>NC_135333.1:120623544-125623544 GCF_023851605.1 Tamandua tetradactyla
GTAGCAGTAGAAATAATGGTCACATGTAAGCAAGGGTTGAAGCTTTCCAAATTCAGATTTAAAAAACATGCAAGATGTCATGTCAAACTAGATGTCAGTCTGTAACTTATTCTAATAGGAAAATGATTATACATCTAGAGGCTAACCACAGGAAAATGCAAATAAATTTAATCCTCTGATTGTGTTTTATCTAGTTAAAATATTGATGTTATATAATTTAAAAATCACAATAGTTTTATTTAGAAGAGAAGAGGTTTTATGGTTATGTGTAACTCACAAAAACTTGATATATGTTTTCTGAGTAGGGCAAGGAAGCTTCAACATTCTCTTTTGAGTAAAAACTAAAATTCTTTCAATCTTGAGCATATTATTAAATTTTGGAAGACACACTTTGATAAGGAAAACATATTTACACGCCAAAAATTGGTGTAAAAGTATTTATCTATTAGAAGTTATTTTAAAAAACTAATTCAAGCCAGCAAATTTTATTGGAAATCAACTGGAAAATTAGAATGAGTTTTAAATAACAGATGGCATGAATTTTTTAAAAAGAGTAGTGATATAAATGAAGTTGCACAGTAAATTGAGTGACTATCACTGCACTGAGAAGACAGATGTCATTAAGAACGGTGATATTTAAATTGAGTACTTAGAGGGTTCAGGATAAGTCTATTAATCTTGTAACAAGAAAGAATGAGGAACAGAAGATAGCAGTACAGGAGTTTCAGGTCTGAATGATTGCATAAAGTTATAAATCAATGCCAAAACCTATCCCATCAGCTTGAACTCAGTGCTTTCCATGGGAGGAAGGAAGGAAAGAAGGGAGGGAGGGAAAGAAGTGGGAGGGAGTGAGGGAGGAGAGAGATTGTGTCATCTATCATGCAATTCAGGAATTACTGGAGTCTAAGCTTAACTTAAAAAGATATCATGACTCCTCCCAGACTAAAGAAAACTAAACTATTGAGTTTAAATTTGGCTATTAGTTTCAATTCCTTGTCATCTGAAATGTCTTAACTTCTCTCAGCTCTATTTTGATCCCATGTGTATTAGTCAGGGTTCTCTAGAGAAACATAAGCAGCAGGAGATCCTGTAATATGGCATTCTAAAAGTATCTTGCACAACGTGGGGATATAAGAGTTCAAAATCCGTAGAGAAGGCCACCACAAGGCAGGCAACTCTGATGAATTTCCTCAATGAACTCTACAGGAGAGGATGGCTGACTGAGAAACAAGTGAAAAGCTCTTCTCCTTTAAAACCTCTTTTCACCGATGGGATATAATCCACTGATTGGCTGAAATCCAACTGGTTGACACACCCTTAGCTGATCATAGATGTAATCAGCCACAGATGCAATCAACTGACTGATGATACCTTTTGTTTTATCCACCTGCCATAAAATATCCTTTCAGTAATGGTTAGGCCAGTGCTTGCCTGGTCAGACAACTGGGAATGCCCATCACCTGGCCAATTGGACCCTGAATTTAACCATCACACTTGCATAATGTTAATTATAAATTTTATGTTGAACTGTTGTTTCAAGAATTGTGTTATTTATATAAAACACTTAAAAGTGTCTGGAATTTAGTGGTATTCAATAAAATATAGGTCATATTTTAATATCACAGTTGTCCATCCTACCTCAAGGAGAGAAAAAGCAGGAAGCATTTCAGCATAAAGTATTTGAGCATTTCAGGTGGAATTTCCTCAAGAACAAAGTTATACACATATTTAAGACATTGTGTTAGTATTAAGACTCAATTTAAAAACAAAACAAAATTATTAGTAGTAAACTACCTGGGAATCAGAATGCAGAGGTCAGTGTTGATGGTTCTGAAGGATGTAAATGTAAGAGTATATGTCATAAACCGAGAGAAGTCCCAGAGAGAATGAATCATTAGTTCCTGAATGGGAAGGAAGGAATGGAGGAATGGGAATGAGCAAGTCTTAGTTTAGACATGTTAGTCTCTCACTGAGAACTACAGATCATCCTCTATGGTAAAAAATTTGTAGATAATAGTCATTTTAAAATACAAAAGAAAATATTTCAGAATAGCTCAATGTTAAATTCATGGTATCATTTGGGCAATATATTTTAAGCAAAATCAATCTGATTAGCACATAGAGAGAATCAACTCTATGAAGAATATTGATGAACCATAATTTTCATTTTAATTCATTTTCTAAAATGAGATATAACATATATACATATAAAGTTTCATGCTCTTAATTTTTAAATTTAAATAATGCTCTAAGATTATTAGGTCATTTTCTCCAAGTGGAAAAAAGTGACTAAAGGAAAATATGACCATCTATTTAAATAACCATTTGTTATTTATATAATATAAGCCATATTATAAACCCAAACACCTTTTAAATAACCATTTGTATTTATATAATATATTATAAACCCAAATATCTTTTACAATCCTCATCATTGCACATATTATGAGAGAAACTTGAATTGCTGTTGTCATTTTTTTTTAAGAACTTTATTTCCCTACCTGGCCCTATTTTATTTTAATGCTTCAGACAGTATTTTGGAAAGATATTTCCTTTTTTTTCAAATCAACACACATATAGTTAAAAATAAAGAAAGAAACAATATTATGGCCAATTACACCCACGCTTCCAAAACACAAATTTTATGAATACTATATTTTTATTGAAAGCATTCTACTTATATTTCATTTGTAAAATTCTTGTCTTTTCAAAGCAATTAACTTCAGAGTCCCCTAATAGACTCTGGCATACCGTTAGAAAATCTTTTCTTAGAACCGAATTAATTCCTACAATTTGAATTCGAAAATAATTTTGAGAAGAATAAATACAGTGGCAAGCATTATTTCATCATTTAAAGCACTCATTTACCATTCAATTTTAAGTAAGCTTCAGAAGAATCCCAAATTAATTAGAGAGTGTTTTTTCTGATATGGAAAAATCAATTACATGGTGATTACAATACTAATTTTAAATAAGCAAATAAGATAAATTTCTCTCAACTATAATTCAAACACATGTTAATGTAAATATCTCTTGCATACAAACTAAATAACTAATTTCTATAAACTGTACTTTGAGGCTGCATTCACAGATTTTTTAAATAAATAAACATTTCCAAAGATGATGGCTAATATCTGCCATTACAAAATTTTCTTTCCTGTAATATGCACCAATAAATTGGTTTCAGGACATAGATGTCAAAAAGATTAATCTAAATGTGTTGTCATGATTGCCAGTAACAGCATATTAAGTACAGAATAGTATTGCAAACTTTGCATTATGTGATATATTAAATGAAAACATTTTAGGCTTTAACTAACTAGTATACCTAAAGACAAAAAAGACAAACTGAAAAACTTTAGATTCATTTCCTCCAGATAGCTAAGGAAAGGAAGTGAAATGAGAAAAGGAATGTCTAAAGAAGACCGAAAGAAAGATTATTTTCTTTGTAACACAGACTTATGAAAATGCAGCTTGAAAAGAGATAAAGATGAATATCAAAGAAATGGAAAAAGTAAAAAAGATAGAAGCTATGTACTGGAAACTATTAATGAAAATTGATAATATTTTTCCATGCTCTTTATATATTGCAACAGTACATTCATTTCTTTGACAAAGAGACAACCCTTTGTACCATATGCATGAAGCCTTTTTTTGCTTGTTGGTTCTTTAGAGTGTAGATGAAAGGATTCAAAAGTGGGGCAACTGAGGTATTGAGTACTGCAATTCCCTTGGAAAAAGAAATTCTTTGTTGTACTAAGGGTTTAACATACATAAAATTGCAGCTGCATAAGAAATGGAGATCACAATCGTGGGAGGAACACGTGGAAAATGCCTTTTTCCTCTGTTTGGTTGAAGGAATTTTAAGATCGTCAATGTAATGTAGGTGTAAGATAGTATCACCATCACCAACGTGACCAGGAATGTCACTAAAGCTGAAATGAAAGCAATCCTATCGATGATCCAGATGTCTGAGCAGGAGATCTGCAGCAAGGGGGTAGCGTCACAATAGAAATGATCAACAGTGTTGGAGGCACGGAAGTCAAGGTTTAGACCCATGATAAGACATGGAAAGATGGAAAAGAACCCAGAGAACCAACAATTGAGGACAAGCTGTACTCAGACTTTGATACTATGATGTCGTGTAGTGCAAGGGCTTACAGATGGCAAACGTAGCGGTCATAGGACATGGCCGCCAGCAGGTAAAATCAGATGCCCCAGAAAGAAGGCAAAAAAACTCGAATGACACACAACAGTTATAGGAAATGGTTTTGTCCCCAGTTGCCATTGTAACCAGCAATTTAGGGATGCATGTAGTAGTATAAGAGATTTCTAAGAGGCAAAAATTCCTAAGGAAAAAATACACAGGTGTCTTAAGGTGAGCATCCAGCAGGGTGAGTGTGATGATGATTAGATTGCCTGTGATGCTGCAAGTAGGTAACAAGCAGGAAGGTAAATAATACAACTTTCAATTGTGGGTCATCAGTCAAACCTGCTAGGATAAACATGGTCACTCTTGTATGGTTTCCATTACTGTTCTGGAAATTCTATCAAGTCTGAATAGAAAGATAAGAAAAAAAAGAACACATGATGATCCCTATGTAAACAGCAGTGTTAAAGCTACAGTTTACAAAGCAATGCTCAGATACAGTACTACAATACTCATTTAAGTTTTACAGAATTATTGTAAGAAAGAATAGATTGCATTTCCAGAGTATCTGGATATAGAATTAAAACTTAATCCACATTTACACCAAGGAAAAACCACATATAGTTTTAACTGTGGGTTATTTTTATGAATAACATAGAAGGTCCTATAAACAAAGAAAAATGCTTTTCTCTCTAGATAATAAGCAAGAATTGGGATATCCTCTTACGTTTCCTGATCAATTAAAGAAAGTTGCATGTTTGAATCAAAATTATACTCCTCATTATAAGTACATCAGGCCATATTTTGTATCTAGCATGCATGCACACACACACATATGCTGCAAACACACGCCAACCCTGGTCAGTAACCAAAGACAGTACCCCAAAACATTTTATTCAACTAGTCAAACTCAAGTTTCTGATTCCTTTCTCATTTATTTCATGTCTAACAGCATTTGAGTTCAGATAAGTGAATATGGGACATAGGTCAATTTTATTTGGTCTTTTCTGTTGTCACACAGCTGCTTTCCCACTTCCACCCAACAAAAAAGTCAGCATTAAAAAAAAAAATGACACAGCTCTACAAAGTCTCTTTCCTCAATAATTTCATCAGCAAACACATTTAAGAAATTATATTTTGTCTTCAAGATATTAAGAGAATTATTTCCAACCTCTAAAACATACTTTATTACTTAAAAGGACTTGTATATAAAGACAATAAATATATGAGGACAAAGGATAGGTAACTGTAATATTATCTAGATGATTCACAAGATGAAAAGGTAGGCTGTAAGTTAGATCCTAGATAAGACAGGCTATCCCTAGCAGAGGAAGCAATAATTAAAGATCAGCTATCCAAATCATGTGTATTAATAATGCAAACATATATGAGTTTAAAAAAAGAGATTTTTTTCCTGGGCATTTCTTTCATAGTCAAATAATTATGAAATAATCTATTATGATTTTTTCTCAGTTGCATAAATTACATTGTGCAATTGTAGGAATGAATATATCTAAAACATCTACACCAGAATTGTATCATGTCAACTCATTACTTTGTCTAACCTTAGCAATCACAAGCACCATCTATATCCTAACACAACATTTAAAAGAAAACAACAAAATTCTTATTGTGAAACCATTAGAAGTCAGACCTACAAATGCAATGATGTTTAATCACATTAGATATTTTGAATAACGGCTTCCTTTTAAAAAAGCTTTTCAATGCTAAATGATCAGTTTACTCTATCTTTAATTTTTAACTATTTTCTTTAATCAGAATTTAAAAGGCTGGAGAAAAGGTTAATGTTTTAAAGAACCAAACAGATTAAAATATATTTAACATGGTGTTTTATTTGGTTTGTTAATTTTTTTAATTAATAAATAAATTAATATATATATATATATATTTAACAGAAAATATCACCTTTTAATTGTAGAAATACATAGTTTTTTTTCATCTTTGTATTCATAAAGCAACCTGCCAAATGTGTTTAGACTGCAAACAGCTCTTTAAGAAGATTTACATGCATTTCCTCAGGCAAAATGATTTGCTCTTCGATGTTTAGCTCTCTTATCATCATGCTGAAGGAGCACACTGATACTCCATTCCTCTCTACAAGGACCAAGTCCTACCCAACAATTGTTTAAATGGAAATCTCAGTAAAGTTGTGATTAGAAATACTTTTTCAGGTTTTTAGGCTGCTGTATTGAAATTTCTCTTTCACTATAATTTATTTATGTGTTGAATACATTCATGAGTATAACACAAAGTGCCGTATAAAAATTAAACAACTCTTGATCCCACGGAGTATTTGTCTCTTTCTGTACCTTGCAGGAAAATTATTAATGATAATGAAGAATTCTCAGAGGGATTTGAGTTCCAGGAACATCATTTCCCCACAGATTGCCCATTTGTATGACATAAAAATGTTCTCTGTGGGCACTAAATAATTTTAAAATACTATGTATATATTGTATATAGTCATTTATCTATCTATAGCCTACTTCTTTTATTCATGCCTCCAGAGAATTCTGTATAGCTTTCCCTAATACATGTCTGGCCTCTCACATATGCCTGTTATGAAATGTTAGATACATAGAAAAGGATTTGGAAGCAGAATAGATGACAAGTTATTTCAGATAGGAATAAAAAGTGAGACTATGAGGTGGAGTGCATTTCTTGTCAGAGACAAAGTTGTACCTTACATTATTATTAATTAGTGCTATTATTAATTATAGTGCTATTATTAGTTAATAATAAATTATGAATTCCCTAGTCACAGTTAACATTTCATATCCTATGTAGCCTTTAACTTCCTTTCTGCAAACTGTCTTTATGATATTCTCTAGTGGATCAAAAATAATATTTCAGAATAATTAAGTATTCTCCAATTCTTCCATATTAATAGATTATCCAATTACATATAGGACTAACCAGAATCAAGATTCATTACCCCAGCCTTCCTTTCAACTTGCTGTAGCTCTATGATTTGTTTTGGACAATGTATGTAAATAGCAATAATTTGTTTAATTTCTAGTGATTGTCCTGTGATCAAAGGGGTTTGCCCTCCTCTTTCTTTTTATTCCCTTCTTACATTTAATGTACATGTGAAAATATACCATCCTGAGCCATGAAAATTAACAAATGCACTGGGGATGACTATTGCAAACAAGACACAATGAACTTATGCAACAGTTTCAGGATATTAGCCTGAATATTTAAATGAGAGAGAAAACCAAATTTTATCTTATTTGAACCATTTCATATTTGTCTTTCTCAATAAATTTGCCAAATTTATTCTAATATCAAAAACTGAGAGAGTCTAAAATTTTACTCGACTTGCAATATAGCAGGTTACCCTCTCTCCTTTTTTGTAGATAGTGAGGAACCAAGACACCAAGGTCAGAGACAAAGGACTTTATTATCCCCTGCACAGAGGGCAGCATGGACAACATATTCTCATCAGTTCCCCTTTTTCACAAATCCTATGGTGCTCTAGGTGGAGGGGGTCCTAGTTGATGTTGCACACATGAAAAGCCTGAGTCTCAAATGAGGATCTCCCAGTTTAGCAAATTTTCCAGTCTTTTAAGCACTGCCTACAACCTACCTAATTCTGTCCACTGGCAAACATTGTTTTTAATATCCTGGTCATCAAATAATTATGTCTTCTACCAAAAAGGGAGATGCTATTTCTATCTTCCAAGGCAATCCAAGATAAGAGCTGTCACTAGGTGTGTAGAAATGCCAAGCAGAATTGTTTCTTAGAAACCCATGCTTCTTTTCTAAGCCACCATGGCTCTTGGTGAATTTTCCCGTAAATAGGCCACTTTGTTGGTTTCTCTGATTCATTTGAAGCTCTTTGTTAACCATTCCTACTGTGCAAGGCAGAATGATTCAAAAGGATGGCAAGCCAATGCCTGACCTTCACACAGGAAGTACAAAACCAAGGGTGCACAAGGCCCCATGAAAATAAATTGCTTACAATTTTTGGAGGCCACCCATGTTTCACCTTCAATAATCAGAGTAAAGTTCAACAATTCCTCACAGCTGGCTGGTAAGCCTTAAGACTCACAATTCAGTGCCCTGTTTTGTTTAGTATTACTTGAGGGCAGTTGATTTAATCTGTCTTATTTGTCCACTACTCCTGCTCTTGTACTTCGTCATGCACATCTCAAGATGCTTCTTCACCTCCATCCTCAGTCATTATTTCATTTGTGGCAATTTAATCTATAAAGCCTCTACAGTGCTATTTTTGTCTTCCACATATGTATTTATCCATGTGATAAGTCTCAATTTCACAGCCTTATTAGAATTGGGAGTGGGAGGAACAAAACTTGCTAGTCATGACAGCAACAAAAGAGTATTCTGCCTGCAAGTACCCCAGGGAAGGGTGCCGCTGATAGCTTCAGCCGGGCCGCGCGACCGGAGCACTGGGTGAATTAGGGGGCAAGCTCGCAAGGAACAAACCTAGGTAAGCAGAGCCTAGCCGTCTCAGCTAGGGACTAAAGGACTTGAACCGGAGGCCAATTGATCAGCACAAAGCTTCTTTATTGTTACATGATATAAGCTATAAGTACTGAAGGAGCCCAAGTGCGCAGAAGACCCCGAGGCTCCAGGGAGCTTAGGTTATATACAGTTGCACAGGGGGAGGAATAGGGGAGAGGGTGGAGGGTTCGGGGAGCCAATTACACAAGCTAAAAGGTAGTTGCTAGGTAAGGGCAGCAAAAGAGGGTTGAGGCAAGAAACGAATAACAGGAAGGCTAGCGTTTTTATGGTGAGCTACGGAAATGGGCGGTCTACGACAAGAGGGGGAAGGGGGAACAATGAGCTAGGTTACA
This sequence comes from Tamandua tetradactyla, assembly GCF_023851605.1. Taxonomy (NCBI): domain Eukaryota; kingdom Metazoa; phylum Chordata; class Mammalia; order Pilosa; family Myrmecophagidae; genus Tamandua; species Tamandua tetradactyla. The sequence goes on from NC_135333.1 coordinate 120,632,536, forward strand.
GACATGAGAGACAGGGAGAGAATGCAGGGAGGGAGTAAAAAATTTTTTAAGTATGGCTAGGCTCCAGTCCCTGAGAAATATGCCACAGAAGGGCCCATCCTATTTACTCTAGAGGGGTGGAAGTCACAGTTCTGCTGCATGTAGGAAAGGTTCTTCTTCCTTACTGTAGAGATGATGGAAGTTACAGGCTGTTCAGGGGAATGAATCCATCATGTTATTGCAAAGGAGTGGTGGTAGAAGACAGTGTCCACCCAACAACTCTTGTTGCAGTGGTCATTGAGATGAGGGAGAGGATGTGGATATTTATCTTGGTGTTTGCCTTGTGAACAGGCGTGTAGGGTTAAAGCATTTGGGCCTGCTAGGCTGAACCAATCACCCACATGTTTATCACCTCCATCTTTTAAAGGTATTAAGGACTACCAGATTTTGTTCAGACTATTTTATGTCTGCACACACAGCATCTGGGAGGGGCTTCTTCTAGTTCTCAGGTTGGTAAACATAGACGATTAGGGAAAAACTTATAAGGAACTTCTGCTGAGTAATCTTGAGTACCAAAGTCCTTAATCAGTCCTTATTACACCTTGTTCAGAATAAAAATTATCCAATTATAAGTTTTAAAATAAACTTGGTATTAAATTATATCCATAATGCTCATAAATGATGATATTTAAGCTAAATGACTTTCATGAAGCAATACTTTCATTCACAATAATTCACATCAGGAACCAGAATATTACCTATACAGAGGAAGACACCACCAAACATGGCCCCTCCCAAATGTAAATACTATTTTATCCCTTCATCTCAGTTTAAATTTTCCAAATTTTGAACTTTTAAGAAATGAAATTTTAGAAGAATACTGGCAAGATGGCAGAACAGGATAGGTCGAGTTCACCCCTGCTCCACGTAACAGCTAGAGAAGTGATAGAAAAATGACTGGAACAGCAATTCCAGGGTGTAAGTGACCTGCTAGGGTCTTCTACACCACATATAGAGGCCCAGGCTGTAAAAGCTGAAGAATTCAATTGTATGGAAGCCGAGACCATCCCGCTAGTGCAAAGAGCCTAATGTGCCTCTTTCCAAATGGAGGCCCAGAGCCCTCAGGGGTACACAGACAGGGAGACAAGGACAGGGAAGTAAGCCAAGCCACATTCCTTGAATACACTACACTCATGCATGCCAACAGCACCCTGTGCCTCACGATTCTCCGCACAACCCACACATTTGAATCCTATCACTGTCCCCTCTACTGTGCTCCAAGTACCCCCACCCTGACCCCCACCTGCATCCCTGCCACACACTCACACCCACACATGCACACATGCCTGCCCCAGCCAGCATGCGTGTGCACAACCTTACCCCACCCATTCCAAGAACTGCATACCCACACCCAGACCCTTGATCCCTCCACAACCTCAATGCCCCCTGTAGGCAATCACCTGTGTATCTGGACTCAGGCATTCACCTTCATACTCAGACCACATCCACTCTCAATCTGTATAATTGCACAACCCCATCTTGTGCCCCCTGAGCTCTGTGCATGCATCCAGCAGCATCTGACTCTCCCATGCTTGCTCATGTGCACATGTGTACCCAGGACAGGCCTTCCCATCTCTGAACAAGCACTGACCTGTGCATCAGGGCAAGACCTACCTCTGGCCCATGCTGGCACAAGCCAGCTCCACTGGCCCTGAGCTCTGCACATGTGCACACAAGGGCCCCACCCACCACACATGCACAGCCACATCCGCCCCACTGGGCATGTATGCATCTGTGCACTGATCTCTTGGCAACTGCACCCCACAGTCCCTGCTCCACGCACATGCACACCCTTGTCCCAGCCCCTGGCACAAGTGCCCTGCTCCCATACCTGGCAGATGCTCATGTGCACATCTGTGCCACATAGTCCTGCCCTGCACATATGTGCACCCCTGCATCACCCTTCTTGCACTAGTCACCCATGCCAGGGCCCCACCCACCTAACATCACCCACTCCTGACCCACATCCCACAACACCAAGGACCTCTGCACCACCCCTGAACACTCACACATCCACATCCCAACCTCTGTGGACCCCTTCTACTGCTTAAGGACACACCCATGATCTGCTTTCCCTGTGCCCCAACCTCTGTGACCCATACCCCAAACTTTGATACCCATGATCCCTACCTACTCACAAAATAATCCTGTCAAGATGTTTACATGTCTTAAAGGCAACAGAAGTCATACAGCACATGAAGACACAGACAGATATAGCCCAAGCCTAATGACCAAATTAAAACAGCAGAGGAGACACAGATTTTGGAACAACTAATCAAAGATGTTCATATAGCTCTACTAAATAAAATCAATGGGTTGGTTATTGACATAAATGAGATCAAGAAGACACTAGAAGAGCATAAAGAGGAATTAGAAAAAGAATCAACAGAAAACTACCAGGTATCACAAAGATTAAAGATACCTTAGACCAGATAAAAAAAAATATATTAGAGCCCCAACAGCAGATTTTAAGAGGCAGAAGAAAGAACAAGTGAACTAGAGGACAGGACAACTGATCATGAACACAGAAAAGAGCAAATGGCAAAAAAGATGGAAAAATTTGAAATGGATCTCAGAGAAATGATGGACAAAACAAAACACACAAATATAATAAACACTGCAGTTCAGGAAGGAGAAGAGAAGAATAAAGGTTAGGAAGATCAGTTGAGGAGATGATGGGGAAAACATCCCAACCCATGCAAAGACATAAATGTGCAAATCAAAGAATCCCAATGAACTCCAAATAGAAAAAATCCAAATGGGCTATAGGAGAGAGGATTAACATAAGACCTGCGGAACTACTTGGGAGTAGATGGCATTAGGGTGGTGGCAGCAGTAAGCTGCTTTATGTTATCTGATTTATGTAAGACAGTTTAGGAGGAAGAGAATGTTTGTTTACCCCAAATGGTTATTTTAAGTATGAAGGAAGAACACTGAAAGATAAGAACTTTGTTCCCTCAGGAAATGCATGCATGCCTATTGTCATCCTGTGGTATATAACCAGGATCTGGTTAAGAATAAAATTGTCTGAAGTCTGTCTGAAGTAAACTCAAGCTTCAGACCCTCTGAGCCCGTCTGTGTCTTTCTTTCTCTCCTTCTTCCTTTCTTTCTTTCTCATCATTCCTTAATATCCTTCGAGCTCTGTTCAAACAGGAAGCAACATTTGGCACCCAATGTGGGGCTCAAAGAAGAAGACTCCAAAATCAATATTAAGGAACCAAGGAAAAGTCTCATTAGAGGCATGTGTCCAGCTGATAGAAGAGGACGCGAGTCATATTGGTAAAGTAAGCATTTTCCTTGGATCATCAGGGTAACGGGTAATCATAATAGGCGGCTGGAGAAGTATGGAGTATGTATGTATGTATGTTTGTATGTTTATGTGTTGAAAACATCATCAGGGTGTCATTACTAAAATAAGGTTCTAATAAAGTTTGAGTTATTTTGTATTTTAAAGGAAAAAAGATTTTGTGGATAAAGCAGAGAAGAGTCTAAAGCAGACTCCCCATAGTGAGATGGGACACATTGAGGGAAAAGGAGTGAAGAAAGTTCTGAATTGAAAACAGTTTTCCATGACAATACAGTGAGGCCACATGGGGCAATAACAGAAGGGAGTTTAGGAAAAATAAAGAAACTGTGTTCTTGTTGTTAGGAAGAAAATAGTAAAGGGAAAGAGTTAATAGCATAAAGATGACACAACCAGGAAATAATAGCCAGGGACAAGGTAACTCTAGTTGGGAAAAAGAGGTTAAAAAAGCTTCTTCAAGATTTCTTAAAAAAAAAAACAAAAAAAAAAAAACTTCAAAATAGAAACACAGAAGTGTAAACCTGAGGCAAGGGAAAAGGAAAGCAAATAAATAACTTAAGATGGGATGCATAATTATAAAAATTTTACATCAATATGAGCTACTTTTATATAAAAATTCATATACACCTGAGTCAGAAAATATTCAATAGGAACAATGCCATGCCAAGCAAAAGTCAGTACTAATTAATGGTTCCTGTAGAATTATAATAGATCAGTCCCCTAAGGGATATGCAATTCAGGATTGTAGTTCTGACTCAAAGTGTTCTGTTAAGTTACCTTAGTTTAATCTAAATAATTATTCTACTGAAATTATACCTATGCTACAAATAAAACCTTGTGACAAAGAATGGGAATAGTAACCCCATCTCCTTTTACAAACAGCAATTTGGAAACTGGCCATAAGTTTAGCTCCTACTCATATTTTAAAAAGAAATATAGTTTAAGAACCTTAAAATGAAAAATTCTTGTTAAAAACTATATATTGATAGTTAATGCATATTTGAAACATTAATTAAAGTATTTTAAGTATTTAACATTATTCTAACAAATGTAATTTTGATGGTAATTATATGTGGTAAAATATTTGTTCAAAGTAATGATTTAAGTATTAAAAATATGAAAGATGTATTTTTATTAATAGGAAAACAGAATAGTTTTATCCTAAAATGAGTAACTGTTACTAAATGACAAACCTAAACTAATATAATAAGTGCTGAGGGTTTATAAAAATAGAAATTATGGTTAAAATCAAGAAAGATTTAATGAGTCTAAAATGACAATGTTTTCTTGGACTCTTAGCCTGTTCTAATGAAAAGATATAAAAAAAAATTCTAAATAATTAGTTAAAAAGCAAAGAGTCTGTGTTTTATCAAAATAACTTATGTTAACTTTTATCATGTTGTTATCTGTATAAAAAATGCTGATTTTCTCCTGGGTATCATTATACTGGCAAAAACTGCTTCTTTTCTTGCCCTAAACCAGGTGGCTTAATCTATTAATCTAAATACTATGACTATAAATGAATCTATTACTGGATAAATCATATTCAGATCATATAAATACCTATATTCCTTTAAGCCAAAATATCTTAAGGCTTTGTCCAGTCTTTATATAAACTACATATGTATAAACTAAATTTATCCTAAAATAACCATGGCTTATTTTGGGAGCAGATCAGATTTGAGGGCTGAATGCAAGGAAAAAATATACTTATGGAGTCTTTTTTTCATCTGATGTTCCCATTACATGCAACTGATGTTGCTATCACATGACCTTGGTAAGGAATAATTAAAATGTACATTCTAGCTGGGAGGACTGGCTATCCCCCCAGAAGGAGGTGTACTTTAATAAAGATATCTAGGTCCCAGGAAGCTCCTCTTGGTCCCTAGCCAGTTCCTAGAGGACCCAACTGGGCCCGGTCATGTAAGCAAATCGAAATTTGGCCACTATTGTGAGAAAATACCATAAAAACTGCATGCAATATATTTATATTTAAAATTAGCAAAAACGCACAACCAGTTATAAAGAATCCACATTCCTGCATTTCTTTTAAATCAATCCAATGAATTCAATTTTAAAAATCTGGTTATTTACTATGGGTACACGTCACTATTGACACTCTGCTTTCATTTTTGCTACCTGCTACTTTAGGGATTCCTAATTATATGTTACAAAACTTGTTTGATATTTTACAAGGAGATTCTGATTTATTAAGCAAAAGGCAGTTAACAGCTGCAGCTGAATGAAAGTTACAATTAATTGAACAATGCATCAAAAAAGGACAGCTTGTTCAACTAGATCTAAAAAAGCCTGTTAATTTTATTATTTTCTTTACTTGCAATCTCCCACAGGCCTATTTTAGCAAGATGGTGTTTTAAAATGGATTTTTTTACCAAACAATTGACAAAAATGTTTAAATACATATTTGCAAAAGATTATTTCTTTAATAGCCAAAGGTCACCAAAGATATTATCAATTAAGAGGTCATGATCCTAATCACATAGTGTGTAATCTCACAAAGGAAGAGGTTCAAAGTCTATATATTTTCAATACCTTTTGGCAAATAGCATTAAGTGACTTTAAAGGACAAATGAATAATCATTTGCTATGTCAAAACTTTTACAATTTTTAAAAATGAACACAATGGATTTTGCCTAAAATAGTTCCAGCTTCCCCGCTAGCTATTACTGTCTTTACCAATGATAATATTAATGGGAAGGCTGCATATGTCACCCCAGTGGAAAACAAGTTAGAAAATGCCTTATACCTCAGCCCAGCTTACTGAATTAGCAGCTGTAATTCAAGTATTGCAAAGTTTTCCACAATCTCTTGATATTGTTTCTGATTTTGAATATGTTTGCCAAACAGTTACTCACATTGAGACAGCTTCTTTGTTTGAAAGAGATGAACTCTCCTGAATGTTTTTACATTTACAAACATTAGTCAGAAGTCAAATTAATCCTCTTTTTATCGTGGATATAAAGAGCTCATACTAATCTTCCAGGTCCTCTGTCATTACAAAATCAGCAAGCAGGACAGTCTTGTGAGTTTAATTCAAAATCCCACAACACTTCACAAATTGACTGATATCAATAGCAAAGGGCTGCGAAAGAAATTTCCATCTTTATCTAAACAGCAAACTCAGGACATTGTTAGGACTTCTCAAATCTGTGGACCTTTAAATGCACTCCCATTTGCATCAGAGGTTAATCTTTGAGGTCAAAAAGCAAATGAATTATGGCAAATGGATATTATTCATATTTCACATTTTGGTAAAATGCAGTATCATAGACACTTTTTCTCATCTCATCTGGGCTACCTTACAATATGGAGAACTTTTCTGCCATGTTCGATCACATTTACTTAATGCTTTTGCTGTTATCTAATAAAATGGCAATGGTTCTGCTGATACAGGAAAACAATTTCATAAATTTTGTACTAGTTTTAATATTACTCATATCACAGGAATTCCACATAATCCCTCAAGGCAAGGAATTATTAAGTGAGCAAACCAGACACTAAAGTCTATGCTTTTGAAACAAAAAGGGGGAGATGATGATCAGGATGATGTTATGAAAATATGTACACCAAAAGATCAATTAATGAAACCACTGTTTACTTTAAATTTTTTAAACATTTATGATAATTCATCACAGACTCCAGCAGAACAACATTTTAGCAATTTGGAAAAGAAAAATGATATATCCCAAACAGAACTGCAGCTGCAGCCAATCTATTGGAAAGATGTTAAAGATGATTTATGGAAACCAGGAATGGTAAAGGTGTGGGGTAGGGGATTTGCTCTTGTCATTGCAGATGACAGAAACTTGGTTTGGATTCCCTCAAAGAGAATAAAACCCAGACATGTCAACCTGGACAAAAATAACTAAATGGGTAATGTATATCATAGGACATATAATTTTAATTGATGAAGGACAGGGACATCTTTATACTTATTGGGTTTATCTGTGAGCCCTAACATGGGCCAATCCAAATTTACCAAAATAATCTGAACACAAGTTTAGGATTCCCAGGTCCAGTAAGAAGAAAACTGGTGTCAAATTTAATTCTTCCTAGAAAGACCTGTATGCATAACTCTACAGATACAAAGGATATTTGCCTGATAGATGGGAAAGAAAGTTGGAATGGATGGCAGTCATGTCATATGGATCGAGCAGTTATCATAATTAATGATTCCTATGGAATTGTAAGATTCCCCTGTGGGGTTGAAGATAACTGAGACTATATGGATAGGCAAGTTAAACCAGAGTTATTACATAGAGGATGATTTGTACCAAAATTTGGGATGATAAATATGTCACAGAAATTAATGGGAAATTTTTCTTAGGACTGGGACCAATCTTTACAGCATATTCTAGTAACTATAACTTCTCTCTAAATAGCCACCATAAACACTATACACATACAGGAAATCAAACTTTTAATTATAAGAATTATTCTCTATTCACTTGTCTCCAAGAATTTATATTGCAGAAAAATGAGATGATTTTAGCAGCAAGGAGAAGAAGAGGTATTTGGCTGCTGGTGCAGATGTCAAGATCCTGGCAATCCTCTCCAGAAACACATATACTGATCCATTTGGCAAAAGAATATCTAAAAAGGACTAAGAGACTAATTGGACTCATTATTGTAGCTGCCATTGGAATCATTGGAAGCATCACAGTGGCCGCAGTCACTGGAACTGCATTGCAACAAACTATACAGATGCAGCATTGTTAGAAAAACACCAGTGAACTGTGGCATAGACAATCTCATTGATGAGCAAATTAATAATAGACTAAATGATATAGAAATGATATTGGTTCATATTGGAGATCAAATGTATAATTTAAATTTTTTTTACAAAGTTTAAAGTGTAAAAGGAATGAGAGCAATTTTTGTATTACCCTCTTTTAACATATGGCCTGCCTGAAATTGAATGAGAAAAGGGAAAAGGCATCTTTTAAGGCTTTCAGATCTAAGTCCTGATATCTTAGAATTACCAAAAATGGGTATTAGAATTATCTCAGAATAATTTACATGTAGCCTAGGGAGGTGATATTACACAATCACTTACCCAAGAGCTAAATAATCTTAGGTTTGGGGCTGTTTATACTTTGCTTCCTCCTCAGCTGTGTTTAACAACAGATAATCAAAGTCAGAGAGCTTGACTGGCAGCCAATGATGGGTAAGACCCTTCAGAGCCTAAGGGCAACCTAAGACAGGTGCGGTCACCTCAACTTATAAAATAAAAAGGGGGAAATGTAGGAGATAGGATTAACATAAGACCTGTGGAACTACTTGGGAGTAGATGGCATTAGGGTGGTGGCAGCAGTAAGCTGCTTTATGTTATCTGATTTATGTAAGACAGTTTAGGAGGAAGAGAATGTTTGTTTACCCCAAATGGTTATTTTAAGTATGAAGGAAGAACACTGAAAGATAAGAACTTTGTTCCCTCAGGAAATGCATGCATGCCTATTGTCATCCTGTGGTATATAACCAGGATCTGGTTAAGAATAAAATTGTCTGAAGTCTGTCTGAAGTAAACTCAAGCTTCAGACCCTCTGAGCCCGTCTGTGTCTTTCTTTCTCTCCTTCTTCCTTTCTTTCTTTCTCATCATTCCTTAATATCCTTTGAGCTCTGTTCAAACAGGAAGCAACAATGGGCCTACTCCAAGACACATACTAGTCAGTCTATCAAATGTTGAAAAGAAGCAGAAAATTCTGAAAGTGGTAAGAGAAAGAAAATCAATTGCATGCAAGGGAAACCACATAAGACCAAATTCAGACTACTCAACTGGCACTATGTAGGCAAGAAGGCAGTGGCATGACATTTAAGATCCTGAAAGATAAATACTTCCACCCAAGAATTCTGTACCCAGACAAATTTTCCTTCAAAAGTGAGGGAGAAATTAAAATTTTCAGACAAACAGATGCTGAGAGACTTTGCCCACAGAGACTGGCCCTACAAGAAATACTAAAGGGAGTTCTACCAATTGAAAAAAAATGACATGGGGAGAAGGAAGTCTGGAGGAGGGCATAGGATTGAAGAGTACCAGTAAATGTAACTTGAAGGACAAAAAGAGAAAGAGGGAAAAGAATATATAGATCTGACAGATAAAATCCAAAAAATAAGATGGTGGATTCAAGAAATACCTTTTCAATAATAACTTCGAACATTAATAGACTAAACTTATCACTTAAAAGATACAGATTGGCAGAATGGACTAAAGCAATATAATCCAGATATATGCTATTTGCAAGAGATTCATCTTAGACACAAGAATACAAATAGATTGAAAGTGAAAGGATAGAGAAAGAAGTTCCATTCAAACTGTAACCAATAGAAAGCAGGAGTAGCTATAATAATATCAGATAAAATTGACATCAAATGTAAAGACATCATAAGGGACACTGAAGTGCACTATATATTAATGAAACAGACAATTCACCAGAAAAAAATAGCAATCATAAATGTTTATGTTCCACTCAAGGAGCTCCAAAGTACATGAGGAAAATATTGGCAAAACTGAAATAGATATTTCAATAATAATAGCAAGAGATTTCAATACACCACTCTCCTCTATAGATAGAGCAACCAGGGAGAGGATCAACAAGAAAAAAGAGAATGCAAACAATGTGATAAATGATTACATCTAAAAGACATATATAAGTCATTACACCCCAAAATAGAAGGATATATATTCTTTAGTGCTCATGAAACATTACCAGGATAGATCATATGCTGGGGCACAAAACAGGTCTTTATAAATTTAAAAACATTGAAATTATTCAAATCACTTTCTCTGATCACAATGGAGTGAAGCTGGAATACAATGACCACCAAAGAATGAGAACTTTCATAAATATATGGACATTAAATAACACACTCTTAAACAATCAGTGGACCAGAAAAGAAATTGCTGGAGAAGTCAGTAGCTATCTGGAAATGAATGAAAATGAGAATACAACTTATCAGAACTTATGGGATGCAGCAAATGTTGTGCTGAGAGGAAAATTTATTTCTGGAAACATACGAACAAGCTACACTGACTCAAGAAGAAATAGAAGATCTCAATAAATCAACCACAAGTAAAAAAATTCAATTAGTTATCAAAAATCACCTGATAAAGAAAAGCCCAGCATCAGATACCATCATAGGGGGATGTTATCAAACATTCCAAGAAGGAACTAACAGCAATCCTGCTCATACTTTTCCAGAAAATTGAGGAAAAAGTATCTGCCTAAGTCGGCAAGCTGCCATAATGCAATATACCAAAAATGAAACAGATTTTAAAAAGAGAAATTTATTAATTTGCAAGTTTCCAGTTCTAGGACCATGAAAATTTCCAAATTAAGTCTATTTCACTCAAATAGGTTATTTCACTCAAGAAGGGTTGATAAAGTTCAGTGTTTCTCTCTCAATTGGGAGGGCACCATGTGATGTACACTACCTTTCTCTCCTGGCTTTTAGTTTCATGATGCTCCCCTGGAAGCATTTTCCTTCTTTATCTCCAAAGGTCTCTGGTTATGTAGACTCATTTGGCTCTGGTGGCTCACAGCTTTTTCTGAAATTGTTCCCTCTGAAAGGGCTCCAGTAACAACCAGACCTTGAATGAGTAGAGACACATCTACATTGAAAACATCTAATCAGAAGTTACCAGCCACAATTGGGTGAGGTGCATCTGCATGGAAATAGTCAAATGATTCCACCTAGCAATATTGAATGAAGAGTAAAGAACATGGCTTTTCTGGGGTACATAATAGCTTCAAACTGACACACTACCTAATTCAATTTATGAAGCTAACTTCTGTTTAGTACCAAAATAAGGTAAAGATGCTATAAGAAAGGAAAATTACAGGTCAATATCCCTCATGTGCATAGATGAAAAATTCTCAACAAAAATACCACCAAATCAACTCCAACAACACATTAAAAGATTTATACACCATGAACAAGTAGGATTTATATCACAGATGCAATGCAAAGATGATTCAACACAAGAAAATCAATTAATGCAATACAGCACATTAACAAATCAAAAGAGAAGAATCATATGATCATCTCAATTGATGCTGAAAAAACATTCAACAGAATTCAACATCAAGCATCTAGGAATGAATTTAACTAGGGATGTAAAGGCCTTGTACACAGAAAACTACATAGCATTGCTAAAAGAAAGCAAAGAATCAAAGAAATGAAAAGACTTTCACTGTTCATGGATGGGAATGTTAAAGCTAGCTAAGATGTCAATTCTACCCAAATTGATCTACAGATTCAATACAGTACCAATCAAAATTCCAACGATCTACTTTGAAGACTTGGAAAAGCTAGTAACCAAATTCATCTGGAAAAGATAGAGACTTCAAATAGCTAAAAGCATACTTAAAAAGAACAAAGTGGAAGATTAACACATACTGATTTTAAAATGTATTGTAAAGCCACTGGGGTGAAAACAGCATTTCTTGGACTATTTGCTAGGGATTGGTCACATCATGAGGGAAGGGATTCTGCTTAACATTCCAGACATTTCCTTTTAGTTTTCTTGGGATGCTGAAGGCTGCAGGTCTGCCTTCCATATCTGTTTCTGGCTTGTGGAACACATAGAGCTGTCCCTGTGTTTCATCACAGGGTAGTGGCTGGTACTGGTGTTTTTGCCAGAGGTGTAGCGTATCCCTGACAGCCTGATTTGTCATTGTTTGGATTGTTCTGCAAATAAAGCTGGTTAAGAATTTTAAGAGACAGTGCCCAAAACTGAGGTGGGATATTTGAGCAATGACTCTCTAACTGCTTCAAAGCTAAAAAGGGGGGTGGTCATTAAGAGGCAAAGGGATAATACCATGAAACTGGTTGTTGTTCTTAGAGAGTCTGGCATCTCTGGCATTGGAAAAATCAGAAGGTTTTAAACCTCTGGAAAAAATCCTAATAAGTAAAATTTTATAGAGGACAGGATATCTTTCAGGGTTCCCAGGACCACAGTTGGTTGGGGTTTGGCATACTGTGGCAGTTTGTAATATATGGCTGAAACTTGCATAAGCGTAACCTCCAGAATGACCGCTCAACTCAATTTGAAATTTCTTAGCCGTTGAAACTCCATTTCCCCCCCCCCACTTTTGGTCAGTTAATCCACAATGCCAGGGCCAGGCTCATCCTTGGAATTTATGTCTCATGACTCCAGGGCCAGTAATGCCCCATGACACCAGAGCCAGACTTATGCCCATGGAAATTATATCCCATAATGGGAGGAAGTCCAGGGTTTGGCTTAAAGAGAGACCACATTTGAGCAACAGCAGAGCTTTTCTGGAAGTAATCTAATCATAAAGTGTTCATTTTTGATATTACAGAAATAAGTTTATATTTCTATCAGGCACAAGACTGAAAGTTGAAGTGTTGACTTATTAAATTGGGAGCTCCTATTAAGAAAATGTCAGGAATTCCCCAGGTGGGAAAGTTTAATAGTTCCATTTTTCCCAATCCCTCAAGGGACTTTGCAAATATATATTTTTTTTCATTTTCTGCCCAAAATACTGCACAAGTAGTACAGAATATTAAGTTTATTCCTTATTCCAGGTTCTAGATCAAATAAAGCTGAATTCAGCTGTTCAAATTAACTGACTAGGCAGATTAAATTAGATATTGTGTTAATGAAAACTTGAATTTTGGACAAAAATATTTTTCTTTTTATTTCACATAAAAGTTAAAACTTTAAAATGCAGACAATATTATTCTTTGCCTTGTATATTGATTCACTTTAGTTTAATGAGATCTGTCCCATCACATCTTTAATCAGAGTTTGATCTTTTTCAGTTTGTTTTTAACAGTTTCTCTATGCACCCATGCTGACTTTCAGAGCTGGAGAATTAAACATGAGTTTCAGTTGTCACACAGACACTTAAATTTCCAGGGAACTATTAGGTTATACAAAGAACAAAACCTTTTAGAATTTAAAGATAAAACTGAAAGGTTACAATCTGAATTTTAATTTTGTATAAGGATTTTTAAGCTTCTAAAAGGAAGGTACTTTTAGAAATAAAAAGATTAGAGAGATTTTTGTTTTATATTAAGAAACCATGGCCAAGGTTTTGTTCAGTTTCACTTTTACATATATACCAGTTATGTCAATTACAGTTTAAATTATAATATAATACAATGCAATACAATACAATATAATATAAAAGCTTTTCCTAATTATAGATGGAACTCTGCTCTGTTTCTGACTACACATATTTTTAGACAAGTAATAGAACAAAGCAGTGCAATGATATGGCTGTTTCTATGATCTGTAGTTTTCTAAGTATAATCAAAACTACAACTAATAACACCATACCATTATTGAACATCATACAGATTAGTATCAGGATAGAACATGGATGGTGAGAACACTGTCAGATTTTTAGGAATTTTATACAATTTCTAAATATATGAATTTAATATTATTTTACCTATCAAATTTAACCAGAAACAGGATAGAAAATCAGTTTTTCCCTGAACAGTGAGAAATCTTGTCTTCTGAAATAAAGGATGAGAAGGCTAAGGATATTAACAAGGATATAATTCCGATGTAAAATCTTTGTTTTCTAGATGGTATACTTGGATGATTAAAAAAAATCTTACACTAAGAACGGACTAACAATCTCTGTTTTGTTTGGATTTTTGTATGCTATATGGCAGGGTTACATTTCATTATTTTTCTATGTGAGTATCCTGTTATTGCAGTACCATTTGTTGAATTTTTTTGGTTGGTTTTTGTTTGTTTGTTTTGCTTGTTTGATTTGTTTGGGGGAAGTGCATGAACCAGGAATTGAACCTGGGTCTCCTGCATGGCAGGTGAGAATTCTACCACTGAGCTACCCTTGCACCCCCAATCCTGGCTATTTTAATGAGGCAAAAAAACTAAACTTTAGTTGTGTGATTACCTGGCTTGAAATAAAAGCTTTCTTTTCAAAATATATGTTATACAGATCCATTAAATTTTGAACATCACTAACTATGTCAGAAAGAATTCACTTTCATAAACTTTTTTATAACTATATTCATTCAGAGCTTATAGTCATATATGACTATAACAAACAAAATTTACTTCCTACAACTCTCTATTAATTTATGTATATGTCTATAACAAACAAAATTCATTCCATTAAATTTTTCTATCCCCTTCTATATCCATTCCACATATAATTTTTATTTATCTAGACTGCACATAATTAGAAATAAATTTGGTACTAAATTCACCAAGTTTTTGAACCAGCATTCTTCCTTACAATAACAGTATTCATAAAGGGGAGAAGAGACAGAGATACTACAAAATAATGAAAGGAGAAAGAAATTTATGCTTGAGTCAGTAATACAGCCATGCATTTATATGCCTTACATTCAGAACATTACATTACAATGTGCCTAAAACCTCTCATTCCAATTCAGTACTGCCTTAGACTAGCTTCTTTTATTGTAAGCTTATATAAATTAAAGGGAACACACCCAAACAGTATAAAAATGTATTTGTTTAATTTACCATAGCTTTCTTTTATCAGAGAATAAAAAAATGTTTCTTTTCATGATACGTTAAAATTATAAGCAATTTCAAAAGTACATTGAAAAACATAGTACATTGACTATCAAGTCCTGGCAAATATACTACAATTGTTTAATTTTTCCCAAGCTTACATACAGGAAAACTTCCATATTTCTTAAAGATCTTTCATTTTACTTCTGAAATTTGATTAGATGTTGTTTTAGTTTGCTAGCTGCTAGAATGCAACACATCAGAGATGGATTGGATTTTAATAAAATGGGATTTATTTTGTTCTTCAGAGGAAAGGCAGCTAACTTTCAACTGAGGTTCATTTCTTACATGGAAAGGCACAGGATGGTCTGCTGCTGGTCTTCTCTCCAGGCCTCTGGGTTCCAACAACTTTTCCTGGGATGATTTCTTTCTGTACCTCCAAAGACCTGGGCTAAACTGTGAGTACTGAGATGACATAGGCTGAGCTGCTTGGAATGTGCTACATTGAGTCTCTCATTTAAGCACCAGCCAATTAAATCAAACATCATTCATTGTAGCAGGCATGCCTCCTAGCCAACTGCAGAAGTAATCAGTAACAGATGAGGTTCATGTACCATTGACTCATGTCCACAGCAACAGAACTAGGTACCTTCACCTGGCCAAGTTGACAACTGAATCTAACTACCACAGATGTTATTCAGTTATTCCTATTTCAAGGATATTTACATTTTAATAATGATCTGATTACTGCAGTTACCATTGCAAAGGTTTTATTTGAAAAAAATATTAACAAACATAGCTTATTCTGTAGCATTTTTTATGCTTACCATTTCTAATCTACAGGCCCAGTAAAAAAAAAAAATAAGAACTCTAAACCGCACTTAACCATATTTTTCTGTGCCTAGCCCCCCCCATAACTGCTCTAGGTGGGTAAGCCTTGGGGCAGGGATAGGCTGGACAGAAAGAAATTAGGTTTTTGAGCTTTGATTTGGAAGTTTTAGGTGAGGGTCATGGAATTTGGGGAGCTCCTATACCCTTCTTTACAAATAATTAAACTTAATTATTTAGATATATATTTAATGTGCTTATGGATAAGTTAACTAAGATATCCATTTTAGGTGGTTAAGATTTCATATGTTAATTGCAAGCATATTTGTATCTTCATATTTTCCTGAAATAAGGAAAATATTTAGTAATGCAGATTGTTACTATAGCAATGCAGATATTTCTAAGAACTTTCTACTTGATATTTTGAGGACATTCACAGTTTTGACAGCTGATCAAATGGTATCTAAGTTATTTTTTGTTTTTGTGGCATGGGCAGGCTCTGGGAATCGAACCTGGGTCCCCAACATGGCAGGCAAGAATTCTGCCACAGAGTCACTGTTGCACTGTCCTAAGTTAGTTTTTAATACTTAGAATGTAAGAACTTTGTTATCAGAATATGTAGATTTTTTCCTTGTTGCCTCAATTTTAAATTCATCTATGAAACTTATTGCACAAACACAGGTTTTACAATGATTGTATATACTTCATTTGAATATGCTATGTTTAAGCTAACTAAGATATCCATTGTCATGGTTCTAAGTATGCTGGTTTCGTAAAAAATATGTGAAAAAAGAAATAATTTTATTATTAATAATCAATAAATAATTAGACTTATTAGAAATAAATTAAATTTATTTCACAAAAATGCTGTGATCAAGACCATTGGAAAATGTTTTCACTTTTTCCAGAGGCAGCCTTTTAGTGGTTTTCTGCCGCCTTAGAGAAATTCCAGTTTCTTTCTAAGTCCAGGTTTGTTGATAGTAATGACAAAACTAAAGTTTCTGAATCTTGCCTTTTGGAGGTTTTTTTTTTTCTCTCTTTTCACTTTTTTACTTCATAAGTATGAGTTCATATATTTATATAAGAAATCTAATTATTTTTAATCAGTTCAAATAGAGCTTTTTAAGATTTTTTCTTATTAATTTAGTATTACCACTAGGTGATATGAGAATATACATTGAACATGCAGATAGACATAAATAGAAAGTTAGTTACACAAGAAATGGTAACACAGAAATACTTCTGAGAGGGACAACTAAAGGGCTGAATATCTTATCTCATCCAATTTTTACCTTTTTGGAGAACAAATTTTAACTGTAATATCTTTAATTTTAACTGTAATGGTAATATTTTCATTTTAAATAATTTTGAATCCAGATTAGGTTAAAGAAGCAAACATTCTCTTTATAGACTCATAAGTAAAATCTTCCCAATTTTCAATACAGCCTAAAGGTTCCCTTTTACAAGAATTTCGGTAATCAGTAACCAATTAGGAACATCTGAACAATACAGGTAGATGTAGGAACATACCAACTAAAAAATTCAGATAGACACTTAACACTTATTATATTTAAGTGATATAACTAAACTGAATACATCAACTAACAAACAGGCTTTGAACGCTTAGATCTTAGCAGGAGAGGTCATAGGATACAGTAAGGATTAGAATTATTTAATAAATGGGGTGGGGTCAATAGAGAAGAACCTAAATATTGTTGTTTGACTTAAGAGGTCAAAAATGGAAAAGGGAAAATGGCAGCAGTTTCGGGTTAATTAGGAGGGCTGTGTAGGGAGGTGGTGGAGGAGGGGAAGCATAGGAAGAGGGCTGAGATTCTGTAGTGGAATCTGGAGATGGGGGAGGAGGAGGAGATGGAGAGGGTTATTTTCTGGCTGTGCCACAGCAGCTGTGGCTTGGCCAGGAGGTGCTACATGGTGGGGGTGGGGGGTGGAGAGTGGCTTTGAGGAAAAGGTCTTCAGTGGGCTCTATGGAAGAGACAGGGAGAGGAGGAGAAGGGGCATTGGGTTCT
Organism: Tamandua tetradactyla; assembly: GCF_023851605.1. Lineage (NCBI taxonomy): Eukaryota > Metazoa > Chordata > Mammalia > Pilosa > Myrmecophagidae > Tamandua > Tamandua tetradactyla. Next base: position 120,650,237 of record NC_135333.1, read on the forward strand.
GAACTAGATTGTTTTAGGAGAGAGAACTGGAGAAAGATTGATAAGTAGAACAAGTTTGGTAGAGAGAGGGGAACCTATGTAAGCCAAAAAAGGCTTGAATATATGGGACTTCATTCCACTTCCCAAATGAGAATAATGTCAAGGTCTAGAAGAACTTGTGGGTCAAGGGTTCTGTTTTCTGGCCAAACCAACCCATTATCTAATTTGTACACTGAACAGGTGGTATTGCAATAGAAAAATAATCTCTTGGGTTTTAAATCAGTAACAAGACCAAGGACTGCCTGTTTCCCATGAAAATGGGTAGGGTAAGGAGAAACTCTCACTCTTAGATGACTTAGAAACAACCAAGTGGGCATCCCCCCCTTGAGAGTTTTAAGTCCAGTGAGTATGTGGAGGAGAGAATGGAGGCACCCCACCATTTCACTCATTCCTAGGGTCTAGGACCCAGCACAGGCAACTCTCCCCTAGTGCTAGGATTTAGATGTATTGTCCAGGACAACAGAGAAAGAGAGTGCCAGGGAGAAAAGTGGAGACCATTTTTCCTTACTGAGATGATTCACCAGTGTTGGTGCTGAAGTCAGGCAAGTGGGTTCCATGCCTTCCTATGGAGGTTCTGTCTCCATTCCCAGTCTCAAGTATCAGCACCAAAATGACAGGTTTTTCAACTGAGAGGGAGGAGAAGTGATTAAAACTTCAACAAAGGAGCTTTATTGGTAGGCTATGAGCAGATAGGCTAAGACATGTCACTGGGGAGGCTTAACATTTAAATATTCCCTTAGTCATGCAGGATTGCAACTGCAAGAGGGTGGTGTTGGGTAAAGGGAGTTAATTGCAAGATAATATCTGCCAGAGGGCAAAAAGGCATGACCTAGGTTGGGCTCAGTGGGGCTCTTGGAAATCATGGGTGGGGAAAACTTCATGTAATAGGGGTTGTTCACATCATGGGGGAAAGGATTCTGCCTAACATTACCTGTGTCCTCCAATATTTGGGTTTTCCCTGTATGAAACAAACTTGTATGTGTGTGTACTTCAGTAAATCTCCTTTGAAGAGAATAAAATGATTCCTTTAGCAGTCATTTACCAAGAAATCTGCCCTTGGCTTCAAAGAGTATGCCAATTTAATTGGAAGTGATATTTTTTCTTATGGACACACTATTTAAAGAATGCACCTACTTTTGGCTTTTTGAAAATGAATGATGAGGTAACATATTTGCTCTCTGGGATAAATTCAAATACACCTAACTGTAACCACCACACATAGAATAAAACAAATGATAACTAGTTACCACAAAATGTTCTTAAAACCAACTTAGAGGACCCCATGTCTCCAAGAGACAGTGTGAATGCTCTGCAGTGCGTGGTGGAACAGCTCGAGCCTGAAGCCCATGAAAGGGATCAGTCTCCCTGCAGGTTGCAGAGCTCCAGCAGTGCTGCATGCAGCATGCCTGTGAGGATGGCCTGCTGGTCAGGGTGCCAGCCAGGAGGAACCACTTCTGGGAGCCCAGATCCTGTGCTTTACTCTGAAGATCCTGGGGAAGAAGTTCATTGAGGAGTGCCTTCTAGTACAGCATGATAAACAACTGTCTCCAAGTTTCAAGAAAACTTTTCTCTAGCCAAACAACTTTTAAACATTTGAGACTGTTTTCATCTGCCAAAACTGCCAGAATGCAACATACCAGATATGCATAGGCTTTAATTAGGGGATTTATTTAGTTAAAAATTTATAGCTCAGAGGAAAAGCAGCTAGCCTTCATCTGAGGTTCTCTGGTACATGGGAAGGCACATGACAACATCTGCTGGCCTTCTCTCCTGGCTGCTGGGTTCCAATGGCTTTCCCCAGGGTGATTCTTTTTTACATCTCCAAAAATCTGGGCTGAAATGCAAGTGTAGAGATGAGTATACTGAGCTGCTTGGACTGGGCTGCATTGACCTCTCTCTTTTAAGCCTCCAGCTAATTAAAATAAGCATCACTCATTGCAGAAGGCACTCCTCTTAGCCTAATGCAGATGCAATCAGCCATAAATGAATTTCACATACTAATGATTCAAGTTCACAGCAACAGAATGCCAGGGGCATTATCACCTGGCCAAGTTGACACATGAACATAACTCCACAGAGACCTTTCCTGTGGCCTCATCCTATACTGAAAATTCCACTGAAATTGATGCTTTTCTGCTCAAAATAGGAAACTGAATAGAAAAGTAGATTTTTTATATAATAATGACCTGATTCTATTGGTGAAGTGCTCTATATTTTAAAATCCTACCACCAAATATACTAAAATACATCTCTTTCATAAGTGAATCACCAGCATTTCTATATCTGAAATACCATGTGTATGTTTTTGCTTTTAAAACCAAATATTTGTAATTTGTTGTTTTTTAATTTTTACGCCATTACAAAATCTGTTCTTATCTCATAAATTTAGTGTCTACATGAAAATAAGCAATTACAAGATTCAGAGGAAGAATAGGCTGTAGTAATCAAATAATGTTTGATTTTTCTAAATGAGAAGACTTTCATTTTTAAACACTAAACTTGGGAGCTGTTTTAAGCAGACTTTTCTGGGAAAAGATTAATATTGTGTTATGACTGAGATTGCCTCATCCTGTATATGAAACACATTTGATCTTTGTCTTGTTAAGTTCCTTTATTTTATGATTGTGCTTTAAGTAATACTGCATTATTTAATGTCTTTAATAAATATTTAAAATGTACAGTGATAGGATGCTCGCCTTTCATGCAGGAGACCTGGGTTGGATTCCTGGACCATGCACCCAAAAAAAGAAAATAAAGTAACCTATGTTGAAATGGTTAAATTCAATGAAATGTGAAATATTATTGCCTCAAAGAATTCTTAATGTCACAATGTTTTAGTTTAATGATGTGCCTTCAGTTTGATTTGGGACACTTTTTAAAAGAATACTTTATATGTATTCGTAAGAATCTCTAACAAGTTCAGAAATAACATTTTTGTTTACTTCATCAAAAAAACAAGTTAGAATTCTTTAAAAGATAATTTTATTAAATATATTTAGTATTCTTATGGATAACAAAGGACTAATAATTTCTAAATAATAATTTTATTTCAGGACAGTTTTATATTTATAGAAAATGAGTGAAGAAAGTGCAGAGTGTTCCCACAGGCCTAACATCCATTTTCCTCTATTACTGAATAATACATTAGTATGAAACCTTTTTACTAATAATGCTGCAATTGATTTATTATCATTTACTAAAGTCCATGCTTTATTCAGATTGTCTTATTGCAAAATTTCCTTAAGGATACTACACTATATTTATCATCATGCATCCTCAGGCTGTTGTTGGCTATGACATGATTCTCAAAGTTCGTTTATTTGATGACTTGACAGTTTTGAGTAGAAAAGGTAACTATTGCGTAAAATGACCCCAAAGTGTCAATTTCACTAATATTTTCTTCATGGTTAGGCTGGGGTTGTATCTTTTGGGTGGAAGATATGTAGATAAACTGCCATTTTTATCACATCATTTCACGGCTGCATACATCAGCATAACCTGAGGTAGTGTTTGTCAGATTTCTTTGATGCAAAGTTCCTCTCTTTTTATCTCCTTTTCCATAATGATTTCTAGGGAAAGAAATGACTTGTTTGGACTTACTATTATTTGTCATGTAATATATATACACAGTTGGTAAAAATATAATAGTATCCTATAGAAATGATAATTCTAATTAGGTTGTGACAGACTGAAAATTATTATTTATCAGTCATGTAATATAATAAAATGTGCATTATATGGTACACTAAATAAAGAAAAAATTAAACACTATATTAAAGCCTTGATATACTGAATTCTCAAAATACAAGAGATAGATGGAAAATTTTAGCTATTTTGATTAGCTATTCAAAAGAAGAGAAATTAAAATTTAAAATATTTCTAATGGACAAAGAAAGGCAACAGCTTCTTTCTGACAGCATTTTTGTGGGAAAAAAAAAGAAAGTTTGAGGAGTGATATAGACCAATAGCAAAAAAAATGGCAAAAAGGAGGAAAATAGGTATTAAAAATTATAAATGGATAATTGCATATCAGCCCAGACTCCATATTTCACTCACCTCCCATAACTGAACATATTTTCATTTTCTTGAAAAAGAGATAATTCTCTGTATCACATGCATGAAGGCTTTCTTCACTTGCTGGTTCCTTAGAGTGTAGATGAAAGGATTCAAAAGTGGGGCAACTGAGGTATTGAGCATTGTAACTCCCTTGTTAAAGGATATTCTTTGTTTGACTGAAGGTTTAACATATATAAAGATACAGGAGCCATAAGAAATGGAGACCACAATCATGTGGGAAGAACATGTGGAAAATGCCTTTTTCCTCTGATTAGTTGAAGGGATTTTTAGAATCGTCAATGCAATGTAAATGTATGATATTATCACCATCACCAACGTGACCAAGAGTGTTACCAAGGCTGAGATGAAGCCCATGGTCTCCAGGAGGCGTGTGTCTGAGCAGGAGATCTGCAGCAGGGGAGTGGTGTCACAGTAGAAATGATCCACAATGTTGGAGGCACAGAAGTCAAGGTTTAGACCCATGATAAGTGGTGGAAATATGACAAAGAACCCAGCAAGCCAACAGCTGAAGACAAGCTGTACACAGACTTTGCTGCTCATGATGGTCGTGTAGTGCAGGGGCTTACAGATGGCAACATAGCGGTCATAGGACATGGCTGCCAGCAGGTAAAATTCAGATGCTCCAAAAAGAAAGGCAAAAAACACTTGAGTCAAACAAAAGTTATAGAAAATGGCTTTGTCCCCAGTTGCCATAGTAGCCAGAAATTTGGGGATGCATGTAGTAGTATAAGAGATTTCTAAGAGGGAAAAATTTCGAAGGAAAAAATACATGGGTGTCTTGAGGTGAGCATCCAGCAGTGTGAGTGCGATGATGATTAGATTGCCTGCAATGCTGAGCAAGTAGGTGAGAAGCAGGAAGATAAATAACACAACTTTCAATTGTGGGTCATCAGTCAAACCCGCTAGGATAAACATGGTCACTCTTGTATGGTTTCTCATTACTGTCCTAGGACTTCTATCACGTCTAAGTAGAAAAATAAAATAATGCCTGATGACCCCGATGGCAAGATAGCAGTGATATCTAATAATTAACGTTAGGAAACCAATATTTCAGAAAGTATATTTATGTTTTATGTATGTTTATGCCAGTATAAATAAATATTATTCATTTCCAGAGTAACTGGAGAGAGACTTAACACATTAAAATATATACTCTAACACAGGAAAAATTCTTAAGAGTAGCAACCGTTCATTATTTTATGTCAATGAATTAGAATGTTCATACATCTAAGTAAATGTAACTTCTGTCTGGAAGATATGCAAGCATTGGGATAATATGCCATTTAATTGGTCAGTTAAAGACATTGTAAACTAATACAGAAATGGCAAGTGCATCAGTTTACTTTTAGCATTTAAAACAGTATCCATACATACCAAGGCTATATCTCTCAATATCTAGGAGAGTGAGCCCTTCACTGTCTACTCGGTGAATCAAAACTCAACTTCCATGATTCTTATCTGACTGCTTTCATTTATGGCTGATATTAGAATTTAAAAATGTGACTGTAAGATAAAGAACAATTCCATTTGTTTTTCTTGTTAGGATTCTCATCCTACATCTCCTTTGTCACTCATCACAGATATCACTTACTACTGCAATGCACATTTGTTATGAACAGGTGGTATTGCTTATATAGAGAGCAAAATACAATATTCTTTCTGCTGGTTAAGGTACTGAGAATGGAAGGGTCGAGTAAAATGAAATAGAAACCTAAGGGATATAGAAGCAAATCAATATCAAAACAAGTTTAGGAAATGTTATGAAGAGGTAGAAGTAAAGGGGAGAGAAAGTTAAAGTGTCATGGCAACCTAAAGAGAATTAAAAGGGAGTTTTTAGACTGAGTTAGTTTATTAGGTAAATGAGCTCAAGAAAATTTAAAATATTGAACATTGTGTAATTAATTAAATAATGGAACAGTATCTACCAAGGAAAATACTTATATACTTAATACGTACCACTTTGCTCACTTCCTAATGTAAAGAAAAAATTATGACTCGCTTTTAAATCAGCAAGCTCTAAAAGAAAAAAGAGAGTATTTGGTAAATTACAAACTCACATGATTGGGAGGAATGGGGCTGACACAAATTTTAGGTAGACTATATTGTCCTATCCCAATAAGAATACTGCAATGACTGGTGAATGAACTATTAAGAAATTTTGGCAATACTAAATACCTGGATTCATTGAAGACTATGTATATGACAAGCACTATTCTTACTATTTTCCTATATTATATAAGACATGGTGAAATTAAAAATGAAAAGCAAGAATGTACACAAATATCCCCAATGGCAACATTTATACAAATGCAAAATTGCAAAATGTCTAAACTAGATTTTCATCACATCAAACCATTGCTTTACCCAACTTCAGCAAGCATACATACCACCCATCACCACCAATCAACTATAAAAAGAACAACAAAGGTCATATAATGAAATCCTTAGAACACAGGTAATAGTGGCAGTCAAAATTCATTTGTTAGGTATTCTTAATATTAGATAAACATTAACAAAAGTCTTTTTCTTTTTACATCATTATTCCATTTTAGGTTTTTCTCAGTTAGCTCCAATTTAAACTGTAAATGGTGGTAAAAAGCTAACTATTTAATGTAAATAGAAGAGTAAAATTGTGTTAAAATCTATCAACTGAGAAAAATTATCCATAATTTTAGAAAGATTATCATTTTCAAAATTTAGATTCACAAAGTAATCTGCCCAATACATATATGATTCCAGATAACTTTATTTAATAAGGTAATATGCAGATTTATTCAGGCAAACCTTCTGTATTTGGATACTTAACTGTTTTATATTCTGGTGAGCAGGGCACGTTGAAGCTCCATTTCTTTCTCCATATAATTTGCTCCATCCTAAAACACATAAAATACTTGAATAATGGTCTTAAAATTATGTTTGACTAATTTACTGCACATTATCTAGGAAGTTTATCAAATTATCCCCTTGCTACAATTGACTTATATTAAGTATGAAACAATCATCTCTTGATTCCATGGAGGATTTATACTTTCTGAACCCTGAAGGAAAATATCTAATAAGAATGAGGAATTCTCAGAGGGAACTGAGATCCAAGAACATCATTTCCAAAGTCACCAAATTGTACATTACTGTATGACATAAAATAACACACACACACACACCATTTCTTTTAATTATGTCTCTAGAGAATTTACTATAGATTGCCATAATATGTGTTACTTTACCACACATCAAGGTTTGAAATGCTAGGCACATAGATAAGGATATAGAAGCAAAAGAGTAAAGGTTATTTTAGATGAAAAATAAAGTAAACCTTTAATTTTAGATGAGAATAAAAAGTGAGACGGTAAAATGAAAATACATTCTGTTGTAGATAATTGACTGCAAACTGAAAATGTCACTTTCAATTCTCAAGGGGCATTTAAATATTTTGCACATGATTTAACCTTCACCTTTTTCTAAAGATTTTCATTTCTCCCAATAGTTTGTGTATATTACATGGTAGGTCAGAAACTAGTATAAGAGTCATAAACATTCTGTAATACTTTTTTATTACTAGTAGAGTTTCCTATCTTATATGTGGCTACCCAGATGAACATCCAATTTCCAATTCCTATTCTTCTATCTGTATATTGTGTCCAGTTCTGGCCAGTGTGCCTAAATGAAATTTATGCATGCAGTATCTTGACATTGCCTTTATTAATAGGGTTTTATACTTTCTTGTTTACATTCTCAAACTTCTTTAATGAAAATATGATGGCAAACTCTATTGAGCTTCAGGAATGAGCAAAACATCCTAGAGATAGCAACTGAATAAGAAAGAATGCATTCAATTTCCAGGATGCCATACTAGTATACTAATCCCAATGAATTTAACATTTTTGTAATACCAGCATGCATGCTAAAATGAGATAAAAATAAATTTAAGTCTTGGTTAAGCTTATGTAACATTTGCCTTTACTCTACCCTGCAAAACTCATGTCATAACCCATATAAAATTTGGCATCAGATGTGGTTGGATCAAAGATACCCTTTTAAAAAAAGATACCCTTAAGCAGAGGAATTTGGAATTGGTTAACTGATTTTGAGAGTGAGGTAATCATTAAGGAATGAGATACACATAGTAAGGTCTCCAAGTTTTCTATTTCTTCAAGTGTAAGTCATCACTTGAAGTCAATTGGAGGGAAATATATATTAAAGACTGCTCATTCTCCAACTCAGTCTCAGATAATACTTGAAAATATTATGAGAATGTGAAATAAGAGTGCTCAAAAAGTGATATGACCAGTTTCAACAACATTGAAATAAATGAGAGGCTTTGAAATAAATGACTTTACATTCTTGGCTAATTCATTGTCAAAAAACCTCAGATTTTCCATGACTGTCCCCAATAAAGTTCTGTCCTTGTGCCTCATGTCTGGTGTAGTTGAAAACTAGAACAATTTCTGATCTTGCACTTTGTGGCATAGCAACATAGTTTGAATTCACACCATACTACGTTTCATTGCAATACATTGATTGGAAATGATGTGAGAGGGACACCATTTAGAATGGACATATTTGGGATAATTGGGGTAAGTCAGGTTAAACTCAATCCTGAAATTCCACAGGAACACATTGCCAGTTGCAGTTTTCTCTATTCCTCTGTCTATGACACTGAGATTGGCTTTTGGAAAGACTGATGGCCACAATGGTAACATCTATCTTCAGAGTATCCCAAATATGCTCTTGTCCAGGACAAACAAAATTCACTGCCTCTATATTGATAATTAGAGTTATAATAGAGAATGCTAAAGGGGACTATTAAAAGGAAAACTGGGATGAGAAGAAATGCTTAAAGTATTAAAATATATTGCCAATTTATATTGACAAAAGCATGGAGAATATATGAGGAAATAGAATTTAAGGCCAACATACCAGAGAGGAAGTAAATATAACTTTATATATGGATGACTTTAATAAAGCTGTTGATATAGGTGCAATTACCAGACTTGTTAGATCAAATAGGAGAGCACAAACATCTGCTGCTATAATTTTTGTTTTAAAGTTTATTCCACCAGATAACTAAAATTGATATTTTGATAACCAAAATAGCATATTAAATGAACTTGAAATGTGTTATAAGATAATATATAACTTTCATCATGTACAACCCACATATTTAACTCCTAATTATGTCATTGGAAAATAGCCAGAAGAAAGTGCTTTCTATAAGTATGCTCTTTGGGCAGGCTGAAGTAGCTTTGTAAACTATTGAGGTAACTGATGCCCTGAAATGAAGATGTGTTAAAACAGACTCTCCAATTTCATTTGAGACAATCAACTCCTAGGAAGACATGGTCCAGGGAATATCATTGAACACACATATGCAAGGTTGGGGTGGTATGTTTCACTAAAATTGATGTATATAACTGAAAGAATTCTAGTATAGTTTAAAGAGGCCTGACTTCAGCTATCATGATGGAGTTAGAACCACTTAAGCAATTACATAGCTCAGTTAGTTCAAAGATCCAGAAGTCATGAGGAAGCCAGAACACTTTAGGAAAAATGATGCACTGATTTCACCTATATGCAAATATTCTTCCATCTTCCTCAAAAGGACATATGGCCTTTTGTGTGCAGAAGTGCTCACAGAAGAGAGTGAAACTTGGAACTTCAAAGAATTATTTGACTCCAGGTCTGAGTTACTGCATCCAGATATCTAAGCTGAGGAAAAGGGAGAAGAGGAAGGTTAAGAGATAAGTATAGATTATGCCCTGATCTATTAGAAAATCATTGTAGTGCAGGTGCCTGATTTCATATTTAGAGTAAATATACTCAAGGCCAAGTAGAAGACCATGGAGTTCCTTTGCTATCAAATAATAAAGCTAAGAATCATTATTTCACTAAAAAAACTTACTGACATTAGTGCCATTGTCCAAAACTTAAAAATATCAAAGGAGTTGTTATGAGTTCTATATAAATGTTCAATTCAATCATTTGAATGTTGCCTAAGGCAGACAGTTTATTTTTTTGAGAATAGCACTGAATCATTTATAAAATAAATATGCTTATGTGTGTATATATACATATATATCTTGACACCAAAGGCACCTGCTGTTCAATATACCATCAATTTATAGTAGTTTATCACTATGAATTCTGGCACTAGGTACACAGGTGTTGAACTGTTAAATGCATTATTTATGAATTAATAGGTAATACCAGAAGTATCATTTAACCACTTTAAATACCAGATGTGGTATTTAATAACTTTAACTAGTAGGTACAATAATATACTTTCAAAATCTTATCATGAATTATCTTTCTGGGACTTTTACCCTCTCAAACTTACAGAACATCACAATGGTCTACTGAATTTAGGACATCATGAAGATAGGATCAGGTAAGTAGGGAAATTTTGGTACGTCAATACCTTGCCTTGGCAAGAGAATGGAATATGTATGAAATTAACTTCATCAGCCTGCCACCATAGTGAAGCTTTCTAGGACACAGTCATTTGAGCCATGTCAACATATTTCTCCCAAAAGAAAAGAGGTTGTACATCTCAAAAAAACAACTAAGAAAAGTGATTATGACCCCCTTTGGATTTTGGCAGTTATATATAGAAAATTTTCTCTTTCTACTCCAAAACATTCAGTGAGAAAAATGACTGGATGCTATAATTTTACTGATACCCATAGGAAGAGAAGATTCTCCAGCCAGCCAGATTGTAGTACCATAACTCTCATAATTGTTCCCAAATAACTTTTAATGGATAATTAACAGTCATAACATAAGTATCTAAAGAATTAGAACTTATCTGTTCAATACAGTAGCTGCCAAAAACAGGTGACTGCTGAGCGCCTGAAATGTGGCTAGTGTGATGGAGAAACTAATTTTTGAATTTATATAAAATTCAACAACTTAAACTTGAAAACTAAATATGGAAAATCATTTTCCATTAAATTCATTTTTATTATTTTGGTTGCAATACTACAACCTATATTGTGCAATATATTATTGCTGTAATGCTGTATGACTGACAGGGATGTGGGTCATTTATAGTATTACACATAAATATATCAATCATCTCATCAGAGCCAAAGGCTTCATTCAGGTGAAATGATTTATTTCATGTTCCAATGTAAAGCTAGAAGTGATTCTTTGAATATTCCATGAAGAAGGCACAATTTAGTGTGTTAGCTAAGTAATTGTGATTTATAAGTCAATGATAATAATTATCTTACTAAATGTTAAAGTCATTTTTTATAATTTAAAAATGTTTGGACCAGGCGGGCCGCGGTGGCTCAGCGGGCAAGAGTGCTTGCCTGCCATGCCGGAGGACCCCGGTTCGATTCCCGGCCCCAGCCCATGTAAAAAACAAACAAACAAACAAAATATAATAAAACAAGAAAATGTTTAAAGATGTTTCCCTTTCTTCCTCCCTTCCTTCCTTCCATCCTTCCTTCCTTCTCTGTCTTTCCTTCCTTTAAAAAAAAAAAGAAAAAAAAAAAAATGTTTGGACCAAATTTCAAATTTAAAAAACATACAACTGATGCAGAAACAAGTGAATATTCAGAAGCTTGTATTTCTACTTGTACATTAAAGAGAAAAGAAACTTTAAGAAAATATTCATAAACTTCATAATGAATAGGAAACCAAAAAACACATTTATTTATGTTCAAATAAATTTAAAGATAATAATATGGAAATTATACTCCATTGTCTAAGGAAACCAGTATCTGTCAGAATTTGCCAGAGAGATGGCTCTAGGTGGAGATACCAAAACCTAGGATGAAAATCCTGTATTTGAGAAATAAACTAAGAACATTCTCAGGATTGCAACCTAGACTTCATGTTTCATGTACCCTGATGGAATGAAGATGATAAGCCACCACTTTATTTGCCAAGCACAAAGACTGGTAAACATTCTATGGAGCCTGTTTTAAATTTGTTAAAGCTGGCCAGAATGCAATACATGAGATGGATTGGCCTTTACAAAGGGGATTTATGTAGTTACAAATTTACAGTTTCTCAAAAGAAAGACAGCTGGCTTTCCTCTGGGTTGTTGTCACATGGAAAGGCACATGGCAATATCTACTTGCTTTCTCTCCTGGCTTCTAGATTCAAACAACTTTCCCTGGGGTATGTCCCCTCTGCATCTCCAAATGTCTGTGTCTGTGTCAGCTCTGAACTCTGAGCTAGATTTTGCTGAGCTGAGCTGAGCTGAGTCACATCTCTCTATTCTGACTCTTTCTTTAAAGCCTCCAGCTAATTAAATTAAACCTCATGACTGCAGAAGGCACTCCCCTTAGCCAACCACAGATGAAATCAGCCACAGATGAAATTTATATGCTGATGATTTAAGTTCACAATGACATAACAACTGGGCACCATCACTTGACCAAGTTGACACCTGAACCTAAGTACTACAGTGTCTGCTTCTTTTCAACTTATCAACTATACATACCACTTTAAGATACTTAATCTCTCAACAGAAAACAATAACACACATATTTTTTCACCTGATAATGTTCATCTGTCCTGCATACAATGCCCTAAATCATGTGCCAGTCACCCTAGGAATTCCCACATATACATAGATACCCATGTACCCTCTTTCCTAGAAGTGTTTCCCTCACAATAGTCATACTACACTGTATGTCCTACAGCCAGCAAGTTTTTGCTCCATACAGCACGACTTAACTATGCCCCCACAGTATTCTGAAGAGCTTTGTGAGCCATATTCTTCATGTAGGGCAAATTCTGGGGCAACAAGTCCCTTAGACGATCACTGACAGATTGATTCAGACATATATGCTTTGACTATCTGCATGAGGGTTACTCTGTTCCATCCAGAACCAGGACCAGGGATCTGCCCTAGGAGTGTCAGCTGACTCCATGCAGAGCTGATGAGGGAATGGAAGAGGGGCCTGTCTGGGCACCACAATATAACTAAAGATGTATTAGTTAGTGTTCTCTAGAGAAACAGAATCAACAGGGAACACTCACAAATATACATTTATAAATATAAATTTATAAAAGTGTCTCATGTGACCGTGGGAATGCAGAGTCCAAAATCTGCAGGGCAGGCTTTGAAGCCAATGACTCTGATGAGGGTCTGGATGAACTCCACAGGAGAGGCTCACCAGTTGAAGCAGGAAGAGAGCCTGTCTCTATTGAATCTTCCTTAAAAGGCTTAAGCATCACTCATTGCAGAAGACACACCCCTTTGCTGATTACAAATGGAATCAGCTGTGGATGCAGCTGACATGGTCATGATTTAATTCTATGAAATGTCCTCATCACAACAGACAAGTTAGCACATGCCCAATCAGACAAACACGTACCACAACACTTGGCCAAATTGACACATGAACCTGACCATGACAGTCCACCATTTGCCAGCTTGGCAGCTATGCGTACTACCTTAAACCATACCTAATTTCTAAATAACAATAAAATACACGTTTTTCCTTTCACCTAACAATACTCAACTGTCCTGCATATAACTGGAAACACATTAAATCTCTCCAGAACAGGGCTCAAGTCCTTGGATAACATTCATTCTTAAACTTGATATCTACAACTTAAATAGTTTAACATGAATAAAGCAGCATTACAGTCCTCATTTCTGTAACTGATCACATGGACAAAGTTCATATTTCTCCCACTACCCACTACATATTTATCACTACTTCTTCCCTTTACCCTCAGCAAGCACTTCAGCTGGCCATGGTTCTTTGCCTGGTGGGTTTGCTTTCCCTGCACATAGTGCTTCTACCATAACTACCATCTGTGGGCTTACAGAATGCCTTATCCATTGTCATGGTATTCCACATAGCATTGCTTCTGATCAAGGAACACACTTCACAGCAAATGAAGTGCGGGAATGGACACATGCTCATGGAATTCTCTAGTCTTACCATGTTCCCTATCATCCAGAAGCATCTGGATTGATAGAATGGTGGAATGGTCTTCTATCCACTGGTGGGGTGGATAGATAATGGTGGGGTGACTCAAACCTTCATTCCTGAAGTTTCAGAGCCATTGGTAGTCCTGCCTGGATTGGGTTGCCACAGTTTTCCATTGATTTTAATCACAGGGCATGGTAGTACTAAAAGATGCCCTAGGGGATCTCCTATATTCCAAGAAAACTCTTCTTTACCTCCATTATGTAGTTACAGACCTACTTCCCCATGATAGTCAGTGTCAGTCACCCCAGACAATAATGGAATTCCCTTTGGGATTGTTGATCCAGTGGTATAAGTAGCCCAAAGTGACCAGACGGCAGTCTTAGATTCCAGTTCAATGGAATGATTATTGTTTCTCCTGGTGGAAGCACTCCCCATTTTGGAACTAAAACCTATAGACTAGCAGAGCTCAGGGTCGCAGGGACAGGAAGCAAAAATTTTCCTAGTGGATCACTAGGGGTAATAGGGAGTGCTGTCACTCCCATTTCCATCCCTTTGTCCCTGGACCTGTGGATCCTGGTTATGGGAGAAACAGCACCGTACAGCAGAGGCTGATTCAGAGCATATACAGCTTCCTGGAGAACATTACCTCAGTTTTTCAAGAAGTTGCCACCTATTTGGCACTATAATTTAGTTTTCAAAAGGCCATTCCACCGTTCTATCAATCCAGCTGCTTCTGGATGATAGGGAACCTGGTAAGACCAGAGAATTCCATGAGCATGTGCCCATTCCTGCACTTCATTTGCTGTGAAGTGTGTTCCTTGATCAGAAGCAATGCTATGTGGAATACTATGATGAGGGATAAGGCATTCTGTAAGCCCACGGATGGTAGTTTTGGTAGAAGCATTGCATGCAGGGAAAGGAAACCCATATCCAGAGTATGTGTCTATTTCAGTTAGAACAAATCATTGCCCCTTCCATGAAGGGAATGGTCCAATGTAATCAACCTGCCACCATGTAGCTGGCTGGTCACCTTGGGGAATAGTGCCATATCAGGGGCTGAGTGTGGGTCTCTGCTGCTGACAAATTGGGTACTCAGCAGCGGCTGTAGCCAAGTCTGCCTTGGTGAGTGGAAGTACATGTTGCTGAGCCCATGCATAACCTCCTTCCCTACCACCATGGCCACTTTGTTCATGAGCCCATTGGACAATGACAGGAGTTGCTGGGGAAAGATGCTGACTGGTATCCACAGAATGGGTCATCTTATCCACTTGATTATTAAAATCTTCCTCTGCTGAAGTCACACTCTGGTGCACATTCACATGGGACACACATATGTTCATGTCTTCAGCCCACTCAGAAATGCCTATCCACATACTTCTTCCCCACACCTCTTTGTCACCAATATTCCAACTATGGTCTTTTCAAGTCCCTGACCATCCAGCAAAACCATTAACAAAGTCCCATGAGTCAGTATACAGACACACCTCTGGCCAGTTTTCCTTCCAAGCAAAATGAACAACCAGGTGCACTGCTCAAAGTTCTGCCCACTGGGAGGATTTCCCCTCACCACTGTACTTCAAGGATACCTCAGAAAGGGGTTGTAATGCTGCAGTTGTCCACTTTCGGGTGGTACCTGCGTATTGTGCTGAACCATCTGTAAATCAGGCTTGAGTTTTCTCTTCCTTAGTCAATTCACTGTAAGGAACTCCCCAAGAGGCCATAGCTCTGGTCTGGAAAAGAGAAGGTAATGTGGCAGGAGTGGAGACCATGGGCATTTGTGCCATTTTTTCATGTAACTTACTTATGCCTTCAGGACCTGCTCAGGCCCTATCTTGTATATACCATTTCCATGTTACAATAGAGTGCTGCTGCACACACCCAACTTTATGGTTTGGTGGGTCAGACAACACCCAACTCATGATAAGCAACTCAAGTCTCATGGTAACTTGGTGATCCATGGTTAAGCATTCTGTCTCTACTAAGGCCCAGTAGCACACCAAAAGCTGTTTCTCAAATGGAGAGTAGTTATCTGCAGCAGATGATAAGGCTTTGCTCCAAAATCCTAAGGGTCTGCATTGTGATTCTCCTATAAGGGCCTGCCAAAGGCTCCAGACAGCATCTCTATTTGCCACTGACACTTTCAGCACCGTTGGATCTGCTGGATCATATGGCCCAAGTGGCAGAGCAGCTTGTACAACAGCCTGGACCTGTCGCAGAGCCTCCTCTTGTTCAGGTCCCCACTCAAAATTAGCAGCTTTTCTGGTCACTTGGTAAATGGGCCAGAGTAGCACACCAAATGAGGAATATGTTGTGGCCAAAATCTAAAGAGACCAACTAGGCGTTGAGCTTTAAGAAAGGTGTGTCTGCCAGTTCTTGCTTGCTGTCTAAAATTCCTGTTGGGTAAGGGAACACTGAAACTTCTCATTTTGAGCAGGGTAAGGCCACCTCACAAATTTTTTTAAATGTATTTTTTATTTCCATTTATTTCAAATATTTTTCCTTTCTCTTAAGAGGCTTAAATCATGTATTTTTTTTAAAATGTGCTTTTAATTCCCAGATAATTAGGGACATCTAGCTATATTTCAGTGACTCATTTCTAGTTTAATACCATTGCAATCTGAGAAAATACTTTGTATGATTTTATTCTTTTAATTTTGTTAATGCATATCTTATGACTCAGAGTGTGGTCTATATTAAACATGCCATATAAACTTGAAGCAAATTTGCATGATGCTGTTGGGCAGAGAATTCTATAAATGTCAACTAGGTCAAGTATATTAATGGTGCTACTCCAGTCATCTGTATCCTTACTTTTATTTTTTGTGAGTCCCTGACCTATCAATTACTGAGAAAGGGGTGTTGAAGCCTGCAAATACAATAGTGGATTTGTCTGTTTATCTTTCCAGTTCCATTAGTTTGCTTCATGTAATTGGACACTCTATTGTTGGGTATTTATGGTTTATGACCATTAGGAGTTCTTGGAATATTTACCCCTTTATTATTAGGTAGCGCACCTTTTATCCCTGAAAGTTTTTATTATATTTGATTCTGCTTGTATGAAATTAATATAAACATTCCAGTTTCCTTTCAGTTAGGATCAGCATCATTTGTCATTTACCACCCCTTTCCTTTTTATTTATTTATTTATTTATTTGCATGGGCAGGCACCGGGAATAGAACCCAGGTCTCAGTCTTGGCAGGTGAGAACTCTGCCTGCTGAGACACTGTGGCCCACCCACCCCTTTACTTTTAACCCATCTCTGTCTTTATATTTAAAGTGGACTTAGCAACACAAAATATTGGTTCTTTTTCTTTTTAATCCATTCTGACCATCTCTGTCTTTAAATTGGTGATTTAAATGATTCCTTATAATGGTGATTTTTGGTATAGTTGGATTAATATCTAACATGATTTTAACCACATTTTATTTATTGGATGTGTTCTTTGTTTCTTTTTTCTTCCTATTTTTCTGAGTTCTCTTGCTTTATTGTGTTTTATCTCTTCTCTTAGTGTGTTAATTATACTTTAGTAAAAAATAGGGTTTACTCAAAAGTTTACAATACAACCTTTAAACCAATCTAAGTCTATTTTCAAATAGCACCATTTCAAGTGCAGTGCAGGTAATTTATAACTGAGTATCTCCAATTATTCTCTCTCAACATATGTAATACTCATCATTCAGTACGCAAATCCCTATACTCTAACAATCAAATGCATTTATATTACTATTGTTAAAAGTTAGATGAATAAATTGTTTTATTTCCACTTTTATTTATTCTTTTTCTAATACACTTCTTTTTTCTTATTTAGACCTGAATTTTTTACTTATTTCATTTTACTTCTCCCTGAAGAACTTCTCTTAACATTTCTTGCAGAAATGTGCTGAAGATTAATTTGTTAAGTGATATTATTAAACTGGTTAATTCCATTAAATTTGCCTTTAATTAAATGGAAAATACATAATATTCTAATGAGATGCTAAGAAATAACAGGTACTTTGTATGAGAGATTCAGAAGTTCTCAGGGTAAAGTATTTTCAAACAGATATATTAAAAAAATTATGCAACTTTATTTTATAGATTTATACATGTCAATATGTTCTAAAATGAACATATTCCAATTTTCCTTTTTCTATGCTATCAAATACCCATAAATTTTTAAAGAAACTTGCAAAGAAAAAGGAATTTTGAAAATTATTGTATGAAATTATGGCCATGGTTTTTGTTACTGAAAATTATATAAGCTCATTAATATTGAAAATGTGGACTACCCATTGGAAAAGCATGTAAACAATTACTTCTACCTCTTTTAAAAATCTTCCAAATAAAAAATCTCTGTGTGCTTTAAAAAATATTTATATAGAAATGCAAAGTCAAGACAGCAGATTAAAATTAGAGTGGGCAGAATTTATTAGATTTTATTAATAATACATATTGATTAGTACTGGAGAATAACTATTGTAACTTTCACTTCTTTAAATAAGTAAACCTGTCATTGGAATTATTAATCTTGTCTTATGGCAACACTCCCAGCCAAGTAGCACAGTAAAATCAAATGGAATAAGATTTATAGATTATTTATCACAGTTTCAAAAAAAGTAACAAAAATAATTAAATTGAGTCCAATATTCATACCATTAACAAATAAAATAGAAAATTATAAGATATATTGCTTCATTCACATGATTTCCTTCCCTTGATTTCTATTTTCCTATTAAAATGTGTACAATCTTAGCTGTAGTAAAATACATATTTATATACAAGCAGATATACATATACTATCAAATTATACTATTTTTTTTACTTATAGGATTATGATAAACGTCAACTAAAGACCTCAAATTATAGTAACAAAAACAAGTCTATAACTTTTGGTGGCATAGTGATCTTCGTATTTGAAGAAAGTGTTCATTTCCCTTAAAGGTAATTGCTCCTTTAGCAGCCTATCATTAATACACTAAATATTTGCTCCTATGGACACAGTTTCCAAGTTTCTGACAATATCCATTATTCTTCTCTGATTGCAACCAGGTTTTTCTAATGCCCAATATAAAGGGTGAAAAAAAATTAAACACTATTATTGAGAGATAGTACAATGGAACTTTCTCGAAGCATACAACTTAACTATCTCCTCTCAGCACTCAAATGCACCGTGTTCATCATGAGCTTGCAGTTTTACTATACCTAAACATTTTGTTTCTTGTGATCTGTTATAAAATCTATCCATCAGTTACTTCTGTAATTGACATTTTTAACACTGCCTTAAAATTTCATATTGATCTTCATCAAATGCCAATTTTTTAAATCTTACTTTATTACTGAATGTATTAACCTCACTCATTTCCTGTCATTCACTATTGAATTCATTTATTCATTCATTACATATTAGACACTGAGCTAAATACTGAGAATGAATAAATCCATAAGATGTAGACACTACTCTTGAGAAACTTGGAATCCAGTGCAGGAAATAGATACCAACAATTAATTACAGTACATATGATGTGATATATGTGATCTGCAGTATGGTGTGATTAACTTATTCTTATTGACCAGAGTCTTCCACAAGAGACTTTATTTATTAATTTTAATTAATGATTGAAGTTTCATCAGTTTAGCAGAAAAGATTTAGACAAGAAGCATGCATTCCTTCTTCGTGAGAGCTCTAAATTTTTGCAATTACCCTGTGTTGTTCAGAGAGTTTTTGGGCTTCCTAATTTGGAAGTGGTAAGACATGAAACTGGAAAGAAAGACCAGGTTATAAAAACATTGAGAAGTTTAAATATTATATATTGTAAGCAATAGAAAGCCATCAAGATTTCTTAGCAAGAGAGTGGCATGATCAATTAATATTTTAGAAACTTAAGCAATAGCCGAGGGACATTAAATTTAAAGATTGAAAGCAGTACAGTTACTAAAGAGGCAATTGATGTACCTTGAGGATTGCTTTTCTTTTTTGTTTTTAACTTTTGATCATTCCATCCTACATATATAATCAGTAATTCACAATATCATCACATAGTTGCATATTCATCATCATGATCATTTCTTGGAATACTTGCATCAATTCAGAAAAACAGATGAAAAGAAAACAGAAAAAATTCATACATACAATACTCTCACCCTTCCCCCTCACCGATCACCAGCTTTTCACTCTAAATTTATTTTAACATTTGTTCCCCCTATTATTCATCTTTATTCCATATGTTTTACTCATCTGTTGATAAGGTAGATAAAAGGAGCATCAGACACAAGGTTTTCACAATCACACAGTAACATTGTGAAAGCTATATCATTACAAAATCATCTTCAAAAAACATGGCTACTGGAACGCAGCTCCACATTTTCAGGCAGTTCACTCCAGCCTCTCCATTACATCTTGACTGATAAGGTGATATCTATTTAATGTGTAAGAATAACCTCCAGGATAACCTCTTGACTCTGTTTGAAATCTCTCAGCCATTGACACTTTATTTTGCCCCATTTCACTCTTCCCTCTTTTGGTTGAGAAGGTTTTCTCAAACCCTGATGCTGAGTCTCAGCTCATTCTAGGGGTTTTCTCAATCCCCTGATGCTGAGTCTCAGCTCATTCTGGGGGTTTTCTCAATCTCTTGATGCTGAGTCTCAGCTCACTCCAAGATTTCTGTCCCATGTTGCCAGGAATGTTCACACCCCTGTGAGTCATGTCCCACATAGACCGGGGGAGGGTGGTGAGTTTGCTTGTTGTGTTGGCTGGAGAGAGAGGCCACATCTGAGCAACAAAAGAGGTTCTTTTGGGGGTGATTCTTAGGCCTGATTGTAAGAAGGCTTGACCTATCCTTTGTAGGGTTAAGTTTCATATGAACAAACCCAAGACTGGGGGCTCAATCTATAGCTTTGATTGTCCACACTGCTTGTGAGAATATCAAGAATTCAACTTGAGGAAGTTGAATTTTCCCCCTTTTTCATCATTCCCTGAAGTGGACTCTGCAAATACTTTTTCATTCACTGTTCAATCACTCTGGGATTTATCAGGGCATCACTCTGGACAAACCAACAAAATCTCATGTCTTACTCAAGTTTCCATGTACTTATGGTGTTCAATTAAGCTGTCTACATAAGTTATATTTCATTTGTGGTCAGAGCCCTCCTCCCTCTATTATTTTCACATTTAGCTTCATTGTTTTAACATAATTGTATTACAGTTAGGTAGTATTGTGCTGTCCATTTCTGAGTTTTTACGTTCAGTCCTGTTGCACAATCTGTATCCCTTCAGCTCCAGTTACCCAATATCTTACCCTATTTCTACCTCCTGATGGTCTCTGTCACGAATGAAATTCTCCAAGTTTATTCACTAAGGTCAGTTCATATCAGTGAGACCATACAATATTCGTCCTTTTGTTTCTGGCTAATCTCACTCAGCATAATGTCCTCAAGGTCCATCCATGTTGTTACATACTTCATAAGTTTATTCTGTCTTACAACTGCATAATATTCCATCATATGTATATACCACAGTTTGTTTAGCCACTCTTCTGTTGATGGACATTTTGGCTGTTTCCATCTCTTGGCAGTTGTAAATAATGCTGCTATAAACATTGGTGTGCAAATGTCCATTTGTGTTCTTGCCCTCAAGTCCTCTGAGTAGATACCTAGAAACAGTATTACCAGATCATATGGCAATTCTATCCTTAGCTTCCTGAGGAGCCACCACTCTACCTTCTTCAGCAGTTGTACCATTTGATATTCCCATCAACAGTGGAAGAGTGTGCCTCTTTCTCCACATCCTCTCCAGCATTTGTCATTTTCTGTTTTATTGATAATGGCCATTCTGGTGGGCATGAGATGATATCTCATTGTGGTTTTGATTTGTATTTCCCTAATAGCCAGGGAAGTTGAACATCTCTTCATGTGCCTTTTGGCCATTGGTATTTCCTATTCTGAGAAGTGTCTGTTCAAGTCTTTCACCCATTTTGTAATTGGGTTGGCTGTCTTTTTGCTGTTGAGTTGAATAATTTCTTTATAAATTCTGGATACTAGACCTTTATCTGATATATCATTTCCAAATATTGTTTCCCATTGTGTAGGCTGTCTTTTTACTCTCTTGACAAAATTCTTTTATGTGCAAGTGTTTAATTTTGAGGAGTTTCCATTTCCTTCTTTCTTTCTTCAATGCTCTTGCTTTGGGTGTAAGGTCTAGGAAACCGCCTCCTAGTATAAGATTTATAAGATATTTCCCTACATTTTCTTCTTGCAGTTTTATTGTCTTAGATCTAATGCTTAGGTCTTTCATCCATTTTGAGTTAATTTTTGTACAGGGTGTGAGATATGAGTCCTCTTTCATTCTTTTGCATATGGATATCCAGTTCTCTAGGCACCATTTATTGAAGAGACTGTTCTGTCCCAGGTGAGTTGGCTTGACTGCCTTATGAACGATCAATTGTCCATAGATGAGAGGGTCTATATCTGAACACTCTATTCAACTCCATTGGTCAGTATATCTATCTTTATGCCAGTACCATGCTGTTCTGACCACTGTAGCTTCATAACATGCCTTAAAGTCAGATAGTGTGAGACCTCCAACTTCATTTTTTTTCCTCAGGATACTTTTAGATATTCAGGGCACCCTGCCCTTCCAGATAATTTTGGTTATTGGTTTTTCTATTTCTGAAAAGTAAGTTGTTGGAATTTTAGTTGGTATTGTATTGAATCTGTAAATCAATTTAGTTGGAATTGACATCTTAACTTTATTTAGTCTTCTAATCCATGAACATAGTATGCTCTTCCATCCATTTAGGTATTCTGTGATATCTTTTAACAATTTCTTGTAGTTTTATTTGTATAGGTCTTTTGTCTCTTTAGTCAGATTTATTCCTGAATATTTTATTCTTTTGGTTGAACTGTAAATGGAATTTTTTTCTTGATTTCCCCCTCAGATTTTTCATTACTAGTGTACAGATTTTTGAGTGTTGATCTTGTAACCTGCCACTTTGCTGTATTTATTTATTAGCTCTAGTAGTTTTGCTGTGGGTTTTTTTGGGTTTTTGACATATAGTATCATATCATCTGCAAACAGTGAGAGTTTTACTTCTTCCTTTCCAATTTTGATGCCTTGTATTTCTTTTTCTTCTCTAATTGCTCTGGATATAACTTCCAACACAATGTTGAATAACAGTGGTGATAGTGGACATCCTTGTCTTATTCCTGATCTTAAGGGGAAAGTTTTCAAATTTTACCCATTGAGAATGATGTTTGCTGTGGGTTTTTCATATATTCCTTTTATCATTTTGAGGAAGTTCCCTTCTATTCCTATCCTTTGAAGTGTTTTCAACAAGAAAGGATGTTGAATTTTGTCAAATGCCTTTTCTTCATCAATTGAGATAATCATGTGGATTTTCTGCTTTGATTTGTTGATACAGTGTATTATATTAATTGATTTTCTTATGTTGAACCATCCTTGCATACCTTGGATGAATCCTACTTGGTCACAATGTATAGTTCTTTTAATGTGTTGCTGGACTCGATTTGCTAGAATTTTGTTGAGGATTTTTGCATCTATATTCATTAGAGAGATTGGTCTGTAGTTCCCCCCCCCCCCTTTTTTTTTGTAATATCTTCATCTGGCTTTGGTATGAAGGTGATGTTGGCTTCATAGAATGAGTTAAGTAGCTTTCACTCCTCTTCAATTTTTTTGAAGTGTTTGAGCAGGATTGGTACTAATTCTTTCTGGAATATTTGGTAGAATTCACCCATGAAGCCATCTGGTCCTGGACTTTTCTTTTGGGGGATCTTCTTAAGGACTGACTCAATTTCTTTACTTGTGATTGGTTTGTTGAGGTTGTCTACCTCTTCTCATGTCAAATTTGGTTGTTTATGCCTTTCTAGAAAGTTGTCCATTTCTTCTACATTGTTGTATATTATTAGCACAAAGTTGTCCATAGTATCCTGTCATTACTTCCTTTATTTCTGTGGGTCAGTGGTTATGTCTCCTCTTCCATTTCTGATCTTATTTATTTGCATCCTCTCTCTTCTTCTTTTTGTCAATCTTTCTAAGTGTTCATCTATCATATTGGTTTTCTCATAGAACCAGTTTCTGGTTTTGTTGATTTTCTCAATTGTTTTCATGTTCTCAATTTCATTTTTTTCTGCTCTAATCTTCATATTTCTTTCCCTTCGCTTGCTTTGGGGTTAGTTTGCTGTTCTTTCACTACTTCTTCCAAGTGGTCAGTTAATTCCTCAATTTTTTCCCATTCTTCTTTTTTGATATGGGCATTTAGGGCAATAAATTTCCCTCTTAGCACTGCCTTTGCTGCATTCCATAAGCTTTGATATGTTATGTTTTCATTTTCATTTGCCTCAAGATATTTAGAGATTTCTCTTGTAATATCTTCCTTGACCCACTGGTTTTTTAAGAGTGTGTTGTTGAGCCTCCACGTATTTGTGAATTTTCTGGCACTCTGCCTACTATTGATTTCCAACCTCATTCCTTTATGATCTGAGAAAGTATTTTGTATGATTTCAATCTTTTTCAATTTATTGAGACTTGCTTTGTGACCCAAGATATGGTCTATACTTGAGAATGAAACATGAGTACTTGAGAAAAAGGTGTATCTGCTGTTGTGGGGTGTAATGTTCTATAAATATCTGTTAAGTCTAGCTCATTTATTGTATTATTCAAATCTCTGTTTCTTTGTTGATCCTCTGTCTAGATGTTCTGTCCATTGATGGGGTGGTGAATTAAATTCTCCAACTATTATGGTAGATGTGTCTATTTCTCTTCTCAGTGTTTTCAATTTTTCTCTCATGTATTTTGGAACATTCTGGCTCAGTGCATAAATATTTATGATTGTTATGTCTTCTTATTGAATTGTTCCTTTTATTAATACATAGTGTCCTTCTTTGTCTCTTTTAACTATTTTACATTTGAAGTCTAATTTGTTAGATATTAGTATAGCTACTCCTGCTCTTTTCTGATTGTTATTTGCATGAAATATTTTTTCTCAACCTTGCACTTTCAACCTATGTTGGATGTAAGATGTGTTTCCTGTAGACAGCATATAGATGGGTCTTGTTTTTTAATCCATTCTGCCAGTCTATATCTTTTGATTGGGGAGTTTAATCCATTAACATTTAGTGTTATTACTGCACGGGTAGTATTTTCTTCTGCTATTTTGCCTTCTGGATTTTATATGTCATATCTAAATTTCCTTCTTTTTACCTTTACTGATAGTCTTCCTTTCTACACTCTTCTCCACACCTCTCTCTTCTCTCTTTTCATATCTGCCTCTAGTGCTCCCTTTAGTATTTCTTGCAGAGCCAGTCTCTTGGTCACAAATTCTCTCAGTGATTTTTTTTTGTCTGAAAATGTTTTAATTTCTCCCTCATTTTTGAAGGACAATTTTGCTGTATATATAATTCTTGATTGGTAGTTTTTTTCTGTTTTAGTAATTTAAATATATCATCCCCCTGTCTTCTCACCTCCATGGTTTCTGCTGAGAAATCTATGCATAGTCTTATTGTGCTTCCCTTGTGGGTGATGGATTGCTTTTCTCTTGCTGCTTTCAAGATTCTCTCTTTCTCTTTGACCTCTGAAATTCTGATTAGTAAGTGTCTTGGAGTACATCTATTTGGATCTATTCTTTCTCTACACTGCACTTCTTGGATCTGCAATTTTAAGTCTTTAATAAGAGTTGGGAAATTTTCAGTGATAATTTCCTCCATTAGTTTTTATCCTCTTTTTCCCTTCTATTCTCCTTCTGGGACACCCACGACACATATGTTCATGTGCTTCATATTGTCATTCAATTCCCTGATTCCTTGCTCATATTTTTTTTCCATTTTTTCCTATATTTTCTTTTGCTTTTCAGATTTCAGATGTTCCATCCTCCAGTTCATTAATCCTATCTTCTGCCTTTGAAATCTAACATTGTAGTTTCCCATTGTTTTTTTTCATCTCTTCTACTGTGCCTTTCATTCTCATAAGTTCTGTGATTTGTTTTTTCAGACTTTCAATTTCCTCTTTTAGTTCATTCCTTGCCTTCTTTATATCCTCCCTCAATTCATTGATTTGATTTTTGATGAGGTTTTCCATGTCTGTTTATACATTCTGAATTAATTGCTTCAAATCCTGTATCTCATTTGAATTGTTGGTTTGTTCCTTTGGCTGGGTCATATCTTCAATTTTCATAGTGCAATTTGTTATTTTTTGCTGGTGTCTAGACATTTAATTACCTTAATTAGTTTATTCTGGAGACTGCTTTCACATCTTTTACCTAGGGTTTGCTTGCTGGATTAATTTGTTGTCTGCCTGTTCTTTGACATTCAGTTCAGCTTTTTCTGGACCACTAGCTTAGGTTTGGTTTAACAGAGGAGAATTTTTCAGTTTCTGTTTTCTTATTTCTTGCCCTGCCTGTATGGCACCTTCCCCTCCCCAACCCTCCATTCTTAGGAGGGTTTACTTAGGTATTATAGATGCCAGCCAGATTTTCCCAAACCAAACTGGTCTCCTGTCAGAAAGAAAGAGTTGCCTGTGTCAGTTTTCCCTAAAGGTAAAACCCAGCAGTTTGAAAATCTTTCCTGTGAGGTCTCTGGACTCTGTTTCTCTTATCCTGTCCAGTATGTGGTGTTTGTCTGCCTGCATGTCCCACCAGCATAAGATGATGTGGTACCTTTAACTTGGCAGACTCTCCCTGCTGGGGGCATGGTGGAGACAGAGGAGAGGTTGTAGGCTGGTTTTAAAGGCTTCAAATTACCAAACCCTGTGGAGTGAATTTCTTGAAGGAGGGGCTCCACCTGAGTTTGGTCTCACCCCTCCCGTGCGGAAAACACTGGTTTCTAATGAGCCCTCAAAGAAGCTAGTTTCTGCCTCTGCCTGGGGCAATTGCAGCCTGAGAAGCCATACCGCTACATCCAAGGGAAACCAACACTCCATAGAAACACAGTCACAAAAACCTCTCTTCTTTTTTTTTTTCTTTTTCTATCACCTCTGAACTCTTAGTGCCGGGACAAAAATCAGTGATTTCTGCTTTAACCAGGTTTGCCTGAGCTGGGGGCCTAGTTGTAGTAGTCAGAATTTGTGAATTAATTCCACACTTGAAACTTATTTGTGCTCCTTTCCTCTCTGGGAAACAACCTGTGGGGGAGGGGCACCAGCCCTTGCAACGTGGGGAACTCACCATTCTAGGGGGGCTCACAGCTAGCCCAGCTGGTCCAGACTGGGGTACGCTGTGTGTTCGGTTACTGACGTGGCCCCAGGAGCTGTTCTGTACTGTTCCTGACTATTTAGTAGCTGTCTGGCAGAATGAACTAAATCCCACACCTTGCTAAGCTGCCATCTTGGCACCTTCCCCCACCCTGAGTATGGCTTTTCTTAACAGTCAATATTCATAGTGGAACAGAAACTCTTAGTTATTATCATTGTTTTTTAACTTTCAGCTCCAGAAAAGAAGGAACATCATGGAAGGGATAAATACATACAGCAAAGGAATGGTAAGAAAAACTAAAATATTTAGCACAATTTGAGAAATACATATCCATATAACACACTCTCATCTCTAGTATTCACAAAAGTAAACAGTTATTCACAAACTCATAATTTATTTCCAGTTAAGTGGGTGACAAATTCCATTAATCATTTCTTATTATGGCCTATGTCTAGTGGTTCTTTCCCTTTTCATTTTCCCTTTATTCACTTACACACAACCCAGGGATAGAAGAAGAGAAAAAGCTTATGCATTCAAAGTAAATATATTTCTAAATTTCATGTACTTATCCATAATTATTTTTCATGAAAGAAGTTATAATCTTTGATTTATATGAAATGATTTATGGATTAGCCTTCATATCTACAAGAAATAAATAAGCTTCA
This sequence comes from Tamandua tetradactyla, assembly GCF_023851605.1. Lineage (NCBI taxonomy): Eukaryota > Metazoa > Chordata > Mammalia > Pilosa > Myrmecophagidae > Tamandua > Tamandua tetradactyla. The sequence continues at coordinate 120,678,097 of NC_135333.1, forward strand.
GGTTTATATTTAATAATTAGATGAATAATTTATTAAATAAAGTAAATATTTCATATAATTGCATTTGGGAACAATTATGAGTCAAGAGAGTTCATAAGAAAATCTGAACAAATTGTTGAAGTAATTCTTGAATATGTCAGATGCCTAACATTTTATGTATACTTTCTTGACTGTAGTTCTTACTTATAAAATAGAAAATATTGTGCATATAAACTTGGGTTCCTGAGGCCCTTCAGAAGACATTGCTCTGTAAAAGACTGCCTAATTATTTTATGCCATAAGGAAAGTTGAAGAGTGCTTCTTTAATGTGTCAATTCTACTGTCAAATGAGATACACTTTAAGCTCTTTTGGTTTTATGGAAACCACTTATATATGCATGCCCCTAGTTAAAAATATATATTTGAAGTTTCTCTGCTTCATTTCCATAACATGGTTAATATTCATATAGATATATAGATTTCAACCTTGTCACTGATCCTCACAAAATTCATATTCAATAACCTGAAGGTCTAATAGAGTCATATTTACTTTTGGAATATATTAGGACAAAATCCATGAAACAATTTGGTAAATGAAAGAAAATAATAACCATACAATCAGAAATTTTCATATATTACCTTATGTGGAAACTAAATGATGGACAAATATTCACTGAAGAAATTTACATGAGTCTTCCTGGGAAAGTTAGCTCACTTGATTACATTGCGATATGACATCATTTCAAAGATACTGGGAAGTCATCCTACTTTGAAAATGATCAGTTATTGTACAAATATTTAATGCTCAAAATCTTTGTTTGAAAAATAAGGTACTTTGCTAGGTGTCATAAAGTCTTAATTTTATTCATGCCATTCTCTACAATATATAGAGTGTTCTATAAAGATTCTGCTGTTCTTTTGCATCTCAAGTAACACAGGGACAGACAGAGATTATTCATTTTACTTTGTTAATAAGCCATAACAAGGACATGGAGATTAAGGGACAGATCCTTTTTTTTTCCATCAGGCAGTTTTTTTTTTTTTGTCAATGTCAAGATATGCCTTAGATTTTTTATGCATAAAAATTTTATGCATAAAATTTATTTTTTATGCATAAAATTTCATGATCATGAAATACCTTTCTTAGAGAGTTTTGAAGATGGGAACTAATAAATTTCTCAGAGCCTGGTACATTGTAAGCAGTCAATAAATGTTAGCAGTAGTTTCAATGTGATAGCTACCATGATAGTAATTATTTAACTTCTCTGCAGTCTCTTTAATCTGTTCCTGAAGATACATTTATCTCTCATCACCAGTTCAAATTTTGGAACTATCAAAATGTGCAATTTCAAGAAATGCTATTAAATTGGTTTGCTCCAAATAAATAGAGTAAGAAAATAATTTTAATACATCTATAATAAATTAAGTGATCAAATGTAGGTAGGGTAATAAATTCAGTGTATAATATACTCCAATTTGAATCTTAGAATTCCAGAATAGTGAAAGGAATATGGAAAAAATTAAATTCTTCTTTGCATCCCTCTGAAAGCCTTTTGAGAGGAAATCAATGGAGGCACCAAATAGAGTAATGTGACCTTTACCCAAAATAGAATTATCTTACATGTGTACTCTCTGCCTGAGGGAATAATTGAGATGAAGAGTAACCTTTGGAGATGAGGCAGACCACAGTGAAAATTTTAAATTAGTTAAGTAATTTTTTTTGGGGGGGAGGTGCATGGTCTGGGAATCGAACCTGGGTCTTCTGCATGGAAGGCCAGTATTCTACCACTGAACCACCCGTGCACCCCAAGACAGGTAATATTTCCATGAATACAGATGTTGAACTATCTGTGACACACTCCACCCTTCTTGTTTTGTTTTAATCATAGCTTTTGTCATTGTTTTTATGCTATTCACTTCATTGAAAAACCTTGATCCTTTTGGTCACATGTTTTAAAGCATCTTTTACTTGTTTGTTTCTCAGTGTATAAAAGAAGGGATTCAACATAGGGGCCACAGAAGTACTGAGAAGAGCTATCCCTTTATTTAAAGATACCCTTTCCTTCGCAGAGGGTTTCACATACATGAAGATGCAACTGCCATAAGAAATAGAGACAGCAACCATATGAGAAGAACATGTAGAAAAGGCCTTCTTCCTCTGTTGAGAAGAAGGCATTTTCAGAATAGTCTGAATGATGTTTGCATAGGAGAGAACCACCAACACCAGTGTAACCAGGAAGTGTCAAAGTGGCTGAGAAAAGCATCATTAATTCTATTAAATCTATGTCTGTACAAGAAAGTTGCAGTATGGGAGAAACGTCACAGAAGAAATGATCAATGGTGTTAGCTGCACAGAAATCAAGCTGGAGACCCACAAGGAGTGGTGGGAAAATTATTAGGAAGCCAGCCAACCATGAAACAAAGACCAGCAAATTGCAGACTCTGCTGTTCATGATGGTTGTGAAATGCAGGGGTTTGCAGATGGCCACGTAGCGGTCATAGGACATGGCAGCCAAAAGAAAAAATTCCGTTGCTCCCAGAAGAATAGTAAAAAACAACTGTGCTATGCAACTGTTGGAAGAAATGGTCTTATCACCTGTTGCCATACTAACAAGAAATTTTGGAATACAGACTGTTGTGAATGTGATTTCTAAAAATGAGAAATTTCGGAGAAAGAAATACATGGGCGTCTTGAGGTGCGAATCGAGTAGGGTGAGGGCAATGATGGTTAGGTTTCCAGCGACACTCAACATATAAGTGAAAAAAAGAAGAAGGAAAATGACCACCTGTAACTGTGGATCATCGGTCAGTCCAAGAAGAATAAAGCTTGTCACTGTTGTGTGATTTCTCATAGCTTATATCTACTAAACAGAGAAAAAATTTTAAAATGATATAACTATATTTCTATGTTTCCCAGATGCACTTTGCTACACACACCCAATTTCCCCTAAGATTCTGTTAGTCAGAAGTTTGCATATTTAAAAATTTGACCTCACAGTTTTTGCTCAAAATTCACTAACCAAATACAATGTTAAGAATTTGGTTTTATTTCCCATAAAGCCAAGCATGTCAAAGGGATGTTACATTGATAAAGTCAAAGTTAAACCCAAAACAAGAAACAAATAAAGAACTCTCATGCTATTTGAATTTTTATGTTCTGTATTTGCAATTAGTTTCCTATCAATTTACATTAAATTATTTTCAAACATCTGGTGACTCTTCTACTTTGTTAAATTAATCCATTTACTGTGTTCATTGCTCCTTGTTATAGGCTGTTATTCTGTAAATCACGTGCCAGTTGAGGTTTCTCCACCTTTTGAAATATACATAATGCTGACTTAAATATCTCTAGCTACTTAGAGTGAGAATTCGGTACCCTAACCAAACTTCTGAATGTTTTTCAAAATTCACATTCTCATAACCATGTTTAGTACAGCTTCCCCCTTTTCTTCTGAGAACATGAACTTATTTTCCTTTCAGTCACCCTGATTTTTCTTTTTCCTCTAACATATATTAAATTTGACATAAATTTAAATTAGACAAAAGTCTATATGCTGGCCAATTAAATAGAATCATGCTTCAAGACATTAAATTCCTCAGACTTTTGGAAGTCACATGTTTGCGACCAAATTCTCAAGCTATGCATTCAATCTGCAGAAAAGTGAGAGTTTTAAATTGAAAGTTACAGTCTTTTTTTCTTTTTCTTTCATTTCTTTGTTGTTGTTGTTTAAAGTCTATTTTAATGGTTAAAACACATAGGAAAATGTCAATCAGAGAAAGTGTGATGTGTTAAACAAAGTCCCAGATAATAAATTCAAGAGGTAGATTCACATGTTGATACTGTCTAGCTTAAAATTAGATTTTAAAAAATCTTAAAATAATGATTATAAGTTACTAAACAACTTTATTTTGCATCTTAATCCCACTAATAATGTGCTTGCTAGGTGATAGTAAACTAGGCATACATTTCCAACCACTATTATAGTTACAGGGGTCACTATGGTTACTTTGGAAATGTAAAGAAATGAGATTCCTTTAGGATATGAGAATTAAATTTTGCATGGAAAATTTTAAATTTATTGAATTAAGTATGATTGCATGATAATCATGGAGGAAATAGCCCCTAATTCAAAACAAACCCACCTTTTGGTATCCTTCTCCACAGTGTTTGCAATGACCATGTATACTAGAGGCATATAAAATCATAAATTCCATGAGGAAGGAACAAATTTATTTAATAAAATGTATTTCTGAAATCCATTAGATACTGTGAGGGATAACTGTACAAAGCTTGATTCCCACAAAATGAAAGGTTCAAAGTTTTCTTAGAACATATTTGATTCCTACAATATAAGTTTCAAAACTTGGGTCTGAATTCACTGAGGAAGGGATTCCACCTGAACTGGACCCTACCCCTCTTCTGGGGAAGGCACAGCCTCCAGTGAATTAATTCCTGACCAGCCTCTCTGTTCCTGAGACAAACTTAATTCCACCCTTGCCTGGGGCAGTTGGAGCCTGAGAAACCTTGCAGTTCTATCTAATGAGCAGTTAAGCAGTAGGAACAAAGCAAAAAAAAAATCCTTTTCAGAGCAGGTTAAGAAACCCCATTCCACAGATTTCTTAATCAAAAGCTTAAGTTGGTACATTTCTCAGTGTATGTATCTCCAGGTTCTATGTGCACACTCCACCTTTTTTTAGGGTCCAGGCTTTTTAAAGTATTTTGTGCTGTCCAACTCAAAAAGCCTGTTTTTTTTTTTTTTTTTTTTTTGCCCATCAGCCCTTTCCCCTCTGTCTGGGGCAAAAACTCTTAGTACCTTTATCTCTTATTCAAGGTTTATCTGATTTGGGGGCCTATTTTCAGTAGTTAGAATTTGTTAACTAATTTCACAATTGGAGCATCATTGAGCTCAGCCTCTGCTGCTCATAAAGATCTTTCCTTTCCCCTCCAGGAACCAGCCTGTAGGGGAGGGATGACAGCCTCCATGGCTTGGGAAATTTACAGCTCTTGGTGGGATCACAGCTGGTCCAGTTTGTCCAGACTGGTGTATGCTATTCCACACTTCACTCAGCCACCATCTTGGAACCTGTTCCCTCTCTATATATTTTAATAATGATCTGACTACTATAGTTCCCATTGCAAAGGTATTATTGGAAAAATAATATTAACAAACAGTTTATTCTATAGCATTTTTTTACAATTTGTAATCTCCAGGCCCAGTAAAATATAATTCTGAACCACAGCTTCTTTTTCTCTCTGTGCCTTGCCTTCCCCATAACTGCTTTAGGTAGTTGGCCCTTAGAGCAGGGATAGGTTGCACAAATAGAAAGATATCGGGCTTATTCAGTTTAAATTTGAAAGTGTTAGGTTAAGGCTGTGGAATTTTGAGAGTTCCTATGTCCTTCTTTTAACTATTTCTAATTATTGGATTTATTTTACTAAAAGCTGTGATCTGCGCTATTGGAAAAGGTCTTTGCTTTTTCCAGAGGCAGTCCTTTGGCAGGTTTCTGCTGCCTTAAGAAAATCCAAGGGGTGATTTCTTTCTAATGTCCAGCTTTGTTTACAATAGTTACAAAATTAAGGTTTTTAAATCTTGCTGCTCACAGAGTTTTTCCTCTTTTTACTCTTTTACTTCAGAAGTATCAATTTATATATTTATATTAGACAACTAATTACTTCTAAGCAGTTCAAATAGGTCTCTTAAAGAATTTTCTTACTAATTTGCTATTACCACCTGGAGATATGAGATTATACATTAAAAATGCAAACAGACACAAATGGAAAATTAGTTACACAAAAAACAAAAACACAGAAATACTTTTGAGATGGACAAATTAACAATTGAATATATTACCTGATACCATTTCTACCTTTTTGCAGAACAATTCTAGCTGCAATATCTTTAACTTTAACTTAAATGGTACTATCTTCATTTTCAATTATATTGAGGCCAGATTATGTTACAAAAAAACTTTTTTATAGACTTATAAGCAAAATCTTTTCAATTTTCAATGCAGCCCAAAGATTCCCTTTTGCAAAGAATTTCCATAATTAGTAACCAGTTATGAACATTTGACCATTACAAATGCAGGTACATACTAATCCACACATTTAAAAAGACACAACACTTAGTATATTTAAATAACACACCAATTAATAACTAGATTGAACACACTGACTAGCAAACAGGCATTAAATACTTAACACACCAACTAACAATTAAACAAACATTAACCATTACTATACTCAGATAGCACACCAGCTAGCCTTTAAACAGATTTGCTTAATTCATTAAATGCCAATTACTTGTTGGAATATTCATTTTTAGGAGTATCATCAATAGACAAATTTAGGTCAGACCTCAAACCCTGTACAGAACATACACTAAACACATTACTTAACAATTAAACACTTAGCACACTAATTAACAGTTAAACAACACCTAAGTAACACACCAGCTAATGTTAAATAGGCCTACTTAATTTTATTAAACACCAGTTGATTGTTGGATTAGCTCAGGGTTTCTGCATAGTGTGGTACCTAAAATCAGGAGGTGTAGAAGTCTGAGCAAAAGGAATTGTTCTGGAAGCTTGACCCTGGCCTATTGAATCAAGGGGACTTAAATAGCCTATTTACTCTCCAATCCACTTTTATACTGATGACTTACCCAGGCAGCTGTCCAGACATGGAGTGAGAACAGTTTCTCTCCTTGAAACTTTCCTAAGGTGCCAAAAGTCTCCTCAATGCCAGCAGAACAGAGAAACCCTGGTTGCAAGCCTTCAGACTAAATTCAGTCCAGCAGCCACAGAAGGCTCAGTTAACAGGCTTATCTGCTCTGCTGGGTCTCCAGAGATACAGGTGTCCATCCCATCTGAGTTACCAAATTGTTACCAGGCAAAGGCTATGGATCTTTTGCCCAACGCACTCAACAACCAATTCCTGAGACACCATGATTTCAAAGAGAGAAAGAGTTTATTACTAGTTGTGTAGTAGGAAAGTAGATGGCCTAGAGGCCCAAAAGCTGTCTCCCTGTGTTAGCGGGTTCAAGGTTTTTAAGAATTTTCGCAAGAAGGGATGAGGTCTTTCTGAATAGCAAATTCACAGCTATGAAATGATGAAGAAACAGTTCATCATTATCATTTCAAGGGAACTAAAGTTAAAAGGAGGGGAGGCAGGCTATCACTTCAGCACTAAAGGTTTAAGCCATAAAAAGGGAGATAATTTATCTTTCTATAGCATAATCTAGCTGATATGATTTACAAATGTCTAAGGCTGAAGCCAGTTAATGACTGACTTCAAAGTTTTCATTAGCATTAGGGCCTTTGCCCTACAAGATATGACCAGATAAAAGGCATAACAGCTCAAAGGCACAAGAGAAGGGTATTTACAATCATTTCAGATATCAGGGCAGCAAAATTATTGTTTAGGGATTTCAGGTATTCCCCTCTGTCTACTCCAATATCCCAGAACACAAAAAGGAATATGCTTCAATAATCAAAATCATTCCTTACATCCTAATTTCTCAGTTACATAACCTTTGAAAGAAATATACCACTGAATTATTAAGATGTTAAGTGCTATCAGTGAACTTGCATAGAAAATTGAGTGATTAATTCTGCCTTGATAAAGTAGATAACAGTCTTAAAAATATAATACTTAATTGGGTAATTAACATGTTCAGGACACACATATAAATTTATAAAACAAGGCATTAGGAAACAGAAGAAGGCAGTAAGGAAACTATAGGTGTTGGTGGTAGCATGAAGTTATAAAACAATTCTATTCACACACAGAGACTTCCACTCACTGTGCTTTGTTTGAAAAAAAAAATTGTACTTTACTAAGCCACTCAGGAATGGCTAGAGATTAGGCTTAAGATAAATGTTTAATAGGCATCCAGTTCCCCTATGGGAGTAATGAAAATTAAGCTATTTTTTATTTAAATTATTTCTATTAGAATATTGACAATTGATTCCTGAATCCCCAGGTAGTTTACTATGACTATGATTTTTTTTAAATTTATTTATTAATGAAAAAATTTAACAAATTAAATAAAACATGACATATATAATCGTAAATGGCTATGATTTTTTTATTAACGAAAGAAAGAAAAAAAGAAAAAAAAAGAAATTAACACAACATTTAGAAATCATACCATTCTACATATGCACTCAGTAATTCTTAACATCATCACATAGATGCATGATCATCATTTCTTAGTATATTTGCTTCAGTTTAGAGGAACTAGCAACACAACAGAAAAAGATATATGCGGTTTGGCCCAACCGCTAAACTATCGGGGACCCTCTACTCCTCAGCTTCTCACTGCTTGCTAGATGACACTGCCACACGCAGAAAAGGGGCTCGAGCCAGGGGTCTGGGTCCAAGGGGCACGCGCAGGAGACCTCGCTGCAGGTCTAAAGGACTGGAGGCCGAGTCAATTAAGGCATGAAGCGAGGTAGCTTTATTGTTGGTAGACGCTTATGCCAGGGCCGCCAGTAGCTAAAGACCACGAGGGTCGACGAGCCCTGGATTATATACAGTTTGAGGAGAGGCGGAGTTAGGGCGTGGCCTCCAGGGAAGGGTAGCCAATCACACAGGGAGGACGGATGAGTGACTGTGACCATAGAGATGCTGTTCCTGAGTGTACCCGTAGCAGAGGATGTTGGGTAGGTGGAGGACTAAGGAGAAGACTAATAGGGTTAGAGAGACAAGACTGCATCATCACTAGTCGCCGGTGAGGCTTGTAATTCAGAGGCCTAGAAGAACCGGACATGCCAAAATGGCGAGGGAGGGAGAGAAAGAGACTAAGCTACCAGGCCAAGAATAAAATTATGCCACAATTCCTCTCTTTTTCTTTTTTAAAGAACACACTTGTGTGACAAGTGGCGGGCATGAACCTTTGCTGGGAGGGGCAGTGATAAGATTCCCCTTGTGTGCAAGGCTCAGGGTTTCAGGGGAAGGGTATGTGCTGAGCCGACCCTTATGCAAATCTCATGTGCCCCAGAAGAGCCAGAGGAGGTCTGTAAGAGTGACCCTCTTCTGCGATCCTTGTGTCGCACCCAGCGGTGCCCATCTGGTGGACCCAGATGCACGTACTCTGGCAACATGCAGCCCCTGTGGGGGAGTGTGAGGAATGTGGGCAGGCGATGACTGTTATAGCCTAGGGGAAGCAGGAGAGACCGGTCCTCATCTGTCCCCAGCCCGAGGGTGATCAGTCCTCAGGCGAGGCTAGGCCTGCGAGTCAAACCCGGGCTTGTCTGCGTTCCTCCATAGAACAGTCCGGGCGAGTAGGCTGAACATAACAGCAGCCAAAACTGGGCCTCAGCTGGAGACCGGCGACAGAGAATGAGCAGCCTAGAAACGAGAAATGTTGAGGAGCAATAATGAGAATTTTATAGGAAAGGTAGTGCTATAAGTTGCGAGGGCGAGCAACGCTAGCTAACTATACCTGCGCTTGCTGCCGGTTGTCTGCATAAGAGAAAGGGTTTAGAGTTGCTAGAGCAAGAAGTTTTTAGGTATGTGGTGAAGATTTAGTCTCGCAAGGTGAGACGGGGCATAGAGCCAGGATAGGAGTAACACAGATGTTAGTGAACGGGTACCGTCCATTGCAAACAGAGGAGGCAAGTTTACAAGGAGCTTTTACATTTAGAGCAATTAAGTCTCTTTGCTGTTGTACATTGAACACAGCACTATGCATCAGATGGTTGATATTTTCTTGCGTCTCCAAAGCTTGAGAGGTCGTTTGGGTCACGTTGAGGAGAGTCTCCGCAGTGACAGAGGCTTGAGTGAAGGTCACGGCGGCAACAGTACCAGCTGCCGGCGGCGATGGGCTACGTGTTGCACTGGGCAAGTTGTTACTGGATTCCTAGAAACAAGACTTAAAAGGAGAACTTATTTTATGCAATTACGGGGGGCTCAAACGAGCTCCCTTTTTAGCGCCTGCATGTCGGGATTAAATTGTAGCAGCCAGGTAAACTGCTTGTCCTCAATAGGCCAGATTAGTACATCTGGAGGCCTCCCTACCAGCTGAACTGCTGCTTTGATTAGGTCTTGGGCTAAGGTTATCCACAGCTTTACCTGTGGGCAGATTTTACGGAGTTTACTTTTGGCTGGATGAATCCACATTAGGGGACCATTTTGCCAAAGAACGCCTGATGGTGAATGGTAAGTGTTTAGGATCATGGCTATTAGTGACTGATTAGGTTGATATCTACCCAGGTTACTGGAGGCAAAACATTCATTGAAAAGGTGTAAGGCTAGTTTCGCCTGCCATGTGAGCTTAATATGTTGATTAATGGCCTCGACTGTCTTGTTGCTAGTTTTTAACAATGAGAACAGTGGTTCCAACTGTTGGGTTGTCACGGGGAGGGCTGACCTGACCCAATTTATTTGCCCACAAAGCTGTTGTAACTCATGCAATCGTAGGCGTTCCGGAATTTCAAATGAAAATTTAGTAGGTGCAACCTTTTGACCAATGGTATAGCCCAAGAATGTGTAGGGAGGAGTGGTTTGAACTTTATCGGGCTGGACAGTTAGCCCCAAACTTTGGAGATTAGCGATTAGCAATGACAAGACAGTCTGCAATTGTTCCTGAGTATCCGCTCCTACAAGCACATCGTCCATATAATGGAGAATAGTGGCTTGCGATTGGAGAGGCTGCACAGCAACATTCACATATGCCTGACAAATGGCTGGGCTATTTCGCATGCCTTGTGGTAGAACCTTCCATTGATAACACTGTGCTGCCCCCATGTGGTTAGTAACTGGCACTGTGAAGGCAAATTTTTCTTTGTCCCTGTCATGTAACGGAATGGAGAAGAAACAGTACTTTATATCTATGGTGGCTATTTGCAGATGTTTAGCAAGAGCTGCAGGGTGCGGCATGCCAGGCTGAGGGGACCCCATAGGTCGGATATGCTTGTTAATTTCCCTGAGGTCATGAAGAAGTCTAAATTTGGTACCTCCCTTTTTACTGATGATAAAAACTGGAGAATTGTAAGGACTACGTGATGGCTCTATGTGTCCTGCGACTAATTGCTCTTGCACTAGTCGCTCTAATATTGTTAACTTGTGGGACGGAAGCGGCCACTGCTCCACCCAGATAGGCTCCTCTGTGTCCCATTGAAGAGGAGTGGGTGCTGGAGGTGTAACGCGAGCAGTGGCGCAAACTATTGGGGGGGCTGCGAGGTAGTATCGGTCCCTACATCTGCGGGGATGGCTCGCCCCCAGAGGGCCTGGCCGATGGTGGTTGAGAAACATTCTCGAGGGGGCTGCGTGGTAATATATGCCCCTGAGGCTGCTAGAATGTCTCGCCCCCATAAGATCTGGTCAATGGTGTTTAGAAACAACGGCCTGAAGACACCTCGGTGGCCTTCTTCATCCTCCCATGTAAGGGGAATGGCAGCTCTTGCCGAGGGGGCAGAGCCCGTGGCACCGATTACTGCGGGCCCTGCGGTAGTTGGGCACAGATTCTTCCATTTTGCAGGAAGGCATGAAATTTCTGCTCCCGAGTCCACCGTACCTAGAAGCCAATCGGCTCCGATTTTTAGTTTACGGGTGGGTTTGTTCGGGATTATAGGAATGGTCCACATTACGGTTTGGGGGTGTTCCTGCTGACACCCCGGGTCTCTTGGGGACGGGGCTGAGACCTGCCTCTTTGGAAGTTTAAAGGTGGGTTAGGTGCGTGGCAATTGCGTGCCCAGTGATAGCCATTGTTACACTTTGGGCAAGGGGTTTTGGGCTTTTGCTCTTGCCAGCGTTTTCCTTCCGGTGGCTTGGCCCCCGTGTCTCTCGGGTTAGGTTGCTTAGGACACTCCCGAGCAAAATGTCCAGACTCACCGCACCGGTAACATTCATTAGTAGCTCTAAGGCGAGTGCTAGGGAGTCAGCAAGGTCTCATGCGGAAGGGTTAATATTGGAACAAGCAAGTACCCAGTCAGAGATGGACTTCTCTCTAACACCTGCCAGCGCTTGTCTGAAGATGGGACGGGCTCCCTCAAATATGAGTTCCTTAGCTAGTGCATCCTGCCCCTGATGATCATATATTTTGTTTTTGCAAGCCTCTTGTACCCTAGAGACAAAGGAGGCGAAATCCTCGTCTGTTTTCTGAATTAACTTGTTCTGGTCTGGAGGCTGAATAATTACGGAAGGCCCGCATGGCTACTTCTCGTAACTGGACCCAAAACCCATACGGGGCAGCGGCATAGACCGCTGGGTCGAAGTACCGACCGCTCCCGAGGAAAGACTCGAGAGGGATGCCGAGGCCCGGGGGCCCTCCTGGGTAATCTATTTGTCGAGCAGCCCGCTCGGCCTCTGAGTTGAAGTGCGCCTTCCAATCAACATACTGGCCTGGGGTGAGAATAGCTCTGGCTAGAGTTGTCCAATCGTGAGGTGTATTAAGCTGCGTGGACATTTCCTCTAGCAGGTGGGTTGCGTACGGACTCGCAAACCTGTCTTCCTTGACCGCTTTGCGCAGTTGCTTGATTGCCTCTGCACTGTGAGGATACCAAGCAAGTAGGCACTGCTGCGTTGGCTGGAGATTCATAGGGAAGCATCCAACCACGGGCGGCAGGAGGGGCCGCTGGGGCTCAGTAGGCCATGCCACTGCAGCGGACTGAACAGGTGGGCTACCAGGCCAGACTGGGCCGGCGGCCATGGCCCCGGAGTCACAAAATGATGGACGGGTCTCACAAAATGGCGGAGGAGGGGCATAGGATGGCAGACCAGGCTCCTCTCCTGTGAGAGGAGGGGTCGAGGGAGTGTCGTTCCGCTTTTTTAACTGCGGAGGAGGCGGAAGGGGGTTGGGAGGGAGTGAGTTACAAGATGGCTCCTGGCCACTCCCTTTTGGGAGGGCGGGGTAGAGCCTCTTCCTGTTGCTTTGTTCTTTACTCGAGGAAGAAGCCGGAAGGCCGCCATTTGTATCCCTCGGAGGATCTACCTCTAGCCGATTATTAAGCTGATCGAGCAGCGACTCGGCGACCGAGTCTGACTCAGAATTGGAGCCGTCAGTCTCCGCGGCCATCGCTCGGGCCGGGCGGCCGTCTGCCAGCGGCGAGGAGCCCTGAAGGCAGGAGCGAATGGCAATGAGAGTGGGGAGCAACCCCAGAGGGAAACGCTTACCCTCGTGCTCCATTTTGTCCATTACTCCAGCAATTAGCTGATCATAAGTATCTGTACTCCACAGGTGGCAAGTCACTAGCCACGGGTTAAAAGGAAGCAGGAGATCACAATAAACCTGCAGCTGCTTAACAGAGACTTTACATTTATGAATGTCTAAAAGTGCCGCTAGGGCATGGACCTGTGGTGCCTGCTGCCGAGTAATTCTGCTACCCATGTTCACCAAAATTTAGGGAGACAACTAGCCACTCCGGTTAGGGCCTAGGACTTCCTTTGGAGTTTATTTGGGTGGCTAGTGCCGAGGGCGCTTACCTTGGACGAGGTCCTAGGGTGCTGTGGGAGTTCGCCGGGTAAGGAGAGAGGGGTCCCTGTTCGGGTGCCACTTGCGGTTTGGCCCAACCGCTAAACTATCGGGGACCCTCTACTCCTCAGCTTCTCACTGCTTGCTAGACGACACTGCTGCACGCAGAAAAGGGGCTCGAGCCGGGGGTCTGGGTCCAAGGGGCGCGCGCAGGAGACCTCGCTGCGGGTCTAAAGGACTGGAGGCCGAGTCAATTAAGGCATGAAGCGAGGTAGCTTTATTGTTGGTAGACGCTTATGCCAGGGCCGCCAGTAGCTAAAGACCACGAGGGTCGACGAGCCCTGGATTATATACAGTTTGAGGAGAGGCGGAGTTAGGGCGTGGCCTCCAGGGAAGGGTAGCCAATCACACAGGGAGGACGGATGAGTGACTGTGACCATAGAGATGCTGTTCCTGAGTGTACCCGTAGCAGAGGATGTTGGGTAGGTGGAGGACTAAGGAGAAGACTAATAGGGTTAGAGAGACAAGACTGCATCATCACTAGTCGCCGGTGAGGCTTGTAATTCAGAGGCCTAGAAGAACCGGACGTGCCAAAATGGCGAGGGAGGGAGAGAAAGAGACTAAGCTACCAGGCCAAGAATAAAATTATGCCACAGATATAAAATGTTAATATAGAGAAAAGAAATAAAAGTAGTAATAATAGTAAAAAACAACCAAAAAAAAACCCTATAGCTCAGATGCAGCGTCATTCAGTGTTTTAACATGATTACTTTACAATTAGGTATTATTGTGCTATCCATTTTTGAGTTTTTGTATCTAGTCCTGTTGCACAGTCTGTATCCCTTCAGCTCCAATTACCCATTATCTTACCCTGTTTCTAACTCCTGCTGGACTCTGTTACCAATTACATATTTCAAGTTTATTCTCAAATGTCCGTTCACATCAGTGGGACCATACAGTATTTGTCCTTTAGTTTTTGGCTAGACTCACTCACCATAATATTCTCTAGGTCCATCCATGTTATTACATGCTTCATAAGTTTATCTTGTCTTAAAGCTGCATAATATTCCATCGTATGTATATACCACAGTTTATTTAGTCATTCTTCTGTTGATGGACATTTTGGCTGTTTCCATCTCTTTGCAATTGTAAATAACGCTGCTATAAACATTGGTGTGCAAATGTCCGTTTGTGTCTTTGCCCTTAAGTCCTTTGAGTAGATACCTAGCAGTGGTATTGCTGGGTCATATGGCAATTCTATATTCAGCTTTTTGAGGAACCACCAAACTGCCTTCCACAGTGGTTGCAACATTTGACATTCCCACCAACAGTGGATAAGTGTGCCTCTTTCTCCGCATCCTCTCCAGCACTTGTCATTTTCTGTTTTGTTGATAATGGCCATTCTGGTGGGTGTGAGATGATATCTCATTGTGGTTTTGATTTGCATTTCTCTAAAGGCCAGGGACATTGAGCATTTCTTCATGTGCCTCTTGGCCATCTGTATTTCCTCTTCTGGTAGGTGTCTGTTCAAGTCTTTTTCCCATTTTGTAATTGGGTTGGCTGTCTTTTTGTTGTTGAGTTGAACAATCTCTTTATATATTCTGGATACTAGACCTTTATCTGATATGTCATTTCCTGTCTTTTTGTTGTTGAGTTGAACAATCTCTTTATATATTCTGGATACTAGACCTTTATCTGATATGTCATTTCCAAATATTATCTCCCATTGTATAGGCTGTCTTTCTACTTTCTTGATGAAGTTCTTTGATGCACAAAAGTGTTTAATTTTGAGGCACTCCCATTTATTTATTTATTTCTTCAGTGCTCTTGCTTTAGGTTTAAGGTCCATAAAACCACCTCCAGTTGTAAGATTCATAAGATATCTCCCTACATTTTCCTCTAACTGTTTTATGGTCTTAGACCTAATGTTTAGATCTTTGATCCATTTTGAGTTAACTTTTGTATAAGGTGTGAGATGCGGGTTTTCTTTCATTCTTTTACATATGGATATCCAGTTCTCTAGGCACCATTTATTGAAGAGACTGTTCTGTCCCAGGTGAGTTGGCTTGACTGCCTTATCAAAGATCAAATGTCCATAGATGAGAGGGTCTATATCTGAGCACTCTATTCGATTCCATTGGTTGATATATCTATCTTGATGCCAATACCATGCTGTTTTGACCACTGTGGCTTCATAATATGCCTTAAAGTCCGGCATCGCGAGACCTCCAGCTTCGTTTTTTTTCCTCAAGATGTTTTTAGCAATTTGGGGCACCCTGCCCTTCCAGATAAATTTGCTTATTGGTTTTTCTAATTCTGAAATGTAAGTTGTTGGGATTTTGATTGGTATTGCATTGAATCTGTAGATCAGTTTAGGTAGGATTGACATCTTAATTATATTTAGTCTTCCAATCCATGAACACGGTATGCCCTTCCATCTATTTAGGTCTTCTGTGATTTCTTTTAGCAGTTTTTTGTAGTTTTCTTTATATAGGTTTTTTGTCTATTTGGTTAAATTTATTCCTAGGTATTTTATTCTTTTGGTTGCGATTGTAAATGGGATTCGTTTTTTGATTTCCCCCTCAGCTTGTTCATTACTAGTGTATAGAAAAGCTACAGATTTTTGAATGTTGATCTTGTAGCCTGCTACTTTGATGTACTCATTTATTAGCTCTAGTAGTTTTGTTGTGGATTTTTCCGGGTTTTCAACGTATAGTATATCATCTGCAAACAGTGATAGTTTTACTTCTTCCTTTCCAATTTTGATGCCTTGTATTTCTTTTTCTTGTCTAATTGCTTTGGCTAGAACTTCCAACACAGTGTTGAATAATAGTGGTGATAGTGGACGTCCTTGTCTTGTTCCTGATCTTAGGGGGAAAGTTTTCAATTTTTCCCCATTGAGGATGATATTAGCTGTGGGTTTTTCATATATTCCCTCTATCATTTTAAGGAAGTTCCCTTGTATTCCTATCTTTTGAAGTGTTTTCAACAGGAAAGGATGTTGAATCTTGTCAAATGCCTTCTCTGCATCAATTGAGATGATCATGTGATTTTTCTGCTTTGATTTGTTGATATGGCCTATTACACTAATTGATTTTCTTATGTTGAACCATCCTGGCATACCTGGGATGAATCCTACTTGGTCATGATGTATAATTCTTTTAATGTGTTGTTGGATACGATTTGCTAGAATTTTATTGAGGATTTTTGCATCTATATTCATTAGAGAGATTGGTCTGTAGTTTTCTTTTTTTGTAATATCTTTGCCTGGTTTTGGTATGAGGGTGATGTTGGCTTCATAGAATGAATTAGGTAGTTTTCCCTCCACTTTGATTATTTTGAAGAGTTTGAGGAGAGTTGGTAGTAATTCTTTCTGGAATGTTGATAGAATTCACATGTGAAGCCGTCTCATCATGGACTTTTCTTTTTAGGGAGCTTTTGAATAACTAATTCAATCTCTTTACTTGTGATTGGTTTGTTGAGGTCATCTATTTCTTCTTGAGTCAAAGTTGGTTGTTCATGTCTTTCCAGGAACCTGTCCATTTCCTCTAAATTGTTGTATTTATTAGCGTAAAGTTGTTCATAGTATCCTGTTATTACCTCCTTTATTTCTGTGAGGTCAGTAGTTATGTCTCCTCTTCCATTTCTGATCTTATTTATTTGCATCCTCTCTCCTCTTCTTTTTGTCAATCTTGCTAAGGGCCCATCAATCTTATTGATTTTCTCGTAGAACCAACTTCTGGCCTTATTGATTTTCTCTATTGTTTTCATGTTTTCAATTTCATTTATTTCTGCTCTAATCTTTGTTATTTCTTTCCTTTTGCTTGCTTTGGGATTAGTTTGCTGTTCTTTCTCCAGTTCTTCCAAATGCATAGATAATTCCTGCATTTTTGCCTTTTCTTCTTTTCTGATATAGGCATTTAGGGCAATACATTTCCCTCTTAGCACTGCCTTTGCTGCATCCCATAAGTTTTGATATGTTGTGTTTTCATTTTCATTCACCTCTAGGTATTTACTAATTTCTCTTGCAATTTCTTCTTTGACCCACTTGTTGTTTAAGAGTGTGTTGTTGAGCCTCCATGTATTTGTGATTTGCTGGCACTCCACCTATTATTGATTTCCAACTTCATTCCTTTATGATCCGAGAAAGTGTTGTGTATGATTTCAATCTTTTTAAATTTGTTAAGACTTGCTTTGTGACCCAGCATATGGTCTATCTTTGAGAATGATCCATGAGCACTTGAAAAAAAGGTGTATCCTGCTGTTGTGGGATGTAATGTCCTATAAATGTCTGTTAAGTCTAGCTCATTTATAGTAATATTCAGATTCTCTATTTCTTTATTGATCCTCTGTCTAGATGTTCTGTCCATTGATGAGAGTGGTGAATTGAAGTCTCCAACTATTATGGTATATGTGTCTATTTCCCTTTTCAGTGTTTGCAGTGTATTCCTCACGTATTTTGGGGCATTCTGGTTCAGTGCATAAATATTTATGATTGCTATGTCTTGTTTAATTGTTCCTTTTATTAGTAGATAGTGTCCTTCTTTGTCTCTTTTAACTGCTTTACATTTGAAGTCTAATTTGTTGGATATTAATATAGCCACTCCTGCTCTTTTCTGGTTGTTATTTGCATGAAATATCTTTTCCCAACCTCTCACTTTCAACCTATATTTATCTTTGGGTCTAAGATGTGTTTCCTGTAGACAGCATATAGAAGGATCCTGTTTTTTAATCCATTCTGCCAGTCTATGTCTTTTGATTGGGAAATTCAGTCCATTAACATTTAGAGTTATTACTGTTTGGATAATATTTTCCTCTACCATTTTGCCTTTTGTATTATATATATCATATCTGACTTTCCTTCTTTCTACACTCTTCTCCATATCTCTCTCTTCTGTCTTTTTGTATCTGACTCTAGTGCTCCCTTTAGTATTTCTTGCAGAGCTGGTCTCTTGGTCACAAATTCTCTCAGTGATTTTTTTGTCTGAGAATGTTTTAATTTCTCCCTCATTTTGAAGGACAATTTTGCTGGATATAGGAGTCTTGGTTGGCAGTTTTTCTCTTTTAGTAACTTAAATATATCATCCCACTGTCTTCAAGCTTCCATGGTTTCTGCTGAGAAATCTACACATAGTCTTATTGGGTTTCCCTTGTATGTGATGGATTGCTTCTCTCCCGCTGCTTTCAAGATCCTCTCTTTCTCTTTGACCTCTGACATTCTAACTAATAAGTGTCTTGGGGAACGCCTATTTGGGTCTAATCTCTTTGGGGTGCGCTGCACTTCTTGGATCTGTAATTTTAGGTCTTTCATAAGAGTTGGGAAATTTTCAGTGATAATTTCTTCCATTAGTTTTTCTCCTCCTTTTCCCTTCTCTTCTCCTTCTGGGACACCCACAACATGTATATTTGTGCGGTTCATATTGTCCTTGAGTTCCCTGATACCCTGCTCGAATTTTTCCATTCTTTTCCTGATAGTTTCTGTTTCTTTTTGGAATTCAGATGTTGCATCCTCCAAATCACTAATTCTATCTTCTGTCTCTTTAAATCTATCATTGTAGGTATCCATTGTTTTTTCCATCTTTTCTACTTTATCCTTCACTTCCATAAGCTCTGTGATTTGTTTTTTCAGTTTTTCTATTTCTTCTTTTTGATCAGCCCATGTCTTCTTCATGTCCTCCCTCAATTTATCGATTTCGTTTTTGAAGAGGTTTTCCATTTCTGTTCGTATATTCAGCATTAGTTGTTTCAGCCCCTGTATCTCATTTGAGCTATTGGTTTGTTCCTTTGACTGGGCCATATTTTCAATTTTTTGAGCGTGATCCATTATCTTCTGCTGGCATCTGGGCATTTAGTCAGATTTCCCTGAGTGTTGGACCCCACAGATTGAAAGATTTTTCTGTGAAATCTCTGGGTTCTGTTTTTCTTATCCTGCCCAGTAGATGGCGCTTGTGGCACACGTTTGTCTACGGGATCCACCAGTAAAAGTTGCTGTGGGTCCTTTAACTCTGGAAAACTCTCGCCGTAGGGGAGGTTTGGCAGCTGAAGCATCTTGGAAGAGTGCCAGCCGGCCCAGGGGTCCGAATGCGGGGAGGGTCGCCGGCCGCCGCAGCACGTGAGAGCGCCCGACCAAATTTCCTAGTCGGTCCGGGGCGCCAAGCGTGGCGGAAGGGCGCCAGCTGTCACAGCCCAGGAGAGTGCACTGTTCCCAGCTGGACCAGGGAGTCATGTGTTTGGAAGGGACCCCCTGGTCACCGTTCTCCGCAGTCTGGGGATTTCCGACCCAACTCTTTCAGTTGTCCAGGGGGCCTCGTGTGGTGGGACGCCAGCCGCTTTGGCCCAATGGGACCACCTGCCCAATTCTGCCAGCTGGCCTGGGAAGGAGGAAGGGAGGGACTCTGGCCGCTTGCCGTCCTGCCCAGGAAAGCCTGCGTCCCTCAGTGTTCTCACCGGAGCTGGTTCTCCCAGACAGTCAGCCATTCCAGGATGGGGTACGCTGTCCCTTTGATCTCCCTAGTGGCTCCAGGAGCTGCTCTGTATTGTCTCCACTCCCCCAGTAGTTGTTCTGGAAGAGGAAAGGCGAGGGTGGCAAGGCTGTCGAGGCTGGTGGCGGAGAAGCTGGTGAAGGTAGAAGAGGGCACGGTGGTGGTTGGAGAGCCGCTGTAGCAGGAGGGGGAAGAGGGGAGAAGGAGGGCGGGCGGTTCGGCTGCTGCAGGGTGTGGGCGCCACGCGGCGGGCCGGCGGACAAAGAGGGGAGAAGGAGGATGGGCGGGTCGGCTGCTTCGGGGTGTGGGCGCCATGCGGCGGGCCGGCGGACAAAGAGTGGAGAAGGAGGGCGGGCGAGTCGGCTGCTGCGGGGCGTGGGCGCCGCCCTTCGGACAAAGAGGGCTATGATTTTTAAATTGGATCTTTAGCAAGTATATAGCTTATTAAATATGTTAATAATGTTTAAAATTGCTTTAATTCTTAAAACTTATTCTTAACAATTTTAATTCTTAAACTGCTGTCTTAAAATTATACAATTCATATGGAAAAATTAGCCATGGCTGGGAGTTAGTGATTTTTCAATAAAATATGTCTTATTTTTAATATCAGAATGTTTGGCCAGCCTACCACACTAGGGTATACAATAAAGAAGGATTTCAGGATAAAGCAATTGAGTATTTCAAGTGGAAACTCTATCAAGGAATACATTGTAAATATATTTAATAAGCTGTATACTTGCTAAAGATCCAATTTAAAAACCATAGTCATGGGAAACTACCTGGGGATTCAGGAATTGATTGTCAATACTCTAATAGAAATAATTTAAGATAATATGTCTCAGAACAAATGAAGTACCAGAGAGAACATAAGAAATGAAAACATAATTTGGACATTCTGATGGAAGAAGTGGAAGGGGGTAATTTGACTTTAAAGATGGTAGCCCTTTAATGAAAATCACAGAACATTCTTTATGGTAAATGGCTTGTAGATAACAGGTATTTAAAAATGAATAGATAAATGATTTGAGAGTAGCTCAAATGATAAATTAATCATTTCTATTGAGCAGTATATTTCAAGCACACTCATTCTTAATGTAATATCACAGTGCCCAATTTACTCAGAATATTGATAGAAACTTAGCATATACTTTCATCTGTTTGTCTTAAATTATTTAGTTTTTCATCCTCTTTTACATTATGTGATCTTAATATATGAGTTAGTTGACAGTATGAAATAATTTTACACTTTCTCAAACATGTAAAAAAACATTTACCTAAATGGTCTAGGGAAAAAAAGATCAATCATTTAATAAATCAGTTTTCTTTTCTGAAATAAAATTCTTTCCCCAAATTTCAAGGTCTGGTTCATAGTACAAACACTACAGAAACTTTCTCTGACTTATTACATGGTTCCAAACTTCTTACAGAGTGCCTTGTCAATTTTTGTATTATATGCTTTTTTCCCTGACTGTCTTTTATACTATTCCTTTTAACAGAATTATTAAGACTCACAGTATAGGAAAAAAAGAAAAGAAAAAGAACATTGTGGCCTTTACACATAAACTTCTCAAAGAAAAATATCACAAATTTTACTGTCTGTGAATGTTACTACTCATAATTTTACTACTGCAAAGTTGGAATGGTAAGTAAGTCTACTCACACTTAAAATCTCATTTTACCTAGAAAGTTATGGAGAAGAAGCAAAAAAAAAAAAAAACTGAAGCAATTTGACGTACCAATAATCCTTTGTGGTGCTAATTAAGACCCCTGCCTCCATTGGAAAGAAGGAACTGTGATACACAAATCATGCTGACACCAGCAAATCTGCTTATCCTCACCAGATAAGCAGATCATATGTAAACATCTTGGAAAACTAGTTTTTACAAATTTATAGTCCACGACCCAAGGATGTCCTGCCCCAGACAACACATAGCTCACATCCTCCTCACACCCCCTCCCCATTCCCCCACACCCTTTCTTTGTTCTAAGTAGCTATAGAAGCTGTTTCTGTGCCACTTTGCTTTGAGCAGTAAATTTCTTTCATATGCCACTTAGCACAATGAACTTATTCTACACCTTTGTTTTTAGAACCTGTGCATTCTGTTCTAAACTTAACATTATACATATATGTAAAAACTTTTTAAATTATATTTATTATCATTCTCATAAAGACACAAAAAAGGATTTCAGGTTTCCCCAATGGATTATTTCTTAACTTTCTTATTTTTATTATTTTAACATAAGAAAGAGTATTTGAATGTATCTTTGCTGTTTTATCATATGAAGCATTTAAACATTTCAGGGGATTTTTTTGAAGCAGTTTTATCAATGTACAGTCAACATGAGAATATTCCCATTTGTTCAAAAAAAGTCCCATACCCCTGTTATCCCCCTATTATTGATATTTAGCATTGCTACAGGGTCTTTGTTAACAATTAATGTAAGAGTATTACAAATGTCATTGTTAATTGTAGACCTTAATTTGCATTAATTCTATTTTTCCTATATGTCACTCTATTATCAACTCCTTGAAATCATGATGCTCATTTGATCTAGTTCATGTAATAATTTTCTTATATTTATAAAATTGATCACCGTCATAGTTCACTCTAGGTGTCAATAAGTTTTACAATCCCAGTTTTTATCCACTGGCTTTCTTTCTGTCCTCTTTCAAACATATACACACTCAGATTTGCTCATTATACTTACATTATTGTGCTACCATCATGCAGTATTATGCTGTCCATTTCTGAACATTTACATCAACCTTATTAAACATTCTACATTCCTTAAGCACCAATTGCCCAAATCTCTGCGCTCATTTAATCTCTTGACAACCCATGTTCTTGAGTTTACTTTTCAGAGTTTTCTCATTTTAGTTAGTTCATATTCATGATACCATACAGTATTTGTCCATTTGTTTCTGGCTTATTTTGCTCAATATAATGTCCATAAAGTTCATCCACAATGTTGCACACATCATGACTTCATTTCTTCTTACAGCTACAAAATATTGCATCTTATGTATATAGGACAGCTTATTATCCACTTATCAGTTGATTGACATTTGGGCTGTTTCCATCTATTGGCAAATGTGAATAATGGTATTATAACTATTAGTATGCAAATGTCTATTCATATCTCTACTTTCAATTCTTTCAAGTATATACGTAGAATAGAATTGCCAGATCATATGACAATTTTTTACTTGACTTCCTGAGGAACTCTCAAATTGCTTTCCAGAGCAGCTGTGCCATTCTGTATTCCCACCAACAATGAAAAAATGTACCTATTTCTTTGCATACTCTCCAGCACTTGTAGATATGAAATGGTATATCATTATGGTTTCAATTTGCATATCCCTAATAGCTAGAAGTTGAGCATCTTATCATATACTTTTTTATTTTTATTTTTTATTTTTTAAATGGACAGGCACCAGGAATTGGACCCAGGTCTCTGGCATGGCAGGCAGGAACTCTGCCTCTGAGCCACCATAGACTGGCCATCATATGTTTTTTAGCTATGTGGAAAATGGTCTGTGCTGGTTTGAATCTGTGGTGGACCCCAGAAAACCACATCCTTTAATTCTCATTCAATATTGTTGGCTGGAAGCATTTTGATTGTTGTCATGGAGATGTGATCCACCCAATTATGGGTGGTAATTTTTGGTCAGATAGCATCCATGGAGTTGTGACCCCACCCATTAATCCTTTAAAAGAAGAAACATTTTAGATAGAGTCCCTTTTTAGAGACACTAGAAAGCCAGCAGTCACTTCCATGTTTGCCATGTGCCCTTCCAGCTGAGAGAGAAAAACTGAATGTCGTCAGCCTTCCTGAACCAAGGTATCTTTCCCTGGATTGAGCATTTCTATAGATTTACCTTAATTGGGACATTTTCTCAGGCTTAAAACTGTAAACTAACAACTTATCAAATTCCCCCTTTTAAAAGCCATTCCATTTCTGGTATGTTGCATTCTGGCAGCTAGCAAACTAGAACATGGTCTATTCATGAGCTTTTCTTTTTTTTTAATTGGGTTGACTTTTTGTTGTTGAGCTGTAAAATTTATTTATGTTGAGAATATGAAACACTTATTGGATATGTGGTTTAAGAATATTTCTCCCATTGCTGTTTATTTTTAAATTTTTTTGGTCATGACTTTTGATGCAAAAATATGTATTCAATTTTGAGGAGTTCCCATTTATCTTTTTCTTCTTTAATTTCTTCTGCTTTGTGTATAGAGTGTAGGAAACCACCACCCATAACAAGATCTTTAAGATAATTCCTGTATTTTCTTATAAGAGTTTATGATTTCAGCCCTAATGTTTAAGTCTTTGACAAATTTAGAGTTAATTTTGTATAAGGTGTGTGATAGGGATCCTCTTTCAATTCTTTTGGATATGGATATGCAGTTCTTCCAGCACCATTTGTTCAAGAGGCTGTTCTGTCCCAGTTGAGTGGACTTTGTTGCCTTGTTCAAACTCAATTGGCCATAGATGAGAGGGTCGATTGCTGAACCCTCATTTTTATTCCATTATTTCTATCCTAAGGCCAGTACCATGCTGTTTTGATCACCATAGCTTTGTCATCTGTTTTAAAGTCAGGAAATGTGAGACCTCCAATTTCATTTTTCTTTCTCAAAATAGTTATAGCTTTTTGGAGCAAATTTCTCTTCCAAAAAATTGTCAGTGTTGTTTTTCTATTTCTGAAATGGAAGCTGTTGGGATTTTGATTGGTATTGTGTTGAAACTGTAAATCATTTTGGGTACAATTAATACCTTAATGATATTTAGTGTTCTAATACATGAACACGGTACATACTTCTGTTCAGTTCTTCCTTGATTAATTTTAGCAATATTTGTAGTTTTCTGTGAATAGGTCCTTTATACCCTTGATTAAATTTATTACTAGATATTTGATTTTTTTATTGCTCTTTCAAATGGAATTTTCCTCAGATTCCTCTTAATTGATGTATAGAAATACTGCTGAATTTTGCCTATCAGTCATGCGTATCCCCACTTTGCTGAACATGTTTATTAACTTCAGTAGTTTTGTTGTAGGTTTTTCTGGACTTTTTATATATAGGATCATGTCTTCTGTAAACAGTGAAAGTTTTACTTTTATCCTTTCCAAGTTGTATGCCTTACATTTTTTTCCTTACCTTATTGCTCAAGATATAACTTGCAGAAAAATGTTGAAAAACCATGATGACAGTGTTTTAGTTAGTGGGCTGCTTGAATGTAATATACCAGAAATGGAATCGTTTTAAAAAGGGGAATTTGTTAAGTTGCAAGTCTACAGTTCTAGGGTCATGAAAATATCCAAATTAAGGCATAAACAGGAGGTTACCTTCACTCAAGAAAGACCAATGAATTTGGGGGTTTCTCATTCAGGTGGAAGGGTACATGGCAACATCTGCTAGCTTTCTCTCCTGGTTTCTTGTTTCATGAAGCTCCCCCAAGGGAATTTTCCTTCTTCATCTCTATAGTTCTCTGTTTGCATGGACCCTGTTGATCCTGGCTGCTCTGCAGCTTTTTCCAAAATGGTTCCCTCTTAAAATGCTCCAGCAAGAAACCCCACCTTGAATAGGCAGAGACACATCTCCACAGATAACATCTAATCAAAATTTGCCACCCACAGTTGGGAGAGTCATATCTCCACAGAAACAATCAAAAAAAAAAAAAAAAGAATCCATCCAGCAACATTGAATGAGAATTAAAGGACATGGCTTTTCTGGGATATTTAATAGCTTCAAAGTGACACAAGGGTTCATCATTGTCTTGTTCTAGGTCTTAGAGGGAAAGTTTTCAGTCTTTCCTCATTGAGAATGATGTTAGCTGTGGGCTTTTCCTATATGCATTGTATCATGTTGAGGAGTTAAAGGTGTTGTATTCTTATCTTTCAAAGTGCTCTTATCAAGAAAGGATGCTGGATTTTGTCAAATGCTTTTCTGCATCAATTGAGATGATCACATGGTTTTTCCGTTTGATTTGTTAATGTGGTGTACTGTATTAATTGATTTCCTTGTGCTGAACCAGCCTTGCACACCTGGATTAAAACTCACTTGGCCATGATGTATAATCCTTTTAATGTGCTGCTGGATTCAAATTGCAAGTATTTTGTTGAGGATTTTTGCATCTATATTCATTAGAGAGATTGATTTGCAGTTTTTGATTCTTGTGGTATCTTTGTCTGGCTTTGGTTTTAGGCTGATGCTCAATTCTTAAAATGAGTTGCATACTGTGATGGTCAATTCATGCATCAACTTGGCCAGGTGTTGGTGCCTGGTTATCTGGTGGAGCAATCACTGCCCTGTCTATTGTTGTTAGGACATTTCATGGACTTATATCATGACCATGCCCACTGTATAAAGAGAGTCTTCTACAATGAGTGATTCTTTAATCTAATCACTGGAAGACTTTTAAGTAGGATTTAGAAGAGACAATCACGCTTCCTGCTTCAGCCAGTCAGCCTTTCCTGAGAGTTCATTGAGGACCTTCATTGGAGCACCCAGCTAATGGCCTGCCCTACAGATCTTGGACTCTTACATCCCTATGATTGTGGGAGACGTTTTCATAAATTTTATATTTACAGATCTCTCCTGCTGATTTTGTTTCCCTAGAGAACCTTAAAAAATACAGGTATTATTTTCACATCTTCAATTTTTTTGAAAAGCTTGATTCAGGATTGGTATTAATTCTTTTTTTAATGTTGGTAGAACTCATCTATGAAACCACGGGATCCTGGACTTTACTCTGTTGGGTGGGTTTTGATAACTGATTCAATCTCTTTATTTATGATTAGTGTATTGAGGACATCTATTTCTTCGAGAGTAGGTGTAGTTTGTTCATGTATTTTTAGGAGGATGCTCATTTCACATAAGTTTTCTAGGTTTTTGGCACAGAGTGGTTCATAGAATCCTCTTCTTATCTCTTTTATTTCTGTAATCTCAGTAATAATGTTCCATCACATTTCTGATTTGATTTACTTTTATCCATTCCCTTTTTTTCTTTGTCAGTCTGAGTCCATCAATTTTTTAAATAATGTTTTATTAAATAAAAAAATTACAAGAAAGAAATGCAGACATCCTTAATATATGCTCATTACATTCTACATATATAATCAGTAATTCACAATATCATCACATAGTTGCATATTCATCATCATGATAATTTCTTAGAACATTTGCATCAATTCAGAAAAAGAAATAAAAAGACAACAGAGAAATAAAACAAAAACAGAAAAAGGAAAAAAGTACTTTACATACCATATACCTCACCCATCTCTTTCATTGATCACTAGCATTTCAAACTGAATTTATTTTAACATTTGTTCCCCCTATTATTTAACATTTGTTCCCCCTACTCATCTTTGACAAGGTAGATGAAAGGAGCATCAGAAACAAGGTTTTCACAATCACACAGTCACATCGTGAAAGCTATATCAATATGCAGTAATCATCCAGAAACATGACTACTGGAACACAGCTCTACATTTTCAGGTAGTTCCCTCCAGCCTCTCCATTACATCTTGGATAGCAAGGTGATATCTACTTAATGCATACAAATAAACTCCAGGATAACCTCTTGACTGTTTGGAATCTCTCAGCCATTGACACTTTGTCTCATTTCACTCTTCCCCCTTTTGGTAGAGAAGGTTTTCTCAATCCCTTGAGGCTGGGTCTCAGCTCATTCAGGAGTTTTTCTCCATCCCTTGATGCTGAGTGTCAGCTCATTCTAGGATTTCTGTCCCACCTAGCCAGGAAAGTCCACACCCCTGGGAGTCTGGGAGTCATGTCCCACATAGACAAGGGGAGAGTGGTGAGTTTGCTTGTTGTATTGGCTGGAGAGAAAGGGCACATCTGAGCAACAAAAGATGCTCTCTTGGGGGTGACTCTTAGGCCTAATTTTAAGTAGGCTTGACCTATCCTTTGTGGGGTTATGTTTCATGAATTGTTGAAAATTCGGTTGTCTGCACTGCTTGTGAGAACATCAGTAATTCAACTTGGGGAGGTTGAATTTTCCCCCATTCTCACCATTCCCTGAAGGGGACTTTGCAAATACTTTTCCACTCACTGATCAAATCACTCTGGGATTCATTGGGGCTTCACTCTTGACAAACCAATAAAATCTCATGTCCTACCCAAGGTTCCATGTACTCATGTACTTCTGTTGTTCAACCAACTATCTACCTAGGTTATATTAGGAGATGCCCTAGTCCAAATATAAATTTTGCCCCAAATAGACATTTTTTTATTTAGTCTCACACATAAGTTGAAATTTTAAAATATTAATTACAATCTATCTTCAGCACCCTGCAGTAATGACATTCCTTTGTTCTACCTCATGCAAAAACATTTCTAAATTTTTACATTTAGTCATTATCACTGTACACTCTAGGCATTCTTAGATTATGTCATCTCAGTCTTTATCAACCATCTTTCTTTGTGATTTCATTTATGTTCCATCCCTACTCCCTCTATCATTCTCACATTCAGCTTCATTCAGTGTTTTAACATAATTTTATTACAGTCAGGTAGTGTTGTGCTGTCCATTTCTGAGTTTTTACATTCAGTTCTGTTGCACAATCTGTATCCCTTCAGCTCCAGAAACCCAATATCTTACCCTATTTCTATGTTCTGATGGTCTCTGTTACCAACAAAATATTCCAAGTTTATTCACTAATGTCAGTACATATCAGTGAGACCATACAGTATTTGTCCTTTTGTTTTTGGATAATCACACTCAGCATAATGTCCTTAAGGTCCATGCATGTTGTTACATCCTTCATAACTTTATTCTGACTTACGGCTGCATAATATTCCACTGTATGTATATGCCACAGTTTATTTAGCCACCCGTCTGTTGATGGACATTTTGGCTGTTTCCATCTCTTGGTGATTGTAAATAATGCTGCTATAAACATTGGTGTGCAAATGTCCGTTTGTGTCCTTGCTCTCATGTGCTTTGAGTAGAGACAGCATGTAGATGGGTCTTGTTTTTTAATACATCCTGCCAGTCTATGTCTTTTGATCGGGGAGTTTAATTCATTAAAATTTAGTGTTATTTCTGTATGGGTAGTACATACTTCTACCATTTTGCCTCTTGGATTTTATCTGTCATATCTAATCTTCCTTCTTTTCACCTTTACTCATAGTCTTCCTTTCTACACTCTTCTCCACAACTCTCTCTTCTGTCTTTTCATATCTGTCTCTAGTGCTCCCTTCAGTATTTCTTGCAGAGTTGGTCTCTTGGTCATAAATTCTCTCAGTGATATTTTGTCTGAAAATGTTTTAATCTATCCCTCATTTTTGAAGGACACTTTTGCTGGATATAGAATTCTTGGTTGGCAGTTTTTCTCTTTTAATAATTTAAATATATCATCCCACTGTCTTTTTGCCTCCATGGTTTCTGCTGAGAAATCTACACATAGTCTTATCAAGCTCCCCTTGTATGTGATGGATAGCTTTTCTCTTGCTGCTTTCAAGATTCTTTCTCTTTGACCTCTGGCATTGGGATTAGTAAGTGTCTTGGAGTACGTCTATTTGGATCTATTCTCTTTGGGGTATGCTGCACTTCTTGGATATGCAATTTTAAGTCTTTGATAGGAGTTGAGAAATTCTCAATGATAATTTCCTCCATTAGTTTTTCTTCTCCTTATCCCTTCTCTTCTCCTACTGGGACACCCACAAGACGTATATTCATGGGCTTCATATTGTCTTTCAGTTCCCTGTATCCCTGCTCATATTTTTCCATTTTTTCCCTATATTTTCTTTTTCTTGCCAGATTTCAGATGTTCCATCCTCCAGTTCAGAAATCCAATGTTCTGTCTCTTAAAATTTACCATTGTAGATTTCCATTGTTTTTTTTTCATCTCTTCTACCATGCCTTTCATTTCCATAAGTTCTATGAGGTGTTTTTTCTGACTTTCAATTTCTTCTTCTTGTTCATTCCTTGCCTTCTTTATATCCTCCCTCAATTCATTGATTTGGTTTTTGATGAGGTTTTCCATGTCTGTTTGTATATTCTGAATTAAATGTTTCAGTTCCTCTATCTCATTTGAATTGTTGGTTTGTTCCTTTTACTGGGCCATATCTTCAATTTCTGTACTGTGATTTTCTATTTTTTGCTGGCATCTAGGCATTTAATTACCTTTATTAGTTTATTCTGGAGATTGCTTGCACTTCTATTACCTAGGGTTTTCTTACTGGATGAATTTGTTGTCTATCTGTTCTTTGACATTCAATTCAGCTTTATCTGGACCTCTAGCTTAAGTTTTGTTTAACAGAGGAGAGTTTTTCAGTTCTTTTTTTCTTGCTCTGCTTGTATGGTGACTTTCTGCCACACACACACACTCATGAGGGTCTACTTAGGTATTATAGATACCAGCTGGATTTTCCTAGACCAAACTGGCCTTCTACCAGAAGGAAAGTGTCAATGTGTCAGTTTTCCCTGAGGCTGAGACCCAGCAGGTTGAAAGAGTTTCCTGTGAAGTCTTTGGACTCTGTTTTTCTTATCCTGCCCAGTATGTGGTGCTTGTCTGCCTGCAGGTCCCACCAGCATAAGATGATACCATACCTTTAACTTTGGCTGGTGGCATGGTGGAGACTGAGGACAGTTTGTAGGCTGATTTTAATGGTTTCAAATTACCAAGCCCTGGTGTCTGAATTCCTTGAGAGAGGTATTCAACCTGAGTTGGGATTCACCCCTCACCTGGCGAAGGCACAGTCTCTAGACAAGCCCTCAAACACGCTTGTTTCTGCCTATGGCTGGGCAGTTGCAGGTGAGGAGCCCTGTCACTGTATCCAAAGGCAGTCAAGCCTTTGTAGAAACACAGCCACAAAAACCTCTATTTCCTTCTTTTATTTCCCTTTTTCCCTCAGCCCTGCCCCCTTGGTGCTGGGGCAAAAATGAGCGACCTCTGCTTTGACCAGGTTCACCTGAGCTGGAGGCCTGTTTTTAGTGGTCAGAATTTGTTAATTAATTCCACAATTGGCATTTTGTTGGGCTCAGTCCCTGCTGATGATAAAGTCTCTTTTCTTTCCCCTCTGGGAAACAGTCTGTGGGGGAGGGGCAGTGGCCACCACAGCTTGAGGAACTCACGGTTCTGGGGGGGCTTGCAGCTGGTCCAGCTGGTCCAGATTGGGGTATGCTGTGAGTATAGTAACTGACATGGCCCCAGGAGCTGTTCTGTATTGTGTCTGGCCATTTAGTAGCTGTTCTGGAGGACGAACCAAAATGTACATGTTCTCAAGCTGCCGTCCTGGCCTGGAACTCCTGAGTCCATCAATTTTATCAATTTTACCAAAGAACCAACTTCTGGTTTTATTGATTCCCTATTGTTTTTTTTTGTTGTTGTTGTTGTTCTCAATTTCATTTATTTCTGCTTTAAAGATTGTCATTTCTTTCCTTCTATTCATCTGGAATTAGTTTGCTGTTCTTTTTCTAGTTCCTCTAGCTGTTCACTTAAGTCTATGATTTTAGCTTTTCTTTTTTAATATAGGCATTTAAGACAATAAATTTCCCTCTCAGCACTACATTCACTACATCATATAAGTTTTGTTGTGTTGTGTTCTGATTTTCTTTTGCCTTGAGATATTTATTGATTTCTCTTGCATTTTCCTTTTTGACTCACTGGTCATTTAAGAGTGCATTATTTAGCTTTCATAAATTTGTGGATTTTCCATTCCTCCACCTGTTATCAATTTTCAGCTTTATTCCATTATGATTAGAGAAAGTGCTTTGTATAATTTCAAACTTTTAAAATTTATTGAGACTTGCTTTGTGACCCAATATATGCTCTATTCTGGAGAATGATCCATGGCCAATTGAGAAAAATGTATATCTTGCTGTTCTGGGGTGCAATCTTTGGTAAATGCCTGTTAAGTCTACTCATTTATCAAATTATTCAAGATCTGTTTCCATATTGATCCTCTGCCTAGATGTTCTATCTATTGATGAAAGTGGTCTATTGAAATTTCCAACTATTATTGTAGTGATATCTATTTCTCCCATCAATTTTTCCAGTGTTTGCCTCATTCATTTTGGGGCACCCTGGCTAGGAGCATAAATACTGTGATTGTTCTTTTTCCTTAGTGTATTGCCCCTTTTATTATTATATAGTGTCTTTAGTAGTTTTATATTTAAAGTCTACTTGGTCCAATATGATCATAGTTATCCCTGCTCTTTTTTGCCTACTGTTTGCATGGGATATCTTTTACCAAACTTTCACTTTCAATTGTTTTGTGCCCTTCTGTCTCAATTGAGGCTTTTGTAAGGAACATATAGAAGATCCTGTTCTGCCAGTCTATGACTTATGATTGGGGCATTTAATCCATTAACATTCAATATTATTATTGTAAATGCAGTTCTTTCTTCAACCTTATGTCTTACTTTTTTTCTTTTTACCCCTTTAATTAATCTTACTGATATTCTTCATTTGTACACAGTCCCCTAAAGCTCTTTCTCCTTTCTTTCCCTATCAACCTATAGCACACCTTTTAGTATTTCTCGTATTTTTTGTTAATGAACTCTCACAGCGTACATATGTCACCATTTTGATCTCTACCTCATTTTTGATGGACATTTTTGTTGGATATAGAATTCTTGTACAGTAGTTTTTCTCTTTCAGTGTCTTAAATGTATCATAACACCACATTCTCCCTTCCATGGTTTCTGATGAGAAATCCTCACTTAGTCTTATGAAGCTTCCCTCATAGGTGATGGGTGCCTTTACTCTTGCTATTTTCAGAATTCTATTTTCATCATAGGTATTTGAAAATCTGATTAATAGGTGTTTTGGAGTAAGTCTATTCAGATATCATCTGTTTCAGTTATGATGCACTTCTTGAAACTGTAATTTGATGTCTTTCATAAGAGTTGGGATGTTTTCAACTATTATTTTCTCAGTTATTCTTTCTGTCCCTTTTCCTTTCTCTTCTTTTGGGACAAACATTACATATATGTTCATGTGCTTCATGCTGTCATTCAACTCCCTGAGACACTGCTCAAATTTGTGTATTAGTTTTCATAGCTATTCTTTTATGTGTAAGATTTCAGATGTCTTTTCCTCTAGTTTTCTGATTCTAGTTCTGTTTCTTCACATCTTCTATTGTATGTCTTCATTATACTTTTAATCTCTTTTGTATTTCATTTCCATAAGCTCTGATTTTATTTGCATGTCTGTAAGTTCTTCTTTATACTCACCCAATATCTTCTTTATGTAATTAATCTCTCAATGCATTTTTCTTCCTTCTGTTGCATTGATTTCAAAGATTCATTTTAACATCTTTAATTATTTGTTTCAACTCCTTTATGCCATTTGAAATTTTAGTTTCTTATTTAGACACTTCCATATCTTCTTGTTTCTTAACATGATTTGTGATTTTTTGCTGGTGTCTAGGCCTGTGATTTTCATGATCAGTCTATTCTGAAGGTTGTTCTCTTTCTCTTGCCCAGGGACTTCTTGTTGTCTTTGTGCTGTAACTCTTTTTTGACTCTTGATTTAATTTATTCTAGATCTCTAGATTAGCTTGTGTTTAGTTAATCATAATTTTCTTAAATTCTTATTTTTCTGATAATTGCCCTGTACATATGGCATGATTTTTGAGTTTACCCTATTTGTACAGTTGTTATATTAA
Source organism: Tamandua tetradactyla (assembly GCF_023851605.1). Classification (NCBI taxonomy): domain Eukaryota; kingdom Metazoa; phylum Chordata; class Mammalia; order Pilosa; family Myrmecophagidae; genus Tamandua; species Tamandua tetradactyla. Next base: position 120,711,613 of record NC_135333.1, read on the forward strand.
CAGCAAAAATATTTTTTCTTTCCTCTTCCTCCTCAGGGTATGCTGATCTATTATTATTATTATTATTATTATTATTATTATTATTATTATTATTATTTTGCTTTTAAAATGGGGAATTTAATAAGTTGTTAGTTTCCAGTTCTAAGGCTGAAAAAAATATCCCAGTTAAAACAAATCTATAGAACTGTCCAATCTAAGGCATCTAGGGGAAGATACCTTGGTTTAAGAAGGCTGATGAAGTTCAGCATTTCTCTCTCATCTGGAAAGGCACATGGCAAACTCAGCATCATCTGCTACCTTTTCTCCTGACTTCCTGTTTCATGAAACTCCTTAGGAGGCATTTTCCTTCATCATTTCCAAAGGTCACTAGCTGGTTGACTCTCTCCTCATGGCTATGTTGTTCTTCTCCACTCTCTCTGAATCTCTGACTGTCTCCAAAATGTTTCCTCTTTTATAGGATTCGAGTAAACTATTGAAGACATGTATAGAAAATGTGGAGAATCTCTATATAATCAAGTTTAATACCCACAATTCATTGAGTCACATCTACTTGGAGATTTCTTAATCAAGTTTTTGACCTATAGTGCTGAATACGGATTAGAAGAAGCTGTTGCTCCCACAAAACGGATTAGGATTGAAACATGGCTTTTCTGGTGTACATAAACCTTTTCAAACTGGCACATTTCACACTCTGGACCCTAAAACAGACATGTTTTTCTCCAAATACAAATTATATTGCTTCCACCACAATAGCAGAAATCCTTAAACCATTTCAGTAGCAATACAAAGAAATACAGTTACAAACAGTACAAATGCTTAGTTCAGGCATGGTCTTTTCTAAGGCAAAATTATCCTCTGGCTCTGGATCTGTGAAACTCAGACAAGATATTTGCTGCCAACATACAAAGGAGAAACAGTCATAGGACACATATAACCATTTCCATAGGGAGGAAGGAAGAAAACAGTTACTGGACCCATACAGTTTCAAAACCCTGCAGGGCAAAGTCCATTATATTTCAAAGTATGAGAATTATTTATCTTCAGGGCTTTAGAAAGACCACGCTTTCTTAGGACCTACACAGTGGCCCACCTCTCTTTGAACACAATCTTGGGTAACATTAGGGAGACCAGCTTTTTCTTAGCTCCACCCTTTCCAAAGTTCAGGGCTGCACTTGAGCTCTCTGCCATCTCCAGGGCACATGCTCAGCCCCTCCATGTGGTACATGCTCAGTCCCTCCCAAACCTCAAGGACTGTGCTACACCCTCTCCAAGGCCTGAGGCAGGCCAACCCTTCCACTGCAATGAAGTGGAAGCCCACCCTCTGGCTTTGGGGCAAACTCACCCTCTCCACAGGCTTGGGTATATCTGCTCTCCTGGCCTGAGGCTTCTTGACGATCAGCCCTGTCTCCATGGCTCTGCCTCTGAAGTTATTTTTCCTCCAATGTGTCCATTTTCTGAGACCCACAGTCCAGACTGTCAGCAGCTCTGTTTATACAGGTCCCGCAGCATTCTTGTTGTCCTTCTATACAGTAACCTCAGATCATGCCCATCAGACATAAGGAGTTTCCGCAAATCCTTCCTGAATAACTCCATGTCCAATCCTGGCTTTCTCTGAAAGGGCTGACTGGTTCCACGTGTGTTTCAATCCCCATGTGGCTCACCACCCTCTGGGGTCTCCCCTCCTGGAAGTCCAGATTTTTCCAGAACATCAAATTCTGGTTTCTCTGTACCCAAGAGTTCAGTTCTCAGTTTATCTTTCTTGTCTCATTTCACTATAAGCTGTAAGGAAAAACCAGGCTGCACTTTCCACATTTAATTTGAAGATCTCTTCTGCTGAATAACCAAGTTCATGGCTTTTAAAATCTGCCTTCCAGCCAAAGCCACTAGTCAATTTTGCTAGATTGTCTGCTACTTTAAAACAAGGATCCTCTTCCTTCCAGTTTGCAATAACCTGTACCTCATTTCTGTCAAAGGCCTTATCAACAGTATCTTTAGATTCCACATTTCTACTAACAGTCCCTTCAAAGCATGCTCAGTTTTCTCTATCAAGCCCCTCACAACTCCTCCAAAGTCTTCCACTCATGCATTTAAAAAGCCATTCCAACATGTTTGGTATTTGCAAACTGCAGAAGTACCCCCACTTCTCCATACTAAAATTTGTTCTAATTTGCTAGCTGCCAGATGCAACATACCAGAAATGGAAATGTAGCACCATAACCAGGATTGAGGCCACAGGCCCCAGGAACATTCCATGAAATTAGAGCAGGCTGAGACTAAGGGCAGTTTTGGGAAGAAAGTGATTTATTAGCTCATGCCCATGGGGCTCAGTCGAGTCACCTCGAAAGTCTGAGCCCCGAACAAAAGGCAACACTGGTTTTTATAGACACTATTACATGCTACAGATAGGGCAAGCCTAATATGGTGAATAGCAATGTTAAAGGAAAGAGAATTGTTCTGTTTAAGGCATGAAGCAGCTTACAGAAGCAGGTGAGAGGTTAGGGGAGGGGTTCCTATCCCAGGAATGTGTCTTATCTTTATTGCCTGCAGTTTCATCCCTTCCCAGCCATTAGGAGAGGGAGTCTCTACCCCAGGAGTTTGTCCTATCTTTATTGCCTGCAGCTTCATCCATTCCCAGAGGTCAGGAGAAGGGGTCAGGGTTTTCTACAGAAAAGTCAGCTGAATAAGAGAGACAAAGGGGGCCCTGCTTGCTACATTTCCTCCCTTTGATGCTTACCCTGATTTAATAGGGAGGGGTTATAGCATCACCTTAAATTTAATGGTTTGTACCTTTCCATTAGGAGGATTCATGCTGTGGCTTGCCAGGTAATAGTATTTTCAAAGAATTTAATGAGGGCTCTGATTACACAGGGACCTAGAGTGATTAGAATTAATAGGGTAAATAGGGGACCAGCTAGTGGCAGGATACAGTTAGTCCAGGCTTTTGGGTCCGAATTCCACCTGGTTTTTAATTTTCTATCCCAATTTTGGACCCCCTTTCTAAGTTCCCAAACTTTAGCAACACCTATGCCAGACTGGTTTACGAAGAAACAGCACTTTTGCTTAAGAAGATACACATCCCTCCCCTTTCTGAGATAAGTAAGTTTAAGGCTCTTTGGTTCTGCAAGGCCACTGCCACCAGGAAGTTTAATTTGCCTTGGAGGGAGACTAAGGAAATTGCTACTCACTCTAAATCTTTATTCAGTTCCTGAGACAGCTTGTAATAGACGCTTACAGAGGGGCTCAGTCTTGCTACCCCTGCTCCTACTCCTATGGCAATGCCAGCCCCAATTAAAACTGAAGCAAGTGCAGCCTTTTTTTGTCACCTATATTTTTCTTTCCACCTCAGTTTTAGAGCTTGCTTAAACTCCCTTTCAGTATAAGTGGACACTTCTGGAGTTAAGAAAACTGGGGCGAAACTTCTTGTCCAGCTGGCTTCTAGACATTTATAAGCAGAGCTTCCACACAAATAGAACACCCCAGGGAAACTGCATTGTATTTTATCAGCCGGGAAGGTCTGGTTTCTGATACACAGGTGGGTAGGGATGGTACCCAGTGACTCATTTTTCTGATGAGTGGCACCCCTGGAGACAGGTTAAATTATTCCCTGAGACTGCTAACCGAACACCCTGGGCAACTGAGTTGGTAAGTACGGTTTGGCCCTCAGCTAGCGGTTGCGTATGGTTTTGATCAGATTGAGCAGGGATGCCTATAAAAGCATTCCTTGCAAGGGGAAGGCAGAGCCAACATACATTAAGTTGCAGATTGGCATTATGGAGGATTGCATAGGTTGCATTCAGCACTTGGGTTATTTGGCCTGCAGGGTTTATAGATTGGCTGAGACAGTTAAGCTCTATGAGGTTTGTTTGCTTATACTTAGGACCTTGTGCTAGCAACACAAGCTGTTCTTTAACTTTTCCGACGTTTTGTTTCCGGGCTTGATCCTGAGCTCCTCCCCCATTTCTCATGCCTACATGTGTATAGTAGATCCAGCAGGCAGGCTGCCCAGGTCTCCCATAGGTCCTGAAGTTTCTCCCATACTTAACATTACCTGTCCAATATATGGTTTTGTCTGGGCCTATGCAAAGTTTGTCTTTGGAAACAGTGTAGCAGGATACTGGCATGTAGGTTTGGGCAGAAAAGTGCTTTGACTTACTTGTCCCTCTGTAACACTTGCTGCAATGTGGGAGGCTACCACTACTGAGAGACCCTATAAGGGCACACAGGACAAGATACAAATACATCCCATACAACACAAGCAATCAGGACCTTTTCCAGCAAATTCCAGTCTTGGGGAGCTACTGCTGCTAACCCAATACTAAATAATAGAGTGAGAAGCCTAATCAGGAGCAGGAGCCACCAATTCATCTAGTCATATAAGGAACACTAGGGGCTGTGGTTAGGGAAACACAGGGGAGTTTAGGGGGTAGGCTCAAAGTGCAGGAGCACTTCTGAGGGGAGGGAGGGGATACTCAGGCTGGTTTGCAGCTCCTTAAGCTTTGGCCATGTGTAGATCAGTCAGCTCCCAGGGGTGACTGAAGCAGGGCTTGATTTCCTCAAGCTTCGCCGTGCATGGGTCAGGTGATTCCAGTTGTGCAGGAGGGGGACGTGATGGCTTCCAGAGAATGACATAGGTCAGGTGTCCAGGGACAGGGGTACACTTCCAGGGGTCATCTGCAGTGGCTCCCTTGACCAGCAGTGGTGGATCCACAGAATGATCTCTGTGACTTTAACAGCTGTAGGGGTAGCTAAGACAACACAATGAAGGCCTCTCCACTGAGGCTGGCGAGAGCCTTTTTTCCAGTCTTTGACCCACACTAAATCCCCTGGTTCGAATTCATGTATGGCAGGGTAGATGCTCAGGGGTTCGTACACTGTCTCCAATGCTTTTCCCTTTAACTCATTCAAGACCTGACACAGTTGCACTAGGTGTTGGTTTAAACTTAGATTTCCAGTTTCTCTGAGGTTTCCCTGTAGAACCCTAGTAAGGAGTGGCCTTCCATATATTAATTCAAAGGGAGAGACTCCCATTTTTTTAATCGGAGCAGACCTGATTCTAAATAAAGCTATCAGGAGTGCCTGTACGCAGGTCAGTTTCACTTCCTGGCAGATCTTCCTTAATTGTCCCTTTAGAGTTCAATTCATTTACTCCACTTTCCCACTGCTTTGTGGCCTGTAAGTAATGTGGAGTTTCCAAGTTATCTGTAAAGTCTTTGACAATTTTTGAAGGGCTTTGGCCACAAAAGCGAGGCTGTTGTCAGAGCCAATGGTAAGTGGAATCCCATACCAAGAAATGATGTCCTTCGGGAGGGCTCATGCTACTTCCTATGTAGTTTCTGAATGTGTGGGATATGCTTCAACCCCTCATGAGTAGGTGCAGACAAATACCAGAAGGAATTGATATCCCTGGGCCTGTGGCAGCTCTGTGAAGTCCACCTGTAGATTTTCAAATGGGCTGAGGCCAGCCAGCTGGTTGTTCAGACACCCCAGTTTTGCACTGGGCTGCTTGGCATTGTTCTTTTGACAGGTAATGCATCTTTTGCATGCTAGTTTCACCCAGGAGGGAAGCCTAGGTATGTAGAGGTGAGTGCTCAGGCTGGCAGTAAGAGCTATTTCCCTGAAGTGAGTTTGGTGATGGACATGCTGTACAAAAGGCCATCCTAAGTTTTCAGGAATTGGAATGCGTCCATCACGTAATATCCACCATCCCTCATGATTCACTTTTCCTTCTTTGTATAACCAGTTGCTTTCTAGCTTTGAGTAAGTTGGTCTTTTCTTCCACCACTGTAATGGATGGGGGATGAGAGGGGTGACAAGCAGTTTGCCTTTTGGGGGAAGTGTTAGGTGCCCTAGTGCTGCCTGCTTGGCAGCTGAATCTACTTTTCAGTTGCCTCTCACTGTTAAGGAGTTGCCTTTTTGATGACCATGGCAATGAATAGCCACTACAGTGGTGGGGCCCCGCACTGTTTCTAACAGAGCTAGAATTTCTGGTCCATATTTAACATGCATTCCCCCAGCTGTCATTAGTCCCCACTCTTTGTTTAATGCCCTGTGTACATGTAGGGTTGTGAATGCATACTTTGAGTCAGTATAAATGTTAGCTTCCTGTCCTGCTGCTAATTGTAGACCCCAAGTGAGTGCGATGAGCTCATCTTTCTGGGCTGATGTTCCTGAAGGCAGGGTTTCTGCCTCTGAAATGCCTCCTAAAGTAACAATGGCATATCCCACATAGCGCACTCCATCTTTTATCATACTGCTCCCATCAGTGAACAGTTCGTTGTCAGGACATTTTAATGTTTGGTCTTTAAGGTCAGGTCAGCTGGAGTAGACTTCATTTATGGTTTCCACATAGTCATGTTCTGGGGCTCCTGGCCCCATAGGGAGCAGGGTGGACAGGTTGAGAGTCTGACAGACTCTAAGCTGTAAGCTTGGGGTTTCACATAAAGAAGGCTGATACTTGGTGAGCCTTGAATTTGATAGCCAGAGATGCCCTTTCTGTTCCATGAGGCTGGTGACCAAATAGGGGACCATCACAGTTAGCTTCTGCCCGAATGTGAGCTTCCCAGCTTCATGGACCAGGAGGGCAGTGGCTACAACAGCTCTCAGGCAAGAGGGCCACCCCAGTGCTACATTGTCTAGCTCTCTGGAGAGATAGGTGGCAGGCCTTTTCCATGATCCAAGGGTTTGAGTTAAAACCCCAATGGCCGTTCCTTCCCACACATGGACAAACAAGGTGAAAGGCTTTTCTAAGTCCAAGAGGCCTAAACTTGGGGCATGTGTGAGCAATGATTTTTGATGCTGGAAAGCATGTGCCTGCTCAATTCTCCATTGGAATGGGTCCCGATTGCCGCCCCCCCCCCCGCCTTAGTGGCTTCATAGAGCGGCTTGTCTAAGAGTACATAGTATGGAATCCAGACTCTGCAGAACCCTGTGGCTCCTAAAAATTCTTTGATTTGTTTTTGGGAGATTGGTGTGGAGACTGTACAAATTATCCACTTGCACTCTGACCCCAGGCTTTGGGTTCCCTGTTGCAAGTAAAAACCTAGATATTTAAACTGCTGTTGGCAGAGTTGGGCCTTTTTATGAGACATGCAGTAACCTGCCTGATCTAGGTGGTGGAGGAGACGCTCTGTCCCTTGCTTACAGTCATTGAGAGACTCAGCAGGAGGTCATCTACATATGCAGGAAAGTACAATTGCAATTTTTGGCTTGGAATGATTGTAAGTCTTTCCCCAGTGCTTGGCCAAAAACAGTGGGAGAATTTTTAAACCCCTGAGGCAGCCGGTTCAGATGTATTGTCTTTTGTTTCCCTCAGAGGGCCTTTCCCATTCAAAGGCAAATATCTCCTGGCTAATTTGGGCTATTCATATGCAGAAGAAGGCATCTTTTAAATCCAAACAAAGGAACCAATTAGCTTTCCCTGGGACCAGGCTGAGGAGGGTGTATGGATTTGGAACCACAGAATGGATGGTTTCTGCAACTGCATTAACTACTCACAGGTCCTGGATGGGGCAGAATTCCCCTGTATGAGCTTTTTCAATGGGCAGCAGTGGAGTGTTCCATGGAGAGTTGTATGGTCGGATGACTAGGTGTGCTTCTAACCACACCAAATGGCTTTGAATCCCTTCGAGAGTCTTTTGAGGGATCGGATACTGTCACACTGCCATGGGGTGAGTCATGGGTTTCAAAGCAATTATTACTGGGGGATAGTTTTTGGCTAAACCTGGTGGGTTATGCTCTGCCCAGACTCTTGGTATGTCTGGGAATGGTAGTTTAGGGAAAATTTCCCCTCCTTTTTTGGGCTTCTCATGCAGCCGCCACTCTTCGCGTGTAGGTATAGTTAAAGACAGGATTTTCTGTGGGCTGTTAATTTTCAGTGAGGTTTTTCCTCCAGGGCCAAAGGTAATCTGGACATGCAGCTTCCTGAGGAAGTCTTGCCCCAACAATGGCAGCCGGCATTCAGGAATATACAGGAACTGGTGTGACACAGAGTGGCCCCCAATGCTGCACTCTCTGGCTTTTAAGAACGGCCTCCTTTGTATTATACCTTTGGCACCCACAATGTCTATCATTCAGCCAGAAGATGGGCAATTATTCTCCAGTCACTACAGAGCACAGCTCATACCACCATGAAGTTCATTGTTTGGTCTCCTAATTTCACTTCAACCATGGGTTCCCAGGGGAATAAAGATATCGAACCCAGTCTGTTCTAGTCAGAGAGTTCATCAGCAACCACAGAAATGATGTCGGGGTCCAGACGAGGTCTGGGGCTAATGTTCTGCCTCCTTCTACCTGCTAGTGAGGTGGTTTTATTGGGACATTCATTCTTCCAGTGCCCCTCTTCTTTGCAATAAGCACACTGATTCTGACCTCAGGGCGCTTGGGCTTGCCGCATTTTTCTTGATAGGGTGCTTGATCCTGCTTCTCAAATGCAGCAGCAATTATTTGAACTTTCTCCCTGAACTCTCACTTCCTTTATTTAGCTTCTACCTGGTCCTGACACCGCTATCAGTTGACTTGTGTTCATGCCTGCAACCCATCTAGCTTTTGGAGCTTACACCAAATGTCAGGGGCTGCCTGCCCTTCAAAAGCAGCACTGATTAGCATCTGGCTCTCTGGGGCTTCAACGTCAAATGGTACATATTGGCAGAAGGATTCCATCAGGCAGTCAAGAAACTCACTCTGAGGCTCATCTGGCTTCTGCAAGACCTCTTTGATCATGGTCATGTTGGTGGCCTTTTGGCAGCCTTTCTGGACGCGTAGGAGTAGGGCGTCACAGAACCATTGAAGGGACTACAACCCTGCATCAGTGTTTGGGTCCCACTCTGAGTCCTCTCCTGGAAAACTGCAGGTGGCATATTGGGCTGGGTCTAGGGTGCCATCGGGGGTGTTTTCCTCTAGGTGTTTCTGAGCCACCACTGCCACACAGTGACACTCCTCAGTGCTGAGAAGAGTTACAAGTAGCTGATTGCAGTCAGGCCAGGTGGGCTGGTGGGTATGGACAATAGACTGGAACAGGTCAATCATCATCTGGGTCCTCTCAGTGTAGGATGGTGTATGATTCTTCCAGTTCAACAAGTCAGTAGAAGTGAAGGGGATATATATGAAGTTTCTTCTCCCTTCCTGAAAGTCTCCCTGGGCATCAACATAGGGAGGGACTGGGTCTCTCTCAGGGGCATTAAGGGTGTGGCTGTAGGTGGAGCAGCTACAGCCAGCCAGGGCTGCAACTGCCATAGCTCAGGGGTCCAGGGATGGCTGAGCTCAGTGGAGTCTCAGGAGATGTCTCTGGGCTGCTGGGGGGGGTCAGGGGTTGCTGCAGAGGAGCTTGGCTGGGCCATGGATATTGGTGGTACAAAGTAAAGAAGGGGGTTTTCTTCTTATCTGGTGGTCTGGATAAAACTGGAATCTTGGGCTTATTGCCTGGCTTCTTATGTGATCCCTCCATCACCTGGGTGAGAAGCACCTGGCAATGTCCATCAGAGCAAGTCTTTATTCACCCTGGCTTCTTCTTTGTGACTTCCAGCCAGGTGGCAATGTAGGGAAATTGATCTGGGTGGCCAGGCATCCTTGACACTATACTATAAACTGCCTGTACTTTCTCTAAGTCAAAAGTTCCCTCAGGTGGCCAATCTACCCTAACAGTGGGCTATTCTAGCTTACAGATTTCCTGAGTTGGCCGGGGGTCAGCTTGACTCCCCAGTCATCAGTAAAATCCTCCTTAAAGTTGGACCTCATGCACTGCAAAGGTGTCTTACTAAATTCCCCCTCCCCCCTCACATTGGTGGAGCCAAAAGATAGGGGGAAGGGTGTACAGACAAACAATAAAGGGAATTTGGACAATTTAGTGCTTTGTTCGGTCTGGCCACTCCCCTAGCGGGGACGTTGGGTGCCTCTTGGCTTTGGTAGTACGGTATAAACCCCTGGCCAGCCCCCTGCAAGGGTTACCCACATTTAACCATATGAGGATCGTCACGGACTCGCAGAACCCGAACTCACTCATGGCCTGGTGCTCAGCTCCTGTGGCCCAGGACTTCCACTCACTCACTCAGTCATGCACATTTAATCAACACTCCTCCCACGCCACCCTTCCCAAAACCAAATCTGAAGACTTCCATTTCCATTGCTCCTCCAGATGGAGACTGGTACTTGGAGAGTCTTGGGGGTTGATCAAGCCTCCCTTCCACTCAGTCCCTGGCCTCTAGAGTGGGCTGATAACCTGACACACTCGAGTGATCACCAGTCAGAATGGTGGTGCTCCTGATGCTTGATTCCTGAAACTGTCCCGGATTCATCTCCACTCCAGTGTTGAGGACACCCCCACCGGCAAGGTCAGGAGTCCAAGACGGGAAGATCCCGGTGCCGGAACTGGATTCCATTGCATCTCTGGTCTGGATGACGCTGCCGTCATGGGTGAGGAAGGTGAGAACATCGCCCCCTCTTAGATCCTGGAAGAGCCCCCAAAAATGTAGCATGAAAACCAGGGCCTCAGGCCTCCAGGAATATTCTGTGAAATTAGAGCAGGCTGAGACTAAGGGACTGCAGTTTTGGGAAGCAAGTGATTTATTAGCTTGTGCGCACGGGGCTCAGCCGAGTCACCTCGAAAGTCTGAGCCCCGAACAAAAGACAACCTTAGCTTTTATGGACTGTACAATATGTTAAAGACAAGGTAAACAGTTGGAGGATTTGAGAATGGCCCAGGGCTTGTAGACTGTTGAGGGGCCCCCACCCCAGGAATATCTTATCTTGCCTATGTGCATTTTCACCAGTTCCTGAAGACTAGGGGAGGGGGTTTGGGGATTTTCCACAGAGAGCACAGCTAAATCAGAAAGAGGGGGAGGCCTGCCTGCTACAAGACTAAGGGTCCACAGTTTTGGGAAGCAAGTGATTTATTAGCTCATGCCCATGGGGCTCAGTCGAGTCACCTTGAAAGTCTGAGCCCTGAGCAAAAGGCAACACTGGTTTTTATAGACACTATTACATGCTACAGATAGGGTAATCCTACTACAGTATATGGCAATATTAAAGGAAAGACAATCAGTCCTTTTATGGCATGAAGCATCTTACAGAAGCAAGTGAGTGGTTGGGGAGGGGTCCCTATCCTAGAATGTGTCTTATCTTTATTGCCAGAAGCTTCATCCATTCCCAGAGGTCAGGAGAGCTGGTCTGGGGTTTTCTCTAGAAAAGGCAGCTGAATAAGAGAGAGAAAGGGCTCCCTGTTTGCTACAGAATGGCCTTTAAAAAGGGGAGTTTAATAAGTTGCTAGTTTACAGAATGAGAAAATGTTCCAATTAAAACAAGTCTATAGAAATGTTCAATCTAAGGCATCCAGGGAAAAATGCCATGGTTCAAGAAGGCTGATGAAATACAGAGTTTCTCTCTGAAGTGAGAAGGCATATGGCGAACATGGTTAAGACTTCTCTCTCATCTGGAAAGGCACAATGGCAAACATGGCAACATCTGCTAGCTTTCTCTCCTGGTTTCCTTTTTCATTAAGCTCCCTGGGAGGTATTTTCCTTTATCTGCAAAGATTGCTGGCTGGTGGACTCTCTGCTCCTCCTGGCTATGTTGTTCCTCTCTGCTATCTCTGAATCTTGCTTTTCTGTTTGTTTCCTGATTTGCCTCTACATGCTTTTAGCAATCCTTTCATTGTCTCTAGCTACTTTCACCCTGGAGGGCTGATTCTGGAGGAAGACCTCCCTGGAGAGGACATATCCCAGTCAGTTTTCCCAGACAAGACAGGTCCAGGTGTCATGAAGGGAATGGAGATCGGTACCCAGGTTCCCTGGGAAGAAGACCCAGCAGATGCCAAACTTTGTTGTCAAGTCTCGTGATTCTGGATTTTCCCTTTCCTGGCCAGCAGATGGAGCACTTCAGTCTGCTGCTCCCCACAGGAGGAAGGCGGTTCTGTCCCTTTCATTCTCAGCTGACCCTACCCCTGCCAGAGGCTGGTTGACAAAGAAGCTGAGGGAAACTTAGCTGAAATTGTTGCTTTTATGCAGCCCTTTTAATTTGAATTCTCTAAATAATAGCCACTACCTATGCTGGGCCTTGGCCCCTCTTCCCCAACCCCCTTGTTTTCTTGTGCAATTGCTGCCTTTAGCACCCTGTTCCCACCTAACTGGAAATGTTACAGTGATTCTCAAGCATCCTCACTTCTATCCCTGCTGGTACCAATTGTTTCAATGGCTAATTTATGTGTCTGGAAAATATTGCTTGTACCACAGAGGCCCAGATTTATATTCTCTGAGTGACAGCCACCAATTGCACTGGGCCCTGCCCTGCCCCCTTTTCTCATGGAAGAGCAGCCCTTCAGCAATCTATCTCTGCTGCCTGAGGGGTTACAGTTCCTTTCATTCAACTCTTCTGTACCCCTGCCTGGGGGAGGACTGAAACAGAGCCTGCTGGCTATTTTCTCTAATGGGCTGCTTTAAAAAAAATGCAGCTGTTCTCAGAGCTTGTAGTCCAGCTCGCCTGGCCTGGCCTCATATCCCCCTTTTCTTGGAGCAGAGTTGTCCTTCAGCAAATCAAGCTCTGCCAACTCCAGAGGTCTCTGTGTGGCTCTGTCCACCCTGCTTCCTCTCCTGCTGGGACTGTGGCTGAAAAAGAATCCATTGGGGTCTTTGTTTCTTAGGTGCATTGTAAATTTCACTGTGCTCAGAGCTGGTAACCAGCAGTCCAAATTCATTAATCAAAACTCAAAATTGGTGCCTCGCTGAGTCTCACTCTCCCTGGTCCGAGGAGAGAGGGTTTCTATTTCCCACTAGAGAGTGACTGCTGAGTCACTCTGCCATGCCAGTGGTGGTGGGACTGGAGTCCATGGTGTGGAAGGATTTACTTGCCCCTCTTTAACGTGATTTATCAGTCACATTTCCATTCATTCCTGGCTGTTGTGTGATGTAATTCTGGTCTCTTGAGGCCTCTTAACAGATGCTTCTGACTGTTCCAGGCTATTTACTTGCTATCCTGGAAGATGGGCTAAATCCTAGAACTCCTTATGCTGCTGTATTGGGTCTAAGACAGTTAACTTTTACTGTTAATGAAAATTCATATGAACTCAGGCAAATGATTCTAAATCCAAAAATAAATCTTAACTATATTCTGAATGAGATTTTTGGCTCTTCTAAGAAGATATAATAGATAATAGATGACAGGATAAAAGATAAATAGATAGATAGATGATAGATAGATAGATAGATAGATAGATAGATAGATAGATAGATAGATAGAGATTGACAGATAGATAGATAAAGATTGATAGATGGAGAGATAGATAGATAGATAGATAGATAGATAGATAGATAGATAGATTGATAGATAGATAGATAGAGATTGATAGATAGATAGATAGATAGATAGATAGATAGATAGATAGATAGATAGATAGATAGGTAGGTAGATAGATAGATAGATAAAACAACATTCTGTAAGTGGAAGTATTGTTAAGTACTCTGTCTTAACTGAGAAAAGTAAAGTAGAATTATGTTTAAATATAGACAAGATACTTGCCTCTATCAATTGAAATGTATACCCTAAACTCAGCAAAAGATTCTCTATAGATGTAAGAATAAAGTCTGTTAAACAGTACACGTAATTTATTGCTTGATAATGTATATATATGATGGGCAACTGAATAGAAACAAAAGCCAAAGACAGGAAATAAAAATTTTGTTGGAATAAATAGCTCAGTAAATGGCAATTTTGAAGGTCAACATATCCCATGTACCTAATTTGAATAGGATCAGAATTTTATGGGAAATTTCATTTAAGTGATGCATACCCAAAACACTATCTAATGTAATTAGGTTTATTGAAATATTTTTAAAAATGAAGTTACAATATTTTGTCATTGTAATGCATTCAAAACCAACCAGGAAGCATTTAACTGGATTATATAGTCTCAGAGGAAACACAAATACTAACTCAGACAAAATCCTCAAACTAAAATGGTGTCCTCTTACTTGTGGAGTCTTAAAACCATTGAGTCCCTTTTGTCCTGCCATATCAGCACTATTCCAAAACCTATAATTAATATTTTTTACAATCTAATTTTCTGTCTTATATAACTATGGGATTTAGCTTTCTGAGTTGTTTTTTCCTTTGTTCTCTCCCTTTTGTATCTTCTAGCCAACTGTAAACCATTCGTTCTTTTTAGATGAGTTTATTATGAAAATTGTTTTGATGGATTTATGTGATGTATCTTTCTTATGTTTTGTTGTTCAAGTGCATGGATAACTTTTCCGTTCTACTAACTCTTCTAATTGTAGTAGGGGAATATTTGAGTTAATTTCAGTAGTTGTTTAAACTTTACTTCTTATCAACAGTGACACCCTTGAGGGTAAAAATTATACTCTGATATTTCTTTGCTATATTCCACTCATCCATCTGTACTCCTATAATGCTCAAAGTACCAACACATCTTCATTCTCGGGTTCAAAATGCCTGATTCAGAGGAACAAAGGATGTGCTACTGAAGATGTTATTAATAAGGTTGGACTTTTGTGAGCCTGGATGTCACATTGGCTCACCACCAGAAAAAGATTAACTTCATGGCAGAAGATGGTGGAATGAAGAGTTCCAGGATTCATTCCTCATCCTAAGTAGCTAGTAAACAGCCAGGAACTTTCTGAAACAACAGTTTTGTGGCTCTGGAGGCCAGAAGAATGCCAATGATTTGTTGGTTTAAGACTGGGACTGCAATATTTTAGATATCTGAAAATACTTAAAATATAAACATCTCTAATGAAACTTGCATATAAAAATAAAATATATCTGCTTTCTACAGAGTATACTTTAAAAGTGCAACCATAGTTTTTAAATAAATGTTTTTAAAGATGATCAAGAACAATGATGAAAACATTCTGACAAACTTTTAACATTGTGTAATGAAAATTTTTATATGCAAATAAAGCTTGTAAAAGAAAGGCTAAAACAACCAGAATAAAAGAACTGGTAAGAAGCTATAATTGGTAAATTGATATTATTTAAAATTCTTTTGTTGATTTCCTTTCTATAATGTAGCAGAACATTTATTTCTTTGAGAACAAAATAACGCATTGTACCATATGCACGGAGGCTTTTATCACTTGTTGGTTCCTTAGAGTGTAGATGAAAGGATTCAAAAGTGGGGCAACTGAGGTATTGAGTACTGCAATTCCCTTGGAAAAAAATTTTTTTGGACTGAGGGTTTAACATACATAAAAATGCAACTGCCATAAGAGGGAAATCACAATCATGTGGGAAGAACATATAGAAAATGCCTTTTTCTTTGATTACTTGAAGGGATTTTTAGGATCATGAATGCAACATAGGTGTATGATACTATCACCATTACCAATGTGACCAGGAGTGTCACTGAAGCTGAGATGAAACCCACTGTCTTGATAAGCTAGGTATCTGAGGAGGAGATCTGCAAGAGAGGACTAGTGTCACAATAGAAATGAGCAGCAATGTTGGAGGCACAGAAGTCAACGTTTAGGCCCAGAATAAGAGGTGGAAAGATGGTAAAGAACCTAGCAAGCCATCAACTGAGGACAAGCCATATGCAGGCTTTGTTGTTCATGATGGTCGTGTAGTGCAGGGGTTACAGATGGCAACGTAGTAATCATAGGACATGGCCGCCAGCAGGTAAAATTCAGATGCTCCAAGAAGGGAGGTAAAAAACACCTGAGTGACACAACAGTCATAGGAAATGATTTTGTCCCCAGTTGCCAAGGTAACCCGGAAGTTAAGGATGCATCTAGTAGTGTAAGAAACTTCTAAGAGGGAAAAATTCCTAAGGAAAAAATACATGGGTGTCTTGAGGTGAGCATCCAGCAGGGTGAGTGTGATGATGATTAAATTGCCAGTGATGCTGAGCAAGTAAGTGAGAATCACAAAGGTAAATAACAGAACTTTCACCTGTGACTCATCAGTCAAATCTTTTATGATAAATAGGGTCACTCTTGAATGGTTCCCCATTACTGTTCACTTAGCCTCATAGGCCTCTTAAGCCCAAAATCTCTTAGAGATTTCTGAGAATGAATTCATTAATCAAAGACAGAAGATTAAAATTGTGTAAGTAAATATGTAAAGGTGGAATAATGGAGAAAATGTTAAACACTGAATATATTTCAGATACAATCCTCTTTGCTCTTTGCCTTAAGTATAACTAAAAACATGAACAATGTTGAAAGCAGCATAGCCTACAACAATGGAAAAGAAATTTAATACATTTCAATCATGTAATGTGTAGTAGAAGTCATGTTGAGATAAATTTAATGCACTATAAAGATAAGGATATTCAAACGTACAGCTAACTAGCAATTAAAGACACAGCAATAATAGATAAATTGAATTGAAGCACAAAATATTTGCCAAACATTATGATCACATATTTATGCTTATTCTATGAGATATAGTAAGGGAAAAAATAAAGCACAACCACAAAGAATTACAGCTTGTATAGCTAGTAAACTGCAGAACAAATATTCAGCATTCAGAGATGCTATTTTCTGAAAGTATCACTTTAAAATTACACAGTTATATACAACCACAATTACTAGCACATTTCTTTTCCCCCCCGTTTTTTTAGCATGTTTCTTTAAAAAAATAACGTCAGTGTTATTTCTATGGAGTATTTCTATGGAATAGAAATAGGTGTCTTCATCATGAAAGCATAAATGATCATATTTCTTTTCAATGGGCATTATGTAAGGCAGTGTTTTCTGCCTTGAGAATATTAAGAGAATTATTTCTAACTTCTAAAACAAATTATTTTTAAAAGACAGAACATATATATAAAAGACCATACAAAGAAGCAAAAGCTAATTGTCAGGGCGGGCCGCGGTGGCTCAGCGGGCAAAGTGCTTGCCTGCTATGCCGGAGGACCTCGGTTCGATTCCCGGCCCCAGCCCATGTAACAAAAACGGAGAAACAGAATACAATAAAAACAAGAAAATGTTTAAAGATGTTTCCCTTTCTTCCTTCCTTCCTTCCTTCTATCCTTCCTTCCTTCTCTCTGTCTTTCCTTTAAAAAAAAAAAAAAAAAAAAAAAAGCTAATTGTCAAGTGAGTGGTTTTCTAATATTATGTAACACTATTCCAGAAGGATGCACCAGAGAAGCTGGATTCTAAGATGGAGCCTTGAAGTAGGTAAGAGTGGAGACCAAGAATTTCAGGCAGAGGAAGCTCCATAAGCAGAAGCAAAGTGAAATACACAAACCAGATTTGGTTGCAACCAATGATATCAAAATCATCTGTGATAGAAATGTCAACATGCACTAATGGAAAGAACTGCCTCTCCACCTTTCCACCCACCTTGCTGAGATACTTACTCTGGCACATTTGGACAATTGTGGAGCAATCTAGTATATATTTTTTTCTCATTTATACATTACCCTATGGTGACATTGATAATGATGCATACATATAAAACTTCTAAACAAGAGTTTCACTTTATCAAAGCATTTTTTTGCCCAACTGCAATAACACAAACATCAATTATCCCCACAGCACAACCTTAAAGGCAACAACAAAATTCACCTGAAATCATTAGAACTTTGAAGATTAAATGCAATTATACTTAGTTGTGTTAGATATGGTAAATATGAGTCAAATAATAAAAGTTATAAATGTTTAATTCTGAGTCATCATTGTAATGTATTTTCAATCTCTCACTTTTATCCACAAAAAATTTTTAAAAGGTGGAATAAAATGAGGCTAATACTTTAATAGTAAAAAAACAAAAAAAAGAGTTATAGCTGTATCTAATGGGAAATTTATCTGTAAAAATTATTATATTTGGCATCCCAAGGCATCTGGCCAAATACACTTAAAATCCTAAACAGCTTCCCCACCAGCTGCTCAGTGCTGGTTCACAGAATAATTGGCCAAGCTGAAGTCTCCCTGTGTAAATTGAGCAGAAGCCTGTTTCCCTCCCCCCAGGCAGGTTATATATTTCCTCTTCCATGGGAAAATGTGCCCAAGGAACTGAACTGCCAGGCCGCCTCTTAACCCTGCAACACTTAGACCCAAGCACCCTCATATACCTGTTTCCGACTCATGGGCCATTGCCAATGGCTTATCAGTCTGGGAGGTTTACAGAAAAAACATGTCTGGAGAATAAAAGTTTCTCTGGTGTTAGGAAGGGACCAATGGTGACAACTAGTGGCATGGAAAGCCACTGTCTATGTTACCCATGATGATGTACATGGCAAGGACCCATACCACAATGAACATCATTGCAGATGGTAAAGCATGCACTGAGCTGATTTTTGCCTGTGATGAGGATGGACATCCTCATGAGAGAGAGGCAGAAGATGAGAAGAAATTAACTTACTCTCAGTAACATCCATGAAATAGTTGAACTTCCCAGGACTGCTTCCGCCACGGGGGGATCTATCTCCAAATAGGACATGGGAGTTTGACACTTTGAAATTATGAAGGTGCATAATATAATGTTCAATAAACTCTGAGGAGTCAAGAATGCAAATGAAAGCCTTAGAGAAACTATTAAATAAAGATAAAAACAATATGACTAATTGACATATTAAGGAAATAATACTGAATATTTAAAATATTCTATCAACATCCCCTCCCACCAAAATTGGTTATATTAGTTTTCCAATACTGAGTAACAATTACTCACCAACTTAGTAGCTTAAAATATATATTTTCAGGGCACTGGCCCAGGAGGATGCTGGAACTTCACGCCTCCAGTCGCTGCTCTTCGCCTGGCCAGGACAGTGTGGACGCACTGTAGGTTTCAGGGCCAGGCTAGGAGCCTGCAACCCTAGCGTCACTATTCTCGCAGTCTTCTACGGAAAGAGCAGTGTCCAGGCCTCCTCTAGCTGTAGGAGGGCCTGGAGACCCTTTCTGAAGGAGGTGAAGGAGCCTCAGGGTGGTT
Source organism: Tamandua tetradactyla (assembly GCF_023851605.1). Classification (NCBI taxonomy): domain Eukaryota; kingdom Metazoa; phylum Chordata; class Mammalia; order Pilosa; family Myrmecophagidae; genus Tamandua; species Tamandua tetradactyla. Next base: position 120,730,492 of record NC_135333.1, read on the forward strand.
CCTCATCTGCTGCACTGAGACTCCACGAGCAGACAGAAGGCAGCAGCTGCCACCAAGGCCCCGACAACGAATCAGTTCCTTTAATGTCGACCCAAGAAAGGGCTTTCTCAACTGATCCTGGCCCTTTCTGAACAGAGGAGCACCAACCAGTTGAAGATGGAAACTCATTCCACCTTGCCTGAGTCCCAGAAATTGTTGACATTTGAAGATGTGGGCATATATTTTACCCGGGAAGAGTGGAAGATACTGAACCCCACTCAGAAGTTTCTCTACATTGGTGTCATGCGAGAAGTCCATGAGACCATCACCTCTCTAGGGTTAAAACTCAGAAGTGACACCAGGAATGATGTGCCAGCAGTAGAATTACAAGCACCACGTGACAAAATAGTATCTGTGCAGGCCAGAGTAAATGCTCCCGGAAAAAGAAGAGTCAAAGGAGTACGCACGGAGTGTTGTAAAACCTCACTAAGATGTGCCAAGGGACAAAAGAATGAATGAGTTTATAAATGAGAGCTTCAGAATCTTATGGCCATCACAAGAGCAGTTTTATGGGAGAGAAATGTTTTAAATACCTAGGAATGTAGGGAAAACTTCAGAATTAGGTCTGCCCTCATTAAGCACCAGCGTATTCACCCTGAAGAGAAAACCCACGCATATCACTAATATGATAAACAATGCAGATGTTTTTGGTGTGGGAAAAGTTCCACTCTTAGCATAAACTGTCTATAAATTCATGAATCTATAAATTCATCATAGAAATTCACCCAGGAGAGACATCCTTTCAAAGTCAGAAATGCGGTAAAAGTTTCGGTCATAATGTCCACCTTTTAAACACCAGAGAATATGCTCAGGCAAGCAGCCTTTTATTGTAGCATGTGTGGGATAAAGTTTAGCAGCACTCAAACCTTCTGAGATACAGAAAGTCCCTAGGGGGAGGGAATCTTGTCCAGTGGCCCCAATCTAAAGAAGACACCAAGTGGAGTTTAACCCTAAGATGATGAATGAATAAAAAAATCATCAACACCAAAGATAGGGACCTGTGATTAAGAGAAACCTTGAAAGAGGCAAGGGCCATGATTGACAAAAGAGAAAATAAGTTATCTTCTTGTTCAGCATTCTTTCTTTCATACTTGGCACAAACCTGACCCATGGTAAGTTCTTTATGCTTTAGGACTTTTGACAGTGATTTCTTTATACTTTAACACTTAGCACAATACTGACATAAAGTGAGTGTTTTGTACTTTATTACCAAGCACCAGACAGACACATAGTGAATCCTTTATACTTTAAAACCTAGCACACCACTGACACATAGTGAGTTCTTTATACATGAGCACATAGCATAAGATTGAAACAGTCAGTTCTTTATATTTTACCACTTTGCAGAAAACTTACACATGGCGAGCTCTTTATATTTTACCACTTAGCACAAGACTCACACATAGTGAGTTCTTACATTTTAGCACTTAGCCCAAGACTGAAAAGTAGTGAGTTCTTTATAATGTAGCACTTAGCACAAAACTGTCACTGTGTGCATTCCCTATAAATAAAATGTGACAGTATATCTATCAAAGAACAGAAACTTCTCTGGCCACCTGAAAATTAGCTCTAGTTCCTCTGAGCATCCTCAGGTTTAGTGTTCTTTATTCCCAGGATGTTGGGTAGTTGGCAAATGTAGGACGCCCCTGTGTCCTTGTCTCATTCTCTAGCAGGAGGGATGGTAAAGAAGAGTATTCAGTTCCTTTGCACAGAGCATAGGGTAGAAATAATTGCACAGCTGCTCTAGCTGTCATTCTAATTGTATAAACTTCCAAGGCTGGGGGGTTAAGTGCGCTTTACTCTGGAACAGGAAGAAGGGATTCATTATGTGCTATGGGAGAAGCACCTCCACTTGAAAGCAACTGGGACCTTGCAAGCTTAGGACAATTCCCCTTTTTCCTCTCAGAATTGAGATTCTAGAGAGTGCTAAAGCCTTCTGCTCTCGAAGGAAGTCAGAAATCTTGCTTGCTCAGTGCATACCAAACATACTCAGGCAATGCTGCTTGACAGCTACTAAAACGTAGGTTATGAAGAGAAAATATTCTTCAAGTACGTTTGGGATCTAGGTGTTTATGACATCATTGTTTTTTTTTTCCATCTAGCAGTTGTCATAGCTTTTGGAAACTAAGAGAAACTGAGAGACTAATGAGAGAGATATAAGTATGCTTTCTCTAGGGTTTTTTAAGCACAATAGAGTTTGTGGGTGGGGGAGGGGGGGCATGTGTGTTTTTGTAGGTCCCCTAACATCTCTCAGAGCATTGTCGTGGAACACCAGTTAGGGAAACAGCAATCCATGAAACTCTCAGCATTATAGTTACTGAAGGTCCATAATGCTAAGCTGAGTTGTTAGAACAAAACCCAGCGCTCATGTCATCTGAGTCACAATGAAATGTTCTTTCCTCCACACTGCACAGGTTTGCTGGTGGTAGAGAAACAAGCATTCCTCAAACTAGGAGGTTGAATGTTATGATGTTATGTCAGGCCTTGGTCTTAGAACAGAACCCAGATGTGTTCTTCCACTTCCTAGTAGGTGACATGGAGAATTCCCTCTCCACGGGCCAACAGAGAGGCTTTCATGTCTCCAAATTCAAATCACCCAGTATTGTTTGGCATCTTCTTGTGTATCTAACAAGGAATCCACGTGTTTTAGCAGAACAATTTCCGTAAGTTCCAACAGCTGCACAGCTGCAAAAGCAGACAGGGAATCATTTCTGCCTGGCCCATAGTATAGACCGCACTGCCCAAGCTGTGTGGCAGGATAAGTGTGTCGGTGTAATTTGCTTCTATCTTCTTCGACTTCACATCTCTTAAATCCTAATGTTTTTGTAAAACATGATAAAAACTATTGCTGGAAAAGTTCAATAATAAAGCCAAAGAAACGTGATAAAAAATACATATATTTTCATAATATCCATTAACATGGGTCAGCAGTCTGGGCACAGTTTACATGGGTCCTCTTCTCAGGGCACATGACAGTGCCAAGTTGATGGCCATTCTCTGTTCTCATCAGGATCCTCCATTGGGGAAGAACCAACCTTTGACAGAGTTACTTTCATTATGACTGTATAATTGAGGTAAAGTTGGTGGAGTGCAAAAGAATCATTCAGGTAGAATCTTGGGAATTTTAATTTTTAGGAATCCATCATAGGGGTAACAGAAAAAGTAATTGAAATTTCTCTGCCAATACAGTTGAGAAAACCAGATAACAATATATCATTGATCCAAGGCAAAGATGTTACATTAAAAAGGAGTTCAATTATAGTGAGTATTACTAAGATTCATTATGATTTCAATAGTAACATGACTCAGATATGAAAACATTGACTTGGGTAAAAAATGGTAGTGGATTGATGGGTGTTATATAAATAAGCTAAATATGACCATTTGTTTAATGGCTCTGTGTGCTGTTTCCTAATTCACAGAAGCCTTGATCGATTAGAAAAGTTTGCTGGCACCAAACTCAAACATCTATACATCTAATTATATTAAAAATAGCCCAAATAATTTATAATCATGTAGAAATAACTTTCTTCATACATTCTATGAAACTTTACCCTGAGTGTGCTCCCAGCTGATAGGTCACTACACTTACAAAGCCTCTTGTTGTTTCTATCCCTCAGAATCCTTTGGCCAGGGACTGAACCTGTACCATCACATAGATATGCAAGAAACCAACTTCCTTTCTGTTCTCTCCTAATGGTTTCAGAGTTTTCCTTGCCCTGCTACTCACAGTTGGCTCCCTAATGTCACGGGCCTCTGGGCAGCTTTTTTTTGCTGTGAGGAACTTCCCCTCTCATGCAAACTTGTCAAAACACGGCCTCCAATAAAATTATTTGTGTGTTCTTGCAATCTAGTGATCAATCATTATCTTGGACAACTCCAAAAAGTTCAAATTCAAAATCACTATAGTAAGTTACAAACCAATAAGGGAGGGTTGAAGGGGATAATGTGAAATTATAAAGTAGCAGTAGAAATAATGGTCACATGTAAGCAAGGGTTGAAGCTTTCCAAATTCAGATTTAAAAAACATGCAAGGAGGCATATATATACTTTTCTTACTTGTAGAACATATTTCAGAGTTTGGCATGGGTTACAATTCCACAATTTTAGGTTTTTACTTCTAGAATCTTTAAGATCCTGGAGACTAAAAGAGATATCAATTTAATGATTCAGCAGTAATATTCATTTGTTGAATCCATCTTCTCTGCATGTCTCCACCATCACCTTTGATCTTTCTATCCCTCTCTTTAAGGGTGTTTGGGCTTTGGCCATCCTAATTTTTTCATGTTGTAAGGGACTGTCAATAATATGGAGTAGGGAGATGGAGCTACCTGATGTTCTGGAGAGGCTGGGCACTCTATGTTTCAGGACTTAACTGGTCCAGGGACCCATCTGGAGGTTGTAAGTTTCTGGAAAGTTACTTTCTAGTCATGAAACCCTTGTGGAATCTTATATATTGCCCTAAATATTCTTCAGGATTGGTTGGAATGGACCTTGTTAGGGTTTGGCAAGTTATGATAGGTAGCAATGTCTAGTGGAAGCATGTGGAAGAGTGACCTCCAGAGTAGCCTCTTGACTCTATTTGAACTCTCTCTGCCACTGATACCTTATTAGCTACTCTTCTTTTCCCCCTTTTATTTTGGATGGAGTTGTTGATCTCATGAGGGCTCATCCCTGGGAGACATCACCCAGGCCACCAGGGAGAATGTTATCCCTGGATGTCATGTCTCACTTACAGGGGAGGACAATGATTTCACTTTCAGAGTTGGGCTTACAGAGAGTGAGGCCACATCTGAGCAACAAAAGAGGTCAGGAGGCATATTTTTTAGGAAGAAAATATTTCACGTATTTTGATCAAAATGGAAAATTTGATTCAGCTTTCAGTAAATATAACAGGAAGGAGATGTAAAAATAATTCAAATTAAAAGGCAATTAAACTAAAAAAAGAGACCATCTCTAACTAAAAACTACAAATTATGATGAGAACATTAAAAATGAATAAGAATGTATTTGAATATCTGAATATAGTGATATTAATATATTTGGGAGAAACGGAGCAGTAAAAACAGCATATAAATGTAAAGTTTAGAAAATTGCATTTTGAAATGTTCCCCAAAGTACTAGATGTCAGCCTGTAACTTATTCTAATAGGAAAATGATCTATACATCTAGAGGCTAACCACAGGAAAACGCAAATAAATTTAATCCTCTGATTGTGTTTTAGCTTAGTTAAAATATTGATGTTATATTTTTAAAAAATAAGCAATAGTTTTATTTAGAAGAGAAGAGGTTTTATGGTTATGTGAAACTCACAAAAACTTGATATATGTTTTCTGAGGTAGGGCAAGGAAGCTTCAACATATCTCTTTTGAGTAAAAACTAAAATTCTTTCAATCTTGAGCATATTATTTAAATTTTGGAAGACACACTTTGATAAGGAAAACATATTTGCATGCAAAAATTGGTGTAAAAGTATTCATTTATTAGAAGTTATTTTTAAAAAACTAATTCAAGCCAGCAAATTTTATTGGGAAATCAACTGGAAAATTAGAATGAGTTTTAAATAACAGATGGCATGGAATTTTTTAAAAAGAGTAGTGATATAAATGAAGTTGCACAGAAAATTGAGTGACTATCACTGCATTGAGAAGACAGATTTTATTAAGACAGGTGATATTTAAATTGAGTACTTAGAGAGTTCAGGATAAGTCTATTAATCTTGTAACAAGAAAGAATGAGGAACAGAAGATAGCAGTATAGGAGTTTCAGGTCTGAATGATTGCATAAAGTTATAAATCAATGCAATTCCTACCCCATCAGCTTGAACTCAGTGCTTTCCATGGGAGGAAGGAAGGAAAGAAGGGAGGGAGGGAAAGAAGGTGGGAGGGAGTGAGGGAGGGAGAGAGATGTGTCATCTATCATGCAATTCAAGAATTACTGGAGTCTAGGCTTTACTTTAAAAGATATCATGATCTCCTCCCAGACTAAAGAAAACTAAACTATTGAGTATAAATTTGGTTATTAGTTTCAATTTCTTGTCATCTGAAATTGTCTTAACTTCTCTCAGCTCTATTTTGATCCCATGTGTATTAGTCAGTGTTCTCTAGATAAACAGAAGCAGCAGGAGATACCTGTAAATATGGCATTCATAAAAGTGTCTTGCACAATGTGGGGATACACACATTGAGAGTCCAAAATCCGTAGGGCAGGCCACAAGGCAGGCAACTCTGATGAATTTCCTCAATGAACTCTACAGGAGAGGATGGCTGACTGAAGAAACAAGTGAAAAGCTCTTCTCCTTTAAAACCTCTTTCCACCGATGGGATATAATCCAATTGATTGGCTGAAATCCAACTGGGTGACACACCCTTAGCTGATCATAGATGTAATCAGCCACAGATGCTATCAACTGACTGATGATACCTTTTGGTTTATCCACCTGCCATAAAATATCCTTTCAGTAATGGTTAGGCCAGTGCTTGCCTGGTCAGACAACTGGGAATCCCCATCACCTGGCCAAGTGGACACCTGAATCTAACCATCACACCTTGCATAATGCTAATCATAAATTTTATGTTGAACTATTGTTTCAAGAATTGTGTTATTTATAGAAACACTTAAAAGTGTCTGGAATTTAGAGGGTATTCAATAAAATACAGGTCTTATTTTAATATCACAGTTGTCCATCCTACCTCAAGGAGAAGAAAAGCAGGAAGCATTTCAGCATAAAGTATTTGAGCATTTCAGGTGGAATTTCCTCAAGAACAAAGTTATACGCATATTTAAGACATTGTGTTAGTATTAAAGACTCAATTTAAAAACAAAACAAAATTATTAGTAGTAAACTACCTGGGGAATCAGAATGCAGAGGTCAGTGTTGATGGTTCTAAAGGATGTAAATGTAAGAGTGTATGTCATAAACCAAGAGAAGCCCCAGAGAGAATGAATCATTAGTTCTGCCTGGGAATGGGAAGCAATGGGACGGAATGGGAATGAGCAAGTCTTAGTTCAGATATGTTAGTCTCTCACTGAGAACTGCAGATCATCCTCTACGGTAAAAAAAATTTGTAGGTAATAGTCATTTTAAAATACAAAAAGAAAATATTTCAGAATAGCTCAATGTTAAATTCATGTTATCATTTGGGCAATATATTTTAAGCAAAATCAATCTGATTAGCACATAAGAGAATCAACTCTACTAAGAATATTGATATGAACCACAATTTTCACTTTAATTCATTTTCTCAAAATGAGATATATACATACAAAACTATTTATGCTCTTAATTTTGAAATTTAAATAATGCTCTAAGATTATTAGGTCTATTTTCTCCAAATGGAAAAAAGTGACCAAAGGAAAATATGACCATCTATTTAAATAACCATTTGTTATTTATATAATATAAGCCATATTATAAACCCAAACACCTTTTAAATAACCATCTGTTATTTATATAATGTCATATTATAAACCCAAATATCTTTTACAATCCTCATCATTGCACATATTATGAGAGAAACTTGAATTTTTGTTGTCATTTTTTTTTAAGAACTTTATTTCCCTACCTGGCCCTATTTTATTTTAATGCTTCAGACAGTATTTTGGAAAGATATTTCCTTTTTTATCAAATCAACACACATATAGTTAAAAATAAAGAAGCAGGGCGGGCCGCGGTGGCTCAGCGGGCAAAGTGCTTGCCTGCTATGCCGGAGGACCTCGGTTCGATTCCCGGCCCCAGCCCATGTGACAAAAAATGGAAAAACAAAATACAATAAAACAAGAAAATGTTTAAAAGATGTTTCCCTTTCTTCCTTCCTTCCTTCCTTCTCTCTGTCTTTCCTTTAAAAAAAAAAAAATAAATAAAGAAGCAATATTATGGCCAATTACATCACCCACACTTCCAAAACACAAATATTATGAAATACTATATTTTTATTTGAAAACATTCTAGTTATATTTCAGTTGTAAAATTCTTGTCTTTTCAAAGCAATTAATTTCAGAGTCCCCTAATAGACTCTGGCATACCGTTAGAAAATCTTTCCTTAGAGCCAAATTAACTCCTACAATTTGAATTCAAAAATAATTTTGAGAAGAATAAATACAGTGGCAAGCATTATTTCATCATTTAAAGCACTCATTTACCATTCAATTTTAAGTAAGCTTCAGAAGAATCCCAAATTAATTAGAGAGTATTTTTTCTGATATGGAAAATCCAATTACATGGTGATTACAATACTAATTTTTAAATAAGCAAATAAGATAAATTTTCTCTCAACTATAATTCAAATACATGTTAATGTAAATATCTCTTGCATACAAACTAAATAACTAATTTCTATAAACTGTACTTTGAAGCAGCATTCACAGATTTTTTAAATGAATAAACATTTCCAAAGATGATGGCTAATATCTGCCATTACAAAATTTTCTATCCTGCAATATGCACCAATAAATTGGTTTCAGGACGAAGATGTCAAAAAGATTAATCCAAATGTGTTGTCATTGATTGCAAGTAACAGCATATTAAGTACAGAATAGTATAACAAATTTTGCATTATGTGATATAGTAAATGAAAATATTTTAGGACTTTAACTAACTAGATATACCTAAAGACAAAAAAGACAAACTGAAAAACTTTAGATTCATTTCCTCCAGATAGCTAAGGAAAGGAAGTGAAATGAGAAAAGGAATGTCTAAAGAAGACCAAAAGAAAGATTATTTTCTTTGTAACAAAGACTTATGAAAATGCAGCTTGAAAAGAGATAAAGATGAATATCAAAGAAATGGAAAAAGTAAAAAAGATAGAAGCTATGTACTGGAAACTATTAATGAAAATTGATAATATTTTTCCATGCTCTTTATATATTGCAACAGTACATTCATTTCTTTGACAAAGAGACAACGCTTTGTACCATATCCATGAAGGCTTTTTTTGTTTGTTGGTTCCTTAGAGTGTAGATGAAAGGATTCAAAAGTGGGGCAACTGAGGTATTGAGCACTGCAATTCCCTTGGAAAAAGAAATTCTTCGTTGTACTGAGGGTTTAACATACATAAAATTTCAGCTGCCTTAAGAAATGGAGATCACAATCATGTGGGAGGAACACGTGGAAAATGCCTTTTTCCTCTGTTTAGTTGAAGGAATATTTAGGATCGTCAGTGTAATGTAGGTGTATGATAGTATCACCATCACCAATGCGACCAGGAATGTCACTAGAGTTGAAATGAAAGCAATCCTCTTGATGAGCCAGGTGTCTGAGCAGGAGATCTGCAGCAAGGGGTTAGCGTCACAATAGAAATGATCAACAGTGTTGGAGGCACAGAAGTCAAGATTTAGACCCATGATAAGACATGGAAAGATGGAAAAAAACCCAGAGAACCAACAGCTGAGGACGAGCTGTACGCAGACCTTGCTGTTCATGACGGTTGTGTAGTGCAGGGGCTTACAGATGGCAATGTAGCAGTCATAGAACATGGCTGCCAGCAGGTAAAATTCAGATAGTCCAAGAAAGAAGGCAAAAAAAACTTGAATGACACAGCAGTTATAGGAAATGGTTTTGTCCCCAGTTGCCATTGTAACCAGCAATTTAGGGATGCATGTAGTAGTATAAGAGATTTCTAAGAAGGTAAAATTCCTGAGGAAAAAATACATGGTTGTCTTAAGGTGAGCATCCAGCAGGGTGAGTGTGATGATGATTAAATTGCCAGTGATGCTGAGCAAGTAGGTGAGAAGCAGGAAGGTAAATAATACAACTTTTAATTGTGGGTCATCAGTCAAACCTGCTAGGATATACATGGTCACTCTTGTATGGTTTCCCATTACTGTTCTGGGAATTCTATCATGTCTGAATAGAAAGATTAAAAAAAAAGAACACAGCAGTGTTAAAGCTACAGTTTGCAAAGCAATGCTCAGATACAGTAATACAATACTCATTTAAGTTTTACAGAATTATTCTGGCAAGAAAGATATAGGTTGTATTTCCAGAGTACCTGGATATAGAATTAAAACTTAATCCATGTGCAAACCATATAGTAGTTTTAACTGTGGGTTATTTTTATATGAATAAATTAGAAGGCCCTATAAACAGAGAAAAATGCTTTTCTCTCTTGATTATATGCAAGAATTGGGATGTCCTATTACGTTTCCTGATCAATTAAAGAAAGTTGCATGTTTGAATCAAAATTATACTCCTCATTACAAGCACATCAGGCCATATTTTGTATCTAGCATGCATGCGTGCACACACATGTATACTGCAAACACACACCAACCCTGGTCAGTAACCAAAGACGGTACACCTTAATCATTTTATTCAACTAATCAAACTCAAGTTTCTGGTTCTTTTCTCATTTATTTCATGTCTAACAGCATTTGAGTTCAGATAAGTGAATATGGGACATAGGTCAGTTTTATTTGGTCTTTTCTGTTGTCACACAGCTGCTTTCCCACTTCCACCCAACAAAAAAGTCAGCATTAAAAAAAAATGACACAGCTCTACAAAGTCTCTTTCCTCAATAATTTCATCAGCAAACACATTTAAGAAATTATATTTTGTTTTCAAGATATTAAGAGAATTATTTCCAACCTCTAAAACATACTTTATTACTTAAAAGGACTTGTATATAAAGACAATAAATATATGAGGACAAAGGATAGGTAACTGTAATATTATCTAGATGATTCACAAGATGAAAAGGTAGGCTATAAGTTAGATCCTAGATAAGACAGGCTATCCCTAGGAGAGGAAGCAATAATTAAAGATCAGCTATCCAAATCATGTGTATTAATAATGCAAACATATATGAGTTTAAAAAAAGAGATTTTTTTCCTGGGCATTTCTTTCATAGTCAAATAATTATGAAATAATCTATTATGATTTTTTCTCAGTTGCATAAATTACATTGTGCAATTGTAGGAATGAATATATCTAAAACATCTACACCAGAATAGTATCATGTCAACTCATTACTTTGTCCAACTTTAGCAATCACAAACACCATCTATATCCCAACACATTTAAAAGAAAACAACGAAATTCTTATTGTGAACCCATTAGAAGTCAGACCTATAAATGCAATGATGTTTACTCACATTAGATATTTTGAATAACAACCTCCTTTTAAAAAAGCTTTTCAATGCTAAATGATCAGTTTATTCTATCTTTCATTTTTCACTATTTTCTTTAATCAGAATTTAAAAGAATGGAGAAAAGGTTAATGTTTTAAAGAACCAAACCAGATTAAAATATATTTAACATGGTGTTTTATTTGGTTTGTTAATTTTTTAATTAATAAATAAATTTAAAAATATATATATAATATATATTTAACAGAAAATGTCACCCTTTAATTGTAGAAATACATAGTGTTTTTTCATCTTTGTAGTCATAAATCAGCCTGCTAAATGCATTTAGACCTCAAACAACTCTTTAAGAAGATATACATGTATTTCCTCATGCAAAATGCTCTGCTCTTCGAAGTTTAGCTCTCTTATCATCATGCTGAAGGAGCATGCTGATACTCCATTCCTCTCTACAAGGACCATGTCCTCTTTAAATTGTGATTAGAAATACATTTTCAGGTTTTTAGGCTGCTGTATTGAAATTTCTCTTTCACTATAATTTATTTATGTGTTGAATACCTTCATGAGTATAATACAAAGTGTCATATAAAAATTAACCAACTCTTGATCCCATGGAGTATTTGTCTCTTTCTGCACCTTGCAGGAAGATTATTAATGATAATGAAGAATTCTCAGAGGGATTTGAGATCCAGGAACACCATTTCCCCAGAGATTGACTATTTGTATGACATAAAAATGTTCTCTGTGGGCACTAAATAATTTTAAAATACTATGTATATATTGTATATAGTCATTTATCTATCTATAGCCTATTTCTTTAATTATGTCTCCAGAGAATTCTGTGTAGCTTTCCCTAATACATGTTTGGCCTCTCACATATGCCTGTTATGAAATGTTAGATACATAGAAAAGGATTTGGAAGCAGAATAGATGACAAGTTATTTCAGATAGGAATAAAAAGTGAGACTATGAGGTGAAGTGCATTTCTTGTCAGAGACAAAGTTGTACCTTACATTATTATTAATTAGTGCTATTATTAATTATAGTGCTATTATTAGTTAATAATAAATTATGAATTCCCTAATCACAGTTAACATTTCATATCCTATGTAGCCTTTAACTTCCTTTCTGAAAACTGTCTTTATGATATTCTCTAGTGGAGCAAAATAATATTTCAGAATAATTAAGTATTCTCCAATTCTTCCATATTAATAGATTATCCATCTATGTATAGGACTAACCAGAATCAAGATTCATTACCCCAGCCTTCCTTTCAACTTGCTGTAGCTCTATGATTTGTTCTGGACAATGTATGTAAATAGGAATAATTTGTTTAATTTCTAGGAATTCCCCTGTGATCAAAGGGGTTTGCCCTCCTCTTTCTCTTTATTCCCCTCTCACATTTAATGCACATGTGAAAATATACCATCCTGAGTCATGAAAATTAACAAATGCACTAGGGATGACTATTGCAAACAAGACACAATGAACTTATGCACAGTTTCAGCATATTAGCCTGAATATTTAAATGAGAGAGAAAACCAAATTTTATCTTATTTGAACCATTGCATATTTGTCTTTCTCAATAAATTTGCCAAATTTATTCTAATACCAAAAACCGAGAGAGTCTGAAATTATATGCTACTTACAGTATAGCAGGTTACCCTCTCTCCTTTTTTGTGCATACTGAGGACCCAAGACACCAAGGTCAGAGACAAAGAACTTTATTACCCTCTGCACAGAGGGCAGCATGGGCAACATATTCTCATTGTTTCCCCTTTTCCACAAATCCTATTGGGTTCTATGTGTAGGCAGTCCTAGTTGATGTTGTACACATGAAAAGCCTGAGTCTCAAATCACCCAGTTTAGCAAATTCTCCAGTCCTTCAAGCACTGCCTACAACCTGCCTAATTTTGTCCACTGGCAAACATTGTCTTTAATATATGGGTCATCAAATAATTATGTCTTCTACCAAAAAGGGAGATGCTATTTCTGTCTCCAAGGCAATCCAAGATAAGAGCTGTCACAAAGTGTGTAGAAATGCCAAGCAGAATTGTTTCTTAGAAACCTATGCTTCTTTTCTAAGCTACCGTGGCTCTTGATGAATTTTCCCATAAATAGGTCACTTTGTTGGTTCTCTGATTCGTTTGAAGCTCTTTGTTAACCATCCCTACTGTGCAACAATCAGTGGACCAGAAAAGAAATTGCTGGAGAAGTCAGTAGCTATCTGGAGATAAATGAAAATGAGAATACAATTTATCAGAACTTATGAGATGCAACAAATGTTTTTCTGAAAGGGAAATTTATTTCTGGAAACATATGAATAAGCTACACTGACTCAAGAAGAAATAGAATATCTCAACAAAAATAACAGCAAATCAACTCCAACAACACATTAAAAGATTTATACACCATGACCAAGTAGGATTTATACCAGGGATGCAATGCAAGGATGAGTCAACACAAGAAAATCAATTAATGTAATACAGCACATTAACAAATCAAAACAGAAAAGATCACATGATCATCTCAGTAGATGCTGAAAAAACATTCAACAAAATTCAACATCCATTACTGATAAAAACACCTCAAAAGATAGGAATAAAAGATAACATTCTCAATACGGTAAAGAGGATATATGAAAAACTGATAGCCAGCATTGTACTCAACAGTAAGAGGCTGAAAGCTTTATTCCTAAGATCAGGAATGAGATAAGGATGACTTCTGTCACCACTGTTACTCAACACTGTACTAGAAGTTTTAGCTAGAGCAATCAAGCAGGAAAAAGTAATAAATGGCATTCCAATCAGAAGAAGTAAAACTTTCATTTATTGCAGATGGTATGATACTATACTTAGAAAATCTTGAGAAATCTATAACAAAGTTACTTGAGCTAATAAACAAATTTAGCAAGGTGGCAGGATACAAAATTAATGTGCAAAAATCAGTAATGTTTTTATACACAATGACCTAACTGAGGATTCAATTAAAGAAAAAATTCCATTCAAAATAATAACTAAAAGAATCAGGTATCTAGGAGTGAATTTAACTAGGGATGTAAAGGCTTTGTACACAGAAAACTACATAATATTGCTAAAAGAAATCAAAGAATCAAAGAAATGAAAAGACTTTCACCGTTCATAGATGGGAATGTTAAATCTAGCTAAGATGTCAATTCTACCCAAATTGATCTACACAGTCAATACAGTACCAATCAAAATTCCAACGATCTACTTTGAAGACTTGGAAAAGCTAGTTACCAAATTCATCTGGAAAGGATAGAGACTTCAAATAGCTAAAAGCATACTTAAAAAGAGCAAAGTGGGAAGATTAACATTTCCTGATTTTAAAATGTATTGTAAAGCCACTGTGGTGAAAACAGCATGATACAGGTACAAAGATGGAAGCATCAACAAATGGAATGGAATTAAGAGTGCATGATAGAATGCAAAATCTATGGTCAATTGGTCTTCAAATTGATCACATCCACTGAACTGGAACAAAGTAGTCATTTCAAAATGGGCATGGGATAACTGAATAACAACAGCCAAAAGAATGAGAGGCCCCTTGCCTTACACTCTATATAAAAATTAACTCAAATTGGATCAAACTCCTCAATATAAGAATCAGTACCAGAAAGCTCCTAGAAGAAAATGTAGGGAAACAACTTCAAGACCTAGTAATAGGAGGTAGCTTCTTAACTTTACACTCAAAGCACAGCATGAGAAGAAAAAAAAGATAAATGGGAACTCCTCAAAATTAAATGCTTTTGTTCCACAAAAGGCTTTGGCAAAAAAGGTGAAGTAGCAGCCAACTCAATTGGAGAAAATATTTGGAAATCACACATAAGATAAATGTTTGATATATTATATGCAAAAGAAATCATACAACTTAGGAACAAAAGATCAAACAAACCAACTGTCAAATGGGCTAAAGATATGAACAGGGATTTTTCTGAAGAAAACATACAGATGGCTCAAAAGCACATGAAGAGATATTTATTTTCATTAGCTTTAGGGGAAATGCAAATCAAGGCTACAACGAGATACCACCTCACACCAATAAGAATGACTGCTATTAAACAAACTGGAAACTACAAAAGTTGAAGAGTATGTTGAGAAATCAGGACACTTATGACCTCTTAGTGGGAATGTATAATGGCACAGTCACTATGGAAGATGGTCTGGTATTTCCTCAGAAAACAAAATATCAAGTTGCCCTATGACCATGCAATACCATTACACTGTATGCATATATACATATATAATGTTTATATATATATATAAGCAGTGACATGAACAAACATTTGCACTGACATCATAGTAGTATCATTCATAATTGACAAATGATGGAAACAATCCAAGTGCCCATCAACAGATGAGTAGTTTAACAAAATGTGGTCTATACATGAGAGATTATTAAGCAACAGTAAGACAAAATGATGCTCTGAAGCACATGACAAGATGGATGAGCCTTGAGGACATAATGTTGAGTGAAATAAGTCAGACAGAAAAGGATAGATATTGTGTGATTACACTTTTATGACCATGGTAAATGTAAAATCACAGGCATACAATACAGAATATAGGGGACCTAGAGATACACAGAAGCTAGGAATGGGTGAACAGTTAGCTAATAAAGTTGAACTTTAATGTAAGGGAATAAATAGAAGTGAAGGCAGTTCACTAGTGTATCTATAAGTAATATTACCATATTGAAGGTGAACATGATTGAAAGTGGTTGTACAGACCCATGTGTCCCAGTGATTAACACTACAAATATAAATATGCTCTTACATGAACTACTGCAAAGGTATGAATCTTATATGAAGAGTATAATTTCAGGCTACAAGGGAAAATTGCTATTGTATGCTATGGGCTATGTTTAACATGAAAACATCAACAGTACCATAGCATTACCAAAAATAATAATAATAATAACTGGGGGAGGCACAAGAGTTAAGGGGAGGATTGGATTTTCTCTTTGGTGACTATGTGTTTATTGGTTATTTTTCTCTTGGGAACAATGAAATGATCTAAAATTGAGAGTGCTGATGGACTGTTGACTTTGGATATTATACATGATGCCCAATGAATGGAGGCGACTGAAGGATGCACAGACTGAGAAGTAGATTATTGACTGTTGTATAAATATGATCAAATGTGTGCTGCAACAAAAAGGAATAAAATTATGAGACATGCAATGTTTTGAATAATCCATGAGACATTTGGTGAAGCAAAATAAGCCAGAAACAAACTAGGAAATATTGTATGGTCTCATTTAGAAAATACTTGTAAGAAAACAGAGGCCTAAATTGCAAGCTCTTAAAGGAGTCACATTTCATCTAGAGTGGTAATTATTGTTTGTGGATTTTGAGAGGCCATTTTTTATATGTATAACCTGGTACTTAGAGATAAGAACAAAGCCAATCAGGTCAGGATTAAAGTAATTCAGAACATAGAGGTGAGGAAGACATTGCATTGCAGAACTTCATCTACTCTTTGAGACCAAAGGAAGAAAGGTTTATTTTGCCCAGAACCTAAATTTTCTTGTAGCACATAATCTAACTCTGTCTGGATAGATAATTTAAACAATTCAAACACAGAGAACCCAGAATAAGAGTGAGGGCCTTTAATCCTGTATAGCTTAATGTAATGCCTGGTTACAACCCCGAATATATTAAGCAGATAATCAAAATTATTGGCAAAGTCCCTAGAGGAATAAGAGAAAAAAATATGGAACTATTAAACTTTACCACTGAGGAAACCCTTGATATTGTGTCAAACATTAGTGACACCCAAATCAATAGTCCAAACCCTTGTTCTTGATGCTTGCTCTTGTGAAGCTTATGTATATAGTGGAGAAGCATAGCCTACCTATAGATATGCCTAAGAGTTACTTCTGGAGGACCTCTTTTGTTGCTCAGATGTGGCTTCTCTTTCTTTAAGCCTAATTCTGCAAGTAAAATCATTACCCTCCTCTCTACATAGGACATGACATCCAGGGCTGAAACTCTCCTTGGTAGCATGGGAGATGACTCCCAGGGATGAGCCTTGCCCTGGCACCATGGGATCAACAATACCATCTGAACAAAAGGGGGAAAAAGTATAACCAATAAGTTATCAGTGACTGAAAGAGTTCAAATAGAGCTGAGAGGCTACTGTTACACAAACACAGTTGGACATTGCTACCTATCATAGTTTGCCAAATCCCAACCAAAACCATTCTTGCCAATCTTAAAGAAAACCCAGGGTTCTATACAAGATTCTACAAAGATCCCATACACTAGAGCAACTTTCCAGAAAACTAAAACCTCCAGATGGGTCCCTGGATGAGATAAATCCTGAAATGCATAGTAGCCAGCCTCTCCAGAACATCAACTAATTCAATCCCCCTATTCCATATTATTGACTGCCCCTTCCAATGTGAAAAAGTTAGAATGGGCATAGATGAAATACCCCTAAAGAGTGGAAGAAAGATCAAAGGTGATGGTGAAATTATACAGAGTAGGTAGGACTTAACAAATGAGTCAAATTGCTGAATTATTATATTGATATTTCATTTAGTCTCCAGTATCTTAGAGAAGCTAGAAATAAAAACTTAAAATTCTGGAATCATAACCCATACCAAACTCTGAAATCTATTCTACCACTAATTGTTGACATGCTTTGAAATTTATTGCTTTTTTGTATATATGCTATTTTTCACACACAAAAAAAGAACAGTCAATTGTGATGATAAATGCAAGCTATATGATTATATTGTGAACCATTGATTGTACACTTTGGATAATTACATGTTATGTGAATATATAATATACCTCAATAAAAAATAGTAAAAAACAAAAGAAATTTTTGAAAAAACATAAAGTATTTACTTAGCTTATGAAGAGCTATTGTGAGGTTTAGCCATGTATTTGCATATTTCAGTATTTCATATATTAATATTTAGTCTATTTCATCATTTTGAAATAGCAGTAATTTACATATTTTAATATTGATAAGCAGGTTGATGGGTGTTTTACTTTGGGACAATTACGTATAGAGCAAGAATGAATGAGCTAGCATATGTTAGGCTTCCTGAGTAATATAGTTTTTGAAGTATATAATAGACTTACAAAATTGTTATAAAAATTTGTACTTACACTAGTAGCTTATAAGATACAACTTCTTTTTGTTTGCTAACACTTGGTATTCTCTGTTTTTTTTGTTTGTTTGTTCTATTTAGCTTTTAATTTTAAGCATTCTTAAGGGTGTGAATTCACAATATTATCACGTTCCATTCCCTAATGAGTAACTATTTTGGCCCATTGTTCATGTAGTTTGAAATATTTGGATACAGTTGTTTTAGAAATTCCTTTTAATTTTTCTATTGAATTGTCCTTCTTTTTATTGATTTGTGTCACATCCCCACTCTCTTGGTGAAGACTATAGTCTCCTGTCTGTGTTGCTTAAACTAAACACAGACCACTCAACCTATAAGGTGAATACTAAACACTGACCGCTCAAAAGGGCAGAGCCCTGAAAAGCAACTTCTGGTGTTGGAAATGTAAGAAAAGAGAACAAGTGTCCAAACACAAGAGTGATTGGAATAAAACTGAAGGAATAAATAGATATTACTTCTGCCAAGATACTTCCATTCACTTTTTTGAAAAGTGACACAACTAGACACAACTTTTGTATGCATCAACTAGTGAGAGAAGATGGACAGGATAGTGATTGATGAAGGGATAAATGAATAAAAATGGGTGCAAAGAAATGTTAATGTCTCTAGCTGTCAGTATTTTTATATATATATGCATATAATTTCATCTATCTGTATGTAGCTAAAAGGGGAAATTTTAAGTTGCATATAAATTACATAAGAAAAATGAACAAAGGACGTGAACAGACTAGACTACAGAGAAAAAGAAATAACAATGACTCTTAAAAAAAATTCTAACAGCTAGAGACATTAACATTTCTTTAAACCCATTTTTATTCATTTATCCCTCTGTCAAATCACTATCCTGTCCATCTTCACTCATCTGATTGATGCATATAAAATTTTAGCTAAAAAAAGTGAATAAAATTTTGTTGGCAGAAGTAATACCTACTTATTCCTTCAGTAGACACACAAATCACTCTTGTGTTTGGACTCTTGTTCTCTTTTCTTACATTTCCAACACCAGAAGTTGCTTTTCAGGGCTTTGCCCTTTTGAGTGGCCTGTGTTTAGTTTTTGCCTTATAGATTGGGTGGCTACCTTAAGAGACACATTTACATCAGGACATCAATTATGCACATACCATTAGGTAGTTGCTTGGCTCAATTCTAGACACAACTAGGGGCTCTATGTTCATGCACACTCCTCTTTATATGACTGACTTCCAGGTTAACTCAGGCCATTCTTGCCTTGGGCTCCCTTTCTCTGGGCTACAGGTACTTCCCTGAAGGAAAGGCACAAGATATAGAATACAGGCACTAGAGAAAAGAACAGTGAGAAACTCTTCTGGGTAGTTGCTCTTTCCCATGCCCTGTGGGTAAGGGCATAATGGAGGCTTACTACATTTGAAGAATCTCCTTTGTTAATCAAAGCTTCCTTGCTCACAGCTGCTAATTGTGTTACTAACCCAGGAGGCTCACCTCAGAGGTGGTTGAAAATGACAGCCTTGCTGATATTCAAATATTACTAGGGAAGGATATGAATGTCCTGGGAGACCTCTGATGAAGAATCTAGAACAAGCAAAAATAGTAATCCTAGAGCAGGAAACACCTGATGAAGTGAAACTGACAAAACAATCCCATTTAGACTTCAGAGAAACGTTCACAGGATACTAAATGTGACAGAAGCAGTGAATGGATGGGTTGCGTTGGTAAGCAGGGGAGCAAACCTACGAAGGAAAACAATTTCACTTGTGGTCAGTCTGGGAAAGGCTTTTCAAAGCACAGACATAGACACACACTCACATGTGGATTAAAACACTTTATAGAATTAAGTATAATACAAAATAATTTATCACAAGGCCACATGATATTTCTCATAACTTTTGCTTCTTATTTTTCAAACCTGTTCAGAGAAAGTCACAAAACATTCTAGACCTGGAAGCCCTGCTGTGTATAATTTATACACCGCTCTGTATAATTTCTTTATGTGGATTTTCCTTTTCATTCCTACTTATATATTTTAATAAAATCCAACAGATTAATTACTTTTCTTTTGGATTAGTGCTTTTATGTTATATTTTACAAATATCTATTTACTCAAAGAGCATGAATAAATATTCCTGGAGTATTAATGTTTTACTTTTCACATTTAGTTAGTAGTCCAACTGAAAGAACAAGTGTGGTGCAGAGATCAAGATCTAGTTCTTTTCTCTGTGAATATCCAAACAATCCAGCACCCTTTAGTACTTCATGGTAAAGATCATCATTTCTTCACAGTAACATTGTATCATTTTGTCAGAAGTCAAGTGAAAAAAATATATAATTTGTTTTGTTCCATTTGTCCATATGCCTACTTTAGTGCCAGATTGGTGCTTTCTTAATTATGATGCTTTGAAATTAGTCATGAAATCTTGTAGTGCTTTGTTCTTTTGCAGGATGGCTTGATTTTACTTGGCTGGCATATATTTCAGCCCAGCACAACCCTGAGCCCAAAGAACACACTAAGTAGAAAATTACCAATGAATTTAAATATGAGATTACAGACAGCAGGAAGATTTTCCCTATGGTGGCTAGTTGTGAGATGAATGTTTGCATTCTGACCAAAGCCAAGAAAGGTAAAGAGAGAGATAGAGGCATACCCAAATATTATGTGGCCTTGTGATAAATTATTTTGTACTATACTTAATTGTATAAAGTGCTTTAATCCACTGTTAAATTTTGATCTATGGGTTAAAAAATATTTCCTTAAGAACCTGATAGGTTTTTCAACTGGAAGCTAGCTTATACAGTTTAACAGTCTCAGGAGATTTGGTTACAACAGAGTTTCAGCAGACTCTCAAAAGACTTGGCTGTTAGGGGGGTGGGGCTTTACATTACTCGACCTTTAACATCTTGCACACTCAGGTAGGTGGCTGTGCCACTTGCTCTCAAAATGAAGGAGGGGGTGGGGCTCAGGCCTTAGATCCCTACAGGATATTTCTATGTATATTTTGAATCACATGCACATTTTCAAAAATAGGCCCTTAGGATTTTTGGTTGGGATTTGGTGACTCTATAGATAAATTTAGGATGAACTGATATCTTTATATGTTGACTCTTCATATCACTGAGTACAATACAGCAGGGCTTCCAGGTCTAGAATGTTTTGTGACTTTCTTTGAACAGGTCTGAAAAATATGAAGCAAAAGCTATGAGAAATAGCATGTGGCCTTGTGATAAATTATTTTGTATTATAGTTAATTGTATAAAGTGTTTTAATCCACTGTTAAATTTTAATCCATGGATTAAAAAATATTTCTTTAAGAACCTGATAGGTTTTTCAACTGGAAAGTAGGAGAAAAGACTGAAACTTGATCAAAGGAGCTTCATTAGGAGGCTATGTGCAGATGGGCTGAAGCCTAAGATGGCAACAGCCTCAAATAAGGGAAGGGGTACAGGTTATATAGGATAGTTGGTGGGAAATATGGAAGGGGAGGTGGTAGGTATTCTTTGTCTAGCTTGGGAGTGGGAATTTGGCAGGTTTCCATTGATGTATTTTGAAAGCAGAGGACTAAGCAAGGAGTTGGCAGCTTTTCATTAGTGAGGTTTAAAATTTAAATGCTGTCATAGTCATGCAGGGTTGCAACTGTCAGAGACAGGATGTTTGAGAAGGGGAATTTATTGCAAGATTACAGCTGTTGGAGGGTAAGGGGGCATGAGCTGGAGTGGGCTTGGTGGGTTTCCTGGAAATCATGACTGGGGGAAGTTTCTTGGAATATTTACTAGGGATTGGTCACATCATGAGGGAAGGGGTTCTGCTTAACATTCCAGACATTTCCTTTTAGTTTTCTTGGGATGCTGAAGACTGCAGGTCTGCCTTCCATATCTGTTTCTGGCTTGTGGAACACATAGAGCTGTCTCTGTGTTTCATCACAGGGTAGTGGCTGGTACTGATGTTTTTGCCAGAGGTGTAGTGTATCCCTGACAGCCTGATTTGTCATTGTTTGGATTGTTCTGCAAATAAAGCTGGTTAACAATTTTAAGAGACAGTGCCCAAAACTGCGGTGGGATATTTGAGCAATGACTCTCTAACTGCTTCAAAGCTAAAAAGGGAGGTAGTCATTAAGAGGCAAAGGGATATACCATGAAATTGGCTGTTGTTCTTAGAGAGTCTAGCAACTCTGGTATTGGAAAAATCTGAAGGTTTTAAATCTCTGGAAAAATCCTAATAAGTAAAATTTTATAGAGGACAGGATATCTTTCAGGGTTCCCAGGACCACAGTTGGTTGGGGTTTGGCATACTGTGGCAGTTTGTAATATATGGCTGAAACTTGCATAAGCGTATCCTCCAGAATGACTGCTCAACTCAATCTGAAATCTCTTAGCCATTGAAACTCCATTTCCCCCCCCACTTTTGGTCAGTTAATCCACAATGCCAGGGCCAGGCTCATCCTTGGAATTTATGTCTCATGACTCCAGGGCCAGTAATGCCCCATGACACTAGAGCCAGACTTATGCCCATGGAAATTAGGTCCCACAATGGGAGGAAGTCCAGGGTTTGGCTTAAAGAGAGACCACATTTGAGCAACAGCACAGTTTTTCTCGAAGTAATCTAATCTAGTCATAAAATGTTCATTTTTGTATTACAGAAATAAGTTTATATTTCTATCAGGCACAAGACTCAAAGTTGAAGTGTTGGCTTATTAAATTGGGAGCACCTATTAAGAAAATATTAGGAATTCCCCAGGTGGGAAAGTTCAATAGTTCCATTTTTCCCAATCCCTCAAGGGACTTTGCAAATATACATTTTTTTCATTTTCTGCCCAAAATACTGCACAACTAGTACAGAATATTAAGAGTTTATTACTTATTCCAGGTTCTAGATCAAATAAAGCTGAATTCAGCTGTTTAAATTAACTGACTACACAGATTAAATTAGATAATGTGTTAATGAAAACTTGAATTTTGGACAAAATAAATATTTTCTTTTTATTTCATATAGAAGTTAAAGCTTTAGAATACAGATAATATTATTCTTTACCTTGTATATTGATCTACTTTAGTTTAACCAGATCAGTCCCTTCACATCTTTAATCAGAGTTTGATCTCTTTCTGTTTCTTTTTAACAGTTTCTCTATGCACCCATGCTGACTTTCAGAGCTGGAGAATTAAACATGAGTTTCAGATGTCACACAGACACTTAAATTTTCAGGGAACTACTAGGTTATACAAAGAACAAAACCTTTTAGAAATTAAAGATAAAAATTAAAACTTACAATCTGAACTTTAATTTTCTATAAGGATTTTTAAGCTTCCAAAAGGAAGCTACTTTTAGAAATAAAAAGATTAGACAATTGTTTTATATTAAGAAACCATGGCAAAGGTTTTGTTCTGTTTCACTTTTACATATTTACCAGTTATGTCAATTAACAGTTTAAATTATAATATAATACAATGCAATACAATACAAGATAATATAAAAGCTTTTCCTTATTATAGATGGAACTCTGTCCTGTTTCTGACTACATGTATTTTTAGACAAGTAATAAAGCAAAGCAGTGCAATGATAATTTGGCTGTTTCTATGATATGTAGCTTTCTAAGTATAATTAAAACTACAACTAATAACACCATACCATTACTGAACATCATACAGATTAGTATCAGGATATAACATGGATAGTGAGAACACTGTCAGATTTTTAGGAATTTTATACAATTTCTAAATACATGAATTTCTTAATATTATTTTACCTATCAAATTTAACCAGCAACAGGATAGAAAATCAGTTTTTCCCTGAACAGTGAGACATCTTGTTTTCTGAAATAAAGGATGAGAAGGCTAAGGATATTAACAAGGATATTATTCTGATGTAAAATCTTTGTTTTCTAAATGGTATACTTGGATGATTAAAAAAAAAACTTACACTAAGAACAGACTAACAATCCCTGTTTTGTTTCAATTTTTGTATGCTATATGGCAGGGTTACATTTCATTATTTTTCTCTGTGAGTATCCCGTTATTGCAGTACCATTTGTTGAATTTTTGTTTGGTTGGTTTTTGTTTGGTTGGTTGGTTTTTGTTTGTTTTGTTTGGGGGAAGTGCATGAACCAGGAATTGAACCCGGGTCTCCTTCATGGCGGGTGAGAATTCTACCACTGAGCTACCCTTGCACCCGCAATCCCTGTGGGTCTCCTGCATGGCAGGTGAGAATTCTACCACTGAGGTACCCTTGCACCCCCAATCCCTGCTATTTTAATGAGGCAAAAAACTAAACTTTAGTTGTGTGATTACCTGGCTTGACATAAAAGCTTTCTTTTCAAAATATATGATATACAGATTCATTAAATTTTGAACATCACTGACTACATCAGAAATAATTCACTTTCATAAACTTTTTTTATAACTATCTATATTCATTCAGAGCTTATAGTCAAATATGACAATAACAAACAAAATTTACTTCCTCCAACTCTCTATTACTTTATGTATACTTCTATAACAAACAAAATTCATTCCATTAAATTTTCTATCCCCTTCCATACCCATTCCACATATAATTTTTATCTATCTAGACTGCACATAATTAGAAATAAATTCAGTACTAAATTCACAAAGCTTTTGAACCTGCATTCTTCCTTACAATAACAGTATTCATGAAGGTGAGAAGAGACAGAGATACTACAAAATAATGAAAGAAGAAAGAAATTTATGCTTGAGTCAGGAATACAGTCATGCATTTATATGCCTTACATTCAGAACATTACATTACAATGTGCCTAAAATCTCTCATTCCAATTCAGTACTACCTTAGGCTAGCTTCTTTTATCATAAGCTTATGAAAATTAAAGGGAACACACCCAAACAATATAAAATTGTATTTGTTTAATTTACCATAACTTTCTTTTATCAGAGGTTAAAAAATGTTTGTTTTCATGATATCTTAAAATTATAAGCAATTTCAAAAGTACATTGAAAAACATAGTACATCGACTATCAAGTTCTGGCAAATATACTACAATTGTTTAATTTTTCCCAAGCTTAAATCCAAGAAAACATCCATATTTCTTAAATATCTTTCATTTTACTTCTGAAATTTGATTAGATGTTGTTCTAGTTTGCTAGCTGCTGGAATGCAACACACCAGAAATGGATTGGCTTTTAATAAAAGGGGATTTATTTTGTTGTTCAGAGGAAAGGCAGTTCACTTTCAACTGAGGTTCTTTCTTACATGGGAAGGCACAGGATGGTCTCTGCTGGCCTTCTCTCCAGGCCTCTCGGTTCCAACAACTTTTCCTGGGATTATTTCTTTCTGTATCTCCAAAGGCCTGGGCTGAACTGCAAGTGCTAAGATGACATAGGCTGAACTGCTTAGACTGTGCTAAGTTGAATCTCTCATTTAAGCACCAGCCAATTAAATCAAACATCATTCATTGCAGTATGCATGCCTCCTAGCCAATTGCAGATGTAATCAGTAACAGATGAGGTTCATGTACCATTGGCTCATGTCCACAGCAACAGGACTAAGTACCTTCACCTGGCCAAGTTGACAACTGAATCTAACTACCACAGATGTTATTCAGTTATTCCTATTTCAAGGATATTTACATTTTAATAATGATCTGATTACTGCAGTTACCATTGCAAAGGTTTTATTTGAAAAAATATTAACAAACATAGCTTATTCTGTAGCATTTTTTATGCTTGCCATTTCTAATCTCCAGGCACAGTAAAAAAAAATAAAAAACTCTAAACTGCACTTAACCATATTTTTCTGTGCCTAGCCCTCTCCCATAACTGCTTTAGGTGGGTAGGCCTTGGGGCAGGGATAGGCTGGACAGAAAGAAATTAGGTTTTTTGAGCTTTGATTTGGAAGTTTTAGGTGAGGGTCATGGAATTTGGGGAGTTCCTATGCTCTTCTTTATAAATAAACTTAATTATTTAGATACATATTTTTTAATGTGCATATGGATAAGCTAACTAAGATATCCATTTTAGGTGGCTAAGATTTCATATGTCAATTGTAAACATATTTGTATCTTCATATTTTCTTGAAATAAGGAAAAGATTTAGTAACACAGATTGTTACTATAGCAATGCAGATATTTGTAAGAACTTTCTACTTGATATTTTGAGAACATTCACAGTTTTGACAGCTGATCAAATGGTATCTAAGTTAGTTTTTTTTTTTTTTTTTTGGCATGGGCAGGCTCTGGGAATTGAAACTGGGTCTGCAGCATGGCAGGAAAGAATTCTGCCAGAGCCACTGTTGCACTGTCCTAAGTTAGTTTTTAATACTTAGAATGTAAGAACTTTGTTATCAGAATATGTAGATTTTTTACCTTGTTGCCTTAATTTTAAATTTGTCAATGAAACATACTGCGCAAACACAGGCTTTACAATGATTATACATACTTTATTTAAATATTCCTATGGTTAAGCTAACTAAGATATCCATTGTTCATGGTTCTAAGTATATTGTTTTCTTAAAAAATATGTGAAAAAAGAAATAATTAGATTATTAATAATCAAAAAATAATTAGACTTTTTAGAAATAAATCAAATTTATTTCACAAAAATGCTGTGATCAAGACCATTGGAAAAGGTTTTCACTTTTTCCAGAGGCAGCCTTTTAGCGGTTTTCTGCTGCCTCAGAGAAATTCCAGTTTGTTTCTAAGCCCAGGTTTGTTTACAGTAATTACAAAACTAAAGGTTCTGAATCTTGCCTTTTGGAGGCTTTTTTTTTTCTCTCTTTTCACTTTTTTACTTCATAGGTATGAGTTCATATATTTATATAAGAAATCTAATTATTTTTAATCAGTTCAAATAGAACTATTTAAGATTTTTCTTATTAATTTACTATTACCACTAGGTGATATGAGAATATACATTGAACATGCAGATAGACATAAATAGAAAGTTAGTTGCACAAGAAATGAAAACACAGAAATACTTCTGAGAGGGACAACTAAAGGACTGAATATCTTATCTCATCCAATTTTTACCTTTTTGGAGAACAAATTTTAACTATAATATCTTTAATTTTAACTGTAATGGTAATATTTTCATTTTTAAATAAATTTGAATCCAGATTAGGTTAAAGAAGCAAACATTCTCTTTATAGACTCTTAACTAAAATCTTCCCAATTTTCAACACAGCCTAAAGGTTCCCTTTTACAAGAATTTCAGTAATCAGTAACCAATTAGGAAGATCTGAACAATACAGGTAGATGCAGGAACATACCAACTAACAAATTCAAATAGACACTTAACACTTATTATATTTAAGTAATGTAACTAGACTGAACACATCAACTAACAAACAGGCATTGAACACTTAGATCTTATCAAGAGAGGTCATAGGATACAGTAAGGATTAGAATTATTTAATAAATGGGGTGGGGTCAGTAGAGAAGAACCTAAATGTTGTTGTTTGACTTGAGAAAGGTCAGAAATGGAAAAGGGAAAATGGCTGCAGTTTTGGTTAATTAGGAGGGCTGTGTAGGGAGGAGGTGGAGGAGGGGAAGCATCAGAAGAGGGCTGAGATCCTGTGGTGGAATCTGGAGAAGGGGGAGGAGGAGGAGATGGGAGAGGGTGATTTTCTGGCTGTGCCACAGCAGCTGCAGCTTGGCCAGGAGGTGCTAATGGTGGTGGTGGGGGATGGGAGAATGGAGAGTGGCTTTGAGGAAAAGGTCTTCTGTGGGCTCTAAGGGAGAGACAGGGAGAGGAGGAGAAGGGGCATTGGGTTCTGAACTAGATTGTTTTGGGAGAGAGGACTGGAGAAAGATTGATAAGTAGAACAAGTTTGGTAGAGAGAGGGGCACCTATGCAAGCCAAAAAAGGCTTGAATACATGGAACTTCATTCCACATCCCAAATGAAAATAATGTCAAGGTCTAGAAGAATTTGTGGGTCAAGGGTTCTGTTTTCTGGCCAAACCAACCCATTATCTAATTTGTACACTGGACAGGTGGTATTGCAATAGAAAAATAATCTCTTGGGTCTTAAATCAGCAATAAGACAAAGTACTGCCTGTTTCCCATGAAAATAGGTAGGGTAAGGAGAAATTCTCATTCTTAGAAGACTTAGAAACAATCAAGTGGGCATCCCCCCCTTGAGAGTTTTAAGTCCCAGTGAGTATGTGGAGGAGCGAATGGAGGCACCCCACCATTTCATTCATTCCTAGGGTCCAGGACCCAGCACAGGTAACTCTCCTCTAGTGTTGGGATTTAGATGTATTATCCAGGACAACAGAGAAAAAGAGTGCCAGGGAGAAAAATGGAGACCATTTTTTCTTACTGAGATGATTCACCAGTGTTGGTGCTGAAGTCAGGCAAGTGGGTTCCATGCCTTCCTATGGAGGTTCTGTCTCCATTTCCAGTCTCACGTATCAGCACCAAAATGATAGGACTTTCAACCTAGAGGGAGGAGAAGAGATTAAAACTCCAACAAAGGAGCTTTATTAGGAGGTTATGTGCAGATAGGTTAAGGCATATCATTGGTGAGGCTTAACATTTAAATGCCCCCTTAGTCATGCAGGGTTGCAACTGCAAGAGGGCAAATGTTCGGTAAAGGGAGTTAATTGCAAGATAACATCTGCCAGAGGGCAAAAAGGCATGACCTAGGGTGGGCTCAGTCGGGATCTTGGAAATCATGGGTGGGGAAAACTTCATGTAATATTTGCTAGGGGTTGTTCACATCATGGGGGAAAGGGTTCTGCATAACATTACATGTGTCCTCCAATATTTGGGTTTTCCCTGTATGAAACAAACTTGTATGTGTGTGTACTTCAGTAAATCTCCTTTGAAGAGAATAAAATGATTCCTTTAGCAGTCATTTACCAAGAAGTCTGCCCTTGGCTTCAAAGAGTATGCCAATTTAATTGGAAGTGATATTTCCTCTTATGGACACAATATTTAAAGAATGTGTCTACTCTTTGGCTTTTTAAAAATGAATGATGAGGTAACATATTTGCTCTCTGGGATAAATTCAAATACATCTAAATGTAACCATTGCACATAGAATAAAAGAAATGATACCTAATTACCATAAAATATTTTTAAAACCAATTTAGAGGACCCCATGTCTCCCAGAGACAGTGTGAATGCTCTGCAGTGCCTGGTGGAACAGCTTGAGCCTGAAGCCCGTGAAAGGGATCAGTCTCCCTGCAGGTTGCAGAACTCCAGCAGTGCTGCATGCAACATGCCTGTGAGGATGGCCTGCTGGTCAGGGTGCCAGCCAGGAGGAACCACTTCTGGGAGCCCAGGTCTTGTGCTTTACTCTGAAGATCCTGGGGAAGAAGCTCATTGAAGAATGCCTTCTACAACAGCATGATAAACAACTATCTCCAAGTTTCAAGAAAACTTTTCTCTAGCCAAACAACTTTTAAACATTTGAGACTGTTTTTGTCTGACAAAACTGCCACAATGCAACACACCAGATATGGATAGGCTTTTAATAAGGGGATTTATTGACTTAAAAATTTATAGCTCAGAGGAAAAGCAGCTAGCTTTCATCTGAGGTTCTCTGTTACATGGGAAGGCACATGACAACATCTGCTGGCCTTCTCTCCTGGCTGCTGGGTTCCAATGGCTTTCCCCAGGGTGATTCTTTTTTACATCTCCAAAAATCTGGGCTGAACTGCAAGTGTAGAGATAAGTATACTGAGCTGCTTGGACTGGGCTTCATTGACCTCTCTCTTTTAAGCTTCCAGCTAATTAAAATAAACATCACTCATTGCAGAAGGCACTCCTCTTAGCCTAATGCAGATGCAATCAGCCATAGATGAATTTCACATACTAATGATTCAAGTCCACAGGAACAGAATGCCAGGGGCATTATCACCTGGCCAAGTTGACACATGAACATAACTCCACAGAGACCTTTCCTGTGGCCTCATCCTATAGTGAAAATTCCACTGAAATTGATGCTTTTTTGCTCAAATAAAGAAACTGAATAGAAAAGTAGATTTTTTTTATATAATAATGACCTGGTTCTATTGGTGAAGTGCTCTATATTTTAAAATCCTACCACCAAATATACCAAAATACATCTCTTTCATAAGTGAATCACCAGCGTTTCTGAAATGTTATCTGAAATACCATGTGTATGTTTTTGCTTTTAAAACCAAATATTCATAATTTGTTGTTTTTTTAATTTTTATGCCATTACAAAATCTCATAAATTTGGTGTCTACATGAAAATAAGCAATTACAAGATTCAGAGGAAGAATAGGCTGTAGTAATCAAATAATGTTTGATTTTTCTAAATGAGAAGACTTTTATTTTTAAACACTAAACTTGGGAGCTGTTTTGAGCAGACTATTCTGGGGAAAGATTAATATTGTGTCATGAATGAGATTGCCTCATCCTGTATATGAAGCAGATTTGATCTTCGTCTTGTTAAGTTCCTTCATTTTATGATTGTGCTTTAAGTAATACTACATTATTTAATGTCTTTAATAAATGCTTAAAATGTACAGTGGTAGAATGCTCACCTTTCATGCGGGAGACCCAGGTTGGATTACTGGACCATACACCCACCCCCCACCCCCAAAAAGTAACCTATGTTCAAATGGTTAAAGTCAATGTAATGTGAAATATTATTGCCTCAATGAATTATTAATGCCACAATGATTTAGTTTAATGATGTGCCTTCAGCTTGATTTGGGACACTTTTTAAAAGGATACTTTATATGTGTTCATAAGAATCTCTAACAAGTTTAGAAATAAAATTTTTGCTTACTTCATCAAAAAAAACAAGTTAGAATCCTTTAAAGGCAATTTTATTAAATATATTTAGTATTCTGATGGATAACTAAGGACTAATAATTTCTAAATAATATTTTTATTTCAGGACAGTTTTATATTTACAGAAAAAGAGTGAAGACAGTGCAGAGTGTTCCCACAGGCCTAACATCCATTTTCCTCTATTACTAAATCATACTTTAGTGATACCTTTTTACTAATAATGATGCAATTGATTTGTTATCATTTATTAAAGTCCATGTTTTATTCAGATTTTTTATTGTAAAATTTCCTTAAGGATACTACATTACATTTATCATCATGTCTCCTCAGGCTGTTGTTGGTTATGACATGATTCTCAAAGTTTGTTTATTTGATGACTTGACATGACAGTTTTGAGTAGTAAAAGGTAGCTATTGTGTAAAATGACCCCAAAGTGTCAATTTCACTAGTATTTTCTTCATGGTTAGACTAGGGTTGTATCTTTTGGGTGGAAGATCATGTAGATAAACTGCCATTTTTATCACATCATATCAAGGCTACATACATCAGCATAACATGAGGTAGTGTTTGTCAGATTTCTTTGATGTAAAGTTCTTCTCTTTTTATCTCCTTTTCCATAATGATTTCTAGGGAAGGAAATGATTTCTTTGGACTTACTAATTATTATTTTTCATGCAATATATACACACAGTGGGTAAAAATATAATAGTATCCTATAGGAATGATAATTCTAATTAAGTTGTGATGGACTAAAAATTATTATTTATTAGTCATGTAATATAATAAAATGTGCAGCACATGGTACACTAAATAAAGAGAAAATTATACAATATATTAAAGTCTTGATATACTGAATTCTTAAAATACAAAAGAGATAGTTCAAAATTTTAGTCTTATTTTGATTAGCTATTCAAAAGAAGAGAAATTAAAATTTAAAATATTTCTAATGGACAAAGAAAAAAGGCAACAGCTTCTTTCTAACAGCATTTTTGTGGGGAAAAAAAAGGAAGTTTAAAGAGTGATGTAGACCAATAGCAAAAAAATGGCAAAAAGGAGGAAACTAGGTATTAGAAACTATAAATGGATAATTGCATATCAGCCCAGACTCCATATTTCATTCCCTTCCCATAACTGAACACATTTTCATTTTCTTGAAAAAGAGATAATTCTCTGTATCACATGCATGAAGGCTTTCTTTACTTGTTGGTTCCTTAGAGTGTAGATGAAGGGATTCAAAAGTGGGGCAACTGAGGTATTGAGCATTGCAACTCCCTTGTTAAAGGACATTCTTTGTTTGAATGAGGGTTTAACATACATAAGGATACAGGAGCCATAAGAAATGGAGACCACAATCATGTGGGAAGAACATGTGGAAAATGCCTTTTTCCTCTGATTAGTTGAAGGGATTTTTAGAATCGTCAATGCAATGTAAATGTATGATATTATCACCATTACCAACGTGCCCAAGAGTGTTACCAAGGCTGAGATGAAGCCCATGGTCTCCAGGAGGCATGTGTCTGAGCAGGAGATCTGCAGCAGGGGAGTGGTGTCACAGTAGAAATGATCCACAATGTTGGAGGCACAGAAGTCAAGGTTGAGACCCAAGATGAGTGGTGGAAATATGACAAAGAACCCAGCAAGCCAACAGCTGAGGACAAGCTGTACACAGACTTTGCTGCTCATGATGGTCGTGTAGTGCAGGGGCTTACAGATGGCAACATAGCGGTCATAGGACATGGCTGCCAGCAGGTAAAATTCAGATGCTCCAAGAAGAAAGGCAAAAAACACTTGAGCTGCACAACAGTTATAGAAAATGGTTTTGTCCCCAGTTGCCATAGTAGCCAGCAATTTAGGGATGCATGTAGTAGTATAAGAGATTTCTAAGAGGGAAAAATTTCTAAGGAAAAAATACATGGGTGTCTTGAGGTGAGCATCCAGCAGGGTGAGTGTGATGATGATTAGATTGCCAGTGATGCTGAGCAAGTAGGTGAGAAGCAGGAAGATAAATAACACAACTTTCAATTGTGGGTCATCAGTCAAACCCGCTAGGATAAACATGGTCACTCTTGTATGGTTTCTCATTACTGTCCTAGGACTTCTATCACATCTGAATAGAAAAATAGAATAATGCCTGATGACCCCGATGGCAAGATAGCAGTGATATCTAATAATTGAAGTTAGGAAACCAGTATTTCAGAAAGTATATTTATGTTTTACATATGTTTATGCCAGTAAAAATAAATATTCATTTCCAGAGTAACTGGAGAGAGACTTAACACATTTAAATATATACTCTAACATGGGAAAAACTCTTAAGAGAAGCAACTGTTCATTATTTTATGTGAATGAATTAGAATGCCCATACATCCAAGTAAACGTAACTTCTGTCTGGAAGATATGCAAGTGTTGGGATAATATGCCATTTAAATGGTCAGTTAAAGACATTGTAAACTAATACAGAAATGACAAGTGCATCAGTTTACTTTTAGCATTTAAAACAGTATCCATACATACCAAGGCTATATCTCTCAATATCTAGGATAGTGAGCCCTTCACTGTCTACTCGGTGAATCAAAACTCAACTTCCATGATTCTAATCTGATTGCTTTCATTTATGGCTGATATTAGAATTTTAAAATGCTACTGTAAGTTAGAGAACAATTCCATTTGCTTTTCCTGTTAGGATTCTCATCCTACATCTCCTTTGTCACTCATCACAGATATCACTTACTACTGCAATGCACATTTGTTATGAACAGGTGGTATTGCTTATATGGAGAGCAAAATACAATATTTTTTCTGCTAGTTAAGGTTTTGAGAATGGACAGGGTCAAGTAAAATGAAAGAGAAACCTAAGGGATATAGAAGCAAATCAATATCAAGACAAGTTTAGGAAATGTTATGAAGAGGTAGAAGTAAAGGGAAGAGAAAGTTAAATTGTTATGGCATCCTAAAGAGAATTAAAAGGGAGTTTTTAGATTGAGTTAGTTTATTAGGTAAATGAGCTCAAGAAAATTTAAATTATTGAACATTATATAATTAATTAATGAGGACAATATTTAACAAGGAAAATATTTATATACTTAATACATACCACTTTGCTCATTTCCTAATGTACAGAAAAAATCATGACGCTCTTAAATTAGCAAGCTCTAAAAGAAAAAAGAGAAATGAAAGTATTTGGTAAATTACAAACCCCCTATGATTGGTAGGAATGGTGCTGATACAAATTTCAGGTAGACAATATTGTCCTATCACAATAAGGATACTGCAATGACTGGTGAATGAACTATTACAAAATTTTGGCAATACCAAATAACTGGATCTATTGAAGATTATGTATGTGACAAGCACTACTCTTAATATTTTCATATATTATATGAGACATGGTGAAATTAAAAATGAAAAGCAAGAATGTACACAAATATACCTAATGGCAACATTTATACAAATGCAAAATCGCAAAATGTCTAAGCTAGAATTTCACCACATCAAACCATTGCTTTATCCAACTTCAGCAAGCATAGGTACCACACATCACCACCAAAAAAACTGTAAAAGAAAACAACAAAGGTCATATAATGAAATCATTATAGTGATTTCAAATAGTCTAAAAAACACAGGTAATAGTTGCAGTTAAAATGAATTTGTTAGGTATTCTTAATATTAGTTAAGTATTAACAATTAAAAGTCTTTTTGTCTTTTCTTTTTTACATCATTATTCCATTTGATGTTATTCTCAGTTAGCTCCAATTTAAATTGTACATGGTGGTAGAAAGCTAACTATTGAATGTTAATAGAAGAGTAAAATTGTGTTAAAATCTATCAACTGAGAGAAATTATCCGTAATTTTAGAAAGATTATCATTTTCAAAATTTAGACTCATAGAGCAATCTGTCCAATATATATATGATTCCAGATGGCTTTATTTAATAAGGTCTTATGCAGATTTACTCAGGCAAACCTTCTGTACTTGGATACTTAACTCTTTTATATTCTGGTGAGCAGGGCACGCTGATGCTCCATCCCTTTCTCCACGTAATTCGCTCCATCTGAAAATACCTAAAATACTTGAATAACGGTCTTAAAATTATGTTTGAGTAATTTACTGAACATTATCTAGAAAGTTTATCAAATTATCCTCTTACTACAATTTACTTATATTAAGTATGAAACTTAATCATCTCTTGATTCCATGGAGGATTTATGCTTTCTGTGCCCTGAAGGAAAATATCTAACAAGAATGAGGAATTCTCAGAGGGAACTGAGATCCAAGAGCATCATTTCCTAAGAAGTCACCAAATTGTACATTATTGTATGACATAAAATAACACACACACACCATTTCTTTTAATTATGTCTCTAGAGAATTTACTATAGATTGCCATAATATGTGTTACTTTACCACACATCATGGTTTGAAATGCTAGGCACATAGATAAGGATGTAGAAGCCAAAAGAGTAAAGGTTACTTTAGATGAGAATAAAAAGTGAGACTGTAAAATGAAAATACATTCTGTTGTAGATAATTGACTAAACTGAAAATGTCACTCAATTCTCAAGGGTCATTTAAATATTTTGCACGTGATTTAACCTTCACCTTTTTCTGCAGATTTTCATTTCCACAAATAGTCTTTGTATATTACATGGTAGGTCAGAAACTAACATAAGAGTCAATAAACATTCTGTAATACTTTTTTATTACTACTACAGTTTCCTATCTTATGTGTGGCTACCCAGATGAACATCCAATTTTCAATTCCTATTCTTCTTTGCTGCATATTGTGTCCAGTTCTGGTCAATGGGCCTAAATCAAATATATGCATGCAATACCTTGACATTGCCTTTATTAATAGGGGTTTATATTTTCTCATTTACATTCTCAAACTCCTTTAATGAAAATATAATGCCAAGCTCTTATATTTGGCAAGAATGAGCAAAACATTCTAGAGATAGCAACTGAATAAGAAAGAATGCATTCAATTTCCTGGATACCATACTAGTATACTAATCCTAATGAATTTAACAAACATTTTTGTAATACCAGCATGTATGCTAAAGTGAGATAAAAATAAACTTAAATCTTGTTTAAGCTGATGTAATATTTGCCCTTACTGTACCCTGCAAAACTTATGTCATAACCCATATAAAATTTGGCATCAGATGGGGTTGGATCAAAGATACCCTTAAAAGATTCCATTAAGCAGGGGAATTTGGAATTGGTTAACTGATTTTGAGAGTGAGGTAATCATTAAAGAATGGAATACACATAGTAAGGTCTCCAAGTTTTCTAACTGTAAGATCACTTGAAGTCACTTGGAGAGAAATATATATTAAAGACTGCTCATTCTCCAACTCAACCTCAGACAATACTTAAAAATATTATGGGATGTGAAATAAGAGTGCTAGAAAAGTGATATGACCAGTTTCTACAACACTGAAATAAATGAGAGCATTTGAAATAAATGACTTTACGTTCTTGGCTAATTCGTTGTCAAAAAACCTCAGATTTTTCATGACTGTCCCCAATAAAGTTCTGTCCTTGTGCCTCATATCTATTGTAGTTGAAAACTAGAACAATTTCTGATCTTGCACTTTGTGGCATAGCAACATAGTTTGAATTCACACCATACTATGTTTCATTGCAATACATTGATTGGAAATTATGTGAGAGGGACACCAATTATAATGGACATATTTGGGATAACTGGGGTAAGTCAGGTTAAACTCAATCCCGAAATCCCACAGGAACACATTGCCAGTTGCAGTTTTCTCTATTCCTCTGTCTATGACACTGAGATTGGCTTTTGGATAGACTGATGGCCACAATGGTAACATCTATCTTCAGAGTATCACAAATATCCTCTTGTCCAGTACAAACAAAATTCACTGCCTCTATATTGATAATTAGAGTTATAATAGAGAATGCTAAAGGGGATTATTAAAAGGAAAACTGGGATGAGAAGAAATGTTTAAAGTATTATAAAATATTGCCAATTTATATTGACAAAAGCATGGAGAATATATGAGGAAATAGATTTTAAGGGCAATAGACCAAAAAGGGAGCAAATATAACTTTATATACAGATGACTTTCATAAAGTTGTTGATATAGGTGCAATTACCAGACTTGTTAGATCAAATAGGAGAGCACAAACATCTGCTGCTATAATTTTTTTTCTAATGTTTATTCCATCAGATAACTAAAATTGATCTCCAAAATGGCATATTAAATGAACTTGAAATGTGTTATAAGATAATATAGAACTTTCATCATGTACAGTTCACAAATTTAACTCCTAATTATGTCATTGGAAAATAGCCAGAAGAAAGTGTTTTCTATAAGTATGCTCTTTGGGCAGGGGAATTAGCTTTGAAAACTATTGAGGTAACTGATGCCCTGAAATGAAGCTGTGTTAAAACAGACTCTCCAATTTCATTTGAGACAACTGACTCCTAGGAAGACATGGTCCAGGGAATATCATTGAACACACATATGCAAGGTTGGGGTGGTACATTTTACTAAAATTGATGTATATAACTGAAAGAATTCTAGTATAATGCAAAGAGGCCTGCCTTCAGCTATCATTATGGAATAAGAATCACTTAAGCAATTACATAACTCAGTCACTGCAAAGATCCAGAAGTCATGAGGAAGCCAGAACACTTTAGGAAGAATGATGCACTGATTTCACCTATATGCAAATATTCTTCCATCTTCCTCAAAAGGACATATGGCCTTTTGCATGCAGAGGTGCTAACAGAAGAGAGTGAGACTTGGAACTTTGAAGAATTATTTGACTCCAGGTCTGAGTTGCTGCATCCAGATATCTGAGCTGAGGAAAAGGGGGAAGTGGAAGATTAAGAGATGAGTATAGATTATGCCTTGATCTATTAGAAAATCATTGTAGTGCAAGTGCCTGATTTCATATTTAGAATAAATATACTCAAGGCCAAGTAGAAGATCATGGAGTACTCTAGCTAGCAAATAATAAAGCTAAGCATTATTACATCCCTAAAAAAACCTACTGAAATTAGTGCCATTGTCCAAGACTAAAAAATATCAAAGGAGTGGTTATGAGTTCAATATAAATGTTCAATCCAATCATTTGAATGTTTCCTAAGGAAGACAGTTTATTGTTTTTGAGAATGGCACTGAGTCATTTATAAAATAAATATGTATATGTGTGTATATATATACATATATATCTTGACACCAAGGACACCTGCTTTTCAATATATGATCTATTTATAGTAGTATATCGCTACAAATTCTGGTACTAGGTATACAGGTGTTGAA
This sequence comes from Tamandua tetradactyla, assembly GCF_023851605.1. Classification (NCBI taxonomy): domain Eukaryota; kingdom Metazoa; phylum Chordata; class Mammalia; order Pilosa; family Myrmecophagidae; genus Tamandua; species Tamandua tetradactyla. The sequence goes on from NC_135333.1 coordinate 120,768,782, forward strand.
CTGTTAAATGCATTATTTATGAATTAATAGGTAATACCAGAAGTGGTATTTAACCACTTTAACTAGTAGGTACAATAATGTACTTTCAAAATCTTGTCACAAATTATCTTTCTGGGACTTTTACCCTCTCAAAATCTTATAGAACATCACAATGGTCCGCTGTGTTTAGGGCATCATGAAGGTAGGATCAGGTAAGTAGGGAAAATTTGGTACATCAATACCTTGCCTTGGCAAGAGAATGGAATGTGTATGAAATTAACTTCATCAGCCTGCCACCATGGTGAAGCTTTCTAGGACACAGTCATTTGAACCATGTCAGCATATTTCTCCTGAAAGGAAAGAGAGGTTGTACATCTAAAAAAACAACTAAGAAAAGTGATTATGACCCCCTTTGGATTTTGGAAGTTATATATAGAAAATTTTCACTTTCTACTCCAAAACATTCAGCAGAAAAATGGCTGGATGCTATAATTTTACTGATACCCATAGGAAGAGAAGATTCTCCAGCCAGCCAGGTTGCAGTTCCAAAACTCTCATAATTGTTCCAAAATAACTTTTAATGGGTAATTAACAGTCATAACATAAGTATCTAAAGAATTAGAACTAACCCATTCCATACAGAAGCTGCCAGTCACAGGTGACTCCTGGGCACCTGAAATCTGGCTAGTGTGATGGAGACACTAATTTTTAAATTTATATGAAATTCAACAACTTAAACTTGAAAACTTTAATTTAATGGAAAAAAAAGCATTTTCCATTAAATTTGTTTTTATTATTTTGGTTGCAATACTACAACATGTATTCTATAATATATTATTGCTGTAATGCAGTATGACTGACAGGTATGTGGGTCATTTATAGTATTACACATAAACACATCAATAATCTCATCAGAGCCAAAGACTTCATTCAGTTCAAATGATTTATTTCATGTTTCAATGTAAAACTAGAAGCGATTATTTGAATATTTCATGAAGAAGGCACAATTTATCATGTTAGCTAAGCCATTATGATTGATAAGTTAATGATAATAATTATCTTACTAATATCTTAAAATCATTTGTTATCATTTAAAAATAAGTTTGGACCAATTTTTAAATTTAAAAAGCATACAACTGATGCAGAAACAAGCAACTATACAGAAACTTATATTTCTACTTGTACATTAAAGAAAAAAGAAACTTTAAGAAAATATTCATAAACTTCATAATGAATGGGAAACCAAAAAAACACATTTATTTATTGCATTCAAATAAATTTAAAGATAATAATATGGAAATTATACTCCATTGTCTCAGGAAAACAGTATCTGTCAGAATCTGTCAAAGAGATGGGTCTAGGTGAAGATACCAAATCTAGGATGAAAATCCTGTAGTTGAGAAATAAACTAATAACTTTCTCAGGATTGCAACCTAGACTTCATGTTTCATGTACCTTGATGGTATGAAGATGATAAGGCACCACTTTATTTGCCAAGCACAAAGACTAGTAAACATTGTATGGAGACTGTTTTAAGTTTGTTAAAGCTGGCCAGAATGCAGTACAGGAGAGGGACTGGCTTATACAAAGGGGATTTATATAGTTACAAATCTAGAGTTCCTCAAAAGAAAGGCAGCTGGCTTTCCTCTGGGTTGATTTGTCACATGGAAAGGCACATGGCAATATGTGCTTGCATTCTCTCCTGGCTTCTGGGTTCAAACAACTTTCCCTGGGGCATGTCCCTTCTGTATCTCCAAATGTCTGGGTCTGTATCAGCTCTGAGTTCTGAGCTGCATTGCACTGGGCTATGCTGAGCATCACTGAGCTGTGCTGAGATGTGTCTCTCTATTCTGACTCTTTCTTTAAAGCCTCCAGCTAATTAAATTAAACCTCACTGATTGCAGAAGACACTTCCCTTAGCCAACCACAGATGTAATCAGCCATAGATGAACTTTACATGCTGATGATTAAAATTCACAATGACAGAACAACTGGGCACCATCACTTGACCAAGTTGACACCTGAACCTAAGTACTACAGTGTCTGCTTCTTGTCAACTATACATATCACTTTAATGATGCTTAATCTCTCAATAGAAAGCAATAACACACATATTTTTTCACCTGATAATGTTCATCTGTCCTGCATACGATGCCCTAAATCATGAGCCAGTAACCCAAGGAATTCCCACATATACATAGATACCCATGTACCCTCTTCCCTAGAAGTGTTTTCCTCACAATAGTCATACTACACTGGGTGTCCTAAAGCCAGCAATTTTTTCCTCCATACAGCATGACTTAACTATGCCCCCACAGTATTCTGAAGACCTTTGTGAGCTACATTCTTCATGTAGTACAAATTCTGGGACATCAAGTCCCTTAGACCATCACTGACAAATTGGTTCAGACATATATGCTTCAACTATCTGCATGAGGGTTACTCTGTTCCATCCAGAACCAGGAACAGGGATCTGCCCTAGGAGTGTCAGCTGACTCCATGCAGAGCTGATGAGAGAATGGAAGAGGGGCCTGTCTGGGCACCACAGTATAACTAAAGACGTATTAGTTAGGGTTCTCTAGAGAAACAGAATCAACAGGCAACACTCACAAATATAAATTTATAAATATAAATTTATAAAAGTGTCTCATGTGACCATGGGAATGCAGAGTCCAAAATCCACAGGTCAGGCTGTGAATCTGATGATTCCGATGAGGGTCTGGATGAACTCCACAGGAGAGGCTCACCAGCTGAAGCAGGAAGAGAGCCTGTCTTTATTGAATCCTCCTTAAAAGGATTCCAGTGATTAAATTAAGTATCACTCATTGCAGAAGACACTCCTCTTTGGCTGATTACAAATGGAATCAGCTGTGGATGCAGCTGACATGGTCATGATTCAATTCTATGAAATGTCCTCATCACAACAGACAAGCCAGCACTTCAACCAACCAGACAAACAGGTACCACCACTTGGCCAAGTTGACACATGAACCTGGACATGACAGTCCACCCATTGTCAACTTGTCAGCTACACACATCACCTTAAACTATACCTGATTTCTAAATAAAGAAACAATAAAATGCACATTTTTTTCACCTAACGATACTCAATTATCCTGCATATAACTGGAAACACATTAAATCTCTCCAGAACAGGGTGCAAGTCCTTGGATAACATTCATTCTTAAACTTGATATCTTACAGTTTAAATAGTATAACATGAAGAAAGCAGCATTACAGTCCTCATTTCTGTAACTGATCACATGGTCAAAGTTCATATTTATCACTACCTTCTCCTACTACCCATTACATATTTATCACTAATTCTTCCCTTTACCCTCAGCAAGCACTTGAGCTGTCCATGGTTCTTTGCCTAGTGGGGTGACCCAAACCTTAATTCCTGAAGTTTCAGAGCCATTGGTAGTCTTGCCTGGATTGGGTTGCTGCAGTTTTCCATTGATTTTAATCACAGGCATGGTAGTACTAAAAGATGTTCTAGGGGATCTCTTATATTCCAAGAAAACTCCTCTTTACCTCCATTATGTAGTTGCAGTCCTACTTCCCCCTGATAGTCAGGGTCTAACACCCCAGACAATAATGGAATCCCCTTCTTGGCCTGTTGATCCAGTGGCATAGGTAGCACAAAGTGACCAGATGACAGTCTTAGATTCCAGTTCAATGGAATGATTGTTGTTTCTCCTGCTGGAAGCACTCCCTGTTTTGGAACTAAAACCTGTAAACCAGCAGAGTTCAGGGTCACAGGGACAGGAAGCAAAAATTATCCTAGTGGATCACTAGGGGTAATAGTGAGTGCTGTCACTCCCATTTCCACCCCTTGGTCCCTGGACCCATGGATCCTGGCTATGAGAGGAACAGCACTGTACAGCGGAGGCTGATTCAGAGCATATACAGCTTCCTCGAGAACATTATCCCAGCCTTTCAAGGTATTGCCACCTATATGGCATTGTAATTGAGTTTTTAAAAGGCCATTCCACTGTTCTATCAATCTAGCTGCTTCTGGATGATGGGAAAAATGGTAAGACCAGAGAATTCCATGAGCATGTGCCCATTCCCACACTTCATTTGCTGTGAAGTGTGTTCCTTGATCAGAAGCAATGCTATGTGGAATATCATGATGATGGATAAGGCATTCTGTAAGCCCATGGTTGGTAGTTTTGGCAGAAGCATTGCATGCACGAAGAGCAACCCCATATCCAGAGTATGTATCTATTCCAGTTAGAACAAATAGCTGCCCCTTCCATGAAGGGAGTGGTCCAATGTAGTCAACCTGCCACCATGTAGCTGGCTGTTCACCTCATGGAATGGTGCCACATCTGGGGCTGGGTGTGGGTCTCTGCTGCTGTCAGATTGGACACTCAGCAGTGGCTGTAGCCAAGTCAGCCTTGGTGAGTGGAAGCCCATGTTGCTGAGCCCATGCATAACCTCCATCCCTACCACCATGGCCACTTTATTCATGAGCCCATTGGGCAATGACAGGAGTTGCTGGGGAAAGAGGCTGACTGGTATCCATAGAATGGGTCATCTTATCCACTTGCTTATTAAAACCTTCCTCTGCTGAAGTCATGCTCTGCTGCACATTCACATGGGACACACATATGTTCATGTTTTCAGCCCACTCAGAAAGGTCTATCCACATACTTCTTCCCCAGACCTCTTTGTCACCAATTTTCCAATTATGGTCTTTCCAAGTCCCTGACCATCCAGCCAAACCATTAGCAACAGCCCATGAGTCAGTATACAAACGCACCTCTGGCCAGTTTTCCTTCCAAGCAAAATGAACAACCAGGTACACTACTCGAAGTTCTGCGCACTGGGAGGATTTCCCCTCACCACTGTCCTTCAAGGACACCCTAGAAAGGGGTTGTAGTGCTGCAGCTGTCCACTTTCGGGTGGTACCTGCATATCGTGCTGAATCATCTGTAAACCAGGCTTGAGTTGGAACTCCCCAAGAGTCCATAGCATTGGTCTGGGAAAGAGAAGGTAATGTGGCAGGTGTGGAGACCATGGGCATTTGGGCCACTTCTTCATGTAACTTACTTGTGCCTTCAGGATCTGCTCTGGCCCTATCTTGTATATCCCATTTCCATGTTACAATAGAGTGCTACTGCACACACCCAACTTTATGGCTTGATGGGTCAGACAACACACAGCACATGATAGGCAACTCAAGTCTCATGGTAACTTGGTGGCCCATGGTTAAGCATTCAGTCTCTACTAAGGCCCAGTAGCAGGCCAAAAGCTGTTTCTCAAAAGGAGAGTAGTTATCTGCAGCAGATGATAAGGCTTTGTTCTAAAATCCTAAGGGTCTGCATTGTAATTCTCCTATAGAGGACTGCCAAAGGCTCCAGACAGGATCTCTATTTGCCACTGACACTTCCAGCACACTGGATCTGCTGGATCATATGCCCCAAGTGGCAGAGCAGCTTGTGCAGCAGCCTGGACCTGTCGCAGAGCCTCCTCTTGTTCAGGTCCCCACTCAAAATTAGCAGCTTTTCTGGTCACTTGATAAATGGTCCAGAGTAGTATACCCAAATGAGGAATATATTGTCGCCAAAATCCAAAGAGACCAACTAGGTATTGAGCTTTAAGAAAGGTGTGTCTGCCAGTTCTTGCTTGTTCTCTAAAATTCCTGTGGGGTAAGGGAGCACTGAAACTTCTCATTTTGAGCCGGGCAAGGCCATCTCACAAATTTTTGAAAACTTATTTTTTATTTCCATTTATTTCGAATATTTTTCCTTTCCCTTAAGAGGCTTCTTAAATCAGGTATTTTTTTACAAATGTGTTTTTAATTCCCAGATAATTAGTGTCATTCTAGCTATATTTCAGTGATTCTTTTCTACTTTAATTTCGTTGCAGACTGAGAAAATACTTTTTATGATTTTATTCTTTTAATTTTGCTAATGCATATCTTATGACTCAGAGTGTGGTCTATATCGAACATTCCATATGAGCTTGAGACAAATTTGCATCATGCTGTTGGGTAGAGAATTCTATAAATGTCAACTAGGTCAAGTATATTAATGGTGCTACTCCACTCATCTATACCCTTACTTTTATTTTTTGTGAGTCCTTGATCTATCAATTACTGAGAAAGGGGTGCTGAAGCCTGCAAATATAATAGTAGATTTGTCTGTTTATCTTTCCAGTTCCATTAGTTTGCTTCATGTAATTTGACACTCTATTGTTGGGTATTAACATGTTTATGACCATTAGGGGTTCTTGGAATATTTACCCCTTTATTATTAGGTAGTACACCTTTTATCCCTGAAAGTCTTCATTGTACTTGATTCTGCTTTGTATGAAATTAATATAAACATTCCAGTTTCCTTTCAGTTAGGATCAGCATCATATGTCATTCACCACCCCTTTACTTTATTTATTTATTTGCATGGGCAGGCACTGGGAATAGAACCCAGGTCTTGGGCTTGGCAGGTGAGAGCTCTGCCTGCTGAGCCACCATGGTCCACCCACCTCTTAATTTTAACCCATCTCAGTCTTTATATTTAAAGTGGACTTAGCAACACAAAATATTGGTTCTTTTTTCTTTTTAATCCATTCTGACCATATCTGTCTTTAAATTGGTGATTTAAGTGATCCCTTAAAATGGTGATTTTTGGTATAGTTGGATTAATATCTAACATGATTTTAACCACATTTTATTTATTGGACATGTTCTTTTTTTTTTTTTTCTTCCTATATTTCTGGCTTCTCTTGTTTTATTGTATTATATCTTTTTTCTTAGTGTATTAATTATACTTCTGTAAAAAACAGGGTTTGCCCAAAAGTTTACAGTACAACTTTTAAACCAATCTGTCTATTTTCAAATAGCACTTAACCATTTCAAGTGCAGTGCAGGTAACTTATAACTGAGTATCTCCAATTACTCTCTCTCAACATATGTGATACTCATCATTCAGTACACAGACCCATATAGTGTAACAAATACATTTATATTACTATTGTTAGAAAATTAGATGAATAAATTATTTTATTTCCACTTTTATTTATTCTTTTTCTAATACACTTCTTTTGTTATTTAGACCTGAATTTTTTTTTTTACCTATTTCATTTTACTACTCCCTGAAGAACTTCTCTTAACATTTCTTACAGAAATGTGCTGAAGATTAGTTTGCTAAGTGATATTATTAAACTGGTTAATTCTATTAAATTTGCCTTTAATTAAATAGAAAACACAATATTCTAATGAGATGCTAAGAAATAGCTTGTACTTTGTATGAGAGACTCAGAAGTTCTCAGGTAAAGTATTTTTAAACAGATATATTAAAAACAATTACACAATTTTATTTTACAGATTTATACATGTCAATATATTCTAAAATAAACATATTCCAATTTTTCTTTTTCTATACTATCAAGTAGCCATCAATTTTAAAAGAAAGTTGAAATAGAAAAAGGAATTTTGAAAATTACGGTATTAAATTATGGCCATGGTTTTTGTTACTGAAAATTATACAAGCTCATTAATATTGAAAATGCTGACTACCCATTGGAAAAGCATGGAAACAATTATTTCTCTTTTAAAAGGCTTCCAAATAAAAAATCTCTGTGTGCTTTAAAAAATATTTATATAGAAATGCAAAGTCAAGACAGCTGATTAAAATTAGAGTTGGCAGAATTTATTAGATTTTATTTAAAAATACATATTGACTGGTATTGAGAATAACTATTGTAACTTTCACTTCTTTTAATGAGTAGGCCTGTCATCAGAGTCATTAATTTTGTATTATGGTAACACTTCCAACCAAGTATCACAGTAAAATTAAATGGAAGATGATTTATAGATACTTTGTCACAATTTCAAAAAAAAATGAATAAAAATAATTAAATCAGTCCAATATTCATACCATTAACAAATAAAATAGAAAGTTATAAGATATATTGCTTCTTTCACATGATATCCTTCCCTTCATTTCTATTTTTCTATTAAAATGTATAAAATGTTAGTCTGTAGTAAAATGCTTGTAGTAATATACAAGTAGATATACATATACTGTCAAATTTTACTATTTTTTTTGCTTATAGAATTATGATAAACATCAACTGAAGACCCCAAATTATAGTAACAAAAACAAGTCTATAAGTTTTGATGGCATAGTGATCTTCATATTTGAAGAAAGTGTTCATTTCCCTGAAAGGTAATTGCTCGTTAAGCAGCCTATCATTAATACTCTAAATATTTGCTCCTATGGACACAGTTTCCAAGTTTCTGACAATACCCATTATTCTTCTCTGATTGCAACCAGGTTTTTTTAAGGCTCAATGTAAGGGGTGAAAAAAAAAACACTATTATTGAGAGATAGTACAATGGAACTTGGTTGAAACATACAATTTAACTATCTCCTCTCAGCATGCAAATTCACCGTGTTCATCATGAGCTTGCAGTTTTATTCTAACTAAATATTTTGTTTCTCATGATCTGTTATAAAATCTGATCCATCAATTACTTCTGTAATTGACATTCTGAACACTGTCTTAAAGTTTCATATTGATCTTCATCAAATGCCAATTTTTTAAATCTTACTTTATTATTGAATGTATTAACCTCACTCATTTCCTGTCATTCACTATTGAATTCATTTATTCATTCATTACATATAAAACACTGAGCTAGATACTGAGAATGAATAAATCCATAGGATGTAGACACTGCTCTTGAGAAGCTTGGAATCCAGTGCAGGAAATAGATGCCAACAATTAATTACAGTACATAAGAGATGATATATATCATCTAGTGTCTATTATGAGCTCTATGGAAGTAGCAGTATGGTGTGATTAACTTAGTCTTACTGACCAGAGTCTTCCACAAGAGGTCTTATTTATTAATTTTAATTAATGATTAAAGTTTCATCAGTTTAGCAGAAAAGATTTAGACAAGAAGCATGCATTCCTTCTTTGTGAGAGCACCAAATTTTTTTCAATGCCCTGTGTTGTTCAGAGAGTTTTTGGGCTTCCTAATTTGAAAGTGGTAAGACATGAAACTGGAAAGAAAGGCCAGGTTATAAAAACATTGAGGAGTTTAAATATTATATATTGTAAGCAATAGAAAGCTATCAAGATTTCTTAGCAAGAGAGTGGCATGATCAAATTAATATTTTAGAAATTTAAGCAATGGCAGATGGACATTAAACTTAAAGATTGAAAGTAGGACAGTTACTTAAGAGGCAACTGATGTACCTTAAGTATTGCTTTTCATTTTTTTTTAACTTTAGATCATTCCATTCTACATATATAATAAGTAATTCACAATATCATCACATAGTTGCATATCCATCATCATGAGCAATTCTTGGAACATTTGCATCTATTCAGATTTTATATGTTATCTCTAATTTTTCTTTTTTTTACCTTTACTGATAGTCTTCCTTTCTACACTCTTCTCCACATCGCTCTCTTCTGTCTCTTTGTATCTGCCTCTAGTGCTCCCTTTAGTATTTCCTGCAGAGCTAGTCTCTGGGTCACATTTGCTCAGTGATTTTTTTGTCTGAAAATGTTTTAATTTCTCCCTCATATTTGAAGGACAATTTTGCTGGATAAAGAGTTTCTGGTTGACAGTTTTTCTCTTTTAGTAAATTAAATTTATCACCCCACTATCTTCTCGTCTTCATGGTTTCTGCTGAGAAATCTGTGCATAGTCTTATTGGGCTTCCCTTGTAGGTGATGGATTGCTTTTCTCTTGCTTCTTTCAAGATTCTCTCTTTCTCTTTGACCTCTGACATTCTTGTAGTAAGTGTCTTGGAGTACGTCTGTTTGACTCTATTCTCTTTGGGGTAAGCTGCACTTCTGGGATTTGTAATTTTAAGTCTGTCATAAGAGTTGGGAAATTTTCAGTAATAATATCCTCCATTAGTTTTTCTCCTCCTTTTCCCTTCTCTTCTCCTTCTGGGCCACCCACAACACATGTATTCATGTGCTTCATATTGTCATTCAATTCCCTGAGTCCCTGTCACATTTTTCCATTTTTTCCCCTATTTTTTCTTTTGCTTGCTGGATTTCAGATGTTCTACCCTCCAGTTCATTAATCCTATCTTCTGCCTCTCGAAATCCAACCTTGTACATTTCCATTGTTTTTTTTTCATCTCTTCTACTGTGCTTTTCATTCTCACAAGTTCTGTGATTTGTTTTTTCAGATTTTCATTTTCTTATTTTTGTTCATTCCTTGCCTTCTTTATATCCCCCCTCAATGCATTGATTTGGTTTTTGATGAGGTTTTCCATGTCTGTTTGGACATCCTGAATTAATTGTTTCAACTCCTATATCTCATTGAATTGTTGGTTTGTTCCTTGAACTGGGCCATAGCTTCAATTTTCCTAGTGTGATTTGTTCTTTTTTGCTGTCATCTATGCATTTAATTGCCTTAATTATTTTATTCTGGAGATTGTTTTCACTTCTTTTACCTAGCGTTTTCTTGCTGGATGAATTTGTTATCTGTCTGTTCTTTGACATTCAGTTCAGCTTTTTCTGGACCACTAGCTTACGTTTTCTTTAACAGAGGAGAATTATTCAGTTTTTATTTTCTTGTTTCTTGCCCTGCCTATATGGTGCCTTTTTCCTCCCACCCTTAGGAGGGTCTACTTAGGTATTATAGACCCCAGATGGATTTTCCTAGACCAAACTGGCCTCCTGTCAGGAGGAAAGAGTCACCTGAGTTGGTTTTCACTGAGGGTGAGACCTAGCAGCTTGAAAGACTTTCCTGTGAAGTCTCTGGACTCTGTTTTTCTTATCCTGCCCAGTATGTGGCACTTGTCTGCCTGCAGGTCCCACAAGCATAACATGATGTGGTGCCTTTAACTTTGGCAGACTCTCCCTGCTGGGGTTGTGGTGGAGGTAGAGGAGAGGTTGTAGGCTGGTTTTAATGGCTTCAAATTACCAAGCTCTGGTGTCTGAATTCCTTGAGGGAGGGATTCCACCTGAGTTGGATCTCACCCCTTCCCTGTGGAAAGCACCGGGTCCAGATAAGCTCTCAAAGAAGCTTGTTTCTACCTATGCCTGGGGCATTTTCAGTCTGGGAAGTCCTGCCACTGTATCCAAGGGCAGCCAAGCCTCTGTAGAAACACAGCTTTTTCTGTCAGCCCTGCCCTCTTAGCGCCGGGGAAAAAATCAGCGATCTCCGCTTTGACTAGGTTTACCTGAGCTAGGGGCCTATTTTTAGTAGTCAGAATTTGTGAATTAATTCCACACTTGAAGCTTAGTTGTACTCAGCCCCTGCTACTGTTAAAGTCTCTTTCCTTTCCCCTGTGGGAAGCAGCCTGTGGGGGAGGAGCACCGGCCACCATGGCTTGGGGAACTCACAGTTCTGGGGGTGCTTGCAGCTGGTCCAGCTGGTCCAGACTGGGGTATGCTGTGTGTCCGGTCACTGATGTGGCCCCAGGAGTTGTTCTGTACTGCTCTTGACTATTTAGTAGCTGTCTGGGAGGACGAACTAAAACCCACACCTTGTGAAGCCGCTATCTTGGCTCCTCCCCCCGAGTATGGCGTTCCTTAACAGTCAATTTCCATAGTGGAACAGAAACTCTTAGTTATTATCATTGTTTTTTAACTTTTAGCTCCAGAAAGGAAGGAACATCATGGAAGGGAGAAATAGATACAGCAAAAGAATGGTAATAAAAGCTAAAATATCTAGCACAATTTGAGAAATACACATCCATATAACACACTCTCATCTCTAGTATTCACAAAAGTAAACAGTTATTCACAAACTCATAATTTATTTCAAGTGGGTAATAAATTCCATTAATCATTTCTTATTATGGCCTTTGTCTAGTGGTTATTTCTTTTTGCATTTTCCCTTTATTCACTTACACACAACCTAGGCATAGAAGAAGAGAAAAAGCTTATACATTCAAAATAAATATATTTCTAAATTTCATGAAGTTATCCATAATTATTTTTCATGAGAGAAGCTATAATCTTGATCTGTATGAAATGATTTATGGATTAGCCTGCATAACCTACAAGAGATAAATAAGCTCCAAGTTTATAGTTAATAATTAGAAGAATAATTTGTTAAATAAAGTAAATATTTCATATAATTGCATTTGGGAACAATTTGAGATGGAGTCAAGAGAGTTCATAAGAAAATCTGAACAAACTGTTGCAAGCATTCTTGAATATGTCAAAGGCCAAACATTTTATGTATACTTTCTTGACTGCAGTTCTTACTTATAAAATAGAAAATATTGTGCATATAAACTTGAGTTCCTGAGGCCCTTCAGAAGACGTTGGTCTGTAAAATACTGCCTAATTATTTTATGCCATAAGGAAAATTGAAGAGTGCTTCTTTAATGTGTCAATTCTATTGTCAAGTAAAATACTCTTTAAACTCTTTTGGTTTTATGGAAACCACTTATATATGCATGCCCCTATTTAAAAATGCATATTTGAATTTTCTCTGCTTTATTTCCATACCATGGTTAATATTCATGTAGATATACAGATTTCAACCTTCTCACTGATACTCACAAAATTCATATTCAACAACCTGAAAGTCTAATAGAGTCATACTTACTTTTGAAATATATTAGGACAAAATCCATGAAACAATTTGGTAAATGAAACAAAAATAATAATCTTACAATCAGAAATTTTAATATATTACCTTGTGTGGAAACTAAGTGATGGACAAATATTCCCTGAGGAAATTTACATGAGTCTTCCTTGGAAAGTTAGCTCATTTGATTACATTGCGATATGACATCATTTCAAAGGTAATGGGACGTGATCCTACTTTGAATATGATCAGTTCTTGTACAAATATTTAATGCTCAAAATCTTTGTTTGAAAAATAAGGTACTCTGCTAGGTGCCATAAAGTCTTAATTTTATTCAGGACATTCTCTACAATATATAGAATATTCTATAAAGATTCTACTGTTCCTTTGTATCTCAAGTAACACAGGGACAGACAGACATTATTCACTTTACTTTGTTGAGTGAATCACAATCTCCATTTGATTCTGATTAATCTCCATTTAATCAGACTAAGGGACAGATCTTTTTTTTCCATCAAGCAGTTTAAGATTAAGGGACAGATCTTTTTTTCCATCAAGCAGTTTTTTTTTGTCAATGTTAAGATATGCCTTAGATTTTTTATGCATAAATGATCATGACAATTTTTCTTAGAGAGTTTTGAAGATGAGAACTAATAAATTTCTCAGAGCCTGGTACATTGTAAGCAGTCAATAAATGTTAGCAGTAGTTTCAATGTGATAGCTACAATGATCGTAATTATTTAACTTCTCTGCAGTCTCTTTAATCTGTTCCTGAAGATACATATATCTCTCATCACCAGTTCAAATTTTGGAACTATCGAAATGTGTGATTTCAAGAAATGCTATTAAATTGGTTTGCTCCAAATAAATACTGAGTAAGAAAATAGTTTTTAATCCATCTATAATAAATTAAGTGATCAAATGTAGGTAGGGTAATAAATTCAGTGTGTAATATACTCCAATTCGAATCTTAGAATTCCAGAACAGTGAAAGGAATATGGAAAAAAATTAGATTCTTCTTTGCATTCTTCTGAAAGTCTTTTGAGAGGAAATCAATGGAGGCACCAAATAGAGTAATGTGACCTTTACCCAAAATGAGAATTATCTTACATGTGTGCTCTCTGCCTGAGGGAATAATTGGGATGAAGAGCAACCTTCAGAGATGAGGCAGACCACAGTGAACATTTTAAATCAGTTAAGTAATTTTTTGGGGGGAGGTGCATGGTCTGGGAATCGAACCTGGGTCTTCTGCATGGAAGGTGAACATTCTACCACTGAACCACGCGTGCACCCCAAGACAGGTAATAATATCCTGAATACAGATGTTGAACTATCTGTGACACACTCCACCCTCCTTGTTTTGTTTTCTTTTTAGAATTTATTTTAAACTTTTTATTTTAGAAAAGATTTACAGAAAAGCTGCAGAGTCAGTTTGGTGTATTCCAGTATACCCAAACCCATGTTCCCCCATTATTAACATTTAACGTCAGTATGGCACATTTGTCTCAATTAGTGAATGACTGCTATGTTGTTATTGACTACCCTATTCTAAACTACTATTAACTATGGCTCATATTTCCTTAGTTTTTACCTTTTTGTTTGTTTGTTTCAGGATATAACATTACTTTAGTTGTCTTATCTTCTTGGGCCCCGCTTGACTGTGATACGGACCCCTCCTTGTTTTTAAGGACCTTGATAGTTTGAGGAGGGCAGTTTGGGCATATTGCAGGAGGCTCTCCACCCTTCTTGTTTTGTTTTAATCACAGCTTTTGTCGTTGTTTTTATGCTATTCACTTCATTAAAAAACCTCGATCCTTTTGGTCACATGTTTTAAAGCATCTTTTACTTGTTTGTTTCTCAGTGTATAAATGAAGGGATTCAACATAGGGGCCACAGAAGTACTGAGAAGAGCTATCCCTTTATTTAATGATACCCTTTCCTTTGCAGAGGGTTTCACATACATGAAGATGCAACTGCCATAAGAAATAGAGACAACGACCATATGAGAAGAACACGTAGAAAAGGCCTTCATCCTCTGTTGAGAAGAAGGTATTTTCAGAATAGTCCGAATGATGTTTGCATAGGAGAGAACCACTAACACCAGTGTAACCAGGAGTGTCAAAGTGGCTGAGAAAAGCATCATTAATTCTATTAAATCTGTGTCTGTACAAGAAAGTTGCAGTATGGGAGAAACGTCACAGAAGAAATGATCAACGGTGTTAGCTGCACAGAAATCTAGCTGGAGACCCACAAGGAGTGGTGGAAAAATTATTAGGAAGCCAGCCAACCATGAAACAAAGACCAGCAAATTGCAGACTCTGCTGTTCATGATGGTTGTGTAATGCAGGGGTTTGCAGATGGCCACGTAGCGGTCATAGGACATGGCAGCCAAAAGAAAAAATTCCGTTGCTCCCAGAAGAATAGTAAAAAACAGCTGTGCTGCGCAACTATTGTAAGAAATGGTCTTATCACCTGTTGCCATACTAACAAGAAATTTTGGAATACAGACTGTTGTGAATGTGATTTCTAAAAATGAGAAATTTCGGAGAAAGAAATACATGGGCGTCTTGAGGTGCGAATCGAGTAGGGTGAGGGCAATGATGGTTAGGTTTCCAGCGACACTCAACATATAAGTGAAAAAAAGAAGAAGGAAAATGACCACCTGTAACTGTGGATCATCGGTCAGTCCAAGAAGAATAAAGCTTGTCACTGTTGTGTGATTTCTCATAGCTGATTTCTACTAAACAGAGAAAAAATATTAAAATGATTTAACTAAATTTTTATGTTTCCCAGATGCACTTTGCTACACACACCCAATTTCGCCTAAGATTCTGTTAGTCAGCAGTTTGCGTATTTAAAAATTTGACCTCATAGTTTTTGCTCAAAATTCACTAACCAAATACAATGCCAAGAATTTGCTTTTATTTCCAATAAAGCCAAGCATGTCAAAGGGATAACATTTTACATTGATAAAGTCATATAAAGTTAAACCCAAAACAAGAAACAAATAAAGAACTCTCATGCTATTTGAACTTTTATCTTCTATATTTGCAATTGTTTTCCTATCAATTTACATTAAATTATTTTCAAACATCTGGTGACTCTTCTACTTTGTTAAATTAATCCATTTACTGTGTTCATTGCTCCTTGTTATAAACTGTTATTCTGTAAATCACGTGCCAGTTGAGAATTCTCTGCCTTTTGAAATATACATAATGCTGACTTAAATATCTCTAGCTATATAATGTGAGAATTCAGTACCCTAACCAAACTTCTGAACGTTTTTCAAAATTCACATTCTCATGACCACATTTAGTACAGCTTTCCCTCTTTTTCTCTGAAGACATGAACTTATTTTCCTTTCACTCACCCTGATTTTTCTTTTTTTTCTAGCATATATTAAATTAGACATAAATCACATTCTCATGGATGATATTTGTTTTGTTTATGTAGCATAGTTTGCTGAATGTTTGCAGTGACAGAGGAGAAGCCTACAAAACACACTAAAAAATAGAATTCTTGGTAGACATCCCTGGTTATTTTCACTGGTGTCGTTTCTCTGCACTCTTTCTGTCCTGCTGTGGTAACCTCTTTTCTTCTATTACCTCTTCATACTCCCTCTCTCTTCTCTTTCTGGTTCAATCCAATCACAAAATAATTTTAACTTGTTTATTTTTTTCTTATCCTTTCCTCTTCTTCCAGATCATGTCCTCACTTTTATCACCTGAAAATGCTATCACTAGATTTTCCTTTAAAATGAAAGTAGTTTTCTTAAGTGGACTATTCTACCAAATGTTAAAATTTATTTTCACCTTACAATATCCATATATTCCAGTTCTGGTCTTTAAAATGTACAGACACTTCCAGGGACTATAAATGACTATAAGACAACTAAGAGTTCCCCTACTCCTTCCCTCTCTTCTGTTGTGCTTTTCTTACTTTTACCCTTCCTTTCCCATCCACTTCCATGGCTCATAGTTCTTAAAAGGTCTATATGCTGGCAAATTGAATACAATTCATGTATTCAAAACATTGAATTACTCAGACATTTGAGAGTCACGTGTTTGTGACCAAATTCTCATGCTATGTATTCAATCCGCAGGAAAGTGAGAGTTTTAATCGAAAGTTACAATCTTTTTTTCTTTCTTTCGTTTCTTTGTTGTTGTTGTTTAAATTCTATTATCATGGTCAAAACGCATAGGAAAATGTCAATCAGACAAAGTATGATGTGTTAAACAAAGTGCCAGATAATAAATTCAGAGTTAGATGCACATGCTGATACTGTCTAGCCTAAAATTAGATTTTAAAAAATCTTAAAATAATGATTATAAGTTACCAAACAACTTTGTTTTGCATCTTAATCCTAATAATAAAGTGCTTGCTAGGTGATAGTGAAATAGGTATATGTTTCCAGCCACTATTATAGTTACAGGGTCACTATGGTTGCTTTGGAAACTTAAAGAAATGAGATTCCTTTAGGATATGACAATTGAATTTTGCATGGAAAATTTTAATTCTATTGAATTAAGTATGATTGCATGATAATAATGGAGTAATAGCCCAAGTTCAAAACAAACCCACGTTTTAGTATCATTCTCCACGATGTTTACAATGACCATGTATACTAGAGGCATATAAAATTATAATTTTCAGGAGGAAACAACAAATTTATTTAATAAAATATGTTTCTGAAATCCATTAGATACTGTGAGGGATAGCTGTCCAAAGCTTGATTCCCACAAAATGAAAGGTTCAAAGTTTTCTTAGAACATATTTTATTCCTACAATATAAGTTTCAAAATAATCAGTTTACTCTTTGGCTTCTTCTAACTTCATGTCAAACTATCTCAATGGTTTACAAAGGAATAATAACTTTTTTTTCAATTTCATGTGATAGAATAAAGTTAGTATTATTAAAATAAAAACACACATTTCCTAAACCTTAATACCTCTGGTAGCAGTTTCATTCCCAACTATCTTCTTTTGATGTGATTCCAGAACACAGGCAATTTCTAAATATTGCGTTTCCATCAGACTTTTTCATGTTGCTTTAATGCATACTTTTATCTTTCTTTCTCATCCAAAAATAACATTAGCACCAGCAAAAACACTCAGGGTATGTAAACTAAAAGATATTGTGACAAAAAAGTTATCTTGTTTCATTTCTCCTCACGGAGTTTTTCAAAATGAGGCAATGTTTTCTCCAATTTATGTTATATTCAATGTGGAGCATATTTTTTCTGGGTTCACGTAAAGTAATTGTTTTTCTTTTGAAAAGTGGTTTAGAAAGGAAGAAAAAAGAGAATATCTCAAGCTGGTTGTTTACCTTGAGATATTCCTATCTTATAAGAGAAGCACAATAGCTTACTTTGTAATTTGTCTGATTATAAGATCTATATTCCTTTATGTATACTGTATGAACTTGCCTCAAGAGGATTCACTGATTTAAAATTAAAACAATAAAAGGATACTTTTCCCCAGAGGTTCATCATACAAAGATTTTAATGATATATGAAAAAATTATGTTATTAAGTGGAATAAATATATAATTCCTAAACTCGAATTTGAAAAGACAAAAACTTCTCTTTGAGGCAGCTATATATTGAGAATCTTGAGGGGCTTTTAAGGAAACCTGTCAACTGACTTGTCTATGAAAAACATACATTTGCAACAAGAAAAATAAGATTCAACAATCTAAAGTGTGGAAACAAGTAAATTTTGAAAAGTTTAATGAACAGATGGACTAAATAGAGGTTTTTAAAGCCTGCCTAGATTAAACCTCTGAGGGCCATCCTCGTGAGTGGCAGAATTAGAAGCTAAATCAAGTTTAGAATCTAGAAAGCCAAGATCTCATCAATGACAAAAACAAACAAACAAAAACATTAAGTGGGGTCACATTGCCATTGAAGGGTCAGAGTCATATAGCCCTGTATCAAAAGAAAATGAGGCCACCACTGAGGGTCTCAGGGGAGATGCAGGAGTGTCAAGTGTGCTTGTACCCACATCCTAAGCCTTCACATCCAATCTATTGGAAAAGTCTTGTTAATTCTATTTCTAAATTATACTCAAATGTGTTTTCCTTCCTGCACTTCCACTGCTGCATAGGTAAACTTATATTAGCCACTATAACAGATACATTTTTAAATCATGTGGCATAACACAATAGAGATTTTTTTAAATTATTAAGAAATTTTAAAATACAGAAAAATGCAATTATTATAAATAGAGTGGAGCCAATTTTCACTGAACGCATCCATGTGAGCATCACACAGACCAAGGAACAGACAGCACTCACAATCCTGTCTGGTGCACCCTTCTGGTCATTGTTCCTCTCAAGGTTAGCCAATATCCTCACTTCCATTAGAGCACTGTGCCAGTTTTCACATAATAAAAAAGTTATTTCCTTACAATTTAAAGTCAAATTTACAGCAAGGTTGGAGGGTTTATTGGAGGATGAGAAGGAGTTGTTTTACTCTATGTAGTCATTCAGACACTCGGGATGATTAAGGCTCTGCCATCTTCAACATATATCAATAGTCAGCCGGCAGATGATGGAAAACAGAGTGGACAATTGAATGGGAGGTTTTTATAGCTAGACCTGGCAGTAACTTTCATACTTCAATCCACAATCCATTCACCAGAAACAAAATGCAAGGAAGGCTAATAGCTCATCAAGAAGGGTGTCCAGGAAGGAAGGTTTTATGAAAAGATAGCTGGCCTCTTCTACAACTGTCATCATTCTAATTTAATCTACCATTACCTTCCACCTGGATTTATCAGCCTGCAATCACCTTCTAAATAATCTTTTAATTCCTTCCTTCTTTCAATCTACTGGGTATAGAAAACATAAAATTACATTTTTCTAAAATTTAATTCAGATATTTCCACTTCTAGGCTAAGTGGTTATTTCCACTTCTATACTAAAATTATATCATCAAATCTGTTTGAAACACAGACTATTAGCGACCAGTAAATAATTCACTTTATATCTCCTCACTAATCTCAACTTCAGATTCTTCCACTCTTTCATTATTCATTTTATTATGCACTATAATACTGTCTTTATTTTTTTTACCATTTCTCAGTTTCTTTTCCACCTCCATCCCTACCTCCAATGCCACTCTACACCCAAATTCCAGGTCTCAGATTAGGTACCACATCCCCAAAAAGCCATTTTGAGAAGGAAACTATGAAAAACACTCCTTCATTGGTATCTTTAACTCAGGCTTCTATTCTTTTAACACAATTAAGATTTATTTTTACTTGTCACTATTTGCTTTTTCATCCCATCCCTTCTACCTAATTTTAAGGTACACCAGGACAGAGGCCATGCCCACTGTATTTTTCATCACTACTTACAATTTGGAATATTCCCAATAGTTGAAAGGACATGAATATATGCTTAAGAATGAAAAAGTTGAACTATTTGGACATAAGAAGAGCAACTGAAGGTTATTCTGAAATTCTGAACAATGAGTAGATAAGAAATAATGCAATGGATGCCTTGGCCATGAGAATGGAGGAATGCTGAAGGAGACGGGGTGATGAGTTAACTTTTGAAAATGCAATTCAAGATGCCATCCATGTAAAACTTTTCTAATATACCTCTCCCAAACTCCAAGCAAAATCAGTAAAATTTAAAACCAATAATTCAAATATTCAACTCCAGATGCTTTACTTGAGAAAATACATTAAAGCTTTATGTTTCAAAGCAGAAGTTTCATTCCAAATGAATAAAATGCTCTTAAATTCCCCTTTAATTTCTTTCCTTAACTTAAAGAAACCAAATACACACTACCCAAAAAGCTGCTTACTATGACTCTGTCTAAGGAATTGTGGAAGCACAGAATGACTTAGTTACTATGTTTTTGATCCCCCTGAAAATATTATTTTATTAATGGTGTACATATACAACATTTAAAAACTTAAAAAACACAAAACTTTGGGATTCTCTTGATGGAAAATAGCCTCCTACTCCAGCCCTCACTCACCATAAATTCTATTCTCCAGAGACTATGCTATTTCATACATTATGATTTCAGTTTTAGATTAGCTATTAGCTTTCTAGTATGAAAGTTGATCATTCAATTTTCTTACATCTCCTAAACCAGGGTTTCACATTTCCTTTTATCCTTTTCTATTTTTCTTTCCTCTCATTATTATTATTTAGTTTTTTCATAACTTACATTATTTTGACAATGTAAATATTTCCCCACTGAATCACATCTTAGACTTTATTATATCTCTTTATTAAATGATATTTTCCTTCCACTTATGTGCTGTTTTGAAAGGTTGTATGTCTCCTAGAAAAGCTATATTTTCATCTAAATTCCATTTCATAAAGGCAGAATAATCCCTATTCAATACAGTACATTTGAAACTGCAATCAGAGGAGATGTGATTTAATCAAGAGTGGTTGTTAAAATGGATTAGATGATGACATGTCTCCACCCATATGGGTGGGTCTTGATAAATTTCTGGAGTCCTATAAAAGAGGAGACATTTTGAAGAATGGAGATGCAGAGAGAGCAGAGAATGCTGTAGCACAATGAAGCAAAGAGTCCATCAGACAGAATAATGAAGATGCCTCCCAGGGAGCTTCATGAAACAGGGAGCCAGGAGAAGAAGCTAGCAGATGACACTGTGTTCACCATGTGCTTTTCCAGATGACAGAGAAACTCTGACTGTGTTCACCATACGCCCTTCCACTTGAGAGAGAAACCTTGAACTTCATCAGTCTTCTTGAACCAAGGTATCTTTCCCTGGATGCCTTTGATTGGACATTTCTATAGACTTGTTAAAATTGGGACATTTTCTCAGCCTTAGAACTGTAAACTAGCAACTTATTAAATTCCTCTTTTAAAAAACTATTCCATTCCTGGCATATTGCATTCAGCAGCAAACAAACTAGAACAACTTGGCCTAGTTTCCTCTTTTAAATAATTGATTTATCATCTATCTACTCATCAGTAATTCCACCCAGAGTGCCCACTCAGCAGATGTTCCAATACTTCTTCTACAGATTCAAATGCATTGGGCAAATTATCACTTTTTTTAAAATTATTTTTTCTCTTAGTACCATCGATCCTGAAGCCCCTATCCCAGCTGCCACATCAGGAATGATTTCTTTCTATGCCAGATACACAACTGTTGCATTGAGATTTCTGTTTCATGTATACATGGAGATTACCTTTCTCCTGTTTCCAAGTATGGATTCAGATTTTGTGGCTGTTTAAGTTTCCTCTCCCTAGAGAGACTTCTTTTAGGAAATCAAGCACAAATTTATGAATACAAAATTTGCAAATATAGAATAAGAGACAGAAATGAACACTATTTAGAATAGGGAAAATCACATCAAATAACAGATTTCAATAAGCTAATACAATCACAAAATCCAGAAAAATAACACTTGTATTAATTAGCTGCCTGAAATAACGCTCTAATAATTTTTCTTCCTTAAATTTTTGACTACATTTCTTTGATTTTTTTCCCATAGGCTTTTTTAAAGAAAAATCAAGTTAGTATAGGTGTTGGGAATACTTCACTCCATCCATGAGAGGAATTTACAAATAAAACACATAGTCTTGAAAATATCCATGTGGCCAACAATTTCAGGCACTGTGGAAGCAGCTTTACTTCAGTGAGATTAAGGAAGTGAGGTACCCACAAAAATATATATATATTTTAGAACTTATGTGGCATAATTTCAGATTAATCTTCCCAGGGAGCAGTGAGATTGTGTTTGAAAAGAAATTTCTTCATTGAGATGGCCGGAAGAACTTAAATATAAAGACCTTTAATGTGAGGTTTTATGTTACTGTAGCTGGCATAGAATCTGTGTCCAATATTTTCTGTAGATATAGGGGGTAGAAGCATCATATTCCTCTAGTGCCCTTGTTTTAGAACCCTGGTTAGCTATAGGCTTCCCTAACTACTCCTCCTCAGAGAGATCCTGCATGTTGCAATTCTTTCATCTGTAATCCACTGCTGCTATACAGGAGACCTGTTGGTATAATGAGAAGGCATGGGAAAGAGGAAGTATTTTATAGTTTATGATTACATTTCAGTCTAGAGGGTCTATGTCTCCAGGCGGTGATCACAAGTGTATCTCCAGTAGAACTGATTTTTGTTCCACCATTATGCAAGGGAATAAGCATAGAAGTTACTAGAGTTAAAATCTGTTCATCAGTCAGATAAGCCTATGCTAAAGTCTTATTCCCTGGAGAGCAGGCTTTTCTTGTGAAGAATGCTTTGGGTGTATTTCACAGTGATTTTTATCTCCTCACTTCCAGAGCCACAAGGGAAACTTTCTTGGCTCTTCATCAAGAGAAGCTGGTGTGATTCCTGGAAGCTCCCTAAAATCCTGGCTTAGAGGATTTTCTCACTTTTCCATCAGTTGACACTCAACCTCAAGAAATTTCCCAAAATTACCATTTTAGTGGTTTAGTGTTCCTTCAGTTTATGGCTTCAACAATCTCTTCCTGGGGTAATCAGATATCAGCTGTGTCTCTTTGGATATGCCTGTATGTCCAGGTTTAGGGTTGGTAGTAGGCTTTGCAACCTCAGTTCTTTGACAGGTCCAAGAAAAGTCACCAATTTTCAATTTGTTCTGCAATTTCTTGTTTTTTTTTTTTTTATTAATGGAAAGAAAAAAAAAGAAATTAACACAACATTTAGAAATCATACCATTCTACATATGCACTCAGTAATTCTTAACATCATCACATAGATGCATGATCATCGTTTCTTAGTACATTTGCATCGGTTTAGAGGAACTAGCAACACAACAGAAAAAGATATAAAATGTTAATATAGAGAAAAGAAATAAAAGTAGTAATAATAGTAAAAAAAAATAAACAAACAAACAAATAAAAAAAAAACCCTATTGCTCAGATGCAGCTTCATTCAGTGTTTTAACATGATTAATTTACAATTAGGTATTATTGTGCTGTCCATTTTTGAGTTTTTGTATCTAGTCCTGTTGCACAGTCTGTATCCCTTCAGCTTCAATTACCCATTGTCTTACACTGTTTCTAACTCCTCCTGGACTCTGTTACCAATGACATATTTCAAGTTTATTCTCGAATGTCCGTTCACATCAGTGGGACCATACAGTATTTGTCCTTTAGTTTTTGGCAGGACTCACTCAGCATAATGTTCTCTAGGTCCATCCATGTTATTACATGTTTCATAAGTTTATCTAGTCTTAAAGCTGCATAATATTCCATCATACGTATATACCACAGTTTGTTTAGCCATTCTTCTGTTGATGGACATTTTGGCTGTTTTCATCTCTTTGCAATTGTAAATTATGCTGCTATAAACATTGGTGTGCAAATGTCCGTTTGTGTCTTTGCCCTTAAATCCTTTGAGTAGATACCTAGCAATGGTATTGCTGGGTCATATGGTAATTCTATATTCAGCTTTTTGAGGAACTGCCAAACTGCCTTCCACAGTGGTTGCATCATTTGACATTCCCACCAACAGTGGATAAGTGTGCCTCTTTCTCCGCATCCTCTCCAGCACTTGTCATTTTCTGTTTTGTTGATAATGGCCATTCTGGTGGGTGTGAGATGATATCTCATTGTGGTTTTGATTTGCATTTCTCTAATGGCCCGGGACATTGAGCCCTCTTCATGTGCCTCTTGGCCATCCGTATTTCCTCTTCTGGTAGGTGTCTGTTCAAGTCTTTTTCCCATTTTGTAATTGGGTTGGCTGTCTTTTTGTTGTTGAGATGAACAATCTCTTTATAAATTCTGGATACTAGACCTTTATCTGATATGTCATTTCCAAATATTATCTCCCATTGTGTAGGCTGTCTTTCTACTTTCTTGATGAAGTTCTTCGATGCAGAAAAGTGTTTAATTTTGAGGAGCTCCCATTTATTTCTTTCTTTCTTCAGTGCTCTTGCTTTAGGTTTAAGGTCCATAAAACCGCCTCCAGTTGTAAGATTCATAAAATATCGCCCTACATTTTCCTCTAACTGTTTTATGGTCTTAGACCTAATGTTTAGATCTTTGATCCATTTTGAGTTAACTTTTGTATAAGGTGTGAGATACAGGTCTTCTTTCATTCTTTTACATATGGATATCCAGTTCTCTAGGCACCATTTATTGAAGAGACTGTTCTGTCCCAGGTGAGTTGGCTTGACTGCCTTATCAAAGATCAAATGTCCATAGATGAGAGGGTCTATATCTGAGCACTCTATTCGATTCCATTGGTCGATATATCTATCTTTATGCCAATACCATGCTGTTTTGACCACTGTGCCTTCATAATATGCCTTAAAGTCCGGCATCGCTAGACCTCCAGCTTCGTTTTTTTTCCTCAAGATGTTTTTAGCAATTCGGGGCACACTGCCCTTCCAGATAAATTTGCATATTGGTTTTTCTAATTCTGAAAAATAAGTTGTTGGGATTTTGATTGGTATTGCATTGAATCTGTAGATCAGTTTAGGTAGGATTGACATCTTAACTATATTTAGTCTTCCAATCCATGAACACGGTATGCCCTTCCATCTATTTAGGTCTTCTGTGATTTCTTTTAGCAGTTTTTTGTAGTTTTCTTTATATAGGTTTTTTGTCTCTTTGGTTAAATTTATTCCTGGGTATTTTATTCTTTTAGTTGCGATTGTAAATGGGATTCGTTTCTTGATTTCCACCTCAGCTTGTTCATTACTAGTGTATAGAAAAGCTACAGATTTTTGAATGTTGATCTTGTAGCCTGCTACTTTGCTGTACTCATTTATTAGCTCTAGTAATTTTGTTGTGGATTTTTCTGGGTTTTCTACGTATAGTATCATATCGTCTGCAAACAGTGATAGTTTTACTTCTTCCTTTTCAATTTTAATGCCTTGTATTTCTTTTTCTTGTCTAATTGCTCTGGCTAGAACTTACAACACAATGTTGAATAATAGTGGTGATAGTGGACATCCTTGTCTTGTTCCTGATCTTAGGGGGAAAGTTTTCAATTTTTCCCCATTGAGGATGATATTAGCTGTGGGTTTTTCACATATTCCCTCTATCATTTTAAGGAAGTTCCCTTGTATTCCTATCTTTTGAAGTGTTTTCAACAGGAAAGGATGTTGAATCTTGTCAAATGCCTTCTCTGCATCAATTGAGATGATCATGTGATTTTTCTGTTTTGATTTGTTGATGTGGTATATTACATTAATTGATTTTCTTATGTTGAACCATCCTCGCATACCTGGGATGAATCCTACTTGGTCATGATGTATAATTCTTTTAATGTGTTGTTGGATACGATTTGCTAGAATTTTATTGAGGATTTTTGCATCTGTATTCATTAGAGAGATTGGTCTGTAGTTTTCTTTTTTTGTAATATCTTTGCCTGGTTTTGGTATGAGGGTGATGTTGGCTTCATAGAATGAATTAGGTAGTTTTCCCTCCACTTCGATTATGTTGAAGAGTTTGAGGAGAGTTGGTACTAATTCTTTCTGGAATGTTTGATAGAATTCACATGTGAAGCCATCTAGTCCTGGACTTTTCTTTTTAGGGAGCTTCTGAATGACTGATTCAATTTCTTTACTTGTGATTGGTTTGTTGAGGTCATCTATTTCTTCTTGAGTCAAAGTTGGTTGTTCATGTCTTTCCAGGAACCTGTCCATTTCATCTAAATTGTTGTATTTATTAGCGTAAAGTTGTTCATAATATCCTGTTATTACCTCCTTTATTTCTGTGAGGTCAGTAGTTATGTCTCCTCTTCCATTTCTGATCTTATTTATTTGCATCCTCTCTCTTCTTCTTTTTGTCAGTCTTGCTAAGGGCCCATCAATCTTATTGATTTTCTCATAGAATCAACTTCTGGTCTTATTGATTTTCTCTATTGTTTTCATGTTTTCAATTTCATTTATTTCTGCTCTGATCTTTGTTATTTCTTTCCTTTTGCTTGCTTTGGGATTCGTTTGCTGTTCTTTCTCCAGTTCTTTCAAGTGGACAGTTAATTCCTGCATTTTTGCCTTTTCTTCTTTTCTGATATAGGCATTAGGGCAATAAATTTCCCTCTTAGCACTGCCTTTGCTGCGTCCCATAAGTTTTGATATGTTGTGTCTTCATTTTCATTCGCCTCTAGGTATTTACTAATTTTGCTTGCAATTTCTTCTTTGACCCAGTTGTTGTTTAGGAGTGTGTTGTTGAGCCTCCATGTATTTGTGAATTTTCTGGCACTCTGCCTATTATTGATTTCCAACTTCATTCCTTTATGATCACAGAAAGTGTTGTGTATGGTTTCAGTCTTTTTAAATTTGTTAAGACTTGCCTGTGACCCAGCATATGGTCTATCTTTGAGAATGATCCATGAGCACTTGAAAAAAAGGTGTATCCTGCTGTTGTGGGATGTAATATCCTATAAATGTCTGTTAAATCAAGCTCATTTATAGTAATATTCAGATTCTCTATTTCTTTATTGATCCTCTGTCTAGATGTTCTGTCCATTGATGAGAGTGGTGAATTGAAGTCTCCAACTAGTATGGTATATGTGTCTATTTCCCTTTTCAGTCTTTGCAGTGTATTTCTCACGTATTTTGGGGCATTCTGGTTCAGTGCGTAAATATTTATGATTGTTATGTCTTCTTGTTTAATTGTTCCTTTTATTAGTATATAGTGTCCTTCTTTGTCTCTTTTAACTGTTTTACATTTGAAGTCTAATTTGTTGGATATTAGTATAGCCACTCCTGCTCTTTTCTGGTTGTTATTTGCATGAAATATCTTTTCCCAACCTTTCACTTTCAACCTATATTTATCTTTGGGTCTAAGATGTGTTTCCTGTAGACAGCATATAGAAGGATCCTGTTTTTTAATCCATTCTGCCAGTCTATGTCTTTTGATTGGGGAACTCAGTCCATTAACATTTAGAGTTATTACTATTTGGATAATATTTTCCTCTACCATTTTGCCTTTTGTATTATATATATCATATCTGACTTTCCTTCTTTCTACACTCTTCTCCATGCCTCTCTCTTCTGTCTTTTTGTATCTGACTCTAGAGCTCCCTTTAGTATTTCTTGCAGAGCTGGTCTCTTGGTCACAAATTCTTTCAGTGACTTTTTGTCTGAGAATGTTTTAATTTCTCCCTCATTTTTGAAGGACAATTTTGCTGAATATAGGAGTCTTGGTTGGCAGTTTTTCTCTCTTAGTAACTTAAATATATCATCCCACTGTCTTCTAGCTTCCATGGTTTCTGCTGAGCAATCTACACATAGTCTTATTGGGTTTCCCTTGTATGTGATGGATTGCTTCTCTCTCGCTGCTTTCAAGATCCTCTCTTTCTCTTTGACCTCTGACATTCTAACTAGTAAGTGTCTTGGGGAACGCCTATTTGGGTCTAATCTCTTTGGGGTGCGCTGCACTTCTTGGATCTGTAATTTTAGGTCTTTCATAAGAGTTGGGAAATTTTCAGTGATAATTTCTTCCATTAGTTTTTCTCCTCCTTTTCCCTTCTCTTCTCCTTCTGGGACACCCACAACATGTATATTTGTGCGGTTCACATTGTCCTTGAGTTCCCTGATACCCTGTTCAAATTTTTCCATTCTTTTCTGGATAGTTTCTGTTTCTTTTTGGAATTCAGATGTTCCATCCTCCAAATCACTAATTCTATCTTCTGTCTCTTTAAATCTGTCATCGTAGGTATCCATTGTTTTTTCCATCTTTTCTACTTTATCCTTCACTTCCATAAGCTCTGTGATTTGTTTTTTTCAGTTTTCCTATTTCTTCTTTTTGATCAGCCCATGTCTTCTTCATGTCCTCCCTCAATTTATCAATTTCATTTTTGAAGAGGTTTTCCATTTCTGTTCGTATATTCAGCATTAGTTGTCTCAGCTCCTGTATCTCATTTGAACTATTGGTTTGTTCCTTTGACTGGGCCATATTTTCAGTTTTCTGAGCATGATCTGTTATCTTCTGCTGGTGTCTGGGCATTTAGTCAGATTTCCCTTGGTGTTGGACCCAACAGGTTGAAAGATTTTTCTGTGAAATCTCTGTGTTCTGTTTTTCTTATCCTGCCCAATAGGTGGCGCTCATGGCACACGTTTGTCTATGGGTTCCACCAGTGAAAGTTGCTGTGGTCCTTTAACTCTGGAAAATTCTCGCCATAGGGGATGTTCGGCAGCCGAAGCATCTTGGAAGAGTGCCAGCCCACCCAGGGTTCCGAACGCGGGGAGGGTCGCCGGCCGCCGCAGCACGGGAGAGCATCTGGCCAAATTACCTAGTCGGCCCGGGGCGCCAAGCGTGGCGGGAGGGTGCCAGCTGTCGCAGCCTGGGAGAGTGCACTGTTCCCAGCCGGACCAGGGAGTCACGTGTTTGGAAGGGACCCCCCCGGTCACTGTTCTCTGCAGTCTGGGGATTTCTGACCGAACTCTTTCAGTTGGTCTGGGGGACCTCGCATGATGGGGGCGCCAGCCGCTGCGGCCCAAGGGGACCGCCTGTCCAATTCTGCCAGCTGGCCTGGGAAGGAAGAAGGGAGGGACTCCGGCCGCTTGCCGTCCCACCCAGGAAAGCCCGTGCCCCTCAGTGATCTCACTGGAGCTAGTTCTCTCAGACAGTCAGCTGTTCCAGGATGGGGTATGCTATCCCTTTGATCTCCGTCGTGGCTCCGGGAGCTGCTCTGTATTGTCTCCACTCCCCCAGTAGCTGTTCTGGAGGAGGAAAGGTGAGGGTGGCAAGGCTGTGGAGGCCAGTGGTGGAGGAGCCGGTGAAGGCAGAAGAGGAGGGCGGGCGGGTCGGCTGCTGCGGGGCGTGGGCACCGCACGGCAGGCCGGCGGACAAAGAGAGAGGGGAGAGGAGGGTGGGCGGGTTGGCTGCTGCGGGGCATGCAATTTCTTGTTTTGTGAGTGAAAGTGATCACCACGCTCTTTACATGTTGCAAATAACCAAGAACTCATCTAGACGTGCTCTGAACTTATTTTTTAGGCATTCATATTTTCAATTCTACCTCCATATTCATGCATATTGACTGCAATATTATTCCCATGTCATGGAAGAGTGCTTGGTGCATTGCAAGCACTCAATAAATTTTTATGCCAGCCCAGGTCTAGGGCCCCTTCCTAAAAGAGAAAGAAATCCCAAGTGTTGTTAGTCAGGGTTCTCTAGAGAAACAGAATCAACAGGAAAGAACTGTAAATATGAGATTGATAAAGGTGTCCCATGCAACTGTGGGAATGGAAGAGCCCAGAATCCATACGGCAGGCTATGAAGCTGGTGGCTCCAATGAAGGGTCTGGATGAACTACACTTGAGAGGCTTGCTGGCTGAAGAAACAGTGAAAGAGTCCTTCTTCTTTCTTAAAAGCTTTCAACTGATTGGTCCCTTATAAAAGCTCTTCAACCCCAGATGCTTGTAGCCATTAAACAATGTAAGATCAGGGGGATATCAAGAGATTTCTGCAACCATTAAAGAACTAGGAAGAGTAGGAATATTAATAACTGCCCATAGTCCTTTAATTAGTCTGTGTGGCCAATATGGGAACCTGAGAGAAACTGGTGCATGATATGAATTACCACAAGTTAAAATAATGTCAACTTTACACGCAGCAGTTCTAAACATTGCGTCTCTACTCCAAGAAATTTGCACTCATTTATGCCAATATCATTCTGTTTTAGATTTAGTTACTGCTTTCTTCAGTATTTCCTGAGATAAGGCAAGTCAACCTGTTTTTGTCTTCACCTGGGAAGGACTTTCACCACATTCCCCCAAGTCAATTCTACATAGCTCAACCATTTGCCATGGCCTAGTAGCAAAAGACTTGGCCTATTGGGAAAAACCCAAATGTGTGACCTTATTTCGTTATATTGGTGATGTTATGTTAAATAGCAATTCTCTTTCAGAACTAAAAGAGGTTTCAGAAACCTTAATATCCCATCTCAAGAGCTAGGGATGGGCCTCAACCATGAAAAACTACAAGGTCCTGGCTGTTCAGTCAAATTCTTGTGTATTATATAGTTGGGTAAGACAAAAACTATTCCTTTTACAGTAATTGATAAAAAGCACAATGTTTTCCATCAGCAGTCCCAGAGCAACACTAGGGGTAAACAGTGGGGAGAGGGACAAGAGTTAAAGGGAGGATTAGATTTCCTACTTGGTGAGGGTGTGTTCATTGGTTATCTTTTTCTTGGGAACAATGAAATCATCTAAAATTGAGAGTGTTGATAGACTATGGACTTTGGACATTATACATGATGCCTAATGAGTGCAGGTGGCTGAAGGATGCACTGACTGAGAAGTAGATTGGCAAACGATAGTGTATATACATGATAGAAGACTGTGCTGCTACAAAAAAGGATGAAGTTGTGAGGCATGCAACATTGTGAATGACTCTGTGGGACATTTGGTGAGGCAAAATAAAAGCCAGAAACAAAAGAGCAATTATTCCATGGTTTCCTTCAGAAAATGCTTTTAAGAAAACAGGGACCTAGATTGTAAGCTCTTATAGCAGTTACATTTAGGCCAGAGTGATAATTATTTCTGGATTTTGAGAAGCTCTTTTGTATATGTGTAACCTGGTATTTAGAGGTAAGAATGAAGCTGATCAGGTTGGGATTAATTAATTCGGAACACAGGGATAAGGAAGCTACTGTTTATATTTTAGAACCTCACCTACTCTTTGAGACCAAAAGAAGAAAAGTTTGTTTTGTCTGGAACCTAAATTTTATGTAGGACATAATCTAACTCAGCCTGTCTGGATAGCTCATTTAAATTACTGAAACACAGGGAGTCCAAATAAGAATGAGGTTCTTTAATCTTGTAAAATTTAATTCAATGCCTGGACACATCCTAGACTGTATTAAGCAGATAATCAAAAAGTATTGGCAAAGTTCCTTGAGGGATGGGAGAAAAAAAATATGGAACTACTAAACTTTACTACTGGGGAAACCCCTGATACTGAGTCAAACATTAGGGATACTCAAATTAATAGGCCAAGCCATTGATCTTGAGGCTTGTTCTTGTGACGCTTATGTAGGTAGCAGAGAAGCTTAGCCTACTTATAGGTGTGCCTGAGTTACTTCTGGAGGACCTCTTTTCTTGTTCTGATATGGCCTCTCTTTCTCTAAGCCCAACTCTGCAAGTGAAATCATTGTCCTCCTCTGTTTGTAGGACATGAAATACAGGGATGAAACTCTCCCTGGCAGCATAGGAGATGACTCCCAAGGGTGAGTCTGGCCCTGACACCATGGGCTCAACAATGCCATCATGACCAAAAGGGGGAAAAGAAGTTTAACAAATAAAGTATCAATGACTGAGAGAGTTCAAATAAGAGTTGAGAGGTAATCTGGAGGTCACTCTTATGCAACATTCAGTTAGACATTGCTGCCCATCATAACCTGCCAAACCCCAACCAAAACCATTCCAGCCAATCCTAAAGAACACTTAGGGTGTTTTATAAGATTCTGCAAAGGTTCCATGCACTAGGGTAACTTTACAGAAACCTACAACCTCCAGACAGGTCCCTGAACCAGGTAAGTTCTGAAACCTAGAGGGGCCAACCTCTCTGGAACATCAGCTTGTTCCATCTCCCTACCCCATATTATTGGCAGTCCCTTTCAACATAAAAAAGTTAGAATGGGTATAGCCCAAATACCCCTAGTGAGTGGGATAGAAAGATCAAAGGTGATGGTGGAGTTATACAAAGAAGGTAAGGTTTAACAAACAAGTATGATTGCTGAATCATTATAGTGGTATTTCTTTTAGTCTCTCATATCTTAGAACAGCTAGAAATAAAATCATAAAATTGGGAACATTGAGACAGACACACTCACTTGAGTCCAAAGCCATACCACTAAAACTTGAGAAGCAGTTACATCAAATGAGCAGACACCAAGGGTATTATAGTTTATGACATTTAGCCCAGCAGTTCCAGCCAGTCATCATGCACCAACAATTTACAGATGTCACACAGGAGTGCTAATTATGCTCCCTCAATGACCATGTCAATTGCCCCAGCAACTAGATGGGACATATCACCCTATCACAGGCTCCAGTGACTTGGTGGCAAGTATACTACATTGGCCCCTGTCAACTCTTGGAAAGGGAATGGTATGCATTCACTGCAGTAGATACTCCCTGGGAATTCTTCTAGCTTTTACTGTGGAAAAATCTAATCACTGAGCAACCATACACTGCCTAGAAAAGGCGAACACCTTGTACTGGATACCTACATAAATAGAAAGTGATGGGGGAACCCCTGTCACCAGATGACAAGTGGATTATAGGCTATGCACTGTGATGTAATATGGACTTTCCACCTCCC
Organism: Tamandua tetradactyla; assembly: GCF_023851605.1. Lineage (NCBI taxonomy): Eukaryota > Metazoa > Chordata > Mammalia > Pilosa > Myrmecophagidae > Tamandua > Tamandua tetradactyla. The sequence continues at coordinate 120,801,548 of NC_135333.1, forward strand.
TTTAACCCACAGGCATAGGCTTATAGAAAGAATGAATGACTTCTTAAAGGAACAGTTGAAAGAAGATAATAAATCATTACAATAATGGATTAAAAGGCTATATTAGGCCCTAACCCACCTAAACTCTACACCATAGGTTGGAGCCTCAGTTCTAATTGAAATGCTAATGGAAGAACCTATGCAGGCACTGACGATGCAGATTAAAGGACCAACAACCTTACATCCTACAGGGGGAAATAATAATAAGTTATTGTTGCTTATGACTTAGATCATATAAATGGGGGGAAATGAGGTTCTGCGGCCTTGGTGCTGGCCTATGCAATTGCGCTGGTTGGGAACCAAGCCCATGTACAATAGAAATCATCCAAAATATTGCAATATGGCCACAGTTTATCCAAGAAATGCCTGTTAAAATTTTTATCACCAATCCAGGGCCTCCTATTCCCGCAGGTACTTTATGTATAAGTATGTGGGCCCTTCTTATGCCTAGACTAAAAACTGATATCATGGTGGAGGTCTCTCAAGACTTACAGGGGAAAATATCTTATATTTAAAATCACAATGTTCTTCTGTCTGTTCCCTTACGATCTACCAATATAACTCTTGCATGTATATTATTAGATCAACAAGATTTACAGCTTATTGTTACCCATAAACATCTATCTTTTTGCCCATAGTGCCTTTGAAAACACCTTTCTACAGTGGGCTTCAATGGTAACTCAAGCCCATAATCAAACCCAATGTTGGGTTTGCATGAACTTGCCATTCTCAGGTGCTACCAGCCCTCCCCAGACACAGCTACTGCTGAATGAATTACATGGAATGCCCTGTAGACATGACAAGACTCAAACACACCAACAAATCTGGAGTAAGACTTTCTGTTTTAAGACAGAAAACCATTTAACATCCTATAATGAGACTCATGCTTATGTTTTTCCCTTATGAGGGAACAAATAAATAAGCCCCAGCCTATATCAGGGTATGCTGTACATGATGCAATAAGATAGCTGAGAGTAGAAGCAGTAACCTTAGACTGTATTGCCCCTGTTTGCATGGAGCATCTTAATGAAAACTGAGATACAGGATGGTTACCCTCAGAAGTGTGTAATTTTACCATTAAGATACAAAATGATAGTCTTTTCCAATGACAAAGTGCCTCCCACAGACACAGCGTATACGCTACCCCTATAGGGTGTCTATGAACCTGTGGGCAACATGGATGGCCCTATCTACCTTACAATTGAACTGGATGCTGTACATTGGGACAACTGTATGCCCCTGACATATTATATGATTCTTTACCACACACGTCTAACAATTTGGAAATGGTCATATCTAGACATCAAATGAAGTGTACCTTTGGTGATTTTATTCTTTAGCTGATCTTGCCCAAGGGGAGCTGTGATGGTTACCAAGAGCATATTACAACTTTAGTTAATCATACAGTTTACATGCCTAAGGAAGCTAACTTGGCAATATCGTTGTTAAAGGAAAAGACTACTAAACTATGGAAAGTAGTTTTTTCAAGTAAGAACGACTTTAGACATTTTAACTGTGGCACAAGGCAGAACCTGTGCCCTTATAAACGCACACTGTTGTTTAACAGAACCTGTGCCCTTATAAACACACAATGTTATTTAAAAATTCTTGAACACTCTTAGTATTTCAACACACTTTAAGTCATATGTAAGAGCACATACATTTGTGGAAATGCCAGTCTTTGTTTCTGACCCACGTATCTCTGACTTGTCATAATACAACCAGTTCTCTTCAGAGATTGTTGCTAAGGTCTGAGAGAGTTTAAATGATGAAAAGGCTTTATTCTTCTTCAGAATTAAAAGCAAAAATCTTCAGGCCCTTAAAAATCCCTGGAAAAACTATTTATTACTAGTTCTTTTTTTAATGTTCACATTTTTTCTGATCAGTTTTCAATCAATTCATGAGTATTCCTTTATATGGCTCTTTGTTCACATTGTTTATTCTCCTGACAATGCCTAATCTTTCTCCAATGACAAGCTGAGAAGCCATCCTCTACTAGAAATCTTCTCCAAGACCCATTGAAATCTCCCCTAGTGTCCTAAATCATTTAGTAAAAAACGTTCTCATCTATCACCAAGCTTATGATACATCATGTGTTATAAAGTTCAGGTAAATATCAAGTCTTCTCAATAACACAGTATATTGCAATAGTCAAGGGCCTTGTCTTGCAATTTTGTTTATTGAAAACATATGATCTAGAGTAGTTCAATAAATGCTTGTTATTGATCATAAAGTCATAAAAGAAGAAACTTTCCCACAAGGGATAAAAAATTATTTTTACCCAGGGATTCTCAGTATTTAGCTTAATGGGACCTTACACAATTCTCAATCACACAACGAATTGTGTTGTCTCATATTTTAAGGAAATTTACACCATCTGCAAAGTGCACAAACACAGACTTTCTGCTTTCTGTTCTTCTAGGTAGAGCCAAATTATAGGTGTACTACAACTGAGACTGCACATCAGTTAAGAAACAAAAGGCTAAACAGAAGTCACTTTTTCACATGAAGTTAAGTGAAATCTTAATGTTAGGTTTTGGTCATTTTCTTCTCCACTATAGACTTCTCTCTTTTTTATTTCTTTTAATTCCTTCTCTTTTTCTTCCCTATTTTATTTCTTTTCCTCACTGACCAATTGTTCACTTTATCTTTTTTAAACATTTTTTATTGGGAAATATTACATATATACCAAAAGCAATAAATTGCAAAGTAAATTTAAAAAGTAATTATGGCACAGATGTCAAAGTTTGATATGGGTTACAGTTCCACAATTTCAGGTTTTTCCCTCTAACTGCTTCAAAAAATTAGAGATTAAAAGAAATACAAATATGATTCAGCAGTCATACTAATTTGTTAAATCCTGTCCTCTCTGTTATAACTCCTTTTTCTACTTTGATCCTTCTTTCAATCTTTAAGGATATTTGAGCTATGTGGATTGTAACTTTTTCAAGCTGAAAGCAGGTGTTGACAAGATGGAATGGGGGATGGAATTAGTTAATGTCCTTGGAGAGGTTAGCTCATCAGTGTTTCAGGACTTACCTGGCCTAGGAAACATCTGCAAGGTATAGGATTCTGGAAAGTAAACTTAGAGAATGAAACTTTTGTAGAATCTCATATAGAGCCCTAAGTGTTCTTTAGGGTTACCAGGAATGGTGTTGGGTGGGGTTTGGCAAACCATGGCAATTAGCAATATCTAGCTGAGGCTTGCATAAAAGCAGCCTCCAGAATAGCCTCTCAATTCTATCTGAAGCCTTTTAGCTACTGACACCTTACTTTGTTACATTTATTTTCCTTCTTTTGGTCTGGAAGGCATTGTCAATCCCACAGTGCCAGGACCTGGCTCATCCCTGGAAGTCATGTCCCACGTTGTCAGGGACATTTTCACCCCAGGATGTCATGTGCCATGCAGGGGGGAGAATAATGATTTTCCTTGCAGTGTTGGAGTTAGAGAGAGAGGCCACATCTGAACAACAAAGGAGGTTCTGTGGAAGTAATTCTTAGGCATAATTATAGTTAGGCTTAGCTTCTCCACTACAGAAATAAGTTTCATAAGAGCAAGCCTCAAAATCAAGGCCTTGGTTTATTAACTTGGGAATCCCTAATGTTTGAGAGAATATCATGGTTGTCCCAGGAGGGAAGGTTTAATAGTTCCATATTTTTCCTTCAGTCTCTCAAGGGACTTTGCTAATACTGTTTAATCATCTACCCCACATACCATGATATGTATCCAGGTATAACATTAAGCTATACAGAATTAAATGCTCTTGCTCCCGTTCTGTGGTAACGTGTTTGGGTTGTTAAATGAGCTTTCCAGGCAGGTTGATTTAGATTGTATGTTATGGAAAACTTAGGTTTTGGACAAAATAAAGCTCTCATCCTTTGGTCTCATACAGTAGATGAAGCTCTATAATACAGAAAATATCATACTTTGCCCTGAGTTCTGATTTACCTTAATCCCCAAAACATCAACTTTGTTCTTATCTCTAATTGAAGCCTGATCTCTTTTTGGTTTTTTACGGTTGCTGTATGTAGCAGTGTTGACTTTCAGAGCTGCAGAATTCCAACTCTGAGTCTTAGGTATCACACAGGTATCCAAGGCTCCAGGGAAATATCAGGTTATACACATATAGCACAGTATCTCAGAATCTGGAAATACAATTCCCAACTAAATGTGAGTGCTATGTGAGTTTACAATCTAGGCCACAACTTTCTTATAAATATTTTCTAAAAGAAACCATGCAATATTTGTTCTTTTGTTTCTGACTTGTTTTGCACAACATAATGTTCCCAAAGTTCATTCACTTCATTGTATGCCTCATGACCTTTTTCCTTTGTAATAGATGCACAATATTATATCATATGTGTACACTTCAGTTCTCCTATCTGCTTCTCAGTCAATGTACCCTTTGGACATGTCCATCCAGCGCACATTATGAATAATGTACAAAATAAACAATCCTTGTCTTATGGTATTCTTACTTAGTTGTAGAATCATCATCACTCTCGACTTTAGACAATTTTCATTAGTCCAAAGAGAAAAATAGCAGATAAACAGAGCCTCACCAAATAGCCAATCTAAGCTTCCCCTTCATGCTTGTCCCTCCACCCCCTAATTATTTATCCCTGTTATTGCTCTGGTATTGTTGATGTCTTCCTGTAAATACAGGCCATAGCATGCAATAGTAGTGTTCCCACTATACCCTCTATTATTGATTCTTTGAACAAGATTCATACTTTTGAGGTACTTTTGAGGTAGTTTATGCAAGAAATTCTTTATATTTGAGTGTTAATTGGTGGGATGCATGGCTCCATACAAGCTCTTTTAATCGTATTCACCTTCAACATGGCAATATTACTTTTAACCCACTGATGAACTACCATCGCTTCTATCCATTCTCATACATTTAAGTTCAACCTCATTAAGTAACCATTCACCCATCTCTAATTTCTGTGTATCTCTAGTTCCATATATTCTACATTATAAGCTTCTGAGTTTACAATTACCAGGATCATATTAGCAAAATCATACAGTGTCTATCCTTTTGTGTCTGGCTTATTTCACTTTGCATTATGTCCTAAAGGTTCATCCATGTTGTCATATACTCCAAGACCTAATTTTGTGCTATTGCTGCATAATATGTCATCATATGTGTATATTACATTTTGTTAATCCACTCATCTGTTGATGAGTAGGTGGATTGTTTCCATCTATTTGTAATTTTCAATAATGCCTATGAATATTGATGTGCAAATGTCTGCTTTCAGATCTTCTATGTATATACCGAATAGTTTTATTGCCAGATTATAGGGCAAGTCAATATTTAGTTTTTGAAGGAAATGCCAAACTGTCTTCCACAGCAACCGTACCATTATATATCCCTACCAACAGTAAATAAGTGTTCCAATTTCTCTACATCCCCTCCAACATTTATAGTTTCCCATTTGTTTAATAGCAGACATTCTTATAGCAGTGAGATGCTATGTCATTGAAGTCTTGATTTGCATTTCTCATATAGCTAATGAGGATAAGCATGTGCATTTTAGCAATTTGTATTTGTTTGGAAAACTGTCAATTCTTATCTTTTGCCCATTTTATAACTGGGTTGTTTGTTCTTTGGTTGTTGATTTGTATGATTTCTTTACACATACAGGACATTAAATCTTTATTTGATATGTGTTTTTCAAAAATATTCTCCCATTGATTTGGCTGCCTCTTCAACTTTTTGATGAAGTCTTTTGAGGCACAGAAGTGTTTAATCTTGACGAGTTCCCATTTATCTATATTTTTCTTTCATTATTTATGCTTTAGATTTCTGGTTCAAGAAGCTACCTCTTATTACTAGGCTTTGAAGATATTTTTCTATATTTTCTTCTAAGAGTTTTATGGTTCTGGCTCTTATATTAATGTCTTTGGTCCATTGTGAGTGAATACATAGAGACAAGAGCATTTAACAAAAATAGATAAAATTAGCAGGAAAACAACAAGTCTAGTTTGAAGAAGAATGCCTAACCACGACCTTATTCCTGAAGGTAGCCAACTGAACAGATCAAAGAAATTAAAATTATTAACCAGTGTAGTCATAGCCTGTACTTGATCATTCAGATTATCTAGGAGAGAAGAGATGTTACCAGATCCATCAGGAATATAGGCACAAATTCTGCTTTGACTAGAACACAAGTTTCCCTTTGCAAGGCAGTGAGGCTATCTAGGGCCATTCTGTTTTGTAGTACTGTGTTGTGCATTAGAGCCATTTCTGTATTTACAAGAGTTATATTATGATAGCTGTCATTTAAGGTCTGAGCAACAAAGGTGTTTAATGCATCTACCTTAGCAATTATTTCTTCAACTCCTGTACATGAGACAAAAACTGACGCTAAGCGATCACACTAATGGAAAAAAGAGTGATTCCATCAGGCTTGTAAAAGGGTCTGAATGGACTTACCCAAAACATGATTGTATTCCACTGGCAGAATAGGCTTTAACTCTAGTATCTCTGTGAGGATGGATACTGAATATGACCTGTTTTCACCCTAGTCCATGTAATTACTCCCATCAGTGGACTCTTCTAGGTATGGGTCTGCTAGTGGCACATCCATTAGCCCTGGTCTGCTTGCATACACTTCATCCGACAGCTGAACACAATCAGACCCTTTTTAATGTCTGGGACATTGGTGGCAGAATTGAGCTTATCTACAGTCTTTAGGATAACATTCAGATTGAGACAGTTTAAGAGCACTGCCTGATAGCAGCTCAGCCTTCCCATTATAAGCCATTGTTGCCCTTTTAGTTCTAACAGGAAAAAATGTAATGAGGGGTAAGAACACGGGTTGGGAAGTTCAAAGAAAAATTTTGAGTTTCCTGAATCAGTTCCTAAGTGGCTGCTACTGCACATAAACAAGCAGGCCATAGGTTGCCATGATGCAATATACCTGAGATGGATTGGCTTTTATAAATCAACTTTTTATAAAGGGGATTTCTCTAGCTACAAATTTATTAATTTGGAAGGTACATAGTGATGTCTGCTGGGCTTCTCTCCCAGCTTCTGGATTCAAATGGCTTCCCCCAGGACAATTCCTTTTTGCATCTCCAAATATCAGGATCTGAGCCAGCTTTGAGCCTTAAGCTTTGTGCTTTGTTGTGCTGTGCTATGTTAAGCTCCTTCTCTTTCTTCTGAACTCTCTTTTTAAACCTAACTCATTGTGGAAGGCACCCCCTTTAGCTGATTGCAGATGTAATCAGACATAGATAAATTTCACATACTGATGATTTAAGTTCATAGTGACAGAGCAACTGGGCACCATCACCTGGCTTAGTTGACACCTGAACCTGACTATCACATGTCCACCTCTTTTCAACTTGGCAACTATTCACATTACTTTAAACCATACTTAATCTCTAAATAGAAAAAAATAACAGATCTTTTTTCTAATGATGCTCATCTGTCCTGCATACAATGCACTAAATCTTTCCATATACAAAAATCCATTCATTTCATCACAATATCACAAAAGCCTTAAATCATTTCAATAACAATACAAATACAACAGCAACACAAAATAGTACACAACCTAATCTGTCCAAAAGCATAATTCCCCCCGGATGTGGACCTGTAAAACTCAGAACAAATTATCTACTTCCAATACACAAAGGAAGAACAACAATAAGAAAAGCAATCCTATTGCTACAGGGAGATAGTGGAAGGAAAACAGGGGTCATTGGACTAAACAATTCTGAAAACCTACAGGGCAAATTCCATTAGATTTCAAAGTCTGATAGTCATTAATCCTCAGGGCTTTAGAAAGTATCAGTTTCCAAAGGCCTGCATAGAAACCCTGTTCTCGCAAAGCATTGGGATAAGGGTTGCAACATTGGGGAACATTGAGGCGACCACCATTTTTTAGTCATACCCACCTCAGGCATCTGGGTGGCATCTGGATTCTTCACTGTCTCTGGGGTGCATGCTTAACTCCTTCTGAAAAGTGAGGTGGCAGCCAGGCTACCCTCAATATCTGGGATATGCGCGCCACCCTCTCCAAGTCCTGGAGCACCAGAACACTTCCTGAACATTGAGTCAGAAGGCATGCCCTTTGCCTCTGGCATAATCTCACCCCCTTCACATACACAGGTGGAGCCACTCTCCTGGCCTGAGATTTCTTAGTTTCCAAACTTAGTTTCTGTGCTGGTTTGAAAGAATTTAGGTACCTTAGAAAAGCCATGTGTTAACCCTAATCCTACTGTGTAAAGGCAGTCATTTTTTTCTAATCCCTATTCAGCACTGTATATTGGAAACTTAAATTATATTATCTCCATGGAGATGTGACTCAATCAAGTGTGGGTATTAAACTTGATTAGGTAGAGACATGTCTCCACCTATTCCAGGTGGGTCTTGATTAGTTTACTGGAATCTTTTAAAAGAAGAATTTTGGAGAAAGCTTCAGAAGACCTAGCCACAAGAAGCAGAGAGTCCACCAGTCAGCAACCTTTGGAGATGAAGAAGGAAAATGCCTCCTGGAGAGCTTCATGAAACAAGAAGCCTGGAAGAAAGCCAGCAGATGCCAACATGTTTTCCATGTGCCTTTTCAGATGAGGGAGAAACCCTGACCATGTTTGCCCTGTGCCTTTCCACTTGAGAGGAAAACTCTGAACTTCATTTGCTTTTTTGAATCAAGATATCTTTCACTGGATGCCTTAAATTGGACATTTCTATAGACTCACTTTAATGGGACATTTTTATGGCCTTAGAACTGTAAACTTGTAACTTATTAAATTCCCCTTTTTAAGAGCCATTTCATGTCTGGTATATTGCATTCTGCCAACTAGCAAACTAGATCAGCTTCCATGGTTCTACCTCTCAGGATATTCTTCTTTCTATCTATGTTCTATCCCTTCAAGTCCAGACCAGCATGCTTTCATTTATATAGGTCTCACAAAAAAAAAAAAAAATTCTTGATTTGGCATGTAGCATACAAGGATCAAAGCTACTAGACAATAGAACCTTCCACAAATGCTTTTTGGATGACTCCATCTCCAATCCTGGCTTGTTTTGTAATGTGACGGTTCCATGTTTGGTTATATCTTCATATAGGACACTACTTCCTGGGGGGTCACTTTCTGGAAGCCCAGAATTTTTCAGACCATAAATTTCTGGTTCCTTTTGCACCCAAAATTCAGTTTTTAATTTTTCCCTTTTTTGTCACATTTTACTATAAGCTGCAAGGAGAAATACAGGCTGCATCCTCCACAATCAGTTTGGAAATCTCTTCAGTCAAGTATCCCAGATCATTGCATTCATTTTCTCCCTTCCATCTAGCACCAGAATTCAATTTTGCCAAACTTTCTACCACTTCAAAACAAGGGTCACCCTCCTTCCTATCTGCAATAAAAATATCTTTAGATATCCTATTTCTACCCACAATCTCTTCAAAGCAATTGAGACTTTCTCTATCAAGTTCCTCACAAATTTTTCCAGAATCCTCTCCTTACCCATTTAAAAAGCCATTCCAATATGTTTGGTATTTGAAAAGACAACAGCACCCCACTCCTGTGGTACCAAAATCTGTTTTAGTTTGCTAAGACTGCCAGAATGCAATACAGCTGAGATGGATTGGCATTTTTAGAGGGGATTTATTTAATTCCAAATTTACTCATTTGGGGAGGCACAAGCCAAAATCTACTGTGTTTCTCTCCCAGCTTCCTGGTGCAAAAAGCTTTCTCCAAGGAAGTTCCTTTTTCCATCTTCAAATGCATCTGAGCTGGAAAGGATCTGATCTGGACTGTACTGAACCCCCTCTCTCTCTTTTGAGCTCTCCCTTTAAGCTTCACTCGTTGCAGAAGGCACTCCCCTTAGCTGACGGCAGATGTAATCACCCTTAGATGAATTTCACATGCTGCTGATTTAGGTCCATGACAACTGGGCGCCATCACCAAGTTGACACCTGAACCTAATCATCACAGGTCACCATGTCAAGCTGTTTTGACAAATAAGCCACATATTTGCTCTGAAAGGCATTCTTTCACAAATCAGGGATTCTTAAAGTTGAAGCTGTCATTAATTTGTCCTTTAAACTTGAAAGACAATTGTACATGCTGGTGTCTATCCTGAAGGATCTTTTCATTTCCCTTCAGGGCCAGATACCAAGGTTTGGCTATTTATCCAAAATTTGGTATCCACAGTCTACAGTATCCAGCCATACTGAAGAATCCTTTGAGTTCCTTTTTGTTCTTTGTCATGGCTACTCACCAAAGACGTTTTTTCTACCAGGCAGCAGACCTTCTTGTCCTTTAGAGAGCTCACATTCTAGGTATTTGACACTGGTCTGAGTAATCTGAGCCTTTTTCTGAGATACATTACATCCTTTCTCAGCTAGCATATAAAAAAGTTCTTCCTGGAGCTTTACACCCTGAAGATCTCTGGACAAGGCTTGCTCAAAAAGTGTTGAGGTATTTTAAAACCTTGAGGCAACACAGTCCAACAATACTGCTGTTTTATTCCTATGTTATGCCCCCCCCCTTTTGAATGAAAAGAGTTTTTGTCTTTAATTAATGGATGCAATAAAATGCATCCTTTAATTCTAAAACTGTAAACCAAGTATATGTTTCAGAGATATTGATGAGGAAAATATACTGACTAGGTACTGTTAGGTATACCTACTTGATCTTCTACTATGTGACTTGCAGCTGTTATATCATGGACAAATCTGTAATTTTGCATCCATGGTTTTATTACTCCCCATTCCGAAAAACTTTTAATTAGTGGCAAAATTTTTCTAGGCAAGAAAGAGAGGGAGCCTTGCAAAGAAATTTATAAGTCAATTGACCTTCTGCAATTTGGCCCCTGTGTGAAGAATCAGTCATTAGCAACTCCAGACATGCCACAGGGACAGATTCCTTTTAAGTGCAATTAAGTTTCTGGCTTAAGATTGAATAAATTGTTCCCAGTATCCACCAAGACATTTAATAATCTCTTAAACCCTTGAAATGAGACCCGAGGTTCCCTGTGGGTGATCAGGTTAGTTTTCCAACTGGTTGACGTGCTCATGGGCGCAGTCACTCCAGTCACTATCTTCATCTCCCGTCAGCTGTGGGCACTGGGTTGCTGGTGTTCCTTTTGTTTCTTTACATGTCAAACAGGGATATTCCCATTTCCACTACCCTTCTTTCTTGCAGTACACACACTACTGGGGACCCAATGGTTTTCTTGGGGTCCTGATGGTCTTACATTCCACAGACTTCTTTTGCTGTTGAAAAGCTTTACTCAGGACTACTCCTAAGAAATTAGCTTGCAATTTATCTAGGTAAGTAACACTCTGCTTTTATTGTTTTTCACATGCAAATTCCCATTTGTGCAAAACTTTAAAACCAATTTCTACAAACTCAATGAATGATTTGCCTAATCCTTCTTCCAGCTATTGCAATTCCAATGAATGTTAGGGGCACTTTGGCAAATAAAAAACTGATTTACATTGGCTCAATTTATTGGGTCTTCCGCCCTTTTTTAGTAAACTTAATGTAAGCCCTGAATAGTCATTCTAGGAATACTGACAGGCTTCTGAATAACTTCATGAATTTTAGTCGTTATTTTGTTTAGGTACCACTTTGTAGAGGCTCATTAAATACAAGCTTTATAAAGACCCAGTTTTGTCCTGTCAGCTTGTTCATTTGGGTTCCAATAAGGGTCTACTTGTAGAATGACTAGACTTCCAGGGACATGTACTGGATTTCCTGAATTATTATTGTTTGAAGAGTCAGCATGATTGTAAGCCTTTTCAATTATAATTCTTCTTTCTTCTGAGGTTAATGGCACATTTTATAAAGATTGCATAATCAGGCCAATTAGGATTATGTGCTGCAAAAATTGAATCAAACAATTTTTCCATTTTCCTGGGATCTTTGTGATAACTGGGAACCTAGTTTTCCGATTGTGTAGATCTGAGGTGGAGAAAAGATTATGCACATACATATGTCCCCTAGGTTGGCCCTCCTCATCTCTTCCAGCAGGCACTTTTCTAAGAGGGAAATGTTCCTGACTTTGCCTCCAGAGGTAGTGACACCCTGCCTAAAAGTTATACAGCTCTGGGTAAGAGGTGGTGAGGCCATTTCAGGGGAGTTCAAGGAAGTCATGAGCTCATCCTCAGCCCTCCCACAGTGGGGAGGGTTGATGACAAATTCCAGCAGGAAGGGGAAGGGGAGTGCAGAAACCACAGACTCCAGCAGAAATGGGGGTCATGAATAGACCCTGCAGGTATCTGCACAGGGGCTTCAACTGCCACTTTCCTGGTTGGGAGCCCCCAGCAATCGCCAACCTGGGACCCAGAGGTCTCGGCTACCACTCTCCCAGCCTAGGACTCAGGACCCCTAGTCAGAGCCCAGAGCACTTTCCAGCTTGAGGCCTAGGAAACCTGGCTACCAACTTCTTAACCTGCAGTTCTGAAGTCTCAGCCAACACTTCCTTCACCTGGGGGTTGGGAGTTTAATCTAGCAGATTTTTAATCTGAAGCAGGGTCTTCCTTTACCTCCTCCCTGAAATTCAGGAGCTCTGGAGAAGAGGAGCTAGGAGGGTAAGGGCTTGGGTGGTGGGTAAAACAACATGTGCAAAGCATTTTCTCTGCAGCTTCTCATTCTGAGCCAGAGCATAAACACTGCCTCTATGGAATTCCTTCCCATTTGTCCATTCTCTTACAAAATAAATAAATCTAGCTGTGAAATAACATTATATTCTATTGATCTTTGACTTGGCCACTATTGGCCATCCCCCAATTTGTACTGAGACCAAATTACTTCATATAAATGTAGCATGCTTTTCTTTGTCACAGGGTCATACCCAAATTGCTCTCAAACTTTAAGAATGCTATTTAAAGGATCATTCTTGTTATTTTTTTTATATTCCTCATTCATGCTTTTTTCCCCATTTTTAATACTTGTTAAACAACTTTTTGAGACAAGAACAAAAAGCCCAAAATCAAAACCAAAGTCTAGGTGACAGGTTTCAGTGACACTTCCTTATGCCATGGTCTGTTCCCTTTTCCAAAACAAAACAGGTTTCCATGTGCAATTTCACCCTTACAACCTTGGCAGGAATTAATGTGCCACAGAACATCCAAATAGGGACCCACGCACACATACGTTCATTAGCACTCACACACACACCAGACCTGTTTTCCTCTGCTGCTCTTGGAGAAAAATTTCTCTGAACAAAGACTTGTGAACATCTTGCCTTAGAGCTCTAGGAATCCACCAAGCAGCATATTTATCAGACAATGAGTCCTACACTGGGCACCAAATTGAAGGTTTGCTAACAAGTGGACTTTCTGTGTGTTAATCAGTCACATACATGCATTTGGCTTAGGTTCCTCTTGCTACTGCTTCTAATCTTAGGGTCAATAAACTAAGCCCAGGTCCTCTCAGTGCTTGGACATAGTCTTTCCTTTTCATTTTACAAATAAACAAAGCAATGATTGACTGAACATCCAACTAGTAGGAATATTGAAACATAGGGTACTGCCCTTGCTTAGGATTTAGAATTGTTTATCAAAGAGATACTAATAAAACAAGTGTTAAGATAATAAGAAAAACTTTAAATTTCCTATTCGTCCATGTTGGGTTCATAAATAACTCCTCAAGATTATGGGCTAAGGAGCAATGACTGGCGAGATGAAATTTTAAGATTCCTTCCCTGATGAGGCACCTCTTGATATAGTAATAATAATAATAACACACTTTAATCCTTAACAATGACTAACAATGGATACTACATATAACTCTCTAATCCATTAAATTCTGATTCTTGAAAGTAAATGCTGTCTTACCACTAAATTCATTGTCATGTCCCACTCACCAGGTCCAATTATCCATGTAAAATCATCCTATAAAGTAACAGTGTGATGTACTAAAGAAGATAGGTGTCCAGATTCCCTGGGGATTTGACTGTGTTGAGCCAGAATTGACAGGCACTGACAGGACAGTGAAAATGTGTTGCTGAGTGCAAGCTGTTTCTGATGGTCTTTAATAGCAGGAACAAGAGAATGTGTTGATTTGCCACTAAAACTATAGCTTCAGTTGGAATAAACTCCTGATTAAATTAATAGCAATCCATTGTCATTCTCCAAGGTCCATCTGTCTTCTGTACATGCCAAATTGGTGTGTTAGATGGTGATATGGTGGGAATCACCATATTTGAATCTTTCAAGCCATTAATGGTGACATTAATCTCTTCAGTTTTTACAGGAATGCACTATTTGGGGTTTCCTATTTTTGTAGAGCAAGGTAGTTCTAGTGTCTAGTATTCTGTTATTCTAGTTTTGGCCTTTCCCACTAAAATAACCATCCTTCCAAGGGTCAAAGAACCAATGTGGGGATTTTTTCAGTTGTTAAGTAAATCCATTTCAATTATGCTTTCCAGAAGTGAGAAAATAAACACAGACTACATTGGTGAGCTTACTGGGTCCACTGTGAGATGGATATGAGCTAAAATTAAAAATGTATCACCTTAACTCCATAAGCTTCAACTCTTTTAGGCTACAGTGATGTTTAGTTTCTCCAAGTATTAATGTCAGCTCAGAGCCAGTATACCTAGTGTTCGAGTTTGCTAGCTGCCAGAACATGACATACCAGAAACAGAATGGCTTTTAAAAAGGGGGACTTAATAAGTTGCCAGTTTATACTTCTAAGCCTGCAAAAATGCCCAAATTAAAACAAGGCTATAAAAATGTCCAATCTAAGGCATCAAGAAAAGATATCTCGGTTCAAGAAGGCCAATGATATTCAGGGTTTCTCTCTCAACTGGAAAGGCATATGGCAAATATGGCAACATCTACTAAATTTCTTTCTAGGCTTCTTGTTTTAGGAAGCTCCCCCAGGGGCATTTTCCCTCTTCATCTCCAAAGGTCTCAGGCTGTGTGGGCTCTGGTAGTTCTCATGGTTCTTTTGTTGTCCTCAAACTGTCTCCAAAATGTTTCCTCTTTTAAAGGATTCTTCTGAACTAATCAAGATCTACCTGGAATGGGTGGAGCCACATCTCTGTGATGATAATCTAATCAAGTGTCCAACACACAGGGCTGGATAGTTTAAAAGACAAGGCTGCCTCCACATTTCGGGTTAGGATGAAGGCATGACTTTTCTAGAGTGCATAATCCTTTCAAGCCAGTACACCTAGTTTTCCCTGAAAAGTCACCTATTAAATGACTTCAGGTCCCTTTGAGAAGAACTGGAAAAAAGGTTAAGCGTATACATTTTTGGCAGTGTAGCAGCATCCTTACTCAAGTGGTCTTAGTTTCCCCCTTCTTTCTGAGTCTGTGAACAAATTGAAGACTGGAAATTAATTGAGGGGTGACCACTTTCTGCTTTGGTAATTTAAAACACTTCTTTTCACTATACCTCCTGTGTTTCTGCTAATACAGGTCAAAAAAACTTCGGAAAGCCTTCTCCTGTTCTAGTAATAGGAACATTATGATCAACTAGCTGGCATCATAGATCTCTGTGAATCACACTATTCTGATTACTTCTTTTGCACCACTGCTCATTGAAACAGCCATTAATTATCACTGCATGACCACACATCACAGGCTCCCATCACCTCCATTGTGTTTAGGGATTCCAGTTTCTAATATAATTTCTGGCATAAAAACAAACAACGAACAAAAAAAACAGAGACCACATGGATCATCAGGGATGCTATGCTTCCTACAGGAATCTGTTTATTAGTGCTGTGGTGAATTGTGCCTCTGGGTGCTCTTGGTTGAATGAGCAGGTTTTATGTGATATACTCAGTCTAACATTCCAATCTTCTTAGTTTTTTAATACCCTCTACAATGCACCAAAAATCTTTGGACTTTTAGCTTCACATAGTGTATCTGACCTTTGGGTCCATATTTCAGTCAACATTTCAAACAAACCAGAAAAGCCATTCCTGGTTAATTGAGCTGAAACAGCAAGAACTCTGAGATATAAATACAAATTTTAAAATTTATGAAAAAGTATTATTGCATAAGAATAAAAATTTAATATTTTTTTCTGTTTGACAATATATGCAAGACAATAATTTTCTCAGTTCTGTCAGCTCTCTAAACTCATTACATATATTTCTGAAAAATACTTTCAACCGGCATTAGTTGGGAACAAAATAATTTTCTAATACCTCTTCCAGTAAAGGACACTGCTGATAAATGCTTCCTCTCAGTTAATTTCTCTTTCTAAGAGAAGTTAACTGAGATATAATTTTTTCTTTTGTCAGTTCCTTGACTTGAATATTTGATTCTTCATGATCATGTAGGTTCCCAATGCAGTCCCCAAAGCTGAAGTTTTGTGCATTTCTTGCAGAAGCTATCACATAAAAAAATGTGTCCCCCCAAAAAAAAAAAAAATGTGTCCCCTATCCAAGGCATACAAGTTTGGCAACTTCTTCAGGAAGTCTCAGTAGATCAATGAGCTCTCTCTATTTTTATTTATGATTAAGGATTACATTGAAGTGGAATGTAACATGTCTAGAAAGTAGTTAATGCATAATTTTCTGTTAAAGTAGGTGGTGAATACTCTTTAGAACCATATAGCATCTATCCACACATTCTGAAGACAGACTAGGAATAAATGTTGTAACTATTAGATCAAAATGAACAACCATAATTTGAATCAACAATTATTCTGAGAAATTTATGGATTGTAAAGCCCAGCATGCTGGGGAGGTCACAGATACATTCAAATGACCATCTCCCAGCCCTTGCTAACCCCACTCTGTGCTTCCTTTTCTATTATGCAACTATGATTAATTAATAAAGATGCTGTTTAAAACAACAAACCAATGAATGAACTAAGGAATCATTATCTGACTGTCTAAATAACAACCTAACTAATGTATTAACATCAGTTACGTGTTAAGCATTTAGGTCACTTTTTGATGCAATTATGGCTAAATATACAGGGACTGACAAAGTATACTTTGTCAATCATCTATCCTCCATGGTTTTCCAAGGATACTCTTTTAGTATATCTGCTACCTAGTGGATTTTTTTATTATTAGTTGATGGGTAAACAAAGAAGTCAAGAGTATAAATTTGGCACTGATTATCTATATGCTTTAGTAAAGCTTCTTAACATCTCTAGGACTTTTTCATTTGTAAAAGTGAGCTGGTTGGAAGAATAAAAAATCTACAGAGCTTTACAGTTTAAATGGATTCTATGCAGCCTAAGGAAAAAATATGAAAGCAAAAAAGTTAAGAAAATGGAAGCTTTTACTTATGATAGAAACTCTGCCTAAGGAAATCAGAGTAAAAACATCTACAGTTTAGTGTGAAGGTATTAAGTCAGAGAAGGAATGGAATTTAAGCCTATAAAATCATTAACATCATAAATAGGGTTAAACAGATTTATTCTGAATCCCCTATTAAATGAGAACTAGAGCAATGCCTAGGCACAGCACTAAATTGTATAAAATTTGCTAGAAAGACATATTTTTAATTAACTTAGACTTGAATCATCTCTTTACTTACTTCATGGATTTACTCTAAGAAAATAATCAGTATTTAACAATTCCCAACAATACTAAAACAGACACATAATGACTTCTCCTCTTAGGAGTTCATTAACTCAAATGTTGCATATGTTGGGGTTATCACTAAGTGATTACTATGAAAATGTTACATTTAAGCAGTAACCATAATTTGAAAAGAAGAAACCTTATGTTCGTTCATCCATACATTGCATAAGATTAATTACCAAGCTCAGGATATGGATTTAATATTTCAATCACATATGTAGATATTAAATATCATATGGCATTACATTTGATTTAGAAATTGAGTTGTAAAAGCAATTAGAAGTCAAATTTCCAATTTCAACTTCTCCCAGAAACTTATTTTTAAAAGTGAGGGATAAATAAATGCTTCCTCTAAGCTGTTAAGTTTCACATACACACACAATTGTACACTTTTAAGAAGAGCATAAATGATGATAAAATTGACTTACTTAAATGAAGCAGTTGTTGCAATTGCATGCTATGGGCTATATTCAAAAGGAAAACATCAGCATTACCACAGCAAGAGTAGAGGTAAATAACGAAGGGAGGGACAAGAGTTAAGAGGAGGTTTAGATTTCCTATTTGGTGAGGGTGTGTTTATTGATTTTCTTTCTCTTGGGAACAATGAAATTATCTAAAATTGAGAGTGTTGACGGACTGTGGACATTGGACACTATACATCACAATTGATGAACACAGGTGGCTGAAGGATGCACTGACACAGAAGTAGATTGGATGAATGATGGTGTATACTTATGAACAAAGATTGTGCTCCTACAAAAAAGAATAAAGTCCCGAGTCATGCAATAATGTGAATGAGCATGTGGGACATTTGGTGAGGCAAAATAAGCCAGAAACAAAAGAACAACAATGGTATGGCCACCTTCAGAAAATACTTATAAGAAAACGGGGGCCTAGATTGTAAGCTTTTAGAGCAGACACATTAAGGCTGGAGTGGTTATTATTATTTCTGGATTTTGAGAGGCTATTATACATATATGTATATATGATATTTAGAGATAAGCATGAAGCCAATCAGGTTGGGGTTAAAGTAATTCAGAACACAGGGATAAGGGAGACAGTGTTTATATTTTAGAACCACACATACTCCTTGAGACCAAAGGAAAAAATGTGTATTTGGTCTGAAACTGAAATTTTCTTTAGCGCATAATTTAACTCAACCTATCTTTATAGCTCATTTGAATAATTGAAACACAGGGAGCATAGAATAAGAAAGAGATCCTTTAATCCTGTATAGATTATTATAATGCCTGGATGCATCCTAGAGTATATTAAACAGATAATAAAAAAATATTGGCAAAATCCCTTGAGGGATGGGACAAAGAATATGGAACTATTAAACCTTACCATCAGGGAATCCCCTGATATTGTGTCAAACTTTAGGGACACCCAAATCAATAGGCTGTGCCCTTGATCATGAGGCTTACTCGTGTGAAGCTTATGTAGGTAGTGGAGAAGCTTAAACTACCTATAGGCATGCCTAAGAGTTACTTCTGGCAGACTTCCTTTGTTGTTCAGATGTGGCCTCACTCTCTAGAAGCCCAACTCTATAAGTGAAATCACTGCCTCCCCCCTACTTGGGACATGACATCCAGGGGTGTAAGTCTTCCTGGCAACTTTCATCATGACTCTCAGGAATGAATTTGGCCCTGGCACAGTGGGATCAATAATTCCATTCTGACCAAAAAGAGGAAAAGAAGTGTCAAGTATCAGTGGCACAGAGAATTCAAATAGAGTTGACAGGCTACTCTGGAGGTTGTTTTTACACAAGCTTCAATTAGACCTTGCTACCTATCATAACCTGCCAAACTCCAAACAGGACCATTCCAGCCAATCCCAAAGAACATCTAGGGCAATATATATGATTCCACAAGGGTTCCCTGCACTAGAGTAACTTCCCAAAAACATACAACCTCCAGACGGGTCCCTGGATCAGATAAGTCCTGGAACCTAGAGGGCCCAGCTGCTCCAGAACATCAGATAGTTCCATCTCCCTACTCCATATTAGTGACAGACCCTTCCAATATGAAAAATTTAGAATGACCATAGCCCTAACACACCTAAAGAGAGGGATGGAAAGATCAAAGGTGACGGTGGTGTTATACAGTGAAGATAGGACTTAACAAATGAATATGAATGCTGAATCATTAAATTGATATCTCTTTTAGTCTCCAGTATCATAGAGCAGCTAGAAGTAAAAACCTAAAATTGTGAAATTGCAACCCATGTCAAACTCCGAAATATGTTCAACAACTAATTGTGGTGCAGTGCTTTGAAATTTATAATTTTTTAAAATATATATTATTTTTCACAAAAAAGAAGGAAAAAAGTCAATTGTGATGATAAAAAAATATTTAAGCTTTCTAGCCTCTTATATTCTGGAGCAGCTAGAAAGAAAAAAATCTGAGAGGATTGTATGGTAGCCCATGATAAACTCTGGGATCTGTCCCATAACTACTTGTTGAAGAGTACTTTGAAAACTATTGCTTTTTTATTTCTTTGCTTTGTATATATGTTATACTATATAATAAGAAAGTTAAAAAATAAATAAAGATTGAGGACTTATTCAAATAAAGAGACATAATGACAAAAAATAAAGAAGCAGTTTTTACTGTTTCAGTGATCAAATAGTAACATTAATGAGATAATGCAAAAAATCTTTAAAATTTTTTTAATGTTAAAAATGATTTAATTTTTAAACTATGTTGAAAAATGTCTTTCAAACTTTTTTATTTGTTTAATGATCAACTTTAAATAGTTTCATTTTCTTGAGAAAAGCTTTATCTCATGGACCATATCTTTGAAAGCTATTGTCACCTGCTTGTTCCTTAAGGTATAGATGAAGGGGTTCAGCAGAGGGGCCACTGAGGTATTCAACATAGCCACTCCCTTGTTAAAACTTGCTGCATTCTTAACAGAAGGATTTATATACATAAAGATACAGCTTCCATAAGAAAGTGAGACCACAATCATGTGAGAAGAACAAGTAGAAAACGCTTTTCTCCTTTGCTGAGGAGAGGGGATTCTTAGAATTGTCCTGATGATGTATATGTAGGAAAGAATCACGAGTGCTAAGGTGAAGATGAGTGTCACCGCAGCAAAAACAAACTCGATGACTTCTATGAAATGTGTGTCTGAACAGGATAAATGCAACAATATGGTGTAGTCGCAGCAATAATGATTGATGATGTTGGAGGCACAGAAAGGCAGCTGGAGAGTCATGATATGTGGCACAATGACAACTAAAAAACCAGAGAACCAAGAACATAAGACAAGTTGAATGCAGAGTCTCCTGCTCATCACGGTTGGGTAATGCAGGGGTCTGCAGATAGCAACATAGCGATCATAGGACATGGCGGCTAAAAGGTAAAATTCAGCTGCTCCCAGAAGGATGGCGAAAAAATACTGAGTGAAACAACCAGCAAAGGAAATTGTCTTGTCTCCAGTTCCAATATTGACTAGCATTTTGGGAACAAAGACAGAAGTAAAGGAAATTTCCAAAACGGAAAAATGGCGGAGGAAAAAGTACATGGGAGTCTGGAGGCGATAATCCCGCAGAGTCAGAATGACGATGGTCAAGTTTCCCGTGATACTTAAGGCATAAGTTAGTAGCAGAAAAAAGACAAGCACAGCTTGGAGATTCGGGTCATTCGTCAGGCCAAGAAGAATGAACTCTATCACTGATGTTTGATTTCTCATGATTAATTTCATAAAAATCAAGGCAGACAATAATAATAAGGTTAGAATAAAATTAAAGGTATCAGATATTTTTTGAAATATAAAATCAGATTGAAAAGCCAACTGGAAGTAAATATACTTTGTTTGGAAACTATGAATAACAAGACAATAAATCAATTAGCATTCTGTTTTATTTTACTCCATATATAACAAAAACCCATCCTCTTAAGGACATTTTCAATGATTGCCTCTAATTGTATTATCCTGTACTTTTTACCATTTTCTCATTTTTAATATTTTCCTTCTTATTCTTTCAATTCCATTATTCTCTAAATATATTATTGACCTCTCTTCAAATCCCTAGTCTTGTTTTATTGAATGCTAAAGAGTTTTTATTCAAATTGTAAGATCCAATTTATGCACTCAGTACTTTCAGATGTTCTTTTAATATCCTATAGATAGATATATAGAAAAATTCAAAGCAAATTTCAAGAATTGCTTTGAGAACTTTTAAGAATTATTAGCTCTTAGTTTGTTATCCGATCAAGTAAATATAGTCTAAAATATGGAGTATGGAAAAATTGGAACTCAATTGTTTTTTTTTTCCTACCGTAATCTCATTTTAAATAATTCTGGGCACTTACTAGATACATTTTTCTCTTAATTCTTAAAAAAGTGTATGGAATTTTTATTATTACAGTTCCCAAACCATAACAAGGGCACAAAAAATAACCGTTATTATTATAACATACAATATGTAAATTAATTAGTTATCAGTGAAGTGTTTAAATCAAAATGATCTCACTGTTGGTTCTTTGTGCTACAAACTGGATCTGCTCCTCAACATATACTTCTTTAAAAAGTGGATTCTTGGGCCACAGTGGCTAATTGGCAAGAACGCTTGCCTGCCATGGCAAAGGACCCAGGTTCAATTCCCGGTGTCTGCCCATGTAAAAAAGTGGATTCAAATTCAGGTCTCCAGAAAATTTTCTCTAACAATCCCAACAATAATTGTTTATCCTACTTCTTTATAAATATTTAAGATAACATAACACTGGATGATAAATTCCAGTATTATTTTCTACTTTTTTCAATTACTTATGTTTATCTGTCCAACTTTAAAGTGAATAAACTCTCCACAAGAATATGATTCCATTACTTTACGACTTTTATAGAGGACAACAAACTGTCCTCTATAAAATACTATAAAAATTTTAATGCAAAATATATTATTAACCCCTCTTCAAATTTTGAGTCCTGTTTTATTGAATGCTCTAGAGTTTTTAATCAAATTGTAAGATTTAGTTTATGCACTTAGTACTTTAAGAAATTTTTAAAATATTTTTTAGCATCAGATATGAAGAAATATTACTGGGAATTCTTATTCCTACTAAAAAATTTTAAGATTCTTTTTATTTTAACAATTAAAGGCTTCACTACATATATTGGCTTATTCTCATGTTGCAAAATGTAGTAAGTTAGCAATAGTAAACTTAACACATCCATCATCAAAGTAAAAAATGTCCTAAAGATTCAACATGGACAAAATCGCAGCTTTTGCCAAGTTAGGACGAGTGATTGTCCACTAGAATTATAATAGAAAGATGTCCTAATATTTTACTCGAGCCAATTTTCACTTTTGCACCATGATTGTTTCTTTTGTTAAATACTTCATAAAGCAATTAGAATCACCAAATACATTAATGGTATTTAAAAGCAATATTGTTAACATTCCATTTATGTTAATTAATAATCCAGGTTTTTGCACCAATAATATAAATTTATGTGTTAACTGAAATTATGTCTATATTTTCCTGAATATATTATCTTGCAAGCTTAATAATGACAACAGATGAGTGTGGAAACTTTTAAAAATAGTGACATGGTAATGAGTTTTACAAAAATATATTCAGACAAACATTGCTTCCACTATGGCAAAATTGTGCATTATGCTGTAATATTACTAAAATTAGTTAAAACAGATCATGGGGGCTTGATCAATTAGTATTGATTTTCTGTTTCTACATGAAAATAAGATGTAGAGTGGCAGATTATTTGGAGACAGCAATTTTTAACTTCTAGTTTGAGATCTTAGATTTTAGTTAAGACACCATAATTCCAATTTAGAAATTAAGCAATCAATCAATTGCAGTCACTAAAGAACATTAATATTCTGAAATTTCCATTTTTGTGTCTTTGACAAAATGAAAATATTTGAAATGTTCCTCATAAAGAAGAAACATTTCAATGAATTAATAAATAACTAGGGGCTCAAAAATGAATGAAAAACAGCATTTTTGTATTTGTAAGTTATCTCACCATCTATTATAAGTATGATCAACAAAAATGATAATTTCATATAAAAAGCAAAATATAAGCTAAATATATTTCTTTTCAGCATGATACAAGATGGTAATCCTTTACAGCAATGATTAGTCTTGAATCTGTTTTTTTTCGCATGGGCAGGCACTGAAAATCCAACCCGGGTTTCCAGCATGGCAGGCAAGAATTCTGCCACTGAGCCACCATCATACCACCCAGTCTTGCTTCTTGAAGAGAAAAAGCTGAATGTATGAAAGGGATCATTGTGTTTTAAAAGCATAAATAAAGTTATACATATATTGGCTCAAATAAAAACTTGTTCCAATCAAAAAAGTTTTTCCTCCCCCTCCCTCCAATAAAAATTTAATTGGCAAAAATATGTAGCCATCTACTACGTAGATACTGATTTTTTTAAATACATGCTTTATTACAGTTAAAAGAACATGGAAGGATATCTCACATCTCTTCTGGATGACATTAATCATGAATTACTCATCACAAGGTAAAAGCTTCCTCAAAATGAGCTACATAATTTCATGTACAGACTATGTCTCTTACTGGTTTACCTCCAAGCTTTAAGACATTTTTGTTAGTTTGTGGAACATCATGTCAAATTACAATTAGGAAGAAAGTTTGGAGTAGTGTCAGAATACATGAGAAGTAGTGATGAAGATAGTACAAAAATTTTTTTAAAGATCAAATTTGTTTTACCCACATTAAGCTCTAATTGTTTGAAAATGCTATTACATTTTTTACTGCCTGAAATACACATATATGCTAAAATATTAGGTTTTGAAACTCTTACCTATATTTGTTTAAATCCATCAAAATTTCTTTAAAAGATGTATGTACAGTTATGACAAGCAAAGATAAAAAGTAGGTAACAACACATTAAGTGAACTATGAATCTCTCGTTAGGTGCAACCATCACCATCTCCCTCCTACTTAAGCAAATATTCCCAATCAACTGCTTTTGTCATGAATTGGAGTATATAAAAGTTTATGACCCTTTGGGAAATGGTCCCTGGTACATCAGGAAGGCAAAAACCTATGCCAGCTATTTATGGAGATAAATATGAATATTACACAAATTTACTCATTTCATTGACTCTATCTCCAATAACCATCTCTCTCACATATAAAATTATACACTTACCAGTTTATGCTGAACTCTGAAACCATATTAACTTCCATTTCAAAACTGCAGCTATATCCCTTGAGAAAACTAAGTTTTCCTGACATTGATGCATACTGGTAGTAATATTGGGAATTGTCACTAGTTTTGGTGAGAAATTTCTAAAGGATCTGAGAGAAAACAGAAAAGAATCAATGTTTCAAATGACAAAACTTTATTTCCATCTAAGTCCTCATGTGGATTCCTGGAGAAACGATTGGTTCCAGGGCTAAGGCAGGGAAAATACAAAATGAATCTGAAACATCTTGTCATGCTAGAAAGAGAGAAAGTGCTTTAAAAATATGGAAACCCAGGCGGGCCACGGTGGCTCAGCAGGCAGAGATCTCCCTGCCATGCCGGAAGTCCGGGTTGGGTTCTAGGTGCCTGCACATACTAAAAAAAAAAAGAAAAGAAAAGAAAAAAAAAAAAAAATGGAGCCCGTCAAAACAAAGAAGAGGATCCAAATTGAAGGAGCTCCTGTTGGCCAAAGCAGGAACAATTTGAACGAGAAAATAAATAATGATATAAATATTCCCCACGTCATAGTAATTAAATAAATTATTGAATAAATAAATAGTAGAGAAAGGATAGCTCCTTATGGTGGAATTTCAATTAATCTATTAGAAGAAAAGAGAAAAATAGAAAATACTGTTAAGAAAGCAGCACATTAATCTTTCTTGCAGATAAAATCCATGAATGAATGCCAAAATTTGTGACTAGACATTTGAGGACAAACCGTCTTTGCTTTGTCTCAAACGATCTCACCCAAATATTTAACAACTACAAAGAGAGCACTTTACAGTGGGCAAATATAGCAATCATTACCTTAACAGAGTGTTCAAAGTTAAAAATCACCAGTAATAAGACCTGTTGTCATCATGAATGCCTTGAAATGAGGCACTGAGAAGGATACAATGTTCACATATTATAATTAGATCCTGGAAAAGAAAAAGGACATTAGTGGAAAACTGGTGAAACGCAATGTCTACCGTGTGATTGATGACCTTACGTCATTGTTAGTTTCCTGGTTTGGATAATTGTACTGCTGTTACGTAAGGTTAATATTAGGGAACTAAGGAAAGTAGGGTGAAGGATACACAGAAACACTACGAATTTAGCAACGTTTCTCTAAATCTTAAATTAGTTCAAAATGATTTTTAAATATCCTTATAATGGTCAGGAAACAATGAGAAGAAAACACAAAAGCAGAATTCATTTGTTTCAAAATAGTTTAAATATAGACTTACATTTTATAAAGAAATACAATTGATTCTTTGATATTGACCTTGTATCCTGCGACCTTGCAAACCTCAGTAGTTTTACACCCTGACTAGTAGATTCCTTGGGATTTTCTATATGATGATGTTTCATCATTAAGGATGATACTAGCTGTTATTTTGTTTGTTTGCTTGCATGTTTGCTTTTGCTGCTCTTTGTCAGGTGAGCTTTTCTTCTATTTCTACATTTTTTGTTGAGAATTTTAATCAGAAATGTTTGTTGAAATTTTTCAATATTTTTAATGCATCTATTGAGTTGATAATAAAATTTAATTTGTTAGTCCGTTAATTTGGTGAATTATATTATAAAAATTTCCGATGATAAACTCAAGATGCATTCCTGGGATGAACCCCATATGGTGATACACTTTATCCATTTTATGTATCATTGGATTAGATATGCTAGGCATTTTAAAATAATTTTTGCATCTATGACCATGAGAAATATTCGCATATAGTTTTGTTTTCTAGTAATGTTTTCTTCTGGTTTTAATGTAAGGGTAAAAGTCCTCATAGAATGACATGGCAAATGTAGATCTGGTATTATTTGTTCCTTAAATCAATAGCAGCATTGACAAATAGAATAATTTAGATCTAAAGTTGAAATGGCTTTTAAGTACAAATTTAACTTAACCTACGTATGAATATTCAGGCTATCTGTTCTTCTTGCATGATTTCTGCTAATTTATGATTTTCAAGAAACCAAGAAAAATGCCCATTGCAATTAAGTTTTGAATTTATTGGAATGAAGCTATTCTAAATCCTCCCTTATTAGTATTTAAATGCCTATAAAATTGTATAACCTGCACTGATGCCCCGTCTCTATTACTTAATGTTCACAATTTGTCTTTCCTTTTTTTCTTTTCCTGATCAGTCTGGCTGGAAGTTTATCAGTTTGACTGGTTTTGATTGAAGCAGCTTTGGTTTTATCAATATCCTCTATTCTGCTGTTGTTGTTTTATTTACTATTTCATTTATTTCTGCTGTGATCTTTTTTAGGTTCCTCTGCTTACTTTGGGGCTTAGTTTGCTCTGCTTTTTCCAATTTCTTAAAATCAAAGCTTATGTTGTTCACTGGATGTTTATTTTTCAATGTAAGCATTTAGTCCTCTAAATGTCCCCATAAGCATTGTTTTCACTACATACAACTAAGTTTTCATGCCTTCTTTTAAAACTTCCTTTCTGACTTTATGTTTAGTTTTAATTTGACCCCTAAGTGTTTAAAAGTGTGGCTTAAGTTTCTAAATTATTTGGGGGAATGCCTAGAAATATTTCTGTTGAGTTCTAACTTAATTTCATTGTTCTCAGAGAATATACTTTGTATGATTTGAATCCTTTTGAAATTATTTAGATTTCTTTTACGTCCCTGATATAGCCCATTTTGTTAATGCTATGAAAACATATAGAAAAAATATGTACATTCCGTTCTTTGGTGGAACACTCTATAAATGACACTTCAGTCAATCTGGCTGATAATTTTTTCTCGTATTCCAGTTGCTTATTTATTTTCTTCCTAATTCTTTTGACTTTTGAGAGAAGAATGCTGAAATCTGTTATTATAATTGTGGATTGATTTAGTCTTCTATTCAATTATTTGAACCTTTGTTTCATGTATTTTATAACTCTGTTATTAGGTGTATAGACTTTTAGGATGGCCTTTTGATGAACTGAGTTTTCTGTCCTTAGGAAATGACCTTATGTTTTGCATAGTAAAATTCTTGGCTCTGAAATTTAATTTGACTGATACTAATATAGCAACTTCAGCTTACTTTTGATTATTGTACTTGTAATTCTAAAGACTTTCTGTGTACTATATCAGGCCATTTGTAATGAAAGCTAGTTTTATTTCTTTGTTTTCAGTATTTATGGTTTTTCTTTCTTTCCACTACCCAAAATAATACCATCAGTAAGAAGTTCTATAGAAGTGAGAGCTCACCCTACTTCAATGATAAGGGGAAATTGTTCAATATTTCACCATTAAGCGCAGTTATAGGCATAGCTTTCTAAAAATAGAGGCCTTTTAGTCAGTTGAGGGATTTCCTATATGCATATATTTTGCCTGCATTTAATCATTAATAGGTGGTAGAACTGTGACAAATACTTTCTTTACATCTGTTGTGATACCTATACACTAAATGATATTGATTGATTGGCTTTTAAATGGTAAATCAAAATGGGATTTCATGGATAATACCATCTTGTCATGATGTATTAAATTTTTTCTATATTTCTGGAATTGACATATGTTTAGAATTTTTATTCTAGATTCATGACAAATATTAGTCTATAGTCCATGTTTTTGTAAATTTGTCAATTTTTTTGTGCCAGAATTATGCTGGCTTTGTAAAGACTGTATTGTATATGACTATGATTAATTTTTATTAAATAATGAATTCTATATTGGGCTTTTCATACTTCATATTTCTTCTTATTTCAGCTTTAAGATGTTGTACAAAACTTCTGTTTATTTAAGTTCTGAAATAAATTTATAAAACATATTTAATAAAAGTTTTATAAGATAGGGTGGGCAGTGGTGGTGCAGTGGCAGAGTTCTTGCCTGCCATGCCGGAGGCCAGGGGTTCAATTTCCGGTTCCGACTCATGTTGTGAAAAAAAAAAAAGTCTTCTAAGATAGCCTATGATGTTTTATTTTTTACATTTCTAGTTGTATCTGCCGTTTCATTTTTGAAATTAATAGATTTGTTTTTTACTAATTTGGTCTTGCTAGAAGTTTATAAATTTCATTAATCTCTTCAAAGGAAAACATGTTTAACTTTATCAATTAGTCTCTTTTTATCTATTTTCTATTTCATTGACTTCTGTTCTTATTCTCCTTATAACTTTCCTTCCTCTAACTTTAGATTTAATTTGCTTTACTTTTCCTAGCTTCTCAGGAAGCAACCATAGATTATTGTTTCTAAAACTTTATTACATTATTATATATGAATTTAAATCTACAATTTTACCTCAAGTTCTGATTAGTGTTTGAAGTACCTTTAAACATGGTATTTTGTATTAGGTACTCTAAGGCCAAAAATATAAATATCAATTTAAAACACGTATTCCAGTTAGTTGGTTTATTTTCCACAGTAGGTTGGGCTATAATGTTGAAACTATTTGATATGTGATCTAAGATTAAGCACATCAGTAAATATACTGTGGACGATGAAAACTAGGTACCTCAATTTCAGAGTCAAGGGTTACACATAAAAAAAGGGAAATAGCTAGAATGAACACTTGGTTCAGTGAATTTAGAGGCTCTGTAGGTACTCATTGCTTTTGGATAAATATGAAAATAGATATGTAAACATATGTGTGTGTTTAGATACATGTATTTCCTTGTTCTATTCCCTGAAAGAGCTTAGCAACATTGACACCCTAGTGTCAATAAGCACACTAAAGATCAGATCTTTGATACCAAATACTATCTTTCAATAAAAAGAACAAGAATACTTTAGGGGAAATAACTGATTCAAATTCTGAAGAAGGATAAGTTCTTAATTAAGAAGGAAAGTAAGTCTTGAATATCTTATGTAGCCAGAAACTAAGGAAGTGATTAAAATTCATATAGACATGTCAAAAGGTTACAAAAGATCAAATTGAAGGGGTTTCGACTGATCAAATCTGGAAAATTTGAGGAAAAAAGATAGCAATGGATACAGATAGACAGACAGACAGACAGATAGATGATGGTTGGTTGGATGGATGGATAGATTAGATAGATAGATAGACAGACAGACAGACACAGACAGACAGACAGATAAATAGATGGATAGAAAGAAAGAGATGGGAGAGAAAGAGAAGCTCTTCATTTCACAAGAATTCTAATAAATATTAGAAGAAATGGTGGAATTAGAAAATTAACCATTTGGCGAACACCATTGTGACATTATTTAAGACATGAGTTATCAAGAGATTGTAGAATAAATTGAGGAAAGTATGATGTAAAATGGGATATTTATTAATTGCAAGAAATATAACACATGTATTCATTACAATAGAAAGACAATAACTTTACAATGGAAGAACCTGGATGACATCACCCCAACCAAGTCATCAAAGTTATCTTCACCAGTAACGGGACAAGCAGATACAGTGCAAAGAGAAGGACTCTATATCAATTCTGTGGCATTTATGCAAAACATTTAAACACAGAATCATGAAGAAATAGCAGACAAACCCCAAAATGGGATGTTCTCCCATTCTACAAAATAGAGCTTGAACTCTTCAAAAGTGACAAGATCATGAAAAACGCAAAAACACTGAAGATCCGTTGCAGATTAAAAAAGGTTAAAGCAACTGACATGTAAATGTGACAAGTGATCTGGATCAGATCCTGGCCAGAAAAGAGGACATTTGTGGGACAGGTGGTAAAATTTGATTAAGACCTGTGGATTTGACAATAGTATTAAATCTCTGTTAGCTTCTTGTCCTTAAAACATATTGTGGTACACATGAAACCATCCTTATGAGAATAGACTGGTACATCTATAATATACTGTAAAACATTTTAAGAAGTAAAAGAGAGAGATGTAAGAGTAGGATAAAATGTGAGCATTCAGGAAATCTGGATGACGTTTATTTGAAATTATTTATAATATTGCATTTAACCTTCCAATTTAAATTATATAATAATTTAGACTTGGAAACATAACACAAATTATTGAAATTCAATAATATATACTAAAATATATTTCAATATTGTGTTTTTGAAATGCTTATAGTTTAAAAAATCCTTAATGAGGTAATGATTTAAATATCTCCCACTGAGGTATTTTGCAGGATAAGAATTAAACTTCATTAGAGCTGACTAAGGGAATAAATCATTGTGAACATAAAAGATGTAACATGGTAAATTCGAAAAGAAATACTTAATATGGAAAATTATAAAATCTGAATTTAACCATCACTGTGATCATGCAGTTTTTATGGGAAAATACTTAAGAGAAGTAAAATGCCCTAAATATCAGTATGCTAGAAACATAAGCCCATAAATTTACAGAAAATGTAAAAGCTCAATCTATAAAGTATTTAAGAAGAAAGAAACACCAATTAGCATGCAAACTGAGCTTTCTTCATATACTTCTTGCCTCTACTATCTCTGTCCCCTTGTCAAACACAAGGCATGTTCCTTTTATAGCTTAAACTTAACCCCGTTTTGCAAACTGGTCCATGAACACTTCTAGCCCATCTATCAACTCCTTTGCCATTTATAATCCATACCTTATTATTGTCAAATTTGATTATCTTATAATTTTGAACTTTCTCATTTAAAGATATTTAAAGTGAGTCTTGAATAGTTTGTGTCTTGGCTAAGGTCCCCATGATAATTAAGGAAAGAACCAGAAGTAGGTTTTTAGATAATCATAATAGTTTTCTACCACATTTGGTTTTGTTAAGAGTTTGAATTAGTTGAGCAAATCATTGTATTTTTCTCTATTAGCCATTTCTCCACAAATTTGCCCATGTTTGTACATAAAGAAAACAAGTCTACCAAATCTGACAATGAAAATATCATTCTAAACTTTAAGGCCACATTCACAGGCCCTTTTTGATGTTGTTTCTGCACCCTCTCTAAGCTTCTCAAAAATTCACATACAGAAGTTTATTCATGTCTAATTCATGAATAAGTGAGGTACTATCTCTACGCATTCATATGACATACAAATATGTGCATATAAACAACACACATTTTTTGCCTCTAGATTCTGGGTGTATCTCGTAATGGGTATGGTATGAACAGTTTTGACTGAACTCACAAATGAATTTAGTTAAATAGCATTTGGTTTCTGATTTGTTTGACTTTCGTATCTATCAGAATTTTTCACTGCACAAAATTAAAACTGACTCTCACTGATTTATACAGGAAAAAATATTGAAAGATGTCATGGTTAAGTTCATGTGTTGACTTGGCCAGGTTGTGATGTCCAGTTATTTAGTCAGGCAAGCACTGGATTGATTGTTACTGTGAGAACATGTCATGGACTCAAATCATCAGTAAATTGATTAAGTCTATAGTTGATTATATCTACAATCAATTGGAGGAGATTGCCTTCAACAATGAGAGAAGTCTTACATAATCAGTTGAAGTGTTTAAAAGAAGTGATAATTTCAGCAGGCAGAAGAGAGAGTTTTCATCTCTACTTCAGCCACCAATTTCTCCGGAGTAATTCATTGAAAATTTTTGTTGTAATTCTCAGCTTGTGGCCTGCCCTATAGAATCTGGACTTGCCCATCCCCACAGTCTCATGAAAAAATTAATAAAAATCTCACAATATTTACATTATATAGTGATATTTTATATCTTCAGTTTCTCTAGAGAACCCTAACTAATACAAAAGATATTGAAGAGTGAAGAGACAGAAAATAGGAAGGGATATGAGAGAAGAATACTCTCATATTTCACAAGAGTGAAAATATAAGACCATACACTCAAAATCAAATGACAAAAACACTGCTGTGGCCACAGCTCAATCCTGGTGCCACAGCTTATGAAGCACCACCAGCTCTGGACATGGGTCAGCACTGCTGTCACTGCCATTTCTAGCTCCTGGACACTAGGAAACACTGGCTGCCTGGGAATGTCCACTACCCCCTTTTCTTTACATTTTATCTTGAACTAAAATCTGGTTAGTTGAGTTTAGGTTATGTGCCCACAAACTAGCATAAGGGAGTCTGGTAAAATAAATCTCCACCTCTCATATCTTTTCCATTGGGAACAGTCTCTGCCTTCCACTAAAACTCATAAAATAAGGAGTCCAGAAGTTAAGCACTCTCATGTAAGTATGGGAGCATATGAATATGTTGTATGAATATGCTGAATTGTAAGAGCATAAGATGAACTCATGTGACTTCACCACATGTGGTGAAATGATGATTCATGGAGGATAAACAATTAATTAGTATCATATTGTTACAGTGTGGAATTATGAATTCAAAATTCATGATTATCTGATATTAAGCCTGTAGATTTAATTTCAGTGAAATCTTATCATAATTCGCTTTATGTAACTTTATGCTCTCCAATCCCTGAAATCTATAGTACTATCTATTTTGATTAGCACATTGAAAAAGCAGAAGAATTGAGACACAGAGAGCCAGAGACTGGCCTTGTAGTGCAAACAGCCTAGCGCATCCATTTCTAGACAGAGGCCGGGAGATGTCAGGAGTGCATAGACAGGGAGACGGGGGCTAGGAAGTAAGCCAAGCCGCATTTCTTGAAGGTGTGACCCTCATGCATGCCAGTCCGCCCTGAAACCTGTGACTACCCCCACACCCCACACACCTGTACCCCACCATACTCCAAGCACCCCTGCCCTGACCCCCACCCCACACATCCCCACTCCATACTCCACCTCTTACACATCTGCAAGTGTGTCCCAGACTGACCTATCACTCCTGGTAAGCGCACAATATTGCCCCGCTCCTTCCAAGACCCTAAACCCCCACTTCCCCTTCCCTGCCCCCTGAAGGCAATAACCAGAGCATCCAGGCTGCAGGCGCTCACCTTCACACCCAGACCACACCTGCACCCAGCCCTTACAGTAACTCAACCATACCCAGCTCTCCTCTGAGCTCTGCATAGGCACACTGATTTATGCCCCCTCAGTTCTGGGCAAGCACTGATCTGTGCATATGAGCCACACCCACCCCCAGCCCACACAGGCACAATCTCACCTTGCTGCCCCTGAGCTTTATGCATGAATACATCAGGGTCCCACCCCCAGACCTGCACACACCAGGGCCCTGCCTCCCAGACCCACCCACACCAGAGCCCTGCTCCCCAGATCCCTGCACCTGCACAACCACATCCTCCTGCCAGGCACACACGCATCTGTGTACAGACCTCTTGATCCCTGCACCTCAACTCTCCTGCCCCACACACATGCACACCCTTATCCCACCCCACAGCAGAAGTGCCTTTCTCCCACACCTGGCAGGGGCTGTCAAGCACATCTATGCCACATAGTCTCTGCCCTGCACAGGGGGACACCCCTACCTCACCCCTGCAGCTGTGGACTCATACCAGGGCCCTACTCACCCATCATCACCCACCCCTGACACACATCTCACAACCTCTGTGACCTGTGCTCCACCCCTACACAAAGGTGCATCTGCATCCTAACCCACCTGGATCTCTTCCCCCGTACAAGGACAGTCCTGCACCCCAACCTCCTCGTGCCCTGACTCCTGTGCCTGAACCCTACACCCTGACACTCACAGTCCACATGCTTCATGCATGCTCCCACATCCAGCCCACATACCAGTCCCAACACATCTGCTCAGGCCCCATCTGTCTCCTACTGCACCCTACCTCAGTGTCCCACAAGCCACACCCTGTCTCTGTGCTCCAAGATCTGCCTGAGCTGCACCTCACCCCTACAGCCCCTGTACTACATGTCCACAGCCCCGTGACAACACATCATGCTCACAGGCACCAGCATAAAGGCCCCGACCTGTGCATATACTTGCACCACAACTCATCACTGAACTGTTGTGACCCTCGCCATGCCCCACATCCTACTCCACACCCATCCTGCAAATACAAAGCTATAGATTGTGAAAGGATATCAACATCCAAAGTAACCCTACCAAGATATTAACATGCCATGAAGACAACAGAAGATCACAAATCACATGAAGGTTTAGACAGATACAACCCAGTCTAATGACTAAATTAAAACACCAGAAGGACACAGAATTTGGAACAACTAATCAAGGAGGTCCATATAACTTTACTAAATAAAATCATTGGGATGACTAATGACATAAAAGAGATTAAGAAGGCACTATAAGAGCGTAAAGAGGAATTTGAAAGAATGAATAGAAAAATAGTAGATATCACAGAGATTAAAGATGCTGTAGACCAAATAAAAAATATACTAGAGACACACAACAGATTTGAAGAGGCAGAGAAAAGAATAAGTGAACTAGAGAACAGGACAAGTGATTTTGAACACACAGAAGAGCAAATGGCAAAAAAGATGGAAAATTTTGAATTGAATCTCAGGGAAATGATGGACAAAACAAAGCACACAAATATAAGAATAATCAGTGTCCCAGAAGGAGAAGAAAAGAATGAAGAGTAAGAAGATTAGTAGAGGATATAATGGGGGAAAACTTCCTAACCATTATAAAAGACAGAAATATGCAAATCAAAGAACAATGAACTCCAAATAGAAAAAATCCAAATAGGCTTATTCCAAAACACATTCTAATCAGTCATGAAATGTTGAAGAGAAGCATAAAATCTTGAGAGCAGCAAGAGGAAATAATCTACTACATACAAGGGAAACCACAGAAGACTGAGTTTAAACTACTCCGCTGGCACTAAGGATGTGAGAAGGCAGTGATATGATGCATTTAAGATTGAAAGAGAAAGACTTCCAGCCAAGAATTCTGTACCCAGCCAAATTGTCCTTTGAAACTGAGGGAGAGATTAAATTTTCACAGACAAACAAAGACTGGGACAATATGTCAACAAGAGACCCGCTCTACAAGAAATACTAAAGGGAGTTCTGAAAGCTGGAAAAAAAACAAAACAATAGACAGGAGAGGGAGGTCTGGAGGAAGGCATAGATCTGAAGAGTAACAGTAGGATAACCTAAAGGATAAAAAGAGAAAGGTGGAAAAGAACATATAGATCTGACAAGTAAAATCCAAAGGCTATATGGTAGATTCAAGAAAAGCCTTACAGTAATAACTTTGAAAGTTAGCAACTAAACTACCAATTAAAAGATACAGATTGGCAGAATAGATAAAGAAATATAATCCAGTTATATACAAGAAATTCATTTTAGACACAAGAATACAAGTAGATTGAAAGTGAAATGATGGAAAAAGATTTCCATGGAAGCTGTAACCAAAGAAAGCAGGAATAGCTATTCTAATATCAGACAAAATAGACTTTAAATGTAAAGACATCATAAGAGACAAAGAGGGATACTATATACTAGTAAAAAGGATAATTTACCAAGAAGAAATAACAATCATAAATGTTTATGTTCCCAATCAGGGAGCTCCAAAGTACATGAGACAGATATCAACAAAACTGAAGGGAGTGACAGACATTTCAACAATAACAGTAGGAGACATCAATGCATCATTCTCCTCTATTAATATTTTTGTTGATCTCCAGTGTCTTGGAGTGGCTAGAAGAAAAAACAAAAAATCGTAAAACTGTAACTCATGCCAAACTTTAAAATCTGTTCTATAACTACTTGTTAAAAAATGCATTAGGAAATTTATTGCTTTTTTGTATACATGTTACATTTCACAATAAAATAGCATTAAAATATATATAAATACAAAATAATATTATACATAAGAATATATTCAATAATTTGATTTGAGTGCTATTTAAATTAACTGAAAGACAGACTTTCAAAACTACATTTAAATATCAATATAGCTAATCCCTTTATTATCTTACCTCACTTCCCATATATGTAAGAAAATTGTGTAATATACAAGCTAACTAAACTTCTGACCAATTCTTAACTTAGCGGTGGTAGGTTTGATCAATGAGCTCATTCTTTGAAACTCATTCTGAAGGATGTTTAAAGAAAAGTCTTCTAGAATTGCTTGTAAATAACAGTCTGGGGGCATAGGTTTGGAAATGGCTGATAGAATTTTATCCAAAAGGAAAGACACCTTGCAAAATGCTTTTGCCTACAACCAAAAATTGAGTCAGATTATCATAAGAAATGATGAAAATATTTTCCCCAAGAAACCCCTGGACATAGTTGCTGATGAAAATGTTGTATAGCCTTAGTTTGGGGGAGTAAATCACCAAATCATCCCTTTCCATAATCTCTTTGGATATAATAATGCCATAATCAATTAGTTCTTGGAACTTTAAAATAAAACTCAAGTATGTAAAATGAGGCCAACAAGTTGTTTAAAAAGGGAGTCTTCATAAAGACTTTGTAGCCTGAAACTTTAATAAATTATAATAAAATGATTTTCACTATAGTAATAATTTTATCAGCTTCCTGTAGGAAACCTGAAGTATAAATCATGCAGAATATCCACTAGGTGCATCACTCTTGAATGTCTTTACTTGCACCTTACAGTAAGATATTAATTTTTTATTCCAATGAGCACAAAACATATGTATAAATAAAATATACCCTTAAATTTGTGATACAGTCTATATTTTCTATGTTATTCTGAGAGTAATATAGAACACTCAGAAAACATTTACTATGTGTGTGAGGAACTCTGATAAAGTCTTTCCATATATTAACTTCCATATTATTGTATTCCACTCTATTCCATTCCTTTCCATTCCATTGTACTCATATTTTACTCTGCTAGTTCATTAAATAGATACACATTACTAAATTC
This sequence comes from Tamandua tetradactyla, assembly GCF_023851605.1. Classification (NCBI taxonomy): domain Eukaryota; kingdom Metazoa; phylum Chordata; class Mammalia; order Pilosa; family Myrmecophagidae; genus Tamandua; species Tamandua tetradactyla. Next base: position 120,838,913 of record NC_135333.1, read on the forward strand.
ATTTTACAGCCTCTCAGTCAAGTCACAAGGTACAAACAGCTAGTAGAAATATCACTGGAATAAAATCTTACCACATGATCACTAAACTTACTAACATTAATTAAAAAATACAAGAATAAGGCTTAAAAAAAAAATCATTGAAGGAGAGAGAGAGATAAAGAAAACCAAATATTCCCCAATCAGAATTCTTGTTACACTCAATGGATACACCACTTAGGAGATACACCTAAATTGAAATGGCCACTGCAAGTTGTAAATTTGGAAGGCTTTTACATTTTCCTAAAAACAAACAAAGAATGATGGAAAGCAGGCATTGCTTACAGAACAAACTATAGAATTAAAAAATGTTGCCTAATGAGAATTTTTCTATTGGCCAAATTCCCATGTAAGGTATAAGTTCACTATGATGAAAATATGAATAGAAATTTTTATGCATAAACATATTGTATTTCAATTTCAAAAGGGTCTGACTTCAAATCACGGCTACCTCTTCATAACCCGATGACCTGTCAAATTATTTAAATGATCCAATCCTACATTTTCTCTTTCGTAAAATAGAGATATAATAGAATCTAGCTCTTGGGTTGTGGCAAGGGCATGTGTTCACAATAGTATCTCAATAAATCATGTTGGCTATTATTATAATTACTCTTTGCCTTTGCTGTGGTGTTAAGCACACTTTTGTTATTTAATCTGAGAACAGAAAAAAAATACAATCAGCTGATCAATGAGCACCAGCATCATTTCAACAAAAGTTAATACTAAGATATTTTATTTAATAACTTCATTTGAGCTTGCAGTCCATATAAAGAATTTACCACATGAATTCTTGGCAATTCCATGTCTCCACCTTTAGATACATTTTTTTTAATCACTTAAAACACACTACATGATTCATCTTTGTAACATTTATTAGCTGTAGAATATATAGTGGTTTGTGGTGAATATTTTTATTTACCCTTAATAAGGTTAAGCTTTTTCAGCCTGCTCTGTGCCCCAGAAGGCTGGTCTTTTTGTACTATATCATCAGGAATTTTTGCCTTCTGTCTCAAACTTGGCTTGGCCATGCATGATAGCTTGAAAGGATCAGAGCAGAAGGCTGCAGTAGCTACCTTCCTCTATGAAAGGACAGGGCTCATATTGGCTGGCCTTTGTTTACAACTATGGAGTTCCCCAATACTCATTCTCCTTACCCTTTAAGGCAAAGAGGATGGAATTTCTGTTTGAGAGCTGTGTGGCAACTCTCTAAACCTGCCCACAGTTTGTACAATAGTCCCTCATAAAATTTCTCCTAATTATCACAATTTGAGACTGCCATCTGTATTCTTGTTAAGACCCTGACTGAAACACTGAGATCCACCCAGCACAGTAGGTGACACTGACAAAACTAGAACAACTTCTCCTTCGTTCCAAGTTTTTCTTAGTGTGTTTAACTGGCTCTCCTATGTTCACAAACACTCCACACAGGGCTCAAAACACCACTCTCTTCTGTAAGACTTTTCTACTGATTGCCCTCTTCACTGCCCCTTTCACTTCATTGTTCCTCAGGCTGTAGATAAAGGGATTCAGCATAGGGGTGATGACAGTATAGGACAATGAAACTAGCTTCTTGCTCTCAGATGACTGGTTGGATTTGGGCCATAGGTAGGTCAGGCTGGCAGTTCCATAGAAAAGGGACACCACGATGAGGTGAGATAAACAAGTAGAAAATGCTTTCTGTCGCCCAGTAGCCGAAGGCATCCTCAGGATGGTGGTGATAATGCGAGTGTAGGAGACTAAAATAAGGGAAAATAGAAACATGATAAACAGTCGTGTGGAGGCAAGTGCTTGCATTTCATACATGGTTGTGTCTTGAGTGACTAGTTTCAACACTGGGGGACCATCACAAAAGAAGTGATCTAAAGCGTTCGGTCCACAGAAAGGAAGAGCCATCATCCATGCTGTCTGCAGTATAGAGACAGGGACACCAGACATCCAGGAGCCTATGGCCATCCATAAGCACAGGGTCCTGTTCATTAAGATTGAATAACGGAGAGGGTTACAGATGGCCACGAAGCAATCATAAGCCATCAGAGAGAGGAGGAAACATTCAGAACTGCCAAAAATGAAGTACATCTGGGTGCCACAACCCAAAAAAGAGATGGTTTTCCTTGGGGACATGAGATCTACGAGCATCTTTGGCACCATGACCAAGGTGAAACAGACTTCAAGAAGTGGTAGATTACGGAGAAAGAAGTACATGGGTGTTTGAAGAGCAGGATCCACACTGGTAACTACGATAATAAGAATATTGCCCAGCAAAGTGACTGCATAGATGGCCAGGATCAAAACAAAGAGGGTGACTTGCATTTCAGGGTTGTTTGAGAAACCAAGAAGAACGAATTCAGTGACTCTGGTCTGATTTTCGCAAGTCATGTCTTAGACCGGGTTCTCGCTAAGAATCGAAGTTAACATGTGTGTCAAAGAGTACTCTTTACATATAGATGTTATTTCAAAAATAACCATAAAATCCACAAAACACAGATCTGTTTTCAGTTATCTTTCTCATCATTCTGTTTCTGTGAAGCAGACAGAATATTTAGAATAAGAGAAAGTCAAAGAAATGAAAATAGTTTGCATGAATACCACTAATTGCTATCACCTAAGGGCAGATTTTTCTCTTATCAGTGGTCAGAGTGTGCAGTTCATATTTTTCATCAACAGCATGTTTTCTTGAAGAATTAATAGAAAGGGTTCAGACTGAAAACAAAATAATTAAAACAAAATTTAGTATTTTTTTAGTGAGTTCAGGATACAATAAAAATGAATACTGGACTTTTCTAATCTTTGATTTTTTAAATCACATTTTTACCAAATGAAATATATTTATACCGGTCGATCCACTACATACATACATACACATACTATACACATATCTATATAATAGATATGTGTATAATATGTGTATACTATACGCCTTGAAAAAAGGTGTAGCAAAACATAATATATGGTTTTGATTTGGATGCTCTTCTGTAGTCTCCATGGAACTGCTAATTTGTGTGATTGTCTCTTGACACATGACTAGATTTCATTGGGCCCTGTTTCTTTTTATGCACATGGGCATAGCCTTATGGTCTGAATTAAGGTTTAAAAAATATCTCCTGAAAAATATGACTTGCAATAAAAAGTTGTCTTCCCCACACTCATCTCACTCCTGTATATCAGATGTGATTCTGTTTCCTACTGTCCATCTTTTCCAAAACTACAGAGTCAGCAGTGAGTGCTGGTAACATTCGTTTCTATTTCTTCTTAAGTCCAATCATAAAAGTGATAATTTCATTATTATATATGAATCCAAACACCATCTTATTTAGCGTAAAATGTTTTGACCAACAGTAGAATACTAAATTTTTTTTTTCTCCAGGTCATAATTACCACGCCAAACATTCTCAGTCACACAACTGCATGTTGCAGAAACAACTATTCATAGTGCTACATTGGAGCCGGGCATATTTAAACAATGTTTTATTTTTTTCAAACATTGTAGATAGGTAAACATCGAATCAATTATTTTACAATGAGTTTTTCAAATTAGTTTACCAAAAATGTATACAATTTTTTACAGTCAAAATAATAAATAAAATAAATGTATATTCCTCTCTGAAAGTCAGAGCCCAAAATCCACAGCCTCTAGATCCATGCCAAAATAAGTGGCCTATTTGTAGGATTCTATGTTTTGTACTATACTGTAAAGATGTATATTCTGGTAACATCTCACCTATTTGCTAACTATAAGTTCTCAAACAAACACTCTCAACAGCATAAGAAAAGGAAACTTGGTGATCCCAGGCTGTTGTAATGCACCTAGAAGTCCTAGAATCTTAGGTAAACAAATAGAAGAGGGAATATGACTACCACTATCGCAAATTTATATAATACCCCCCTCATTATCCATAGTGGTAGCAACTGCATTATTATTCTAGGTATATTTAGCAGGACTTATAAAAAAAGTTTCATATGCATTATCATGCTTGCCAGCATTTTGCAACAATTCTAAGCTTGTGACTCTAAAATATCCCATTATCTGTCTTTCCTAAAAGAAAAAAAAGTGTTGGAGGTTATTTATTGTAGACTAAGAATTATTCAGTATCCCTAAAATGCTTTATCCACAACTGCATATCAGAATTCTGTTGCTGACAGTGGCAGAAAGTAATGCCAGCCTGACTGGCTGTTTCTTGGGTAATCAGAGGATGGTGTACCACACCTGGTCACCAATGCAATGTGAAATAGGAATAAGTCTATCCAAGAATATTGCCTTGTTTTAATAATTAGTATTGCAGGTTTGGAGAACCAGATGTTTAGAATGTACCTCCAAATATCTCCCTCAGTCTTTCTATATCCTAAAGAAAACTACTGGCTATGTTATAGATAATTTCTAAATAAAGAGATTTATCAGCAGTGTTGTCACTGTCACCACAATAGAGGTACACTGATGTCTTAAAAAAAAAATTGCAAACTGCAACTGAGTCCCATGATTACTGCATAACTCTAGAGAATGTGATATTTTGTTACATGAACTTTTGATAATTTAATGACATTAAGTCACTAATTTAGTTAGTTATGTCCTAATGAGGACAAAGAATTTCATTATTTGCATTAAGCAGGTCAACTTCCATCTTTTTTCAGGCAACAGACTTTACCCCTCATTTTAGCCTGCTCTCTTACAAATAAATGTTATCTCTAAGAATACTTATGGATCAATATAAATACATCACCAGTATTTAGAAAACAGTCCCAGAGCTGAGATCATCATTAAATTTGTCAAAATGGAGAAATACTTCTAACAACCCCAAATATAAGTGATTTAAAAATTGGAGAGCAAATGACTCTGGTATCAGAATTGAAAATGCTTTCTTTGTCTTGCTGTAACACACAGTAATTCTTAAACATGCAAATATCATTTTCTTAATATACTTTTCTTTAGCATTTTTGGATTTCATACAGAAAGGCCTTTTTGTTTCTTACTTTTATTTTAATAAAGTTTAATGATATTCAGTTTTCATAATTAAATGAAGTTCCATTATTTATTTCTATTTTTCTAAATGTTTTTGTTGTATGCAGATAGCATCATAATTTAAGCAGAAATGGATAAAATGGGGTGTTTAAAAATTGAGGAAAAAATACATTATAAATAAATACTTTACCAAATTAAATTCCATACCATATATCTTCTTTAATTAGAGGTGTAAGGATTAAAAAGAGAGACATGCAATCTTTTCTGATAATTATTAACTGGTTTTGAAATCTATTGCAAATGTTCATAACAAAGTAAATATCTTAGGCAGACTTCCCTGTTTTGCATTGGCTCTAACTGGTTGTTACATTTTAGTAATAGTATTTAAAATGTGGCTGACCTTGGGGAAATGAACCCTAGGACATTAGAAGGTATAGGTGGTAATTAAATAACTATTTATATCTCATAGGGATAATAAAGAACTTTCATGGAATTTTCTTTATTTTCTGTAAGTCATAATGACTGCAATTCAATGTTTATTTCTCAATGATAGATATCTGGGAGGCAAGATTCTTAGGTTCATTGCTTAAGTCCCCTGGGATTATGAATATTAATTAATATATCAAGTATATGTTAAAAACATTAAAATCTTTTAATTTGCCCTGTAAGATTTTCGTATTCACTGTGGAGTAGATTTTGGCCCAATTATTGCAAGAGAAATATGCACCATGTACTTTGAACCTTGCATAACTTTTAAATTTCATTTTTAAAAATCAATACTAGGAAGGTACACGGGTAGTTCAGTGGTTAGAATGCCTGCTTTCCATACAGGAGACCTGGGTTCGATTCCTGGACCATGTACTCCCCGCACCCCCCCCCCCCAAATCAATACTAGGAGAAAACCAGAATTTTCCTAATAATTACCATTCTTGAATGTTCAAATTGATAACTGGCATGTATCATATTATTAAGTATACCTAAAAGTATTCAGGCTATTGGTTCAATTTACTATGAGAACATTGTAAGCAATTCCAGTAAGATATATTGTTTCATTCAATGATATCTTATTAGTGTAAAGCATAGTTAATGTCATAAAGAAGTAGGTAATTTTTTTTAATCCTTAGAATTTTTAAGACTATACAAATAAAACTATGGACTAATAAAACTGCAGAAACCACTCTTTTATTGCAGTTTTATTTGTTGCAGTAACAACTCATATAAATAAAAATAAATTTAAAGCAATTATAAAGAAGCACAGAGGTAGTGATTTCAAAGACTTCTAATAAAATCTTATGGCTCAAGAAGCCCTGAAAATCTCTGAGGAGTTTAAGGGTAAATTTTACATCAGTAGAAGCATGGAGGGAGATTCAACACTGCCTAAATTCTACTTCCTTTTAGAGGAAAAAAAAGATGCTTCCTACATTTGGGGAAATTTCAATACAACTTCCTTAACCCCTATTTTCCCAGTAAACCAAATAAAATGTTAATAGGTTGAAATCTTATTTATTTTAATCCTAAACTAGGTGTAGTTATCTTTAAAACAAGTATAAATAGGGACTTCTGGGCAGATGGCAGAATAGGGAAAGCAGAGTTCACCCCTGCTCTGTGGAATAGCTAGAGAAGTGACAGAAAAAGGACTGAAACCACAGTTCCAGGGTATGAGTGACCAGAGGGGGACTTCTATATCACATAGGGAGGGGCTGGATGAAAAAGTGGAGCACTTATGAGTGAGTGTGCGGGGTGAGTCTAGCCACACCTGGGGCGGGCTGCAATGTGCAGGCCAGAGCAGGAGCCAAAGGAGCGCATCACTCCTGCACTCCCACTGCCAGATCAGCTTGAGAGCTCTTCTCTTCCAGCTCCACAGCCTGGGGCTCCCATGGGGAACCCAGGGGCCAGCATTGGTATGCCTATGCACAGAAACCTTGCTGGACACAGAGACCACTGCCCACACCTGAGGCAGGCTGCTGCGGGTGCTGTGGCCGCCTGGTATTGGTGGAGTCTGGAAGGAGGGAGACTCAACAGGGAGCTGAATTGATCAGACAATTGGCCAGTGAAAGAGACTCCTTAGTTCCTGCTGCTTTTATCCTTTTGCCACAGAGACCCAGAGTGCTCACAGAAATGGGCACAGATGGTGAGGTGGGGATGAGGGAGTGACTCAAAATACACCACCAGGCACTCCCAGGCTGGCTGTGGACAGGAGTAGTGGAAATACTCTGTCCCAAGCCCAAGGTCATTGCATGTGGGATCCTGGGGACCACCAAATCCATTGGGCCCATAAACAGATTCTCCATAGAGGTGTACACTGCCCAACCCCAAGCCCCATGGTTGGCAGGTTTCAGCACACATAGAGACCTGGGGCCTTGACTTCCTTTGCAGCTTGTTGGGTCCTGGCCCAGATGGCTGACATTATCAGGGAAAGTCAGGCCTGAGGAGAAGAGCACCAATAGCACCATCTGCTGGGAAGATGCAGAAAGTGCAGTCTGGCAAACAGGCTTTCTGTCTACGGTTTAATACATCTCCTATTAGAGCTGCACCTCCTGCATGAGGTCCCAGACTTGGTTTGGCAGGGACTTACTGACAGTCCAAGAGCAAAAGGACACCTCCAATGCAAAGCAAAGCAACTACAAAATCATAGGCAGATGAGGGAAATCAACTCTCAAAATAGACTATTAAGATAGTCAAATGTCTTGAGGGCAGCAGAACATCACAGAGCACATGAAGATGCAAGAAAATGTGGGCCAGCCAAATGACCAAACTGAAATACTGGAGGAAACACTTAATTTGGAACAACTAATCAAAAGTGTCCATTCAAATCTCCTAAATAAGTTCAAGAGATTTGCTAAAGACATAAGGGATATCAAGACGACACTAGAAGAGCATAAATCAGAATTTCAAAGAGTAACGGAAAAATAGTAGACCTTGTGGAAATGAAAGTTACTGTAGAATGATTCCACCTTGTTAATATTTTAATAATATTAAAAATATAATAGAGACACATAATAGCAGACTTGAGGAGGCAGAAGAAAGAATAAGAGAATTAGAGAACAGGATAAATGAAATCAAATGGCAAAAAAAACAAAAGAATAGTGAAAAAATGGAAAAGTTTGAACTGGATTTCAGGGAAATGATGTACAACATGAAACACACAAATATAAAAATCATTGTTGTCCCAAAAGGAGAAGAGAAGAGTTAAGTGCTAGGATGATTAGTTGAGGACATAATTAGGGAAAGCTTCCAACCCTTATTAAAACATTAATATGCAAATCAAAGAAACTAAATGAACTCCAAATACAATAAATCTAATAAACCCACTATCAGACACATACTAATCCAACTGCCAAATGTTAAAGAGAAGCAGGAAGTACTGAAAGTGGCAAGAGAAAAGTGATTCATCACATATAAAGGAAGCCACGTAAGATTAATTTTGGGCTACTCAACAGGCATCATGGAAGCAAGAGGGCACTGGTATGATGTATTTAAGATTCTGAAAGAGAAAAATTTCTAGTCAAAAATTATTTATCCTTCAAAAGTGAGGGAGAGATCAAAATTTTCACAGACAAACAAATGCTGAGAGAATTTGTTAACAAGAGACTGGCCCTGCAAGATATATTAAAGGAGGTTCTATCAGCTGAAAAAAAAAATACAAATGAATGGGACCTAGAGGAGGGCACAGAATTGAAGAGTATTAGTAGGGGTTACTTAAAAAATAAAAAGGAAGAGAGAGGAAAATATTTAGATTTGATAAATGAAAAGCCAGAGGATAAGATGGTAGATTCAAGAACTTTGAATGTTAATGGACTAAACTCACCAATTAAATGATACAGATTGGCTGAATGGATTTTTAAAATAATCCATCTATATGCTGTTTGCAAGAAATTTATCTTAGACCTATAGGTACAAATAGATTGATAGGGAAAGCATGAACAAAGAAATACTTTGCTAGCTGTAGTGAAAAAAAAACCCAAGAGTAGTTATACTGATATCAGACAAAATAGGCTTTAAATGCAAAAAGGTCATACAAGGAAGGATACTCCATATTAATAAAAGGGATAATTCACCAAGAAGAAATAATGATCGTAAATGTTTATGCACCCAATCAAGGAGTTCCAAAGTACATGAGGCAAACATTGGAAAAACTGAGGGGAGCAAATGATGTTTCAACAATAATAGTGGGAAACTTCAATACACCACTCTCTTCTATAGACAGAACAACCAGAGAAATGATAAGGAAACAGAGAACATAAACAATATAATAGATGAATTAGACTTAATAGACATATATAGATTGTTGTACACCAAAAACACCAGGATATAAATTCTTCTCTAGTACTCATGGAATGTTCTTCAGGGTAGTTCATATTCTGGGCACAAAACAGGTCTTAACACATTTTAAAAATTGAAATTATTCAAAGTACTTTCTCTGAGCACAATGGAACGAAGCTGGAAGTCAATAACTGCCAAAGAACTAGAACTCTCACAAATATATGGAGATTATATAACACACTCTTTTAAAATATTTTTATTGATAATTTTTCAAACACATACAGTCTAGACACAGTATGCAATCATTGGCTCACTATATCATCACAAATTTATGTATTCATCACCATGATCATTTTTAGAACATTTGCATCACTCCAGAAAAAATAAATAAAAGAAAAAAGAGTAAGCTCATAATCAAATACCCCACCCCCTCCCTCTCATTGACCACTACTGTTTCAATCTACCCAATATTTTTTATCCTTTACCCCCAATTATTTGTTTACTTATTTTCCCTTATTTTTTTATTCACCTGCCCATACCTTGGATAAAAGGAGTATCAGACACAACATTTTCACAATCATGTACTCACACTGTACAAGCTATATAGTTATACAATCATTATCAAGAATCAAGGCTATTGGAATACAGTTAGACAGTTTCAGGGGCTTACTTCTAGCCACTCCAAAGCACCATAAACTAAAAAGGGATATCTATATAAGGCAGAAGAATAACCTCCAGGATAACTTCTCTCTGTTTAAATCTCTTAGTCACTAATACTTTATTTTGTCTCATTTTTCTCTTCACCCTTTTGGTCAAGAAGGTTTTTTTTCCATCCTTTGATGCTGGATTCCAGCTCACCCAGGAGTCCTGTTCCACATTGCCAAGAAAATTTACCACCCTTGGGAGTCCTGTCATAAGGAGAGGGTAGTGAGTTCACCTGCCAAGTTGGCTTAGAGAGAGATGCCACATCTGAGCAACAAAGGAGGTTCTCTGGGGGTGACACTTAGGCATAATTATAAGTAAGTTTAGCTTCTCCTTTGCAGGAATAAAGTTCATAGACTCAGGACTCAACCCATTGAATTGGTTGTCCTTATCGCTTGTGAGAATATCAGGAATTCCCCAGGTGGGGAAGGTGAATATTTCCTCCTTCTCCCCAGCTCCCCAAAGGGATTTTGCAAATACTTTTTTACTCTTTGCCTAGATTACTCTGGGATATATCAGGGTATCAAACTAACCTCTACAAATCTACAAGATCTCACACCTTATTCGATCCCATGTAACTATGGTATTCAAATAAATTGACCATACTTCTAATTTATCTAAGTTAAATTAGATAATGCGCAAACAAAAACATACATTGCACCAAGTAAACATCTCTTGTTTTGGTGTCACACAGAATTTGAAATTTTAAAATATGTACCATATCATCGTTTACCCTATATTCTGATTTGCCTTAGTCCAGCCCAGATCAGCTTCATTCCTGTCTCTACTCAATGTCTGATCTATTCTTTTAAACTTTTTTAACAGTTGCCATAGGAGGTAATACTGACTTTCATAGCTTCAAAATAACACAATACTAAATAACCAGTGAGTCAAAGAAGAAATTTCAAGAGAAATTGTCAAAAATATTAAATGAATGAAAATAAGAAAACAACATATCAACACTTATCAAATGTAGCAAAGGCCATGCTGAGAGAGAAATTTATTGCCCTAAATGCATATATTAAACAAGAAGTAAGAACAAAATTGAGGACTTAACTGTTCCCCTGGAGGAGCCAGAGGAAGAACAGCAAACTCACCCCAAAATAAATAGAAGAAGAGAAATAAAAAAGGTTGAAGAAGAAATAAGTGAATTGATGAACAAAAAATGAAAGAATCAATAAAACCAAAAGACCTCAACAAACCAAATACAAGTAAAACAATTCAATCATTCAGCAGAAATCTTCTTATGAATAAAAGCCCAGGGTCAGATGGCTTCAGAGGTGAATTTTATCAAACATTCCAAAGAAAAAATAATGCAAATCATGCTCAAACTCTTCAAAAAATTAAGGAAAAAGGAATGTTACTTAACTAATTTTATGAAGCTAACATCACTCTAATACCAAAACTAGGTAAGGAAGCTATAAGAAAGAAAAATTGCAGGCCAATATCTTTAATGAATATAGATGCAATAAAACTCAGCAAAATACTAACAAATCAAATCCAATGACACATTAAAAGAATTGTACACCACAACAAAATGGGGTTTATATGAGGAATCCAAGGGTGGTTCATTGCAAGAAAATCAATCAATGTAATAGATCCATGAACAAATTGAAAGGGAAAAATCACATGATCATCTTGATTGGTGCTGAAAAATTTAGCATCCCTTTCTGTTAAAAACACTGCAAAAGATAAGAATTGACGGGCACCTCCCCAATATCATAGTGGCATATATGAAAAACCCAGAGCCAGTAACATACTCAATGGTGATATACTGAAGGCCTTTCCCCTGAGATTGGGAATGAGACAAGGATGCCCACTGTCACCACTTCTATTCGATATTGTGCTGGAAGTTCTAGCTAGAGTAATCAGGCAAAAACGAAAAAAGAAAAAGAAAAAGAAAAGTCATCCAAATCAGCAAAGAAGTAGTAAAACTTCCTCTATTTGCAGATGACATGGTCCTACAATTAGAAAAATCTGAGAAATTTAAGACAAAGTTACATGAGCTAGTGAACCTGTAAAGGACCTGTAGCTATAAAACTACAAAAATCAAAGAAGATCTATAAGATGGAAAAACATTCTGTGTTCACAGATAGAAAAGTTAAAAATCATTAAGATGTCAATTTTACTAAAATTGATCTACAAATTCAACACAATACCACTCAAATTTCCAACGACATACTTTGAAGATTTGGAAAAGCTAGTTATTAAATTCATTTGGAAAGGAAGGGCCCTGAACAGCCAAAAACATACTAAAAAATGAAGTGGGAGGATTGGAGGATTAACACTTCCTGGTTTTAAAGCTTATTATAAAACCATAGAGGTCAAAACAGCATGATACTGGCACAAATATAGACATATTGGTCAATGGAACTGAATTGAGAGTTTGAAAATTGACTCCCACATCTATGGTCAATAGATTTTCAACAAGACCTCCAAATCTACTGAACTGGGACAGAACAGTATTTTCAATAAGTAATGGATGGGATGACTGGGTATCCATAAGCAAAGGAATGAAAGAGGACCCTTTTCTCACATCTTATATAAAAATTGAAAGTGGTTCAGACACCTAAATACAAGAATCACTACCATAAAACTCCAAGAAGAAAATATAGGGGAACATCTTCAAGACCGAGTAATAGGAGGTAGCTTCTTAGACCTCCCTCCCACTTAAAGCACAAGCAAGGAAAGAAAAAACAGATAGGCGGGAACTCCTCAAAATCAAACCCTTCTGTGCCTAAAAGGATTTTGTCAAAAAGGTGAAGAGGTGGCCAACTCAATGAAAAAAATGTTTGGAAAACATATAAGTTATAAGGGTTTGATATCAGTATATACAAAGAAATCATACAGCTCAAAAACAAAAGAACAAACAACCCAATTATAAAATGGACACAAAATATGAATGGAAATTTTTCTGAAGAGAAAATGCAAATGGCTAAAATATACATGAAAAGATGTTCATGTTCATTAACAATAAGGAAAATGCAAATCAAAACCACGATGACAACGGACTTCCAAGAAGTCGGCAGAATAGGATAGGCTAGGTTCACCACTCTGCTCCAAGGAACAGCTAGAGAAGTGACAGATAAACAACCAGAACAGCAGTTCCAGTGTGCAGGTGATCTGAGAAACTCTTCTACAACACACAGGGAGGTCCTGGATGAAAAAGCTGAGGAACTGAGATACAGAGAATGGGAGGCCATCCAGCTAATCCAAAGAGCCTAATGTACCGCTTCCCAAACAGAGACCTAGAGCCCTCAGGAGTGCATGGACAGGGAAGTGGGGATGAGGAAGTAAACCAAGTCACACTCCTAAAACATGCTACATCCACGTGCCAACACCCCCCCCACATCCTGTGACCTGTGCCCCTACACCCCATGCAACCCAGTCGAATACCTGGTACCCAAAGCACTCCCCACCCCATGCCCTGACTCTGGAATCCCAGACCCTGTGGTCACATGCACCCACATCCCATCCAACTGCATTTGCACACTGCCCCCAAGCAACCATCACACATGCGTACCTGCATCCATCCCCCAACCCATGCCCCCCCATAAACCAGGCACTGTACACCAGCACCCTGCCCCCCATGATCTGTGCAACACATACCTGCACCCCACCCCCTGCACCTCAACCCCCATGCTCTAATCCCCACAACTGCCACTCCCCTCACACACATGCAACTGTGTTTTGCTTCATCTTAGACACAAGGATACAAATAGATTGAAAGTGAAAGGATAGAAAAATTATACCATGCATGCTGTAACGAAAAGAAAACACAAGTAGCTATACTAATATCAGACAAAATAGACTTTTAATGTAAACAAGTCATAGAGATAATAAAAAGGACAATTTACCAAGAAGATATATGGACCATAAACTTTTATGTTTCCAATCAAGGAACTCCAACAGACATACGACAACCTTTGGCAAAACCAAAAGGAGTAGTAGATATTTTAACAATAATTGTGGGAGACTTCAATATACCACACTCCTCTATAGATAAACAACCAGAAAGAGGATCAACAAGAAAATAACAAATTTAATGTGATAAATGAATTAGACCAAATTCATATTTAGATTGTTACACCTCAAAACACCAGGATATGCATTATTCTCTAGTGCGTATGGAACATTCTCCATGATAGATCACTTGCTGGGGCACAAGCTACATGCTTATAAATTTTAAAAGATGGAAATATTCAAAGCATTTTCTCTGATCACAATAGGATAAAGCTGGAAATCAATAACTACCAAAGAAAAAGAACTTTTCCAAATGTATGGAGATTAAGTAATGCACTCTTAGACAATAAGTGGGTCAAAGAAGAAATTGCTAGAGAAATCTGTAAGTATCTGGACACAAAAGAAAATGAGAATATGAAATATCAGAACTTATGGGATGTGGCAAAGGTTGTGTGGAGAGAGAAACTTATTGCCTTAAATGTGTATATTAAAACAGATTAGAACAAAAATCAAGGACTTAACTGCTATCTTGGAAGAACTAGAGAAAGAATAGCAAACTAACCCCAGAGCAAATAGAAGAAAAATAAGAAAGATCAAAGAAGAATTAAATGAATTGGAGGACAAAAGAGTCATAGAAATAAACAATAAGACCAAAAATCGGTTCTTGAGAAAATCAATAAAATTGATGAACCCCTAGCTAGGCTGAAAATGAAAAAAAAAGAGAGAAGATGCAAATAAACAAAATCAGAACTGAAAGGGGAGTCATTACCATGGACCCTGGAGAAATGAAAAATAATCACAAAAGAAAGCTATGAGCAGCTCTATGCCAACAAACTAGACAACTTAGATGAAATGAACAAATTCCTAAAAACACATGAACAATCTACACTGACTCAAGAAGAAATAGAATATCTCAACAAACCAATCACAAGTAATGATATTGTATCAATCATCAAAAATCTTTCTACAAAAGCCCAGGATCAGTGGTCTTCACAGGGGAATTTTATCAAATGCTCCAAAAAGAAGTAACTGCAATCCTATGCAAACTCTTCTAGAAATTTGAGAAAAAAGAACACTACCAACTCATTTTGAATGGCTATCATTACTCTAATACCAAAACCAGGTAAAAATGCTATAAGAAAGGAAAATTACAGGCCAATCTCCCTAATGAATATAGATGTAATAATTCTCAGCCAAATACTAGCAAATCAAATCCAATGACACATTAAAAGATTTGAACAATGTGACCAAATGAGATTTATACCAGGAGTGCAAGGGTGGTTCAGTTCAAGAAAAATCAATCAATGTAATAAATACTAGAACAAACTGAAAGGGAAAAGTCACATGAACATCTCAATTAATGCTGAAAAAGCATTTGACAAAATTCAACGTCTTTTTCTGATAAAAACTACAAAAGGTAGGAATCAAAGGAAACTTCTTCAATATGATAAAGGGTATATATAAAAAAAACCCAGAACCAGCATCATATTCAATGGTGAGATACTGAAAGTCTTTTCCCTGAGGTTGAGGATGAGACAAGGATGCCCACTGTCACACTATTATTCAGCAATGTAGTAGAAGAGCTAGCTAAAGCAATCAGGTAGGAAAAAAAATAATAAAAGGCATCCAAATTGGAAAGAAACAAGTAAAACTTCCATTATTTGCTGATCACATTGCGATTCTACCCAAATTGATCTATAAATTCAATACAATATCAATTATAATTCCAAAAACCTACTTTGAAGACTTGGAAAAGCTAGTTTCAAAATCATTTAGAAGGGAAAGAGAACTCAAATAGTGAAAAATATCCTAAAAATAGAAGCAGTAACATGAAATGAGGTCCTAACACACATGACAACATGGATGAACCTTGAGGATATACTACTGAGTGCAATAAGCCAGAAACTAAAGAATAGGTACTGTATGATTTTGCTTTTATGACCTTGGTAAAGGTAAACTCAGAGGCTTATAATACAGAATATATGGCACGTAGAGATACACAGAAGCTAGCAATGTGTGAAAGGTTAGCTAATGAGGTTGCACTTAAATGTTAGGGATTGTATAGAAATGAAATTAGTTTATTAGAGGGTTTATAAGTAGTACTACCATAATGAAGGGGAATGTTCTTGAAGGTGGTTGTATAGAGCCATGCATCCAACAACTAACACTATAAATATAAATAAGTTCATGCATGAATTACTTCAAAGGTATGATTTTAGTACAAAGAATAAATAATATCAGGATATGGGGGAAAGCTACTACTGTGTGCTTTGGGATGTGATTTAGAAGAAGACATCAACAGTATGACAGCAATACCTGGGGGGCAGGCAAGAGTTAAGGGGAGATTTAAATTTTCTATTGGGTAAGTGTGTGTTTATCAGTTATTTTTCTCTTGAATGCAATGAAAATTGTCTGAAATTGACAATGTTTATAACTTTACAATTAAGTGAGGATAATGTGATACATGGGCTGTTGACTTTGGACATTATACATGATGTCGGATGGATGAAGGTGGCTGAAGGACACACTGACTGAGAAGTAGAATGGTTAACTGTGGTGTATACATATGATTGAATATTGTTCTCCTATAGAACAGAACAAAGTTTTGTGGCATGCAATGAGGTGAATGAAGCTGGAGGACATTATGTGATGCAAAATAAGCCAGAAACAAAAGAGCAAATATTGTATGGTATCATTTAGAAAATATTTATAAGAAAATTGGGGTCTAGATTGTGTATAGCAGTCACATTTGGTCCAGAGGTCTAATTGTTATTACTAGATTTTGAGAGGTTCTGCTGTATATATATAACCTGGTGTTTCCCTGGAGCTTTGGGTACCTAGGTGACCTAAGACTCAGAGTAGGAGTTCTGTAGTTCTGAAAGACGTCATTGCCACATTCATCTGTTGAAGAAATGAAAAAAATAGATCAGGCTTCAATTAGATAAGAATGAAGCCAATTGGGTCAGGACTAAGGCAAATCAGAATACAGGGGTGAAGAGGACATTGTCTCTATTTGAGAAATTCACCTACTCCATGAGACCAAAGGAAGAGATGTTTATTTTGTCCAAAATTTAAATTTTCTGTAACTCACAATCTAACTGAACCTTTTTGGCCAGCTCAGTTAAGGAGCTTAAATCTATGGAGTTTAGAATTAGCAATAAGGTCTTGCAATTCTGTAGAGCTTAAGTAATACTCTGATACATCCCAGAGTATGTTGAGCAGATAATTAAGATGTACTGCCAAAATCTCTTGAGGGACTGGAAAAAAAAATGGAACTGTTAAACTTCTCCATCTGGGAAATCCCTGATACTGTCTCAAACATTAGGAGCTCCCAAGTTAATAGGCCAAGCCCTTGATCTTGAGACTTGCTCTTATGAAACTTGTATCTGTAATAGAGAAACTAAGCTTGACTATAATTGCACTAAATAGTTGCTTTTAGAGAACCTCTTTTGTTGCTCAGATGTCCCTCTTTCTTTCTAAGCACCACTCTGCAGGTAAAATCGTTACCCTACCCCTAAGTGAGACATGATCCCCAGGAATGAGTCTGGCCCTGGCACTATGGAATTGACAATGCCTACCTGACCAATAGGGGGAAAATAAATGTAACAAAATAAGGAATCAGTGGCTTAAAGCTTTCAAATAGAGTTGAGAGACTATTCTGGACTTACTCTTATGCAAGCTTCAGTAGATATTGCTGATTATTATGATACACCAAGCCCCAACCAAAAGTATTCCTGTAAACTCTAAAGAATATCCAGGACACTATCTCCAACACATAAAAGTTTCACTCACTTAGTTTATTTTTCATGGTCTTCAGGGCCAGATAACCCTGAAATCCAAAGTTACCAGTCTCTTCAAGAGCATTAAGCAGTTGCATTCCTCTATCCTATGATGTTGATACCCCTTTTCAACATGAAGAAATTAGAATGGCCATTGCCCACTCTAAAGAGTGGGAGAAGGATGAAAAGAGAAGGAGGTGCTGTATAAAAGAAGATAGGATTTAACAAATGAGTATGGCTACTGAATCATTATATTGATATTTCTTTGCAGTCTCCAGTATTTTAGAGCAGCTGGAAGGAATCACCTGAAATGGATAAAGTGTACCCATACCATACTTTGAAATTTGTTCTAAAACTACATGCTAAAATGTACTTAGAATTTTATCACCTCTTATATATGTTATATTTCACAATGAAATGTTGATGAACAAGTATAAATAAATTTCTAATCATCCTCAAGAAAACAATGTTGTAAACGTTGTTAAAATATCTTTCATAATTAATTCCTGTACCAAATAAATAGCCATATTGAAGGAAACAATTCCAATAGTATGCAAGAAAAATCAAAAGACAAAAATGTGAATTATTAAAACAAGTATCAGTTGTTGTTGTTTTTAAATTTTGTTTTGCTTTTTCAAAAAAGTAAACTAAAATGAAAGTTTTGAAAGACCTCAACAAGTAAGTTTTTAAAAATCTCATTATCTGAAACTGAGGTAAAACTTCAACAAAGTCATTTCTATATTCTCTGTTCCTAAATAAGCATCAATACCCTAAGGTAATCGGTAAAGTACAGCTCATGTACTTGCTCTTACAGATGCAAGAGCCCAATTGCCATTCCAGAGCAGTCCAACTGTTGATCAAACAATTCCTAAATCAGACTATAAAGTTTACTTACTGACACTTTTATTTTTCCATGCTGTTTTGACAAATCCCACACAATGTGCTGTCTTCAACAGTGAGAAATTACTGCCTTATGATTTTGAGGCTAGGAGAAGTACAAAATTGAGGTGTTAGTGAGGTGCTGCTTTCTCCCCAAAAGTCTGTAACATTCTGCTACTGGCTGCCAGTGACAGATGGAGTCCCTTGGGTTTCTCATCACATGAAGATGTTCTCTCCTTTCTCTTCCACATTCCTGCTGATCTGGATTCTCCCTGTGACCTTCTTTCACTATATCTGAATTCCTTCTGCTTATAAAGGACTCCAGTAATCTTGATTGAGAGCTAACCTCATTCAGTTGGACCACACCTCAACCAACAATAACCTCTTCAAAAGATCCTATTTACAATAGGCTCACACCAACCAGAATATGAATTAAGATTATGTACAAATTTGGGATGCATAATTCAGTCTACCACACCAACTATATATTAATGCCATCTTGTGGATAGCTTACCTGAGTTATTTCAGGGGAAAATAGTTTATACTGTTATATGTTGATTTTGCCTGGGAGGAATATCAGTAATTATTTTCCTCTAAATATTTTGGTTAACCTACTAGGTGGAAGGCACTACGCTAAGCAACAAGTTGGAAGGGTAAAACAGACACAGTCTCAAAAATATTGCATTTTTCATGTTACTCATTGGACTTATTCATTTTGTGGAAATAAAGAAAGAAGAAATGTCAGCAAGAGAGGCTGTTTAGTAGCTCATGAAAAATGTGAAAATGTATGTTGGTCTAAGGTTTGGTCCATAGAGTTCAGGTTCATAATTTAACTATGTGAATTAATACAGGTGATTAACAATGTTAGAAAAAGACAGACGAATTAAATTAATGCAAACCTGTATAAATCAAAATACTATGTGTGTGCTTAAAGCATAGAAATACATATTTTTAATAGCCTGACAAATCATGCCTACTGACCTGGAGGTTACTTTGTAGAATTCAAATCACTTGGCAAATTAAAATAGTATTTACAACATTACTTTAAAAATGAGAGCAAATGAAAGTGAATGAACTTTGGAAATTCTCCCCATAGAGGCTTCAGAAATTGTTGTTGAACAGACTTTTTTCTGAATATAGTATATATGCCTTCTAAAAAGTCAGAATATTTTTGTCTTCATATCATAATGAAGACAACCTTAAGCAGACATTTCAAAATATAATCACTGTACACAATATAATCTTTTAAGTACATTTATTGTAAATAATAAATTGTAACCTCAAACAATTATGAGAGAGAATAGTTAGATGAATATAGAAGAAAAATTTCAAATATTAATGTTTTAGATGTGCATTAGTACTGAATTATTCGTTCTCTCAATATATTATTCTGAGAAAGATACTAAGCATTTCATTTCTTTTTAGAAAAGTGTTGAACATTTCTCACTTACTAGAAAATGTTGAGGGTTAAAATAAAAGAAAAGAAAAAAATCATTGTAAAGCATTTACTACAGTGCTACAACATATTGGATACTATCAACACTAATTTTCCCCTTGGTATTACAGTTCTAGTGTCATGGAAGAAAAGCTGATGAGTATAGAAGACAATCACCAGTTCAGCTAGATTAGTATTTGAGTGAACTTTTGATGCTAAGGCTAAAATTGATGGAGTTTTAGACACATATCAGATAACATTCGAAGTGCTTTACATTTATTAGTTCCTTTAAGTTCTGCTAAAGTTTAATAAAGCAAGAAATGCTTAATTACCACTTTATAGGTGAAAATATTAAGTTAGGAATCAGGGTACAAATTTAAGCACTCTGATTCCAAAGCACATCCTTTAACTGCAAAAGTATGCTGACTCTAATTTGATAACATTATATAGAATTCTCCAAATCATCAAGTCCTAGCCCTTTTTGTTTAACAGTATTCACCTCAATTTATCTCTCTCTTTCCACATTTTAATAAGGTAGCAAGAGATTTCACTGTACTTAGAAGTCTCGGCTATATATCTAAGTTCACTGTTTATAGGTTTTGCTATCCATATAAAGGCAGGATATAATTCAGCTAAGTTTTCTACTACTATTTAACAAGGATCCTATTTCCTTCAGGTTCCAATAATATGCTCCCCATTTCCTTCTGAGCCCTCTCAAGACTTGTGTTTAATGTCCACATTTGTACTAGCAATCTGTTCACGGATATTTAGATATCTGTAAGGAGACTTAGGTTTTCTCTATCACGCTCCTCACTTTCTTCTGAGCCCTCATTGTTTAAGCCTTCAACACACAAGTTTCTACTAGAAGTCTCTGAAAGGCAAACTAGGTTCTTTCTATCATGCTCTTCAAATACTACTACTCTTTACAATTTGACTGATCTAGAAGCCACTTCCATATGGTTAGGCATTTGTTAAAACAGCACCTCATTTCCAGGTACCAACATCTGTATTAGTTTTCTATTTCTCCCAAAACAAATTACTGCAAACTTAGTGACTTAAAATGACACAAATTTATTTTCTTACAGTTCTGTAGATCAGAAGTCTGAGTGAGGTCTGAATGGGTTAAAGTCAAAGTATTAAGGGCTGCATTTCTTTTGGAAGTTTTAGGGAAGAATTGATTTTCTTGCCTTTTCGGCTTCAAAGGCCACTGTATTAGTCAGGGTTCTCTAAAGAAATAGAACCAACAGGAAATATCTGTAAATATGAGATTTATAAAGGTTTCTTATGCAACTTTGGAAATGGAAGAATCCAAAATCTGTAGGGCAGGTGTGAAGCTGGCAGATCCAATGGTTTCAGTGAACTCCACAGGAGAGGTTCACTGGATAAAGAGCAGTGAAAAAGTCTCTTTTCTTCCTTAAGTCTCCAACTATTGGATTATCATGTTTGAGGGAGACATGCCCTTAGTTGATTGCAGATGTGATCAGTCACAGCTACAATCAACTGACTGATGACTTAATAAACCCAAAAATATCCATGCAGCAATGGTCAGGCCAGTGCTTGCCTGACCAGACAACTGGGCATATCACCTGGCCAAGTTGACACCAGAACTTATCCATCACGGTCCACACCTTGTCAACTTGGCAGCTATTCACATCACATTGAAACATGCTTAATTTCCAAATAGAACACAATAACAAACATATGTTTCACCTAACAATACTCAATTTTCCTGTGTAAAATGCACTACATCTCTCCAGAATAGGGTGCAAATCTTTAGGGAACATTCACTCTTAAACTTCAGATCCTGTAACTTAAATACTATAACATGAATAATACAACAATGTCATATGATAAGAGAAACAAAATATTTGCTTACACACAAATATTAACTTAACTCATTATAAAACAGGTAGGAAATATTCATACCATCACAGTCCTAATTTCTGTAACTGTAATATGGTCATAACTCATATTTATTACTACCTTCTTCTACTAAGCATTCAATGATCCCTTTACCCTCAGTAAGAACTTTGGCTGGCTATAGTTCTATGCCAGATGGGATGACACAAATTTTCATTCCTGAAGTTTCTGGACTTGGTGGCCTTGCCTGGATTGGATTGTTGAAGTTTTCCATTGACTTTAATTATAGGGCATTGTACTACTAACAGACACCCTAGGGAATCTCCTGCATTCCAGGAAAATACTTCCTTACCTCCATTGTCTAATTGCAATCCTATTTCCCCTTGATAGTCAGGATCAATCAACACTTGTCGATTCAGTGGCATGAGGATCCCAAAATAGCCAGGTTTAGCAGTCTTAGATTTGAAGTTCAGTGGAATCATTACTATGCCTCCTGGTAGGAGCACTCCTTTTGGAACTAAGATCTGTTGACCAGCAGAACTTAAGTTACCAGTGTCAGTAACCCAAAATGCTCCTAGTGGATCACTAGTGATGACAGTAAGTGATGCCACTCCCATTTCCACCCCCTTGATTCCTGGACCTATGAATCCTGCCTATGGGAGAAATAGCACCATACAGTGTAGGCTGATTCAGAGGATACACAGCCTCCCTGATAACATTGTCCCAGCCCTGCAAGGTATTGCCACCTAGCTGGCACTGTAATTTGGTCTTCAAAAGACCATTCCACCATTCTTTCACCCCAGCTGCCTCGGGATGATGAGTAATATAGTAAGACCAGAGAATTCCATGAGTATATGCCCATTCCTGCACTTCATTTTCTGTGAAAAGGGTTCCTTGATCAGAAGCAATGCTGTGTGGAATATTATGATGGTAGTTTAGGCATTCTGTAAGTCCACAGAGTATAGCTTTACAGAAGTATTGCATGCAGGAAAGGAAAACCCATGTCTGGAATTTGTGTCTATTTCAGTTAGAACAAACTACTTCCCTTTCCATGATGGAAGTAGTCTAATGTAATCAACCTGCCACCAGGTAGCAGGTTGATCACCTCAGGGAATGGTGCCATATCAGGGACTGATTGTTTCTCCAGCTGGCAGACTGGGTATTTATCAGTGGCTGTAGCCAGGTCAGCCTTGGAGACTGGAAGTCCACCTTGCTTGGCCCATGAATAACCTCCATTCCTACCACCATGACCACTTTGTTCATGAGCCCAGTGGGCAGTGGCAGGAGTGACTAAGAAAAAATGATGACTTGTATCCATAAGATGAGACATCTTATCCACTTGATTATTAAAACCTTCCTCTGATGAAGTCATCCTCTGGTGAGCATTCACATGGGACATGAATATATTCATGTTCTCTGTTCATTCAGAAAGGTCTAACCACCTACCTCTTCCCCAAACCACTTTGTCACCAACTTTCTGATCATGCTTCTGATTTCCTGACCATCCAGCCAAACTATTAGCAACAGACCTTGATTCAGTATACAAATGCACCTCTGGTTAGCTCACCTTCCAAGCAAAATGAGCAACCAGGTGCACTGCTTGAAGCTCTGCCCACTTGGGAAGATTTCCCCTCACCACTGT
This sequence comes from Tamandua tetradactyla, assembly GCF_023851605.1. NCBI lineage: Eukaryota > Metazoa > Chordata > Mammalia > Pilosa > Myrmecophagidae > Tamandua > Tamandua tetradactyla. Next base: position 120,862,429 of record NC_135333.1, read on the forward strand.
CCTTTAGGGACATCCCAGAAAAGGGTTGTAGTGCTGTAGCTGTCCACTTGTGGGTCGTATCTGCATATCATGCAGAACCATCTCTAACCAGGCCCAAGTTTTATTTTCCACAGTCAACTGACTATAAGCTTGCCATACTCTGGTCTGGGAAAGAGAAAGTAATGTGGCAGGAGGGGGGGCCATGGGCATATGGGACACTTCCTCAAGTAACTTACTTGTGCTTTCAGTGCATGCTCAAGCCCTATCTCTTATATACCACCTCCATTTTTTGATGGAGTGGTGCTGTATACACCCAACTTTATGGCTTGGTTGGTCAGACAACACCCAGTTGTTGATGATAGGCAAATCAGGTCTCAAGGCAACTTGGTGACCCATGTTTAAGTATTCAATCTTTACAAGACCTGGCATCAGACTAAAAAGAAGAGTAATTATCTGCAGCATATGGTAAGGCTTTGCTCCAAAATCCTAGGGCTCTGCATTGTGATTCTCCTATAAGGGCCTACCGAGGGCTCTAGGCAGCATCCCTATTTGCCATTGGCACTTCTAGCACCATTGGATCTCCTTCATCATTTGGCCCAGGTGGCAGAGCAGCTTGCACAACAGCCTGGACTTATCATAGAGCCTCTTGTTCTGGTCCCCACTCAAAATTAGCAGCTTTTCTGGTCACTTGATAAATGGGCCAGAGCAGGAGTCCCAAATAAAGAATATGTTGTCTCCAAAATCCAAACAGTCCAACTAGGCATTGTGCCTCTTTTTTGGTAATAGAAGGGTCCAGATCCAACAGCTTATCCTTCATCTTAGACAGGATATCTGAACATGTCTGATACCACTGGATACACCCTCAATTATGAGGTGGAGAACCCCTGTATTTTTGTTGGATTTGTCTCCCATCCCTTGACCCACAAATGCCTTACCAATAGGTCAAGAATAGTTGCTTCTTCATGCTCGCTATGCCCAATCAACATGATATCATCAATATAATGGACCACTGTGATGCCTTGTGGGAGGAAGAAATGATCAAGATCCCTGGAGACAAAATTGTGACATAGGGCAAGAGAACTGATATACCCATGAGGTAGGACAGTGAAGGTATACTGCTGACCTTGCCAGCTGAATGCAAACTTTTTCTGGTGCTCCATTATTGACAGCTAATGAGAAAAGCACATTTGCCAGATCAGTAGCTGCATACCAGGTACCAAGCAAAGTGTTGATTTACTAAAGCAATGATATCACATCTGGAACAGTGGCTACAAGTGCAGTCACCACCTGGTTAAGTTTATGATAATACACTGTCATCCTCCAAGACCTATCTGGTTTCTACACAGGTCAAATAGGAAAGGTGAATGGGGATGTGGTGGGAATCATCATCCCTGCTTCCTTCAACCTCTTAAGAGTGGCTCTAATCTCTGCAATCCCTCCAGGAATATGTATTGCTTTTGCTTCACAATTTTGCTAGGTAGAGACAGTTCTAGTGGCCTCCACTTGGCCTGTCCTACCAGTATAGCCCTCACTTTATAAGCCAGAGAACCAATGTGGGGATTCTGCAAGTTGCTGAGTATGTTAATTCCAATTATGCATTCTGGAACTGGGGAAATGACCACAGAATGGGTCCAGGGACCCACTAGACCCAATGTGAGATGGACCTAAGCTAAAACTTCATCAATCACCTGACCTCCATAAGCCTGTACTCTGATTAGTGGACCTGAGTGATGTTTTGGGTCTCCTGGAATTAGTGCCACTTCTGAGCCAGTGTCTAATAATCCCTAAAATGTCTGATAATTTCCTTTTAATTTATTTTCCCTCAATTAACAGTCACCCATGTAAAAGGCTATAGGTCTCCTTAGGGAAGGTTCAGATGAAGGTTAAGATTGTAACTTTTGGGAAGTGTAACAGGGTCCTTCCCCAAAGGTACCCAGCCCTCCCCTCATTCAAGGGGCTCTGGGTCTCTAAACAGTCTCCAGTCTTGGAATTGATTAAGGGGCTTTACTCTCTGTTTTTGCAATTCAAATTAGACTTCTGTTCACTTGACCAAGAACTCTTTGGCTTATATAGCTCAAATAAGAATCTAGTACACTGCCCTTCTATTTTACTTCTAGGTACTTCATGATCTACTAACCAATCCCACAGTCTCAGCATGTCAGATTATTTCGACTGCTGCTTTGAGTCTGCTATCTATTATGGTGGCCACATTCACATTGTCTATGATGATTAACTGTTATCGCATGGCTTCTGCCAACTCAGGACCCAATCCTCTCCATTGTGTTTAAGGACTCCAGCTCAGTGACAGAAGTTCACACTGTAATATCTGACCTACAGAGAAAGGCAGCTACAGAGCTCTTCAGGGATAATAGAGCTAGTCTCAAGAACTTATTTCTTAAGGTTCTGGTGAAATATGTGTCCTCTGGACATTCCTGGGGTGTGTGAGCAGGTTTTAAATGGTAAATCCACTCTCACATTCCAAGCTTTCTAAGTATCTGGATCCCCTCATCTACATTATACCAGGGCAGTTCTGGCATTTCTACCTCAGATAATGTTGGCCACCTTTTGATCCACGTTTCAGCCAACCATCCAAACAAATTGTTAATGCCCTTTCTAACCTCTTGAGCTACAGCAATGAATGCAGAATCTCTGCTTGGTGGGCCCATATAAATAATTCAGCTTGATCCAACTTTATATTCCTTATACCACTATCCCACAACTGTAATATCCATTCCCACATATATTCCCCTGATTTCTTTCTATGTAGATTGGAAAACTCACGCAGTATAGCATTCCTCCTCATAGGTCACCTACTTCGTACCTCTCCTTTCAGGGCCTGTTGGGTCTTTAGTCTAGTTACAGGTCTTGAAGAAAAGAAGCATAGTGTGAGTAGGACATGAAAATAAATAGAAGTGTCTTTCAAATCAATTACCTCAGGACAATCCATTGCAGTATCATCTGGTGAGACAGGATTAGTGATTCCTGACAGAGGGATGAGGGCTGGGTTGTTTCCCCAGGGGAGGTGGATATATATTTCTCAGGCACTGAAGGGTTAATCTCTTTAGGTGGAGGTTGGATGACTGATTCTTCTGGGTAGACTGGTGGCTGAGAAGCTGTTTCCACAAGGCAGTCTGGAGGTCTGGAAGAACTTTCCTCAGGGCAATTCATTACAGGTCTATCTAGCAAAGGCTTAGCAGATTCAGAGATTCCATCTCCCCATCACCATCATTATCAAGCCAAAGATTCCCATCCTGAGTTTCAGGACCCCATTCATTTCCAATCAAAGCCCCTACTTTAACCGCAACCCCCCTGCAAGGCTGCAATTTTAGTTTAGATTGTAAATCTTTAACTCACACAATGAGGCTCTGTGTCTTGTTTTCAGAGATCTCAAGTGTGAGACCAAAGGAAATAAGATTTTCTTTCAGGGTTCACAGGGAAACTTTTACATCTTTCATACAGTGCTTAAGTGGCAAACTTGAAGTCTTCAGCTCATTTCTTTCTCTCATTACTGTATTCAGCATATCTAACAACAATCAGCCAACATTGTTATACCTTTTGATTCCAAAAACCTCCACAAAACTGTCAAAATACTCTCACCCAGAGCTTTGCCATATATAAGCATACAACTAACAGAACCTAATGGTGATATTTCATGTATCCATCTTGTAAAATCATGTCAAGAACTGTCAGTGCCATCTTGATTACTGGAAAAATTCATTAGTACCATTGAACATAATCAGAGTGGAAAACCAATTGTAAAAACCCATTTTTAAGATTCTGTTTCTGAAGAACCACTCCTGGTAACTAGCTGTATTAGTCAGGGTTCTCTAGAGAAACAGAATGAACAGGAGACATCTGCAAATATGAGATTTGTAAAGGAGTTTCATGCAACCATGGAATAGGAGAGCCCAAAATCTGCACAGCATGCTATGAAGATGTCAGCTCCAATGAAGGGTCTTGACAAACTCACAGGAGAAGCTCACTGGCTCAAAAAGCTATGAAAGTCTCTCTTCTCCCTTAATAGCCTTCAACTTATTGTAGGAGACAAATTATTTGTGGGAGACATGCCCTTAGTCGATTGCAGATGTAATCTACCACAGTTGCAATCAACTGACGAATGATTTAATAAACCAGCCTTCTAGTTTATCAACAAGCCATGAAATAGCCTTGCAGCAATAGTCATCCCAGTGCCTGATCAGACAACTGGGCACATCAGGTGGCCAGGCTGACACAAGAACCTATCTCTCACAGCCACCCACATTCTTTGGTTCATATATCTCTTCCTCCATCTTCAAGCCAACAATGTCACATCTCTTCAATTCTTCTTTCATTGTCACATCTCAGATTGCAGTTGAGAAAGTTTCTCCACTTTTAAAGACTTGTGATTAGTTTGAGCTCATGCAGATGCAGATAATGAAAGGATAATCTCCACCCTTTTAAGTTCTCTAATATTGATTAAATCTACAAAATTTATTTTTTGCCATATAAATTAGTGATTCCACAGCTTTTGAGGATTAGAGCATGGACATATTTGGGGGCCATTATTTTTCCTGCCACATTGATTTATCAATAAAATGACCTGGAGTGCATAAAATCAATACTTAAGGTGAAGTTAATATACTTTATTTTTGTGTTTTTGCATGGGCAGGCACTAGGAATCAAACCCGGCAATAATTCTGCCCATCAGCCACCATTGCACCACCATAATATACTTATTTTAGTAAGGATGAAAAGATATCCATCCCAAGAATTTAAAAATCAATGGCAAAGTTGTGATGGTCAGGCTCATTCCGCTTGGCCAGGTGATGGTGTCCAGTGTCTGGTCAAGCAAGAACTGATCTATTTTGTTGTTATAAGAACATTCCATGGACTTAAACTGTGAGCACATTGGTTTTGTTTTTTTCTGTTTCTTTGTTTAGTGTAACATATATACAAAGCAAAGAAATAAAAAAAGCAATAGTTTTCAAAGTACTCTTCAAAAAGTGGTTACAAAATAGATTCCAGAGTTTGCCATTGGCTATCATATAGTCCCCTCATATTTTCCTCCTAACTGCTCCAGAATATAGGAGGCTAGAGGGCTTAAATACTTTTTTATCATCACAATTGACTTTTTTCCTTCTTTTATTGTGAACAATAACATATATACAAAAAAGTTATACATTTCAAAGCACAGCACCACAATTACTTGTAGGACATATTTCAGACTTTCACGTGGGTTACAATTTCACAATTTTAGGTTTTTACTTCTAGCTGCTCTGAAATACTGGAGACTAAAAGAAATATCAATTTAATGATTCAGCATTCATATTCATTTGTTCAGTCTTATCTTCACTGTATAATTCCACCATCACCTTTGTTCCTTCCATATGTCTCATTGGGGTTGTTTGGGCTATGGCAATTCTAAATTTTTCATATTGGAAGAGTCTTTCACTAAGATGAGATCGGGAGATGGAACTATCTGATGTTCTGGAGAGGCTGGGCTAGGTTTCAGGACTTATCTGGACCAGGACTCATCTAGAGATGTAGGTTTCTGGAAAGTTACTCTAGTGCCTAGAACCCTTGTGGAATCCTATATATTGCCTAGGTGTTCTTAAGGATTGGCTGGAATGGTCCTGGTTGGGGATTGGCAGGTTATGACAGGTAGCAAGGTGTAACTGAAGCTTGCATAAAAGCAACCTCCAGAATAGCCTCTCAACTCTATTTGAACTCTCTCTACCACTGATACTTTATTAATTACACTTCTTTTCACCCTTTTGGTCAGGATGTAATGGTTGATCCCACAGTGCCAGGTCTGGATTCATCCCTGGGAGTCCTCTACCATGTCACCAGGGAGAATTTTACCCCTGGATGGCATGTCCCAAGTAGGGGGGAAGGCAATGATTTCACTTGCAGAATTGGGCTTAGAGAGTCTGAGGCCACATCTGAGCAACAACAGAGGTCCTCCAGAAGTAACCCTTAGACATGCTATAGGTAGTCTAAGCTTCTCCACTACCTACATGAGCTTCACAAGAGTAAGCCTCTTGATCATGGGCATGGCCTATTGATTTGGGTATCCCTAAGATTTGACACAGTATCAGGGAATTCCTTGATGTTAAGGTTTAATAGTCCCATAGTCTTTCTCCCCTTCCTCAGGGGACTTTGCGAATACTTTTTGATTATCTACTTAATATACCCTAGGATGTGTCCAGGTATTACAACAATCTATATAGGAGTAAAGAACCACTTTCTTATTCTGTGCTTCCTGTGTTTCAGTTGTTCGAGTGAGCTAAACAGATAGGTTGAATTAGATTATGCACTACAGAAAATTTCAGTTTCAGATCAAGTAAACCTTTCTTCCATTGGTCTCAAAAAGTATGTGTGGTTCTAAAATATAGAAACTGTCTTCCTTACCTCTGTGCTCTAAATTAATTTAACCTCAACCTGTTCAGCTTCATTCTTACCTCTAAATATCAGGTAATATATATAAAACAGCCTCTCAAAATCCAGAAATAATAAGCACCACTAAGGAACTAAATGTGTCTGCTCTAGAAGCTCGCAATCTAGGCGCAGCACACTGGTTTTCATCCATGGTTGTTTACAACTGCAGTTGGTTAAGGGAAGTGTCTTCTACAGTGAGTGATGTTTAATCCTCAAGACATGGCAGCTGGCTCTTCCCAAAGTAAATGATCAAAAGAACAAGGTGACAGCCATGTTGTCTTTTGTAAACTTTTTCTATTATATAAAATAACAAAAAGGAATGGATTTCAATGCACTCTTCAACAAGTAGTTACAGGACAGATAAAATTGTGAAATTGTAACCAATGTCAAAATCTGAAATATGTTCTACAATTAATCACAGGGTTGTGCTTTGAAATGTATAGCTTTTTTGTATATGTGTAATTTTTCACTGAAAAAAGAAGGAAAAAATGTCGATTGTGATGATAGAAAAATATTTAAGCCTGGTAGCTTCCTATATTCTGGAGCAGCTATAAGGAAAAATATGAGAGGATCTTATGGTTGCCCATGACAAACTCTGGGATCTGTCCTGAAACCACTTGTTGAAGAGTGCCTTGAAAACCATTGCTTTTTTATTTCTTTGCTTCATATATATGTTACACTATACAATGAAAAAAGTAAAAAAAAAAAATACATGTTGGTATTGAGATAACTTGGCTTCACATTGCAGCTCCACTCCTTTGTAGTCATAATACCTTGGAAAATTATTTAATAGCTCCATATTTAAATTTCCTGTCCTCTATAATAGGATAACAGTATTTTTTTTCATAAAGTTGATAAAAATATTAAAGGAAAAATGTGTATAAATTTTCAGGCACTGTACCTAGCAAAGGGTAAATTGTAAAAATATTAGCAACTATTATGAGTAATGGTACCACATCTGTTATTATTGTTATTATCATTATTTAAAGATTATCTCAATATTGCAACAAGCAATGGATGAGATTAAGCTCTCTAAAACACGATTTGGAATACAATTAAGATGACCCCTTATCTTAAATATAATATTGCAAGTAGTGGAAGCCTAAGGTCTTTAACATGACAAATATATCTCTTTGTAAGCGTTCTACTATGAAATGCTCATAGTATTTGAATTAATACTTTAATTCAAAAATTAAAATTGCAGCAATACAATTACATTTCCAAAATGTTGGAAAAGGAAGGCTTTGTATTAGATGACTTCTTTACATCAGCTATTAAACAGCTCGTGGCTCTTCTATCTTTAAATTTTAATAGTGAATAGCAATAATAAATAAACTTGTCCTGTCCTTTATTTTTGCCGTCTTTCTTTACCTCTTCATGGCCAAATTTCTTCACTTGTTGCTTCCTTTGTTTCTTTTATTTTTAAACTATTATTCACTTCTCATTTCTAACCAGTTCAAACATTTAACTTTCTCAAAATTGTTCTTTTCTGAGGTCATAAATGACCTATGTGTGCCTAAAAATCAACATATAATTCAAAACTATTTGCCTACTTGACTTCTCAGAAATGTTTGGTACAGGAAAATCACTCCTTCCTTAACTATTCTGTTCCCAAACATGTGGATTCCCACGTTGCCATGATCCAACCTTATATGCCAAGTCTATTTTTCAGGATCATTTACAAAACTCACGTTGTATGGGATTGGTTGGTTGTGAGAAGTCATTACAGGATCTAGAGCCCATATTTTAGTGTCACAGGACCCTGTTAATCAGCACCCCACATTTAACCATTCACCAATAATTATTTTTTTAAATATCTTCTTCTGGATTCAAAACCAGTTTGAAAAATAGACACAGCACACTGGGTACAGATTAAAGTAGATAAATATTACAGGTTTTCTTGATTGATTTGTTTGGTTTTGTTAATATTTTGTTATAGAAATACATTAAAGAAATGTAGTTGCTTAGTTCTATCTCTGGACATTTTGGGGGAGTTTTGGTAAATTTCATGATCATGAATGTTGACATCTTTTCATGCAATTGTCCAGGCAGAATAAAATGCTGTCAAGTAGAACTTTCCACCACCTATTCAAGGTAACACATTATTCCTTCCACAGTGAATGGAAAAGCAATATCCCCAAAAGTTAAGGCTTTATTTTCTCTCTAAAGAGCATAAGCAGAGAGAAAAAAAAGATCAGAAATTTTTGCCTGATATTTTAGGGGAGGAGACAGAGTTTAAAGCTCACATTCTTTGATTTTTTTTTTTTTTTAACATGGGCAGGCACCGGGAATCAAACCCGGGTCCTCTGGCATGGCAGACAAGCATTCTTGCCTGCTGAGCCACCGTGGCCTGCCCCCATCCTTTGATTTGATGTGGAATTATAGAAAAGGAAAAAGGCAACTCTACAAATAACTCAATCGTTTCTTAAATATTCTTACAATGTCCACTTCACTTCCATAAACCCTACTCCATTGAATTTACCATGTTGACCAGGTAGTAGAAAGAACATGTGTCCCATTTGAATGAATGGGAGCCCTGGAGATTAAATAGTATGTTCATTTTTTTTTTTTTGAGGGCAGTGTCAAAATCAACTTTTTTTTCATATTTTTGATAAATTATTTTAGTTAATTTCATTGGAAATTTGAAATTTCCCTTACCCATCCAGTCTATTTATTTATGCTGAAGCATTGCATTTGAATCATAGATAATGAGTAAAATGGTTGTTTTGTGTGAGATTTGGGGAGACCATTCTGTATACAGCACTGTGCCTACCAATAACACAAGGGCCTAAAAGCAGACATATGCCCATTTCAGGAATTTATACATTATAATGGAAAGCAAACATTAAAGGTCAAAAATAATTTCAACTGTATCATGGGTACCAACTAGAAATTATTATCATTAAGGCTTGATTTTTCTGGAAATACATGCTCAAGAAATGAAATCCAAACTGAATATTGAATACTCATTGTTATTGTTTCTTATGAATTTCTCTTGAGGCAAGTATAATTAAGTTTAAATCCCTATGCTCTCTTGTAAGAACATAAATACTGGCTGTTCCATTGCCATATTAACATCTTCAGTCTTAGAAAGTCAGAAAGAAAAATTGTTAACCTTGTCAACTCAGGCATGTTCCCCTATTCATACTTTCTTATAAAACTATAGTTGATATGGTGGAAAGCAGACATGTTGATTTTGTGTTCCTTAGATTTTAGCTGCCTATTAACTGGTTTATTTGTTCAAGTAAAAACTAGTAAAAATTAGTATTTAAATAGATAGATAGATGGCTAAAACATACCTCCTTCCAACCTGTTAAGAATGGTCAGGAAAGTTGGGAATTTAGAAGATCAGAAAATAGCAACTTTTAATTTTATGGTTTATACCTAAGTATTGTATGACTCCAAACAATTAGAATGCCTTCCTATATTACTTGTGTAACAATATGTGTACATAATTAGAATAAACACTAAAAGATTAGAATACATAACTGAAAATAATTCTTTCCTCCAAATTTTTGTGAGAAGAGTATGATATCCACAATTTAAAAACAGGAAGGAATATGGCATCCATTTTAATTGGGCAATTATTTAGAAAGATTTAACAAAAGAAATTCAGATGTCCTCATCCTCAGCTGTGACCACTGATCCTATCAGAGCTTCTTTTGGTGAAGACTGTGATAGGTAACTGGATTTGTTTAAAGTCATCCTCCTGTTTGTCTCTACAGATGTCTAACTCTGAGCCCACGATGATTGGAAACCAGTCCCTCTGTACAAAATTCACATTTGTGGCTTTTTCCGCTCTAGCAGAGTTGCAACCTGTGCTCTTCATTGTGTTCTTAGCCATCTACCTGTTTACTGTGGGAGGAAACCTCCTCATCATCTGCTTAATCTGTGCCACCCCTGCCCTGCGCACTCCCATGTATTTCTTCCTGATGAACCTCTCCTTTCTGGAGATGTGCTACACCACCAGTGTGGTGCCTCAGGTGCTGGTGCACCTGCTGGTGGAGAACAAGACCATTAGCATGGGAGCCTGTGCAGCCCAGATGTACACATTTACTATACTGGGACTGACAGAATGCTGCCTGCTGGCAGCCATGGCTTATGACCGCTTTGTAGCTATTTGTTACCCTCTGCATTACACTCTTCTTATGGGCCCTCGTGTGTGTTTGAAATTGGCTGCAGCATCTTGGACCACTGGGGTGGTGGTGGAGTCAGCCCAGACGACCTGGATCTTCACTCTGCCCTTCTGTGGAGCAGGAGAGATTCAGCACTTCTTCTGTGACATCATGCCTGTAGTGAAGCTGGCTTGTGTGGATACCTCACAAAACGAGGTCGTGATGTTTGTTCTCTCATTGATCTTCATTGTGAGTCCATGTTTGCTCATTCTAGGCTCTTATGTGCTCATTCTTATGGCCATCTTAAAGATTCCCTCTGCAGCTGGCAGACGCAAAGCTTTTTCTACTTGTTCTTCTCATATCCTGGTTGTTTCTCTTTTCTACATCACTGCCTTGTTCACTTATATCCAACCTAAGACTGCCCACAGTCCAGAAACAGACAAGGCAACTGCACTCATGTACACAGTAGTCACGCCTGCTCTGAACCCTCTGATCTATACCTTGAGGAACAAGGAAGTGAAGGAAGCCTTTCAAAGGAGCTTTTTTAGACAAATGGCTTAAATCTTGATGACTAGATCATTGAAGTTGAAACTTTCACTACTATACAGAGAAATTACATGAGGTTTATGACCCTGCTACCAATGTATGTTACTTTTAAAGCATTTATAGCCTAGAACACAAAAGTACTTGGATTAGGTCTAAATTTTTCAGTGTGTTTAAGGAAAAAAATCTGTACAATATGGTTACCAGGTAGTTTAAACATTCATTTGTTCAACGATATTGACAGAGCCTCTTACGTGTGCCAACCACCATTTATTTTTTCCTTTCCCAGTGGTAACAGGATAAAGGCCAGTGTGTTTTGCCTCATATTAAAAAGAAAATGAAATGCTTTTCTTGAGGAAAAATATAATTTAAATTGAAAGAAATAATTAACATATTTGACTATGATATAGATTAAAATCTGCTTTTAGTAAAGACTAGGCTCTCTATTTGCTCTCCTCTTATTCTCATATATCATTAAAAAACAGCTATTAGTAATCATTGATGACTGATGTATACTGTGAGGCCATCCTAAATATATATCTTCTAAAATCCACTGAGGCACTATGATCCTTTTCCAAAACTATATTCTTTCAATTTTTAATTCATAATTTGTTTTACTTTGTTTTGTGTCTAGAGAAAATTCATCCATAGTAACATTCATTCTTGTTATTCCTGTTATTAATCCTGTATTGATCTCAATGTAATTTCTTTTAGGCACTGTCCATAATATTCTACATAATTAATTACATTGACTTTGCCTCCTTGAATAATAAAGACCAAGATGCCACAAGTGACTAAACTAAAAACCTACTTTTAACAAATGCTGTTTTCTTTTGACAATATTTGGTCATTAGATTGACAAAAAATTAAATGAACACTGTCATTTTTCAACGTGAGAGGTAATCATTGATTTCACCTCTGTGATGTTATCTTAGAATCAAACCTTAAGACAAGAGCTAGTAATTTATTTGAGAGAGGCTCAGAAGTGGGAAATTTACAGGAAAGGAAGAATCCAGGGACCACAGAGGGCCACTAGAATAATCTCGAGAGAAAGAGAATAAAACATGATCCAAAAACTCGCCATCTAGGTGCAGGTAGTTGGAATATACACACCATGGTCAGCAATCACTGCTGGAGGGCCCTGCCTGGGAGGTGCTGACTCTGAAACTGCTGCTCTGCTGTCAGCTGGAGCAGACTTCTGGAAATGCCTGCAGGTCAGGGATGCGGATATTGGGCAGCTGGAAATCACAGGCAGCACCATGAAACCATAAAGTCTGAGGAAGATGGGAGTGGACTCCATCAACAAATGCTGCAAGTTGAAGGATTCTTGTATGTGGACTAGTAAAAAGGGTGAAGCGGGTATGGAAAATTAAAGCTTGTTGTAAATATAGGTGAGAAGTTATATTGCAATAATTACTTTTCTCTCTTTCACCTTCTGTCTCCTTATTAGAGGGGCAGGTTAATTCCCAAAGTCTGAACTATTGCTACATATGAAAGCAATTAGTAGGGGAAAACTGCGAATCTTACCATATCATCCTTTTTTTCATCATGGCTCCGTTTTCCCTTGTCTCACTGATTTATTTTCTTTAGATGTCTAAAAATCCTCCCCTCCTTAGAGTATCAAGATACCCAAAAAATATTTCTCATGACCCATTTCTTAAACTAAATATACTGTAATTAATCAATTTCACTAATTCCTTCTCTGTTTGCAGCTGTTAGTCCCATGATTAGAAGAAAACATGAATTAACTTGTATAATTATTTATTCACCAAAATATCCACTATTGTAAATATTTTGATGCTTATGTTAGATAGTGTGATACCACTAGATTTGCTTTTAGCATTAAACAGCCACATCATCTTAAAGATTTTAAAAGAGGCATAGCAATCTTTTTAGGACATTCAACAACCTTTTTATTTGTTTGTTTTTACTGCTGCCCTTGTTTGAACTATTCAGGTCCATTGGTAGGAAAGTCTTGGATAATAATTTTGGATTTTTTTCAAAACAAAATAATTTTTTTTATAATGAACATAAATGTGACTTCAATTTTTTCTTGATGAACTTCTTTTTGAAACACATATTACTTTAAAATTTTTATTATGACCGAATAACAGGAGTCAATTATTATTATTTTTGTTATTATTATTTTGATAATCCCTCTATAATGTGGTGAGTCAGTGAGTTAAAAAGAATTATTAAAAGTCACCTAATGTATATACTGACAGCAAATAGCCACTCAAAAAGGTTTTATTATTAGCTTTATTAATATTGATATGCTTTGATAAAATTCAGTGTATTGTTAATAATTTTGAGCTATTCCTCTTCATTCAAAAATGGATTTATTTGCAAGAGTTTCTTGCACTTCTAGCACTTGTGAATCTACTTACAGTCATAATGTAGTGTTCTACATGCCCTGATTCTGATACTAAAGTGAAATAAATTAGAATATTTTTGAGCAGTAAGTTACATTCAATGATAAATAAAGAAATACAATACATAGCTTTTCCTGGAAAGTATTAAGTAATAATTTATAATAAGAAATAAGTTTCTATTGTTTTAAAGATTATATATCTATAATATTCTCTGTTGGGATATTTCAAATAATTTTCTCAGATGTGTACAAGACTGGCAAATATCAAGTAAATATTTCAAGTACACAGAAAATTAAACAGCAAAATTTGTTAACCACGTTCTCAGGCCACAATCTTGGTCCTCACAGTTAACTTACATGAAATATTTTGAAAAACATTATACACCTATCTATCTATCTATCTATCTATCTATCTATCTATATTTAAATACACAAATGTATGTAGATATACACATATATACGTATATATATATTATTTTTTCTTAGCTGATGTTTGATACATGAGTTGCATCTTATTTACATGTCTTAAATACTTTTAAATGTCAATAGCATTTTTTTCCACTTTTCCTGTTTTTCCCTGCACTGAATGCACAGTGCTTTATCTTGGACAAATAATTATTTCAGTCAAGTTATCATTTTAGCTCATGTTTTATTATGCTGAGGGTCAGCAACTGGAGTGCATATTAGTAGAATTAGAGATGGAATGGGCACAGTTTAGATTTCATATTCAGAGACTAAACATCACTACAAGTAGAATCTGAACAAAATGTTCATTACCTGTGGCTAGGCAACATGATTTTCTCCTTTCCTTATTGGGAAAAGATAAGTGATTTTCACTGTCTACAGGGTGCTGTGATAATCTTACATGAAAGCACCTTCAGAAAAGTAGAACATCTCAAGCTTCCCAGCCACAATCTGTACAACAGCAAAGCCTCACACCCTCAGACCCTTTAAAGACGTCTTGGTTGGCTCTGAGACACAGCAAATGCCTCACAATGGACACAGACGTCAGACTGGCAGTTCCGATCATCATGGAGTATCTGATCTTTTCTATGGTTTTGCTCCTACTTTTAAACACACACTACTGTGCAAAACCACTTAGAGAAGTTTTGCCATTGCTAAGCATTAATCAAAGTCTACTAAGAGATCCATATTGGGGCCGGAAGTAATGTTTCTGGATTCTCTTATTCTCTAGACTTCTGGGATCCAAAAATGATGCTGCATTCCCAAGGAAAGAACGAAAAAAAACCACCTCTCTATTAGTCAAACCTATTTTATTGCTTGGGCTCCAGACAGGTCCTCCCCAAGCTAATAGTATGAAAAAGAATAGCATCCATATGTATCATGAGAGACAAACCAATGCCAGCTGTTTGTTTAGAGATATGGTTCCAAAAAGCAAATGCAAAGAAATGCCATACTAAATGTAAAATATGTAAAGAAAAAATTATGTATAGAAATGGAATATAACTAATAAAAATTCATGGTCACCAATAAGATGCTTTCCCAATACATATCTATTTCAGTGGTTATTGCCAGCATCAAGCTCCCCCAGGTTAAGACTCAACTACTTCCACAGCCAAAACTGATTTTAAGTATTGGAATCTCCAGTGGTTACTTCTAAAATTCTCCAAAATAATAAAAACTGATGTTGACATTTTTTCAAGATGTCAAAGTACTTTAAACTCATGTAGTAAAGTTGATACTGTGTTCACTGGAACCATTGTTGTAAATATATGACAGCTATGAAGACATCACTTTTCACTGTTTAGCAATTTCAGATGGGGACAGAGTAATGGAAAGATGCACTTTAAATTCTAAGAAAGACTAAAACTGAACCAATATTAACTGTGCTTAATAAGAAGGTGGAAAATGACCCCAGCTACCTTACATATCAGTCTGTATATGAGAAGACTATGGAGAGTACGAGGAAATCAGAGCTGTTGTGTTTATAGAATTGCCATATTCATGAGGAGACTTTCCCTTTCTGTCTCAGGAGAAATAGGAATGCAGTACTACCCAGTATGCCAAATTATATTAAGGGTGCTTCAAGGGGAATCATTTGTAGATATCACAATGACTATGAAAATAAAAAACTGTACTGTAGGGGTTTGAGAGTGTGGTAGGGGTTTATCTTACCGCAGCTGACTGCATTTCCTTGTGATGAACAAATAAACCCTATGCTCCAGAGTAGATGAGTTACAGTGGTGTTAGGTCAGGGTGATAAATGTGGGCTAATTCCTTCTCGGAACAGCCTGTAGGTAAAATATATCCCATTGCAGATACTGGATCCAAGACACATTCCTTTCCTTTTTGTTCCAAGCACACATATTCATTCACTGGTGACAGCTGGCTAAATTATTTAGATTTTTATACCACTTGCACAACCTCTGCTGCTATATCTGTTCCTGGTAAGGAGGACACAAAATTTTTCCACTATGGTACAGGAGGGGTATGTATATATGTCTTCCTTCGTGGGCCATATATTCAGACATGCTGACCATCAGGGACCATTGGTCGCTAAGCAAGCTGACTTTGATTTGTGTCTTCTCTTTGTATATAAATGTGGCTCCATCCAGGTGTGTGTGAATTAATTTTTGGTCAGTGACTCCATACCTTCAAACCTTGGGGTAGATTGAGACCTGAGGACACACCCTGTTATGCTCTCCTCCCACAGGTGGTAACAGGTGTCTCTTCTGAATGACAAATAGGGTGGCCCCCAACTCATGGCTACCTGGAACCAAAGAACATGTCCTTATTTGGAAGCAGGGACTTTGCAAATGCCATTAGTTCACCTAGATTAAAGATGGGTCATAAATCCAATGATAAGTGTCCTTTTTAGAAGGAAGAGCAAAAGGGCACACATAGAGGGAAGGCTATGTAAAGACAGGGAGGCAGAAAATGGAGCTATTCTGTCACAGCTAAGGAATGCCAAGAGCCACCGTAAGCCTGAAAAGGCAAGAAAATTTTCTGCCCTAGAGCCTTTGGAGTGAGTGTGGCCCTGCTAATGACTTGATTATGAACTTCTAGCCTCTAAAACTGGGAGGAAATAAATTTCTGCTTTTTTGCTAAACTACTTAACCTATACAATTTGAGGCAATTTGTTATGACAGCCACAGGAAATCAACACAAGGACTATAGTTCTACAGCTGGATGCTTATTGAGATGCCAAATCTGTGTACAAATTATGCACTCCCATCTGAGTGAAGCTTGCAGATGGCAAAGAGTTGAAAACTGAGCTTCGGTATCCCCTAGAATTGGGACTGTATTTGAACATAAAGGCTTGGGTTTTTTCTCTTCCAGTGATTACCGTGGGTATGATGTTCGTTGTAGGAGTCCTTGAAAACATCACTGGAAAGGAATTAAATGCATCATAATTGAAAAGGTGTCCAAAACTCTCCAAACTTTACCAACTTTCTATAACATGTGTAGACAATAGGGCAGGACCTAGTTTTTCCCACATCTTTATCTGAAGAGCATGGAGAATAGCAACAAGAAAGAAGAAAAACAAAAGAAGAAACTGGGGTATACACTACTAGATGAACCAAAGGAGTACACAGTTGGCCCCTCTTCTGGGGAGGTTCTCAACGTTAGAGGGAGCTAGAGTGAAACTGAACATTTACTGCAAGAAATTATATGCATATCTTCATTTGGAAACCTAGTGGATTTGTTGAAATCATATGCAATTATATCAGGGACATAATTGCATTGGTAACTATATCCCATCGTTTCCTTCCTCACACAGTGAAGACATTCGCCCCATCCTTCTCCCTCACATGTGGTTTAACAATTCACCGGAGGACATGTTAGACAATTGCTGAGTTTTGATTTAAATGGTATTGGAAGATTTAAAATTGAAATTCCATGAATTTTAATAACTAAAATATTATACAATCTGACAGATATAGTTAAGGAATTAAAAAGGGGAAATCAAACGAGCAAGGTTAGCCAATGCTTGAAAAAAAAGGGAAACAATTTCATAATTTATTCCCAAATATTTGTATATTTGAGACAAACTTACAAGTGCTTTTTTTTAAATTGCTTCAAAATCAGTTACATAGTGTTACATTATAGACCTGATTAAGCGGTATATTTGAATTCTCCATCCCTATATTAGGCCCAAATTGGCAGAATTTACTACAAAAAAGGAAAATTGGTAGTTACCCCCCACTTAATATACTGCTTTATAAATTCCTAGATACAATGTGCATAGAAACTTTTATTTTATCTTCAGAAACCTTCCTTGTTTCATGCTATTTAAATTCTTCCAGCAATTTTAGTAAAAAAATCCTATAATACATACTAAAAATGTTAAATGAAAATTTAATTTTTTAGAAGAAAAAGATGTTTGCCAGTCTGTGAACACAATTCAGGAAAATTATATTTAAAAAATTTACCATTTCCGGTCAGTGGAAAAGAAAGAGAAGAAGAGAAGATATTTGGTATATTTGAAAGTATAAAAGTGCGTTTTTTGTAAAAGGTTAAGAGAAAGATTTCCGTAAATAGTTTGAAGAGAGTTAACATTTTCCCCGTATTTTCCTTTTCAAAAAAAACGTTTAACCCAATTTTTTAGTAAGCGATCCATATGTATGTAAAAGCCTGTTCATCAGTTTGGCTGATAATATGTGGTCTTTAAACTGTACATACTCCAATGAAATTTGGCATACTGCCTATTTCAGCTGAATTTCAACACTTTAAGCCATAATCAACCATATAACAACTGGAAATTTTTTTTTCTTCAGCAGGTACTTCAGATGTTTATCCAAGTTAATGTCTTCGTTTTTTGGAATCAGAAATTTTATTATTCAGTATTCACTCTTAAAATTACCTTTCAAATTCGGGACGGAGGAGTTTGCGAAACGTTTGTGGGGTGTTTTGGAAGATATCGCGATCATGCACAGTCTGATCTTTGGCGGCAATAAGGGGTCCCGTGACCGTGAACAGAACGTTGTCTCCTTGACGACTTCTCAGTGTGATGCAGTCACTCAGGCGGTGTTCCCGTGGTGGCTGGGGAAACGCTGTCCCCAAACCAAGCCTCTCTAAGGAGCATGCAGCTACAGAAAAGAGAGCAGAGTTTGTGTGCCTGGTATTTTATGAGAAGGGAGACAGCGTTTAAAACTCACAGATTTAGAATACTTGTGGGAATTTGGGAAGAGAAAAAGTCATTCTTTCCAATAATGCTATAACTTCCTGTTCTTTAACCTCCCTTTTATAACCCTTAATCCCTATCCCAGTGATTTTACCATATCGACCAAGGTATGGGAAAGAAATAAAAGTGTTCTACTTGGGACCACAGTGTGTCAGCAGGCAGAGTTCTCGTCTGCCATGCCGGAGACCCAGGTTCGATTCTGTTGCCTGCCCATGTGAAAAAAAAAAAAAAGTGTTCTAGTGGAATGAATGGAGATCACGGAGAATGAATAAGATTTTCATTTGTTGAGAATAGTGCCAAAAACCTCATCTTCCATAGTTTGAAAACTTATTTTTATTAATTCAATTAGAAATTTAGAATTTTCCTAATAAGGTTTATTTATTTTTGCTGCTAACAATTGAATTATGAATCACAAATAAAGTGCATATTACCTATGGGACTCATAGACTATACTCTATGCAATGCCCTGTACCTACAGGACCTGAAATTAAACACAAACATGTTCATCCAATAGAGAAACGTAAAGGTTACTCTAGCAAACATAAGATGAAGGTGAATAATTATTTAAAATGCAAGATGGATATCTATTAAAAAGTATTACTTCTACAAATCGAAATCTTAAGTAAAGTGTCTGAGAACAACAGATCATCTCTGGGAAAAAGTACTCAAAACATGAAAACCAAATTACATGTTGGATATTTATTGTTGTTACTGTACATATTCCTCCTGGGACACATATAATTATATCATGCAGAGGATGCAATCCCCATGGTATTTTTAAGTATATGAATAAGGTCTGGTTCATCCTAAGTTAATATTTGGAAGCCTGGAAATATTAGAAGTTCGCAGAGAAAAATTAGAATTACCTAATGGTTCTAGGTATGTTCCCTTTTTCCTAATTTCCTGTAAAATTACACATATGTAAAGGAAAGGTGATTCTGTCTCCACAGATTTTAGCTATCTATTCATTGGCTCATTCTATTAAAATCAAAATGAGTAGAAATATGCATATAAATATATAGATAAATGTCTTGAAATACACTTACTACCAAATTTTTAAGAATGTCTGTATAGTTGAATTTGGAAAGTCAGAATATAGCGTCATTTAAAATTTTATGTCTTAGGCGTTATGTGACTCCTTTACAATTAGAATGCCAATATACATTAATTGTATGGTATTATGCATATATAATTAGATTTTAAAAGGATCAAAATATGTAACTTTAGGTGTTTCATCTAAATTTCTTGATGAAATCATGACAGCCAAAACTCAAAGACAGGATGGAATGTTGCTTTTCTTTTATTTGAGTGGTTATTTAGAAAATGAGAGAACAGGTGTTTCTATTCTCAGCTATGACCACTTATCCTTCCACAGCTTCTTTTGGTGAAGACAGAGACTGTGATGGGTGACTGGATTTGTTTAAATTTGTCCTGTTTGTCGCCACAGATGTCTGGCTCTGAACCCACGATGATTGGAAACCGGTCCCTCTGTACAAAATTCACGTTTTTGGCTTTTTCTGCTCTAGCAGAGTTGCAACCTGTGCTCTTCATTGTGTTCTTAGCTGTCTACCTCTTTACTGTGGGAGGAAACCTCCTCATCATCTGCCTGATCTGTGTCACCCCTGCCCTGCGCACTCCCATGTATTTCTTCCTGATGAACCTCTCCTTTCTGGAGATGTGCTACACCACCAGTGTGGTGCCTCAGATGCTGGTGCACCTGCTGGTGGAGAACAAGACCATTAGCATGGGAGCCTGTGCAGCCCAGATGTACACATTTACTATACTGGGACTGACAGAATGCTGCCTGCTGGCAGCCATGGCTTATGACCGCTTTGTAGCTATTTGTTACCCACTGCATTACACTCTCCTTATGGGCCCTCGTGTGTGTTTGAAATTGGCCGCAGCATCTTGGACCACTGGGGTGGTGGTGGAGTCAGCCCAGACGACCTGGATCTTCACTCTGCCCTTCTGTGGAGCAGGAGAGATTCAGCACTTCTTCTGTGACATCATGCCCGTAGTGAAGCTGGCTTGTGTGGATACCTCACAAAACGAGATTGTGATGTTTGCTGTCTCTGTGCTCTTCATTATGAGTCCCTGTTTGCTCATTCTGTACTCTTATATGCGCATCCTTGTGGCCATTTTGAGAATCCCCTCTGCAGCTGGCAAAGGCAAAGCTTTTTCTACTTGTTCTTCTCATATCCTGGTTGTTTCTCTCTTCTATGGCACTGCCTTGTCCACTTATCTCCAACCTAAGACTGCCCACAGTCCAGAAACAGACAAGGCAACTGCACTCATGTACACAGTGGTCACACCTGCTCTGAACCCTCTGATCTATACCTTGAGGAACAAGGAAGTGAAGGAAGCCTTTCAGAGGAGTTTTCTTAGACAAATGCCCTAAATTTTCAGGACTAGATCATTGGGGTTGAAACTTTCACTAATACACAGAGAAATTACACCAGATTTGTCATACTGCTATCAATATATATTAGCATAGAAAATTTATAATGTAGAACACAAATGCATTGAATTTGCTCTAGGTTTTTCAATGTGATTGAGGGGGATTCTGTAGGTCTTTGGGGTCATTGCCCAGCACAGCAAAAGTGACTTGTCACAACAGTTTGATCTCAGAAGAAAGAGATTTATAGTAGTAAGATGCAGGGTACCTCATGGTCTATGACCTGCCTCTCCAAAGCACTGCATGAAGAGGTTTATATACATTAATTGAAACAAAAAGGATTGGAAGAAATATAGAAAATCACAGAGATGACATTTATGGAGTCTTTGGAAAATGAGAAAAGTTAGGAGATGCAGTTAAAAGTTTAGGGGTGCAATCTAGTTTCCTATTTGTGTCTGCTAAAATTAACCGAGATGTATGGGGTATAAACATTTGATCAAAAAACTTTAATCAAGGCCTAAATGTCTATTTACTATTCTATTGACAGATCTTCTGTCAGAATATTCTGGACTACTGGGAGGGGCTAGAGATATCAGTATACTATTATTACCTCTGCTAGGAAATAAGAAACTTCATTACAAGGGGCTTTTAGAGAGATTAACACAATGTTGTTATCATCAATGCTGGGAACTGAGGGACCTAGTTGCTCTTTCATAATAATGCAACAGAAACTATGCAGAAAGGTCATGAGGGTGTTTAAACATTTATTTTTCAACAATATCGACTGAGCATCTCACATGTGACAGCTACCATTCAATTGTTCCTTCCCCAGTGGAAATAGGATGAAGGTCAGTATGTTTTGCACCATTTCAGTAAGGAACATGAAATATTCTTCTTGAGGAAAAATGAAGTGTGAATAGAAGAAGTAGTTAACAATTTTTTGCCTGCTGTAGAATACTAAAATATATTTTCTTGGTTGGACTACACTCTCTTAATTGCTTTTCTTTTATTCTTATACCTCATGAAAAAAAAAAAAAAACTCTTAGTAATTACTGATGAGTGATACACTCTGTGGTACATCCCTAAATACATATCTTATAAAATCCATTAAGGGACCATGAATTTTTTTTCCAAAACTATATCCTTCATTGCTTTATCCATCTGTTTTTGTTTTGTTTTTAGAGATGCATCACCCATAGTGACATTCACTCCTTGTTACTCTTAATTGTGAACTGTACATTGATTTCAATATAATTTCCTTTAGGCACTATCCCTAGTATTATAGATAATTACCTACATTAGTTTTGATTTATTGACTAATAAAGACCAAGACTGCCACAAGTTACTAAAATAAAAACTCACAACAATTTTTTTTCTTTTGACAATACTTGATAAATTGAGAAAAAGTATTAAATGTACAGAATCATTTTGTGAATGTAAGAGGTAATCATTGGTTCCATAATAGTATTTTTACACTAGAATCAAGCCGTTAAGACCTGAGCTAATAATTTATTTGAGAGGGGCTCAGAAGTGGGAAATTTACAGGGAAAGGAGAGGCCAGGGACCATAAAGGAACAACAGTTTAATCCTAAAAGAAAGAAAATAAAACATAGTCCAAAAACTCGCCTTCCTCATGTAGTTGAGGAATTTACACACCCATTGTATATGGCCAACAATCATTGCTGGACGACCACGCCTGGGAAGTGCAGCTGGAGCAGAATTCTGGAAATGCCTGCAGGACAGGGATGACTCCTCATCACTGGGCAGCTGGAAATCATAGGCAGCACTTCGAAACCATCAAGTCTGAGGAATATGGGAAGGGACTCTGTCAACAAAAGCTGCAAGTTGACTCTATAGAAGGATTTTTGTATGCGGAATAGTAAAAAGTGTGAAGTGGGTATGTAGAATAAAGGTTTCGTGTAAATATAGGTTGAGGATTTATATCACAATAATTACTTTTCTCTCTTTTACTTTCTGTCTCATTATTGGAGTCGTAGGCTACTTCGCCAAAGCCTGAGCTATTGCTATATATGAAAGACAATTAACAGAGGAAAAATGCAAATGTTGCCCTATCATCTTTTTTTCATCATGGCTCCACTTTCCCTTGTCCCACTCGTTTAATTTTTTTGCATGTCTAAAACTCCTCCCTTCCTCGGAGTACTTCACAAATACAGATTTAACAACTTTACGTTAATCATTAGATGGAAGAAATATAGGTGTGAGTTCTAAAAACATATTCATATAAAGTGAGTTTAATTGCAAATATTTTTTAAGATGCCTAGTAAATATTTCTCATGACCCATTACTTAAAATGAATATACTGCAATTAATCAATTTCAGTATTTCTTTCTCCATTAATAGCTGACAATGCTATTATTAGAAGTAAATATGTAATCAGTTATATAAGTATAAAAGAGACATAACAATCTTTTTAGGACACTCAACAACACTTTTAGAACCTTTTTTGTTTGTTTTTTTTTACTGATGCTATTGTTTGAACTATGAACTATACCCATTACCAAGGTCTTGGGTTATAAATTTGAGCAATTTTCAATACAAAACAACTTCTTTTATAATAAACATAAGTGTGATTTCCATTTTTTTCTTTTTGAAATACACATCATCTTTTATAATGTTTAGTACAATCAAATAATAGAAGAGCCAATTATTATTACTATTATTATTATTATTACTTTGGTAATCCCTCTATAATATGATGAGTCAGTGACGTAAAATGAATTATTAGAAATCACCAAAGGTATATATTGACACTGAATAGTTACTCAAAAGTTTTTTTTATTCACTTTATTGACACTGATATGCTTTGACAAAAATCAGTGTATTGTCAATAACTTTGAGTTATTCCTCTGCATTCAAAAATGAATTTATTTGCAAGGGTTTCTTGCACTTCTAGCACTTGTGAATCTACTTACATAGTTTTCTGTTCTACATGTCCTGACTCTTATACCAAAGTAAAATAAATTAGAATATTTTTGAGTAGTAAGTTACATCCAATGGTATTTACAATGCATAGCTTTTCCTGCCAAGTACTAAGAAATAAATCTGTTTTGAAGATTATATAAGTAAACTATTCTTTTGGGAAATTTCAAATATTTTTCTCAGAGATGTGTAAGACTGGCAAATATTAAGTAAATATTTCAAGAACACAGAAAATTAAATTGCAAAATTTGCTAACCATGTTCTCCACAGTCTTGGTCCTCTCAGTTAACTTACACGAACTATTTTGAAAAACACTATGCACATATATGTATATGTATTTAAATAAATGCATGTATGTAGATATATACATGTATATATATATATATTTTTAGGCTGATGTTTAAAATGTTTCCTTTTGTTTACAACTCTTACATACTTTTAAATGTTGATGGTATTTTTTCCAGTTTTCCTGTCTTGCCTGAACTGAATGTACAGTGCTTCTCTTTAGACAATAATGATTTTAGTCAAATTACCTCTTTAGCTTGTGTGTTTTAGTATGCTGAGGGTCAGAAACTGGAGTGCATATTAGTAGATTTAGAAATGGAATGGGCACATCTGAGATTTTATATTCAGAGACTGAACATCACTACAAGTATAATCTGAAGAAAATATTCATTACCTGCGGCTAAACAACGTGATTTTCTGCTTTTCCTATTGCGAAAAAGTGAGTGATTTTCATTGTACATGGAATACTGTGACAATTTTAGATAAAGAAACCTTCAGCAAAGCGAATGTCTCAGGCTTCCCAGCCACAATCTGGGGACAAAGCCTCAGACCCTCCAAAGATGTCTTGGTTGGCTCTGAGACACAGCAAATGCCTCTCAATGGACACAGATGCCAGTCTGGCAGCTGCTGGTAATCACGGAGTATCTGATCTCCTCTATGGTTTTACTCCTACTTTTAAACACCCACTACTGTGCAAAACCACTTAGAGAAGTTTTGTTGTTATTAAGTATTAATCAAACTCTATTAAGAGATCCATATTGGGGCCAGAATAATGTTTCTGGATTCTCTTATCCTCCACTCTCCCAGGATACAAGAATGGTGCTGCATTTGCAAGGAAAAAAAACAAGACACAAAAAAACCCTCTTCTTTTAGTCAAACCTATTTTATTGCTTGGGCCCCAAACTTATTTTATTGCTTAGGCTCCAAACAGTTCCTCCCCAAACTGATGGTATAAAAAAATAGTTTCCATACATATCATGAGAGACAAACCAATACCAGCTGTTTGTTCAGAAGATTTCATATTGATTCCAAAAGGCAAACACAGAGAAATGCCATACTGTGTTTGGCATAAGAGGTATGGGAAGGAAAAGGTGTGTGTAGTAATAGAATATAAACAATAAAAAGTCATGGACACCATCAGCACTACCACAGCAACAACAGAGGCAAATAATGGGGGGAGGGGCAAGAGTTAAGAGGAGGTTTAGATTTCCTACTTCGCAAAGGTATGTTTATTGGTTTTCTTTCTCTTGGGAACAATGAAATTATCTAAAATTGAGAATGTTGATGGACTGTGAACTCTGAGCCCTATACATGGTGCCTGATGAATGCAGGTGGCTGAAGGACACACTGACTGAGAAGTGGATTGGCGAATGATGGTGTATACTTTTGAACAAATGTGCTACTACAAAAAAGAACAAAGTTGTAAGGCCTGAAACGATGTCATAAATATGTGGGACACTTGGTGAAGCAAAATAAGCCAGAAACAAAAGACAAAGAATGGTATGGTCACCCTTAGAAAATGTTTTTAAGAAAACAGGGGCCTAGATTGTAAGCTTTTAGAACAGACACTTTAAGTCTGGAGTGGTGATTATTATTTATGAATTTTGAGAGGCCGTTTTATAAATATAACCTGATATTTAGAGATAAGAACAAAGTCGAACAGGTTGGGGTTAAAGTAATTCAGAACATAGGGGTAAGGAAGACAGTGTCTATATTTTAGATCCACACATACTCTTTGAGACTAAGAGAAGAAAGGTTTATTTGGTCTGGAACTGAAATTTTCTGTGGTGTATAATCTAATTCAACCGATCTGTATAGCTCATTTGAACAATTGAAACACAGGAAGCACAGAATAAGAAAGAGGTCCTTTAATCCTGAATAGATTATTGTAATGCCTGGATACATCCTATATTAAGCAGATAATCAAAAAGCATTGGCAAAGTCCCCTGAAGGATGGGAGAAAAATATGGAACTATTAAACCTTACCATCAGGGAATCACCTGATACTGTGTCAAACTTTAGGGACACCCAAATCAAATAGGCCATTCCCTTGATCATGAGGCTTACTCGTATGAGACCTATACAGGTAGTGGTGAAGCTTAAACTACCTATAGGTATCCCAAGAGTTACTTCTGGAGGACCTCTTTTGTTGCTCTGATGTGGTCTCAGTCTCTCTAAGCCCAACTCTGCAAGTGAAATCATTGTCCTCCCCTCTACATGGGACATGACATCCAGAGGTGAAAGTCTCCCCGGTGACTTGGGAGATGACTCACAGGGATGAATCCAGACCTGGCGCCATGGGACCAACAATTCCATCTTGACTAAAAGGGAGGGAAAATTAATAAAGTATCAGTGGAAGAGAGAGTTCAAATAGAGTCTAGAGGCTACTCTGGAGGTTGTGCTTAATGCAAGGTTAAGTTAGACCTTGCTACCTATCATAACCTGCCAACCCCCAATCAGGACCATTCCAGCCAATCCTAAAAAACACCTCACATAATATTTAAGATTTCATAAGGGTTCCATGCACTAGAGCAACTTTCCAGAAACCTACAACCTCCAGATGAGTCCCTGGTCCCGATAAGTCTTGAAACCTAGCTTAGCCTCTCCAGAACATCAGATTGTTCCATCTCCCTACCCTCTATTAGTGACAGACCCTTTCAATATGAAAAATTTAGAATCGTCATAGCCCAAACACCCCTAAAGAGAAGGATGGAAAGATCAAAGGTGATAGTGTAATAGAGAAGATAAGATTTAACAAATGAATATGAATGCTGAGTCATTAAATTGATATCTCTTTGAGTCTCCAGTATTTTAGAGCAGCTAGAAGTAAAAAACGAAATTGTGAAAACTGCAACCCATGTCAAACTCTGAAATATGTTCTACAACTAATTGTGGTGCTGTGCTTTGAAATTTATAGCTTTTTTGAATATGTGTTATTTTTCATAAAAAAAGAAGGAAAAAAGTTGATTATGATGATAAAAAAATATTTAGGCCCTAGCCTCCTATATCCTGGAGTAGCTAGAAGGAAAAATATGAGAGGATCGTATGGTAGCCCATGGCAAACTCTGGAATCTGTCCTGTAACTACTTCTTGAAGAGTGCTTTGAAAATTATTGCTTTTTTATTTCTTTGCTTTGTATATATGTTATACTACACAATAAGAAAAGTTAAAAAAAATTAAACACTTCCTTTGGGATGAAACAGGTAATGTTTTTCCTTCACTAGTTCATTCGGAAAAGTGGCTTTGCTAATTGAGAAAATTTAATGAATTTTGCTTGTATTAAAACAAAAATGATTGCTTCATGGCAACATTGCACTCATTTGAGAAAGTCATTTCATTTATGTATTGTGTTTTCATATAAATACTTTTGCCAAAATGTATTAACAAGGACTATAATATTATGGTTCATGGTTCATGTAGTATCTGAAAAGAGTAATTGTATCACTAATCAGTGAAAACAAAGTAAATGTTCCTCTTGGGTTTGTACAATAAAAATGGAATTATTCAGGCTTAAGAATGTAAATATAATACATCTCTAACAGCAGAAAAATAAAAATTTAAAGGCAAAAAAAGGCCATTGTCACCAATAAGAGGCTTTCCTAATACATATCTATTTCAGTAGTAATTGCCAGCACCAAGCTCCCCCAGGTTAAGACTCAACTACTTGCACAGCCAAAACTGATTTTAAATATCAGAATCTCCAGTAGTCAATACTTTTTAAATCCTCCAAAATGACAAAAACTGATGTTGGAATTTTTTTTCAAGATGTCAAAGTATTTTAAACTCATGTAATAAAGTTGATACTATATTCACAGGAATAATTCTTGTAAATATATGACAGCTACAGAGTAAAGGAATCGGGCACTTTAAATTCTAAAGAAAACTAAAAGTGAGCCAGTAATATTTGTGCTTAGTAAGAAGGTAGAAAATGACCCCAGCTACCTTACATGTCTTTATCAGCTGTGTATCAGAAGACTATGGAGCATATGAGGCAATTAGGGCTGTTGTGCTTACAGAATTGCCATGTTCATGAGGAGATTTTCCCTCTATGTCTCAGGAGAGAGAGGAATGCAATGCTGCCCAGTATGCCAAATTATATTAAGGGTGCATCAATGAAAATCATTTGTAGAAATCAGAATGACGATGGAAATGTAAAACTGAACTTAAGAGGTTGGAGAGTGTGGTGGGGGGTGGGTCTGAGTGTAGCTGGCTGCATTTCCTTGTGATGAACAAATAAACCCTCTCCTCCAGACTAAATGGGTTAACCTGGTGTTAGGTCAGGGTGATAAATGTGGGCTGATCCTTCTTGGAAATTCCTTGAAGTAAAATATATCCCACTGCAGATACTGGACCTAAATTATGCCAGTTTTATAGCACCTGGCCAACCCATGCTGCTATAACTCTTCCTGGCAGGGAGGAAGCATAACCCTTCCACTGTGGCACAGGAGGGTTGTGTATAGATATCTCCCTTCATGGGTCATATATTCAGATCTAATGGCCCACAGGGACCACTGGTGGCTAGGAAGGCTGACTTTGATTTGTATCTTCTCTATGTGAATACATGTGGCTCAATCCAGGTGTGTGAATGATGTTTTGGCTGATGAGCCCACGGCTACAAACCATGGGGTAGGTAGAGACCCAAAGATGGCTATCCCCAATGACAGGCATTGTTATGCTCTTCTCCCAGAGGTGGTAACAGGTGTCTCTTCTGAATGACAAATAAGGTGCCCCCCAACTCATGGCCACCTGAAAACATGGGACATTCTGTATTTGGAAACAGGGAATTTGCAAATGTCATTAGTTACACCTGGATTTAGGATGGGTCCTAAATCCAGTGACAGGTCTCCTTTTTAGAAGAAAGGACAAAAGTACATACATAGAGGAAAGGCCATATAAACACATGGAGGCAGAAATGGAGTTATTCTGCCACAGCCAAGGAATGCCACTAGCCACCTGAAGCCTAAAAAGGCAAGAAAATCTCCCCTAGAGACTTTGGAGAGAGTGTGGCCCGCTAATGACTTGATTATGAGCTTCTTAGCCTCCAAAACTGTGAGAGAATAAATTTCTGTTTTTGTTAAATGACTTAAGCCACCCAGGTTGAGCCAATTTGCTAAGGCAGCCACAGAAAACCAATACATGGTCTAGTTCTATAGCTGGATGCTTACTGAGGTGCCAAACCTGTGTTCAAATTATGTACTCTCCTCTGAGCGAAGCTTAGGATGGCAAAGAGTTGAATGTCAGAGCTTTGATATCCCCTAGAATTGGAACTGTATGTGAACATGAGGGCTGGAGTCTTTTCTCTTCCAATGATTATCATGAGTGTGATGTTCACTATAGGAATCCTTAAGAACACAGCTTGAAAGGAATGAAATGCATCATACTTGAAAATATGTCCAAAACTCTCCAAACATTCCCAGGTTTCTATGACGTGTGTAGACAATAGAACAGAACCTAGTTTTTCCAACGTTTTTATCTGAGGAGTATGGAGAACAGTAACAAAAGAGAGAAAAAAACAATAACAAGTAGATGTTGGAGTCTAGACTACTAGAGGGACCAAAGGAGTACACAGTTGGTCCCTCTTCTGCAGATGTCCTCAACATTTGAGGGAGCTAGGGTGAAACTGAACACTGCTGCAAGATATTATGTATATATCATCACTGGGAAACCTAGTGGGTTTGGTGAAATCATATGCAATTATTTCAGGGGCATAACTGCATTGCAAACTATATCCCATCATTTCCTTGGCCTCACACAGAGAAGACATCCACCCCATCCTTCTCCCTCAAACATGGCTTATCAATTCACTGAAGGACATAAAATATAGCAGCAGACAAATGCTGAGTTGAATTAAATGATATTGAAAGATTTAAAATTCATATTCTCTGAATTTAAATAACTAAGAGATATTATAGAATCTGACAGTTATAGTTAAGGGATTAAAAAGGGGAAGTCAAAGAGCAAGGTTAACAAGTGCTTGAAAAAAAGGAAAAAATTCTTAGTTTTATTCTCAAAGATTTGTGTATTTGAAACAAACTTGCAAGTGCTTTCTTTAATTGTTTCAAAATCTGTTACACACATAGTGTTCAATTATAGATTTATCAGAATAATTGAATCATCCATCCCTATATTATACTCATAGTACCAGAATTTACCAAAAAGGAAGGACGCCTCATTGTGGGAACATTGGTAGTTACCCTTTCAATTAATATATGGATCTATAAGTTCCTAAAATACAATGTGCATAGAACTTATTTATTTATATTCAGAGATCGCCCAGTTTATGCTCTTTATGTTCTTCCAACTATTTTTGTAAAAACCCTTATGATACATATGAAAAACATTAAATGAAATTTAATTTTTTGGAAGGAGGAGATGTTTGCCATACATTGCACTCAGTTTAGGAAAGCTATGTTTTTAAAATTTACCATTTCCACTAAATGGAGAAGAGAGTGAGGAGGAGGAGATGCTGGGCATATTCAAAATTATAGAAAGTGCATTGTTCTTTTGTAAAAGGTCATGAAGGGAAAGATTCCTGTAAATATTTTGAAGAGAGTTAATATTTTTCCCTATTTTCCTTTACAAAACAACAACAACAACAAAACATTTAATCCAATTCTTTAGTAAATGATCCATATGTACGTAAAGGCCTGTCCATCGGTTTGGTTGATAATTCGTGGCCTTGAAACTATATGTACTCCAATGAAATTTATCATACCATACTGCCTATTTCAGCTTCATTTCAACAACATAACCCATAACCACCCATATAACAATTGGAAATTTCTTTTCTTCAGAAGCGACTTAAGATAAACATTTTTATCCAACTTAATGTCTTCATCTTTTGAAATCAGAAATATTATTATTTGGTACTCACTCTTAAAATTGTCTTTTAAAATCAGGATGGAGGAGTTCGCAAAAGTTTGGTGGGTGTTTTGGAAGGTATCACGATCATACATAGTCTCATCTTTTGAGGAATTGGCTCAGGGTACCTGAACCAATTCACCGTGACTGTGAGCAGAACGTTGTCTCCTTCACAACTTCTCAATGCGATGCAGTCACTCAGGTGGTGTTCCCATGGTGGCTGGGGAAACGCTGTCCCTGAAGTAAGCCTCTCTAAGGAGCATGCAGCTACAGGAAAGACAGCAGGGTTTGTGTGCTTGATATTTTATGAGATGGAAGATACAGCATTTAAAGCTTACAGATTTAGAATTCTTATGGGAATTTTGGAAGAGTAAAAGAGACTCTCTCCAATAATGCAATAACTTCCTAACTGTTCTTTCAACTTCTGCTTTTATAACCCTTAATCCCTATCCCAGTGATTTTCCCATATTGTCCAGGCATTAGTAAATAAAACAGCGTTTTACTTGAATGCATGGAGGTCACAGAGAATGAATAAGTTTTTCATTTCTTGAAAATAGTGCCAGACATGCTATTTTTTATAGTTTGAAAACTTACTTTTATTAATTCAATTAGAAATTTAGAATTTCCCCAGTAAAGCCTATTAATTTTTGCTGCTAACAATTGAACTATGAAAAACAAATTAAGTGCATATTACCTGTGGGATTTTAGAGCCTACTATGTGCCGTGCCCTGTCTACAGGACATGAAATTGAAGGCAAACACATTCACCTAATTGAGAAGTATACAGATTTCTATAGCAAACATAAGGTGAAGGTCAATAACTGTTTCAAATGCAAGATGAGTACCTACTAGATTAGATTTACAAATCAATATCTTAAGTGAAGTAACCGAGAGAAATAGATCATCCCTGGAAAAATGTATTCAAGAAATAAAAGCCAAATTACATATTGAATATTTATTTTTGTTTCTGTACATATTCCTCTTGGGATATATATAATTAAGTCACTCAGAGAATGCAATCCCTACGGTATTTCTAAGAATATAAATAATGTCTAGTCCACCCTATGTTAACATTTGGAATCCTGGAAATGCTAGACGATCGCATAAGAAAATTAGATATAATTAATGATTCTAGGTATGTTCCGCTCTTCATAATTTTCTGAATAATTGCATATACATTACGAAATGAGATTCTGTTATTTCTGTTTCTTCAGATTTTAGCCACCTATCCATTGGCTCATTCTATTCAAAGTGAAATGATTAGAAATATGCAAATAAAAATCAGATAAATGTTTTGAAATGTACCTGCTATTAAACTTTTAAGAATGACTGGAAAGTTGTTGAATTTTGAAAGTCAAAATATAGCACCATTTAAATTTTTCTTTTTATCTTGGGCATCATGCGACTTCTTTACAAGTAAAATGCCTATGTACATTAACTGTATGATGCTATGAATATATATTATTAGAATAAAACAGAAAGATCAACCCTAAATAGTTGTTTCCTCTAAATTTCCTTCATGAGATCTTGACAGCCAAAACTCAAAGTCACTACATAGCAAAAAACAGGTGTTTTAATTCTCAACTATGACCACTTGTCCTACTACAGCTCCTTTTGGTGAAGACAGAGACTGTGATAGGTGACAATTCCTTTAAAGTCATCCTCCTCTTTGTCTCCACAGATGTCTAACTCTGAGCCCACGATGATTGGAAACCAGTCCGTCTATACAAAATTCACATTTGTAGCTTTTTCTGCTCTAGCAGAGTTGCAACCTGTGCTCTTCGTTGTGTTCTTAGCCATCTACCTGTTTACTGTGGGAGGAAACCTCATCATCATCTACCTGATCTGTGCCACCCCTGCCCTGCGCACTCCCATGTATTTCTTCCTGATGAACCTCTCCTTTCTGGAGATGTGCTACACCACCAGTGT
The DNA here is from genome assembly GCF_023851605.1 of Tamandua tetradactyla. NCBI lineage: Eukaryota > Metazoa > Chordata > Mammalia > Pilosa > Myrmecophagidae > Tamandua > Tamandua tetradactyla. Next base: position 120,895,409 of record NC_135333.1, read on the forward strand.
GGTGCCTCAGGTGCTGGTGCACCTGCTGGCGGAGAACAAGACCATTAGCATGGGAGGCTGTGCAGCCCAGATGTACGCATTTACCATCCTGGGACTGACAGAATGCTGCCTGCTGGCAGCCATGGCTTATGACCGCTTTGTAGCGATTTGTTACCCACTGCATTACACTCTCCTTATGGGCCCTCGTGTGTGTTTGAAATTGACGGCAGCATTCTGGACCACCGGGGTGGTAGTGGAGTCAGCCCACACTGCCTGGATCTTCACTCTGCCCTTCTGTGGAACAGGAGAGATTCAGCACTTCTTCTGTGACATCATGCCTGTGGTGAAGCTGGCTTGTGTGGATACCTCACAAAATGAGATTGTGATGTTTGCTGCTTCTGTGCTCTTCATTATGAGTCCCTGTTTGCTCATTCTGTACTCTTATATGCGTATCCTTGTGGCCATTTTGAGAATCCCCTCCACAGCTGGCAAATGCAAAGCTTTTTCTACTTGTTCTTCTCATATTCTGGTTGTTTCTCTCTTCTATGGCACTGCCTTGTCCACTTATCTCCAACCTAAGACTGCCCACAGTCCAGAAACAGACAAGGCAACTGCACTCATGTACACAGTGGTCACGCCTGCTCTGAACCCTCTGATCTATACCTTGAGGAACAAGGAAGTGAAGGAAGCCTTTCAAAGGAGCCCTCTTAGACAAATGGTGTAAATCTTGATGACAAGATCACTGGGGCTGAAACTTTCACTACTCTACAGAGAAATTACACCAAATCTATGATACTGCTGCCAATATATATTACCATTAAATCATTTATAACCTAGAGTACAAATGCAGTTGGATTTGCTCTACATTTTTCAATGTGATTTAAGGGGACCCTATAGGTCTTTGGGGTCATTGCCCAGTGTAGCAAAAATGAATCATCAATCCAATTTGGTCAGAGAAGAAAGAGATTTAATCTCCAGAAATACAGGGTACCTCATGGTCGAAGACCTACTTCTCCAAATCACTGCACTAAGAGATTATATGCATTTTTTGGATCAAAGAAAATTGGCAGGGAAATCACAGAGATGATATTATGGATTCTTTGGGAAATGAAAAAATTAGGAGTGCAATCTAGTTTTGTATCTGAGTTCGCTAAAATGTAACTGAGATGTATGGGTTAAACATTTGGTAAGAAACCTTTCATCAAAGCCTAGATATCTGTTTAATATGCACATTGATCGATCCTCTGTCATAAAGTTCAGGGCAACTGGGCTGGGTTTGAAATAACAGAAAATAGTTATTATCTTTGATAGGAAGTAAGAAGCTTCATTACAGAAGGCTTTTAGAAAGATTAACAGTGTTCTTATCACCGATGCTGGGAACTGAAGGATCTAGTTGCTTTTTCATAGTTATGCAACAGAAATTATGTAGTAATATCATGAGGTTGCTTAAATATTCATTTTTCAACAATATTAACTCTCTCACATGTACCAGCTGCTATTCAATTTTTCCTCCCCCAGTGACAATAGGATGAAGGTCAGTATGCTTTGCACTATTGTAAGGAGCATGAAATATTACTCTTGAAAAAAAGTTAAATGTGAATAGGAAGAAAATAATTAATTTTTTGTCTGATATAGACCATTAAATATATTTCCTTAAATGGACTGCAGTCTCTTAATTGCTGTCCTTTTATTCCCATACATCATAAAAAAAAACTGCTGTTGGTAATTATTGATGAGTGATGCACGGTGTGATACAACCCTAAATATATAACTTGTAAAAGCTCTTAAGGGACCATGAGTCTTTCCCAAAACTATATTCTTCATTGCTTTATCCATTTGTTTTTGTTCTGTTTTCAGAGAAGCTTCACCCATAGTGACATTCACACTTGTTACTCCTATTATGAATCCTGTATTGATTACAATATAATTTCCTTCATGCACTGTCCATATATCCTAGATATTTAACTACATTAGTTTTGCCTCATCAAATAATAAAGACCAAGACTGCCACAAGTAACTAAATGAAAAACCTATTTTTAACCAGTATTTTCTGTTGACATTTTTGATAATTAGATTGACAAAAAGAACTAAATGTATACTGTTATTTTGTAACTGTGAGAGGTAATCATTGATTTCATCCTAGTGATGTTTCCCTAGAATCAAGCCTTAAGACAAGAGCTAATAATTTATCTGAGGGACTCAACGTGGGAAATTTATGGGGAGGGGAGAGGTCAGGCGCCACAGAGGGCCACTAGATGATCCTGAGAGAAAGAGCATAAAACACAATCCAGAAACTCGCCATCTAGGTGCAGGTAGTTGGAATATACACACCATGGCCAGCAATCACTGCTGGAGGGCCCTGCCTGGGAGGTGCTGGCTCTGAAACTGCTGCTTTGCTGCCAGCTGGAGCAGACTTCTGGAAATGCCTGCAGGTCAGGGATGCGGATATTGGGCAGCTGGAAATCACAGGCACCACCTTGAAAATGTAAACCGCAAGGAGTCTGGGTGGGGAATCAGTCAACAACAGCTGCAAGTTGACTCTTTAGAAGGATTCTTGTATGTGGAATAGTAAAAAGGGTGAAGAGGGTATGTAAAATAAAAGCTTGTTGTGAATATAGGCTGAGGATTTATATCACAATACTTACCCATCTCTCTTTCACTCCACTTTATTGGGGTGTCAGTTTAATTCCCAAAATCCAGAGCTATTTCTATATAATAAAGACAATTAACAGAGGAAAAATGCAAACCTTGCTATATCTCTTTTATTCATCATGGTTCCACTTTCCCTTGTTCTACTGGTTTAAAATTTCAGATGTCTAAAACTCCTCCCTTCCTTAGAGTAGGCTTCATGTATACAGATTTAACATCTTTACATTAATATTATATGGAAGAAATATAGGTGCAACTTCTAAAAACATTCATATATGATGTGTTTCATTGTAAATATTTTTCAAAATATCCAGTAAAGTATTTCTCATTACTCATTACTTAAACTGAATATACTGTATTCATTTTCACTATTTCTTTCTCCATTTACAGATTTTAGTGCTATGATAAGAAGAAAATATATAATCATATAAGTATAATAAATACTTATATTGACCAAAATGTCCACTATTGTAAATATTTTGATGTTATTTTTGTTAGGTAGTGTGATACTACTTGATTTGTTTATAGCAGTAAACATTTAAATTGTCTTAAAGATTTTAAATGTGGCATAGCAATCTTTAAAGGACACTCAATAACACTTGCAGGACCCTTTCTAGTTGTTTGTTTTTACTACTGCTCTTATTTGAACTATGCAGGTCCATTGACAGAAAGGTCTTGGGTAATAACTTTGCGTTACAAAGTTATTACAAAATAACTTCTTTTTTAATAAACATATGTAATTTCCATTTTTTCTTAATGAAATACACATCATCTTTTAAAATGTTTAGTATGATCAAATAACAGAAGAGCTTATTATTATTATAATTTTAATTATATTATTATTATTATTTTGGTAGTCCTTCTAGAATATGGTAAGTCAGTGAGGTAAAAAGAATCATTAAAAATCATCTAAGGCATATACTGACACTGAATAGTTACCCAAAAGTTATTTATCACTAGCTTTATTAATAATGATTTGCTTTGAAAAAAATCAGTATATTGTCAATAATTTCAAGTTATTCCTCTGCACTCAAAAATGGATTTATTTGCAAGTGTTGCTTGCACTTCTAGCACTTGTGAATTTATTTACACTCATAGTTCCACGCTCTACATACCCTGACACTTATACTAAACTAAAATAAATTAGAAGATTTTTGAGCAGTAAGTTATAGCCAATGGTAAATGCAATGCATAGCTTTTCCTGTCAAGCACTAAGAAGTAATTTATAATAAGAAATAAATCTCCTGTTTAAAGATTATATAACTATACTATTCTTTGTTGGGACATTTCAAATATTTTTCCCAGAGGTGTACAAGACTCGCAAATATTAAGTAAATGCTTCAAGTACATACAAAATTAAATAGCAAAATTTGCTAACCATGTTCTCACTCCACTAAAATAGTCCTCTCAGTTAACTTACAAGCAGTATTTTGAAAAACATTATGCACGTGTATGTATAGATACATATGTATCTGTACATAGATATATTTTTTCTAGGCTGATATTTAAAATGTTTCCTCCTATTTACAACACTTACATAGTTTCAAATGTTGACAATTTTTTTTCCAGTTTTCCTGTCTTTCCTTATACTGAATGCACAGTGCTTGACTTTGGACAACAATGGTTTTAGTCAAGTTATCACTTTAGCTTATATTGTCCACCATGGTGAGGGTAAGAAATGTGGAGGATATTAGTGGAATTAGAAACAGAATGGGCACATGTGAGATTTTATATTCAGAGACTGAACATCACTACAAGTAGAACCTGAACATAATATCTATTACCTGTGGCTGAACAACATGATTTTCTGCTTTTCCTATTGGGAAAAACGAGTGATTTTCATTGTACATGGGGTGCTGTGATAATCTTAGATGAAGTCACCTCCAGAAAAGTGGAATATCCCAGCCACAATCTGTACAACAGCAAAGCCTCAGACCCTCCAAAGATGTCTTGGTTGGCTCTGAGACATAGCAAATGCCTCATAATGGACACAGACAGCAGTCTGGCAGCTGCCAGTCATCATGGAGTATCTGATCTCTTCTATGGTTTTACTCCTGCTTCTAAACACCTGCACTGTGCAAAACAACTTAGAAAAGCTTTGCTGTTGCTATGTATTAATCAAAAGGGGGAAGAGAGAAATCAGAAAATTAAAGTCACTAATTGGGAGATTTCAAACAGAGTTGAGACATTATCCAGGAGGTTATTCTTACGTATTCTATAGCTATCCCCTTTTTAGCTTATGGTGTATTGGAGTGGCAAGAGAGTAGTATATGAACTGTAGAGCTGTGTTTCAGGAGCCTTGTTTTTTGAAGTTAATTGTATAATGACATAGCTTTTACTATGTGAATGTGTGATGGTGAAAACGTTGTGTCTGATGGACATGGACAGATGAGTAAAAAATATGGGTGAAAAATAAATAAAGAATGGGGGAACAAAGGTTAAAATAAATCGGGTAGATGGAAATACCAGTGAGAGGGTCAATGAGAGGGAGGGGTAAGGGTTATGTATGCATGAGGCTTTTTTTCTTTTCTCTTTTTTATTGCTTTTTCTGGAGCGATGCAATTACTCAAAAAATGATCATGGTGATGAATACACAACAATGTGATGATATTGTAAGCCACTGAATGTATGCTATGGATGGAATGTTTCTATGTTAAGAATGTTTGTACGTCCAGTTTTATCAATAAAAGTACGTTTAAAGAAAAGAAAGGAAACGTGCCTTTTCTCTTCTGTCTGGCTTTCGATATCGTCTGAGACATTCCATCTTTTGTAGTACAGGATTCTAGACTAAGGATTCTTGTACCAAGCAAGGTATAGTCTTTGACATTCTGAGAAGTGATCTCTGGTTTAGGCCCATGGGAATCGGGTACTTTCCAATGGGAGTGTCTCCCCCTGAAGCAAGAAGTGAGGTTTTCAGGGTAAGCAGAAGCCCTGGCTATCCTAATTAGAGTGAGTTAAGCCTATGAAAGCCAGTAAGCCCCGAGCATGCAGGCCTCTGGCTATCTGCTCATTCCTGAAATAAAAACAAAAGGAGATTCACACTGGGGCCAGAATTAATGTTTCTGGGTTCTCTTATACTCCAATTCCCTGGGATTCAAAATGGTGTTGCATTTCCAAGGAAAAGAACAAAGGAAAACTCTTCTTTTAGTGAAACTTATTTTATTGACTGGGCCCCAAACTTATTTTATTGCTTGGGGTCCAAACACTTCCTCCTTAAGCTAATAGTATGAAATAATTAGCATCCATACATATCATGAGAGACAAACGAATACCAGGTGTTTATTTAGAAGTCTGCATATGGGTTCCAATGAGCAAACACACATAAATGCCATACTGCAGAATTTAAGGGAAGAAAAGTTTTTGTGTAGAAATGGAAAAAATTAGTAAAAAACCATGGTTACCAAAAAGATGCTTTTCCAATACATCTATTACTGCTGGCACCAAGCTCCCCCATGTTAAGACTCAACTACTTGTACAGCCAAAACTGATTTTAAGTATCAGAATCTCCCATAGTCAGTACTTTTTAAATCTTCCAAAATGATAAAAACAGATGTTGACATTCTTTCAAGATGTTAAAGTATTTTAAACTCATGTAATAAAGTTGATACTATATGTACTGGAACCATTATTGTAAATATATGACAGCTATGAAGAGGGCATTTTTTTCACTTGCTTAGTAATTTCAAGTGAGAACAGAGAAAAGGACAGAGGCACTTCAAATTTTAAAGAAGTCTAAAAGATAGACAATAAAAATTGTGCTTATTAAGAAGGTGGAAAATTACGCCAGTTAACACACAAGTTCTTATCAGCCTATATATGAGAAGACGGTGAATCTTATCAGGTAATTAGAGCTGTTGAGCTTACAGAATTGCCATGTTCATAAGCAGATTTTCCCTATGTATCTTTTAACAGAAAGGAATGCAGTGCTGCCAAGTAGGCCAAATTATATTGAGGGTACTTCAAGGAGAATCATTTGTAGAAATTAGAATGCCTATGAAAATATAAAACTAGACTGTAGAGTTTGAAAAGGGTGGTAGTTTCTGTCTGAGTGTAGCTGACTGCATTTCCTTGTGACCAACAGATAAACCCTATGCTCAGACTAGATAGGTTAACCTGGTGTTTGGTCAGGGTGATAAATGTGGACTGATTCCTTCTCAGAAGTGTCACAAGGCAAAATATATCCCATTGCAGATACTGAAACCAGGACACATTCCTTCCCTTCTTGTTCCAAGCATATATAAACATATATCAACATTCAATGATGACACCTTGACTCAATTGTGAAGACCTGGTCAACCCTGCTGCTAGAACTGTTCCTGGCAGGGAAGGAGCACTATAGCACAGGAGAGGTGTGTATAAATATCTTCTTTCATGGGTCATGTATTCAGAACTACTGGCCATCAGGTACCACTGGTGACTAAGGAAGCTGACTCTGATTTGGGTCTTATCTATAGGAATAAACATGGCTAATTCAGGTGTCTGTGAATGATGTTTTGGCTGGTGACCCAACACCTGCCAACCATGGGGTAGGTTGAGACCTGAAGACTGCTGTCCCCAAGGACAGGCATTGTCGTGCTCTTCTCCCAGAGCTGGTAACAGATGTCTTTTCTGAATGACAAATAGGGTGCTCCCCAACTCATGGCAACCTGGAACCAAGGAGCATTTCCTTATTTGGAAACAGAATTTGCAAATGTCATTGGTTACACCTCGATTTAGAATGTGTTCTAAATCCAATGACAGGTGTTCTTTTTAGAAGAAAAGACAAAAGGACATACATAGAGGGAAGGCTATATAAAGACAGGAAACAGAGAATGGAGCTATTCTGCCACAGCTAAGGAATGCCACAAACCACCAGAAGCCAGAAAGGACAAGAAAAACTTCTTCCCTAGAGCTTTTGGAGAGAGCATGGCCCTGCTAATGACTTGGTTATAAACTTCTGGCCTCCAGAACTGGGAGAGAGTAAATTTCTTTTATTCTTAAACTACTTAAGCTATACAATTTGAGGCAATTTGTTATGGCAGCCACAGGAAACCAATACATGGATTACAGTTCTAGAGCTGGATGCTTACTGAAATGCCAAACCTGTGTCCAAATTATGTACTCCCATCTGAGTGAAGTTTAGGATGGCAAAGAGCTGAATGCTAGAATTTTGCTATCCCCTAGAATTGGGGCTGTATGTGAACATAAAGGCTGGGGTCATTTCTCTCCCAATGGTTACCTTGAGTGTGAGGTTCACTGCCGGAGTCCGTGAAAACACAGTTGAAAGGAATGGAATATATCATACTTGAAAAGATATTCAAAACTATCCACATATTGCCAGCTTTCTATGTCATGTGTAGCCAATAGAACAGGACCTGGTTTTTCGTACATCTGCATCTGAAGCGCATGGAGAATAGCAAAAAAAGAGAAAAGGAGAGATTGGGGTATAGACCACTAGAGGAACAAAAGGAGTACAGTTGGCCGCTTTTCTGCAGAGATTCTCCACATTGGAGGGAGCCAAGATGAAACAGAGCACTGTTGCAAGAAATTATGTATGTATCTTTATTGGCAAACATGGTGGGTTAGGTAAAATCATATGCAATTATATCAAGAACATAATTGTATCGTGAGCTGGATCCCATCATTTCCTTGGCCTCAGACAGTGAAGACATTCACCCCATCTTTCTCCCCCAAAAGTGATTTAACAAGTCATTGGAAGATATGAAGTATCGAAGCAGTCAGACAATTGCAGAGTTTTGAATTAAATTCTACTGGAAGATTTAAAATTACTTGAAGGTTGTTTGGCATGCTATATGGTGGGGGCCACATTTCATTCCTTTTCTATGTGACTATGTAGTAATGGCAGCACCATTTGTTGAATTTTTGTTTGTTTTTTTTTCTTTTTGCTTTGTTTTATTTGTTTTTCAGGAAGTACCCAGGCCAGAAATTGAACCTGTGTCTCCCACATGGCAGGTGAGAATTTCTACCATGGACCTATCTTTACAACTCCAAATTCCCTGAATTTTAATAACTGAAAGATATTATAGGGTGGTGTGACAGTGGCTCAGTAGCAGAATTCTTACAGGCCATGCTGGTGACCCAGATTCAATTCCTGGTGCCTGCACATGCAAGAAAAAAAAAGATATTTTAAAATCTGGCAGATATAGCTCAGGGATTAAAAAGAGGACATCAAAAAAGTAAGGTTAACCAGTGTTTAAAAAAAAGAGTAAAACATCTTGGCTTTATTTGCAAAGATTTGTGTATTTGAAACAAAAGTGTAAGTGCTTTATTTAATTGCTTTAAATCAGTTGCTACATAGTGTTCATATCATAGACCTGATTAAGCATAATGTGTGAATCACCCATCCTTATATTATACTCAAAGTAACAGAATTTACCAAAAAGAAAGGAGAACCTCATTGTGGCAAAATTGGTAGTTACCCTTCTAATTGACAAAGAAAATTAAATGCACACTGTCATTTTTAAACGTGAGAGGAAATCACTGATTTCATCTTAGTGATGTCTCCCTAAAATCAAACCCTAAAATATAAACTAATAATTTATTTGAGAGGGGCTCAGAATGGGAAATTTACAAAGAATGGAGAGACCAGGGACCCCAGAGGGTCACTAGTATAATCCTGAGAGAAAGACAATAAAACACAATCCAAAAACTTGCCATCTTGGTGCAGGTATTTGGAATATACACACCATGGTCAGCAATCACTGCTGGAGGGCCCTGCCTGGGAGGTGCTGACTCTGAAACTGCTGCTCTGCTGCCAGCTGGAGCAGACTTCTGGAAATGCCTGCAGGTCAGGGATGCGGATATTCGGGAGCTGGACATCACAGGCAGCACCTTGAAAATGTAAAGCCTGAGGAACTTGGGAAAGGACTCAGTCAACAAGATCTGCAAGTTGACTCTTTAGAAGTACCCTTGTATGAAAATAGTAAAAATGGTGAAGTGGGTATGTAAAATATAAGCTGGGTGTAAATATTGGTTTGGGATTTATATCACAATAAATACTTTTCTCTCATGCATTTTCTGTATTATTGGAGTCGTAGGTTAGTTCCCAAAGTCCGATCTATTGCTTCATACAATAGACAATTAATGGGGAAAATGTAAATCTTACCATATCAATATTTTTCATCTTAGCTCCAGTTTCGTTGACCCCTGATTTTTTTTTTGATGCCTAAAATTCCACCCTTCCTTAAAGTAAATTCACAAATACAGAATTTTACATTTATCATTAAATGAAAGAAATATGGGTGCAAGTCTAACTATATATTCACAAAGAATTTAATTAAGGTTATTTTTCAGAGATACCCAGAAAACTATTTCTCAGGACTGAAGCTAAATATTACTCCATTTCACTCTCTTTGAATCTGCTTGATGCCATGCAGAGAAAATGAAAAATGCAATCAACTATTTAACTATTTGTTCATCAAAATATGCACGATGATAAATATTTTAATGTTTTATATTAGAAGGAAGAAGGGAGAAGATGTGACTGTAGTGGTATGCAGATCTGGGTGGCAGGGACCTGTGTGCCTATGCACAGAGCTCAATTTCAATAGTTTCATCTGCATGTGCCGGTGTCGGGTGTGGCCTGGCTGCACAGATCAATGCGTGCCCAGAGCTGCATTGTTTTTCTTTCTAGTCCCTTTCTCCCCATCCATGCACTTCTGAGGCTGTGGTGTAATACTACTTGACTTGCTTTTAGCATCACATATCCCTATGTGATAAGTGTAATACTACTTGACTTGCTTTTAGCATCACATATCCCTATTATCGTAATGATTAAAAAAAAGGTTCTATAATCCATACAAGATACTCAACAGCACTTTCAGGACCTTTTTGTTTGTTTGTTTCATTCTGTTGTTGCTTTAACTATTGAGGTCCATGGGCAGAAGGACTTGGGTAATTGCTCTATTTGTTTTACAATACACATCCCCCCAGTATGCTTAACATCATCCAATAACAGAAGATCCAATTAAGTTTTGGAATATATATAGCTTATGGTGATTCAATAGGGAAACAAAAGATTTATTAAAGATCACCTAACACTGAGTAGTCACATAGTAAGTTATTTATTCTTAACTTTATTAATACTGATATGCTTTGATACATATCCGTGTACTTTCAATTATTTTGAGGCATTCTTATGCACTTAAGCATTGATTTATTTGAAGTTCCGGGAAGATGGTGGAAGAGGATAGGTCGAGCTCACTCCTGCTCCGAGGAACAGCTAGCGAACGGACAGGAAGGCTACTGGGACGGTGATTCCTGGGTGATGTGACCTGGGAGGGTCTTCTACACCACATAAGGAGGTCCTGGTTGCAAAAGCTGAAGAACTGAGACCCAGAGAAATGGAGACTATCCATATAGTGCAAACAGCCTAATGTGCCCCTTTCCAAACAGGAGACCAGAGCCCTCAGAAGTGCACGGATGGGGAGAAAGGGACTAGAAAGGAAAACAAGCCTATTTCTTGAATGCGCTACCCTTGCTGGTGCAGCCCCATGACCAGTGACTCACCCCACACCCCACACACCTGAACCCCATCACACATAATCTCGTCCTTGCTACCCTTCTCCACATACCTATACCTGCCCCCCATCCCCATCCCAAATGAACACATGACTACCCCAGCCCAACCCACCTTTCCTGCACACACTCAGACTACACCCACCCCCAGTTCATACAGACGCACAACACTTCCCAACCCCCCCGAGCTATGTGCATGTGTATACCAGTTTAGAGCCCTCCCAGGTCTGTGCACAGGCCGGACACCAAGTTACATACCCCAACTGTGGGCATGCATTGATCTGTGCAGCCAGGCCACACCCGACACCGGCACATGCAGATGAAACTATTGAAATTGAGCTCTGTGCATAGGCACACAGGTCCCTGCCACCCAGATCCGCATACCACTACACTCACATCTTCTCCCTGCGCTGGGAGATCAAGCATTCAGGCACTGACTTCTTGACCCCTGAACCCAATCACCTGCCCCACAGACATGCACCCTTCCCAGACACCACCAGCAGAAATGCCTTGCTCTATACCTCACAGTTGTTCATGGGCGAATCTGTGCTACATAGCCTTGTCCTGCACATGTGTGCACACCTGCTCCAACTGCTCCAAACCTGTGCACCCGTGCCAGGGCACTGTGGCCCCAACACCACTCCTTCCCACATACCACAGCCCTAGTGACTTGTGCCTGCCCCGACACACACCCACATCCACATCCAGGGGTCTCTGCACCCTATCCCCTGCACAAAGAAACACCCGCACTCTACCCATCCTGTGCCCCAACCTCTGTGCCACCTACTCTACACCCTGATAACCATGACCCCCATGTCCATGGACCCTCCCACTATTCTACCTGCACATCAGCCCCCACATATCCACATAGCTTCTCAATCAGCCTCCCATCGCACTCGACCTTTGTGTACCCAATGCTGCACTCTGCTCCTGCACTTTAATGTATGCCTGAGTTGCATCCCGTAACCTTGGCTCCTGCACCATACATCCACAACCCTACAACCCACACCCCATGCTCACAGGCACCAGCTTAGCATCCCCAACCTGTGATGCAATGCATCACTACACTGTGGTGCCCCTACACTCTGACATCCTGCTTCATATCCATTCTACAAGCACAAAGCTTTAACTACAGAAGTAAATTAATTTCCAAAGGAAACCTCTCAAGATATTTACATGCTTCAAAGACAAAAGAAGATCACTAAGCACATCAAAATGCAGGCAGATAGCCCAGCTTAATGACCAAATGAAACACTGGTAGAGACACAGATTTTGGAACATTTAATCAAAGATGTTCATATACCTCTACTAAATAAAATAAGTGGTATGGCTAATGATATGAAAGAAATCAAGAACACACTGGGCAAGCATGAAGAGAAATTTGAAAGAATAAATTGAAAAATAGGAGATATCACAGAGATTAAAGATGCTGAAAGTCAAATGAAAAATATACTCGTGACACACAACAGCACAATTGAAGAGAGAGAAGAAAAAATAAAAGAACTAGAGGACAGGACAACTGACTTCAAACACTCAAAACAGCACATGGCAAAATAGATGGAAAAATGTTAATTGGATCTCTGAGAAATAATAGCCAAAAGAAAGCACACAAATGTAAGCATCACTGGTGTCCCAGAAGGAGAAAAGGAGACTAAAAGTTTAGGAAGATTAGTTGAGGGTATATTGGGGGAAATTCCCCAACCTTTATAAAAAACATCGATATGCAAATCAAAGAAAGTCAGTGAACTCAAAACAGAGTTAATCCAAACAGGCTACCCCCAAGACACCTACTAATCAGACTGTCAAATGTTGATGAGAAGCAGAAAATCTGAAAAGCAACAAGAGAAAAACAATCTACTGTGTACAAGGGAAACCACAGAGGACTGAATTCAGACTACTCAACTGGCACTATGGAAGCAAGAAGGCAGTGATACTACATTTAAGATATTGAAAGAGAAAGACTTACAGCCAAGAATTCTGTACCACGCCAATTGTCCTTCAGAAGTTACACTGTGTCATCAACAATGCCATCCTGACCAAAAGGGGGAAAAGAAGTGCAACAAATAAGATATGGGTGGCTGAGAGAGTTCAAATAGAGTTGAGAGGCTACACTGGATGTCACTCTTATGCAGCATCACTTAGGCATTGCTACATATCATAACTTGCCAAATCCCAACCAAAACCTTTCCAGCCCATCCTAAAGAACACCTAGGGTATTATGTAAGATTTTATAAAGGTTCCGTGCACAAATATGACTTCTCAGAAACCTACAACTTCCAAATGGGTCCCTATACCAGGTAAAACCTGAAACACAGAAAGGCCAGTGTCTCCAGAGTTCTTTACCCCATATTAATGACAGACCCTTTGAACACGAAACAGTTAGAATGAGCATAGCCCAAATATCCCTAAAGAGTGGGAGAAAGATCCAAGGTCATTGGGAAGTTATACAGAGAAGGTAGAGTTTAATAAAGTAGTACGATTGCTAAATCATTATAGTGATATTTCTTTTAATTTCCACTATCTTAGAGCAGCTAGAAGTAAAAACCTAAAATTGTGGAATTATAACCCATACAAAACTCTGAAATCTGTTCTACAACTAATTGTAGTGCTCTCTTTGAAACGTATTGCTTTTTTGCATATATGTTATTTTTCCCAAAAAAGAAAAAAAAGTTGATTGTGATGGTAAAAAAAGAAGTATTTATTCCTTCTAGCCTCCAATGTTCTGGAGCAGGTAGAAGGAAAAATCAGATTTGGTGTTATGGTAACCCATGATAAACTCTGGGATCTCTCCTGTAACTTATTATTGGAGAGTGTTTTGAAAACTGCTGCTTTTTTCTTTCTTTGCTTTGTATATATGCTATATTCTATGATAAAACAAAAGTTTTATCAAAAAATCATCAAAAAATTGATTTATTTGCAGTGTCATAGGGCAGCTTGAAGGGAAAACCTGAAATTCTGGAATGGTAACCCATATCAAACACTGAAATCTTTCTATCCCTACTTGTTACACTTGGGGTGGGGGTGGGGGCAGGTACAGCTATGTGGGGAAGGGTAGAAGGGAGGTGGTTGCAGGTGACGGGGTTCAGGTGCCTGGGGTGTGGGGTGAGTCACAGGTCATGGTAATTGTACATTTAAATAAACTTACAAATATTGTATTTAAATACTTCAAAATTAGTTACACATAGTGTTCACCTTACAGACCTGATTAAGCAGAGTATGTTAATCATCCATCCTTAAAAATATGATAGGTTACCAAAAAAATCAACACCTCCTTTAGCGTACATTGGTAGTCACCCTTCTAATTAATATACTGAGCTATAAATCCTAAAATACAGTTGTATAGAACTTATTCATTTTATCTTCAGGGATCTTCCTCCTTTAAATTCTTCTAAGATTTTTTGCAAAAACTTCTCTAATATATGCTAAAAAATCATATCATAACTTCAATTTTTAGATGATAGGCATGTTTGCCATTATGTAAGCACAATTCAGGGAAGTTGTATTGGACAGAGAGAGCCCTATTTTAAGACAAAGGGAAAGAGAAAAAAACAGGTTTTAGGAATATTTGAAGTCATAAAAGTGCGTCATTTTTGGTAAAAGTTTATTGAGTGTTTCCTGTAGATATTTTGAAAGGAGTTATCATTACTTAACCTATTTTCCCTAAAAAAAAAAAACAAATTATCAACTTCTTTAGTAAATTATCCATAAGAGTATAAGGGCCACATTCCTGCATTTGGCTGATAAATTTAGTCTCTAATACTCCGTATGTTCCAATGTCATTTACAATACCCCTATTTCAGTTTCATCTCAATACCAGAACTGCTGACATCCCATAGTACTAATTTGAAATTTGAAATCCAGTTTCTAATTGACTTCTCTGCTTGGAAGTTCAAGACGCCTCAAACAAAACCTGCCCCAACCAGGCATATGTGCGACTTTCACTCTGAAAAAAAATAAAATCAAAATTCTCCGTTTGTTATTTTAACAGCAAATTACTCCACCATTCGCTCTGCTGTGGAAGAAATCTTGGAATTTCCTTGACTTATACCTCTCCCTTTCATATTATTCAACCTATGATAAACAGTTTATACCTGAAACTTATGAAAATTCATCTATGACTCTATCTCCACTGGCATAGCCCAAATGATAATCACTTCTTACCTTATAATTGACCTCCTTTCATCCGCTAAGATAGACCTTTCTCTCAGTCATTGTGATAGTTTCAAATATAAATTTCATTACACCACCATGTTTAAGTGAATACAATTATTTCCCATTGCTTTCAGGATAAAGATCGAAACTATTAACATCACCCAAAAAGGTCTTGTATAATCCACCTCCCCAACCTCAGTAAATACTCTTTCTAGTTCAGTTCAATGACCTTCTGTTTCTTGAGTGCTGTCCCATCACAGACACAATGCACATGCTGTTCCCTCTTCTTAGAACATTGACTCCACAAACTATCCCCTTCACCTAATTAATTCATGCTCTTCCTGCATATCTCAACTCAGTAATTATTTATGAAAGCTTCCCTTTACCTTCATAATTACATCTTTTATTACTATCTTATGACACTCTCAAACTTTCATTTTTTTCTTAATTTTCCTTTCCAAATTTAGTGTGATTCAATTTTGCATCTATTTTTATTGGTATCTATATTTTCACTAAATTGTAGATTCCTGAAGGCAAATACCATGTCTCATCTATTACTGTATCCCAGAACTTAATTCAATGCCTATTAGGATAATAAATGAACAAATAAATGACATAGTTGGTTTTCAGACATTTTAACCCAATTGTGAGATCTAGTCACATATTCTTTCTCTAAACCATTTATAATTGCCCCACAGATCTTGTACTTTTCCAGTCTCTTTCTACACAAGGAGATAATTGACACATTGCGAGAATGTAAAATAGACCTTGACCTCCGGCTATCTGTCCCTACAAAAATAGTGGGCACTAACAATTAGGTAAAATATTTATTTAGCCCCTACTATATGTTAGGTGTTATACTGAGAATTTTAGAAAGTCTATCTCCTTTATATTTTGTAATACAACAATGAGGGCATGTAATATTATCTCCATTACTCAAGTGACAATCAAGGGAGAGGAACAGAGAAGTTAAGAAACTTGCCAATAGTTACACCATCTGTAAATGATAGATCCATGCTCTTAAATATGATATTTGATGTTCCTTTTTTCTTCAAATTATACCCTTTTCTCCACTCCCCTTCAGATCAACACCTAAAGATGGCTGAATGGGACAGCAGTTCACTTCTGCTTGTTCCAGACATGAGGCAAAAATCAGTTGTTAAACCAGCTCAAATATTTGTATATTTAGTCATTATAGGAACGTCTTTATATGGTCTTAAAATAGATGTGCAAATAAGCCTGAAATCACACTGGGAGTCTGATTAGTCTCGTCCCAAATACATGCTTCTATAATGGAAACATCGGAATTGGGAAGCTGAACCCTGAGAATAAACTGCTAGGGTGTTTCTTGGGTCTAAGAAGAAAAGATAATTGAAGAGCGTGAATAGAAAACACAGATATGGAATATTCTTCACTCATAAGGTATTATTCCATCTAACTCCATTCCACCTTCAAAACAAGTAATCAACTTTCATTTTTAAGTTTCATAAATTTGATAGGAAATCAGAAATATTTAATACTCATCTGTGCATTTTCCTGGCACCCCACTTACCATGGATTAGAGGAAAGAAGTTTATTCTATTTACATTTTATTATGCTTTTTGTTTCTACACCTTTATTAGTCTTAATGTGTGAGGAGCATTTTTTTAATCTTTGTCTCCCTAGAATCCATTGTCCCTTTGTTTTATATCTCACTGAAGAAACACACCTTCCCAATTCTCAAATGATGTAAACTTTGGCTCAAAGTTTAGTGCATGACTTGATAAGGTCCTATCAAACTAAATCTTGAGGTTTTATTTAGGCAAATGAATATGTTGATAATATTTTTCATTAGATATGAACTTGGGATGATGTGACTGGCCCTCTTGAGGGCCGTATCACAAGGGAAGGGTGCACTTCACATTAAGGTCGATGGGAATAAAACAACTGCTTAAGGCTGCAAAAGTCTTTAGTCATGATGACACGTAGGTCTCTGAATCCAACTTTAGTAACTGGAACATCCTGCTGAATTAGACAATAATGTTGTCTTTTATTTTTTGATCACATCACTCTAAACTGAAGTGATACTTTTTATCATTAATTCAAAGATCCCTACTAATTCAAAAGTCATTGTAACAAAAGTTCTGAGACTTTCTATGGCTAATTTTTTTATTATATCTTGCTCTTCTAGAAAGAACTAGATATTACCAATGATTCTTTTTTTCAGTCAGACACATCTTTATAAGTTTATGTTTGTTTTCTTCTATAAATTTTAATAATTGCATTACTTAAACAAATGTATCATGCATACATATCCTTTAAGAGTAATTCAAGAGAAACTATCTACATGAGTTTCCTAATATAACTCATGTAGACAGTTTGATTGAATGTCATAAGTACTTGGAATCTCAGGTAGCACATGAGATTTTGTTGGTTTGTCCAGAGTGATCCCCCGATGAATCCCAGAAGGATTTGATCAGTGACTGGAAAAGTATTTGCAGGCCCCCTTCGGGGAATGGTAAGAGTGGGGAGAAATTCAACTTCCCCAAGTTGAATTCTTGATATTCTCACAAGCAGTGTGGACAACCAAAGTTATAGGCCGAGCCCCCAGTCTTGGGGTTTGTTCACATGAAACTTAACCCCACAAAAGATAGGTCAAGTCTACTTAAAATTTAGGCCTAAGAATCACCCCCAAGAGAGCCTCTTTTGTTGCTCAGATGTGGCTTCTCTCTCCAGCCAATATGATGAGCAGTCTCACCACCCTCCCCCTCTCTGCGTGGGACATGACTCCCAGGGTTGTGGACCTTCCTGGCAACGTGGGACAAAGATCCTGGAATGAGTTGAGACTCAGCATCAAAGGACTGAGAAAAACCCTAGAATGAGCTGAGAATTAACATCAAGAGACTGAGAGAACCTTCTCGACCAAAAGGGGGAAGAGTAAAATGAGACAAAGTGTGAATGGCTGAGAGATTCCAAATAGAGTCGAGAGGTTATCCTGGAGGTTATTCTTATGCATTAAGTAGATATCACCTTGTTGTTCAAGATGTAGTGGAGAGGCTGGAGGGAATTTCCTGAAAATGTAGTGCTGTGTTCCAGTAGCCATGTATCTTTATGATGATTGAACAATGATATAGCTTTCACAATGAGACTCTGTGAATGTGAAAACAGTGTGTCTGATGCTCCTTTTAGCTATTATATCAACAGAAGAGTAGAACATATGGAAAAAAATAAATAATAGGGGGAACAAATGTTAAAATAAATTCAGTTTGAAATAGTGGTAAATGAAAGCGAGGGGTAAGGGGTATGGTACGTATAGTTTTTTTTTCTCTATTATCATTTTATTTCTTTTTCTGTTGTTTTCTTTATTTCTTTTTCTAAATCGATGCAAATGTACTAAGAAATGATGAATATGCAACTATGTGATGATATGAAGAATTACTGATTATATATGTAGAATGGAATGATTTCTAAATGTTTTATTTTTTTAATTAATAAAAAAGGTTAAAAAAAAAGAGTAATTCAAGAGTGATGAAAATTACTTCAATGAATAACATTCAAACATTAAGAGACAAACAATCCAGAGTATTCATTTGGGGGGCTGAATTTCCAAGGATTTTAGTTTTATGATTTTTTCTATTTTGCTCAGAAGAAAGGGACTGGACAATTTATATGATGCAAACGTAATCTTTGTAACAGAACTCCTGACTCAAGAGATATTTTCCAAATAATAAACCCAAGTGTATGATAAATATTTAGGCCCTTTCAAGATGAAGCATTATCATTGTGTACATCTCTCTCTCTATATATATATATCTCTCTATATATAATTTTTGAATTTTTTAAAATACAAATAAAGCTTTTTCTCAGGTTCCAGGTACAGTTTCCACTAAGTAAAAGTAGTTGCCAAATATTTGTTAGTAATTATTGATTGATGTGGTAACATTAATCTGATAACAATGGTAACGACCTAGCGCTGGATTTTGTATATTTATGATTTTTCAACAAATTATGCATTTTTTCGAGCAATAAAATCATTTAAAGTTACCAAATGCTGAATAAATACCTTAAAAAAAGGAAATAACTATAAAACTCTAGTCTCCAGTTAAAGAAATACAGATGCACTTCATTTTACTACCTAGGGTTAGGATGATTGACTTACCCGTGGAAAGCTTCCTAGGCGCGCCATCTGGTGGTCAAAACTCAGAGTGACTCTATCAGAATGTGTATCCTGACATTTTTACAGTTTTAAATAGAATCTCTCAATTTGTGCCATTATATTTATTAACATAATACCATATACAATTTCATTAAAAGTATAACGTTTATGAAAATGTATTTAATTTTTTTCTAAAAACATAGTATTCCCTGCTTTACTCCTTCATTCTACTAAGTATGTACTAAAACGAGGATAATGTCACGACTCATTTTTTTGCCAACTAACTCTACTTAATTTTTCTCCACAACATTTCTAATTCCTTTACTCATCTCTTCCCAATAACTTACACGTTGCTTGAGAATAGGAGCAGCTTCTGTTATGGCCATCGAGTTCCACAATATTTAATTGAAGAGGTCCGTGGACAGTGTCTCCATTCTTAAATGGGGGGCTACACAGCACTAGATATACACACATACTTATATATATATACATTTATATATATACGTTTATATATATAAATGTATATATATATATATATATATATACATATATATATATATATTTTTTTTTGCATGGGCAGGCACCGGGAATCAAACCCAGGTCTCCGGCATGGCAGGCGAGAACTCCACCACTGTTGCCCACCCAATACATATTTTTAAATAAATGACTGAATGAGTATTTTTGCTAAATTTTAGATATTATTACCTTTGAATGATCTGAAGAAAATAGTAGCACAGGTTCATAGGGTGATCAGGGTTGGTGCGTTAGGCAATAACAGATTAATTTGACTGAAGTCATGAGTAGAGTTGACTATGAAGTATGAATATGTAAGGATTGGAGTTATTGTCAATGCTCATTTAAAGGATTTATACAAGAGATTTGATTTATTCTCAAGTACCTAGAAACAATGGGAGAAAGTCACAGGAAAGCAACATTTCTTCTCAGAGTTAGGATGGCTGTTCTAAGAAGTAGAGCTTTTGGGAAATGAAAAGGACTGCTATCAAAAATATGAGATTCTCCTTTGATGAAACTGCTAAAGTATATTCCAACTGGTTTTTTTGTTGTTGTTTTGCTTTTTTTAATTTAGGGAGTATATAGAAGGCATTCACCTTCAATTACTGATTAGGTTAAATAATTTTAACACATATTTGTGACATAAGAAAATACACCTTTTACATGAAGGTGTGAAACACTAAAAGAAAGTACCTTTTATTTAAGTCTGAGTTTTCTTCTTACTTCCTAGCCCACGGCTTCAATGCTTGGGGTTAATATGACATCCAATCTTTTGGGAATTATTTATACACATGAATGCTAAAATGTGGATGACTGTAATTAAACATTTCTTAAAGAATATTTAATTTCTGTTCCATAGTCACCTGATAACCTATCATCAAAAAAATTCTCATATTTAACTATAGATGCCAAGAGTATCTATCCACTTTAGGGTATAGCTTTAAAATTTCAAGCATTACTTTTCTCATTTAAAATATAAACTCATCCATCTCTATGTGACATGAAATTCTGGAAAATATAAAAGAAAGGATTTTAATAATAGCATAATTACTTAGTTCCAGAACTTAGCTTAACAGAAGGTATAAAATGCTTTATTTTTTATCAACATCTGACATAGTGGCTTGATTTCCTTTTCAATTATTCTGAGGATATAAGTAAGACGCAATGTTATTATTTTGGATATATTATAGAGATTCAGCATTCTCACCATTTCGATTTAATTTACCAAGTTTAGTCATCACAACCAGGGAATTATTCCCTATAATTATATTTCCAGAATTATACCCAATTCTTGGTGGGTGACAAGAGGAAAAATTTTTTAAGGTAACTGAGTATAATGATGTGCTTAAGAAAAAGACCTGAATAAGGATATATTTTGGTAGCCATTCCTCAAATCCTGTGTATACTCACTTTCTGTGACAAGTCACTTGTGATGTGATTCTGATATTTAATTAATATCAAGTTCTAGCAACACTAATGGTGAAGTTAATTTGCTATTCTGTTGTGTAACTGCTCTAAGTTTAAAGCCCTACCTGAGAATAGTTCATTAGTTCATGCCTCCACACAATATTTTAATAAAGTTCATAACAGAACTATTCAATTTAAACTAAAAGTAGCTCTGAGGCAACATATATTTATAGCATGTATATGGGTGAAAAGAACTGAAAGGGAAAGAAATAGCAAAAGCATATTAAATGAGTGAGGTAAAGGCTGTAACATATTTATCTGCCTGACTAATGGAAATACCTTCTTTGAACTCTGCCAATAATTCTTTTGGTAGAGTATTAGGAGAGATTATTGATCTTATATGTCAACATCCAAACTGATTTTTTTAAAGAAAAATGCATACTGAATCTTTAAAAGAATTGGGTGACATATCATTTGTACATGTGGGTACTAGAAGCAAGAGAAACTGTTGCCCATGGCAAGGGAAACAATTTTAGGAAGCATTTCTAATTGGTTCCCATTTATTCTAATTTAAGTTTATTAAAGCTAATTAATAATATTAAGACCACTATTCCACTGACGGAATAAGAAAACGAAATATATTCTAAGCTAATGTCTAGAGATAAAGGAATGTAAAATAAGTTTAAAATGGAAAGCATAAATACTTTCAGTTTTGTTTTTTTTTAAACTAGATGTGTGGGCAAAAGCAGAGGAAATTCCCCATGGGAAGGACTCAGAGAATTGTGTTTGATGTACTAAAGTTTCTCTGAACATTTGGACTTTAAGGGAGTTCATCTAATACTGTTGGCATCCACCCAATAGATCTTTGTGCGGGTGTATGTGTAAAAGAAGAATGAAAATTTACAGGAAACTCTGAACTCTGACTTTACACTTTCAAACATTTAATGTAAATCTTAAAAATTATCTCAACCTCAAATTCCACTTTAATCATCTATCCAGGGATTTCTTAAGGCTCTTTCTAACTTTGTTCCTTGACTAAATTCACTTTTTAAATTGGGCCCTGTGAGACTGATTAAAATGGCAAGTTATTTTACATGTGCTTAATTTAAGGTAATTCATAGCAGGATACAAAAGTTTCATTCCACCAGTGGGAATCATCTGGTTGCTCTGGTGCAACCTATAGCTCATTATGGCATAAACCACATCAGTTTGTTTGAGGAAGTTTTAGAAATTAGCTTCCCCACTCTCTAATTTTACCCTTAGACCAGTAGGGACCCATCTTCTTATTAACCTCTCCAAGGTGTGATTCCACTTCTCTTACGTCTCTAACTAGCACACATATTGTGAAAATAGAGTATTATTTTAGGCATCCAGTGGGAGTCACACTATTTAGAACCCATCAGAGTTGATTTGACTCCAAACATGCCAATCTGAGAATTTCATTTTTAATTCAAAATATTTGTGTAAAGGATCTCCAAGGACAAAGATGATTATTGGCAACCATAGAGGACATTATGTGAAATCTGATTGGTCTCTGGGGTTTGCTGCATTAAAGATGTAAATTTCTTTTGTCTGTACTTTTTAGGTGATAAGGGTATCTTAGATTGCTTCCTCTTCCATAATTAAGATGAGACCCACCTATCAAAACTAATAATAAGCGGAAGATTTCCTGAGCTACACAAATTCTTAGGCTAGGTGTAAAATCTAGTTATGAAAAGAGCATAGAATTTGGAAAAAAGGAAAGTTTTATTCTAGAGATGAATTGGTAGTCTGAAGGACGATAAACACAAATATATGGGCAAATCATCTTACATTATTAGGTTTCTTATTTTGAAATTATTACTAGGAATTCCAGTCTGTTTCAAAGATGTTTTTAAAGAATAAATTAAAGATACATGCAAACTATAAATTTTTACTCCTTCAGTCACCAAATTGAGCTGTATTCAACCAAAATGGCCAGATACATATTATATATTGGGAAAAACAAAACCAACATCTAAAAATATGTCAATACCTTTAAATTCTTCCTCTAATCTCACAATCTCACAATTCCTCCTATATAACACAAATTATCATCATTAAATGAATCTTCAAAAATTGTCATATTTTTCTTGTGTTTGTAGGTCTAATCACAGCAAGGGAATCACAATAAAACTTTATAATCTGAACAGCATAGCAAAATATATAAAACTATTTTTAGGATAGAAAGAGAAATTGACCAAATCAAAACCAAACAGAAAATGTCTAAACATCCCTCTCATTGCCAACAGAAAAAGTAAAAAGGAAATAGGAAATATGTAATTTAGAAACATCAGCAGGTTATTTCATTAGCTATATATTAAACAATTTACCATACATACATACAAAACACAATTCCCCCAGAAAGTCCATGGAAACGTTTTAATCTAATCACACATTATGTTAAAAAATAACCTTATGACATAAAGTTAGGGTAAAGATTTCATTTTCTGTAAACATTGTAATAGAACAGGAAAGATAATGCTAGAGGGAGAAAAAGAAGAAAATATAACACATTTTGAAAACAAAACCAAGCAAACCCTTTAGAATAATACTTTAAGGCCATAGCAAATGCATGCAATTTTAGGTAATTAGAAAACAATTTTATATAATAGCATAAATGAAATATAAAAATGGATATTGTAGAGATAGTGGGAAAACACAGAATTTTCGATACTCTTATCTCATAAAAATAAAATTGAAAAAATATGTTAAACGTTGAACTCAGTAAATGGAAAATAATAAAAAGCAAGAATAGGGAATTTCTGTACTTGTTATTAATGCACTGCTTATTTCTTATAAATAGGTATGTTCAAAGGTTGCTCTGAAACCAATCCAATTGCAAGACAAAGTATAGTACAGCAACAAAATCAAAAAGGCTGAAACAAGATTTTTATATTTTTCAAAGTTTCTTTTCTTGAATAAAAATAATGTCATAGGATATAATATATCTTATACTACATATATACGTATATATTATATCAGACATAATATAATACATGATATGATAATGTCATAGATTTATAGGATGTACTTTGAAACTTGTAAATACCTCTTTCCTCATTAAACTTTTCTATTAATGCATGCATGTGTGTATGTATGAATGTATCTACATCAGTATAGACTCTTCACTTGTGCGAGACAGTAAGGAAGTACTTAAAGATCAATAAGAACATTTCAAAATGACACAAGACTGAGCTAAAAAGAGCTTTTAATGGCTAAACTTAAAAACAGTTGTGCATCAAAAATAATAGTAACACAATATAATACACTCACTAATACAGGATGCCTGTCCATGCTTATCTACTATATAAATTGCATCTCTACTTATTACAAAGTAAAAATTACTTGACAGTGCATAAGCCAAGCAGAAATACCTGCATGATGTGATTAAATAAACATCATCAATAACAGTAATGAATCCATATGCCACCTGTTTTATATAGTGAGAAGGCAGCATCACTTTTGTGATATTCCTGTGAAAGATGCAAGAACAGAATTTAATCACGAGGAAACTTCAGACAAACCCAAAATGAGGAAGATTTTACAAAATGCCTGGCCAGTGATTTCCATATTATCAATGTAGTAGAAGTGAAGAAACTGAGAACCTTTCCCAGATTGAAAGAGACTGAAGAGACAGGACAACTTAATGCAAGGTCTGATTCTAACATTGGCCTTTTTGCTGTGAAGGAAATTGTTAGGAAAATTGGGACAAGTTGAACAGAGTCTGAGGATGAGATAGTTGTAATGTAATAATGTTGACTTCCTGGCTTTGATGGTGATATTTATGATTATGTAGGAGAATGCCCTTTCTAGAAAATAAATGTAAAATTATGTGGAAGTGATGGGTTTTCATGTTTGTGGGGAGATGGTGTTTAACCATATCTTGTGTTCTCTTTTGTAGTTGGATTCAAAAGCTGGTTGTAAAATTCACCCATGTTATTATTGTAGTTATATTTCATTTATTCTCATTGATGATACACTGCTTTGTATGCATATTAAATTTATATCCATTCTACTCTGATGGACATTTAAGTTGTTTTGAATGCATGGTATTTAAAAATGGTGCTGCTAATAATAATTCTGTATACATATTATGAATACTTGAACAATTGTATATGTAGGGTGCACATATGTTTATCTTAATTGGTATTATCAAAGAATTTTAAAAATAAGTTTAACAATTTACTTCCCATCCAGAAAGTAAGAAATGTGAACATCAGAAAATGAATGAGAAAAGGCTAGAAACATATATGAAGAAATAATTGCCAAACCTTCCTCACAAGAAAAAAACATATTAATTTATGAATCCAAAAAGCTAAATTAAGCCTGAAGCAACATAAACACAAATACACCTATTTTAGGCATATATAATCAAACTGCTGAAATCAAATAGCAACAAAAATGTTTACAAGCAATCTGACAAAAACAAACCAATCAACAAAAAAATCTGCCATATTAAAAACAAGGAAACAAGGGAAAGATTAATGGTTGACTTTTATTAAAAAATGTAGAAGCCAGAAGATATTGCAATGAACTGGGAGAAAGATCTATAAACTAAGAATTCCATATAAGCAAGCTACTCTTCAAAACTTAAAACACAGTAAAGACATTTTCCAATTACAAAAAACTGAGAAAACCCATCACCAGCAGAACTTCAATACAAGAATTATTAAAGTAATAGTTTCCCTATGAGGAGAAATGACAACAGATAATAACTCAAATCAATAAGAAGGAATAAAGAACAACAGAAATGATGAATGTGTGGGTAAACATACACTAAAATGTTTATTTCTTTGCTTCTATTGATTTATTATAAAGACATCATGTTTAAATAAAAAATTATGACCCTGTATGTGAGTAGAGATGCATTATATTTGACAGCAATAGAACTGAAAAAGGAGAAAAAGAAATAGAAATATACTTTTTCAAGCTCCCTATATTTTAATTGAAGTAATTAAGTGTTAACACTAAGTAGACTGGTATAAATATAATGCACATATTGAAATTCTTAAAACAACAACTTAAAAATAATGCAAAAACAAATAGACTGAAAGTCAATACAGGATTAAAATAAAATATTAAAACATATTTGATTGACAAAAGAATGCAAAAAAGCGAGAATAGATATATAATAATGGTAATAACTACCAAAGAGCAAAATGGAAAACAAATAAAACCATGTATTTATTTAAAAATAATTGAATCATCCAGAGTATGTACTGCGACTATATAACAACTGCATTAAATCTAAATGAATTGAACATTGCATTCAAAAGACAGAGATTTTCATGTTAGATAAAAAAGGAAGAAACAGTGTCATGTTATCCAAAGAGGTGCACTTTTACCATCAAATATACAAAAGTAAAAGACTGGAAAAAACATAAAAATGTAAGGATAAGGAAGCTGAATAATTAATACATTAATACTAGGGAAAATAGAGTCCATAACAAGGTGTTTTACAGGAGTAAACAAGGACCTTTAAAAATAAGTAAGTTGATATAGAAGTAAAATTTTAACAATTATAAATATGATGTAATAATATAATACATAATATTATGTATAATATAAATATATAATATAAAATAAAAAGCATAGAATACATTAATCAAAATGTGACAGTTATAAAGGAAAAATTAAAGAAAAATCACAATCATAGGGATTTAGTAGAGAAAAACTTGAAAAATCACAATGACATAGAAGATATGAATGATATTACTAATCTTACTAACTCCTTAGACTAATTCACTTGCATAGAGCACCATATTCAATAAATAAAAATATACATTATTTTCAAGTTATGTTTAATGTCAATTGAAATAGACAATATACTGTACCATAAAAAATTGTCAAAAGATTTTAAAATAATGACTCTTTCAGAGTATATATTATTACCACAACATTTAATTCAATAGTCACAGAACTAAGATATCTAGAAAATGCCCATATATTAACAATTTCCAAAAAGCCATGGGTCAAAGTAGGAATGAAAGAAATATTTTAAGGAAGGAGATGAGCCAGCAAGGACAGGGCTGGGATGGAGGTGAGATGGTTCAAACAGAAAGTGAAAGTGGGCCAGGAGGTTCTGGGGTGCTTTGGGCAGAACAGGGGTGCTTTCAAGGTAAAAGGAAGTGTCCGGAGCTTCTTCTCTTGGTCTCTGGTCCCCGGCCGGCGGGGGAAGACGCTGAAGAAAAAGACTCGGACACACTCCTCCAGGTTTGTCGTAAGTGCCAAGTTTTACTGGAGCTAAGCTTACACACCTTGTTACATTTCTCACGCAGGGGGGAGACTCCCTGCGGGGGACAACCTCTATGCGGCCGTCAAGCACGGCTCTCTGCGGGCTGTCTCCCCGACTTCCCGCCCGGGGTCCTAGATATAGTGTGGTGATTACCAATGGCTGAGCTACACGTACAAGGCTGGGATAGGTGGATAGGAGAGGCGGGCGTGTACATCATGGGCGGAAGTGACGATCGGGTGCCATCTTGGCCCGAACGTCGGGTATACGTATAAGGCGGAAACAGGATGCGGGCGCCATCTTGGCTCACTCGATGGGCGGGGGGAACTCTAGGGCAGGCTGCGGCGTGTCCACTAGGCCCGACCCGGGAGGCGGCTCTCCACATCTCCCCCTTTTTTATTCATTTTGACCCAGTGTCTCCATTGATGAGTGTGCTCCCATGAGCCTGAGAGGCCCACTACATGATTTGGTGCTTTGGGGAGTCTGGACTAGGCTCCAGCCATCTTGCGGCTGAACCTCTGGCACCGACCAGAATGCTCACCTCATATAGAGACCGGAGAGCCCGTGAGCTGGAAACCACGTGACTCTCCCTGCAGTGCTTCGCCTCGCAACTGGGTTATGTAGGGGGGCAGGAGAGCGGCAACCAGAGCCGAGAGCGTCATTAGGTGTCTCTGTGCAATGGCCGGAGTCTAGTCTGGCCAGGACCGTGACTCCGCCGTAGAGATCATCCTTTAGACAAAAATTATGACTTCTGGTGCCGCCTTTTACACCCGGGACACGGCCATGGGCTTTGCAGCAGATCCTGTTTTCGAGCGCCCCGCCCTGAGTGGCCGGGACGGGTCATACAGTGAGGGGAAGGACTGGGTGGCGGGACGGTCATTGCCAGGAGCATCAGGGGCGAGTGACATAGCCAACATAGTGGTGACGCGTAGCTGTTGCTGCGTCTGGAACAAGCGTTCTAACAAACATTTAACAATGAGCAGAGTTACTAAGAGTCCCACTGCTAAAAGAATCCAAGTGGTCAACCTGGGCCAAGAGAACCATGAGGTGACTTGGTCCCACAGTAGCTCGTAGTGGGAAAAGTGGGGTTAAAGTTAGTCTCTCTTCTACTCGGTCTGAGGGTCACTTGCACTGTTGTTGTCATCTTTTCGGTCGCCGCCATCATCAGCAGAGTTGGAGACCGGATCCGGTGGCTCTGGTTGGAGGCTTATCAATTTTCTGGGCAACAGTTCCTTGGCGTCCTCGGGCGACGTCACGGTTCTCACCAGTCTTTCCGGAACCCACACAGGTTGACGTCCTGGTTCCTGGGGAAAAACACAAACAGAGCCTCTGGCCCAACTAAGTACCGGGTCAGGGCCTTTCCATTGTCCTGACAGAATATCTTTCCACCGGACTAGACCTCTATGCGGTGGGCTTGAGGTGGTGTGTTGAAGGGCAGGTGTCACCCCTAGTGGGTTTTCATTTAGAAAATTATATGTAAATAAAGCCACTGACAGTTGAGCCTTCGGGGATAGGCCATGGCTTATTCCCCCTTTTTGTTTTTTGAGCAGGTCTTTAAGAGACCTATGTGCTCTTTCGATGATTCCCTGTCCTTGAGGATTATAAGGGATGCCATGCTTTAATTGCACCTCCATAGTATCACAGAACCTTTGAAAGGTTTGACTGGTGTAAGCTGGTCCATTGTCTGTTTTTAACAATTTTGGCTTGCCCCATGCTGCCCAAGCGGCAAGGCAGTGCGAAATAACCTGGTGAACTTTTTCTCCGGTCTCAGCCGTGGCGAATAGTATTTGGGAGTATGTATCTATAGATACATGTAAATATCTCACTTTGCCAAATTCCGCATGGTGAGTGACATCCATTTGCCAAATGTCACCTGGGATGAGACCTTTGGGGTTGATGCCCAGTGAAGGGGCTGCCTTTTGCTCGGAACAATTATTGCAGGCTCTAACTATATCTCGGGCAGCTGCGCGCGGTATTTGAAACCGTCTGGCCAAGGTGCTTGCATTGACATGAAATTTAGTATGGAATCCCTGTGCTTGCTGATATGGTGTTAGCACTGGGAAAATATGTGGTTGCCGAGTGGCCTTATCTACTAGGCGATTTCCCTGCGCCATGGGACCTGGCAGGCCTGAGTGAGCTCTTATATGGGTTATGAAGAAGGGGCATTGCCGGGAATATATGGTTTCCTGAAGTTTGAGGAAGAATAGTCTTACTGAGGAAGAATGCTTTATAACGCCCACCGTTTCTAAAATATTTACAGAATTCACTACGTAAAGGGAGTCTGATACAATATTTAGAGGATCGGTGATTTCTTTCAGGACAGTGATAATGACTTGTAATTCTACCCACTGAGGTCTTTGTGGTTGAAAAAATACTGTCTTGGGAGTACTCCCTTCTACACAGTATGCTCCTGAACCGGAGCTGGAACCATCCGTGTATACGGTGAGGGCATTCACTAGTGGCTTAGGTGAAGTTATTTTAGGAAAAATTATTGGATGTTGGGTAATAAATTGCAAGAGGGGGTCTTTCGGGTATTGGTTGTCAATATTTCCTGCAAAAATACACCTGAGAATAGCCCATTGGTCTATGCACCCAGTAAGCGTTTCGAGTTGCCGGGAAGAGTATGGCACTCTGAGGTTTTTAGGGTGTTGGCCAAAGTGTTGCACTGCTCTTTTTAGGGCTTCTGAGGCCAATTCTGCAACCGCTGTGGGATAATGTTCTAAACTTTTTCTGGGGGAGATTCCGGGGTGGACCCAGAGTAGTGGTCCTTGTTGCCACAGCACTGCCGTAGGCTGCAGTTCTGTGGGCAGCAGGCAGGCTTCAAAAGGTTCATGGGGGTTTATTCTTTTTATGACAGCGGTGCTGAGTGCCTCCTCTACTTTAGCTAGTGCTCGCCGTGCTTCGGGAGTGAGAAGCCGGGGAGAGGTTATATCTGGGTCTCCTTTCAACAAATCATATAAAGGTGCCAGTGTGGCATTGGGTAGTTTTAAGTATGGGCGAACCCAATTGATATCCCCCATTAGTTTTTGCAGGTCATTTAGGGTCTTAAGAGTGTCTGTTCTAAGAGACACCTTTTGGGGGGAGACTTGAGTGGGCGAAAGCTTCGCTCCCAGGAAGGTGGCATTATCAGCCATTTGAATTTTTTCAGGAGCAATCATGAGATCGGTATTTCTGAGCGTCAGCACTAGATGTGACAGCGCTGCCTGAAGGAGGGGTAAGTCTGCAGAAGTTAGTAAAAGATCGTCCATGTAGTGAACGATTTTCACTCGAGGGAAACGTCGCCGGGTATCAGTTAACCGTGCGGCAACGTACAGTTGACACATAGTAGGGCTATTGGTCATGCCCTGGGGCAGGACTGTCCATTCAAATCGTTGACTAGGCCCTTCCTGGTTAAGGGAAGGTATGGTAAAGGCGAACTTTGGGGTGTCTTCAGGGTGAAGTGGGATTGAGAAAAAGCAGTCTTTAAGGTCTAGTATAAAGACAGGCCAATGCTCCGGTAAGGCGGAGAGCAAGGGTAACCCCGTTTGAACAGGTCCTAGGGGTTCCATACAGTTATTAATGACTCTTAAATCATGTAATAGTCTCCATTTCCCTGATTTTTTCTTTATGACAAATACAGGTGTATTCCAAGGGGATGAGGACGGAATGATATGACCTTCTTTTAGCTGTTCTGATATAAGCGCGTGTAGCGCATTGAGCTTTTCCTGCGGCAAGGGCCACTGAGGCACCCAAATAGGGGTCAATGTTTTCCAAGTTATTTTTATTGGGGTGGGTGGGAATCTTCCCTCAGTGGCCCCCGCGAAAAACCCAGGCCCTGCCTGCCTGGATTGGGTATGGTCTGTACAGGCGCTGGGCGTCCTTGCAGGGAGGCCCCCAATCCTTTTCCGGGGACGTATCCCATACCTTTTAGAAGGTCCTTGGCTGTTTTGGAATAATTAGTTGTTAGGGTAAGATCCATTTGTGTCAGTACGTCTCTTCCCCATAGGGAAACGGGTAAAGCCAGCACGAAAGGCTGAAAAGAGCCGTGATGTCCTTCGTCATCTGCCCAGTGAAGGGCGGAGGCACTTATCATGGGAGCAGAGCACTGCCCGATCCCTGTGAGGATTTCTTCCGCTTTGCATAGCGACCAAGAGGCGGGCCAGTCTTGCTGCCGTATAATAGATCGGTCAGCTCCGGTGTCCAGCAGGCCCAGGAAGGGCCTGCCTTGCACCTTGAGTGTCAACATGGGTCGGTTCTCTAGGGACATATGTAAACCTTCAAAGATTTCCCCAGACGATCCAAATCCTCTGTCTCCCCTTAGGTCGGGTCTGCTTGGAAAGGCAGCATGTAAACTAGGCAGGAGCAGGAGTTGTGCCAATTTATCGCCCTCTGCAATGACTAAGGTGCCTTGCTGTGACTGAACCATGATTTGGGGGGAGCCGGTGAAGTCTGAGTCTACCACGCCTGGTATAACTGTTAGTCCTTTTAGGGCCGTGGACGCTCTCCCTAATATTAACCCAACAGCCCCTTGGGGTAAGGGCCCTTTAAAGGAAGTTTTCACTAGCTGAACACCCATGGAGGGGGTTAATACGAGTCGGGAGGTGGCACAGAGGTCCAATCCTGCGGACCCGGGGGACGCACGGAGCGGAGAGGAGCAGGGCGGGGGCCCTCCGTATTGGGGGGCCCCCTCCGCCCGTTTTTTGAGGGCTGTTCTGGTCTTCCAGAGAGACGCTCCCCTTCTGCGCTGAAGGCTGATCTACAATCTTCCGCACGATGGGGTCCCTTTCTACAGCGGCCACAGAGTTTGCTTTGGACTCGGGGTTCATTTTGCCGCTGATTAGGGGCTCTACCGGGACATTCCCTCTTAAAGTGACCTGGTTTGCCACATCCAAAACAGGTTTTAGGCCTTACCACAGGACCCCCCGAGTCTCCTGTGTCCACATGTAGAGAGCTAGCTAGCATGGCAGCAAGACCTGCATTAGTTAAAGGGCTACCAGCATCTCTACAGAGGCGAACCCAATCTGTCAGGGACTTCCCTCGATTTTGTGCAAGAATAACCTTACATTCTTTATTGCAGTGTTCGAATATCATCTGTTTGATAACTGTTTCTGCTACCCCTGGGTCAGAAAAGATTCTTTCTGCTGCGGTCTGCATTTTTGCCACAAAGTCTACAAATGGTTCGGTGGGTCCTTGGTGAATGCTGGTAAGCGAGGCCTGAGCTTCCCCTTCCCCGGTCAGCTTTTTCCATGCTCCCACAAAGCAGCGGAAGACTTGAGCATAGACTTCTTGTGGATACCCCGTCTGATTGTGGGCGTGGGTGCCTTTTCCTAGTAGCATGTCGGCATTCCACCCACCCCGCCTCCCTGCGGCATTCTTTGCCGCTTGTTCTTCCGCTAATTCCTCAAACCACGCTTTCCAGTCGATGTACCGACCTGGAGGCAAGCAAGCACGAGCGAGCTGATAAATGTCTGCGGGCGTGTGGTTTAGTGCCGAGAGGTTCTCAACCATATTTAGAGTGAATGGTGCATTCGGGCCATACTGATGAACAGCTTGTCTTAATTCTTTTAACACTTTATAGTCATAGGCCTCATACTGGTTATTACTGGGAGGATTAATAAGGACTGGAAACATGCCTGTTGGCTGATTAGCACTTATCGCATTAAAAGGGTTCCATCTCCAAAAGAATCTCCCCCTACCAAGAGCTAACGAGCGGCCCTGTGGGGCTGTATACGCGGGCGGCGGAGGTAGGCAAAGTGGTCCCTCCTCCTGCCAGCGCTCCGGAAATTCAGGGCTACCTTCTGGAGGGGGTGAAAAAGAATCATGACAGTTACCCGAGTCGGCCACTAGGGGGAGCCCGTATCGGGGGTCTAAGGCGGAAACACCAGGGCCTCCCCCCAAAGGCCCCCGCGTCACGCTCGCGGGTGCGGGCGGGGCGGAAGGTCGTGGGCAGGTTTCTAGCTCAATTAACGGGTTTTCATTTGTCCCCACGCCCTCACCATCCTCTGATGCTGAGTCCGAGCTGTCTGATGAGGCGCCTGGCTCCGACGGCCTGCCTCTGCAAGAACCGTCCGTAAACGAGGCAGACCGGGAACTTTCAGACTGCCCCATGCTTGCAGTCGGCACTAGCTTCAAGCGTGCTCGGTGACGTCTACCGAGCTCTCCCCCGGGGTGGCCTGAGTACCCACGGGCCTTAACCCTCAAGTAAAGCAAAGACACTTACCTCTTCGCGGTGATCAGGCGCGAAGGTTGAGAGGAATCAGGAGAGGCGCGAGGATGTTCCCCGTACGGGCCACCACTTGTCCGGAGCTTCTTCTCTTGGTCTCTGGTCCCCGGCCGGCGGGGGAAGACGCTGAAGAAAAAGACTCGGACACACTCCTCCAGGTTTGTCGTAAGTGCCAAGTTTTACTGGAGCTAAGCTTACACACCTTGTTACATTTCTCACGCAGGGGGGAGACTCCCTGCGGGGGACAACCTCTATGCGGCCGTCAAGCACGGCTCTCTGCGGGCTGTCTCCCCGACTTCCCGCCCGGGGTCCTAGATATAGTGTGGTGATTACCAATGGCTGAGCTACACGTACAAGGCTGGGATAGGTGGATAGGAGAGGCAGGCGTGTACATCATGGGCGGAAGTGACGATCGGGTGCCATCTTGGCCCGAACGTCGGGTATACGTATAAGGCGGAAACAGGATGCGGGCGCCATCTTGGCTCACTCGATGGGCGGGGGGAACTCTAGGGCAGGCTGCGGCGTGTCCACTAGGCCCGACCCGGGAGGCGGCTCTCCACAAGGAAGCAGAGTCAGGGCAAGATGGTGGTGTAGTGAGGTGTTGAATTCAGTTCATGCTCCAGAACACCTAGTAAATATGGAGCAACTTCTGGGGGTACATCAGTGACTGCACACAGTGTACACCAGTCTGGACTGAGTGGAACAACTGAGTTCCCACACAGAACTGTAAGTCTCTCAAGTCGCAGAGGCCAGCATGCCTTGCCACAGGTACAGCAGTCTGGTTCCTCAAGGGGAAAGGAAACAGACTTTACTAGTAGCAAGGGCTTAGTTCAATCAAGCCTCAATTGCAGAATTAACTAACAAATGCTGACTGCTGAAAACAGGGACCGAGCACAGATAAACCTAGAATAAGCACTAAAGGAACCAGGCATTCTCACCCCAGTAGACAGGGGTTAGGGCTGACAGAAAAAAAAAAAAAAAAAGAAAAAGAAAGAGAGAGACTTTTTGCATTGGACAAAATACTGGAAAAAGGCTGGACCCCAAGAAAAGGGGGCACATAGAGCCTGGGGATACACAGAGGCAAGTACCAACTCAAGCTCTTGATTGGCAAACCCAGGGAGCAGGGGAATGGCTTTGAAAAGGTTTCTTTCCTTTTATTATTATTATTATTATTATTTACCTCTTAACAGCTCATTAGATAAAACCATAGGCACTCTCAGGCTCCAGCATTGCCCCAAGGAAAGACAAAACTAAGGCAAGTCTGAGAGACAAAGTAACTAGTCAGGTGAAAGGAATTAATTCCCTAAAAGGCATATCTTCCACATGAACAGGGGTTTGACCCAGATCAAATGGAAGCCCTCCTTCAGGTAATTCAGGCCCAGGGGCTAGGAAACAGAGGCAAGCAAAGCCACCTACCACTCATTCTCAACCACACCCCTGGCAGGGAGAGACTGCTGAAATTAAAGGCACCACATCATTTTACACTGGTGGGAGATCACAGTCAGACATGTGCCACATGCTGGAAAGGATAGGAAAATAACAGAGTCTAGAGTCTTCATAGGAAAGATTGAAAACCTGCAGTTCTCACCCTCAGGGAAAACTGATGTTGGCTACTCTCTCCTCCTGTGAAGTGGGCTTGTCTGGTCTAGGAAAATCTGATATCTAAGGAGACCCTCCTCAAAAAAAAAAAAAAAAAAAAGGCTCCATATAAGCAGGGCAAGAAACACAAAAACAAGAATTGAAAAATTCTGATCAGTTATACAAAACCTATGCTAGAGGTCTAGAATGAAGCTGAACTGAATGTCAAAGATCAAATAGAGAACAAAGCCATCCAGCAAGAAAACCCTAGGCAAAAAAAAAAAAAGTGTGAGCAAACTGCAGAATAAATGAATTAAGGAAATCAAATGTCTAGACACCAGAAGAAAATAATGAGCCATACTAGGAAAATTGAAGATATGGCCTAGTCAAAAGAACAAAAACTTCAAGTGAGATACAGGAGTTGAAACAACCAGTTCAGATGTAAGGACAGGAAAATCTCATCAAAAACCAAATCAGTGGATTGGGGAAGGATATAAGATGACACTGTGAAAACAAAGTGAAAAACTCAAAAGTTAGAAAAAACAAATCACAGAACTTATGGGGATGGAAGGCACAACAGAAAAGATGAAAAAAAATGATGGAAACCTACAACAATAGATTTAAAGAGGCAGAAGAAAAGATTAGTAAACTACAGGACTGGACATCTGAAATCCAACATACAAAAGGAAACAGAGAAAAGAACAGAAAAATATGAGCAGGGTCTCAGGGAACTGAGTGACAACATAAAGCACGTGAATATGGACGTTGTAGGTGTCTCAGCAGGAGAAGAGAAGGGAAAAGGAACAGAAAGACTAATGGAGGAAATGATCATTAAAAATTTCCATCTCTAATAAAAAACATAAAATTACAGATCCAAGAGGGCAGTATACCTCAAACAGAATAGATCCAAATGGACATACTCCAAGATGCTTACTAATCAGACTGTCAAATGTCAAAGACAAAGAGATAATATTGAAAGCAGCAATAGAAAAGCAATCTACCACATACAAGGGAAGTTTGATGAGACTATGTATGCATTTCTCAGAAGAAACCATGGAAGTGAGACAGCAATGGTATGATATATTTAAAATTCTGAAAGAGAAAAATAATCAAGTAAGAATTCTATTACCAGAAAAACTGTCCTTCAAAAAATGAGGGGAAGATTAAAACATTTTCAGACAAACAGTCACTGAGAGAATTTGTGACTAAGAGACTGGCTTTGCAAAAAAAAATACTAAAGGGAGCACTACAGGCAGATAGGAAAAGGCAGCAGGGAAAGGTCTGGAGAAGAGTTAGAAATGAAGACTAACAGTAAAGGTAAAAAGAGAAAAATAACTAGATGTGATATATAAAATCCAAAAGACAAAATGGTAGAAGAAAGTACTGCCTTAACAATAATAACGTTAAATATTAATGGGTTAAACTCACAATCAAAACACATAGACTGGCAGAATGGGTTAGAAAATAGGACGCATCTATATGCTGTGTACAGGAGACTCATTTTAGACCCAAGAACAAAACAGGTTGAAAGTGAAAGGTTGGGTAAAGATATTTCATGCAAACAACAGAAAAGAGCAGAAGTAGCTATACTAATATCCAACAAATTCGACTTTCATTGTAAAACAACGACAACAAAAAGAACAGAGAAGGACATTATGCATTAACAAAAGAAACAATTTAACAAAGGACAAAACATTCATAAATATAAAGGCACCAAGCCAGAATTCTCCAAAATACATGAGGCAAACACTGCCAACCCTGAAAGGAGAAGTAGACACCACTACCATAATATTTGGAGACTTTAATTCCCAACTATTCTGAATAGATAGACTTCCTAGACAGAAAATCAATAAGGAAACAGAAATTTTGAATAATAAGATAATGAATTAGACTTAGCAGACATTTACAGAACATTGCACCCCACAACAGCAGGACACATATTTTTTTTCAAATACTTATGGATTATTCTCAAGGATAGATCATATGCTGGGTCACAAAGCAAGAAGCAATAATTTAGATATATTGACATCATACAAAACACTTTCTTGGTTCACAATGGAATGAAGTTGGAAATCAACAACAGGCAGAGGGCCACAAAATATGCAAACATATGGAGGCTAAACAACATACTCTTAAAGAACCAGTGGGTCAAGGATAAAATTACAAAAGAAATCAGTAAATATCTCAAGACAAACAAAAATGAAAACATGAACATATTAAAATTCATGGGATGCAGCAAAGGCAGTGCTGAGAGGGAAATTTATTGCCTTTAATACCTATATTAAAAAAGAAGAAAGAGCAAAAAAAAAAAAAAAGGAACTACCTGTTCCAAGCTATGGCCAGTAGTCAACAGTAATATTGTAATATCCTTCCACTGAATGTAACAATGGCATTATGCCAAAATTAAATATCAACAGGCTGGGGGTATAGGGGGTGAGTATGGATTCTTTACAGAAGAAAAGAAAATATCTTCAAATAGATTATGGTGGCAAAGACATGTCTATTTACTTAGGTTGGATTTTATGATGTTGCAATAAAACTGTTTAAAAAGAAACAAGTGCTAGTGAAAATGCAGAAAAAGGGATATACCTACTCACTCTTTGTAGGAAACTGAGAGGTGCAGCCCCTCTAGAGGGCAGTGTGGTGGTTCCAAAGGAGGCTAGATGTGGGGTTGCCATATGATCCTGCAACACCACTGCTCATATATATACTCGAAGGAACTAAGTGTGGGGACATGAATGGACATTCACACTCTTGTGTTTATGGCAGCAGTGCTCACAATTCACAATGGATGGAGGTAGCCTAAAAGGTACAATGGCTGAGGGAAGGAAGGGGGAACAGGAACAGTTATTTATACATACAATGAACTACTGTTTGGCCACAAGAAGGAATGTAATTGTGAGGCATGCAACTAGGTGAGTGAATCTTAAGGACTGTGTGTTGAATGAAACATCAGAAACAAAAAGACAAATGTTATCATGCGTCACTCATATGGACTAACTAAAATATACAAATTCAGTGAACTGAAGTTGAGAGCATGGGTTTACAATGTTAAGGGTCCTAGATTTTAAGCTCTTAAAGCAGGCACATATATTCAGGAGTTGTAACTGTTAGTTCTAAATTCTCAGATACTGAGCTGTTTGTATATAACCTGGTCATTCCCAGAAACTTCAGTTATTTATATGACACCTGAGACTCAGAGTTAGAGCTCTGAAGCCATGAAAGTGAACATACAGAGACTGTTTAAAAAGCTGAAAAACTGATCAGACTTCAACTAGAGATATGACTGAAGCTGATCTGCATAGAACTAAGGTAGATCAGAACAAAGGGTAAAGGATGACAGTGTCCATATTTTAGAACTTCAACTTCTGTATGAAGCCAAAGAGAGATGTTTATTTGGTGCAAAATTTGTATTTTGTGTAGTGTATCACCTACTTTAACTTGTATGATTGGTTTAGTTGAATACATGAAATCTTGAATAGGGTTTGAGATCTTGTTGGTTTGTCCTGGTGAGTTTGATGCCACAATAAGAAAGTATTTGCAAAGTCTCCTTGGGGTACTAGAGAGAAAGGAGGAAATATTCAATTTCCCCATTTAGGTAATTCCTGATATTTTTGCAAATGACAGAGACAATGAATTCAATAAGCTGAGCCCTTGATCTTGGGGCCTGCCCCTATGAAGCTTATTCCTGCAAAGTAAAAGCCAAGTCTACTTAAAATTATGCCTTAGAGTCACCACCACAGAACCTCTTTTGTTTCTCAGATGCAGCCTCTCTCTAAGTCAACTCAGCAGGTGAACTCACTGCCCTCCCTTCTATGAAGGACAGGACTCCCCAGGGTGTAAATCTCCCTGGCAATGTGGGACAGGACTCCTGGGATGAGCTGGGACCTGGAATTATGGAATTGAGAAAGTCTTCTTGACCAAAAGGGGGGGGGGGAGAGTGAAATGAGACAAAATAACATTTCAGTGGCTGACAGATTTCAAACAGAGTTGAGAGATTATCCTGGAGGTTATTATTATGCATTCTGTATTTTTTTGTATGCTATATGGTGAGGTCACATTTCATTGTTTTTCCATGTGAGTATCCTGTTATTGCAGCACCATTTGTTGATTTTTGTTTGTTTGTTTTGCTTGCTTGTTTCTTTATTTGTCTTAGGTTAATGCATGAATGGGAATTGA
Source organism: Tamandua tetradactyla (assembly GCF_023851605.1). Taxonomy (NCBI): domain Eukaryota; kingdom Metazoa; phylum Chordata; class Mammalia; order Pilosa; family Myrmecophagidae; genus Tamandua; species Tamandua tetradactyla. The sequence continues at coordinate 120,934,973 of NC_135333.1, forward strand.
AACTAGTGTCCCATGTGGCAGGCAAGAATTCTAACACTGAGCTACCCTTGCAACCCCCAGATATCCCTTTTTTAGTTTATGGTGTACTGGAGTGGCTGTAGGCAAGTACATGAAACTGTTGAACTGTGTTTCAGTAGCCTTCATTCTTGAAGACGATTGTATAGCAATATAGCTTTTACAATGTGACCACATGTTTATGAAATCCTTATATCTGATGCCCCTTTTATCCAGGGTATGGGCAGATGAATAAAAAATATGGATAATAAATAAATAAATAATAAGGGGACAGTTCTAGTTTGCTAGTTGTTGTAACGTGATATACTAGAAATGGAACATCTTTTTAGAAGGAGAATATATTAAGTTGCTAGTTTACAGTTCTAAGGCCATGAAAATGTTCCAATTAAAACAAGTCTACAAAAATGTCCAAATAAAGGCACCAACAAGAGGTTATCTTCACTCAAGAAAGGCTGATGAAATTCAGGGTTTCTCTCTCAACTGGAAAGGTTCATGATGAACATGGCAACATCTGCTAGCTGCCTCTCCAGGTGTTCTAGTCTACCAAAGCTGCCAGAACACAACATGCCAAAGATGGACTGGCTTTTAATAAAAGTGGATTTATTTGGTTAAAAATGTATAGTTCTTAAGAGGAAAGCCAGCTAACTTTCAACTGAGGATCTTTCTTACATGGGAAGGCACAGGGCGATCTCTGCTGGCCTTCTCTCCAGGCCTCTGGGTTCCAAAAACTTTCCCTGAGGTGGTTTCTTTCTGCATCTCCAAAGGCCTGGGCTGAGTTATGAGTGCTGAGATGAGGTATGCTGTGCTACGTGGGCTGTGCTATGTTGAGCTCTCTCATTAAAGCACCAGCCAATTAAATCAAACATCATTCATTGCAGCAGGCACACCTCCTAGAAGACTGCAGATGTAATCAGTGACAGATGAGCTTCACATGCCATTGGCTCATGTCCACAGCAATAGAACTAGGCACCTCCACCTGGCCAAGTTGATACCTGAACCTAATTACCACACCAGGCTTCTTGTTTCATGAAGCTCTACCAGGGGTGTTTTCCTTCTTTATCTCCATAGATCTCTGGCTGCATAGTCTCTCAGCCTCATGGCTCTAAAATGGACTTTCTTTGAAATATGTCCTCTTTTAAAGGATTCCAGTAAACTAATCAAGACCCACATGGAATTGATGGAGTCACAACTCCATGGAGGCCATCAAATCAAAAGTTATGGATCACATCTCCATGGGGACAATCAGAAAGATCCCAGCCAACAATATTGAATGAGGATCAAAGGACATGGTGTTTCTGGGGTCCACCACAGATTAAAACCAGCACATTCCACCCTGTAGACCCCCAAAAGGCATGTACTTTTGAAATGCAAAATACATTCATTCCATAACAGTATAAGAAAGCCTTAAAGTATTTCAGTAACAATACAAATGCAATATAAAGTCAGAAACAGTCCAAAATCTTATCAAAGTCAACTACAACCTGGTCTGTCCTAAGGCAAAATTTTCCTCTGGCTCTGGACCTGTAAAACTCAGAACAAGTTATTTGCTGCCAGCATACAAAGATGGGAGTGTCATAGGATACATATTCCCATTTCCATCAGGAGAAATTGGAAGGAACACATGGGTCACCTGACCTAAGCAGCATTGAAAACCTGCAGGGCAAACACCATTACATTTCAAAGTCTGAGAGTCATTATCTTTGGGGCTTTAGAAAACAGCAGCCCCATCCTTTCCAAAGATCTATGCAGTGGCTCACCTCTCTCTCTGAATGCAACTTTGGGAGACACTGGGGAGACCACCTTTCTCTCATCTCCACCCTTTGTAAGAATTGGAATAGCGCCCAGGCTTCTCTGCCATCTCCGGGGCACATGCTCAACCCCTGGTGGCAGCCAGGTTCTCCCCAATCCCCAAGAAATGTGCTCCTCTCTCCCAGGCCTGAGTTGGAACCACTCTTCCACTGCAATGAGATGGAAGGCCCATCCTCTGCCTTTGGGGCAAACTCACAGTGTTAGTTAGATTCAGTTGTCAGCTTGGCCAGGTGAGCATACCTAGTTCTGTTGCTGCGGACACAAGCCAATGGTACGTGAACCTCATCTGTTGCTAATTACATCTGCAGTTGGCTAGGAAGGCATGTCTGCTGCAATGAGTGATGTTTGACTTAATTGGCTGGTGCTTAAATGAGAGAACGCAATGTAGCACAGCCTAGCAGCTTGGCATTCGTCATCTCAGCACTCGCAGCTTAGCCCAGGCCTTTGGAGATGCAGAAAGAAGTCACCCTGGGGAAAGTTGTTGGAACCCAGGGGCCTGAAGAGAAGACCAGCAGAGACCATCCTGTGCCTTCCACGTAAGAAAGAACCTCAGTGGAAAGTTAGCTGCCTTTCCTCTGAAGAACCAACAAAATTAATTCCCTTTAATTAAAAGCCAATCTGTCTGTGGTGTGTTGCATTCCAGCAGCTAGCAAACTAGAATAGATTTTGGTACCGGAGAGTGGGGTGCTGCTGCTGCAGTTCGCAAATACCAAACATGTTGGAACGGCTTTTTAAATGGATAAAGGGAAGAATCTGGAGGAGTTGTGAGAAGCTTGATATAGAAGGCCTAGAATGCTTTGGAGAGATTGTTGGTAGAAATGTAGACTCTAAAGATACCTCTGATGAGGTCTTAGACAAAAATGAGGCATGTGTTATTGCAAACTGGAAGGAAGGTGATCCTTGTTTTAAAATGGCAGATAATCTGGCAAAATTGACTAGTGGCTTTGGCTGGAAGGCAGATTTTAAAAGCCATTAACTTGGATATTTAGCAGAAGAGATCTCCAAAGTAAGTGTCAAAAGTGCAGCCTGGTTTCTCCTTGCAGCTTATAGTGAAATGTGACAGGAGAGAGAAAAGCTGAAAAGCTAACTCTTGGGTACAAAGAAACCAGAAATTGATGTCCTAGAAAATTCTGGGCTTCCAGGAAAGGAGACCCCAGAGAATAGAGCCCTGTGTGAGGATTTAACCAAATGTGAAACCAGTCAGACATTTCAGAGAAAGCCAGGTTTGGACATGGAGTTATCCAGGAAAGATTTGGGGAAACTCTTTATGTCTGATGGGCATGATCCAACACTACTGCATAGAAAGCCAATGAGAGTGCTGTGGAACCTGTATAAACTGAGCCACTGCCAGTCTGGACTGAGAGGTTCAGAGAAGGGACACATTGGAGGAAAAATAACTTCCGAGGCAAAGCCATGGAGCCTGGAGGTCTGAAGTCAAGAAGCCCCGGGCCAGGAGAGCGGACCCACCCAAGCACATGGAGAGGGTGAGTTTGCCCCAAAGGCAGAGAACGGGCCTTCCACCTTGGTGCAGTGGAAGAGTCATGCTGCCTCAAGCCTTAGAAGATGAAGCACATTCCTTGGGGTTTGGGGAGAGCCTGGCTGCCACCACATGGAGGGGTTGATTGTGTGCCCCGGAGATGGCAGAGAGCCCGGGTGTGGCCCCAATGCTTGGAGAGGGTGGAGCCGAGAGAAAGGTGGTCTCCCCAATATCCCCCAAGGTTACATTCAGAGAGAGGCAGGTGTAGGCATTTGGATGGGGTGGGACTGCCACTTTCTAAAGCCCTGAGGATAAATGACTCTCAAACTTTGAAAACTAATGGACTTTGCCCTGCAGGTTTTCAAAACTGTATGGGTCCAGTGACCCCTGTGTTCCTTCTTCCCTATGGAAATGAGTATGTGTATCTTATGAATGTTCCTCCTTTATATGTTGGCAGCAAATAACTTGTTATGAGTTTTCAAAGGTCCAGAGCAAATGGAGAAAATTTTGCCTTAGGATAGACCATGGCTGTAACTAACTTGATGAGATTTTATACTGTCTCTAATTTTGTACTTCATTGTATTGCTACTGAAAGGTTTAAGGTTTCTGATACTGTTATGAAATTAATGTATTTTGTATATGGGAAAAACATGTCTTTATTAGGGGTCAGAGGGTGGAATGTGCTGGTTTGAAAGGAAGTATTCCCCCTAAGAAAAGCCATGTTTTAATATAAATCCCATTTCTTAAAGGTAGAATAATCCCTATTCAATACTGTATATTTGAAACTGTAATGAGATCATCTCCCTGGTTGATGTGATTTAGTTAAGAATGGTTGTTAAACTGGATTAGGGGATGACATGTCTCCACCCATTTGAGTGGGTCTTGATTAGTTTCTGAAGTCCTATAAAAGAGGAAACATTTTGGAGAATGAGAGATTCAGAGAGATTCAGAGAGAGCAGAGAATGCTGCAGCACTATGAAGCAGAGTCCACAAGCCAGCGACCTTTGGAGATGATGAAGAAAAATGCCTCCCGAGGAACTTCATGAAACAGGAAGCCAGGAGAGAAAGTAGCAGATGATGTTGTTTGCCATGTGCCCTTCCAACCAAGAGAGAAACCATGACTGTGTTCACCATGTGCCTTTCCAGATGAGAGAGGAACCCTGAACTTCATTGGCCTTCTTGAACCAAGGTATCTTTCCCTGGATGCCTTAGATTGGACATTTCTATAGACTTGTTTTAATTGGGACATTTTCTCAGCCTTAGAACTGTAAACCAGCAACTCATTAAATTCTGCCTTTTAAAAGCCATTCCGTTTCTGGTATATTGCATTCCAGCAGCTAGCAAACTAGAACACTCACCCTCTCCACATACTCGATTGGTTCTACCCCCTCGGACTGAGGTTTCTTGGCCCTAGATATTAGCTTCCATAGTTCTGCCTCTGAAGTCATTTTTCCTCCAATGTGTCCCTTTTCTGTCCCTTTTAGCCCAGACTGGCAGTGGTTCTGTTTATACCCATCCTGCAACACTCTTGTTGGCTTTCTGCATAGTCAGCAAAGATTGTGCCCATCAGACAGCAGGAGTTTCCACAAATCCTTCCTGGATAACCCCATTTCCATTCCTGGCTTTCTCTTAAATGGCTGACTGTTTCCACATTTGGTTGAATCCTCTTGTGGGACACTGTTCTCTAGGGGCTCCCTTCCTGGAAGCTTAGAATTTTCCAGAATATCAATTTCTGGTTTCTTTGTACACAAGATTTCAGTTCTCCATTTATTTCTTTCCTGTTGCATTTCACTAAAAGCTGTGAGGAGAAACCAGGCTGCACTTTCCCCATTTAATGTGGAAATCTCTTCTGCTAAATATCCAAGTTTGTGGGTTTTAAAATCTGCCTTCCAGACAAAGCCACTGGTCAATTTTGCCAGATTATCTGGCATTTTGAAACAAAGATCACCTTCCTTCCAGTCTATAATAACATGTGCCTCATTTCTGTCTAAGGCCCTATCAGTGGTCTCTTCAGAGTTCACCTTTATACTAACAGTCTCTTCAAAGCATTCTAGGCCTTCTCTATCATGCTCTTCACAATTCCATCAGAATCTTTCCCTTATCTATGTAAAAAGCCATTCCAACATGTCGGGTATTTGCAAACTGCAGCAGCACCCCACCTCTCCAGTACCAAAATCTGTTCTAATTTGCTAGCTGCTGGAATGTGACATACCATAAATGGAACAGCTTTTTAAAAAGGGAATTTATTGAGTTGCTAGTTTACAATTCTAAGGCTATGAAAATGTTCCAATTAAAGCAAGTCTATAAAAATGTCCAAATAAAGGCACCAAGAAGAGGTTACCTTCACTCAAGAAAGGCCAATGAAGTTCAGGGCTTCTCTCTTAACTAAAAAGGCTCATGGTAAACATGGTAATGTCTGCTAGTGCTCTCTTAAGGCTTCTTGTTTCATGAAGCTCTCCTGGGGTGTTTTCCTTCTTCATCTCAAAAGGTCTCTGGTTTCATGGGCTCTAGGCCTCATGGCTTTAAAATGGACTTTCTCCAAAAATGTTTTCTCTTTTAAAGGATTCCAGTAAACTGCTCAAGACCCACCTGGAATGGATGGAATCACAACTCCATGGAAGCCACCTAATCAAAAATTACTACCCACAGTTCGGTGGGACATATCTCCATAGAACAATCAAAAAGCTCCCAGCCAGCAATATTGAATGAGGATCAAAGGATATGGCTTTTCTGGGGTCCACCAGATTCAAACTGGCACAGGGGCTAAGGGGTAAAATAAATTGGGTATATTGAAATACTAGTGGTCAATGAGAAAGAAGGGTAAAAGGTATGGGATGCATGAGGTTTTTTTTCATTTTTTTCTCTTCTCTTTTTCTGGTGTGATGCAAATGTTCTAAAAATGATCATGATTATGAATACATAACAATGCGGTGAAAAAAATAAAAAATAAATTAAAAAAATAAAATATTTTAACCTGAATTATTATTAAAATAAAGTGCAAATATTAGTGAGATGAAGAAAAATCAAAGCTCAAAGGTTAACTTATAACAGTGAATGTTTAGGTAATGCAATAAGAAAAGTCTAAAATTAATTACTGAATCTTCCTACTTAAGAAACTAGAAAAATAAGACAAAGAAGAATTTAAAGCAATTGGAGGGAAGAAAATAATAAAGATCAAAACAGAAATCACTGGAATAGAAAAAAGAAAAATAGAGAAAAATCAGTATATCAAAAACAAACTTATGAAAATATCAATCAAAATGTATTAAACTCTAATCAATTAAAGAAGGCAGGACATAAATTAACTCATATCATGAATGTGAGGACATCAGTACTGATCCATAGATAATAAAAGATTTTTAGGGAATATTTTGAACAAGTTGGCATCAAAAATTTCAATGACACAAATGAAAAAGATCCTTAAAAGATAAAACTTACTCAGTTTAATGGAAAATAACTATATAACTTGAATTGTCTACCATTTATTAAAGATGTTAGAATTTATAGTTAAAAGCTTTTCCACAGACTTTTTCTAGAGAGAAAGAAAATCTTTACTCCAGAATGTGTTGAAAAAAGTCTCATAAAGACTTGTATCTTGGCCCTTCCAGTATATTTGGGTTCTGAAGAAATATAAAAATCCCCATATACACTCTGTTGATGAAGGCAGAACTGTGTAATTATACTGGGAACCACTGACTATTTATGTACATTGCATGGTGTGGTGTGCAAATAAAAGGTTTAAAAATAAATAGAAAGGACTTCCAGGAAGATGGTACAAAAGGATAGGTTGAGTTCACCCCTGCTCCAAGGAACAAGGAGAGAAGTGACAGAAAAACAATCAAGACAATACTTCCTGGGTGTACATGACATGACAGGGTCTTATACACTATATAGGGAGGCCCTGAATGAAAAAGCTAAGTGATTGAAATTCAAAGAAAGGGTCCCAGGGTTGGCAGCTTTACAGCATGCACTGGAACCAGCAGAACTGTCTGGAATTTCACCAGGTCTCCATCCAGCTCACCCAGAGATGTAGTCAGAGAGAGGCAGTTCTGAAGGGAAGAAGAGGTCCAGGAGAGCCATCCGCTGGTAAGAAATGGAAAGTGCAGTCCAGCAAACTGCCTATCTGTCTAGCTTCTTCAAGTAGAGTTGCATCACCTACGTGAGGTCTGAGACTTGGTTTGGAAGGAGACTCCTGAAGAATGAAGGGCAAAAGAACACCTTCATTGCAAATCCAAGCATATACAAAACATTAGGCAACTGAGGAAAATGAACTTCCAAATAATGCTATCAAGATAATTAAATACATCAAAGCCAACAGAAAATCCTGAAGCATATGAAGATGCAGGCATATATAGCATAGCCAAATGACCAAATTAAAGCACTATAGGAGACACAAACTTTGGAACAACTAATCAAAGATGTTCATACAACTCTCCGAAATAAGCTCAATGAGTTGGCTAATGGTGCAAAGGATATCTAGAAGACACTAAAAAAGCATAAAGAAGAATATGAAAGAATAAATAGGAATATATCAAATATCAGAGCTAATGGGTGAAAACTTTCCAACCCTTATATAATGACATAAATATGCAAATCAAAGAAACCCAAATAGAATAAAGCCAGTTAGGCCTACTTCAGGTCACATAATAATCAGTCTGTCAAATATTAAAGAGAAGCAATAAGTTCTGAAGGTGCCAAGAGAGAAATGACTCACCACATATAAAGAGAAAGACTTCCAGCAAAGACTTATGTATCCAGTCAAACTGTCCTTAAAAACTGAAGGAAGATTAAAATTTTCCAGACAGACAAAGGCTGAGAGAATTTGTCTACAAGAGACCAGCCCCATATGAAATACTAAAGGGAAATCTGTCGGTTGAAAAAAAGACAGAAGAAAGAGGTCTGGAGGAAGGCAAAAATTAAAGAATATTAGTAAAGGCAACTTAAGGATAAAAAGAGAAAGAAGGAAAATAGTACAGAGCTCTGAAAACTAAAAACCAAAGGTGAAGATGACAGATTCAAGAAAGGCCTTTATATTATAACTTTGAAATGTTAACAGGCAAAACTCACCAATTAAAAGATACAGATTGACTTCTGGAGAAGATGGCGGTTTAGTAAGGCATGCGGGTCTTAGTTCCTCCTCCAGAACAACTATTAAAGAACTAGAAACAGTACAGAACAGCTCCCGGAGCCATGACAGAGACCAGACACAGTACCCCATTCTGGAACAGCTGGACGGGCTAAGAGACTCTGCTGCGGTGAGGACCCCGAGAGGTGGCGCTTCCTTGGGCCATGGCGGCTGGAGGCTGATGCCTCTCCCTCCCTCCTTCCCGGGCCGGCTGGGAGCTTTGGATCGGCGGTTCCCCAAGCTGCAGCGGCCCTCCCACACGTGGCTTCCTGGGCTGGCTGGGAGCTTTGGATTGGCAGTTCCCCAAGCCACAGCGGCCGGCACCCCTCCCCCACACACGGCTTCCCAGGTCAGCTGGGAGCCTCAGAACAGTGGTTTCCCAAGACACGGTGGCCGGTGACCACAGCCCCTTCCACACACACGGCTTCCCGGGCCGGCTGGGAGCCTCGGAACAGCAGTTCCCCAAGCCGCGGCAGCTGGCGTCCCTCCCCCGCACGCGGCTTCCCAGGCCGGCTGGGAGCTTTGGATCGGCGGTTCCCCAAGCTGCAGTGGCCCTCGCACATGCGGCTTCCTGGGCTGGCTGGGAGCTTTGGATCGGCAGTTCCCCAAGCCGCAGCAGCCGGCACCCCTCCCCCACACACGGCTTCCCGGGCCGGCTGAGAGCCTCAGAACAGCAGTTCCCCAAGACACGGTGGCCGGCGACCACAGCCCCTTCCACACACGTGGCTTCCCGGGCCAGCTGGGAGCCTCGGAACAGCAGTTCCCCAAGCTGTGGTGGCTGGTGACCCTCCCCCACAGGCAACTTCCTGAAGGGAAAGGAAAGAGTTTCCAACAGTAGTAGAGACTGAGCCCAACCTAACACCAATAGTGGCATTAATGAACAACTTCTGACTACTAAAAATAGGCCCTCAGCTCAGGTGAAACTGATCAAGGCAGAAGTCACCTATTGGGTTAACTGAAAAAGAGGAAAGGGGGCGAAACAGAGCCTTCTGCAGCTATTTCTATGGAGGCTTCATTACCTCTGGGCTCAGAGCTGGGATTACACAGATTACAACTGCCCCGAATGCAGAAACATGCTGCATTCAGGGCTCTCTACCACCTGAACCATCCCCGCGGGAGGGGTGAAATGCAACTCAGGTGGAATCTCACTCTCAAGGAATTCAGATCCCAGGACTGCAGAATTTGAAGCCATTAAAATCAACCTACAACCTTTCCTCTGTCTCCACCACACACCCAACAGTGAGAGTCTTCCAAAGTTAAAGGAGCCACAATATTTTTTGCTGGTGGGACCCGCAGACAGAGAAGCACCACATACTGGGCAGAATAAGAAAAACAGAGCCCCGAGACTTCACAGGAAAGTCTTTCAACCTGCTGGGTCCCACACTCAGGGAAATCTGATTAAATGCCCAGACGCCAGCAAAAAATAACAAATCACAAAAGGAAAATTGAAGATATGGCCCAGTCAAAGTAACAAACCAATAGCTCAAATGAGATACAGGAGCTGAGACAACTAATTCTGAATATACGAACAGAAATGGAAAACCTCTTCAAAAACCAAATCAATAAATTGAGGGAGGACATGAAGAAGGCAAGGGATGAACAAAAAGAAGAAATGGAAAGTCTGAAAAAACAAATCACAGAACTTATGGGATTGAAAGACACAGTAGAAGAGATGAAAAAAAACAATGGAAACCTACAATGGTAGATTTAAAGAGACAGAGGGTAGAATTAGTGAACTGGAGGATGGAACATCTGAAATCCAAAAAGAAACAGAAACTATAGGGAAAAGAATAGAAAAATTTGAGCTGGGGCTCAGGGAATTGAATGATAATATGAAGCACACAAATATACGTGTTGTGGGTATCCCAGAAGGAGAAGAGAAGGGAAAAGGAGGAGAAAAATTAATGGAAGAAATTATCACTGAAAATTTCCCAACTCTCATTAAAGACCTAAAATTACAGATCCAAGAAGTGGAGCACACCCCAAAGAGAATAGACCCAAATAGGCATTCTCCAAGACACTTACTAGTTAGAATGTCAGAGGTCAAAGAGAAAGAGAGGATCTTGAAAGCAGCAATAGAAAAACAATCCATCACATACAAGGGAAATCCAATAAGACTATGTGTAGATTTCTCAGCAGAAACCATGGAAGCTAGAAGACAGTGGGATGATATATTTAAATTACTAAAAGAGAAAAACTGCCAACCAAGACTTCTATATCCAGCAAAATTGTCCTTCAAAAATGAGGGAGAAATTAAAACATTTTCAGACAAAAAGTCACTGAGAGAATTTGTGACCAAGAGACCAGCTCTGCAAGAAATACTAAAGGGAGCACTAGAGTCAGATATGAAAAGACAGAAGAGAGAGGTATGGAGAAGAGTGTAGAAAGAAGGAAAATCAGAAATGATATATATAATACAAAAGGCAAAATGATAGAGGAAAGTATTACGCAAACAGTAATAACACTAAATGTTAATGGACTGAATTCCCCAATCAAAAGACATAGACTGGCAGAATGGATTAAAAAAGAGGATCCATCTATATGCTTTCTACACGAAACACATCTTGGACCCAAAGATAACCACAGGTTGAAAGTTAAAGGTTGGGAAAAGATATTTCATGCAAATAACAACCAGAAAAGAGCAGGAGTAGCTATACTAATATCCAACAAATTAGACTTCAAATGTAAAACATTTAAAAGAGACAAAGAAGTACACTATATACTAATAAAAGGAACAATTAAACAAGAAGACATAACAATCATAAATATTTATGCACTGAATCAGAATGCCCCAAAATACATGAGGAATACACTGAAATCACTGAAAAGGGAAATAGACAAATCTACCATAATAGTTGGAGACTTCAATTCACCACTCTCATCAATGGACAGAACATCTAGACAGAGGATCAATAAAGAAACAGAGAATTTGAATATTACAATAAATGAGCTAGACTTAACAGACATTTATAGGACATTACACCCCACAACAGCAGGAGACACCTTTTTTTCAAGTGCTCATGGATCATTCTCAAAGATAGACCATATGCTGGGTCACAAAGCAAGTCTCAACAAATTTAAAAAGATTGAAAACATACACAACACTTTCTCGGATCATAAGGAATGAAGTTGGAAATCAACAATAAGCAGAGTGCCAGAAAATTCACAAATACGTGGAGTCTCAAATCACACTCTTAAACAACCAGTGGGTCAAGGAAGAAATTACAAGAGAAGTTAGTAAATATCTCGAGGTGAATGAAAATGAAAGCACAACATGTCAAAACATATGGGACGCAGCTAAGGCAGTGCTAAGAGGGAAATTTATTGCCCTAAATGCCTATATCAGAAAAGAAGAAAAGGCAAAAATTCGGGAATTAACTGTCCACTTGGAAGAACTGGAGAAAGAACAGGAAACTAACCCCAAAGCAAGCAAAAGGAAAGAAATAACAAAGATTAGAGCAGAAATAAATGAAATTGAGAACATGAAAACAATAGAGAAAATCAATAAGACCATAAGTTGGTTCTATGAGAAAATCAATAAGATTAATGGGCCCTTAGCAAGATTGACAAAAAGAAGAAGAGAGAGGATGCAAATAAATAAGATAAGAAATGGAAGAGGAGACATAACCACTGACCTCACAGAAATAAAGGAGGGAATAACAGGATACTATGAACAACTTTACGCTAATAAATACAACAATGTAGATGAAATGGACAAGTTCCTAGAAAGGCATGAACAACCAACTTCGACTCAAGAAGAAATAGATGACCTCAACAAACCAATCACAAGTAAAGAAATTGAATCAGTCATTCAAAAGCTTCCCAAAAAGAAAAGTCCAGGACCAGGTGGCTTCACATGTGAATTCTACCAAACATTCCAGAAAGAATTGGTACCAACTCTGCTCAAACTCTTCAAAAAAATCAAAGTGGAGGGAAAGCTACCTAATTCATTCTATGAACCTAACATCACCCTCATACCAAAACCAGGCAAAGATATTACAAAAAAAGAAAACTACAGACCAATCTCTCTAGTGAATATAGATGCAAAAATCCTCAACAAAATTCTAGCAAATCGAATCCAGCAACACATTAAAAGAATTATACATCATGACCAAGTAGGATTCATCCCAGGTATGCAAGGATGGTTCAACATAAGAAAATCAATTAATATAACACACCATATCAACAAATCAAAGCAGAAAAATCACATCATCATCTCAATTGATGCAGAGAAGGCATTTGACAAGATTTGACATCGTTTCCTGTTGAAAACACTTCAAAAGATAGGAATACAAGGGAACTTCCTTAAAATGATAGAGGGAATATATGAAAAACCCGCAGCTAATTTCGACCTCAATGGGAAAAATTGAAAACTTTCCCCCTAAGATCAGAAACAAGACAAGGATGTCCATTATCACCACTATTATTCAACATCATGTTGGAGGTTATAGCCAGAGCAATTAGACAAGAAAAAGAAATACAAGGCATCAAACTTGGAAAGGCATTTTGATGTATAGAATCAAAAACCCGGAAAAATCCACAACAAAACTACTAGAGCTAATAAATGAGTACAGCAAAGTAGCAGGTTACAAGATCAACATTCAAAAATCTGTAGTGTTTCTATACACTAGCAATGAACAAGCTGAGGGGGAAATCAAGAAAGGAATTCCATTTACAATTGCAACTAAAAGAATAAAATACCTAGGAATAAATTTAACTAAAGAGACAAAAGACCTATACAAAGAAAACTACAAATAACTGTTAAAAGAAATCACAGAAGACCTAAATAGATGGAAGGGCATACTGTATTCATAGATTGGAAGACTAAATATAGTTAAGATGTCAATCCTACCTAAATTGATTTACAGATTCAATGCAATACCAATCAAAATCCCAACAACTTATTTTTCAGAAATAGAAAAACCAATAAGCAAATTTATCTGGAAGGTCAGGGTGCCCCGAATTGCTAAAAGTATCTTGAGGAAAAAAAACGAAGCTGAGGTCTCACGCTGCCTGACTTTAAGGCATATTATGAAGCCACAGTGGTCAAACAGCATGGTATTGGCATAAAGATAGATATATCGACCAATGGAATCGAATAGAGTGCTCAGATATAGACCCTCTCATCTATGGACATTTGATCTTTGATAAGGCAGTCAAGCCAATTCACCTGGGACAGAACAGTCTCTTCAATAAATGGTGCCTAGAGAACTGGATATCCATATGCAAAAGAATGAAAGAGGACCCATATCTCACACTCTATACAAAAGTTAACTCAAAATGGATCAAAGATCTAAACATTAGGTCTAAGACCATAAAACAGTTAGAGGAAAATGTAGGGAGATATCTTATGAAACTTACAATTGGAGGTGGTTTTGTGGACCTTAAACCTAAAGCAAGAGCACTGAAGAAAGAAAGAAATTAATGGGAGCTCCTCAAAATTAAACCCTTTTGTGCATCAAAGAACTTCATCAATAAAGTAGAAAGACAACCTACACAATGGGAGACAATATTTGGAAATGACATATCAGATAAAGGTCTAGTATCCAGAATCTATAAAGAGATTGTTCAACTCAACAACAAAAAGACAGCTAACCCAATTAGAAAATGGGAAAAAGACTTGAACAGACACCTCTCAGAAGAGGAAATACAAATGGCCAAAAGGCACATGAAGAGATGCTCAATGTCCCTGGCCATTAGAGAAATGCAAATCAAAACCACAATGAGATATCATCTCACACCCACCAGAATGGCCATTATCAACAAAACAAAAAACGACAAGTGCTGGAGAGGATGTGGACAAAGAGGCACACTTATCCACTGTTGGTGGGAATGTCAAATGGTGCAACCACTGTGGAAGGCAGTTTGACGGTTCCTCAAAAAACTGAATATAGAATTGCCATACGACCCAGCAATACCATTGCTAGGTATCTACTCAAAGGACTTAAGGGCAAAGACACAAACAGACATTTGCACACCGATGTTTATAGCAGCATTATTTACAATTGCAAAGAGATGGAAACAGCCAAAATGTCCATCAACAGACGAGTGGCTAAACAAACTGTGGTATATACATACGATGGAATATTATGCAGCTTTAAGACAGAATAAACTTATGAAACATGTAATAACATGGATGGACCTAGAGAACATTATGCTGAGTGAGACTAGCCAAAAACTAAAGGACAAATACTGTATGGTTCCACTGATGTGAACCGACATTAGAGAATAAACTTAGAATATGTCATTGGTAACAGAGACCATCAGGACATAGACATAGGGTAAGATAATGGATAACTGGAGCTGAAGGGATACAGACTGTGGAACAGGACCTGATACAAAAATTCAAAATGGACAGCACAGTACTACCTAATTGTAATGTAATTATGTTAAAACACTGAATGAAGCTGCATCTGAGCTATAGTTTTTTGTTTGTTTGTTTGTTTTATATATTTTTTATTTTTTTTTTTATTTTTTCTCTATATTATCATTTTATTTCTCTTTCTGTTGTCTTGCTATTTCTTTTTCTAAATCAATGCAAATGTACTAAGAAATGATGATCATACATCTATGTGATGATATTAAGAATTACTGATTGCATATGTAGAATGGAATGATTTCTAAATGTTGTGTTAGTTAATTTTTTTTTAATTAATAAAAAAAGATACAGATTGTCAGAATGGACTGAGAAATATGTTCCATCTGTGGTGGTTAGTTTCTTATGCCAACTTGGCCAAATGATTATGCACAGTTGTCTGGTCAGGCAAGCTCTGGCCTGACTATTGCTGTGAGAATATTTTGTGGCTGGCTGATTAAATCATCAGTCAGTTGATTACATCCATGGCTGAATACATCTGAGATCAACTAAGGTGTGTCCCCCACAATGAGATAATCTAATCAGCCAAAGTCTTTTAAGGAAGAAGAGAGACTCCTTCACTGTTTCTTCAGCCAAGAAGCCTCTCCTGCGGAGTTCATCCAGACCCTTCATCGAAGCCACCAGCCTCACAACCTGCCCTATGGATTTTGTGCTCTTGCATTTCCATGGTTGCATGAGACCCCCTTATAAATCTCATATTTACTGATATGTCCTGTTGGTTCTGTATCTCTAGAGAACCCGGACCAACACACCATCTATATGCTACTTACAAGAGATTCATCTTAGATCCAAGGATAGAAATAGAGTGAAAGTGAAAGGATGGAAAAAGATGTTTCATGCAAACTGTAACCAAAAGAAATCAGGAGTAGCTATACTAATATCAGAAAGAAAAAAAAAAGACTTTAAATGTAAAGTTGTCAAAAGAGATGAAGAATAGCATCTAATAGCATCTTTTATTAATTTATATTTTATTAATATAAATTAATAAAAAGGACAAGTCACAAAGAAGAAATAACAATCGTAAATGTTATGCTCCTACTCAAGAAACATCAAAGTATATCAGGCAAACACTGGCAAAACTGAAGGGACTAATAAAGTGTTCAGCAATAATAGTGGGCAACTTCAATACACCACTCACCTCTAAAGACAACCAGACAGAGGATTAACAAGAAAATAGAAAATTTAATGTAACTAGAAAATTCAATGTAAATAGAAAATTTAATGTGACAAATGAATTAGACTTAACAGGCATGTACAGGACATTACACCCCCAAACAACAGAATAAACATTCCTCTCAAATGCTCATGGAACATTCTCCATAGATTGTATGCTGGGGCACAAAACAGGTTGTTATAAATTTAAAAAGATGGAAATTATTCAGAACACTTACTCTGATCACAGTAGAATTAAGCTCAAAACCAATAACCACAAAGAATGAGAAATTTTACAAATATATGGAGATTAAATAATGCTATCTTAAACAATCAGTGGCTCAAAAAAGAAATTGCTTGAGAAATAAGTACATATCAGGAGATGAATGAAAATGAGAATACAACATATCAGAACCTGTGGGATTTGGCTAAGGGTATCATGGTCAGGTTCATGAGTCAACTTGGCCAGGTGGTGTCCAGTTGTATGGTCGGGCAAGTGCTGGCCTCTCTGTTGCTATGAGGATATTTCATGGGCTTAAATTATGATCACATTGGTGGCACCCATAGCTGATTGTATTTGCAGCTAAGGGGAATGTCTTCTGCAATGAGTGATGCTTAATCTAATCATCGGAGGGCTTTTAAGGAGGACTCAGAAGAGGCAATTGCACTTCTTGCTTCAGCCAGCCAGCCTCTCCTGAGAGTTTGTTGAGGACCTTCATCAGAGCTGCCAGCCTGTGGCATGCCCTACAGACCTTGGACTCTACATTCCCATGGTTACGTGAGACACTTTTATAAATTTTATATTTGCAAGATCTCCTGCTGATTCTGTTTCCCTAGAGAACCTTAGCTAATACAAAGGGAAATTTATTTCTCTAATGTCCCTAAATGTCTTTATTTAAAAAGAAGAAAGAACAAAAATCAAGAACTTAACTGCTTACCTGGAGGGACTACAGAAAGAACAATAAACTAACTCACACAAATAGAAGAAGAGAAACAGCAAAGATTAAAGTAGAATTAAATGAATAGGAGAACATAAAAAAGCAGTAAAAAAATCAATAAAACCAAAAGCTGGTTATTTGAGAAAATTAATAAAACTGATGGGCCCCTAGGTAGGCTGACAAAGAAAGAAAGAGAGAGGATGCAAATAAACAAAATCAGAAATGAGATGGGCATGTTACCATGGTTGAGAAAATTTTTTTTTAAATCCCATAACAGGATGTTATAAATAACTATATGCCGAAAAACTAGATAACTTAGATGAAAAGAAAAAATTCCTAGAAATAGACAAATTTCTTAGAAACACACTGCTGGATTGAAATGATTATGTACCCTGGAAAAGCTATGTTTTAATCCTGATGGAGGTAGCTATTTCTTTTAATCCCTATTCAGCACTATAGGCTAGAAACTTGATTAGATTATCTACAAACAAACAGGAAATTACAAATGTTGGAGAGATTCTGGAGAAACTGGAACTCTTATGCACTGATGCTGGAAATGTATAATGGCATAGCTGCTATGGAAGACAGTTCTATGGTTCCTTAAAAAACTAAATATCTAGTTGCCCTACAACCTGACAATATCACTATTTGGTATATACCCAGAAAGCTGAAGGCATTGACACAAGCAGACATTTGCACACTGATGTTCATATGGAAACAATCCTTGTGCCCATCAACAGACAAGTGGATAATCATAATGTGGTATACACATATGATGGAATATTTTTCAGCAGTAAGATGAAATGGGGTCTGAAGTATATGACAACATGGATAAATTTTGAGAACATATTGCTGAATGAAATAAACCAGATACAAAAGAATAGATACTGTGTGTTTTTGTGAAAATGAACTTTGTAAAGGTAAATTCAGAAGCTTATAATATAGAATATAGGGGAACTAGAAATAAACAGAAGCAAGAGATGGGTGAGTGACTAGCTAATGAGGTTGAATTTATATGTAAGCAAATGGATAGAAGTGAAGGCAGTTCATCAGTGGGTCTGTAAGTAATATTGCCATACTGAAGACACACGTGATTGAAAGGGATGATATAGAACCATGCATTCCGCCGATTAACACTACAAATATAAATAAGTTCTTACATGAACTACTTCAAAGGTGTTGATCCTATACAAAGAGCAAACAATGGAAGGGGCCAAGGGGAAACCTACTATTGTATGCTATGGTCTATATTTAGCAGGAAGACATCAACAGTACTACAGTAATGCCAGGGGTAAATAATAGGGGAAAGACAAGAGTTAAGGGGAGGTTTGAATTTTCTATTTGATAAGGATGTGTTTATCAGTTATTGTTTTCTTCAGAACAATGAAAAATGTTTATAATTAAGAGTTGTAATGATTGTACAACTAAATGAGGATAATGTGAGACATGGACTGTTGGCTTTGGACATTATACATGATGCCTAATGGATGAAGGTGGCTAAAGGATACATTGACAAGTAGAATGGTGATCTATGGTGTATGCATATAACTGAATATTGTGCAGCTACAGAAAAGAATGAAGTCATGAGGCATGCAATGAGGTTAATGAACCTGGGGGACGTTATGTGGTACAGAACACAGGGGTAAGGAGTACATTGTCTGTATTTTAGAACTTCACCTACCCAATGAGATCAAAGAAAGAGAGGTATATTTTATCCAAAACCTAAATTTTTTGTAACACATAATCTAACTCAACCCATCTGGATAAATTATTTAAACAACACAAACACATGGAGCCCAGAATGGGGATGAGGGCATTTAATTCTGTATTTTAATGTAATACCTGGATACATCCCAGAGTAGGTTGAGCAGATAATTTAAAAATATTGGCAAAGTCTCCTGAGAGACAGAAGAAATAATATGGAACTATTAAGCATGAGGGAAACCCCTGTTATTCTCTCAAACATTAGAAACTCCCAAGTCAATAAGCCAAGTCCTTGATCATAAGGCTTACTCTTGTGAAGTTTATTTCTGTAGCAAAGAACTAAGCCTATCTATAATTATGCCTAAGAGTTACTTCCAGAAAACTTCTTTTGTTGCCCAGATGAGGTCTCTCTCTTTATGAGCTCAATTCTGCAAATAAAATCACACTACATGAGACATGACATCTAGGGATAAAAGCAAACTTCAGCTAGATTTTGCCATTTCCCATGATTTGACAAATCCCAACCAAAATCATTCCTGTCAACACTAAAGAACACCTAGGACTCTACCTAACATTCTATAAAAAATTCACGCACTAAGATTATTTCTCTGACACCTGCAACTTTCAGATGAGTTCCTAGCCCAGATAAGTGCTGAAACTCAGAGGGATTAGCCTCTTCAAGTACATCAAATAGTTTCATCCCCCTATCCCATATTATCAACACACCTCTCCAGCATGAAAATGTTAGAATGGACATAGCCCAAATACCCCTAAAGAGTGGGTGAAGGATCAAAGGAGAAGGAGGTGCTGTATCAGAGAGCATAGGATTTAAAAAATGAGGATGACTACTGAATCATTATATCAATGTTACTTTTTAGTCTCCAGTGTCTCGGAACAGCTAGAAAGAAACACCTGAAATTGTGGAACTGTAATTTACAGCAAACTCTAAAATCTGTTCTAAAACTACTTGTTACAGTGTACTTTGAATTTTATTGTTTTTTAAATATATGTTATATTTCACAATTTTAAAATGTTATAAAAAATAAACAGAAAGACTCAAGTACTTGAGAAAATGAAGGGAAAAAGTCTTCCTATGGAATGAATCCAGACTTATATGAATTTAATGGTGAATTATTTCAAATATATGAGAAGAAATAATGAATAGTCTATCCAATTGCTTGCAGAAAACTTATGAAGAGATACTACCCAACACATATTATGATGTCACCATTACCCTGAAAGCAAATCCTGACCAACCACTGAGAAAAAAAGGAAAATGGAAGCAAAAATAAACCACAGGTCAACATTCCTTAAAAACAAAGAAAGAAAAAATCTTTAAAAATATTATAAATACTCATTCTATGGGTCCCACAATATTCTAACAAAAAGATCAGATTAAGACATCACAAGAAAATAAATCTAAAGACCAATCTCCCTTATAATTTAGGTCTGAAAACCCTCAACAAAATACTAGCATATCAAAGCAAACTCTGCAAATAAACTCACTATCCTCCCCCTACATGGGACATGACTTCCAAGGGTTAAGTCTCCCTGGCAAAGTGGGATATAACTCCCAGGAGTGAGCCTAACTCTGGTATCATGGAATTGAGAATGTCTTCTGGACCAAAAGGAGGAAAAGAAATGAAACAAAATAAAGTTTCAGTGGCTAAGAGATTTCAAATTGAGTCAAGAAGTCATTATTGGGTTTATTATTGTGTGTTATATAGATATTTTCTTTTAGTTTCTAGTGTAGTAGAATAGCTAGAAAGAAAGACCTGAAATCATTGAGCTGTAATCCAGTAGCCTTGATTCTTAATGAGATTATATAACTATATAGGTTCTATCATGTGGCTATGTGATTGTGAAAAGCTTGTGACTGACACTCTCTTTATCCAGTGTATGGGCAGATGCATAAAAAAATAAAGACATAGATAAATAAATTAATTAATTAAATGGGGGAACAGGTACAGGATGGTCTGTTCTTTTTTATTTCTATTTTCTTTATTTTTGAGTAATAAAAATGTTCTAAAATTAATTGTGGTGATGAATGTACAACTATATGAATATACTGTGAGCCAATGATTGTATACTTTGGGTGGATTATATAGTTTATGAATAGACCTCAACAAAATTGTATTGAAAATATTAGTAAATCAAATCTTATAGCATTGTAAAATAACTATATGCTCTAATACCTAGAACAAGACAAGAATGCCCACTGTGACCACTGTTATTCAACATTGTGCTAGCTAAAGCAGTTGGACAAGAAAAAGAAATAAAAGGCACCAAAATTGGACAGAAGTAAAACCTATTTGCAGATGATATGATCTTATATGTAGAAAATCCCAAAAACTACAACAGAGCTAGTAGAGCTAATGAATGAGTTCAGAAAAGTGTGGGATACAAGAACAACATACAGAAAATAGTGTTATTATACACTAGAAATGAACAACCTGAGGCGAAAATAAAGAAAAAAGTTCCTTTTACGATAACAACTAAAAAAATAAAATATCTAGGATTAAAATTAACTAAGGATATAAAGAATTCTTCATACAGAAAACTGCAAAACATTGCTAAATAAAATCAAAGAAAACCTAAATATGAAAGGACATTCGGTGTTAATTGATTGGAAGACTATATATTGGTAAGATGTCAATTCTACCCAAATTGATTTACAGATTCAATGTAATCCCACTCAAAATTCCAACAGCCTACTTTACTGAAATGGAGAAGTCAGTCATCAAATTATTAGGAAGGGTAAATGAACCCAAATAACTGAAAACATCTTGAAAAAAAGAAGCAAACTTAGAAGCCTAACACTTCCCAATTTTCAGTCTTACTAAATAGTCACAATAACTAAAACCACATACCAGGTTCACCACTGCTGCCATATCTTGCCATAACATCTTTAAAGTGTTGAAAGAAAAAATATGTCAATGCTAAATTCTATACCCAGTGAAAATATCCTTCAACCATGCCTTAACTGAAGTAACCTGTTCAAAACACCTTACTTAAAATAGATTACAACAGGAATGGATTTATTTTAAGAACATGATTTTCTGGGGTACATATAATTTCAAACCATCACAAATGAAGCATTTCAGAAAATGAATAAATGAAAGTTAAATAATTATTTTTTGTTTTCAATTGTTCTAAAAAATAACTGTTTAAGTAAGGAAAAATATCGAAAGAATATCTTATGCCATGAAAATTCTATACATTTCAAATATCAATTTCCACAAAAAAAATTTTATTGTAACTCAGTCATGTTCATTTAATTGTGTTTGTCTATACATGCTTTCTTACTGTAATGGCAGGGCTAAGAATTTTCAAAGCCCATATATGTTTCTCTCATCAGTTTGAACTGCTGTTCAGTGCACTACTAGTCATAGTGATGCAGTTATAATTCTATAACATTTCAAGTGGCACCCATATAACATACAGCAACATTTTATTCATTTAGTTTATTACCAATGCATAACAATCACAATAATATAAGGAAAGAATTGCAAACTGATTTTGAGTATTGTGATTTTAAGGCACAGTAAAGTATAGATTATTTTGTTAATGAATTAGACAGTAAAACATTGTGCTTAGTATACAAAGACATAGCAGCTGTGCTAAAATAAAATAATTTGGACAGTATTACCAAGCTAAGCATTCATCAAAATAGGAAGTAAAAGTAGAAAATGTGAAAGAGATTTTCTTATCACAGCAGATTATCTTAACAAGAAAATGAGATATTTCCTTATTTCCTGACAAAAAAGTAGAAAATGAAAAATAGACTATAACCAAAAGAAGATGCCAAATGATTTATGTATTAGCTAAGCAAGGAAAGTCATTTAACCATGGTGATGTAATTGAATCATGTGTGATGGTAGCAGATAAATAAATGTGTCCAAATAAAATAAGCTGGTTTAATACTGAGACCCATGTGGTGAGAACAATGGCATATGGACCTGAGAACAATGGGGACGATATCAATAGCCAATTTTAAAATATTATGATTTAGTAGTTTCTCTAGCTCTTAATGGCTTTATAGATGTTACATTACTCTGCAGATGTTCATTTGAGGAGTCAAAACCAAGACTTATGCAAACAAATTGGCAAATAAGATGCTCCAACATACATTACCCCACAGAATCATTGAACAACTTAGCAAAAATAGCAATGCCGTCTTCCTCAAAATTGCAAAAATCAGTTAGGAGTTGCAGTTACTGGGTGAGTGCTGAATGAAGAAAATACAGCTTTAAAAACAGTTGAAGAAGCTCATGGGACCCTTGCTGACAATCCCACCTCTTCCCAGCACAATGTGGTGACAGCCTGCACTGCCATCTTGCCCTATTCTCGAAGAAGTAGACTACCCTCCATTCTGTGCTAGTCCACCACAGAATACTGTGGTAACTGTATGTTGGTGCCAAACTGTATGTTGGTAACTGTATGGTGTGGCAGCCAGAAAAACTGAACTATGAAACTCATCTCTGGCATGCCTTCCATGGAATTTGCTCTGCTGACAGAAGCAGCTTGCATTCAACTTAAGAAATGATTAAATCAAAGCAGACCTGGATAAAGTATTACCCTCTTTAAGACATACAATAGAGCACCCGGAGTGGGAGCAGAGTCTATTTCATAAAGAGTAGAAGGAACATTTGGATTTTATAAACAGGGAAAATCCTAATGCCACAAGTGAGCATGCACAAGCACAAGACAAGATAAAGCTCAGAAAAAATGGGGAAGATCTTATATTTCACTTCTGCTTCAGGCTGATATTCTTGATAGAAAGTCTATACACAAGGAGAGCACCAGCCAATGCAGAGCCAATCTTCAAAGACTTCAAAAGGTGATTTTTGCTTAGATTTATTTGCTTTTTGTTGGCTCCTGGCAATCGAAGAAGTATCTGCCATATCACTAGCTGTATACAGGTTTAAGGAATTAACAGTTCATGGACCAAATCCCAAAGTTAACAATTTAAAATATAAAAATGTACATTGTGAAATAAAAGATTACCAGGCAAACAAAGAAACAGGATATGATCCAAATGAATAAGACAAAAATCCAGAATTCATAAAAAAAAAAAAAAAATTCTAGGCTTTGGACATACAAGAAAAAGTTTTTAAAATAATGATCTTCAATGTGTTCAAGGGGATAAAGGAAAACATCAAGAAAGAAATAAAGGATATTAGGAAAATGATGAATGGCAATATGAGAATCTTGACAAAGAGACAAAAATTGTAAAAGGAACAAAACAGAAATATCAGAATTGAAAACCACAATAACAGAAATGAAAAATTCCTTAAAAAGCTCTCAACAGCAGATTGGAACAGGAAAAAGGAAAAATTGTGAAGGTGAAGATGTAACAACTGAGATGATTCAAGCTAAAGAGTAGAAAGGAAGAAAAAAATGAAAAAAAGACAAAAGTAGATTGAAAGTGAAAGGATGGAAAAAATATACCATACAAACAGTAACCAAAAGAGAGCAGGGATAGTTATATTAGTACCAGATAAAATAGTCTTTAAGTCATAAACTATTATGAGGTCACTGTATATGGATAAAGACGTAAATTCCACAAGAAGCATAGCAATTATAAAGATATATGCACCTAGCAGCAGAGGCCAAAATACATGAAGCAGATATTGACAGATATGAATGGAGAAAACAATGGTTCTATGCTAATAGTAGGAGATAGTAATCCATCAATTTCAATAACGGATAGAACATCTAGTCAGAAGATCTATAAGTAAATACAAGACTTGAAGTATACTCTAAAACAACTAGACCTAGCAGACATAAATAGAACACTTCACTCAAAAGCAACAGAATACATATTCTTCTTTAAGGCATATAGATCATTGTCCAGGACAGAACATATGATAGGTCATAAAACAAGTCTCAATAATTTTAAAATATTGAAATTTTGCAATGTATCTTCTTCAACCATAATGTACTGAAGTAAAAAACCAATAACACAAGGAGAACTGGGAAATTCAAAACATGTGGATATTAAGTAACTTATTTAAATAATCAATGGATCAAAGAAATCACAAGGGAAATCAGGAACTATCTTGAGACAAATGAAAATTAAAACACAACATACCAAAACTTATGGGATTCAGCAAAGGCAGTGCTGAGAGGGAAGTTTATAGCGCTCAATGCTTACATTTTAAAAGAAGAAAGATATCAAATCATACACCTAAACTCCCAACTGAAGAACCTAGAAAAAGAAAAGCAAACTAAACCTAAGCAAGCAGAAGGAAGAAAGCAATAGAAATTAGAGCATAGATAAATGAAATAAAGAATTAAAAAAAAATAGAATCAATGAAACCAAAAGTTGGTTCTTTGAAAATACCAATAAAATTGACAAATTTGTTAGCTAGACAGAAAAATTTTAAAAAAGGATGAAAATAACAAATCAGAAGTGAAAGGGGAGTCAATAATAATGACTAATGACCCCTCAGGAAAAAAATAAGGACTTATAAGAGGATAGCATGAACGACTACATGACAACAAAATTACAACAACAAAATTACAACAAAAATTACATAAACTAGATGAATTGGACAAGTTCCTGGAAACATAAACTACCTACATTGACTCAAAAAAAAAAAAAAGAGAGATCCCAACAAACCAATAACTAGTAAAGAGATCGAATTGAATCTGTGATCAAAAACCTTCCAACAAAGAAAAGCCCAGGACCATCTAGATGGCTTCACCAGTGAATTTTACCAAACATTCCAAGAATTAACAATCCTGCTCAGATTCTTCCAAAAATCTGAAGAAGCAGAAACACTTCCTAACTAACTCACTCTATAATGCCAATACCACCCTAATTCAAAAGCCACATAAAGATCTCACAAGAAAAGAAAATTACAGGCCAATGTTCTTTATGAATATAGATGGAAAAATCCTCCCTAAAATACTAGCAAACTTAATTCAACAGCATATCAAGAGAATTATATGTAATAATCAAGTCAGGTTTATTCTAAGCATGCTGTAATATACCATATTAACAGAATGAAGGGAAAAAATCCATGATTTATATCAACTGACTCAGAAAGGAAATGAATTTCTGACACACACAACAATGTGGGTGAACTCTGAAGACATTATGTTGAGTAAAATGAACCAGACACAAAAGAACAAATAGTGCATGATCTCACTGATATGAAATAATTAGTATGAGCAAATTCATAGCATCAGAATTTATAATATAGGTTACCAGGGCCTGGGGTGGGGATAGTGAATGGTAACAACATAATATCAATATATAGTGTCTGTTTGGAATGATGGAAAAGTTCTGGCAATGGTCAGTGCTGATAGTAGCACAATATTGAAAATGTAATTAACACCACTGAATTATGTATTTTTATGTGGTTAAATAGGAAAATTTTAGCTTGTATAAATGCTATTAGAACAATAACAAAAACATAAGACTGCACAAAATGAAAAGTGAACTAAAATGTAAACTATAGCCTATACTTAATAGCATAATTATAATATGTTTCATTAACTGTAACAAAGTTATCACATTCATGCAAAGTGTTAATAACAAGGAAAATTGGGTGTGTGAGGGATGTATACGAGAGATCAGTATTTTCTTAGTGTTATTTCTGTGAACCTAAAACTTCTTTAATAAAAAATTTGAATAAAAAAAAACAGGTTTGAGGAAATTAAAGAATTAGCCTCTACATAAAGTCTATGTAGAACACCTGGAAATATTTTCTAAGAAATTGAGGACAAAATAAGTCAGGACACTCCATGTAGAATCTGTTCAGATGTATTTGTTAAAACTAATGGTTAAAATATGTGTTAAACAACAAAATGTTTAGTTGGACAAATTTGCAAAGTTTGTTAAAATGTAAACTCTTAAAAACCTGTAGTTATTACACTATATTATACAAGTACTTTGTGGGAAATTTTCTAATCCATCATGCGCTACTGAACCAGGTGTATCTACAAAGAACTTCACTTATTTTTGTAGAATTAGCCATTGTCAGTTCTGTGAATTTGGGGCAGAATATCCTTACATGTTCTACCATACAGAAAATTGAGCCTAACATTGGTAAAGATTTATTGCAAGTTTTTGGACTCAAGGTCAGAATCAATTTTTTTCCATTTGAGAAGAACAGCCCTAACCCACTGCTATCAAATGCTGAATAGCTTTGTAAGTTAGTTTTTGCTGCAGAATTAATAATGTTTCTTAGTGAATTTTACTTCAAATTACAAGACAAAACAATATGTGCATGTAAAACATGCTGCAGTAAAGTCATTTCAACAAGAACTAATATCCTCTTTTTGTCTCTTGGCCTGAAAATCCTAAAATATTTATTATCTGAATTTTCATAGAGAAAATATTGCTGGACCCTGGTTTAAAGCAAAAATAAAAGCACATACTTACATCAGTAGCATAGTAAACTGACTTTACCACTCATTAAGTGAATGCAAGCAAAATTACAAAGTATTTTTGCATGTAGGCTTAGATTTTAAATTGGACATATACTTCAGATTTTGGCTTCTTATGCAACATCACAAAAATAAAATAATTTTGTTATATGCCACTCACTTTAAAGGGGAGAATAGCAGAGGAGATCACAGTTACACAAATTTATTAACTAAAGTTGTTGGTTCAGTCGAAATTGATGCTACACATGAAAAAAATTCAATCCTAAAACCTTAGAAGAGAATCAACATGATATATACTGTAGAATCCTAAAAACTAGGAGCTAAAGTTGACTAGGTAAGGGATAAAATACGTTGCAGTGAGTGAGAGTTTTGGGAAGGCTGTTAAAACACACCAAGGTCCTTTTCCCAAACAGAAGGCTAGGCAATTGCTTCTCCCACACTATAAGAGATTAGAGATTTATTTACTGGAAAATGCAAAATAGAGGGTTTCTAGACTTGGAAATATAAGCACAGAAAATGAATGGGTTTCGTACTCAAAACCAAGTGATTCAATACCACATTCTAAAGATGCCCCAGCATGCTTCCCTTACTTATCTATCACAATATGGGGTGTCAAATCACTACCCGTCGTTCAGACTCATCTTTGCAAAAAGAGTGACTTAAATATATGGAAATTGTGAATTTACCTATAAATGTCCCAGCCACATTACAATAAATTCAAAAAGGAATTTTTTAAAGTTACATGATACATGAAGAAAAGGTGCTATTTAGTCACTCCATCTTAATCAAGAGTTTTCAATAAGCAATTTACCAGATAAATGTGGTAAGAATTAAAGATGAGTAATAGAGACACAAACAAAAAGCAGCAAAGAAAAATGTAGAGGCCAGCTTGTTTTGAAACAATAAACAATGAAAAGAGATTTTTGAACCCCAGAAGCCTGACAAAAGGTAGACTGAGAAAACTAATCAGCTGCAAGCACAAACTACCTTTCTTAGAAAAGAAAGGAAGAACCAAGAGCCATGGTGAATTATCCCAGGTTTCAGATCAATAGGAATTGCACTCAACAAACCACACAGAAAGATGAGCACCCTCATCCACCCCTGGACCTGATTTAGGTGTCGACATTCCAGACTTCAAGCAATTGCTGAGTAAAAATATTTAATGTAGCTCTTGGGGCAGGTGCTATTTAGGAAGTCTAGGCATCATCTAAATTCATCTGCCCTGAGACTACCACACTGTGGGAAAGCCCTAACTGAATATGTGGAGTGATACCTGGTCTGTCCCCAGCTGTCTCATCTGCTAAAATGTAAGAAACCCAAAATGCCAAGAGCACATCTACCACAATTAGCAATGGTTACCTATCATCAGATTCCAGTTCATATTCACACACTCCCAGTGATCCCCACAGCACCATCTGCACTGGTTTGTTCAAACCAAGACTCTGTCAAAGCTTACATACAGCATTGTAGATTTCTTGCACACACTTCATTACACAATCTGCTCCAGACATTCGTAAAATACTCCAAAACCTGGATAAAGGACCTCAAACACCACAAGGTAAACTCTTCTGGTTGCTTTCCATGTTTTCAACAATATGCAGGAGCAAAGGGAAACCAAAAAAATCAGTTAAGGAAAAATGTAAACAAGAGTGAGAAGATGCTCACTATTTATTATTGGCCAATGCCCTGTGAGGATCCACTCATGTCCAGTGAGATGAAACAAAACTGGGAGCTAAACCACCCCCCCACCCCTGGTCCCTGTTTTTGCTGTGGCCAGGAGAAACATTGGGCAAAAGTTTGCCCTAATCCCAAATTGCCTCCGGGGCCTTTCCCTCTCTGCCATAAGACAAGACAATGGAAAGATGACTGTCCTTTGGCCTTGCATCGCAGGAATGAACAACCTCCTTAACACATGGCCACTCCTCAGAATTTGAAGTCTCCTTGGCCTAGCCACTGAAGACTGAAGGGACCCAGGCTCCTCAACCCCAACTCTTTCCATCTCCAAAACAGAGCCCAGGGTAACCATCCTGATAGAAGGTAAGCCCATTTCTTTTGTAGTTAACACAGGAGTCACATTTTCAGGCTTATCTGAGTTTTCAGGGTCTCTAACCCCTTCTCTCATGTCTATAGTTGAAATTAATGGGAAAAGCACCCACCCACTACAAACCTCGCCCATAGCCTGCGCTATTCAAAACACTTCCTTTTTCCACTTATTCTTAATAGTGCCTGCCTACCTAGTCCTCCTCTTAGGACAAAACAGTCTAACCGAACTAAACAGCAGCACTCACACATCCTTTACTTTCAGAGCTAAGCCTCATGCCACCGGCAGTCCTGCACTAACCCTCAGCCACAATCTTCACCCAAACCCAACCTTAAATTCATGATAAAAAAAATTGCAAAATTACTTTTTCAAAAATGATTCACTAATCTATTATAAATATTTGACATTATTCTGACAAGTTTAAGTTTAATGGTTATTGCATGTGATGAGACATTTGCTTAGAAACTTAACTACAAAGGATATAAAGGATGTGGTTTTGTTAAAAGAAAAAAAGGGATTATTTTGTCTGTTTTTCTTTTTTAATTTTTTAATTAATTTTAAATAAAAAAATATGACAACAAAGAAACACAAACATTCTTAATATATAATCATTCAGTTCTACATATATAATCAGTAATTCACAATATCATCACATAGTTGCATATTTATCATCATGATCATTTCTTAGAAAATTTGCATCAATTCAGAAAAAGAAATAAAAGATAACATAAAAAGAAATAAAATGAAAACAGAAAAAAACAATTATACATACCATACCCCTTACCCCTCCCTTTCGTTGATCACTAGCATCTCAAACTAAATTTATTTTAACATTTGTTCCCCTTATTATTTAATTTTATTCCATATGTTCTACTCATCTGTTGACAAGGCAGATAAAAGGAGCATCAGACATAAGGTTTTCACAATCACACAGTCACACTGTGAAAGCTATATCATTATACAATCATCATCAAGAAACATGGCTACTGGAACACAGCTCTATATTTTCAGGCAGTTCCCTCCAGCCTCTGCATTACATCTTGAATAACAAGGTGTTATCTACTCAGTGCATGAAAATAACCTCCAGAATAGCCTCTTGACTCTGTTTGGAATCTCTCAGCCATTGACACTTTGTCTCCTTTCACTCTTCCCCATTTTGGTTGAAAAGGTTTTCTCAATCCCTTCATGCTGAGTCTCCACTCATACTAGGGTTTCTGTCCCATGTTGCCAGGAAGGTCCACACTCCTGGGAGTCATGTCCCACTATAGACAGGGGGAGGGTGGTGAGTTTGCTTGATGTGTTGACTGGAGAGAGAGGTCACATCTGAGCAACAAAAGAGACTCTCATGGGGGTGTCTCATGGGGGTGACTCTTAGGCCTAATTTTAAGTAGGCTTGACCTATCCTTTGTGGGGTTAAGTTTCATATGAACAAACCCCAAGACTTGGGGTTCAGCCTATAGCTTTGGTTGTCCACACTGCTTGTGAGAATATCAAGAATTCAACTGGGGGGGGGGTGTTGAATTTTCCCATGTTCTCACCATTCCCCAAAGGGGACTTTGCAAATACTTTTCCAGTTCACTGATCAAATCACTCCGAGATTCATTGGGGCATCACTCTGGATAAACCAATAAAAATCTCATGTCCTACTCAAGGTTCCATGTACTTATGTTGTTCAATCAACTATCTACATGTTTTATTAGGACATGCACTAGTCAAAATATAAATTTTGTACCAAATAAACATTTTCTGCTTTAGTCTCACACATAAGTTGAAATTTTAAAATATCAGTTACAATCAATTTTCAGCACCCTGCAGTAATGATATTCCTTTGTTCTTCCTCATGCAAAAACATTTTTTAAATTTGTACAGTTATTCACCATTATTATATACTCTAGGCATTCCTAGATTATACCATCTCAATCTTTATTGTCTATTTTTCTTTGTGATTGCATTTATACTTCCAGTGCTCCTCCCTCTATCATTCTCACATTCAGCTTCATTCAGTGTTTTAATATAATTGTATTACAGTTAGGTAGTATTGTGCTGTCCATTTCTGAGTTTTTATATTCAGTCCTGTTGCACATTCTGTATCCCTTCAGCTCCAATTACCCAATATCTTACCCTATTTCTATCTCCTCATGGTCTCTGTCACCAACAAAATATTCCAAGTTTGTTCACTAATGTCAGCTCATATCAGTGAGACCATACAGTATTTGTCCTTTCTATTTTTGGTAAATATCACTCAGCATAATGTCCTTAAGGTCCATGCATGTTGTTACATACTTCATAACTATATCCTGTCTTGCAGCTGCATAATATTCTATCATAGGTATATGCCACAGTTTGTTTAGCCACCTGTCTGTTGATGAACATTTTGGCTGTTTCCATCTCTTGGTAATTGTAAATAATGCTGCTATAAACATTGGTGTGCAAATGTCTATTTGTGTCCTTACCCTCATGTCCTTTGAGTAGAGACAGCATATAGATGGGTCCTGTTTTTAATCCATTCTGCCAGTCTATGTCTTTTGATTGGGGAGTCTAGCCCATTAAACTGCATGGGTAGTACTTTATTCTACTATTTTGCCTTCTGGATTTTATATGTCATATCTAATTTTCCTTCTTTTTAACTTTACGCATAGTCTTCCTTTCTACACTCTTCTCCATACCTCTCTCTTCTGTCTTTTCGCATCTGTCTCTAGTGCTCCCTTTAGTATTTCTTGCAGAGCTGGTCTCTTGGTCACGAATTCTCTCAGTGATATTTTGTCTGAAAATGTTTTAATTTATCCCTCATTTTTGAAGGACAATTTTGCTGGATATAGAATTCTTGGATGGCAGTTTTTCTCTTTTAATAATTTAAGTGTATCATCCCACTATCTTCTTGCCTCCATGGTTTCTGCTGAAAAATCTATGCATAGTCTTACTGGGCTTCCCTTATATGTGATGGATTGTTTTTCTCTTGCTGCTTTCAAGATTCTCTCTTTTTCTTTGACCTCAGACATATTGATTAGTAAATGTCTTGGAGTACTTCTATTTGGATCTATTCTCTTTGGGGTATGCTGTACTTCTTGGATCTGTAATTTTAGGTCTTTCATAAGAGCTGGGAAATTTTCAGTGATAATTTCCTCCATTAGCTTTTCTCCTCCTTTTCCCTTCTCTTCACCTTCTGGGACACCCACAACCCGTATATTTGTGCGCTTCATATTGTCCTTCAATTCCCTGAGTCTCTGCTCATATTTTTCCATTTTTTTCCCTACACTTTCTGTTTCTTGTCGGATTTCAGATGTTCCATCCTCCAGTTCACTAATCCTATGTTCTGTCTCTCAAAATCTATCATTGTAAGTTTCTATTGTTTTTTTCATCTCCTCTACCATGCCTTTCCTTCCCATAAGTTCTATGATTTGTTTTTTCAGACTTTCAGTTGCTTCTTTTTGTTCATTCCTTGTCTTCTTTATATCCTCACTCAATTCATTGATTTGGTTTTTGATGAGGTTTTCCATATCTGTCGTTTATTCTGAATTAATCATTTCAGCTCCTGTAGCTCATTTGAATTGTTGATTTGTTCCTTTGACTGGGCCATATCTTCAATTTTCCTAGTGTGATTTGTTATTTTTTGCTGGTTTCTAGGCATTTAATTACTTTAATTAGTTTATTCTGGAGATTGCTTTAACTTATTTTATCTAGGGTTTTCTTGCTGGATGAATTTGTTGTCTATCTGTTCTTTGACATTCAGTTCCGCTTTATCTGGATCTCTAGCTTAGGTTTTGTTTAACAGAGGAGAATTTTTCAGTCTGGTTTTCTTATTTCTTGCCCTGCTTGTATGGTGCCTTTTTCCCCACACACTTAGGAGGGTCTACTTAGGTATTATAGACCCAAGCCAGATTTTCCCAGACCAAACTGGCCTCCTATCAGGAGGAAAGAGTCACCTACATCAGTTTTCCCTGAGGGTGAGACCCAGAAGATTGAAAGACTTTCCTGTGAAGTCTCTGGACTCTGTTTTCGTATCCTGCCCAGTATGTGGTGCTTGTCTGCCTGCGGGTCCCACCAGCATAAAATAATGCAGTACCTTTGACTTTGGCACACTCTCCCTCCTGGAATGTGGTGGAGATGGATGAGAGGTTGTAGGCTGGTTTTAATGGTTTCAAATTACCAAGCCCTGGAGTCTGAATTCTTTGAGGGAGGGATTCCACCTGAGTTGGGCTTCACCCCTCCCCTGGGGAAGGCAAAGGCTCCAGACAAGCTCTCAAACAACCTTGTGTCTGCCTATGTCTGAGGCAGTTGCAGCCTGAGAAGTCCTGCCACTGAATCTAGAGGCAGTCAAGTCTTTGTAGAAACACAGCCACAAAAACCTCTGTTTCCTTTTTTTTTTTTTTTTCTGTCAGCCCTGCCCCCTCGGCTCCAGGGCAAAAATCAGTGACTTCTGCTCTGACCAGGTTCACCTGAGCTGGGGGCCTATTTTTAGTAGTCAGAACTTGTTAATTAATTCCGCAATTGGTGTTTAGTTAGGCTCAGCCCCTGCTGCAGCTAAAGTCCCTTTCCTGTCCCCTCTGGGAAGCAGCCTGTGGGGGAGGGGCACTGGCTTGGGGAACTCATGGTTCTGGGGGGGGGGGGCTTGCAGCCAGTCCAGCTGGTCCAGACTGGGGTACTCTGTGTGTCCGGTCACTGACATGGCCCAGGAGCTGTTCTGGTACTGTTTCTGGTTATTTAGTAATTTTTCTGGAGGACGAACTAAAATGTGCACATTGTTAAGCCACCATCTTGGCCTGGAAGTCGATTATTTTGTCTTAAGATAAAATAAATGGTTGTCACAGAATGAGGAAAAAGTAGACACACCAGAATAGTTATAGTAAGTCATAAATGTTTGTGGAAAGGAAAATCATGGTAAACATTGGAAAAATATGATGTCTATCTAAAAGATGCTTTAAAGCTTTAGTGTCAAATAATATATTAATACAAATTTAAAATTTAGTTTTCTCTCTGTTAAAATAACAATGTTTTCTGGGGCTATTAATCTATTTTAATAAAAAATTATAAAAGTCTTATCTACCTACTAATTGGACAGGAATCTATACCCTGACCTCCCTGTCACCCAAAATTTCAATAACCCCCATTAATCAATCCCTTCCCATTCCCCCAAATATAAACCTAAAACTGAAACATAATGTTTTTCTTCTACCTCTGCTAAGCACTCTAGGTGTCCTAATAGAGGTAAGCACAAAAGTTGACAGTCTATTAACATCAAAAATGCTTTCTAATATGTTTAGCTGCAAAAACATGGCACAAACCCTTTCTGGTTTAAAATGTCATCATGGCTCCCCTGCCTACTTCCCCCTATAAGGCCTCTTATCATTTTATTAATACCTCTCCCCTTAGCACCTCAGTATTACAAACTCATAAATCAATTTCTATGCCACACAATTACCTTGGTTCATAACATGTTACTCTTAAGCTCTTTCAGGAACAACACCCTAGGCTACCAAAAACTCACAAAACGAGAACTGGATAACTTGGTCCCCGACCACCACTGCATTGAAAATCCTGCTCCCAGTCCCCAAAATCCCAAACACTGCCCTCATACAGCAGGAAGTAGCCAAGAAGGGCAAAAGGCACCCTGCCTCCCTCCCTTAAATCTAGCCTAACCAGCCCAAGTATATATATTAATCAAAAGGTAGGAATGACAGGTCACAAGGAATGAAACTTGTGATCTCCTTGTTGCAGTGGTCTAAACTCATGAGTTTCTAATAGAGGTAAGCACAAAAGTTGACAGTCTATTAACATCAAAAATGCTTTCTAATATGTTTAGCTGCAAAAACATGGCACAAACCCTTTCTGGTTTAAAATGTCATCATGGCTACCCTGCCTACTTCCCCCTATAAGGCCTCTTCTCCCTTGCTGTAACTTGTGACTCCCTGGCCAAACATTCCTTGAGGCAAAAAAGTAAGGAGCAAACAGGTCAAAACAGAGACAGTGAAGAAGGAAGAAGAAGGGCACCCTCCCCTCCCGGGGTCACTTACCCTTTAAAGCACAGCTCTCACAACAAAGAGCCAGAGTCATTTTTTCTTTCCTTTCACCAGCAGGTTTCACTGGCTCCCACCTGCCTGCCTTTTCCCTTGCCTTTTCTTTGCTTTCTTTCTCTTCAATAAACCTGTTAAACTTTAACTCCCTGCCCTGTGTGGATTCCTTAATGACTCCATGCCAAACACTAACCTACCTCACTCAGGCACATTATCTGCCTGGTCACCACCTCTTGGCAGGGAAATGAGCAGAGGAAGAATCAGAGGGTCTAAAAGCCAACACTAAGAATGTGGGTTTGGTCTGTGTGCAACCTGGGCTTTGAAAATCTTAAGACTAATTGTGATGAAGAATCAATGCTTTGGGAGGAAACAGTGATTGACTATCAGAGGCTAAGGGAAAGGCTTTCTAACACCTGAGTCTAGTAGTCTGATGAAATCCACATCACTAAACAGAACTAAAATTAATTCAGCAAGCATCTACATTGATGCCAGTAAGTGCATTTTTTTTAAGTTTTGGAAAAGATGTACTGCCATTTTCAATAAATGTTGACTGATTAATTCAAACCCATCTTGACTACCCTATAAACACATCCAGTATAGAACTTTTGAGGCAGATGGAAATATTGAATTGGTCTTAGTTAATTCTGGGTTCTTTTGGTGGAGATTTATATATCCCAGGACAGATAAGTTTTGATATTATAAGAACATCAATTAAAGATATGAATGTTAGAGGACAATGCCAACATGATACTAAGATTTCAAAAAATAAAATACAGAGAAAGCAAAGGTAAGTAATTGTTCTAGTTTGCTAGCTTATGGAATGCAATAGAATGACTTTTAAAAGGGGGAATTTAAAAAGTTACAAGTTTACAGTTCTAAGACTGAGAAA
Source organism: Tamandua tetradactyla (assembly GCF_023851605.1). Lineage (NCBI taxonomy): Eukaryota > Metazoa > Chordata > Mammalia > Pilosa > Myrmecophagidae > Tamandua > Tamandua tetradactyla. The sequence continues at coordinate 120,970,910 of NC_135333.1, forward strand.
ATGTCCAATTAAAACAAGTCTATAGAAATGTCCAATTTAAGGCATCCAGGGAAAGATATCTGGGTTCAAGAAGGCGGATAAAGGTCAGAGTTTCTCTCTCAAGTGAGAAGGCACATGGCGAACACATTCAGTTTCTCTCTCATCTGGAAATGCACATGGTGAACATGGCATCATCTGCTAGCTTCTACTCCTGGCTTCCTGTTTCATGAAGCTCCCCAAGAGGCATTTTCTTTCTTCACCTCCAATGGTCGCTGATTGGTGGACTCTGCTTCTCATGGCTATGTTGTTCTGCTCTCTCAGAAATCTCTCATTCTCCAAAATGTTTCCTCTTTTATAGGATTCCAATAAGCCAATCAAGACCCAACTAAATGGGTGGAGACATGTCATCACCTAATCCAGCTTAACAACCACTTTTGACTAAATCACATCATCCAGGGAGATGATCTGATTATAGTTTCAAACATGCAGTATTGAATAGGGATGATTCTACCTTTATGAAATGGGATTTTGATTACAACGTGACTTTTCTAGGGTCCATACATCCTTTCAAACCAGCAGTCATGATCAAAAAAATACCTGGGTAGCTTTCCACAAACAAAAGGATTTAACATTCCTTATTGGAAGAGCCCTACTAGAACTCAGAAAAATAATGGATGAAAACAGACTTACACAAAAGTGCATTATTATTAAATTTCATAAGCTATACAGGGAAAAATAACATGTATTAGAATGCCTTTTAGTTCTTGCATGTATATATAATGATAAGATTGCAATAGTAGAAGGCTATTAACATTTTGAAGGATACTTATTTCCAACATAGAATCTTATACTGTGTCAGATTATCAATCAAGTTTGAGGGTAAAATTTTCAACGAAATTCAAAACTGTGCATTTGATACATCCTCCTCCAAAGGCTTCTAGAGAATGTGCTACACAAAAGGGGTAAATAAACTGATAGCTAGGCAGTTATTTAACAGCCAGCAGGAGAGAATCAAGGAGAATCCCAATAATGAAGACAAAGTGAGATTTCAGAATGATAGCTCTACAAAAGATCTAGACTGTAGTCCAGATTGCACCACTGAGACTCACTGTTGTGACTCAAGAAACAGATATATATATCGAAGACACATCTTCAATATGCCTCCTGGTTTTATCTTCATTTATATGTACTATTTAGTTGACATATAATCTGCATATAGTAAATTGTAAAATATTATTGTTTTAACCTAAAAGTAGAATGCTCAGATGAACTTTGTCCAGATTAACTTAATTTTCTTTGTTTGGTATAATGCCTTCCACCTCCAAGACATTTGGATGAGATGACCAGAATAAATTTTACTTTACCTTGCAGACATATTTTGTATTGACCTATAGTTTGGAACTGAAGTTAGGGAAAGTGACATAAAGCAAAAAACACAAAGAAGCACACATTCAAGATGTTTGTGAGTACTATTTCAATTTTTAGAGCTAAGCAATATGTTATCTAGTAATATATGCCTAAATAAAATTATTTTTAAAATCAAGAAAATGTTTAATGGAAGATTAGGATAATGGTTACCTTGTTAGGGGAGAAAATGATGTAATAAGAGATAGGCACACAGCAGCCTACTGATAATGATGATGTTTTTTCGTAACGTGGATGTTGGATAAATTTTATAATAATTCCTTACATTCTACATGAAAATTGTGTATGCTCTTCTTTTTATATGACAACATGCATAATTAAAAGGAAATCAAAATAATATGCCTTGTGAAAATGTTTTGATGAATTTATGAGTCTTCATACCTAAAAGTTGATTGCTCATATCTTACTATAAACTTTCAAAGTTAACAAACATAGAAACCCAGCTGGATATTTTTAGAAAATACTTCAGAATGGAATATCATACTGTGACTGAAATTGTGAAATCCACAAATTTACATTCTCTCATGTTTCCTTAGTGAACAGCAACTTGATTTCACTCAGAATGGCAATACTTGCTACTAGACTATTTCAGCTAGATGTGGCCATTTAACCAACCATCCACCACTGAGATTTAAGCAAAAAGTGCACTTGGTTTCTTTGAAAATTGCTTATAAGGAGTTGATAAATCTAGGAAATGAGGCCTTTTCACTCAAACTATTAATTTTTTCAGTCTTAGAATATAATTGTGAAGACTGCATTTCATAGGGTTGTATTACAATCACATGAAACTGTGCACTTGTTATTCAAATGAAAAAATATCAACAAAATTTTAAACCTAAATATTTTTATATCTTGGAAATGCCACTAGTATTCAACAGACTGTCATTTCTAGGACATATATACTTGATTTATCAGAATATATAGTAATGATAAATTTTTAATTTTACAGACTAGAAATTCCTGGATTTTCTATTCCAAAATCACTTAGTGCCCACCTTTCCTTAGAAAACTTCCCTTAGTTATATACCTTCTTAGACTTCCTTATTGGCTCCCTGATATCATCTTTATAATGCTTGGGCTTGCCACAAGTCATTCCCTGTATACAAAATCAACTGGTGTCACACCCCTGTAGTCTGTACATTTCTATGGATATCAATGGTGAAATAGTGTGTTCTGCCTCATCTGGTTGGAAGAACAGGCAAGAGGAAACTTCTTATTGTATTGAAAGAATTGGTGAAAAAATATGCAGTGCAAAATAGACTGTAGCATTATAAAACAAGGCACTTTTCTAATATGCATAGTATTGTACTGATTTTTATTTGATTCTTGAATCAAAAAAAGGAAGCTCTTCTGTTCTCAATGTCTTATGATTATAATTTTATGCAAAAGGAACACAAAAGCATTCTTTAATTTAAAAAAATACTATTCTGGAGGACTTTGTGCCACATTTACCACAAGCAATTGAATGATGAGTGTTCTAGTTTGCTAGCTGCCAGAATGCAATATTTCAGAAACAGAATGGTTTCTGTTCTGAATGCTTTTAAAAGGGGAATTTAATAAGTTGCTAGTTTACAGTTCTAAGGCCAAGAAAATGTCCCAGTTAGAACTAGTTTATGGAAATGTCCAATCTAAGGCATCCAGGGAAACATACCTAGGTTAAGGAAGGCCAATGATGTTCAGGGTTTCTCTCTCAACCAGAAGGGCACATAGTGAAGTCTTCTAGCCTTTTCTTCTGACTTCTTGTTTCATGAACCTCCCCAGGAGGTGTTTTCTTTCTTAATCTCCCAAAGTTGCTGGCTGGTGGACTCTCTGCTTTATGGTTCAGTGGCATTCTGAAGTTTTCTCCAAAATACTTCTCATATAGGATCCCAGTAAACTAATCAAGACCCCTTAGAATGGGTGGAGACACATCTCCACCCAATCAAGTTTGATACATGCAGTTGATTGAGTCACATCTCCATGGAGATAACCTAATCAAGTTTCCAGCCTATAGTACTAAATAGGGATTAGAAGAAACTTCCTCCCACAAGATTGATTAGGATTAAAACATCAGTTTTCTAGGGTACATAAATCCTTTCAAATTGGCACAATGAGCTTGTAAATGGTCGCTGTTTTAAGCCACTAAGTTTTGATGCACATCTCATGATTGTTAATGAATGCTAGCCCTCAAACCAAAGAGGAAGAACAAAACTTATTCTATCATTACTAATAACAGAAGAAAAAGAAAGGTATGCCAACAACCTTTATGGGCACTTCCAAATTGTCCTAAGACACTTCCACTTAAACCCTCTTGGTATATCTAGCCTCACTAGAAAATTAATGAAAGTAATTAACCATACTAGCAGACAAAAAAGAAAAACCGTATGATTATCTCAATTGACAAGGGAAGAATATCAACCTTTATCCCCGATAAAAAAAAAATCCAGAAATCTATAAATATAAAGGAACTGTCACAACCTGTCCGTGTGTTTCTGTGATAAAACTATAGCATCAGATCTAATAGTGTAAAAGTATTTTCCTACTAATATGAATAAGAGAAAGATCTCTTCTCAGCACCATTATTCATCATTGTATTGGGGGTAAAATGGTTTATTAGCAGATGGCATTACCATCTAGGTATTAAAATTAGATAAAATTTACAAAAAGAGATACAAGAACTAAAAAATGTTAAACCAACCTTGTATTATAGGAATAGACCTCACTGGATGTGATGTAGTATCTTTTTCTTTCTTTTTTATTTATTTATTTTTTCTGATAAAATCATAAGCTCGAAAATGTGCACAGTCTGCCCCTTTGGGATTATTGCTATATGGGCCCAAGAGGTTCTTTTTTTTTTTTTTTAAGTAAACACATATTCTTTTGCCTTCCAGACCACACTTTTTTTTTCAATTGAGATTGAAAGAATTTTTTCTGTGTAAGAATGGGCTATTCTCATCTGCTGTGCTTTCTTCCAGAATTATCATTTCGTATTCCTACTCATTTCACATTCCTAATAACTATTTTTGAAGCATAATCATATAGTTTTAGAACTACAAAAGCTCTTAAATAAAAGAAATCATTACTCAGAGAATATAAATATTTCTTTTTATATATTTCAGATTTTATTTTCTATTTTTGTTTTTTTTATGGCAAGCACGGATAATCAAACCCAGGTCTCCGGCATGGCAGGGGAGAACTCTGCCACCGAGCTACCATTGCCTGCCCTGATTTTCTAAAACTTATTAAAATTTTTTCATCTACATTAATGAGAGACGTATATACTTTCAAAGAATTGTTGGCCTCACAGAATGAGTTGGGATATATTCCTTCTTCTCCAATTTTCTGCAAGAGTCTGAGTAGCACAGCGTTCTCCTTTAAAATAACATTCTGATAGCATCAAGAATATGAAATACTTAGGGAAAAATCTGGCAAGTTTGTACACCCCATATTTGTAAAATAAAAAACATTGCCCAGAGAAATTCAAGAAAACCTAAATAAATGGACCAAGATAGCATATACATTAATTGGGAGACATGGCATTGTTAAGAGGTTGTTAATTCTCCCCAAATTATTCTATATATTCAACTCAGTTCTAATAAAAATTCCACCAAAGGTGTTTTCTTTTTTAGAAATTGACAAGCTTATCCTAAAATTTTACTTAGAAATGCAAAGGTCTTAGAATAGCCAAAATGACTTTGAAAAGGAAGAACAAAGTTGGAAGCCTCACACCACCTATCTTAGTTTCCAGGCTGCTATGACAAATATCACACAAGGCATTGAGTTGCACAATGGGAATTTATTATCTCACTGTTTCAGAGGCTAGAAAGCTTGCTTCCTCCTTGGTCAGTGGCGTCTGATGATGGCTTGCCTCAATCTCATCACTCCTTTGCTTGTATCTGTGCCTCATGTCACATGACCATGTCCTCTCCTTTCTCTTCTGGTTACCCGGTGATTTCTGGCTTCTCTTTGTGGCCTTTGACTCTGGCTTCTTCTCTTTAAAAGGCCTCCAGGGTGCATGAGTGGTTCAGTGGCACAATGCTCGCCTTTCAAGGGAGAAACCCATGTTCAATTCCCTGACCTTGTACCTCCCCACACACACACAAAAGCAAAAGGTCTCCAGTAATCCAAATTAAAGCCCACCACCCCACGCTGCTTTGGTTGGGCAATACCTTAATTTAAAAATAACATCTTTAAAGGTCCTGTTTACAATGGGTTCACACCCATAGGCTAGAGGATTAAGAACATGTACATCTTGGTGTACTGAATTCAATTCATCACATTTATTAGAATGTGACAGTAGTCAAGACATTGTTGAATTGGGACCAAGATACACAGATGAAGGAAAGAGAAAGTACAGAAATACATCCAAATGACTTTCATCAAGAGCACAAATGAAATTCAATGGAAATGGATAATCTTTTCAACAAATGGTGCTATAACAACTGGGCATCCATACCAAAAAATAAAAACAAAAAAAAACACAAAACCTTATTCTTTTCACCACGTATGAAAATTAATTTAAAAACTATCATAAAATTGATTGCAAACAGAAAAGTATAAAATTCTTTGGAAACATAGAATAAAATGTATTTGTGTATATATACTTGGATTAGGCAAGAATTTCTTAGATACAACTTCAAAAACAATCAGTAAATGAAAAAAAAGTTGGGTTTTACTAAAATTAAGAACCTCTGATCTTTCAAACACACTGTTACAATAATCAAAATATAAACAACATATTTGAAGGAATTATGTGTAAATCACATATCTGAATAAGAATTTTGTCCAGAATTAACATAAATCAGTAAAAAGAAAACAAGCATCACAGTACCATAGAACAAAAATGATCTGAACATACATTCTATCAGGGAAAATATATGAAGGTCTAATAAAAACATAATATGCTCTATATCATTAGTCACTTGGGAAATGCAAGTTAAATCATTCATTTGCAAATGTGAATGGACTACTAATAAAATGAAAAAAGTCTCTGGTTAAAAGGAGGAAGATCTTTAAGAATGCAAAGGATAAGTCTGTATTATAATTTTAATACATTGGATTTCAAGTGTTCATGAATTAATAATAATCTTTGTTTCATGCCAGGGGCTATCATCTTTGGATGGCATATGAACTTTATGACTGATATCTAGCCCCATGCTTCCCTATCTTAGCCACCTGTTTCCTCCCAGCCCCAAAGAAACATATTCTGGTTCCCTCATTAATCATTCAGTTGCTAATCTTTAAAATATAAGTTGATTGCATACATAAATATTCCTAAGTATTTTAATTTTAGGCACTTTTATTTTATTAAAAGCATTTCACATACAGTATTCCAAACTACTGAGGCATGTATTTCCCCCTCTAGGAAGTAGAGCTTAACTCCCCTCCCCATAAGTGTGAGCTGCGCCTAGTGACTTGCTTCCAGAGGGCACAGTAGGCAAAGGGAGTAAATAACTTTAAAGTAGAGAAATCTGACAAACACTACCTCAGCCAGGTGATCAACATTAATGTTAGCATGTAACTGTGCTACGATGAGATGAGAAGGGCAGTCCATTTCTGTGGTCTTCCTCCCCAAAACCCATAATGCCAGTCTATTCATGAGAAAAATCGCAGACAAACCTCAACTGAGGGGTGTTCCACAAAATATCTGACTGGCACACCTCAAAACTTAAGGTCATCAAAAACAGGAAAAGTTGGGGAAATTGTCACAGCCCGTACGCTAAGAGGCATGACAGTAAAATACAGTGTGATAGTCTGGAACCTAAAAAGAATATCAAGAAAAAACTGATGAAATCCTAATAAAGTATGGAATTAAGTTTTAAAAATAAAAATAGTCTATACGTGATTTTTTGACCCATCATCCCTTAATATATTATTGCTTAGATTCACTATTATTGTAGGTATAGCTACAATTTATTTGTTGCCTAATAGTATAGTATGTGAATACATATTTTATTTAGCAAAAAATCCTACTGATGAGCATCTGATTTATTTCCTGAGCTTTTATTTTGCGAATTCTGCTGTTAAGAATATTCATATACTTATCTTTCCTATTACATATGCAAGATACTCTCATGGGTACATATTCAGGAGTGGAATCTTTGGATTATAAAATGATTCCAAACTGTCAAATTATTTTCACTTAATTAGAATACCAACTATAACAAAAAATACAACCTATAGATCACCTGTAGACTCAATCTTATTTTTTCATTATCATACCCAAAGAGCCTTTTTAAGACTTTTTTTCTAGTCACCACCATGAAATTTTAATACCATAAACATGCTCATGTGTTGTAATTCAAAATACAAAAAAAAAATTTTATTTGTATATATGCATAAAAATAATGATACAGAAAAGGAATAATATACCTAAAAGGATAAAATTATTTAACCAAAAACAAGAAAATATTTTTACCCCTTCGAAACAATACAGCCTCTGTTGAGAAAACATGCTGTAGATTATATACTCTCCAGCACTGGTCTGGCTTTTTCCTTTTTTTCCCAGTTCAATGTGGGTAAAATGGGATTTCATTTTGCTCTTGATTTTCCATTTCTCTGATCACTATTGATATAAAAATGTCCATTATATTTTACTGGGCATATTGCTTTTCAATGACGTGTATATTGATAAATTTTTCCCATTATCACATTAGTTTGAATGTAGTTTTCTTATAGATTTATAGGAGTTCATTATAAATTTTTGTCATTGCATGTATTGTGAACATATTCTCTCATTTTATATCTAGTAATTTTACTTTCTTTAAAACAAATTTTAATGGCTATAAAAATTTTAATTTTATTATATTTATATGCATGTATCTTTTCTTACATTGTTGTTGTTATCTGTACTTTTAAACAATATTTCTCAACTGCATAAGCTGAAGAATTTTATAATTTCTCATGCAAAGTTTTCATAATCTTCTGTTAAAATTAGTCCTAAATATTGGATAATCTGTGATACACATGTAAATGGCATTTTTTTGTTAAATATTGTAGTTGTTTATATTTGGGGTATAGTCAATCAAATGGGTTTTGTACTTTAATTCAGAATCTCCCTATATTCCTCTTTTAGACTTCCTTGGTTAATTATTACATAAATGATAGTTAAACCGCTCATTTTGATTCCTCATACTTTTGATTTCTATTTGGTAACTTCATGTGCTGCACAGATTTCTAATTGAATGCTGAACTGCATTGGGGATAAAAGACATTTAGTCTTTTTCCTAATTTTAAAAAAGAAAATGCTTCCACTGTTTCTGCATTTAGAATAATATGTTTTCATTCAATTTGCATAGATAAACATTTATCAAGTTAGTGAAGTTAATTTCTTTCTAAGTTTACTAATTTTTAAACCATAAATTGGCATGAAAAGTTTTTCTGCATTTTTTAAGGTAATAATGTTTTTAATCTTTTAATCAGTAATGTAGTGAATGTGATTCTGTATTATCTAATATTGAATTATCTATGCCTAACTGATAAAATAAAAATAACCACTATGACTAATTTCTGGTTATATCGGTCATAGTGATTACTTTTATTATTTTTAATAGACTGTAGGATTCAATCTACTAGTGTACAAAAGACTAGACATTTTTCTCTTAAATACATGGAATATTTATAAAAATGTATTATCTCCTAATCCAAATATTAAAACCAAATATTATAATACAAACATTAAAACTAAACAAATTCCACCAAAAATTCTTTGAGCTTAAGTTTTCTGAACTTAAGATAATTAAACTAGAAATCAATAATAAATAAATATATTGTCTAAAGAAATGAACTACATTGAATTAAAATACCTTATCTGAATATTCCTTGATCTTTCTCTTGATCTAAGAAAAATGAAAACGGAAACCAAAATAAGTATTCAGCATATGAAGTTGGAAAGAGAAGGCTAACTAAGCGAGAAAATCATGGGAAGTGAAATTAAAATTATTATGATCTGAAAATGATATAGAACTCAGAACTTTAATGCCGTGAAATAACACCCTTAGCAAGTTTAATTAAGGAAGGAAAAATAGTATAAAATTATCAGCTTCAAAAATGAGAAAGTATGTATAACTACATCATCGTAAGGATTAAATTTTTGATGCAATATTATATGTAATTCCATTATGATAGAGCTTCAAATCTAGAGGAAAATAAGGATGTTTAATCAATACACGATTTTTTAAAATGACCCAAGAACATATAAATTAATGAGACCAATATGCATAAGAAATACTAGAAAAATATCCAAATATTTATTATTAAAGCTCCAAGAGTTGGTGCAGATATTTTTGCACATTCATTTTTTTGTTTTTTCTTGATGGAAGCATTTGTGTTTGAGAGATTTAATGGTATATTGCAAACGATTTACATGACCATAGCACTTGCAATGCTTATTTGCAAAGATTGAATAGTGACAAAATTGATTACGATTTAGATAAAAATCAGAGCATAGGAAATTCAGTAGTCTCTCTCTTTCTCCCTCACCCCCAAGATAAATAAATAGATAGATAGATAGATAGATAGATAGATAGATAGATAGATAGATAGATAGATAGATATACATATATAAAAGTAGATATTATGTTAATAAATTTAAGGTTTATGTTTCAATTTAGCAGTACTGTATTTATGATGTGCAATTTTGAATACACCTAAACAAAACATAACAAGAACAACAACCATAAACTAATTAAGTAGGAAGATGAAAAAACTATTTTGAGCTTATAACTCATTTTTTAAACATTCCTTTGATGATTAAAAAAACATGAACTTTAGTTTCCAAAACTTTTAGGCGCCTTCAGGTGAAACTACACCAAAGAAAACTATTGAAAACATTACATTTAGTCAATGATTTTATTCCATAGTTCCATAAATGGCTGAGGGTTATCAAAAAGATATTCTTCTTAACAGTATTCTTTTCAGAGCATTTTTTACCTCCCTATTCCTCAGACTATAAATCAGAGGGTTTAACATAGGGATGATGAGAGTATAGAGCATGGCTATAATCTTGTTTTTCTCCGGAGAGGAGATGGCCCCAGGCTGGGCATACATGAAGAACACAGTCCCATAGAATAAACTCACCGCAGTGATGTGAGAGCTGCAGGTGGAGAAGGTCTTACTCCTGCCCTGGGTTGAGGGGATCTTCAGGACGGTGGAGAGGATATAAGCATAGGAAACCAGAATGACAGTTGTGGTGGTGACGACGATGAGAGCAGAGAGAACAAACAGCACAATCTCATTCACAAAGGTGTCAGAACATGAGATCTTGATCAAGGCTGGGACATCACAGAAAAAGTGGTCCAGTCTGTTTTCTCCACAGAAACACAAACTGAAGGTGAAACCTGTTTGGATCATGGAGTTGATGCATCCACTGATATAGGAGCCAATCACCAAACGAACGCAAGTCTGCGGAGACATGCGTACAGTATAGAGGAAAGGCGAGCAAATGGCTGAGAAGCGATCATATGCCATCACCGCCAGAAGAAAACATTCAGTTCCAGCAAAGAGAGCAAAGAAAAAGAACTGTGTCGCACAGCCATTGTAAGAAATTTTCTTCTCCTTGGACAAGAAATTAGCCAGAGTATTAGGAGCAATGACTGTGGAGTAACAGAGGTCTAAATAGGACAAATTTCTAAGAAAGAAATACATAGGCGTGTGAAGTCTGAGATCTATTTTAATGACAACTATCATGCTGATATTTCCCACTACAATGACCATGTAGATGAAGAAGAACAGTGCAAATAATAGAATCTGAACTTCTGGAGATCTTCTGAATCCCAGCAGAACAAACTCTGTCAACTCTGAGTTACTCTTATTCAGCTCACTCTTCATCGCTGAGACCTCGCTGAGAAAATGATCACGAAGCCTGTGAAAAGCCTTGGTTGTCTTTTGGCTCCTGAAGTTCCCAGAGGAGAAACTGCCAATATACATTGGGGTTTTCTTAGCAATGCATTCTGACAGAATAGCTTTATGTTTGGAACTACTCAATGTACTCAACGTGATTGCTTCAGTATTTTTTAATGTATTTAGCTTCAGTATCATTTGGAAAATGTGGGTGGCAAAAGACGTCCAAGATAGTGCTAACCATTATTTTATGCCATTGTTAAGAACTTTGGAATCAGATAGGCTGAAGTCCAAAGTTTACCTCTTTCTGTCTAAAAGAGCCTGAGATAGCTACGTATTCTTTCAATATCCCAAAGTCCTCTTCTGTCAAATGGAAATTACTAACACCCACTTTATAGAATTATTGGAAGTATGAAATACATGAAATGTAATGTGAAAATCAATATATATTAGACTAGAACATCTTAAAAAGTTATTTGGATATTAGTGAATAAATAAAGAAGCAAACACATTGTTAAAATTTTTTGGTTTTTTGTTTTGTTTTGTTTTGTTAGGAATAAATGGCTGGGTAAAAACAGATCAATCTTTTTCCCACGAGAAGATACAATTAATTTGGTTATCTTAAAATCATTCTGCTATGTAAAAGATACAAAGAAATATGGGATTTCTGTTTCCTAAATTAGAATGAAACTCCAGTTTTAAAGAAAGACTTCAGAAGTGCTAAACTTTACCTTCGAATTAGATCTGTTCTATCTCTACCTCCTGCTTCAATCACTATTCATCTCTCTCTGACTGCTAGTGTTTCTGATTTGGCAGTCAAACTCCTGCAGCTCTTTTCCTTTTTCTGTAAAGGAGCTAATATCTTACATATATGATTCATTTTTGTTTATATAGAAGCAGTATAACTGAAGTACAAGATCAAGTCCAACAGGAAATATTTTTTCTTCTGCATATTGCCAATCAAAAGAAGATATTATGACAAATAAAGCAAAAACATGTTCTGCATAGTTCTATTTTTCTTTTTTGTTTTTATAACTATGAAAGATTAATTTCAAATGCTTAGAGGCATACATAAATATTAATAATTTTACAGCTATATGAAAAAATAAATTCAAATGAGAAATAAAATTTTATTTTATAATTCTGTGGTTCCATTACCATAATATTACACTAAATAAAAATTTCTTTCCCTCCAAATATATTTAATGTCATATTTGAAGCTACATATTTTTATTTAATTTTCATAAATTTAAAACTGAAATGGTGCCAGAAGTGAAACTATTTAGCTTCCATTACTATTTCTTGTATGAAGTCCAAATATTTCATTGGTTAAATGCATAGTCATTGAATTCACATAAATCTGGGTTTTAATCCAACTCTACAATGTGCTGCTTGAGTAATCTTGGGCAAATTGTTTCAATTCCATAGCCCTCTACTTCACTTTATCTATCCCACAGGATTGTTGTTATAAAGATTAAATTAAATTATATTTGTAAACTAAATTATGTAGCATCTAGAAAATAGAAAGTGCTAAAAAAATAATGCCTATATGAGAAAATCCTTACACATCCTTACACATCCTTAAACATCCTTACAACTGTAAACTTGCAACTTAATAAATTCCATTTTTGATATAACACATTCTGGCAGCTTGCAAACTAGAACAGATAGGTTTCATGATTTATATTGACATCTAAGAACAGCCCCTGATTAATAATAAAAAAGACAAATGACACCAACTATTAACTCAAGACTAATAATATGAAGAAACTGATGATATGTGATTTGTTTAACCTTCCAAATTGGCAAAGTGCTTTTTAAAATGCATCACTAAGTCAACTAATTTCCTAATAATTGCCACGTAGTTGGTAATCAACTTTTTTTATTGTATTCACTTATTCATTTATTTTTTTAATTTGTTGAGACATTGAAAACATGTATTTTACAAAATATCTTATAATCACTGTCAACTTCTTTACAATTCCATAATACTGCTACTATTCTGATTTACAGTTGCTTGGGTATCCTTGAATAAAGTATTGACATTGTCTGTGTTCTCACTTTATTATTTACTAGTTCTATTAATATTTGAATGTTTTATACTCAGCTTTACCAGCATTTACAATCTCTCCTCAACATAGGGCATCAAACATATACTTTTTGCTTATGCTTTTTTACCACCTCTATTATTTTTTTTTTTCATTTTCCAATCACATACATTCTTCATTTGTAAACTGGAGATAACAATACTACCTATCTTATAGAATTTCAGTGTGTATTAAATAAGTTAATATATATATATATATATATATATAGCACTAAATATGTCAGCTATTATTATTATATTTTACATATACTATAAAAATAAGCTACAATTCAAATCGCAACAGTAGCAGTGATTTTAGCACTAGGAATATTCAGAATAAACTGGAAGAAAAAGTTACAATGCCTGGATAAAAAATATGAAAGAAAACCGCAAACTTTTGGAGCAAAAATATTTTTAAAAAAGAGAGCAGAACAGAATCCAATAACTTATGAAGTTAGAGTAATATAACATGATGTTTTACGGAAGACATAAATTTTTTAATTCTGTTTCTTCCCTATAGTAATGAAAGCATCCAAAATTGTCTCAGTTATTTGGAAAAAGTAAAATGTTACTGAAAAATGAAGGAAGCCTCTTTTCCTAAAATGACAGAGTGTCCATGTGGAGTGTCTGGGATGAAATCAGTGTAGCTTTACTGTCCACTAAAGAAGACTGACAATACCTATTATGATTTTGAAAAAGATCTGATGCAAACATGAAAATAATCATACTTTTGTTTTCTCAAAAATAAAGAAATATATATATACATACATATATATATATATATATATATATACCTGACTCTCAGTGCTTTAGGTTCCTGGAAAGAAAGCCCTGGAGTTTTAGTCCCTGATCCATGAGTAGTGATTATCCAAATTGTTTAGGTCATACAATCAAAGTTTGCTGAGTATGGAATAGGAAACTAAAAGCAGTTACTCTAAGAGTCAAAACTCAATCCTTGACAGAATATTCTTTTCAAAGAATGAAAGTATACATCAAAAAAATAAGCTAGAAAAGTACGTACATTTCTCCCTTCAAAATTTGAACCCATTGAATAAAACCTATATCAAGCATAGACCAATTTTATCAATATGACATTGAGACTTAATTACCATCAATAACTATGTTGTAATGAGAAGCAATGAGTTTATGATATAGATCACACCTGTGGCAATCCTAGTTTAAATTGATAATTCCATAAAAAAACTAGTTCTCTAAAATAAAATACCAGCCTTCCTGCTACTTAGGTTGGGAAACAAAAAAGGTTAGTTTGCCTTGAACAATAAAAACAACACAACCAGATTTCCAATTCTTGTCAGGATGAAGTAACAGGAACCAGATTTATCTCCTGCTCATATTAACAACAATTACAAAATGCAGATGCTTTCCCTTTCTTTTTCTCATTCTCTAACCCCTCCCCCGTTTCTTCTCTCCCCTCTGGCTCTGCCTACACACACACACATACACACACACACACACACACACACACATTTACAGTTTCTAGATACAGACATCAAATGATGAAGGATAGTGATTCCTGAAACATGGAGAAAAAATGTGGCAAACCCAATGATTGCTCCAGTTTATTTCATTCAGATTATTTCAAGTAATTGAAATTATAGTTAACTTTCCCACAAAGAAACTTCTAGGCCCAGTTAGGTTCATTTATGAATTTTACCAAATATTTAAGTAAAAATTAATAGCAAATTTACACAAACTCTTCCAAAAATTTTAAAAGAGGGCATGCTTATTTACTTTCTCTATGCAGCAACTATAATGTTGATACTAAACCAAGCAGAAACAATACAAGAGAAGATTGCAGGCAGGCCAACATCTGTCATGGACATAGAAGCAAAATCTCTAAAAAAAATTTACTTAATTCAATCCAACAAACTATCAAATAGATAATGCTCTATGACCAAGTGTGATTCATTCCAGGAATATAAAGCTCAATTAACATTAAAAAATAAATCAATGTAATTTACCATATTAGAAAGCTAAAAAGTAAAATATCAGATTATCATCTCAATAGATGCAGAAAAGGCATTTCATAAAATCAAATATTCTTCCCTCATAACAATTCTAAGCATTTTCCCTCAAACTGATAAAGGACATCTATTGAATAGCTAATCCCATCCTTAATGGTGAAAGACTCCATCTTTCCCTTAAGAGATAAGGACAAAACAAGGATGTCTACTCTCACCACTTCTATTTTACATTGCATAGGTTCTAGTCAACACCATCAGGCAAGAAAAATAAATAAATAGCATTCAGAAAAAAATAATAAAACTCTTTATTGCAGATAAGATGATCATCTATGTAAAAATCCAATGGAATACACAAAATGCTACTAGAACTAATAAGTAAGCTTATCAAAATTACAGGTTAGCAGATTGGTATAAAAGAATCAATTCCGTTTCTATATACTAACAATGAACAATTGGACATTTAGATAAAATACTACTTAGGAATTTTTTAAATATTTAGCAAAAAGTCTGATAAAAGACATGAAAAGTTCTGTAAACTGTTAAACAAATGTTTCTAGAGAAATTGAAAAATAAACAAATAAATGGAGAGGTACACCATGTTTATTAGTCAGAAGACTCAATATTGTTACATCCCTTCTTTCCAAATTGTAGAGTCAATGTAATTTGAATCAAAACTCCAGATTATTTTCTGTAGAAATTGACAAGCTGATTCTTAAATTCATTTGGAAATGCAAAAGATCTGCAATAGCTAAAACAACTTTGAAAAAGAAGAACAAATTTGTAGAAATAACCTTACCTTATATTGACTCATTATAAAGCTGAAATAATTAAGGTAGTGTGGTATTGATGTCAAGGTCAACCAAGAGAACAATGGACTATTATAGAGAGCTCAGAAATAAGACAACTGATTTTCAACAAAGATATGAAGGAAATTAAGTGGAGAAATGATAGTCATATCAACAAACAGTATTGGGACAATTTAATCTTTGTATGCAAAATAATTCATTTTGTTGCAGTTCTTGTACCATGTCTGAAAATAATTCTAAGTGATCACACACCTAAATGAAAAATCTAAAATTATGAAACTTCTGGAAGGAACAGGAGAAAATATTTGGTGATTTTGAGTTGGACAAATAATTCAAAAAAATGTGCTTCATAAGAAAAATATTAGTAAATGAAACAGTAACTACCATATACAATCTTATAACAAATAAAACATTTAGGTAAAATAACATAAAAGGTGATAATTCTGTACTAAGAATTAAATAAAGGGACATGTGATATTTATAGTTTAGATGTTGAACCATAATGAAGATGTCAGAACTCATTTGTAGATTTAAAGTAACCAAAATCAAAATAATCATAATTTCCCATCTTGTAGAAAAGTAAACTATATAACTTCTTTTTAAAAGCAAGGAGCCAAGGAAGAATAATATAATATTTTAGAAGAAGGATAAAATCAGAGTATTTATACTCTAAGAAATCAAGTCTTACTCTAAATCTCAAATAATTAAGATAATGAGGAGTTGGCAAATCTGAGTCAAATATATCACTGGAGCTGAAGAGAGATTATAAAAACAGACCCTCACATAGACAATCTTATGGTCTATAATGAAAGTACTGTACCATCTAGCAGAGAAATTATTTTTCAATAAACTAATTTTATACAGATATAAAAAAAAGAATTTGAATCCTACTTAAAACCTTATTGCAAAATTAACTACAAGTTGATCATAGACCCAAATGTGAGCAGTTAAATAAAAAACTTCTAAAAGGTAACACAGAATAATATATTCAGTAAGCAAACATTTTCTTAATGAACAGAACAAAACAACTAACCATAAATAAAAATTGCTGATTTAGATTTTATTATAATTTAAAATGCTACTCATCAAAAAACACCACTGAAAATATAAGAATGGCAACTGTTCGGGCTTGCTAAAGAAATAGATTGGCGTTTACAAAGGTGACTTATTAGGGTACAAATTTACAGTTCTAAGGCCATGAGAATGTTCAAATTGATCAAAATGAAGATAACTTCTCTGATGAAAAGCTGCTGGAATGGAAGGAGGTAGCCTAGGGTACAACGACTGAGGAGTGGAAGGAGGAACTGTGGTGTTTACATACAACGGACTAATGAGGGGCTACAAGAAGGAATGAAGTTATGAGGCATGCAACCAGATGAAGGAAACTTAAGAGCAGTATGTCAAGTAAAATGTTAGAAACAAAAAGACATATTATCATGCCTCACTTATATGGATTAACTGTAATGTACACACTCAAAGAATTGAAGTTGAGGGCATGGGTCATCAGGTTGGGACCTATTGTAAATGTTCCTATACTTTAAACTCTTATAGCAGTCACATATATTTAGGAGTTGTAATGATATTTCCAACTTCTGAGATATTGAGCTATTTGTACATAATCAGTTCATTCCCTGAAACTTCTAGTATTAATGTGACGCCTGAGACTCAGAGTTGAAGCACTTAAGCTATGAAAGTCAGCATTGCCCCATTCATCAACTGTTTAAAAAAGCTGAAAATGTGATCAGGCTTTATCTAGAGATACGAATGAAGCTGATCTGGATAGGACTAAGGTAAATCAGAATACTGGGTAAAGGGTGATATGGTCCATATTTTAAAACATCAACTTCTTTGTAAGACCAAAGGAAGAGATGTTTATTTGTTTCAAAATTTATACTTTGGATAGCTCATCATTTAATTTAATTTGTATGCGCAAAGTACTTGAATACCATAGTTACATGAAATTTTGAATAGGGCATTGGTTTTTACAGGTTAATGCGATGCCCTGATATATCTCAGAGTAATGTGGGCAGAGAATAAAAAGGTATCTACAAAGTCATCTTAGGGGACTGGGGAGAAAGGAGAAACTATTAAACTTCCCCATCTGGGGAATTCCTGATATTCTTGCAAGCAGTGAGGACAACTAATTCAATAGGATGAACACTCCATCTTGGGACTCACCCCTATGAAGCTTATTCCAGCAAAGGAGAGGCTAAGCCTACTGATAATTATGTGTAAGAGTCACCCCAGGCAGCCTCTTTTGTTGCTCAGATGGGGCCTTTTTCTCTAAACCAAGTTGGCAGGTGAACTTACTGCTCTCCTCCCTATGTGTGATATGACTCCCAGGGGTATAAATCACCCTAGCAACGTGGGACCTGACTCCAAGGATGAGCTAGGGCCTGGCATAATGGGAATGAAAAAGCTTTCTTCACCAAAAGAGGGAAAACAGAAATGAGACAAAATAAAGTCTCAGTGGCTGAGAGACTTCAGAGTTAAGAGGTTATCCTGGAGGTTATTCTTACACATTACATAGATATCCCCTTTTAGTTTATGGTGTATTGGAGTGGTAGAGATAAGTACCTGAAATTGTTGAACTGTTTTCCAGTGGCCTTGATTCCTGAAGAGGACTGTAGCTTTTACAATGTGATTGTGTGATTGTGAAAACCCTATGTCTGATACTTATTTTATCTAGGGTATGGACAGATGAGTAAAATAATAATAATGATAAAATAAATAAATAATAGGGGGAGATAAAAGGTAAAAATGGGTAAATTTAAATGCTATGGGTCAATGAGAAGGAGGGGTAAGAGGCATGGGATCTCTGAGTTTTTTTTCTTTTTCTTTTTTCTTTTTATTAGTTTTTCTGGAGTGATGCAAATGTTCTAAAAATGACCATGGTGATGAACGCACAACTATGTGATAATATTGTGAGCCATTGATTATATAATATGGTGGACTATACATGTGTGGATATTTCTCAATAAAAATATTTTTAAAAAAGAAAGGCTACTGGTATCCAGGTTTTCTCTGTTCACTTGAGAAAGTACATGGCTTTTATCTGCTTGTCCTTTGCTCCTGGGTTCCCATGCTTTCAGCTTCTGATTTCAATGGCTTTCTCCGTGAGCATCTGTGGGTCCTCTCTTAACATCTCCAGGGTGTTTCTCTCTAAGCTCTCTCTCTCAGTGTTTCTGTCTTTTATTCTCTTATAAAGAGTTCCAGTAAAGGATTAAGGCCTACCTTGAATTGAGTGTGCTGCATTTCAATTGAAATAATCTAACTGAAAGGTCCCACCTATAATAGGTCCATACCCGCAAGAATGGATTAAAAGAACATTTCCTTTTCTGGAGTACATGACAGCTCCAAATTGCCACAGCAACCCACATAGTAGAAAAAGATAGCTGCAATGCCTATATTTTACAGAGGTCTCATATCCAGAACATACCCAAAGCACCTACATATTAATATGACCAAAGGCCAACAAATTTTTAAATTTTTTCCTCCGAAGACTTTTTCACTACTCAACTCTGCTTCTGCATCATGAAAACAATGGGGCAATATGTAAGGAAATGTGTGCTGCATTCCAATAAAACTTTACCTGCACTCGCAGACAGAAAAGCATATTTGGTCTATGAGATATAGTTTGGCAACCCCTGGGAGGAAAAAATAGCTCATTAAAAATTAGGCAAAAAACCTTGGACAAGCACATAAAAGAAAATATCCCAAACAGTGATTATATGAAAAGAGCTGTTTACATTTATGAGTCATCAGGAAATGCTAATTAAAACAACAATATAATCAACACTACAGACCCAAAAGAATGGATATTAAAACAAAGTTCTCTTGTTCTATTGGTAGAAATGTAAATTAGTACAGATTTTTTTTAAAAAAGTCTTAAAAATGGATATGAAATCTAAAATACATATGCTAGATGGCCCAGAAATTCCTCTCTTAGGTAGACCCTCAATATATTCTGAAGTACATTCCATTTGAGCTTGTGTCATGACAGGCAGCACTGCTGAATAATGAATGTTTTACATAGTACTCCATGCATTAGGAGAAATGTTAAAATATCATCATATTTTAATTACTTATTTGTATACTGCTACTTTTCTGATATAGTAAATATTATTTTTTAACACTTTTTAAAAAATATTTTATAGTGGAATAAAAGATATATACATAAAACAATAAATGTCAATGTACATTTTAACAAGTAGTTACAGAACAGATTTCAAAGTTTTGTATAGGTTACAGTTCCATGATTTCAGGTTTTTCCTTCCAGCTGCTCCAAGACACTGGAGACTAAAATAAGAAATATCAATATAATAATTCAGTAGTCATACTCATTTTTTAAATTTTAACTTCTTTGTTATAACATCTCCTTCTCCTTTGATTCTTTTCCCAGTCTTTAGGGATATTTGAGTTATGCTTATTCTAAATTTTTCATGTTGAAAAGGAGAGTCAATCATATGGGGCAGGGGGATGGAACTGGTTGATGTTCTTGAAGAGACTGGTACCTCTGGGTTTCAGGATTTATCTGGCTTAGGAACCATCTGGAGGTTTTACATTTCTGAAAAGTAAATAGTGCATGCAACTTTTGCAGGATCTCAGAGAGAGTCTTAAGTGTTCCTTAAGGCTAATAGTAATGATAGTGGTTGGGGTTTGGCAAACAAGCAATTAGCTGAAGTTTGCATAAAAGTAGCTTCCAGAATAGACTCTCAACTCTATTTGAACTCTCTTTTTTGAAAGTTCTATTCTTTCATGGTTATTGATTTCCAGTTTAATTCTGCTTTTGTCAAAGAAAGTACTTTGTAAAATTTCCTTGTATAAAATCTTTTTTTTAAATTTTTTAAAAACTGCTTTATGCCCCCACATATGCTCTATCCTGGAGAAATATTCCATGAGCACTACAGAAAAATGTCTACCCTTGTATTGGGGGGGCATAATGATACATATATGGCTGTTAGGTCTAATTCATTTATCAAATTGTGTAGATTCTCTATTTCCTTATTAATCCTCTATTTGGTTGTTCTAGCTATAGAAGAGAATGGTGCATTGAAACATTATTGTCGTATTATTGTTGAAACATCTATTGCTCCCTTCAGTTTTGCCAATGTTTGCCTCATGACTTTGGAGCTTCTCGATTGGGAGCATAAACATTTATAATTATTTGTTTCTTCTTGGTAAATTTTCCATTTTGTTAATATGTAATGTCTTTCCTTCCTTCTTCTGAGGTCTTTGCATTTAAAGTCTATTTTGTCTTATATTGTTATAGCCTCTCCTACTTTCTTTTGGTTATAGCTTACTTGGAACATCTTTTTCCATTCTTTCATTTTCAGTCTATTTGCATCCTTTGGTACAAATAAGATGAGTTGCTTATAAGCAGCATATAGATATATCATATTTTTAACCTATTCTAATAATCTGGATTTTAATTGGTGGATTTTGTTCATTAACACACAGAGTTATTACTATAAAGGAAGTTCTCAAATCTATGACCTTATCCTTGGCTTTTATTGTCAAATATATACATTTTACCCACCTCTTTTTATTTGTCAGATATATATATATATATATTCTTTCCCCTCTTTCTTTTAATCCTTCAAGATACCCTTACTGGTGCTCTTCAATTCTGGGTCCTCTAGATGTCCTTCTCCTGTCTCTTATTTTCAGCTGACAGGACTCCCTTTAGTATTTTTTATAGGACAGATCTCTTATTAAGAAATTCTCTCAACATTTGTTTGTCTGTGAAAATTTTAGTCTCTCTTTTGAAAGAAAACTTTGCTGGATATAGAATTCTTGGTTGAAAGTCTTTCTCTTTCAGAATCTTAAAAATCATACGACTGCCTTCTCACCTCCATGGTGCCTGTTGAGTAGTCTGAACTCAGTCTTATGTGGCTTCCCTTCTTTGTGGTGAATCACTTTTCTCTTACTGCTTTCTGGAATTTCTGCTTCTCTTCAGCAATTGAGAGTCTGATTAGTGTTTGTCTTGGGGGTGGGTCTATTTGGATTTATTCTATTTGAGATTCACTGAGTCTCTTGGATTTGCATATTTATGTCTTTTATAAGGGTTGAGAAGTTTTCCCCCATTATGTCCTCAACTGATCTTCTTAGTCCTTTACTCTTCTCTTCTCTTCTCCTTCTGCCAAGGATACTTATATTTGTGTGCTTTGTGTTGTCCATCATTATCATCAGCCATATCTGCCTGCATATTCATTTGTTTTGTGATTTTCTGTTAGCTTCAAGGAATTTAATTATCTTGATAAAGTTACTTTGAAAATTGTTTTCCCTTGCTCATCCAAGGTATTGCGTTTGCTTGAGTTTGTGTTGAAGGTTTCCCTTTGCTCTTGGATTGTCAGCAATTCCCCACCAAACCAAGGCCCAGATCTCATACAATAGATGCAACTCCACTTGAAGATCCTTTGAAAGCTAGCAGACAAGCTGTTGCCTGACTGCATGTTCCCTGTTGTCCCAGCACATGATGTTCTTGGGCCACCTCTTCTTCTTAGACCCTCCTCTACCCAACTGCAGCAGTCACTTGAGCAAAATGGAGACTTGGAACAAGTCCATCCAAGACCACTGGTCTCAGTGTATGTGGAAAGCCACCAATCCCAGGGCTGGGCTCAAGGTGCATATCAGTGGAGAATCCACTTGTGGAAGATATGGGTCTGGTGGTGACCAGGCTCCCACTTGGGATGAACTTGGGCTGTGGGATTGAATATTTCAACTACTCCTGCCCTCAGCAGTTTGGCAGGGTCAGTCCTAAGGGGCAGTCCACATGTAGGGAAATTGTTTACAGACATAAGGAATGAACAAACAGCTAAATATATGAAGATAACATGAGCCATATTTTTCACTATCAAGGAAGGCACGTACAAATACAGAAAGGGGTGGGGGGTTAGAGAAATCACAGACACCTGTTAGGTGGTAATCTCCAAAATGTTACCTACCTCCACCTCTTTCACTGGATAAGTCACAAACATACACTAAATGGCCATCCTCTTGCCTTCTGCAGTCCCCATCTCCTATTCTATTGTGTGCCATTCCACAACCTGGAGTAGATGTTAAGTCTAATGAAAAGGCCCAGCCAGACCTTAACCCAGAAACTGGGAATGAGTAACTATAGATGCTTATCAAAACAGGAATTCTCAGCATCAGGACCCCCTCCCCACAAGATAGGTAAAAACCACATTCAAACAGTACAGATGGGTCTCTGTTCTCCAACTTGAAGTGGGTCATGTGGACCTGCCATTTTTTTATCCCATTCTGGGGCAGTTTTTGGCCACCTCAGGAGAACAGTAGTGATGGGACTTCTTCCGCGGGTCTTTTGGACTCTTTGCACTTTGTAAGAACAAGGAGATTTGCCCTTATCTGACTCCTTATTCTTTGCAATAAAGGGACCTTTTATTGAAAGTTTGTTTTGTGCCCCCAAGACACACTGCTGTTCTATGGTAGGTGGTATGGGGTAGAATAAACCCTATTCTGTTGGATTGGAAATTGGAGGATGAATACATGATTTTAATTATAAGAATATTGATAGATGATAGATGAAAGAAAGAAAGAAAGAAAGAAAGAAAGAAAGAAAGAAAGAAAGAAAGAAAGAAGGAAGGAAGGAAGGAAGGAAGGAAGGAAGGAAGGAAGGAAGGAAGGAAGGAAGGAAGGAAGGAAGGAAGGATGGAAGGAAGGAAGGAAGGAAGGAAGGAAGGAAGGAAGGAAGGAAGGAAGGAAGGAAGGAAGGAAGGAAGGAAGGAAGGAAGGAAAGAAAGAAAGAAAGAAGGAAAGGTAGAGGTTAGATAGAAACAGATACAGATGAATATATGTACATGTATTTCCTATTTCTGACAGCTGAATGGGCCCACAAGGCCTAGCAACCTAGGTACAATAAGCATAACTGGTGCTCGGATTTTAGTTCCAAATACCATTCTCCAATAGAAAGGGATCACAGCTACTTGAAATATTCCAGTGCTTCAGAGGAAAAAAAAAAAAAACACAATGTGATGCTGGATCCTCTTGATTCAGTAAGTGAAGAAGTGCTCAAAGAGTGATGAGGAAATGTCAAAAGGACACAGGAATCAGCTTAAAGGGAATCTCATTGATGAAATATGTAGCATCATTGTTTATCACATTAATAGAACAAAGAAGAAACTCAATATGAACATTAAGTGTTTGAATTGTAACTTTTGGATAAAATAGGAATCTATGAACCCATAGATTAAGTAATAGATACAGAAGAAATTATGGAATTTTAAAGTCAGCATTTGGCAACCGTTGAAGTCATAATTGAATATTTTGTTACTTACTAATTGTTGCTAGAAGTAGTGGGTGAAATTGTGATAAGAGACTATTACCTAGTTTAAAAATATTTCCCAGCCAAACAGTTGTTAACTATTCTTAGTTAAGTACATACTATATATTTTTCATTAATTACAAAGGAGAAACCTTAGCAGACTTCTTAAAAAATTGAAAAAATTAACATGTCCAGCAATGGGACAAACAATGAAAAAAGCACGATAACTGTTTTTGGGATTCCTGCCCCAAACAGAACCAGAATTTTGTTCGCAGGAAATATCAGAAAAACTCAAATTGATGGGTATTTCAAGGTGTCAAAGTCACAAAAGGTAAGGTAAGACCAAGAAATAGTTCAAAATTGACAGAAATTAATGAATGCAAATCACCTTAACAAAAATGGAATTCCAAAAATGATTTTGTAACTTACTCAAAAATAGAGTGATTAAATATGTAAATATATAAGACAACATTATAGGATTTGGAAAAAATTACATATAACTGATATTGGTTTAGCAGAAGCCAGGAGATGATTCAATACCATGAACAACTTCTTTGAAAAAATTACTTTTTCAAGCAAGTGACCTAACAACCTTCAATTTAATGGAACAACTATTGGAATTGGTTGGTCTAAGCGAGACACTAACATCACATTGTGGCTCAGAAAGAGCCCTTAGCGATAGCATGTCAAGTGAAAGATTTTCCAAATGATTTTTAAAACCTGACAAATTATTTGGAAATCTTTAAAATGACTTGATTAAATGATTTGTGCTAAAAACATAATCATTTGTTAAGCAGCTTAGTAAGAGGATAAATGGAAATGTTTTATGTTATTGATTTAATATATTCATATATATATCAATTACTGAAAAAGTTGCTAATTATTTTTATTTTCACCTCTTCTCATAATCAATCAAGCAAATAAATCATTGGTTAAGATTCTTCCCATAATAAAAACTCCATGCCCAGTTGGTATCAATTTCCAGCACTTTCATGTTTCTTCCAAAACATCAAGGAGGACATAATTTCAATATTACACAGTCTCTTCTTCAGAATAGATGAAGTGGGGGAGGATCTCTATTTTTTAATTATGTTATCATATGCTTAACTAACACAAGTTTAATTACATTAATTCCAAATTGTGCTATGATTAGCATGAAGAAAACAAATGTTCTATCTTGTCGAACATAATCACAACAATTCTAAATAAAATTCCGTAAAACCCAATGAAAATACATTTCAGGATAAGACAAATCCAGATGTTATAACATCAATGGAAAATAATTTTCATCTTCTATTCATTCCTATTCTAAAACAGGTGGTGAGTTCTTTTACAGTATTTTCCAGTGAAAAGGAGAAGAGGAACCATGGAGGCCTGGCATATTTCCATTTATTTCCAACCAAATTTCCACAGTGCAGGAGAATATAACGGGAACCTGCTAATTAGGAAATATTGACTTCTTACCATTGTTTCGATTTTCTTCAATTGGGCTACAAATCTTAGATTAACTTCAAATGTAAAACAGCCACTAGACGGCAACAAGCTGCATCTGAGTCCATAGCTTACTTCTGGAGCCAGAATCTCTTGAAATCCTGCCCAGTTACACATCAATCACTGATTTCACAATAATGGGGTCCTTACTTTTACGAAAAGAATATATTGTAAACCTATTTGTCGTGCTTAAACAGGATTTTAGAGCATTATGAAATTGCATTCAGTGATGTATCGAAAATAGTATAGTAAGACAGAGTTAATTATATTCCCGAATGCAAAGCTGGTTTAACATTAGAAATTCAGTTAATGTAATTCACCCCATTAACAGAACCAAGGAGAAAATCACTGTATCATGATAACAGATGCAGAAAAAACACTTAATAAATTCAGGGAAATGAAAAGTAAATCCATAATAAGACATTATTACCTGTGAGTATACATTTTTATGTGTGATTGTTAACAAGCATTGGCAAGGGTTTACGTGGCATCTCATGTGGATATGAAAGTGTAATTTTTATGGCCCCTTTGGAAAATAATTATTTTGTTAGCTCCTAAATTTGAGAAGCACCCTATATATCAGCAGATGTTATCATACATGATTTTTGCAACTCACATTTTCTTTTTAGGTAATTCTCCTTCTTGAGATGCATATGTCTGAAGCACCATTGGTGAAGAATGCTTAAAGTGTCCATGTATTTTTTAAATTATTTTTTTCTCTATACTGAAAGTATCATTACCTCGGGACATTAGCCCTATCATCCCACTGGTTATGGCTCACAGGTTGCCTTTGAGACCTCAGTTCTCCGTTCATTTTGTTTTACTAGGTGTTCCTAATTTTTTCTTTCTTTCTGGCTTTTTCTCTTTGTCTTTGTATTCAGCATTTTCACTATGGCAAGTCTTTGTGTGTATTTCCTTATTATTTATTCTCTTTGGGTCAGAATTCTATGTTCCAGATCCGGCCCTGGTCTACTGGCAATGTGAAATTAACCACATTGCTTAATTCTTCTAAAACACAATTTCCATACTTGCAAAATGCATTCATTTAAATTTAGAAAATTATTTATAATGTTGATTTCAACATAAGTGAAATTTGAAGATTAAAGAAACACACGTGTACTTAATATAGTACCTGATATATGGAATGGTTTTTAATTAATAGCAACTCTTTAAGAAAGTACGGATGGACACTATACAAAAATGTACTCTTTATTAATCAAGCTCTAAAGTTGTTATTTAATTGGAAAACTCTAAGAATTGAACAAAAGAGTTTGGAAAGTTAAACACATGTAAAATAAAACATAAAAATATTAAAAGTTCTGAGTCCTAGATTTATCCATTAGAAAACAAAAAACTAACACATATTTTTGTCACAATAGCAACAAATATATAAAATACATAGAAATATGTTTACCTAAAAAAATGTGTAGCTCTCAAATAGAGAAGCTTTATAACACCACCAAACATGTAAAAAAGATGTTGGTGATACTTAAAGAATAATACTTGGAGCTACCATTAGTTGAATATTTCCTTGGGATAAAAACTGATTGTCTCCATTGAACCTTAAAACCATTCAAGGCCTTCTCAAGATCACAGGTAGCAGTACAGGGACATAAAATTAGGATATCAGAGGCAGTAACTCACCCTTACTCCCACAAATGTGTATTGTAAATAAATCAATTGCATACTAGATGAAATTCTGATAAAATACAAATAGAACTTTTTTTAATGCAAAGTAATTCTGAAGTTTGTTGAAATAAGTAATAACAGTTAAAGACTTTAGAAAATATATAGCCCTATCTGGCATTAAATCTTAATATGCAATAAACATAATATTTTAAAATCAAAATAGACCAGCCAAATGTGGAATAAAACAAATAATTGGAAACAAGTTATGGTGGTTTGAAACTGTATGTACCCCCGGATATGCATGTTCTTTAAGCTATTTCTGTGGGTATAAACTAATTATAGGTAGGTTCTTTTGATGAGGTTACTTCAGGTAAAATGTGACCTACATGATTCAAAATTGACTTAATCCTATGCTTGAGTTCTTTATAAACAGAATGAATATATATATATATATATATATATATATATATATATATATATATATATATATATATATATATATATATATATATATAGAAAAAAGCCATGGAAGGGCAGGCCATGGTGGCTCAGCAGGCAAGAATGCTTGCCTGCCATGCGAGAGGACCCGGGTTCGATTCCTGGTGCCTGCCCGTGTTAAAAAAAAGCCATGGAAGCAAGAAGCTGAAAGCAATTAAACACGGAAGAGAAAAGAGATCAGCAGATGCCACCACTTGCATTGCCACATGGCAGAGGAGCTAAGGATCACCGGCAGCCAGTCTTCAAAAAGAAAGCATTGCCTTGATGATGTCCTGATTTGGGCATTTTCTTGCCTCAAAACTGTAAGCTAATAAATTCCCATTGTTCAAGCTGAGCCATTTCATGTTATGTGCTTAAATCAGCCTATGAAACTAAAACACAGGTATCACTTTATTTTAATTAGCTGGAATTGACTGTCAAATTGAACAGGAGAAGTTGGGGAATACTTGAGATCTTAGGAGTCTAGTGCCCTCTTGTCTAAATTAAATTTTGGATACTAGTTAAGAAAAAACTCAAAGTTATTGAATTCAAACCAAATATTAGAAGAAGAAGAAATCAAAGAACTAACTTCCTGGCCTGACCCAATATAAGTGTCAAAATAGTGACAAACCACATGTGTACATTTTATAAACAAGTGATTCACTCCCATTAATATATTTGTTTAAATTAGTTTCCAGGATTCCCATTTATTATTCTTATAGCTTTCAAAGAAAGAAAAGCAAAGCACAAAACTGAGGGGGACAAAACCCTTTCATTTCCATTTTACATTTTCTTAAGTGATGTTAGAAAAATTGACTAATTGATGGGAAAAAACTCCAGCTAGGACCTTAGCCATCACCATATATTTAAAAACACTTCTTATTTAGTCAATTCAAATATAATATATAAAAATTATATTTGGAAAAAAATACCTGATTTTAGCAGGTATTATGTATAATAAATCCAAAAGATAAAAGATTGTTACATAAAATGACATATAAAAGTTATACTTCTTTATACCAAAAAAATAAATTAAAGTTTTAAATGAAAATAGAAACAGAGAATTATATTTGCCCAGATAATGGCAGGAGAAGGTCATTTTTGTTATAGATTCAGGACTGACCCCATGTCTCCAATTCAGAATTGATGGCTTATAAATTAAACAGGAACAATAAATGAGATAAAATATATTTAGTTATTCAGTTCTTAGGAAAAATAAAGTAAAAAAAGAAGACATGAGATGTACTGAATTTCAAATCAAGCAAAAAGGAGTAAAAGTTACATAGACTAACTGATATTTACGGTGAACTATACTTACAAATCTCCTACCGATTTATCCTCACCACATCCTCTTCTCCACTTCTCCACCTTCGTGTTCTGCACTATTTGCTAAATCAATATATATCCCACACACGGTTTACAGAAATAACAGTACATTGATGTTTTACGATATTACAATTCATATGTATACTTACTTACGTTAGGAAGCATTTTTTTCTAAACAAAATAAAGTGAAAAGAGCAGAAATGAAAAAAGTTCCTAAAATGTAACCCCAATTTAAAAATACATTCATATGTATGTGTGTAAAAATGTATATATATTTATTAGATTTAATTAGTGCATAAATATTATTAGGAAGTATAATAAAATGCTAATAATAAATTATTTCTGGGTTGTAAGATTACATTATTATGCAAGATAATATTGAATCCATAACTGGATAATGCAAAATATGGAGCCATATTTGCATCCATCTTGGCTCCATCAAGTTATTTTGCCCCTTGATACCTCATCTTCTTTATTTGAAAAATTATGATGAAAACAATGTATGGCATACAATTACATACTCCTTATGTATCAGCTTTTCTTGTTATTATAATATTCTATCTTAAGATGAGAATGAGGAGCAAATTAGTAGAATGCTACTACCACATGTGTTCCATGTGAAGAAATGCTTTTTGAGCAATATATTTTGGGTTCTCTTTTTATAGGAATGGTAACTCCAAGGAGAATTACCTCACAGAATATAAACCTGGACTTTTGGGAAAAAAGAGGATTTTTACTCAAAAGTGTTGTATATAACCATTATCATTCAATTTTGCCACCTGTACAATGGGGTTAATATAATTTCTAAGCAGTTATCAGGTAACTTCTTTGCAGAACATAACAAGAAATAATAATTCATACATATATAAATTATCTTAATGATTATATAGTAATAGTTCCTAACATTTACTTCTTAATTAAAATAAAATGAAAATACATCATAAACTGGGAACATATATGCTTTCTATATATTGTAAGCAAATATAATAATGATATACATATTTATATTGCTAAAATATTGTTTTGTAAAACTTAGGGAAAAAGACCTATTTTTGACAAAATTTAAGAAGAAAGGTAACTGGGGTGCTTAGAAAACAAACTTTATCCACTATATAATGGTTATACAAGTATCAGTGAGAGGACCATTTCCTGCCTAATATTCTTTTTATGGCATTTTTCACATCTCTGTTCCTCAGACTGTATATTGGGGGTTCAACATTGGTATTATGAGTGTATAGAATACAGCTACAATCTTGTTTTGCTCTGGTGAGGAGATGGCCCTTGGTTGGGCATACATGAAAAATACAGTCCCGTAGAATAAACTCACCACTATCATACGGGAGCCACAGGTGGAGAAGGTCTTACTCCTGCCTTGGGTTGAGGAATCTTCAGGACGGTGGAGAGGATATAAGCATAGGAAACCAGAATGACAGTTGTGGTGGTGACGACGATGAGAGCAGAGAGAACAAACAGCACAATCTCATTCACAAAGGTGTCAGAACATGAGATCTTGATCAAGGCTGGGACATCACAGAAAAAGTGGTCCAGTCTGTCTTCTCCACAGAAATGCAAACTGAAGGTGAATCCTGTTTGAACTATAGAGTTAATACCTCCACGAATCTAGGATCCAGTTACCAACCAAACACAGACCTTCTGGGACATGTGCACAGAGTAAAGGAGAGGAGAACATATGGCCGAAAACTGATCAAGTGACATTACTGCCAGAAGAAAGCCTTCGGTTGTGACAAACAGGGCAAAGAAGAAAAATTGGGCTGCACAGCCATTATAAGAAATTTTCTTCTCACTAGACAAGAAGCTGGCTAAAGTTTTGGGGGCAATGACTGTGGAGTAACAGAGGTCTAAATAGGACAAATATCTGAGGAAATAATACATAGGTGTGTGAAGTCTAGAGTCTAACAATGACAATTATCATGCTGATATTTCCCACCACAATGACCATATAGATTAGCAAGAATACTAGGAAAAGGAGAATTTTTAGCTTTGGAGAAGTTCGGAATCCCAGCAGAAAAAACTCAGACACCTCTGAGTAGTTCCTGTTAAACTCACTCTTCATGGCCAAGAAAATGTACAACTGGAAGGATGGTAAAAATGAAAGAGACAAGCAATCAGAATGCTAGTTTCAGTAAAATTCACACAACTGGTAAAAAGTATGGGCAAATGTTTTACAGCATATTGCCCCCAATATTTTACAAAACACCATGAGCGTAAAGATCTAATCACTATTTAAACAGAGCTCCCCAATGAAGGGTTGAATTCGATTGGTTAGCCTTTTCATATACGCTTATTTCCAAATAATGTAGATTAGACGTCTCAGTGAGCTTTGAGGAAAATGTCTGGAAAAAAGTATTTTTTATTTCTAATATTAGCAGTTTTCTGCCATTGAAAGCTGCCTTCCTGAGTAGAAGATTGTTCTCACAAATTTTATGAATGATTTCAGAATTTTATTAAGAGTGAAAAACCAGTTCAGTTGATGGTCTGGTTTTATTAAAAAAAATGTTTTTGTTTTCTTCATCTTCTATAGGAAAATAATATATGGTGACAATACCTCTATTTCCTATAGTAGAAAAAAGCCCCCAGTCATCATGATGCCTTTCTGTCAAGCAAAAGCTTCCTCTTTTTATACACTAACCTTATATCCTTATTTCTTCCATTATTTGTGTCCCTTCTGTGACATGCAGTTTTAGATGCTCAATTCATCTGCTAACAGCAGGTGATTCTTGCTCATATTCCCCAAACACAATGAGACCAGGCTTTTCTTTACTGTTCATTTTTCTTCCTTTCCTCCCTGCTCTGCCTTATCCTTCCTTTCCCTTCCATTCCCTTCCCTTTACTTCCCCCCACACACACTCCTTTTTTTTTCCTTTGGTATTTTGCAGATTGGGATGCAAGTAGAAATTTCTAAGATCATGGGCAAAGATGTTTCTGTCATTTAGAAAAGACAAACTTAATTTCAAATGCAAAGATCTATGCATATGCAGAACAGAAGGTACACAGAACAATTTAGTTAGCTACAAGTTTTTAAAATGGAATAAATATGTACTTAGACAATTATTTGAATTATATTTATTTTGGCTTGAATTATATTTTGGCTTACAAAATTGTGACTAGAAAATGGTCTAAAATAAAATACTATGGAGAGGGGAAGTATTTTCCTTCTCATTGTATGAATGGGGAAATGAACAAAAACAGATTTAAGAGGCTTGTTTAGAGTTGCTGCAGCATACTAGTTTATTATTCAATGCTCTGCTATAAAATACACAAGAAAACTGACAAACAATATGTATAACAATTCACATGCTATGATGTCTTACTTAAGTTTTGTTATTGTTGGTATAGTTTCACCAATTTTTACATTATTTAAATACAATTTGTACCTATGGAAGTATATTAGAATCAATTTGGCTCAGTTACAAGTTCTACTTTCTTTAAAAAATAAATGATTAAGAGCAATGTTGACTGACTTTATAAGGCAGAAGAATGGTCAAAATAACTTCTGGAAGGAGCTATCAGCTACAAAACTACATTTTCCCTAAATTCATATTTTATATAAACCAGATTCTGATTCCAACAGAATAGTTAAAAAGAGAGAGAACTAGAACTAAAGCAATCTAAAAGAAAAGAGTGTGGAGAGAATAAAGAGAAAGTAAATATTTGAGCTACCCTTAAAAATGAATACTACTGGGGGTACAAGTGTAGTTCCATGGTAGAATTCTCACCTGCCATGCAGGAGACCCAGATTTGATCCCCGGTCCATGCACTTCTCCCCTCCCTCCCACCGAAAAAAAAAAAAAAGCAAAAAACAAACAAACAAATTCAACAAACAATGCTGCAATAACAGGATACTCACATGGAAAAATTATGAAATGTGACCCCACCATACAGCATACAAATAAAATGAACTCTACTTATCAACTTGTCACATGATTGTGTGAAATCAAATGCATTTATGAAGGAACAAAACCATGAAAGGAAAGAAGTAAACCTTTGCTTAATAGGAAGCTTTTCTGCAACAGGAATTTCATCTCCTTAGCACTAGAAAAATAATAGTCTCTCTCTCTCTCCTTAGTTTACTGAACTTTTTCATTGATTAGACCAACAAATAGACCTTGGGACTTGAGAGAAATTCTCTCATGCTGGGCATTCCCAATGCAAGGCAGTCACGAGGGACTGAGCATCCCTCTTGCCAGCCATACCTTATAGTGAGAAAAAGGAGAAGAAATTAATTACTGAACTTATCAGACCTTTGGAAAGTTGGAAGGGCCCTCTGGAGGACATGAGAACTAATCTACTTACAGATCATAGTATTAAAACAAACACAGTTGAATGAGAAATACTTGACTCTTCTTTTCATTTCGTGATTTACACAGAACATTCCATATTTTTTTCCTTTTAATGAATTACAACCCTTACTTTCAGCAACTTTTTTCTTATCTTTGCTGTGAATACATTATGCTGGTGTCAGTCAGAGAAAAATTAATACAGAGAATAGGCTAAAAATTCAATAGGAAAACTGGGAGAACAAAGAAAATAGGGGATGCTGGGATGACACAATGATGAGGAAGAGAAGGTAGTTGTACCTCCCCATCTATGATTTCAAGGCACGGGAAGAATTGGTGTTAAAAGATCCCTAAAGCCCAGACATTTCTTCAGAAAGGAGATCCACAAGGTGTGAGAAAGAGATGCCCTTTCTTCATTTCTCCTCGGCTCTGCCTTTTCAGTGCAAAAGCAATCATAGGTGATCTGTAAACAAAGGAATGCTACTAGATTTGGCCAATAAGCTGTAGTTTACTGACCTTTAGTCTAGGGTATACAAAAATTCTGCAACTAAAATTTTCAGAAATAAATTATCTGAGGGCGGTGCGATGGTGGCTCAGCAGGTAGAATTCTTACCTGCCATGCTGGAGACCTGGGTTCGTTTCCTGGTGCCTGCCCATGTAAAATTAAAAAAAATAATAATAAATACAAATAAATAAATGATCTGATATAAAAATTGTCAAGACTATCAACAGTCAAGATTTTTTTGCTTCATCCAGTTTGACACTTTTGTTGTATCAACTTCCCTATAATAGGATAAGTTTAATTTGTCATGCATACATGACACATTGAAACTGCAAATTATCTTATTAAAAATAGAACATTGTTCTTTAATGAGATACATTTTGAAGATAACAGGTTATCAAACAGTTTGTATCAAAGAGATGCTAAGTTTTAATGGATCACTCACAGAGCAAGAGGGGAGGAAATCCCTGAATCATTGAATTAAACATGCACCTATTATATTTTTTTGTATAAAAATTTGCGTTTTTTTAGTGATTGCTCTAGGGGTAAATAATATATGCTCTAACCCACATTTTCAAGATATGATGACTCTTCTTCAAATATTTAAAGACCCTGGTATCTTTTCAAGTTTTTCATATGTCATTGGTTTAATCATTCATATGCTGACACGGCAAAATACAGTTTCTCATTTTCTTTGACCAGCAATCAGTTTCTGCTTCAAGAAGATAATATTTAAGTGAAGGAACATTAGCCAACAAGTAGTTAGTGATAATTATGTCTTAAATCCTTTCAACATCTGCTATGCATAGCAAGATGAAAAATCTTATAATCTTAATACATACAAGAAAAGCATTTGAAAATATTGAACACCCACTATGACATGGTTTAGAATGCCATTCTAATGCACCTATTATATTTTTTTGTATAAAAATTTGCGTTTTTTTAGTGATTGCTCTAGGGGTAAATAATATATGCTCTTAATTTTTCACAGAACATTAATATGAACTAAAGAAAAGTTCCAATCATCTAGGTGCATTGACTACTTTGCTACTGTCTTCTATCTATAGATGTCATGTACATATACATAAAATTAAAAACTCCAAAACATAGCTTTATAATTTTGGCTTTAAACATCACAAGTATTTTTAAAATTCAACATAAAATAATGCTTTTATATTAACTCACATATTTACAAATTCCAATGCTTTTCTGTGTTCTAAGAGATACTAGTTTTCTCTGTTAACTTTTCCCTTTAGCCTAAAGAACTTCTTTTATCTTTTCTTATCTGCAAATTTCACATAATACATTCTCTTAATTTTCCCTTGTAAGAAATGTTCTTTATTTTGCCTTCAATCCTAGAATATACCTTCCCTGCACTTGGCATTTTGGTGGCCTCCCCACTTCCCATCTTTAAGCACTTTTTAAAGATGCTATTCCACTGTCTAATGGACTCTATAGCTTCTGATGAAAAGTCCACAGTAATTAGAGCTATTGTTATCTATTATCTATACCAATTTTTTTTCTAGCAGCATACATTTTAATAGATTTATCTTCAAGAAGAGTGATTTTCCTTTTTCTTCTTCATGTAGTTGTTAATCATATCTAGAGATATTTTAATTCAAATTCTTAAAAAACTTTCCAATTTGTCCTTGTATATTTCTCTATTGAAATTTCCTATCTGTTCACCTTTATGAAACTATTTTCTTTTATCTCATTGAGCATAGTGATAATAACTGCTGCAAAGTTCCTGTCTGATAAGTTCAACATCTGAGTTATTTTGTATTTGGCTATAGTACTTGTTTCCTTCATAACAGGCCAATATTCCTAAGCTCCCTATGTTTAATAGCCTTTAATTTTATACTAAACATTTTTAATGTCATTTCAATACAAATTATTGAGGTATATTCATATACCAGATAATCATTCAAAGTGTTCAATCAAAGATCACAGTATCATCATATAGATGTACATTCATCACCACAATCTTTTTTTTAATATTTTCAATTATCAAAAAAATACATATAAGAATACTTTGGTTTGCAAAACACTGCCAGAATGCAATATACCCAAAATGGAATGGCTTTTAAAAGGAAAATTTATTGAGTTGCAAGTTTATAGTTCTAAGCCCATTAAAATGTCCAAACTAAGGCATCCAGATAAAGGTACCTTGATTCAAGAAAGGCTGATGGGTCCAGAACATCTCTGTCAGCTGGGAAGGCACATGTTAGTGTCTGGTAGGTTTCTCTACTGGCTTCTTCAAACTGCTTCCCCAGGGGTATTTTCCTTCTGCATTTCCAATGGTATCTGGTTGTTTGAATTCTGTTGGCTCTGAAGCTTTTTCCAAAACAGTTCCCTCTTAAAGGCAGTAAGTTTACCTGTTGAGTTGACTTCAAAAAAAGAAGTACATCTGAGCAATAAAAGAGGTTCTTTGAGGGTGACTCATAGGTGTAATTATAAGTAGGCTTAGCTTCTCTTTTACAAGAATAAATTTCATAAGGGTAAGGCCCAAGATTGTGAGTTTGGTTTACTAAATTGGTAATCCCTAATACTTTCAAGAATTTCTGGAATTCCCCAGGTGGGGAAGTTTAATATTTCCATATTTTTCTCCAGTTCCTCCAAGGAGACTTTGAAAATACTTTTTTATTCTCTGCCCAACTTACTCTGGGATGTATAGAGGCATCACACTAATTTGTACAAACCAGCAAGATGCCAATCCCTATTCAAGGTTCCATGTAATTATGGTGTTCGAATAAACTGACCATACAAGTTAAATTAGATAATGTGCTATTGAAAATACAAATTAGCCAAAATAAACATTTCTTCTTTTGGTCCCAAACAGAAGTTGAAGTTTTAAAACACAGTCAATATCATCCTTTACCCTTTAATCTGATTTACCTTAGCCCCAATCAGATCTGCCTCATCCATGTCTCTAACTAAAGTCTGATCTTTTCAGATTGTTTAACAGTTTGTGCATGGGGTAATGCTGACTCTAGAGCTGCAGAACTCTAGCTCTGAATTTTAGTTGCCACACAAATACTGAAAGTTCCAGGGATTGACCAAGTTACACACAAACAGCTTAGCATCTCAGAATTTAGAAATAACCATACTCCTCAGGAACAGATCTGCTGCTGTAAGAGCTTGCAATCTACTTTACAATAAGCATTTCCCTGATAATCTATGCTCTCAGATTCAATTCTCTGAGTTTGAACTTTATAGTTAGTCCATTTTAGTGAGGTGTTATAATGTTTGCTTTTTCATTTGTGGTTTATTTCACTCAATATACTGTCCTCAAGGCTCATTCCCCTAACTGTATGCCTCACAACTTCATTCTTTCTTGCAAGTGCTCAATATTCCATTGTAGGTATACAGCACAGTTTGCCCTTCAGTTCATCAGTTGATGTACCCTTAGGCCATCTCCACCCATTGCAATTGTGAATACTTTCACCATAAACACCAGTGTGCAAATGACCATTCTTGTCTTTGCTTCCAGTTCTTCCAGGTACATACCTAATAACAGAATTGCAGGATCATATAGCAATCCTATACTTTACCTCCTGTGGAACCACCATACTGCCCTACAGATGGGCTGCATCATTCTACTTCTTTACCAACAGTGAATAGGGAACAGTTCATCCCTCACTCCACATTTTATCCAGCATTTGCATCTTTTTATTTATTATTTAAACAGTTTATTCACATGCCATATAATCCATCATAATTAAAGAATCAATGGTTCCTGGTATAATCACCTAGTTAGGCCTTCACCACCACAATCTATATAAAGACATTTCCATTTCTTTCACAAAGAAAGAAGAGAAGGAAAAATGAAGAATGAAAAATTAAAAAATTAAAATAAAAAGGAAAAGCTCCAACATCAACACCAAGACTCCCATACTCTTCCCTTTATCCCCTTTTATTGTAATTTAGCTTTGGTATATTGCCTTTATTACATTTACTGGAAGTATATTACAATATTACTGTTGATTATAGACACTAGTTTGCATGGTTTCTATCTTTCCATATACCATCCCATTTTCAACACCTTGCAATATTAACATTCATTTGTTCTCCCTCATGTAAAAGCGTTCTTATATTTGTACATTTAATCACCATAATTGACTACTCCAGGTTTCACTAAGTTCTACAATTCCAGACTTTATCTTCTATCTTTCCTTCTGGTGTCATACATGCCCTAGCCTTCCTCTTCCTCTTTCAACCATATTCACACTCATTTTTGTTCAGTGTACTTACAATACTGTGCTACCATCAGATAACATTGCACTGTATGTTTCTGGATCTAGATAATCAATCCTGTTGAACATTCAAATGCACAATCTCTACTTTCTTTCTATTTCCTGAAAACCTGTGTTCTCACCTTTAACTCTCAAATTTCATATTAGTGATTCTGTTTAGTTCACATTAATCATAGTTCATATCAGTGATACTGTTTTGCTAAAGCTTCCAGAATGCAGCTTTATTCTCATTAAATTTATTAAATATAATGAGATTTATCTCATTAAATCTCTTTTAATGAGATTTATTTAGTTAAAAATTTATAGTTCATCTGAGGTTTTCTATTACTTGTGAAGGCACAAGGCAACATCTGCTGGCCTTATCTCCTGGCTTCTGGGTTCCAATGGCTTTCCCCCAAGCAATTCCTTTCTGTATCTCCAAACATCTGGATTGAGCTGTGAGTGTTAAGATGAAGTTTGCTGAGCTTCTGAGCTCTCTTCTGACCTCTCTCTTTTAAGCCCCCTGCTAATTAAATTAAACCTCACCCATTATAGAAGGCACTCCCCTTAGCTGACCACAAATGCAATCATCCATAGATCAATTTCACATAGTGATGACTTAAGGCAGCAGAAACGAAACAATGGGACATCATCACCTGGCTAAATTAACACCTAAACTTAATTACCACAGATACCGTACAGAATTTGTCCTTTAGTTTCTGGCTAATTTCACTCAACATAATATCCCCATGTTTCATCCATGTTGTTTCATGCTTCATGACTTTATTCTGTCTTACTGCTGCAAAATATTCCATTGTATGTATGCACCATGGTTTATTTATCCACTCGTCCATTGACAGATATTTGGATGGTTTCTATTTCTTGGCAATTGTAAATTATGCCACTACAAACATTGGGGTGCAAATGTCTGTTTGTGTCCCTGTCTTCCAGTCCTCTATATATTTACCTAGTAATGGGATTGTTGGATCATATGGCAATTCTATACATACCATCCTGAGGAACTACCAAGATGCCTTCCAGAGTGGTTACAGAATCTACATTTCCACCAACAGTGAATAAGTATTCCTCTTTCTCCACATTCTCTCCAGCACTTTTAATTTTTTTTATAGTGTCCTTTGTAGTAGATGTGAGATGATATCTCATTGTGGCTTTGATTTGCATTTCCCAGATAACTAGTGGAGTTGAGCATTTTTCTCATGTTTTTGAGTAATTTGTATTTCCTCTTTGGAAAAGTGTCTGGTCATGTCTTTTGTCCATTTTTCAGTTGGGTTGTTTGCTCTTTTGTTGTTGAGTTTAAGAATCTCTTTATATATTCTGAATATTAAACCCTTATCTGATATGTGGTTTCCAAATATTGTCTGCCATTGGGTACACTGTCCTTTTACTTTCCTAACAAAGTCCTTTGATGGTTTAGTTTTGAGGAGATCCCACTTATCTATTTTTTCTTTCATTGCTCATGCTTTGGGTGTAAGGTCTAAGAAACTACCTCCTATCACAAGATCTTTAAAATATTTCCCTACATTTTCTTCTAAGAGTTTTACATTCTTAGCTCTAAAGTTTAGGTCTCTGATCCATTTTGAGTTAATTTGTGTACAGGGTGTGAGATAGGGATCCTCTTTCATTCTTTTGCATATGGGTAGCCAGTTCTCCAAATATCATTATTGAAGAGGCTGCTTTTTCCTAGGTAAGTTGGCTTGGGCTCCTCATCAAAGAACAGTTGCCATAGATGAGAGGGTCTATTTCTGACCACTCAGTTTGATTCCATTGGTCAGTATATCCATCTTTATGCCAGTGCCATGATGTTTTGACCACAGTAGCTTTTTAATATGCTTTAAAGTCAGGTAGTGTGAGATCTTCCATTTCATTTTTATATCTCAAGATATTTTTAGCTATTTGGGGCACCCCACCCTTCCAAATAAACTTGGTTATTAGTTTTTTTTCTTTCTGAAAACTAAGTTGTTGGGATTTTAGTTGGTATTGCATTTAATCTATAAATTAATTTGGGTAGAATTTTCATCTTAACTACATTTAGTCTTCTAATCCTTGAACACGGTATGCCCTTCCATTTATTTAGTTAGGTCTGCCATGATTCATCTTAGAATTTCTTGAGGTTTTCTGTGTATAGGTTTTTGTATCCTTACTTAAATTTATGACTAAATATTTTATTTTTGGTTGCTATTCTAAATGGAGGGATTTTTCCTTTATTTTCTCCTCAGATTGCTCATCACTAGTTTATAGAAACACTACTGATTTTTTTGGGTATTGATCTTGTACCCTGCCACTTTGCTGTACTCATTTATTAGCTCTAATAGCTTTGCTGTAGATTTGTTGAGATTTTTTATATATAGAATCATGTCATCTGCAAACAGTGAGAGTTTTACTTCTTCCTCTCTAGTTTGGATGCCTTTTACTTCTTTCTCTTGTCTAATTGCTCTGGCTAGAATTTCCAGGACAATGTTGAATAACAATGGTGAGAGTAAGCATCCTTGCTTTGTTCCTAATTTTATAGGGAAAGTTTTCAGTCTTTCCCCAATAAGGATGATGTTAGCTGTGTGTTTTTGTATCTTCCCTTTATCATATTGAAGAAGGCCCCTTCTCTTCCTATCCTTTAAAGTGTTTTCATAAAGAAGTTATGTTGAATTTATCAAATACCTTTCCTGCATCAATCAAGATGATCATGTAGTTTTTCTGCTTTGATTTTTTGATATGATGCATTACATTAGTTTATTTTCTTGAGATGAACCATTCTTGCATACCTGGAATAAATCCCACTTGGCCATGATGTATAATTATTTTAATGTATTGCTGTATTCAATTTGCAAGTAGTTTGTTGAGAATTTTTGCTTCTACATTCATTAAAGTGGTTAATCTTTAATTTTCTTTTCTTATAGTATCTTTGTCTGTCTTGCTATTAGGGTGATGTTGGCAGGATTGGTACTAATTATTTATTGAATGCTTGGTAGAATTCACATGTGAAGCCATCTGGTCCTGGACTTTTCTATTTGGGGAGATTTTGATGATTGATTCAATATCTTTATTTATGATTGGTTTGATGAGTCACCTATTTCTTCTGGAGTCAGTGTTGGTTGTTCATATTTCTTTAGGAAATTGTCTATTTCATCTATGATGTTTAGTGTTTTAGCATATAGTTGCTTATAATAGCCTCTCAGTATCTCCCTTTTTTCTGTGGGGTCAGTAGCTATGTCCTCTCTCCCATTTTTTATTTTATTTATTTGCATATTATCTCTTTTTCTTCCAGCCTAGCTAAAGTTCAATTGATTTTATTGATTTTCTCAAAGAACAAACTTCTGGTTTTGTTGATTCTCTATATCACTTTCATGTTCTCAATTTCATTTATTTCTGCTCTAACTTTCATTATTTCTTTCATTCTGTTTGTTTTGGGGTTAGTTTCTGTTCAACAAGGTGAACAGTTAACTCCTCAAATTTTTCACTTTCGTCTTTTTAAAAATTGGTATATAGGGCAATAAATTTCCTTCTGAGCACTGCCTTTGTAGCATCCCATAAATTTTAATATATTGTGTTTTCACTGTTATTTGCCCCAAGATATTTATTGACTTCTCTTGTAATTTTCTCCTTGACCCACTGGTTGTTTAAGAATGTGTTCTTTAGCCTGCACAAATTTGTGAATTTTCTAGCTCTCTGTTATCAATTTCCACCTTCATTCCATTATGATTTGATAAAATGTTTCTATAATTTCAAATATTTTTTAATTTATTGAGACTTTTTTTGTGACCCAATATGTGATCTATCTTGGAGAATTGTCCATGAGCACTTGAGAAAAGTATGTACGTTGCTGTTGTGGGTGTAGTGTTCTATAAATATCTACTAAGTCTAGTTCATTTATCATACTATTAAACATAACTGTTTCCTTATTGACCTTCTGTCTAGATGTACTATGCATTGATGAGAGCAATGTATTATTATTGTAGAGGAGTCTACTTTTCCTTTCAGTGCTGTCCCTGTGTCTCATATGATTTGGAGCACACTAACTTGGTGAATAAATAGTCATGATTGTTAAGTCTTCTTGATAAATTTTCCTTTTATTAATACATGCTGTCCTTCTATGTTTCTTTTAATTGTTTCAAATTTGAAGTCTAATTTGTTGATATTAGTATAGCTACCCCTGCTCTTTTCTGGTTGTTGTTTGCATGGAATATCTTTTTTCAGACTTTCACATTCAACCTATTTTTGTCCTTGAGTCTTAAGTTAGGCTCTTGTAAAGAGCATATAGATGGGTCAGCTTTTAAAATCCATTTTTCCAATCTATGACTTTTTAGTGAGGAATTTAATACATTAACATTTAATGTTATTGCTGTGAAGACAGTAGTTCTTCTACCATTTGGGTTTTGGATCTTATATGTCATGCCTTATTTTTCTCTC
This sequence comes from Tamandua tetradactyla, assembly GCF_023851605.1. Lineage (NCBI taxonomy): Eukaryota > Metazoa > Chordata > Mammalia > Pilosa > Myrmecophagidae > Tamandua > Tamandua tetradactyla. The sequence goes on from NC_135333.1 coordinate 121,013,671, forward strand.
TCCCTTTTTATCTTCCTGATAGTCTTCATTTCTACCCTTTTCCCAAAACTCTTTTTCTTTTCTTTTCCAATCTGCCTATAATTTCCCCTGTAGTATTTCTTGTAGAGCAGGTCTCTTGTTCACACACTCTCTCAGAGTCAGTTTTTCTGAAAATATTTTAAACTCCCCATCATTTTTGAAGGACAGTTTTGCTAGGTGTATATTTCTTGGTTGGCAGTTTTTCTCTTTTAGTATCATAAATATATCATATCACTCCTTTCTTGCCTCCATGGTTTCTGCTGAGAAATCTGTACATAGTCTCATCAAACTCCCCTTGTAAGTGATGGATTGCTTTTCACTTGCTGCTTTTGAATTCTCTTTTGTCTTTAAGATTTGACAATCTGATTAGTAAGTATCTTGGAGTAAATCTTTTCAGATCTATTCTGTTGGGGTACACAGCACTTCCTTGAATCTATAACTTTATGTCTTTAATATGAGATGGGAAATTTTTAGTAATAATTTTCTTCATTATCCTTTCTATTCCTTTTCCCTCCTGTTCTCCCTCTGTGACAACCATAACAAATATATTCATGTGCTTCATGTTATCATCAATTCCCTCAGACCCTGGTCATATTTTCCATTATTTTCCTTATCTATTCTTTTGTGTGGAGGATTACAAATGTTCTGTCCTCTAGTTCACTAATACTTTCTTCTGCCTCTTCAAATGTGCTGTTGTAGTTACATTTTTTTAAATCTCTTCTATTGTGTTTTTCATTCCCATAAGTTCTGTCATTTTTTTCAAGTTTTTGAGTTCTTCCTTATGTCCATCCAATTTCATCTCTATATTCTTCATCTCTTTTGCTATATCTTCCCTCAACTAGTTGACTTGATTTTTTAAAGTGAATCTGCATGTCTGTTTAAACATCTTTAATTAGTAGTTTCAACTCCTGTATCTCATTTCCAATGAATGACATTTAATTTAATCAGCTTGGGTCTTAAAAGAAGAAGTCAGAAGAGAGAGAAAGTTCTCCAAGCTGCTGTCACAGACCAGATGTTTGGAGCTGCAGAAAGGAAATGTCCCAAGGGAAGCTGTTTGAAACCAAAAGCTGGAAGAGAAGGCAGGGAGATGTTACCATCTGCCTTCCCATATGACAAAGGAAGCCAGCTGCCTTTCTTCCAAAGAATTGCAAATTTGTAATTAAATAAGTCACCTTTATAAAAGTCAATCCATTTCTGATGCATGTACAATGTGCATAGAGTCACCGATGTCTGCCAAACGGTTCTTACAGACAGTTCTTGACCACTGACTAGCTGCCCTAGAGGACTAACTAAATTCCACACCTGTCTATGCTGCCAACTTGCCCCACCTCTCTAATGTAATTTTACAGAGATGTTGCATCCTACATATTGCTCTCAAAAAGTGTTGATATTTTGTTTTAGCATGCAGTTGATTTAGTAAGATGCAAGTTAAGTCTTCACTGTAATGAACAGTACCTCAGATATGAGATCAGACTGCTTTCAGGCCATCTCACATATGTAAATTTCATAGGTCTGACAGAGACTTTGTCAGAGTTTTTACATAGAAATCAGGGTTACACTTCTCTGATTAATACCTTAAGAAAATTCCTGTCTCCATTCTAAAGTGACCCTCTAGGTCCTAGAATCTGATCTTAATTATTTCAGAATAGAAAAGATTATTTCTCAAAGTGTAGGTATCCCTTGATTGTGTTTCCCTTCAAAAATAGCTAATGTTGGCATATTCACATATATCAGTCATTTCCTCCAAGAAAACCAGGTATAAAAGGGAATTTTCTGAATGGATAAAAGAAAAAGACTGTGAAAAGCATACGAGTGTTGTACGTGCAGGTGAAAGGCTCAATGCTTTATGATTAAGATCAGGAACAGGAGCAATGTAAAGAAGTATCTTTTGATGATTTCTAATCAGCATTATATGGGAGGCCTAGACAGGTCAGTAAGACAAAAGAAGAACTGTAAAAAAGGATATAGATTGAAAATTAAAGAGTTAAAAACTATCTTTATTCACAGACAACATAATTACCTATGTAGAAAATCTTAAGAAATTTACTAAAACCTCCCAGAACTGCTACTTAAGTTTGACAAGTTCACAGTATATAAAAAAAGTTATATTTGTATACTAACAATGAACACTTGGAAAGAAACATTAAAATATCAGTTTAACTAGTATAAAAATATGAATTACTTAACAAAATATGTTTTTGTTAAGTAAGTAACAAAATATATTTTGTTAAGTACCTTTGTATCAGTTAGGGTTCTATCATAGAAGCTGAGCCATTAAAACACTACTAATTAATCTCTGTAAGACAGTTGTTTGTATGGCTGATGGTGGAGCTTGAAGTCCACAGAACAGGCAGTCAGGAATATAAGATGAATAAAAAATAGGGAAGAGCAATAACAAGCTTGAATCCACAAGCCCTATCTAAAGCTTATTAGGATAGACTTAATTTAAACACATTTAGGTTCTCATTGCCTCTGACCTTGGTCACTTGTCTTACAAATGTGTTTAAAGTGGTTTCCACATCCTTCGCACCAGGTGTAACCATCATATCAGCAATATGATGACAAAATGTTATGCTCTTTGGACATAAATGGTCTATAAGTTACCTTTCATTAAGTTATAACATAGATTGATATGCCTATGAAGAAGTGATATGCCCAGGAGGTAATATAATAAAGGTGTATTGCTGGCATTACCAGCTTAAAGCAAAGTGATCTTTGGTGTTAACAAAAGGTATTGAGGAAATGAAGCATTGGTCTAATCAAGAACTGTATACCAGTTTCCAGGAGATGTGTTGATCTGCTCCACCAATGAAACCTCACATGGAAATAACAGCTGCAATTTGAGTCATCAGATAATGTTTATGAAAATCCATTACCATTACACAAGATCCATGTGTCTTCTGCCTAGGTCAAATAATCAAGCTGAATGGGGATCACCTGCACAAATTTCAAGTAGGAGGCATCACCTGCACTACCTGCATATATTTCAAGATGTTGATATTTGCACTTATCTCTGCAATCCACCCAGAATTTTTATCATTTTCATACATAGTAAAGCTCTAGTGTATTCCACTTGGTCTTCAGTACTGTAATTACCTCACTCTACAGGTCAACCGTTGCTAAGTGTCACCCATTGCTAAGTGTGTCTAATTCAATCATACATTCAGAACTAAGAAATAACCAAAGGATAGGTTTGAAGACTGCACTCCTACTCTGGGCTTCAGTGGCTTTTGGGTATCTAATAAACTGTGTTGAATCAGTGCCAGTGTCCACTAAGATCTGAAAATCTGGCTATTTTCTCTTCCTCTATGCAATCACCCTTATAAATAGTTGCAGATTCTTGAGACAAAAAACTGTCAGGAGAATTAAGGGTATAAAACTTTGGCAGTTTAGCAGAATCCTTCCTCAAGGGATCCTAAGTTCCCATCATCACAAAGGACTTCTCAATATCTAATAATTGACTCAAATCTAGCAATTGATCGAATGGCTGTTCTAGTTTGCAAGCTGCAAGAATGCAATACACCAGAACTGGAACAGATTTTTTAAAGGAGAATTTAATAAGTTACAGTTTTACAGTTCTTAGGAAGTGAAAGTGTCCAAATTAAGGCATCAACAAGAGGTTACCTTCACTCAGGAAAGGTCAATGGGTCAAGATCACCTCTGTCAGCTGGGTAGTCATGTGGTTGGCATTTGCTGGTCCCTTGCTCCTGGGCTCCCTTGCTTTCAGCCTCTGTTTCTGTGGGGGTTCCTCACTTCACTTCTCTGGGGGTGGCTTTCATCTCTTGGCTTCTCTTGGCTCTCTCCAGTTTTTGGCTTGCTTAACATCTCATGGTAATGTCTGCTGGGCCCCAAGCATTGCCAAACATCAGCGTCTCTGTTCTCTGAAGCAAATGTTCTCCAAGCATCTACATCTGCTCTCTCTGTTGGCTCTGAGGATTCTGTCATTTCTGGCTCTCTCCAAAATGTTTCCTTTTGTACAGGATTCCAGTAAACTAATCAAGACCCACTGGGAATGGGTGGAGTCATATCTCCATCTAATCAAAAATCACTCTCACAATTGAGTGTGTCACGTTTCTGCAGAGATAATCTAATCAAGTTTTCCAAACTGCAGTATTGGATTAGGAATAAAAGGAACAGGTGTCTCCACAAGATTGAATCAGGATCAAAACATGGCTTTTCTGGGGAGCCTAATACTTTCAAACTGGCGCTATGACCATGACTCTCCATTTTTGTGATTCAAGTCAAACTTTTGTTCACAGGACTGAGGACTTTTATGCTTATTCCCATCAAGTAAGACTTTAGTAGCCTGATATCTATTTCAGTTTTAAGGAAACAATGATCAGTAGACAACACTAAAGATCTCTGTGAATCAGACTATTCTGATTGTTGTTTTGACTCTACAGTTCATTCCATAACAATGTCTATCTTGTCTCTGCAGGTTAGCTATCCATTTATCCTCAACCACCGCTGAATTTCCATGGTGTTTAAGAATTTCAGAATATCTTTTTGGTTTCTCCCTATCAATAAATTAGGCCTGATCCCACTAAATATCTTTTCCATCTTGATTCTGCACCCATAAGATCTTTCACCTCAAACAGTTCTCCAGCTTTTTTAGATGAAAAATTAGCAAAATTTGCAAGTCTTGTGTTGTCAATTGGCTCTCATCACAGTCCATACTTCATATCTGACAATTTGGGGCTTGCTGAGACTTAAGTCTTGTTATAGGCCTAGAAGCAGAGAGAGGTGGGGGAAAGAAATAGATCTTGAACAAGAGATGGGGTGATGCCAATTGAGCATGGGGTATCTTTGTGGGAGAGGTAGTAATAAAAATTCAGTTTCTGGGATAGATATTTTTAAATTCAGATTTTATTTTTATGTTATTTGTCCTTTTTAATATTTGTTTTTATTTCACAACAAAATTGGAAATATTTTGGTTAAAAAATTTTACCAGACTTTTTTTTTATATAAAGGATTTGCAGTGATAAACCTTTTTATACCTAATACTCATGATTTCTAGTTTTGAAGTTTTCCCTTTGTTAAGCTTGTTAGAATTTTTATATTTTTAATTAAAAAAATATTAAACCTTGTGGATATTTTCTATTACACATATTTTATTTTACTATTTTTTATATATAGGTTCCTTTTATTTATTTGACTTGACTTACAGTTTTGTCTTGTTCGTTAACATTTGAGATTAATCTGTTGATTTTTCTGCATTTCTCCTTCATAATATTTGCATAGAATACTTTTTATATCCCTCTAAGTACTTCTTCTATTTTGCTATATCCAAAAAGTTTAGATGCATATTAACTTTGTTAGTATTTACTAATAAATAAATACTGTTTACTATAGCATATAATTGAAATTTACTTCTATTTATTTTTTATCCATAGATTTTTAAAAGGTATTTATTTTTAATGTCTATGCCCATAGTGTTTCCTAGATATCTATCTGTTTTTTATTTCTATTTTAAGTTAATCGTGGTTAGAGCACATAGACGAAATAACTCCAAGCCTTGAATTCATTCAAGTTTGTTTGTCTGTTTTAGGTCCCTATCGATTGCCAATTTTTGTATTTCACATGTATTCAATAGTTAGTAGCATGCTGTGATGACTAATGCTTTTGTTAGAAGTTAAGCGTGGGAAAATGTATGTTGAATTTTGGTACATTTGTAGTTAGATATTCAAAGCCACACCTCATGCTCTTTCAAGTTGAAGATACTGGAAACGTCAATGTCTACAGCTGGTATGGTTTTGATCAATGATTTGGTTCTACCAACTAGATCCATACAAACTCAGATTTTGGAAGACCAAAGTAAGGTGATCAACCCTCTGCTCCTTCTGGCTTTTATTGCTGGTGAGGAATGTCATGGAGACAAGTGCACTTTTTCCCTGAAGCATTTTGGAGTTTCCAGCTTCCTGGAGAGCTACTTTGATGGATAAAGAGGTAATAACATATTTATTTTCACATATCTGAACCTCAGATCACAATTATGGGCTGGGCTTTTAAGTCACACCTCCCATTGGAAATATCTCTGTTTTAAGTGATCTTCTATAAAGCTAGAGGTTATTACAAGAGTACTAGCTAGAAGCTCCTCCAGTCTTTCCAAATTTGACATGTTGCTATTCTGCTTAATGTATATCTTGCAGTTTAAAATACCTAAATTGTATGGGGGGTGTTGAGCAGTGCAAGGGTAGTTGAGTGATACAATTCTTGCCTGCCATGCAGAAGATTTGAGTTTGATTCCCAGCCCATGCACTTCCCAAAACAAACAAACATCAACGAAAACAAACAAACAAAAATTAAACAAATGATGCTGCAATAACGGATTTTTTTTATCCACATGGAAAAACAATGAAATGTGAACTCAACCATATAGCATACAAATAGTAATAATAATAATAATAATAATAATAATAATAATAATAATAACCTAGGTGTGTTTCCTTCCTACACTAATGAAGCTTCTACTAATACCAACTTATAATAAAGAAAAGCTTTGACCAAACAATTTTCTATACACTGGGAAGATTCCAAATAAATTCTAGAAATAATTTTTAATTAAAAAGTGGATTTTTAAAACTGGATTACCTTTCATTTATGGGCCAACTTAAGGGAAAATGGCATCCTTATAATACTGAGCCTATTCAAAACAGTGTTATGTCTGTGGTTTCATTCTAATTTTTTAGACCCAGTAAATATTAAGGACTTTTAAAATGCTGTTCTAGTTTGCTACTGCCAGAATGCAATATACCAGAGATGGGATGACTTTTTAAAAAGGGGAATTTAATCAGTTGCTGGTTTATAGTTCTAAGGCTGAGAAAATGTCCCAATGAAAATAATTCTATAGAAATGTCCATTCAAAGGCATCCAGGGAAAGATACCTTGGTTAAAGAAGGCCAATGAAGTTCACAGTTTCTTTCTCAAGTGAAAAGGCACATGGCAAACAGTCAGTTTCTCTCTCAGTAGGAAGAGCACATGGCAGACACAGCATCATCTGCTAGCTTTCTCTCCTGGCTTCTGGTTTCATGAAGCTCCCCTGGAGGCATTTTCCTTCTTCATCTCCAAAGGTCGCTGGCTCATGTACTCTCTGCTTTGTGGTGCTGCTCTCTCTGAATCTCCCATTCTCCAAAACGTTTCCTCCTTTATAGGACTCCAGCCAACCAATCAAGACCCACCAAATGGGTGGAGACATGTCATCACCTAATCCAGTTTAACAACCACTCTTGACTAAATCACATCATCCAGGGAGATGATCTGATTACAGTTTCAAACATACAGTATTGAATAGGGATTATTCTACCTTTATGAAATGGGAATTTGATTAAAACATGGCTTTTCTAGGGGACATACATCCTTTTAAACCAGCACAAATACAGATTTCTTCTTAATGTTTTTACTACGTATATTTTTCTGTAATTTTGTTCAACATTATCATTTCTTTTGTTTTGTTTTCAAACTACTTAGTATTAAAATATAGGAAAGTACAGAATTAGCAAAAATTATCAAGAGTATTTGTTATATATAAAATATGTTTGCCATCAAGAAAAAAGGTAAACAATAATTTGGAGAGAATGTTTGGTGCTCATAATTTGTAAATAATGTAGTTTACTACATAATTATAAATATTCATTTCTCTGAAATTTTTTTATAAAGTGCTCACTTTTTAATCTATATCTCATGCATATCAGTATGTCTGTCATGATAGTTAATTGAAAGGAGTTTTAGCTAATGAAAAAAATAAGGTCCATAGAGAATTCCCAAAGAGTGTATAGAAGAGAAGAGAAAATTCCTTGTTCTTTGACTTTCATTAGACTCTTTGTTTGTACCTTAGTTTTCTGTAGTCCTCATGGACAACAAGTAAATCCTCAACACTAAAATATCCAGAAAAATGCTGCACAGGAGTACATAACTAAGGTGATCACAGACAAACACTGTTGACATTCTGTCAGATAATCATGAACTCTACTTGACACAAGGTTACCGTGGTCTTTCGTTTTTGGTTTTTTTCTTTTTTGGCTTGGGCAGACACCAGGAATCAAACCCGGGTCTCCGGCATGGCAGGTGAGAACTCTGCCACTGAGCCACCATCATCTTTAAATACTGGGGTGATCCAATTATCTTCACTGGAAAACAAAAAAAAAATACCAGAATTTGAGGAGAAATTTTCTTTTACATTTAAGCCTTAGGTATAAATATAAAATGTATACCTCAAATTTCCAACTAGGATGTAAAACCTTATGAATTAAAATTCAGTTTTCATAGAAAAAATGTAAAAGTTGAGATGTTCAACAGGATGTCTCTCTACTTCTAGAGAAGGACTAAGTAGTTATGGTATTTTTTAATTAAATAACTAATAATAGTAAAATATTATTTTCAATATAATATATATTATATTGTTAATATATGCTCTTAGGAAAATGATAAAAATACATTAATTTATGAGAAGGATCTTAATTTGATAAAATGAACATACATTTAAAAATGTTAGTCTTTTAATTTCAGCTAGGTTTACTGATTATTGTTACTTTTAGCATACTAATAAATTGTCCCTATTTTACTCTATTTTCAAATTTTGCTGCATGAAAAAGGAAACTAAAAGAGTTGAAATGAAATAAGATATAAATATATTCGCTATTGTCATGTAATGATTCAAACACTGATTGCTCTCATAATTGCAACGAATCACTACGGTTGAGTTATATGTAATGTTCCTATTCTAGGTGAGGATAATTCTTTAGCCAGAAATATATTAATATTAGACATTCAGAATGTGAGTAAAATTAATAGAAAATGTTATCTTCTTGCTGAAATTCCCACAAATATATAGTTTAAGTTGAATAACCAAAGAATTTATTTCAATCCTTTATCTCAGTTTAATAAAATTAAATTCAGAAGTCAAAATTATTTCTTCTTCATGAGGGTAAAATTTTCTACATACAATGTTTAAATAAGCTATAAGGAATCTATTTCACATCTAAGAGAGTGATGTGATTTATAGATCTATAATCAAAGCCAGGACATTATTTCCTTATTTTGTCTTGTGCCTTTCAGCAGGTATCTGCCATGACTGACAGTGCAACAAACAGCACTCAGAATTAACTGACTTCGTTGTTCTTCGTTCTTCTTCATTCAGAGTTTGCCCAGAGCTCCACATTCTCCTCTTGCTGCGATTTCTGCTTGTATATGTCATGATTCTTCTAGGGAACATTGGGATGGTGGTCATTATTATGAATGACCCCCAGCTGAACACACCAATGTATTTCTTCCTAGGAAACCTGTCCTTCATTGACTTCTATTCATCTGTTATTGCACCCAAGGCTATGATAAACTTCTGGTCTGGAAGCAAGTCCATCTCCTTTGCAGGCTGTGTGACCCAGTTCTTTCTTTTTACCCTCTTCATTGTGACTGAGGGATTTGTCCTGGCAGCCATGGCTTATGACCACTTCATTGCCATCTGCAATCCCCTCCTCTACTCAGTTCAGATGTCATCACATCTCTGCATTCAGTTGGTGGCAGGATCCTATTTCTGTGGCTGCATCAGCTCAGTTCTCCAGACCAGCATGACGTTCACTTTATCCTTTTGTACTTCTCACACCATTGACCATTTCTACTGTGATGACCGTCCACTTCAGAGGATTTCATGTTCTGATCTTTATATTCATAAGATGGTTTCTTTTTTCTTATGCAGCATTATTGTTTTGCCTACCGTCATAGTCATTATTGTTTCTTACATGTATATTGTGTCCACAGTTCTGAAAATACACTCCACTGAGGGATGTAAGAAAGCCTTCTCCACTTGCAGCTCTCACCTGGGAGTTGAGAGTATGCTGTATGGTGCCATCTTTTTTATGTATCTCACACCTGACAGATTTCCTGAGCTAAGTAAAGTAGCTTCCTTATGTTACATCTTCGTCACTCCCATGTTGAATCCTTTGATTTACTCTCTGAGAAACAAAGATGTCAAAGAAGCTCTGAGAAAGATCCAGCAGAAAAAAATATTTTTATTTAATTCTTTCTTAATACTGATATAATTGAAAGTCTTTGATTTTGGCATAATTCATTGAAACATTGAGGTCAGCAGTCCTCCACTTGATTTTAGAAATATCCAATCTTGGAGAATTTAAGTGTGTTTACTTCCTGCTGAAGAATACAGTTGAACTATGTTTTGGCTTACTATTGATTTGTAGTGGCTTTCTCCTTAATTCATCTTCATTTTGGATAAAGGTAATGATTGCCATCTCATTTTGAGGGGAAATATGTTTTCAAGTATGAACCTGGCTTTCTGAGGATGTTGTTTGTAATTTTTGCCTGAGTCAGTAACATATGTTATACAAATGGGGATGCATAAAGCAGAGTTAGCAAACTCCAGTGCAATAAGAAGAAAGAAAAATATCACATATTTACTTATGAAATCTTTTTGCGTGTCTTGAGAGAATCAGATACAGTGCAATGCAGGGTCCTAAGGGTGACTTTGTGAATTACCCTTAGTTATCCAGAAGCTGAATGAATTTCTTGATGTCTCTAGCTTGCATCATGATTATTTTGTTCTTCTTTTAAATATGTACATGACTAGTTATTCCTGAAAGTCATTCTATTTGCAAGAAAACTGTAATACAATTAAACCAAAAATCAAGATATTCTATTTTCATTAAATGTGTCTTTTTTATTCTTTATTCATCAGTTGATATTACAGAATTCTGATACAGCTTGGCCCTATGAAAATTCATATATATCTGTGTATATGATTCTTTTTTTTAAGAAACTCACAATCAGATGAGAAGTTCCACAGAACATTATAGGAAGAATAGAGAGAATAGAGCTTCTAAAAGTGAGTGATCAAAATGATCAGGCATTTCTAAGAATTTTAGTAATGGACAGAAGTAAGTAAGATGAAATAGATAGCTTTTCCATACAATGGGAAATATAGAACTATGTGGTGAACTTCATCAAACTTAATAACTAATCTATAATGCACAAGAAAGGGAGCGAGAGATGACTTTAAAAGGAATACTGCAGATACCATGAAGACTTCTATGGCAAACAAGGGAGAATCATCTTTATTCTCTTTCACCTGGGAGAAAGGTAGTACTGTGATCCAACTGGCATTTTACAAAAACTACACACCAAGCTCTGTGGAAGATAAATAATCATAGCAGAAAACAAGAGACCCAGAAAAGTTGCCACAGACTAAGTAGGAAGTGATGATAGTTTTAAAAAAGTAGCAGCATTATAGTGGGGAGAAGGAATATTTTTCAACTTCAGAAAAACTAAGCTGAATGTATTGATTGGTTAGTTATAAAAAGAAAAGAGGTAATTGTGAATAATAACTTCTAATGTTTGAGATTAAAGGAGGGAAATGTCACCCCATAAAATATAGAAGAAAATATAAGATTTAAAAGTTAAATTAAGAGTTAATAATTTGTTGGCCACAGATATGACTCTAAGGAATGTTAAAGTAAAAATGAGAGAGAGACTGGGATCAGGGGATCTGGAGACATCAGTCTTCAGACAAGTTTATTTTCAGCCAAGTACAAAATTATATACTAGAAAGAAAGGTAATAATGGTTGTTTGCATGCAAAAGCTATATAATGCAAAAATAAGTTCCAGGAAGTAAATACTTTTAATGCTAGGATGTTGATTTCCCTTAAGCAAGTCTCTTCCACACCTCATTGTGCTTTATCTGCATATCTCAGCTTCTATGGAAGTTCCAGATCCTGAAAGCTCAAGTCTGCATTTCCTCACAGACTTGTGTTTGCAAGCTTTAGGTTAAACAATAACCTTTTTAACTCCTACATTTCCCCTTTTTTGTAAAGCTATGGTGACCATGCCTGTCTTCAGTTGCCCTTATTCTCTGAAGTATGGGTCTTACCCATCATTGACTACCAGCCAAGCACTATAGCTTATTTATGGGAGGAGTTCAAAGCTTTTACAAACATTATATTGAGAGCTTGTGTTTATTTATGATTAGAAGATATGACAGATAGCAAATGGTGCTCCAGGACACTTAAGAGGAAAAGAAATAGTAAAAAAAAAGTAAAATTCCTATTCCCAATGTTGTCAGAAAATGAGAAGATTTCCACCCAAAAATAAGATTAGGATTTTTTAGCTCTTGGGTAATTGATTCTATAACATCACCTCCCTAAGCTACATGTAAATTATTCTGAAATAATTCTAATACCCGTTTTTGTAATTCTAAAATACCAAGATTTAAACTATCTGAAAGCCCCAAAAGATGCCTCTTTTATCTTTTCCCATTCTATTTCAGAAAGGGGTAATACAAAAATTGCTCTTATTGCAATCACATTTCAAACTTTGTAAGAAATTTAAATTATACATTTGATCTCCAATATGAACCAATGCTGTCTCTATATCATTTAGTCTATATTAATTTGCTCATCAATACAAGATAGACTATGCCACAGTTCATTGGTGTTTTTATCCATCCTTTAACATAATACTGCATCTGTATAGTTGAATGCAGTGTAGTTCCAGTGACCACAGCCACTGTGATAATTCCAATGATTTCAGTAACAGCTGCAATAATGAGTCCAATTAGTCTCTTTGTCCTTTTCAGATATTCTTTTGCCAAATGGGTCAGGATTTGGGTTTATGGAGAGGATTACCAGGATCTTGACATCTGCACTAGCAGCATACCTCTTCTTCTCCTTGCTGCTACAATCGTCTCATTTTTCTGCAACATAAATGCTTGGAGACAAGAGAAAAGAGAACAATTCTCACAATTAAAAGTTTGATTATTTATATGCATATGACTTTTCACAAATACATATGGATCTTTAGTACATATTTGCATATAGTATTTATGGCTGCTATAAAAATTGATCCCAGTCCTAGGAAAATTTCCCATAAAGTTCTCTGAATAATGTATTTATCATCCCAAATTTTGGCACAAATCATCCTCTATGTAATAAACTCTGATTTAGCTTGCCTGTCCATATAGTCTCAGTTTTCTTCAAGTTAGAGATGGGAGACCCCACAGGGGCTGCATCTCTTTCAATTCCATAGGAATCATTAATTACAATAACTGCTAAATCCATATGACATAACTGCCATCCATTCCAACTTTCTTTCCCATCTAACAGGCAAGTATCATTTGTTTCCATAGAGTTATGCATATGAGTCTTCCTAAAAATAGAAGAGTTAAATTTGATACCATTTTTCTTCTTCTTTAAGTAGTTTTGGAAGTCTAGAATCTACTGGACCTGGGAATCCTAAACTTGTATTCAGATATTTTGGTAAAGTTGGATCTGCCCACATTAGGGCCCACAGCAGAGGTGGGTTAGAGATATAAGCCCAATAAGTATGACTATGTCCCTGTCCTTCAGCAATTAAAGTAATATGTCCTATAATATACATTACCCAGTTAGTTATTTTTTGTCTGGGTCAACATGTCTGGGTTTTATTCTCTTCAAGGAAATCCAAACTGAGGTTCCATCATCTGCAATGACAAGAGCAAATCCCCTACCACACACCTTTATCATGCCTAGTTTCCATAACTCATCTTTAACATCTTTCCAATAGATTGGCTGCAGCTGCAGTTCTCTTTGGGTTGTATTATTTTTCTTTTCCAAATTACTAAAATGTTGTTCTGCAGGGGTCTGTGATGAATTATCATAAATGTTTTAAAAATTTAAAATAACCAGTGATTTTGCTAATTGATCTCTTGGTGTACTTATTTTCACAACATCATCCTCCTGATCTCCCCCTTTTTGTTTTATGAGCATAGACTTTAGCGTCCGGTTTGTTCATTCGATAATTTATTGCTCAGAGGGATTATGTAGAATTCCTGATATGAATATTATGAAAAGTAGTATAAAATTTATGAAATTGCTTTCCTGTATAAGCAGGACCACTGTCCATTTTAATAGATTTAAGGCATCCCATAACAGCAAAAGCATTAAGTAAATGTGATCGAACATGGCAGAAACATTCTCCAGATTATGTGGTAGCCAGATGAAATGAGAACAAGTGTCTATGATAACATGTACATACTGCATTTTACCAAAATGTGAAATATGAGTAACATCCATTTGCCATGATTCATCTGCTTTTTGACCTCAAGGATTAACCCCTGATGCAAATGGAGTGCATTTAAAGGTCCACAGGTTTGACAAGTCCTAACAATGACCTGAGCTTGCTGTTTAGATAAAGATGGAAATTTCTTTTGAAGAAGCCCTTTGCTACTGATATGAGTCAATTTGTGAAATGTTGTGGATCCTGAGTTACCCTCACAAGAGTATCTTGCTTGCTGATTTTGTAATGACAAAGACCTTTAAGATTAGTATGAGCTCTTATATGCATGATAAAAGCAGGATTAATTCAATTTCTGACTAATGATTGTAAATGTAAAAACATTTGAGACAGTTCATCTCCTTCAAATAAAGAAGCTTTCTCAATCTGAGTAACTGTTTGGCAAACATACTTAAAATTAGAAACACTAATTAAGAGATTGTGGAAAATTTTGCAATATTTGAATTAGAGCTGCTAACTTAGCATGTTGGGCTGAGGTCTAAGGTGTTTTCTAACTTTTGTTTTTCCCTGGGGTGACATATGCAGCCTGCCCATTATTATTACCATTAGTAAAGATGGTAATGGATTTTTCTAGTGGGGAAGCCTGATTTATTTTAGGCAAAATCCATTATGTTCTTTTTAGAAATTGTAAAAGTTGGTTTATTTATTTATTTATTTTTTAAAAATTTAACAACAAATGAACAAAAACATTTTCAACATATTATTTCATTTTATATATCTAATCAGTAATTTACAATATTATTACATAGTTGCATATTTATTATCATGATTAAGAAATAATAAAAGTTTTGACATCAGCAAATGATTATCAGTTTGTGTTTTATAATTACTAAATGCTATTTGCCTGTAAAGAAGGATTTTATAAAACTTAACAGTAGCTAACTTTTCTTATGTAAAGAAGGATTTTATAAAAAAAAAAGAGTTATGGGCCCCATCAGGCTAAGAAAAACAACCCGGGACTTCCCAGGGGCGGTTATCTGCTGCCTTTGTTATGCAAGGTTTTCTGCTGCCTTGGTTATGCAAAGTTATAACTGCCAGAGAAAGTTTATCTAAGAATGCAACTGAAAAGGTTGAGTAAGGGAGTTTTGCACGAGACAGCTGCTTCTTGCAAGAAGCAGCTCCCATGACTCATGCGCGAAAAATGTTTGTTATCTGCTTCTTGCAAAATGTTCGTTATCTACTTCCTGCATAAAGCAGAACCTGTAACTCATGTTCAACCCTCAAACCCCACCCCCTTATCCTGGCCCTCAAAAAGCTTCCCAAAACCCAGGTTCGGGGCTCTCTGTTCCTGCGTGTTCAGTGAGCCCCACACATGTGTGGTAAATAAACCCCTTGCGTGTTGCATGAGAGAATG
Source organism: Tamandua tetradactyla (assembly GCF_023851605.1). Lineage (NCBI taxonomy): Eukaryota > Metazoa > Chordata > Mammalia > Pilosa > Myrmecophagidae > Tamandua > Tamandua tetradactyla. The sequence goes on from NC_135333.1 coordinate 121,029,096, forward strand.
TCTCTTGGAGTCCTCCTTTGCGTGGCAAAACTCTTGAATTCTCGAATTCTTACATGCCAAGAGCTATTGAAGATAAATAGTCTTTGAACATCTTTTCCTTTGTGAGGTTCACACACTATGCAATTAGGATTGTGACCTCTTAATTGATATCTTTGGTGACTTTTGGCTACCAAAGAAATGATTTTTTGCAGATATGTATTTAAACATTTTGTCAATTATTTGGTAAAAAATTTATTTTAAAACATTATTTTGCCAAAATAGGCCTGTGGGAGATTGCACGGTAAAGAAAATAATAAAATCAACAGGTTTTTCTAAATCTATTTGAATAAGCTGTCCTTCTTGAATGCATTGTTCAATTAATTTTAATTCTTGTTAAGCTACAGCTGTTAACTGTCTTTTGCTTAATAAATCAGAATCTCCTTATAAAATCTCAAACGCTATTGTAACAAAGTATCAATAGTGGCATGTACCCATAGTAAATGAGCAGATTTTGTAAAATGAATTCATTGGATTGATTGAAAAGGAATGCAGGAATGAGGATTTTTTATAATTGGTTGCATATTTTTGCTAATTTTAAATTTATTGCATGCAGTTTTATGATATTTTTTCACCATATTGGCCAAATTCCAATTTGTTTACATGACTGGGCCCAGTGAGGTCCTCTGGGAACTGGCTAGGGCCAAGAGGAGCTTCCTGGGACCTAAATATCTTTATTAAAATACACCTCCTTCCAGGAGGATAGCCAGTCCTCCCAGCTAGAGTGCACATTTTAATTGTTTTTTACCAAGGTCATGTGACAGCAACATCAGGGGCATTTAATGGCAACATAAGGTGAACAAAAAAGACTCCACAAGTATATCTTTTCCTTGCATTCATTCAGCCCTCAAATCTGATCTGCTCACAAAGTAAACCATGGTTATTTTGGGATAAATTTAGTTTATATATATGTAGTTTATATAAACACCGAACAAAGCATTAAGACATTTGGCTTAAAGGAATTTAGGTATTTACATGATTTAAATATTATTTAGCCAGTAATAGATTCATTTATAGTAATATTACTTAGATTAATAGATTAAGCCACCTGGTTTAGGGCAAGAAAAGAAACAGTTTTTTGCCAGTATAATGATACCCAGGAGAAAATCAGTACTTTTTATACAGATAACAACATGATAAAAGTGAATGTAAGCTAGTTTGATAAAACACAGACTCTTTGCCTTTTACACTGATTATCTAGGAAAAAATTTTATATTTTTTCATTGAGTCCAGGAAAACATCATTTTAGATTCATTAAATGTTTCTTGATTTTGACTGTAATTTCTCTTTTTATAAACCCTCAGCAATTATTATATTAGTTCAGGCTTTGTCCTACATTTTTCTCATTTTGTAACACTTATTCACTTTATCTTAAGGTAAAACTATTCTTTTTTATCAATAAAAATATATCTTTTATATTTTTCATACTTAAATCATTATTTTAAACAAATATTTTACCACATATAATTACCATCAAAATTAAATGTTAAAATGTTGACTACTTAAAATACCTCAGTTAATGTTTCAAATATGCATTAACTATCAATATATAGTTTTTAACAAGAATTTTCAGTTTCAAAGTTCTTAAAATATATTTCCTTTTCAAATATGAATAGGAGCTAAACTCATGGCCAGTTTCGAAACTGCTGTTTGTCGAGAATCTAAGTTAACAAAAGGAGATGGTGCGGCCACTCCCATTCTGAGTCATAGGATTTTATCTGTAGCATTGGTATAAATTTCAGTAGAATAATTGTTTAGATTAAACTAAGGTAACTTAACAGAATGCTCTGAGTCAGAACTATCATCCTGAATTGCATACCCCTTAGGGGACCGATCTGTTACAATTCCATAAGAACCATTAATGAGTACTGATTCCTGTTTTGCATTGTTCCTATTGAATATTTTCTGACTCAGGTGTATATGAGTTTTTATATAAAGAAAGGCAGCTCATTAAGAACAAGCTCAGAAATTAATTTTTTTTCTCTGCTAAAGGTATGGTAAAGAAGCAATCTTTTAAATCTATCATAATAATAGAAAACATTATAGCCTTGAGGCTGAAACCAATAACAATACTTCTGCACTAAAGAAAAGAGCTCTAGTGACTCTGAAGTTGTCATTGAGACCCCTGTAGTTTCTAACAATGTTTTCAACACACAAATATACTCCTCCATTCACCCACTATGATTTCCCATTACTCTGATGCTACAAGGAAATTAAAATTATTCAAAAGACTTACAACAATGACCTAGGTCTGTTCTTGTGGTGAATCCTCAGCATCCAGAGACACTCAATTTCCTTGGATACTTTAACATGAAAGCAGAGTAATCCCTTTTTAGAGTCCCTTCATGGTTGCCATCTGTTGGCCGCAGCTATGACCCTAAGGAATGTTAAAGTAAAAATGTTTATTTTCAGCCAAGTACAAAATTATATACTAGAAAGAAAGATAATAAAGGTTGCTTGCATGCAAAAGTTATATAATGCAAAAATAAGTTCCAGGAAGTAAATACTTTTAATGCTAGAATGTTGATTTTCCTTATGCAAGTCTCTTCCACACCTCATTGTGCTTTATCTGCATATCTCAGCTTCTATGGAAGTTCCAGATCCTGAAAGCTCAAGTCTGCATTTCCTCACAGACTTGTGTTTGCAAGCTTTAGGTTAAACAATAACCTTTTTAACTCCTACAATAATTAATTTAAGAGAGTATAGTAACCTCAGGAGTCAGACAGATTTGGAATTCTGTTTTTGATTGCGTAGCCTTGGGCAATTTACATAGTAGTTCTGCATATGTTAATTTCCTCATGTATTAACCACCTCTTAGAGTTATTTGAAAGATTAGATGATAAGAATTTCATGTAAATTTGTTAAAACAAAATATTTACCTAATGCCAAATTTGTTCTTTCTTCATATTCTCAATATCGTATCTAAAAAAATGCTAATAGAAATTACCTCGACCTATTTCTTGTAACTCTATCATAAATTATCCCCAGATAATTTCCATTTGCCAAAAGATGGAAACAACACAAGAGTCCATCAACAGATGTATCAATAACAAAATATGCTATATATATAGGAAGGAAAATTATTCAGCAGCAAGAATGCATGAAGTTCTAAAGCAGGGGTCAACATGGATGAAAGTTGAAGAAAATATTTTAAGTGAAATAAACTCAGACACAAAAGGACAAATATTGAATGACCTCACTCATTATGAACTAATAATAATATGTATACTCGTCAACTCAAAATATAGTTACCAGGGTATAGAATGAGGCTAAAGAATGGGGACCATTTGTTTATAATGTAAGGAATTTTGACTAAAGTGAGCTTAAATGTTTGGAGGTGGACAGTGGTTATGATAGCACATTATTGTGAGAATAGTTAGCAGTGCTGAATGATATGTAAGTGTGGTTGAAAGGGGAAGTATAGATTCATATATGTCACAAGAAGGAAAGTTGGAGGTCAAAACAAGGGAATGTATAACATCGTGAATCTTGTGCTGAACAATGCCTTTGATTAACTGTACAACTATTTTTAAATTTCTTTCATGAACTAGCCCATGTATGACACTATTTTAAGAAGTTAATAATAGAGGAGTGTATGGGAGAAATGTACCTATTGCAAACTATGAATTATAGCTAACTTTAATATTTTAATATTTTCATCAAGAGTTAACAAATGTACCATACCAACACTGTAAGTCAATAATATGAGGGGATAAAGAGCATGGGATGATTAAGGTTTTCTTTTTTTCTTTTTATGTGCTATCTGGAGTATTAAAATATTCTAAATTTGATCGTGGGGTTGTATGCATAATCCTGTGATCATACTGTTTTCTAGGCTGTGTGAATATATCTCAATAAAATTTCAGGATGCATGGTGGTTCAGTGGTAAAATGCTCATCTTTCACGTGGGAGACTCGGGTTCAATTCCCAAACCATGCACCCAAAATGTAATGATAAAGAAATTGCATTAGAAAAAAAAAGAATGGAAGTGTCAGGTGGAAAGAAGCTGATACAAATTTGAGGGAGCTGAAATGTGGCATGCATTCACTGCAGTTGGCACAAGCCCAGAAGGAAATGTGCTTTGTTTTGGAACAAAACTCAGAGCCTGAAGAAAAACCATCACCATAGTTTCTTGATGGCAAAAGAAGGATGGGGAGAAAGGAATGATCAGCTTTAACTTAATAGTGCATTTTCCTCTCCACCAAAGCAGATGAAGGAACACATGAGTACACACTAACGGTTTCTTCATGGGGAAGTAACCAGCAGAAAACCTGTCTCCTTCTGTGGTACTAACAAAATCAGGCACATGTACAGAGTGTGTCCTTCACAAGGACATACCATCATGAAAATATTTTTTAAATAATGGAAGCTAAATGAATTTTAGAGTTAGCACCTGTAATGCACAAAAGAGACTCTACCATTAACATTTGAATGGACTTGTTTTATCACTTTATCACATACCCATTGATCAGTTGAGCCAACTTATTTTTTATCCATTTCAAGGAAAGTTGCAGACATCAGTAGATTTTCCCTAAATAATTCAGGATGAATATCTTTAGAGTTCAACATTTTTAGTTTATTCATTTATACTTAATATTTACATACAATAAAATACACTCATCTTAAGTGATGAATTTTAACACCCATGTAACCATACTCCTATCAAGTTATAGCCCATTAACCTTCCCTCTATATCTTACTCTCATGTCACATGCCACCCAGTGAATCTGACCCCTGTTCCTAAAAAACAACTAGTACACTAATTTTATTTTCCATTATGGATAAGTTTTACCTGTCCTAGGAATTCATATTGATCAAATCATACTTTATGAACTATTTGGGTCAGACTTCTTTCACTCAGTATTAGAATGTTGCATTTATCAGTAGTTAATTTTTTAAATACTTCTAAATTTTCAATTATATGAATTACCACCATTTGTTTATACACTGTCCTATAGACAGAAACCTGGACTGTTTCCAGTTTGAGGCTATTATGAATAAATATGCTATAAACATCAAAAAAAGTATGACCTAGAAATTCTTCCAACATTTCCAAATTTGCTATGCATCAACTCTCTTTAACAAATATCTTCCTGTTTGAAATACTTAAGGTGCTTTCACTTCTTGCGTTATTCAAACACTGTTTTATAATAAAGGTAATCTTTATTATAAAGCATCACTCTGTCATTAAACACTGCAAAAATTCCACATAAATTCCATAAATAATTTAAATTAAAAACCAGATCTTAAAATTGGATTACAAGTAGCTTATACAAAGATTAAGAGAAAAAATACATCCTTGTGATATTAAGCTTATTAATAAAAATATTATGTCTCTTTTTTTAATCTAATTTTTCAGGCTTATTAAGTACTAAGGACTTTTTACATATAGGTACTGATTCCTTGCAAATATTTTTAGTTGGGTTTTTTTCTATAATTATATTGAATGTTATTTCTTTCCAACTATTTTCTAACTGTTTAATATTTAAATATAAGAAGGTTTAGAATTAGCAAAACACTACCTGGCTTTGACTTTGTACATCAGAGGATATTTCTCGTATCATGAAATTTGTTTGCCATGAAGAAAAAGAGGCACACAATAATATGGGGAGAATGTATGCTTTTGTAATTCATAGAAAATGTAGCTTATTACATAATTATAAATATTACTCTGAAACTTTCCTCATATGGTATGTACTCTTTATTTCTTCATGCCTATCAATATGTCTGCTATGATAACTAATAGAGAGCTTTTCTTAGTCAATGAAAAATACAAAGCACACACCGTCTTCCCAAAGGGTACACATGCAACAAAAAAGAGAACATTCTTTGAATTTGAGCTATTATTAAACTCTCCGTTTGTATCTGAGTTTTCTGTAGTCCTTACGGACAATGGCCCTGGAGCCCGCACTTATGCATCCATAATTGACTTTATGATTACTCCTGTCCCAGTGGAGTCTTTCACAGAAGATAAGCAAAACCTCAAAGCTGAATCCAGAAAAAAACTTCACAGGACTAAACAAAACTAAGGCCATCATAGGCAATCACTGTTGATATTCTGGCAGGTAATCATGAACTCCAATTGACACAAGGTTTCTATGGTCTTCAAATATCTTTGTTGATAACATTGTCCTCATAGGAAGATATGTAAAACATACAAGGATTCAGAAGTGGAAATATCCTTTATATTTGCACCTTAGGTCTATTTCTCCTGACTAGAGACTAAGATACTATTAATTGATTCACCCTTAATAGAAAGCAAACCTCTGCAATGTAAGTGTTGGGATGTTCATCAACTTATTTCTCTGTTTCTAAAGAGTGGCTAAATGATCATGGCATTTAAAAAATTAAACAATTACTAATGCAAATGAAATATTTTAAAAAACACTAAAAACGCATTTAGTTATGGGAATGACCTAATCTAATAAAATGAATACATTTGAAAATAACTTTAATAATTTAATTTTATCTAGTTTAATGATTTTTATACTATTAATTTATCATATCAGACATTGTCTCTATTTCTAAGGCTTGCTGCAAAAGTGGCAACTGAAAAAAACTGAAATAAAGTAAGGTAAAAATGTTTTTAAATATGTTTATTTCTGTCATGTAGTGATTTAAAACTAACCATTAGTTCTCACAAATTGAACAAGTCATGGCCATGGGGGTTATGCTTAAAATTTCTATTTTAGATAAAGATAATCCAGTAACTATAATTATATCAAGATGAGAATTTCAGTATGTGAATAAAATTAAATATTAAAAACAGGTGATCTTCTTCCTGAACTTCCTGAGAAGGCATAATTTAAGTGGAATAACCAAAGAAATTATTTCAATCCTTAAATTCACTCTTTAGTAATATTTAGGTTTCAGAAGCCTTGTTATAGCTAATCTGAAGACTTGCTTCTTCATGTTATGGAAAGTATTTTATATCCAAGATTTATTTAATCTTTAAATAATCTATTTCAACATGTAAGAGAGCATTTATAGCTCTAAATAAAAGTCAAGATGTTATTTCCTTATTTTGCCTTGTGCCTTTCAGCAGGTCTCTGCCATGTGTGACAAAGAAAAAAACAATCACTCAGAAATAACTGACTTCATTCTTGTAGGCCTCAGAGTTCACCCAGAGCTCCACATTCTCCTCTTCCTGCTATTACTGTTCATATATGCCATGGTCCTTCTAGGAAACACTGGGATGATTGTCATTGTTATAACTAACCCCCGGCTGAACACACCAATGTATTTCTTCCTAGGAAACCTGTCCTTCATTGACCTCTTCTATTCATCTGTTATTGCACCCAAGGCTATGATAAACTTCTGGTCTGAAAGCAAGTCCATCTCCTTTGCAGGCTGTGTGACCCAGGTGTTTCTCTTTGCCCTCTTCATTGTGACCGAGGGATTTGTCCTGGCAGCCATGGCTTATGACCGCTTCATTGCCATCTGCAATCCCCTTCTCTACCCGGTTCAGATGCCATCATGTCTCTGCATTCAGTTGGTGGCAGGATCCTATTTCTGTGGCTGCGTCAGCTCAGTTCTCCAGACCAGCATGACGTTCACTTTATCCTTTTGTGCATCTCGCACCATTGACCATTTCTACTGTGATGACCGTCCACTTCAGAGGATTTCATGTTCTGATCTTTACATTCATAAAATGATTTCTTTTTTCTTATGCAGCATTATAATTTTGCCTATCATATTTGTCATTATTGTGTCTTATATTTATATTGTGTCCACAGTCTTAAAAATACACCCTACTGAGGGATGTAAGAAAGCCTTCTCCACTTGCAGCTCTCACTTGGGAGTCATCAGTGTGCTGTATGGTGCCATCATTTTTATGTATTTCATTCCTGACAGATTTCCTGAGCTGAGTAAAGTAGCTTCCTTATGTTACACTCTAGTGACTCCCATGTTGAATCCTTTGATTTACTCTCTGAGAAACAAAGATGTCAAAGAAACTCTGAGAAAGATCCTGGAGAAAAGATATATCTTTATTTAAGACTTTCTTAACAGTGATAAAGCTGAAAGTCTTTGACTCACAATAATTTAGTGATTAATTGAGGAAAAGAATCCTCCAATTGATCTTAGAAATATTTAATCTTGCAAAGTTGTTTTTGTTTTAATTCTTTGTGCTCATTGCTAAGGAATGCATTTGGACTCCATTTTCCTTACCTATTGATTTTGGAGTGGTTTTCTCCTTACTTTGTCTTTATTTTGGACAAAGGTAATGATTGTTGTCTCAATGTTTACAGAAAATATGTTTTCAAATTTGCAGCTGTCTTCTTGAGGATGTTGTTTGGATGTATCGTTTATCTTGAGTTATAAATTTATGTTACATGAATGAGTATATAATAGGCAGAGGTAGCAAATTCCAACATAATAAGCAGAAGGAACAAATTCCCACATTTACTTAAGAAATCTTTTAAATGAGTCATTAGAGTATCAGATAATCTGCAATATGTAGAGTCAAAAATATGACTTTATAAGCTACCCTTATTTGTCAAAAGCCAGAATGAATTCACAGCTTCTTGGGCTTGGATCATGCTTATTTTGTTCCTCTTCTAAATATCTACTAGATTAAGAAATTATTCTTGAAAATTTGTCTATTCACAGGAAAACTGTATTGAAAATAAACCAAAAGTCAAATTAATGCATTTCTATTAAATATGCCTTCATGAATGTCCATTCTTCAAATTGTATTTATTGAATTCTGATAGATTCTTGGCCTTATGAAAACCCCTAGATTAAATAATTTTTAACTAAGAAGCTCATAGCCAAATAAGAAAGGCCAAGAAAAAAATTAAAATGTCATGTTATAAATACAATGAATAAAGACAAATATAGAGGCTATAAAGAGAAGGGAACCTCTAAATGTGAATGAACACAATGGTCTGTGATCCATAGGCACATTTTAAAAATAGATAAAATTTATTAAGATGAAATGATAAACTTTTTTCTGCAAAGTGAAATAAAGAATTATGTGGTGAATTGCATGAAGTTTAATAACTAAACCTGAATGCACAGGACAAAGAGTGATGGGGGGCTTTAAAAGAAAAGCCACTGGAATCATGAAGACATATATGAGAAGCATAAGAGGATTGACTTTTTCCTGTAGGAAGTGGAGAACCATTGTGGATTCTTAAGAAAGGTAGTAATGTGATCTGACTGGCACTGGTAACACTTTGGAAGATAAATATTCCTCAAAGAAGATGGGAGACCCAGAAGTGTGGTGGTAGTCCAAGTAAGAGGAGATGATAGCTTTAATAAAGGCAGTAGCATTAGATGTAGTGAAACAAGGGACTATTTTTGATAGCAGGTAAACTAAACTGGATATATTGATTAATTATTTGATAAAATAAGAAGAGTTCAAAGTAAATCAATAACCTCTAATGATTGAGATTATAGTAGGGAAATCTGTCCCACAAAATGAAGAAGTTAATATAAGAGTTAAGAATTAAATTACAAGTTAAGAATTAAGATAATAAGTTCAAGAATGAGGATGTTGTCAAATTCTGTTTTAGCCATGTAGCTTGGGCAAGTTCTATACTATCTTCACATGTTAATTTCTTCATGTAAAATATGGTGTATAACAGTTATCTATCAGAATTATTTAAAAAATAAATGACAGTTCATATGAACTTGCTAAATCCACATATTTAACTAATGACATATTTGTTATTTCCTCATACCCTGAATCTATATCTGAGATATGCTGACAGTAATTAACTCTGCCTATTTCGGGTAACTCTCTACCATGAAATATTCCCCACAATCCAGGCAGAGGTAATGCTTTTATTTCCACAGCTAAATCTTGAGAAATCACTCACTTCACTATGTTAGGCTTTACTCTTGTCTATGCTGAGAACCATAAGAAAAGATTGAAAAATTAGAAAAAAGGAGCAAAGCTCCAATTAGATGCAAAATAGCATCTTTCATCAAATACTACATCCATTTCTAACTCTAGTCATGTCTTTCTTAAAGAATTCTCTTATACTAGGCCAAATTTCTCTTCTTCACCCACATATTTTAATATAGAAGGTTGAAGGTAATAGAGAACTACCTAATTAGCATGTAGTCATGACATAGTAGTCATGTGTTCATGACACATTTTTTAAGTTTCCAGGTAAAGTAATCACTGTGCTAAGGTGGGGTCTGGTCATCTTGCTGAATGCAGCAGAATGATTAAGTTAGTAAATGGAATATTTATTAACCTTCCCCTGGGGAGTAAATGCATAATCTTTCACACAACACTCCGAGTCCTAGAAAGGAATAAGCCTTCAATGAAAGAGGTTCCTAATTCCAGGCACTTGAGTCCAGGCACAGAGTCCTTTTCCATTGACTATCAGTAGTCTTAAACTGAGAAAGCAGGGCCCTAACATTAATAGGTGTCTCTCAGGGGATAAGAATGTTCTTCTATATTGTCAATTATCATAAGAGAAGGGCATAACCAGACTTTTCAGGGATAACTGGAAACTAGCTTTTACTGACACTAATTCTTGGAGATAAATCTGCACCCTGGCTCTGAGTCAGAATAGTTAATGAAGGCAAAGTAATCAATAGAGTTTTGGCTTGTGATTATTTCCTTTGTCTGAGAACACAGAGCTTAAACAGGCACAACCAGCAACTAACAAATTCCTAACATTTAGTTCCTTAGCCATGCAGTGGACACTATTGAACAAAAAAAGACACATTTAGAAGCCATCGTAATTGCTTCTACCTAACAAAATCATGAGATTTACTGGCATGAGTTAATACCACATTCTTGATCAAAGAGATTAGTGTCACAATCAGTAACTTGAAAACTGCGGGGTGAGGATCCTTATCACATCCACATTTAATTAGTCTCTTTGGCTTATGCAAAAGATAGATGGGTCTTGGAAAATTCGGTGCTTTGATTGCAGAGATTAGTGTCACAATTGGTGACTTGAAAAATGCAGGGTGAGAATTCTTATCACATCCACATTTAATTAGTCTCTTTGGCTTGTGCAAAAGATAGATGGATCTTGGAGAATTAAGTGCATTATAAGAGACTTCATCAGCTGATGACTCCAAAAGCAAATGCTTCTCCAGATGTGGATTCATGTTTGTGTAAAATAATGCATGACTTAGCTTCTAGTATGCTGAAATTCATCAGGAAAATGTTTTTTTTTCCTGGCTATCTATTAGGAAATTTTGTGAAAATCAATTTGACTTCAGCTGGAGAACCAGCAATATAGTTTTAGAGCATTACCTCAAAACGAATCAACTATTACCTTTATTGCCTTTTCATTGCATGAGACATAACGTTGGTTTGTTGCATTGATTATTTCATGTTTATTGCACTTGGAAGATGTGTATAGGAACTACTCAGACACTTACTTCTTGGTAAAACATACATGCCAGTGGTAGGAATTAATGAAAAATTCAAGATCCAGGTGAAATTTCTAGTCATGTTAGTAATCTGGGGTGGGTTGAGATGTCATTTCCAAAGCAAAGGACCAGTGGCTACATCTGGTATAATCTACCCCTAGAAATAAAATAAATGGTTAGTGGATATCTTCAGATTTTTCAGACACATATACTGCATTTTGACATGCTATTTATGTTGCCAGTTTTTATGGGGCCCAAAACATCTGAAGACTTTATAATAAGTAGCCAGCAAGGATGTAGAGTAGGCGTGGACTCAAGAATATCAACTTCCACTCCTCAATGTCTCCATTTACTGATGCATTCAAAAATTACCAGTAGAAGTCATTAACTGTAGCTGTCTCAATAGCACCACTCTTTGACAGAATAGGTAATCTACCCATGGGAAGGTCAATTATTTTGGAGTACTGCTATCATGTAAAGGGAAGTACTTTTTTCTCAATGGAATATGTAGTCATTCTGAATAAGAATTTCCTTTCTCTGATGCCAGTACTGCTACTAAAACCTTCCTCCATAGACTTGGAGAATGCTATATTTACAATCATGATATTCTAGATAGACTTGATCTGGAATAAATAACTAAAATTATAGCAAATGAATTGTGGAAATAGACTCAGGATCATGGTATTTAGTAGGATTGCCATATGTCCCATTAGACTGAAAGCAGTTGGTCTGATAGCATGGTGGAACTGTCCTTTAAAGATTTTGTTACAGTTACATCTACATGGCCAAACTTGTAGGACTGAAGTAATACATCCAAAAATGCCATGTAACCCCTAAAAAAGCAGATCCTTCATAGCCAAGATTTGTTAGTACAGAATCAAGGGACATGAATGGGTGTATTTCTTTCAAGTTTTAATACTTAGTGATACTCTAGCTAATTTTTTTTGCTAAATATCCCTATGTCTTTGAGCTATGCTGGTTCCCAAGGGATAAATGATTCTACCAAGAAACACAATATTTGTCCCATTAAACTAGAACTTGACCTGCCATCTGACCACTTTGGGTTCCCTATACCAGCAAACCAACAGATACATAAGAAGAGTAGTATACTGGCTAAGAGATAAACACTGACTATCAGGAATAAGATTTTTTGCCACTCTATGGTAAAGATGAGGAAGAGAATGCCCAGAATGTTTATAAGGATGCAAATGTTAGAATGGTTTCATTATTTATGGCCTGAGTATCTATCAGCTGTCAGGATAACTCAGGGAAAATTTCTTGCCCAAAGATAGTGAGGAATATGCTAATATGGAAGTTATTACTATCTTTGAGAGGTTCAGGAAAGGCTCCCCTCTGCGTAATAGGAATATCAGTGAAAAATTCTGCCATGCAATTTAGATCTCTAATATTAATCAGGATGATATAATCTCAGAATTATAGACAGCAGAAGACTGGGTTGCAACATTTAATTGTTAAAACCAACCAGTTAATTATATGATAATGGTCAGCAAAGCCAAAATGCAATGAAGGTATGTTTGACACCTCTTGGGAACTGAATTACATCCTCCAAAAATGGTGTGTTCAAGACCCAATCCCTGGTGCTGTAGATGTGAACCCATTTGTAAATAGAACCTTGATGATGTCATTTGTTAACCTGTGCCCAAACTGAATGAGGTGGGCCTTAAGTCAATTTGAAGTCATTGTAAGCAAAGGAAATTGGGCACAGAGAAGAAAACCAGAAGAAGAAGTCAGAAGTTACGGATGCTGGAGAAGAAAGGGGAAGTCCTCGCCATGTGCCTTGCCATGTGTGAGAAGAGCAAAAGACCAAGGACCAGCATCCAACCACAGAAAAGCACAGTCTTGGCAAAGAAAACATAGCCTTACTGATATTTGGAATTTGGACTTCTACTGATCTCAAAACCACCATAAGCTAATAAATTTCCATTTTTCAAGCCAAAGCATTTTATGGCATTTGTTTTAGCAGCTGGGAATCTAATACAATAAAAAATAAATAAAGAATTCTTTGAACAAAGAAAAAACTTTCAAGGGATATAAAAAAGTATATTTCAGTTTTCAAAGTTGTTTAGGACACAGAATTTTGATTATGTATACTTTGCAACATATATTCTAAGAAAAAAATATAAGATAATGTTAATATTTCAATATAATTTTTAGTAATTTATAATTATGTTAAAAATTTGCTAGTGAACCAAATGTTCATTGTCAGAAAAAGATGTAACTATAACATAACATAATTTATGCTAATACTTTCAGAGGTTAAATATAAAATGAAAATATAAATAATTATTACATCTTCAAATAAAGAACTTTATTTCATAGTTCTTTCTCTTGAATAGACATAGAGGTAATAGAAACTCACTAACAGAGTGCATTCTTGATGCTTAGACAATACTTGTTAAGTAACATTCTAAAAGCACAAAGGTCAAAGAATAATTATGGAAATGGCTGACTCCAGGTCTGAGACAGCAAAGACCAAGCAAGTTTGGATTACTTGTTGAAGTGGAAAACAAATATTAAGTGTCAAAGGCTGATGAGATTATGTAAAAAGGTCCCCGCTGGAGGAATATGAGATATTTTTAATTAAATAAATAATGGCTGTATTTTATTGAAATAATTTAAACACCTAAAAGCACATGATAATTTTGAAAAAAAATCAACAAAGCAATAAACTGGAAAAAAAATGAAGCATTAAGATAAGACTTTCACTGGTCATCAATGGAGGTAAATAACATAACCCTGATCTTTGGTAAATAAAGAAAAATACAAATTTTTTTCTTATGTCCCCTAAGAGTTATATTTCAAGGTAACTTACATGAAACTGGCTATGAGAAAAAAGTACCTTCCCTCACATGAATATTTCTGTTATTATACAACTAGTTAAATATTACAGAATTACTAGTTTCAGCAACATTTTTCAATCTCTAGTGAAGTAATTGGTAAGGCAATGATCATCGATTATCCTAATGCTTTAAAATCTATTGATGATCATTGTCTTACCAATTATTTCACTAGAGATTGAAAATTAAAGCATTAGGATAAATTTTAATGGAAGATTCAATGAAATAATGAGGATTCCCCATTATAGATGTGTTGGTATGACTTTGCATTAAAATATCAGGACAACCAGAAAATATATACGTTCTTGTATGATGCAATGCAAAATACACAGCATAATTTTAAACTATTCTTTCCCTTCAAAAAGTTGAATCTGAATCTAATCAACTCTTTAGACCTAATTTCCAATTATTAAGAAATACAGAGACTTGAGAATCATGAGAAAGCAATGCAACAACTCCACAATTTCTGGTAATTCATGCAATATCTTTAAAAGACCATAGAAAAAAGTGGGAAAAATGAATGGTTTGGAAGATTGTCTATGGACCAAGTTTGTCTAGGTGTGTATTATACTTTTAGATTTTTCTCATTCTCAAAAAGCAACTTGACAGTGTTCTTCATTCATAATCGTTTTAGAAAAAATAATTATGATTTAACCTTATCAATTAAACCCATTGTGCTTATCATTTGGGGTGCTCAGGCCATTATAGTTACACAAGTTCAATTTAATGGAAGAAGGAAAAAAAACTATAACTCTCCACAAGCAGAGAGAGGACTTTCACTCTAATTACTATGGTATTCATATATATGACATAATTAGTCATAATTAATTAATAAATAATTAATAAATTATCATAATTAATGTCCACAAATTCTTGATAAACAAATATATATGAAATTGTACTGTGGTAGTTAGAGTCAGTTGTCAATTTGGCCAGGTGAAGGCACCTAGTTCTGTTGCTGTGGACATGAGCCAATGGTACATGAACCTCATCTGTTGCTGATTACATCTGCAGTTGGCTAGGAGGTGTGCCTGCTGCAATGAATGACATTTGACTTAATTGGCTGGTGCTTAAAGGAGAGAGCTCAATGTAGCACAGCCCAAGAAGCTCAGCATACTTCATCTCAGCACTTGCAGCTCAGGCCAGGCCTTTGGAGATGCAGAAAGGAATCACCCCAGGGAAAATTGTTGGCACCCAGAGGCCTGGAGAGAAGGTCTGCAGAGATTACCCTGAGCCTTCCCACATAAGAAAGAACCTCAGATGAAAGTTAGCTGCCTTTCCTCTGAAGAACTAACAAAATAAATCCCCTTTTATTAAAAGCCAATCGGTCTCTGGTATGTTGCATTCCAGCAGCTAGCAAACTAGAACATGTACTATAACATTTTAAAAGTCCGTTATCTTGTTCACTAATTTGTACTTTTTAAATTGACAGATTTTATGTTAGAACAGTTTTAGGTTTACAGAAAATTGAATATTGAGTATAGAGTTCCATATAGCTCTTCTATACTGTGCAGTTTTCCCTACTATTCTCTATTGCACAGTGTGGTACATTTGTGACAATTGATGAAACACATGATACATTATTATTTATTAAAGTTCATAGCTAATATTAGAGTTCACTCTTTGAGTTACATATTACTATGGGTTTTTGCAAATCAACCATTATGGTATCATGTAGAATAGGTTCACTTTCCTAAATATAACCACCACACCACTTATTCATCCTTTCCTCCCACTCTCCTCCCTGAATCCCTAAAAGCAATGAGAGTTTCATTGTCTCTTAGTTTTGCCTTTTCCAAAATGTTATGTAGATGGAATCATTCCATGTGTAGCCTTTGCATACTGGCTTCTGTCATGTAGCATTAATGTGTTTAGGGTTCCTCCATTTATTCATGGTTTGATAGCCCCTTTTCATTGCTGAGTGACATTCCATTTCATGGATGCACCACAGTTTGTTTGTCCATTCTGATTGATGGATGTCTCCTTTCTCCTTTGTGGGACATCATGATTGCTTCCAATTCTTGGTAATTATTAATAAAGCTAATTTGAATGTTCATGTGCAGGTTTTTGATTGGAAATAGCTTTTAACACCTTTAGGTAAATACTGTGGAATACCATTGGTGGATTGTATGTATGCTATGTTTAGCTTTGTAAGAAACTACCAAACTTTCTTGAAAAATATCTGAACCATTTTGCTTTCCCACCAGCAATGAATAAGAGTTCCTGTTGCTCCACATCCTCAGGAACATTATCATTGTTTAGGATACTAATCATTCTAATAAATGTCTGGTAATATCTCCTTGTTTAATTTGTAATTCATTGATGGTATAGGATATTGTATATCCTTTCATATGCTTATTTGACATCTGTAAATGTTCTTTGGCACAGTGTCTGTTCATATCTCTTGCCCATATTTTAATTGGGCTTTGGTTTTCTTATTGTTGAGTTTTAGAGTACTTCATATTTTTTGGATACAAGACCTCTAGTGCTATGTGTTTTGGAAATATTTTCTCCAAGTCTGTGGCTTATATTTTCATTCTCTTAGTGTCTTTCAAAGAGCAGAAGTTTTTAATTTTAATGAAATCCAACTTATATTTTTTCATGAATTGTGCCTTTGGTATTGTATCTGAAAGTTCATTGCCAAACATGAGGCCAACTAAATTTTCAACTATATCATCTTCTAGAAGTTGTATAGCTTTGGTCACGATTCACTTTTTTGCATGTGGATATCCAGTTGTTGCCAATACCATTTGTTGAAAGGACTATCCTTTCTCAATTAGCATGCCTTTGCTCCCATGTCAAAGATCAGTTGACTATATTTGGCTCAGTTTGGTTCTAGGCTGTCTATTCTCTTCCACTTATTTATTCATGTATTCTTTCCCCAATGCCACATTATCTTGATTACTGGTGCTTTATTGAATTAATCAAACAATCAACTAATTAACTCATTTTTCCTCTAAATTTTCTCCTAATCTTGTACCTTTTATCTGTTTGAAACATCACTGTTCACACTCATTCAAGTTATAAAAATTGTTATACCTATTCCTCATACTAATCACTTAATACATTCTTTGTATTTTTCCAGAAATTTTTTCACATACCTTCTTCTTCATTAACATCAACATTCTTCAATCATGTATTAATAATATGAACTGCAGATCAGTTTCCCTAATTCTAATACTGTTCCATTTAAATGCATTTTCGACATAGCCCAAGAACAGTTTCCCTGATTAACAAACACCCACTTTTAGGGATCATGCTTTGAGATTTCTGTGAGTACTCAGCCTCATTATTTTGTGTACCCAAGATTTGACTCTATCAATAAATTGTAAGTTCCATGAAGAGTAAGGGTATTTATCCCTGAACATACCACAGAACATACTTCAAAGGGAGTCAATAAAAGTTAACCAAATGAGTAAATGCATTCAGGGGTAAGATGGATAATTTTGGATCACATTCTATTTTGAAGCCACCCTTGCTTTTATTCCATCATTAAATATTCCTTAGCAAGGATTAACACATGACAAAATTATGAATATTCAAATTGGGTTATTATGGTTCAAAAACTTTTGCAGATCCATATGTCTTACTTTAGGTCTTTATACTAGGATCCAGCAACTAACAGTGCCTCAGAGCACTCCAAAATGACTGACACACAACATGTACTCAATATGCAGTTTTCCAAGTTAATGTGTATAATGAAGGTGATATTTTGTTTGTTTCTTTGTTTTAGAGCATAAAAACTACCAAAATGCAATATACCAGAAATGGAACAGCTTTTAAGGAGGGGATTTACTGAGTTGCATGTTTACAATTCTAAGGCTATGAAAATGGCCAAACTAAGGCATTCAGAGAAAGATACATTAACTCCAAAGAAAGAGCTGATGAAGTTTGGGGTTTCTCTCTCAACTGGAAAGGCACATGGGGACATCTACTATCTTTTTTTCCTGGCTTTTTGTTTCCTGAAGCTCTTCCAGGGGCATTTTCTTTCTTCATTTCCAAAAGTCAATGGCTGTGAGGGCTCTGTTGGCTCTAAAGCTTTTTCCAAAATGATTCCCTCTTAAAAGTCTCTAGTAAGCAATCCCACCTTAAATGGGTGGAGACCCATCTCCATAGAAACCATTGAATTAAAACCTATCACCCACAACTAGGTGGGTCACATCTCCATGAAAACAACCAAAAAGATCCCACCCAGCAATATTGAATGAGATTTAAAGAACTTGGCTTTTTTGGAGTAAAAAAAGATTCAAACTGGCACATTCTTCACATTATTACATGGTTTCCATGTAACACATAAAATAGTGGATTGGAAGTAAACACTCAATAAATGTTTAACATTTAAAAATTAGTTATAAAATTGGAAAACATTTTATTTAAAAACAAATTGGCATTTCAAAGGACACCAAGAAATAAAAAAGATCTTCTAATAAATATGCAGTTACTATGAACCACTGTATTTCAACAAGCTAGACAACTTAGATGAAATGGACAACTTCCTACAAACCCACGAACAACTTCCATGAACAACTGACTCAAGAAGAAATGGAAGATTTCAACAATCCAATCAAAAGTAAAGAAACCCAATCAGTCATCAGTAGGCTCCCAACAGAGAAAACCGCAGGACCAATTGGCTCGACTGGGGAATTCTTCCAAACATTCCAAGAAGACTTAATACCATTCCTGCTCAAACTATTCTAGACTGAAGAAGAGGGAAAACTACCTAACACATTTTATGAAGCCAACATCACTCTAATACCAAAACCTGCTAAAGATACTATAAGAAAGGAAAACTTCAGACCAATCTCTCTGATGAATAAAGATGTAAAATTCCTCAACAACATATTAAAAATCTGACAGCATATTAAAAGAGTTATAAATTTAAATAATATTATATTATATAAATATAAATAAAGCTGGCTTTGTTCCAAGTATATGAAGGTGGTTCAAGACTAGAAAATCAAGTAATGTAATACAACACATTGTTGCATGAAAGGCAATGTGATATTTGTGACCACTTAATTTATAGGCTTGGATTTGCAGACAACACAGACTTCAGTAATATAAAAACAGAATTTATTAAGAAAGCAATTAAAAGATTATTAAAAGATTGTTAGTCTGGTGCTGGCCCATGCAAAAAAAAAAAAAAAGAGAGAGATTGCTAGAAATGAGACATACATCACCCCATGGGACAGGACCAATACCCAAAGAGGAGTACTGGGGAATCCCAGAGACAGCATTTTCAGGGTCTGACTGGACAAGTCCTGAGCAAAGCATCTTCCTCTGGATAAGATTCTCTCTTTCTTTCTGATGAGGTTCTCTCTATCTCATGAGATTCTCTTCTTTCTTGTAAGTTTAACTGCTTACATGCAGTTTATGTGGTATCTTTACACAATAGTGGATGAATTCCAATTAGCTTACATGTACGGGCCCAGTTTGTTTCTCTAGGAACTGACTAGGGACTGAGAGGAGCTTCCTGGGACCTAGATAACTTTATCAAAGTACATCTGTTTCTGATAGGCTAGCCAGTCCTCCCAGCTGGGTTGCACATTTCAACAATTTATTATTAAGGTCACACAATGGCAACATCAGTTGAACAGAACAGACTACAAATTTATCTTTCCCTTGCACACATTAACAAATTAAAAGGGAAAAGTAAATGATTATCTTGACTGACAAAGAAAAGGCATTTGACAAAATTCAGCATCCTTTTATGATAAAAGTACTGCAAATGATAGTAATCAAAGGGAACTTCCTCAGCATGATAAAGGGTATATATGGAAAATCTACAGCAAACACAGTACTCAATGGTGAGTGTTTGAAAGATTTCCCTCTAAGATTTGGAACAAGACAAGGATGCCCACTGTCACCACTGCTATTCAACATTGTGCTAGAAGCTCTAGCTAGAGTAACTAGGCAACACAGAGGAATAAAAGGCATCCAAATTGGATAGGAAGAAGTACAACTCTCACTGTTTGCAAATGACATGATCCTATATTTTAAAAATCCAGAAGGGTGGTGTAATGGTGGCTCAGTGGCAGAATTCTTGCCTGCCTTGCTGGAGACCCATGTTTAATTCCTCATGCGTGCCCATGAAACAAAAAGTCCAGAAAAAAGACAGCAAAATTTCTTGAGCTAATAAGCACGTTCAACAAAGTGGCAGGATACAAGATCAACACACTAAAGTCAATGGTGTTTCTATACACTAGTGATGAGCTTTTCAAGGAGGAACTCAAGAAAAAAATTCCATTTATAATAGCACTTATAAGAATCAAATATCTAGGAATAAACCTAATCAAGGATGTAAAGGACTTGTACATATAAAACTACACAATATTGTTAAAAGAAATCAAAGTCCTGAATAAATGGAAAATGTTATGTGAGATTAGTGGGGAATTCACAACTAAAAATTATTCTCCAGTAGTCAAAACATCCCCACTCTGCAGGACTTTCAATATTCACAATGCCTCAAAGGAATTTTTTAAATAAATGTCATATATCAAAATGCAACTGATGATAATTTAATGATATCCAGGAGAATAGCTTTTTATTATAGGCCTCAAGGATCCTAAATAAAAAGCCATGGTCAGATTGGTGCAAGAGAAATCACAATCAATCTTCTAGAAAATCACAATTTTTCTTCTCTAGAAGTTTTTTTAGAACCACTTGGACATCTTTGTTTCTCAGACAGTAAATCAACGGATTCAACATGGGAGTGACTAAGGTGTAACATAAAGAGGCCACTTTACTCAGCTCAGGAAATCTGTCAGGTGTGAGATACATAAAAAAGACGGCACCATACAGCACACTTACAACTCCCAGGTGAGAGCTGCAAGTGGAGAAGGCTTTCTTACGTCCCTCAGTGGAGTTTATCTTTAGAACTGTGGACAAAATATACATGTAAGAAACAATAATGACTATGATGGTAGGCAAAATAATGATGCTAGATAAGGAAAAAGACACCACATTATTGATAAAGAGATCTGAACAAGACAGCCTCTGAAGTGAGCGAGTATCACAGTAAAAGTGATCAATGGCCCGAGATGCACAAAAGGATAAAGTGAATGTCATGCTGGTCTGAAGAACTGAGCTGATGCAGCCACAGAAATAGGATCCTGCCACCAGCTGAATGCAGACATGTGATGACATCTGAACCGAGTAGAGGAGGGGATCACAGATGGCAATGAAGCGGTCATAAGCCATGGCTGCCAGGACAAATCCCTCAGTCACAATGAAGACAGTAAAAAGAAAGAACTGGGTCACACAGCCTGCAAAGGAGATGGACTTGCTTTCAGACCAGAAGTTTATCATAGCCTTGGGTGCAATGACAGATGAATAGAAGAGGTCAATGAAGGACAGGTTTCCTAGGAAGAAATACATTGGTGTGTTCAGTTGGGGGTCAGTCAAAATAATGGCAATCATCCCAGTGTTTCCTAGAAGGATCATGGCATATACAAACAGAAATAGTAGGAAGAGGAAGGTGTGGAGCTCTGGATGAACTCTGAAGCCTACAAGAATGAAGTCAGTTCCTTCTGAGTGATTGCTTGTTCCCCTGTCACCCATGGCAAAGACCTGCTGAAAGGCACATGGCAAAATAAACAAATGAGCTTTTGACTTTGAACCTACTGTCACCAAAAATGTAATATTGTTTAAATTTTTTAAAGTATTTTGTAATTATTAATTTTAACCTTATATAAATTCTGTGACTTAAATTGAAGCCAATTTCAACTGACTATGAATTTTAAGTTTTATTTCTTGATTTAGCACCTGGTTGAATTAGGTCTTTCATCTTTGAGTCTAGAGCAGTGTCTTTCTACCCCAATGCCTTTCAAATTCACAACTGTCACCTCTATAATTTTTCACTCTTGACTCATACTCAATATCATGAAATAGTTTTTGGAACAGATCAAAACTAATTTCATAAATGATATTTGGGAAATAATTTAGGATATCCAGATTAGAGACATTTGGGGCTTTTAGTAGCCTAGGTTAGGAAAAATTGGGACCTTAACTTAAACAGTAACAGCTAATATAAAAAAATGAATTTTTAAAGTAAAGTACAGTTACCTTATATGAATCATGAATACTTTGATTTCTGACTAAAGCGATGCACCCTCCAAGAGAAAAGACATGCATGACCAAAAGCAACAATTTGTACATGCTTTCTAGGATTTGGATTTTCTTCTAGACAAGACCACACAGTGAATGCATAAAGAATATTTCCTATGGTTCGTAGGCCCTTGCTCATGTTTTTTGTTTTCTTTTTTTTAGACGAGACCTCAAAATAGTTCAGATAGAAGAAACACTTTATAAACAGATATTGAAAATAAAGATACATAGAGGGAACAGTTGGTTACATTTTTCTCTCCCTCAAATATAAATTTCATAGTTTTCATTAATTATTTTACTAGACAGTCCAAGTAGATTTTGACTCTTTCTATTAAAAATGTTGTCCACTCATTCTCTCCCCATGGGCTTTATATACACAATTTTCTCTAGACAATAATAATAATAATAGCAAATATTTATGTGGCATTTAATGAATCTCAGATACTTTTTCTAAATGCTTTGTATAGTAACTTAATCAACACAACAGTAATATAAAGGGGATATGCATATATTCCCCAGTTCACAGATGAGGAAACCAAGGAATAGAGAAATGAAGAAATCTTTTGAAAGTTACCTAGTCATAAGAACTAGGATCTGAAGCCAGGAAACCTGACTCCAAAATCCATGCTATTAATAACCATGCTACACCATCTTTTTGGATAAGAAGTACTTCCTGTTCCTTTACCTGTCTGACTTCTACTTGTGTTTTAGAGTTTAGTTGAAATTTCATGTCTTAATAATAAATTCTCTAATTCTCCAACCTGGGTCTCAACATATTGATGCATACATTGTACTTCCAATGATCACAGCAGTTAGCATTTGAATATAGCACACTTGCTTCCTCAATTGACAATTTCTTTAAGATTGAAACTTCAACTTGTTCTCTGTAAATTATCAGCACAAAGTTCAGTGTATGAAAAACAGCAATTGGTCAATATATATTTATTATATAGATGAAAATTGAGGAATAATTGAGCATGCAGAATCAAAAAAATTTTTGAAGACAAATAATATATTTTATTTTTCTTCCTTTACTATTCTTTAGGTCAAGGGTACATATTCTTTAAATTTTCAAGATTTATTCCTATCAAACCCGTTCAAACTCTAATAGGCTTATGAATGAAGACATTTAAATCTGGAAAAGGGAGTAATTCCCAAACGTAGCTAACAAACAAGTATTCCATTCAAGACTTATTATTTGTCAAAAACTCACATTTTTTAAAAGTTACTTTTATCTTGCTTCATCTGTTAATTTGTTGGGTTCTGTTAAAAGTGAAGCAGTAGAATCCCAATGCTTTTCTCTTGAATTCTAGAAAAGAAAAACATGAAGTTAATAATGACTATGTCACAATGACTATATCATAGCTACAAGAATAAAAAATTATTACATCAAGAAAAAAGAAATTCTCTGCCCCAAGTTCCCAAATACATGTCATTATTCCACTTGTAGATTCTTTCTATAAAAATATGATTTTTGTCAGTGGTTGATCAATTTAAGCAGTTGTTCTTTTCCTTAATAACTGATTTCTTGAAAAATATTATAAGACTTTTCATAACATTGCATCAGATGAATAGTGCAAATGATGTTCTGCCAAAACTGAAATTAATTCAGAAATTATATTGTATAGGTGAATCTGAGGAATCAACCTGTTGGAAATTACTTCTACTGCATTCTTGCATGCTTATATCCTTTCAAAAGAGGAGAAACTGTCATGGGTATATAAGAAAAGAAGAGGCCCTGAGCTTATAGGAACTCTAATAATAATCTGCCAGACTATCAGAAGCAGTTATCCTTAATAGCTATGGTTTGGTCAAAACAGCACAACTTTTTCAAATAATTGCAACACTGAGGTTTCCCTCACCTTCTGGGAAACAGATCCTCTGGGAGAAAAAGAAAAGTAAATCAATTATAAACACATTTAGACTCCAGTGCAAAGGTCCATGAGGGCCACAGATATTCTAGATTTTTAAAAATATCTTTATTGAGAAATCTTCAACATATATAGCCCATACATGTATGCAATCAATGGCTAACAATATCATCACTATTTGTTTATTCATCACCATGATCATTTTTAAAACATTTGCATCACTTCAGAAAAACAAATAAAATGATAAAAGCTCATACATCCCATACCCCTTACCCACCCTCTCATTGACCGCTAGTACTCCAATCTACCCATCCTTTCACCCTTTACCCACCTATTATTTATTTATTTATTTCCTTAATTTTTTATTCATTTGTCCATACCCTGGATAAAAGGAACATCAGACACACATTTTTCACAATCACAAGGTGCTGGCTCTCATCCCAGAGTCCTGTCCCACATTGCCAGGGAGATTTAAACCCCTGGGAGTCACGTCCCACATAGAGGGGAGGGCAGCGAGTTCACTTGCTTAGTTGGCTTGGAGAGAGAGAGGCCACAGCTGAGCAACAAAAGAGGTTCTCCAGGGGTGACTCTTAGGCATAATTATAAGTAGGCTCAGCTTCTTCTTTTCAGGAATTAAGTTTATAAGTTTGAACTGCAAGAATGAGGGCTAGCCTACTGAGTTGGTTATCCCCACTCTGTGCAAGAATATCAGGAATTCCCCAGATGGGGAAGTTGAATAGTTCTTCCTTTCTCCCAGTCCCCCAAGGGGACTTTGCAAATACTTTTTATTCTCTGCCCAAATTATTCTGGGATATATCTTAGTGTCACCCTAACCTGCACAAACCATGAGGATCTCATCCCCTATTCCAGATTCCATGTGATTATGGTGTGCAAATGAACTGATTATACAAGTGAAATAAGAGGATGTGCTACCCAAAATATAGATTTTGCACCAAATAAACATTCCTTCCTTTGGTGTCACATGGAAATTGAAGTTTTAAAATATGGAACATTTCATCCTTTAGGCATTTCTCTGATTTACCTTGGTCTTATCCTAATCTGCTTCATTTATATCTCTAGTCTGGTCATTTTTTCTACACTTTTTTTTTTTTTTTTTTACATTTTTAACAGTTGCTGTCTGGAGTAATGCTAACTTTCATAGTTCCAGTGCTCTAACTCAGAGTCTCAAGTGTCACTGACAGACATGAAGTTTCCAGGAACAGTTAGGTTATATTCAAATAGCTCAGTGTCTCAGAATTTAAAAATAATAGTTATGACTCCTGAATATATGTAACCATTGTAAGCACTTATAATCTAGGACCTTTACTATAGGTTCCAACCTGATAACCCATGTTCTCAACTTCAGTTGCCTCATCCAAGTGTTCATGAATTATTCTCAATGATAAACCATATGCTGGGTCACAAAGCAAATCTCAATATATTTTAAAAGATTGAAATTATACCAAACAGTTTCTCAGTTCATACTGGAAATCAGTAACAGGCATAGGGCCAGAAAATTAACAAATATATGGAGGTTAAACAACACACTCTTAAACAAACTGTGGGTCAAGGAAGAAATTACAAGATAAATCAGTAAATATCTTGAGGCAAATGAAAATGAAAACACAACATATCAAAATTTATGGGATGCAGCAAAGGCAGTGCTGAGAGGGAAATTTATTGCCTTAAATGCCTATATTAAAAAAAATAAAGAGTAAAAATCAAGGAGTTTACTGTTGACTTGGAAGAACTAGATAAAAATAGCAATCTAGATATTTTAAAGAGCCTAATAGGAGTTGGAATGCATACTGTAAGTTTTTCCTTCTTTTGTTTTATGGATCCTTCTTTAAATCTTAATTATTTCATTGAGAAAGAGGCATTTTAAATTTATCATTACAGCCAGATTTTGAAAAGCAAAAAGAAATAGACATGAAAGGAAATATTGTACTTCATTAAATTTCTAGGGGATGTTTTGCTCCTAGCAATAAAGTTAATTTCTTTCTTTTTTGGGGAGGGGTGAAATTCCATTGACTTAAAACTCTCCTTAATTGTACTTTATCTATATTTTGGCAATAATAATTTACTATAAAAAGAACGATGGTGGATTAGGGAACTCTAGAATTTACTCCTCCTCCAAAAATAGCTAGTGAATAGTAGAAATTTTATGAAACAACTGCACTTGGGCTCCAGAGGACAAGGGAGTGTTGTACTATATGCAGAGAAGAACAGGACAGAAAGGCTAAGGTACTGTGGAAATGAACAGTGTTTAACTCTGCAATACTCTCAAGGTGAGCCACCTCTGGTCTGGTCCCTGCATGGCTGCTGCAGTCAGAGAGGGATGTGGAGGTCCTCTTCCCCAAGAAAGAGGGGGGTGGGTGGGTATGACCTACTACTGATCACAGCTGATTGGCAAATTTAGACTGCTGGGTCTTTCCTCTGAACAGCTGCTTTAACATGCCCTGGACAGAAACCACTGCAGCAATTATTTTAACCTCACTCCCAACAGGGAAAATGCAGAGGAGGCTTAAAGACATGGGGTTTCCTTAGGGGTATAGGAACAGTTTGCTAAAGAGTATAATCTGGGCAGGTCAGGAAAATGGACTTTTGGGGATCCACAAAAAGGCTTTTGGTGTCTTCCGTGACCTTCTTCCCATGGTTCTTAGGAACTCTTGTGCCTTCATGGGTCCCAGACTCTGATTTGGCGAGGAAATACTGACTTGGGAAAGTCCTTTCCTGGAAGACCTTTCTCTTAGAATTTTCTCTCCAGGCAGAAACAGCTAACAATGGTGAAAGAGAAAGAAAGAAAGATGAAGAGAGAGAGAGAGACAGAGAGGCAGAGAGAGAGAGAACAAATGCTAGACAAAAAACAAAAACAAACAGTATACATTAAGATTCCCAGAGAAAGAACAGAGGTAAGGAAGCTTTCACCTGGGCTGAAACACATGGACAAATAGTGCAGTCTTAAAAATTGTACCACATACCCAGAACAAGAATTAAATGAAGAAGAGCTGAAAAATCTGATCATTTAAACATGAGCAATTCTAAATGTCTAGAGTAAATTGAACCAATGTCAAAAAAAAAGAGCCCTAAAATCCAGTCAGCAATAAAACCCTAGGCAAGAGAGAAAAATTGGGCTACAGAGTAAACCAATCAAGAAAATCAGATGCCTAGATATCAGCAAAATATTTCAAGCCATACTAAGAAACAGGATGATATGACCTGCTCAAAGGAAAAAAATTAAAACTTCAGAGGGGACACAGAATTTGGAACAACTAATCAAAGATGTTGAAACAATCTCCTAAATTGATTCAAGGAGATAAAGGAAAATATGGCCAAGAAATAAAGATATTAAGAAGAACCCAGGTGATCAAAAAGAAGAATTTCAAACTATAATGAGAAGCATAACAGAATTAATGGGAATAAAGGGCACAATAGAAGGGACTAACATACATTAGAATCATACAAAAGAAGATTTGAACAGGTAGAAGAAAGAATTGGAAAATTAGATCAGATTATCAAAATCTTAAAGAGAGAAAAACAGATAGAGAAAAGAATGGAAAAAATTAAGCAGGGTCACAGGGAATTTAAGGGCAGCAGGAGGTGACCAAAAAGTTGCATTATGGGTGTCCCAGAAGGAAAAGAGAAAGGAAAAGGGGAAGAAAGAATATTTGAGGAAATAACAGCAGAAATTTCCCCAATCCTTATGAAAGACATAAGTATACATATCCTAGAAGCAGAATGGACTCCAAACAGACTATATCCTAATAGACCTACTCCGAGACACATACTATGTCAAATGCTGAAAATAAAGAGATAATCTTAAAAGCAGAAAGAGAAAAGCAATTCATCACACAAGAAGTAACTACAATAAGATTAAGTGCCAATATACTAACAAAAATCACAGAGTAGAGAAAGCAGTAGTATATATTTAAGGTACTGAAAGAGAAAAACTGCCAAACAAGAAATTTTTATCTGGAAAAATGGTCTTTCAAAAATGAGAGGGAGTTTAAAATATTCACAATAAACAGAAACTAAGAGAGTTCATTAACAAGAGGCCTGTCCTGTGAGAAATATTTAAAGGAATTCTGCAGGATGAATTGAAAATCAGGAGAAGGCAGTGTGGAAAACAGTGAGGAAATGAAGAATATCAGCAAGCGTAATTAAAGGGTAAAAAGGAGAGACAAGAATACAATATGGCATATAAACATGGAATGATAAAATGATTAAAGTAATACTGCCTTTAAATAACTTGAATGTTAATGGATTAAACTCCCCAGTCAAAACACAGACTGTCAAAATGGATAAGGAGGTATGATCCATCTATATGCTATCTACAAGAGATGCACCTTAGACCCAAGGACACAAATAGGTTGAAAATGAAAGGTTAAAAAAAATATTCCATATAAACTAGTAATCAAAAAAAAAAGCTGGAGTAGCTATACTATGTTCAGGTAAAATAGACTTTAAATGCAAATCTGCTCTAAACGACAAAGAAAGACACTATGTATTATTAAAAGGTGCAATCCACCAAAGGAAATAACCATAAATATTTATAATACTAAACAGGGTACCCCAAAATGTCCTGAGGCATTTGAGGTAAACATTGACAGAACTGAAGGAAATATCAGACGTCTCTACAATGATAATGGGAGATTTGAATACACAACTTTCGTACAAAAAAACATTTGACAAAATTCAGCATCCTTTCTTGATAAAAACATTTTAAAAAGGAAGACTAGAAGGAAATTTCCTCATGATAAGGGGTGTATATGTGTATTATACATATACATATATATATATATATAACCTGACCATCATACTCAATGGGGAAAGGCTGAAAGTTTTACCTCTAAGATCTGGAATAAGACAAGAATGCTCATGGTCACCACTGTTATTCAACATTGTACTGGAAGTTCTAACAAGAGCAATTAGAGAAAAAAGAATAATAATTAAAGGACTTCTAAGTTGTAAATGAAGAAGTAAAATTTTCACTATTTACAGATGACATGACTCTATACGAACACTCCTAAAAATCTACAGCAAAGCTATTAGAGCTAATGAGTTCAGCAAAGTTGCAGGAAAAAATATCATACGCAGTAGTCAATAGCATTTCTATACAAAACTAATGAACAGTCTGAGGAGGAAATAAATGGGAAAATCCATTTATAATAGTAAATAAAAGAATCAAATATCAAATAATAAATTTAACCCAGGATATAAAGGACCTGTACACAGAAAACTACAAAACATTGTTAAAAGAAATCAAGGAAGACCTAAATAAATAGAAGAACATTCTGTATTCATGGATTGGACAACTAAATATCGTTAAAATGTCAATTCTACCCAAATTGATTTAAAGATTCAGTGCAATTTCAACCAAAATTCCAACAACATATATTGCAGAAATGGAAAAGCCAATAATCAAATTCATTTGGAATGATAAGGGCCCCCAAGCAGTCAAAAAATCTTTAAAAAGAAAAACCAAGTTGAAGGATTCACACATCCTGATTTTCAAGCATATTACAAAGCTGCAATGGTCAAAACAGCATGATACTGGCATAAAGATAGATATATTAATCAAAGCAATTGATTGGCTGTTTCTGTGGCCAATTGATATTTGACAAGGCTGCCAAGTCCACTCAACAGGGACAGAATAGTCTCTTCAAAAAATGGTGCTGGAAGAACGGATATTCATATGCTATAGAATGAAAGAGGACCCCCATCACATCTTCTACAAGTATTGACTAAAATAGATCAAAAGTCTAAATACAAGCCTTAGGACCATAAAACTAGAAGAAAATGTAGGGAAACATATGAAATATCTGTGGTAGGCACTGGTTTCTTAGACTTTACACCACAAACACAAGCAATGAAAGAAAAAAATAGATAAATGGAACTTCCTCAAAATTAGAACTCTTTTTGCATCAGAGGACTTCGTTGAAAAAGTGAAAAGGCAGCCTACTCAATGGGAGAAAATAATTGGAAACTGTTATGGTTGGGCTCATATTCTCTGATCAGGCAAACACTGGCCTAACCATTACTGCAAGGGCATTTTGAGACTGGTTAATAAGTCAGAAGGCTGGTTTATTAGATCATCAATCAGATGACTCCATCTGTGGCTGACTACATCTATGATCAACTAAGGGAAGTATAATCCACAATGAGAGAATCCAAGCAGCTGGATTTAATCCAATCAGTTGAAGACTTTTCAGGGAGAGGTGACAATGTCAGCACACACAAAAGGGAGCATTTTCATCTCTACTTCAGTTAGCCAGCCTCTCTGGGGGAATTCATTGAAGACCTTCATCAGAATTGCCAGCTAGTGGCAGCCCTACAGAATTTGATCTCATGCACCCCCAGAGTTGTCTAAGAAACTTTTGCAAAATCTCATACTTACAAATATCTCCTGTTTCCCTAGAGAAGTCTGACTAATACAGATACCAAATATCAGTAAAGGTTTAATATCCAGAATATATCAATAAATCTTTCAACTTCCCAACATAAAGACAACCCAATTTTTAAAATGGGCAAAAGACTGGAACAGACATCTCCCAAGAATATATAAATATGTTCAAAATGTATATGGAAAAATACTTAATATCATTAGCCATCAGGGAAATTCAAATCAAAATCATGAGATGCCACTTCACACCCATTTAAAAATGGCTACCATTAAAAAAAAAAAGAACTTTACAAGTGTTGGAGAAGATGCGGAGAAATAATAACACTCAGTCACTGCTGGTGAGAATGTAAAATGGTGCAGCTGTGAGAGACAATTTGACAGTCCTCAGGAAGCTAATTTCCATAAAATCCAGAAATCTCACTACTAGGGATATAACCAGAAGAACTTGAAGCATGAACTTTAACAGACATTTGCACACCAATATTCATCGTGGCACTAGTTACAATGGCCAAAAGATGGAAGCAACCCAAGTATCCATCAGCCAATGAATGGATAAGCAAAATGTACTGTATAAACATGATGGAATATTATTCCATTGTAGGAAGTAATGAAGTCCTTTCAAATGCAACAACATGGATGAGCCTTGAGGACATTACACTGAGTAAAATAACCCAGATCCAAAAGACAAATATTGTATCACCTCTTGACACAAACTAACTATAATAAGCAAGTTCATAGAGTTAGAATCTAGAATATAAACTACTAGGAGATAGAATGGGGGTAGAGAATACAGAGCTGATGCTTATTTGTGTAGAATTTCTATTTAGGTTGATTGCAATTGTTTGCAAATGGATAGTGGGGATGACAGCATATTATTGTGAGTGTAATTAACAGTGGTGAATTGTGTTTGTAAGTTGGTTGAAAGGGGAAGTTTTGGGTTTTATATGTCACTAGAAGAGAAAACTAGAGGATAAAGCTTGGGATTGTATAACAGTGAAACCTGTTGTGGATAATGATTGTGGTTAATATAATACTGTCTTTCATAAATTATAGCAAATGTACATCACTATTACCAGGTGATAATAATAGGGTGGTATATGGGGGAAAATATACCTAATGCAAATCATGGGCATAGTTAACAGTAATAGTTTAATATTCTTGTATAAGTTGTATCAAAGTACCACACCAATGCAAAATGTCAACAGTAGGGGGGTATATGGGAACATCGTATTTTTTACATGACTTTAATGTAAACCAACAACTTCTCTAATTAAAATAAATAATAATTTTCAAAAAATGTGCTAAGTGAAAGAAACCAGACATAAGATACTACATATGGTATGGTTCCATCTATATACAATTAAATATAAATAAATCTATAGAGACAAAATTAGATTAGTAGCTATGTAGAACTGGGGAAGAATAGAAGGATTGAGAGGTGACTGCTAAGAGTATAGAGTTTTTCTTTTTGGAATAATGAAAATGTTCTAAAATTGACTGTGGTAATAAATGTACAACTCTGTGAGTATACTAAAATCCATTGATACTCTTTGATTATACTAAAACCCTTTGACTGTACACTGTAAATGTATATATCTCAATAGAACTGATTTTTTGAAAAAAAGAAGAATAGCAGAATCATGGTATGGGGCAAAGCTCAAAAATACCCTCTAATTCATCAAGTAAATGTTAAATATTTAACTAGGTCTAAAATTAGGATCACTTTGTAATTTGAATTGCTTGAAAATTGTTTATTCAGATGTCATGTATCAATAATTTATCAGTCACTGTATTCACTCCAAAATAATTTAACTACTATTTTAGGTGTCAAAAATCAAATCATAGTTTGTATAGAAGGATTAAATTATTAAACTAACTAAATAAATTGTATGTAAAATAATAAAAGAAAGAGAATGGAAGGAAATGGAAAAAATGATGGTGGCTCCTAAAGTCCTCATCTCTGCATCTGGTCTAAGGCAATACTTGATATTTATCCAATTCACATTTCCTTGGGTCTCAGAAATAACTTCAAGTTGTACACCCGGTTGGTGACTCAAACGTTCATTTATGAAAGATCTGGGCCCTTGTGGTCTTGCCTGTGTTGAATTGTTCTTTTAGTTCACTAACATGTACCATCAGTCATGGTAGTCTTAACAGACAGCCTGGAAAATTCCCTATATTACAGCTATATTATTCCTTACTTCCTTTCTAGTGACAAAATCTTTTGCTAATCTGTAGCAATCACACAAAAGCATACAAATCATACCTTTTACTTGTTGGTTCAGTGAAATGAAGAGCCCCCACAGATATCTAGGAGACAGTTTCAACTTAGAATTAATTCAGCAAGTGTTGAATCTCCTGTAAAATTATTCCTCTGTTGGGTACTAAGAATGCAGAGTCAAAAGTCACAGGAGGAACATGAAAATTGTCATCACTGGTGATATTCCCACTTTTACCCCTTATACTTGGGCCTTTGTAGCCCAGGTATGGGAAGAATAAGCCTCATATATTGTTTGCTGAAGAAGAGCACACATCACATCTGGGATGACAGTGACCCAACTTTGCAAAGTGCTGACACACAGTTGGTTCCACAACTGAGTCTCCAATAGATCATTCCACCATTCCATAAATTCATCTAATTTCATTTAATTAAATAAATGATCATTCTTTTACAATCCATGGATTTGACAGCATTGCTTCACCTCTCTTTCTGTAAAACAAGTTTCTTGCTCTAAAGCAATAATGTGATACAACATGATGGTAAATAAAGCATTTGTTAAATAATTATAGTGAAGATTAACAAGTAATTTGAGCATGAAATGCAAAAAATGTCTATGGCAGTGAGTGTCTGGACAGATAGTTATTCCTTCTTAATGGAAAAGATACAAATACAATCAGCCTGAAATCTGATAGCTATCTGGTAGCCTGAGATTAGGTACACTTATCAGTGACCTACTTTTAATGTATTTATTCAGCTAACTGGGCACTAAGCATTGGCAATTTCCAGGCCAGCCCATGTAGATCACTACATTTTTTTTTAAATTGTATCTCTTTTACCATGGCTATATTATTGATTAACTCATTAAATGAAAAGTAAAATGGATGTAAAAGAAGAAAGTGGGTTCTTGTCTTCACTAGATTAATAAGAACCTCCATACCTGATGCTATTTACTGAGCATTTTTCTGGGAAACTAATATTCTCTGCTTTTTGGCCATTCAGGAAGAATGCCATCCACAAAAAGACCATCTTGCCAATAATCCTTCAATTTTGTTATTCTCAAATTCCTGTTTATGCAATGAAATAATCATGCCCCAAAATCAATGTAGGTGATTTTAAAGTCACCTGGCCATATTTCCAGGTAACTTTTTAAATAAGGTATATAATTTATGTTTATTAAGATTTTCCTTAACCAGTTTCCTACAGGGAATATCCTTGGGTTGGATTAATATACGGCAGTATTCCACATCATGTTCATATTTCATGCAGCACAATCTCTAATCTGGCTCAATTTATTCTTTCCTCAGAAACTGTGAACAAGGAATGTTCCACATGATTATAAGGAGGCTGAAGGAAACATGACAGTATAGAAGGAGGAGGTACAATAGAAACATGAACCACTTTCTCATGAAGCATGCTTTGCCTTTAGCAAACTTTTGAGCCAATATTACATATACAATTGCCACTTAAAGTTAATCACAGAATATGTCAGTGGATTAGATACCACCTGTCCAGGTAAACACAGTCACTTGATTTCCATAGGTAAGAGCACAGTATCTATCAGGGCCCAATTTGGAAGCTGTTTCTCAAAAGGAGAACTTGCAGAAAATTTGCTTTCCTCTAACACTTTGGGAGCTATTACTGCAATTTTCTAGTAAGAATTTGCCACAATTTTCATTGAACCTATGATATTACATAAGGACTCAGAGCATCATTGGATATTCTTGTTCATGAGTTCCAAGTGACACTTACCTATTCAAAAGTCTGAGCCAACTGAAGAATATGGACATCATATGGACCCAGGTAGAGTTCGGTGCCTCTTGGCTGACCACACATTGAAAAGTGTTGTATATTTCCTCCAAAATTCAAGGAAACATTAAACTCTTCATGGTAAGGGAATTGTCTTCCACTTTGGAGGAAATAATTCAACATGCTCCAGGTTACTGGATATAGCAACCCAGAGTTGGCACAAATCTGGATTATCATAAGAGATCTCTCCTAACCTCTATCACTTATGTGGCTTACAAAGAATATGGAACCAACTGTGGAGCAAGTTGCTACCCAGTGCATCATGGGTACACAAGATCAGGTACAACAGAAACTTTCAGCAAATGATCTTGTCACTACTTACACAGCACAAAGGGTCCAGAAGAGTAGAGAAAGAAATCCCATTGTGGCTGGGCCCCCAGGAAGGCCAACTACTTGGGTCAGTGAAGGAAAAATAAGAGAAGAAGTCAAAGCAACAGCTTTGCAAAAGATCTGCAGACTCAAAACACTGAGACCTGTGGGTTAGGATGAAATGTTAACTTTAGAATGCTAAAGTCAGTCAAGGTTGAGAAACACTCATTCGGCTAACATTCCAGTAAAGATACAGCAAAAACATGCTCTTTATCCCATAATCATTACCCCTATAATGAAGGAACAGGCACTCTCTCTGTCTGCATGTACTGTTAAAGAATAAACACAAACAAAATTTCTGTGCACTCCCTGCTGGGCTGAGAAAATAAATACAGTGCTAAGCAAGTGTTCAGAGCACTTGTGCTTTGAGACATGAGTCCCCTGATCTCATCTTAAAAGACTCTTTTAGTCACCCCCAAGAGAGCCTCTTTTGTTGCTCAGATGTGGCCCCTCTCAACAGCCAGCACGATGAGCAGTCTCACCACCCTCCCCCTCTCTGCGTGGGACATAACTCCCAGGGGTGTGGACCTTCCTGGCAACGTGGGACAGAGATCCTGGAATGAGCTGAGACTCAGCATCAAGGGACTGAGAAAAACTCTAGAATGAGCTGAGAATTAACATCAAGGGATTGAGAGAAAATTCTTGACCAAAAGGGGGAAGATTAAAATGAGGCAAAGTGTCAATGGCTGAGAGATTCCAAACAGAGTCGAGAGGTTATCCTGGAGGTTATTCTTACACATTAAGTAGATATCACCTTGTTGTTCAAGATACATTGGAGAGGCTGGAGGGAATTGCCTGAAAATGTAGTGCTGTGTTCCAGTAGCCATGTTTCTTGATGATGATTGAACAATGATATAGCTTTCACAATGAGACTCTGTGAATGTGAAAACAGTGTGTCTGATGCTCCTTTTAGCTATTATATCAACAGAAGAGTAGAACATATGGAATAAAAATAAATAGGGGGAACAAATGTTAAAATAATTTCAGTTTGAAATGCTAGTGGTAAATGAAAGTGAGGGGTAAGGGGTATGGTATGTATAGTCTTTTTTTTCTCTATTATCATTTTATTTCTTTTTCTGTTGTCTTTTTATTTCTTTTCCTAAATCGATGCAAATGTATTAAGAAATGATGAATATGCAACTATGTGATGATATTAAGAATTACTGATTGTATATGTAGAATGGAATGATATCTTAATGTTTTGTTTGTTAATTTTTCTTTAATTAATAAAAAAAAGTTTAATAAAAAAAGACTCTTTTGTGTGAGTGTCTTTATTTTTCAGATTCGTGGTGCCTTCCTTGGCCCCTCATGCTGAGCTGGTTTCATCAGGTAAGGATCAGTGGATGAAGGCTCTAGAAACCCTGCTTTGTGTAAGAGATGAAAGATAAATCTGTGCTGCCTTATGGTTAGGTTTATATACCAGAGGGAAGGGATCCTGCCACTGAGCAAAAGCATGTATCAAGCAGCCTTCTTGCAGAGTTCCTGCACTATAAACAGCTGGGGCTGCTCTGCTTGTTCTTAGTTTGGGGTTCAAGGTATGGTCAAGCCAGTCAAATCAGTCAAGCCATTTCATTAGACCTAACCTTTTTCCTGGCTGTGAAATGACAATATATTGAAACATCTGCACACAAAGAAAAAGAGGTGAATAAAGGAAGGCTGGGATGTGGCTGCTGAGTGAAAGTGACTTCCCCAGCACCAACTATGGTACAAGAAAGAAAAATTGTAGCCAATATCAGTCATTAATATAGATAAATCAGTTCTCTCTGCAACAGCGGCTATTGGTCTCACCAGAATCTACCAGGACATAAAAAGCCACTGAACCTGTTTTTGTTGGGCTTCTTTTTTCTCTTTATTACGGTGTTTAGTCTGGTGTATACCTGTGGCTGGCCTCAAATTCCCTCTTGTACTCACATCAGCATCTACTGCGATATAAACAACCAGTGTACATTTTGGGGGGCTTGTTTTTTGTTTGGTTTGGTTTTGTTTGGTTTGGTTTATTCTCATTCTCATTATTTTTGGGAGGGGGGGCATGCATGGGCCAGGAATTGAACTCAGTCTCCCACATGAAAGGCAAGCATTCAACCACTGAATCATCAGTGTGCCCTTTTTCTTTCCTTTTTGTGTCTTTTTTTAGCATGGTGGATCCCTGAGGAATGAGCATGGGCACTGGCTGAGGATTCAGCCTGAATCAATGTAGCTTCCAGCTTCTCATTAAGATTTCTAGGGATGGTGCAATTTCCTGTTGCATGGGGGTGTTTTGTCTGTTTGTTAGTGTCATGGTCAGGTTCATGTGTCAACTTAGCCAGGAAGTGGTGCTCAGTTGTCTGGCTAGGCAAGTGCTGACCTGTCTGTTGCTATGAGGACATTTCATGGATTTAAATCATGACCATGTTGGCTACATCCACAGCTGACTGCAAATGCAATGTAGAGTGGAGTGTCTTTGGCAAGGAGCAACACTTAATCTAATCAACAGAAAGCTTTTAAGGAGGATTCAGAAGAGACAATCACTCTTCCTGCTTCAGCCAGCCAGCCTCCCCTGAGAATTCATTGAGGACCTTTATTGGAGCTGCCAGCTTCTGGCCTGCCCTATAGATCTTGGATGCTTACATCCACATGGTTCCCCAGCCAGCCTCTCCTGAGAGTTCATTAAGGATCTTCATTGGAGCTGCCAGATTGCAACCTGCCCAACAAACCCTGGACTCTACATCCCCATGGTTACATGATTCACTTTTATAAGTTTTGTATTTTCAAATATCTCCTGCTTATTCTGTTTCTCTAGAGAACCTTGGGTAACATAGTTAGTATTTCTCCTTTTTTCTTCCTTTATTTTTCCCTCTTTTATCTTTTTTAGTATTGTTATTCTTCTTAGTCTGATAAACTAAAGAAGAAGAGAACCAGATTTCCAGAATGGCCACAACATAATATTCAGAATATCCGGTTCTCAACAAAAAATTACAAAGCGCACAAGGAGACATGAAAATATGGCTGTGCTGGTTTGAAAGGATGTATGCCCCCTAGAAAAGCCATGTTTTAATCAAAATCCCATTTCATAAAACTATAATAATCCCTATTCAATACTGTATGTTTGAAACTGTAATTAGATCATCTCCCTGGATGATGTGATTTAGTCAAGAGTGGTTGTTCAACTGGATTAGGTGATGACATGTCTCCACCAATTAGGGTGGGTCTTGATTGGTTTATTGGAGTCCTATAAAAGAGGAAACATTTTGGAGAATGGGAGATTCAGAAAGAGCAGAGAATGCTGCAGTACCACGAAGCAGAGTCCACAAGCCAGTGACCTTTGGAGATGAAGAAGGGAAATGCCTCCTGGGGAGCTTCATGAAACCAGAAGCCAGGAGAGAAAGCTAGCAGATGATGCCATGTTTGCCATGTGGCCTTCCAGCTAAGAGAGAAGCCCTGACTGTGTTCACCATGTGTCTTCTCACTTGAGAGAGAAACCCTGAACTTCATCGGCCTTCTTGAACCAAGGTAACTTTCCCTGGATGGATGCCTTTGATTGGACATTTCTATAGACTTGTTTTAATTGGACATTTTCTTGGCCTTAGAACTATAAACTAGCAACTTATTAAATTCCCATTTTTAAAAGCCATTCCAATTCTGGTATATTGCATTCCAACAGCTAGCAAACTAGAACAATGACCTAGTCACAATAAAAAAGATAGAATTCAAAGGAAGCTGTTTTGGAAGAATTTCAATAATAAGCACTCCATCAAAAACATTGTACCAAAGAAAGGTCCAGGTGAGGGTGGACTCATTGCTGAATTCTATCAAGCATTTAAAGAATAACTAACACCAATACTTCTCAAGCTCTTCCAAAGAATTCAGGAGGAAGGAATTCTTCTTAATTCATTCAATGAGACAAGCATTACCTTTATACAAAAGCCTGATATCACAAGAAAGGAAAATTAAAGACTAATTACATTTCTGAAGGTAGAGATGCAAAAATCCTTAACAAAATGAACCCAAAAGCATATTACAAAGATTATACATCACAAACTAGTAACATTTATTCCAGAAAAGCAAAGATGTTTAAATATACAATGATTAATGAATGTAATATACCCCATAAATAAAATGAAGGAAAAAAATTATAATTACCCAATAGGCACAAGAAAGTCATTTGATAAAAATATTTAGAAAACTAGGAATAGAAGGGAACTTTCTCAACATGATATGTCATTTATGAAAAACACACCATTAATATCATATTAAATGATGAAAGACTTAAGGTTTTCCCCCTAAGATCAGAAAGAATACAAAGATTCCAATTTTCACCACTGTTATTCAATATTGTAGTTCAAGTTTCAGTCCAAGCAACTAGGCAAGAAAAAGGAACAAAAGTTATCCAAATTGAAAAAGAAGAAGTAAGACTATCTCTATTTGCAAATGATATGATCTTATTTATATATAGAAAACCTAAAGAAATCCAAAGGTAATTAAATCTAATGAACAAATTTAGCAAAGTTGTAGGGTTCAAGATCAACACACAAAAATCAGTTGTGTTCCTATACATTGTCAGTGAACAATCCAAAGAGGAAATTAAGAAAACAATACCATTTTCAGGAGAATCTAAAAGAAAAATATATCTTGGAATGAATTCAACTAAGAATATAAAAAACACATACACTAAAAATGACAACACACTGCTGAAAGAAATTAAAGAAGATACTAATAAATGGCAAGGCATCCAATGTTCATGGATTATAGGAGTTAATATTGTGAAGATGTCAATGTTATCTAAAGTGATCTACAGATTTAATGAAATACCTCAAAAAATTCCAGGAGACATTTTTTGCAGAAATGGAAAAACCTATCTTCAAATTCATGTGGAACTGCAAGGAGCCTCAATTATCCAAATTAATTCTGAAGAAGAGAAACAAAGTTGGTAGATGCACAGTTCCTGATTTCAAATTGTACTACAAAACTACAATAATGAGTGTGGTACTGGTATAAAGATAGACAGATAGCCCAATGGAACAGCATTGAATGTCAAGATACAGTCCCATGCATGTATGGTCAAGTGATTTTTGACAAAGTTGCAAATCCATTCAACAAGGGAAAGAAGAGTTTCTTCAACAAATCGTTCAAGGAAGACTAGATATCAACATGCAACAGAATGAAGTTAGACCTCTACATCAAGCCCATATACAAAAATCAACTTGGAATGGATCAAGGACCTAAAGATAAGAGCTAAAACTGAAAAAATATTTTTTAGAAGATAATAGAGGGACACACCTTCATACCTGAGATTTGGCAATGGATTCTTTGATATGACACCTTCAAAGGGGCTAGGGACCGATGAGAGCAGAAGCAGATGAGGGGTGGGTACAGCAAGGGCCTTAGATTTCAAAGGACTGCCTCAGTTTTGAACAAAAAAAAGCCACACACACAGTGCTGACCTAAGCAAAAAATGATAACACAAGAATTATAGCTAATTACATATATCATCACGTCTCCCTCTTGACTGCCATACCATCATGAAAGAGCAGCTGTCTTAAAAACTCAAAGCATAATTGGAACATACAGTATCCTTTTTAAGTTTGTTTCCCTTTGGAATTTGGGACATTAAATTGGGGAAACAATATCAAAAAGTGTTATCAAAGGTAACTGGCCAGTACATGAACAGTTTAAAATAACTAAGATTACATCCAGCATAATCAAAATGGTAACATTCAAAATAAACATAACCATAAATAATCATTAAAATTTAGCTGTATTAAAACCAAGTATATCTATTTAAATGATTAAAGAGTATAACAGAAAACACAAAGAGGTCAACTGACTCTCAAGAGCTCATCTTTTGTTGAGACTAGGTATTAATCTTATCAAGTCCAGGACACTAATTTCTCTTGTTAAAAGAAAACTGTATATTCAAAAATGTATTTTCTTTAACCACTGTCTTTTACCCTCTCTTCTTTGTAAGAGATTTTAAAGCTGAATTTAAGCTTTCTCTCTGAATATTTAATCATACACAAAATGCATAGTTTAAAATGTTTAACTTTAGGTTTAAAATATGTCAATCGTATTGAATAAAATTCATTTTACCTGTCATCACAGAATTCGCCAACTTCATTGAAGCTTTACAAAGAGCAAATATGTATCATATATAGAAATATATATAAGTAAAATTATTCTTACTTTGACTCTATTTTTATAATATTTGTCTTAATCAAATTAAATTACTTCATAAACTTCTCAGATTATAAAATATTTCATATTAAAATGATTATTAATTAATTAACAGCATTAGTCCTATGTTTAAAAGTCAATTAAACTCTGGGATCTGTTATGTAACTACCTGTTGAAGTATGCTTTGAAAAGTTTTGCTTTTTTTTCTTTCTTTCCTTTGTGTATATGTTATATAATACAATAAAAAAGTTGTTTAAAAACCCAGTATTAAAAAAAGTCAATTAAAGATCTTGGAAAATATTTTAATTGGATGCATTACAGTGTAAAAGAATCACTGTCAGCATTGAATCCTAAATTACCTAATTTTCCTTTCTTTTCCTTGTTTTTATAATTCAGTGAATTACCATCTATTTTCTTTCTCCCTAATGAATTTTGGAGTTCTATTGAATTTTCCATCCTCCCATTAGTTATCTTCTTTTCATCAGTACTCAAAATGAAAGATTCTCAAGTTTTTTTAATCTCAGGACCCCTTTACACACTTAAAATTTATTGAAGACTCCAGGGCAGTTAATGATGTAGAAGACCTTAATATCCCTAGTTAAGTTCATTCCTAAGTGCTTTATTCTTTTACTTCCTATTTTGAATGGAATTTTTTCCTGAACTGATTCCTCATTTAGGTCATTGCATATGTATAGAAACATTACTGATTTTTGCACATTAATTTTATATGCTGCCATCTTGCTAAATTTGTTTATTAGCTCAAGTAACTTTACTGTAGATACCTCAGGATCTTCCAAGTATACTATCATGTCATCTACAAATAATGAAAGTTTTACTTCTTCCTTTCCAAAATGAATGTATTTTATCTCTTTGTTCTTCCTGATTTCTCTAGCTTGAACTTCTTGCACAATGTTCAATAATAGTGTGACAGTGGGCATCCTTGTCTCATTCCTGATCTTAGGGAGAAAGCTTTCACTCTCTCTCCATTGAGTATGGTGCTGGCTATCAGTTTTTCATATATTCCCTTTATCATTGAGATAGTTACCTTTGATTCCCATCTTTTGGAGTGTTTTTCTCAGAAAAGGATGTTGAATTTTGTCAAATGCTTTTTCAGCATCAATCAAGATGATTGTGTGATTTTTCCCTTTTGATTTGCTAATGTGCTATACTACATTAATTGATTTTCTTATGTTGAACCATCCTTTTTTTGGGGGGGAGCATGGCCCAAGAATCGAATCCAGGTCTTCCACATGGAAGTCAAGCATTCTACCACTGAACCACCCATGCACCTGATGCATAATTCTTTTAATGTGTTGTTGGATTCGATTTGCTAACATTTTGTAGAGCATTTTTGCATCTTTGTTCATTAGGGAGATTGGCCTGTAGTTTTCCTTTCTCATAGCTTACTGCTTTGGTATTACAATGATACTAGCTTCATAAAATGAGTTAGGTAGAATTCCTTTTTGCTCAATTATTTGGAAAAGTTTGAGCAGGATTGGTTTCAGCTCTTTTTGGAATGCTGATAAAATTTCCCTGGATCTGGCTCTAGGCTTCTTTGTAGAAAGATTTTTGAAGACTGATTTAATCTCTTCACTTGTGATTGGTTTGTTGAGATCTTCTATTTCTTCCTGAGTCACCATAACCTCTTTGTGCATTTTCAGGAATTTGTTCATTTCATCTAAGTTGTCTAGTTTGTTAGCATATAGTTACTCATAGAATCCTCTTATGATTCCTTTATTTCTTCAGGGTCTGTCATAATACGCCCCTTCTCATTTCTGATTTTGTTTATTTGCATTCTCTCTCTTTTTTTCTTTGCCAGTCTTGTTAGTGGCCTATCAATTTTATTGATTTCCTCAAACAACCAACTTTTGGTTTTATTAATTCTTTCTATGGTTCTTTTGTTCTCCCATTCATTTAACTCTGCTTTAATCTTTATTTCTCTTCTATTTGCTTCGAGGTTAGTTTGCTGTTCTTTCTCAAGTTCCTCCAGGTGAGCAGTTAATTCCTTGATTTTTGCTCCTTCTTGTTTTTTAATAAGGGCATTTAGGGCAATAAATTTCCCTCTCAGTACAGCCTTTGCTGTACCCCATAAGTTCTGGTAAGTTGTATTCTCATTTTCATTCATCTCCAGATAGGTACTGATTTCTCTAGCAATTTCTTCTTTGACCCACTGATTGTTTAAGAGTGTGCTATTTAATCTCCATATATTTGTGAATGTTCTCATTTTATGGTGGCTATTGAGATTCAGTTTCACTCCACTATCAGAGAAAATATTTTGAATAATTTCAGTGTTTTCAAATGTATAAAGACCTGTTTTGTGCCCCAGCATATGGTCTATCCTGAAGAATGCTCCATGAGCACTAGAGAAGAATGTACATCCTCTAGTATGTTTTTTATTTGATAGTTGTTCCAGTGTCTGTTTCTCCTCTAGTGCTTTAATTTGGTTGCTAAACTGGGCTATATCAGTCTGCATTGTGATATGCTTAGTGATCTGCTATTGTTTTCATCACATGTAAATATTTTGATTGATTTACTTTGGAGGTTGATTTCCTTCAGTAAGTCTAAAATCTTGTGTTTGCAGGATGGATGTGATGAGGGATGCA
This sequence comes from Tamandua tetradactyla, assembly GCF_023851605.1. Taxonomy (NCBI): domain Eukaryota; kingdom Metazoa; phylum Chordata; class Mammalia; order Pilosa; family Myrmecophagidae; genus Tamandua; species Tamandua tetradactyla. Next base: position 121,072,865 of record NC_135333.1, read on the forward strand.
GGGTACAGGGTGGGGCACATCAGTGCATTGATGCATTGCAGCACGGGAATAGGTGCAAGTTGGTGATGTTACATTGGTGCACCCAATTGCCAGGGAGGATGTAGCTGTGTGGTTCACAGGTCTGGGGGGCATAAGCCCAGTGTGCACTGGCCTAGGGCATGGGACCTTTTGTGTGCATATGCAGATACATGGTAGTGGGTCAGTGTTATGCCTTCATGGGTGCTTTCTCAGAGCTGGGAAGCATGACTGAGGGCTGTACACAGGCACAGGTCTAGGAGTGCCATAAACTGATGTTCCCAGAGGTGAAGAATGTAATTGGGGACTGAAGGCATGCATGGGTCTAGGAGTGTGGTAAACTGATGTGCAGAGCTGGGGGGTGAGGGGTGAGGATGTGAGACTATGTGACACTGTGGGTGGGGGGGGTCGGGAGTAGCCTGGGTATGGAGGTATGCACCCACAGCCTTCATGCACTTGTGACAGCCTGCAGGGAGGGGGGGTAGTGCTCCAGCGGGATGCAGGAAAGGTGGGATGAGCTGCACTTGGTGTGGGGTGTAGAGTAGTGTTCTAGTCTACTAGCTGCCGGAATGCAACACAGCAGAGATGAATTGGCTTTTAATAAAAGGGGATTTATTCCATTAGCTCTTCAGAGGAAAGGCAGCTAACTTTCAACCGAGGTTCCTTCTTATGTGGGAAGGCACAGGGTGATCTCTGCTGGCCTTCTCTCCAGGCCTCTGGGTTCCAACAACTTTTCCCGGGATGATTTCTTTCTCATCTCCAATGGCCTGGGCTGAGCTGCAAGTGCTGAGATGATGTATGCTGAGCTGCTTGGGCTGTGCTACATTGAGCTCTCTCATTTAAGCACCAGCCAATTAAATCAAACACCATTCATTTCAGCAGGCACACCTTCTAGCTGACTGCAGATGTAATCAGGAACAGATGAGGTTCACATGCCATTGGCTCATGTCCACAGCAATATAACTAGGCATCATCACTGGCCAAGTTGACAACTGAATCTAATTACCACAGGCAGTTATGCATGCTGGGGGTTAGTGGGGTGGCAGCGGCACTTGGAGCATGGGGGGGGCAGGTGATGGCACTCAGGTGCTAAAATTAAAAAATGAATCTTTTCATTCTGAGTACATAAATGAAAAATGCCTTTTCCGACCTCACAAAAGGAGAGCTTCTGCAGTCCTTTCTGTTTCTATGGCTAATTCTTTTTCTCAGGAAATGTTTGGAAATTACTTGGTTAGAAAGCCATCTGTACACATTATAAGAATATCCATTTCAAACAGAAATCTTATTATCTTAGTGGTTAAAATGTATACAATTTCCAAAACTTTTAAACGGGTTTTGCATGGCAGAACATTCTGAATTTTAAGGGGACTCTATGCAATAGCCTATGTGAATAAAAGAATGAAACACAAGTGAATGGGAAAGATAACTTCCAATTTGTCCAAAGCTTCATGATCCTATGAGACATCTGGCCACCATGACTGCAGGATTTTCCTTTCTCCTCTCAGTATGCAATAGGAAAGAATCATAGAAATTCACTAATAAAGAAATGCCAGCCAGGAAAACATGCACCACCTGCAGACAATAGGGAGTTAATTAAAGTTATATCCCATAGCTGGATCCTCAATCTCACTGAATAAGTACTACAGAGAGCATAATAAATAGAGAGAAATTGAATTCAAAACTCTTTCTGAACTTGATACTTTACCCATGAGTTTAATGAAAAATAATCTCACTTCCTGAAAGGGAAATTTTTTCTCAATAAGCAGATCAGCATTCTTTTCTTACACAAATAAATAATAAAAATGATGATCAAGTCCCTTAAGTTTAATGAAGCTGCTGTTTGATTGGCCTACAGAGATTAAAAAGTACTTTTAAAATGAGAGCTGCAGGGGGTGGATGGGTTGTTCAGTGATAGAATTCTCACCTGCCATGCGGGAGACCCTGGTTCTTTTCCCTGCCCATGCACTTTCCAGAAACAAAGCAACCAAGCAAAAACACAAACAAAAATTCAGCAAATGGTGCTGCAATAACCAGATACTCACACAGAAAAAGAGTGAAATATGGCCCCTGCCATACAACATACAAATAAAAAAAAAAAAAATGAGAGCTGCAAACTTTCTAGAAAAAAAAGATAAAAAATTTTACTTTAAATTCTGTACATGTGTTGGCTTGTTTAAAACAATCTTCAGACACTAGCTGAAACTGTTATTCAAAGAGGAAAAATGTTTAGCTAAGTTATTAGTCCACACTGTAAGAAGCAAAGGAGTGCAAATTGATAGAAAGAGAAAATGCTAAGTAAACTTTAGAACTTTTGAAACAAAAGAAAGGGATTTATATCTGATATATAAATGTAAAAAAAGCTTTTAATATTATTGATTCAGGTAAATAGTTGAGTGGAATTGACAATAATTTTGGTTTATAAGCAATGGTGTCTCCTCTTCCTGATTTTTTTACAGTGTTAAAAAATAATATTCAAACAGTGGTTTAGTTTATTTGTGTTAATTTTGTCATGGATGGCCTAATCAATTTAAATTACCTAAGTTACCTCTACTAGTTTTTACAGCAAACAAGTTATTGTTTTCCCAAAATTATTAAAAGCATATCAATTAAAAGAGCAACTAAATTGAAGGGCTATTTCTTTTATAAAAAGTGTTTAGCCTAATAAATACACTTACTTCTTATAATCCTGCATACCATTTAGTTATTCTACCTGTAAACTATTTGAAAAAAATTTAAATACTTCTGAAAAAGGCTGGATAACAGAGCATCACTTTAATATGTATATTGTGCTGGCTTGAAAGTATATGTACCCCAGAAAAGCCATGTTTGAATCCTGATCCAATCTTGCAGAAGCAGCCATTTCTTTTAATCTGGATTCAATACTGCAGGCTGAAAACATTTGATTAGATTATCTTCACAGAGATGTGACACTCTCAGTTGTGGGTGTGACCTATAATTAGACAGAGATGTGACTCCACTCATTCTAGATGGGCTTGATTAGTTTAACGGAATCCCTTAAAAGAGAATAATTTAGTCAGGCCATGATGGCTCATTGGCAGATTTCTCACCTATCATGCCGGAGACCTGAGTTTGCTTTCTGGTACCTGCCCGTGTAAAAAAAAAAAGAGAGAGAGAGAATATTTTGGAGAGAGTCAGAAAACAACAGAGCTGACAGAAGTGACAGAAGCCTCAGAACTGATTGAAACTTCACCGCAGAGCTGACGCAGATGTAGACACATGCAGAGCAGAGACACAGATGGTTAGAGATGCTTGGAGCCCAGTAGATGTTGCCAGAAGATGTTAAACAAGCCGGGACCTGGAAAACCAAGGGAAGCCAAGAGATAAAAGCCATCCCCAGAGAAGCAAAATGAGGAAACCCCATTGGTACAGAGGCTGAAAGCAACAGAGCCCACAAGCAAGGGACCAGTGAGCAAGGGACCAGTAGATGCCAGACATGTGACTACCCAACTGACAGAGGTGTTCGTGACCCATCAGCCTTTCTTGAATGAAGGTAGCCTCTTATTGGTGCCTTAATTTCAACACTTTCCCTTCCTAAGAGCTATAAACTTGTAACTTATTAAATACCTCCTTTATTTATTTATTTTTATTTATTTATATATTTATTTTTGCATGGGCAGGCACCGGGAAATGAACCTGGGTCTCTGGCATGGCAGGTGAGAACTCTGCCTGCTGAGCCACTGTGGCCTGCCCTAAATTCCCCTTTTTAAAAAACCATTCCATTTCTGGTGTATTGCAATCTAGCAACTTACTAACACATAAATTTATCTCTTTTTATGTACAAATAAATTTTCCCATATTTAATATTTTGGAAAGAATATGAAAAATGTGTGGGTGTATTAGTACTATGTTCACTTTTAATGCCTTAAGGCATATCATAGAATGTTCCTGACTAGAGGAAGATAGATAAAAAAGAAAGAAGGTAGAGTATGTAAATTGCTGTTTGTGTCACATGTGAAACAAAAAGATCATTTTGGTTAGTATGGCATGTCATAGAAAGTCTGAGAGAAAATTTTCAAAAAATGGATTTGACCAGAACCAATGGAAGGTGTAAAATTTTGAAAAAATTGGGTCTATTTACATGGATTAGGTTGGGTCTATTTATTTATAATCTGGGAAAAAGTGTTCTGAATTCTTTAATGTAATACATTACATAGATGACATATTAAAAAAAATTACAATTGGCAATTTTCATTTGTTAATATAACAAACTGATCTTTGATATACAGTCAACTCTAAATCAAAACAGTAAAGCTATTTTTATGTAATAAAAATACATGTAATAAAATATAAGAGAGATTCTGGACTCAAACTGCCATATGTATCTTACATTCCCTTTATGTAGTGCTGCCCTGTGGCATATGTTTAGGGACCAGTCAAGTGTACTTGGAGATGGGTCTCATTACTCTGCTCCAGCTATAAGGAGAATATTGTCTGAATTTACTCTATATTCTTTATAGTTCCTTTCTTGCTCATGTTTCAAACTCAAGTGCTCTGGAAAATGCCGAATCCCTCTCCAGAAGTTGCCTATACAGTATCTCTATCTTCCATTCCTAACCTCAAAAATAGTTCTAATTGAACAAATATTACCAAGCAAGAGAGAGCTTCAAGGAGACTCAGAAACAAATTCTTCCTAATGGATAGATAAAATTTATTAGGGAAATAGGGACAGAATCTATATGAGAGGACATGTGACATTCTCTGTCACAGACACCACAGTTCCTTAATAGTGTATGAGCTTAATTTGTACCTAACTCTACTTTTCTTTTTGATTACTTAGAGAAAAAAGATTGTCTAAAGTTCATTCTTGAGCCAATCCACACATTTGTCTTCTCACATTTGTCACTTGGTTCCTGCTTGAGATGCTCAGATCTGCTTTGTTTTTAATCATTTTGCTTCAGCTTTGAAACTGCTATCCTCCCAAACCATGAAGTTACCACCCGAAATTCAAGGTATTGATGATTCCCTGGAGATTCCATTAACCTTTTGTGTGTGTGTGTGTGTGTCCTGTATGGCAGAGTCACATTTCATTCTTTTTTCCTTGTAAGTATCCCATTATTGCAGCACCAATTTGTTGATTTTTTTTGCTTGTTTTTTTGTTTGTTTGTTTGCTTTTGGGGGAAGTGCATGGGCCAGGAATCAAACCCAGGCTCCCTACATGGCAAGCAAGAATTCTACCCTGCTACCCTTGCACTCCCCCCTCACCATCAGCCTTTTTTTTTTTTCTGACATGGGAGGCTCCAGGAATCAAGCCCGGGTCTCTGACATGGCAGGCGAGAATTTTGCCACTGAACCAACATTGCACCCGTCCCCCTTCCATTAGCCTTTATAATCACCCTTTGCTTCCCTTAGTAATACTTAAACAAACTTATTCTGCAAAGTAGACTTTTCGTGATGGTTTAATGGGAATAAGCAAATAGTATGGAAATTTACTTAAAATTGGATTCTAAGTCTCACTCTTTTTAAGCTTCCCTCAATCATCTCACCACAAAATTTGTCACTATTACCATTTGGCCAGTGGCTCCAACTCTGCTAATGACCTAGGGCTTTCATCTCTTCCAGTGAGGTCCCTGTAACTGATAGCCCAAGCTGCCAAAACCTCTCCTTAAATCACATTTGGATGTTTTTCTTTAAAATATTTTCCATTACATATTTCTGTTAAAACCTGAGTTGAACAATAATGCTCACTGCCATCATTATTTAGTAGAATTCTAACCAACATCATCATTACCACAAAATTAAAAATACAACTATGGAAATGGCATTTAAAAATTAGCATTTATAGGTGTTATGTCTATGTACACTACTCCAAAGATAAAATTAAAAGCTATTACTTCAAATGAAAAATTTCAGACAAATAGTGTTAATGTCACAAAATCAACATTTTTCTTGAATGAATTACTAAATATGTAAAAATTCACAACATAAACAGAATACAATTAAATATATTCCTGAGTCAAAACACAAAACAAAACTAGTTTTGTCCCTTTGGAGAGTTGTTAATATTTTAATCAAAGATAACTACCTTTATGCTGAATATTGTATTAGTTAGGGTTATTTAGAAAAACAGAATCAATGGGGAACACTCACAAATATAAAAGTTATAAAAGTGCTTTATGTGACCATGGGAATGCAGAGTCCAAAATCTGCAGGGCAGGCTGTGAAGCCAACAATTCCAATGGAGGGTCTGGACGAGTTGCACAAGAAAGGCTCGCCAGTCAAAAGAGGAAGAGAGACTGTCTCTTCTTAATCCTCATTAAAAAGCTTCCAGTGATTAGATTGAGCATCACTCATTGCAGAAGACACTCCCCTCGGCTGATTACAAATAGAATCAGCTGTGGATGCAGCTGATGTGCTCATGATTTAATTCTATGAAATGTCCTCATTGCAACAGACAGGCCAGCACTTGGCCAACCAGACAAACAGGTACCACCACTTGGCCCAGTTCACGCTCATACCTGACCATGATAGTCCACCCCTTGTCAACTTGTGAGTTATACTTATCACCTTAAACCACACCTAAGTTCTAAATAAAAAAACATTAAAAGACACATTTTTTCAGATTTTTTTTTAGCCACAGTGGTCAAAACAGTATGGTATTGGCATAAAGATAGACATATCGACCAATGGAATCGAATAGAGTGCTCAGATATAGACCCTGTCATCTATGGACATTTGATCTTTGATAAGGCAGTCAAGCCAACTCACCTGGGGCAGAACAGTCTCTTCAATAAATGGTGCCTAGAGAGCTGGATATCCATATGCAAAAGAATGAAAGAAGACCCATATCTCACACTCTATACAAAAGTTAACTCAAAATGGATCAAAGATCTAAACATTAGGTCTAAGACCATAAAACAGTTAGAGGAAAATGTAGGGAGATATCTTATGAATCTTACAATTGGAGGCAGTTTTATGGACCTTAAACCTAAAGCAAGAGCACTGAAGAAGGAAATAAATAAATGGGAGCTCCTCAAAATTAAACACTTTTGTGCATCAAAGAACTTCATCAAGAAAGTAGAAAGACAGCCTACACAATGGGAGACAATATTTGGAAATGACATATCAGATAAAGGTCTAGTATCCAGAATTTATAAAGAGATTGTTCAACTCAACAACAAAAAGACAGCCAACCCAATTACAAAATGGGAAAAAGACTTGAACAGACACCTACCAGGAGAGGAAATACAAATGGCCAAAAGGCACATGAAGAGATGCTCAATGTCCCTGGCTATTAGAGAAATGCAAATCAAAACCACAATGAGATATCATCTCACACCCACCAGAATGGCCATTATCAACAAAACAGAAAATGACAAGTGCTGGAGAGGATGCGGAGAAAGAGGCACACTTATCCACTGTTGGTGGGAATGTCAAAGGGTGCAACCACTGTGGAAGGCAGTTTGGCGGTTCCTCAAAAAGCTGAATATAGAATTGCCATACAACCCAGCAATACCATTACTGGGTATCTACTCAAAGGACTTAAGGGCAAAGACACAAACGGACATTTGCACACCAATGTTTATAGCAGCATTATTTACAATTGCAAAGAGATGGAAACAGCCAAAATGTTCATCAACAGAAGAGTGGCTAAACAAACTGTGGTATATACATACGATGGAATATTATGCAGCTTTAAGACAGGATAAACTTATGAAGCATGTAATAACATGGATGGACCTAGAGAACATTATGCTGAGTGAGTCTAGCCAAAAACTAAAGGACAAATACAGTATGGTCCCACTGATGTGAACCGACATTCGAGAATAAACTTGGAATATGTCATTGGTAACAGAGTCCAGCAGGAGTTAGAAACAGGGTAAGATAATGGGTAATTGGAGCTGAAGGGATACAGACTGTGCAGCAGGACTAGATACAAAAACTCAAAAATGGACAGCACAATAATACCTAATTGTAAAATAATCATGTTAAAACACTGAATGAAGCTGCATCTGAGCTATAGGTTTTTGTTTTTTTTTTACTATTATTATTACTTTTATTTTTTTCTCTATATTAACATTCTCTATCTTTTTTCTGTTGTGTTGCTAGTTCTTCTAAACCGATGCAAATGTACTAAGAAACAATGATCATGCATCTATGTGATGATGTTAAGAATTACTGATTGCATATGTATAATGGTATGATTTCTAAATGTTGGGTTAATTTCTTTTTTTCCATTAATTAATAAAAAAAATTTTTTAAAAAGACACATTTTTTCTTTCACCTAAGAATACTCAACTGTCCTGCATATAACTGGAAACACATTAACTCTCTCCAGAATAGGTTGCAAATCCTTGGGTAATATTCATTCTTAAACTTGATATCTTATAACTTAAATAGTATAACAGTAACAAAACAGCATTACAGACCTCATTTCTGTATCTGATCACGTGGTCCTAGTTCATATTTATCACTACCTTCTTCCAGTACCCATTCCATGTTCCCTTTGCCCTCAGCAAGCACTTCAGCTAACCATGGTTCTTTGCCTGATGGGGTGACCCAAACCTTCATTCCTGAAGTTTCAGATCCATTGGTAGTCCTGCTTGGATTGGGCTGTTTCAGTTTTCCATTGATTTTAATCACAGGGCGTGGTAATACTAAAATACGCCCTAGGGGATCTCCTATATCCAAGAAAATTCTTCTTTACCTCCATTGTGTAGTTGCAGTCCTATTTCCCCCTCATAGTCAGGGTCAATCACCCCAGACAATAATTTAATCCCCTTTTTGGCTTGGTGATCCAGGGGCATGAGTAGCCCAAAGTGACCAACTGGCAGTCTTAGATTCCAGTTCAATGAAATCGATGTTTCTCCTGGTGGAAGCATTCCCCCTTCTGGAACTAAAACTTGTAGAGCAGCAGAGCTCAGGGTCACAGGGACAGGAAGCAAAAATTTACCTAGTGGATCATTAGGGGAAATATGAGTGATACCACTCCCACTTCCACCCCTTGATTCCTAGACCCATGGATCCTGCCTATGGGAGAAACATCACCATACAGCAGACGCTGATTTAGAGCATATACAGCTTCCTGGAGAGCATTACCCAACCCTTCAAGATATTGACACCTAGTTGGCACCGTAATTGAGATTTCAAAAGGCCATTCGACCATTCTATCAATTCAGCTGCTTCTGGATGATGGAAAACATTGTAAGACCAAAGAATTCCATAAGTATGTGCCTATTTATTTGCTGTGAAGTGCTTTCCTTGATCAGAAGCAATGCTATGTGGAATACCATGATGATGGATAAGGCATTCTGTAAGCCTATAGATGGTAGTTTTGGCATAAGCACTGAGTGCAGGGAAAGCAAACCCATATCTAGAGTATGTATCTATTTCAGTTAGAACAAATCGCTATCCCTTCCATGAAGGGAGGGGTCCAATGTAATCAATCTGCCACCATGTAGCTGGCTGGTCACCTCGGGGAATGCTGCCATATCAGGGTCTGAGTGTGGGTCTCTGCTGCTGGCAGGTTGGACACTCAGCAGGGGCTGTAGCCAAGTCAGCTTTGGTAAGTGGAAGTCCGTGTTGCTGAGACCATGCATAACCTCCATCCCTACCACCATGACCACTTTGTTCATGAGTCCATTGGGCAATGACAGGAGTTGCTGGGGAAAGAGGATGACTGGTATCCACAGAATGAGTCACCTTATCCACTTGATTATTAAAACCTTCCTCTGCTGAAGTCACCCTCTGGTGCATATTCACATGGGACACAAATATCTTCATGTTTTTAGCCCACTCAGAAAGGTCTATCCACATACTTCTTCCCCAGATCTCTTCATCACCATTTTCCAATTATGGTCTTTCCAAGTCCCTGACCATTCCAGCCAAACCATTTGCCCATGAGTCAGTATACAAACACACTTCTGGCCAGTTCTCCTTCCAAGCAAAATGAACAACTAGGTGCACTGCTCAAAGTTCTGTCCACTGGAAGGATTTTCCCTCACCATTGTCCTTCAAGGACACTCCAGAAAGGGGTTGTAGTGCTGCAGCTGTCCACTTTCAGGTGGTACCTGCATATCATGCTGAACCATCTGTAAACCAGGCTCGAGTTTTCTCTTCCTCAGTTAATTCACTGTAAGGAACTCTCCAAGAGGCCATAGCTCTGATGTGGGAAAGAGAAGGTAATGTGGCAGGAGTGGAGACCATGGGCATTTGGGCCAGTTCCTCATGTAACTTACTTGTGCCTCCAGCACCTGCTCTGGCCCTATCTCATATATACCATTTCCATTTTACAGTACAGTGCTGCTGTGTACACCCAACTTTATGGCTTGGTGAGTCAGACAACACCCAGCTCATTATAGGCAACTCAGGTCTCATGGTAACTTGGTGGCCCATGGTTAAGCATTCAGTCTCTACAAAGGCCCAGTATCAGGCCAAAAGCTGTTTCTCAAAAAGAGAGTAGTCATCTGCAGCAGATGGTAAGGCTTTGTTCCAAAATCCTAAGGGTCTGCATTGTGATTTTCCTATAGGGGCCTGCCAAAGGTTCCAGACAGCATCTCTATTTACCACTGACACTTCCAGCACCATTGGATCTGCTGGATCATACGGCCCAAGTGGCAGAGCAGCTTGTACAGCAGCCTGGACCTGTCGCAGAGCCTCCTCTTGTTCAGGTCCCCACTCAAAATTAGCAGCTTTTCTGGTCACTCGATAAATGGACTGGAGTAGCACACCCAAACGAGGAATATATTGTCACCAAAATCCAAAGAGACCAACTAGGCATTGTACCTCTTTCTTGGTCATAGGAGAGGCCATAAGCAGCAACTTATCCTTCACTTTAGGAGGGATACCTTGACATGCCCCACACCACTGGACACCTGGAAATTTCACTGAGGTGGAAGGCCCCTGTATTTTTGTTGGATTTATCTCCCATCCTCTGCCATGCAAATACCTTACCAGTAAGTCTAGAGTGGTTGCTACTTCTTGCTCACTAGGTCCAATCATCCAATCAACATGATATCATCAATATAATGGACCAGTGTGATATCTCGTGAGAGGGAGAAACAATCCAGGTTCCTGCAGACAAGATTATGACATAGGGCTGGAGAGTTGATATACCCCTGAGGTAGGACAGTGAAAGTATATTGCTGACCTTGCCAATTGAAAGCAAATTGTTTATGGTGGTCCTTACTAACAGCTATTGAGAAAAGAATTTGCCAAATCAGTAGGTGCATACCATGTACCAAGGAATGTATTGATTTGCTCAAGCAATGATATCACATCTGGAACAGCAGCTGCCATTGGAGTTACCACCTGGTTGAGCTTACGATAATCTACTGTTATTCTCCAAGACCCATCTGTTTTCTGCAGAGGCCAAATAGGAGAGTTGAACAGGGATGTGGTGGGAATCACCACCCCTGCATCCTTCAAGTCCTTAAGAGTGGCAGTAATCTCTGCAGTCCATCCAGGAATCCAGTGTTGCTTCTGATTTACTATTTTGCTGGGTAGGGGCAGTTCTATTGGCTTCCACTTGGCCTTTCCCATGATAATAGCCCTCACTGCATAAGTTAGAGAGCCAATGTGGGGATTCTGCCAGTTGCTCAGTATGTCTATTCTAATTACACATTCTGGAACTGTGAAAATAGCTACAGAATGGGTCTGAGGACCCACTGGACCCACCATGAGGCAGACCTGAGCTAAAACTCCATGGATCACCTGACCTTCATAAGCCCCCACTCTGACTGGTGGACCAGAGTGATGTTTTGGGTCCCCTGGATCTAATATCACTTCTGAACCAGTGTCTAATAATCCCCAAAATATCTGATCATTTCCTTTTCCCCAATGCACAATTACCCTGGTAAAAAGGTTTTTAGTCTCCTTGGGGAAGGCTTGGAGGAAGATTAACACTATAAATTTGTGGCAGTGTAACAGGGTTCTCCCCCAAAGGGACCTGGCCTCCCCTTCATTCAAGAGGTTCTGGGTCTATCTCAAATCTTGACATTGATTAAGGGGCCGTGACTCTGTGTTTTTGTAATTCAGGTTAGATTTCTTTTCACTTGACCTAGAACTCTTTTGTTTATACAGCACGAACAAGAATTTAGTAGACTACCCTTCTATTGTATTTCTAGGTACCCCATGATTTACTAGCCAATGCCACAAATCTCTACAAGTCATATAATTTTGACTTCTGCTTTAAGTTGCTGTCTATTATAATAACCACGTCTATCCTGTGTTTGGTGATGCAGTGCTGCCACCTGGCTTCTGCCAACTCGGGATCCAGTCATCCCCATTCTGTTTAAGGATTCCAGCTCAGTGACAGCAGTTCCTACAGTAATATCTGACCTACAGGGAAGTGCAACTACAGAGCTCTTCAGGGATGATGGTGTTAGTCTCACAAATTTATTTCTCACTGTTCTGGTAAAAAGGTACATCCTCCAGACATCCTGGGGTGTAATAGAAGGCTTTGCATGATAAATCCACTCTAACATTCCAATCTCTTTAAGCCTCTTGATCCCCTCATCTACATTATACCAGGCAGGTTCTGGCATTTCAAGCTCAGGTAATGTTGGCCACATTTTGATCCTTGTTTCAACCAACCATCCAAACAAACTGTTAATACCTTGTCTAACTCCTCAAGCTATAACATTGAATGCAGAATCTCTGCTTAGTGGCCCCATATCAATAAATTGAACCTGATCCAGCCTTATATTCCTCCCACCATTACCCCACACCCTTAAAATCCATTGTTGCACATATTCCCCTGCTTTCTGTCTATATAAATTGGAAAACTCACACAGTTCTTTTGGAATATAATGTACCTCCTCATGTGTGACACTTTGTACCTTACCTTTAAGGGCCTGTTGGGACTTTAGTCTAGTTTTAGGTCTGGAAGAAATGAGGGGTGGTGTGGGTGGGTCATGAAAAGAATTTAAAATGTCATCCAAGCCATTTGCTTCAGGGCATTCATTTGCAGTTTCCTCTGGTGAAACAGGATTCATCACTCTAGGGCTAATCCCTTCAGGAGGAGGTCGGGTGGCCAACTCCTCAATGCAGGCTGAAAGTGGGGCAGCTATGTCCTCAGAGTAGACTATTACAGTCTACAGTCTCTACTACAGTAGAGAACACTCAGCATGACCTAGGGTTTCAACCTCACCCCTGACATCATTATCTATCCATATGTATTGATATACCATCCTGCGGCTTGGGGCTTGCCTAGCCCGACCGCACTGGGGTCTCGTCCTCGGATGTGGTTCGGCTGGAGAGCGGCGTCAGCCGAGACCACGGGGCTCGAAGGTTTGGAGGGCGCACGAGCACAATAAACCGAGACTAAAGAATAATAGTAGTAATTTATTGCATAGGGCTCACGGGACTTAGCTGGCTGGCAAGGCTTACAGGCTAAGACCCCGACAGGAGGAAGCACAAAGAATATATAGGGTTGGTGAGGGGGAGTTAATTAGGGGTGAAGAAACTTTGATGGGCAGCTGGTATGGTGTCGTATAGGATGTGGATTGGTTAGGAGGTGTGTTGAATATTATAATGGGTGGTGAGGTGAGGAGTGTACATGGTCTAATGAAGAAGAGGTGAAAAGGTGGTGCGATATATGCTCAGGAGTTGCTGGGCAGGGGGTTAGAATAGCAAGGCTTGCAAGAACGAGAGATGTCTGGATATGTCAGGGCATGTTAAGGCAGATAAGAGGCAACAGTTACAAATATATGCAGCACCAGCCCATTTTTCAGCATCCCACTCCTGTCCAATCAATGCCCTCACTTTAACAGCAGACACCATGCAACATCGAGATTTCAGTTTATGTTGTAAAGTTGCTACTCTAACAATAAGATTCTGAGTATGATTCTCAGAGATCTCGAGTCTACAGCTACAGGAAATAAGATTTTCTTCAGGAAACTCATAGAAACTTCTATGTCTGTCAGACAGTGCTTAAGCTTCTTGTTTGATGTTTTAAGCCCATTCCTTTCACTCCTTAATGTATCCAGTGTATCTAACAACAACCAGCCAACATCTCTATACCTCTTATTTCCACAAAATTCCATAAAGGTGTCAAAAACATTATCCCCCAGAGCCTGGCTTTGTACAAGTGAAGCATTAGGAGAATCGAACGGTGATATTTTGACTATTCCTTTTGCCAACTCACTCCATGGATTGGGAGTGTCATTCTTTTTTTTTTTTTTTTTTTGGCATGGGCAGGCACCAGGAATCGAACCCGGGTTTCTGGCATGGCAGGCGAGAATTCTACCTGCTGAGTCACCATAGCCCGTTCAGGAGTGCCATTCTGATTATGGGAATCAGAGTCCTTAGTGCCTTTGAGTCCAGTCATAGTAGAAAGCCATTCATAAAAACCCATTTTTAAGATTATGCTTCTTAAAAACCACTCCTGGTACCATGTTGTATTAGTTAGAGTTCTCGAGAGAAACAGAATCAACAAGAAACACTCACAAATATAAAATTTATAAAAGTGTCTCATGTAACCAGGGGAATGCAGAATCCAAATCCGCAGGGTAGACTGTGAAGCTGATGATTCCAATGGAGGGTCTGGATGAATTGCATAGGAGAGGCTCACCAGCTGAAGCAGGAAGAGAGCCTGTCTCTTCTGAATCCTCCTTAAAAGGCTTCCAGTGATTACATTAAGCATCACTCACTGCAGAAGAAACTCCCCTTGGCTGATTACAAATGGAATCAGCTGTGGATGCAGCTGACATGCTCATAATTTAATTCTATGAAATGTCCTCATCTCAACAGACAGGTCAGCACTTGCCCAACCAGACAAACAGGTATCACCACATGGCCATTGACAATGAACCTGACCATGACATTGCAGAAAATGCATTTGACAAAATTCACATCTTTTCTTGATGAAAACACTTCAAAGGATAAGAACAGAAGGGAATTGTAATATAAAAACTCAATGAACTGAAATAGAAGGGAAATTCTATTTGTTCGTACTTATTTCATAAATGAAGTATATGAATAACCCACAGCTAACATCATTCTCAATGTTGAAAGACTGAAAGTTTTCCTTCTAATATCAGGAACAGCACAAGGATGCCCACCATCACCACTGTTATCCAACATTGTACTGATTCTAGCCAGGGCAATTAGACAAGAAAAAGAAATAAAAGGCATCCAAACTAGAGAGGAAGAATAAAACTCTCACTAATTTGCAGATGATATGATATTATAAGTTAAAAATCCTGAAAACTCTACAGAAAGCTACTAGAGCTAAAAAATGAGTACAGCAAGGTGAACATTTGCACACTAGTGTTTATGGCAGCAGTGTTCATGATCCATAGTGGATAGAGGTGGCCTAAGGATATAATGACTGAGGAATGAAAGGGAGAGCTATGTTGTGGTAGTTAGATTCAGATGCCAAATTGGCCAGGTCGAAGGGTACCTTGTTATATTGCTGTGGACATGAGCCAATGGTGTGTGAAGCTCATCTGTCACTGATTACATCTGCACTTGGCTAGGAGGCATGCCTGCTGCAATGAATGATACTTGATTTAATTGGCTGATGTTTAAATGAGAGAGCTCAACATAGCACAGCCCAAACAGTTAGGCATACCTCATCAGAGTGGTCACAGCTCAGCTCAGCCCAGGCCTTTGGAAATGCAGAAAGGAATCACCCTGGGGAAATTTGTTGGAACGCAGAGGCCTGGAGAGAATGCCAGCAGAGATCACCCTGTGCCTTCCCATGTAAGAAAGAACCTCAATTGAAAGTTAGCTGCCTTTCCTCTGAAGAACTATGTGTTAACTAACGAAATCCCCTTTTATTGAAAGCCAATCCATCTCTGGTATTTTGCATTTTGGCAGCTAGCAAACAGAAACATATGTTGTATAGAAAGAATGGGTTATTGAGTGGCTGCAAGAGGAATGAAATTATAAGGCACATAACAAGGTGTATGAACCTTGTGTATGTTGAATGAAATGTCAAGAACAAAAAGACAAACATTATCATACCTCAATCATATAGACTAACTGTAATATAAAAAACCCAAAGAAATGAAATTGAGGACATGGGTTATCATGTTGGGGCCTAATGTAATGGGTCCTAGATTGTAAGCTCTTACAGCAGTCACATATACTCAGGAGTTGTTAAGTGTTATTTCTATATTCTGAGCTGTTTGTTTATAACCTGGTCATTCCCCAAAACTTCTGGTTTTATAAAAATTGTCTCATAGAACCGTGGGGATGCACAAGTTCAAATTCGATAGGGCAGGTGTCAAATTGGAAACTCTGATTAAGATTTTTCATAAATTTCCTAGGAGTAACTGGCTAGCTGAAGTAGAGATGGATATTCTCTCTTCTGACTGCTGAAATTATCACTTCTCTTTTTAAAACCTTCAACTGATTGGACGAGACTTCTCTCATTGTTCAAGGTAAACTTCTCAGTTGATTCTAGATGTAATCAACCATAGATGCAAACAACCTACTGAGGATTTAAGTCCATGAAATGTCCTCACACTAACAATCAGTCCAGTGCTTCCTGACCAAAGAGCTGGATACCCAAACTTGGCAAAGATGACATAGAAATTAACCATCATCTAATTTAACTTTCATATCATACACAAACCATGTTCATATAATCCTCTATTCCTCATTTTTATGTAGTTATTGTCATAAATTCCCTTTTTATACATTATAAATCTAATACCATTGATATATCATTACTGTTTGTATTTTAGATCCTGTAGGGAGTAAAAAGTGGAGTCACATACCAAAACTATAATAATAATGGCATTTACATTTCCCATGTCATTATCTTTACCAGAGAGCTACATTTTTTCCTGCAAATTTGATTTATTGTTGAGTGTCCTTTCCTTTTAGTCTGAAGAACTCAATTTAGCCTTGCTAGTATGGCCAGAATAGTGTTGACAACCTTGCTCAGATTTTGTTTAACTGGGAATGTCTTAATCTCTCTTTCATTTTTGAAAGGAGATTTTGCTGCATATAGAATTCCTGGTTGGCTTTTTTTTTTCCTTGCAGATGAATATGTCATCCCACTGTTTTCTTGTTTTCTTGTTTCCAGTGAGAGATTGGCACTTAAACTTATTGATACTGCCTTGTACATGATATATTGCTTCTTTCCTGTGGCTTTCAGAATGCTTTCACCTTGGCGTTCAACAGTTTGATTATAAAATACCTCAGTATGTTATTTTTTAGTTCATAGAGCTTCCTCAGCATATATAAGCATTTCTTTTGCTAATTTTGAGAAGTTTTCAGTCATTATATCTTTGAATTTTTTCTCTGTCCTTTTTTCCTCCTTCTGGGACTCCCAACATATCTATGTTAGTATGCTTAATGGTATCCCAAGTTTCTCTCAGACTCTCCACTTTTCTCTTTTTTTTTCTACTCTTAGACTAGATAATTTCAATTATCTTTCATCTGTCAACTCCAATTAGATATTTATCTCTCTAGGGGTATATTCTTAAAACTTCACTGTGATGTTCAGCTCTGTTTCATTTCTTTTCATGATTTCTATCTCTTTGTTGACATTCACTTTCTGCTCATTTGCTATTTTCCTGGCATCCTTTATTTCTTTTTTCCATGTTTTCCTTTAGCTCTTCGATCATATTTAGGACCATTTAAAAAGATCTTTGTCTGGTATGGCCCCAATCTAGTCTTCCTCATTGATGGTTTCTGATGCATTTATCTTCTCCTTATCATAGGCCATCAGTTTCTGTTTCTTTGTATGTTTTTTAATCTTGTGTTACCAACTAGACATAGCTTTTTTCCAGTGGGTTGACTTAACAAGTTTATGTCTTGCTCATATTATATTCCAACACTAGCCAATAGATTTCCCCACTTATTTCTCACCCAGCCATCTAGAAGTTTTGATATTTTAAAGTATTATCCCTGGAATTTAGACACTGAGTTATATAAGACTGTATTCAGCTACTGTTATTATGGATATTCTTTTGAATTCCAAGTTCTGATAAAAAGTAAAACCTAATTTCCAGTTTTTGCAGATTGACCTGTGTAAGTGTTGTCCTTCAGAGCCTAGCTGTCTTAGTAATGAGTTTAGAGGACAGCCTGAGGCAAACACATAGGGACTTCCCTGGTCTTTTCTCTGCATGCATCTTGTCCTGGACATGAGCAAGTAGCCTTAGGAATTCCTTCAATAACACAGATATGAATGTCTTCATTTCTTCAGGAAATAGCATTTCCTCATGTTCTGTGTAGTTCATTGTTTATCCCACAGCTGACACTCAGCTTCCATTCAGCTATATGACAGAATGCTATAGGGAAGCTCTATGAGCCACCAACGGCAGGCTACTTGTAAGTCTGTGATTGAATTCAGTGTTGCAGGCTGCTGCTAGATAGATTGGCACAGAAATAAACATAGTCAATATGTGCAAGAGGGTTATGCTAGTACCTCGGGAACTAGGATCAAGGTCCAGCACTTGGAGCATTCTCTCTCCTGTTCAATTTTTTAAAGTGTTTGGACAAGGTTGGTATTAATTCTTTCTTGAATATTGGGTAGAATCACATGTGAAGCCATCTCATACTGGACCTTTCTTTTTGGGAGTTTTCTGGTGACTAATTCAATCTCTTTACCTGTATTTGATTCATTGAGGGCTTCTACTTCTTCTTGACTCAGTGCTGTTTATTCATGCTTTATTGAGAAATTGTCCATTTTGTCTAACCTATCCAGTTTGTTAGCATATAGATTTTCATGGTATCCTCTCATTATCTCCTTTATTTATGCAGGGTCAGTAGTTATGTCCCACTGCTCATTTCTAATTTTCTTTATTTGTATACTCTCTCTCTCTCTTATGGTCAGCCTAGCTAATGGTCCATCAATTTTATTGATTTTCTCACAGACCAACCCTCTGGGGTTATTTATTTTCTCTATTGTTTTCATGTTCTCAATTTCCTTTTATTTCTGCTATAATCTTTTTATTCATTTCATTCAGTTTGCTTTAGTTTAGTTTGCTGTTCTTTCTTTAGTTCCTCCAAGAGAGCAGTTCATTCCTCAATTTTCCTCCTTTTTATTTTTAATATAGGCATTTAGGGCATAAATTTCCCTCTCACACTGCCTTTGTTGTATCCCATAAGTTTTGATATGTTGCATTCTCATTTTCATTTGCCTCAACATATATACTGATTTCTCTTGCAATTTCTTTCTTAGCCCACTAGTTGTTTAAGAGTGTTGTTGTTTAGCCTCCATATATTTGTGAATTTCCCAGCCTTCTACCTGTTATTGCTTTCAAACTTCATTCCTTTCATATACAAGAAATTGTTTGCATATTTTGATTTTTTAAAAATTCATTGTGTCCTAAAAAAACAATTTTATTGTGTCCTGCTTTCTGCTCCAATATGTGGTATATCCTATAGAATGTTCCCTGAACTCTCAAGAAGTATGTATATCCTTCTATTTTGGTGTGCAATGTTCTCTAAATATCTGTTAATTTACATTTCCATTAATCATATTATTCAAGGTCTCTCTTTCCTTACTGATCCTGTCTAGATGTTCTATCCATTGATGAACGTAATGTGTTGACATCTCCAACTATTATTTTGAAGGTTCTACTTCTCCCTTCAGTATTGCCAGAGCTTGCCTCCTGTATTTTGCAGCACTCTGCCTCAGTGCATAGATATTTATTATTATTATGTCTTCCTTGTTATATATATTCCTTGTTAATATATAGTGTCTTAATTGTTTATCATTTGAAGTCTAACTTGTATGATATTAGCATAGCTATCCCTACTCTTCTTGGTTGTTGTTTCCTATAATATCTTTTTCCAACCTTTCACTTTCAACCTGTTTTTGTCCTTGGGTCTTAAGTGAGACTTTTACAGACAACATAGAGATGAATCCGTTTTTGTTGTTGTTGTTGTTGTTTGTTTGTTTGTTTTTCTCTTTCATGCTGTCAAACTATGACTTTTGATTGGAGTGTTTAATTCATTAACAGTCAATGTTATTATTGTACAGGTAGTATTTTCTTCAACCATTTTGTCTTTTGGATTTTGTCTGTCATATTTTTTCTCTCTTTCTTTTTACTTATTAGTATCCTTACTGCTAACCACCATTTATACACTCTTCTCTAGTCCTCTTTCTCCTGCCTTTTCCTATCTACCTGTAGCAATCCCTTCAGTATTTGTTGTAGAACATGTCTCTTGTTCATTAACTCTCTCAGTGTCTGTTTATCTGTAAGTATTTAAAACCCCATCATTTTTGAAGGGCAGTTTTGTCAGATATAGAGTTCTTGGATGATATTTGTTCTATTTCAGGATTTTAAATACATCATATCTCTTTTCTCTTGCTGCTTTCAGAATTCTTTTTGTCTTTGATACTTGATGATCTGATTAGTAAGTGTCCTGGAGTATGTCTACTTTGATCTATATTGTTTGGGGTATGTTGTGCTTCTTGGATCTATAATTATATGTTGTTCATGAGAATTGTGAAATTTTCAGTGATTATTTCCTCCATTATGTTTTCTGCCCCCATCCCTTCTCTTCTCCACCTGGGATACTCATAATACATATTTTTACATGCTTCATGTTGCTGTTCAGTTCCCTGAGACCAAGACTTTGCTCATACATTTCCATTCTTTTACCTATCTGTTTTTCAGTGTATAGGATTTCAGGTGTTCTGTCCTCTAGTTCATTAATCCTTTCTTTAGCTTCACCAAAACTGCAGTTGTGTGTCTCCACGATTTTTATCATCTCTTCTGTTGTCTCTTTCATTCTTATAAGTTCTGCCATTTATTTTTTTTCAAGCTTTCAAATTCTTCTATGTACTCCCCCAGTGTCTTCTTTATATATTTCATCTCTTTTTTCATATTTTCCTTTACTTCAGTGATTTGATTTAGAAGATTCATTTGAACATTTTCAATTAAGTTGTTTCAACTCCTCTATCTCACTTGAGGTGTTGCTTTGTTTTTATGGTTGAGCTATACTGTTGTGCTTTCTCACATGCGCTGGTGTCTAGGCATCTGATTTTCTTGCTTATTTTTTTCTGGAGGTTGTTTTCTCTCTTTTGCTAGTGTTTTTCTTGTTTGTTAGTTTGGTGTTTTCTACCTGTTCATCTCTTTTGCTGGCCAGTGGTCAAATTGGCCCTGATTCTGGTACCCCTGAAACACTAGATGCCCACACTGCCCTGCCTTAAGGATGGGGATTGGCTCTGGGCCCCACAGCAATGTCCCTGTGTGTGGGTAAAACAAGTCTGCCATCTCCCATTGATTGTCTGTTTTTTGCCAACCAACACCTGGGTTTATATAAGGACACTGATTCAACAGTTGGGTCCTCCACATTTTTTAGCCAGAACAAGTGTGCATTCCTTCCATGGGAGTCCAGACCACTTCCTTTGGGTCTGAGATATTTTTGTGGAGTGTTTCAGATAAAGCCCAATGATTCTCTTGAACTTTCCAGGCTGCCTAACAGGTAGCACTGGTTGATAACTTACTAGTCCTCACATGATGATTGTCTAGTAACAGAGAAACCATCTTATTGGGGTGACAGGAACTGTTTGGCTCCTGGGCCCTCAGTTTGCTGGCCAAGTCTGGCTTAATGTGAGGCTATGTCTCCTACTTTATTTGTTGCAAGTGACTCCCTGGATGACCCAGTTTTCGGTGGACACCCAGGCAGGGGTCCACCCACTGCTGTTTCCCTAAGGAATAAGAGAAGTGCTTTCTGACCTATGGGTAAACATACAGACTTTGTCCACATATTCTCAGACTCTTTATCCCTCAATGACCTGGGCCTTGAAATGCCCAACCTTATACTTTGGTTCTCTGAATGGTGGGGCTCTGTCTCACTGCTGTGAGAGAATTTATATTCTTTGTCCCCAGTGGGAGAGATCCCAGCTGCCTTTTCTGTGCCACTCACACAGTGTGTGTAAGCTAAATAAGGTAGAAGGGAGGGGGCTGGCTGGTCCATTGTGGAGTTTTGCTACCTGACATTCTTCTCTCTCTTCAATCTGGCATTTGTAGGGTCCTTCTCCAGTCTATAGCTTCCTCTGGACTTCTGGACATTCAGAATTGTCCTTTTTCTCATTGAATTTCTGGAGAAAGTTTTTCAGTAAATTTTCATATCACTGTGTTGATAATGTCATCTCTCTTACTGTTTTTTGTTTGTTTGTTTGGGGGGTGCCTGGTGAGGAATTGGACTGGGTCTCCCACATGAAAGGAGAGCATTCTACCACCGAACTGCCTGTGCACCTTCTCACAATTTTGATTTGAATTTCCCTAATGGTGTTAAACAACTTTTCATGTACTTGTTGGCTATTTGTATACCTTCCTTTTTGAAATCAATATTCATTAACTTTGGTATGTGATTGTGAAAACCTTTGGTCTGATGGTCCTTTTATCTAGGGTCTTGACAGATGAGCAAGAAATATAGATAACAAATAAATAGATAATAGGGGCATAAGGGGTAAAATAAATTCAGCAGCTTCAAATACTAGTGGTCAAAGAGAGGGAGGCATTAAGTTGCATGAGATATATGAATTTTTTTCTTATTTCTTTTTTTTTTTTTTTTTACAGATTTCAGGTTTTTGACACTTTATTTTCATTTCAATTTTTTTAAATTTTTATTAATTAAAAAAAGAATTAACAAAACAATTAGAAATCATTCCAATCTACATGTACAATCAGTAATTCTTAATAACATCACATAGTTGCATATTCATCATTTCTTAGTACATTTGCATCGATTTAGAAAAAGAAATAAAAAGACAACAGAATAAGAATTAAAACAATAATAGAAAGAAAAAAAAACAAAAAAGAACAAAAAGAAAAAACCTATACCTCACATGCAGCTTCATTCAGTGTTTTAACATAATTGCATTACAATTGGGTAGTATTGTGCTGTCCATTTCTGAGTTTTTATATCCAGTCCCGTTGTACAGTCTGTATCCCTTCATCTCCAATTATCCCTTCTCTTTTTTTTTTTAATTAACGGAAAAAAAGAAATTAACCCAACATTTAGAGATCATACCATTCTACACATGCAATCATTAATTCTTAACATCATCACATAGATGCATGATCATCATTTCTTAGTACATTTGCATTGGTTTAGAAGAACTAGCAACATAACCAAAAAAGATATAGAATGTTAATATAGAGAAAAAAATAAAAGTAATAATAGTAAAATCAAAACAAAACAAAACAAAACAAAACGAAAACCTATAGCTCAGATGCAGCTTCATTCAGTGTTTTAACATGATTACTTTACAATTAGGTATTATTGTGCTGTCCATTTTTGAGTTTTTGTATCTAGTCCTGTTGCACAGTCTGTATCCCTTCAGCTTCAATTACCCATTGTCTTACCCTGTTTCTAACTCCTGCTGAACTCTGTTACCAATGACATATTTCAAGTTTATTCTCGAATGTCCGTTCACATCAGTGGGACCATACAGTATTTGTCCTTTAGTTTTTGGCTGGATTCACTCAGCATAATATTCTCTAGGTCCATCCATGTTATTACATGGTTCATAAGTTTATCTTGTCTTAAAGCTGCATAATATTCCATCGTATGTATATACCACAGTTTGTTTAGCCACTCTTCTGTTGATGGAGATTTTGGCTGTTTCCATCTCTTTGCAATTGTAAATAATGCTGCTATAAACATTGGTGTGCAAATGTCCGTTTGTGTCTTTGCCCTTAAGTCCTTTGAGTAGATACCTAGCAATGGTATTGCTGGGTCGTATGGCAATTCTATATTCAGCTTTTTGAGGAACCGCCAAACTGCCTTCCACAGTGGTTGCACCCTTTGACATTCCCACCAACAGTGGATAAGTGTGCCTCTTTCTCCGCATCCTCTCCAGCACTTGTCATTTTCCGTTTTGTTGATAATGGCCATTCTGGTGGGTGTGAGATGATATCTCATTGTGGTTTTGATTTGCATTTCTCTAATGGCCAGGGACATTGAGCATCTCTTCATGTGCCTCTTGGCCATCCGTATTTCCTCTTCTGAGAGGTGTCTGTTCAAGTCTTTTTCCCATTTTGTAATTGGGTTGGCTGTCTTTTTGTTGTTGAGATGAACAATCTCTTTATAAATTCTGGATACTAGACCTTAATCTGATATATCATTTCCAAATATTGTCTCCCATTGTGAAGGCTGTCTTTCTACTTTCTTGATGAAGTTCTTTGATGCACAAAAGTGTTTAATTTTCAGGAGTTCCCATTTATTTATTTCCTTCTTCAGTGCTCTTGCTTTAGGTTTAAGGTCCATAAAACCGCCTCCAGTTGTAAGATCCATAAGA
This sequence comes from Tamandua tetradactyla, assembly GCF_023851605.1. Classification (NCBI taxonomy): domain Eukaryota; kingdom Metazoa; phylum Chordata; class Mammalia; order Pilosa; family Myrmecophagidae; genus Tamandua; species Tamandua tetradactyla. The sequence goes on from NC_135333.1 coordinate 121,097,058, forward strand.
TATCTCCCAACATTTTCCTCTAACTGTTTTATGGTCTTAGACCTAATGTTTAGATCTTTGATCCATTTTGAGTTAACTTTTGTATAGGGTGTGAGAGATGGGTCTTCTTTCATTCTTTTGCATATGGATATCCAGCTCTCTAGGCACCATTTATTGAAGAGACTGCTCTGTCCCAGGTGAGTTGGCTTGACTGCCTTATCAAAGATCAAATGTCCATAGATGAGAGGGTCTATATCTGAGCACTCTATTCGATTCCATTGGTCGATATATCTATCTTTATGCCAATACCATGCTGTTTTGACCACTGTGGCTTCATAATATGCCTTAAAGTCAGGCAGCGCGAGACCTCCAGCTTCGTTTTTTTTCCTCAAGATGTTTTTAGCAATTTGGGGCACCCTGCCCTTCCAGATAAATTTGCTTACTGGTTTTTCTATTTCTGAAAAATAAGTTGTTGGGATTTTGATTGGTATTGCATTGAATCTGTGAATCAATTTAGGTAGGATTGACATCTTAACTATATTTAGTCTTCCAATCCATGAACACGGTATGCCCTTCCATCTATTTAGGTCTTCTGTGATTTCTTTTAGCAGTTTTTTGTAGTTTTCTTTATATAGGTTTTTTGTCTCTTTAGTTAAATTTATTCCTAGGTATTTTATTCTTTTAGTTGCAATTGTAAATGGGATTCGTTTCTTGATTTCCCCCTCAGCTTGTTCATTACTAGTGTATAGAAATGCTACAGATTTTTGAATGTTGATCTTGTAACCTGCTACTTTGCTGTACTCATTTATTAGCTCTAGTAGTTTTGTTGTGGATTTTTCCGGGTTTTCGACGTATAGTATCATATCGTCTGCAAACAGTGATAGTTTTACTTCTTCCTTTCCAATTTTGATGCCTTGTATTTCTTTTTCTTGTCTAATTGCTCTGGCTAGAACCTCCAACACAATGTTGAATAATAGTGGTGATATTGGACATCCTTGTCTTGTTCCTGATCTTAGGGGGAAAGTTTTCAATTTTTCCCCATTGAGGATGATATTAGCTGTGGGTTTTTCATATATTCCCTCTATCATTTTAAGGAAGTTCCCTTGTATTCCTATCTTTTGAAGTGTTTTCAACAGGAAAGGATGTTGAATCTTCTCGAATGCCTTCTCTGCATCAATTGAGATGATCATGTGATTTTTCTGCTTTGATTTGTTGATATGGTGTATTACATTAATTAATTTTCTTATGTTGAACCATCCTTGCATACCTGGGATGAATCCTACTTGGTCATGATGTATAATTCTTTTAATGTGTTGTTGGATACGATTTGCTAGAAATTTATTGAGGATTTTTGCATCTGTATTCATTAGAGAGATTGGTCTGTAGTTTTCTTTTTTTGTAATATCTTTGCCTGGTTTTGGTATGAGGGTGATGTTGGCTTCATAGAATGAATTAGGTAGTTTTCCCTCCACTTCGATTTTTTTGAAGAGTTTGAAGAGAATTGGTACTAATTCTTTCTGGAACGTTTGGTAGAATTCACATGTGAAGCCATCTGGTCCTGGACTTTTCTTTTTAGGAAGCTTTTGAATGACTAATTCAATTTCTTTACTTGTGATTGGTTTGTTGAGGTCATCTATGTCTTCTTGAGTCAAAGTTGGTTGTTCATGTCTTTCCAGGAACCCGTCCATTTCCTCTAAATTGTTGTATTTATTAGTGTAAAGTTGTTCATAGTATCCTGTTATTACCTCCTTTATTTCTGTGAGGTCAGTAGTTATGTCTCCTCTTCCGTTTCTGATCTTATTTATTTGCATCCTCTCTCTTCTTCTTTTTGTCAATCTTGCTAAGGGCCCATCAATCTTATTGATTTTCTCATAGAACCAACTTCTGGCCTTATTGATTTTCTCTATTGTTTTCATGTTTTCAATTTCATTTATTTGTGCTCTAATCTTTGTTATTTCTTTCCTTTTGCTTGCTTTGGGGTTAGCTTGCTGTTCTTTCTCCAGTTCTTCCAAATGGATAGTTAATTCCTGAATTTTTGCCTTTTCTTCTTTTCTGATATAGGCATTTAGAGCAATAAATTTCCCTTTTAGCACTGCCTTTGCTGCGTCCCATAAGTTTTGATATGTTGTGTTTTCATTTTCGTTCGCCTCGAGGTATTTGCTAATTTCTCTTGCAATTTCTTCTTTGACCCAGTCGTTGTTTAGGAGTGTGTTGTTGAGCCTCCACGTATTTGTGAATTTTCTGGCACTCTGCCTATTATTGATTTCCAACATCATTCCTTTATGGTCCGAGAAAGTGTTGTGTAAGATTTCAATCTTTTTAAATTTGTTAAGACTTGCTTTGTGACCCAGCATATGGTCTATCTTTGAGAATGATCCATGAGCACTTGAGAAAAAGGTGTATCCTGCTGTTGTGGGATGTAATGTCCTATAAATGTCTATTAAGTCTAGTTCATTTATAGTAATATTCAGATTCTCTATTTCTTTGTTGATCCTCTGTCTAGATGTTCTGTCCCTTGATGAGAGTGGTGAGTTGAAGTCTCCAACTATTATGGTATATGAGTCTATTTCCCTTTTCAGTGTTTGCAGTATATTCCTCACGTATTTTGGGGCATTCTGATTCGGTGCGTAAATATTTATGATTGTTATGTCTTCTTGTTTAATTGTTCCTTTTATTAGTATATAGTGTCCTTCTTTGTCTCTTTTAACTGTTTTACATTTGAAGTCTAATTTGTTGGATATTAGTATAGCCACTCCTGCTCTTTTCTGGTTGTTATTTGCATGAAATACCTTTTCCCAACCTTTCACTTTCAACCTATGTTTATCTTTGGGTTTAAGATGTGTTTCCTGTAGACAGCATATAGAAGGATCCTGTTTTTTAATCCATTCTGCCAATCTATGTCTTTTGATTGGGGAATTCAGTCCATTGACATTTAGTGTTATTACTGCTTGGATAATATTTTCCTCTAACATTTTGCCTTTTGTATTACATATATCATATCTGATTTTCCTTCTTTCTACACTCTTTTCCATATCTCTCTCTTCTGTCTTTTTGTATCTGACTCTAGTGCTCCCTTTAGTATTTCTTGCAGAGCTGGTCTCTTGGTCACAAATTCTTTCAGTGACTTTTTGTCTGAGAATATTTTAATTTCTCCCTCAGTTTTGAAGGATAATTTTGCTGGATATAGGAGTCTTGGTTGGCAGTTTTTCTCTTTTAGTATTTCAAATATATCATCCCACTGTCTTCTAGCTTCCATGGTTTCTGCTGAGAAATCTACACAAAGTCTTATTGGGTTTCCCTTGTATGTAATGGATTGTTTTTCTCTTGCTGCTTTCAAGATCTTCTCTTTCTCTTTGACCTCTGACATTCTAACTAGTAAGTGTCTTGGAGAACGCCTATTTGGGTCTAATCTCTTTGGGGTGCGCTGCACTTCTTGGATCTGTAATTTTAGGTCTTTCATAAGAGTAGGGAAATTTTCAGTGATAATTTCTTCCATTAGTTTTTCTCCTCCTTTTCCCTTCTCTTCTCCTTCTGGGACACCCACAACACGTATATTTGTGCGGTTCATATTGTCCTTGAGTTCCCTGATACCCTGTTCAAATTTTTCCATTCTTTTCCCTATAGTTTCTGTTTCTTTTTGGAATTCAGATGTTCCATCCTCCAAATCACTAATTCTATCTTCTGTCTCTTTAAATCTATCATTGTAGCTATCCATTATTTTTTTTTTTTTTAAGGAAAGACAGAGAGAAGGAAGGAAGGATAGAAGGAAGGAAGGAAGGAAGAAAGGGAAACATTTTCTTGTTTTTATTGTATTCTGTTTCTCCGTATTTTGTTACATGGGCTGGGGCCGGGAATCGAACCGAGGTCCTCCGGCATAGCAGGCAAGCACTTTGCCCGCTGAGCCACCGCGGCCCGCCCCATCCATTATTTTTTCTATGTTTGCTACTTTATCCTTCACTTCCATAAGTTCTGCGATTTGTTTTTTCAGTTTTTCTATTTCTTCTTTATGTTCAGCCCATGTCCTCTTCATTTCCTCCCTCAATTTATCGATTTCATTTTTGAAGAGGTTTTCCATTTCTGTTCGTATATTCAGCATTAGTTGTCTCAGCTCTTGTGTCTCATTTGAGCTATTGGTTTGTTCCTTTGACTGAGCCATATTCTCAATCTTTTGAGCGTGGACAGTTATCTTCTGCTGCTGGCGTCTGGGCATTTATTCAGATTTCTCTTGGTGTTGGACCCAGCAAGGTTGTAATATTTTTCTGTGAAATCTCTGGGTTCTGTTTTTCTTATCCTGCCCAGTAGGTGGCGCTCGTGGCACACGTTTGTCTGCGGGTCCCACCAGTAAAAGGTGCTGTGGGACCTTAAACTTTGGAAAACTCTCGCCGTCCTGGGGGTTCGCTAGCCGAAGCGGCTTGAGCCGGCCCGGGGTCCGAACGCAGGGAGGGTTGCTGGTCGCCGCAGCCAGGGAAAGAGCCCGTCCGAATTTCCTAGTCGGCCCTGGGCAACAAGCGTGGCGGGAGGGCACCAGCGGCAGCGGCCCGCCCGAGAGAGTGCACGTTCCCCGGGAGTCACGGGTTTGGAAGGGGCCTCCCCCACCTGTCACCGTTCTCCGTGGCCTGGGGATTTCTGATCCAATTCTCTCAGTTGGTCCGGGGGCTGCGCGTGGTGTGGGCGCCAGTCGCCTTGGTTTCAGGGGACCACCTCTCCAATTCTCCCAGCCGGCCCGGGAAGGGGGAAGGGAGTAACTCCGGCCGCTTGCCACCCCGCCCGGTAAGGCCCGCGCGCCTCGGCGATCTCACCCGAGCTGCTTCTCTCAGCCAGCCAGCCGTTCCAGGATGGGGTACGCTGTCTTTTTTATCTCTGTTGTGGCTTTGGGCGCTTTCTGTATCGTTTCTACTCCCCTAGTAGGTGTCCTGGAGAAGAAACTAAGATCCGCGCGTCTTACTAAACCACCATCTTCCAGGAAGTCTCTTATTTCTTTTTATATCTTCTTCTGGAGTGATGCAAATGTCCCCAAAATGAACATGGTGATGAATACACAATTATGTGATGATATTGTGAGCCATTGATTGTACACCATATATGGATTGTGTGTGTGTGAAGATTTTTCAATACAAATACTTTAAAAATTCATGTCCCTTGACTATTTTTCAATTGGTTTGTTTATCTTTTTTACCGTTGATTTATTGAAGTATCTCATATAGTCTATTTCCCTTAGAGTTTTATGGGTTTTGTGCTTTCATTTGAGTTTTTAATCCATTTTTATTTCATCTTTGTATATAATGTGAGGTAGGGATTCAACTTCATTCCTTAGAATTTGGATATGTAATTTTCCCAGTACCATTTGTTGAAGAGACTGTTCTTTACCTACTAATGGTTGAAGCATCCTTCTCTAAAGTCAGTTGACCACAGATGTGAGGGTTTATTTCTAGGCTCTTGATTCTATTCCATTTTTCTATGTGTCTAACCTTAAGCCAATATCACATTCTTTTGATTATTGTAGTTTTGAGGTAAGTTTTGAATTAGTGGAGAGTGAGACATTCAATTTTGTTCTTCTTTTTTAACATTGTTTTGGTTATTTTTGAATTCCATATGAATTTTATGATTTTTACCTACATTTCTTCAAAATGACATTAGAATTGTGATAGGAATTGAATTGAATCTGTATAATGCTTTGCATAGTGCTGCAATTGCAACAAGTCCTTGAATCCATTAAAAAGTTGTCTTTCCTTTCATTTAGGTTTTTAGTTTTTCAGTAATATTTTGTTGTTTTCTCTGTACAAGCGATTCAACTCTTAAGTTAAATTTATTCTCAGGATAATATTATTTTTTATTCCATTTTAGATAGACTGTTTTCCCAGTATTCTTTGGGATACTTCATTTATGCTGTGCAGAAACACAACTGGTTTTGCTTGTTGATTTTGCATGCTGTAAGTAGAGATTTTCTATTATATAGAATCATGGCTTTTGTGAATAGAAATAGGTTCACTTACTCCTTTTCATTTGTATGCCTTCTATTTCATTTTCTTGTCTAATGTGCACTTCGTAATGTTTTGTTGAAAAGTAAAAGTTTGAATATTATAAAGTAGTAACTCTGAAAAGCAGAATTGTTGTGCTTCTTAGGATGTGATTTTGTTCTTGTGGCTGTTTGTTTGGTGATATTTCTAAACTATTTTTATCAAATCTGTATTCTTAATCGTGTATGATCTATGAATCACTGCTCCTTTACCTTATTTTCAGGTATAAATTTGTAGAGTATATATGAATGTCAAGAGCCCCAAAGCAGGAGAGAGAGAGAGAGAGAAAGAGAAATGAAGAAGGCAGAGGAGGAGGAAGTGGAGAAGAGGGAAGAGGAGGAGGTGGAGGAGGAGGAGAAGTAGAAGGAGGAGGAGGAGGGAGGGAACAGCCAGAGAGATCCAGAGTGAGAAAGAGTGAGAGAGATGGACAGAAGGGAAGGGATTGGAAGGGATGGGAAAGGTAGGGAAGAAAATAAAATATCTATCACAGATTTTCCTATTGGCTCTGTGCTGGACCATATCTTAATGCTTAATGTGTTATTTACACATCTGCCTTAGGGTCCATGTCCTTTTTGTTCTGATACTGAAGATCAGCCAAAGGTGAACACTTAGGGTATTTTCAGGTCTTTCCCAAGGTCGTGTCTATCCATGGCTATGGTGTGACTTTCTAAATTCTCCAGTATGTCAGGACATTTGAATGTTCTACCTTTACAAAGAAACTCTCTCTCTCTGTCCAGCTTCTTCTCCCAGGTTTTTGGGGTTCTGTTTTTTTTCTTTGAACTCCAATGTTACTGTTGTAATATTTTGTTATTTGCCTTATGATGGTTTTGAGGACTACCTGACTTGTCAGTTCTGTGTGAGTTCTGAATGAGATGAAACAAAGATAAGCATCTTGTGTTAGGCCTTCAGTTCACCTCCAGTAGGCCACAGACAAACAAAACTCTTTGAGAATAGTTTACGCCACTCCCTCTGGACGAGCGTCCTGTCAGGGGAAATTGGGCTGTCCTCTTCAAGACTGTCACTGTGCCAGGGAGTGTGTGGACAAGGGCTGGTACAATGCCACATAGTTTTCTTACAATTTTACATTGCTGTCTTCTTCATTCAACATTTATTAGCTAGCTGTAAAACTTTTTCAATTTTATCAAGTTTTCACAAGTTGATCAGGACTGTTTTATTTTGATTTTTTGATGTTTCTGTTGAAGTCCAAGGCTTTGGAGGTATGTACTATGTTATTTTTGCTGACATAACTCTGTATGCATATTTGAATATTTGTTATTATTATACATGTCACTGTCTCTATTTAAAATGTATATGTATTTTCTCCCTGATTCATATTGCATACTGAAATTCCAGTTCGATATTTTTTTCAGCATTGTCTGTTCCATTCTTAATGTTCCAGTGATGTTTTCATTTTAGCTATTGAATTTATTCATTTCTGTAAATTTCACATACTTTTAAAAACATCTCTTGTTTCTCCTAATTATGCCCATGTTTTATCCTTAATTTTGGTCTGCATCTGAATATTTATTATAGCTATTAAATCCCTGCTTTACTAATTCCATCACTAATTTATTGGTTTGCTTCTCTTACTGATTTTTATACTGGTTATGGGTCAATTTGCTTATTTTCATGCTTAGTAATTTTCAACGGGGTACAAGAAATTATGGTATTACATTGTTGAGTGTCTAATCTTGATTATCTTCCTTCGAAGATTTCAATTATGCTTGGTAGAGAGACAAGGTGCTTGCTACTCAACTTCATGTTATTTTTTTGGATTGTTTTCAGGGTTTTATTTTTAAAGGTGGACTAGAGTAGCTGTTAGGTTAGGTCTAATTTTGCCTCATTACCATAGTACATATTCTTTGGGATTTTCATTGGCTGTCTGTGTGTTCAAGCAGTGCTCTCCACTATAACTGTCCAAAACTTAAACATTTTAAACTCTGTGTTAGATCTTTAAACTACTCATCTAATTGTTTTTTGTTTGTTTGATTGTTTTGCCAGAATTTATTGAGTTTCACTCCATGCATTCTCAGCTGTATTTAGCTCCAAACTTGAGGAGATCAACTGCATACTTTTTCAGTTCTTTCTTTCAGCAGCTTTCCCCTGTCTGGAATTTTGCCACACAAATTACAGTTCCCTCAGCTTTTCCATAACTACAATCTCCACCTCCTCAAATCCACGAAACCACTATATGTTTTCACTACTACATTTAAGAATTGTCCTTCAGAAAAAATGCTGGAAAGATCCTAGGTTTCACCTGATTTGTTTTCTATTTGTCAAGAACTTCAATCTTCTGATGTCAACTGCTCCAAATGGTTTATGGCCTGGGGTTATCATGTTCACTTCCTCTTAATACATTAACACCTGAAGTAAAATGGCAAATCTCTGTTTCTTAAACCAGTAAATATTTAAGATGTAAATGCAAGATCCATGGGTTGTTGGCTATATTAATTCAGCTTTTATAAAAAATAACTTATTGTATCATATTAAAATTAGCCCTAAAATTTTTTTTGAATTTATGTAGTTTTCATGTAATCATTTTTTGAATAATCAGTGAATATTTTTTAAAAAATGCATTCTGTGGAAAGGATGTGGTAAAACTATTACTACTTACAAGTAACATTAATTATTTAGAACTTACCAAAAAAGAAAATAAGGCAAAGGTACTGGAGCTAATAAATGAGCTCAACAAAGTTGTAGGATACTCCTGTCTGTGGAGCTAATAAAAAAAAATCCAGTCAAAACTAAAAGAATCAAATATCTAGGAATAAACTTAACCAAGGATGTAAAGGATCGATATGCAGAAAACTGCAAAATCTTGCTAAAGTAAATGAAAGAAGACCTAAACAAATGGAGACCCATTCTATGTTCATGGATTGGAAGGCTGAATGGTGTTAAGATGCCAATTCTGCCAAATTGATCTGCAGATTCAATGCAATTCCAATCAAAATTCCAACAGCATACTTTGCCAAAATGGGAACCTATTTATCAGGGTTTTTTGCAAAGGAAAGGGGCCTCCCATAGCCAAAAATATCTTGAAAAATAAAGATGTAGGGGGAAGAGTCATGTTTCCTGACTATAAATCATCTTATAAAGCCACAGTGGTCAAAACAGCATGGTACTGGCATAAGGCTAGATATATTGATCAATAGAATCCAACTGAGAATTCATAAATAGATCCTCAGGTCCATGGTCAATAGATTTCTTTTTAACACGTGTGGGCACCGGGAATAGAACCCGGGTCTCCCACATGGTAGGTGAGAACTCTGCCACTGAGCCACCATGGCCTGCCCTCAATTGATTTTTGACAAGGCTTCCAATTCCATTCAATTGGGTCATAACAGTCTCTTCAACAAATGATGCAGGGAAAACTGGATATCAATATAAAAAAGAGTGAAAGAAGACTCCTATCTCATTCTCTATATAATAATTAACTCAAAATGGATCAAATACTTAAATATGAGCTAATACCATAAAACTTCTAGAAGAAAATGAAGGGAAACATCTTTAAGGTCTTGTGATAGGTAGTAGTTTCATAGACCTTACATCCAAAGCACAAGAAACAAAAGAAAAAATAAGTGGGGCCTCCTCAAAACTGAATACTTCTGTATTTCAAAGGACTTTATTAAAAGGCAGCTGACTCAGTGGGAGAAAATATTTGGAAACCACATATCTATAAGAGCTTGATATCCAGAATATATAAAGAAATTCTACAACTCAACAATGAAAAGACAAAGAACCCAATTAAAAATGGGCAAAACACATAAAAGACAATTTTCAAATAAGGAAATGTGCATGGCTAAAAAACATAGTAAAAATATCTTCATTAGTTATGAGGGAAATGCAAATGAAAACCACAATGAGATATCATTTCGTATCTATTAGAATGGATGTATTAACCAACAGGAAACTATAAGTGTTTTTGAGAGAGTATGGAGAAACAAGAGCACTTACTCACTGCTGGTGGAAATGTAAAATGGCACAGCCACTCTGTAAGATCATTTGTTGGTTCCTCAGAAAGGTAAATACAGTGTTGCTCTATAATCCAGCAATTCCACTTCTGGGTATACATCAAAAGAACTGAAAGTGAGGATGTTACAGACATTTGGAAATTAATGCTCATAGTGACATTATTTACAATTGCCAAAAGACAGAAACAAAGAATTCATCAACAGATGAATGGATAGACAAAATGTGGTATATATATTTAATGGAATGTTATTCAGCTGTTAAAAGGAATGAAATCATGAAGCATATGACAACATGGATGAACCTTGAGCACATTATAGTGCATGAAGTAAGTCAGAAACTAAAGGACAATTGCTGTATAATATCAATACAGTGAACTAATTCTACTATGAAAACTCATGGAATTACAATATAGAATATAGTTTAGCAGGAGATAGAATGAGGCTACAGGATGGGGAAGAGTTATTTATGTTGTGCAGAAATTTTAAGTAGGTTAATTTTAATATGTAGAAATGGAAAGAGGTGATAAAACATGTTATTATGAGTATAATTAAATGTGCTGAATTGTGTGTGAATGTGGTATACAGGGAAGTTCTGAGTCATATATGTCACCAGAAGGATAGCCAGATGTTCAAATATGGAACCATAAACTTAGAAATTTTTGGTAGGCAATGATTGTAACTAACAATACAAATATGAAGCTTTCCTCCATGAATTAGAACAAACAAATAAAACTATTACAAGGAATAAATAATGAGAGGTATATGGGGAAAACATGCCTATTGCAAACTATGTTAAGGAGAGAAAGGAGAAATATCTTAATATTCTTTCATCAACAGTAATAAATATACCACATCAGTAAAAGGGGTTAATGATAAGGAGGTATAAAGGGCAAGGTACATTTTTGGTTTACTTCTTTCTTTCTTTCTTCCTTCCTTCCTTCCTTCCTTCCTTCCTTCCTTCCTTCCTTCCTTCCTTCCTTCCTTCCTTCCTTCCTTCCTTCCTTCCTTCCTTTCTTTCTTTCTTTTTCTTTCTTTCTTTCTTTCTTTCTTTTTTTCTCTATTCCTTTCTTTCTTTTCTTCTTTCTTTCATTCATTCTTTCTTGCCTCATTTCTCTTTATCTCTTATTTTTCTTCTTTCCTGTAGTAATGGAAAAGTTCTAAAACTGATGTGTTGATGAATGAATGACTATTTGATGCTCTGTGTCATTGATTATACACTTTGGATCTTTGTATGGTGTGTGGATATATCTCAATAAAACTGCATTGGAAAGAAAAAATATGTATTCTGTTTTCTAGGATAAAACTTGGAATATATAGAATCAATCCAATCAATTATATCATCAGACTGGCTATTTCATATTTATTTCTCTTTCTATTCAATCTAGCAGAAAAATGTGGTGTTTTAAAGTCTCCATTATTGTTATAGTATTGTCAACATTTTCTTATATTCTACATATTTGAAGTTTTATCTTTGATATCTATTTTAGTTTGCTAAAGATGATGAAATGCAATGTACTAAAAATGCATTTGCTTTTTTTTTTTTTTTAGCATGGACAGGCACCAGGAATCAAACCAGGATCTCTGGCATGGCAGGTGAGAACTCTGCCTGTTGGCCCACCCAAATTGCATTGGCTTTTGCAATGGGGAATTATTAGCTTATAAATTTACAGTTCTGAGAACATGGGAATGCTCAAATCAAGCCCTTAACAGGATCATGCCTTCTTAATGAAGAAAGGTTGCCAGTTATGCAGAACTTCTCTTTTACATGGATGGTACATGGCACATCTACCTCCCTCTTCCTTCTCTCCTGGGTTTCAATACTTCTAGCTTCTGGCTTCAGTAGCTTCCTCTCTGAGCTTCTGCATGTTTCTCTCTTTTTGTTTCTGACTCTCTTAGCTTCTGTGTGTCATTCTCTCTTTGCTTCTTATAAAGGCCTCCAGTAAGAGGATTCAGACTCATCTGGGGCATCCTCAACTGAAGTAACCTAATCAAGAGATCCCACTCAAAATAAGTCTATGCCTACATGGATGGTTTAGTTTTAAGACCATGATCTTTTCTGGAGAACATACAGCTTTAAGCCATTACATCATAATTACATTTTTACTTATATATGTAATTATATATATAGTTGTATGTGTCACAACTGTTAATCAACAATTGAAATCATTCATAATTTTTAAAAAATCTTTTGTGTTGCTTTCTGTTTTTTTCTGCTATAAATACTACTATCTCTTTTAATTTACCTTGATTTCATCAGCCTTTGATGATCATTTATAGTAAACTCTTTCATAGATTATTAAAGAAGTTTTACTTGTATGTATTCACTTACCATACAATTTCTCAAAGTGCACAAGCAATAGCTTTTAGTATAATCACAGAATTCATCATCAGAAACAATTTTAGAACATTTTCATTAGTCCAAAAAGAAAAGCCCCATACTCCTTAACAGTCACCTTTCAACCCCTCTATCCTTCCACAGCCCTATACAACTACTAATCCAGTTCTGTCCATAAATTTCTTTATATTTACAGTCTATATATATAGAATCATAAAATATGTAGTACTTTGAGTGTGGTTTCTTTCACTTAATTTTTAAACAAGAATTGGTTTTTGTTTATTTTTAATTAAAGAGATTGCAGGTTTATAAAAAAGTCATATAAAATATATATTGTTCCCATTATACTCCCCTATTGTTGACACCTCATATTAGTATGCTACTTTTGTTGCAACTGATGATAAAATATGAAAATATTACTGATAACTATAATCCATAGTTTACATTATGTGTATTCTCCCATATACTACCTTATTATTAACCTTGAAATAGTCATATATTTGCTATAATTCATGGTGGAACATTCTTATATTTGTATTATTATCCACAGCCATCATCCACAAATGGGTTCCCTGTGTTATACTGCCCTATATTTTATCATCTAACTTTCCTTCTAGGAACACAAATGATTCAAAACTTCCCCTTTCAACCATGTTCACCATGGTTCTAGGTTGCTAGCTGCCAGAATGCAATATACCAAAAACAGAATGGCTTCTAAAGAGGGGAATTTAATAAGTTGATAGTTTACAGTTCTAAGGCCAAGAAAATGTCCCAATTAAAACAAGTCTATAGAAATGTCCAATCAATGGCATCCATTCAGGGAAAGATACCTTGGTTCATGAAGGCCGATGAAGTTCAGGGTTTCTCTCTCAAGTGAGAAGGCACATGGCAAACACAGTCAGGGCTTCTCTCTCAGCTGGAAGGGCACATGCTAAACACGGTGTCATATGCTAGCATTCTCTCCAGGCTTCCGGTTTCATGAAGCTCCCCGGGAGGCATTTTCCTTCTTCACTTCCAAAGTACTGGCTGGTGGACTCTCTGCTTCACGGTGCTGCAGCATTCTCTGCTCTCTCTGACTCTCCTCCCTTCAAAATGTTTCCTCTTTTTATAGGACTCCAGAAACTTATTATGGCCCACCCAAATGAGTGGAGACATGTCATCGTCAATCCATCTTAACAACCACTCTTGATTAAATCACATCTTCAGGGAGATGATCTGATTACAGTTTCAAACATATAGTATTGAATAGGGATTATTCTACCTTTATGAAATGGGATTTTGATTAAAACGTGGCTTTTCTAGGGTCCATACATCCTTTCAAAACAGCACAACCATCATTATTCCATGTTCTTATCTACACTCATAATAATGTGCTACTATCACCCCTAACAATTTCCAAATATTTACAACCTACTGAACAAACTAAGCATAAATTCCCTTTTTTTATCCCCATTCTATCCCCTGGGCACCTGTATTCTTAATTCTAACTCTATGAGTTTTCTTATTACAGTTACTTCATATCAGTGAGCTCATACAATATTTGTCATTTTGTGAATCATTTCATTCAATGACCCTAATATTTATTCATGTTGTCGCATGCATCAGAACTTTACTCCTTATTACAGCTGAAAAATATTCCATCATATATATATATATATATACCATATTTTGTTTCTCCATTCAATTGATGGATACTTGGGTTGTTTTCATCTTTTGGCAATTGTGAATAATGCTGCTAAGAAAATCGGTGAGCAAATGTCTGTTTGAGTTCCCTCTTTCAGTTCTTTGGGGTACATACTTAGCAGTGGGATTGATGGATCATGCACCAATTCTATATATAGCTTCCTCAGGAAATGCCACTGTCTTCCATGGTGTTCCTACTTCTCCATATCCTCTCCAACATTGTAGTTTTCTGTTTTTTAATAGTGGCTATTCTAGTATATGTGCAATGTTGTCTCATTGTGGTTTTGATTTGCATTTCCTCTTTTCATGTGCTTTTTAGCCATTTGTGTTTCCTCTTTGAAAAAATGCCTATTCCAGTATTGTCCATTTTTAGCTGGATTGTTTGTCTTTAGATTTCTTTATATATTCTGGATATTAAATTCTTATTTGGTAGGTATTTTTTCAAATATTTTCTCCCACTGAGTAGTCTGCCTTTTCATTTTCTTGACAAAGTCCTTTGATGCACAAAATTTTTACATTTTAATAAGGTTTCATTTATTCGTTCTTTCATTGCTTATGCTTTGGGGGTGAAGTCTAAGTAACCTTTGCCTACCATAAGATTTTGAAGATGCTTCCCTAAATTTCTTCTAGAAGTTTTATGGTCCTGGTTCTTATATTTAGGTCTTTAAACCATTTTCAGTCAATTTTTGTAAAAGGTGTGAGATATGGGTGCTCTTTCATTCTTTTGCATATGGATATTCAGTTCTCACAGCATCAATTATTGAAGAGACTATTCTGTCCCAGTTGAGTGGACTTGGCAGACTTATCAAATTTCAACAATGTGATGATCTATCTCTGAACTCTAAATTTGATTCCATTTGTCAGTATATCTATCTTTCTGCCAATTTCATGCTGTTTTCACCAACATAGCTTTCTAATAGGGTTTTGAAGACAGGAAGTGTGAGTCATCCCACTTCAATCTTCTTCAAGGTGCTTTTTGTCTATTTGGGGTCCCTTACTGTTCTAGTTTGCAAGCTGCAGGAATGCAATATAACAGAAATGGAATGGCTTTTAAAAAGGGGAATTTAATAACTTGATAGTTTACAGTTCTAAAGCTGAGAAAATGTCCCAGTTAAAGCAAGTCTATACAAATGTCCAATATAAGGCATCAAGGGAAAGATACCTTGGTTCAAGAAGGCTGATGAAGTTCAGGGTTTCTCTCTCAAGTGATGAGGCACATGGTGAACACAGTCAGACTTTCTCTCTCATCTGCAAAGGCACATAGTGAACACATTCAGGGCTCCTCTCTCATCTTGGAGGGCACATGGCAAGCACGGCATCATCTGCTAGCTTCTCCTGGCTTCCTGTTTCAGAAAGTTCCCTGGGAGGCATGTTCCTTCTTCAACTCCAAAGGTTGCTGGCTGGTGGACTCTGTTTCATGGTGCTGCAGCATTCTCTGCTCTCTCTGAGTCTCTCATTCTCCCAAATGTTTCCTCTTTTATAAGACTCCAATAAACCAACCAAGACCCACCAAAATGGGTGGAGACATGTAGTCACCTAATTCAGTTTAACAAACACTCTTGACTAAATCACATCATCCAGGGAGATGATCTGATTATAGTTTCAAACATATAGTATTGAATAGGGATTATTCTACCTTTATGAAATGGGATTTTGATAAAAGCATGGCTTTTCTAGGGGGCATACTTCCTTTCAAACCAGCACATATGCCTATATTGTATCTTACTCTTTTCTATTATGCTTTTTATTCCCATAACTTCTTTGTTTATTTTCAGACATTCAAATTCTTCTTTATGCTCACCCAGTGTCTTCTTAATATCTTTGATCTCTTTGCCATATTTTCCCTCATCTCCGTGAATTGATTTAGGATATTTGCTTGAACATTGTGATTACTTGTTCCAAATTTTGTGTTTCCTCCAAAGTTTTAATTTTTTCCATCAACTGGGCCATATCTTCCCATTTCTTAGTGTGGCTTGTAATTTGTTGTTGCTCTCTAGGCATGATTATCATGGTGAGTTAAGTCTGAATGTCATTATCTGTCTTTTCTGGGGTTTTACTGTTGATTGGCTTTTGTTCACATTCTTCTTTGACATGTGCGTCAACTTGTTCTAGACCTTCAAGATTTCCTATGCTTAACTGATCAAAAATTTTCAGCTTTTCTAAATCTGATTCTTGTCTTGCAAGGGCAATTAAGATTTCTGTATATGTGCAGTTTTTTCACCCCCAAGGGACTGCTTTTATTTTCGTTGTCCTTCTCTGGGATTGTTGATCTGTTCTGCTTGTATTTGTTTTGTTTCTGTAGTTTTATTTGTATTTATTTATTTATTTTTTACTCTTTTATATTGCCTCTACCTGGAAGGCAAATTCTGTGAGAAGGATCACCCTGAAGAGGACTTTTCCAGGTCAGTTTCTCCCATCCTAAACAGTGCCAGAGATCCATGAAGGGAGCACATAGCAATTCCAATGTGCCCTGGGAAGAAGACGATGGAAGATGCTAAAAAGCCTTTCTGATAGCTCTCCAAAGCTGTATTTTCTTGGCTTTCTCAGCAGATGGCACTCCTCAGCAAACTTTACCCTGAAGCCCTAAGGAGATCCTGCATTTTTAAACTTCCACCAACTTTGCCTTTGCCAGTATCAGAGTAAAAACGATGGCCTGGAGACTCAAAGCCAGGACCCAAAAATTGCAATTTGCCAATCAAAGCCATGATCAGTACTCAGATGTGACCCCTTTCTGTTCTTAGGGAAGAGGGCCTCCATTTCTCTCTCTATCCAGCCAGAAAATAAGACTGCGGTAGCTAGCCTTGTGAATGGGGATTGGGTGCCAGCAGTCATCAGTGAACATTTTTCTCATAGCTCTTTATGGCAGTGTCTTGACCTCTTCATCCTGCCTTACAGTGCTCCCCTGCTGTCCAGAGCCCCAGAACAGTTGTTTCAGAAAATTTCTGCTAGCTCACCAGCTGATTTTGCAAGAGGAATGAATACTGCAGTTCTCTACTCTGCCGTCTTCTCTGGAAGTCCTAGAATGCAGTGGAGAGGTCCTGAGATACTGTAAAGCCTTGGGTATTTCCTCTGTGGGTCATGCTGAATGAAGTGTTTGTCTTCCCTGTGAAGGCTCTTTCCTACATTTTTACATGACATCTATAGAAAATATTGATTTTATTGCTTCAGGGAGCTTTGAAATTTTGTCATTATTATATTCATAATTGATGTATTACACCTTACATTTATATTTTTAAAATACCTTTTTTTAAATCCCCTTGTTCTTTTAAAATACTTTGTTCCTCTGTATTTCTCATGATTTTGGAATGCTTGTTGACTTAATTGTAACTATTCTTAATTTTATTCATGAGAAGTATTTGTACCTTCTCTATGTATTTCTCAGTGTTAAAAAATTGTCATGTCCCGTTGGGCATGAAGAATAATTTAAATATTTTATTACATTTTTATTTTATCAAATTTTATTTTGATTATGCAAAAAATTTCCAACTTTTCTTTCAAATCTGTGATTTATATAACCATAGATTTTTCTTAATATGGTAAAATAGTTGCCATTTAACTTGAGTATTGCATTTATTTTTATTTCTCTAGGAAGAACACAAGTGAAAAAGGGTTCTAGAAGCTTAGAGGGGTGTTATTGGAAGGCTCTTCCTGCATTCTCAGCATCCTTTTTTTCCTTGGAAAGTGTCATTTAAGATTTATGAGATCAGGAATCTTGCCCTTTCCTATCTGTTCAGTGTTATATTCCAGTGCTATGGTCAGATCCTGGCACATAGTATCCACTCAGTATAACCTTGTTTAATGAAAAAAAATGAAAGGCAGAATACAGATCTTTGATGGAAGGAAACAGGGGAATATTTCCTATCGTTTTTTTTTCTCCCCTCTATAGCCCTGTACTTTGGGGCTCATGCCCATACCACTGCTTCCTTATTCATTCAGATAGATATACAAATGTGGCGTGAGCTCTAAGTGACATTTAATTGGGTTATATTTAATTAAAATTGGAGAATATGATGGGAAATAGTTATAGGGTTCAATGAGGAAACAATTTATAAGTAATAAAAGCATGCATGAGTTTATAGTATTGATTTTTTTGAGACTCCTTATACAATAAGTTCAGCTTATGCGATCAAATATGATTCTAAATGGCAGCTAGTATAGAGGTGATGAATGGGAAGTAATTTTTTAATACTTCTTATATATAAGGCATTCACAATTTTGTGGTATTCCTCCAAACTATGCATATAATATGTGCTATAGAGTTCTGAATATTTGCCCAACCTGGGCAAAATAAAAAGACATGAACAATTTGGTACTGGTTGACAGAATTTCTAGGCAGGCTATGATAGACAGCAATGCCTACAGAAAGGAATTTTAGAATCATCTTGGTGATGCTACTGTAGGGTAATAATGAGTGTCAGCACAGCAAATCTCAAAGCAATTTTCTCCATAAACATTGTGTCTGAGCAGGTTATCTGTAGAACAGGTGATGCATCACAGCCAAGACTATCAATGATGTTCAAGTGTAGATTTCCAGTTAGAGGCCCATGTCAAGTATGTGTGTGTTGGGGGTGGGAGGAATGATCAACTGGCCAGTAAACCAACAGCAGAGAACAAGTATAGTGCAGATTCTGCTGTTCATGATGGATGTGTAATGCAGAGGTTTCAAAAAAATCATGTTGCGGTCATAGGTTATGACAGCAAGGGATAAATTCTATTGCTTCAAGGGGTTCCCACCCATACTCAACATATAGGTGAAAAATACAAACATCAAAAGCAGAACTTGTAGCTTCGGGTCATCTGCCCATTCCAGCACATGAATGTTATTGTTGTGTAATTCCTCATCACTGCCTTTCATCTAGTTAAGAGTGATTAGCCTTGAGGAAAGAAGTGTTATAAGAAGCTAACATTGGACCCTGAATGAAGGATATATGCAATATTAATATAATGCCTTTGGCATTTGGTCTGTAGAAAAGATTTGGAGTTTAAAAAACACGGATCTTATAGTTTCCTGCTTGGGTAGAGGGTTTCCTGAATTGGTACAAGAAAATTCTTCCTGGAATTTGAGTATAAACATGATTTACTCCTGTTATTTTGCTTTGGGCTATAGATAAAGCCCAGAAGAAATGATCTGTGTTGTTTGCTCTTTCAGCCAGTCTGTTCAATCTCACAGCTCTTCCCAGCAGCACTCAGCCTTCAGAATCTTTTTCAGCATATTTTATTGACCTCTTCTGTCCACAATTTCTATGGCTTCCCTCCTCAAATCACCTGTCCCCACTAATTTGGCAGCCAGAACTCTAATCTTATTTGTTAATGTTCTCTGAATTTTTGATATATGTAACTTGCCTAGGCAACTTCCAAGAAGTAACTGACCCATAAGAACCAATTGCAAACAAAATTGGAAGAACCTTACTTTCTCTGGCATTTACCACTGACAATCTCAGCATCTCTTATCGATTTTATGGCTTTCTCTGGAATCCCATTAGATGCTGGAAATGGGATTCAAGAAAATCCATCTTCTTTGCATCAAAAGATTCACATTCAATCAGCTACTCTCAGGTACCCATCTTTTATTCTATGAAAGATAACCTTGTGAATGAATTTTTATTGAGGATATCAATAGTTAAAAATCATTTAACAAATTACTCCATTAATACATCTTTGCATTTTATTAGTGGGAATTGTTTGTTAAATGAGCTAATAAGTTTAACTTATGGATATAGGGAAACTGTATCTACTCAAATTTTAACCAATATGCTGAGATTGACAATGGTAAATGCCAGAGAAAGTAAGGTTGTTCCAATTTTTTACAATTGGTTCATATGGGTTAGTTCCTTCTTGGAAGTTGCCTAGGCAAGTGACAGGGTATAGGACAGTAACTCTTCCGTATTTGTTCCTTGACAATCACTCTTCTTTTACATATTGATAGCTATTCATATTTTCCTATCATCACTTAGTTTTTTTAGGCTTTTTTTTCTATTAAAGTTGGCACTGTCAGATGTAACCATAAGTTGATTTAGCAAGGTCCATTGTTCAGGTTCACTGACATGATTGTAGAACAGAGTAATCTAACTTGGCTCATTAAATAAATGATTTACCAAAGAGACGGTATCTTGCCAAGTATTGTGAGGCCACCCAGGGAAGACTCTGCTAGGACAAACTGAGTGATAGGTCAGGTTCATTCCTCTACGCCTACTTTCCCTCCTTTCTTCTCTGTCTCCCTCCTTCTGTTCCTCCTTTGCTCCCTCCCTTTCCTCATTTTAGCATATCTTGTATCCCTTTCATTTTAGAGTAACTTATATCTTTGAATTGGCTGTTGACTTTCTTAGTCTAGCCCTCTCCCTCCTAGGAAGTTCTTAAGTTCTAAATTTAATGTCTGCTTCTCCCTATGAAAACACTTCTCTTCTAATTTTGATGGGAATGACTTTTGAATTCAATAATCAGCATTTTAAAGTCCATTAATTCAATGTGTTAAATAGCATATATAATCATGTTTTAAATAATGAAGGTGGTTCAGACAATGTTACTTCTAACACTGCAGCTAAGCTTATGGCAGATGCTTTGGATATAACTACTTTGTTTTGGGCTTTGTCTACCTGCAACCATATCGCATTCTTTTTCTGTTTGGAGGAGCAGAGGTTGCTCTGAATGCTTGAGAGTTACTTTTTTTTGTTTATTGTTTGGATCAATTAAAGTTTGAATATTTTCATTAAACAAATAATAAACTTTACCACGTTACTTCTAAAGTAGTATTGTCCGTAATCATTAAATAAGTAATAAACTTTACCACTTTACTTTAAGAAGTAATGTTATCAGTTTTCACTGATAGACCTTGATGATCACTTTAATATTCTGCATTGAAAATTTCTTTCAGTACCTTAAAGAGATGGTATTCTTGTGTCTTCACAATTGCATAGCGTAGACAAGATATTTGAAGGTATACTTATCTTTTTTTTTCGTTTGTGCATAATGTTTCCTTTTTTCTCTGGCTTTTGCCTTGAAGAGTTTTCCTTGAGTACTGCTTCTCTAATTTAGAATATGATGTGCCTAGGTTGTATTTCTTCTTAGCCTGAGCAGGTTTTGTTAAAATTCATACATATGTGGCTTTATAGTTATCATCAAATTTGGAGAAAACATGGCCATTATTTTTTTCACATTTTTTATTGTGAAATATAACATATATACAAAGAAGCAATAACATTCAAGTAAATATTAACGAACAGTTACAGAACAAATTTCAAAGTACAGTATGGGTTACAGTTCCACAATTTCAGGTATTTACTCCTAGCACTCTAAGGCACTGGAGACTAAAAAGAAATACCAATATAATGATTCAGTTGTAATACTCATTTATTAAATCCTGTCTTCTATGTTACAACTTCTTCTTCTTTGATCCTTTTCTCAGTCTTTGTAGATATTTTGGCAATGACCATTCTAATTTCTTCATGTTGAAAAGAGGTATCAGCATTATGGGGTAAGGGGATGCAACTGGTGGATGTTCTTGGAGAGACTTGTAACTCTGGGTTTCCAGCTCTGCCACTTCCAGAAAAATCTGGGTTTCTGTCCATGCTGCTTTCACTCCTGCTGGGAGAGCAACTAAAAGAGAACCTACAAGATTCTTTCTTTCTCCAATGCATTGAAAATTTAACTGTGCTCAGAGCTGGTATCCAGCAGTTCAAAGTCATTAATCAAAACTCACAATTGGTGCCTGGCTGAGTCCCTCTCCCCCTGGTCTTAGGGGAGAGGGCTTCTATTTTCCACCAGGGAGTGACTCCTGAGTCAGTCTGCCATGCCAGTGGGGAATGGAAACCGTTCTCCATGGCGTGGAAAGATGTACCCACGGTTCTTCACTGTGATTTATTTGTCACGTTCTTCCACTCATTCCTCACAAGTCTACGATGTACTTCTGGTCTCTGGAGGCCTCCTGAAAGATATTTTAGGCAGTTTCTGGCCATTTACTAGTAGTCCTGGAGGATGGACTAATCTGGGAAGTTTATTTGCAACTATTTTGGGACCAAAATAATTATCTTTTATTGTTAATTAAAAATTTTATATGAACTCAGTCAAATGATTCTAAAGTACAGCAATGCAATATCACTCTCTTATAAAAAAAAAGCCCCCTGTCACCACTATTATTCAATATTGCACTAGAAGTTCTAGCTAGAGCAATCAGGCAGGACAAAGAAATAAAAGGCATCCAAATTGAAAAGAAAGAAATAAAATTTTCATTATTTGCAGATGACATGATGCTATACTTGGGAAATCTACAACAGAGTTACTTGAGCTAATAAGCAAATTCAGGAAGGTGGCAGGATATGAAATTAATATGCAAAAATCAGTAACATTTCTATACACAAGCAATGACCTAACTGAGGAGTCAGTTAGAGAAAAAAATCCATTTGAAATAGCAACAAAAGAATCAAGTACTTAAGAATGAACTTAGCTAGGAATGTAAAGTACTTGTACACAGACAACTATATAACATTGCTAAAAGAAATCAAAGAAGATCTAAATAGGTGGGAAGACATTCCCTGCTCATGGATAGGAAGGTTAAAATGTCAGCTCTACCCAAATTGATCTACAGATTTAATGCAGCAGCAATCAAAATCCCAACAACTTACTTTGAAGACTTGGAAAAGCCAGTTACCAAATTCATCTGGAAAGGATAGAGACCCTGAATAACTAAAAGCATCCTTAAAAAGAAGAATGAAGTGGGAGGATTAACTCTTCCTGACTTTAAACCCTTTTATAAAGCCAGTGGTCAAAACAGCATGGAACAGACAGAAAGATAGAAGCAAATGAAAATGAAAATTCAACATATCAAAACTTGAGATGCAGCAAAGATGGTGATGTGAGGGAAAATTATTGCCCTAAATGCCTATATTTAAAAAGAAGAAAGAGCAAAAATCAAGGAATTAACTGTTCACTTTGAGGTAGTAGAGAAAAAAAAACACAAACAGAAGGAAAGAAATAACAAATATTAGAGCATAAATAAATGAAATTGAGAATGTCATAACAATCGAGAGAATCAACAAAAGCAGAAATAGGTTCTTGGAGAAAATCAATAAAATTGATGGACCCTTAACTAGACTGACAAAAAAAAAAAGAAAAAAAAGAATTCGAAGAATTAAAAACAGAAATCAGAGAGTAGACATGCCTAGTGACCCAGAGAAATAAAGGAGATAGTGAGGTTGCTATGATCTAAACATCTCCCAGAGAGGACTTTCCAGGAATGACCCACAACTTTACTCAGTGTGTTCTCAAGTAGTTGAGCTGATAGAGAGGAAGACATCGAGCTCTAGTGCACATTGGAATGTCAGGTTGTCACACTGGTCCAAGTAAGGTTCCTCTTTTTTTCCTTTTAAGGCAAAACAATAGAAAATGCCAACAGTCAATATATGCTAAAAAAGGGAGGAAACATAGCCCTCCAATGGGACTCTCAATTACAATACCATACCATTCTCCCATCTTGGAGAGAAGTCAAAAATTCCATTTGCACAAATATTTATAGCTCTCTATCAAGACAAAGACATAAAAAGCACTTGTCACTTGTGTTGTATCTGTTGGCTGCTGTTATGACCCTAAGGAGTGTTAAAGTAAAATGAGAGAGAGACTGGGATCAGGGGGTCTAAAGCTTTAGCAGTAAAGACAACAGACAACTTTATTCTTAACTAGTTCCTGCTTATATACCACAGGATTTTAGGTGACTAAAAGCATGCATACATTTTGTGAAAAAACAGAGTGCCTACTTATCAGTATATTACTCTCTACATACAAGAGATAGCTAACGAGACCTTGGGGTTTAAGAAAAAATGAACATTCTCTCCCTCTCAGACTGTCCTCCAATTAAGCAGATAGCAGTCTCCACAGTTTATTGCTAATGCCACTCTGAAGCCAGTTGCTCCCAATAAATTCCACAGGTTTTCCATTAACCCTGGCTCCTACAGGGTCCATGTCTCAATTTCTACCAAAAATGAACATCTTAATGATTCCTGTAAAAAACTGTGTTTGCTAAAAGACATGAAAAAAATAAACCACCAAACCAGTTTAGTTTATTTTGTAATAAGCTAAGAGAAATCAGTCAGGAGAAAGAGGAAAACCAAGTTCTGTTTCAGAGAAAGCTCCAAGTCTTAGAATGTTACTAATGTAAGCCTGTATACCTAGGAATGTCAGATGTTGCTATGCACCCGTTTCATCAACCAGTCTGCCCCTAACATTTGGAGAAACGTGCAAAACTCTCCATGGGCCCACAATCACCCACTAATTATCTATTAGAAACCACCCTTTCTGTCTTCAACAATCAAGACAAGGCTAAGGAGGAGGAAAAGGCAAAGAGAGGTGAGCAAAAGACCAGAAAACAGGCTCAGCTTATTGCACACTGTTGTTGGAAAGAAAGCCATACCTGCAAGAGAATAAATGCTTACCTGATTGTGGAGGAGAAAAGAATTTATTCACAATCTTGCAAGAATGGTGTGCAACCAAAATGTGGTGGCTGGCACACCAAGTTACAGAATGCCACAAACTTTATAAACTAAGCTTAACACACAGTCCCTCCCTTGTTTCTTTGCTGATAGAATACTCCAGAGATTACGGCCTGTGCCAGACTGAAAGGATTTGCATACCCTAGAAAAGCCATGTTTTGATCTTGATTGGTCTTGTGGGATCAGCGGGGTCTTCTAATCCCTATTCAGCACTATAGGTTGGACACTTGACTGTGTTATCTCCATGGAGACATGACTCAATTAAGTGTGGGTATTAAACTTGATTAGGTGGAGACATGTCTCCACCCATTCTGGGTGGGCCTTGTTTGGCTTCCTGGAGCCCTACAAAAGAGATATTTTTTGGAGAAAATGTGTTTTGAAAAGGAGAAAACCACAACAGAGCCAAGCAGAGCCTCGAGACCAAGAGAACCACAGAGTTCACCAGCCAGTGACCTTTGGAGATTCTGAGAGAGCAGATAAGGATGACAGATGCATGAGAGCCATGAAGCAGAGGCCACCAGCCAGTGACCTTCAGAGATGAGGAGAATGCCCTTGGTAGAGCTTTATAAAGTAAGAGGCCTGGAGAGGAAGCAAGCAGATGATGCCATGTTCACTATGTTCCTTTCCAGATGAGAGAGAAATCCTGACCATGTTCACAATATTCTTTTCCACTTGAGAGAGAAATCTTGGACTTCATTGGACTTCTTGAGCCTAGGTATCTTCCCTGGATGCCTTAGATTGGATATTTCCATACACTTATTTTAATTGGGACATTTTCTCAGCCTTAGAACTGTAAGCTAGAAACTTATTAAATTCCCTTTTTTTTAAAGCCATTCTGTTTCTGGTATATCACATTCTGGCAGCTAGCAAACTAAAACAAAGCCTATTTCAGTAGTCTAACTAACTCAAATTTCCAGTTGATGGTTCCCACTTTTGATTATGTTTTACATTCCAGAGACCCTGGTCATTAGTTGTTTAAAAGTGTTTTTACCCATATAAGAATCTGGTGCCAATTCTAAGCTTAAGTCAGAGACCTCTTCTTCCCTTGTTCACAGGACCAGTATGAGCTGGTTTTGCAGCCTTTTTTTTTTAGTAGGTTTCATTCCTCTCATTCTATATCATTCTGTGTGAAAGCTAAACTTAATTATATTCTTACACTGTTAAGAACTGCCTGTCCCCTCAAGGTCACCTAAATCAGGGCACCAGACCTCAAATGCCTTGCTTCAACTGTGAGTTAAAAGACCAGTGGCAAAGAGGGTATTGAAAACCTTGAGAAATCCTCAAGGTTGGGACCACTGGGGTCTTGCCCCAGGTGCCACCAGTATGGGCTTTAGCCCCAGGTACTGCAGTGTCTCCTGAATGGGGGCAGGACAGCCCTTGAGCCCTGCTACAGCAGGTGAAGAAGATCAGGGATGCCTGAGGCCATTTATGGCTCTGCTGACTTCACATTTGACCAACTTAGAAGAGCCCTGAGTGACATTGACACAGATAAGATTATTAATTTTTTAATTAACACTAGAGCCACTCTGTCCTGAACTGTCAGTCTGGTCCTTGTTCCACTCAGACTTACTAGTTATGGAAGGTAATGATAAAGTCAAAACTGAAATCTTCACTACCCCTGTCCTCTGTAAGCTTGGAAACATTCTAGTATCCCATCAATTTCTCATTGTCCCTGATTGTCCCACCCCCTTCTAGGGAGGGGTCTTCTTTATCACTTGTGGACCACCTTAAGACTAGTAAACCTCTCTTGTGTTTATCCCTTGTTTGTCCTGAGGCCTTTACTGAATCTAGGTCTGGGCATCCCAAAGGAATTTGCTTTATCTGCTTTATTAAGGAAATAGACCTGTCTGTATGGGATAAAGGCATTTGGGAACAAACACACTAAATAGCCCCTGACTGTGTTCAGATTTTCAGTCCTAGATCTTAAAAGACACATTTTATCCCTCTTCACCCTAACTCTCAATGCCTATTTGCTTTTAAATGGTAACAACTTGGGATTAAGATAAATGGCAGCCCTTCCATTCATAAGACAAGATTCCAACCCTGCTCACTTAGTCAGCATTGTCTCAAGGGTTTCAAAATCATCATCATATCTTTAAGAATGCCTTAGATGCAGACCATGCTGACATCCAGCTGTCTCAGAGCACAGCGTTGTAAATTGTTAACTTTGTGAACTAACATATTCTTAGTATCAGAGTAAATCTGGATCATTGTAATCATTGTTAATTAAATGAATATAAAAGGATGAGGAAAGTTTTAAAAAGTTAGTTTTAGTAAAATAATTGTTAGTCTGCTCTTAATAAAAAGTTATAGCATTTTTCTTAACCATTTGAAGATTGTCTAAAAGATAAAACATTTTATAACATATGAGAATGATGTCCTTGTTAATGTTTATGACAAATTTATAATCCTTTATTTCAGAAGACGTCTTGTTACTGTAAACTGTTACAAAGGATTTGTTCTCTTACTTTATAAAAGTGAGATGCTAAAACAATTTTAACATGTTAAAAATTACAATAATTAAAATATTTTCTATCCTTCTGTTAAGATAAATTTGTATAGATGAAATGTCATTCATAAATTTAAAAATTGTATAAAATTCCTAAAATATTAACAATATTCTCACTGTCTATGCTATATCCTAATGCTTGTCTGTATACCAAGGCTCCTCTAAAAGAACACATGGTCATCTGTAAGTCAGAACTTCATCTTCAACAAAAATGATTTTAAAAGACAAACAAAGCAAGTATATAAATTATGTTCTACTGGTTAATTAACATTACGCCAATAAATGTGTAAAAGTAAAACAGGACAAAACTTCTGCTGTAGTTTACCAAATATCTTTATTTCTAAATGTAGTTCCTTTACAGAAAAAGAAAAAGAAAGCAAAGTGTGTAACAGTCAGCCAAACTAGAGTGAAGCCAAAGCCCTGCTGAAGGGACTTGAGCTCAAAACGGAAAGCTAATTGCCCTCATCTGAGCTCTAGATCTAGGTAAAAGGAAAAGGTCAAATCTCTAAACTGATACCAAGTATGCCTTCCTAGTCCTGCATGCTCACACAGTAGTAGTGTGGAAAAAATGAACCTTTTTCACAAAAAGCAGAACCCCAAATAAACAGTGCTGAGAATACTCAATCCCTTAAATGCAATGTTCTTAACAACAGAAAATCAGAACATGGCCTGGTATCTAGTATGCAGCTATGGATGGGGTAAATGCTTTTTACATTAAAAAATAGCTGTCAGTGAGGACCACTAGAAGCAGTTTGTGTTCAGCTGGCAAGGCCAGCAGTATACCCTCACTGTGCTGTTTTAGGGGTATAAAAACTCTCCAGCCCTATGTCACAATCTTGTCTGCAGGGACCTTGGTTATTTCTCCTTCCCACCAAACATCACTGGAGTCCATTATATGATGATATAATGCTGATTGGACATAGTGAGCAAAAAGTAGCAACCATTCTAGACTTATTGATGATGCATTTGTGTGTCAGGGGATAGGAGATAATAAAACGCAGAGGCCTTACACCTCACTGAAATTTCTAGGTGTCCAGTGGTGTGGGGCATGTTGAGATATCCCTTTTAAGTGAAGGATAAGCAAAGGAAAAAAATCCCCATAGATAGAAAATACCAAGAAATATACACTACACTTAAACTGAAACATTTTTAATTAAGAGGCCTTGGGAGATTTACTGAGTTAACTAAGAACGGTAACCAAAATGTCAAGGGACTCTGAGCTTGTAGAGAGCTAGCAGACCCATCAAAAACTGCACAAACAGCAAATGAATGACTCTTCCTAAAGGCATGCTAGAATTAAGTTGCACTGCAAACCACTAACTTCAAAATCTAGAGGGAGACAGGTGCCTGCAGGGAGAAACAGGAACCGAATTGTTGCTTTGCTGTGGAAGAAAACACCCTTAACAATGCATAAGCCTTAAAAGATTCTGAATTCAGACAGAGATTTTAATAAATTGCTAAATGTTGAATGTGTGCTATAAGGAGAGTGTAAGACTGCTAGGGGTCCAAAAAGGAGAATTTGGGCTCCTTCCTCATGTTTCCTCCAGGAAGCCCACCAGGTTTTAACAGATACAATCAGGGGGCATCCTGAGCAAGAACCCCCATGGTGCTGGCTGGAGAAGGTAAACAGCAGCCATTAGGACACTCTTCTCAGAACCTTTCCCCATAGCTGCTTTGGAATAAAACTAAATCTTCAAGGAAGGACCACAAAAATGTGTTAGAGGAGATAAAGATGGGAAAGGAATGGCAACTATGTATGAAACTATGCCCAGACCCATCTCCCATATCTCCATTATGCAACAAAAGCCTTAGATTTAAGTGAGAAAAACCACAAACTTGCAGTCTAAGTTTCCTAGTAGAAATCGTTGCAATTGTGGGAGAGCAGTGGAAAGAAAGTGTACTCCTGAGAAGGGGCAGGGATACTTGTGAAGGCCATAAACCAGAGTACCAGAGGCCCAAGTTCATAGTACCTGCCTGAGACTGCTTTCAGTAGATCAGAAAATGACTCCTCCTGCCTGCCTGACCCCATAGAAAGCTAGCAAGCATGGACTAAACATAACAGTGGAATATAGTCCACAGTGCTCTGAAAGACAGATTATCTCTGAGACCAGAGCAAGCAAGGACAAGACAAGCAGGAAAACCTAAGGCAAGAGGGAATAGATGTCCAAAGAAAAAAAACCTCTAGCTAATTATCCCACAAAATAAAAACAAGAAATCTGAAATCCTTGATGTCTGATGATTACCAAAGAAACATTGAATATCATAGTCCAAACCTGATTAGATTCACGTAAAATTCCACACTAAAGGTCTACCAGAAGGAAAGATGTGTTCGACTTTTAGCATAACAAAAAATACTGCCTTAGTGACAATTGACTTAACATTTTTTGAAATTCTGGCAGGCCACATTGGCTCAGCAAGCAGAATTCTTGCCTGCTATGCCGGAGACTTGGGTTCAATTGCCAGCGCCTGTCAATGCAAAAGAAAAAGAAAAAAGAAAAAAAATTTTGGAATTCTTTCGAAAGTGATGAGGCATGAGGCATACTAAAAGTGGAGCTATACCAGTCCACATAAACCAAGCAATTATCAGAACTGGAATCTGGTATAACAGAGATATTGAAAGGATCAGGCAATGAAATTAAAATTGAAATAAACATGATTAATGTGTAAAATTAATGGAAGATGTAGATAATATACATAGTTTTATAATTATAATTTCAGAAAGATATGGAAATTATACAAAAAAAACTAAAGTGGAAATGCCAGAAATAAAAAAACAAAACTCTCACATTAACAGTGATGAAGAGAACTTTCCACGGGGCCTGTTAGTTAACTAATCACAGCCAAGAGAGGACCACTGAGTTTGAGGCCAAGTCAATTGTTGTCTCCAACTGTACTCCAATACCACCTAGTTCATTTTAGGTTTTCTCTGCATTTTAATCTCTAACCTCCAATTCCAGCAATGAGAAGACTGGCTCATACAAATACAATTAAAAAAAAAAATTCCATTCCAGTGTGCATTTAGAGTGGTTTTAGAATTGCTATACTATAATCCCATGGGAATCAACTTTACCACCTAGAGTATGGTACTTAAGTAATGTTCTTTTGTCTTTATTCTTAGAATCTATACTAATCTCCAAATTACTTAGTTTAATAACCTTTTACCCCACCCTTTTCAGTTAGGTTATTCTATGGTTTGGTAATACACTTAGATTATTTTTAATAAACTGAATTGTATTTTGAAGCCCCCCCCCATTTTATAAATAACTTTTAAAATTTGGGTATATTAAAATTCATTGTTTGTATGGTAAGATTCTATGAATTTTGACAAATGTGAAATGTCAGTGTCCACCACTACAGACAACATCACACGAAGTAGTTTCACCACCTCAAAACCCATGCTTTCATATATTAAATAATTCCTCCTTTCCCAAATACTGACTACCCCTGATCTATTTAATGTCTTTGTCATTTTTCATTTTCCAGGATGTCAGTTTATGTAGCCTATCAGTGTGCCTTCTTTTACTTAGAAGTATGCATTTAAGCTTTGCCAACATAGTGGATGGATTGAGAGCTTATATTTTTAATTGTGGTATATTAGTCCATCATTGCTCCAAAGGTTTTGTTTGTCTGCTTGCAATCCATTCATCTATTAAACGTCATATGGGTTGCTACCAGTTTTAGGTGACTGTATATAAAGCTGCTATTAAAAAATACATGTGATTATTATTGTGGATAGGAAAAAATATGATCTCTGAAGCCCATGTAGAATTATTTTATGGATTATAAACTTGATACTGTTGATGCCTGCTAGTCAGTCTTCTATGTGGGATGTAGCATTTTTATTGAAAATAAATTCTATATACATTTTGAGGTACCTGGTAAGTCCAGAGGAAATTGGAAGATATTAAATTCTAATTGTTTTTTATTGAAATGTGTACATATTTTATTACAATGAATATAACTTTTGGAGAAAGATGTGATGATTATTGATGTGCTTTTATCGGTGCTAACACTACAATATTGGCAAATGTAAAATGTCAGCAAATATATTTTGCAGGTTATGCATACCCCATAAGCTTTTTTTTTTTTTATTTTTTATTTTTTGCATGGGCAAGCACTGGAATCCCCACAAGCTTTTATTGTAAATATAAACCCACTCTTTTGGAAGCACTGAATCAATATGATTAACTGTATGAGTATTGAATGGTGATTATGAGGTTTGAGTTACTTAATCTGAAGGCCCTATAGATTTAGAATTAAAAAAATAGTGCAGGAAAAGAGATTGGCATTAATCTACTCCAATTTTCACAGAAATTGCTTTCACAGAATCTCCAAGAGATTGTCATCAATTTCCTTCTTAAACATTACCAGTCCACAGTAAAGAATGTCATTACTTAATTCAACCCAAATCCTTTTTATGAGTCTGATTCTCATAATTTTTCTTTGTACTTGGGAGTTATAATAACCTACTATTTGTCCGTACACTATGCAGACTGGCTTCCCACATTCATAACACAAAAAGACCATTCATAGATTCCTTGACCTTCAACATATTATTTGAGCACTCTGTGTCTGAACTTTCCAGTTTTTTTAAAACAGAAGGACTTGATAAATAATTTTATGTAACACAAGGAGGAAGAGGGATTTTTAAAGAAAAAGTTGCACTGATGTTTTTAGAATGAATAAACAAATCTTCTCATTCCATGGAAGTATTTTCATCTTTGATATTATACAGATGAAATGTAGCTCAGTTTTCATGAAATAAAATTCAAGTGCTTAAAGAGAGTTATTAGTCCCAGCCCTACCCTAAATATAGATTTACCATTTTCAGGCTACATATGCTGTAAAGACACATTTTCATAGACATTATCATCAAGCCTTATCCAATTTTTGTAATTATTTTAAATTCTTGAGTTCAGTGTGGAGCTGAAGAATACTTTTGCATATATGGGAATATTTTTTCTCTTATTGACTATATTTCTATCTATCACTCCAGTGAAGGATAGCAGTTGCCAATATAGCTACTTCATATTTAGTTTGCAGACAATTAAAATGAAACAGGATTTGAATGATATATTTTCTAGAATGAAGCAACAATCTGCAGTAAGCTATAGAATAAAAGTGAGAGAACATTTTGAAGAAAGTTATAGACTACAAAGTCATGAGTAAATGTGCATTTTATTTTATTTTTTATTTTTATTGTTACTATTATTATTTTTTGCTTGGGCAGGCACCAGAAATCGAACACAGGTTCTGGCATTGCAAGCAAGAATTCTGCCACTGAGCCACCATCGCAACGCCCGTGAATTTTATTTTTTTTAAATAATTTTAGGCAGTAGACAGGCCAGCCTAAAAGGAGGGTCCACATGGCTGAGCAACAGGAAATACTGGGAAGAAATTAGACTGGTTCTAAATTTAAGAGAATGTGAAAGATTCTTCAGAGGATTTTAATAACAAAGTCAAGGGTTACACATTTTTAAAAGACACATGTTATTTCACATTAGAAAAGTGTCATTTCTGAAATATTCATGAAGTATCATTCTTCAAAAATTCTAAGTAGAAGAAAACTAAACAAAAGATTAATGTGCATTTTAACAATAGTGATAATAATATGATGGGAAAAAGATATGTATTGCACGAGTTAATATCAAATAGAAGGATATTACTTTAGGACTTTGTTGCAGAATTTTACCACTTCAGTCTTGTCTAATGTTTAGATTCATGGCTTTTCAAATCTGAGGTTACAAATTTGTTTTGCCAACCATGCAACCATGGGCAGGTTAATTTTCCAGTCTTAATGTAACCATGTGTAAAATTTAAAAATATATATATATATATATATTTTTTTGTTTGGTTGTAAGTTTCAATCTGGTGGTCAAAGTTATGAATGAATTCCAAGAACATATAGGTAGATTCTAAAATATCATTATATTGTGTTTCCTAGGAACTAACATTTTAAAAAAATTCTAACAGAATAGCACGAAAAAGTCACCACAGAAAAGAAGATAATTTCACCTTTTATTGTGCATGATGTGCATTTTAGGTTCCTACTAAAAAATAAAAATAGCCATGGATTACAGAAGAATACTGTCCATTTGAGGGCATATAAGGATTTACTGATCTGCAGTTGTGTGTTCATTTATGAATTGCATATATGATCTATAATTAATGTTTCTCTACACCTGAGGACCTGATAAGTTTAAAATAAATTACAAAGAATCCCAGAGTTATTATCATCTTTCCCAGTATAAACCATATTAAATCTGTATGTAAGAAAGAATGCTGTCTATTTTATAGATGTATGTTTCTTGATGAGTTTACTTCAAGGCCAATAACTTAATAGCATATTTTAATAGCAGATCACTAATCACAGAAAAACCATTACCACAGTTATCCAAGACATTTGAAAAGGCAGTAAACCAGAAAATCCAGAAGAGGCAAAAGGACCCGGTTTATAAAAAGAAATGTGCCATGAATGGCATAAAGGAGTTTCACAGCCTCTGTCCCTTTCTCTTTTCCCAATTCAGTGAGACAAAGGACAGAATTAGAAAATATTGTAGTCTCAGAAAAAGGTCTTTAGTGAATTCCAGATATTGAATAGATTGACTTAATTCCCTAAGAACATTTTTGATATCCTTTTGCATTTGATCATAAGTTCATTGCTCAAATTAAATAAGTGACATCAAGGAGAACCAGCTACATATTAATAATGAAAAATCTCTAGGATAGCATATTGCTGAAAAAATGTAGATATCAAAAAGTTTACTAAGTTACATCTAATAGCAGAAGACCACAATAATTAAGCACATGTGCACTGGAGACAGATTATATTTATTTGAATACAGGCTTTACCTTACAGTTTCAGTGATCTTGGACATATTTAATTATTCTCAAGATTGGTTGTCTCATCTATAAAATGCAATGGCTAAAAGTATCTACCTCATAGAAAATTCATAAAGAATAAAGGAGATACAGCATTGTGAAGTGGTAAATTCAGTACAGTCACTGACAATTATCAAGAATCTGCCCAGTATTCTATTTACAAGTGTTAAGTGAAAAATAAGGAGCAATACTTGGCACTTAAATTAATTTTCTAAATTAGGAAGACACTACCAAAACAGAGACATTCAAGTTTCATTTTGAAATATGTAAAATGTGGAATAAGCAGAGACTTGAAATTATGAGCAGAAAGACATTGTCTCAACAAAGGAAGTTTCTAGATTTAAAACCTATTGAAAAGTGAAGATGTCAGGAGCATGTTATGCAAAAAAAGGTTTATAGTACTAATCACACCTGGATGGAGGGAATAAAAAAAGAGGTAAAATTAAGATGATTTGGTCATGAGAGATCAAAGTAGGTCTTCAACTTCTTTCATTTCCTTGAAGACAAAAGGATTTGCTTGATAGGAAAGAGAACATCTTTCTTACGTTGTCTCTGAAGGCTTGTTTGACTTGCTTGTTTCTCAGAGTGTAAATGAAAGGGTTTAAGAGGGGGGCAACTGAAGTATTGAGTACTGCCACACCTTTATTTAAAGTGACCCTTTCTTGTGCACTAGGCTTAATGTACATGAAGATACAGCTTCCATAAGAAATGCAGATGACAATCATGTGAGAAGAGCAGGTAGAAAATGCCTTTTTCCTTTTCTGTGCAGATGGAATCTTCAAAATCGTCCTTATGATAAGTGTATAGGAGATAATCACTAGCATCAGGGTGAGAAGAAGGGTTACTATGGCTAAAGTAAAAGAGAAGAATTCTATGTGTCTGGTATCTGTGCAAGAGAGCTGAAGGACAGGGCCATAGTCACATACAAAATGATCAATGATATTTCCATTACAGAAATCCAGCTGGAGACCCATGATAAGACCTGGAAAGACTTCCAGAAATGCAGCCAAGCAAGAAGCAAACACCAGCTGGGTGCAGATTCTGCTGCTCATGATGGTTGTATAATGCAGGGGTTTGCAGATGGCCACATAGCGGTCATAGGACATGGCTGCTAATAAAAAGAACTCTGCTGCTCCAAAGAAAATTACGAGAAATAGTTGAACTGCACAAGCATTATAGGAAATTGTGTTGTCCTTTGTTGCTATGCAGACCAGAAATTTAGGAATACAAGTTGTTGTCATTGAAATTTCTAAGAGGGAAAATTTCCTCAGAAAGAAGTACATAGGTGTTTTAAGGTGGGAATCAAGGAGAGTAAGCGTGATGATAATCAGGTTTCCTATGATACTAAAAATATAGGTTATAAATAGAAAAAGAAATAGCACAATTTGCCAATTGAAATTATCTGTCAACCCCAGCAGAATGAA
This sequence comes from Tamandua tetradactyla, assembly GCF_023851605.1. NCBI lineage: Eukaryota > Metazoa > Chordata > Mammalia > Pilosa > Myrmecophagidae > Tamandua > Tamandua tetradactyla. Next base: position 121,132,336 of record NC_135333.1, read on the forward strand.
TACTGTTGGCTTTGTATAGTTTTCCATGAGTGTATCCATATTTTTTTTAACTCTAGAAAGAAAATAAAGAGAAGTCACATCAAACCAGAATATTTAAAGGGCTATTTTGAAAATGTAGTTGAAAAGCTTAATGAGTTAGTACAAAATTGTTTTAAAAATCATACGCCCAGAGAAAACAGTGCAATAGATATGTCATTAAACATCTTTCCTATTTGCTTCAATCCACATGTCCATTTACTATATTTTTAAACTATTATTCTCTGCTGGTATCATACAGAGAGTTGCATTCTTCTTGGATATCTGTGTATCCCAGATTTTCCATGAGATTCATTTTCAAATATTCCAACAATTGTCTCACACTGTTTACACTGGTTAAACTAAAACTACTGTTGATTCAGAAAAATGTGCTATTGTTTATTCCTGGTTCTCAGTATTCTTTGGCTGCTTTTATCAAAACAAACCTGGAGGGGGTGAACACACACTTAATTCAGATATATTTGCAGAGGGTTTTAGTGTGAAACAAATTTAAAAACATATATATAGATTATATGCAATTTGCTTTAATCCAACATAAAACACTATTAGAAAATATACACGTATCCTATGTTGTAAATTAATTTATCAATACACTTATTTATTTTCATGTTCTTATTGTGCAAACGAAAAACACTTTTTAGAGATAATACATATTCTAGCTTGCATTGGTACTCAATGCAGTTAATCTATTATTTTTTTATGCAATTGCTATTCAATATTTCACTTCAAAATTTTCCAGCTCATGGAAAATGATGAGCACATGGTGATGGATTCTCAATTAACCTTGGTCTCTTGTGATTTACTTTGATTAACCAGTTCAAATTATTATATATAGTCACATTTAAGCAACAGATAAAGCTGTATAAATATTTTAGGAATTAAATTAATACTAAAATATATACAGATTCAATATTTAAGGAAAAATGTTAGGTGTTTATGACTCTGCTGTACTATTAGACAAACATGAACTGTTTTTCAAAATCAGTATTAGGATTCAAATGCTTTTATTCTGTAATAATTGCCTCTATATATGAATTTGAAAAACATGGCTAAAGTTTTAAGTCAGTTTAAGACAAACGATGGGCCTATTCATTCTTTTTATTCTTTCATTGTTTTTGTAAGAAAAAAAAACATTCACTAACAAGGTTAATGATAAACAGAGTCACTTTTTGGGAGGATCGTGGTCTGGAATTGAACCCAGGTCTCCCTCATGGAAGGCAAGCATTACCCTCCTGAACCATTCATACACAACAGAGTTACTTTTTTAAAAAGAAAAGCATAAAAATTTTTGGAAGTTTAAATTACCATTTGTTCTTGGTGTGCTTCATAAAAAAGTCTTGGTGATTACTTTGTTTTTATATTTATGGATGCCTATTTGACCTAGATTTATTTAAACTGCAAATTCTTCATTGAAATAATGACTTATAAAACTATTCTTTCGTTTGGAGATTTCAAATAATGCCAGGTTTTCGGCATCCATTTTCCTTTGTCCATTGCCACTGATGGTGTGATTGTTCCATGAGAAATCAATATTCCTAAACTCTCAAGCAATGTCACTTGTATCCAGAAATCTTGTTTCACATACAGTGAACAAATGTTCTTGTAGAATTATATCTTACAATATCTGATAGAATTATATTTCAAAAATCTTATTTATCTCTAAGTCAAATGAATCTCACCAGGGAGAAATATGTTTTTGTTATTACTACAAAAATACAGACTTGTTTTTTTCTTTTACATGAGTTTTTGCATGAGATTTATATATTTAGAAAATAATGACACAGATCTTTGGGGAATACCTCACAGAATGGTGCTAATTAAGCATCATTATTAGTCATTTTTTAATAGGGCACAGCTCAGAAAGTCAACAGATTTATATGTTTGCTAGTACAAATTGAAAAGTAAATAAATATCACTGATAAATTACGGTATTCAATGACCAAACAAAACACAAAGATAACTATTTTTAAGATTTATTTTCTCACTCTTTTTTTTTTCAACAAAAGTTATATGTTTCTAAAATTGGGCTTATATGCTACTTAATGTAATGGACTTTGCTGTTTTAGTTCCCATTACATCATAAGTGTTTTCAAGCTCATGTATAAACCTTAAAATCACTGATGGTTACCTTATTTTTCATTTCATGATTATTTCCAGCTTTCCTTTCAGCTGGGCATTTGGAGTGTTGTGTAGTAGTTTAAAACTATTAGATTTGGAGGGCACCTTTGTGCACAGAATCCAAGACGTATCATTTCTTAGCTGTGTGATCTTTATCAAGAGTATAATCTTCCTCTCCTTTACTATCAAAACTTCAACATAGGTATAAAACAGTGCTTCGTTTGGTCTATGTGAACATTCAACATCATGCAAAATATTTATCTGTGTTTCTAGAATGTTACTATTGATTCTAATTATTATAAACAGTAAAAAAGATTTTAATGTTTTATAAACAATATAAACATTTTCCTGAATGTTTTTCTGCATTCGTTATTCATATACTTAATTAAATTAAATGAAATTCCATGTATATGTTAGCTTTTAATAACAGCATATGATCTTGCATGCATCATATTTTACCTATTGACACTAATCTGTAATAGCTTCATATGGTTGTTTTCAGGTTTAAAACATTTAACTAAATATGAAGAACTTAGAATTCCACCTTGTGCATATTAAAGCACCAATAAATAGCTATTTATTTTATACTTAGTAGTAGTAGTATCACTTTATATTGCTGGCTTTCAAGATAAATCTGCATTAATTTTTACCCTAAATTGTTACTGAATTTCATTACATGCTATTATTTATACATATTGGAATTCCACCACAGATGTTCTCTCTGAAACCTTTAAACTTTTCTTCTGACCTCTCCTGTTAAACCTCGCCGATCCCGGCAGGCACTTCTCTCAGCAGACCACAATGTAATCAGACATAGATGAATTTCACGTGACAATGATTTCAGTCCATGGCAACACAACTGGGCACCGTCACGTGAACAAATTGACGCTTGAACATAACTATCACAAGATAAGATTTAAGTTAGTTGGAAATGTTTAAATTTTATAAAAATTTCACATAACAAAGAGTTAGACATTATTGTTGAGTTATTGTCTGACATTTTAGCAAAATGGTCTCTAAAACAGTATAGACATAGTGGTATATTGCTATATTTATAGCTGCATCATTATTATGTTAACTATATTTACTCCATGCCCTTTGGAAAAGATATACTCTTTTAGAAAAGCTTTGTTTAATTTGTATTTTTAAAATACTAGCAAAATTTTGTTGAAAGTAATGTTCTGCTATTTAGTTCCTACTTAGTGATTTTGGTACATTTTAAAAATATTGTTCCATTATAATTTTCCTCCTTCTTGATCAATATTGACTGGCTTTTGTATATAGCTCTAATTTTTCCAAATATTTAACTCTTGTTTATAATAAATTTATCTGTTTTATTATTGACATTTGATTTTACCTATTGAATTTAAACTATTTTTATGTAAATCTGATTCATTAATGGATCTCTAATCTTATTTTATCCTCTTGCCTTTAAAGATATATCACTTTTCCTACTTCACACAATTGTTACTCTAAGTGTAATTAACATAACTGTTTTGGTATGTTAAAACATATGATTAAAATATGTTCTGTCATATTTTATTAAATGTCCTTGTTTATATGTTAGTTTTACTTCTGTTAGTAGAAGAAAAACAGCTAAATGTGCAGACACATCCTCATCTACTGATTTACCTGGAGTAACTAGAATGGTGCCCACCTATTAGAAGTTCCTTTAGAAGAATTTAATAAATAATCCCTGATTAAACCAATAAAATAATTAAATATAAATAACAAAAGGAAAGAATGTGAAGTCTAAACTATGGCCACACTGGAATATCTCTTTTAATATGTAATCATTGGAGTGAAAAAATCAGAATGTATTTCATTTTCCTTTGAAAGGCACAGTTTCCTAAAATTAGGAATGAAGGATAAAGTTTGAAAAGGCAAATTACAGCGCACTTCCTGGCATTGTAGTGAAAAGCATGTTTATTGCCATAGTAAGGCAATATTAAATTATAAAACAAAAATTTTTCCCTTACATTTTAAGGAAACAATATATCTATAGCTTTTTCTAATATCTTCTCTTTCTCACTCTCTCTTTTTTTCTTTAACAATTTCACATAGCTATAAATACTTGCATTGTCAAGGCTGCTTAGTATGTATTCTAGTTTTAATCATGTTAGTCTTGCAAACCTGATTTAAACCAATAAATAATTTTTAATTATTAAAATAATTATTTAATTATGCATATTCACTTTGGAGTTGAGCTTTATTAAAATACTTAGAGTTTACATTATTTCCAAATGTTAGAACAGTTTAAATCTAAGGAGAATATGGAAATTTAGTTTTCATATATATATATACGAAGACAGAGTGAGAGAGCAGTTTACTGAATATTAGGAATTTATGTTCTTTGCTGTTTAGTCATCATTCTTACTTTTCCTCCCTACTCCCTTATTTTATTTATCTGTAGAGAATACAACTAAGAATAAAATTTCTGAAGTATAATGTAAAAACATACTTAAATTTCGCAGATAAATCCAATTTATTTGACTTTTTTTTTAACAATTTACAATTCAATTGGCATTCTGTGAGATTTCTGTTTGTTTCATGTTCATTCCAATATTTGATTATTGTCACAATGTCAAAATACTAGTCATTGTTATGGATATCAGGAAAGAAAATGAATGACTAATTAGTTAAAGAAATACTTTATTTATAAATCTGGTATAAAGATAGCATCATGATACCATAGTTTGTGTAAGGTACTTTATTTCTAATGTGTTAATTAAGGCCTTGATAGACTTTCAGTGTATCTGTCATATTAGCATATCTATTCTTTGTCTATGATTGTTGAGACTATTGTTCAGTAAAATTTAGGTTCTATTTGAGTTGTGGTTATAAGAACATATTATCCAAGCAGACAACCAAATTCCAAATACAATAAACCTGAAGAAATCCTTGCCAAGACACCGCATATTTAAACTTTTAAAACCAAAGTTAAAGAAAAAATGCAGAAAGTTGTCATTTTCTATGAGGGGGCATCAATTTAAATGACAGCAGATTTCTCCTCTGAACGATGGAGATCAGAATATATTGCACATTTATCAAGGGCTGAAAAACACTGTCGCACATGAAATCTTTATCTGGCAAAATTATCCTTTTGGAAATAAGGAGAAATAAAGACATTATCAAGCAGAGGAAAATAATTTGTCTCTCGCAGTCATACTCGTAATGATTGATTAATCAAATTCTTCAAACACAGGGGAAATGATAAAAGAAACAATCTTTGAGCATCAGAGCAGTAGAGGAACAAAAAATGTCCAGAAAGATAGATGCATAAGATGCAAGATTATTTTTCTCATGTGTTTTACAAATTGTTTCTGATGAATGAAACAAAAATCTAGAAGAAAACTTTATAGTGAAGACAACAGTATTCAGAAGCAGAGAAGTTTCATGAGTTAAATGAAAGGGAATTTTTCACATCTCATTGAAAGTGGTAAAAAGTTGACAAGAGTAGGCTGTCACGAGTCTATACAGATATGCTGTAATATCCATAGCAAAACACTACAAAATTATACAGAAACACTAAAAGACTCCATACAAAAATACAGAAAGAATCCTAAAATATTTTCAAGTAACCTACAATGCCCAGAAAAGGGAAACAGAGGAACAAAGAGGAAACAAACAGAAAAAAAATGAGGCAGATATAATTGCTAACATGGCAATAATTGCCTAAAATATAAATGTTTTAAGTATACAAATCAAAAGACATAACACATTTTGAGGGATAAAAACACAACCCAAATCTGTTACTTACAGAAACTCATTTTATTTCAATGGCATAGATAGGTTGTAAATAAAATGATGGAAAAATGAAATACCATGTAGATAAAAATATGGAATGATTATATTAATAACTAATATAGTTTATGTTATTCAGAACCCTTTCCCCCATAATGTGACCAACCCCTAGCAACTATTCCAAGAAGCTTCCCCCACTCATGATTTCCAGGAAACCCACTGAGCCCACCCCAGTCCACACAAGAGTCACATGACTCCTCTTGCTCTCAGGCAGTTACAACTCCGGCAGCTGTAATCCTGTGATAAACTCCCCTTACCCTGTAGCCATCCTTTGGCAGTAATAACCCTGCATGACTATGGGAGTTCTTAAACCTGCCAATATAAAGCTACAACTTCCCAAGTAGCTCCCCCACCCCCACTTCTTAATTAACCAGTGAGAACCTGTGAATTTCTCACACCCAAACCAGATGATGAAAATCCAATGTCTCCCTTTCCCTGCTTCCCACCAGCATCCTATATAAGCTGTACCCCTTCCCCTGCACAGGCTGTCACCATCTTAGACCTCAGCATATCTGTGCAAGTCATACAATAAAATTCCTTTGATTGAGTTCAAATTTATATCTCGGTTACATCCTGGTTAAAAATACCTATCAGTTTACTTCAGGCAAAGTAAATGATTAGTGAGTAAGGACACAATGATAGGATAGAATGTCAAACCTGGAAGAGATAATGATCCTAAGTGTGTATGCATCAAACAACAGAACTCCAAAATACATGAAGTAATAATTTATAGAGCAGAGAGAAAAAATCGACACAACCACAAATACACATGGGCATAAAAACACTCACTTCCTTTGAACTAAAAGACTACTAGGCAGTGGTAGAATGCTTGCCTTCTATGCAGGAGACCCAGGTTTGATTCCTGGACCATGCACCTAAAGACAAAAAGAAAGGCTATTAGGCAAATTCAGCAAATATAAGGACAAGTTTAAGAGCAAATCAATAAACAGGATCTTTAAATATTTAAAACAGTGCACTCACCAAAACAGAATACATTTTTTTTGTTTCCAATTCTCATGAAAAATTCACCATGATAGACCATTTCTTGAAATGATACACGCCTGATCAAATTTAAAAGAATTTATATCATACAGACTGTGTCTTTGACATTAATGGAATAAAACTAGAAATTAAAATTAAAATGTAACTGTAAAATCTCTAAATACTAGAATATAACACTCTTAAATACGCCTTGTGTCAATGTGATAATCCCAAATAAAATTGAAAATGCATAAAATCAAATGTAAATGAAAATACTGCCTCTCAAACTGTTTGGGATCCAGCTAAAAGAGTGTTGAGAGGAAAATTTACAACAGCAAGAAATGATTTGAATGTGGAAGGTTCTCAAACAGTCCAAGTTCTCATGCCCTATAAAATAGAAAAATGAGTGTTAATAAAGACAAAGCAAGGGAAGGAAGAAAATAATAAAGATGAGAACAGAAATCAATGACATTGGGAATAGGTAAACAATAGAGAAAAAGAAAAGAATTAACATCTAGTTCTTTGAAAAAAAATCTATAAAATTGGTAACCTGCCCTCTCTTTCTCCGCCGGCCCGCCACGCGGCACCCACACCCTGCAGCAGCCGACCCGCCCGCCCTCCTTCTCCCCTCTCTTTCTCTGCCGGCCTGCAGCACGGCGCCCATGCCCCGTAGCAGCCGACCCGCCCGCCCTCCTTCTCCCCTCTTCCCCCTCCTGTTCCAGCGGCTCTCCAACCACCACGGTGCCCTCTTCCCCCGCCTTCACTGGCTCCTCTGCTACCAGCCTCGACAGCCTTGCCGCCCTCACCTTTCCTCCTCCAGAACAGCTACTGGGGGAGTGGAGACAATACAGAGCAGCTCACGGAGCCACGATGGAGATCAAAGGGACAGCATACCCCATCCTGGAATGGCTGACTGTCTGGGAGAACCAGCTCCGGTGAGAACACCGAGGGACGTGGGCTTTCCTGGGCGGGACGGCAAGCGGCCGGAGTCCTCCCTTCCTCCTTCCCAGGCCAGCTGGCAGAATTGGGCAGGCGGTCCCCTCAGGCCGCGGCGGCTGTCATCCCCACCATGCGAGGCCCCCCAGACCAACTGAAAGAGTTGGGTCAGAAATCCCCAGACTGCGGAGAACGGTGACCAGGGGGTCCCTTCCAAACACGTGACTGCCCGGTCCGCCTGGGAACAGTGCACTCTCCCGGGCTGTGACAGCTGGTGCCCTTCCGCCACGCTTGGCGCCCCGGGCCGACTAGGAAATTTGGTCGGGCGCTCTCACGGGCTGCGGTGGCCAGCGACCCTCCCCGCGTTCGGATCCCCGGGCTGGTTGGCACTCTTCCAAGATGCTTCGGCTGCCAAACCTCCCCTACGGCGAGAGTTTTCCAGAGTTAAAGGACCCACAGCAACTTTTACTGGTGGATCGCGTAGACAAACGTGTGCCATGAGCGCCACCTACTGGGCAGGATAAGAAAAACAGAACCCAGAGATTTCACAGAACAATCTTACAACCTGTGGGGTCCAACACTCAGGGAAATCTGACTAAATGCCCAGACGCCAGCAGAAGATAACGGATCACGCTCAGAAAATTGAAAATATGGCCCAGTCAAAGGAACAAACCAATAGTTCAAATGAGATACAGGAGCTGAAACAAATAATGCTGAATATACGAACAGAAATGGAAAACCTCTTCAAAAACGAAATCGATAAATTGAGGGAGGACATGAAGAAGACATGGGCTGAACATAAAGAAGAAATAGAAAAACTGAAAAAACAAATCACAGAGCTTATGGAAGTGAAGGATAAAGTAGAAAAGATGGAAAAAACAATGGATACCTACAATGATAGATTTAAAGAGAAAGAAGATAGAATTAGTGATTTGGAGGATACAACATCTGAATTCCAAAAAGAAACAGAAACTATCCGGAAAAGAATGGAAAAATTCGAACAGGGTATCAGGGAACTCAAGGACAATATGAACCGCACAAATATACGTGTTGTGGGTGTCCCAGAAGGAGAAGAGAAGGGAAAAGGAGGAGAAAAACTAATGGAAGAAATTATCACTGAAAATTTCCCAACTCTTATGAAAGACCTAAAATTACAGATCCAAGAAGTACAGCGCACCCCAAAGAGATTAGACCCAAATAGGCGTTCCCCAAGACACTTATTAGTTAGAATGTCAGAGGTCAAAGAGAAAGAGAGGATCTTGAAGGCAGCGAGAGAAAAACAATCCGTCACATACAAGGGAAACCCAATAAGACTATGTGTAGATTTCTCATCAGAAACCATGGAAGCTAGAAGACAGTGGGATGATATATTTAAGCTACTAAAAGAGAAAAACTGCCAACCAAGACTCCTATATCCAGCAAAATTGTACTTCAAAAATGAGGGAGAAATTAAAACATTCTCAGACAAAAGGACACTGAGAGAATTTGTGACCAAGAGACCAGCTCTGCAAGAAATACTAAAGGGAGCACTAGAGTCAGATACAAAAAGACAGAAGAGAGAGGTATGGAGAAGAGTGTAGAAAGAAAGAAAGTCAGATATGATATACATAATACAAAAGACAAAATGGCAGAGGAAAATATTATCCAAACAGTAATAACACTAAATGTCAATGGACTGAATTCCCCAATCAAGAGACACAGACTGGCAGAATGGATTAAAAAACAGGATCCTTCTATATGCTGTCTACAGGAAACGCATCTTAGACCCAAAGATAAATATAGGTTGAAAGTGAAAGGTTGGGAAAAGATATTTCATGCAAATAACAACCAGAAAAGAGCAGGAGTGGCTATACTAATATCCAACAAATTAGACTTCAAATGTAAAACAGTTAAAAGAGACAAAGAAGGACACTATATACTAATAAAAGGAACAATTAAACAGGAAGACATAACAATCATAAATATTTACGCACCGAATCAGAATGCCCCAAAATACGTGAGGAATATACTGCAAACACTGAAAAGGGAAATAGACACATATACCATAATAGTTGGAGACTTCAATTCACCACTCTCATCAATGGACAGAACATCTAGACAGAGGATCAATAAAGAAATAGAGAATCTGAATATTACTATAAATGAGCTAGACTTAACAGATATCTATAGGACATTACATCCCACAACAGCAGGATACACCTTTTTTTCAAGTGCTCATGGATCATTCTCAAAGATAGACCATATGCTTGGTCACAAAGCAAGTCTTAACAAATTTAAAAAGATTGAAATCATACACAACACTTTCTCGGATCATAAAGGAATGAAGTTGGAAATCAATAATAGGCGGAGTGCCAGAAAATTCACAAATACATGGAGGCTCAACAACACACTCATAAACAACAAGTGGGACAAAGAAGAAATTGCAAGAGAAATTAGTAAATACCTAGAGGCGAATGAAAATGAAAACACAACATATCAAAACTTATGGGACACAGCAAAGGCAGTGCTAAGAGGGAAATTTATTGCCCTAAATGCCTATATCAGAAAAGAAGAAAAGGCAAAAATGCAGGAATTAACTGTCCACTTGGAAGAACTGGAGAAAGAACAGCAAACTAACCCCAAAGCAAGCAAAAGGAAAGAAATAACAAAGATCAGAGCAGAAATAAATGAAATTGAAAACATGAAAACAATAGAGAAAATCAATAAGACCAGAAGTTGGTTCTATGAGAAAATCAATAAGATTGATGGGCCCTTAGCAAGATTGACAAAAAGAAGAAGAGAGAGGATGCAAATAAATAAGATCAGAAACGGAAGAGGAGACATAACTACTGACCTCACAGAAATAAAGGAGGTAATAACAGGATACTATGAACAACTTTATGCTAATAAATACAACAATTTAGATGAAATGGACGGGTTCCTGGAAAGACATGAACAACCAACTTTGACTCAAGAAGAAATAGATGACCTCAACAAACCAATCACAAGTAAAGAGATTGAATTAGTCATTCAAAAGCTCCCTAAAAAGAAAAGTCCAGGACCAGACGGCTTCACATGTGAATTCTATCAAACATTCCAGAAGGAATTAGTACCAACTCTCCTCAAACTCTTCAAAATAATCGAAGTGGAGGGAAAACTACCTAATTCATTCTATGAAGCCAACATCACCCTCATACTAAAACCAGGCAAAGATATTACAAAAAAAAGAAAACTACATACCAATCTCTCTAATGACTATAGATGCAAAAATCCTCAATAAAATTCTAGCAAATCGTATCCAACAACACATTAAAAGAATTATACATCATGACCAAGTAGGATTCATCCCAGGTATGCAAGGATGGTTCAACATAAGAAAATCAATTAATGTAATACACCACATGAACAAATCAAAGCAGAAAAATCACATGATCATCTCAATTGATGCAGAGAAGGCATTTGACAAGATTCAACATCCTTTCCTGTTGAAAACACTTCAAAAGATAGGAATACAAGGGAACTTCCTTAAAATGATAGAGGGAATATATGAAAAACCCACAGCTAATATCATCCTCAATGGGGAAAAATTGAAAACTTTCCCCCTAAGATCAGGAACAAGACAAGGATGTCCACTATCACCACTATTATTCAACACTGTGTTAGAAGTTCTAGCCAAAGCAATTAGACAAGAAAAAGAAATACAAGGCATCAAAATTGGAAAGGAAGAAGTAAAACTATCACTGTTTGCAGACGATATGATACTATACGTCAAAAATCCGGAAAAATCCACAACAAAACTACTAGAGCTAATAAATGAGTACAGCAAAGTAGCAGGCTACAAGATCAACATTCAAAAATCTGTAGCTTTTCTATACACTAGTAATGAACAAGCTGAGGGTGAAATCAAGAAACGAATCCCATTTACAATCGCAACTAAAAGAATAAAATACCTAGGAATAAATTTAACCAAAGAGACAAAAAACCTATATAAAGAAAACTACAAAAAACTGCTAAAAGAAATCACAGAACACCTAAATAGATGGAAGGGCATACCGTGTTCATGGATTGGAAGACTAAATATAATTAAGATGTCAATCCTACCTAAACTGATCTACAGATTCAATGCAATACCAATCAAAATCCCAACAACTTATTTTTCAGAAATAGAAAAACCAATAAGCAAATTTATCTGGAAGGGCAGGGTGCCCCAAATTGCTAAAAACATCTTGAGGAAAAAAAACGAAGCTGGAGGTCTCGCGATGCCAGACTTTAAGGTATATTATGAAGCCACAGTGGTCAAAACAGCATGGTATCGGCATAAAGATAGATATATCGACCAATGGAATCAAATAGAGTGCTCAGATATAGACCCTCTCATCTATGAACATTTGATCTTTGATAAGGCAGTCAAGCCAACTCACCTGGGACAGAACAGTCTCTTCAATAAATGGTGCCTAGAGAACTGGATATCCATATGTAAAAGAATGAAAGAAGACCCGCATCTCACACCTTATACAAAAGTTAACTCAAAATGGATCAAAGATCTAAACATTAGATCTAAGACCATAAAACAGTTAGAGGAAAATGTAGGGAGATATCTTATGAATCTTACAACTGGAGGTAGTTTTATGGACCTTAAACCTAAAGCAAGAGCACTGAAGAAAGAAATAAATAAATGGGAGCTCCTCAAAATTAAACACTTTTGTGCATCAAAGAACTTCATCAAGAAAGTAGAAAGACAGCCTAGACAATGGGAGATAATATTTGGAAATGACATATCAGATAAAGGTCTAGTATCCAGAATATATAAAGAGATTGTTCATCTCAACAACAAAAAGACAGCCAACCCAATTACAAAATGGGAAAAAGATTTGAACAGACACCTACCAGAAGAGGAAATACGGATGGCCAAGAGGCACATGAAGAAATGCTCAATGTCCCTGGCCATTAGAGAAATGCAAATCAAAACCACAATGAGATATCATCTCACACCCACCAGAATGGCCATTATCAACAAAACAGAAAATGACAAGTGCTGGAGAGGATGCGGAGAAAGAGGCACACTTACCCACTGTTGGTGGGAATGTCAAAGGGTGCAACCACTGTGGAAGGCAGTTTGGCGGTTCCTCAAAAAGCTGAATATAGAATTGCCATATGACCCAGCAATACCATTGCTGGGAATCTACTCAAAGGACTTAAGGGCAAAGACACAAACGGACATTTGCACACCAATGTTTATAGCAGCGTTATTTACAATTGCAAAGAGATGGAAACAGCCAAAATGTTCATCAACAGAAGAATGGCTAAATAAACTGTGGTATATATGTACGATGGAATATTATGCAGCTTTAAGACAAGATAAACTTATGAGGCATGTAATAACATGGATGGACCTAGAGAATATTATGCTGAGTGAATCCAGCCAAAAACTAAAGGACAAATACTGTATGGCCCCACTGATGTGAACGGACATTCGAGAATAAACTTGTAATATGTCATAGGTAACAGAGTCCAGCAGGAGTTAGAAACAGGGTAAGATAATGGGTAATTGGAACGGAAGGGATACAGACTGTGCAACAGGACTAGATACAAAAACTTAAAAATGGACAGCACAATAATACCTAATTGTAAAGTAATCATGTTAAAACACAGAATGAAGCTGCATCTGAGCTATAGGGTTTTTTTGTTGTTGTTTTTTACTATCATTACTACTTTTATTTCTTTTCTCTATATTAACATTTTATATCTTTTTCTGTTGTGTTGCTAGTTCCTCTAAACCGATGCAAATGTACTAAGAAATGATGATCATGCATCTATGTGATGATGTTAAGAATTACTGAGTGCATATGTAGAACAGTATGATTTCTAAATGTTGTGTTAATTTCTTTTTTTATTTTTCTTTTTTTCTTTTTTTCTTTCCGTTAATAAAAAAATAAAAAATAAAAAAAATAAAAAAATAAAAAGAAATGATCTACTAAGCCAGAAAAGACAGAAAAAACTTAAATACATATTTTTAAGTGAAAGAAGCCAATCTGAAAATGCTACACATATATATATATATATGATCCCTTGGTTGTCAGGAGTATGAGAGGAGAGAGAGAGGAATGAACAGGTGGAGCAACAGGGCATTTTTAGGGCAGTGAAACTAATCTGTATGAAACTCTAACAGTGGATACATATGATATGTTTTTATAAACCCATGGAACTGTACAACACAAAGAGTGAACTCTAATGTAAACTGTGAACTTTAGTAAATAATAATGTATGATATTGATTCATTAATTTTAACAAATATACCACACTAATGCAAGATGTTAATAATAGGGGAAGTGTGGTATGTGTGTGTGTGTATGTGCGGGGGTGGTGTATGTGTGGTGGGGGGTGGGGTGCAGGGAGTATATGGAAACTCTGTCCTAACTGCTCAGTTTTTTCTGTAAATCTAAAACTACTATAAAAACAGTCAATTAATATATATATATATTTTTATGTGTTAAAAAAAAATTGATAACCTACCAAGGTTTGACCATTTATTTCTTTGAAAGAGAGGTCAGAGGCACAAAAGAAGGAAACCAAATGTATCAGATGTAGCTTATAACTCACTCAACATCAGTTCCATAGATTGACGCCTAAATGAGGTTTCAAAAGAAGAGTCAATCGAAAGTAGCCACTAACTGCCAAGAAATCTCAAAGGAGAAAGTTTTTCTCTAAGATGTTTGTGTTCTCAGTGACAAATGATTTTCAAGTGTATATTTGGGCATACAAATTATCTAAGCTAGTTATAGTTATTTAAATATTTCCTTTTTACTTTTACAGATGCTGATGGAAACAAGCAATTTAACATCAGAAAAAGGATTTATGACACAATTTCACAAGGATGTATCTTATCCAATCACTTACATTATTTGAATCAAATACATTTATTATCTCATTAGAGGATATGGGATTAATCCATTTACCAAATGGGTAGTTAATACTTCCTTCCCTTGCCTATCTGTAAACTTCCAATCCAATGAGGAGAAATCTGATTCTTGCCACCTGCCACCAGTGTTTAGTTGTTCAGATCCAGAATAAATTATAGCTCAAAATCATTAGTTGGTAACTGCATGAGATGCAACTTTGTCAATGATAAAGAGTAATATGTTGTAAAGTTTCTATATATTTAATTTTAAATAGTCCACTAATTTCTGAAGTTATTAAGTGAGCACATATATTCTCCACCCCATTCAGTGAGTATGTCTCATACATTTGTAATAACATTTGATTATTTTTGCACTTTCTACATTCTATTCTTGGTTCTCCCCTGCCTCACAACTTTCTTCTTTCAATTGCATACTTAAAATTAATTTTTATGCTGAAAGGTTTATAGGTTTGACAAATGCATAACAAAATGCTTCCACCAGTATATTATAGTTCAGAATAGTTTTATAACCCTGAGGTATCCCCTGTTCTTCACCTATTCAACCTTTCCCCATTCCCTCACTCTCTAGAACCCCCTGACAGCCATAAATTTTTACCATCTCTGTGATTTCACATTTCCAAGAATGTCATATAATTGGAATCAACTAGCAATCTTCATACTACCTTCTATCAGTCATATGTATTTAAGGTGCACACATGTTTTTTCATAGTTTTATTGCTCATATCATTTTATTGTGAAGTAATATTCCATAATATGGGTAGACTACAGTTTGTTATCCATTC
The DNA here is from genome assembly GCF_023851605.1 of Tamandua tetradactyla. Lineage (NCBI taxonomy): Eukaryota > Metazoa > Chordata > Mammalia > Pilosa > Myrmecophagidae > Tamandua > Tamandua tetradactyla. The sequence goes on from NC_135333.1 coordinate 121,147,891, forward strand.
ATCTACTGATATCATCCTGGTTGGTTCCATGTTTTGGCAATAGGCAGAAAATTGTGATAAATATTCATATGCAGGTATTTGTGTAAACATGATTTCAAATCAGATGTGTGAATCTTTAAGGTTCAATTGCTGGATATATGGTATATCTATGTTAACCTTTTCAAGAACTTCTAAACTGTCTTCCAAAATTGAACCATTTACATTGCAACCAGGAATGAATGAGTTTCTGTTAGCTCATTATTCTCACCAGCATTTGGTCTGGTCATGTTTGTTTTTCTCAAATCACTCTAATAGTGTATACTGGTGATTAACTCTGTTGTTTTGATTTAAAATCCCTAAAAACAAAGCTGTCTTTTTGAAAATATATAAACAGATCTTTTTGAGATCTCATATCATCTTTTATGAGTTGTCCAATATATTTTCTCATTTTATAATCAGGCTATTAACTTTCTGATTTTTGAGTTTCAATGGTTCTCTTTGTATATGTTAGATACAAGTTATTTATCTGATGTATATTTTGAAAATATATTTTCTCCTTATGGAACTCTACTTTCCACTGTTAGCAATGTCTTTTGCAGAGTTGATATTATTCATTTTAATAGAGCCCAAACGATTAATAGTTTTCTTTCATGGTTCTGATGTTATAAAACCTCATTCACCAAATGAAAGGTTACTTTCGTTTTCTTCTAGAGGTTTCATAATTTTTGCATTTTACATTTAGGTTTATAATACATTTTGAGATAATTTTTGTGAATCATGTAAAGTATAAATTCAGTTTGTTGGTTTTTAAGATTTTTTTTGCATATGGATGATCAATTAATTGCCCACTGACTGACTGGAATATTCTTTCACCATTGAAATGCATTTGCTTTTTGACAAAGATCAGTTGACTACATTTGCTTTAATGCATCCTGGGATTTCTATCTTGTTTCTTTGATCATCATGTCAATTCTTTTAGCAATGCTGTGCTGTCTTGATTACTGTAGCTTTATAATAATTCTTGAAATCATTTAGTGTGAGTCATTGTAGCAAAAGAGCTTACTTTGAAATTTTAATTTGGATTCCACTGAATCTAGAGATCAAGTTGGGGATGACTGACATTTAAATATTAAGGTGTCTTCCAAAACAGGAATGTACATTATCTATCCTCTAATTTATGTTTTCTTTGATTTTTTCATCAGATATTTGCAGTTTGTGAAAAATAGATTTTGCATGTATTTGGTTTTATTCATAATTAAGTATTTAATTTTTATGGTGCTATTGTAAATTGCATTCATTTGAAAATTTCAAATTTCAATTGTTCATCGCTGGCAATTGGGAAATCTGTTTCTGTCTTCAGATTAACATTGTATCTTATGACCTTGATTACTTCCAGGAGGTTAAAAACTAAAACTTTTTACTAAAAAAAGTAAAAAAGTATCTATTTTATATATTTAGTTTTTTTCTTACTTTTCGCTTAAGCAGTGATGTCATTTGTTTATATTGATTGTTTTTAAACTTTCTTTCCAGTTTTGTGCTTTTTCTTAACTCTTTTTCTGTCTTCCTGCCCTAGCTATGAATTTCAAAATGATGTCAAACAGGAGTTGTGACAGAGGATATCCTTACATTTTTGTTGAAGTTAGTGAACAAGTATCTAGTTTCTCATTATTAAATATGATGTCAATGGGCCATTAATGTCATAATTTTTGATAATCTGGCTAGGAGTTGGGCTGTGTTTATGTTTCATTTGGTGTAGTACATGTACCAGAAGTTACAAAATTCTTTAGTGTCCTCATTTTTGTCTTGCCTGTTAAATTTGGGCATTCCTAATAAGTCCTCCTCAGCATGTAGTACATTCATCTGTGATCCTCTGCTATTATGTTGGTGAGATGGTAAAACGAGCTATAATCTTATGATTAATTTCATTCTCTTTTGCAGGCTTGTGTTCCTGAGCATTCATAAGTGTTTTAATTTCCCCTTGTTCCCTTAGGTTATGACTAGCATGGGAGTAATGCTCTTCTCCAAAGTGGGATAAGACTTTGGAATAATCTTCTCCTTTGTGTGTAGGCCTTTGTTATAGAGAGTGTCCTATATTTATTTCAGAATAGTTATTCTCCCCTCACTCCTGCCAAAACCAGGAGGAGTTCTTTCTAGACTTTTCACCCTGCGAGTCTAGTGGGTTTCCTGCAAATCTAACCCAGGAGTTTGGGGCCACCTTTGGTTGTGACCTCCAGGAGTTTTTCATATTCACAATACTCTACATTCAAACTCCACAATAATCCACATTCATCAAATTGTAATTCAATTTTTTCGCAAATTTTTATGCCCTAATAAAAATTCTCCTGTAGAGAAGCATATTTCAGATTTGCCTCTCTAGATTCTCGGGTCTCTAAGATCTCAAGTTGTTGTTTTGCCCTGTGTCTTTACTCCTCTCTTGGGTCCAAGAAAATCATTGATTTTCACCTTTTTTATTCCAAAAGGCAGAAGTGTTGATATACACAATTCAGCTTTTTGCATGTTGGAGCTTGTGGTAGTTAGATTCAGTTGTCAACTTGGCCAGGTGAAAGCACCTAGTTCTGTTGCTGTGGACATGAGCCAATGGTAGGTGAATCTCATCTGTTGCTAATTACATCCGCAGTCGGCTAGGAGGCGTGTCTGCTGCAATGAGTGACGTTTAACTTAATTGGCTTGTGCTTAAATGAGAGAACGCAATGTAGCACAGTCTAGCAGCTCAGCATTCCTCATCACAGCACTTGCAGCTCAGCCCAGGCCTTTGGAGAAGTCACCCCGGGGAAAGTTGTTGGAACCCAGGGGCTTGGAGAGAAGACCAGCAGAGACCATCCTGTGCCTTCCACGTAAGAAAAGAGCCTCAGTGGAAGGTTAGCTGCCTTTCCTCTGAAGAACCAACAAAATAAATCCCCTTTTATTAAAAGCCAATTCGTCTCTGGTGTGTTGCATTCCAGCAGCTAGCAAACTAGAACAGAGTTGGTACCGAGAGTGGGGTGCTGCTGCGGTTTGCAAATGCCAGATCTGTTGGAACTGTGTTTTGGATGGCTAAGGGGAAGACTTTGGAGGAACTGTGAAGAGATTGATGGAGAAGTCTTGGAGGGCTTGAAGAGACTGTTGGTGTAAATGAAACCACCGCCAATCTTGACAAAGGAGGACACAAAAGGGAGAGGTTGGAGTTTGCAGAGTGAGAACCATGGAAGTTCGGGTCTGAAGCCAAGAAACCTCGGCCAGGAGAGTGGACCCACCTGTATGTGTGGAGAGGGTAAGTCTCCCCTCTCATTGCAGTGGAATAGTTGTGCAGCCTCGGGCCTTGGAAAAGGCATAGCACGCTCCTTGGGGGACTGGGAGAGCCTGGCTGCCACCATGTGGAGGGGTTGAGCGTGCGCCCCAGAAATGGCAGAGAGCCCAGGGGTGGCCCTGATGCCTGGAGAGAGTGGAGCCCAGAGGTGGTCTCCTCGATGTTCCCCAAGGTTGATTTGGAAACAGGCCGGCCACTGCATAGGCCCTTGGAAGGGGTGGGACTGCCACTTTCTACAGCCGAAGGATAAATGACTTTCAGACTTGGAAATCCAATGGTGTTTGCCTGCAGATCTTCCTTCCAATTTCTCCCTATGGAAATGAAAATCTGTATCCTTTGACTATCCTCCTTTACATATTGGCACCGGACTTATTTTGAGATTCACAGGTCCACAGCCAGAAGAGAATATTTTGCACCTGTTTAAGGTGATGTGAGTAGCTGCCAAGTTGACAAGGGGTGGACATGTGGTAGTTAGATTCAGTTGTCAACTTGGCCAGGTGAAAGCACCTAGTTCTGTTGCTGTGGACATGAGCCAATGGTAGGTGAATCTCATCTGTTGCTAATTACATCCGCAGTCGGCTAGGAGGCGTGTCTGCTGCAATGAGTGACGTTTAACTTAATGGCTTGTGCTTAAATGAGAGAACACAATGTAGCACAGTCTAGCAGCTCAGCATTCCTCATCACAGCACTTGCAGCTCAGCCCAGGCCTTTGGAGAAGTCACCCCGGGGAAAGTTGTTGGAACCCAGGGGCCTGGAGAGAAGACCAGCAGAGACCATCCTGTGCCTTCCACGTAAGAAAAGAGCCTCAGTGGAAGGTTAGCTGCCTTTCCTCTGAAGAACCAACAAAATAAATCCCCTTTTATTAAAAGCCAATCCGTCTCTGGTGTGTTGCATTCCAGCAGCTAGCAAACTAGAACAGAGCTGAAACCAGAAATTCATAGTATTTTGTTATTTATGTTGCCTGAGAATAAGTTCTACTTTTTTCTCCTCCAATTGAATATCTTTTCTTTCTTGCCTCAATATACAGTTTAGAACTAATAATAAAAAGTTCAATAGAAGGAACAAGAACAGTCATGTTTGCCTTATAATTTTATTGAGGGGGAAATATACAGTCTTTTACCATAAAGTAAGATTTTAGCTGTCATTTCTTTTTCTTTTCTTTTCCCATGTTTTATGCCTTTTGGTATTTGCCATTTATCAGATTTACTTTTCTCAGAGTTGTATTTTTCTTAGGCATGCATGTTGAAATTGTTCAATCACTTTTGCTGGATCTATTGAGATGATAAACTCCACTTGACAATACTTCATTAGATTTGTATGTTATATGATTTATTTGCCTTTCTAAAAAAGTTTCTATTTTTATTTCTAACAATAATTTATTTTTATAATAAATAAAATAATAAAATAAAAATAATTTATTTCTAACAATTTTCTAGTTTTGGTCTCTGATAATCCTGCCCTCATAGGATTATTTCTGTAGTATTTCCTGCTCTAACATTTTCTAGATGTGTTAATGTATGCATGGTTTTATCATTTCCTCAAATACCAGGTAGAATTCAAAAATGGAATCTGAATTTTTTAGAGGAAAGTTTGTTATCTATCTGTTCTATTTCTAGATTAAATATGTGGCTATTTTATATCTGTTTTTTCTTGAATGAGCTTTTTGAGTCAATATCTGTGTTGATTTTGGATCTGTTATGCACACCAGAAAATGTCATGGTCTTTTGATCCATTCTTTTGGTTAGGTTATTTCAATTGAGATGTGAATTGAATCACATCTAGCCCAATCAAAGTGGGTCTCAATCCTTTTACTGGAATCTTTTATGAAAGGTAAAGGACACACAAAAAGCCCAGAAAGCTCAGAGACACCCCAGAAAAGCTATCAGCAGCTTAAAGCAATGAAACCTGGGAGAAAAGGACCAGCAGATTCTAGCCATGTGCCTTCACATGTGACAGGGGTTCCAGATGCCAGCACCTTCTGAAAAAAGTGTGTTTCCTGTTGCTCCTTAATCTGGATATTTTACAGCCTTATAGTTGTAAGACAGTAAATCCTAATTGTGAAAAGCCAGTTCATTTATGGTATATTGCATTTCGTCAGCACTAGCAAATCAAAGGACTATCTTTCAAAGATTTTCCATCATTTAGGTTACTGAATTCATTGGTTTAAGGTTCTTTAAAAACAATCTCTTGTTATCCTTTCAATACCTGATGTCTCATTTCTCATTCTTGAAATTGGTAATTTGTGTCTTCTTTTTATTTTTCCTTATCAGCCTAGAAGTAATGACTAAAATTTTACAAATTAAAATAATTTTCTCTCAAGAACCGGATTTTAAATTTCATTGATATGTTCTGATTTGCTTCTCTGCATTCTATTTTATTAATTTACATACTATTTATTTCTGCTCTAGTTTGCTAGCTGCCAGAATGCCACACACCAGAGATGGACTGGCTTTTAATAAAAGAGGATTTATTTTGTTTGCTCTTCAGAGGAAAGGAGCCAATATCTGAGGTTCTTTCTTACATGGGAAGGCTCAGGGTAATCTCTGCTGGCCTTCTCTCCAGGCCTCTGGGTTCCAACAACTTTCCCTGGGGTGATTCCTTTCTGCATCTCAAAGGCCTGGGCTGAGCTGCAAGTGATGAGATGAGGCATGCTGAGCTGCCTGGGCTGTGCTACCTTGCACTCTCTCATTTAAGCACCAGCCAATTAAGTCAAACATCATTCATTGCAGCAGGCATGCCTCCTAGCCGACTGCAGATGTAATCAGTAACAGATAAGGTTCACGTACCATTGGCTCACATCCACAGCAACAGAACTAGGTGCCTTCACGTGGCCAAGTTGACAACTGAATCTAACTACCACAATTTCAATTCATCATATTACTCTGAGTTGAATTTGCTCTTCTGCTTTTTTAGTTTACCGAACTAGAAAACTGTGGTTATTGATTTAAGACTTTCTTTTCTAGAATAATGTTACATATTTAAAATTCTAAGTTCACTTATGTAGAATGAAAAATAAGCAGATTTGATTTTTTTCATTTATAATAAGTGCCACACTGGATATAAGAAACATGATGTATAAACCACAATTAAAAGATTGGCAGGTTTTCCCCACATTTATTATACCTTAGAAAGCCTTTTCATGTATTTTAAAATTACCCAATTTCCTTAATATTTGCCATCCCTGAAATGACATCCATTTTATAACAGAGGTAAAGGAAGAAATATTTTTAGAAGGACCAGTTGCATCTGTTTTCTATTATCAGCATTATTCAATGCTTTCCTGGGGCCTCTTCTCTTCACCTGTGCCACTCAGTGCCATGTTACCCTGAGCCACTGGTATGATAGAATCCCTTCTATACCTGCTTGTGAATACCAAATTTTAAATTTCCACAAATCATCAAAACAGTTGCTTAGCAAAGCCATTATAAAAGATCAAATTATACAAACATATAAATAAATGAAATGTATTTAAACTTAAGGAATAAATATTCAAATCTTACTAACTCTCATATTTAATGTCATAGTGGCATTAAATTTATAGAGAAAGGAGTTTCCAGTTTGGATGCAACATCATTTGTCAAACTATGGTTGAATTGCCAGCATAGGTTGTGGATACATGACTTTGACAGAAATCACAAAAGGAATTCTGTGAAAATCAATTGCCTGAATAAAATTTACAATTAAGTTCACTATATATGTTATTATTATTTGCAAACTATATAAATAAAATCTACAATAAAACATACAAATCCATGTTTACATTTATACTAATAATACATGTATTATTGCATATATCTTTATTTATATATGCATTTTTTTTGTTAGATCTTTACTGGCACATTCTTTCTCACTGCTCATAAATATCACAAAGCTTGTGACATATCCATATGAATACATGGGAGGCAAGTAATCACTATTACATGGAATCTCCCAAGAAGTAAGAAAAAATGAAAACCCTTATAATATAAAAAGAGAAAGAAATGTGAACCTGAATAGTTAGAAAATTTGGATCCATGATGCCTAAAAAGACAGTCCTAGAGAAAGCACCTGTCAATAATTCCTTTTCCCTACCTGCCATTTAATCACATTAGTTTTGAGATACTTTTACCATTTGAGACAAAAATTATACTGATATTTTAATATATTTTCAAATTTATTTTTAATGTTTCATTTTTAGAGCAGCTTAAAAGGTGAATACAATGACATACACAAAGATTCAGTGGGACTACATGGGACACAGTCATTGGTAAATAATAAATTCAAATTAAATATGAATATGGATATGAAACTAGTACTAGAAGAATTCATTTTAAATTAATTCCCCCACACTACTCACCTGAATTTGTGATTTAAATCCTAATGTTTGCATGTACTTTATACTTTATCAATACCCAATCCTAAAACTGACCATGGCAGAAATTGGCCTGCATTACTGCCTCTCTGCTTCAACTACTTGCTGTTCTTTTTCCATTACCTGTCTCCCTTGAAGCCTCATAATAAACAATGTCTCTCATGCGAGACTCCTGGGAGTCATTTTCTCTTTTTCCTTACAGTTTCATTTTTTTGACCACTTACCTCAAGTTTCTTGAAAATATCTTCTTCTTCTTTGATTTTCCCATCCCCCAATATTAGGGGCTAAGTTCTAGGTTGTACCATTTCTGTTTGGATCTTCCTTCAGTCTAGCAATGTTTTTCAACCAGAGTCGTTTTTCTATATTAAAAGCCCTTGAGGAATACCTATTACTGTCAAGCAAAAATCCAAAGTGGTGCTTTGAAGTAGTTTTAAGAATTTTTTTCTTGTGTCGAGAAAAATGCATATTAATGTTAGAGTTCTGTATTAGTTAGGGTTCTCTAAAGAAACAGACTCAACAGGGGACACTTGCAAATATAAAATTTATAAAAGTGTCTCACGAGACTGCAGGAATGCAGGGTCCAAAATCCACAGGATAGGCTGTGAAACCTAAGACTCTGATGGAGGATCTGGATGAACTCCACAGGAGAGGCTCACCAGCCGAAGCAGGAATGGAACCTGTCTCCTCTGAATCCCCCTTAAAAGACTTCCTGTGATTAGATTAAGCATCACTCATTGTCGAAGACACTCCCCTTTGGCTGATTACAAATGGAATCAGCTGTGGATGCAGCTGACATGATCATGATCTAATTCTATGAAATGTCCTCATTGCAACAGACAGTCTAGCACCTGCCCAACCAGATAAACAGGTACCACAAGTTGGCCAAGTTGACACATGTCCCTGACCATGACAAGTTTCATGTTTGGTAAGTAGTGTACTTGCGTGATTATTATAAAAGTGCTGATGTTTAGCATGTAGTCTATTCAGATAAGTGGTTCCTCTCTTTTCTAAGAAGCAAAGAACCATTGTACTGAGAACTTCAATTTACCTCAAAAATACATACATGTAATCATGTTATCTCCAAATTTTACTTAAATATTCAGTTCAAGTTTTAATTTATTTGGGATTCTGCATGCATATATAGAAAGATAACTAGATATAGATATACATATATGTGTACATTCATATATAAACATTATATACATGAATTTGTGTATAATTTTTGTGTATGTATATAGACATTTAATATATGCTCTTAGTGCATGTCTATGCATAGAAAACTCTGGAATATTTTTCTTTAATTTTAATTTTTCTTTTTATATTAATTTATCACTTATTAGAGCTATAAGAATATTGGTACTTTCTAAAATTTGTGTAAGCAAATTTCTTTTTGTTTTTTCCTACTATTACAAATTGCAGAATTGTGGAAGTACGATGTCATGAAATTATAGAAGAGAACAATACTCTTTTAGATCTTTTTATTTTGGAATAAGAAAACTAACAGGAAATAGCAATTAGGAGCATAATATGTGTAAGGAGAGACAAAAAGGTGAAGCTGAAATGAAAGTTTTAATGGTGCTATTATCAGAGCCAAGGGCTTTCCATGCTTTCATTCATTCATTATCAATAGCCCATTTGATTTGAAGACTGTAGAAACATGGCAAATGATATAAATTTTACTCAGATTGTGTGTACATTTCATCTCAGAATTTTCAGCATTCATTGGAAATTCCACAAATCATAAACCAATAAACCATATGAAATGAAATTCTTAAGATAAAAGTGTGATTCCTTCTTTATCTTCTTTATGAGGAAGAGTACTTAAGTTATTCAATATGCTATAGGATCTTTTACTATGCATAGTTCCTAACAATGATCTTTTCCATGTAGAACTTTGCTTAATAGTTCTTTTTGACACATAAAAGTGGTGTACAGACTCTTCTTTGTGGAATGTGTTCTGAACAATGTCTCAAATAGTAATTTCATTTGAGTGTCCAACCAAAAGTCTTATTCACAGCAACAATTAATATCCTTTCTGTACTCTTAGGCAATGTGTTAGCTAAGTTCCTCTAGAGAAACAGAATCAGCAGCAGATACTCATAGATATAAAATTTATATGAGGGGGAATTCAAGAAAAAAATTCCATTCACAGTTGCAACCCTAAGAATAAAACATTTAGAAATAAATTTAACTAAGGATATAAAAGACTTATACAAAGAAAGCAACAAGAAATTACTAAAAGAAATCACAGAAGACCTAAGTAAATGGAAGACCATACTGTGTTCATGGGTTGGAAGACTAAATATAGTTAAGATGTCAATTCCACCTAAATTGAATTATAAATTCAATGCAATACCAATTAAAATAAAAAAATCTTCCTTTGCAGAAATAGAAAAACCAATAACCAAATTTATTTGGAAGGGCAGGGTGCCCCGAATAGCTAAAAATATCTTGAGAAAGAAAAATGAAGTCGGAGGTCTCACACTATCTGACTTTAAGGCCTATTATGAAGTAAAAACACCATGGTACTGGCATAAAGATAAATATACTGACCAGTGGAATTGAATGGAGTATTCAGATACAGACTCTCTTATCTATGGACAATTGAACTTTGATAAGGCAGTGAAGTCAATTTACCTGGGACAGAACAGTCTCTTCAATAAATGGTGCTTGGTGAACTGGATATCCATATGCAAAAGAATAAAAAACGGATCCATATCTCACACTTAATACAAAATCTAACTCAAAATAGATCAAAGACCTAAACATTACAGCTAAGACCATGAAACTTTTAGAAGAAAATGTAAGGAAATATCTTATATAACTTGTAATAGGAGGTGGTTTCCTAGACCTCACACCCAAAGCACAAGCATTGAAGAAAGAAGTAGATAAATGGGAACTCCTCAAAATTGAACACTTTTGGGCATCAAAGAAATTTATAAAGAAAGTAAAAAGGCAGCCACATAATGGGAGACAATATTTGTAAATGACATATCAGATAAGGATCTAGTATCCAGAATACATAAAGAGATTGTTCAACTCAACAACAAAGAGACAAACAACCCAATTAAAAAATGGGCAGTGTGGTGTGACAGTGGTTCAGGGGCAGAATTCTTGCCTGCTATGCTGGAGACTCAGGTTCATTTCTTGGTGCCTGTCCATGTTAAAAAAAATAATGGGCAAAAGACATGAACAGACAGTTCTCAGAAGAGGAAATATAAATGGCTAAAAGGTACATGAAAAGATGCTCAATTTCCCTTGTCATTAGGGAAATACAAATAAAAAACTCCCTGCGGATGATCAATTTTTATGTGTCACCTTGGCTAGGCCATAGAACTAAGCTGTTCAATCAAACACTAATCCAGGTAATGCTGTAAAGCAATGGATGTTGTTAACATCATCTACAATCATTTGGCTCTGAATTTAAGTAGCAAAGTTTACCCTTGATGATGTACATAGGCCTCATCCAATAATATGAAGGCTTAAGAGCAAAAGTTGAAGTTTCCTTGAAAAAAATAAATTTGCCTCAAGACCACAGAATAAACTCTTGCCTTAGTTTCTAGCTGGCTGATCTACATATGGATTTCAGACTCAAGACTGCAAAATCAGCTCCTGACTGAGTTTCCAGTTATGGCATAAAAAAAACATTTATAAAAGTGTCTCATAAAACCATGGGAATATAGAATCCAAGGTCTGTAGGGAAGGCCACAATGATAACTCAATGAAATCCTCAATGAACTCTCAGGAAAGGCTGTCTGGACAACTGTAGGAATGGAAGAGTCTAAATCCATAGGGCAGGCTGTGAAGCTGGTGACTCCAACAAAGGGTCTGGATGAATTTCACAAGAGAGGCTCACCAACCAAAGCAGGAAGAGTGATTGCCTATTCTAAATCCTCCTTAAAAGCTTTCATCTGATTAGATTAAGCATCACTCATTGCATAAGACACTCCCCTTAGCTGATTACAAATGCAACTAACTGTGGATAGAGACAATATGATTATTATTTTGTCTGTATTATTATAATAATTATTATTATTATATTATTATATATTATATAATATTATATATTATGATTATTATTATAAATGTCCTCATAGCAACAGACAGGCCAGCGCTTGCCCAACCAGACATCCAGACACTACCACCTGGCCAAGTTGACACATGGACCTGATCATGACAGTCCACCCCTTGTCAATTTGGAAGCTATATACATTACTTTAAACCATACTTAATCTCTAAATAGAAAACAATAGCAGACACATTTTTTTCTCACCTAACAATGCTCAACTGCCCCACATACAACCGGGAATGCATCAAATCTCCCCAGAACAGGATGTAAGCCCTTGGGTAATTTTCACTCTTAAACTTGATATCTTTACAACTGAAATATCATAACATGAACAAAACAGCATTACACTCCTTATTTCTGTAACTGATCATGTGGTTGTAGTTCATATTTATCACTGCTTTCTTCAACTACCCATTCCATGTCCCTTTTACCCTCAGCAAGCACTTCAGCTGGCCATGGTTCTTTGCCTGGTGGGGTGACCCAAAATTTCATTCCTAAGTTTTGGATCCACTGGTAGTCCTGTCTGGATTGGGTTGTTACATTTTTCCATTGATTTTAATTGCAGGACATGGTAGTATTAAGAGATGCCCTAGAGGATTTCCTATATTCCAGAAAAACTCTTCTTAACCTCCATTGTGTAGCTACAGTCCTATTTCCCCCTGATTGTCAGGGTTAATCACCCCAGCCAGTAAAGTAATTTCCTTATTGGCTCATTGATCCAGGGACATGAGTAACCCAAAGTGACCAGGTAGCAGTTTTAGATTCGAGTTCAATGGAATAACTGTTGTTTCTTCTGGTGGAAGCACTTCCCCTTCTAGAACTAAAACCTGTAGACCAGCAGAGCTCAAGGTCTCAGAGACAGGAAGAAAAAATTTTCCTGGTGGATCACTAGGAGTAACAGTGAGTGGAACCACACCCATTTCCAGCCCTTGATTCCCGAACCCATGAATCCTCGCTATGGGAGAAAGAGTACCATACATTGGATGCTGATTAAGAACATACACAGCCTCCGGGAGAACATCAACCCAGGCCTGCAAGGTATTGCCACCTAGTTGGCACCATAGTTGAGTTTTCAAACAGCCATTCCACCATTCTATCAATCCAGCTGCCTCTGGATGATGGGAAACATGGTAAGACTAGAGGATTCCATGATCATCTGCCCATTTCTGTACCTCATTTGCTGTGAAGTGAGTTTCTTGATCAGAAGTGATGTGTAAAATACCACGATGATGGGTAAGGCATTCTGTAAGCCCACAGATAGTAGTTTTGGCAGAAGCACTGGATGCAGGGAAACCAAACCCATATCCAGAGCATGTGTTTATTCCAGTTAAAACAAATCACTGTCCCTTCCATGATAGGAGTGGTCCAATTTAGCCAACTGGCCACCACGTAGCCAGCTGCTCACCTCAGAGAATGGTGCCATAATGAGGACTGTGTGTGAGTCTCTGCTACTGGCACTTTGAGCATTCAGTAGTGGCTGTAGCCAGGTCAGCTTTGGTGAGTGGAAGCCCTTGTCCAAATTCCCCTGATTTCTGTGTGTATAAATTGGAAAACTCATGCACTTCTTTTATAGTATAATGTACCTTGTCATGGGTGACCCTTAGTACCTTACTTTTTGGGGCCTGTTGGGACTTTAGTCTGATTGCATGTCTGCAAGAAATGAGGGGTGGTGGGGGTGCGCCATGAAAAGTATTAGAAGTATCTTCCAAGCCATTTGCTTCAGGGCATTCATTTGCAGTTTCATCTGGTGAAACATGTTTAATTACTCTAGTGCTAATCACTTCAGGTGGAGGCTGGGTGGTCAACTTCTCAGAGCATGCTGGAGGTGGGGAAGCTGTGTCCTCAGGGCAGACTATTATAGGGTTAGCTGTAAAAGACTCAGCATGACCTTGGATTTCAACCTCTGCACTGACATCTTTATCAACCCATTTTTAAGATTCTGTTTCTTAAAGAACCACATCTGGTACCAACCTGTAGTAGCTAGGGTTTGCTAGAGGAACAGAATCAGCAGGGAATATTCATTGGTATAAAATTTATAAAAGTTGTCACACGTGGCCATGGGAATGTAGAGTCCAAGGTCTGTACGGCAGGCCACAAGCTGGCAACTCTGATGAATTCCACAATGAACTCTTAGGAGAGGCTGGCTGGACAACCATGGGAATGGAAGAGTCCAAATACGTAGGGTAGACTGTGAAGCTGGTGACTTCAATAAAGGGTCTGGATAACCTCCACAGGAGATGCTCATCAGCTGAACCAGGAAGAGTGACTATCTATTCTGAATCCTCCTTAAAAGCCTTCCACTGATTAGGTTAGCATCACTCATTGCAGAAGATACCCCCTTTAGCTGATTACAAACACAGTCAGGTGTGGATACAGCTGACATAATCATGATTTAAGTCCATGAAATGTCCTCATAGCAACAGACAAGCCAGTGGTTATCTCATCAGATAACAAGGCACTACCACCTAGCCAACTTGACACATGAACCTGACCGTGACAAGTAATTCCTGTCTTGCTCTTTTATCATTTCAACTTCTTTCCTCATAAGCTCAATTGTATGTATGATTTCAATATAAGGAGGAATTAAAGATAGAATAAGTTCTTCAAGGACTGTATAAAAATGTTTCCTTTAGCTCTATGTGAATTAAAGGTAAAGGATAAATAATTAAATTTTATGAATCCCAATGGAAACTATAAAAAAGTTTTACAGAATCAGATAATACCACCCACTGCAATGAGGTATAAGTCATTTCTATATTCAAGAAAAATGTGGCTTGCCTTTTATAGAAACACAAATGGGTAGTGTGTCTTGGGAAGATGATAAAACAATAACTCTATCCTTACCTAAAGGACTATACTTTAAGTATAAGCCATCTTCTTATGATAAAGGCAGATATGCCTTGAGGCTACAATATAAACTAATGTTCTTTTAAAATTATACTTACATTCTTTATTCATTTTGTTCATCTTTCATTCTCAACATTTTAAGAATGTAAGAAGAAATGTAAGGCATTTCCAAAATCACCTGATAGATTTTTAAATCAAGAATCTTAATTATTACAACTTTTACTTCAGTCAATCATCATCTGTTATATTATGATCCCAAGGGATTTAATGGCACATGAATGATTATTGTCCTCTTGAAGGATATTTTGTAATATATAAAGCCTGAAGAATGTTTCATGATAGAATTAGTGAAGCTCCATTTCTTAGTAACATAAAAAATTTTAATTCTTGGTCTCCCTTCAACTTTATATTTGCCAGAATTACCTTTCAAGATGCTTATTCAATCATAAGGATAAATGACATCTTATGCTGCTATTTGCCAAGAAAAAATAATGTCACAGTAAATTCAATGTGATTAATAAAAAACATGGTACAAATTCATTTTGTTTCATTATTACATAAATGTAATTTTCATCATTGTTAAAATGTTTTTGAAATATTGCAGTGTACACAATAAATGTTACTTTACATCATTTATTGGAAAGCCTCTGAAGAGCATGACGTCTTACATGTAATTGATGCTTTTCTCACCAAACCTCAAATTTGCAATGAAATTGTTAGTGTTTGGCCTAACAATTTTTCTTTTGGGAAGACATATAGTGATATAGTGATCTTTCCTCTTATTGAGTATAATTAGTATTGAACATTAGATTCTACTCCTTTGTGAGTTTCTTATAGGGGATCATCATATCTTTACCTTTTCATTTTCCATTATGCATCTTTTTTATTTCTCACTTTCTTTCTATCATCTTTCTATATCATCTATGCTGTGTATATTCATTTAATTAACATTTGCATAATGTTTTTCTATAATCATGATTTTCATTTTTGCATTCTGCTTGCCTGTTATATTCTTAAAAAGAAACTTATATTGACGTGTTTTCTTTTAATTGTGTGACTCAGTAAAGAGCTCATAGTCAACTAAAATATTTCTATAATCTTCATTTTGTATTGGTATTCTGTTAGATTTTGGTAGGAATAAAATGTAGACCACTCCATGAAATGAGAATGTTAAGAAATTTATGAGTACTTGAGGACAATCTCTTCTAAGAGCAATAAGAAACAGTGTTTGTCTCAGAACTTTCTGAGAATATTTGGAGCTCTTTACATTAACCTGGACTATGAGACCAAACTGAAAATTTAAAAAACTAAAATTAAATCTACTTTAAGTCTATTCACACTTAGAGCTACTGTTCCAACATGAACAATTTTCTTAATCATGCACTGGAGTTGAGGAATTCATTAACCATAGAAAATAGACTTGTACACATTTTTGTCGGTTCTCAAATGCCTACAAATGTAGTTTTCTTGGGTTCGGGGGAAGGGGAGAGGATCTTTGTATGAAAGAGATATTGGAAAAATCAACACAGTGTTGTGTATTTAGTAATAAAAGAAAGTTTTTCACACCATTCTAATTTTGGTTCTGCATTTTTTCACATAAATAAAAAATGCCATTTGCATTCATTGAAAGAATCTGAGTATAAAATATAAGTTTTTATCATGCCTTTATAGAAATTAAAGTATTACTTATCAAATACGATTGGCAAAAATCTTTAAATTATCAGTTAAATAATAAAGTTTTGTAGGAAATATTACCAAAGGAAAAACTTTAAGTAAATGTCATCTTTTCTACTGCACTGGAACTCTGTTATTTTTCTCTAGCAAATCACACAATATCATTATATCCTCTTTTCAAATAATAAGGTTAACAATTCTGACAGTACATTTTATCTTAAAATTCTTTTAGTATCCCCACATATTTTAAATGTGTTTATCAATAAATTCAAGAAAATATTTTAATAGTAGATTTAATTTTATAACATGGTACACTTGCTGACAATGAACAAGGAATTTTTGAGATATTAAGAAATTTGTATTTGTTTCATGTAAAAGATGTTTGTTTCAGCTTTCTCATTAGCATTTTACTTAACAGAATCCACTATTTTATGGATTGAATTCATAAGTTACCCTGCCATGAAATGGGAAACATTGGAGTTTATCGGTTTACTTAAAATTTAGTTATAGCACAAAAAACCAAGCATTTTGTACCTAACTTAAAATAGTTAAGACCTGATTTTTAGGCTAATTAGAAAATAGAAGACTTGATATATAAATAGGTCTGGCTGAAGGAATGAAATGAGATGTTTAGAAGGAATTTATTCAGAGAAGAGCAGAGAGCTTTTCGTTCAGCTTTGCCTCAAGGATATATTTTTCATATATGCAAAATTAATTTTTTGAGGAAAAGGCCACTCCCTGGACCATGTTCTTGAAGGCCTCCTTTACTTGCTGATTCCTTAGTGTATATATGAAGGGGTTCAAAAGGGGTGCCACTGATGTATTGAGCACAGCTACTCCTTTACTTAAAGAGACTCTTTCCCTTGCAGAAGGTTTAATGTACATGAAGATGCAGCTGCCATAAGAGAGGGAGACGACTATCATGTGGGAGGAACAAGTGGAAAAGGCTTTTTTCCTTTGACTGGTGGAAGGAATTCTGAGAATGGTCTGGATGATATATGCATAGGAGAGAATAACCAGTGTCAAGGTGACCATGAGCGTCACCACAGCTAAAAGAAATGCCATGAGTTCTAAAAAGCTCGTGTCTGTGCAAGAAAGCTGCAGAATTGGAGAAGAATCACAGATAAAATGATCGATTATGTTGGAGGCACAGAAATCCAACTGTAGCAGAAGGATGATTGGTGGAAAGATGATCAGGAATCCTGCTAGCCAAGAGCTAAAGACAAGCAGAGCACAGACCCTGTTGCTCATGAAGGTTGTGTAATGCAGCGGTTTGCAGATGGCCACGTAGCGGTCATAGGACATGGCAGCTAGAAGGTAAAATTCTGTGACACCCAGGAAAATGAAAAAAAATAGCTGAGCCACACAGCCATTGTAAGAAATGGTTCTGTCCCCTGTCACAATAGTGGCAAGGAATCGGGGAATGCAGACAGAAGTGAATGATATTTCTAGGAAAGAGAAGTTACGAAGGAAGAAATACATGGGAGTTTGGAGGTGAGGATCTGAGAAGGTGAGGGCGATAATCGTGAGGTTCCCAGTCATGCTTAGCATGTAGGTAACAAGAAGAAATGTGAAAAGTACAACCTGCCATTTTGGATCATCTGTTAATCCCAGAAGAATAAACTCTGTTACTGAAACGTTATTTCTCATTATTCCCTTTTTTGGATGGTATTTTTCTTGGTTTTATCTGCAAAATAGGCAAAGAAATAAGAAAGCTATCACAGCAGTAAACCGTTTTTAAAAACCTTTTAAAAACCATAATTTCCTTTTATTTTTAAACCAGAATGACTCTGTAGTACATAGAAACGCAATGCTGTTTATATAGTCTCTTAATTCTTTACCTTATATCCCAAATTAATTGCTCCCACATTTCCTTTTGAGCATCCTCATTTACTTCAGTATCAACTTCTGTCCTCTGAATGCTTCAATATAGTCACTGAAAAAAAAGAGATTAAAACATTTTAAAGCAAAATTCTGAGAATTCACGCTCTGATTTACTGCAATACTCAATGCTCTTTGAATTTTTGCTCATGTTCTTTTACAAGCTTTTACTTTTCTAATTGAAATTAACATTTATTTCCTCTATTCCCCATTCAAGCTTTTACAACTGATTGAAGCAACAGAAGTAGTTCCTCTGGCATAGTGATTTCTCCTTGATAATCGTAAAGAGAGATGTTTAATGGTTAGGTTGTGTGTCTATCCAAGATTTCATTTAAATTTTAATTAATTCTAAGTTTTATTAATACTGTGTTATAATGGTCTCTTGTAAGTCTGTTAATGTATTCTTCTTGAATATATTTTTATTTACCAACTACTTACATGAGTCTACTTGCTAACAAGTAGTACTTTTATTTAAGCCCTAGTTTTATTCTTGTAAACTGCAAATGTTCTTAATAATTCTGTTTCCAGAATGTTGGGATACTTCTCCTTAATAATATATTCTTTTCTTGAGTGGAGGTGAATGGGAATTACTCAATATTCAAGGGATGTTTTAGATGAGATAAAAACTGTTAGTTTCATTTTATAGCTCCTGATATTTCCATTGATGCAATAGAGGTTTTGCATATGCGGTTATTCATGTTTAAAGTATTTGACATAAAATATATAGTTGTTTTGTAATCTAAGTCTATTATTTAAAATACTTAAAACATCCAGATTCCCTCCTGATTCTGTTATGCCTCATTTGGTCCCTGTATTTCTCAGATGATACCGAGTTTGTAGATTGGAATTATATTTTATCAGGATTTACTGGTTGATTTATTATGTGAAATAATTTACCCACACATTTTACTATAAAATTCCTGGGAATGAAATATACCCACTTGCCATCACTAATTTGCAGTTTTTTGTCTTCTGCCATTTTATGATCTCTATTAATCTTCACTATGTATAAAATCCATATTGTGCAAAACTAAATACATAATTTATATCTTCTCATATTAAAAACATCAAGTAAATTCTTCTGAACCCAGTACAAAAATGATTCCATGGTTTCTGCCTACTGGTTGCATTACTAAAAATTATGAAGTGATATCTAGACAATAATACCACAAATCATGTAACCAAATTAATCACAAAGTATTCACTCTATAAAGAACAGAATTGTATATCTAAACTATTACAGTATATTAGTTTTTTCCTTTCATTTATTTATTTCATAACCATGTGTCATGTAATTTGATTTTTAATGTTTACATAATTTAGATTACATCTGTAAATCATAGCATACACTTTCAAAAGCAAAATTATATTCCAAAAAAATAAATCTAAGGACATACTTACCTTATGTTAAATACGACTGGTTTCACCAAGGTTTATCGCCAATGGCTCCTTTGATTTGTTTAAATTTAAAAATTTGGGGATTTTTAAAAAGCCTAAACATCCTGTTTGATTCTGTCATATTATATTTGTAACCAAATTTCCAAAATATTTAAAGCAAAAACAAATCCAAGAGCGCCTCTACAATGCTCATCAAAAGGGCATATATCAACCCATTTCCATAGATTCAAACCAGATTTCTCCAAAGAGAGTTGACTGTTCTGTATCCTACCAGCTTACACTTAAGGAAATGATATTTTGATTCTGAAAACAAAATAAATAGTGGAAATGGAAGGTGATTTAATGCCTTTCCAAATTTGAAAGGCAAGATAATGGGATATATTGTACAGAAGCAATTTTATAAAACCTAATCTTACATTAATCACTTCATTTACAGTGGACTCAGGGGTATTGGTTGAATGAATAAACAAAGGCACAATAGAGATTGGTGTTCCCAAAACATCAAGGGCTGAACAATGATCCAAATTGGCAAACAATTTATAGTAATTGATAATGGCCTGAAATCAGAGCAGAATATGTAGAAAAATTTTCTTCAGAATATCATACAACTTCACAAGGAAAGCAAACAAAATAGAAGCAATAAAAGTTGGTATTCACTAAAATGAAACATATTATACTGGGAACAAATGGGTTTTTTCTAACCTCAGGGAAAATTTTAAGAATTCATTGTGATGTTCTATATGGGGGCCTAGGACTTGATGAAACGACCAATAAAAGATACCAGGATTTTCTTCAAAGTTTTACATCCTTCCATTTTCTGACAACGGAAGACTTGATTGTAATTAGAATCACTATCATTTATTCATTTGGTTAATATTTTGAAGTTTGTTATGTGTTAGGCTCAATCTTATGCTCTGGGTGATAATAAAGATAGTTGTCTGCATATTTTTCACATTTTATGGAAGATTATTAAAAGACTAAATTATTTGTTAAATATTAATGTCCCTTCCCCATGTCCAATGGAAACATTTTTTCCTACACCAATGTCATCTACTTACAACTGTGATCTTAAAGATCATCAATGATACACCTTTTATATACTTTACTTTGAGACATATTTGTTTGGTATTTAATCTAGGAGTTCCATAAAATACATACAAATTAACTGGAAATTGGGATTATTTAGTGTCACTAAAATGCTAGACAATTCCTAAATAATGATACTAAGATTATTTCTAAGGTTATTTTGGGAAAATAAGGTTAGTCAATGTACAGATTAAGTGAAACAAAAGTACATACTGAAGAAACTGTTGAAGCATAACAGCTGTTTTAGTATCAAAGTAAGTCCTATTTATCATTGGTCAAATTTAAGTGATACAATCACCATGATAAACATGCTCACCTTTAATTAAATATATTGTCACAATAGTTGCTTTTTTGTTTTTTCGTGGTTTTTTTTGGCATGGGCAGGCACCAGGAATGGAACCCGGGTCTCTGGCATGGAGGTGAGAACTCTGCCTGCTGAGCCACCATGGCCTGTGCTGTCATAATAATTTTTATGCGGTGATCATTGGTAGGCCAATATTATAATTTAAAATTACACATTTAGGGGTATATATTTTTAAATTGCTTTGATGTATATACTAATTAAAAACAAAATATGTTGAGGTGAAGATGAATAAAACTTCAATCAACATCTCAATACAGCACTTCAGGTTGCCCTGAATTGTTTCCTGTATTTTTGCTCTCCAGAATGAGAGAAAAAAAGCCTTGGCTTTTTGTGGGTATACAGAGATCATTTTAAGAAGCAACTATTCATAGTCTTGAATAGTTTACAATAGACAAACTCATTCTACAATGGTACCCAAAAGAAATAATTCTAATAACCCTTTAAACTATAATGTAACTCAGAGCACATAGCATTTTTTATGCCTTAAAAATATTAACAAAAATGTCTTATATCATTTTTTAAAATATTGAATTATAGAAACAAGGATATTTACAAAATAAAAGTAGTTAAATCTTTTAAATTAAGATTAAATTGGTTTCATTTAAAAGTGATTGAGTCATGTAATATATATTTTTTAATGGGCCTGTCAAATAGTAGAGATTGTCTTAACCCTATGATATGGCATGCCATATCTCTTTACTAATGATACAACCCATATATTAGTATTTCAGCTTAAGTTTACCTAGAAATTCTCACCTGGGGCCAAATTCCCCCACCACCAAAGACTGAGACTGATAGGATTTATTAGGTGGTTATTTGATATGCACAGTAAAAGATATAAAATATTCAGTTATTTAGTATTGTTCTTCATTTTACATATTGAGAAATAAAAATGAAAACTAATAAAATTGGTGCAATTAAATCTATAAAAAAAGAAACAATATAAATGGAAAAATGATGAGGAAATCTTATCTATAATACCATGATACACTCCTTCCTGTTTCTTGTGTATCATATGTATGTATACCTCATCCTTAGTAAACCAGGGTACACTCAACAATGTCAAGGTCAAGCACATCCTCCAGCCCTCTCCTACCCCCTCATTTGTGTGCAGTTGTTTTATTCTGTTTCTATTCCACAGCCAGGAATGAGGTTAAATCTAAAGGAATGGCCTGACCATACTTTGAGGCAAAGCTAGAAATTAGCAGCCTCAGGGGCTCATCAGGGCTGGAACTCTCCACAATGTTGCTTGATACATGCTGTTCTCTCAGAGTTATGGCCTCTCCCTCTGGGGTATAAAAATCTGTCTCTCAGGCAGCACAGCTGTGGCTTATCTCCAACACAAGCCGAGGTCAGCAGAACTGGCAGCCACTGACCCTGAACAGCAGTTGGCCTCCCTTGGGACCAGCTCAGAGGGGATTTCTGCCCTACACTTTAGAATCCTTTGTGCTGTGTCTAAATTACAAAGCTGTCATTTGCAGAAAATCTCTGATGTGTGTGAGCCTGTGTTCCCACAACATTTCCTATAGCATTTCATTCCACATCCCAAAAGAGATATTATGTCTTATAAGCTATTTCTCCTGTTTTCATAATCTCTGTTTTGAGTGATATAAATAAAGTAATGGTAGTTCTCTGGATGGACATATAGAAAATTTCCAAATACTGTAGCATGAGTTTTTATCTATTTATATGCTATGAGAGAGATAAAACTGACTTAGAAATTAACAAAGGTTCTTAACAGTATGCTCAGAGTATACAGATGTTTTTTATTGAAAAAAAGTTGGACAAGGGAACTGCAAAAAGATTATAATTATAGATATATAGTGTGGTAAATTGAATTATGATCTCAGAAAAAATATTTCTAATCTTAATCCAATTCTCATGGTTGTGAACGCATTGTAAATAGGAACTTTGAAGGTGTTATTTTTAGTTTAGTTTAGTTATGACCCTTCATGGGTCATAATGCTATTACTAGAGGCTTTATAAAAAGATAGCAATGGAAGGAGCGTGATGTAGGAAACCAGAAGTCAACAGAAGCAGAAGGGAACGTAGAGGACATTGCCACGAGGTAAGGCAGAAATTTAAACCAAGGAACCACAAGGAAGCACCTATAGCAAGCACAAGAATTTTACAGACTTTGGGGAGAAAGCATCACCTTGCCTAGTCTCAAAATTGTGAACCATTAAATGCCCATTGTTTGATCATTGTAGATTTAGGGTAAATCTTAAAAGTGGTTGGTGTTTCTTCTGACTTTGCTATACTTGTCCAGAATTGCTTTCACCATTATATGTGTTTAACTTTCTGTATACATTTTCCAACCATTTATGAAATCTAGAGAAATGTTTGAAGACTTTTGTTTGGGATTGCATTTAATGTATAGGTTACATTGGGTAATTGGCATCTTACAGCCCATGTGGTAAGCAATAGAGCAAAGGGAGAGAGATGTTCCCAGTCTCACTTCCTTCCCCTGGATTGTTCTAGGAATACTTATGTCATAATTTATGGCCATTCTTAAAACAATCCCACAAGAATTATCAATCAATTGCATTTGTTTTCTAAAGGGGGAAGGTCAGTAGTTTCCTTATCCATGTATTTACTTCTTTTTCTCCCCACTGTGTCACTTCTTTTTTCACTCCCTATATTGGTAAATAAGCAACCATGTTTTTGTATTTGACTCTGTTCTTGAGCAGATCTTGAGCAGACCTGAGCAGTAAGACATAAAAACAGAAAGCATAAGAAATATTCTCAGCATAAAAGAAGACAAAATAAACAAAAAAAACAAACAAACAGCCAACAAAAACAAGTTGGTTGTTTGGTTTTTGTTTATTTTGTCTTCTTTTTTCTTTCGGTAACATTTTTTGGTATTATTTAATTGAGGAAATATTAAATTGAAGAGAATAAATTTTGCCTTAGCAAGTATCAGAAGAAGGGGGTTTATTAGCAAGACTATGCATTCCAAGATGAACTTTCAGGAAAGATTTACAAGTCACTCTATAGAATGAGGTGAACAAAGCTGCAGTTGTTACTGCCTCAATCAGGAATCCATTACCACTAAAGTATCAACAAGTACCAACACATAACTACAATTAGAAAACTTCCCTACTGTTGCTTTTTTCAAGTACACCAGCCAACAGGATGCCTGGAATCCTCTCTTTCTCTTTATGCCCATACAAATTCATTTCTCAGTAAGTGAATCTATTCTGGACCCCTTATCATGTTCTGAAATCTCATTGGAAGATCACCTAAGAAATATTGTTTTGTTTTTGTTTTATTTTGCAGCCTCCGTAGTGAAGTAAGATAAAACGGAAGAAGGTTGGAACATAAAGTGATTGAGCCAGTCCAAAAGATTTGCTGCATATATGAATTTACAAACATGTTGATTCACATTTTAAAAATGTAAAAAAGTAACAATTGAGATAAATATATTTCCACAAAAATGAAACTATCACTATTGCAAAGATACATTTTGTTGTCTATCCAGAAGGGAAGAGCCAATGTCTCATAAGTTTTTCCCTTAAATTTTGAGTGATCCCCATTCCCTCTCTGATGTTAAAATAAAGTAAAATAATTTATCATTATGATGTAATCCAATTATTTTAACATAAAGAAATAGTATAATATAAAAATGAGATATAATATAAAATATAATATTCCTTGTATATCTCAAACAATAGAATAAAGGAGTGAATTTGCCTAATATAAGTATCTTCTATTTAAATATGAATAAAATGGGAGAGGGAATCCAATTGGCAAATGGTATATGTATATATGCACCCATCACACACACATGCACACACATAAACATATACATATAAACATATTTTCACTTATTTGCATGTGTATATTTTATTAAAATTATATATAATCTGAATTAAATATATAAAAGTAATTTTAATAGAATTTTAATTGATTTGACTTAAAAACCTAAGACTTCAGGATTCTTCCAGTTATTAATTATTTTATTGTTATAAGATCCTAGTTTATATTCCTATTTTCCTTTCTTTACTACCCATTACATACATGCACACATACACATATAAATGCATACCCATGTGTATAGACATATATATACTTTTTTCTAAGCCAACACATACTTAGCTGGTGGTATGGTGATCTATATCTCATTCTAGTCATATCAGATGTTCTTGCCTTACGGGGGCTTGTGGTATCTTCTATTATCATTTTCCCCTAATTATTGTGACATTGAAAAGATCCCTGGAGATCCCAAGTATCTAGACAGTTCCTTCTTCCGTCAGTTGCTGAACCAGTAGCCATATTTCTCATGAATAACAAGGATTAATCACCAGTTCTTTTATGTCTGTTATTTTAGGGTTATGTTGTACATAGTAAGACCAATCAATATGCATATAGGGCATTGGTCACTTCTTTTACTTTAAAATTAATTGCTTTTTCACAATTTAATGGAGGTTGTTGTAACAGTGGATGAAGCAATGATAATAAATATGGTGTTGCTGATGGAAGCATTGTGAGAAAGAAAAGCAAATGCATATTTAGAATATGAGTTCAGAATCTATTGAGTATAAACAGATTTCCATCTTCCCCCCATGAGGTAGGGTGTGTAACAATTGGTAACTCATTGAAGATAATCAGCTCATTCCTCTCTATAATACATGGAGTTGTAGCAAAAGTTCAGCATTGTTCTCTATTGTTGGCAGGCTTGATATTTGAAGGGCTGAAGTATCCAGATAATCACAGAGAACTTGGATATAGAGTTAAACCTTGTCACCATTTTTTATGAGTCAAAAATCAAATATTGAAAGGTATCATCCTAGAAAACTGAATGGCTTTCCCTTAATGGCTCACTTTATCAACTTGGATATTCTACATTTCCTGTTGAGATGGGTATTTTTTTTTCTTTATTAGAGAAATTGTGGGTTTACAGAAAAATCGTGCATAAAATACAGGATTCCCATATCCTATCCCAACAGCAGCTCCTTACATTGGTGTGGAATATTTTGTTGTAAGTTTTGATAGAATACTTTTTTTTTCTACTCGTCTGTCCATAAGGTAGATAACCAGACACAAGGTTTTCACAATCACACAGTCACATTGCAAAAGCTATATCATTATACAATCATCTTCAAGAAACATGGCTACTGGAACACAGCTCTACATTTTCAGGCAGTTCTCTCCAGCCTCTCCATTACACCTTAACTAAACAGATGATATCTACTTAATGCATAAGAATAACCTCCAGGATAACCTCTCATCTTTGTTTGGAATCTCTCAGCCACTGACACTTCACTTATAAAATTTCACTCTTCCTCCTTTTGGTCGAGAAGGTTTTCTCAATCCCTTGATACTGAGTTTCAGCTCATTCTAGGATTTCTGTCCCATGTTGCCAGGAAGGTCCACACCCCTGGATGTCATGTCCCTCATAGAGAGGGGGAGGACGGTGAGTTTGCTTGTCATATTGGCTGAGAGAGAGAGGTCACATTTGAGCAATGGAAGAGGCTCTCTTGGGGGTGACTCTTAGGCCTAATTTTAAGTTGGCTTAGCCTGTCCTTTGCGGGGTTAAATTTCATATGAACAAACCCCAAGATTGGGGGCTCAGCCTATTGCTTTGGTTGTCCCCATTGCTTGTGAGATTATCAAGAATTCTCCACTTGGGTAAGTTGAATTTTCCTCTTTCTCACTATTACCCAAGGGATCTTTGCAAATACTTTTTTATTCACTGTTCAAATCACTCTGGACAAAAGTACAAAAGTACAAGAATACTTTTTAAATTGTACTACTAGTTAAAGTATATGGAACAACTTAGGGTTCACTGTTTGTATTCTGTTAACATATATATATATACACACACACACATATACAATTAAATTAAACATTTCCCCTTTCAGTGATATTCAGATATATATTTCAGGTCTATTAATCGAGTTCACAGTGTTGCTATACCATAAATACTATCCATTACCAAAACATTTCCATCATTTCAGGTAAGATTTATGCACATTTTGAGCCTTAACTTCCCATTCCCTAGCCCTGTCCTATTGTTGGTTTGTATGTTCTAGATTTTAACTCTACAACTTAGCTTATTCTAATTGTTTAAATCAAGGAGATCATACAATATTTGACCTTTTCTGTCTGGCTTATTTCACTCAATGTTATGTCTTCAAGGTTTAATCCATGCTGTCACACATATCAGGAATCCATTCCTTTTTATGGCTGGGTAATATCCCACTATATACATATACCATATTATATACATTCATTGGTTGATGGACAATTAGATTACTTCTCTCTTTTGGCAATTGTAAATAATTCCACTATGAATATCAGTGTGCACACATCTGTTCTAATCTCTACTATTAATTTTTTAGGGCTTATTCTGAGAAGTGGGAATGACATATCATTTGGTACTTCTACACTTAGCTTTCTGAGGAACAGCCAAACTCTCTTCCACAGTGGCTGCACCATTTTACATTGCCACTAGCAATGAATGAGTATTCCTATTTCTCCACATCTTCTAGAACACAATTATTTTCTGTTATTTTTTTAATAGCAGCCATTCTAATGGGTGGGAAATGGTATCTCACTGTACTTTTGATTGGGATTTCCCTGAAGGACAATGCTGTTGAGCATTTTTTCATGTGCTTTCTGGCCATTTGTTTATCTTTTTTGGAGAGATATCTGGTCAAGTCTTTTGCTCATTTTTAAATTGGGTTTTTGGTTTTTTCTTAAGTTGAGGATTTTTTCTATATATATGTGGGATAATAATCCTTTATTTAATATGTGTTTTCCTAATATTTTCTTCCAGTGTGTAGACTGTCTTTTACTATCAAGATAAAGTCCTATGAGGAATATAAGTGTTTAATTTTGATGAGGCCCCATTTATTTTTCTTCTGTTTCTTGTGTTTTGGATGTAAAGTGTAAGAAACCATTGCCTATAAACAAAGCCCTAAATATGCTTCCCTATGTTTTCTTCCAGGAGTTTGAAATTCTAGGTCTATATTTAGGTATATGATCAATATTGGGTTGATTTTTGTGTCTGGTATGAGGTAGTGTTTTTTTGTTTTTTGTTTTTTGTTTTTTTGCATGGAGATCCAGTCATCCCAGCACCATTTGTCAAAGATATTATTCTTTCCCAAATGGATGGTCTTTGCACCTTGTCAAAAACTCAGTTGGCCTGAAAAAGTGAATGCTGATTTCTGTGTCCTTTATTCTATTCCATTGGTCTATATGTCTGTCTTTGTGCCAGTACCAGGCTGTGTTGATTACAATGGTTGTGCAATGAGTTTTAAGATTGGGAATTATGAGTCCTCCAGGTTCAGTTTTCATTTTCAAGATTGCCTCAGCTACTTGGGCCTGCTAAACCTTCAAGTTTGATGTTTGGCTTTTTCATTTATGCAAAAAAGTTTGTTGGAAGTTTTATTGAGATTGCATTGAATCTATAAATTTATTCGGATAGCGCTGACATCTTGACCACATTTAATCATCCAATCCATCAACACAGAATATCCATTTGTTTCTTTAGGTGTTCTTCAATTTCTTTCAAGAATGTTTTGTAGTTTTCTGTGAAAAAATTCTTTACATCCTTGGCCAAATTTATACTAGATATATGATTCTTTTAGTTGCAATTGTAAACGGACTTTTTCTTGATTTCCTCTTCAGAATGTTCATTTCTAGTATATAGAACACTACCAAGTTTTGCATGTTGATCTTATACCCTACATTTTGCTGAATTGGTTTTCCAGCTTTGTTAGCTTTGTTGTAGATTATTCAGGACTTTCTTAACATCTGCAAATAGAGAAAGATTTTCTTCTTTCTTTCCAACTTGGATGCCTTTTATTTCTTTTTCTTGCCTAACTGCTCTGGCAAGAGCTTCCAATACAATGTTGAATAACACTGGTGACAGTGGGCATCCTTGTTTTGTTCCTGATTGTAGCAGGAAAGTGTTCAGTCTTTCACCATTGGTGTTCTAGTTTGCTAGCTGCCAGAATGCAACACACCAGAGATGGATTGGCTTTTAATCAAAGGGAATTAATTTTGTTAGTTCTTCAGAGGAAAGGCAGCTAACTTTCAACTGAGGTTCTTTCTTACGTGGGAAGGCACAGGGTGATCTCTGCTGGCCTTCTCTCCAGGCCTCTGGGTTCCAATAGATTTCCCCAGGATGATTTCTTTCTGCATTTCCAAAGGCCTGGGCTGAGCTGTAAGTGCTGAGATAAGGTATGCTGAGTTGCTTGGGCTTTGCTATATCGTGCTCTCTCATTTAAACACCACCCAATTAAGTCAAACATCGTTCACTGCAGCAGGCATGACTCCTAGCCGACTGCAGATGTAATCAGCAACAGATGAGGTTCACCTACCATTGGCTCATGTCCACAGCAGGTACCTTCACCTGGGCAAGTTGACAACTGAATCTAACTATCACATTTCCATCCCTTGTCAACTTAGCAACTACACACGTGCCCTTAAACAATATTAAGGTACAAAAAATTCTCTTCTGGCTGTGGACCTATGAATCTCAAAACAAGTTGTCTGGTGCCAATATGCAAAGGAGGGACAGTTACAAGATCCATAGGGAGAAACTGGAAGGAAAACCTGCAGGGAAAACACCATTGGATTTCAAGGTCTGAAAGTCATTTACTCTTCAGCTTTAGAAAGTGGCAGCCCCACCATTTCCAAGGACTTATGCAGTGGCCTGCCTCTTTCCAAATCAACCTCAGGGAATGTTGAAGAGACCACCTTTTTCTCAGTTCCACTCTCTTCAGGCATCGGGACCACCCCTGGGCTCTCTGCCATTTCCGGGGCACACGCTCAACCCCTCCATGTGATGGCAGCCAGGCTTTCCCCAGTCCCCAAGGAGCATGCTATACCTTTTCCAAGGCCTGAGGCTGCACAACTCTTCCACTACAACGAGATGAGAGACTCATACTCTGACCTCAGGGCAAACTCACACTCTCCATGTATATGGGTGGGTCCACTCTCTTGGCTGAGGTTTCTTGGCTTCAGACCTGAGCCTCCATGCTTCTCACTCTGAAAACACCATTGGTCCCTTTGTGCCCCCCTTTGTCCAGATTGGCAGTTGTTCCATTTACAGCAACAGTCTCTTCAAGCACTCCAGGACTTCTCCATCATTCTCTTCATATTTCCTCCAAAACCTTCCCCTTGTCCATCCAAAAAAACAGTTCCAACATATCTGGTATTTGCAAACAGCAGCAGCACCCCACTCTTTGGTACCAAAATCTGTTCTAGTTTGCTAGCTGCTGGAATGCAACACACCAGAGATGGATTGGCTTTTAATAAAAGGGGATTTATTTTGTTAGTTCTTCAGAGAAAAGGCAGCTAACTTTCAACTGAGGTTCTTTCTTACATGGGAAGGCACAGGGTGATCTCTGCTGGCCTTCTCACCAGGCTTCTGGGTTCCAACAGCTTTCCCCAGGGTGATTTCTTTCTGCATCTCCAAAGGCCTGGGCTGAACTGCAAGTGCTGACATGAGGTGTACTAAGTTGCTTGAACTGTGCTATATTGTGCTTTCTCATTTAAGCACCAGCCAATTAAGTCAAACATGATTCATTGCAGCAGGCATGCCTTCTAGCCAATTGCAGATGTAATCAGCAGCAGATGGGGTTCACGTACCATTGGCTAACATTCACAGCAACAGAACTAGGTGCCTTCACCTGGTCAAGTTGACAACTGAATCTAACTACCACAATTAGCTTTTTTTAAATGGCCTTTATCATGCTGAAGAAGTTTCCTTCTATTCCTAGTGTTCTAAATGTTTTTATCAAAAATGCTATACTTTGTCAAATGCTTTTGCTGCATCATTGAGATGATGTTTTTCATTTTCTTTATTCTGTCAGTGTTGTGCAATACATTAATTGATTTTCTTATATTGAACCAATCTTGCGTACCTAGAATACACTTCATTTTATCATGGTGTATAATTATTTTAATATGTTGTTGCATTTGGCTTGTTAATATTTTGTTGAGGATTTTTGCATCTGTACTCAATAGATACTGTTCTGCAGTTTTCTTTTCCTGAGGTATCTTTGTCTGGTTTTGGTATAAGTGTGATGTTGGCCTTGTAGAATGAGTTAGAAAGAATTTCTTCTTCTTCAATCTTTTGGGAAAGTCTGGGTAGAACTGGAGCTATTTCTTCTTCAATGTTTGGTAGAATTCCCCTGGGAAGCCATTTGGTTCTGGGCTTTTTTTTTTGCTGGAAGATTCCTGATTCCTGATTTAATCTCTTTACTGGTAATTGGTTTGTTGAGATATTATATTTCTTCTTGAGTCAATATAAGCAGTTTATGTGTTTCTAGGAATTTTTCCATTTCACCTATGTTATCTAATTTATTGTCATACAGTTGTTTATAGTATTTACTTATAGTACTTTTATTTCAGTGGGGTTGTTAGTAATGTTCCCCTTTTCATTTCTGATTTTCATAATTTATACCTTCCCTCCTTTTTTTTTTGTAGTCTAACTAATATTTTGTCAATCTCATTTATCTTTTCAAAGAACCAGCTTTTGGTTTTGTTGATTCAATATTTATTTCATTTATATCTGCTGTGATCTTTGTTATTTCCTTCTTTCTGTTCACTTTGGGCATAATTCTTTCTTCTATTTCTAGTTCTTCCAGTTTCGAGGCTAGGTCTCTAATTTGAAGTCTCTTCTTTTTTCAAGTTAAGCATTTAGAGATATAAATTTTCCTATAAGTCTTGCATTTGTTGCATCCCATTGTTTTTTTATGCTGCATTTTCATTTTCATTCACCTCAAGATATTTCCTAATTTTGCTTCTGATTTCCTGTTTAACCCAATGGTTGTTTAGCAGTAATCTTTTTAATTTCCATGTATTTGTGAATTTTTCATTTCTAACTCTGTTATTGATTTTTAGCTTAATTCATTTTTGGTAGGAGAATATACACTGTATTATTTCAGTATTTTTTTAATTTATTGAGACTGGTTTTGTGACCCAACATATAGGTAATACTGGAGAATGCCCCATGTGCATTCTGCTTTCATTTGTTGCAGAGTTCTATGGATGTCTATTAGGTCTAGTTGGTTCAGGGTGTTTTTCAAGTCCAGTACTTCCTTACTGATCTTCTGACTAGATCTCTATCTATTGAAAATGTGTGTTAAAGCCTTCTTCTATTAATGTGAACCAAATCTATTTGTATTTTCTTCATGTCTTTTGGGACTCTGCTGTTGGGTGAACATATAACTAACGTTAAATTTTCCTACTGAATTCTGCTCTTTGTAAATATATAATGACTATCTTTGTACCTCATAACCTTTTTCATTAATGTTTATTTCATCTGGTATTAGTTTAGTCATCCCAGCTCTCCTTTGGTCATTCATTTCATGATATATATTTTCCCCTTCCTTTCACCTTCAACCTACTCATATCTCTGACTTCCCGGTGAGTCTCTTGCAAACAGAATATAGTTGGTCATCCTTTTTTATCCATTCTGTCAATCTTCGCCTTTTGGATGACTAATCCATTTGCATTTAAAGTCACTACTGATGATAATTTACCTTCTTCTGTCATTTTGCTATTTAGCCATTGTAAGTCTTAAATCTTTTTTTATTCCTTACTTCCATTAAATTCTATTTTTATATTTTCTTGCAGTCTTATGTTGTGCCATATTGAGTGCCTTCTCATTTCTATCTGGTTAGTTTTCAACTGTTTCCCTTGTGGGATTAAAATTAAGCAGCATATATATATATATATTAATTAATATATATATATATATATACATATAAACTATATTTGGTTTGATGCTAACTTAACTTCAATAGCATGCCCATACAATTTTCCTACATCTTTCTGTGACCTGACCATTTCTTTGTGCTTGTTACCACTTACATCTTTGCATGTTCAATAATCTAGATTTATCATGACTTTTTATGCATTTTTGTTTTAGTTTCTGTAGGAAGTAAGAGGTGGATTTGCATACCGAACAATATAATACAATAATACTTGCATTTATAATTATCCAACTAGTACCTTTACCACCAGACTTTATTTATTTCTCCTACTTTGAACAGCTGTCTATTGTCCTTTCCTTTCATTCTGAAAAACTTCTTTAAGAATTGCTTCTAGGGCCAATCTAGGGGTGACGAACTCCCATAGCTTTTCTTCATCTGAGAATGTCTCAATCTTTCCCTCATTTTTCTTTCTACCTTTAATGCAATTTTATTGGTTTATATTCAACCACTTTACAATCCATTCAAGCTACAAAATCAATGGTTCACGTATTCTTCCCTCATTTTGAAGAGAGTCTTGCCAGATAGAAAATTATTGACTGGAAGTTGTTTTTCTTCAGCAATGTGAGTATTTTAACCCTTTGCCTTCTTTCCTCCATGGTTTCACATGAGCAATTGGCATTCAGTCAAGGTGGGAGAATGGTATGTAGCATACTGCTTTTCTTTTGCAGCTTTAAAAACTCTGTCCCTTTCCTTTACATTTGATGGTATAATCAATATATGACAGGGTGTGTTTTTGTTTCATGTTTATACTGTTTGGTGCCCTCTGGGCCTTTCGGATGTGAAAATTCATGTCTTTTGCTAAACTGGGGAAATTCTCTGCCATTATTTCTTTGACTATTCCTTCTGCTCATTTCTTTCTTCTTCTGGGGCCCCCGTAATGCATATATATGGGCTCTTGATTGTGTCCCATAGCTGTCTTAATCTATTTTTGCTTTTAGCATTTCTTCTTCTTTCTGCTCCTCAGCCTGAATCATTAAAACTGTGTTGTCTTCAAGTTCTGACTTTTTCTTCCACAAATTCCAGTGTGTTCTTGAAATCCTTCTGGGCATTTTTTCCATTTCAGTTATTGTGGTTTCCTACTTAAATAGTTCTACTTGGTTCCTTTGTAGTTTTCTATCTCATTATTTAGATTCTTATATTGTTCATTCATTGTTTTCCTGATACCTTTAGTTCTTTCTCTGCACTTTCTTTCATCTCTATGATCATTTTTATGATCAGGCTTTATTCACTGTCTATATCCCTATCTCCTTCGCTGGTGTTTTCTGTATTTTTATCTTCTTCTTAAAATGGGTACATCATTTCCTTTTCCTTTTCTTTTACTCTTGTTGCACAGTGTACATTTTAATATTTTAAAATGTTAGCTCTGGGATTTATTTACTGGGTTTCCTCTTTCTTATTTTGTAATCAGCTGGTGATAAGACAGAGCTTCTCTTAAGCTTCAGCATTTCTGTCAGGTTGACAGTGCAATCACTGAAAGTGATTGCAGTGTGCAAGGTTTTCCCTGTCCTTCTGGTTCTGTGCTCTGTCCTAAGTGTTTGATGGTTAGTGGTTTTGGAGTTCTCCTACTTTCCAGAGTTTGGTTGTCCCCTCTGTTTCCAAGAGGACCAAACTACCTCTACCAGGCATTTAAGCCAGCAGACTATTGTTTCAGAGTGTCCACCCTATAATTTTCTTACACTCCTTTCATTGTCTCACACTGCTTGTGTCTGGAGGTAAAATTCTTGGACTAGGTTTACTCTGGGAAGGACATTCCTTAGTTCCTCTCTCTTAGCCAGAACATAGTCAAGGACCACTGAATGGAGTGCAAACCAGTTCCAAAGACCCAGGTGAGGGGTCAGATTTTCCTTTGCCTGCCCAGCAAATGCAACCTTTCAGCTAACCATCCCCTGCAGCTCTAAGGAAGCACTGCATCTTTAGATCTTCAACTCCTCTGCCCCTGTTTGGATTGGATTGAAACAACAAATGTCATTAGAGCTGGGACCCAGCAATCCAAATTTGCTAATTAAAAGCCATGATCAATGATCAGCCATGCCCACCCTTGTTCTTAAAGAAGAGAAATTGTATGACCCTTTTTGTCACAAGCAGCTGGCCAATGATTGGACTTAACAGCATCCTCCAGGAGAGTGGGGTATGGGCACCAGTAACCACTGTGGTGAGAGTATTTTAATTTGTTATTCAAACACTCTGACATATTAGGAATCTATGAGCCACTCACTACTCAAGTTTACTCAACTTGTTTGCATTAGTCATTTGATTCTAGGTGAGCTCTACCTTGCTAATGTGTAATATGGGCTGCCAGTGCATCATTGTCTTATGGAAAACATGCTCAGTTTGGTCCAAACCAGGTTAATTATTTGTTTCCTGATTCTTAGTACTTCAGAAAGCTGTAACTCAGATACTTTTCAAATTAAGTACGGTTGTAAAGAACAGAATCCACTCTAGCAAGTTAACAGAAAGTTAGCTAATGTAAAACAGTGAATGACTTAAAGGATTATCAAGAAAATTCAGGGCAGATTTTAGCAAGAGTTTTCTGGAATTATTCTCAAAATTATGCCACATAAATGAGCATCTATGAGAGAAGCTTAATATTTTATGGTCATATGTATCTACTGTGACCTTTACCATCAAAACAAATGCTTAAGACCTTATTCTCTCTTAAATCAACTAAGTTTAAAGTTCACATCTTTTATGAATATATCTGAAAGAATCAAAATTCCATTTGAAATCTTAGCTTCAGGGTAAGTGAAAATGTAGTCTTCAATTCTCAGAATATAAACAAACACATGAAAAAATTTGGAAGATGATAAATGTGTAAATATACAATAAATATCTTAAAAGGTCTTCATAGTACTGATATCCAAAAGAGCAATCTATGTTATGTTAATAAATCAAGTCAAAATTAATCTGCCCTTTTGGATATGGAAGTTGGGAGGTTTTAATTGAGAATAAAAGGATACTAGATAAGGAAACATACAAGTCTGTTGTCCTATTGACACTAATGTGCTGAGTAAACTGAAATTATTTTTACTTGAGTAAATTTAATATATGGATGATTGTAAATTATTGAATTACAATTGGCGTTGCTTAAAATAATATAAATATTTATAATTTATTAAGCACTTGAAAGAAGTTAAACATGATTGTAACCATCTTTTAAAGTCTTGTCATCATAAGTGTTCACAGCTACCTGGTAAAGAAATTACAATTAATGTTCTTAATTTTCAAATGAGAAATTGACCCCTTGATAGTTTAGGTAATTGGTTCAAGGCCACTTGGAAGGGCTGTACTTCCCAAGATGATACACAATGACTGAAAGAGTGGAAGAGATGCTCTCAGAATTGATGAAGCCCACCTCTTGCAAGCCACTGGCATCCGGGGAGTGAGGCCAGCAGAACTTCTCTAGTTAATATTAACAGTTGATAATCATTAAGATATTTCATTGTTGTCTAGATTTTTAAAAGAAAATAACCTCATGCTAAGAAAACATTGAAAGTGTTATAACATGGGAGTCTGATCACTGGGGACCATCTGGCTTCTGAATAAGGAAAGGTTAGGATTTTGTACTACATATGTCCACAGTGGAAATCCTTGGATGTGGACCTGAAAAGATAAAAGAGGTTTGTCTCTTTAGTATTTTTTGAAGGTTAAAGGACATCCAACATGTTTTCTAAAAACAAGAAGCCTCTGGGAAACCCAGATATAGAAACATTTTCAAACAAGGTGTCACAGCAGAGACACAACTATTTCAAGGCAAGGAATATTAATAAAATTGACAGGAAATAGGTGTTTTGAGACTTCCATAAATTTGAAGATTAATTTAACAAATATTTTATAGAATGACTATGCACCAGAGACCTAACATCAGAAAGAGATGTAGGGCATGATGAAAACACAATAGATTGATTATTTCAGAATACTAAAGTTAGTGGTGACAATAATCAGACTAATGAAGAATGAATAAGTAATATATGTGATGAGGTAACAAATTACTGACCAAATATTCTATGGATATAAATATGGATGAGTTCCATGTTGTGGGTAATGCAGAACTCAATCCAAAGTTCATAATCTTGATTATAAGAGACTAAGAAAAATAAAAACACAGAAGGTGTAACACAGTTATCATGCAAGTATATATACATCTGAGTTTGGAAACAGAGGAGTAAAGAGATTTTGAGTTTCTTTGGCTGAGGTGATTTTCTTTTTTGTCCAAGAGATTTAAAGTTAATTGCAATGAGTACATGCCTGCTGAATTTTTCTTGATTTTTTACTATTACAGAGTGAAATTCCTACAAGCCAAGCATTTTGGATATGCTCATTCAGTACTCTTGTGAAAGAATAAATTGTCTCAATAGTACTTAATTCTGAAATTGCCATATTTCTTTGTATTTTTTTATTTTGCAAGGTCTTACCCTGGGAGGTGCTACAATAGCTTATTTTCTGGGACATAACTCAGATTTGAATCACCATTGTGATTTTATTGGCGGTATATAAGTTATTTGTTTTGTGTGTATCGCTATGCCACATTATTGAAAAGAGGAGAAAAAAATCACCTTTAAATTATCTTCAAACCTCATAGGTATAGGTTAAACATTTAAAATATTTTATAACACATAGAAAGTAAGAACTGTGTCTTTCTAGTGTTATTTTGCTTTGTGTAATAATTTGAATAATAAAAGCAGCTCTTCCACAAAACCACAAAAAGGAAGTAATAGTTATTTGATGCTTTCTGTGTTTTTACTCATGTTTTACCATGCCCTTGATTCCTTGTTTTTACAACTCTTTGCAATCTTGATTCTCTTTTTCCAGAAAACCCATTTAATTATATTTATTACTTGCATCAGTAATCCTCCTTAAATTACCTAAAATGCTGTCCACAACCCCATAGTTTATTCTAATACTTGGAATATAGTTTACATAAAAATAATTCTATATATAATTGTCCACCTTTTTATCTGTTTCCTGAAAACCCATAGAATGGAGGTATTATATCCTATTATCCCAAATGACTAGCACATACCTGCTTTCTTGCTGACATTTTTAAAACATTTTTAGAAATAAGTAAATAATTTTTCATGAACATGAAAAAATTAAGAATTTATATCTAGAAGATTCTTATTCTGCTTATAGGAAGCTATTGCTACCCATATAGGGATATTGAGTTAAGAAAACCATTGTACATAAAATCACTTATTTTATTATTTCAAGAAAATGACTACACTATTCAACATTAACTAATTGTTACTGTTTTCTTCTGTTTGTTTTATGTGTGGAATTATTCTGTGAAATATACCTCAGTGAAGCACTTTAGTCAGGCATATCCTAGAAAATCTAGTGTGTTGCCTTTGATGTAACTTATTTCAACTAGAACTGGGAGAATAATAGCTGTGGATTAGTACAAACGCTGAACAGAGGAAAGATAAATTCATGGTCCACAATATAGGGTGGGAACAAGAGAGAGCCCTACTGTAGAAGGTGCTGTCTGCTTGGAGACCACCATCACCTTGCTGCTAGTTTCCATTTTCTATTCAAGTAATAATGTAGTTCTCAGTAACATCCAAGACAATAACAAGGAAAGGTTAATCAAAGGGAAAACTCCAAGACAATCAAGCAAAGTTTATCATATGTTTGTGAATTTAGAATTAAAATGGATGCACATTTAGAAATTATTGTAATCTTGACCATAATCCTGCTAAAAGAAAAGGCAGGGACCTGACATTCTATTTATGTCAATAATGCCATTATCTGTCCTATAAGTTTTTTTTTTAATTCAAATTGGTGCATTTATAAAATTAAATTTTGATTACATGTTTTTCCTCTTTCCACTATAATTTAAGGCAATTTGGGGAAAAAATCTTCCTTTTTCATCACAGTATCACCCACACAAATCATAAAATAATTAATTTTGACTAAATGAATTAAACACCTATTTAAAGGCCCTTTAAAATTCCATTATAAGCTTGAACATCTAATATCTAATTATTACAAATAAAAGTCATAGTATTACAATTCTATGAGTCTGAATTTTTAGGTCAGAAAGAAATTTAAAACCCTTTTCTGAAAATTACCTATGACTTTCAAAAACTCTCAAGTTTTATTTCCCTGTTTCTTCACCTACAAATTAGGAACAGTAATATTTACTTTCAAGGGAATATTGTAAGCATATTGCATGTGAGTTGCCTGATTCAAGATGGATCATGTAGAATATCATATCATTAGCAGATATTCTTTTTATGCATGGGCAGGAACCAAGAAATGAAATCAAATATTCTTTTGCTTCCTGAACTTCCTAAGCCCCAAGTCATTTCTAGGCCCCCAGATTAAAACTCAGTTCTCCAAATAATTGAACTTTCACCAGGTCAAGGAAGCTTCATGCATTTTATTTCATTTATTTTGCATGGTCTATTCTTAATTTATCTTTAATTTTTCAACCTAAATGTTAAAAATGTCCAATACCTCAGAGAGTTGTAGAGAGGGTTAAATATCCAATGCATAGAAAATAACTACAGGTTTGGAATACATTTGAAGAAAAAAGGATCACCTCATTTTCTCCTCTTCTTCCTTTTCCTCCTTCTCATAATTATCATTATTATTAATATTTTAAGAATCTGAATGCATACACTTTTTCTAACTCTTTCAGAACATTTATGTAGATATTTACATTTTATTACATGCCTTGTCATTATGATTATTTGATTTCACAAAAATGTTAAGTGGAAGCAACATTTCCTAATAGCATTTGTTTTTATTACCTTCCTAAGGACAAAATGTTCAAAAGTCCATATATATCTTGACACTTTTTTATCAAGCTAAATGCCCCATATCTCTTACACAGCAAAACACTCTATTCAAGCCCATAATCATTAACCCTGATCTGTCTACTTCATTCAAATTGAATTGAATAAAATATTTGAATTTGCATAAAATTCAGAAACAATATGCAGCATAATCAAATTTATTGAGTGTGATATGGGAGAAATTTTAATATGGAAATGGAAAAGAAGTAAAACAAAATGAAGTGAAGCTAATAGAGGTAGGAAGATATACCATTTAGAAAAGCTTTATTCATTTGATACTACTAATATTTCATTTAGCAGAGGAATACATAACCTTTTGAAAAGTGTCCTTAAAGGCTTGCTTCACTTGCTGGTTCCTCAGAGTATATATGAATGGGTTCCTCATTGGAGCCACAGAAGTATTGAGAATGGCTACTCCTTTGATCAAGGATGCCCTTTCTGTGACTGAAAGGTTGGCATACATGAATATGCAGCTTCCTTAAGAGATTAAAATGACAATCATGTGAGAGGAACACGTGGAAAATGCCTTTTTCCTCTGACTGGCAGAAGGGAGTTTCAAGATTGTTCTAATGATGAGCATGTAGGAGAGAATTATTAATGCTAAAGTGAAAAGTAGAATCTCTATTGCAGAGTAAAAACAAATCACTTCCAGGAGCCACAATTCTGAACAGGATAATTGCAAGAGAGGGAAATAGTCACAAGCAAAGTGATCAATGACATTGGAGCCACAGTAGTCTAACTGGAGGAAAAGAAAAACTGGTGGGAAAATATTTAGAAATCCTGCTAGCCAAGCACAAAATATAAGCAGCATGCAGACTCTTTTGCTCATGATGGTTGTTTAATGCAGGGGTTTGCAGATGGCCACATAGCGGTCATAGGACATGGCAGTTAGAAGGCAGAATTCAATCATACCCATGAAGATGAAGAAAAACAATTGAGCTGTGCAATTATTGTATGAAATAGTTTTGTCTCTGGTTACAATTGTGCTGAGGAATTTAGGGATACAGACAGTTGTAATGATATTTCTAATACAGAGAAGTTCCTGAGGAAGAAATACATAGGGACCTGCAGATGGGGATCCACCAAGGTGAGCGTGATGATGGTTAAATTTCCAATGATGCTTAATATATACACGATCATTAAAAAGAGGAAAATCACAACTTGAAGCTCAGGGTCATCTGATAGCCCTAGAAGAATGAATTCCTTGGGTGCTGTGTGGTTTCTCATTGCTGATATATAAACATATATATATAAACATATATATATATATATATATCTCCTTTAGAAAACAAAACTATGAAATTGTTTAAATATCCATGATGATTAATCAATGAAATAAAAAAAGCATGTTCTTTTTCAGCAATCCACTCTAATTTCCCCTTTACCTGTCATTAAAGCCAAAAAAACAAAAAAAGTAGAAGATGAATTTTGATGTCTCATCTTTGAAAATATCCTATCAGAGGCATGGATAAAATATTTTGTTAGTAACATTTCAACCAAAGCTATTTCTTCTAATACTGATTTAAAATTAAGCATCTAACTTTTGTTAAAATATAGGATTCTTTTTATAAAACATATGAAAATGTACCAATTAAGATTTTTTTACTTTCCTCAATATTATATGAGGGCCTGAATGCCGGCAAAATGTAAAAATAGTATTTGAAAGGCCTACAGATATCATTTAGTCTTAATTCCACATTCTATATTGGGGAAACTCAGACCAGGTAATTTAGGAAACTTGATAAAGTTAAAAATTTAGCACCTTGTAATCCTATCACTTTAGAACACACATGTTTATCTTTGAGAATGTTGGTTTGGCATTCTCTTGCATTACTCTTACACACACACACACACACAACATGCACACGGGCACACATATATAAAGAGAGTATAGTTTTCTCTTTTTCCCACAAAAGACCAAAAGGACAAGAAGAAGGGGAAATTTCCTATAGTAAAGCAAATCATTTTATAGAAAAAGTTTATTCACACAATGAACCAGTAGTTTTAAAAAATACTATTATAATAAATGAGCAAGCACATGGTCAAAATAACATTTCTGTGGCTTCACTGATATGAAATAATTTAGAATAAGCAAACTCATGGAGTCAGCATCTAGAATCTAAGTTACCAGGAGATGCGGTAGGGGTAGGGAATGAGGAGTCAATGCTTTACTTCTACAGAGTTTCTATTTGGGTTGATCATAGAGTTTTGATAATCAATGGTGACGATGGCAGCAAAACACTGTGGATGTAATTAGAGCACTGAATTAGATATGTAATGTGATTTTAAGGGGAATTTTAGTTTGTATGTATTTTACCAGAACAATTGTTTTTTAAGTTCCCAGTGAACCTTAAATGGTAGACTGCAATTAATAGTACAATTTCACACCAATCCTTTCATGAACTGTTACAAATACTACACTAATATAAGGTTTTCATAATATGGTTGTATATGGTAGTTTTGCATTTTATACATGATTTTTCTGTAAATCTACAATTTCTCTAATAAAAGAAAATAACATTTACTGTTAAAAACTAATCTTTCATATACGGTTTGTCATTTTTGTAATCTTATTTCCATCACAGTATAACATTTAAATTTGGAAAATATAAATGAACAGTGCAGTACTTGCTATGCTTCTGCTTCGGGACTCCTTAATGGTGATCATGTTTTATCATGTTTGAATAAAAATGAAATAACGTAAGCATGTTGGAGAATAACACATTTACTTACTTCCTGGTTCTTCTTGATGATTTAGGCTGAATTTCTACTGTCTGTCTGCCTAAATATTCTTATCACTCCAGAGCTGGTAATAAAGTTAATAATTTGCTTATTTCCCATTGTATTTTCAAAACAAATATGTTGACTTTACTTTGTATTAGTTCTCAGAGTTCATAGTTTGCCTTGCTTCTAGAGTAGCTATATTTGACTCACAATATTCTGCATTCCTGATATTATAAAATTATTGGAATATCTTAATATGCACAGCTCATTACTGCTTTTCCTCTCTCACCTAAGCTCCATGTACTAAGACTGTACCTGGGTCGTCTAGTAAGGCATTCTTCCTTTTGCCCTTTTTCATATAATACACAAAAATTAATTTAAACATTTTCTTTGCATTCATTCAGTAACTTAAAATAAATATTGTAATTCTCTGATTATACGTTACTGCTATTAAAAAGTAATATAATCCTTAGCTTCAGAAGGAGCCTGCAAATGTTGCTTTGTAAAATATAAAATAAGTACTGTTCCTCTCTATGTTCTCATACAAATGAAACTGGGCTGATTTTATTGTAAATTTCTCTTTTTGGCTCAGGGGAGTTCATTAAGAAAACAAAGACTGCCGAGGAGAGATATCATTAAAAGATAGAGATGAATCACTGGCATTGATCTTTCTGTAGGTATTTTTTAGTAAGTATGAGAAAGCATGATTATTGAGGAAAATGATCCAATGTATAAATCATGGAGTAGGATAGTATGATGTACAACATGATTTTTCAATGACTGTATAAGGAGTCCACTTTTATTTTTTAGAAATTTCACACCTATCCTTCAGGGAGTTGTTTTACTTATATCTCTTTACGTTTTGCAACTATAGAGTTGATATTTTCCCTACTGTATCACGGCGATCTGGTACAAAATATTTTGGTATTTAGTGTGAATTAATTAACTTTTAGAATGTATAACTTATTAAGGGCATACATTTGGTTTTAATCATTTTTGTATGCTACACAGAACCTATAATAGGTACTTTCTATGTAGGAATTATTTGCGTGTGTACCTCATAACACAGTTTTCTTTACTTTTTATTGTCATGGATAAATATTTTAGATTATACACATACACACACATACACCAGCTAGAGTAATCTTTTCAAAATGTAAATCAGAAAATAAAACGCCTGTGTTTCAAATCCTTCCATGACTTCCCATCTCCTGCTGACTAAAATACAAAATTATTATAAAAATTCATGAGTAGGTGCTCTATAGTCCACATTATCTCTCATTTTTGACCCTCACCCTTTCCTTATTCACTTGTCTCCAACCACACTGGCCTTCTTACTTTTCATGGAACACACTAAGTACATTCCTGACTACCTGATTTTAGTTTTATATGAAATACTCTTCCTCAAATACCTGAATGCATCACTTCCTCTTTTCCCATTATCCTCCTTTTTTCCCACCAAATTTCACTTATCTTTTGTGTATCATCTCTTCCTCCACTATATAGATTAGAACTTTTTTCTATATTTCCTTGATTTATCCCAGGCACCTATGAGAAAGAGGAAACACAGGGGGCATCCGATAAATATTTGACACATGAGTGAATATTTTGTTTTACACAAATTCTTCCTGCTCAAATCATTTATGTTTATAATGCCTATCATTCTGATAAACAATAAAGTTATGGGATATGATAAGAAATTGTTTAAAACTGAATTTCATTCAAATAAAAATATTTTTACGCTTTTAGAAAATTATTTTACAACTTTTATCATACAATTGCAAAAATTAAGACCATCCCCTTCTCCAACATATTTTTTCCATATATTTCTAAGACCTTTTCCTTAATACTCCCACCCATGAGGCCCCATGGCCATGGTTAGTTGAGTGGTAATTGGACATTGCTTTCAAACTTTCATTTGAATAATGAGCTTTACATTTCAAATAAGAAATTCAAAGACAAGAAGCCTTATGGATACTGGAGCTGTAAAAATATGAGGAACATTTGGGTGGCAAATAAACCTAGAATTCTGAAAAGAAAACCATCTCCAGAAATAAATATAATAAAACAGCCATAGAAAGAAAAATATAACTAAGATGTTGATAGATGATTTTAGATTTCCTGAGTGGTTGCATTTCCTGGAATTCAATCCCATGTTATTTTCCTTTATTAGCCCTTTTATATATATAGGGAAAATTTTACGCTTTATAATCACTGGGTCCAAGATTCATATCAAAGCAATATTTGCTACATGTTGCATGTATTATCCTTTGACTCGTTTCCTTCACTGTATGATTTACATTAGTTGAATCCCTCAATTTAAAGTACATATGATATACTCACACTGTGACAAAATATATGAACCAAGAAAGTAAACATTTGAAAATCTGGCATGTGGTTATTTTTTTAACTTCTTAATATTCATTTTTTACTAGAGATGTACATTTTGCAACTGAAATATGTAATATTTTATAGTTGTATAAATTTTACATTAATAATTTTCCTGATTTTCTTTATAGTTATAAATACAGAACTATAGCATTTACACATTTGATGCCATGTGTGTGGATTACTGATAGGATTAATGATGAGAGCTTTTGAAATTGAGGCTAAAGAAAGAAAATAGGCAGAATGAGCAAACCCCTGAGT
The DNA here is from genome assembly GCF_023851605.1 of Tamandua tetradactyla. Classification (NCBI taxonomy): domain Eukaryota; kingdom Metazoa; phylum Chordata; class Mammalia; order Pilosa; family Myrmecophagidae; genus Tamandua; species Tamandua tetradactyla. The sequence goes on from NC_135333.1 coordinate 121,192,752, forward strand.
TTACCTGTAATAAATAGTATAAGGAGACATTGGAATGTAATGAATTTGTAATTGGCATAACCTTAAAATGGGCAGTAAAAATAGTTATTCAATACATTTTAATAGTACAGCTTTTCACTTGTAGCTTTCTGAACTCTTCTTGTTCTTTGTAATTGACAGTTTAATCAATATGTGACAGATCTTATTTTTCTTCAACTTTTTTCTTTTGCTGGTCTCAGGATATGCATAGTAATGTCTTCTGCTAAGTTTTCTGTCGTTATTCTTTGAATATTTTTTCTGCACCTTTTCTCCTGTTTTCTCTTGCTGGGACTCCCATGATACTGACTTACCATGCTTGATGGGGTCTCAGACGTTTCTTAAGCTATCTTCACTTTTTATAGTTCTTTTATCTTTCTGATTCTAATCCTGACTCATTTCAATGTCTGTCTACAAGTTTGCTGATTCTTTCTTCTTTCAGCTCCAACCTGCTGTGGAACCCCTGCCAGGAATTTTTCATTTCAGTTGTGGTCTTCAATCCAGTAGTTCCATTTGGTTCCTTTTAAAATTTATCTATTGATATTCTCATACTCATTCATTGTTTTCTTGACATCCTATAGTTCTTTCTCTGCATTTTCCTTCATCTCCTTCAATATGCAGAAGACTTTTGTTTCAAAATATTTTTCTAGCAATCTACACTCTGTTCTTCTTGTTAGTTTCTGGATTTTTATCTTCTTACTTTGGATGCAGCATTATTCCTGGTTTTTGGGTGTGTTTTTTTTTTTTTTTTGGTTGTTTGTTTATTTGTCTTATAATGTTTTGTTGCACACTGTACATTTTAATATTTTAAATGCCAACCCTATGGTTTAGTCCCTGAGAGATCTGTTTCTTGAGTTTGTAATCAGCTCATGATATGATAGAGATTTTCTTGGTGTCCACCCTCCTATAAGAAATGTCTACCCAATGTGATTGCAAAGTTCAGGGTCTTCTCTGTCTTTCTGGTCCTGTATCTTATCACAGGCTCGTACTTACTAGTGGCTTAGGAAGTCCCCCATTTACAGATGTAAATTTCCCAAAGGGCATAACTTCTCCCTTTCCAGGATGTTCCATTGCCAGAAAAAAATATATAAGCCCTGTCCCAAATCTTCCACCTTAATTTTCGTACAGTGGTTTTGTTGACTCAGGCTGCTATTGCAAATACTGGGAGAGGATGCGGGCTGTAAAGGTTATTGCAGAGTCAATCTTTACCAGTCAGAACAAAGCCTGGGATCCCTAGTAGAAGATCCTGTCTTCCCTGGAGAGGGCTGTGGAAGGGGCCAGGAAATAGGCCAGGAAGTGGGCCAGGAAGGGAGACAGGAGTTTTTCCCATGGTTCCCCAAATCTGCACTTACTTTCCCTGCAATAACAAATACAACACTTCAACTTTCTTCCACAGCTCTGAGGAAGTGTACTATCTTTCATTCTCTTCTGGTATATATATATATATATATTTTTTTTTTTTTCCCTTGGGGATGGGATATGGTCACTCTCACCGCTGGGCTCCCAGGAATGTAAAGTTGCTAATCAAAAGCCAGTCCCCATCCCAAACTGGACTTACAGGTCCCATTTGACACCAGCAACCTACACCGCAGGTGGACCCCACTGCTTCCAGCCATGAAATTTGGGATTGGGTGCCTGTAGCCCCCACATGAAGAGAACAACTTAATGGCATTTACCATAATTTACTAGTCTCTTCTTCCTGAGATGCTGTATAGTGATCTACTGAATCTGAGGTTTTGAAATAATTTATTCACACAAATCTTGTCTCTTTAATAGTTGTTGCATTACAACTGATGCCTCAAGCTTCTTATTTGGCTATCTTCTCACAGTTCTCTGGGAACACAATCTTTAAAGCTTTAAAATATCAATTCGAAATAATAACTTCATACCCAGAGAAAATATTCAAATGTGCAGTCAAAACTAAGATAGTGTCAGACTGCTTCTCATATATATATATATATATATATATATATATATATGAGATTTTGTCCCAGAATCTACACTTAAAGAAATACTAATGGGATTTTTTCATACAGAATAAATATTTAAATGAAGGAAACAGAAATTCAGTAATTAATGAAAGAGTATTGAAAGCTAAATAATGGCAAATATATATATTTTCTCTTTCACCAATGATACTGATATATTGTGGAGTTTAATAGATAAAGCAACGAAAGCAATTTTTTTTAAAGCAGGAGGTGTAAATGGATTTGAAGTGATCTACTTCTTACTATAATCATGGATGTGGCAAAACATTTGTATCCAAGTGTAAAAAGTAAAAAAAAAAAAGATTTAATCATTGGATAAACAATAAGAAGTTATTGATAGAATGTATAATTCATAATTTAGCAGAGAAAAATAAAATTAATTAAATACTTCATAAACCCAAATTAAGAAGTATTAGGAAAAGGACATAAAAAATCAAAGAACTCTATTAGTTAATGTACTGCAAAATGATTGACAAAGTCCAAATACATCCTAAATTAGATTAAGTGAAAGAAAATAAAAGATTACAGAGACCATTTGTGCTGGTTTGGAGCCATTATGTAGCCCAGAAAAGATATGTTTTAATCCGGATCTAATCTTGTGGAAGCAGCCATTTCTTTTAAACCTGATTGCATACTGTAGGACAGAAACTTTTGATTAGATTATTTCCATAGAGATGTGGCATGTCCAATTGTGTGTTTGGCATTTTGATTAGTTGGAGATACGAGACCTCTCATTCCAGGTTGATCTTGATTAGTTAATTGAGTCCTTTAAAAGAGGTAACATTTGATGAGCTCTAATTGCAAAGCCAATGTAGATGATTGTAGATCGAGACAGGTAGCCTAGGTACTTATAAGGACTCACATAAATAACCAGAAACTGAAGAGAAGAACTGTCTGGACAGACAGATGCTAAGCTAAGAGATGAAACCCAGAGTTTGTCCTGAAACAGCTAAATGAATGCTCACAGATGCTTACAGAGGAAACCGCTGGTATCAGAAGCTGGAAGCAAGGGAACCAGGATCAAGGACCAACAGTCAACAGCCATGTGTCTTAGCAAAGCACCATTTTTTGAGCCACAGTATCTCTCTCTGGGTGACTTAGTTTGAACATATTTATGGCCTTAGAACTGTAAACTTGTAACTTGTTAAATTCCCTTTTTAAAAGCCATTCCATTTCTAGAATATTATATTCTGATAGATTTAACAAACTAATACAGATTTTGGTTCCAGAGAAGACGGGTGCTGCTGTGGTTTGCAAATATCAAACATGTTGGACTTGTTTTTAATACGCATAAGGGGAAGATTCTGGAAGAGTTATGAGGAGCTTGATAGAGAAGACATACAATGCTTTGAACAGACTATTGATAGAAATGTGGACTCTAAGGATACTTCTCATAAGGCCTTAGACAGAATTGATGCACATGTTATCGCAAACTGGAAGAAAGGCAATCCTTATTTTAAAGTGGCAAAGAATTTGGCAAAATTGATCATTCATTTTGGAAGAAAGGCAAAATTTGTAAGCCACAAGCTGGGACACTTAAATGAAGAGATTTATAAATAAAAAGTGGAAAGTGCACCATGGTGTCTCCTTGCAGCTTATAGTGGAATGTGATAAGAAAGACACAGATTGAGAACTGATCTCTTAGGTACAAAGGAACCAGAAATTGATGGTCTGGAAAATTTTGAGCTTCCAAGAAGGAAGATCCCAGAGAATAGTGCCCCACATGAGGATTAAACATGGAACCAGTCAGCTATTTCAGAAAAAGCCAAGATTGGAGATGGAATTATCCAGGAAAGATTTGTGGAAAATCCTATATCTGATGGTTATGATCTCTGCAAACTACACAGAAAACCAAGAGTGCTGTGGGATCAGAACAACTGCCAGACTAAAAGTGACAGAAAATGTTCAGATTGTAGGAAAAGTGACTTCAGAGGCAGAACCATAGAAGCAAAGATCTGAAGCCAAGAAACCTCAAGCGAGGAGAGCAGACCCATCCGTGCACTTGGAGAGGGTAAGTTTCCCCAAGGCAGAGGGCAGGAGTTTCAGTACCCTAGGCATCAGAGGTGGTGGAGTACACTCCTTGGGGACTGGGGAGAGCCTTGCTGTCACCACATTATTCTGAGGGAGTTGACTGTGTGCCCAGAAGATGGCAGAGAGCCTGGGTGTTGCCTTGATGCTTGGGGAGGGTGGAGACAAGCAAAGGGTGGTTTCTCAATTGTCCTTCATGGTTGCAATTCTCAACCATGTATTTGGAGAGAGCCAGACCTCTGTGTAGACCTTTGGAAAAGGTCTGGCATGCCAGCACCATTTATAAGCATGTAATCAGGTCATATTATCTGTGTGAAGGCATTGATCAAGTCATTTAGCAAATGGCAAAATTATCATGCTATATGTCATAGGAATTTTGAAGGAAATTATTAAGTTTATATATTTAGTACTGTGCCTGACATTTTTATGCAATAACTAAATGTTTGTTGTTAATGATGTCTACTTATGTGAAGGTTCACATTGTTGCTTTTTTTTAATCTGTTACCTCTATTGTGCCTTTAATACTGATACAAGGAATAGAAAATACTCTATCCTCCTTATTGATATTATCATTTGCTAACTATGAATTATTTGACAAGTCTATTATTGCTTAGAGTCTGAATATATTCACCTGTCTGTACAATGTATTCTGCATTAATATAGGAAAGAACTATACTATACTAAAACTGCATTGTAGTTGTCCTGTTATATTTGTCTCTCTTACTAGATATGCATGAGGGCATTAAACATTCTTGAGCATTTTTGAATCATCTCCTTACTACACTCTGAAATTTATGAATAAATAATTGGAAAGCATATGTGTAATACCTTGCAAGTATTTAAATCACACACACTAGGTATAAGATATGAAAGATCCCTGTAGACTTTAAGTTCCACAGAGCTAAATTGTCATGTTAATTTCCTACACTGGAATGTATTTTCCAGAAATCAAGATGTAAAGACTAAACAGCCTTTGAAATATGCTAAAAATGTATATTACAGGATTTTCATTATTTTACTTGTTTTTGAATCTTTTTAACATTTCATTTTTAAAGCTAATGAAGTAATCTGCAAATTTAACAATGATGTTAAAATTTTAAAATCAACATAATTTGGGAGTCCAAGTTAAAAATAAGAATCTGAAGTTCAAATTTATCTTCTTTTAGCTGTTAATCAATCTTATATCACAAACCATAGAATTCATTATCACATTTCAGTACTTTTCATTAAAATAATATAGCATATTCTAAATTTATGTTTTTTATTTTGTAACTAGGAACTTCCTTAATTTATATAGAAAAATAAAAGTGGCATGAGTTTTGGTTTGAGTATATTTATTTTGAATGTCATAGGAAATATATAAGCATTTTCTAAAAAGTGATACAGAATATGGGCAGTGCAAAGTTGGCTCAGTGGCAGAGTTTCTGCCTGCCATGCCAGAGGCCTGGGTTCATTTCCCAGTGTCTGCCCATGCAAAACAAAACAAAACAGTGATAGAGAATATGGAAAGCTCTGCAAGCTACTTAAAATCAAGACCAATATTTATCTTGAATGTAGTAGATGCTAAGTTACACACACTAAAAAGATCCACATTTAAAGTGCAATTTGGCTATACCTATTACTACTTGGAATTGATTTTAATGAGTATGGTACAAATGACAGAAATTCTATAGTGTTGTTTAAAACATTTTCAATATTCATTTTGAAAATACATGAGAAATTACACAAAGCTTAAAACCTGAAGTACCAAGCAATAAAATATATCTCTTTTTGGTCTAAATAAACAGAATGACAATCATTTTGTTTCATTTTAACATTGCGAATGTCTTGAAAAAATAAATATAATTTTCATAAAATTTTTTAGGAAAAATAAACTTTACTAAACTTTTAAGTAAGTCAATAAGCATAATATTAGTAATGTGTGTGTGCGCACTGGTTTGAAAGTATTATGTACTCCAAAAAAGCCATGTTTTAATCCTGATTCAATCTTGTGGAGAAGCTGATTCTTTTAATCCTGATTCAATATTTGTAGTGCCAAATTTTTTTTAGATTATCTCCACAGGTATGTGGTGTGCCAATTGTGAGTGTGACCTTCTGCCTAGATGAAAATGTGACTCTACCCATTCTGGATGGGCTTTGATTAACTTATTGGAGGCCTCTTAAAGAGGATACATTTTGTACAGAGACACAGATATTTGGAACCCAGCAGACATCGCCCTGGGCCTTCCCATGAGATACTAAGCAAGCCAGAAATGGGACTGAGTCAAGGGAAGCCAAGAGATAACAGCATCATCAGAGGAGCAAAGTGAGGACCCCCCATAGGAACAGAGACTGAAAGCAATGTGTCCCAGGAGCAAGGGACCAGCAGATGCTTACCATGTGCCTTCCCAGCTGACAATGGTGTTCCAGATGGCGTCATTCTTTCTTGATTTAAGGTATCAATTCCTGGATACCTTAGTTTGGACATTTTTTGGCTCAAGAAATGTAAACCTGTAACATTAAATTCACTTTTTAAAAACTGTTCTGTTTCTTGTATATTGCATTCTGACAGCTTAACAAAGTAATACATGGTGGAAGTGGAAGAAAATGATTAGGAAAAGATCAAATTGATTATAGGGTGGCAAAGAAAGAAAATAAATAAGAACAAACCCACAAATACATATATTTAGGAATTTCAAGTTTTAGTTAATTGTTCTTTACAACGTCCTTTATTTTTCCTTCAAACTATTTCACTTACTTGAAGGAAATACCACTTTATGGATCATGTCCTTGAACACTTGTTTTATTTGCTGGTTCCTAAGGATGTAAATGAAGGGATTCAACATAGGGGCAACAGAGGTATTGAGAATAGCTATTCCTTTGGTCAATGATGCATTTCTCTTGCAGAGGGATTAGCATACATGCATATACAGCTTCCATCAGAGATGAAAATGACAATCCTGTCAGAAGAGCATGTGGAGAAAGTATTCTTTCTCTGACTGGCAGATGGGAATCTCAAATTTATATTATTTACTAAGAAAATCATCTGAAATATAATGTACATATAGGGCAGTATCACTAAGGCCAAAGTGAGTAACAAAGCAACTGAAGCAAAATAAAAACTAAGTACTTCTAAGAACCAGATTTCAGAGCAAAAGAGCTGTAAAAGGGGAAAACAGTCACATGCAAAGTGATCGATAATGTTGGAATTACAGTGATCCAGCTGAAGGAGAAGCATAAAGGGCAGAAAATGGTCAGAGGCCCTCTCAGCCACGCACAGAGCACAAGCAGGATGCAGACCTTCTTGTTCATGATGGTTGTATAGTGAAGAGGCTTGCAAAGGGTCAGATAGTGGTCATAGGACATGGCTGTTAGAATGTAGAATTCAGTAACCCCCGGGAAGATAAAGAAAAAGAGTTGGGCTGCACAATTTTTGTAGGAAATGGTCTTATCTCTGGTGATAATTACTCCTAGGACCCTAGGAATACATACAGTCGTAAATGAGATTTCCTTTCTAAGAGGAAGAAATACAATGCAGTCTAGAGATGGGAGTCCACCAAGGTTAGGATGGTGATAGTCAGGTTCCCAGTGATGCTTAATACATACGTGATGAATAAAAAGAGGAAAAGCCCAATCTGAAGGTCAGGACCATCAGGAAGGCCATAAAGGATGAACTGTGTGATCACTACGTGGCTGTTCATTTCTCTCTCTTTTGTCTTCTTTAAAGTTATCTAAAATATTAAAGGCAAAAGATGCATATATAATTAATCAAGATAAGCAACATCATCATCAAAACGTTTCTAAAATATTATGCCATCAATGTCAATTTTATTTTACTTTGATTATCTTGCTGGCATTATATTTCAGTACATTTCAATAAATAATCCTTTTTTAGTTCTTCTCATATAATCTAGCAGGAGATGTTGAAATATTCACTCAAAAAGCCACATCATTTTGTGATGTTGAATAAAATAAAAATATTCTATTTCCAATTTATGCAAAATATCATTACTTAAAAAAAGTCACAGGAAATGCATATTTCTTTCTTTTCAGTTATACATTAGGTCATGCTCCTTTCTCAAAATACAAATGGATTAATTTAATTCCATCAAAGGACAAAAGTGAAACTTAGAAGACTGAAATAACAACTCACTATTATTTCTATGGTAGAAGAATTCAAGGGATGATTTTCTTAGTAAATAATATAAATCATTTTTTCAGTATTAACATTTATGAGTTTAATCGCTAGGAAATATAAGAACATTAAACATAAAATATAATTACTATAAGATAGCTTAGGTAAACTAATTATTTAACAAATGAGGACATATTTACCTGCTTAATCTTGTTATTCCATCAAAATCTTTGATGTTTGACATTTTGTTCAGATTGCTAGAAATGCATATTTCTCTATTTGCGCATATATATATATATATGTATATATATATATTTTTTTTTTTTAAATGAAAGACATGAGGTATTACCTACTTTTCATTTATCAGTGAAGTACGAATTGGAAAACTGACTATTCACCTGAGATCTTAAGATCTCTTTGTCACCCAGCTTGTAGCCTGAAAGATTTAGGAGGCGAAAGGGTGAGAAAGTAGGAGGGTATACCGGGAAATTTAAAGCGGGCGGGTTTATTTCTGCACTCCTGGGCTGGGCTCACCGAACCCAAAATGGAGGGAGGTAAGTCAGCGCCTGGGTGATGGTGGGCGATTTTCAAGCAAGGGGGTCGGGTGACGTCTGAAGGGGCAGTTCTCCGGAAGTCCGGTGGTCAGAAGGGGCGGTTCATCAGTTCCGGAAGTCAGGTGTCCGGAAAGGGCGGTTCCAGAAGCATTTAGGGAGGGGCGACACAGCTTCCTCAGCTCTAGTTGCAGTGCCGTTCCAGTTCCCCTGACTTAACATAGCCCAGTGTAATTTCCATGTGACTATCCACCTTCTAATGTTATTAAACTTTTAGAAAAATGATTATTCTCTTGTAATTCTGTCCAACATTTCTATTTTACATGAGGTGACATCCAGGAGGGTATTCCAGAAATAACTTTCATTCTTCCTAACCTACTCAATTAGTTTCCAGCTAAACAAACACTAAGATAGTTCTCTAGAGTCTGTTTACTGATGTCTGGGTAAATATCCATAGATTTTTGATAGTCAAATTCCTTCTGTGAAGGATAGAATGTAAAATCGTTTGTTCCTGCCAAAAACTAGCAAACTTCACACAAATCAAATTTGATTTAATTTTTTCTTTATTTTATGGTTACTCAAGGAAAAACTTTCAAAAAATAAAAACGAAATATCAGAAACTGTGGAAGTATACCATACTCTCATTATTAATGTAGATCTTGAAGTTCAAGAGCTAAATTAATATTTAAAAAGAGAACTGAGATAAGATAATATTATATATTACATGTATAGATTTTCAAATTAAGATCTGGCTTCCCTCTGGTTGTATGTGTGTGTATCAAATAAATATATATATATAATTTCTTAAGCCATGCTTGTGTTAATCTTAGCAGAGACTGTGCAGTTCCTGAGAACAAGGCAAAATTCAGGTTACCCCTTTGCTATTCTTAGAGCATGAGGGATTTCTGGAGGCCATACTTGGATTTCTCAATAGTCTGCAAATTTCTATAGTGGATCTCCCTTGAGAAGAGTTATGCTCCTCTTTGGGTCCCACAGAGAACCTAAAATGATCACTTCCACATAATATGTGCTACCATTAGTCATCAAAAATAAGCTAATATTTCATGCTTAATATTCCATGAGTAATAAAATATTTATAAAATGTACTTTCTTACAGAAGTAAAACATATCATCTACGTTATATTTCATTATCTTTATTAGAAATATAAAAGTTTTCTACATATGCTTTTCTGTTGTTTGAGGAGCTAAAGTTTGGTAAGTGCTAGCTCATCAGAAAGTAAAAGTTATTTCATAAATCTAAATTGAAATCACAATTATTACAATGTACATATTGTGATAAAAATTTTACAAAAATTCTACTATATAAGTTAATTTATTTAATCCTTTTTATAATTAGTAATATTTAATTGCATTTTCAATTTTGCCCATGTGCCCTTTACCTTGGCATTTAAATTTATTCATCTTTTTTACAATTCTAATGAGAAATACCACCGAACATTAAGAATTTATTTCTTTGCATTTCTGGTAAGTTGGACTGTAGTTCTGTTTTTTTATATTCTAAATATTTTAGCAATAAATAAATATGTAATATGTAATTAGATAATAACAAATCTTATATTGAGTATATAATTAGGTAAACTAGCACATATTAATCAATAAAAAGGCTTAATGTAAGTATATTTTGTTAGTCATAAAATAAATGGTTATTTCATATACACACTTAAATAATGGACTTATAAAATCAGACAACTAAATCATGGCTGGGATGCAAGTGTTTTTTTAATTACCAAAAGGAAGAGAGGAATTATGAGAGAATGGAGAAAATCAAAGAAAATGATGGGCATAACTCAAATCTGTAACATTGTTTATATAACGCCTAATTATTTAATACCGAGTAAAGAAATATTTTGGCAGAAGTAGTGTTACATCATAGGGCATATCATTACCTTGTCTACATCATTCTTAAAGGTCAGTTGTGTAGAAATATTAAAATAATCTTTTGCTTTACCACAATAACCCAATTAATGATCAGCAAGAAACACCATCATTATCCTTGGAAAGTAAACATGCAGTTGTGCCTCACCAATCATAACACTTCTCAAATAAAAACCATGCATCTTCTTGCTTATTGTTTTACATATCTCTGACTCAATAACAAACCTAAAGCATGGAGGCTTAAAATAACAGTGATTTATTATTGCTCTTGATTTAGGGGGGTTGATTGGGAGCTCATCTGGGAAACCTCAGTTCTCCTTCACCTGACTTCTCTTTCCAATAAATTTTCGTTCTTCAGGGACTCCCCACAATGCCTTCTTCTCCAGGCAGTTTGTCTAGACGTTCTTATCACATGGGAGGCAATTATAAAAGGAAGTGACCCAAATAGACAATCCTAAACAGCCATGTACTTATCAAGTTTGTGCTTGCATGATACCAGTTTATGGAATCAAGTTCAATCTCATCAAAATCAGGTCAACTTCTATGTAGATCAAACTTTATAGTTGAGTTCTTCAGGAGCAAAGTTTTTGCACTAAAAGGGAAATTTTTCTGTCTTCCAATGTAACCAACCTATAATGGAGAAACCTAGACAGTGTGTCAGTAATGTATTTTCCATTCAAGAAAAGAGGTCCATGTACATGTAGTGGTAACTGAGCATAGTAATTCTGAAAAACAGTCAGGCGCATTTTGCTACCTTCCCATGATTCTGTAGCTGGGAATGTTCTGAGATTAAGACTCACTTTGCTCTGTTGTAATGATAAACCATTCCATATAGAGGCTCTTGTTTCACTTTATGGATTATTGCTCTGCCCTCTGAGTCTATCTTCCTTTACTATAATAGCATCCATTCCTGTGCTGGTTTGAAATTGTTAGATAACTCAGAAAAGCCATGTTTGCATTTCTAATCCAATTTTGTGGGCAACCTATTGCTTAGGGAGGAAACTGAGTTGTTTCAATGGTGATGTTATGCACTCAGTTCTGGGTGTGACGTTTTCATTAGAACGTCCCATGGATATGTGACACACTCAATTGTGTGGGTGTGAATTTTATTTAGAAGGAAATGTGATTCTGCCCCTTCAAGGTATGGCTTGATTAGTTTACTCTTGTCCTTTAAAAGGGGAAACATTTTGGAGAAAACTCAAATGCTCGAATAGTTGCTAAATAGCTGACACAGGCAGAGACGTTTGGAGATACAGAAAGAAAATGCCCCCGGCAAAGAAAATAATTGAGGCCAAAGGACCAGCAGACACCACCCATGTGCTTTCCCAGCTGAGGTGTTCTGGAGCCATCAGCTTTTCTTGAGTCAAGTTATCTCTCTCTGGGTGTCTTAGTTTGGACATTTTTATGGCCTTAGAACTGTAAACTTAATAAATTCCCTTTTTAAAAGCTGTTCTATTTCTGGTAAATTGCATTCCAGCAGCATTTACTAAACTAAAACAGCTCCTTTTTTAATAGGTGAGAATTTTCTCAGTCAGTTTTCTGTCTGTAGAAATTTAGAGGTCCAGACCTCCTTTTTATTTTGAATTCTTATCTTCTTAATATCAAATCATAGTATATGAATATAATTTTATAACTCACTCAATTTACAGAGAAACACCCACACATCTGTTCACCACAGATCCTTTTCTAAATTGGGCTATAGAAACTTTAGTTTTAATTCCATCAAAATTCTTTAAAAGGCTGTTTTTGTGCAATACATCTATGGGTTTTTCTTTAAATGTTTCTGGGGGCTTAACATAAGGTGTTACAGATGAATTCTTAAACTCCTCTTTACCACGAGGCTGCATTTTACCAGCTGCCCAAGATTTGATCTTTCCCCTGAGACCACTTCTTATATTGAGAAGATTTTGTTTTGTTGTCTAGTGAAATTGGAATTGATAAAATTTTTTATTTTCCAATTCAGTAAGGGCAACAGTACTGTTAAAAATAAATCCGCTAAAGTCTTCTTACAAATTGGACAGTGTATTCCTCAGCTCATGATTTTCATCATTATTAATCATTTTCACTTTACTATATGCTGTTAAAAGAAGACAATTGTCACTTTCAGAGTTCTGGCTCAAATTTTCTTTGCCAGATTCACAGGTTTGTTAAGCATATTTTCTACTATCTTCCATGTTTCCACAGGTGACAATCTCATCATGTTTTTGCCTAATACATAAAACAGAACTTTCTTCCTCCAGCTTTTAGCAGCTAATCTCCTTCACTAACAATCTCCCTGCTGCCCTTTCGACCACTGTTTTCTGCTTATTTACAAAGCCAGTGCTTTTATTTTTAGGTTTGATAATAAACCACGCCAAAACTTAATGATTAAAAAAAATAATTTAGATCTTTTCTAATTCTGCATGGGCTGAATTCAACTGTGTTCCCTTTTGCAGCCACATTCATTTGAATACAAGTGGGTGGTGCCTTGGTTCTTTACCACTTGGCCTCTCTTCCCATGAAGTTTCTAATTTTTCAGAACTTTGCTGCATGATCCTCTCTCCAGAGAATAGCTTGGACTTCTAGCACTTCAGGTGGATTCCAAAAGAGAGGGCTCCAAATTTCTTAACATGAAATTTGACTAGGGTGCATTAAAATTAAAGATTATATACAGTATCTCACAATGTCATTCTGAATATCCCAATACCCAAAACTGATAACTCTTTCTCATTTAAATGTTCTTTATAGTTTTTCTATGGTGTTTTGGAACGCTCTACATTGAAGTTTTTCAATGACCACTTTTATAAATTTATTCTACTGTCATTCTTTGCAGTTATTGGAAAAAAGTAACTTTTAACAAGGTATGTGATAATAGCACTGATTTTTTTATTATTATGCCTTATAAATAAAAAATTAGTTGTGCATATACTTTGGGGTATATTGCATATTTGTAATAGGGCAGAAAGTAAATACATTTCAAAAAATCTACATATAAATATTTTTTTAAATGTTACCTCATCCTGTCTCTTAGTCTGTGAAGTTCAGAATGATTATTTTCTCAATAATAATTTTCTATATTTCCAAAACCATACAAATACAGAATCTTAATTTTATAATAAGAATATAGTATTTTAAATGCTTAGAATGTTTTCACTTATTTTTCTCTCATTTTTTTTTTTTTACTGATGTTGGTACCTAATAAACTTTTTCAATTAAATAATTTATATTAAACTTTAATTATGGAATGTCAAGAATAAATAATGTGAAATGCAATGGTATTATGAGCCATGTTACCAACGTCTGACAATATTTCTTCAACTATATGCACAATCAGTCCATCACAGCTGCATTATTTTATAGTCAATACAAGAGATTATATGGTTCCATCTGTAAATATTTCAGCAACTATTTATAAAAAATAAATATTTAAAAATAACATGAATATCATTATTTAACTTAAATGTACGAATAACTATTTTATATTATCTCTCTCTATTGTCCTGTAGGCAGTAAATCCCCAACTGCTTCATAAATATCAAAGTGTTTTTGAATTGACTTGATTTAATATTCCAATAAGGCCCATACATCATGGTTGCTAAATAAATGGGTTTGATTCATAATTTCTTTTCATCTGTTGTCTTTAGTCACTGCCATTTTCTTTTGCCAGTAAAACCTTCCATTTCTCATGAGAGATTTATCCATAGTTTGGATTTCCTTGATTGCATCCTCATTGTTTCACTCAACATATTTCTCTGTCCGTAATTGCTAATTAAACTTAGAAGATTAATCAAAGTTTTGGTTTAGTTACTTGATTTTTTTAAGACTACTCCAGAATTGAAATGTTATACCTACAGCAGGAGGGACATTTTAATAAACAGTTTTGATCCTAGCTTTCATTGATTATCAATGACTGTATTCATTAATTCATTATGCACCTCAAATGGTTATATTTTTAATCGATCATTCTTCATTAATTAGCTGGAAGAGTTTTCATTTTTAAATGTATTATTGAGATATAACTTAAATGCCATACAATTCAGACATTTATGAATAAATTCAATGGCTTTAAGTATAATCACAGATCTATGAAACCATTGCCATGGTAAATTTTAGAACATTTTTATCACTTCAGTAACAAAACCTAGTATCTTTCACCTATTACCTCCGATTCTTATGTGAACACTCCCATAATCTGAGTAATCACTAATGTATTTTTTTCTCCATAGATTTCCCTATTTAGTACTATTATATGAGCGGGATCAGCTAATAGGTGGTGTGATGTGACTGGCTTCTTTCTGTTGGTGTAATTGCAAACTGTATCCATGTTTTATCATGCATCAATATTAATTTCCATTTTATTTCTATATAATAGTCAATTACACGGCTATGCCACATTTTGTTGTCCATTCATCAATTGATGGACATTTGGGTTGTTTCCATCTTTTGGATGTTATAAATAATGTACCGATAAATATTCACATAAAAGTTTTGCATAGACATATGCTTTATTTCTCATGAGTGCACTCCCAGGAGAGGAATTGCCAGGTCATTTGTTAAATCTATGCTTAATAATTTGAGAAATTGCCAGACTTATTCCAAAGTGGCCAGATCATTTTACTTTCCCACCATCAGTGAAAAGGTCCCAATTCCTATATAAACTTAACAATATTTGTTATCTAACTTTTTTATTATAACCACCATAGTGGGTGTGAAATGATATCTTACAGTACTGATTTCTATATCTTTCATGTTCATCTTTTCATGTACTTATTGGCCATTTGTATGAAATCACTGAAATGTCTGTAGATCCTTTTCCCATTGTATCTACTTTTTTCTTATTTGTCCTTTCCCCATTTCTTAAATTGGATTATTCGTCTTTTTCTTTTTTAAGGTATGAGTTCTTTGAATATTCTAAATACAAGTCCTTTATCAAAGACATTATTTGCAAATATTTTCCCCAGTGAATGGTCTTGGAGCCATAGTCAAAAATGAATTGACTGGAGCAAGCCATGGTGGCTCAGTAGGACAAGTTCTCACCTGTCATTCTAGAGACTCGGGTTCAATTCCTGGTGCCTGCCCATGTTGAAAAAAAAATGAATTGACTGAAAGTACTGCCTTTACAGTAATACCATTAATATTTAATGGATTAAACTTCCCAGTCAAAAGACACAAACAGGAAAAATAGATTATAAAATGGATTCCATCTGTATACTGTCTCTATGAGGCTCACTTTAGATCCAAGGCAAAAATAGATTAAAAATGAAAGGATAGAAAAAGATATTTCATGCAAACAAGTCATAAATAGCAGGTAGCTATAATAATATCAGAGAAATTAGACTTCAAATATAAAACAATTAAAAGAGACAAAGAAGAACAATATGTATTAATAATAGGAACAATCCATAAAGAAGACAGAACAATTATATTTATACACCAAGTCAGAGAGCCCCTACAATATAAGAGGCAAACACTCAAGAGAGAAGTAGACATCTCTGCAATAGTAGTTGGAGACTTCAATATACCACTCTTATTAGCGTATAGAGCATTTAGACAGTGGATCAGTAAAGAAACAGAGATTTTGAATAATACAATAAATGAACTGGACTTAGACACTTACAGAACATTGTACCTTACAGCAACAGGATATAAATTTTTCGCAATTGCTCATGGATCATTCTACAGGATGGACCACATTTTGGGCCATAAATCAGGTCTCCATATATCAGGTCTCCATAAATTTGAAAACATAGAAATTATATGAAACAGTTTTTCAGATCATAATAGAATGAGGTTGGATATCACTAGTAAGCAAAAGTCTGGAATTTTGACAAATATATGGAGGTTAAACAACACAAAACAACCAATAGGTCAAGAAGAAATTACAAGACAAATCAGTAAATATCAAGGCAAATGAAAATAAGAACACAATATAGCAAACTAATAGATGCAGCAAAGACATTGCTGAGAAGGAAGTTTATTATCCTATATACCTATATTAAGAAAGAAAAAGAATAAAAGATGAGGAATTACCTAATCACCTGAAGGAAGTGCAGAAAGCATAGCATACTAACTTCAAAGCAAACAGAAGGAAAGAGATAACAAAGATCAAAACATAAATAAATGAATGTGAGAATATGAATAAAAAAGAGATAATCAACTAATCAAGAAGGTGACTCTTTGAGAAAAATCAATATATAGATGGATTCTTAGCTATGCTGTCAAAGCAAAACAGAGAGAGTCAAATACATAAACAAAAATGGGACAGGAGGCATAACTAGTAACCCTGCAAAAATAAAGGAGATGATGAGAGGCTACTGTGAGAAACTATAAGCTAACAAATTAGATAACTTAGACAAAGTGTACAATTTCCTAGAAAAGCATGAAATATAAGCATTGACTAGAGAAGAAAGAGAAGACCTCAACAACCCAAATATAAGTAAAGATTTTAATCAATCATCATAAACTTCACAAAAAAGAAATATCCAGGACCAGATGGCTTCACATGAGAATTCTACCAAGCATTCAAAAAAGAATGAATATCAATACTGCTCAAACTCTTCAGAAAAATTGGAGAGAAGGGACAGCTACCTAATTCATTCGCTGAAGCCAGAATCACCCTAATACCAAAGCCAGACAAAGATGCTACAAGGAAACAGCAGGCCAATCTCTGTAATTAACCTAGAAATAAAAATTCTCCACAAAACACTTGCAAATCAAATCCAACAGCACATTAAAAGAGTTATACATCATGACCAAGTGGATTTTATTCCAGGTATGCAAGCAGGATTCAACAGAAGAAAATCAATTATAATATATCCCATCAATAAATTAAAGAGGAAAAAATACATGAAGATCTTGATTGATGCAAATATGGCATTTGACCAAATTCAGCATCCTTTCTTGATGAAAACTCTTCAAAGAATAGTAACAGAAGGATACTTCCTCAAAGGATAAATAGAATAGATGAAAAACCCACAGCTAACACCATACTCATTGGGGAAAGATTGAACGCTTTCCCTCTAAGATCACAAACAAGACAAGGATGCCCACTGTCACCGTTGTCATTCAAGATTATTCCGGAAGATCTAGAGAGACATTGGGCAAGTAAAAGAAAAAAAGCAAGACATCCAAAACAGAAAGGAAGAAATAAAACTTTCACTATTTGCAGATGACATGACCCTATATGTACAAACCCCAGAAAAACTACATCAAATCTGCTAGACCTGAAAAATGAGTACATTAAAGTGGCAGATTACAAAGTCAGAACACAAAAATATTTTGCCCTTAATAGCAAAAAATATTTTGCAAAAGAAAAATGGAGTGGGAAGCCTCATGCTACCTTGCTTTAAAGCACAGAACAAAACAACATGGGTCAAAACAGCACAGGACTAACATAAAGATTAATATATTGACCAATGGAATAAAATTGTGTGTTCTGAAGCAGTCCCTCTATCTATGGATGAGTGATTTTTGATATGCACTCAAGTAAACTCCTTTGGGTCTTCAACAAATGGTGCTTGGAGAACTGGATATCCATACCCCTAATAACGAAAGAGGGTCCCACTCTCATACCATATAGAAAAATTAACTCATAATGGATCAAAGATCTAAACATTTGAGCTAAGACCATAAACTTTTAGCAAAAAGTGTAGGGGAATATCTTAAGGATCTTGCAGTAAGAAGTGGTTTCATGGACTTTACGCACAAAGCACAAGCAATGAAAGAAGTAAGTTAAATAAGAATTCCTCAAAAGTGAATACTTTTGCGCATCAACAGACTTTATCAGGAAAGTTAAAAAACATCCTACTCAATGGATTAAAATATTTGGAAATCACATACCAGCTAAGGGTTTAATATTCAAAACATAAAATGAGACCCTCCAACTCAATAACAAAAAGACAAATAACACAACTAAAACATAGGCAAAAGACATGGTTAGACACTTTTCCTAGGAGGAAATGCAGGTTGTAGGAGCCAAGGGTTAATAGAAAACCTGCAGAATTTATTGGGAGTGACTGGCTTCAGAGTGGCCTTGGCAGTAAATTGTGGAGACTGTTATCTGCTTACTTGGAGGGTCTGAGAGGGATTGAATGTTTGTTTGTTTTTTAAGCCCCAAGGTCTTTTTAGCTATCTTTTGTATGTAGGGAGTAATATACTGAAAAGCAGGCTTAGTCAGCAAAAGAGCTGTGAGAAAGGATATAAAATAAAGCAGCTGAAGCTCTTCAGGGCTACAGTCCTCCTGTTCGTCTTGTGTGTCTGTGTGTTCATTTCGCACCGTTGCTGAAAGATTGCAACAAGTGGCGCCCAAACAGGGACCTGAAGTTTTCAAAGCATTCTTCACTGTGAAACCAAAAGGGTAAGTGCCTCCTTGAATTAGTTGAGGGACTTTTGGATTTGTGTTTTATATGTCACAATGGGCAATTCACCATCAATGGAACGGGAATATTTATATTTACTCAAGGGATTATTACACTCCATAGGAGTGGAGGCTTCTGATGCTTTACTTTCAAAACTTTTCAAACATGTTTCTCAAAAATGCTATTGGTTCCACTGTCAACATAAAGTGCAGCTTAATCTTAGAGATTGGAAGGAAGTTGTAAAAACATTATGTGAGCATCATCAGCGAAGGGACTCTAAGAAGTGACTACTCTGCTTTTGTGTTAAACTATCCAAGGTAATTAATTGAGTGTCTCCGGATGCTAAGGATTCACAACAGGAACAGACCTAGGTCATTGTTGTAAGTCTTTTAAAGTTTAAAATAGTTTTAATTTCCTTATAGCATCAGGGTAATGGGAAATCATAGAGGGTGAATAGATGAATATATTTGTGTGTTGAAAACATTGTTAAAAACCACAGGGGTCTCAATAAAAACTTCAGAGTCACTAGAGCTCTTTTCTTTAGTACAGAAGTATTGTTATTGGTTTCAGCATAAAGACTGTACTGTTTCCTATTATTATGATAGTTTTAAAAGATTGCTTCTTTACCATACCTTTAGCAGAGCAAGAAAAAAATTATTAATTTCTGAGCTTGTTCTTAATGAGCTGCCTTTATATAAAAATTCATACATCTGAGTCAGAAAATATTCAATAGGATCAATGCAGAACAAGAGTCAGTACTCATTCCTATGGAATTGTAACAAATTGGTCCCCTAAGGGGTGTGCAATTCAGGATTGTAGTTCTGACTCAAAGTGTTCTGTTAAGTTACCTTGGTTTAATCTAAATAATTATTCTACTGAAATTTATACCAATGCTACAAATAAAATCTTGTGACAATGAATGGGAATGGCAGCCCCATCTCCTTTTGTTAACTTAGATTCTTGACAAATAGCAATTTGGAAACTGGCCATGAGTTTAGCTCCTATTATTTGAAAAGGAAATATATTATCAGAACTTTGAAACTGAAAATTCTTGTTAAGAACTATATACTGATGCTTCAAATATGCATTAACTAAAGGATTTTAAGTATTTAACATTATTCTAACAAATATAATTTTGATGGTAATTATGTGTGGTAAAATATTTGTTTAAAATAATGACTTAAGCATAAAAAATATGACATATTTTTATTAATAGAAAAAAATAATTTTATTTTAAGATAAAATGAATTACTGTTACAAAATGAAAAAAATGTATAACAAAGCCTGAACTAATATAGTAATTGCTGAGAGTTTATAAAAATGGAAATTATGGTCAAAATCAAAAAAGAGTTAATGAGTCTAAAATAACAATGTTTTCTTAGACCCTTAATGAAAAAATATAAAATTTTTTTTCTAAATAATCAGTATAAAAGGCAAAGAGTCTGTGTTTTATCAAACTACCTTACATTAGCTTTTATCATGTCATTATTTGTATAAAAAATACTGATTTTCTTCTGGGTATCATTATACTGGCAAAAAACTGTTTCTTTTCTTGCCCCAGACCAGGTGACTTAATCTATTAATCTAAATAATATTGCTATAAATAAATCTATTACTCACTAAATAATATTCACATCATATAAATACCTTAATTCCTTTAAGCCAAAATATTTTAGTGCTTTATCCAGTGTTTGTATAAACTACATAGGTATAAACTAAATTTATCCCAAAATAACCATGACTTAAGTTCGGAGCAGATCAAATTTGAGGGCTGAATGCAAAAAACATATATACTTGTGGCATCTGTTCTATTCACCTGATGTTGCCATTACATGCAGCTGATGTTGCTATCACATGACCTTGAAAAGAAACAATTAAAATGTGTACTCTAGCTGGGAGGACTGGCTATCCTCCCAGAAAGAGGTGTACTTTAATAAAGATATCTAGGTCTCAGGAAGCTCCTCTTGGTCCCTAGGCAGTTCCCAGAGGACCCAACTGGGCCCGGTCATGTAAGCAAATTGGAATTTGACCACTATTATAAAAAAATATCATACAAACTGCATGCAATAAATTTAAAATTAGCAAAAACACACAACCAATTATAAAGAATCCTCATCCCTGCATTCCTTTTCAATCAATCCAATGAATTCATTTTATAAAAACTGGTCATTTATTATGGGTACACATCATTATTAACACTCTGCTTTCAATTTTGCTACTTGTCACTTTAAAAATTCCTAATTATATGTTGCAAAACTTGTTTAATATTTTACAAAGAGATTCTGATTTATTAAGCAAAAGGCAGTTAACAGCTATAGCTTAACAAAAATTAAAATTAATTAAACAACGCATTCAAAAAGGACAACTTGCTCAGATAAATTTAGAAAAACCTGTTAATTTTATTATTTTCTTTACCTTGCAATCTCCCACAGGCCTACTTTGGCAAGATGGTATTTTAAAATAAATTTTTTTCACCAAATAATTGACAAAAATGTTTAAATACATATTTGCAAAAATCATTTCTTTAATAGCCAAAGATCGCCAAAAATGTTATCAATTAAGAGGTCACAATGCTAAGTGCATAGTGTGTGATCTCACAAAGGGAGGGGTTCAAAGTCTATTTATTTTCAATACCTCTTGGCAAATAGCATTAAATAATTTTAAAGGACATATTAGTAATCATTTGCCTATATCAAAACTTTTGCAATTTCTTAATCATTATGATGAATATGCAACTATGTGATAATATTAGGAATTACTGATTATATATATAGAATGGAATAGTAATATGTTAAAAATGTTTTTGTTCATTTGTTAAATTTTTTTAAAATAAATAAATAAATAAACTTTTATAATTTCTAAAAAAAACATAATGGATTTTGCCTAAAATAAATCAGGCTTCCCCACTAGAAAAAACCATTACCATCTTTACTAATAATAATAATAATGGGCAGGCTGCATATGTCACCCCAGGGAAAAACAAAAGTTAGAAAACACCTTATACCTCAGCCCAACGTACTAACTTAGCAGCTGTAATTCAAATATTGCAAAATTTTCCATAATCTCTAAATATTGTTTCTAATTCTGAATATGTCTGCCAAACAGTTACTCACATTAAGACAGCTTCTTTGTTTGAAGGAGATGAACTGTCCCAAATGTTTTTACATTTACAAACATTAGTCAGAAGTTGAATTACTCCCCTTTTTGTCATGCATATAAAAACTCATACTAATCTTAAAGGTCTTTGTCATTACAAAATCAGCAAGTAGATATTCTTATGAGGGTAATTCAGGATCCCACAGCATTTCAAAAATTAACTCATATCAATAGCAAAAAGCTTTGAAAAAAATTTCCATCTTTAAACAGCAAGCTCAGGTCAGGTCATTATTAGGATTTATCAAACCTGTGGACCTTTAAATACACTCACATTTGCATCAGGGGTTAATCCTCGAAATCAAAAAGCAAATAAATTATGGCAAATAGATGTTACTCATATTTCACATTTTGATAAAATGCAGTATATACATGTTATCATAAACACTTGTTCTCATTTCATCTGGGCTACCACATAATCTGAAGAACATTTCTGCCATTTTCGATCACATCTACTTAACGCTTTTTGCTGTTATGGGATGCCCTCAATCTGTTAAAATGGACAATGGTCCTGCTTATACAGGAAAGCAATTTTGTAAATTTTATGCTACTTTTCATATTACTCATATCACAGGAATTCCACATAATCCCTCTGGGCAATGAATTATTAAATGAACAAACTGGACCCTAAAATCTATGCTCATAAAACAAAAGGGAAGATCAGGAGGATGATGTTATGAAAATAAGTACACCAAAAGATCAATTAGCAAAAGCACTGTTTACTTTAAATTCTTTAAACATTTATGATAATTCATCACAGACTCCTGCAGAACAACATTTTAGTAATTTGGAAAAGAAAAGTGATATAACTCAAACAGAACTGCAGCTGTAGCTGATCTATTGGAAAGATGTTAAGGATGATTTATGGAAACCAGGCATGATAAAGGTGTGGGTAGGGGATTTGCTCTTATCATTAAAGGTGATGGAACCTTGATTTGGATTCACTCAAAGAGAATAAAACCCAGACATGTCAACCCGGATGAAAATAATAACTAAATGGATAATGTAGATTATAGGACATATAACTTTAATTGCTGAAGGACAGGAACATAATTATATTTATTGGGTTTATATTCCTAACACCTTTGCTGCTAGCCCTAACATGGGCCAATCCAACTTTACCAAAATATCTGAATACTAGTTTAAGATTCCCAGGTCCAGTAGATTCAAGACTTCCAAAACTACTTAAAGAAGAAGAAAAATGGTATCAAATTTAACTCTTCCATTTTTAGAAAGATCCATATGCATAACTCTATGGAATCAAATAATACTTGACTGTTAGATGAGAAAGAAAGTTGAAATGGATGGCAGTTATGTCATATGGATCTAACAGTTATCATAATTAATAATTCCTAAGAAATTGTAAGAGATGTGGCCCCTGTGGGGCCGAAGATAACTGAGACTATATGGACAGGCAAGCTAAATCAAAGTTTAATACATAAAGGACAATTTGTGCCAAATCCATGGGATGATAAATATAACATTAATCAGAGAAATTTATGGAAAATTTTCCTAGGACTGGGATCAATTTTTATAGCAAAATTCTGGTAACTATAACTTCCTTTTAAATAGCAGCCATAAACATTATATGCACATATGTACTAAAGATTCATATGTATTTGTTAAAAGTCACATGCATATAAGAAATCAAACTTTTAATTGTGAGAACTGTTTTCTAGTCACTTGTCTCCAAGCATTTATGTTGCAGGAAAATGAGACTATTTTAGCAGCAAGGAAAAGAAGAGGTATGCTGCTGGTGCAGATGTCAAGATCCGGGTAATCCTCTCCAGAAACACAAGTCTTGATCCATTTGGCAAAAGAATATCTGAAAAGGACTAAGAGACTAATTGGACTCATTATTGCAGCTGTCTTTGGAATCATTGGAATTATCACAGTGGCTGCACTTGCTGGAACTGTGTTGCATCAAACTATACAGACACAGTATTATGTTATAGAGTGGCATAAAAATGCCAGTGAACTGTGGCATAGTCTATCTCACATTGAGGAGCAAATTAATAATAGAGACAGCATTGTTTCATATTGGAGATCAAATGTATAATTTAAATTTCTTACGAAGTTTAAAACGTAACTAAAATAAGAGCAATTTTTTGTATTACCCCTTTAAGATATAATTGTTCTGAAATAGAATGGGAAAAGATAAAAGAGGCATCTTTTGGGGCTTTTAGATAGTTTAAATCTTGGTATCTTAGAAATGCAAAAACGGGTATTAGAATTATTTCAGAAAATTTACATGTACCCTATGGAGGTGATGTTATACAATCAATTACCCAAAAGCTAAAAAATCTTAATCCTGTAGATTGGTGGAAAACTTCTCATTTTGTAACAACATTCGGAATAGGAATTTTACTTTTCTTACTCTTTCTTTTCCTCTTTAGTGTCCTGAAGCACCGTTTGCTATCTGTCATATCTTCTAATCATAAACAAACACAAGCTCCCAAAGTATTATTTTTAAAGTTTTGACCTCCTCCCCTAAATAAACTATAGCTCTTGACTGGTGGCCAATGATGGGTAGACCCTTCCTTCAAAGCTTAAGGGCAACCTAAGACAGGCACAGTCACTGAGCAAAGCCATGCTAACAGTATGAATCTTGCAAAACTCTTGGCTCCCCTCCAGAATCAAAGTCAGAGCACTTGACTGGTAGCCAGTGATGGGTAAGACCCTTCCTTCAGAGCTTAAGGGCAACTTAAGACAGGCACAGTCACCTCGACTTATAAAATAAAAAAGGGGGAAATGTAGGAGCCCAAGGGTTAATAGAAAACCTGTGGAATTTATTGGGAGTGACTGGCTTCAGAGTGGCCTTGGCAGTAAACTGTGGAGACTGTTATCTGCTTACTTGGAGGACAGTCTGAGAGGGACAGAATGTTTGTTTTTTTTAAGCCCCAAGGTCTTTTTAGCTATCTCTTGTATGTAGGGAGTAATATACTGAAAGCAGGCTTAGTCAGCAAAAGAGCTGTGAGAAAGGATATAAAATAAAGCAGCTGAAGCTCTTCAGGGCTGCAGTCTTCTTGTTCATCTTGTGTGTCTGTGTGCTCATTTCGCAGGGTTGCTGAAAGATTGCAACACAGGTAACTCAAAAGCATATGAAAAGATATTCCACTTCACTGCCTATTAGGAAAAGCCATAATAAAATACCATGTCACACTACTAGAATGGCCATTTTAAAAGAAAAACAACAACAATCAGATAACTAGATGTTCTGGTAAGGATTTGGAGAAATGGGTACACTTATTCACTGTTGGTGGGAATGTAGAATGGTGCAGCCACTTTGGAAGGTAGTTTGGTGGTTACTCAGGAAGCTAAGTATAAAATTACCACATGATCCAGAAATCCATTACTAGTTATAAATCCGGGACATGAACAGATATTTGCACACCAATGTTTATATCAACACTATTCCTGACTGCAAATAGATGCAAACAACCTAAATATCCATCAATGGAAGAGTGGTTAAACATAATGTGGTATATACATAAGATGGAATATTGCATGGCTGTAAAACAGTATAAAGGCATGATGCATGCAACAATGTATATGAACTTTCAGGATATTATGTTGAATGAAATTAGCCAGAAACAAAAGGACAAATACTGTATCAGGTCTCACTAACATGAACTAACTATAATGAGCAAATTCTGAGTTAAAGTTGAAAGCACAATTATCAGGAGATAGACAAATTATAGAGTTTGGGCATTTGATGCTGTAGGATTACAGAATGTTCGACAGGATTGATTATAAACATTTATAAATGGATAGCATAATACTTTGGATAGCAGCACAATAATGACAATGAACAAAGTTGAGTGACACCAGAAGGCAAGGTAGGGAATAAAAACTGGTACTGTGTCACTTAGTGAAACTCTAGAGTAGACAATTATCATGATTAAATGTACAAACAAAACGTTTTTACAAGAACGAGAACAAATGAATGTCATTATTGCTAGGTGTTAAAAATGGGATGGTGTATGGAAAAAATACAATTAATGCAAATTTTCATTAATTTCTACTTTATATTTCCTTTTTTCTCTCTTTGTAGAAGAAATGTACATTTATCATGCAGATTGTTGTGGTGAAGGCATAACTATGTGATTATATCAGGAGCAAATCATTGTATACTTAGGATGGATTGTATGGTGGGTGAATAAAAATGTTTTAAAAATAAACAGAAATATACAAGTGCTAGAGAAGATGGGAGGAGAGAAATATACCTATTCACTGTTAGTAGGGAAGTAGAATAGTGCCGCCCCTCTATAGAACAGAGTGTTGGTTTGACAGGTACAAAGTATAGGGTTACCATATGATCCTACAATACCATTATTAGACATATATTTGGAAAAACTGAAAGCAGGGGCATGAGTAGAAATTTGCACACTGGTGTTTACGGTGGCATTATTCATGTTTACCAGTGGATGTAGGTGGCCTAAGGGTACATCAAATGATGAACAGATGGGTGAGCAGAGATATACATCGTATGTTTACATATGATGGAATATCAAGCAGCTGCAGGAAGGAATTAACTCATGGGGCATGCAATAGGTGAATGAATGTTGAGGACATTTTGTTGAGTGAAATAAGCCTAGAATGAAAGGACAAATATTGTATGGTCCCACTAATTTAAACTAACTAGAATGAGAAAATTCTGAGACCAACCACCAGTATTTCTGAAAATCATAAAGAATACCCTGGACTCTATCCAAGACTCTATAAATACTTCATTTAGTAAATTTAGTTATTCAGAAACTTAAGAGATCCAGATTGTCCCTATGCCAGATAACCACTGAATTCCATAGGTGACAGTCTCTCCCAGAACATCAACCAGTTTCATTCCTCTATCCATAATATCAACACCTCTTTCCAGCATGAATAAGTTAAAATGGTCATTGCCTAGATATCCCTGAAAATTGAGAGAATGGGCAAGTGAGAAGGAGGAGGTAGAAAACTAAGAAATTAAGATTTAACAAATGATTATGACCACTGACTCATTATATAAATATTTCTTCTTAGTTTCTTGTGTATTTGAATAGCCAGAAGAAAATACTTGAAATTGTTGAACTGTAATCCAATAATCTTGATCTTTGATTTAACTATATGGCTTTTATGTTTGACCATGTGATTATAAAAACCTTGTGGCTGGCACTCCCTTTATCCAGTTTGTGGGTAGATAAGTAATAAAATAAAGTCATGCATAAAAAAAGGTGGAGAACATGGGGAAAAACTGCCCCTACATAAACTATGTACAATTGTTATGGTACTACTTTAATAATCTTTCAGCAATTGTAACAAATGTAATTACTGTCAAAAAATAGTAGAATTACAAAAAAAAGTTGGCATCAACTGTAACAAATTTTCCACACCAGTGCAAGTGTTGGTGGTGGGGTGCTGCATGGGAATCCAGTATTTTATGGGTGATTATTCTATAAATCCACAACTTCCCCAATAAAGAAAAATAAATAAATAAACATGAATATATGCAGGAAACCTGATGAATATTTAAGACAGTGACAAAACAAGAAAATACTAAAAAAATCATAAAGATATTGCCATTCTAGAGTTTGCATTTAATATTTAAATATAATTGAGCAATGCTATGTATCAGACAGCATACTAGGCTTTGTGAAAAGAGGGGTGAGCAAATTAAAGCCCCTACATTCATGGAGCTAACATTCCAATATTTGAAACAGATAATTAGCACTTGAATGATGGTTATTAGTATGTGCTATGAAGAACCATTAATCAAGGTAAAGAGAAAAAGAACAGTGGGGTTACTACATAATAAATCAAATGAGAAAAAATGAAATGCCATTTTCACCTTTTTTTAATTTATAATTTAAAAATATTCTTTTGGATGATGGCTTTGGGATATATGTTAAATAAAAAGTATAACATAACGGAAAGTGTGATCTCACAAGAGACACTAGAAGAATATTAATGATTATTCAGAGCATGATATTTGGAATAAAAGAAAGGAATAGGAGAGAATGAAAAGGCATGTGTAAAGACAGACCCATGATAGAAGATATGGCAAAACATTGCAAGATGAATAACAATTCTGTATGAAATACTATGCATATCTCAAAATCTCCTATATAAGTTTTATTTGTGACTTCTAGATTTATACAGACTTAATCTTTTTTTTCCTCCTAAGATGAATGTGTAAATATTTTAGGAAAGTTGTCATTCATCCCATGTTTTTCAGATCAAATAATGACATTACACTCACATGAAAGGCAATATGGCACAGATATTATTTGCTTATGGTATAAATTTTAAAACATAGCTTTAAATTTAAGATCAAGCAGTTACCTAACATGTGACCTTCACATAATCTACCTATATTCTTTAAAGTAGCTTCTGATAAAAGCACTCTTACCTAAAGGAAACAGGCATATTTGTTTTACAGATGGAGAGAGATTTAGATAACATATTAGATATCATCATTGTGCCTGGACATGAAAACTTCTATTAAAATTCGTTACTATCTTTTTGGAAGTATATATTTTTCTAAAATATGTAGACTGCCTGATATAAGGAAGAAACCTATTCCTAGAGAATGAAAAAAAATACTTACGGAGTTCACTATTTGGGCACATCTATGCACAAAAAACATGGAAATACTGGATTTCCAAAATGAAATCCTAGTAGAATATCCTGAGGTTGAACAAAATTAATTAAGTTAAAGGAGTTAAGTGATTCCAGCAATGGGAAAAGGAATATCATGAATGAAGAAAATAGCACTAAAAGATGCTTTTGTTTGAAATTGTTAGTCTTTATCAACACATAAACCTAAAAAAAAATGAATACATTAAAAGAGTGATTAACGTATGGTGCAATTCTCATTATCCCATAGACGTATGCTTTTATAAAAGCCAAAGCTATTATTTTAAGGTAATGAAGACCTGATTTTTCATTATATTCTTTAGGGCTTGTTTCACTTGTTTATTTTTTAGAGTATTTAAAAATGGATTTGAGACAGGTGCAATTGAAGTGCTGAGTACTGCCACCTTCTTGTTTAAATATATTCTTTCCTCAGTAGCAGGTTTAATATACATAAAAATGTAGCTGCTGTAAGAAATAGAAACAATAATATGTGGGAAGAACAGGTAGGAAAAGCCTTTTTTCCTTCTACTGGGCAGAAGTGATCTTCAGAATTGTTCTTATTGATATCTATGTAGGAGAATATCACCAGGGCCAATGTAAACAGAATGTGGCAATAGCCAAAATAAAACTTAACATATCTATGACATGTGTGTCTGTGCAGGAGAACTTCAGGACAGGGGAATAGTTGCAGGAAAAGTGGTCGATAATATTGGCATCACAGAATTCCAACCCTTGAACCATGATAAGGCCCAGAGAGACTTTTAACAGTCCACTCAACCAAGAGCTAACTCTTATATAACTCTGCTGCTTATAATTGTTGCATAATGAAGGGGGTTGCAGATAGCTACAGGGTGGTCATAGGACATGTCAGCCAACAGGAAAAACTTCAATGCTCCTCAAGAAGATGGAGAAAAAATAATTGGGTTACACAAGCATAATAGGAAATTGTTTTATCCATAGTCATGATGCTGGAAAGTAGATATCAATGAAATTTCTAAGAAGGAAAAATTCCGAAGGAAGAAATACATGGGTGTTTTGAGGTGGGAATCCACCAGAGTGAGCAGGATGATACTCAGTAAATATTTTAGAAATAGAAAAAGGAAAATGGCAATTTGCCGATCGGGGTCATCTGTCAGTCCTAGTAGAATGACTTGTCACCATTGTATGGTGACATAATAAATGTCATAATAAATGATTAAATACATTCTGAATTATATCAGAGCTGGGAAAAAATATTTTTATGTTTAAAAGTCTTCACTTAGGATAGGTTGAAAGTGAAGTGCAAAGTCAATTAACTCAATGGAAATGCTTATCTTTTTTCTAACATCACTTGGTTATCTATGATGTTCCTTTCTCCTTCTCTAAGAACTGGGAATATGAAGAGCAATGTGGGGATCAAGTGCTTGCCCCGAATCATCCGCTGTACCCATTTCAATATTCATTTCAGATCTTTTATGCTCTTCTGCTTTGAACCTTTTCACACAGCACTCAGATGCACAGGTTTAATCTTGTTAATTTCATTTCCTTCTCTGGCTACTCAGATTCTAAATTCTCTTTTCAGATCTTCTTTACTTTCCAACAGGATGGATTTAATATTTCTTCTTATAAGTATCTGTAAGTTTCCCTGACTTAAATTTTGTCTTAAATACTAAGAATTCCTGGAATTTTAGTCGACAAGAAAATATAGTTTTTTATGTTTTATGTTATGGCTTATTCATTTATTGTTAAAATAATGTTCTGTTTAGTCTCTTTCAGCAAGGTATACCTTCCCTGTGTATTTGCACACTTTAAGTAGCGAAGTAGGCCTGGTTATTTTTTAATTTCATATTTTTAAGTTAGTTATATTCTGAGGATATTATTTATGGTTGATCTTTGTGTTCAACGTTATCATCAAAGAGAACTTTTTCACTGGAAAGAACTTTTGTGAATTTTAGCACAAGACTATGAATCAATATATTAGTTGAAATTTTACATGCAATTTAGAATGATATTTACACAATTGTTCAATTAGTTTCAACTTTTTTATGTTGTAAGAAATACTGCTTTATATCCAGTAATATGTAAGTACCCAAGCCTTCCCTAAATATAAAGGAATATGTATCATTCATTTTTAATAGAAAATACTGATGTGTTGCTTATGGTGCTATTTTAATAGAGAAATGCATAAAACTTTTAAATATGCACATTAAATATTAATCATGAATTTCACAACTATATTCTATGTTTCTAAATCTGAATTTGTCTTCATTTGATGATCACATGTGGAGACAGAAAGTATTTTATTGTTTCAGAGTTACACTGAAAACTCTAAAACTGCAATTACTCCCTTAAATTAATATCTATTTCCAATATTGGGAATCAGGTCATTGTTTGTTCTGGCTTCTTCCTGCTGAACTGCTATGACATAGTTAAGGGTTGTCTAGTGAATTTTCTGATTCATAACTTGCAGATATTCATTTACTTTGGGGGAAAATCAGTCATGTTTGCTAGGGGCTGTGGAAGATGAAAAGGGTTTTTACATCTATTTTAGTTATAATCCAAGTACAATAGAGATAAAAGACATTTAACAAGAACAAAAATAGATATAACAAGCAAAATTCTAAGTCTGGCTTGAAGAAGAGTCTGTAACCATGAACCAATTCCTGAAGGTAGCCAATTGAATAAATCAAAGAGATTAAAATTTTAGCTGGAGTAACCATAGCCTTAACTTGATCATTTAGGTGATCTAGGAGAGAAGAGATAATACCAGGTTCATCAAATATATGATTAACTATATATATTTTAACTATAGCACAAGTTCCCCCTTGTGAGGCAGTGAGTGTATCTAGAGCCATTCCGTATTATAATACTGCATTGGACATTAAATCCATTTCCACATTTACAAGGGTTATATTATGACAGCTGTCATTTACCATCCTGGCAACAAAGGAGTTTAATTCATCTATCTTGGCAATTAGACATTTAACTCCTATAGATAGGACAAAACTTCAGCTAGATGATTGTACCAATGGAAAAGAGAGTGAGTCCATCGAGCTTGTAACAGGATTAAATTATCACATATGATAAAGTATAGTATGAATTATACCTTGAGCCCAAAGGTAACCTACAGTATATCATCCTATCCACCCAAGTGAAAGCAGGGCCATAAATTAGATTTGCAGATTCATTGGGTTCCATTAAGGGAGACTCAATATTTTCCAGGTCTCAGATTCCAGGCAGTTCCATACCAATCACTAACTAATAAACTGATCACGCATTTACAATTTTCAGAGGTTAATACCCCATTTTATATATTGAAAAAGGGATGTGTAACCAGGAATGTTTTTTTCTCTTCCAACAAAATGGAGCCTCTGGCTCAGTCTCCCATGTCCTGGGGTAATCCAAACTATTCCATCCCAGAGTTGAATATGTCTATCTTTTACTCTTTCAGTTAACTTTTCTCCTTTTCTATCTACTGATAGGAACAACATAGCACTGCCTCATTAGTAGCTTAGTCAGAAAAAAATCAAGAGGATTTCCTGGTTAAGTTTACTGACGAGTGACTAGAGTCAGCTCTGGTGATGTCATTGGCATTTAACACACTGGGTTCCTTCTGCCTTGGAATTATTAATGAATCAACAGCCATCCAGTTTGCCCCCTAAAAGGGAACTATCCATCATGGCAAACTAGATAGGCAGCTGGCTGCAAATCCAGAAATTAGACTGGCTCACAGAAGTGGAACTTAAGATGATGAGAGATATAATTATTAATTTCAGTCAAAATAGCATCTAAAGACTTTACACATTGATTGTAGCTAATTCTGAGGTAGGATGCATTTTACCTGTTTGGTCAACCTTCAGAAATGGCCTACCAAATGTTATTTCATAAGGACTGGAAACATCCCCATTTTAAGGTGCTACTCTTATCCTCAAAAGAGAAACAGACAAAGCTTTATCACATTTTAAATGAGTTTTCAAGCAGATTTTAGCTACATTCTCTTTGACGTTTTGATTCATCATTCTGTTGTTTCTTTAGACTGTGGCCTGTAAGTGGAATGTAGGTACCATTTGATACCAACAGTGTTGAAACATCTTTAACAATCTTTTCCATGAAAGCTGGTCTGTTGTTGCTTTAAGTAGAAACAGGAACCCAAATATCAGAATAATTTCTATAAGTAAATATTTTATAATCTCTTTTGCCTTTTCAATCTGACATTTCCCTAAAGACCCGTTAAAAGTGTCTACATGTATCAGAAAATGCTTTAAAGTTCTGGGTACTTTTGTCATTACTATAGAATCTATCTGCCAGTCCTCCCCACCACATAAGCCTCTATTTTAAACTCCTTTGGGTAACAGAGGTACTTTGAGGCAGGGGTGGGAATTGACCCTTGCACAGGTTACTCATTTATTTATTGTATTTTGTACAGTTCGATGAAATTGGGGCCACTAAGAAGAGACTGATGCATTGGAAGACAGTTTCTCATCCCTAGTGACTTATCTGATGAACATAGGCTATAGTACTTGTCACTGTGTTCTCTGGATCAAGTAGCTTATGAAAGTCCTCCAAGTCTTCTCCCCTCCTAAGTCAATGTTGGTTTTTAAATGTAGTAAATTCCCATCACTTTGTTTTTGCTAATCTTTGTCTGTATATTGGGACTTCCCAAATCTCAGGAGCACAGGATCCCACTCAATTTGTAGTAATAAATTTGAACATTTTCATGACCTTAGAACTGTAAACTTGCAACTTAATAAATTTCCTTTTCAAAAGCCATTCTATTTCTGGCAAATTGCTTTCTGGAAGCTTTAACAAACCGTGGTAGTTAGAGTCAGTTGTCAACTTGGTCAGGTGAAGGTGCCTAGATCTATTGCGTGTACATGAGCCAATGACATGTGAACCTCATATGTTGCTGATTACATCTGCAGTTAGCTAGGAGGCATGCCTGCTGCAATGAATGATGTTTGATTTAATTGGCTGGTGCTTAAATGAGAGAATGCAATGTAGTACAGCCCAAGCAGCTCAGCATACCTTACCTCAGCACTTGCAGCTCAGCCCAGGCCTTCAGACAAGCAGAAAGAAATCACCCCAGGGAAAGTTGTTGGAACCCAGAGGCCTGGAGAGAAGGTCCCTAGAGATCACCCTGTGCCTTCCAAGTAAGAAAAAACCTCAGTTGAAAGTTAGCTGTCTTTCCTCTGAAGAACTAATGAAATAAATCCCCTTTTATTAAAAGCCAATCCACTCTGATGTGTTGCATTCAGGCAGCTAGCAAACTAGAACACAAACCAAAACCCCTACCCTTCTTTTTTTTTTTTTTTCCACATGGGCGGGCACTGAGAAATGAACCTGGATCTCCAGTGTGGCAGGTGAGAACTCTGCCACAGAACCACTGTTGCCAGCCCACTGCCCTTCTTTTAAGGCTATAAAACTATTAGATTTCTGCAGTTTGGGAAGAAGGATTTTAGGCCGAAAGGCCCTCTGATCTCCTGCATCACACCTAGCAATAATCTTTTTCTCTCTTTGAAACTCCAGAGTCTCAGGAATTGGAGAGCATTGGAGAGCATCAGGTGAAAGAAAAAAATCTACTTCCTTTGTCAGGTAACACCTCAAATTGTCCTTCTAAGACCATTGATGGGTTTTCGGACAACTTCCTGAATTTTACTTGTCATTCTGTTTCTAAGTCCCACAATTGTGCATGCTTTATAGTGGTCACACCTCATTCTGACCCCCTGTTCATTGGAGTCCCAATTTGGATCAGCTACTAGCACAGCTAGACTTCCAGAAACATGAATGGTATTGTTAGGATTGCTATTAGGCAGAAAGTCAGAATGATACTGTGTTTTCTCCAAAACTAACCATTTTTTCTCAAAATCTAACAAAATATTCAATAAAGTTTGAATATTAGCCAAGTTTGAATTGAGCATGCCAAATATTGATTTTAAAAGATTCTTCATTTTCTTGAAGAATGATGTATGTACATAAGATATTCTCTTGGATGACCTTGGTCATCTATTCTAGATGGCAACTGTCAGACAGGGAATTGCCCCTAACTTTGCCCTCCAGAAGCAGAGGCACCCTGCCTAAAAGTCATACTACTCAGCGTATGAGTTGAAGGGGCCATTTTGGGGAGACTAAAGACATTCTCGGGCTCATCCTTCCTTCTCCAATAAAGATTAGAGGAGGAGGAACAGGAAAGAGTGAAAAGTCTATAGACTCTGGTGGAAAGAGGTGAGGAGATGTAGAAACTGTACGAATTGTCTAAGGGGAGAAAGGGTATACAAGAGCCCCAGCCATTGCACAGGAAGAATAGGCACCTCCATCTCAATTCTAGAGGTGATAATAGCATCCATAACTTCATCTGCAGATTAGAATAAGTGAGGCATTTCTGACAATATTCACTGCCTTAATTATTTCTTTGTTGATAGCCTAACTGTTGTACAGTTTATTTAGCTATATCCAGTACCAAGTTTTTAATGTCATTGTCCTTATCCTGGGATTTAGGTGGCTTCATTTACCATTTTCTGGTCAGGAGCTCCAGGCAGTCCCCAACATAGGACTCACAATTTCAGGCACTATTTTCTCTGCCTGGAATTCAGAATCTTCAGTCAGCACTTTTTTAACTTGAGTACTGGGGACCTCCTTTATCTCCTCTCAAGTTAAAGACTCTGGAGCTCTCAAGTTGAGCCCAGGGGCCTGGATTATGGATAAAACATGAGCATTGTCTCTGCACCTTCTTATTCTGAACATATGAATTTATATGCCACTTGCTCATTCTTTTACAAAATAAATCTAATTGCAAAATAGCATTATATTTTATTGATCCTCAACTTGGTCACTTTTGGCCATCTTCCAATTCATATTGAGGCCAAATTAGTTCACATAATGTTGTCATTCTTACTTCGTCATGTGCTTATACCCAAATGGCTCTCAGTGTTTAAGAATACAATGTAAAGGATCATCCTTATTTTGTTGAGATTTCTCACTTACATTGTTTCCCATTTTTAATACTCTTTAAACAACTCTTTGAGACAAGACATACACCAAAACCAAACCAATAACCAAAATCAAAGCCTAAGTTTCAGTGACACTTCCTTATGTCAGGGTCTGCTCCCTAACCCCAAACAAACAATTTTCTGTGTACAATATCCCACTTACAACTTTGGCAGGAAATAACGTGCCACTGAATACCTAATAGGGCCCATACACATGTACATTCATTCACAGGCACACACCAGACCCATTTTTATCCTCAGCAGCCTGGTGTCCTTGAAATCTTAGACACCCGGGGCAAAAAATTCTCTCACCCAGCTCTCAGAGTAAAACTTCTCTGGCAGTTGCAGAGCTGGAATTTGCAAATGTCTTAAATGGGGGATCCAGAATCCACAAAGCAAGGTGTCAACAGATATCACCTCCCTCCCCATGGTGAGCACCAATTGAAGATGAGACTCCCCCAAATCTGGGTTCTTCACTTGTAGCAGCTTAATGCACAGATACACTGAATGTGTCTTTAGTGGATAAGGTTTTATTTATACCAGCAGAGGACAGAGGAGAATTCCCAAACCTGCCTCACTGTAGAGATTTTCCTTGTGGCTCTTACAGGTTAATCATCTTGGGTAACATTGGGAAACATGAAACATTTAGCAGGGGTCTGGAGAACTTCCTTAATTTCTTATCTCAGTTATTTACTACGTCCTTTAGGATTACACTCTTTAAGGTACATAGGGAATGGTGCCTCCAAGTCTGGGGCACTAGATGAAAGAACACAAACACTCCTGATTAATATTTAGCTTAATTAATATCTATATATGACTGGGTGCATGTCCTACATATTGCTTATTTGTGAGACTAAAACTTAAGTACGTAACTTGCTTACAGTTTCAGAGTTACATTTAAAATTCTAACACCACAATTGTCTATAGACTCTGGTTCACTGAATATTTACCAGCTGGCTCATAATATGTAGTTTTTCAGTTCAAACATTTATAGATCTTACCCTCTCCACACAAACTCTTAGTGTGAAATATTTATTGTACACTAAAATGGCACCAGAAAAACAATGGCACACCTGACTTTAAAAATATTACCTAAATTTTATTATAGTAAAATTATTATAATAAATAATGTATTAAAATTATAACAAAATAATAATTAGTATGTTAAAATTATTGCATTAAAATTACCAAAATGCAATTAACTAAAGCCATTTAAAGAAAAAAAAATCCTCTAGAGTTCTGTCTGCATATCTTCTAAATCAAGGAGATTACTTATTTGTTCATCAAACATAATGCAAAATTTCAGAAAATGGAAAAAATATTTTACTCTTTATCAGGGAAAGTATACTTGTAAGTTATAAAAAATGATGAAACAACAACTTAAATTGGTATCAATAGCAGCTAGAGATTTGCTGTAAAGAAGGATGCCAGTAATTGATTAAAATAATCTGTAGCTAAGCAGTTGTTCAGGGAATATTACACGTATTTTAGAAAATATGTAAAATTTAAATACTTCAGTAATAAGAAAACGGTTTTACTTTTTTGTATTATTATATCTTCTTGGCATGGGTTTAAAAAATGATAGAGAAGGATATCAGCGAATGTTATAGTTGACCAGAGAAGTAAAACTACTGAGTGGTATGGAATAAGATAAATTTTTAAAGAATATAAATCAACTATGGAAATGATGAGGACATATATCCAAGACTGTTGCTGCTGTTTCTGCTGGTGATCCTGCAGTTGCTGTAGGAAGCAGATCAGGCACTTTGGAAGAAGAATGATGTGAATCAAGGGGAAATCTTACATTTAAAGATAACTGAAGTAGCAGTGATGACTAGAGCAATTAAAATTACAGAAAGACGAGAACAGTTCAGAGGTGATACCATTAGTACAGGTGTTTTCACTGGGATTATTTACTCTATCTCATCTTTGTCCAAAGATGAGAATCTGGGCATGGCTCCAGTGGATGGTTGTTCCTGTGGGTCAGAGAATTTAAGAAAACTCCTAGCCAAACAACATGGTTGTAATGCAAAATGTAAAATTATGGATTTAAATAAATGGCCTATTTTATTGCAAAAGATCATTGTCAAATTCTAAAGCTGGATGAGATTAGAGGCTAAAGATTTAGGCAGATCTATCTGTGAGTATTTTTGAAACAAAAAACTAACAGTAGAAGGGTCCTTCTCTGAAAACACAGACTGCAACTTACTAAAATCACCATAGGGTGAATTGACTTGAAACTAATGATCGCCAAAGTCTGGATATACTTCCATATTTGCAAGACGAACTTCAACCATGTTAGAATGCCTTCTTGGTAGGAGAAAGAAACCAGTTGAGATTTTGACAGTTGCATATAAATGTCAAGTATTAAAACTATAGGTGAAGAAGTTCTCAAATGTAGAGTTAGTTGTTTCTTAAAGATATTTGCCTAACTTTATAGCTGAATTGAGCAGGAATCTGAAGAACTAACCTTTCCATTTCTGAAAAGACTACAGAAATATCTACATAATCTCAGTACCAAGAAAGCATAAATCCAATCACCAACATCACAGTGTATTAGTTAGAGTCTTTGGACAGCCACACATTGAATATAAGAATGAATGAGTGTTAAGTTGATTCTAGCTAAATTCAATCTGGCTTCAATTCAACACAATTCAGGTTTGAAATTAGGTGATTAGTGTGCTGGTTTGAAAAGGTTTATGTACCCTAGAAAAACCATGTTCTTTAATCCTCATTCAATATTTCTGGCTAGGAGCATTTTGATTGTTCCTATGGAGATGCGACCCACCCAATTGTGGATGGTAACTTTTGATCAGACAGTTTCCAAGGAGTTGTGACTCAACCCATTAATCCTTTAAAAGAGGACACATTTTGGAGAGAGTTGAAAGCCACAGCAGAACGTCGCAGAACCATGGAGCAGAGAGTCCACCAGCCAGTGACTTTTGGAGATGAAGAAGGAAATGTCTACTGAGGAGTTTTTTAAAATAAGAAGCCAGGAGAAAAAGCTGAGAGACTTCACCACGTGCCCTTCCAGCAGAGAGAGAAATCCTGAACTTCATCGGCCTCTCTTAAGTGAAGGTAAACTCTTGTTGGTGCCTAAATTTGGATATTTTTATAGGCATGCTTTAATTTAATTAAAAAAAGTGTAGACTTTTTTAGTAGAGACATATCCTCAGCCTTAGAATTGTAAGCTAGCAACTTATTAAATTCCCTTTTTAAAAAGCCTTTTCGTTTCTGGTATATTGCATTCTGGCAGTTAGCAAACTAGAACAATTAGCATCACCTCTACTTATATATCACAAAAAATGATAGCTTCTCAGAAGTATATAAGGATTTACAAAAAATATATACAAATTCCTGTAAAAGAGGTTTGTGGAAAGTTGAAGGAGTGGGAGTCTCCAAGAAACAAACCCTCCTCTAAAACAAATATTGAACTGGCAGGAATTGTCTGAAACAACTCTTATGAAATTCTACAGTCTAGTGGAATGCTGTAAAGGATAGAAGAAAAAGCTGGGGGCTTAGGCTGGTATATTTTGGTTAATACCAGTGAATTTCTCCCTCCCTGCAGCAGCTATCATCCATCAACTTCCAGTCTCATGCCAGCAGCAATGAGGTCCACAACCCCACAGCCTGGTGCAACTGGCTGGATATAAAGGCCTAGACCTAAAAAATTTGGGGGTTTATGGTCTGATTGTTGATCACTGATTTATTCTACTACTTCAGAACAGGGGGGCCATCTCTGAGGGTGGCCATTGTTTCAACCCCCATCAGACAAATGCAGATGAGAAATCTCAAAAGGATACCCTTTCTCAAAACAATAACAACAACAACAAATAAAAGACAGTTACAAAGCTGCAGTAAGTGGGCAAGGACCTAATCAAGAAAACGTAGCTTCAAACACCATAAGACAATCTCCTTCCAAGCTTGAGGGCCCCCACCCCATTCCTCCATGATGTGAGGAAGAGTTCGTCTGCACTCCCATTGTGAGCCTGTGGCACTGTCTGGCAAGAGCAATGTAACCCAGACGGGTCTAATGGGATGCCCGTATATTGTTGCCAACCGATCAGGAGGCAGTCTGCAAGACATCTCAGAACCGCCTCTTCAGCTCACTCTCACTGAATTGTCCCCCTTCTTAAACACTTTCATTTACACTCTGAGAATATCGTAATTATATAATATGAAAAAGTGCAGGAATATTAAGGATAATGACATAAATTAGCAGACAGTGTTAAACTTGAGACAGCCAAAGACTTAATAACTGAAGTTCCACTTCTCCAAAGGAAAAAAAAATGACAGAGGGCTTGCTGCTAAAATAATAATTTAAGTTTCATTGAGCAAGAGCAAAATACATGTGGAACAGAGCTAAGAACCAGCATCTACTCAAAGGTTAGGATTTAGGGAGCAGTTTATATGGGCTATCTGGGACTTGGGCTGATTTGGGAGAGGGGTGGGCATTGTTAGGGGTGGTGTAGGGAGGAATGTCCTCAGACACAGTTGGTCAGCTCAGATTCCACAGCAGAGTAGAATGCCCTTGGACTTGACTAGTTCAGCTAGTACAGAAGCAGGATGTTCACTAATGGACCTTTTTCTTTGTGTGGAGCAGGGTAAACTATTTGCATTGGATTATGGTTGCTATAGCTGCAGAAGTGTTCTGGGCTCCCTTGGTGGACAATGCAAAGCGTCACCTATATATCAAGCTGGACCAACAACTGCTCGGTTCTCAGTTGGCTCTGACAGATTCCCAATCAGCTTGGCTGTTCTCTGGATAATGTGAGAGCTTGAGCAGATCAAGATAGTATTCATTAAACACTCCATTGTCACAATGGACATGACCAACCCAATATCCTCTAAGAACAGCTGTTTAGACACATCATAACACAAAAATAAGATATTTACAGGTAAATAAAATAATATTCATGCAAAGCTTATTTAAGAAAAAATTAATGCACATTTGAAATACGTGTAAGTAAATCTGAACAAATAGGGTGACAATGTTAACACGTTAATACTCACATTGTAAAGTGGCAATTTTTACCACATAAATACATATAATTGAAGTATATTCAATTACAATACACAACTTACAATATCTGTTCAGAGATAAAGAGTGAGGGAAAGAGCACTACTCTCACAATAAGATCAAGAAGACAAAAAAATTATGGACAAACTGCACAATGATAATTTTCTTGGAAGCATCTAAGAACTGATGACGAAGGGGAATCAGCTAAGAACTGATGACAAAGCAGACTCACACAGTTGCTACAGGGAGAAACAAGAACTGAACATTTGCTGATCTGGAGCTGATACAACCAAAGATAACATAAATCAATAAAATGATATTGCTAGAAAATTTTAAAGCTTTGCTGTAAGTCATAAGAATGTGAAATCCTGGACACCATATACATGAGGAATTTCAAATCCACTTCCCAGCTTTTCCCCAAGGAACTCCATCAGCAGCTCCTAAGGAAGTTAGAGAAGTAGTTTAGTTTGTTGAACTACTGCAATGCAATATAACCAGAAATGAAATGGCTTTTAAAAAGGGGAGTTTTTAAGTTGCAAGTTTACAGTCTAAGGCCATGAAGAAATCCAAATTAAGACACTAAAACAAAAGCTACCCTTCACTCAAGAAAAACTGATGCTGTCTGGAACACCTCTCTTAGCTAGGAAGGCAAGTGAATTCTGGACATTTCTGTCAATTGGGAAGACATGTGGTGACCTTTGCTAGCTTTCTCTCCTGGCTTCTTCAATGCCTTTGCCAGGGGCATTTTCTTAAATCTTCAAAGATCTCTGGTTGTGTGGGCTCTGTCAGGGCTGAAGATTTTTCCAAAATGGTTCCCTCTTAAAGGGCTCCAGTAAGCAAACCCACCTTGAATGGGTGAAGACATATTTCCTTGGTAACCACCTAATCAAAAGGTACTACCCACAACTGAGTGGTTCACATTTCTATGTAAATAATCAAAAAGATCCCACCCAGCAATATTGAATGAGGATTAAAGATCATGGCTTTCCTG
Organism: Tamandua tetradactyla; assembly: GCF_023851605.1. Lineage (NCBI taxonomy): Eukaryota > Metazoa > Chordata > Mammalia > Pilosa > Myrmecophagidae > Tamandua > Tamandua tetradactyla. Next base: position 121,234,424 of record NC_135333.1, read on the forward strand.
GGGTAAACAACAGTTTCAAAAAGGCACAGGAAGAAACCTGAGTTAAGCTTCCTATGTGATACAGTCAAGGAGAATGAAAGAGTAGCTACTGCCCAAATTCTTCTCAGACCCTGTGCCTCCTATATGAAACAAAAGGATTAGTTTTAAGGAGAAGGTCAACAAAACTTCTAGCTTGAAGACATTTGTGGAAATATATTAATTTGTGGAAGGGGGACAAGAAAAAGCTAGTTCCCTGGGGATGGACTGGAACATAATATAAGCCTAGCACTAGATATAAAGGGTGGCAATTGCAATTAGGAAGTCACATCTGCAGGACTAAGATTCACCATGAATATCTGAAATTGAGCCTTAATAGAAACACCAGAGAATTCTCCCTTCGTGCAGCACACCACCACTCTAAGAGTATTTGTAAAATCCTCTTGAGGGACTGGGGAACAATGTGCAAATATTAAGCAACCCCACCTCAGAAATTACTGATATTCTTTCAAGCACTAGGGACTCCCAATTTACTAAGGCAAGCCCTCAATCTTGGGATTTGCCTTTATGAAATTTTTTCTTATAAAAGATAAGCTAAGCCTACTTATAATTATGGCTTAGACTCACCTCCAGAGAACCTCTTTTGTAGCTCATATGTGGCCTCTCTGTCTAAGCCAACTTTGTAAATAAATTCAATACCCTCAGGTACTACATGGGACATGACTCCAGGAGTACAAGGATCCCTGGTAATGTGGGACATGACTCCTGGTGATGAGCTTGGCCCTGGCATTGTGGGATTCAGAATGCCTTATTGACCAAAAGGGGAAAAATAAATGGAACGAAGTAAAATTTCAGTGACTAAGAGTAAAGAGGTCATTTTGGAGATTATTTTTATTCATAATGTACATATTCTTTTTTAGTTTCTAGTGTATTAGAATAGTAGAAGGAAATTATTGAACTGTAATCCAGTGGACTTGTTTCTTGATGATGATTGTATAACTATACTGCTTTTATCATGTGACTGAGTGATGGTGAAAACTTTGTGACTGACCCTCCCTTTATCCACTGTATGGGAAGATAAGTAATAAAATAAAGACAAAAAATAAATAATATGAGGGATAGGATAATGGTATGTTTGGGGTGTTCTTTTTTACTTAGTTAATTTTTCTTTTCGAGTAATGAAAATGTTCTAAAATGATTGTGGTGAAGAATGCACAACTATATGATGATACTATGAGCTATAGGTTGTATACTTTGTATGGTGTTTAAATTTGCTAACGCTGCCAGAATGCAATATGCCAGCAATGGATCAAGTTCTTTAAAGGGGATTAATTAAGTTACAAGTTTATAGTTCTAAGGATTTAAAAATGTCCAAACTAAGGCATCCAGAGGATAGTACTTTGACTCAAGAAAAGTCAATGTCTGTCACATGGGAAGGCACATGGTTTTTGTCTGCTGGTCCATGCTCCAAATTCTATTGCTTCCAGCTCCTAATTCCAGTGGCTTCCTTTCTAAACATCTGTGGGTTCTGAATTACCTGCTCTGAGACAAAACTCTGGGTTCTCACTTTCTTAGCATCTCCTGTGAAGGCACATGGTAATGTCTGCTGGACTCTGGTTCCTGTCTAACTTCTGTTGGCTCTCTCAGCTCTTGGCATCTCCTGGGTCTTCTGCATTTTCAAACCTCTGTGTCTCAGCTTCCTCTAAAATATGTCCCTGTGTTAGGTCTTTTAAGGACTTCAGTAAACTAATCAAGAATCAATAGTCACATTCCCATCTAATCAAAATTTCACACCCACAATGGGTGTGTCACATCTCTATGAAAATAACCTAAACAAATGGCAGAATTTATGGGAATGAAAAGCATAGATTAGAAGAGATGAAAAACAAAATGGAGACATACATGAACAGATTTAAAGAGGCAGAAGAAAGGATTAGTGATCTAGAAGATGGGACATCTGATATTCTACACACACACAAAATCAGATAGAGAAAGAAATGGAAAAATTAAAGTAAGTTCTCTGGAAATGAATGACAATATGAAGTGCATGAATATATATGTTATGTGTGTCCCAGAAGAAGAAGAGAAGGGAAAAGGAGAAGAAAGAATAATGGAGAAAATGATCAATGAAAATTTCTCAGCTCTTAGGAAAGATATAAAACTACAGGCAAGAAGTGCAGCATACCCCAAACAGAATAGATCCAAATAGACCTATACCAAGATGCTTGCTAATCAGATTGTCAAATGACAAAGACAAAGAGAGAATTCTGAAAGCAGCAAGAGAAAAGTGATTCATCACATGCAAAGGAACCCTGGTAAGAGAAAGTGTTGATCTCTCAGGAGAAACTATGGAGAGGAGAAGGCACTGAGTTATATTTAAGATATGGAAAGAGACTGCCTACCAAGATTTCTGTATCTGGAAAAACTGTCCTTCAAAAATTGAGGGAGAGTTTAAAAACTATTTACTGATAATCAGACACGGAGAGAGTTCATGAACAAGAGACCTGTTCTACAAGAAATACTAAAGAAAGTACTAGAGATGGATAAGAAAATATAGGAGAGAGAAGTTTGCAGAAGAGTGCAGAAATGAAGATTAGCAGGAAGAGTAACTAATGAGACTCAAAGAGAGAAAAAGAAGATGTGACAGATAAAATCTAAAAAAAATGGTTAAAGAAAGTACAGACTTTATGGTAATAACATTAAATATTTATGGATTAAATCCCCAATCAAAAGACATAGATTTGCAGAGTAGATAAAAACAGGATCCATCTATACACTGTGTAAAAGAGACTTAAAACCCAAGGATTAAAACAGATTGAAAGTGAAAGTTTGGAAAAAGATATTTCACTCAAGCAGCATGTGGGGGTACCTATATTAATATCAGATAAATTATGCTTAAAATGCAAAACTATTAAAGGAGAAATAGAAGGACAATATAGAAACAGTAAAAAAACAAAATACAAGGGACAATTCTTCAGGAAAGCATAACAATCATAAATATCTATGCACTGAGCCAGATTGCCCCAACATTCATTAAGCAATCTCTGTCAACACTGAAGAGAGAAGTAGACAATTCTACAATAGTATTTGGAGATTTCTATATACCACGCTCACTAATAGATAGAGCATCTAGACAAAGGATCAGTAAGGACAGAGATCTTGAGTAATACTATAAATGAATAAGACTTAACAGACATTTACAGAGCATTGCACACAATAACAGAGAACACACATTTTTCCCAAATGCTCATGCATCATTCTCCAGGATGGACCACACATTGGGGCACAAAGTAGGTCTGAATAAATTTAAAATGATGGAAATTATGCAAAGCAGTTTCTCAGACAATAATGGAATGAAGTTGGAAGTCAATAACAGGCAGAAGCTGTAAAATCCACAAATTTATGGGAGCTAAAGAACACACTCTCAAACAACTAGTGGGTCATGGAAGAAATTATAAGAGAAATCAATAAATATCTCAAGACAAATGAAAAGGAGAACAGGATATATCAAAACTCATGGGATATAGCAAAGGCACTGCTGAGAGAGAAATTTATTGCCCTAAATGACAACATTGAAAAAAAAGAAAGAGCAAATTTTGAGGAATTAACAGCTCAACTGGAAGAACTAGAAAAGGAACAGAAAACTAATCCCAAAGCAAGCAGAAGGAAAGAAATAACAAAGATTAGAGCAGAAATAAATGAAATTGAGTACAGGAAAACAAAAGAATCAATAAAACCAGGTGATTCTTGGAGAATGTCAATAAAATAGATGGACCCTTAGCTAGGCTGCCAAATTAAAAGAGAGAGGATGCAATAGATAATTTCAGAAAGTGGGAGGGGGACATAACTACTGACCTGAAGAAATAAGGTAGATAATGAGAGGGTACAATGAACACCTACCTGCTAAACAAAGTCAACTTATATGAAATGGACAACTACTTTGAAAAGCATGAATAACCAACATTGACCTGAGAAGAAATAGATCTCAAAGAACCTATCACAGGTAACAAGATTGAATCAGTCATTAAAAACTCTCAAACAAAGGAAAGTCCTGAACCAGAAATGGATTGGCTTTCATAAAGGATTTATTAAGTTACAGCTTTACAATTCTAGGCTTAAAAGTGTCCAAACTAAGGCACCCAGAGAAAGATACCTTGATTCCAAAGATAGGCGTGGATGGTGTCTGAGTTTCTACTGTCACATAGGAAGGCACATGGCCAGCAACTGCTGGTCCTTCTTCCCAGTAGTATTGCTCCCAGCTTCTAATTCCAGTGGCTTCCTTCCTAAGAATCAGTGGGCATTCACTTAACTTCTCAGGGAAAACTTTGGGCTCTGCCTTGCTTAGCATCTCATGGGAAGGCATATGGTGATATTTTCTGGGCTCTGCATCTGTAAACATCTGTGTCTAGGCATCTGTCCTCTCTGTTGGTACACCAGGCATATCCTTTTGCAGATCATGCATCTCCAAATTTCTGCATCTATATGGCTGCTGAATCAACTGAGCTTTTCAAAAATGTCTCCTTTCTTAAAGGACTCCAGTAAACTAATCAAGGCCCCCCCTGAATGGCTGGAGTCACATCTCTGACTAATCAAAATGTCACACCCACAAATGGGAGCATCACATCTCCATGGAAGTAATCAAATGAAAAAGTCACACCCACAATTGAGTGAGTCAATCTCCATGGAAACAATTGAATCAAACCTTACATATTAAATCAGGATTAAAGAACAAGGTTTTTCTGGGGTACACAATGAGTTTCAAACCAGTACGGGAATATATGAAAAACCCACAGCTAATATACTCAACAGGGAAAGACTTTCCCTCTCCTTCCCCTCTAAGATCAGGAATAAGACAAGGATACCCACTGCCACCGTTGGTATTCAGCATTGTGCTGGAAGTTCTAATTAGAGTAATCTGGCAGGAGAAATAGAAGGTATACAAACTGGACAGGATGAAGTAAAGCTTTCACTGTTTGCACATGACATTATCCTGCATGTATAAAATATGGAAAAATTTACACTAAAGCTAATAGAGCTAAAAATGAGTTCCACAAAGTGGCAGAATATAACATCAACGTGCACAAATCCCTTGTCTCTATACAGCAGCAGTGAGTAATCTGAGGAGGAAATAAAGAAAAAAAAAATCCATTTACAATAGCCACCAAAAGAATCAACTACTTAGGAATAAATTTAACCAAGGACATAAAAGAGCTATACATAGAAAGCTACAAAATTTTGTAAAAGAAATCAAGGAAGACCTAAATAAATGGGAGAACCTTGTTCGTGGATTGGATGACTAAATGTAGGTAAGATGTCAATTGTACCCAAATTGATTTATAGATTCAAAGCAATACCAGTTAAATCCAAATCCAAACAACTTACTTTACACAGATAGAAAAACAATAATCACATTTATTTGGAAGCACACAGTGCCCTGAATAGCTAAAAATATCTTGAGAAAGATAAACAAATTGGGAGATCTCACACTACCTGACTTTAAAGAATACTACAAAGCTATGGTGGTCAAAACAGCATAGTACTAGCATTAGTATAGGTGTACTTTCCAGTGGAATTGAATTGAATATTTAAAAGTGGACCCTCACACCTACAACCAATTGATCTTTGATAAAGGAATCAAGTTATCTCAACTAGGACAGAGCAGCCTCTTCAACAAATGGTGCTTGCAGAAATCAACATCTATATCCAAAAGAATGAAAGAGGACCCATATGTCATACTGTATACAAAAATTAACTCAAAATTTATCAAGACCTAAACATTAGAGCTAAGAATATAAAACCTTTAGAAGAAAACATAGGAAAATATCTTGAGGATCTTGTGATAGGTGGTGGTTTCCAGGATCTTATACCCAAAACACAAGCAATGAGAGAAGAAATACATGAATGGAATCACCTCAAAATTGCATACTTTTACACATCGAAGGAGTTTTTCAGGAAATTAAGAAGGTAGCCTATGCAATGAGAGACAATGTTTGGAAATCACAAGTCAGACAAGAGTTTAATATCCAGAATATAAAAGGAGATATTGTAACTCAACAACAAAAAGAAAAATTATCTAATTAAAAATTGGCCAAGAAAAAAAGATAGACACTTTTCCTAGGAGGAGATACAAATGGCTCAAAACATATGAAAAGATGCTGAACGTTACTGGCTATTAGGGAAATGTAAATCAAAGCACAGTGAGATATCATCTCATGCATTAACAACAAAAAAAAACAACAGAAAACTTACAAGTACTAGACCTGACTGTAAGTAGGCTTAGCCTATCCTTTGCAGGAATAAATTTCATAAGGGCAAACTCCAAGTTCCAGGGTTCAACCTATTGATTTGGTTGTCCGTACTGCTTGTGAGAATATCGGATATTTTCCAAATGGGGAAGTTGACTATTTCTTCTTTTCTCCTGATTCCCCCAAGGGGACTTTGCAAATATATATTCCTGGGATATATCAGGAAATCACACTAATCTGGACAAACCAATAAAATCTCAACCTTATTCAAAATTCAACGTACTATCGTGTTCAATTAAACTGACCATCCAAGTTAAATTAGGAAATGCAGTGTTCAAAACATAAATTTTGCACCAAATAAACATCTCTCCCTTTAGTCTCACACATAAGTTGAAGTTTTAAAATTTGGATGATATCAGGCTTTACCCTGTATTCTGATCTAAATTAGTCCTTCCAGATCAACTTCATTCATACCTCTAGTCTAAGTCTGATTCCTTTTCAACTTTTTAAACCATTCCTATATGGAATATTGCTGACTTTCATAGCTTCAGAGCTCTAACTCTGAGTCTCAGCTATCACATAAATATCCAAAGTTTCTGTGAACAATCAGGTTATAAACAAACAGCTCATTATCTCAGAATTTAGAAATAACAGTTACACCTCCTGCATATATGTGACTGCTGCAGCAGCTTACAATCTAGGACCTTTTACAGTGGGCCCCAACCTGATACCCCATGTTCTTGATTTTAGTTCACCAAGTTTTTATATTACAGCTAGTCCATATGATGAGGCATGATAATATTGTCTCATGCTTGCTTTTAAAAGTGAGCTCTACGATGGCAAGAACATTCATGTGCTTTATTCCCTACATATATCTACCACTTGGAATAACAGTTTGGGTTTATTTGTGGTTTGGGGTACACATTTAATAACAATTATTTTTTCTTTGATAATAACACTCTTTTGATTGCATCCTTAAGGGCTTGCTTTACCTGCTGGTTTCTTAAGGTGTAAATGAAGGGATTCAGCAGGGGAGCAAGGGAGCTATTAAGTATTGCTACACCTTTACTCAAAGTCACCCCGTCTTTTGCTGAAGGTTTGACGTACATGAAAATGCAGCTCCCATATGAAATGGAAACCACAATCATGTGGGAGGAACAAGTGGAAAAGGCCTTTTTCTGTTGCTGACCAGAGGGAAGCTTTAGAATAGTTCTAAGGATGAGGGTGTAGGAAATAACCACCAACGTCAAAGTTATCACGAGTGTGAATATCGCTAAGAAGAATGCCATGAGCTCTAGGAATGCTGTGTCTGTGCAGGAGATCAGCAGCAGAGGAGAAGAGTCACAGGTGAAGTGATCAATAATGTTGGAGTTGCAGAAATCCAGTTGGAGACCCATGATCACAGGGGGAAAGATAATGAGGAATCCAGCCAACCACGCACTGATTACAAGCATGTGGCAAACTTTGTTGCTCATTATACTTGTGTAATGCAGAGGTTTGCAGATAGCCACGTAACGATCATAGGACATAACAGTCAGAAGAAAAAATTCTGTGGCTCCCAGAAGGATTAAAAAAAATACTTGAGTCATGCAAGCACTATAGGAAATGGTTGCATCTCCTGTAGCAATGCTGATCAGAAATCTAGGAATACAGACTGTTGTGAATGAAATTTCTAAGAGAGAGAAATTTCTGAGGAAGAAATACATAGGCGTTTTCAAAGAAGTATTTGACAGTGTTAATGTGATGATGATCAAGTTTCCACTTACACTCAATAAGTACATGGATAACATAAAGAAGAATATTACAATTTGTAAATCTGGGTCATCTGTTAGTCCCAGAAGAATGAATTCTGTAATTGATGTCCTATTTGACATGCTAAGGTTTGAATTCCAATATCTGTAGATAAAAATAAGATGTCAGTTTATTACATGATTGAATAACTTTAAAGTGCTTACATTCTCCAAAACATATAAGAAAATATATATTTAACCACAAATGGCAAAATAGCTATCTCTCACAATTACAAACCCTTTTCACAATCTGTTTGGTAGTGAAAAGAATAATACTTTTATTATATTAAATGTAGATTTTTATTCTCAGCTTTGTTAATCCCCTAGTATGTATTTTTAATTTTTCACTCATAGAATGTTCCTTTTTACAGTTATTAAAATGGGTAATAATGATAAATACTTGATTTACTTCATTGAGCTTTGAGAAACATTAAACAAGTTATTGAAATACATCGCATTTTGTTAACTATAATGATCATAAACTCCTAAATGGAAATTTTTTCATTGGAAAACTTAGTTGTGAGTCACAAGACAATTTTTCCTTAATGATACTTGTTTCTTGTTCATAGTAAAAATATACATTATTTATGGAAAAGTAATTGAAACCCACCGTTTCTTGTCTTTATGCAACAATGCCCCTATTAACTCCTATTCCAAGTATGACATAATATGCAAGCCGTTGTTAATCAACAAAGCCACACTGATAAAGTTGCAAATGGATTTCTAAAAAATGATGATTTCAGATGAAGTCCGTTAAGAATGAATATATTGTATCAGCAAGTTTTATATCAGCTTTTTTCTCAAGGCCTACTTTCAAAAGCCATAATCATAGTTTGTTTTTTACATGAGCAGGCACCGGGAATCGAACCTGAGTCTCCGGCATGGCAGGCGAGAACGCTTACTACTGAGCCACCATGGCCCACCTAATAGTTACTGTTTTGAACAGTGGTTTCCAAGGACTCATATATTAGAGTCCTTGGAATATAATATATCATATATATTATATAAGAGAAAACTCATATATTAGAATTAAGATAATAATAATAGCAACAATAATTATGACATGATCATATAATTTAAATTATTATTATTAATATAGTAAAATATCTATATATGCCTTATCCAACAATAGTCTAGGTATGACCTATTAAGAGATGCATTCTGCAGGTGAGGAAATTAAAATGCAGAGATACATGATACATATATATCATGCTCAAGTTCACATAGGAAGATAGTGTAGCTATCTACAGTATGTAGGTATAGCAGGTACTATAGCATCTGTGTCTGGTTCTACTGTGCCATTTCTAGTGCATAGCATAGACTCAAGCTCAATTTCATCTTATAAATGGATTACAAAGTGAACGAGTGAACAAATTATAGCCAACCCATAGTAGAATGGTCCTGAAGATTCAGGGGTCTGGTTTAGATGTATGAACTTGGCTTCTATATATATCTACCAATTATACTGAGTTAGTCAATCCTGCTGCTATAGATATTAACACTAGGGTCTGCCAACAAAATGAGAAGTCAGGGAAACACACATCCTAGAAGCATAGCGAGACAGATGCTTAAAATCCTGAAAAATATTTACCAGGGAAGCCCTGTATGGTCTATTGCAACCAGTTCTAGGAAGAGAGAAATGGACTTGGCGATCCTTCAGTGAACCACAAGGGTAGTCTGTTTAACAGAGTCAAAGTGTAAGATATTAGGCAGTGTGCAGATGAGGATGGTAGTGGATATGCATCCTGTTTCTGGAACAAGTGTGGTACTATTTTACCAGGTGATATTTGGCTAGAAAAGTCTACCTGACTCCCTCCTCAATTTCTGAGCTCAGCTCTCACAAACTTTGGAAGACATAGGCAGAGAAAATAATGCCAGTATTGTTGAAATGCCCTCAGGTTGCAGTGCAAAGAAAGCAAAAAATAAAAAAGCAATGGTTAGAGTTCTATGATTGGAAATATCAATGTTGGTAGAGGAGTAAAACCCCACTATGCAGAGGACACTTCGTCCACAAAGGCAGTGAGGACAAAGAACAATGCCCAGAGGCATTGCCGTGACACAGCAAGAGACCAGTAGGTGCCAGCAGAGAGGAACAACGTGCAGATTGTTCACCCCCAACCAATGCCACAGGAATCGCAGGTGGCTCATGCCAAGTTACAGGCCACCTTGGAAAGAAGGACAGAGAAGAAAAACTCGAGAGAAGGAACAGATACTTCAGAGAGTTTGAATTGATTATTTACCCAAAGGAAAATGAATTAATGCCCAATAAACTTATAGCCTGGTAAATAGTAATTTATTTGTTCCGTTTTTTTTCTGGCAGCACTAGGGTTGGAGGATACAGAGGAAGATGAAATTGAATTCAGAAAACAAAGAATTACATTTTTTGTCCAACCTGTAGTATGAAAATTTTGACTCTTTAAAAAGTATTATTACATCTAATGTACAAATGAGGAATCTGACACACAAAAAAATATTCAAACTAATAATGTTAATAAAACCATGCATTTCAAGGTGCATTCTCTAAGAAACAGGTAGGATCTATGCAGAAGACTTAGAGAAAGTGATGGTTCTGCCTCTTGAGGACTAAGTCCGAATGTGGCACTGCAAGAAATTGCAAGTTGAAGATACGGAGAAAACACTTACCCAGCCCTAAGGAACTGATTTATAGATTTTCCACGACTGTGGAATTTCAGATACTGGAATCCAGTATTCTCATAAGTACAGACATATGGCAATTGAAAGAAATAATGAAAGAAAAGGAAACAAAGAAAGGAGAAGGAAGAAAGGCCAGATTGCTATATATTTCCTTTGTCATATTTTGTAGCTTTGTGTAGTTCATATTTGATTATTCCTGGTCAACATTCATCCTTTTCTCAATTCAAAGCCTGGATCCACAGAATGGGAAAATACAATCTGTATTCTTTCAAAAATATTTTTCTGGGACTCAACTGACATGCATTCCATGACTTTTCTAATCTGTTGAGTGATTTAGGATTTCAAAAAATATTTTAGCCAAAGAGACACATTTTATGTGTTTTTGAATATGCTAGAGGAGTGGTGGTGTTTTTCTTTCTTTATGAGTACTTAACTAAGTGTCTCTGGAGATGGAAAAACTAATGATCTATAATACAATTAATTTTAGCAACACTTTTTAATTGGTTTCCCTTGAGAGTCATTAATGGGATGTTGGAGGAATACAGAATTCCTTATAATGCTAGACATTCTATGAGGCAAAGAGAAAGACTGATGAAATAATGACCACTTACTTGTAAATTACCCCTCTCATTTTGATTTTAAATTGACAGTGACTATTTGATTCAATTTAATTCAATTTCAATGAAAAAATCTGAACTAAGAGGTCAGAATTTAATCTAAGCCTAGTAAAAATCAAACTTGGGTAATTTTATGGTGCAACAAAGTTGAATGAGTAATTTCTTGACTAGTATTATAGATTCTTTTTTTGAAAGTCATGAATTTTTAGTGAAGTGTTATAGCAAAATATTACAGCTTTCTTCATAATTGGCATCCTTAGATTTAGAGAAAGTAGATAAAATGCATGATCCTATATTGTGTATTTTTACGGTGAAATCTGAGTTTGCTCAGTAGTATACTTGATCCCAGGCTTTGATATAAAGTATATCCATATGCTCTATTAATATAAACTATATAAAATATAAAGTATTTTGTATACATTATAAAGTATATTATAAATGGCCAAGAATTCTTGCACATGTGTCTACTCTGGAGAACAATGTGGAAGATTCTTGCAAAGTTAAATGTACTATATAAGACTGAACCATCCACTCCTGCTTCATGAAAAAGTGGAATAGAACACAGTATTTCTAGGGTCAAGATAAATGGAGAGCCAACAAGGGTATTGCTTAATGTAATATACAGGGCATTCTAAAAGTTTTAGTGCACCAACAAAGAAAAGGTCATGACCAGAGGGCTTCACTGGTGATTTTTACCAAACATTCAAAGAATTAACATGAATCTTGCTTACACTGTTAAAAAAAAAAAAAAAGAAAAGAAAAAGTTGGATGAATCTCAAAGGCATAATGTGAAATGAAAGAAACCAGTTTCAACATATTATAAACTGTATGATAGCTTAATATGGCAGGCTTAAAAAAAAATGTAAGGGACAGAAATAGATCAGTGGTTGTCTTGGGTTCACAGTGGAGAGCGTATCTGACGACAAATGGTTCTTGTGAAGGAAATCTTGGGGGTGTTGGAATTCTGTCTCTAGAGGTTTGTTTATTTTGAGCATTTCATGTAAACATAATCTATAATATGTTGTATTTTTCAGACTAGCTTCTTTTACTTAGCATTTTTTCAAAGTTCATCAGAACTGCAATCATTTTAATTACTGCTTCAGTTTGCAAAAGCTGCCAGAATGCAATACATGGGGAATAGAATGCTTTTATAAAAGGGGGCTTAATAAGTTACAAGTTTACAGTTCTAAGGCCATAAAAATGTCCAAACTAAGGCATCCAGACAACAATACCTTGATTCCAAGAAGGGTCAAATGGTGTCCAGGATTTCTCTGTCAGCTGGGAAGGCACATAGCTGTCATCTATAATCTTTCTTCCCAGTTGTGTTGTTTCTAGCTTCTGATTCCAGTGGCTTCCTCTCTAGGCATTTTCTTTTTTCATGGGTCACGTTCTAACTCTGTAAAGTTTTTTTTTTATAGTTATTGTTGTGGTAACAAATACATAATGCACTTGTTCCCATTTTAATTATGTAAAAATCAGCGGCAGTAATTATATTCAAAATGCTCTGTTATTATTACCACCATCATTTGTCAAAACTTTTTCATCACCTCAAGTAGAAAATCTGTATCAATTAAACAATAATTCCCCATTCCCCCTCACACTGCCCCTAATAATCTGTAATCTACTTTCTATCTCAACAAATTTGCTTATTATGTATATTCAAAAAACTGCAGTCATAGAGAAGACATGTTTTTGTGTCTAGCCTACCTCACTCAACATAATGATTACCAGATTTATCCATGTTGTGGCATGTGCCAGAATGTCATTCCTTTCTACAGCTGAATAATATTCCATTTTATGTATAGCCCATTTTGTTTATCTTTTCATCTGTAAATGGACATTTTGGTTGCTTTTACCTTTGATCTATTGTTAAAAATGTTGCCATAAATATTTATGTACAAGCATCTGTTTTAATCCCTGTTTTCAATTATTTGGGACACATACCTAGGAGTGGGGTTGCCACGTCATTTTTTCAGTTCTATGTTTAAGTTTTTGAGGCACTGCCAAGCAGCTTACTTAGTGGCTGCATCATTTTATATTTCCACCAGCAATGTGCAAGGGTTCCAATTTCTTCACTTTCTTGTCAACACATTATTTGCCTTTATTTATTTTTTTAATAATAACAATCCCAGTTGATATGAAGTTGTATCTTTTTGTGGATTTGATTTGCATTTACCTAATGATTAATGATGTTGACCATATTTTAATGGGCAAATTGGCCTTATGTAAATATTCTTTGAAGAAATAGCTATTCAAGTCGCGTGATACTACTTTTTATTTATTTAGTTTTCCTTCTCTGGCTGCTCTCATTGCCCATTTGACTGCTTTTTAATTGGCTTGTCTTTTTGTTATTGAGTTGTAGATGTTCTTTACATATTTTGGAAATTTAACCCTCAACATATATATGACTTGCAACTATTTCTTCCATTTTGTAGGACATCTTTCCATCAAATTTGGGAAGACTTTGGCATTAGTTCTTAAAATATTCTTTCTGCCTCTGGTTTCTCTTTTCCTTCTAGGACTTCTATACATATATGTTAGTGTGTTTTATGATCCTACATGTCCATAAACTTTATTAATATTTTTGAAAGTCATTTTTGATTCCTGCTCCTAAGACTGAAAAATTTTAATTTTCGTATATTCATGCTCTCTGATTCTTTTTTTTCTGAGTGTTCAAATCTACTATTGTGCAGCTGTAGTGTGTTTTAAAATTTCAGTTATACTTTAAGCCCCCAAATTTCTCTTTGGTTCCTCTTAGAAATTTAGACATCTTTATTGAATTTCACCTTAGGTTCATGTATCATTTTTCTGATTTTCTTTAGTTCTTTACCAATGTCTTCCTGTAGGGAGTCAAGTTAACACCTTTGATGAGCAATTCCAGTGTATGAACGTTCAGTCACGGATCTTTAGGTTATTTTGCTACTTCAAAAGGGCCCTTTCTTTCTATGCCTTATGACATTTTTTTCTTCTGAATTATGGGCATTATAATATTTTAATGTGCTAAATCTTGTAATCAGTTTCTTCTCCTCCAGAAATGCCTTAATTTTTTTTTTTACAATTGTTTAAAGCTGTAGTTGTGTATTTGGTAATTTTACCAAGCTATCTTTGCCAACTCTGTAATCTGTGTCATATAATTGTTGAAGTCGCTGTTCCTTTAGCTTGTGTTCAGCTGGTATTTCAACTGAGATCACCTTGTATCCAGGAACTCAGAAGCAGCAACAACAACATAATCCAATCAGCAAACCTAATCTGTCCGAGTCTTTTGAGTTGACTCCATGTGCAGACTCTCTTTCAAGTCCAGCTGATATGAGTCTCTAGATCTGCCCATGTTGAATGCTTAGGTTCTTCTGAGATCTTTCTGAGCATGAAACTTTTCCTAGGTATGCACAGGGAATGCAAACTTCCCCACGTTACACAAATATTACTCAGTTCCTAATTTCCAGAAAAAACTCTCTCCCTATATTTTTGTTCCAGAGCCACAAATGCTCTATTATATGTGTTGACTGAGATCTTTCACCTCCAGTGCGTGACTTTCTTCAGTTCAATACCACTTTTCCACACTATTTCTATATTCTAGGTAAGTTCCAGGTTTAGTGAAAAATACTAGTGCTCTGAGTCAATCTTTCAAGGAGCAACCACACAATAATGGGCTTTTGTGCTTTGCTCACTCTATAACTAGATAACAGAGGCTTCAGCAATCGTATGACACAGATTGCATGCTGAGAACATAGGCTGCCATCCCACTTACGGTGGAGCTCACTGGGAAGGGGTGGGGCCAGAGCAATTAAAAGGCCATGCAACTTCCCTACTATTTTTTCATTGTCTTTTTTTCCTGAATCCACATCCAATTGTTTGCTATATACTGTCAAATGTTTCCAGAGATCTCAGATAGTTGGTTCTTACTGAATGTTTTTCCATGCTTCTTTTGGGTAACATGCATTTGGAACTTCTTACTCTTCAATCTTGCTGATGTCAACTTGGTGTTTAATGTTTTGAGGAATTTTCAGACTGTTTTCCAAAATGGCTACACAATTTTATATTCTTTCCACAGTCTCACCAACTTAGAATTTTTATTTGTAATTAACAACATCTTCCCTGGCAAAGAGTTGTTTTTGATTAGAGTTTTGTTTGCATCTCCCTAATGATGTTACCAAACAATGGGCTCACTGCCGAATGTGCACAGAAGGTAATACCATTACATTATTTGAAAAAAGAGTTTAGTTGTGAGATAGACTAGCAAGGATATAGGACACAGGTATAAATCTATCTCCTTGATCTAAGAAGTAAAGGAGATAAATTATGATGGAATCCAAGGGAGGTGGGACACTTTTTGAGATTCAGGTTGGCATATGTGATGGTTAGTTTCTGGTGTCACCTTGGCCATGTGATTATGCTTAGTTGTCTGTCAGGCAAGCACTGGCCTGACCATTGCTGCTAGAATATTTCATGGCTGGTTGATAAGCCAGAAGGCTGGTATTAAATCATCAATCAGCTGATTGCATCTTTGGCCAATTGCATCTGCAATCAACTGAGTGTCTCCCACAGTAAAATAATCCAATCAGCTGAAGGCTTTTAAAGGAGTAGGGAGACTCTTTCACTGCTTCTTTAGCCAGTGAGCCTCTCTTGTGGAGTTTGTCCAAACCCCTTCATCAGAGGTGCCAGCTCACAGCCTGCCCTACAGATTTTGGACTCTTACATTTCCAAGGTTGAGTGAGAATATTTGCAGATCTCTCTTGTTGCTTCTGTTCTTCTAGAGAAGCCTGACTAACACAGCTTGATACTGAGAGTAGGGTGTTTCTTGAGAAGCAAAACCTTAAAAATGGATTTTTACAATTGGTTTTCTAATCTGACTAGACTCAGAGGCACTAATAACTGTGTTTCCTGTAATCGAGATGGCACTGACAGTTCATGAGGTGAATTGGCTAAAGAAATACTCAAAATATAACCATTAGACTCTACTAATTGTACACTTATATGAGGCAAGGCTCTGGCTGAGAATGTTTTCGACACTGTTATGGAGTTTTGTGGAATTAAGAGTTATAATCATGCTGGCTGGTTATTGTCAGACATGCTGGATACAGTGATGAGGGAAAGGGATGAGTTGAAGGCTTTAAATTTGAACCTTAAGCATTGTATGAATGATGTAAAAGTTTCAATTTGTGCCCTGAAAGGAAATGTTATTTCCCATGGTCTCAGAGTTGAGATCTCTGAAAACCAGACACAATCTCATTGTGCGAGTAGCAGATTTATAATGTAAACTAAAATTTCAACCTTGCAGATGTGTGCTGTTAAAGTAAGAGCTTTAATTGAAAACTAATGGGATCCTGAAATGTGGGATGGTGAAATATGGCTTGATAATGATGGCCATGGGGAAACTGGATCTGTGGATCTGCTGAGTCTTTACTAGATAGACCAGTTATGAACTGCTCTGAGGAAAGTTTCCCAACCTCCTGCCTACATTGAGGAAACAGCTATCCAGCCTCCAGTTTCTCCATAGGAGTTTGTTATTCAAGCTCCACCTGATGAGATTAACCCTTCATTTGCCTGCTAATCCTGCTACCACCCCCCCTGGGGAAATTCATGCAGAAGAACTGCATGAATTTTCAAATCTATATAGACAAAGATCAGGGGAATATGTGTGGGAATGCATATTAAGTGTGTGGGATAATGGTGAAAGGAATATAAAGTTGGAACAAGCTGAATTTATTGATGTGGATCTATTAAGCAGAGATTCTTCATTCAATGTTGTAGCTCAAGGAGTTAGAAAGGGCACTATCAGTTTGTTTGGATGGTTGGCTGAAACATGGTTCAAAAGGTGGCTAACATTACCTGAGAATGAAATGCCGAAACTGCCCTGGTATTATGTTAATGAGGAGACCTAGAGGTTTAGAGAGATTGGAATATTAGAGTGGATTTATCATGGAAGACCTGCTCACACACCCCAGGAATGTCCAGGGGCCACATCTTTCACCAGAACCTTGAGAAATTTGTGAGACTAGCTCCTTCATCCCTGAAGAGCTCTGTAGATGCCATTCTCTGTAGGTCAGATATTACTCTGTGAGCTGCTGTCACTGAGCTAGAATCCTTAAACAGAATGGGGATGATTAGATTCTGAGTTGGCAGAGGCCCTTTGGTGATAGTTAATCACCATGGACAAGGTGGGCATGGCCACCATAATGAACAGCGGATTCAAAGCAGCAGTCAAAATAATCTGAGTCGCAGAGAATCATGGTGTTGGCTAGTAGATCATAGGGCTCCTAAAGTAAAATAGATGGGCAGTCTATTAAATTTTGTTTGAACTGTATAAGGAGAATTCCAGGTCAAGTGAACAGAAGTCTAACTTGAATTGGAGAAAGAAAGTCACAGTTCCTTAATCAATTCCCAGGTTTGAGATAGTTTACAGACCCAGAGCTCCTTGAATGAGGGGAGGGCCAGATACCCTTGGGAAAGGACCATTTTACACTGCCCCAAATTTACACTGTTAACTTTCCTCACAACCTTCCCCAAGGAGACCTATAGACTTTAACAGGGTAACTGCGCATTTAACAGGGTGACTGTGCAGGGAAAAGGTAATGATGAGATATTTCAGGGATTATTAGACACTGGCTCAGAAGTGACATTAATTACAGGGAACCAAAATGTCACTTTGGTCAACTAATCAGAATAAGGGTGTATGCAGGCAGGTGTATGCAGGTCAGGTGATGGAGTTTTAGCTCATGTCCGTCTCACAGTGGGTCCAGGGAGTCCCCAGACCCATTCTGTGATCATTTCTCTGGCTCTAGAATGCATTCTTGAAATTGACATACTCAAAAACTGGCAGAATTTCCACATTGGTTCTCTGACTCATGGAGTTAGGGCTATTATGGTAGAAAGGCCATTAGAACTGTCCCTACCTAGCAAAACAATGTATCAGAAGCAATACCATATTCCTGGAGGGATTGAGAGGTTAGAGTCACTCGTAAGGACTTGGAGGATGCAGGGGTGGTGATTCCCACCACATCCCCACTGAACTCTCCTATTTGACTTGCACAGAAAACAGATGGGTCTTCAAGAATGACAGTGTATTAATGCAGACTTAAGCAGGTGGTGACTCCAATTGCAGCTGCTGTTTCAGATGTGGTATCATTGCTTGAGCAAATCAACACATGGCCTGGTACCTGGTATGGAGCTATTGATCTGGCAAATGCTTTTTTCTCAAGAGCTGTAAGTAAGGACCTCCAGAAACAGTTTGCATTCAACTCTAGATAAGGCATTTACATGTCAGGTGATGGGAGATAAATCCAACAAAAATATAGGGGCCTTCTACTCAGTGAAATTTCTAGGTGTCTGGTGGTGTAGGGCATGTTGAAATATCCCTTTTGAGGTGAAGGATAAGATGTTGCATCTGGCACCTCCTAAAACCAAAAAAGAGGCAGAATGCTTATTTAGCATCTTTGAATTTTGGAGACAACATATTCATCATTTGGGTGTGCTACTCTGGCCCATTTACAGAGTGACCAGTAAAGCTATTAGATTTATGTGGAGCTCGGTACAAGAGAAGGCTCTGTTACATGTTCAGGCTGCTGTGCAAGCTGCTCTGCTACTTGAGCCATATAATCAGGCAGATCAAATGTTGCTGGAAATGTCAGTGGCAAATAGGGATGTTGTCTAGAGCCTTTGGCAGGCCCCTATAGGAAAAATTACAAAGCAGACCCTTAGGATTTTGAAGCAAAGCGTTGCCATGCACTGCAAAAAACCACTGTCAAAAATGCAGGGAAGAATTTTTAAATGGGAGATGAAGAAATTCTCATAAGCAGCATATTTGGGGCTTAAACTTGATATTTATATAGGACTTCTGCCTATCTCATCTCTGCTTTCAATGTGTTCTTGTGCATCTTCTAATGTTCTCTGTAGTTTTTGTTTTTACATTATCTCTCCCAACCACAGTTTCGAAATTCCTTGATTGTTTCTGCATTTCTCTGTGTTGATATTGTCCAGAGGTATGTTTGATGTAATGCTGGTAATTTTCAATTAAAAACCTGTTTAAATCTAAATGACAATAAAAAAACAACTTTATACTCTTCTCTTGATTCTTTTGAAATGCAATTGGACTGGGACAGCAGTGGCTAAATCGAGCTAACCTCTTGCAACTTGGAAGTTGGGGGTTGGTAGTAGGATAAGTATCAGTCAATAAGGTACCCACTAGTCACATGATAGTCTTGGTATATGGTTTTATTCATTTTGCCATATATTGCATGTATGCATGGTGTGTCTTCTGGCTGGCCAGAAATTGTTGGGGTTGCTAGATTTTTTTGTTTGTTTTCTTGTCACATAGCAATGCAAATGGTAGCATCATCTCTGTTTCCTTTAGGGTTCTGTGGACTCCATCTTCTGGTTGCTCCTTGTGTCTTCCTCTTTTACTGCCCAATTTACATTTCTATAAGGCCTTTAGTCATATTAGATTAAGCCCCCCACCCTCACATTCAGTTTGGTCACACCTAAATTAACAACATCTTCTAAGGGCCTATTTCAATTGGGTTCAGACTCACAGGACTAGGGTTTGGGATCTGGAGAATTCTTTTGAGGGGGACATGATTTAATCCTCAATATCATCATCTGTTTTTAGATATTTTAATAGTTTTTATTTTGAAGTAAGCTTTTGAGTAGCAGTGAGTAAAAGAAACTTCATGTTTAACTACTAATCAACAATGAATCTGCATTTTGCACAAAAATGTAATGTAATGTTTAAGTTGTCCAATTTTTGTTGACATGATGATAAAACATGAAAATTTTAAGATACAAAGATGCTGAATAATCAATAGAGACTTCTCCAAAATTACTGGTCATTTTCAAGGAATCTCCCTAAAGTTTAATAATTATGAAAGTTTGCTGAATATGTATTCACATCACTCTGTAAAATGACTTTTCATTTAGGTCAAATATTTATATGTCTCAAAATTTTTTGTTTTCACTTTCAAGCTGCTCTGTGTATGCATGAAAGCATTTGTGGAACAATAATCATTAATATATTGTCTCCATTAGCAGAAGAATGGCTTTTCAAATGTGCAAGTGAGATCAGCTCAATATCAAAGTCATTGGATGCATCAAAAGAAAATTAGTGAAGAAGACACTTTTGATGACCAGCTTGGTTTAATGATATAAATTGATATGTATGATAATAGAATAAATATAAAACTCTTGAAATTTAGCTGCATCTAAATTTAGAAAAATAATAAAATTTAACTAGACAATAACTATTTGATATAAAATATTTTAAGAATTTAAAATTTTGCAATGAACAAAAATAAACTACGTATTTAATTAAATCCAAGACCATGGAATTGGATTTTTACTGATAAAAGCTTATCAAGGACATCACATCTTTCTCTAAAATTAATATTTGACCTAATAAAATATATACATATTTCAATAGAAAATAATTAGAATTGAATTATCTTCCAGTTTCTCCTGAACTTCCTAGGTACCTCAGCAACTATACAGGGTATATTTTCAATAAAAAATGCTATGTTCCACAGAAGAGTGAATACCAAGTATCTACAATATCAGATTTTGTATGTACAATATCAAAGTTTGTAATCCATAAAGTGATTCTGTATAGGCAATATAGATAATTTTACTAAAAATTTAAATTATAAAAAGATAACTTTCTTTATCCATACTAAAACCTGCGCGTACTCTTTTAATAGCAGCTTTATTTACAATCACCCAAAACTAGAGGCAACCTATATGTCCTTCAATAGATGAATGGATTACAAACAAACAAAAATATGTGGAGCAACAATGGAATACTATACAGTGATTAAAAACATAAGCTCTCAATCCCCTCAAAACATTGAGGAATTTTACATGCATGTTTGTAAATAAAAGAAGACATACTGAAAACCTACATACACTGACATCTTTAAATATGCAAAATTATAAAGACATTAAACAAATCAGTGGCTGCCAGAAATTTGGGAGAAAGAATAACTTAATAGGTGAGAACATGGATTTAGGGGTGGTGAAACTATTCTGTGTGATGCTGTAGTGGTGGATACATGACATTATGAATTGGACAAAATTCATAGGATGTTGCAATTCAAAGAATAAACTTTAGTATGCAAATTTTAAAAATCACTTATAAGATAGGGGATGTCAGAATCAAATTCAGACTTGCAAAATAATCCATAAAAAGGTATAAGCTAACTGAAAAGGATGGGATAAAATGTTGCTGACCTAAGTAAACTGAAAATTAATACCGATTCTAGGAATAAGAAAGAAGAACATTACCTTAGTACTGTACTCTAGATGGTAAACTTGATTCCCATGGGATTATAGACTAGTAATTCTAAAAGCACTTTACCTCCACACTGGAATTGAAAAAATAAACATGTAGAAAGCACTCTTCTTAAGATTTTTGGCTTTTTATTGCTAGCATTTCCATTTAGTCTTTCTTACACTTCCATTGTTTTGCTGAAATTATAATCATAAAACTATGCATGCTATCTACCTCTTCCACTACTTTTTTTTTTTTTTAAGCATAGGCAGGCATCAGGAACTGAACCTGGGTCTCTGGCATGGCAGGTGAGAACTCTGCTGTTGAGCCACCGTCGCACTGCACCCACTACTTTTTTTTAATAGATTAATCAAGTTTATTGCAATTTTACTTTCATTGTCTGATACTTTAAAAATCTCTGTCATAGCAGATTCCAATTCTGATGATTGCTTGGTTTATGTGGATTGATATAGCTCCACTTTTAGTATGTCTCCTTACTTTCTATTGAAAGAATTTCAAATGGTTTAAGACAATTGACACTGAGAAATGTTTTTCATTTTTATTATGCTCTAGGTTGAACATGTCTTTCTTTCTGGTACATCTTTAGAGTGGATATTTGCATTAATCTAGCCAGGTGTTAGACTATGTTTTAAATTCGTTTCTTCTATGGTTACCCTCATCATCAAGGATTTCAGATTTCTTTAGTGATCCAGGTTTTTTAATTTGTGGGCTAATTAGCCGGGGAAGTGTCATGGTCATGTTCATGTGTCAACTTGGCCAAGTGGTGGTACTTGTTTGTCTGGTTGGGCAAGTCCTGGCTTGTCTGTTGCTAAGAGGCATTTCATGGAATTAAAGCATGATCACATCGGCTGCATCCACAGTTGATTCCATTTGTAATCAGACAAGGGGAGTGTCTTCTGCAGTGAGTCGTGCTTAATCTAATCCCTGGAAACCTTTTAAGGAAGATTCAGAAGACAGGCTCTCTTCCTGCTTCAGCCCCTGAGCCTCTCCTGTGGAGTTCATCCAGACCCTCCATCGGAATCATCAGCTTTAGAGGCTGCCCTACAGATTTTGAACTCTACATTTCCATGGTTATGTGAGACACTTATAAATTTTATGTTTACAAATATTTCCTATTGATTCTGTTTCTCTAGAGAACCCTAACTAATACAACTTGGTACCAGGAGTGGGATGCTGCTGCAGTTTGTAAACACCAGACATGTTGAACCAGATTTTTGGATGGATAAGGGGAAGATTTTGGAGGAACTGTGAAGAGAGTGATAGAGAAGTCCTAGAATGCTTGAAGAGACTGTTGGTCTAAATGAAACCACTGTCAATCTGGACAAAGGGAGACACAGAAGGGACAAATTGAAGTTTGCAGAGTGAGAACTATGGAAGCTCAGGTCTGAAGCCAAGAAACCTCCGGTCTGAAGCCAAGAAACCTCAACCAGGAGTGGACCCACCCATATACATGGAAAGGATGAGTCTCCCACCTTGTTGTAGTGGAAGAGTTGTGCTGCCTCAGGCCTTGGAAAAGATACAGCATGCTTCTTGGGGACTGGGGAGAGCCGGGTTGCCACCACATGGAGGGGTTGAGTGTGTGCCCTGGAAACAGCAGAGAGCCCAGATGTGGCCCCAATGCCTGGAGAGGGTGGAGCCGAGAAAAAGGTGGTCTACTCAGTATCCTCCGAGGTTGATTCAGAAAGAGGTGGGCCACTGCATAGGCCCTTGGAAATGGTGGGACTGCTACTTTCTAAAGCTGAAGGATATATGACTTTCAGACTTTGAAATTCAACGGTGCTTGCTCTGTCAGTTTTCAGAACTGTTTGGGTCATGTGACTCCTGTGTTCCTTCCAATTTCTCCCTATGGAAATGAAAACCTATATCCTATGAATGTCCTCCTTTGCATATTGGCATTAGATAACTTGTTTTGAGATTCATAAGTCCACAATCAGAAGAGAATTTTTTGCACTTTAATATTGTTTAAGGTGATGCATGTAGCTGCCAAGTTGACAAGGCGTGGACATGTGGTAGTTAGATTCAGGTGTCAACTTGGCCAGGTGAAGGTGCCCAGTTCTATTGCTGTGGACATGAGCCAATGGCGTGTGAACCTCATCTGTTGCTGATTACATCTGCAGTTAGCTAGGAGGCGTGCCTGCTGCAATGAATGATGTTTGATTCAATTGGCTGGTGCTTAAATGAGAGAGCTCAACATAACACAGCCCAAGCAGCTCAGTATACCTTATCTCAGCACTTGCAGCCCAGCCCAGGCCTTTGGAAATGCAGAAAGGAATCACTCTGGGGAAAGTTGTTGGAACCCAGAGGCCTGGAGAGAAGGCCAGTAGAGATTGCTCTGCCTTCCCACATAAGGAAGAACCTCAGTTGAAAGTTAGCTGCCTTTCCTCTGAAGAACTATATGTTAACTAAATAAATCCCCTTTTATTGACAGCCAATCCATCTCTGGTGTGTTGCATTCAGGCAGCTAGGAAGCTAGAACAGGGGGTTTGTGAATATCTAACCCCTTTCAGCTCAGGTCTTCCTTCTTGTCTTTGCTCCATGTCTTCACGCTGGTCCCAGAGAGAATCTATCTTTTGGAGCTCTGCAGACTGTATTCCACTAATATGCTTACACCACACTAGTAGATGGTACTGAGGAAGAGGGTGAGGTGGCGGGTGAGCAAAGGCAGAAGTTGTTTTCTGATTTTCTAAGGAAGCTGGTCTTAGGCAGATAATATGAACTTGGGTCTCTGGTTTGTGCCTCCACCAGACTTTCCCTCCATGCTCAGGGGTAAAGTTTTTCACCCCTTTTCCTCTCCCACATGCAGGGATTTCCACCAGGAACCTTAGGCTTAAATTTCATGGTTCTTCTCCCTTTAGTATGAGGCTTTGTTGCATAACAGAGATATGGGGGATGGGTCTGGAAATAGTCTCATAGAGAGTTGCCAATCCTTTCCCTCAGCAGCCACCCTCTACTACATTTTTTATGGTCCTCTTTGAAGATTTAGTTTTGTTCCTTAGAAATGATCAGAGAAAGGTTTTGAGCAGAAAGTCATAGTGGCTGCTGTTCATCTCCCCCAGCCAGCACCATGGGGGATGCTTGCTCGGGATTCTCCCTGGTTGTATCTGTGGGAACCTGGTGGGCTTCCTGGGGGACAAGGTGAAAGGAGCCCAAATTCCCCTCTCTGGTCCCCTAGCAGTTTCCCACTCTCCTAATAGCCCACATTCAGTATTTAGCAATTCATTGAAATGTGTGTCTAAATTCTGAATCTCTTTACAGCCTTACATAGTATTAAGGGTGGTGTTCTAGTTTGCCATCTGCCAGAATGCAATATACCAGAAACAGAATGGCTTTTAAAAAAGGGAATTTAATAAGTTGCTTGTTTACAGTTCTAAGGCTGAGAAAATGTCCTAATTAAAACAAGTCTATAGAAATGTCCAATCTAAGACATCCAGGGAAAGATACCTTGGTTCAAGAAGGCCAATGAAGTTCAGGGTTTCTCTCTCGAATGAGAAAGCACATGGTAAACACAGTCAGAGTTTCTCTTTCATCTGAAAAAGCACATGGTGAACACGATCAGGGTTCCTCTCTCATCTGGAAGGGCATATGGCGAACACGGCATCATCTGCTAGCTTCTTCTCCTGACTTCCTGTTTCATGAAGCTCCCCGGGAGGCGTTTTCCTTCTTCGTCATCAATGGTCGCTGACTGGCAGACTCTGCTTCTCGTGGCTGTGTCGTTCTGCTCTGCTCTCTCTGAATCTGTTATTCTCCAAAATGTTTCCTCTTTTATAGGACTCAAGAAACTTATCAAGACCCACCCCAATGAGTGGAGACATGTTATCATCTAATCCAGCTTGATAACCACTCTTGACTAAATCACATCTCCAGGGAGATGATCTGATTACAGTTTCAAACATACAGTATGGAATAGAGATCATTCTGCCTTTATGAAATGAGATTTTGATTAAAACATGGCTTTTCTAGGGTCCATACATCCTTTCAAACCAGCACAGGTAGTTTCTGCCAGAGAAAAGCAACAATTTGTTTCCTGTTTCTCCCTGCTGGCACCTGTCTCCCTCCAAATTTAGAAGGTAGTGGTTTGCACTCCAACCTGAATTGTAGATGCTTTTAGGAAAAGCCATTAATTTGCAGTTTGTTCAGCTTTAGATCTTGATGTAACTATGGGAGTGATGTGTCTGACGCCTCTCTATTCTATGAGCACAAATGCAGTCTCTTGATTTTTTGTGATTTTTCTTAGCCATTTCAGTAAATATCCCAAGGCTACCTAATTAAAAATGTTTCAGTTTAAGTGTGGTGTACATCCATCTCAAGGACTATTTTTTCCTTTGTTTACCCCAGGAAAAATCTCCATAGTTTTTTATTTAAATAAAATATCTGTGTTTGAACAATTCATTTAAACTCCTTCCCAGAAAAATCAGAGAAATAATGAAAAAGTATATATTGCATATAACTTCTATTCATTGCAAAAATATATACAGAATTAATATGGTAAAGTGTTATTAAATTTCATTGTGTACCTTACCTTGTTTTTGTAATTATTTGGCATACTCATTTATCATCTACCAGTTATAAATGATCAGATCACCTACCTTCTTATAGTTACAAGATATATACAAGTTTGACCAAATTCATTACACTATATCCTTAAAATGAATATATTTTATTCTGTATAATTTGTATCTCACTTCAATCAATTATAATATTTAGAAATGAGGAGTGGTATTTCATTCATATCATTAGGTGCCTGGATATAACAAATATGCTATGAAGTAGACATGGTTTTCTTTTATAATTTATACAGCGTTTGTTTGCATGTAAGTTCAGCTCTATATTTTCACATCCTAAAACACTGGCTTATAGTGTTTAATAAACATTTGTTCAATGTATAAATACATTATTTAATTCTATGCTGTTGGAAAGTTACATGATTTTCCCTGGATAAATACTGTGTTAGAGGAGGTTCTCCTATGGAGAGTATATGGAGAGTGCAGATTTAGGAATAATTTGTTGTTGTTTTCATTAATATTAAGCTGAGCTTGATAATCGCATGCAATATTACAAATGATGCTGCCTACTGATTTTACAGTCATTTTGTTCAATATATTTGCTTACATTTTGTCGTGTCAAAAATTTATATTTGCATAGGTTTCAGTGAATGAATTAATTTCAGATGAGGTAAAAGATCCTGTGACTTAGAAGAGTACTGTAATTTAGAGATTTTTAAAAATTACTTAGATTGTAATACACTAGAAAAAATCAGAATTGATTTTTTTGGGTATCAGATATATTACCTTGGTCCTTCGTTGTCAAAGCACAATATCATATCTACACTTCATAGGTTTAAACTAGGAAAATTGAAATAAGTCTTCCAATACTGTTTCTGCTTGTCTTTAAATTCTTCTGTAGTGTATAATTACTAATACACTCTTTCTTGTAAAATAGGCCGTATATTATTTCCATAATTTTTGTTTCCATTATGAACAGGACCTTTGCAATCTAATGCATATAAGAGATTGATTCGAGCATTTAGAATATCCAAGAAAAATGTGAAGAAATCACATCTTATAACTTTACATATACAGCTTGAGTTTAGATTCCAATTTAAATAGTCGGGGGGGTGGGGGGATTGTCTGCAGAAATTCTAGTCCAGGAGCCTCAAGTGAAGGATAATAATTTATACATTGTAGATTATTTCTTCATCTGAGATCCCATAGTAAAGTTGCTGTAAATGGTAGAAAGTGTATACAAATTAATGAAGAGAATAGTAATCGGTATCTTTTGGAGTATGGAAAGATAGTGAATTGGAAACTGATATAGCTAGGTAGATGAAGCTGGAGTCTTTTGAATTTAATAAGGAACATGCCTAAAATTGTTCTCTGAACTCTCTATCTCCATAATAATAAAATACTCCTGGAAAGGTGGGACTCAATGAAAACTCCCACCATCGTGGAAACGTGAAAATTGTAAAGAATCTAACCCAAGGATTTCTAAAGGGTCCTCACTAATAGCGGGAAAGTGGATTTGTATTTAGAAAATAATTATTAAGTAGGAAGAAAATGAAAATAATTATCATCAGCACCAACCCTATAAAAGAATCACCTAAAGAAAATAAGTACACCTGAAAATGCTAGCAAGAAGCTTTGAATCATCATCATTCTCTGACCACAGATTCCAACACTAGTTTTTTGAAGTATTTTATTTATGTTTGAAGAAAATGGAGAATTATATCTGTATCTTCATAAGGTTTAATTTATGAAATTGTCTATGTGATGTTTTCATACATGATCAAGTATCTCTAATAGATATAAGGCCACATCCAAAAGGTTAATTTTATGGATTTTGATATCACACACATATATACAAGTCTTTTAAGCAAAATCTTGATAATTCTAATGTTTTCATACATTCCTTTAGTTCCCAGGATCAGATAACCAGACAAAGAAATACTGGAATATGTCACAGATAAATAGTAATGATGGGAGTTACATGCCGCTGTCTGGCCTACAAGTATATAAGCTTGAAGAACAATTGACTGCCCTGGGGAAGGAAGGAAAAACACAAAGAAAAACTTAGTATGGACATAGAAGATGATGCAAAAGAAAATATAAAAAGAAAAAGGAAAAAATAAAGTAAAAGATAGTCATTCTGAAAAGTGCCAGATATGGAACTAAGTTTGACTTGGCATGTTCAATACTGTAAAAAATTAAATGGTCTTATTAAGAAGGAAAGAAAAAGCTGCACAAAAGTACGAGCTGATTATAGCAAAAATAAGAGAAAAGGATGCATGATTTAAACAAACAGTGAAAAGATATAAACTTTATATAATACAGCTTTGCAGAGAAAAAAGCTAAAATAGAATTACAAGCTAGATACTTGAAATCCATAATTTTGATGCTGTAGCAATAGAAAGTCATGATTAGGAGAAAAAACATAAAAACTTTTCTCAAAATCCAGAAAAACGGCTTTCTAAATGACAAAAGAGAATTTAACAGGTATAAATAATGGAGCATCCAAAATGTTGATGATTAGTATTGCTCTGGGTGAAAAACTAATGATAGAAAGAAAGAAAGATCACAGATACCTACTAGAAGTTGGATTTATTAATGAAAAAATATATTGTAGATATAGATAGAAAGTTGACAGAGCAATATATAGACAGAGATAGAAATAGCATGTTAAACTATGAAAAACAATATGCAATAATTATTAAACATGGCATTTATATGAAATAATGTCAGATTGAGTTGAAAAGTTAGCTAAAATTGAATATCTGTAATCTCATTTAAAACATAAACAGCATTGCCCTTGTAAATAGAACAGGCGCCTTTTGTTTACCTTAACCAAACATGATGGTATGAACAAAAACTTCTGACAATATTTAAAAGGGATAACAAAATAAATAAATATAAAACAAATTGCAAAAATATTGTAATTCTAGAGTTCCCATTCATTAATTAAATATTAATGAGCAGCACTATATACTAGATAATGTTCTAGACTTTTTGAACAGAGGGTGAACCAATTAAAGCCCCTACTTTCACAGACCTGATCTTCCAATATTCAAAACAGATAATTAATCCTAGAATAGTTGCTTTTACTATGTGCTGTGAAGAAACATTAATCAAGGTAAAATGAAAGAAAATAATGGAGTTGCTATATAAGAAATTAAATTTGAAACAATAAAATACCATAGTTTACTCTTTTAAATATCTAATTAAATAGATATGCCTTTTGGATGATGGTGTTAAGATACATGTTGAATAAAAACTATAGCATAAAATAGAGAGTGATGGGTCTCTCAAGAGAAACTAGAAGCACATTAATCATTATTCAGGGCATGATATTTGGAATAAAAATAAAGGAAAACCAGAGGAAAAAGGCACATATAAAGAAACACACATGAGAGAAAATATGGCAAAAAATTGCAAAATAAGTAGCAGTTCTGCATGAGTTAAAATGCATATCTCAAAAATCTCAAATATAAATTTTATTTGTGGCCCCTAAAGTTGTACAGATCTAATTTGGATTTTGATATATTTTAGAGTAGTTGTTGTTCATTCCCTCATTTTTCCAGATCAAATGCTCCCATTGTCATACATAAAAGACAATATTGCACAGTTTTTACTTCCATATGGTTTGCCTTTTAAAACCTAGATACAGATTTAAGATCCAGCATTTACTTAATGTCTGACTGTGGTAGATTCTACATATATTCTTTAAATTAGCTTCTGTTGTAAGGCACTCTTATCTAAATAAAAAGTTACTTTGATTTAGAGATGAATAGAAATTTGTATAAATTTTTAAGCTTGAACATGAATATGAATACCTCTGTTGGAGTTTAGTATTATGTTTCTGGAAACATCATATATGTTGCTAAAATATATACACTCTGTAACATAAAGAAACCTATTTCTAGAGTTTATAAAAAAAGTTACAGAGTGCAAGCATGGTCTATATTCTGGGCACATCTATGCACTGAAAATATAGAGGTATTGAATTTTCTAAATGAGTTCCCAGTGGAATATCTTGAGGTTAAAGAAAATCAAAGAATTAAGTTAAAAATATTAAGTGATTACAGCAATGAATAAAGAAATATTAATACAGAAAATAAGACTAAAAGAATGTTTGACTTAATTATTATCATCATATAAAAATAAAATCGAAGAATTTATTAGAGGGGTAGATGATATATGTGGCTTTTTCAATAAGTTTTAGAGGTACATGTTTTTAAAAAGCTGAAGCTATTATTTTAATGAAGACTTGATTTTTTATTATATTCTTCAAGCCTTATTTCATTTGCTTATTTCTTTGAGCATATTTAAGACAGGTGCAATTGAAGTGCTGAATATATGCCACCTCCTTGTTTAAAAATATCCCCTCTTCTGCAGAAGATTTAAATACATAAAAATGCAGCTGCACTACAAGAAAGAAAAGACAATCATGTGGGAGGAACAGGTAGCAAAAGCCTTTTTCCTCTGCTGGGCAGAAGGCATCTTCAGAATTGTTCTTATGATATTTGCATAGGAAAGTATCACCAGAGCCAATGTAAGCAGGAGTGTGAAAATGGCTAAAATAAAACTTAACAGTTCTATGATGTGTATCTGTGCAGGAGAGCTTCAGGACAGGAGAGAAGTCACAGATAAAGTGGTCAGTAATATCGGCACCATAGAATTCCAACCCCAGGCCCATGATCAGACAAGAAGAGACTGTTACAGTCCACCCAGCCAAGAGCTCACAAGCACTTGGTTGCAGACTCAGCTGTTCATAATGGTTGCATAATGAAGGGGTTTGCAGATGGCGACATAGCAGGCATAGGGACATGGCAGCCAACAGAAAGAACTCTGATAGACTCAAGATGAGAAAAAGTAATTGGCTTACACAGGCATTGTAGGAAATGGTTTTATCCATAGTCAGAGCACTGACCGGGAATCTAGGGATGCAGGCAGATGTCAATGAAATTTCTAAGGAGAAATTCCAAAGGAAGAAATACATGGGTGTTTTGAGGTGGGAATCCACCAGGGTGAGCAGGATGATTGTCAGATTTCCAGTGATACTCAATAAATATGTTAGAAATACAAGAAGGAAAATTACAATTTGCCAATTGGGGTCATCTGTCAGTCCACATAGAATGAATGTTGTCACCATTGTATGTTTTTCAAGGTAATACCTTCTGAATTACATGAGATCTAGGGAAAAGAACAGATACTTACTTTTCAGTAGGAAAGTCTTCACTGAGTAAAGATTTGAAAGTGATATGAAAGAGCCAATTAACTCAGTGGAAATGTTCCTGTTTATTATGATATTAATTGATTATCTATGGTGTTTCTTTGTCCACCTCTAAGAAGTGGGGAGATGCAAGAAATATTTAGGAATCAATTACTCATCCTCAGTCATCAGTTGTACCCATTAACCATCCATCTCAGACTTTTTTGCTCCTCTGCCTTTAACCTTTTTAAGTAGCAGTCAGAATCACAAGCTGAAGCTTGTTAATTTTATCCCCTTCTCTTGCTACTCTTTTTCTAAATTATCTTCTTGGATCTTCTTTACTTTGCAACAGAATGGCTTTAATATTTCCTTTTACACAAATATGTAAGTTTCTCTGATTTAAGCCTTGTTTAAGATACCAATAAATAATTCTTGCAGTATTACTGAGAATACAAGAAAACATGTTTTTTTTTAGGTTGATTTGATTTATTCTTTTATTCCTTTATCCTTAAAATAATCTTCTGTTCAGCTTCTTTCAGCATGGTATACTTTTCCTAAGTACTTGCACACTTTAAGCAGATAATCGGGCCTGAGTTTTTGTTTTTATTTAGGTTTTGTCAGTATTTTTTTATTCAGGCTTTTTTCTGTATTTTTTAATTTAGGTGTTTTCTGTATTATTCTGGGGATAATAATTTTGGTTGGATTTTGTGTTCCATGTAACTGTCAATTAGAACTTTTTGAGTGGAAAGGGCTTTTATCAATTTTAGCAAAATGTGACTCAGAAATAATACACAAATTGAAATTTTGCATGAAATTAGGAATAATTTTACTCAATTTTTCAATCAGTTTCAACCTTATTATATCAATGTAGGAAATGCTATCTTATATTCAGTAATATTTAAATATACAAGCTTTCCCTAAATATAAAGTACATGTACCCATCAGTTATTTTTTAAATAAATGTATTGATGTATTTTTCATGGTGCTTTATCAATAGAGAAATTCATTGTTCTTCTAAATATGCATATTAAAGGTTAATCATGAATTACACAGATATTTGTTTCTATTTCCAAATTTAATTGTCTAATCTCATAATCACATAAGGAATAGAAAGGATTCCATTGTAATTACTTTGTACAAAAACACAAAATGCTGAAAATGCTTACTTTCCATGATTTCCAAATTGTGAAAATTTTCCTTTGCATTATTGAACAAAACTGACATAGGAATGATTTTTCCAGTAAAATATATATTTATTTCTCACCCATGATTTCTTTGCTTCCTATCTCTCAACTACTTCCTCACATTAAAATTCAGTAATGTTTAATAAAATATGCAAAACCCAATGGATGTCTCTCTCTAATCAGCATGCATTCATACTTTCAAACACGTTTTTCCTGATTTCCTACACATAAGATTGAGTAATGGCTGAGTTCAGTCTATCTAAATCTAGAAATTTAATTTATTGATCTTGACCCATACAGAGTGGGTCTTAATTAGTTTACTGGAATCCTTTAAAGAGCACATAGAGATAGAAAGAGCTGAGTGCTTAGACAGAGAGCAGACCCCTAGACGCAGATGTTAGGAGAGGCTTGGAGAGCTGATACAGAGACCAGAGAGATGGAACTGGTTACAGATGTTTGGAGATGCTAGGATGAGAGAAAAAACCCAGAGTTGACCCAGAGAAGCCAAGTGAGGACACACACACACTTAGAGAGAAAGCCACTGGAATGAGTTTGCCCTTCGAAACCAGAGGTTGGAAGAGAAGAAGAGCAGATGTCACCATGTACCTTCCCATGTGACAGAGAAACCGTGGACAACATCTGCCTTTTCTTCAGAGTCAAGGTATCTCGCTCTGGATGCCTTAGTTTGTACATTTTCACATCCTTAGAATTGTACATTTGTAGCCTAATAAATCCCTTTTATAAAAGCCAATTCATTTCTGGTATATTGCATTCTGACAACATTAGCAAAACAAAACAACAACCTTAGGTTTTGCTAATTATGTTAACCTAGATAAAATATCTCTTTCCTTAAAAAAAAAGAAAACTGGAGATTTCATTTTTATTCCAAAAGGAGAATCAGAATAGAATTTTAACCTCTGATTGAGCACAACATTTTCTATAAACTGTGATTCAATGAATATTCACCAGGTGGCTCATAATATGGACTTTTTGATTTCAAACTTACTTAAATCTTACCTTCTTCACACAACCTCTTAGTGTGAAATGTTTATTATACACTAAAATTGCAGCCAGGAATACAACGGCATATTCATCTTTTTAGAAAATACCTAATTATAGAAATATAATTAGCTAAAAGCCATCTAAAAGGAAAACCATTTAGATTTCTGTCTGCAAATCCTCTAAACCATGGAGATGATTAATTTCATTGAATATAATGTAAAATTATAGGAAATATAAGAATATAAATATTTCATCATTACTCTTTATTAAGTAAAGTACAGTTTGCAAAGGATGATGACCAGCATAAATTTGTAAAAATAGAATAAATTATGTGTAAATGTTATAAATTTGTTATTTAAGATATGATAGCATAAGTTATGTGCAAGATAAAATATGGATGTTTTACCTTATATAAAAAACTTCTACTGTGTTATGAATTAAGCTCTTAAAAGTTATAAATGAAGAAATGAAAAACCGGCCATTTGGCAAGATTGTGGAGCAAATTTGGTGGGTTAGTTTGGCCTATTGGTCATCTCTGGTTTCATCATAAGACACTGCAATTTTAAAGCATGATGATACACAAGAAAGTATAAAATAAGACTGCTCCTATTATTATTTAGGAGAAGCATTAACTGGGTAAGCAATCTTGTATTTCCTGAAACACTGCAAAATAAAAATGTAGTAGAAATAATATAGAATAATTGTAAATTATAAGATACTGAGAAAAATAATAGAGAGGAAAGGGTATATAGCTTTGAAAATTAAAATATAGTTGGAGAAATGCAGAAACAATCAGGAAATTGCAAAACCTGTGGTGGAGAGAGATAATATAAAAGAATTGCAGAGAACATTAGAAAGTGCTCAGTATCTTTAACCTTTAGAGAATTTCAAACAAAATTCCAATGAAATACAACTTTGTATCTTGTATGATGTTGATCTTTCAAAATACAAATAATAGCTATTGATCAGTATGTGGAAAAATCAGAATCCTCAGACATTGCTGCAAGAATATAAATTTATGCAAACACTTTTGAAAACAGTCTGACAATTCAATTCCTCAAACATTAAACACTGAGATGACATCACAAGATGGAAGAGAATTTCCAAATGCATGTCTCCCCAAAGAAGCATTGAAAACATTTTTTTTCAGAAACTATAAGAACCAGTTATTTGAAAAATCTGGAAAACAGTCAACAGTAAACAGCAACCAAGTGAATGCTGACTTAGAAAACAATAACCTAAACACAAGTTGTGAGTAGATATAGATGATTCCAAGTATCTAAATCCAAAAGTACCACACAGCCTCCCTTGCAAACAGTAGCACCCCTCTTCCTTATAAGGCAGTCATGAGTTTTTAGAAATCCTATAATTTCCTCATTTGAAGAGTTACCTTTAAAATTTTCCTTATATCTTCAAACTTGCCACTCCC
The DNA here is from genome assembly GCF_023851605.1 of Tamandua tetradactyla. Taxonomy (NCBI): domain Eukaryota; kingdom Metazoa; phylum Chordata; class Mammalia; order Pilosa; family Myrmecophagidae; genus Tamandua; species Tamandua tetradactyla. Next base: position 121,269,300 of record NC_135333.1, read on the forward strand.
GGACGGTCTTCAGATCAGAGTCTGTATTATCTGGAAGATGGAGCACATAAACCAAATCACAATCAGAAGAAAGAGTCTTATCTGTGAAAAGTGTTACAAAATTTTTCTAATTAAAAGAAATATAGGAAATTGTGTTGATGTGCATTCCAAAGACACTAGTCCAGAAAAGAAATACAACTTTTCATTGAGCTGGATTTATTGAAATGAGGGCATGTATTAGGAATTCATTATCAGAAACTGGAATGCACATCAACACAATTTCCTAATATTCATAATTAGCTACAAGTAAATGACAGAATTATTATATTCCACTCAGGAATAGCTGTATATCAAAGTGAGGATTGTATATTTTCAGTTTCAGAAACATAAATGGTAATTTATGAATGAAATGTTTGCAATGGAACCCGAATATTTAGACATTTGTGTGCCATGAATTTTCAACAATATATCCCTGCAGACAAGAGACATAATAATCTAGGTGATAAGGTGACCCACTCTGAGAAAGCCATGCAGTTTTCCTTAACAATTCCCTTCAATATTGGTTTAATAGTTTCAAAAATAGAATGGCATTGATGGCAAGGATTGACTCTACTCACAAGTATACTAGGGGTTATCTGGCTACTATAGCCCCTCAATATCAAACCTGCCAATAACAGAGAACAATGCTGAACTTTTGAAAAAGATCTGAGTATTAAGGAGAGCAACTAGCTTCCTCACCTCAAATTATTAATTCTTACAAACCATCCTTCATAGAAGGAATATTTATTTGTACTCAATGGTATACCATGTAAGTATAAGAATATACTTATTCTAAGTATAGATTTGCTTTGCTTGCCATAATGCTTCTGTCAGCAGCACCAGTTGTGTTACTATTTGCTTTATGCCCTGTTTAAATGACCTCCATTAAACTGATTTTGAGAAAGTAATTTATTTTGTGACTAAGAAGTGAGGCAATGCCTTATATCTTTATTGATTTGTCCTATGTACATACTATAACATACAATATCATGGTAATCACCCATCATTTTCCTATCCATTTTTGGATAGGCCAAACCAGGGAGTTACAAGGACTATGAGTCATCTTCAGGATCTCTGCCTTTCCCAATGGTAAGATCATTTGCCCAATTTTCTCATGGCTTCTAGGCAACCACTATTGCCTCACCTTAACATGTCTTCAGGGCTCAGGGCAGCAAGCAACCACTGCCAGGCATTATCCTGGCTTGTTTCATATGGACCGTGTGCTCTCCATATCCATCAAAGTGAGTCAGAGGCCATCAAATCAGTCTGGCTTTCCATACATAAAAGTGCATTTTGCCTATGTGTCTACAGGCCACCCATGCTGTATATTGCAGGGAGACAACTATTTTGAAAGTTCCTTCACTTCCCCATCTCTCCAGCCCACCAGGCCTGCCTGCAGTAGCAGTCAATTAAGTTAGGTTATCTGAGCTGCACTGGTGTAAAATGTCACGTGAGCAAGGAGCCTGACTTAACCTGCTAACCTGCTTTTTATTCTTTTACTTTAGGTAACCACTGCTCCATGGACAATTCTTTTTACAAGGCCAATAAAACTTCATTGGGCTGTTAATCAATTGTCTCTGGATTCACCCCTGCAGCTATAAAGTTTCTCTCGTTTGTAACTGTGATATTTTGATGGGGCTTCGCCAGCCCCTCTCCACTCACAGGGCTGCTTTCATTCTGATGGCAGCTCCACCCCTTGCTTTACTGGATACATTCCTTATCCTGTTCTTCCACATTTACATTTCTAATTGTGATTTTCATTTTCTGAGAGTTCTAGGCTATCAGAACTACTCTCTCACAGATGCAACAGCCATACCAGGAGTCTTTTCTCCAGGGTTCTGCCATACCTGCTTGATGAGAAGTCAGAATCCCTTCTGGTGTGTATGTCATCTGTATTATCTGTCGGCAGACCTGTGTGTGGTGGGGAGTCCACTGGTCCACCCCCTGGAGCCAAGGGCTGCTCACACTCCACCTTGGGGCAGGCATGGAGAAAGTGAGGGGTGCTAGACTTGGGAAGGTGCCAACTTGCTCCTGATTCCCTCCATTTCAGGCAGCTCCAGCGCTGCCACTTCATCCAGGGCTCGGATTTGGGCTTTCAGTTCATCTTGATTCTTTTGGAGTCTCCAGATTTGTGCTTTCACTGCTGTTCTCACACCATGGTTAACTTTACCCACTATACCATGATGGGGAAACTGGATGCCAGCTTTCAAGTCCTTTAAAGCCTTGGCTGGGTGGAATTCACATGATTTTAAATTTCCGGAGCAGACCACCACAGCAAACAGCTGCTATGGGATGCCACAGGCTTGTGGAAGGCCACATCCCACCCAGTCTGGCTTCCTTGGTGGAGGGGCCATTCACCACTCATCCTGCTGATTACACCAAGGGTCACATTCGTATCTCAAGGTTCGGTTGCTCTGGTCTGGTCACAAACTGAAAGAAAGCAAAGAAGCCTCTGGTACAGTGGTTATCTTTAATCATTCCTTCTGCTCTGCTTTTTGCTCTCCCCGCCCCCCCCCGTCTCTTTTTCCCCTGAGGTATTACTATTTAGCATATAAATAGTAATTTATATGTTAAATTACATAAAAGTGACACTTTACCAACAGATGACTGTCCGGCGCCGTCTCGCTCAGCTTCTGATCCCCGGCCGGCGGAGGGAACAGGAGGGAGAGAGAGACAGATGCAGACAAACCGACTCAAGTGACAGACACGGGTTCGAGACACGCTGCAGTTGTGAGCACAGACCTTTACTGGAGCTAAGCTTGCAAGCTCTGTTACAAATCCCGCGCGGGACAGAATACCCCGCGGGGGAACAACCTCTATGCGGCCGTCAGGTACGGCTCCCTATGGGTCGTCTTCCCCCACCCTGTCCGGGTAACCTCTTATATACTGTGCCCAAACCCAATAGGTTAGTGCCACGTATACAGAGGTGATTGGAAGATAGGGTTGGTGGGCGCGTGCGTCATACGCGGAAACAGGATGCGGGCGCCATCTTGACTCACTCGATGGGCGGGGGGGAACTCTAGAGCAGGCCGCAGCGTGTCCACTAGGCCAGACCCGGGAGGCGACTCTCCACATCTCCCCTTTTTTTATTTATTTTGACCCAGTGTCTCCATTGATGAGTGTGCTCCCGTGGGCCTGAGTGGCCCACTACATGTTTTGGTGCTTTGGGGAGTCTGGACTAGGCTTGCTAGGCACCAACCAGAATGCCACCTCATATAGAGACCGGAGAGCCCGTGAGCTGGAAACCACGTGACTCTCCCTGCAGTGCTTCGCCTCGCAACTGGGTTATGAGGGGGGGGGCAGGAGAGCGGCAACCAGAATCGAGAGTGTCGCTAGGTGTCTCTGTGCAATGGCTGGAGTCTAGTCTGGCCAGGACTGCGACTTCGCCTAAGAGATCAGCCTACGACCAAAATTATGACTGCTGGTGCCGCCTTTTATACCCGGGACACAGCCATGGGCCTTGCAGCGGGTCTTGCTTTCGAGCGTCCCGCCCTGAGTGGCCGGGATGGGTCATACGGTGAAATGGGGGACTGGGCAGCAGGGCGGTCGTTGTCAGGAGCACCAGGGGCGAGTGACATAGCCAACATGGTAGTAACACGCAATTGCTGCTGTGTCTGGAACAAGCGTTCTAACAAGCATTTAACAGTGACTAATCCCACTAATAGTCCCACCGCTATGAGAATCCAAGTAGTCAAATTGGGCCAAGAGAACCAAGAGGTGACTCGGTTCCACAGACTTTGTACAGTCTCGCCCAGTTTGGAAAGGTCGAAGGCAACGGGGGTTAACTTGATCTTCCCAAGCACTTTAAGGTCTGATTCCACCTGTTGGGAGAGCGGGGGGTATTAAAACTGGTCCCCCCTTCTAAACAGTCGAAGGGTGACCGGCGTTTTTGTTGCCATCTCGTCAGTCGCCGCCGTCATCAGCAGAGTTGGAGGCCTGATCTGATGGTTCAGGTTGAAGGCTTGTTGGTTTTTTGGGCAACAGCTCCGTGGCCTCCTCGGGCGATGTCACGGTTCTCACCAGTCTTTCCGGAACCCACACTGGTTGACGTCCTGGCTCCTGGGGAAAAACACAAACAGAGCCTCTGGCCCAGCTGAGCACGGGGTCAGGGCCTTGCCACTGTCCCGACAGGACATCCTTCCATCGGACTAGACCTCTATGTGGAGGACTCGGAGTGGTGTGTTGAAGGGCAGGTGTCATTCCCTGTGAATTTTCATTTAAAAAATTGTACGTAAACAAGGCTATAGACAGTTGAGCCTTTGGGGACAGGCCGTGACCTATTCCCCCTTTCTGTTTCTTTAGTAAGTCTTTGAGAGACCTGTGAGCTCTCTCAATGACTCCTTGTCCTTGAGGGTTGTAAGGGATGCCATGTTTTAATTGTACTTCCATATTATCACAAAATTTTTGGAAGGTCCTACTGGTGTAAGCAGGTCCATTATCTGTCTTTAATATTTTTGGCTTACCCCACGCTGCCCAAGCGGCAAGGCAGTGTGCAATGACTTGGTGGACTTTTTCTCCTGTCTCAGCAGAGGCAAATAATATCTGAGAACATGTGTCTACTGACACATGCAGGTATTTAATTTTACCATACTCTGAATGATGAGTGACATCCATTTGCCAAATGTCTCCTGGGATGAGGCCCTTAGGGTTAACTCCAACCGAAGGGACTGCTCTTTGTTCTGCACAATCCCTGCAGGCTCGGACTATATCTCTAGCCGCTGCACGCGGAATACTAAACCGCTTAGCTAGGGTACCTGCATTGATATGAAATTTGGCATGGAACTCTCGGGCTTGCTGATATGGTGTCAGCGCGGGGAAGACGTGTGGCTGTCGAGTGGCCACATCTACTATGTGATTTCCTTGTGTCATGGGACCAGGCAGGCCTGTATGGGCCCTAATATGAGTTGTGTAAAAGGGATGTTGTCTAGCACGTATTGTCTCTTGAAGCTCGAGAAAGAATGTGCTCACTGTGGAGGAACATTTTATAATGCCCACAGTTTCTAAAATTTGTAGAGAATTTACGACATAAATGGAATCAGAGATAATATTCAGGGGGCCAGGAAACTCTTTCAGGACTGTAATAATGACTTGCAATTCAACCCACTGAGGTTTTTGTGGTTGAAAAAATACTGTTTTGGGAGTGTCCCCTTCCACACAATACGCCCCTGTACCGGAGCTGGAGCCATCCGTGTACACGGTGAGGGCGCTCGCTAGTGGCTTAGGCGAAGTCACTTTGGGAAAGATCACTGGATGTCGGGTAACAAATTGTAAGAGGGGGTCTTTAGGGTATTGACTGTCAATACATCCCAAAAAGGTGCACCGGAGAACGGCCCATTGATCTATGCACCCGGTAAGTACTTCAATTTGCTGGAGAGAGTAAGGCACCCTGAGGTTTTTGGGTGGTTGGCCAAAATGTTGTATGGCCTTCTTGATGGCTTCTAGGGCTAGTTCTGCAACTGCGGTAGGGTAATGCTCTAAAATCTTTTTTGGAGAAACTCCGGGATGGATCCAGAGTAATGGTCCCTGTTGCCACAGCACCGCCGTGGGCTGTGACTCTGTTGGCAGCAGGCAGGCTTCAAAAGACTCGTCGGGATTTATTCTCTTTAAAGCGGCGCTGCTGAGTGCCTGTTCTACTCGGTATAGTGCTTGCCTCGCCTCGGGGGTGAAGTGCCGGGGCGAAGTTATGTTCGAATCTCCTTTTAGTAAGTTAAATAAAGGCATTAATTCGGCATTGGGTAATTTTAGATACGGGCGAATCCAATTTATATCCCCCATGAGTTTTTGCAAGTCATTGAGGGTGTGTATGTTATCTAGCCTGAGAGACACCTTTTGGGGGGAGACATGAGTAGGCATAAGTTTGGTCCCCAGGAAGGTGGCGATCTCTGTCATTTGGATCTTTTTAGGGGCTACTTCTAAGTGGGCTTTTCTAAGTGTAAGGACTAGGTGTGACAGAACTGTCTCAAGGAGATCTGTATCTTCATGAGTCAGCAGGATGTCATCCATATAATGAAGGATTTTTGCTTGGGGGAACTGTCGCCGAGTATCGGCCAGCTTTGTAGCAACATACAGTTGGCACATGGTAGGGCTATTAGTCATGCCCTGGGGCAGGACTGTCCACTCAAAACGGTGACAGGGCTCCTCTTGATTTAGAGAGGGCACAGTAAAAGCAAATTTTGGGGTATCCTCAGGGTGAAGTGGGATAGAAAAGAAGCAGTCTTTGATGTCTAAGATGAAAATAGGCCAATGCTCTGGCAGAGCTGAGAGAAGGGGCAACCCCATCTGAACAGGTCCTAAGGACTCCATGCAATTATTAATGGCTCTTAAATCATGTAACAATCTCCATCTGCCTGATTTTTTCTTTATGACAAAAATAGGGGTGTTCCAAGGTGATGTGGAGGGAATGATGTGGCCCTTTTTTAGCTGATATGACACTAGAGTGTGTAATGCTGAGAGTTTTTCCTGTGATAAGGGCCACTGAGGCACCCAGACTGGAGTCTTAGTTTTCCACCTTAGTTTTATAGGTGTGGGTGGGAATCTCTCCTCAGTGGCCCCTAGGAAAAACCCAGGCCTCGTCTGTCAGAATTGGAGACAGCTTGTATAGGCCTTGCGCGCCCGTGCAATGAGGCTCCTAAGCCTTTGCCGGGGACATATCCCATTCCTTTTAACAAGCGCTTAGAAGTTGGAGAGCAGCCACTGGTCAAGGTAACGTCCATCTGGGTTAGAATGTCTCTTCCCCACAGGGAAACGGGCAGGGCTAATACATAAGGCTGAAAACTACCTTGATGTCCTTCCTCATCTGCCCAGTGGAGGGCAGTGGCACTCAGCATGGGTGCTGAGACCTGGCCTATTCCTCTAATGGTGTCCTCCGCCTTGCACGTCGGCCAGGTGGAGGGCCAGTCTTGTTGTCTTATAATTGATCGATCGGCCCCGGTATCTAGCAGGCCCAGGAAGGATCTGCCTTGTACCTTAATAGTCAGCATGGGTCGAGACTCCAGAGACATATGGAGGCCCTCAAAAACTTCTCCAGAAGACCCAAATCCCTTATCTCTTCTCTGTCTGGGTCTACTTGGAAAGAATGTATGTAAGCTGGGTAAGAGCAAGAGCTGTGCCAGCTTATCACCTTTTGCAATGACCAGAGTACCTTGCTGAGATTGTACCATAATTTGGGCGTAACCTGTGAAATCTGAATCTACAACGCCTGGTATGACTGTTAGTCCTTTCAGGGCTGTGGATGCCCTCCCTATTATGAGCCCAACAGTCTTCGTTGGTAAGGGCCCTTTAAAGGAGGTCCCTATCAACTGGACACCCATGGAGGGGGTCAGTACGAGTCTGGAGGTGGCACAGAGGTCCAGTCCTGCTGATCCAGGGGATGCGCGAATTTGGACGGGTGTTGTGTCGCCGGATGGCATGCAGGGGGGTCCACCGAAAGGGTGGACCCCCTCTGCCTGTTTTTTGGGTCCTGTTCAGGACGGCCAGAAAGGCGCACACCCTGCGCATTGAAGGCTGACCTACAGTCTTCTGCACGATGGGGTCCCTTGTGGCAACGGCCACATAGCCTGGTTGCGGCATATGGTCTACCAAACTGTTGAGTGGCAGGTGGTTGGCCTTTATTGGGACAGTTTCTCTTAATGTGTCCCAACTGGCCACAATGATAACATCCTCTTGGCTTTGTTCCTAGGTCTTTGGATTTCTTTGCAGCTACTTGTAAGGAGCTGGCTAGCATGGCAGCTAGACCTGCATTAGTTAACGGGCTACCAGCATCTCTGCAGAGCCGAACCCATTCCATCAGGTTTTTTCCTCTGTTTTGTGCTAGGATAACTTTACATTCCTTGTTGCACTGCTCAAATATCATTTGTTTAACTACAGTCTCTGCCACTCCTGGATCTGAGAAAATTCTCTCAGCCGCAGTTTGCATTTTGGCTACAAAATCCACGAAGGGTTCTGTGGGGCCCTGATGTATGTTGCTGAGTGAGGCTTGAGCCTCTCCCTCACCTGTCAGCTTTTTCCAGGCTCCTACGAAACAACGGAAAATCTGGGCGTAGACTTCTTGAGGGAGCCCTGTTTGATTCTGAGAGTGGGCACCTTTCCCCAATAGCATATCTGCATTCCATCCGCCATGTCTCCCCGCTGCGTTTTTCGCAGCTTGCTCCTCCGCTAACTCTTCGAACCATGCTTTCCAATCTATGTATCGGCCCTGGGGCAAGCAAGCACGGGCCAGCTGATATATATCTGCGGGCGTATGATTCAGGGTGGAAAGGTTTTCAACCATATTCAAGGTAAAAGGAGCATTGGGGCCATACTGATGGACAGCTTGCCTCAATTCCCTTAAAACTTTGTAATCATATGGCTCATACTGGTTATTACCTTGGGGATTGATAATAACCGGGTACGTCTCTGAGACTGGTTCTGGCTTAAGCGGCTGGTAACCACCCATCATACCGAAAGGTCTAAAGGCTGAAAAGGGGTTCCATTTCCAGAAATGTCTCCCTCCATCACTTGGTGACATAAGGTCTCGAGGGCTCGCGTACGCAGGCGGGGGGTACGGCTGTAACTGCCCTTCCCATGACCAGCCTGCAGGGGGCTCCGCATCTCGCAATGGAGGGCAGACGGAATTACCTGATGCTGCCACTCGAGGGAGCCCTTGCCTACCATCCACCGGAAGGCGCCGCGTCTCTAGGGGCGCAGCGGTAGGCGCGGGCGGGGCGGAGGGCAGCGGGGGCGAGACCGGGAGCCCCCCCAGATCGATCAGCAGAGGTGTGCCTGCACTCTCGGCCTCGTCACCATCTGACTCTGAGTCAGAGTCGTCTGAACTAGCGCCAGACTCTGGCGGCTTACAAGTGGGCGGCTCACTTTCACAGGAGCCGTCCGCTGACGAAGCCGACCGAGTCTCTTGAAGCGCGTGCCGCGCCTGTAGCAGGGCAGGGGATGGACTAAGGCCCGTAGCTTCTGTCTCAAGACAGGCACGGACGGTCTCCCAGATGGGGACTAGGATCGGGTCCATGCATAGGCCCGTCCGGCGCGCCCGATTTATGTCGTTACCAAGTTTTATCCAAGAAGGCAAGCTGAGGCTACCGGAATGGGCGAACCAAGGGGCAAAGGTAGCAACATCGTCAAGGAACCGCAGGAGGGAACTCTTCTTAACTGAGATGCCCCGCTGCTTCAAAAGGGTCTTTAAGGGAGCTAACAAAGGTGAACTTCCGGACTGCCCCATGTTTGCAGTCGGCACTGTACTTTAATCACTCGGAGAGCTCTTCCGAGTCCCCGGGGCTACCTGAAAGCCCGCGGGCCTTAACTCTCACGTAATAAGAAGTACTCACCTTCTCGCGGTGATCAGGCGCGGGAAGTCCGCTGCGAGCTCAGGATGCACGTCCTTCTCAGTTCAAGAAGAGACAGTACGGCTCTCCTTGCAGAAGAGGTGTCGAGAGAGGAGGGTCCCCGTACGGGCCACCACTTGTCCGGCGCCGTCTCGCTCAGCTTCTGATCCCCGGCCGGCGGAGGGAACAGGAGGGAGAGAGAGACAGACGCAGACAAACCGACTCAAGTGACAGACACGGGTTCGAGACACGCTGCAGTTGTGAGCACAGACCTTTACTGGAGCTAAGCTTGCAAGCTCTGTTACAAATCCCGCGCGGGACAGAATACCCCGCGGGGGAACAACCTCTATGCGGCCGTCAGGTACGGCTCCCTATGGGTCGTCTTCCCCCACCCTGTCCGGGTAACCTCTTATATACTGTGCCCAAACCCAATAGGTTAGTGCCACGTATACAGAGGTGATTGGAAGATAGGGTTGGTGGGCGCGTGCGTCATACGCGGAAACAGGATGCGGGCGCCATCTTGACTCACTCGATGGGCGGGGGGGAACTCTAGAGCAGGCCGCAGCGTGTCCACTAGGCCAGACCCGGGAGGCGACTCTCCACAGATGACATCATTCATGGACACATGATTGGATATATGTTACATTATTGGTTTACATAACAGGTGCTATGTTAGGGCTACAGCTATGCTGTGTCATGCTTCTCTGGAATTTCAGGCCTGGAAGCAGTTAAGGTGGCCATCTTAGCAGGCTGTTTACAATAAACCATTTCTCGGCCCCACACGATCCTAATTGAGGTGGGCCACACTTTCACTGAAAACATCTTCAAAATGTCCTACTTTCAATGGAGTCACATCTAAAGAAGGGGTTTGAGTTCAAGAACATGTTTTTCTGGAGTACATAGCTCCAAACCACAACATCCTTTACATCCTTGGTTACATGTGTCCCTAGATATTTCATTGTGTTAGCGGCTGTTGTATATAAAATTTCTTTCATGATTTCCTCTTCAGATTATTCATTAGTAGTGCACAGAAACAGTAATGGTTTTTGCTTGTTAATATTTTAGACCACCACTTTGCTAAATTAATTTATGAACTATAATAGCTTTGTTGTAGATCTTTCCAGATTTTTCTTCATATAGGATTCATGTTATCTGCAAGGAACAAAAGTTTTGCTTCTTCCATTTCAGATGATTTTATAACTTTTTATATTACCTAATGCTATGACTGGAACTGCCAATAGAATTTTGAATAGCAGTGGTGACAGTGGGTATCCATTTCTTCTCCCTGCTTTTAGAGGGAAATTTTTCAGCTTATCGCTATTAAGTATGATACTAGCAGTGGGTATTTCATACATGTTCTTTATCATTTTAAGGAAGTTTCCTTCTTTTTCTATTTTTTCTAACTGTTTTTATCAAGCAAGGGCAACTTTTCTGCTTCAATTGAGATAATCTTGTGTTTTTTTCCTTTACTCATTTAATGAGGTGCATTATGTTAATTGATTTTCCTATGCTGAACTATTCTTGCATAAGTGGGATGAGTCCCACTTGACTGTGGTGTATGTTTATTTTAAATACTGTTGGATTCAGTTTATTAATATTTCATTAAGAAGGTTTACATCTATATTCATAAGGGATATAGTCTGGAAGTTTCTTTTCTAGTTCAACATTTTTGTGTCTTTGGTATGAGGGTGATGCTGGCCTTATAAATGAGTTTGGGAATATTCCTTCCTCTTCAGTATTTTGGAAGCGTTAGTGTTGGTGTTAATCCACCATGAAATGTTTAGTAAAATCACCAGTGAAAGCAGGTGGTCCTGGGATTTTTCCTGACATTTTTTCATTACTGATTCTTTCTTTCTTATAGGTCTGCTGAGAACTTCTAATTCTTCTTGAGTCAGTGGAGATAATTTCTCAGAATTTTTTCCATTTCATCTATGTTATCTAATTTTTTAGCATGTAGCTGCTCGTAGAATCACCTTATCATTCTTTTTATTTCTTTGCATAAGTAGTAATATCTCTGCTTTTATTTATCCTTTGTATCCTTCCTCTTTACTTTGTCAAGCTTGCTAAGGGTTTGTTGATTTTCTTGAAGAATGAATTTTTTTAGTTTCATTGATTCTCTATATTAGTTATTTTCTAATTCATGTATCTGCTCTAATCTTTCTTATTTCCTTCATTTTGCTTGCTTTGTTTATAGCTTGCTCAATGCTTTCTAGATTATCTAGTTATGAGGTTAGGTATCTGATTTGACATTGTTTTGCTTTTTAATGTAATCATTAAAGCTATAAGTTTCCCTTTCAACACATAAGTTTCATTCCATACATTTGGGTGTGTTGTGTTTTCATTTTAATTTCCATCAACATAGCTACTAATTTCCCTTTGATTTCTTCTTTGACCCATTGGTTGTTTAATAGTGCATTATTTAATTTCCATGCATTTGTGAATTTTCCATTTTCCTCTATTATCGATTTCTAGCTTCATTCCATTGTTGTCAGAAAAAAATATAGTGTATGATTCCAATATTTTAAAATGTATTGACACCTTTATATTAGATAATTGCGTGGTCTATCCTAGAGAGTGATCCATGTGCACTAGAGTAGAATAGCACCTGCTGCTATTGGGTGAAGTGTTAGATCTAGTTGGTTTATAGTTCTAAGTTTTCTATTTCCTTTCTAATCATTTCTCTAGATGCTCTGTCCATCCATTATTGAAATTGGTATATTTAAATTTTAACTGCTTAAAAAGTAGAGGAAGAATCATCTACTTTTCCCTAAATATCTGTCGATAGATGCTTCATATATTTTGTGGCTCTGTCATTAGCTGAATATATATATGTAGTAAATTCTGTTTGTTGATTGGGCCCTCTTTTCAGTATATTCTTTTTTATTAACTTTATTTAATTTTTTGTCACAAAGTCCATTTTATTTCATATTAATATTTCAGCCTACCTGTCTTTGAATTGGAGGTATATTCTGTAAGAAACATAAGTTTGGGTCATGTGTTTTATCTTTAACCTTTGGAGAGTTTAACCCTTTTAAATTTAAAACAACTACTGAAAATGCAGTGCTTTCTTCGGCCATTGCTGCATGTTCTTGTTTTATATTTGTTTTGTCCCTCAATTCTTCTGTCCATGCCTACTTCATATTTATTTTATTTTGGTTTTTGTATTTTACCATTTTGTGGCCCTTCTCATTTCTTTTTGTACACATTTTTGCATATTTTCTTTGTAATGCTTATTAGATTAAAATTTAACATCCTAAATATATCACAATCATATTTGTTTGATACCTTAACTTCAGTAGCATATACTATACTTACACCTCTTTGTCCATCTACCTTTTGTTGTCTTTGCTACAGATTTTCTCATTATACATTTTATTTCCAAAACCATAGATTTATTATCATTTTTTACAGATTTGCATTTTAGACCTACAAGAAATAAGAAGTGCAATAGCATACCAAAAATATATATATAATAAACATCTCTTATATTTATAGTCACCCTTATGGTTCCTTTATCCTGTATTTGTCTGAGGGGAACTGGAACATTGCCTCCCTCAGAGCTGGTTCTGATGATCTGAAGTAGCTGATCAAAGCACTGCCCAGTGATCAGACCAAAAGCCTTTGGATTTTTTAAGGCTATCTATGACTTGATACTTTTATTTCTTTAAAAATTATTTTATTCTATATCATTCATAGTGGTTTTGTTTCTCTTATCAAACTGTAACATACATGCCATCCTTCTCTGTTGATTTCAAAACCCATATAAGAGCATATATTAATGCATAAAAGTAAAACAGTTTTCTCATTAGCTAAGTACATATTAGGTTAGTACATATTAAGTATGTACTAAGTACATATGTACTATTAGTACATATTTTCTCATTAGCTTAGTACATATTTTCTAAAACATGTGTAATCTTCCCCAAAGATAACTGCTTGCCTATAGATATATTTTAATCAGACATGGGCATCGATCTCTACAGCAAATCTCTAACTTTTTTTGGTACCAATTCACAATATTTTTCATCACCCTTTACACATTTCAATTATGTTTTGTGCAATAAACAGTAAACATAAAATATTTATTCTTCTTCCATTTCCTCTAATTTTGCACTATGTTAAATGAAAGAACAGATCATCTCCATGATTTAGGGGATATGTATATAGTTCTCCAAATGCTTTTTTCTGTAAATAGCTTTAAGTCAATTAAATTTCTATTTTTACATACTGTCTAAAAACTCAAGTACGATATTGTTTTCCTGGTTGCCCTTTTGGTATATAATGGATATTTGACACTAAGAGGTTGTATGAAGAGGGTGAATGAAAGTATGTTTGAACCCAAGGAAACATATTTTAAGACCTGGTAAATAGTCAGTAAATTGAAGGCTATAAACAATGTTGTCATTTGTCAACATTCTATTCTGATTGTCAACATTCTATTCTGATTTTCTGTTTGGAATAAAAAATGAGAGCTCCAGTTTTCTCTATTTAAGAAAACATATATTTTTCTACGTTGTCATACCTTGATAAATGTAACATTGTTTATAACAAGTTTTAGCTCTCCACTCTAAGAATTAGATTCGATCTTAATGGCAACACTTTATATTTCCCTATAGACGGCAACATTTCATATTTCCCTATAGATGCTGTAGTGAGAGGTTTAATTTTTCTTTTAATAGTTAATGATGATGATATCCAATTAGTATCTTTTCTGCAAGAAGTCCCAAGGTCCTACACACCAGATCTCAATAAATATCCTGTTTGTAATAACAAGCAAAAATAAATCTATCATGCTATAGAGAATAAAAACACTTTGCATCATAAAAAAACCTGTTAAATGCTCAGTTGAGTGGCAGATTTCTTTAAAAAGCAACCTATTTTTTTGAGTATAGATCAAGAAATTAAATTTTTAGATTTTAAGTATAGTGTATGCAGAAGCTATTCAGTTTTATATGTAGGGAAATCAGAAAAACAGTTTTGAAAATGCCATGTATGCTAATTAGAGATGGAAATTCATTAGGGTTTGAATTTTTATTAAACATTCCTGGATTTTAATGTGAATGAGGAGTTGAGAGTTGGAAGTAAAGAATAATCGTAGGTTAGAAAGAAATAAATATTTTATTGGAAATATCATTCCTTTTACATTTTGTTTAATAATACAAAGGAAAAGTTCCCACTGTGCAGATCATGAAAAGTTAGTATTTTCAGCATTTTGTTGTTTTGGAACAAAGTAGTTGCAATGTAATCCTTTCTATTCCTTAAATGTGATCATGAGATTAAGATAATTAAATCCAGAATTAGAATTAATTAATATATATGTATAATCCAAGATGAACATTTAATATGCATATTGAAAAGACTGATTTATGAATTTCTCTCTTAAATTAACACCATGAAAAGCATTCCCCAATAATTTATATTAAAAATAGTGACTAGTGAATATCCCATTATATTTAGGGAAGGCTTGCTTGTTACTGGATATAAAATTGTATTTCTTATATTGATATAATAAAGTTGAAAGAAATTGGGCATTTGAGAAAAATAAATGCAAATTTCATGCCTTCTGATTCATATTGTGCTAAAATTCATAAAAGCTCTTTCCACTGAAAAAATTTCAAATTGACAATATGGAACACAAAGACTATCCAGAAATAGTATCCTCAGAATGTGGCCAAATTTCTAAAAATTAACAAAAAAAAATTCAGGCATGATTAGCTGCCTTAAGTCTACCATTTAACAGTATATGTATACTTTGCTGAAAGAAATTGAGCAAGAGATTATTTTAACAATAAAGGAATAAATCAAACCAACATAAAAAAATAGCATAACTTCTTGTGGATTCAGTAAAATTGCATTAATTACCTCTCATAATTTTAAACAAAACTTATATCAGAGAAACTTCAAGATACTTACAAAAGAAGATATTAAATTCATTCTGTTGCAAAGTAAATGAGAAATGAAAAGAAAAGTCAGAAAATGAGTAGAAAGGGAAGGAGATGAGATTAAGAGGATTAAGCCTGTGATTCTGACACCTATGTGAAAAGGCTAAAAACAGAGGAGCACAAAGGTCTGAAAAAGGTGTCACTGATGATGAAGGATGAGCACTGGACCCCCATATATTTCTGAATATTCCCACGTCTTATAAATGGAAAAACAAAAAACATAGACAAACAAATTTACAGAAAAATGTTTCAAAATTGTGTTACTTGGCTCTTTCAGGCTACTCTCAAATCTATATGCAGTGAAGACTTTTAAATTTAAAAATAATTATCTATTTTTCCCTGATCTGCTGAGTTCAGAAGGAATTTAGCCATGAAGAACCATACACTGGTGACAACATTCATTCTACTAGGATGACAGATGACCCCAATTGGCAAATTGCAATTTTCCTTTTTCTATTTCTAACATATTTACTGAGTATCACTGGAAATCTGACAATCATCCTGCTCACCCTGGTGGATTCCCACCTCAAAACACCCATGTATTTCTTCCTTTGGAATTTCTCAATATTAGAAATCTCATGGACATCTACCTGCATCCCTAAATTCCTGGTTGGCATTGTGACTATGGATAAAACAATTTCCTATGATGCTTGTGTAACGCAATTGTTTTTTTTCATCTTCTTGAGTGCATCGGAGTTTTTCCTGTTGGCTGCCATGTCCTATGACCGCTATGTGGCCATCTGCAAACCCCTTCATTATGCCACCTTTATGAGCAGCAGAGTCTGCACCCAGCTGGTCCTCAGCTCTTGGTTGAGTGGGCTGTTAACCATCTCTCCTGGCCTTATCATGGGCCTGGAGTTGGAATTCTGTGATGCCAATATTATTGACCACTTTATCTGTGACTATTCTCCTGACCTGAAGCTCTCCTGCACAGATACACATGTGATAGAACTGTTAAGTTTTATTTTAGCCATTGTCACACTCTTGCTTACATTGGCTCTGGTGATATTCTTCTATGCAAATATCATAAGAACAGTTCTGAAGATCCCTTCTGTCCAGAGGAAGAAGGATTTGCGTACCTGTTTCTCCCACATGATTGTTGTTTCTATCTCTTATGGCAGCTGCATTTTTAAACATTCTGCAGAGGAAAGGGTATCTTTAAACAAGGGGGTGGCAGTACTTAGCACCTCAATTGTACCTGTCTTAAATCCATTAGTATATACTCTAAGAAATAAACAAGTGAAACAAGCCATGAACAATATAGTAAGAAATCAGGTTTTTATTACCTTAAAATAATAGTTTTGGCTTTTATAAAAGCATATCACTAAAGCTTATTGAAAAGTGCCACATATGTCAACTACTACATTTACTTTAATTTTACATGTTGATTTTGATTAAAGTCTATCAGAAGCAGTCTTTTAGTCTTATTTCTTGTATTATATTTCTTTATCCATTGCTAGAATCACTTAATTCTTAAACTTAATTCTTCGATCTTGTCCAACCTCAAAATATTCAGCTAGGAATTCATTTTGGAAATACAGTATCTTCATGTGTTTTGTATATAGATGTGTCTGAAATAGACAATGTTTGAATTCTCTATTTTTTAATCTCTAGAAATAGGTATATATTTTAGCAACATATATGATATTTCCAGGGATATATTATTGACCTTCAATAAAGGTATTCATGTTTTGACTTAAAAATTTTCCAAACTTACTATTCAGCTGTAAATCAAATGAAAGCCCTTTCCATTTAAACCAGAAGCTATTTAAAAATATATAGATAGACTATGCCGAAGTCAGACATTAAGTAATGCTGAATCTTAAATTAATTTCTAGATTTAAAAATTTAAATCCTATGCAGGTAATAACTGTGCAATAACGGCTGTTATTTATATCAATGGGAGTACCTGATCTGAAAAACGAGGGAATGAATAACAACTATCCTAAAATATTTCAAATCCAAATTATATCTGTATAATTCTAGGGGACACAAATAATACCTATGCCTGAGATTTTTGAAATATGCATTTCAATATATGCAGAGTTGTTATTATTCATCTTGTAATATGTTGCCATATTTTCTTTCACGTGTATTTCTTTGCATGTGCCCTTTCATTCTATAGTAACTCCTTTATTCTATTTCCCTTTACCATGATTAACATTTCTTCATAGCACACAATGATAATAATTTTTCTAGGATTAATTATCTGTTTCAAATATTAGAATATAGGTCTGTGAAAATAGGGGCTTTAATTTGTTCACCCCTCTATTCACAAAGCCTAGTGCTCTGTCTGGTACATAGTACTGCTCAATTATAGACAATAATAAATTCCAACCCTACAATTATATCTTTGTAATTTGTTTTAGCATTAGTTGGTTTTATCGCCCCTTTTAAATATACTTTGTCAGAAGTTGTTCTGAATACCCCATGTTTGTTTATAGTAAACAAAAGGCACATGTTTTATTTGCAAGGATAATGCTATTTGTGTTTAAATGAGGTTACAGATTTTTCATTTTACTTAACTTTTCAACTCAATCTGATAATATTTCATTTAATTGCTGTGTTTAATAATTTATGTATATTGTTTTTCATAGTTTCACCTGAGATATTTCTATACATAATATATCTATCTCTGTATCCATGTATTTATCAACTTCATATCAATGTCTGCAATTATATCTTTTAAAAATCCTTTCTTTCTTCCAGTTCACTATCTGTGTTTGCCCTTCTTTTCTATCATGATTTTTTCCCCTGGGGGTAATAGTTATCTTCCATATTTTGGACTCTCCATTGTTTCCACACCTTTAAATTTTCTTCTGGCATTTCCTGAATTTTCAGAGAGCTTTTCATATTAGTCCTCTTACCACTGATATAATTTGCGACAACATCAAATTTAGGAGACTCTTGAAGATCTCACTTGTAATTCTATACTACCTTCTCTTTTTTTTTGCAAATGTTTATTATATTGAGTGTCCTTTTATGCCATTTCTTATAATCTTGTTTCCTATTACTTCTCATTATTGGCATTATCAGCTTGTACTTTTCACTGGCTTTATATCTCCCTTTTAATAAAACCTCATCTCTTTTTTTACATTATTGAACTTACCAAGCCAGCTCTGAAACCTATTTCTGTCTCTGGCACTTTCCATAAATAGATTTTTCTTCTTTTTCTTTTCTTTTCTTGTTCTCTTTTCTCTTCCTATTTTATTTAGTGAGTTGGGTGCTGTATTCTAATTTTTTTATATATTTCCTTTTGCATATTCTTTCCTTCTGTTTTTCATCCTTTCCTCTTTGTTACAATGGATTGTCTTTAATGTTATGCACTTATATGGTACACAGTGCTATACTGCTCCTGTTATTACTTTTTCTGTGACATACTCCAGTATAAAGTTGACAAATTATCCAATTCTCTGAATTAAAGGACTCAATAAAAAATTAGAAATAAAAGATTTCCTAAAAGGCTGGTATATGTGTGTGTTGGCACTATGTATCTATATCATACATAAATGATTATGTATGAAAACATCACAAGACTATTTCACAAATTAAAAGTCATGAGGATAAAGATATAGCTCTCTATTTTCTTAAGAGCAAAGCAAAATAAAACAGTACCCTAGGCTCTGAATCTGTGGTCTGAGAATGGTGAAGATTCAACCTGTTTTCTCCCATTTTCAGATATACTCAATTTCTTGAGTAGTTACTTTATACACTTGGTGCTGATGATAATTGTTTTCATTTTCTTCCTTTTAAATAATTATTTTCTAAATAAAATCCACTTTCCTTTATTAGTGGAGGCCCTTTAGAAACCCTGTGTTGCTTCTTCCCAAGTTTCATGATGGTGAAATTTTTCATTGTAGACTCTTTCCAGAAGTATTTTATAACTCTAGAGCTAGAGACTTCAGAGGATATTTTCACTCAAGTTCCTTTTTAAATCCAAATATTCCAGCTCCATCTACCTAGGTAGATCAGAATCCACAGCTTCATTTTTCCATTCTTCAAAAGTTATTCTGAAATTCTTTTCAGTGATGGCCCTATTTTTATTCTCTTCTTCAATTTGTATAAACTTCCCATCATTTACAAACACTTTACTATGTATGTTTAGGTGAATAATTACTCAGTTATATATAAATTTCAAATTTAACTAAAATTTCTTGAATTGCCATTTCTACAGACACTGCCCCCTCTTATGAAGGAATCTAAAAGAAAGCAGCATATTAAAGTTGTGATTATATTTCTATACATTTTTATTGTAGCCATGAACCCTCTAAATGCCCAAGTCTATATTTCTCTTGCATGCAAGAGATTGTAAAGGCCCTGCTCAAGAAAGCAGCATATTAAAGTTGTGAGATTATATTTCTATACATTTTTATTGTAACCATGAACCCTCTAAATGCCCAAGTCTACATTTCTCTTGCATGCAAGAGATTGTAAAGGCCATGCTCAAGAAAGGAAATCACAGCTATGGAAATCTTATACTTCCTATTTTACAAGGAAAATAGTAATTAATCACTGGAGAGAAATTTAAAGATAAGCAGAAACAATATGAACCTACAAAGTTTAAACATATGTGTACTGCAAAATGGATTAATAAGTTGGATTGTTTTACAATCCCAGTTATTTAAAAAATAATTAAAATAATCAAAACACTTAAATCCCTCAATTTCTTACCTGATTTAAAATTAACTAATTTCTTACTATCACTTATGCTAACAGAAATCTTTGGCACCTAATAAAATGTAAACAAACATACTAAACAAAATGACAGTAAATCTGGTAGGTAGCATCATATGTAATATTGCATGAGAGGATTAACCCCAATTTGATATTAATGAAAACAAATCCTAAATCCACACTCTCCACAGGTGAACCTCCACTAACACAGTATTTATCCAGGGACAGTCTTCTAACTTAGCTTCAGCATAGAACTGAGTGATGTATTTATTCATTGAAAAAATGTTTACTATTAGTATAGGCTAGCGTGTTAGGATCTGAGAATGTAGTGTTGAACATAAATGTAAAGAAAATACTGTATGACTTCTAAAAGAAAAAATATAAGATATCATGTTCTTACTATATTTGTTATGGACCAAACCACTTATGAAATGATTGAAATGCCTCTTTCCCATTTCTAAGTATAGTCATAGTTTGAAATGAGATACAAATTAAAGCAAAACATCCCCATTTTCAGGATGCAATGTAATGAATTTGCTCAGACATGTGTATAACATATATCGTATATATATATCTACATAACCAAACGAAAGGGAGTGATCTGATAATTTATAACTGATAGGTGAAAATAAATATATCAATCAAGAAATGGAATCAGGTATATAGTGAGATTTAATAAACAATTTACTAGCTTGGTTCTCTATATATTACTGTTGTAATAAGCAGGAGGTTATACATAGAATATACTTTTGAATTATTGTTTTATTTGTCTGGGACGAAGCTTTATTGAATAGTTCAAGCACATGTATTTCATGTGAATGAAGAAGTATGGGGATTTTTCTCCCAGGGTAAGAACAGGAAAACAAAATCCCCAAAGCTAGAAAACACTAAGGAATGAACATCACACTTAAAATGAAATATTGTTAATTAGATAGCCTTGGGAGAATACTGAGATGACTAAGAACAGCAACCAAAACCTCAAGGGACTCTGAGTCTATGGAATAGAGAGCTGGGAGACATATCACTCCCTTTCTCATACAAGAATTTAAAAAACTGGACAGACTGCACATTAACGGCTTTTCTTAAAAGCATACTGCAATTAAGATTGCATTGACGATGACTAACAGTTAAATTGAGAAGAAAACAGGTGCCAGCAGGGAGACACAGAAATCACATTGTTGCTTATCTGTAGCAAAAAAAGCACCTTCAATACTTTATAAATCTGTAAAAAGATTCAGAATTCAGTCAGAGATTTTAATGAATTGATAAATGGTGAATGTGGGCAATCAGGAGAGTGTGAAACTTCTAGGGGTCTAGAGACAGGGATTTTGGCTCCTTTCACAACAAAATTGAAGCACAACACAATACCTGGTGAGGTTAAAGCAAAAATCCACACGAAAAGCCCAGGGCCACCCTGCCGGCCAGTGTGCACCTCAGGCCCCCCCCCCCCTTAAAAAAAAAAAAAAATCCACACTAAAGTTCTACCAGAAGGAAAGGCATTTTCAAACTTGAGCATAATAAAATAAAATTAGCTCACTGTTGAAAGAATTTGAAATTCTTTCAACAAGAACTAATAAGACATAATTAAAGTAGAGACATACCAGTCCAAATAAACCAAGCAATCATCAGAACTGGAATCTGGTATGACAAAACATTTTGAACGTATCAGGCAGGGAAATTTAAATTGAAAAAAAACCTTGATTAATATGTAAAAGACTAGTAGAGGAGGTAGATAGTATGCACAGTTTATAATTATAATTTCAGCAGAGAGCTGAAAACTGTAAAGAAAGACTAAAATGGAAATGCTAGAAATAAGCAAAAATTTCATAGGAACAGTGATTAAGAAACAGTATACTTAGTCTACTAACATTTGCACAGGGCATGTTAGCAGACTAACTACTGCCAAGGAAGAAACAGGGAGCTTGAAGCCAGATCAAAAGATGTCTCCAACTCTCATTCCATTCCACCTAGTTCATTTTAAGCTTTCTCCACATTTTGTTCACTAACCTCCAAATCCAGGAGTGAGGAACCTGACTTCCACACCAGCATCTTTTCTTTTTCTTTTTATTGTAGCACGCATGGATAGTGGTTGTATTAGTTAGGATTCTCTAGAGAAACAAAATCAACAGGGAACACTCACAAATATAAAATTTATAAAAGGGTCTCACGTGACCACGTGAATGCAGAGTCCAAAATCCCCAGGGCAGGTTGTGAAGCTGACGATTCCGATGGAGGGTCTGGATGAACTCCATAGGAGAGGCTCACCAGCCAAGACAGGAAGAGCCTGTCTCTTCTGAATCCTCCTTAAAAGGCTTCCAGTGATGAAATTAAGCATTACTCATTACAGAAGACATGCCCCTTTGTCTGATTACAAGTATAATCAGCTGTAGATATAGCTGACATGATCATGATTTAATTCTATGAAATGTCCTCATCGTAACAGACAGGCCAGCACTTGCCCAACCAAACAGGTACTACCAGTGGCAAAGTTGTCACATGAACCTAACCATGACTGGTTTTAGAAATGCTATCCTATAGCTCTGTGGGAATCAACTTTACCACTTAGAATACAGTATTCCAGTAATGTTCTTTTTGTCCTTGCTCTTACAATCCACAATCATTTCCAATATTATTTATGTCAGCCACTTTTTGCCCTATCCTTTTCATATGGGTTGTACTACAGTATAGTAATACATTCATAGGATTTTTTTAACAGTCTGCATTCCACTTTGACCTCCCAATCATTTAAATGACATTTAAAGTTTGTTTGTATTAAAGGTTGTCGTTTGTATGGTAAAGTTCTATGAATCTTGACCGATACATAGTTCATGTATTCACAAATACAGCATCACACACAACATTTTTCATCAATTCAGTTACTCCTCATTCCCAAACCACTGACAACTGCTGGTCTTTTTAATGTCTTTATAATTTTGCATTTCCCAGGATGTTAGTGTAAGTAGGACTCCAGGCCTTCTTTTATCTAGAAATATGCATGCAGGATTACTCTACAGTATGGTTGGATGAGAGCTTATTTTATTTATTTATTTATTTTGCATGGGTAAGCACTGGAAATCAAACTGGGTCTCCAATACGGCAGGTGAGAACTCTGCCTGCTGAACCACTGTGGCCCACCTGAGAGCTTAAATTTTTAATTACTATATAGTATTCCATTGTTGCTCCACAGATTTATTTTTTGTTTGTTAGCAATTTATTCCTCTATTGAGAGATATATGGATTGCCACCATTTTAGGTGATTGTAAACCAGTAAATTTTATTGAGGAAATTTATATGCAAGTTTTAGCATGGACTGAAAAAATTAATGATCTTATAATTTAAAATTTAATAAAAGTATAATGCCTATGCAGACTCATTTTATAGATTATAACTTGACTGATGATGCCTGGTATTCACTCTTCTCTGTGGAACATAGTCATTTCATTGAAAATGTACTTTTTATAGCTGCTCAGAGATGTGGTAAACTCAGGGGAAATGGAATGATACTTCAATTCTAATTATCTTTAATTGAAATACGCATAGATTTTAATACAATAAACATTACCTTTTGGGGACAGACATGATGATTTTTGATGAGATTTTATCAGTGATATCACTATGCTACATGGCAAATGGTAAATGTCAACAAATATATTTTGCAGGTTATGCGTTGCACATAAGCCTTTATTATAAATGGAAATCCATTGTTTGGATTTGAATACATTGTTTATTTTTGGTCAGTGAAAAATTTTATGGCCTTCAACAAATAGTTTTTCTGCTGTTACTTTCCTTTTTATATATTTTTATTAAGAAATCTTCATACATATACATTCTATACATGGTGTACAATCAATGGCTCAAAGTATCAGCACATAGTTATATATTTTATTTATCACAATGATCTTTTCTTTCTTTCTTTCTTTCTTTTTTTTTTTAGCATGGTCAGGCACCGGAATATCGAACCCGGGTCTCCATCATGGCAGAAGAGAATTCTGCCACTGAGCCACTGTTGCACTGCCTGCCATGATCATTTTTTAATACATTTGCATCACTCTAGAAAAAATAAATAAAAAGAAAGAATAATGAGTATCTTATTATCTCTCATTGACCACCCGTATTTCCATCTACCCAATTCACACTTTATTCTCCCATTATTTATTTATTTATTATACATATTTTTGCTCATCTGTTCATACCTTGGATATTAGGAGCATCAGACACAAGTTTTTCACAATCACACAGTCAAATTGTAAACATTACATCTTTACACAATTGTCTTCAAGAATCTGTGCTACTGGAAATACTTTGGAGCAATAGACAGGCCGATCTAGAAGATGGGTTCACAAGACTGAGTTAACAAAAGTTTTGGGAAGAAAATGAACTGGTTCAAATCCAGAATTTGAAAAGTGTGGCAGATGATTTCAATGACAGTCCAGGTTGACCACGTTATTTGAAGAAACATAGTATTTCACATTAGAAAAGTGTCATTCTTGAAATATATATAAGGAAGATGGTTGTAAGTGTGGGGAAAATGAGGCAAAATAAAATTCGAATTATAACAATAACTAGGAATATGATGGGAAGAAGATACATATTGGTGGGCTTATTATCAAAATGAAGACATTATTTAGGAATTTGCTGTAGAATTTTACCACTTCACACTTGTCTACTGTTTGGATTCATGGCTTTTAAAATCTGAGGTTCCATATTTTTTTTGCAAACTATGACATCATGAGCCAGTTGCTTTTGGAGTATCAATTTAAACGTATGTAACATATAAATGTTAATATTTACCTTTGCGGTTGGTTGTGAATTTCAAATTTGGTGGGCAAAATTTTTAGTGAATTCCAAGAGTATATTGGTGAAGTCTAAAATACTATTTTTTGGGCGCGGATGAGACAAAGGTCACATGTTCACTGCAGAGACATAGCAAAGCTGTCTCTGTGGGAAAAGGCACTTGATGTCCTGAAAAGTCTAAAGTGTTACAAAGCTGCTTGAGTCTGGCCTTGAGAAATGTGTAACTTTTTGACTCATCCATTCCCAAGGAAGCAGATGGTTTGGCTCATTATTCCTCCTCCCCCATTCCAAGTTACATTTTTAACTTTCTTTACCTCCTAGCCCTATAATATAAACCCTGCTGAACCACTTGGGGTTTTTAGTCTCCATCTGGGCTCAGAGTCTCACATGGTCCCAGCTTTAACTATATCTTTGTCTCTTGCCTTTCTTTCTCAATTTCCCGTAACCTCCCTTCAGTCCAGACACTGAGCTGCATTGGCTGCACTGGTCACGGCAATTATTTTTTGTTTCCTGGACTTCGGAAGTAACATTTTTGGAACTGTAAGAAAATGGCACAAAGCATTCATCCCATAAGAGCAATTAACTTCAACTATATTGTTCCTGAGGGAGATTTTTCAAGACTATACATCAGGTTCCAACTAAAACTTATAAATAGCCATGGTTTACAGAAGAATATTGCCCATTTGAAAGCGGAGAGCTTACTGATCTGCAGTTGTGCTCTCCTTTATCAACTGCGTGGACTATGTATAATTGATGTCCCTCTACATCTGAAGACCTGGTAAGTTCAAAACAAAGTGCACAATATCTCAGAATTATTATCATCTTTCTTAGTATACACCTTATTTTATCTGTAGGTAGGAAAAAAGGACCTATCCCTTACCCATAGAGGTCTATTTGTTCCTTGATGTCCTTTTCAAAGGCCAAATAACATTGGTGATATTTTTCTAGCAAGTCACTAATCACCAATAAACCATTGCCATAGTTATCTAAAACTTTTGAAAAGAAGCACTCAACCAGATAATTGTGAAGTGAAAAAAGACCCTGGTTTATACAGAGAAATATGTCATGAATGGCATCATGGAGTTTCATAGCCTCTTTCTCTCCTTTCCCAATTTGATGAGAGAAAGCACATAAATGGAATTATAAGATACTGTAGACCTACAATAAGTTCTTTAGTGAATTTCAAATATAGAATATATTCTCTTCATTCCCTGAGAATGCTATGAGTATCATTTTGCATTTAAACGCAGGCTTATTGTCAAGATAAATCAGATGACATAAAAAAAAAGCTATATATTGATACTGAAAAATTTCTAAGGTAGTACATTACTATGAAAATGTAAATGTGTCATACAGTGGTCAGTAAATTGCATCTATTAGCCGAAGGCAGAGTAATTAAACACATGTGCTTTGTATTCAGATTATATTTATTTGAATACATACTTTGCCTTAGTATATCTTTGACATTGGACACATTCCTTAATTCTTCTCCACATCAGTTGTTTCATGCATAAAATACAGAGATTAAAATATCTACCTCATGGAAAATTTATAAAGAATAAATTAGACACTATGTGGTGAAATGGCAAATAGAGTACAGTCAATTATAATAATTAAGAATAGGCCAAACATTCTATTTACTGAAGTTAAGTGATGTATAAGAAGCAACTCTGGACACTTAAATTTACTTTCTTAAGTTAGAAAGACATGAAACAGTAGAGGATTGCAGAAGTATCACTGAGGCTAAACTACAGCCGCATATTTCTCTGTGCCTGGAACCTGTGTGAGAGAACCAAAGGACAGGGCCATAGTCACACACAAAATGATCACTGATGTTGTCATTACAGAAATCTATGATGACACCTGGAAGAACTTCCAGAACTGGAGCCAATCAAGGAAGAAAGTCCAACTTGGTGCAGACTCTGCTGCTTATCATGGTTGTATAATGCAGGGGTTTGCAGATGGATACAATAGTAGTCATAGGGCATGGCTGTTAATAAGAAAAACTATGCTGCCCAAATAAAATGTATGGAAATAATTGAACTTCAAAACCATTTTAGGTAAAGGTACTGTCCTGGTGAAATTAGGAATACAAGTTGATATCACTGAGATATCTCAAAGGGAAATGTTTTCAGAGAAAAATACATGGGTAGTTAAGTTGGGAATCGAGGGAAGTGAGGGTGATAGGTTTCCTAAGATAGTAAATGCATGGGTCATAAATTTAAAAAGTAAGAACAGAAATTATCAGTTTGAATTATTTGTCAACCCCAACCAGCAGAATGTACGCTGTTTTGCTTTGTATATTTTATCATGGATGTATCCGTAAGTTTATAAGATCTAGAAAGAAAATCAAAAGTCATCCCAAGCCATAAGTTTTTTATTTTATTTTATTTTTAATTTATTTTTTTAATTGACAAATCAAAAAAAATACACACACAAACATTCTTAACATGCAAGCATTGCAAAGATGGTGTACAATCAATGGCTTACAATATCAATCACATAGTATATTCATCACCATGATCATTTCTTAGAACATTTGCATCACTCCAGAAAAAGAAAAAGGAAAAATGTCATACATATCATACTCCTTACCCTCCCTCTCATTGACTACTAGTATTTCCATTTACCCAATATATTTTAAACTTTGTTCCCCCTATTTTTTTCTATAACCATATTATGACTCCCTTTCATTGGTTACCAGTATTTCAAACTACTCAATTAGTTTTACCATTTGTTCCCCCTACTATTTATTTATTTTTAATCCATATAATCCGTACTATAGATAAAAGGAGCATCAGACACAAGGTTTTCACAATCATATAGTCACATTGTGAAAGCTATATGATTATACATTCATCTTCAAGAAACATGGTGACTGGAACACAGCTCTACAGTTTCAGGCACTTCCCTCTAGCCTCTTTAATACACCTTAAACTAAAATGGTGATATCTATATAATGTGTAAGAATAACCTCCAGGATAACCTCAGGAGTGTTTGAAATCTCTCAGCCACTGACTCTTTATTCGTCTCATTTCTCTCCTCTCTTTCAGGAAGTTTTTAACAGACTATTTTGAAAGTGTATCTGAAAGGCCAAATGAATCAAAATTCATTCATTTTGTACATAAAGTACAAAATTGCTTTGAAAATAATATGCACAGGCTTAACAGTGCAATAGATTTCATTATACATCTTTCCTATTTGATTTCAAATCACATGTTCAGTTACTGTTTTATACTACTCTTTGTTACTATAATTCTCTGTAGTTATCATACAAAGAGTTGCCCTATTCTTGGATATCTATGTTTCCCAGATTTTCCAAGCATCTCATTTTCAAATATTCTGAGCAAGTGTCTCATAATGTTTTTACTGGGTGGATGAAAACTACTGTTCATTCAGAAAAATCGTAATTTTGCTTATTTTTGGTGCTCAATATTCTATGGTTGCTTTTATCAAACCACAAACCTGGAGGGAAAAAAAAACACCTTCACTTAATTAAGCTTTATTTGTGAAAACATATTCATTGGTCATATATATAATTTGTTGTATATCAATGTTAAGTACTCTTAAAAACCCTACCATATATGCTGTTAACATATTAGTTTATAAACCCATTTCTTTGCATGTTTTTATTCTGTAAAGAAAATATATTCTGCATTTACACTGCCACAATAACATAATGATTATGAGTTGACAATCATTTTCCTTACTTTAAACAATTTTTAAACATTTTTTATTGTGAAATAGTATAGCATATGTAGAACAAAAACAATAAATTTTAAAGTACATTGTGATAGAACAGATTTTGTTTGGTATGGGTTATAGTTCCAACATTTAGGTTTTTCCTTCTAGTTGTTCCAAGACACTAGAGACTAAAAGAAACATCAATATAATGATTTAGCAGTCATCCTCATTTGTTAAATTCTATCTCCTCTATTAGAGTTCCATCTTCTTTGATCCCTCTCCTCATCTTTAGAGGTATTTGGGCTATGCCCGTTCTAAATTTTCCAGGTTGGAATGGGTTGTCAATAATATGGGATAGAGGTATGGAACTAGATGATGTTCTTGGAGACGCTGGCCCCTCTGCATTTCAGGTTTTATCTGGCCTAGGAAGCCATGTGGAGGCTGTAGGTTTCTAGAAAGTAACAACAGTACATAAACCTTTTGTACAATCTCAAAAAGACTCCTGGGTGTTCTTTAGGGTTGACAGGAATGGTTTTGCTTAGGTTTGGCAAACCGTGGTAAATAGCAATATCTAGCTGAAGCTTGCAAAAAAAGCCTCCAGAATAGCCTAGTACTCAATTTGAATTTTCTCAGCTATTGCTATCTTATTTTGTTATATTTCCTTTTCCCTCTTTGTTCAGGAAGGCGTTGTTAGTCCCACAGTGCAAGGGCCAGCCTCTTCCCTGGGATTCGTATCCCACATTGCCAGGGAAACTTTCACCCCTGGATAAATTGTCCCATGTAGAGGGGAAGGGTAATGATTTTCCTTGCATAGTTGGGGGTAGAGAGAGAGTGAGGCCACACCTGAGAAACAAAATAGGTCCTCAGGAAGTAAATCTGAGACCTAACTATCGATAGATTTAGCTTTCTGCTGCATAAATAAGCTTTATATGAGCAAGCCTCAAAATCAAGGGCTTGGGCTCTTGACTTGGGAATTCCTAATCTTTGAAGTATTGCTAGGGCTTTCCCTGGTCTAAATCTTAATAGTTCCATATTCTTTTTCTCTAACCCCTCAAGGATTTTGTCAATACTTTTTAATTATCTGCTCAACATATTCTAGGATGTTTCTGGGCATTATATTAAGCTATACAGAATTAGAAGTTCTCATTCCTATTCTGTGTCCCAGGTGTCTGGTTGTTTAAGTGATCTATCCGGACAAGTGGAGATAGGGTTTGGATAAAACACACCTCTCTTCTCTCAGTCTCATACAGTAGGTGAAGTTCTGAAATGGAGACAATGTCTTCCTTACCCCATATTGATTTAACTTAGTCTCTACATAATCAGTTACATTCTTACCTGTAACTGAAATCAGATCTCTTTTTTTTTATTTAACAGATATTGCATGTGTCAATGTTGACTTTCAGACTGGAAGAATTCCTACGCTGAGCCTTAGGTGTCACACAGACATTTTTAATGTTTTTAACAGTATCTTTCATTTCTGGGATATCTGCTATTTTTCTACTTATTCTTTCAAATTCTTCATTAAGCTTTTCTAGTGTTTTCTTGATTTTTTTTTATGTCATTAGCCAACCCAATGAATTCATTAGGAGAATTGTATGAAAATCTTTGATTAATTGTTCCAAAATCAGAGTCTCGCTTTGGGGTTTTAATTTGGTCATTTGGTTGGGGTTTACCTGCCTGCATCTTCATATGCTTTGTGAACTTCTGTTGACTTCAACGCATTTACTTATCTTGAGAGGTTTACTTGTTCCTTTGAGTTGGTTTCTCTCAGTTATCTAAGGTTCTGTATTTTCTTGTACTTGCATTGAATGTATCCTTTTGTAATTAGTTTGTCAGTAATTCCCTGTCATACTGAGGCCCAAGCTTCATGCAGGGAATATAACTCTACTTGAGGATCTTTTTAAAGCTAGGCAGATAGACCGTTTAGAGATTGCCCTTTCTGTTGATTCCCAGCAAATAGCACTGTTGAACTACCTCTTCCACTTAGGGTGACTCTCCCAACCATGGCAGCCAGATAAGCTATATGGAGACCCCATGAAATTCTAGCCAGGTCCGCTGGTCCTGTTGAATACTGAAAGCCACCAACCATGGAGCAGGGGATGGGCAGTGGTCCCCTCAGCAGAGTTTCTGTTTGTGGGCCTAGTAAAGCTTGTGGCCCCCAGGTTCCCACTTGGAATGACTGAGGACTGTGGGACCAGTTATATCAGGTTCTCCTATCCACAGCCAATCTGGAAAGACCTGCCAGATAGATATGGTATGGAGGAAAGTTAAGAGTTATGTAGTGTGCAGATCAGGGTGCAGGGGCATGGGTTGTTACACAGAATGTGGCACAGGTCACAGGGTGTGGGGGTGCAGGGTTTGAGGCAAGGGAGTTGTAAGATGGGGCACAGGATGAGGTGTAGGGCATGGGGATAGGTTGGGGGTGTGTGGTGGCATGCAGGATAGGTACAGCAGGATTCTGGGCACATGGTCAGTCGTGGAAATGTGGTGATGGGGCACACGGTGCTGCATAGCGGACCAGGGGTGTGAGTGTGGTTCATGAGACTAGGGAAAAGCACGGTGGGTGCAGAGGGAGGGCGTTGCAGGAGCCAGATTGTGGGAGTGGTGGGGTAAGCAGGACATGGTGGGCCAGAATATAGTGAAAGGGAGGGTATGGCATAGGTGTGTGGGTGAGGGGTTATGTGGGTTGGTGTGACTACATGCTTGCATGCATCATAGGGGGTGGGGGTGGGGCATGATGCATAAGGTATTGGGTAAACAAGACATGGTTGCAGGGGGGCAATAGGGTATGAGTGTACCCCTGTGCATGACACAAGTTCAGTGGGTGCAGGTATGGGTGTGTGGAGCCTGAGGGGCAGGGTATGTGTTGCATTGTGCAAAGTAGGGGTTCATGGGTGTGTGGGATGCAGGGTTTGGAGGAAGGAAGTGCAGGAATCACAGGGCAGAGTGTGGTTGCATGGGGTGGGGAGAGTACGCATTTGTGAGATCTGGATACTGGTATGCAGGGGCAAGGTTTAGCATGGCACAGGTGCACAGTGTATGAAGGGGCAGGGCAAGGGCCATAGTGGTACAGGGTGCCAGTGCTCATATGCATGGTTCTGGGGAGGGTGGGATTTGGTTAGGTGTGTGCACAGGGCCTCGGCTTGGGGATTGCCCAAATTTATTAGATCAGCACCCATTTTCCCCTCCCCTTTTAGTGAATATTGTTTCACTAAACAGTAGTGTATAGTGAATAGTGTAAGTGTAGATATATGTATGATTTTGATATATATTTTGGGTGTCTGTGAAGCACGTGATTCCAAGACTTCTTTATACTCATGAAGGAATTGTCACTGGTGCCATTGACCAGACGAGATGGCCAAACCATTGGCAATGGTCCAAGAGTCTATAAAAATGTGCAGACAGGGCCAAGTTTTGTCCAAGGCACTGTTTTTTAACTTTCTGAAGTTCAATAAATTAATCTGACCTTTGTGTCCTATCTTTTATCAGGGACATCCTGTCTAAAGGATGAAGAGCAGTAACTATCCACTGGGCTCTATGATATGTTGTCTTGGTTGGGTTCATGTGTCAACTTGGCCAAGTGGTGGTACCTGTTTGTCTGTTTGGGTAAGTGCTGGCCTGTCTGTTGCAATGCAGACATTTCATAGAATTAAATCATGATCATGTCAGCTACACCCACAGCTGATTCCATTTGTAATCAGCCAGAGGGGAGTGTCTTCTGCAATGAGCAATGCTTAATCTGATCACTGGAAGCCTTTTAAGGAGGATTCAGAAGAGAAAGGCTGTTCCTATGTTGGCTGGTGAGCCTCTCCTGTGGAGTTCATCCAACCCTCTTTTGGAATCAACAGCTTCACAGCCTGCCCTGCAAATTTTGGACCCTGCATTCCCATGATCACATGAGACACTTTTATAAATATTATATTTGCAAGTGTTCCCTCTTGATTCTGTTTCTCTAGAGAACAGCAACTAATACATCTTGGTATGAGGAGTAGTTCTTAAGAAAGAGAATCTTAAAATTTTTTTTTATGAATGGTTTTCTACTCTGACTGGACTAAAAGGCACTAAGGACTCTGATTCCCATAGTCAGAATGACATTCCCACTCCATGGAATGAGTTGGCAAAAGAGATGTCAAAATATCACCATTTGATTCTCCTAAAGCATCACTTGTACGAAGCCAGGCTCTGGGAGATAATGTCTTTGACACCTTTACAGAGTTTTGTAGAAATGAGAGGTATAGTGATGTTGCTTGGTTGCTGTTAAATACAGTGGCTACATTAAGGAGTGAAAGGATGGGCTTAAGGCTTCAAATGAGAAGCTTAAGTGCTATCTGACAAATGTAGACGTTTCTATGAGTATCCTGAAGGAAAATCTTATTTCTTGTAGCTGTAGACTTGACATCTTTGAAGATTAGACTCAGAATCTTATTGTTAGAGTAGCAGCTTTACAATGTAAACTGAAGTCTGAATCTTGCATGGTGTCTGCCATTAAAGTGAGGGCATTGATTGGAAAGGAGTGGGACCCTGAAAAATGGGATGGTGACATATGGATTGATAATGATGTCGGGGGTGAGGTCGAAACCCTAGGTCATACTGAGTCTTCTATAGATAACCATGTAAAATAGTTTGCCCTGAGGACATAACTGCCCCACCTCTACCCTGCCTTGAGGAGTTGGTCACCCAACCTCCTCCTGAAGGATTAGCCCTAGAGTGATTAATCCTGTTTCAACAATGAAACTGCAAATGAAGACTCTGAGGCAAATGGCATGGAAAATATTTCTAATTCTTTTCATGACCCACCCCCACCACCCCTCATTTCTTCCAGACCTATAACTAGACTAAAGTCCCAACAGGCCCCTAGAGGTGAGGTACAAAGTATCACACATGAGGAGGTACGTCATACTCCAAAAGAGCTGTGTGAGTTTTCCAATTTATATAGACAGAAATCAGGGGAATATGTGTGGCAATGGATTTTAAGGGTGTGGGATAATGGTGGGAGGAATATAAGGGTGGATCTGGATGAATTTATTGATATAGGCCCACTAAACAGAGATTCCACATTCAGTGTTATAGCTCGAGGGGTTAGAAAAGGTATTAAGAGTTTATTTGGATGGTTGGTTGAAACATGGGTCAAAAGATGGCTGACATCACCTGAGGTTGAAATGCCAGAACTGCCCTGGTATAATGTAGATGAGGGGATCCAGAGGCTTAGAGAGTTTGGAATGTTAGAGTGGATTTATCATGAAAATCCTGCTCTTACACCCCACAAATGTCCGGAGGATGCACGTTTCACCAGAACAATGAGAAATAAATTTGTGAGACTAGCATCATCATCCCTGAAGAGTTCTGTGATTGCAATTCTCTGTAGGTCAGATAGTACTGTAGGAACTGCTGTCACTGAGCTAGAATTCTTAAACACAGGGGATGACAGGATCCCGAGTTGGCAGAAGCCAAGTGGCAGCACTTAATCACCAAAGAAT
Organism: Tamandua tetradactyla; assembly: GCF_023851605.1. NCBI lineage: Eukaryota > Metazoa > Chordata > Mammalia > Pilosa > Myrmecophagidae > Tamandua > Tamandua tetradactyla. The sequence continues at coordinate 121,303,203 of NC_135333.1, forward strand.
GGGTAGACGTGGCTATTATTATAGATAGCAAACTCAAAGCAGGTGTCAAAATTATATGACTTGCAGAGATTTGTGGCATTAGCTAGTCAATCATGGGATACCTAGAAATACAATAGAAAGGCAGTGTACTAAATTCCTGTTCGAGCTGTATAAACAAAAGAGTTCTAGGTCAAATGAACAGAAGTCTAACCTGAATTACAAAAACACAGAGTAACAGCCCCTTAATCAATTTCCAGACTTGAAACAGTTTACAGACACAAAGCCCCTTGAATGAAGGGGAGGCCATGTCCCTTTGGTGGAGAACCCTGTTACACTGCCACAAATTTATGCTGTTAATCTCCCTCCAAGCCTTCCCCAAGGAGACCGACGGCCTTTTACAGGGTAACTGTGCATTGGGGAAAAGGAAATGATCAGATATTTTGGGGATTATTAGACACTGGTTCAGAAGTGACATTAATTCCAGAGAACCCAAAACGTCACTCTGGTCCACCAGTCAGAGTGGGGGCTTATGGAGACCAGGTGGTCTATGGAGTCTTAGCTCAGAGCCATCTCACAGTGGGTCCAGTGGGCCCCCAGACCCATTCTGTAGTTATTTCCCCAGTTCCAGAATGTGTAATTGAAATAGACATACTGAGCAACTGGCAGAATCCCCACATTGGCTCTCTGACTCATGAAGTGAGGGCTATTATGGCGGGAAAGGCCAAGTGGAAGCCACTAGAACTGCCCCTACAGAGCAAAATAGTATCAGAAGCAATCCCAGATTCCTGGAGAGATTGCAGAGATTACTGCCACTCTTAGGACTTGAAGGATGCAGGGATGGTCATTCCCACCACATCCGCATTCAACTCTCCATTTGGCCTGTGCAGAAAACAGACAGGTCTTGGAGGATGACAGTGGATTATCATAAGCTCAACCAGGTGGAAACTCCAATTGAAGCTGCTGTTCCAGATGTGGTATCATTGCTTGAGCAAATCAATACATCCCTTGGTACCTGGTATGCAGCTATTGATCTGGCAAAGGCTTTTTTCTTGATAGCTATTAGTAAGGACCACCAAAAGCAGTTTGCTTTCAGCTGGCAGGGTCAGTAGTGTACTTCCACTGTCCTACCTCAGGGCTATATCAACTTTTCAGCACTATGTCATAATCTTCTCTGCAGGGACCTTGATCATTTCTTCATCCCACGAGACATCATACTGGTCCATATACTGATGATATCATTTTGACTGGGCCTAGTAAGCAAGAGGTAGCAACCACTCTGGACTTATTGATAAGGTATTTGCATATCAGAGGATGGGAGATAAATCCAACAAAAATACAGAGGCCTTCCATCTTAGTGAAATGTCTAGGTGTCCAGTGGTGTGGGGCATGTCGAGATATCCCTTCTAAGGTGAAGGATAAGTTGCTGCATATGGCCCTTCCTATGACCAAAAAAGAGGCACAACACCTTATTGGTCTTTTTGGATTTTGGTGACAACATATTCCTCATTTAGGTGTGCTACTCTGGCCCATTTATTGAGTGATGAGAAAAGCTGCTAATTTTGAGTAAGGACCTGAACAAGAGGAGGCTCTGTGACAGGTCCAGGCTGCTGTACAAGCTGCTCTGCCACTTGGGCCATATGATCCAGCAAATCCAATGGTGCTGGAAGTGTCAGTGGCAAATAGAGATGCTGTCTGGAGCCTTTGGCAGGCCCCTATAGGAGAATCATCACACAGACCCTTAGGATTTTGGAGTAAAGTCTTACCATATGCTGCAGATGACTACTCTCCTTTTGAGAAACAGCTTTTGGCATGCTACTGGGCCTTAGTAGAGACTGAATGCTTAACCATGGGACACCAAGTTACCATGAGACTTGAGTTGTCTATCATGAGCTGGGTGTTGTCTGACCCACCAAGCCATAAAGTTGGGCATGCACAGCAGCACTCTATTGTAAAATGGAAATGGTATATATAAGATAGGGCCAGAGCAGGTCCTGAAGGCACAAGTAAGTTATATGAAGAAGTAGCCCAAATGTCCATGGTCTCCTCTCCTGCCACATTGCCTTCTCTTTCTCAGACCAGAGCTATGGCTTCTTGGGGAGTTCCTCACAGTGAATTGACTGAGGAAGAGAAAACCCGGGCCTGGTTTACAGATGCTTCAGCACGATATGCAGGTACCACTCAAATATGGACAGCTCCAGCATTACAATCCCTTTCTAGAGTGTCCTTGAAAGCCAGTGATGAGAGGAAATTCTCTCAGTGGGCAGAACATCGAGCAGTGCACCTGGTTGTTCATTCTGCTTGAAAGGAAAACTGGCCAGAGGTGCATTTGTTTACTGACTCATGGGCTGTTGTTAATGGTTTGGCTGGATGGTCAGGGACTTGGAAAGGCCATAATTGGAATATTGGTGACAAACAGGTCTGGGGAGAAGTATGTGGATAGACCTTTCTGAGTGGGCTACAAACATAAACATATTTGTGTCCCACATGAATGCACACCAAGGGTAACTTCAGCAGAGGAAGGTTTTAATAATCAAGTGAATAAGATGATCGTTCTGTGGATACCAGTCAGCATCTTTCCCCATCAACTCCTTTCATTGCCCAATGGGCTCATGAACAAAGTGGTCATGGAGGTAGGGATGGAGGTTATACATGGGCTCAGCAACATGGACTTCCACTCACCAAGGCTGACTTGGCTACAGCCACTGCTGAGTGCCCAATCTGCCAGCAGCAGAGACCTACACTCAGCCCCTGATATGGCACCATTCCCTGAGATAACCAGGCAGCTACATGGTGGCAGGTTGATTACATTGGACCACTCCCTTCATTACATTGGACAGTGCTTTGTTCTAACTGGAATAGACACATACTCTGGATATGGGTTTGCTTTCCCTGCACGCAATGATTCTACCAAAACTATTATCCGTGGGCTTTACAGAATGCTGTGTCCATCATCATGGTATTCCTCATAGCATTGCTTCTGATCAAGGAACACACTTTACAGCAAATGAAGAGCAGGAATGGGCACATGCTCATGGAATTCTCTGGTCTTACCATGTTCCCCATGATCCAGAAGCAGCTGGATCGATAGAGCAGTGGAATAGCCTTTTGAAAACTCAATTACGGTGCCAACTAGGTGGCAATACCCTGAAAGTTTGGTGTAATGTTCTCCAGGAAGCTGTATATTCTCTGAATCATCATCCACTATATGGTGCTATTATTCCTATAGCCAGAATCCATAGGTCCAGGAACCAAGGGATGGAAATGGGAGTGATACCACTAAGTAGTACCCCTAATGATCCGCTAGGAAAATTTTTTCTTCCTGTCCTTGTTACCCTGAACTCTGCTGGTCTACAGGTTTTAGTTCCAAAATGGGAAGTGTTTCCACTAGGAGAAACAACAATGATTCCATTGAACTGAAATATAAGATTGACACCTGGTCTCTTTGGGTTGCTTATGCCACTGGATCAACAGGCCAAGAAGGGGATTACATTATTGTCTGGGGTGATTGACCCTGACTATCAGGGGGAAGTAGAACTGCAACTACATAAAGGAGGTAAAGAAGAGTTTTCTTGGAGTATAGATCCCTGAGGGCATCTTTTAGTACTACCATGCTCTGTGATTAAAATCAATAGAAAACTGCAACAACCCAATCCAGGCAGGACTATCAATGGCTCTGAAGCTTCAGGAATGAAGATTTGGGTACCCCACCAGGCAAAGGACAACAGCCAGCTGAAGTGCGTGCTGAGGGTAAAGGGAACATGGAATGGGTGGTGGAAGAAGGTAGTGATAAATATGAACTTCGACCACATGATCAGTTATAGAAACGAGGACTGTAATGCTGTTTTGTTCATGTTATACTAGTTAAGTTGTAAGATATCAAGTTTCAGAATGAATATTACTCAAGGATTTGCACCCTATTCTGGGGAGATTTAATGTGCTTACAGTTATATTCAGGACAGCTGAGTATTGTTAGGTGAAAGAAAAAATGTATGTTTTATTGGTTTTTATTTAGAAATTAGGTATGGTTTAAGGTGGTATGTATAGCTGCCAAGTTGATAAGGGGTGGACTGTCATGGTCAGCTTCATGTGTCAACTTGGCTAAGTGGTGGTACATGTTTGTTTGTTTGGGTAAGTGCTGGCCTGTCTGTTGCGATGAGGACATTTCATAGAATTAAATCACAATCATGTCAGCTACATTCACAGCTGATTCCATTTGTAATCAGCCAAAGGGCAGTGTCTTCTGCAATGAGTAATGCTTAATCTGATCACTGGAAGCCTTTTAATGAGGATTCAGGAGAGACAGGCTCTTCCTGTTTTGGCTAGTGAGACTCTCCTGTGGAGTTCGTCCAGACCCTCCATCGGAGTCGTCGGCTTCACAGCCTGCCTTGTGGATTTGGGACTCTGTATTCCTATGGTCACGTGAGACACTTTTATAAGTTTTTTATTTGTGATTGCTCCCTGCTGATTCTATTTCTCCAGAGAACCCTAACTAATACACATGTCATAGTGGCAGTATCATTCATTAACTTTCCAAATCTTTGTTGTTGATTCAGTTGATTCCTAAGTGTTCACTTGGTTACAAAATGGGAATTAAGGTAACTTCCTATAACACCATGGCATCTTGAAAGTGACTGAGTACTAGGTCAGGGCACCACCTCTAACAGGTGATAATCTGTGATAATCTAAAAAGCTGAGATTTGTCTATATCCTATAGAAAGGAGACATCAGTGGCTATGTTATACTATGCTTCCAAGAAGCTAAAGAGAGGGTAACTGTTTTTATACATGTGAATTCCTTTGTTTCCAGTGTAGGGCCATAGATTGCCACTGTAATGGCACTGAGAAGGGTGGTTCTTTTGTCAGTAACCTACAACAGTCTATGACTGTTTAGAAACTAAATGAGTAATAAGATGTCTTAGTTTGTCAGCGTGCTATGACAAATACCACCCAATGGATGATTTAAGCAATGGGAATTTGTTGGCTTATGTTTTCATGTACAAATCAAAGCATCTGCAAGATTATGCTTTCTCCCTAAATCTGTAATATTTGGTTACTGGTTTACAGTCCTTGGGATTCATTGACCTTTATCTCTGCCTCCACTCACATGACAATCCCTTCTTGTATATGCTCTTCCGGTTTCCACTGACATCAGCTTCTTGCTGCATCGCCTTCTCTAACTTATTATATCTGAATTTCTTCTACTTATACTGTGATGTAGTAATATAGATTGTGGACTATGGTTCAGATGCTTCATAAGTTAATTTAAAACAATATCTTCAAAAGATCCTATTTACAATGGTCCACCTCTACAGAAATCCAGATTAAGATTTATAACATATCTTTGTTAGGGTACATAAAATAATTTAATATATCATGCCAGTTAAGGTGTGCTTCTTCAAAGGTGAAAGTAGAGTGATTCTAAGAGGCTATCGAAGTAAACACTGAACACAAATCTCTAACAGCAGCATACTTAGGTATAAATGTAATGAAATATGCACAGAATCTATATTCAGAAACTGCACATATGTTATAAATCAAATAAGATATAAATTAGTGGGGAGACATTCCATATAAAGGAACTGGAAGATACCGTAGTATTAAGATGTTAGTTACCATTAACTTGATCCATAACATCAAGGCAATTGAAAGTAAAATTTCAGCAAACTCTTTTGAAGGTATTGATAAACCAATTCTAAAGTTTATATGGAGAGGAAAATACCTAGAACGTTGAATACGATTCTGGAGAATTTAAAGCTAGGACTACTCACACTAAATGATTTTAAGACTTACTTAAAGCTTAAGTTTAAGAAAGCCTGGTGTTGTCAAAAATACCCATTAGAATAAAAAACACGTAATTAACCCAAACAGTTGTCATCAAAGTATCTTTGTCAATGAAGTAAATGAATTTCAATGGGAAAAGAATAGTCCTTTCAGCCAATAGAGGATTAATCATCTGTGTGGAAAAAGAAAAACTGGATACAGGCCTTACATCTTTCAAAAAATTATCTCAAAATATATCATATACCTAAATATAAGATACAAAAACTATGAAATCTTTAGGAGAAAACCTATGTAACTTTGCATTTGATAAATGAGATTTTGATACAACACCAGAAGCATGAAATATGAAAGAAAATTATTGGCCAGTTATACTTGATTAATATCAATAATGTTATCTCTGCAAAAGACACAGCTAAGTGAATGAAAGGAAAGATGAAGATACTTCCAAAATATTTATCAGTCAAACTACTTAAATTTAAAATAAACAAAGAACCTAGATAATCAGAAGCCAAAAAATAAGCAACCTAACTGTAAAATGAAGCAAAATACTATACAGATATCTCACAAAGTTGATATACAATCTCAAAAAAAAAAAAAATAACACGTGAAAAGATACCTTTCATAATTTGCTTTTAGAGAATTTCAAATTAAAACAACAAAGTTAATCAACAATACACACTTACTAGAATGGTTGAAAAAAACAAAGCAAAACACAAACAAGAACCATACCAAATGCTGGTGAGAAGAGGGAGCTAACAGAAACTCATCCATTCCTGGTTGCAAAGTAGCTGGCATAAAAATTTTGGCAGACAGTTTAGAGTTTCTTACTGTGGGGTCTGGAAACATTACTATGAACAGCCTGCTAAGATGGCCTTCAAACGTTCCAGGGGAACATGATATAGCATAGCTGTTGTAACCAATGATGTAATATGCATGTATCTAATCATGTAACCCATGAGTGAAGTCATTTGTTGAAAAAATTCCACTGTTGTATAATTTAGTATATAAGGGACTACTGCTCTGTAAACGTCAGAGCCGAGCACAGGGAATGATTAAAGAGGACCACTCTACCAGCTGTTCCAAGTGCTTTCTTTCAGTTCGCTACTGGACTGAATGACCCCTCCTTGTCCTGGACCTGACATTTGGCAGAGTCGGAAGGATAAGTGATGAGTGGACCTGGTACCCTGAGGAAGCTGAATAAAAGGAATGTGGCTCTCCACAAGCTTGTGGTTTCCTATAGTTGCAGTTGTCTGCTCCAGAGGCTAGGGATCATGTGAATCCCACCCCACAGGGGATGGCTTTAAAGGATTTTAAAGCTGGCATCCATGTTCTCCATTGTGGAATGGCGGGGAAAGGGTCTTGGGTTTTTTGTTTTTTTTTTTAGCTATGTTATGGAGGCAATATAAAAACGCACAAGCACAGGTCCGCAGAATGCAACAGAGGCAGCGAGTATGAAATAAAGGGGACACACTTCCCCAAGACTCCCTCCCTCTAAAGTATCCCTGGCCACTGCCTATCTGGTGAAGACAAGCAGACTTGCTTTCCCAGAGAGGCAGGGGTCTCAATTAGCACCACAAAGAAGCTCTGCCATGTCAGCCTACCTCAGTTGTTATTCTTCTTTTCATTGTAGTTGCCTGAGTAAAATGGGTTTTAAATATAAGTAAGGCTTTTTACAATGTCACTGTATGTTTATCATTCACCATGTTAATGAATCTGCCTTTCTAAATAAGAAACAATTAAACAATAAAAACAATAGATTTCTCCATCATTTGTCGAAGTGACTTAAAATTTTAGTTATATTTTTCAAATTCAAGAACAAAAAATTATTACAGAATTGTGGCAATTAAATCCTGCAATAATTTTGATAATTCATTTGATATTTGTTTAATACTGCAGCAGAATCGAAAATGCAACACCTAACATTCTTTTCTTATAGATTCAGTCTATAAATAGCCTCACATTAATTCTCAAATACTGTCATGTGAATACATATAATTCTTATAACTAGAAAACCTGCTTATATCACAAAAGTCAAAATTAATTGAGAATCCACACCATGTATTCATTGTTTTCCATGAGCTAGACAATTTTGAGATGAAATATAGCACATAAAATTAAAGTTAGTCACTTGAAAGTCATTTTCAATTTAAAATATTATATGTTATCTGCATTGAGTACCAAAGAAAGCTGCGATATGTATTAACTCTAAATAATAATTTTCTCATTTACAGAATAAGAACATGAAAATAAATAAGCTTATTAAAAACTAGTTTACATATTTTACATAAAATATATGGTATGTTTTTCTTTAATAGAGTTTAATATTGGCTTAAAACAAATGGTGTATGACCTATATATATGTTTTCAAGTTGTTTTCATGCTTAAACCTCTTGCACAACTATGTCTGAATTAAGTGAAGGTATATCCCAAACCCCAGGTGTTCTGTTTGATAAGAGCAACCATAGAATATTGAGACCAAGAATAAGCAATACCACATTTTTCTGAAAACAGTGGTTTCATCAATCCAATGCATAGTGTGAGGCAACTGCTCAGAATATTTGAAAATGAGATGCTTGGAAAATGTGGGCTACATAGATATTCAAGAAGAATGCAACTCTTTATATGCTAACTGCGGAAAATTATAGTTTTAAGAATATAGGAAATGAACATGCAGATTGAAACCAGATGTATCATGGCATATCTTTTTCACTGTTTAGCCGTATGTATTCACATGACAGTATTTGAGAATTAATGTGAGGCTATTTATAGATTGAATCTATAAGAAAAGAATGTTAGGTGTTGCATTTAGGGCCTATTGTAAAGCAGTTTTTACTTGCTCATATGGTCTTTCAAATACACTTTTAAAATAGTCCAGTAAAACTTCTGATTTAGGGTGACTTTTCTTATTCTTTTGTTTCTAGATCTTACAAAAGTAGAAGCCATGGAAAACTATGCAAGGCCAACAGTGTACAGGTAATCCAGACTGGCAAGTTGCGCTGTTTATTTTTCTATTTACAGCCTATATTTCTAGCATCATAGGAAACTTGATGATCTTCACACTCACTCTCTCTGATTCCCACCTTAAAACAACCATGTACTTTTTTTCTAAGGAGTTTTTCCCTTTTAGAAATTTCAATGACATCAACTTGTATTCATAAATTCCTCATCACCATCACAACAAAGGACAATACAATTACCTATAATGGTTTTGAAGTTCAATTATTTCTGTACATTTTATTTGGAGCAGCAGTTTTTCTTATTATCAGCCATGTCCTATGATCACTATGACATCACCTGGAAACCCCTGCGTTATACAACCATCATGAACAGCAGAGTCTGCTCCATGTTGGTCTTTCTTTCTTGGTTGTCTCCATTTCTGGAAGTCTTTCCAGAGTTGTCATGGATTTCTGTAATGAGAATATCATTGATCACCTTGTATGTGACTTTGGCCCTGTCCTTCAGCTCTCTCACACAGAGACCAGACTACAGAAATATTTTGTTTTGAATTAGCCTTAGTGGTACTTCTTGTCACCCTCATGCTAGTGATTATCTCCTGTGATGATTTAGAAGATTCCATCTGGGCATTAAGTCTAATGCACAGGAAATGGTCACTTGAAATAAAAGTGTGGCAGTCTCAGTGCTTCAGTTGTCCACCTCTTAAACCCTTTCATTTACATTCTGAGAAAAGCTAGTCAAACAAGGCTTCAGAGACAATGTAGAAAGATGTTTTCTTTCCTATCAAATAATTCTTTTGTCTTCAAAAAATGACAGAAGTTAAACACATATTTTGATCTATGATGCCCAATTATCATAATTTTTTATTTTTAATTTTTTTATTGTATAGTATAACATATAAATGAAGCAAAGAAATAAAAAAGCAATAGTTTTCAAAGCACTCTTTAATAGGTGGTTACAGGACCTATTAATAGGTGGTTACAGGATCCCAGAGTTTGTCATGGGCTAACATACGATCCTCTCAGATTTTTACTTCTAGCTGCTCCAGAATATAGGAGGCTAGAAGGCTTAAATATTTATCATAACAATCATCACAACTTTGTTTTCTTTCTTTTTTTTTGGTGAAAAATAGCATATATACAAAAAAAAAAACTTTCAAAGCACAGCACCACAATTAGTCATAGAACATATTTCAGATTTTGACATGGGTTACAATTCCACAACTTTAGGTTTTTACTTCTAGCTGCTCTAAAATACTGGAGACTAAGAGAGATATCAATTTAATGATTCATCATTCATATTCATTTGTTAAATCCTATTTTTACTGTATAACTCTACCATCACCTTTGATCTTTCCATCCTTCTCTGTAGGGTTGTTTTGGCTATGGCAATTCTAAATTTTTTATGTTGAAAGGGCTGTCACAAATATAGGGTAGAGAGATAGAACTATCTGATGTTCTGGAGAGGCTGTGCTAGGTTTCAGGACTCATCTGGACCAGAAACCCATCTTCATGTTGTAGGTTTCTGGAAAGTTACTCTAGTGCATGGAACCCTTGTGGAATCTTATATATTGTCCTAGATGTTCTTTTTGATTGACTGGAATGGTCCTGGTAGGGTGTTGATAGGTTATGATCGGAACCATGGTCCAACTGAAGCACGCGTAAGAGTAACCTCCAGAGTAGTCTCTCAACTCTTTTTGAACTCTCTCTGCCACTCATACTTTTATTAGTTACACTTCTTTTTCCCCTTTTGGTCCTCAAGTCTCATCCATATTGTCACGTGATTCAGGATATGATTTTGTCTTACTGCTGCAAAATATTCCATCATAAAGTATATACCACATTTTGTTGATCCATTTATCTGTTGATGGGAATTTATTTTGTTTCTGTCTTTTGGCGATTGTGAATAATGCTCCTATGAGCATCAGTGTGCGAATGTCTGTTTCTGTCATTGCTTTCTGCTCCTCTTTGTATATACCAAGCAGTGCTATTGCTGGGTCCTAGGGCAACTCGGTATTTAGTTTCCTAAGGAACTGCCAGTCTTCTACAGTGATGCACTATACATTTCCACCGGTAAAGCATAAGTGTCCCAGTTTCTCCATATCTTCTCCAACATTTATAGTTTCCTGTTGTTTAATAGCAGCCATTCTTATAGGTGTGAGATGCTATCTCATTATTTCTTGATCTGCATTTCCCAATGAAAATGAGCATCTCCAAATATGTATCTTTTTTTTTTTTTTTTGCATGGACAGACACTGGGAATCAAACCCAGGTCTTCAGCACGGCAGGCAGAAGCTCTACCTGCTAAGCCACTGTGGCCCACCCAAAAATGAACATCTCTTCCTGTGCTTTTGAGCCATATGTATTTTGCTCTGCAGAAAAATGTCTATTCATATCTTTAGACCATTTTATAATTGGGTTCCTTGTTCTTTTGTTGTTGAGTTGTATGATTTCTTTGCATATACAGGAAATCAAACTTTTGTCCGATATGTGGTTTCCAAATATTTTCTCCCATTGAGTTGGCTGCCTCTTCACCTTTTTGACAAATCTTTTGAAGTGAAGAAGCATTTGGATTTTGAGGAGTTCCCATTTATCTATTTTTTCTTTTGTTGCTTGTGCTTTGGGTGGAAAGTTTGGGAAGCTACCTCCTATTACTAGGTCTTGAAGATGTTGCGCGACATTTTCTTCTAGAAGCTTCTAGAAGCTTCATGGTACTAGTTCAAAGGTGTTTGATCCACTTTAAGTTAATTTTTATATAGGGTGTAAGATAGGGGTTCTCTTTCATTCTTTTGACTATTGATTTCCAGTTCTCCATGCCCAATTGTTGAAAAGACTATTTTGTCCCAGTTCAGAGGATTTGGGGGCCTTGTCAAAGATCATTTGACCATAAATTCGGTGGTCTATTTTGCACTCTCAATTCGATTCCATTGGTCAGTGGAATCTTTGTACCAGTCCCAAGCTGTTTTGATCACTGTGGCTTTACAATAGGTTTTAAAGTCAGGGAGTGTTAATCCTCCCTCTTTGTTCTTCTTTTTCAGGATGCTTTTAGCTATTCGGGGTGTCTTTCCCTCCAGATGAATTCTGTAGTTAGCTTTTCCAAATCTTCAAAGTTGGCTGTTGGATATTTGATTGGTACTGTATTGAATCTGTCGACCAATTTGGGGAGAATTGACATCTTAACTATATTTAGCCTTCCTGTCCATGAGCAGGGAATTTCTTTCCACCTATTTAGATTTTTTCCTTAACTAACTCCTCAGCTAGGTCATTGCTGGTGTATAGAAAGCATTGTGATTTTTGCACATTAATTTTATATCCCGCCACTTTGCTGAATCTTTTTATTAGCTCAAGTAGCTTTGCTGTAGATTTCTCATAATCTTTCAGGTATAGTATCATATCATCTGCAAATAATGAGAGTTTTACTTCTTCTTTTCCAATTTGGATGCCCTTTATTTGGATGCACTTTACACATTACAACTATATTTTCTTCAAAAAGAGTAAATATAAAATATTTGTTTTCGTTACATTTCCTCTAATTTTGCATTATTTTAAATGAAAGAACACATCATCTCCAAGATTTAAAGGATGTGTAGATAGTTCTCCAAGTGCTTTAAATTTATTAAATTTCTATATTAGGTGCTGTCTAAAACTTCAAGTATGCTATTTTTTTCCTAGCTGGCATTTTCGTATATAATAGATATTTGACACTAAGAGGCTGTGTGAAGAGGGTGAATGAAAGTATGTTGGAACCCAAAGAATATATATTTTAAGATCTAGCAAATATTCAGTAAATGGAAGGCTATAAAACATGTTGTCATTTGTTAGAGATCAACATTCTATTCTGATTCTCTGTTTGGAATAGAAAATGAGAGCTCTAGTTTTCTCTCTTTAAGGAAACATGTATTTCTCTAGGTCATCATACCTTTATAAACTTAATGTTGTTTATACAAACTATCACTCTCCATTCTAAGAGTTAGACTCCATCTTAGTGGCAACATTTTAGGTTTCCCTGTAGATTATGTTGTAAGAGGCTTAATTTGTTCTTTTTCTAGTTAATGATGATGGCACTCAATTAGTATCTTTTCTGCAAGAATTCCCAAGGTCCTATACACCAGATTTCAATAAATATCCTGTTGGTAATGAACAGATAAATCCATCATTCTATAGATAATAAAAACACTTTGCATCATAAAGAGAGTTATTAAATGCTCAGTTCAGTGACAGATTTCATTAAAAAAATCTTACTTTTTTGAATATAGATCAAGAAATTAAATTTTTACAAATTAAGTATACTGTATGAAGATGCTATTCAGTTTTATATGTAGGAAAATCAGGAAAACATTTTTGAAAATACCACTGTATGCTAATTAGAGATGGAAATTCATTAAGGTTTGAATTTTTATTCAGCATTCCTGGATTTTAATATGAATGAGGAGCTGAGAGTTGAAGGTCAAGAATAATTGTAGGTTAGAAAGAAAGAAATATTTTATTGGAAATATCATTCCTATTATATTTTGTTTACTAATACAAAGGAAAAGTTTTGCAATGTGTCGATCATGGAAAGTAAGTATTTTTAGCATTTTGTTGTTTTTGTACAAAATAGTTAGAATGTAATCCTTTCTATTCCTTAAATGTGATCATAAGATTAAGGCCATTAAATCGAGAATTAGAATCAATTAATATATTTGTGTGATCCATGATTAGCATTTAATATGCACATTGAATGATTGATTTATGAATCTCTCTCTTAAAATAACACCAAGAAAAACATTTCCCAATACTTTTTATTAAAAATAGTGACTAATACATATATTTAGGGAAGGCTTGTGTACTTAAATATTACTGGATATGAAATTTTATTTCTTATATTGATATAATAAAGTTGAAAGAGATTGTACATTTGAGAAAAATAAATACATATTTCATGCCAAATTTCAACTTATCTATTAATTCTAATTCATATTGGGCTAAAATTCACAAAAGCTCTTTCCATTTAAAAAAGTTCAAATTGACGCTAAAGAACACAAAGACCTTCCAGAAATAGTATCCTCAGAATGTGGCCAAATTTCTAAGAGCTAAATAAAAACAATCAGGATTGATTACCTGCCTAAAGTCTGCAACTTAACAATATATATATACTATGCTGAAAGAGACTGAGCAAGAGATTATTGCAACAATAAGGTAATAAACCAAGCCAACTTAAAAAACAATATAATTTTTTATTGATTCATTAAAGATGCATTAATTACCATTCATAATTTTAAACAAACCCCATATCAGAGAAACTTTCAGGTACTTATAAAAAAAGATGTTAAATTCATTCTGTTGCAAATAAAGAAGATATAAAGGATTAGGTCTGTGATTCTGACAGCTATGTGAAAAGGGTAAAAACAGAGGAGGAAAAGCACCTGAAAAGGGATCACTGATGATGGAGGACAAGCACTTGATTCCCAAACATTTCTGAATATTCTCACTTCTTACAAATGGAAAAAGAAAAAACATAGACAATCAAATAACTTTACAGAAAAATGCTTCAACTGAGTTACTTGGCTCTTTCAAATCACTTTCAAATCTATGCACAGTGAAGCCTTTTAAGCTAAAAAATAATTATCTATTTTTTCCCCAGATCTGATGTAGTTCAGAAGGAATTTAGCCATGAAGAACCATACACTGGTGACAACATTCATTCTACTTGGACTGACAGATGACCCCAATTGGCAAATTGCAATTTTCCTTTTTCTATTTCTAACATATTTACTGAGTATCACTGGAAATCTGACAATCATCCTGCTCACCCTGGTGGATTCCCACCTCAAAACACCCATGTATTTCTTCCTTCGGAATTTCTCCTTATTAGAAATCTCATTGACATCTGCCTGCATCCCTAGATTCCTGGTCAGCATTGTGACTATGGATAAAACAATTTCCTATGATGCTTGTGTAACGCAATTATTTTTTCTCATCTTCTTGGGGGAATCGGAGTTTTTCCTGTTGGCTGCCATGTCCTATGACCGCTATGTGGCCATCTGCAAACCCCTTCATTATGCCACCATTATGAGCAGCAGAGTCTGCACCCAGCTGGTCCTCAGCTCTTGGGCGAGTGGACTGTTAACCATCTCTCCTGGCCTTATCATGGGCCTGGAGTTGGAATTCTGTGATGCCAATATTATTGACCACTTTGCCTGTGACTATTCCCCTGTCCTGAAGCTCTCCTGCACAGATACACATGTTATAGAACTGTTAAGTTTTATTTTAGCCATTGTCACGCTCCTGCTTACATTGGCCCTGGTGATACTCTCATATGCAAATATCATACGAACAATTCTGAAGATCCCTTCTACCCAGCAGAGGAATAAGGCATTTTCTACCTGTTCCTCCCACATGATTGTTGTTTCTATCTCTTATGGCAGTTGCATTTTTATGTATATTAAGCCCTCTGCAGAAGAAAGGGTATCTTTAAACAAGGGAGTGGCACTACTCAGCACCTCAATTGTACCTGTATTAAATCCATTTATATATACTCTAAGAAATAAACAAGTGAAACAAGCCGTGAAGAATTTAATAAGAAATCAGGTTTTTATTACCTTAAAATAATAGCTTTGGCTTCTATAAAAGTGTATCACTAAAGCTTATTGAAAAGTGCCACATATGTCAACCACCCTTTTAACATATTCATCTATTATATTTTTGCATGTTGATTATAATTAAAGTCAATCAGAAGCAGTCTTTTAGTCTTATTTCTTTTATTATAGTTCTTTATCCATTGCTGAAATCACTCAATTCTTTTAACTTAATTTTTTTATCTTGTCCAACCTCAAAATACCCAGCTGGGAATTCGGTTTGGAAATCCAATATCTCCATATGTTTTGTATATAGATGTGCCTAGAATATACACCATGTTTGAACTCTGTGTATTTTAAATCTCTAGCAATAGGTATATATTTTAGTCACATGTATGATATTTCCAAGGGTATTCTTGTTTAGGCTTAAAAAGCTTTCAAATTTCTACTCATCTGTAAAGCAAATGAAAGCCTTTTTCATTTAGGTAGTCGTTCTTTTCATCAGAAGCTATTTAAAAATATATAGGTAGACTGTGCCACAATCAGACATTAAGTAAACACTGAATCTTAAATTCATTTCTAGGTTTTAAAATTCAAACCCTAAGCAGGTAATAACTGTGCAATTTGGGCTGTTATGTACATCAATGGGAGTATTTGATCTGGAAAACGAGGGAATGAATAACAACTATCCTAAAATATTTCAAAATCCAAATTATATGTATAATTGTAGGGGACACAAATAATACTTATGTTTGAGATTTTTGAGATATTCCATTTAATATATGCAGATCTGTCATTCATTTTGTAATATTTTGTCATATTTTCTTTCGTGTGGTTCTTTGCAAGTACCCTTTCGTGCTCTGGTATTGCTTTCTTTTTAATACACATATCATGTTCTGAACAAGCACTAATGTTCTAGTTCTCTTGAGAAACCACTCTCTTTTTTATGTTATCCTTTTTATTCAGCATGTATCTCAACACCATCATCAAAAGCATATTTCTTTAATTTGATATTCGAAGGGCGATTTATGGCATTTTATGGTTTCAAATTTAATTTCTCATATAGCAACTCCTTTATCCTCTTTCTGTTTACCATGACTAACAGTTATTTAGTTATTTCTAATTGTTAGAAATAACAATTAATCTAGGAATCAATTATCTATTTCAAATATTGGAATATCAGGTCTGTGAAAATAGGGCCTTAATTTGTTCACCCCTCTATTCACAAAGCCTAGCGCTCTGTCTGGTACATGGTACTGCTGAATTATAGAAAATAACAAATATCAACTGTAAAATTATATCTTTGTAATGTGCTTGAGTATTTGTTTTATCACCCCTTTTAAATATACTTTGTCAGAAGTTTTTCTGAATACCCTCATGTTTGTTTATGGTAAACAAAAGGCACGTATTCTATTTACAAGGGTAATGCTGTTTGTGTCTAAATGAGGTTACAGATATTTCATATTACTTAACTTTTCAACTCAATCTAATATTTCAATTAAGTTAATTGCTGTGTTTAATAATTATTACATATGGTTTTTGATAGTTTGAAATATTTCTATATGTATACATCTATCTCTGTAACTATGTATCTATCAACTTTATATCTATATCTTCAATTATATTTTACTTTTAAAAATCTTTTTTTCCTGTTAGGTATCTGTGTTTTCTATTCTTTTCTATGATGATTTTTTCTCCAAGGGTAATAATAATCTTTCACATTTTGGACTCTGTATGGTTTCTACACCGGTCTTTTGGCATTTCCTGAATTTTCAGAGAGCTTTTCATATTAGTCTTTTTATCACTGCTTTAGTTTGCTACATCAAATTTAGTGCACTCTTAAAGATCTGACTTGTAATTCTATTTTACCTTGCTATTTTTGTAAATGTTTATTATATTAAGCATCCTTCTTTCATGCCATTTCTTATTATCTTGCTTCCTAGTTCTTCTCATTATTGGCATAACCAGGTTGTACTTTTCACTGGCTTTATATTTTCCTTTTAAGGAAACCACAGGTTTTTTCTTTTACATGAGCAGGCAAAGGGAATCAAACCTGGGTCTCCAGATTAGCATGCGAGAAATCTGCCACTGTGCTACCATTGCCCACCCAATAAACCACATTTTTTTTTACAGTATTGAATTTACCAAGCCAGCTCTAAAAATTTATTTCTGCATCTAGCACTTTAAATGAATACACCTTTTTCTTTTTCTTTTCTCTTTTTTCTCTTCTTTTCTTTTCTCTTTCTTTCTTCCTTTTTTATTAAGTGTGTTGGGTGCTGATGTTTGCTTTATTTTTACTTATTTTCTTTTGCATTATTTTCAATCCATGCAAAAAATTTTCTGAATGATTTTCTTCCTTTCCTCTTTGTGACAACCAAATCTTCGGTGTTAGGTTCTTATGTGGCACACAGCGGTATAATGCTCCCATTATTACTTTTTCTTTGTGACATACGCCAGTATAATATTGACAAATTATCTATTTTTCTGACTAAAGGACTCAATGAAAAATTAGAAATATAAGATTTTGCCTAAAAGGCTGGTATATATGTGTGTCATCAAAATCCATGGAATTACCGCTTTGGGGGTTGGCAGCATGTATCTATTAGGATAAATGATTATGTATGGAAACATCACAAAACTATTTCACAAATTAAAAATATGAGGACAGAGATAAGTTCTCTATTTTGTTAAGAACAACGCAAAATAAAACGATACCCTAGTCTCTGAATCTGGTGAAGATTCAACCCTCGTTCTCCCATTTTCAGGTGTACTCAATTTCTTGAGTGATTACTTAATAGGCTTGGTGGTGATGATAATTATTTTCATTTTCTTTCTTTTAATATTTATTTTCTAAATTTAAACTCACTTTCCTTTATTAGTGGAGGACCTTTAGAAATTCCCTGTTGCTGCTTTGCGATTTTCATGATGGTGAAAGCTTTCATTGTAAACTCCTTCCTGAAGTTTTTAATAATTATGGAGCTAAAGACTTCAGAGGACATCTTCATGCAAGTCCTTTTTTAAATCCATAATATTCCAGCTCCATCTACCTAGGTAGATGAGTATCTGCAGCTCCACCTTCCATTCTCCAAAAGTAACTCTAAAATTTTTTTTCAGTGATGTCCTTATTTTAATTCTCTTCTTCAGTTGGAATAAACTTCCCATCATTTATAAATACTTTACTATGCATTTTCAGATGAATTATTAATCTACTATATATAATTTTCAAATTTAACTAAAGGCTCCTGAATTGCCATTTCTGCAGACACTCCTCCTCTCACTTAATGTAGGAATCTAAAAGAAAGCGGCCCGTTAAAGGCGTGAGATGATATTTCTATGCATTTTTATTGCTACCACGAACCCTCTGAATGTCCAAGTCTACATTTCTCTTGCACGCAGGAGGTTGTAAAGGCCGTGCTCAAGTAGGGAAATGAGAGTTATGGGAATAATGCCCTTCCTAGTTTAGAAGGAAGTGTATATTAGTGATTATTCACTGAAAAGGAATTTAAAGATAAGCAGAAGCAATACGAATCGATTAAGTTTAAATACACATATACTACAGAAATATGCTAATAAGTTGGATTGTTTCACAATCTGTTTATCTTAAAAAATAAATGAAATACTCAAAACACTTACGTTCCTAAAATTTCTTACCTGATTAAAAATTAACTAATTCTTATTGTCACTTATGCAAACAAAAATTTTTGACACCTAATAAAATGTAAACAAACATATGAAAATGACAGTAAATCTGGTGGACAGCATCATATGCAATATTATATGAGAGTATAACCTCAGTTTGATATTAATGAACACAATAGAAAACTCCTAGTTCCATACTTTGCATAGGTGAACCCCCACTAACACAGCATTGATCCAGGGAAGGTCTTCTAAATTTGCTTCAGTATAGAATCGAGTGATGTGCTGACACATTGAACGAATGTTTACTAACACTAAGGTCAGGGCTTTAGGATCTGAGAATGTAGGGTTGAACCTGAATGCGAAGAAAATGCTGTATGAATTATAAAAGAATAAATACAACATATCATGTTGTTAAAATATTCGCTATGGACCAAACCCTTGATGAAATGACTGAAATGCCTCTTTCCCATTTCTAAATATTGTCGTTGTTTAAAATGAGATAAAAATTACATAGTGTAAAACATTCCCATTTTAAGGATAATGAAATTGCTCAGACATGTGTGTATGTATGTATATGTATATATATATATATATCATAAATACTTATCTGTATAATCACAAAAAAGAGGGTGATCTGATAATTTATAACTGATATATGAAAATAAATATATCAATCAAGAAATGGAATCAGGTATATAGTGAGATTTAATAAGCAATCTACTCATTTGGTTATCAACGTATGACTGTAATGAACAGAAGATTCTTGGGCAGGCACTGGGAGTTGAACCTGGGTCTCCAGCATGGCAGGCGAGAATTCTGCCTGCTGAGCCACCATTGCACTTCCCAGATTAAATTTTTTCATTATTCTTCCATTTTTCTGAGACAAAGCTTTATTAATCTGTTCAAGCCCATATATTTCACATGAATGAAGAAGTATGGGGATTTTTCTCCCAGTGTAAGAACAGGGAAAAAAGTTCCCAAAGCTAGAGAACACTAAATAAACACCACACTTAAAGTGAAACATTTTTAATTAGGCAGCCTTGAGAGAATTACTGAGATGACTAAGAACAGTAACCAAAACCTCATGAGATGCTATTTGAGTTTCTAGAGTAGAGAGCTGGCAGACTTATCACTCCTTTTCTTATACAAGGATCAAAACTGGGGAAACGGCAAATTTATGGCTTTTCTTATAAGCATTCAACAATTAAGTGTGTATTGAAGATGACTAACACTTAAACTGAGAGGGGTACAGATGTCACCAGGGAAAAACAGGAAATCACATTGTTGCTTATCTGTGGCAAAAAGCAGCCTTAAACACTTTAAAAACCTGTAAAAAGATTGAGAATTCTTTCAGAGATTTTAATGAATTGCTAAATGCTGAATGTGGGATGTCAAGAGAGTATGAAAATTCTAGGGGTCTAGAAATTGAGATTTGGGCTCCTTCCACAGCAAACTTGAAGCACAGCACAACACCTGATTAAGCAAAAGTCCACACTATAAAAGAAAAGGTATTTTCAGCCTCAAACATAATAAAACAAAATTACCTCCGTGCCAATTGTCTTCAACAATTTAAAATTCTTTCAACAAGAACTAATGAGACATACTTAAAGTAGAGATTTAGCAGTCCTAATAAAGCGAGTAATCATCAGAACTGGAATCTGGTATGACAGACATTTTGAACGTATCAGGCAGAGAAATTTAAATTATAAAACCATGACTGATATGCAAAAGACTAATGGAGGAGGTAGATAGTATACACAGTTTTATACTTATAATTTAAACAGAGAACTGGAAACCATAAGAAAAACTAAAATGGAAATACCAGAAATAGAAAAAATTGCATAATGTCATGAATCCAAAAATAAATATCACGCAGAATAGTTTCACCACTGCAAAAACATTTTTCCCCAATTCAGTTACTCCTCTTTCCCAAACCACCAACAAACACTCATCTTTTTAATGTCTTTATAATTTTGCATTTCCTAGGATGTCAGTGTATGTAAGCCTTCAGTCTGTCTTCTGTTACCTAGAAATATGCATGTAGGCTTCCTCCACATTGTTGTTGGATGGAGATTTACATTTTTAATCACTATAGAGTATTCCACTGTTGCTCCACAGATTTATTTTTTGTTTGTTTGTAATCTATTCATCTATTGAGGGACATGTGGGTTGCTACCAGTTTAAGTGATTGTAAATTAAGCATTTCTGAGAAAATTCACCTGCAGGTTTTTGTGTGGTCTGAAAAAATTACAACCGTATAATTCAAAATTTGATGAAAGTATCTAAAATGCTATACAGACTCATTTTATGGATCATAAACTTCATTGTTGATGCCTGGTATTCACTCTTCTCTGTGGAACATAGTCATTTTATTGAAAATATGCATTTTATAGTTGCATAGGGATGTGGTAAGCTCAGGGGAAATTAGAAGATATTTCAATGCGAACTATTTTCAATTGAAATGTGCATAGGCTTTAGTACTATAAATATTATTTTTTGGAGAAAGATGATTTTTCATAAGATTTTATGAGTAATGTCACTATGCCACAGGGCAAATGGTAAATGTCAACAAATATATTTTGCAGGTTATGCATTTCACATGAGCGTTTATTAGAAATGGAAACCCATTGCTTTGGATTTAAATATGTTGTTTATTTTGGCTCAGTGAAAAATTTTATGGCCTTCAACAAAAAGTTTTCCTGCTGTTACTTTCTTTCTTTATATACATTTTTACTGAGAAATCTTCACACACATACATCCTATATATAGTGTACAATCAGTAACTCACACTAGTATCACATGGTTTTGTATTCATCACCATGATCATTTTTAATATACTTTTCACTGCAGAAAATAAATAAAAAGAAAAAACTCATATCATACAGCTTGCTCTTTCCTCTCATTGACCACTAGTATTTCCATCTACCCAATTTATTTTACCCTTTATCCCCCTATTATTTATTTATTATTTATCTATATATTTTTTACTTATCTGCCCATACCCTGGATATTAGGAGCATCAGACACAAGGTTTGCACAATCACACAGTCACACTGCGAAAGCTATATCATTATACAATCATCTTCAAGAAACATGGGTACTGGAACACAGCTCTCTATTTTCAGGCAGTTCCCTCCAGCCTTTCTGTTACACCTTAACTAAAAAAAGGTGTTATCTATTTAATGTATAAGAATAACCTCCAGGATAACCCCTAGACTCTGTTTGGAATCTCTCAGCCATTGAAATTTTATTTTGTCTCATTTCACTTTTCTCCCTTTTGGTCAAGAAGGTTTTCTCAATTCCTTGATGCTGAGTCTCAGCTCATTCTAGGATTTCTGTCCCACATTGCCAGCAAGGTACACACCCCTGGGAGTCATGTCCCACATAGAGAGGGAGAGGGTAGTGAGTTTGCTGGTCGTTTTGGCTGAGAGAGAGAGGCCACATCTGAGCAACAAAAGAATTTACCCATAATTTAAAGTTCAATTACTTCTGTACTTTTTATTTGGAGCAGCAATTTTTCTTATTAACAGCCATGTCCTATGATAACTATGTCATCACCTGCAAATCCCTGCGTTATACAACTGTCTTGAGCAGCAGAGTCTGCACCAAGTTGGTCTTTCTTTCTTGGTTGGCTCCATTTCTGGAAGTCCTTCCGAGGGTCATCATGGATTTCTGCAATGACAATATCATATGTGATATGGCCCCGTCCTTCAGTTCCCTCACACAGAGACCAGACACATAGAAATCTTGTGTTTTAGTTTAGCCTTGGTGACACTTCTTGTCATCGGTATGCTAGTGATCACCTCCTATACACTTATCATAAGGATGATTTAGAAGAGTCTATCTGCATATACAAGGACAAAGGCATTTCTACCTGCTCTTCTCACATGATTGTCATCTACATTTCTTATGGAAGCTGTATCTTCATGTACATTAAGCCTACTGCACAAGAAATGGTCACTTGAAATAAAGGTGTGGCAGTGCTCAATACTTCAGTGGTCTCACACAGAGACCAGACACATAGAAATCTTGTGTTTTAGTTTAGCCTTGGTGACACTTCTTGTCATCGTTATGCTAGTGATCACCTCCTATACACTTATCATAAGGATGATTTAGAAGAGTCTATCTGCATATACAAGGACAAAGGCATTTCTACCTGCTCTTCTCACATGATTGTCATCTACATTTCTTATGGAAGCTGTATCTTCATGTACATTAAGCCTACTGCACAAGAAATGGTCACTTGAAATAAAGGTGTGGCAGTGCTCAATACTTCAGTGGTCTCACACAGAGACCAGACACATAGAAATCTTGTGTTTTAGTTTAGCCTTGGTGACACTTCTTGTCATCGTTATGCTAGTGATCACCTCCTATACACTTATCATAAGGATGATTTAGAAGAGTCTATCTGCATATACAAGGACAAAGGCATTTCTACCTGCTCTTCTCACATGATTGTCATCTACATTTCTTATGGAAGCTGTATCTTCATGTACATTAAGCCTACTGCACAAGAAATGGTCACTTGAAATAAAGGTGTGGCAGTGCTCAATACTTCAGTTGTCCCCGGTATCTTTTGGAGGATGGAAAGGTGGAAAAGTGGAAATTGATATAGTTAGGTAGATGGTGCTGGAGCCTTTTGGATTTAATAAGGAATATGCCTAAAATTGTCCTCTGAAGCCTCTATCTTCATAATTATCAAATACTCGTGGATAGATGGGACTCAATGAAAACTCTCAGCATCATGAAATTTGTAAACAATACAACAACACGGATTTCTAAAGGGTCCCCATTAATAAAGGCAAGTGCATTTGTATTTAGAAAATTATTAATTAGGAAGAAGAAAATGAAAACAGCTATCATCAGCACCAATCCTTTGAAGGAATTGCCCCAAGAAATTGAGTACTGAAAATGGTACAAAGAGGTTTTGAATCTTCACCATTCTCTGACCACAAATTCAGACACTAGTGTTTTGTATTATTTTTCTTTGTTTTAAAAGAAAATGGAGAAACAGAGAATCCTCTGATACAGTGTCAAACTTCAGGGACAATAGGCCAAGCCCTTGATCTTGAGGCTTGCTCTTGTGAAGCTTATGTAAGTAGTGGAGAAGCTTACTCTATTTATAGGTATGCCTAAGAGTTACTTCTAGAGGACCTCTTTTGTTGTTCAAATGTGGCCTCACTCTCTTTAAGCTCAACTCTGCAAGTGAAATCATTGTCCTCCCCCTACATGGAACATGACATCCAGGGGTGAAAGTATCCCTGGTGACAGAGGAGATGACTCCCAGGGATGACTCCTGCCCTGGCACTGGGATCTACAACTCCATCCTGATGAGAAGGAGAAAAAGTAGTGGCAGAGAGAGTTCAAATAGAGTCAAGAGGCAACTCTGGAGGTGGCTCTTATGCAAGATTCAATTAGACATTGCTACCTATCATAACTTGCCAACCCCCAACCAGGACCTCCACATCCTGGCAAAGAACACATAGGGCAATAAATGATTCCACAAGGGTTCCATACAACTTTCCAGAAACTTACAACCTCCAGATGGGTCCCTGGGCCAGATAAGTCCTGAAACCTAGAGGGCCCCAATCTCTCAATAGAGCATCAGATAGTTCCACCTCCCTACCCCATATTATTGAAAGACCCTTCCAACATGAAAAAGTTGGAATGGCCATAGCCAAATACCCCTAAGAGAGGGATAGGAAGAACAAAGGTGATGGTGATGTTATACAGAGAAGAAAGGATTTAACAAGTGAATATGAATTCTGAATCATTAAGTTAATATCTTTTAGTCTCCAGTATTTAGGAGCAACTAGAAGTAAAAACCTAAAATTGTGGAATTGTAACCCATACCAAACACTGAAATATATGCTACAACTAATTGTGTTGCTTGGTTTGAAATTTATTGCTTTTAAATAATATGGTTTGAAATATGTGTTATTTTTCACATGCAAAAAAAGTCGATTGTAATGATAATTGTCTCTTGCATTCAGGAACAGCTAGAAGGAAAAATTGGAAGAGGATCATAAGGTAGCCCATGACAAACTCTGGGATCTGCCTTGTAACTACTTGTTGAAGAATGCTTTGAAAACTATTGCTTTTTTCTTTCTTTTCTTTGTTTATATGTTACATTATACTATTAAAAAAGGAAAAAAGGAAATGGTGAGTTATACCTCTATCTTCATAAGTTTAATTTATGAATTGGTCTATGTGATGTTTTCATACATGATCAAGTGTCTCTAATAGAGATAAAGCCACATCCAAAGGGATAATTCCATGGTCTTTGGGATTACACACAAATATACAAGCCTTTTAGACAAAATCTTGGTAATTCTCATTTTTCATCAATTCCTTTAGTTCATCAGATCAGATAAACTGACAAAGAAATACTGGAATATGTCACACAGAGATAAAGTAATAATGGAAGCCGTGTGCCACTGTCTGGCCTATAAGTATATAAGCTTGAAGAAGATTTGGCTGTCCTGAAGAGGAAAGAAAGGAAAAACACAAAGAAAAAAATTGGTATGAACATAGATGATGCAAAAGAAGATATATTAAAAAAGAAGAAAGAAAGAAAACAAGAAAAGAAAAGAGAAAATAAGAAAGTCTTTCTGAATGTGCCAGATGAAGTAAGTTTGACTTGGCATGTTCAATACAATAAAAAATATATGGTCTTATTAAGAGGGAAATAAAAAGCCACACAAAAGTACAAGCATATATAGCAAAAATGAGAAAAACAGGATGCAAGGTTGAAAAAAACGGTGAAAAGACAGAAGGTTAATATAGTACAGCTTTGTAGAGAAACAAGCTAAAATAGAATTACAAGTCAGATAGTTAAAATCCATAATTTTGATGCTGTAGCAATTGAGAGCCATGATTAGGAAGACAAATATAAAAAGCTTTCTCAAAATTCAGAAGAATAGCTTTCTAAATGACAAAAGAGAATTTAATAGGTATGTATAATGAAGAGTACAAAATATTGATGATTAGTATTACTCTGGGAGAAAATCCAATGTTAGAAAGGAAGAGAAATCACAGATACCTACCTGGAAAAAAATATATTGCAAATACAGATAGAAAGTTGATAGATCAATAAATAGACAGAGACAGAAATATCACATTAAACTATAAAAAACAATATGCAATAATTATTAAACACAACAGCTGTATGAAATATTATCAGACTAAGTTGAGAAGGTAATCAAGTTAAACATCTGTAATGTCATTTAAAACAGAAACAGCATTGCCCTTGTAAATAGAACAGGTTCCTTTTGTTTACCATAAGCAAACATGATGTATGATGGAAAACTTCTGACAATATTTAAAAAGGGTGATAAAATAAACAAATATAAAACAAATTTTAAAATATTGTAATTCTAGAGTTGCCGTTCATTAATTAAATATAAATGAGCAGTACTGTATACTGGACAATGTGCTAGGCTTTTTGAACAGAAGGGTGAACAACTTAAAGGCCCTACTTTCATAGACCTGATATTACAATATTTGAAACAGAAAATTAATCCTAGAATAATTGCTATTACTATGTGCTATGAAGAAACAGTAGTCAAGGTAAAGTGAAAGAGAATAAAGGAGTTTAATAAAAAAATAATAATGGAATTTAATAAAAAAATTAAATTTGAAACAATGAAATGCCATAGTTCACTCTTTGGAATTTCTAATTAAATGAATGTGCCTTTTCGGATGATTGTGTTGAGATACATGCTGCATAAACTATAACGTAAAATAGAGAATGGTCTGTCAAGAGAAACTAGTAAAACATTAATGATTATTCAGAGCATGATATTTGGAATAAAAAAAGGAAACCCAGAGAATGAAAAGGCACATGTAAAGAAATGAGAGGAAACATGGCAAAAAATTGCCAGACAAATAACTGTTCTGCATGATTTAAAACATGTATCTCAAAAATCTCAAAAATAGGTTTTACTTGAATCCCCTAGGGTTATATAGATCTCATTTGGATTTTGAAATATTTTAGGATAGTTGTTACTCATTGCCTCAGTTTTCCAGATTAAATACTCCCACTGATGTACATAAAAGGCAATATTGCACAGTTACTTCCATATTGTTTGAATTTTAAAACCTAGTTACAAATTTAAGATCCAGCATTTACTTAATGTCTGACTGTGGCATAAACTACCTATGTTCTTTAAATTAGCTTCTGATATAAAGTACTCTTACCTAAATAAAAATGTTCCTTTGCTTTACAGATGAATAGAGATTTGGATACTTTCAAGCTTGAACTTGAATGTGAATACTTTTATTGAAGTTCAATATTATGTTTCTAGAAACATCATATCTGTTGCTGAAATATATATACTCTGTAATATAAGAAAGAAAACTGTTCGTAGAAATTAAGAAAAATACTTATTGAGTTCAAATGTAGTCTATATTCTAGGCACATCTGTGCATGAAAATATGGAGATATTGCATTTTCAAAATGAATTCCCAGTGCAATACATTGAGATTGGGCAAAATCAAAGAATTAAGTTAAAAGAATTAAGTGAACAATGAATAAAGGAATTCTAATACAGAAAATAAGACTAAAAGAATGCTTCTGGTTGATTTATATCATTGTCATCATATAAAAATAAAATGAAAGAATATGCTAAAGGGGTAGCTTCGATAAGCTTTAGTGGTGTGCTTTTTAAAGAAGCCAAAGCTATTATTTAAAAGTTGAAGACTTGATTTTTTTATTATATTTTTCAGGGCTTGGTTCACTTGTTTATTTCTTAGAGTACAAACAAATGCATTTAAGACAGGTGCAATTGAAATGCTGAGTAATGCCACCCCTTGTTTAAAGATACCCTTTCATTTGCAGAAGGTTGAGTATACATAAAAATGTAGTTGCCATAAGAGATGGAAAGGACAATCATGTGGGAGGAACATGTAGAAAGAGCCTTTTTCCTCTGCTGGGCAGAAGAGATCTTCAGAATTGTTCTTATGATATTTGCATAGTAAAGTATCACCAGGGCCAATGTAAGCAGGATTGTGACAATGGCTAAAATAAAACTTAACAATTCTATAACTTGTGTGTCTGTGCAGGACATGTGAGGATTCTGTTAGTTGCTCAGTGTGTTTATTCCAATTATGCATTCTGGAACCAGGGAAATAACTACAGAATAGGTTCGGGGATCCACTGGACACACTGTGAGACAGACCAGAGTTTAAACTCCATCAATCACCTGACTTCTGTAAGCCCCCACTCTGACTGTTGGGCAAGAGTGATATTTTGGGTCCCCTGGAGTTAATGTCACTTCTGAACCAGTGTCTAACAATCCCCCAAATATCTGATCATTTACTTTTCCTCAATACACAGTTACCCTGGTAGAAGGCCATTGGTTTCCTTGGGGGAAGCTTGGAGGAATGTTAACTGTATAAAATTGTGGCAATGTAACAGGGTCCACCCCCAAAGGGACCTGGCCTCTCCCTCATTCAAGGGGCTCTGAGCCTGTAAACTGTCTCAAGTCTGGAAATTGATTAAGGGGCATCACTCTCCCTTTTTGTAATTCAAGTTAGACTTCTGTTCACTTGACCTAGAACTCTTTTGCTTATACAGCTCAAACAAGAATTTAGTAGACTGCCCATCTACTGTATTTCTAGGTACCCCATGATTTACTAGCCAATGCCACAAATCTCTGGGAGTCAGATTATTTTGAGTCCTGCTTTGAGTCGGCTATCCATTATGATAACCATGTCCACATTGTCTTTGGCTATTAAGTGCTGCCACCTGGCTTCTGCCAACTCAGAATCTGATCATCCTCATCTTGTTTAAGGTCTCCAGTTCAGTGACCACAGCTCCCGCAGTAATATCTCACCTACAGAGATGGGTAGCTACAGAGCTCTTCAGGGATGATGAATCTAGTTTCACAAATTTATTTATCCCAGTTCTGGTAAAACATGCATCCTTCAGACATTCCTGGAGTGTATGAGCAGGCTTTCCATGATAAATCCACTCTAACATTCCAATCTCTGTAATCCATTGGATCCCCTCATGTACATCATACCAGGGCAGTTCTGGCATTTCAACCTCAGGTAATGTCAGCCAGCTTTTGATCCATGTTTCAGCCAACCATCCAAACAAACTGCTAATGCCTTTTCTAACCCCTCAAGCTGTAACATTTAATATAGAATCTCTGCTTAGTGGGCAAATATCCATAAAGTCAGCCTGATCTAGTTTTATATTACTCCCACCATTATCCCACACCTTTCAAATCCACTGCCACACGTATTCCCCTGATTTCTGTCTATATAAATTGGAAAACTCATGCAGTTCATTTGGAGTATGGCACAATTCCTCATGGGTGACACTTTATGCTTCACCTTTTGGGGCCTGTTGGGACTTCAGTCTAGTTATAAGTCTGAAATAAATGAGGAGTAATGGTGGCAGGTCATGAAAAGAATTAGAAATATCTTCCAAGCCAGTTGCTTCAGGGCATTCAGTTACAGTTTCATCTGGTGAAACAGGATTAATCACTCTAAGGTTAATCTCTTCAGGTGGAGGTGGGGTAGCCAAATCCTCACGGCAGGCTCGAGGTGGGGCAACTATGTTTTCAGTGCAGAGTATTACAGGGTTATAGAAAACACTCAGCATGATCTAGGGTTCAGCCTCTCCACTGCCATCATTATCAATCCAAATGTTACATCCCATTTTTCAGGCTCCCACTCCTTTCCAATCATGCCCTTACTTTAATGGCAGACACCACGTAAGACTGAGATTCCAGTTTATGTTGTAAAGTTGCAACCCTAACAATGAGAATCTGAGTTTGATTTTCAGAGAGCTCAAATTTGTGGCTGCAGGAAATATGATTTTCCTTCAGGGTACTCATAGAAACATTTACATCTGTCATATGGTGCATAAGCTTCTCATTTGAAGCCTTCAGCTCATCCCTTTCACTTATCAATGTATACAGCATATCTAACAACAACTAGCTAACATCTCTATACCTCCTAATTCCACAAAACTCTGTAAAAGTGTGTAAAACATTCTCCTCCAGAGTCTGGCTTCGTATAAGAGAAGTATTGGAAGAATCCAATGGTGGTATTTTGACTATTTCTTTTGCCAGTTCACCCCACGGATTGGCAGTGTCATTCTGATGTCCTTAAAGTCCTTAGTGCCTTCAAGTTCAATAAGAGTAGATAGCCAGTCATAAAAACCCATTTTTAAGATTCTGCTTCTTAAGAACCACTCCCAGTTCCAAGCTCTATTAGCTAGGATTCTCTAGAGAAACAGAATCAACAGGAGATATCTGTAAATGTAAAATGTAGAAAAGTATCCTATGTAACTGTGGGGATGTAGAGTTCAAGGTCTGTAAGGCAGGACATAAGCTGGCATCTCCTCAACAAATTCTCAGGAGAAGCTGGCTTGCTGCAGCAGGAAAAATGACTTTCTCTTCTGGATCCTCCTTAAAGCCTTTTGGTGATTAGATTATGTGTCACTCATTGCAGAGGACATTCCCTTTAGCTTATTACAAATGCAATCAGCTGTGCATGCAGCCAATGTAATCATGACTTAAGTCCTTGAAATGTCCTCATAGTAATAAATAGGCCAGTGCTTGCCCTACCAGACAATTGGGCATCACTACCTGGCCAAGTTGGCACATGAACCTGACCATGACATATGTGTATATGTGCATGTATGGAATGGGTAGTAAAGAAAGAAATCTAAAAATGTAATCTAGCACCTTATAATAATAATAGAATAATGGCTTAAAGAAGCATAAGGTTTTAAGTTTTTAAGTCAAATATATTAAATTTTGTCAAGATTTCTTTTATACATATTGAGACTTGAATTAAGATTAGGTATACTTTGTTCAGGTTATATGCAATTTTAATAAAATGTACAAGTATAAATACATGACTACGTGTATATTTGTATATATTTATTATATGTGTGCATATATATATGAGCGTGTCTCTGTATATGATACATATATAACATTCCAATTGTGCCCCCACCCCCTCATCCCACTTTTTTAATATTTAAAGAGAAGATGCTGGTATTAGAGAATTTCATTGCTTTATCCCATAGATTGAAAGATACTAGGAACATTATATATTATATCATAATATACTATAGTACTTGTATTTTATTATTTTGTTTAAAAGCAGATAGTGGATCAGGATCATTCAAAGTCGAAGTCAGAATCGTACGGGACATACAACTTTCCCCTTCTGGGGAGACAATAAATGTATTTTGTTTGTAATGATGATAGTTGCATCTTTATGGAAGCATAATTATAATGCCTCTTTTTTTAAATACATGTGAATTAATATGTGGTGTAAATACTATGCATTGACTCAATCACCTTATATTCCAATCATCTTCTCTTTTATCTTCCTACAGTAGAGAGGCTGCAAATAAATTGTAGAATAACAGTCTTTCTCAGGTGACCTTGCAATCAGAGTTCAGAGCATGATTAAGATGTCCAGCTCAGATTCACTTACATGAGAAATGAAATTTTTATTGGCATAAATAAAAAGAGAGATAGAATTTGCACTTGACAATAACAACCATAGGGAATTTGCACTTGACAATAATAACCATAGGGAAGGCTTCTAATTGTAGTTGAGTGTTGGTGTATTAGCAGTAATTCATTCCTGAATGTGGTAGAAACAGCTGCAGGCTTGATAGCTTTGTTCTACAGAGTGGCTTTGTAAAAGTTTTCTGGAAGTTCATCTTGGAACATATATCTTCAGCCCTGCTTATAAGTCCCTTTTTCTGCTAAAATATCTATTCTCTTAAATTTAATCTTTCCTCAATAAATGATATCAAATAATATTAAATACTAAGAGACAAACTTGTCTATGAAAGAAAAATTATCATTTAAAAAACTTAAGAGAAAGTGAACATTAAAAGCATAAGGACCAAATATGAAAACTAGAAATTTAAGTATAATCATTGGAATGAAGAATTTGAGAGGTACCAAATAGATTCAATGCAGATTATTTTAACATATCAGGGCATTATCAATCTGGTGTGCTTTATTTTTTCCCTACAGCTCTACTTTTTTTTTTTCAGTTTATTTTATGATTATTTTGATTTTTTCCTGTGAGCTTATTTTTCTTATTAATTTTATATCTGGGATTTGAGGTCTGGATTTAACCTTCTTCTGCCAGGCGCAGGGATTGCTACTTACAAAAGTCAATTTTTAAATAATCACTTAATTGTTTATTTTCTTTCCCCCATATGATATAGATTTGAAATGGCCATTCTGTGAAGCTGTGGCCACTACTTATCAAGTGGACCCCCTGCCCCCACCCCACAATTTCTCTTGTGGCAGACTCAAGATAGGCAAATTTTGTTTTGGTTTCTTCTCAGGGCCCACATTCATATATTAACTCTTCTTATTATACTTTATTAATTAAATAGTTACTAATTTTTATCCTGTCTCCAGTACTGAATGAGTCCCTGTAAAAAATAATTTCACTGAGATTAACCAGATGACCTTCGGATAAAAGCAGACTTGAGATTTCTCTTTGGCTTTTCAATATTATTTATTTGTTCTTTTATGTCTTTTTATCTTTCCAAATATCTCTGTTACTCTCTTTGTAAAATTTTCAATATCATTCCAAATTACTAATTGTATAATTATTATACATTTAAATACAAAATATACTTTTTTTAATTTCAAGAGGTTTTTAACATTCTTTCCAAAATGAATAATTGACCTAATTGTTTCTTTTTTTAATTAGAGAATTAGACAGACAAAAATCATGCAGAAAACATAAAATATAAAATTCTTGCCCCATTACTAGCATCTTACATCCATCTGGCACTTTCGATACAATTGACACATTATTATTATATAATAACTATAGTCCATAGTTTACATTAAGGTTCTCTGTGTTGCACAGTTCTATAATTGTAGTTCTTAAAAAAATTTTATTCTAATAACATAAACACTACTGAAAATATCCCCTTTTTAACCAGCTATAAAACTAGGTTGTTAATTACATTCACAGTTGTGCCACCATCACCACCAACCATTAACACAATTTTTAATTGTTTTTTTAAAGCATCTGCCATTTCTTACTTAATTAGCATTGATTATTTTTTGGATATTACTAATTAATTTTTTGACAAGTTAAAACATTTCACATAAACCCAATTTTTATCTTACTTTATTTTATTTTGAGTGGTTTTGAATTTACACAATTTTTGCTCTTGTCTGCTTCTATTAACATTAGATTTCCCCATCTTTACCATATTGTGTGGTGTTAGGGTTTAGAAACTCTTATTTGGTCTTCTCTCTGTTCCTCTTGGTTCATCTTTTCTACCAGGTGTTTGGGGATTGTTACTTGGCCAGCCTGTGGTGCGCCAGTGCAGTATCAGGTACTTTATTGACATGTTATAGCTCATGCTGCATTGCAATATTGAGAGGATTTAATATTGAAGATACACACATTCCAATTTAGTATTACATCCAAGTAAAACAGAAGATGAATTTTTTTTACTTTATTATCACATAGCGTTGAATGAGAACTCCCTCTTCAATATGACTGAGGTTTTCCATAGGACTGAGATTCAATAGGACTGTCAGCAAGAATCCCAGACGTTAAACCCCAGATGCAACTGTCAGGCAAAATCCACAGGCTGAAGGACAGCAATAATCTTCTATAACCACAGGAAGCAAATCTCTATTCCCATTACATGATTCTAAAACTCTTACCCTGATCACTAATTTGCATTTTTTTCTATAAAATTACAAGGGTCTATTTGTTTTTGGGAAAAAATAATTCAAATATAATCTATATGTTAGTTAATAATATTTGTATTTTGTTCATTCATTTGGCTCTTTTCTGATATTCTGTAGATATATTGAGTAAGTGTCAGTGTTTCAGGCAACTTTTCTTTTACTTTCTCTACTTAACTTTCAAGGGTAATATTTTCCCAAGTGCAGTAGTTAGATTTTAAGATAGTTCCCACTACCCCCAATTGCTAGTGTTCTCCTTCCCATGTGTATATAGGACATTTTACTCACTTCTAGCCAACAGAATATGAGAAAGATGAAGTAACAACACTCTTACGATTATTGTACCTCATAAAAGACTATTGCTAGCAGCCTTCATCTAGAGTCTCTCTTTCTCTGCTATTGCCTTAGGAGAAGGAAACTTTCCTGAACTCTGTGGACATAAGTAAATTAATTCCATGTACACTTAACAAACAAAAACCTGAGTAAGCCCTACAGCTCCCACCTTTAGTTCAATTTCCAAATGAAGATCTAGCCCTTGTAACACGTTGATGGCTGGTTTGCAGAACACCCACCTAAGCATTTCCTGGACTCCTGAGCTATAGAATTCATGGGATAATAAATATGTATAATTTTAATGTGCTAATTTATAGTAATGTGTTGTTCAGTATATTGAATTCATATACCAAGTACCTTTCTCAACCTCAGAAGTGAGGATTGATTTTTTTTTCAGAAAGCCAGTTCAGATTCTGTAAAATTTCCTATCTCATTCTTTAAACTCCCTGGTAATCCAAAATCTGATGCAACAATTTCGTTCGTTTTCCATTTAATGGCATTTCCCTCTGAAGTACATTCTCCTTGATTTTCTCTTTTTAATTTTTTCCTTTTTTGGCATATTTAAGACATACTTAACTTTCATCCATTCCATAATATTCCTACATTACATTTTGTTATGATGTAATATAAAAGTCAGGTCACTTTTATAATCTAATGTGTTGAGGACTTGAGCTATGAGTAACTTTATTCTCCTTTTTAATATATTATTTTAGGAGATGGGTGGAAATATTTGAATTTGGGTACTCACAATATTCCTGAAAGGAATTCCTAAGCTTAATGTAGTATTTTGAGGGATTGTGGAAATATTTGAATTTAGGTACCCACAATATTCCTAAAAGGAGCTTGGAAAAGTAAGTTTTTACCCTCTGATCTCTCCATGTAGAAAATGGTAGAGAGAAAGTTAATAAGCAAGTGCATCTTATCTGGCATAGACTCTCCCTCTGATGCTTAATTACACTTATAGAAAAACTTCTACCCATATAAAGGGTTCTCTAATAAGCCATTAGAGAAGCAACAGAATACTGTTGCTCTATCCCAAACAATCAAAAACAAGTTCAGTGTCTTCACCAGAGGGAAAACCAAAGTGTAATCAGTTTTATTCTTCTTTGAGTAATATTCATTCACATTGTAGTTCAGTAAAATCCCTCTTTACCATCTTGCAAGATGACACAAATTTAAGAGGCCAGCACCAATACCATTTCTTCTATGAACTATTTGGGGAAATGTGGATAAGGAAATAAGAAAAATATATTGACAGGTAACACTGTGTTATTTTCTGCAGTTTTTTTATAAAGACGTTATTAATAAAGTGCATTATTCAGGATGGACCATGCTGTGCTTCATTCATATACAATGTCAAAGGCTTAATACAAATTTATTTCTCACTCCCAATATATGTCAGATGCAAATTGGCAGAAGACTCACCTCCATATTTTGTTCCTGCTGGGATCCAAGAAAATATCAATTGATTTATCATCAGTAAGTGGCAGAAGGAAGATAAGATGGATAAAAATGCAGATGTTAGTATGTACTTTCATTTGTGATTGATACATTTTTCAACCTATATTTCATAGTTGTAAATAGTCTAAAAGAAATATCTATAATTATGAAGGTAAGAAATTGAAATGATATTAATTGTCAGAAAAGTGAATGGGCTAATTATTTGCAGATCATCTTCCAGTTCCAAATCTACCCTTCAGTATTTAACCCTAAAATTTGGGAATCATACTCTGCAAACTGCATTACCAGGTTTCCTTTGCCGCCTGCTTTCCTGACATTAGAGCTAAATTGGAAAGTAGGAGAGAAGAAGAGGGATTTTTTCTTTCCTTTTTCTTTTTTGCCTTGATATCTGCCTGTATGACACCAACAGTGGTGACTTCATAGAGACTATTGTCCCTAGCTTTAGCTTATTTTAAGATTCTCAGAAGTAGCCACAACACAGCTCTGAGATGATCTGCACACTAAGTTTGTGGAGTAACTCCTCAGACTTTCAAGGGACGAAAGCAAACACACAACATCACATATTCATGAGTAAGAACACAGACTCCATGAAGCCTCTATTCTGAGTTCCTGAGTTCTGTAAATCCACCTTGCCCTTCTAAGCAAGCAATCTGATGGATCAATGCTTTTTATGACTATTCCCAGAAGTCAGACACATGCAGTTCCTTTTTTAAAAACCTCATCCTGAGGTGATAGTTATTTCTGAGTTACCTTTGAGTACCCTTTTTCTCTTTTACCAGTGCCAATCTGTATATGGTGTTCCTTGTATGAAATCTCCCCTGATGGTGTATATATATATTTCCTGCTTGGACACTAACTGATACTCAGAAGAATGTAAATATTGGTGAATGGCAAAAATGTCTCCCAAATATGCTATATATACATCATCCCTCCATTACTTGCTCTAGTTACTTTTGACATTATCCCAAATGTCATCTAAGAATGTCTTGATAGTGACTGAAGAGAACCAAGGAATCATTAACATGGGTTGTGACCTCGGTATGATTTTGCCTGTATTGAATATTAGTAATCTTTAACAAAAAGACCTGAGAGCATGGTTTTCAATGTAATTAACTTTTGTGAGTTTTGTAAGTGTAAATACAATAAAAGAAAGCTAAAATAGTTTTCTTAGATGTAATAATTGATTCCCCTACTCTTTCCTTAGCACTTTACTTTTAAGAACTTTACATTGTCAATTCTTTCTTTGTCTATCTGAGATGTATAAAATCTTTTCAGAAGTCAAATAGCCCCCTTTGTACTTTTGTAAACCAGGTATTTTTTCTTAAGGACTTAAGAGCCGTCTCTTTGAAATGGAGTTATCAGAGAAAACAATGTCCTCATTTCTATGGGAGAGTAGATAGAAGCAGGCACCTGGCTCTAAATGGTCTTTACCTCTCATTAAGATATGAGAAGTTCATTTTTCCTCTGAATGATAGCAATTGTTCAGATGGTCACCCCAATTACCAGCTGAATTTAGGATGAGCCATGTATGAAAAATGCTAACGTCCAGTCTTCTACTTATCCTTTCTACATATGTACATAAATGCAATATGTTGCATCTGTCCAGCTATTTACAAGAGTAAAATCTCTCTCTCTCTCTTTGCATTCTCTTTAGTGAATTGCATGTGATAAATGTCACATTATGGTTCAATACTTATTCAGTAATAAAATGGTTTTCCCCCTCTTCTACTTTTGTGGGGAGTTTTTCTTACTTCGCAAATTTTCCTTTAAGTTCTATACCTTCTCACTTAGCTTGGAAATCTCTTCAGATCAATTGCTTAAAAGTACTGCCTTCTATCCACCATCAGACCTCAACTTCACCACGTTTTCTTTTGCTTTAGAGCAGAGATCCTTTTACTTCAATTTCCAGTAACACATTCAACATTTACTTTTAAGGTCTCGGGGGACTGCCTTTAGCATCCACATTTTCTACCAATAGTTTCTTCAAACAATCTGGGATTTATCTATCCAACACCTTGAATTTCTTCCAGCCTCTACCTTTTACCCAATTCCAAAGCTGTTTCCACATTTTTGTCATTTGAGATAGCAGCAATCCATATTCTTGGTTCCAAAATCTGTTTTAGTTTCCTGGTTGCCAAAGCGAATATCATATAATGGAGTGGCTTAAACAATGATAATGGTTTTGAAGGTAGGATTAGTGCAAGATCAAGGCATCAAAATAATAATATTTTCTCCCAGAGCCTGGGTGCTAATGATGCTTGGTCTATAGTTTTCTGTCTATTGACAACAGACCTTGCGGCTTCTCTAGGCACTCCTTTTATTTTTATTTTTTTATTTTTTATTTTTTTTTGTTCCTTTGACTTTCAGCTGTTTAGTGAAACCCCTCTATAACTTTCCCTTTCACTTTCTGAACTTTCTTCTGCTAACACAGATCCAGTAATAAGATTAAGATCCATCTGTCATTTCATATCTTAAGGTTTAGTTGCTCTGGTCTGGTAGCAAATTGAAAGAAAGGAAGGAGCCTCTGATCGAGTGGTTATCTTTAATCATTCCCTCAGCTCTGCTTTGCTCTTTCTCTTTCTCTCATCTTTTTCTCCCCTGAGGCTTACAGAGTAATAGTCCCTTATATGCTAAATGATGCAAAAGTGGAATTTTACCAACAGGTGACATCATTCATAGGATACACGATTGGGTATATGTTACATTATTGGTTTACATAACAGGTGCTATGTTATGGCTACAGCTATGCTGTATCATGCTTCTCTGGAACTTCAGACCTGGAAGCACTTACAGTGGCCATCTTAGCAGGCTGTTTATAATAAACAATTTCTTGGGCCCCTCACTCCATCCTTTAAATGACCTGCATTTTAGGGGATGTCTTATCTCACAGGGTTGTTTCTTGGGACTGTGGGCCACAGCAACAATAAAGTGAACAGAAAATTATTATTAAAAATTTGGACAGACATGATAAGGTTACTATTATTTAATGCCAAGTACCTGTCATGGAATTCCATCAAGACCAAAAAGGATCCTGTAAAAGGGAGTGAATGGCTTGTACCTCTTCCTTCATTTTATGCAAGGCACCTTTAACAGAAACCTGATTGTCAGGAATATACACATAACATCCTATCCATAACATCGCACAAGTTTCCCCTTGCCTAGTTATCAAGAGATCTAAAGCCATTCTGTTTTATGAAACAACTCTTTTCATCGGGGTGCTTTTACTCATCATTAAAATTAAAATGTATTTTGTTTGATTAAGAGCATGGCAGTGTGCTTAGCTAAAGCTTCAATTTCCAATTTTATCTTAATGGCTTTAGTTCCTGGAGGAAATATAGCCAGAGGAACAAATTATCAGACAGCTTTTTATTTTTACAGTGCCAATAGTTATAAATCATATCCCAATTGTGAGGTGTTTCTGGGAGAGAGGTGGGAATCTGCCCATTTAAAAATGGCTGTTCCTATGTGCATCGCCCTGTCTAATTAGCAGGTAAGTAAGGCTACCCATACAGTCCACAAAACCATATATAACTTTAAGGGAGCTGATTAGTTGGCTTGGTCCCTATATATGGACGACCATCCTGATATCTTTTGGGAACTGGATTACCAATATAAAAAGACTAGGAATCCAACCTGCCACCTGCCGGGTCCTCCCTGAGTTACTCAATGCAACATGGTACTTTTATCTTAAATCTACACATTCAGTTTTACATCATCCCCAACCATTTTGCATGGCATATCCATAAAGGTGTGGGGAGGTATTGTCCATGTCCCAGATGAACAGTGTCAATGACTTGCCGTATTTTTTTTTAAGCTGGAGAGTTGTGATTATTTTATTCTAGTTATGTCCAGTTTTGTTCAGTGGCTGGTGCTATTGGCCATGGGAGCCCTTCAGCAGCATCTGCTAGAAGCTCAGTGCACACCCAGTGATGAGAAACTTTGTGGGCCTTTGCGTAGGTGTGCGCCCTTTCTACCTGGCTGTGTGCTGCCATCAGCCTGGTTGGAGAGATAATAAAGCTTTAGAGACCATTAGAGACAAATTTCATCCCTCAGGCCTAATATAGGTTACCTGCTTATCCTGCAAAAGTGTGTATCTCATTTCATTTGTTGTCATAGAGTCTATTTTATTTCATATGAATATTTCAGCCTCCCTGTCTTTAAATTAGAGGTATCTTTTGTAAGAAACACATGATTGGGTTAGCCTTTTAAATTCATTCTGCTAATCTTTAACCTTTGGAGAGTTTAACCCTTACAAATTTAAAATAACTACTGAAAATGCAGTACTTTCTTCTGCCAATTTGCTACATGTTCTTGTTTTATGATTGCTTTGTCCCTCAATTCTTCTGTTAATGCCTACTTCACATTAATTTAATTTTATTTTTTGCATTTTACCCTTTGCTGTCCCTTCTCATTTCTTTTTGTACATATTTTTGCATATTTTTTGTGTTTGCTTTTTGGATTAAATTTAACATCCTAAATATATCACAATCATATTTGATTTGATACCACCTTAACTTCAATAGCATATATTATACTTATTCCTCTTAGTCCACCTATCTTTTTGTTGCATTTGCTATAGATTTTCTCAGTATGTGTTGTATTTCCATAACCATAGACTTATCATCACTTTTACAGATTTTCATTTTTAGACTTATAGGAAATAACTGCAGTAGCATGCCAGAAAATATATAGTAGATAGCTCTTCTTGTCACCATATGTATGACAAATATATATAAGTGAGGCTGTATTTCTCTGAGGGGAATTGGAACATTGCCTCCCTCAGAGCTGGTCCCGATGATCTGAAGTAGCTGATCAAAGCACTGCCTAGTGATCAGACCAAAAGCCCTTGGATTTTTAAGACTAGAGCTATATATGACTTGATAGTTTTATTTTCTTTAAAAATATTTTGATTCTATGTCACTCATAGTGGTTTTGTTTCTCTTATCAAATTGTAATATACATGTTATCCTTCTTTGTCAATTTAAAAACCCATATGGAGAGGATGTGTTAATACATAAAAGGAAAACAGTTTTCTCATTAGCTTAGTACATAAATTATACATATTTTCTAAAATATCTCTAATCTTCCCCAAAGATAGCTGCTTGCCTATAGATATATTTTAATCAGATACAGCCATCCTTCTGTACAGCAAACCTCTTTAAGGTTTTTTGGAACCAACTCACATTGGTTTTTCATCATCCTTTATACATTCTAACTATATTTTCTTCAATAAATAGTAAATATAAAATATTTGCTTTTCTTACATTTGCATTATTTTAAATGAAAGAACAAAAGTCTCCATAATTTAGGGGATATGTAGATTGCTCTCCTAATGTTTTTTTTTCTGTAAATAGCTTTAAGTTAATTAAATTTGCATATTTAGGTACTTTCTAAAAATTCAAGTATGCTATTGTTTTCCTGGCTGGCCATTTGGTATGTAGTAGATATTTCACACTAAGAGGTTGT
Source organism: Tamandua tetradactyla (assembly GCF_023851605.1). Taxonomy (NCBI): domain Eukaryota; kingdom Metazoa; phylum Chordata; class Mammalia; order Pilosa; family Myrmecophagidae; genus Tamandua; species Tamandua tetradactyla. Next base: position 121,344,086 of record NC_135333.1, read on the forward strand.
ATGAAGAGGATGAGATGAAAGCATGTTTGAATCCAAAGGTTCAAAGGAAACATATTTTAAGACCTGGTAAACAGTCAGTAAATCTAAGGCTGTAAAACATGTTTGTCATTTGTCGGAGAGCAACATTCTATTCCAATTCTCTGTTTCGAATAGAAAATGAGAGCTCTGGTTTTCTCTCTTGAAGGAAACATATTTCTCTTGGTTATTATACCTTAATAGAACTAACGTTGTTTATACAAATTTTCATTCTCCACTCTCAGAATTAGACTCCATCTTAATGGCAACCTTTTAGATCTCCCTATGGATGCTATAGTGAGAGGCTTAATTTGTTTTTTTAATAGTTAATGATGATGATACCCAATTAGTATCTTTTCTGCAAGAATTCCCAAGGTCCTACACACCAGATCTCAATAAATATCCTGTTTGCAATAAAAGCAAGACAAATCTATCTTGCTATAGAAAATAAAAACACCTTGCATCATAAAGAGATTATTAAATGCTCAGTTGAGTGACAAATTTCTAAAAGAATAATCTTTTTTGAGTATAGATTGAGAAATTAAATGTTTAGATTTTAAGTATAGAGAATAGAGATGCTATTCAGTTTTATAAGTAGGGAGATCAAAAAACATTTTTGAAAATACCAAAGTATGCTGATTAGAGACAGAAATTCACTAGGGTGTGAATTTTTATTAAACATTCCTGGATTTTAATGCGAATGAGGAGTTAAGAGTTCGAAATAAAGCATAATTGTAGGTTAAAAAGAAATAGATATTTTATTGGAAGTATCTTTCCTAATACATTTTGTTTAATAATACAGAGGAAAAGTTTCGCAACGTGTAGATCATTGAAAGTAAGTATTTTCAGCATTTTGTTGTTTTTGTACAAAATAGTTACAATGTAATCCTTTTGATTCCTTAAATGTGATAAGATTAAGATAATTAAATCCAGAATTAGAATCAAATATATATTTGTGTAACATTTAGTATGCATATTGGAAAGTCTGATTTATGAACTTCTCCCTTAAAGTAACACAATGACCAACATTTTCACAATAATTTATATTAAAAATAATGACTAGTACATATCACTTTATATTTAGGGAAGGCTTGTATACTTAAATGTTACTGGATATAAAATAGTATTTCTTATATTGATTAATAAAGTTAAAAGAGTTTGGACATTTGAGAAAAATAAATGCAAATCTCATGCCAAATTTCAACTTATCCATTAATTCTGATTCATACTCTGCTAAAATTCATAAAATTTCCATTGAAAAAGTTCAGATTGACAATATGGAACACAAAGACCATCAAGAAATAGTATCCTCAGATACTAAAATCTAAATAAAAAAGTTCACGCCTAAAATTGAGCTGCCAAAGGCTACAATTTAGCAGCATATGCATAACTTGCTGAAAAAGATTGAGCAAGAGATCATTTTAACAAGAAAGAAATAAACTAAACCAACTTAAATGAACAATATAATTTCTTGTGGATTCAGTAATATTGCAGTGATTACCTCTCATAATTTTAAACAAAACTTATATCAGAGAAACATCCAGATACTTACAAAAAAAAGGTATTAAATCCATTCTGTTACAAAGTGTAGAAGATATGTTAAAAAAAATTTCAGAAAATGAGTAAAAAGAGAAAGTGAAATTAAAAGGACTAAGCCTGCGATTCTGACAGCTATGTGAATAGGCTAAACACAGAGGAACAAAAGGTCTGTAAAGGGTGTCACTGGTGATGGAGGACAAGCATTGACCCCCGTGTATTTCTGAATATTCTGACTTAGAGATGGAGAAAGAAATAACATAGACAATCAAATGTTACAGGAATATGTTTCAGCTGAGTTATTTGTCTCTTTCAGATCACTTTCAAATCTATGCACGGTGAAGCCTTTTAAACCTAAAAATACTTATCTATTTTATCCCCAGGTCTGATGTAGTTCAGAAGGAATTTAGCCATGAAGAACCATACAATGGTGACAACATTCCTTCTACTAGGACTGACAGATGACCCCAATTGGCAAATTGCAATTTTCCTTTTTCTATTTCTAACATATTTACTGAGTATCACTGGAAATCTGACTATCATCCTGCTCACCCTGGTGGATTCCCACCTCAAAACACCCATGTATTTCTTCCTTCGGAATTTCTCCTTATTAGAAATCTCATTGACATCTGCCTGCATCCCTAGATTCCTGGTCAGCATTGTGACTATGGATAAAACAATTTCCTATGATGCTTGTGTAACACAATTATTTTTTCTCATCTTCTTGGGTGCATCAGAGTTTTTCCTGTTGGCTGCCATGTCCTATGACCGCTATGTGGCCATCTGCAAACCCCTGCATTATGCCACCATTATGAGCAGCAGAGTCTGCACCCAGCTGGTCCTCAGCTCTTGGTTGAGTGGGTTGTTAACAGTCTGTCCTGGACTCACCATGATTCTAGGGTTGGAATTCTGTGATGCCAATATTATTGACCACTTTGCCTGCGACTATTCTCCTGTCCTGAAGCTCTCCTGCACAGATACACGTGTCATAGAACTGTTAAGTTTTATTTTAGCCATTGTCACACTCCTGCTTACATTGGCCCTGGTGATATTTTCCTATGCAAATATCATAAGAACAATTCTGAAGATCTCTTCTGCCCAGCAGAGGAAAAAGGCTTTTTCTACTTGTTCCTCCCACATGATTGTTGTTTCTATCTCTTATGGCAGCTGCATTTTTATGTATATTAAGCCTTCTGCAGAGGAAAGGATATCTTTAAACAAGGTAATAGCATTACTCAGCTCTTCAGTTGCACCTGCCTTAAATCCATTTATATATACTCTAAGAAATAAGCAAGTGAAACAAGCCCTAAAGAATATAATAAAAAATCAGTTTTTTATTACCTTAAAATAATAACTTTGGCTTTTATAAGAGCATACCACTAAAGCTTATTGAAAAGTGCCACATTTATCAACTACCATTTTAACATATTCATTTATTTTACTTTTATATGATAAGAATGATTAAAGTCAATGAGAAGCAGTTTTTTTAGTCTTATTTTCTGTATTAATATTCCTTTATCCATTGTTGGAATCACTTAATTCTTTTAACTTAATTTTTGATCTTGTCCAACTTCAAAATATTCAGTTAGGAATTCATTTTGGAAATACAATATCTTCATGTGTTTTGTGCACAGGTGTGCCTACAATATAAACCATCTTTGAACCCTGTATTTTTCACTTGTAGAATAGGTTTCTTTATATACTACAGAGTGTATACATTTTAGCAATATATATGATATCTCCAGAAACATATTATTGAACTTCAATACCAGTATTTATGTTTAGGCTTAGAAATTCCAAATTTCTATTGATCTGTAAATCAAATGAAAGCCTTTTTCATTTAGATGGGAGTGCTTGACAACAGAAGCTATTTAAAAATGTATGGGTAGACTATGCTACAGACATTAAGTACATGCTGAATCTCATTTTTTCCCCTATTACTTATTTTCATTCCATGTGTTCTACTCATCTTTTGACAAGGTAGATAAAAGCAGTATCAGATACAAGGTTTTTACAATCATGCAGTCACATTGTGAATGCTATGTCATTATACAATCATCTTCAAGAAACATGGCTACTGGAACACAGCTCCACATTTTCAGGCAGTTCCCTCCAGCCTCTCCATTACATCTTGAATAACAAGGTGATATCTACTTAGTGCGTAAGAATAACCTCCTGGATAACCTCTCAACTCTGTTTGGAATCTCTCAGCCATTGACCCTTTGTCTCATTTCACTCTTCCCCCTTTTGGTTGAGAAGGTTTTCTCAATCCCTTGATGCTGAGTCTCAGCTCATTCTAGGGTTTTTCTCAATTCCTTGGTGCTGAGTTTCAGCTCATTCTAGGATTTCTGTCCCACGTTGCCAGGAAGGTCCACACCCCTGGGAGTCATGTCCCACGCAGACAGGGGGAGAGTAGTGAGTTTGCTTGTCGTGTTGGCTGGAGAGAGAGGCCACATCTGAGCAACAGAAGAGGTTCTCTTGGGGGTGACTCTTAGGCCTAATTTTAAATAGGCTTGGCCTATCCTTTGTGGGGTTAAGTTTCATATGAACAAACCCCAAGACTGGGGGCTCAGACTATAGCTTTGGTTGTCCACACTGCTTGTGAGAATATCAAGAATTCAACTGGGGAAGTTGAATTTTCCTCTGTTCTCACCACTCCCTGAAGGGTACTTTGCAACTACTTTTTTATTCACTGGTCAAATCACTCTGGAATTTATTGGGGCATCACTCTGGACAAATCTGCAAAATCTCATGTCCTACTCAAGGTTGCATGTACATGTGGTATTCAGTTAAGCTGTCTACATAAGTTATATTAGGAAATGCACTAGGCAAAATATAAACTTTGTACCACATAAACATTTTTTGCTTTAGTCTCACACATAAGTTGAAATTTTAAAATATTAATTACCATCTATTTTCAGCACCCTGCAGTAATGACATTCCTTTGTTCTTCCTCATGCAAAAACATTTTTTAAATTTGTACATTTAGTTACCAGCATTATACCCTCTAGGCATTCCTAGATTATACCACCTCCATTTTTATTATCTATCTTTTTTTCTGGTTTCATTTGTACCCCCAGCCCTCCTCCCTCTATCATTCACACATTCAGCTTCATTCGGTGTTTTAACATAATTGTATTATAGTTAGGTAATATTGTGCTGTCCATTTCTGAGTTTTTACATTCAGTCCTGTTGTACAATCTATATCCCTCCAGCTCCAAATACCCAATATTTTACCCTGTTTCTATCTCCTAACAGTCTGTTACCAACAAAATTCTCCACGTTTATTCACTAATGTCAGTTCATATCAGTGAGACCATACAGTATTTATCCTTTAGTTTCTGGCTAATCTCACTCAGCATATTGTCCATGTCCTTAAAGTCCATCCGTATTGTTACGTACTTCAGAAATTTATTCTGTTTTACAGCTGTACAATATTCCATTGTATGTATATACCACAGTTTGTTTAGCTACTCGTCTTTTGATGGATGTTTTGGCTGTTTCCATCTCTTTGCAATTATAAATAATGCTGCTATAAACACTGGTGTGCAAATTGCAAATGTCTGTTTGTGTCCTTGCCCTCATGTCCTCTGAGTAGATACCTAGAAATGGTATTGCCGGGTCATATAGTTTTTTGAGGAAGCACCAAACTGCCTTCAACAGCTGTTGTACCATTTGATATTCCCACCAACAGTGGATAAGTGTGCCTCTTTCTCCACATCCTCTCCAGCACTTGCCATTTTCTGTTTTATTGATAATGGCCATTCTGGTGGGTGTGAGATGATATCTCATTGTGGTTTTGGTTTGCATTTCTCTAATAGCCGGGAAATTGAGCATCTCTTCATGTGCCTTTTGGCCATTTGTATTTCCTCTTCTGAGAAGTGTCTATTCAAGCCTTTTGCCCATTTTGTAATTGTGTTGGCTACCTTTTTGTTGTTGAGTGAACAATCTCTTTATAAATTCTGGATACTAAACCTTTAACTGATATGTTGATCCAAATATTTTCTCCCATTGTGTAGGCTGTCTTTTTACTTTCTTGATGAAGTTCTTTGATGTGCAAAAGTGTTTAATTTTGAGGAGTTCCTATTTATTTATTTATTTCTTCAATGTTCTTGCTTTGGGTGTAAGGTCTATAAAACTACCTCCAATTATAAGATTTATAAGATATTTCCCTACATTTTCTTCTAATAGTTTTGTGCTCTTAGTTCTATTGTGTAAGTCTTTGATCCATTTTGAGCTAACTTTTTAAAAATTAGTTACCATTTATTGAAGAGACTGTTCTGTCCCTGTTGGCTTGACTGCCTTATCAAACATCAATTCTCCATAGATGAGAGGGTCTATATCTGGACACGCTATTCAATTCTGTTGGTCAATATATCTATCTTTATGACAGTACCATGCTATTTTGGTCACTGTAGCTTCATAATACACCTTAAAGTCAGGTAGCGTGAGACCTCCAACTTCATTTTTTTTCCCTCAGGATACTTTTAGTTATTCGGGGCACCCTGTCCTTCCAGATAAATTTGGATATTTTTTTTCTATTTCTGAAAAGTATGTTTTAGGGATTTTAATTGATATTGAATTGAATCTGTAAATCAATTTAGGTAGAATTGACATCTTAACTATATTTTAGTCTTTTAATCCATGAACATGGTATGCTCTTCCATTTATTTAGGTCTTCTGTGATTTCTTTTAACAGTTTCTTGTAGTTTTCTTTGTTTAGATCTTTTGTCTCTTTAGTTAAATTTATTCCTAAATATTTTATTCTTTTGGCTGTAATTGTAAATGGAATTCTTCTCTTGATTTCCCCCTCAGATTGTTCATTACTAGTGTATAGAAACATTACAGATTTTTGAGTGTTGATCTTGTAACATGCCACTTTGCTGTACTCATTTATTAGCTCTAGTAGTTTTGCCGTGGATTTTTTGGGGTTTTTGACATATAGTATCATATCATCTGCAAACAGTGAGAGTTTTACTTCTTCCTTTCCAATTTTGATGCCTTGTATTTCTTTTTCCTGTCTAATTACTCTGGCTAGAACTTCCAACACAATGCTGAATAACAGTGGTGATAGTGGACATCCTTGTCTTGTTCCTGATCTTAGAGGGAAAGTTTTCAGTTTTTCCCCATTGAGGATGATGTTAGCTGTGGGTTTTTCATATATTCCCTTTATCGTTTTGAGAGAGTTCCCTTCTATTGCTATCCTTTGAAGTGTTTTCAACAGGAAAGGATGTTGAATTTTGTCAAATGCCTTTTCTGCATCAATAAAAATGATCATGTGGTTTTTCTGCCTTTATTTGTTGATATGGTGTATTACATTAATTAATTTTCTTATGTTGAACCATCCTTGCATACCTGGGATGAATCCTACTTGGTCATGATGTATAATTCTTTTAATATTTTGCTGGATTCATTTTGCTAGAATTTTGTTGAGGATTTTTGCATCTATATTCATTAGAGAGATTGGCCTGTAGTTTTCTTTTTTTGAAATATCTTTGTCTGGCTTTGGTATGAGGGTGATGTTGGTTTCGTAGAATGAGTTAGGTAGCTTTCCCTCCTCTTCAATTTTTTTGAAGAGTTTGAGCCAGAATGGTACTAATTCTTTCTTGAGTTTTTGGTAGAATTCACATATGAAGCCATCTGGTCCTGGACTCTTCTTTTTTGGAAGCTTCTTAATGACTGATTCAATTTCTTTACTTGTGGTTGGTTTGTTGAGGTTGTCTAATTCTTCTTGAGTCAAAGTTGGTTGTTCATGCCTTTCTAGGAAGTTGTCCATTTCATCTACATTGTTGTATTTATTAGCATAAAGTTGTTCATAGTATCCTGTCATTAGTCCTTTATTTCTGTGGGGTCAGTGGTTATGCCTCTTCTTCTATTTCTGATCTTATTTATTTGCATCCCCTCTCTTCTTCTCTTTGTCAGTCTTGCTAAGGGTCCATCAATCTTATTGATTTTCTCATAAAACCAGCTTCTGGTTTTGTTGATTTTCTCAATTGTTTTCATGTTCTCAATCTCATTTATTTCTGCTCTAATCTTCATTATTTCTTTCCTTTTTTTGCTTGCTTTGGGTTATTTTGCTATTCTTTCTCTACTTCTTCCTAGTGGACAGTTAATTCTTCGATTTTTGCCCTTTCTTCTTTTTTGATATAGGTATTTAGGGTAATAAATTTCCCTCTTAGCACTGACTTTGAGGCTTCCCATAAGTTTTTATATGTTGTTTTTCATTTTCATTTTCCTGGAAATATTTACTGATTTCTTTTGTAATCTCTTCCTTGACCCATTGGTTGTTTAAGAGTGTGCTGTTGAGCCTCCACTTATTTGTGAATTTTCTGGTACTCTGCCTATTATTGATTTCCAACTTCATTCCTTTATGATCTGAGAAAGTCTTTTGTATGATTTCAATCTTTTTAAATTTATTGAGATTTGCTTTGTGACCAAGCATAAGGTCTATCCTAGAGAATGATCCATGAGCACTTGAGAAAAAGGTGTATCCTGCTATGTGGGGTGTAATGTTCTATAAATGTCTGTTAAGTCTAGCTCATTTATTGTATTATTCAAATTCTCTGTTTCCTTAATGATCCTCTGTCTAGATGTTCTGTCCATTGATGAGAGTGGTGAATTAAGTCTCCAACTATTATGGTAGATGTGTCTATTTCTCTTTTCAGTGTTTGCCACATGTGCCACAGGCATTCTGGCTCGGTGCATAAATATTTATGATTGTTATGTCTTCTTGCTAAATTGTTCCTTTTATTAATACATATTATCCTTCTTTGTCATTTAACTGTTTTAAATTTGAAGTCTAACTTGTTGGATATTAGTATAGCTACTCCTGCTTTTTTCTGATTGTTATTTGCATGAAATATCTTTTCCCAACCTTCCACTTTCAACCTATGTTTATCCTTGGGTCTAAGATGTGTTTCCTGTAGACAGCATATAGATGGGTCCTGTTTTTTAATCCATCCTGCCAGTCTATGTCTTTTGATTGGGGAGTTTAATCCATTAACATTTAGTGTTATTACTCTATGGGTAATACTTTTTCTACCATTTTGCCTCTTGGATTTTATATGTCATATCTAATTTTCTTCTTTTTACCTTCACTCATAGTCTTCCTTTCTACATTCTTCTCCACACCTCTGTCTTCTGTCTTTTTATATCTGTCTCTAGTGCTCCCTTTAGCATTTCTTGCAGAGCTGGTCTTTTGATCACAAATTCTCTTAGTGATTTTTTGTCTCAAAATGTTTTAATTTCTCCCTCATTTTTCAAGGACCATTTTGCTGGATATAGAATTCTTGGTTGGCAGTTTTTCACTTTTAAAATATAACTATATCATCCCCTGTCTTCTCACCTCCATGGTTTCTGCTGAGAAATCTACACATAGTTTTATTGGACTTCGCTTGTATGTGACAGATTGCTTTTCTCTTGCTGCTTTCAAGATTCCCTCTTTCTCTTTGAGCTCTCACATTCTGATTAGTAAGTGTCTTGGAGTATGTCAAATAGGACCTGTTCTCTTTGGGGTACACTGAACTTCTTGGATCTGTAATTTTAAGTCTTTCATAAGAGTTGGGAAATTTTCAGTGATAATTTCCTCCATTAGTTTTTATCCTCCTTTTCCCTTCTCTTCTCCTTCTGGGACACCCACAACATGCATATTCCTGTGCTTCATAATGTCATTGAATTCCCTGAGTCCCTACTCACATTTTTCCATTTTTTCCCTAGATTTTCTTTTGCTTGTCAGATTTCAGATGTTCTGTCCTCCAGTTCACTAATCCTATCTTCTGCCTCTTGAAACCTAACATTGTAAGTTTCCTTTGTTTTTTTCATCTCTTCTATTGTGCCTTTCATTCCCATAAGTTCTGTAATTTGTTTTTTCAGACTTTCAATTTCTTATTTTTGTTTATTCCTAACCTTCTCTATATTGTTTCTCCATTCATCGATTTGGTTTTTAATGGGGTTTTCCATGTCTGTTCGTATATTCTGAATTAATTGTTTCAACTCCTGTATCTCGTTTGAATTGTTGGTTTGTCCCTTTGATTGGGCCATATCTTCAATTTTCCTAGTGTGATTTGTTATTTTTGTTGGCACCTAGGCATTTAATTACTTTATGTTCTAGTTTGCTAGCTACCAGAGTGTAACATACCAGAAACGGAATGACTATTAACAAGGGGAATTTAATAAGTTGCTAGTTTACAATTCTAAGGCCGAGAAAATGTCCCAATTAAAACAAGTCTATAGAAATGTCCAATCTAAGGCATCCATCCAGGGAAACATACCTTGGTTCAAGAAGGCCGATGAAGTTCAGGGTTTCTCTCTCAAGTGAGAAGGCACATGGTGAACACAGCCAGGGCTTCTCTCTCAGCTGGAAGGGCACATGGCAGACATGGCATCATCTGCTCACTTTCTCTCCTGGCTTCCAGTTTCATGAAGCTCCCCAGGAGGCGTTTTCCTTCTTCATCTTCAAAGGTTGCTGGCTTGTGGACTCTCTGTTTCATGATGCTACAGCACTCTCTGCACTCTCCAAATCTCCTATTCTCCAAAATGTTTCCTCATTTATAGGACTCCAATAAACCAATCACAATCCCCCCAAATGGATGGAGACATGTCATCACCTAATCCAGTTTAACAACCACTCTTGACTAAATCACATCATCCAGGGAGATGATCTGATTACAGTTTCAAACATACAGTATTAAACAGGGACCATTCTACCTTTATGAAATGGGATCTTGATTAAAACATGGCTTTTCTAGGGAGCGTACTTCCTTTCAAACCAGCACACCTTAATTAGTTGATTCTGGAGATTGTTTTCACTTCTTTTACCTAGGGTTTTCTTGATGGATGAATTTGTTGGCTGTCTGTTCTTTCACATTCATTTCAGCTTCTTCTGGACCTCTAGCTTAGCTTTTGTTTAACAGAGGAGAATTTTTCAGTTCTTGTTTTCTTGTTTCTTGCCCTGCCTGTATGGTGCCTTTTTCCCCCCACCCTAAGGAGGGTCTACTTAGGTATTATTGACCCCAGCTGGATTTACCTAGATCAAACTGGCCTCCTGTCAGGAGGAAAGAGTCACCTGCATCAGTTTTCCCTGAGGGTGAGACCCAGCAGATTGAAAGACTTTCCTGTGAAATCTCTGGACTCTGTTTTTCTTGTCCTGCCCAGTATGTGGCACTTGTCTGCCTGCAGGTCCCATCAGCATTAAGATGATACCATACTTTTAACTTTGGCAAACTCTCCTTGGGTTCTGGGGGGCAGCTCACAGCCGATCCAGCTTATCCAGACTTGTGTATGTTGTGTGTCCAGTCACTGACGTGGCCCTAGGAGCTGTTCTGTGCTGTTACTGGTTATTTAGTAGCTGTTCTGGAGGACAAACTAAATTACACACCTTGCTAAGATGCCATCTTGGCACTGTCTTTCTCCACAGTACCTACATGCTGAATCTTAAATTCATTTCTAGGTTTTAAAATTCAAACCCTATGCAGGTAATAACTATGCAATATTGGCTGTTATATACATCGATGGTTGTACTTGATCTGGAAAAAAAAGGGAATGAATAACAACTATCCTGAAATATTCCAAAATCCAAATTAAATCTGTATAATTCTATGAGACACAAATACAACTTATGTTTGAGATTTTTGAGAAATACATTTTAACATATGCAGATCTTGTAATACCAGTATTCATCTCGTAATATTTTGCCATGAATTATCTGTGTGTGTTTCTTTGCACATGTCCTTCCGTTCTCTGGTATTCCTTGCTTTATATTTCACATATCATGTTTTGAATAATCACTAATGTTCTTCTAGCTTCTCTTGAGAGATCATTCTCTCTTTTATGCTATACTTTTTATTCATTATGTATCTCAAAACCCTCGTCAAAAAGCATATTTGTTTAATTAGAAATTCAAAGGGTAAATGATGGCACTTTATTGTTTTGCATTTAATTTCTAATTTAGCAACTCCTTTGTTCCCTTTCCTTTTACCATAACTTACGTTTCTTCATAGCATGTAGAAATAACAATTATTCTAGGATTAATTATCTGTTTGAAATATGGGAATATCAGGTCAGTGAAAACAGGGGCTTTAATTTGTTCACCCCTCTATTCACAGAGCCTAACACTCTGTCTGGTATATAGTACTGCTCAATTATAGATAATAACAAATACCAACTTTAGAATTATATCTTTGTAATTTGCTTTAGTATTTGTTTATTTTATCACCCTCCCCACCCTCCTTTTATTGCACAGGCAGGCACCAGGAATTGAACCTGGGTCTCTGTTATCAACCCTTTTAAATATACTTTGTCAGAAGTGTTTCTGAATACCCTCTGTTTGTTCATGGTAAACAAAAGGCACATATTCTATTCATAAGGGTAATGCTGTTTGTGTTTAAATGAGGTTACAGATATTTCATTTTACTTAATTTTTCAACTCAATCTAATAATATTTTGTTTAGTTTAATTGCAGTGTTTAATAATTATTACATTTTGTTTTTCAGAGTTTAACCTGAAATATATATATATATCCACCTCTGTGTCTATGCATCTATCAATTTTGTATCTATATCTGCAATTATATTTTACTTTAAAAAATCCTTTTTTCCAGTCAGGCCTCTGTATTTTCTCTTCTTTTCTATGACGATTTTTCCCCCAGGGGTAATATTATCTTCCATATTTTGAACTCTCTATTGTTTCCACATCTTTAAATTTTCTTCTGGCATTTCCTGAATTTTCAGGGAGTTTTCATTTTAATCCTCTCATCACTGCTTTAATTTGCTACAACATCAAATTTAGTGGACTCTTAAAGATCTGACTTGTAATTCTATTTTACTTCTTTTTCTTTTGCAAATGTTTATTATACAAGCATCCTTCTTTTATGCCATTTCTTATAATCTTGCTTCCTGTTCATTCTCATTATTGGCATAATCAGCTTGTACTTTTCTGTTTATATTTCCCTTTTAATAAAACCACTTTTTTTACAGTATTGAACTTCCCAAGCCAGCTCTGAAACTTATTTCTGAATATGCTACTTTTTTTTCATTTCCTTTCTTGTTCTCTTTCTTTCTCTCTTTTTAATTTAGTGAGTTGGGTTGTGTTCTTTTTTTCTTCCTTCATATTTCCTTTGCATTATTTTCTATATGAAAATTTTTCTCCTTGTTTTTCATCCTTTCCTCTTTATTACAACCAAATCTTCTGTAATGTTATGTACTTACTTGGCACACAGCACTTTACTGCTCCCATTATTATTTTTCCTCTGTGATATACTCCAGTAAAACGTTGACGAATTATCTAATTCTCTTAACTAAAGAACTCAACAAAATATTAGAAATATTAAGATTTTGCCTAAAAGGCTTGTATATTTGTAGTGTCATATCAAAATCCATGGAATTGCCACTTTTGTGTTAGCAGTATGTATCGAATTGCCACTTTTGTGTTAGCAGTATGTGTCTATTAGAGATATATATTATGTACAAAAACATCACAAGACTATTTCACAAATTAAAAGTTATGAGGATAGAGATATATTAAGAACAAAGCAAAATAAAATAATACCCTAGTCTCTGAATCTGTGGTCAGAGAATGATGAAGATTCAGCCCTCTTTCTCCCATTTTCAGATGTACTCAATTTCTTGAGTAATTACTTCATAGGCTTGGTACTGATGATAATTATTTTCATTTCCTTCCTTTTTAATATTTATTTTCTAAATAAAACTCTACTTTCCTTTATTAGTGAAGGCCGTTTAGGGATCTTGTGTTGATTCTTTGCAATTTTCATGGTGGTGAAAGTTTTCATTATAAACTCTTTCCGGAAGTATTTTATAACCATGGAACTGGAGACTTCAGAGGACACTTTTATACAATTTCCTTTTTAAATCCATAATATGCCAGCTCCATCTTCCTAGGCAGATCAGTATTCACATCTCCATCTTTCCATTCTCCAAAAGTTACTCTAAAATTCTTTTTGATGATGGCCTTATTTTTATTGTCTTCTTCAATTTGTATAAACTTTCCATCATTTACAAATACTTTACCATGGATTTTCACGTGAATAATTAATCTACTATATATAATTTTTCAAATTTAACTAAAGGCTCCAACATTGCTATTTCTGCAGACACTCTCCCTCTTACTTAAAGTAGGAATCTAAAAGAAAGCAGCACATTAAAGGGGTGAGATTATATTTCTATGCATTTTGATTGCTATCATGAACCTCTAAATGTCCAAGTCTACATTTCTCTTGCATGCAAGAGATTGTAAAGGCCATGCTCAAGTAGGGAGATGATAGTTATGGAAATAATACACTTCTTATTTTACAAGAAAGAGCATAATATTAATTATTCACCAGAGAGGAATTTAAAGATAATCAGAAACAATATGAACCTATGAAGTTTAAATACATGTATATTACAAAAATGTGCTAATAAGTTGGATTGTTTTCCAATAAAATTTATTTTTAAAATAATTAAAATTATCAAAACACTTAAATTCCTAGGATTCCTTACTGATTTAAAATTAACTAGTTTCTTACTGTCACTTTTGCAAACAGAAATCTTTGATACCTAATAAACGTAAACAAACATATTAAACAAAATGACAGTAAATCTGGTGAGCAGCATCATATGTAACATTGCATGAGAGTATCAAACCCAGTTTGATATTAATGAAAACAGCAAAAACCCTAAATCCACATTCTCCATAGGTAAACTTCCACGAACACAGCATTTATGCAGGGAAAATCTTCTAAAAGCAAATCTTTTATTTGCTTCAGCACAGAATCGAGTGATGCATTTACACATTGAACGAATGTTTACTAACACTAAGGTCAGGGCTTTAGGATCTGAGAATGTAGGGTTGAACCTGAATGCAAAGAAAATGCTGTATGAATTATAAAAGAAAAAATTCCACATATCATGTTTGTACTATATTCGTTATAGGCCAAACCCTTGATGAAATGATTGAAATGCCTCTTTCCTGTTTCTAAATATTGTCATAGTTTGAAATGAGATACAAATTACATAGAGTAAAAATTCCCACTTTAAGGATGCAGTATAATGAATTTGCTCAGACATGTATGTATCGTACATATCATAAATGCATATCTATGTAACCAGAAAAAAGTGGGTGACCTGATAATTTATAATTGATATATGAAAATAAATATATTAATCAAGAAATGGAATAAGGTATATAATGAGATTTAATAAACAATCTACTAGTTTGGTTCTCTATATATTACTGTAATGAACAAAAGATTGTATGTAGAATATACCTTTTCATTATTCTTTTATTTTTCTGGGATGAAGCTTTATTGAACAGTTCAAGCACATATATTTCACTCGAATGAAGAAGTATGGGGATTTTTCTCCCGGGATAACACCAGGGTCAGAACAGGAAAAAAATCTCACCAAAGCTAGAAAACACTGAGGAATGAGCACTACACTTACAGTGGAACATTTTTAATTAGGCAGCCTTGGGAAAATTACTGAGATGACTAAGAACAGTAACCAGAACTTTAAGGGACTCCATTTGAGTTTCTAGAGAAGAGAGCTGGCAGACACATCACTCCCTTTCTTATGCAAGGACAAAAACTGGGCAAACTGCAAATTAATGACTTTTCCTAAAAGCATGCTGCAATTAAGATTGCATTGAATCTTTTTTTTTCTTTCCTGTGTTCATTTTATTTCTTTTTCTGTTGTCTTTTTATTTCTTTTTCTGAATTAATGCAAATGTTCTAAGAAATGATGAATATGCAACTATGATCATATTGTGAATTACTGATTATGTATGTTGTTTTATTTTGTTTCTTTATTTTTTAATTAATAAAAAAATTTTTAAAAAAAGATTGCATTGAAGATGACTAACAGTTAAATTGAGAGAGACACAGGTGCCAGCAGGAAGAAACAGTCATCACATTGTTGCTTATCTGTAGCAAAAAAGCATCCTTAAACACTTTATAAACCTGTAAAAATATTCAGAATTCAGTCAGAGATTTTATTGAATTGCTAAATGCTGAATGTGGGAGATCAGGAGAGTGGGAAACCTCTAGGGGTCCAGAGAAAGGAATCTGGGCTCCTACAACAAACTTGAGGCACAGCCCAACACCTAGCTAGAATAAAGCAAAAGTCCGCACTGAAGTTCTACCAGAAGGAAAGGCATTTTCAACCTCAAGCATAATAAAAAAAAAAATTACCTCAGAGTCAATTGTCATCAACAATTCGAGATTCTTTCAATAAAAACTAATGAGACATACTTAAAGTAGAGATATACCAGTCCAAATAACCAAGCAATCATCAGAACTGGAACCTGGTAGGACAGACATTTTGAACGAATCAGACAGGGAAACTAAAACTGAAATAACCATGATTAATATGGAAAAGGTTAATGGAGAAGGCATATAATATACACAATTTTATAAGTATAATTTATTAATATGTAAAAGACAAATGGTGGCGGTAGATTGTATACACAGTTGAATGATTATAATTTCAGTAGAGAATTGAAAACTGTAAGAAAGACTAAAATGGAAATGCTAGAAATAGAAAAAACTCTCACATGAATAGTAATGAAAAAATAGTATACTTAGTCTACTAACATTTGCACAGGGCATGTTAGTAGACTAAAGTCAAGGAAGATACAGGGAGCTTGAAGTCAGATCAAAAGATGTCTCCAACTCTAATTCCATATCACCTAATTCATTTTAAGTTTTCTCCACATTTTGTTCACTAACCTCCAATTCCAGCAGTGAGGAACATGGCTTCCACCAACCAACATCCTTTTGTTTTTATTTTTTCAATTCCAGCATGCATGTATAGTGGTTTTAGACATGCTATCTTATAACTCTGTGGGAATCAACTTTACCACTTACACTACAGTACTCAAGTAATGTTCTTTTTATCCTTACCCTTACAATCTGCAATCATCTCCAATATTACTTTGTCAGTCACTTTTTACCCTATCCTTTTCAGTTAGGTTATACTAGAGTATAGTAATACATTTAGATCATTTTCTAACAGTCTGCATTCCATTCTGACCCCCACATCTTATAAATGATATTTAAATTTTGTTTATATTAAATTTCACTGTTTGTATGGTAAAGTTCTATGAATTTTGACCGATGCGTAATGTCATATATCCACAAATACAACGTCACACAGAATAGTTTCACCACTCCAAAAAAAAACATTTTTCACCAATTCAGTTACTCCTCTTTCCCAAACCACTGATGACTGCTGGTCTTTTTAATGTCTTTGTAATTTTGCATTTCCCAGGTGTCAGTGTATGTAAGCCTTCAGTCTGTCTTCTGTTACCTAGAAATATGCATGTAGGATTCCTCCGCATTGTGGTTGGATTGAGATTTACATTTTTAATCACTATAGAATATTCCACTGTTGCTCCAGAGATTTATTTTTTGTTTATAATGTATTCATCTATTGAGGGACATGTGGGTTGCTACCAGTTTAAGTGATTGTAAATTAAGCATTACTGAGAAAATTCACCTGCAAGTTTTTGTGCGGTCTGAAAAAATTACAATCTTATAATTTAAATTTTGATAAAAGTATCTAAAATGCTATACAGACTCATTTTATGGATTATAAACTTGATTGTTGATGTCTGGTATTCACTCTTCTCTGTGGAATACAAACATTTTATTGAAAATACACATTTTATAGTTGCATAGGGATGTGGTAAGCTCACGGGAAATTAGAAGATATTTCAATTTGAACTATTTTCAATTGAAATGTGCATAGACTTTAGTACAATAAATATTATTTTTTGGAGAAAGATGATTTTTCATGACATTTTATAAGTAATGTCACTATGCCACAGGGCAAATGGTAAATGTCAACAAATATATTTTGCAGGTTATGCATTCCACATGAGCTTTTATTAGAAATGGAAACCCATTGCTTTGGATTTAAATATGTTGTTTATTTTGGCTCCGTGAAAAATTTTATGGCCTTAAACAAATAGTTTTACTGCTGTTACTTTCTTTTTTTATACATTTTTATTGAGAAATCTTCACCCACATACATTCTATATATGTTGTACAATCAGTGGCTCACAATAGCACCACATAGTTTTGTATTCATCACCATAATTATTTTTTAATATATTTGCATCACTCAAAAAAAAGAAAAAGAAAAATCTCATACATATCATACACCTTACCCCTCTCTTCTCATTGACCACTATATTTCCATCTACCCAATTTATTTTACTCTTTATCCTCCCTATTATTTGTTTATTTTTATCCATATTTTTTTACTTACCTGTTGATACCCTGAATACTAGGAGCATCAGACACAAGGTGTTTACAATCACACAATCACAATCATCCTTGAGAATCTGTGCTACTGGAAATACTTTGAAGCAATAGACTAGCCAGCCCAAAAGATGGGTTCATAAGGTTGAGTTAATGGAAAATTTAGGGAAGAAAATGGACTGATTCAAATCCGCAATTCAAAAAGTGTGGCAGATGAATTTAATGACAGTCTGGGATTACCACATTATTTGTAGAAACATAGTATTTCACATTACAAAATGTCATTCTTCAAATATTCATAAGGAAGATGGTTTTAAGTGTTGGGAAAATGAGGCAAAATAAAATTTGAATTATAACAATAACTAGAAATGTGATGGGAAGAAGATACATATTGGTGGGGTTATTATCAAACAGAAGACATTATTTAGGAATTTCCTGTAGAATTTTACCACTTCAAACTTGTCTACTGTCTGGATTCATGGCTTTTACAATCTGAGATTCCATATTTGTTTTGCAAACCATGATATCATTAGCCAGTTAATTTTGGAGTATCACTTTAACATGTAAAGTATAAATATTTATTAATATTTACCTTTGTGTTTGGTTGTGAGTTTCAAATCTTTGGGCAAAATTATTAGTGAATTCCAAGACTATATTGGTGAACTCTAAAGTATCACTATTTTTTGTTTCCTGGACTTAGGAAGTAACATTTTTGGATCTCAGAAAATGTCACAAAGCATTCACATAAGAGCGACTGACTTCTAAACTAACTTCTACTCTTATTGTGCCTGAGGCACCTTCTTTTTTTTTTTTTTTTTTTTTTTGCATGGGCAGGCATCAGGAACTGAACCTGGGCCTCCTCCCGCATGTCAGGCGAGAACTCTGCCTGCTGAGCCACCATGGCCCACCCCTGAGGCACATCTTTACAAGACTATAATTCAGGTTCCAACTAAAAAATAAAAATAGCTATGAATTAAAGAGGAACATTGTCCATTAGAAGGCAGAGTGCTTACTGATCTGCAGTTGTGTTCTCCTTTATCAATTGCATGGACTATGTATAATTGATGTTCCTCCATATCTGAGGACCTGATAAGTTCAAAACAAAGTGCATAATATCCCAGAATAATTACCATCTTTCTTAGCATACACCTTATTTTATCTGCAGGTTGAAAAAGATGACTTATCCCTTACCCATAGAGGTCTATTTGTTCCCTGATATCTTTTTCAAAGGCCAAATAACATTATTGATATTTTAACTGCAAAGTCATTAATCACTGACAAAACATTACCACCGATATCCAAATCAATTGAAAAAAAAGCAGACAACAGTAAAATTCAGGAGGGACAAGAGGGCCTGGTTTATACAACGAAATATGCTGCAAATGGCATCAAGAAGTTTCATACCCTCTGTACTTCTCTCATTTCCCAAATTGATGAGAGAAGGCACATAAAGGGAATTATAAGATACTGTAGACTCACAAAAAGTTCCTCAGTGAATTCCAAATGTAAAATATATTTACTTCATTCTCTGAGAATGTTATGGGTATCATTTTGCATTTGAATACAGACTCATTGTTCAAAATAGATCAGGTGACATAAAAAAACAACTATATATTGATACTGAAAATTTTCTAAGATACTACTTTACTGTAAAAATGTAAATATGTCATACAGTGGTCAGTAAGTTACATCTATTAGCAGAAGGCAGAGTAATTAAGAACATGTGCTTTGTATTCAGATTAGATTAATTTGAATACAGGTTTTATCTTAGTATGTATGGGGCATTGGACACATTTCTTAATTCCTATCAACATTAGTTGCTTCATTTATAAAATGAAGAGTTTAAAATATGCATATCATGGGAAATTTATAAAGAATAAATTAGATACTCTATTGTGAAATGGTAAATTCAGTACAATCAATTACAATAATTAAGAACAGGCCAAACATTCTATTTGTTGGGGTTAGGTGTCATATAAGGACCAATTATGGACACTTACACTTATTTTGTAAGTTAGGAAGACATGAAACAATAAGTGCATTTAAGTTTAATTTTGAAATGTGTAAAATGTAGAGTAATCAGGGAGTTGAAATTATGAGCAGAAAGATGTCGTCTCAATCAAAGGAATTCTAGATATAGAAAAAACATATTGAAAGGGGTAAGATTCAGGAGCATGTTATGCAAAAAAAATAGGTTTATTACATTAGAATGCCATTTTCCTTTTCTGTGCAGATGGAATCTTCTAAATTATCCTTATGATAAGTGTATATGAGACAATCACTAGCATGAGAATAGCAAGAAATGTCACTGAGGCTAAACTAAAGCCACATATTTCTGTGTGCCTGGAATCTGTGTGAGAGAGCTGAAGGATAGGGCCATAGTCACAATCAAAATGATCAGTGATGTTGTCATTAGAGAAATCCATGAGGACTCCTGGAAGGACTTCCAGAAATGGAGCCAACCAAGGAAGAAAGTCCAACTTGGAGCAGACTCTGCTCCAGGGGTTTACAGATGGCTGCATAGTGGTCATAGGACATGGCTGCTAATAAGAAAACTTTGCTGCTCCAGATAAAATGTATGGAAATAATTGAACTTCAAAACCATTAGAGATAGTTGTATTGTTTTTTTGCTATGCCGATGAGGAGTTTAGGAATACAAGTTCATATCACTGAGATATCTCAAAGGGAAAAGGTTTTCAGAGAAAAGTACATGGATGGTTTAAGTTGGGAATCAAGGAGAGTGAGGGTGATAAGTTTCCTGAGATATTAAAAACATAAGTTATAAATAAAAAAGAGCAGAAGTTACCAGTTTAAATTATTTGTCAACCCCATCCAGAAGAATGTACACTGTATAACATTATATATTTTATCATGGATGTATCTACCTTCTGTAAGATCCAGAAAGAAAATTAAAAGTCACCCTAAACCATACATTTTTAATGGACAATTTTGAAATTGATTCTAAAAGGCCAAATGAGTCAGTACAAAATTGCTTTAAAAATAATATATTCAGGCTAAATAGTGCAATAGATGTCGTTATACATCTTTCCTATTTGATTTCAAATCATATGTTCATTTACTGTACTATACTATTCCTTCTTACTATAATTCTCTATAATTATCATACACAGAGTTACCCTCTTTTTCGATATATATGTTTCCCAGATTTTCCAAGCATCTCATTTTCAAATATTCTGAGCAAGTGTCTCATGATATTTTTACAGGCTGGATGAAAACTATTGTTCATTCAGAAAAATAGTGAGTTTTACTTATTTTTGATTCTCAATATTCTATGGTTGCTTTTGTCAAACCACAAGCCTGGAGGGAGAAAAAACCACCTTCACTTAATTAAGCTTTATTTGTGAACACAATTTGAAAACATATTCATTGGTCATGTATTGTTGTAAGCCAATATTAAGTACTCTTAAAAAGCCTACCATATGTGCTGTGCTGTTAACTAATTAGTTTATAAACCCATTTATTTTCATGTTTTTATTCTGTAAAGGAAATAGATTCGATTTACATTGCCACAATAAGGTAATTCTAAATTATAAGGTGACAATCATTTTCTTTAATTAAAAAATTTTTAGACATTTTCATTGTGAAATATGAAACATATATAAATCTAAAGCAATGAATTTTAAAGTACATTGCAAAAGTATTTATAGAACAGATTTTGTTTGGTATGGGTTACATTTCCATCTTTTTAGGTTTTTTATTCTAGTTGCTCCAAGACACTAGAGGCTAAAAGAAACATCAATATAATTATCCAGCAGTCATCCTTATTTGTTAATTTCTATCTTCTCTGTTATAACTCCTTCTTCTCCTTTGATCCCTCTCCACATCTTTAGGGGTATTTGGGCTATGCCCATTCTAATTTCTTCATGTTGAAAGGACTGACAATAATATGGGATAAGATATGGAACTAGATGATGATGTTGAACTAGGAGACACTGGCCCCTCTGCACTTCAGGTTTTATCTGGCCTAGGAAGCCATCTGGAGGCTGCAGGTTTCTAGGAAGTAATCATAGTGCATGAACCTTTTGTACAATCTCACAGCGAGTCCTCAGTGTTCTTTAGGTTGACAGGAATGGTTTTGATTGGGGTTTGGCAAATCTTGGTAAGTAGCAATATCTAACTGAAGTTTGCAAAATAGTAGCCTCCAGAAAAGCCTCAGGACTCCATTTGAACTTTCTCAGCCACTGCTACATTATTTTGTTACATTTCTTTTCCCTCTTTGTTCAAGAAGGCATTTGTTCTAGTTTGCTAGCTGTCAAAGTGCAACACACCAGAGACCGATTGGCTTTTAATAAAAGGGGATTTATTTCGTTAGTTCTTCAAAGGAAAGGCAGTTAACTTTCAACTGAGGTTCTCTCTTACATGGGAAGGCACAGGGCACTCTCTCCTGGCCTTCTCTCCAGGCCTCGGGTTCCAACAACTTTCCCCGGGGTGATTTCTTTCTGCATCTCCAAAGGCCTGGCCTGAGCTGCAAGTGCTGAGCTGTGAGTGCTGAGATGAGGTATTCTGAACTGCTTGGCTGTGCTACTTTGAGCTCTCTCATTTAAGCACCAGCCAATTAAATCAAACATCATTCATTATAGCAGGTACACCTCTTAGCCTACTGCAGATGTAACGAGCAACAGATGAGGTTCAAGTAACATTGGCTCATGTCCACAGCAACAGAACTAGGTTCTGTTGGTCAACCTGGTCAAGTTGACAACTGAATCTAATTACCACAGCATTGTTGTTCTCACAGTGCTGGGGCCAGCCTTATCCCTAGAATTTATATCCCACATTGCCAGGAGATTTTCACTCCTGGATGTCACGTCCCATGTGGTGGGGGAGAGTAATGATTTTCCATGTAGAGCTGGGCTTAGAGAGAGAGTGAGGCCACATCTGAGAAACAAAATAGATCCTCAGGAAGTTACTCTGAGACACAACTATAGGTAAGCTTAGCTTTCCACTACATAAATAAGCTTTATAAAAGCAATCCTCAAAACCAAGGGCTTGGGCTCTTGACTTGGGAGTCTCTAATCTTTGAAGTAGTGTCAGGGCTTTCCCTGGTCTAAATCTTAATAGTTCCATATATATTTTTTTCTCTAGTCCCTCAAGGGATTTTGCCAATACTTTTCAATTATCTGATCAACATATTGTGGGATGTTTTCTGGACATTATTTTAAGCTATACAGAATTACAAACCCTCATTACCATTCTGCGCCCCAGGTGTTTGGGTTGTTTAAAAGATCTATCAGGACAAGTAGAGTTAGGTTTGGATAAACTAAGCCTCTCTTCCCTTGGTCTCATAGTTTCATACAGTAGGTGAATTTCTGAAATAGACACCATGTCCTCCGTACCCCTGTATTTATTTACCCTAGTCCCTACAGGATAGGTTTCATTCTTATCTTTAATTGCATATGTCAATGCTGACTTTCAAACATGAAGAAGTCCTATGCTGAGACTTAGGTATCATGCAGATATTTTTAATTTGTTCTATAGTATCTTTCATCTCTGGGATATCTGTTATTTTTCTACTTATTCTTTCAAATTCCTCATTAAGCTCTTCTAGTGTCTTCTTGATCTGCTTTATATCATTAGCCAACCCATTGAATTCATTAGGAGAGTTTGTATGAAAATCCTTGATTAGTTGGGCCAAAGTCTGTGTCTCCTTTCGTGTTTTAATTTGGTCATTTGCCTGAGCTTTATCTGCCTGCATCTTCAAATGCTTTGTGATTTTTTGAGGACTTCAAGGCATATACTTATCTTGAGGGGGTTATTTTTCCTTTGAGTTGATTTCCCTCAGTCATGTAAGGGTTTGTATTTGCTTGGATTTGCATTCATGTCCCCTTTGGCAATTAGTTTGTCAGTAATTCCCTGTCAAACCAAGGCTCAGACCCCATGCAAGGGATGTGACTCTACTTGAGGATCTGTTTAAACCTAGGCAGATAGGCAGGTTGGAGATTGCACTTTCTGTTGCCTCCCAGAAGATAGCACTCTTGAGCCACCTCTTTTTCTCAGACCAACTCTCCAGACTGTGGCAGCCAGATGAGATGGATGGAGACCCTGTGCAATTTCAACCAGGTCCGTTGGTCCTGGTGAATGCTGAAAGCCACCAACCATGGAGCTGGGAATGGGCAATGGACCCCTTAATGGAGATTCACCTTGTGGGGTTTGTGGCACTTAGACTCCTAATTGGAATGACTTTGGATTGTAGGACAGGTTATATCAAGTTCCACTATCCACAGCCAACCTGGAAAGATCTGCCAGATAGGTATGGCATAGGGGCAAGTTGAGGGTCATGGAATGTAGAGATCAGCAGGCAGAGGTAAGGGATTTTGCACAGGATGTGGCACAGAGCACAGGGTGTGAAGAGGTGCAGGTTGTGGGGCACGGGGGTTGCAAATTGGGGCATTGGATGAGGTGTAGGGCATGGGGATAAGTTGTGGGGACATGTGGTGGATAGGCAGAGGCAGGATCTGGGCACACGTTGGGTCATGGCAATGCGTTAGTGGGGCACAGCACAGGGTTAGGCATAGGGGGACAGGTTGTTGCACAGGGTGTCGGGAGCATGAGTGTGAGTCATGAGACTAGGGCAAGGCACAGGGGAGGCAGAGGCAGGGTATGGCAGGAGGCAGGTCATGGGCGTGCTGCGGGTGTGTGGGACATGGTGGGCTGGAATGCGGTGAGTGGGAGAGTATGGCATGGGTGTGTGGGTGTGGGGTCATGTGGGAAGACTGGTGTGGGTGCATACTTGCATGGGACATGGGGATTGGGGTGGGGGGCATGATGCATGTGTTGTTGGGGGAGCAGGACATGGTTGTGGTGAAGCGGTGGGGTAGGGGTATGAGTGTGCTCCTGTGCATGGCACAGGTTCCGTAGGTGCAGGTATAGGTGTGTGGGGCATGATGGAGAGGGATACGTACTGAAGTGTGCAGAGCATGGGTACGTATGTGTGTGGGATACAGGGTTTGAGGGAAAGAGTATGAGGATCACAGGGCAGGGTATGGTGTGTGGGGCAGGAGGGCACACATGCATGGGATCTGGATACTGGTGTGCAGGAGCGGGGTTTAGCATGGCACAGGTGCATGGTATATGAAGGGGCAGGGCAAGGACCATGAGGTGCAGGGAGCAGGTGCTCATGTGCATGGGTCTTGGGAGGATGGGATTTGGTTTTATGAGTGCACAGGGAGAGAGAGAGTGTCTAAATTTATTAGATCAGCACCCATTTTCTACACCACTTTCAGCGAGTAGTGTTTCTTTAGTAAATGTAGATATATGTATGATGTTGATTTATATTTTGGGTGTCTGTGAAGCACGTGTTTACAAGAATTCTTTACACCAATGAAGGAATTGTCACTTGTGCCATTGGCCAGACAAGACGGCCAAACCATCAGCAATGGTCCAAGAATCTAAAAAAAATGTGCAGATAGGGCGAATTTTGGCCAAGACATTGTTTCTTGACTTCCTGAAGTCCAGTAAGTTATACGGACTTTTGTGTCCTATCCTTTACCTGGGATATCTTGTCTAAGGAATGAAAAGCAGCAATTATCCACTGGGCTGTATCACATGTCATAGTGGCAACATCATCCATAAACTTTACAAGTCTTTTTGCTGTTGATTCATTTGACTCCAAAGTGTTCATCTGGTTGCAAAATGGTCTGGGAAAAAGGCAACTGCCTATAACACTATAACGTCTTGCAAGTGACTGAGTACTAGGTGAGGGCACAGCCTCTAACAGGTGTGATAATCTAAAAGGCTCATTTGGCTATGTCCTATAGCAAGCAGGCATCAGTGGCTATGCTATGCTGTGCTGTGCTGTGCTATGCTATGCTATGCTATGCTATGCTATGCTATGCTATGCTATGCTATGCTATGCTATACTTCTAAGCAGCTAAGTAGAGAGGGTAACTGTCTTTATACATGTGAATGCCTCTGTTTCCAGAAGGGTCAGCAATCGCCACTGTAATGGCACTGAGAATGGCAGTTTCTTGCATCAGTAACCTAGGACAGTTTATGACTATTGGGAAACTAAATGGGTAGCCAGATGTCTTAGTTTGTCAGGATGCTATGACAAATACCACACAGTGGTTTGGCTTAAACAAAGGAATTTATTGGCTCCTGTTTTCAGAGTACAAAACCATAACATCTGCAAGATTATGCTTTCTCCCAAAATCTGTACTATTTGGGTGCTGGCTTACAGTCCTTGGGGTTCCATGACTTATATTTCTGCCTCCAATCACATGGCACTACCTTCTTGAATCTGCTCTTCTAGTTTCCATTGACTTCCAGCTTCTTGCTACATGGCCTTTTCTAATCCATTACATCTGAATTTCTTCTACTTATACCATAATATAGTAATATAGATAGTGGCCTACGGTTTAGATGCTTCATAAGTTAATTAAAAATACTATCTTCAAGAGATCCTATTTACAGTGATCCACTACTACAGAAATCCAGATTAAGATTTAAAATATACATAATTTAATTCAATGTACATGGCAGTTAAGTGTGCTCCTTCAAAGGTGAAAGTAAAGTGAGTCTAAGAGGCTTTCAAAATAGACACTGAGCACAACACATTACTAAAACTCTAACAGCAGCTTACTTAGGTTCGAATGTAATGAAATATACACAGAATCTATTTTCAGAAACTTCACATGTATTGTGAAATAAATCAAATAAAATATTAATTATTGGAGATACATTCCACACAAAGGGATTGGAAAATACCCTAATATTAAGATGTTTGTAATCCTTAACTTGATCTATAAAGTCAAGGCAATTGAAAATAAATTTCAGCAAGCTCTTTTGAAGATATTAACAAAACAATTCTTAAGTTTATATGGAAGGGAAAATACCTAGAATATCCAATACATTTCTGGAGAATTTAATGCTAGAACTACTCACACTAAATTATTTCAAGAGTTACTTACAGCTACAGTAATTAAGTAAGCCTAGTGTTGTCAAAAATGCACACTAGAATAAAAAACTGATAATAAACCCAAACAAATATAGTCAAAGTATCTTTGTCAATGAAACAAATTCATTTCAATGGGAAAAGAATATTCCTGTCAGCCAATGTAGGATTGGTCATCAATATATAAAATGAAAAAACTAGATACAGACCTTACATGTTTCAAAAAATTATCTCAAAATGTATCATATACCTAAATAGAAAATGCAAAACTATGAAACATCTAAGAGAAAACCTACGTAACTTTGCATTTGGTGAATGAGATTTTAGATACAGCACCAGAAGCATGAAACACGAAAGAAAATTATTGGCCAATTAGACTTGATTAACAACCAATATTATTATCGCTGCCAAAGACACTGCTAAGGGAGTGAAAGGAGAAGCCACAGAAAGACAAAGATATTTTCAAAACATATATAAGATAAATTACTTGAATTAAAAATATACAAAGAATGCTTTTTACTCAAAAGTCAGAAAATCAACAGTATAATTATAAAGTGAACAAAATACTGTACAGACACCACACAAATTTGATATATGATTCCCCCCCAAAAATAAATGTGAAACGATACCTTTCATAATTTGTTTCTAGGGAATTTCAAATTAAAACAACAGAGTTAATCACCGGTACACACTTACTAGAATGTTTGGAAAACAAAACAAAACAAAACGCAAATAAGTCCATACCAAAAGCTGGTGAGAAGAGGGAGCTTACAGAAACTCATTCATTGCTGGTAGCAAAGTAGTTGGCACGAAAATTTTGGAAGACAGTTTAGAGTTTCTCATCGTGGGGTCTGGAAACATTATTCATTCTAAACAGCCTGCTAAGATGTTTCCAGGGGAACATGGTTCAGCATAGCTTGTGTAACCAATGATGTAATAGGCATGTATCTAATCATGTAGCCTATGAGTAAAGTCACTTGTTGAAAAAATGCCCCTTTTGTGTAATTTAGTACATAAGGGACTACTGCTCTGTAGGCAGCAGAGTGGGGCGGAGGGAATGATTAAAGATGACCACTCTACCAGCTGCTCCTGCGCTTTCTTTCAATTCACTACTGGACAGAGCGACCCCTCCTTGGACCAGGACCTGGTATTTTTCAAAATCAGAAATCAGAGAAAATTATTACAGAATTGTGGCAATTAAATCGTGCTATAAATTTTGGTAATGAATTTCATGTTTGCCTAATAGTACAACAGAGTCCTAAAGGCAACGCCTAACATTTTTTTCTTAAAGATTCAATCTATAAATAGTCTCCCATTCTTAAATGCTTTCATGTGAATACATATAATTCTTCTGACTAGAAAACCTACTTATATCACAAAAGACCAAAATTAATTAAGAATCCTGCATCGTGTGCTCATTGTTTTCCATGAGGTGGACAATTTTGAAGAGAAATAAAGAAGAATAGAAAATTAAAGAAAGTCACTTTAAAATTATTTTCCATTTAAAACATTATATATTAACTGCATTGAGAACCAAAGAAAGCCGGAATATGTATTAGCTCTAAAAAGTAATTTTCTCATTTACAGAATAAGGACATGAAAATAAATAGTCTTATTAATAAATTAGTTTACAACATAAGACATATGGTATGTTTTTTAATATAGTTTAACACTGGCTTAAAACAAATGGTATGTGACCTATATATGTCTTCAAATTGTTTTCATGCTTAAACCTCTTGCATAACTATGTCTGAATTAAGTGAAGGTGTATCTTGAACCCGAGGTGTGCTGTTTAATGAAAGCAACCACAGAATATTGAGACCTAAGAATAAGCAATACCACATTTTTCTGAAAGCAGTGGTTTTCAGCAACCCAATGCATATTGTGAGGCAACTGCTCAGGATATTTGAAAATGAGACACCTGTAAAATCTGGCCTACACTGATATTCAAGAAAAATGCAACTCTTTATATGCTAACTGCAGAGTTATAGTTTCAAAAATATGTTAAATCAACATGTGGATTGAAAACAAGTGTATAATGGCTTATCTTTTGCACTGTTCAGCCTGTGTATATTATGGTAAAGCAATTTTTTACTTACTCATATGACCTTTCAAATATACTTTTAAGATAGTCCATTTAAAAACTTCTGATTTAGGGTGACTTTTTTATTATTTTCTTTCTAGCTCATACAAAAGTACAGATAAAGCCATGAAAAACTATACAGGGCTGTACACCAATGTACAGATAATCCAAATTGGCAAATTGTGCTATTTATTTTTCTATTTACAACCTATGTTTTTAGTATGATAGGAAACTTAATAGGAAACAGTCATCATCCTCACTCTCTCTGATTCCCACCTTAAAACACCCATGTACTTTTTTTCTGAGGAGTTTTCCCCTTTTAGAAATTTCAATGACATCAACTTGTATTCATGAATTCCTCATCAGCATAGCAAGAAAGGACAATACCAGCAGAGTCTGCACCAAGTTGGACTTTCTTTCTTGGTTGTCTTCATTTCTGGAAGCCCTTTTAGGGGTCATCATGGATCTCTGCAATGACAATATCATTGATCATTTTGTATGTGACTATGGCCCTGTCCTTCAGCTCTCTCACACAGAGAGCAGACATGCATAAATCTTGCCCCCTCCTAAACCCCTTCATTTACATGCTGAGAAACAAGCAAGTCAAACAAGCCTTCAGAGACAATGTAAGAAAGATGCTTTCTTTCCTATCAAGTAATTCTATTGTCTTCAAAAAATGAAAGAAGTTGAACACCTATTTTGGTCTATGATGACCAGTCATCATAAATTTACCTCTCCTTATACTCCCTCCAACCAGGTGTTATGAATTCTGTAAAATATTTTTACCTAACGTGTTCTTGAATTGTACAAATTTTCTATAGTTTATTCTAGATCTAGATTCCCTTGATTGATTCATCTTTCTGCTCATAATTTCAAGTCTCTGATTAATCTACATTTCACACATTTCAAAATGAAGCTCAAATGTCTTTATTTTGTCATGTCTACCTAAGTTGGAAAAATAAATTAAGTGTCCAGAATTGGTCTTTACACTTCACTTAACCCCAATAAATAGACTGTTTTGCCTATTCTTAGTAATTGTGAATTGACTGTACTGAATTTACCATTTTAGAATAGAGAATACCCTTTAATCTTTTGAAATTTTCCATGAGGTAGATACTTTTAGACTCTGCATTTTATAAATGAGACAACTAATGTTGATGAGGATTAATAAATGTGTCCTAAGTCACAGAAACAGTAAAATAAAGCCTGTAGTAAAGTAAATATAATCTGATTCTAGAGCACATGTTCTCAATTGCTGCTGCCTTCTGATATTAAATGTAACTTACTGACTTCTGCATCCACATTTGCAATTTTTCAGTAACATATTAGAGATTTTTCAGTACGAATATACAGTTGTTTTTTTATATCATCTTATTTATCTTAAACAATGAGCTTGTGTTCAAATGCAAAAAGATACCCAAAAATTTCATACGGAATTAAGTCAGTATATTCAATATTTGGAATTCACTGAGGAACATTTTGTGAGTCTGAAGCATCTTATAATTCCCTTTGGGTGCTTTGTCTCATGTAATTGAGAAAGGAGAGAGGAAGAGAGGCTATGAAGCTCATTGATGTCATTCATGACATATTTCTTTATATAAACCAGGGCCTTTTGCCACTTCTGAATTTTCTGGTTACTCTCTATTTCAAATGTTTTGGATAGCTGTGGTAATGTTTTTTTCTGTAATTAATTGAACGACTGTTAAATATCACTAATAAGTTATTTGGCCTTTAATTAAAGTCATCAAGGAACAAGAAGACTTACTAGGGATAAGGCAGCATTTTTCCAACATACAGATTAAATAATGTGTATGCTAAGAAAGATGATAATAATTCTGGGTATTGTGCACTTTGTTTTGAACTTATCATGTCCTCAGGTGTACAGGAACATCAGCTATACCTAGTCCATGCAATTGATAAAGAAGAGCACAACTGCAGATCAGTAGGCACTCTGCCTTCAAATGGGCAATCTTCTGCTGTGGTCCACAGCTATTTTACTTTTTTAGTTGTAACCTGAAGTACAGTCTTGAAAAGGTCTACTTCAGGCACAATAGTGTTGATGCTAGTAGCTCTTATGGGGTGAGTGCTTTGTGCCATTTTCTTAAAATTCAAAAACGTTAGTTCCTAGATTCACGAAACAAAAAAAATGACATTTTAGAGTTCAGCAATATACTCTTGGACTTCATTAATAATTTTGCTCACCAGATTTGAAACTCATAACCTACCACAAAGGTAAATATTTATATTATACATATGTTTAAATTGATACTTCAAAATTAACTTGCCCGTGATGTCATGGTTTGCAAAACAAATATGGGACCCCAGATTTTAAAGGCTATGAATCCAGATAGTAGACAAGTTTGAAATGGCAAAATTCTACAATAAATTCCTAAATAATATCTTCTGTTTGATATTAACCTCTCCAATATGCATGTTCTTCCCATCATATTATTATAGTTATTGTTGCAATTCAAATTATACTTTTGCTTTATTTTCCTGATACTTAGGACCATCTTCTTTATGATTATTTCAAGAATGACGTTTTTCCAACTGAAATGCAATGTTTCCTTAAATAATGTGGTGACCTCAGATTGTCATTAAAATCCTCTGACATGTCACTTGTGCAGCACATATGCTAAAATCGGAACGATACAGGGAAGATTAGCATGGCCCCTGCGCAAGGATGACACACAAATTCGTGAAGCATTCCATAATTGTTTAAAAAGAAAGGAAAAAAAAATCCTCTGCCATGCTTTTCAAATTCTCTAAATTTAGAATCAGTGTTTTTTCTTCCCACTATTTACCATAACTCAGACTTGTGAACCCACCATTTAGACTGACTTGTCTTATACCTCAGGGTATTTCCAAAGAAACAAACTCCATATTTGCCAGTGAATTTCAAATTTATAAGTTTGCTCAAAATATTCTCTAATAGTTTATTCTATAACTCACTGCTGATTGCTGTTTAATTATAGTGTACATGTTTTTCAAATTCTGTGACATTTTCATTGTCTCCAAAGTAAATATGAATTAACTATAGTATTTGGGTAACATGCTGGCATTCCTATCCTTCCCTGCATGGATAGAATTGTAGTAAATAAGCGGCACATTTTTTCATATATGCAAAAGTGTTCTTGAGCGCCACACTGAGTTCAAGTATTAAAAATAATTATAAAAAATAAGATAAAGTATAATGGCAATGTGTCTACAAAAATGTGTCTATGGAGCATATTAAGAGTGTGTTCTTGAGAAAGAGTATTGTAGCCCGAAAGTGCTAAGTCCATATTGAGGATAGAACTGGAAACAATAACTTCATTTAAGACCCAAATTTTACCTCATGAAAAGTGCATAATTTTTTACCTACATTATATTGAAAATGAAAATACTTGCACTGAGCACTGAGATGTATTTATTCATTATGTAGCAATCCATTAATTTGACTGTTGAAAAAATCCTCTCAGTTTTTGTGTAAGATACAATTATTTATCAATCTCCTGCCTAAAAAACTAGATAGTTCAAAACAATAGGCATTTAAATAGCATGTTCAAGGTCAGAGAAATTTAAATCTATAGGACATACAGATAAGGTAAAGCACTTTAATTCAAACCTTATAATCAACACCTAGCTCTTTCAGTGAATATTGCTTACATTTGTGTTGATCATTCTGAATGATGAAAAAGCTTATAAGATTCATCTCACAGATGCATAGTTGGTCTCTTTCACTAGGCTCTAAGCTAACTATAAACACAATTGAAATCTCAGATTACTCTGCATTCTTATTGCCTACCAGACGGAATTTAACCCAGTATTTCATTGGAATTAGATTGGAAATATATATATATATGCTCATTTGCTATTAATGCATTCAACATTTACCTTATTAACCATATTGATGCAATGTTTTCTATGTAATTGAAGTGCCACATTTCCAATACAGCCAGTGCACTGGTTGCTTTTTTATTTACCGAAATATTTCTATTCCAAGTGTTCAATAGCTACCATTCTGAGCCTGTCAAACCTAATCACTGTTAGGTGTTAACAGTTTAGGGTAAATAAAGAAGAACTTGATTATGTGTCTTTCAGTCTGAGAGGTTATGAATAATTTATAAAATATCACTTGCTCCTGCAAATGGCTTGCTGATCAATCCAGAGTTTTTCTCAATCTGTAGATTATTTTTGAAAGACAATGTGTAGACGCCCCGCAGCTGCCGACCCGCCCGCCCTCCTTCTCCCCCCTCCTCCCCCTCCTGCTCCGGCCGCTCTCCAACCACCACGGTGCCCTCTTCCCCCGCCTTCACCGGCTCCTCCACCACCAGCCTCTACAGCCTTGCCGCCCTCACCTTTCCTCCTCCAGAACAGCTACTGGGGGAGTGGAGACAATACAGAGCAGCTCCCGGAGCCACGAGGGAGATCAAAGGGACGGCGTACCCCATCCTGGAACGGCTGACTATCTGGGAGAACCAGCTCCGGTGAGATCACCAAGGGGCACGGGCTTTCCTGGGTGGGACGGCAAGCGACCGGAGTCCCTCCCTTCCACCTTCCCAGGCCAGCTGGTAGAATTGGACAGGCGGTCCCCTTAGGCCGCGGCGGCTGGTGCCCCCACCACACGAGGCCCCCCGGAACAACTGAGGTAGTTGGGTCGGAAATCCCCAAACGGCGGAGAACAGTGACCGGGGGATCCCTTCCAAACACGTGACTCCCCCGTCGGCTGGGAATAGTGCACTCTCCCGGGCTGCGACAGCTGGTGCCCTCCCGCCACGCTTGGTGCCCCGGGCCGACTAGCTAATTCGGCCGGACGCTCTCTCGTGCTGCGGCGGCCGGCGACCCTCCCGGCATTCGGAACCCCGGGCCGGCTGGCATTCTTCCAAGACGCTTCGGCTGCCGAACCTCCCCTACGGCGAGAATTTTCCAGAGTTAAAGGACCCACAGCAACTTTAACTGGTGGAACCCGTAGACAAACGTGTGCCACGAGCGCCACCTACTGGGCAGGATAAGAAAAACAGAACCCAGAGATTGCACAGAAAAATCTTTCAACCTGTGGGGCCGAACACCCAGGGAAATCTGACTAAATGCCCAGACACCAGCAGAAGATAACGGATCACGCTCAGAAAATTGAACATATGGCCCAGTCAAACGAAGAAACCAATAGTTCAAATGAGATACAGGAGCTGAAACAACTAATGCTGAATATACGAACAGAAATGGAAAACCTCTTCAAAAACGAAATCGATAAATTGAGGGAGGACATGAAGAAGACATGGGCTGAACATAAAGAAGAAATAGAAAAACTGAAAAAACAAATCACAGAACTTATGGAAGTGAAAGATAAAGTAGAAAAGATGGAAAAAACAATGGATACCTACAACGACAGATTTAAAGAAACAGAAGATCGAATTAGTGATTTGGAGGATGAAACATCTGAATTCCAAAAAGAAACAGAAACTATCCGGAAAAGAATGGAAAAATTTGAACAAGGTATCAGGGAACTCAAGGACAATGCGAACCGTACAAATATACGTGTAGTGGGTATCCCAGAAGGAGAAGAGAAGGGAAAAGGAGGAGAAAAACTAATGGAAGAAATTATCACTGAAAATTTCCCAACTCTTATGAAAGACTTAAAATTACAGATCCAAGAAGTGCAGCGCACCCCAAAGAGATTAGACACAAATAGGCGTTCCCCAAGACACTTACTAGTTAGAATGTCAGAGGCCAAAGAGAAAGAGAGGATCTTGAAAGCAGCGAGAGAAAAACAATCCGTCACATACAAGGGAAACCCAATAAGACTATGTGTAGATTTCTCAGCAGAAACCATGGAAGCTAGAAGACAGTGGGATGATATATTTAAATTACTAAAAGAGAAAAACTGCCAGCCAAGACTCCTATATCCAGCAAAATTGTCCTTCAAAAATGAGGGAGAAATTAAAACATTCTCAGACAAAAAGTCACTAAGAGAATTTGTGACCAAGAGACCAGCTCTGCAAGAAATACTAAAGGAAGCACTAGAGTCAGAACCGAAAATACAGAAGAGAGAGACATGGAGAAAAGTGTAGAAAGAAGGAAAGTCAGATATGATATATATAATACAAAAGGCAAAATGGTAGAGGAAAATATTATTCAAACAGTAATAACTCTAAATGTCAATGGACTGAATTCCCCAATTAAAATACATAGACTGGCAGAATGGATTAAAAAACAGGATCCTTCTATATGCTGTCTACACGAAACACATCTTAGACCCAAAGATAAATATAGGTTGAAAGTGAAAGGTTGGGAAAAGATATTTCATGCAAACAACAACCAGAAAAGAGCAGGAGTGGCTATACTAATATCCAACAAATTAGACTTCAAATGTAAAACAGTTAAAAGAGACAAAAAAGGACACTATATACTATTAAAAGGAACAATTAAGCAAGAAGACATAACAATCATAAATATTTACGCACCGAACCAGAATGCCCCAAAATACGTGAGGAATACACTGCAAACACTGAAAAGGGAAATAGACACACATACCATAATAGTTGGAGACTTCAATTCACCACTCTCATCAATGGACAGAACATCTACACAGAGGATCAATAAAGAAATAGAGAACCTGAATATTACTATAAATGCGCTTGACTTAACAGACACTTATAGGACATTACATCCCACAACAGCAGGATACACCTTTTTTTCAAGTGCTCATGGATCATTCTCAAAGATAGACCATATGCTGGGTCACAAAGCAAGTCTTAACAAATTTAAAAAGATTGAAATCATACACAACACTTTCTCGGATCATAAAGGAATGAAGTTGGAAATCAATAATAGGCGGAGTGCCAGAAAATTCATAAATACATGGAGGCTCAACAACACCTCTTAAACAACAAGTGGGTCAAAGAAGAAATTGCAAGAGAAATTAGTAAATACCTAGAGGCAAATGAAAATGAAGACACAACATATCAAAACTTATGGGACGCAGCAAAGGCAGTGCTAAGAGGGAAATTTATTGCCCTAAATGCCTTTATCAGAAAAGAAGAAAAGGCAAAAATGCAGGAATTAACTGTCCACTTGGAAGAACTGGAGAAAGAACAGCAAACTAATCCCAAAGCAAGCAAAAGGAAAGAAATAACAAAGATTAGAGCAGAAATAAATGAAATCGAAAATATGAAAACAATAGAGAAAATCAATAAGACCAGAAGTTGGTTCTATGAGAAAATCAACAAGATTGATGGGCCCTTAGCAAGATTGACAAAAAGAAGAAGAGAGAGGATGCAAATAAATAAGATTAGAAATGAAAGAGGAGACATAACTACTGACCTCACAGAAATAAAGGAGGTAATAACAGGATACTATGAACAACTTTACGCTAATAAATACAAAAATTTAGATGAAATGGACAGGTTCCTGGAAAGACATGAACAACCAACTTTGACTCAAGAAGAAATAGATGACCTCAACAAACCAATCACAAGTAAAGAGATTGAATTAGTTATTCAAAAGCTCCCTAAAAAGAAAAGTCCAGGACCAGATGGCTTCACATGTGAATTCTATCAAACATTCCAGAAAGAATTAGTACCTACTCTCCTCAAACTGTTCAACATAATCGAAGTGGAGGGAAAACTACCTAATTCATTCTATGAAGCCAACATCACCCTCATACCAAAACCAGGCAAAGATATTACAAAAAAAGAAAACTACAGACCAATCTCTCTAATGAATACAGATGCAAAAATTCTCAATAAAATTCTAGCAAATCGTATCCAACAACACATTAAAAGAATTATACATCATGACCAAGTAGGATTCATCCCAGGTATGCAAGGATGGTTCAACATAAGAAAATCAATTAATGTAATACACCATATCAACAAATCAAAGCAGAAAAATCACATGATCATCTCAATTGATGCAGAGAAGGCATTTGACAATATTCAAAATCCTTTCCTGCTGAAAACACTTCAAAAGATAGGAATACAAGGGAACTTCCTTAAAATGATAGAGGGAATATATGAAAAACCCACAGCTAATATCATCCTCAATGGGGAAAAATTGAAAACTTTCCCCCTAAGATCAGGAACAAGACAAGGATGTCCACTATCACCACTATTATTCAACATTGTGTTGGAAGTGCTAGCCAGAGCAATTAGGCAAGAAAAAGAAATACAAGGCATCAAAATAGGAAAGGAAGAAGTAAAACTATCATTGTTTGCAGACGATATGATACTATATGTAGAAAACCCAGAAAAATCCACAACAAAATTACTAGAGCTAATAAATGAGTACAGCAAAGTAGCAGGCTACAAGATCAACATTCAAAAATCTGTAGCTTTTCTATACACTAGTAATGAACAAGCTGAGGTGGAAATCAAGAAACAAATCCCATTTACAATAGCAACTAAAAGAATAAAATACCTAGGAATAAATTTAACCAAAGAGACAAAAAACCTATATAAAGAAAACTACAAAAAACTGTTAAAAGAAATCACAGAAGACCTAAATAGATGGAAGGGCATACCGTGTTCATGGATTGGAAGACTAAATATAGTCAAGATGTCAATCCTACCTAAATTGATTTACAGATTCAATGCAATACCAATCAAAATCCCAACAACTTATTTTTCAGAAATAGAAAAACCAATAAGCAAATTTATCTGGAAGGGCAGGGTGCCCCGAATTGCTAAAAACATCTTGAGGAAAAAAAATGAAGCTGGAGGTCTCGCGCTGCCTGACTTTAAGGCATATTATGAAGCCACAGTGGTCAAAACAGCATGGTATTGGCATAAAGATAGATATATCGACCAATGGAATCGAATAGAGTGCTCAGATATAGACCCTCTCATCTATGGACATTTGATCTTTGATAAGGCAGTCAAGCCAACTCACCTGGGACAGAACAGTCTCTTCAATAAATGGTGCCTAGAGAACTGGATATCCATATGCAAAAGAATGAAAGAAGACCCATCTCTCACACCCTATACAAAAGTTAACTCAAAATGGATCAAAGATCTAAACATTAGGTCTAAGACCATAAAACAGTTAGAGGAAAATGTTGGGAGATATCTTATGGATCTTACAACTGGAGGCGGTTTTATGGACCTTAAACCTAAAGCAAGAACACTGAAGAAGGAAATAAATAAATGGGAGCTCCTCAAAATTAAACACTTTTGTGCATCAAAGAACTTCATCAAGAAAGTAGAAAGACAGCCTACACAATGGGAGACAATATTTGGAAACGACATATCAGATAAAGGTCTAGTATCCAGAATTTATAAAGAGATTGTTCAACTCAACAACAAAAAGACAGCCAACCCAATTACAAAATGGGAAAAAGACTTAAACAGACACCTACCAGAAGAAGAAATACGGATGGCCAAGAGGCACATGAAGAGATGCTCAATGTCCCTGGCCATTAGAGAAATGCAAATCAAAACCACAATGAGATATCATCTCACACCCACCAGAATGGCCATTATCAACAAAACAGAAAATGACAAGTGCTGGAGAGGATGCGGAGAAAGAGGCACACTTATCCACTGTTGGTGGGAATGTCAAAGGGTGCAACCACTGTGGAAGGCAGTTTGGCGGTTCCTCAAAAAGCTGAATATAGAATTGCCATACGACCCAGCAATACCATTGCTAGGTATCTACTCAAAGGACTTAAGGGCAAAGACACAAACGGACATTTGCACACCAATGTTTATAGCAGCGTTATTTACAATTGCAAAGAGATGGAAACAGCCAAAATCTCCATCAACAGAAGAGTGGCTAAACAAACTGTGGTATATACATACGATGGAATATTATGCAGCTTTAAGACAAGATAAACTTATGAACCATGTAATAACATGGATGGACCTAGAGAATATTATGCTGAGTGAATCCAGCCAAAAACTAAAGGACAAATACTGTATGGTCCCACTGATGTGAACGGACATTCGAGAATAAACTTGAAATATGTCATTGGAAACAGAGTTCAGCAGGAGTTAGAAACAGGGTAAGACAATGGGTAATTGAAGCTGAAGGGATACAGACTGTGCAACAGGACTAGATACAAAAACTCAAAAATGGACAGCACAATAATACCTAATTGTAAAGTAATCATGTTAAAATACTGAATGAAGCTGCATCTGAGCTATAGGGTTTTTTTTTGTTTTTGTTTGCTTGTTTGTTTGTTGTTGTTGTTTTTTACTGTTATTACTACTTTTATTTCTTTTCTTTATATTAACAATTTATATCTTTTTCTGTTGTGTTGCTAGTTTCTCTAAACCGATGCAAATGTACTAAGAAACAATGATCATGCATCTATGTGATGATGTTAAGAATTACTGAGTGCATATGTAGAATGGTATGATTTCTAAATGTTGTGTTAATTTCTTTTTTTTTTCTTTCCATTAATAAAAAAATAAAAAAAATAAAAAATAAAATAAAAAAAAGAAAATGTGTAACATTTGATCACATTTTGTTATATGAATCATAACATAGGAAGTTCATTAAGAATTTGGTTTTCAAGAATAGCCATAGTACAACCATGCGTTATCCATTTGATTTGAGAGTATAATGGTTTGCATAATTACAATGATAAAAGAGAAGGCTCAAGTACTAGGAACCTTTTGGTGTTAATTCAAAACAAGGCTATACTTGAGAATCTCCAAGACAGTCACGAGAGCTTTATGAACCCACTCCCACAAGTTAGTTATTTATTTCAGTATTAAGCGTAAGAACCAGAGAAGAGTTATACATGGTTTATCTTGTGGCTTATTTCCAAGACCTTTCTTCATCAAATTACTGTATTCTTCATATGCCATTTGTTTCTCCCCAAAGGGAAACTATCATTTTCCTTTACAAACTGATGTATAAATCAGGGTAACCAGGAACCTGTTTTCTGTTATAGTTTGGATTTAAACCTGTTGTACTGGCAAACCATGGAGATTCTGTTTTCCTGGATTTTTCATTTAAAATGTTTTTGTCTTAAAATGACTAAGATTAGATTTGGTAGCCTTACATTTTATTTCCAAATTCTGCATTGATATTGTCCAGAAATATGTGTGGCAAACATGTAAAGAGTGTAATTTTCAATTAAAAATTTGTTTAAATCTGAATGGCAATAAACAACCCATGCTGTCCTCCTGATTCTTTTCAGATGCAATTAGACCAGGACAGTGGTGGCTAAAGTAAAGCTAACTTCTTGGAACTTGGAAGCTGGGGTTTGGTAGTAGGAGAAGAATCGGACAATAAGGCACCCACTGGTCACATGATGGTCTTAGTGCATGGTTTTATTCATTTTGCCATTTATTACATATATGTATGGTATATCTTCTGGCTGACCAGAAATTGTTGGAGTTCCTAGTTTTTTGTTTGTTTTTTTGGTTGGTTGGTTTTTGTCACATGGCAATGCATATGGTAGCATTGTCTCATTTCCATCAGGTTTCCATAGATTCCATCTTCTGGCTCCTCCTCATGGCTTCCTCTTTCTCTGTTCAATTTACATTGCCTATAAGGCCTTTAGTCATATTAGATTAAGGTCCCTCTCATTCAGTGTGGTCACATCTAAAGAAACAACATCTTCAAAGGGCTTATTACGATTGGGTTCAGACTCAAAGGATCAGGGTTTGGGACCTGAGGAATTCGTCTGTGGCAGGACATGGTTTAATCTTCAACATCATCATCAGTTTTTAAATATTTTATTAGTTTTATTTTGAAGTGAGCTTTTGAATAGAAGTGAATAAAAGAAACTTCATGTTTAATGAATATGAATCTGCATTTTGCACAAAAACTATGATAATATGTAATTAGTCCAATTTTTGTTGACATTATATTAAAACATGAAAGCAAAGATGTTGAATAATCAATAAGAGCTTCTCCAAAATTATTAGTCATTTTCAAAAGAATTTCCCTAAAGTTTAACAATCATAAAATCTGCTGAAAATATATTCACATCACTCTGTAAAGGATGACTTTTCATTTAGGTCAAATATTTATAATTCTCAATAAATTTTTTGCCTTCAATTCAAGTTGTTCTATGCATGCATGAAAGCATTGGTGGAGGTATAATCATTAAATATTTTCTGCATTAGCAGAAGAATGGCATTCCAAATGTGTGAGTTCATCTCAATATCAGAGTCATTGGATGCATCAAAAGAAAATAACTGAAGAAGACATTTTTGATGACCAACTTGGTTTAATTCTATAAATTGATGTGTATGATAATAGAATAAATTTAAAACTCTTATAATTTAGCTGCATCTAAATTTAGAAAAATAATAAAATTAAGCTAGAGAATAACTATTTGATATGAAATATTTTAAGGATATAAAATTTTGTGTAATGAGCAAAAATAAGTAACATATTTAATTAATTCCAAGACAATGGGATTCCATTTTTAATAAAACCTCATGGGCAATGCCTAACCTGCAAATGTATTTGTTGGCATTTATCATTTGCCATGTCGTGTAGTGATTTCACTGTTAAAAGCTTATCAAAAACATCACGTCCTTCTCCAAAACTTACTATTTAACCTACTAAAATATATACATATTTCAACTGAAAGGAAACAGAATTGAAATATCTTCAAATTTCCTCTGAACTTACCAGATACCTGAGCAACAATAGATAGAGAGTATATTTTCAATAAAAAATACTATGCTCCACACAGAAGAATGACTATCAGGTATCAACAATATCAATTATATAATCCATAAAGTGTTCTGTATAGGCAATATAGATAATTTTACTAAAAAATTAAATTATAAAATCATAACTTTTTTGTCCACACTAAAACCTGCATGTACTCTTTTAATAGAAGCTTTATTTACAATCACCCCAAATTAGAGGCAATCCCTATGTCCTTCAATAAATGAATTGATTGCAAACAAACAAACAAAAATATGTGGTACAACAATGGAATAGTATACAGTGATTAAAAATTTAAGCTCTCAATCCCCTCAGAATGTGGAGGAATCTTACATGCATATTTCTAAGGAAAAGAAGGCAGACTGAAAGCCTGCATAGACTGAAATCTTGGAAAATGGATTATTACAGAGATATTAAACAGATCAGTGGTTGTCAGAAATTTGGGAAAAAAGAATAACTGAATTGGTAAAAACAGGGATTTTGGGGTGGTGAAACTATTATTTGTGATGCTGTAGTGGCGGATACATGACATTATGCATTGGTCAAAATTCATAAAATGCTGCAATTTAAAGAATTCAGACTGTTACAAAATAATCAAAATACATTCCTATATGAGGGTATAAGCTAACTGAAAAGGATAGGGTAAAATGTTGCTGGCGAAGTAAATTGGAGATTGATTGTAAAAATAAGTAAAGAACATTACTTTAATATTTTACTCTAATGGTGAAGTTGATTCCCATGGAGTTATAAATTAGAAATTCTAAAAGCATTTGACATACACACTGGAATTGAAAAAACAAATGAAAAGTGGATTTTGGATGGTGGCAGTCAGTCTTCTCACTACTGGAATTGGAGGTTAGAGATTAAAACGTGGAGAAAAACTAAAATGAACTAGATGGTATCGGATTAGAGTTGGAGACATCTATTGGCCTGGCTTCTAGCTCACTGGTACTTCTTTGGTTGTGCTTAATCTAGTAACACATTTTATAGAAAGCACAGTTCATTTTTTGTGTGAGATTTTTGGTGTTTTTTTTTTATTGCTAGCATTTCCATTTTGTCTTTCTTATATTCTCCATGGCTTTCCTGAAATTATGATCTAAAACTATGTATGCTTATCTACCTTTTCCACTAGTTTTTCATAGATTAATGATTATTTCAATTTGAATTTCATTGCCTGATACTTTAAAAATCACTGTCATAACAGATTCTAGTTCTGATAATTGCTTCGTTTATGTGGACTGGTATATGTCAATTTTAGTACATCTCATTACTTTCTGTTGAAAGAATTTCAAATGGTTTAAGACAATTGACCCTGGGAAATATTTTTCTTTTTTTTATTATGCTCTAGGTTGAACATGTCTTTCC
Organism: Tamandua tetradactyla; assembly: GCF_023851605.1. Classification (NCBI taxonomy): domain Eukaryota; kingdom Metazoa; phylum Chordata; class Mammalia; order Pilosa; family Myrmecophagidae; genus Tamandua; species Tamandua tetradactyla. The sequence goes on from NC_135333.1 coordinate 121,386,866, forward strand.
TTCTGGAACACTTAAAGTTGTGGACATTTGCATTAATCTAGCCAGATGTTAGACTATGTTTGAAATTCTTTGCTTCTAAGGTCACCCTCATCACCAAGGATTTCAGATTTCCTTAGTGATCCAGCTTTTTATTTGTGGGCTAATTAGCCAGGGGGGTTTTGTGAATATCAGACCCCTCTTGGCTCAGGTCTTCCTTCTTGTCTTTCCCCACATCTTTGTGCTGGTCCTAGTGAGACTCTATCTTTTGGAGCTCTGCAGACTGTGTTCCACTGTTATGCTTATTCCATACTTGTAACATGGTATTGCAGTCGGGGTGGTGGGGGCTGGAGAAGGTGGAAGTAACAGGTGTTTTGTGATTTTCCAAGGAAGCAGGTCTTAGGCAGATAATATGAACTTGAGTCTCTGGTTTGTAGCCTTCACCAGTGTTCCCCTCCCTACTCAGGGATAAAGTCTCCACCCCTCTTCCTCTCCCACAACTGCAGAGATTTTCACCAGGAACCTTAGGCTAAAATCTTGTCGTTCTTCTCCCTTAGATCTGAGGCTTTGCTGCATAGCAAGAGATTTGGGAGATGGGTCTAGAAATAGTCTCATAGAGAGTTGCCATTCCTTTCCCACAGCAGCCGCCCTCTACTACATTTTTGTGGTCCTTCCTTGAAGATTTAGTTTTGTTCCTTAGAAACGATCAGGGAAAGGTTCTGAGCAGAGAGTCATAGCGGCTGCTGTTCATTTCCCCCAGCCAGCACCACGGAGGATGCTTGCTCCGGATTGTCCCTGATTGTATCTGTGGGAACCTGGTGGGCTTCCTGGAGGATAAAGTGGAAGGAGCCCAAATTTCCCTCTCTGGACGCCTAGCGGTTTCCTGCTTTCAATAGCCCACATTCAGCATTTAGCAATTCTTTAAAATGTGTGTCTGAATTCTGAATCTCCTTACAGCCTTATATAGTGTTAAGGATGGTTGTTGCCACAGAAAAGCAACAATTTGGTTCCTGTTTCTCCCTGCTGGGACCTGTCTCCCTCCAGATTTAGAAGATAGCGGTTTGCACTCCAACCTGAATTCTAGATGCTTTTAGGAAAAGCCATTAATTTGCAGTTTGTTCAGCTTTAGATCTTGTTATAACTATGGTTATAGCTATAACCTGTCACCTCTCTACAAGCACAAATAGTCCCTTGATTTTTGTTGATTTTTCTTAGCCATTTCAGTAAATATCTCAAGGCCACCTAATTAGAAATGTTTCAGTTTAAGTGTGATGTACATTCCATAGTATTTGCCATCTCTAGGGATAATTTTTTTCTTTGTTTGCCCCAGGGCAAAACCCCATAGTTTTTTATTCAACTGAAATTTCTGTGCTTGAACAATTCAATGAAACTTCTTTCCAGAAAAATCAAAGAAGCAATGAAAATATATATTCTGCATATAATCTTCTATTCACTATAATAATATATGCAGAATTAAATTGGTAGATTAATTATTAAATTTTGCCATGTACCAGACTCCATTTTGTAGTTATTTGTTATATTTATTTTTCATCTACCAGTATAAATTATCAGATCACAAACTCTCTTGTAGTTATATAGGTATACAAAATCATTACACTGTATCCTTAAGATGGGTATATTTTATACTGTGTAATTTGCATCTCACTTCAATCAATTATGATATTTAGAAATGAAAAACTGCATTTCAACCATATCATCAAGGTGTGGATAACAAATATACTATGAGCTAGATATGTTTTGCTTTGTTTTCTATAATTCATGCAGTGTTTGTTTGCATGTAAGTTCAGCACTATATTTTGATATCATAAAACACTGGTTTATAGTGTTTAATAAACATTTGTTCAATGTATAAACACATTATTTAATTCTATGCTGTTGCAAAGTTACATTACTTTCCCTGGATAAATACTGTGTTAGTAGAGGTTCACCTATGGAGAATGTAGATTTAAGAATGATTTGCTGTTGTGTTCATTAATATTAAGCTGGGCTTGATAATTTTATGCATATTAAATATGATGCTGCCACTGATTTATAGTAATTTTTTTCGATATATTTGTTTATACCCTTTCATGTCAAATTTATGTTTGCATGACTGCCAGTGAATGAATTAATTTCAAATAGGGTAAAGGATTCTGTGAATTGAAGTGTACTATAATTTAGAGATTTAAAAAATAGCTTCGATTTAATATACTAGTGAAAATTAGAATTGATTGCTGATATCAGATATATTACCTTGGTCCTTCATTGTCAAAGCAAAATAGCATATCTAAAATTCACAGGTTTAATTTAGAAAACTGAAATGTTTCTTCCAATATATACTTCAGAAAAGCCATGCTCTTTTCATCCTAATTCAATGTTGTGTGGTCAGACCTGTTGTAAGGTGGGATCTTTTGATTAGATTGTTTCCATGGAAATGGAACCCACCCAATTCCCTTTTGATTAGGTGGAGATGTGACCCCACCCATGCAAAGTAGGTCTTAATTAGTTTACTGGTGTGGGAAACTGCTTATGGCACCCGCAGTGTGCCGGCCATCTTGGTGTCTGACGCCATCTGCTGACCACCCTATGGTCTAACACCATCTTAGGTACTAACTCAAGTTAAGTTTTTATCTCAAGTTAAGTTTCTATTTTCTCACGTCCGCTCTGCTCTGCCCAGAAATCTGCTGACTAGCCTCGGCTGATCCGCCTTTGCTATCTTAGTCTCTGCGGATTGTCTTAGCCGCAGTGCAATGCCCATCACCTGCTAAAAGGCACTTCCCCTGTCCCGCTGGATTAATACCCTGGATTTGCCCTCAATAAATTGAGACTTGATCAGAATCCTGTCTTGTCTCCATTCTCTGTGTCTTTTGTCCCCTGTTCTCGCTCCCTCCCTCAGGTCCAGGTTCGTCAGTCTCGTGGGTCGGGTCATACTGGAATCCTTTAAAGAGCTCATAGAGACAGAAAGAGCAGAGAGCCTATACAGAGAGCAAACACCCAGACACACACTTTAGGAGATGCCTGGAAAGCTGACATAGAGACGAAAGAGATGGAACCAGGTGACAGATGTTTGGAAATGCTAGGATAAGAGATGAAACCAAGAGTTGACCCAAAGAAGCCAAGCCACACACACTTAGAGAGAAAACCACTGGAATCAGAGCTGTTTGGGACCAGAAGCTGGGAGAGAAGAACAGCAAACATCAACACGTGCCTTCCCGTGTGACAGAGAAACCCTGGACAACATCTGCCTTTTATTCAAAGTCAAAGTATCTGTCTCTGGATGCCTTAGTTTGGACATTTTCATGGCCTTAGAACTGTAAATTTATAACTTAATAAATCCCTTTTATAAAAGCCAATTCATTTCTGGTATATTGCATCCTGACAACATTAGCAAAACAAAACAACAACCTTTGCTAATTATGTTAACCTAGATAAAATATCTCTTTTCTTAAAAAAAAAAGAAAACTGGAGATTTCATTTTTATTCTAAAAAGAGAATCAGAATAGAATGTTGACCTCTGATTGATCAAAACATGGTCTATAACCTGTGATTCAGTGAATATTCACCAGGTGGCTCATAATATGGACCTTTTGATTTCAAACTTACTTAAATTTTACCTTCTTCACACAACCTCTTAATGTGAAATATTTATTATACACTAAAACTGCAGCCAGGAATATAATGGCATACATGGTTTTTAGAAAATGCCTAATTATAGAAATGTAATCAACTAAAAGCCATTTAAAAAGAAAATCATCTAGATTTCTGTCTGCAGGTCCTCTAAATCATGGAGATTATTATTTCATCAAACATAGTATAAAATTATAGGAAATGTAAGAAAATTAAAATTTTATCTTTACTCTTTATTAAGCAAAATAAAATGTGCAAAGAATGATGAAAACCAAGTTTTTAAATTTGTAAAAATAGAATAAATTATCAAAAATGTTATACATTTGTTATTTAATATGTAATAGCATAAGTAATGTGCAGGAAAAAATGGATGTTTCACTTTATATAAAATACTTCAACTGTATTATAAATTAAGGTCTTCAAAGTTATAAAAGTAGAAATGAAAAATTGGGAATTTGATAAGTTTGGGAAGCAAGTTTGGAAGGGTTAGTTTAGTCTTTTTATCATCTCTGGTCTCCTCATAAGCCATTACTATTTTGAAGCATGGTGACACACAAAAATGTGATAAGATTAGACTATTCCAGTTATTATTAATATCAGAGAATGAGAAGCATTAACTAGGTAAACAATTGTATTTCCTGAAGCAGTGCAAAGTACAAATGTAGTGGAAATAATATAGAACAGTGGTAAATTTTAATATAGTGAAAAATATAATAGAAAAGAGTATATAGCCTTGAAAATGAAAATATACTTGGAGAAATGTAGAAACAATCAGGAAATTGCAAACACTGTGGTGGAGAGAGAATATAAAAGAATTACAGAGAAGATTAGAAGGTGCTCAACGTCTTTAACCTTTAGGGAGGTACAAACAAAACTCCAGTGAAATACTACTTCATATCAAGTATGATGTTGATATTTGAAAATATAAATAATAACAATTGGTAAGTATGTGGAAAAATTGCAATCCTCATACAAGAATATAATATAAATTTATGCCACCACTTTGGAAAGCAGTTTGACAATTCTTCGAATGTTGAACACTGAAATGACATCAGCCAGATGGAAGAGAAAGAATTTCCAAATGCATGGATCCCCAAAGAAACATTGAAAAACTGTTTTTTTCTTTCAGAAACTGTAAGAACCAACTATTTGAGAAATCTGGAAAATAGTCAACAATACACAGCAATCAATGCTGACTTAAAAAACAACCTCCGCACGAGTTGTGTGTAGATACAGATAACTCCAATTACCTAAATCCGAAAGTACCACACAGCAACTCTTACCAACAGTTACACCCCTCTTCTTATAAGGCAGCCATGAGTATTTTAGAAATCCCATAATTTCCTCACTTGAAGGAATTACCTTTAAATTTTTCCTTATATCTTCAAACTAGCAGTCCTGGTTGCTCTTCAAATCAGAACCTATATTATTTGGAACATGGAGCATAAAAAACAAATCACAATCAGAAGGAAGATTCCTACATGTGAAAAGTGTTACAAAATTTTGCTAATTAGAAGAAATATGGGAAATTGTGTTGATGTGCATTCCAGAGACACTAGTCCAGAGATGAAATAGGACTTTTCATCTAACTGGATTTATTGAAATAAGGATAGTTATCAGAAATTTTGTATTCATTATGGCACCTTGAGTAGGTGGAATAGGTTCTATTGGATTTATAAGGTGGTTAATAAACAGATGACACAAGGCCAACTTATGACAATAAAATTTGAAGTATCAAATATTCCTTAATACAGAGTGGTGAAGCAAGACATGGATGAGATAGGTACGTTTGGATGTTCGAACTATTCATCGACCTTCTGACCATGTCCCCTAAAAGTAATCAGAGTTGAAATAAGCACAAATATCCTTGCAGTATACTGTAGGGTTTTCTTTTTTCTTTTTTAAAAATAAAAAGCAGGAGCATTGGTGATGAAACTGGAAGACATTGCTATTGAAATGGTGTCCTAAAATCTTGGGATGATGATGAAAAGTGGTAGCACAGCTACCAGGAGGAAGAAGGAGGCATGGCCAGATTGATAATAAAAATGGCAGAGACTGAAGCAATCATGAAATTCCTGGAACAGAAATTAAGGGGAAACCCACTGAGATAATTCTTATTCTAAAATGATAATTATAAACCTAGGTCTTGTGATTGGAAGCTAACTTGTGTCATCTGTAGACTATTGCCCAGTGCAGATTTGAATCAGTTTACAGAATAAGAGCATCTTCGATGAAAAAAAAAAGATTCTGTTTAAGAAAGACCTTGAAATTTCACTTCATACATACTATAAATACCATGGTCAGTTTTCAATGGTCCGTTACCTGAAGAAGAAAAATATGAGCATGATTTGCAGACATATCTTCATCAAATAATTAACTACAAGTAAACTACAGAATTATTATATTCCACTCAGTAACAGCTGTACATCAAAGTGAAGATTGTATATATTCATTTTCAGAAACTTAAGTGGTATATATGAATGAAATGTTTGCAATGGAAACAGAATATGTAGACATTTGTGTGCCATGAATTTTTGATAAAGTACCCCTCTAGAGAGGAGACATAATTCTCTAGGTGATAAGGTGACTCATTGTGTAAAGCCATGCAGTTCCTTAACAATTCCTTTCAATATTCGATTAATAGTTTCAAAAGTACGTGGCATTGGTGGCAAGGCTTAACTCTATGCATTACTAGGGATTATCTGGCTACTACAGCCCTTCACTATCAAACTTGCCAATAATAGAGAACAATGCTGAACTTTTGGTCAAGCTCTATGTATTAAGGAGAGCAACCAGCTTCTTAGCATCAAATTGCTAATTCTTACACACCTTTCTTCATAGTGGGAGCATTTATTTGTACTCAATGGAATATTTACTTATTCTAAGTAAGCATTTGCTTTGTTTGCCATAATGCTTCTGTCAGAAGCACCTGTTGTATGTTACTATTTGCTGTATGCACTGTTAAAATTACCTCCACTAAACCGATTCTGAAAAAGTCACTCATTTTGCAGCAAAAGAATAAGGCAGATTTATATCTTTATTGATTTGTCTTACTATGTACTATATCATTCAGAAATAAGAGACATAAACCTTTATTGATTTATCTTTTAATTGCTTTATCCTATAGTTTGAAAGATGCTATATATATATAATATACTAATTTAATATACTAATTGTATTTTATAATTTTATTATTAATTTAAAAGCAGAAAGGGGATCAGGATCACTCAAAGTTTGTTTGCAAGAGTGATAGTTGCATCTCTGTGAAAGTATATTTATAAAGCCTGTTTTTTAAAAATAAGTGTGAAATGATGTATGTATAAGTTAATATGTGGAGAAAATGTTGCGCATTGGCTCAGTCACCTTATATTCCAAACTGCTTCTTATTATCTTCCTACACTACAGAGGCTGTAAATAAAATGTAAAATGACTGTCTTTCTCAGGTGACCTGGCAATGAGAGTTCAGAACATGATTAATATGTCCAGCTTAGATTCACTTACATGAGAAATGAATTTTTATTCCCATAAGCAGGAAGAGAGGCAGGCTTTGAGGAATCTCCTTTACTGATGTACTTGAAAATAGTAACCATAGGAAAGACTTCTAATCATAGTTAAGTGTTTGTGTTTTAGCAGTAATAAATTCCTGATTGTGACAGAAACAGTGCAGGCTTGGTAGCCTCATACTGCAGAGTGAGTGGTTTTCTGAAACTTTCCTGGAAGTTCATCTTGGAACATATTTCTTCAGCCCTGCTAATAAATCACTTTCTTTGATCCCTGCTAAAGTACCTATTAAGTTTAATCTTTCCTCAATTAAATGATACCATATAATATTAAATAAGTAAATAAAAAAAACTTATCTATGAGAAAAAGGAATATTATCATTAAAAAAAAAGATGGGTAACATTGAAAGAACAAGAGCCAAATATGAAAATTAAAAATTTAACTAAAATCATTGGAATTAAGAACTTGACAGGTACCAAATAGATTCAATCCAGATTATTTCAGCATATCAAGGTTTTATCTATCTGTTTGTGCTTTATTTTTTTCCTACAGCTCTACTTTGTGGTGCTTTATTTTCCAGTTTATTTTATGACGATTTAGATCTTTTCCATAACTTATACTTCTGTTGAATTTTATGCCTAGGACTTGAGGCCTGGGTTTAATATACATTTTTCCCTAGGAAGTTTCTTCTGACAGGGCAGGGATCCCTACTTACAAAGTCAATTTTAAAATAAGCACTTAATTGTTTATTTTCTTTCCCACATATGATATAGATTTGAAATGGCCATTCTGTGAACCTATAGCCACTAATTATCAAATAGATCCCTCACCCACACTCCTCATTTCTCTTGTGGCAAATTCAAAATAGGCAAATTTTGTTTTGGTTTTCTCTGAGGGCCCACATTTATATATGAGCTCTTCTTACTATACTTAATAAATTCCATAGTTACTAATCCTTTTATTCTGTTTCCAGTACCACACAACTCCCTGTAAAAGAATAACTTCACTGAGATTAGCCAGATGACTTTAGGAAAAAGCAAACTTGAGATTTCTCTTTGGCTTTTCAAGATTATTTATTTGTTCTTTTATGTCTTTCCTAACAGCTCTGTTGGTCTCTCTTTAAAATTTTCAGTAGTATTCCAAATTACTAATTCTATAATCAATTATACAATTAAATAAATAATACACTAAAGATAATCTCATGTATTAACTTTTTTTAATTTCAAGAGGTTTTCTCCCAGGTGTTTAGGGAACTTTACTTGGCCAGCCTGTGGTGCTCCAGTGCAGTATCAGATATTTTATTGACATGTTGTAGTTCATGCTGCATTGCAGTATTGAGAGGATTACGGATTTAACATTGAAGATACATACATTCTAATTCAGTATTTCATCCAAGTAAAACAGAAGATGAATTTCATTAGTTTATAATCACATAGCATTTAATGAGAATGCCCTCTTCAATAAGACTGAGGTTTTCCATGGGACTGAGATTCAATAGGACTGTCAGCAAGAATCCCAGAGGTTAACTCCAGAAGCAAAATCTGGACCACAGGCTGAAGTACATCAACTTCCTGGTAAGCCAAAATCTGATGCACCAATTTCATTAATTTTCCATTTAGTGACATTTCCTTTTGAAGTCCATTCTTATAGATTTTACCATTGTCAATTTTTTTCTTTTTTGTCATATTTAAGACATAATTAACTTTCATCCATTCCATAATATTCCTACATTACATTTTGCCATGATGTAATGTAAAAGGTGGATTCTTTTATAATCTAATTGTGTTGAGGACTGAAGCTATGGGTAACTCTATTCTCCCTTTTAATATATTATTTTAGGAGATGTGTGGAAATATTTGAATTAAGGTACTCACAATATACGTAAAAGAATATGGAGCTTGGAAAAGTAATTTTTACCCTTCTGTCTCTCCAAGTAGAAAATGGTAGACAGGAAGTCAATTAGCAAATACATCTTATCTGGCACAAACTTTCCCTTTAATGCTTAATTACATTTATAGAAAAACTTCTACCTATATAAAATAATAAGCTATTAAAGAAATAACAAAATACTGTTGCTTAACTCAAAGCCACTATATCTCAAGCAACCAAAAACAAGTTCAGTCTCTTCACCAAAGGGAAAGCCAAAGTAATCAGTTTCATTCTTCTTTGGGTAATATTCATTTGTCTTGTAGTTCAGTAAAAATCCCTCTTTACTATCTTGCAAGATGACACAGATTTAAAAGGTCGGCACCAACACTAGCTTCTCTATAAATTATTTGAGAAAATGTGGATGGGTAAGGAAATAAGAAAAATATGTTGACAGGTATCACTGATATTTTCTGCAGTTTTTTAAATAAAACCATTATTCATAAAGTACATTATTCAGGATGGACTACGGTGAGCTTCTTAATATATAACGTCAAAATATCAAAGGCATAATATGAATTTATTTCTCACTCCCAATATGTGTTAGATGCAAATTGGCAGAAGACTCATCTCCATATTTTGCTCCTTCTGGGATGCAAGAAAATATAAGATTGCAAATAATGCAGAGGTTAGAGCATGCATTCATTTGTAACTGACATGGTATTTCTGCCTGTATTTCATGGCCCTAAATAGTCTAAAAGAAATACCTATAATTATAAAGGTAAGGAATTGAAATCATATTAATTGTCAAAAATGAATGTGCCTATTATTTGCAGATCATTTTCAGTTCCAAATCTCCCCTTCAATATCTAACCCTAAAATGTGGTGATCTGCTCTGCAAACTACATTACCACATTTGCCAGCTGGTTTCCTGACATTAGAGCAAAATTGGAAAGTAGGAGAGAAGGGGCTGTTTTCTTTCTTTCTTCTCTTTTTTTTTCCCTTTGATTGTTGTCTATAGGACCACAGCAATGGTGACTTCATAGAGACAATTGGCCCCAGCTTTAGCTTATTTTAAGATTCCCAGAAGTAGCCACATCACAGCCCTCAAGTGCTCTGCACACTAAGTTTGTGGGGTAACTCTTCTAACTTTCCAGGAACCAAATGCAAACACACAACATCACATATTCGTAAGTAAGAAGACAAACTCCATGAAGCCTCTACTCTGAGCTCCTGATTTCTGAAAACCCAACTTTTCCTTCTGAGCAAGCCATCCGTATATCAATCCCTTTTATGACTATCCCCAGAAGTCAGACACATGTAGTTCGTTTTTTAAAAACCTCGTCCTGAGATGATAGTTATTTCTGAGTTACCTTTGTGTACCCATATTGTCTTTCATCAGTGTCAAACTGTTTATGCTGCTCTTTGTATGAAATCTCTGCCAGTGGTATATATATATATTTTTTTTTTCCTGTCTGAACACTAATTGATACTCAAAAGAATGTAAATATTGTTGAATGCAAAAATGACTCATTTATGCGATATATGCATCATTGCTCCATTACCTATCCTATTTATCATTGACATTATCACAAATGTCATTAAGTATATTTCGATACTGATTGAAGAAAACCAAGGAGTCATTAACATGGGTTGGGATCTCAAAATGATTTTGTTTGTATTCGATATTAGTAATTTTTTTTTTTTTTACATGGGTAGGCACTGGGAATCGTACCCGGGTTCTCTGGCATGGCAGGCGAGCATTCTTGCCTGCTGAGCCACCGTGACCCACCCGATATTAGTAATTTTTAATGAAAAGAACTCAGAGTGTGGTTTTCATTGTAATTATCCCTTTGTGGATTTTGTAGGTGTAAATACAAAAAAGAAAGCTAACATAATTTTCCCAGATGCAAAAATAGATTCCCCTGCCTTTTTCTTAGCCCAGTTACTTTTAAAAACTTTTCATGGTTATTCTTTCTCTGTCTATTTGAGATGTATATAAATATTTTAGAAGTTAATAGTACTTTTGTAAACCAGGCATTTTTTTTCTTAAGGACTTAGGAGCCATCTCTTTGAAACATAGTGAACAGAGAAGATAATGTCCCAATTTCTGTGGGAGAGTAGATATCTGCAGGCACCTGCCTCAAAGTGGTCGTTGTCTCTCATTCAGATATGAGAAGTTCATTTTCCCTCTGAATGATACCAGTTGTCCAGATGGCCACCCCAATTAACAGCTGAATTTAGGATGAGCCATGTATGAAAAATGGTACTGTCCAGTCTTCTGGTTATCCTTTATATATATGTACATAGATGTAATAGGTTGCATTTGTTTGGCTATTTAAGAGTGAAATTTATTTTTCTCTATTTTCAGTCTCTTTAGCAAATTGCCTGTAATGCATGTCACATTATGGTTCAATACTTGTTCAATAATAAAACTCTTCCCTCTCTTCTATTTTTGGGAGAAGTTTATCTGAATTGGCAAAGAAGTTTTTCTTTTCTTTAAAAGAGAAAAAAAAATCTTTTAATTCTATTTCCCCCAACAGTTTCTCTAAGGTGCTTCATGTTAGGCAAAGGGTCTTTAAGGAATCCACATGGGACAGTGAGTCAAAGCTTAACAGGTTTATTGAGAGAGAGAGAGAGAGAGAAAGAGACAGAGTGAGAGCAGCAGGAGAGTAGGCAGGTAGGAGGCAGTGAAACCTGCCAGCAAAAGGAAGGAAAAATGGCTCCAACTCTCCTTCTGGCAGCTTGTAGTTTTAAAGGAAAAAATGCACCAGGAGGGGTTGGGGGTGATGTGTGGTTACAGGCATCGCAGGGAAATATCAGGTTGGTGCAGATCATGACTTCATGCTCATGGGTATCTGATCTGCCTTTGGTGGGTGGAGTATTGACATGTTTGTGTTCATTTATCTTGTCAGCACACCAGGTCCTATCAGAGTAGCTGTTGAGGGAGAGAAACTGAAGGGGACTTCATGCCACAGAATCCATTCTGTATGCCAAGTTTTATTTTCTCAGATCTGACATTCCTGCCTTTTTATTTTAATAAAATTGACTAGAGTTGGGATTAGGTTTGGGGGGATGCCTTAGCTCAGCTCAAAGCAATTTTCAGAAGCAACAGGGGCATTGTTTTCTTTTCTACAGTCTACCTCCTTTTGTCAAAGGGGCAGAATTGGGGAAGGAAAAATTGAAAAACTGGTTTGAGCCAGGCAGATCATCATTAATTGGACTTCTAAGCCTCTTTTGTTGAAACAGGCTGATACCATTGTTCTTGCTGTGGCAAGGAGCAGGTTTTAAATTTTTATTGTAGCAGGAGTATGTTTTCTGAATTCTGCTAGTTGGTCACAGCTGCTATTGACCTGTGAACAAATCTAGTCAGACATTGTAAGAGGCAGGGGACTAGGAGAAAAATTAATAGGATGTTAATTAAAGAGGAGTGGGTTGTTAATAAGATCTAAGGGGCATCTGGATGAATTGATGAAAATAGTTGTTATTTTTGAAGAGTTTAATATTTTCAGGTTTAAGAACTTCTTTGAAAGTGGAACAATTTGGAGGTTTTACATTTTTGTAAAACAAACTCGAGTCAAATTTTATAGAGCATTAGATATTTTTTAGGGTTTCTAGGAACATTTTTGTTTGGGATTTGCCATATTATGGCAGTTTGTAATATCTGGCCAAAATTTGCATAAAAGTAACCTCCACAATAACATCTTGACTTGGTTTGAATCTCTTAGTGATTGAAACTCTATTTTTTTTCCTCCTTTTGGTCCATTAATCCATGTCAGGGCCAGGCTTATCTTTGGAGTTTATATCTCACAGTGCCAGGGTCAGCTGTGTTCTGTGATACCAAGGTCAGTTGTATTTCATGCTGCCCGTGCCAGGTTTATATCCCTGGAAATTATGTCCCACGTGGGGGAGGAAGCTCAGAGTTTGACTTAGAGAGAGACCACATTTGAGCAACAGCAGGGATTTTCTGAAGATAGCTCTTAGGCACTAATTCTAAGTAGGTTTAGTTTTAGTTTACTATTATAGAAACAAGTTTCATAAGGGTAGACCTTATAATTGAGGCCTTGGCTACCTGGGGAATTCCTAGTAGTTTTAGCTTTCCCAGTCCTCCAAGGGAGTTTACAGACACTTTTTTATTTTTTGCCCCAAATACTTTGAAATGCAGAGTATAAACATTAACTTGCATAAAACATCAATATTTTGTTCCTTATACCAGGTTTTATGTTAAATAAAGCTTAACTAAGTTGTTTAATTTACTAGACAGATTAAATTAGTGCAAATTTTGGACAAAGTAAACATTTTTCTTTTATCTCACACAAAAGTGAAAGCTTGAAAATACAAACAATATTATTTTTTACCTTGTATATTGATTTATCTTGATTTTAACTATATCAGTTTCATCACATCTTTAATTGGATTTGGTCTCTTGCAATTTTTTAGTTGTTCCTGTGTGGACCTATGGTAACTTTCAGAGTTGCAGAACTAGATTTGAGTTTTAGATGTTATATAGACACTTAAAGTTTCAGGGAATTACTGGGTTATATAAAGAATACAGTACCTCAAAATTTAATAATAGTTAATGCTTACAATCTGAGCTTTGATCTTTATAAGTTTTTTTATGAAGCTATTTCAGAAATAAAAACATTAGTTGTTTTATATTAAGAAATCATAGCAGAGGTTTTGTTCTATTATATTTTTGCACATTTACCATAGTTCTGTTATTTAACAGATAAATTACATATTTGTTTTACTTTTCTTTTAAAGTTGAGCACATATTTTTAGAAAGGTGTTAGAGCAAAAAGTGCAACTGACAATTTCTCTGTTTCTATGATCTGTAGCCTTTTTCAATTAATTGAAACCATGATTATTAACACCATACCATTCCTTAACGTTATATAGATTAGTACTAGGATATGACATTGATAGTGAGAATATTGTCAAATTTTTAGGAATTTATACAATGTTCAAATACATGAATATTTTATTTATTTAAATTTAATTAGTAACAAGAGGGAAAACTCTTTTTAACCTTGTAATATATTTCAAATACTTCTTATGCAATAGGTTAAGTTATTTTAGTACCTTAGCACCTTATCTATACAAGGTGAAAGAACAAATTATTTGTAACAGTTTTTCCTAAAAGTGAGAAGACTTGTTTTCTGAACTAAAGGATAATGCCAGTATAAACATTAATAAGGATATTATTCTGATATAAAATATTTTAGACAGTATTTGAATGATTAAGAAAAATTATCTTTCAAAATACTTTATATTAAGAGCATACTAACAATCCATGTTAATAGAACACTGAGAAAACTTTAGTTTTGTATTAAACTCAGCTTAACACAAAAGTTTTCCCTTTTTGGAAATATATGGTAAACAGACCTATTAAATACTGATTATGACAGCCAGAATTCACTTTTATAAACTTGTACTTTATAACTCATTACAATTAATCTATGATAGACAGAATTCATTTTTAGGAACTTTTCTATATTACTTTTTACAATCCATTAGAATTTATATAATTAAAAATGATGATAAATAAAATTCATGTCCTTCAATTCTTTAGTACTTTTTTTTCAATCCATTAAGGGTTTATAATCCACAATGGCTATAACAAATAAAATCCATTTCTTTAAACTCTCTATAACCTTTTGTATTCATTTCACCTATAATTTTTATTTACTTAAACTGCACATAATCAGAAATAAATTTGATAATACATTGATAAAGATTTTAAACATGTATACTTTCTTTTAATAATAGCATTTATGAAGGGAAAAGGAGCCAGAGATCTATGAAATAATGGAGGAAGGGAAGAAATTTATGTTTGGATTTAGAACATGGCCAGGTATTTATATACTTCATACTCAGAACACATAAATGATTATTTTATAATATATTTTTAATTTCTCAGTTCAATTTAGAAAAAAAATTAAATTTTTTCTTAACAGTGTTTTCAAGGGCTGAATAATGCCAGGAATGCGTTAATTTACAGAATTAAGCATGGATTCTAAAAACTGGTTCAGAGTGCTATTTATTCAAATGCTACTTTTTTATTTAAAGGTTTTACACGTGTCACATTTATGGGGACTTTTTAGGTCATTTTTATCTCTCTGCTTTTAAAATTTTTCCAGCATTTTTATTCCTGTTATCACTGTTTTATATAAAGCTTCAATAGGTATATATTTTAACTAGAATATAAACCTTTAGAAGCTAAAATATATGTCTTTTTATTCATGGCAGACTGGCATTAATAAAGTTATAACTCCAAATTCTTGTACATATTGAGGTAACAAATGGCTAAGCAAGAAAAGGCAGATTTTTAAAAATTCAGGCAATTAAAGTTATAAAATATCTATTTGTATTTTTATTAAGCTTAATTGATTTTTTTAAGGAGAACATACTTAACAGGATAAAATTGCTTATGTTCAATTCAAAAATTCATCATTCAATTCCTTGTTTGTTTTTATAATATTTTAAAATTATGAAGAACTTTAAATGTACATCGACTATTAAGTTCTGGAAAATATACTGAACTCATTGAATTTGTCCCAAGTTTAAATCTAGGAAAACTTCTTAATTGGTTGCACAGACAGAAAGATATTAGGCTTCTTGGGTTTGAAAGTTTTTGGTAAGGGCCATGGAATTTTGAGAGTTTTTATTCTTTTCCCTTAATTATTTTTAACTATCAGATTCATTTTATTAAATATTTTTGAGAAACAGGCAAGTAAAAGATTGATTCCCCATTTCTACTGTTTGCAGAATGATTTTAACTGTGTTATTTTTAACTTTCACTATAATAGTAGTATTTTATTTTTAAATCACAATGAGGCCAGATTATGTTACAGAAATTAAACCTTTTTATAGGCTTATAACCAATTTTTTTTAATTTAATACAGCCTGAAGATTCCCTTACTATAAGAATTTTTGTAATTAGTAACCAGATATGAACATCTGACTAATATCAATGTAGGAACATACCAATTAATAATTAGACTGAATACATTAGCTAATGAACAGTCTTTAAATATTTAATATACTGAATATATTAGTTAACAATTAAACACACATGAAACACTTATGACCCCACTTTAGAAGTGATTAGCAGACTAGAAGGTTTTACTATGAAGGAGGTTTTCTATGAAGTTGTTAAGCTTGGGAGGAGGAACTTTCAGATCATTTATTAATTGAGAGTTTCATCTTGTGGCTGTTTTTGTTGTTTTAAAAGGTACTGAGGAAGGCTTATGGAGGTTTTCTCATACGAGGCTTAGAGTTTTTGCTCCCTTGGAGGCTTGTGGAGCTACCCAAGACAGTTTTAAGTGAGACTAATGGCCCAGATTTATGATCCAGTCACAACAACAAAGCAGGCATCCCCAGTTTGTTGTTGGGATAAGAAGAGTGCATGTAGTCTTTCACTCAGGGCATCACCCATTATTTTGACTGCTGAAATGGAGAAAAGTACTTTGGAGCTGTAAAGTTTCGACTAAATGCTTAGATTTTTCAGGCCAATAAAAAACACTCGGGGAACTGACTGGGGTGCAACATTAAAACAGGTTGAAATGTCATGGGATAGCCATCCATGGGACACAAAACTGTCAAGGGGAGGATCTGAGCAGAAAGCCATCACTTACCTAGGGCCAAATTAATTGTAGGTGTTTGAGTGTGGTGGATGTGAACCGGCATCACATTAAGATGGTCTGAGCTAGGAAACTCAAGCCATCAAATCACATGGAAACCACAGTGACCATGCTGTTTGGGGAATGGAGTGACTGAAAGGCTGCTCCCATAGCCCTGAGAGGCTGGAAATTCAAACTCCAGTCCTATCTCCAAATAGGGTCTACTGGAAGGTGGTCCCATATCCCTGAGGGGCTGTAAAGCTAAGGCTTAGCCAGACTTCCATCCTGGGTATTCGGTACCATTTATGTTAAGCACAGGGTCCTTAAGGAATCCACATGGGACATCAAGTCAAAGCTTAGGTTTATTGAGAGAGAGAAAAAAAGTGACAAGAGTGAGAGCAGGGGGAGAGTAGGCAGGCAAGAGCCAGCAAAACCAGTCAGTGAAAGGAACTCTCTTTCTGACAGCTTATGGTTTTAAAGGAAAAAAACATGCCAAGAGGGGTGGGTGGCGATGTGCAACTGCAGGCGTCACCAGGAGATATCAGGCTGGTGCAGATCATGACTGCATGCTCATGGTTATCTGGTCTGCCCTCTGGCAGGTGGGTTTTGGCATGTTTGTACTCATCTATCTTGCTGGCACATCAGGTCCTACCAGAGGAGCTGCTGAAGGAGAGAAACTGAAGGGGCCCCCATGCCATAGAATCCATTTTGTATGTCAAGTTTTATTTTCTGAGACCTGATACTTGAGTCTGTGGTTTGATATCTTCTCACTTTGGAAAACTTGGCAGCTACTGATTGGTATCTTGCTTCTAATTTTTATTTTCTCTCCTTACCTTCTGGGATATCAATTTACATGTGTTTTATAATTTATGACTGTGCCACATATCTCATACACTCTTTTCTTCCCCAAGGTTTTGACATGCAAGATCAAGGCATCAAAATGTTAACATTTTCTCCCAAAAGACTGAGGTATTGTGAGCCTGGTTGCTGATGAGGCTTGGTCTTTAGCTTTTCCATTTACTGGTAGTGCATTTTGTGGCTTCTCTAGACTCTCCATTTTTTTTTCCATTGGCAGGCACCAGGAATCGAACCTGGGTCTCTGGCATGGCAGGCGAGAACTCAGCCTGCTGAGACATCATGGCCCACCCTCTCCCTTTTCTTTTTAGGTGCTCTTTTCTTTCTGCTGCTCACTGAAACCCCTCTGTGACTTTCCTTCACTTTCTGAACATTTGGCTTATACCGATCCAGTAATAAAATTAAGATCTATCCCAATAGAGTTGGGCCACACTTCAACTGAAAACATCTTCAAAAGCTCCTACTTACAACATGGTTGCATCTAAAGGAGGGGATTGAGTTTAAGAACATGTTTTTCGAGGTACATAGCTCCAAAAGACAGCTTCCTTTTTATCCTTGGTTAAACTTATCCCTAGGTATTTCATTATGTTAAATGCTGTTGTATATGAAATTTCATAATTTCCTCTTCAGATTATTAATTAGTTCTGTATAGAAACCTTAATGATTTTTGCTTGCTAATCTTTTAGCCCACCACTTTGCTAAATATATTTATGAGCAATAATAACTTTGTTGTAGATTTTCCAGATTTTTTTTCCATATGGGATCATGTGATCTGCAAAGAACAAAAGTTTTGCTTCTTACATTTTAGATGATTCTATTAATTTTTGTCTCACCTAATGCTATCACAGGAACTGCCAATAGAATGCTGGATGGCAGTGGTGACCGTGGGCATCCATGTCTTCTTCCTACTTTTAGAGGGAAAATTTTCAGCCAATCGCAATTGAGTATAATACTAACAGTAGGCTTTTCATATATGCTCTTTATCATTTTAAGTAAATTTCCTTCTATTCCTATTTTTCTAATTGTTTTTATCAAGAAAGTGTAACTATTCTGCTTCTGATTCTGATCTTGTGTTTTTTTTTCCCTTACTCATTTACTATAATGTATTACATTACTTGATTTTCCTATGTTGAACTATCCTTTCATAACTGGGATAAGTGCCACCTGAACATGGTGTATAATTATTTTAATGTACTTTTGGATTCAGTTTATTAGTACTTTGTTGAGGCGGTATGCATCTATGTTCATAAGGGATATAATTTATACATTTTTTTTGTTGGATATTTATGTGTCTTTGGTATGAGGATTATGCTGACCTCATAAAATGAGTTTGGAAGTATTCCTTCCTCTTCAATATTTTGGAAGTGTTTAAGTAGGATTATTGTTAATCCACTTTGAAATGTTTGGTAAAATTCACTAGTGAAGCCAGGTGGTCCTGAGATTTTCTTGGTAGGGACATTTTTCATTACTGGTTTTTTACTTCTTGTTGGTCTGCTGAGAACTTTTATTTTTTCCTGTGTCAATGAATAATTTCTAGGAATTTTTCCATGTCATCTATTTTTTTACCATACAGTTGCTCATAGAATCATATTATCACTGTTTTTATTTCTTTGCATAAAAACGAGTATCTCTGCTTTTATTTATCTTTTCAATTTCTTGTGTCCTTCCTCTTTTTACTTTGTCAAACTTGCTAAATGTTTGTTGATTTTCTTGAAGAATGAATTTTTGTTTTCATTAATTTTCTGTATTTGTTATTCTCTAATTCATTTATCTCTGCTCTAATCTTTTTTATTTCCTTCTTTTTGCTTGTTTTGTTTTTAGTTTCCTTAATGTTTTCTAGATTATCTAGCTATGATGTTAGGTATCAGATTTGACATCTTTCTGCTTTTTAATGTAATCATTAAAGCTATAAATTTCCCTCTCAACTCGTTGCTTCATTCCACACATTTTGGTATTGTGTGTTTTTATTTTCATTCCCATCAGCATATCTACTAATTTCTCTTTGATTTCTTCTTTGACCCATTGATTGTTTAATAGTGCATTATTTAATTTCCACATATTTGTGAATTTTCCATCTTCATCTGTTATAGATTTCTAGCTTCATTCCTTCATTATCAGAAAAAAATACAGTGCATGATTTCAATATTTTAAAATTTATTGACAGTTTATTAGATGACTCCATTTTCTATCCTAGACAGTGATTCAGGTGCAGTAGAGAAGAATGGGTGTTTTGCTGCTATTGTGTAAAGTGTTAGGTCTACTTGGTCTCCCAGTGATCTGAAGTAGCTGGTCAAAGCACTGGCCAGTGATCAGACCACACACCTTTGGATTTTTTAAGACTAAGTCTATATGTGATGTAATAGTTTTATTTTCTTTAAAAATGATTTATTCCATATCACCCATAATGGTTTTATTTCTCTTATCAAACTGTAACATACATGTCATCCTTCTCTTTTGATTTAAAAACCCATGTGAAGGGTGGGCAATGGCGGTTCAGTGGCAGAGTTCTTGCCTGCCATGATGGAGACCCAGGTTCAATTCCCTGTACCTGCCCATAGTAAAAAACAAAAACAAAACAAACAAAAACCATGTGAAGAATGTATTAATGCATAAAAGTAAAACAGTTTTCTCATTTGTTTAGTACATAAATTATACATATTTTCTAAAATATGTGTAATCTTCCCCAAAGATAACTGCTAAACTGTAGATGTATTTTATCAATTATAGGCATCCTTCTCTACAGCAAATCTCTATTTTTGGTACCAATTCAAGTTGGTTTTTCATCATTCTTTACACATCCCAATTATATTTTCTTCAATAAAGAGTAAATATGAAATATTTGTTCTTCTTACACTTCCTCTAATTTTGCACTATTTTGAATGAAAGAACAAATCATTGCCATAATTTAGAGGATATGTAGATAGTTCTCCAAATGCTTTTTTCTGCAAATAGTTTTAAGTTAATTAAATTTTTTTATTTAGGTACTTTCTTAAGACTCAAATATGGTATTGTTTCCTGGCTGGCCTTTTGGTATGTAATAGATGTTTGACACTAAGAGGTTGTTTGAAGAGGGTGAGATGAAGTATATTTGAACCCAAAGGATATGTATTATAAGACCTGGCAAATAATTCAGTAACTCAAAGGCTATAAACAATGTTGTCACTTGTCAGAGGTCAACATTCTATTCTGATTCTCTTTTTGGAAAAGAAAAGGAGAGCTCCTGTTTTCCTTCTTTAAGGAAACAGATATTTCTCTAGGTTATCATACCTTGAAAGACCTAAGGTTGTTTATGCGAACTTTCACTCTCCACTCTAGGAATTAGATTCCATCTTAATGGCAACATTTTAGGTTTCCTTGTAGATGCTGTAGTGAGAGACTTAACTTGTTTTTTTAATAGTTAATGATACTGAACCCAATTAGTATCTTTTTCTGCAAGAATTCCCAAGGAAATACACACCAGATGTCAAGAAATATTCTGTTTGTAATAAAGAGCAAAGACAAATCTATCACTCTATAGAGAATAAAAAGACTTTGCATCATAAAGGGAGGTATTAAATGCTCAGTTGAGTGACAAATTTTAAAAGAACTATCTACTTTTCTGAGTATGAATCAAAAAATTAAATTTTTAGATTTTAAGTATAGTATATACAGATACTATTCAGTTTTATGTGTAGGGGAATCTGAAAAACATATCTGAAAATGTCACTGTATGCTGATTAGAGATGAAAATTCTCTGGGGTTTGAATTTTTATCAAACATTTTAATGTGAATGAGGAGTTAAGAGTTGGAAGTAAGGAATAAATGAGGGTTATAAAGAAATAACTATTTTATTGGGAACAGCATTCTTATTAAATGTTGTTTAATAATACAAAGAAATATTTCACAATGTGGAGATCACGGAAAGTAAGTATTTTCAGCATGTTGCTGTTTCTGTACAAAGAAAGCAATGTAATCCTTTCTATTCTTTAAATGTGATCATAAGATGAAGACAATTAAATCCAGAATTAGTAATGATGAATATATTTGTGTAATACATGATTAACATTTAATAAACACATTGAAAAGATTGATTTATGAATTTCTCTCTTAAAGTAATACCATAAACAACATTTCCCAATGATTTATATTACAAATAGTGACTAGTATATATCTCTTTATATGTAAGGAAGGCTTGTGTACTTAAATATTACCTGATACAAAATTGTATTTCTTATATTGATATAATAGAGTTGAAATTGATTGAACATTTGAGAAAAATAAATGCAAATTTCACACAAAATTTCCACATATATAAATTCTGATACATATTGTGCTAAAATTCATAAAAACTCTTTCCGTTGCAGAAGTTCGAATTGGCAATATGGAACACAAAGACCATCCAGAAACAGTATCCTCAGATACTATTTGTGACCAAATTTCTAATAAGTAAATTTAAAAAAATCAGACTTGATTAGCTGTGTAAAGTGTGATCAACAGTAAATGTACAGCTTGCTGAAAGAGATTGAGCAAGAGATTATTTTAACAGACCAACTTTATATATATAATTTCTTGTGGATTCAGTAAGATTGCATTAATTATTTCTCATAATTTTAAAGATACTTTTTTAAAAGTTTCAAAGAAACTTCCAGATACTTATAAAAAATTTGTTAAATCTGTTCTGTTGCAAAGTAAAGAATTTAAAAAATGAGTAGGAAGAGGAGATGAAATTAAAAAGATTAAGCCTGTGATTCTGACAGCTACATGAAAAGGTTAGAAACAGAGGTGCAAAAACGCCTGAAAAAGTATCACTGATGATGGAGGACAAGCACTTGACCCCCAAATACATCTGTATATTCCCACTTCTTAGAGATGGAGAAAGAAAAAACATAGGTAATCAAATATTGTTACAGAAAAATGTTTCAGCTGAGTTAGCTGGGTCTTTCATATATTTTCTAATCTATGCACGGTGAAGACTTTTAAACTTAAAAATAATTTCCAGGTTCATTTCCTGGTGCCTACCTGTGCAAGAACATAATAATAATGATTATCTATTTTTTCCCAGATCTAATGTAGTTCAGAAGGAATTTAGCCATGAAGAACCATACACTGGTGACAACATTCATTCTACTTGGATTGACAGATGACCCCAATTGGCAAATTGTAATTTTCCTTTTTCTATTTCTAACATATTTATTGAGTATCACTGGAAATCTGACAATCATCCTGCTCACCCTGGTGGATTCCCACCTCAAAACACCCATGTATTTCTTCCTTCAGAATTTCTCCTTATTAGAAATCTCACTGACATCTACCTGCATCCCTAGATTCCTGGTCAGCATTGTGACTATGGATAAAACAATTTCCTATGATGCTTGTGTAACGCAATTGTTTTTTTTCATCTTCTTGGGTGCATCAGAGTTTTTCCTGTTGGCTGCCATGTCCTATGACCGCTATGTGGCCATCTGCCAACCCCTTCATTATGCCACCATTATGAGCAGCAGAGTCTGCACCCAGCTGGTCCTCAGCTCTTGGTTGAGTGGGTTGTTAACCATCTCTCCTGGCCTTATCATGGGCCTGGAGTTGGAATTCTGTGATGCCAATTTTATTGACCACTTTATCTGTGACTATTCTCCTGTCCTGCAGCTCTCCTGCACAGATACACATGTGATAGAACTGTTAAGTTTTATTTTAGCCATTGTCACACTCCTGCTTACATTGGCCCTGGTGGTACTTTCTTATGCAAATATCATAAGAACAATTCTGAAGATCCCTTCTGCCCAGCAGAGGAAAAAGGCATTTTCTACCTGTTCCTCCCATGTGATTGTCATTTCTCTCTCTTATGGCAGCTGTATTTTTATGTATATTAAGCCTTCTGCAGAGGAAAGGGTATCTTTAAACAAGGTGGTAGCACTACTCAGCACTTCAGTTGCACCTGTGTTAAATCCGTTTATATATACTCTAAGAAATAAACAAGTGAAACAAGCCCTGAAAAATATAATTAAAAAAATCACATCTCTATTACCTTAAAATGATAGTTTTGGCTTTTATAAAGCATACCACTAAAGCTTATTGAAAAGTGCCACATATATCAACTACCGTTTTAGTATATTCATTTATTTTAGTTTTACATTATGAGAATTATTAAAGTCAATCAGAAGAAGTCTTTTAGTCTTATTTTCTATATTAATATTCCTTTATTCATTGCTCAAATCATTTAATTCTTTGAATTTAATTCTTTGATTTTGTCCAATCTCAATATATTCAGCTGAGAATTCATTTTGGAAATCTGATAACTTCATGTTTTTTGTGCATAGATGTGCCTAGAACATAGACCACATTTGAACTCTATAAGTATGTTTTTAATCTGTAGGAATAGATTTCTTTATATACTACAGAGTATATATATTTTAGCAACATATATGATATTTCTATGAACATAATATTGAAATTCAAAAGAGGTATTCATGTTTAGACTTAATTTTCCAAATTTCTGTTCATTTGCAAATCAAATGAAAGCTTTTTTCATTTAAGTAATAGGGCTTTACATCAGAAGCTATTTAAAAATATACAGGTAGGGTGCACGGGTGGTTCAGAGATAGAATGCTCGCTTTTTCTATTGGAGACCCGGGTTCGATTTCCGGTCCATACACCACCACCCCCCCAAAAATGTATATATATATATATATATATATATATATATATATATATATATATATATATATATATATATATATGTATGTAGACTATACCACTGTCAGATATTAAGTAAATGCTGGATCTTATATTCGTATCTGGGCTTTAAAATTCAGGACCTATGCAGGTAATAACTCTGCAATATTGGCTTTTATGTACATCAATGGGAGTATTTGATCTGGAATAATGAAGATATGAGTAACAACTATCCTAAAATATTTCAAAATCCAAATTATATCTGTATAATTCTAGGGGACATAAATAAAACTTACATTTGAGATTTCTGAGATATACTTTTTTTTTTATTTTTTTTTTATTTATTTTTTTTTTTTTTAGAGAGAGGGAGGAAGGGAAGGAAAGACAGAGAGAAGGAAGGAAGGATGGAAGGAAGGAAGGGAGGAAGAAAGGGAAACATCTTTAAACATTTTCTTGTTTTATTATATTTTGTTTGTTTGTTTGTTTCTTACATGGGCTGGGGCCGGGAATCGAACCGGGGTCCTCCGGCATAGCAGGCAAGCACTCTTGCCCGCTGAGCCACCGCGGCCCGCCCTGAGATATACTTTTTAACATATACCAACAGTTATTCATGTTGTAATATTTCGCCATATTTTCTCTCGTGTGTTTCTTTTCACGTGCCCTTTCGTTCTCTTGTATTGCTTTCTTTTTATTCGCATATCATGTTCTGAATAATCACTAATGTTCTTCTAGTTTCTCTCAAGAGATCACTCTCTCTGTTATACTTTTTTATCCAACACCATCATCCAACAGCATATTTGATTAATTAGTCATTCAAAGAGTAAACTATTGCACTTGTTTAAATTTAATTTCTTATATAGCAGCTCCATTATTCTCTTTCCCTTTACCTTGATTAACATTTCTTCATAGTGCAGAATATTAACAATTTTTCTAGGATGAATTATTTGTTTCAAATATTGGAATGTCAGGTCTGTGAAAATAGGGGCTTTAATTTGTTCACCCCTGTATCCACAAAGCCTAGCGCTCTGTCTGGTACACAGTACTGCTCAACTATAGTTAAATGACAAATACCAACTCTAGAATAATAATATCTTTGTAATTTGCTTTAGTGTTTGTTTGTTTTAGCACCCCTTTTAAATATACCTTGTCAGAAGTTTTTCTGAATACCCGCATGTTTGTGTATAGTAAACAAAAGGCACATATTCTATTTACAAGGGTAATGCTGTTTGTGTTTAAATGAGGTTACAGATATTTCATTTTTGTTAACTTTTCAACTCAATCTGATAATACTTCAGTTAATTTAATTGGTGTTTAATAAGTATTATGTATTATTTTTCAGGGTTTAACAAGAGATATTTCTCTCTATATGTATCTCTGTATCTCTATATCTGTCAGCTTCGTATCTATATCTGCAATCATATTTTATTTTTTAAAATCTTTTCTTTCTTCCAGTTAGGTGTGTGTTTTGTCTTCTTTTCTATGAGGATTTTTCCCTCAGGTGTAACAGTAATCTTCCACATTTTGAACTCTCCATTGTTTCCACACCTTTAAATTTTCTTCTGGCATTTCCTGAATTTTCAGAGAGCTTTTCAAATTGGTCCTTTTTTCACTGCTTTAATTTGCTACAACATCAAATTTAGTTTACTCTTAAAGATCTGACTTGTAATTCTATTTTAACTCTTTTTTCTTTGCAAAATTTTATTATATTAAGCACCCTTCTTTTATGCCATTTCTTATACTCTTGCTTCCTACTCATTCTCATTATTGGCATAATTAGTTTGTACTTTTCTCCTGCTTTATATTTCCCTTTTAATAACTCTCCCTTTTTTTCTACAATATTGAACTTGCTAAGCTAGCTCTGAATCTTATTTCTGTATCTGACACTTTTCTTTTTTTTCCTTTTTTCTATTTCTTTTCTTTTCTTGTTCTCTTTCTTGCTTGCTTTTTTACTTAGTGAGCTGGGTGCAAGTTATTTTATACATATTTTCTTTTGCATTATTCTCTATTTTCCATACTAAAATTTTCCTTTCTGTTCAAGCACATATATTTCACATGAATGAAGAAGTATGGGCATTTTTTCCCCCAGGGTAAGAACAGGAAAAAAAAAATCCCCAAAGCTAGAAAACAATAAGGAATGAACACCACACTTAAAACGAAACATTTTAATTAGGCAGCCTTGGGAGAATTACTGAGATGACTTAAGAACAGTAACCAAAGCCTCAAGGGACTCTATTTGAGTCTATTTGAGTAGAGAGCTGAGAGACACATCACTCCCTTCCTTATACAAGGATTAGCAACAACTGGGCCACCTGCAAATTAATGGCTTTTCTTAAGTGCGTGCTGCAATTAAGATTGCATTGAAACTGACTAACACTTAAACTGAAAGGAACACAGGTGCCAGTAAGGAGAAACAGGAATCATAGTGTTGCTTATCTATAGCAAAAAAGCATCTTTAAACACCTTATAAACCTGTAAAAGATTCAGAATTCAGTCAGAGATTTTAATGAATTGCTAAATGCTGAATATGGGTAAACAGGAGAGTGGGAAACCTCTAAGGGTCCATAAAGGGGAATTTGGGCTCCTTCCACAACAAATTTCAAACACAGTCCAATACAGGGGCTAGATTAACGCAAAAGTCTGCAATAAAGGTCTACCAGAATGGGAGGTATTTTCAACCACAAGCATAATAAACAAAATTACCTCAGTGTCAATTGTCTTCAACAATTTGAAATTCTTTCAACAAGAGCTAATGAGACATACTTAAAGTAGAGATATACCAGGCCACATAAACAAAGCAATCATCAGAACTGGAATCTGGTAGGACAGACATTTTGAACATTATCAGACACAGAAATTAAAATTGAAATAACCGTAAGTAATATGTAAAAGACTAATGGAGGAGGTAGATAGTATATACAGTTTAATAATTACAATTTCAGAAGATAGCTGGAAACTGTAAGAAAGACTAAAATGGAAATGCTAGAAATAGACAAAATTCTCATAGAAACAGTGATGAAAAAATGGTATACTTAGTCTACTAACATTTGCACAGGGCATGTTAGTAGACTAAGTACAGCCAAGGAAGAAACAGGGAGCTTGAAGCCAGATCAAAAGATGTCTCCAACTCTCATTCCATACCACCTCGTTCATTTGAAGCTTTCTCCCCATTTTGTTCACTAACTTCCAATTCCAGCAGTGAGGAACCTGGCTTCCACCAACCAACATCCTTTTGTTTTTATTTTTTCAATTCCAGCATGCATGTATAGTGGTTTTGGAAATGCTATCCTATAACTGTAAGGAATCCACAGTACCACTTAGAGTACAGTACGCAAGTAATGTTCATTTGTCCTTACTCTCACAATCCACAATCATCTCCAATTATTACTTGTCAGCCACTTTTTACACCATCCTTTTCAGTTAGGTTATACTATAGTATGGTAATACATTTAGATTATTTTTAGCAGTCTGCATTCCATTCTGACCTCTCTACTTTATAAATGATATTTAAATTTTGTTTATATTTAAGTTCACTGATTGTACTATGGATTTTGACCAATGCATAACGTCATGAATCCACAAACACAGCATCACAGAGAATAGTTTCACCACTCCAAAAAACATTTTTCACCAATTCAGTTATTCCTCTTTCCCAAACCACTAACAACTGCTATTCTTTTTAACGTCTTTGTAATTCTGCATTTCCCAGGATGTCAGTGTATGCAGCCCTTCAGTCTGCCTTCTGTTACCTAGAAATATGCATGTAGGATTTTTCCACATTGGGGTGGATTGAGAATTTATATTTTTAATCACTATAGAGCATTGCATTGTTGCTCCACAGATTTATTTTTGTTGTTGTTTGTAATCTCTTCCTCTATTGAGGGACATATGGGTTGCTACCAGTTTGGATGATGGTAGATTAATCTGTACTGAAAAAGTGTACATGCAAGTTTTAGTGTGGACTGAAAATATTATCATTTAACTCTTATCATTTAAAATTTGATAAAAGTATCTATAATACCTATACAGACTCATTTTATGGATTATAAACTTGATTGCTGATGCCTGGTATTCAGTCTTCTCTGTGTAACAGTCATTTTATTGATAATGCACTTTTTATAGTTGCTCAGGGATGTGGTAAACTCAGGGGAAATTGGAAGATGTTTCACTTCTAATTATTTTCAGTTGAAATATGCATAGATTTTATTATAATAAATGTTACCTTTTGGAGAAAGACATGATTTTTGATGAGATTTTATCAAATTTGTCACTATGCCACATGGCAAATGGTAAATGTCAACAAATACAATTTGCAGGTTATGCATTCCACATAAGCTTTCATTAAATATGGAAACCTGTTGTTTTGAATTTAAATATTTTGTGTAATTTTACTCATTGAAAAATTTTAATAGCATTCAACAAATATTTTTTTCTGCTCTTCCTTTTTTTTAAAATATATTTTTATTGAGAAAATTTCACACACATACATTCTATATATGGTGTACAATCAATGGCTCACAATTTATCATGTAATTATGTATCATCACCGTGATCATTTTTAAATACATTTGTGTTACTCCAGAAAAAGAAACGAAAAGAAAAAAGGAAAAACTCACAAATACTGTACATCTTTCCCCTCCCTCTCATTGATCACTAATATTTCCATCTACCCAATTTATTTTACACTTTATCCCCCCTACTATTTATTTATTTTTTATCCATATGTTTTTACTCCTCTGTCCATACCCTGGATATAAGGATCATCAGACACAAGATTTTCACAATCACACAGTCACATAGAAACATTATATCTTTATATAATCATCTTCAAGAATCTGTGCTGCTGGAAATACTTTAAAGCAATAAACAAGCCAGGCTAAAAGATGGATTCATAAGGCTGAGTTAATGGAAATTTTGGGAAGAACATGGACTGATTCAAATCCGGCATTTGAAAAGCATGGTTGAAGATTTTGATGACAGTCTGGGGTACCATACTATTTGAAGAAACATAGTATTTCACATTAGAAAAGTGTCATTCTTGAAATTTTCATAAGGAAGATGGTTCTAAGTGTGGGGAATATGAGGCAAAGTAGAATTTGAATTGCAGTGATAACTAGGAATAGGATGAGGAAAAGGTACATATTGGAGGGATTATGTTCATATTCATCCCATAAGAGCAATTAACTTCTACTCTATTGTATCTGAAGGAGATCTTTTCAGGACTGTACTTCAGGTTCCAACTAAAAAATATAAATAGCCATGGATTACAGAAAAGATTGCCCACTTGAAGGCAGAGTGCTTACTCATCTGTGCTTGTGCTCACCTTTATCAATTGCATGGACTATGTATAATGTTCCTCTACACCTGGAGACCTCATAAGTTCAAAACAAAGTGCACAATATCTCAGAATTATTATCATCTTCCTGAGCTTATTTTATCTGTATGTGGGAAAAAAATTATCTATACCTTATACACAGTGGTCTATTTGTTCCCTGATGACATTTTTAAAGGTCAAATAACATTAGTGATATTATCACAGCTATACAAAATATTTGAAAAGAGGCAGTCAACTAGAAAATTCAAAGCATATGTACTTAGTCTCCCTTCTGCTAATAGTTGCAACTTGCATCTTTGAATACAAAGTACATATGCTTTGTATTCAGATACTGTAGACCCACGAAAAGTTCTTCAGTGAATTCCAAATTTAGAACATATTCACTTCATTCCCTAAGAATGTTATAGGTATCATTTTGCATTTAAAGATAGGCTTATTATTCAAGATAAATCAGGTGACATAAAACAACTATATATTGATACTGAAAATTTTCTAAGATAGCATGTTACTGTAAAAATGTAAATGTGTCATACAGTGATCAGTAAGTTGCAACTATTAGCAGAAGGTAGACTAAGTACATATGCTTTGTATTCAGATTATATTTATTTGAATATAGGCTTTACCTTAGTATATTTGTAACACTGAACACATTTCTCAATTCTTTTCAACATTTGTTACTTCATATATAAAATGCAGAAATTTAACTATGTACCTTATGGGAAATTTATAAAGTATAAATATGTTATTCTATCATGAAATGATAAATTCAGTACAGTCAATTACGATAATTAAGAATAGGCCAAACGTTGATTTATTAGGGTTAAATGACATATAAAGACCAATTCTGGACACTTAATTTACTTTTCTAAATCAAGAAGACATGAAACAGTAGGGGAATTTAAGTTTAATTTTGAAATGTGTAAAATGTAGATTAATCAGAGAGTTGAAATTATGAACAGAAAGATGTTTCAATCAAAGGAATTCTAGATCTTGAAAAAATGTATTGAAAAGGGTAAAATTCAATAGCATATTATGCAGAAAAAAACCAGGCTTATAGCATTAGAATGACCCTTTCTTTTTCTGTGCAGATGTAATTTCTTCAATCATCCTTACAATATATGTATATGAGAGAACCACTAGCCTGAAAGTAACAAGAAGTGTCACTAAGGCTTTACCCAAAGATTTTTAAATTATTCTTGCAGTCTTACTGAGTATACAACATAACATATTTTTATTAGGTTAATTTGATTTATTCTTTTATTCTTAAAATAATCTCCTGCTCAATTTCTTTCAGCATGGTTTACCTATCCTGTGTCCTTAGACATTTTAAGCAGATAATCGTGCTTGAATTTTTCTAATTTAGGTTTTTAAAAATTGGATATATTCTGAGGATAATAATTTTGGTTGGACTTTGTACTCCATGCAATTGTCAATTAGAACTTTTTCAGTGGAAAGGGTTTTTATCCATTTTAGCAAACCATGACAGATATAAACAATAAATTGAAAATTTACATGAAATTAGGAGTGATTTTACTCAATATTTCAATCAGTTTCAACCTTATTATATCAATGTAGGAGATACTACCTTATATTCTGTAATATTTAAGCACCTAAGCCTTCCTAAATATAAAGGACCTGTAGCAGTCAGTTATTTTTTAAATAAATGTATTGATAAGTATCAATACATTTGTTCAAGGTGTTATTCTAATACAGAAATTCATTGCTCTTCTAAATATGCATATCAAAGGTTAATCTGAGTTACACAAATATTTGTTTCTATTTCTGAATTTAATTGTTTAATATCATAATCACATATAAGGAATAGAAAGGATTCCATTGTCATTGCTTTGTACAAAACTACAAAATGCTGAAAATGCTTACTTTCCATGACTTCCACATTGTGAAAATTTTCCTTTGTACTATTAAACAAAACTGATATAGGAATGATTTTTACAGTAAAATATTTCTTTCTTTCTCATCCATGATTTCTTTGCTTCCTATCTTTTGACTACTTCTCCACATTAAAATCCAGGAACATTTAATGAAATATGCAAAACCCAATGGATTTCTCTCTTTAATCAGCATGTATTTGTACTTTCAAACACATTTTTATAATTTCCTACACATAAAACTGACTAATATCTGAATTCAGTCTATCTAACTCTAGAAATTTAATTTATTGATCTAGATTCAAAAAAGTAAATTGTTCTTTTAAGATTTGGTCACTCAATTGAGTATTTAATTTTCTTTGTGAACTAAATTGTTTCTGTCTTTACATTACCATATACCTACCTTGCTTTTTAACACAAAGAAGATATTTGTTTAGAAGTGGTGTAGCCACGAGAATTCTTGCAAAGAGGGTATTAGTTGAGTATCTTCATCATTACTCTTAAAAAAATAGTTAAGAGTCTCACTACAGCTTCCTCATACATTGTTGCAAGAATATAAATTTACACAACCACTTTGGAAAACAGTTTGACAAATTCCTCAAGCATTAAACACTGAGATGACATCAGCAAGATAGAAAAGGAAGAATTTCCAAATGCATGCCTCCCCAAAGAAACACTGAAAATTGTTTTTTATCAGAAACTGTAAGAATCAACTATTTGAGAAATCTGGAAAACAGTCAACAGTATACAGCAACCAAGTGAATGCTGACTTAGAAAACAATAACCTAAACACAAGTTGTGAGTAGATATAGATGACTTCAAGTTCCTAAATCCAAAAGTACCACACAGACTCCCTTGCCAATAGTTGCACCCTTCTTCCTTATAAGGCAGACATGATTTTTTAGAATTCCCATAATTTCCTCATTTGAAGAGTTACCTTTAAAATTTTCATTATATCTTCAAATTTGCTATTCCTGGATAGTATTCAAATCAGAGCTAGTATTATCTGGAAGATGGAGCACATAAACCAAATCACAATCAGAAGGAAAAGTCTTACATGTGAAAAATTGTTACAAAATTTTGCTAATTAAAAGAAATATGGGAAATTGTGTTGATGTGCATTTCAATGACACTAGTCCAGAGAGGAAATATGACTTTACATTGAGCTGGATTTATTGAAATAAGGACATTTATCAGAAATTCTATATTCATTATGTACCTTGAGTAGGTGGGATAGGTTCTATTGGATTTATCAGGTGGTTAATAAACAGATGACACAAGGACAACCTATGACAATAAAATTTGAAATATCAAATATTCCTTAATATTGAGTGGTGAATTGAGAGATGGATGAGATAGGTACATTTGGATACTGGAACTATTCATCAACCTCCTAACCATGTCCCCTAAGAGGAATCAGAGTTGAAACAAGCACAAACATCCTTGGAATGTACTGTAGTGTTTTTCCTTCTTTTTTAAAAAATAAAAGGCATGAGAAGATAGCTGAATAGGGTATATGGAGGCCAGCCCTACTTGATGGAAAAATTAGAGGGACGGGAGAATGACTAAGATGGCGATTCAAGAGTGCAACTGACCTGGAGGAGTCTTCTGCACCACACTGAGCAGCCCTGGTTGCAGGGGCCAGGAACTGAGAAACAAAAAGCTGGAGCCTGGCGTGGAGGCCCAGAGCCCATGGGAGTACATGGATGGGAGCCAGGGACTAGGAGGTAAGCCAGGCCATGTTTCTTGAATGTGTTACACCAGTGGAGCCCCATGGCCCATGACTCACCCCACACCCTGAGCACCCAATCTCCTTCATCCACTCCCATTCCTTGTGTTCCAAACACCCCTGCCCCACCAGCCCCCAGCGTGCACACCTGCTGCACACCCCCAACCCAATTATAGCCCAACTCACCTCTCCTGCACCCCTCATGAATTCTACCTTCCCCTCCATGTTCCCCGCAGGCTTTTGCCAGCACATAAAGGCCACGGGCACTAACCTACATACCCAGGATACCCCTTCCTCAAGTGTTTCACAGATGCACCACCCTCCACCCCCGAGCTCTGCACATTACTTGATGGCACTCCTAGTCCCACACATGAGCACAGACCCCCCAATCATGTCCTTCAGTCCTGGTAACCTCAGTTTATGGCAGTTCTAGAACTGCACATGTGCATGGCCCTCAGTCACACTTCCCAGCTCTGAGAAAATGCTGACATGTGCAACCAGGTCACAACTGCTGCCAACAAATGGAAGCATAACACCGACCTGCTGCCATAGCTCTACACATGTGCACAAATAGCCCCATGCCTTAGAGTAGCCCACACCAGGGATATGCCCCCCAGATCTGGGCACCTGCAAAGCTGCATCTTCCCAGGCTGCTGGGTACCCATGCTTACAAGCATCAGAGTAACATCCCCGAATTGCACCTATACCTGCCCTGAAATGAATCACTGCTGAAAGAAATCAACTTCCAAAGTGAATGAATCAATATATTTACATGTGATGAGACCAACAGAAGATCACTAAGCATATTACAATGCAGACAGATATAGCCCTGCCTGATGACCAAATTAAAACACCAGAGGAGACACAGACATCGAAAGAACTTATCAAAGATGTTCATACAACTCTATGTAATAAAATTAGTGGGATGGTAAATGACATACGGAGATCAAGGAGACAGTAAAAAAGCATAAAGAGGAATTTAAATGAATAAACAGAAAAATAGTAGATATCACAGAGATTAAAGATTCTGTTGCCTGAATAAAAAACATAATAGAGGCACACAGCACCAGATTTGAAGAGACAAAAACAAAGAATAAGTGATATAGAGCAGGATAACTGACTTTGAAAACTCAAAACAGCAAATGGCAAAAAAGATGGAAAAATTTGAATTGGATCTCAAGGAAATGATAGACAAAACAAAGAGCACAAATACAAAAAATCACTGATATCCCAGAAGGAGAAGAGAAGAGTAAAAGTCTAGGAAGAGCAGTTGAGGATATAATGGTGGAAAACTTCCAAACCTTTATAAGGGACATAAATATACCAGTCAAACTCCAAACAGAATAAATCCAAATAGGCCTTCCCCAAAACACATACTAATCAGTCTGTCAAATGTTGAAGAGAAGCAGAAAATTCTGAAAGCAGCAAAGGAAAAACAGTCTACTACATATAAAGGAAACCACATAAGCCTGAGTTCAGTCTACTCAACTAGCACCATTGAGGTAAGGAGGCAGTGGTATGAGATATTTAAGATCCTGAAAGAGAAAGACTTCCATGCAAGAATTTTGCACCTAGCCAAATTGTCCTTCAAAACTGAGGGAGAGATTAAAATTTTCACAGACCAAAATGTCCTGAAAGAATTTGTTGTCAACAAAGGACCAACCCTACAAGAAATACTAAAAGGGGCAGGCCATGATGGCTCAGCAGGCAGAGTTCTTCCCTGCCATGCCAGAGACCTGGGTTCGATTCCCAATGCCTGCCCTAGCCAAAAAAAAAAATGCTAAAAGGAATTCTGGCAGCTATAAAATGAAAAACAGGAGAGGGAGGTCTGCCAGAAGATACAGAATTGAAGAGTACCAATAAGGGTAATTTAAAGGATAAAAAGAGAAAGAGGAAGAGAATATATATATCTGCAAATAAAATAAAAAAGATAAAATGGTGGATTCAAGTAATGCCTTTTCAGTAATAACTTTGACTGTTACTAGACTAAACTTATGAATTAAAAGATACAGATTGGCAGAATGGATTAAGAGACATAACCCAGCTATATGCTATTTACAAGAGGCTCATTTTAGACCCAAGGATATAAATAGATTGAAAGTGAAAGGATGAAAAAAGATTTTCCATGCAAGTTGTAAGCAAAAGAAAGTGGGAATAGCTATAATGATATTGAGCAAAATAGACTTTAAATGTAATGGCATCATAAGAGATAAAGAAGGACACTATATACTAATTAAAGGGTAAATTCTCCAAGAAGAAATAACAATCATAAATGTTTATGCTCCCAATCAAGGAGTTCCAAAGTACATAAGATAGACATTGGCAAAACTGAAGGGAGTGATAGATGTTTCAACAATAATAGCAGAAGAATTCAATACACCACTCTCCTATATAGATAGAACAATCAGACTGAAGATCAACAAGGAAATAGGGGCATTAAATAACTTAATAAATGAAATGGACATTTATAGGTCATTGCACCCCAAAACACAAGGATATGCATTCTTCTCTAGTGCTTATGGAATATTCTCCAGGATAGATCATATGCTGGTGCACACAGCAGGTCTCCATACATTTAAAGACATTGAAATTATTCAAAGCAAGTTCTCTGATCACAGTGGAATAAAGATGGATATCATTAACCACCAAAGAATGAGAACATGCCCAAATTGATGGGGATTAAATAGCAGACTCTTAAACAACCAGTAGGTCAAAGAAGAAATTACTAGGGAAATCAGTGGCTATCTGGAGACAAATGAAAATGATAACACAATTTAGCAGAACTTATGAGATGTGGCAAAGGCTGTGCTGAGAGGTAAATGTATTGCCCTAAATGCCTGTATTAAAAAACAAAACAGCAAAAATGGAGGACTTAACTGCTCACCTGGAGGAATGTGAGAAAAAGCAGCAAACTAACCACAAAGCAAACAGAAGAAGAGAAATAGCAAAGATTAAAGGAAAGGCAAATGAATGGGAGAACAAAAGAACAATAGAAAGAATCTATAAAACCAAAAATTGGTTCTTTGAGAAAGTCAATAAAATTGATGGGTCACTAGCAAGACTGACAAAAAAAAAAAAGAGAGAGGATGCAAATAAATAAAATCACAAATGAGAAAGGGTGAAAGGGTGCATTACCACAGACCCTGAAGAAATAAAAGAAATCATAAGAGGATACTATGAAAAACTGCATGCCAAAAAACTAGGCAACTTGGAAGAAATGGACAAATTCCTGGAAACACACAAACAAAGTACACTGACTCAGGGAGAAATGGAAGGTCTCAGCAAACCAATCACAGGTAAAGAAGTTCAATCAATCATTAAAAATCTTCCTGCAAAGTAAAGCCCAGAGCCAGATGGCTTCACAGGGGAATTTTATCAAACACTCCAAAAAGAACTAAGACCAATTCTGCTCAGAGTTTTCAAAAAAAGCATAAGGAAAAAGGAACTGTACCTAACTCATTTTATGAAGCTAATATCATTTTAATACCAAAATCGGGTAAAGATGCTCTAAGAAATGAAAACTGCAGGCCAATCCCCCTAATGAACATAGATGCAGACAAGTCTCAACAAAATATTAGCAAATTGAATCGAACAACACATTAAAATAATTATACACCATGATCAAATGGGATTTATTCCAGGAATGTAAGGAGAGTTCAACACAAGAAAATCAATTAATGTAATACAGCACATTAACAAATCAAAAAGGAAAAATCACATATCATCTTGATTGATGCTGAAAAAACATTCAGGAAAATTCAACATCTTTTTTCTAATAAAAACACTTCAATAGATAAGAATCAAGGGTAACTACCCCAATATGATAAAGGGAATATATGGAAAAGCAATAGCCAGCATCGTACTCAATGGAGAGACTGAAAGCTTTCCCCCTAAGATGAGGAAAAAGACAAGGATGCCCATTGTCACCACTGTTATTCAACATTGTGCTAGAAGTTTTTGCTAGAGCAATTAGGCAGGAAAAGAAATAAAAGGCATCCAAATTGGAAAGGAAGAAGTGAAACTCTCATTATTCATGATAACATAATACTATACTTGGAAGATCCTGAAAAATCTACAGCAAAGTTATTTGAGCTAATAAACAAATTCATCAAGTTGGTGGGATGTAAAATTAATATGCAAAAATCAGTAATGCTTCTATACACAAGCAATGACCTAACTGAGGAGTCATTTAAGGAAAAATTCCATTCAAAATAGCAACTGAAAGAATCAGGTACTTAGGGAGTGAACTTAACTAGGGATATAAAGGACTTGTACACAGAAAACTACATAAAACTACATTTCTTTTGCTAGAAGAAATCAAAGGAGATCTAAATAGGTGGAAAGACCTTCCCTGCTCACAGATAGGAAGGCTAAATATAGCTAAGATGTCAGTTCTCCCTAAATTGATCTAAATATTCTAATATGTGTGATAGCACAGTACCTATCAAAACTTCAACAACCTACTTAGAAGACTTGGAAAAGCTAATTATCAAATTCATCTGGAAGGGAAAGAGACACTGATAGCTAAAGGCATCCTAAAAAAGAAGAACCAAGTGGGAGAACTAACAGTCCCTGACTTTAAAACCTATTGTAAAGCCACGGTGGTCAAAATAGCATGGTACTGGTACAAAGATAGAAACATTGACCAATGGAATTGAATTGAGAGTGCAGAAATAGACCAACAAATCTATGGTCAACTGATTTTTGACAAGGCCCCCAAATCCTCTGAACTGGGACAAAATAGTTTTTTCAATAATTGGGCATGGAAGAACTGGATATCAATAGCCCAAATAATGAAAGAGGACCCTTAACTTACACCCTACACAAAAATTAACTCAAGTGGATCAAACACCTAAGTATAAGAATGAGCACCATAAAGCTTCTAGAAGAAAATGTAGGGAAACATCTCCAAAACATAGTAATAGGAGGTAGCTTCCTAAACTTTACACCCAAAGCACAAGCAATTCTATTTGGTCTGTGCAGAAAACTGATGGGTCTTGGAGGATGACAGTGTATTATCATAAGCTCAACCAGATGGTAACTCCAATTGAAGCTGCTGTTCCAGATGTGGTATCATTGTTTGAGCAAATCAATACATCCCCTGGTACCTGGTATGCAGCTATTGATCTGGCAAATGCTTTCTTCTCAATAGCTATTAGTAAGGACCACGAGAAACAGTTTGCTTTCAGCTGACAAAGTCAGCAATATACTTTCACTGTCCTACCTCAGGGGTATATCAACTCTCCAGCCCTATGTCATAATCTTGTCCACAGAGACCTTGATCATTTCTGCCTCCCACAAGACACCACACTGGTCCATTATATTGATGATAACATGTTGATTGGACCTAGTGAGCAAGAAGTAGCAACTACTCTAGATTTACTGGTAAGGCATTAGCATGTCAAAGGATGGGAGATAAATCCAACAAAATGCAGGGGCCTTCCACCTCAGTGAAATTTCTGGCTGTCCAGTGGTGTGGGGCATGTCGAGATATCCCTTCTAAGTTGAAGGATAATTTGCTGCATCTGGTCCCTTCTAGGACCAAAAAAGAGGCACAATGCTTAGTTGGGCTTTTTGGATTTTGCGGACAACATATTCCTTATTTGGGTGTGCTACACTGGCCCATTTATCAAGTGACCAGAAAAGCTGGTAATTTTGAGTGGGGACCTGAACAACAGGAGGCTCCGCAAAAGGTCCAGGCTGCTGTACAAGCTGCTCTGACACTTGGGCCTTATGATGTAACAG
This sequence comes from Tamandua tetradactyla, assembly GCF_023851605.1. NCBI lineage: Eukaryota > Metazoa > Chordata > Mammalia > Pilosa > Myrmecophagidae > Tamandua > Tamandua tetradactyla. The sequence continues at coordinate 121,425,656 of NC_135333.1, forward strand.
ATCCAATGGTGCTGGAAGTGTCAGTGGCAAATAGAGATGCTGTCTGGAGCCACTGGCAGGCCCCTATAGGAGAATCACAATGCAGATCCTTAGGATTTTGGAGCAAAGCCTTACCATCTGCTGCAGATAAATACTCTCCTTTTGAGAAACAACAGCTTTTGGCCCACTACGGGGCCTAAGTAGAGACTGAACACTTAACCATGGGCCACCAATTTACCATGAGACCTGAGTTGCCTATCATGAGCTGGGTGTTGTCTGACCCACCAGGCCATAAAGTTGAGCATGCGCAGTAGCACTCTATTGTAAAATGGAAATGATATATAAGAGATAGAGCCAGAGCAGGTCCTGAAGGCACAAGTAAGTTACATGAAGAAGTGGCCCAAATGCCCATGGTCTCCACTCCTGCCACATTACCATCTCTTTCCCAGACCAGAGTCATGGCTTCTTGGGGAGTTCCTTACAGTGGCTTGACTGAGGAAGAGAAAACTCAGGCCTGGTTTAACAGATGGTTCAGCATGATATGCAGGTACCACCCGAAACTGGACAGCTGTAGCACTACAACCCCTTTCTGGGGTGTCCTTGAAGGACAGTGGTGAGGGGAAATCCGCCCAGTGGGCAGAACTTCGAGCAGTGCATCTGGTTGTTCATTTTGCTTGGAAGGAAAACTGGCCAGAGGTGAGTTTGTATACTGACTCATGGGCTGTTGCTAATGGTTTGGCTGGATGGCCAGGGACTTGGAAAGACCATAATTGGAAAATTGGTGACAAAGAGGTCTGGGGAAGAAGTATGTGGATAGACCTTTCTGAGTGGGCTAAAAACATGAAGATATTTGTGTCCCATGTGAATGCACACCAGGGGGTGACTTCAGCAGAGGAAGATTTTAATAATCAAGTGGATAAGATGACCCATTCTGTGGATACCAGTCAGCCTCTTTCCCCAGCAACTCCTGTCATTGCCCAATGGGATCAGGAGCAAAGTGTTCATGGTGGTAGGGATGGAGGTTATGCATGGGCTCAGTAACATGGACTTCCACTCACCAAGGCTGACTTGGCTATAGCCACTGATGAGTGCCCAATCTGCCAGCAGCAGAGATCCACACTCAGCCCCCGATATGACACCATTTCCCCAGGTGACCAGCTGCTACATGGTGGCAGATTGATTACATTGGACCCCTCCCTTCATGGAAGGGGCAGCAATTCATTCTAATTGGAATAGACACATAGTCTGGATATGGGTTTGCTTTCCTTGCATACAATGCTTCTGCCAAAACTACCATCCATGGGCTTACAGAATGCCTTATCCATTTTCATGGCATTCCACATAGCATTGCTTCTGATCAAGGAACACACTTCACAGGAAATGAAGTGTGGGAATGGTCACATGCTCATGGAATTCTCTGGTCTTAACATGTTCCCCATCATCCAGAAGCAGCTGGATTGATAGCACGGCAGAATAGCCTTATGAAAACTCAATTATGGTGCCAATTAGGTGGCAATACCTTGAAAGGCTGGGGTAATGTTCTCCAGGAAGGTGTATATGCTCTGAATTAGCGTCCACTGTATGGTGCTGTTTCTCCTATAACCAAGATCCATGGGCCAGGAACCAAGGTGTGGAAATGGGAGTGTTACTACTCACTATTACCCCTAGTGATCCACTGGTAAAATTTTTCCTTCCTGTCCCTGTGGCCCTGAGCTCTGTTGGCCTACAGGTTTTGTTTCCAAAATGGGGAGTGCTTCCTCCAGGAGAAACAACAATAATTCCACTGAACTGGAAGTTAAGACTGCCACCTGGTTACTTGGTGCTACTCATGCCACTGGATCAACAAGCCAAGAAGGGGATTACATTATTGTCTGGGGTGATTGAACCTGACTATCAGGAAGAAGTAGGTCTGCAACTATGTAATGAAGGAAAAGAAGAGTTTTCTTGGAATATAGATCCCCTATGGTGTCTTTTAGTAGTACCATGCCCAGTAATTAAAATCAATGGAAAACCACAACAACCCAATCCAGATAGGACTACCAATGGCTCTAAAACTTCAGGAATGAAGGTTTGAGTCACCCCACCAGGCAAAGAACCACGGCCATTTGAAGCACTTGCTGAGGGTAAAGGGAACATGGAATGGGTCGTGGAAGAAAGTAGTGATAAATATATGAACTTTGACCACGTGACCAGTTACAGAAATCAGGACTGTAATGCTGTTTTGTTCATGTTATACTATTTAAGTTGTAAGATATCAGGTTTAAGAATGAATGTTGCCCAAGGATTTGCGCCCTATTCTGGAGAGATCTAATGTGTTTCCAGCTATACGCAGGACAGTTGAGTATTTTTAAGTAAAAGAAAAAATGAGTGTTTTATTGTTTTTATTTGGAAATTGGGTACAGTTTAAGGTGATCTATATATAACTGCCAAGTTTATGAGGGGTGAACTGTCATGGTCAGGTTCATGTGTCAACTTGGCCAAGTTGTGGTACGTGTTTGTCTGGTTGGGCAAGTGCTGACCTGTCTGTTGCAATGAGGATATTTCATAGAATTATATCATGATCACATCAGCTGTGTCCACAGCTGATTCCATTTGTAATCACCAAAGGGAAATGTCTTCTGCAATAAGTAATGCTTAATCTAATCATGGGAAGCCTTTTCAGGAGGAGTCAGAAGAGACAGGCATTATTCCTGCGTTGGCTGGCAAGCCTCTCCTGTGGAGTTCATTAAGACCCTCCATCGAAGTCCTCAGCTTCACAGCCTCCCCTGCAGATTTTGGACTCTGCATTCTTGTGGTCATGTGAGACACTTTTATACATTTTATATTTGTGAATGTTCTCTGTTGATTCTGTTTCTCTAGAAAACCCTAACTAATACACCCTTGCACTTTTTTTTTTGTAGATTAATTGTTGTTATTTCAATTTGAATTCCATTGCCTGATTCTTTAAAAATCTCTGTCATAACAGATTCCAGTTCTAATCATTGCTGGGTTTATGTGTACTGGTATATCTCAATTTTAGTACACATCATTACTTCCTGTTGAAAGAATTTTAAATGATTTAAGACAATTGGCACAGAGAATTTTTCTTTTATTATGTTCTAGGCAGAACATGTCTTTCCTTCTGGTAGACCTTTAGAGTGGACATTTGCATTAATCTAGCCAGGTGTTAGACTATGCTTGAAGATCGTTGTTTCTATGGTTACCCTCATTATCAAGCATTTCAGATTTCTTTAGTGATCCAGGTTTTTTATTTTGTGGGCTAATTAGCCAGAGGATTTTTGTAAATATAGGACCCCTCTTGTCTTGGGTCTTCCTTTTGTCTTTGCCCCAAATCTTTGTGCTGGTCCCAGAGAGAATCTGTCTTTTGGAGCTCTGCAGACTGTACACTACTGTTATGCTTATTTCATACTTATAGCATAGTATTGCGGTGGTGGGGAGAAGGGGTGTGGGAGATGGGGAGAAAGCAGAAGGAGAAGGTGTTTTGTGATTTTCCAAGGAAGCTGGTCTTAGGCAGATAATATGAACTTCAGTCTCTGGTTTATGGCCTTCACTAGTGCTCCCCTCCCTACTCGGGGGTAAAGTTTTTCACCTTTTACCTCTCTCACAACTGCAGGGATTTCCACCAGGAATTTTAGTCTAAAATTTTCTTGTTCTTCTCCCTTAGATCTGAGACTTTGTTGCCTAACAGAGATTTGGAAGATAGGTCAAGGCATAGGTTCATAGAGAGGTGCCATTCCATTCCAACAGCAGCTGCCCTCTACTACATTTTTGTGGTCCTTCCCTAAAGATTTAGTTTATTCCTTAGAAATAATCAGGGAAAGTTTCTGAACAGAGAGAGAGATGCTTTCTCAGGATTCTCTTTGATCGTATCTGTGGGGAAGCTGGTGGGCTTCCTGGAGGACAAGGTGGAAGGAGCCCAAATTCCCCTCTCTGGTCCCCTAGTGGTTTCCCACTTTCCCAATAGCCAACATTCAGGATTTAGCAATTCATTAAAATGTCTGTCTGAGTTCTGAATCTCTTTAGAGTCTTATATAGTGTTAAGGGTGGTTTCTGTCACAGAAAAGTAACAATTTGGTTCCTGTTTCTCCCTACTGGCACCTGTCTCCCTACAGATTTAGAAGTTAGTGGTTTGCACTCCAACCTTAATTCTAGCATGCTTTTAGGAAAAGCCATTAATTTGTAATTTGTTCAGCTTTTGATCTTGTTATAACTATGGGAGTGATGTGCCTGCCACCTCTCTATTCTATGAGTACAAATGGAATCCCTTGATTTTTGGGGATTTTTCTTAGCCATTTCAGTAAATATCCAAAGGCTACCTAATTTAAAATGTTTCAATTTAAGTGTGGTGTACATTCCATAGTATTTCCCATTTCTAGGGATAATTTTTTCTCTGTTTACTCCAGGGCAAATTTTCATACTTTTTTATTCTAGTGAAATTTCTGTGTCTGAACAGTTCAATGAAACTTCTTCCCAAAAAAAAGCAAAGAAGGAATGAAAATGTGTATTCTGCATATAATCTTCATTACAATAATATATACAGAATTAAATTGGTAGATTGTTTATTAAATTTCACTATGTAATTGACCCCATTTTGTAATTATTTGATATATCAGATCACAAACTCTCTTGTAATTACACATATATAAATATGTATATATGCATATAAGATTTATACACATTTGACCAAATTCATTGCAATGTATCCTTAAAATGGGTACATTTTATTCTCTGTAATTTGTGTGTCTTTTCAATCAATTATAATGTTTAAAATGAGGCCATATCCTCAAGTGCCTGGATATAACAAATAGACTATGAACTAGATATGGCTTATTTTCTTTTACAATTCTTACAGTGTTTGTTTGCATGTAAGTTCAGCACTATGTTTTCATATTGTGAAACGCTAACTTATAGTGTTTAACAAACATTTGTTCAATGTATGAACCCATTATTTAATTCTATGCTGTTGGAAAATTACATGACTTTCCCTGGGTAAAATCTGCAGTAGTAGAGGTTCACCTCTGCAGAATGTAGATTTAGGAATGGTTTATTGCTGTTTTCATTAAGATTAAGCTGGGCTTGATGATTCCAAGCAATACTACATATGATGCTGCCTACTGATTTTACAGTCATTTTGTTTGATACAGTTGTTTACATTTTATTGTGTCAAAGATTTATATTTTCATAAGTGTCAGTGAATGAATTAATTTCAAATGGTAAAGGATTCTGTGATTTGAAGTGTATTATAATTTAGAAAAAAATTAAATAACTTAGGTTGTAATGCACTAGCAAAAATTATAATTCATTTTTGGGTATCAGATATACTACCTTAGTTCTTATTGTCAAAGCAAAATAACATATCTAAACTTCATAGGTTTAATTTAGAAAACTGAAATAAGTCTTCCAATATTGTTTCTGCTTCTCTTTAAATTATTCTATAGTGAATAATTACTAATATCTTCTCCCTTGTAAAATAAGCACTGCCTTAATTCCATTACTTTCATTTCCATTATGAACAAGGCCTTTGCAATCTAATACATGCAAGAGATCTAGATTTAAGTATTTAAAATGTCCATGGTGTCAAGAAGAATGTAAGGAAATCACATCTTATAACTTTACATATGCAGCTTGATTTTATATTCCCACTTTCAGTAGGGGGGAATTGTATGCAGAAATATTATTTCAAGAACCTTTAAGGAAGGATGATAATTTACACATAGTACATTATTTCTTCATCTGAAAGCCCATAGTAAAGTTGCTGTAATAGGTAGAAAGTGTGTATAAATTGATGAAGAGAATAGAAATTGGTATCTTTTGGAGGATGGAAAGATGGAGAAGTAGAAACTGATATAGCTAGGTAGATGGAGCTGGAGACTTTTGGATTTAATAAGGAACATGCCTAAGATTGTCCTCTGAAGCCTCTATCTCTGTAATTATAAAATACTCGTGGATAGTGGGATTCAATGAAAACTCTCACCATCATGAAAAGTGTAAAGAATCCATCAACATGGATTTCTAAATGGTCCCCACTAATAAAATGCAAATGAATTTGTTTTTAGAAAATAATTATTAAGAAGGAAGAAGAAGAAAAAGAAAATATTTATCATCAGCACCAATCCTATGAAGGAATTACCTCAAGAAAATTAGCACACCTGAAAATGGTAGAAAGAGGCTTTGACTCTTCCCCATTCTCTGAACACAGATTCAGACATTAGTGTTTTGTATTATTTTCCTTTGTTTTAAAGTAAATGCTGAAATAGGGATGCCCTAATACTGTGTCAAAACTTAGGGACACACAAATCAATAAGTCAAGGCCTTGATCTTGAGGCTTACTCTTGTGAAGCTTAAGTAGGTAGCAGAGAAGCTTAGCCTACCTATAGGCATGCTAAGGGTTCCTTTTTGAGGACCTCTTTTGTTGCTCAGATGTGGCCTCACTCTCCTCAAGCCCATCTCTGCAAGGGAAATCATTGCCCTCCCCACTATGTGGAAGACGACATCCAGGGGTGAAAGTCCCTTTGGCAGGTTGGGAGATGACTCCCAGGGATGAGTCTGGCCTTGGCACTGTAGGATCAGCAATTCCATTCTGACCAAAAGGTAAAGAAGTGTAACTAATAAAGTATCAGTGGTAGAATGAGTTCAGATAGAGTCAAGAGGTTGCTCTCGAGGTTGCTCTTACCCAAGCTTCAGTTAGACATCGCTACCTATCATAAAATGAAAGGACCTCCAGCCAATCCTAAAGAACACCTAGGGCAATATGTAAGATTCACAAGGGTTCCATGCACTACAGTAACTTTCCAGAAACCTACAACCTCCAGATGGGTCCCTGGACCAGATAAGTCCTGAAACCTAGAGGGCCCAGGCTCTTAAGAATATATCAGATGGTTCCATCTCCCTACCCATATTGACAGACCCTTCCAACATGAAAAAATTAGAATGCCCAAGCCCAAACACCCTTAAAGAGAGGGATAGAAAGATCAAAGGTGATGTTTGAATGGTATAGAGAAGATAGGATTTAACAGATGAATATGATTGCTGAATCATAAAATTGATATCTCTTTTTTTCTCCAAGATCTTGGAGCACTAGAAGTAAAAACCCAAAATTGTAGAATTGTAACCCATGCCAAACTCTAAAATATACCATGCAAATAACTGTGGTGCAGTGCTTTGAAATTTGAAATGTATTGATTTTTTGTATATATATTATTTTTCACAAAAGCATTATACTCTGACAGTAAAAAACTATTCATTCCTTCTATCTTCCTATATTCAGGAGCAGCTAGAAGGAAAAATCTGTGGTAGTCATGACAAACTCTGATATCTGTCCTGTAACTGCTTGTTGAAGACTGCTTTGAATACTATTCCCTTTGTTCTTTCTTTGCTTTGTATGTATGTTATATTCTACAATAAAAAAGTTAAAAAATAAGGAAAAAGGAAATAGAGAGTTATACCTCTATCATAATGTTTTAATTTTTAATATATGAATTTTTAATTTTTTAATTTATGAAGTGGCCTATGTGATGTTTTCTTACATGATCAAGTATCTCTAACAGATATAAAGCCACATTCAAAGGGGTAATTCCATGGATTTTGATATGACACACATATATACAAGCCTTTTAGGAAAAATCTTAATAATTTTAATTATTCATCATTTCCTTTAGTTCATAGGATCAGGTAACTTGACAAAGAAATACTGGAATATGTCACACAGAGAAAAGCAATAATGGAAGCTATATGCCATTGTCGTCCTACAACTATATATGCTTGAAGAATATTTGGTTTGGTTGCCCAGAAGAGGAAAGGAAGGAAAACACAAAGAAAAAATTTAGTATAGACATATAAGATCATGCAAAAGAAAATATATGAAAAAAAAAAGAAAGAAAATAAAAAAGAAAGAAAAGAAAAAGATAAAATCTTTCTGAATGTGCCAAATACATAAGTAAGTTTGATTTGTATTCTAGTTTGCTGGCTGCCAGAATGCAATATACCAGAAACGGAATGGCTTTTAAAGAGGAAAATTTAATAAGTTGCTAGTTTACAGTTCTAGGCTGATAAAATGTCCCAATTAAAACAAGTCCATAGAAATGCCCAATCAAAGGCATCCAGGGAAATATACCCTGATTCAAGAAGGCTGATGAAGTTCAGGTTTCTCTCTCAAGTGGAATGTCACATGGGGAACACAGTCAGAGTTTCTCTCTCATATGGAAGGGCACATGGCAAACATGGTGTCATCTGCCAGCTTCTTCTCTTCTGGCTTCTGGTTTCATGAAGCTCCCCAGGAGGTGTTTTCCTTCTTCAACTCCAAATGTCACTGGCTGGTGGACTGTACTTCATGGTACTATAGCATTCTTTGCTCTCTCTGAATCTCTTTCTCCAAAATGTTTCCTCTTTTATAGGACCCCAGTAAACCAATCAAGACCCACCCAAACGGGTGGAGACATGTCATCACCTAATCCAGTTTAACAACCACTCTTGACTAAATCACATCATCCAGGGAGATGATCTGATTACAGTTGCAAACATACAGTATTGAATAGAGATTATTCTACCTTTATGAAATGGCAGTTTGATTAAAACATGGCTTTTCTAGGGGGCATACCTCATTTCAAACCAGCACATTCAATCCTCTGACCCCTAAAAAAGACATGTTTTTCCCACATACAAAATGCATTAATTTCATAACAATATCAGAAATTCTTAAACTATTTCAGCAGCAATAAAAATGAAATACAAAGTTAGAAACAGTACAAACTCCTATCAAAGTTAGTTACAGGCATGGTCTGTTCTAAGGCAAAGTTCTCTGGCTCTGGACATTTGAAAACTTATAACAAGTTATTTGCTGCCAACATACAAAGGAGGACCAGTCATGGGATACATATACACATTTCCATAGGGAGGAAGGAACACAGGGGTCACTGGATCCATACAGTTTTGAAACCCTGCGGGGCAAAGTCCATTAGATTTCAAAGGCTGAGAATCATTTATCCTAGGGGTTTCTGGAAGCAGCAGTCCCACCCTTTCCATGGGCCTATGCAGAGGCCTGCCTCTCTTTGAATGCAACCTTGGGGGACATTGGGGAAACCACCTTTTTCTGGGCTCCACCTTCTCCAAGCATCAGGGCTGCATCTGGGCTCTCTGCCATCTCTGGGGCACATGCTCAACCCCTCCAAATGGTGGCAGCCAGGCTCTCCCCAAACCCCAAGGAATGTGCTTCACCCTCTCCAAGGCCTGAGGTGGCATGACGCTTCCACTGCAACCAGGTGAAAGGCCCAGTCTCTTCCTTTGAGGCAAACTCACCCTCTCCATGGGCTTGGGTGGGTCCGCTCTCCTGGACTGAGGCTTGTTGACTTCAGATCTCAGTCTCCATCGTTTTGCCTCTGAAGTTATTTTTCCTCCAATGTGCCCCTTCTCTGAACCCCTCAGTCCAGACTGGCAGTGGCTTTGTTTATACAGGTCCCACAGCACCCTCATTGGCTTTCTGTGCAGTAGCCTTGGATCATGCCCATCAGACATAAGGAGTTTCCACAGATCCTTCCTGGATAGCTCCATGTCTGATTCTGGCTTTTTCTGAAATGGCTGAGTAGTACCACATTTGGCCAAGGCCTCATGTGGGGCACTACTCTCTGGGGTCCATTCCTAGAGCCCAGAATTTTCCAGAACTTCAATTTCTTGTTTCTTTGTACCCAAGAGTTCAGTTTTCAGGTTATCTCTTTCCTGTTGCATTTCACTATAAGCTCCAAGGACAAACCAGGCTGCACTTTTGACACTTAATTTGGAGATCTTGTCTGCTAAACATCCAAGTTCATGGCTTTTAAAATCTGCCTTCCAGCCAAAGCCACTAGTCAATTTTCCCAGATTATCTGCCATTTAAAACAAGGATCACCTTCCTTCCAGTTTGCAATAACACATACCTCATTTGTATCTAAGGGCTCATCAGAGGTATTTTTAGAGTCCACATTTCTACCAATAGTCTCTTCAAAGCATTCTAGACCTTCTTTATCAAGCTTCTCACTACTCTTCCAGAATCTTCTCTGTATCCATTTAAAAAGCTGTTCCAACATGTTTCATATTTGCAAACTGTAGCAGCACCCCACTCCTCAGGTACCAGAATCTGTTCTAGTTGCTAGCTGCTGGAATGCAATATACCAGAAACAGAATGGCTTTTAAAGAGGGGAATTTAATAAGTTGCTAGTTTACAGTTCTAAGGCTGAGAAAATGTCCCAATTAAAACAAGTCCATAGAAATACCCAATCAAAGGCATCCAGGGAAAGATACCTTGGTTCAAGAAGGCTGATGAAGTTCATGTTTCTCTCTCAAGTGGAATGGCACATGACAAGCACAGTCAGAGTTCCTCTCTCATCTGGAAGGGCACATGGCAAACATGGCATCATCTGCTAGCTTCTTCTCTCCTGGCTTCTGGTTTCATGAAGCTCCCCGGGAGGCATTTTCCTTCTTCATTTCCAAAGGTTGCTGGCTGGTGGAGTCTGCTTCATGGTACTACAGCATTCTTTGCTCTCCGAATCTCTTTCTCCAAAATGACAACTTGGCACATTCAACACAGTAAAAATATATGGTCTTATTAAGAGGCAAATAAAAAGCCACACAAATGTGCAATCTGTATTATAGCAAAAATGAGGAAAACTGAATGCAAGATTGAAACAGTAAAAGGAAAGAAGTTTAATACAATACAGCTTGAATTTTTAAAACCTAGTTACAAATTTAAGATCCAGCATTTACTTAAGGTCTGACTGTGGCATAACCTATGTATAGTCTTTAAATTAGCTTCTGATATAAAGTACTCTTATCTAAATAAAAAGGTTCCTTTTATTTACAGATGAATAGAGATTTGGATAATCTTTAAGCTTACACATGAATATGAATGCTTCTATTGCAGTTCGATATTATGTTCCTGTAAACATCATATATGTTACTAAAATATATGCATTCTGTAATATAAGAAGGAAACCTATTTCTAGAGATAAAGAAAAATGCTTGAGTTCAAATGTGGTCTATATCCTGGGCAAGTTAAGAGAATTGTGTGATTCCAGCAATGAATAAAGGAATGTTGAAACAGAAATAAGACTAAAAGAATGCTTCTGACTGACTTTATAGCAAGCAAGCTCCTGGCAGCAAGCAGGCCCCTTTCCCCATAACCACTCATTTGCAACCCTTTCTGGTTCTGCCCACCAGCAAGCAGCCAATCACCTCTCACCAGCGAGCAACCAATCACTTCCCTTGAGTGTAGCCAGTTACCATATTAGGAAGACACTTGCAGCCATTCTGTCTATAAATATCTTGTATCAGGCCCTGATTGGGGCTTAGACTTTCAGAGGCTACTCAGCTGAGCTCTATGGCCAAAGAATAATAAAGCCTACTTCCTGAAACTTCAGAGACTTGATCCCAGTTCATTTTGTTTCCACGTAATGTTCCTGGAGGCTCTTGCAAAATCATGCCTGGTTTTGCACTACTTTTGGGGGGACTTGTCCAGGATTTAGAGGCTGGTGACATTCTCACCTTCCCTCAACTGCAGTGGCGACATTGCCTGGACCAGAGACTCAATGAAATCCAGTGTTGGCAATGGGGCTTTTCCCCATCTTTTAGACTCCTAACCTCCCCAGCCATGGCACTCATCACTGCCAGAGCAGCGATGGATCTGAGACAGTTTAAGGAACTAGGTACCAGGGAGCACCATGGGTCTGACTTGTATCAGACTATCAGCCCACTTGTAGAAGGCTAGGGGAGCCTGAGTGGAAGGGGAGCCTGATCACCTCCCAAGACTATCTGAGTACCGATCTCCATCAGGAGGACCAGGGGAAACAGAAGCTTTCAGGTCTGGTTAGACTATCTGAGTGCCAGTCTCTGCCCAGAGGACCAGGGGAAATGGAAGTCTTCAGGTTTGGTTTCAGGAAGGGCAGTGTGGGAGGGGTGTTGGAGTATGTTTGTGCAACTGTGTGAGTGAAAGGGAGTCCTGGGCCATAGGAGCTGTGTTCCAGGCCATGATTAAGTTTAGACCCTGCAATTCCTGTGACCCTGCTAAGGGCCAGGCCAGACCTAATGAAGTGACTGTCTGAAACTCTCTGCTGTATGATTAGTAACCTCCTCCCCATCTGTTTGCTCCACCAATATTGGAGGGGAGGTCAGTAAGACACCATAATGGTGCATGATGTCCAACTTTAAGAAGGCTTTTACTGGTGACTGGGGAGTCAAGCTGACCCCCTGGTGACTTAGGAACTTCTGTGAATTAGAGTGGACCACCTTTGGGGTGGATTGCCATCTGAGGAAACTTTTGAATTAGAAAAGGTGAAGGCAGTTTATAGTGTAGTGTTAGGGACACCTGGACATCCAGATCAGTTTTCCTACATTGCCACCTGGCTGAAAGTCACAAAAAAGAAGCCAGGGTAAATAAAGACTTGCCTAGATGGACAGTGCCAGGTGCTTCTTGCCCAAGTGGCAGACGAGTCCCACAAGAAATCAAAAGGCAAACCCAAGGTCCCAGTTTTATCCAGTACACTTGAAGGGGAAGAAAAACCCCGACCTTATTTCATGCCACCAACATCTGCGCCCCTGTTGAGTTCCTCCACAGCAAGCCTAGACCTCCTCACCAGCAGTCTAGAAACGTTGCCTGAGGCACCATCGAGCTGGGCCATCCCTCAACATACTGAGCCATGACAATTGTGGCCCCAACCAGGTGCGACCACACCCATGATACCCCTGAGAGAAACCCGAGGACCACTCTATGTGGATGCCCAGGGAGGCTTTCAGGAGGGGAGAAGAACCTTCATGTATATTCCATTCACTTCTACCGACCTGTTAAATTGGAAGAATCTTACACCATCCTATACTGAGAGGCCCCAGGCTATTATCCACCTCCTTCAGTCTACTGTCCAGACTCATCAGCCCACCTGGTCTGACTACAACCAATTGCTCATAACCCTCCTCAACTCCAAAGAGCATTGGCATGTTGTAGTGGAAGCATGGAAGCACCTGGAGGAGAGCACCCTTGGAGGCACCTTAGACCCAGCCCAATACGCTGCCTGCAGTTTTCCAGGAGACTATCGAGAGTGGGATCCAAACACTGACATGAGGTTGCAGTCCCTTTAATGGTTCTGTGAGACCCTGCTCCAAGGCCTCAGGAAAGACAGCTGAAAGGCCACCAACATGACCAAGATCAAAGAAGAAGATGAGCCCCAGAAACCAGATGAGCCCCCAAGTGAATTTCTTGAGCAATTGATGGAAGCCTTCTGCCAATGGTTCCAGAGACCACAGAGAACCAGACATTGGTAAAAGCCACCTTCGTGGGACAAGCAGCCCCTGACTTTCAGCGTAAGCTCCAGAAACTAGACAGATTTGCAGGCATGAACATGAGCCAGCTGATAGAAGTGGCCCCGGGGGTGTTCATCAATTGGAATCAAGTGGGAGCCAAGGAAAAAAAAATGAGAATTCAGGAAAAAGGCTCAGATAATTGCTGCCACCTTTGAGAAATGGGACCAAAGGCCCTGGCCAAAAACAACCCAACAGTCCTGAGCACCCCTGGGGTGAAACCAGAGTGCTTACTGCAAGGAGAGGCATTGGAAGAATAAGTGTCCCAATAAGGCTGTCCAGTTAACAGGCAGGGGAAGACAGGACACCAATCCAGGCTTCATCTGGATCCCCACACCATCTCCTTGGCTGTTGATAAACTCTCTGTCTAGGACCGACCACATTCAATATTTTCAGGCCCCTGGGAACCAGGTCAAAGTGAAACTGGGGGACAGAACAACGGATTTCATGGTGGATACTGGGGCCAAACACTCAGTGATATCCCAGCCCCTGGGGGATGCAGCCCATTTTCTGGCCAGGCAATAGATATAGTGGGTGCCGCTGGTATAATGTGGAAGAAGCTGCTCCTGAAGGCCAGAGAGTGCCATATTCAGGGCCACTCCATGTTGCTCCAGTTCCTGTACATGCCTGAGTGCCCGCTGCCACCACTGGAACAAGACCTCCTCAGGAAACTGCATGCCCAGATTACTTTTGGTCCTGAGGAATAAACCTCTTTAAAATATGATAGCCTACAGAAGGTTCTACTTCTGACCACACCAGTGGGCAAAGAATGGTGGCTGCAAGAGGAGTCAAAAATGGAAAGGGAGGTCTGCTCTAGCCTGCCATTTCTGGACATTCCAAGTGTCTGGGCCAAATACAACCCACCAGGTTTAACCGAGCACTGCCCCCTAGTGTTAACTGCCCTGAAGCCCATGGCATTCCCTGTGGCAGTATGACAGTACCTGATCCTTCAAAAGGCCCTTGAGGGGATCCAAGGCCATTTCACATGGCTAGAATCCCACCAAATTATCCTGCCCTGCAACTCCCCGTGGAACACCACTGCTATCCATGAAGAAAGCTCAAATGGGGGAATTTCACTGGTCCAAGACCTGTGAGTAGTCAGTGCAGCTGTAGAAACCACTCACCTCGTATTTCCCAACCCGTATACCCTCCTCAGCCTGGTCCCAGGGAAAGCCAAATGGTTCTCATGCTTGGATGTGAAAGATGCCTTCTTCTGCATCTGAGTAGCCCCAATAAGCCAGGAAATATTTGCCCTTGAATGGGAAAGGCCCTCCATGGGAACCAGAAGACAGTATACCTGGACTCAGTTGCCTCAGGTGTCCAAAAACTCCCCCACTAATTTTAGGCAAGCACTAGGGAAGGGCCTGCAATCATTCCCAGGCAAAGATTACAACTACACTGTCCTGCATATGTAGATAACCTCCTCCTTGTCACCAAATCCTTCAGTGACCGCAAGAGAGGGACAAAACACTTCTCTGGACCAGACAGGGTACCGCATGTCCTGGAAGAAGGCCCAAATCTGCCAGCAGCAAGTAAAATATCTGGGTTTTTACCTACAGCAAGGGACCTGGAACCTGGGACCAGAGTGCAAATGAGTAGTTTGTGCTATCTCCACACCAACTTCCAGAAACAGGTCAGAGAGTTTCTAAGTGCAACTGGGTTCTGCAGTCTGGATCCCAAACTATATACCCCTCTATGAAGTTACAAAAAGGGGTGACAAGGACACATTCCAGTGAGGGACCCAACAAAAGTATGCTTTCTAGCATCTAAAGACAGCACTCATGCAGGTCCCAAGTCTAGGCCTCCCGGACTTAGAAAAACCCTTTATCCTATATGTCCATGAATGGGAAGGGACATTCATTGGGGTCTTAACCTTGGATCATAGAAAAGGCCTGTAGTCTGCCTCTCCAAGCAACTGGACGATAAAGCACTGGAATGGCCTTCCTGCTTAAGAGCCATCACCACTACCACCCTAGACCATGAGGCCCGTGAGGCCAGAAAGCTCACATTTGGGCAGGAACTAACTGGGTTGTTCCCCATTTGGTCACCAGCCTTTGGAGCAAAAGGGGCATCTTTGGCTGTGAAATGCAAGACTCACCAAGTACCAGGCCACCTTGTGCAAAACCCCAAACTTGCATCTTGGCGTCTGCCACACCCTGAACCCCGCCACTCTGCTTTCTGTTGAGTTGGGGGCCCAAAAACACAACTGCATAGAGACTGTGGATGAAGTCTACTCCAGTCACCCAGACCTGAAAGACCAACCATTAAAATACCACAGCATTGAACTGTTCACCGACAGGAGCAGTATGGTGAAGGATGGGATACATTATACTGAGTTTGCAATTGTCACCCTAGTAGACATACTAGAGGCAGAGGCCCTACCCTCAGGAACATCAGCCCAGAAGACCAAGCTTTTAGCACTCACCAGGGGTCTGCAGTTGGTGGCAGGACAAGAAGCCAACATCTACATCAACTTAAAGTATGCATTCACAACACTGCATGTGCACGGGACATTGTACAAATAACAAGGGCTGATAGCAGGGGGAAAGGACATCAAGCATGGGTCAGAAATCCTGGCCTTGCTGGAGGCAGTCTTGGGCCCCCTCCACCATGGCTGTCATCCATTGCCATAGCCACCAAACGGGAAACTCTATAACTACAGAAGGCAAGCACAAGGTGGACTCGGCTGCCAAACAAGCAGCACTGGGGCAGCTGCTGTTCCCTCCAGAGCCCAAACTGCTCTTTGCTCCCTTCATCCCCCACCCATTTCAGTGTTGGAGAGAAAAGACAAGCTATTCCAAGTCAGAGGGCAACTGGCTAGCAAGGGAAGGGAAGAAATGCCATGATGGGATGGTGGGTCCTGCACACAGGCATACTGCCATCCCTGAAAGCCCAGCCCCTGGCCTCTAGTGAAAAATGTTCACTATCAAACTCATTTTTGGGAAAAGGCCCTCACTGCTAGTTTGGGCAATCACCTCTACATACCCAAGCTACCCTCTTGGGTGAAGCAAACATGTAAGAGGTATGTCACCTGCCAGAGAAACAATGCAAGCAGCCCACTGCCAGGATGGGAGGACTGAACAATCAGTTAACAGGTCTAAGTCTATTCAAAGATTTACAGGTAGACTTCACAGAGCTTCTGTGGGCTCAGAGATATCACTATCTCCTGGTATTCATCTGCACTTTCTCAAGTTGGTTAGAAGCATACCCCACCTGCTCAGAAACAATGCAGGAGGTGGCATGAGCCCTCCTAAAGGACATCATTTTTCTGTATGGATTGCTGCTCACCATCAGCTCTGACAATGGCCCCATTTTTGTAGTTGGAACTCTCCAAAAACTAGCAAAAGTCTTGCAGATAACTTGGAAGCTCCACACTGCCTATTGGCCTCAAAGCAAACTCTTTGAGGAATGGATGAATCAAACTCTAAAGGGACAATTGAAAATCTGCCAAGAAACAAAACTGACCTGGGTACATGTGTTCCCTATAGCTCTGTTTAGAATTAGGTCTGCCCCTATAAAGAAAATAGGCTTCTTCCCTTTTGAACTAGTGTATGGAAGACCACCACCCCACACCAGAATCTTACAGGGAAATTGGAAACTTAAGCCTAACCCAATACTTGGTTCAGCTAGGATGCATTCTAAGTGAGCTGAAAGAGAAAATATTAGAAGTAGTTCCCAAGCCTTTCACCATCTATCCACCCCATACATGAATTTGAACAAGGGGATTTGGTATGGGTAAAGGACTGGAAAAAAAGCTCTCTCCAGCCTCAATGGAGAGGCCCTTACCATGTTGTTTTAGCAACCCCAATAGCTGTGAGAGCTGTGGAGATAGTCCCATAGATTCACCACTCTCAGGTCAAGAGGGTCACTGCAGACAACCCCTAGGAGTGTGCCCCTGTTCCTGAACACCTGATGTGCATCATTCTCCGGAAGCCACTGCACCCTTCTCCATTGCAGCTAAAGTCAACTGACCAGCCTATGGCTGAAGCCTGAGTGATCGTTGCCCTGGCTCCAACTCACTAGAAGCAGCAAGTCAATGCATGGCTGAAGCCTGAGGAGACCTTCAAGCCCTGCTTCAGTCACCCCCAGAAAATGACTGATCTACATAGGGCCAAAGCTTGAGGAGCTGCAAACCAGCCTAAGTGCCCCTTAAGTGTCCCCTTCCCTATAAGTGCTCCTGTGCCATGGGTGCTCCCTTTAGCCCCCTGTTCTTGCTAATCATGTTCCTGATCCTCCTGGTTTTCCTAGCCACTGCCCAGAGTGTGTGTCTCCATCCCTTCCCTGAGGCTAATTGCATGTTCATGTGGTGGCACTCCCCATAGCCAGCACCAAGTGCCTCACTCCTCTGTTTCTGCTCAGCATGGTCATAAGCCCTTCTAAGGGGAATGACCTATATCAGGCATGCCTCAAGACCACCTATGTTGGGAAAAAGGTGGAAAAGACCATAGTTTTCTATAACCAGTATTTATGCCAGGGCAGTTCTCAGACCTGCATTCTTAATGGAAACCAGTATTCTGTATGCACCCTAAAGGAAGGCCCCCCCCCTATATGTTTTAACCCCACTTCACTGAGTCAAGTAATGCTATATTCATCGGTCTACCAAGGAAAAACTGTCACTACTGCCCCTGAAGGAAGCCCCATAGTCTGTCTAATCTTCAACAACTGCATGCCTGTACGATGCTGGGCTTCACACACCTGACTGTAAGCTTGCAGGACCATGGAAGGGAGCTTGGCAGTCAGCTTCAGTCACCAGCACAGGTTTCAGGGACATTGGGGACACTTTTCCCTTGCACCCAGGTTCAGTACAGTTTTAACCCCTGTGGCTTAAGGAGGTCACTACTCCCAGTCCTCCTGGTAGGCAGGTGTGCTCAGTCCTGGGGATTCCCTACCTGGGAGTCAGAGCCAACATGCCAATGGATGGCACAGGGTCCCATCCTGCTATACCAGGAAACACAGGTCCACCAACTCGTTCTAAACAGGGCCCCTTACTCCTCTTACTTCAGACAAGAATCAGGCCTGCTCACACTCACCCAGAACCTGTTTGTAAAGCTGCCTGAGCAGATAGGTTCCTCTCTCAATATCACCTCATGTTATGTCTGTGGAGGAACAGGAATAGGAAATCAGTGGCCGTGGAAAGCCCAGGAATGGGAAGTGCCCGTAAACCCAAGGATCACCCTCCCTGAATTCCCCAAGACTCAGGGCAGCCAGTGGCGTCTAGCCATTGCTACGGTAGGGAAGCATGGCATGGCACGATGGGGCTCATGATTCACCATACCAGTCAGTGAGCTCCAACATCTAGGACAGCTGGTATACAACATTAGCACCAGTAAAACTACCTGGAAAGGGAATGAGCATATGTCTGGGGATTATTTTTCCTGTTCTTACATGGGTACCACCAGCTGGTGGGTACATGGCAGCCTATCATCCCCTTCCTCTGTACTTAATCTGGTTAAATATTGAGAGGATGTGAGCACCCCCAGCTCTTGGCCAGGTCCTAAAGGGCTCTATTGGATATGTTTTTCCCATGCACAATAGGAACCATCAGACCAGCCTTTTTTCTAGCCCCTCTGGCATGGGGAGGAAAGCTAGGATACCCTATGTGAGTGAGTTGCAGACAGGAGAGAACTGTAAGTACAGGAATAACCACTGGGGATTGGAAGGATAATGAGTGGCCCCCAGAATAAATAATCCAGTATTATGGGCCTGCAACCTGGGCCGAAGATGGATCCTGGGGCTATAGAACTCCTGTTTAAATGTTTAACTGCATCATGTTTTCAAGCTGTGTTGGAGTTAATAACCAACAGGACTACAACAGCCCTAAACACCCTGGCTGATAATCAGGTTAAAATTAGAGCCACAATATATCAGAGTAGGCTGGCTTTAGATTATCTTCTAGCAGATGAGGGAGGGGATTTGTGGAAAGTTTAATTGGACTGACTGTTGCCTCCAAATAAACAAACAAGGGAAAGTCATCAGGGAGCTAACCAATTCGATGAGGAAACCAGTCCATGTGCCTGTACAGACAGGGAAAGGTTGGGGCCCAGATGACTTATATGGAGGGTGGTTTTCTGCCTTTGGGGGATTCAAAACTGATCATCAGGGTCCTAGTCCTGCTAGGCACATGTCTCCTTCTGCCATGCCTCTTACCACTCTTGACAGGCAGTCTGCAGTGCTCCCTAGATTGCCGGGCAGAAAAGAAAACAACTGCCCAGGTCCTGGCAGTGTGGAAATACCAGTACCTAACACAACAGGAAGATGAGATGTAAGTGATGCAATTGCTGGCAGTAAGCAAATCCCTTCTGCCCTAACTGCTTTTTTGCATTCTTCCTGGTTCTGCCCACCAGCGAGCAGCCAATCACCTCTCACCTCAAGCAACCAATCACCTCCCTCGAGTGTAGCCAGTTACCATATTAGAAAGAAAAAACAGCCGTTCTGTCTATAAAAACCTTGTATAAGGCCCTGGTTTGGGCTCAGACTTTCACATGCTATTTGGCTGAGTCCTGTGGCCAAAGACTAATAAAACCTACTTCCTGAAACTTCGGAGCCTCCATTCCAGTTTGTTCTGTTAAGGAGTAATGTTTCTGGAGGCTTGCAGCTTGGTTCCCAGTTATGCGCTCCAGTCCTGTTTTCCCATAGCATTCCTGGAGGCTCTTGCAGAGCCTTGTTCCTGGTTTCATGCTACAACTTAAGTCATTATCATCATATAAAAATAAAATGAAATAATATGTTAAAGGGTACTTGATATATGTACACTTTTCTATAAGCTTTAGTGGTATGCTTTTTATAAAAGCCAAAGCTATTATTTTAAGGTAATGAAGACTTGATTTTTTATTACATTCTTCAGGGCTTATTTCACTTGTTCATTTCTTAGAGTATATACACTTAGTTTAAGACGGGTGCAATTGAAGTGTTGGATACTACCACCTTATTGTTTAAAGATACCCTTTCCTCTGCAGAAGGTTTAATATACATAAAAATGCAGCTGCCATAAGAGATCGAAAGGATAATCATGTGGGAGGAACATGTGAAAAAAAAAGCCTTTTTCCTCTGCTGGGCTGAAGGGATCTTCAGAATTGTTCTTATGATATTTGGACAGCAGAGTATCACCAGGGCCAATGTAAGCAGGAGTGTGACAATGGCTAAAATAAAACTTAACAATTCTATGATATGTGTATCTGTGCAGGACACCTTCAGGATAGGAGAATAATCACAGACAAAATAATGTTGGCACCACAGAATTCCAATCCCAGGCCCACAATACGAACAGGAGAGATTGTTAAAAACCCACTCAACCAAGAGCTAAGGACCAGCTGGTCGCAGTCTCTGCTACTCATAAAGGTTGCATAATGAAAGGGTTTGCAGATGGCTACATAGCGGTCATAGGACATGGCAGCCAACAGGAAAAACTCCGATGCACTCAAGAAGATGAGGAAAAATAATTGGCTTTCACATATACCATATGAAATTGTTTTATCCATAGTCACACTGCTGACCAGGAACCTAGGGATGCAGGCAGATGTCAATAAAATTTCTAATAAGGAGAAATTCCAAAGGAAGAAATACATGGGTATTTTGAGGTGGGAATCCACCAGAGTGAGCAGGATGATAGATTTACAATAATACCCAATACATTTGTAAGTAATGGAAAAAAGAGAATTTCAGTTTGCCAGTTGGGGTCAATTTGTGCCTGAGAAATCAGGATTTAAGGGATGATTTTGAAATAAATATTTCTTTTTGCTTTCTGGCATATTGGAGTAGACACAGAAATACCTGAAATCCCTGAATTGTAATCCAGCAGCCTTGATCTCTGATAATGGTTGCATAGTCCTTATCTTCTGCCCCTGTGATTGTGAAAACCTTGTGAGTAACCTTCATCTGCACCTAGTTATCCAGCTTTTCAACTTTAAAGTCTTGTAATCACTAAGGATAGCCCTTAATGACTGTTAATGATGGGTCTTGAGTCTGCCTGAAACTAATACATCCCATGTCCCAAATTATCTTGATGACCAAGACTGGATTTAACATAAGTGGGCCAACCTGACATGAGCAGTAGCTTAGACTTTAACCTGCAACTCACCTATACCTCATTCCAACATTTTCCTTCCTATGTTCTGTGGCTAAGCATGTAATCAATCTACACATGCTCAATAATTATATCTAATTCCATCACCTGGAGCCATGGTGCTCATTATCCTAAACCCTGCCCACCTTTTCTCTAATAAAACTACCCACATTACTGCAGTTCAGAGAGACAGATTTTGGGCCACTGTGCTATTCACTCTCATACTTAGTAAAAACTCTTTCTCTCTTTGAAACCCCGATGTCTCAGAAATTAGTTATTGAGCACTTCAGGCAGAAGAATCCATGGCCTTTCTCCAGTCATGATCTGTGAGTCTTAAAAGAATGAATGTTGTCACCATTGTATGTTTCTTCAAATTAAATAACCTCTGAATTACATCAGATTTGGGGAAAAGAATGGATAATTATTTTTAAGTTTAAAAGTCTTCACTGAGTAAGGATTTTAAAGTGATATGAAAGAACCAGTTAACTCAGTGGAAATACTTGTGTTTTTTTATTTTTATTTTTTTATAATATTACTTGGTTATCTATTGTGTTTCTTTGTCTGCCTCTAAGAAGTGGGAAGGTGCAAGAAATATTTGGGAATCAAGTACTTGCCCTCAGTCATCAGTTGTACCTATTTCAACATCCATTTCAGACCTTTTGGTGCCTCTGCCTTTAATCTTTTCACATGGTGGTCAGAATCACAGGCTTCATCTGTTAATTTCATCTCCTCTTGCTACTCTTTTTCTAAATTCTCAGATCTTTACTTTGCAATAGAAATGGCTTTAATATTTCTTTTAACTCATATGTGTAAGTTTCTTTGATTTAAGTTTGTCTTCGTTTAAGATATCAAGAAATTATTTTTGCAGTCTTACTGAGTATGCAGCATAATATATTTTTATTAGGTTAATCTGATTTATTCTTTTATTCTTAAAATAATCTCCTGCTCAGTTTCTTTCAGCATGGTATCCTATCTTATGTACTTGCGTATTTTAAGCCAATAATCAGTCCTGATTTTTTTTTTATTTAGGATTTAAAAATTACTTATGTTCTGAGGATAATAATTTTGGCTGGACTTTGTGTTCCATGTAATTGTCAATTAGAACTTTTTCAATGGAAAGGGGTTTTATCCATTTTAGCAAACCATGACAGACATAATCTATAAATTGAAATTTTACATGAAATCAGGAGTGATTTTACTCAATTTTTCAGTCAGTTTCAACCTTATTATATCAATTTAGGAGATTCTATTTTATAGTCCATAATATTTAAGTACCCAAACCTTCCCTAAATACAAAGGACCTGCAGCAGTCAGTTTTTTTATTATTATTATTTTCTTACATGGGCAGGCACCGAGAATTGAACCCATGTCTTTGACATAGCAGGCAAGAATTCTGCCACTGAGCCACCATCACACCACCCCGGTCAGTTATTTTTTAAATAAATTCATTGATAAGTGTTGTTCATGGTGCTATTCTAATACTGAAATTCATTGTTCTTCTAAATATGCATATTAAAGGTTAATCTGAATGACACAAGTATTGGTTTCTAATTCTGAATTTAATTGTCTAATCTCATAAACACATATAAGGAATAGAAAGGATTCCATTGTAATTACTTTATACAAAAACAGCAAAATGCTGAAAATATTTACTTTCCATCATTTCTGTATTGTGAAAAATTTCCTCTATATTATTAAACAAAACTGATATAGGAATGATTTTTACAGTAAAATATTTCTTTCTTTCTCATTCTCATGATTTCTTTGCTATCTCTCAACAACTTCCTCACATTAAAATCCAGGAATGTTGAAAAAATATGTAAAACCCAATGGATTTCTCTCTGTAATCAGCATGCATTTGTATTTTCAAACTCATTTTTTTATTTCCTGTACATAAAACTGAGCAATGTCTGAGTTCAGTCTATCTAAATCTAGAAATTTAATTTCTTGATCTAGATTCAAAAAAGTAGATTGTTCTTTTAAGAATTCTGGTCACTCAATGTGGTATTTAATTTTCTTTGTGAATTAAACTGTTTTTGTCTTTATAGCACCATATATCTACCTTGCTTTTTAACACAAAGAAGATATTTGTTTAGAAGTGTTATAGCCATGGGAATTCTTGCAAAGAAGGTATCGAGTATCTTCATCATTACTTTTTTAAAAATAGTTGAGTCTCACTACAGCTTCCTCATAAATTGCTGTAAGAATATAAATTTATGCAACCACTTTGGAAAACAGTTTGACAATTCCTCAAACATTAAACACTGAGATGACATCAGCAAGATAGAAAAGGAAGAATTTCCAAATGCATGCCTCCCCAAAGAAACATTGAAAATTGTTTTTTTCAGAGACTGTAAGAACCAATTATTTGAGAAATCTGGAAGACAGTCAACAGTATACAGCAACCAAGCGAATGCTGACTTAGAAAACAATAACCTAAACACAAGTTGTGAGTAGATATAGATGACTCCAAGTACCTAAATCCAAAAGTACCACACAGCCTCCCTTGCTAACAGTTGCACCCCTCTTCCTTATAAGGCAGCCATGATTTTTTAGAATTCCCATAATTTCCTCATTTGAAGAGTTACCTTTAAAATTTTCATTATATCTTCAAACTTGCCACTCCTGGATGGTATTCAAATCAGAGCCTATATTATCCAGAAGATGGAGCATATAAACCAAATCACAATCACAAGGAAAAGTCTTACATGTGAAAAATTGTTACAAAATTTTGGTAATTAAAAGAAATATGGGAAATTGTGTTGATGTGCATTTCAATGATGCTAGTCTGGAGAAGAAATGTCTACGTTGAGTTGGATTTATTGAAATTAGGTTATTTATCAGAAATTCTGTATTCATGATGAGGTTTTCCATAAGACTGAGACTCAATAGGACTGTCAACAAGAATCCCAGAGATTAAACCCCAGAAGCAACTCTCAGGCAAAATCCACAGGCTGAAGGACAACAATAATCTTCTATAACCATAGAAAGCAAATATTTATTACCATTACCTCATTCTAAACTCTTACCCTGGTCACAAATTTGGATTTTTTTTCTGTAGAAGAACAGGGGTCTATTTGTATTTGGAAAAATATAATCCAAATAAACTCTATATGTTAGTAAATGGTATTTGTATTTTGTTAACTCATTTGCTCGTTTTTCTAATATTCTGCATATAAATTGAGTGTCAATGTTTCAGATTCTTTTCTTTCACTTTCATCATTTAGCTTTCAAGGGTAATATTTTCCCAAGTGCAGTAGTTAGATTTTAAGATAGTTCTCAACACCCTCAACTCTTTGTGTTTATGTCCATGTATATTCTCCTTCCCATGTGTGTATAGGACATTTGACTCACTTCTAACCAACAGAATATGAGAAAGATGAAGTAACAACACTCTTACGATCACTGTACCTCATATAAGACTATTGCTAACAGCCTTCATCTAGAGTCTCTCTTTCTCTGCTATTGTCTTAGGAGAAGGAAACTTTCATGAATTCTGCAGACATAAGTAAATTAATTCCATGTATACTTAATGAACAAAACCTGAGTAAGCCCTACAGCTCCGACCTTTAGTTCAATTTCCAAGTGAAGATCCAGCTCTTGTGACACGTTGATGGCTAGTCTGCAGAACACCCATCTAAGCATTTCCTGGACTCCTGAGCTATAGAATCCATGTGATAATAAATATGTGCAATCCAAAAGGCTAAGTTTATAGTAATGTGTTGTTCAGAACATTGAATTCCTATACCAGGTAACTTTCTTATCCTCAGGAGTGAGGTTTGACTTTTTTTTCAGAAAACCAGTTCAGATTCTATAAAATTTTAAATCCTATACTTTAGACTCCCTGGTAATCCAAAATCTAATGCACTAATTTCATTTATTTTCTATGTAATTACATTTACTTTTGAAGTATCTTCTCGTGGATTTTATCATTTTTATTTTTTTGTCATCTTTAAGACATCATTAACTTTCATCCATTCCATAACATTCCTACATTACATCTTTATGATGTAATGTGAAAGTCAGATGACTTATATAATCTAATTGTGTTGAGGTCTTGAGCTATGGGTTACTCTATTCTCCCTTTTAATATATTATTTTAGGAGATGTATGGAAATATTTTAATTTTGGTACTCACAATATTCATAAAAGAAAATGGATCTTGGAAAAGTAATTTTTTACCCTCCCATGTCTCCAAGTAGAAAATGGTAGAAAGGAAGTCATCAGCAATTACATCTTATCTGGCATACACTCTTCTTTAATGCTTAATTATGCTTATAGAAAAACTTCTACCCATATAAAGAAATAAGCCATTAGAGAAGCAACAGAATACTGTTTCTTAACTCAAATCCACTGTATCTCAAACAATCAATCAAAAGTTCAGTCCCTTCAACACAGGGAAAGACAAAGTATAATCACTACATACTTCTTTGGGTAATATTCATTCATCTTATAGTTAGGTAAAAATCCCTCTTTACCATCTTGCAAGATGACACAAATTTAAAAGGCCAGCACCAACACCATTTCTTTTATAAACTATTTGGGAAAATGTGGATGGATAAGGGAATAAGAAAAATATATTGACAAGTAACACTGTGTTGTTTTCTGCAGTTTTTTTTATAAAGCCATTATTCATAAAGTACATCATTCAGGATGGACTATGGTGTACTTCATTAATAAATAACGTCAAAATGTCAAAGGCATAAAATAAATTTATTTCTCACTCCCAATTCATGTCAGATACAAACTGGCAGAAGACTCACCTCCACATTTTGCTCCAACTGGGGTCCAAGAAAATATCATTTGATTTATCATCAGTAAGTGGCGGGGAGAAGAAAGGTGGAAAATAACTCAGAGGTCAGTACATACTCCCATTTGTAATTGACATGATATTTCTGCCTATATTTCATGGTCATAAATAGTCTAAAAGAAAGAACATAATTATGAAAGTAAGAAATTGAAATCATACTAATTGTCAGAAAAGTGAATGTGCTAATTTTTTGCAGAGCATTTTTCAGTTTCAAACCTACTCTTCAATATCTAACCCTAAAATATGGGGATCTGCTCTGCAAACTGCATTTCCAGTTTCCTTTGCCAGCTGATTTCCTGACATTAGAGCAAAATTGAAAAATTGAAGTGAAGGAAAGGGATTTTTGTCTGTCTTTTTTCTTTTTTTCCCCTTGGTATCTGTATGACCCCAACATAGAGACAATTCATAGAGACAGTTGGCCCCAGCTTTAGCTTATAGAATCATTTTATCATTCTTTTTATTTCTTTGCATAGGTACTAATATCTCTGTTTTTATTATCTTTTCAGTTTCTTGTGTCCTTTCTCTTTTTACTTTGTCAAACTTGCCAAAAGTTTGTTGATTTTCTTGAAGAATGAATTTTTGTTTTCATTGATTCTCTGTATTCATTATTCTCTAATTCATTTATCTTGGCTCTAATCTTTTCTGTTTCCTTCCTTTTGCTTGCTGTGTTTTAAGCTTGTTCAACATTTCCTAGATTTTCTAATTATGAGGTTAGGTATCAGATTTGATATCTTTCTGCTTTTTTAATGTAATCATTAAAGCTGTAAATTTCCCTTGCAACATATTTGCTTTATTCCATACATTTTAGTATGTTGTATTTTCATTTTAATTCCCATTAGCATATCTATTAGTTTCCCTTTGATTTCTTCTTTGACCCATTGCTTGTTTAATATAGTGCATTATTTAATTTCCACACATTTGTGAATTTTCCATCCTTCTCTATTATTGATTTCTAGCTTCACTCCATTATTGTCAGAAAAAATACAGTGTATGATTTCAATATTTTAAAATTTATTGACAGTTTTTTATTAGATAACTGCATGGTCTACCCTAGTGAGTGATCCATGTGCACTGGAGAAGAATGTGCACTAGAGAAGAATGCTGCTATTGGATGAAGTCTCAGGTCTAGTTAGTTTCCCCAAGATCTTAAGTAGCTGATCAAGTACTGGCCGGTGATCAGACCACACACCTTTGGAGTTTTTAAGACCAGGTCCATATATGACTAAACAGCTTTATTTTCTTTAATAATTATTTTATTCTGTATCACTCATAGTGGGTTTTTTCCTCTTCTCAAACTAGCATGCACGTCATCCTTCTCTGTTGATTTCAAAACTCATGCAGAGAGGATATACTAGTACATAAAAGTAGACTAGTTTTCTCATTATTTTAGCACATAAATTTTGCGTGTTGTCTAAAATATGTGTAATCTTCCCCACAGATAACTGCTTACCTGTAGCTATATTTTAATCAGTAACAGGCATCCTGTTCTATAGCAATTTTTTTGATACCAATTCAAGTTGATTTTCATCATCCTTTACATATTCCAACTATATTTTGTTCAATAAAGTATAAATATAAAATATTTGTTTTTCTTGCATTTCCTATAATTTTGCATTATTTTAAATGAAAGAACAAATCACGTCCATGCCTTAGAGGATACATAGTTTTCCAAATGCTTTTTTCTGTAAATAGCTTTAATTCAATTAAATTTCTCTATTAAGGTACTTTCTAAAAAAATTCAAATATGCTATTGTTTTCCTGGCTGGTCTTTTGGTATATAGTAGATATTTCACACTAAGAGATTGTAGGAAGCGGTTGAGATGAAAGTATGCTTGAACCCAAAGGATGCGTATTTCAAGACCTGGTAAATAATTCAGTATATTGAAGGCTATAAACAATGTTGTCATTGGTCAGACATCAACATTCTATTCTGATTCTCTCTTTGGAAAAGAAAATGAGGGCTCCAGTTTTCTCTCTTTAAGGAAATAGATATTTCTCTAGGATATCATATCTCGAAAGACCTAAGGTTGTTTATGTGAACTTTAACTCTTCACTCTGGGAATTAGACTCCATCTTAATGGCAATATTTTATGTTTCTCTGTAGATGCTGTAGTGAGAGGCTTGATTTGTTTTCTTTTATTAGTTACTGATGATGATACACAATTAGTTTCTTTTCTGCAAGAATTCCCAGGGTCCTACACACCAGATCTCAATATATATCCTGATTGTAATAAAGATCAGAGATAAATCAATCGTGTTATAGAGAATAAAACCACTTTGCATCATAAATGGGTTATTACATGATCATTTGAGTGACAAATTTCTTAAAAGAAAAATCTCCTTTTTTGAGTATAGATCAAGAAATTAAATTTTTAGATATTAAGTATAGTGTATGCAGATGTTATTCGGTTTTATGTGTAGGGAAACCAGAAAAACATTTTTGAAAATGTCACTGTATGCTGATTAGAGATGGAAATTCACTGGTGTTTGAATTTTTATTAAACATTCCTGGATATTAATGTTAATGAGGAGTTCAGTGTTGGAAGAAAAAAAATGAATGTAGTTTAGAAAGAAATAAATATTTTATTAAGAATATCATTCCTATTGAATTTTGTTTAATAATACAAAGAAATGTTTCACAATGTGGAGATCATAGAAAGTATTTTCGGCATGTTCTTGTTTCTGTCCCAGGTAGTTACAATGTAATTCTTTCTATTCCATAAATATGATCATAAGATTAAGACAAATCCAGAATTAGAAACGATGGATATATTTGTGTAATTCATGATTAACATTTAATATGCATATTGAAAAGACTGATTTATGAATTTTTCTCTTAAAGTAACACCATGAACAACACTTCCAGATAATTTATATTAAAAATAGTAACTAGTACATATCCCTTTATATTTAGGAATGGCTTGTGTAGTTACATATTACTGGATATAAAATTGTATTTCTTATATTGATATAGTAAATTTGAAACTGCACATTTGGGAAAAATAAATGCAAATTTAATACATATATTAATTCTGATACATATTGTGCTAAAATTCATAAAGGCTCTTTCCATTGGAAAAGTTCAAATTGCCAATATGGAATGCAAAGACCATCCAGAAATAGCATCCTCAGAGTATGGCCAAATTTTCAAGAACTAAATAAGAAATACCAGACCTGATTAGTTGCCTAAAGTATGAAAGTTAACAGTAAATGCATACTGTATACAGAGATTGCTGAAAGAGATTGAGTAAAATATTATTTTAACAAACCATCTTAAAATAAATATATACTTTCTTATGCATTCAGTAAGGTAGCTTTAATTATTTCTCATAATTTTAAAAAGTTGCTAAAAAAAGTTTCAGAGAGACTTCCAGATACTTA
This sequence comes from Tamandua tetradactyla, assembly GCF_023851605.1. Lineage (NCBI taxonomy): Eukaryota > Metazoa > Chordata > Mammalia > Pilosa > Myrmecophagidae > Tamandua > Tamandua tetradactyla. Next base: position 121,455,205 of record NC_135333.1, read on the forward strand.
TAAAAAATTTGTTAAACCCATTCTGTTGCAAAGCAAAGAAGATATGAAAAGAAAATTCATAAAATGAGTGAAAAGAGAAGAAGATGAGATGAAAAGGATTAAGCCTGAGATTCTGACACTTATGTGAAAAGGTTAAAAACAGAGGAGAGAAAAGGATATCACTGATGATGGGCAACAAGAATTTGACCCACAAATATTTCTGTATATTCCCACTTCTTAGAGGTGGAAAAGAAAAAACATAGGTAATCAAATATCATTACAGAAAATGTTTCATCTGAGTTATTTGGCTCTTTCATATCACTTTCAAATCTATGCACAGTGAAGCCTTTTAAACTTAAAAATAATTATCTATTTTTTTCCCAGATCTGATGTAGTTCAGAAGGAACTTAGTGATGAAGAACCATACACTGGTGACAACATTCATTCTACTTGGACTGACAGATGACCCCAATTGGCAAATTGTAATTTTCCTTTTTCTATTTCTAACATATTTATTGAGTATCACTGGAAATCTGACAATCATCCTGCTCACCCTGGTGGATTCCCACCTCAAAACACCCATGTATTTCTTCCTTCGGAATTTCTCCTTATTAGAAATCTCACTGACATCTACCTGCATCCCTAGATTCCTGTTCAGCATTGTGACTACAGATAAAACAATTTCCTATGATGCTTGTGTAACGCAATTGTTTTTTTTCATCTTCTTGAGTGCATCGGAGTTTTTCCTGTTGGCTGCCATGTCCTATGACCGCTATGTGGCCATCTGCAAACCCCTTCATTATGCCACCATTATGAGCAGCAGAGTCTGCACCCAGCTGGTCCTCAGCTCTTGGTCGAGTGGGCTGTTAACCATCTCTCCTGGCCTTATCATGGGCCTGAAGTTGGAATTCTGTGATGCCAATGTTATTGACCACTTTGCTTGTGACTATTCTCCTGTCCTGCAGCTCTCCTGCACAGATACACATGTGATAGAACTGTTAAGTTTTATTTTAGCCATTGTCACACTCCTGCTTACGTTGGCCCTGGTGACACTTTCTTATGTAAATATCATGAGAACAATTCTGAAGATCCCTTCTGCCCAGCAGAGGAAAAAGGCATTTTCTACCTGTTCCTCCCACATGACTGTCATTTCTATCTCTTATGGCAGCTGTATTTTTATGTATATTAAGCCTTCTGCAGAGGAAAGGGTATCTTTAAACAAGGTGGTAGCACTACTCAGCACTTCAGTTGCACCTGTGTTAAATCCATTTATTTATACTCTAAGAAATAAACAAGTGAAACAAGCCCTGAAAAATATAATAATTAATCAGGTTTTTATTACCTTAAAATGATAGTTTTGGCTTTTATGAAAGCACACCACTAAAGCTTATTGAAAAGTGCCACATATATCAACTACCCTTTTAACATATTCATTTATCTTTTTTTTACATAATGATAAAGATCAAAGTCAATCAAAAGCAGTTTTTTAGTCTTATTTTCTGTATTAATATTCTTTTATCCATTGCTGGAATCACTTAATTCTTTGAATTTAATTCTTTGATTTCATCCAATCTCAAGATATTCAGCTGGAGATTCCTTTTGGAAATCCAATATCTTCATGATTTTTGTACATAGATGTGCCTAGATGATAGATCATATTTGAACTCTATAAATAATTTTTAATCTCTAGAAAGAAGTTTCTTTATATATAACAGAGTGTATTTATTTTAGCAATATATATGATATTTCCAGGAACATTGAACTTCAATAGAGGTATTCATGTTTAGACTTAAAAGTTTCCCAAATTTCTGTTCATCTGCAAATCAGATGAAAGCCTTTTGCATTTAAGTAAGAGTGCTTTACATCAGCAGCTATTTAAATATAAATAGATAGGGTGGGTTACAATGGCTTAGCAGGCAGAGTTCTCACTGGCCATGCCACAGACCTGGGTTCATTTCTCGGTGCCTGCCCATGCAAAAAATATATGTATAAATATATATATATATATTTATATATATATATATACACACACACACACACACACGTATTTATTTATTTATTTATATTTATATAGACTATACCACAGTCACATTTTAAGTAAATGCTTGATATTAAATTCATATCTAGGTTTTAAAATTTGAATTTTGATGTGAAATTCATATCTAGGTTTCAAAATTCAAATTCAAATTACACAGGTAATAACCATGCAATATTGGCTGTTATGTACATCAATGGGAATATTTGATCTTGAAAAAAGAGGGAATTAGTAACAACTATGCTAAAATATTTCAAAATCCAAATTATATCAGTATAATTCTAGGAGACACAAATAAAACTTCTGTTTTAGATTTCTGATATGCATCTTAACATATGCAGACAGTTTTTATGTTGCAATATTTTGCCATATTTTCTCTTGTGTGTTTCTTTGTACATGCCCTTTCATTCTCTGCTATTGCTATCTTTTTATTCTACATATCATGTTCTGAATAATCACTAATGTTCTTCTGTTTTCTCTTGAGAGGTCACACTCTCTTTTATGCTATACATTTTTATTCAGCATGTATCTCAACACCATCATCCAACAGGCATATTTGTTTAATTAGAAATTCAAACAGCAGACTATAGCACTTTGCTTAAATTTAATTTGTTATATAACAACTCCATTATTCCCTTTTCCTTTACCTTGATTAATGTTTCTTCATAGTACATAGTATTGACTATCATTCTAAGATTAATTATTTGTTTCAAATATTGGACTATCAGGTATATGAAAATAGGGGTTTAATTTGTTCACCTTTCTGTTCCCAAAGCCTAGCACTCTGGTACATATACTGCTCAGTTATAGACAACCAACTTTAGAATAATAACATCTTTCTAATTTGCCTTAGTATTTGTTTGTTTTATCACCCCTTTTAAATATAATTTGTCAGAGGTCTTTCTGAATATCCTCATGTTTGTTTATGATAAACAAAAGCACATATTCTACTTACAAGGGTAATGATGTATATGTTTAAATGAGGCAACAGATATTTCATTTTAGTTAACTTTTCAACTCAATCTGGTAATATTTCATTAATTTAATTGTGTGTTAATCATTATTACATATTCTTTTTCATAATTTAATCTGAGATATTTCTATGCCTGTCTATGTCTGTATCTATCAGCTTTATGTCTATATCAGCAATTATATTTTACTTCTAAAAATCCTTTTTTCCAGTTAGGAATCTGTGTTTTCTCCTCTTTTATATGATTATTTTTCCCCCGTTGTAATAGTTATCTTCCACATTTTGGACTCTTCATTGTTTCCACACCTTTAAATTTTCTCCTGGCATTTCCTGAATTTTCAGAGAGCTTTTTGTATTAGTCCTGTTATCACTGCTTCGATTTGCTACAACATCAAATTTAGTGGTCTCTTAAAGATCTCACTTATAATTCTATTTTACTTTTTTTTTTTTACAAATGTTTATTATATTGAGCATCCTTCTTTTATGCCATTTTTTATAATCTTGCTTACTACTCATTCTTATTATTGGCATAATCAGCTTGTACTTTTCCTGGCTTTATATTTCCCTTCTAATAAAACCATCTTTATTTATTTATTTATTTATTTTTACACAGTATTGAACTTACCCAGCCAGCTCTGAAACCTATTTCTGTATCTGGCACTTTTCAGAAATAGACCTTTCTTCTTTTACTTTTCTTATTTCTTTTCTTTTCTTGTTCTCTTTCTTTCTTCTTTTCTATTTAGTGAGCTGGGTGCTGGCAATTTTTTACATATTTTCTTTTGCATAGATTTCTATATTCCATACTAAATTTTTTCTTTGTTTTTCATCCTTTCCCTTACTGACAACCAAATCTTCGATGTTATGTACTTACATGGCACACAGCAGTTCACTGCTCCCACTATTACTTTTTCTCTGTGACATATTCCAGTATAACTTTCACAAATGATCTAACTCTCTGAACTAAAGGACTCAATAAACAATTAGAATTATCAAGATTTTGCCTAAAATTATTTTATATGTGTGTGTCATATCAACATCCATGGAATTTCCCACTGTTGGGTTGGCCCTATATATCTATTAGAAATAAGTGATTATGTATGAAAACATCAGAAGACTATTTCACAAACCAAAAGTTATGCAGATAGAAATGTAGTTCTCTATTTTCTTAAAAACAAAGCCAGATAAACAATACCCTAGTTTCTGAATCTGTAGCCAGAGAACAGGGGAGATTCAACCCTCTTTCTCCCATTTTCATGTGTACTCAATTTCTTGAGTGATTCCTTCATAAGCTTGGTGATCATGATATTTATTTGCATTTTCATGTTCTTTCTCTTTAATATTTATTTTCTAAATACAAATCCATTTCCCTTTGATTAGTGGAGTTCCTTCAGAAATTCTACGTTGATTCTTTGCAATTTTCCTAATGGTGAAAATTTTCATTGTAAACTCTTTACATAAGTATTTTATAATTATGGAGCCACAGACTTCAGAGGACATTTTTACACAAGTTCATTTTTAAATCCATAATATTCCAGCTTAATCTACCTACGTAGATCAGAATCCACATCTCCATCTTTCCATTCTCCAAAAGTTACTCTTAAATTCTTTTCAATGATGGCCTTATTTTTATTCTCTTCTTCAATTTGTGTAAACTTTCCATCATTTACAAACACTTTGCTATGGATTTTCACATGAATAATTAATCTACTATGTATAATTTGTCAAATTTAACTAAAGACTCCTGAATTACTATTTCTGCATATATTTCCCCTCTTATTTAAAGTAGGAACCTAAAGGAAAGCACCACATTAAAGGTGTGAGATTATATTTCTATGCATTTTTATTGCTATCATGAGCCTCTAAATATCCAAGTCTACATTTCTTTTGCATGCAAGAGATTTTGAAGGCCCTTTTCAAGTAAGGAAATGATAGTTATGGGAATAATACACTTCCTATTTTATAAGAAAGAGGATAATAGTAATTATTCACTGGAGAGGAATTTAAAGATAAGCCAAAACAATATGAACCTATGGAGTTTGAATATATGAATACTACAAAAATATGTTAATAAGTTGAATTGTTTTATAATCCAATTTATTTTTTAAAATTGTTAAAATAATCAAAACACTTAAATTCCCATATTTTCTCTCCTGATTTCAAATTTATTAATTTCTTACTGTCACTTATACAAACATAAATCTTTGACATCTTGTAAAATGTAAACAAACATATTAAACAAAGTGGCAGTGAATCTGCTGGGCAGCATCATAGGTAATATTGAATGAGAGTATCATCCCCTGTTTGATATTAATGAAAACAACAATAAATCCTAAATCCACACTCTCCACAGGTGAACCCCACTAACACAGCATTTATCCAGGGAAAGTCTTGTAACTTTGCTTCAGCATAGAATCAAGTGATGTATTTGCTCCTTGAACAAATGTTTAAGGTCAGGGCTTTAGGATCTGAGAATGTAGTATTCAACCTAAATGCAAAGCAAGTGCTGTATGAATTCTAAAAGGAAAAATATAGCATATCATGTTCTTGCCATATATGTTATGGACCAAACCCTTGATGACATTATTGAAATGCCTCTTCTTCATTTCTAAATATTGTCATAGTTTGAAATGAAAATACAAATTACATAGAGTAAAACATATCCAGTTTAAGGATACAGTGCAATGAATTTGCTCAAACATGTATGTATCATATATATCATAAATACATATCTGTATAACCACAAGAAAGGGGGTGATCTGATAATTTATAACTCATAGATGGAAATAAATACAGCAATCAAGAAATGGAATCAGGTAAATAGTGAGATTTAATAAACAATCTACTAGTTCAGTTCTCTATATATTACTGTAATGAACAGAAGATTATAGGTAGCAGAAACCTTTTCATTATTCTTTTATTCTTCTGGGATGAAGCCTTATTGAACAGTTCAAGCACATATATTTCACTTGAGTGAAGAAGTATGGGGATACTTCTCCCAGGGTAAGAACAGGAAAAAATATCCCCAGACATAGAAAACACTAAGGAATGAACACCAAACTTAAAATGAAACATTTTTAATTAGGCAACCTTGGGAGAATTAGTGAGATGACTAAGAACAGAAATTAAAACCTCAAGGGATGCTATTTGAGTTGTAGAGTAGAGAGCTGGCAGACACATCACTCCCTTTCTTATGAAAGCATAAAAAAAAAGGGACAAACTGCAAATTAATGGACTTTCTTAAAAGCATGCTGCAATTAAGATTGCAGGGAAGACAATTAATACCTAAATTGAGAGGGGCAGAGGTGCCAGCTGGGAGAAACAGGAATCACATTGTTACTTATCTGTAGTGTAAAAGTATCCTTAAACGCTTTATAAACCTGTAAAAAGATTAAGAATTCAGTCAGAGATTTTAATGAATTGCTAAATGTTGAATGTGGGCTATTGGGATAATGTGAAACCTCTAGGGGTCCAGAGATGGGGATTTGGTCTCCTCCACAGCAAACATGAAGCACAGCCCAACATCTGGGTAGATTAAAGCAAAAATCCACACTAAAGGTCTACCAGAAGGAAAGGCCTTTTCAATCTTGAGCATAATAAATCAAAATTACCTCAGTGACAATTGTCTTCAACAATTTGAAATTCTTTCAACAAGAATTAATGAGACATACTTAAAGTAGAGATATATTGATCCAATTAAACCAAATAATCATCACAACTGGAATCTGGTATGACAGACATTTTGAACGAATCAGACAGGGAAATTTAAAATTGGAAAAACCATGATTAATATTTAAAAGACTAATCGAGGAAGTAGATAGTATTCTCAGTTTTATAATTAGAATTTATTAATATTTAAAAGACTAATGGAAGAGTTAGGTAGTACACGCAGTTTTATAATTTTAATTTCAGCAGAGTGCTAGAAAATGTAAGAAAGACTAAAACGGAAATGCTGGAAATAAAGAAAAAACTCATAGGAATAATGATGAAAAAAATAGAATACTTTTTCTACTAACATTTGCCTAGGCACATTAGTCTACTAAGTATAGTCAAGGAAGAAAACAGAGAACTTGAAACCTGGTCAAAAGATGTCTCCAACTCTCATTCAGTATCACCTAGTTCATTTGAAGTTTTCCCACATTTTGTTCACTAACCTCCAATTCTAGCAGAGAGGAACCTGGCTTCCACCAACCAACATCCTTTTGTTTTTTTGTTTTTTTCAATTCCAGCATGCGTATGTAGTGGTTTTAGAAATGGCATCCTATAACTCTGTGAGAATCAACTTGACCACATATTCAAGCAATGTTCTTACTCTTACAATCCACAATCATCTCCAATATTACTTATGTCAGCCACTTTTTACTCCATCCTTTTCAGTTAGGTTATATTACAGTATAGTAATACATTTAGATTATTTTTTAACAGCCTGCATTGCATTCTGACCTCCCCATCTTTTAATGGTATTTAAATGTTGCTGATATTGAAGTTCCCTGTTTGTATGGTAAAGTTCAATGAATTTTGACCAATGCATAATGTGATGTATCCACAAATACAACATCACACAGAATAGTTTCACCAAACCAAAATACATTTTTCACCAATTCAGTCACTCCTATTTCCCAAAACACTGACAACCACTGGTCTTTTTAATGACCTTATAATTTTGCATTTCTCAGGATGTCAGTGTATGCAGCCCTTCAGTCTGCCTCCTTTTACCTAGAAATATGCATGTAGGGTTCCTCCACATGGTGGTTGGATTGAGAGTTCATAGTTTTAATCACTACATAGTATTCCATTGTTGCTCTACAGATTTATTTTTTGTCTGCAATCTATTCCTCTATTGAGGGACTTATGGGCTGCTACCAGCTTAGGTGATTTTTAATTAAGCTGCACTGAAAAAAAATTACATGCAAGTTTTAGTGTGGACTGAAAAAATTATGACCTTATAATTTAAAATTTAATAAAAATATCTATAATGCCTATACAGACTCATTTTATGGATGATAAACTTGATTGCTGATGCCTGGTATTCAGTCTTCTCTGTGTAACAGTCATTTTATTGATAATGCATTTTTTGTAGTTGCTCAGAGATGTGGTAAGCTCAGGGGAAGTTGGAAGATGTTTCAATTCTAATTATTTTCCGTTGAAATGTGCATAGATTTTAATATAATAAATATTACCTTTTGGAAAAAGATATGATGATTTTTAATGAGATTTTATCAGTGCTATTACTATGCCACAGGGGGTAGGCATGGGCAGGCTCTGGGAATCAAACCCAGGTCTCCAGCATGGCAGGCAAGCATTCCACATAAGCTTTTATTAGATATGGAAACCTGCTGTTTTGGATTTAAATATGTTGTTTATTTTTGCTCATTGAAAAATTTTAATAGCCTTCAACAATTTTTTCTGCTATTACTTTTTTATATATTTTTTTATTGAGAAATTTTCACATACATGCATTCTATGTAGGGAGTACAATAAATGGCTGATAATATCATCACATTGTTATGTATTAATGACCACAATCATTTTTAAATACATTTGCATCACTCCAGAAAAAAAATAAAAAGCAGAAAGAAAAAACTCATATATAAAATACATCTTACCCCTCCCTTTCATTGACCACTAGTATTTTCATCTACCCAGTTTATTTTACCCTTTATCCCCCTTATCATTTACTTATTTTTTAACCATATTTTTTTTACTCATCTTTCCATACCCTGGATATAAGGAGCATCAGACACAAGGTTTTCACAATCACACAGTCACATTGTAAATATTATATCTTATATAGTCATCTTTAAGTATCTGTGCTACTGGAAATACTTTGAAACAGTAGACTAGCAAGTCTAACAGATGAGCTCGTAAGGCTAAGTTAATGGAAATTTTGGAAAGCAAATGGACTGATTCAAATCTGGTATTTGAAAAATGTGTCAGATGATTTTATTAATAGTCTGGGATTACCACATTATTTGAAACAATATTTCACAGTACAAAAGTGTCATTCTTGAAATATTCTTAAGGAATATGGTTCAAAGTATGAGAAAAATGAGGGAAAGTATAATTTGAATTGCAATAATAACTAGGAATATGATTGGGGTTATTATGAAACAGAATACACTATTTAGGTATTTGCTGTAGAATTTTATCACTTCAAACTTGTCTACCATCTGAATTCATGGCTTTTAAAATCTGAGTTTCCATATTTGTTTGGGAAACCATGACATCGTGAACCAGTTAATTTTGGAGTATCAATTTAAACATATGTAAAATATAAATATTAGTATTTACCTTTTTGGTTGGTGTGAGTTTAAAATTTGGTGGAAAAATTATTAGTGAATTCTAAGAGTATATTGGCGAACTCTAAAATATCATTATTTTTTTGTTTCCTGGACCTAAGAACTAATATTTTTGGCACTCTAAGAATATGGCGCAAAATATTTACCCAATAAGAACAACTAACTTCTACCGTATTGTGCCTGAGGGAAATTTTTCAGGACTGCACTTCCGGTTCCAACTAATGAAATTACAGAAGATCACCCATTTGAGGGCATAGTGCTTACTGATCTGCACGTGTGCTCTCCTTTATCAATTGCATGGACTATGTATAATTGATGTCCCTCTACACCTGAGGACCTGATACATTCAAAACAAAGTGCACAATATCCCAGAATTATTATCATCTTTCTTAGCATACACCTTATTTTAGCTGTATGTAGGAAAAACTGACCTATCCCATACCCATAGAGTTCTATTTGTTCCCTGATGACATTTTTAAAGGCAAAATAACTTTAGCGGTATTTTGATAGCAAGTCACTAATCACCGATAAGCCATTACCACAGTTATCCAAAACATTTGAAAAGAGGCAGTCAACCAGAAAATTCAGAAGTGGCAAAAGGCCCTGGTTCATACAAAGAAATGTGCCATGAATGACATCAAGGAGTTTCATAGCTTCTGTCCTTCTCTCCTTTCCGACTGTGATGAGACAAAGAACACAAAAGGAATTATAAGATACTGTAGACTCACAAAAAGTTCTTCAGTGAATTCCAAATACAGAATATATTCACTTCTTTCCCTAAGAATGCTATGGGTATCAATTTGCATTTAAACACAGGCTTATTGTTCAAGATAAATCAGGTGACATCAAAAAACAACTATATATTGATACTGAAAAATCTCTAAGATCGTACATTACTGTAAAAATCTAAGTGTATCATAGTGGTCAGTAAGTCAATCTATTAGCAGAAGGCAGAGTAATTAAGCACATGTGCCTTGTAATCAGTTTACATTTATTTTAATACAGACTTTACCTTACTATTTCTGTGACATTGGACACATTTCTTAATTCTTCTCAACATTAGTTGTATCACCTATAAAATGCAGAGGTTAAATATCTACCTCATGGGAAACTTATAAAGAATAAATTAGATACTCTATTGTGAAATGGTAAATTCTGTACAGTCAATTACATTAATTAAGAATAGGCCAACATTCTATTTACTGGGGTTAAGTGACATATAGGGACCAATTCTGGACACTCACATTTACTTTTCTAAGTTAGGAAGATATGAAACAATAGGGGCATTTAAGTTAATTTTGAAATGTGTAAAATGTAGATTAATCAGAGAGTTGAAATTATGAGCAAAAAGTTTTTGTCTCAAAGAAATTCTAGATCTAGAAGAACATATTGAAAAGTATAGAATTCAGGAGCATGTTATTCCAAAATGGTTTATAGCATTAGAATACCTTTTTCCTTTTCTGTGCAGATGGATTCTTCAAAATTGTCCTTATGATAAGTGTATATGAGACAATCACTAGCATGAGAGTGACAAGAAGTGTCACTAAGTTTATACTATAAAAGAATATTTCTATGTGTTTATCTGTGCGAAAGAGCTAAAGGACAGCGTCATAGCTACATACAAAATGATCAATGATATTGTCATTACAGAAATCCATGATGACCCCTGGAAATGAAACCAACCAAGAAAAGAAAGTCCAACTTGGAGCAGACTCTGCTAGTCATGATGGTTGTATAATGCAGGGGTTTGCAGATGGCTACATAGTGGCCATATGACATGGCTGTTAATAAGAAAAATCCTGCTGCTCCAAATAAAATGTACAGAAATAACTGAACTTCAAAACCATTAGAGGTAGTTGTATTGTCTTTTGTTGCTATGCTGATGAGGAATTTAGGAATACAGACTGATATCATTGAGATGTCTCAAAAGGAAAAGGTTTTCAGATAAAAGTACATGGGTGGTTTTAGTTGGGAATCAAGGAAAGTAAGGGTGATAGTCAGGTTTCCTAAGATATTAATAAAAAATATCTTAGGTCATAAATATAAAAAGTAAGGGCAGAAATTACCAGTTTGAATTATTTGTCAACTCCAACCACAGGATATACACTGTTTAGCTTTGTATATTTTATCATGGTTATACCCATACTTCTGTCAGATCTTGAAAGAAAATTAAAAGTCACACCAAGCCATAACTTTTTAATGTACTTTTTTGAAGGTGTATTTGAAAGGCCAAATGAATCAGTAAAAAATTGCTTTAAAAATAATATACAGGGGCGGGCCGCGGTGGCTCAGCGGGCAAAGTGCTTGCCTGCTATGCCGGAGGACCTCGGTTCGATTCCCGGCCCCAGCCCATGTAACAAAAACGGAGAAACAGAATACAATAAAAACAAGAAAATGTTTAAAGATGTTTCCCTTTCTTCCTTCCTTCCTTCCTTCTATCCTTCCTTCCTTCTCTCTGTCTTTCCTTTAAAAAAAAAAAAAAAAAAAAAAAATAATATACACAGGCTAAAAATATAAAAATAAAAGTAATATATGCAGGCTAAACAGTGTAATAGATGTCATTATACATCTTTCCTATTTGTTTTCAAATCACATGTTCATTTACTGTATATACTACTTCTTGTTACCATAATTCTCTGCGGTTATCATACAAAGAGTTGCGGTCTTCTTGGATATCTATGTTTCCCAGATTTTCCCAATATCTCATTCTCAAATATTCTGAGCAAGTGTCTCAATGTTTTTATTGGGTGAACAAAAACTACTGTTCATTCAGAAAAATCGTGATTTTGCTTATTTTTGGTTCTCAACATTCTATGATTGCTTTTATCAAACCACAGGCCTGGAGGCAAAAAAAACACCTTTGCTTAAGCTTTATTTGTGAAAACAATTTGAAAACGCATTCATTGGTCATATATAATTTGTTTTAAGCAATGTTAAGTACTCTTAAAAGGCATACCATATATGCTGTGCTGTTAACAAATTAGTTTATAAACTTATTTCTTTTCATGTTTTTATTCTATAAAGGAAATAGATGCTGCATTTATATTGGCAGAATAAGGTAATTCTAAATTATACAGTGACAATCTTTTTCCTTACTTTAGGAATTTTTCTGTAGGTATTTATGTTGTCTGTAAATAAAATCAGTTTTACTTCTTCTTCAATTCTCTTTATTTACCTTTTTGCCTTAATTTACCAATTAGAACCTAATAACAAAATGTTAAAGAGAAGAAACAAGAGTAGAAATCCTTAAGATGGAAATACCTAGGCTTTCCCATGAAGTAAGCTTTCAGCTGTAGTTTCTTTTCTTTTCTTTACCAATGTTTTACACCTTTTGGTATTTGCCATTTCTCAGATCTACTTTGTTTTCCAGAGTATTTTTTGCAGGTATGCATGTTGAATTTTTTCAATCACTTTTACTGAATCTATTGAAACAAAGTCCAATTGAGTATGATTCAGTAGATTTTTCTATGTTATTGGATTTATCAGTCTTTTTTTGACAAAGGTCTCTATTTTTTTTCCTATCATTTTATGGTTTGGGTGTCAGATAATACTGTCCTCATAGGGTGAGTTCTATAGCACTTCCTTGCTCTAACATATTCTAAAAGTGTCCATATGCAATTAGGATTATTTCCTTATGTACTTGGTAAAATTCATTAGTAGACTCTGAGTACTCTTTGTGCAACATTTATTATCAGTTCAATTTCTACTGTAGATGTAGAACTGTTTTATATCTATTTTTTCTTGAGTGAGCTTTTGTAGTTGGTATCGTTCAAGGATTTTTTCATATCATTCATGCTACTGAATTCATTGGCTTAAGGTTCTTTAAAAAAATCTCTTGATATCCTTTTAACATCTGATGAAGATCAGTGATGTTACCTTCCTATTCCTGATATTGATAATTTGTATCCTCTTTCTGTTGTTCCTTATCAGGATGGAAGCACTGGCTAGACATTTATTAATTTTAATAATCTTCTTTCAAGAACCAGATTTTAATTTCATTGCTATTTTCTGATTTTATCTCTGCATTCTATTTTATTCATTTACACACCATATTTATTTCCTCTCTTCTAATCAATCTGAGTCAAATTTGCTCTTCTACTTGTTTCATTGCATAGGTGAACACTGTGCTTATTGGTTTAAGAACTTTTCTAGCATAACTTCAGATATTTAAATTTCTTTCTGATGACTGCTTCACTGCATTGCAGACATTTTTCTATGTTTTGATTTACTTTAATTTAGTTAAAACTGTGTTTTAATATTTATTCTTTGATCCACAATTATATAGTTGTATGTTATTTAGTTTCCTTATATTAGCAATTTTTTCCCAGATATCTACGTGTAATTTATTTCCAGGTAATGTTGTGTTCAGAGATCATACTATATATAACATGATTCCTCAAATATATTGAGTGTTTTTTGCATGTGTGCATTCCAAAATATAATCTATTTTGGCAATAATCTGTGTGCACCTGGAAAGAATGTATATTCAGCTAATGTTTGGTTGTGTCTTCTAAAATTGTCATTTAGCTCAACTGGCTGATAGGGCTGTTCAAGTCTTCTATATCCTTACTAACTTTTAGAAGTTTTTTCACTATATTTTTGAGAGAGGATGTTGAAGCCTCTGACTATTAATATGGATTTGATTATTTCTCTTTGCTGTCACTCTGGTTTTGTTTCATGTATTTAGAGTTCTTGCTATCTTATGTATGAACAGTCAAGATCATGCCTTCTTGATGTATTTATTCCCTTATCATTGTGAAACATCCCAATTTTTCTCCTTTTTTATTGGGTATTTTTTATGATTCCATTTTATATCCTTTGTTTTCTTATTAGCTTTAATTTTTACTTTACATTAGATATTGTTTTAGAGTTTTAAAGTTTATCTTTACTTGCTATTTTGATTTTATATTTTCCTTCTTTTTTTAAAAAAAATCATTCCAAGATCATCTCATAAGTAACTTTTTCAATATCCCAAACCTGCTCAGTGGCAAAGACTACAGTAGAAGTCTGTCTTAAAAATATGTGCTCTTTACCCTTATGTTTTAAAGCATTTCACTAATAAAGGGCAAGGGACCCAGAAGTTTGAATGACATTCCTTATAACTTAATGCTTTACCAAGTCTAAGAAGCACTTTGTATAGAACCATGGCCTTTTTTTTTTTTAACTTTTTATTGTATAGTATAACATATATACAAAGTGAAGAAATAAAAAAGCAGTGATTTTCAGAGCACTCAGAACCATGGTTTTTTGAGTTCCTGAGAAAATTAAAAGACAAACACTTATCTAGAATGCAGAATTAGCAGGGGTTTTTTTTTCCATTTATACTAAGTGCCAAACTTGAGACAAAAATTCATCTTAACTAAATTAGAAGATCAGCATGTGTTCTCCAAATTATGCCTGAAGAATCCTTTCATGTATTTTAGCATTACCCAACTTCATTCAAATTGTATCACAGTCCAAATGACGTCCACTGTATAATGGAGATAAAAGAAGAAATATTATTAGAATGACCAGTTGCATCAGTTTTATGTTATTGACACATTATTCAATGCTTCTTAGTGTCTCTTCTCTTTACTTCTGCCACTCAGTACCATGTTACACTGAGATAGAGGTGTGATAGAACCCCTTAATACCTGCTTGTGAGTTCCAAATGTCAATTTTTTCACGAATCTTCAAAACAGTTGCTAAACAAATCCATTATAAAAAAACAAATTGTACAAAAATATAATTCAATAAAATAAATTTAAGTTTTAGAAATTAATACACAAAACTCATTTATTATCATATTTAATGACAATAAATTTATAGGGAAAGGAGTTACCAGTTTGGTATGCAACTTCATTCATCAAACTGGTTGACTTCCCATCATCGGTTGATTATGGATACTTGACTTGAGTAGAAATCGTCAAAGGGATTCTGTGAAAACCAATTGGCTATATAAAATTTACAATAAAAGTTATTGTTTATGTTATTATTACTTACATATTATGAAAGTAGCATACAGGCAAATCTTAATGATTGATATTTGACAGTTAAATCTTGGACATGTCACAGAAAACATGAAAAACAAAAGACACAATAGATAAATTGGACTTCAAAATTAGTGCATCAAAGACATTATCAAAAAAGTGATGCAGCAACCTATAGGATGGGAGTAAATAGTTGCAAATCATACATTTGTAAAGGTTAATATCCAGAACTTATAAAGATTTCTTACATCTCAACAACAAAACAAACAACACATTATTAAAAGGGGCAATGGACTTGAGCATTTTTCCAAAGAGAATATACAGATGACTAATAAACATATGAAAAGATGCTCCACATCATTAATAATTAAGGGAAAGTAAATCAAAATCACAACTTGATGCCACTTCATGCCTACTAGGATGTCTACTGCTTTAAAAACATAGCAAATAGGTATTGAAGAGGAGGCAGAGAAAGTGGAAGGATGTGGAGGAATTGGAAACTCTGTGCTTTACTGGTGTGAATGTAAAATGTAGAGCCTTGGTGATCTGTGATAAGCAGAATGGCAGGTCCTCAAAAAGTTCAATATAAAATCATTTGGCAATTTTGCTCTTAGTTAGATACCCAAAGGAATTGAAAACAGGGACCAAAACATAATTTGTGCATCAATATCTGTAGTCACTTTATTCACAAACGTCAAAAGGTAGAAATGGCCCAGGTGCCCACCAACGAATGAATGAATAAACAAAAGTTGATACCAGCATACAATGAAATATTATTCAGCTGTAAGAAGTAATGAAGTTCTTAAAGATGCTACAACCTAGGTAAAACTGGAAACATTATACTGAGGAAAACAGCAAGGTGCATAAAGACAAATACTGTACAATTTTACTTCATGGGATATCTAGAAATAAATTAATAGAGACCTTAGATTCAACGTTACCAGGTGATGGGAAGAGGGAGGAAGGATGAGTGGTTTTCTGGAGGATATAGGGTGTTTGTAACTTCTGTGTATTATTAAATTTAAAAAACCCACTGTACTATGCACATATTAAGACTCCATGTACTCTTTCAACTCTCTGACTTTTAAAAATTGCCCCCAACTATGGAATTATTTTCCATACAGTCTGCTAATGTATAATTCATTTCTCAGTACTTTGTGAACAACCATTCTTCTTCCTCAATTCTCTATCTCTAAAGTGAAGCTTTATCCTCCTTGTCTGCTATTAAATATTGCATGCCCTCAGACTTCCCTCATAATCTGTCTTGTGCTAAGTATCTCAACTGATGATATTGCAAAAATCTCTTAAGAATTATTAAGAACATAATTCTTACTGATTGGATTCAGTAATCCAATCTACTGAATGGATTAAATTATTATTTTACCACCAAAAAAGTTGTTCATGAAATTTAGAGTATTTTATAGTATCTATAATTCTTGTTTAAGCATTTGACTTCATGGAAAATTAAATAAATAATATATAAGTATGCATATTTATATATGTACACAAACATGCATATCTATCTATTTTTAAATCATGTTAAACTGAAAGAAGAATAACAGATACTGAGAAATACACACATACAGTATCTCTTGTCTAAATACTTCAGAACATTTATTAATACATTAAATATAATGACTAGAAAGGAAAATATAAATGTGAAATCCTAATTTTATATACAGAGAAGAATCATGTTTTGTTGCAAAGTTTTACTTTCTATGAAATTTAACCTTACATTATTTTACTTAGGGTAAATGACCTGTTTTGAACTTACCCAAAATTTGAGATGATATTATATAGGTTAGTAGTTTTTAGCTACTCATAGTTAGAAAACAGCTTAATTTCTCATCAAATATAGAAATACATTTATCTTAGAAATCTAATGTCTATTTCTTCACTAACTTTGACGATATGTATCTGACTCTATTACCTATCTATTATCAACCTATAAGATATTATAAGATTTAGAAATGCAGAGATCTATGTAGTACCTATATCTGAAGAAGTATATATTGAAAATGTTCTATGCATCCTCCTTAACAGATAAATTATATTGACATACCTTCCTAAAGTGAATAATGACAAATGATTTAGCTTTGTTTAAAATATATTTCCATTTTTCTTTCAATTATATAACATTTTCCCATGTATTTCCTAGAACACTGCATGATAGAGAAGGGAATTTTTGTAGAAAATAAAATTGCAAAACAATTCTGTTGTGTAGAAAGTGATTTATAATGTCAGTATTTGTAAAGTGGCTCCTACATTTCTGGGAATATTTTTTTTTTGCCAGATCAAAAATTAAAACAATTTTACTTTACAAAATAATTATTGTTGAAGAGGTTATGATTAATAAGATTGTGAAAAATAAGTGAGAGTCAAAAGCACATAAGAAAAATATTTCAAATGCACTGAGAAATATATCAAACACAGGCTTGCAAATTGTTAGAAAAGACAAAAGAGAATGGTTAAAAAACAGGAATGTCATTTTGATTTGAATAGGCTACTGAAAATCAACACATTTTAAAAATTGCTGTTCATTATGCCTTTAATCTATGACACCATATCTTTTCACTTGCTAGTGGAAAATACAGTCTTCCTTGTCATGTCCATGAAGGCTCGCTTCACCTGTCGATTCCGTAGGGTGTAAATGAAGGGATTCAGCATAGGGACTATTGAGGTGTAGAGCACAGCTACTGCCTTGCTTAGAGAAACCCTGTCTTTTGCTGAGGGATTAATGTACATGAAGATGCAGCTGCCATAAGAGATGGAAATGACAATCATGTGGGAGGAACATGTGGAAAAGGCCTTTGTCCTCTGACTAGCAGAAGGTATGTTCAAAATTGTTCTGATGATGTACACGTAAGACAGCATTATTAATGCCAAAGTGAACATTAGAGTAAACACAGCACAGGAAAAACCCATTTTCTCCAGGAATTGCGTGTCTGAACAAGAAAGGTGCAATAAAGGGAAATAATCACAGGTAAAATGATCAATAATATTAGAACTACAGTAATCAAGCTTTAAAAACAACATGAGTGCTGGGAATATGAGTAAGAATGAAGTCAGCCATGAAGAGAAGACAAGCAACGCACAGACTTTACGATTCATGATGGTCACGTAATGCAGGGGCTGACAGATGGCAACGTAACGGTCATAAGACATGGCAGCCAGAAGGTAAAATTCAGTGATCCCCAAGAGAATGAAAAAAAATAACTGAGCAATGCAGTCATTAAAGGAAATGGTTTTATCTCCTGTAATAATGGCGCCCAGGAACTTGGGTATACTGACGGTTGTGAATGAAACTTCCAATAAAGAGAAATTCCTGAGGAAGAAATACATGGGCGTCTGGAGGTGGGAGTCGAGCAGCGTAAGGGTGATAATGGTCAGGTTCCCCGTGACGCTGAGCATGTAGGTGAGGAGCAGAAAGACAAAAATCGTGACCTGGAGCTTTGGGTCATCTGACAATCCCAGGAGGACAAACTCTGTTACTTCCGTGTAGTTTCTCATTCTTCAGTTGCTTGTTTGTCTTACTTCTTGTCTAGATAAAAAAAAAAAGCCAATAGAATAAAGCATAAAATAAAATAGCCTTAAAGAAAGAGTGGATGCACAAAACATTGAAGTGTGGAGCTGGAATTTTTTCTGAAGTAATATGCCAATCCACCTTCAAGGAAAATTTTAATTAAGCAACTTGATATTAATAAAGATCTTCTAATTTCCCTCTCTTCTAAAGGTGAAAAATCTTGGGCTAAGGCAAGTTAAAATAAAACAAACATTATCACCATTTCAACACAGACTTTAACTTTCAAAAAGAAGTGTCTACAAGGTTCTTTCCAAATGAAAACCAGCTTTGTTTCATGACTACAACCCCAATAAAATTCCTCATGCCATATTTCTCATTTATTTATTTGATTTTACAATTATACAAGAGGCAAACATGTCAATTAAAGTTTTAATTTAATTTGGAATCCTCAATAATGGAAGGATACTTTAAAAATTTTATGAGTCTTTTGTCCTTAGCCATCTATCTATTTCTGCTGAGAATCAGCTTTTCCCACTCCTGCTACCTTATTGCAAATCAGAGATACTAAAGGCATTGGCACAAACAAACTCAGATTTTAGAGATAGATGGGAGAAAGAGGCAGAAAGCAACGGTGAGGGTATGAGAGTAACTGGAAAAACTGAGAATTATTGTATCTGAATGCCTGAGAATATGTCATGACATTTCAGCCTACCTAATGCCATTATTTTCGCCTTATACCTAGACCCCAAATTGCCTTTCCATATAAAATAATAACTATTATTATTACAGAAGTTAAAGAGGTCTATAGGTATATCCAACAATACTGTTTTAAAATATTTATTTAATGTGTTTTTAAATAGCAAGTTCACATTTTTCTTTATTTAAATAAAATTTAAAATGTATCAGCATTTATACTCCATAGGGAAGAGTGAGAATCACCTACTTCCTTGCTCCAACAACATAAGGTTTTGAGACTTTGTAAGTGCTTTATACTTATCCTTTCCAATTCCTTCACATGTAACTTACTGTGCTGAAATCTCCTGTGATGTCCCCAGCTACTCTTGGCATTCTTGAAAATTGCAACAGCCATTTCAACACAATCTAGTCCCTAATGTATTACAGGTTTACATCAAACAATTTTAAAACAAACAAATAGATGTTGAGTTCATTGTTAGAATCACATGTCGTCATCAGGTGCTATTCATAATCTGGACATTGCTGAAGTTCATGCCTTTATTTTGCCAGAGGTATTGGTCTCCTGTTTTAGTTTACTCAAAGCTGCTGGAACCCAATATACCAGAAATAGGTTGGCAATTACAATTGAGATTTATTAACTCACAATTTACAGTTCTTAGTCTGTGAAAATGTCCAACTCAAGGCATTAAGAGGATGAAACTTGGACTCTGAAGACAGGCTGCCAGCATCTAGGACACCTCTGTCACATGGGAAGGCATGTGGTTGGTGTCTGCTGGTCCCTCTCTCCCAGGTTTCATTGCTCCCGGCTTCTGGCTACAGTGGCCTCCTCTCTCAGCTTCCATGGAGCTATCCTTTTCTCTCAGCTGATCTTGGGCTTCTCTGAGTTCTCTGGGCTTTTCTCTATGATTCTTTCCTAATTTCATCTCTTATAAAGGACTCAAGTAAAAGAATTAAGACCCACTTCTCAGTTGGAATAACCTATTCAAAAGGTCCTACCTTCAATAGGTCTGTTCCCGTAGGAAAGGTTGAAAAGAACACAGCCTTTTTTGGGGTATACAACAGCTTTGAATCACCACATCTACTGCATCTATAGTGTTTGATTTAAATTTCTGTATTGTAATTTTCCTTTAAATTATTTTATATATTATTCTGTTAAGTCACTCTACCACTGCTCCGGTAACATCCTTTTCTTTCATCAGGGGTTATTTTCTTCAAAAGCAGTAGCTTTGTATAACAATTCCAAGTCACACAGTCCATTTTCATCAATGCACAGGATGCAATTTCAATCTCAAGACTGAAGTTTCTGCAATAGTGTACTTGTTCTGGCAACCTATTTTAAAAATACATGTATTTTTTATTGTTCTATAATGATTAATATATCATAGTACTTTATTTTAAACCTTTTTTCCAGTACATTTTCCTCTTAATTTCCACACTTTTTCTGATTAATACTGCCATCACTTGCCTTTTATGGCTACTGATTAAATCTGTGCAGGAATGAATGAATGTATGAGGAGCTGTTAGGAATGTATGCAGAGACATAGGGAGAGTTCATGTGAACATCACAAAGAATTAACATCTCTATGACCAGTCTTCAAGGGTCACAGAAAAAGGACAGGATGAAACTCAAACAGATATGACCCAATAGCAAAGGATGGGCCTAGTATGTGATTCTTGTATTTAAAATTTTTTTGGATAGCTAATGAATTATATTCATTTACCAACATCAAATAAGGCTGATATAAATTTTCATCATTTACAGCCTTTTAAGAAAAATAGACATCAACATTTAACAAGGTACATAAGATTCCTAGACCCTTAAGCCATCCGAAGGATATATTCAGGTAGAGTAGTGAAGCATATCTCTCAGCCTTTACCTAATCATTTCAGTGTTTTATTTGGGTGTGGGTCCATATTTTTTCCCCAGCTTAACATGGCTAATGTTAACTAAACTTTACATCTTCTCGCACCTTTTTATCAAATGGATTCTTACTTGCCTTCTAAAGATTCCTGAGATAGATACTGAGTCATTCAAAATGAAAATTAACAATAATATTTAGCATTGGTTAAGCATGATAGCTATAAATCTTCAGGGTTTTCATTCTCAGAACATTCATATATTTTGCCTGTCCAAATCTCTACCATTAAATAAATATTCACAACAATATTCTGCATAAACTACATAGTGACTACTTCTTTGATTTCCAAATTGATTAAGAGACTCTTTTCTAAAGGCCACCTTATTCTCAAAGGATTGAAGGACAACTCTGACAGACTGAGAGAGGAAGCTTTGGTTCCACTTCATTTCTGGTGTATTTTTCCCATTATTTTAATGCTGCATGTGGCACTGAGTAGGAATCTAGATCATTCAGTAATGCAATGACTATTGAATCCTAATTTTTTCCCACCTTGTTATATGTTTAATCAATCTTCTTAACTTCAGTTAAGTTTATTAAAGGTAGGAAAAATTGGGGCAGGGTGTAACTCCAAAGCAAAGTGCTTTCATTATCATGACACCTTAATTTTTTCTACTTTATTTATTTAAATACATTGCCCAGGGTTTAGCTGAATAAATTAGATAAGAGAGAAAGAAGTTAATTCAATGTCTTGGGCAACATCTAGCTGATCTGCATAATTGCACTAAAGTGCACTTCTAGCACTGCCCAGTCATTCTTGGCTCTGTGCAGTAACAGCAGGGTTCTTTTGGTATTTTTCTCTGGTTGAGTAAAAGAGTCTTCACCAAAGACTCTATTGAGTGGTTGGCAGACTTATTTTTATTAGAAGTGCCTTGTAATATTCTTTGTAATTATTTTAGAGTACTGTTTCCATGGAGAAAACTGAATAATTGATCTTTTCTTCATTTCACAAAATATGGATAGTTTCAATTCTCAGCATCCATACCATAATATATAGAAACTAATCAAGAGGAGAGAGAACTCATAAATCAAATTTAATAGTAATTTGAAAATAGCAACAGATATATTTAGAGGTTGTGGATACTATCCAGTCATAACCTTAATTTCAGTTCACTAATTAGCCATCTATAAGTTAGTCAATAATTTGATACAGAGACAAGATAGCACAAGGTAACAAATTGTTAGCAAAATTATGGTACCAATGTTACTGTTAATATCTTAGTTTTAAAATTATAAGGTCAATTTATTATTACAGAAAAAAGATGGGCTTTGCAGTTAGAGAGCTGAGAATTAAAATACAAATGGGCAGCACAATAGATTTCTGAATTTGGATGAATAACTTACTTTCTGTAACTTCAGTTTTCTATATTTAAAATGAAATTTAAGTTTTGAAATTTTAGAGAATTAATTGAAATAATGTTACTTGGTGTGATTTATGTATCATATGATATTTCAAGGACAACTGTTTTAAGTTTATTTTTTCATTAGAGGGAATTAATTCTCAACTTTGGGAAGAAAATTTATCATAGTTTTGAGTTATCAAAGGTACTTTTTTTAGTGAAATACTGCAATTTTTAATTATTTATCTTATTTTGTCCCATAGCCACTTTATGCTAATTTTATTATCTTAATTCCCAAATGAAGATAATGAGGCTCAGAGAAGTTATATAACTTAAATGAATTCATACAGCTAGCTAATGTCAATTATAATCTCAGACTTCCAAATATAAAAGGCTGTTTTCTGAACACATTACTATAGAGCCTGAATTTAATTAGAAGCACACAAATATATAGACAAGAATTTTTCTGGCTTTAATGACCAACAAATGAATAAATTGATCTCATAAAACAAAAAAAAACTCACTTTTTTGTATATATTTTATTTAATATGTCCACTAGCAGATTATAACCTCAATATATTCTATTCAATTTGATTAAAATTCAAACTGATTAGTAATGAATGAATGTTAAGAATGTGGACATTCTTAACATTCTCAACTCCCATTGCCTTCCATATACCTAAAACTTACCTCTGCTTTCCAGACCCAGGGTCACAAACACAGAAAATGATTGAAACAGTAAAATTATCAGCAAATGCAGTTATTGTGATGGAGGGCAGCCAGTAGTTCTAAAATCATTTCCTTCCCTTTCCATTGAACAAGTTTGTTTGCTATAATCATTGTCTTTCCCTTAGCTTTCCGTTGTAACAGGGGGAATGCACTTCTTTAACTGTACAGAGTGAGAAAGCAGTACAAGCATAAAAGAGGAGAGCCTATTATACAATGCTTTAAAACTCTGCCATGGGTCCTACATAGATTTTATTTGCATAAGCTACTGAAAGTTTTTTCTTTTCGATTTGTCACTGGCTCAAGGGGATTAATTTAGTGAATCAAAATTGCCCGAAGAGGAATGTATACAAAACACAAAGGAATATAAAATCTAGAACACAGTATCAAAATTAGAAAAGGTAGCTTGGGGGACAGTATTCAATGAGACAGAAACAAACAAGCAACCAAATAAATCTAAGTGTGAACTTTTTGTACTTAACATTTATGTTTCCAGGCTAGAAACCAAATATCTTAATTCCTATTCTAGATCTCTAGCCTGTAAAGATCTTTATCCCATATGCCATACTATGTTTAAAGCTAGAAATCTATCACATTGTACTAAGCACATGCATTAAATTCATTATTTTAAATCTGCTTTCCAATAACAATTTTTGGTTCCTTACTACTAATAATAATTCATATTTTCCTTGCTTATGAAATGGCCACATACTAACATCTAGAATATCCCTCCCTTACTAACTTCTTAAAACTGTCTCTTCCTTCTTTAAAGAGTAAAGGGAACTTTCCTATCCCCAGTATAAATTCCTATTTTTTTTCCTTCTTCGCAGAAGTGACTGAAACTATTTAAGTATGTATCAAAAAAAGAGGCCTGACCTGGGGAAATGACCTTGGGTCATAAAATACTCTGTGAGCAGAATCCAGGTGAGCAGGGACAACATGAAAGAGAAATGCTGGACCCAAAAAGGAAGTGAGAGGTCCGACCATTACAAATTCCAGCAATGTCACAATGCCACAAATAAACTGAGGAAGTTTATTTAGCAAAGGCTAGCTAAATAAACTTCTTTTCTACTTAAAATCCCGGTGTCTACTGACTGCCTGTGCACATGTCTGGTCCACAAACTTCCGCTATCACTCACCAGCAATAGCAAAGCAAAGTTCTTGTTTTACCTGATTAACATTACAATTTATATACCTAGAGAAATATTAGGAGTTAGTATCTTCACTGTCTTGCTATGATGTTATCATTATGCTAAAGTTTGAGGTAATGTGACTAGAAAAAGAAAATAAAATTGTGCAGGTCCTTAAGAAAAGCTATGCAAACTTTTCAGGTCATTGGAGAGCCTCAATTATATACAAAAGTAGAAAAAAACAAGTAGTTTTTTTAAAGCAAACTGTCATATTGGCTACTGAACCTTAGTGGTCTCTGGTAAGCCACTCAGATTTTCCAAACATCAGTTTATAAATTTGTAAAGGAGAGATAATCATGTCTAATTTCCATATCGCTGTGAAGATTCAGTAAGATATGGTATAGAATGCCTAGTTCAGTAAATGGCACTAAATAAATATTCTTATAAAACAGCTTTTGTTATTTTTTGAAATCATATCAGACGTCCAGATTCCATAAGAGTCATGGTAGCTTCCTAAACACACATCTTTTCATACATTTTCAAAATAAAACCCAGATGAACAGGGGAGAATGTAATAGCAGATATAACACATGCCTGCAGCATAATTAGGAAATTGATATTAAAACTACAAGTTAATTAAAAATGGAAAAATAAGCACCTAATTTCATCAGATGAGTAGGAAGAATTGCACAAATACTGCAGATAATGTATGAAAAATGTGGCACAGTTGACATTTGATACAATGCATATTTCCTATAAATTTTAAGAAGAAATTGTTTTATATATAGTAACAGAAAAGAAAAAAATTAAAAGTTGATTAAAAACAGTGTTTAGTCTTTTGATCCATTATAATAAAAACCATTCTTTATTACTCAGAATTATCAGCAAAGTGGTTTATTTTCTGTACCCAATGGTTTTCTATACTAAACTGTAAGTCAGTGTATACATGAAGCCTACAGATAGTTTTAAAGACATAACATACTCAATTCCAGGCTGAAAAGAAAGTTTAAGCAAATCAACTCAACCTTGAGGTTGATTGAGATAAAGGTACAGGAAGTTAATGGAGATTAGAAATTTAGAATTTCTTTTTTCCCTTTACTTAACCTTCACAATGACATCACTCATTTTAATAAACATTCTCATTTATTTGCTGGAAACAATACTTTGGGATTAAGTTATTGAAGTCTTATTTTACTTGTGGTTCTTCAGGGTGTAAATGAAGGGGTTCAGCATAGGGGCA
Organism: Tamandua tetradactyla; assembly: GCF_023851605.1. Lineage (NCBI taxonomy): Eukaryota > Metazoa > Chordata > Mammalia > Pilosa > Myrmecophagidae > Tamandua > Tamandua tetradactyla. Next base: position 121,481,025 of record NC_135333.1, read on the forward strand.
ATTGAAATGTACTGAATGTATTCAGTAGTGGTAATTATCTCTGGTTTTTGCCACATTCTTAGGAACAATAAACCCACATGTACACACAAACATACGTTTGTCTCTCAGTTATACACCTAAGACCAAAGGTTACTCATACAAGGTTATGTATGAAACAAATAAAATGAACGAAAATAGGTAGAACAAAGGCTCAGTGATAATGCAGTTATGAAGGCCAATCTCCTAAAACCAACTCCAGAAAGTATTTTCAGAATTCACAACTCTGAAGATAGCTAAAAACCCTTCTATGAGTTTTTAAATGTATGAATAGATGTTTCCTGGGCTGATAAATACTTCATGGCTGGTTGTGAAAAATAAAAATGTCAGAGTTTGAGCATCTTTTCAAAACAAAGTATTCACTCAGGTTTTGACACTTCAGTAATCAGGACAATTAAATAAAAGAAAAAAGTTAATATCATCTTCCAAGAAAATTAAAGATAAAAGGCTTTTTGACTCTTATCTTCCACTCTATAATTTATGTTCCACTTTTAACCCAAATTATTTCACTTTGCTCTCAATTTTTAAAATGCCTGCTTTGAAACTTTGCTATCAGAAACTTGATTTCAAATGTAGGTTAGGCAGAAAAAAAAATAGGTTAGTCACTGTAACTCTAACTATAGCCCTTAATGTGAGTTTTCTGCAATTGGGAATATCTGGATGCAACTGGGCTTCTTACCCACACATGATGGTTCTATTAATTAACTAGTTAATTTACCAGAATTTACTAGAATGTCTTGTAAGGATAGGCAATTCTTTTTATCACTGTTGATTCCTTCCTGTTTTCCAAAATAATAAAGACTTTTGCTGCTTGATTAACAGAAGGTAGTTCAGAGTTTTAATTATGACCAAACCCTAATGAAATTCTCCATTTTCTGTGACCAGCCAGGTATTTAATACATTTTAGAGCCAGACTGTATTTTTGAAGCATTATAAAATAGGACAACTGCAAGTTCCTGGTTTCCTATTCAGCTCTGAAAGGGTTAACAGATAACTGTAATTCCGTTTCTTATCTAACTCCAAAGGAACAAATAAAGAGCTGCGAACTTTAGCTGCAAACTTCAGGGAAAAAAAATTCCCTAAAACTCCCAAACCTCATCAAACCATTGAAACCTCCCAAACCGTAAAATTTGTAAAATTCTGGGCCCAAAGCAAACTCTCAGTTAATGATAGGAAGCATAGGGTCATAAATATTGTTAATCATTTTTCCAAAGACAAATTGTATGCATGTGACAGCAAACCATGAGCTATCTATCTCCCCTGCTAGCTATCTCCTCCTAAAACAAACAAAAAAATGCCTGCCTTGTGCCCTAAGACCACCATGGAAACTTGCACAAAGAAGTCACCTAGTATTCACAGGTTACTATGGAAACCTGCTACCTACAAAATTTTCTTAACAAGCTAGCCCATTCCACTCAATCCATGTCCCTACTTTGAGCACATCCATGTTAACCTCTTTAACATGTACTCTCTATTTTAATAAACTCTACTACTTTTTTCCTATTGGCCCTCTTGTCTCTAAATTCTTTTAGTTTTGAATCTAATGACATGGATCAGGGCTCAGCTGGCACTATTTACCAGTAAGGCACCAGTTACATAATATGGCGAGCCAGCCAGGAGTGATTTCAAAGGATCCCAGGGGAGCAGCATCTTCCATGTAAAACACCAACCCTCAAGGCCTGCATTTCATGTCTTACCCCCCAATATTAATTCTTGCCATTCTGCTTGCCCTTCCCCCTTATTTACCTTTTCCCAGCCATTGCTCTCCTTATTCTTGTCAATGTCATTAGCTTCTGCCTTCCCCCATCTGGGTAGGCTGCTCAGCATGAATTCCTCACCTAGGTCTTTTCCCTTCCTTCCCCATTGCAGGTGCATTCTCTCCTCACTTTGCTGCTGACTGCTAAGTCTAGGTATTTATTCCTTTGCCTCTTCCACTGTTCTTCCTCTTTCACTCAAACTTATTGCTGGGTTTGCAGTAACATTTTTCTTGGGGAGACTTCCTGTGGTGCAATGATTATAAATTTCCCAGGGCACCATCCTTATCGATTCTGTAGAGATATTCCTCCCTGACCACAGTCCCTTTTTCCCTTCCCTTTCTCCAAAGAAAATTCTTCAGGTATTCTTACCCACCTCCTCCTTTGCATATGGACTATGTATCATTCCTGAATTCTTTGTAACATCAACCTTCTCCCAAAGGAGAACACAGGCCTCAGCTAAATGGAAACTCTGTTCCTCTTCTCTGTTTGTAGTGGTTTTTAGATTGGGTGATGCACAAAGCTTACTTTCTGCCACGGAGTTGGAAAAGGAGTAGAGGTTCAGCTCAGAGCCACTAGGCTGAGGAATCTCACCAGACCCCTGAGTCCAGCCCAGAGCCACCAGGGTGAGAAGCCTGGTTCATCAGCCCTCTGGGTCAGCTTAGGAGTTAAGGGGTGAATCCAGTAGCCGTCTCCTATTGTCTTAGGTTTTTCTCCTCTATGGAGATGCCCAGGGGTGAGAAGATGCTTTGAGGGTACTATTCAGCTATCAACAAGATGTTGGACCCAGGTGAAATAGGTGTCCTTCTATCTCTCTCTCTCCTTTCAGAATAACATGCAGTGTGTCCAGCATCCTGATCAATAGCCTCCTGGGCTGCATCCTGAAAAATTGAAGTAATCTGCCAAGCACTGAACTGAAAATGAAAACCTTGATTACTTATTGTAACAGTGCTTGGCCTCAATATAAACTGGGAAGTGGAGAAGAATGGCCAGAAAAATGACATTTTTGGCTTTGATGTCATTCTCCAATTATATCATTTTGTAAAAGAGAAGGAAAATGGCCTGAAATTCTTTATCTCCAGACTGTTATGGCTCTATGTCAGGGAAAAACCATGAGGGGAGCTTATAAAGTCTGTTATCTTAAGGGAGAATCAAGAGATGAATCCTTCTATCTCAAGAAGAGAAGGCAGATATTTTAAATGACTTACTGTTAGCTAAACACCCAAAGTGTGAAACCTCAAAAAGTTTCAGTAATCATCTTCCCCTAAACTCAGGCCCTGAGCCCACAGTACCTGAGGCTCCAATAGACCCTCTTCCTTTGAAGGAAGAGGCTTCCAAGCCCACTGTTCCCCTTCTTTGTTCAAGTCTGGTGGGACAGTGGAGCCCCTTACTGTCTCCCAGAGAAGGAAAAAAGGAGCTCTGAAAGAAATGGAATGTATCCTCTCTGGGAAGTAGCCAATGGGGATATGGAAACTATAAGGGTCCACATTGCTTATTTCTATAACTGACTCAGCACAGTGTCAGAAGCAATTTGGAAAATCTTCTGAGGACCCCTTCAAATTATAGAAGAATTTAAAAACCTGGTCCTCATCTGTGAGTTTAGTTGGGGAGACATCCAAGTTATTCTCTCCTCTTGTTGCAGTATTGAGGATAAATGAAAAATTTGGGTAGAATCCCAAGGGCATGCAGATAAACTACATGGGGAACAACCAGCATAACCATAGCTGTCCCAAATGCAGACAGGGGAAACTGGTGGAGGCTATGAAAAAATATTCTAATGTAGATATAGACACTGAAGAAGGAAAAAGCATGCTAAAAACCTACTTTATAGGTCAGTCGTCTTCTGAAATAAGGAGAAAACTGCAAAAGATGTCCTCAGGATCCCAAATACCTATGAATGACCTTATGAGTACTGCATTTTCTGTCTTAAATAACTAAGACAGGGCTGCAGAGGAAGAGAAAACAAGGAGAGACTAGAATAAGGCAAGACTTGTAGCTTTAGCTGTGAATGGTAAGCAGCCATCTCAGGGACTGTCATGGATATGGAAAGTTGGGCACTGGAGGCAGTGCCCTGAAAGACCAAAGGATCCCTGAAGATGGAGAGAGCTCCCAGGGCCCAGTCCATGAGGCAGGAAGACAGGACCCTGGGCTCGGGAGTGCGTCAAGTCTCCAAAGGATAGTGAAGCCTCTTCAAAAACCCAGTCATCACCCTGACCAGGACTGAAAGGGCCAGGGGCCAATAGCTCCCTGGATTTCATCAAAGAATATCAAAATTTTGGAGCACCAAGTGTCTCTAGATGTGGAGGGTAAAACCGTTAATTTTTTAATATACAAGAGTGACATATTCTGAATTAGTACAAATACGAGAACTATATTTACAATCTGTATAATCAAGCTTCAAACATCAGTTATTTACCAAATAAAACATGAAAATGAAAATTTGAAATTAATAATGTACATTGTTGTGAATGTGCTCAACTCCTTCACTGGGGAGAGATCAATTTGCAGAGTCTTGGTTCAAAAAGGCCACTTATGCTTCATGGGCTTTGTTTGTTGTGGTGTGTGGAGATGGTGACAAGAGAATTGACTCTCAACAACAAGTACTTTAGAGCCACAGAGTCTAAGACGATGTTCTAAATGTGAGAACATTAGCCCTAGATGTGCCCTAGATGTGCAATGCGGACATTATTTAACTGTATGGTTACCTTGCATCACAGAACTATTAGTGAATGAGGTAAAAATAATAAAGATAAAACCAGTACATTAAAAAAAAAAAAAGAGTGACATTCTGTCTTAATGTCTCACTCCATTTCTCTCACCTCTAAAACCTGTCCCATAGTGGGAGTAGACAGGAAATTGCAGGCTGGACTCGAGCTTTCACCCTACCTTTCCCCTACTGAATTGTTAGTATTCTTTTGAATCATCAATTTTTAATAATACCAGAGTGTCCTATCCCATTACTGGGAAAGGATACATTAAAGGCTTTAGATGCTCAAATCCAAATAATAGGCTGTCCATCAAAGCAGGAACTTGAAAGTCCCATTAAAAATATTGTAGCTCTAAGTTTGGTGTTAACTGGGACTGAGAGCAATCTCTTCCTCAGAGTTAAAAATAAGGTAAACTCTAAAGTCTGGGAAAGCAATTCTTGTCCCTCTTATTATAATCCAATACAAAAGGGACCTGCTTTTACCCAGAAATCTCCTGAAGCAGGAGGACATTGAAGTTATTCAACCTCTCATCCAAAAATTCCTAAAAACAGGACTTCTCATCCCCTGCAGGTCCTCCTGCAATACTTGCATTCTGCCCTTTAAAAAGCCAAATGGGCCCTGTAAGTTTTCAGGGCCATGAACCAATTTGTCATTTCCCTCAACAAAAAAATCCAAAACTCCACATTGTAGTACTCAGTTTTTTATTTAAAAGATGTTTTCTTCTGCAGGCCTTTACAACCAGGTTCTCAGTTGTTATTTATCTCTGAGTGGCGAGCCCCCAGGTAGGCAGTCACAATTCAGCTCACCTGGACTGTCCTACACCAAGGGTTCAGAGACAGTCCTTACTTCTTTGGGAATGTGCTACTGCAGGGTCTAGCCCTCCTGCATTTAGAATCAAACTCCCTTCTTCAATATGTAAATAATATATTAATATGAAGTCCAGCAAGAGACGACTCCTTCAGCAACACCATTGCCACTCTTAATTTCCTAGTCAAAGACATTACTGAGGTTAGAGATTAACAAGTTTCATCTTCTGAGGCTGAAATTGCCTTACAAAAGGTTCTCCACCTTGCATTTGTCCTCACTCCAGGGAATGCTCTTTGTCATCTGAGAGAATCCAGGCTATACTCTCAGTACCACCTGCTGAGATGTAAACACAAACCAAAACAAGAAAAGTAAGAATTAAAGGGCAGCAATGAGGTTGCAAATGGAAAAATTGTTGCTGTTTAAAAATGCATTAAGTATATTTTGATAAGTTTTATTTTGTTAGTAATTGTATATTGTGAAATGTTTGCTTGGAGACAGTTTCAAAATTATTTGGATAACTTAAATTTGATGGATATAAAGAATGTATTTTTTTTTTATTAAAAGGCAAAAGAGTGTAACTTTGTCCTAAGATACAATGAAAAGTTGTTAGAGAATGAGGAAGATTTAAGACAAAGCCTGAATGGATATGGAAGGTTGTAGAAAGTAGAAATTATGGTCAAGGTTAGAAAAATCTGATGGGTTTATAATATATTAATGCAAAACGAAAACTTGGTTTTCTGTTAAAATGACAAAGTTTTCTTAGATTATTATTCCATTTTCAGTACAACATTTTCCTTAAATAGTCAGTGTAAAAAGCAAAACATTTATAGATTGTCAAAATAACTTCTTGTATCAATGCTAACATTAGCATACTCTTGGTTTTTCAAAAAAGAAAACTTCTCATTTTTAAAAACTTTTTCATCAACTTTAATTAAAAAGAAACCAAATATTGTTTTCAAACATGACTACTTTTAAACTTTTGCTTCCTTGAGATCAGACACTTAAGTTATCTTTTCATTCCAAACAGCTGCAAAAAACTTTTTCTTCCACCCTATAAAAATTAAGTGCTAAAATAACTAAATTCATTAAGTTGCATAAGAAGTGTTCGGAGTTATAATCAAATTTCCTTGTCAATCATATTGTTTCACTCAAATCCTTCTCTAAAAATGTTTGTAGTAAACTACACATCAGAAATGCATCTTCGACAAAAAGAAGCTTTTAAAAGAAATCAAGGCAAGTATATAAATTATGTTTTACCTGTTAACAAACGTAACTCTAGTTATGTTAGAAAAATAGACTAAACCTTGTTTTAACTGAAGTACTTTGCAAAAATGTTCCAGCTTCAGTAATTTTAGCTTCTCATAGAATATTCTTCCACAGTCTTCAGTTAAATGGAACAATTAAATAATAATTGAACAATAACTAAAAGCACCTGTGTCCCCCAAAGTGGCAGTTACCTATTTCTAATCCTCTCTGTAAATATTCCTTCTCTACTCTGTATGTTATCTCCATTGTCGAGTACATCTAAAAAGGACCTGCCCATCTGTGACATCTCTCTGGAACAACTGAGTCTGGATAATTACCAAAGTTTGTGTCCTGAGTACCAAATCTCCTGATTCAACTGCAGGCCAACATATAGGGTGGCTGTTCACATTCAAGTGTGACCGGAACATCATTATATGACAAAATAAATGAGCAAGGGGGCAAAACAGTTCTAAGAGAGCCAGAGCATACTTGTCTTTGATTCTAAGAGTGATGGAACAGAGTGGATTGTAACATGATAATGTTTTCACATTTTCAATATCCCCCAACCCTTCCAACATTGTCCACAGTTATGCACATTACTACATGAACCCTCTCAACTCTATAAACACATAAAAAAATTCATCCCTCTTTAAGATTAAAGGGATTTAACTATTTTGAGGTGGGAGGGGATTGAAGAACAAGTGCAAATCCCTGGTTTCTTATTCAGCTCTAGGCATTACTCATTTGCCTCTCAATTTCTGCAAAGTGTCAGTCCACAACGTTTTAATCCTGGCAGAAATCTCCATAAAGGGCATCCCCGCTATACAACAAGGGCTCAGACTTCTTTGGATGATACTTCTCCCTCACTTTCCAGGTCCGCTTTGCTCCCCACCAAATTGGTGGACTCACTAGTCTCACTGTTTCAGTGGTAAAATTGGATCCTCCATGGGCCTGAAGTCTGGAAGTTGTGCTGGTTGATGAAGCTGTGAACAGGATGAAACCCTGGCCATTTTTGATGTTCAGATTTCATGTGGACATGAACTGCTCAGTGCCCACTTTGTCCAGGATCACCAGCAGCAGCAGCAACAAGTCCACCTCTGTTTCCTTGCGGTGGACGTCCTCCATTATAGGTCCTGTTTCTTGTGAAGGTGTCAATTAGGAAACGCACTGTCAGGGCAGATATGCCTACCCTGCTACTCTCTACTGGTGCATGGTTCCTCCCCTTCTCCTGACACCACCTATAAAGACCAGAGAGTAAATATTTTTGGCTTTTCAAGGCATGAGGCCTCTTATTCAAATGTACCATTTAAAACAGCCACAGAAAATATGTCAATGAATGAATAATCCAATTTACAGAAACAAAACAAAACATGTTGGTGGATAAATTTTGCCCCTGGCCCTTAGTTTGCTGAGTTCTATACTATGAAATGGTTCTTACTACTGAGGTACTCTTAAAAGCCTTTCTGGTGTGTCAGTTAGATGCCTGAAGTTTTAAACAACTATTAACAAGGTCTCTTTACTCTGGCTGGGCCATAATTCCAAGCCCCGAAGACCACTTGATGTCTAGTACCTCTGTTCAAATTTTAGCTTTGTAGTAGCCACTCTTATGAGCCTTGATTTATCTTGCCCTATATGTGCTCAGTCAATCCTTCAGCCAAGGGCACCTGGGGAATTGCCCAGAAAGATGCCATTTGCCAACATTCCTCCTCCAAATAGTCCTGACCTGCAGATACTAACCACTTTGGCTGCCTTGAATTATGATCTTCACCAATTCAGCTCAGAAGGACCTTCACACTTAGTCTGCAGTTCTCAGCACAGACTGAGCTCTGATTGTGGACCCACTTACTGAATTTCCCTTCTCCGGATGATTGCAGTTTTGAGCTGCATGTTGGCAAAACTGTACTCAAACAGTTTATTCACTTTTATGGTTATTTAAGGCAGGAACATGGACTCAAACTAGTAGCTGACAGAGCTGGAATAAAAGTTCTTTTATTTTTATTCTTGTTTAACTTTTCTGCATATGTGTGTGTGCACAAATGTATAAGTGCCATTATCAAGCAACTGTGGTATAAATTTTCCTCCTATTTCTTAAAAGAACCTTCTGAAGATTCTGGCATGAATATCTTTTTAATGTCATATTTGTTTCCAGATCCTCCCAGCAAATTTTATTGTACATCATATGCCTACTTTATTTACCTTTAAGTTAACGTTTGTCTTTTGAATGCATTAAAACAAGGATAGAGTATTTATTCATGTATTTCAAATGTTTCTTTTAGCATTTTCACATGTTTAATATGAATAAGTTTATAAAAACTCTTGTTTCAAAAATTTATCATGAGTCATAAATCAAGTTATACAATTTTGTTGGAAAAGCTAAGTAAGAAATGTGGGAAGGTTTATTTCCTGGAAGTCTATTCTTATCTTCTCATAAATACAGAAATAATTCTGATGAAAATTAAAGAGGGCAAAGTATGGAATGACTTGGTTAGAGTACATTCAAAATTCAAGATTCAAAAGACCATGGGATATACCTTAGATTTGGACTCCCAGAAAGAATGTTATAGAACTATTCTTTCATTTTCATTTGGTTGCTCAAATTCAACATGATCTTACTTGTGTAAGACAAATGCAATCATATTGATTATGCCACTGAAAGGTTTTTCTTTTACTTTCATATTCCTCAAGGTATAAATGAAAGGATTCAACGAAGGGGCAATAACTGTAGTGAGTAAAGATACCCTTTTATTATTGTCTTCTTTTTTGGTTCAAGGCTTGATATAGATGAAAATATAGCTGCCGTAGGTAATAAAAATGAGAATCATATGAGAAGAAGAAGTGGAAAAAGCAGATGGGAACCTTATAATTGTCTGGATGATATATACATACGAAAGAATCACACCTTTTAGTGTGATAATGAATGCCAACACTGCACAAATAACAGTCTGCTCTATAAAACAGGTATCTGAGCATGAAATCTTAAAAGAGAACAGGCATCACAGCCAAAATGATCAATGCAGTTGGAGTCACAGAATTCCAGCTGGAGGCCCATAACAAGGGCCGTGGTGATGACTGTGAATGCAGAGATCCAGCAGCAGAGGGCAAATGTGATACACACTCTGTTTTTCATGATGGTCATACAATGAAGGGGTTTGCAGATGGACACATAACAGTCAAAGGACATGGCAGCCAGGAGAAAAACTCTGTTTCCCTGAAAAGAGCAAGAGAAAAATATTTGACTGATGCAAACATTGTAAGTAATGGTATTATTCCCAGTTGATAAGCTGTCCAGGAATTAGAGAGTCAAGATTGTTGTGTAAGAAAGAAGCTTTGAAGAAAAAAATGCACAGATGTTTTAATTTGAGAATCTATGAAGGTAAGAATGGCAATGGTCAGGTTTCCAGTTACACTCAGCATGCAGGTGAGAGAGAAAAACCAGAACCTGTGGCAGTGGGTCTGTAAGTCCCAAAGATGCATGTGGTTATTGCTGTGTATTTTCTCATTACTATTTTTGGTATTTTAGGCAATCTGCATGCAAGAATATCAGGGAAACCAAGGCAGCTAGAGGCTACAAGGTAGAGTGCCAAAAAGGAGGCAGCCACAGAAAGAGAAAGTGAGAATGGTGAACTCTGGAGATCTTCAAAGGGGAATTGTGAATCTTCAAATGAATACTGATCATTGAACACCTGTTAGGAAGCCACTGAGGCTGAGAAAGACTGTCCCAAAATACAAGAAAGAACAATTCCTGTAGATGAAACAGTACTGAGAATAGTTCCTTTTCCTGCCAGCTTGAGTGGAAAACCTTGCAATTCAAGGGGAATTCAGTACAATACACAGAAGGCTATTGCTTCAGCAGTGTAGCAAAAGTATCCCTAGACCAAAATCACCTGTTCTGTTTCCAACTTAAAAAGGTAAAAAGAAAAAGTCAAACTGTTTACAAATAACTTAACTGTGTGCCAGAACACAGTTAAAGAATATTATAAAAACAAAAATATATCCAGCACAAAATAATTCATGATGTCTGAAATCAAACAGAAAATTACCAACTATGCAAAGAAACAGGCAATTGCAACCCATAATAAAGAGACAGCACAAAACTATCCAAAATAAAAAATAAAAACCTGACCAAAAAAAAGAAGAATCAGTGTGCTCTGGGAAAATTCTATGGAGTCCAATATTTGTAACTGGAGTCAACAAGGAGAGAAGAGAAAGGGTAGAAGAGAAAAGTAAATAAAGGAATAATGCTTTGCTTTACATTTTAAAAGTTTATTGAGAAATAAAACTCAATAATCAAGCAGCTCTACAAAGAAACAGCACAAGAAAAATAAAGACCCCTGTACAAAGCCACAACATTACTAAATGATGGAAAAACCACCATAAACAGAAAATCTTATAAGCAGCCTGTGATAAAAAATAAACATTATGTAAAGAGGGACAGAGACATAAATGATATCAGAAATCTTATCTGAAGTACTGAATTAACTTTTAAGAAATGACATAGTGAATATAAAAAAAGATCAAGTAAAATGTAAAATGGAACACTAAAAGTCATTTAATTGAAGGCAGAAAAGGAAAAACAGGATAATGAACATGAGAGACAATAAACAATGAAAAATTAATAAAATGATAGATCTAAATTCATATATAAGCAATTAAGTTAAATTGCAAAATCAAACCAACTAAAAGACAGAAATTATAAGATTGGATTTAAAAACATAGCCCATCTTGTTGCTTGTATATGAGAAACTCAATTCTGCTATATTGATAGTGGGTCAGTTAAAACTGAAAGACTAAAAAGACAAATACCATGCACAGAATTATTAAAGTAAAGCTACAGTAGCTATATTAATATCAGACCACATAGATTTCAGAGCAAAGAAATTTGACAGGCAAATAAATGGATATTACATAATGATAAACTGAGTCAATTCAACAAGAAGACATATGGATTCCAATCATAAATGTACCTAAAAACAGTACATCAAAATATATGAAGAAAAAAATGAAGTAAGAAGTAGACAAATTTGCGATTATAATTGGTGGCCTCAATATTTTTCTCTTACTAATTTTATAGACTGGGTATGGAAAGGTAGACATGAACTAAACCGTGACCCACTCAATCAGGTGTAATTGGTGCTTATAGAACCATCCACACAACAACAGCAGAGTAGATACTCTTTTCATGTTCATATGGAAGATCTTACAAGACGAATCAAACCTTGGATGAAAAAACAAATCTTAACAGATTTTAAATAATTAAAATCATACAGAGGATGATCTCTGACCACAGTGGAATCAAAATAGAAATCAATAACAGAAAGATAGCAAGAAAGTCCCCAAACCCTTAGAAATTAAACAACACAATCCTAAATAATTTATACATTAAAAAAACAAGTCTTTTCGGAATTTTCAAAAAAAATAATTGAAATGAATGTCAAAGAAAATCTAATGAATGTATCAAATACTTGGGGCATAGCTAAAGTAGTGCTGAGAGAGAAAGTTGTAGTATTAAATGGTTACATTAGAAAAACATAAATACATAAAACAAAATATTTAATCCTTGACAATAAAAATTAGATAAAAAAGAGTGAAATAAGACCATGGCATACAAAAAAAGGCAAAGATAATGGCCAGAAATATGGGGTAGACACACTTCCAATGTGACTCTTTATCTGTCATCCCTATCTTAGGGCTGCCCTGTAATGCTTATTTATTGTTCTGTCTCCTCACTGAGACAAGTTACTGATATTTTTGAGATTAACAATTATTAGAAGGGTTTATCTCTGAACTCAGTTCAATTCAGCTTATCTATATGTCTGGCTTTATGTCAGAACCATACCCTATTGAACACTGTAGCTTTATAATAAGGTTTATTAGGAAGTGAGAGTCCTCCAATTCAATTCTTTTTGAAGATTGCTTGGACTAGGCCCTCCTTACCCTTTCAAATAAATGTGCTAATGGCCATTTCATTTCCTCAAAGAAGGCCATTGGAACTTGGATTGGGATTGCATTGAGTCTGTAAATCACTTTGGATAGAATTGACATCTGTTAGAAACAATATTTACATGAAGACAATGTCCTTTCATATATTTTGATCCTCTTTGACTTACTTTAGCAGTGGTTTGTAGTTTTCTGTGTACATGTCCTCTACATCCTTGGTTAGGTTTATTCCTAGCTGTCTTATTTTTTAGTTGCTACTGTAAATGGATTTTTTTCTTGATTTCCTCTTCAGATTGCTCATTGGTAGTGTACTGAAACACCACTGATTTTTACATGCTGATCTTGTGCCCTGTCACTTTCCTGAATTTGTTTATTAATTCCAGGGGCTTTGTTGTGGATTTTTCAGTATTTTCCATATATTGGATCATGTTATCTGAAAATAGAAAAATTTTACTTCTTCCTTTTCAGTTTTGATGGCCTTTAATTTATTCTTGTGCAATTGCTCTGGTTAGACCTTCCAGGTACAAGGTTTCGATAACTGTGGTTATAGTGGACCAGCTCATTTTCTTTCTGATCTTACAGGAGAAGATTTTATTATTTCACAATTCAGTAGCATGCTAATAGTGGGTATTTCATAAATTCCCTTTATCATGTTATGGAATTTCCTTCTATTCCTATTTTTCTAAGAGTTTTATCGTGAAGTCGTGCTATATTTTGTCAAATACCTATTCTGCATCAATTGATATGATCATATGGATTTTGTTTGTTCTGTTAATATGATATAATAACAAAAACACAAACAACTAGTTACAAAATGAACAAAAGACCTGAATAAACATTTCTTCAAAGAAGATATACAGATGACCAAAAAGCACATGCAAAGATATTCTATATCATTATTTATTATAGAAATGCAAATCAAAACCACAATGAAATACTATTTCACATGTACTAGAATAACTACCACTAAAAATTAAAGGAAAATTATGAGTGTTGGAAAGGATGTGGTGAAATAGGAACAGTCATTTACTGTTAGTAGTAATGTAACATGGTGAAGCTCCCTGGACAATAATTTTGTGTTCCTTCAGAAAGTATAGAAATACCATATTACACAACAATCCCACTTCTAGGTATATACCAAAAAAATTGATAGCAGGATATTTTACACCAGATATTTTACACTGATGTTCATGGCAGAAATATCCCTATCGCAGAAAGATGGAAGCAACCCAAGTGTCCATCAACCATTGAATGGGTAAACAAAACGTGGCAAAAGCACAATGGATTTTTATTCAGCAGTAAAAACAAACCAAGTTCTGATATATGCAACAACATGGATAAAACTTGAAGACATCATTTTGAGTAAAATAAGCCAAACACAAAAGGGGAGATGTTGTATGATCTCACTGATATGAAATAATAGAATAATGAAACTCAAAGAGTCAGAAACTATAATATAGTTTACCAGGGGAAGGTGTAGGGGTGGGGTGGGGGGCTAAATCTCAGATTATATAGAGTTTCTACTTGGCGTGATAGGAATGTTTGGCAATAGATGATGAGTGTAGTAGCACAATTTAGTGAACAAAATTAGCATTACTGAATTGTATATTTGAATGTGGTTAAAAGAGAAATTTTTAGATCATATATATGTTACTAGCAAACTAATGAAATATTAAAAATAAATTGTGCAACACAGAGAACCCCCAAATAAACCATGGATTATAGTTAATAGAAAAATTATAATTATATGCTTTCTTTTCATCAGTCGTAATAAATGTACTGCACTAATTCAAGGTGTTAATGTGGTGCTGGATTTATGGAAACTGTATTTTCTGCATGAATTTTCTGTAATCTTATAACTTCTCTAAAAAAATACAATAAAATGAAAAAAAACAAAAGGCCAGGTGTTGTTTATAAGATTCTTTTGATTATTTTTAATATTCCCTATTTCCCTAGGGACACTATCCTCTATGACTTTTCCCTTAGAGAAGCATACATTCTTTATAAATAATTGGCAACTAGTAAATATTTCCCAATTTTCAAGCTAATCATCACACCTATGATAATTTCTGTGAAAATTGGTGAGGTGTGGTTAATTATGCACATACATTATCTCAACTTATCTGGTAATGCAAAGAGAAGTTTGTTACAAATATTTATTATCCAAAGCATATCCAAGAGTAGTTTGCTAGAAATAATGATTATCCAAGACACAATAGTGTTCATATGTATGTAATAAAGAAATTTACATTATTAAAACATTTTGACTTTAGTTCTCTGCTTTGAATTAGCCTGAGATTTCCTTTTATGTTAATTTGCCTGTTAACAGAATTAAATATTGTTTATCAATGAATGTGCTCACCATTCATTATGGTTGATTCTTGCTCATGTACTCTAGGGGAACAAAGATGCCACCATATACTACTAAGGGTAAGTACAATAGTGTTGTTACTTTTTTTTAATATTGAGAATAATTACAAATACCATGTACATTTGAAGACAAGAGTGAATTGAAGATGACATTTTCTTATTTCTCTTTAAATAAAACATTAATCATTAATCATTTCTCATTTTATATTTTATGAATCCCAAAATGCAAGAGTATGATGTTTGATTTATGCATTTGTACCTTCAATTCTAATACTTTGTTAGTTTAAGCCAAACATGGCACCATATAAATGCAGAGGGAATGATGATTAGTCTATTGTTCTTTAGATAAAAAGTACTTGCTCAACTCTAGAAGTCAGACATAACAAGGTTAGAAGGTATTCTTTCTGTGGAATTGACTTTGTTTTTTATAATATGTGTTTAAAAATAGAAAAAAATAACTCATTGGAATTTCTAATTCTGAACACTTGTGAACAATGACAGCATATCATTGAGAACTATTGATTGCAAAGTTTGCATTGATTGCAAAGTCTGCAATGGTTGCAGAACTAATTCTGCTTCTAAGTTTGAAATTACTCTGATACCCACAATAAACCTATAGACATGTTTAACGAATTTTTCAGAATAGCAATTAGAACAAGGACATTAGGAAAAGAAACAATAACAAATTAAGATGAGATCAAGGAAGAAAAGATGTGATTGATGGCTTATTCTTAAGGTACATCCTTTCACCAAAAATCCGGGAGATTATTTAGTGAAGAATTAGTAGAAGAAGAGAAGAAATATAAAAATGATCAAGCAGTTATTTACCAAAGGGATGGAATGTTTTAATCTAAAGAATGAAAGTTTCCTGAATTCATGTAAGAGGAGCTGGGATAAATCAAATACAAGGACCAATATTAAATAGTCAATAAATTTTAAAGAGTAGAAAAACTTCAAAACAGGCTAATTGAATGCCAAATTTAATCAATGAAAAGAAACGTAATTTAAAAGAAAGAAATATTATTTATGACATGATATAGTTATTGTTTTAGCGCTTATATTCTCTGAAAATGGTTTATTTTGCAAATTGGGAAAGTGTGGTCAAATTATGAAGAAAATGATCTGCAAAGACAAAAAAGGTCAACGAAGTACATCACTAAATTTTTTAAGTTAAAAACATTACTCTAACATATCTAACCAGTTTTCTCAACTAACTAATATTTTTTTGCCATTATAAAAAGTAAATCAGATATAAGTTTGAAAACAATATGTTGGATTTTTTCATTTCTCTTGACATAATATTGTTAAAAATGACTTCATTTTTATTAAATTTATAAATGTATTATTTTTTATGCTATTGCTGAAAGAATATCTTTATGACTATTACTTTTGTATAGTATTACAGAACTCATACTTACATGCATTATATTAAGAGATGCATAAAAATAATTTCAATTTATGCACACTGCTTTGGAAATTTTCATCTAAAATATATTTAGAATATTTTTCATGAGAATATACATTTATCAATGTTGTCACTTCAAAATATATTATCTGAATGACTAAAATTTTATTTAAAAAACTCTGAAACAAGAAATTTTTATCTCATTTATTTAACAGCTGACCCAAACTGAAATTAACTGGAAGTTTATAAATAAGTTGAAAATCAGCTATCTGTGGTTTTCTAGGTCAATTCCAAAATTGAGAGGATTTCTCTAGAGAATTTAAATTCTTAGTGAAAATTTTCTGTTGCACAGTTCTAGATCATATATGTAAATTGCATGGAGTATTACATTGTAAGTGTGTATGTTTTTTTAATATGGGCCCCTTTGAATATTTTTCATGGAGCTAATGTGGCACACATAATTTCTAATTTTTTTGCTTTGTTTTTTTTGCATGTGCAGGCACTGGGAATTGAACCTGGGTCTCCAGCATGGCAAGCGAGAACTCTGCCTGCAGAACCACCGTGGCCTGCCTATAATTTCTAATTTTTGTAGCTTTTTTTTCTCTAGAATTTGACATCACAAAAAAGAAATGAACAACCATACAAAGAAGATTGAGTTTATCCTGCTGGGACTGACAGATAATGCTCAGTTACAGATCGTAGTTTTCTTATTTCTATCTCTAAATTACATATTGAGCATGATAGGGAATTTAACCATCATTGCCCTTACTCTGTTGGACTTCCATTTAAAGACTCCAATGTATTTCTTCCTTCATGATTTCTCTTTCCTGGAAATCTTATTCACAACTGCTTGCATCCCCAGATTCTTATTCAGCATTGTAACCAGGAAAAAGACCATTTCCTATAATGGCTGTGCATCTCAGTTGTTTTTTTTACATCTTATGTCCTATGACCGCTATGTTGCCATCTGCAAACCTTTGTATTATGCATCCATCATGAGCAGCAGACTTTGTCACCAGCTTCTACTCAGCTCCTGGGTAACTGGTTTCCTGGTCATTTTCCCTCCACTGATTTTGGGTCTTAACCTGGATTTCTGTGCATCAAATATCATTGATCATTTCATTTGTGACATTTCTCCTGTCCTACAACTTTCATGCTCAGACACACATTTACTAGACTTGATTGCTTTTTCATTGGCTTTGATGACCCTAATTGTCACATTATGTTTCTTATTTCTATATCATCAAGACAATTCTAAAATTCCCTTCATCTCAAGAAAAGAAAAAAGCATTTTCCACCTGCTCCTCTCACATGATTGTTGTCTCCATCACCTATGGAAGTTGTATATTCATCTACATAAAGCCATCAGCAAATGTAAGAGTTACTTTAAGCAAAGGGGTAGCTGTGCTCAATACTTCAGTTGCACCTTTGCTGAATCCATTCATTTATACTCTGAGGAACCAGCAAGTTAAAAAAGCCTTCCAAATGCTATTCAAAAAGACATTTTTTGCATCAGAAAAATAAGACTATTTATTGAAATAATTAACATGAAAACATAAAAGAAACATTGAGCAAAAATTAACTTGACTCTTCTAGTTTTTAGTTCATGTCAAATGAGTTCTTTATATCACTTCAGTCTGCCTAGGCTTAAAAATTATTTTTTTTATCTATTCTGAGTTTAACTTTCTGTTATTCCATATGAAAGCCTTTCTATGTTAAAAATATAAAACTGAAAAATTATCTTCTCAGTGGAATATATTTTTGGACAATATTAATGAGGGTTTTTAATTGCATTACAAGAATATAAATCTTTGGAGAGCACAGAAATCTTGAATAAATAATTTTTAAAAATTGTATGCTATTTTACTTAAAGTCATATGTTTGAAAAGCTCAGATAAATTTGAATTTTATCATCATTAAATATGCTCAAAATGTTCCAAGGAAACTTACCTGGAATAATATAGAGAATTATTTTGTAGAGGGATTATTTTTAATGCCAATTGTCAACATAAGAAAACAGTATCTCCTTTGAATGTGAATCATTTATTTAATTTGTGCAATTTTATCTTAGTATTTATATTGGCCATATTTTCAAAATTGCAGTGGAAAATAAATTAAGATTTAATATATTGCTTGTTAATTTTGCAAACAAATATTTTCAAGAACACAGAAAGTAAGTTTGATTTCTATATGTGTCAATGAATACATTGAATAAATCACAATATATGATGATTTTTATGACCTGTCTGATGATTATCAGTTTTTCATTCTGTATTAAGTTTTAAATACTAAATTATATTGAATATCATTGTCTTAATTTTTAAATAAATGACCTGTTTAAAGACACAATTATGTTTCATTTCTTCCAAAGTAGGGATATGAAGTTATCTATTTTGCTTTTTACCCCCAAGCATCAATTCATAGAACACATAGATTACAGAGCTTTGGATTATCCTGTTGAATGTGTTATTATGCCTATTAGTCCATTGTACCAATTGATTTAGTAGAGTGGTGTTGATTCAGCTATTAACACAAAAATATCTTCCTTACATTCTAGTGCTATTGGATTTTATCTATGTCTACATGATACATATATTTCTGTAGTTAATATTTGTGAAAATATTTCACTATTAATCTTAATGACCAGTGGGAATGTAAACATGAAGAGTTCAATAAACTTTAATGTTAGATTATTGGTGAGCTCGTTGATGTTCAAGATAAATTATAAGAAGCAATGTAAAGAAGGTAAATGCAAATTTAAAAATGAGATTATTTCACAAATATCAAAACAATGGTTGTTGCTGTTGTCTGCCTACAATAACTGGAGGAGATAAATGTATAGGTTAGTGTGTTAGATAAACTTCTGCACTTCATTATCTGTATAGCCATGTTGACTAAGAAATAAACATCCAACACCACCTCTGTGGCAGATAGTGTTCCTAAATGTAGTCATTTAGGAATCTCTCCATCCATCATAATTTCACAATATGCCATTGACACTTCTTTCAAGAAGTGGGACCAAAGTTTCAAGGTTTCCTTCTCTTGAATTTTGGAAGAAATTATTAACTCCTGCAACCAGTTAATTATGACAGAAAAGCTACTTTGTGATTCCAAGACTCATGAATAACTGTCTCCATTTTGAAACATTTGGCCTTGGAACCCAGCTGCTTTGCTCTGAAAAATCCCAAATTGATCCCATGGAGAGACTTCATGATGATCCACATATAGAGAGAAATGAGGCTACAAACTGACACCAGATTCAATTGCCAGACATGTGAGTGAAGATGTCTTCAGCGGATTCCAGCTCCCAGTCTTCCAGTCTTCCATGTGAGTCTCCACACATAATAGGACTGAGATAGGATCTGCTGTACTCTCTGTACAATTCCTTACAACAGAATCTGTGAGTTCAGAAAATGATTGCTTTAGGAAAAAAGTATTGAGGTAAATTTTAAAATAGTTATGTTAATCTGAGTAACAACCAACACTTACCAGATGTCATTTATCTTTATCTGGTCTACAGGAATTCCATTTATGATTGTTTTATAATGGAGGAATGGAGGTCTCTTTGGATAAAGGTGCTTATTATTGACCTTTTTTTTTAATAGATCCCAGAAGAAATTCTTAACTCAAAAGAGAAGTGTGCAATTGATGTGTGAGTCTTGACAGTCAAGAGGGATGCAGCTTACATGGGTTCACTTGTCAAAACCCACCAAAATGGACTCAATATATTTGAATTTTACTAGAAAATTGTAAATGATAATTGAACTCTGTGCATTAGTTTCACTTTAATCAGTGATTTCGGTTATCAATTCTGTAACTATTTTTTGTATATTCTAGATTTATGCAACTGAAGCATGGAAGAAAATGGAACCCAAGTTCCTCCTAGTAGGAGAATGGAATTTCAAATATGGAAAAGAGGAAGCCTATTAAGAATCTTGAAGAGTGTTGAATTGTAATTGGAAATATCAGTATGAATATACATATATGTATACATTTGTATTCCATTACATATATTTATAATTGGGGATCAAATCATATTCCCCACAGACACAATTCAATTCCTAACCCATGGACCAGTGGATGTGAAATTTGTTTGTAAATAGGACCTATGAAATCCCTATTAAGATGAGGGCAAGCTGAATCAAGCTTGGCCCTAGACCTATAAAACTGGAGTCCTTAATAGTAAAGTAGATTAGGACATGGAATAGAATCCATGCAAGGTTATGGATGGAGGCAAATCACTATGTGATGGAGACAGAGATTGTTGGGATGCTACAGCCAGAATGCTGCAGACTTTGGAGAAGGCATAGCCTGCCATTACTTAGATTTTTGGCTCCTAGCTTCAAAACTGAACTGATAAATTCCTATTTTTCAAGCCATTCCATCTTTGGTATTCATTATGTAAGCTTGGGAAAGCTATGATCATATAGAGGATATATATCTCCTAGCTCTGTGTTCTGAGAAGGTTTAAAATTAATAACAAATCAGCACAACTAGTGTTCACATCCTGGTTTTTAAATACCATTCACCCCTGAAAGGAACCAGGGCTTCTTGGAGAAATGGGTATATTCAGGGTTAGGGAAAGGAAAGTACAAGAAAGCTGAGATCTTACTCAAAGTAAGCACTCAAAACTTCAAGGGAACATATAAATCAAGTTTAGAAGCAAATCTGTAGAGGTTCTCATTCACCATATCTGTAGAGTATGATCACCAAAATTATGATAGTAATTGACTGCAATTTATTGAGTAAAATAAAAATCCTTGAGTCAATACTGTTCTAAAAACTCAATGAATTGCATGGCCATACTAGGGATAAATAATTGAGGGGAAGGGCAAGAATTTCTATATGGTAAGAGTGTGTTTACTAGTTATTGTACCAGTTTGAAACTATTATGTACCCCAGAAGAGTCATGTTTTAATCCTGATTCAACCTTGTGGGGGCAGCCATTTTTTTCAATCCTGATTCAACATTGTAGGGTCAAAACTTTTGATTAGATTATCTCCATGGAGATGTGAGGTGCCCAAAGGTTAACAAACCTTGGGACCTTATGTGGTGCAAAATGAGCCAGAAACAATAGAACAAATATTGTATCATCTCTTTTAGAAAATCGGGGCCTAGATTGTAAACTGTTATAGCAGTGACATTTAGTCCAGAGCTGTAAATGTTATTTCTAGATTTTGAGATGCTGTGCTATTTACGTGTAAGCTGGTACTTCCCTGGAATTTTGGCTACCTGTTTGATGCTTAAGACTCAGAGTTGGAGCTCTGCAGCTCTGAAAGTCAACACTGCTACATACAACAACTGTTAAAGGGACCAAAAAAAGAGAACAGGCTTCAGTTATAGATAACTACAAAACTGATTGGGTCAGCATAAGGAAAATCAGAATATAGCGGTAAGGATGACCTTGTCTGCATTTTAGAACTTCACCTATTATATGAGACCAAAGGAAGAGAGCTTTATTTTGCCCAAAACCTAAATATTTTTGTAGCATATAATCTAACAAACCTTTCTGGATAGTCCATTTAAGCAACTTAAATGCATGAAGCCCAGAATGGGAATGAAGGCTTATAATTCTGTATAACTTAATATAATACATGGATACATTCCAGATTATGTTGGGTAGATAATTAAAACATATTGGCAAAGTCCCCTGAGGGACAGGAGAAAAAATATGGAACTACTAAGCTTTACCACTGGAGAAAACCTTGATACTGACTCAAATATTAGAAACTCCTAAGTCAATCAGACAAGCCCTTGACCTTGAAGCTTGCCTTCTGAAGCTTATTTCTGTAGCAGAGAAGCTAAGCCTTTGCATAGACACGCTTAGGAGTTACTTCCAGAGGAACTCTTTTGTTGCTCAAATGTGGCCTCTCTCCCTCTCTAAGCCCAACACTGCAAGGAAAATCATTACCTTCCCCTCTACAAGGGGCATGATATCTAGGGATAAAAAACTCCCTGGCAACATGGGATGAACTTGGCCCTGGCATTGTGGGACCAACAATGCCATCCTGACCAAAAGGAGGAAAAGAAATGTAACAGAATAAGGTATCAGTGGCTATGAAAGTTCAAATAAAGTCAAGAGACTATTCTGGAGGCTACTCATATGCAAGCTTCAGCTAGATACGGCTAATTACCATGGTTTGCCAAACCCAATCAAAACCATTCCTGCCAACTCTAAAGAACACTTAGGGCTTCTATTTGAGATTCTACAAAAGTTGCATGCACTTAAGATTACTTTCCAGAAACCTATAACCTGCAGGTGGATCCCTAGGCCAGTTAAATTCTGAAACCCAGAGGGGCCAGCCTCACCAGGAACATCAGCTAGTTCTGTTCCCCTATCCTCATATTATTGACACCCCTTTACAACATGAAAAAAGTTAGAAAAGGCATAGCCCAAATACCCCTAAAGATTGGGAAAAGGATCAAAGGAGATGGAGGAGTCATAACAGAGAAGATGGGATTTAGCAAAGTAAATTCAGGTTGCTGAATCATTATATTGATGTTTCTTTTAGTCTCCAGTGTCTTGGAACAGCTAAAAGGAAAAATCTAAAATTGTGGAACTGTAACCTATATAAAATCCTGAAATTTGTTCTATAGCTACTTGTTAAAATGTACTTTGATATTTATTGTTTATTTTTTTGGTAGATATGTTGCATTTCAAATAAAGATGTTTTTTAAAAACTGAATTATATGTAAGAGAGGGTAAAGATCTTTCTTACAGTAAAATATGCCAACTAATATAAAAAAGAATGATGAAGTTAGCAAATCCCCAATGAATGCTAAAACTCATAGAGGAAAATTTCATAAGTGCAGGATATTTGCATAAAATATCTCCCTATAAATTACTTCTTATTACAAGGAGAAAAATTATAACTTTGCAGTCTAGAGAGAGATGGAAAAGATCACCTTAACCAAGTGATCAATGTTTCCATCACCAGTAATGAGAAAACAAACATCATCTGGCTTTTAACATTATGTACTAAGAATTCATCATCACTCCTCTATTATTCTTGCAAGTAAACTCCAATTTAGCATTAAAGAAAAATCAAATGAGCTCAAATATCATGTACTCTTCAAAAATCTCAAGACAAAAGAGGTCAAAGAAAGACTGAGAAAATGTTTCAAATCAAGGAACTAAACAGAAATGAGAGCTAAGTTCAATGCATAAACCTGGATTGTGCAAGAACTGAAGGTAGGAAAAATAATGCAAAGGATATTACTGGAAAATTTTATAAAATATTAATATGGACCATGAATTGAATAATTGTATTGCATCAGTCTTGGACATTCTGATTTTAATAAGTAATTATTCTTCAGTTATGTAAGAGAACATTCTTGTTAGGAAATACACTCTGAAATAGGAATAAAAAAGCAAGAAGTACTACTCACTATCAAATGGTATTACATAAAAGGAAATCATACAAAATATAAACAATGAGTGACTTTAGATAAAGAGTGTTAGGAGATTTATGGAATTCCTTGTATTGGTTTTAGAACTTTAAATCTGAAATTATAAAAATGATAAAATAAGGCAGACTTGGGCTAAAACACCATTCTCAAATTACAATATTATTCATTGCTGTAGCCTTGTTTTACCAGGGTTCTCAGTATGAACTATGGTCTGCATCCACATTCAGATATATATTTCAGAGCTGTTAAATGTGATCATATACCATTTGATTTATAAATAGATTTCTTCTTAATTTTTTGATTATCTGTATTTTCCATGTATCTTTAAAATATCTAAATAGCTATTTTAAAGTGTTTGTCAACCAGCTTCCATTCTGAATCACATATATGCGTCCTCATTTTTTTTTCTATTAGTATACTTTTAAATCAATCCTTTAATCTTTTTTCATTGGCTGCCATGCATTGTGATTGAAAAATTTAGAGACACTAGATGATGTTTTTGTTAGATAGATAGATTAATGCAACATATGCCTCCTGTAGTGTGGATGGTTCCAGATTTTGTAAGAACTGTTCTATTTAGCTGTGCCATTATTCTCTAAGTAGTGCATTTTCTGGAATTTTAACAGAAAGACTGGGTTATTTATCAAGCTCTTTTAAAATTGACAGGAGTTTAAATCCAAACTTTGTTATCCTATATTGGACTTTTGATAAAATCTCTGTTTTTGGTCTGGATCCTCTCAGCTGCTTATCTTGAGTTCTTTAGAGCTTTGTTCCTTGTATTTGCAATTAAGAATTAGTTAATGATTTGAGGGGAATTTGTGTGTTGATTTTGGGGGTCCCACAATTAAGGCTCCCACCTCTCTGGACTAGTTTCCATTTATTCCCTGACCTCTTAGAGTCTCACATTCTAATGTCTATCCTTTGTTTAATTAAGGTTGTTGCTTTCAAAATGAGCAGTTTGAGCCCCTCTGTGAACTGAGAAGCACCTTGGGTAAAAAGCTACAAACTGTGGACTCATCTGGAATGATTTCAAAGATCATTATCCTTCCAATTTCTGCCTGTTTTCCAGTACTTCAAATAGTTCTTTTTTTTTACATTTTGTTGTTCTATTATGGTTATCAAATAAAGAGTCCAGATTATCAACAACATTAGTCCAATAAAGCTACTCTGTCATGATCAGCAGGAAAATACTTTCATTTTTGAAATTCATGAATATGCTTATAATGAGGTTAAAGTAATGGATTACATTTCAAATGTTCTGAGTGTTATTGTTATTTTGCCATTGTATGCTTAGAGTGAGTGTTGCTCTCTGATCAAACAAATATTGTAACTGAAGGGCAGAAATAAGAACTTACCAAATAATATACCAATTCTAAATTAATCTGCATTTTGAGTCAAAGGAGTAGTAGTAGATAAATCCATCAGTTGTTCATTTTCTAGTTAGTATGAGGAGAAGTGAAAGATGTTATTTAAGATACCTTTCACAATAAGTTCAGTATCTCAGTACAAAAGGTAAATCAGTGATTGAAAGGATTGTATGCATTTCAAATGTCCCCAGGGGCACAGAAAACCATTCCAGGCTCTGTTTTTTCATTTTTGGTCATAATTTTCATCAGTACAGAGACTTGTATTAAGAAACTTTTTTCTTTTTTTTGCTTTTATGTCAATTTCTTCTACTCTCTCCCCCCATACCATTCACCTCCAGTTTAATAAATTGAGACTCTTCAGCCCAAATGAAATTAATTATCAATGCTTTTAATGTTAATTATTATCCTTTTTGCATTTATTTGTGGTTATGACACATAAAACTCACTTGTGTAAAAGAGGGGAATAAAATTGCTATTTGGCTTAGTTTCTTTGGTTTCCATTCCTATATTTGCTTCAATATTATATATTGACTTACTAAACTTTTTTGTGTTTTAACTTATAGTTTTTATAATACATTATCTAAATTACCAAATAAGTTTTAAATTATTTTCTCTAAACATATCATAAAGAATAATTGCACTCACTTATTATTAACTGGTCATTCAACTAAATGTACACTATTAAATATCACATATTGCTTTGGCCTTCATAATGAGCATTTTAAAGGCTTTCTTGTGCAGGTTTCCTGATGCAGATATTTCTTATAGTGATTTCAGTACAGGAAGGCTCTTTGGTGAATACTCCATGAAGTCAGGTTGATATTAAACATGCTTTGAAATTGGCAGAGAGAGGATAATTACAATTTTATCTCATCCTCTTACAATATTAGTTACACTTTTATGTAATTTAATAATTATTATTTTATCTCATCAAACATAAAATATTAAATACAGTAAGAAAGATTATGGTACACAACATCTGTTAAATGAATTAACATGTTTACTATATTTTATTGACAACATCAATAAAACAACTAAATAAAATCAAGATATAAGGTGGCATCTGTCAGGTCTCAGAAAAAGGACTTTAAATATAAAAGGGACTTTTTAACTCAGATGCCCCTCAGCTTCTTTTGCGGAAGCAGCAAGATCCTCAGGCATGCTGGTGCTGCACCCATCAGAAAGCACCACACCCACCAGAAAGTGAATGAAGCAAGACCAGAAGGATAAACAGCCATGCAGTCAAAATCTGTCCCTGCTTGATAACTCTCCTCTCCCAGTGTGGTTTTTCCTTTAAAACTGCAAACTCTCAGAAAGAAAGGTGGGGCCATTTCCTTTCTTTTTGCTGGCAGGTTTTGGTGGCTCCCAACTGCCTGCTTTCTCACTGCTCTTTCTTCCCTCAGTAAAAACCTGTTAATATTTGACTTACTGTCCCATGTGGACTCCTTAATTACGCCTCGCCTAACAGCATCCTGACAAGTAAGAATGTATTATTCCAGCTAAAGAGAGATCCACTGTCATGTAAGTTTATATACTTCCAATAGCAGGGTTTTTCCTCTCCCCAACCCAACCAACACTAACTACATTGATGCCTGAAAGGCAGATGTAATGAATAGAAAATGATTTTAAATCAGAATTCAGCCTCCATCGCTTGAGTAAATTTATCAATTTATTCAATCTTCTTGCGTCTACAATTTGACTCAACTAAATATATGTTCACTGGATGGGTAAACATGTTAATCATAATGTTTGAAAAGAATTGACACATCATGAGTAGTTCAAAAATAGAAATGCTTCCAGTAGAAAATAATTTAAAATTCAACTGCTATTTCAAAGACCTCTTTGAAAATTTAAAATAAATATTTCCTGTGTTTGTAACTATTCAGAATTATTTTTTCTTTTGTTTAGCAATTTACTTCTTTGTCCTTTTTGTCTGGGAGCCTATGGAAGTAGTTATTTACTTTCAGAGATTATAACTAAAAGGAGGAGGTGTTCTAGGCTTTGGAGGTTTGTTTGTCTCATTGACATGCACATGCTCATTGCCTCAAACTGTAAGCGCCTCGATTTAGGAATATTTTATTCAGTTGTTCCCATGATCATAACTCCAGTATTTAGTCCTCTTTGTATTTCCTTATTTTTCCTATTCTGCAGGTTGGATATTTTTGATATCTTCCTAAATCTTTCAGTTACCCTTCAGTTGCTTTCTTACTTTATCAAAATGTAAAATTTGGTGTTCCAATTCACTCTAACACATTTATTCTCATTTAATAACCCACAATAAATGAATTTACATTTTAAACTTGTTTCGCATTAAATGTATGCATTTTAAATGAAGTTCTTCCCTTGCATAATGTAAAAATAGTTAATACATCTTATCAGTGACTGCAAAGATGTTTTCATTTCTTCAATTCTGATTATTCACAAACCCCTTTGGATCTCCTTTCACCTTTTGCTGTGATCATTATTAAATTGGCCTTAAATGTATGCCTTATCAGGTTTAACTTCAAAAAATATATTTCTGCTGCTTTGTTTATTTTCATACTTGGATTTAAGATATTAATTTTGATATTGTAAATCAAAATGATGAAGAAGTAATTGGTATAGTACTGTATAATTATCTTTCATATGATTTGTATACTTTTACATATTTTTACTTCCCTTCTTTCCATAGAGCATTAAAACAAAGACAAAACCATTAGTGGTGATACACTTTTTTAGAAATTTATGGTATGGTTTCACAATAAGTAAAACACTATGTGTGCATTTGATTTAAAATTATTTAATTAAGGTGACATAAGGATGATATATTAAAAGTCTATAAGAAAGTTAATCTGAGTACATTTAGACAGGAAACCATGAAACAAGTTGGAGGACATAGTAAAGTAAATAGGGGATTTTTTTTCATTTCACTTTGATTCAACAAATTTTCTACTTCTTTGAGAGAAATGCAATCCTCTTTATGGAGTGGTCAAAAGCTTGTTTCACTTGCTTGTTCCTCAGTGTATAAATGAAGGGGTTCAGCATAGGAGCCACAGAAGTAGTGAGCATTGAAACTCCTTTATTTATGGCCACCTCTTCATTTGCCGAAGGCTTGACATAGATAAAGATGCAGCTTCCATAGGTGATGGAGACCACGATCATGTGAGATGAGCATGTAGAAAAGGCCTTTTTCCTTTGCTGGGCAGACGGGAATTTCAGAATTGTCCTGATGATGTGTGTGTAGGACAGAAGCACACATGCTAGGGTGATAATGAGTGCAAAGACAGCCATAACGATAACCATCTGTTCTATTAGCCATGTATCTGTGCATGAAATCTTTAAGAGGGGACCTGCATCACAGCTAAAATGATCAACGGCATTACAGTCACAGAACTCCAGCTGGAGGCCGAAGCTAAGGGGTGGGAGAATGATCACCAAGCCCGCCACCCAACAACAGATGACTAATAAAATGCAGACTCTGCTGTTCATGATGGTCATGTAATGAAGGGGTTTACAGATGGCCATGTAGGAGTCATAGGACATGGCGGCCAAGAGAAAAAATTCTGTTGCCCCAAAGAGAATAACAAAAAATATTTGACTTGCACATGCATTGTAAGTGATGGTATTGTCTCCAGTTGATATACTGTACAGGAATCTAGGAATACAGACAGTAGTGAATGAGACTTCTAAAAAGGAGAAGTTTCTGAGGAAAAAGTACATAGGAGTTTTAAGGTGGGAGTCCAGCATTGTGAGGGTGATAATGGTCAGGTTCCCTGTTACACTCAACATGTAAGTGAGAAATAGAAAGATAAAAAGGAGAACTTGCAGTTGTGGATTATCTGTCAGTCCCAGCAGGATGAAAGTTTTATTGCTGTGTGATTTCTCATCATTGATTTACAGCATCCATACTAATCTGTATGTAAAAAAATCAAAGAATGTTCATGAGAAGGTAGATTATCTACTGCAAGAGGACAAGCATATAGAAGCCACACAAACTGGCATAAATGTTTTTCCTCCCTCTACAGTATGATCAATGCTTCCACTCTCTGTCAGTAGCCTTCCTGATTTGTCTTAAGTATTTACGTTATTGTAAAGTAATGCAACTTTCTTAGTATCATTCTTTGTTGCACAGAATTTGCAAATGTAGTTTAACACCTGTAATTTGCAACATCTATTAGATTTGCATATAGGTGAGAGAAAAGATGATGCCCTTTCATGAATACTTAAAAGATATTTATTTTGAACAACAAAAAAAGGTACTTATTTTGTCCCAGACAAACCCTGGATATGGATATATGCAGCTAATTAA
This sequence comes from Tamandua tetradactyla, assembly GCF_023851605.1. NCBI lineage: Eukaryota > Metazoa > Chordata > Mammalia > Pilosa > Myrmecophagidae > Tamandua > Tamandua tetradactyla. The sequence goes on from NC_135333.1 coordinate 121,510,352, forward strand.
GAACATGAATTCTCTTACACTGTCAATATTTATTAATATCAAAGGATTGTTTTAATAGAAGATTCATTTGTTCTGGAAAACAAAATAACAACAACAAAACACAACACTGGATCTTGAAATTTCCCCTTCTCTCTTTAGTCATCTCTGCTTGTATTCCTTATTTCATATTCCCAGCTCTATAGTACATATAGATGATTTCTTCTACAAGTGTTTTTATATACAATGTTCGAGATATTTACAAAAAGGAATATCCTCGTATACTTTCTCATGTTATTGTTCTAATTAATGGAAATTTCAGTTAATTTCAGTTATTGACCAGTTCTTTTTCCCTCTAAGCCACTGAAGTTAAAATTATATTTAATATTATTGAATATATTCTTCCAAGCTGTACATTTTTAATTGTTTTTAAGACCATTGAGAATTTGTTTTTAAGACCATTGAGAAACTAATGTCTCCATTTTCTCATATCACCACTCAACCTAAGCTTCAACCCATTGTTACATTTACTTTCAATTTCAAACCCTACTGCTTTCCTAACATCTACAAGAACTTCACTATTGTTGACGCCAATGACACATTTTCATTTTTATAGTGCCTACATCCTCAGAACATTTTTTCCTTAATGTTTAGTCATTCTTCATATGGTTTCCCTGCCATCATTCTGATGTTCTTATGAACTCTGGATCTCTCTTTTCACCATTCTACAGGGGCTTTTTCTCTGCCCATCTATGGAATATTGATATTTCTCAAAATTTTATCTTCAGAGCTCTCCTTTCTTGCTTTCTGCTCTTGCTCTGTACTCTATTAAAATAATTTTAAGTGAATGATTTAATATATCTTATATATGGTTTCTAACTTAAATTGTATTTTAATCTTTTAAAAAAGGGGAGAAATTTTCAGATGATGCTGATAGCTAATAGGCTTAGGCTATAACATCAGGAAGATTGAAATTGTTGCTGAATCCTGTGTCTGTACACAAGATAGAATCTCTTTCTTCTTTGTTTAAATAGTTTACATCCCTTTTCGGACCCTTAAATCTATTTCTCTCACGTCTACTCTCCTAGACCACTTGCTAACACAAACTGAAATGAATTAATTAAGTAGCCTTTTCATATTCATAGTATAAATTCTACCCTTTTCTTTATGCACTTAACTGTCCAGTTCTCTATGCTATTCTGAACTAACTTCAATAATATTTTTTTAGAGAAACAATGCTTAAGCCCAAAGGCAAACCAGTAAAGCTACATTTTGCAAGGGAAAATGTATGTCACCATTTTTCTATGACCTGGGACTGTTAAAAACATGCTAAAAACTACATTATTCAACTTTTCATGGGCTTACCAGTAGTATTCCTGTTTCTTTATTCATCAGTTTACCTCGGATAGAATAACATACTAACATTTTTTCTGACCCAGTGCTTTTGAGGTATAGAAAATAATCCTACAATAGCCATGGATGCCTCCCTCTTATATCAAAAAGCAAAAGAACAGACTGAAAAATCACTTCTTTTCTGGTGATTTTGTTACGCCCCCCCCCCCCACACACACACACACACAGGAGGTGTAATGCATGATTAAGAGTCTTTGGTGTAGTGGAAACTGCAGGAGTTTGGAATCAAACACACTGGTAAAAGAATTCTGACTATACAACTTCTAACAACCAATATTATAAAAAAGTGACTTTGATCCTGATATTCTCTAACACAAAACAATAATAATTTGCAGAGCTGCTGGGAGATTTAGAACTAATATATATGAAAGCCACAATTCCTAAATAAATTGTAAATTTATCATTATTAATAGGCTGTGGCACATTATATCCCATTCCCACAGCCACTGATGGCAGCCAGCCTCTTATGAACAGGGTATTGATGAATCACAAATACAATTAGTAGCACAACAATATCGTTCAAAAAAAGATTACAATGCTAATTCTGAATGTCTTAAAGACAAAATTATCTACAAAATGATTTGGCCTGTAGCCTGTCATTTTTATGCTTTTTGTACTTTCAAACATGGTTTATTGTCTAAACCTTAAATTTAACCAGACTCTCTTCTCCTTTCCTCTTCTGCAATATACTATAACTTTTAATTCTCTATTTTACTCTCCATATTTCCATATTTAAATGAGTAAGGGGGAATATGTTCTTTTTTTTCGCATGGGCAGGCACCGGGAAATGAACCCGGGACTCTGGCATGGGAGGCGAGAACTCTGCCTGCTGAAGCCTTGTTCACTTTCTTTGAAAACAGGAATACTCCCCTTCTTCTACTTTAATTAGGTCTTTCCTTCTCAGAAATCTTCCCACAAATACAGAGTAGGCAAAACTGAGAGAAAGGTGAAATTAGCTTCTGTCATTCAGTAGTCTTTGTTCTCTACAACCCTATTCACCTGGTCAAAAGGTTCAACCACCTTTTGCCTATTCCCGAAGTACACTGGTGGTGTGCCCTGATTACAGGGAATACTCCATTCTGATTTCTCTCCAGTCCACGCTTCTTAAAGAATGAAGCAGATTTGTATCTTTTTCCCTCTCCTCACTAGAGAATATCTACTTAAATCTATGTCAGAACTTGTTTCTACCTGGCTATTGGAAAATACGGAACAAACTCTTTCAAATGGAAATACAGTGTTCCATTTCTAGTTTGTACTAGGTACAAGGATGGGTTCTGTTTCATAAAACTAATTTAATTATAATAAAATTCTCACTGTAGTTATTTAGGTAATATTTTACTTTCTTCTTCCAGAAACACTTGCCTCTGATTAGGATATTTAATGTATGATACTCAATTGGAATCACTGAGACAAATGTTGCAAATATAGATTCTTAGAAATCAGACAATCTTAATCTATTTCAGCCAGAAAGTGAGGGAGTGGGATGGAGTACCAATGGAGGAATCTTATTTTTAACATGATAATTAAGAGTTTCAAAGGTATATAAATGCTTGAAAACCACATAGGCAATTTAGGAAATTTGTTGCCCCATGCCAACATTGTCACCTACACTACCCTCCATCAGTGTGCTGCTTATATCATACTTTAAGTGCAATCACTTAATTAATTTATTTACATTATATTTTCAGACACAAATGAAGGCTAAGATATAAACTGACTTATTTTCCCTGTATTATGGTTCTTATTCTCTTGATGTGACCATTTTATGTATTTTTCAGCAAAAAGAAAATACTCTATATTCCTGTTCATGGAACAATAACTGCTCTAATTCTTAACCAGCATTATTTATCTATAATGGTAACAATGAAACTATGTCCTGTCTGTAAACAGGGTCTCTAAGATTCCTGCTATTTCTCTACAATTAGTCAAATAGTATCCTCCAGGAGACCACAATTAGTTTGTGGTATGAATGATTTTTTACTCATTTTGTTTTAAAATATATCCCACAAATAGCATGTGTCCTTTGGGTCCAAAAAAATGAAATCTTTCTCACTTATTGAGATATGACTTATACATTCCAATGAAGGGCATGTTACAAGGCCCAATTTGGTCAAAGGAATGATCACAGGAAATGAACACTTACAGAGGAAAACTAATGAAACGCTAAGAAGGGGAACAGAGCTGATCTGGCACAACTAAGATAAAAATATTAACAAAGTACACTGACAAACATTCTTAAGTTATGGATTGTTCCATATTCTTACATCAGAGCTAAACTCTGAAGGTTTTTCAAGATATCCATAAATAATTAAAACTGTTTTGCTTGATGACCCTTCCCTGTTGCCCAAAGACTAGTCTCTTAGCTAACTTCCCACAAAATCAAGAGCTCACCCAAAGAAAGTAAATGGAGTTCTTTGTTTCTAAGCTCTCCAGGGGTTTTACTCTTCCTCAATCCTCTTTTTCTTCTACAAATTTTATTTTTGCCTTTGTTAAAGTAAAAATGAGTTTATTAATGGCTTCTCCTTTATATGAATAAAATAATGTGTTAATAATTTATGAACTATATCATTTGCCTTAATCTTTGATTTTGGTTGAAGAATTAGTTCTCTCCCAACTACTTCAGGGCCACAAAAAGAGTGATAAATAGGCCAGACTATGAAGTAACTAAGAATTGACATCCTCACTGCTGTCTCCATTTACAAATTCCCACCACGCATTTCTCAGGAAAAAATTGCCTGAATGAAACACTTTTCTCAGTGTTGCTAATCCTGTATAGGGTTTCATGAATAACAATAAAAATACTGCTCTTTCTCTGTCATCAAAGTCTTCTGTACTGAAAATAACTTGTTTTACTTATATATAAGCAGACTTTTTTGTTGAACTAATATTTACTCAGCTATGACCTCAGTCTTTTCAAAGAGAGTTGAGTAGCTTCATAGTATATCTACAACAATTTTCCTTATTAAAAAACTGAAAGCAGTGCAACTAAACACATTACAGAAGAAAACATGAAAAAATATTTCTTTCCTCATCAAAAGCAAGGAATTAATTATTTTATCTACCTTACTTTCCAAGGGCTGTTATGACAAACACCAAACAGTGTTTAGCTTAAGCAACAGGAATTCAGAGGTTCACGGTTTTAGAAGCTAGAAGTCTAAAGTCAGTGTGCTGACGAGGCCAAAGCCTGGAGTGAACTGGAGATGGCTTTCTGGCAATCTTCCATCACAGGGGCAGTCTGTCTCTTCCTGTCCCCTCCTCTAGTTCCTCACCTGCTAGTCAGGTGGCTCCTTTAAAGGACTCCAGTTATATGGATTAAGGCCCAACCTCAGTCAGTTTGGTTTCACCTTAACTAATAATTTAGTCAAAGATCTTACTAACAAATGGGTTTGCACTCTTAGGACCAGGGGTTAAGACTTGAGTATACACATCTTTTATGGGGGACATGGGTCAATCCCCAAAAGTTGTTACTGTTTTAAGACTTTTTTGTGATATTTTCTGGCAGTTCCGTAATGGATTCTACTGCATTGTGTTAAGGGAGATGTGATATACTAGTCTAACATGATCATGGACCTACCTTTACTCTCTGCACATCTCCTGAAGGTTCTGGAGTTATCCTAGTTTCCCATGTTTACATTATATACAAAATCTCTCACTAGAAACTCTGCCTTAATTTAAACTTTAGAAATATTTTCCTTTGGTTATTGTCAAGAATAGAAGAAAGGCTAATGTAAGGAAGAAGAAGTTAAATAACTTTCTCTGTCTTTTTCTAAGAGTGCTGTTCTGATCATTCTGAGCAGGGAGCTCACTTAGTTACTCTAAAAATATAGATATGTGTCTGTCAGTTCAGTCTCCTGGAGGTGCGCTGGGATTGCTGTATGAATAAGATCCTTGGTGGCCCAGGTACAAAAATCCTTAATGAGCCTTCTGTGTCATAAAATTTGGCAAAACAACTAAAATAGAGAGCAGTAGGGACACTGTCCTTTGAGACAGTTAGGTAGAATAACAGCATCAGACATAGGCTACATGCCCACCCTAATGAGAAAAAAATACACAAGTCTGGTTCAATTTCCTATTACACTTTCTAAGGATATGAGCATGCGAGTTTTTAGGCAATAAAATTAATGCACTTAAACTTATCTCACATAATATAATTATCTACTAGTTATGAAAAAAAATACAGTGATACAAATTACTCTTGTTTTACTGGAACATGTATCATAATTAATGAACCAAGGTTGTTATGTTATTGATAACTAATAGCCATAGTTTATTTAGATTTCCTTAATTTTCAACTAATACCCTTTTCTGTTCATAAACCCCATTGAGGATACAATATCACATTAATCTGTCATGTCTCTGGCTATGGCAGTTTTCCAATTTCCTTGCTTGGAGGAATTTGACAGTTTTGAGGAGTGCTGGTCATGATATTTTTTGTTTGTTTGTTCCTCCAATAGGGTTTGTGTGCTGTTTTTATCATGATAAGACTCGAGCTATGGGTATTGGGAGAATGATCACATAGATAATGTGCCATTTTCATCACATCCTATCTAGGTTTCATATTATTATGCTATTAACATGGTTTAGAACTGGTGATGTTGATTTTGATCATCTGGCTGAAGAAGTGTTTGCCAGGTTTCTCTGCTGTCAAGTTACTCTTCCCCATTCTCTTTCCATACTGCATTCCTTGGAAGGAAGTCACTATATGGAGTTATGCTCCACTATCTTCTAGTTTGGAATATCTACATAATTTATTTGAAATTCTTGTTCAGGAGACTTGAGAGATATTTTGAAGTAGAACCAGTAGGATTTAATACATAATTTGATGTAAGAATAGGTAAAGAAGCAATAAGAAATGCATCACAGTGTTCTGTTTGGCAAATCAACAAAGATGATATCCAGATAATAGAGAGAGAGAGAGCATGTTTTATAGGAGGGAGAAGATGAATTTTCATTATTGAACCCAGATTCTGATGTGAAATGCAATCACATATGCATATGGAAATGTACATGGGATAATTGCAGTGGCAATTCCTGAAAGGATTATGCTTCTATTTATGAGAAGCAATCTATTTGAAAATTTGGTTTTATAAATGAAATATTGAAATGATAAAAAGATACAGTTTTAATAAGCTTAAAATGGTACAACATGCATATGCTGAAAAATATATGTTTATAAGATACTTTGGAGACCTAAAAATGTCAAATTGTTTCTTGTGTATTAATTGAAAAATCAAAATATGAAGAGTTAATAATTCAAAAATCCATTTACAGATATGGTGAAACATCATTTAAATACTAGTATTGTGGGTGTAAATTGACAAATTGATTCAAGACCTATTATGAAGCTACAGCAATAAATACATATCATAAACAGAGATTTCAATAAGAAAGTATGATATGAAAAAGCCATAAAATTCAGGAAACTGTATTAGTAGATGGACATGATCAACCTGATATCTAATAAAGCCAGTTAGAAAAAAACATCACAGCACAAAAATAAAATACCTATAAGTAAATTAATAATATGTGTGCAAAATCTCTCTTTACAAAATTAATACACATTTGAAGTACCCATAAGTAAAACTGAACAAATGAGATGATACAATGTTAACAAATATACTAATACTCACATTGTAAGAGCCAATTTTCCCAATATAAATTAATAAAATTAAAGAATTTACTATTAAAATACCCAAATTTCCATTTCTAGTTAGAGATATAGAGAAATAGAAATTGTATAATGAGATCACGAAGAAAAAATGATCCTGGACCTCCTGCAGAATGGTGACTTTTCTTGGAACCATCTGAGAACTGAGGACAAAGGGAAATCAGCTGATCTGAAACCTTGTGATAGACAGTTATATGCAGGGAGAAGTAGGAACTGAGCTTTTGTTTATCTGGAGCTCACACAAAAGATAATATATTTCAATAAAAGGTTACTGCTAGGGGATGGTGTGATGGAGGCTCAGGGACAGAATTCTCATCTGCCATGCTGGAGACCTGGGGCCTCCATTCCAGTGCCTGCCCATGTGAAAAAATAAAAAAAATTAAGTTAGAAGAGTACTGCTAGGAATTTGTATAGCATTGCTGAAAGTCAAGTGTGAACTAGTATAAGAATGTGAAACCCCAAGGGCCATAGACAGGAGGGATTTCACACAATTTCCAGGCTTTTTTCCAAGGGTCTCCATCAGCAGTTAATAGGAAACATTGGGAAGAAACCTGAGAAATCAAGGTTCCTGTTTGGTGCTGGCTGGGAAAGCAAAAGAACAGCTACTATTCTTCTAAGACCCATTCCTGTAACTCCTATATACAATGAAGGATTATTTTTTATGGGCATAGCCAGCAAACCTGTAGCCTTAAGACACTGGTAGAGAGGGAAAATGAATTAAATTAAACTTCTGGGATATATTCTAGGCCTAGCACTAGATCTGAAGTGGAGCATGAGTGGCTTATGAAGGCCACATCCCCAAGACCAAGGTTCACTGTGAACGTGTGAGATCAAAGCTTAATCAAAACACCAGAGTATTCCCCCTTCCTGCTTCCCACCACTACTCCAGGAAATAATAAGGAAAAATAATAGATGAGAGAGTCAGAAGAGACACATTATATCTGAGGACAAGATTTTTTTTGGCTGGTCAAATTAGTCAACACCTTAAATACAATGTATCATTGCAATAATTCGATGTCTGTGCGGAACTGATGGTAACCATAGCAAAACAAATTCCAAAAACCATTTAAGTACTAACTAGTTAAACAAAAATGCCAGCACTAAAGTTCAAATGAACAAAAGATGCACTCACATCTAACCATAAAAATATTTATCTTTGTATGCTCTGTCCTAAGCAACATGTATGGCTTTTATAAAAAATTATGAGGAAAACAGCACAGTCCAAAGAGAAAAACAATCATCAGGATAAGATTCTGATACGACACAGATTTGAATTGAGAGAGGCAACTTCAAATTACCATGCTTGTGGTCCTTTGAAGCTGTATGTACACCATGTTTGTAAATTTAATATGTTCATGGGAGTGTGACCCTATTTTAAGTAGGACTCTCAGGTCTCAGAAAAAGAACTTCACATTTAAAAGGAACTATTTTAGCCAGGGGGAGCCTCAGCTTCTTTTGCAGAACTAAGAAGTGGCAGCAAGATCCCCAGGCATGCTAATGCTGCACCCATCAGAAGGCACCACGCCCATCAGAAGACACTAAACCTCCATGTGGTCAAGACCTATCCCTGCTTTGGTAACTCTCCACTCCTGACGTGGTTTTTCCTTTAAAACTGCAAGATCTCAGAAAGGGAGCTGGAGTTATTTCCTTTTTATTTATTTATTTATTTATTTATTTATTTTCTGGCAGAGTTTGCTGGCTCCCACCTGCCTGCTTTCTCCCTGCTCGCTCTCTCTCTCCCCTCAATAAACCCATTAAGCTTTGACTCCCTGTCCTGTGTGGATTTCTTAATGACTCCATGCCTGATACTTCATGCCAAAACCCAGAAATGGAAGTCAGACTGAAGCTTAGCTTCCTGGCCCCTCTGGGCAATGGGACTGACTTCCTATCAACCCCGTTCAGAGATTAGGCTGAGGTTTGAATTTCTAATTTATTGGAGCTGCAGGAATAGCCTTTCAGTCACTTCATTCCCCAAACTGCCTGGTCGTTCATGTTTCTATATGCCTGAGAGTATGAGTCACCCAACTCAGACCATCTTGACGTGACATTGGCTCACCTCCATGGCACTCAAACATCTTCAACTAATTCAGCTCCAGGTAAGTGACATCTTTCTCTCCGTATCCTCCCCTTTAGAGTTTTGCTTGGTGTCCTAGGGATACCTTCGCCCACCTCAGTGTTGTGCCCCAGCCTCCTGGCCCCCAAAGTCTGAGTGCTCAACCAAAATACCCCAGCTCCAAGAGTGGTTTTCCCCATTCAGCAAAGTAGTTCGGGGGACACCATGAGCAAAAGACTGCTTGCACTTACCTGATCCCTGACAACAAACTAGAGATGCCTGCTTTATTGTTGTGACTACGTCATGGGTGTGAGTGGCTAGTCTCACTTAGAGCTGCATCTTGGGTAACCTTATAAACTTGCCCCTTGGTTCCCAAGGACACCCCAGCCTGTCTCAGCATGGTGCCCTTTCCTCCCTGGCCTTGTAGGCATCCCCCTGTTGTCCCACTCCAGCGTGGCACCCTGGAGCACAGCCCCAACAGGCATCAGCCTCACATCCTCAGAGGAACATAAGGCTCTTACAAGCAAAGTTCCTAGCACTTAGCAAACATCCTGCTTTTTTTTTAATTGAAACATAGCAAATTTCTTCCCTTCCTTGCATAATCATGGGTAATGCTCAGTCACTTCAGTGACTCCAACACTACTCCTCCCCCTAAATCTACTCCCCTCAGATGTTTACTCTGCAATCACAGTAAACTCCAATTAAAAGGGTAATAAAACCAAATAAACTTATTTCTCTACAATACAATTTGACTGCAATACCCTTTAGCACAACAAAAATGTTGGCCACAAGATATCACTCTCAATTAGTCATTCTCACCAAACTTGATAATTTCATTCAAAGCAATGGAAAAATAGTCTGAAGTGCCCTACTCCCAAACTTAACAAATTTATTAAAATCTCGACCTTCTCTGTGCCACTCTATCACTTTGCCTCCTTTATAAAAAGGCTTCTAAACTTTCTGCCCCTCCTTAGGATGAAAAGTCCACAATTCTCTCCAATCCCCTCCACTCCCCTTCCCTCTTTCTTAACCCCTTCCATTCCCACAGCTTACCTCTTTATTTTCTAAAATTTGATGATCAAATGTACTTTAAAAATTATTTCCTTTTTCAGATATTATAAAAACAGATTTTTTTCTCACCTCTGATAAAATAATTTTATTATAAATTTTAAATTGAGCAAATGCAATTTTATTCTTCTTGGGTGTGTTCTCCCTAAATCTGTATAAGCTTACTGATAAATTAAGCTAGTATTGTAAATGAATTCTTGAAATTCCTCCTAAAATAGCCTAACTAGATAAGTTACTTGAACTAAGCAATGTACTTGGTAATAACATTTATATAAAATATAATAAAATTAAAAATATGCTAATGCTTCAATTATTATATTTAAGAAATCAATTAAGTTTAGTAAAATATAAATGAATTTTTTATAACTTTGACTACCTGAATTTCAAAGAATCTGGCTTTTAGTTACTTGGCCATTTGTTACCTCAGTATATGAAAGAATCTGAATTTCTAATGAATTTATTAATATCAATCAGAATATTTCTGTTAATAAATACTGTCATAAATAGAGAAAATCTAATTCTTGGCTTAAAAGAGTTTTTTGTTATTGTTGCTGTTGGTTAAATAAGCATGTTGCAAGTATTTATTTCCAATAGTCAATGAATCAATTTTCACGTGCAAGAATCAAAACCAAAATTCAAATTCATCCATAACAAACCACCCTTATGCAATATGTATTGTATGTGTGTGTGCTTACAAATGTGAAATGTGCCTGTTTTAGGCATACACATCTATGTGTGTATGTGTGTGTGTGTGTATATATAACATACACACTTTTTGTTTTTGTTTTTTCACCTTGGGGAAGAGGAAATGATAATAAACAATCAGCAGGCATCTTCAGACCCCAGAATCAATACGATGGAAATATATACAATAATAAAATTAAAATGGTACAGCATTCCTGGAAAGTATAATAGAGATCTCAATAAATACAGCAGAAATGTGTTTTAAAATAAAAACAAAACACCGTCTCTACACCCGAGATGAAAGTCTAGTTAGAATATATTTGTACCAGTGCATAATATAAAACAGTCATAATGAAGGAATAAAAATGCTGGAAAAATTTAAAAAGGAGAAAGGTAAAGAATGACCTAAGAAGTCCTCATAGAGATGACACATATAAGACCTTTAAATAAGAAAGTAGCTTTTAAGCAAATAAAATTCTGAACTAGTTTTTAGAAACTGTAACTTAATTTTGTGAATTAGCACATTCCTGGCATTGTTTAACAGTTAGGAATATTGTTGAGAAAAAATTGAATTTTTTCTGGATATAAATCCCTTAAATATAAAAAAAAACCTGTTTATGTTTCAAACATGGGGCTTTCCTGACCTCTGAAGGTAATGCTGAATTAAACTGACAGGTTTTAGATATTTTATAAAGTACTCATTTATGTGTTCTGAGTATAAAATATATAAGATGCCTTGTTCTGTTCTAAATCCAAGCATAAATATCCTCCCTTCTTCCATTGTTTTATAGCACCTCTATCTCTTCTCCCTTTCATGAATATTTATTTTGGAGGAAAGTATGCAGGTACAAAAGCTTTATGAATTTATTATAAATTTTTCCTTATTATGTGCAGTCTGAATAAATAAAAACTATATGTAGCATAGATATTAAAGGACATAGCCATAAAACAAATTTTGCTTGTTATAATCATTGCTGACTACAAGCCCTGAATGGGTACACAAAATAGTAAAGAGTTGGGGAAAGTGAATTTTGTTTGTTATAGTTATTTTAATTATAAGCTCTGAATAATTATAAGCAGCTATAAAAAAGGAATTTATGAAAGTGAATTTTTCATTATAATCAATGCTAACCAAAATGTAGTAGGTCTGTTTATCATATATTTCAAAAAAGGAAAGCTTTTATATCAAGGTGAATATTCATACAAAGCTAAAGTTGAATATGCTTTCCATATTATTCATTCACATCTAGATATATGGAAAGAGAGAGGATACCTTACTTCTAAAAATTCTCTAATTATTAATAAAACTATCATCTTTAAACTCCTTGAGGCAGCACAAACCCCTGAGCAGGTAGTAGTTATTCACTGTAAGGGTCATCAGAGTAGAAAGGACTCCATCTCAAAAGGCAATAACAGAGGGTGAAGAAGCAAAAAGATAGGCCCAAACCTCTACTCAGTTACTAGCAATGCCCACCCCAGCACCTGCTTACTTCACCTTAGAGCAGATAGATTTGGCCCAGCTTGGCACCACCTTCAAAGAGGAATGACTTTACCTAAATAGTAATCTTACCTCAAAAGCATGCATGGAAAATTTTAACTGACCTGCGTGACCAGTTCCATACTGGTGCCAAGTCACTAGCCACTCTCCTATCTCAAACCATAAATCATCCCAACCTTTACTCAGAACTCAGCATGCCACTAAAATATGCTCTATCTGTCAGCACTCCACACCTCAAGGCAATCTCAAACTGGCCCCCACTGTATCTAAGATATTTTACATCAGGAAAATATCCTTCTTAATGATTATGTTGGCTTTATCATCCTTTCTGTTAGAAGACAGCTCTTCTCACTGTTAGGAAAAGCTATTACAAACAATTCATTCTTTCACCTTATATAGATAAAGTCTAAAATAACTTAACCTATTACATAAGAAATATTTAGGAAGTATTACAGTGGTTAAAAGAAATGTTCTATCCTGTTGTTGGTTAAATGTGTATAAGTAAAATAATATTAATGATGTGTTCAGAAACTGTATAAAATTCCTAATTTTTATATCCAGATATTAATCACTATGATGTTAAACAGAGGTATGATGTTGTTGGTCATTGTTTTAATTATTCTTTAAAAAGCTACAAATCAGAGAACAGCAAAATTGTAAGTTGCACTGCTCTGCTCTAATACCGCTCTAAAAGTATATTTAATCAACTGTAGGTCAGAGATCCATCTGTAAAAAAAAGCCTTTAAAAGAGAGGCAAGATGAATATATAAAGTATATTTTTCTTTTAATTGCATAAGTCTGATAAATGTGTAAAAGTGAAACATAACAAAACTTCTATTATGATTTATTAACATAAAATGACTAATGATTTATTTTTAAAAATAGCATCATTAAAAATACTTATAAAAGTTAGAACTTGTACTGTAAACTTTGTTACCTTTAACTTCTGAGGTGCTTTATACTGTGCATAACTTGATAAGTCCCTGGAACTTTAAATGTTTGTATGACACTTAAAATTCACCTTAGGTTCTCCATCTCTGAAAGTTTAGCATGGGTCCACACAGCAATGATTAAAAAACTAAAAGAGATCAAACTCCAATTAAAGATGTGATGAAACTGATATAGTTAAAACCAAGATAAATCATATACAAGGTAAAAAAATAATACTGTCTGTATTTTAAAGCTTTAACTTTTATGTGGAATTAAAAAAATATTCATTTTGTCCAAAATTTGCACTTTATAATTTAATCTCTCTACTGAGTTAAACAGCCTAATTCAGCTTAATTTAATATTAAACCTTGAATAAAGAACAAAATCTTAATGTTTTATACAAGTCAATGTTTTATACTCTGCATTTCAGAATATTTGGAGTAGAAAATTAAAAATATATATATATATATACATCTGAAAATCCCTTGAGGGACTGAGAAAGATAAAACTATTAGGAATTCTCCAGGTAACTAAGGCCTCAATTTTGAGGCTTGGCCTTATGAAGCTTATTTTTGTAATAGTAAACTGAATCCACTTAGAGTTAGTGCCTAAGTGCCATCTCCAGAAGATATCTGCTTTTACTCAAATGTGGTCTTTCTCTAAGCCAAACTCTGAGCTTCCTCCCAACATGGGGCATAATTTCCAGGAGTGCAAGACTGGCAGTGGCAGCATGAAATGTAGCAGGCTCTGACATCGTAGTACATAACTGGCCCTACCATAGTGAGATATAAGTGCCAAGGATGAGACTGGCCCTGAACTCATGGATCAACTGATCAAAAGGGGGAAAAGAAATAAAGTTTCAGTGGCTAACAGATTTCAAATCAAGTGAAGAGGTTATTATGGAAGGTATTCTTATGCAAGCTTCAGCCAGACATTGCACACACTATGGCAAACCTCAACCAACAGTGTTCCTAGAAACCCTACAATATCTAGGGCTGTATAAAATTTTACTTATTAAGTTTGTTTTTGAGAAACCTGAAACCTCCAGATTGTTCCAAAGCCAGAAAAGCTCTGAAACCCAGAAATATTGAACCTTCCAAGAATAACAACTAGTTTAATCATTTATCCCATTACCCTTTAATACAACACCCCTCTTTTAGCCTTGAAATGGTTAAAAGGGCCCTAGATATCCTAACTTCCACAGTGAAAAAAAATTATGCAATATTAAATAAAATCTGCTTTATTTACATCAATAATACAGATCAAGTAAAACAAAATTTAAAAATACTAAAGGAAAATATGGCCACAATAAATAATAACTTAGCAAATGCAAATTCATCTGGGTTAGAAAATTTTCTCTCAAATTTTCTTTCATTCTTCTCCACCCCTTTATGAGCTATTCTCCTCCTGCTTATTAGGTCATTAATTATCCTCATGATTAATTTTCCTCCTAGCCCCCTGCCTCTTACAGTGTCTATCTAAGTTTGTTCACAAGTCAGTAGCAGCTGTGACAACAAACAGAGTTCGAAAAATACACTCCTGCTACAATAGAAAACTGAAAATCTGCTCCTGTTGCAACAAAAACATCGCTATCAGCCCATTCCAACAGAAGATGTCCAAAATCCCAATTAGTACTGCCCTTGTTCAGCTCAGAGCAATTATCCCCTCCCCAACTACACCCCAAACTCAGCAGGAAGTAGCCAAAGAAAGAACAAAATGCCTCTACTCCTTCTAAAAACTATTTCAAGCTAAGCTAGAGCAGTAATACAAACCCAAACCCAACTTCATTCAATTTTCATTAAAAGCTAAAGGCAGAAATTTCAGGTACTAGGAGAAGAACTTCAAAGGTGGAGTTATACAGAGAAGATAAGATTTAACAAATGAATATGAATGCTGAATCATTAAATTGATATTAGTTTTAGTCTCCAGCATTTTAGAGCATCTAGAAGTAAAAACCTAAAATTGTAAAATTGTAACCCATGTCAAACTCTGAAATATGTTCTACAATTAATTATTGTCCTGTGCTTTGAAGTTTATAGCTTCTTTTTGTATAGATATTATTTTTCAGAAAAAAAATAAGGAGTAAAAGTTGATTGTCATGATAAAGAAAAGCATTTAAGCCCTCTAGCCTCCTATATTCTGGAGCAGCTAGAAGAAAAAATATGAGCGAATCTTATGGTAGCCCATGACAAACTCTGGGATCTGTCCTGTAACTATTTGTTGAAGAATGCTTTGAAAACTATTGGGTTTTTTTTTTAATTAATTAATTAATTTTTTAATTTTTCTTATTTTTATTTTTTATTTTATTTTATTTCTTTGCTTTGTTATACTACACAATAAAAAAGTTAAAAAAAAAAAAAAAGAACCTAGGTTCTACCTGAGATTTCTACCTGAGATTGTACAAAATTTCAAATGCTAACTTTACTTCCCAGAAATCTAGAAATCTATGCCCTCCAGATTGTTTCTAGGCCAAATAAATCCTAAAACCTAGAATGGTCAGCCTCTCCAAGAGCATCAACTAATTCCATCCCCTTATCCTATATTGTCAACACCCCTTTTCAACTGAAGAAGATAGAATGGGCATAGCCCACATATCTCTAAAGATTGTGATAAGGATCGAAGGAGAAGGAAGAGTTACAACAGAGAATTGAATATTTAACAAATGAGTATGACCGATGATGATTTATTGTATTGATATTTCTTTTTAGTGTCCAGTGTCTTGGAGCATTTAGATGGAAAAATCTGAAATTACATAACTGTAACCCATACAAACTTTGAAATCTGTTCCATAACTACTTGGTAAAGTGTACTTTGAAATTTATTGCTTTTTTGTGTACATGTCATATTTCACAATAGGAAATGTTAAAGAAAAAGCAAAAAAACAAAGAAAAGAAAAAGAAATTCCCATATAAAAGGGACTATTTTAGCCAGGAGGCCCCTCAGCTTCTTTTGCAGAATGAAGATGTGCCAGCAAGATCCCCAGCATGCCAGTGCCGCACCCGTCAGAAGGCACCACACACATCAGAAGACCATAAACAGTTATGTGGCCAAGACCTGTCCCTGCTTGATAACTCTCCCCTCCCTGTGTGGTTTTTCCTTTAAAACTGCAAGCTCCCAGAAAGGGAGATGGAGCCTTTTCCTCTCTTTTCACTGGCAGGTTTTGCTGGCTCCCACCTGCCTGCTTTCTCCTTGCTCTCTCTCCCCTGAATAAACCTGTTAAGCTTTGACTCACTGCCCCATGTGGTTTCCTTAACAACTCCATGCCTAACAGGACCTTTTGATGAAGTTACTTCAGTTAAGACCTCAATCAGGATGGATCTTAATCCTATTATGATGCCCATTATAAAAGAATGACATTCAGACAGAGAGAAAAATAGCCACATGAATCAAGAAACTAAAATGGAACTCAGAAGAGAAGAAAAGGACCAGGAGTGCCACCATGTGATTTGTCAGGTAAGGATCTAGGGATGCCAGTAGCCATAGCCTTAGGGAGAAAATATCACCTTGATGAGGCCTTGATTTGGGCATTTTCATAAACTCAACCCATAAGCTAATAAATGTTAAATGTTGAACCAGACTCATTTCATGAAATTTGCTTTGAGCAGTCCAGAAAACTAAAAGAACTTTTGATACCAGTGAGGCAGGAGAAAATAGGAATGAAATTATGGTCATTGGTTCCTATTCAGCTCTGAAGGAGTTAATGCACAATTCCAAACTCCCTTGGAAAAAAAATGTTCCCTTAAGCCTTGAGATCCCCCAAAGCCATAAAACTTGTAAATTCATGGGCCCAAATGAACTTTTACCTAATAACAGAAATTCTGGGGTCATAAAGAGTGTTTAACATCTGCCCCAAACAAAATTTTGAGTATGTGACAGAGCTCCTCAAGCATATACAGGGACCTAGTGTTCAAAGGTCAAAATGGAAAATCACTGCTGCAAAAACCTTCTTATAAAAGAAGCTAATCCATGCCATTTGGGACATGACTCCCTCTTGAGCATGTCCATTCTAATTTCTTTAGCATATACTAACTTTTCAATAAACTTTACTACTAACTATTATTTTTCTTCTCATCCCTGAATTCTTTCTAATGATGAGACTGTGATCCTGAAACAGGGCTCAGCTGGTTCTGGTGTCAGTAGAGCTCTGTTTACCCCAGAAGAATGGCTTGCTGCTTTTGCAGATACCAAAAATGTGGACTTTGGAAATGGCTAGAAGAGGCTAGGAGAACTGAGAACTACTTGATAGAGAAACCTAGATTGCTTTGAAGAGACCATTGGTATAAATATGCTAAAGGTTCTTCCAAAGAGGCCTTAGCAAGAAATGATGAAGATACTGTTGGATACTGGAAGATAGGTGATCCCTGTTTTAAAGTGACAGAAAGCTTAGTGAAACTGAGTACTGATATTAGATAAGAGGCAGAACTTGAAAATGGTGAACTTGGACATTTAGCTGAGATTATTTCCGAGCTAAATGTGGAAAATATACCCTGGATTCACCTTGCAGCTTATAGTATAATGCAAGATGAAGGGGATAAACTGAGAACTGAATTCCTAGGCACAGAGAAACTGGAAATTGGTGGTTTGGAAATTTCTGAGCTTCTGGAAAGTGATTTCCCTAAAGAATAGTTCTGCATGGGAGGGTTTAATTGAACATGGAAATTGTCAGCAATTTCCTTGGAAGTCAGGAATAGAAACGGACTTATCCAGGAATGATTTGTGGAAAATTCTTTTGTCTCATGGTTTGGAACCCTCTGTACTACATACAAAACCAACAGTTATTTGCATAATTAATTTTAACAAAACCACTGCCAGGCTGGACTTAAAGGGATTGAGAAGAGGTATACCAAAGGAAAAATACTTCAAAAGCAGAACCATGGAAGCTGAATTCTGAACCAAAGACATCTTCTCCAGCCAAGAAAGCAAGCCCACCCTTGTGTGTAGAAAGAGTGAGTCTGCCCAGAGGCTTGGAGAGAGCAGGTCTTCTGCCCCATTCTTTAGGAAGATGTTTGCCACGCTAATGTTCTGAGTAGGTGGAGCCTGTATCTGGGGGACTGTGGAAAGTATAGTTAGCACACCAATGCTTGGAGAGGGTAGATTGTTCACCCCAGTGATCAGAAAACCCAATGTCACTGTGCAAATGCTTAGAAGGGTGAGTCTGTCCTTCCATCAGGCCAGAGGGAAAAATCATTGTCCCATAAAAGACTCAAATGTTTTGAAATCTAGTAGAATATGATTTCCTGGGTTTCAGAATTGTTTGGGATCCATGAACCCTGTCTTCCTTCCAACTTTTCCTTATGGGTATTGAAATATTTATCCATTTCCTTCCATTGTATATTGAAGCAGAAAACTTGTTCTCTAGGCTCTAATACAGGTCTACTAATGGAGAATAATTGTGCCCCAGGATAGACTACACCCATACCTGATTTCAGTAAGATTTGTACTTAGTGTTTTTACTGAACTAACTTGGATTTGGGATATTCCAATGGAATGAATGTATCTTATATGTGGAATGAGCATGTCTTTTTGGGGTGAGAAAAAGCATTGTTGTTATTTGAAGCTATAGCACCCCAGAAAAATGTTATGTTCTGAAATTTCACCCATTCCTGTTGGTATGAACCCAATTTAATTAGTATATTTTAATGATATTGCTTCAGGTAATATGTGACCCACCTCAAAAGTCAAGTAGGATGGTTCTTAATCCTACTACTGCTCTCCTTTTTAATGGAATGAAATCCAAACAGAAGGAAAAATGTTTTAAAGAACTAAAGGAAATCCTACTTAAAGAAGTTAAGGAAAGAATAATGACAATGTCTCACAAAATAGACAATAAAAATAGAAATTATTTTTAAAGAGCCAAATGTAAATTATGGAATTGGAATATACTACGGCAGAAACAAAAATTTACTAAAGGAGCTCAAGAGAATAATTGACTGGAAGATGAAAGAATCAAAAGAGATTAAACAATACAGAGACTAGAGAGGACAAAATATTGCAAAAATAGAATCACAGAGAAATGTGAACATCACAAAACATACTAATATATGTGTAATAGGAATAACAGAAAGAGAAAGAGAGAGAAAGGAGCATAAAATATTTTTAAAAAAGATTCATCACATACACGTCATCCCCAAAACATTAACAGCTATCTTATCTTCAGAAAGAATGGAGGGCAGATGTAGTAGGGATCATTTCAACATGATGAAAAACATACAAATTATCAACAAAAAAATTATATCTAACAAAACTATCTTTCAAAATGAAGGTAAAACTTCAGGAAGAATAAGGACAGGAGGAACTCTCTTCAACAAAACCATCTAGAGAACAGGAAGAAACTGTCCAAATCAATGGTTCTGGGGCTTGGAGACCAAGGAAGGAACACTGTAGCATATAAAAGAGAGTTGGATGTAACAACAGTGAAATTGTGGTGAGTGAACTTGACTGCACACCTGGTACACATCCTCGACCTCCAAAGCTGGTAGCTGTGGGTTGGTGTGTTTCTCACCAACTACAAGACTCAGCACAATAATGGTCCAACTGTAGATTGGTGAAATTAACCCACTCTGTGCCACAATAAAAGCCTTTCCATGTGGTACTCAGAATCCTGTGCCTCCATTAATTTCACAAACAGACTGTGGTGAGAGACTGATCTTCAATGTGGTTACTGGTGCCCACCCCCTACCTCAGAGACCAGCAACTGTGAGTTGTCCTGGTTCTTTCTGGTTTGCAAGACATGGACAGTCTTGGTGCAGTTTTTGCCTGGCAAATTTAAGCCTCTCAGTCCCATAGCCTAAAGCCTTTCCATTCTGAAGTTTGGGGGCCCACAACTCTGTTATTTCCACAAACACAGACCATAGTGAGAGACTGATCTTCCGCATAATTTCCAGCACCCAATGTTACTCAAGAGGTCAGCAGCTTTCAGCATTCTTGGTTTTCACTGGCTAGTGAAATGTGGTAAATTTCTAGTTCAATTGTTTGTTGGCAAAGTTAATCCTCTTGGTTCTACAGCTTTGACATTTTCCATGCGGGAGCCAAGGCTTCTTGCAGATGAACTATTTCCACAAACAGAGAAGCTTTTATCAGTGACTGAGCACCACCACATCCACAAGAGCCCTTTGGCCTCACCCAAGACTGGACAGTCCATGTGTGCCTGATTCTCACCTGGAAGGTTGCAATGGCAAGGCAGAGATAGGGAGCCTCCCCCTAAGAAAAGTGAGGGGCCCTGAACAGTCCTGACTCACCTATTGGACAGTGACAGTGACCATCTGGTTCCTGCAGCCTACAACCTTTTCAAACAGGAGCCTAGGATGCTTGTAGTTCCATAATTTCCATGAATATAAAAACTGCAGGGAGTGACTAAGCCACATCATGTTTCCTGTGCCCATTCCTTACCCCCAAGGCTAGTAGCAGACATATACTTACTCAGAGACTTGCACAGCACACTGCCTACCCCCTTCCCCAGAGGTAGACTGCTGTGGGTGCCTGGTTTTGGCTGAGACTGGGGTCCCTGTCCTTGGGAGGAGGATTGGAACACAGGGCTGAGCTTAGCTGACAATTGGCAAGTAAAAGAGACTCCCTAGGTCCTGTTTCTTCTATTCTTTCACCAGATAGGCCTGGAACACTCACTGCATGCACGGCCAGAGGGGTGGAAATGCAGGAGCAAGCTGCACCTCACTGCCAGGCACCTCTAAGCAGGCTGTAGGCAAGGGTAATTGAAATACCCAGTCCTACAACCCAAGGTCATTCAGGGGAGCCTGAAGACCACCAGTCTCATAATACCCACAAGCTGATTCTCTGCTGAGGTACACACAGCCCCACCCCCACCCCCAGGTTTGGTAGCTTTCTGCATGCATGGAGACCCATGGCCTTGACTAGCTTTGCACATGTTTGGGGACCTTTCCAGCTGGCTGACTTATATAAGAGAAGTAGGGCCTGAGGGGAAGAGGTGGTACATGAACATCACATGCTGAGAAGATGCAGAAAGTGCAGTCTTACAAACTGCTTTCTCTCTAGCTTTTAATAGATCTCCAATCACATTCACACCTCCTGCATGAAGTCCTGGCCTTGGTTTGGAAGGAAATTACTGACAAAACAAGTGCAAAAGGAAACTGTATTAGCTAGATTTCTCTAGAGAAACAGAATCAGCAGGAGATACCTGTAAAGTTCATAATAGTGTCTAATGTAACCATGGGAATGCAGAGTCCAAGGTTTGTAGGACAGGCTGCAAGCTGGTAACTCTGAAAAAGGTCCTCAACAAATTCTCAGGAGAGGCTGACTGGACAACCATGGAAATGTAAGGGTCTGAAGTCTGTAGGGCAGACTGCAAGTTGGTAACTCCGATGAAGTTCTTCAACAAACTCTCAAGAGAGGCTGGCTGGCCAACTGTGGGAATGGAAGAGTTCAAAATCCATAGGGCAGTCTATGAAACCAGTGACTCCAATGAAGGGTCTAAATGAATTCCACAGGAGAGACTTGCCGACTGAAGCAGAAAGAGTGACTGTCTGTTCTGAATCCTCCGTAAAAGTCTTCTGGTGATTAGATTAAGTATCACTCATTACAGAAAATACTCCCCTTAGTGATTATAAATGCAATTAGCTGTGGATGCAGCCAACCTAACCATGATTTAAGTCCATGAAATGTCCTCATAGCAACAGACAGGCCAATGCTTACCAGATCAGATGAAGCACCACCACCTGGCCAAGTTGACACATGAACTGACCATGACAGAGACCTTCAATGCAAACCCAAACAACTGCAAAATCTTATGAGTGAGAGAAGTAAACTTTCAAAATAACTTTATTGACATAATCAAATGTCTTGAAGGTAGCAATATATTACTAAGATCAAGATGCAATAAAATATGACCCAGCAAAGTCACCATATTAAAACATCAGAGGAGACACAGAATTTGGAAATTACCAAAGCTGTCCATACAACTATCCTAAACAAGTTCAGTGAATTGCCTATAACCTAAAGGATATCAAGAAGACATTAGAAGACCCTAAAGAAGAATTTGAAAGAATAAATAGAAAAATGGAAAATCTTAAAGAACTGAAAGATATTATAGATCAAATTTAAAATATACTAGAGACACACAATAGCAGATTTGAAAATGAAGAAGAAAGAATAAGTGAACTAGAGGACAGGAGAACTGAATTTGAACATAAAAAAGCACAAATGGCAAAAAAGATGGAAAAATTTGAATTAGATTTCAGGGAAATGATGGACAACATGAAAAGTACAAATATAAGAATCATTGATGTCACAGAAGGAGAAGAGAAGGGAAAAGGGCTAGGAAGATTATTTGAGGACATAATTGGGGTAAACTTTCCAACTCTATAAAAAATATAAATATACAAATCAAGGAAGCCCAAAGAATTCCAAACAGAATAAATCCAAATAGACCCACTCCAAAACGCATACTATTCAGATTGTCAAATGCTGAAGAGAAACAGAAAGTCCTGAAAGCAGCAAAAGAAAAGTGATTCACCACATACAAGTGAAGCCATATAAGATTAAGTTTGGACAGCTCAACAGGCACCTTGGAGGTGAAAAGACTGTGGTATGATGTATTTAAAATTCTGAAAGAGAATATTTTCCAGCCAAGAATTCTTTATCCAGAAAATTTGTCCTTCAAAAGCAAGGGAGATAAACACATGATAAGGGAGATTTACAGATAAACACATGTTGAGTGAATTTGTTAATGAGAGCAGCCCTTCAAAAAATTTAAAGGGAGTTCTGCTGATTGAATTAAAAATAGAAAAGATAGAGTGATCTGGAGGAGGACGCAGAAATAAAGAGTTTTACTAAGGGTAACTTACAGGATAAAAGGAAAAAAATGGAAAAACATATAGTTCTGAAAAATAAAAACCAAAGGATGAGTGGTAGATTCAAGAACTGCCTTCACAATAATAACTTTGAATGTTAATAGACTAAACTCACCAATTAAAAGATACAGATTGGCAGAATGGATTAAAATATGACCCATTTATATGCTGTTTATAAGAGACTTATCTTAGAACCAATGATATAAGTGAAAATTAAAGGATGGAAAAAGATATTTTATGCATGCAATAACCAAAAGAAATTAGGAGTAGGAATACAAATATCAGATAAAATAGGCTTTGAATGTAAAGATGTCAAAAGAGACAAGGAAAAACACTACATATTAGTAAAAGGGGCAATTCACCAAGAAAAAATAACAATCACAAATATTTATGCAGCCAATCAAGGAGCTTCAAAGTACATGAGGCAAACACTGGTAAAACTGAAGGAGCAATAAGTGCTTCAACAATAATAGGGGGAGACTTCAATACACACTCTCTTCTATAGATAGAAAAATCAAACAGAGAATCAATAAGGAAATGGTGAAGGTAAACAATGTGATAAACTAGACCTAACAGACATATAAAGATTATTGCACCCCAAAACACCAGGATGTACATTCTTTAGTGCTTATGGAACATTCTCCAGGGGCTGCATCTGGCACCACCAATGGCCAAAAAAGAGGCACAACACCTAGTTGGTCTCTTTGGATTTTGGCAACAACATATTCCTCACTTGGGTGTGCTACTCTGGACCATTTATCTAGTGACCAGGAAAGCTGCTAATTTTGAGTAGGGACCTGAACAAGAGGAAGCTTTGCGACAGGTCCAGGCAGCTGTAAAAGCTGCTCTAACATTTGGACCATATGATCCAGCAGATCCAATGGTGCTGGAAGTGTCAGTGACAAACAGAGATGCTGTCTGGAGCCTTTGGCAGTCCCTTATAGGAGAATCGCAATGTAGACCCTTAGGATTTTGGAGCAAAGCCTTACCATCTGGTGCAGATAACTATTCTCCTTTTGAAAAACAGCTTTTGGCCTGCTACTGGGCCTTAGTAGAGACTGAACACTTAACCATGGGCCACCAAGTTACCATGAGATCTGAGTTGCCTAAAATGAACTTGGTATTGTCTGACCCATAAAACCATAAAGTTGGGCATGCACAGCAGCACTCCATCATAAAATGGAAATGGTATATAGAAGATCCACTAGCACATCTTTTAGCACTACCATGCCCTGTAGTTAAAATCAATGGAAAATTGCCACAACCCAATCCAGCCAAGACTATCAATGGTTCTGAAATTTTGGGAATGAAGGTTTGGGTCATCCCACCAGGCAAAGAACTATGGCTAGCTGAAGTGTTTGCTGAAGGTAAAGGGTACATGGAATGGGTTGTGGAAGAAGGTAGTGATCAATATAAAGTACGACCATGTGATCAGTTACAGAAACAAGGACATTACTGCTGTTTTCCTCGTGTTATACTATTTAAGTTGTAAGATATCAAGTTTAAGAATGAATACTACCCAAGGACTTGTACCCTATTCTGGGGAGATATAATGCATTTCTAGTTGTATGTGGACAGTTGAGTATTGTTAGGTGAGGAAGAAAATAATGTGTCTTTTATTGTTTTCTATCTAGAGATTAAGTATGGTTAAAGGTGATGTATATAGCTGCCAAGTTGACAAGGGGTGTGAACTGTCATGGTCAGGTTCATGTGTCAGCTTGGCCAGGTGGTGGTGCCCATTTGTCTGGTTGGGCAAGTGCTGGCCTGTCTGTTACTATGAGGACATTTCATAGAATTAAATCATGATTACGTTGACTGCATCCACAGCTGATTGCATCTGCAATCAGCCAAGGGGAGTGTCTCCTGCTTTGACATTTAATCTAATCATTGGAAAGCATTTAAGGGGGATTCAGAAGAGACAGTCTTCTTCCTGCTTTGGCCACTCCTATGGAGTTCATCCAGATCATTCATCGGAGTCATCAGCTTCACAGCCTGCCCTATGGATTTTGGACTCTATGTTCCCATGGTTGCATGAGACACTTTTATGAATTTTATATCTAAAGCTATTTCCTGCTGATTCTCTTTCTCTAGAGAACCCTAGCTAATACAGAGGGCTTTCACTTCCTGATTTTAAAGTCTATTATAAAACCACAGTGGTCAAAATAGCATGGTATTGGCACAAAGATAGACATATTGATCAATGGAATTGAGAATTTGGAAATAGATCTCCAGTTCTATGGTCAACTGATCTTTAACAAGTTCCCCAAATCCACTGAATTGGGCAGAAACATCTTTTCAATAAATAGGGATGGGAGAACTGGATATTTATATGCAAAGGAATGGAAAGGACCCCAACCTCATAACCTATTTAAAAATTAATTCAAAGTGCATTAAGGACCTAAATATGAAAGCAAGTGCCATAACATTTCTAGAAGAAAATATAGAAAAACATCTTCAAGAACTAGTAATAGGAGATAGCCTCTTGGACCTTACAACCAAAGCACAAGCAATGAAAGAAAAAATTGACAAATTGGAATTCCTCAAAAGCAAATGTTTCTGTGCCTCTAAGTACTTTGTCAAAAAGGTGAAAAGGCAGCCAAGTCAATGGGAGAAAATATTTGGAAATCATATATCTGATAAAGGTTTGATATCCAGTATATATATAAAAAGAAATTAAGTAGCTCAACAACAAAAGAACAAACAACTCAATTTCAAAATGAGCAAAAGATATGAATAGACATTTTTCTGAAGAGGAAATACAAACAGCTAAAAGCACATGAAAAGATGTTAATCTTCACTAGGTGTAAGGGAAATGCAAATTAAAACCACAATGAGATATCATCTCAACCGTATAAGAATGGCTGCCACTAAACAATCAGGAAACTAAAAATGTTGGAGAGGATATGGAGAAATTGGAACACTTAGATATTGCTGGTGGAATGTATAAATGATACAGCCACTGTGGAAAACAGTTTTGTGGTTCCTCAATGTTCTAGTCTACGAAAGCTGCCAGAATGCAACACACCAGAGAAGAATTGGCTTTTAATAAAAGGGGATTTATTTAGTTCAAAACATATAGTTCTTCAGAGGTCCAGGCCTCTGGGTTCCAACAGCTTTCCCTGGGGTGATTTCTTTCTGTACCTCTAAAGGCCTGGGCTAAGCTGTGAGTGCTGAGATGAGGTATGCTGAGCTGCTTGGGCTGTGCTGCATTGAGCTCCCTCATTTAAGTATCCAGCCAATTAAATCAAATATCGTTCATTGCAGCAGGCACACCTCCTAGCTGACTGCAATATAATCAGCGACAGATGAGCTTCACATGCATTGGCTCATGTCCACAGCAATAGAACTAGGCACCTTCACCTGGCCAAGTTGACACCTGAACCTAACTACCACACTCAGAAAACAAAATATTGAGTTGTCCTGTGATCTCGCAACAC
The DNA here is from genome assembly GCF_023851605.1 of Tamandua tetradactyla. Taxonomy (NCBI): domain Eukaryota; kingdom Metazoa; phylum Chordata; class Mammalia; order Pilosa; family Myrmecophagidae; genus Tamandua; species Tamandua tetradactyla. The sequence continues at coordinate 121,536,903 of NC_135333.1, forward strand.
CATTACTGAGTATATACCTAGAAGAGCTGAAAGCAGTGTAATGAACAGACATTTGTACACTGATGTTCATAGCAGCATTATTCACAATTGCGGAAAGATGTAAACAACCAAGCGTCCATCAATGGATGAGTGAATAAACAAAATGTGGTCTATACATATGATGGAATATTATGCGGCAGTAAGAGGAAATGGATGAACGTTGAGGACATAATGATGAATGAAATAAGCCAAACACAAAAAGGATACTGTATGATTTCAATATGAACCTCCTCAACATGTGAACTCACATGCTTAAATTTTAGAATATAGGGGACCTAAAGTTAGACAGGAGCTAAAGAAAGGGAACAGTTATCTAATATGTACAGACTAGTTAGTGACATTGGACTTAACAGTATGGAAGGAATAGAGCTGATGAAGGTTTATTAGTGGGTTTATAAGTAATCATAACATACTGAAAGTGAATATGACTGAGAGGGGTTGTTTGGAGCCTTGTACCTCACCAAATCACACTACAAATATAAGTTCTTGCATGAACTACTTCAAAAGTGTGACACTTGTACAAAGAGTTAATAATAGTAAAGTATATGGGAAAAACTACATTTTGCATGCTATGGTGTATGCTTAACAAGAATATATCACTAGTACCACAACAACACTAAGGATAAATAATTGGGGGAAGGTGGCGAGAATGAAAGGGAGTTTTGGATTTTCTCTTTGGTGTGGGTGTATGTATATGCTATTTTTCTCTTCGGAACAATGAAAAATTGTCTAGAGTTGAGAGTAATCATGATAGTGCAGCTAAGTGAGGATACTGAAACATTGTTTATTTGGATAGAATATATGCTATATGAATATATCTCAACAATATCTTAAGACTTGAGGTAAATAAACAGAACTATTCAAGTGCTAGAGAGAAATGTAGAGAGGGAGGTATATTCAATGTTGGTAGGGTAGCAGAATGGGGCTACCCTACATTATCTGCTACCATCACATTATCCTCTTACCACCACATTATCCTCTGGTAGGATAATGGTAGGTAGCTTAATGTAATGTCCGGATATATTCCAGAGTATGTTGGACAGATGATTAAGTATTGACAAAGTCCCTTGATGAGCAAGGGAAAAAATATGGAACTATTAAACTTTTCCAACTGGAATATCCTTGAAACTCTCTCAAACATTAGGGATTCCCAAGTGGCTAGGCCACAACCTTGATCTTGAGGCTTGCTCTTATGAAATTATCCTCTGGTAGGGTAATGTGGTGGATATGTTACTGGGAATATATTTAAAAGAACTGAAAACAGGGATTCAAATAGATATTTTCACACTGATGTTTATGGTGACGTTATTTATGATACCTAAATAGACATGACGGCCGAAGAGCACACTAACTGAGAAGCAAAAGGGAACCTGCAGTGTATACATATGATGGAGTATCATGTGGCTACAGGAAAGTAGGAACTCATGAGCTATGCAAGAGGTGAATGAACCATGTGGACACGGTGTTGCACAAAATAGGCCAGAAACAAAAGGACCAATATTGTATGGTTTCTTTCACAAAATACCAAGAAAATTGGAACCTAGATTGTAAACGTTTATATCAGCTACATTTATTCTGAGATTTAAGTGTTTGTGCTGGTTTGAAAGGAAGTATGCCCCCTAGAAAATCCATCTTTTAACCAAAATCCCATTTCATAAAGGTAGAATAATCCCTGTTCAATACTGTATGTTTGAAACTGTGATTGGATTGTCTCCCTGGATGATGTGATTTAGTCAAGGGTGGTTGTTTAACTGGATTAGGTGATGACATGCCTTCACCCAATTGGGTGGGTCTTGATTAGTTTACTAGAGTCCTATAAAAGAGGAAATATTTTGGAGAGAGTCCCTTTTGGTAGAGCCATGAGAAAGCCAGCAGATGCCACCATGTTCACCATATGCCCTTCCAGCTGAGAAACCTTGAACATCGTCAGCCTTCTTGAACCAAGGTATCTTTCTCCAGATGCCTTAAATTGGACATTTCTACAGATTTGTTTTAATTGGGACATTTTCTCAGCCTTAGAACTATAAACTAGCAACTCATTAAATTCCCCTTGTTAAAAGCCATTCTGTGTCTGGTATATTGCATTCCAGCAGCTAGCAAACTAGAAGTGTTATTTCTAAATTCAGAGATGCTGTGGTATATGTGTATAACCTGACATTTTTCTGGAATTTTGATGCAGAGGTCAGTAAGTTACATCTCTTAGGAGAAGGCAGCAGCAATTAAGTGCATGCTCTATAATCAGATTATATTTATTATTTATTTATTTATTTATTTTTACGCTATATGAAAGAGGTCACATTTCATTCTTTTTCATTGAGAATATCCGCTTATTGCAGCACCATTTGTTGAATGTTTGTTTGGTTTGGTTTTTGTTTGTTTGCTTGTTTGTTTGGGAAGTGCATGGTCTGGGAATTGAACCCAGGTCTCCTGCATGCCACTGCATATTATATTTATTTTAATACAGTCTTTATGTTGCAATTTCTGTGACTTTGGACACACATGCTAATTCTTCTCAACATTAGTGTTCTCATCTATAAAATGCAGAGGTTAAGAAAGCATCTATCTCATGGAAAATTTAAGAAGATTACAGGACATTCTCTATCGTGAAATGGTAAATTCAGTACAGTCAATTCACAATAACTAAGAATATGTGAAATATTCTATTTATTGGGGTTAAGTGAAGTAGAAGGACCAATTCTGGACACTGAAATTTATTTTTCTAACTTAGGAGGACATGACAAATTAGATATATTTAAGTGTTATTTTGAAATGTGTAAAACATAGATTACTCAGAGACTTGAAACTATGAGTAGAGAGATGTCTCAATAAAAGGAATTCTAGATCTAGAAGAAACAATTAAAAAATTGTAGAACTCAGGAGTATGTTATGCAAAAAAAGTGATATAGCATTAGTCATACATGGTTAGAGGGAATATAAGAGGTAAACTTATGATGATTGGTGTGCTGGTTTGAAAGGATGTATGGACCCTAGAAAAGCCATGTTTTAATCAAAATCCCATTTCATAAAGGTAGAATAATCCCTATTCAATACTGTATGTTTGAAACTGCAATCAGATCATCTCCCTGAATGATGTGATTTAGTCAAGAGTGGTTGTTAAACTGGATTAGGTGATGTCTGCACCCATTTGGATGGGTCTTGATTGGTTTACTGGAGTCCTATGAAAGAGGAAACATTTTGGAGAATGGGAGATTCAGAGACAGCAGAGAAGAGTGACATAGGCATGAAAAGCAGAGAGCCCACAGCCAGTGACTTTTGGAGATGAAGAAGGAAAACACCTCCTGGGGAGCTTCATGAAATAGAAAGCCAGGAGAGAAAGCTAACAGATGATACCCTGCTCACCATGTGCCCTTCCAGATGAGAGATAAACTGTGACTGTGTTCACCATGTGCCTTCTCACTGGAGAGAGAAACCCTGGACATTGTTGGCCTTCTTGAACCAAGTTATCATTCCGTGGATAAGTTTGATTGGACATTTCTATAGATTTGCTTTGATTGGGACATTATCTTGGCCTTAGAACTGTAAACTAGCAACTTATCAAAGTTCCCTTTTAAAAGCCATTCTGTTTCTGGTATATTGCATTCTGGCAGCTAGCAGACTAGAACAATTGGGCATCATAGATCAAAATAGATGTTCAATTTCTTTCATTTTCTTGAAGACATAGGAATTATTTGATAGGAAAGAAAACATCTTCCTTATATTGTCTCTAAAGGCTTTTTGATTTGGTTGTTTCTTGGAGTGTAAAGGAAAAGGTTTAAGGGGGTGGCAACTGAAGTATCGAGCACTGCCCCACCTTTATTTAGTGACCTTTTCTTGTGCATTAGACTTAATGAACATGAAGATACAGCTTCCATACGAAATGCAGGTGACAATTACATGAGAAGAGCAGGTAGAAAATGCCTTTTTCTTTTTCTGGGCAGATGGACTCTTCTAACTCATCCATATGACCAGTGTATAGGAGATAATCACTAGCATCAGGATGAGAAAAAGGGTTACTAAACTAAAACTGAATATTCCTATGTGTCTGGTATCTGTGCGAGAGAGTGGAAGGCCAGAGTCATAGTCACATACAAAACGATCAATGATGTTGTCACTACAGAAATCCATGATGAACCCTGGAGGGACTTCTGAAAATGGAGTGAACAAAGAAAGAAAGTTCAACTTGGTGTAGACTCTACTGCTCATGATGATTCTATAATGCAGGGTTTGCAGAAAATGATAAAGTGATCATAAGACATGGCTGTTAATTTAAAATTCTGCTGCTCTGAATAAAATGTACAGAAATAATTGAATTGCATTATGATTATAGGTAATCATATTGTCCTTTGTTGCTATGCTGATGAGGAATTCAGGAAAACAAGTTGACTTCACTGAAATTTCTAAAAAAGGAAAAACTTTTCAGAGAAATTACATGGGTGTTTTAAGGTGGGAATCAGAGAGAGTGAGGGTGATGATCATCAAGTTTCCATGATACTAGAAGTGTAGATTGTAAAAAGAAAAATAGCACAATTTGCCAACCTAGATTATCCATGCAGTGATGGCCTTGTGTATTAGTTAGGGTTCTCTAATGAAATAGAATCAACAGGAAACACTCGCAAATATAAAATTTATAAAAGTGTTTCACGTGACCGAGGGACCGCAGAGACCAAAATCCACAGGGCAGGCTGTGAAGCCTGTTAGATTGGGGAACGGGGAAGGGCACCGCAACTGAAGCTGCGGAGGCTGTGTCGCCCCTCCCAACCTGACTTCCGGAACTAATGAACTGCCCCTGCTGGATGTCACCTGACCTCCATTCTTAAAAGCTGCCGGCGCCAAAGCCTGCATGCGTACTCACCTCCCTCCATCTTGGGTTTGGTGAGTTCTGCCCGGGAGTGCAGAAATACCCCCCCACACACTTTAAATTTCCTAGTGTACCTTTCTTTTTTCTCACCCTTTCGCCTCCCAAACCTTTCAAAGCTGAAGATTCCGATGGAGGGTCTGGACAAACTCCAAAGGAGAGGCTTGCCAGCTGAAGCAGGAAGAGAGCCTGTCTCTTCTGAATCCTCTTTAAAAGGCTTCTAATGATTACATTGAGCATCAGTCATTGCAGAACACACTCCCCTTGTCTGATTACAAATGGAATCAGCTGTGAATGCATAATCATGATCTAATTCTATGAAATGTCCTCATTGCAACAGACAGGCCAGCACTTGCCCAACCAGACAAACAAGTACCACCACTTGGCCAAGTTGACACATGAAGCTGACCATGACACCTTGTATAGTTTTTCATGGCTTTATCCATATTTTTTGTAAAGTTTGGAGAGAAAATAATAAGAAAAGTCACCCTAAACCAGAAGTTTTTAGTGGGCTATTTAAAAATTGTATTTGAAAACCCATATGAGTAAGTAAAAAAATTGCTTTACAATAATATACACAGGCTAAACAGTGCAAAAGATATACCATTTTACATTTTTTCAATTCACATGTTTATTTACTATATTGAAACTATAATTCTCTGCAGTTAGAATATCAACAGTTGTATTTTTCTTGAATATCTAATGTAGCCCAGATTTTCCAGGTGACTCATTTTCAAATATCCTGACCAATTGCCTCACAATGTTTGCATTGGGTTGATGAAAACCACTGTTTTCAGAAAAATGTGCATTGCTTACTCTTGGTTCTCAGTATTCTATGGTTGCTTTTATCAAACAGCATGCTTGGTGTTAGGGAGACACAGTCACTTAACTCAGTTGTGCAAGAGGTTTAAGCATGAAAATAATTTGAAAAAACATATATAGGTCATATATATATTTGTTTTAAGCCAATGTTAAACTCCATTAAAAAGACATACCACATATCTTCCATTATAAAGTAATTTATTAATAAGCCCCTTTATTTTCATGTTCTTATTCAGTAAATGAAAAAATTACTTTTTAGAGCTAAACATATTCCAGCTTTCTTTGATACTCAGTGCAGTTAATACATTATATTTTAATGGAAAATACTTTTCAGGTGACTTTCTTTGAGTTTATGTTCTTCTATATTTCATTTCAAAATTGTCCACCTTATGGAAAACAATGAGCACATGGTGGTGAATTCTTAATTAACTTGGGACTTTTGTGATTTAAGCAGGCTTGTTAGTTAAAAGAATTATACAGGGGCGGGCCGCGGTGGCTCAGCGGGCAAAGTGCTTGCCTGCTATGCCGGAGGACCTCGGTTCGATTCCCGGCCCCAGCCCATGTAACAAAAAAACGGAAAAACAAAATACAATAAAACAAGAAAATGTTTAAAGATGTTTCCCTTTCTTCCTTCCTTCCTTCCTTCTATCTGTCTTTCCTTTAAAAAAAAAAAAAAAAAAAAGAATTATACTTATTTACTTGAAAGCATTTAAGAATTAATTCAATGTGAGACATTTATAGATTGAATAACAATTAATTTGATGTGAGACTATTTATAGATTGAATCTCTAAGAAAGATTCACTTTTTCTACAAAAGTCATTTGTTATTAAAATTGGGATTATGCACTATTTAAAATAAGGGACCTAGCTGTTTTAGTTCTCATTACATCATATGCATTTTCTTACTTTTATATAAACATTAAACATTGTATTCTACTTTCTCATTATTTTACCGCTTTCCTTACCACTGGGCATTTGTAATACTTTGTAAAATCAGTGCGATATAGTAGTTAAAGATTATTAGATGGAGAGTGCACCTTCATGCACAGAATCTAAACTCTATCAGTTCTTAGATGTGTGACCTTGATCAAGTGTATAATTTTTCCTGATTGACTTTCTTCAACATAAGTGTAAAATAGTACTTCATTTGGTTTATGTGCACATTCAATAAGTCATTAAAACATTCATATTTGTGCCAAGAATTTAAGAAATGCTTGCAACTATTGATTCTAATTGTTATAAACAGTATAAAAAGGTTTTACTGTTTTGTAAACAAAATAAATATTTTCTTTAAGAATTTCCTGTATTTATTACTCACATACTGAAGTAAACCAAATGACATTGCATATAAGTGTTAGCTTTTAAGTAACTACATATGACCATGCATACATCAAACTTTTAGTTATCTCTAATCTATAGCAGTATCATATGGTTATTATGAGGTTTAAAAGATTTAATTAAATGTAAAGAACTTAGAAGAACAACTTATACATATAAAAGCACCAATAAAAACTAGCTATTATTTTATTATAATTATTAGTAGAAGTATGAATTCATAAATGCTTGCTTCTTTTAAAAAATTGCTGTTGATTTTAATCATAAATTGTTGTTGAATTTCATTACATGCCGTTATTTATATGTATTGGAATTCTACCATAATGTTCTTGTTAGACTTTGTAACTTGCAGAAACTGATTTTAGCTTCTTTAAATCATATATCATCTTTCAATGTTGAGGTAATACTTACTTGGTAATAGTTACATCTGTGAATATTTATACTATGCTGATTTTCATAAGGAAATATTTTAATTAATTTTGTATTTATATTTCCATAAATATAAATGTCCTGGGCCTCAGGACACTCAATACAGAAAAGATACAATGTATTTATTAAGTGAGATGGGTAATTATTCTATTTTACGAAAGTTTTTCCAGTCAAAGTTTTGATGTTGTGTTGTTCTTCAAAGTTTTAGCAAAATCACCCCTAAAATAATCTAGATATGGTAAAATTTTGTGTTTAGATATATAAGTCCATACTAAGTTGACTATATTTATTTCATTTGCTCTGTGTTCCTTTGGCAAAGGTTTTTTAACATGATTAAAAAGTATGTGATTTTTTTAAACATGATTAAAAAGTAATGATTTTTTAACATATTAGTAAAATGTTGTTCAAAATAATGTTTTGCTATTTCAATTTTTACTTAATGATTTGTTTACATTTATTAAAATGTGCTTCATTTTTATTTCCCTCCTTCTTGATCAATACTTACTAGTTTTGACTATTGTCCTTATTTTTTCAAATAAATAGCTCTTATTCACATTAAATCTCTGTTTTAATTATTGACGTTTGATTTTATATATTGATTATAAGCTATGTTTGACGTGAATTTGGTTCATTAATGGTACCTTATACTGATTTTACCATCTTGCCTGTGGAGATATATCATTATCCTTAATTCCCTTAATTGTCACTCTAAGTGTAATAACACAACTGTTTTGATGTTTGTTTCCATTATATTTTAATATATTTCCTTGTGTATATGTGAGTTTTGTTTCTGTTACTGGAAGAAAACCCTGTAAGTGAAGGCACATTCTCTTTTACCGACTTACCTGGAGTGACTAGAATGGTGCATATCCACTATAAGACCCTTTAGAAGAAACTCAATAATTGAGCCCTATATAAACCAACAAATAAACAAATATTAAAAAAAAAAAAGGAAAAAATGTGAGGTCAAAACTATAGCCAAACTGGAATATATCCTTTTAAATACAATCCATGAAACAAAAGAAGCAGAATCCTTTTCATTTTCCCTTGAAAGGCACAGAGGCCTAAAATTAGGAATAAAGGATAAAAAGTAAAAAAAAAAAATTAGAAAACACTTCCAGACTCTGTAGTTGAAAACATTTATATTACCAGAATAAGGTAATACCAAATTATAAAACAACAACTTTTGGGATAAGAATACCGGTATCTCTTCCTTTTTAAATATGTTCTCTCTTCTCTTCTTTTTTACCAATTTCACACAGCTACAAACACTTGCATTGTCAAGGCTGTTTAATATGTATTACAGTTTTAATCATATTTTAGTTTCACACACTTGACTTAAACCAATAAATAATTTTTAAATTATTACAATAAACTATGCACTATTAACTTCAGAGCTAGTTGTATAATAATAATTTAGTTTTATTTCATTTTCTAACGTTAAAGCAGATTATACTTAAGGAGAATGTGAAGTTTATTTTTCTTATACATAGAAACAGAGAGAGGGAGAGAAAGCACACAGCTTACTGAATATTTGGAATATATATACTTTGCTCTTCAGTTATTATTATTACCCATCCTCCCTTGCTGATAGCAGCACACTGTTAAAAGTTATATGGATGTGTTGTAGTACCTACAGCAAAGCAATACAAGAACTACACTGAAACACTCGTAAGCTATACAAAAATCCGGAGAGAATTCTAAAATATATTCAAATAATCAACAATGCCAAGAAAAAAGAAACAGAGGAACAAAGAGGAAACAAACAGAATAAAATAATAAGATGGATGATTTAATTGCTAACACATAAATAATTGCCTGAAATATACATGCTATAAATGTACAAATCAAAACACAGAACTTGGTCTAGTGGATAAAAACACAACCCAACTATTTGTTGTTCACATGAAACTTTATTTCTATGGCATAGATAGGTTGAAAATAAAATTGCAGAGGGTGGTGCAATGGCGACTCAGTGGCAGAATTCTCACCTACCATGCTGGAGACCTGGGTTCAATTCCCTGAACCTGCCTATCCAGAAAAAAAAAAAAAAAGAGGAAAAATAAAATTATGGAAAAATAATATACCATATAGATAACAATGAATGATTATATTAATATCTGTTAGATAGTAGACTTCAGAACAAATTAAATGAGCAGTGACAAAGATATTTTTGTAATTTGTTTTATATTCATCACCCTAAAAAGCTCCTTTCCTTTATCTATTCAATTCTACCACCTTCCTTCCTCCCTGTGAACCTCCTGGCAGTCATCAAATTTTTACTGTCTCTATAATTTCATATTTTCTGAATGTCAAATAACTGAAATCAAATAGTACGCAGACTTTCTCACTTCTATCACTTAGTCATGTATTTAAAGCACATCCATATTTTTTCATAGTTTTATTGCTCATAGTTTATCATGGAGTAATATTCTATTATATTGGTTGTGGGATGTGAAAATTTACTCATTATAAACAGCCTGCTAAGCTGGTCTTCATAAATTCCTGGGGAACATGATATGGCATAACTTGTGTAACCAATGACGTAACATGCATGTATCTACTCATGTGTCCCACAAGTGAAGTCACTTTGATGTTTTATGCATGCATCTAATTATGCACCCCATGAGTGAAGTCACTTGTCGGAAAAATGCCTCTTTTGTGTAATTTAGTATACAAGGGACTACGGCTCTGTAAGCATCAGAACAGAGTGGAGGAAGATGATTAAAGACAACCATTCTACCAGCAGCTCCTTGTGCTTTCTTTCAATTCACTACCAGACCAGAGCGACCACTCCTTAAACTGGAATGTGACATTTGGTGTAGTTGGCAGGATGAGCCGTGAGTGGCCCCTCTGCCCTGGAGGAAGACTGACCAGACCGGATATAGCCCTCCACTAGCTGTGGCGTCCCATAGCGGCTGTTTTGCTGCAGTGGTCTGCTCCAAAGTCTTGGAATCATGTGAATCCCACCCCACAGGGGAGTGTCAAGGCTTTAAAGGACTTTAAATCTGGTATCCAGGTTCCCCAGTGCAGGATGGTGGGGAAGTTGTCTTGGTTTTCTTTTACTATGCCGTGGGAGCAACGTAAGGAGGCTTTTTTAGCAGCACAAGAGCAAGTCTAGAGACTGCAGCAGAAGCAAGCTAAACTGGAAGTCTGCGTCTGAGCTCTACTGGAGAAGAAGCGGCAGCACCAGGGCTGCCTAAAATGGAGGTAGTTGAGAGTGAGTTGATGCCTTCCAAGGCAAGTATTCTTCTCTTGCTCTATACCCATCCCATAGTGAAGCAACAGGTTGAGCACGACCAGCTTGTGGCTCCGGGAAGTGGGCCAATGGGTCACCTAGAAGTTCACCATCAGACGCCATAAACGGAAAAACTCTGAGATCTCACCAAGCATGGCACAAACCTGGCAAGTGTAGTGCCTATAAGACAATGGGGCTGACATTCTAGCACTCTCAGAAATTGAAACGGCACAGTGAGAAGATGTGAAGGTACGGGAATGGGAGAAGGGATGTGCCCGGTAAAACAAGGGGTGGAGCTGCCATCCAAATAAAAGCCGCCTCGCAACCAAGTGGAAAGGGGCTGGAAAAACTAGTGGCCTCACCAAAGTATCTCAGGTGCAAATGTGAGTTAATTTAATAGCCACAGGGGTGAATCCAGAGACAATTGTTCAACGGCCCAATGAAGAATTACTGGCTTCCCGGCAGCGATACACGAAGCTAAAAGGAAAAAGGCAGGCTGAACTCTGCCCCTTGTGCTTGCATGACATTTTACGCTCCAGCAGCGGGGATGACGTGGACTTGATTGACTGATGTGTTGGCCAAGGGCCAGGTAGCAGGGAAATAGTGGAACTGAAAGCCACATGTAAAACTTTGGAGATACTGGTCCCCCCGCAATGTACGGCGTGTCTATGTTCTAGGGGACAGAGGGTCAGAATGCACTTTGTTATATGGAAATCGAGACTAATTTGACGGCCCTCTGACTCACTGCTGGATATGGAGGGTGCACAGTCCGTGTAAGACAAACCAACATGCTTGTGCGCTGAGCCTACACAGTATATATCTCTGCTATTCCTGAATATACATTAGGCATGGGTGTTTTACAAGGACTGACTTTAAAAGCCACCTAAGGAGAATTTTGGTTATGCATGTGAGTAGTAAAACCTGTGCTTAGAAATCATCCTCCCCATTCCCTGGTGGGCCTGCCTGAGCCCTGAAGAATTAAGATGAGGCAATATAGGTTGCCTGGAGGACAAAGGATCCTACAATTGGGAAAGGCAGGGAGGGATCCTGAAGACGGCCCACAGTCCTTTCAACTCCCCAGTTGTCCTGTCTGAAAGCTGGACAGCACATGGAGGATAATTGTTAATTACTGTGTGATCAATGAAGTCACTCCTCCCATGTACGCTGCAATATCGTGATGATTCATATAACGGATCAACTGACTCTTTGGGGCAGTGCCACCATGTGGTCTTGACAAATGTGCTTTTCTCCATTGATTTAAATGTTTAAAAAAAATTTTTTAAGTAAGAAAAAGGACTGTCATCGTAAAATTTAGAATTACCTTAGTCTGGCTATATAAGTGCAGAAACTTTTTCTTTTACAGAATAAAAACATGAGAAGAAATGGGCTTATAAGCTACTTTGTTTACAGCATAGCGTATATGGTAGGTTTTTTTAAAGAGTACTTAACATTGGCTTAAAACAAATTATATATGACCAATGAATATATTTTCAATTTTTTTTTTACAAATAAAGCTTAATTAAGTGAAGGTATTTTTTTCCCTCCAGGTTTGTTGTTTGATAGAAGCAATCGCAGAATTTTGAGAACAAAAAAAAGCAAAAACACAATTTTTCTGAATGAACAGAGGTTTTCATTCACCCAATAAAAACATTATGAGGCACTTGCTCCTTATATTTGAAAATGAGAGGCTTGGAAAATTTGGGAAACATAGATATCCAAAAAGAGGGAAACTCTTTGTATGAGAACTGCAGAGAATTATCGTAACAAGAAGATAATATAGTACAGTAAATGAATATGTGATTTGAAATCAAATAGGAAAGATGTATAATGACATATCTATTGCACTGTTTAGCCTATATATATTATTTTTAAAGCAGTTTTGTACTGACTCATTTGGCCTTTCAGATACACTTTCAAAATAGCCCATTGAAAACTTGTGGTTGAGGTGACTTTTAATTTTCTTTCTAGATCTTACAGAAGATTAAATACATTCATGATTTAATACAAAGCTAAACAGTGTACATTCTGCTGGCTGGGGTTGACAAATAATTCAAACGGGCAATTTGTGTTCTTACTTTTTTTATTTATGACCCATGTTTTTAATATATCAGGAAACCTGACTATCATCCTCACCCTTCTTGATTCCCAAATTAAACCACCTATGTACTTTTCTCTGAAGCGTTTTTTCCTTTAAGACATCTCAAAGATATCAACTTGCATTCCTAAATTCCTCATCAGCATAGCAACAAAAGACAGTACAATTACTTCAAATTGTTTTGAAGTTCAATTATTTCTATACATTTTAAATTTGGAGCGCAGAGTTATTAGCAGCCATGCCCTAGGACTACTATGTAGCCATCTGCAAACCTCTGCATTATACAACCATCATGAGCAGCAGAGTCTGCACCAAGTTGGACATTCTTTCTTAGTTGCCTCCATTTTGGGATGTCCTTCCAGGAGTCAGCATGGATTTCTGTAATGACAATATCATTGATCATTTTATATGTGACGATGGCCCTGTCCTTCAGCTCTCTCATGGAGATACCAGGTACATATAGTATCTTCAGTTTTAGTTTAACTTTAGTGACACTTCTTGCCACCCTCATGCTAGTGATTATCTCAGATACAATAATCGCAAGGATAGTTTTGAAGATTCCATTTGCACAGAAAAAGAAAAAGGCATTCTAATGCTATAAACCATTTTGGAATAACATGCTCCTGAATTCTACACTTTTCAATGGGTTCTTCTAGATCTAGATGTCCTTTGAGACAACATCTTTCTGCTCATAATTTCAACTCTCTGATTAATCTATGTTTTACACATTTCAAAACAAAAGTTAAATGCCCCTATTTTTTCATGTCTTCCTAACTTAGAAAAGTATAAGTGTCCAGAATTGGTTCTTATACTACATGTAACCCCATGTAGTAGAATGTTTGGCCTATTCTTAATTATTGTAATTGATTGTACTGAATTTACCATTTCACAATAGAATATCTAATTTATTCTTTATAAATTTCCCATGAGGTAGATATTTTGACCTCCACATTTTATAGATGAGACAACTAATGTTGAGAGAAATTAAGAAATATGTCCAATGTCACAGAAATAGTAAGGTAAAGCCTGTATTCAAATAAATATAATCTGATTACAGAGCACATGTGCTTAATTTCTCTGCCTTCTGATAATAGATGTAACTTATTGACCACTGTATGATACATTTACATTTTTACAGTGACATACTATCTTAGAGAATTTTCAGTATCAATATATAGTTGTTTTTTATGTCACCTGATTTACCTTGAACAATAAGCTTGGGTTTAATTGCAAAATGATACCCAAAACATTCTTAAGGAATGAAGTCAATATATTCAATATTTGGAATTCACTGAAGAACTTTTTCTGATCTACAGCATCTTATAATTCTTTTTGAGTGCTTTGTCTCATTAAGTTGGGAAAGGAGAGAAGAACAGAGGCTATGAAACTCCTTGATGCCATTCGTGGCACATTTCTTTGTTTAAACCAGGGCCTTTTGTCACTTCTGAATTTTCTGGTTAACTGCCGGTTTTCAAATGTTTTAGATTTATGTGGTAATGGTTTGTTGGTGAATAGTGACTTCCTATTCAAATATCACTAATGTTATTTGGCCTTTAAAAATGTCATCAAAGAATAAATAGATGTAATTTTTTCCTAGATACAGATAAAACAAGGTGTATGCTAAGGAAGATGATAATAATTCTGGGGTATTGTGCACTGCGTTTTAAATTTATCATGTCCTCATGTGTAGCGGAACATCAATTATACATAGTCCATGCAATTGATAAAGGAGAGCACAACTGCAGATCAGTCAGCACTCTACCTTCAAATGGGCAATCTCCTGTAATCCATGACTATTTTTATTTTTCAGTTGGAACCTGAAGTACAGTCTTGAAAAATCTCTCTCAGGCGTAGTGGAGTAGAAGTTAGTTGCTCTTATGTGGTGAATACTTTGTGCCATTTTCTTAAAGTTCCAAAAATGTTTCTTCCTAGTTCGAGGACACAAAAAATAATGATACTTCAGAGTTCACCAATATACTCTTGGAATTCACTAATAATTTTGCCCAACAGATTTGAAACTCATAACCCACCACAAAGGTAAATATTAATATTTATCCTTTACATATGTTTAAATTGATATTCCAAAATCACTTGGCTCTTGATTCATGGTTTGTAAAACAAATATAGAACCTCAGATTGTAAAAGCCATGAATCCAGAGAGTAGACAAGCTTGAAGTGGTAAAATTCTACAGTGAATTCCTAAATAAATGTCTTCTGTTTGATATTAATATTCTTCCTATAATATTCATATTTATTGTTGCAATTCAAATCCTACTTTGCCTCATTTTCCTCACACTTATTCATCTTCCTTATGAATATTTCAAGAATGACACTTTTCTAATGTGAAATACCATGTTTCTTCAAATAGTGTGGTAATCCCAGACTGTCATTAAAATCTTCTGCCACGCCTTTCAAATTATAGATTTGAATCAGTCCATTTTCTTGCCAAAATTTCCATTAACTGCCTTATGAATCCATCTTTTAGGCTGGCTAGTCTGTTGCTTCAAAGTATTTCCAGTAGCACAGATTCTTGAAGACGATTGTATAAAGGTATAATGTTTTCATTGTGACTCTGTGATTGTGAAAACCTTGTGTCTGAGCTCCTTATATCCAGGGTATGGACAGATAAGTAAAAAAATATGGATGAATAAATAAATAATAGGGGGATAAGGGTAAAATAAATTGGGTAGGTGGAAATAGTAGTGGTCAATGAGAGGAAGGGGTAAGATATATGGTATGTATGAGTGTTTACCTTTTTTTTATTTCTTCTGAAATTATGCAAATATATTAAAAATGATTATGGTGATGAATATATAACTATGATGGCATTGTGAGTAATTGATTGTACACATATATAGAATATATATCTATATAGAATATATATGTGTGAAGATTTCTCAGTAAAAATATATATAAAAAAGAAATTGACAGAAAAAAGATATTTGTTGAAGGCCATAAAATTTTTCAATGAGCAAAAATAAAACAACAGATTTAAATCCAAAGCAATGGGTTTCCATGTCTAATAAAAGCCTGTAGGGGGCAGTGCAATGGTGGTTCAGTGGCAGAATTTCTGCCTGTCATTCCAGCGAACAGGATTCAATTCCTGGTGCCTGCTCATGCAAAAGAAAAAAAAAAAATTAGGGCGGGCCACGGTGGTTCAGCAGGTAAGAGTGCTTGCCTGCCATGCCCGAGGACCCGGGTTGGCTTCCCGGGGCCTGCCCATGTAAAAAAAAATTATGGGGAATACATTACCTGCAAAATATATTTGTTGACATATACTGTTTGCATAGTGACATCACTGATAAAATCTCATCAAAATCATCAAGTCTTTCTCCTAAAGGTAATATTTATTGTACTAAAATCTATGCACATTTCAAGTGAAAATAATTAGAATTGAAATATCTTTCAATTTTCCCTGAGCTTGCCACATCCCTGAGAAACTAAAAAGTATATTTTCAGTTAAATTACTATGTTCCACAGAGAACAGTGAACACCAGGGATCAATAATATCAAGCTTATAATCCATAAAATGAGTCTGTATAGGCATTATAGATACTTTTCTTAAATTTTAAATTATGACACCATAAGTTTTTCAGTCCACACACTAAAATTATGGATTTAAAAAGGAACTTGCATAAAAATGTCCTCTGAAGTTTCTAGTTCCATAATTATAAAATACTTCTGGAAAGAGAGTATGCAATGAAAACTTTCATCATCATGAAAATTCCTAAGAATCAACACAGGATTTCTAAAGGGTCTCTACTAATAAAAGGAAAGTAGAGTTGTATTTAGAAAATAAATATTAGAAAGGGAGAATAAGAAAATCAAAATAGTTACCATCAGCACCATGCCTGTGTGTCCCAACCTGCAGGACAGTCAATGGGGTCCGCCACCTGCTGAGGGAAGAATGGCTATGGGACAGAGAGACACAAGAAGGACAGCAAGACAGGATTCTGATCAAGCTGCAAATTTTATTAAGCAAGCCGGGTGTATATACACCGACTTGGGGAGGGAAGTAGGGTATGTGGAGCATTATGATAGGAGGGAGTTCGCGCCGGCGGGAAGGGTTAGTTAGATGATTGGTGGCGCTTATTGTCAGGGGAAAAAGGGGCAGAACAGACTCTTGGCGGGAACCTATTTCCGTGAAGAACCTTGTTGTAATATGTAGGTGCTATTGCATCAGCCAGGGTGGCCATGTTGGCTTAATCGCCATCTTAGGCTAGCCTCTGGTCCCCAACATCTCCTCCCTTTGTTTGATTTGACAGGGAAGGAGTAGGACATTTATTGTCCTTTGGCTTTAACCGGCTGGGGGAAATAGAGGCCTCATTCCCCAAGTTGTTGGTGGCTCTGTTTTTCTGGGGAAAGGAATTATTGCAGAGCAAACCTTTGTGCAAATGAGGCATATTCCTCAAGGAGCTCGAAACGGCCTATTTGATCATTTGGCCCTCCTTTGCAGTGCTTTGCCTCGCACCCAGCAGTACCAATCACAGCGTAAACTGGAAGCATATTTTCGAGTTATATGCTGCTCCCGTAGGAGGGGGTTTACAGAGGGTAGATGTTTTCTTGGCCTTCCAGGGTCATGCCTTGGTCCTGGAGATGGAGCCTTTGGTAATGCACCTGAATGGGCCTCCCTAGGGATGAGTTAACTTGATCCTTTACAAGCTGGAGTATTTTCCTTATAATGGCAGGTGCAATAGATATTATAAGAAGTAGGGTTATTAAAGGGCCTAATATAGGGAGGAGGTAAGGCAATAGTCCATTAAATGCACTCCATAGAGGAGATTCAGCCAGTTCTTGTCTTCTTTTTTCCAATTCTTCCTGCAGCTTCTTAATTTTGTCTCTGACGATGCCGGATTTATTTGTATAGAAGCAGCAGCGTTCCTGTAAAGCCAAACATATTCCCCCCTTTTCCGCGGTTAATAAATCTAGCCCTCTACGATTTTGTAGGACTACCTCGGCAAGAGAGTCTAACTGGTCTTGAACGTCCTGAATGGTGCTTGATAAAGCTTGCACTTCCCCAATTAATTGTTTGGATAATTTAGTATATTGTGTGACAGAAACCCCTAGACCAGCAGATCCAGTACCTAAAGCTCTAAGAATACCCATCATAGCTAGGAGGGGGAGCATTTGCATGGCCCTTTTTTGGCGGCCAGCAATAAGGTCTAATCTGGGGATAGGTACTGGCTCCTCCCCTCTGATGATATCGATATTAGGAAGGAGTATACTTAAGACACATAACCCAGTCCAATTTTGTGGGAGTGCAGTATAAGCAAGGCTACCACCACATATGAATACAGTGCCGTTAGTGGGACAGAGGGGATTAGAGCTATTGATTGTCTCCTGACAATCAATAGAGAGCACGCCGAGATCTATCTCATTACTATCATTAGTGGATGGCGAGGAGAAGCAAAGAGTGCTGTTTTCAAACTCAAGCAGCACTTGGAATGGTATGGAGATACTGCAAGAGCTAGAGAAGTTGCTATAGGTATTATTGCGTGGTGGCAAGGCAAGGGGCAGGGGGCCTCCCATCCGTAGGCAAAGCCAGCAATCAGATGCCAATTCTGGTTTGGAGATATTGAGTAATTTCCAAGTGGCAGTTAAAATGTCATACGTTCGGGGGTCTAGATCTATATTTTGGATTTTTATTTTTGCTAGCGGGTGATAATGGAGCTGAGGATATAAATGATCAATTATTGCTTGTAATTGTTTTTTAGCTACGAGCTCTCTAGCTTGATCTTGGGGTCCTCCTCCGTCTGACATGTGTATTGGGGGTGTAGGTGACCAGCACACCTCCTTCCCTATTGCGGCGTCATTTCCGCCACAGTTGCTTAGTTGGAGCTTAGAGTTGCCTATTCCTTCAGGCGGCTTAAACATTAAATCTGTGCAAGATAATTTAGTAAAATAGTAAGTTTTGTTATTGCTTTTGTCTATGCACTGTGAATACGCTGTATAGCATTGGGTATGAAGAGAGGAATATATTTGGGTGCAAGTACACTTTGGTAATACCCCATTAATGGGGGATGCTAGATTAGGGAGCTTCACACAGACCCATCTTTGATTTTTCTCTACCTCGGAGGCGTGACCATGTAATAGGTAGGCTACCTTCTCCCCACAACTTTGCTGCAATGAGTATGTTCCCGTCAAGGGGGTGTTCTGAACTGTTTCTCTACAATCACACGCAGTATTATGGATCTTGTTCACCAGTTTTTGGATGGCTTGTGGGTCATCCATGCCACCAAAAGTATATTTTAGGAGCAAGCATAAGATGACAAGTCTAGAGGGGAATGTTAATAAAGCCATTCTAATAAAGGCTATCTGTTCCTTTGATTAAGGGAGAAAAACTAGCAGGGTAATGCACCCTATAGTGCATAGAAATGTTACGGCGAGCAAAATTCTTTCTAATAGATTCCAGTCTTTTGGGGCAACTTCTGCTAGTATTGCTGCGAACACTAGGGCTAGAAGACAAATTAGTAAGAGCCAGTAATTCATGTGGTATTAGTGATGGGGTAAACCTGTAAGTAGGACTCCTTCTGGCTTCCGGTTGTGTGTAGGCTGGCTGCGTCCGGGTAGGCTATAGCAGGATTTGTTGAAGCGCTGAAAGAGAGAAGAAAAACATTTTTCTCAGGGAGAGACTTCCACCCTGGAGAGATTATTATTAGAAGGACGGGGGGAAGGTGTCTTAGGGGTTAGTTCCGATAGTGGAGAATCAATATGTTTTATTAGTCTTTCTGGAAGCCAGCAAGGGCCTTCCTTTTCTTGATCATATATGCAAGCAGAGCCTCGTCCCCAAATAATTATGGGGTCAGGCCCATTCCATTTTGATGTTAAGGGGTCACGCCACATAACAGTGGCCTGATTTGTAGAGGTTTCCGAATGGCAATGTTGGTCGGCTGCGGAACGCCCATTGGTGTCAACTGATAGAAAATTGAGAACAAAAAGTGCATGGTGAAGGAGGTCATGAGGGCGCTGCTTCATCAGGGAGAGAGTGCTATTTTTCAGGCATCCTAGGGTATTTTTCAGGGTGCGATGTGCTCGCTCAATTATTCCCTGTCCCTGAGGATTATAGGGGATTCCTGTAACATGTTTAATATTAAGTTGTAGGCAAAAGTTTTGGAAGTTTTTTCCTGTATAGCCAGGCCCATTATCTGTTTTGATGGTTTTTGGCTGACCTAAAACAGAAAAACAGTATAGTAGATGGGATTGAACATCCTTTGAGGCTTCTCCAGTATGGAGGCTGGCCACAATGAACCCACTGAAGGTATCTATGCTGACATGCACATATTTTAGCTTACCAAACTCTGGTAAGTGCGTGACATCCATTTGCCAAAGTTCATTAGGGATTAGTCCTCTGTGGTTGACTCCCAAGTGTGGGACCAGCAATTCAGTGACACAGTTTTTGCAGGCTTTGACTATGGATCTTGTCTGTTCCCTAGAGAGGCAGTATTTGTGGCAGAGGGTGGTTGCATTTAAATGGTGTTGAGCATGGGCTTTTGTGGCTGCTTCAAGTGGGTTGAGGATGGCTAGATGAACTGAGCAAGTGGCTGCATCCGCTAGGGCATTGCCCTCAGTGAGTGGGCTAGGTAGGTCCAAATGTGCTGTGAGGTGTACTATATAGAAAGGAAGGTGGCGCTGGTGGATAAGCTTTTGTAGGGTTGAGAATAACTGAGTAGTGTTGGTGGAGGGTTTGATAAAATGTGTTGTTTCCAAGAGGGGGATAGACTGTGCGATGTAGGCACTATCAGTGTATAGATTAAACGGTTGGGTCTGGAGTGTTTGAAAGATGTGTAAGACTGCATAAAGTTCAACGAGTTGAGCCGATGTGTAAGGGGATGGAAGGGGGGTGGCCTTGCCCTGAATTACATAGGCGGCGGTGCCATTGGCAGAGCCATCCGTGAAAACTGTGAGCGCTGGGGTGATAGGTGTTTGTGATGTGACCCGAGGGAAGACAAACTGATGAGTTTTAGCAAACTGGATTATAGGATCACTTGGATAATGATTTTCCAAATTGCCTGAAAAGGAAACAAAAGCAATGGCCCATTCATCATTTGTTTGAGATAGCCATTGTATTTGTTCTAGTGTATATGGGAGAATGATGGTATCAGGGTCCCTTCCGAATAACTGGAGGCTCGTTCATCAGCCTTTCATTAGGAGGGAGACAGTTAAAGATGGATATGGGAAGAGAACTTTGCTCGGTGTGGAGGAAAGGTGTACCCAGTACAAAGGTGAGCCTTTATTTGTGGGAGACTTTGGATTAGGTTGCCAAAAAACCCCTGTTGGTGCATGAGGCGTGGGAAGAA
The DNA here is from genome assembly GCF_023851605.1 of Tamandua tetradactyla. Classification (NCBI taxonomy): domain Eukaryota; kingdom Metazoa; phylum Chordata; class Mammalia; order Pilosa; family Myrmecophagidae; genus Tamandua; species Tamandua tetradactyla. Next base: position 121,558,013 of record NC_135333.1, read on the forward strand.
TGATAAAGTATAATGGTTGGTCATAGTGTATTTGATAACAGGCTTGATTTTGGATAGCTGATTCTACAATGGTTAGTGCTCGAGCGGCCTCCTTCGTTAAAATCCGAGGGGAGGAAGGACTGGGGTCACCTTTTAGTAAGTCTGTAAGGGGTGCGATTTCCTCAGTTGTTAATTTTAAATAAGGACGGAGCCACTGGATGTCACCTAAAAGTTTTTGAAAGTCATTTAGGGTTGTTAAGTGATTGGTTTGTAAATGGATTTTTGGCGTTAGGACACACTCTTGATGGAGTTCAAAACCTAGATATGAGAATGGATTTGAAACTTGTATTTTGTCTGGGGCTATTGAGAGGCCCATTGCTTTCAGGCATTTTAAGAGCATTAGAAAGCAGGTATGTAAGTCAGTAATTGTTTGGCTGGCAATTAAAATATCGTCCATGTAATGGAGGATATAGTTGCATGGCCATTGAGCTCTAACGGGACGGATGGCGTCGGAAACAAATTTTTGGCACAGTGTTGGGCTGTTAGCCATGCCTTGCAGAAGAACTTTCCATTGTAAGCGAGGCATGGGGGCTTGAAAATTAGTTTGAGGGACGCTAAAGGCGAAGTATTGTCTGTCCTTTGGATGGAGGGGTATAGAAAAGAAACAGTCTTTAAGGTCAATAATTATTTTGTGCCAATTTGCAGGGATAGCAACTGGCGAGGGAAGGCCAGGCTGAAGCGCCCCCATGGGGACCATTACTTTATTGATGGTGCGTAAGTCCTGTATTAGTCACCATTTGCCAGATTTTTTCTTAACAACGAAAATTGGAGTGTTCCAGGGCGAGTGGGTAGGTTCAATATGCCCGGCATGAAGTTGTTCCTGTACTAACCATATAGCTGCCAGGGTTTTATCTAAGGTTAATGGCCATTGATCAACCCACACAGGATTCATGGTTTTCCAAGAGATTTTTGTTGCGTGGGGTACAGGAATGTCAATGACCATCATGGTAAATTTGGATTGTAACCTAGTCCTGTCCTGTCCCTTCGCGGGAATGTCATTATGGGTTGTTTTATGGCCTGGTTATTTTTCCCCAAACCTTGCCCAGGGAAATGCTGCATTTTCAGCATTTGTGCAGTGACAGCATCGTTTGGACTATGCATGATAATTTTCATTTGACTTAAAATATCTTGGCCCCACAGGTTTACCGGTAGGTCAGGTACGATATACGGTAAGACATCTCCTGTGTTGCCCTCCTCATCTTCCCATTTTAATAATTGAGCGCTTACAAGGGGTTCATTTTGGCCTTCAATTATAGTATGAGTGGAAGTGAGGGGCCAAACTTTAGGCCAGTGTTTTGAGGAGATGACAGTAGCATCAGCTCCAGTATCAATAAGACCTGTAAAGGGTTTTCCATTGAGTTTTAAACATAAGGTTGGTTTTTCTTTCATAATAGGTTGGACCCAATAAGCATCTAATGACCCAAAACTGTTTTTTGAGTGATAGGCTTTTTTAAAATTAGTATTGATATGTTGAAGGGGGAGCAAAATGAGTTGTGCCACCCGATCGCCAGTATGGATGGGAACGAGGTCATAGTTAGTGGCAGCAATAATTTGAATTTCCCCTGTATAATCATTATCAATTATTCCCGGGGTGATTTGGAGGCCTTGCAAGGCGGCACTAGCCCTTCCTAGTACTAGACCAAAAATGTTAGGAGGTAATGGCCCATAGACTCACGTAGGGATAAGTAAGGGCGATGTTTCTGGGGTTAGTATTGAGTCGGAGGAGGCACAGAGGTCCAACCCCGCACTCCCTGCTGTGGCCCTCCAGAGTTCTGAGACATGGAGGCGTGGTGAATGGTTGGTAGCGCTGGAACTGAAGGGAGGGGTTGCTGCTGGGGGACAAACTGCACTGCCCTGGTGTTTGTCCTCTGAGGGGCCTGGGGCCAGCCCCGATGGGAGTTTCCCTGCTGCCTAGGCATTAAAGGTTGACCCGTGATGTCAGTTTTAGAGTGACAATCAGAGGACCAGTGAAACCCTTTTTTGCACCGAGGACAGACGGTGCGAGGGGGAGGTCTTGGACTGGGGAAATTAGATACCGGCAGGTGCGTGGGAAAATTATTTGTGCGTAGGGGGCAATTTTTTGAATAATGACCCGATTCGTTACAATTAAAACAGATGGGGCCATTGTTTTGAGGACGATTTTGTTAGACAGCTAATATTGCCTGAGTATTAGGATTTATTCCGTTACAAAGTTTAATATAATTGGAGAGGTCAGTGTTACGAAAAGGGTGGATTGCCGCCTGACAGATGGTGTTAGCATTTTCATAAGTGAGATGCTTGATAAAATCGCTTTCGCTTTCTTGATCACCAAGAATGCATTGGGCTGCGATCTGTAGCCGACTGAGGAAGTCAGTATATGGCTCGTTGGGGCCCTGAACTATTTTTGATAAAGAGGACATAAGAGCCCCTTTTTAGGGGAGTAGCCTCCATGCTTTAATGGCGGCGGACTGCACCTGGAGACCAAGTCCTCGGGGGTATTGTGCTTGGGTAGAATTAAGATGATAAGGACTTGACCCTAGAAGCTTTTTTAACGACCAAGATTTTGTGCTGTCTTTTAAGATGTTGCTTTCAGCATACTTTTTACACTGTTCCTCATAGTCCGACTTCCATAGCAGGAAATTGCCACCTGATAGGGTGGCTCTGGCAAGCTGTGACCAATCATTTGGAGTAAGCTCCTTTTTGCTAATATTGTCTAGCAAAGCCAGAGTAAAAGGGGCAGTTGCTCCATAATCATGCACGGCTTTTTTTAGTTCTTTTAAATATTTTAGATTAATCCTTTTGAATCTATTGGTTCGGGGTGTTTCCTCCAGCTCACGGCTACGCTCGTGGCTACATTCTGATTTTATTTCATCCTCATCATTGACCTTCTCACTCCCTTCCTCCTCAGTGCTTTCCTGTTCAGACTGAGGCTCGGAAGCTTCTGATCTTGCCTTTTACTGGCTACGGAGGACCGGAAAAGTGTAGTGGGCACAGAAGGGGTTAGGGGGCTTATTTTGGTTAGTCATTAGAGAGAGAGAAGAGAGTGCCTGACTGGCGGTTTGCAGGGAGTTAAGGAGGTGATTATTTTGCAGTTGTTGTCGGCTAGCTCTGGCCTGTTCTTGGGCAAAGAGTTCATTAAAGGCATTTGCACTGTTTCTGAGCATAGTGGCCACTTCCTCCAAGGCTGTATATTGTGGCAGGAAGGGAGGAACTGGGGCATTATAGGATAGCAATGGTGAGGAGGTTGTGGCACACATGGCACATGGGGGGGGGTCGGAAGGCCAGGAGGTTATTAAAAGCTGAGAGGGGTTTTTCGGCACAGGGAGTTTTATCTTCTTGGAGGTCAGTGTCATTTGGTATATCTATAGTGACAGAATTACATTCTGAGTGGGGTCTGGAGAGGGGACGTGCATTTTTTAAGGCATTTTCTCCCTCTCTATAAAGCTTTAGTATTTCAGGGTCTGAATTTTTTAAGGCGTTTTCTCCCTTTCTACAAAGCTCTAGTATTTCAGGGTCTGAAGGGGAAGTTTTTATGGCCTCATTGATTAAGTTCCAATAATTGAAGGCTGTAACTGGTACCTTTTCCAGCCCGAAAATTTTATAATAGTCCTTTAACCAATCTCCTACTCTCGACCAGCATTTTTGGTCTATGGTCCCTTCAGCAGGGAACCATGGGCAGGTTTGATAGACAAACTGAAAGAAATTTCTAAGGTCCTTTTTCTTAACTCTCGCTCCTTGTGTCTTGAGGGTTTCTTTTAATTGTCTCACGTAAAGCTCATGTGTACTAGATTCCTGTCCCATAGTGAATTTTTTAAATGAAAATGAAAGTGACTTACTGCATGATCCTTCGCTCTTCTCTTTGTTCGTCAGTCGGCACGAGGCAATGTCGCTGGGGCTGCGTTCACAGGCGAGTTACTACTGTGGCAGTCTGGGGTTATCGCTTCTATCTCTCAGCTAGTGGTTGGGCCCCACGTTGGGCGCCAAATGTCCCGACCCACAGGACAGTCAACGGGGTCCGCCACCTGCTGAGGGAAGAATGGCTATGGGACAGAGAGACACAAGAAGGACAGCAAGACAGGATTCTGATCAAACTGCAAATTTTATTAAGCAAGCCGGGTGTATATACACCGACTTGGGGAGGGAAGTAGGGTATGTGGAGCATTATGATAGGAGGGAGTTCGCGCCGGCGGGAAGGGTTAGTTAGATGATTGGTGGCGCTTATTGTCAGGGGAAAAAGGGGCAGAACAGACTCTTGGCGGGAACCTATTTCCGTGAAGAAACTTGTTGTAATATGTAGGTGCTATTGCATCAGCCAGGGTGGCCATGTTGGCTTAATTGCCATCTTAGGTTAGCCTCTGGTCCCCAACACCTGTGAAGGAATCACTCCAGAAATTGAACACATCTGAAAATCAGAGTAAGAAGGTTGAATCTTCACCAATCTCTTACCACAGATTCAGAGATGGGGTGTTGTTTTATTTTGCTTTGTTTCAAGAAAATACAGAGTTATTGCTCTATGCTCATAACTTTTAATTTGTGAAACAGTCTTGTGATGTTTTAATACATAATCATTTATCCCCAATAACATACATTGGGCCAATTCAAAAGTGGTAATTCCATGGATTTTGATATGAAACACACACACATACAATCCTTTTAGGCAAAATCTTGATAATTCTAATTTTTTATGGATTCCTTTAGTTCAGAGAATTAGATCATTTGTCAGTGTTAGACAAGAATATGTCACAGAGAGAAAGTAATAATGGGAACAGTATACCGCAGTGGCGGTATGAGCATAAAATATCAAAGAAGATTTGGTTGTTACTAAGGGGAAATGATGAAAAACAGGAAGAAAACTTTAGTACAGAAAATAGAAAACAATGGAAAAGAAAATTTGTAAAAAAAATAACAAGTACCTAAATCACTAAATTAAAAAGGAAGAAAGAAAGCAAGTGAGAAAAGAAAAAGAGGGAAGAAAAAGAAGAAGGGTCTATTACTGTAAAGGGCCAGATACAGAAATAAGTTTCAGAGTTGGCTTGGCAAGTTCAATACTGTAAAAAAAAAAAAAAAGCATTAAAACAGAAATATAAAGCCAGGAAAAGTTCCTGCTGATTATGCCAATAATGAGCAGGAATAGGAAGCAAGATTTTAAGAAATGACAGAAAAGAAGGATGATTAATATAATGAGCATTTGCAAAAAAACAAGATAAAATAGAACTATAAGTCAGATCTTTAGGAGTCCCCTAAATTTGATGTTGTAGCAGTGGTAAGAGGACTAATATGAAAAGCTCTCTGAAAATTTAGGAAATGCCAGAAGAAAATTTAAAGGTGTGGAAACAATGGAAAGTCCAAAATGTGGATGATGCTATTACCACTGGGGAAAAGTAATCACAGAAAAGAAGAGAAACCACAGACACCTAACTGGAAGAAAGAATTTTTAGAAGCAAAATATAATTGCAGATATAAAGTTGATAGATACATAGATACAGAGGTAGATATGCATAGAAATATCTCAGGTTAAACTACTAAAAACAATACATAATAATTATTAAGCACAGCAATTAATTTAAATGAAATATTACCAGAATGAGTTGAAATCAACTAAAATGAAATATCTGTAACTTTGTTTAAACATAAACAGCACTCCTCTTGTAAATAGAATGTGCCTTGTGTTAACCATAAACAACATGAGGGAATTCAGAAAAACTCTGACAAAGGATATTTAAAAAGGGTGATAAAACAAACAAATACTAAAACAAATTACCAAGATATAATTCTAGAGTTGGTATTTGTTATTTAATATAATTGAGCAGTACTATGTGCCAGATAGAGCGCTAAAGCCCCTGTTTTCACAGATCTGATATTCCAAAATTTGAAACAGATAATTAATCCTAGAATAATTGTTATTTCTATGTGCTATGAAGAAACATTAATCAGGGTCAAGGGAAAGAGACTAATGACATTGTTATATAAGAAATTAAATTTGAAACAAAAAAGTGCCATAGTTTACCCTTTGAATTTTTAATTAAACAAATATACATTTTGGATAACGGCATTCAGATACATGCTGAATAAAAAGTATAATATAAAAGAGAGTAATTTCTCAAAAGAAATTAGAACATTAATGATTATTCAAACATGGTATGCGGAAATAAAAAGAAAGGAATACAAGAGAATGAAGGGGTACGTGCTAAGAAACACACATGAAAGAAAATATGGCAAAATATTGTAAGGTGAATAACAGTTCTCCATGTGTTAAAATGTATATTTCAAAAATCTCAAGCATAAGCATAAGTTTTATTTGTGTTCTCTAGGATTATACAGATCTAATTTAGATTTTGAAATATTTTAGGATAGTTATTTATCCCTTCATTTTTCCAGATCAAATTCCCCCATTCATGTACATAAAAGCCAATATTGCAGTTATTACCTGCATAGGGTTTGATGTTTTAAACTAGAAACAAATTTAAGATCTAGCATTTAAGAAATGTCTGACAGTGGTATAGAGGTAATAATCTACTTATATATTTTTAAAATAGCTTCTGATGTAAAGCACTCTTATTTAATGAAAAAGACTTTGATTTGATTTATAGATGAAGTGAAATTTGGAAAATTTTTAAACCTAAACATGAATATCTCTACTGAAGATCAAGGTAGATATTATGTTCCTGGAAATATCATATATGTTGCTGAAATATATACACTCTGTGGAATATACACTCTGTGGTATACACAGAAATCTATTTCTAGAGATTAAAAAAATACGTATAGAGGTCAAACATGGTCTATAGTCTAGGCACATCTATGCACAAAAATCATGAAGATATTGGATTTCCAAAATGAATTCTCAACTGAATATTTTGAGGTTGGAAAAAAATCAAAGAATTAAGCTAAAAGAATTAAGGGATTCCATCATTGAATAAAGGAATATTAATACAGATAATAAGACTAAAAGACTACTTCTAATTGATGTTAATCCCTACCATTATATAAAAATAAAATAAATTAGTATGCTAAAGGGGCAGTTGATATATGTGGCACTTTTCAATAAGATTTAGTGGTATGCTTTTATACAAGCCAAAGCTATTATTTTAAGGTAATGAAGACCTGATTTTTTATTATAGTTTTCAGGGCCTGTTTCACTTGTTTATTTCGTAGAGTATATATAAATGGATTTAAGACGGGTGCAATTGAAGTGCTGAGTACTGCCACCCCCTTGTTTAAAGATACCCTTTCCTCTGCAGAAGGCTTAATATACATAAAAATGCAGCTGTCATAAGAGATAGAAACAACAATCATGTGGAAGGAACAGGTAGAAAATGCCTTTTTCCTCTGCTGGGAAGAAGGGATCTTCAGAATTGTTCTTATGATATTTGCATAAGAAACCACCAGGGCCAATGTAAGCAGGAGTGTGACAATGGCTAAAATAAAACTTAACAGTTCTATCACGTGTATCTGTGCAGGAGAGCTTCAGGACAGGAGAATAGTCACAGATAAAGTGGTCAATAATATTGGCATCGCAGAATTCACCCCAGGCCCATGATAAGGCCAGGAGAGATGGTTAACAACCCACTCAACCAAGAGCTGAGGACCAGCTGGGTGCAGACTCTGCTGCTCATAATGGTGGCATAATGAAGGGGTTTGCAGATGGCCACATAGCGGTCACAGGACATGGCAGCCAACAGGAAAAACTCTGATGCACCCAAGAAGATGAGAAAAAATAACTGTGTTTCACAAGCATCATAGGAAATTGTTTTATCCATAGTCACAATGCTGACCAGGAATCTAGGGATGCAGGCAGATGTCAACGAGATTTCTAATAAGGAGAAATTCCGAAGGAAGAAATACATGGGTGTTTTGAGGTGGGAATCCACCAGGGTGAGCAGGATGATTGTCAGATTTCCAGTGATACTCAGTAAATATGTTAGAAATAGAAAAAGGAAAATTGCAATTTGCCAACTGGGGTCATCTGTCAGTCCTAGTAGAATGAATGTTGTCACCAGTGTATGGTTCTTCATGGCTAAACTCCTTCTGAACTACATCAGATCTGGGGAAAAAATAGATAATTACTTTTAAGTTTAAAATGTTTTACAGTGCATAAATTTGAAAGTGATCTGGAAGAGCCAAATAACTCAATTGAAATGTTTTTTCTTAACATTATTTATGTATGTTTTTTTTCTTTCTCCATCTGTAAGAAATGGAAATATTCAGAAATATTTGGGGATCAAGTGCTTGTCATCCATCATCAGTGACACACTTTTTCAGACGTTTTGCACTTCTGTTTTTTAACCTTTTCATACAGCTGTCAGAATCACAGGCTTAATCCTCTTAATCTCATCTTCTTCTCTTTTTACTCATTTTCTGAATTACCTTTTCATCTTCTTTACTTTGGAACAGAATGGATTTAACATATTTTTTTAAATAAGTTATCTGGAAGTTTCTCTAAGTTTGTTTAAAATTATGAGAGATGATTAATACAATTTTATAGAATCCAGAAGAAATTATATTGCTTTTCTAAGTTGTTTTTTTTATTCCTACTTATAGTGAAAATAATTCTCTTGGTCAATCTCTTTCAGGAAGGTATACATTTACTGTTAATTTGCACACTTTAGGGAGATAATCAGGCCTGGTTTTTTTTTACTTAGTTTTTAGAAATTTGTCCATTCTGAGGATACTATTTCTGAATGGTCTTTGTGTTCTGTATTGTCAATTTGAACTTTTCAATGGAAAGAGCTTTTTATGAATTTTAACACAATATGAATCAATATTAATATATGTTAAACTTTGACGTGAAATTTGCAATTATTTTTCTCAAATGTCCAATCTGTTTCAACTTTATTATATCAATCTAAGAAATACAATTTTATATCCAGTAATATTTAAGTACACAAACTTTCCTTACATATAAAAGGATATGTACTAGTCACTATTTTGAATATAAATTATTGGGAAATATTGTTCATGGTGCTACTTTAAGAAACAAATTCATAAATCAATCTTTTCAATATGGATATTAAATGTTAATCACGGATTACACAAATATATTCATTGCTTCTAAATCTGGATTTAATTGTCATAATCTTATGATATATTTAAGGAATAGAAAGGATTACATTGTAACTACTTTGTACAAAAACAATAAAATGCTGAAAATACTTACTTTCCATTATCTATACAACCGTGAAATTTTCCTTTGTATTATTAAACAAATGAAATAGGAATGATATTTCCAACTAAATATTGTTTTTCTTTCTAACCTACAATTATTCTTTACTTCCAACGCTCAACTCTTCATTCACATTAAAATCCAGGAATGTTTAATAAAAATTCAACCCCCAATAATGTCCATCTCTAATCAGCATATAGTAGCATTTTCAAATCTATTTTTCTAATTTCCTACATATAAAACTGAATAACATCTGCATTCTCTATACTTAAAGTCTAAAAATTTAATTTCTTGGTCTATACTCAAAAAAGTAGATTGTTCTTTTAAGAAATTTGTCACTCAAATGAGCATTGAATAACTCTTTCTGATGTAAAGTGTTTTTATTCTCTACAGCATGATAGATTCATTTTTGCTCTTATTACAAACAGGATATTTATGAGATCTGGTGTGTAGGACCTTGGGAATTCTTGCTAGAAAAGACACTAATTGAGTATCATCATCATTAACTATTAGAAAACAAATTAAGTCTCTCACTACAGCATCTACAGGGAAACCTAAAATGTTGACATTAAAATGGAGTCTAACACCTGGAGTAGAGAGTGAGAGTTCATATAAACAACCTTTGGTCTTTCTGGGTATGATAACCTAGAGAAATATCTGTTTTCTTAAGTAGAGAAAACTGGAGCTGCCATTTTTTAGTCCGAAAAGAGAATCAGAATAGAATGCTGACCTCTAACAAGTGACAACATTGTTTATAGCCTTTGATTTACTGAATATTTATCAGGTCTTAAAATATGTATCCTTAGGGTTCCAACATACTTTCATCTCACCCGCTTCATACAACCTCTTAGAGTGAAGTATTTATTATATGCCAAAAGGCCAGCCAGGAAAACTATAGCATACTTGAGGTTTTAGAATGTACCTTAAAACTGTTTACAGAAAAAAGCATTTGGAGAACTAGCTACATATACTCTAAATCATACAGATGATGTGTTCTTTCATTGAAAATAATGCAAAATTGTAGGAAATGTAAGAAAAACAAATATTTTATATTTACTCTTATTGAAGAAAATATAGTTGGAATGTGTAAAGGATAATAAAAAACTAACTTGAATTGGTACCAAAAAAACGTTAAAGAGATTTGGTAAGAGAAGGATGCCTGTAACTCATAAAATATATCTATGGGTAAGAAGTTATGTTTGGGGAAGATTACACATATTTTAGAAAATATGTGTAATTTATGTACTAAGCTAATGAGAAAACTGTTTTACTTTTATGTATAATATATCCTCTTCACATGGATTTTTAAGTCAACAGAGAAGGATAACATTTATGTTACAGTTTGATGAGAGAAACAAAACCACTGTGAGTGATATAGACTAAAAGTATTTTTAAAGAAAATAAAGCTATCAAGTCATACATAGATCTAGTCTTTAAAAATCCAGAGGTGTGTGGTCTGATCACTGGGCAGTGCTTTGATCAGCTTCTTCAGATCATCAGGACTAGCTCTGAGGGAGGCAAATGTTCAAATTTCCCTCAGGCAAATACAGGATAAAGTTAACCATAGGGTAAGTATAAATGCAAGAGATATTTACTACATATTTTTTTGTATGCTACTGCACTTATTTCCTACAGGTCTAAGAATGCAAATCTGTAAAAAGTGATGATAAATCTATGGTTTGGGAAATAAGATACATAAAGAGAAAACCTGTAGCAAGTACAACAAAAACATAGATGGACAAAGAGGCATAAGTATAATGTATGCTACTGAAGGCAAGATGGTAGCACATCAAAATTGATTGTGATATATTTAGGATGTTAAATTTTAACCCAATAGCAATGACAAAGAAAATATACTAAAATATGCACAAAAAGAAATGAGGAGGGCCACAAAGTGGTACGTGTAAAATAATAAAATAAAATAAAAATGAAGTAGGCATTAATGGAAGAACTGAGAGAAAAAAACAAATATAAGACAAGAACATGTAGCAATATGGCAGAAAAAAGTACTGCATTTTGGTAGTTATTTTAAATTTAAAAGGCTTAAAATTGGTACAATGGATTAAAAAGCATGACCCAATCATATGTTTTTCAAGAAAGATATCTCTAATTCAAAGTCAGCTAAGTTGAAATATTAATATGAGAAAATATAGACTTTATGAAAAAAACTGCAGTAAGGTACAAAAAGGCAATATAAATGAATATACAGAAAAGAGGGACAAATCAATAAGAAGAATTAATTACAGATATATATATATACAGTATATATGTATATACAGAATATATATATATATATTCAGCTAATGACAGAGTCACAAAATATATGAAGCATCTATTCACAGATATGTAGGGAGAAGTAGATGATTCTATAGTAACAGTTAAAATTAAAGTACACCAATTTCAATAATGGATGAATAGAGCATCTAGACAGAGATCACAAGGAAATAGAAAACTTAAAACTATAAACCAACTAGATTTAACACTTTACCCAAAAGCAGCAGAATATACATTCTTCTCTAGTGCACATAAGATCACCTTCTAGGATAGATCATGTGGTTATCTAATGAAAAAGCATCAATACATTTTAAAATATTGAAATCATGCATTGTATTTTTTTCTGACAACAATGAATGAAGCTAGAAATCAATAACAGAGTTAGATGAAAAATTCACAATTTGTAGAAATTAAATAATGCACTATTAAACAATCAATGGGTCAAAGAAGAAATTGAAAGTAAATTAGTAGATATGTTGATGGGAATTAAAATGGCAACACAACATTCCAAAATATATGGAATGAAGCAAATGTATTAAGAGGGAAATTTATAGCTTTAATGATTACATGAAAAAGCAGAAAGACATCGAATCTGATAGCTAACCTAATAACTAGATAATCTAGAAAATGTTGAGCAAACTAAAAACAAAGCAAACAAAAGGAAGGAAATAAAAAAGATTAGAACAGAGATAGATTAATTAGAGAATAATGAATACAGAGAATCAATGAAAAAAATTCATCCTTCAAGAAAATTAACAAACCCTCTGCAAGTTTGACAAAGTAAAAAGGACACAAAAAACTGAAAAGATAAAAAAAAGCAGAGATATTGCAACCTATGCAAAGAAATAATAAGATGATTCAATGAGAAATTTTTATGCTAAAAAATTAGTTAACATAGATGAAATGGAAAAATTCCTAAAAATTATCTTCACAGACTCCAGAAGAAATAGAAGTTCTCAACAGAGCAATAAGAAGTAAAGAATCAGTAATAAAAATGTCCCAACCAAGAAAATCCCAGGACCACCTGACTTCACTGGTGAATTTAAAAGCAAACATTTCAAAGTGGATTAACACTAATCCTATTCAAACGCTTCCAAAATATTGAAGAGGTAGGAACACTCTCAATCTCGTTTTATGAGGCCAACATCATCCTCATATCAAAGACACATAAATATCCAACAAGAAAAGAAACTTATAAACTATGTCCCTTATGAATATAGATGCATATCTCATCAACAAAATAATAGTAATCTGAATCCAACAATACAGTAAAATAATTACACACCATAATCAAGTGGTACTTATCCCAGTTATGCAAGGATAGTTCACCATAAGAAAATCAGTTAACATAATACACCACACTAAATCAATAAAGAAAAAAAAACACAAGATAATTTTTATTGAAGCAGAAAAGTTACCCTTTCTTGATAAAAACACTTAGAAAAATAGCAATAGAAGGAAACTTCCTCAAAATGATAAAGATTACACATGAAAAACCCACTGTTAGCATCATACTCAATTGTAATAGGCTGAAAATTTTCCATCTAAAAGCAGGAAGAAGACATGAATGCCCACAGTCACCATTGTTATTCAACATTCTGTTGACAGCTCCAATCATAGTGTTAGGTGAGGCAAAAATTAACAAAATCATCTAAAATAAAAGAAGCAAAACTTTTGTTCTTTGCAGATAACATGATCCTATATGGAACAAAATTCTGGAAAATCTACAACAAAGCTATTATAACTCATAAGCGAATTTAGCAAAGGGATGGACTAAAAGATTAACAAGCAAAAATCACTACGGTTTCTACACACTACTAATAATTAATCTGAAGAGGAAATTATGAAAGAAATTTCATATACAATAGCAGCTAACACAGTGGAATATCTAGGGATAAGGATTTAACCAAGGATGTAAAGGATGTTGTGGTTTGGACTATATACCCCAGAAAAACATGTTCTTAAACTCAATCCCTTTCTTCTGATGGGACCCCATTGTAAGTAGGACCTTTGGAAGATCTTTTCAGTCAAAGTATGGCTCAACTCAATTAGGATGGGTCTTAATCTTATTATTGGATCTATATAAGCAGAATAAAAGGGAGAGTCTAGAGAAGCCACAAAGTACATTGCCCATAGACAGAAGAACTAAAGAACAAGCATCACTGGCAGCCGGACTCAGAAGGCCTCAGTCTTCTGGAAGAAAATATTTTACCATTTTGATTCCTTGGTCTTGTACTTATTTTCCCCTCAAACCATTTGCCAATAAATTATCATTGTTTAAGCCACCCCATTACATGATATTGGCTTTGGCAACCAGGAAACTAAAACAGATTTTGGTACTAGGAATTTGGAGTGGTACTATCTCAAATGACAAAAAGGTAAAAACAGCTTTGGAATTGGGTAAAAGAGAGAGGCTAGGAGAATTTTGAGGCATTGGATAGAAAAAGTCCAATTGTTTGAAGAAATTGTTGTTAGAAATTTGGATGCTAACATTGCTTCCCTTGAAACCTTAGACAGAAATATCAAATGTGCTATTGGAAATTGAAGTAAAAGAAATCTTTATTTTAAATGGACAGAAACCTTGGTGAAATTGAGGTTTGATGGTGAATGGAAGGCAGAACATTTAAGCAATGAACTTATATTGGGCTGAAGAGATTTCCAAAGTAAGTCCAGAAGGTGTAGCCTGATTTCTCCTTGTGATATATAGTAAAATGAGGGAGGAAAGGGGTAAACTGGAACTGAACTCCTGGGTACAAGGGAACCAGTAATGGAGCTCTACCAAGGACCTCCCTGAGCTTGTATAATGTGGGGTTTGATCTGAGCATGGATACTGTCAGTCATTTCAGTGGAAGTTGGGAGTGGAAATGCAGCTCTATAGAAAGGATCTGGGGAATGTTCTGCTGATGGGTTGGATACCTATCAACTGCATTGAAACCCAACAAGGTTTATTGTGAAATTTGTATGAATATAGCCACTGCCCACCTGGAGTGTTAGGGACAGAGAAGAGACAAATTGAAGGCAGAATGACTTCAAGAGCAGAAACATGAGAACTAAGATCTGGATTGAAGAGATCCTCTTGGGCCAAGAGAGTGGGCACACGCATGCGTGTGGAAAGGGTGGGACCACCCTGAATTTGGAGAGAACAGGCCATCTGCCCCATCATTTGGCATATGTGGGCATTTCCTCCCTGTTTTACAGGGAGAGTGCTTCCACCTCAGTGCTTAGAGAGGGTGGGCCTGACTCATGTTATGTGGGGAGAGCATAATGAAGGATTAGAAGACTAAATATTGTCAAGATCTCAATTCTACCCAAAATAATTTAAAGATTTAAAGCTATCTCACTCAAAATTCCAACAGCCTCATTTGCAGAAATAGAAAAGCCAATCATCAAGTTTATATGGAAAGTTAAGGAGCCTGAATAACCAAAATCATCTTTAAAAAGAATGATATTGGAAAATGACTTCCTGACTTAAAACTTATTACAAAGCTACAGGCATCAAAATAGCATATTTTTTTGTACAAGACAAAATTATAAGACAATGGAATCAAAAGTAGTGCTCAGAAATGGACCCTCACACCTATCAGGAACTGAGTGTTGCCACAGTTAGTCTCATCAATTTTGAAAGAATAGTCTCTTTAACATATGGTTCTGGGAAAACCAGATATCCACATGAAAAGAATGAAAGGAGACCCCTACCTCACACGATGTACAAAAACCAACTCAAAATGAATAAAGACCTAAATATAAGAACCAGGGTTATAAAGCTCCTGGAAGAAGAGTAGAGAAGCATCTTCAGGATCTTTTTTTAGGCAATGATTTCTTATGCCACACAAAAGCATGAGCAAAAAAAAAAAAACAGATAAATGGGACTTCATCAAAATTGAAAAATGTGTGCATCATAGGTTTTTATAATGAAAATAAAAATGCAACTTACAGAATTGAAGGAAATATTTGGAAACCACATATTGGCATGGATTAATATCCAGACTTTATAGAGAAATTCTATAACTTAACAATAAAAACAGAAGCAACCAATTAAAAATGGGAAATATACGTGAATAGATTTTTCACAAGAAAAGATATACAGATGTCAAAAAGCACAAAAAAGATGTTCAACATCATTAGCTGTTGGGGAAATGAGAATCAAAACCAAAATATGATAGTATTTCACACATACTAGTATTAACAAAATGAAAAATGGCAAGTGTGGAGAGATTGTAGAGTATTAGGAAGATTTGTTCATTGTTGTTGGGAATGAAAAATATTACAGCCATTTTGGAAAAAAGTTGCACAGTTCCACAGGAAGTTAATAGAATCATCGTATGACCTACCAATTCCACTTTTAGGTATATACCCAAAAGTATTGAAATGAGTGATTCAAACAGATATTTTCACACCAACATTCATAGTGGCATTTTCACGATGTCCAAAAGATAGAAGCAACCTAAGTGTCCATCAACAGATGCATGAATAAACAAAATGTGCTATATACATATAATGAAATATTATTCATCTATGTAAATTGGATACATGAAAACTTGACAATTCTTGAAGACATCATGTTGAGTGTAATAATCCAACACAAAAGGACAAATGTAGGATCTCACTGATATGAAATAACTATAATGAACAAATTCATAGAGTCAGAAACTAGATTATTAGTTACTTGGGGTCAAGATAGGAGTAAGAAATGAGGAGTTAATGTTTAATTGGTACAGAATTTCTGTTTGGGGTAATTTATGTTTTCGGTAATATATGTGGAAATTTTGGATTATAGGTAATATAGAATTATAATATTATCCCATCACTGGTAACAAATGCACCATACTAATGCAAAATGCAAGCAATGGGTGTGGGTAAATGGGAACTATGTACTTATTGCATGATTTTTTTTAAAACTTGCAAATTCTGTAAAATTCTGTAATTAAAAAATGTCTGACATGGAAAATTAAAAAAGAGGCATGCAGAGATATAGGACTACCAGGCCAATAAAAGGCATTAGATAAAGTGACAAGTGATCCAGACATTGGTATTAGCATAAAATTCATTTTATTACTAGGTTTTGTAAAATGGAAAAGAATGGAAAAATAGATTAAATATGGATATTGCAGTAGCTATTTGGAATCCACATAGAGATACCAAATGCACACAAAGAATTAAACAATATAATATCCAAATTTATTTTAAAAACACAGTCAATTATTCTAATTTCAATGGAAGACTACTCTTGTATAAGTGGAAAAAAAAGCAAATGATAAACATCCAATATGAGACACAGGGAGAAAAAAGGAAAATTGGGAAAAGTGGGGAAGAGAAGATAGTGTGTGAGACATGTGTGGCACAGTCAAAAATTCTAAGATACATGTAAATTGATATCCCAGAAGATGAGGAGAGAGAATAAAAAGCAGAAGCAATATTCAAGTCAGTAACTGCCAAGCTTTCCAAAGTGAAAAGATATCAAACCACAGACTCAAGCCCCTTAGAGAAACTGTTGGGTGAGATAGAATTTAAAAGAAAATTTTCCAACTCAGAAAAACTTCTCACAAAAGTATAAGAGAGGGAAAACAATTTTATTATTGAACAAGTATTGAACCATAATGTGGCATGCATCATAGGCAATTAGCTAAAGAGATTGCAAGTAGAGAAAGAAATTTTACTCTTTTAAATAGCCAGACAGATGCAACTTATTACATCTATTACATATATATAAAGGAATACCAGAAGATATGACAGTACCACTTGTTACACATGCCTCACTCTAAACTCAGCTTGTGATTGGGGTGGCCATCTGGGCAATTGCTATTATTCAGAGAAAAATGAACTTCTTAGATCTGAATGAGAGGTAAAGCCCACATGGAGCCAGGTGCTAGCAGGCATCTACTCTCCCACAGAAACTGGGACATTATCTTCTCTGATCACTACATTTCTGAGATGACTCCAAAGTCCTTAAGAAAAAAATGCCTGGTCTACAAAAGTGTGAAGGGGCTTATTTAGCTTCTAAAAAGACTTATATACATCTCAAATGGACAAAGAATTGACAATGAAAAGTTTTCAGAAGTAACTGCACTAAGAGAAAGAGCAGGGGAATCTATTATTGCATCTGGGAGAATTAGTTTAACTTTCCTTTATTGTATTCACACTTATAAAACCCACAAAAATGTAATTACAATGAAAACCATGTTCTGAGGTCTTTTCATTAAAGATTAGTAATATCAAATACAGGCAAAATCATTCTGAGGTCACAGCCCATGTTTATGACTCCTTGGTTCTCTTCAGTCACTATCAAAACATTCTTGAATGATGTTTGGGATAATGTGAAAGGTAATAGAACAGGTAATGGAGGGATGAAGCATGTATAGCATATATGGAAGTCATTTTTTGCCATTCACCAATATTTATGTTCTTCTGAGTATCGATTAGTGTTCCAGTAGTAAAATATATACACCACTAAGGGAGATTTCATACAAGGAATACTATATAGAGTTTGGCACTGGTGAAAGAGAAAAAAGAGTACACAAAGGTAACTCAGAAATAACTATCACCTCAAAATGAGATTTTTAAAAAAGGAACTGCCTGCATGTGTCTGACTTCTGGGGATACTCAAAATAGACATTGATATATTGGGTAGCTTGCTCAGAAGGAAAAAGTGGAGTTGCAGAATTCAGGAGCTCAAAGTAGAGGCTTCATAGAGTTGGGTTCTAACTTATGAATATGTGATGTTGTATGTTTGCTTTTGGTTCCTGGAGAATCAGAGGAGTTAGCCCACAAACTTAGTGTGCAGATCATCTGAGGGCTGTGATGTGGCTACTTTTGGGAATCTTAGAATAAGCTAAAACTGGTACCAATTGTCTCTATGAAGTCACCACTGCTGGGATTATATAGACAGATATCTAGGCCAAAAAGGAAAAAAATCCCTTTACTTTTCTCCTACTTTCCAATTTTGCTCTAATGTCAGGAAACTAGCTGGCAAAGTAGACCTGATAATGCAGTTTGCAGAGTACATCCCCAAATTTTAGGGTTAGATATTGAAGGGTAGGTTTGGGACTGAGAAATGATCTGCAAACAATTAGCACATTCCCTTTTCTGACTATTAGTGTGATTTCAATTCCTTACCTTCGTAATTATAGATAGGTCTTCTAGACTATTTAGGGCTAGAAATATAGGCAGAAATGCCATGTCAGTTACCAATGGAAGTATGTAGTAACCTCTGCATTATCCTCCATCGTATCTTCTTCCTGCTGCTTACTGATGATAAATCAAGTGATATTTTCTTGAATCCCAGATGAAGCAAAATATGGAGGTGAGTCTTCTGCCAATTTGCATCTGACATGTATTGAGAGTGGGAAATAAATCTGAATTATACCTTTGACATTTTGATGTTATATATTAGTGAAGTACACCATAGTCCATTTTGAATAATGTACTTTATGAATAATTGCTTTATAAAAAAATTGCAGAAAACAACACAGTGTTACCTGTCAATATATTTTTCTTATTTCTTATCCATCCACATTTTTTGAAATAATTTATAGAAGAAATGGTGTTGGTGCTGGCCTTTGTAATTTTGTGTCATCTTGCAAGATAGCAAAGAGGGATTTTTACTGAACTATGAGATGAATGAGTATTACCCAAAGATGAATAAAACTGATTACCATTTGTCTTTCCCTTTGGTGAAGAGATGGAACTTGTTTCTGATTGTTTGAAATATAGTGGCTTTGAATTAAAGAACTGTATTCTCTTGCTTCTCTAATGACATTGTTTTATGTGGGTAAAGGTTTTTCAATAAGGGTAATTAAGCATCAAAGATAAAGTCTGTGCCAGATGAGATGTTTTTGCTAATTGACTTCCTTTCTACCATTTTCTACTTGGAGAGATGGGAGGGTAAAAAATTACTTTTCCAAGCTCCATTTTCTTTTAGGAATATTGTGAGTACCTAAATTTAAATATTTCTACACATCTCCTAAACTAATATATTAGAAGGAAGAATAGAGTTACCCATAGCTCAAACCCTCAACACAATTAGATTATAAAAGTCATCCGACTTTTATATTACATCACGACAAAATGTAATGTATGAATTTTATGTAATGGATGAAAGTTACTTATGCCTTAAGTACGACAAAAAATTTAAAATGATAAGGTCAATGAGAATGTACTTAAGAGGAAATGTCATTAAATGGAAAATGAATGAAATCAGCGCATCAGATTTTGGATTACCAAGGAGTTAAAATAATGGAATTGGAAATTTTACAGAATCTGAACTGGCTTTCTGGAAAAAAAAATCAATCTTCACTGAGGTTGAGAAAGGTACCTGGTATATGAACTCAGTATACTGAACGGCACATTACTATAAACTTAGCACTTTAAAATAACACACATTTATAATCACATGGTTTCTATAGGAATCCCGGAAATGCTGGTGTTCTGCAAACCAGCCATCCAACTGTCACAAGGGCTGGATCTTCATTTGGAAATTCAGCTAAAGATGGGAGCTCTAGGGCTTATAGGGTTTTTGTTCATTAGCACAGAAATAATTTACTTATGTCTGCAGAATTCATGAAGGTTTCCTTCTTCTAAGACAATAGCAGAGAAAGAGAGACTCTAGATCAAGTCTATTAGTAATAGTCTTATATGAAGTACAATAATCATGAGAGTGGCATTACATAACCTTTGTTGTATTCTGTTGGTTAGAAGAGAGTCAAATGTCCTATACACACATAGAAATTAGAACATGCATGTACATGAGCGCTAAGAGTTAGGGGTGGTAGGGGCTACCTTAAAATCTAATTACTGCACTTGTGAAAATATTACCCTTGAAAGCTAAGTGGTGAAAGTAAAAGAAAAGAATTGGTAACACTAACACTTATTCAAATATCTACAGAAAATTAGGGAAAAAAGAGCCAAATGAATTAACAAAATACACATATTATTAACTAATATTTAGATTTTATTTGAATTTTATTTTTCCAAAAACAAATAGACCCTTGTACTTTTACAGAAAAAAATGCAAATTTTTGACAAGGGTAAGAGTTTTAGAATCAGGTAATGGCAATAGGGATTTGCTTCCTCTGGTTATAGGAGATTATTGCTGTACTTCAGCCTATGAATTTTGACTGAAAATTGCTGCTGGGGTTTAACCTCTGGGATTCTTGGTAACAGTCCTATTGGACCTCAGTCCCATGGAAAACCTCAGTCATATTGAAGAGGGAGTTCTTATTCAACACTATGTGGTTGTAAACTAACAAAATTCATCTTCTGTTTTATTTGGATGAAATACTGAATTGGAATGTGCAGTATATTCAATCTTAAATCCCCAATCCTCTCAATATTGCAATGCAGCATGAACTTTAATATGTCAATAAAATACCTGATACTGCATGGGAGCACAACAGGCTGGCCATGTAAAGATCCCTAAAAACCTGGTAGAAAAGATGAACTAAGAGAACAGAGATAGACAGAGAGTAGACCTCATAAGAGTTTATAAACTATAATGTCACACAATATAGTAAACGATGGGGAAATCTAATGTTAGGAGAAGTGTTGAGGATGCCCCTTTCTATTCCTATCCTTTGAGGTATTTTCATTAAGAAAGGATATTGAATTTTTTCAAATACCTTTTCTGCATCAATTGAGACCATTATGTGGTTTTTCTGCTTTGATTTGTTGATATGGTATATTATATTAATTGATTTTCTAATGTTGAACCATCATTGCATACCTGGGATAAATCCCACTTGGTCATGGGTATAATTCTTTTAATATGCTGTTGTATTATATTTGCAAGAATTTTGTTGAGGATTTTTGCATCTGTATTGATTAGAGAGATTGGTCTGTAATTTTTGTTTCTTGTAGTATCTTTGCCTGGCTTTGGCATGAAGGTGATGTTGGATTCATAGAATGAGTTAGGTCGCCTTCCCTCCTCTTCAATTTTGAAGAGTTTAAGCAGGATTGGTACTAATTCTTTCTTCAATGCTTGGTAGAATTTTCACATGAAGCCATATGGTCCTGGACTTTTCTTTTTTAGGAGCTTCTTGATGAGTGTCTCAGTTTCTTTACTTTTGATTGATTTGTTGAGGTCGTCTATTTCTTCTTGAGTCAATGTTGGTTGCTCCTGCTTTCTAGGAAGTTGTCCATTTCATCCATATTTTCTACTTTATTAGCAAAAGGTTGCTTTCATTACCTCCTTTATTTCTGCAGGGTCAGTACTTATGTCTTCTCTTCCACTTTGGTTTATTTCTTTGCATCCTCCCTCTTTTTCTTTTTTGTCAACCTTGCAAAGTGTCCATCAATTTTATTGATTTTCTCAAAGAGCCAGCTTCTGGGTTTGTTGATTTTCTCAATTGTTTCATGTTTTCAATTTCATTTATTTCTGCTCTAATCTTCATTATTTCTTTACTTTTGCTTGTTTTGTGGTTTGTTTGCTGTTCTTTCTCTAGTTCTTCCAAGGGAACAGTTAATTCCTCGATTTTCGCTCTTTTTTTTTCCTTTTTGGTATAGGCATTTAAGGCAATAAATTTCCCCTTTAGCACTGCCTTTGCTACATCCCATACTTTCTGCTATGTTGTGTTTTCATTTTCATTTGCCTTGAGATATTTACTGATTTCTCTTGTAATTTCTTCCTTGACCCATTGGTTGTTTAAGAGTGTGTAGTTTAGCCCCATGTATTTGTGAAATTTTCTGACCCTCTGACTGTTATTGATTTCCAACTTCATTCCTTTATGATCTGAGAAAGTGTTCTATATGATTTCATTCTTTGTAAATTTATTGAGACTTGCTTTGTGACTCAGCATATGGTCTTTCCTTGAGAATGATCCATGAGCACTTGAGAAAAAAGGTGTATCCTGCTGTTGTGGGGTACAGTGTTCTATAAATATCTGTTAAATCTAGTTTTTTTATTGTATTATTCAAATTCTCTGTTTCTTTATTGATTCTCTGTCAAGATGTTCTGTCCATTGTTGAGAGTGGGTTATTGATGTCTCCAATGATTATGGTAGAGGTGTTTATTTCTCTTTTCAGTGTTTGCCTCACGTATTTTAGAGCACTCTGGCTCAGTGCATAAATATTTATGAAAATTCAGATTTAAGAAATAACTTCTTTTGATTTGAAAAGAAACTTGGCTAAAATTGTCCACAGAAGTGACTAGCTCCATAATTATAAAATACTCATGGGTAGATAATATTCAATGAAAATGCTCACCATCATGAAAACTGAAAAGAATTCTAAAGGGCTCCCCAATTATAAAAAGAAGTGTATTTGTAGTGAGAAAATAAATATAAAAAGGAAGAAGAAAATGAAAATAATCATCAATACCAATCCTATGAAGGAATTGCCTCAAGAAATTGAGTAAGTCAGAAAATGGTAGAAAGATGTTTTGAATCTTTGCCATTCTCTACCCCAGGTTCAGAGACAAGGTTTTTTGTTTTTTTTTTTTGTAAGAAAGTAGGCTTCTATTTCTCTAAACTCATATATTTTAATTTGTGAAATAGTTTATGTGCTGTTTTCATACATGATTGTGCATCTGTAATAGATACACAAGGCCACACTCAAAAGTGATAGTTCCACGGAGTTCGATATGACACACACATAACCTTTTTGGGGAGAATATTCATATTCTAATTTTATGTTGATTCAACATCCAACGTCCAGAAAAGAAGATGATGAAATAATGTAAGTAAGGAGAGAAGAGAAAAAAGAAATGGAAAGAGAAAAGACAAAGAAGGAGAAAAGTCTATTTCTGAAAAATACCAAATACAGCTGAAAGTGTGAGAGATTGCTTGGCAATTTCAACATTTTTTAAAAGATAAGACTTTATTAAAAGGGAAATGCAAAGCTGCCCAAAGTGCAAGCTATTTATAGAAATAATGAAAAATAAAAGGAGAAAAATATTATAAGAGAAAGCACAGAAGAAATGTGGTTAATATAGTAATGTTTGCAAAGAAACAAGCTATAATAGAATTACAAGTCACACCCTTAAAGCACAAAAATTTGATATTGTAGCAAACAAAAATGGAGGACAGTGTTTGCTTCGGCAACACATATACTGAAATTGGAATGGTACAGAGAAGATTTGCATGGCCCCTGCTTAAGGGTGACACACCAATTCATGAAGTGTTCCATATTAAAAAAAAAAGAGAGAGAGAGAGAGAGAAACAGAGGACAAACAAAAGTTCTCTCAAAATTCAGAAGAAAAGCTTTCAAAATGATGAAGGAGAATTTAACACCTGTGGAAATAATGGAGATTCCAAAATGTGAAAGATTA
Source organism: Tamandua tetradactyla (assembly GCF_023851605.1). NCBI lineage: Eukaryota > Metazoa > Chordata > Mammalia > Pilosa > Myrmecophagidae > Tamandua > Tamandua tetradactyla. Next base: position 121,581,727 of record NC_135333.1, read on the forward strand.
TTATTATCCCAGGAGAAAAAAATAGTGATGGAAAGGTAGAGAAAATAAAGACACCATCCTGGTAGAATGGATTTATTATAAACAAAATATAACTTCAAATCTAGATAAAAAGTTGATAAGGAGAAAAATATAGATAGAAATATCTCACATTAAAAAAATAAATGAAAATATGTAGTTATTGTGAAACAAAACTATTAAATTAAATTTTATGAGATTGACTCAAAAAGGTAACTAAAATGAATTATCTGTGACTTCCCTTAAAATATAAGCAGCATTGCCTTTCATAAATAGAAGAATGCCTTTTGTTTACCATAAAAATAAAATGAAAAGTATGCAGGGAAACTTCTGACAAAGAATATTAAAAAGGGCTGACGAGGGTGCATGGATGGTTCCATGATAGAATGGTCGCCCGTTGTGCAAGAGACCCGGGTTCAATTCCTGGACCATGCCCCCTCACTCCCCCCAAAAAAGGGCTCTGAAACAAATGACTCTTAAAATAAATCATAAAGAAGCTGTAGTTCTAGAGTTAACATTTATTATTTAAATATAATTGAGCAATAGTGTGAACCAGATGTTGCTCTAGGTTTTGTGGACAGAGTGGTGAACAAATTAAAGTCCCTATTTTCACTAAACTTATATTCCATAGTTTGAAACAGACAGTTAACCCTTAAATGATATTACCATGCCCTACAAAGAAACATTAATCAAAGTAATGGGAGAGAGAATGATGATGCCATTTAAGAAATTTAATTTTTAATGCGATGATACTGAGATATATTCATATACCATATACTTATCTTAAGTATACAAACAATGACTCACAATATCATGATATATTTGTGCATTCATCACCACAATCAATTTTAGAACATTTTCAATACTTCAAAAAGTAGAAATAAAAATAAAAAAGAAAGCCAAAACATTCAATACCCCTTATTCCCCCCATCACTTGTGTATTTTTATCTTTAGTTCATTACTCACCTAGCTATACACTGGATAAAGGTGTGTCTGTTACAACAGTCACAAGGTAAGAAATTAAATTTGAAACAATAAAATGACATAGGTTACTCTCGTGAATTTCTAATTTAAAAATATATAGATGCCTTTTTGATGATAATGTTGAGATACATACAGTAAAAATGTATAACTTAGAGAGAGTGAACTCTTGAGGGAGACTAAAAGAATATTTATCATTATTCAGAGCATGATATTTGGAATAGAAATAAAAGAATACCAGACAGCATACAGACACACTAGTGACAGAAAATATGGCAAAATATTGTAATATATAAAACAGTTTTGTATGGGTTAAAATATATACTGCAAATATCTCAAACATAAGCTTTATTTGTGTCCACTAGAATTACACAGAGTCAGTATTTTCTATCTCCTAAGACAGATTTTCAAACATTTTAGGATAGTTGTTAGTCACTCCCAAGTTTTTTCCAGACTAAATAAACCACTGGACTCACATAAAAGCCTATTACAATTTATTACTTGCATATAATTTGAATTTTAATTTATTAAATTAAATTTTAGATACTTAGATCTAGCATTTACTTGCTTTGTTGACTTTGGTATAATCAACCTAGACTCTTCAAGTTAACTTCAGATATAAAAGACTCTTTCTTAAATGAAAAAGGCTCCTTTGACATACAGTTGAATAAATACTAGGAGATTTTTAAAAATATCATCATTAAACCCGAACATGAATATTTCTATTAAAGTTCCTTTTTTTTTTGTGGGCAGACACCATGAATCAAACCTGGGTCTCCAGCATTAAAGTTCATTTTTATGTTTATAGATACATCATAGAATTTGCCAAAACATTTAAATTATGTGATATAAGGATGAAAATTTTCCTAGACATTTACAAAATCAAATTAATGAATATTTATAGAGTACACAGGTGGTCTATATTTTGAGTAAATCTATGCTAAAAAAAAAACGTGGCTATATTGGATTTCTGAAATGAATTCTTAGTGGAATACCTTGAGGTTGAACAAAATTAAAGAATTAAGTTGAAAGAATTAAGTAATTCCAGCAATGAATATGGAAATCACATGGAGACAGATAATAACTAAAAGGCTACTCTGGATGACTTGGGTCATCACCATCATATGAAATAAATTAAGGGGATATTTCAAAGGGAATTTGAAATATGGTTCAATTTTCCATGGGACATAAAAGTATACTTTTATAAAAGTCAAAGCTGTAGTTTTCAGGTGATAAAGGCTGTTTTAAAATTATATCCTTCAAGGATTCACAGTTGGTTCCATGGTAGAATGCTTGCCTTCCATGCAGGAGACCCAGGTTTGATTCCTGGACCATGAACCCCCCCCAAAAAGGAAAATTATATCCTTCAAGACTTGTTTTGCTTGTTTATTATTTAGAGTATATATAAACAGATTTAGATGGGTGCAGAGGACGTGATAAGTACTATCACCCCCTTGTTTAAAGATATCCTTTTCTCTGAAGAAGGTTTAATATACATAAAAATGTTGCTGCCATAAGAGATAGAAATGACAATCATGTAGGTAGAACAGGTAGAAAAACCCTTTTTCCTCTCCTGGGTAGAAGGGGTCATCAGAATTTTCCCTATAATATTTGCAAAGAAGTGTATCACCAGGGCCAGTGTAATCAGGAATGTAACAATGGCTAAAACAAAACTTAACAATTCTCTGATCTGTGTATCTGTACAAGAGAGTTTCATGAAAGGAATATTCTTGCAGGCCAGTGATCAGTATATTGGCATCACAGATATCCCACCACAGACCCAAGGTAAATCCCAGGGAGACTGTTAGCAATCCAGCTAATAATCAGCTGGGTGCAGACTCTGCTGCTCATAATGGTGGCATAATGAAGACATTTGCCAGTGGCCACAAAGCAGTCACAGGACATGGCAGCCAACAGGAGAAATTCTGTGCACCTAAGAAGAAAAGAAAAAATGATTGGGTTAAACAAGTACCATAGGAAATTGCTTTATCCATAGTCACAATGCTGACCAGAAATCTAGGGATTCAGGCAGATGTCAATGAGATTTCTAAGAAGGAGAAATTCTGAAGGAAGTAATACGTGGGTGCTTTGAGTGGGAATCCACCAGGGTGAGCAGGATGATTATCAGATTTCCAGTGATACTCAATAAATATATTGGAAATAAAAAAAAGAATATTGCAATTTGCCAGGTAGGGTCATCTGTGACTCGTAGAAGTGTGAATGTTGTTACCATTGTATGGCTCCCCATGGCTAAATATCCTCTGAATTAAATCAGATCATGGAAAAAATAAATAATTGTTTTTTAAGTTTAAAAGTCTTCTCTAAGCAAAGATTTGAAAGTGATGTAAAAAATTCAAGTAATCCAGGTGAAATGTGTGAAATTTAGAATGGTAAACAGCTTTACTAGTACTTAAACTCTCATGTTTACTCAGTAAACTACAAAGGAGAAACAAAAAGCAATTGAGGCAGGCTCACATAACAATGATCCTTTGCAGTGCTTATTAAGACCCTGACTTCTTTGGGACATGAAATCCTCTAATAAACAAGTCATACTGATACCAGAAAGTCTGTTTATCTTCAACAGCTAGGTTCATACCTACACAAATTCTGCCTGGGCAGCTTTTGCAAATTTACAGTACCCTAAGATGCCCTGCCCTAAACAATTCACATAGTCACATCCTCCTTACCTTGCCTTCCCCATTTCACCATACCCTTTCTTTGTTCTAAGCAGGTATATAAACCATTTCCCCACCACTTTTCTTTGAGCAGTAAGTTTCTTTTAGTTCTGCTCCCTTGTGTGCCACATAGCTCAATAAACTTATTCTGCATTTTAGTTTTCAGACTCTGTTTCCAACTTAAGGAATGTGTATGTCTTCCTAACAATACTTTGCTTGTCTATGCTATTTTTTGTCCATCTCTAAGAAGTGGGAATATGCAAGAAATATTTTGGGATCAAGTGCTTGTCCTTGATCATCAGTTGTACCACTTCAACATCCACTTCAGACCTTTCTATTCCTCTGCTTTTAGCCTTTTCACATAACAGTCAGAAGCACAGGCTTAATCCTGCTGATTTCATCTCCTTCTCTGACTACTCATATTCTAAATTCTCTTCAGATCTTTACTTTGCAACAGTATGGCTTTAATATTTCTTTTTCATAAGTATCTATAAGTTTCTCTGATTTAAAGTTTTGTTTAAGATATTGAGAAGTAATGTTCCTAAATATTTTCAGATTTTTTATTTCAGAAATTTATTTTATCTAATGTTACTATAACTTTCTATAGCTATTTTCACTGTTTTTTGTTGTAAAATATAACATATATATATACAAAAAAGAAAGAAAAAAGCAATAATTTTCAAAGCACACTTCAACAAGTAGCTATAAAACAGTTTCTAGAGTTTGTCAGCGACTACCATGACCTCATCTCAGATTTTTCCTTCTAGCTGTTCCAAAACACTGGTGGCTTTATCAGAGCTATAGTAATTGAATCATACAGTATCTATCCTTTTGTGACTGGTTTATTTCATTCAGCATTATAGCCTCAAGCTTCATCCATATTGTCATATGTTTCCAGGCATCATTTTGTCTAAATGCCTCATAATATTCCATCGTATGTATAGATCACATTTTGCTTATCCATTCATCTGTTGATAGGTACCTGGATTGTTTCCATCTCCTGGCAATTGTGATCAGTGCTGTTATGAACATCGGTGTGCAAATGTCTGTTCATGTCACTGCCCTTAACTCTTCTGGGTATATACCAAATATTGGTATTGCCAGGTCATAGGGAAACTCAATATTTTGTTTTCTGAGGAATCACCAAACTGTTTTCCACAGCAGCTGAACCATTTTACATTCCCATCAACAGTGAATAAGTGTTCCAATTTCTCCACATCCTCTCCAATTTATAGTTTCCTGCTTATTAGCAGGCATTCTTGTAGGTATGAGGTGATATCTCATTGTCATCTTAATTTGCATTCCCCTTATAGCCAATGAAGATGAGTAGCTGTTCATGTGCTTTTTAGCCTTTTGTATTTGCTCTTCAGAAATACATTTCCTATTCATATCTTTTGTCCATTTTATAATTGGGTTCTTTGTTCTTCTCTTGTTGAGCTGTATAATTATTTATGTACACAAGATATTAAGTCTTTATCTGATAAAAACTGGACTTGTAAAGTGGAATACAGGTAAATAATAAATATCCAATATGAGGCACAGGGTGTAAAGCTGGAAAACTGGGGGAAAAGAGCACAGTGGAAGAGATAGGTATGGCACAGTAAAAAATTCTAATATACATGTAAATTAATATCCCAAAGGAGGGGAGAGAGAATATACAGCAGAAGCAATATTCAAATCAGAAACTTCTAGGTTTGCCAAAGTGAAAAGATATAGGCCCACAGATTCAAGCACCTTAGAGAAACCTGTTCAAAGAAATATAAAAAAAAGTACCTCTGCCAACTCAGAAAAAACTTCCCACAAAAGTAGAAGAAAGGGAAAATAGTTTTATTATTAATATTGAACCATAATGTAACACACATCCTAGGTAATTTTCTAGAAAAATTGCAAAGAGAGAAAGAAATTTTACTCTTTTATATAGCCAGGCAAGTACAACCTATTACATATATGCGCATATACATAAACAATAAAGGGAGGACTAGACAGTACAGTTTGTCACACATAGTTCATCCTAATTCAGCAGGCCACTTGTCTTAGCCAATTGCCTTTATTATCAGCAAAATAAACGTCTTAAATCTTAATGACAGGTAAATGCAACTTTGAGCCAGATGCCAGCAGACATTAGTCCTTTACACTCCCACAGAAACTGGGGCATTTTCTGCTTTGATGATTACATTTTAAAGACATCATCCACCCTAGTCCTTAAGAAAAAAGCATTCCTGGTTCATAAAAATATCACGAGGCTTATCTACCTTTTAAAAAGATTTCCATACATCTCAAATGGACAGAGAATAATTTACAATGAAAATTTTTGAAACATAAATGCTCTAAAAAAAGGGTTGGGAGTATCTCTTTCTATTTTTACAATGGGGAAAATTTAATTTTCTTTTCTGTTTTGCATTTACTCTTACAAAACCCCAAAAAGGGTAATTACAATGAAAATCACACTCAGAGGTCTTTTCATTAAAAATTACTATGATCAAGGGCAATCATTTTGAGTTCACAACTCAAATGATTCTTTAGTTCTCTTCAATCAGTAACCAAACAATATACTTGGATGAAATTTGGGCTAAAGTCAAAGGGAATATAGTACAGCCAAGGGAGGGATTATGTATAAATACCATATAAGGAAGTCATTTGTGCCATTCACCATTATGTTCTTCTGGGTATCAATTAGAGTACAGAAAGGAAAATATAATTACCACCAAGGGACATTTCACACAAGGGATTCCATATTGAAGATGGCAGCAGTGAAGGAGGAAAAAGGAACACAAAGTTCACTCAGAAATAAAACTCTTACCTCAGAGATTAACATTAAAAAAAAAGGTAGTGCAAGTGTATGACTTCTGGGGATAGGTCATAAAATGCATTGATATATTGGATTGCTTGCTCAAGAAGAAAAGGTGGATTTTGGAACCTAGGAGCTCAGAGTAGAGGCTGTATGGAGTTTGAATTCTTATGAAGACATGATGCTGTTTGTTTGCTTTTCATTCCTGAAGAGTCAGAGGAGATACCCCACAAACTTAGTGTGCAGATCATCAGAGAGCTGTAGTGAGGCAACTTCTGGGAATCTTAAAATGAGCTAAAGCTGCAACCAACTGTCTCTATGAAGTCAATTGCAACTGCTGGGGTCATGCAGGCAGATATCAAGGCAAAATTTTTTTTTAATGTTCCTGAAATTAGAAATACTTTCCCATTTTGTTGCAGTGTCAGGAAACAAGCTGGAAGAAAAGACCAGGTAATGAATGCAGTTTGCAGAAAATGATGCTCAAATTTTAGGGGTACATGCTGAAAGGTAGATTTGGAGCTAAAAGATGATATACAGATAATTAGTGCATTCTGTTTTGTGACAGTTAGTATGATTTTGATCCCTTGCCTTCACAATTATAAATAGGCTTTTTTGACTACCTAGGGACATGAAATATAGGTATACACTTTGCCAATTATAAATGGAAAAATATATTATCCTCTGTATTGTTCTCCATTATATCTTCTACTGGACAGTCACTGATGATAATTCAAATGATGTCTACTCACATCCTAGAAGGAGTAAAATGTGAAGGTGAGTCTTCAGCCAATTTTCATGTGACCTCTATAGCAAGTGAGAAATGAATTTGTTTAAAGACACTGAAGTTTGATGCTGTATGTTAATGAAGCACATTCATAAACTAATCCTGAATAATATACTTTATAAGTAATGGGTTTATGAAAGACTACAGAACATAACACAGTTGCTAACCCTATAAATTTTCCTTGCTTTATTATCCTTCTACATTATCCCAAATATTTTATACAAGAAATGTTGGTGATGAATTTATAATTTATAAATCATTTATCATTATTTATAATTTAAATATCATTAAATAGCATATTCAAGATATTAAAGGAGAATTTGCTGAAATACAAAAGAATGGATATTACCAAAAGAAGAGTAAAATCAATTACAGTTTGGCTTTCCCTTTGGTCAAGGGACTGAATTTATTTTATTTATTTTTGACTGTTTGAGAAGTAGTGGCTTTGTATTAGAAACAGTATTCAGTTGTTTCTGTAATGGCTTATTGCTTTATGTGGGTAGAAGTTTTTCTATTGGTATAAGCACCAAAGGGAAAGTCTGGGCCAGATAGGAGATACTTCATAATTGATTTACTTTCCATATCTTCTGACTTGAGAAATGGAAGGAAAAAATACATTTCCAAGTCCCATGTTCTTTTAGGGAAATTGTAACAACCTAAATCAAATCTTTCCACATCTCCTAAGATAATATATTAATAGGAAGAGTAAATAGAGTTACCCATAACTCAAGCACTCACATAAGTAGATTATAAAAGTCATTGCAAAGCCTGTGAGAGTGCATCATAACAAAGAATAGTGTAGGAATTATATGGAATGGAGGAAAGTTAACTATGTCTTTGATAAGAAAAAAATGTATTAAAAAATTAAATCGGATAAGATCATTGTGAATGCACTTCAGATGTAAAAAGACACTAAATGGAAGAATAATGACTTTGGTGCACCAAGCAATGGATTAGTAGGGAGTACGAAGTAAAGAACTGGAAAATTTACAGAATCTGAACTGGGCTTCTGAAAAAGTCATCATTTCTGAGTGTGAGAAAGTACCCTGTGTATTAGTTCCATATACTGAACAACATGTTACTACACACTGAGCAACTTAAAATGGCACATGTTTATTAGCACATGGTTTCTATAGTCAGGAGTCCAGGAAATGCTTAGGTAGGTGTTCTGCAAACCAGCCATCCAGGTGTCACAAGGGCTGGATTCTCCTCTGGAAGCTCAACTAGAGATGGGTCCTCCGAGTCTTACTGAGGACGTTACTCATTAAGCTTAATCTGAATTCATTTCCTTATGACTGCAGAATTCATGGAAGCTTGCTTTAACAGCAATAAAGAAAAAGATTCATAGCAAGTCTGTTAACAATAGACTTATATGAAGTAAGACAGTCATGAGAGTGACATCACTCAATCTTTGCCTTTTCCATTAGCTAAATGTGAGTCAGAGGTCCTTTCCACACAGATGGGAAGGAGGATGCACGTGGACATGAGCACTAAGATTGGGGATCATGGAGACTACCTTAAAATCTGTCACCCCACCGAGCTTAATATTTCCCTTAGGAAGTAAGTGGTGAAAGTCAAAGAAAAGTGTCTGTAACAATGACATTTTCTTTTAAAAATTATTCAGAAAAAGTGAGCAAATGTACTGTTTTTAATGGAGAAAAATACTGTCCTTTACTGAAACAACAAAAAATATGTTCTTGAAATTTCTATACCTTTAGAATTTCCTGCCATGACAAAACCCAGGAGAATATAAAACACATAATTCTAAGGACAAAAAATAATTCAGCATCTGTAAAGAATACTGTCAGAGGAAGGCAAAAAATGAAAATGAAACAGTTCAATAGCTAAAAATAATGTACCAAGCCTCAATAGTCTGGCAGGAAAAATTAGACAACTGGAAAACAATACACAAACTCTGTTTGCTGTCTCTTCTAATGTGAAATAAACAATTTAAGGAATTTTTGCAGATAAGCGATATTATCAGTTTTATGTTGATATAGTCTTTCAAATTTCATTGCATCTCAATGATATGCCTTTCCACTGACAAACTTACCTAGAATAAGTACAGAATATAGTTTGTATTAAAAATTACACCTTTTATGTGTTTTTGGTCTATTCCCCTTGCTTATTTCTACTTCTTCAGATGTTTATGTAAACTATGAAGGGACACATCTTTGAGGTTAAAATAACAATAATACTTACAATATGAAATTTAAAATAATTCTATTATTCCCTCTCTGTTGTTTTACATTGTATACCTCTCTGAATTTTAATGCTCAAAAAAATCAGTTCCTAAGGATATTTAACTAAAATTGTGCAACATAACTTCAGTGTACACCAATCACAACCATTCTCCAGAGATGATATTTTCCTATCGTGTATGAATTCTACGTGACCAGCTTAGGAAAAAATGATTTAAAGTCTGACCATGTAGAAAATAATATTTAGAAAACCCACATCTCTCTCCAGAAGGCAAAGATTAATATTTTGCACCTCATTCTTCTTCCCAAGAGTATTTAGAGTCAACTAAAATATCCTATTAGGTAAGTTATATCTCAACATCTAGGATTTTAGAATAACTTTATTTTCATGAAATTTTTTGGAAACAGATATTAAATACCTGGCCTTGGAGAGTGCAATTCAAGAGAGTCCCTTACATTTCAAATGCTTTCTGTCTCACCAATTCTCATTCATATGCCTACACAGCTCACCTCTTTTCCATAGCTATCATTCCTTGATTCTCACTCAAGGACTGAGCGCTCTCCCTCTTATGAGGTTAAAGCTTTGCTTAATTAATCAGAAAAATATAGAGTTTTATCACCTCATTTTATCTGATCGCTGTAATTATTGCTCTGAATCTGCAAAGTCCCCACATTTTCCACTTTTCTGTCCTTTTTAAATTTTTAAAATTATTTTAGAGAGTACTATGTCCAGCTCATGCATGCTTGAGCTCTGGTCCTGAATTCCTGCTTAAAGAGTTGCCAACCTATGATAAGGGTTTGTTTACATCAATCCCCTCCCATTCCTAAAGCTGCTAGCTTTATTTCTGAACAAAGTCAAAAATGCTAACTTTATACCAAAGACCCTGTTAGTCAATGAAAGACTCTGCAACACTAGCTGAGTTTCAGACATTCATTTTACATGGATTGACTGCTGATTAAGTCTATGCACAAGTGTTATTATTGATTGGGACACACATTTCTCACCATGTTACCAACTCTTTCTTGAATCACAAGTTGCAGGATCTCTTGGATTCTTGAATTGTACCCTGTACATACCTTCACCCAGCAACTGTAGCCTTTCTATCTGGGCCTGCCCCTGTTTTAGGAATATAGTCTTCTATTACATTTATTTCCACAATATTACAATCTCACTAACAGAATAATTTTTCCAAATCCCACCTACACCATATAAGAGGATCAGTGGGTAATAAAATCAAAGGAAAAGCAAGTTGGGAAGTCTATAAATTCTCCAGAAATGAAGCCAGTTAAAGTAAAAGTTAAAGTAAAGCAATGAAGCCTTTGGATTTAACAAACTGCTTCCACATAGCATTATATGTATATTCTCCATTTCACAATGTATTTAATTTTTGCATTTTCTATAGATTTCATAACTTAGTGAGATGACTTGTCTGACAATCAGAATCTCTTCTAAAAATAAGGTGAGCTATTGTTAAATTCAAAAGGTAAAATATTTGATTTCTAAGTCTGTTTATAATTACTTATATATATAAAGTATGGTGGCCTAGAGTCTTACTTAAAAATTAATCCTTATTATAGGCAAGGCTTTCATTAATCCTGTTGATAAAAAAAATTAAAAAGCATTTTCTAACAAAACAAACTTCAAAATTTTTCTTTTTCATGAAGTCATTGAGAGACATGGTCATTAGTATAGTGGCTTAGCAATAATAAAAACAGTTCATTATACTTTATAGTTTACCACAAATTTGTTCATTCATGACTAAATATTTAGAAGAACTTAAATCCATTTGATAAGTTTCATTTTTTTAAATTTTTATATATTCATGTGTTTTTTAGTCATATCAGCTGACTCATGCAATAAATTACATAACCAGTGACCTATAAACCAGTAACAGCATAGATTTGCTTCATTCTTATTCACACATATGTTCAGCATTCAGTGAAGCTCAGTGGTTAATGTATTGTCTCAATATAGGTCTTTTGTGTTTTTTTAACCAGCTGATACAATGAAAAAAAAAATAACACTCATGTCAATGACTTAATGCTTTTGTCTTTATTTATAGATTTGTCAGCAGTCAACGATTAGAAATGAAAAATCATACGTCTGTGAAAGAGTTCATCCTTCTGGGATTAACAGAGAATCCAAAGCTCAATGTTTTGATTTTTCTATTTCTGTTTGTCACATATATACTGAGTATAATTGGAAACTTGACAATCATCACCCTCACTCTGATAGATTCCCAACTCAAAACTCCCATGTACTTCTTCCTTAGGAATTTCTCTTTCCTAGAAATCTCATTCACAACAGTTAGCATTCCTAGATTTCTGGTCAGCATTGTAACAGGGAAAATGAGCATTTCTTATCATTCTTGCATGGCCCAGCTGTTTTTTCTCATCCTGCTTGGTTCAACAGAATTTTTCCTGTTGACTGCTATGTCTTATGATCGTTATGTGGCTATCTGCAAGCCCCTGCATTACACAACAATAATGAACAGCAAAATGTGCATCCGACTTGTAATTAGCTCTTGGCTGGCTGGATTTTTCATTATCTTTCCACCTGTGATCATGGGTCTCCAAGTGGATTTCTGTGACTCCAACATTATCGACCACTTCACCTGTGACACTTCTCCTATGCTGCTGATCTCCTGCACAGACACAGCATTCCTAGAACTCATGGGTTTTTTCCTGGCAGTATTCACTCTCTTGTCAACCTTAACATTGGTGATTCTTTCCTATGCATTCATCCTTAGAGCAATTCTTAGAATCCCCTCTACAGAGCAAAGGAAAAAAGCCTTTTCCACTTGTTCCTCACACATCATTGTTGTCTCTATTTCTTATGGAAGCTGCATTTTCATGTATGTTAAAACTTCAGCAAAAGAAGGGGTGGCTTTTACCAAAGGTATAGCAGTACTCAATACATCTGTTGCCCCAATGCTAAATCCTTTCATTTATGCCTTAAGGAATCAACAGGTTAAAAACTCCTTTAAAAATGCAGTCAAAAGATGTTTCTCAAATAAATTTTATTCGTTTTAAATTAATAACCAGAAAATTAAATGAAAGCTATGTGTAACACAATATTTCCACTTTACCTCTCTCCATTCACTTCTACATTCAGCTTACTTTTCCTTTAGGATTTGTTCTCCATTCATCTAATTTTAACCTCATTTGGTTCACTGTTTTTTTCATACATATTTACATGTCCTGAAATTTTCTAAGCATGGCTGTTTTGAAATCACATGTATGGATTTGAATGGTATCTAATAAGAATGCAATAATTTACTCACAATCACTGAAGAACTCTCCACCTAGACACCAATCAAAAGCTAAAAAAAACAGTTATAATCAATCAATTCTGAAAAATTATTTCTCTCAGTACATTAAACAAGGCCATTAAAATGAGCTCTTAAGTCAAGTGAAGGCTTCTATCCATTAGATGTTTCTATTTCTCTTTATAGCTTCTATGGTTTTTACTTTATGAACATGGACATTATGTTATTTGGTTTATAGGTGTTATCTCTTCATTGTGAATTGCACCATATAATATTATAAATTATCTTTTTAAATGCTTTTTTTGGGCGAGCTTCTGAGGATACTTTAAGTAAGGCTTTGATTTTCCTACCAGGCCTCAATACCATCACAGGAAACACCCTTAAATAATTAAACTTATTATTATTCATAGTCTGGAGCTTATCTGAAATGCTTTTGGAGAGAATCTGGTTTGCCTTGGATGTCCTGATACCTAATTTCTTCTTTTGATTTTTCAAAACCATAGGTTTTTCATATTTAGGATATTACTCAAAATATTTGGAGTATTGATGAAAACTACATTGTCTTCTAGTGTTTTTATGGATTCATTCTTCTAAAAGAATCCCTCATGATTCCTATGTGAGGTAGGAAGGTGTGGAGTAAGCATGTGTGCTCAACCACAGCGTGATGTAGAACTTTTCCTCCAATCAATTCTTAGTAAGAAGCTCTACATTTATAGGAATAAAACTTTGCTTAGGGATCATCCATTTCTTTCATCAGTATCTTCTTCATCCACACAAATTGCACATGTATACAAAATCATTTACCATATGTATAATTTTCTTTCATATTCCTTAAAATTCTGTTTTGATTCTCTTTTCCCCATACTAAAAATATGTTCTTCTGAAAGAGTTTGAAGAAACAGGGTTACATATAATCAAAAAATAGGTGAAAATTCTGTCTATGAGTATACATTTATAAACCATCTTTATGCTATTTGCATTTGATGTCTCAGTAAAAAGATTTAAAACTTTCACAACTTAAAAATGTTTGGCTAAATTTGTTAATGATTTCAGTTAGATTTGGGGAATATACTGGAGTCTCAGGCTTCATAGATATGAATTTTCTAGCTACTCCAGATTTCTGATTTGTTTCTATCTTTGCTTCATAAGGATTTTCATAGTTTCATTAGTGAGGGCATACTTGGCAAACTCACCAGGAATGAGACAGGGAACAAAAGAGTTCAGGCAAAGGCTTTATTTCAGGGAAAAACAGAGTCTCCTGGCCAGCATTTTAGGAGTGAGAGAGAAACAGCTGCCCTGAGGTGGTGTGGGATAGGGTTTTTAAGGCTTAGGGTTAGGGTTTTTAAGGCTTAGGCGATCAGGGTTCAGATGGGTCTCTATTGGCTAGTTTTCAGAAATAGGGGGCTAAGTTAGGAGTTGGCAGCTTTCCATTGGTAAAGTTTAAAATTCAAATACTGAGGCATTTTCTTCCTGTGGGACCCACGGAGTAGGTGCCCTTAGTCATGGAGTACTTGGGCCATGTGCAATACTTCCGGAGAAGGTGGCAGCTTAGTAAGACGCGCGGACCTTAGTTCCTTCTCCAGAACAGCTACTAGGGGAGTAGAAACGATACAGAACAGTTTCCAGAGCCACGACAGCGATCAAAAAGACAGTGTACCCCATCCTGGAATGGCTGACTGGCTGAGAGAACCCGCTCCGGTGAGATCGCCGAGGGGCGCGGGGTTCCCCGGGTGGGGTGGTAAAAGCGACCGGAGTCCATCCCTTCCTCCTTCCTGGGCCAGCTGGCAGAATTGGGCAGGCAGTCTCCTCAAGCCGTGGCAGCTGGCGCCCCAACCACACGTGGCCCCCTGGACCAACTGAGAGAACTGGATTGGAAATCCCCAGGCCGCAGAGAATGGTGACGGGGGGGGGGGTCCCTTCCAAACACGTGACTCCCCGGTCCGGCTGGGAACAGTGCACTTTCCTGGGCCACGGCGGCTGGTGCCCTCCCGCAACACTTGGCACCCCGGACCGACTAGGAAATTCAGACGGGCACTCTCACGGGCTGCGGAGGCCAGCAACCCTCCCCGCATTCGGAACCCCGGGCCGGCTGGCACTCTTTCAAGTGCTTCGGCTGGTGAACCCCCCCCCCCATGGCGAGAGTTTTCCAAAGTTAAAGGACCCACAGCACCTTTTACTGGTGGGACCCGCAGACAAACGTGTGCCACGAGCACCACCTACTGAGCAGGATAAGAAAAACAGAACCTAGAGATTTCACAGAAAAATCTTTCAACCTGTTCGGTCCAATACCCAGGGAAATCTGACTAAATGCCCAGAAGCCAGCAGAAGATAACGGATCATGCTCAAAAAATTGAAAATATGGCCCAGTCAAAGGAACATACCAATAGTTCAAAAGAGATACAGGAGCTGAGACAACTAATGCTGAATATACGAACAGAAATGGAAAACCTCTTCAAAAACGAAATCGATAAATTGAGGGAAGACATGAAGAAGACATGGGCTGAACAAAAAGAAGAAAGAGAAAAACTGAAAAAACAAATCACAGAGCTTATGGAAGTGAAGGATAAAGTAGAAAAGATGGAAAAAACAATGGATACCTACAATGATAGATTTAAAGAGACAGAAGATAGAATTAGTGATTTGGAGGATGGAACATCTGAATTTCAAAAGGAAACAGAAACTATTGGGAAAAGAATGGAAAAATTTGAACAGGGTATCAGGGAACTCAAGGACAATACGAACCGCACAAATATACGTGTTGTGGGTGTCCCAGAAGGAGAAGAGAAGGGAAAAGGTGGGGAAAAACTAAAGGAAGAAATTATCACTGAAAGTTTCCCAACTCTTATGAAAAAAATAAAATTACAGATCCAAGAAGTGCAGTGCACCGCAAAGAGATTAGACCCAAATAGGCATTCTCCAAGACACTTACTAGTTAGAATGTCAGAGGTCAAAGAGAAAGAGAGGATCTTGAAAGCAGCAAGAGAAAAACAATCCATCACATACAAGGGGAAACCCAATAAGATTATGTGTAGATTTCTCAGCAGAAACCATGGAAGCTAGAAGACAGTGGGGTGATATATTTAAATTACTAAAAGAGAAAAACTGCCAACCAAGACTCCTATATCCAGCAAAATTGTCCTTCAAAAATGAGGGAGAAATTAAAACATTCTAGGACAAAAAGTCACTGAGAGAATTTGTGACCAAGAGACCAGCTCTGCAAGAAATACTGAAGGGAGAAGTAGAATCAGATACAAAAAACAGAAGAGAGAGGTATGGAGAAGAGTGTAGAAAGAAGGAAAGTCAGATATGATATATATAATACAAAAGGCAAAATGTTAGAGGAAAATATTATCCAAACAGTAATAACACTAAATGTTAATGGACTGAATTCCCCAAACAAAAGACATAGACTGGAAGAATGGATTAAAAAACAGGATTCTTCCATATGCTGTCTACAGGAAACACATCTTAGATCCAAAGATAAACATAGGTTGAAAGTGAAAGGTTGGGAAAAGATATTTCATGCAAATAACAACCAGAAAAGAGCAGGAGTGGCTATACTAATATCCAACAAATTAGACTTCAAATGTAAAACAGTTAAAAGAGACAAAGAAGGACACTATATACTAATAAAAGGAACAATTAAACAAGAAGACATAACAATCATAAATATTTACACACCGAACCAGAATGCCCCAAAATACGTGAGGAATACACTGCAAACACTGAAAAGGGAAATAGATTCATATACCATAATAGTTGGAGACTTCAATTCACCACTCTCATCAATGGACAGAACATCTAGACAGAGGATCAATAAAGAAATAGAGAATCTGAATATTACTATAAAGGAGCTAGACTTAACAGACATTTATAGGACATTACATCCCACAACAACAGGATACACCTTTTTCTCAAGTGCTCATGGATCATTCTCAAAGACAGACCATAGGCTGGGTCACAAAGCAAGTCTTAACAAATTTAAAAAGATTGAAATCATACACAACACTTTCTCGCATCATAAAGGAATGAAGTTGGAAATCAATAATAGACAGTGTGCCAGAAAATTCACAAATACCTGGAGGCTCAACAACACACTCTTAAACAACGAGTGGGTCAAAGAAGAAATTGCAAGAGAAATTAGTAAATACCTCGAGGCGAATGAAACGAAAACACAACATATCAAAATCTATGGGACACAGCAAAGGTAGTGCTAAGAGGGAAATTTATTGCCCTAAATGCCTATATCAGAAAAGAAGAAAAGGCAAAAATGCAGGAATTAACTGTCCACTTGGAAGAACTGGAGAAAGAACAGCAAACTAATCCCAAAGCAAGCAAAAGGAAAGAAATAACAAAGATTAGAGCAGAAGTAAATGAAATTGAAAACATGAAAACAATAGAGAAAATCAATAAGATTGATGGGCCCTTATCAAGATTGACAAAAAGAAGAAGAGAGAGGATGTAAATAAATAAGATCAGAAATGGAAGAGGAGACATAACTACTGACCTCACAGAAATAAAGGAGGTAATAACAGGATACTATGAACAACTTTACACTAATAAATACAACAATTTAGATGAAATGGACGGGTTCCTGGAAAGACATGAACAACCAACTTTGACTCAAGAAGAAATAGATGACCTCAACAAACCAATAACAAGTAAAGAAATTGAATCAGTCATTCAAAAGCTTCCTAAAAAGAAAGTTCAGGATGAGATGGCTTCACATGTGAATTCCATCAAACATTCCAGAAAGAATTAGTACCAACTCTCCTCAAGCTCTTCAAAAAAATCAAAGCGGAGGGAAACCTACCTAATTCATTCTATGAAGCCAACATCACCCTCATACCAAAATCAGGCAAAGATATTACAAAAAAAGAAAACTACAGGCCAATCTCTCTAATGAATATAGATGCAAAAATTCTCAACAAAATTCTAGCAAATCGAATCCAACAACACATTAAAAGAATTATACATCATGACCAAGTAGGATTCATCCCAGGTAGGCAAGGATGGTTCAACATAAGAAAATCAATTAATGTAATATACCATATCAACAAATCAAAGCAAAAAAATCACATGATCATCTCAATTGATGCAGAGAAGGCATTTGACAAGATTCAACATCCTTTCCTGTTGAAAACACTTCAAAAGATAGGAATACAAGGGAACTTCCTTAAAATGATAGAGGGAATATATGAAAAACCCACAGCTAATATCATCCTCAATGGGGAAAAATTGAAAACTTTCCCCCTAAGATCAGGAACAAGACAAGGATGTCCACTATCACCACTATTATTCAACATTGTGTTGGAGGTTCTAGCCAGAGCAATTAGACAAGAAAAAGAAATGCAAGGCATCAAAATTGGAAAAGAAGAAGTAAAACTATCACTGTTTGCAGACGATATGATACTATATGTTGAAAACCTGGAAAAATCCACAACAAAACAACTAGAGCTAATAAATGAGTACAGCAAAGTAGCAGGTTACAAGATCAACATTCAAAAATCTGTAGCATTTCTATACACTAGCAATGAACAAGCTGAGGGAGAAATCAAGAAACGAATCCCATTTACAATTGCAACTAAAAGAATAAAATACCTAGGAATAAATTTAACTAAAGAGACAAAAAACCTATATAAAGAAAACTACAAAAAACTGCTAAAAGAAATCACAGAAGACCTAAATAGATGGAAGGGCATACCGTGTTCATGGATTGGAAGACTAAATATAGTTAAGATGTCAATCCTACCTAAATTGATTTACAGATTCAATGCAATACCAATAAAAATCCCAACAGCTTATTTTTCAGAAATAGAAAAACCAATAAGCAAATATATCTGGAAGGGCAGGGTGCCCCGAATTGCTGAAAACATCTTGAGGAAAAAAAATGAAACTGGAGGTCTCACACTGTCTGACTTTAAGGCATATTATGAAGCCACAGTGGTCAAAACAGCATGGTACTGGCATAAAGATAGATATATCGACCAATGGAATTGAATAGAGTGCTCAGATATAGACCCTCTCATCTATGGACATTTGATCTTTGATAAGGCAGTCAAGCCAACTCACCTGGGACAGAACAGTCTCTTCAATAAATGGTGCCTAGAGAACTGGATATCCATATGCAAAAGAATGAAAGAAGACCCATATCTCACACCCTATACAAAAGTTAACTTAAAATGGATCAAAGATCTAAACATTAGGTCTAAGACCATAAAACAGTTAGAGGAAAATGTAGGGAGATATCTTATGAAACTTACAATTGGAGGTGGTTTTATGGACCTTAAACCTAAAGCAAGAGCACTGAATAAGGAAATAAATAAATGGGAGCTCCTCAAAATTAAACACTTTTGTGCATCAAAGAACTTTATCAAGAAAGTAGAAAGACAGCCTACACAATGGAGACAACATTTGGAAATGACATATCAGCTAAAGGTCTAGTATCCAGAATTTATAAAGAGATTGTTCAACTCAACAACAAAAAGACAGCCAACCCAATTACAAAATGGGAAAAAGACTGAACAGACACCTACCAGAAGAGGAAATACAAATGGCCAAAAGGCACATGAAGAGATACTCAATGTCCCTGGCCATTAGAGAAATGCAAATCAAAACCACAATGAGATATCATCTCACACCCACCAGAATGGCCATTATCAACAAAACAGAAAATGACAAGTGCTGGAGAGGATGTGGAGAAAGAGGCACACTTATCCACTGTTGGTGGGAATGTCAAATGGTGCAAGCACTGTGGAAGGCAGTTTGGCGGTTCCTCAAAAAGCTGAATATAGAATTGCCATATGACCCAGCAATACCATTGCTGGGTATCTACTCAAAGGACTTAAGGGCAAAGACACAAACAGACATTTGCACACCCATGTTTATAGCAGCGTTATTTACAATTGCAAAGAGATGGGAACAGCCAAAATGTCCATCAACAGACGAGTGGCTAAACAAACTGTGGTATATACATATGATGGAATATTATGCAGCTTTAAGACAGGATAAACTTATGAAGCATGTAATAACATGGATGGACCTATAGAACATTATGCTGAGTGAGTCTAGCCAAAAACTAAAGGACAAATACTGTATGGTCCCACTGATGTGAACCGACATTCGAGAATAAACTTGGAATATGTCATTGGTAACAGAGTCCAGCAGGAGTTAGAAACAGGGTAAGATAATGGGTAATTGGAGCTGAAGAGATACAGACTGTGCAGCAGGACTAGATACAAAAACTCAAAAATGGACAGCACAATAATACCTAATTGTAAAGTAATCATGTTAAAACACTGAATGAAGCTACATCTGAGCTATAGGTTTTTTTTGTTTTTTTTTTTACTATTATTATTACTTTTATTTTTTTCTCTATATTAACATTCTATATCTTTTTCTGTTGTGTTACTAGTTCTTCTAAACCGATGCAAATGTACTAAGAAACGATGATCATGCATCTATGTGATGATGTTGAGAATTACTGATTGCTTATGTAGAATGGTATGATTTCTAAATGTTGGGTTAATTTCTTTTTTCCGTTAATTAATAAAAATATACATATATTATACAAATTAAAAAAAAATTCAAATACTGCCTTAGGCAGCAGTGTTGTAAATACTGCAGGGGTAGACAGTGTGTAAGGGAAGATTATACAAGAATGTATTTAACAGTGAGTGGAGGCTGAGTAATGGGAGTTTATCACAAGAGGGCAGCTGATGGAGGTTGAAGGCGTTGATGGACAGGGAAAGAGATGCCGGGTGGTGTGGTTTGGGCTGAGAGAGTCTATCTGAAATGTTTGCCAGGGGTAGGTTATATTCTGAGGTGAAGGGGTCTTGTTCTCCAGGCCTAACAATTAGTTGCCCTGGAGATTCCATATACCTTTGGATACTTGCTTCCCATCTATTGATGTAGGTATAACAAAAGCACTGTGGTGCTCTGTGAAGTCCAGATCTTTCAATGCTTATAGGTAGAGAGAAATTATGTGCTGGTAAATATTTAATAGCCAGTTACTTTATATCAAATTTTTGTTGAAAATGGGCATTTAGTTAATATAGTGTCACCACTCTATATCAGATGTCCCCGCAGACTTGTTGCTATCATTACTTCTCTTACTTCCTGTTTGTTTAGTAACCTCACTGAACTATTGCAGTTGGTTCTGAATTCTGTGCATTGTAAATCTGCAAAGTCCTTTTGAAAAATATAGGTGTTCTAATTTGCTAACTGATAGATTGCAATATACCAGAAACAGAACAGCTTTTTAAAAAGGGGAATTTAATAAGTTGCTAGTTTACAGTTCTAAGGCTGAGAAAATGCCCCAATGAAAACAAGTCTATAGAAATGTCCAATCAAAGGCATCCAGGGAAAGATATCTTGGTTCAAGAAGGTCAATGAAGTTCACAGTTTCTTCTCAAGTGGAAGTGCACCTGTTGAACACAGTCAGAGTTTCTCTCTCAGTTGGAAAGGCACATGGTGAACACAGCGTCATCTGCTAGCTTTCTCCCCTGGCTTCTGGTTTCGTGAAGCTCCCTGGGAGGCATTTTCCTTCTTCATCTCCAAAGGTCACTGGTTCATGGACTCTCTGCTTCATAGTGCTATTCTCTCTGAATCTCCATTCTCCAAAATGTTTCCTTTTTATACGACTCCAATAAACCAATCAAGACCCACCCAAATGGGTTGAGACATGTCATCACCTAATCCAGCTTAACAACCACTCTTGACTAAATCACATCATCCAGGGAGATGACCTGATCACAGTTTCAAACATACAATATTGAATAGGGATTATTCTACCTTTTATGAAATGGTATTTTGATTAAAATATGGCTTTTCTAGGGGGCGTACTTCCTTTCAAGACAGCACAATAGGGGAGGAGTTATCCAATGATACATGATATTTTCTTAAAGAGTTGCCTGTAATCTTCTACAAAACTGCTCTGGGTGAAAAGTCATTCTTTTAAACTCCAGGCACTTTACAAGACAGGCTTAGATTTCACTTTCTACTGGCATGTCACCTCCTATCAGTCAGAACTCTGAGAGTCTTGAAGTCTCCTTACCCAGGTCTCTCCTGGGCTTGCACACAGTCCTTCCTGTGTTTTTCACTCTAGATACTCATGAATATGCTGCAGTTTATGAAAGTTTCTTATAATTGTCTAGTTCTTTGGGATTTTCTTAAAAATATTTGGCTGAGCTCTTGTTTGTATGGTTGAAATAAGAGTTTTAGTGAGCTGTGATGTTGGTAGTGTTACCAGACAAAGACTGTGGATTCTTCTGCTTGACATGCTCAATGACCAATTCCTAAGACATCAGGGTTTCAAAGAGAGAAAAAGTTTATTACTATACATGTAGTAGGAGAGCAGATGGCCTTGCTGCCCAAAATCTGGCTCCCCAAGTTTACAGCATTCAGGGTCTTTAAGGAGTTTAGCTAGAGGAGAAGAGGCCATTTTGGATAGTAAATTCAAAGCAGAAAAGGATATAAGTATTATTATCACTTCAACAACAGAACATAAGTTGAAAGGAGGGGAGGCAGAGCTATCACTTCAGTACTAAAGGCATGAGCCAAAAGGAAGGGAGACAAGTTATTTTTCAATAGGACAGCCTGGGGGATATGATTTACAAATATAAGGGACTGAGGCTAGTTAATGACTGACTTCATTAGCATTACGGCCTTTACCCTAGAAGAAAATGACCTGATAAGGGAGTAACAGCTCTTGCAGTCACAAAGGCACAAAATAAGGGCTTTTACGATTATTTCAGATATCCATACAGCTTAATTATAGTTTAGGGCATTCAGGTATTCTCCTCTGTCTATTCCAATATGCCAAAAAGCAAAAATGAACATGTGTATAATGATTCAGTAATCAAAACCATGCCTTAAACCTTGATTTCCTGGTTACAGTAGCTGATTACTATTGTTTTCAGTAATGTCCTGGAGAAAGCACCCACACACACACACACACACACACAGTCAAATCAAATAGTTAATAACATTCAAAGAATAGAGATTTTCCAGGGAGGTATAGTTCAGACTGTTAGGCATGGAGTCATTAAGAATCCCACACAGGACAGTGAGTCAAAGCTTAACAGATTTTTTAAGGGGGTAAAGCAAGGAGAAAGCAGGTGGAAGCCTAAAAATGGTTCCCACCTGGGAAGCCAGCAAAAATAAAGATAAAATAGCTCTGGCTCTTTGTTCTTAGAGTTGTATTTTAAAGGGAAAGTGACACTGGGATGGGAGGGTGCATACTAGGTCTTGTTAGGGGGGTTGTTAACTTATGATTTTATTGATTGCTGGGGTTCTGACATGCTGCTCTGTTATTGCCAGCATGTCTGGGGTCAAGATGCTGAAGGGCCCCTGAGTCACAGAGTCCATTTTATATGTAAAGCTCTTTTTCTGAGACCTGACATTCCTGCCTTTTTATTTTAATTAAATTGATGAGCTGGAGTTAGGTTTTGGGGGGTTGCTCTAGTTCAGCTCAAAGCAGTTTTTTGGAAGGAGCAGAGATGTTGTGTTCTTTCTTTAGCTACTTCTGGCTGAGTTTGAGTGAAGTTAATGAAAGAGAAATTGCTCCAAGCTGAGCAGGGCATCATTAATTGAGTCTGGGCATTTTCTGTTGGAACAGGTTGATAGTAATGTCTTTGCTGTGACAGAAGTAGATTTTCAAATTTTTATTTTAGCAGGAGTATGCTTTCAGAATTTTGCTGGTTGGTCACAGCTGCTATTGACCTGTGAATAAACTTAGTCAGAAATTTTAGGAGGCAGGGGTTAAGAGGAAAATTAATAGAAGGATAATTAAGGGCCCAATTGGAGAGCAGAATAGTTTGTAAAGGGGTGGAGAAGAATGAAAGAAAATTTGAGAGAAAGGCAAAGTGATGAATGATGAAACTAGTTGTTATTCTTGGAGAGCTCAGCATCTTTGGACATCAGAGCTTCTTTGACATTGGAACAATTTAGAGGTTCTAGGTTTCTGAAAAACAAGTTTAATAAGTAAAATTGTATAGAGCACTAGATATTTTTAGGGTCCCTAGGAGCACTGTTGGTTGGGGTTTGTCATATTGTGGCAGTTTGTAATATCTGGCTGAAGCGTGCATGAGAGTAACCTCCAGAATAACCTCTCAACTCAGTTTGAACTCTCTTAGCTATTGAAACTCTATTTCTTTTCCCCCTTTTTTTCACCTTATCTTTGTTAGGGTCAGACTCTGACCCTAACAGATGCTTTGATGCTTATATTTCATAGTGCTACAGCCAGCTATATTCTGTGATGCCAGGGTCAGTTATATTTCACACTGCCAGTGCCAGTGCCAGTGCCAGTGCCAGGTTTACACTCCTGGAAATGAAGTCCCACTTTGGGGGGAAGTTCAGAGTTTGGCTTAGAGAGAGACCACATTTGAGCAACAGAGCAGAACTTCTGGAGAATGCTCTCAGACACTAATTTTAAATAGGTTTAGTTTACTATTGCAGAGATAAATTTCAAAAGGGCAAGCCTCAAAATTGAGGCCTTAGATTATTAAATTGGGAGCTCTTCTTAAGAAAAATGGTAAGCTTGTCCATCTGGGGAATTCCTAAGAGTTTTATCTTTTTCAGTCCCTCAGGGACTTTGCAGACACTTTTTCATTTTGTGCCCCAAATACTCTGAAATGCAGAATATATAACAAGAATTTGTATAAAACATTAAGATTTTGTTCTTTATTTCAGGTTTCATATTAAATAAAACTGAATTAGGTTGTTTAATTCACTAGACAGATTAAATTAGATGGTGCAAATTTTAGACAGAATAAATTTTTCTTTTATTTCACACAAAAATTAAAGCTTTAAAATACAGACAATATTATTTTTTACCTTGTATGTTGATTTACCTTGGTTTTAGCCAGATCAGCTTCATCACATCTTTAGTTGGGGGTTGATTTGTTTTAGTTGCAGTGTGGACCCATGATAGCTTTCAGAGTTGGAGGACTAAATTTGAGTTCTAGGTGTCACACAGACATTTAAAATTCCAGGGAATTAATGGGCTATAAAAAGAGTAAAACACCTCAGAATGTAAAGATCACAAAGTTTGCGATATAAGCTCTAACCTTTATAAGTATCTCTCAATGAAGCTATCTTCAGAAACAAATTGCCAGGCAGCTGTTTCATGTCAACAAATCATAGCAGAGGCCCTGCTGTGCTCCAGTAGATGTATTAGAGTAAAGCAGTGCAACTGAGAATCTGGCTGTTTCTCTGATCTGTAGCTTTTTAAAGAAAAACTAAAAATATGATTAACAACACCATACCATTGCTTAATATTATATAGATTAGTATCAGGATATAACATTGACAGTGAGAATATTGTTGAATTTTTACGAATTTATACAATGTCCAAATATATGAATATTTCACTTATTTAAACTTAATTGATAACAAGATAGAAAATCCCTTTTAACCATTGTAATACTTCCCCAATATTTTTTATGCAATAGGTCAAGTTATTTTAACACCTTACTTATATGAAGTGAAAGAGCAAATTATTTGTAACAGTTTTTCCCAAACAGTGAGAAGACTAATCTTCTGAAATAAAGGATAATGCCAATATACACATTAACAATGACATCATTCTGATGTAAAATATTTTAGCACAGTACTTGGATGATTAAGAAAAAATGTTTTTCAAAATACTTGACATTAAGAGCATGTTAAAGATCCATATAAATAGAATGCACAGAAACTTAACTTTAGTATTGTATGAATACCCAGCTTGATCCAGAAATTTCTTTTATTTAAAACATGTGAAACAGACATTAAATTTTGGTTAGCACTGATTATGACAGGCAGAATTCATTTTCATAAACTCTTTCTTTATAACACTGCAATAATTCAGAACTTATAGTGAAAAATGACTATAACAAATAAAATTTATTTCCCCCAACTTTCTACTAATTTGTGTGCCTATTCAAGGCTCATAGTCATCAATGACCATAATAACGGAATCCATTATTTTAACTTTCTATTATCTTCTGTATCCCTTCCACTTATAGATTTTATCTATATAGGTAAATTTGATAATAAATTCACAAAGCTTTTGAGCCTGCATATTTCTTTCCAATAGCAGTATTCATGAAAGGGAAAGAGACAGAAATATTATAAAATAGTGGAGGAAGGGAAGAAATTTATGCTTCAGTTTAGAACATAGCTAGGCAGCTATTCACTTTATATTTAGAAAATATAGATGATTACTTTATAATATATTTAAAATCCTTCAGGCCAGTTCAGCATTACCTTCAGAGATCGGGAAAGCCCCAAGTTTAAAATATAAACAGCTTTTTTTTATATTTAAGAGATTTATATCCAGAAAAAAACTCAAATTTTTCTCAAGAATATGCCTAATTTAATGTAAACAATGCCAGGAATATGTTAATTCACAAAATTAAGTTACAGTTTCTAAAAATAAGTTCAGAATTCTATTTGTTTAAATGCTACTTTCTTATTTAAAGGTCTTTACATATCCTCTCTATGAGGACTTCTTAGGTCATTTTTATCTCTCTGCTTTTTAAAGTTCTTCCAGTATTTCTTTTCCTTTATTATGTGACTGTTTTACACTATGTTCTGGTACAAGTATATTCTAACTAGAACATAAACTCTTTTAAGCCAAGAATTCTGTTTTTCTCTATTTATGACAGCATTTACTAATAGAAATATTCTAATTGATATTAACAAATCCACAATAAGTTTAGATTCTTTCAAATACTTAGGTAACAAATAGCCAAATAACTAAAAATTAGATTCTTTGAAATTCAGGTAATCCAAGTTATAACAAATCCATTTATATTTTTATTAAACTTAATTGGTTTCTTAAATAGAATGCTTGAAGCATTGATATATTTTTAATTTTATTATAGTTTAAATAAGTGTTATTAATATCAAGGATGTTGCTCAGTTTGTGTAACCTGTTAGGCTACTTTAAGAGTTTTGAAAATGTACTTATTATATTAGTAAATTTGTTAGTAAGCTTATTTAAATTTAAGGAGACATACCTAAGCAGAATAAAAGTGCATTTGTTCAATTCAAAAATTCATCATTCAATTCCTTCTATTCTTCTTACAATATTTTTAAATTATGGAGAACTTTAAAAGTACATTGACTATTAAATTGTGGGAAATATATTGAACTCATTCAATTTGTCCCAAGTTAAATTTAGGAAAACTTTTTAATTGGTTGCACAGACAGAAAAATATCAGGCTTTTGAGGTTTGAAAGTTTTAGGTAAGGAACATGGAATTTTGAGAGTTTTTATGCTTTTCTTTTAACTGTTTCTAATTATCTTATTTATTTTATTAAAAGTTGTTCCCAGTAATTGAAGCTGAAGGAATACAGACTGTGCAACAGGACTAGATACAAAAACTCAAAAATGGACAGCACAATAATACCTAATTGTAAAGTAATCATGTTAAAACACTGAATGAAGCTGCATCTGAGCTATAGGTTTTTGTTTTGTTTTGTTTTGTTTTGTGTTGTTTTGTTTTGATTTTACTATTATTACTTTTATTTTTTTCTCTATATTAACATTCTATATCTTTTTCGGTTATGTTGCTAGTTCTTCTAAACCAATGCAAATGTACTAAGAAATGATGATCATGCATCTATGTGATGATGTTAAGAATTCATGATTGCATGTGTAGAATGGTATGATCTCTAAATGTTGGGTTAATTTCTTTTTTTCCGTTAATTAAAAAAAAAAAAAAGAGAGAAGGGATAATTGGAGATGAAGGGATACAGACTGTACAATGGAACTGGATATAAAAACTCAGAAATGGACAGCACAATACTACCCAATTGTAATGCAATTATGTTAAAACACTGAATGAAGCTGCATGTGAGGTATAGGTTTTTTGTTTTTGTTTTTTTTGTTTTTTTTCTTTCTATTATTGTTTTAATTCTTATTCTGTTGTCTTTTTATTTCTTTTTCTAAATCGATGCAAATGTACTAAGAAATGATGAATATGCAACTATGTGATGTTATTAAGAATTACTGATTGTACATGTAGATTGGAATGATTTCTAATTGTTTTGTTAATTCTTTTTTTAATTAATAAAAATAAAAAAAAAATTATGAAACTATTAAAAAAAAAAAAAAAAAAAAAGTTGTTCCCAGGATCATTGGAAAAGGTTTTGCTTTTTCCAGAGGCAGCTCTTTGGCAGTTTTCTGTTGCCTTAGGTAAATTCCAGGGGCAAAAGGAAAATTCCAGAGGCAGTTTCTAATGTCCCCCTTTGTTTACAGTAATTACAAGACAACAGTTTTTGAAACCTTCTATTTAGAGTTTTTCTTTTTTTTTTCATTTCAGAAGTACCAATTTAAATATTTATATCAGGCACCTAAGTATTTTTAAGCAGTTCAAATAGAGCTTGTTAAGAAATTTCTTATTAATTTGCTCTTACTATCCAAATGAATAAGATGATACATTGAAAATGCATACAGACACAAATAGGAAATTCATTACTTCAAAAGAAAAGCAGAAATACTTTTGAAAGAGATAAAGGATTGAATATGTTATTTCATCTCATTTCTAATTTTTGCAGAATAATTTAAATATTTTATCTTTACCTTTAACTATAATAGCAGTATTTTCATTTTAAATTATAGTGAGGCCAGATTACGTTACAAAAATAAAACTTTTTTATAGACTTATAACCAAAATCTTTTCAATTTCTAATACAGCCCAAAGGTTCCCTTTCTAAAAGAACTTCTGTAATTAGTAACTGTTAGGTCAGGGGAATGGGGAAGGGCACTGCAACCGGAGTTGCAGAGGCTGTGTCGCCGCTACCAACCTGACTTCTGGAACTAATGAACTGTCCCTTCCGGATGTCACCTGACCTCCATCCTTAAAAGCTGCTTACACCAAAGCCCATGCATGGACTCACCTCTCTCCATCTTGTGTTCAGTGAGCTCTACCTGGGAGCGCAGAAATAAATTCACCCACTTGAAATTTCCTGGTCTACCTTTCTTCTTTCTCACCCTTTCACCTCCTAAACCTTTCATCTTGGTGCCAGAAACCCAGGAGAGGAGCACAGGTGCCGCCCGCCTGGCCAAGGGTGCCCCAGCTTCCTCTCTCCTCCTTCCTCCACATAGCCGGTGACAAGGGATCCTTCAGTCCGCTGCTGCATCTGCCATGGATTGGGTAAGTTCCTTCCCTCCTAGCCCTACTTCTGGGTCTCACTGTTCCAAGAAAGCCTGTCCATAAATTACTCTCCAAAATTGTGAATTCACATCAGGTTCTCTTCCAAGGGCTGAGGTGAACTGGGATGCCTGTAAGCCTCACTCCATTTCCTGGAACTCAAAAAGTTGTGGAGTGCCCCACTTCTTATTTCCCTCCCAAATTCAGGTCCAGGACCTGAAAGGGCCTCAAACCAAGGTGAGACTCCCCTGGGGAGACAAGCCCCCACTCAAAAGAGCTCCAAGGACTCTCTCAGGGTGTTGGGATGCCAACATCCCCTGACTCAGTTCTTTGTCCTTTGAGACCTGTCAGTATGGGCAATAGGTCCTCTCTCATTGGCCTGAGGATGGGACTTTCGATTTTAATATCCTTACGAACCTCCGCAACTTTTGCCAGAGGAATGACAAATGAACTGAAATTCCTTATGTCCAGGCTTTTTTCAGCCAAAATTCCATAAAATTAATGTAGGTTTCATTCATATTCATTAACATGAATAAAAGGATCAAAGAACATGATCTTATTGGCCCACAAATAAGGAGAGTGCATGGACAAATTATACAGCTTTGCTATAAGCAAATAATCATTCTAAATAGCTCATGTTAACAATCAGTAGGAATGAAAATACCAGAATTAAATGAGAAATTTAAGGCATGGAAAATTAAAAATAAATGGTTGAAAATGAAATGAAAGACATATGGAAATTAACTAAAAATAAAAAGTACAAGCTTTATATAGCATCTCATTACTAAAAACCTTCTGCAATGCTAATACTATAAAACTTGTGAGATGAATTCATAAAATTTGTAAGTCTAAAATACTCCTAGTTCTAATAAAACACAGCAAAATTGTGTAGTTATATTATACCAAGGTAGTAATGATACTGTGTGTAACTATGTTATAACACTTCTGAAAATTCATTGAAAGAAGTATGGATTAGCAAATATTCATGAAGTATCAAAAATTTTAATACACATTTTCACTATGGTAACCTTAAAAATTATTTTTTTATTAAAAAAAATTTTCTAAAAGTGTGGCCTCCAAAATATTCTCATGACTTTTTGAATATCTAATTGTAAACTTAAAATGTATAAAAATTCATTTATACTATATGTCTAAGCAAATAGTTTCAGATCACAAATTGTTTGAAAATATTATAGTTATTATATATAAACTATTCATAACATATATGCTTGGATTTTCTATACATCCTAATACAAGGAATCAAATGCAGAAAAGAAAAACATACTAGGACAAGAAGAGGAAAACAAAGATACTGATTACAAGGGCATTTTATGATAATGCATCATATTATCCTTCAAATAGGTAAGATAAGAAAGCTAATTATGGCAATCCCAAAAGGAACTATACCAAACCCTAAAAAATATATATTAAATGAAAATTAAAATCTTAGTCAATATTAAATAGTAGTATATAACTACTCATAACTCATATTATTGGAAATGCAATAATGCCACCTACCTTCACTACTATTCGTTAATCCCTCCAGAGAATTAGCAAATTGCAAAACATAAAAAATAGAGGTATTATCCATGAATATTTAAAATGAGAATATAAATATCCTATTCATTATATGAACATTTCTAAATAGGTTTAAAATGAGTAGTAACTATTATTTAACTATTTAGTAGAACTCACCAGTGGAACCTTTGGCTTTTCAATATCTTTGTTATGTGTCTAATTTAATTTTGCTACTAATAACTTCTTTTTTTTTTTTTTTTTGCTGACTAATAGAAGTTCTACCTCTATTTAGACTGTGTGTTCCTTGAGTCAATTTTGGTAAATTATGTCTTTCTAGGAAATTTCCCATTTCATCTAATTTGTCAAATTTGTTGGAATACAGTTTTACAGCACTTTAGCTGTATCACATCAGTTTTAGTATGGTGAGTCTTCATTTTCCTTTATCTGAAGTTATTTATAATTTCTCTCATTATTTATTTTTAGGCCCATTAATTATCTGGAACTATTCCTTTTGTTTCCACATACTTGTACTTTCCCCAATTTCTTTCTGTTATTATATCTATTTAATTCTATCATGAATGGAGGGTGGGCCAAGATGGCTCAGCAGGCAGAGTTCTTGCCTGCCATGCTGGAGACCTGGGTTTGATTCTTGGTGCCTGTTCATGCAAAAAAAACAAACAAACAAAAAAATTCTTTCGTGAATGGAGAAAATAATTTCTATTTATTGGGACTACTTTTATTGTTTATTCTGGAAAATATTCCATTTACACTTGAGAAGAATATATGTTTTGATGTTGATGAGTGACATGTTCTGTTAGTGACTGGAAAGGATTATTAGTGTACACTGTTCATGTCTTCTATATTCTTACTGATTTTTTGCCTACTTGTTCTATTGATTAATGAAAGCGGGGCATTAACAACTCCAATTATTATTATTGAATTGTCTATTTCTCTCTTTAAGTCTAACAGATTTAGTTTCATTTAATTATGAGCACTCTTGTTAGGTGCATAGATGTTTATAATTACTATATATTTCTCATGATTTTCCTCTTATCATTATGCAATGCCACATTTTATCAGTAATAACATTTTTATATTAAAGTCTATTTCCCTTGATATTTGTATACTGCTTCCAGGTACAAACTCTGGTACTAACCACTCCCCTCCCTGGGGATTTTTGAGGTTTTCTGTTTTGTTTTGCTTTCATTTTTGGTGGCTTATCTGGACTATTTTAACGAAGTCTATTTCCCCCATAGTGTGAGGATTCAGCCTTGGGTATACACAGTCACACTAGGAAGAGAGTGGTTTTATCAAGGCTCTCTTTGACTATTACTTGGAGCCCTCTGTGAAGCTGTGGCCTCTGTTAGTTTCATACCAACTCTCAGGTTCTACTAATTGCTGACTGATTTCTTTCTTGTTCTCCAGATTAGTATGGGAATATAAATTGCCTCACAGTCTGATCCAATTAAATTCAGGCCCCTTTGAAGTGATAGTTTTGAGATTTGTTGTGGATTTTTTCCCATTGGGGTGTTCTTCTTAGTTCCCTCTTTTCCCTATTCTCCAATAAACTAACTGGCCTATGGTCTGGCTTCTTGCTCTCATGGAATTACCAGTTTCCACTTACTGTTTTACACCAAAATCTCCATTGTTTTAAAGAGGTTCCTTAGATGTGAACTTTCCCACACTCTGTTCTAAATAAAATCAGTTCTTTGGAAAAATTCAGATATTTCTACCTTTATGATCTGCCTTCCCACACAGGCAATATCTCTGAACAACTGCTCTGGAAAGGAGTAGGTTCAGTGACCTTCTTCTAATGGACTAAGACCCCTCCTTTATTATCAGGGTGATAGGGTGGGGTGGCAACCCCTGGTTCTCCAATCTTTCCTCCCCCAGCTGGAAACTCTACCCTAAAAGTGAGGTAGAGCAAAGGTGACTAATGATCTCCGTGTTCTGATAAACCTGCCACACCTGGGATAAAGCTTGTGCCCTAAAGGGGAGGATGCCCATGACCTATTGCACTATCCAGAATTTAGACTCTTCAACAGATAGCTGATGGTATGAGACATACTGGTGGGCTCTACTTCCTGGGTAATGCCATAGCTATTAACTGAGAGATGTGAGGAAGTGGTCCAAGTTCTTGGTCACATCTAGCATGAAGATTCCTTCATGAACATGTGGGAGGAAGAAAGTATGAAGCAAGTCATGGATCAAGTGCAACAGGTTCTCACTCTCTTACAGAAGTTTGGTAACTATTCTTGAATAAATATTCTTCACCTTTGCTTTGTATTCTTTGGACAATTTTCAGAGACTTTACATGCTTGTTTTTAAAGTAATTTTCACTGCTTGTGGTTGTTTTGCTGAGGAGTAAGTCCATGGAGCTCCAAATGTTACTGTTATTCTAGAACTGAAGTCCCCTGACATTTACATTTCATTATTTTTATAGTTTCCATCACTCTGCTGAAAATACCAATTGGAACAGGCATGTTGTCTACATTTTCCTATTAGAGCCTCTAATATACGAGGCATTGTTTTAGTTTGCTTGATTGCTCAAAGCAAATATCATTAAATGGGTCATGTTAAGGAGTGGAAAATTTTTACCTTAGAGTTTTGAGGCTGGAAAAGTGTCCACTCAGAACATCACCAAATTGATATTCTCTTTCCAAAGCTGTGGCATTTTGGGACTGGCTCCTGGTGACCCTTGGTATTTAGCTTGTCACGTGGCAAGACACATGGTGGCATCTAATGGTCTTTCTTCTCTTCTGGGTTTCATCTCGACTTATTGCTACATATGATATTTTTTCCTGAATTTCATTCTTTTATAAAGAATTCCAGTACTAGTATTAAGATCCATCCTGATTGAGGTGGATCACACATTAACTGAAGTAACCTCATCTAAAGGTCCTAACTAAATTGGGTTCACAAATACAGGAATGGAACAAATTTAAGACCATTAAGCTTTTCTGGGTTCTACAGCTTCAAACAATCACACTTCCTCTTCTGAAACCCCCAAATCCATCTACTTTCCACATATAAAATGCATAATTTTCTTCAGAGCATCCCAAAAGCCTTAAGTTTCTTTAGTAACAATACTAAGCACAAAGTCTCATAAAAATAAATCATGAGTATGGTCTGTTCTGGGTCACAATTACTCTCTATCAGTGGACCTGGGCTAGAGAACACTGTTAATAGAGAACAAGTTGTCTGCTACAATATACAATGGAGTGAAATGGATATTTTCATTCCCATAGGGAGAAATTGAAAGGAAAACAGGACTCATGGGTCCGATCAGTTCTGAAATCTAGCCGGTCAGACTCCAGTACATTTCAAAGCCTTTGAGTCACTTTTGGAACAATGTTCTGTCCTCAGGGTCTGTGCTCCCCTAGACCACTGGGATGAAGGCCCCACCTTCTCAGAACAGTGGAGTGACAAAAGTCTTCCTGAACAATAAGCTGAAGGCCTGTCCTCTCCCAGCCTCTGGGCAGACTCACTTTTTCTACACACATGTGTGGGCCTGCTCTCATGGCTACAGATGACATCTTTGGTCCAGACCTCAGATTCCATAGGTCCCTGTTCTAGTCTACCAGAGCTGCCAGAATGCAATGCACCAGAAATGGGTTGGCTTTGAATAAAAGGATATTTATTTAGTTAAAAACATATAGTTCTTCCATGGAAAGGCAACTAACTTTCAACTGAGGTTCTTTCTTATACGGGAAGGCATAGGGCAATCTCTCCTGGCCTTCTCT
This sequence comes from Tamandua tetradactyla, assembly GCF_023851605.1. Taxonomy (NCBI): domain Eukaryota; kingdom Metazoa; phylum Chordata; class Mammalia; order Pilosa; family Myrmecophagidae; genus Tamandua; species Tamandua tetradactyla. The sequence goes on from NC_135333.1 coordinate 121,615,842, forward strand.
CCAGGCCTCTGGGTTCCAACAACTTTCCCCAGAGTAATTCCTTTCTGTACCTCCAAAGGCCTGTGCTGAGCTGAAAGTGCTGAGATTAGGTTTGCTGAACTGCTTGGGCTGTGCTATGTTGCTGTCTCTCATTTAAGCATCCAGCCAATTAAATAAAACATCATTCATTGCAGCAGGCATGCCTCCTAGCGGACTTCAGATGTAATCAGCAACAGATGAGGTTCACATGCCATTGGCTCATGTCCATGGCAATAGAACTAGATACCTTCAGCTGGTCAAGTTGACACCTGAACCTAACTACCATATGTCCACCACTTGTCAACTTAGCCACCATACACATCACAATAAATGAAATTAAAGTGGCAAAATATTCCCTTCCAGCTGTGGACCTATGAATCTCAAAACAAGTTATCTGATGCCAATATGCAAAGGAGGGACAGTCACAGGATACAGGTTTTCATTTCCATAGGGTGAAATTAGAAGGAACACAGGGGCCACAAGATCCAAATAGTTCTGAAAACCTGCAGGGAAACCACTATTGGATTTCAAAGTCTGAAGTCATTTATCCTTGCCTCTAGAGAGTGGCAGACCCACTCTTTCCAAGGGCCTAAGCAGAGGCCCTCCTCTTTCTGAATCAACCTCAGGGAACATTGAGGAGACCACCTTTTCCCTCAGCTTCACCCTCTCCAAACTTTGGGGCCATACCTGGGCCCTCTGCCATTTCTGGGGCACACACTCAGCCCCTCCATATGGTGGCAGCCAGGCTCTCCCCATTCCCCAAGGAGCATGCTATATCTTCTCCAAGGTCTGAGGCAGCACAACTCTTCCACTGCAATGAGGTGGGAGATTCATCCTCTGCCTCCATGCAAACTCACCCTCTCCATGTATTGGGTGGGTCCAATCTCCTGGACCGTCTTCTTGGTTTCAGACCCAAGCTTCCATGGTTCTCACTCTGCAAACTAAAATTTGTCCCTTTTGTGTCCCCCTTTGTCCAGATTGGCAGTGGTTCCATTTACACCAACAGTCTCTTCAAGCACTCCAGGACTCAGGACTTCTCCTTCATTCTCTTAGTTCTTCTAAAATCTTCCCCTTATCCATCCAGGAAACCGTACATATCTGGTATTTGCAAATCACAGCAGCACCCCTCTTCTCCAGTACCAAATCTGTTCTAGTTTGAGAGCTGCTGGAATGCAACACACCAGAAATGCATTGGCTTTTAATAAAAGGGGATTTATTTAGTTAAGAACATATAGTTCTTCAGAGGAAAGGCAGCTAACTTTCAACTGAGATTTTTTCTTACATGGGAAGGCACAGGGCAATCTCTGCTGGCCTTCTCTCCAGGCCTTTGGGTTCCAACAACTTTCACTGGAGTGATTTCTTTCTGCAACTCCAAAGGCCTGGGCTGAGCTGCAAGGGCTGAGATGAGGGATGCTGAGCTGCTTGGGCTGGGCTACATAGAGCTCTCTGATTTAAGCTTCCAGCCAGTTAAATCAAACATCATTCATTGCAGCAGGCATGCTTCCTAGCTGACTGCAGATGTAATCATCTACAGATGAGGTTCACATACCATTGGTTCATGTCCACAATAACAGAACTAAGCACCTTCAGCTGGCCAAGTTGACACCTGACCTAACTGCCACAGTCTATTTAAGTGATTTTTTCCTTCAATTTGTTCCTTCTCTGTCCTTTTTAGTCCAGGCTTGCAGTGGTTTAATTCATACAAATTATGCAAAAAACTTGTCAGTTTTGCATGTAGAATACAGGGGTCCACACCATCAGACAAAAGAACTTTCCACGGGTCTTTCCTGGATTACTGCATTTCTAATCCTGGGTTACACAGATATTGCTGACTAGTTCCATGTTCAGTTAAACCCTTGGGAAAACTATTCTCTGGGAACACAGTCTCCAAAAGCTCAGAATTTTCCAAACCATTAGTTTTCAATTTCTTTATACCCAGTTAAACTTTATGTTCGGTTTATCCATTTCCTTTCCCATTTCACGATAAGCTGGAAGGGGGAATCTGGTTGTAATTGCAATACTTAGCTTATAAATATTCTCAGCTAAATGTGCAAGTTCTGCCTTCTATCCTACATCAGTACTCAATTTTGCCATGTTTTCTGCTACATTAAACAAGGATCGCTTTTCCTACAGTTTCTGATAGTATCTTCATCATGTCCTGCTAAGGCCTCATTGGAAGTAATTTTAGCACATTTCTACCAATAGTCTCTTCAAAGTAATATATATTTTTTCTATTAAACACCTCTCAATTCTTCTAGCCTCCATGCATTACCCATTTCCAGAGCCATTTCCACATTTTTGGGAATAGTAGTGTCTGACTCTATAGGTACAAAAACCTATTTAGTTTTCTAGGCTGCTCAAAGCAAATTCTATGAAATGGATCTTTTTAAACAATAAGAATTTATTATCTTTCAGATTGGAGGTTGGAAAAAATGACCAAATCCAGACAATGTTTTCTCTGTACGACTATGAAGTTCATGGGTTGGCTGTTGTCACATGGCAAAGCATGTCATGGTGGTTCCTGGTCTCTTTCTTCTCTCTGGATTCCATTTCAGTGTCTTGCTTCATGTGTCTTTTTTCTACGTTTGAATATCATTCTTTTATAAAGAACTCCAGTAATAGGATGAAGAGCCATCCTGATTTATGTCTTAAATGATGTAACATCATCAAAGCATCCTACTTAAAATAGGTTCACACCCAGGGGAATGGATTAAGTTTAAGAACATTGAGTGCATACAGCTTCAAACAATCACAAGCATGGTAACTTTAAATTCTCTTTCTGAGTCCAAATGTGTTATAACTGAATCTTATAACTGAAACTGTGCTTTTCTTTCCATTTTTATTTTCTCATTTTTTTTTTTAATGCGTGGACAGGCACCAAGAATTGAACCCGAGTCTCTGGCATAGCAGGTGAAAATTCTGCCACGGAGCCATGGTAGCACTGCCTGGTCATAATTTTTTTTTTATGAAAGCCAGACATGTTATTTAGGACAGTACATAAAAGATCCATATTTTTCTGCTTAAAGATGAGTACCTTTATATCTATTTGACCTTAAATGTAGGTATTTTTGTTAGTAGTTTGAGAGGTTTTGGAATTTGTTGCTGCTATGGTTAGCATTAGTTCCTCACTTTTTTGCCATTTTAATTATAAAAATCACTGTAATGATACCTTGTATTTAAGGTGTTTGCTAAGCTGACTTTTTAAAATATTATTTTCTACTCTCTGAAGATAATCTGTGTCTTCCAATTTTCCCATTTGTTATTTTGCCTTACTACTTGTTAAGAGGTGGTGGGAGATAGGAAGGGGGAATTCTCTGGTGATCTGATTGAACTTCAATTTCAGATATTCACAATGAGTCTTGGTCTTGGGGCTGCAGCCTTCACAAGCACAAATGTTCCTCTCCAGATCTAGTGTTAGGCCTAGAATATATCCATGTGCATCCTCAGAGGTATAGCTTTTTCCTTGTTCTATCCCCACTGCTCACATTTATTTCCATCAGTGTCTTAAGGCTACAAGTTTTGCTGACCTTCCCCCTAAAATCTGGGTTTTGTATAGGAGGTAAAGGACCTGGATTGGGAAGAACTTGGCAGGAGCTGCTTTTTTATTCTTTTAGCCAGCAGCACATAAAAAACTTGATTTCTTAGGTTTCTTCCCTGTCTTCTCTATAAATTGCTGATGGAGATCCTTGGAGAAAAGCCTGGAAGTGGGTGTGAAATCCCTCATGTATAAGGCCCCCAGGACTTCATGTTCCTACATTAGCCCACATTTGACTTTCAGCAATGCTACACAAATTCCTAGAATTACCTTTTTATTGAATTATATTATATTTGGTAGTGTCAGCTCCAAATAAACACAGGCTTATTTCCTACTTCTCCATGCAGATGACTGTCTATCCCAAGGTTTCAGATTAGCTGATTGCCATTTGTCCTCAGTTCTCAGATGGTTCTAAGAAAAGTCATGGTTTTGCAGTATGTCCAGTATTTTTTTTTTCTTCTTGATGATTTTATACTGTTTCTACCTCTGTATGTCTCTGCCAAGAAATTGAAATTTGGGTATTTTAATTGTACATGCTTTAATTTAATGAATTCATGTGGGGTAAATTGACTCTTACAATGTGAGTATTCTTATGTATGCTAAATATTTTATTATCTCATTTATTCAGGTTTACTTGCACATACTCTAAAAGTCTATTTATTTTTACTCATATAGGTTTTGCAAACTTATTTAATTTACTTGTAGGTATTTTTTTCCTTTTTTATTTTTTTAAATTTATTTTGTGTTATCAAGTCAAGACAATATATAAACATGAACAATCTTAACATACAAACATTCCATGCATAGTGTGAAGTCAGTGGCTTACAGTATCATCACATAGTAGTATATTCATCACCATGATCATTTTTAGAACACTTGCATCATTCCAGAGAAAGAAATAAAAAGAAACAAGAAAAACCCACATATGCCATACCTCTTACCCCTCCCCATCATTGACCACTAGTATTTCCATCTACCCAATATATTTTAAACTTTGTTTCCTGTTTTTTTCTGTACCCCTTACCAGCCCCTTTCAATGTTCAATAGCATTTCAATCTACCTAATTTATTTTAACATTTGTTCCCCCAATTATTTGCTTATTTTTAATCCATATTTTTTACTCATCTGTCAATATCATAGATAAAAGAAACATCAGGCACATTTTCACAATCACATAGTCTACTTGTATATATTTTAGTTTTGTATTGTGATATTTTTCTATTTTTTCTTAGATTAAATTAGGCTGATCATGACCCTCTATTAATTTATGCAATTTTCCTCTGCTTTTTTTGTATCATACTTTGTTATTAAAATCTCTGCTTTTGATAAGTATTCATGGCTGTAGCTTCAAAATAAATCTTAAATCAGTTTGTCAGTTTACACCCCAAAATACCAATATTTGAGTGATTTCACCATATCTATAAATAAATTTATAAAATATTAACTCTTCATATTTTGATTATTCTAATTCATATAATGAACATACTCTCCATTTTTATGTCCTTAAAGTAATGTATAAATTTTAAATATTTTTCAGCATATGCATTTTATACCTATTTTAAGCTTACTAAAATTGTACCTTTATATGATTTTAATAACTCATTTATAAAATTTAATTTTGTAATAGATTGTTTCTGATATATAGAAGTACAATCATGTCAGGAACTGACACAGCCATGATACCTATGTGACTGCACGTCACATCAAAATCAGGGTTCAAAAACCAAAAATTGTCTTTTACCTCCTACCAAACCTGATTTCTCTTTCTCTGTGATTTTATTTGATGGATATCAACTTTATTAGTTTGATGAACCGGAATCCTGGAATTCATCTGTTATTGCTCCTTTCCCTATTTTTACATCAAATTGTTCACCAAATCCTCTTGGTTCTACTTCAAAATATTTCTCAAATTTTCCTATTCTGATTGCTCAATACCAATACTTTAGTTTGGTTTTTAAAAATGTATTATCTGGCTTAAAGCAGCATTATTCATGTTTAAAATGTCTCCATTTTAGTTGGGATCATGGGAAGAAAATAGAAAATACCAGTGGTATTTCTCAAAATGGATCATATATTCAAATATAAAACACAAAGCCTTAAGACTTGCATGAAATAAGATAACATAGTAGAAAATCTAGGGGACATTGGGTGTGGCTATGAACTTCTAGATAAAGACCAAAAGAAAACCCCTGAAGGTAATATTGTTTTTGAAATATTGATATTGTTAAGGGAATGAAAAGACAAGGCACAGACTGGGTAAATATTTTCAAAACAAATATCTGAGGGCAGCCCATGGTGGCTCAGCAGGTAGAGTTCTTGCCTACCATGCTGGAGACCAAGGTTCAATTCCCGGTGCCTGCCCATGCAAAAAAAAAAAAAAAATCTGATAACGCGATAATATCTAAAATATAGAAAGATACTTTAAGCTCAAACAAACTGATTAAACATGGGCAAAGATATGAACACATCCTTCATCAATAGATGCTCAATATCAATTGTCACTAGGAAGTTAAAAATTATTACAACAATAAGATGCCAGCACAAAACTATTCCAATGACTGCAACCCAGAAAACTGACTATACTGAATGACAGCAATGAACCAACATTCATTGATTACTTGTGGAAATGCAAAATGGTACACTCACTTTGGATGACACTTTGGTGGGTTCTTAGGAAGCTGAACATAATTATCATGTGATCCAGCAATCATGCTCCTGAATGTTTACTCATTTGAATTAAAAACTTATGTCCAAACAAAAATTGTAATGCAAATTTTTGTAGAAGCTTTATTCTTAATATCTGAAAACTAAAAGCACCAAGTTGTCCTCCGATTGTGAATGGATAAACAAATGGTGGTATATCCATAAAATAAAATATTTTTCAGTGATAAAAAGAAATGACCTATCATGCCACAAAAATACATGGAGGAAATATTAATGCATATTGCTAAATGACAGAATTCAATCCAGAAAGCTACATATTATGTGATTCTAATTATACAACATTCTGTAAAAAGGAAAACTATAGAGACAGTGAAAGGATAAGTGTTTGCCAGGGATCTATGGGAGTAGAGTTAATCTTTATATATGAAAATTTTGAAAAATCACTTAGGAAATTAGGGTACTGGGAAAGAAAAAGATTCTAGCAGGAGAATCTAACTGTATCACAAATGTATGGAAACACCTTACTGAAGGGGCATAGAAGAAAGGTGCTGACCTATGTAATTTTGGATATGGATGGTTTCTGAAAGACCAAAAACAAACTGAGCTGCACAAAAGCACTGTACTTTAGGTGATAGAGTTCCTCTTGGGAATACAGGTTAATAATTCTCATGCCTGCTATTCATACATACTGAAAGTAGACAATAAAGTAAATAGGTAGTGAATGATGGGGGTCTGTTTTATCACTTTTGGGGTGGGAATTCATAAATAAACATGAGTAGAAGCCTAGGATGATCAATGGAGTAAGGGATTTGAGCTTGGGATTTCAATAAGAATTCAAGTTTACTTTAATATAGACACAGAGATATACATATAGAAAACATGTACAGATATATGTAAGGGATAGTAATACCCATATATTTCTTTACTCCATCAGCTGAGAGGGTCTAAAAGACATGATAGCCCAGTAGCAATGACTATACATTTATTGTCCAAGCTTTGGTTTTTGATATAGTTTTGCAATAACATAAGCTAGGACTTCTTGGAGAAATGCTGATTCTGGGACCGAGGTGGGGTATACACAAGCAAAACCTAGATGATCTCATAGTGTCAGAAAATAAGGAAGTGCTAACAGAAAAATGCTAAAATAAAATTTAAAGAGCTACATGCAATAAGGACAGAGGAGAACTAAAAAACTCCCAATGGCAAAGCTGGACTAATTAGAGGAAAAAATCAATAAAATAGTATTGATTATAACTGAAAGTATAAAATAAATAAATATACTTGAGTCCATACTAATGTAAACAAATGATGGGTTAAATTAATAAGTGGGGGAAATCTCTTTGAGCATAGGAATTCCAAATATATTGTGTAGATATCCCATCCTAGAAGATGGTAGAGCATATCGCCACATAGTGACTTTATTACAAAGAGTATAGTGTAGAAAGAGCATGGGGAAGATTGACTTCAGAGCAGAGAAATCTGGCAGACACTTCTTCAGCCAGATGATCAAGGTCAACATCAACAGTCCTAAACCTTGTCAATAATATACTAATATGTACCCTTGATAGGAGGTGATGAAATGGCACTTGAGCTCTGTGAACTTTATCCCAATAACCCATAACTCCAGCCTTATCATGAGAAAAACAGCAGACAAACCCATAATAGAGGGACAGTCTACAAAATACAGAACCAGTCCTTCTCAAAACTGTCAGTATCGCCAAAAACAAGGAAGTCTGAAAACTGTCATAACCATGTGCAGCCTCAGGGGACATGACAACTTAATGTGATATGGTATCCTAAATGGGCCAGAAAAAAGGACATTAACTGAAAAGTAAGGAAATCTAAATAAACTATGGACATTAGTTACTAATAACAAATCAAATTCAGTACATTAATTACGATAAATGTGCCACTCTAAAACTGAAACAGTTTGTATAATTTTTTTTTCATATCTAGTAGATGATTTACTATTATTGTATTATGGGAGATAAGTTTAAGAAAAGTAATTTTATTAGTTAAAACTCTCAGGTGGGCCATGGTGGATCAGCAGACAGTTCTTGCTTGCCATGCTGGAGACCCGGGTTCGATTCCCGATGCCTGCCCAGGTAAAATAAAACATACAAATAGGTCTACAAACAAAACATTGACATATCATAGCCTTAGAAAGTGTAATAGGAAATTGAATCAGGCCTTTGTTTTTTTTTTCTCATTAAGGTGAGCATGTAGCCTATATCTGCTGCTGTTATCCTAAGTTTCTCAAAGTACAGTGTCCCTACTTCTATTTTACTTGTTTTGCCAAATTTTATTATACAGAAATTTCACTGAGGATTTTTGTACCTGGGTCATGAAGGATCCTATTCATGCAGCAATCCCAGTGCACCTCCAGGAGACTGAACTGACAAACACGTATCCTTATTTTTAGAGTAAGTAAGTTTATTCATTGCTCAGAATGATCAGAATGGCAGCTCTTATGAAAAGGCAGAGAAATTTCTTTTGTTTTCCTTCCTCACATTAGTCTTTCTCCTACTCTAGACAATAAAAGGAAAATGTTTCTAAGGTTTAACATAAGGAAGAGTTTCTAGGGAGAGATTTTGTATATGATGTAAAAATGGGAAACCAGAACTCCAGAACCATCAGATGCATGGAGAGTAAAGGTAGGTCCATGGTAGTGGTAGACTAGCACCCCACATCTCCCTCAACACAATGCAGTTGAATCCATTAAGGAGCTACCAACAGAAACCACGAAAAAGTATAAAAACTATGGGGATTTTGGGGGATTGACTCACATCCCCCACAAAAGACATGTGTGCTCACGTCTTAACCTCTGCCCCTGTGTAAATAAACCCATTTGTTAATAAGATCTTTGACTAAATTATTAGTTGAGGTGAAGCCAAACTGACTGAGGTTGGTCCTTAATCCACGTAACTGGAGTCATTTAAAGGAGCCAGCTGACCAGGAGGTGAGGAACTAGAGGAGGGGACAGGAAGAGACAGACTGCCCTGTGATGGAGGACTGCCAGAAAGCCATCTCTAGTTCATTCCAGGCTTTGGAGAAAACCTGGCCTTGCCAGCACCTTGATTTTGGACTTCTAGCTTTCAAAACTGTGAGCCTCTGAATTCCTGTTGCTTAAACTAACTGTTTGGTGTTTTGTAGCAGGTAGGCCTTTCTGTCTTTCTGGTTTAGCTGTGCTCTCTGAAAAATCCCCAAACTCCCTCTCCTTGCAGGCAAGTGAGATAAGGCACATTTCCTAGTATAGAAACCCCCTCCCCCAGCCTTCAGGAACTGGTAAAGATGCAGGTAGGCAAAAGAAGACATTCCTGGGGTGGGGGCCTCTCAACGGTTCAGCTCTGGGCCATTCTCAACTTAAATCAGCCAATTGCGTACCTTGTCTTTAACATGTCAAAAAGTCTATAAAAGCTAAAGTTGCCTTTTGTTCGGGGCTCAGACTTTTGAGGTGACTTAGCTGGGCCCTCGTGCACATGAGCTAATAAAACTTACTTCCCAAAACTGCGGATCCTTAGTCTCAGCCTGTTCTAACTTCGGGGAACGTTCCTGGAGGCCTGCGGCCTGGTTCCTGGTTTTTGCTTTACATTTTGTCATAACAGCCCTTGAAAACTCAGGTGGATATGAGAATTAAACTCTCATTTTTGATGAGAGAAGAAATATGTTTTTCAGTTTTTCTTCTGTAATGTGTTTAGTTACATGGGTTTCAGTTTTTTAATAAGGAAAATTGTTGTAGATGAACTATGAACTATGAACTATTTATTCAACTATGCTTTGAAAAGACAGAGGTCATAGCCAGGGCTTTATTTATGTATCCATAAGTGATCATTCATGCAGTGCAATTTTAAGGTCAGATACATACCTTCCAAACCCCTGGAATATATTCCTGAAAAGTACAGTCCACTGTTTACCATTCCAACTTTGATGATGAAAAATCTAAGCAGAAATTATCAGTGCTGCCTGAATATATATTATTTCAACAACTAATATCTAAGCAAGATAAATCACTTCTGCTAGAGAACAATTTGATGACAGAAGAATAGAGAGCTATTTTTGTGCACTATATAGGATTAGCAACATTGACAAGAGTGTTTCCTTAAAGTAATCTTTTCCTGAGGTATGTGTAGAAGGGAATTTGAAAACAAAGACAGCAATATAGATGTCCATTCTTAGTAGTTTCATACTGTTTTCTATTGCTCTTTTTGTGGCCCTGAAGTAGTTGGCAGAGAATTAGTTTTTGAACCAAAATCAAAGATCAAGGCAAATAACATAGTTGAGTGAACTATTAACACACTATTTTGCTCATATAAAAAAGAAACCATTAATAAATTCATTTTATCAGACAAAGGGAAATAAGATTTGCATAAGAGAAAGAGGACTGAGAGACAACCCCATAAAAAGAATAGAAACAAAGAGTTCCATTTTCCTTTCCTTTTATAAGTTGTTGATTATGTGAGAAGTTAGCAAAGAAGCCAGTCTTTGAGCAGTGAGAGGGTCATCAAGCAAAGCAGCTTCAGTTGTTTATAAATTCCTTGAAAACACTTGTGAATTTAACTCTGATGCAAGTACATTTGACAGTCCATTGCTGAATGATGTTGGACATTGTACTTTGTCTAAGTATTTTTGTCTTAGTTTTGTCAGATCAGCACCATTTCCCTTGTTATAGTTTTTTCTTTTAGGCTTCCTGTGTAAGTGTTCATTTCCTGTGATGGTTCTTTTAATCAAATTGGATCTTGTTACCCAACCCACATTGGAATGTATAAGTCATATCCCAATAAATAAGGACAATTTCACTTTTTTCAGACCCAAAGGACACATGCTATTTGTGGGATATATTGTAAAACAAAATGAGTGAAAAATCATTCATAACAAGCTAATTGTTGTCTCCTGAGGAAATGTCATTTCTTTAAGTGATAAAGAAGCAGCAGAAATCCTAGAGACCCTGTTTACTTGCAAGACACAGCTTCATTGTTACCATTATAAATTAATGCTGGGTGAGAACTAGAGCAGTTATTGTTCCATGGACAGAAATATAGACTGCTCTCTTTTTGCTGAAAAAAAAAGTCAAGAAAATAAGAGCCATACTGCAGGGAAAATCAGTCAATTAATATCTTATCCTAGGATTTGTACCTGAAAATTATAATGTAAATATACAAATTGAGTGATTACATTTGAAATATAAGCATCGACACTGATGGAGAACAGTATAGGTGATACGATTGTGGTTGTGCAACAACCTTCCTTAGTTGCCTGTATGATTCTTAAACACATATCCATGTGAAGCTCTCAGTTATCATATTAAAAATAAGATTTATCCACTCACACCTTATCCCAATTCCCCACTTCTGACTGAAATGTACTAAGACTATTTGAGTCCCAGGAATCTATATTTGTAATAAGCATCCTTGGTGATTCTGAGTGTCACATATTAAATATCCTAGTCAAATGCAACTTTTTCTGGAAGAAGAAAGTAAAATAATACATAAATAAATACAGTGAGAATTTCAGTATAAATTAAATGAGTTTTGTGAGACAAAACCCATCCCTGTACATGGCACATAGTAGAAACTGGTTACAATCATTCTATTTAAAATAGCTTGTCCCATATTTTCCAGGAGTCAGGTGGGAACAAGTTCTGACATAGAATTAAGCAGACATTCTCTAATAAGAAGGAGGAAAGAAAGAAGGACACAGAGCTGCTTCATTCTTTGGGAAAAGTGGACCAAAGAGAATAACAGAGTGGGTCATTTTATGCAATCAGGGCACACATCCAACACGCCTTGGGAATAGGGAAAAGGAGGTTGGGGCTTTAGGTGGGTTGGAACTGGGGAGTGGGGGTGGGTGGAAAACAAAGATGAGTAATACAAGCAAGTTTCACCTTTGTTGCGAGGTTGGCTACTCTGCATTTGTGGAAAGATTTCTGAGAGGAAAATAACCAATTAAAGAAGGAGAAGGGAAAGATTCATGTTTTCCAAAATAATTGAAGATATATTCTCCCTTACTCAAGAAAATATGGAAAGTAAAAAGAGGATTACAAGTTATAGTATATTGGAGAAGAAAAAAAGAAAAGAAGCTGATTAAAATTAAGGTTTGGGCCCCAGGCCATGTTAGAAAGTACAAAAAGTATAAAAGGCAGACTATAGACCACAGCTTTAAACAGGTAGATTTTGTTTTTAAATCAGTCAAAATTAGGGCAGGCCACAGTGGCTCAGCAGGCAGAATTTTTGCCTGCAATGCCAGAGACCCAGGTTTGATTCCTGGTGCCTGCCCATGCCAAAAAAAAAAAAAAATAATAAGTCAGTCAGAATTAATATTCTAGTCTTACTGAATGGAATTGTGTTATTAATCATATCCGTGAATCACCAATGCCTTGTTCACAAGGGGCTCGCTGCCATCATTGGCTGTGGGGATGGTTTAGAATATTATTTGGCAGAATGTACCTCAGCCTGATAATAGCGATAAAATTTACCATTTATTAAGCTTTTATTTTTGTTTATATCATTGCTAAATCTCTCAGCAAATAACTGCAAATTATTATTGTGTTGTGGGGCACACCAAAAGAGAGACCACACAAGTCAAAACAATTTGCAAGCCAATTAGGAGTCTTTATTAGCTGGCCGGTGACTGCCTCAGAAACTCAAGAAGGAGGGATCAGAGCAGCCCTGAGGAGCTCTCCAGGGGGGTTTATAAAGGTAAAAACCACAAGAATATCCACAGAAGCAGGAAAAGGACATTATCTTTTTGAGCCACATCTTGGTTTGCAGCTGTAAGCAAGCAATTTTATCTACAGAAGCAGAGAAATGCCATTTGCTCTTGCACAATACATCCCATTCTTTTAGTTTCTTAACAATGATTACTGTTCAATTTTTAACTCTTGGGAACTTCCCGCCCTGGATCTTGTGACTCTGGATACCTTCTTCTTGCTAGGGCCTGATTTATTGCCTGATTTATTGCTCCTGACCCCCCACAATTGTTTGTTTATTTGTCTTAGAGAATATCAGGATCAGAGTCATATTTTTGTAACTTTGGTTGTTAAAAAGCTGTGTAGTCAGAATTACTTTATGAGTGTTTCTGATTCCAACCTCCTACAGTTTCTACTACACCAAAGAATTTTAACCATAAGTCACACTTCCTGTGGGGGGGGGTGTCACAGAATCACCAGAAAAGAGGTAAATTTTAAACCTGTCCTTTTGTTTTTTTGCTGCAAGAGGGAGCCATCCACAGCTATTGTAGGCTTATGTTCTTTACCTCATAACACTAAGACAAAAACTTCTAGCATGCTGTTCTATTTGAGTAGACTGATGGACAAGGAAACAGTAGTACTACTGGCAGAGCAATTAAAAGTTGAATAATGTAGCACTTTACACAAATTTATAACAGCCCTAAGTCATAGAAAAGTGGTGACATTCATTTCCCCTTATGAAAGGTAGCTTTTTTTGATTTGTTATGAAAGGTAGCTTTTTTTTTATTTGTCTCTATGCATAAGCATTTGTTTCCTCTAAAAAATATTATACCCTGAGGTTGGTTCTGGATAGCAGAGAGAACTGGACAGTTTAACGAACCTTTTAGTATATGCATTTAAAAAGGTGGAATTAATACTATGAATATGAAAAACCTACTTAATTAGTTTCAGATTATGCTGCCAAGTGGTCAAGAAGAGCAGGTGTGAGAGAACTGAAGTTAAGGATCCAGATAGGGCTATAAATTAATTAAACAAGGGAGGAAAATATTCTATCTTGTGTACAGATGCAGGATTTAGCAGTAATTTGAATCTTTCTGATTTTGCAGTCTGAGCCTTTTAGCTATCAGCATTATCTGAAAACTTCTCCTCTTTGTAGAAGATTAAAATTGAGTTAGAAATCATATATAAGGTACATTAAATCATTCTTTAAAGAGTTATTGACATGTCAGGCAGTGTCTGTAGCCACAAAGATATAACAGATTCAAGAACAAATACCCACATACAGTTTATTTTCTAATGACTCTAATGAACCAATGACCCTAAAAATATTAGAATATGTTGAACTTCTGGAGTAGCTCCATATATATATGGATGTCTGGGTCTGGGGTATGAAAACTGTAGAAAACATGCCACATTCCAGTGTCTTTTAGGAGCAGAATGAATCTTTAGAAACACTGTGATTTTAGCTTTGGAAAAGAAACGGAAAGCAAAACAGCTATAAGTTCTGGAAAATGGCATGGAACAGCCCTGGACAATGGGAAAAATAACCTAAACACAAGCAGGAGGTCTAGGCGAGACATTAATAGTAACAAGCAAACAAACAACAGCACACAGGAAATTATAACATTCAGCATAAAAAGCTAGGTCACAGAGAGAGAAAGAGACAGCACTAGAAAAGGAACATTTACAAAGTTCAGAATTGGGAATATTCAGATGATTCATGTAAGATTGTCCCTAAAATGAAATTAACATACAAATAAGAACTTTGAACCTATTGAACTGAAGAGGCATTAATAAATACAGCTTAGCCCAGGTCCATAGACAGTTCTCTTCCATTTCTTTTGCTTACATTTACTAACTGCCTTAAACATGCCGGTGATATAAGGCTATATAAAGCATAACTTCTACTTTGGAAATTTACAGAAATATAGAGGAGAAATATAAGGATACTGCAAATTTACAATAAAATATATATTCTAAGATATACAAGGAACAAATGTTTGGAACAAAACACACAAAAAGAGCATAATTTCAAGTAGTCTGGGTGAGTAAATGAAACCCTCCCTGAATAATCGAGAAACCTAACAAGAAACCTGAAGTACTAATATCTATTAATCAGTCAAAGGAGGGTGAGAGGACTTACAGTGAGAGAACATGCAGTGAGGGCAGCATGTATGAAAATAAGAAACCATAATTAGATAGTTTTAATGCACCTTAATGTTCAGGAAGGAAAGGTCAGGAACTGGCAAGTGGTGAGGTATGCAAATCAAAGAAGATCCAGCCCATGAAGAGCCTTGCCTGTCACACAAAAGAGATTAATTCTTTATCAAGAAATAATAAATGCTGGAGGAGGAAAATGCTTGGAGCAGGGACATGGCTTCACTTTCAGAATGTGGTATGTGAAGGGTCTGGAGAAGACCAACTGGAGAAGTACATTGAGTAATGTTTCCATTAGAAAAGAACCGGGCTTGGTAAATTCAATCATATAAATGATGAGTTAGTCAATTTGTCTAGGTGAAATCACCCCTCCAGAGTACAGAGTAAGAAGAAAAAAAAGTGGGAAACAAGAAGGAGAGCTCTGAAGATATACGGGAAATGCCAATATTTCATATACGGGCAGAGAAAGAAGAGCCTGTACAGGATGGTGAAAAGAGAGCTCTAGAGTTCAGAGGAACATCAGAATGATACCAAGGAACCCTTTTGATGACTAAACTTTAAGGGAAAATGTTGTGAGGATGCAGGCATGATAAAAACTGAAATGTGCCATTGGCTTCAACAATAGTGAAGTCCTTATATATGTTAGGGAACAGTAAGGTTTAGAAATTAGAGTAAAGTAACAGTGGGTTGAAGCTTAAGTGGTGATAAGATGAGAAAGTGGAGACACTAATGTATTCTCAATGGTATTAAAAAAATAATAAAGAGATGCAGCTTAGAAGAATATATTTAGAGATGTTAAATGTAGTTTTAGCATGAGTGACTTTGAGAGGAAAAGAACCAGTCAATTGACTGAAATTTCTATTAACTTGCCAAAATATAACATGAAAACATATTAGAATATTTCTTTTTGTAAATATCATGAACACATTTTCTCACCCTATCTATATATAATTGTAAAGGTAATCATCTGTATGTACTATAGTGCTGGAAATAAGGAATAAGTAACACAAACGAGAGATATATAGAGAGAGACAAGGAGAAGTTTAAGGACCTATTGTTTTGTTTGTTGGTTTATTTTTGAGGACAAATGAATCTTAATCCTAAAGAGTTCTTTGATATTAGCAATGCAAGAGAATTTATGTTCTTAATTATCTGCTTATATCCTATATCAGGGGTCATCTGGGACATAAAAAAAAACATTTTAAGTACTCGTTTAAGGGCATCATCTTCTCTCTAAGCTTATGCCAATTTAATGCGTGTAATGAATTACACATGTTAAATTACATTTGTAAATTCTCTGGAGCAAAGAAATACATTAGAAAAGCTACTTTATTTATAATGACATACACACTAAAAACAATCTCCACTACTCATACTAGGTAAAATTCAGGAAAGCTATTGGAAGAGTGGCAATAATGATTATGCTGTACAGGGAGAAAATACATTTATGCTGTTTGTTTGGCTTTTATATGCTGGGCCTTTAGCTGTAGATTTTGAATATCTACCTTCTCATTAATGTTCTTTGTTTTGTTTTTTTTAATATACAGATTAGGTATGGTTGACAAAAGTCAGTGACGACTATCTAATTTAACCTATCTGGTTAGTTTATTTAAATAACCTAATTGCATGGAAACTAGAATAAGGAATAAGATCTTGATATTCTGTACAGGTTAATGCAATCTCCTGATATATTCCAGAGTATTTGGGGCAGAAAGGAAAAAAAATTATGCACAAAGTTGCCTTGAGGGATGGGAGAAAAAAATGTGGAACTGCTATATTTCCCCACCTGGGGAATTCCTGATGGTCTCTCAGGCATTAGGGACTCCAAAGTTAATAAGCCAGGCCCTCAATCTTGAGGCTTTCTCTTATGAAACTTATTTCTGCAATGGTGAAGCTAAGTTTACATATAACAATGTCTAAGAGTCACCCCCAGAGAACTCCTTTTATTGTTCAGATGTGGCTTCCCTTGCTGTCAGCCAATCTCAGCAAATAACTTCATTACCCTCTCTCCTGTATGGGACATGATTCCCAGGGATGAGCCTGGCTCTGCCATCTTGGAACTGACAGTGCCTTCTTGACCAAAAGACAGAAAAGAAAGGAAACTAAGTTTCAGTGGTTAAAAGATTTGAAATTCAGTGGAGAGCTGATTCTAGAAGTTACTATTATGTAATCTTCAGTCAGATATTGTAAATTGCCACAGTATGCCAAGTCCTCTCCAACAGTATTCCTGAAAACCCTAAAAAATACCCTGAGCTCTATCTAAGTCTCTATAAAAGTTTTACTTGGTAAGATTATTTTCTCACAAACTTAAGGCCTCCAGAGTTTTCCTATGACTGATAAGCCCTGAAACACAGAGGTATCGGTCCCACAAGGACATCAACCAGTTTCATTGCTCTACACCAAAAGGTCAACACCCCTTTCCAGCATGAAGAATTTAAAGTAGTCATTTTAAATTCTTGGTCCAGATATCCCTGAAGATTGAGAAAATGATCAAATGAGAGGGAGCAGTGTAATGAGAAATCATGATTTAATAAATGATTATGACTACTGACTGATTATATAGACATTTTTAGTTTCTGGTGTATTAGAATAGACAGAGTAAATACCTAAAATTGTTGAACTATAATCCAGTAGATTTGTTTTTTGATAATGATTGCATAATTGTTTGCTTTTAGCATGTGACCATGTGATTGTAAAAATCTTGTGACCGACACTCCTGATATCCAGAGTGTGGATAGATGAGTATCAAAATAAAGGCATGCATGAAAAAAATAATAATGGGTCAGGAATATGAGTAAAAGTATCCCTACATAAACCATGGATAATAGTTAATATTAATATTTTAATAATCTTCCATCAGTTGTAACAAATGTATCTACTGTTGAAAACAGTAGAATTACAAAATATGTACTATCGATTGTAATACATCCTCCCCCATGCAAGTGTTGGTAATGAGGTGGTATATGGGAATTTTGTATTTTATGAATAATTGCTCTGTAAATTCATAACCTCTGTAATAATTTTACCTTTAAGTCAGTGATGAGAAACTACATAGCAGTAACAACCTTCATCCTACTGGGACTGACAGATAATCCACAATTCCAAGTTCTCCTTTTTATCTTTTCATTCCTCACATAAGTATTGAATGTAACAAGGAAACTGACCATTATCATCCTCACAGTGCTGGCCTCCGACCTTAAAACTCCTATGTACTTTTTCCTCATAAACTCCTCCTTTTTAGAATTCTCATTCACTATTATCTGTATCTCACATTTCCCATATAATTTATCAACTGGGGACAATACCATAACCTATAATGCTGTGTAACTCAACAATTTTCTGTTATTCTCTTCAGAACAACATAATTTTTTCTCTTGGCTGTCATGTCCTATGACCACTACAGGGTAATCTGTAAACCCCTTCATTACATGACCATCATGAGCAATAGGGCCTGTATTTTGTCAGAAATCTGCCGCTGGGTGGCTGGCATAGTGATCATTTTCCTGTCCATTAGTTTTAGCCTTTAGCTAGAATTCTGTGACTCCAATGCCTTGATCATATTAGCTGTGATTCAGGTCCTGTCCTAAAGATTTCATTCACAGATATATCACTAATAGAACAGATGGTTATATTTATGGCTTTCTTTGCACTCATTATCACCCTGGCATGTGCAGTTCTGTCCTACCCACATATCATTAGGCATTTCTGAGATTCCCCTCTGCCCAGCAAAAGAAAAAAAGGCCTTTACCACCTGCTCATCTCACATGATTGTGGTCTCCATCACCTATGGAAGCTGAATCTTTATCTATGCCAAACCTTCAACAAAGGAAGAGGTGGCCATAAATAAAGGAGTTTCAATGTTCACTACTGTGGCTGAAGTAAATGAATGTTGAATGCCTTTATTTACGTATTGATGAACAAACATATGAAACAAGATTTTGATCACTCCATAAAGAGGAAAGCATTTCTCTCAAAGAAGGAAAAGATTTGTTGAGTCAAGATAAATACCAATATTTAAAAAGAAAGAAGCAAAATTATTGAGGTGTTAACTGCTCACCTGTAGGAAATAGAGAAAAAAACAGCAAATAACCACAAAGAAAACATAAAGAAAGAAATAACAAAGTTTAGAACAGAAAAAAAAAGAATTGAGAACAATAGAAAGAGTCAACAAAATCAGAAGTTAGTTATTTGAAAAAATCAATACAATCAATGTACCCTTAGCAAGGTTGACAAAGAAAATGAGAGAGTATGCAAATAAATAAAATAAGGAATAGGATGGAGGACAAAACTACAGACCCGGCAAAAATAAAAGAGATAATGAGAGAATACTATAAGCAATTATATGATACCAAATTAGAAAACCTAGAGGAAATAGACAACTTCTTAAAAGAGCATAAACAGCCAACATTGACTCAAGAAGAAATAGAAGATCTCAGAAAACCAATCATAAGTAAAGAGATTGAAAAAGTAACCAAAAAAACTCCCCAAAAAGAAAAGTCCAGGATGACATAGTTTCAAATGTAAGGTGAATTCTACCACACATTTAAGAAAGATTGGTAACAATCCTGCTCAAATTCCTAATACAAATGAAGAGGAGTGGAAGCTACCTAACTCATTCTATGAAGCCATCATCACCCTAACACCAAAGTCAAGCAAAGATGATAGGAACAAAGAAATTGCAAACCAATCTCTTTAATATTGGTTTAAAGAATATCGTTGCAAAAGTCCTCTACAAAATACACTGCAAATCAAGTTCAGCAACACATTAAAAGAATTATACATCATGACCAAGTGGGTTTTATCCCTGGTATTCAAGAATGGTTCAACATAAGAAAATATTTAAAAAGGAAATATCACATGATCATCTTGATTGATGCGGATAAGGTCTTTGACAAAATTCAGCATCATTTCTTGGTGAAAACACTTCAAAGAATAGAAATAGAAGTGAACTTTGAACTTCCTCAACATGATGAAAGGAATATATGAAAACAGCTAACATCATACTCAATGGGGGAAGATTGAAAGCTCTCCCTCTAAGATCAGGAAGGATGCCATTGACATCACTATTATTCAACATTGTTCTGGAAGTTCTATCTAGAACAATTAGGCAAGAAAAGGAAATGAGGCATCCAAATTAGAAAGGAAGAGGTACAACTTTCCCTATTTGCAGGTGCCATGATCCTATTTGTAGAAAATCCTCCAAAATCTACAGTTATGCTACTAAAGCTAATAAGCAAGTACAGCAAAGTGGCAGAATACAATCACATGCAAAAATCAGTTTTGTTTCTTTATAGTAATAATAAGCAATCTGAGGAGGAATTCAAGAAAAAAATTCCATTTATAATAGCAACCAAAAAATCCAATATCTAAATATAAATTTAACCAAGGATATAAAAGACCTATACACCAAATACTGCAAAATATTGCTAAAAAAAAAAAAAAATCAAGGAAGACCTAAATAAATGTAAGGACATACCATGTTCATGGGATGGAAGACTAAATATAGTGAAGATGTTAATTCTATCCAAATTAATTTATAGATTCAATACAATACCAATTAAAATCCTAACAACTTACTTTGCAGAAAAAGAAAAATGGGTACTCAAATTTATTTGGTAACACAGCATGCTCTGAATAGCTCAAAACATCTTGAGAAAGAAAAATAAAGTGGGTGAAATCTCACTATCTGATGTTGAGGCATATTACAAACTACAGTGGTGAAACAGGATCATTCTAACATAAAGATAGATATATTGACTAGTGAAATAGAATAAAGTGTGAAGAGGTGGTCCTTCACCTACATCTAATCTACATCCAGTTAACCTTGGATAAGGCAGCCAAGTCAACTCAACTGAGACAGAGCAGCCTCTTTAAGCAATGGTGGTTGAAAAACTGGATATCCATAAATAAAAGAATGAAAGAGGTCCCCTATCTCACACCTTATACAAAAAGTAACTCAAACTGTATCAAATAACTGAACATTAGAACTAAGACCATAGAACATTTGTAAGAAAATGTTAAAGATCTTGTGTTAGGAGGTGATTTCCTAGACCTTACACCCAAAGTACGAGCAACAAAAAATGAAATACTGAAATGGAATATCCTCAAAATTGAACACTTTTGCACATCACAGTACTTTGTCAGGAAAGTAAAAAAAAAAAATAGCCTCTACAATGGAAGGCAATATCAGAAAACCACATACCATATAAGGTGTAATAATACTTTAATATCCAGAATATATAAAGAGATTTACAACTCAACAACAAAAAGACAAACAACCCTATTAAAAAATCAGCAAAAGACATGGACAACCACTTTTCCAAAGAGGAAATACAAATGGCTAAAAAAATATATGAAAAGATGCTCATCTTTGTTTGTGATTAGGGAAATGCAACTTAAAAACCACAATGAGATATCATTTCACACCCACTAAAATGGCCACTGTTAAAAATAAAAAAAACTACAAGTGCAGGAAAGAATGTGAAGAAATTGGTTCATTCATTCACTCTTGGTGAGAATGTAAAATGATGCAACCTCTATGAAGGCAGTTTGGCAGTTTCTCAGGAAGCTAAATATAGAATTTCTGTATGATCCAGCAATACCATTACTAGGTATATATTCAGAGGAACTGAAAGCAAGGACAAAAATAGATACTTGCACAACAATGCTTATAATGACATTATTCATGATTGCCAAGCCCAAATGCCAATCAATGGATGAACAGTTTAACAAACTGTGGTAAATACATGGTGGAATATTATGCAGCAGTTAGACCGAATAAAGTCATAAAGCATGCAACAATGTGGATGACCCTGAGAACATTATGTTCAGCAAAATCAATCAGAAAAAAAGGACAAATACAGTATGGTCTCACTAATATGAGATAACTATAATGAGCAAATTCTGAGATTTCAAGTTGACAGCAGACCTTTTCAGGAGCTAGAAAGATAATACAATTAGGGTGCTTAATGCTGAAGGAGTACAGAACATTCAACAGATTGATTGTAAAGATCCAGGAATGGAGAGCACAACACTATGTGATGGTAGCACAAGATTGTAAGTATCTTTAACAAAGATTAAGGTTCAAAGAGGAAGGCTAGGGCCATGTATGACATCAGAAAGAAAGATAGAGGATAAAAACTAGGACTGTATTACATAGTGAAATCTAGAGTGGACAATGATGGTGATTAAATACACAAATGTAAGAATATTTACTTGAGGGGGCAATTGAAGGCCAATATTGTAAGCTGTTAAAAAGGGGATAGTATATGGAAAAAATACAATTAATGGAAGCTAGAGTCTATGATTAAGAGTAACATTGTAGCATTCTCTCATTAATTATAGCAAAGGCAATATATGAAAGTTGCTTTTCAATAATGAGGGGGATGTAATAGAGGGGTATGAATTTTTGTGCTTATTTTTGTTCTCTTCTTTTTTTTTCCCTTTTCTTCTCTCTTTGCCAAAGAAATGGCAATGTTCTCATATAGACTGTGGTGGTGAATGCATAATTATGTGATTATAACTTAGAGATAACTATATGATTATACTGTAGGGAAGTAGAAAGGTGCAGCCCCTCTGGAGGGCAGTGTGGTGGTTCCATAGGAGACTGAATATTGGGTTGGCACATGATCCTGCAACCCCTTAGTAGGCAAAGACTTGGAAGAACTGAAAGCAAGGACACAAGTGGCATTTGCTCACTGGTGTTTATGGCAGATTTTTTTCATAATTTTCAATGAATGGCAATGGCCTAAGGGTAAATTAACTGAGGAATAGAAGGACGAAACATGGGGTATATAAATGACAAAATAATGTGCAGCTTCAGGAAGGAATTAATTCATATGGCATACAACAAGGAAAACGAACCTTGAGTGAAATAAGCTGGGAGAAAATGGACAAATAATGTATGGTATCATCAATATAAACTAACTATAATGAGCAAACTATGAGAATTGAATTCCAGCACATAGGTTATCAAGGAATAAAAAGTGGGCAAAGATTGATTAAGATACACTTTAATCCTGGTGATTAAGGAGTATAGAATGCTAAAATAAGGCTCATTGTGAAGGTTCCTGAATTGTAAGTTCTTACAGCAGTCACATCTATTCCTGAGTTTTAACTGCTAATTCCAAATTCTGAGGTGCTGTGCTCTTTGTGTATAATCTGGTAATTCCCTGGAATTGAGTATCTGTGGGATACCTGAGACTCAGCATTAGAGTATTGCAGCTCTGAAAGACAGCATTATTCCATACAGCTGTTTAAGAAGCTGAAAAAATGATCAGACTGCAATTAGAAATCCGTATGCCATGCACCTGGTTAGGACTAAGGTTAAAGGTTGATATTGTCTGTATTTTAACACTTCAACCTCTATGAGACACCAAAGAAAGGGAAGTTTATTTGGTCCAAATTTAGTTTCAGTAGCAAGCTATCTAATATAACCTGGCTGGTCAGTTTATTTCAACAACCTAACTCCATGGAAATTAGAGTAGGGAATGAGATTGGATTATTTTGTATGGGTTCATGTAATGCACAGATACATTTCAGAGTGTTTTGGGCAAAAACTTTTAAAAAGCATTTGTAAAGTCCCCTTGAGGAACTGTGGGGAAAATTTGGATCTATTATACTACCCGGCCTGGGAGAATCCTGATATTCTCTCAGGCATTAAAGACTCCTAATTTAATAAGCCAAGCCCTCCATCTTAGACTGGCCCTTATGAAACTTATTTCTGCAATGGAGAAACTAGGCCTGCATGTAATTTTCCCTAAAAGTGACGCTCAGAGAGCCACATTTGCTGCTCAGATGAGATCACTCTCTTTAAGCCAACTCTGCAAATAAACTCGCTAATCTTTCTCCCATGTGGGACATGACTCTCAGAGGTGTAAGTTTTCCTAGCAATGTGGGACATGATGCCCAGGGTTAATCCTGGTCCTGGCATAATAGGATAGAGAAAGCTTTCCTCACAGAAAGGGGGGAAAGAAATGATAGAAAACAAAGTTTCAGTGGCTAACAGAGTAAAAATTAAAATTAAATATCTGGAACTACACTACACAGAGAACCTTGGTTAAACCATGGGCTAAAATTAATAGTAAAATTATAAAGATATGCTTTCATCAATTGTAACAAATGTTTTGCACTAATGCAATATGTTAGTAGGGTGATATATGGGAATTCTATACTTTATGCATGATTGTTCTGTAAACTCACAAATTCTCTAAAAAAGGGGAAAAATCAAATGGACATTCTGTAAGTGAAAAATAAAATATGAAGGTTAAGATATATTTGGGAAGATTAAACAGCAAGAGACAGGTGAAGATAGGTTTGGTAGACCCAAGGACAGGTCAATAGAAATATCCAAACTCTTAAGTGTAGAAAGATAAAAATGAAAAGAACCAGTTGGAGAGGAAAGATATGGCAGGAGCAATATTTGAATAGATAATGACCAAAGAGTTTCCAAAGCTTACTAAAGATACAATTCAGTTATGCACAAAGTTCAGTAAACACCCAAAGACTTAAGAAAAATCATAACTGCACACATCATGACCAAACTGTTAGAAAATAAGCATAATTAGAAAACATTAAAAAAAAAACATTATTATTATCAGATATAAGACAAACAGCTTATTCTAAACAGAAACTGGAAGCCACATAATAACGGAGCAGTACCTACAAAATGCCATTATAAAGAAAGAAAGAAAAAAAAATCTGCCAATACATAATTGTAGACCCAATGAAAATAGCTATCAATAAAGGCCAAATGAGCAAAAGCAAGAAACATTTTATTTTCAGCATAATTTCACAACAAGAAACATGAAATTAATTTTTTGTAGGCCATGAAAGATGATCCCAATGGAAAGCATGCACCTACCCAGGGCATGAAGAATGAAAAAAAATGGTAAATGTGAGTGAAGAAAAGGAAAATGCATGTCTTATGCATTTAAAAATACCCATAGAAGTAAAATATGTGAAAATAGCATGATAGAGTTGGCTGCAGGAATATAAACTATTGGAAGTTTCTTATGTTTTATTTTTTTCAGAAGTGCTAAAATTACTAAAGAGAGACAGTAAAAGGCAAATAATGTAAGTTATAATCTCTCTTGTAACCCTTAAAACAATATTATAAAATTATAAAACTTAAAAGCTAATAAATAAAAATAATAATGATAAAAGGACTTAATCCAAATAATTTCAGGAATGGAGTAATTAAGGAATGAGGAACAGATAGGCAAATAGAAAACAACTAACAAGGTATTAGACTTAAAAGCAACTATAAGATAATTACTGCAATAATTATTGAAATTGCTGATAAATATAAAATATTTATAGATTAAGCACTGCAATGAAAAGACAAACATTACCAGAAATCAATTTTAAGCTTTTATTATTCCATGAGAAAAAAATTAAACATAATAAATGAAGTAATTCGAAGTAAGAGGATGGGATGCAAAACTATCCAAGAGCAAAACTAAACAATGTAACTGAAGTTGTCTATATGAATATCAAAACAACTGGACCTAAAACAAGAAACATGGCTAGAGATGAGAAGTGAAATTTTATATTGACAAAAGTGTCAACTAAACATTAAAGCACCCACATCTTTAATAAGTATGCCCACTAAAATTAAACACCAACATATATAAGGCAAATATTGACAGCAAAAATAAAAGAAAAAGACAAAATACAATATTATTCATGATACAACCTTTAACACCTTTTTCAGTAAATCAACCTTTCACATCTGGTGTTTCATGGAAGAATTAAGTCCCACAAAAATATATATCCAAATAAAATGAAGAATAAGTTATTACCAAAACTACTTTTTCAAATGACTATATTGGATGCTATTGCATAGTGATTGCATATAGTGTGAAAAATAAATTGTTTTTCACGGCTTTTCTTTTTTATATCCCTTTAAAACTTTGAGCATTTTTACATCATTCTACCTATGGTATGTTTCTTTAAGCAGTTATAATTAAACAATATTCCTCTGCTAAGTTGAAAATCTTTTATTTGGCATTAAATCTATTTTTTTCCATTTACTGTTGTGCTTTGATTTATGCTTGCCATTTTACTGTTCTTTTAATTTGCATCACATATTTTCTGTGCCTTTGTTTACCATTCTAACCTCATTTAGGTTTAACAAAATATATATTGATTTTATTTCTCTTAACTTACCTATATATCTTGCCATTATTTCAGGGTAATGTAAATTTTGATTACTAGCTAAGGTGGTATCTGCCAGGTCTCACCACTGTAACTTTAACATTTCCCTTTTATCCTAAATAATGTGTAGGATGAAAATCTCTGTTTCTTATCAGGCATTCACCCACCAGTTTGTCATCTATTCTTATTTATCAAGCATTCACCCATCAGTTTTGTCATCTATTATAACTCCACCATTCCTCTTATGTTTGTTAGTTGGCGTTTGACTACAAGAAAGAGCTTTCCTTTTTTCATTTATTTAATCATGCTTACATCAGTAAAACTGTTATGGATTTTATTTTATTCTGTAAGTTATAAGGCATGACTCTCTTTTTCAGAAGGTACTCAATTTGTTGCAGATTTTTCTGGCTTCAGCCCCTTCAACTGGTACCTATGCTCTGGTAAATATCACTTTCTGACAAGTGCTAGGTAAGTGATATCAGGGTCCATTTTATAGAGATCATTGTGAATTTTCCCTTGAATATTTCCTTGCTTGTACATAAAAATAGGTCATTCTTAAATATTGATCTTCCAGCAATTATTAACCTGTAACATCATATATTTATTTTGAGAGCCAGAATCACAAGTCTAGATTTTAAAGCAAATTTTTCTCATTTTGAAATTATCAAATCAAGCTTACTATGTAATTTTCATAGTGTAAATGTCTTTCAGTTCCTGGTATTGCAGAGAATGGTTTATTCACCTGTGATTTGTTCTATAATCCTTACAGTTGTCTGAAATATATTTAAAAAATGAATAAGGACCCCTACTTCACATCTTGTCCAGAAATCCATTCAAAATGATTCAAAGACCTAAATACCAGAATCAGAACTATAAAACTCCTAGAAGAAAAATATTAGGCATCTTCAGGACTTTATGTTAGGCAATGGTTCCATGGACTTTACATCTGAAGCATAAGAGAAAGAAAAACAGATAAGTGGGACCTCATCAAAATTAAGAACTTTTTTGCATCAAAGGACATAAACATGAAAGTAAAAAGACAATTTAAAAATGGGAAGAAAATATTTTGAGACCACATATGTGTTAAGGGTTTGTCCTTATCATTCACTTTAAAAATAAGTTTATTATTTCATTCATGATGGTATTAAGCACCAATTTAGGTTTGTCACATAGCAAAACTACCCATTTCAAACAATCATGGGACATTGGACATGGGCAGATTAATTTAGATCATAAATAATACATATTTGTTAATTTTCCTTTTGAAAATATTTTCCTTAATATGTGAATCTATCAAAAGATGAACAGCATATGTGTAGCCAATACAAGGATCACCAACGGATGCTAAAAACAATGAGAAAATTATTACAGGAAAGAGAATATTCACAGTCTCAAAGCATTACTATGACTGCAAAATGTTTTCTTTATATTTTCTTTGTAGTGGATAAGTCTGTGAGACTTACTTCAACAAAATAATCAAATTTAGGATCAACAATACTGAGATTCACTGACATATGAGCTCTTAATGTAAGGCTCTGAAAAATACAGTATGACTATGTAGTATTTGTATCAAAGAGAATTCATCTGAAGCGAAGCATTAGAAAAATATTTTGCAAAATTACTACACTGGACTCTTAGAAAATATCAGTATTAAGAAAGAAAAGAACATAGGTAAACTTCTGATATACAGAAACTACTCGTTTATTGAATCCAGATCTATGACAAGAAATAAAAGAACTATAAAGACTATTATTGGGATATGTGGGGAAATTTGAATATGGAATATATATTTTCCAATAGTATTATATTATATCCACAAGGATTGTAACTGGTTTACAAAACGTTTCATTAAAAAGATCATCTTCACTTTCTTTAAACACATTATATCTGTACCAAAATAAAGTAGCATTATTCAGAATAAATCATTTAATTGAGGTAATGTTTGTGATACAGTTTTCACAGTATTGTAATGCATTTCTTCATAAAAATGTTTACTATCATTCGTAGGTAATATTTTTAAAACAAAGGTAAACATTTTCAAAATTCTTTCTAATCCTCTTTTGTTGTTGTTTCCCTGCAATTTAGAAAAAAAAGTTGTTCTTAAAGTTGAAAACTAAGAAGTGATTTGAATTCTAGAATTATTGAAAATGGATTACACTTAATATTTACTGGATCAGTTATTTTGGAAATAGAAACCTATATTAACTTCAAAAGAATTTTCTGCAATGTCTTAATTAAAGGTTTAATATTTTCCCATAATGTTTTATTTTAAAGGAAAAATAGGAACTTGAAATATGCATGATTTTTTGATTTATAGAAATTCTATTCATAGAGTTAAAATATATACTCAGTTTCTTGGGTGAGATAATGTTATTGTGCTTAAATAAGAATGAGTTTGCTCTTATGAGAAACATGCTGAAGTGTTTAAATGTCATGATGTCTGCACCTTACTCTAAAAGTTTTCAGCAAAAACAATATATAAAGTAAAACTTCCAGGAAGATGGTGGAATAAAGACAGGTAGAACTCATACTATACTACAAACACCTAGAGAACAGGCAGAGACTACCTGAAGTAGCAATTCTGGGCCTCTGGAGAGCAGGTAAGGAGCACTGCAACATATAAGGAAAAGCTGGGCAAAAAAAATCAGAGATACTATGACTGCAAAATTGTGGTGCATGAACTCAACCATACAACTGGTGTCCATCTTCCACTCCAAATTCAGCAGCTGTGGGTTGACCTGTTTCTCACCTGGCTGGCAAGACAGGGCACAGTCCTGTTACAGCAGTTAACTGGCAAAGTTAACTCTCTCAGACCTGCAGCCTAGAATCTTTCCATGCAGGAGCCCAGGAGCCCTTATGTGCATTATTTCCACAAACATAGAGAAGGCAGTGAGAGACTGATCTCCATGGTACCCCACACCAGTCTACCACCCCTGAGGCCAGCAGCTTTGGGTCAGAAGTTTCTCACTCAGCTGGCTTCAGTGGTCTGGGAGAGATAAAATCCCTCCACTTGGAAAAAGAGAGGGGCATGATAGTCCTGATCTAGGTATTTGTTGCCTTGTGAAATGGGACAACAGTGCCCCACAGCTTTGTTCCTTTACTGGCATGTGCCTGCAGCACAACAGGGCTATTGTCCCTAAGCAAAATAGGAATAGGGTGGGTAGAGGACTAGGGAAATAACTTGCCTTTTTAAGATTGTGGGTAATAGGTTGCTGAAGCATGCCATCTTCTGGGAGACCTAGTAAAGTGCAGTTTGAAAAGGTGTGTGATAGGTTCTGGTGTCAACTTGGCCAAGTGATTATGCCCAGTTGTCTGGTCAGGCAAGCACTGGCCTGACCATTGCTGCATGGATATTTCATGGCTGGTTGATAAACCAGAAGGCTGGTTAATAAGGCAAAAGGCTGGTTAATTAAATCATCAGTCATTTGATTACATTTGTGACTGAATACGTCTGTGATCAACTAAGGCATGTCTCCCACAATAAGATAATCCAACTCATTGAAAGTTTTTAAGGAAGAGAGACTTTTTCACTGCTTCTTTAGCCAGTGAGCCTGTCCTGTGGAGTTTGTCCAGACTCTTCATTAGAGGGCCTTCATAGCTTCATAACTTGCCCTATGGATTTTGAACTTTTCCATTCTCACAGTTGCATGAGAGACTTTATAAATCTAATATTTACAGATATCTCCTGTTGGTTCTATTTTCTCTAAAGAGCCCTGACTATTACAAGGTTCTTTCCTGACCCTCTCTCAAGGGCCCTTTGGAATGGGTGTGCATCCACTCTGTGGGACCCTGACCCTGGTTTGGCTGGGAAATACTGACAAAGCAAGTGCCAAAGGAGGCATTCAACATGAACCCAATCAGCAACAAAGTCTTAGATGAGAGAGGGAATCCAGCCTTCCAAAGATATCAAGATATCCAAACTTGGATATCAAGATAACCAAATGACCAGAAACAATAAAAAATAAGTTTTAAGGTTAAACTATGAAAGAAACTGTAAGGCACATTTAGGTTCTTATAAACGCCAAAGAAAAAGAGAGAATACTGTGAGAAACAAAAGAAAAGCAATTTAACACATATAAGGGAAGAAATGTGCAGCAAAGTGCTGACATCTCATCAGACACTACAGAGGTGAGCAGGCAACGGTGTGATATATTTAAGCTAAAAGTGAAAATTTTTCAGACGATAATTCTTTATCTAGCAAAGCTGTCCTTCAAAAAGGAGGGAGAGCTGAAAAGATTCACAGGTATATAAAAGCTGAGAGAATTTCTTAACAATAGATATGTCCTGTAAGAAATAGTAAAGGGAGTTCTGCCAGCTGAAAAAAAAAGACAGGAAAGAAATGGCTGGAGAATGGTGTAGAAATAATTATTATCAGTAAGTGTAACTAAACAAATGAAAAGATAGAAATATAGTAGATCTGAAAATTAAAGTCAAATGATAAAATGGTCAAAGTAAGGACAGCTTATACAGTAACACTGAATGTTATTGCATTAAGTTCCCCAATCAAAAAATATAAATTGACAGAATGGATGAAAAAATGATCCATGAACATACTGTTTATAAGAGACTCATTTTAGACACAAATAGATTGAAAGTGAAAGGATGGAAGGTGATATTCCACACAATCAGTAAACAATAAAGTTTTGGGTACCTGTATTAACATCAGAAGTATAGACTTCAAATGCAAAACAAAAATGTTATGAGACAAAGAAGGGCACTATACATCAATAAAGGGGGCAATTCACAAAGGAGAAATAACAATAATAAATATATATGCACCTAATGAAGGTGCTCCAATGCACATGAGGCAAACACTGGCAAAACAGAAGGGAGTAATAAACATCTCTAGAACAATAGTGGGAGACTTGAAATCACCACACCCTTCAATAGATAGAACATATACAGAGGATCAGTAAGGAAATGGAGAACATAAATAACATGATCAATGAACTATACCTAACAGATATATACAGAACACTGCATGCAAAACAGCAGGATATACATTCTTCTCTAATGCTCATGGAATATTCTCCAGCATAGACCACATTCTGGTACACAAAACAGGTCTTAATAAATGTAAATCTATTGAAATTATGCAATGCACTTTAACTGATTATAATAGAGTTAAGCTGGAAATTAATAACAACTGATGCACCAGAAATTTCACAAATATAAGAGGATTAAAAAATACACCCTTTAACAATGAGTGGTTCAAGGAGAAAATCACAAGAGAATTAAGAAAATATGTCAACATGAATGAATACAAGAACACAACATAAAACTTATTGGATGCAGTAAAAGCAGGGCTGAAAGGGAAATTTATAGCCCTAAGTACCTACATTAAACAAGAAGAGCTAAAGCCAAAGACCTAAATGAACAACTGGGAGAAATATAAAAAGAACAGCAAACTAATTCCATAGCAAGCAGAAGGAAAGAAATAGCAAAGATTAGAATAGAAATAAATGAAATCAAGAAAAAGAAAATCAATTAAGAGAAACAATAAAACAAAGAGTTGCTTATTTTAGAATCTCAATAAAATTGACAAATCTTAGCTAGACTGAAAAAAATAAAGAGAGAAAACACAAATAAAATTAGAAGTGAATGGTGTTCATTACCACAGACCCTGTTCTAGTTTGCTAGCTGCTGAAATTCAATATACCAGAAACAGAATGGCTTTTAAAAAGGGGAATTTAAGTTGCTAGTTTATAGTTCTAAGGCCAAGAGGATGTCCCAATTAAAACAATTCTATAGAAGTGTCCAATCTAAGGCATCCAGGTAAAGATACTTTGGATCAAGAAAGCTAATGAAGTTCAGGGTTTCTCTCTCAGCTGGAAGGGCACATGGCGAACACAGTCACAATTTCTCTCTCATCTGGAAAGGCACATGGTGAACATGGTCAGGGTTTCTCTCTTATCTGGAAAGACATGTGGTGAACACAGCATCATCTGCTAACTTTCTCTCCTAGCTTTCTTTCACAAAGCTCCCCGGGAGGTATTTTCCTTCTTCATCTCCAAAGGACACTGGCTGATAGACTCTGTTTCTCATGGCTATGTTGTTTTGCCCTGCTCTCTCTGAATATCTCATTCTCCAAAATGTTTCCTCTTTTGTAGGACTTCAGAAAACCAATCAAGACCCACCCAAATGGGTGGAGATACATCTCCCCTAATCCAGTTTAACAACCATTCTTGATTGGGTTACTTTTCCAGGGAGATGAACTAATTACATACAGTATTGAATAGAGATTATTCAGCCTTTATGAAATGGGATTTAGATTAAAACATGTCTTTCTAGGGGACATACATCCTTTCAAATCAGCACAGAACCCAAAGAAAAAAATAAAATCATAAGGGGATACTACAAACAATGATATGCCAACAAACTAGACAACTGTTTGGGCTTGGTAAAGCTGCTGGAATGCAATATTTAGAAATGGACTGGCTTTTATAAAGGGGAAATGTCCAAATTAAGACATCTATAGGAGGATACCTTCTCTGAAGGAAGGATACTGGCATCCAGAGTTCCTCTATCAGAAAACAGGGCACATGACCAGTGTTTGTTGGTCCTTTCCTGGGTTTTCTTGCTTTCAGGTGCTAGATCTTTCACATTCGGTAGGTCCTTGCTTGCTTCTCCCAGAGCTTACCTCCCTCAGCTCTCTTCTGGTGTTTCTGTATCTCAGTTCTCTTGGCACTTCTGTCTTTATCTGCTCAGAAAGATTCCAGTAAAGGATTAAGAACCACATCTCAATTGAAACAACCTTTCATGATCAGGTTTATGTGTCAACTCAGCTAGGTGGTGGAACCCCATTGTCTGGTTGGGCAAGTGCTGGCCTGTCTGTTGCTATGAGGAGATTTCATGGATTTAAATCATGATCACATTGGCTGCATGCACAGATGATTGCCTTTACAATCAGCTAAGGGGAGTGTCTTCTTCAATGAGTGATGCTTAAAGTAATCACCAGAAGGTTTGTAAGGAAGATTCAAAAGAGACAATCACTCTTCCTGCTTCAACCAGCCAGCCTTTCCTGAGAATTTTTTGAGGAACTTCATTGGATCTGCCAGCTCATGGCCTGCCCTACAGACCTGGGGCCCTATATCCCCATGATTATGTGAGACACTTTTATAAATTTTATATTTACACATATCTCCTGCTGATTCTGTTTCTCTAGAGAACCTTAGCTAATACAGCTTGGTACTACCAATGGGGTAGTTCTTAAGAAACAGAATCTTAAAAATGGATTTTTACAATTGGTTTTCTACTCTGAGTAGCCTCAAAGGCACTAATGACTCTGTTTCCTGTAATCAAGATGGCACTGCCAATCCATGGTATGAGCTGCCAAAAGACATAGTCAAAACATTACCATTTGAGCTACTAATTGTTTGCTTATATGAAGCTAGGCTCTGGTTGAAAATGTTTTTGAAACCTTTACAGTTTTGTGGAATTAAGTGATATAGAGATGTTGGCTGGTTGTTGCTAGCTATGTTGTGTATATTGATGAGGGAAAGGGATGAGCTGAAGGCTTTAAATGAGAAGCTTATATATGACTGATGTAAAAGTTTCTGTGAGTAACCTGGAGAAAAATCTTATTCCCTGTAGTCACAGATTTAAGATATCTGAAAATCAGACTCAGAGTCTCATTGTTAGAGTAGTAACTTTACAACATAAAATGAAATCTCAACCTTACACAGTGTCTGCTATTAAGGCGAGGGCTTAGAGAGATTGGAATTTCAGAGTGAATTTTTCATGGAAAACCTGCTCATACACCCTAGAAATGTCCATAGGATGCACCTTTTACCAGAACTGTGAAAAATTAATTTGTGAGACTAGCTCCATCATCCCTGAAGGGCTCTGAAGTTGCCCTTCTCTGTAGATCAGATATTACTGTGGGAATTGCTGTCACTGAGCTGGAATCCTTAAACACATGGGGATGACTGGATCCTGAGTGGGCTGAAGCCTACTGGCAGCACTTAATCACCAAAGACAATGTGGTTATCATAATGAATAACAGACTCAGAGCAGGAGTCGAAATAATCTGACTCACAGAGACTTGTGGCATTGGCTAGTAGATCTTGGGGTACCTAGAAGTACAATAGATGGCAGTCTACTAAATTCTTGCTTGAGCTGTATAAACAAAAGAGTTCTAGATCAAGTGAACAGAAGTCTAACTTGAATTACAAAAATAGAGATTCATGGCCCTTTAATCAATTTCCAGACTTGAGGGGAGGCCCAGTTTCACTGGGGCAGGACTCTATTACACTGCAACAAATTTATACTGTTAATCTTCCTCCAAGCTTTCCCCAAGGAAACTTCTGGCCTTTTACCAAGGTAACTGTGCATTGGGGGAAAAGAAATGATCCGATATTTTATGACTATTAGACACGTGTTCAGAAGTGACATTAACTCCAGGGGACTCAAAACATCACTCTGGTCCACTACCTCCTCATGGATATCAGGTGATGAATGGAGTTTTATCTCAGTCCATCTCACAGTGGGTCCAGTGGGTTCCCAGACCCATTCTGTAGTTATTTCCCCAGATCTAGAATGCATAATTGGAATAGAAATACTAAGCAACTGGAAAAATGCCCACAATGCCTCTCTGACTCATGGGATGAGGGCTATTATAGTAAAAAAGGCCAAGTGGAAGCCATTAGAACTGTCACCTACCTAGCGATATAGTAAACCAGAAGCAGTCTGGATTCCTGGAGGGATTGCAGAGATTAGTGCCACTTTTAAGGACTTGAACGATGTAGGGATGGTGATTCCCACCACATCCCCATTCAACTTTCCTATTTGGCCTGTGCAGGAAACAGATGGTTGGTGGATGATGACAGTGGATTATCATAAGCTCAACCAGGTGGTAATTCCAATTGCAGCTGCTGTTCCAGACGTGGTATCATTGCTTGAGCAAATCAATACATCCCCTGGTACCTGGTAAGCAGCTATTGATCTGGAAAATGCTTTTTTCTCAAAGCTATTAGTAAGGATCACCAGAAACAGTTTGGTTTCAGCTGGCAAGGTCAGCAATATACTTTCACTGTCCTACCTCAGGGGTATATCAACTCTCCAGCCCTAAGTCGTAATCTTGTCTGCAGGGCCCTTGATCATTCATTACCTATGACCACAAAAGATTTGTACAATATTTAACATGTTTATAACTTTTATTTTCAATAACTAAAAACTCGAAATAACCCAAATGTCCACCAAACATAGTTTGTTCATTCAGTTGAGTACTATTAAAAAAAAAAGAATTAATTAGTGATGCACGGTACAACATGGGTGCTTCATACAAACATTATATTTAGTGGAAAATATCAGACAGAAGAGCATATATTTTATGATTCTATTTTACATGAAGTTCAAGAAAATACAAATCATGATCAGAATATAGATTAGTGATTACTTCTATGGTGGAGTTATTGACTGGGAAGGTACACAAGGGAACTTGTTGGGGTTCTGGAAATATTCTAAATCTTGATCTAATGTGAATGAGATACACTACTGTATGCATATGTAAAAGTTCATCAAGATGTATATCTAAGACTTGTATTGTTCACTGTATGTTAGTTATATTAAAAATTAAAAATTTGGGAAACAAAAAATTTATAATAATCTATTTAGAGGGTGTTCTCTAAGAACATTTGGTAAAACTAAGAAAAGGGAATATGATAGTTTAAGTATTCTTTCAACTTTTCTGAAGGATTTAAATTTTCCAAAGTTAAAAGCTCAGTAAATAAAAGAAAACAAATAATGCTCCCATAATTCATCGTATATGGAGAAACTACTGACTTTAGGGGAAGTTGAAGTAGTCTTATTCAAGCTAGACTCACTTTTTCTTGTTTCAGAGCAAAGGAGAGATGGAACATAACAAGAAATATTCAGAAATGATGTCTACATATCACTGAAACAGAGAAACACCAACGTGTATTTGAGAGATTGAACTGAGAAGAAAGTGCACCACTAGGCTGACTCACTTTACCATGTGTTTTATTAAGCCAAGTATAAGACATGAGGGCACTTTCTGTTTTTGGGCTCCATTTTCTGTTACAGCAAATACCTGATTCAAGGGCAATAACTGGAAGATATAACCTGGAAAGCTATAAGCTATTTACTAAATGTATATTTATTCTTATTCTACAAATTATTTTAAAAATGAAAATATTTAAGCGTCAAGTCAATTAATCAGTCAATTTATTTATAAAAGAAACTCTGGAAGTTAAGAGCAAGGGAAAGAGTATGCACTACTTTAGCCTCAGAGTTAAGACAGTTCCTTGACTGACTGCCTCAGACTGCTCAGTATACCCAGGGAGTGCATCAAAGTGATCACTTATAATTGTTCTTTATCCACAAAATATACTGTGGGGTCAGAGTGACCTCAGGTCATAGATGAAATGATTCTCAGCCAATTGGGGGGTCCTCTAGACAGACCCAGAAGGATAAGGTTTTCAAATTTGGGGTGGGAGGTCAGGCTTTTTATGTTGAGTAATTTTCTGGAACTTTCAGCTACACCTTCTATTCTATTGGCTCAAAGTTATACACCATCCCTATTAATGCCTTTGCGCTCCTAATAGACAACAATATGTACAAAAGAGTTTGCTTATTTACAAGCTATATATTTTACATTTTACTACTTTGTAAATATTTTTTCATGAAAAAATATTAAAAAGTATAATTGCATAGAATATGCACCTTTTGAAAAGAAGAGTGGCATTGGTTGCGGTGCCTTGAATAAAAGGGGCCTACTGTCGGCAATATTTTGGGTGGTTTGTTTGGTGCCCCAAAGGCCTTAACACCTTACATCAATACATAATACACAGACTGAAGTTAGATGAGGTGTGCTTTTCTTTTGTATTGTGAGAAAATGACAAGTATGAGAAGGTTGTTAAGAAAGGAAAACAAGCCTGAAACCTGTACTACCAGTGAGTCCTTATCTAGGTTTATTTTAAGAAAGATAATGGAGGTTAAGTATCCAAAGTTAGATTTAGCTTTTGTTCTTGAACATAGTACGCATAATTAGTTATAGTCAGAAGATAGTTCCAAATCTGTAGATGCTTCAATTTGTTAAAACTTGATTCTGAAGAAAGGTCCCTGGTATCTGGGACACCTCTGTTCACATGGGATAGCACATGGGCAGCATCTATCATACTTTGCTCTAGGGTTCCCTTGTTTTCAGCTTCTGATTCCAGTGGTGTGCCAATTTGGATTTGTTGTGTACCCCAGAAAAGCCAAGTTCTTTAATCCTCATTCAATATTGCTGGGTGGGAACTTTTAATTGTTTCCAGGGAGATGTGATCCACCCACTTGTGGGTGGTAACTTTTGATTAGAAGGTTTCCATGGAGATGTGTCTCTACCCATTCAAGGTGGGGTTGCTTAGTGGAGCCCTTTAACAGGCAACTATTTTGGAAAAATCTTTAGAGTGACCAGAGACATGAGAGCTACCAGAATCAACAAAGCAAACAGAATGGATAGAGCCCAGGGAAGTCATCAAAGAGAAAGCCAGCAGGTCTCACCATGTGCCTTTCCAGCTGTGAGAGAAACCCTGAACATCAGCAACCTTCTCGAACCAAGGTGTCTTTTTCTGGATGCCTTAGATTGGCCATTTTTATAGCCTTGCTTTAATTTGGACATTTTCATGGCCTTAGAGCTGTAAACTTGAAACTTAATAAATTCCTCTTTTTAAAATCTGTTCCGTTATTGGGATAGTGCATTCCAGCAGCTTACTAACTAAAACAAGTGGCTTTGCTTCTAAGCATCTGTGGGTCCTCTATTAATGTCTCTAAGGCTTTTCTCACTCTGTTCTCTTTAGGCATTTCTCTCGAAGTTTTCTCCAAACTGCTGTATCTTGTATCCTCATCAAGGGCTAAAGTACAGTGTTAAGAACCCCTTTGAACTGGGTGGGTCACATCTCCATGGAAGTCTAATCAAAAAGTCACCCACAATAAGACTGACCCACAAGAATGGATAAAAAGAACATGGCCTTTTCTGATGTACATAACAGTTCCAAACTACACAGTAGACATTGTTTGTTTGTTTATGTATTTCCATTTTTCCCCTTAATTGTTTGCTAGACTCTACACTTGAAAAAGTATTTACAGAAAGAACTTCATGCATATTATAATTTTACCTCCTCCTTTGAGAGATTCTGTCTTCATTTAAGGGCCAGAGAGCACTGACGTCCTTTAATCTTCCTGAGACCCTTTCTCCACTTCATGTCCATGATACTATCCTCACTTGGTGTTCCTCCCCACTACCTCCCTGCATGCTCTTTCCACATCGTTTTTACTGATCTGTCATCATTTCTTAGACTTCTACATTCAGGATGGACCCAAGGATCTGCTTTTGGAACTGCTCTCCTTTCTATCCTCATTCCCAGGATCCTCTCATCCAACCTCAAACCATATCTACATGCTGATAATTCACAAGTTTCAGTTATAGTCAGAGGATAGATAGTTCCAAATCTTTAGACTTTCTACTTTGAACTCCAGATCTGTGCATATGACTGTATACCTGACTAAATCAAATCCAACCATTCCCAAAAGTGCCCATCTGTTTCCTGTCAACTCCCTTGGTACAAATACCAGGATCAACAGCACAATGTCATCCTTAACTTCTCCCTCCTTTCTGCCTCAATATGTATCCATTAGCAAATACTGTGGGGTCCTCAAATTATATTTTGAATTTGGGCCATATCTCACCAATTCCATTGTCACCCTTTGGCTAAAACAATCTTAATATTTTTTATATATTTTATTAACTTTTATACTAGGTAGAGTAGTTGAATTTGAACTCACATCATTTGAAAAACCAGTATAGCCCATCAAATCCACAACATGATTTTTTATTTATTTTCAACTTTAGTTAACACAGAGATTAAAATATATATATAGTGTTTTACTATGACAGGTTTTCCAACTCAGATTTGATTTTCTGTGACCTCTGAAGAGAATCAAGACATTTTCGAGATGAAGATAGGGTGAGGGCAGGAAATACAAGTGAGAAAGAGGCTCTAAAAATTGTCGTAGTGGATTGTTAACTATACCCCCATTATTTTATTCAAGAAAATTAATTGAATTTTAGATTTAGCAGTGACTTTTTCTGGCTTTGGAATTCCATGGTATCAGTGTGAAACTAGTTCATATGCAACTTGACTTATATTCCAAAAAGTATCTACATAAAATAATAAACAGAATATTTGTAATGTTATGTCTTTACCAACACACATATTTTGGACATTGAAATTTTCTATAATGATATGAAATGGTGGGCCAAATTATGCAGGTATTTTAATTTCCTTTCTAACTCTGACAAATTGATGGGTTTGGATTACAAAATAAACACTCACTTACCTATATTTTTAGAAGTTCTAAATCATTCATCCATCTATTTTTGCTTCTGTTAGTTCAGTTCTCTTAGCTCAATCCCTCTTTAACCCATAAAGAACATACATTCCAATTCTGCAGTCATCCCTGCTTGTATCCTGATTCCCACTCCTGTTTATTCTCCCACAATGCTTCCTTGACTTAGATCCTCCGCTACAAATAAATCAAGTTCCACTCACTGAGAATGAACCTCTATTCACTCTTATAGCTAATGGTTAATATTAGATAATCCAGTATTAGTCTTCAGGCATCCTTTCTTTTTTCCCACTGATATTAATAAGAGGATTAAAAATATGGAGTGAAATGGGAGAAAGCACAGTGGGAAAACTCATCTGCTTTCTGGCTTCCTAAAAAGTATTGAATTGATGATGACTCCCTTTATTCCTTTCTGAATGAAGTAATTAAAATAAATTCTAAAATCAAA
Organism: Tamandua tetradactyla; assembly: GCF_023851605.1. NCBI lineage: Eukaryota > Metazoa > Chordata > Mammalia > Pilosa > Myrmecophagidae > Tamandua > Tamandua tetradactyla. The sequence goes on from NC_135333.1 coordinate 121,655,856, forward strand.
TTCAAAGATAAGACAAAACAAGTTATATGGTGTTTAATTATTTATTAAATTATGTTAGAACAACTGGCTAATCATTTGGAAGAAACTTAGATATCTTCAGAATTTACATCAAATTCGAATCCAGAGAGACTACAGATGTAAATGTGAATAAAATAAGTCATAAAATTACAAGAAAATATAAGTAAAATATGTATAATCTCAATAAAGATTCTCAAATAATAGCAACAACTTCGGAAATAATAAAATGAACACATTTTTTCAAAAAGCAATCAAAGAGAGAAGGTGCTTCTGGGAACATGGTGGAATAAAGATGAGCAGAAATTACTCCTCCCCAAAACAAGTAGAGAACGGGCAGAAACTGTCCAATCCAGTTGTTTGGACCTCAGGACATCCGGGAAGGACCACACAACATACAAGGAAAAGCTGAAGAAAAAGCAGAGAAATTATGACTGAGAAATAAGGGTGAGGGAAACCAAACATTCCCATTCAGAGGCCATCATGTGTGCATCAGTCTGCATTTTGCCAGCAGGTGAAGCATGGCACAGTCCTGGTTGGGTTGCTGGCCAGTAAACTTAACTCTCTCAGTCCCATAGCCTAGTCTTTCCATGTAGGAGTCTGGGAGCATGCAGATGTATTATACACAGAGACTCTGCCATGGTTCCCAGTGCCCATCCCAAATCCCCAAGGTTTGCTGTTTTGGGTACCTGGATCTGGGTAGATGGGGAGACCTTCGCATTGTGGGAGAAAGGAGGGTGCAAAATTGTACTGATCTGATGGTTGTCTAGTGAGGGAGATACTTTGGGCCTTGCAGGCTTGATCCTTTCAGTTCCAGGGACAGGGCACTCAAGATTCAGCTGCTTTCATGAACAAAGAGGTAGGGTAAGGGAGGGAAATCCAGTGCTACTCCAGACAGCCATCCCCCAACCCAGAGTCTGGCAGAGATGCACATCAGTTTTGTTCTTAATGGGTGAGAATATACAGTGCAGTCCTGGTTCATTGGCAGCCAGGCGAAATTAACCTTCTCAGTACTTCTGCCTATGGTGTTTTCCTGTGGGAATCTGGGAACCACCAGCTCCATTGTACCCACAAGCAGAGAATTCACTGTGGTACACAGAGTCCATCCCCAACTGCCAAGACCAGCAGCTTCAGGCATGCCCAGACCTGGGAGAAGCAGGGAGGTGCTCCCCTCAGGAAAAGAGCAAGATGCAGAATAGTCTTGATCTAACAGTTGTCCAGAGAGGACAACCATCTGGGTCCCACAGCCTTGAACTTGACCTTGACTCAATCTGGACCCTGCCCAGCAGGCTGTTGCAACTGGGAAGAGGTGGGGTTGTGGGGTTTAGAGGCCCAAGAATGCTATCTGCTGGGAAGGCTGGGAACTTACATTGTGTCAAATTGCTTCTCTGCCCACTCTCTAAGTCCCCTCCGAAAGTGGTTGCACACTCTGTATGAGACCCTGGCACTAGTTTGGCTAGGAAATACTGACAAATGAAGTGCCAAAGAAAACTTTAACTTTGAACCCAAACAACAATAAAATCTTAGAAAAACAAAGGGAAAACAACTCTCCAAATAATCTCATAAAGAAAATCAAATCCCCCAAAACCAGCTAAATATCACCAGGTGTATCAAGAAACAAGAACATATGGCCAACACAAATGATCAGATTAAAAACTCATAGGAAAGGGACCAAGGGTAGTTTAGTGGTAGAATTCTTGCTTGCCATGCAGGAGACCTGGGTTTGATTCCTAGTCCAAGCACTCCCCTCAAAAAAACAAACATGCTGAACAAACAAAAGACAAAAATTCAACAAATGGTGTTGCAATAATGGGCTACTCACATGGAAAAATAATGAAATGTTACCCCATCATACAGCATAAAAAAAATGTCATAGGAGACAAAGAATTGGAAATAATTAAAGATGTTGAAACAAGTCTAAATAATTTCAATGAGATGGTTAAGACAATAAAGGATATCAAGAAGACACTAGAAGAGCATAAATAAGAAATTTGAAAAAATAAACATAAAAATGGCAGATTTTATGGCAAAGAAAGAAATTAGATAAAATTAAAAATATATTAGACACACACATACCTTCAAATTTGAAGAGGCATAAGAAAATTTCAGTGAACTAGAGGACAGAACAACTGAATTTAAACACATAAAAAGAACAAATGGAGAAAAAATGGAAAAAGCTGAGCCTAGTCTCAAGGAGAAAAAATGACAACACAAAGCACAAGAATATACTAATCATAGGTGTCCCAGAAGATGAAGAAAAGAGTAAAGGGCCAGGAAGAATAATTGAGAAAACAATGGGTGAAAATTTCCCAACCCTTATAAAAGACATAAATATACAGATCAAAGAGGCCCAACATACTTCAAATAGAATAAATTTGAATAGAACCACTGGAAGACACATACTATTCAGATTGTCAAATACCAAAGAGAAAAGGAACTTGAAAACATCAAGAGAAAAGTGAATCACCACATACAAGGAAAGTCACATGGGTTAAGTGGCGACTACTCATCAGGCACCATGGAAGTGAGAAGGCAGTGGTATGATATAAGATTCTGAAAGCGAAAAATCACCAGCCAAGCATTCTTTATCCAGCAAAGCTGTCCTTAAAAAGGGAGGGAGAGGTTAAAATAGTCACAAAAGTCTAAAGAATTTGTTAAGACACACATTGGGAAAATGGGTAAAAAATATGATCCACATATGCTGCTTACAAGAGACACATTTTAAACCCAAAGGTACAAATAGATTGAAAGTGAAAAGATGAAAAAAAGTTATTCCATGCAAGCAAGAAACAAACAAAAAACCTGGGATAGGTATAGTAACATCAGATAAAATAGGCTTTATAAGCAAAACCATTAGGAGACAATGAAAGACACTATATGTTAATAAAAGAGGCAATTAACCAGAAGAAATAACAATCATAAATAGTTATGCACTCAATCAAGGTGCCCCAAAATACATGAGACAAACCCTAGCAAAACAGAAGGGAGTCTGTACAATAATAGCTGCAGATTTCAACACACCAATCTCTTCAATAGATAGAATATCCAGAGAGAAGAACAGTAAGGAAATAAAGACCTATATTATGATGATAAATGAAACACACCTAATGTACATATATAGATAATTGACCTCCTTAAAACAGCAGGCTAAACATTCTTTTCAAGGGCTCATGGACCATTCCCCAGGATAGAACACATGCTGTGACACAGAACAGGTCTTAATATTTAGAGTGAAATTATGCAATGCATTTTCTCTGATCATTATGGAAAGAAGCTGGAAATCAACAACAACTGGAGAACCAGAAATTCACAACATACCCTTAAATAATCAGTGGGTGAAAGAACAAATTGCAAGAGAAATTGTAAAGGCAAATGAAAATGAGAATACAATATATCAAAATTTATGGGATACAGTAAAGGCGATGCTAAGAGGAAAATTTATAGCCCTAAGCACCCACATTAAAAAGTAAGAAAAAGCTATAACCAAACACCAAAATGAACAACTGGAAAAACTAGAGAAAGAAAAAAAAAACACTAATCCCAAAGCAAGCATAAGAAAAGAAATAAGACAGATTAGAGCAGAGATAAATGAAATGTAAACCAAAAAACAAAAGAATCAATAAAAGCAAAAATTTGTTCTTTGAGATCAATAAGAGTGACAAAACTTAGACTGAAAAAGACAAAGAGAGAGACAATGCAAATAAATAAAATCACAAATGAGAGTGGGATCATTGCCACAGACACTGGAGAAATAAAAAGATCACTAGGTGATATACTGAGCAGTGTATGCTAACAAACTGGGCAAATTATTTGAAGTGGACAATTTCCAAGAACCAAATGCACAACCTATACTTATTCAAGAAGAAATAGCAGAGTTCAACAAACCAATCACCAGTAATGAAAGTGAATCAGCCATCAAAAACCTCAAAGAAAAACCCAGGATCAGATGGCTTCACAGGGGAATTTTCCCAAAAATTCCAGGTAAAATAAACACAATTCATTCCTCCTCAAACTCTTCCAAAAACATAAAGAAAAGGGAACACTTCCTAATTATTCTATGAAGCCAACATCACCATAATACCAAGGTCTGATAAAGGTACTATAAGAAAAAAGAACTACAGAGCAATCTCTCTAATGAATATACATGCAAAAGCCTTCAACAAAATACCTGCAATTCTAATCCAAAAGCACATTAAAAGAATTATAAACCATGACTAAGTGGGTTTTACTCCAGGTATGCTAGTGTGGTTCAACACAAGAAAATCAATTAGCATAATACAACACATAGACAAATTGAAAGAGAAAACCACATGATCACATGATTATCTTGATTGATGCAGCAAAGGTATTGGGCAAAAATCATTATACTTCCTTAATAAAAACACTTAAAAAGATAAGAGTCAAAAGAAACTTCCTCAACGTGATAAAGACATATATGAAAAAAATGCAGCTAACGTTGTACTCAGTGGTGAGAGACTGAAAGCCTTCTCTCTAAGATCAGAAATGAGACAAGGATGCTTAGTGTCAACACTGTTATTGTACACTGTGCTAGACTTTCTAGCTACAGCAATTATGCAAGGAAAAAAATTAAATAAATCCAAATTGGAAAAAAAGAAGTAACATTTTCGTAATTTGCAGATGACATGACCTTACATATAGAAAATATTTTAAAAGCTGTAACAATGCTCCTGGAGCTAATAAATGAGTTCAGCAAAATGGAGGAATAAAAGATTGACATGCAAAAATCAGTACCATTTATACACACTATTAATGAACTGTCTGAGAGGTGATTAAGAATAAAATGTCATACAAATAACAACTTAATCAAGTATCCAGGATACCAATGAGGTAAAGGACCTGTACACAGACAACTAACAAAACACTGCTAAAAGAAATCAAAGAAGACCTAAATAAATGGAAAGGCATTCCATTTTTATCTATTGGAAGGCTAAATGTCAATTATAGTCAAATTGATCTACAGATTCAATGCAATGCTAATAAAAGTTCCAACAGCCTTCCTGGCAGAAATGGAGAAGTTAGTTATCAAATTTATTTGGAAGGGAAAGGGTTCAAGAGAAACCAAAAACATCTTGATAAAGAAAAATGAATTTGAAGTACTCACACATTCTGACTTTAAAACTTATTATAAAGGCACAGTGGTCAAAATGTCACGGTACTGACATAATGATAGATTTATTAATCAATGGAATCAAATTAGACCTTGAGATTTATGGTCAACTTATTTTTGACAAGGATCCCAAATGTACTCAAATAAAACAGAATAATCTCTACACTAAATACTGTTGGGAGAATTCTAAATCCATATCCAAGGGAATGAAAGATGACCCTTACTTCACACCCTATAAAATTAAGTTAAAATAGATCAAAGAAAAAAAAAGATCAAAGATCTAAATATAAGAGCCAGTTCCATAAAACTCCTAGAAAAAAATATAGGGAAACATTTTATGGCATAGTATAGGAGATAGTTTCTTAGATCTTACACCAAAGGCACAAACAATAAAAAATATATATATAAATAAATGGGACCTCCTCAAAATTTAATACTTCTGAGCTTCAAAGGATTTTGTCAAGAGGGCTAAAAGGCAGCCAAGTCAATGGAGAAAATATTTGGAAACCACTTGGCTGATAAGGATTTGATATCCAAAGTATATAAAGAAATTCTACATCTCAACAATAAAAAGACAATCTAATTTTAAAATGGGCAAAAAACATAAATAGACATTTTTCTGAAGAGGAATAAAAACGGCTAAAAAGCACATGAAAAGACGCTCATCTTCACTAGCTACTAGAGAATTGCAAATCAAAACCACAATGCAAGGTGGGCAATAGTGGCTCAGTGGCAGAGTTCTCGCCTGCCATTCCAGAGACCCTGGTTCGATTCCCGATGCCCACTCATGTCAAAAAAATAAAAAAAATAAAACCACACTGTGATATCATTTCACACCTACTAGAATGACCAGTATTAAACAAACTGGAAACTACAAGTGTTGGGGAGGATGTGGAGAAATAGGAATGTTTATCCACTGCTGGAGGGATTGTAAAATGGTACAGCTCCCGTGGAAGATGGCTTGGTGGTTTTTCAAAAAACTATATATTAAGTTTCCATATGACTCCTCAAGTCCACTGCTCAGTATATACCCACATCTGAAAGCAGGGATACGGACAAACACTTATACTCATCACAGTGACATTGTGCCCAATTTCCCAAAGGATGGAAGCAACCCAAGTGTCCAAAAACCAATGAATGGATAAATACAATGTGGTGTATATATATTATGGAATATTATTTAGCAGTAACTGAATGAAGTCTGGAAGCACATGACAGCATGGATGAACCTTGAGGACATGATATCGAGTGAAATAAGTCAGACACAAAAGGACAAAGATTGTATGATTTCACTGATATGAACTAATCATAATATGTAAATTCATGGTCATAAAACTTAGAATGTAGGCTATCAAGATATGGAATTAGACTAGAGAATGGGGAGTGGTTGCCTACTATGTACAGAATTTTTTATGTTAAACATGTATGTTTGAAAATGTTAACTTTTTATTGGGATTAAGTAACAGTGCTGAATTGTCTGTAAATATGCTTGAAAGGGGCCGTTTATAGTCTGCATGTCACCAGAAAGAAAACTAGAGGTTAAAATATAGGAATGTATAACACAATGAACCTTGTGGTGGATGATATATATCATTAACACTGCATATACAAACAAGTTGTTTCATGAACTAGAACAAATGTGATGCGCTTGTATAAGAGTTGATGATAGAGTGGTATATAGGAAAAAGTACAGACTATAGTTAACAGGAATATATTAATATTTATTCATCAAGTAACAAATGTACCACACTAATACTAGGGGTCAATAATAGGGGGGATACAAGGGATGAGGTGTCTTTTTTTTCTTTTTTATGTCTACTTGTTATTTTTTATTTTGCAGTAATGAAAATGTTCTAAAATTCATTTTGGTTATAATTCCACTACTAGGTGATGGTGCTGCAAGACATCAATTGTACACCTCAGATGGTTTATATGGTATGTGAATATATCTCAATAAAATTCACAGAAAAAAAAAAAAGAGGCAGAAATCCTCACCAACCTCTCAAATATCCTAAGAAGAACCTCGATGACAAACTTCAACTTTTGTTTCCTTCACCTGAGGATAATAAATAACTACTATATAACCAATATAAAATAATGGGGAGGGGAGTTATGCTTCAGTGGAAAAATGACAGAGATCTGAAACTCCAGACTCCAATGGCAAATAAAAGTGATATAAAGCTAATGGAAGAAAATAGGCATAAATGTAACACCAGACAATTGTTGCCTAATATAGACTTTTCCTAATATTTCCTATATGTCAATTTCAACTGTCAGTGAGGAAAATAACATTCATTTATAAAAGAAACCCAAAGAGTAGTAACATTCTGTTCATAGATAAAATATAAATTACCAATAAACATTTGAAAAATTTTTTTATGTCATTGGCACTAAATGAGATATGAATTAAACAAAAAACAAAATATTACTTGACTCATCATTTTGGCAAAAGATTTGGTAGACTGATAATTTATCTTGACTTTGGTTCTATTAATGCATCTTCTAATCTCCAAGGATACCATCCCAATTCCTGGTTGCATTAGCTCATTTTGTTTTGTTTTATTATGCTATATTAATTATATTTTAAATTCATTAGTGACTTTGAAGCAGGGTGTTCAAGGACACTGTTGTTTTTACTAAGTTGATCGCACCTGTTACAAATTTCACCAAATAAAACATCAGTCTTGTCCATGGTGAAAGTCTCAAGGGCCAAATCTGTATTAAGATTCTTGGGCGAGATCTTCAACTCTTAAAGAGTCAAAGAGGATTTCTGATCTTCCCCTACCCATTTACTTTCCATCTCATCAGTACTCAGATTATGCAGCAAAAGACTGATGTGATTCATGATAAAATGTTAGACATAAGGACATGAAAACTGAGATAGGTTATGTATGCATGTATTCCCACAACCATCTTTGACAACAAATTATATCCATGTCACTATTAACACATTTATGATTAATTATAAGTTTTACTAAAGAGCTGTGTAGATAAAAACTGAAGGCTGAATGATGGAATAAAGTAAGTATTTTCATACTTTTCACATCAATTGTTTTTTTCTTTTCTGAAATAAGGGTAAAATATTTAATAACATTTACAATTATTTTCCTAAACTGAGATATATGATACTTTATTAATATTTAATAAGTTTATATTTATATATTTATTACAATTAATAATTACATTTATGTTTAATTTGGATAGTAAATAAAGATGAGAAATTCATTTCATTTCTGGAATGACATTTCTTCTTTGATAATATTAATTGTGGATGCAAATGAAGTCTGTTTTTTCTAATGGTAAAGTGGGTAGATAATGAAGCAGTCAAATTTGCAGCAATATCCAATGTGACACCTACTGTTCCCACTGCCATTACACATGCACCACACACATGCATAGAGACCTCATATCAAATACATAAATATATCTTCCCAACTTGAACTTTGGTCTGACATCTCATCTATAAAATATCTCATTAAAAAAATACTCTTTAAGTCTAAAGATAAGCAGAAATCAGTAAGCCATATCTGCACAAGAATTAGTTAGAAAATTTCTGAGACAAGATTCGGAAGTAGGAAGCTAGCAGTACAAAAGGGTTATTTTGCATGTTGGAATAGTACCCAAGATCAGCAGGGACTTTTTCTACAGTTCACAATAGCAAAGGAAAAAGAAATGAATGCAAGAAGGAGGGTCAGCTGCAGGGAACCTGTTTTTCAATTTGTGCTCTTGCAGAGATTACAAGTATGGGTCTGCAGAATAGGATAGGTTCTTAACAGGGTTCATGACCCTGAATCAGTGCTTGCTCTCTCTGAGAGGCCTAAAAACCTTTAATGTTGTACCTTGATATGTAAATTTTATCTGAGACCATTTTCTTAGAGAAGAAAAGGAGCAAGTCATGGCTGCAAATAACTATCCAATCACAAGCCATCCACTAAAAATACCAGTTCCACACTAACTGGACTACATTCTCAGTAGTACTCCTTATATATCATCAGCAAAATATAAAACAGAGTCCTAGCACAATTTTAGTGACAGTTTAGCAAAAAGTTTGGATGACTACAATTCAGTTTAAATTATTAGAACTTATCTAGAACTTTTTAAAGACCATATTAGCTTATGCTCATTTTATATAACTATTTTTTTTGCATAGTCATATTTGAATAATTGTAGTAAAAAGACCTTGCAGTTGCCACAAGTAGAGCTGATGAAATGCTTTGTGAGGTGGTTTGGAGTTAGGTAAAAAAACTTGTTTTACCAGGGAAAAAAAAACATGTTTAAACTTAATCCATTCCTGCGGGTGTGAACTCTTGTGAACAGGCCTTTTGATGAGGTTACTTCAGTGAAGGTGTAGATCAGATGAATCAGGATGGGTCTTATTTCCCATTACCAGTCCAGTCCAGAGAGGAAAAGAAAGCCACATGGAGCAGGCAGAAGTTGGAAATCAAAAGAACCTGGAAGAGAAGGGAGAAGCCAAGAAAAGCCACTATACGCATTGCTCTGTAAAAGAGAAGCCAAAGAGCATGGATGGCCAGCATGCAGCCCCAGTCTTCAGGGAGAAAGCTTCTTCTTAATGGCATCTTAATTTTTGAACTTCTACTTGCCTCAAAACCGTGAGCCAATACATTCCCACTGTTTAAGACAAACCACTGAATGGAATTTGCTTCAGCAGCCAGGAAATTGATACACCCAGCCTGAGTGACTATGTCTTACTGCTCAAAAATTGTTATACAGAAAGATGATGGGAGTATGATTTAAACTCTTTTATTGAAGACAATCTCTTCAAAATGAATGCAATGCCTGGTAGATAGATTCTAAGAGCAAAAGACTTTTCTCAACCAGAATCTTGAAATATCGGTAAAGCAGGTACCCCAGTAGTTGTCCATAAATGACTGTGGTTTTTCATTTCATTGTTCATATTATACTGAGAAAAATTATATTCCAGGAAATGGACTAAAACCTGAGTAAATGATTGTGAACAAGATACAACAGTTTGTTTAAGACCTTGCTGATCTCAAGAATATTACTGGTCAGTATAACTGAGAAGACAGAACAATAAATAAGCAATCCACTGCAGCTCTAAAAAAGGGATGTTAGATGTAAAGGCGTATTGGAGGTTTATCTAGCATAAATTTCTCATCTGTATTTTTGCTTTTCATTGCATGCTTCATATGTTGAGGATTATTTATTTTATTTGAGATCATTTTTGTTTTCTGATGTAAGCATGTAATATTAAAACTCTCTCTCAGCACTACTTTAGCTGTGTCCCACATACTTTGATATGCTGGATTTTCATTTACATTCAGTTCAATTATGTTTCTAAAAAATTCCTACAAGCCTTTCCTTTCACCATCAATTATTTAGAATTGTGCTGTCTAATTTCCAAGGGTTTAGAGATTTTCTTGCTATCTTTCTGTTATTGATTTCTATTTTGATTCCATTGTGGTCAGAGATCATCCTCGGTGTGATTTTAATTCTTTACAAGTTGTTGAGGCTTTTTTGTTATCCAAGGCGTGGTTTATCTGGTAGATCTGCCATGTGCACGTGAAAAGGATGTCTGCTCTGCTGTTGTTGGGGGGATGGTTCTATAAATATCAATTATATCTGACTGGTTGGAGCATTGTTTAGTTGTTTTATACTCAGTCAATTAATTCTATCAATTAGTAAGAGAAAATTTTCGAAGCCACATGTGTAATTGCAGATTTATCTATTTCTTATTTCATTTCTGTCCATTTTTTCTTCACATATTTTGATGCAGTGCTGTTAGGTACGTATATGATTACAATCCGTCTATCCTCCTGCTGAATTGGCTCAGTTATCATACAATTTTTTTGTAGGTCTGTCAGTTTTCTTTTAACTGAAATCTACTTTGTCTGATATTAATATAGCCTCTCTAGCTTTTTTTAATGATTGTGTGCATACTATTTTTCTTTCCATTCTTTCACATTAAACTGAGTAATGTCAGAATATTAGAACTGAGTTCCTTGTATACAGCTTCAAGATGGGCCATGTTTTTAATCCATTTTTATAGTTCCTGTATTTTAATTGGTTTGCATATACCATTCAACTTAACTACTTGTATCTGAATTTAGATCTATCATTTTATTCCTTGTTTATTTTTTTATTACTGCTATTGTTCATTATTCCATTTCTCCTTTTATGCCTTCATTGAACAATTTTTAGTGTTCCATTTAAATTTTTACTTGATCTATTTTATATTTAACGATAACATTTTTAAAAGTTTGTGTATGCATTCTACAAATTAAAGAATAAAGACAACATTTCATAGACTGTTTAGTATCAGTATTTTACCCATTGAGTTGTACTATAGAAATCTTATAACTCTACAGGACACTTTCAGTTTCTCCTTTATGTTGTGGATATAATATATATGATGTGCTCACACATGTGAAACCTCATTAAATAACGTTACACCTTTTGCTTTCAACAAATAATTTTTTTTTAATTGTGTAGTTTTTTCATTTTTTATTTTTACCTGTTTGGTAGAAATCACCAGTTAAGCCATCTGAGCCTGAAGTTTTCTTTAGGGTATGTATTAAATACACATTTTTTATTTTGGGCTCTGTAGACTAGACATTGTGTCTTGAATATCTTTGGTATATTTTTATCATTCAAAGAAAATTCCATTCATAATAGTTGCCAAGTCTATTTACAGAGTTATTTTATTTTTAAACACTGTCTTTACTTTTTAATACATGCATAATCTGTGTTGATGTTATATCTTTGATTACTGATATTGATAAATTATATGCCCTCTTTCTTTTCTCATCAGTCTGGTGGTAGTTTCATCAATGTTACTCATCTCCTCTGAAACTCATCTTTTGACTTCACTAATAGTCTCTCTTATTTTTCTATCTTCTACTATTGATTTTGCTGTATTGTTATTATTTCTTTTCTTCTATTTAGTTTGCAGTTGCTTCTCCCCTTTTTAAATGTTTTCTTTGGTTGGATGATTGGTAATTGACTTGGGATGTTCTTGAGAGGATTTCTAATTCTATAAATTTCCCTGCAAGTACTGATTTAGCTGCATTCCACAAGTTTTCATGTCATAATTCCATTTTTCTTAATATCAGTGATAATTTTTAAAAAATCTTTTTTGACCTTTGTGTTATACAGAATTGCATTTCTTACTTTTCAAATATTTGGGATAGAGGGTTTTCCATTTATTTTTCTATCTTGTATTTCTAATTTAATTCCATTTGGTCAGAGAACATGCTTTATATTTACTTAATCCTTTTCAATTCATTAACGTTTATTTGGTAGAACAGAGTATGCTGTATGCTCTGTCTTGGTAAATGCTCTGTGTGCATCTGAAAAGAATATGTATTTTGCGAGTAGTGGTGGGAGTGCTCTATAATATCAATTAGGTCAAATTGGTTAAAAGTATTTTACAAGTCTTTAATAACTGTACCGATTTTTCATCCATTGTTCTTTCTCTTTTAGAAAAGGGGACACAAATTTCTTACAATGATTGCCAATTTGTCTATCTTTTCTTGCACTTTCGTACATTTTTGTTTCTGTCTTTTTGAAACACTGATATGTAGAATGTAGCCTTTAGGAAATATTTGTCCTCTTAAGAAATTAACCACTTCATCATTATGAAGTGACCCTCTTTATGCTTGAAATTATTCTTTGCTCTGATATCTTTTTGTGTAATATTAATATAGCCAATCCAGGTTTCTTTGATTAGTGATAGCATGATTTTTATCCTTATCCTTTCTAAAATGAATTTCTGCCTCTATACTTACAGTGAATTTTTTTGAGGTAGCATAAAATTGAGTCCTGCTTTTTATCTAAAATAACAATATCTGAATTTTAATGGAGTAGTTTGGACTATTTTCTATTTGTTCCTTCTGTTCTTTATTCCCATTTTTCCCCTTTATCAACCTTTATTTGGATTAAGTACATAATAAGCTTCCATCCTTTGTTTGTAATGTTTTGGCCTATATGTTGACTTAATTTGTGACTGCTTTCAGATGTGTGTGTCTGTGTATGTAATATTATCACAAACTACCTTCAAGTCATTTCATACCGCTCTGTAAATAGTATGATATTACCACTGTTGACTTCATTTTCCATTTGTGAAAATAATATTAACTACATATATTATAAACAGCATAATGCTTTTTATTATTTTTAATTTAAATAGTTAATTATCTATTGAAGTGAATTTCTTGAAAATGTATTATACATTTAGACAATTATTTAACTTTTTCAATATCGACATAATGCCCACTTGTACTCATTCAGATTTCCACAATATTGTATTTTTTTTAATGAAAGACTCCCTTTAATATTTCTTTAATATAGATCTGCTGGTAATAAACTCATTCAACTTATGTTGGCATAAGAAAGACAATATTTCATCTTCATTTATTGAAGTTATTTTTGCTGAGTTTAAAATTTTAGTTCAGTGTTTTAGGTTTTTGCTCAGTAGTTTAAAAATGTTTCACTGTCTTCTGGATTTCACTACTTCAGGTAAAAATTCTGATATCATTTATATCTATTTCCTTCTTTAAAAAATCTTTATTTCTTATCACAGGCTGCTTGTAAGATTTTCTAATTATGGTGGGCATTCTAGTTTGCTAGCTGACAGATGCCAGAATGCAATATACCAGAAACAGACTGGCTTTTTAAAAGGGGGATTTATTAAGTTGCAATTTACAGTTCTAAGGTTGTGAAAATGTCCAAACTAAAGCAAAGCTATAAAAATGTCCACTCTAAGGCATCCAGGGAAGGATACCTTGGTTCAAGAATGCCAATGACATTCAGGGTTTCTCTTTCAATTGGAAAGGTACATGGAGAGCATGGAGATATCTGCTAGCTTTCTCTTCAGGCTTCTTGTTTCATGAAGCTCCCCCAGGGGTGTTCTCCTTCTTCATCTCCAAAGGTCTCTGGCTGCATGGGCTCTCATGATTCTCATGGCTAGCTCATGGTTTTCTCCAAAATGTTTCCTCTATTAAAGGATTCCAGTAAACTAATCAAGACCCACCTGGAATGGGTGGAGTCAGATCTCCCTCTAATCAAAGGTCATTACCCACAATTGGGTGTGCTTCATTTCTGAGGGGATAATCCAATCAAATTTCCAATCTGCAGTGCTGAATAGGGATTAAAAGAAAGGTTGCCTCCACAAGCTGGATCAGGATTAAAACATGGCTTTTCTAGGGTACATAACCCTTTCAAACAATTTGGTAATACTGTGGCTTTGTGGGTCTTTATATTTCTTGTGCTTAATTTGTAGAGCTATTAGATTATAAGGTTTTATATTTTTCAATAAAATTTTTTAATGTAAAGCTACTCTTCCTTCATATTTTTTCTCTTTTCTCCTTGGTGAGTCCAGTTACTCATATATTGTCCTCTTTAGAATTTTCTCAGAGCACATGGATCCCCCATATTTTTGACATTTCTTTTTTTACTTTTGAGTAGTTTCTAATGCTTTTTCTTCACAATCACTACTCTTTTCTTCTGCACTATTTAAATTGCTGTTAACTCTCATCCAATGTACTTCTCATCTCAGAAATTGGATTTTTCATCTCTAAAATTTTCATTTAGTTATTCTTATCTGTAATATATCTATTCAATATACTCACATTTCCTCTACCTTCTGAGTATGTGGGATATAGCTATTAAAATGGTTTTAATGTGTTTGTCAACTATTTATTTCATCTATTCTTTTTCTGGCTCTGTTGTTATATTTTAATATGTCTCTTTATTATAGGTGATAATTGCTTTGTCTTTACATACCTCATAAGTTTCCAATGGATTCAGACATTATGAATTATTTTGTGCTGGATATTATTTATAATATTCCTTAGCTATGTTTTAACATGCACTTAAGCTATTTGGAAACAGATTGATGTTTTTGAGGCATGACTTTGCCTCTGTTAGGTGGAACCAGAACAGATCATTTTAATCTAGAGGCAATTTTGCTACGCTGTTGAAGCAATAATCTTCAGTGTATTCTGTGGAATTCCCCTTGAATTACAAAGTGTACTACTTAACCTGGTGGGACAAGGAATTACTCCCAGTCCTGTTTCATCTGCAAGAATTGTTCTTTCTGGTATTTGTGAGCAGTGTTTTTCCCAGCCCCAGCGGTTTCCTCACAGGCATTCAATGATCATTACTCAGTTGAAGACCTGAGGATTCCCCTTTGAAGATCTCCTGAGTTCACCATTCTCACTCTTTCTTTCTGTAGCTGCCTCTTTTGTGGTACTCTGCCTTCAGACCTCTAGCTGCTGTAGCTTCCTCAAACTTCTAGCTTTGTCTTCTCAACTCTGGAAGACCACTGGTCTTCTGCTGGATGCTACTTTTCTGTACTGCAGGTCGAGATTCTCTTTAGTCAGTGAACTGGGTTAACTGAAAGTTTTACCTTATTTGATTACCTCTGTCATGGTTTGCTTACCTTTACTACCTGATGTCCAATATCTAAAAACTGTTATTTAATATATCTTTTCTTTTTTAAAAATCTGTTTCAAGAGTAAGAAGATTTCCAGATGTTCTGATTCCAAATTGAGTGGACATGGAAGTCCCTCTGCCAATATTTCTTTAAATATTGCATCTTCTTTCATTCTTTGTCTATTTTCTCAGTGCTCCAATTATATATTTGTTTGAATTTTACTGAATCCCATATGGCAATCACTTTTTAAAATCAGTATTTTTCATATGTTTGTCTCTTTATATTTTAGTCTGAATGTTTAACTTTGATTTATCTGTCAGTTCCTTTATTTCTTCACCTGTGTATAATCTGTTCTTTTAGTTATTCAGTTTGTCAATCTCATCTTCTGTACATTTTTATTTTGCAATTTGCATTTTATTTTTGTTTATAGTTTCTGTGGAAATTTTTATTTTAGGTAATGTCATAAATACATTTATTTGTGTTAAAATCTGCATTTTCTGTGGATCTTTTTGACTCATATTCAAATTACTCATATTCCATGAATCCTGAGATTTATTTCTGTTTCCATGTGTACATTAAAAATCCAAACTTCTTAGTTACATAATGTGACAACCTCCTCACCCTTCCCCCTCACACTCCATCTCTACCCATCCATTTAGTTCACTTTGGGATTGAACTTCTTTTAAATTTGATCTTCATTTCAGGAATTTTTGAGTTTGCCTTTTTCCTTATAAGTTCATTAATTAATTTAAATGGACATTTAATAACTTTTAGAAAGGAAATTTATTTCTGTGATTTTTATTGTTACATTATATTATTTTCCTCCTGTAAATGGTTCAAACAGAGCAGAAATTTAATTCTTGCTCATATAAACAGTCCATGGAAATTCCAAAATAGTGGTAATAGAAAAAGGCTCCATATAGTCCTTAAGGACCCAGGCTTTCCTAGACTAGTGCATATGAAGCACTGTGAAGCACCTAGCCTATATGTGAAGCACATAGAGAATATTCTTATAACCCAGGTTTTAAAATACACAACCCTTCCACTCCCATTCTGTGAGCCATAACTCATTTACAAAGCCACTTCTAATTGAAAAATAAAATGATTGGAAAATGTGGCCTTGTGTACCTCCAAGGAGAAAAGCCAACATGTTTGGAAAACAGAAATTTCTGCCAGATAATGAGAGCAAGCATCCTATAAGAGTTTAGTTTTCATGGAGGGGGGCAGTAAGTAATGGATTAGTCAGGGTTCATAGCAAGTAATTTTGAAGAGAAAGGGAAAATGTTAATATGACTGTAAATAAATTATATAGAGACAAATACTGTTAGAAGCTTCAAATCTCATACCCATTCTTTCATTTAATTGAATTCATCAACTTCTTTTTTTCCTTTAAACCTTTGAGAAGACTGCAAGTTTTTTAATTAAGTCATTAGTAGCTTGCTTCACTTGCTTGTTTCTCAGGGTGTAAATAAAGGGATTCAACATTGGTGAAATAGAAGTAATGAGGAGTGAAATCCCTTTATTAATAGCCACCTCGTCCTTGGCTGAAGGTTTGACATAAATGAAGATGCAGCTACCATAAGTAATAGAAACAACAATCATGTGGGAAGAACAAGTGGAAAAGGCCTTTTTCCTCTCTTGAGCAGAGGGAAGTCTTAGAATTGTCCTGATAATATAAATGTAGGAAACAACTACACACATGAGAGTGATGATGAATGTCAACACAGCACACGCTATAACCATCTGTTCTATGAGCCATGTGTCTGAGCAAGAGATCTTCAGGATAGGAGATGCATCACAGCAAAAATGATCAATGACATTAGAGTCACAGAATTCCAGGCCCAGACCCAGACTGATTGGTGGAAGAATGATCATCAATGCTGTTATCCAACAGAAAAGGATAAAGTTCTTGCATACTCTGCTGTTCATGATGGTCATGTAATGCAGAGGTTTGCAGATGGCCATGTAACGATCATAGGACATGGTGGCCAGGAGAAAAAATTCTGCTACCGCAAAGAGGTCTGTAAACAATAGTTGACTGGCACAAGCATCATAGGAAATGGACCTGTCTCCAGATGATATGCTATACAAGAATCGAGGAACACAAGCAGTTGTGAATGAAATTTCTAAGAAGGAGAAATTTTGCAGGAAAAGATACATAGGTGTTTTAAGGTGGGAATCAAAAAAAGTGAGGATGATGATGGTTAGGTTTCCAGCTACACTCAAAATATAGGAAAGAAATAGGAAAATAAAAAGGAGAATTTTCAGTCGAGGGTCATCTGTCAGCCCCATCAAGATGAAGGTTGTTAGTGCTGTTTGGTTTCTCATCCTTCATTACTGACTTCTGCCCAGTCTGCTTGAAACAGTATGAAAGACTTCATATGAGGAACTCTGGAGTCATAGACAGCTTCTAAACTTAAGCAAGGCCAACTTGATAGGGATTCTTGTACAATTGGTTAGTGAAGAAGCAAATACATAACACATACCAATGATTGATCACCTTCTTTTCATGTCACATAAACTGACCATTCAAATTTCAATCACACATTTCATACTTCTGCTTTTAATGAATCTACAATATACCTGTAACTGGTGTCCCTACAACAAATTATCGTATAAACACTGTCGAAACAAAATGTACTATCTTAAGAAGTTGCTTTTGGATCAACCATTCTGCATCCCCCTGACTTTCTATCTTCAAGTATGCCTTTAACAGGTCTCAAAAATAAACTAACAATGAGCTCTGTTAAGAAAATCCTACTATTCAAATTATGTTGTGTTTATTATTCCCAACTGTACCCTATGGTTATTCTTATTATAGCTCTTAGGACTAGATTGTTCAATTGAATGAAACCAAATTTTCTTTGGACATTATTGTGTTCCTGGAACCAAGCATATCTCTATGGACTTAAGTATTCCTTAAAAGTTTGTGGAAATAATTGAAGAACGATATCATATTTGTCTCATAGACCAAGAACAAGTTATCATCTTAAAATGCTTTAAAAATGACCCTTAAGAAGAATTTGTTTTCTTTCTATATGAGCCAATGATAAAAATGTGCTGGCATTTTTGAGAATGTTTTTAATGTTATACAGGTATGAATCTGACTCTCTGCATTGCTTTGCTAGTAAACTATAATACTTCTTGCATTATATACTTGCTATTATACTTCCTGTACTATTTACACAGTCTCTGGAATCACACTGTCCTGTTTTGTAGTCCAACTTGCCCTCTTTTGCCTTAGTTTCCACAATCACATCTTGTTTATGAAATTATTGTGAAAACTCTGACAATCCATGCAGAATGCCTGGGTGAGAGTAAGTTAAAACTTCTACCCCTATTTCTTTATCTCTTTAATTTTCGTCTTCTTCATCATCAACTAATTTTTGCTCCAAAATTTGTTCTAATACTTCTTAGTGTTCATGAGCACTAAACAATGACCATGTTCTGTTTGGGTTTTCTTTTCTGCATTCTCTATAAATTTGGCTGCCTCTGTTAATCTGTTCAATACCTCAGCGAGTTATTAAAGTCAGAATTCAGCGGCTCTGCAATTTTGGGCATGAGGCTCTGGCTACTCCACACTTATTTCCCAACTATCATTAATTATATAGGTATGTAGTTCCATTAGTAATTAAAGAGCTTGGGTTTTCCAATTCCCCTCCAATTCTAATATAGAAAGGATTTCTCACTGAGAAATTAATTTGTTTTTTATATGAATGTTTTTCACTTATTTGCTATAACCTACACCCCACAAAAATGCTGGAAGTGTGCTTTTCTAGGGTCTAGTGAATTGAGGTACTCTGTTTCTATCAAAACAGTGATAAGTGCAACATTGGTCTACTATAGATAGGAAAGGACCTGTGGTTTATAGGCACCTTCACAAGAAAGGGGTACTAACCCTAGCACAGAGTAGAAATTGTTAGCTGGTGAACAAGTACACTCTTAGACAGAATCACATAGAAATTGACAGTCCTAGACCAGAATGAGCAACTGTTTAAGCTGTTATGACAGGTTAACGATTATGCTATGACAGCATAACTCAGATTATTGTCCCAAATTCCAAAACTTTCCTCCTCTCCAGATGGCCAACACTCATCTTCTATGATACCTGGATACTAAATGAATATTCTGATAAGGTAATTGAGTTCAAACAGAATTCTAATTGTTGCATTTCAAGTAATATTTGCATTTACAATTAGCTCGGGTATTATAAATTATGACATTGTAGTTTATTTGGCTCTCTAATGAAAAATATTAACTACTATACCTTGGTATGAATAGATACTGATTGGTGAGAGTGACCTTGTGGGACTGATTGCTTCTGATTGTCCTTCAGATTATCCTGTTTCTATGAGTACTTATTAATTCACTCAAGACATGTCTCTTTGAGAACCAGTGATATGACAGGTTCTGTTATAGATACTGAGGCTGAAAAGAGTGAACAGAGTGATTCATGCAGTGTTTCCAATGACACCAACATCTTTCAGTTTAATTTTTCTAGAATAAAATAACATCAAAAATAACTATTTTCTTTTTCAGAGAGCTCTGAATTAATTTTTGTCATCTCTGATTTTTAGGTAGGCAAGTTTATTTTTCTCAGACTGAGGAAATAGAATGCTGAATGAAGAAGTTGAAATTACCAAACAAGAGTATACTTACTCTTATGGAAGACAATCATGGCTTTGGTTGACTGTGTTACTCTGATATTCCCAAAGATGAAACTGAAAGTATAAGTGGAGTCAAATATATGCACAAATGCTCCTCTCATGAATCTGTACACATTAACTGCTTATTTTTGGAGTAGACTGTGCTCTGACAATTTTCAACAGCTCTCATCATACACAGATTCGCATTACAGATCCTATTATACTTTAATCTATGAAATCTTTTCTTGTATATATCAGCGAAGAAATAAAATGACATTTATTTTAAATGTCTGAGAAAGTTAAGAGGAATTTTACAGTTCTAGAAGAAATCAATTCTGACTTCTCTACACAAAGATAAATTTTTACACTGTGAAATAAGATTATTGTTATATTAGCTCAAGTCTCTTATGAATGTGCAGGAGCCATCTGCATGCATAAAGAGTCCTTAGTGGCAAAAATTCAAACATCACAAATGAACTAACATGCATGTAATTTTGGCAAAATTCCTAATAAAGGTACCAGTGGAGATACTGTCCCAGGAGACATTAAGATGCAATAATTGTATTAAATATATTCAAAAGGTATAACAATAATTGCCTGATGAAAATACATAATTCTCACTACTCTTAAGCTTGTAGATAATAAAAAGTTAAAAGAAAGCAAAAATGTTTATCACCTGTATTTTCATTGGGAAAAAATATATACATATACTTAATTTATAAATTTGACATGAATTTCAAAGTCAATAAATTATAAATATTTTTCTACTTATTTTTATCATAATTCAAATCCAACATGGCATTTGCTGTATCAAAGCATGCAAACTGAGAAGGAAATAAAATCTGCCAGAGAGATGGAAATCACAATCTCCATATAACCATATTCTTTTGGTTAAAGGCAAGTCTCTAGTTAAGCTCTCAATCAAGAGGAGAGTATTTACATAGGAGCATGAATGCCAGGATATATAATCATTGGGAGCCATTTTGGTATCTGTCTTCCACAGTTACATCCTATATTCCTTGGCTCAACTGCATAAATATTTTAGATTACAAAGCATAATAGTTTAAAAAGAGGCCAAATATTTGCTCATTGTACTGGATGTCTAATGTTTAATGCTACCTGACAGACACGCAAAAAATCACATCAATGTGTTGTCTGGAATGATTCAATATAAATATTAATTGAAGATATATTTATTTGCTGCTGAAGTAGAGGCAGGAGGGTCCATGGTTAGAAAATTTGTAATGCAGAGTAGCTGAAATTCATCATAAGCAAGATCAACAAAGAGTGAGATCCCTGAGTAACAGAAGTTTCAGCCATCCAAACAATTATAGAACACTGAGAAGATACTATATGAAGGAAAATAGAACCCAGACATGTAGTGTGAGAATGGAGCTGCCTTACTAATCACCTTGATATACTCAACCTTCCCTTCCTCCCAGAGAACTACAGAGAAGAAACAGAAAGCAACTGAGCCAGGCTGATATGCAAATAGTCTTTGAGGCACTGATTAAGACCCCTACCCCTGTGAAAAAGGAAAGACTATAATAAGCAAGACACACTGATACCAGCAAGTCTACTTATCTTCACAAGATGGGCCTATTCTTCCACAAATATCCTGTCTGCACAGTGTGCAAACTTATGAATTATGAACCAATGACATCCTGTCCCAAACAACTCACGTAGCTCATGTCTCTCTTAACTCATCCCCCTTTACCCACATTTTCTCTTTGTTCTAAGCAGCTATATAAACTGATTCTCCACATTTCTGCTTTGGGACAGCAACTATCTTTAGTTCTTCTCCACATGTGTCCTATTTTAGCTCAATATACTTATTCTGTGCTTCGGTTCTCAGATGTACATTCTATTTTGAACTAATCAGTAGTAAAAAGGGAAAACATGAGTATAATACATGAATTTGTGACTAGGTGCAAATTTTTATCTTCTTTTCTCTTTCTTTTTTAATCCAATGAGGTATTGATTTAGGGTATGAACTTGGTGTTTACTTTATAATTTCATCCAGAATTTGCAGAAAATTGAGATAAGATTATAAAAGAACCAGAGAAAGAATGGGGAACATCCAAAAATTATGAAAGCTGTAAGTTTGATAATAGATTTCATCATTGGGGTAAAGGATGAAAGGATTCTTACAACTTTATTATACACATACACATACATACCCCTCATAAACAGAAATATTTACATGTGAAGTATAATATCACACAAAAATGAACTTATAAAAATAATGTTATATATTATGTAATCAACTTTATAAGGTTTAATTTCCATGAAAAGCACACATTTTAAATATACATTTTGATAAGTTTTGACAAAGGTATATACCTGAATAATCTTCACTGCCTGAGCCTTTGCTCCCACCAAACAGCATGCAGCAACTGCTCCTCACTTGTCCTTTGTGGCCATATTCTAGCGGTTGGTGTTGACTGAGTGGGCTACATATTTCCTGCCAACTAACCTAAGCATCTTCACATAATGATGGTGTTCCAAATCAGCAAGAGTGAGGGGAAGGTCACCTTCTCAAGCCTTTCAAACCTCTGCTAGTAACATGGTTTCTTGTGCCCTATTCACCAAACCAAGTGGCATAGCAAAGGCCAGAGACAATGCGCAAGAGATCATACAGATGACGTTGACACAAGGATGTATGATTTATTATAGTTCATTACTGAAATGATCTATTATGATTTCTATTACAACCCTAGGAAAGCTCAGACTAAAGTGAAAGTATGTAGGTTCAGGGTTTTTATTCTACTAGAAATTTTTAGTAACAAGTGCCAGGTAATCTGTTTCCAACTGGATGAAAATAATAGATTCTGTTTGTTGATCTAAGAGGGAAGGTTTGGGGGTAGGCTGTTGCTAGGTACAATTTGATTCAGAAATTTGTGATGTCATTAATTTCTATACTTCACACCCCTCTCAGAATGACTTTTAATCCTCATGCTTGCTCTCTTCATGTCAGCAATAATAGTGACAGCAGTGCCATATAAAACATCGTTATGCAGCATTCTCTAGAAGAAAAGAAGTAGTCTGGTTCAGGGGTTTCAGAAAAAGTCAAGATTTGCTCCTTCTTGCCAGAACATGCTCATTTTTAAACAAACCACTGCAGCTGGAGAAATAGAATATGCCAAATAAATAATTTTAGATTACATACTTTATTTTTGGAGTCAGTTTTAATGTAAATATGGCTTTTATTTGTCTAATTTTGTTTTGTCTTATATTGTTTACTATTAAAAGAGATAATTGACTTGATGAGGAAAAAAACACAAACAATGCATGTTTACTACAATATGTCCTTTTCAATAGCTTGATTTCCACAAGCCCACTTCCCTTGTTATACATGCTTTCAAAAAATGCTCAGGAATACACAGAATGAAATCCATTACCCTCACAAGGCAAACAACTCAACTGCATGTTCCTTCAAGTCTAGGATTATTAGGTGATGCTGAAAATTTTTCATTAATTGTAGATGTAATTCCTCCAGGAGGAACTACTATTAAATATGTTTAACCATATCCAATACATCTAATATACCATGGTGGAGAATAAACAGGGTAATGGAAATAAGATTCCATTGGACAAAATTGATAGAAAATAATGTAACAATGGTTGTTACTCATAACTTTTGTCATTTTCTAATGAAAAAGAATAGCAAGGTTCAATCACCTCATAATTGGAATGAAATTTTGGTGGCCAATACAGAAGCCCATGGTCATGAAATTTGGGAAGGACTATTCATTCAATCATTTAATGTACAAAATACTTGAAATGGGTGTTGAAGGTTTCCAATTCAAGGTTCTGTAAAAAAATTAATTGCACAATTCTTGTCTGAGATATAAGTGCATGGGACTTGTTATTTTCTGAGGAGTTAAGCAATTATGAGCTGTTGACCAAGTTTGGCATTTTGTTGGCAAAATAGGGCCCTAAATTATACATATTTGGCTAAAATGCATGCAATCCTGAACATTTTGCATTAGCGAGAGTCTAACATATTCAAAATAAAAGGAATTATTATTTATTTTTTATTAATTAAAAAAATTAACTAACAAAACATTTAGAAATCATTCCATTCTACATATACAATCAGTAATTCTTAATATCATCACATAGTTGCATATTCATCATTTCTTAGTACATTTGCATCAATTTAGAAAAAGAAATAGAAAGACAACAGAAAAAGAAATAAAACGATAATAGAGAGAAAAAAAAACTATACCTCACATGCAGCTTCATTCAATGTCTTAACATAATTACGTTACAATTAGGTAGTATTGTGCTGTCCATTTCTGAGTTTTTGTATCCAGTCCTGTTGCACAGTCTGCATTCCTTCAGCTCCAATTACCCATTATCTTACCTTATTTCTATCTCCTAATGGTCTCTGTTACCAATGACATATGCCAAGATTAATTCACTAATGTCGGTTCATATCAGTGAGACCATACAGTATTTGTCCTTTAGTTTTTGGCTAGTCTCACTCAGCATAATGTTTTCTAGGTCCATCCATGTTATTACATGCTTCATAAGTTTATTTTGTCTTAGAGCTGCATAATATTCCATCGTATGTATATACCACAGTTTGTTTAGCCACTCATCTGTTGAGGACATTTTGGCTGTTTCTATCTCTTTGCAATTGTAAATAATGCTGCTATAAACAATGGTGTGCAAATGTCCATTTGTGTCTTTGCCCTTAAGTCCTCTGAGTAGATACCTAGCAAGGATATTGCTGGGTCATATGGCAATTCTATATTCAGCTTTTTGAGGAACCGCCAAACTGCCTTCCACAGTGGTTGCACCATTTGACATTCCCACCAACAGTGGATAAGTGTGCCTCTTTCTCCACATCCTCTCCTGCACTTGTCATTTTCTGTTTTGTTGCTAATGGCCATTCTGGTGGTTGTGAGATGATATCTCATTGTGGTTTTGATTTTCATTTCTCTAATGGCCAGGGACATTGAGCATCTCTTCATGTGCCTTTTGGCCATTTGTATTTCCTCTTCTGAGAAGTGTCTGTTCAAGTCTTTTTCCCATTTTGTAATTGGATTGGCTGTCTTTTTGTTGTTGAGTTGAACAATCTTTTATAAATTCTGGATACTAGACCTTTATCTGATATGCCATTTCCAAATATTGTCTCCCATTGTGTAGGCTGTCTTTCTACTTTCTTGATGAAGTTCTTTGATGCACAAAAGTGTTTAATTTTGAGGGGCTCCCATTTATTTATTTCTATCTTCAGTACTCTTAATTTAGGTGTAAGGTCCATAAACCCACCTCCAGTTATAAGATTCATAAGATATCTCCCTACATTTTCCTCTAACTGTTCTATGGTCTTAGACCTAATGTTTAGATCTTTGATCCATTTTGAGTTAACTTTTGTATACGGTGTGAGATACGGGTCCTCTTTCATTCTTTTGCATATGGATATCCAGTTCTCTAGGCACCATTTATTGAAGGGACTGTTCTGTCCCAGGTGAGTTGGCTTGACTGCCTTATCAAAGATCAAATGTCCACAGATGAGAGGGTCTATATCTGAGCACTCCATTCGATTCCATTGGTCGATATATCTATCTTTATGCCAGTACCATGCTGTTTTGACTACTGTGGCTTCATAATATGCCGTAAAGTCAGGCAGCGTGGGACCTCTGGCTTCGTTTTTTTTCCTCAACATACTTTTAGCAATTCGGGTCACCCTGCCCTTCCAGGTAAATTTGCTTATTGGTTTTTCTATTTCTAAAAAAATAAGTTGTTGGGACTTTGATTGGTATTGCATTGAATCTGTAAATCAATTTAGGTAGAATTGACATCTTAACTATATTTAGTCTTCCAACCCATGAACATGGTATGCCCTTCCATCTATTTAGGTCTTCTGTGATTTCTTTTAACAGTTTCTTGTAGTTTTCTTTGTATAGGTCTTTTGTCTCTTTAGTTAAATTTATTCCTAAGTATTTTATTCTTTTAATTGCAATTGTAAATGGAATTTGTTTCTTGATTTCCCCCTCAGCTTGTTCATTGCTAGTGTATAGAAACACTACTGATTTTTGAATGTTGATCTTGTAACCTGCTACTTTGCTGTACTCATTTATTAACTCTAGTAGTTTTGCTGTGGATTTTTCAGGGTTTTCGATGTACAGTATCATATCATCTGCAAACAGTGATAGTTTTACTTCTTTCTTTCCAATTTTGATGCCTTGTATTTCTTTTTCTTGTCTAATTGCTCTGGCTAGAACCTCCAACATGATGTTGAATAACAGTGGTGATAGTGGACATCCTTGTCTTGTTCCTGATCTTAGGGGGAAAGTTTTCAATTTTTCCCCATTGAGGATGATATTAGCTGTGGGTTTTTCATATATTCCCTTTATCATTTTAAGAAAGTTCCCTTGTATTCCTATCCTTTGAAGTGTTTTCAACAGGAAAGGAAGTTGAATCTTGTAAAATGCCTTCTCTGCATCAATTGAGATGATCATGTGATTTTTCTGCTTTGATTTGTTGATATGGTGTATTACATTAATTGATTTTCTTATGTTGAACCATCCTTGCATACCTGGGATGAATCCTACTTGGTCATGATGTATAATTCTTTTAATGCATTGCTGGATTTGATTTGCTAGAATTTTGTCGAGGATTTTTGCATCTATATTCATTAGAGATATTGGTCTGTAGTTTTCTTTTTTTGTAATATCTTTGCCTGGTTTTGTTATGAGGGTGATGTTGGCTTCATAGAATGAATTAGGTAGCTTTCCCTCCACTTCAATTTTTTTGAAGAGTTTGAACAGGGTTGGTACTAATTCTTTCTGGAATGTTTGGTAGAATTCACAAACAGTGGGATGATATATTTAAATTACTAAAAGAGAAAAACTGCCAACCAAGAATTCTATATCCAGCAAAATTGTCCTTCAAAAATGAGGAAGAAATTAAAACATTTTCAGTCAAAAAGTGACTGAGAGAATTTGTGTCCCCAAGTGGACAGTTAATTCCTGAATTTTTGCCCTTTCTTCTTTTTTGATATAGGCATTTAGGGCAATAAATTTCCCTCTTAGTACTGCCTTTGCTGCATCCCATAGGTTTTGATATGTTGTGTTTTCATTTTCATTCGCCTCAAGATATTTACTAATTTCTCTTGTAATTTCTTCCTTGACCCACTCGTTGTTTAAGAGTGTGTTGTTGAGCCTCCACGTATTTGTGAATTTTCTGACACTCTGCCTATTATTGATTTCCAACTTCATTCCTTTATGATCTGAGAAAGTGCTGTGTATGATTTCAATCTTTTTAAATTTGTTGAGACTTGCTTTGTGACCCAGCATATGGTCTATCTTTGAGAATGATCCATGAACACTTGAGAAAAGGGTGTATCCTGTTGTTGTGGGGTGTAATGTCCTATAAATGTCTATTAAGTCTAGCTCATTTATTGTAATATTCAAATTCTCTGTTTCTTTATTGATCCTCTGTCTAGATGTTCTGTCCATTGATAAGAGTGGGGAATTGAAGTCTCCAACTATTATGGTAGATGTGTCTATTTCCCTTTTCAGTATTTGCAGTGTATTCCTCACATATTTTGGGGCATTCTGGCTTGGTGCATAAATATTTATGATTGTTATGTCTTCTTATTGGATTGTTCCTTTTATTAGTAGATAGTATCCTTCTTTGTCTCTTTTAACTGTTTTACATTTGAAGTCTAATTTGTTGGATATTAGTATAGCCACTTCTGCTCTTTTCTGGTTGTTATTTGCATGAAATATCTTTTCCCAACCTTTCACTTTCAACCTATATTTATCTTTGGGCCTAAGATGTGTTTCCTGTAGACAGCATATAGATGGATCTTGTTTTTAAATCCATTCTGCCAGTCTATGTCTTTTGATTGGGGAATTCAGTCCATTAACATTTAGTGTAATTACTGTTTGGGTAATACTTTCCTCTACCATTTTGCCTTTTGTATTATATATATCATATCTAATTTTCCTTCTTTCTACACTCTTCTCCACACCTCTCTCTTCTGTCTTTTCGTATCTGTCTCTAGTGCTCCCTTTAGTATTTCTTGCAGAGCTGGTCTCTTGGTCACAAATTCTCTCAGTCACTTTTTGACTGAAAATGTTTTAATTTCTCCCTCATTTTTGAAGGATAATTTTGCTGGATATAGAATTCTTGGTTGGCAGTTTTTCTCTTTTAGTAATTTAAATATATCATCCCACTGTCTTCTTGCCTTCATGGTTTCTGCTGAGAAATCTACACATAATCTTATTGGGTTTCACTTGTATGTGACGGATTGTTTTTCTCTTGCTGCTTTGAAGATCCTCTGTTTCTCTTTGACCTCTGACATTCTAACTAGTAAGTGTCTTGGAGAATGCCTATTTGGATCTATTCTCTTTGGGGTGCACTGCACTTCTTGGATCTGTAATTGTAGGTCTTTCATAAAAGTTGGGAAATTTTCAGTGATAATTTCTTCCATTAGTTTTTCTCCTCCTTTTCCCTTCTCTTCTTGTGGAACACCCACAACACGTATATTTGTGCACTTCATATTATCATTCAATTCCCTGAGCCCCTGCTCAAATTTTTCCATTCTTTTCCCTATAGTTTCTGTTTCTTTTTGGATTTCAGATGTTCCATCCTCCAGTTCACTAATTCTAACCTCTGTCTCTTGAAATCTACCATTGTAGGTTTCCATTGTTTTTTTCATCTCTTCTACTGTATCTTTCATTCCCATAAGTTCTGTGATTTGTTTTTTCAGACTTTCCATTTTTTCTTTCTGTTCATTCCTTGCCTTCTTCAGGTCCTCCCTCAATTTATTGATTTGGTTTTTGAAGAGGTTTTCCATTTCTGTTCATATATTCAGAATTAGTTGTCTCAGCTCCTGTATCTCATTTGAACTATTGGTTTGTTCCTTTGACTGGGCCATATCTTCAATTTTCCTGGTGTGATTTGTTATTTTTTGCTGGCATCGGGACATTTAATTACCTTAATTATTTTATTCTGGAGATTGCTTTCACTTATCTTACCTAGGGTTTTCTTGCTAGATGAGCTGACCGCCGGTTGCTGCAGCTTGAGGAACTCACTGCTCCGAGACTCACAGCCAGTCCGGGAAGCCGCCTGTGGGGGAGGGGCGCCGGCCGCTGGCCACCGCGGCTTGGGGGAATTGTGCGCAACTCGGGGAACTCACCACCATGGAGACTCGCAGCCGGTCCAGCTGGTCCAGACTGGGGCACGCTACATGTCCGGTCTCTGTTGTGGCTCTGGGAGCTGCTCTGTATTGTTTCTGGTTATTTAGTAGTTGTTCTGGAGGATGAACTAAAACGTGTGCACCTTACCAAGCCGCCATCTTGGCCCCCCTAAAAGGAATTATTGAAAAAAATAAAGTTTGAGTTGAACAATTCTAAAATCTCAATTTTCTACACATTCTGGGTAAAATTATAAAGTGAATACCAAGTGCATACCCTAAATCAACACCTTATTGGATTAAAAAGAAAAAGAAAAGAAAATTAAAAAGTTGTACCTAATCACAAATCCACATCTTCTATATGTGACAGATACCATAATCATGTGGGCAAAACAGGCTGAAAAGACCTTTTACCTTTGTTGAACTAAAGGAAATTTTCTAATTTTCTTTATGATATATATATTGACAAGAACTATGCATGCAAAAGTGGTGATGAAAGTCAGTGTAGCACAAGCTATAACCACTTGCTCAATTAACAATGTGTTTGAACATGATGCTTCAGAATAGGAGATGCATCACAGCCAAAATGATCAATGGCATTAGAGTCACAGAATTCCAAGTGAAAACCTAAGCTAAGGAGAGAGAAACTATAACTTTAATTACAGTTTCTCTTTTGTTTTAAAGAAGATTTAATGTATATTTCTCTTGAGTGAAAGGCACTATGCTCGGCATCGTGGGAAGCACAAATAAAAGGAAGACCCTTTTGCTTAACTTTTTAAAACCACAGTAGTGGATACAGGCACAATTACACAAAGCACTTTGCAAGGCGGTTCTTTAGAAGTACCACACGTTTAATTTTTTAATGTGGCTAAAATTTTATCTTCTTTTCCTTAGTGATTTCAAGCTTTGATTTTACGCTTTCTAAAAAAAAAAAGAAATTCCTGATTCCATTATTAAATATTCACCCAAATTTTATTATGGAACTCTTATAACTATATTTTTACATTTAAATCTTAGTCCATATATAATTTATTTTGGCAAATGGTAGTTAGCCAAATAGCCAGTCCTGATATCACATATTGAATAATCCATCTATTTCATACTTACTTGAAATGACATCTTTACCATATATGTTTTTCTTTATTTTTCTGTGTCACAAGAATGTCCAGAGGACTTGAATTTAGTTGATTCACTTAACTTACAGCAACCCTATCTGTACACATATAAGCTAGGCATGGTAGAAAATAAATAGAAAATCTTTAAGTACTAGTATCTATTTCTAGCCTAACCAATCTTTCAGCGATAACTCCGCTATTTGCACATGGATATTTCAGTAGTTCCTGTGAAGTCACTTCTATATCTGCTGCCTGGAGCAGTCTCCCAAGGTTTAAATGCCCTGTATGCCTGTATGCCTGCAGACACGAACCCCTGCCATGCCACACACTGTGCACCAGTCAGTGCAATTATTTCCACAGTCTTTAAACATTTACACCAATCACTGTCCACATCTGTGGGGTGCTACAAACCATAGCACGATCACCCTGCTCAGAGATTCTGATTTCAGATCTCTGCCAATACACCTGTACCGCCGCCAATCCTGGCCGCCAGCAGTTGTTTGGACACGGAGATCCCGGATGGGTGGCCGGCAGATACGCCCGCGCTGGGTCCAGCCGCGCAGCTCCACACCATCACGAGCCTCTGGTGCCTGCCTCTCAGGCCCGGATATGGAAAGAGCCAAGGTACATATAAAATATATATATTTTTTAAGTGTTTAAAAGTCAATTATCTAAGCAAATAAAGAGCTAAGTAAAATAAGAACAAATTTGACCCAAAATATAAGGAAGGAAATAATAGGAATAAAATCGGAGATCACTGAAATAAAAAGGCCCATATATGATAGAGAAAAATCAATACCCCCCAAAATTAATCCTTTCCAAGATGTAAAAAATTCGTAAATCTCTAGTAAGACTAAACCTAAGAACAGAAAAAGCATTTTGATATAGTAAGTGGAAAAGCACATCACTACAAATCTTATAGGCATTAAAAATACAATATGAGGGCCATGGTGGCTCAGCAGGTAAGAATGCTTGCTTGCCATGCCAGAGGACCTGGGTTCATTTCCCAGTGCCTGCCCATGTAAAAAAAAAAAAATACAATATGAAATTATTAGAAGTAACTTTATGCCGCTATAGATGGTAACATGAATAAAATGGGTGTATTTCTGGGAAAATTATACTTATCACTTATCAAGCCCTATGCATGAATGCAAAGAACATCTGAATAGAACTATATGTGTTAAAGAAATTGACTCTGTAATTTAAAACCTAAAGAAAATGGATGAATCAAAATATGTTAAAAATAGAATGTAGGCACAAGGAGTACATATGACCTATTTCTATCCATAGGAAGTTTTATAACTTACAAAAATTAGCTGTAGTGATAGAAATCTGAACAATGATATACTGGTGAGCAGAAGTGGTGATTTGGCAACAAAAGGGCACAAAATAATGTTCTGGAATTGTCTATTTCTTGATTAGGAATTTTTCTGTTATCAATAACAAATCACCCACCCCAAAACTTAGTGGCTGAAAAGAACAATAATGTATTCATTTTCATAACTTTGTGGGTTTCATGAACTTATCTAAGTGGTTCTTCTGTTCCATATAGTGTCAGCTGGGGCCATTCAAGCAGCTGCAGTCATTCAGAGGTTTGACTGTGAGTTCAGCTGGGGCCTCACTAATTTGGCTAGCATTTGGTGTTAGCTCTCTTTCATTTGGCGTTAGCTCTCTTTCAGGCCATATCCCTTTCCATATAGTCTTTCTTCCAGGGCTTTTTCATACTGTAGTGTCCCAGTGCTCTAATACGCAGTTGTCTGATAAGGAAAAGCCCCAGTGTGCAATCATTTTAATTTCTTTTCATATCACTCTTTCTAATGCTCATTGGCCAAAGGAAGTCAAAATAATGGACAAATCTGAATCATTGTGGGAGAAGATTACACGAGAAGGTGAACAGTGGAAGGCAGAGCTCACTAGGAGCCCAATATAACAGTCTACCACGGTTTTCCTTCTAGCACCTGATGTTCAACTAACATATGGTTAATCCACAAGCAATTATCAAGCTTCTTCTTGTTTCCCTCTTGAGTATGTTATGTCCTGCAAAAGAAGTCACGTGGCCAAGCACAGAGTTAATGTGAGAGGGGCATGTATTTTATAGCCATCATGTGAGAGAAAAGTTGGTTCCCTATCAATTTTAGGTCATGTGTCTGATGACACACCACACACCAAAAAACAGTGAAAGCAATAGATTCCTAGGGAGACCACAGGGCAATGAAGCAGAGAGAGCAAACCCAGGGTGGTTTCAGTAAAGACAAAGGGAGTTTGTTAGGCATTTAGTGTGTCAGAGGGTGGGAATGGGGGAAATGTTCCCACCTGTAGGCTTAATATTTGTGAGGTTTATATTTCCCTCCAGTGTCAAAGAATGAAGCACTGACATGCTTTCTTTTCAGCATGTCCAAATATGGGACCAAAGGAGAAAGGCTGGGTGAGGCTTAAAAATAATTGGCAGAATGGATAAAAGCCATGTGCTGTGTACAAGAGACTCACCTTAAATTCAAAGATATAAATAGGTTGAATGTGAAGATGGAAAAAATATATATACCGGACAAGTAGTGACTTAATAATAGATGGGTAGCTGTACCAATATCAGTAAAAATTATTATGAGGGACAAAGAAGGTCTTTACGTACTGATAAAGTGGTCAATTCAACAAGAAGATCTAACGATTATAAATATATATATATATATATACACCTAGTAATAGAACATCAAAATGTATAAAACATAAGTTTATTCATAAGTTTATTCTGTCTTAAAGCTGCATAATATTCCATCGTATGTATATACCACAGTTTGTTTAGCCACTCGTCTGTTGATGGACATTTTGGCTGTTTCCATCTCTTTGCAATTGTAAATAATGTTGCTATAAACATTGGTGTGCAAATGTCCGTTTGTGTCTTTGCCCTTAAGTCTTTTGAGTAGATACCTAGCAATGGTATTGCTGGGTCGTATGGCAATTCTATATTCAGTTTTTTGAGGAACCGCCAAACTGCCTTCCACAGTGGTTGCACCATTTAACTTATGAAGCATGTAATAACATGGATGGACCTAGAGAACATTATGCTGAGTGAGTCTAGCCAAAAACTAAAGGACAAATACTGTATGGTCCCACTGATGTGAACAGACATTCGAGAATAAACTTGGAATATGTCATTGGTAACAGACACCATCAGGAGTTAGAAACAGGGTAAGATAATGGGTAATTGGAGCTGAAGGGATACAGACTGTGCAACAGGACTAGATACAAAACTCAAAAATGGACAGCACAATAATACCTAATTGTAATGTAATTATGTTAAAACACTGAATGAAGCTGCAAAAAAAAAAGAAAAGAAAAGA
The DNA here is from genome assembly GCF_023851605.1 of Tamandua tetradactyla. Taxonomy (NCBI): domain Eukaryota; kingdom Metazoa; phylum Chordata; class Mammalia; order Pilosa; family Myrmecophagidae; genus Tamandua; species Tamandua tetradactyla. The sequence goes on from NC_135333.1 coordinate 121,689,669, forward strand.
ATGTGTGATTTAAAAAAAAAAAGAATGAATGATAAATTCATGGTGTGTGTAGGGATTTAAAAAAATGACATTCAAAAACACTGAGCACCGGGCAGTGGGATGGTGGTTGAGTTGCAGAATTCTTGGCTGCCATTCTGGAGGCCTGGGTTCTATTCCTGGTGCCTGCCCATGCAAAAAGGAAACAAACGAAACACTAAGCACAGTAACTGGCACTCTGCCCACAGCTGGTGCACTAAATGAATAAATGTTAGCGTCCTTCACTTCTCTCCTGGCCAGATCAGCAAGAGCTTACCTCACTTAGCATGGGCTGACTGCCGGGGCAGCTGTAGCCTCCCTCCCTGACTAACCAAGGCATAACCTTCAGGAAATCCAATATTGAGGCTGGTGAAAGGGTGTGGCTAATTTGGTCCCAGACGCCCCAATGCCCAAGGGTCCTGGGTTGGGATTCAGAGAGAGCGTCTGTGGAGGGAAGGAAATTTGAGTGCATTATTTTTCAAGATATGGTCCACAGATTGTCTGCAACTGGAGTGCTTGTTGATCATTCAGATTTTGAGGTTATCACCCTAGATTTACTGAATCAGAAGTACACACTAAAAGTTTGAAAACCATTACTCTGGAGTTCAGACCGGGGAAGGTGTCAGTCAGTACCCAAGAAATCTCCGTGCACCAATTCCTAGCATCTCAAGGGAGGAAAAAGTGAATTCTAAGAAATAAGGCCAGATATACTCAAGGTCATTGTTGCAGTATACGCCTAAACCACTAGAGGTCAGGGCGCACACAGACAAAAAAAATGTATAAAATAAATAATGACTTATTTGAAAGGAGAAATAGAACAGTTCTACGTTAATGGTAAGATACTTCAATATACCACTTTCAGTAGTGGAGAGAACTGTTAGAAGATCAATATGTAAATAGAAGACTGGAACATATTCTTAAACCAACTAAACCTAGCAAACTTATATGGATCACTTCACTCAACATCATCAGAATACACATTCTTCTCTAGTACATATGGATCATTCTCTAGGATAGACATATGTTGGATTACAAAATAAGTCTTGTTATTTTTTTAGTAATAAAAATATTTTTTATTATTAATTTTTTAAGTGGAGAAATTATACAATGTATCTTCCTCAACCACAATGGAATGAAGCTAAAATCAATAACAAGTAGAGTGCAAGTAGTAAGTAAATGGTAGGGAGAAACAAAATTTTGAAAAATATTTCAAAGGAAACCATCACTATTATTCAAAATAAACATAAAGTCTAGCAGTTGGATTTGGATGTGAAAGGAAAAAGTTATAAAATAACTAAGATTCCTTAGATAATACAATGCAAAAGTCAGAAGAAATTAATGTATATCTGAAAAAGAAATTTGTCCTCTAGAATCATTGTGACTACAGTTAAAATCTATTTTAACTGAATTGTTATAGAACTTTAAAAAAGTATAAAAGAGATAAAGTTAATTTTGTTTCATTTGATTAGTATATCCCTTCATCTGTTTTAATAATACTGGAACACGTAAAATTAAAACTTGTACAAAGAGTTTTCATTTGTGAAATATGCGACATTATATTAAGAACTTTAAATGGAATTAACAAAATTATATGTAAATAGTGTTTTTTATTTATAACAATATTTATAGGTTATTCAGCCAATTATAAAAATTATGCTTTTTGTTCACCTATTTGTAAATAATGCATATAACATATGTAGATATAGCCACTGAATTATATCTGAAAGCATCTTTACCAAAGTTTTAAGTTACCTCTGGGTTATGGGATTACCATTTTATCTGATTATTTCTTTAACACTTTACTTATTACAAATTAGGCAAACACAATAGAAAATCAGTGTCCATGATCTTTTAACTGACTTAAATGATACAATATAAATCAAGCTACTTGAATCAGTTCACTTTCTGACTCTCATTGTTGCTTGTACTTCATTCCCTAAATGACTATATCTTCTTTCCTCTAAGGATACTCATCCCCAAAGCTGCATGTTTTAGGCTTTTTTTTTTTTTTATGACACAGACGTATCCATAGTGATTCTTTTTACCTTTGTCTCCAAGGACACGTTATAAAATTCATTTAGCTGCAAGTATGCTAAATCAAAGACACACTAACCTTAGTAGTATATAAAACCTCTCTGCTCTCAGAGAAGTGAGAGTATCAACATCTTCAAAACCTGAGAAAATCTGTAATATTCTTAACTCTCAGAGCTTGTTTTAATCTTTAGACATAAGCAATACCAGAAAATAATCCTTAGGTCTATGATAGCCAAAGTCCTTTGTGAAACAATTTCATAATTTTTAGTGATAAATAAAGGAAGATTTCAAAGGCTTTCCATGAATAAAGAATGAAATTAGGAGCAATAGAGAACAGAAAGACATACATGAGTTTTAACCTTAAGAATTGTTTGATTAAACAGTCATCTGAAATAATTACTGACTGACATAAAAGTAAGTACAATAAAATTTTCATTTTATACTTATATGGTAAGTATAAGTATTTCCAATACTTATACTGGAAATGGTCACAATACCCATGTAAAAATGTGCTATATCTGCCTTTATCAAATATGAGTTGTCATTGCCAATTTTGACATTTTTCTAATGGAATTCCTAAATGCCATTTTAAAACTTTATTATATTAGATAATGTAATAAATTATATTTATTGTATATAATAAATATAGACAGTGTGGTTTTTAAGCATTGATGTGGTACAGTTTAAGAGATAACAAGACAAGAAACTTATATATTACCCTCAATCACAACTAAGCAACAAAAACAAAAAAATATATGCATACACATTCACACACACACAAAAATATAATGGCTCTGATGTAAATGAGGGTTACATAGCTTGATAATCCAGCATTTCATTTGGTACCACTCTGTTTTCTATAAATGTGGTTCTTTTAAACATTAGAAATAACCTGAAATGAGTAAATCTCAGACTAGTGTGGATTACTTTTCAATCCCAGACTTGTAAAATCTAGGTGATACTGAGTTTCAAGGATATACTGTATTAATGATTGTCAAAAATAAAGTTATTTTCAGAACTTTGAATACTGTTTCAATGTGGAAGGCTGAGTTCAGTGATAAGTGACCATAATTTTAGAAGAACGGGATGGAGCTATTTGGAGATGTTTCTACAAGAGCCAGTTTCATCTATTGTGGCTGTACCCTGTGTGGCCCTGTAATTTGGGGGAACTTTCAGCCTTCAAAAAAGAATAAATCCCAAACAGTTTCTTTCCTGAGATATTTTCTGCAAACCCAAAAGCTTATTTGGGGTCTTTTCCTGTGAGAATTTATCTTGCTCCCCATAGCAGAGGAAGAAGCTGTTTTCAATAATGAACTAATGAACTAATAACAGATCTGCAGGTGGAACTTCCTAACCATCAGTGAAATAGGGAAATTCCAATCCCTAGAGGCATTGACTACAGACTGAAAAAAATTGAAGTAGGTGTCTTTGTAATTAATTGGTGAAAGCTGAAGAAAGACCTTGGAATATTACTCAAAGAATTTCAGTATTACATGCATTTGATCACTGGCTTTCACAACTCCTCAATAGATGTACTAAACCAGAAATATCATGAAAAAGATTATGCTGTCTGACTGGAAGATGAGGCAAAATTACCTAAAAACTTAGGTAACACTGACATCCACAGTAAAAAGACTACATATAGCCAGAGAAGGTGACCATTTCAAGAAGATCAATTGATTTGTGAACACTGAATGTTGATTTTTCTTCACTATCTAAATTTTACATGCAGATTGGGCCAAAGTCAGGAATCCATGATGAAAAACCATAGAATAACAGCATTCATCCTGCCAGGACTGACGGATGACCCATAACTGAAGGTTTTAATCTTCATATTTCTATTGTAGCAGTCAGGCCTCCCCCTCTTTCTGGTTTAGCTGTGCTCTCTGTGGAGAATCCCCAAACCCCCACTCCTTGCAGGCAAGTGAGATAAGGCATAATCCTGGGATGGAAACCCCCTCCCCTAGCCTTCAGGAACTGGTGAAGTTGCACATAGGCAAAAGAAGACATCTCTGGAGTAGGGGCCCCTCAACAGTTCAGCTCTGGGCCATTCTGAACTTAAACAGGCCAATTGTTCAATTGTTTACCTTGTCTTTAACATGTCATGCAGTCTATAAAAGCTAAGGTTGCCTTTTGTTCAGGGCTCAGACTTTCAGAGGCTACTCAGCTAAGCCCTATGGCCATAGCAAATAAAACCTGCTTCCTGAAACTACAGATCCTTAGTCTCAGTCTGTTCTAACTGTAAAATGTTCCTGGAGGCCTGTGGCGTCGTTCCTGGTTTTCGCGCTACACTATTTCTCACCTACATCTTGAGTGTCACTGTGAACCTGACCATTACTCCCTCACCTTCACAGACTGCCATCTTAGAACAGCCAAGTGCTTTTTTCTCCAAAATTTCTCCTTCTTAGAAATCTCATTCACAACTTCCTGTATTCCAAGATACTTGTACAACATATCAACTGGTGATAAAATTATTACCTGTTATGCTTGTGTTGTTCAAATACTTTTTACTTACTTTTTTGGTATAACAGAATTTTTTCTCCTGGCCACAATGTCCTTTGACCACTATGTGGCCATCTGTAACCTCTGCATTATGTGACCATCATGAATAACAGAGTCTGTCATAGACTAATCATCAGCTGTTGGATGTCTGGCTTGTTAGTTGTATATACTAACAACTATGTATACTAATAACTATACTATATACATATATGGTAATTCTTTGACTCTGATGTCATTGATAATTTTTTCTGTGATGCCACTCCCCTCCTAAAGGTCTCATGCTCAGAAACATGGTTCAAAGAGCGAATGGTTTTAATGTATGCTGTGTTGACTTCCATCATGACCCTTATGTGTGTAGTTCTATCCTATGTTTATATCATGATGACAATTCTAAGATTTCCCTCTGCAAAACAAAGGAAAAAAGCTTTTTCTACCTGTTCTTCCCACATGATTGTGGTTTCCATCACCTATGGCAGTTACATCTTCATTTATATCAAATCCTCAGCCAAAGAAGAGATAGCTCTTAATAAAGGGGTTTGCCTGCTAGTTTCTTCTATTTCACCTATGTTGAATCCTTTTATTTCTATCCTGAGAAACAAAGCAAGCAGAGAAAGCCTTCAATGACTCAATCTAAAGAATGGTATTGTTGTTAAAGAAATAAGAGGGAAAAGGGAGCTGATTAATTACTGTGCTGGTTTGAAAGGAAGTATGCCCCTTAGAAAAGCCATGTTTTAATAAAAATGTCATTTTGTAAAGGTAGAATAATCTCTACTCAATACCATATGTTTGAAACTGTAATCAGATCATCTCCCTGGATGATGTGATTTAGTCAAGAATGGTTGTTAAACTGGATTAGGGGATGGCCTGTCTCCACCCATTTGGATGGGTCTTGATTGGTTTATTGGAGTCCTATAAAAGAGGAAATATTTTGGAAACTGAGAGATTCAGAGAGAGCAGAATGACATAGCCATGAGATGCAAAGAGTCCACGAGCCAGCAACCTTTGGAGATGAAGAAGGAAAACGCCTCCCAGGGAGCTTCATGAAACTGGAAGCCAGGATAGAAAACTAGCAGATGATACCGTGTTCATCATGTGCCCTTCCAGCTGAGAGAGAAGCCCTGACTGTGCTTGCCACATGCCTTCTCACTTGAGAGAGAAACCCTGAATTTCATTGGCCTTCTTAAACCAAGATATCTCTCCCTGGATGTCTGTGACTGGACATTTCTATAGACTTGTTGTAATTGGGACATTTTCTCAGCCTTAGAACTTTAAACTAGCAACTTATTAAATTCCCCATTTTAAAAGCCATTCTGTTTCTGGTATATGGCATTCCAGCAGCTAGCAAACTAAAACAATTACAATGAAAAATTGAATATATCCTCAATTTTTCTGTTAAAATCCTCACCTGTTAAGAGAGAGTCTTAACACTCTCTTCTCCAGTTTAGCTAACATATTTATAACATGAAATTTACTAATGGGGCACTATTAAACAATGTAACTCTTCTACTACAAATCTATTTAACCATGCTATCCATGTTGCTATAATAAAATATAATAAAATTTGAAGTTAAAACTTATAAGCAAGGTGTAATGTAATAATAAAAGAAACATGTTTTCTTTTATTATTGGTCAAATAATGGTCATGGTCAAATCTTGTTTGATTTATTTCTCACACCACATTCAATAAGAAATCCACATGGAATAAAGACCTATATACACACACATACATATATAGACATATAAATTCTTATAAGAAAACATGTTGTACCATGAGATAAAACATTTCTTAGCAAAAATAAGAAAAGCAGAACATTAAAAGCAAGAGATTTTTAAACTACAATTAATTAAAAATTTTTATTTATAAAATTTGTAACGAATAGTAAAATATTTGTGATAGGTGAACATCCCAATAAAAAGTGTATACATGCAGTAAGAAGGTATATAAATAAAACCAAAATAGTTATAGGTAATTTGTATAATCACAAGTCCAGTTTAGCAACAAATGTATGACTATTGCTCAAAATCTGTCGATTACCAAATTAAGTGATGTTGGGATTCTAGAAATGTTGAGAAGAGCTCTTACCCCTCTTGCTGATTGGAATCCTTAGGAAACAAGTATTCTCACACAGTGTTTGGTGAAATGTAAATTGCCAAAGCATATTTTGTAAAACAATCATAAAACATTTCAGTTAAATATTTCAAACCAGCTGTCAGTTCCACCAAGATGGAGTAGCGCCATTCCTCCCATGTCCTTTCCCTTACAACTAAAGCACCCTGGTCAGTACATGACAAACAAACATAGGAAGTCTATGAAAAATGGAAAGAAGAAGAAGTTAGACTCAGGAATTATGTTTCCTCATTTTCTCACATCTACGGGCACTGGAGAAACCGAAGATCGAGGATCACCCTCAGGCACCAGCTTTTGAGACAACTACACGGCTCCAAGAAGAGCCTATATCCCTAGCCATAGGAGTGAAAGAAAGGTACTCTAACAACGGAAACTCTCTTGGCAGTGCTCAGGCTACTCTAGGCAAATACCAACAGAACAGCCCTTCCCAGCACTGTGGTTTTAGTGGGGTCAAATGGGAAATTGCTCTTCTACCCTATCCCACCCCAATCCCTTGAAAGCATTTGGTATCTTCTAATACTCCCACCCAGTGATGTGGGCAAAACTAAACAGGGAGCTTATCATTCAACTTCTGACTCGTGGAACCAGGCAGGGCTACAATGGTGGTTTCAGCAGTATCCAGCCACAGAGTAATTCTCCACCCACAACCAGCAGCAAGGAGACTTAAGGAGGTGATGAAAGGTGGAATTAGTCATCCCTTGACTTCATGTTCTTCCCACTCTCACACTACTGTATCAACACTAACCAATAGAGAGTTGATCCTCTACCCCCATCCAGCATCAAGGAGACTGAGCAAGTCAGTGCATTTTAGGGCTGGCAAGCACCCCACTGTCCTCTGCTACTGGTATCACTGAGGATCTTGGGGGAACTGAACCTCCAGCATCAACAAGACAGAACAAAGCAGTGGAAAGTGGTCCTAGTTGGCACTCAGCTGCTCCATTCCCTGCATGTCAGCAAGGCCCAGCTGAGTTCTGCCTCACCCTGTAGCAACAGAGCAATATGTCACCTCTCTACTTATCCCTCCCTAGTAAATGCACCTTAAAAAATCTAAGAGTAGTTCTCTAAACAGAAAAAAAAAGATAACAAATGACGAATTGCAGGAGTGAAAAGAACAATGGAATGATAAAATAGAGCTAAACAAAATAGAATCTCATATTTTCTTGTTTTCTTATATAACATTTGATGCTTGAAGCAAAAATTATATCATGTTGTTATATATTTATACAGAGAGAGAGAGAGAAAGACAGTAAATACTGAAGACAATTATTTTTTAAATGGGGTAGCTCAAAGATATAAAAGGAAGTAAGTTCAAAACTTTACTTGAAATGGTAAATGGCTGCACAAAGAGGCTGTGATAAGTGACGTGTATACTGTAATACTCAGAGCAACCGCTAAAAAACTATGCAGAAGCCGACTCCAAACATTATACATAGTCCAGATGAAAACCTAAAAAGAAAATGCAACAACCCATGTGAAGTTTTAAAAAAAGAAAGAAAGAAATGAGAAACAGAGCGGAAAAACAGAAAAATAAATAATGGCAGACCTAAACCTTAATCATATCAATAATTACCTTAAATGTAGATGACTGGAATACATAATGAAAAGACAAAAACTAGCAAAATGGAACAAAACATGACCTGATAATATTTTATTTATTAAAAGCTCACTTAAAATATAACATGGGTAGGAGGTCCAAGCTGAAAGGAAAAAGATATACCACGCAAACATGAATAAAATAATATCATGAGTGACTATATTAATATAAAGTAGGTTCAGTGCAAAGGAAATAAGGACAAAGAAGGACATTACTTAATGATAATAGTAAATGAATCAATACACCAGGAAGACATAAGAATCCTATATGTGTACAGAACAAACAACAGAACCTCAAAACACCTGAAGCAAAAACTAATAGAACAAAAAGGTAAAATAGAAAACTCCACTATTATAATTGATGACATCAGCATCTCATTCTCTAATAATGATATCATTCTAGAGAGAAAATTAGCAAGGATATGAAGAATGCAATTGATCAACAGTGTATCACTGACATGTATGGAGTACCTCACCCAATGACAGGAGAATACACTTGTTTCAGCACCCTGGGAATACTTAGTAAGATAAACCATAATATTCTGGGCCATAAAACAAATCTTAACAAATTTAAAAGAATTCAAATCACAAAGACTATGTTTTCTAACCAGGATGGAATTAAGCTAGAAATTGGTAAAAGAAGGAAAATCAACAAATATCTGGAAATTGTTACCCAATTTTAAATAGCCCATGGGTCAATGTAGAGTTGTCAAAGGAAAAACAATACATAGAATTGTAGGAAAAATACATGCAATGCAGCTGAAGAAGTGCTCAGAGATAAATTTATAGCATTAAGTGATTATTTTAGAAAAGAGAAGCAATCTTAAATGAATAATCTAAGTTCATATATCAAGAATTAGAAAATGTTAATAGTATAATTATAAAAATGTCCTTCATGAATTGCAACAAATGCACCACCTAATGCAAAGTGAGACTAATCGAATGGTATATGGGAACTCTGCATTTTATGTATGACTTTTTTTGTAAAACCTACAACTTCTCTAAAAAAAAACAGAAAAGAACAACAAAATAAACCCAAAACAAATAGAAGCTTCTTTCTCTTTCTTTTTGTTAAAAAGTTAATAAATTAATAAATATCTAACAAGACTGAGAAAGAAAAAAAAAGAAAAGGGAAAAATCATCAAAATTAGAAATGAAAAAGACTACATAAATACAGATCCAACAGAAGTTAAAATGATAATTTAATACTACTAGGAAGTTTATACTTCTCAAATGATTGTATAGGTTCAGGTAATAAATATCAAAATACCAGCAAGGATTTTTGCATCATAGACAATCTTATTTTCATTTATATGTAATGAATATATAAATGAAGAGCCCTAGAAGAGCTAAAGCAATCCTGAAAAATAAGAGCAAATTAAAAAGAAGTACTGTAATCAATATTGACTGATAACATAGCTACTGTAATCAAGACAATGAGGTATTAGAGGTGGATAGACACATAGACCAATGGAATAGAATAGCGACACCAGAAATGGGTCCACCCAAACATGCCCAGCTTGCTATTGAAAAAGGTCTAAAGACAATTTAATGGAGGCCTTTCCAATAAATGGTGTTGGGGCAATTGACATCATAGGTTAAAAAAAAAAAAGAACCATAGTAGAAATCCCACACTTTATACCAAAATTAAGGCAAAGTGGATGATGTATTAAATTTGAAATGTGAAACTATAAAACTTCTAGGGAAAAATCATGGGGATCTAGGGCTAGGCAAATACTTCTTAGTCTCAACATCAAAAATATGGTCATGAAAGAAAAAATTGATAAGTTGTACCTCATCCAAATTGAAAACTATTTCTAAGTAAAATGCTTCATTAAGAAGATATAAAGACAAGCTACAGAATGATAGTTCAGACCACATATCTAGCAAAGAGCTTATGTCTAGAACATAAAAAGAACTTTCACAATTTGAGATTAAAAAATTAATCCAACCGGAAAATGGATAAAAGATATAAACCAAAACTTCACTGAAGAGAATATACAATATCAAATAACATAAGGAAATATGTTCAACATCATTAGGCATTAGGAAATCCAAATTGAAATCAAAATGATATATAACTATACAAATATAATAATGGATAATACAGAAAAGAGTGACAGCATCAAATGCTGATAAAGATGCAGAGCATCGAAATTACTTGCACATTGCTTCTGGAAATAAAAAAATGACACAACAACTCTATAAAACTGTTTGAGAGTTTTTTAAAAAGTAAAATTAAGAATGCAGCTATATGACACGGCAATTACACTCTTGAGAATTCATCCAGAAGAAATGACACTTAGTCCATGCATAAACCTAAGTACAAATGCTCATAGCTGCTTAGTCATAATACCCTCAAACTATAAATAACCCAGATATTCCTTGATGAATGTGTTTAAAAACCCTGATACATCCATTACTAAAAGATAAAAACTGCCAACCAAGACTCCTATATCCAGCAAAATTATCCTTCCAAAATGAGGGAGAAATTAAAACATTCTCAGACAAAAGGACACTGAGAGAATTTGTGACCAAGAGACCAGCTCTGCAAGAAATACGAAAGGGAGCACTACAGTCATATACAAAAAGACAGAAGAGAGAGGTATGGAGAAGAGTGTAGAAAGAAGGAAAATCAGATATGGTATATATAATACAAAAGGCAAAATGTTAGAGGAAAATATTATCCAAACAGTAATAACTCTAAATATTAATGGACTGAATTCCCCAATCAAAAGACATAGACTGGCAGAATGGATTAAAAACCAGGATCCTTCTATATGCTGTCTACAGGAAACATATCTTAGACCCAAAGATGAACATAGGTTGAAAGTGAAAGGTTGGGAAAAGATATTTCATGCAAATAACAACCAGAAAAGAGCAGGAGTAGCTATACTAATATCCAACAAATTAGACTTCAAATGTAAAACAGTTAAAAGAGACAAAGAAGGATACTATCTACTAATAAAAGTAACAATTCAACAAGAAGACATAACAATCATAAATATTTACGCACCGAATCAGAATGCCCCAAAATACGTGAGGAATACACTACAAATACTGAAAAGGGAAATAGACACATCTACCATAGTAGTTGGAGACTTCAATTCACCACTCTCATCAATGGACAGAACATCTAGACAGAGGATCAATAAAGAAATAGAGAATCTGAATATTACTATAAATGAGCTAGACTTAACAGATATTTATAGGACATTACATCCCACAACAGCAGGATACACCGTTTTCTCAAGTGCTTATGGATCATTCTCAAAGATAGACCATATGCTGGGTCACAAAGCAAGTCTTAACAAATTTACAAAGATTGAAATCATACACAACACTTTCTCGGATCATAAAGGAATGAAGTTGGAAATCAATAATAGGCGGAGTGCCAGAAAATTCACAAATACGTGGAGGCTCAACAACACACTCTTAAACAACAAGTGGGTCAAAGAAGAAATTGCAAGAGAAATTAGCAAATACCTCGAGGTGAATGAAAATGAAAACACAACATACCAAAACTTATGGGATGCAGCAAAGGCAGTGCTAAGAGGGAAATTTATTGCCCTAAATGCCTATATCAGAAAAGAAGAAAAGGCAAAAATGCAGGAATTAACTGTCCACTTGGAAGAACTGGAGAAAGAACAGCAAACAAACCCCAAAGCAAGCAAAAGGAAAGAAATAACAAAGATTAGAGCACAAATAAATGAAATTGAAAACATGAAAACAATAGAAAAAATCAATAAGACCAGAAGTTGGTTCTATGAGAAAATCAATAAGATTGATGGGCCCTTAGCAAGATTGACAAAAAGAAGAAGAGAGAGGATGTAAATAAATAAGATCAGAAATGGAAGAGGAGACATAACTACTGACCTCACAGAAATAAAGGAGGTAACACAGGATACTATGAACAACTTTACGCTAATAAATACAACAATTTAGATGAAATGGACGGGTTCCTGGAAAGACATGAACAACCAACTTTGACTCAAGAAGAAATAGATGACCTCAACAAACCAATCACAAGTAAAGAAATTGAATTAGTCATTCAAAAGCTTCCTAAAAAGAAAAGTCCAGGACCAGACGGCTTCACATGTGAATTCTATCTAACATTCCAGAAAGAATTAGTACCAACTCTCATCAAACTCTTCAAAAAAATCGAAGCAGAGGGAAAACTACCTAATTCATTCTATGAAGCCAACATCACCCTCATACCAAAACCAGGCAAAGATATTACAAAAAAAGAAAACTACAGACCAATATCTCTAATGAATATAGATGCAAAAATCCTCAACAAAATTCTAGCAAATCGTATCCAACAACACATTAAAAGAATTATACATCATGACCAAGTAGGATTCATTCGAGGTATGCAAGGATGGTTCAACATAAGAAAATCAATTAATGTAATACACCATATCAACAAATCAAAGCAGAAAAATCACATGATCATCTCAATTGATGCAGAGAAGGCATTTGACAAGATTCAACATCCTTTCCTGTTGAAAACACTTCAAAAGATAGGAATACAAGGGAACTTCCTTAAAATGATAGAGGGAATATATGAAAAACCCACAGCTAATATCATCCTCAATAGGGAAAAATTGAAAACTTTCCCCCTAAGATCAGGAACAAGACAAGGATGTCCACTATCACCACTATTATTCAACATTGTGTTAGAAGTTCTAGCCAAAGCAATTAGACAAGAAAAAGAAATACAAGGCATCAAAATTGGAAAGGAAGAAGTAAAACTATCACTGTTTGCAGATGATATGATACTATACGTCGAAAACCCAGAAAACTCTACAACAAAACTACTAGAGCTAATAAATGAGTACAGAGAAGTAGCAGGTTACAAGATCAACATTCAAAAATCTGTAGCATTTCTATACACTAGTAATGAACAAGCTGAGGGGGAAATCAAGAAACGAATCCCATTTACAATTGCAACTAAAAGAATGAAATATTTAGGAATAAATTTAACTAAAGAGACAAAAAACCTATATAAAGAAAACTACAAAAACTGTTAAAAGAAATCACAGAAGACCTAATAGATGGAAGGGCATACTGTGTTCATGGATTGGAAGACTAAATATAGTTAAGATGTCAATCCTACCCAAATTGATTTACAGATTCAATGCAATACCAATCAAAATCCCAAAAACTTATTTTTCAGAAATAGAAAAACCAATAAGCAAATATATCTGGAAGGGCAGGGTGCCCCGAATTGCTAAAAACATCTTGAGGATAAAAAACGAAGCTGGAGGTCTTGCACTGCCTGACTTTAAGGCATATTATGAAGCCACAGTGGTCAAAACAGCATGGTATTGGCATAAAGATAGATATATCGACCAATGGAATCGAATAGAGTGCTCAGATATAGACCCTCTCATCTATGGACATTTGATCTTTGATAAGGCAGTCAAGTCAACTCACCTGGGACAGAACAGTCTCTTCAATAAATGGTACCTTGAGAACTGGATATCCATATGCAAAAGAATGAAAGAAGACCCATATCTCACACCCTACACAAAAGTTAACTCAAAATGGATCAAAGAGCTAAACATTAGGTCTAAGACCATAAAACGGTTAGAGGAAAATGTAGGGAGATATCTTATGAAACTTACAATTGGAGGCGGTTTTATGGACCTTAAACCTTAAGCAAGAGCACTGAAGAAGGGAATAAATAAATGGGAACTCCTCAAAATTAAACACTTTTGTGCATCAAAGAACTTCATCAAGAAAGTAGAAAGACAGCCTACACAATGGGAGACAATATTTGAAAATGACATATCAGATAAAGGTCTAGTATCCAGAATTTATAAAGAGATTGTTCAACTCAACAACAAAAAGACAGCCAACCCAATTACAAAATGGAAAAAGACTTCAATAGACACCTCTCAGAAGAGGAAATACAAATGGCCAAAAGGCACATGAAGAGATGCTCAATGTCCCTGGCCATTAGAGAAATGCAAATCAAAACCACAATGAGATATCATCTCACACCCACCAGAATGGCCATTATCAACAAAACAGAAAATGACAAGTGCTGGAGAGGATGCGGAGAAAGAGGCACACATATCCACTGTTGGTGGGAATGTCAAATGGTGCAACCACTGTGGAAGGCAGTTTGGCGGTTCCTCAAAAAGCTGAATATAGAATTGCCATACGACCCAGCAATACCATTGCTGGGAATCTACTCAAAGGAATTAAGGGCAAAACCTCAAATGGACATTTGCACACCAATGTTTATAGCAGCATTATTTACAATTGCAAAGATATGGAAACAGCCAAAATGTCCATCAACAGACGAGTGGCTAAACAAATTGTGGTATATACATACGATGGAATATTATGCAGCTTTAAGACAGGATAAACTTATGAAGCATGTAATAACATGGATGGACCTAGAGAACATTATGCTGAGTGAGTCTAGCCAAAAACTAAAAGACAAATACTGTATGGTCCCAATGATATGAATCGACATTCGAGAATAAACTTGGAATATGTCATTGGTAACAGAGTCCAGCAGGAGTTAGAAACAGGGTAAGATAATGGGTAATTGGAGCTGATGGGATACAGACTGTGCAACAGGACTAGATACAAAAACTCAAAAATGGACAGCACAATAATACCTAATTGTAAAGTAATCATGTTAAAACACTGAATGAAGCTGCATCCGAGCTATAGGTTTTTGTTTTGTTTTGTTTTTACTATTATTACTTTTATTTTTTTCTCTATATTAACATTCTATATCTTTTTCGGTTGTGTTGCTAGTTCTTCTAAACCGATGCAAATGTACTAAGAAATGATGATCATGCATCTATGTAATGATGTTAAGAATTACTGATTGCATATGTATAATGGTATGATTTCTAAATGTTGGGTTAATTTCTTTTTTCCGTTAATTAATAAAAAAAAATTGCATGTACTTGAAAATGTACACAACATATAGAGTAAAAAGCTGCAATTTAATTCTTTGCAGAGGACAAAGATAAGGAATATATGTGTTGAAGAGGGTGCTGTATGCCTACAGGAGCACTCAAGGGGAAATATGTAACATATGGAAAATAATAATGTCTCTGTAAAAACAGCTAAATTGCTGAAAGTGACTCCCTCCCTGGAGGATGAATGGAGAGTTTGTACATGGTACCAATATATACAAATATTTTAGCAATTACAAAATTTTTTCAACTGCACACAATATACATGCTGCAAAATTTTAAAAATCAATCAAGAAAGAAAAGATAGACTGTATTTCATTAATTTAACTTTCCATACATTCAAGAAAATTGGGGAAAGGTTACACGTTTTAAACATACATGAAAGAAATACTTGAAATCATAAATCTAATTTCTAGGGATGAAAACTAGAATGTTAGATGAAAAATGTGCTGGGTGGGATTAACGGTGGATTACATACTGAAGGAAAAATATGGTAGAAATAATGAATACACAGCAAAAGAAATAATCCAAAATAGACAATGAGAAAAAAACTGAAAATATATTAGCAAAGCATCAGCAAGTTGTGAGACAATTTCTAGTAGTCTAACATTCAAATAAATGGAGCTCCCAAAGAGGAGCACTGAGGGCAGAAAATCTTTTGAATGCAAAAAGCAGAAAATTTTCCAATCTGACATAAACTATAAACCCACATATATTAGAAATTCAAATTCTAATAATATTAAATTAAGATATGTGGTTCAAGCATAAGAACCAGGGATAAATTACATCAAGTACATTATAGCAATATTGCTTACACAGATGCCAAATTAAAAAAGAGAAAAATTTTAAAGCATCCAGTGAAAAAAGAAATATTAATGCAGATGAAAAAAGGAAAAAGTGACAGCACACTTCTTGGCAATATAAAATTTATTCCAATGGAGACTGGAGCAATATATTTAAAGAGAAGGTGAAGGAGAAGCTGAGAAACTAAAATACAATACCCAGTGAAAACATGTTTAAAAGATAGGCAAAATGACTAATTTCTCAGTCATGCCCAAACTATGAAGATAGCCAATGGTGTACCTGCCCTACAATAAATGAATTTTTAAAAATCCTTAAAGCAGAAGGAGGATACCAAAAGGAAATATGGATTAACAAAAAGGAATGAAAAACACCAGAATTGGTATGTATGTATTTAATTATAAAGCAATTTTTTCTTATTTTAAAAATCTATTTAAAGAGTAATAGTTTCTTTCAAGCAGGAAATATAAATACTGTTGACTTTATAAACTATTGGGTTAATGTTTATTCCTTTTAAGCTGTTGAATATATTGACACAGAGTTCTTAATACTTCTTTATTATTTCCATATTATTCCTTTATTATTGATTAACTCACAGGTTTTAAAAATTCGTTTTGCTTCTTTGATGACTTACAAGTTGTAATATCATCCTTTCTTTTAATGCCTGTTTGGGTCTTTATGGTATACATCTTTAACATATCATTTACTTTCAAATGTCACTCCATATAAGAACCTTACTACAAAGCAAACTTGAACTGTGGTACAAAAAATTCCCTGGGGAAATAAGAGTTTGTTTTTTTTTAATAAATGATGCTGAACAACTAGATAGTTATGGACACATATAAAAAAATGAATTTAGACTCCTACCACATAGACAAATTAAATAAAAATGGATAAAAGACCCAAATGTATAAGCTAAAATTATAAAACTCGTAGAAGAAAATATAGGAATAAATCTTAGGAAATGGCTCCTCAGATATGACATCAAAAGCCCAAATAATAAAAGAAAAATGTAAAGGATTTGGATTTCCTCAATATTAATAATTTTTGTGATTCAAAGGACAGCATCAAGAAAAACTCACACAATAAGAGAAAATATTCAAAATCATATATTTAATAATGGATTTGTATTCATATAAATAAAGAATCCATAAAACATTACAATAAAAAGACAAGTAATTTAAAATGGGCAAAGAATTTGATTAGATATTTTTCCAAAGAAAATATAAAAAAGTCAAAAGCTCATAGCAGTGGCTAAGCATCATTAGACATTAGGAAAATGCAAATTAAAACCACAATTGGATAACACATTACACCTACTGGGATGGCTACAATAAAGATGACAAGTCTTGACAAGGATGTGGAGAATTGAAACCCTCACATATTTCTGGTAGAATTACAAAATGTCACAGCCACATTGGAAAACAGTTTGGGGGTTGCTTAAGATATTCAAGGTAAGTTACGATATGACCCAGCAATTCTATCCATAGGGGAATATCCAACAGATTTGAAAACACATTTACATGCAAAAATTTGTTCAGGAACATTTACAGGAGCATAATTCATGATAGTCAGAAAGTAGAAACAACCTAAATGTCTATTAAATAATGAACGGATAAATAAAATATAGTAAATTTCCACAATGGAATATCATCCAACAATAAAAAGAATGAAGTAAAGATATATGCTACAACACTGACAAACTTTGAAATCATCATGCTAATTATAGAAGTTGGGCACAAAATACTGCTCATTGTATGCTTCCATTTATATTAAATGAGATGCACAGGCAAAATCCATAGAAACAAAAGTAGATTCATGGTTTCCACACCGTGGCTGTGGGGTGGAGCTGGGTGAATGGTGAGTGACTCCAGTAGGTAGGGTGTTTTTCTTGGGGGTTATGAAATATAAAACTAGATAATACTTATGGCTGCACAACTCTGTGAATATACTAAAATCATTGAACTGTTCACTTTAAAATGATCAATTTTATGGGATGTGAATTATTATATCTCAATAAAATATTTTAAAATGTGAACAGAAATTTAGACAAGATATATAGTAGTCAAATAAAACCATGAAAAGATGCAAAACACCATTAGTCATTACAGAAATGCAAATTTACACTGCTATGAGATACCCGTGCTCCTAACTTGAATGGCTAAAATTTTTTAAAAAACTAATCATGGAGAGGGGGCCAAGATGGCGGCTTAGTAAGGTATGCGCGTCTTAGTTCTTCCTCCAGAGCAACTACTAGGTGACCCGAAACAGTGCAGAACAGCTCCTGGGGCCACGACAGGGAACGGACACACAGCGTACCCCAGTCTGGACTGGCTAGACCATCTGCGAGACTCTGCTGCAGTGAGCTCCCTGAGCGGCGCGCACTTCCCTGGTCCGTGGCGGCTGGAGGCCAGCACGCCTCCCTCCCTCCTTCCTGGACCAGCTGAGAGTCTCAGAGAGGCAAATTCCCCAAGCCACAGCAGCCGGCGCCCCTCTTTCACGAGTGGCTTCCCAGACCAGCTACGAGTCTCGGATCAGTGGGCTCCCCAAGCTGCAGCAGCCAGTGACTGGCACCCCTCCCCCATGGGCAGCTTCCCAGTCCAGAGGCAGGTCTCGGATCAGTGAGTTCCACAGGCCGTGGCGGCCGGTGACCGGTGTCCCTCCCCAACAGGTGGCTTCCCTGTCCGGTGGCGAGTTCCCCGGGCCACAGCAGCCGGCGACCAGTGCCCCTCCCCCACAGGTGGCTGCCTGGAGGGAGAGGAGGGAGTTTCCAACAGTGGCAGGGACTGGGTCCAACCAAACACCAATAGTGGCATTAATAAAGGAGCCACAATATCTGTTGCTGGTGGGACCCACAGACAGACAAGTGCCACCTACTGGGCAGGATAAAAAAAAACAGAGTCAAGAGACTTCACAGGAAAATCTTTCAACGTGCTGGGTCTCACACTCAGGGAAACGTGATTAAATGTCCAGACACCATCAAAAAATAACAAATCACACCAGGAAAATTGAAGATATGGCCCAGTCAAAGGAACAAGCCAATAGTCCAAATGAGATACAGGAGCTGAGACAACTAATTCTGAATATACGAACAGAAATGGAAAACCTCTTCAAAAACCAAATCAATAAATTGAGGGAGGACCTGAAGAAGGCAAGGAATGAACAAAAAGAAAAAATGGAAAGTCTGAAAAACAAATCACAGAACTTATGGGAATGAAAGATACAGTAGAAGAGATGAAAAAACAATGGAAACCTACAATGGTAGATTTCAAGAGACAGAGGTTAGAATTAGTGAACTGGAGGATGGAACATCTGAAATCCAAAAAGAAACAGAAACTATAGGGAAAAGAATGGAAAAATTTGAGCAGGGGCTCAGGGAATTGAATGATAATATGAAGGGCACAAATATACGTGTTGTGGGTGTTCCACAAGAAGAGAAGGGAAAAGGAGGAGAAAAACTAATGGAAGAAATTATCACTGAAAATTTCCCAACTCTTATGAAAGACCTACAATTACAGATCCAAGAAGTGCAGCGCACCCCAAAGAGAATAGATTCAAATAGGCATTCTCCAAGACACTTACTAATTAGAATGTCAGAAGTCAAAGAAAAGAGAGGCTCTTGAAAGGAGCAAGAGAAAAACAATCCATCACATACAAGGGAAACCCAATAAGACTATGTGTAGATTTCACAGCAGAAACCATGGAAGCTAGAAGACAGTGGGATGATATATTTAAATTACTAAGAGAGAAAAACTGCCAACCAAGACTCCTATATCCAGCAAAATTATCCTTCAAAAATGAGGGAGAAATTAAAACATTCTCAGATGAAAAGTCACTGAGAGGATTTGTGACCAAGAGACCAGCTCTGCAAGAAATACTAAAGGGAGCACTAGAGTCAGACATGAAAAGACAGAAGAGAGAGGCGTGGAGAAGAGTGTAGAAAGAAGGAAAATTAGGTATGATATATATAATATAAAAGGCAAGATGGTAGAGGAAAGTATTACCCAAACAGTAATAACACTAAATATTAATGGAATGAATTTCCCAATCAAAAGACATAGACTGGCAGAATGGATTAAAAAACAGGATCCTTCTATATGCTCTGCAGGAAACACATCTTAGACCCAAAGATAAACATAGGTTAAAAGTGAAAGGTTGGGAAAAGGTATTTCATGCAAATAACAAACAGAAAAGAGCAGGAGTAGCTATACTAATATCCAACAAATTAGACTTCAAATGTAAAACAGTTAAAAGAGACAAAGAAGGATACTATCTACTAATAAAAGTAACAATTCAACAAGAAGACATAACAATCATAAATATTTACGCACCGAATCAGAATGCCCCAAAATACGTGAGGAATACACTACAAATACTGAAAAGGGAAATAGACACATCTACCATAGTAGTTGGAGACTTCAATTCCCTACTCTCATCAATGGACAGAACATCTAGACACAGGATCAATAAAGAAACAGAGAATTTGAATATTACAATAAATGAGCTAGACTTAATAGACATTTATAAGACATTGCACCCCACAAGAGCAGAATACACCTTTTTCTCAAGTGCTCATGGATCATTCTCAAAGATAGACCATATGCTGGGTCACAAAGCAAGTCTTAACAAATTTAAAAAGATTGAAATCATACACAGCACTTTCTCAGATCATAAAGGAATGAAGTTGGAAATCAATAATAGGCAGAGTGCCAGAAAATTCACAAATACGTGGAGGCTCAACAACACACTCTTAAACAAGGAAGAAATTACAAGAGAAATTAGTAAATATCTTGAGGCGAATGAAAATGAAAACACAACATATCAAAACCTATGGGATGCAGCAAAGGCAGTACTAAGAGGGAAATTTATTGCCCTAAATGCCTATATCAAAAAAGAAGAAAGGGCAAAAATTCAGGAATTAACTGTCCACTTGGTAGAACTGGAGAAAGTACAGCAAACTAACCCCAAAGCAAAAGGAAAGAAATAGCAAAGATTAGAGCAGAAATAAATGAAATTGAGAACATGAAAACAATAGAGAAAATCAATAAGACCAGAAGTTAGTTCTATGAGAAAATCAAGAAGATTGATGGGATCCTTAGCAAGATTGACAAAAAGAAGAAAAGAGAGGACACAAATAATTAGGATCAGAAATGGAAGAGGAGACATAACCACTGACCTCACAGAAATAAAGGAGATAATAACAGGATGTGATGAGCAACTCTATGCTAATAAATACAATAATGTAGATGAAATGGACAAGTTCCTAGAAAGGCATGAACAACCAACTTTGACTCAAGAAGAAATAGATGACCTCAACAAACCAATAACAAATAAAGAAATTGAATCAGTCATCCCAAAGTTTCCCAAAAAGAAAAGTCCAGGACCAGACGGCTTCACATGTGAATTCTACCAAACATTCCAGAAATAATTAGTACCAACCCTGCTCAAACTCTTCAAAAAAATTGAAGTGGAGGGGAAAGCTACCTAATTCATTCTATGAAGCTAACATCACCCTCATACCAAAACCAGGCAAAGATATTACAAAAAAAGAAAACTACAGACCAATCTCTCTAATGAATATAGATGCAAAAATCCCCAACAAAATTCTAGCAAATCGAATCCAGCAACACATTAAAAGAATTATACATCATGACCAAGTAGGATTCATCCCAGATATGCAAGGATGGGTCAACATAAGAAAATCAATTAATGTAATACACCATATCAACAAATCAAAGCAGAAAAATCACATGATCATCTCAATTGATGCAGAGAAGGCATTTGACAAGATTCAACATCCTTTCCTGTTGAAAACATTTCAAAGGATAAGAATACAAGGGAACTTCCTTGAAATGATAGAGGGAATATATGAAAAACCCACAGCTAATATCATCCTCAATGAGGAAAAATTGAAAACTTTCCCCCTAAGATCAGGAACAAGACAAGGATGTCCATTATCACCACTGTTATTCAACATCATGTTGGAGGTTCTAGCCAGAGCAATTAGACAAGAAAAAGAAATACAAGGCATCAAAATTGGAAAGGAAGAAGTAAAACTATCACTGTTTGCAGATGATATGATACTGTACATTGAAAACCCTGAAAAATCCACAGCTAAACTACTAGAGCTAATAAACGAGTAAAATCTGTAGTGTTTCTATACACTAGCAATGAACAAGCTGAGGGGAAAATCAAGAAACGAATCCCATTTACAACTGCAACTAAAAGAATAAAATAGTTAGGAATAAATTTAACTAAAGAGACAAAAGACCTATACAAAGAAAACTACAAAAAACTGTTAAAAGAAATCACAGAAGACATAAATAGATGGAAAGGCATACCGTGTTCATGGATTGGTAGACTAAATATAGTTAAGATGTCAATTCTACCTAAATTGATTTACAGATTCAACACAATACCAATCAAAATCCCAACTTATTTTTCAGAAATAGAAAAACCAATAAGCCAATTTATCTGGAAGGGCAGGGTGACCCGAATTGCTAAAAGTATCTTGAGGGAAAAAAATGAAGCTGGAGGTCTCACGCTGCCTGACTTTAAGGCATATTATGAAGCCACAGTGGTCAAAACAGCATGGTACTGGCATAAAGATAGATATATCGACCAATGGAATCAAATAGAGTGCTCAGATATAGACCCTCTCATCTATGGACATTTGATCTTTGATAAGGCAGTCAAGCCAACTCACCTGGGACAGAACAGTCTCTTCAATAAATGGTGCCTAGAGAACTGGATATCCATATGCAAAAGAATGAAAGAGGACCCGTATCTCACACCCTATACAAAAGTTAACTCAAAATGGATCAAAGATCTAAACATTAGGTCTAAGACCATAAAACAGTTAGAGGAAAATGTAGGGAGATATCTTATGACTCTTACAATTGGAGGCGGTTTTATGGACCTTAAACCTAAAGCAAGAGCACTGAAGAAAGAAAAAAATAAACGGGAGCTCCTCAAAATTAAACACTTTTGTGCATCAAAGAACTTCATCAAGAAACTAAAAAGACAGCCTACACAATGGGAGACAATATTTGAAAATGACATATCAGATAAAGGTCTAGTATCCAGAATTTATAAAGAGATTGTTCAACTCCACAACAAAAAGACAGCCAATCCAATTACAAAATGGGAAAAAGACTTGAACAGACACTTCTCAGAAGAGGAAATACAAATGGCCAAAAGGCACATGAAGAGATGCTCAATGTCCCTGGCCATTAGAGAAATGCAAATCAAAACCACAATGAGATATCATCTCACACCCACCAGAATGGCCATTATCAACAAAGCAGAAAATGACAAGTGCTGGAGAGGATGCGGTGAAAGAGGCACACTTATCCACTGTTGGTGGGAATGTCAAATGGTGCAAGCACTGTGGAAGGCAGTTTGGTGCTTCCTCAAAAAGCTGAATATAGAATTGCCATATGACCCAGCAATACCATTGCTAGGTATCTACTCAGAGGACTTAAGGGCAAAGACACAAACGGACATTTGCACACCAATGTTTATAGCAGCGTTATTTACAATTGCAAAGAGATGGAAACAGCCAAAATGTCCATCAACAGACGAGTTGCTAAACAAACTGGTATATACATACGATGGAATATTATGCAGCTTTAAGGCAGAATAAACTTATGAAGCATGTAATAACATGGATGGACCTAGAGAACATTATGCTGAGTGAGACTAGCCAAAAACTAAAAGACAAATACTTTATCTCCCACTGATGTGAACCGACATTCGAGAATAAACTTGGAATATGTCATTGGTAACAGAGACCATCAGGAGATAGAAACAGGGTAAGATAATGGGTAATTGGAGCTGAAGGGATGCAGACTGTACAACAAGACTGGATACAAAACTCAGAAATGGACAGCACAATACTACCTAATTGTAATGTAATTAGGTTGAAACACTGAATGAAGCTGCATCTGAGGTATAGTTTTGTTTTGTTTTTTCTTCTTTTTTTCTTTTTTTTTCTTTTTTTCTCTCTATTATCGTTTTATTTCTTTTTCTGTTGTCTTTCTATTTCTTTTTCTAAATCAATGCAAATGTAGTAAGAAATGATGAATGTGCATCTATGTGATGATTTTAAGAATTACTGATTGTATATGTAGAATGGAATGATTTCTAAATGTTGTGTTAGTTAATTTTTTAATTAATTAAAAAAAAGCTAATCATGGGCTGGCTACATTGGCTCAGCAGGTAAGAATGCTCGCCTGCCATGCCAGAGGACCTGGGTTCATTTCCAGGTGCCTGCCCATGTTAAAAAAAAAAAAAACCAATCATGCTAGGGGTTGCCATGGATATGGAGCAAGTGATGGTGAGCACTTTACAATCCCAACATCAGTGTCTGACAATTGGGAAAACAGATGGGCAGATTCTTGATAAGTTCAACATACACCTAAAGAACCAACCACTCCACTCCTCTGTGCTCTGAGGTATTACCCAAGAAAATAAAAGCATATATCCCTTGAAATCCCATGCATAAGTGATTACAGTAACTTTATTTATAATAGCTGCAAACTGGAAATAACTGTAAGTCTATGAACATCGGAAACTATTCAGAAAAAAAAATAGAAATAAACTGTTAATACACACTACAGGGATAAAACAAAATAATCATGCTCAGTGGAAGAAGCAAGACAGTACAATAGTATATGACTACATTTCCTTAAATTTCTGCAGAAAGCAAACTGATACTGACAGAAAAGTTAACAGTAGTCAAAGGGCAACAGGAGTAGTGCAGAGGAAAGAGGACCTGAGGGATTACAAAGTGTAGGGGGCACTTTTCAGGCTGACAGGCATGTTTGCTCATGTGGTACTAGTTTCATAGTAGTGTTCATATGTCAACACTTATCAAACTTTGCACTTCAAATAGGCAGCTTATCGTATGCCAACTTTCCTGAGATAAAGCTGAGAAAATGAATTAAATAACCTGGTACTTGTGTTGTCCTACTGTTCTCCCTGGACACTGCCCCAAAGGCAGCCTTTATTAGATTGCTTTTGTAAAAAAAAAAAAATTACTCCAAAGATTCATTAGTGACTTTGTGTATAAATCACTAAGGACCACATGTTTATTCATTTATTTTCAGGTTCAGCCAACAAAAAAGAAAAAAAAAATCAAGGTCAATACTGTTAAAAATCTGTCCTAGTCCTGAGTTATTGAAATACCATCTCTTTCAAAGAGGAGCTTCCAGCATTCCACTCCCATTAGGCTATCTTTCCTTTGATATGCTGAAATAAGAAAACATTTCTAAGGTCTACAACAGTAAAGTATAGCATGAAAAAGTGCAATTTGTTGAAGACAACTATCTCAGAGATGTATATCTCAGAGGTGTTTAGAGAATTTGTGTGTGAGAGTTTGGAAACATAACCAAAATGGAAGAGAAGTTCACATGAAAATCTTCATTTCACCCTCTATTTTCAACTAATTGTCTTTAAGAATAAGTGTATTTAAACGTTTACAGAAGTTATGATTGACCGACAAAAAAGTAAGTAAATTTGCAACATTATTGTTTCTCATTGTAAATCTTTGGCACATTTTTCTCTCAGAGAAAAAAATATTTAAGTAGTCTGCATTAAAGTCAGAGATGTGAGTTCGTATTTATATATTTCATAAAGTCATTAGAACTATATATGAGATGTCATAATAGTAAATAGGTGGACAAATAATGGAATCCTAATATAAGAAATATCAGAAGTGGCATCAGGCATATCATCAAACTCAAACAGGAAAACAAAAGTATTTATTTTGTGTGTGTGTCTGTGTGTGTGTGTGCATGTGTGTTCCTTCATCCCTTCAAAAGATTAGCTGTAGTAGCAACACTCACTAGAGAAACCTGCTTCCTTCCAAATACTTGATCAGAAGAGAAAATAAGCAAAATCATTAGATTATATCTTGGTGCCAATTAGTTTAATGAAATTTGTCTTCTAATACTTTTTAATATCTTGTAAGGAAAAAATATCTTTTGAGCACTGAGTAATGCTGAGCTGAGTAAGGTTAAGTTGTGATATTCACATGGCCTGAGAGTTGAGGAGTACAAGCAGAAGACTGAGTAGACTGCAATAATCACCCTTCACTACCTCTCCATTTCATTTAATTTATATATATTGAATGAGTCCTTAACTGCCCTGGGAGAGTTCCAGATTTCAGACAAACCATAAGCCTAGTCTACATTTCTACTGGTGTCTGAAGCCCTGTGAGTTTAAAAGAATGAATAGGAAAAATTTAGGTGTGGCTCTTCTACTAACTTATAGCAAAAAAGAAGAAGGAAAAAAGATGTTCACAAACAAACAGGTGTTTAAAAGGGAATTTTTTTCACTGATGTACAAGTACAAGCATTGAGAAACTGATTGTAAGTGGAAAACATTCAAGTCTTTCACTATAAAAATTAATTTTTGAATGAGAAAATTAAAGTGAAACATCTTTTGAAATAAACTCAGTATCAAAAAACCTATGAATGCTGGTGAGGAGGCTAAACACTGCATTCAAGAAAATAACATGATTTATCTGAAAGATTAGTGAAAGAAGAGAAGGCTGTTCTAACACTTGTCAATAGTACAGGTAAACAAATTAGCAGAAAAACTGATCATATCACAGTCAGATTTAACTGATAAAAATAGGTCTTTGCTTTTAAAGGAAAAACAATTTTTCCAGTAATAGTCAGAAATATGGCAAAGTTAATTAGCAAATTTAGTATCAGAACAGTATGAATTTAAGTCCAAATAAAGGAGGAAATAGTTTTGGCTATGTCTGCAGACAAATTCAGGGTACATAAATTTGTTCAGAAAATATTCTTTAAACAATGCCCATATATCTGAAACTGTTAGTTGCTCTGCCTATCACAGTGAGAAAGATGCAGAATAACAACTCAACAGCATATTCTCAGACTATGGATGAACAGAAGTGGGAAAATGAAGATAGCTAAAAGAATTTTGCAAAACTTCTGAGAGAAAGTGGTGCTTCAAATGAAAATCGGTGATGAATAATTGTTACCCAGATTAAGTTGTAGAATATGGGACAAAGTATACAAGAGGCTCAGTTTCAGCAGTGCCCAGCATAGAATACATGTGCACACAGGAAAAGCTGGGGTAAGATGAGGGATGTGGCAGCTATGACTTCTGTTTCAGGCACATTAAGATGGACATATACATGATTCATGCAAGTAGTTACGTTTGCTAGAAGGCACAATATATAAGTTGATATGTTTGGTAATCAATCAATATATAGCTCAGAACAAATCCAGTACTGAAAACGTATCTAGTAAACATTAATTGGAAGCCATTGTATAAAATGGTAGGAATAGAGGGAGGAAAAGGAAGAGAGTATACAGTCAGAGGTGAAGAGGAACTAATAGGTCTAAGGAATCAACACAGGCAGAAGAGTATGATACAAAATGCTGTGTGTAGTTTTCCTGTTACTTTATCAAAGCATTTAATAAACATGATAAGCAAATTCTATATCAAAACATTATATACTGCACAACAGTGAACAATAAATGCATTACTTACTGATAGATAGCCACAGAAGGAAGACAAGTGAGGGAGAGGAGCCTACATGTGGTCCTATGTGTAAACTTTAGGATTGTTCTTAGAAGAAAAACACCCTTCTCCAGTACAAAGAAATGAGAAGAAGAAATCTAATTGTAAAGCTGGAGCAAAAACTTCTGCTTCTGCTCAAGGCCCTGTAGAGTGACTCCAAGTTATATATTATGTATGAGCATTTTGACAAGGACCAAAAATTTTAACATGGTTTTGTTAAGCAAAAATATAACATTAACGGTGTGCTATTTCTATTTAACTTGTGGGTAGGCAAGAATTTTGGAGAGCCAAACATGTATTTCTTATCCATGAAATCATACTGTACCTGCAGACAAATCTAATCATATCCATGGTGTGATTTTAAAGTTCATATTATATATAGTAAATATAGATTTGATCGTTAGACTTTACACAGATAATCTATAAAATAACCTTTCTGAATTATTGGAAATGCAGCCTGGATAGAAGTTTTCACTGATGAATAACTATACAATAACAACATTCATTCTGCTGGGACTGACGGATGACCCTCAGCTGCAGGTTCTGGTTTTTATATTTCTATTTCTCACCTACGTGTTGGGTATAATTGGGAATCTGACCATCATCACACTCACCTTTGTGGATTCGAATCTTAAAACACCCATGTACTTTTTCTTAAAAAATTTCTCCTTCCTAGAAATATCCTTTACATCTGCTTGTATTCCAAGATACCTGCATAATTTAGCAACAGGTGACAAGGTCATTACCTATAACGCTTGTGTCATCCAAGTATTTTTTACTGACCTCTTTGCAGTGACAGAATTTTTTCTTTTGGCCGCCATGTCCTATGACCGCTATGTGGCCATCTGCAGACCCCTGCATTATGTGACCATCATGAGCAAGAGAGTCTGCAGAAGGCTTGTGTTTTGCTGTTGGTGGGCTGGACTGTTTATCATAATTTCCCCACTTAGTCTGGGGCTAAATCTGAAATTCTGCAACTCAAATGTGATTAATCATTTTCTCTGTGATGCTTCTCCACTCCTGAAGATCTCATGTTCAGAGACATGGTACATGGAAAAAACAGTTATGATCTGCGCTGTGCTGACCCTCCTCTTGACCCTTATGTGTGTAGTTCTGTCCTACGTTCATATTATCAAGACTGTTTTTAGATTCCCCTCTGTCCAGGAAAGGAAAAAGGCATTTTCAACCTGTTCTTCCCACCTGATCGTCCTTTCCATCACCTATGGGACGTGCATGTTCATCTACATGAATCCTACAGCAAACGAAGAGGTGACCATCAATAAAGTGGTTTCACTGCTCATTTTTTCTATTTCACCTATGTTAAATCCTTTTATTTATTCACTGAGAAATAAACAAGTGAGGAAGGCCTTTAGTGATTCCATTAAAAGAATTGTATCATTCTTAAAGAGTTAAAAAGAAAGTAGGAGTCGAATAAATGTTAAAATAAGGTGGACAGCTGCTAAACTTTTACTTGATGCTTGTAATTTCTTTTACAAGGAAGGAAATAAAAAGCAGAAAATGTGAGATTGGATAAAAACGAGCAAGCCTAGGCTACATAACAAAACCATTTCAGTACAAAGGCAAAAATAGGTAAGAATAAAAGGAGGAAAAATGAAATATTATGCTAACACCAATCAAAAGAAATCTGAGAGGACTAAATTAATATCAGACAAAGTAGATTATCTGAGATAAAGAACATCATTTATGACATGGCAATCCTAAATGTTTATGTCACTAATAACAGCATTTAGAATACATAACAAAAGCTGACAGAACTGCAAACCCACAATTATACTTGGAGTGTTAAATATTTTTTGTCAGTGACTTATAACAAATGTACACAGATAATCAAGATGAATGTAAAAATGTTGAATAAAACTGTTAATCAATTTGATCTAATCAGCACTTACAGAACACTCAACCCAAATAATAGCAGAATTCAAAATCTTATAAATTATATAGCAAACAGCTTATAAAGTAGACCACATTCTGGGCCATAATATTCAAATAATGTGAAGTAGGAACTCAAAGCAAAATAGATTTAAAAGAGAAAATAATATCAGAGTGACATCAGGAAAATCTCTAAATATATGCACATTAACACAGATAAAAATAACAGATGAATCTAAGAATAAATCAAAAGGAATATTAAAAGTATTTAAAAATGAATGAAAATTGAGAAGCAATAATATGTCAATATTTGTGTATAGTGTAAGCAGTATTTAAAGGCATATTGATAGCACTAAATGCCTATATGAAAAAGAAGAAACATTAGCTAATAAATTTGCTAATTTTTCTCCTTTTATGAAGGAAAAGAAAAATTTAAATCTAAAATCAATAGAAGAAAATAATATAACAAAAATTATAGAAATCAATTGGAATGTAAGAGAAAAAGAAGAAAAAGTTGGTTCTAAAAAAAATCTCAGTAGAGAAACAAGAGAAGATACTAATTACCAATAAGAAAAATGACAGATGTGACATCACTACACATTCTGCAGATATTAAATAAGGGAATATTATTTTAAAGCATATAGCCATAAATTGGCAATTTGATAAAACTGACAAATTCTTAAAGCACACTTCA
Organism: Tamandua tetradactyla; assembly: GCF_023851605.1. Classification (NCBI taxonomy): domain Eukaryota; kingdom Metazoa; phylum Chordata; class Mammalia; order Pilosa; family Myrmecophagidae; genus Tamandua; species Tamandua tetradactyla. Next base: position 121,719,832 of record NC_135333.1, read on the forward strand.
CCAATGGTGACAAATGTGTTTGATTACTAAGGAAGACTCACAATACTCAAAATGACAATATTAATAAATCTATAGTTTATTACAGGAAAATAATACAAGAGCAATATTAAATAAGAACGTGTCACAGACAAAATCTGTCTTACATTAATAAATCTTAAGTGACCTAGTGTACACTCTCATTTTCAATTACACTTCAATAATGCTGTTAAAAACTAAAAAACTAAAGAAAACTTCTTTTTCTGAATTGATGCAGATGGTCTAAGAAATGATCATGATGATGAACATACAACTATGTGATGATAGTGTGAGTTATTGATTATATAACAAGAACGGAATGATTATATGATAAGAATGTTTGTGTTTGCATGTGGTTATGTATCATAAATAAAAAATAAATTAATTAAAAAAGAAAGGGAGGGATAAGGGTTAAAAAAAACTAAAAAACTAAAGAAAAATGATAGATTAAATTGTATGAAATTATAATCATGTGCCAAAAATCAGTAGACACTTTTTGAAACTTATTAAAACTCAGAATACATATTTAACATACTTAAAGTAACAAAATATGAACAGGCTTGAAAATAGAAATGATGCACACTAGTGACCTTATGACAGTAGCAAGTATTTAATATAAAGTAATATTATGGCTCTTTTATAATGGTGTACAAAATTTCCAAAAAGATATGACTTTGATCTGGAAATTTCACTTTTAGCAATTATTCTCACACATATACAAAAATATATACTAGAATATGCTTTAGATAGTATGATTCATAACTGTGCAAAATGAAGAACATTATAAATTTAATTTACAATAAATGTTTAAATATTCATACAGCCAACTTAATTAATAGTGATGAAATAGAAAGGGCCGGAATGTATATTATGTAATAAATTAAGATGTGTTTAAAGATATAAAATCATATTTTTTACATCTTGTTATAAGATGTGGCTGTGAATATTCATGCATTTTGTGAATGTGGGTTTATTTAGTGAAAGAGAATTCTGGAAGAGTAAGTTCTTTAACAGATACAAGTGGTTTATATCATTGAATAAACCTTTTCTTTTGCTCATATGATTTAAATTTCCCAGTGAGAATAAAGGATTCACATAATACAATAAAGGATTGTATTCATACAATGAAGGTTTGCAATATTCTAAATGCTTTAGTAGATGTGAAAGTTTTGTATTAATACAAGCTACAGTACAGTTGTCCTCCTGACCTGTGTCGGAAGCTGATGTATCATCCTGTCTCCAAGGACATGGTCCCCCTGATGCCTGTGTTACATGTCTTATTGCCAAATGTCATTACACAGAAAACTCATTAATAATTCCTGAATTCTGGTCACCAAAGACCTTTTGTTTTTTCACTAAGTGGCATTTTCAGAAAATTATTTTTTAAAATGTGATGCTCGCTCTATATTGTAAAAGAAATTTCCTATGTCCTAATTTTTTAGACTATTATCTCTTACACCAATAAATGGGCCCAATACTCCAGGCTTCAGAGTAATTCATGCTCTTTTCAACAATGGTAAGAGTAAGAACATGTTGGGAACTTAAGCCCATTATCAATAATTTTACCAAATTTGTCATGGATGGCAATCACAGGAAACACTATGCACACCCAGATATGCCAATAAATGTGAAAATATAAATGTATCACTTTCCATGTCTTAATATTTTTATATTTAAACAACCAACTGAAGCTCTGGTTTCCCAACAAAACAATAAGCATAGTAAGCATGAAACAGTTTTTTCTCTTTAATTGCAATTACTTTTGAAGGATTAGGTCATATTTTCCCCTTGAAAAGTAAATGGATTTCAGTGATGATTTATATATTTTGCTATGTATCCAATATATATTTATAAGATGCCATTTTGAAAATAATTGTCCTTGTACAGACGAATAATATTTTTCTATTTTTTGTATGCAAAATTAACTTAGAGTTTTAGTAGATAAGATAAATCAATGTCTAACTTATACTAAGAAATATCATGGGAAAATTGAATGTACCTTCAACCTCAAATAAAAATAAAAAAATACTTTTTCATCTAGAAGTATGTGAGCATGTCCTTTATTCTCATCCTCCCAAAAGGTAGCATATTGACTAAACTAGCAGCATCTCATTCAAAATTCTGTGTTCAATTTGACCATTTGTTAGAAAGATAGAATAAATGAAATCAGTCAAGTATACTCTAGAGTCAACCTCTTTATTAACTTTTATTATCTAATAAGTTGTAATAGCTCAGGAAAAATGTATTTTGAGGATGAAATAATGCTCTGACTTTGAAGGTTCAAGTAAAGTTTCACAGTTATGACCATATTATCTGAGAAATTAGGAAAAAGGTAGAGGAAAGGTAGGTGGTCTGCAAAAATATACCACTTCTACATCTTGATGTGACATAAGTAGATGATAGTTGTTGAATGAGATATCAAATTACCTAGGAGAGATCTAGCTTTCAGGTAAACCATGTGCCTCAGTCAATCCTTCTTCCCCACATTGGTAACATGGTTAAAATCACAAATACATGCAGTTATGTAATCCCAAACTGCCATTGTTATATGTAAGCATTGTTGAAGAAAAAGAGCCAAGATGTCAAGAAAAGTCATGAAATTTTGTGATTTAGACTGGGAATAAGGAAGGACTCTTGAACCCAAAGGGCATTATTGCTACATATAAAATTACACCTCGTCAGACTAATTTATTTTTGTCACAAGGGAAATCCCTAAGCAGAGAGCAGAAGTTAAAGTAAACTTTGAAAATGTAGTAAGAAGCAAAATGTTTACAATGTAGAATTGTAGAAGAGTTAAAATAATTATAAGAAGATGCTTCTGATTATTACATGCAGATTGAACATAAGTCAACAGTCAGTGATAAAAAAAAAAAGCCAGTACAATAACTACATTCATCCTATTGGGACTGACTAATGACCCTGTGGTAGTTAGATTCAGTTGTCAACTTGGTCAGGTGATGGCACCTAGTTCTATTGCTGTGGACATGAGCCAATGGTACATGAACCTCATCTCTTGCTCATTACATCTGCAGTCAGCTAAGAGGTGTGCCTGCTGTAATGATGTTTGATTTAATTGGCTGGTGCTTAAATGAGAGAGCTCAATGCAGCACAGCCCAAGCAGCTCAGCATACCTCATCTTAGCAGTCGCAGCTCAGCCCAAGCCTTTGGAGATACAGAAAGAAATCACCCTGGGGAAAGTTGTTTGAACCCAGAGGCCTGGAGAGAAGGCCAGCAAAGATCACCCTGTGTCTTCCCACATAAGAAAGAACCTCAGTTGAAAGTTAGCTGCCTTTCCTCTGAAGAACTAATTAAATAAATCCCCTTTTATTAAAAGCCAATCCGTCTCTGGTGTGTTACATTCCAGCAGCTAGCAAACTAGAACAGACCTCTAGCTCCATTTTCTGGCTTTTATATTTCTATTTATCACCCACATGTTAACTGAGAACTGGGAACCTGAACATCCTCACAGCCACATTTGTGAAGTTCCATCTTAAAACATCCATATACTTTTCATTACAAAATTTCTCCTTAGAGATCTCCTTCATGTCTGCATCTATTTCTAGATGCTTATATAACATAGCTACAGGTAACAAGGTCATTACCTATAGTGCTTGTGCCATCCATGTGTTTTTTACTGACTACTTTGGAGTATCAGAATTTTTTCTCCTTGATGCCATGTCTAAGGATCACTGAATACCATCTGCAAACACCTGCATTATGTGACCATCATGAGCAAAAGAGTCTGCAGGAGTCTCATCATATTTTGTTGATCACCTGGTTCATGTGTAATAATCTCGGCACACAACCTGGGTTTTTTCTGGAATTTGTGACTCTAACATCATTGATCATTTTGCCTATGATGAATTTCCCCTAGTATAATCACATGCTCGAACACATGGTTCATAGAATGGACAGTTACAATCGGCGCTATACAGATCCTGAACATGACTCTCACTTATGTAATTCTGTCCTGTGATTAAAGCAAGATGATTTGTGGATTCCTCTGTGTGCAACAAAGCAAGAGATTTTTTTCAACCATTTCTTCCTACATGATTGTGGTTTCCATTGCCTATGGCAGGTGCATTTTCATCCATATGAATCCTACAGCAAAGAAAGTGGTGGCCATTAATAAAGTGGGCATTTTCTCATTTCTTCTTTTCACCCCTCATTTCCTCTATTTCACCTACCTTGAACTCTTTCATTCATATATTGACTGACAATCAAGCTAAGCCTTCACAGAGTCCATCAAAAGAATAGCATTGTTCTCAGCTAAGTAAAATAAATGGCATATTAAGGATCATTTCTAAAATAAAGATAAGTAGCTGAGAACATTTTCCCTTTGCCTATTTTTAAAATAAGGTAAACTTCAGTTACATTAATTTTCTTAACACACCTTTACAATAGTTTGCATTGAACACCACTCAAACCATTCCTGTATATTCGTTTTTCATACAAATACCTGGCACTGTTTTCAATCTCATTGAGAGAACACTTAAATATATTTCTTAAAAAAATCATTATTTGGAATGAAATTACTGCATAATATTAAATTTTAAAATTTAGTAAAATTAATTAATCAAGAAAATATAAGTCACAATCCCTTGTAACACTACTCAAATGATATTCTAATACATATAATAGGATAAGTTTATATAAAAAGTGTATAAAGGATGAACAATGACATAGAAAATACTAACAATAATTTGAAAAGAGAGTGGTAACACTTTCAATATTCAGAATATGTAGGATTACAGTAGCCACAAAATAATGCTATTAAAAACACATATAAATGCTGGATAAAATTTAATAAATATTCTTTTCAATCTATAATTAAGCATTGCAAAGTGTAAAGAGAAATTTTTCACAGAAATGAAGACACATCAAAGATTTGTGTAATCTATAAATGACTTGTGGTAGCTCAAGGGAGCATGGACTGAAGGGTAGGAGGAAGGGGTAGCAATTTGGATCTTAAGGATTTAGGAGTAAAATCTCAAGATCAATGTGGTGTCAGAACTTGGAATTACACATTAGAATGAAGTCAGAACTGTCAAATCATAACATAACCAATGAACTTTGAACCTTGCACAGCTGTATATTAGGTATATTTCATACCCTATGTCTACATTTAACACTATAAAATGGATGGTATCTAGCATTATTCAAAGTTTGACAAACTTTTATTTTTGTCACTGGTACACTGAATACGAATGTCTGACAATTGATGTCTTAAAATTTATGAAACGTGAAATATATTTTTCCACATGAGGATGTTCTTATATGCCCTAAAAGTTTAAGAAACAAATAGGAAACTAGAAGAATTGAAAATATTTGGTACTTTAGGTCAACAAATGCAAAATATTTTAAAATCAATAGACTATATCTGGTATCACTTAAGCCATAGTAGTTACAAACATTTAATTGCCAAAAGAATAAATTTAACATAAAGGGTACAAGGGACATTTAATGAAAAATATATAATCCTTTCTGGGAATATAAGAAATAATTTGAGTGAAAAGCAACATTCTTGGATTTGATTTCTTAATATGAACATGTGTTTCCATGTATCTATAGAAGTACTTCTGTATTGTGGAAACAGTCATTCATTTATTAATTTATTAATGTCATTTATTTGTATACAGTAGCTAAGCAAGTAGAATATTGATGAATAAAATTTTTAAAGCAGGTTATATGCTAAAGAAAACAAGTGATTTAATAAGATACAACAAAGGGTGAAATGAGATAGAAGAAAAGCCAAAATAAGACATTGGTCAGATGATCCCATTCATATGTGTGGATTTGAGTATATATATTTTTCAGGGAGTAAAGAAATATTATTTTCAGACAGATTTCCTTACTGAATGATAGGAAATTCAAATATATTTACAAAATAAAAAAGATAAGTTGCAGGACATGTTGTTAAACAGAAAATGCAGAAAGGGAAACATCAGCTAATGTGTAAATGTTTGTGTGCTCAGGAACACTGGTATGATAACATACATATCAATCTGTTAAAAGAGACTACATCTACGAAGGAGGGCTTGAAGAAAGATGATCACCTATGAATTCAATTAATTCACTGCAAACAGAATGAAATTTTAGACATGTACATGTGACAAGCATTAAGAATTATGGCATGATATTGTTTCCAACACCAAGATAAGAAATTACTTTTAAGTGTTAATCAATAGAACTATGTATACACAATACCTTCATCTTATGGGATATTGCCTAGCAATTAAAAGGAAGAAACAAGAAGTTTACTTTTCAGATACTCAAAATTATTTTCCAATTGGGTGAATTATGATTCTTGTCTTTTATTCCACTTATTAACTCATACTAAAATATGTAAAACTAATAAATGAATGAACATCTTTTAAAATTAGAAGTACAATTTTAAAAAATCAGAGCAATATGCCAGATCCCTAAATACTGCCATTTGTTAACAATTTGCTTGCTTTTCCAAATTAAGCCTTATGAACTCAAAGCATATATATATTTTTGATATGTTTCAGTACATTGCAGATAGCATCCTTATTGATGCTCAAAGTGAAGTTTTGACCAGTGAACCTTTTCAAATTGTTTCCAAAGACATTTTGAACAATGATGGTGCTATCTGATAAAAAAATAAGCTTTCTGATATGGCCAAACATTCCACACTTCAGCACTGAATGGCATCCTTCATTTCCATGTCATCTGTGCCTGGCCACCTCCAGATGCTAAAGGACAAGGACTGTCACACTACAATGCTACAGCTGCTGCTCTCTTGATTTTGATTTTCTGTCCTGTGGATTTCTGTTGTTTAAGCATCAAATTTAAGATAAATTGTTATGACACTTCTAGGAGACAACTACATCACACATGGATAAAATGGGGATTTTCTTCACATTAGTGTATCTGGTTGGATTGGGAAAGAAAGGAAAAAAAAGATGTCATTTCCATGGGATTGGATGAACAGCATTATGTAATGATTTCCAAAAACAAAACTCTATGAACAACTGTACAATGATTTCCAGAATATGGTTATTTCCACAAGCCAGATGATATCTGAAGCTCTTAAACAATGGCCTGTAGGTACAATCTGAGTCACTGAGAATATATGTATATAGGAAAAAATCCTTTTGTTTGGGCAGAAGGAATGGAGAATAACACTGTAATTAGGCCTGGAGTATATAGTGTGCCAAACACTCTATGCTCTGTGCTATAGCTATGTGGTATAACAAATAAATACTGATAGAATTAAACATAAACATCTTTTTCAGACAATAATGCCCAAGATCAGAAAATATTTTGAGTGGTTTCAGTGATACCTCCAATTGATGTATTAGCTAAGTAAACCAATTTTTCAGAACAAGAAATAAATTCTAACTTCAAAAATGTAGAAAATTGATTAAATATCAAGAAAAGGGTGAAAGAAGGAGGGTAATTGAATGTAAAAGGAATATGAAATGTCGCACAGAGGGAGAATCCTTAAAATCGCTTATGCAGGAAATTCTTATTCCAATGTGGCTGTGTTATGGCAATGTCAGAATGTTAGCAGTCTTCTTGTTTTCATATTAACCATTGTAGAAGTTGATAAAAGGCAAATAATGGAAGCCACCTATGAAATTATGGCCTAAATATGTTCTTCGGTGTAAATGATACAAACTACCTTCTGTATTTAAAGACACACATATTTTCTTGAACAGAAGTCATGCTAATGTGTAAAAGAAAGAGACTAAGGAGCCCTTCTTTAGGTTGCAGAAATTTTTCTGATTCTTTTGTCCTTAAGAAATACTTCTACTTTTGAAATTCTTAGTATACCATGAAATGGCATGAGATTTCTGATTCAGGTGAGTATTTCAATCTTTTTTTTTCTTATTCTAAATATTAACAAAGGAGAGGAGATATTATTTGGGGATAAAATAGATGTAGAAACTGACTCTTAAAATTTCAAAAACCTTTATGATAAATCTCTTAACATGAAAAGAATAGAAGGTAATTTCTTAATCTGAAAAAAGATTTCTGCAAAGCTCTACAGGCAGCACTCTACTTAATGGAGGAAAAGTAAATGTAGAGCCTGAGTTCAAAAACAAAGGTCTTTGACAGTGAAAAATTAGAAAACAGAAATAAAGGGTATAAATATAGCTAAGGAAGAATTACAATCATGATTATTTAGTGATGGATAAATAAATTCTTGAAAATCAATGTACTTCAACATATTGTGAGATGAAAAATTTTAAGTTTGCATAAATGTATCATGTTAAATTATCCTGAAAAACTCAACATCCATTTCTAATAAAAATTATCAGTACACAAGAAAAGAGGATCTTTACTCATTCTAATAAAGGGCAAAGTTGTGACTTGAATTATTTCCCCAAAAAAGATATGTTCATGTACTAGTTCCCTAACATATTAAAACCTATTTAGATATAGATCTTTGAAAATAATATTAGCTAAGTTCAGGCCAAACTGTTTAGGGTGGACATTAACCCAATATGATTGATGTCCTTATGAGAGTAGAAAATGAGACATAAATGGAAAGACAGAGGGAGAGAAAGTGGCCATGTGACAGAGGGAAAAAATACCATGGATTTGCAAGTGAGCTACTGCCAGAACTCTATAGGTTAAGGAAGCATGGAAATGCCTGCACCTTTACTTTGGATTATTAGTTCCAGAACTGTGAGACAAAATACTTCTATTTTGTGAAGCCATCCAGATTGTGAAAATGTTTATGAAGGTCCTGGAAAACAAAGACAGACATCTACAATAAACTATAGATAATATCACACTTAATGCAGTGAAATACTGGATGCTTCACCCCTAAGATCAGGCATAAGGCAAGGATGTCTGCACTTGTCACTTGTATTCAACATTCCACTGGAGGTTATGGTGAAGAACTTGAGGAATAAAGACCTAGATGTATTTCAGTGAAGAAGATAGTTGTCTCTATTTTCTTTCAACAAGATCATCTCTGTAGAAAATTGTGTACCTCCTACAAAAAAAAAATGTCTGTAGAAAAACAAGAGCGTGTTTAAGTGTTGCAGGATAAATATCCATGTGCAAAATTCAAATGTGTTGGTATATCTAAAAAATAAACAGTAATTGGAGATTCAAAACTGATCCTAAAATATGAAACATTTAGGCCTAAATATGCCAAAGATGTTAAAGACCTGCCATTGACAACTATATATTTTCCTGAGAAACATTTAAAGAGACACATATAAATAGAGGTATATACCACCTTAATGGAGCAAAAGACTAATTTTTTTTTAGTTATATTCTATCCAAATCAATCTCCAGATTCTTTGCCATCCTGATCAAAATCCAAACTTGATTTATGTAAAAATTGATAAGCTAATTATAACTTAAAGTGGAAATATAATAGACCTAGAATAACCCAATCAACTGTGCAAAATTAAAAAGTTGTAGGACCTACACTGATTTTATCATGTACTTTAGAGCTCCAGTACTTAAGAGATACAATTTATGACCCACTGATTTTTTATGGAGATGCAAAGCTAATTCATTGGAAAAGGAGTTTTTTCAATGAATACTAGAGAATTGGATATTCATGTTAAATAACATGGACGTCTATCCATAACTTGCGCTATTTACAAAAGTTAACACAAGATGAATGTTAATATTTGTGCTGGTTTGAATCGGTTGTGAAGCCAGAAAGGCAAGTTCTTTAATCCTCATTCAGTATTGCTGGGATGGAAGCTTTTTGATTGTTTCCATGGAGATGTGACCCACCCAGTTGTGGGTGGTAACTTTTGATTAGATGATTTCCATAAAGGTATGTCTCCTTCCATTCAAGGTGGGGTTCCTTATTGGAGTCTTTTAAGAAGGTACCATGTTGGAAGGAGCAAAGAGAGCCCACACAACCAGAGAGCTTTGGAGATGAAGAAGGAAAACCTCCCTGAGGGAGTTTCATGAAACAAGAAGCCTGGAAATAAAGGTAGCAGAGGTCGCCACATTTGCCATGTGCCTTTCCCATTGAGCAAGAAATCTTGAATGTCATCAGCCTTTCTTGAGTGAAGGTAGATTCTTGTTGGCACCTCAGTTTGAACATTTTCATAATCTTGCCTTAATTTGGATGTTTTCATGGTCTTAGAACTGTATACTTGCAATTTAATAAATTTCCCTTTTTAAAAGCTGCTCCATTTCTGGTGTATCACATTCCAGCAGCTTGCAGATTAAAACAATATTGGGTTAGGCCACAATTTCTTAGCAAAAATATGAAAAATATGATCCATTAAAAACTGAAAAGGCTCACAGCATGGAAATCAACTGAGTACAGAGCTCCAGGACTCAGTCCTCCTCTAAAAACAGCTAGTGAACAGTCAGAAACTAATACAACTCTTCTAGTCTCTGGAGGCCAATGGTGTACTGAACAGCATCCATGGAAGAGTAAAATGAAGAGACTGTGAAACATCAATAAAAAAAACTATGAGGAACTCACTCCACAAAGGTTGCCAGTGCCATCCCCTAATCTCAAAGCTATCCAACTAGAGTCTGGTCCCTGGCCTGCTGCTATAGATGGAAAAGGGCATGGATACTCCCCTTCCCAAGAACAGAATAGGTGTGAGATACAGCTCAGTGCTGATCATGGCTCTTTATTGGTGAATTTATATCACTGAGTCCTGGCTCAGAGTTGTCATTTTAGTCCACTCAGACAGTGACTGTCATGATTACTGTATAACAACCTCCCCCATATGTTAAAAAGGCCAAAGGTGGAGAGGGTTAAAGATGTAGGAACTCCCTAGGGATACAGGGAACAATTTGCTGAAGAATGCCATCTGCTGGGCAAGCCAGGAAAGTATAACATTGGGAAGTTATAAAAAAAGAGTTTTGGTGCCTTTCCTGATCCTCTCCCCACGGCTCTTTGGAACTGATGTGTGCCTATTTAGTGGGTCCTTGATCTTGCTTTGCCTGGGAAATACTGACATGGGAAGTCCTCTCTGCAATGATGTTCCTCCAAGAATCTTCCTTCTAGTCAAAAGCAGCATGAGACAATTAAAAAGAAAGAGAAAAAAAATTACAAAGGTGAAACAAAAACAAACAGAACAGACTAAGATTCTTGAAGAAGGAACAGAAGAAAAAAAGCTTTCTCATGGGGGTGAAGCCATCGTAAAAATAGTGCAATCTTAAAATGTGTGCTGCATACCCAGGGCAAGAATCAGATGATAAAAAGCTGAATAAACCTGATCAGTTAGACACAGGAAATTCTAAAGGTCTAGAAAAAGTTGAACAAAGTATCAAAAAGATCCTTAATATAAAGCCAATCAACAGTAAAACCCTAAGCAGGAAAGAAACACACCTTCAGCATAATATCATCAAGATAATCAAATGCCTAGACATCAGCAAAAAATTATAGCCATACTAAGAAATAGGAGGATATGGCCCAATCAAAGGAACTAGTTAAAACTTTAGAGGAGGTACAGAATTTGAAAAAGAACTAATCAAAGATATTCAAACAAATCTCCTAAATTAATTCAAGGAGATTTAAAGACAATATGGCTAAATATAAAAGGATAGTAAGAAGATACTCCATGAACATAAAAAGAATTTTAAAGTATGAAAAGTAAGATAACCTAACTTATCCTAATGAAAGACATAAATCAAAGAGATTAGAAATACACTAGAGGCATACAACAGTATATTTGAACACACAGATGAATCAGTGAATTAGAACACAGGACAATAAAAATCTTATTGATAAAAGAACAGATAGAGAAAAGAATGGAAAAACTGAAGTCTCTGGGAGTTAAATGACAACATGAAACACATAAACATAAGCTTTATGGGAGTCTCAGATGGAAAAAGAAGGGAAATAGGGCAGAGAGTATACATATATGAGGAAATGATTGCCAAAAATTTCCTAACTCTTATGAAAGACATTAACTCTTATGAAAGAGATAAAATTTTTTCACCTTTATGAAAAGATATAAATGTTGTCCAAGAAGCATGACATATTCCAAACAGAATAAATCTAATGGACCTACTCTGAGACACATACTAATCAGAATATCAAAAGTCAAAGACAGAGAGAGAATGTTGAGAGCAGCGAGGTTAACCAATTCATCACTTAGTAAGTAACTGCAATAAGATTGAGTACTGATTTCTCATAGAAATCATGTAAGACAATACTAGCATGATATATTTAAGACACTGAAAGAGAAAAACTGCCATACAAGAATTCCTTACTCAGCAATACTGTCCTTTAAAAATGAGGGAGTTTAAAATACTTACAAACAGAAATTGAGAGAGCTCATCAACAGGAGACTTGCACTACAACAAATATTAAAGAAAGATCTACAAGCTTAAAGGGAAAGAGAAGAGGGACTGGCTTGGCGGAGATTGTAGAAAAGAAGATTACCAGTAAGAATAACTAAAACAGTAAACACAGCAACAAAAATAACATATGACATCAAAACCAAAGGATAAAAAGGTTGAAGTACTGCCTTTACAGCAATAGCATTGAATGCTAATGGATGAAAGTCCCCAATCAAAAGATGCAGATTGACAAAATGCATAAAAAAAGTATTATCCAAGGATTCATTTTGGACCCAAGGGCACAAAGTAATTGAAAGTGAAAGGATGGTAAAAGATATTCCACCCAGAGAGTAACCAAAAAAGAGCTGGAGTAGCTATACCGTCATCTGACAAAATAGACTTGAAATGCAAAACTGCTAGAAGAGAAAAGAAGGACCACCATATATTAATAAAATGATAAATTCACCAAGAAGAAACAACAATCATAAATATTTATGAACCTAACCACGGTGCCCCAAAATACATGAAGCAAACTCTGGCAACAAAGAAGGGATAAATTAAGATCTCCACAATAATAGTTGGAGACCTTTATGCACAGCTCTCATCTATAAACAGAATATGTAGACAAATGATAACTAAGGCAGCAGAGAAATTGCATAGCATGATAAATGAACTAGACCTAACAGACATAAAAAATATGGCACCCCCAAAACAGCAAGATACCCACTATTCTCAAGTGCTTATGAATCATATGGTACAGACCATATGTTGGATTACAAAACAAGTCTCAATAAATTTAAAATTGAAATGATGCATAGCACTTTCTCTGACCATAATGGAATGAAGCTGCAGATCAATAATAGGAGGAGAAACTGAAAAAAATCACAAGTGTGTGGAAATTAAACAACAGTGTCATAAACAATTAATCAAAAAAATAAATTGCAAGACAGATCAGTAAATACCTCAAAATGATTGAAAAAGAAAGTTCAAAATCTAAAAACTTATGGAATGCAAGGAAGGCACTACTAAGAGGGAAATTTATCAGTCATTCCAAGCATAATTGATACCAATCCTGCTCAAATACTTTCAAAAAATTGAAGAGGAGGGGACACTACCCAACTTATTTAGTGAAGCCAACATCACCCTAAATCAAAATCCTGATAAAGACACAACAAGCTAAGGAAACTACAGACTGATCTCTCTAATGATACAGATGCAAACATATTTAACAAAATGCTTGCAAGTAAAAGCCAACAACAAAATAAGTGAATTATACACCATGACAAAGTGGGTTTTATTCCTGGTATGTAAGGGTGATTCAATACAAGAATATAAATTAATGTAATACATCTCATTGACAGATAAAAAAGGAAAAACTGCATGATCATCTGGATTGATGCAGAAAAGGCATTTGACAAAATTAAGCATATGTTCTTGACAAAACCACCTTGAAAGATAAAAATAGTGGGAAACTCCCTCAACATGATAAAGGGCATATATGAAAAACACACACTAGCATCATAATCAATAATAAATGACTGAAAACTTTCCCTCTTAGATCTGAAACAAAACAAGGATGTCTAGTGTCACTGCTATTGCTTAACATTGTGCTAGATGTTCTAGCCTTGAGCAATTAAGCAAGAAAAAGAAACAAAAGGAATCCAAACTGGAAAAAAAAGAAGTAAAACTTTCCCTATCTGCAGATGGCATAATGCTATATATATAGAGAGAAAAATCCTGAAAACTATGCCACAATACTACTAGAGCTAATAAATGAGTTCAAAAAAGTGGTGGGATAAAAGATCAACAAACAAAAATTAGTAGAGTTTCTATATGCTAGTGACGAGTGGCCTGAAGAGGAAATCAAGAAATGAATTTCATTTACAATATCAGATAAAAGAATCAAATTTGTAGGAATAAATTTAACCTATGATGTAAAAAGGATTTGTATACAGAAAACTACAAAACATTGCTAAGAGAAATCAAAGAAGACCTAATAAAATGGAAATGATCTTCATATCCAGGATTTGAAGACTATATATCATTAAAATGTCAATTCCACTTAAATTGATTTAGAGATTCAAGGCAACCTCAATCAAATTCCTACAACCTACACTGGAGAAACATAAAAACAAATTATCAAACAATTTTGGAAGGCTAAGGGACCCAAAATATCCAAAAACATCTTGAAAATGTATATGACAAAGCTGCAGTAGTCAAAACAGCATGGTACTGATATAAAGATAGATATATTGACCAAAGGAATTAAGTTGAGAGTTCATAAATAGACCATCACATCTATGACCAATTAATATTTGACAAGGTTGCCAAGTCCACTCAACTGGGACAGAAGAGTCTCTTCAACAAACAGAGTGGAGAGAACTGGATAATAATAATAATAAGCAAAATAATAAGCAAAAGAATGAAAGAGGATGTTATCTCAGACCTTATACAAAAATTAACTCAAAATGAATGACAGACCTAAATATTAACAGCAAGGACCATATAATTTCCCGAAGAATGTGTAGGCAAGAATCTTCAGCATTTATGGTAATTATTTCTTGGAATTGACACCCAAAACAGAAGATACAAAGAGAAAAAATAGATAAATGGAATCTCCTCAAAATTGAAAACTTTTATGCTTCAAAAGAATTTGACAAGAATGTGAAATGGGGACATTATACTTAGTGAAATAATGCAGAAACAAAAGGACAAATATTGTATGATCTCACTAATATGAACTCATTATAATAAGCAAATTCATAGAGTTAGAGTGTAGAATATAGGTTACCAGGAGATAGAATAAGGGTAGAGAATGGGGAGCTGATGCTTAACTTGTGCAGAATTTCTAATTAGGTTGATTGTCACTGTTGAGAAATAGACAGCAGTGATGGTAGCACATTCCTGTGAGTGTAATTAACAGCAGGGAATTATTATATGTGAATGGGTTTGAATATAGTACTAGAAGAAAAGCTGAAGGACACAACATAGACTGTATAATGCAGTGAACCCTGTTGTGGATGATGACTGAGGTCAATAGTATAAATATAAGAATGTTCTTTCATGAACTGTAACAAATATATATTACTGTTACAAAGTATTCATAATAGGGTAGTGTTCTAGTTTTCTATCTGCCAGATTGCAATATACCAAAAACAGAATGGCTTTTAAAAAGGGTAATTTAATAAGTTGCTTGTTTACAGTTCTAACACTGAGAAACTGTCCCAATGAAAACAAGTCTATAGAAATGTCCAATCAAAGGCATCCAGGGAAAGATATCTTGATCCAAGAAGATCCAAGAGTTCCTCTGTCATCTGGAAGGGCACATGGCAGACATGTCATCATCTGCTAGCTTCTTCTCCTGGCTTCCTGTTTCATGAAGCTCCCCGGGAGACGTTTTCCTTCTTCATCTCCAAGGTCGCTGGTTGGTGGACTCTGCTTCTCATGGCTATGTCATTCTGATCTGCTGTCTCTGAATCTCTTTCTCCAAAATGTTTCCTCTTTTATAGGACTCCAGTAAACCAATCAAGACCCACCCAAATGGATGGAGGCATGTCATCACCTAATCCAGTTTAACAACCACTCTTGACTAAATCACATCATCCAAGGAGATGATTCAATCACAGTTTCAAACATACAGTATTGAACAGGAGTTATTCTACTTTTATGAAATGGGATTTTGATTAAAACATGGCTTTTCTAGGGGGCATACATCCTTTCAAACCAGCACAGGTAGTATATGAGAAAAGATAAACCTAATGCAAACTATGGAATAGAGTTAACAGTAATATTTTAATATTCTTTCATCAGTTGTAATGAAGGTACTAAATTCAAAGTGCCCACAATGGTAGGATATATGGTAATGTTGTATATCTACATAACATTTATATAAACCTATAACTTCTCTAATAAAAAAAATAAAATATGAAACAACAATAACAAAAAAAACATTATGCTAAGCAAAAGAACCAGACGCAAAGTAACTGCATATAGTATGATTCCATTTGTATAAAATGTAAATATATAGACATCTATAGACACAGAATTAGATTAATGGTTATATAGGGCTGGAGAAGGATAGAGGGACTGAGAGATGATTGCTAAGGGGTAAGAAGTTTTTACATTTGGAGTTATGAAAATATTTTCAAATTGACTGCACGGATGAACACACAACTCCGTTGATACTAAAAGCCATTGTTTGTACCCTTTGCATGGATTGTATGATATGTGTATATCTCAATAAAACTACCTTTTAAAAAGTGATAAAATGCAATTCATCAAAATAGAAACTATGTGCCTTTAAAAAGACATTCATTAGAGAATGAGAAGACAAGCTACAAACTGGTTAAAATATCTGTGAACCATAAATCTGAAAAAAAAATGGCACCATTGCTGTAAAAAAGAACAATCAAAACTCACTAAAAAGCAAAAAAACAAAATTTAAGTTAAGCAAAAGGATTAAACAGACACTTCACCAAGTATATAAAACAAGTAAGCACATCAAAAGATGCTCAAACTCCTTAGCTATTAGGCATATGCACATTAAAATCATAATGTGAAACCACTACACACTAGTATGTCTACAATTACAAAGACTAATTACACCAAGAATGTAGACAAAAATAAAACACTCCTACATTACTGATGGGAGTCCAGAATCAGAAAACCACTTTGGAAAATTCCTTACAGATTTTTATGCATTTGAACATATACCTCTAAAACACATTCCTGGAATTTATCCAGCAGAAATTGAAGCACACACCATTTCAGAGACTCTGGCATAAATGCTCATGGCATCTTTGTTTATAATTGCCTACAAAATTGAAATGACAAAATGTCTACCAGCTGGTATATAAGTAAACAAATTGTGATGTACTACGCATTGGATTTTTTTCTCAGAAATGAAATGAAATATAAATATACATAACACTAATTTATCACCAAACGAGTAGATTGATCAAATAAAGCAAGATGAAAATGAGTTCATAAGCTATTATTCCTTTTGTACAATATTCTACAATATGCAAACTTATCTATAGTTACAAAAAACAGATCAATGGTTAGCTGTAAACCAGTAAAGCAGGAGATAGGGAAGAGGGACTGATTAAAAAGGGAGCAGAGAAACTCTTCTGTACGTTGTATATGATCATTATATTGATTGTGGTAATACACTGAAAAGGTGTACATATGTCAGAATGAATCCATATTAAATTAGTAGCAAATGTGTATGCATTTGTAAATGACACTTATAATATAGTGTGCAAACAGACAAAGAAAACTCTGGTAGGGTAAGCCATATATAATTGTATAAACTTTTCCATCTCCTTATTTGATTAAAAATGTCCAACTATAATAAAAATCCATATCATATAATAAATTATTTTATTCACATAATAAAGGATATTGATCTACAAAATGCCTTAGCAGGAATGAAAATTTTAAAGATGATCCATGTTAGTTAACAAATATAATTGTCCTCCATTACCTCTAACATCCTCTGTCTCCAAGGACATGGTCCCTAATGAAGCCTGTGTGTATTGTTTTTATGCCAAAATTCATTAGGAAATTCACTTATGATTCCTGAATGTAGGTCACAAAGGATAGTTTTTTTCACTTGCTAGCATCTTCAGCAATTTTTAAAGTCATGCTTTCTACTGTAAAAGCATCTCTCTTTCCTGATTATTTGGAATATCATCCCTTTTACCGGTGGGTTGAGTTGCTGACATTCCTTCCATTAGAGTGATTCATTTTCTTTTCAATAATGGAGAGTTACTGGGGGACTTACAATAGCGCTAAGCCTCTATCAGGTAGTCTGTAAGCCTTGCTGAGGATGGCAGTCATAGAAAACTCTATGCATTCCCAGACATGTCAGTAAAGGTGAAGATATGAATGCATTCATCAAAATATTCATCAAAATAAGTTAATGTTAGACTTAATACTGCTATGTTTAAACAACCAAAAGATGTTCTTAGTTAAGAGTAAGTATGATGATGTTTTTCTCTTTTGCTATAATTCCCTTTGCAGGATTTGGTCATGTCTTCCTCCTAAGAAGAAAATGGATTTCAATGATAATTTATATATATTTAGTCATGTATTCAATATATATTTATGTGATGTCATGTTTTAGAGAGAATTTATCTTGTGTGGATAAATATTGTCCAGAAGAATTTTATGCCTAAAACCCACTAAAAAAATCCACACCTAACTTTATCTGAGAAATATCTATGGCAACTTTTGCTGCACATTCAACCCCACATTTAAAATAATGAAGTGTTTTGTATGTGTACAGTCTATAAGCATGCTCCTACATCCACTCATTCCATCAAATCTGCCACTTGCCACCCCCACAGCCTCCTTTCAAGAATAACAGATTCTCCTAAATGGCTACTGAAGAAGTCTGTGTTTGTTTCGAACATTTGTTTGAAAGATAAAATAAACAGAAATCAGTACGTCATAATTCATTTCCAAGCTGCATATTAACATTCCTTATAAAATAGGTTTTAATTTCTTGTGAAAATTTATTTTGAAAATTGAATAGTGCTGTGAGTTTAAAGGTCCAAGTAATGTTTCACAGTGATGCATGCATTCCTGAGATATCAAGAAAATATGGAAGGAAGGAAGGTGGGCTGCAAAAAATATGATTGTTGATTGAGATATTGAATTTCCTAGAAGGCTTCTAAATTCAGTTAAATCATGTGCTATAGTCAGTGCTTCTTCTCCATATTGGTAATACTGTGAAATACACAAATATACACAACTGAGTCATGTGTATTTGTGTCTCCACTTAGTAAGAAAAGAACACAGTAGGTTAAACAAGGAAGTGAAAATGGTCATAAAACAAATAAAATGGAAACAAAGGATAAAGTTTTCTTATATATTGATGTTATAAGATCTTATGCCTTGAGAGAGATAATTATTGTATATTAGAATTCTTGCTTAAATAATGCTCTAGCCTGAAAAATATCAGAGGAGCAATTTAGCTTCAACTCGGAAGTAAATAATTCTTGATATCTGCATTATATATGTAATTATATGACAAAATGGTATCAATAAAAAATGTGTAATTTTTTTTTACCTGAAATTCAGTGAGGAAAGAGAAGGCATTCACCAATTAATATAAACATTGAATTTTTTTGAGCAGCAGCAGGGATTGTGGACGGGAGAGATTTAAACATGAGAAAATAAAAATCTTGTTTTAGAATGAAAACCTCAATTTCTCCTTTCAGAAGTTAATTGTCATTTATTACTACTGTTAAAAAAGGTAGTTGTATCAAGAAAAGACATAAACTCTGTTATGAAAATTTATGATTTAATTTTCGGGTAGGAGAGAATTCTTGAGAGCAAAGGACATCATTGATACATGGAAAAATACACCTCTTCAGCAATCTATTTTGTCAAAAGGTAAAACCAAGTGGGGAATAGGACTAAAACATAAATTGTCAAAATGTAGTGGGGAAATGTAGCTGAGATTTTGAATAGTTATAATGATCTAAAAAATGTCTCTGAATATTTCATACAGATTGGACAGAAGTCAGCAGTCATTGATGAGAAACGGTACAGTAACAACATTCATTCTGCTAGGACTCACTGATGACCCTCAGCTACAGGTTCTGATTTTTATATTTCTATTTCTTGCCTACATGTTGAGTGTGAATGGAAATCTGACCATCATCACACTCACCTTTGTGGATTCCCATCTTAAAACACCCATGTACTTTTTCTTACAAAATTTCTCCTTCTTAGAAATATCCTTCACATCTGCATGTGTTCCTAGGTACTTATATAGCATAGCAACGGGTGACAATATCATGACCTATAATGCTTGTATGGTCCAAATGTTTTTTACTGACTTCTTTGCAGTAACAGAATTTTTTCTCCTTGCTACCATGTCTTATGACCGCTATGTGGCCATCTGCAAACCCCTGCATTATGTGACCATCATGAGCAAAAGAGTCTGCGGGAGTCTCATCATCTGTTGTTGGATGTTTGCTTTATGTGTAATAATCCCACCACTTAGCCTGGATCTAAAATTGGAATTTTGTGACTCTAACATCATTGACCATTTTATCTGTGATGCCTTTCCTCTAGTGAAAATTGCATGCTCAGACACACAGCTCCTGGAACAGACAATTATAATCTGTGCTGTATTGACCCTGATTCTGACCCTCACTTGTGTAGTTCTGTCCTATGCTTACATCATCAGGACAATTTTTAGGTTCCCCTCTGTCCAGCAAAGGAAGAAAGCCTTTTCAACCTGTTCCTCCCACATGATTGTGGTTTCTATCACCTATGGCACGTGCATTTTCATCTATATGAATCCTACAGCAAAGGAAGAAGTGACCATTAATAAAGTGGTTTCACTGCTCATTTCTTCTATTTCACCTGTATTGAACCCCTTTATTTATACCTTGAGAAACAATCAAGTTAAGAAAGCCTTCATGGACTCACTCAAAAGAATAACATTGTGCACAGCTAAGTAAAAGAAATGGCCTATAAAGAAAGATTTCAAAAGTAAAGATAAATGGCCCTGGTCATTTTCTGGTTGGTGTTTAATAGCTTTATTGTTTTTAAAATAATCTGTAGTTCAGTTACATTAATTTTCTCAACATATCTTTAAAATAACTTCATGACAAATGCTCAAGGCATTTCTATATAGTCATTTTTCAAACCAAAACCTCATAATAATTTGCATATCATTGAGAGGACATGTAAATTTTTTCTCAAAAATCTATTTTGTATAGAAATCAACTTCATAAGATATTATAAAATATAGTAGAAATTACTAATCTAATTTGGTATATACATGGTAACATCCATTATAGATCTGCTCAAATATACATAACAATATATGTAAAAGTCTAGAAAAGATGAATAAAGTCATAATGAAAAAATATAGAGGTTTAGAGAGAGAATAATAGCACTACAATATTGAAAACTGAAGATTTTGGTAACCTCAAAATAATCCTACTATAGAAATACAGGATAAAGTTTAACAGATTGATTTGACTATTTAGGGGAATAGAATTACAAAGATGTAAAGAAGTAGCCAAAATAAAGATGACACTTAAGTAGAGCAATGAACTTAAAGAAAGACTTGTGGATGCTCAGGAAAGCATACACTGGAGAATGGGAGCAGAAGGTTGTATAATGAATTCCAGGGACTTGGGTACTAAGTGACAGGATCATTGTGGTGACAGCATTTTGAATAACACAAAAGAGTATCTGATTTCTTTCTGTTTGGAAAGCCTCCAGGAATTTTTTTAAGGCTCTCATGATTCAGGGTTAGCCGGACTTAAATAATATCCTACAAGTTAATGAGTTAACACGTTAACTGATAGTACATCTTCAGACTAAGATTAAGAATACATCTCCTGAGAGGGTACATAATTCCATCTACTATAAAGCCCAAACAACATATGTCCAGCTAAGGTTTTCCATAGATGTATATACATACAGAGATTGTGGGGACTGGAAAATCCAAATTCATAGTGCAGGCAAGATCTAAAAATTCCACTGAGAATGCTGTTGAATTCTTGAGTCTGAATTCCATGGGCTGGAAGTGCAGAAGAGAATAGAAGATATAAACTTCAGGAAAAATTCCTTCTGACCTTTGAACCTTCAATTCTTGGGGTGAAGACTTCCAAATGATGGGTGGAACCTACCTTTGTTATGAAGAATAATCTACTTTAGCTAAGGTCAACTTGTTGCAGAAGCTAATTTCACTTATTAAATACATCTACAGTAACAACTGGGACATCGTTTGACAAAGAAAACAGTCACCATAATCTAGCCAAGTTGATACATAAAGTTAAGCATCACAGTTCACTCCTTGTCAACTTGTTACCCATACACATTGCCTTAAACCATGACTCTCCAAATAAGAAAAAAAACTAAGTTAGACTTCTGCCAATCCAATATATCCAACCTACATACAATTTAAAACACACTAATTCTTTCTACAAAAAAAGGATATCAACTTAATACAATTTATGTTATATAACAAGACATGGCAAAATGGAGAAAACAGATTTTGGAGATGTGTGTGTTTGTGAGTGTGTGTAAATGCGAATATATATACACACACGAATGTACCCCATAAAATAGGAAAGAAATAACATTAAACATATAGTGTTCTTTTCTGCACTTGGTCATAGATTGTATTGATATCTACATTTTCCATTATCCATTCCATATTCCTTTTGTCCTCATCAAACACCACAGATGGTTGTGGTTCTTTGAATGGTGGAGTAACCCAAATCTTTATGCCTGAAAGTTGTGAGCCATTGGCAGTCCTGGTTGACACGGTTGCTGTAGTTTTCCATTTTATTTCCAGGCATGCTATGGTATCTCTTGTATTACAAAAATAATTTTCCTTATGTTCGTTTGTGTAGTCACTGACTAAGTTCCCTTAGGTCATCAGGATCAATCACCCAGACAAATACAGTGACTCTCTGCTTTGCCTGTTCATTCAAAGGCATAAGGAAACCGAAATGACTGGTAGCCATCTTAACTTCCATTTTAGTGGGAATATTGTTCTGTTTCCTTTTTGAAGCATTCCTCTCTTAGAATCTCTAGAATAGCATAGCAAAATTTCAGGGGCCTGGAAACAAAAATTTCATTACTGGGGAGTTTGGAGTAACAGTGAGTGGTTCCACTCCCTTTTCCACCACTCAATTCTTGTAACTGTGAATTCTGGCTATTGAAGAAAGAGCACCTATGTTGGATATAGATATAGAACATATACAGCATCCTAGAAAACAATGAACCAGCACTGTAGTATTGCCATCTAGCTGGCACCATAATCAAGTATTCAAAAGGTCTTCTCACCATTCTAAAAAGCCAGATGCTACAGAGTGATGGAGAACATGGTAAACTCAGAGAGCCCCATGAAGATGGGCCCATATCCTGTTAAGTGAGTACCTTGACCAGAAGTAATACTGTGTAGAATTCTGTGATGGTAGATAGGACATCTTGTAATCCACAGATGTTAGTTTTGGAAGAAGGTTTATATGCAAGGGAAGCAAATTCATTTCCAGAGTAAATGTCTATTTCACTAAGAACAAAGCCAATGTAATCAAACCACCAGCAGGTAGCGGCTATTTCACCTAGGGGAATGATGCCATACTGTGGACTGAATATTAGACTTTGCTGCTGGCATAATGGACACTGAGCAATGGCTATAGCCAGGGCTTCCTTGATGGGTGGATAGACATGTCGCTAAACCCATGCTTAACCTCCATCCCTGCCACCTTCACTAAATTGTCCATGAGACCATAGGCAATGACAGGTATGTTTGTGGAAAGAGGCTGGTTGGTCTCCACAGAAAGGGTCTTCCTCTTAACTTGATTTTCAAGATCTTCAACTGCTGAGATCAGACTCTGGTGAGCATTCACATGAAACATATAGCTCTACTTTTCTGCCCACTCAGAAAGATCAGTCCTATCCACATATCTCTCTCCTCGACCTCCTTGTCATCTATTTTCTAATTACGGTTCTTCCTACAACCTGACCATCAAGCCAAACAGTTGTTACCCATGTATCACTAAACATTCACATGCCTAGTCATTATTCCTTAAAGAAACATTAACTGATCGGTGTATTATTTGAAGTTCTTCCATCTTAGAAGATGTCCTCTCACCATTGTCCTTCAGAGACATCCAAGAAAGGGTCCTTAGAGATTCAGGTGTCCAATTTCAGATGGCTCTGCACCTTAAACACAATAGCCTGTAAATTATGCTGAATGTTCTCTTCCTCAGTGAACTGATTATGGAGAAATACACAAAAGGCCATAGCTGTGGAATGGGGGAGAAGGAAGTTAATGTGGCAAGATTAGGGACAAGTTGGCATTTGGGCCAAGGTTTCATGTCATTTCCTGTGCCTTCAGTGTCTGTTTGAACTCATTCTTGTATATATCCCATTTGATGATGATGTGCTGCTGTTCACACTCGAATTTATTGCTTGGCAAGTCAGACAATTCATGATGAGAAACTCAGTTCTCATGGTAACTTGGTGGCCTAGAGTTTGGGGTTCAGTTTCTGCTTAGACCTGGTAGGAATCCAAAAGCTGTTCCTCAAAGGAAGAGTAGTTGTCTACAGTGGATTCAAGGCTTTGCTCCAAAAATCCTAATGGTTTGTGCTGATAGGAGTTCCACAAATGCTCCAGACAGCAATTATGTCTAGCAATTTGTCTGACAACATGCAAAATAAATAGTTGAGCAAGGATTCTCTTTGAAAAAAATGTATTACAAGTGCAAAAAATGGAAATAAACAAATTGTTTATTATCAATAAGTAAATTATCTTATAGCTATAATTATATTTTAAATGGTGAAACATTGCAAAAAGCATAAATTTACAACAAGATTTTTTTTTTTGCATGGGCAGGTGCCAGGAATCAAGCCCAGGTCTCCAGCATAACAGGTGAGAACTCTACTTGCTGAGTCACTGTGGCCCACCCTACAACAAGATTTTGGTGTGAGCACTGATGTTATCCTAATAAAATGAACCAAAGTTAAATGAAATTAAAAAGAGGTGGGGTAGGGGATTTGCTCTTGTCATTGCAAATGACAGAATCTCAGTTTGGATTCCCTCAAAGAGAATAAAACCCAGACATGTTCACCTGGATGAAAATAACTAAATGGGTAATGTATATTATAGGACATATAATTTTAATTGCTGAAGGACAGGGACATATTTACACTTATTGGGTTTATCTGTGAGCCCTAACATGGGCCAATCCAACTTTACCAAAATAATCTGAATATAAGTTTAGGATTCCCAGGTCCAGTAAGAAGAAAACTGGTGTCAAATTTAATTCTTCCATTTTTAGAAAGACCTGTATGCATAACTCTATGGAAACAAAGGATACTTGCCTGTTAGATGGGAAAGAAAGTTGGAATGGATGACCATCATGTCATATGGATTGAGCAGTTATCATAATTAATGATTTCTATGGAATTGTAAGATTCTCCTGTGGGGTTGAAGATAACTGAGACTATATGGACAGGCAAGCTAAACCAGAGTTATTACAAAGAGGATGATTTGTGCCCAAATTTTGGATGATAAATACATTAGTCAGAGAAATTTATGGGAAATTTTCCTAGAACTGGGACCAAATTTTGTAGTGAATTCTAGTAACTATAACTTCTCTTTAAATAGGAGCCATAAACACTATATACATACAGGAAATCAAATTTTTAATTGTGAGAATTATTCTCTATTCACTTGTCTCCAAGCATTTATGTTGCAGAAAGATGAGATGATTGTAGTGGCAAGGAGAAGAAGGGGTATCTGGCTGCTGGTGCAGATGTCAAGCTCCTGGCAATCCTCTACAGAAACACAAGTCCTGATCTATTTGGCAAAAGAATATCTGAAAAGGACTAAGACTAATTGGACTCATTATTATAGCTGTCATTGGAATCATTGGAATTATCACAGTGGCTGTGGTCACTGGAACTGCATTGTTAGGTTTGGGACTGTTTATACTTTTTCTCTTCCTCCTCAGCTGTGTTTAACAACAAATAATCAAAGTCAGAAAGCTTGACTGGTAGCCAATGATGGGTAAGCCCCTTCCTTCAGAGCTTAAGGGCAACCTAAGACAGGCACAGTCACTAAGCAAAGCTGCACTAACAATGTGATTCTTGCAAAACTCTTGGCTCCCTCCTGAATCAAAGTCAGAGAGCTTGAATGGTAGCCAATGACGGGTAAGACCCTTCCTTCAGAGCCTAAGGGCAACCTAAGACAGGCACAGTCACCTTGGCTTATAAAATAAAAAGGGGGAAGTGTAGGAGCCAAGGGTTAAAACAAGGCCTGCAGGTTTTGTTGGGAGCAGCTGGCCTCAGGATGGCAGCAGTAAACTGTGGAGATTATTATGTAGAGTAATCTGGGAGGAAGAGAAGGTTTACCCCAAATGGTTATGTTAAGTAAGAAGGAAGAGAGCACTGAAAAATAAGCTCTCTTCTCTTTCAAGAAATGCATGCATGCCTTTTGTCACCCTGCAGTATTTAAGCAGGATCTGGATAAGATTAAAGTTGTCTGATGTCTGATGTAAAGTTAAGCTTCAGACCCCCTGAACACATCTGTGTCTGCCTTTCTTTTTTCTTTCTTTCTTCCTTTCTTTCTCTCTTTCTCATCATTTCTTAGTATCCTTCAAGCTCTGTATCAATAGGAAGCAACAAAAATCTTTATTTGAAATTGTGATTTTTATGGGGCAACTAAATATACCTCTGGATGGATGTGATATTGATGCACTCACCAAAGACCTCTTTACTCCAGATAACTTTGAAGCACCACTGGGTTACTGAATAAGTTCTGGTGAAGAGGCTCTGAAAATCTGCTTTGAGACAACAGCAGTTAACACTTTGTTCTGTTAACAAAACATGAAAGAAGCAGATGCTAGAGATGTGTGACAGCTGCATTCAGGAAGAAACACTTAGGGAGCTATACCCACCCAATTGTGAGTGGAATCATGTGAGTAGGTGGTTTCCATGGAGTTGTGTCTCTACCCATTAAAGGTGGGGTTACCTATTGGAGTCCTTTAGCAGGAAATCATTTTAGAAAAAGCTTCAGAGCCAATACAGAGAGAGACATTTGGACATGCAGAAAGAAAATGCCCCCAGGAAGCTGTTGGAAATGATAAATCAGAAGAGAAAGCTAGTAGATGTTGCCATATGCCTTCCCAGCTGACAGAGAACCCCCAAACATCATCAGTCCTTTCTTAACGCAAGGTTATCTGTCTCTGGATTCCTTAGTTTGGACATTTTCATGGCCTTAGAACTGTAAACTTGTAACTTAATAAATTCCTTTATAAAAGACAACCTATCAATTCCCGGAGCCTGCCTATGCCAAAAAAATTTTTTTAATTAAAAAAAAAAAGCCAACCCATTTCTGGTATATTGCATTTTCAGCAGCATTAGCAAAGCAATACATTAGGGAATGAGAGAAACTGAGCCCACCAAACAAGGATTTCAGTGTAGATTTTGTCTTTATAAAATGGACTTAAAGGAATGAGTTAATTAAAGTTCAAATGCCTGTTTCCATATTTCGTTGTTGCTGTTCACATTCCCTTGTTGGGCCTAAGCCTACATAAACTTTTTAGCAGGTATGTGTGGAAGACTTCTTTCATGTTCAAGAAGAATCAGAGGCATGTGTACTGACAGCTGATTTGTCTGTTTCCTTCTGTCTATTTTCAATATTCTATCTAATGCTCCATGTTGATTAAGGTAACCTGGAATGCCTACAAAAAAGTGTTTTGTGGTTTATCTAGGAATAATACAGAAAATAATTGCTATTATTTTGGTGAAGAAAATCAATTTTGTACAGTTTATTTCACTCTAAATAGAAGGTGAATTTTGTTTAAAAATGAAAGAAGCAATATGATGCTGCCAAAAAATAATACAATGAACACTTTGGCTAATGTTGTATCAATAATTAGAAATCAAAATTTTAAAAAATTTAATTGCTGTATAAACCTTTGCCTGTCAATAATAACTCAACTTACTATCCAACATCTGCTTCGTAATATCAGGGTTCACATAGAAGTAGACTGTTAATGTCTGGAAGAACTCCTAACTTTTTAGAATTGAATATTACTCAAAGTCAGCAGGGATGCATAATTATATTAGAGAATCACAGGTGTCTCTATATTAAGAAAAAGCAAATTCAGGGAAGGAAGTGGGCTGCCAAATGGTCCTTTATGTATCTCTAAATGGTTTGATGTAAATGCCATGTATGGACCTAACTTAAAAAGGATCATCCTAGCTCTCAGGCAAACCATGAGGAAGTCCATGCCTTTTCTATAGCATAATGACTGAATTCCTGAGATTTAACTCTGAAAATTGGACACATGATCAGAAATGACTCTCCCTCCCCCTCAGCAAGGAGGGAATATTTTAAAGTAATTTGTTGTTGTAGATTCAATCACATACCCTATGAAGATGTGTTCAAATCTTTAAGCAAATTCCTGTTGAGGTGAACCCATTTGTAAGGTATTATTATTATTATTATTATTATTATTATTATTATTATTATTATTGGTTACACTGTGCACTCATTTGTGAATAGGATCTTTGAAGGTAATAATTAGATGAGCCCAAATTGAATTAAGGTGGGCCCTATTCCATATAACTGGAGTCCTTATAAAGTGAGGAACTTCTGGCACAGTAAATCAGAAAAAGCCAAGAGTCAAAAGAAGCTAAAGAATGAATTAATCATCAGGTGACATAGGCAGAGATACAAGCAAAGAAACCCAAGAATTGTTGCACTCCACCATCAGATGGCCAATTCCAGAAGAAAATGTGGCTTGATAAAACGTGATTTTGAATTCTAGTGTCCAAATTGTGAGACAATAAATTGCCTGTGTTTAAGTCCACCCATTGGGTGATACTTGTCACAGCAGCCCTGGTAGACTAGGACAATAGTTAAATTTTCACGTAATAATGTAATTGGAGGCTTCAGAAAAATTGTAGGAACATTTCATTTTGGAAAATGATATTTATTCAGTTTTTGAAATATTTGCATAGCTTATTTTGTACTTATTATGTGTTCTTTGAGAAAATATCGAAAAGGACTTGATACAAATTCATAACTGCAAATTACTGATTTTTTTTATTAATTAACAGAAAAAAAGAAATTAACCCAACATTTAGAAATCATACCATTCTACATATGCAATCAGTAATTCTTAACATCATCACATAGATGCATGCTCATCGTTTCTTAGTACATTTGCATCGGTTTAGAAGAACTAGCAACACAACCGAAAAAGATATAGAATGTTAATACAGAGGAAAAAAATAAAAGTAATAATAGTAAAAACAAAACAAAACAAAACAAAACAAAAACCTATAGCTCGGATGCAGCTTCATTCAGTGTTTTAACATGATTACTTTACAATTAGGTATTATTGTGCTGTCCATTTTTGAGTTTTTGTATCTAGTCCTGTTGCACAGTCTGTATCCCATCAGCTCCAATTACCCATTATCTTACCCTGTTTCTAACTCCTGCTGAACTCTGTTACCAATGACATATTCCAAGTTTATTCTCAAATGTCGATTCATATCATTGGGACCATACAGTATTTGTCTTTTAGTTTTTGACTAGACTCACTCAGCATAATATTCTCTAGGTCCATCCATGTTATTACATGCTTCATAAGTTTATCCTGTCTTAAAGCTGCATAATATTCCGTTGTATGTATATACCACAGTTTGTTTAGCCACTCGTCTGTTGATGGACATGTTGGCTGTTTCCATCTCTTTGCAATTGTAAATAACGCTGCTATAAACATTGGTGTGCAAATGTCCGTTTGAGTTTTTGCCCTTAATTCCTTTGAGTAGATTCCCAGCAATAGTATTGCTGGGTCGTATGGCAATTCTATATTCAGCTTTTTGAGGAAGCGCCAAACTGCCTTCCACAGTGCTTGCACCATTTGACATTCCCACCAACAGTGGATAAGTGTGCCTCTTTCACCGCATCTTCTCCAGCACTTGTCATTTTCTGTTTTGTTGATAATGGCCATTCTGGTGGGTGTGAGATGATATCTCATTGTGGTTTTGATTTGCATTTCTCTAATGGCCAGGGACATTGAGCTTCTCTTCATGTGCCTTTTGGCCATTTGTATTTCCTCCTCTGAGAGGTGTCTATTCAAGTCTTTTTCCCATTTTGTAATTGGGTTGACTGTCTTTTTGTTGTTGAGTTGAACAACCTCTTTATAAATTCTGGATACTAGACCTTTATCTGACATGTCTTTTCCAAATATTGTTTCCCATTGTGTAGGCTGTCTTTCTACTTTCTTGATGAAGTTCTTTGATGCACAAAAGTGTTTAATTTTGAGGAGTTCCCATTTATTTATTTCCTTCTTCAGTGCTCTTGTTTTAGGTTTAAGGTCCATAAAACTGCCTCCAATTGTAAGATTCATAAGATATCTCCCTACATTTTCCTCTAATTGTTTTATGGTCTTAGACCTAATGTTTAGATCTTTGATCTATTCTGAGTTAACTTTTGTGTAGGGTGTGAGATAGGGGTCTTCTTTCATTCTTTTGCATATGGATATCCAGTTCTCTAGGCACCATTTATTGAAGAGACTGTTCTGTCCCAGGTGAGTTGGCTTGACTGCCTTATCAAAGATCAAATGTCCATAGATGAGAAGGTCTATATCTGAGCACTCTATTCGATTCCATTGGTCGATAGATCTATCTTTATGCCAATACCATGCTGTTTTGACCACTGTGGCTTCATAATATACCTTAAAGTCAGGCAGTGCAAGACCTCCAGCTTCGTTTTTTTTCCTCAAGATGTTTTTATCAATTCGGGGCACCCTGCCCTTCCAGATAAATTTGCTTGTTGGTTTTTCTATTTCTGAAAAATAAGTTGTTGGGATTTTGATTGGTATTGCATTGAATCTGTAAATCAATTTAGGTAGGATTGACATCTTAACTATATTTAGTCTTCCAATCCATGAACACGGTATGCCCTTCCATCTATTTAGGTCTTCTGTGATTTCTTTAGGCAGTTTTTTGTAGTTTTCTTTATACAGGGTTTTTGTCTCTTTAGTTAAATTTATTCCTAGGTATTTTATTCTTTTAGTTGCAATTGTAAATGGGATTCGTTTCTTGATTTCCCCCTCTGCTTGTTCATTGCTAGTGTATAGAAATGCTACAGATTTTTGAATGTTGATCTTGTAACCTGCTACTTTGCTGTACTCATTTATTAGCTCTAGTAGTTTTGTTGTGGATTTTTCCAGGTTTTCAACGTATAGTATCATATCATCTGCAAACAGTGATAGTTTTACTTCTTCCTTTCCAATTTTGATGCCTTGTATTTCTTTTTTCTTGTCTAATTGCTCTGGCTAGAACCTCCAACACAATGTTGAATAATAGTGGTGATAGTGGACATCATTGTCTTGTTCCTGATCTTAGGGGGAAAGTTTTCAATTTTTCCCCATTGAGGATGATATTAGCTGTGGGTTTTTCATATATTCCCTCTATCATTTTAAGGAAGTTCCCTTGTATTCCTATCTTTTGAAGTGTTTTCAACAGGAAAGGATGTTGAATCTTGTCAAATGCCTTCTCTGCATCAATTGAGATGATCATGTGATTTTTCTGCTTTGATTTGTTGATATGGTGTATTACATTAATTGATTTTCTTATGTTGAACCATCCTTGCATACCTGGGATGAATCCTACTTGGTCATGATGTATAATTCTTTTAATGTGTTGTTGGATATGGTTTGCTAGAATTTTATTGAGGATTTTTGTGTCTATATTCATTAGGGAGTTTGGCCTGTAGTTTTCTTTTTTGTAATATCTTTGCCTGGTTTTGATATGAGGGTGATGTTGGCTTCATAGAATGAATTAGGTAGTTTTCCCTCCGCTTCGATTTTTAAGAAGAGTTTGATGAGAGTTGGTACTAATTCTTTCTGGGATGTTTGATAGAATTCACATGTGAAGCCATCTGGTCCTGGACTTTTCTTTCTAAGAAGCTTTTGAATGACTAATTCAATTTCTTAACTTGTGATTGGTTTGTTGAGGTCATCTATGTCTTCTAGAGTCAAAGTTGGTTGTTCAGGTCTTTCCAGGAACCCGTCCATTTCATCTAAATTGTTGTATTTATTAGCGTAAAGTTGTTCATAGTATCCTGTTATTACCTCCTTTATTTCTGTGAGGTCAGTAGTTATGTCTCCTCTTCCATTTCTGATCTTATTTATTTGCATCCTCTCTTTTCTTCTTTTTGTCAATCTTGCTAAGGGCCCATCAACCTTATTGATTTTCTCATAGAACCAACTTCTGGCCTTATTGATTTTCTCTATTGTTTTCATGTTTTCAATTTCATTTATTTCTGCTCTAATCTTTGTTATTTCTTTCCTTTTGCTTGCTTTGGGATTAGTTTGCTGTTCTTTCTCCAGTTCTTCCAAGTGGACAGTTAATTCCTGCATTTTTACCTTTTCTTCTTTTCTGATATAGGCATTTAGGGCAATAAATTTCCCTCGTAGCACTGCCTTTGCTGCATCCCATAAGTTTTGATATGTTGTGTTTTCATTTTCATTCGCCTCGAGGTATTTGCTAATTTCTCTAGCAATTTCTTCTTTGACCCACTCATTGTTTAAGAGTGTGTTGATGAGCCTCCACGTATTTGTGAATTTTCTGGCACTCCGCCTATTATTGATTTCCAACTTCATTCCTTTATGATCCGAGAAAGTGTTGTGTATGATTTCAATCTTTTTAAATTTGTTAAGACTTGCTTTGTGACCCAGCCTATGGTCTGTCTTTGAGAATGATCCATGAGCACTTGAGAAAAAGGTGTATCCTGCTGTTGTGGGATGTAATGTCCTACAAATGTCTGTTAAGTCTAGCTCATTTATAGTAATATTCAGATTCTCTACTTCTTTATTGATCCTCTGTCTAGATGTTCTGTCCATTGATGAGAGTGGGGAATTGAAGTCTCCAACAATTATGGTATATGAGTCTATTTCCCTTTTCAGTGTTTGCAGTGTATTCCTCACGTATTTTGGGGCATTCTGGTTTGGTGTGTAAATATTTATGATTGTTATGTTTTCTTGTTTAATTGTTCCTTTTATTAGTATATAGTGTCCTTCTTTGTCTCTTTTAACTGTTTTACATTTGAAGTCTAATTTGTTGGATATTAGCATAGCCACTCCTGCTCTTTTCTGGTTGTTATTTGCATGAAATATCTTTTCCCAACCTTTCACTTTCAACCTATGTTTATCTTTGGGTCTAAGATGTGTTTCCTGTAGACAGCATATAGAAGGATCCTATTCTTTAATCCATTCTGCCAATCTATGTCTTTTGATTGGGGAATTCAGTCCATTGACATTTAGTGTTATTACTGTTTGGATAATATTTTCCTCTAACATTTTGCCTTTTGTATTATATATATCATATCTGATTTTCCTTCTTTCTACACTCTTCTCCATACCTCTCTCTTCTGTCTTTTTGTATCTGACTCTAGTGCTCCCTTTAGTATTTCTTGCAGAGCTGGTCTCTTGGTCACAAATTCTCTCAGTGACTTTTTGTCTGAGAATGTTTTAATTTCTCCCTCATTTTTGAAGGATAATTTTGCTGGAGATAGGAGTCTTGGTTGGCAGTTTTTCTCTTTTAGTAATTTAAATATATCATCCCACTGTCTTCTAGCTTCCATGGTTTCTGCTGAGAAATCTACACATAGTCTTATTGGGTTTCCCTTGTATGTGATGGATTGTTTTTCTCTTGCTGCTTTCAAGATCCTCTCTTTCTCTTTGACCTCTGACATTCTAACTAGTAAGTATCTTGGAGAATGCCTATTTGGGTCTAATCTCTTTGGGGTGTGCTCCACTTCTTGGATCTGTAATTTTAGGTCTTTCATAAGAGTTGGGAAATTTTCAGTGATAATTTCTTCCATTAGTTTTTCTCCTCCTTTTCCCTTCTCTTCTCCTTCTGGGACACCCACAACACGTATATTTGTGCGGTTCGTATTGTCCTTGAGTTCCCCAAAACCTTGCTCAAATTTTTCCATTCTTTTCCTGACTGGGCCGTATTCCTTTGACTGGGCCGTATTCTCAATCTTCTGAGCATGGACCGTTATCTTCTGCTGCTGGCGTCTGGGCATTTAGTCAGATTTTCCTGGATGTCGGACCCAACAAGATTGTAAGATTTTTCTGTGAAATCTCTGGATTCTGTTTTTCTTATCCTGCCCAGTAGGTGGTGCTCGTGGCACACGTTTGTCTCACGTGTTTGGAAGGGATCTCCCCGGTCACCGATCTCCGTGGCCTGGGGATTGCCAATCCAATTCTCTCAGTTGGTTCAGGGGGCCGCGCATGGTGGGGGCATCAGCCACTGCGGCTTGAGGGGACCCTGTGGCTCCTTTATTAATTCCCATATTGGTGTTTGGTTGGACCCAGCCCCTGCCACTGTCGGAAATTCCCTCCACTCCCTCGAGGGGTGTCAGTCACCGGCCGCAGCAGGCCCGGGGAATTCGCCACCAGTCCAGGAAATCACCCATGGGGGATGGGTGTTGGTCACCGGCCGCCGCGGCCTGGGGAAATCACCACCGGACAAGGCAACCGCCCACAGGGGAGGGCCACCACGGCTTGGGTAGCCCTCTGATCCGAGACTCGTGGCCGGTCCATGAAGTCGCCTGCAAAAGAGGGGCGCCGGCTGCCGCGGCTTGGGAAACTTGCCTCTCCAAGACTCTCAGCTGGCCCGGGAAGAAGGGAGGAAGGAGCTCCAGCCGTCACAGCTGCCGCTGCTCAGGAAATCACGTGCCGCTCAGGGTCTCACCGCAGCCGAGTCTCGCAGTCAGACTAGCCAGTCCAGACTGGGGTATGCTGTGTGTCCATTCCCTGCCATGGCCCCGGGAGCTGTTCTGCACTGTTTCTGTTCACCTAGTAGTTTCTCTGGAGGAGGAACTAAGATGCATGTACCTTACTAAGCTGCCATCTTGGCCCCACCTCCTGATTTTTGTTTTGATTTCTGTTTTAATAAATTACTGACAGATACAATGGGGAGGCAAAAGCAACATCAGTGAAGATGCAATTATTCCTCTTAGAAGACCAGCAAATATGAGACACTAAATGCCATATTTGTCAGGAGTAGAAATAATGTATATAATCAGAATATTGCTTCTCATGATAAGACATACATCACTATAAAAAATTTATTCAGTAAACCAAAAGTTACAATGTTAGACTCAAAGATATAGTACATTACATGAATAAATTCAATATCCCACTTATTTTTTTATACACCTCAAATAAGAAATATGGGAAATTTTACTAGACTTTTTTTCCAGTAAATTTTCTTTGGCATTGTATATATGTCTGAAATTGTGTTACATATGGGCACTAGTCCAGAAAAAAATCACAGTCTTAATTTTAAAAAATGTGCTTTCTTAGCATAGTGCTAAAGAAAGGAGATTGCTTCCTATGACACATATCCACCCCATATATCAGTGGTTCATCAGATACCAAGAACAATAAATATTTAAACTTAATGTCTAGGCGCTGGGTATACACATTCCAGTGGATCTTGTATTTGAGGAACATATGTAATTAAGAAAACAGACAGTATAATACAGAAGAATATTTTAGGTAGGCAATCTGTTTAAAGTGATTATTTTGATAACTGGACAAACATGCCAGTTAGATTATAAAAACTCATGAGAGAAATGGATTTAGGCATGTAATTACAATGTTGGAGATGTATTTGACTATATGCCTGAAATTCTCAGGAACAATAATTTTTGGAGATTAAGCAATTGATAGTTCAAGAAAATATCCATAAGGTTGTGTTTATTGAGTTAAAAGAAACTAACAGAGAAGAATGAGAAAAATAAACATAATAGAGACTAGCAAGAAAAGAAGGACTCAGGAATTACAAATAAAAAGGTAAGAAGACAATTCTGTGAGTGTTAAGGTAAGTTTGGTGACTGTTTTAGTTTGTTAAAGCAACCAGAATGTAATATGCCAGAAATGCATTAGCTTTTAGAAAGGGGGTTTATTAAGTTATGAGTTTACAGTTCTAAGGCCATAAAAATGTTCAAACTAAGGTATCCAGAGAAAGATTCCTTGACTTAAGAAAGGCTGATATCTGTTACATGGCTAGGGATTTGGCTGGCATCTGCTGGTTCTTGTTCTCAGTTCTGTTGCTTTCAGTTTCTGATTCCACTGGCATCCTCTCTAAGCATCTTTGGTCCTTGACTTAGCTTCTCCAGGGTAGACTTCTGGGTACCTGTCTAGTTTAGCATCTCATGGGAAGGCACATGGTGACATCTGCTGGACTCTGGTTTCTAATGGCACCACAAGCATTTCTCTCAGCAGTCCAGGCATCTCCAAATGTCTGCATCTCTGTTGGTTCTGAAGCAACTGTGCATTCTGCAAAAAGGGCTATAGTAAAAAATCAAGATGTACCTTGAATTGTCAGAGTCACATCTCCATCAAATAAAAGGACAAATGCAATTTTGAATGGGTCGATTTCTGTGGAAACAATCTAATCAAAGTTTCCACCCTAAACAAAAGGTCTGCCCTCACAAGATTGAAAGAAAATGTCTTTTCTGGGGTACATAACAGTTTCAAATTAGCATGTTGTTATGAGGAGTGTGTGGTCAAAAGTACACACTCCACATAAAAGTCTTTTAATATGTTGGAGCAAAAATTGATAAGCTTTGGCAAAAACTGTTTCATCATAATGGTGGAAGCAAAAAATGTGATTATATTTAATATAATGAATGGCAACAAGCAAGAGGAAAATAATAGCCTATCAGGTCAATGAAAGAACTAACATATAGTTAGTCATTATGAGATAGGAATTTTTCTGAGTTCCATGTATATTAACTACCTTAATTTCTCAACAATAGCATATGAAGAATACTATTATAATTTTCATGCTAAAGATAGCATAAAAAAATCACAGTAAAAGCAAGTAGAGCTTGGGAAATGAGATTGTATATTAAAGTTGATTTTTTTTGTTCTTCGGGACAATGATGCCAAGATGTTGTAGTATGTTCCAATGTTATTTAACAGATGGAAGATAGAAAACAATTGAGATTATGCTGTATCATCCTATGTACATCTCAGTCAATGTACCTGATCATTCTACATAACGAGTGTAACATTAGACAGAATTTCATGAGAAAGATGGTAAAGACTGAGTGTAAAATTTATAAAGAAAAAAATCTAAAATTTAAAAATGGTAATAATTCAAGCAGCAAAACATATGAAGAAATTGTATGGTGTGGCCCAACTAATTTGTCAGGTATCTGCACTTTCTTACTAAACAAACTATAAAGAAAGACATTAAATTGTGGAAGAAGTTTAAGTTTTAAGATTCAGCTGCAGTCAGCAGTCCAGATTAACCATAGGGATTATTCCAATGCAATGTGCAGATAAATAAAATATAAACTAGGAATAAAAGGTGGTAAGATGGGGAATGCAATGTGGCTCAATGGTAGAATTCTCACTTGCCATGCTGGAGACCTGGGTTCAATTTCTGGTGCCTGCCCACACACACAAAAAAAGTGGCAAGATGAAAGAATTCCTAAAATGTTGTAGTGTGATATGGATAAAGTCACCTGATTTGTTAAAAAATATTCCATGGTAATTCCAAAACCACAACTGTGGAGACAATGTTTCTACTATAATGACAATGCTTAAAACAGATTTTTTTTTAATTTGCAAATGAGGTGGTTGGCTAGGTTTGTGGAGCTATTATTTGTTGCAAAGTGACAATAACACCTCTTTTCTTTATTAAGTATCTCTGAATTATAAATGTGGATTGAATAGAAGTTAGGATTCATTGATGAATAACCACACAACAACAATATTTATCCTGTTGGAACTGACTTATAACCCACAACTGGAGGTTCTGATTTTCATCTTTCTGTTTCTCACCTACGTATTGAGTGTAACCAGGAAACTGACAATCATCTCCCTCACCTTCATGGATTCAAACTTTAAAACTGCCATGTACATTTTCCTACAAAATTCCTCTTCCTCAGAAATCTCAATTACATCTGCTTGTATTCCCAGATGCTTATGCAATATATCAGAAGGTGACAAGACCATCACATATGGAGATTGTGCCATCCAAATTTTTTGTGGTCTCCTTTGCTGTTACAGAATTTTCTCTACTTGCCTCCATGTCCTATGACTGCAAACCCTTATATTGCTTGGTCATCATGAACAACAGTCTCTAGAAAACTTATTTTCTCCTGGATAGATGGCATGTTGATTCTACGCCCACCTCTTGGCATGGGCCTAAGTCTGGAATTCTGTGACTCTAATATCATTGATCATTTTTTCTGTGATGTATACCCCCTTCTAAAGATCTCATGTTCAGACAACAGCTCATAGAGCAGATGGTCATAATTTGTGCTGTGTTGACCTTTATCATGACTACAGAATGTGTACTTCTATCCTACATATACATCATCTAGATCATTCTAGGATTCCCTTCTATCCAGCAAAGGAAAAGGTAATTTTCTACCTGCTCTTCATCGAGGGCAGCTGTACCTACACCTGTGTCAAACCCTCAGCAAAGGAGTCAGTAGCTGTTAATTAGCATGTGACAGTGTTAACTACTTCCATTGTTCTTATGCTGAATCCCTTCATTTAAACCCTGAGGAACAAGCAAGTAAAACAAATCTCTATTGACTCAATCAAAAGAACTGTATTGTTCTTAAAGAAGAAAGAAATTTAGTGATATAGAAGAATCAAATTTTCATGAATAACATTAATCCTTAATAGCTTTAAAAATTTTTATTCCTTTCCTTCCTGACAAGGAAGCTCTATCAGAATTATCTTTATCAGTAAGAGAATATAATCTATTTTCAGGAAATAATTACTTCACTTCTAACCAAACCTTAATAAAAATTTAAAAAACAAACAAAATCAATAATTCCATCTCTATACATAGTCTAGATCGAGTCATATGCTTCTTGCCTATACCACTTCCAGTTTTTGAGGACATCTTGTATGCTAGGAACCATTCCAGTTATTTTTTATTTTATAAGAAATACTAAGCCAATGAAATTAATGGTTTAAAGACACTTGATTTAATATGAAAGATGAGATTTAAATCATGAAGTAATAATATTATTAATACTGTTCATCTCTGCATTGCAATTGCAATGATTACAGCAGCTGCCACTTAAAAAAAACACTTGAAAACTAATATTTTGAGTTAATTTATAAAGGTGTGTAATCTTTATTTTCCAAATACCTAACTTGAAGTTCAGAGAGTTACAGAATGTTAGTAAGTGGTAAAGTCAGAACATAATTCCAGTTTTGTCAGACTCCAAAGCCTGTTTGTAATAGCAAAGAACACCCTCATGAAAGAACAACACAAACAAAGAACAACACGTTTAACACTATGTGCTCATGGGACTCCTTGGGAATGTCTACAAAAAATGAATACAGTTATCGTTTAGTTCCAGAAAACTGAAACATTATGTGATTTTGGAAAAGAAAAATTAGCAAAGTGAGCATCCTATTTTAATATCAATGAAATGCTAGTTTTTTCTCTTCTTTTTGTGTAGAGAAGTAAGGGAAATACTTATTAGAATACACTTTATATTTATACTATATTTACAAAAAAAGAATACTGTAACTTTGTTGTTTTTATTCTTTTTTATTTAAGAAAACAAACAATACACTTAGAATCAGCAACATTAGATCTCATAATTAGCTTAACCATAGACATATTTAAATAAAGTATTCATATAATCATTGCAAAGCCTGTGTTGGAACAGTAAGTTTCATAAACAGATTTAAAATTAAGGCAACAAAGAAAAAACTACATATTCAGATAGCAAAGTTCTTTAAGTCTAAGTATTAAACATTAATTTAGATACCATTTGATCAGCTGTCAAAACTGTGAATGTTCTCAAAATATCAAGTAGAAAGTTCTTACAAATATGTGTATTGCTATAGTAATGACCTATGTTACTAAATATTTTCCTGATTTCAGGAACATGTGATGATACAAATATGTTTACAATTAACATTTGGAAATATTAACCACCTGAAATGGACATCTTAGTTAACTTACCCATCAGCATATTTAAAAAAATCTAAATAATCAGAGTAAAGCCTGTTTGTACAATATGTTTCATAAACCAATTCAAAATTAAAGCAAGGAAGGAAAAGAATCTATACAGATATCAGAGTTACTTGAATTCCAAATATTAAACAGTAGCTTAAATACCATTTGATTAACTATCAAAACATGTGTGTTCTCAAAATATCAGGTAAAAAGTTATTACAAATATCAACTTTGTTATAGTGGTGAGCTGTGTTACTAAATATTTTCAAATTTTTATTTCAGGGATTTATCTAGTATTACTATAACTACCTATAGTTTTTATAAACCATTTTTTAGTTGTAAAATATAACATATTTATCTATATCTTTATCTATCTATCTATCTATCTATCTATCTATCTATCTATCTATCTATCTATCTATCATCTATCTATACACAAAGAAAAGAAAGAAAAAAGCAATAATTTTCAAAGCACATTTCCACAAGCAGCTACAG
This sequence comes from Tamandua tetradactyla, assembly GCF_023851605.1. Lineage (NCBI taxonomy): Eukaryota > Metazoa > Chordata > Mammalia > Pilosa > Myrmecophagidae > Tamandua > Tamandua tetradactyla. Next base: position 121,760,127 of record NC_135333.1, read on the forward strand.
AACAGTTCCCAGAGTTTGTCATGGACTACCATGCCCTCAACTCAGATTTTTCCTTCTAGCTGCTCCAAAACACTGATGGCCTTATCAGAATCATAATAATGGAATCATACAGTATCTGTCTTTTTGTATCTGATTTATTTCACTCAGAATTATGTCCTTAAGTTTCATCCACATTGTCATGTTTCAGGACATCATTTTGTCTAAATGCTGCATAATATTTCATCGTATGACTACACCACATTTTGTTTATCCACTCATCTGTTGATGGTCGCTTGGGTTATTTCCATCTTTTGGCAATTGTGAATAGTGCCTCTATGAACATCATGTGCAAATCACTGCCCTCAACTCTTCTGAGTATATACCAATTATTGGTATTGCCAGGTCATAAGGCAGCTGAATATTTAGTTTGACTCACCAAACTGATTTCACAGTGGCTGCACCATTTCACATTCCCACTCACAGTGAATAACCATTCCAATGTCTGTGCATTGACTCCAGCATATATAGCTTCCCATTTGTTTAAAAGCAACCATTCTTATAGGTGTGAGGTGATATCTCATTGTCATCTTAATTGGTGCTTCCTTTATAGCCAATGAAGATGAGCAACTCTTCATATGCTTTTTAGCCTTCTGTATTTGTTCTTTGGAAAAGTGTCTATTTATTTCCTCTGATCATTTTATAATTAGGTTATTTGTTCTTTTGTTGGTAAGCTGTATAATTTCTGTATGTGCACAAGATATCAAGCCTTTATCCAATATGTGGTTTCCAAATATTTTCTCCCATTGAGTTGGCTGCCTCTTCACCTTATTAAGAAAGTCCATAAGGCACAGAAGCTCTTGATCTTAAGGAGTTCAAATTTGTCTACCTTTTCTTTCACAGCTTGTTTTAGGTGTAAAGTTTAAGAAACTACCTCCTATAACTAAATCTTGAAGATGTTTCCCTACATTTTTTTCAAGAAGTTTTATGGTACTGGCGCTTACATTTAGGCCTTTGATCCATTTTAAATTAGTTTCTGTATAAGGTGTAAAGTAGGGGTTCTCTTTCATTCTTTTGGCTATTGAAATTCAGTTCTCCATGTCCATTTATTGAACAGACTAGCCTGTCCCAATTCAGTGGATTTGGGGGACTTATCCAAGATCAATTGTCCATAAACTTGGTGATCAATCTCTGTACTCTCACTTCTATTCCACTGATCAGTCCTTCTGTCTGCCAGTACCATGCTGTTTTGACCACTGTGGCTTTCTAGTAAGCTTTAAAGTCAGAAAGTGATAAACCTCCTAGTTTGCTGTTCTTTTTTAGGATATCTTTAGCTATTCATGGTCTCTTTCCCTTCTGTATAAATTTGATAACCAATTTTTCCAAGTCTTCAAAGTAGTGTGTTGGGATTTTTATTGGTATTGCATTGAATCTGTAGATCAGCTTGGGTAAGATTGACATCTTGACAATAGTCAACCTTCCTATCCATGAGCATGGAATATCTTTTCATCTATTTAGGTCATTTTTATTTCTTTTAGCAATTTTTTGCAATTTTCTGTATACAAGTCCTTGGCATCCCTGGTTAGGCTTATTCTAGATGTCTAATCCTCTGATTGCTATTTTGAAAGGAATTTTTTTCCTTAGTTGCCACCTTAAATAGGTCATTGCCTGTGTATAGAAACATTACTTATTTTTGTACATTAATCTTGTATCCTGCCACATTGTTGAATATTTTATTAGCTCAAATAGTTTTACTGTAGATTTCTCAGGATTTTCTAAGTATAGGATCATGTCATCTGCAAATAATGAAAGTTTTACTTCTTTCCTTCCTATTTGAATGCCTTTTATTTCTCTCTCCTGTCTAATTGCTCCAGTTAGTACTTCTAATATAATTTTGAATAATAGTGGTGACAATGGGCATTCTTGTCTTGTCCGTGATCTGAAGGGGAATGCTTTCAATTTCTCACCATTAAGTATGATGCTAGCTATGGGTTTTTCATGTATACCCTTTATGATATTGACAAAGTTTCCTTCGATGCCTAACTGCTGAAGCATTTTTATCAGGAAAGGATGCTGGATTTTGTTAAATGCTTTTTCAGCATCAATAGATATGATCATGTGATTTTTCCCTTTTGATTGTTAATGTACTATATTACATTGATTGGCTTCCTTATGTTGACCCACCTCTGCATTCCTGGTTTGAATCTCACTTGATAATGAAGTATAATTATTTTAACATAGGCTTGGATATGATTTGCTAATATTTTTTTAGTAATTTTTGCAACTATCTTCATTAGGGAGATTGGTCCGTAGTTTTCTTTTTTTCTATTGTCTTTATCTGATTTTGGTATTAGAGTGATGTTAGCTTCACAAAATAGGTTAGGTAGCATTCCTTTTTCTTCAATTTTTGGAAGAATTTGAGCAGGACTGATGTCAGTTCTTTCTGAAGTTTGATAAAATTCTCCTGTAAAGTCAGAGGGTCCTGGGCTTCTTTTTTTTTTTGAGAAGCCTTTTGATGAGTAATTGGATCTCTTTATTTGTAATTGGTGTGTTGAGCTTTTCTATTTCTTCAGAGTCAGTATAGGTAATTTGTGTGTTTCTAGGAATTTGTCCATTTCATCTAAGTTATCTAATTTGTTGGCATATAGTTGTCCATAAAATTCTCTTAAAATTTTTTAGTTTCTTCATGATTTGTGCTAACAAACCCCTCTCATTTCTGATTTTATTTATTTGTGTCCTCTCTCTTTTCTTCTTTGTTAGTCTAGCTAGGGGACTATCAATTTTCTTAATTGTCTCAAAGAACCAACATTTTAGTTTTCTTGATTCTTTCTATTGTTTTATTGTTCTCCAGTTTGTTTATTTCTGCTTTAGTCTTTATTATTTCTCTTCTTTAATTTGCTTTGGCGTTAGTTTGCTGTTCTTTCTCTAAATTCTCCAGGTGAGCAGTTAAATCCTCAAGTTTTGACCATTCTTGTTTTTTAATATAGGCATTTAAGGCAATAAATTTTCCTCTCAGTGCTGCCTTTGCCACATTTCATAAGTCTTGATATGTCATATTCTCATTATCATATATCTCCAGATATATGCTGTTTTCTTTAACAATTTCTTCCTTGACCCACGATTATTTGAAACCGAGTTGTTTAATCTTCATATATTTGTGAAAACTCTGGGTCTTGGTGATTTATAATTTCCCATTTTATTCCATTGTGATTAGAGAAAGTGCTTTGAATAATTTCAGTCTTGTTGAAATCAGAGACTCAGTTCTTGTCCCATTGTATGATCTATGTTGAAGAATGTTCCATGTATGCTAAAGAAAAATATGTATCCTGGTGTTTGGGGATATAATGATCTATATATGTCTATTAGAGCTAATCCATTTATCTTGTTGTTTAGATTCTCTATTGATCCTCTGTGGGCTTGTTCTATCTATAGCAGAGAGTGTGTATTGAAGTCTACTACTATTACTGTTGTTATGTCTATAGCTTCCTTCTGTTTTTCCAATATATGCCATGTACTTTAGAGCTCCTTGATTGGGAGTATACACATTTATGATTGTTATTTCTTCCTGGTGAATTGTCCCTTTTATTAATATATAGTGTCCTTCTTTGGCTCCTATGACATCTTTGCATTTAAAGACTAGTTTGTCTGATATTAGTATGGCTATTCCTGCTTTCTTTTGGTTACAGCTTGCATAGAAGGTCTTTTTCCATCCTGTCACTTTCAATCTGTGCCCTTGAGTTTAAGATACATCTTTTTTAAACAGCATACATATGGATTATGTTTTTTATATATTCTGTCAGTCTGTACCTTTTAATTGGTGAGTTTAGTCTATTAACATTCAAAGCAATTACTGTAAAAGCAGTTCTTGATTCTACCATCTTGTCCTTCAGTTTTTATTTGTCAGATTTGTATATTATTTCCTTCTCTCTCTCTCTTTTCCTTTAAATTACCTTTACTCATATTCTGCAATTCTGTGCCCAACTCCAGACCTTTTTCTCCTGTCTTTTTTTATCAGCTGACAGGGCTCCCTTAAGTATTTCTTGTAGAGCTGATCTCTTGTTGATTAGTTCTCGCAATTTTTATTTATCTTTGAAGATTTTAATCTCTCCCTCAATTTTGAAAGATAACTTGACTGGAAAAAGAATTCTTGGCATTTTTCATTCAGGATCTTAAATATATCATACCACTGTCTTCTTGCTTCCATGGCACCTGTTGAGTAGTCTAAAGTCAGTCTTACGTGTTTTCCCTTGTATGTAGCAGATTGCTTTTCTCATGCTGCTTTCAGGACTTTCTGTTTCTCTTAAACACCTGACAGTCTGATTAGTATGTGTCTTGGGGTGGGCTTATTCGATTTCTTCTGTTTGTAGTTCACTGGGCCTCTTTAATATGCATATCTGTGTCTTTTACAATGTTTGGGATGTTTTCACCAATTATATTTTCAAGTAACTTTCCCAACCCTTAACTCTTCTATTCTTCTGGGACACCAATAATCTTACATTTTGGTGCCTCTTGTCCATCATTTCACTAAGATCCAGTTGTATTTTTTCCATCTTTCTTGTCATTTGTTCTTTTGCACACTCTAGTTCTATTGTTCTATCTTCTAGCTCACTACTTCCTTCTGCTTCTTTGAATCTGCTATTGTGTGTCCTCCAGTTACCTTTTATTTAGTTTACTGCATCTTTCATTTCTGTGAGAGCTGCCATTTTTCTTTTTAACCTCCCAAAGTCTTCTTTATGCTCTTCTACTGTCTTCCTGATATTCTTTATTTCTTTAAAAATATCTTTGAGTAGTTGTTCTATATTTTGTGTCCCTTCTGGAATTTTGATCTGGTCACTTGGCTGTGCCATTTCTCCTTGAATCTTCACATGTTTTGTGATTTCCTGTGGTGTTTAGGGCATTTGATTATCTTGATATGGTTGTTATGCAAGTTAGTTTCCTTCACTCTTCTAAAGTTTTGTATTTATTCAGTTTTTGCTGAATGATTCCTTTTATACTTTGTCAGTTATTTCCTGTGAAATCAAGGTCCAGATCTCATGTAGGGAATACAGTTCAACTTAAGGGTCTACTATCAGATAGGCCGGGATGCACGGACATTCCAGTGGCAGAATGGCTCACTACCCTGCAGGAGACCCAATGTGAACTCCTAGTCTATGCAAAAAAAAAAAAGAACAAGAAAAGAAGAGGAAAGGAAAAAAGATGTAATAATAAATTTAAGTAATAATATAATAATAATATGAAACACAATAACAAGACCACCACAAAATACTCCTTTAGAGTAGTAGGCACCAGAATCAAAGGAGACACCCTAGGACATACTGGGAGTGAAGTCAGGCTAGTGCTCACCAGAGGGAGAGAAAATTTAAGAGGAAAATAATAATAGTACTAATAAAAATAAATGAAATGGAATGGGGGGGGTGGGTGCAAGGGTAGTTCAGTGGTAGAATTCTTGCCTGCAATGCAGGAGACCTAAGTTTGAGTCCCGGCCCATGCACTTCCCAAACAAACAAGAAAACAAATGAAAAAACAAACCAAATAAAAATTCAACAAATGGTGCTGCAATAAGGGGATTTGCACATAGTGAAAGAATGAAATGTGACCCCCATCATACAGCATGCAAAGAAAAAGAAAGCTTTTTAAAAAAATGAAATGGAATAATAAAAATATGCGTGAAATAAAAATAGATATGAGTAAAATATAATAATACAAAATATCTATACAAACTTTAAAAAATAATGAAAAAAGCAATTATATTACTAATAAAAGTGTATAGAAAGAATATGTTTTAAAAAGTAAAAATGTTAAAGAATATTAAGAGGAAAAAATAAAATAAATAAAAATAAAGACCTAGGCAGATAGGGAGTTAGCTTGCCTGCACTTACCCCTTCCCCAGAGCAGGTGGCAACTATGAGGGTCCTCTTCCCTCAAGGTCTGCCCTCCCTGTCCGGTGTAGCCGACCTGCACTTACTGCATTTGGCCAGCAGATAGCGGGCTAGAGTCTCCTTACTCCTTCCTCAGCTCCACCCCTCCTGGTTGGAGGGACTGGAGGTTGGTGAGTTCAGCAAGGAGGCTGCTTGGGCATGGATGTTGCCCTGTCAAGGGCAGGTGGCAAGTGGCAGGTGGATCTCTGGGGACTGGAGAGCTGACCAGCATATGGGGGTCCGTTGATCAGCCGACCCGCAGCGCTGGTAGGACTTCCAGACACCACGGCTGCAGGTGGCTTTCCCCGCACTGGACTGGATGATCACTTCCCCCACCAGAGGCCCGCACCACTGTGGACTATTGTCAGCCTCCCGGCTCCCTAAAGGCGCTGTCAGCTGCGACCACGTGGGGAGGTTTCCCCTGCCAGCAGCTGTGCAAGATGAAGCTAAGGAGGGTCAGTTCCCTCCAATTCCACCTCCCCGGCGCACCACAGCCTGCCTGGTGTGGATCCCGGTCACCCGACTCACTTGCTCTCCCCCAACCTTCTCCCCCGAAAAACTGCCTAATGACCCTGCTATACTAACCACACCCCAGACCTCCAGTTCTGGACATTTTCTCCTCGTCTTCTATCTTGTTTCACGGAGCAGTAGTGAACTCACTCCACTCCCGTCTGCCATCCCAGAAATCCAAGAAAATTGTAATCTAACATAGAGCAATGAAAGGCAGAAAGGGTTGTTCAAAAATATAAAGTCAAAAGTATATGTACCCTTTCTTGAGAAGGTAGCTATATGTGGAATTATATATAAAATGGTACACAGAATTGAACACATGAATATGAATTGTAATTTATGTGCTTTCCCAGGGAGGCCAAAAAAACAGGACAACAGGTTTTTAAAATCCACAGTCTGTGATCAATTAATTTCAACAATTTCAAGGACTCATAAAAAATATTGGAGTATCCTTAGCCACTGATGTTCCTTCAATCACGTATTTATATATATGTTCTGCCCTAATGGATTCTCAAGATAGATTCCTGAAATAGATTGATCAATTTGTCTAGTCTCTGAGATCACAGGTTCATACTAGTGTTTAATATTCAGACAATGACAGTTCTATTTTAATGATTTTTTTTCTAACTACTCACATATTATTCACTGAAACTGTTCTTGCTCATATTTCTAGACTGACAAAATCTCTTTATTGGATATTCCTATAGTACAAACTTTGTAATGTGTACCCATATGTGCTGATTTGAGTCTATCATGTACCTCAGAAAAGCCTTGTTTTAATCCTGACCCAATCTTCTGGGGACAGCCATTGCATTTAATCCTGATTCAATACTGTCGGTTAGAAACTTTTTTTGTATGCCTTATGGCAGGGTCACATTTCATTCTTTTTCCTTGTGAGTATCCTGTTACTGCAGTACCATTTGTTGAAGTTTTTTGTTTGTTTCTGTTGATTTCTTTGTTTGTTTGGGAATCGAACCTGGATCTCCACATGGCAGGCGAGAATTCTACCACACCCACAGAAACTTTTGATTAGATTATCCCATAAAGATGTGACACACCCAATTGTGTGTGTGACCTTTGATTAGATAGAGATGTGACTCCACCCATTCCAGGTGGGTCTTGATCAGTTTTCTGGAATCCTTTAAAAGAGGAAACATTTTTCTAGAGAGTAAGAAATGACAGAGAGAGAGACTGACACAGATGCCAACACTTGGTGAAAAGAAACATGGATATTTGAGATGCTTAGAGCCCAGCAAACACTGCCATGAGATGTCAAGCAAGCTGGAAGCTGGAAAAGGCAAGAGAAGCCAAGAGATAAAGGTCAGTACCAAAGAAGCAAAATGAGGAACCCCCATAGGAACAGAAGCTGAAAGCAATGGAGCCCAGGAACAAGGGACCAGAAGATGTCACATGTCACTTCCAACTGACAGAAGTGTTTTGTATCCAGTGAACTTCCTTGAATTAAGGTATCTCTCCATGGATGCCTTAGCTTGGGTATTTTTATAGGCTTAGAACTGTAAACATGGAACTTATTAAATTCCCCTTTTTAAAAGCTGTTCCAGTTTTGGTATATCACATTTTGGCGGCTTGCAAACTAAACACCATACCTTAATTATATTACCTCTTCATTTTAGCAGGATTAATTAGAGAGTATTTATTAAAGTATATATTTATATTGATCACTCTGATTTAAGATGGGCCCTGATGTAATTGAAAGCTTACTGAATGAATGGTGTAAAAAAAGAGGCCAAATTATATACCACACTATGAACAAGATTATTCAGCCACCCTGAAAGAAAAATAATAAGGGATCCTTCCTATGAATAATCTTGGTGTGAGGTCTCTGTAATGTCCTATTCAGTCCCTCCCATTGGCAGCCCATTAAGTCTAGCTGTGGAGACCCTAATCAGATCCTGTCTAGAGTTCTAAAAGCTCATGTTTTTTAAACAACCATCATAATTTGTGTAGCATTACTTTGAAAAAATCTACCAGATTTCTTTTTAGAAATCTAATAAATATATAGATCTATTGGGTTCCATTGAACCTGTCCACTGAAAAATTGGAAGTCGTCAGAAAAAATTACTAGAGATAGAGCATTGTTCCAAAATCTATAAGATGTTCAGACCAGCTCAAATAGGACCTAGGTTAGAATAAAATACACTTACTAGAGTTTAATTACTTTTCACTGAAAAAATCCGATTCACACGTGAAAAACTCTGTGATGATAAACCCAAATTATCTTAATGCTTGAGCATGTGAATATGTTACTTGACATGGTAAAAGGGAAATGGCAGATGTGATGAGGTTATGAACTGTAAAATGAAGAGGTAATCCTGGATTATCCAGGTGGGCCCAGAATTAATAAGAAAGATTTTTACAAGAGAGAATCAGGAGGATCATGTCAGTAGAAGATTTGATATAGAATGTAAGAGTTTGGAATGATGCAAGGAAGGGACCATGAAAAAGGAAGCAAGCAGTTTCTAGAAACTAAAAATGTCAAGGACAGAAATTCTCACCTGAAGCATCCAGAAGTTACTCAGCCCTGACAACCTCTTGATTTCAGTTATTTGACTTCTAGAACTTAAGAGAATAATATTGCACTGTTTTAGACAACTAAATTTTTGGTAAAACTTGACTGCTATAATAGGAAATTAATACACCTGGAGGAAAAAAATTGCAAAAATAGATAGGCAAACATATCCTGACTAATTACAGTTATTAGATACCATAATGTAATTAATCCAAAGAGAACTCCAATACACCACCTTCCACACAAGTAACTTTTTTGGGGAGACCATGCAATCATACCCCCTGAGAATTCTTTTAAACAATTAGAGAAGAGCAATGTTATATGGTAAAAAAAAAAAAAAAAAGTCATGGTCCCGATAAAAGTTGAGCTACACAAAAGACCTAAATGGGCAAAGAGCTGTTCCTATTGCAAAAGGATTCCCACCAGACAATTTGATGTTCTAGCAATATTTGTAAGCATATTATCCAAACATTGACCATAGCAGAGCAGCTGACTTGGAAGTACTCTTTTAATTATTCCAGGTTAATCCAGAAGTAACATTCACATCAAGCCATAATGAACTATCATGTTGATAGAAATCATACACAGTCAATTATTACAAACATCTAACTTAGTGGTACAAGATATTATTTATATGGTAGTGGTTGGTTCACACTAGGTGCCCTCCATCTTGCAATAATCAATCTGCAATCTTTCCCATATTCCATTGAGTCTGATCATTAATCTGTTATCAATCCTCTATATATTACAATACTTGAAAATTGGGATTACATCCCCCAGTCGACTGATTTCATACTCACTGTTCCATTAACAACAATTTAAGAACGCTAATATCACATATTCAGGAGCAGACATTTAAATTTATTTTAGTACCCCTGAGATATGACCTGAACATCATCCTCCCTATAATCATGACTGCTGTGATTGATTTCATAAGTTACATGCACATACCCAGATCAATGACACATATGCCCCCAGTCATATCCCCAGCTCTGAGCAAGCTCTGACCTGCACAGCTGGGTCACATCCACCCACAGCCCATGCAGATGCAACATCGGCCCACTGCCCTGAGCTCTGTGCATGCTCACAAAGGGCCCTGTGCCCTAGACCATGCATACCAGGGCCCCACCCTCCAGACACTTGCCCTGCACAGACACATCCTCCCCGCCACTGGGCACATGTGCATTCATGCATTGACTTCTTGACCCCTGCACTCCAACCCCCTGCCCCACAAATGTGCACACTTGCCTCACCTCCCAGCACAGGTGCCCTGCTCCCACGCTGATAGGTGCTCACAGGTGAAACTCTGCTACATAGTCACCACCATACACATGCGTGCACACCTGTTCCAACTCACTCTACACCTGCACACCTGCGCCAGGGCACAGCCCACTCAGTACCACCCCACCAACCCACACCCCACAACCCCAGTGACCTACATGCACCCACATCTGCAATCAGGGCCCTCTGGGTGCCTCCCCCTGCATAAGGAGACACATGCACACTGTCCCCCAGTGCTCCGATCTCTGTGCCACCTACCCTACACTTTGATACACAAGACCCTCAAATCCACGCACCCACCCACATCCTACCTACACACTAGCCATTATGCATTCACATAGCCTCCCCATCAACCTCCCACCATGCTCTACCTCGGTGTCCCCCATGCTGCACCCTGTTCCAGTACTCCAAATTTTTCCTGACCTGCACCCCATACTCTCAGCTCCCAGACCACACCTCCCCAACCTCGTGACCTTCACCCATGCTCATAGGCAACAACATAGCATCCCCAACCTGTGCTGCAACGTATCAGTGCACTGTTGTGCCTTGCCCCACATCCTGCATCCAGCCCCACATCCATCCCATAAATGCAATGCTTTAGACTCCTGACAGACTACTGAAGGAATCAACTTCCAAAGTAAACCTATGAAGATATTTATATGCCTCAAAGACAACAGAAGATCACTAAGCACATCATGATTCAGACACATATAGCCCAGCTTAATGACTAAGTTAAAATACCAAAGGAGACATTATACTTTGGAACAACTAATCAAAGATGTTCATATAACACTACTAAATAAGGTAAATGGGATGGCTAATGACAAAAAGGAGATCAAGCAGACACTAGAAGAACATAAAGAGAAATTTGAAAACATAAATAGAAAAATAGCAGATATCACAGAAATTAAAGATGCTGTAGACCAAGTCAAAAATATAATCAAATCACATACAACAGAATACTTGAAGAAGCAGAAGAAAGAATAAGCAAACTAGAGGACATGACAACTGATTTCAAACACTCAAAACAGCAAATGGCAAAAAGATGGAAAATTTTGAATTAGGTCTCAGGGAAATGATGGATGAAAGAAAGCACACAAATATAAGAATCATTGGTGTCCCAGAAGAAGAGAAGAATAAAGGGCTAGAAAGAGTAGTTGAGGATATAATGGGTGAAAATTTCCCAACCCTTATAAAGACATAAATATGCAAGTCAAAGAAGATCAACGAATTTCAAATAGAATAAATCCAAATAGGCCTTTTCCAAGACACATGAAATCAGTCTGTCAAATGTTGACCAGAAGCAGAAAATCCTGAAAGCAGCAAGAGAAAAACAATCTACTATATACAAGGATAGCATTTAATACTGAGTTTAGACTACTCAACTGGCACTATAGCGGTGAGAAAGCAGTGGTATGATATATAATCCTGAAAGGTATGATAAGATCCTGAAAGAGAAAGACTTCCAGCCAAGAATTTTGCACCCAGCCAAATTGTCCTTCAGAATTGAAGAAGGGATTAAAATTTTCTCAGAAAAGCAAATCCTGAAATAATTTGTCAACAAGAGATGGGCTCTACAAGAAATACTAAACAGAATTCTTCCAGTTTAAAAAAAAAAAGAGAAGATGGAGGTCTGGAGGAGGGCACATAAATGAAAAATACCATTAAGGGTAACTTAAAGGAAAAAAGGAGAAAGAGGGAAAAGAATATACAAATCTGACAAATAAAATCCAAAAGATAAGATGGTGGATTCAAGAAACACCTTTACATTAATATCTTTGAATGTTAATGGACTAAACTTACCAAATAAGTGATACAGATTGGCATAATGGACTAAGAAATATGATCTAGCTATATGCTGCTCACAAAAGACTAACCTTAGACATGGGATACAAACAGGTTGAAAGTAAAAGGATGGAAAAAGATGTTCCATGCAAATTGTAACCAAAAGAAAGCAGGAGTAGCTACACTAATATCAGACAAAATAGACTTTAAATGTAAAAGCATCATAAGAGACAAAAAAGGGCATTATATATTAATAAAAGGGACAATTCACCATGAAAAAATAGCAATCATAATATTTATGTTCCCAATCAAGGAGTTGCAAAGTACATGAGACAGCCAGTGGGAAAACTGGAGGGAACAATAGGTGCTTCAACAATAATAGTAGGAGACATCAATATATTACTCTCCTCTATAGATAGAACAACCAAACAGATAAAAAAGGAAATAGAGAACTTAACTTGATAAATTAATTAGATCTAACAGACATATATAGGTCATTACACCCCAAAACACCAGGATATACATTCTTCTCCCAGTGCTCATGGAACATTCTTGAGGACAGATCATATGCTAGGGCACAAAACAGGTCTTTATAAATTTAAAAACTGAAATTATTCAAAGCACTTTTTCTGATCACAATGAAATGAAGCTGGGTATCAATAATCATCAAAGAATGAGAACTTTCACAAATGTATGGAGATCAAATAACACACTCTTAAACCACCAGTGGGTCAAAGAAGTAATCGCTAGAGAAATCAGTAGCTATCTAGAGACAAATGTAAATAAAAATACAACGTATCAGAACTTATGGCATGTGCCAAAGGCTATGCTGAGAGGGAAATGTATTGCCCTAAAATGCCTGCATTAAAAAATGAGAAAGAGCAAAAATTGAGGACTTAACTGCTCACTTAAAGGAACTTAAAAAAGAACAGCAAATTAACCCAAAGTAAATAGAAGAAGAGAAATAACAAAGATTAAAGCTGAGTCAAATGAGTGGGAGAAGAAAAGAACAATAGAAAGAATCAATAAAACCAAAATTCCTGAAAACACCAAAATGAGCTACACTGACTCAGGAAGAAATAGAAGATCTCAACAAATCAATCACAAGAGATTGAATCACTCATCAAAAATCTTCCTACAAAGAAAAGCTCAGGGGCTTCATAAGGGAATTTTATCAAAATTCCAAAAAGAACTAACACCAATCCTGCTCAAACTTTTCCAAAAAAAACGAGGAAAAAAGGAATACTACCTAATTCATTTAATGAAGCTAACATCATTTTGATACCAAAACCAGATAAAGATGCTATAAGACAGGAAAACTACAGGCTGATCTCCCTAATGAACATAGAAGCAAAAATTCACAACAAAATACTAGCAAATCAAATCCAACAACACATTGAAATAATTATACACCATGACCAAGTGGGATTTATACCAGGAATGCAAGGATGTTCAACACAAGAAAATCAATAAATGTAATATAGCACATTAACAAATTGAAAGGGAAAAATCATATGATCATCTCGATTGATGCTGAAAAAGCATTCAACAAAATTCAACATCCTTTTCTGATAAAAACACTTCAAAAGATAGGAATCAAAGATAACTTACTCAGTATGATAAAGGGTATTTATGAAAAAACCGATAGCCTGCTTGGTACTTAATGGTGAGAGTGAAAACTTTCTGCCTAAGATCAGGAACAAGACAAAGATGCCCTTAGTCACCGTTATTATTCGACATTGTACTAAAAGTTCTAGCTATAGCGGACTTTCTCAAGCAGGAAAAAGAAATAAAAGGTATCCAAATTGGAAAAGGGGAAGTATAATTTTCATTATTTGCAGATGACATGATACTATGCTTGGAAAATTCTGAGAAATCTACAACAAAGTAGATAGAGCTAATAAAGAAATTCATCAAGGTGGCAGGAATACAAAATTAATGTGCAAAATCAGTAAGATTCTATACACAAGTAATTATCTAAGTGAGGAGTTAAAGGAAAAATTCCATTCAAATAGCAAACAAAAGAATCAGGTACCTAGCAATGAATTTAACCAGGGATGTGAAGGACTTGTACACAGAAAACTACATAACATTGCTAAAAGAAATCAAAGATCTAAATAGGTGAAAAGTTATTCCCTGATCATGGATAGGAAGGCTTAATATAGTTATGATGTCAATTCTACCCAAATTGATCTAGAGATTCAATGCTGTACCAATAAAAATTCCAAAAACCTACTTGGAAGACTTAAAAAAGCTAGTCACCAAATTCATCTGGAAGTGAAAGAGAGCCAAAACAGCTTGAAAGCATCCTAAAAAAGAACAAAGTGGGAGAATTAATACTTCCTGACTTTAAATAAAGCCGTAGTAGTCAAAACAGCATGGTACTGGCACAAAGACAGAAATATTAACCAAATGAATAGAATGAGAATGCAGAAATAGACCACCAAATCTATGGTCAAGTGATTTTTGACAAGGCCCCCAAATCCACTGAACTGGGACAAAATAGCCATTTCAATAAATGAGCATGGGAGAACTAGATACCAATAGCCAAAAGAATGAAAGAGGACCCTTATCTTACACCCTATACAAAAATTAACTCAAAGTCGATCAAACACCTACATATAAGAACTGGCACCACAAAGCTTCCAGAAGAAAATGGAGGGAAATAGCTTCAAGATCTAGTAATAGAAGGTAGCTTCCTAAACTTTATACCCAATGCACAAGCAACAAAGGAAAGAGTAGATAAATGGGAACTCCTCAAAAGCAAATGCTTCTGCCCCTCAAAAGTTTTTGTCAAAAAGGTAAGGAGGTTGCTAATTCAATGGGGGAAAAATATCTGGAAATCCCATATTGGACAAAGGTTTGATATCCTGTATACGTAAAGAATTATACAATTTAACAACAAAAGAACAACTCAATATAAAATGGGCTAAAGATATGAATAGGTATTTTTGTGAAGAACAAAAACACATGGCTCAAAATTACATGAGAAAAATGTTCATTTTCATTAGCTATAAGGAAATGCAGATTAAGACTACAATGAGATACCAACTCACACCTATAAGAATGGCTGCTATTAAGCAAACAAGAAACTACAAATGTTGAAGAGGATGCAGAGAAACTGGTGGGAATGTATAATGGTAAAGCTGCTATGGAAGGAAGTTTGGTGGTTCCTTAGGAAACTAAGTATCAAGTTGGCCTGTGCCCCAACAATAGCACTACTAGGTATATACCCGAAAGTCCTGAAAGCAGTGACACAGCAAACATTTGCACACTGATGTTCCTAATAGCATTATTCACAATCGCCAAAAGATGGGAACAATCTAAATGCCCATAAAAAGATGAGTGGATTACCAAAATGTGGTATATAGAAGCTAAAGGTGTGTGAATGGTCAGCTAATGAGTTTGAACTCAAATGCAAGGGAATAGAAAGAAGTGAAGGCAGTTCTTTAGTGGGTCTATAAGTAATATTACCATATTGAAGGTGAACATGATTAAAAGGGGCTGTATAGACTTATGTATCACACTGATTAACACTAGAAATATAAATAAATTCATGAAAGGACTATTTCAAAGGTATGATTCATGTGCAAAGAGTTTTTAAGTACAGGATACAGGGGGGAAACTGCTATTGCATGCTATAGGCTACATTTAACAGGAAAACTTCAGCAGTTCTACATCAACAGCAGGACAAATAATGGGTTGGCAGGGAACAGGAGTTAAGGGGACTATTCTAGTTTGCTAGCTGCTGGAATGCAATATACCAGAAATGGAATGGTTTTTAGCAAGGGGAATTTAATAAGTTGCTAGTTTATAATTCTAAGGCTGAGAAAATGTCCCAATTAAAACAAGTCTATAGAAATGTCCAATTTAAGGCATCCAGGGAAAGATACCTTGGTTCAAGAAGGCTGACGATGTTCAACATTTCTCTCTCAGCTGGAAGGGCACATGGTGAACATGGTGGTATCTGCTGGCTTTCTTGTGTCTCTGCCAAAAAGGGGATCTCTCCAAAATGTTTCCTCTTTTAAAGGATTCCAGCAAGCAACTCCACCTTCAGTGGGTGGAGACACATCTCCACGGAAATCATCTAATCAAAAGTTACCACGCACAATTGGGTGGGTCACATCTTCATGGAAACAACCAAATGCTCCCACCCAGCAATACTGAATGAGGATCAAAGGTCATGGTTTTCTGGGGTCCACCACAGATTCAGACTGGGACAGGGATGTTGGGATTTCCTATTGTGTGAGGGTATGGTTGTTGGTTATCTTTCTCTTGGGGACAATGAAATTATCTAAAGATGAGACTGTTGATGGACTGTGGACTTTCAGCTTTATACATGATGCCTAAGCAGTGCAGGAGGCTGAAGGATGCACTGACTAAGAAGTACGTTGGTGAATGATGGCGTGCACATATGAGTGAATATTGTGCTGCTTCAAAAAGGAATGAAGTTGTGAGGCAGGCAACATTATGAATAAACATGTGGGTCATTTTGTGAGGCAAAATAAGCCAGAAACAAAAGAACAATTACTGTAAGGGCTCTTTAGAAAATGCTTATAAGAAAACAGGGTCCTAAATTGTAAGCTCTTGTAGCAGACATATTACTCTGGAGTGATAATTATTGTTTCTGGATTTTGAAAGGCTGTTTTATATATGTATAACCTGGTAGTTAGAGAGAATAATGAAGCAAATAAAGTCAGAATCAAGGTAATTAAAAACACAAGGATAAGGAAGACATTGTCTATATTTTAGAACCCCACCTTGCTCTTTGAGACCAAAGGAAGAAAGGCTTATTTTGTCTGGAACTTAGATTTTCTGTAACACATAATCTAACTCAACCTGTCTGGATAGCTCATTTGAACAATCAAAACACAGTGAACCCAGAATAAGAATGAGGACCTTTAATCCTGTATAGCTTAATGTAATGCCTGGACATATCCTAGAATATATTAAGCAGATAATAAAATGTATTGGCAAAGTCCCTTGAGGGATGGGAGAAAACATATGGAACTATTAAACTTTTCCACAGGGGGAGCCCCTGATACTGTGTCAAGTATTAGGGCCACTCAAATTATTTAAGCCAAATCCTTGACTTTGAGGCTTACTCTTGTGAAGCTGATATATGTAGTGAAGAAGTTTAGCCTACCTACAGGTGCCTAAGAGTTACTTCTGGAGGGCCTCTTTTGTTGCTCAAATATGGCCTCACTCTCTCTAAGCCCAACTTTGCAACTGAAATCATTGCCCTCCGCCTTATGTGGGACGTGACACCCAGCGGTGAAAGTCTCCCTGGCATCATGGAAAATGACTCCCAAGGATGAGTCTGGCCCTGGCAGCATGAGGTCAACAATTCCATCCTCAACAAAATGGGGAAAGGAAATATAACTAATAAGGTATCAGTGGCTGAGAGAGTTCAAATAGAGTCGAGAGTCTACTCTGAAGGTCATTCTTACTCAAGCTTCAGCTAGATCTTGCTACCTATCATAACTCACCAAACCAAAACCCAAACCATTCCAGCCAATCCTAAAGAACACCTAGGGCAATATATAAGATATACAAAAGTTTCATGCACAGGGTAACTTTCCAGAACGCTACAACCTCCAGATGGGTCCCTGGACCAGATAAATCCCGAAACCTAGAGGGCCAGCCTCTCCAGATCATCAGCTAGTTCCATCTCTCTACCCCATGTTACTGACAGCCTCTTCCAACATGAAAATGTCAGAATGGTCACAGCCCAAATACCACTAAAAAGCGAGATAGAAAGATCAAAGGGCATGGTGGAGTCATAAAGGAGAAGGTAGGGTTTAACAAAGGAGTATGATTGTTGAATCAGTATACTGAAATTTCTTTTAGTCTCAGTATCTTTGAGCAGTTAGAAGTAAAAAACCTAAAATTCTGGAATGAAACCCATATCAAACTCTGAAATCTATTCTGAACTAATTGTTGTGCTGTGCTTTGAAAATTATTGCTTTTTTGTATATATGTTATTTTTCACAAAAAAGAAGAAGAAAAGTTGATTGCGATGATAAAAATATTTATTCCTTTTAGCCTCCTATGTTCTGGAGCAACTAGAAAGAACAATCTGAGATGATGGTATGGTAGCCCATGACAAACTCTGGAAACTGCCCTGTACACACTTGCTGAGGAGTGCTTTGAAAACTATTGTGTTTTCCTTCCTCTGCTTTGTATATATGTTATATTATACAACAACAAAAAAAGTTTTTAAAAAACACAATGGTGTCACAGAACAGCAGATTTGAAGAGGCAGAAGAAAGGAATGGTGAGCTACAGGAAAGTACAACTTAAATCCTATACACAAAAGAATAAATAGGGAAAAGAATGGAAAAATATAAGCAGGGTCTCAGGGAAATGAATGACAACATGAAGCAAATGCATATACATGTGATGGTGTTGCAGAAGGAGAAGAGAAGGCAGAAGAGGCAGAAAGAATAATGTAGAAAATAACCACTGAAAATTTTCCATCTCCTATGAAAGACAAAAAATTACAGATCTAAGAATCACAGCATACTCTGAAAGAATAGACCCAAATAAACCTACTCCGAGATGCTTACTAATCAGACTGACAAATGTTGAAGACAAAGAGAAAATTCTGAAAGCAGCAAGATAAAAACAATCCATCACTTACAAGGGAACCTCGATAATTCTATGAGCAGATTTCTCAGCATAAATCATGAATGTAAGAAAGCAGTGGTATGATATGTTTAAGATACTGAAGAGAAAAACTACCAATCAGGAATTCTATATCAATCAAAACTGTCCTTCAAAAATGAGGGGAGAATTTTAAATATTTTCAGACAAATAGACAATGAGAGAGCAGGAATTCATGAACAAAATACCTGCTCTACAAGGAATAGTAAAGGAAACACTACAGGCCCATATGGAAAGAGAAGAAAGGATGTTTTAATATGCCGAAGCTGCCAGAATGCAATGTGCCAGTAATGGCTTGGCTTTTAAAAGGATAATTCATTACATTGCAAGTTAACAGTTCAAAGGCCAGTGTCCTCATATAAATTGTGGTGGTGAATGCATAACTATGTGATAATATCAGGAACCATTGGTTGTTTACTTAAGATGGATTGTATGCTGTGTGATTGAAACTTAAAAAATAAACAGAAAGATACAAGTTCTGGAGAGAATGTGTATACATAGCATGGAATATTGAGTGGCTGCAAAACCAAATGAAATTGTGAGGCATGAAACCTTGAGGATGGTATGTTGAGTGATAAAAACCAGAAACTAAAGGACAAATATTAGAAAGCCTCACTGATATTTACTAACTAAAACGTTCAAATGCTGAGAATTAAATTCAAGCGGAAGGCTCATTGTAATTGTTCTTAGAGTGTAAATTCTTACAGCAGTCACAGCAACTCCTGAACTGTAACCATTATTTCTAAATTCTGACATGATTTCTGAATTCTCTTTGTGAATAATGAGGTTGGTCCTGGAACTTTGGGTATCTGTCTGATGCCTGAGATCTGTCTGATGCCTGAGACTGAGAGCTAGAGTTCTGCAGCTATGAAAGTCTGCACTACCCCATACAGCAACTGAAAAAAGCTGAAAAAGAGATCAGACTTCAATTAGGGCTATAAATGAAGCAGATCTGTTTAGAACTATATTAAATCAGACTAAAGGGTAAAGGATAATTTTAACTATGTGTTTTTTGTTTTGTTTTGTTTTGTTTTTTGCATGGGCGGGCACTGGAAATTGAACCCAAGTGTCTGGCATGGCAGGTGAGAATTCTGCCTGCTGAGTCACCATGGCCCACCCTTTTGTCTTTTTTACCTTTTATGATTTAGGATTTTTTTTTTCTGCATGGGTAGGCACTGGAAATTGAACCCAGGTCTCTGGCATGGCATGTTAACAATCTTCTAAAACTTCAACTTCTGTTGGAGACCAAAGGAAGAGAGAATTATTTGGTGCAAAATTTATATTTTCTGTAGCAAACTATACAATTTAATTAGTGTGGTCAGTTTATTCGACACCATAAGCACATGGGAACATGAATAATAAGTGAACTCTTGTTGGTTTGTACAGGTTATTGTGACACCCTAAAAAACCCCAGAGTAACCTGGGCAGAAATAAAAATGTGTTTGCAAAGTCCCCTTTAGGAAATGGGGAAAAAATGTGGAAATATAAAACTTTCCCACATGGGGAATTCTGTATACCCTCAGAAGCATTGGGGACTACTAATTTAATAGGCCAAACCCTCAATCTTGGTGCTTGCCCATATGAAGTTATGTAAGAAAATACTTATTATTACCTTTGCATATAATTATAATTATGCCTAAGTGTCATCTCCAGAGAAACTCTTTCATTGTTCAGATGTGACCTCTCTCTCAAATCCAACTTGGCAAGTAAACTCACTGCCCAGCTTCTCCCTCCTCCCCACCATCTCATCTACATGGACATGACTCCCAGGTGTGAAAATTTCCTTAGCAATGTGAGATTGGATTTCCAGAGATGAGCCTGGACCTGGCATCATGGGATTGAGAAAGGCTTCTTGACCAAAATTGCGAATAGAAATGAAACAAAAGAGAGTTTCCATGGCCGAGAGATTTTCAAATAGAGTTGAGAGGTCATTCTGAAGGTTATTCTTGTGCATTATATAGCTATCCCTTTTTAGTTTGTAGAGTATTAGAATAGATAGGAGGAAATACCACTTGCTGCACTGTGTTTCAATAGACTCATTCTTAAAGATGATTGTTTAACTATATTGCTTTTATAGCATGACCATGTGATTGTGAAAACCTGTGACTGACAGCCCCTTTATCCAGTGTATGGTCAAATGAGTATAAGAAAGGACATATAATAAATAAATAATAGAAGGGATAAGGGGTCTAGGATGTTTTGAGTGTTATTTTTTCATTTTCATTTTTATTCTCATATGTATGTTTTTGGAGAAATAAAAATATTCAAAAATTAACTGTAGTGATATATGCATAACCATATGATGATACTGTGAACCATTATATTGTATCATTCAGATGATTATATAGTATGTGAAAATATCTCAAAAAATTGCATTAGAAATGGCAAAAAATGTTTAAAAATATTGGAAATAACAGCAAGCTATAGAAATCATAAAAAGAAACAAATGCTATTTCAAGTAACTAAAATATAGTAACTGAAATAAACAATTATGAGTAGATTTCAGATTTGCATAAGGAAGTGGCAGTGTGCTTGAAACTGAACGTGAGAAGTTATCCTAATTTAGAGCAACATAAAAATTTTGAAATCTATGCAGTATTTGGGGATCTGTGAGATTGTACGATGTATATAATGAATGTGCATTCATGGTCTCAGTAGATGGAAGTTTGAAAAAGTGCATTTGAAGTAATAATGACTGAAAATATTTGGGAAAATAACAAATTTCTAAGAAGAATGAATATAAAGAAAGTAAACAAATTACAGATACATATAAAGCTTAATGTATTTTGAAGAGGTATTTTTGGTGAAAGAAGTAGAACAGTTTGTTTAATATCATCTTGCCTTTCACATGTGAGCATGAACAAAATAATAAATATGTGTAGGTGTATGTGTGTATGCAACAAAATATATGCATATAAATATCTATGTATGTGTGTGTGCACCCTTGTACTGGAGAAACATTCATCCATTTATTTATTTTATATAGTCACAAAGCCTGTAAAATGTTAAGGAAAGAAAATTTAATGCAGGATTACTAGGGCAGATAATAAGTAATTCACAGATAGGCGAATGGGTAAAAGGAGGCAAGGAGAAATAAACAAATAATCACAGTACCCCTATTCTCAGATAATCACATTGAATTTAAGGATAGAAGACAAGATAATAATTATATCTCCTTAAATTGATCTATAGAATCCATGCAATCTCTATTTAAGTAAAGCTCAGTAAAAAAATTAAAATTTAAAAAGTATAAAAAATAAGAAAGTAAATAAATAGATAAAAAGAAAAGTTCAGTAAGGTTTTTTGTATCCATACACAGTTTATTCTGAAATTTATATGGCAAAGGAAAGGCAATAGAACAGCAAAAATAAGTTTCAAAAGGAAGAATGAAGTGGGAGGGATCACCCTTCTCTATGCTGAGGCCTCTTATACAGCTACAGAAATCAAGACTGTAGTATGAAGATGCAAAGAAAAATTAAACACTGGGAAGAAATATCACAAATCACATGCCCAACAAAATATTTGTTTCTAGAATATATAAAGAGCTCTCAAAACTCATCATTAAAAAAAAAGCAATCCCCAGAAAAAATGGACTAATAAAATGAGCAGACATTTCAACAAAGAGGATACATAGAGAGCAAATAAGCTCATGAAAATATGTTCAATATGATTAGTCATTAGTGAAATGTGAATCTCACCACAATAGATTCACTACACCTCTATTAGAATGAATGAAACAAAAATAGTGATAACACAAAAGGCTGGTAAGCAAGGATGCAGAGAAACAGTATCACTCATACATACCTGATACTGATGAAAAATTATACAGCTAACCTAAGAAAGTAGTATAGCAGTTCCTTTTACATCTAAAATGGATTTACCTTTCAACCCAGCAATTGCATTCTTGGGCTTAGAAGAAATTCTCCCTAAGAGCCTCTGAAATGAAACAAACCTGATTCAGCTTACTGGCCTGTAAAACTGTGAGATTTCTATTGTTTAAGCAGTATTTCTGTGGTAAATTATTTCAACGAGACTAGGAAAACACTACATCATGCATGGATAAATAGGCTGAAGATTCTTTCCTTTAGTGTAACTGGTTGGGATTGCTAAAGTGTTGGGTAGCTGATGGCTGGAGGTAAGCAGCCATACTGAGTCAGTCACACAGACACACAGCACACAGCACATGACTCAGGAGACAACCCTCAGGGGTGAGTGGAAGGCATCCACTTTATTGAGGAAGTACACAGGCTTATATAGGCTGGGAGCATGCAGGGACACGTGTCGGGCTGGGATTGGTCACCGTTATTGCTAGGGCAGAGGGCTGATTTAAGGTTAGTGCTTTTGGCGTGAACCACCGCCAGTTCCGGGAAGAAAGCCGGTTGTGGGTTAGGCCATTTTGTGTTGCCTTGCATCAGCCATGGCAGCCATGTTGGCAATATTTTATGGCTTCTCCAACAATTCATCCTTTTTTGTTTTTTAGCTTCCCAGGTAACTGTGCCTGTCTTAGGTTGCCCCCTCAGGAGGTCTTACCTGTCATTGGCTACCAGCTAAGCCACTGGAAGTGAGGGGCAGCAGTGCCTGTCTTAGGTTGCCTCCCCAAGAGGTCTTACCCATCATTGGCTGCCTGCTGATCATCACACAGGAGGACTGTGATGCGCAGCTTAGGCTGGCTATAATGGAGACCGTGGATATGTGGGTGATGCGTCTTTGCAACAAGGCCAAAGCTTAGACAAGGGTATCATCTGTTGTATGAGGTGAGAGTGTATGCGGGGGGGAGGGGGGTAGGCCAGAAACCACCGGTGTTCGGGAGGGGGATGGAGGTCTCAAGGAGCCCAAGGACTCCCTTGGGACTCAGGGGTACACAGCAGCTGGTGTGAGAGCAGGTGGGAAGGGTGCACAGGGGGTTGTTGACGGCAGCTCACAATAAAAATCTTCAACATTTTTTTTCAGCACTTAAGTTCCTCTCAGCTATGTCTGCAATGAATCTTAAACAAATGGTTTAGCGGGAATCGATGCAACAGGCCTTTAAGCTAGGGGGTTTTTGTCATACCTTGGTTACTGCAAGGAATAGGTTAGGGGGAGGAGGAGGTAGAAGGTGAGGAGCGGAAGGAGGGGGGAGTAAAGGAGGAGCAGGTGGGGCAGCTATGGCGGCGGCAGCCACAGGGGGTGGGGGTAAGGGAGGATATAACGATGCTACCATGGAGGAGGAGAACGGTTTGTATGGAGGTGGGGAAGGCTTGGGTTTGGAAAGGGGAGGCTTGGGTTCGGAAACAGGCAGAGGATCGGGAGCGGAGGTGGGTGGTGGAGAGGATGAAGCTGACGTGACAGGCAGAAGTGAAAGCGCTTCAGAAGGGGCTTCCGTGAGGCATGCATGTATTGCAAGGAGGGTGGGAACGAGACCTAGAGGAAAGGTTTTTCCCTCGTGTTCCTCAGTGGCACAAACACACTGAAGGAGTTTGGACCAAGTATTTGGGTCCCATATCGAGGCAGTTTCGAGCCAGGGTTGGATCACTTAAGAACTTCCCAGCACTCATGTAAGGTTTTCTCAGGGATTTTGAACCATTTCGTGGCCAATAAGGCGTGGATGGCTCAAGCCTGGGGTGCGAAATCTGAGGAGGGAGCATTGCCCATGATAGGGAGAATTTAGAGGGGGCGGTATGCAGAGAGAAACCGCCAAGGGGGCCACTTACTGAGAAGGGGGGTGGCTGTCACTGAGAACAGCCGAGGGGGGTGGCTATCACAGAGAACTGCTGAGGGCGGCCCCACGTTGGGTGCCACTTGTTGGGTACCTGATGGCTGGGGGTAAGTGGCCATACTGAGTCACGCAGACACACAGCACACAGCACACGACTCAGGAGACAACCCTCAGGAGTGAGTGGAAGGCGTCTGCTTTATTGAGGAAGTGCACAGGCTTATATAGGCGGGGAGCATGCAGGGACACGTGTTGGGCTGGGATCGGTCACTGTTGTTGCTAGGGCGGAGGGAAGATTTCCGGGATTGGTCACTGTTGTTGCTAGGGCAGAGGGCAGATTTAAGGTTAGCGCTTTTGGCGCGAACCACTACCAGTTCTGGGAAGAAAGCCGGTTGTGGGTTAGGCCATTTTATGTTGCCTTGCATCAGCCACGGCAGCCATGTTGGCAATATTTATCTTCTCCATCACTAAAGAAAAACCACGTAAATTCCATAGAGGTGGATGAGCATGGTTACATAATGATTTCCACAAGTCATTGCCTGTGACACCTGCACAATGATGTCTGCTTTATGGTTATTTCCACAACAAGATGGAATCCTAAATTACTGAACAATAGTGTGTAGCCATAATGTGAGTCACTGAGTATCCTGATCTGAGTCATTGAGTATCTGTGTACATAAGAAAAAATCATTTTGCTTGGGGAGAAACAATGGAGAATAGCATTGTAATTTTAACGAACTAACAATGTCCTGACCGTTACTTTTATTTCTCTACGAATGCTATGTGTTATAACAAAAAAAGTTTGTAAATATATTGCTAGAAGCAAACGCAAACCTGTTTCAGACAAGGCACAGGATCAGAAAATATTTTGTAAAGTTAATTTGAAAACTCCAAATAATGCATGCGCTGTGTAAAAGAAATGTCCAGAAAAGGAAATAAAATCTATTTTCAAAAGTAGAAACTCAATTAAATACTATAAAAAAGGTGAAGAAAGGAGAGTAATTGAACTTAAAGGGAACATGAAAAGTCACAAGAGGGAAGATGTTATATTAATATACCTTCCACAGGAATTTCCTATTTCTCTGTGAATGATTCAGTGTGGCAATGTCAGAATGTTAGTATGCGTTTTTATCTTATGTCAAACATTGACGATGTTGATGACAAACAAATAACGGAAGGTACTTGTGAAATTATGATCTAAATGGGCCTTCAATGTAAATGGCTCAGACCACAGCCAGTACTTAAAGACCCAGATGTTTTCTTGAATAATGGTCATGGTAACGTGAAAATGAAGAGCTGAGCCCTCTTCAGCTTTAGAAATATTTGTACTCTTAAAATTATTGGTGTATCTTGAAATGGCATGAAATTTCAAATTCATATGATGGACGTTTCAATCTTTTTTTCTTACCCCTAGTAGTAACAAAAGAACCAGGAAATATTATTTGAAAAGATAAACAGATATAGAAATGCCTTTCAAAATTTCAAATATTTTTAATAAATTTCTTAGCAGACAAGGAATGGGAGGGAATTTTTTAATCTGAAAAAGGATTTCTGCACAAATTGACAACCAGCACCCTACTTGATGAAAAATGCAGAGTCTGAATTCAAGAAAAAGATGGATGTCCTTAACACTGGAAACAGTAAGGAAAAATAAATAAAATATATACAAATATTGCTAAGGAAGAATTAAAATCATGATTATTTAATGATGTCATGAAAACAAATTTGAAAAACAAATCAATGTAATTCACCATAGTGGGAGATTAAAAATGAAAAAAATATTCATAAATATGTTTATACGAAATTACGCAGAAGAAGCATTTGAAAAACCCCACATCCATTTCCAATAGAAATTCTTAGCACATGAGAAACAAAAGAATATTTCTTGATTTTGAAAATGCAAATTTGTAGGTTGAACTGTTTCCCTCAAGAAGATTTTTCATGTCATAGTTCCCAACAATATTAAAACCCTGTTAAGAAATACACCTTTGAAGATAAAATTAGTTAACTTGAGGCAAACTGGACTTGGTGGACCCTAATCCAAAATTGGACAGAGATGGAGAGAGAGAGATAGAAAGAAGGTGGCCATGTGGCAAAGGTAGAAAATGACATGGATTTTAGCTTAGTCACTGCCAGAACCCTACAGACTTCAGAAGAAGCATGGAAATGCCTACCCTTTAATTTCAGTTTACTAGATCCCAGGACTGTGAGACAATAAATTTCTGTTGTTTTAAACTACCAGATTGTGGAAATACTTATGGCAGTCCTAGAGAGTTAAGACAGACATCTACAATTAACTATAAGTAATATCATAGTTAATGAAGTGAAATAGTGAATGCTTCACCCCTAGGAGCAGGATAAGGCAGGGATGTGTGCAAATGCCACTTCTATTCAACATTCTACTAGTGGTTATTGCCCAGCAGTTAAGTCAAAAAAGGAATAAAAGCTTAAATCTACTGGATGGATGAAGATAGTTGTCTTCATTTGCTTTCAACAAGATCTACCATGTAGAAAGTCACATATCTTCTACAAAAAAAAAAAAATCAATAGAAGTAACAAGTGGGATTTTAAGTATTGCAGGAATAAATTTCACATGCAAAATCCAAATGTAATGGTATGTGAACAAAGCATCAATAGTAAGTAAAAATTCAAAACTGTCCCTAAAATATGAAATATTTAGGCCAAAATTTGACAAAAGATGTGAAAGAACTGTACACTGGAAAGTAAAAAATTTGCTGACAGAGTCTAGAAAGAGACTTACAAATGGAGGTATATACCAGTTTCATGGATCTAAAGACTAAGTATTGCTGATTTCAATTCTACCCAAATCAATCTCTAGGCTCAGTGAAATCCCAACCAAAATCCAAACCTAATTTATATATAAATTGACAAGCTGATTATGACTTAAACAGAAATGCAATAGACCTAGAAAAAACAAATAATACCTGGAAAATAACAAGGTTATATGACCTACACTATCTGATTTTAACATGTACTCTAGAGCTCTGGTTATTAAGAGAGTATGATCTTTGCATTAATTAGAATCAAGATCAATGGAAAAGAATTGAGACTCCTGAAGTAATCCCTCATATTTATGGTCTCTGATTTTTTATAGAGATGCAAAAAATAATTCATTGAAGAAGGACAGTCTCTTCAACAAATGCTACAGAAGAATTGGATATCCTTATTAAGTAATATGAACTTCTATCCATATCATGCACTATTTACAAAAATGAACACAAAATGAACATTGATATTGGGTTAGGCTACAATTCTTAGCAAAAGCACATAAAGCATGAACAACTCATGAAAAAGTAATTCATCAAAATTGAGAAATTTTCTGTTAAAAAGACACTGTTGGATGGTGTGACGGTGGCTCAGTGGCAGAATTCTCACCTGCCATGCTGGAGACCCAGGCTTGATTCCCAGTGCCTGCCCATGCAAAGAAAAAATAGACACTGTTTAAGAGAAGGCAAATACATACCACAAAATAGGAAAATATTTGAGAATCATTTATCTGACAAAAGACTTTGTAAGAATACTGCATAAAGAACTATCACAACTTATTAATAAGCAAAAACAAACCAAATTATGAAATAAGCAATAATTTAAACAGATACTTCAGCAAGGAAGATATATGGCAGGTACACCAAGAGGACCTCAACCTCATTAGCTATTAGGTGTATACAAATTAAAATTTCTAGTTGGTACTACTACATAGGTATTAATTCCTTAGGAGTATAATAACTGATCATTACAAGAAAGTGGACAAATTATGCACTCCTGCACTGTTTGTGGAAATGTAAATTCATGTAAGTACTTTGAAAAAAACATTTGACAGTTTTTAACCATTTAAGCATACATTCCAAGACCCAGCCATTCCTCTCCCAAGTACTTATCCAATAGAGATGAAATACATGCTATTTCAGAGACTTTGGCATGAACATTCAGAGCAATTTTATTTATAATTTTATTTATAATTGCCTATGAAATTGAAATGACAAATATCATATGAGAATTTTTCTCAGAAATGAAAAGTAATGAACTGTCAATACAGGCAAAAACATAGATGAGTCTCAAAAAAAGTCTTCTGAAATAAGCCAGGTGAAAATAAGTACATTTATATAAATTTCTAGAGGAAGCAAACCAATCTATACCAGCAGAAAAGTGATCCGTGCTTGCCTGTAAATGGCAAAATTGGGTGATGGGCAGGGAAGAGAGATTAAAAAAATCACAAGGAAAATGTTGGGAATGACTGGTATGTTCATTATCTTCATTGTGGTGGTATCTCTAGGGAGTGAAACATACGTCAAATCTTATCAAAATGTGGACTTTATATCTGTGCAGCTCACTGTATATCAATTATACTTCAATAATTTAAAAATGAAAAGCAAAAAAAATCAATAGATCCAAATGTATAAAGCCATAAACCACATGCCAAAATAGGCACACTTATGAAGACTATTATCTTATAACACATGTTAAACGTATTTATAAGAACAAAGTATAAATGGAATTACAAATTAAAATAATGTGCTACAATGACATAATTACAGTGGCAAATATCTGAAATAACCTAATCTTAACTACATAATTTCTAAATATAAATTAGTATTTTAATCTACAGTCTATACTTTCAATCTATAATTTTCACTTTTAGGAATTATTCTCACTTATCTAGAAAAATATTACTATGAAGATGTTTCTGATAGAATGATTAATAACTGTGTAAAATGGAGAACATTATACATTGAATTCATTGGTAAAATATATGCCAACGTCTGTATACAGCTAACTTGATGGATACTGTTAAACAGGAAGGAAGAGAAATTTATACTGTGATAAATTAAGATGTGTCTAAAGATACAAAATCATATTTTCCCATCCAATTATAAAATATGGTTACAAATTTTTATTCATTTGTGAATAATACTTATAACATAGTGGGTGTATTTAGAGAAGAAAAATCTGGATGGTTAAGGTCTTCAATATAAGCGGTAGTTTCATATGAACATACAAACTTTTTCTTCTGCTTTTATAAATGAAAATGCCCAATGGGAACATTTTAAATAATTTATTAAGGGACTATATTCATATAATAGAGTATTTTAATCTGGCAAATGCTTTTAGTAGATGCAAAAGTTTTAGAGTATGAACTGTGTGATTTAATATTGTCCTCCTGACCTGTCTAGTGCTGATGTGTTATCACCTGTCTCCAAGGACACAGTCCCCACTGAAGTCTGTTACCTGTTGTTAGTTTTCAAAGTATGTTATCTGTTGTTGGCTTTTTTTTTGCCAAATTTCATTACTCAGAAAGTTCATTAATGATTTTTGAATGTGTGTCACCAAGGGAAATTTCTTTCATTTACCAGCATATCCAGCTATTTAAACAAAGTCATGCTCTAAACTGTGAAGCACTTCCTTCTGTCTTGGTTATTTAGAATATTATCTCTTCTACCAGTGGATAAAGTTCCTGAAATTCCAGCCTTTAGTGTATTTTATTTGGTTTCCAACAATCAGGGGAGTACTAAAATATTGGGGGCTTATAATAGCACTAACCCTATTATCACATTGTCTGTCAGATTCATTGAGGATTACAATTACAGCAGGCTCTATGCATTCCCAGACATGCCAATAATGGTGAGGATTTAAATGTATTGATCAAAATACTACTTTCAACATTACATTATTAATATTGTCATATTTAACCAGCCAAAAGAAATTCTGTCTTACCCACAGAAGAGCAGCTATGATGAAGTTTTTCTCTTTGATTACAATTCCCTTTACAGCATTAGGTCATATTTTGCTCCTGAGGAGAAAATGTATTTCAACAATAATATTTATGTTTTGGAATGCATCCAACAGATAGTTCTGAAATGTCAATTTTAAGAATTTCCCTTGTATAGATAACTGTCAGTATCTAAGAGGATTTTATGCATGAGAGACAAATGCGCAACTAACAATATAAGAAATGCCAATGGCAATTCTGGCTATATATTCAACTTCAAATTTAAATTAATGATTTATAATTAATTAATATTTTCTAAGTATAGAATTCTATAAGCATAACATCCTCACCCAGGAAATGGATTATATATCACATGAAGAAGAAGAATTTTCTCAAAGAACTCTCTCTTCATTTGAACAGTTGATTGAATGTGAGTATACACAGATATCTGTTTTATTTTACAGTTTGTTAACTTTTATTGTGCAATAAGTTGTAATATCTTGGAGAGGAGAGATATATTTTGAGTATTGAATATTTCTTCAATTTTAAATTCTGAGTAAGGTTTCTGAGTGATGTGTGCATTAAAGAGATATTAGGAGAAAGATGGAAGGAAAGTAGGAGAGCAGGAAAAAATTAAAAAAAAAAAAAACTTTTCAACATCTTGACTTGATATAAATTGCGGAGAGTTGTTGAATGAGAAACCGAAATCTCCTGGAGGTTTTTAACTTGCAAGTAAACCATGTGCATCAGTAAATGCTTCTTCCCTATTTTGGTAACTCGGTGAAATACAAAAATAATCACAGCCAAGTCAGTTCCCTCAGTAAGAAGAGAGCACTGTAAGTTAAATAAGAAAGTAAAATTGCTCATAGCCAAATAAACTGGGTACAATAAAAAAATTATTCTATACATTGCCATGAGAAAATCTCAAATATTGAGATAATGATTATATACTGGAAACATAGGAATCCCTTCTGGTATAAGTAACGGTTGACCAGTGGTGCAACCTAAACACAGAATCAACAAGTTCTTAAGTTCTGAAATAAAGCTGTTATTATTAGGCAAAAATGGTATCATGAAGAAAAATAATTCATTTTACTGGAAATTCAAAGGAAAGAGAAGGTAGTCATCTCTTTTGCTAGAAATAAAGATTATATGCATATGCAAAAAAGACATACATATTAGGGGAAAAAGGCGGATCATGTAAGGTGAAAAACGAGCTTAGGGAGGATAAGGGAAAGTAAACACAAATCTAAAAACCCATGAACAAACAGAACAAATGATTTATTTTCTGCTTAGAGTATGTATACTGAGTCAAGCCAATCTGTTATGTATTAGCATAGGTTTAAACAGTGCAGAGTCAAAAAATACATTAAATCAATGGTTGAACTTTATTAGTTTAATTTGTGAATAAGGAATAATTCTTGAAAGCCAAAGGGCATTATTGCTAACAAAATATTATATGTAATCAGAGGTGAAACCCTAAGCAAAACCCTAAGCAGAGAATGTAAGTAAAATGTAAATTTATAAAATGTAATGGGGAATAAAATAATGAATATGCTGAATTTCAGAACAGAATAATCTAAAAAATAAATCTTTCCAAATATCAGCTGCAGATCAGACAGAAGTCAGCAGTCAGTGATGAGAAATGGTACAATAACCACATTCATTCTGCTGGGACTCACTGATGACCCTCAGCTGCAGGTTCTGATTTTTATATTTCTATTTATCACCTACATTTTGAGTGTAGCTGGAAACCTGACCATCATCACACTCACCTATGTGGATGCCCATCTTAAAACACCCATGTACTTTTTCTTACAAAATTTCTCCTTCATAGAAACCTCCTTCACATCTGCGTGTATTCCTAAATACCTGTACAACATAGCAACAGGTGACAAGGTCATTACCTATAATGCTTGTGTCATCCAAGTGTTTTTTACTGACCTCTTTGCAGTAACAGAATTTTTTCTCCTTGCTGCCATGTCCTATGACCGCTATGTGGCCATCTGCAAACCCCTGCATTATGTGACCATCATGAGCAAAAGAGTCTGCAGGAGTCTCATCATCTGTTGTTGGGCATCTGGTTTGTGTATAATAATCCCACCACTTAATCTGTTTTTGAAACTGGAATTTTGTGACTCTAACATCATTGACCATTTTGCCTGTGATGCCTTTCCTCTAGTGAAAATTGCATGCTCAGACACATGGTTCCTGGAACAGACAGTTACAATCTGTGCTGTACTGACCCTGATTCTGACTCTCACTTGTGTAGTTCTGTCCTATGCTTACATCATCAGGACAATTTTTAGGTTCCCCTCTGTCCAGCAAAGGAAGAAAGCCTTTTCGACCTGTTCTTCCCACATGATTGTGGTTTCCATCACGTATGGCACATGCATTTTCATCTATATGAATCCTACAGCAAAGGAAGAAGTGACCATTAATAAAGCGGTTTCAGTGCTCATTTCTTCTATTTCACCTGCACTGAACCCCTTTATTTATACCCTGAGGAACACACAAGTTAAGAAAGCCTTCAAGGATTTAATCAAAAGAATAAAATTGTTTTCAGCTAAGTAAAGGAAATGGTATGTAAAGAAACACTTCAAACAAAAGATTTATTTTCTCATTTATGATCTGGACATTTTCACTTGTTTATAAATTTGTTTGTGTTTTAATGATCAATAATAGAGTATGAGTGAGATTAATTTTGAGATATTAATTTTCTCAACACTTATTTAAACAAGCTTCCTTTGAACAGTTTCAAGCCAATTCTTTATGCTTATTTTTCATAAAAATAGCTGATAATGTTTTTTATCTCACTGAGAAAACATTTAAATATAATTCTTAAAAAAACTTTTGGAATGAAATTAACTACATAATATTATATTTTTAGAATAATGAAAGTCATTACTATGATCAAGAAATTATAGGGTATAAACCCTTGTAGGACTATTCATATGTTGATGCAAAAACATCCAAGTGCATGCAATAAGAGTAATTTTATGTAAAAACTCTATAAAGAATGAGTTATGGCTAATGTAAAAACACAAACAACATTTTAGAAAGAGAAAATAGCACTTACAATATTGATAAAATGTAGGATAAATGTAACCTCAAAAGACTACTACAAACACATTGAAATGTTGGATAAATTTTAATAAAGATTCTTTTGAACCTGGAAGCACTGCTAGGTTGTAAATAAATAGTAGAAGTAAAGATGCAGCCTAAAGCACAGCAATGAGCTATAAAATGACCTGTGGATGCTCAGGAGAGCGTACCCTGGAGGATGGGAGCAGGGGTTGAATTATGGATCCCAGGGACTTGTGTGCAGAGTCCAGCCTCAATGTGGTAGACGCCCTTGGAATGACACAGTAGAATAAACTCAAGAACTGTCCAATCATTGCACACTCAAAGTCTGAATTAGAAAATCATGCACATTTCCAGAGATACATTTTTTCTGGATAATACTGACTGCCTTTTATTAGGTGTCCTTGATATCCTGTGCCTGCATTTAACACAAATTAAGCCTTTTCAGTCCCAGTTCTCCCATGATAAATCTAATTATACACAAAGAATTTGGAAACCAACACCAATATAATTCCTTAAAAAATTGTTATTTAC
This sequence comes from Tamandua tetradactyla, assembly GCF_023851605.1. Classification (NCBI taxonomy): domain Eukaryota; kingdom Metazoa; phylum Chordata; class Mammalia; order Pilosa; family Myrmecophagidae; genus Tamandua; species Tamandua tetradactyla. Next base: position 121,793,831 of record NC_135333.1, read on the forward strand.
ATCTAATTAAATAACTATTGGCCTGGAAGTAAGGAAATAAAGTCACTTCATTGTAAATTATTTGGAGCATTGAAAAAACCGTACTCAAAAGGAATTCTATTATCTTAAATGTAACTATTACTTGTCAAATTGTCAGGTAGACCAGAAAGGGGACCTTATGTTTGTTAATGAATGTGAAAACAAAAAATTAATGAACTCAAAACAGCATATTAATCATAGAAAATTTAAAAATTTAATGAAATCCTCATGCAGGTTTTGGAAATCAAATAGCAGTGAATATTAATGAGTAAAAAGTTAAAAAAAATTCAATAATTCAGTGGAAGATCTTGGAAAATCAATTAAGAACACATTTAGAATAAATAATGGAAAGAATAAGAGAAATTAATGATCTTTGTCAAAATAAATTTTAATTTTCACACCTTACTTTTCTGAGGTTGATATATAGCATACAATGGATAACATTGAGCACTGCTCATAATTTGTAAACAATTTCTTTTAGTTAGTGAAATTTACAAAGCTTGGTGTCCTAAAACTGATGGGATAGTCTCCCCCAAACCTGCCCCAAGAATATTCTTACATATCTTCCAAAGTCAAGAAATGTAATAGGAAATTAGCAGACTTATTAAGAGATATAGTACTCCAGCTGAAAAAAATGGATATTCTAAAGACAATAAACTCTCTTTATAATTGCATTATCACCAGAAATCAATGAGCAAATATTATTTCACTCATAATAGACAAAACAATATAATTATCAAGGAAATAGATTTTACATGAAATGCACAGAATAAATTTAAAGAAAACTTTAGAAACTTTTTAAAGGAATCTAAGATATAATTTGAGTGAAAGAAAAGCACTCAATGTTCCTGGATGAGAATATTCAATTTCAGCATTTGTATATACAGTTTTATTTATGAATTGTGAAAATATCTATCATTTATTTATTTATTCATATTATGCGATTTGTATATAGTCAACAACTATGTAGAATATTAATGAAAGGCTGTTTTTAAAGCAGACCATAAGTGGCAGGAAATAAGTGATTCAATCAGAGATAAAATGGGTAGAAAGATATTTTTTAAAAACAAGACATTGATCAGATGATCATATTTTCGCATGTGGGTTTGTGTATATATATATATATATATATATATATATATATGTATGTATGTATATTAGGTGGAAAATAAACATTTCTTTCAGGATTTCCATTTACTGCATGAGAGAACCATCAAATATCTACTGCCAGATGAAAAAAGTAGAGTTGTAGTATATTCTAATAACTATGACACTCTCACAGTGAAAATAAACAAGAAATGCAAAGAAAGAAATCTCTATTAAGATATAAATGTTTGGGGTGGGCCATGGTGGCTTAGCAGGCAGAGTTCAAGCCTGTGATGCCGGAGACCCAGGTTTGATTCCCGGTGCCTGCCTGTGCCAAAAGAAAAGGAATGTTAATATGAGCAAGAGCACTGGTACAATAACATATACACCTATCTGTTAACATCAACTGCATTACCAGAAGAATATTTGAAGATAGATGATCACTGTTGTATTGGTTTCCACATTGCAACCAGAATGAATAAAAACATGAAGAATTTATTTTAGGAATTATTGCAATACCAACTGAAAACATTGCTTTAAAGTTTTGATCAATAGAAAATGGTATACAAAATATATTCATCTTATGAGATACTTCTTTTCTTTTAAAAGGAATAAAAAAGAATTTTGCTCTTCGAAAGCTAATTGTCATTTATAGATATGGCAAGATTATGTCTCATATCTTCCATATTAGTTCATAATTCACAGTAAAATATATAAAACCAATTAATGAATGGACTTTTTAGAATAAATACAATAACAAATCAACCTTATAAGTCAGTTCCCTATATAACCAAACAAAAGAAGTATATATTTACATTGATCACTCTGATTTGAGGTAGGCCCTGATATAACTGAAACTTTACTGAACAAATTGTGTAGAAGAAGAGGCCAAACTATATAACACACTGTGAACAATGTTATTCAGCCACCCTGAAAGAAAAACTAATAATGGCCCCTTTCTATGAATAATCTTGATATGATATCTCTCAAATGGACTATCCAGCCCCTCTCATTGACAGTCCATTAAATCTAGCTTCAAAGACCCTGATCAAATCCTTTCTAGAGTTATAAAAGTGCATGTGTTTTTAAACAACCACCATAATTTGTATAGCATTATTTTGAAGAAATATACTAGATTTCTTTTTAGAAATCTAACAAATTTAAGTCTATTGGGTTCCATTTAATCTCTCCACTTAAAAATTGAAAGTCATCAGAAAAAATTACTACAGAGAGAGCTTTGACCCAAATGATTTAAGCTGTTCAGACCAGCTCAAATAGGACCTAAGTTAGAATAAACCTTATCTTCTGCAGTTTAACTACTTTTCTCTGGAAAAATCCAAGTCACATGTAAAAGACTCTAAAATGACAAACTCAAATAGTCTTAATTGCTTGAACATGTGAATATATTACCTTACATAGTAAAAGAGAAATGGCAGATGTGATGAAGTTATGAATAGTAAAATGAAGAGATAATACTGAATTATCCAGGTGAGTCCAGTATAATAATAATAATAATAAAAAGATGCTCAACCTTGACAACCTCTTGAGTTCAGACAGCTGACATCTAGAATTCAAGGGAATAAAATTAAACTATTTTAGGCAACTAAGTTTGTGGTAATTTTTGACTGCAATAACAGGAAATTAATACATTTGAAGGTAGAATCGTTTCTGCCAAAACAGATGTGCAAACACATCCAGATTAACTACAACTATACTCCTCAACATTAGATACCCTAATGTAACCAATCCAAGTGAACCCCAATGCATCACCCGCTACACAAGTGACTTTTTAGAGACCACGCAACAATATCCCTGAGAATTTTTTTTAAAGTATTAAAGAGGAGCAGTGTTATATGGTACAAGGAAATGTCACTGTCCTAATAAAAGTCAAGCCACGGAAAGGATTGAAATGGGCAAAGAGCTCTTCCTGCTGCAAAAGGTTCCCAGAAGACTGTTTGATATTCTAGCAATACTTGTAAGGATATTATTCACACATTGACTATGCCAGAGTGACTGACTTTGAAGTATTCCTTTAATTATTCAAGATTGATCTAGAGGTAACATTCACTTCAAACCATAATTAAATATCATGTTTTTGGAAATCATTAACAGTCAATTATGGCAAATTTTTAGCTTAGTGGTACAAGATATCATTTATATGATATAAGTTGGTTCACATTAGGTGCCCTCCACCTTGCAATGATTTAAACTGTATCTTTCCCACATTCCATCAAGTATGATCATCAATCTGTTCAATATTCTATGTATTCCAATACCTGAAAATTGGGATTACATCCCCCAGTTTATTGATCTCCATACTCACTGTTTCCTAAACAATTGAGAAAGCTAATATTACATCTTCAGGAACAGATATTTAAATTTATTTTAGTACCCCTGAGTTATGACCCAAACAGCATCCTCTCTGTAATCATGACTGCAGTGATAGATGCTGAAAATGTGAGAATTCCAGAATTATACTGGAACTGAATTTTTATCTGACTTTCTATCTTCAGTTTTGGAATCTCCTTGCTCATCATTAAGAAAAATATGATTGTTATTGCAATTGGGATGCACAGAAATTCTGATCAGTCAGATCTGAGGAAGACTTGTGGACCCCTTGGTATTCAACTGCAATTCCAGAAAATCCACACATTAAAAGTAGGCTAATATAACCTAGAAAATTATAATCATTCTAAACCCACCTAGAAAAGCTTCTCAAATCTTAGAACCATCTAGCAGATATATAAGTGAATTATCTATCTAACGGAAGTAAAATCAACCATTATCTAAAGAAAAATGCACCCATAAATATCCAGCACACCATCAAAAACTACTTGTGTGTGCATAGAAGTAAGACTCAGAACCCATAACCAGAGGATAAACAGTAAATAGAATACAACCCTGGCATAATTCAGATCATATAGGAATTAACAGATGAGTATAAAAAGCAGTTATGAAAAATATGTTTAAAAATATAGTGCAGAAGATGGTGGTGTATCAAGTGTGGAATTTAGATAATCACCTAGCGCAGGTAGTAAATAGCTAAGAACAGTCTGGAACACCCATTTTGGAGTTTTCCATGACTAGACATACAACGTATACCAGTCTGGAATTGGTGGAATGGCCAAGACACCATACAGAACTGTAAATTCCCCAGGCAATAGGGGCTTTGCCCCTTTCCTACTGGCATTGAAAGCTCTCTTGAAGTTGGTTCTCCAAGAGAAAAAGAAGTCCTCTCTATTAGAAGGAAGGTAGCTCATCAAGCTCCAGTTGGAGAATTAATGAACAAATTTGGACTGTTGACTGCAAGCTTTAAGCACAGATAAATTTGAAGCAAGCAACAGAGGAACTGAGTTGTTTGCCACAGCAGAAAGGAAGTGGACTGATGGAAAAAAAAATTGGAGTTGGACATCAGAATACTGGAAAATGGCTGGACACTTATTAAAGGATCACAGAGTCGGGTACCAACTCTTGTTCTTGACTGGTAAACCTAAGGGGCTGGGGTTCAGGGCTGAAAAGGATTTTTTTTCTCCCCTTTGTTTTTTTTAATTTATTTTATTTTTTAATGATTTATTAAATAGAGTTGTGAGCATTATCAGGCTTCAGCACTGCCCCAGGCAACAATGTGATTAAGATATGTCTGAGAGACAAAGTAGTCACATAAAGGAGATAATTCCCTAAAGGTTGTATCTTTAAGTGATGCCTACCAGTAGCAAGGGAAGGCAGCTCAGCCCAGCTCAAAATGGAGTTTTAATCCCAGCAGACAGGAGGTGGGTATGATGGAAAAAATACAATGAAATAAAATAAGAAAGAATAAAGATGGAGACTCAGGTGTCAGCCAAGTTCGGAGTACAGGAAAGAGGCTGTGTCCCAAGAAGTGGGGCCTAAAAGCTGGGTATCAACTCTGAATTTTGACTAGCAAAACTTTGGGGCTTTGAAATGGCCCTGAAAAGGTATATTTTTTTTTATCTTTTTCTCTTTTTGTTTGTTTGTTTGTTTTTAAACAATTCTAAATAGCTCACTAGAGAAAACATAAGACATTTTCAATTGTAAATGAAGACCAGGCAAGGGCTTAGTTAACATAGGTCTGAAAAAAAAGTGATATGTCAAATAGGGAGATTATCACATAAAGGGCATATGTTTCCATGAAGCAAAGGGCAACCACAAGTGGTAACCCTTCTTCAGAGTTTCAGGCCCTGGGCTAGAACAGAAACAGCTTATGCTTACCTTCCACCTCACCATCTGTCGCAATCATGCACCTGGAAGGGATAGTCTGCGGAGATTTAAAAGCACCACATCACTTTACATATCCAGAGAACCGTGGGCTGACAAGCACCACCAGCTGGGCAGGATAGGAAAAGTACAGAATCAAGAGGCTTCATAGAAAAGTTTGACAACCAGCTGTATCTCACACTCAGAGAAACAAGATACTGATAACACCTTCCTCCTGTGAACTGCTGCTCTGGTTCAAGGAAAATCTGATGGGGATAAATCATATCTGGGAACATTCCTCTAAAAACAATTTCCATAGTTAAATTTCAAGAACCAGAAAAACAAGAGTGGAAAAATTCTGAGCAGTTAAACATAAGCTATGCTAGAGCTCTAGAATAAGCTGAGTACCGAAGAACAGATAGAGAACAAAGCCAACCAACATGAAAACCCTTGGTAAAAGAGTGAAAATGACCTCCAGAATAAACTCATCAAGGAAACCAGATGCCTAGAAACCAGCAAAAAAATTATGAGACATACTAGAAAAAATGAAGATATAGCCCAAAGGACTAAACTAACATTTCAAAGGAGATACAGGACTTAAAAGAATTAATTAAGGATGCTCAAACAAGCATGAAAAATCATATCAAAAATCAAGTCAATGAGTTGACGGAAGATATGGCAAAAAAGATGAAGGATATAAAGAAGACATTGGGCAAACATAAAGAAGAATTCAAAAAAGCAAATGCAGAACTTATTGGAATGAAAGGCACGGTAAAAGAGATGAAAAACAAAATGGATACATACAAGAGCAGATGTGAAGACAGAAGAAAGAATTAGTCAACTAGAGGACAGGACATCTAAAATCCTACACATAAAAGAACAAATAGGGAAAAGAATGGAAAATATGAGCAGGATCTCAGGAAATTAAATGACAAGATGAGGTGCAAGAATATATGTGTTGTAGGTATCTCAGAAGGAGACAAGAAGGGAAAAGGGGCAGAAGGAATAGTGGAGAAAATAATCAAAGAAAGTTTCCAAACTCTGATGAAAGACATAAAAGTACAGATCCAAGAAGTGCAGTGTACCCCAAACAGAATAACCCAAGTAGACCTATTCCAGACACTTACAAATCAGATTGTTAAACGTCAAACTAAGAGAGAATTCAAAAACCAGCAAGAAAAAAGTGATCCATCACATACATGGGAAGCTTACAAAAACTAAATGCGGATTTCTCAGCTGAAATCATGGAGTTAAGAAGGCAGTGCTATGATATATTTATGAAACTGAGAGAAAAAATCAGTTAACTATCCTTCAAAAATGAGGGAGAGTTTAAAATGTTTTCAGACAAACAGACTCTGAGAGAGTTCATGAAAAAGAGACTTGCTCTACGAGTAATACTAAAGGTACTCTCCAGGCAGATAGGAAACGATAGGAAAGGGGTTTAGGAAAGAGTGTAGAAATGAAAATTTATTAGGAAGGCTAAACAGGGAGTAACAGATATGATATGACATATAAATCCAAAAGATAAAATGGTAGAAAAAAGTATTACAGTACAACATTAACATTAAATGTTGATGGTTTAAACACTCCAATAAAAGACACAGACTGGAAGAGTGGATTAAAAAACAGAGCCCATCTATACACTTTCTAAAAGAGACTCAATTTAGACCCAAGGACAATAGTAGGTTGAAAGTAAAAAGTTGGAAAAAGGTATTTCACACAAACAGCCGGGAAAGGGTGGGGTAACTACACTAATGTTTGACAAATTAGACTTTAAAGGTAAACAATTAAAAGAAATTAAAAAGAAAGAGTAATGTGTTAATAAAAGGAACAATTCATGAAGAAGACATGACAACAATCATAAATATTTATGCACTGAGCCAGAGTGCCCCAAAATACATAAGGTACACACTGACAACTCAGAAGAGAGAAGCACACACTTCTACAACTATAGTTGGAGACTTCAATACACTGCTCTATTCAATGTACAGACCGTCTAGACAGAGGATCAACAAGAAAACAGAGATGTTGAATAGTATAATAAATGAACTATACTTAACACACATTTATAGAATATCTACACCGAACAATAGCAAAATATATGTTTTTCTCAAGTGCTCATGGCTCATTCTTCAGGACAGACCAAATGTTGGGTCACAGAGCAAGTCTCAGTAAATTTAAAACGATTGGAATTATACAAAACACTTTCTCAGATCATAATGGAATGAAGTTGGAAATCAATAATAGTTGGAGGGCCAGATCATTCACAAAGATATGGAGGCTAAACACACACTTAAACAACCAGTGTGTCAAGGAAGAAATTACAAGAGAAATCAGTAAATGTCTTGAGAAAAATAAAAATTAAACTACTGTATACCGAAAGTTATGGGATGCACCAAAAGCGGTACTCAGAGTGAAGTTTATTGCCCTTAAGCTTATATTAAAAACAAGAGGACAAAAATCAATTAATGAACAGTTCATCTGGAGAAAGTAAAGAAATAACTGCAAATAAACACCAAACCAAACAGAAGGAAAGAGATAACAAAGATTAGAGCAAAAATAAATGAAATTGAGAACATGAAAACAATAGAGAGAATCAACAAAACCAGAAGTTGGTTCTTTGAAAAGAAAGAAATAAATAAAATAGATGGACTCTCATCTAGGCTGACAAGAAAAGAGTGAGAAGATAAAAATAAACAAATGTGAGAAGGTACATAACTACTCGCCCTGCAGAAATAAAGGAGATAAGGAGATGATTCGATGAGCAACTATGTGCTAATAGCTAGACAATGTAGACAGAATTGACAGCTTCCTAGAAACAAACAATATTGACTCCAGAAGAAATAGACCACCTTAGCAAATCAATCATGAGTAAAGGGATTGAAAGAGTCATGAAAAAGCTCCCAAAAAAGAATGATTCTGGACCAGATGGCTTCACATGTAAATTCTACCAAACATTCCAGTAAAGACTTAGTATGCATCCTGCTCAAACTCATCAGAAAATTGAAGAGAAGGGAAAGCTAACAAACTCATTCTATGAAGCCAACATCACCCTAATACCAAAGCCAGAAAAAGATACTATAAGAAAAGAAAATTACACACCAATCTCTTTAATGAATGCAAAAATCCTCAACAAAATACTCTCAAATGAAACCCAGCAGTACATTAAAAGAACTATACACCGTGACCAATCTGGGATTTATTCCAGGTATGCAAAACTGGTTTACCACCAGAACATCAATTAATGTAATATACCACATCAATAAATCAAAGAGGAAAAAACACATAATCATATCGAATGATGCAGAAAAAGCATTTGAGAAACTTCAACATCCTTTCTAGATGAAAACACTTCAAAAAATTGTAATAGAAGGGAACTTCCTTAATATGATAAAAGGATAATAAGGAAAACCCAGGGCTAACATCTTTCTCAATGGGCAGATACTGAAAGCTTTCCCACTAGGACCAGGAAAAAGAGAAGGATGCCTATTGTCAGCAATGTTATTCAACATTATGCTGGATCAATAGCTAGAACAATTAGACAAGATAAAGAAATAAAAGGTATCCAAATTAGAAAGGAAAAATAAAACTTTCAGTGTTGCAGATGACAAGATTCTATATGTAAACAAATAAACAAACGAAAAAACCCAAATCCACAGCAAAGCTCCTATAGCTAATAAATGAATACAGCAGAGTGGCAGGGTATAAGAACGGCATGGAAAAATCATTACTGTTTCTAAACACTAGCAATGAGCAGTTTGAGGAGGAAATTAAGAAAAAAAAACCATTTACAATAGCAACAAAATGAATCAGATATTTAGGAATAAATTTAACCAAGGCAACAAAAGACCTATACACAGAAAATTACAAGAAATTGCCAAAAATAATCAAAGAAGACCTAAATAAGGAAGGACATACAGTGTTCATGGATTGAAAGTTAAGACAGCAATTTTATTGAAATTGATTTATAGATTCAATGCAATACCAATGAAAATTCCCAACAACATACTTTACAAAATTAGAAAAACTAACAAGCAAATTTATTTGGAAGAGCAGGGTATCTCAATAGCTAAAAGTATCTTGAAAAAGATGAATGAAGTAGTAGATCTTGCACTACCTGACTTTAAAGCACATTACAAAGTTACAGTGATCAAAACAACATGGTACTAACAAAACGATAGCTATACTTACCAATGGAATCAAACGGAGTTTTCAGAAATAGACCCTTTCTTCTATGGACGATTGATCTTTGATAAGGCACTCAAGCCAACTCAACTGATATACAGCAGCTTCTTCAAAAAATGTGTGTGGAGAACTGTATATCCAAATGAATGAAAGTAGATACCTTATACAAAATTACATCAAAAAGAATCAAAGACCAAAACCTTAGAGCTAAGAATGTAACATTTATCAAAAAAATATAGGAAATAACATATCTTTTAATAGGAGGTGGTTGCTTAGACCTTACACCCAAATCACAAGCAAGGAAAGAATAAACGAATGGGATCTTCTCAAAATTGTCCATGTTGGTGCATCAAAGGACTTTGTCAGAAATGTAAAAAGGCATCCACACAACGGGAGACAATATTTGAAAACCACATATATGAATTTTGTCTGTTACCTTTTCTACTTTATCCTTGGTAAAAAATCATGATGCATTCTTTGACTTTATTAGCTTTAAAGCACATTGTATTCTTCTCCATATTTTCTATTTCTTTAACTATTCCAGCAGCTGATTTAAGTTGCAAGGCATCACACTAAGCACTATACAATACAAATCCTCTGTACCTTTTAATGAGCTGTTAATTCCTTGAACAGATAATCCATGCTGTTTTAGATTTTTCTTTAAGTCATGATCAGAGAGCAAGTTATACACAGTTTTGGGCAATGGCTTCCTTTTTTGGACAGATCTTCTGAGGCTTTCCTCTTTCTCTTCATGTGACAACAGCTATCCAAGGGCTTATTAATGTGATTTTCTGGAATATTAACCTTGCAAATGGGACAATTCACTTTAGTAACCTGTTTTCAGGTAGATATAGAGGATGTCTCAGGAACATAAGCTGCTGAAGAGCCTGAAGTCATCATTTGTAGAGAAACTGTCTCTTTGGTCTCTACATAAATGCGCATCTCTTTTTGAGGGTAGAATTTCCTTTCATTTTCTCTTATCAGCAAAGGTGATGTAGAATCACCAATTTCTCTGATCAAGAAATCATCAATTAATCTTCTCCCCTGCTTTAGAGAATGTCTGGAGGCAACAGGATTATACATTTTGACAGGAAGGTTCTTTAAAGAGAAGGAAGCAGGAGATATGGGTGGTGATTCCAGGGCAAATTGCAACAGTTGATTCCATCCAAAATTCAAAACTTTACAAGTTAATCTAATACATGGTCATTTTTCAGATCCGGCTCTGTGACTCGCACTCAACACATTTGGCATTGAGTTTTATAGGACAGAAATTTTCTCATATAGAGACAACAGTAGTCATGTGAACACTGAGGAATCATCATTGCAATGTTAAAATAGTCAAAGCAAATCACAAATTGTAACAAATCATCTATTGTCAGGCCCAGAAATCATGGGGCCTCGGACAGGGAGTCTATACTACTTCCAGAGGAGACTGAGGGTCTGTCAGCCACTATAGAGCTTTGCTGCTGCTCAAAATTGCTGTCTGATTTTAATATGTACCATAGAGCTACAGCATTTAAGAGAGTGTGACATTTGCATTAAGATAGATACAAGATCAATGGAAAAGAGTTGAGACTCCTGAAGTAATCCCTTACACTTATGGTCATCTGATTTTTAATAGAATTGCAAGCATAATTCATTGGTGAAGGGAGTCTTTTCAAAAAAGTTGAATTCGTTGAACTCTTGGATATCCATGTTAAATAACATGAACTTCTATTCATACTTGGCACTGTTTACTAAAACTAACATAAAATGAATATTGATATTGGGTTAGGCCACAATTTCTTAGAAAAAGACAAAACCATGATCCAGTAACAACTCATGAAAATCAATCCATAAAATTGAGACACCTTCTGTTTAAAAGACTGTATAAGAGAATAAGGAAACATACCACAAAAATGGGCAAATCACATATCTGACAAAAGATTTGTATCAAGACTGCATAAAGAACCATCAAAATTCATTAATAAGAAAAAACCAAATTATAAAATAGGCAATCATTTAAACAGATACTTCATCAAGGAAGTATATAACAAGTACCACAAAGTCCTCAACCTCATTAGCTATTAGGCATAGCAAATTAAATTTCTAGTTGACACCACTACATACCTACTAAGGCCCTAGGAGTATAAAGACTGATCATTCCAAGGATGTGGACATCTTATACACTCCTGCATTGCTAGTGGAAATGTAAAAATCATATGACTACATTGAAAAAGCACCTGGTAGTCTTTTAAACATTTGAACATACACTTTCCAAGACCCAGTCATTCCACTCCTAGGTACTGATTCAATAGAATGAAAGTACATGCAATTTCAGAGACTTTGGAATGAATGCTCATAGCAGTTTTATTTATAATTTTATTTATAATTACATAAGAAGTTGAAATGCCAAGTATCACACATTGAAATTTTTTCAGAAATGAAAAGTAATGAACTGTCAATATAAGCAAAAACATGGATGAAACTAAAAAACAATCAGAAATAAGCCAGATGAAAATAAGTACATTTATATAAATTTCTAGAGAAAGCAAACTAATTTATACTGACAAAAAGTGATCCATGCTTAGCTGTGAATGGCAAAACTAGGTGATGTCGGGAAGGAGAGATTGAAAAGATCACAAGCAAATTATTGGGTCTGATTGGTACATTCATTATCTTGATTGTGGTGAGATCTCTAGGGAATAATACATATGTCAAATCTTATCAAAATTTAGAATTTAGTTATATGCAGTTTACTGTATATTAGTTACAGCTCAATAAGGTTAAAAATGAAAAACAGAAGAAAATCAATAGGTGTTAATGTATAAAACCATAAAGCACATGCTTCAAATAAGCACAGACACTTTTAAAGAGTTACTATTATCTTAAAATATGCTTTATACATATTTATAAGAACAAATTATAAATAGAATAAAAAATAAAAATAATGCGTTACAATGACATAATCACAGTGGCAAATTTGTATGTAAACTAATCTTAACGACACAATTTCTAGGTGTAAATTAACATGTTGATCCACAATCTAGAGGATACAAAGGTAGTTCAGTGGTAGAATTCTCACCTGCCATGCAGAAGACCCAGGTTCGATTCCCGGCCCATGCACTTCCCAAAAAACAAACAAACTAACAAAAATTCAACCAATGGTGCTGCAATAATCGGATACTCACATGGAAAAAGAATAAAATGTGACTTTGCCATACAGCATAGAAAAAAAACAAACTAGTCTACAATCTACACTTTTCTTCTATAATTTGTACTTTTCAAAATTATTCTTACTCATCTGGAAAAAGTACTTTGAACATGTGTTTGATAGAATGATTAATAACTGTGTAAAATGAGGAACTTTATACATTGAATTCAGGCTTGGTAAAATAAATGCCAATTACTTCATGCAGCTAACCTATTAATAGTGTTAAACTATAAAGGACAAAAATTTATATTATGTGATAAATTAAGATGTGTTTAAAGATCTAAAAAAAATATGTTTTTCCATCCAATTATAAAATACAGTTGCAAATATTTATTCATTGTGAATAACACCTATAATATAGTGGGTGTATTTGGAGAAGGAATATATGGAAGGATACGGTCTTCAACTTAAGCAGTACCCTCAAATAATCATATAAATTTTTTCTTCTGCTTGCCTGCATGAAAATACCCAATGATGATAATTCATATAATATATGAAAGGACTCTATTTATACAAGAAAGGATTTTGATATTAACAAGTGCCTTAGAAGATGTGAAAGTTTTAAAAATATGAGCTATGTAATTTAGTAATATGGTTAACTCCTGACCTGTGTCTAATGCTGTCCCCAAGGACAAGGTCCCCAATGAAGCCTGTTACTGATTTTTTTTTTTTTGCCAAACTTCATTACTCAGAAAATTCATTAATGGCTTCTGAATATATACCACTAAGAAGCATTTTATTCACTTATTGGCATATTCAGTAATTTAAAGAAAGCCATGCTCTAAATGGTAAAGTACTTCTTTTTGTCCTGGTTATTTAGAATATCATCTCTTCTACTAGTAGGTTGAATTCCTGAAATTCAAGCCTTAAGAGTAATTTTATTACATTTCAATGATGCAGAGAGCACTAATACATTGGGGATTAAAATTGCACAAAGCCCATTATCAGGGAGAATGTCAGATTTATTAAGGATGGCAATTTCAGGGAACTCTATGAATTCCCAGACTTGCCAGTAAAGGTGAAGATAAATTACTTTAAATATTACATTATTAACATTGTCATGTTTAAACAACCAAAAGAAACTCTAATTTGCCAACAGAAGAGTAAGTATGTGGAATATTTTCTTTTTGATTTTAATCCCCTTTACAGAATTTGGTGATATTTCATTCCTGAGGAGAAAATGAATTTCAGCAATCATTTTTGTGTTTTGTAATGCATCCAACAGATATTTATGAAACATCATTTTTAGAAGTTCTTTTGTGTAGATGTCAGTATCTGAGAATATTTTATGCATAAGAGACATGAATAAATGCACAACTAAATAAATAAAGAAATAGCCATGGCTACCTAGGCTATATATACAACCTCAAATTAAAATTAATAAAGTATTTTGGTAAGTATAGAAATCCATATGCATTGACATTTATCTTCAACCCCCCCAAAAAAATGGGTTATATATTGAAGACAGTGGCATAACTTCAAAGAACTCTATGTTCATTTGACCATTTGATTGAAAGTGAGAAGATGAAAATATCTGTAAGTTTTACTTTATTATCTTTTAACTTTTACACCTAATAAGTTGTAATATCTTGGGAAAAGAGAGGTATTTTGAGGACTGAACAATGCCTGCTGTAAAGACTGGGTAAGGTTTCTCAGTGATGTGTGCATTTGAGAGACACTAGGAATAAGATGGAAGGAAGATAGGTGGTTTGCAAAAAAAAAGACCTCTTCTATATCTTAAAATTTGATATAAATAGTTGATGGTTGTTGAATGAAAGACCAAATTCTCTAGGAAGGTTCCAACCTGCAAGTAAACCATGTGCTTCAGTCAGTGCTTCTTCCCTATTCTGGTAACTCAGTGAAATACAAAATCGCAGCCAAGTCAGCCTGGCTCAGTAAGAATAGAGCACAGTAAGTTAAACAAGGAAGTGAAATTTCTCATAAATTAAATAGTTGCTACAAAGGAAAAATGTTCTATACATTGATGACAGAAATTTCAAACATTGTTGTAATGATTGTGTATTGGAAACACTGGAATCCCTTTTGATATAAGTAATGGTTGCACTGAGAAGTATCTATGGAGAAGCCTAAACACAAAATCAAAAAGTTCTTTAACTTTTGAATTAAATCTGTTATTATTGGGCAAAAAAAGGGTATCATGAAGAAAAAGTAATTCACTTTCCTGGAAATTCAAGGAAAGAGAAGGCAGTCATCTCTTTTGTCAGAAGTAAAGATTGCATACATATTTTAAAAAGATTTACATATTCAGGAAAAAAAGGTGGATTATGTATGGTAGAGAAGAAGGGTTTCAGGTAAATGAGGGGAAGTAAACACATCTAACAACCCATGAACAAACAAAAATACTGTTTTGGATCCGAGAACTTATTTTGTGCTTAGAGTTGTATAGTGTGCCCAACCTATCTCTTATTTATTACCATTATTTTAAAAAATGCAATGTGAGAAGGAAAGAGATGAAAACAATGGTGGAAATTTATGATTAAATTTGTGAATAAGGAATAATTCTTGAGAACCAAAGGGCATTATTTGAATTTTAGTCAAAGATAAAACCCTAAACAGAGATCAGAAATAAAATGTACCTTTTAAAAATATAATGGGAAATAAAATAATACATTGAATTTTAGAACAGTTAGAATAATCTGAAAAAATGTCTTTCCAAATATCACCTGCAGATCGGACAGAAGTCAGCCATCAGTGATGAGAAACGGTACAATAACCACATTCATTCTGCTGGGACTCACTGATGACCCTCAGCTGCAGGTTCTGATTTTTATATTTCTATTTCTTACTTACATGTTGAGTGTAACTGGAAACATGACCATCATCACACTTACCTGTATGGATTCCCATCTTAAAACACCCATGTACTTTTTCTTACAAAATTTCTCCTTCATAGAAATCTCCTTCACATCTGCATGTGTTCCTAGGTACTTGTACAACATAGCAACAGGTGACAAGGTCATTACCTATAAGGCTTGTATGGTCCAAGTGTTTTTTACTGACCTCTTTGCATTATCAGAATTTTTTCTTTTTGCTGCCATGTCCTATGATCGCTATGTGGCCATCTGCAAACCCCTGCATTATGTGACCATCATGAGCAAAACTGTCTGCAGGAGTCTCATCATCTGTTGTTGGGCTGCTGGTTTGTGTATAATAATCCCACTAGTTAAACTGCTTTTAAAACTGAAATTTTATGACTCTAACATCATTGATCATTTTACCTGTGATGTATTTCCCTTAGTGAAAATCGCCTGCTCAGACACATGGTTCATAGAACTGATAATTATAATCTGTGCTGTACTGACCCTGATTCTGACTCTCACTTGTGTGGTTCTTTCCTATGCTTACATCATCAGGACAATTTTAAGATTCCCTTCTCTACAGCAAAGGAAGAAAGCCTTTTCGACCTGTTCTTCCCACATGATTGTGGTTTCCATCACCTATGGCACATGCATTTTCATCTATATGAATCCTACAGCAAAGGAAGAAGTGACCATTAATAAAGTGGTTTCTCTGCTCATTTCTTCTATTTCACCTACTTTGAATCCATTTATTTATACCCTGAGGAACACACAAGTTAAGAAAGCCTTCATGGACTCAATCAAAAGAACAGAATTGTTCTCAGCTAAGTAGAATAAATGCCACGTAAATAAAGGTTTCAAAAGTAATGATAAATGGCACTGCAAATTTTCTCCTTGATGTTTAACAGCTTTATTTTGTTTAAAATATCCTTTAGTTCAGGTACATTAATTTTTTCAACATGTCTTTAAAATAACTTGCGTGATGACTCTCAGGTAATCTCTGTGTAGTCATTTTTCAAACTAAAACCTCATAATATTTTGAGAGAACATGTAAATCTTTTTCTCAAAAATCCATTCGCATGGTACAATCCATTATAGCTCTTCTCAAATATGCATAAAAATGTACGTGAAAGCATAGAGAGGATAAATAGTGCCATTATGTAAAAATATAGAGATTACGAGAGAGAATAATAGCGCTTAGCAACATTGAAAATCGAAGATTTTCGTAACTTCTAAATAATCCTACTACAATCACATAGAAATGCAGGATAAATTGTAACAAGGATTCATTTGAATATATTGGTGAAAGAATTTCAAAGATGTGAGAAAATAGAAACCTAAAGTAGTGTAATGAACTAAAAAAGTAACTTGTGGATGCTGAGGAAAGCATACACTGGAGAATGGGAGCAGGAGGTTGCATTATGGATCCCAGGGACTTAGGCACTAAGTGATAGGATCAGTGTGCTGACAGCATTTTAAGTGCCACAGAAGAATATCTGATTTCTTTTTTTTTATAGGATCTCCTGAAATTCTTTTAAGGCCCTCCTGATTCAGAGTTAGCCATAGTTAAACAGTATCCTACGAGGTCCTATTCACAAATAAGTCTACACTTTAACTGATAATACATCTTCAAAGAGTCCTCTTTACAAATGATTCCACACCCACAGGGAGGCAGACTAAGATTAAGAACACATCTCCTGAGAGGGTACATAATTCAATTGACAACAACCAGTTATATACAAAGCCCAAACAACATATGCCTAGTTAAGGTTATAGATGTCTATATATAGACATCTCTGGAATACATATATATATCTCTGTATATATATATATATATATATATATATATATATATATATATATATATATATATATATATAAAGAGAGAGAGAGAGAGAAACAGAGAGGGATAGGGAGTGAGAACAGTTGATAGATAGATAGATAGATAGATAGATAGATAGATAGATAGATAGATGACAGATAGGTATGGATAGATACAGTCAGATAGACAGACAGACATATAATAGATAGATCTTAGATAGATACATACATACATACATGTATACATAGACAGACATTTAATAGATAGATCATAGATAGGTAGATTATATAAACAAGAGGGAGAGAGAAGAGACGTCATAATAAGGAATTAGCTCATGTGATTGTGGGGTCTGGGAAATCCACATTCATAGCACAAACAAGAGGCTGAAAATTTGATTAAGCATGCCATTAAATTTTGGTCTGAATTTCGTGGGTCGTAAATGCAGAGAATAGAAAATTCCTTATTAAGAATCTCTATTGAGTCACTTAATTTATCGACAATAGTATATGAAGTTTATTAAGTAATTTAATTTCTCAACAATATTATATTTCCATATTCGGAAAAGCATAAAACGAAATCACTGAAAACAAGCAGAGGTTTGGGAATGAGATTAGTGCATTAAAGCTTATTTTTTTACACTTAATGACATTGCTGTCAAGATGTTGGAGTGTGTTTCAATGTTATTTAACCAACAGAAGATATAAAAAACTAGCAATTATGCCATACAACACAGGGCATATCTCATCAATGTATCTGTACATTCTAGGTAATTTAGACAGAATTATGTTAGGAAGAGATGGTAAAGAATGAGTATAAAGTTAATAGAGAAAAATATAAATTTTAAAACTTGTAATAATGCAGAAATTAAAATCAAAAGCAAAGTATATGAAGAATCTGTACAGTGAGGCCCAAACTATTTGTCATATAAATGCATTTAATTACCAACCAAATCACAGGGCAAGACGTAAATTGTTGAAGAATTTTAAGGTTTGGCTTTAAAATTCACCTGCAGTTAGCAGTCCAAGGTAACTATATGGATAATTCTAATTCTATGTGCAGATAAATAAAATATAAGCTGTAAAAAGCGGTAAGACGGGAGAATTCCTAACATGTTGCAGTGTGATATGGATAAAGTAATCTGGTATATTAAAAATGTTCCATGATATTTGCAAAACACAGAACAGTGTGTTTTTGCACGAAAGAAGAAACTATGCTTCTATTGTAATGATACTGCTTAAAACAAAACTTTTAAAACCTTTCATGTGAAATTCTTGGCTTAATGTGTGGAGCCATTAATTGTTGCAAATTGTTGATGTCAACACCTCTCTCTTCATATCAATTATCTCTGAATTATAAATGCAGATTGAATAGAAGTCAAGATTCATTGATGAGTAATCACACAGAAACAAGATTTATCCTGCTGGGACTGAATGATAACCCACAACTGAAGGTTTTGATTTTCCTCTTTCTGTTTTTCACCTTCTTAGAAATCTCATTTATTTCTGCTTATATTCCTAGATACATACAACACATATCAACAAATGACAAGACTATTACATATGTCATCCCAAAATTTTTTTACAGACCTCTTTGCTGTTACAGAATTTTTTCTACTTGCCACCATGCCGTGTGACCAATATGTAGCCATCTGCAAACCCCTATGTTACATGACCATCATGAACAACAGGGTCTGTAGAAAACCCATCCTTTGTTCCTGGACAGCTGGCTTGTTGATTCTACTCCCACCTCTTGACATGGGCCTAAGTCTATAATTCCATTTTGCCTGTGATATATCCCCCCTTCTAAAGATCTCATGCTCAGACACATGGCTCATAGAGCTGATGGTCACAATCTGTGCTCTGTTGGCCTCTATCATGACCCTTCTGTGCATCCTTCTCTCCTACATGTGCATCATCGAAACACTTCTAGGATTCCCTTCTGCCCAGCAAAAGAAAAAGGCATTTTCTAGCTACTTTTCCTACATGATTGTGATCTCTCAACTATGGGAATTGTATCTTCATCTATGTCAAACCTTCAGCAAAGGAGTCATGGCTGTTAATTAGTGTGTGACAATATTAATTACTTCCATTTCTCCTATGCTAAACACCTTCACTTACACCCTGAAGAACAAGCAAGTAAAACGAACCTTTAATGACAGTCAAAAGAATTATATTGCTCTCAGAAAAGTAAAAAAATTTACTGATATAGAAGGATCCAATTTTCATGGAAATCATTACTCTTTAAAAGCATTACATTTTTATTCCTTTCCTTCCTAGCAGGGAAGCTTTATCAGGATCACATTTATCACTAAGAGAATATAATCCATTTTCAGGAAATGAAAAAATGACTTCACATCTAAGGAAACCTTAATAAAGTGAAAAAAACAAACAAAATAGATATAATCAGTAAGTTCATCTTCATAAATATTCTAGATTAAGTAATATGCTTCTTGCCTATACCAATTCCAGTTTTTGATGATATCTTAAATTCTAAGAACCACTACAGGTTATTTCAGATTTTATAATAAGCACTAAAGTGTGGAAATTAATCGTTTAAAGACAGTCGGTTTAATAAAAGATGAGGTTTAAATCATGAAGAAATAAAGCCATTAATAGTGTTTATCTTCTCATTGTAATGGCAATGATTATAGCAGCTGCCTCTTGAAAAAAAATCACTTGAAACCTATTATTTTATGAGTTAATTTATAAAGGTGTTTTATCTTATCTTTTCTTACCAAATAGCTAAACTGAAATTTAGAGAGTTAAAAAATGTGAGTAAGTGGTAAAGTCAGAACATAATTCCATTTCTGTCAAACTCCAAAGCCTGCATTTGTTAGTAGACAGAATGCCACAATGACAGATGTTTAGCACCATTATGTGTTCAGAAACCTCCTTCGGAATGTCTAAAAATCTGAATACAGTTGCAGGTTAAGTCATGAAAACTGAAAAATTATGTGGTTCTTAACAAAAACTAATATTTCTTTTTAATATAAGCCTCCATGTATACAGATTAAAATTAGAAATATTTAGTTTATTAGAATTTACTTTGTATCTTATACTATATTCAGTAAAAAAGTAATCTGTACTGTAACATAAAGTGATGAAGAGCAGAAAGGTTTGTTCAAAAAAGCATGTTCAAAAGCATATGTACTCTCTCTTGAGAAGGTAGTATACATGGGATTATGTATGAATTGGTATGCATTACTAAACACATAAACATCAATTATAATAATGCCCTTTCATAGGGAGTACAAAATAAAACATCAGGACAACAGATTTTTAAATAGACTCTCTGTGATTAATTTCAAAAGATGCAAGGGTCCAGAGAAAATATTTGGCTACCCTTTATCACTGATGTTCTTTCAATCACATACTTATACATACATTCTGACCTAATGGATTCTCAAGATAGATTGCTGAAATAGGTTCCTTACATCAGTGTGCCTAAGGTCTGAGATACAAGCCCATCCCAGCATTTAATTTTCACCCAATGAGAATTGTATTTGAATGATTTTTCCCAACTTCTCACATATTCACTGAAACCATTCCTGACCATATTCACAGACTGACAAAAGCTCTTCATTAGATGTTCCTAAACTACAAACTTTGGAATGGATATACCATAATTATCATTCCTCTTCATTTTAGCAGGATTAATTATTTAGAAATTAATTATCAAACAATGTATTAAGTTGATCACTCCGACTTGAGGTGGCCTTGCAGTGGCTGAAAACTTTCTGAATGAACGGTGAAAAACAAAGAGACTAAACTATTTAACACACTATGAACACAGGAAATGCAGCCACCCTGAAAGAAAAAATAGTAAGGGTCTCTTTCCAAGAATTATCTTGGTGTGAGGTTTCTGAAATGTCCTATCCAGTCTGTCCCATCAGCAACCCATTAAATCCAACTGGGGAGAACCTGATCCTTTCTAGTTCTAAAAGCCATGTTTTTTAAAATAACCACCATAATTTGTATATCATTACCTTGAAGAAATATACCTGATTTTTTTATAAATCTAAGAAATATATAGGTCCATTCAGTTCCATTGAATCCACTGAAAAAAATCAAACTCATGACATAAAATTACTAGAGATAGAGTATTGCTCCAAACTGTAAACTCAAGTTTGGACTCGGGTTAGAATAAACTCCACCTTCTGGAGCTTAATTATTTGTCTCAAGAAAAATCTAAATCACATGGAGAAGACTCTATAATTGCAACCCCAAATTGTCTTAATCACTTGGACATGTGAATCTGTTAACCTACATGATAAGAGGGTATTGGCAGATGTGATGAAGTTATGAATTGTAAAATGAAGAGAAAATTTTAGATTATACAGGTAAGCCCAACGTAATAAAGAAGATTCTTACAAGAGGGAATCTGGAAGATTATGTTATCACAGTAGAAGATGAGATAAAGGAAACAAGAGTTTGGTGTGATGCAAGGAAGGGACCATGAAAAAAAGGAATGCAAGCACTCTCTAGAAATTGTAAAGGACAAGAATAGTAATTCTCTCCTGAAGCTATCAAAAGGTACTCAGCCCTGACAACCTCTTGATTTCAGACATCTGACTTCTAGGACTTAAGAGAATAAAATTGCACTGTTTAAGCAACCGAGTTTGTGGGAGTTTTTTATTTCAGTAATAGGAAACACATCTGAAGAAAGAACCATTTTAACTAAACCAGATGTGCAAAAATATCCATATTAAATACAGCTATTTTTCACACATAGTTACATCTAATACAACTAAACCACAAGTGAACCCCAATGCACCATCTTCCACACAAGTGATGTTTTAGAGACCATGCAATAATGTCCTGGAGAATATTTTAAAAGAATTAAAGAGGAGAAAAGTTATATGGTACACAAAAAATACCATGGTTCTAATAACAGTCTGGGCACACAAAGGACCTAACTGGCCAAGCAGCTGTTCCTGCTGCTAAAGGAATCCCAGAAGACAGTTTGATATTCTAGCAATATTTGTAAGCCTATTATTCATACATTGATTATGGCAGAGTGGCTGACTTTGAAGCAGTCCTTTAATTATTACAGATTGATCACTGAAGTAAATTTCATGTTAAACCATAATTAAAATATCATGTTGATGGAAATCATTATCAGTCAACTGCTTCAAATATTTAGCTTAGTGGTACAAGGTATCATTTATATGATGTTGTTTGGTTCACGTTAGAATGCCCTCAATATTGCAATGATCTAATCTGTATTTTTCTCACATTCCATCGAGTGTGATCATTAATCTGTTATCAATCCTCTATATATTCTAATACCTGAAAACTGGAATTGCATCCCCCTGTCAATTGATGGCCATATTCATTATTCCCTAAACAATTAAGAAAGCTAATATTACATCTTTTAGGAACAGACAGTTAAATTTGAGTATCCCCAAGACATGTCCCAAACAGTATTCTTTCTATAATTATGACTGCAGTTATAGATTTTATAGGCTGCATGTACACCTTATCTATTCTGATAGTTTGAAAATTCCAGAATTATGCCTGGGCTGAAATTTTGTCTGATTATCTATCTTCAATGTAGGAATCTCATTGCTCATTGTTAAGAATATGATGGTTTCTTGAGGTTGGGATGCACAGTATTTCTGAACAGTCAGATCCATGGAAAATTTCTGGACACCTTGGTTATTCAACTGCATTTCAAGAAAATCCACATGTTAAAAGTAGGGCTAATATAACCATAGAATATAATAATTATTCTAAACCCACCTAGAAAAGCTTCAGAAGTCACTAAATCATCTAGCAGGTATATGATTGAATTATCTAACCAAAGAAAAAATCAATAGCTACAGAAAATGCACCCATAAATAGGCAGCATATCATTAAAAAAATTTAGTATGCAAAGAAATAAGACTTGAGATCCATATGCAGAGGATAAAGAGTAAATAGAAAACAACTCTGACATGATTTAGATAATGTTGGAATTAATAGATAAGTAAATTAAAGCAGTTATGAAAAATGTGTTTAAAACTACAGCATAGATGTGTCTGAGGACCGACCATTGGAACCACAGAAAATTTGTTGAGCCCATTAGCTCCTGTGGCCTAGATTCTATGCCACCACTATGGTCCTGCTATCTGCACCAACACGTCTCTGTTCATGAGGAACAAGGCCAATGACACCAGGTCTGAAGATTCACGTCAATAATTTGGTCACTATGGCCCTATAGTGATGTGTATGTTCCACTTGATTTCCACACTCATCGTCCAAGAGGATCTGCTTATGTTCAATTTGAGGATGCTTGTAATGCTGAAGATGCATTATATAATTTGCACAGAAAATGGATTTGTGGATGTCAAATTGAAATTCAGTTTGCACAGGGGAATCAGAAGACAACAAATCAAACGAAAGCCCAGGAAGGGAGGAATGTATACAGTTCCTCACACTATGATAATGTGACAGATACAGACATTCTAGAAGCCAAAGTTACAAAAGAAGGAGATCAAGAAGTAGGTCTTTTGATTACAGCTATAGAAGATCTTATAGTCCTAGAAACGGTAGACTGACTGGAAAACCATGGCATCCAGAAGCCATTCTGACGATGATAGATTCAAACACTGAAATCTATCATTTTCAAGATCTAAATCCAATTCAAGATCATGTTCCAAGTCTCAGCCCAAGAAAGAAATGAAGGCTAAATCACATAGTAGATCTGCATCTCACACCAAAACTAGAAGCACCTCTAAAACAGATTCCAAAACACATTATAAGTTTGGCTCAAGATATGAAAAGGAATCAAGGAAAAAAGAACCACCTAGATCTAAACCTCAGTCAAGATCACAGTCTAGATCTAGATCAAAATCTAGATCAAGGTCTTGGACTAGTTCTAAATTCAGTGACCACTAATAACTTCAACCATGATTTTTTAGGCATGTATCATTCATTTACTCATTGGTTTACTTAAATTATTAGGAACACAATGTTGCAATGAAACTTAAGAAACAAAGACACTTGTTAGTTTTCCCTTGACCAGGCAATGGTTATAATTAAAATGCTATGCTGTTGAGAAGACACTTCTAAGAGTGCAGTTTGTTTAATGTTAATGGGCAGCTACCAATTTGTGGTGTCTCTGCATATTTTTGTAAAGATTCTCTCTTTTTTTTATGCTTAAAGTATTGGTGAAAAGATGTTGGTTGACCGGTGTTATAGTTTGCAGCTGCTGAAATGCAATGTACCAGAAATGGAATGGCTTTTAAAAAGGGGGAATTTAATAAATTGCTAGTTTGCAGTTTTTAGGCTGTGGAAATGTCCCAATTAAGGCAAGTCTATAGAAACGTTCAATCTAAGGCATCCAGGAAAGATACCTTGGTTCAAGAAGCTGATGAATTTCAGGGTTTCTTTCTCAGCTGGAAGAACACATGGTGAACATGTTGATGTCTTCTAGTTTCCTTTCCAAGCCTCTTGCTTTATTAAGCTCCCCAGGGACTTTCTCCTTCTTCATCTCCAAAGGTCACTGGTTGGTGGACTCTGGTGCTCCCATCATTCTTGTGACTCTGCTCTGTTGCTCTCCGGTCATTCTATTTGTTCTCCCATCATTCCGAAGCTTACTCCAAAATGTCTCCTCTTTTATAGGATTCCAGTAAACTAATCAAGAACCAAGTAGAATGATGGAGACATGTCATTGTCTAATCAAGTTTTAATACCCACAATTGATTGAGTCACATCTCCATGGAGATAACCTAATCAAGTTTCCAATCTATAGTGCTGAATAGGGATTAGAAGAAATGGTTGTTCCCACAGGATTAATTAGGATTAAAACATGAATTTTCTAAATAAATCCTTTCAAACCAGTACAACGATAATTTACAACAATGTTTTATTCAAGATAAACTTTCATATTCATATTTGGTAGAACTGTTAATCTAGAAGTGTAGCTTGTTAATAAAATAGAATGATACAAAAGTGAAGTTGTAGCCATAGTACAACACTGACTGCCTAGAAACATGTAAATTCAGGGTGGACCTTTAATGTCTTGTGCGGATGTCTAGGCCTGTTACAATAGTTTATTTAGCAAACTGGAATAGTTATGTTGTTATCCCCACTGCCTTGGGGAATGATAGCAACTGGTTAAGTAACATTTTCAGGGAATTGAATTTTTGACTGCAACAGCCTTCACTGTTTTTTTCTGGTTTCTATGAAGATATGAAACATACAAAACATCAGAAGAACTCACCTTAAATTTGAGCAGATCTTTGACGACAGGAGTAATTTTAAGGGGAATGCTGTTTTGTAGTTATTCTAAATTTTAAGGAGCATGCTCCACCATGATAGAGCTTAGTTTTCTTACTGCTATTAGAAGCATGTAGATTGTTTCAAAGTAGGCTTTGTTTTTGGGTGTACATAGTGTAAAATTAGCACTCAGTTGGTTTGGGCTTTTGTATCAAAATCTGCTTACATTTTTATGGGGGAAGGTTGCTCTTCACACCTCAGTTTACTTTACATGAGGCAAGTTGAAAGACAACACTCCCATTACTAGGGGGTTCTGTGGTGCCATGAAATTTTAAATAATTTGGGAGAAAGGAATAGTCCATTTTAAGTAAGAGTCATATCTCTTGAGTTTTTGGTTGATTATCAGTGTACTCATTGGTAATTAGTACATTATTGTAGTTGGCAGTACCTGGCTAAAAATGAGAAAATGATACCTTTAGTCATTTATCATTTCTATTATTTCTCTGAAAGGTGTTTTTGGGGGGCCACAAAAGTAACTTGATAGCATGTCCAATCTCATTTCAGAATAAAAGCTAGCATCTTTAGAAATGTCAAGATTGCTTGCTTGCAGATTTAAGTAAGAAATGTTATGGAAAAACAATTCCTTTTAGATGATTACTTTTTAATTTTTTGGTTTTAGCTATCTAGGCCAGCCTGTAAAGAACAAAGGATGGTTTGTAAATACTGTTTATGGAATGTGTTCAAAGGGCGTTTGTACGTTTGATAGTATTTCTAACTTTCGTTTCCTTATTGTTTGCAGTTAATGTTCATATTCTGCTCTGCAGTCATTTATGCGCATATTTCTTTAATTTTTTTCAGATGTTCTTGGATATATAGTCTAAACAACAAAACAGTCTATTTAAAACTGTAGCAGCAGCTCGCAGTTCTAGCAAAGAGGAAGGTTGTGGAGTTAAACTTTGTGTTTTCTTTCTTGTAGAAGCTTGCAAAAAGGTATTCTTGTATACTCTTTTTAACAAATATTGTGTACAGCCTTTAAAACATCAATGTTTGGATCAAAACAAGACCCAGGTTATTTTCTGCTTGCTATAAATTAAGCAAACATGCTATAATAAAAACAAAATGAAGGAAAAATATATAGTGAAGAAGAAGGCAGTGTAGTGAGGTGTTGGATTTAGTTGGTCCTCTAGTGCAGCTAGTATACAACTAGGAACAGTCTCAAAAAGCTATTTGAGGGGTTTCTATGACAGGACTCATAACATACACCAGTCTGGTGGAATGGCCAAGATACCATGCAGAACTGTAAATCCCCCAAGCAATAGAGGCAGTTGCCCCTCCCCATCTGGGACAGAAGGCTGTATTGGATTTGGGTCTCCAAGGGTAAATAAGCCCTCTCTACTAGAAGGAAGTAAGATGCTCAACCAAGCTCCAATTGTGGAATTAATTAAACTTGAACTGTTGAATACAAGCTCTTAGCACAGACAGACCTAGAGAAAAGAAAAGAGGAACTGGGAGTTTTTCCCAAGCAGAGAGAAAGTAGGCTGATGGAAAAAAAATCTTTTAGAGTTGGATAAAATCTGAATACTGGAAAAGAGCTGGACCTCAAGGACATAGGCACATGGAGCTATGTACTAAACCAGGCTCTTGATTATCAAACCTTGGCGGATGGAGGCTGGTGCTGAAAAGTAATTTTTTCTCTCCAATTTTTAATTTTTTTATTTTAATGGCCCATTAGATTAGAGTTGTGGCCTTGATTAGGCTTAAACCCTGCCCCAAACAAGGGCAGAATTAAAGTACATGTGAGAATCAAACTAACTAGGTAATTTTATAGTAAGGGAAGGGAAGTAATTCCCCAAAGGGCATATTTTTAAGTAGTCCCTACTGGGAACACAGAAGGCAGCTCAGCCAAGCTCCAATTTCAATTTTAGTCCCAGCAGAGAGGAGGTGGAGCTGACAGGAAACAAAATAAATAAAAATGAATATAGGAGGAAACTCTGGTGTCAGCTGAGCTTAGAGTACTTGAAAAGGCTATGCCCCAAGAAAGAGGGCACATAGAGCCAGATATCAACTACAGCTCTTCCTGGCAAAACATGGAGTTGGACACTGGCTCTGAAAAGGGCAATATTTTTTTCCCTTTTTTCTTTTTGTTTAAACTCTTCTAAGTAGCTCATTAGAGAAAGCATGAGGCATTTTCAACTGTAAGCAAGATCCAGGCAAGGGCTGAATTAAGATAGGTCTGAGGGACAAAGTAATGTGTCAAGTGAGGGAGATTATTCCCTAAAGGGCATATGTTTCTACCAATTAAAGTGGGAGTGGGGAGTGGGAGCTTGGCCCACCACAAGTGGCAGCCCCCTTCAGAGTTTCTATCTCCAGAGGCTGGAAAACAGAAACAGCATATGCTTGCCTTCTATCTCAGCAACTATCTGATCCATGAATCTGCCAGGGAGAGTCTGCTGAGAATTAAAGATACTACATCACTTTACACTGGCAGGGAGACAAGGTCTGGCAATCTCCACCAGCAAGGTAAGATAAGAAAATCACAGAAACAAGAGGTTTCACAGGAAAATCTGACAAAAGCTGCATCTCACACTCAAAGAATTCTGATATTTATTGCACTTTCCTCCTGAGAACTGGACCTGTCTGGTCTGTGAAAATATGATTTAGGTCAATGATATTTGGGGAACCCTCCACTAAAAATGATTTTCATAGAGACATGGCAAGAACCAGAAAAATAAGAACTAAAAATTTCTGACCAGTTGAACAGAAACTGTGCTAAAGGCCTAGAATAAGTTGAACTGAACAGCAAAGAGCAGATAGAGAACAAAGCCAACCAGTGTGAAAACTCTAGGTAAAAAGAGTAAAAATGGTCTACAGAATAAACTACTCAAGGAAATCAGATACCTGGACACCAGCAAAAAATTATGAGTTATACTAAGAAAAATGAAGATATGCCATAGTCAAAGGAACTACCTAACATTCCAAATGAGATACATGAGTTGAAACAATTAATTGAAGCTGCTTAAACAAGCATCCAAAATCACATAAAAAATCAAGTCAATGAGTTGAGGGAAAATATGCCAAAAGAAATGAAGGCTATAAAGAAGACATTGGCCAAACATAAAGAAGAACTCAAAAGAACAAATGGCAGAACATATTGGAATGAAATGCATAGTAAAAGAGATGAAAAACAAAATGGAGACTTTCAACAGCAGTTGTGAAGACACAGAAGAAAGGATAATTGAACTAGAGGATAGAACCTCTGACATATAGCACACACACACAAAAAAACACATAAGAATGGAAAAATAGGAGTAGGAGCTCAGGAAATTGAATGGCACAATTAAGTGCACAAATAAACATGTAATGGGGTACTTAGAAAGAGAAGAGAAGGGAAAAAGGAGCAGAAAGAATAATGGAGGAAATAATGACTGAAAATTTCCCATCTCTTATGAAAGACATATAATTACAGATCCAAGAAGCACAGTGTACACCAAGCAGATTGGATCCAAGTAGACCTATTCCAGTTACTTACTAATCAGATTGTCAATTGTCATAGACTGTGAGAAAATTCTGAAAGCAGCAAGAGAAAAAATGATCCATCATATACAAGGGAAACTTGGTAAGACTATGTACAGGTTTCTCAGTTGAAACCATGAAGATGAGAAGGTAGTGTTATGATATATTTATGGCAGTGAAGGAGAATGTCTGCCAAACAAGAATGCTATATCTGGCTCAACAGTCCTTCAAAATAAGTGAGAGCTTAAAATATTTTCAGACAAACAGACACTGTAAGAGTTCATGAACAAGATACCTACTCACCAAGAAATACTAACGTGTACATTATAGACAGATAAGAAAAGACAGTTGAGAGGGGTGTGGAGAAGAGTTTAGAAACAAAGATTATCAGGAAGGGTTGGGGGAAGGTATGACATATAAAATCCAAAAAACAAAATGGTATAAGAAAGTACTGCATTTACAGTATTAACATTAAATGTTGATCATTTAAATTCCCCAATAAAAAGACATAGATTGGCAAAACGGATTAAAAATCAGGACTCATTTGTAAGCTGTCTAAAAGAGACTCAATTTAGACCAAAGGACAAAAATAGGTTGAAAGTGAAAGACTGGAAAAAGATATTTCACACAATCACCCAGAAAAAGGGTTTAATAGCAATACTAATATCAGAAAAATTAAACTTTAAATTCAAAATAAGAGAAGAGACTAAGAAGGGCACTATTCATTATCAAAAGGGACAATGCATCAAGAAGACATGACAATCAAAATATATATGCACCAAGCCAGAGTGCCCTAAAATACATGAGGCACACACTAATAACATTTAAGGGAGAAGTATATAACTCTCCAAAAATAGTTGAAGATTTCAATACACTGCTCTCATCAATGGACAGAACATCTAGACAGATGATCCATAAAGAAACATAGATGTTGAATAGTATGATGATTGGGTTCTCATGTCAACTTAAATGATCATGCCCAGTTGTCTTGTCAGGCAAGCACTGGCCTGACTATTGTTACAAGGATACTTCATGGCCGATTACATCTGTGATCAACCAAGGCAAGTCTCCCACAATGAGATAATCCAATCACTTGAAGTCTTTAAAGGAAGAAGAAAGTCTCTTTCACTGCTTCTTCAACCAGTGAGCCTCTCCTGTGGAGTTCATCCTGACCCTTCATTGGAGCTGCCAGCTTCACAACCTGTCCTACAGATGTTGGACTCTTCCATTTCTATGGTTTCATGAGACACCATTATAAATCTAATATTTACAGATCTCTCTTGTTGGTTCTGTTTCTGTAGAGAACCCTGACTAACACATCTTGGTACCAGGAGTGATTCTTGAGAATCAGCTTCTTAAAAATGGGTTTTTACAATTGGTTTTCTTCTCTGTTTATACTCAGAGGCACTAATGACTCTGTTTCCAATAGTCAAGATGGCACCAACAGTCCATGGGATGAGTTGGCAAAAGAAATACTCAAAATATCACCATTAGATACTGCTAATTGTATGCTTATATGAGGCAAGACTTTGGGTGATAATGTTTTTGACATCTTTATGGAGTTTTCTGGAATTAAGAAGTGCAGTAATATTGACTGATCATTGTTAGATGTTCTGGATATAGTGATGAGGGAAAGGGATGAGCTGAAGGCTTCAGATTTGCACCTTAAGCACCATACGAATGATGTATAAGTTTCCATATATGCCATGAAAGAAAATCTTATTTCCTGTGTTCACAGACTTGAGATTTTTGAAAACGAGGCACAAAGCCTCATTGTGCAATAGCAAATTTACAACATAAGCTAAAATCTCAAACTTGCAGGGTGTCTGCTGTTAGAGTAGGGGCTTTGATTGGAAAATAATGGGATCCTGAAATGTGGAATGGTGATAAATGGCTTGATAATAATGGCAAAGGGGAGATGGGATCCTGGAACCCGCTGAGCTTTTACTAGTTAAACCTGTAATAGACTGCCCTGAGGAAAGAGCTTCCTGACCTCCAGCCCACCTTGAGGAAATAACTTCTGTTCCAGTCTCCTCAGAGGAGTCTGCCATCCAAACTCCACTTAAGGAGATTAACCCTTCAGTGCCTGGTAAACCTGTAACTACCTCCCCTGGGGAAATAGCCCTCAATGCTCTGTCTGGAGCAATTAATCCTACTTCAACAGATGAAACTGGAAAGGAATGTCCTGAGATAATTAGCTTAAAGGCAATTTTATTTCTTTTAATGGCCCACACCCCCCTAAACCTCTTTTCTTTAAGACTTATAACTAAAGTCTCAACCCAAAAGGTGAGGTATAACCTGTGACCCATGAGGAGATACACTATACTCCAAAAGAATTGCATGAGTTTCCAATCTATGTAGAAAGAAATCAGGGGAATATGTATGAGAATGGATATTAGGGGTGTGGGATAATGGGGAAAGGAATGTAAAGTTGTTATCAAGCTGCAATATTGATATAGATTCACTAAGCAGAAATTATGTATTCAGTATTGTAGCTCGAGGGGTTAGAAAGGGGATTAATAGTTTGTTTGCATGATTGGCTGAAACATGGATCAAAAGATGGCTGACATTACCTGAGGTGGAAATGCCAGAACTGCTATGGTATAATGTAGAAGAGGGGATCAAAAGGCTTAGAGAGATTGGATGTTAGAGTGGATTTATAATGGAAGACTTGCTCATACACCTCAGGAATGTCAGAAGGACACAACTTTCATCAGAACCTTGACTAATAAATTCATGAAACTAGCTCCATCATCCCCGAACAGCTCTGTAGTCGCTCTTCTCTGTAGGTCAGATATCACTACAGGAACTGCTGTCACTGAGTTGGAATACTTACACAATGGAGATTATCAGATCTCAAATTGGCAGAAGTCCATATGGTAAAAATTAATCACCATAAACAAGGTGGGCATGGCCACCCTAATGGACAGCAGACTCAAAGCAGCAGTCAAAATAATCTGACTCACAGGGATTTGTACATTGGCTATTAGATCATGGGATGACTAGAAAAAATATATATGGGCATTCTACTAAATTCTAATTTGAACTATATAGCAGAATTCTAGGTCAAGTGATCAGAAGTCTAACTTGAATTACAAAAGCAGAGAGTCATGGTCCCTTAATCAATTCCCAGACTTGAGACAGTTTACAGACCCAGAGCCTCTAGAATGAGGGGAAGTCCAGATATTCTTAGGGAAGGACCCTTTACAGTGCCCAAAACATACATTGTTAACCTACTCCCAGCCTTTCCCAAGGAGACCTATGGATTTTGGAGCAAAGCCTTACCATCTGCTGTAGATAACTATTCTCCTTTTCAAAAACAGCTTTTATCCTGTTTTTATCCTGATAATCAGGGATTATTACACACTGACTCAGAAGTGACTTTAATTTCAGAAGCCTCAAAGCATCACTCTGGTTCATCAGAGTAGGGGCTTATGGAGGTCAGGTGATCACTGAGTTTTAGGTTAGATCCATCTCACAGCGGGTCCAGTGGGTCTCCTCACCCATTCTGTGGTCATTTCCCCAGTTTCAGAATGCATAATTACAATTGACATACTCAGCAACTGTCAGAATCCACACATTCATTCTCTGATTCATGGACTGAGGGCTAATATGGTAGGGAAGGTCAAGTTAAAGAGACTAGAACTGCCCCTACCTAACAAAATAGTGAATCAGAAGTGATGCCGTATTCCTAGAGGGATTGCAGAGTTTAGTGCCACTCTAAAGAATATGAAGAATGGAGGGTTGTTGATTCTCACCACACCCCCACTCTCCTCTCCTATTTGGCCTGTTCAGAAAACAGATGGGACTTAGAGGATGACAGTGGATTGTCATAAACTTACCGAGGTGGTGACTCCAATTGCAGCTGCTGCTCAGATGTGATATTATTGCTTGAGGAAATCAACACATTGCCTGGTACCTGGCATGCAGCTATTGCTCTGGTAAATGTTTTTTTTTTCTCAATAGCTGTCATTAAGGACCATCAGAAACAGTTTGTATGCACTTAGCAAGTCCAGCAGTAAACCTTCACTGTCCTCCTCAGGAGTATATTAACCCTTGTCTGCAAGGACCTTGTGATATTCCACAAGACATCACACTGGTCCATTATATTGATGATATCATGCCAATTAGACCTAGTGTGCAAGAAGTAGAAACTACTCTACATTTATTGGTAAGGGGTTTGCAGTCAGTGGATGGGAGATAAATCCAACAAAAATACAGGGGCTTTCCACTTCCGTGGTTTTTAGTGTCCGTTGGTATGGGACATGTTGAGATATCCCTTCTAAAGTGAAGAATAAGCTATTGTATCCGGCCCCTCCTACATCCAAAAAGGAAGCACCATGTCTAGTTGGCCTCTTTGGATTTTGGAGACAACATATTCCTTATTTGGGTGTGCTACTCCTATTTACCAAGTGACCAGAAAAGCTGCTAGTTTTGAATGGGGACTGGAACAAGAGGAGGATTTGTGATAGGTTCAGGCTGTTGGACATGCTGCAGTGGCACTTGACCCAAGTGATCCAGCAGATCAAATGGTGCTGGAGGTGTTGGTGGCAAATAGGATGCTGTCTGTAGCTCTTGGTAGGACCCTATAGGAGAATAAACAATGCAGACCCTTAGGATTTTGGAGCAAAGCCTTAACATCTGCTGTAGATAACTATTCTTCTTTTCAAAAACAGCTTTTATCCTGCTACTGGCCCTTAGCAGAGACTGAACACTTAACCATGGGCCACCAAAATACCATGAGGCCTGAGTTGCCTATCATGAGCTGGGTATTGTCTGACCCATAAACTAATAAAGTTGGGCATGCACAACAGCACTCCATCATAAAGTGGAAATGATATATTAGAGATAGGGCTCAAGCAGGTCCTGAAGGCACACATTAGTTACATGAGGAAGTGGCCCAAATGCCCATAGCCCCCACTCCTTCCACATTACTTTATCTTTCCCAGACCAGAGCAATGGCCTCTTGGGACATTCCTTATACTCAGTAGACTGAGGAAGAGAAAACTCAGGCCTGGTTCACAAATGGTTCTGCATGATATGCAGACACCACCAAGACGTGGACAGCTATGCACTACAACCACGTTATTGGATGTCCTTAAAAGATGAAGGAAAATCCTCCTAGTGGGTGGAACTTTGAGCAGTGCATCTGGTTGTTCATTTTGCTAGGAAAGAGAACTGGCAATAAGTGCATTTGTGTACTGACTCATGGGACTTTGTCAATACTTTGGCTGGACGGTCAGGAACTTGTAAGTAGCATGATTGGAAAATTGGTGACAAAGAGGTTTGGGAATGAGGCATGTGGATGGACATTTCTGAGTGGGCAAAGAATTTGTGTCCCACATGAGTGCTCATCAGAGGGTGACTTAAGCAGAGGAAGGTTTTAACAATCAGGTGGATAAGATGACCCATCCTGTCGATACAAGTCATCCTCTTTCCTCAGCCACTCTTGCCTTTGCCCAATAGACTCATGAACAAAGTGGTCATGGTGGTAGGGATGAAGGCTATGCATGGGCTTAGCAACATTGACTCCCACTCACCAAGGCTGACCTTACCATGACCACTGTTGAGTCCCAATCTGCCAGTGACAGAGACCCAGACTCAGTCCCCGATATGGCACCACTCTCTGAGGTGATCAACCTGCTACCTGGTGGCAGGTTGATTACATTGGACCACTCCCATCATGGAAGGGGCAGTGATTTGTTCTAACTGGAATAGACATGTACTCTGGATATGGGTTTGCATTCCCTGCATACAATGCTTGTGCAAAAACTACCATATGTGGACTCACAGGATGCTTTATCCACCATCATGGCATTCCACACAGCATTGCTTCTGATCAAGGAACCCACTTCACAGGAAATGAAGTGTGGAAATGGGCACATGTTCATGGAATCTCTTGATTCCCCATCATCTAGAGGCAGCTGGGTTGGTAGAATTGGAAAATAGCCTTTTGAAGACCCAGTTATGGTGACAACTAGGTGGCAATACCTTGCAGGGCTGGAGCAATGTTCTCCAGGAAGATGTGTATGCTCTGAATCAGCATACACTCTATGGTGCTCTTTCTTTCATAGCCTGGATTCATGGGCCCAGGAATCAAGAGGTAGAAATGGGAGTGGCACCACTACTATCATCCCTAGTGATTCACTGGGAAAATTTTTGCTTTCGGTCCCTGAACCCTTAAACTCTTTTGATCTTAGTTCCAAAAGGAGGAATGATCTTTCCAGGAGGCATAACAATGATTCCATTGAACTGGAAATTAAGACTGCACCTGGCCACTTTGGGTTGCTCATGCCACTGAATCAGTAGGCACAAAAGAGGATTATTGTTCTATCTGGGGTGACTGATCATGACTATCAAGGGAAATAGGACTGAGACTAACCAATGGAGGAACAGAAGAATTTTCCTGGAATATAGGAGATGACATAGAACATCTATCAGTATTACCATGCCCTATGATTAAAGTCAATGGAAAACTGCAACATCCCAATCCAGGCAGGACCATTAATGGCCCAAAAACTTCAGGAATGAAGGTCTGGGGCATCACACTGGCAAAGTATGGAAGTGCTTGCTGAGAGTAAAGGGAACATGGAATGGGTAGTAGAAGAACGTAATGATAAATATGTGCTATGACCACGTGACCAGTTACAGAAATGAGGACTGTGATTGTATGAATATTTCCTCCTTGTTTTGATACAAGTATGTTTGCACCTGTACATAAGGAAATATTTTGTTTTCCTCCTATACTATGACAGAAGTTGTATTGTCCATGTTATAATATTTAAATCATAATATATAAAATTTAATAGAGAATGTTACGTAAGGATTTGCACAATATTCTGGAGAGATGTGGTGAATTTCTGTTTGTACACAGGACAGTTGAGTATTGTTAAGTGAAGCTTATGCATGTTATTGTGTTTTATTAGGAAATTAAGCATGTTGCATGGTGATGTGTATAACTGCCAAGTGCACAGAAATATTTCCTTTATTCCTGGAAAATTCTTCTTTTCCTCCATTGTCTAGTCTCGGTCCTATTTCCCCATGATTGTCATAATTAGTCGCCTCAGATAGAACAGACTGTGATGGTTAGGTTCCGGTGTCAACTTGGCCAAATGATTATACCCAGTTGTCTTGTCAGCAATGGCCTGACCATTGCTGCAAGGATAATCTGTGGCTGATTACATCTGCAGTCAATTAAGGGACGCCTCCCAAAATAAGATAATCCAATCAGTTGAAGGCATTTAGGGAAGAAGAGAGATTCTTTCACTGCTTCTTCAGATCTGAGCCTCTCCCATGGAGTTTGGCCAGAACTTTCATTGGAGCTGCCAACTTTACAGCCTGCTCTACGGATTTTGGACTTTTCCATTCGCACCGTTGTGTAAGACACCCTTATAAATCTCATATTTACAGATCCCTCTTGCTGGTTTTGTTTCTCTAGGGAATCCTGAATAGCACAAATAGTATGCTAAATTAACTAGACTTAACACACATTATAGAACACCTACACCCCACAAAATTGCATGATGCATATGCTTCTCCAGTGCTCATGGATCATTCTCCCATGTAGCCCACATGTTGGGTCACAAAGCAAGTCTCAAAAAAATTAAAATTATTGAAAGTCATTTTCAATCAGATCATAATAGAATGAAGTTGGAAATCAATAGTATGTAGAAGGCCAGATCATTTGTAAACGTATGGAGGCTAAGCACTATACACTTAAATAATCAATGTGTCAAGGAAGAAATTACAAGATAAATCAGTAAATATGTTGAAGCCAATGAAAATACAACATACCAGAACTTATGTGATGCAGCAAAGCTGGTGCTGAGAGGGGAATTTAATGTCCTTAATGCCTATAAAAAGAGAAGAAAGAGCAAAAATTGATTAAATAACAGCACACTTGGAAGAACTAGAGGAAGAACAGCAATGTAACCCCAAAGAAAATAGAAGGAAAGAAATAACAAAGGTTAGAACAGAAATAAAAGGAATTGAGAACATGAAAATAATAGAGAGAATTAACAAAACTAGATATTGGCAATTTCTCAGAAGCTAAGTATAGAATTGACAAATGATTCAGCAATCCCATTATTAGGTATATATTCAGAGGAAACGAAGACAGGTCATGAACGGACATCAGCACACTGATCATTATAGTGGTATTATTCAAGAATGCCAAGAAATGGAAACAGTTTAAACATCCATCATCAGACAATTGGATAAACAAACTGTGGTACATACATACATACAATGGAATGTTATACAGAAGTAAGAAAGAATAAAATTATGAAGTATGCAACAACATAGATAAACCTAAAGGACATTTTATGTTGAGTGAAATTAACCAGAAGCAAAAGTACAAATACTGTATGACCTCACTCATATGAACTAACATTAATGAGCGAACTTTGGGAATTACAGTTGAGAACACAGGTTATCAGGAGATAGAGAGTAGAGATTGGGCATTTGATGTTGAAACAGTTTAGAATGTCCAAAAAGATAAAATGTATAGATCCAGAAATGTGTAGCACAATAGTATGTGATGATAACACAATACTGTAAGTACACTGAACAAAGATGATTGTGAGAATGGTGGAAAGAGTTAGACTAGCTGCATGCATGACACCATAAGGAAAGATAGCAGATAAAGACTGGGATTTTGTAACTTAATGAAACCTAGAGTGGTCATGATAGTGATTAAATGTGCAAATATAAGAATGCTTTCATATGAGAAAGAACTAAGGATGTGAGCATTGAAAGGTGTTGAAAATGGGATGTTAAATGGAAAAAATACAATTAATGCAAACTAGTGTCTGTAGTTAATAACATTGTAATGTGCTTACATTAAATGAAACTAAGACAATATATCAAAGCTAAATGTCAAACAGAGGAGTATATAATGGAGGGAGATGGGATTTTTGAGTTGGT
This sequence comes from Tamandua tetradactyla, assembly GCF_023851605.1. Lineage (NCBI taxonomy): Eukaryota > Metazoa > Chordata > Mammalia > Pilosa > Myrmecophagidae > Tamandua > Tamandua tetradactyla. The sequence goes on from NC_135333.1 coordinate 121,831,805, forward strand.
GTTGATGTATCTTTTTGTATATTATTTCATGATTTTTTATTCTACATTTTTTTCTTCCTCTTCCTTCTTTGTGGAAGAATTGGAAATGTCCTCATATAAATTGTTGTGGTGAATGCACAACTATGTGATTATACCAGGAGCAATTGTTTGTTTATTTAGGATGGATTGTATGGTGTGTGAATGAAACTGTTTAAAAAATAAACAGAAATATGCAAGTGCTGGAGAAAATGTGGAGTGTGGATGTACTGTTCCTTAATCAGTGTTCATAGACAAGTAGAATGGTTTAGCCCCTTTGTAGGGCAATGTGGTGATTCAACAAGAGGCTAAGCATAGGGAAGTCATATGATCCTGCAGCCCTATTCCTAGGTATACACTCGGAAGGACTGAAAGCAGGACATTTGCACACTGGTGTTTATGGTGGCAGTATTACAATTTGCAATGAATGGAGGTGGCCTAACGTTACATTGACTGATGAACAGAAGGGCAAACTGTGGTGTATACATACCATGAAGTACTGAGCAGCTGAAAGAATTAATGAAGTTGTGAAGCATATAACTAGGTGAGTGATCCTTAAGGATAGCTTGTTGAGTAATATAAGCCAAAAAACAAAAAGACAAATATTATAAGGCCACACTAATAGTGATTAACTAAAATGTGCAAATGCTAAGAATTGATTCAAGAGCATAAATTATCAGGGGAGGGCTTATGGTCAAGTTTCCTATACTGTAAACTCCTACAGCAGTCACATCAATTCCTGAGTTGTAAGCATTATTTAAAATTCTGAGATGATTTCTAAATTCACATTGTAAATCACCATGTCCATTCCTGGAACTTTGGGTATCTGCCTGGTACCTGAGACTAAGAGCTAGAATTCTGAAGCTATGAAAGTCTGAATTACCCCATACAGCAACTTTGAAAATAGCTGAAATGGAGATCAGTCTTCAATTAGAGCTAAGAATGAAGCAGATCAAGTTAGAACTAAGGTAAATCAAGACTAAAGGGCAAAGGATGACTTTCACAGTATTCTAAAACATCAACTTCTGGGTGAGACCAAAGGAATAGATGTTTATTTGGTGTAAAATTTATATTTTCTCCAACACACTATCCAATTTAATTTTTGCTGTCAGTTTATTCAAACACCATAAGTATGTGGAACCATGACAGTGAGTAAAATTGTGTTGGTTTGCACAAGTTACTGTGATACCTGAGATACCAGATTAATGAGGCAGGAATAAAAAAGGATTTGCCAGATTCCCTTGAGGGACTGGGGGAAAATGTGGAAATATTAAAATTCCCCACTTGGAGAATTCCAGATAGTCTCATAAGTATTGAATATTACCAATATCATAGGCCGGGCCTTCAATCCTGTTGTTTACCCTTAGGAATCTCATGTAAGAAAATACCTATAATTACAATGAAATGATTATAATTATGCCTAAGTATCACCCTCAGGGAACCTCTTTTGTTGCTCAGATGTGGACTCTTGTTCTAATCCAACTCATCAGGTAAACTCACTGTTTCCACCCCATGGTCTACATGGGACATGACTCCCAGGTGTGTAAATCTCCCTGGCAATGTAGGACTTGACAGCTGGGGATGAGCCTGGACATGGCATTATAGGATTGAGTAAACTTCCTGACTAAAAGAGGGAATAGAAATGAAACAAAATAGAGTTTCAATGGTTGAGCAATTTCAAATTGAGTGGAGATATCATTCTCAACTATCCTTAAAGAGGCTATTCTTAAACATTATATAGCTTTCCCTTGTTCATTTGTAGTGTAGTAGAATATAAGGAAATAACTGAAACTGATGAACCAAATTACAGTAGGGTTGATTCTTAAAGATGATTGTTTAACTATATAACTTTAATACTGTGACAGTGTGATTGTCAAAACCTGTGGCTGACATTCTCTTTACACAGTGTAAGGATATATGAGTATAAAAATAGAGATAATGAATAAATAAATTAATTAAAGGGGGTTTAAGGGGTCTGGGATATTTTGGGTGTTATTTTTCATTTTGATTTTCATTTTATTCTTATATGTATTTTTTGGAGAAATAAAAATGTTCACAAATTGATTGTAGTGATGATGCACAACCATATGATGATACTGAAACCATTCATTGTACAATTCTGATGTTTGTTTGGTATATGAAAATATCTCAATAAAATTGTGTTAAAAACAGCAAAAATGATTAAAATATATTGCAAACACTGTGATATGAATAAACATTTTGGAAATTATAGAAATCATTAAAAGAACCAAACAATTTCAAGTACAAGAAAATGAAATAAACAATTGTGACTGGCTTTCAGAACAGCAGAAGAAAGTTTTCAGTGTTCTTGAAAATTGTACCTGGCAAGTTATCATAATTTAGAACCATATAAAACTATTGAAAAATATGCAGAATTTTGTGAGATTATACAAAGTATCTAATAAATATCTAGAGTCTCAGTATATAGAAGTTGGAAAAGAAAAGCATTTGAAGTAATAAGAGTTGAAAATATTCCAAATTTGGTAAAACACCAAATTTCTAAGAAGAAAAAATATAAAAAGGAAAGTATATCTATATATTAAATTACAGATATATAGATATAACTTGGAGTATTTCTGAAAAGGTATTTTTGGCTAAGGAATTGGAACAGTTTAATATCATCTTGCCTTTCACACGCAAGCAGTGAACAAAATAATAAATGTGTGCAGCTATATGTATGTGAAAAGATACATGAATATAAATGCCTGTTTATGTGTGTAAGTACTCATGTATTGGAGGGACATTCACATTGATTTATTTACTTAATTTTATATAGTCACATAGTCTGTAGAATATTAAGGAAAGAAAATTTCATGCATGATTAATAGGGCAGAAAATAAATGATTCAAACAGATAGAGGAATGTGTAAAAGGAGACAAGGGGGAAAAGAAACTAAACAATAACAGAACTTCTATTCTCTGATAGTCACCATGACTTCAAAGATTAGAAGACAAGGTAGCAATATTCTATCTCCCTAAATTGACCTATAGCTTCCATGCAATTTTTATTTTTAAAAAAGCCTCAGCAAGGTTTTATATATTCATATATAAGCTTAATCTAAAATGTATATGCAAAGGAAAAGCAGTAGAACTGTGTCATGGTCAGGTCCATGTGTCAACTTGGCCAAGTGGTGGTACCTGTTTGTCTGGTTGGGCAAGTGCTGGCCTGTCTGTTGTGATGAGGACATTTCATAGAATTAGATCACGATCACGTTAGCTGCATTCACAGCTGATTTCCATTTGTAATCAGCCAAGGGGAGTGTCTTCTGCAATGAGTAAAATGCTTAGTCTAATCACTGGAAGCCTTTTAAAGAGGATTCAGAAGAGACAGTCTCTCTTCCTGCTTTGGCTGGCAAGCCTCTCCTGTGGAGTTTGTACAGACCCTCCATCGGAATAGTTGGCTTCACAGCCTTCCCTGTGGATTTTGGTCTCTGTATTCCCTCGGTCACATGAGACACTTTTATAAATTTTATATTTGCGAATGTTCCCTGTTGATTCTGTTTCTCTAGAGAACCCTAACTAATACAAACAGCAAAAATAAGATTTAAAAATGAAGAATGAAGTGGGAAGAATCATTCTTCTCTATGCTAAGGCTTCTTATTTAGCTACAAAAATCAACACTGTAGTAAGAAGATGAAAAGATAAATTACAGACTGGGAAGAAATTTTGCAAATTACATGTCCAACAAAATATTTGCATCTAGAATATATAAAGAACTCTCAAAACTCATCATTAAAATAGCCAAAAATAAGCAATCCCAGTAAAAAATAGACTAATAACATGAGCAGATATTTCAACAAAAAGGATATGCAGATAGGAAAAAAGCTCATGAAAAGATGTTCAACATGATTAGACATTTGTGAAATGCAAATCTCATCACAATATATTCATTACACATCTATTTGAATGGATAAAATACAGTGATAACACAAAAGGCTGGTGAGCAAGGATGCAAAGTAATAATGTCATTCATATGTACCTGTTGTTGATGGAAAATGATACAGCTACCCTCAGAAAGGAGTTCCTTTTAAAACTAAAATGGATTTACCTTTCAACTCAGCAAGTGCGTTCTTGGGCATAGAACAAATTTTCCCTCAGAGCCTCTGAAAGCAAATGACCCTGCTTTCTGGCCTGTGGAATTATGAGATTTTTATATTTTAAGTAGCAAGTTAGTGGTAATTTGTTACAGCAAGTCCAGGAAACTACTACATCGCACATGAATGCATAGGCTGAAGTTTCTTCCCTTTAGTGTATCTGGTTGAGATTTCTAAAGATCAACCATGTAAATTCCATGAAGGTGAATGAGCCAGGACATAATGATCTCCCAAAGCCCATGTCTGTGAACACCTGCACAATACTATCTGGGATACTTAGATGGAATCCTAAATTACTGAACAAGGGTCTATAGCCATGATCCAAGTCACTGTGTACCTTGATCTGAGTCACTGAGTATTTACGTAAGTAGGAAAACATCATTTTGTTTGGCGAGAAGGAATGAGAATGATACTGTAATGTTAAATGATATCAATGTGCCAACCATTACACTGATCTCTCTGCTAATGCTATGTGCTATAACAAAAACAAGGTGTATAAATATATTAACAGAATCAAACGCAAACCTTTTTCAGATAATAAGGCACAGGATCCGAAAATATTTTATGATGTTAATCTGAAAGTTCCAAATGATGTGTGAAATATGTAAACCAATTATCCAAAAAAAGGAAAGGAAATCTACCTTCAAAAAGTAGAAACTTGATTAAATGATTATAAAAAGGATGAAGGAAGAAAGAGAGTAATTTAATTAAAGGGAACATAAAAAAGTCACACGAGGGAACATGTCATGATTAATATACCTTATGCAGGGAATTCCTATTCCTCTGTGGATAATTCATCCTGACAATGCCAGAATTTTAGTACACTTTTTGACTTTATATAAAACATTGTAGATGTTGATGAAAAACAAATAATGGAAGCTACCTGTGAAATTATGGCCTAAATATATCCTTCAGTGTAAATGACACAAATATACCTTCCAAGACCCAGCCATTTCACTCCTATATATTTACCCAGTAGAGATGAAAGTACATGGCATTTCAGAGACTTTGGCATGAACATTCAGAGCAATTTTATTTATAATTTATTTATAATTGCCTATGAAATTGAAATGACAAATATCATACTTTGTAATTTTTCTCAGAAGTATAAAGGAATGAGCTGTCAATAGAGGCAATAATGTGGATGGATCTCAGAAAGTATTCTGAAATAAGCCAGGTGAAAGTAAGTAGATTTATATAAATTTCTAGAGAAAGCAAACTAATCCATACTGATCAATTCTCCTTCAACCAAAATGAGTAACAAGGTGCATTGCTTGAAGTTCTCCCATCTGAGAGGATTTTATCTCACCATTGACTTTCAGGCACATCCAAGAAACAGGCTATGGATCTACATGTCCACTTTCATCTGGTGCCTTCATATTGCAAACAACCTCCTGTAAACTGTGCTGAATTTTCCTTTCTCAGTCAACTAATCATAGAGAATTACCCGAGAGACCATTGTTACAGGTTGGACTAGAGAAGAAAATGTGGCAAGAGTAGCGGTCATTGGCATGTGTGGCAGTTCTTCACATAGCTCACTTGTGACTTCAGTGCCTGCTTAACCCCATTCTTTAACTTCCATTTGATAATGGAGGGCTGCTGTACACCCTCAGCTCTGTGGCTTGCTGAATCAGACAACATGTAGTTCATGATGGGAAGTTAGGTTTTGGTGGCCCACAGTAAAGCGTTCAGTCTTAGTATACTAACGTGGTAGCAAGCCAAAAGGTGAGTTTCTAAAAAGGTGAGTAGATATCTACAGAAAATGCAGGGCCTTGCTTGTAAAATCCTTATGTTGTGGGCTGGGATTTGATTATGGGTGTCTGCAAATTTTCCAAACAACTTATATGTCTGGCAATTAATCTGACAATATGCAATGAAAAGTTTGTGTAAGGAAGCTTTTTGAATACTTTTAATAATTGTGAAAAATGAAAAAGGAACAAAAATGATTTGTTGAAGGTGAGTAAATTATTTGATAACTATAAAAATATATTTTTAAATGGTAAAAAATAGGAAAGAACATGAATTTACAATAAATTTTGGTTTAGACACTGACATTACTTTAATACACGGACTCAGTTGAAATGGAATTAAACTGAAGTATATCACTGATTACTGAAAAAATAGATTTGCATATATCTAAAGTTAAAATAACATCTCACAAGCTATATACTCAATATAAAAAATATATTTTTAAGTTTAATATTCACACATTTGTAAATATTACATGTGGCATATGTAATATAAAAAGTACATATATAAAAAGTAATATAAAAAGTACATAAAAGTATGGATGTATATGCTTAAAAATAATAGTATTTATTGACAATTGTGGGTGTCTGCAAATTTGCTGGAGATAAGTAAATTCTATGCTAACCATACAAATACGTAAAAAATTATTTTCCTTATTTTTTGGCATACATATTTCTGCATTTGTTCATTCAATCAGTTGTCATAGCAATATACAATTTATTAATTTTATTAAAAATTGATAAAGAGAGAAAGGAAAAGTAAAATATTTAGTTACTTACCTTACATGTTAGAAATTATAAAAGTAAGACATTTAGGGTTTTTAAAATTAGATTTGCATTTTTTTCCTACCTTTCTCTAATAAATGTTTTGGTCATTTTTTCCTGTCTCTAAAGGCCATGTCCCCACTATCATTGTGTTAGGTTTGATTCCTTTTTCCCCATAGATCATGACACAAATGATCTGTTAGTAATTTTTGAACCTGGGTCACCAAGGACCTTTTTGTTTATTAACTTGGTGGTGGACTCGAAAAATAAATGAATGCCAAACTTGATATTGCTGATCCCTCTCTCTGAGCAAGGATAGGTCAGAAAAACAACTCTTCCAAAGCAAAAAGGAGGTCTTTTGCAAGCACTTTATGCCATACATTGAACATCGAAAATGCAACTCACTGAAGGCTACTGTAAAGGTTCACATGCATTGAAACAGAAGGGACCAGAAATGTTTATGAGTGGTTTCAACATGACATTCATTTTCAAATTCCTAATTCCATATTTGTTTCAATTAAATAATTCTTTGTGGATGCTATAATTAATTGACATAACTGTAAGTATGATAAATTATTGTTTGGGTTATATTCTCTTTTCAAAGACTGCATGATATTTGTGTCTGGCAAATGGGTTTCTCCTAATTGTATGAAACTGAAATCTGAATGCTAATATGGCTATTTTGGAAATGCCAGTTTTATAGTATATTATTCTTAGATAGACTGTATACATTGATATGATCATTTTATGCAGTAATAAGGTGTGTATCAGAAGGTAATATAACTTGAGGGATATTCAGAGGCATTATGGCCCACCAAAGAAACAAAATGGACACTTTGACTCATGTCACACATCATCTCATGAGAAATCAAAATCTTAAAATCTCCTGTTATAATATAAACAGTAAGCACCAGTAACTGACATAAATTCTTTTTCAGCAGTTGATTTTTAATGCCAGATTTCGCCTATAGTTACAATGTTAATGATTGAAGTAAAATGAAGTTTTAGAGCTGAAAACTATTCAAAGTCAACAAGTCTTCATTAGTTACATCAATGAAGCACTGGCGTCTTCATTACAAGAAAAAGCAAATTCAGGGAGGGAACTGGGCTGCAAAAATGGTCCTTTATGCATCTGCAGATAGTCTGTTATAAAAGACAAGTTGGACATACATTATAAGGGAGCACCCCAGCTCTCAGGCAAACTGTGAGGAAGTCCATGCCCTTTCTCTATCATAGTGATTGAATTCCTGGAACTAAACCCTGGAAATTGGACACATGATCCGAGCTGACCACAATGCAACTTCAGCAGGGAAGAAACATTTTAAAGCAATATAATGGTTGAGGATTGAATCATATACCACACATGCCCAAGTCTTATTTGGAGCTGCTGTTTTTGTAAACTCATTTGTAAATAGGATCTTTGACAGTGTTATTATCAGTTTAGGTGTGAACTCACTTGTGATCTTCAAAGTCCTAATTAGATGACACTATATTGAATCAGGGTGGGCCTTAATCCTTATCCCTGGACTCTTTCTAAGGCAGAGAAATTTAAGACATCAGTAAAGTCAGAAGAAGCCAAACAATACCTACTCATCATGTGCAGAGGCCGAGATGCAAGCCAAGGAATAGCAAGGGTTAAAATAAGCCAGAACTAGATCACTTACAGACTCCAGGAGAAGCTTAGCCTGTCAAAACTTGATTTCAGACTGCTAGCCTCCAAAACTGTGAGACAATAAATCCCGGTTTTTATTTCAACTCATGTGTGGTATTTGTCACACTAGCCCTGCAAGAATAGGGGAGTAGTAAAACTTTTCACAAAACAAAGTAATTGGAGGCACCAGGAAAATATGCAGCAACATTTCCTTTTTGGGGGCATTAATTCAGTTTTTTTTTTTTTTTTTTTTTTAAAGGAAAGACAGAGAGAAGGAAGGAAGGATAGAAGGAAGGAAGGGAGGAAGAAAGGGAAACATCTTTTAAACATTTTCTTGTTTTATTGTATTTTGTTTCTCCGTTTTTGGAACATGGGCTGGGGCCGGGAATCGAACCGAGGTCCTCCGGCATAGCAGGCAAGCACTTTGCCCGCTGAGCCACCGCGGCCCGCCCTAATTCAGTTTTTAAACTGTTTGGATAGGTGCTGTAAGATTTAGTTTGTGTTCTTTGAGAAAAAAATCTATCACAAAGGTATTGACACAAATTTAGAACTTCAAAGTCCCTTAATTCTGGTTTTAATATCTACTCAAGTTTGCACAGGGGAAGCAAAAGCAGCAGGGATGAAATTAAAAGTATTCCTCTTTGCAAATGGCAAGGAGGAGAAGCCAAATATCACTTTTGGCAGGAGCATGGTAAAGAATATAATCAGAACAGGGTATCTGAGTGATAAATCTTACGTCAAATTAAATTTTTCTTCAGAAATAAAAGTAGTCAAAATGTTAGACTCATATACAGCAAGTTGAATAATTAAATTCCCTACTCACCAGTTTTGTTTTGTTTATTTTTTGGTACATCCTAGAAAGAAATTATATAGCTCTATGTGGAAATTTTTGTTTTATTTTTTTCCAGATTTTTCTTAGGTATTGTACACATGTCTGAAACTGTGTAAGTTGTGGATCGTTTACCATTTGCCCTAAGAGAGGAGTAAGAATTGCTTCCTATGAAGTTCTTCCACCCAATAGTTCAGGAGTTCATCAAGTTCCCAGAAGAATACATGTTTAAAATAAAAAAGCAATAACTAAGTTGGTGCATCGCAAATAGAACTTGGGTTTGGAGTGCATAGATAAGAAATAAATAGAGTATCAGAGGACCGATTGTTTCAGAGAGATAATCCATTGAAAGTGATGAGTTCAATAACTGGACAAACCTATTAGATTATTTAAATAAAAAGCCTGCAAAGGAAAGAGGTGCAGCTGTGTAATATTCATGTATGAGTTATCTATGTCTAAATGCCTGAGATTCTGAAAAGTAACAATTTTTTGGAGCTTAAGGAAATGGAGTTCAAGAACATACTCATAAATGTGTATTTATTAAGTTAAAGGGATCGACTAGAGAATAATGTGAAAAGTAAATGTCACAGACACCAGCAAAAAAAAAGAACTCAGGAATTAAAAATAAAAAAGGTGGGAGGAAAATTGTGTGAAGTGTTTTGTGACAAAATGTTTGGTGATAAGTACACATTCCATGCAGACGTCTTCTACAGTTTTGGAGCAAAAATCAATAAACTTTCACAGTAATTGTTTCATTAAAATGGTGGGGCAAAAATGTTATTATAATTAAATAAAGAATGAATGGTGCTAAACAAAAGGGAAATCATTGCAAATCAAGCCAATGAAAGAGTTAACTCACAGATGCCAGACATTATGAGACAAGCACTTTACAAAGTTTCATGTATATTAACTAGTTCAATCTCTAAACAGAATAGTATATGAAGGATACTATAACTATTTTCATATTTGAGATGAAATAAGGAAATCACAGTGAATGCAAGCAGAGCTTGGGTAATGAGATTAGTATGTAAATCTGTTTTGTTTTTATTTGTACTAGGTGACACTGGTACCAGTTTGTTGGTATGTGTTTCAATGTTATTTAAGAGGTAGAAAATATAAAGCAATTGTGATTATGATATACAATCTTGTATTATATCACTCAATGTAACTTAGTATTCTATCAAATAAATTTCTCATTAAAACTCTCTCTATATTCTGCATGACATTAGAAACAGGCATAACTTTTGATAGCATTACTTGACAAGAGAGAGGAATGAGTAAGTAAAAAGTTGCTAAATGACAAAACACAAATTTTAAAATTTGATATTTGATATTACAAATATAAAAATAAAAACCATAGGATGTGAAGAACCTGTACAGGAGGCCCAAACTATTTGCCATATATTTGAAATCTCTTACCAACCAAACTAGAGGAAAGAAATTAAATTGCTGAAGATATTTAAGATCTGGCATTGAAGATTCAGCACAGTTAACAGTCTATAATAACTATATTGATAATTCCACCTGATACGCAGATAACCACAGAATAAAAAGTGGTAAAATGGGAGAATTCCTAAAATGTTGGAGTGTGAGATGTTAAAGTGATCTGATTTGTTAAAAATTTTCTGTGATATTTCTAAAACATGCAACTGTGGAAAATATGCTTCTACTCTAATGGCACTGCTTAACACAAAGTTTTTAGACCTTGCATATGAAATTGTTGGCTTAGTGTGTAGTGTCATTAACTGTTGCAAAGTGATATTAGCACCTCTCTCCTCATATCAAATATCTCTGAACTATAAATGCAGATTGAATAGAAGCCAGAATTCATTGATGGGTAACCACACAGTAACAACGTTTATCCTGCTGGGACTGACTGATAACCCACAACTGAAGGTTCTGATTTTCATCTTTCTGTTTGTCACCTACATATTGAGTGTAACCGGGAACCTGACAATCATCTCCCTCACCTTCATGGATTCAAACCTTAAAACTGCCATGTACCTTTTCCTACAAAATTTTTCCTTCTTAGAAATCTCATTTACATCTGCTTGTATTCCCAGATACTTGTACAACATATCAACAGGTGACAAGATTATCACATATGATGATTGTGTAGTTCAAATTTTTTTTACAGACCTCTTTGCTGTTACAGAATTTTTTCTACTTGCCACCATGTCCTATGACCGATATGTAGCCATCTGCAAACCCCTACATTATGTGACCATCATGAACAGCAAGGTCTGTAGAAGACTCATCCTTGGTTCCTGGCTGGCTGGCTTGTTGATTCTACTCCCATCACTTGGCATGGGCCTAAATCTGGAATTCTGTGACTCTAATGTCATTGACCATTTTGCCTGTGATGTATACCCCCTTCTGAAGATCTCATGTTCAGACACATGGCTCATAGAGCAGGTGGTCATAATCTGTGCTGTGTTGACCTTTATCATGACCCTTGTATGTGTGCTTCTATCCTACATGTACATCATCAAAACCATTCTAGGATTCCCTTCTGTCCAGCAAAGGAAAAAGGCATTTTCTACCTGCTCTTCCCATATGACCGTGGTCTCCATCACCTATGGCAGCTGCATCTTCATCCATGTCAAACCTTCAGCAAAGGAGTCGGTGGCTGTTAATAAGGGTGTGACAGTGTTAACTACTTCCATTGCTCCTATGCTGAACCCCTTCATTTACACCCTGAGGAACAAGCAAGTAAAACAAGCCTTTAATGATGCAATAAAAGGAATTGCATTGTTTGCAAAGAAATAGTGGAATGTGCTAATAAAGAAGAATCAATTTTTCACAAAAATCATTAGACCCTTAGAGTTATCGTTAAACTTTCAATCCTTTCTTCTTGGCAAGAAAGCTTTATCAGGATTACATTACCTGGTAAGAGAATATAACACATTTCCAGGAAACAAAAATGGCTTCATTTTTAATTAAGCCTTAATAAAACTCTTAATAAAACTAAATAAACAAAATCAATTAGTTCATTTTAATAAATATTCTAGATTGAGCAAATTTGCATATTGCCTAATCCAATTCCAGGTTTTGAGAAACATTTGGATTCTTGGCTTTTTTTTTTTTACGTCCTTTCATTTTTTACTTTAACCAAAAAAACAGGGAGGATGAATTTTCTTGGGACAGTGATTATAATATTTAAGATTAGTTCTCAATCATGAAGCAATAATACTGTTAACAATGTACCTCCTGGCATTGTGATGACGGATTATAGCAGCTGCCACTTAGAAAATCACTAGACACCTATTACTTCTCATATTTGTAAAAGGATTTGTGGATATGGTTTATCTCATCTTTACTAATAGCTAAATTGAGGTCCAGGGGAATTAATGATAGTTAAGAGGTAAGGTGAGGATGCAACTGCATTTTTATCAGAATCCACAGCCTAAGATTTTATAGCATGTGACATTCCAGTGACATACATTTTACAAATGGTAAAGTTTGTGATTACTTAATTATTAGTTTGATTAAGAAGTTACAGTATAATTCATGGAAACAGAAAAATTGTATGATTTCTAAGAGAAAAAATTACCAAAAATATAGTATACCATTTTAATATAAGCCTTCACATGTAGAAAAAATGGTAAGATATTTATTTTAGTTGAATATACTTTTTATTTAATACTGTATTTACAAAAATAGAATTTGCAATTTAACATAAAGCAAAGAAGAGCACAAAGATTTGTTCAAAGAAGCGACATCAAAAGCATATGTACCCACTCCTCAGAAGTAGCTATAAGTGGAAATACCTATGAAAATTGCCATAAATATTGAACGCATGAATATTAATCATAAGTATACACTTTCCCAGGGAAGGCCCAAAGAAATCAAAACAGGATTTAAAAAGCCACTGTCTTAGCAATTCATTTTAATAGATGAAAGATCCATAGAAAATATTGGACTGCCCATAGTCACTGATGTCCCTTCAATCAAGACTTAACTATATGCTCTGCCCTAATGGATCCTCGAGGATGATTTTTGAAATAGGCTCCTTTCATCAATATGATCTAGGTTCTCAGATCACGGGTTCATTCTGGCTTTTGATTTTCACACACTGAGGATTTTATTTTAATTATTTTTTTCCAATTTCTCACATATTATTCGCTGACACCATTGTTACCCATTTTCCCAGGCTGACAAAAACTTTTTGTTGATATTTGTAATAGTTATTCTTACCAAAACAATGCTTTGTTCAGCAGGATTAATCATTTAGAAATTAAATTATTAAATGAACACATTTATATTGATCACTCAGATCTGAAACCTTCCTGAATAAATGGTGGGACAAAAAGATTCACAACTATTTAACACACTATGAACAAAAGAAAGTCAGCCACCTTGAAAGAGAAAATAATAAGGGCCCCCTTAAAGAAAACCTTAATGTGAGGTGTCTGATAGGCCCTGTCCCTGGCCCTTCATTGGCAGCCCATTAAATCTTGCTATGGAGTTCTAAAAATTCATGTGTTTTGAAACAGCTACCATAATTTATTTATCAACATGATGAAGAAACATATTTTTTGATACTTTTAAGAAATATGTGAGTCAATGGAGGAGTGACATTGAGTCTCTCAATTGAAAACGTAAAAGTCATCAAATAAAATTATTAAGATAGTGTGTTAATTGTTCCAAACTGTGCAAGTTATTCAGACCGGCTCAACTACTACTGAGCTGTTATAAAATTTACCCCTTAGTACCTTTAGCACAGTATGTGATTATATAGTTATGTCTCTCTGGGACAATCCACTCACATGTAGTAGGCTCAGTAATGGCCCACTAATCCCTTGAACCTAATTCCTATGAATATGTTACCTTAAATGACATAATGAACTTGGCAGATGTGGTAAAGCTATGGATCTTAAAATGAAGAGATTATCCTGGTTTCTCCAGTCAAGCCCGCTGTAATAAAAAGGATTCTTAAAGGGGTAGGAAAGAAGATCAAGTCAGCAGTAGAAATGTGATAATGGAAGCAAGAGGTTGCAGAGATGCAAGGAAGGGACCATGAAACAAGGAATACAAGTAGGCTCTAGAAACTTAAAAAGGCAAGGGCACAGATTCTTAAGAGTCCAGAAAGATGTAGCCTATCCAACCTCTTGATTTCATACATCTACTTTCTAGAACTTATACACTTCTACAACTTAAGAGAATAAAATTGCACTGTTTCAACTAAGTTTGTGGTAATTTTTTGCTGCAGTAAGTGAAAAGAAAGTAATACATCTGAAAAAAATAGTATTTTGCAAAACAGACATGCAAACACATGTGGATTGAATTCTGTGAGTAAAGAAAGATGATATTCAATATAAGCACAATAAAGGTGATAAAAGTCCTAGAGAAGGATTGGCAAATGGAATCCTTTATCTAGTACAGTCAGAGGGAATAACATGCACTTAGGCTAGAATGATGAGAAGGTCATTCTATATTCCCCCAACATGGATACGCTAATGTAACAAACCAATAATTGAACCTCACTTCAACACCTTCCACACAACTACCAAATGACTTTTTAGAACCCATACAGTCATACTCCTGAGGAATTCTTTAAAGAATTGGAAAGAATGAAAATATACGATGCAATAAAAAAAAAAGTTGTCATTGTCCTAATAGAAGTCTGCCACAAAACAAAAAACCTAAATGGCAGAGAGCTATGCTTGCTGCTAAAGAATTCTCAGAAGATCTACTGATATTCTAACAGGACTTGCTAAATTTTTAAACCAAGTTCTTGAAGACAATAAAGGCAATATATAATTCATACATTGCCTATGGAAGTCTAAGTGAATTTGAAGAATTTCTCTAATTAGTCAAGATTAATCCCTGGAATAAATTTCACTTCATATCCTAGTTAACCATCATGTTCATGGAAATCGTTGACTGTCATTGCAAATACTTAACTTAGTTTTTCAAGATATCATTTACAGGGCATTGGTTGGTTCACATTAGAATGCTCTCAACATTGCAATTGCCTAATCCATATCTTTCCAACCTTCCTTGATCTCTAGTAATCTAAAAGCCCTGAAAATTGACATTACAATCCCCAAATTATTTGTCTCAATATCCACTATACCCTAAATATACCAATCTTAAAACCATGGAGAAAGCTGATATACAATTGATAAGAAAAGAAATGTAATATATTTTAGCTCTCCTAAAATATGACCCAAATATCATCCACTATAGCATTATCATGACTGCAGCAACATATTTTTCTTTTTCTTTTTTTGTATGGCCAGGCACCAGGAATTGAAACTGGGTCTCAGGCATGGCAGGCGAGAATTCTGCCACTGAGCCATAATCACACTGCCCAACAGATATTACAGGCTACACACCCATCTTATCTACTCTAAAGAGAATTATAGCAAAGCACCTGGGCTAAACTTTGATCTGCTTTCTATCTTTAGTTTTGGACCCTAGTTGCTCATCATTAAAAAAGAAAGAAAGATTCTTCAGGTTTGGAGGTATAGGATTTCTGATCAGAGTGGAGGGAGATTTCTGGTCATCCTAATTATTTAATTCAGAAAATCAGTCCCTTAAAAGTAGGGTTACTATAGGCCTGGGATATAATAAATATTTTAAACCCACATATAAAAGCTTCACACAAGTCTCAAAAATATCAAACAGATACACAAATAAATTATTTAGAAACCTGAAAAAAAAAGTTGTCATTAAAGAAATGTGCATTCACTATTTTCTGCATAGCATCAAAAATGACTTGATTTGGAAGGAAGCACGATAATGCAACATTTAGTTAATGGAAGACAGTCAATAGGAAACAATGATGACATGACTCAGATTTGGAAATAATAAAACTGTTCACTAAATATTGCTACACATTTATTTTAAAAACATAAATTATAATATTGTCATAATATGTAAACATTTGGAAAAAACAGCCAAAATTGGAAACCATGCATAAAAAATGGAATTTCTAGCTTAAAATATGTAATACATAAAGTAACCTATTCAAAGAAAATTAGATAGCAGAAGAGTCAGTGTACCTCACAAATAGATCAATAGAAACCTCTCCTTGTCTTTTGTATTCAACAGAAGAAAAGCATGGGAAGGATTCATACTCTGAAGCATCAAGATGAACCAAAAGCACTGACACTTTGATTTCAGATTTCTGGCCTGTAGAAATATAGGATAAATTCCCATTGTTTTATGCTATCAAATTTGTAATAATGTATTATAAATCCTGGAAAACTAATATATTATCCATGGATAATTCCCATCTATACAGTTCACTTTATTATGGTTGGTTGGATTGAGAAGGTAAAGGAATCTGTATGGAGGTTAGAGAAAAGTGTTACACAGTAACTTATAGAAGCCAATGTCTGTGAACCCTGTACAATTCAGGAAACCCCAACCAGCCATGGGCCATTGAGAAGATAAAAACCCCTCTGAGTACATTGTAAAAGTAAGATTTACCCTGCAGCTTGAAGGCCAGGAAAAGCAAAGCTATGGCCATCTGGGCCCAGACTCTCAGTTCTGGCAGCAACAAGCTTGGTTATAAGACTGCTCATATACTTCAGTCAGGAATCGCCTTACACAGTCTCCAAATATCCTCAAGGTGTCCAAGAGACCTAAAAAATCCTTACATTAATGCTCAGTATATTTTGTTTATATATTCTGTGTCTGTCCTTGGGCTATGCACTTTAAATGGATTATCCTATTTTATATTCTCAATGAACCTGCAGATAGATATTAATTTTATCTTCATTTTAAAAATCGAAACTGAGACTGGAATTCTGTTTGATATTTCATTTAATCTAAAGTACATTAGCCCAGTTGCTTTACTTTAAACAAGTTGGGTTTTCCTCAAGCATTTAAGAAGTTAAGAGAAATGTTCTCCAACCAACTTTTAATTAGTATACCAGTAAATGAAAAAATATACCTACTTGATTAACAACAATTAATAGGCAAAAAAAAAAGTTTCAATTTGGCCTTTCAGAAAAAGTATTGTCCTTGCTATAGAATGAAAATAATTATTCAGCAAAATATTTATTATGTACTAAAAGAATCAAGAGAATATTCTTGAGAATGGATTATGAGGGTGCTATATTTGGGTTGGGGGCAAATAAAATACTGAATAAGGAAGAGATTATTTATACGGGGAACTCTTAGGTAGCTTACATTTGATATCCTGGCAAGGATACCTGGAGCCAGTCCTAAATGCACTACTAGTATAGCTCCTTAAGCTTGGACAAATTTGAGCCTATAGTAAATGAGATGGTGATGCAAGAACAGCTTTGGCAGTGTTTATAAATTGTTCAAAAAGATAAAAAGAATGAATTTATTACTTTAATCTTCAGTGACTACCACTTCTGTAAAAACTGTGGAAACTCTCTTCATAAAAAATAGGCAATGTGTTATTCCAAAGAGGACCATTGGAAGCATTATTGGGAACCTAATAGTAGCTGTTCTTTGTACACCACAAATTTTGGTAGGGTATCCTGCTAGGTATCAGTGACAAGAACCAAGAATAGCAAACAACAAAAAGCAAAATTCAACTGTCAAGGGCAAGGTGTGTCTCATTTTTCAGCAAAGTTGGAATGGTATCCCTGTGACCCCAAATAACAGGTCTTTGGCAACATCTAATAGAACAAATGTGAGATAAATGGGCAGAAAAATAAGATGTTTCTTGATCTGTAATATCTAAAGAATTCAAGCAGAAGATTAGCCATTCCAACGGAATATCACACGCCCTTACTAAGTTTACAAACCTGTACCAGTTCCTAGTTTTTAGACCTATTAACTGGAGGACAAGCAATATCCTCTTCAAGAAGAACCATGAAATACACAGGAAATAGGAAAAAAGTGATCCAGCTTTAGAAATATTGCAGTAAGGAGATTCATGGACCCATCCATCCAAAGAAATATTGAAAAAACTCAGCAAAAACTGTCAGATTCAACTTTATGAGGACTCTGGAAAATAGTAAAAGGTTACAGCAATAAAAAGAGAACAGTGAGTCAAGAAAATGATGGCTAAAACATGGGAAAACTTTGTGGAATTTTAACTTACTCTTGCCCTACTCACCTCTCTGGTGGGGTGGTAGCCTTAAAGAAGGCTGCCTGAATTCTCAGGATGGGTACCTGACTCTGGAGGAAGCAGAGAAGATCTTGGTCTCAAAGAATTTTATTAATCTATTTTGACTTATTTTGTGGGTCCCTGAAGGTCAACACCAAACTTGATTGATCAAACTTGAAACTCTCTGAGCACAGAAAAATGATGAATCATTGGGGCATACCTTGAGAACATTGAAAAGCAAATATACAAGATGCTGTTGATAGACACAAGAAATAACTGTTAAGTAGACATGCTGAAAGTTGGGGAGGAAAATCTGGGGAAAGATTTACTTTGGGGAATAGCAGCTTCTAAAGTTCCTGTGTTAGGGATACACCATGGTTCAGTGGCAGAATGCACACCTTTCATGCAGGAGACTGGGGTTCGATTCCCAGACCATGCAAACAACAACAAAAAAGGTTTCTGTGTTTAATGGAGGATATAGAAAGCCAGACACATATCCAGGGCAGGACACAAGCTTATAAAAATCTGAGAATACCCTGTGCTTTCACCTATAGCTGATCTCTAGACATATTGAAAGCACTAAGTGTAGGAAATGATACAGAGTTGTAATCAGATTGGGTGAGAATTGAACAAGGGCTTCAAAATAGAGCCAATCTGCAAAGACCAGCAGGGTACTTTTTCTTTTCTTTTGTTATTGCAAATGCCACCAGCCATTTCAGGTAATTTCTGGAAACTCAAAAGATGACAACAAGCTAAAGAAAGAGACTTCAGAGAACACTCATCACAATAAGTTCTCTTTTAAACATATTTTTAAAGTCCTAAATAAACAAGCAACTAACAACCCAAAGCACACAAAACATCAAAGTCTAGAGGAGAAGGAAGAGTCTTATTTGCATAGTTACCACATTATAATATCCAAAACATAAAGTTTTCAACCAGTAAAGAAGAAATAGACAGAAAATGACTCTGAAGAAGACCAGATATTGGACTTACTAAATAAATCAATTATCTTAAACATGCTCAGGAGCTAAAGGAAACAATGGGCAGAGAACTAAAGGAAACCAGGATAACTGTACATAAACAAATAGAGAATATCAACAGAGATCAATATTACTATAAGAAATTAAAGAAAAATTCTCTTCCATAAAATGTACAATAATTAGTCAAAAATTCACTAGAGGAGTTCAACAGCAGATTAGAGCAGGCAGAAAAAGAATCAGTTAACTTGAAGATAGATTCATTGAAACAATACAGTCCAAGGAGCAGAAAAAAAAAGAATGAAGACAAATGAACTGAACCTGTGAGGTCTGTGGGACACCATCAACCTTACCTAAATATGCACAATAGGAACCCAAAAGGGAGAATAGAGAGAGAAAAGGGGGAAGAAATAATATTTAAAGAAATAACAGCCAACTTGATAGAAAACATGAACCTCCACATCTAAAATGTTCAATGAATCTCAAGTAGGATAACTACAAAGAGATCCATATATGGATATATTATGGTCATATTGTTGAAAACCAAAGATAAAGTTTTTAAAGTAGCAAGAGAAGAGTGACTCATCACACACAAGGGATCCTCAATCAACAACATTAACAAGTTATTTATCATCAAAATCTATTGCCAGAGGTAGGGAGCTGGCATGTTTAATGTGCCAAAACAAACCTGTTAAACAAGAACTCCATAATTGGCAAAGCTATCCTTCAAAAACGAAGGAGATCATGATGCCTACTGTGCTTATTTCAAAGAAGAAATTACAAGAGAAGCCAGTAAATATCTTCAGGCAATTGAAAATGAGAACACAACATATCAAAACTTATGGATGCAATGAAAGCAGTGCTCAGAGGGAAATTTATTGACTTAAATGCCTATATTAAAAAAGAAAAAAGAGTTAAAATTGAGGAGTTAACTGTGAATCTGGAGGAATGAGTGAACAGAACCCAAGGTGAACAAAAGGAAAGAAATAGCAAATATTAGAGATGAAATTGAAAACATGAAAATAATAGAGCAAATCAACAAAAACAGAAGAAGGTTCTTGAGAAAAATCAATAAAATTGATAGACCCTTAGCTGCAGTAACAAAGAAAAAAAGAGAGAGGATACAAATAAATAAAATCAGAAATGAGAGAGGGGAAATTATTACTGACTCTGCAGAAATGAAAGAGATCATAAAATGATACTATCAGTAACTGTAATGCCAGCAACTAAGACAACTTAGAGGAAATGGACAGCTTCCTAAGAAAACAAGTGAACAAAAGTTAGGCAAGAAAAATAATTGAAAAGCATCCAAATTGGAAAGGAAGAAGTAAAACTGTTTATAGATGACATGATCCTATATATGTATATAAGTCCCAAAAACTCTACAACAAAGCTACTAGAACCAATGTATGAGCTCAACAAAGAGGCAGTCTGCTGGTTTGAAACCATTCCATACTCCGGAAAATCCATGTTCTTGTAGTCCAATCTTATGGATGCAGTCTTATTGTGGGTGGGGCATTTTGATTAAGTTGCTTCCATGGAGATGTGACCCACTGATTCAAAGTGACTCTTAGACCTTTTGCTGGAATCCTCTGTGAAGAGAACAAAAGGCGGAAACTGTAGAGCTCAGAACCAACACGTGGAGAGAGAAAATAACCCAAGAGATCCTTAGCTAAGAAATGAAATTCAGTGTTCATCCTGGTGATTCTGAAGGAACTAACAAATGTTTAGTGAAGAAAAATGCCCCAGGAAAAGATAGAAGGATCCAAGGGAGCTGAGAAAGTCATTATGTAAACCAACCCAGGAAAGAAGGGCCAGCAGACATCGCCATGTGCCTTCCCATGTAACTGAGAAACCCTGGGCATAATTAGCCTTTCTTGAGTGATAGTATCCTCTAGTTGATGCCTTAATTTGGACATTTTCATAACCTCAGAACTATAAGTTTTGAACCTAAGAAATCCCCTTTGTAAAAGCCAATCCATTTCTGGTATATTGCATTCTGGCAGCATTAGCAAACTGAAACAGGTAGGCTATAAGATTAACATGCAAAAAGCAGTAGAGTTTCTATCCACTAGTCATGAGCAATTTGAGGAGAAAATCAAGAAAAAATGCACTTATAATACTAATTAAAAGAATAAAATACCTAAGAATAAACTTAATCAAGGACAAGAATGACCTATGCACAGAAAACTATAAAACATTGATAAAAGAAATCAATTAAACCTAAATAAATGAAAGGATATATCATAGTCATGGGCTGGAAGAATAAACATAGATAAAGTGTCAATTCTATACAAAATAGATTCAATGCAATACCAGTTCAAACCCTAATAACTCAGTTCTCAGAAATAGAAAAACCAATAACCAATTTATTTTGAAGGGCAGAGTGCCCCCAGATAGCTAAAGACATCTTGAGAAAGAAAGGTGAAGTTGGTGGTCTCACACTTCCTGATTTTAAAGCATATTAAAAATCTACAGTTGTCAAAACACCATGATATTGACATAAAGTTAGATATACCATCCAATGGAATTGAATTAAGAGTTCAGAAAGAGATTCTCTCTCCTCTTCAGACAACTGATTTTTGACAAGGTGGCCAAGTTCACTCAACTTGGACAAAACAGCCTCTCCAAAAATGGTTCTGGAAGAACTGGATATCCATAGCCAACAGAATGAAAGAGGATCCCTACCTCACACATTATGCAAAAATTAACTCAAACAAATCAAGGACCTAAACATTAGAGCTAAGACCATAAAACTCTTAGAAGAAAACATAGGAAAATATTTTAATTATCTGTGGTAAGATGTAGTTTCCTATACCTTACAACCAAAGCTCAAAGCAATGAAAGAAGCTACATAGTTAATGTGAATATACCAAGAGTCTTTGATAGTACATTTGAGGTGGATTATATAGTGTGGGATAAAGTCACAGTGAGATGCCCCTTCACACACTAGAATGGCTGTAATAATAACAGTGATTTTAAAATTGGAAAATAGGTAGCTTTAGTGAGGATGTAGAGGAATTGTAATTCTTTTACCTTGATGTTGGAACTGTAAAATGGTGCAGCCTCTGTGAAGCAAAAGTTTAACAGTTCCTCAAAAAGTTAGGCATAGAATTGCCATAAAACCAAGCAAATACACTCCACGCTTTGTTTTGAAAAGAATTAAAAACTGGTATTTAAATACTTGTACATGAGTATTTGTAGAATCCCTATATGTTCACAGTAGCCAAAGGTGCAAACAACCCGATCTCCATTAGTGAATAAACAAAATGTGCTCTATCATTACAATGGATCCAGTTATATAAATTTCAGCTATACAAAAGAAGAAAGTAATGATACATGCTACAATGTATAAAAATATTTGTATGTAAAAAAAGCTGAAGCCAGGCATAAATGATCATATATATTATGGCTCCACTTATATGAAACATCCAGAATAATTAAGTCAGAGAGTCATAAAGAAGATTATTGGTTGCTAGAGGCTAGAAGGAGGGATGATTGAGAAGTAGCTGCTGATCGGATGTGGGACTCCCTGGGGATGAGAAATGTCTGGTAGGATGAGATAGAGATGATAGTTGTACTACATTTCAAATGTACAAGTATGACTGAATTGTTCATTCTAAAATAATTATTACATAAATTACACCTTAATTTTTAAAAATCACTTCCAAATATCAATTGCCATAAAATATATTTTTAGTTGAAAATATTTTTGACAAGATAGTAATTTGGACAAATGGGCAAGTTGACTGTATTTGTGATGTAAAATTTAGACAAATTCATCTTGGCAAATATATTGTAATTATATTGTCTTATAAAATTATGAATGATATGGCACTCTAAAATGTATATCTGTGGTAAGACAAGGCACTACTTCATAAAATCAAGTTAGTGTAGACTATCCCATTTATTCTTATAAAAATCACAATCTGCATCAATCAGAAGCAAATTAATATAAACCAAGCCATACTTGTGATTTCTATTTTTAAATAGCTTAGATTCTTATACAGCTTCATAACAACTTCAAGGTGTGGCACCTTGCTTCTGATTTTATTAAATTTCATTTATGCATTAAAAAATAGGAGAGAGGACATGGCAACATAAGACAGCTCCTGAAAAACCTATCCTCAGAGATGCAGTGAAAAAAGGGACAAAACCCACTTGCTCAGAAGTTTAGAGGAAGAAGAAAACTTGAGAAAGATCCCACAAATGCTGAACTGAAGAAAGAGAAAAATATTATGTTGAAAATTTCTGTCACAGACTTGCTGGTTCTCTCCCCTTCCCCTAACTTGCTCCCAAGCAGCTCAGGAAGTTCCCTGAGGCAGTGGCCAGGATCCCTCCATTCTCCCACCAGGGATACAAACTATACAATCTCTGACAGCAGTGACACACATCCCCACATATATGCAGAAACAGACATCCAAATCTACAAGGACCCGCAGAAGGACTCAAGCCACTGGGGAGGGTGTGATACAAAAGGACGGTAAGGAAGAGCTTTCAAATGGAGGAATAGGGAAGGAACTGAAGAATCTTCCCCCAAAGCAGCAAATAGCCAGACAGAAACTGTCTGAATCAACTGTTTGTGGACCTAGGGGGGGGTTGGACATTTCAAGGCCTAGGTCAGCGAGGGATGAAGAACCTGAGAAAACACAGACAGAGACTAATTCCACCCATGGGTCCTGGTGCCTATCCCACACCGTTGAGGGAAACAGCAGTTGATGGCCTGGTACTTGCCTGGGGGAAGGCTGCAGACTGGAGTGGCTGTGGGAATCCTCCACTGCAAGAACAGGGGGCATATAGAAATTAGAAAAAATGGGGGAAAAAATGATCAGGATTTCAGGGAAATGATTGACAACACGACGTGCAGCAAAATAGGTATCATGGGTGTCCAAGAAGGAGAAGAGAAAGGAAAGGGCCAGGAAGCATATTTGGAGACACAGTGGCTGAAAATTTCTCAACCCTTATAAAAGCACAATATACTCCAAGCAGAATAAATCTGAATAGACCCACTCCAACATACATTTTAATCAGACAGCCAAATGCAAAAAAGAAGAAAGTTCTGAAAGCAATAAGAGAAAAGTAATTCATCACATACAAGGGAAGCCAAATAAGACTAAGTGCTGATTTCTCGTCAGACACCATGAAACAGTGGTATGAAATTGTCAGCCAAAAATTCTCTATCCAGTACAGCTGTTCTTCAAAAATGAAGGAAAGATTAAAAATATTCACAGAAAAACAGAAGCTGAAAGTGTTCACTAATAAAAGAGTTCTACCAAATGAGAGGAAAAGAGAGTTCTGCCAAGTGAAAAGAAAAGACAGGAGAGGAAAGGACTGGAAGAGTGTAAATAATTGAAGGGTATTACCAGGGGTAAATAAAAGGGGGAAAAAAGAAATATATATCTGACAAATAAAAAACAAAGGATGTGCCTACTCATGTGAAAAAAAAAAGGATAAGATGGTTGAAGTAAGAACAGACTTCACAGTAGTAACTTTAAGTGATAGTGGTTTAAACTCCCCAGTCAAAAGACATAGATTGGCAGGATGGATTTTAAAATATGATCCATCTATATGCTTTACAAGAAACTCATTTTGGACCTAAAAATGCAATTAGGTTGAAAGTGAAAGAATGGAATAATGTGTTCCACACAGGAAGTAAACAAACAACAAAAAAGCTAGGTTAGCTATACTAATATCAGACAAAATAGACCTTAAATACAAAAAAAGATGTTATAAGAGATAAAGGACACTGTACATTAATATAAGGTCCAATTCACCAAGAATAAATAGTAATCATAAATATTTATGGTTCTAATAAAGGTGCCCCAAACTGCATGTGACAAATACTGGCAAAACTGAAGGGAGTCATAGACAACTCTACCATGATAGTGAGAGTCTTCAATATACCACTTTCTCCAAAACACAGAACACCTAAACAGATTATCAATAAAGAGACCCTAAAAAATATAATAAATGAGCTAGACCTAATAGACTTATATAGAACATTGCACCCCAAACTAGTGGTATATACATTCTTCTTAACTGCTTATGGAAAATTATCCAAGATAGACTATATTTTGGGTCACAGAAAGGTCTTAATAGATTTTAAAATATTTGAAATTATACAAAGCACTTTCTCTGATCATAATTGAATGAAGTTATAAATCAATAACAAATGGAAAACTAGAAAATACAAAAATATCTGGAGGTTAAATAACATGCTCTTAAATGAACAGTGAGCCAGAGAAGAAATTGCAAGAGAAATCAGAAAATATTATGAGATGAATGAAAATGAGAACATAACATGAGATGCAATGAACCAGTGCTGAGTAGGAATATACAGCCCTAAATGCCTATATTAAAAGGGAAGAAAAAGCTAAAACCAATGATCTAACTGAACAACTGGAGAAAATGGAGAAAGACTAGAAAGCCAATCCCAAAGCAAGCAGAAGGAGATAAATAACAAGAATTAGGTGAGAGATTAATGAAAAGGAAAACAACAGCAACAACAAAAATAGAAGAATCAATAAAACCAAAAGTTCGTTCTTTGAAAAGATTAATAAAATTGACAAACTCTTAGCTAGAATAACAAAGACCAAATGAGAGAAGTTGCAAATAAATTAAATCATGGGGGAGGCATACATGGACCCTGAAGAAATAAAAATGACTATAAGAGGTTACTATGAACAACTGTGTTTCAACAAACTAAACAACTTAGGTGAAATTGACAGCTTCCTAGAAAAATATGAACAGCCTACACTGACTCAAGAATAAGACCTCAACAAACCAACCACAAGTAAAGAGATTCAATCTGTAACCAAAAACTTTCCAAGAAAGAAAAGTCCAGAACCAGATGGCTTCAAGGTGAATTTTATCAAACATTCCAAGAAGAATTAATACCATTATTGCTCAAAGTATTCTCAAAAACTTGAAGAAGAGGGAACACTGACTCATCCTATATCAATATGCAAAAGTCAATGGTGTTTCTATACACTAGTAATTAGCTATGTAAGGAGGTAATGAAGAAAAAAATTCCATTTACAGTAGCAATTAAAAGAATCAAATATCTAGAGATAAACTTAACAAAGAGTGTAAAGAACTTGTACACAGAGAAATACAAAACATTGCCAAAAGAAATCAAAGGAAACCTAAATAGAAATCAATTCTATGTTCATGAATTTGAAGGCTAAATGTTGTCAAGATGCCAAATTGATCTGCAGATTCAATGCAATACCAATCAAAAGTCCAACAGACTAAAAATTATTAATTTTATTTGCTAGAGTAAAGGGACTGGAAGAGCCAAAAACATCTTGAAAAAAAGATTGAATATGAGGAGGCTTCATGCTTCCTGACTTCAGAGCATGTTATAAAGTTACAATGATCAAAACAGCATTGTACCGGCATAAAGATAGACATAACAATCAATGGAATTGAATGCAGAATTCATAAATAGACCCTCAGATCTACAGTTAATTGATTTTTGAAAAGGTTCCTAAGTCCATTCAACTGAAAAAAGAACAGTCTCTTTAGTATATGGTGTTGGGAGAACTGGATATCCACAACAGAAAGAATGAGAATGGACCCCCATCTCACATCTTATACAAAAATTAAATTGTATCAAAGACCTTAATATAAGAGCCAATACCATGAATCTCTTAGAAGAAAATTTATTGAAACATGTTCAAGATCTAATGATAGTTTCCTAGACTTTACACCCAAAGTATAAGCAAAAAATAGATAAATAGAAACTCTGTGAAGTCAAATACTTCTGCACTTCAAAAGACTTTGTCACAAAGGGGAAAAAGTAACCAACTCAACTGGAGGAAGTATTTGGAAACCACATATCTGATAAGGGTTTGATATGTAGAATATAAAAATAAATCCTAAAATTCAACAATAAAAAGACACACAAAACCGAGCAAAGACATGAATAGACATTTTTCCAAAGAGGAAATAGAGATGGCTAAAAAGCACATGTTTTTAGGGAGATATAAATCAAATCCACCATGAGATATCATCTCATACCTCGTAGAATGCCACTATTAAACAAACAGGAAAGTGCATGTGTTGGTGAGTATGTAGAGAAAACAGTACAGTTATTCACTGCTAGTGGGAATGTAAAATGGTAGAGCTGCTGTAGAGGATGTTTTGATGGTTCCCTAGGAAGCTATGTATAGAATTCCCTTATGACCCAGATATCTCATTACTTGGGATGTATCTTAAGAATACGAAGGCAAGGATGTGAATAGACATTTGTACACTGATGTTTATGGTAGCCTTATACGCAATTGCCAAAAGATGGAAACAACTCAAGTATTCAACAAATAATGAATGGATAAACAAAATGTAGTATATACATAAATGGAATATTATTCAGCTGTAAGAAAATAATGACACCCTGGAGCATGTGACAACATGGATGAAGTTTTTGGACATTATGTTAAGTGAAATAAGTGAGATACAAAAGGAAAAATATAGTATGATCTCACTGATATGAACTAATATTAATATGTAAAGTCATAGATATAAAATATAGAATACCAGTTACCAGGATATAAACAAAACTAAAGAATAGAAAGTGGTTGCTTAATATGTGCAGAATGTTTAACTTGGTTGAATTTAAGAGTTTGGAAATGGATAGAGATGATGGTATAATGTTATTGTGAGTATAGCTAACAGTACTGAATGGTGTGTGAATATGGTAGAAAAAAGAAGTTTTGAGTCATGTATTTCACCAGAAGGAAAGTTAGGGGCCACAGCATGGGAATGTATAACACAGTGGATCTTTTGGTGGTCAATGATTGTGATTAACTATACAAATATTTTAAAAGTTCTTTCATTAACTAGAACACATGCATGACACTATTGCAAAGAGTTAATAACAGGAAGTTATATTTGAAAAATTGTACCAACTGCAAACTATGGACTAGAGTCAATAGCAATATTTAATATTCTTTCATCAACAGTTAGAATGTACCACACTACTACTATAGATCAATAATAGGGTGAGAATAGTGGAGGCAAGAGGTTTGGGAGTATTTGGGTGTTTTTTTTGTAGTAAAGAAAATGTTCTACAGTTGATCATGAAAATATATGCAAAACTATGTTATGGTACTGTTACAAAGTCAGATGGTTTGTATGGTGTGTGAATATATCTCAATAAATTGCATTTTGGAGAAATTAAGATAATTCCCAGATTTAAAGAAAACTGAAAGTTCGTCACAACTAGACATGATCCATAAAAAATGTTAAAGGGAATCCTTCAGGTAAAAATGAGGCACATTAGACAATGAATTAAAGCCATATGAAAATATAAAGAACACTAGTAAAAATAACAGATATGTAAATATAAAGGGCAATATTATTGTATTTTTGTTTATACCTCCTCTTTTCTTCCTATATGATTCAAAGCAAATATTTAAAACAATAAATATGTTTGTTAATGGACACCAATATATAAAGATGTAAGTCTATGTTGATAACAACCGAAAGGGGTAAGTAGGAATCTGTATCGGAAGAAAGATTTCATATGCTATTAAAGCTAAATTGGTATTAACCCAAACTAGGTTGTTATAACTTTATGATGATAATGTTTATTCCCAAGGCAATCACTAAAAATCAACTAAAAATGTACAGGAAAGAGAAGAAGGGAATAAAAATGATAAACTACAAAAATGAAGTAAACACACAAAAAAAACAGTTATGAAGGAAGCGAGGACAATGAAATGTATAGCATACATAGAAAACAAATAGCAAAATGGCAAAAGTAAGTTTTTTCCCTCAAATCAGCAATTAGAGTAATTGGACTTTATATGTAATGGAGTTAATTATCCAAGTAAAAGGCAGAGTTTGGAAGGATGAATAAAAACACATCAACCAACTACATGCTTTCTAAAAGAGACTCACTTTAGATGCAAAGACAGAAATAAGCTTAAAGGGAAAAGATAGATTAAGATATTCGATACAGATAATAACCAAAAGAGAGCAGTAGTGGTTATACTAATGGTAGTAGTCAGAGTTCTCTAGGAAAACAGAACCAACAGGAGACATCTATGAATATGAGATTTTATAAAAATGTCTCAAGCAACTGTGGGGAGGCACATGTCCAGACTCCACAGGGCAGGCCATGAGCTGGCCACAATGGAGATCTTGATGAATTCCCCAGGAAAAGCTATCTGGGTGAAGTGGAGAGAGAGGTTAACTCTTCTGACTTCTCCTTCAAAGCCTTCAACTGATTAAATTAAATGTCACTCATTGCAGAAGATGCCTCTCTTAGCCACAGATGCAATCAAACTGATGAAGATTTTAGTCCACAAACTGTCATCACAGTAAAAGATAGGCTTGACCAGACAACTGGGCACCATCACCTGACTGAGTTAACACATGAATCTAACTATCACACTAATATCAAACAAAATATCAAAAAAATTAACTGAAAATTGTTACAAGAAACAGCGAAAGATATTACATATTTATCAAAAACTTGATTCATAAATATGATAGTAAAATTATAAACATGTATACACTTAACAACACAGTCCCAAAATAAATGATGTAAAAATTGATAGTACTAAAGAGAGAATTAGAAGTATTTGAGACTTAAATACCCACTTTCAGAGATGAAGAGAACAATCAAACAAAATGTCAATAAGGAAACAGAGGACTTGAACAACATTATAAAGCAGATAGACTTAACAGAGATATACAGAACACACATCCCAAAAAAGAGCAGATAAAGACATTTTTCTCAAGGTCACACTGAACATTCTCCAGGATAGACCATAAGTTAGGTCATAAAATCATTTAAAGATGAATTAATATAATCCTTCTCAAATACTTCCAAAAATTGTAAGAGGGCAGAAAACTCCCTAACTCATTTTATAAAGGCAGCATTACCTTAGTACTGAACCTAAACAAACACAATATAAGGAAAAAACAAACCAATATCCCTTATGCAAATACATGCAAAAATCCTTAACAAAGTACTAGCAAACCTATTTCAACCTGTCATCACCTAGCAGGCTCATCACCTCAGGGAATAGTGCTATATTCGTTGCAGTGTGGGTCTCTGCTACTGGCAGATTGGGCACTCGGAAGTGGCAGTAGCAGATAGAAGTGGCTGGGGAAATAGCTTAACTGGAATCCACAGAATGAGTCAACTTATCCTTTTGATTATTAAAATCTTCCTCTGCTGAAGTCACCCTGTGGTAACACAAATATCTTCATGTTTTTTGCCCCTAAGAAAGGTCTACTCATATTCATCTTCCCTCAACTTGTTTGAAACCAATCTTCCAATCATGCTGCTTCCAAGTCCCTGATCATCCAGCCAAACTATTAGAAACAGCCCATGGATTGGTGTACAAATGCACCTCCTGTCAGTTCTTCTGCCAAGTAAAATGAACAACCAGGTGTACTCCTCACAGTTCCACCCACTGGAGGGCTTTCCCTCACAACTGTCATTCAGGGACATCCCAGAAAGGGGCTGCAATATTGCAGCTGTCCACTTTTGGGTGCTACCCAAATAATGTGCAAAAGCATCTATAAACCATACCCGAGTTTTCTCTCCTCAGTCTACTGATTGTAAAGCACTCCAAGGGGCCATAGCTTTGAGCTGGGAAAGAAGATAATATGATAGGAGGAGGGACCATGAGCATTTGGGCACTTCCTCATGCAACTTATTTGTACCTTGAAGACCCCCTTTGGCCCTGTCTCATATATAACATTTCCATTTTATTATACAGTGCTTTTGTGCATGACAACTTGATGGCTTTTTTTGTGTCTCCTGGAATTAAAGTCACATCTGAGCCAGTGTCTAGTAACCCACAAATTACCTTATCAAGTCCTATTCCCCAATGCAGTCACCCTGGTACGAGGCCATAGGTCTCCTTGAGGAATTCTGGGAGGATGATTAATGTTATACAATTTTTACAGGATAATTGAGTCCTTCCCCAAGGGGATTTGGCCTTCCCCTCATTCAAGAGACTCTGGGTCTGTATAATGTCTCAAGTCTGGGAATTGGTTAAGGTGCCATGATTCTGTTTTTGTAATTCAAGGTATACTTCCATTCACCTGACCTAGAATTCTGTTTATACAGCTCAAAAAGGAATTTAGTAAACTGCACATTTGTTTTACTTCTAGGTACTCCATGATAGAGATCCTAGCCAATGCCATATATCTCTGTTAGTCAGATTATGTTGACTGCTGCTTTGAGTCTGTTGTCCATTGTGGTAGCCACACCCACCTTGTCTTTGGCAATTAAGTGCTGCCACATATCTTCTGCCAAGTCAGGATCTGATCATCCTTGTTTTTTTTTATGGATTCCATCCCAGTAACAGCAGTTCCCACAGTAATATCTGACTTACCAGGAAGGGTGACTACAGAACTCTTCAGGGATCATGGAGCTAGTTTCATGAATTATTCCTCACAGTCCTGGTAAAAGGTGTGTCCTCTGGACATCCTGGGGTGTTTGAGTAGATCTTCATTATACCAGAAATGGAATGGCTTTTAAAAAGGGAATTTATTAAGTTGAAAGTTTACAGTACTAAGTCCATGAAAATATCCAAATTAAGGTAACAACAAGAGGTTGTTCAAGAAAAGAAAAGCTAATGCTGTTCAGAACAGCTTTGTCAGCTGGAAAGTCATGTGGTTGGCATCTGCTGTGGTCTTTGGGCTCTGGACACCTCTCTGAGCTGGGAGGTGCATGCTGATATCTGCTAGCTTTCTGCCCTCATTTCAAAAGGCTTCCCTAAGGGCACCTTTCTTCTTCATCTCCAAAGGTCTCTGGCTGTGTGGGCTCTGTTGGTCATGAAGTTTTTACCAAAATGGCTCCCCCTTAAAGGGCTCCAGTAAGCAACCCCACCTTGAATGGGTGGAGAAACATCTCCATGGAAACCATCCAATCAAAAGTTACCACCCACAATTGGTTGGTTCACATGTTTATGGAAGTAATAAAAAAGATCCCACCCAGCAATATTAAATGAGGATTAAAGAACTTGGCTTTTCCGGGATACACAACAGATTCAAAACTGATGCAGACCCACTAAGCAAAGATCCTGGATTCAATGTTGTGGCTTGAGGGGTTCATGATAAAGCCAATCTCTCTAAGCCTCTGGATCTCCTCATCTACATTATACCAGGGCACTTCTGGCACTGAAACCTCAGGTAATGTCAGCCACCTTTTGGTCCATGTTTCAGCCAACCACCCAAACCAAATATTAATGCCTTCTCTAACCCCTCAAGCCACAACATTGAATCCAGGATCTTTGCTTAGTGGGTCTGCATCAGTTTTGAATCTGTTGTGTATCCCGGAAAAGCCAAGTTCTTTAATCCTCATTTAATATTGCTGGGTGGGATCTTTTTTATTACTTCCATAAACATGTGAACCAACCAATTGTGGGTGGTAACTTTTGATTGGATGGTTTCCATGGAGATGTTTCTCCACCCATTCAAGGTGGGGTTGCTTACTGGAGCCCTTTAAGGGGGAGCCATTTTGGTAAAAACTTCATGACCAACAGAGCCCACACAGCCAGAGACCTTTGGAGATGAAGAAGAAAGGTGCCCTTAGGGAAGCCTTTTGAAATGAGGGCAGAAAGCTAGCAGATATCAGCATGCACCTCCCAGCTCAGAGAGGTGTCCAGAGCCCAAAGACCACAGCAGATGCCAACCACATGACTTTCCAGCTGACAAAGCTGTTCTGAACAGCATTAGCTTTTCTTTTCTTGAACAACCTCTTGTTGTTACCTTAATTTGGATATTTTCATGGACTTAGTACTGTAAACTTTCAACTTAATAAATTCCCTTTTTAAAAGCCATTCCATTTCTGGTATAATGAATTCCAGTAGCTTACAAACTAAAACAGGGTCCATATCAATAAATTCAGCCTGATCCAGCTTTATATTCTTTCATCAATTATCCCACACCATATATTCTCCTGACTTCTGTCTATATAAATGTAAAAGCTCATGCAATTATTTTGGAGTATAGTGAATTTCCTTTTGGGACATTTTTACCTCACCTTTTGGGGCCTGTTGGTACATTAATCGAGTTACAAGTCTAGAAGAAAAGTTGGGTAGTAGGGGTGGTCATGAAAAGAATTAGAAGTGTGTTTCAAGCTAATTACTTCAGGGAATTCCCCTTGTAGTTTCATCTGGTGAATAAGGATTGATCTCTTCAGACTGAGGCAAGAGATGTTTCCCAAGGGGAGATGGTTACAGGACTAGCAGGCACTAAAGGGTTAATCTCTTCATGTAGAGGTTGGATGGCAGACTCTTCAGGAAAGACTGGAGGTTGAGAATCTGTTTTTTGAAGACAGACTAGTGTTCTTCTGTAGCTGTTTCCTCAGTCCAGGCTGGAGGTGGGGCAACTGTTTTCTCAGTGCAGACCATTACAGGTGAATTTAGCAAAGACTCAGGAGAATCTAGGGTTTCAATGCCCCCACTAATTATCAACCCATATATCCCCATCCAATTTTTAGGATCCTACTCCTTTCCAATCATTGCTTTCACATTAACAGCAGATACCCACCAATGCTGAAATTTCAGTTTACATTGTAAATCATTGAACTATGGAACTCTGAGTCTGGTTTGCAGAGATCTCAAATCTGTGGCCATAGGAAAAGAGACTTTCCTTCATGGCACCCATATAAACTTTTACATCTTTCGCATGTCACTTAAGCTTTAAATTTGAAGCCATTAGGTCATCCTTTTCCTTTATAACTATATTCAGCATATGTAGGAACAACCAGCCAACATCATTATATCTTTTAACTCCACAAAACACTGGAAAAATGTCAAAAAATGCTGTCACCTAGAGCTTTGCCTCATATAAGCATATAATTAGCAGAATCAAATAGTGATATTTTTTGTATCTCTATTGCCAACTCACTACTTGGACTGTCAGTGTCATCTTGATTTTTGGAAGCAGAGTCTTAATGCCTTAGAGTCTAATCAGAGTAGAAAACTGATTGCAAAAAAACATTTCTAAGATTCTGTTTCTCAAGAACCACCCCACTCTTGGTGACCAAAGCTTTAGTACTCAGGTTTCTCCAGGGAAACAGAACCAACAGGAGATATTTGTAAATATGAGATTTTAGAAAACTGTCTCATGCAACTGTGAGTATGAACAAGTCCAAATTCTACAGGTCAGACTGTGAACTGATAATGCAGGTGAAATTCTTTGATGAATCCCACAGGAGAAGCTGGCTGGCTGAAGTAGAGAGATCCTCTCTTCTGTCTTCTCCTTTAAAGCCTTCAACAGATTAGATTAAATGTCACTCATTGCAGAAGAGAATTCCTTTAGCTAATTGCAGATATGATCAGCCATAGATGCAGTCATTGTACTGATGATTTAAGTTCATGAACTGTTCTCACAGCAACAGATAGGACAGTGCTTATTTGACCAAACAATGGGAACCATCACTTGACCAAGTTGAACCATGAACCTCACCATCATACCACATTAATAGAATTAAGTAGAAACAACATGGTGATCTCAGTTACTTCTGAAAAGCCTTTATCAAAATCTTGTACACATTCATGAAGAAAATCCTCAATAAACAGAGAATAGAAGGGAATTTCCTCAACTAGAAAACATCGTGGGAAATATTATGCTCAATGGCAAATATGAAAGCCTTATGGCTAAGATCAGGAATAAAAGATGTCTCCTGCTCTAGTTTGCTAGCCTCCAGAGTGCAATGTACCAGAAATGGAACAATCTTTAAAAAGGGGAATTTATTAAGTTGCAAGTTTAAAGTTCTCGGCTGATTTGAACACTCAGTACTTTAAGAAGGCAATATTACCCAAAGGGATCTCCAGATTCAATATAATCCCTATCAAACTCCTAACGGTTTTTTTTATATAAGAAATGGAAAACATGATCCTAAAATTCATGTGGAATTTTAAGTGGCCCTGGATAGTAACACAGCATTGAAGTAGAAGAGTAAATTTGAAGGATTTTGATTTCAAAGCATCTTACAATTCTACAGCAACCAAAACAGTGTGGTAGTGGAATAAAACTAGACATATAGACCAAAGGAATAGAAATATGCTTATTAATTAATGATCAGTTGCTTTTTACTAAGGATTACAAGACCATTCAATGGGAAGAGTTTCATCTCCTCAACAAATAGTGTTGGAAAAAATGGGATATTTAAAAGAAAAACAATGAAGTTGGACCCTTACCACACTAGATACCAAAGTGCATCAATAACCTAAATGTAAGTGCTAAAACTATATTTCTTGGATGATATCATGTGGATAAATCTTCATGATCTTGGATTTATCAATTGATAATTAGATATGACACCAAAAATATTAAAAAAAAAACAAAAAAAATAGATAAATTGGTTTCATCAAAATAAAAATCTTTGGGTGGACCACAGTGGCTCAGCTGGCAGAGTTTTCACCTGCCATGCAGGAGACCTGGGTTCAATTCTCGGTGCCTGTCTATGCAAAAAAAAAAAAAAAAACAACTTTGTGTATCAAACAACACTATAAAGAAAGTAAAAACACAACCTACAGAATGGGAGAAAATATTTGCAAATCTATCTCCAATGAGTTTGGTATCCATAATATACTCTTACAATTCAACAGCAAAAAGAAACAACAACCATCAACTTAAAAACATGATGAGCAGTTTTGAAAGAAAAGGATTAAAATCAACATTAAAATACTTAATTTTGCTATAAAACATTTATTTTAAATATAGAATAACATAACATTTAAAAAGTATAAAATATGAAAAATAAGTATAATAATATATGGGTGCCTCTCAGAAAAAAAAGCAAAATTTTCTTAAATATAGTCTGAGAAATTACCATAAACACAATTAAGGAGTAATGATAAAATTAGGAATCTATTTTCAATATATATATCACTCAAGTTACTGATATGCATGGAAATAATTATAGTGTTTTCTATTAAACTGAATATGATTACAGGCACATTCCAACAAAACATGATTCATAGAATAGTATAACAATTTGTAACATTTCCTTAAATTGCACTTCTCAGAGATAGTTTGTTTACAAAGATGTTTTTTAATCACTAATGATAGTTGTTTTAAAAAAAGGGACCATACATTTGCAATATAAAATTTTACAACCATGTAATCTACCTATTGGTATAATAGTGAACATTACAAACCCATTCTCAACTGTTAGGATTCATTTCAAATTCTGATGGGATGCTTCCAAAAAGCCCTCTAAAATGACAATTCACATTTATAATCACTGCGATAAAAGTTTATGTTACATTTTTATCAATAATCAAAAATGTTATGTTTTTACATAGCAAAATAACATGCAAGCAACAGGTAAACAATGCCTTCTTATTTATGACTATACCACACAATAAGAATATACTTCATTGGAAATTTCTAGAATGATGTAATCTGAAATATTAAAAATGGACATCCCATTTAATTATGTTTTTCCTCTTTTTAATTACAATAATTTAATTTTAAATTATAATAAATATTAACAAATTAAGGTACAAATGTGTTACTGAAGGAGGAAAGAAAATGTTACATTCTCTTTGCTGCTATATATGTTATGGAACAAAAAAATGAAAAGATAAGCTTCCTCACCATCATTCAATTTTTATTCGGGTCACATGACTTTTTTGGATGCCACTGTGACATCTTCATTTCTCTGGAGACATTGTCCCCATTGCTGTATGTTTCAGAGTTCTGCCAAAGGTTCACTACACAAAAGATTCATTAATGACTTTGGAATCGAACTCACCAAGGACTCATGTTTCTTCACGTGAACTCAAGTCCAGCAAATAAAACAAATGACAACCTTGATAGTGTAAAAATCTCATGTTGCCTAGAAAGATCAAAATATGACCTCTTTCCAAGCCAGAGAGAATTTACTTTCAAACTCAACTTTGGTAAAAATGTCAAACAGAGAGAAGGGACAGGAGGGCAACTGAAGTGGCAATTTGGGAGTGTGGCTGACCTGGGAGAGCCTTCTGCACCACATAAGGTGGTCCTACTTGCAGAGGCAGAGGAACTAAGAGGTAGAAAGTTAGAGCCTGGTACAGAGGCACGGAGCCTGCTGGAGTGCACAGACAAGAGCCAGGGACTAGGAAGTGAAGGCCAAGTTTCTTGGGCGTGCTATCCTCACCAGTTGCTATCCTCATGATTAGCGACTCACCCCACACCCCACACACCCGAAAACTGTCACGTGCTCCCATTCCCCATGCTCCAGACACCCCTGCCCCACCAACCCCCAGTGCATACTTTCCCCACATGCCCACTCCCAGTGCAGCACAATCGACCTTTCCTGCACCCCTCCTGAGCACTACCTCCCCTCCCTGTTCCCTGCAGGCTGACATCAGCAATAAATGCTGCATGTGCTAACCTCCATACCCAGGCTACCTCCACCCCACCCCCACCCGTGGTATCACACAACCTAACACAGCCCTCCCTGAGCAATGAGCATCAGTTTATGGCTCTCCTAGTCCCACACATGCACACAGCCCCCAATCACATCCTTAAGCTCTGGGAACTTCAGTTTATGGCAGTCCTAGAACCATGCATATGCATGGCCCTCAGCCATACTTCCCAGTTCTGAGAAAGTGCTGACCTGCACTGCTGGATCATATCTGTCCCCTAACCATAAACGCATAACACCAACCTGCTGCCACAGCTTTATGCATGCACACAAAGGACCCTGCACCCTAGACCAGTGCACACCAGGATTATGCTGTCCAGACTGGTACGCCTGCACAGTTGCATCCTCCCTGACCACTGGGCACCCAAGTTCATGAGCATCAGCTTAACATCCCCAACCTGCTCTTATATCTGCCCTGAAACAAATCACTGCACTGACTGCCCCACTCTATACCCTCCTCCCTGCTGTATATCTGTCCCACGAAACATAAGGCCTTAGACTACTGAAAGGAATCAACTCCTAAAGTAAATCAATGAAGATATTTATGTGCAATGAAAACAATGGAAGATCACAAGCATATCACAATGCAGACAAATATAGCCCTGCCTGCCTAAGGACCAAATTAAAACACCAGAGGAGTCACAGACATTAAAATAACTAATCAAAGATGTTCACACAACTCTACATAATAAAATAATTGGAATGGCAAATGACATAAACGAGATCAAGAAGACAGTATAAATAGAAAAAAATAGCAGATATTACAAAGATTAAAGACAACGTTGACCAAATTAAAAACATACTAGAGGCACACAACACCAGATTTGAAGAGACAGAAGAAAGAATAAATGATATAGAGGACAGGATAACTGACTTCAAAGACTCAAAACAGCAAGTGGCAAAAAAAGACGGGAAATTTTGAATTAGATCTTAGGTAAAGGGCAGTCAAAACAAAGTGCACAAATATAAGAATCATTGCTGTCCCAGAAGGAGAAGAGAGGAGTAAATGGCTAGGAAGAGTAGTTGAGACTATAGAAGGTGAAAACTTCCCAACACTTATAAAGGACAAAAATATGCAAGTCAAAGAAGCCCAATGCACTCCAAACAGAATAAATCCAACTAGCCTTCCAAAGACATATACTGATCAGTCTGTCAAATGTTAAAGAGAAGCAGAAAATCCTGAAAGTGGCAAGAGGAAAATAATCTACAACTTTCAAGGGAAACCAAATAAGACTGAGTTCAGACTACTCAACTAGCACCATGGAGGTGAGAAGTCAGTGCTATGATATATTCAAGATCCTGAAAAGGAAAGATCTCCAGCCAAGAATTCTGTAATGAGATGGGATCCAAGATGGTGGCTTAGTAAGGTACATGCGTCTTAGTTCCTCCGACTCCAAATCAACTAATAAGTGAACAGAAACAGTACAGAACAGCTCCCGGGGCTACAGCAGGGAATGGACACACAGCATAACCCAGTCTGGACTGGCTAGTCTGACTGCGAAACTCGGCTGCGGTGAGATCCCCGAGCGGCGCGCGATTTCCTGAGCAGCCGCAGCTGCGGCGGTCCGATCTAATCCCTCCCTCCTTCCTGGGCAGGCTGAGAGTCTCAGAGAGGCAAGCTTCCCAGCCAAGGCGGCCGGCACCACACTTTTGCGGGCGGCTTCGAATCTTGGCTTCGAGTCCGCGGCTATGAGTCTCGGATCAGAGGGCTATCCAAAGTCTGGGCTGGCTAGTCTGACTGCGAGACTCAGCTGCGGTGAGACCCCCGAGCGGCGCACGATTTCCCAATCAGCGGCAGCTGCGGTGGTCCGAGCTACTCCCTCCCTCCTTCCCGGGCCGGCTGAGAGTCTCAGAGAGGCAAGTTTCCCAAGCTGAGACGGCCGGCGCCCCTCTTTTGTGGGTGGCTTCGAGTCTCGGCTTCGAGTCCGCAGATACGAGTCTCGGATCGGAGGGCTATCCAAGCCGCGGTGGCCCCCGCCCCGCGGGAGGCTTCCTGGTTCGGTGGGGAATCTCCCAGGCCTGCTGCGGCCCGCGACCAGCCACAGGGTCCCCTCAAGCTGCGGCAGCTGACTCCCCCACTACGCACGGCCCCTGAACCAATAGAGAGAATTGGATCCGAAATCCCCAGGCTGCGGAGATCGGTGACTGGGGGAGACCCATTCCAAACACTTGAGACAAACGTGTGCCACGTACGCCACCTACTGGGCAAGATAAGAAAAACAGATCCCAGAGATTTCACAGAAATATCTTACAACCTTGCTGGGTCCGACACCCAGAGAAATCTGAATAAATGCCCAGACGCCAGCAGCAGAAGATAACTGTCCACACTCAAAAGATTGAGAATATGGCCCAGTCAGAGGAACAAACCAATAGCTCAAATGAGATACAAGAGCTCAGACAAC
Organism: Tamandua tetradactyla; assembly: GCF_023851605.1. Lineage (NCBI taxonomy): Eukaryota > Metazoa > Chordata > Mammalia > Pilosa > Myrmecophagidae > Tamandua > Tamandua tetradactyla. The sequence goes on from NC_135333.1 coordinate 121,871,737, forward strand.
TAATGCTGAATATACGAACAGAAATGGAAAACCTCTTCAAAAATGAAATCGATAAATTGAGGGAGGACATGAAGAGGACATGGGCTGAACATATAGAAGAAATAGAAAAACTGAAAAAAATCACAAAAATTATGGAAGTGAAGGATAAAGTAGCAAACATAGAAAAAATAATGGATACCTACAATGATAGATTTAAAGAGACAGAAGATAGAATTAGTGATTTGGAGGATGGAACATCTGAATTCCAAAAAGAAACAGAAACTATCAGGAAAAGAATGGAAAAATTTGAACAGGGTATCAGGGAACTCAAGGACAATATGAACCGCACAAATATACATGTTGTGGGTGTCTCAGAAGGAGAAGAGAAGGGAAAAGGAGGAGAAAAACTAATGGAAGAAATTATCACTGAAAATTTCCCAACTCTTATGAAAGACCTAAAATTACAGATCCAAGAAGTGCAGCGCACCCCAAAGAGATTAGACCCAAATAGGCGTTCTCCAAGACACTTACTAGTTAGAATGTCAGAGGTCAAAGAGAAAGAGAGGATCTTGAAAGCAGCAAGAGAAAAACAATCCATCACACACAAGGGAAACCCAATAAGACTATGTGTAGATTTCTCAGCAGAAACCATGTAAGCTAGAAGACAGTGGGATGATATATTTAAAATACTAAAAGAGAAAAATTGCCAACCAAGACTCCTATATCCAGCAAAATTATCCTTCAAAAATGAGGGAGAAATTAAAACATTCTCAGACAAAAAGTCACTGAGAGAATTTGTGACCAAGAGACCAGCTCTGCAAGAAATACTAAAGGGAGCACTAGAGTCAGATACAAAAAGACAGAAGAGAGAGGTATGGAAAAGAGTGTAGAAAGAAGGAAAATCAGATATGATATATATAATACAAAAGGCAAAATGTTAGAGGAAAATATTATCCAAACAGTAATAACACTAAATGTCAATGGACTGAATTCCCCAATCAAAGGACATAGATTGGCAGAATGGATTAAAAAACAGGATCCTTCTATATGCTGTCTACAGGAAACACACCTTAGACCCAAAGATAAACATAGGTTGAAAGTGAAAGGTTGGGAAAAGATATTTCATGCAAATAACAACCAGAAAAGAGCAGGAGTAGCTGCACTAATATCCAACAAATTAGACTTCAAATGTAAAACAGTTAAAAGAGACAAAGAAGGACACTATATACTAATAAAAGGAACAATTAAACAAGAAGGCATAACAATCATAAATATTTATGCACCGAACCAGAATGCCCCAAAATACGTGAGGAATACACTGCAAACACTGAAAAGGGAAATAGACTCATATACCATAATAGTTGGAGATTTCAACTCACCACTCTCATCAATGGACAGAACATCTAGACAGAGGATCAACAAAGAAATAGAGAATCTGAATATTACTATAAATGAACTAGACTTAATAGACATTTATAGGACAGTAGATCCCACAACAGTAGGATACACCTTTTTCTCAAGTGCTCATGGATCATTCTCAAAGATAGACCATATGCTGGGTCACAAAGCAAGTCTTAACAAATTTAAAAAGATTGAAATCATACACAACACTTTCTCGGACCATAAAGGAATGATGTTGGAAATCAATAATAGGCAGAGTGCCAGAAAATTCACAAATACGTGGAGGCTCATCAACACACTCTTAAACAATGAGTGGGTCAAAGAAGAAATTGCTAGAGAAATTAGCAAATACCTCGAGGTGAATGAAAATGAAAACACAACATATCAAAACTTATGGGACGCAGCAAAGGCAGTGCTAAGAGGGAAATTTGTTGCTCTAAATGCCTATATCAGAAAAGAAGAAAAGGCAAAAATTCATGAATTAACTATCCATTTGGAAGAACTGGAGAAAGAACAGCAAGCTAACCCCAAAGCAAGCAAAAGGAAAGAAATAACAAAGATTAGAGCACAAATAAATGAAATTGAAAACATGAAAACAATAGAGAAAATCAATAAGGCCAGAAGTTGGTTCTATGAGAAAATCAATAAGATTGATGGGCCCTTATCAAGATTGACAAAAAGAAGAAGAGAGAGGATGCAAATAAATAAGATCAGAAATGGAAGAGGAGACATAACTACTGACCTCACAGAAATAAAGGAGGTAATAACAGGATACTATGAACAACTTTACGCTAATAAATACAACAATTTAGAGGAAATGGACGGGTTCCTGGAAAGACATGAACAACCAACTTTGACTCAACAAACCAATCACAAGTAAAGAAATTGAATCAGTCATTCAAAAGCTTCCTAAAAAGAAAAGTCCAGGACCAGACGGCTTCACATCTGGAAACATTCCAGAAAGAATTAGTACCAACTCTCATCAAACTCTTCAAAAAAATTGAAGCGGAGGGAAAACTACCTAATTCATTCTATGAAGCCAACATCACCCTCATACCAAAACCAGGCAAAGATATTACAAGAAAAGAAAACTACAGGCCGATCTCTCTAATGAATATAGATGCAAAAATCCTCAATAAAATTCTAGCAAATCGTATCCAACAACACATTAAAAGAATTATTCATCATGACCAAGTAGGATTCATCCCAGGTATGCAAGGATGGTTCAACATAAGAAAATCAATTAATGTAATACACCATATCAACAAATCAAAGCAGAAAAATCACATGATCATCTCAATTGATGCAGAGAAGGCATTTGACAAGATTCAACATCCTTTCCTGTTGAAAACACTTCAAAGGATAGGAATACAAGGGAACTTCCTTAAAATGATAGAGGGAATATATGAAAAACCCACAGCTAATATCATCCTTAATGGGGAAAAATTGAAAACTTTCCCCCTAAGATCAGGAACAAGACAAGGATGTCCACTATCACCACTATTATTCAACATTGTGTTGGAGGTTCTAGCCAGAACAATTAGACAAGAAAAAGAAATACAAGGCATCAAAATTGGAAAGGAAGAAGTAAAACTATCACTGTTTGCAGACGATATGATACTATACGTCAAAAACCCAGAAAAATCCACAACAAAAATACTAGAGCTAATAAATGAGTACAGCAAAGTAGCAGGTTACAAGATCAACATTCAAAAATCTGTAGCACTTCTATACACTAGCAATGAACAAGCTGAGGGGGAAATCAAGAAACGAATCCCATTTACAATTGCAACTAAAAGAATAAAATACCTAGGAATAAATTTAACTAAAGAGACAAAAAACCTATATAAAGAAAACTACAAAAAACTGCTAAAAGAAATCACAGAAGACCTAAACAGATGGAAGGGCATACTGTGTTCATGGATTGGAAGACTAAATATAGTTAAGATGTCAATCCTACCTAAATTGATTTACAGATTCAATGCAATACCAATCAAAATCCCAACAACTTATTTTTCAGAAATAGAAAAACCAATAAGCAAATTTATCTGGAAGGGCAGGGTGCCCCGAATTGCTAAACACATCTTGAGGAAAAAAAAAGAAGCTGGAGGTCTTGCACTGCCTGACTTTAAGGCATATTATGAAGCCACAGTGGTCAAAACAGCATGGTATTGGCATAAAGATAGATATATCGACCAATGGAATCGAATAGAGTGCTCAGATATAGACCCTCTCATCTATGGACATTTGATCTTTGATAAGGCAGTCAAGCCAACTCACCTGGGACAGAACAGTCTCTTCAATAAATGGTGCCTAGAGAACTGGATATCCATATGCAAAAGAATGAAAGAAGACCCATATCTCACACCCTACACAAAAGTTAACTCAAAATGGATCAAAGATATAAACATTAGGTCTAAGACCATAGAACAGTTATAGGAAAATGTAGGGAGATATCTTATGAATCTTACAATTGGAGGCGGTTTTATGGACCTTACACCTAAAGCAAGAGCACTGAAGAAGGAAATAAATAAATGGGAACTCCTCAAAATTAAACACTTTTGTGCATCAAAGAACTTCATCAAGAAAGTAGAAAGATAGCCTACACAATGGGAATCAATATTTGGAAATGACATATCAGATAAAGGTCTAGTATCCAGAATTTATAATGAGATTATTCAACTCAACAACAAAAAGATAGTCAACCCAATTACAAAATGGGAAAAAGACTTGAATAGACACCTCTCAGAGGAGGAAATACAAATGGCCAAAAGACACATGAAGAGATGCTCAATGTCCCTGGCCATTAGAGAAATGCAAATCAAAACCACAATGAGATATCATCTCACACCCACCAGAATGGCCATTATCAACAAAACAGAAAATGACAAGTGCTGGAGAGGATGCGGTGAAAGAGGCACACTTATCCACTGTTGGTGGGAATGTCAAATGGTGCAACCACTGTGGAATGCAGTTTGGTGGTTCCTCAAAAAGCTGAAAATAGAATTGCCATACGACCCAGCAATACCATTGCTGGGAATCTACTCAAAGGAATTAAGGGCAAAACCTCAAACGGACATTTGCACACCAATGTTTATAGCAGCATTATTTACAATTGCAAAGAGATAGAAACAGCCAAAATGTCCATCAAGAGACGAGTAGCTAAACAAACTGTGGTATATACATACGATGGAATATTATGCAGCTTTAAGGCAGGATAAACTTATGAAGCATGTAATAACATGGATGGACCTAGAGAACATTATGCTGAGTGAGTCTAGCCAAAAACTAAAAGACAAATACTGTATGGTCCCAATGATGTGAATCGACACTCGAGAATAAACTTGAAATATGTCATTGGTAACAGAGTTCAGCAGGAGTTAGAAACAGGGTAAGATAATGGGTAATTGGAGCTGATGGAATACAGACTGTGCAATAGGACTAGATACAAAACCTCAAAAATAGACAGCACGATAATACCTAATTGTAAAGTAATCATATTAAAATACTGAATGAAGCTGCATCCGAGCTATAGGTTTTTGTTTTGTTTTGTCTTGTTTGTTTGTTCTTATTATTATTACTTTTATTTTTTTCTCTATATTAACATTCTATATCTTTTTCAGTTATATTGCTAGTCCTTCTAAACCGATGCAAATGTACTAAGAAACGATGATCATGCATCTATGTGATGATGTTATGAATTACTGATTGCATATGTAGAATGGTATGATTTCTAAAAAAAAAAAAATGGTCGGCACAATACTGCCTAATTGTAATGTAATTATGTTGGAACGCTGAATGAAGCTGCATCTGAGCTATAGTTTTTTTTTTCTCTTATATATTTTTGTACTTTTTATTTTTATTTTTGTTTTCTCTGTGTTATCACTTTATTTCTTTTTCTGTTGTCGTGCTATTTCTTTCTCTCAATCGATGCATATGTACTGAGAAATGATGACCATACACCTATGTGATTATATTAAGAATTACTGATTGCATATGTAGAATGGAATGATTTCTAAATGTTGTGTTAGTTAATTTTTTTTAATTAATAAAAAAATAAAAAATAAATAAAAAAAAAAGAATTCTGTAATGAGCCAAATTGTCCTTATAAACTGAGGGAGAGATTAAAGCTTTCATCGACAAACAAGTCCTAAAAGAGTTTGTCAACAAGAGACTGGCCCTACAAGAGATACTAAAAGGAGTTCTGCTGGCTGAAAAAAAGACAAGAGCTGGAGGTCTGGAGAATGGCACAAAAATTGGGGAGTACCAGTAAGGGTAATTTTAAGGATAAAAAGAGAAGGAGGGAAAAGAATATGTAGATCTGATAAATAGAAAAGGTAAGATGGTGGATTCAAGAAACACCTTTTCCATAATAATTGAATGTTAATGAGCTACATTTACCAATTAAAACATACAGATTGGCTGAATGGATTAAGACATATAATCCAGCTATATGCTGCTTACAAGAGACTCATCTGAGACATAAGGGTAAAAATAGATTGAAAGTGAAAGGAGGAAAAAGATTTTCCATGTGAATTATAACCAAAAGAATGCAAGAATAGCTATACTAACAATGGACAAAATAGACTTTAAATGTAAAGACATCATAAGGGACAAAGAAGGACACTATATACTGCGGTTTGGCCCAACCGCTAAACTATCGGGGAACCTCTACTCCTCAGCTTCTCACTGCTTGCTAGACGATGCTGCCGCACGCAGAAAAGGGGCTCGAGCCGGGGGTCTGGGTCCAAGGGGCGCGCGCAGGAGACCTCGCTGCGGGTCTAAAGGACTGGAGGCCGAGTCAATTAAGGCATGAAGCGAGGTAGCTTTATTGTTGGTAGACGCTTATGCCAGGGCCGCCAGAAGCTAAAGACCACGAGGCTCGACGAGCCCTGGATTATATACAGTTTGAGGAGAGGCGGAGTTAGGGCGTGGCCTCCAGGGGAGGGTAGCCAATCACACAGGGAGGACGGATGAGTGACTGTGACCATAGAGATGCTGTTCCTGAGTGTACCCGTAGCAGAGGATGTTGGGTAGGTGGAGGACTAAGGAGAAGGCCAATAGGGTTAGAGAGACAAGGCTGCATCATCACTAGTCGCTGGTGAGGCTTGTAATTCAGAGGCTTAGAAGAACCGGACGTGTCAAAAATGGCGAGGGAGGGAGAGAAAGAGACTAAGCCACCAGGCCAAGAATAAAATTATGCCACAATTCCTCTCTTTTTCTTTTTTAAAGAACACACTTGTGTGACAAGTGGCGGGCATGAACCTTTGCTGGGAGGGGCAGTGATAAGATTCCCCTTGTGTGCAAGGCTCAGGGTTTCAGGGGAAGGGTATGTGCTGAGCCGACCCTTATGCAAATCTCATGTGCCCCAGAAGAGCCAGAGGAGGTCTGTTAGAGTGACCCTCTTCTGCGATTCTTGCGTCGCACCCAGCGGTGCCCATCTGGTGGACCCAGATGCATGTACCCTGGTAACATGCAGCCCCCGTGGGGGAGTGTGAGAAATGTGGTCAGGCGATGACTGTTATAGCCTAGGGGAAGCAGGAGAGACTGGTCCTCATCTGTCCCCAGCTCGAGGGTGATCAGTCCTCAGGCGAGGCTAGGCCTGCGAGTCAAACCTGGGCTTGTCTGCATTCCTCCATAGAACAGTCTGGGCGAGAAGGCTGAGCATAACAGCAGCCAAAACTGGGCCTCAGCTCGAGACCGGCGACAGAGAATGAGCAGCCTAGAAATGAGAAATGTTGAGGAGTAGTGCTATAAGTTGCGAGGGCGAGCAACGCTAGCTAACTATACCTGCGCTTGCTGCCGGTTGTCTGCATAAGAGAAAGGGTTTAGAGTTGCTAGAGCAAGAAGTTTTTAGGTATGCGGTGAAAATTTAGTCTCGCAAGGTGAGACGGGGCATAGAATGGTTAGCCGGGATAGGAGTAACACAGATGTTAGTGAAGGGGTACCGTCCATTGCAAACAGAGGAGGCAAGTTCAAAAGGAGCTTTTACATCTAGAGAAAATAAGTCTCTTTGCTGTTGTACATTGAACACAGCGCTATGCATCAGATGGTTGATATTTTCTTGCATCTCCAAAGCTTGAGAGGTCATTTGGGTCACGTTGATGAGAGTCTCCGCAGTGACAGAGGCTTGAGTAAAGGTCACGGCGGCAACAGTACCAGCTGCCGGCGGCGATGGGCTACGTGTCGCGCTGGGCAAGTTGTTACTGGATTCCTAGAAACAAGACTTAAAAGGAGAACTTCAAACGCGCTCTCCTTTTCGGCTGACTGGTAGATAACTCTCAGCAAAACCTGTACTAGGATGCAAAACTGTGAGTTGTTGAAAATACTAGTACTGACACAGGGTGTTAGACCCGTGCTACATGCCCATTTAAGTCCTGGCGAAGGAATTAGGTAAGTGTTTCCTGAGGAATTGAACTTATTGGATGCATTTCTACTACAAAGTCCCTGGAAGCCTGCCGGTGGCGTGCCAATGCAAGTGCCCCTACCCGATACTTTCAACAGGGGATCAGGTACACTCGCATGTATTGCTCGTGCAGACACTTTTCCCAGGTTTGTTTGGATCAACAGAGGGAATGTCAAAGTCATCCGCCCCTGCAATTAAAGTCCCAACAGAATACAGCCTAGTAGCTGGAGTCCGGTCACCCTGACTGCCTGCATCACTTTGTCCCGCACAGCTATTTTAATTATTCTTTTAATTAAAGGAGAAAAACTAACAGGTTAATAGGACAAATGAATAAGAACCAATAGTTCATGAGACGTTAGTGATGGGGTAAACCTGTAAGCAGGAGTTCTTCTGGCTCCCGGTCTTTGGCTTTATTTGTAGAGGCCGTTGCTGGCCGGACAGAGCGTGAAGGGATCCAGAGGGGTTGCGGCTCACTTTCTGGAAAGACACAAGCAAAACCGTGCCCCTGCGCTAGGAGCGGGGCGGGACCTGACCAAGTATTTGTGACTGGGTCACACCAGTACACTAAGGGGACCACTGAAGGTCGGTTGGCTGGGCCCCAATGCCTGTGCAGGGGTGACAGACCATCTTTGTCAAAGGTCAACAAATTTAAAACTATGAGGACTTGAGTAATAATGTCTTTGGGTGATGCCTGAGGCATGTTACTTCTTTGCTTTTCAATTTGAATTTTGATCCTTTTGTTTAGTGCCTCAACCATGGCCTGCCCCTGAGGGTTATAGATCGGGGTAAAACATGGTTAAGGCGAGGACTTTACAAACTTGGTAGGTGTACAAACTATCAGTGAAAATATTTACCGGCTCGTCAGGGAATTGTTGTAAGGCTAGGGTGACAGCTACCAACTCCCCTACCTGTACCGAGTGATGGTTTGATTGCACAACGCAGACAGGCTCTTTACGGTGAGGGACGAAGGCTACAAACGCGAGTTTGGTTTTAGAGGCATCTGTAAAAATAGTAGTGGCTCGCGGCACAGGGGCCGACGCTGGGAAAGGGTGAAAAGGACCCGAGCTTGGCCGTAGTGGGATGTGTCTGACTGCCTGACAGAGCTTGTGAGGAAGGTATTTGCTGGAGACCTCCCCGTGGAAGCCGAGCATTAGCGCCTGCATGTCGGGATTAAATTGTAGCAGCCAGGTAAACTGCTTGTCCTCAATAGGCCAGATTAGTACATCTGGAGGCCTCCCTACCAGCTGAACTGCTGCTTTGATTAGGTCTTGGGCTAAGGTTATCCACAGCTTTACCTGTGGGCAGATTTTATGGAGTTTACTTTTGGCTGGATGAATCCACATTAGGGGATCATCTTGCCAAAGAACGCCCGATGGTGAATGGTAAGTGTCTAGGATCATGGCTATTACTGGAGGCAAAACATTCATTGAAAAGGTGTAAGGCTAGTTTTGCCTGCCATGTGAGCTTAATATGTTGATTAATGGCCTCGACTGTCTTGTTGCTAGTTTTTAACAATGAGAACAGTGGTTCCAACTGTTGGGTTGTTACGGGGAGGGCCGACCTGACCCAATTTTTGCCCGCAAAGCTGTTGTAACTCATGCAATCGTAGGCGTTCCGGAATTTCAAATGAAAATTTAGTAGGTGCAACCTTTTGACCAATGGTATAGCCCAAGAATGTGTAGGGAGGAGTGGTTTGGACTTTATCGGGCTGGACAGTTAGCCCCAAACTTTGGAGATTAGCGATTAGCAACGACAAGACAGTCTGCAATTGTTCCTGAGTATCCGCTCCTACAAGCACATCATCCATATAATGGAGAATAGTGGCTTGCGAGCGGAGAAGCTGCACAGCAACATATGCCTGACAAATGGCTGGGCTATTTCGCATGCCTTGTGGTAGAACCTTCCATTGATAACGCTGTGCTGCCCCCATGTGGTTAGTAACTGGCACTGTGAAAGCAAACTTTTCTTTGTCCCTGTCATGCAACGGAATAGAAAAGAAACAGTCTTTTATATCTATGGTGGCTATCTGCAGATGTTTAGCAAGAGCTGCAGGGTGAGGCATGCCAGGCTGAGGGGACCCCATAGGTCGGATATGCTTGTTAATTTCCCTGAGGTCATGAAGAAGTCTAAATTTGGTACCTCCCTTTTTACTGATGATAAAAACTGGAGAATTATAAGGACTACGTGATGGCTCTATGTGTCCTGCGACTAATTGCTCTTGCACTAGTCGCTCTAATATTGTTAACTTGTGGGATGGAAGCGGCCACTGCTCCACCCAGATAGGCTCCTCTGTGTCCCATTGAAGAGGAGTGGGTGCTGGAGGTGTAACGCGAGCAGTGGCGCAAACTATTGGGGGGGCTGCGAGGTAGTATCGGTCCCTACATCTGCGGGGATGGCTCGCCCCCAGAGGGCCTGGCCGATAGTGGTTGAGAAACATTCTTGAGGGGGCTGCGTGGTAATATATGCCCCTGAGGCTGCTAGAATGTCTCGCCCCCATAAGATCTGGTCAATGGTGTTTAGAAACAATGGCCTGAAGACACCTCGGTGGCCTTCTTCATCCTCCCATGTAAGGGGAATGGCGGCTCTCGCTGAGAGGGCAGAGCCCGTGGCACCGATTACTGCGGGCCCTGCGGTAGTTGGGCACAGATTCTTCCATTTTGCAGGAAGGCATGAAATTTCTGCTCCCGAGTCCACCGTACCTAGAAGCCAATCGGCTCCGATTTTTAGTTTATGGGTGGGTTTGTTCGGGGTTATAGGAATGGTCCACATTATGGTTTGGGGGTGTTCCTGCTGACACCCCGGGTCTCTTGGGGACGGGGCTGAGACCTGCCCCTTTGGAAGTTTAAAGGTGGGTTAGGTGCGTGGCAATTGCGTGCCCAGTGATTACACTTTGGGCAAGGGGTTTTGGGCTTTCGCTCTTGCCAGCGTTTTCCTTCCGGTGGCTTGGCCCCCGTGTCTCTTGGGTCAGGTTGCTTAGGACACTCCCGAGCAAAATGTCCAGACTCACCGCACCGGTAACATTCATTAGTAGCTCTAAGTGCGAGTGCTAGGGAGTCAGCAGATCTCTTGCAGAAGGGTTAATGTTGGAACAAGCAAGTACCCAATCAGAGATGGACTTCTCTCTAACGCCTGCCAGCGCTTGTCTGAAGATGGGACGGGCTCCCTCAAATATGAGTTCCTTAGCCAGCGCATTTCGCCCCTGATAATTGTGTATTTTGTTTTTGCAAGCCGCTTGTACCCTAGAGACAAAGGAGGCGAAATCCTCGTCTGTTTTCTGAATTAACTTGGTAATTTGTTCTGGTCTGGAGGCTGAACAATTACGGAAGGCCCGCATGGCTACTTCTCGTAACTGAACCCAAAACCCATACGGGGCAGCGGTATAGACCGCTGGGTCGAAGTACCGACCGCTCCCGAGGCAAGACTCGAGAGGGATGCTGAGGCCCGGGGGCCCTCCTGGGTAATCTATTTGTCGAGCAGCCTGCTCGGCCTCTGAGTTGAAGTGCGCCTTCCAATCAACATACTGGCCTGGGGTGAGAATAGCTCTGGCTAGAGTTGTCCAATCGTGAGGTGTATTAAGCTGCGTGGACTTTTCCTCTAGCAGGTGGGTCGCGTATGGACTCGCAAACCCGTCTTCCTTGACTGCTTTGCGCAGTTGCTTGATTGCCTCTGCACTGTGAGGATACCAAGCAAGTGGGCGCTGCTGTGTCGGCTGGAGATTCATAGGGAAGCATCCAACCATGGGCGGCGGGAGGGGCCGCTGGGGCTCAGTAGGCCATGCCACTGCAGCGGACTGAACAGGTGGGCTACCAGGCCAGACTGGGCCAGCGGCCGTGGCCCCGGAGTCACAAAATGATGGACGGGTCTCACAAAACAGTGGAGGAGGGGCATAAGATGGTGGACCAGGTTCCTCCCCTGTGAGAGGAGGGGTCGAGGGAGTGTCGTTCCGCTTTTTTAACTCCGGAGGAGGCGGAAGTGGGTTGGGAGGGAGTGAGTTACAAGATGGCTCCTGGCCACTCCCTTTCGGGAGGGTGGGGTAGAGGTTCTTCCTGTGGCTTTGCTCTTTACTCGAGGAAGAAGCCGGAAGGCCGCCATTTGTATCCCTCGGGGGATCTACCTCTAGCCGATTATTAAGCTGATCGAGCAGCAACTCGGCGACCGAGTCTGACTCAGAATCGGAGCCGTCAGCCTCCGCAGCCCTCGCTCAGGCCAGGCGGCCGTCTGTCGGCGGCGAGGAGCCCTGAAGGCAGGAGCGAATGGCAAGGAGAGTGGGGAGCAACCCCGGAGGGAAACGCTTACCCTCGTGCTCCATTTTGTCCATTACTCTCATAATTAGCTGATCGTAAGTGTCTATACTCCACAGGTGGCAAGTCACTAGCCACGGGTTAAAAGGAAGCAGGAGATCCCAATAAACCTGCAGCTGCTCAACAGAGACTTTACAATTATGAATGTCTAAAAGCGCCGCTAGGGCACAGACCTGTGGTGCCTGCTGCCGAGTAATTCTGCTACCCATGTTCACCAAAATTTAGGGAGACAACTAGCCACTCCGGTTAGGGCCTAGGACTGCCTTGGGAGTTTATTTGGGTGGCTAGTGCCGAGGGCGCTTACCTTGGACGAGGTCCTAGGGTGCCGTGGGAGTTCGCCGGGTGAGGAGAGAGGGGTCCCTGTTCGGGCGCCACTTGCGGTTTGGCCCAACCGCTAAGCTATCGGGGAACCTCTACTCCTCAGCTTCTCACTGCTTGCTAGACGACGCTGCCGCATGCAGAAAAGGGGCTCGAGCCGGGGGTCTGGGTCCAAGGGGCGCGCGCAGGAGACCTCACTGCGGGTCTAAAGGACTGGAGGCCGAGTCATTTAAGGCATGAAGCAAGGTAGCTTTATTGTTGGTAGACGCTTATGCCAGGGCCGCCAGAAGCTAAAGACCATGAGGCTTGACGAGCCCTGGATTATATACAGTTTGAGAAGAGGCGGAGTTAGGGCGTGGCCTCCAGGGGAGGGTAGCCAATCACACAGGGAGGGCGGATAAGTGACTGTGACCATAGAGATGCTGTTCCTGAGTGTACCCATAGCAGAGGATGTTGGGTAGGTGGAGGACTAAGGAGAAGGCCAATAGGGTTAGAGAGACAAGGCTGCATCATCACTAGTCGCTGGTGAGGCTTGTAATTCAGAGGCTTAGAAGAACCGGACGTGCCAAAATGGCGAGGGAGGGAGAGAAAGAGACTAAGCCACCAGGCCAAGAATAAAATTATGCCACAATATACTAATTAAAGGGTCAATTCACCAAGGAGATATAACAATCATAAATGTTTAGACTCCCAATCAAGGAGCTCCAAATGCATGAGACAGACATTGGCAAAACTGAAGGGTGTGATAGATGTTTCAATAATAATAGTAGGAGACTTCAATATACCACTATCCTCTATAGATAAAAAAAAGGCAGAAGATCAAAAAGGAAATAGAGAAGTTAAATAACTTGACAAATGAATTAGACCTAACAGACATATATATGTCATTGCACCCGAAAGCACAAGCATATTCATTCTTCTCTAGTGCTCATGGAACATTCTCCAGGATAGATCATATGCTGGAGCACAAAACAGGATTTATAAATTTAAAAACATTGAAATTATGTAAAGCACTTACTCTGATCACAGTGGGGTGAAGCTAGATCTCAATTACCACCAAAGAATGAGAACACTCACAAATATAAGGAGATTAAATAACACTCTTAAACAACCAGTGGGTGAAAGAAGAAATTGCTGGAAAAGTCAGCAGCTATCTGGAGATGAATGAAAATGAGAATACAACTTATCAGAACTTACAGGATGCGGCAAAATACAGGCTGAGAGGGAAATTTATTGTACTTCATGCTTATACTTAAAAAACAAAAAGAAAGAAAGAAAGAAAGGGCAAACAACAGTGGCTCAATGGCAGAATTCTTGCCTGCCATGCTAGAGACCTGGGTTCAATTCCTGGTGCCTGCTCATGGAGAAAAAAATGAAAGAGCAAAATTGAGGACTTAACAGCATACCTGGAGGAACATGAGAAAGGGTAACAAACTAACCACAAAGCAAGTAGAAGAAGAGAAATAACAAAAATTAAAGCAGAGATAAATGAATAAGGGAACAAAAGAACAATAGAAAGAATCAATAAAAACAAAAGCTGGTTCTTTGGGAAAATCAACAAAATTGATGTCACTAGCAATACTGACAAAGAAAAAAGAGAGAGGATGCAAATAAAAAAAATCACAAATGAGAAGGGTACATTACCACAGACCTTGAAGAAGTAAAAGAAATCATAAGAGGATAATATGAACAACTATATCGTAATAAACTAGACAACTTACACGAAATGGACAAATTCTTGGAAACACACATGCAAGCTACACTGACCCAGAAAGAAATAGAGGATCTCAACAAACAAATCACAAGTAACGCGATGCAATCAGTCATCGTATCGCTTTCTATAAAGAAAAGCCCAGGGTCAGATGGTTTCCCAGGAGAATTTTATCAAACATTCCATAAAGAACTAACACCAATCCTGCACAATCTTTTCCAAAACATTGAGGAAAAAGGAACTCTACCTAAATCATTTTATGAAGCTAATATCACTTTAATACCAAAACCTGGAAAAGATGCCATGAGAAAAGAAAACTACAGGCCAATCTCCCTAATGATCTTACATTCTAAAAAAAATTATCAACAAAATATTAGCAAATTGAATCCAACAACACATTAAAAGAATTATACACCATGACCAAGTGGATTTTGTACAAGGAATTCAAGGATGGTTCAACACAAGAAAATCATTTAATGTAATACAGCACATTAACAAATTGAAAGGGAAAAATCACCTAATCATCTTAATTGATGCTGAAAAAGGATTTGACAAAATTCAACATCCTTTTCTCATAAAAACACACCAAAACATAGGACTCAAAGGTAACTACCTCAATATAATAAAGGGAATATATGAAAAACCAATAGCCAGCATCATACTCAGTGGAGAGAGACTGAAAGCCTTCCCTCTAAGATTAGGAATGAGACAAGGATGTTCACTGTCACCACTATTATTCAACATTGTGCCAGAAGTTCTACCTAGAGCAATCCAGCAGGACAAAGAAATAAAAGGCATCCAAATCGGAAAGGAAAAAGTAAAACTCTCATTATTTGCAGATGATAAGATATTATACTTGGAAGATGCTGAGAAATCTATAGCAAAGTTTCTTGTTGTAATAAACAAATTCAGCAAGGTGGCAGTTAATGTGAAAAATCAGTGACATTTCTATGCACAAGCAATGACCTAGCTGAGGAGTCAGTTAGGGACAAAATTCCATTCAAAAGAGCAACTAAAAGAATCAATTTCTTTGAAATGAACTTAACAGAGGATGTAAAGACTTGTACACAGAAAGCTATATAACATTGCTAAAAGAAATCAAAGAAGATCTAAATAGGTTAAAAGACATTCCCTGCTCATGGATAGGAAGGCTAAATAAAGTTAAGATGTCAATTCTGCACAAATTGATCTACAGATTCAACACAGTACCAATCAAAATTCCAGCAACCTACTTTGAAGATTTGGAAAAGCTAATTACCAAATACATCTGGAAGGGAAAGAGACCCTAAATAACTAAAAGCATTCTTAAAAAGAAGAATGAAGTGGGAGAATTACCATTCACTGACTTTAAAACCTATTATAAAGCCACAGTGGCCAAAACAGCATGGTACTGGCACAAAGATAGAAGCATTGGCCAATGGAATTGAATCAAGAGTGCAGAAGTAGACCACTGTGTCTACGGTCAACTGATTTTTGACAAGGCCCCCAAATCCTCTGAACTGGGACAAAATAGTCTTTTCAATAACTGGGCATGGAAGAAATGGATATCAATAGCCAAAACAAAGGAAGAGGATTATCTTACACCCTACATAAAAATTAACCCAAAGTGTTAATATACCTAAATATAAGAAGAGCACCATAATGCCTCTAGAAGAAAATGAAAGGAAACATTTTCAAGACCTAGTAATAGGAGGTATCTTCCTAAGTTTTACACCCAAAGCATAAACAATGAAAGAGCAAATAGATAAATCGGAACTCCTCAAAATCAAATGTTTCTGCACCTCAAAAGACTTTGTCAAAAAGGTGAAGAGGCAGCAACCTCAATAGGATAAAATATTTGGAAATCACATATCAGACAAAAGTTTGATTTCCTGTATATACAAAGAAATCATACAACACAACAAAAGAATAAACAATCAAATTATAAAATGGGCTAAAGATATGAATAGGCTTTTTTCTGAAGAGCAAATAGAGATGGCTCAAAAGTACTTGAAGAGATGCTCATTTTCATTTGCTCTAAGGGAAATGCAGACCAAGGCTACAATGAAATACCACCTCACACCTATAAGAATGGCTGCTATTAAACAAACAGGAAACTATATGTGTTAGTTAGATTCAGTTGTCAACTTGGCCAGGTGAGCATACCTAGTTCTGTTGCTGCGGACACAAGCCAATGGTACGTGAACCTCATCTGTTGCTAATTACATCTGCAGTCGGCTAAGAGGCGTGTCTGCTGCAATGAGTGACGTTTGACTTAATTGGCTGGTGCTTAAATGAGAGAACACAATGTAGCACAGCCTAGCAGCTCAGCATTCCTCATCTCAGCACTAGCAGCTCAGCCCAGGCCTTTGGAGATGTAGAAAGAAGTCACCCCGGGGAAGGTTGTTGGAACCCAGGGGCCTGGAGAGAAGATCAGCAGAGACCATCTTGTGCCTTCCCCATAAGAAACAACCTCAGTGGAAAGTTAGCTGACGACTAACTTTTTTTTTTTTTGTTAACCAACAAAATAAATCCTCTTTTATTAAAAGCCAATCCATCTCTGGTGTGTTGCATTCCGACAACTAGCAAACTAGAACACTATAAAACGTTGGAGAGGATGTGGAGAAACTGGGACACTTATGTACTGCTGTTGGGAATGTATAATGGTGCAGTCACAAAGGAAGGCTGTTTGGTGGTTCCTTAGGAAACTAAATATCAAGTTGCCCTGAGACCCAATAATAGTACTAGTTAGTGCATACCCAAAAGAACAGAAAGCAATGACACAAACAGACATTTACACACCAATGTTCATAGCAACATTATTCACAATCACCAAAAGATGGAAACAAACAAAATGCCCATCAATAAACAAGCTGATCAACAAAATGTGGAATATACATATGATGGAATATTATGCAGCAGTAAGGCAAAATGACATCCTGAAGCCAATGAAAAGGTGGATGAGCCTTGAGGACATAATGCTGAGTGAAATAAGCCAGACACAAAAAGATACGTATTGTATGGTTCTACTTTTATGACCACTACAAAGGTATAATCAGAGGCTTCTAATACAGAATATAGAGGACTAAGAGATATAGAGAATCTAGGAATGAGTAAACTGCTAGCTATTGAGGTTGAACTTCAGTGTAAGAGAATAGACAGGAGTGAAGGTGGGTCTATAAGTAATATTACCATATTGAAGATGAACAAGATTGAAAGGGGTTGTATAGAACTATGGGTCCCACTGTTTAACACTAGAATATGAATTAGTCCTTGCAAGAATTACTTCAAAGATATGACTCATGTACAAAGAATGTTTAAGTCCAGGGTACGAAGAGAAAACTGCTATTACATGCTATAAGCTATGTTCAAAAGAAAACCATCAGCACTACCACAGTAACAGCAGAGGTGAATAATGGGGTAGGGACAAGAGTTAAAGAGGGGGTTTCAATTTCCTGTTTGTCAAGGGTGTGTTTATTGGTTTTCTTCATCTTGGGAATAATGAAATTGTCTAAAATTGAGGATGTTAATAGACTGTGGACTTTGGGTAATATACATGATGCTCAATGTAAGCAGGTGGCTGAAGGATGTACTGACTGAGAGGCAGATGGGTGAACAATGGTGTATACTTAGGAATAAAGGTTGTCCTGCTACAAAAAGGAAGAAAGTTGTGAGGCATGCAATGATGTGAATGAACACATGGACATTTGGTGAGACAAAATAAGCCAGAAACAAAAGAACAACAATGGTATGGTAACCTTTAGAAAATGCTTATAAGAAAGCAGAGGCCTACATTGTAAGCTTTTAGAACAGACGCATTAACTCAAAAATGTGATTATTATTTCTGAATTTCAAGAGGTTGTTTTATATATATATATATAACCTGATACTTAAAGATAAAAACAAAGCTGAATGGGTTGGGGTTAAAGTAATTCAGAACATAGGGGTAAGGAAGACAACGTCTGTATTTTAGAACCAAACATACTCTTTGAGACCAATGAAAGAAAGCCTTATTTGGTCTGGAACTGAAATTTTCTGTAGTGCATAGTCTAACTCAACCTATCTGTATAACTCATTTGAACAATTGAAACACAGGGAGCCTAGAATAAGAAAGAGATCCTTTAATCCTTAGGATAGATTATTGTAATGCCTGGATACGTCTTAGAGTATATTAAGCAGATAATCAAAAAACATTGGCAAAGTCCCTTGAGGGATGGGAGAAAGAATATAGAACTATTAAACCTTAACATCAGGGAATCCCCTGATACTGTGTCAAACTTTAGGGACACCCAAATCAATAGGCCATGCCCTTGATCATGAGGCTTACTCTTGTGAAGCTTATGTATGTAGCAGAGATGCTTAGATTTGCCTATAGGCATGCCTAAGAGTTACTTCTGGAGAACCACTTTTGTTGCTCAGATGTGGCCTCAGTCTCTCTAAGCCCAAATCTGCAAGTGAAATCATTGCCCCACCTTCGCCCTGGGACATGACATCCAGGGGTGAATGTCTCCCTGGTAAAATGGGAGATGACTCCCAAGGGTGAATCCAACCCTGGCAACATGGGATCAACAATTCCATACTAACCAAAAGGTGGGGGGGAAAGAAGTGTAACTAATAAAGTATCAGTGGCAGAGAGAATTCAAATAGAATCAAGAGGCTACTCTGGA
The DNA here is from genome assembly GCF_023851605.1 of Tamandua tetradactyla. NCBI lineage: Eukaryota > Metazoa > Chordata > Mammalia > Pilosa > Myrmecophagidae > Tamandua > Tamandua tetradactyla. Next base: position 121,890,499 of record NC_135333.1, read on the forward strand.
AGTTGCTCTCACACAAGCTTCAGTTAGATCTTGCTACCTATCATTACCTGCCAACCCCCAATCAGTACCTTTCCAGCCAATCCTAAAGAACACTTAGGGCAATTTATAAGATTCCACAAGGGTTCCATGCACTAGAGTAACTTTCCAGAAACCTACAACCTCCATATGGGCCCCTGGTCCAGATAAATCCTGAAGCCTAGCCCAGTCTCTGAGAACATCAGATAGTTCCATCTTCCTACTCCATATTAGTGACAGACCCTTCCAATGTCAAAAATTTAGAATGGGCATAGCCCAACCCCCTAAAGAGAGGAATGGAAAGATCAAAGGTGATGGTGGAGTTATACAGAGAAGATAGGATTTAACAAATGAATATGAATGCTGAATCATTAAACTGATATTTCTTTTAGTCTCCAGTATCTTAGAGCAGCTAAAAGTAAAACCCTACAATTGTGGAATTGTAACCCATGTCAAACTCTGAAATATATTCTACAACTAGTTGTGGTGCTGTGCTTTAAAATTTATTTCTTTTTTGTATATATGTTATTTTTCACAAAAAGAGAAGTAAAAAAAAGTCAATTGTGATGATGAAATATTTAAGCCTTCTAGCCTCCTGTATTCTGTAGCAGCTAGAAGGAAAATTCTCAGAGGATCATATGGTAGCCCATGACAAACTCCAGGATCTGTCCTGTAACTACTTGTTAAAGAGTGCTTTGAAAACTATTGCTTTTTTCTTTCTTTGCTTTGTATATATGTTATACTATACAATTTAACATGTACTTGAACATATGTTGGAAATGAAAAGATCAAATAAATCAGTGTCATCCAGATCTGAAGGTGAATATGGGTCCATGAGTAAGAATGACTAGAAGTTAACACACAAGCCTCAGCATAAATATTCATATCTCATACACTAGATATGATTAAGGATAAACAACATTTAAAATCACTCTGGAACATCCAAAGAGTAAGTAGATACCTCTGATTCCACTTCCTGTATTCTTTGAGAGACTTATATGATGATTTTCTCTATAAAATATATTTAATCTTGTTTACAAAATTTAAAACATATAAAAAGTTAACTGAATGGTTTCAAGTAAAAGAAAACATTCATGGCTTCTTAAATTGCAATTTTATTCAGGTATATTCACACAGCAAAAAATCCATTAAAGCACACAATCAGTGGCTCACAGAATCATCAAATAGCTGTGCATTTTCACTACAATCAATTTTAGAACATTTTCATTACTCAAAAAAAAAGGACAAAAGAAACTCCACAATGCTTATGTCCCATTATTTATTCATTTGTCTTTATTTCATTACTCATCTGCCCGTATATCAGATAAAGGGAGTGTCAGTCACATTTCTCAAACACGTGGTGTGCCAGTTTGAAACCATTATGTACCCCAGAAAAGCTGTGTTCTTTAATCCTCATTCAATATTTTTTGGTGAGATCTTTTTGATCAAGTGGTTTTCATCGAGATATGACCCATCCAATTTTGAGTGGGACTTTATGTGTTTTCCATGGAGTCTACACCTATTCAAAATGGGCCACTTACTGGAGCCTTTTAAGAGAGAGGAATTTTGGAAAAAGTTTCACAACCCACACAGCCAGGGAACTTTGAAGCTACAGAAGGAAAATGCCCCCAGGGAAGCCATTTTGAAAGGAGAAGCCAGAAGAGAAAGCTAGTAGATACCACCATGTATTTTCCCAGCTGAACAGAGAAACATCCCAAACATCATCAGCCCTTTCTTGAGTCAAGGTACATTTTTTTGGATGCTACAGTTTGGACATTTTTATAGCCTTAGAACTGTAAACTTGCAATTTCATAAATTCCTTTTTTAAAAGCCATTCCATTTCTGGTATATTGCATTCCAGCCACTTTACAAACCAAAACATAAAGTGAAAGATTTAGGAGGTGAAAGGGTGAGAAAGAAGGATGGTAGACCAGGAAATTTAAAGTGGGCAGGTTTCTTTCTTTGCTCCCAGGCTGAGCTCACTGAACCCAAGATGAAGGGAGGTGAGTCAGCGCCTGGGTGATGGCGTGGGCGGTTTTTAAGCAAGGGGGTCAGGTGACATCCAGAAGGGGTGGTTCTCCGGAAGTCAGGTGGTCAGAAGGGGTGGTTCTCCAGAAGTTAGGTGGTCAGGAGGGATGGTTCCAGAAGCCATGTTGGGAGGGGCGACACAGCCTCCACAGCTCCAGCTGCAGTGCCCTTCCTGGTTCCCCCCACCTAACACAAGGGTGCACAACAAAAGGTATATAGCTAAATAATCATCAGCAAGAATCCAGTCTACTGGATTACAGTTCAACAGCTTCAGATATTTCTTTCTAGGTTTTTGATACACTAGAAACTAAAAAGGAATACCTATATAATGTGTAAGAGTAACCTCCAGAATGGACTTTCAACTCGGCTTGAAATCTCTCAGCCACCGAAACGTTACTTTGTTTTATTTTTTTTGCCCCTTTTGTTCAAGAATTCATTCTAAATTACACAAAGCCAAGAACAGGCTCATTCTCAGGAGCCATGTTCTATATAGGGGGGAGGGTAGTCAGTTTTTTCAGAGTTTTCTAAGAAATGCCACAATTGAACATTAAAAGAGGCTCTCTGGGGTGACGCTTAGTCATAATTATAAGTTGGCTTAGCTTCTCCTTTGCAAGAATAAATTTCATAAGGGCAGGCCCAAAGGGCAAGGGCTTGATATATTAAATTGGGAGTCCCTAATGTTTGCAAGAATATCAAGAACTCCCAAAGTGGGAAAGTTTAATATTTCCATGTTTTGCCCAGCCCATCAAGTGGCCTTTGCAATGATCTTTACTTTCTCCCCAAAATACTCTGGGATTTATCAGTGTATTACATTAACCTATACAAAATAACAAGATCTCACTCCCTATTACAGGCTTCTTGTAATTATGTTGATTAAATAAACTGGCCATACAGGTTAAATTAGATAGTATGCTGCAGAAAATACAAATTTTGTGCCAAATAAACATGTCTTCCTTTGGTCTCACACAGAAGTTGAAGTTTTAAACAACAGTCAATATCATCCATTACCCTATTCTAATTTTACCTTAGCCCCAATTAAGTATATTTCATTCATATCTCCATTTGAAGTCTGATATCTTTTTCACCTTATTTAACAGTTGCAGTGTGAACTAATGCTGACTTTTAGAGCTGCAGAACTCTAACTCCGAAGCTAAGGTGTCGCACAGATACCTAAAATTCCAGAGAAATACCAGGTTGTACATAAAGAGCACAGCATGTCAGAATTCAGAAATAAAATTACAACTCAAGGATAGATGTGACTGCTGTAAGAACTTATGATCTAGGAATCTTTACAATAAGCCTTATTGAACACTCTGCACTCCTTGATTATCAATTGACAAATCTCTGCCCACATTTTGTACCCTGATAACCTATGCTTTTGAACTCAATTCTCATTGTTTGATCATTATATTTAGTTTATATTAGTGAGATCCTACAATATTTGTCCTTTCATTTCTGCCTTATTTCAACTCAATATAATGTCCTCAGGCCCATTCACCTAGTTGCATGACTCACAACTTCATTCCTTTTTGCAGCCACTCAATATTCTGTTGTATGTGTACACCACATTTTGTCCATCAATGTACCCTTAGATCACTTCCATCCATTGCAATTTGTGAATAATGCTGCCATAAACACAAATGTCCATTCATGTCCCTACTTTCAAATAAATACCAAATAGCAGGGTTGCAAACTAATATGGCAACCCTAAACTTAGTCTCCTGGGGAGTCACTACACTGATCTCCAGAAGTTCCAGACCATCCTACTTACCTACCTCCAGAGAACAGCTATATCTCTCCCTCCACATTTTCTCCAGGACATGTAGCTTTCTTTTTATTTTTAAAGCAGTTTTATTCACACATCATATAATCCTTCATAAGTGAACAATTAATAGCTCTTGATAAAATCACAGTTACGTATTCACCATCACATTCTATGAAAACATTTCCATTTCCTCCACAAAGAAAAATGAAGTGGAAAAAATTAAAAGAAAATAATTTAAAAATTAATAAAGAAAAGAAAAAATGAAGAATAAAAAATAAAAAGAAACAACAATAATCTCCTACCCCCTCCCTTATATCCCCCCTTTATTGACATTTACTTTTAGTATATCATCTTTGTTACAATTAATGGAAGACTATTACAATGTTACTGTTAACTATAGAGCCTCATTTGCATTGATTGTATTTTATCCATATATCATCCTATTTTTAACACCTTAAAATGGTGAGATTCATTTATTCTACCTCATGTACAAGCACTCTTATTTTTGTACATTTAACCACCACCACTGACTACTCTAAGTTTTTCTGAGTAATACAGCCCAAGTTTTTATCCTTTCTCTTTCCTTCTGGTGTCATACATACTTCTAGCCCTACTCTTAAAATATTAAAACTCAGCTTTGTTTGTTATAGTTACAATGTTGTGCTACCACAAAATAATATTGTGCTATCTATTTCTGAATCTTTACAATCAATCCTTGAATATTTTGTACTCCTTCAGCATCAAATGCCCAATCTCTACCCTCTTTCCATCTCCTGATCACCTGTGTTCTTAACTACTCTCAGAGTTTATTCATTATAGCTAGTCCATATTAGTGAAGCTGTATAATATTTGTCCTTTTGTTTCTCACTAACTTGACTCAATATAATATCCTAAAGGTTCATCCAAATTGTTACATGCGATCATGATTTTATTCTATCATGCAACTGTGTAATATTCCATCATATGTATATACAAGTTTGTTTATCCAATCGTCCACTGATGGACATTTGTGCATTTTCCATCTCTTGACAATTATGAATAATGCCACTATAAACATTGGTGTGCAGATGTCTGTATTTAAGTCTTCAGTTCCTCTAAGTTGATACCTAGTAATGGCATTGCTGAATCATATGGCAATTCTTTACATAGCTTCCTAAGGAGCTGCCAAACTGCCTTCCAAAGCAGTTGCACCATTCTACATTCCCACAAACAGTAAATAAGTGTGCCTCCTGCTCCACATCCTCTCCAACCCTTGTAGTTTCTGTTTTGTTTTGTTTTGTTTTTGTATGATAGCCATTCCAGTAGGTGTGAGATGATGTATTGTTGTGCTTTTTATTTGCATTTTCTTAATGGCTAGTGAAACTGAGCAACTTTTCAAATTCTTTTTAGCTTAAACACAAGAAATTTATTGGCTCATGATTTTGAGGTTAGGAGTAGCCCAAAATCAGGGAGTTATCAAGGGAATTCTTCCTCTCTGAACACTGTGTTATTCTGGTGCTGCCTGATGGCCATCCTTGGGGTTCCTTGGCTTATATCCCTGCCTCTCATAGTGCAGTGACGCTCTCTTTTCTGGGTTCTGCTGACTTTCCAACTGCTCCCTATGGCATACCCTATGTCTGAATTTCTTCCACTAATAAAGGCCTCCAGTAATAAGAGTAAGGCCCACCCTCACTCATGGGGCCACACCTTAAGTAAAACAACATCTTCAAGAGATCCCATTTACAATGGGCCCACACCCACAGAAATGCTGGCTAAGACCAAGGACTTGTATTTTGGATGGTACATATTTCAACCTATCACACTCAGTTTTGGTTTTACCCAATACACCATGCAGTGTTGGCCCACAGCTCTACTTCCTGCTTCTGCCTTTTTCTGGAGCAGCCTGGCCACAAGACTTTGAGAACCACAGCTACATTTAGTTACTTTCCTCATCCACAGCATAACAGCAAGTTTGCCTACTGACACAGGGTTCACTCTTAATTATCCTTACAATTCTGAAGATTTACTTTTCCCTCATAACAGGAAAGCTATGATGAAGTTTTCAGAGATTTCTTAGTCTACTCAAATTCCAAGAGAAAAATACAGCTCAATCTCCTACTTAATTAGTATAAATTAAATTTATTTTTGCATAAAATAGTTTATAATATCTCATTAACTATGCTAGTGAATGATCTAGTTTGCTAGTTGCCAGAATGCAATATACCAGAAGCAAAATGGCTTTTAAGGGGGAATTTAATAAGTTGCTAGTTTACAGCTCTAAGACTGAGAAAATGTCCCAATTAAAACAAGTCTATAGAAATGTCCAATTTAAGGCATCCAGGGAAAGATAGTTTGGTTCAAGAAGGCCAGTGAAGTTCAATGTTTCTCTCTCAGCTGGAAAGGCACATGGCAAACATGGTGGCATCTGCTGACTTTCTCATGGCTCTACCAAAAGGAACTCTCTCCAAAATGTTTCCTCTCTTAAAGGATTCCAGTAAGCAACTCCACCTTCAATGGGTGGAGACACACCTCCATGGAAATCACCTAATCAAAAGTTCCACCCACAATTGGATGGGTCACATCTCCATGGGAAGAATCAAAGTGCTCCCACCAAGCAATATTGAATGAGTATTAAAGTACATGGCTTTTCTGGGTTCCACCACAGAGTCAAACCAGCATGGTGAACTATAGATTCCCTCTTCTCCATTCTTTTTAAAATCATTGCGGTTTCTAAAAAGTTTCTCCTTTTCCCTCTAAAGATAACACATTTAGAGAAGCAGTGTATAAGCAGTTTCACATAGAGTTTCCCACATTCCTCTTAACAGAGTGAAGATAGACTGAAAACTGCTTAAGCCTGATAACGGAGTATTGCTTTTTTTATATATTCTTTAGTGTTATTTTTCTATTTTTGTTTGTTATTTGGGCAGTGACACAAATAGAAAATATTTGGGTATTGAATTTATGATAACTGTATTCTGCTCCTATTTCTGGGCAGGTGAAAATCCACTTGAGTTCCATAGTCCCTAATTAAATGGGGCAGACCTAGCTGTATTAGCTGTCTAATACGTTAAAGCATAATTATTTAATTCACTTTTACTGAGATATATTCATATACTATATAATCATCCAAAGTATAAAATCAATAGTTCACAGTACCATCATAGAGTTGTACACTCATCACCACTACCAATTTTTGAATATTTGCATTATTCCAAAAGACAAAATAAAAATAAAAAGAGAAAAGAACACCTCAAAACATCCATACCCATAGCCCTCCTAATTTTATTTATATGTTGTCCTTAGTTTTTTTTTCTCATCTTGTCCATACACTGGATAAACGGAGTGTCAGACACAAGGTTTTGACATTAGCAGTTACATTGGAAAACCTATAAAGTTATGCAATTATCTTCAAGAATCACAGCTAGTAGAATATGGTTCAATAGTTGAAGGTATTTCCTTCTAGCTATTCTAATACACTACAAAAAAAAAAGAGATATCTATATAATGCATAAGAATAATTTCCAGAATGAGCTCTCAACTCTATTTGAAATCTCTCAATTACTCCAAACTTTATTATATTTATTTACCTATTTTTGGTCAAGAAGGCTTTCTCAATCCCATGATATCATGTCCAGGCTCATCTCCAGGAATCATGTCAGTGTAAGCAGGGAGATTTCCACCCATGTGTGTCATGTTCCATGTAGGGAGAGAGTGGTGAGTTTATCTACAGAGTTGGCTGAGAGAGAGAAGTCATATCTGAATAACAAAAGAGGTACTCTGAGAGTGACTCATAGGCATAATTAGAAGTAAGCTTAGATTCTCTATTGCAGGAATAAGTTTCATAAAGACAAGCCCCAAAATTGAGGGCTCAGCCTATCAAATTGGTAGTGCCAAATGCTTGTGAGAGTATCAGCAATTCCCCAGGTGTGAAAGTTTAATTTTTCTGCCTTTTTCCTAGTCCCACAGGGGGGACTGTATTAATCAAGGTTCTCCAGAGAAATAGAACCAGCAGGAGGTATCTGTAAATATGAGATTTATAAAGGTGTTTCATGCAACTGTAGGAATGGGAAAATCCAATATCCATATGGCAGGCTGTGAAGCTGACAGCTCCAATGAAGTGTTTCAACTAACTCCACGGGAGAGTTTCCCTGGCTGAAGAAGTGAAAATGTCTCTCTTCTCCCTTAAAAAATATTCTGCTGATTGGATTATCTTGCTTGTGGAAGACATGCTTATAGTTTACCACAGATATACTCAGCCACAGCTTCAATCAACTGACTGACAATTTAATACATCAGACTTCCAGTTTATCAATCAACTACAAAATATCCTTGCAGCAGTGCTCAGGTCAGTGCTTGCCTGACTAGACACCTGGGCACATAACCTGGTGAAGCTGACACCAGAACCTAACCATTACAGGGATTTTGCAAATACTTTTTTATTCCCTGTCCAAATTACTCTGGGATATATCAGAGCATCACACTAATCTGTACAAATGAATAAGATCTCACTCCCTACTTAAGATTCCATATAATTATGGTGTTCAAATAAATTGACTGTACATGTTAAATTAGATAGTGTGTGTGCCAGTTTGAAAGTATCATGTACCTGAGAAAAGATGTGTTTTAATCTGGATTGAATCTTATTGGGGCAACTGTTTCTTTTAATCCTGATTCAGTAATAGTTTGGAATCTTTTGATTAGATTATCTCCATGGAGATGAGACACTTCCAATTGTGGGTGTCAACTTTTGATTAGATGGAGATGTGAATCCCTCCGTTCTAGGTGGGTCTTGATTAACTTACTGGAATCCTTAAAAAGAGGAAACATTTACAAGAAACCTGAGAAATGACAGAAGTCTCAGAGCTGACAAAGAGAGCAGACGTAGATGCTTGGAGAACAATTGCTTCAGAGAAGAGAGACATGGATGTTTAGAGATGCTTGGAGCCCCGCAAACATCACCATGAGATGTTAAGCAAGCCAGAACCTGGAAAGAACTAAGGGAAGCCAAGGGATTAAAGCCAGCCCAAAGAAGCAAAGCAAGAACCCCCAAGGAACAGAGGTTGAAAGCAACAGAGCCCAGGAGCAATGGACAGCAGATGCTAGCTATCAATACTATTGAAAATTCTGTATACTCCTTCAGCATCAAATGCCCAATCTCTACCCTCTTTCTATCAACTGAAAACTTGTGTTCTTAACTTCAACTCTCAAAATACACTCATCAATGTGATTTCATAGTAGGTAAAACATACTGTATTTTTCCTTTTCTTTCTAACTAATTTCACTCAGCATAATGTCCTCAAGATTTACCCAGGTTGGTGCATGCTTCATGAATTTATTCTACTTACTGCTGCATAATATTCCATTGTATATCTATACCACAGCTTGTTTATCCAATCATCCATTGATGGACATTTGAGCTGCTTCCCATCTCTTGGCAATTGTAAATATACTACTATAAACATCAGTATGAAATGTCTGTTCACGCCCCTGTGTTCAGTACCTCCAAATATATACCTAGAAATGGGATTTGGGAATCATATGGCAAATCCATATTTAGCTTCCTGAGGAACCACCAAACTGTCTTCCAGTGTGGCTGCACCATTCTACATTCCCAACAGTGAATATGTGCTCCTCTTCCTTCACATCCTATCCAGCAGTTGTAATTTTCTGTTTTCTTTTTAATGCCTATCCTAGTAGGAATAAGATGATATCTCACTGTGGTTTTGATATGCACTTCCATAATAACTAGAGAAGTTGGGCATCTCTACATAATGTTTTTGAGCCATTTGTAGTTCCTCTTCAGAAAAAAATCTGTCCATGTCTTTTGTCATTTTTTAAATTGGATTGTTTGTCCTTTTGTTAATAAAACATAGGATCTCTTTATATAGTGTATATATTAATTCCTTATCTAATATGTGATTTCCAAATATTGTTTCCCATTGTGTAGGCTACCATTTTGCTCTCATTGCTAAAGATGTGTGATGTGAAAAGTTTATAATTTTGAAGAGTCTCATTTATTTATTTGTTTCATTGCTTTCACTTTGGGTGGACGGTCCAGGAAAACACCTCCAATCAGAAGATCTTTAAGATGTTTCTCTGTATTTTCTTCTAAATTTTTTATGGTCTTAGCTCTAATATGTCTTTGATATATAGATCTTTGATCCATTTTGAGTTAATTTTTATTTATTTAAATTGTGAAATAGGAGTCCTCTTTCATTCTTTCAGAATGGATATCTGTATTTGTTGAAGAGCCTGCTCTGTCCCAATAGAGTTGACGTGACCACCATATCAAAGATCCATAGATGAGAGGGCAAGTAGACATCAGTTACAGACTTCAGAGGCGAATACTTAAGGTACCCAATGAAATCTTCACATCTGTGTTCCTATATCTATTCCCTACACTGTAATCCTCACCACATGCACTTGTTCTATGGTTTTGGTCTCTTGTTTAAATGCACATGTGTAATACTACTGGGTAACCAGAACCAGGTATAAATGTGTTGAGATTTTTACTGTGTTTTATAGCATGAGAGGAAAATTGAGAAAGAACAGATTCAAAAATAGAGTGGCGTAAAACAAACGCGAAGTCGGAAGTTGACTTCCAAGGGCTGATGGACTTGGCTTGTGTGAACATGAGTGTGAGCTAAACCTTCCATCCCTGCATAGTTGCAGTATTCTCAGCCTTAGTGGGAAACTTGATTTAGTGGTTTCAGCCTAGTGTGGAAGACAGATCTTAAAGGACAAAGCATTATACTGATATTGATAGTTGTTAATATTGCAGTGCTAGATCATTCTGTCTGTATAAATATAGAAATGGGACTAGTCATAGATGTTAAAAATTTTGATTATCCCATATACTAACATTAAACTGCATCTTGGATATACAATTATATGTAGCATTTTCTAATCTCCTAGCTTTTTCAGTCCAGGCACTTTTTGAAAAATCTTTGTGTGTGTTTGAGGGATTTGGTCATGTTTTTGTGTTTGTTTTTGTGGGTATTTTCCCCTTTCCACCCCTGAGCTTTGTGCACAGATATATGTGATTGAAAACTATGTTTCTAGACTGTTTGTTGCAGTGGACTCATTGGTTTGCAGTAATCAGTCACACTTTTTCACTGAAGGGGGAAGAGATGGTCATCCATAAAACAAGCCGAAGTTAAGTCATTGGAAGAATTTTTTAATCAAATTTTATCATGCACTTTGTTGCTCTATTTCCTGAGAATAGCTTGGAGGCTCCTGATTTGTCCATCTACTGCTTTAATTCTTTGGATCTGCCCCCCCCAAATTTCTTCACTTTAAAAAAAAGCCAATAAGTAATTGTTGCAGTGGTCTCTGTATTTTGCAACTGCCATTTTGTAAGAAGCATTTTTCCCAAATAAAACAATTAAAAAATTAAAGATCAAAAGGGTGGATAGTTTTAGAAGGGAAATGTCCTTTGTAATTAACTATAGGTTTGGACATTGTTTCCTGACCTCCCAACAGTCATAACCAATAGATATAGAAGCATCTTCCTGGGTTAAAACCACCTCCTATGGGTTCACAATTTATCCAGGAAAAAAGCTTCAAGGAGATGGATGAAATTGAGCAAAATCTCAGTTTGTGAATAGAGAAAAATTCTTAGGAAGAAAAGGACAGTTTGATATTCATGATTTCATTACTTCTGGAAGAAAAACATGTTCTAGATAAATATGTGCTCAAGATAAATTTAAAGGTTGATTGAATTTTTTAAAATTTCATGGAAAATAAGAGCCTGTTACACTTGGATGTTATTACTGGTAGAATAATCTTTAAGACAATTCAATGTTTTTTATTTACTTTTCTCAAACCACAGATCATTACCAAATAGTAGGCAATAAATCATTTATGTAATATTTATATTGATTTCAATGAGGTTATAATAAAAACCAATGCAGAACAGGGCATCTAAGTGTTAGTATTTTTTGTGAAAGTTTTTTCGGATATATGTGAGTGAGTGTGTATATGCATATGTGTATATGCTGGATTACAATGTAAAGTACATTTTTTTCATATGTTGAGGTCAAAAGTTTTTAAAGCCACAGTTTCAAACAAAACAAATATATCAAAAGAGCTGAAAGTATGAATGGTTTAAAAATATTATTTTATAGATTCAAACTAAATGCAAATAAAATACATTTCTTGACTTTTCTAACCAAAATCCATTGGAAAGCTTATTCACACCCTCCTTTCAGAGCTTTTCTCTCAGTTTTATCCACAGATTGAGCAGAAATCAGGAACCATGGATGAGAAAGCATGTGGTAATAATCTGATTCATTCTCCAGGGATGGATAGATGACCCCAACTGTAAACTGTGATTTTTATATTTCTACTTATCACCTAAACATTTAGTGTAACTGGAAACCTGACCATCATCTTCCTCACTTCAGTAGATTCCCACCTTAAAATTGCCATGCTCTCTTTTCTCCAAAATTTCTCATTAGACAGTTCATTCACCTGTGCCTGCACTCCTAGATTCTTATACAGTATATCAACAGGTGACAGGACCATTACCTATAATGCTTGTTCAACCAACTATTTTTACCAACCTGTTTGGATAATAGAATTTTTTCTCCTGGCCATGTATGGTGTGATTGATTCATAGCCATTTGCATTATATGACCATAATGCAAAACACTTATGTTCTGCTGTTGGGTGGCTACGTTGCTGATCATACCACCACCCCTTAGCCTGGGGCTGGACCTACAATTTTGTAACTCTAATGCCATTGACCACTTTGTCTGTGATGCTACTTCTATCCTGAAGATCTCATGCTCAGAACCATGGTTCATAGAACAGATCTTGATTGTCTGTTCTGTGTTTATCTTTATCATGACCCTTGTGTGTGTGGTTTTTGTATTATAAATGTATCATCAGAACAATTCTAAAGTTCTCCTCTGCCTAGCAAAGGAAAAAGTCCCTTTCTACCTGTTCTACCCACATGGTTATAGTTCCTATATGGCAGCTGTATCTTTATACATATTAAATCTTCAGCAAAAGATGAAATGGCCATTAACAAAGGAGTGAGGATTCTACTATTTCCCTCTTGACAAACCCATTTATTTATACCCTGAGGGAAAAAAAGTGAAACAAGTTTTTAATGACTTAACAAACAGAATTCTAAGCAAAAATATGGCAGCAACTCCAAGGAAACTCCAGGACTAGCAAGCAGATATATAAAAAAACAAATAAGGCAAATATGCAAAAATGGAGATGAGCGAGAATAATATGAGAATTATAATTAATTAAATGATTTGCTTTTAAAATGAAAACATTAGTCATTTCAATCCAAGATATATACACAATATTTTCCTAAAAGAAAGATCTGCATTTAATTACATATTAAATTCTTTACCAGTTTCCACTTCTATGGCCCTGTGTTCTAAACTTTCTTTGATCCTTCTCTTCTGTCTTCAGGTTCATGCCCACACTGGGCCCCTGTAAACAGAAATCTTCTCATTTTTTCCACTGCACAGCCCCCACCAGTCCTCCAAGTTTAGTTTAAGTGGCATACCATCAGGAATCTCTCTCCGACTTCATCCTACTTCTCCACCCCCATACTACACCAAGCCTAGAGTAGGTATCCCAGCCACACATTCCTGTCACAAAGCTTTTGAGGTCATAAGTCTTACCAAACTGCAGCTTCCTGTTTGGTTGACTGTATTCTACTCAAAATGGTAAATGCCATGGAGATTGCCTACACTCTATGCCAACTCCTAACATGCACAATTTATGCCTACCACATAACCACATTTTGATTATTTCTCAATATGGTCATTTGACACTTCTGACAATGCAAAATGGAGATCATTATGAAGATAAAAAATACAAAAGTAACATTTGACATTGATCTCTGAACAAAAGAGGAAAGAAAAGCTCAAATGACTATTATCTTTCCTGCCACTTTTTGTTAATTTCTGAATAAAATAGTGAAAATGAAACCAAAAATTTATTGAAAATTTACAGTACTGGTAAACCTGAAAATTACTCTGCAAGTTATTTTTGTAGTCATAATTTACATGAGATGAAATTAAAGTCAATAGAAGTGAATTATTGTTAGTAAGTGGTGGATCTAGGATTCAAAACCACTTTTATTGAATTTGAAATGATCTTTGTTCTACTATATATAACTGTTTCTCTATAAAGATATCAAAATGACCCAAGGAACATCCCAAGAAATGCCTATCAGCACAGAAATCAAACAAAATTCATGTCATAAACAAAGCAAATAATAAAAGTAAAATGAATGCTTTAACATAGATTATATTATTAATACAATGCTAATAATAAATGTTATTATTGTAATTGGATAATACAAAAACCATGACATAAAATTTTTAAATCAGATTACCAATATATAGAAATGAAGAACAAGTAGAAATGGGGTGAAAAAATGAAAGCCAAAAGCAGGAAAGGAGGGAGAAAAATAAAATAATCTGTACAATTTGAGGTCTTCAGTCTCATTGATAAAGTTTGAACCCTAGGTTTTCTCTTGGCATTTTTCTTGGCAGTGGCCACCTGTCCTCCTGTGCCAAGCTTCCTAATGTAAGTCCATTAAGACACCAAGAGGGTCCTGCATGGATTTCTCAGAATCTCAGAGGGCATAGAAGAGGGTTCTTCAAATTCAACCCACATACTAGGACCAGAAATGTTTCATAGCTTTCCAAAATTCAAACAGACAAAAGTATCTAGGTAGGTACCTTAACCCTCTGGTTATGATTTAATAGCAAATGTCTAAAACACATAACTTCTCTGATTCTGACTGCTATAAACTATACTACCAAGCTGCATATATGCAGAAACACACACATATTCCAGAATGCTGGAGATAACCACTTTGGTTAAATTTCCATCTTTGTTTTTTTCTCCATGGGAGCATTCCTTTGCCTATACCATCACTACGGTGTAAAGTTCAGGTTCTGAATAGCAGTTCCTTAGTGGTATCACTTTATGTGACTGCTGTCACACTACTAATTTTTGTATTCTTTGACCAAATCTGAATAATCTTAATCTACACATGCCTGGATATCCTCTGATCTCACCTCTGGGGCATACATACAATACTGTATGATGTTAACAGTATTGAACTTCTAAACCATGGTATTACATAAATGGTATTAAATAATCACACACTTACTTAATGAGAGTTCCAAACAAATTAAGAAATACATATAGGACTCAGATGGGTGTAAATATTTGATTCTTTCATGATAGATGTAGATTGAATGGTTTGGATGAGAAGGTTTCCTTAAACTGACGTGCTTTACCTGCCAAAGGCACAGATCATTTCTAAAATTGTAAGGTCAGGGCACTCAGTCCTAAGTGAGCTAACTCAGTGGCAACAGAGCAAAGACAGTGGCTTGCTTGTTTTATGGGTAGGCAGTCACCAAGGAGGAAAGGAAAAGTTCAAATCATTCATGAGCAGAGATTTTATCCCAATCTCACCAAGCAGATAAACTTTGTAGAAAACTAGACAATAATCTAAGCTTATTAACCATTCTCCAGTGGAAATTTTTGAACATGTACAAAGGGAAGATACTGTTCAGTTAGTGTGTTTGAATCAAAATACAACTAGATTCACACATCACATTTAACTGTTATGTTACAAAAAGTTTTTCATTCTCCACAGTTCTTTCATTTTATCAATCAATGAAAGAGAACAATTCATTTGTACTGTATAATATACTAGATTATTTAAGTAATTACTTCCTTTCTTTAACGATATGAGTTAACTGTTTATCTTCCAATTTCTTATGTGTTAATTAGACATAGATTGTATTAGATTCACCATCATATTTTTAGGCAAAAGAAATTAATAGATGAAATTGCATGCTCCTTATTACATTGTATCATGAGACAAATAAAAATTTAGTAATGCTGAGAATGATCAGTGTGTGCAGGTGTTATCAACCTGATACCTTTATTATAAATATTGCCATCAACATTTCAGTAATAGCTTTTAACATATTCTAATGCAATGTATAAATCCATAATATCATTATTCTGTCTACAATGTTGATTTTTTTGTGGATTTTTGTGAATTAGCCCCCTCTTTCATCAGTATTTGATTACCTGGAATACAGTAAAAATTTTTGGTTATTTTCCCCATTTACCCCTGTTGTGGGTGGTAATTTAATGTCCTAGCAACTTCCAACAGTGATCAATCAGGTTATTTCCTTTTATAATGATATAAATTCATGGAGTTTGCATTTTTGATATTTTCTACCTATTGCAATTCTAATTGCAATGATTTTTTTGCTTCCTTTCCCTCTGGCACAAGAGATTCCACACTCATTTTGTATATGTCCTATCCCTAACCTAGAAACAACTATTTCTCCATGAAACTCTGGTTCTTCCTGGTGGGAAATAATATTTAGAGACTACAATTCACTGCCAGAATTCCTTAGAACCTAACAGAGCCCCAAGTAATACCAAAGAATTTCCTCTATTTAATTTTACAGATTTAGTGTTTGCCCTTAGAATGGACATGGAAAATACTCTTCATACTTTTACCATTGACAAGTCCATCAATCAACTAGACATAAACTCAAACTTAATAGCTGCCATATTTTCAATAAATTTCAAGATTGTGTCCCTTATTTAATACTTGTTTAAGGCTCAAACAACTTTAGATATAAGTTTTCCACTTCTATATAGAGTTTATATCACAATTTCATTCCTGGCATGAATTGGCTATTTAACTCTCCCTAGGATAGTTGGTGATCTTGTAATCAACTCATACTAAGTATGAATAAATACTTACTCACACCTTGAATTGTAACACTACCCCCACTATTACTATATGTAGGCATGTTCATTTGACAACTAAACATTCAGTCTTATTGGTATAAAATGCATATTTGTCCTAGAACTTGTTAGTTTTAAACTTAGCTTTAGGTAGCTATTTTTAAATTGAATTTGAATCTTAAGCTGTAAGAAAAATAGGAATATGTTTCCTCCTCTATTTTGATGCTTTTAGTAAATCAATCTTGGAATAACTTTAGGAAGTCATTAAATATTTCTTCTCAAAGTGCTAAATATAGATACCCTAAAATTCCGAGTTTTTACTTTGAAAGGCATTCTACATTATGTCAAATCTGCAGGTTCTAAAATGAAATATTTTGCACCTTAGCTTGGTGGGCTAAATAAAATATAAGGTTATAATTTGGAGCATATTATCAAACCATGTCATCATATATACTTTTATGTTTGTTTTATTAATAGAGTCATTTGTAGACCTCACCCAATATGCTTCCAAAGGACTGTACAAAATTGATCTGAGACATATTTTACCCTATCTTCAGATACCCCTACAGACCAATTCAAAATTCAAAAGAAATATATGAACATATGCTGTAAAAACTGAAAGAAGTTAAAAAGCAAGTAACTATATATTTTAAATAAGCTGATTTTCTGTTGGATTTTAGGGGAAGATTCATATTCTATCTCTAGCAGAATCTTTAAAATTGACATCTTAAAATCACGTTGGAAGGGAGCAACCCCTCAAAGACAGAATCAGGAATGGAAATCTAAAGTCTTCAAGGGGTGGCAGAGGGCGGGAAAAGATATGTGGCACATGATGGTACAGAACAGAGATTGCGGGGAAAGGGAGATCCTACTTAAAATTTCATGAAGGATGATAGAACATCAAAAAATATGGGCAATTTTCCCCTGCACTCAGGCCATACTGAGATCTTAGCAACCCTACCTCAAGTGGAATAAAGGTAATCACAGCACTCTTTATCCTGGAAGTTTGCCAGAGAATTTCTCTTCAATAATTTGTGAATATCACTCTTTATCCTAGGGAATTTGCATTAATATATTCACATTTTCTTTCCCACATTTCTTTTGTTCAATAGCCATACTTTACAGTAGAGTCAACTGGGTTAACAAAAAGGAAAATAACCCCACTGACTCCACTGACCTTTCTGAGGAACTATCACTATTTTTATCAGAATTATTATCAGGAACAAACCCAAAAGCTAACTAAATGAAACATAATATTCAAATATAAGCTAACATTATAAAGCAAGATAATCACTA
This sequence comes from Tamandua tetradactyla, assembly GCF_023851605.1. Taxonomy (NCBI): domain Eukaryota; kingdom Metazoa; phylum Chordata; class Mammalia; order Pilosa; family Myrmecophagidae; genus Tamandua; species Tamandua tetradactyla. The sequence goes on from NC_135333.1 coordinate 121,908,344, forward strand.
CATTAAAATAAGAAATATTTTAGAAGAGAAAAAAGCTTTTTTCAACCAAATAAGTTCTTTGTAAAAACAGAATACAATTTTGGGTTTTATGTAAGACAACAAAATCATTTCTTACATTATAATTAAATTCACTACTATCATAATTGGATTTATCCATTTCAGAAATTGAAAATTTTAAAATTTTTATTAAAAAATAGTCCCATTATGTGTCATACAAAATTATTCTTACTTGTTCATCACATACACAGGATCAAAATTTACTCTGCTCTTGCTGAATGAAAAAGCATTCTATAAAATAATTGTAAATTAAACCCAACTCTGATTTACATTGTAATTCATACCATCTGTTCACACATAAATCTGACATTTATGAAACATGATATGTATTCCCAAAAGCATAATGCTATTTCTATTATTGTTGAAATGTTTTCCTTGACTAAATAATTGACTTTAGGATTTCTTTTAAATATTTAGTTTCATCTTTAAAATTATGGTTCTCCCTACAAATACTCCATTTATATGCTAAGTTCTGGAAAGAACTCTCTGAGAGAACCTAACTGAAAACATGCATTGCAATTAATATGATCTCCGAATAATATCACATACAAAAAACTTTGAATTTCTGAAGTGGAATTAGGAACAGATTTTTAGCCAGAAATGATAGAATGGAGGGGGGATGCTCAAGATGGACTGAAATTCCCAATATAATATGAAAATATGTACACCTAGACAAAATAAACCAAGGTAAAATAGCAAATTTTTATTCACTTTTCCTTCACATTTTTCAAAACTTTCTCATTTGTTAGAGGCAAATAAAATTTTCTGGACTATGTCCTTGAAGGCATGTTTCACTTGTTGATTCCTTAGGGTGTAAATGAAGGGGTTCAACAAGGGGGTAACTGAGGTATTGAGCACAGCTACTCCTTTACTTAAAGCCACTCTATCATTTGCTGATGGTTTTATGTACATGAAGATGCAACTACCATAAGAGATGGAAATGACAATCATGTGGGAAGAAGAGGTAGAAAAGGCTTTTGTCCTTTGCTGAACAGAAGGAAATTTGAGAATTGTCTTGATGATGTAACCATAGGAAAGAATCACTAACATCAATGTGACCATTAGTGTCACTAAAGCCAAGAAAAAAGATATTAATTCTAGGAAATGTATATCTGAACAAGAGATCTGCAGGATGGGAGAAGAATCACAAATAAAATGATCAATGACATTGGAAGCACAGAATTCCAACTTGAGTCCCATAATCACTGGGGGAAAGATAATCAGGAATCCAGTTACCGAAGAACTGATTACAAGTTGATAACAAACTCTGTTGCTCATGATGGTTGTATAATGAAGGGGTTTGCAGATGGCCACATAGTGGTCATAGGACAGGGCAGCCAAAAGATAAAATTCAGTTACTCCCAAGAAGATGCAGAAAAATAGCTGAGTCATGCAACTATATAGGAAATAGTTTTGTCATTTGTCACAAGACTCACCAGGAATCTTTGAATAGAAACAGTTGTGAGGGCGGGCCGCGGTGGCTCAGCGGGCAAAGTGCTTGCCTGCTATGCCGGAGGACCTCGGTTCGATTCCCGGCCCCAGCCCATGTAACAAAAACGGAGAAACAGAATACAATAAAACAAGAAAATGTTTAAAAATGTTTCCCTTTCTTCCTTCCTTCCTTCCTTCTATCCTTCCTTCCTTCTCTCTGTCTTTCCTTTAAAAAAAAAAAAAAAAAAAAAAAAAAAAAAAAGAAACAGTTGTGAATGAGATTTCTAAAAAGGAGAAATTCCATAGGAAAAAATACATTGGTGTCTTAAGGTGGGAATCCAGCAGAGTAAGAATGATGATGATTAAGTTTCCTGTAACACTCAACATGTACGTCAAAAATAGAAAAAGGAAAATTGCAACCTGCTGCTCAGGATCATCTGTCAGGCCCAAAAGAATGAATTCTGTTTGTAATGAATCATTCTTCATTTCTCCCATATAGGTTTCATTAAAGTTAGACAAATAGGTTGGTAAATAAGAATTGATAGGATTAGCTGTTAGAGTCAATAAGAAAGGGCAAAAACAGGAAAAGAGAAGCTAACATTTATTGATTTATTGATCATCAGTGATGTGCTAAACAGTATGCTTGAAGATTTATATAAATTATCTTATCAATAGCTCCAACAACCCTCTTTGGGGAGGGTGTTTCTATCCACATTGTTTTAAAGAAGGAAATGGAGGTTCAGATGGTCTTGGGTGTATTTCTTAATCCTAGCTTTCTAGCAGAAATCTAGTGAATCTTTAACAAAAATAAATGCCCATGACACAATCTAGAATAATCCATCCAGAATATCTTGGGTGAGCTCTATATATAAATAAATATATGTATTTATATATTCAAAACTATATAGGTTCATAGTCACATTGAGAAGAACTGCACTGATAATTCAAGGTGGAAATTGAACCCAGTGCCTTTTAAATACAAAACCATGGATTTTTTAACTCTATCATTCTGTTAAATGATATCTATTAAAGCTTCTTAGCCTGTAATGAATAGATTTCAGTATGTTCTTGAGTTCACTTAAATTCTATGGAAATTGTGAGTGGGAAAGACATACATTTTTTTTTTTGAGAAAGGGTACATTACAAAGACAATGTTTATGGATCACTGTATGTACATCGCTGCTTCAAAAATGGCAACAAGACCAGTATTCCGGCCCATGCCAACAGAGTCAATCTGGAAACTGCAGATGGGATCTAAAAATAAAAGAATATAATCACAGCATCATAGAGCTAAGAGAGATTTCTTTGATCATTTTGTCCAATCCTGTACATAAGGATAAAGTTCCCTGTACAAAATAAAGGAAGGTGTCTATTTATCCAGAATTTACTTTTAAGATTTCACTTATGATAATTGACAGCTCTTAAGAAGAAAAAAAACTTTAGAACATAAACAAATATATATGAATGGAATAAATATTTCTGTGAGATAAAAAACATCCAGTCTCCTTATAACCACATTTTAAACAGCAGTTTTCATTTCCTAAACACATTTTAGAAATTAGCTACATTATAAGAACTAAATCAAAGTGATTTTTTCCTTGAGAATGTCCTGTTTAAGCCAGATTGTGGACTAGTTGATTTATTTCCATAAGAAGTTTTTCTTGAAATGGTCCCTAAGAGACAAAAGAACCAAATAAATCAGAAAAAAAATACATTTTCTCTTCTTTAAAATATTCTTTATCTATGTAATCTTGCATTCTGGTGAGGACCCTCCTTTCCAGTACATTCCCCTTTTCAACTGTCTTTTGAAAGCGATCATATACATATAATTTTCACGTTTTCATTCATTTCTTTTTCTCAGTTCCCATTTCAAAAGTTATATCTTCCAAGAACAATAGCTTGCTTGTTTAGTTTCCTCCTACTTTGATTTAAAAAAACCTTAAACTCGTCCAGAGAATATATCTGAATATTTGATTTCCAGAATCAAATGAGAAAGGATTTACAATAATTCATGCTATTTCCCATGTTTAAAGATGTATTGTCATTTATTGGCTATTAAATAAAAATAATATATTCTTACTCACACCTGTTCTTTTGTAAGCAGCAACTTCATAATTCTTAGTTTTCTTTATTAATGAATGGAAAGATAACATCACTGCAAAGCAAGCTCTAATCAGGAAAAAAATTGCTAACCATAATGTGGCAAAATGAGAGCCATATAGTAACTATTTCTCGCTTTCAAGAGACCAGTTTTTTATTCACTTTTACTCAACTTATTTATTGTTATACTCAATTTATAGAACTTGAATCAAAAAGAAAACAAAAACCAATGTGCATATTTAGTTGCCTTTTATGAATGCGTAGTCTTATATTTTATATTGATAAAGTGTAAAGTAACCTTAAAGAAAAAAATCAAACTACTGATAAATCTCTGCTTTAGATTTCTACAAAACTGCTTTAATTTGCAATTTAAAACAAATTGTCAAAACTCTAAAGCACATACCTTACCATAGTTTTTGTATTTTCTCCTATATGCAAAAAGGGAGGGAAAAAAGAATTATTCTAAATCATTGTGAATGTGCTTACAGCATATACAACATTATTTTAGCAACAAAAATGACATTTAAATTATTAGTCAATGCAAAAAGGTGGGAGTAAAGAATCTGTGCTTCTTTAAATTTTCTACCACCATCACCTGGTTCCTACAAGTTTGAACTTGTAGCAATGTTCAGCACTTGAAAAGAATACACTGCAATATGTTTGGCTTCTATCCTAGATAAGATAAATTTCCCAGTATGTCCTCCAACCATGTTAGAATGGTATGATATCTATTATTAATACAAATGAAACACATTCTTATGTTCTTTGTAATTTGGAAAGGAAATGTAAAAAAAAATTCAGGAATATCTTACATAAAATATCATTATATCTTCTAAGCAGGGAGATATTTCAGTGCTAATTTTACAATTTAAATAACAAGTGGTGTTTTATCAATTTATTAATTCTCATGGGATTCCAGCGAGAAGGGGATAGAAGGAAAGCAACACAAAAGTAAACTTCCCCCTGGGATTAATGATCAGAAGACATCATGATGCACAATATACCAATTTGTATAGCATACTGTAATAGAAGGTGAAAGACCAGTATATCTAAGAGAAAATGAGATTATAAAAAATATATACAAGAGTGTGAAAAAGAGCAACCCTGTGGGCATGATCATATTCATTTTGTTATTCAAGAATTAACCTTGATATCTCAGTTTAGAAGTATAAAGTGTCATTAAATTTACCATATTAAAAATAATCTCTCATTCAGCAAATCCTTGAGGAGATGGCTGAAAACTTACCTTTTTATGACATTGCATCCTTCAAGCTAATCAATTTGCAGATAGCCTACCTCAACATGTAAAGTCCAACAGAAGATGAGCAGTGCCTCAAGACTTAAAAGAAACATTATTGAATGGAATGAGATACGAGGCTAAATGGTGATCTGAGATTTGTGTCCGTGGAGTATAAAATATAGAACACATGTAGTGGCATAGAAAAAATAAGAAAGGTAATAGTCCTATATTAGTAATTTTAAAGCATTTTTTCCAAATACATGAGCCAATATTTTAAAAAGGATGTCCTGATCCTTGACTTACCACATATGAAGGAAAAAGGAAATCCTGTATGTGGAAGAGAAATGCAGCATGATCCCACTAACATCCCTTAACATAGAATGGCAAGGGCTAGATATATGCACGGGCCAAGATATCATCAGGGGACATAAAAGAGAAGGGACCCATGTTGGTATTGGCTCTTGGTTGGGAAGTTCTTCCAGGAAAATAACACAACTTTGTTTCATAAAGACGACATCCTTACAAGCAAATAACAGGTATGCTGATGACAATTCTTTACATTAAAAACTATGAAATAAAACTCCATTGCATGGTTATTTGTAGCTTTGCCTTAATCTTAATGGCTGCAGACTGTAGAATCCTTGCAATGGTAAAGAAAACATTAGGTAAATCTAAACTTTAAGCCTTCCATTTTACTGGGCCTGAGAAATGTGAACACATACAAAAATAATTCTAAAAGAAATCATTTTACTCCTCAATAATAAATAACCTAGCCCTTTGATGGAAAACATTATAAAAAAAACATTTGTTGTGTTGTAGGGATAATTAAGAAGTCAGAGGAACTACTATTTTATGAAACTGAATTGTTTGAAAGAATAAAAACTTTTGGAAAAGACTAAATTGTGATGAACAAGATACAAGAGGGTACTGCATCTTTGAAATTGAAACAGAAAGGGAAAAATATGAACTTGGGAAAATAAAGCAAAAAATGAAAGCACAATTTCCTACAAACATTATGGAGCCAGTAAGCAGTAGTATAGTGTATACTGTAGAAAACCAAATCAGTGATGTCCAAAGATGATTCAAGAAATAACCTCTTGACAATCCAAAAAATAATAATAATTAAAATGTTGAGAAGGAAAAGACAGAAAATTGTTTGACATGATTTATTGTGCATAAAACATAATTTCCAGAAAGAGAAAATTTACCTAACATAGGAAAAAGGAATTTTAAAAGAAATTATATAATATATCTCTAAGGTAAAGAAAGATGTGACTGCAAATTTAAAGGTTCATTAAATAACAGGCAAAATTACCATAAAATAATAGAAGTTATAATTCTTGAAAATACCCTTTAAAAAAATCTTAAACTCTTTAAGCAAAGAAGCAATATATATATCAAAATTACATAACATACTTCTGTATATACATAATCCCAGAAAATGGTGGAATATTATCCTTAAAATTCTGATGGAAAAAGTTTTCAGTTTATGAACCAAACATTCCCAACAAACCATAATGTATTTGCAAAAGCAATAGGTATAATTCCATGGGCAAGCAAGGATTCAGGTTATATACAAACGTCCTATAAAGAAAGCAAAGAAAACTCGAGACACATATCCAAATAAATGTCTGAAGAAATTTTTAAATGACGCAATTAACTGTTGATGATACAAAAAAAAGCAGTGATAAGTAGAGCACAAAATTTCAAAACTTTTACCATAAAATTTAATGCAAATGTAAACAAAAAGTATTCTTAGAAAATGAGCAATTGTATTAGTCATGATTCTCCTGGGAAACAGAGCCATGAGGATACAGGGATATATGTGTATATTCATATATACATTAATTGGTTCACATGAACTTGGGAAATGGCAAGTGTGTATACCATAGAGCAAATCACAACTTGGGAACTCTAATGATGGTTTGATGAATTCTCCAGGTAAAGGTGACTGATTGAAGTAGAGATAGATATTATTCTTTCCGATTGCTGAAATCATCAGTCCTCTATTTAAGGCCCTCAACCAATTGGATGAGATTTTTCTCATTGTAGAAGGCATTCTCTGTTGTTGAAGGTAGATACAATCAGCTATAGATGCAAACAAATGACTAATAACTTAAATCCACAAAATATCCTCACAGTAACAATCAGGCCAATTCTTCCTTGACCTAACAGCTGGACATCATAATTTAGCCAAGATGATAAATGAACTTAAATAGTGATAAACTAATATTCATCATCGGGATTAAAATGTTCAGAGACTGAAGAAAGGAGGTAATAATATATTAAACCACTCATCTTGCCTATAGGAAGCCAACAGATAGAATTGTTCACAATGAAAAATACAAAGAAAAACGTGAAAATATTCTAAACCTTAAAAGAAAGAATTTCAAAAGTTAGTATATCTTCCCAATTCTAGAGAAAAATGAAGAAATAAAATATTATTTAAAAAAAAGAAAAAGAACACAAAAAGATCAAAAATAAATCGAACATTCAACTACAACAAGAGTGACTAAGCTAATCACCATCAAAAGAAAAGGAATCTGCCACCGATACTTTATTAGTTACACTTCTTTTTCCTCTTTTAAGCAGGATGAAATTGTTGATCCCATGGTGCCAGGGCCAGTCTCATCTCTGGAAGTCATCACCCATGCTGCTAAGGAGACTTTCATCCCTGTATGTCATCTCCTACATAGTATCCCACATAGTATCAGGGTTTCCCTGGTGGTAAAGTTTAATGGTCCCATATTTTTCTCCCATCCATTAAGGGACCTTGCCAATACTTTTTGATTATCTGCTTAGTATATTCTAGGATGTATCCAGGTATTACATTAAACTATACAAGATTAAAGGCCCTCATTCTTATTCTGGGCTCCCTGTTTCAAATGAGCTATTCAGACAGGTTGAGTTAGATTATGTGCTACAGAAAATTTAGGTGCCAGGTAGAAAAAATCTTTCCTCCTTTGGTCTCAAAGAGTAGATGTGGTTCTAAAATATAAAGAATGTCTTCCTTACCCCTATGTTCTGAATTACCTTAATCCCAACCTGATTGGTTTCATTCTCATCTTTAAGTACCAGGTTATACATATATAAAACAGCCTCTAAAAATTCAGAAATAATACTTACCACTCCAGACTAAATGTGTCTGCTATAAGAGCTTACAATCTAGGCCCCTGTTTTCGTATAAGCATTTTCTAAAAGAGACCATACCATAATTGGTCTTTCATTTCTGGCATATGTTATACAGCTTCATTCACATCATTACATCCCCCATGACTTCCTTCCTTTTTGTAGCAGCACAATATTCAATCATGTGTATACACCAACATTTGCCAATCTACTTCTCAGTCAGTATATACTTCAGCCACTTGCATTCATTAGGCATGTTGTATAATGCCCAAAGTTCACAGTCCATCAACACTCTCAGTTTTAGCTAATTTCATTGTTTCCAACAGAAAGATAACCAATAAACACACCTTCACCAAATAGGAAATCTAAACCTCCCCTTAACTCTTGTCTGACCCCCATTATTTACCCCTCCTGTTGCTGTGGTACTGCTGATCTTTTCCTGTTAAACATAGCACATAGCATACAATAGCAGTTTTCCCCCTGTCCCCTGGACTTAAACACTGTTTGTATATGAGTCATATCTGGAGGTCACTCTTATTCAAGCTTCAGTTAGACATTGCTACCTATCATAACTTCCCAAAACCCAACCAAAACCATCCCAACCAATCCTAAAGGACACCTAGGGCAATATATAAGGTTCTACAAAGTTTCCATTCACTAAGGTAACTTTCCAGAAAACTATAACCTCCAGATGTGTCCCTGGACAAGATAAGTCCTGAAACCTAGAGAGCCTAGACTCTCCAGAAATCAGCTAGTTCCCTACCCCTTATTATTGACATCTCCTTCCAACATGAAGACATTTGAATGGGCATAGCCCAAATACCCCTAAAGAGTGGGATAGAAAGATCAAAGGTGATGAGGAGTTATACAGAGGAAGCAGAGTTTAACAAACATATATGATTGCTGAATCATTAAATTGATATTTCTTTTAGTCTCCAGTATCTTAGAACAGCTAGAAGTAAAAACCTAAAATTGTGGAATTGTAACCCATACCAAACTCTGAAATCTGTCCTACAACTAATTGTGCTGTACTGTGAAATTTATTGGTTTTTTGTATGTATAGTTGGCTTCCAAAATGTCTCTCTAAGCTCCTGGAGGTCCTTTTGGACTCTTGTGTGGCATTTTTCCCTCTCAAAGCACCTGTGGGTCCTCTCTTATCTTCCTAGGGCAAATTCTGGATTTCATCTCTTGGCTTATCATCTCCTGGAGCATTCTCTGTCTCCGAGTGTCCTTTGCTTGGTTTCATATCTCTGCTCTCTGTATTGATGCTGAGCTTTTTCCATGTTTTCTGTCTATTACTCACTTCAGAGAGGACTCCAGAAAGATTAAGACCCACCCTGAATGGGTGAGGTCACATCTCCATGGAAATAACTTAATCAAAAGGGCCCACCCATAGTAGATCTGCCCACAAGATTGGATTAGAAGAACATTGCTTTTCTGGGGAACATAACAGATTCAAACCAGCACAATAAGATACAACAATCATTCTTTTATAGTAACAGCTGAAGCCATAGAATAAAAGAAATTCGCAGAACTCAAACAATGAAGAGAGAGATGAAAATAAAGGAAATCAGTAAAAACATTGGGCCTTACATGTTATAGCATTGGTATTAGACATAAATCATGGTTATAAACATTATAAATAATAGCTACATTATAATATTTGTTAAAGTAGCCAAAATAGATTAAAGTATATTGTGTGACATACAATGAAATTGGGTCCATGGCAATGGACCCTAAAGTCATGTTAGAATTCCCATGATGCAGAATTTACAGCTTTTCATAGTATAATTAGAATATGGTTTTGGACTCAAGATTATTATTAATATAGTAGGTTCACTTCATATTTTAATGACCAGAACCTACTAGTGATATTCTGTCAATAGATCAAGCACAAAATTAACATTAAAAATTTAGAAATGTGAATTGAATGATTATTTTACATTTTTAAAAACCATGTACTCTGTAGGAAGAAAATACTATGATGTACTTTTATAAGTTAAGATGAAAACAGAATTCCCTCAACATTTTGGGAAGTCTAGAAGGTCTCAGTTTTCTTACCTTTTAAAACAAAAGAGTTAATAAATGATTGCTCAGGTATACTGTGATTATGATTTCTTACATTTATTTATTTAATATTTATTTGGTGTTTGCTATATGTCCTAAAATGGCCATCTGAAGATGAGTTAAAATATACTTTCAATCTCAAGAAACTTACAGTCTAGTAAGGGAAACAATAATAAGCAAATAGCTAAAATAAAGTATGATATTTAATGAAAGTCATGAATAAAATTAGGAGAGAAAAAGCAAATAAAATTTACAGAGATGAGATTTATAAAAGCTAAAAGGAAAATATCATGGGATTGCATTAAGAGAAGAGACATTACAGAAGAAAAGATCAGAGAACTTGACTATAAATATAAACTTTATATGGTGAACATAGAGTAAGTTTTTAAATTTAAACAGAGGCTTGGTGACTGCAGACAGTAACAAATAGACAAGTATGCTATTATTAAAGTTCTAGAAAGAGTAAAGGGAGGTAGGGGTCAATAAAACTATGAGGAAATATTGACCATTTATTTTCCAAATTTGATGAAAACTATCAAGCCACATTTACATGAAGTCTAACAAAACCTAAACAGGATAAGAAGAAATAAAATCTACTCACATTATATTCTAAATTTTGAGAAGCAATGCTCAAGATAGTGTCTTAAAAGCAGCATCAGAGAAAAAAATAGACATTATGCATGAATGAAAAGAAAAAAGAATTTCTGCACATATATTATCTAAGCTATGCAATTCAAAAGACAAAAGGATAATATCTCTAAAATATTGAAAGAAATTTTCAATGCAGAATATTAAATATGAAAGTGAAGTCATGATATTTCAGACAATAAAAAGCAGAGAAAATGTGTCTTACAAGCCTGGATGAAAAAACATGTTAAGGAAATACTGCAAGAAAAATGATACCATATGGAAAACTGGATCTGCACAAAGGATCTAAAAAGGTCAAAAAGCAAATATGAGCTTAATTGCCAATGAATAGGCTAATTAATAGAAAGAAAAGAGCCTGGAAAAAAATGAATGAAGATAGGAAAATATAAATAGCTATCAGTATAAAAGAAGTGTGATTGTCAGCATAGGGTCCCTCCTCTCCATCAACCTTAACCCAAGCAGTTGGCCTACTGGGGTGTCTGGCCATGAGGGAATATTTTGCATTGATCTCTTGGACCCCTTTTAAGTAATAAAGCAGTCATTTACTGAAAGTCTTGCTGTGCCTGAGCCTATGTCCCCATGAGGTACCATGTAGCTGCTTGCTCCACATCTGCCAATAAGGATCAAATGTGCTCCTCTGACACATCAGGGCAAGAAGTTCCTTTTTCTCTGTATCACTCTCTTCTTCCTTTGAACTCAAAGAGTGCTGAGACATCTAAGATCTGATGCCATTTTAGACTTAGCAATGAAAGAGGCAGCTGACACTGGTCTCATCATATCAGAAACAATGAAAATCTAAGTGTGTTCTGTCTATTGTTGGGCTTGCCGTGTGAGGGTGTGTGTGTTTGCTGTGGTGTGGTGTGTGTTTGGGGTCATGGGAGGGATGGAAGTAGAGTTAGGTTGACTATAAGAGTGGACTCAGAGTACATATAATTCTTCATCAGTGTAATGCTCTTGATTGTGGTTCCATCAAAGATACCTGAAGCACTTTCAGAAAAGTAAGTATGTAACTGTCTCAGTACTTTTCCATTTTCTAAACATAAACAAAGGGTGCATACATTCAGTGCTAAAATCTGGAATTCAGTTAATTAAAATTAATAATGTAAAAATAAAATTAACAGTCACTTCTGATGTGTTTTATTTTGAATGAACATAAAATTAGAATTTTCCTGCCATGGTCACTTTATTCTTTGAAAAAGTCAGGCATAAATATCAGTTGAGGAAACTGTTATGACTTAAGCAGCACAACATGAAGGGTAGAGGAAAAGACACTTCCTCCACAAAATACCCACTAGTGTCATAGAATCAAATAATGTCAGTATTAGAAATTGTCTTGCAGGGAGTATCACCTTATTATCCATCTGTTATTTTAATCCTTTTGGTTACATAAGAGGCATCCGGACTCTTCTTGAATCTCAATTATCACAGGCTTTGGGCAGCCTCTGTCCCAAATAGATTGAATGAGAATTGTTCCAAACGTAAGTGACATCAGAGTGTCTGAAGTGTATAAGACAATTCATTAAATAGGGAGTGTATGAAGCACAAAAACTGAATGCCCATCACTCTTAAAGTTCCCAAAATGACAGTGATAATTGGTAGGTTTCATTGATTAAGTTGTCAAAGTCTATCAATGATAACTCACAACACTACTTATGGAAGGAAGGCGGTAAATTTCATTATTTAATAAAACTTTTCAAAGTTTAATTGATCCAAACAAAAGCAATTCTTAAGCTTTCAGGACATCCTCTGTTCCTTCAAAGAGAAAGATAATGTTTTATGGTTGCAGGCAGACAAAGAGCAAAGCAAAGCAGTCATATCCAAAATACCTGCCATAAGCCTACATGCAATGGTAAAAGTAACATTGATTGAACAACCTTCATAATTTAAAATGTGATTATATAAGCTACTTAGCACACTAAATTAATGAGTTTTCAAATGCTAACATGATTGAATTCAAAAGTCATTCCTATGAAAATTAGAAAAGAAGTGTTTTCATAAGGAGAAACAGACCTTAAATTTAGAAACCGAGAACTTCCTAAGATAGAAAGGGGTAGAATAAGAAAGTCAGTAGCCAATACAAAGACATGAGATACTCTAAAATGGAAGGAATATAAGATATACTAAAATGGAGGGAGGGAGGAAGGAGCAAAGGAGGAACAGAGGGAGGGAGAGGTAGAGGGGGGAGAATAAGAAGTAGAAGAATGAACCTGACCTATCACTCAGTTTGTCCTAGTAGAATATTCGTTGTGTGGCCTCATAGTACTTGGTAACACACCATCTCTTCAGTAAACCACTTATTTAACAAGCCAAACTGGGTTACCCTGTTTTGTAGTCATGTTTGTGAACCCTGAACAATGCACCTTGTTAACTCAACTTGTGGTTATAGCTGACACTTCCAACTTTAATAGAAATAAAAGAACCTAGAAAAACCAAGCAACAATAGAAAAATATGAATAGCTAGCATATAAAAGAAGAGTGATTGCTAAAGAACAAGTTTGGAAGAGTTACTGCCTAAGCCTAAAGTTACATTTTCACTGTTACTTCATGTTACTATGCCACTGAACATGGAGTAAAATGAAATATTATCTCTCACTGATAGCCTGAACACTCCTTGATGGAGCAATTTGTACAGAAGTGGATTTCTAGTTTCTGATACTATGCTCTGTAAAAATAGGTGCACAATTCAAGTGTATTTGAATAAATGAATATTGATTATTGAGTAACAGGGGAGAAGAGAAAGAAAGTAAGCTAATGCATTTTTAATTCTCAATTGAGAACACACATATTGGTTACAATTTAGGCAGATATGGTTTCCCTACATCCATAAGTTAGGCCTAATTACTCATTTAACAATCAATTCCCACTAATAAATGCAAAAACATACTAATGGGACAATTTATTAAGTGATTTTTAACTATTTGGTAAGAATTCATTTTCAAGATGTTCTTCTATGGGGTGGCTCCCTGAGAGCAGCTAACTGAATGTCAATTTTTTTTTTTAGTTTTGTTTTTTCTTTCTTTTTGTTTTTATGAATGTGAATCTTTGGACACAAAGAAGGATCTTCCTGAGTCCCATTCCCAGCAGCTAATGGAATACCAGAGAAAACCATAAAGCTGGTGTGTTTATGAAATGACAGTGTTAAACACCAAAGAGAAAGTAAGATTCTTTTAATTTTGCTTACAAAATTGGTTCATATGGGTCTATTTATTCTCAGAAGTTGTCTGGGCAGGGTACATATATCAAAAACTCAAAGAACATAAAAATAAGGTTAGAAATCTGGTTGCTAAATTAGTGGGGAGAGGTGATTTGAGGAGGGGAGAAGCAGAAATTGTGAACATAAAAGTTCAATAAAATATGTCTGAAATAGATTCTGAAGGCTGAATGCTGTGAGAAAAGCTGAGAGGTTGACTGGGCTGGCAAAAACACAGATTATTCCTTTTTTCCATAGCCCAAAGCAACATAACAGAAGTAAAACAAGTTTATACTCTAATTCCAATGAAAATGTTCCTTGTACAAATTCAGGAAACTCACTGCCTAAGTAATCTTTTTAATTGCTTAGAAATCCTTTGATTTGCTCTAATACAAGAAAGACAAACCAAAGACACACCTCTGAATTTTAAAATGCTCGTTCCAAATATGAGATAATTTAAAGTGCAAAGAACTATTCCTTTGAAATGATTTTTCTTACATTAAAATGCATACAATCAGAGGCTTGCATAAAATACTATTTCTCTATTGTGAAAGTTAAGCACTTCAGTATGGGGAAAAGCAAAGAAAGAGGAGACTGGAAGGACCTAATAAACAAATGAACATGAAAAGTATTGTCATAATATGCAAGATTGGGACAAACAAAATCTGTGCCCTTGCAATCTTATTAAGAAACTGAATATGAAACCAGACACACGATTCATGTTTTTCTTTTTCAGTTGACATCTGTACCAGTTTGAACATGTTGTGCACCCCAGAAAAGCCATGTTCTTTAATCCTGATTAAATATTTGATCAGATTGTTTCCATGGAGATTTGACCCACTCAATTGGGGGTGGGACCTTTTGATTGCATGGTTTCCATCCAGGTGAATCTCCATCCATTCAAGATGGGTCACTTACTGGAGTCCTTTAAGAGGAAAACATTTGGGAAAGAGCTAAGAGCTGACACAGACAGATATCTGGAGATGCAGAAAGAAAATGCCCCTGGAAATACTATTTGAAATGAGAAGCTTGGAGAGAAACTTAGTGGCAGTCACCACATGTGTTCCCAGCTGAGAAAGAAACCCTGAACATCATTGGCCCTGTCTTGATTCAAGACACGTTTCTCTGGATACCTTCATTTGGACATTTTTATGGACATAGAACTGTAAAATTATAACTTAATAAATTCCCTTTAAAAAAGGCAACTCATTTCTGGTATACTACATTTCTGGCAGCATTAATAAACCTTTTTATAAATATGATTTCTCTCAGGAAACTATAACTCCAGATGTGAATGGTTGACCTACTGAAAAATGTGCTAAAGATTCCAGTTTGTAGCATGAATTTGTCTTTTTCTCCTATTATTGATGTCAATCTTTACCTTACATATATTCGTGATTAATAATAGGGAATACATATGTGTTTTTAATGTTTGTCAACCTTTACGTGAACAAGAGTGAAGCAAACTTATCCTGGTATCTGGATTATAGGTGACTGGCTACATAACACTGCATGAGTCATAATATTGATATGACTAACCCATGGGTATATGAAAGATAAAAAATATAACTTATCAATGAATCTGTTTACTTCTACAAATGTAATCAAGAGTTTTAATCATGAGCAAATCAATGTGGTGTGAAATATAAAATATAATATATTGCTTTTATTATTGATAAACAGCTATACCAATGGCCATGTGTCCTAATGATTTTGTTTGTTTGTTGTTTTCATTTATTCTTCTATTGATTTTTTGAAATAGAAAAAATTGAAGTTTGTTTTCTTTAGAGAATTCTTTTCGTTAGTTAAGATGCTTAATGAAGGTCTTAACTATATAAAAATTTGTAACTTAATCAGTGGACCACGGTGGCTCAACAGACAAAGTTCACACCTGCCATGCTGGAGTCCCAGGTTCGATTCCCAATGCCATGCAAAAGAAATTAGTACTTAAGTAAGCACCAAGACCAACAAAACTAATATTTAAATAATTATTAAAAACAAGCTAAGAAATCTTTTTTTTTTCTTTTTGAATTCAACCATAATTTCTCATCTTTTTAAAAGAGACTCTGATTGCCAAAGTTAAGTCATCTAACTAAATTATGAACTAAATAGAAAAATGGAAAAATTAAATCAATTGAGAACTAGAAAATATGCCTACAATTATATAATCCCATTCAGAAGTAGTTTGAGTCCCCAAATCCAAATATTTGTTTGCTGTACTTTAACTGTGAGACAATGTCTGATTCTTAACTACTGGAGAATTTAATAGTCATCCAACTTGCTTTCACCTTTGATTTTATTAAACTATCACCCATTATACACAGTATGTAGATGTAATTTGGCAAGCTCACCCTCTCAGTGACATGGCAATATTTTGGAAGTGAATTTAATAAAAACATTTTCCTAAAGCAAGCCCCAGTTGCTGGGAGAAATTATATTCAGCCCAGAATCAAAGAATCCAAGAGACCCTGAAACTTGTGATCCAGGAAAGATTTAGCAACATTCTGAGAAATATGAAAACCCTAATCAGTGGTAACAGTCCTGTGTGCAAACCAAACCAGCAGTCAATCCATGGAAAATGAAAGTATGAGGCTCAGGTAGTATTGCAGAATCTTTCACTGAGTAACAATGGCTTTGATACTCAGATGTTGCTCAGAAATAAAGCTAGAGACTCTGGGAGTGGGAGGGAGGTGAAGGAAAATGGGCCCTTGTCATAGGGTTGTCAACTGATTAAAGAACAGGGATTCAGAACCAGAATTCAAGTAATCTTGAAATATATGAATAGTAGCCACAGGAAAAAAGGACCAGAAGAAAAAAGAGGGGATCCTTGTTTTCAGATTCGGGGCAATAGTTACAGTGAATCAGGTAAATCTAGGTGATAAAAATGTATATTTTTCTGATTAATTAAACAAAACTTTAACCTCATCAAATGGAGAGTGCTCAATCCTTGAGTGAGGATCAAGAGACAATGCCTATGGGAAAGAGGTAAACTGTGTGACATATGAATGAGAATTGCTGAGTCAGAAAATGCTTGAAATATAAGGGACTATCTTAAATTGCACATTCCAAAAACAGGCATTTAGTATGTTTTCAAAAAATTCCATGAAAATAAAAATTATTTTAACATCCTAGATACTGAGAACAACTTAATAAGATATTTTACTTGGCCCTAAATACTCTTGAGAAAGAAAGATGAGGTATAAACTCTTAATTTCTTCACTTTTCAGAGAGATATATGGGTTTTCTAAGTAATCTTGCCAAAATAAACAGATTTTAAAGCATTTTTTCCACAAACTAGTCCTTAGGATTTCTATAGGAAAGTAATTAAAATGTCTGTAGAGAGAAATAGTAATAATGAGTGCACCCTAGTTAAATTGGTCAATTTTAATTGGAATCCTAGAGAACTGATTTTTTTGAGCATTAAACTACAGAGAAGTATACAATGTAAACAACAGTGAGAGAATAGCAGTCTTATAACTATTTGACTTTTATATTGTAAATATTTTTATTTTAACCTGACTTTGACCTTGAAGAAATTCTTCTTCCAATTTGTCTCTTCTCTGTCCTTTTCAGTCCAGAATGGCAGTGGTTCTACTCATGCAAATTTTCCAAAAACAAAAAACAAAAAACTTTCCCACTTTGCATTCAGTTCACAGCAATTCAAACCATCAGATAGAAGGACTTTACACAGATCTTTCTGCATAACTTTATTTCTAATCCTGACCACATTGAAATGGCTGATTGGATCCATGCTTACATACACCATCACATGAGTCCTCTTCTCCAAGAACTCACATTGCAGAAGCTCAGGGAGGTCTCAGAGCACACTATCTGGAAGGGCTCAGAATTTCCAAACTATCAAATTTTGCTTCCTTTGAGGGTAACAATGTTGGCCTTATAGAATGAGATAGGACTGTTCTTCCCTCTTCAATATTTTGGAAGAGTTTGAGCAAGATTAGTGTTAATCCACCCTATAATGTTTGGTAACTTCCCCAGTGAAGCTATCTGGCCCTGAGATTTTCTGTGTTTGGAGATTTTTATACATATTCAATCTACTTACTTGTTCTAGTTTGCTAGCTGCCAGAATGCAATATACCAGAAACAGAATGGTTTTTAAAAAGAGGAATTTAATGAGTTGCTAGCTTACAGTTCTAAGGCCGAGAAAATGTCCCCATTAAAAGAAGTCTATAGAAATGTCCAATCAAAGGCATCCATCTAGGGAATGATACCATGGTTTAAGAAGGCCAATGAAGTTCAGGGCTTCTCTCTCAAGTGAGAAGGCACATGGTGAACAAAGTCAGGGCTTCTCTCTCAGCTGGAAGGGCATATGGCAAACACGGTGTCATCTGCTAGCTTTCTCTCCTGGCTTCCGGTTTCATGAAGCTCCTTGGGAGGTGTTTTCCTTCTTAATCTCCAAAGTTCTCTGGCTGGTGGACTCTCTGCTTCATGGTGCTGCAGCATTCTCTGCTCTCTCTGATTCTCCCATTTTCCAAAACATTTCCTTTTTTATAGGACTTCAATAAACCAATCAAGACCCACCCAAATGGGTGGAGACATGTTGTCCCTTAATCCAGTTTAACAACCACTCTTGACTAAATCACATCATCCAGGGAGATGATCTGATTACAGTTTCAAACATACAGTATTGAATAGGGGTTATTTTACCTTTATGAAATGGGATTTTGATTAAAACATGGCTTTTCCAGGGAGCATACATCCTTTTAAACCAGCACACTACTTATCATTGATCTGTTAAGACATCCTATTTCTTCTTAAATCAGTAAAGGTAGTTTCTAAGAATTTATTGATTTTATCTAGGTTTTAAAATTTCATGGCATACAGTTTTACATACTATCCTCTTACTAGTTTTTTTTTCAATTTTATTGAGATATATTCACAAATTATATAAACCATGTGTTCTTGTTTGCAAGCTCCCAGAATGTGATGTGCCAGAAATGGAATAGTTTTTAAAACAGGAGAATTTATTCAGTTTCAAGTTTACATGTTCTAAGGCTGTGAAAATGTTCAAATTAAGGCAAGGCTATGTAAATGTCCAATCTAGGTCATCAAGGGAAAGATGCCTTGGTTCAAGAAGGCCAATGATATTCAGGGTTTCTCCTCAACTAGAAAGGCACATGGAGAACATGTGATGATGTCTGCTAGCTTTCTCTCCAGGCTTCCTGTTTCATGAAGCTCCCCTAGGGGTGTTTTCCTTCTTGATCTCCAAAGGTCTCTGGTTGTGTGGGTTCTGAAGCTTTTTCCAAAATGGTTCCCTCTTAAAGGACTCCTGTAAGCAATCCCACCTTGAATGGATGGAGACACAACTACATGGAAACCATCTAATCAAAAGTTACCACCCACAATTAGGAGGGTCACATCTCCATGAGAACAATCAAAAAGCTCCCACCAGCAATATTGTATGAGTATTTAAAGGACTTGGTTTTTCAGGGATCCATCACAGATTCACTGTGATGTGATCTGGTGGAACTGGCACATTCCACCCTTTGGACTCCAAAAAGATATGTTCTTTCCAAATGCAAAATATATCCGTTCCATCATAATATCAGAAAGCCTTAAACAATTTCAGTAACAATACAAATGCAATACATCTCACACAGATAAAAATGACTGCTATTAAACAAAGAGGAAACTACAAATGTTGGAGAGGATGTAGAGAAATAGGAACACAAACTGTGGACTACAGTTAACAGCAATATTTTAATATTCTTCATCAGTAGTAACAAATTTGCCTGGTGGGAGCTTTCTGATTGTTCTCATGGAGATGTGACCCACCCAATTGTGGGTGGTAACTTTTGATTAGATGGTTTCCATGTAGTTGTGCCTCCATCCATTCAAGGTAGGATTGTTTTCAGGAGTCCTTTAAGAGGGAAGTCAGAAATAGTACAAAATCTCATCAAAATCTAAAATTCTACCCTGGCTCTGGACCTGTAAAACTCAGAGTAAGTTTTTTGCTGCTAACATACAAAGGAAGTACAGTCATAGAATACATATTTCCATTTCCATAAGGAGAAACTGGAAGGAACACAGGGGTCACTGGACCCAAACAGTTCAGAAAAACCTTCAGGGCAAACTACATCAGATTTCAAAGTCTGAGAGTCATTTATCTTTGGGGCTTTAGAAAGCAGCAGTTCCACCCTTTCCAAGGGGCTATGGAGCAGCCTGCCTCTCTCAGAATGCAACCTTGGGGGACATTTATGAGTCACAATGATCAATTTTAGAACATTTTCATTACTCCAGAACAGAAATAAAAATTTTAAAAAAAACGTAATTTCTCCAATACTCCTTACTCCCCCATATTGCTGACACCAAGTATTGGCATGGTAAATTTGTTGCTATTGATGAAGAATATTGAAATATTGCTGTTAACTGTAGTCCACAGTTTGTGTTTCTATTTCTCTACATCCTCTCCAACATTTGTGGTTTCCTCTTTGTTTAATAGCAGTCATTTTTATCAGTGTGAGATGATATCTCATTATGGTTTTGATTTGCTTTTCTCTAATAGCTAATGAAGATGAATATCTCTTCATGTATTTTTCAGCAATTTGTATCTACTCTTTGGAAAAATGTCTATTCATATCTTTAGCCCATTTTAAAATTGCTTGTTTGTCCTTCTCTCATTGTGTTGTAAGATATCTTTATATATACTGGATATCAGACCCTTATTAGATATATGGTTACAAAATATTCTCTCCCATTGAGTTGGCTGCCTTTTCACCTGTCCAACAAAGTCCTTTGGAGTGCAGAAGTGTTCAGTCTTGAGGAGTTCCAATTTATCTATCTTTTTCTTTCACCACATGGGCTGGATGTAAAGTCTAAGTGGTTACCTCCTATGACCAGGTTTTGAAGATGTTTTGCTATATTCTTTTCTAGGAGTTAAATGGTACTGGCTCTTACATTTAGGCCTTTTATGTACTTTGAGTGAATTTCTGAATAGGGTATGAGGTAGGGGTCTTCTTTCATTCCTTTGAATATGGATATGCAGTTCTCCCAGATCAATTTATCAAAGAGACTATTCCATTCCAGTTCAGCGGATTTAGAGACCTTATGAAAAATCAACTGACCATAGATCTGATGTTCTACTTCTGAACTCTCAATTCAATTCCATTTATCAACATATCTATCTTTGTGCCAGTATAATGCTGTATTGATCACTGTGGCTTTATAATAAATTTTAAAGTTAGGAAGTGTAAGTCTTCCCACTTTGCTCTTTTTTATGATGTTTTTTGCTATTCAAGACCCTTTCCCTTCCAAATAAATTTAATAACTAACTTTGGAAAATCTACAAAGTAGATTGATTGAATTTTGATTGGTACTGCTTTGAATCTGTAGATCAATTTGGGTAGAATTGATATAATGATACATTTAGCTCTCCTGACCATGAACACAGAATGTCTTTCCACCTATTTAGGTCTTCTTTGATTTATTTTAGCAATGTTTTGTAGTTTTATGTGTACAGGTCTTTACATCCCTGATTGAGTTTATTCCTAGGTATTTGATTCTTTTCGTTGCTATTGTGAGTGGAATTTTTTCTTAATTGCCTCCTCAGTTAGGTCATAACTAGTGTATAGAAACCCTACCAATTTTTGCATGCTAGTCTTGTATCCTGCCATTTTGCTGAAATTGTTTATTAGCTCAAGTAGTTTTGTCATAAATTTCTCAGGATTTCCAAATATAGGATCATGTCATCTGCAAATAATGAGAGTTTTATTCTTCCTTTCTGTATTAGTCAGGTTCTCTAGAGAAATAGAATCAATAAGAGATATCTGTACATACTTTTTATAGAGAGATTTATAAAAGTGTCTCACACAACCGTGGGTATGAAAGAATCCAAAATCTTTAAGGCAGACTGTGAGGCTGGATGCTCTGATGAAGGATCTTGATCAACTCCACAGGAAGGGCTGGCTGGCTGAAGAAACAGTGAAAAGGTGGAAATATTTGTAGAATCACATTCCTCATTTTGGTAACTGGTCTTGTGGTCATAGTTCATATTTATCACTACTGCCAGAATGCAATATATAAGAAATGGAGCAGCTTTTAAAAAGGAAATTCATTAAGTTACAAGTTTATGTTCTAAGGACTTGTTGGGGACCAGAGGCTAACCTAAGATAGTGATTGAGCCAACATGGCCACCCCGGCTAATGCAATGGCATCTATATAGTACAACAAGGTTCTTCACGGAAATAGGTTCCCGCCAGGACCTTCCCACCAGCGCGAACTCCCCACCAATTATCTAACCAGACCTTCCCGCCGGCGCGAACTCCCTCCTATCATAATGCCCCACATACCCTACTCCCTCCCCAAGTCGGTATATATACACCCGGCTTGCTTAATAAAATTTGCAGCTTGATCAGAATCCTGTCTTGCTGTCCTTCTTGCATCTCTCTGTCCCATAGCCATTCTTCCCTCAGCAGGTGGCGGACCCCGTTGACTGTCCTGCAGGTCGGGACAATTGGCGCCCAACGTGGGGTGCCAAATGTTGCTTTCTGTAGAAACAGAGCTCAAAGGATATTAAGGAATGATGAGAAAAAAAGAAAGGAAGAAAGAAAGAAAGACACAGACGGGCTCGGGGGGTCTGAAGCTTGAGTTTACTTCAGACAGACTTCAGACAATTTTATTTTCAACCAGATCTTAGTTATATACCACAGGATGTCAATAGATATGCAGGCATTTCCTGAAGGAGCAAGATTCTTATCTCACAGTGTTCTTCATACTTAACATAACTGTTTGGGGTAAACATTCTCTTCCTCCCAGACTGCTCTACATAACAATCGCCACAGTTTACCGCTGCCATCCCAAGGCCAGCAGCTTGCAACAAATTCTGTAGGTCTTGCTTTAAACTCTTGGCTTCTACATTTCCCCCTTTTTATTTTATAAGCTGAGGAAAACAAAAATCACCTTTTTAGGGTGACTATAAACAGAGGTGACCGCGCCTGTCTTAGGTTGCCCTTAGGCTCTGAAGGGTCTTACCCGTCATTGGCTGCCAGTCAAGCTCTCTGACTTTGATTCACAAGAATCACATTGTTATAAGCAGAGGTGGCCAGCACCTGTCTTAGGTTGCCCTTAGGCTCTGAAGGGTCTTACCCATCATTGGCTGCCAGTCAAGCTCTCTGACTTTGATTCAGGAGGGAGCCAACGAGTTTTTGCAAGAATCACCTGCTTTGCAAGGCCTCCAAATCACCCCAGGAATAATTGATAACGATTATACAGGGGAAATTCAAATTATTGCTGCCACTAACTATGACCTCGCTCCCATCCATACTGGCGATCGGGTGGCACAACTCATTTTGCTCCCCCTTCAACATATCAATACTAACTTTAAAAAGCCCTATCACTCAAAAAACAGCTTTGGGTCATCAAATGCTTATTGGGCCCAACCTATTACTAAAGAGAAACCAACCTTATGTTTAAGACTTAACGGAAAACCCTTTACAGGACTTATTGATACTGGGGCTGACGCTACTGTCATCTCCTCAAAACACTGGCCTAAGGCTTGGCCCCTCACTTCCACTCATACTATAATTGAAGGCATAGGTGGCCAAAATGAACCCCTCGTGAGCACTCAGTTATTAAAATGGGAAGATGAGGAGGGAAACACAGGAGATGTCTTACCGTATCGTACCTGATCTACCGGTAAACTTGGGCCGGGACATTTTAAGCCAAATGAGAATTATCATGCATAGTCCAAACGATGCTGTCACTGCACAAATGCTGAACATGCAGCATCTCCCTGGGCAAGGTTTAGGGAAAAATAACCAGGGCATAAAACAACCCATAATGACATTCCCACGAAGCGACCTGACAGGACTTGGTTATAATCCAAATTTACCCTAATGGTCATTGACATTCCTGTACCCCACGCAACTAAAATTTCATGGAAAACCACAAATCCTGTGTGGGTTGATCAATGGCCATTAACTTTAGATAAAACCCTGGCAGCCATACAGTTAGTACAGGAACAACTTCATGCCGGGCATATTGAACCTACCCACTCGCCCTGGAACACTCCAATTTTCGTTGTTAAGAAAAAATCTGGCAAATGGCAACTAATACAAGACTTACGCGCCGTCAATAAAGTAATGGTCCCCATGGGGGCGCTTCAGCCTGGCCTTCCCTCACCAGTTGCTATCCCTGCAAATTGGCATAAAATAATTATTGACCTTAAAGACTGTTTCTTTTCTATACCCCTCCATCCGGAGGACAGACAATACTTCGCTTTTAGCGTCCCTCAAACTAATTTTCAAGCCCCCATGCCTCACTTCCAATGGAAAGTTCTTCTGCAAGGCATGGCTAACAGCCCAACACTGTGCCAAAAATTTGTTTCCGATGCCATCCGTCCCGTTAGAGTTCAATGGCCATGCAATTATATCCTCCATTACATGGATGATATTTTAATTGCCAGCCAAACAATTACTGACTTACATACCTGCTTTCTAATGCTCTTAAAACACCTGAAAGCAATGGGCCTCTCAATAGCCCCAGACAAAATACAAGTTTCAAATCCATTCTCATATTTAGGTTTTGAACTCCACCAGGAGCGAGTCCTAACGCCAAGAATCCATCTACAAACCAATCACTTAACAACCCTAAATGACTTTCAAAAACTCTTGGGTGACATCCAGTGACTCCATCCTTATTTAAAATTAACAACTGAGGAACTCGCACCCCTTATAGACTTACTGAAAGGTGACCCCAGTCCTTCCTCCCCTCGAATTTTAACAAAGGAGGCCGCTCGAGCACTGACCATTGTAGAATCGGCTATCCAACATCAAACCTGTTATCAAATACATTATGACCAACCATTATATTTTATCGTTCTTCCCATGCCTCGTGTGCCCCCCGGGGGTTTTTGGCAACTTAATCCAAAGTCTCCCACAAATAAAGGCTCACCTTTATACTGGGTACACCTTCCCTCCACACCGAGTAAAGTTCTCTTCCCCTATCCATCTTTAACTGTCTCCCTCCTAATAAAAGGCCGATGAACGAGCCTCCAGTTATTCAGAAGGGACCCTGATACCATCATTCTCCCATATACGCTAGAACAAATACAATGGCTATCTCAAACAAATGATGAATGGGCCATCGCTCTCGTTTCCTTCTCAGGCAATTTGGAAAATCATTATCCAAGTGATACTATAATCCAGTTTGCTAAAACTCATCAGTTTGTCTTCCCTCGGGTCACATCACAAACACCTATTACCCCAGCGCTCACAGTTTTCACCGATGGCTCTGCCAATGGCACCGCCGCCTATGTAATTCAGGGCAGGGCCACTCCCCTTCCATCCCCTTTTACATCGGCTCAACTAGTTGAACTTTATGCAGTCTTACACATCTTTCAAACACTCCAGACCCAACCGTTTAATCTATACACTGATAGTGCCTACATCGCACAGTCCATCCCCCTCTTGGAAACAACACCTTTTATCAAACCCTCCACCAGCACTACTCAGTTATTCTCAACATTACAAAGGCTTATCCACCAGCGCCACCTTCCTTTCTACATAGGACACCTCAGAGCACACTCGAACCTGCCTAGCCCACTTACCGAGGGCAATGCCCTAGCAGATGCAGCCACTCACTCAGTTCATTTGGCCGTCCTCAACCCACTCGAAGCAGCCACAAAAGCCCATGCTCAACACCATTTAAATGCAACCACCCTTCGTCACAAATATCACCTCTCTAGGGAACAGGCAAGATCCATAGTTAAGGCCTGCAAAAACTGTGTCACTGAATTGCCGGTCCCACACTTGGGAGTTAACCCCAGAGGACTAATCCCTAATGAACTTTGGCAAATGGATGTCACGCACTTACCAGAGTTTGGCACGTTAAAATATGTGCATGTTAGCATAGATACCTTCAGTGGGTTCATTGTGGCCAGCCTCCATACTGCAGAAGCCTCAAAGGATGTTCAATCCCATCTACTATATTGTTTTTCCGTTTTAGGTCAGCCAAAAACCATCAAAACAGATAATGGGCCTGGCTATATGGGAAAAAACTTCCAAAACTTTTGCCTACAACTTAATATTAAACATGTTACAGGAATCCCCTATAATCCTCAGGGACAGGGAATAATTGAGCGAGCACATCGCACCCTGAAAAATACCCTAGGGCGCCTAAAAAATAGCACCCTCTCCTTAATGAAGCAGCGCCCTTGTGACCTCCTTCACCATGCGCTTTTCATTCTTAATTTTCTGTCAGTTGACACCAATGGGCGTTCCGCAGCCGATCGACATTGGCATTCGGAAACCTCTACAAATCAGGCCACTGTTATGTGGCGTGACCCCTTAACATCGAGATGGAACGGGCCTGACCCCGTAATAATTTGGGGACGAGGCTCTGCTTGCATATATGATCAAGAAAAGGAAGGCCCTCGCTGGCTCCCAGAAAGACTGATAAAACATATCGATTCTCCACTATCGAAACTCACCTCTGAGACACCTTTCCCCTGTCCTTCTAATAATAATCTCTCCAGGGTGGAAGTCTCTCCCTGAGAAAAATGTTTTTCTTCTCTCTTTCAGCGCTTCAACAAATCCTGCTATAACCTACCTGGAGACAACCAACCCACACGCGACCGGAAGCCAGAAGAATTCCTACTCACAGGTTTACCCCATCACTAACACCTCATGAATTACTGGCTCTTACTAATTTGTCTTCTAGCCCTAGTGTGGGCAGCAATATTAGCACAAATCACCCCAAAAGACTGGAATCTATTAGAGAGAATTTTGCTCGCCATAACATTTCTATGCGTGATAGGGTGCGTTACCCTGCTAGCTTTTCTCCCTTAATCAAGGGAATAGATAGCCTTTATTAGAATGGCTTTATTAATATTTCCCTCTAGACTTGTCATCTTATGCTTGCTCCTAAAATATACTTTTGGTGGCATGGATGACCCACAAGCCATCCAAAAACTGGTGAACAAAATCCATAATACTGCGTGCGATTGTAAAGAAACAATTAACAACACCCCCTTGATGGGAACATACTCATTGCAGCAAAGTTGTGGGGAGAAGGTAGCCTACCTATTACATGGTCATGTCTCCAAGGTAGGAAAAAATCAAAGATGGGTCTGTTTAAAGCTCCCTAATCTAGCATCCCCCATTAATGGGGTATTACCAAAGTGTGCTTGCACCCAAATATATTCCTCTCTTCATACCCAGTGCTATATGGCGTATTCACAGTGCATAAACGAAAGTAATAACAAAACTTACTATTTTACTAAATTATCTCGCACAGATTTAATGTTTAAGCCGCCTGAAAGAATAAGCAACTCTAAGCTCCAACTCAGTAACTGTAGCGGAAATGATGCCGCAATAAGGAAGGAGGTGTGCTGGTCACCTACACCCCCAATACACATGTCAGATGGAGGGGGACCCCAAGATCAAGCTAGAGAGCTCGTAGCTAAAAAACAATTACAAGCAATAATTGATCATTTATATCCTCAGCTCCATTATCACCCGCTAGCAAAAATAAAAATCCAAAATATAGATCTAGACCCCCAAACATATGATATTTTAACTGCCACTTGGAGATTACTCAATATGTCCAAACCAGAATTGGCATCTGATTGCTGGCTTTGCCTACGGACGGGAGGCCCCCTGCCCCTTGCCTTGCCACCACGCAATAATACCTATAGCAACTTTTCTAGTTCTTGCAGTATCTCCATACCTTTCCGAGTGCTGATTGAGTTCGAAAACAGCACTCTTTGCTTCTCCTCGCCAACCACTAATGATAGTAATGAGATAGATCTCGGTGTGCTCCCTATTGATTGTCAGGAAACAATCACTAGCTCTAATCCCCTCTGTCCCACTAACGGCACTGTATTCATATGTGGCGGTAGCCTTGCTTATACTGCACTCCCACAAAATTGGACTGGATTATGTGTCCTAAGTATACTCCTTCCTAATATCGATATCATCAGAGGGGAGGAGCCAGTACCTATTCCCAGATTAGACCTTATTGCTGGCCGCCAAAAAAGGGCCGTGCAAATGCTCTCCCTCCTGGCTACGATGGATATTCTTGGAGCTTTAGGTACAGGATCTGCTGGTATAGGGGTTTCTGTCACACAATATACTAAATTATCCAAACAATTAATTGGAGAGGTGCAAGCTTTATCAAGTACCATTCAGGACGTTCAAGACCAGCTAGACTCTCTTGCCGAGGTAGTCCTACAAAATCGTAGAGGGCTAGATTTATTAACCGCGGAAAAGGGGGGAATATGTTTGGCTTTACAGGAACGCTGCTGCTTCTATACAAATAAATCCGGCATCGTCAGAGACAAAATTAAGAAGCTGCAGGAAGAATTGGAAAAAAGAAGACAAGAACTGGCTGAATCTCCTCTATGGAGCGCATTTAATGGACTACTGCCTTACCTCCTCCCTATATTAGGCCCTTTAATAACCCTACTCCTTATAATATCTATTGCACCTGGTGTTATAAGGAAAATACTCCAGCTTGTAAAGGATCAAGTTAATTCAGCCCTAGGGAGGCCCATTCAGGTGCATTACCAAAGGCTCCATCTCCAGGACCAGGGCGTAACCCTGGAAGGCCAAGAAAACATCTACCCTCTGTAAATCCCCCCCTCCTACGGGAGCAGCATACCACTCGAAAGTATGCTTCTAGCTTATGCTATGATTGGTACCGCTGGGTGCAAGGCAAAGCACTGCAAAGGAGGGCCAGAACAATCAAAGGCCATTTTTTGAGCTCCTTGAGAAGTATGCCTCATTTGCATAGGGGTTTACTCTGCAAAAATTCCCCTCCCCAGAAAAACAGAGCCACAAACAACTTGGGGAATGAGGCCTCTACTTCCCCCAGCAAAGGTTAATGCCAAAAGAATGCTTAATCAGCATCCTTCCTCCATCCCCTTTTTGAAAAACAAAGGGAGGAGATGTTGGGGACCAGAGGCTAACCTAAGATAGCGATTGAGCCAACATGGCCACCCTGGCTAATGCAATGGCATCTATATAGTACAACAAGGTTCTTCACGGAAATAGGTTCCCGCCGGGACCTTCCCACCAGCGCAAACTCCCCACCAATTATCTAACCAGCCCTTTCCGCCGGCGCAAACTCCCTCCTATCATAATGCCCCACATACCCTACTCCCTCCCCAAGTCGGTATATATACACCCGGCTTGCTTAATAAAATTTGCAGCTTGATCAGAATCCTGTCTTGCTTTCCTTCTTGCATCTCTCTGTCCCATAGCCATTCTTCCCTCAGCAGGTGGCGGACCCCGTTGACTGTCCTGCGGGTCGGGACAAGGACTCTAGAAAAAGACACCTTGACTGAAGAAAGGGCAATGCCTGTCACATGGGAAGTAAGTAGCTGATGTGTTCTTGTCCTTGTTTCTGATTCCACTGCTTCCAGCTTCTGATGCCAGTGATTTCCTCACTAAGCATCTATGAGCCTTCACTTAGCAACTCTGGGACAAAACTCCAGATTCTGGCTTGCTTAGCTTTTCATGGGAAGGGACATGTATGATGTCTATTGGGCTCTGCATCTCCAAATGTCCATGTTTAGACATCTGCTATTCCTGTTTGCATTCCAAGCATCTTCAAATTTCTGCATCTCTCTCAAGTCTGAGTTTTCTCCAAAGTGTTTCCTCTTTTAAAGGTCTCCAGTAAACTAATCAAGACCTACCTTGAATGGGAAGAGTCATCATCTAATCAAGAGGTCACAATTCAAATTGGGTGTGTCACTCTCCATAGAAACAATCCAAAGTTTTCACCCTACTATATTGAGACAGGATTAAAAGAAACATAGCTGCCCTCCAAAGTTTGGATCAGGAAAAAGGACATGGCTTTTCTGGGGTACATAGTGCTTCAAACAGGCACACTTCTTGATCTGAATGCCTTTTATATCTTTTTCTTGCCTAATTGCTCTAGCTAGAACTTCTAGCACAATGTTGAATAACAGTGGGGACAATGGGCATCTTTGCTTCATTTCCAATCTTGGGGGGAGGTTTTCAGTCTACCACCATTGAAAACAATGCTTGCTGTGCATTTTTATGTATATCCTTTATCATATTAACATTTTTCCTTCAACTTCTACCTTTCAAATTGTTTTTAGCAGAAAAGGAAGCTGAGTTTTGTTGAATGCCTTTTCCATGTCAATTGAGATGATCATTTGATTTTTCCCTTTTAATTTGTTATGTGTTGTAATACGTTGATTATTTTCTTGTGTTGAACTACTCTTGCATGCCTAAAATCAACTCGAGTTGGTCATTGTGCATAACTGTTTGTAATGTGCTGTGAGATTGGAATTGCAAGTATTTTGTTGAGAACTTTTGCATCCATATTCATTACTAGAGATTGGTCTGTAGTTTTCCTTTCTTATAGTATCTTTATCAGATTTTTATTTTTGAATGATGACAGCTCTATAGCATGCATTAGGTAGTGTTCCCTTTTCTTCAAATTTTTGGAAGATTTTTAAGCTGAAATGGTGTTAGCCCTTCTGGGAATATTTGATAAAATTCCCATGTGAAGCCATCTGGCTCTGAGCTTCTTTTATTAGGAGGTTTTAGATGTCTGGTTGAATCTCTTTACTTGTGATTGGTTCGTTGAGGTCTTCTATTTCTTCTCAACTCAGTACAGACTATTGATGTGTTTAGGAAATTGTCCATTAAGTCTAACTTATCTAGTTTGTTGGTATACAGTTTTTCATAGTAACCCTTACAATTATTTCTTATTCCTTTGGAGCACATGGAAATGACCACCCTCCATTTCTGGTTCATTTTGTTTGCATATACTCTCTTTTTCACTTTGTCAGTCTAGCTAATGGTTTGTCAATCTTGCTGATCTTCTCAAAGAACCAACTTTTGTATTTATTGATTATATTTTCTTTTTTTTTTGGTTCTCCAATTCATTTATTTCCAATTTGATCTTAGCTGTTTCTTCTCTTCTATTTTCTTTAGAGTTCATTTGCTTCTCTTTCTCTAGTTTCATTGGTTGTTCAGTTAGGTCTTTGGCTTTAGCTCTTTCTTGCTTCTTAATGTAGTGTTATAGACCTACAAATTTCCATCTCAGTACTGCCTTTACTGCATCCCATAGGTTTTGATAAGTTGTATTTCCATTTTCATTCATATCCAGATACTTATTAAGCTATCTTGCAATTATTTCTTTGACCCACTGATTATTTAAGAGTATGTTGTTTAACCTCCATATATTGGTGAAAGTTCTAGTTCTTCAGTGGTTATTGATTTCCACCTTCATCTATTATGATCTGAAAAAATGAATTGAATAATTTCAATCTTTATAAAATTATTAAGACCTGTTTTATGCTCCAGCATATGGTATATTCTGGGTAATGTTCCATGAGCATTTGTGAAGAATCTTTACCCTGATATTTTGGGGTATATATGTATGTTAGTTCTAAATCATTTATCATATCATTTATGTTCTCTATTTCCTTATTGATCCTCTGTCTGGTTGTTCTATCTATAGAAGAGACTATTGTTTTGAAGTCTCTCACTATTATTTTAGAAATATCCATTGCTGCCTTCAGTTTTGTCAATGTTTGCCTCATATACTTTGGGGGCTGTTTGATTGAGTGCATAAACATTTATGCTTATTTCTTCTTAGCGAATTGCTCCTTTTAATAATATATAGTGTTCTTCCTTGGCACTCATGGTAACTTCACATTTAAAGTCTATTTTGTTTGTTATTAATAAAGCTACTCCAGGTTTCTTTGGTTACTACTTGTGTAGAATATCTTTCTCCATCCTTTAACCTTCAACTTATTTGTATCTTTGGGTCTAAGATCAGTTGTAGACAGCCTATAGATGAACCACATTTTTTAATCCATTCTTACAATTTCTGTCTTTTAATTGGAGAGTTTAATTCCTTAACATTCATTGTTATTACTGTAAAAGCTGTTATTGATTCAACAATCTTATCCTTTGTTTTTTATTCATCAGATCTATTTTTTCTTTCTCTTTTTATCTTTTATTCCTCTTTGATTCTGCGACTTCTTCTAGACCTCTCCCTTCTGTCTTTTTTTCTTCATCCAACAGAACTCCCTTTAGTATTTCTTGAAGAGCAGGTCTCTTGCTAACAAATTCTCTCAACTGTGGCATAATTTTATTCTTGGTCTGGTGGCTTAGTCTCTTTCTCTCCCTCCCTTGCCATTTTGGCACGTCCGGTTCTTCTAGACCTCTGAATTACAAGCCTCACCGGCGACTAGTGATGATGCAGTCTTGTCTCTTTAACCCTATTGGTCTTCTCCTTAGTCCTCCACCTACCCAACATCCTCTGCTATGGGTACACTCAGGAACAGCCTCTCTATGGTCACAGTCACTCATCCGTCCTCCCTGTGTGATTGGCTACCTTCCCCTGGAGGCCACGCCCTAACTCCGCCTCTCCTCAAACTGTATATAATCCAGGGCTCGCCGAGCCTCGTGGTCTTTAGCTACTGGCGGCCCTGGCATAAGCGTCTACCAACAATAAAGCTACCTCGCTTTATGCCTTGATTGGCTCGGCCTCCAGTCCTTTAGACCCACAACGAGGTCTCCTGCGCGCGCCCCTTGGACCCAGACCCCCGGCTCGAGCCCCTTTTCTGTGTGCGGCAGTGTCGTCTAGCAAGCAGTGAGAAGCTGAGGAGTAGAGGGTCCCCGATAGTTTAGCGGTTGGCCCAAACCGCACTCAACATTTGTTTATCTTTGAAAATTGTAAACTCTCCCTCATTTCACCAGCAAAGGATAGCTTTGCTAGTGATTTTTCTCTTTCAGAATCTTAAATATATTTAAGATATACTGCCTTCTCACCTCCATGGTGCCTGATGTACTAAGTCAGCACTTAGTCTTATGTGGCATCCATGTAGGTGGTAATTTGCTTTTCTTTCACTACTTTCAGGACTCTCTCCTTCTCTTTGGTACTTGACACTCTGATTAGTGTGTGTCTTAGAGAGGGTTTATTTAGATTTATGCTGTATGGAGTTTGTTTGGATTCTATGATATGAATACCTATGTCTTTTTTTTAATTTCAGAGTTTTATTGTATTGCACTAAAGAAACAGCAGGATGATTATACAATGTTCTCTCTCATTCAAATTTTAAAATCTAAGATACTTGCAAATTCTTAAGAATACCTTTACCACCAGATTAGAACAGTAAATATAATAACCCATTTCTTAATAAATAATGTCTTACAAATAAAAAACACATTTAAAATAGCTTTAAATGCATTCTTCACAAGTAATTCAATATATATTGTTACATCATATTAATTTATGCTTAAGAATTAAAGCAAGTGTATCACTCTGATGAAAATATGGGAAATCTCTCACTCATGCAATATATAGGGATAATATTCAAGTCAAAGGGGGGAAAATCCCATTCTTATTTCTGTAAATGTATTCTTATATAATCATCTACATGATAGGCAAGGAAACTCATAATGTTTTCCACAGGTCAGATATACATGTTCAGTTAATCAAGAGCACCTGATATCTACAGCTAATTCTTAGTATGTGGCATTTCAATAAAACCAAAATGAGCCTTACAAGTTCCTGTAAACAAAAGCTTCCAATGGACTAAGGGCAGTCAGTAATTAATGCAGTCATTCAGAGGATTATGGCTGTTCCTTAAGGAGTGCAATTTCAAACCTGTCAACACCAGAGGTAATCATTTTATATTAATTTATATGTAATTTGATTTAAATTCTTTATCCAAGTATAACATAAGAAAACAGTCTTTCCACTGTTGCTTCCTATGAAATGGAGCTCAAAGGATATTAAGGAATGATGAGAAAGAAAGAAAGAAAGGAAGGAAGGAAGGAAGGAAGGAAGGAAGGAAGGAAGGAAGGAAGGAGAGAGAGAGAGAAAAGGAAGGAAGGAAGGAAGGAAGGAAGGAAGGAAGGAAAGAAAGAAAGAAAGAAAGAAAGAAAGAAAGAAAGAAAGAAAGAAAGAAAGAAAGAAAGAAAGAAAGAAAGAAAGAAAGAAAGAAAGAAAGAAAGAAAGAAAGAAAGAAAGAAAGAAAGAAGGAAAGGAAAGGAAAGGAAAGGAAGGAAGGAAGGAAGGAAGGAAGGAAGGAAAGAAGGAAGAAAGAAAGAAAGAAAGAGAGAGAGAGAGAGACAGGTTCGGGGGTCTGAAGCTTAACTTTAACAAACAACAGACAACTTTATTCTTATCTACATCCTGCTTAAATACTGCAGGGTGACAAAAGGCATGCATGCATTTCTTGAAAGAATGGAGAGCTTATTTTTCAGTGCTCTCTTCCTTCATACTTAACATAACCATTTGGGGTAAACATTCTCTGCCTCCCAGACTGGTCTACATAACAATCTTCACAGTTTACTGCCACCATCCTGAGGCCAGCTGCTTCCAACAAATCCTGCAGGTCTTGTTTTAGCCCTTGGCTCCTACATTCTACAAGGAAAAAAAAATGTGGAAACATTTTTAAAATAAGAAATCATTGTTTTAAGATAACTAATCAGATTCTATGAAACAGGACCATGCTGGATAGAATCCCTTTATTTGGTGGCTTTTGCATGCACTTAACTGGATCAAGTCTACTATGTGTTCTGAGAGCTCACCAAAACATAGATCATGCTGCACAGGTAGTAAAAAAAAGTTAGGAGATACAAAGATAATTTGCACCATCCTACTTTCTGAAAATATGCTAGAATATCTGCATTTGTGATGGTTGTAGGATCATAGAGTCCTGGTCCACTCATCACTGGTCTACTCATATACTTTCAAATATGATATGCCAAGAGGAGCATATGTGAGACCTATTGTGAGCCATTCTGCTGCATGGATGAGGTTCTCTGGAAGTACAAGAGAGTTCAGAGTATTACATTGGTTTAAAGGATTCTTGTAATCAGCCTTCAGTTCATCAAATGCTATAATGTACCAGATGGAGAAAAAAAAATAAGCTCAGCAGTGAGCAGCATCACCAGCATATAGCAGAAGGTCACAAACATGAATGCTATAGCCAAGGTGCTGCAAGGAGGAGCAGCAAGCAGTGCTGGTGACAACAGAGAAAGTTATGAATATTTATGTCTTTGACAGGGGTTAGGAAGTCTCCTCCATTATCTTCTCAAATAATCTTCCAAGCTCTTTCTTCTTCTCTTCTTCTTCTGGGAAATTAATGATTCTTATATTTGTGTGTTTTATCTTGTCTATCATTTCCCTGAGATCCAATTCAATTTTTTCCATCTGATTTATATTTTGTGTGTGTGCATTAAAATTCAGTTGCTCTGAATGTACTAAGAAATGATGAATATGCAACTATGTGATGATATTAAGAATTACTGATTGCATGTGTAGAATGGAATGATATTTAAATGTTTTGTTTGTTAATTTTTTTTTAATTAATAAAAAAAGTTTAAAAAAAAATTCAGTTGCTCTGTTTCCTAGTTTGCTTATTGTTTCTTCTCACTCTTCAAATCTGCTGTTGAGTATTTCTCCTATATTGTTTATTTGATCTACAGTATCTTTCACTTCTGTAGGATCTGTTATTTTTCTGTTTATTATTTCAAATTCTTCTTTATGCTTTTCTAGTGTATTCTTGATATCTTTTATCTCTTTGGCCAACTCATTGAAGTTATTTAGGAGATTTATGTGAACATCTTTGATTATTTGTTCAAATTCTATATCTCATCTGGCTTTTTAATTTGGTCCTTTGGTCATAGCTTCTTGTTTTTCATATGCTTTATGATTTTTTTGCTGATGTCTAGATCCTTGATTATCTTGATAAGGTTATTTTGAATTCGATTTCCCTCACTTGTCTAAGATTTTGTAGTTGCTTGGGTTTGCATTGCATGTCTTCCTTGACACTTGGTTGTCAGTAATTCCTAGTGAAACCAAAGCTGGAGCCTCATATAGCAGGTGAAAGACTTTTTCTAGCTCTATTAGAAGCTGGGCAGAAAAGCATCTTGCCAGACTGCACTTTCCCTGTCTTGCCAGCGATGGTGGTCATGCATCAGCTCTTCCACACAACCTTGCCTCTTCCTGACTGTGGTAGCTCCCTAGAACTGGACTCAATCAGACACCAGTTCAGTCAAGGTTTCAGTCCTCCATGTGCACTAGAACCTGTCAACCCTGGGAGTAGGGAGTAGGCACTGTGCACCTTGGCAAAGACTCTGCCTGTGGGCACAATGTGTCTAGTTATCCCCAGGCTTCAGTGTGGAAAGATCTTTGGTTGAAGGACTAAGAGTTTCAACATTCTTTTTCAGCCAGAGCTGGCCCAAGAGTGCTCTGCTTTTCACTGGCCAGCAAGATCTGAGTTTGTTTTAGGCACTGCTTTGACAGTTGGCTCATCCATATTTCTCAGCCAAAACAGGGTCTGTTTCCCATACAGGAGTTATAAACCAGCTCTAATGGGCCTGGGATAGGATCTGTAGGGGTTCTGAAAAGCCCTGCAATTCTGGTGTACTTCCTGGCCTGCCCAACAGATGGCGCTATTCAGTGACTTAATCAGACTCAGAAACTGTTTACTCTGGATCTCAGGCAGCGTTTGACTGGGTGGGGTTGAAACTGTGGGGTTCTTCTGCTGTCACTTCACTAGCCAAAATCTGGCTCAATGAGCAGTTGTGTCCCCCACTTTACATGTGGTGGAGGATTCCCCCAGCTGCCCCACTCTGCAGCTGTCCTCTGCAGGAATAGGCCACCTGCTACTGTTTCCCTCAAGGATGTGGGACGAGCACCAGAACCTAAGGCGGGAAACACAGATTCTGTCCCTGGTTCCTCATACTCTGTCCCTCATTGACCTGGGCCTTCAAATCTCCTCCCCTGTCCCCTGGGTCCCCAAGCAGTTGATTTGTGTATTTTCTGCCCATGCTTCTTGCTGCATTTGGGGAAGATTTTGCAACTCCCTCCCTAATCTTCCATTTTGGAAATTTCTCTCTACTGCTCTTTTGCGTTCCACCCTCCCCCACAACTTAATTCCTGCAGTGGGTCTCTGTGGACTTGGGTCCTGTGTCTGGATATGGGTGGAGACTTGTGTCACTGCTGTGAGAGATGTTATAGTCTGTGTCCCTGGTGGAAGGTGGGAAGGATCCTGGCTGCTGCTTCTGTGCAATTCCTTAGCTGTGTGGGACCAAGTGAGGGGGAGGAGGGAGGATTGGCCAGTCTGAGATGGAAATTTCCAATCTGATATTTTATTTTTTCTTTGACTCAACATTTGTGGGATTCTTTTCTTCCAGGGTTCTGAACAAGTGAGAATTGTCCTTTTTGGTTTTTTTTGTTTTTTTTTTTTTGGCCAAGTGTCTGGGAGATGTTTTCCATAGCTGTTTGCATCACCATGTTGATCCAAAGCCCCTTTACCCTTTTTATTTCTTTGGATTAGTAGTAACATCCCCCATTATTTGCTTTAAGTCACTTGTGTCCTTCCTTTTTTTAATTTGTCAATTTAGCTAAGGATTTGTTGATTGTATTAAAAAAACTACTTTCATTGATTCTCTTTTTTAATAATTCACATCTCCATTCTAATCTGTGTTATTTCTTTCCTTTTGTTGGCTTAGCATTTAATTTGCTCTTCTTTTTTGAGATCTTCTGTTTATGATGTTAGGTTTCTGATTTGAGATCTTTCTTCTTATTTTAATATAACCATTTAAGTTGTAAGTTTCCATCTTAGCACTACATTTGCTCCATTCCATAAGTTGTGGTATGTTGTATTTACATTTTATTTCACATGAAGATCTATCTTTTAATTTCCCATTAATTTCTTCTTCACTTAATTGGTTGTTTGATTGTACATTGTTTAATTTCCATATATTTGTGAATTTTCCATTTCTCGCTCTGGTATTTATTTCTAGCTTCATTTCCTTATGGTCAGAGGAAATACAGTGAATCATTTCAATACTTTGGAATTTATTGAGAATTATTTTATTACATAACATATGGTCTATTCTGAAGAGTGTCTTGTGCACTAAAGAAGAATGGGTATTTTGCTGCTGTTGGGTGAGGTGCTGTGTCCACCTGGTTTATAGTTTTGTTCAAATATTCGCTTCCTTGTTCATCTTTAGCCTAAATGTTCTATATATTATTGAAAATTGTGTATTCAAGTTCTTACTATTATTGTTGAATTATCTACTTCTTCCTTCAAAACTGTCAATAGGTGCTTCATATATTTTGTGGCTCTGAAATTAGGTGCATATATATTTTATAATGGCTATGTCTTCCTATTGAAATGTCCCTCTTTTCAGTATATAGTGACATTCGTTGTCCTTCATAACTGCTTTAGAATTAGTCTATTTTATCTTATATAAGCATAGCTACCCCAATTCTGTTTTGGTTACGATCTGCATGGTATATTTTTTCCCACCCCTTTACTTCCAGCTTACTTGTATCTTTTAATTTTTATGGAGCATATGGTTGGATCATGTTTGTTGTTATGAATTCTATCAGTCTTTGCCTTTTGACTGGGGAGTTTCATCTCTTAACAATTAAAGTAACTATTGATAATGCAGTATTTTCTTCTACCATTTTGGTACATAGTCATTATAAGTCTTATACCAATTTTGTCCCTCAAGTCTTCCAATAATATGTATTTGGTTTATTTGTGTTGTATACATTAAAATTTGTATACAGCACTAATATTGTATTATTTTATACCCCTTCTCATTTCTTTCTCTATATATTTTCATATACTTTCTTTCTGGTTACCATAAATTTAAAACTTAGTATCCTAAATATATAACAGTCATATCTGATTTAATGCCATTTTAACTTCAGTAGAATACACATACAAAATTCCTGTACTTCTTAGGCTCCCACCTTTCTATTGTACTTGTTACAAATTATATCTTTATAAATTGTATTTCCAGTATCTCTGTTTGGAAACTTTTAAAAATTTCTCTTTATTGAGATTCTCATATAGATTACTCATTGTTTTCCTAATATCCTGTTATTTCTCTGTGTCTTTTTTATCTCTTCAGCATATTAATCATCTCGGTTTTTTTGAAAGACTTTTTCTTGTATATTCACAGTTTTGTGCTCTTTGTTGATGTTTTTAGCCTTTTTACCTATTTCTTTTGTCTGGTCCATATTTCCTGTAACTTTGTTTGCCTTGTGATTTTTTGTTACACACTATATATTTTAATATTTTAAAGGGCTAATATGGGATTTCTTCCCTGAACTGTCTGCACCATGAGTTTGTACCCAGTTCTCAATATGATGGAGATTTCCTTGCATATCAGGAGCTAATATAATCAAATAAAACAAAGCAAAAAGAACTTTTAAATTCTTTGCAGCTGGTTTTTGATTGTCCTGTTTTCCAATTCAGAGGTGAGCCCTCTTATCAAGATCAGCCTAAGCCATTTTTGAGCTGGGTCTTATCATGACCTTCTGTTTGCTTTTGTGGCCTTGGGAATTTCCCATTATAGGAATTCAAATGAAACTTCTACTCCCTGTGAAATAGATTTTCTCCCTCTCCTAAGTACTCATTTTATAATTTAAAGCAGGTAAGCCATTCCCCAGGGCTGCTTTGACTTAATTGTTTCTTACACTGCTTTAACCATCCCTACTTGTTATGCCAGGAAATTTCTGGGAGAGTGAGCATAAAAAGTGTTTCCTAGGTGACTGTGCTCAAGATGCCTCCTAAATGATTGGCACAGACATACAGACACCCCAATTTTCCTATCAGGGTTATTCTGCTCCTGCCAGAATAGGGCCAGGTACTGACAATGGGAAAAGAGGCTGGCTTCACATGGAATTAGGGAGGGATGGGAGAGAGATTAGCAAATCCACAAGGAACTTCTTTGTGTTTGTGTTTTCTTGATTTGACACTTGCTTAGTTACTGCACCCTTTTAACTGTTTTTCATAGTTTTGAGGAAGGGCATTGTCTTTCAGACTCCTCATCGACTTTGGCAGAGGGGATAGGGACAATGACTGCCCTTAGAGCTGGCCCCCCTGAAGATCTGAAGTAGCTGGCCAAAAGTAATCACCAGTACTCAGACCACATACCCCACTCCCACTCTCACGCATATTTGAGGACTAGGTCTTTATATTCCAAATTAACACCAGCAAGCAAACCAGGAGGCTGGAACGCACATGCCTCTAGTGCTGCCTTGAGCCTACATTGTGTGGCATGGTAGCTATTGCAGGAAGGATGAATTTCACTGGTATTTATCACATTTTACTAGCTTCTTTTTCCAGTTCCTATTTCTATGCTGCACAGTATCCCACTAGATTCCAAAGTTTCAAAATAGTTGATTAAGACAGTTCTTGCAAGTTCAGTGGTTGTTTTCATGGACAGATTGATTCATGGAGACTTCTATACTGTCATCTTCCCTGAATCTTCCTTTACTGCATCATGTTGTATTTCCTAAATCCTTGTATGCTTCTGATAAATTAACATTTTTTTCCTGATAGACAAATAAGGGTGAAGCTAATCAACTAAATCCAAACTTGAACTGTGTTGAGCTGAAGCTGGGTTGTATTTAGTTAAACTTGACCTAAAATTTGTTCATTCCTATTTCTAACTTTTGGCCTTCCATAATTTTAATTGATACCCTGGGATGGGGTTGGTGGGATTTATGTTTTCTTAGGACTGAGATTCCACAGGCTTTTCTATAGTCTTCAGAAATGGAGCAATTAGCCCTTTTCCTACTTCTTCCCAATTCATCTTCAATGTTTGACAAATATCTTGAGGACACAACCAACTCTAGATTTGAGAACCTTTACCACATTCAATTTTATCACTTAACTCCTCTGTGATTGCTAAAATCTCAGCTGGTTTCTCACTCCTCCCATCAAAGCTGTCTGCCATGAGCCCAGTTTCTTTTGCAGACAGCTAAGCATCCCCAGGCTTTGAAAATTATTTTTGCCAACTGAATGTTCCCTAGGGTGAACTTATCTACTTGCAGCTTTTGTTATCAGTGGGTGACACTTTTATTGTTAATTTTTGTTTCCAAATTACTGGCAGACTTCAGGATCTGCTTAAATCTTTAACCTCAGATTTCAACCAACTTTAAATTTTGGTGAGAGTCTTTAGAGATAAATTGGCAATTTGTTTGAAGTCCATAACTTTTTCCAGTTTACATTGCACTCTACTGGATTGCCGGTCATTTTCTTGATTTCTCCAACCCACAGAAGCAACCATCTGTTAGATCCAAACCCAAAATCTCATCTTTGAAAAAAGTTCATATATAGCAAATGATCCAAGTGAAAACACCTGTTTTCATTTCACCTGTAGTAATGAGGTTATCTCTTAAAAATTATATTCTTTCTGTAATTTTAATCACTGTAGTTTTCATTGTTCTGCAGTAATCTGTTATCTTTAAATACAGCATTTCCCCTTGATTTATGTTGGCTTTCTTCCAGTTACTGGGCCTGCTTCCTACGGCAACTTCAGGATCACCAACAGAAACATGTGTGTCTTGCATATATGTCTTTGTGAGTTCCACCATTCTATATGACTTAATAAATATTTTCTCTAAAGTTTCTCTTATTCCATATCACTTGTAGTTTTGCTTTTATCAAACTTTTGTTGAATGTGTCATCCTTCTCTATGTTTTCAAAGCCAATATGAAAAGGACATGTTAATATAAAAATGTGATACAGACTTTGTGTTAGTTTAGAATCTAAATTTTACATACCTTCTAAACTATATTTACTCTTCCCCAAAGTCAATCTCTTACCTACAGATATATTTTCATCATTTACAGATATCCACCTCAATAGGAATACTCTTTAGATTCTTTTGTTACTAATCCAAGTTGCTTATCATCATCCTTTATTCATTCCAACTATAGTTAACTTAATGAAGAGTAAATATAAAGGATTTATTTTTCTTATGTTTCTGTATTTTTGCATTATATTTAATGAAAGAAAAAATCATCCTTGTTGTTTAGAGGACATGTAGACAGAAAACTAGATATTTTTTCCTTATGTGGTTTTTAGTTAATTACATTTCTATAATAAAGTACTTTCAAAAGGCAGATATGCCCTTGTTTTCCTGGTTGGCCATTTAGTATATAATAAATATTTCTTACTAGAATGCTATATGGAGAGGGTAAGATGTAAGTATGTTTGAACTTAAAATATATTATGAGCCACCTGGTGAACATTCAGTGAATCAGAGGTTATAGACTAAGTTGTCATCAGTCAGGTCAACATTCTATTTTGATTCTCTTTTTGGAATAGAAATGAAAGCTCCAGTTTTCTTCTCTTTAAGGGAGGAGATATTTTAATAGTTAACATAGTTTGAAAATTCTAAGGCTACTTATAAGAACTCTTAATCCCCTCTCTATGAATTAAATTTCATTTTAAGTCAACATTTCAGATTTCCCTATAGATACTGTGGTGAGACTCAACTGCTTTTTTAAGAGTTGATGAAGATGCCCAATTAGCATCTTCTCTGTAAGAATTCCCAAGGCCCTACACCAGTTCTCAATAAATACTCCTTTTGTGTTAAGGAGCAAAGAAAAATCTGTGGTTATACAAATACAGAAACACTTTGCATCATAAAAGAGAATTTAAACCTCAATTCAGTAAACATAATTCCTAAAAGATCAATCAGCTGTTTTAATTCTAGATAAATTAATTTCTAGACTTAAGTAGGTTGAACTCAGACATTGTTTTTATTTGCAGGTATTCAGTAAAATACATTTGAAAGTGCCACTGTATGCTGATTAGAGAGAAATTCATAGGGGTTTGCATTTTTTAATTAAAAATTCCTGATTTTTATTGTGAATAAGTTGTTGAGAGATATGGAACAAAGAATAATCATGGGCTAGAAAGAAATAAATATTAGAAAAATCATTCCTAACACATTTTTGTTTAATGATACAAAGGAAAAATTTTACAACATG
The DNA here is from genome assembly GCF_023851605.1 of Tamandua tetradactyla. Classification (NCBI taxonomy): domain Eukaryota; kingdom Metazoa; phylum Chordata; class Mammalia; order Pilosa; family Myrmecophagidae; genus Tamandua; species Tamandua tetradactyla. The sequence goes on from NC_135333.1 coordinate 121,950,970, forward strand.
GATAGCCTGGAAAGTAAGTCTATGGAAAGTAAGTATATTCAATATTTTATTGTTTTTCTGCAAAGTAATTACAATGGAATCCTTTCTATTGTCAATATGTGGTCATGATATCAAGCCAATTAAATACAGAATTAAAAGCAAAATAATGATTAACCTTTAATATACAAATTTTAAAAGATATATGAATTTCTCTATTAGAATAGCACCATTAACAATAATTCCCAATAATTTATTTATTTTATGAAAGTTGACTGATACGTTTTCCTTTACATTTAGGAAGGGCTTAGGTACTTAAATATTATTAAATATAAAATAGTATTTCTTACATTGATATAATACCACTGAAACTGACTGAACTATTGAGTAAAATCATTCCTAGTTTTACACAAAATTTCAATTTATATATTAATTGCATTACATTATGCTAAACTTCATATAAACTCTTTCTATTGAAAGTAGTTATAGTTGATGTGGAATGGAAAGAGGAACAAAATTTATAATTGGAACATAACCAATTTTTTAAAATCTGGATACAAATAATTCAGGCCTAATTTACTGCTTTAAGTGTGCAAGGATACATAAAAGATATACTTTGGTGAAAGACTGACAGGTTATTTTAATGATAGAAGGATAAACCAAGCTAATCTGAGAATGTTTTCTAGTGGATTCACTTCTTGTATTTTAAACAAAACTGTAAATCAGAGAAACTTGCAGATACTTACAAAAGGAAATATTAAATTCATTTTGTTGCAAAATAAGAAGATCTATAAAGAGAATTTAGAAAATGAGTAGCCAGAGGAGGTGATGAGATTAAAAGGATTAAGCTTGTGCTTCTAACAGCTATGTGAAAAGCTTAAAAATAGAGCAAAGAGGTGTGAAATGGATGTTGAAATGGATATAGCTGATAATCAAGACAATCACTTCATCCTCAAATATTTCTTGAATATTCCACTTCTTAGATATGGAGAAAGAAGCACCATAGATAACCAAGTAAAATCTTTTAAAATTAAAAATAATCATCTATTTTTTCCCCAGATCTGATTTAATTTAGAAGGTATTTAACCATGAGGAACTATACAGTGGTGACAACATTCATTCTTCTAGGACTGACAGATGACCCCAATTGGCAAATAGCAATTTTTCTTTTTCTATTTCTAACATACATATTGAGTATCACTTTAAATTTGACTATCATCCTGCTCACTTTGGTGGATTCTCATCTCAAAACACCCATGTATTTCTTCCTTCGGAATTTCTCCTTCTTGGAAACCTCACTGACATCTGCCTGCATCCCTAGATTCCTGGTCAGCATTGTGACTATGGATAAAACAATTTCCTATGATGCTTGTTTAACGCAATTATTTTTTCTCATCTTCTTTGGTGCATCGGAGTTTTTCCTGTTGGCTGCCATGTCCTATGACCGCTATGTGGCCATCTGCAAACCCCTTCATTATGCCACCATTATGAGCAGCAGAGTCTGCACCCAGCTGGTCCTCAGCTCTTTGTTGAGTGGGTTGTTAACAGTCTGTCCTGGACTCACCATGATTCTAGGGTTGGAATTCTGTGATGCCAATATTATTGACCATTTTTTCTGCGACTATTCTCCTATCCTGAAACTCTCTTGCACAGATACATGGGTCATAGAGTTGATAAGTTTTATTATAGCTATTATCACACTCCTGATTACATTGGCCCTTGTCATAGTATCCTATGCAAATATCATAAGAACAATTCTGAAGATTCCTTCTGCCAAACAAAGGAAAAAGGCTTTTTCTACCTGTTCCTCCCACATGATTGTTGTTTCTATCTCTTATGGCTGCTGTATTTTTATGTATATTAAACCTTCTGCAGAAGAAAGGGTATCTTTAAATAAGGGTGTGGCCATTCTCATCACTTCAGTTGCACCCGTCTTAAATCCTTTTATATATACTCTAAGAAATAAACAAGTGAAACAAGCCCTGAAGGATATATTTTTTAAAAGGGTCTTTATTGCCTTAAAATAATAGCTTTGCCTTTTATAAAAGCATAAAACTACAGCTTATTTAAAATTGCAGTATATATCAACAACCCTTCATACAGAAGGATATCCCTTCTTTATTTGTGCATGATTATAGCACCTGAAGCACCAAGAACCTGTTTTCTACTGCTATTATCTATAACCAAGGTGTTTCCTTTTTAGCTGGAATCACTTAATTCTTCCCACCTAATTATCTGATTTTGCCCAAACTTAAGATATTCCACTAGGAATTCCTTTTAAAAATCCAAAAATATCTTCATGTATTTCTAGCATAGATGTGCCCAAAATACAGACCACTTTTGATATGACAATTCATATCCTAGAAATTAAATGAAATGGTACAGGTAACACAATTTAACTTTTTTTTCTCCATCCACCTCTACATTAAACTTTCTTTTCTTTTGGGTTGGTACTCCATTTATTGAATTTTGACCTCACTTAATTTACTTTTACATTTACATGCCCTGAAAGTTTTCTGAGCATGAATGTTTTGACGTCACTTGGATGCAAATGGCATTTAAGCAAAATGCCAGAATTTATTCATAATCATTGAACAACTCTTCATCTGGATATCCATTAAAAGATTAAGGGAAGTTGTCATACAGCAATTTTGAAACTTATTTCTCTTAGTGCATTAACCAAGACTGCTAAAATGATCTCTTTTGTAAAGGAAAGGCTGCCACTCATTGGTTACTTCTATTTCACCTGTAGTTTTGCTTTATGAACATGGGCACTGTGCTATTTGGAGTACAGGTATCATGTCTTCATTGTGAATTGTACTATTTAACATTACAAATTATCTTGTGTAATGCTTTTTCAGCCCAGTTTCTGAAATTGCTTTAAACATGGCCTTGATTTTTCTCTCAGGCCTCAATACCTTCAGCAGGAAACATCTTTAAGGAACTAAACTGATTTTTGTTTCATAGCCCACTGCTCCCTTTTATTTGATGCTGACAAGCCTGGAGCACATGTGAAATGTCTTTGGAAAGAATCTGGTTTGACTTTGATATCCTGAGATCTAATTTCCCCTCTTGAATTTTCTGGATTTTCAAAGCTTTCCATATTTTGGGTGGTTCTCAAAATAATTGCTGTACTTATGATAACCAAATTGATTCCAGTATTTTTATAGATACATTCTTTTATAAAATCCCTTTTGGAATTTTTGTATAATGTAGGAAGGTGTGGATTAAGCATGTGTACTCAACCACAGCATGACAGAACTTTTCCTATGATTCTGAATAATAAGTTCTACATTTATAGGAATAAACCTTGTTTTGTGTTCATACATTTGTTTGTGCTGCATCAGCTTCATCCACAAGAATTGTATGTATACAAGAAATCATTTGATTATGAGCTGTATACTTTTTGTTCCTTTTCATTAAAATGCTTAGTGTTGGTTATCATTTAAAAACTGAGTTCTAACAAGAGTTTATAGAAACATAGTTACACATACAATTGGTGAACACTAACAAGTTCTACTTAGTATGTTTCTAAGACATCTTTACAATATATTCATCTTCATCTATTAATAAAAAAAAAGTTTACTACAACTACTTGTTAAAAGTTTTTGATAGGGTGGGCCACGGTGACTCAGCAGGTAAGAGTGCTTGCCTGCCATGCCCAAGGACCCGGGTTCGATTCCTGGTGCCTGCCCATGTAAAAAAAAAAAAAAAGTTTTTGATAATTTTTTTTTTATTACGTCAGTCGACATTGAGGAGAATAGAATATAGGACTCTCTTCTTAGACTTTATAGATCTGAATTTTCTAGATATTCTGGGATTCTGATTTGCTTCTAACTTTGCTTTGAAATGCCTTTAATTTTTCTGTTAGTTGCCCTGGAGAGTCCATACACCTCTAGGTACTTGCCTCCCATCTATTCATGCGGATTTGGCTCAAGCACCGAAGTACTCAATGAAGCCCAAATCCTACAATATTATAGGTAGAGAGAAATTATGTGCTTGTAGATATTCAACAGCCAGTTATTGCATATTTGATTTTTGTTGAAAATGGACATTTAGTTCATATTCTGTCACCACGCTGTATCAGAGATCCCCGAAGCCTTGTTGTTGCTATCATTGTTTCTGTTGTTGCTGCCTATTTGCTTAGTGACTTCACTGAACTAATGCACTAGATTCTGGATTCTGTGCATTGCAGGGCCATAGAATCCTTTGAGAAAGTACAGTTTAGTAGTCATCCAATCATTCGTGACATTTCCTTAAATGTGTTGCCTGCAGATGTTCTACCCAATGGGTCTGTGTGAAAAGGCATGCTTTCAAGCTGCAGGCAGATTACAAGAAAAATTTGGCATTGACTGTCTTCTTGCTTCATGCCTCCTGATCAGTCAGAAATTTGAGTGTCTGGGAAGTCTCTTTTCACAGGTCTCTCCTGGGCTTGCCTACAGCCTTTAAATGGGTTTGGCACTCTAGTTTCCATGAATATGAGGTAGCTCATCAAAGTTCCCTATGGTTTTCTGGTTTTTCAAGATTTCCTTTAAATTTTCTGCTCTAACCTTGTTTGCATTACTTGAAAGCACAGCTTTACTCAGTTCTGATGTTAGCAGCAGATTATTATTCTTTTCAATAATGTCCTGGGGAGAGGGTTAATTTTTTTCCACTGAGCTGAGTTGTCAGTCTAGTCAATTATTCACAACACTCAGAGAATGGAGATTCTCCAGAGAATTAACAGTTCAGACAAATGATTGTCTCTGCTCTGGGGATGGGACCTTTAATGGGGCTCAAAAGAGATCTACCCTCTCTTTTGGCTACAAGGCTGCTGGTTTTCAAAAGATACCATACCACTGAGCTGTAATTGGGGGGTGGTTGTGAATAGCCCTACTTTAACATGTCACAGATCCTACTCTGAAATCTAGCAGTTTGTCTTGGATAGATGCTTTCAACTTTTCATGTGACTTTGGTTCATTTCCAGTGCCCTAAAATGGATGATTTTAGTTGTTTTGACAGCAATACTTAACCATTGTGTGATAAATTCACTGAGGTCCTTAGTCTGTCATTATAGAAAAGGGCCTTTCATCATTTATTATTTTTTATGGCATTCCCACAACTACAAATGTGGTTGGTATTTATAGCTATCTTTAGAAAGTCAACACTTAAAGTATTAATCCCCAGAAATCAAATTTTAAAAGGAAGATATTATAAAATATATATTTTTCTAATCTGAAGTATTGATACTAAGACTAAAATTCCCATTGTAAGTAAATATCTCTTTTCATCTCTGTTTTCTCAGGATTTGTTATTTTTCTGCAATTTACTTATATTCTTTTATGCTTTACTACCGTGAGTTGGAATAGCATTGGCTATTGTAGAGCAGAAAGAATTATGACATCATTATAGTCATCATATATCTTTCTCAATTTGTGTATAACATTTTTAAATAATTATGTGGAAAATATTATGGGAAATGGGGGTTTCCTAAGATGATTTGTGGGGAAAAGGGGGGGTTGGGGTCTCTTTCCAATGTTTGGTGCTTGCTGACAGCTTTTAACACTTACCCACCTCTTGCCTTCTGAACTACATCTGAGCAAGTTGCTATGCAACACAGATACTCTTCCCTTTGGCAATCACTGAGTGCAAACCATTCATAGACACCTTGACATAGCACTATATCTGTTGGGGATTGAATCATAAAACCCAGAGAAGACATGTTCAGTTTTTAATGTGAGGTCTGGAGGGTGTGAACCCACTTGCAAATAATACTTTTGTAGATGTTATTATTAATTAAGGTGTGCCCACACTCAATATGAAGAAAAGCATTGTGACTGAAATCCTTGTGATCATTAATTTCATTTATCAACTTGGTTAAGTACTTGTGTCAAATTGTTAGGTCAAGCCAGCAGTGACCTGACTGTGAGGCTATTTCCTGAATTCAAATCATTAACCAGTTGATTGCATACATGGTTGATTATATCTACAATCAACAAAGAGTTGCTGATCCTCCAGCAATGAGTTGGGGTCCTTAAAAGGAGACAAAATATTTCTGCAATCAAAAAGAACCATTTCCTTACTTCAACCAGTAAGCTTCTCCTGGGAAATTCATTGTCATCTCCTTTGAAGTTCAAAACTTCTGGCTTCCTCTGCAGATTTTAACATCACCATCAAGTTCCCATTTTATGGCTTATCCTGCAGGATTTGGATTTGCCAATCCACTTGGTTGCATAAACCTATTCCTGTAATAAATCTCTTAATATTTACATAGTTCTTGTTCTATTTCTCTGGAGGACCATGACTAATACAGTCCTTATAAGCAAAGAAAATTGAATGTGGAAATAGAAGCTAAAAATCAGTGGAAATAAGAAGAGCAGGCACAAGGAGAAAAGAGATCAACAGATGACAGAGGATTGCTAGAATGCGCCAGGCTCTGGCAGAAAGCAAGCCCTGCCAAATCCTTACTGTTGGACATACAGCTTCCAAAACCATAAATTTATTTATTCCAATATCTTCATTCCAAGTAAAATTAATTTCTATTGCTTAAATTATCCCATTCTGTGATATCTGTCATAACATCCCTGGCAAACTAAGACAAAGCCCAATCACCATAAAAACCATGAAGGAGCCTCATGAGAAAGGAGTATTTTGATATTCTCTTGGTGTATGTATATGGTATCATTAGTCTTGACTTCTGATCCAAATTTTCTCAGGCATTCATCCATCCTCCTTCTTGAGGTGCCTATAACAACTGTCACTTTCAGCAAGGTGGTCTAGTTGATGAAACCAGGGATTTTAAAAATTTTCCTTTGGATTTCTAATTGGTCCTTTTATCTTCCGGGGAGCAGGCACCTGGAGCTATGCTGCTTGTGCTACATTTGCTGACTTCTACCAAACCTCTGTTATAGACTTAACTAACCTAAGTAAGAAGTTTTAATAGTTGGCAACAAAATAGCAATTCAAGATAATATGTGATAGGGCAAAAACCCATACCCTACAAAATTTATATTTGAACTCTATAGCAATCTCTGAAATAAAATATGGTATGTTCCCTGAACAAACACAATTAACTTAGAAAACAAAATAAAATAACCATAGCTAATAAGACTGCAAAGGCTATAAAATGGAATAATGAAAAAGCTCAATAAAAATGCAAAAAATCAGGGTATTCCACAATGATAAAGGAATAAATTCAAAAGAACATAATAATCCTGGTTGTTTATGCATGTAAATTCAGAATACACAAAACAAAAACAGAAAGAACTGCAGGGAGAAATAATGAAATCTGCAATTATAGTTAGTGTCTTCAACATCCTCTGTCAGTAATTTATAGAAATAAATTTTAAAAACTAGTAAGGTATAGAAGTCTTGAGCAGCCCTAGCAACCAAATGACCTCACTGAAAATTTTAGAAGACACCTCCCAACACTGACAGAATATGTATTCCTTTTAGATACACAAAAATTACTGTCAAAATATACTATATTCTGGACCACAAAATAAACAACAAATTTGAAGCAAGATAGTCATATATAGTATGTTCTCTGAACAAAACACAATCAACTAAGAATACAATTAAATTAGAACTCAATTTTATAAAGATATCTGGAAAATTTGTGAATACATGGAAACCTAATAACACACCTCTATGTAACATATGGGTCAAAGAATAAATCAAAGAGTTATTAAAAAGCAGGTTGATCTAAAATCAAAGCATAGAACAATTTCTACAATGTAGTAAGGGCACTATTTAGAAAGAAATTTAAAGATCTAAAATTATGCTAGAAAAGAAGGCCATATCAATAACCTCAGTTTCCACAAGTACAAGAGCAAATTCAACTCAGAACAATTAGATTAAACAAAATAAATATGGTACATAAATGAATAAAAGAGAATGCAGAAAAACAGAAACTATCAATGAAATTAAACTGTCATTCTTTGAGAAGATTATTAAAATCATAAAATTCTAGCCAGTTCTTTTAGACTAATAAGAAAAAGATAAAAAGAATACACAAATTACCAATATCAGGTATGAGAAAGGTGACCTCACTGATATCCTTCATATATTAAAAAGATACCAAAAGATTTTTTAAAGAACCTTACATCAAGAAATCCATTAACATAAATGATATAGAAAAATTCCTTGAAAATTACAAACTACAAAAGTTCACTCAAGAAAATTAGATATAGAATATCCCTATATCTACTGTGGGAATTGAACTGATAGATAATAAACTTTCTACAAAGAAAAGTCAGAGTTCACTGGTGAATTCTATCAAATATTTAAGGAAACAAAAATACCATTCATACATGAACCCTTCCAGAAAATATCAGAGCAGGGAGTATTATTCAACTTATCCTGTGAGAACAGCATTGTCTGAGACCAAAACCAGAAAATGATATTATTAGAAGACAAAAAATAGGGACCCATAAATAAATCCAACAATATGTAACATATATAAAACTCTAATGAAGCATAGTCAAGTGGATTCAAAAGTGATTAAACAAGTACAACATGCATACCTGGGAAAAATACTCTGAGCAAAGTAGATCTGGTAAATGAAAAGTACCAAAAGAAATAAAACACCAGCTCAAAAATGACATTAATTCCAGGAGACCCAAAACATACTCTATTCACCAGTCAGAATAGGGGCTTATGGAGGTAAGGTGATCAATGGAGTTTTGGCCCAGGAACATCTAACGATAGGTCCACTGGGTCCCTGGAACCATTCTGTAATTATTTCTCCAGTTCCAGAATGCAAAATTGGAATCAGCATAATCAGCAAGTGGCAGAATCTTCACATTGGTTCCCTAACTTGTGAAGTAAGGACTATTATGGAGGAAAGGCCAAGTGGAAGCCACTAGAACTGCCCCTACTTAGCGAAATAGTAAGTCAGATACAAAATCAAATTTCTGGAGGGATTGCAGAGATTAGTGCCACTCTTAAGGACTTGAAGGATGCAGAGCTGGTGATTCCCACCACATTCTCATTCAACTCACCTATTTGGCTTGTGCAGAAAACAGATTAGTCTTGGCGGATGATATGTAGATTATTGGAAACTTAACCAGGTGGTGACTCCAACTGCAACTGCAGTTCCAGATATGGTATCATTGCTTGAGCTAATCAACATATCCCCTGGTACCTGGTATGCAGTGAATGATCTAGCAAATGTTTTTATTCTCATTAGCTGTCATAAAAGACTACTAGAAACAGTTTTCTTTTGGTTGGACAGGCCAGCAGTATACTTTCACTGTCCCAATTCAAGAGGATATCAACTCTCCAGCCTTATGTCACAAGCTTGTCAGCAGGGACTTTGATCAGTTCTACTTCCCACAAGACATCACACTGTTCCTTTATATCGATAATATTATGTTGATTGGACCTAGTGAACAAGAAGTAGCAACTACTCTAGACTTATTGGTTAGGCATTTGCATGTCAAGGGATGGGAAATAAATCAAACAAAAATACAGGATCCTTCCACCTCAGTGAAATTTCCTGGTCTCCAGTAGTATAAGTCATATTGAGATAGCCCTTCTAAGTTGAAGGATAAGCTGTTATATCTGGTCCTTCCTATGACCAAAAAAAAAAAAACAAAAAGGCACAATGCCTAGTTGGCCCCTTTGGATTTTGAAGACAATATAGTCCTCATTTGGGTGTGTTGCTCTACCCATTTACCAAGTGACAAGCAAAGCTGCTGGTTTTGAATGGGGACCAGAATAAGAAGAGGCTCTCAACAGGTCCAGGCTGCTATACAAGCTTCTCTGCCACTTGGACCATATGATCCAGCAGATCCAATGGTGCTGGAAGTGTCAGTGGCAAATAGAGGGGCTATTTGGAGCCTTTGGAAGGCCCCTGTATTAGTTAGTATTTTCTAGAGAAACAGAATCAACTGGAGATATGCATAGATAAAAATGTATAAAAGTGTCTAACATAACCATGGAAATGTAGAGTCTAAGATCTATAGGGTAGGCCTCAAGCTGGTAACCAATGAAAGTCCTCAATGAACTCTCAGGGTAGGCTGGCTGGGCAACCATGGGAATGTAAGTGTCCATGGTCTGTAGGGCAGGCCACAAGCCAGTAACTCCAATGAAGTTCCTCAATGAAATCTCAGGAGAGGCTGGATGGACAACCATAGGAATGGAAGAGTCCAAAATCCTTAGGGCAGGCTGTGAAGCTGCTGACTTCAATGAAGGGTTTGGATGAACTCCACAGGAAAGGCTCACCAGCTGAAGCAGGAAGAGTGACTGTCTCTTCTGAATCCTCCTTAAAAGCCTTCCAGTGATTAGATTAAGCATCACTCATTGCAGAAGATACTCCCCTTAGCTGATTATAAATGCAATCAGCTGTGGGTACCAACAATGTGATCTTGATTTAAGTCCATGAAATGTCCTCATAGCAACAGACAGGCCAACACTTGCCCGATCAGATAACCAGGCACCACCACCTAGCCAAGTTGACACATGAACCTGACCATGACAGCACCTATAGAATTATCACATTGCAGGCCCTTAGGATTTTGAAGTAAAGTCTTACCACTCTGTAGATACATACTATCCTTTTGGCCTGCTACTGGGCCTTAGTAGAGACTGAATGCTTAACTGTGGGCCACCAAGTTACTATGAGACCTGAGTTGTCTATCATGAGCTGGGTGCTGTCTGACTCACCAAGCCATAATGTTGGGCGTGCACAGCACCACTCCATTATAAAATTGAAATGCTATATATGAGAAAGGTTCAAGTCATCCTGAAGGCATAAGTATGTTACATGAGAAAGTGGGCCAAATGCACATGACCCCTATTCTGCCACATTAGCTTCTCTTTCCCAGCCCAGAGATATGGCATCTCGGGTAGTTCCTTAAAGTTAGCTGACTGAGGAAGAGAAAAATTGGGTCTGTTTTGCAGATGGTTCTGCACAATATGCTGTCCATAAGCAGACAGCTGCAGCACTACAACCCATTTCTGAGATATCTTTCAAGGACAGTGGTGAAGGATAATCCTCCCAGTGTGCAGAACTTTGAGCAGTGAATCTGGTTGTTCATTTTGCTTGAAAGGGGAACTGGGGTAGAGGTGCATTTGTATACATGGGCTGTATTTGCATTGTTACTGAAATGGTTTAAGGCTTTCTGATATTGTAATGGAATGAATATACTTTGGATTTGGAAAGAACATATCTTTTGGGGTCCAAAGGGTGGAATGTGCTGGTTTGAAGCTATTATGTACCCCAGAAAAGCCATGTCCTTTAATCCTTATTCAATATTGCTGGGTGGGATCTTTTTTATTGTTTCCATGGAGATGTGACCCATCTAATTGTGGGAGGTAACTTTTCATTAGATGGCTTCCATGGAGATGTCTCTCTATCTTTTCAATGTGGGATTAACTTACTGGAGTCCTTTAAGAGGGAACCATTTTGAAAACTCTTTAGAGCCACCAGAGCTCACATGACCAGAGACTGTCAGAGATGAAGAAAGAACATGCCCCCAGGGAAGCTGCTGAAGAAGCCTGGAGAGAAAGTTAGGAGACATGGCCATGTACCTTTCCAGCTGAGAGAATATCCTCAAGATCACTGGCCTTATCGAACCAAGGTAACTCCCTGGATGCCTTAATTTTGACAATTTTATAACCTTGCCTTAATTTGGGCATTTGCACAGCCTTAAAACTGTAAACTTGCACCTTAATAAATTCCCCTTTTTAAAAGCCATTCCATTTCTGGTATATCACATTCTTGCAGCTTACACACTGAATAACATATATGTTGACAAAAATATTTCATTGACATTTACATTTGCCATGTGCCATGATGATAGCTTGGTGATGAATAATCATAAAAGCCTTCTACCAATGCTATTATTCATTATACTAAAATATATACAAATTTCAACTGAAAATAATTATCCTCTAATTTCCCCTGAACCTACCAGTACCTCAACAAATATAGAGTATATTTTCAATGAAAAATACTATGTTGACAGAGAAGAATTAATAGATGATGTCAACAACATCAAGTTTATAACCCATACAGTGATTCTATATAATCATTATAGATAAATTTATTGAAATTTTGAATTATAAGGACATAATTTTTTCTGTCTGCACTAAAACCTGGACCTCATTTTCTACCTCAGCTTCATTTATAATCATGAAAAACTGGGGGAAAAACTATAATGTCTCTCAATAGTTGAATAGATTCAAACAAAGGACTGGAGTTTGTCAATAGAATATTGTTCAGTGAAGGGAAAAAAAGAGCTTTCAATCCATCAACATTTTTGATGGTCTACTACATTTTTCTGGTCTTTCCTTAAAGATTTAGTTTTATTCCATAGAAGCTTTAGGGAAAGGTTCTTAGTAGAGTGCCACGGCAGTTGTTGTTCAACCCCCCCCAGGCAGCAGCATGGGGGATGTTTGTTTAGGATGCTCCCTGATTGTTTCTATGAGAACCTGGTGAGCTTCCTGGAGGGGACAGGAGGAAGAGCCCAAATCCCCCTCTCTGGACTCCTATAAGTTCCACACTCTACTGCTGGTCTACATTCAGCACTTAGCAGTTCATTAAAGTCTCTATCTAAATACTAGATCTTTATACAGGCTTATAAAGGGTGAAGGGTGGTTCCTGCCACAGATAAGCAACAAATTTTGTTCCTGTTTCTCCCTGCCTGCACCTGTCTCCCTCTAGATTTACAAGGTAGTTTTTCACCACAACCTTAATTCTAGCATGCTTTTAGGAAAAGTCAGTTTGCCCAGCTTTTAATTTTGTTATAGGAATGGGAGGGATTTGCCTGCTAACTCTCTACAATCTCAAATAGAGTCCTTTGAGTTTTTTGCCACTGTTCTTAGTCATCTCAGTAAATCTCCCAAGTAAATCTGCCTAATTAAAAGTATTTCAGTTTCACTGTGGTATACATTCCACAGTGTTTTCTATCTCTAGGGATTTTTTTCCTTTGCTTACCCTGAGGGAAAATCCCCATCCTTTCTATTCAAGTGAAATGTTTGAACAATTCAATGAAGCATCTTCCCCAAAAAATCAAAGAAGTAATGAAAAATAATATTCTGCATATAATTGTCTATTAGTTACAATAATATAGAGAGAACTAAACTAGTGGATTGCTTATTAAATTTCATTTCATACCTGACCCCATGCTGTGGTTGTTTGATATTGTTTTATCATCTATTAGTCATAAATTATCAGATCAACCCATTTCTATGGTTACACAGATATATTAACCAGATACAAATGCAGTTTTGACCAAATTCATTACAACACTTAAAATGGGTACCTTATACTCCATGTAATTTATGGTTTAGTTTAAACAATTACATATTTATGAAGGAGGAAAAGGTATTTCAGTCATATCATCAAGCGACTGGCTTACAGCAAATATAGTAATAATATGATTTATTATATTTTTCCAAAATAATTTATACAGTCTGATTGAATTTAGATTTACTACATTTTCAGATCCTGTGCTGGTTTGAATTTGTGGTGGACCCCAGAAAAGCCATGTCCTTTTGCCCTCATTCAATATTGCTGGCTGAGAGCATTTTTATTGTTCCCACAAGGATGTGGCTCACCCAATTGTGGGTGTAAACTCTTGATTAGAGGGAGATGTGATTCCACCTATTCCAGGTGGGCCTTGACTGGAATCCTTTAAAAGAGGAAATGCTTTGGAGAGAGAGTCCTTTTTGAGAATGAGGAGAGCACCAAAAATCCATGACAGGATGATGAGAGAACTACAGAGTCCACCAACCTTTGGAGATGAAGGAGGAGAAGGCCACTGGGGAGCTTCATGAAGCAAGATGCCTGGAGAGGAAGCTAGCAAATGTTACCATGTTCACTACATGCCTTTCCAGTGGAGAAAGAAACCCTGAACTTCATCAGCCTTTCTTGAGTGAAGGTAACCTCTTGTGGGTGTCTTAATTTGGACATTTTTTATAGACTTCTTTAATTGGGATATTTTCTCAGTTTTAGAACTGTAAACTACAACTTATTAAATTCCCCCTTTTAAAAGCCATTCTAGTTCTGGCATATTGCATTCTGGCAGCTAGCAAACTAGGACAGATCCTAAAGGACTGGTTTATAGTGTTTAATAAACATTTGTTCAATGAATAAATCCATCACTCAGTTCTATGTTGACACAACATATGGTGAGTTTCTCTGGATAAATACTGTGTCAGCAGAGGTTCACCTATGGAAAATACAGATTTAAGATTCATTTGTTGTTTTTCATTAATATTAAAGTATTATTAATAATTTCATACAATATTACATATTATGCTACCCATCAGGTTTACACTCATTTTGTAAATAAAGTATAATACTATGTTGTATTTTATCAAGTGTCAAAGATTTATGTCTGTGTGTCAGCAAGAAATTAGTTAATTTTAATGGGATAATTTATTCTGGGATCTGAAGGGTGTTAAAATGTTAGTGATGTTTTTAATAAGTTGCATTGTAAAATACTAGGAAAGATTAGATTTGACTTCTCAGGCATCATTCTTTGCCAAAGCTAGTATAGGCATATCTAAACCTCACAGGTTGGGTGGGCTGCAGTAGCTCCTCAGACAGAGATCTTACCTGACATACCAGAGACTTGGTTTTGATTCCCAGTGCATGCCCATGCAAAAAATAATAATAATAATTTTTTAAAAACTCACAGGTTTAACTCTAGAAAACTGAATTAACTTTTCCAATACTGTTTCTGCTTTTCTGTAAAAAAAAAATCCAATGAATAATTATTAATATCTTCTTCTTCATAAAATAGGCAGTGAATTCTTTCCATAACATTTATTCTCCTACTTAGGACCTTACCTAACACCTTGAAGAAAAATATAGATTTGGGCATTTAGGGTGTCTACGGTAGCAAGAAAAATGTCCATAAATCATATCTCATACCTTTAGATATACATCTTACTTTATTAAATTTCTACTTTAAATAAAGGGAATTACCTGCAGAGATATAAACAATGGTCTTTTTTGGTTAAAGATGATAAATTATACATAGTGGATAATTTCTTCATCTGAAAATCCAAACAAAGTTTGTTGTAAATGGTAGAAATTGCATCCAAATTAATGAAGAGAATCAGAATCAGGCCATCATTGGATGGTAATTTTCAGTAACTTTGGGGGAATAGAAAGATGGAAAAGTGGAAACTAATGTAGCTAGATAGATGGAGCTGGAGCCTTTTGGATTTAAAAATCATCTACAAAGGTCACCAGTTCCATAATTAAAACACTTGTGGATAGACAATATACAATGAAAGCACCCACCATCATGAAAAACATTAAAATTGCAAAGAATCTAACACAAGGATTTCTAAAAAGCCCCCAACAATAAAAGGAAGTGGATTTGCCTTTAGGAAATAAATATGAAGAAACAAAGAAAAAAAAGAAAGTGAAAATAATTATCATCAGCACCAATCCTGTGAAGGACTCTCCTCAAGAAATTGAACACACCTGAAAATTGTATAAAGGGGCTTTGAATCTTCACCATTTTCTAACCTGATTCGGTGACTAGGGTTGTGGCTTTTCTTTGCTTGCTTTGCTTTGATTTTTTTAAAGAAAATTGACTGCTATTTCTCTATACTCATATGTTTTAATTTGTGAAATAGTCTGTGTGATGTTTTCATACATGATCATTGTATTGTTAGGGTTCTCTAGAGAAACAGAATCAACAGAAAACACTCACAAATATAAAATTCATAAAAGTGTCTCAAGTAACCTTGGGAATGCAGAATCCAAAATATGCAGGGCAGGCTGTGAAGCCAATAATTCCGATGGAGGGTCTGGACGAACTCCACAGTAGAGGCTCACTGGCCAAAGCAGGAAGAGAGCCTGTCTCTTCTGAATCCTCCTTAGAAGGCTTCAGTGATTAGACTAAGCATCACTAATTGCAGAAGACATGCTCTTTGGCTGATTACAAATGGAATCAGCTGTGGATGCAGCTCTAATAATAATACAGATAATAATGTATCTCTAATAGATACATGAGGCCACACTCAAAAGTGGTAGTTCCATAGATTTTTACATAACATACTCATCCACAACACTGTTAGGGAAAATGTTGATAATTCCAAACTTTTTACTGATATTTTAGTTCAGATGATAAAAATAAATAGGCAGAAGGTAAATGGACTATATCACACAGAGAAAAATCAATAATGGGAGCTATATACCACTATCTGTTCTACATGTAACTTTGAGGAAAATTAGGGATCACAAAGAAGAAAGGAAAAATCATATAGAAAAGATGAGTACAAAACATATAAAACAATTCAAAATAATATATGTGAAAAATAACCAGCATCCAATGCACAAAAAATAAGAAATAATGCAAGCAAGGAAAAAAAAGATAGAAGAAGAAAAGAAAAAGAAGAAAAATCTGTTTCTGAAAAATGCCAAATACATTTGTAAATGTGAGAGAATTCTTGGCAAATTCAATGTTTTTAAAAAGATGGAGATTTATTAAAAGGGAAATGCAATGCCACTCAAAGTACAAGCTGATTATAGCAATAAGGAGAAATAAAAGGAAGAAGAATATAAGAAAAGGAACAAAAGAGATATGGTTTATATAATAATATTTGCAAAGAAGCTAAAGTGTAATTATAAGTCAAACCTCAAAATCCCCAAAAATGTGATACTGTAGCAAATAAAAAATGGTGATATGGAAGACAAACAAAATATTCTTTCCAAATTCAAAAGAAGAGGGGACAAGATGGTGGCATAGTAAGGTGTGAAATTTAGTTTTTCCTCCAGAACAGCTAGTAAATAGCCAGAAATGGTACAGAACAACTCTGGGGGAACAGCTGAGATCCCACGCAGAACTGTAAATCCCCCAGAATACAGAGGCTGGCACCCCATCCCCATGGGCATGGCAGGCTGCTTCCCTGAGGGGAAAGAAACAGACTTCACTAGTAGGAAGGGCTTTGCTCAAACAAGCTCCAACTGGGGAATTAATAAATTCTGACTACTGAAAACAGGCCTTTAGTGCAAATAAATCTGGAATAAACACTAAAGGAACTAGGAGTTTTTGCTCCAGCAGAGAGAAGCCAGGGCTGACAGAAAAAAAAAACAGAGGCTTTTTGAGTGGAACAGCATAAAATCCTGGAAAGGGCTGGACCTCAAGAAAAGAGGGCATATAGAGCTTTGACATACATAGAGCCATGAACCAACTCAAGCTCTTGATTGGCAAACCCAAAGAAAAGGGGTATAGCTCTGAAAAGGCTTTTTTTTTTACTCCTTTAAAACTCCTTTTTTACTCCTTCTTTTTACTCATTGTATAGAACTGGAAGCACGCTCAGGCCTCAGCTCTGCCCCAGGCAAGGGTGGAACTAAGGCAAGTTTGAGAAACAAAGTAACTAGTTAGCTAAAAGGGGTTACTTCCCTAAAGGCCATATCTTCCTCAAGAAAAGGGGAATGGGGCCCATCTCCAGTGGAATCCCTCCTTTAAGAAATCTTGGCTCCCAGTTCTGGAAAACAGAAGCAATCAAAGCCCACCTACTCCTCAACCATGCACATGGCAGGGAGAGACTGCTGAAATTAAAGACATCACATTACTTTAAACTGGTGGGAAGCTGTAGGCAGAAAAGTGCCACATGCTAGGCAGGACAGGAAAAGCACAGGATCTTGAGGCTTCATAGAAAAGTCTGACAATCTACTGGGTCTCACCCTCAAGGAAAACTGATGCTGGCTACTCTCTCATCCTGAGACATGGCTCCGTATGGTCTGGTAAAATCTGACTGGGGTCTATAATATCTGAAGAGACCTTCCTCAAAAAAAAGAAAAGAAAAGAAAAGGCTCCATATAGGCAAAGCAAAAAATAGAAAAATAAGAACTGGAAAATTCTGTTCATTTAAACAGAATCTATGCTAGAAGTCTAGAATAAGGTGACCTTAATGTCAAAGAACAGATAGAGACAAAAGCCATCCAGCAAGAAAAGCCTAGGTAAAGAAGAAGAAACAACCTCCAGAATAAACTAATTGCAGAAATCAAATGCCTAGATGCCAGAAGAAAAAAATAAAAACCAAGTCATACTAGGAAAATTGAAGATATGGTCCAGTAAAAGTATGAAACCAACATGTCAAATAATATACTGGAGTTGAAACAAATAATTTAGGATGTTTGAACAGGCATGCAAAGTCTCATAAAAAGTCAAATCAATGAGTTGAGGGAGAATATAAAGAAGACATTGGGTGAATATAAAAAAGAACTCAAAAACTTGAAAAAAACAAATAAGTTCTGCAGAATGAAAGGCACAATAGAACAGATGAAAAAAAAAATGGAAACCTACAACAATACATTTGAAGAGGCTGATGAAAGGATTAGTAAACTAGAGGACCAGACACCTGAAATCTAACACAGAAAGGAAAATATAGGGAAAAGAATGGAAAAATATACAGAGGGTCTCATGTAACTGAATGACAACATGAAGCCCATGAATATACAGGTTATGGGTGTCCCAAAAGGAGAAGAGAGGGGGAAAGGAGCAGAAAGACTAATGGAGGATATAATCACTCAAAAATTCCCATAATTTACAAAAGACAAAATTACAGATCCAAGAAGTACAGTGTACCCAAAGCAGAATAGATTCAAATAGATATACTCCAGGACACCTAGTGATCAGATTGTCAAATTTTAAAGACAAAGAGAGAATGTTGAAAACAGCAAGAGAAAAGCAATCCATCACATACAAGGGAAGTTCAATAAGACTATGTGTAGATTTCTGAGCAGAAACCATGAGGGCAAGAAGGAAGGGGATTGATATATTTAAGGTTCTGAAAGAAAAAAGATGCCCAAAAGAATTCTATACCCAACAATACTGTCTGTCATGGTCAGGTTCACATGTCAACTTGGCCAAGTGGTGGTACTTGTTTGTCTGGTTGGGCAAGTGCTGGCCCATCTGTTGCTATGAGGACATTTCATAGAATTAAATCATTATCATGTCAACTGCATCACAGCTGATTCCATTTGTAATCAGCCAAGGGGTGTGTCTTCTATAATAAGTGGTGCTTAGTCTAATCACTGGAAGCCTTTTAAGGAGGAATCAGAAAAGACAGGCTCTCTTCAAGGTTTCTTTCTCAAGTGAGAAGGCACATGGTGAACATAGTCACAGATTCTCTCTGAGCTGGAATGGTGAGCAATGCGTCATCTGCTAGCTTTCTCTCCTGGCTTCCTGTTTCATGAAGTCCCCAGGAGGCGTTTTCCTTCTTTATCTCCAAAGCTCGCTGGCTGTCAACTCTGCTTCACGATGCTGCAGCATTCTCTGCTCTCTCTGAATCTCCTTCATTATTCAAAATGTTTTCTCTTTAACAGGACTCTAGAAGCCTTTCAAAACCCACTCAAATGGGCGGAGACATGTCTTCACTCTTGATTAAATCACATCTCCAAGGAGATGATCTGATTACAGTTTCAAACATACAGAATTGAATAAGGATTATTATACCTTTATGAAATGGGACTTTGGTTAAAACATGGCTTTTCTAGGGTACATACATCCTTTCAAACCAGCACAGATAGATAAGCAAAAAATATAGATTAAAAATAAATAAATAATAGAGGGAACAAATGTTAAAATAAATTGGGTAGAGAGAAATGCTAATGGTCAATGAGAGGGAGGGGTAAGTAGTGTGGTATAAATGAGTTTGTTCTTTATATTTCTTTTCCTGGAATGATAAAAATGTTCTGAGAAATTATCATGGTAATGAATATACAATTATGTGATGATATTGTGAACCATTGATTGCACACCAAATATGGAACATTCGTATGTTAAGAATGCTCATGTTGTATGTTGATAGATTTTATTAATAAAAATTTTTAAAAAACAGGACCAATATACCTGAGTATACAGGAGAATCACTTTAGACCCAAGGACAAAATTATAGTGAAAGCAAAAGGTTGGAAAATATATTTCACACAAACAACAAGCATAAAAAGTAGACATAGTTATACCAATATCAGACAAATTAGACATCAAATGTAAAATAATTAAAAGCAACAAAGAAGAATATTACTTATGAATAAAAGGGACAATTCATCAAGAGGATATAACAATCATAAATATTTATGAACCAAACCACAGTGCCCAAAAATACATGAGGCAAACAACACTGAACGGAGAAGAAGACACTTCTAAAATAATAGATGGAGACTTCAATACACCACTCTCATCAATGGATAGAACTACTAGACAGAGATCAATAAGGTAACAAATATCTTGAAAAATATGCTGAATAATTCTCATAGATCATTCTCCAGGATAGACCACATACTTGGTCACAAAGCACAAAGTTTGAATAAATTTTAAAAGATTGAAATTATACAAAACATTTTCTCATACCATAATTAAATGAAGCTGGAAGTCAATAACAGATGGAAGACTGAAAAATTCAAAAATATGTGGAGGTTAAACAACACACTTTACACAACTAGAAGGCCAAGGGAGAAATAGCAAAATAATTCAGTAAATATCTCAAATGAAATTGGGAACACAAGATATAAAAAAAAGAAGAAATAGCAAAAATAGAGGAATCAACTGCTTACCTGCAGGAACTAGAGATAGAATGACAAGTCAACCACAAACTAAACAGAAGGAAGGAAACAGCAAAGATTAGAGCAGAAATAAATGAAATTGAGAACATGAAAACAATAGCGAGAGTCAACAAAACCAGAAGTTGGTTCTTTAAGAAAATGAATTAAATCAATGAACCCTGCAATAGGTTGGCAAAGAAAAACTCTTGGGTACAAAGAAAACAGACATTGATGGTGTGGAAAATTCTGGACTTCCAGAAAGTGAGTTATCAGTGAATAGGGCCCCACATGAGGATTTAAGCAAACATGGAAGCTGTCAGCCATTTCGGAAAAGCCAGAGTTGGAGATCAAGTTATCCAGAAAGGATCTGTAGAACATCCTATTATCTAATGGTATGATCTCAGTATACTGTATAGAAAACCAACAAGAGTGTTGTGGGATCTGTACAAATGGAATCACTGTCAGTCTGGACTAAAAGGAAAAGAAAAGGGACAAATATGAGGAAAAAATGTCTTCAGAGGCAGAACCATGGGATTTAAGGTCTGGAACCAGGAAACCTTGACCCAGGAGAGTGGCTGCACCCATACAAAGTAGAAAGGGTAAGTTTGCCCTGGGAGCAGAGTGTGGGTCTTCAACTTCATTGTTCAGGAACAGTTGTGCCACCTCAAGCCTCAGAGAGGGTGGAGTGGGGATTGTGGGCAGCCTGTCTGCTACCCCATTTTCTGGAGGGGCTGAGATTGTACCCCAAAGATGACAGAGATCCTGGGTGCTGCCCTAATGTATGGAGAGGGTGGAGCTGAGAAAATGGTGCTCTTGCCAATGAACCCTAGTGTTGTAGCACACCTCAGCATTTGGAGACAGAGTAAGGCCACTGCACAGGCCCTTGGAAAGGGTAGGACTGCTGCTCTATAAAGCTCCAAAGATAAATGACTCTCAGACTTTGAAATCCAATGGAGTTTGTGACCTCTGTTTACCTTTCAATTTCTCCCTATGCCAGTGGGAATATGTATCCTATGACTGTCCCTCCTTTGTATTTTGACAGCAGATAACTTGTTCTGAGTTTCACAAGTCCAGACCCAGAGGACAATTTTTGCCTTAGAACAGGCCATGCCTGTAGCTGACTTTGATGAAATTTTGTACTGTTCTAACTTTGTATTATATTTGTATAATACTGAAATGTTTTAAGGCTTTGTATAATACTGAAATGTTTTAAAGCTTTGTGATATTGTGATGGAGTGAATGTATTTTGTATATGGATAAAACATGTCTTTTGGGGGATCCAGATGGTGGAATGTGCTAGTTTGAAAGTATTATGTACCCCAAAAAAGCCATGTTTCAATCCTGATTCAATCTTGTGGAGGTAGCCATTTCTTTTAATACTAATTCAATACTGTAAGTTGGAAACTTTTGATTAGATTATCTTCATGGAGATGTGGCATGCCCAAATGTGGGTGTAGCCTTTTGATTAGATGGAGATGTGTCTACACCCATTCCAGGTTGGTCTGGCTTGGTATATTAGAGTCTTTAAAAGGGGAAATATTTTGGAGAAACTTCAGAAATGACAGAGACACTTCTAGAACAGTTTCTTAACAAAATAGTGACACAGATGTTCTGAGATGCTTGGATCTCATCAAACATCACCATGAGATGTTAAGCAAGTTAAACCTGGAGAAATCCAAGGGAAGTCAATGACAAAAGCCAACCCCAGAAAAGAAAACTGAGGACCCCCCACAGGAATAGAGGCAGAAAGCATTGGAGCCCAAGAGCAAAAGACCAGCAAGGGACAAGCACACCTTCCCACTGAACACAGGTGTTCCAGATGCATTGACCTTTCTTGGATTAAGGTGCCTTTCCCTGGATTCCTTAGTTTGGACATTTTCATCAGTTTAAAACTGTAAAATTGGGTGGGCCACGGTGGCTCAGCATGCCATGCCAGAGGACCCGGGATCTATTCCTGGTGCTGGCCCGTGTAAAAAAAAAAAAAAAAACTGTGAAATTGTAACATTAAATTCCCTTATAAAAGCCATTATATTTCTGGTATATTGCATTCTGGCAACTTACAAACTAATACACAGGTGTATACTCAGAGTCATAGAAAGCAGGAACATAAATGGACATTTGCATACCAATATTCGGTATGCAAACATTATTCACACTTGACAAGAGATGGAAACAATCTAAATTTCCATCAATGATGAGTGGCTAAACAAACTGAGGTATATACATATGATACAATATTATACAAATGTAAGATGGAATAAACTCATCACACATGCAACAATATAGGATGAACCTTGAAGTCATTATGTTCAGTGCAATAAGCAAGAAACAAATGGACAAATAGTTTATGGTCCCACTAATATGAACTAACCATAATGAGCAAAAATCACTGAGAACATAGGTCATAAGGAGATAGAAAGAGGGTAGAGATTGAGCATTTGATGGTGAAGGAATACAGAAATGTTCAACAGGATTGACTGTAAAGATTCAAAAATGGATAACACAGTATTATGTGGTGGTAGCACAATATTGTAAGTATGATGAACAAAGATGAGTATGAGTATTGTTCTAAGAGAAGGCTAATGTCATGTATGAAATCAGAAGGAAAGATGAATGATAGAAATTGGGACTGTATAACTAGGTGACTCCTACAGTGGACAATGATGTTGATTACCTGTACAAACATGACAGTTTCTACATGAGGGAGAATAAATGAGTGTCACAGTTGCAAAGTGTTGAAAATGGGATGGTATATGGAAAAAAATGCAATCAATGCAAACTAGTATTAATAGTTAAAAGTAACATTATAATATTTTTTCATTAATTGTAACAAGACAATATATAAAAGCTAAATGTCTATAAGAG
Organism: Tamandua tetradactyla; assembly: GCF_023851605.1. Taxonomy (NCBI): domain Eukaryota; kingdom Metazoa; phylum Chordata; class Mammalia; order Pilosa; family Myrmecophagidae; genus Tamandua; species Tamandua tetradactyla. Next base: position 121,974,311 of record NC_135333.1, read on the forward strand.
AAGGATATAAGGTGGACATACAGGATCCTTGTTGCCGTTGTTTCTCCTTTTTATTTTTTATTATTTTAATTTTCTCCTCTTCTTTCTTTGCAGAAGAAAGGGAAATATTCTCATATAGATTGTCACAGTGAATGCATAACTATGTGATTATAATGGGAGCCATTGATTGTACACTTAGGATGTATGGTATGGAATTTGTGTAAAACTGTTTAAATATAAACAGAAAGATACAAGTGCTGAAGAAGATGTGGATAGACAGAGATACCTATTCACTGTTGTTAGGGAAGGAGAATGGTGCCAGTCCCTCTGGATGGCAGTGTGGTGATTCTACAGGAGACCAAGTATAGGGTTACCATATGATCCTGCCACTCCGTTATTTATATACTTGAAAGAACTGAAAGCAGGGACGTGAATAGACATTTGTGCACTGGTGTTAATGGCATAATTATTCACAGTTTCCAATGGATGGAGGAGGCCTAAGAATACATTGACTGATAAATAGGACAAATTGTGTTTACATATTGGTAATATTAATCAACTGAATGGAAGAATGAAATCATGAGGCATGCAACTTGGTGAATGAACCTAGATGACATTATTTAACTGAAGCAAGCTAGAAACAATAGGGCAAATATTGTATAGTTTCACTAATGTGAACTAACTATAATGATCAAACTCTGAGAACTGAGTTCAAGAGCATGGGTTATCAGGGTATGGAGACTGAGCAGAATTTGAGCAACTGATGATTAGGGCATACAGGATATTCAATAAGGTATATTGTATAAGTTCCTAGATTATAAATTCTTATGCCACTTACATCTAAAATTTCCTAAATTTTAGTTGTTATTACTAAATTCTGAGATGCTATGTTCTTTGTATATACACTGCTACTTTCCTAGAAATTTCATTATCTGTGTGAGACCTGAGACTCAGAGTTAGAGTTCTGCAGCTCTGAGAGTTACAATTACTCCATACAGCAACTGTTAAAGAAGCTGAAAAAGAAATCAGACTTCAATTAGGGATATGAAAGAAATGAACCTGGTTAGGACTAAGGGAAATTAGAGTATATGGAGAAGGAGGATATGGATATTGTCTGTATTTTAAAACTTTCTGTGGGAGACCAAGGAAGAGATATTTTGTTTCAAAATTTAAATTTTCTATAGTACACTATCTGGTTCAACCTGTTGGGTCAGTTATATAAACAATATAATTACACCCAACCTAGAATAGGGAATGAGATCTTGCTACTCTGTACAGGTTAATTTAATATCCAGATACATTCTATGGCATTTTGGGATTGAGAATGCCTTCTTGACCAAAATGGGGAAAAGAAATGAAACAAAATAAAGTTTCAGTGGATAAGAGAATTCAAGTACTGTAGAGAGTCATTCTGGAGGTTATGCTTATGCAAGCTTCAGCTGGTTATTGCAAATTGCCACAATATGCCTAGCCCCCATCAACAATATTCCTGAAAACCCTTGAGTATACCCTGGACTCTATCTAAGATTTTATAAATGTTTTTCTTAGTAAGTTTTTTTTTTCAAAAAACTTAAGGCATCTAGATTAATCCTATGTCAGATAAGTCCTGAAACCCAGTGGTATCAGTCTCTCCAAGAACATCATTCAGTTTCATACCTCTACCCCAAAAGGTCAACAACCATTCCAGCATGAAGATGTTAAAATGGTCATTGTCCATATATCCCTAAATATTGAGAGAATGATCAAATGAAAGGGAGGAAGTGTAACTCTGAAATTAGGTTCTAATTAGCCATCACTATGGCTATTGACTCAATATATAGATTTTTCCTTCAGTTTCTAGTGTTTTAGACTAGCTAGAAGGAAATTCCCGATATTGTTGAACTTCCTGTAGTCTTGGCCTTTGATAACAATTGTATAACTATATAGTTTGATCAGGTGATTCTGTGCTTGTAAAAACCTTGTGACTGACACTCCCCTTATCCAGTATATGAGTACATGAGTTTTAAAATAAAGACCAAAAAGTAATAGGGGTGGATAAGCAGTGTGGTATGTCTTGGGAGTTCTTTATTTTTATTTCTTTTATTTTTTGATATTATGAAAATGTTCTAAAATTGATTGTGGTGATGAATGCACAACTATATGATGATGCAGTGAACCATTGCTATTATACATTTGATGGATTATATGGTATGTGAATATATCTTAATTAAAATTGCATTTAAAAAAATAAGAGATTGAATCAGAAAGGAAAAACCCAACAAACAAAAATGCAGGACAAGATGGCTTCACTGGTGAATTTTACTGAACACTGCAAGAAGAATTAACACCAATCCTATTCAAATTCCTTCAAAAAACTGAAGGGGAGGGAATACTACCAAACTCATTCTATGAGGATAACATCGTACTCATAACAAAGCCAGAGAAATATACAAGAAAAGGGTAGGGAGGGTGATGTCTAAATATCAACCATAAATGGAAATCATTTGTGTATTCACCAATAGCTATGTTCTTCTGAGTATCAATTAAGGTACAGGCAGTAAAATATAATTACCACCAATGTAGATTTCACACAAGGGACTCCATATTAAGGCTGGCATTGGTGGAGGAGGAAAAGGGAACACAAAATTCACTCAGAAATAATAACTATCACCTCAGAGATTAGCTTTTAATCAGGTAGTGCATGTCTCTGATTTCTGGGGAAATGTCATAAAAGGATCGATTGCTCAGGAATAAGGTGGATATCTGGAACTCAGAAGCTCAAAGTAATGGCTGTATAATGTACGAATTCTTACTTATGAAGATGTGATGCTGTATGTTTGCTTCTAGTCCCTGGAAAGTCAGAGGAGATACCCCACAAACTTAGTGTAAAGGTTATTGGAAGGCTGTGGAGAGGCAACTTCTGGAATCTTAAAATGAGCTTAAGCTGGGACCAATTGCCTCTATGAAGTCACCACTGCTGGGGTCATATAGACAGATACCAAGGGAAAAAACATCACTTTCTTTTCTCCTACTTTCTCATTTTGTTCCAGTGCCATTTTGAAACCAGCTGTTAGACAAGACCAGGTAATGCAGTTTACAGAGTATGATGCCCAAATTTTAGGGTTAGATACTGAAGGGTCGATTTAGAGCTGAAAGATGATCCACAAATAATAAGTATATTCTGCTTCTGGCAATAAGTGTGATTGTAACCCCTTACCATCACAATTATAGATAGGTATTTTTTACTAAGTGGGGACATGAAATATAGGCATAAATGCTATGTCAATTAACAATGAAAATATGTATTAGCCTCTGCATTATTCTCCATCTGATCTTCTACAGGGTGGTTACTGATCATTCAAATGATACCTACTCAGATCCCAAAAGGAGCAAAATGTATATTGGTGAGTATTCAGCCAATTTGCATCTGACATATATAAGGGGTGAAAAACAGATTTTTTAAGCCATTGAAATTTGATGTTGTAAGTTAATGAAGCACATTTTAGTCCATCGTGAATAAGGTACTTTATGAATAATGGGTTTATAAAAAAAACTGCGGAACATACCACAGTTGCTATGATTTTCCTTGCCTTATTATCCCGCCATATTTTCCAAATATACTTCATACAAGAAATTTTGTTGGTGTTGAATTTATAATTTAAATATCACATGAAATATTTTAAGAGAGACTTCCAGGAAGATGGAGGAGCAGAGTGGTTTGCGTTCATTCCTGCTCCATGAAACAAGAGAAGAGGGGGCGAAAATGATGGGAATGCAATCCCAGGGTGTGAGTACATAAACCGGGTCTCTATGGTATGTGAGGGAGGAGCGAGGTGGGAGGTCAGCACCGGAGAGTGGGTGGGTGGATCAACCATGATCAACACAGGAGTCAGGCTAAGGCATGAGCTGCAGTGTGATCAAAGAGAGCTGACCGTCCCTCCTCTCCAGTCTGCCCCAGCTACCTGCTGGGAAAACTTCCCTGCGCAGGTCAACAGCGCCCTGGGGAGTGGCATTCCCGATTGTCCAATGCGATCACTCCACCAGGTATGGGGAATAGCCATCCATCCCTTCAAGCACAGTGTTCTGCGGATCTTCCAGGCTCTATGGGTGGGCTGATCCCCCAGGTGCTCGTCAGCTCCGGAGTACTGAGCGCCGGGACTGGCAATCCGATTGCTGCGGGCTGAGAGCAACTCCCAGCCGTGCGTGTGGTCTTCAAACAGCTGCAGTCAAGTGGAGCAGGCCTGAGGGAGGAGATACCTGGGATTGCCACCTGCTGGTGTGAAGGGGTAAATACAGTCAGGCTAAAGCTATCTGCCTAGGATTTTTTTTTTTTTTACTTTTTTTTTTTTTTCCTCATAGGCAGGCATCAGAAATCGAAACCCGGTCTCTGGCATAGCAGGTGAGATTCTGACTACTGAGCCACTACGGCCCGCCCTATGTACATTTTTATTTATTTCCTAATACTCTTTTTTCTTTTTCTATTCTTTATTTTTGAATATATTTTCTATATATTTTTTTACTAGTGGTATAATTGGTTTTATTATTTTTAATATATACTTTATATTTTTACATTTTTATTGGTTATTTTTTATTTCTTTTTTTTCATTATCCTATTTCATTTTTCTTAAATTTTCTCTCCCTTTGGTGGATACCAGTCTGAGTTCACTCCCAGTATATCATGGGGTGTCTCCTTCTGATTCTGGGGCCTACTACTGTTGAGGTGTGTTCTGTTGTTGTGCTTGTTGGGTTTTTTTTTCATATTTTTAAATTTTTTCTTATTTTATTAGTATTATTACATTTTTGTTTTGGGGGGTGCAGGGGCCGGGAATCAGACACAGGTGTCCCACTTGGTGGGCAACCATTCTACCATTTGAAGTACTCATGCACCCTGTCCTAGCTTTAAATAGACCCTCAAGATGACTTGTACTTGTATCTCCTACATGAGATCCAGAACTTGATTAGGCAGGGAATAACGACAAACCATGTACAAAGAGAAACCTTCAATGCAAAAATAAGTAAATAGAAAGCTTTAGATGAGTGAAGGAAACCAACTTGCAGAATAGCTATATTAAAAGAATCAGGGTGCTGGGTGATTCAATAGCAAAATGCCCGCCTTCCATGTGGGAGACCCAGGTTCAAATCCCAGACCATGCACCTAAAAAAAAAAAAAAATCAAATGCCTGCAGGTAACAGAAAATCACAAAGCATGTGAAGATCCAAGCAAAAATGGCCCAGCCAAATGACCAAACCAAAACTCCAGAGGGAACACAGAATATAGATATCTATTTAAAAATAAAGAATATCAGGAGACACTAGAAGACCGTTAAGAAGATTTTGAAAGATTACATAGAAAAATGGGAGATCTCACAGAAATGAAAGATACAGTGGCCCAAATTGGAAATATACTAGAGGCACATGATAGCAGATTCAAAGAAGCAGAAGGAAGAATAAGTGAGCTAGAAGACAGAACAACTGAACAAGAGTACACAAAAGAGCAAATGGCAAGAAAGATGGAAAAAATTCAACTGTATCTTAGGGAAATGATAGACAACAAAGAGGCACATATTGGTGTCCCAGAAAGAGAAGAAAAGTATAAAGGGCTAGGAAAGTTAGTTGACGATATAATCAGGGAAATTTCCAAACCCTTATGAAATATATAAATATGCAAATCAAAAATACCCAACGAGCACAAAATAGAACAAATCTGAATAGACCTTCCCCCAGATACATACTAATCAAAGTGTCAAATATTAAAAAGAAACATAAAGTCCTGAAAGCAGCACAAGAAAAGCAATCTACTACATACAAGAGAAAAAGCATAAGACTGACTTCAGACTACTCAACAGACACCATGGAAGCAAGAATGCAGTGGTATGATATGTATTTGAGATCCTGACTGAGAAAAGCTTCCAGTCAATGTCTTTATCCATCCAATTTATCCTTCAAAATTGAAGGAATGATTAAAATCATCAAAGACAAAGATTGAGGGAACTAGTCAGTAAGAGAACTACTCTACAAGAAATACTAAAAGGAATCCAATCGGTTGGGAAAAAAGAAAAGAGAGGTCTGGAGGAAGGCACAGAATTGAAGGTCACCAGTAATGGTAATTTAAAGGATAAAAAGAGAGAGAAGGGAAAGAACATATAGATCTGACAAATAAAAACTAAAGGATGGGATGGTAGAGTCAAGAACTGCTTTTACAGAAATTACTTTGATGTTAACAGGCTAAACTCATCAATTAAAAGATGCAGACTGAAAGAATGGATAAAAATATATAATCCCTTTATATGCTGCTTACAAGTGGCACATTTAGACTCAAGAATACAATTAGATGGAAAGTAAGGGATGGAAAAAGATCCTCTATGCAAACTATAACCAAAAGAAAGCAGAGGTAGCTATACTAATATCAAATAAAATAGATGTTAAATGTAAAGACATCACAAAAGATAAAGAAAGACATTACATATTAATAAAAGGAACCATTCACCAAGAGAAACTAATAATTATAAGTGTTTACACTCTCAGGCAAGAAGCTCCAAAGTAGAGGAAGCAAACATTGGTAAAACTGAAGGGCACTATAGATATTTCAACAGTAATAGTAGAGACTTCAATACACCACTCTCCACTATAAATAGAACAACCAAACAGTGAATTAATAAAGAAATAGAGAACATAAACAATGAGATAAATGAATTAGATCTAGTAGACATATATAGATCATTACACCCCCCAAAACAGTATATATATTCTTCTCTAGCACACATGGAAATATCTCCAACATAGATTATATGCTGGGACACAAACTCTTTATAAATTTGATAAGATTGAAATAATCCAAAGCACGTTCTCTGACCACAACGGGATGAAGCTGGAAAGTAGTAATCACCAAATAACCAGCTTTCACAAACATATGCAGATTGAACAAAACATTCTTACATAATCTGTGGGTCAAGGAAGAGATTGCTAGAGAAATCAGCAAATATCTGGACATGAATAACAGTGAAAAGACAACATATCTAAACTGATGGGGTGTAGCAAAGGCAGTGGTGAGAGGGAAATTTATTGTACTAAATATCTATATTAAAAAACAAAAATAGCAAAATTTGAGGATTTAACCACTCCCCAGGATAATTTAGAGAAAGAACAGCAAACTGACCCCAAAGCAAATAAAAGAAAAGAAATAACAAAGTTTAAAGCAGAAATAAACAAACCAGAGAACAATAAAACAATAGAAAGAATCCATAAAACAGAAAGTTGTTTATTTGATAAAGTCAATAAAATCGATGACCACCTAGCTAGACTAGCAAAGACAAAAAGAGAAAGGACACAATAAACAAAATCAGAAATGAAAGGGAACTCATACCACAGATCATGAAGAAATTTAGAAATCTTAAGAGAATATTATGAACAACTACATGCCAACAAACTAGACAACTTAGATGGAATGGACAAATTCCTAGAAATACATGAATTGCCTATATTGACTCAAGAAGAAATAAATGATTTCAACAAACCAGTTACAAGTACAGAGATTCAATCGGTCATCAAATATCTTCCCACAAAAAGAATCCCAGGGCCAGATGGCTTCACAGGGGAATTTTATCCAACATTTCAAAAAGAACTAACACCAATCCTCCTCAAGCTCTTCCAAAAATTTGAGGAAAAAGGAATGCTACCTAACTTATTTTATGACTTAACATTACCCTAATATCAAAACTGGATAGGGAGGACCATGGTGGCTCAGTAGGCAGAGTTCTTGCCTGCCATGCTGAAGACCTAGGTTCAATTCCTGGTGCCTGCCCATGCAAAAAAGAAAAAAAAATGGATAAAGTTACTGCAAGAAAGGAAAACTACAGACCCATCTCTCTAATGAACATAGATGCAAACATTCTTAACAAAATACTAGCAAATCAAATCCAATGACACATTGAAAGAATTATACATCATGATCAAGTGGGATTTGTAGCAGGAATACAAGGGTGGTTCAACACAAGAAAATCAATGTAATCAGCACATTAACAAATCAAAAGTGAAAAAATCACATGATCATATTGATTGATGCTGAAAAAGTATTCAACAAAATCCAGCATCCTGTCCTGATAAAAATACTTCAAAAAGTAGGAATTGAAGGAAACTTTCTCAGGATCATAAAGGGCATATATGAAAACCCCACAGCCAGCATCATACTTGATGGTGAGAGACTGGAAGCATTCTCCTTAAGATCAGGAACACGACAAGGATGCTCATTGTCACAGTATTGCTTGACATTGTGCTAGAAATCCTAGCCAGAGTGATTAGACAGGAGAAAGAAATAAAAGTCATCCACAAAGGAAAGAAAGAAGTAAAACTTTCATTATTTGTAGGTGACATGATCCTATACTTAGAAAATCCTGAAAAATCTATGGCAAAGCTACTTGAGCTTATAAGCAAATTCAGCAAAGTGGCAGGATACAAGATTAATGTACAAAAATCAGTAATGTTTCTATACACAAGCAATGACCTATCTGAAGGTCATTTGAATTAAGGAAAATTCAAAAATAATAAACAAAAGAATCAGATATCAAGGAATAAGCCTAACCAGGGATGTCAAGGACTTGTACACAGAAAATTACCAAAAACAAATTGCTAAAAGAAATAAAAAATGACCTAAGTAGATGGAAAGACATTCCATACTCATGGATAGGAAGGGTGTATGTCATTAAGATGTCAATTGTCCCCAAACTGATCTACCAACTCAATGCAATAATGCCAACCAAAATCTCAGTAACCTACTTGAAGACTTGGAAAAGATGGTTATCCTATTTATTTGGAAAAAAAGAAATGTTGAATAGCTAAATATATCCTAAAAAGAGAACAGCGAAATGGGAAGATTATCACTTCTTGATTTTAAAGTTTACTATTAAGCCACAACATTCAAAACAGCATGGCAACTGGCATAAAGGTAGAAGCATTGACAAATGAAATAGAATCAAGAGTGCAGAGATAGACTACCAAATCTATGGACAATTGATCTTAGATAGGACTTCCAAATCCACTGAATTGGGCCAGAATAGTCTTTTCAATAAATGGACATGGGAAAATTGGATATCAATATCCAGAAGAATAAAAGAGGACCTCTACCTTACACCCTATATAAAAGTTAATTCAAAATGGGTTAAAGACCTAAATGTAAGAGCCAATAACATAAAATTTCTGGAATAAAATACAGGGAAACACCTTCAAGATCTAGTAATAGGAGGTAGCTTCTTAAACTTTACACCCAAAGCACAAGCATCAAAAGAAAAAATAAGCAAATGGGAACTCCTTAAGATCAAGTCTTTCTGCACCTCAAAGGATTTTGTTAAAAAGCTGAAGAGGCAGTCAACACAATGGAAGAAAATATTTGGAAACCACATATGCTGGTTTGAAAGGAAGTATGCCCCCTAGAAAAGTCATGTTTTAATCAAAATCCCATTTCATAAAGGTAGAATAATCCCTATTCCATACTGTATATTTGAAACTGTAATCAGATCATCTCCCTGGATGATGTGATTTAGTCAAGAGTGGTTGTTAAACTGGATTAGGTGATGACATGTCTCCACCCATTTGGGTGGGTCTTGACTGGTTTACTGGAGTCCTATAAATGAGGAAACATTTTGGAGAATGAGAGATTCAGATAGAGCAGCACCATGAAGCAGAGTCCACAAGTCAGTGGCCTTTGGAGATGAAGAAGGAAAATGCCTCCCGGGGAGCTTCATAAAACTGGAAGGCAGGAGAGAAAGCTAACAGATGGTGATGTGTTTGCCATGTGCCTTTCCAGCCAAGACAGAAGCCCTGACTGTGTTTGCTATGTGTCTTCTCAGCTGAGACAGAAACACTGAACTTCATCGGCCTTCTTGAACCATAGTATCTTTCCCTAGATGCCTTTGATTGGACATTTCTATAGACTTGTCTAATTGGGACATCTTCTCAGACTTAGAACTATAAACTTGCAACTCATTAAATTACCCCTTTTAAAAGCCATTCCATCTCTGATGTATTGCATTCTGGCAGCTAGCAAACTAGAACAGAGTTTGGAACTGGAGAGTGGGGTGCTGTTGTGGTTTGCAGATACCAAACATGTTGGAACAGCTTTTTAAATGGATAAGGGGAAGATTCTGGAAGAGTTGTGAAAAGCTTAATACAGAAGGCCTAGAATGCTTTGAAGAGACTGTTGGTAGAAATGTAGACTCTAAAGATACCTCTGACCAGGCTTTAGACAGAGATGAGGCCTATGTTATTAGAGACTGGAAGGAAGGTGACCCTTGTTTTAAAATGGCAGATAATTTGGCAAAATTGACTAGTGACTTTGGCTGGAAGGCAGATTTTAAAAGCCGTGAATTTGGATATTTAGCAGAAGAGATCTCCAAATTTAATGTCAAAAGGGCAGCCTGGTTTCTCCTCACAGCTAACGGTGAAATGTGACAGGAGAGAGATAAGCTGAAAACTGTACTCTTGAGTACAAAGAAACCAGAAATTGATGTCCTGGAAAATTCTGGGCCTCCATAAATGGAGACCACAGAGAATAGTGCTCTATGTGAGGATTTGACCAGATGTGGAATCAGTCAGCCATCTCAGAGAAAGCCAGGAATGGACATGGAGCTATCCAGGAAGGATTTGTGGAAATTCCTTATGTCTGATGGGCATGATCCAAGGCTACTGCATAGAAAGCCAATGAGAGTGCTGTGGGACCTGCATAAACAGAGCCTCTGCCAGTCTGAACTGTGGGGTTCAGAGAAGGGACACATTGGAGGAAAAATAATTTCATAGGCAAAACCATGGAGGCTGAGGTCTGAAGTCAACAAACCTCGGGCCATGAGAGTGGACCCATCCAAGCCCTTGAAGAGGGTGAGTTTGTCCCAAAGGCAGAGGGTGGGCCTTCCGCCTCATTGCAGTGGAAGAGTCATGCCACCTCAGGCTTTGGAGAGGGTGAAGCACATTCCTTTGGGTTTGGGGAGAGCCTGGCTGCCACCACATGGAGGGGTTGAGTGTGTGCCCCAAAGATGGCAGAGAGCCCAGGTGCAGCCCCGATGCTTGGAGAGGGTGGAGCTGAGGAAAACGTGGTCTCCCTAATATCCCCCAAGGTTGTGTTCAGAGAGAGGCAGGCCTCTGCATAGGTATTTGGAAAGGGAGGGACTGCTGCTTTCAGAAGCTCTGAGGCTAAATGATTCTCAAACTTTGAAATCTAATGGATGTTGCCCTGCGGGTTTTCAAAACTGTATGGGTCCAGTGACCCCTGTGTTCCTTCCTCCCTATGGAAATGTGTATATGTATCCCATGAATGTTCCTCCTTTGTATGTTGGCAGCAAATAATTTGTTATGAGTTTTCAAAGGTCCAGAGTAAATGCAAAAAATGTTGCCTTAGGACAAACCATGCCTGTAACTGACTTGATGAGATTGTATACTGTCTCTAAATTTGTACTTCATTTGTATTGCTACTGAAATGCTTTAAAGTTTTCTGATATTTGATGAAATTAATGTATTTTGTATATGGGAAAAACATGTCTGTTTTAGGGGCCAGAGGGTGGAATGTGCTGGTTTGAAAGGCAGTATGTCCCCTTGAAAAGTCATATTTTGATCAAAATCCCATTTCATAAAGGTGAAGTAGCCCCTATTCAATACTGTATGTTTTAAACTGTAATCAGATCATCTCCCTGCATGATGTGATTTAGTCAAGAGTGGCTGTTAAACTGGATTAAATGATGACATGTCTCCACCCATTTGGGTGGGTCTTGAATGGTTTATTGGAGTCCTATAAAAGGGGAAACATTTTGGAGAATGGGAGATTCAGAGAGAGCAGAGAATGCTGCAGCACCACAAAGCAGAGAGTCCATCAGTCCGTGCTTTGGAGATGAAGAAGGAAAATGCTTCCTGGGGAGCTTCATGAAACAGGAAGCCAGGAGAAGAAGCTAGCAGATGACACCATGTTTGCCATGTGCTCTTCCAGATGAGAGAGGAACCCTGACTGTGTTCATTATGTGCCTTTCCAGATGAGAGAGAAACTCTGACTGTGTTCACTGTGTGCCTTTCTGCTTGAGAGAGAAACCATGAACTTCATCAGCCTTCTTGAACCAAGGTATCTTTCCCTGGATACCTTAGATTGGACATTTCTATAGACTTGTTTTAATTGGGACATTTTCTCAGCCTTAGAACTGTAAACTAGCATCTGATTAAATTGCCCTTCTTAAAAGCAATTCTGTTTCTGGTATATTGCATTCCAGCAGCTAGCAAACTAGAACACCACATATCAGATAAGAAATTATACAGCTCAGCAACAAAATAACAAATAATCCAATTGTGAAATGGGCAGAGGATATGAATAGACACTTTACTGAAGAGCAAATACATGGCTTTAAAGCACATGAAGAGATGTTCATTTTCATTAGCTATAAGGGAAATGCAAGTTAAGATAGCAATGAGATCACCTCACACCTATAAGAATGGCTGCTAATAAACAAAAAGAAAGCTAAAATTGTAGGAGAGGATGTGGAGAAATTGGAATATTTATTCACTGTTGGTGGGAATGGTCCAGCTGCTGTGGGAGACAGTTTTGTGATTTGTCAGAAAACTGAATATTGACTTGCTCTATGACCCAGTAATACCAATACTTGGTATATATCCAAAAGAGCTGAGGGCAGTGACACAAACAGACATTTTCACACTGATATTCTTAGTGGCAGTGTTCACAATTGCCCAAAGATGGAAATAATTCCAGTGCCCATCCACAGACAAGTGGATAAACAAAACACAGTATGTATATACATATATACATACGATGCAATGTTATGCAGCAGTAAGATGAAATGATGTCCCAAAAAATATGACAATGTGGGTGAACATTGAGTACATAAGGCTGAGTGAAATAAGTCAGACCCAAAGGGACAGATGCTATATGATTTCACTATTATGACTCTGATAAGGGCAATCTCAAAGGTTGCACTTTAGAATATAGCAGACTCAGAGGAACACAAAAGCTAGAGATGGAGGAAAGACTACCCAAAGAGGTTGAATATAAATGCAAGGGAACAGACAGAAGTGATGGTAACTAATTAGCAGGTTTATAAGTAGCATTGCCATTTTGAAGGTGACTATGATTGAAAGGGGATATATTCTGCCATGTATCCAACTTATTAAATTTGCAATTATATTTCACATGAACTATTTCAGTGGTTCAATAGTGGGCAAAGAGTCAATAGTAGAAGGGTATGGGGGAAAACTAAAATTGCATGCTATGACCAACAGTTAACAGGAGGGCATCAACAGTACCACAACACTCCAGGGGTAATTAACTGGGGTGGGGTTGGGGGACAAGTAATAAGGAGTAATTTTGATTTGATAGTAGGTGACGTGTTTGCCAGTTCTTTGTCATTATGGACCTATGAAAATTGTCTAAAATTGAGAGTGCCACTGATTATAGAACCAAACAAAGACATTGTAAGACTATTTTTATTTTGGACATTATCCGCAGTGGTTCTGATGGATACAGTGACAGGTAAGCACAATGGCAAATGGTAATACATTTATATGATAGAATATAGTGTGGCTGCAAAAAGGAGGGACATCAAGGGGTACACAATGAACTGAATACACCTTGGGGACAATGGGTTCTGCAATTTAAGCCAGGAACAAAAATTTTTAAATATGCTAAGAAAATACTTATAAGAAAATGGAAGCCTAGACTATGGTCCCTTATAACAACCACATTTGGTCTGAAGTTGTAGATGTATTTCTGGATTCAGAGACACTGAGCTACATGTATATCCCTGGAACTTTGAGCAGCTCTGTGACACCTAAGACCCAGAAATGGAGTGCTGCAGCCCTGGAAGTTACCATAGCTATGTACAATAACAGTTAAAATAACCCAAAAAAGAGATCTGTCCTCAGTTACAATTTAAAATGAAGCAAATCTGGCTGGTTCTAAGGTCAATTAGATTGCAAAGTAAAAGAGGATAGTATATGTACTCTAGTCCTTCACTTACTGTATGATGCAGAGAAGTTTATTATGTCTAGAGCCTAAATTTTCTGTAACACACAATCTAAATCAACCTGTCTGATATCTGCATAAACCTCTATTGCAACAAAAAACTTAACCTCAGAGTTGTAGGGAAAAATACCTATAGCTTCATTGTGGCACAGCCATGTAGTTAACCGTTATCATGTATAGCAGCCCCTAATCCTGAGGATACTGATTTATGGTGAAACCTAAGAATAAAGTTATATATGTGAGAAGTGTAGAGAAAAATCCTCCCTCAGAGTATATCCAGTAAGTACAAAAGAAGTAAAAAAAATAAAAAGACAGAAAGGCAGAAGTTAAGAAAGACAGAAAGGTAAAACAATAGACAGAAAGAAAGAGGAAGAGCAGGAGGGCGGGGAGAAGGGGGGGAAGAAAAGAGGAGCAGAAAAAAAGGGAGAGAGAGGAAGAAAGAAAGAAAAAAGAAAGAAGAAAAAGAAAGAAAGGAAGGAAGGAAGGAAGGAAGGAAGGAAGGAAGGAAGGAAGGAAGGAAGGGAGGGAGGGAGGGAGGGAGGAAGGAAGGAAGGAAGGAAGGAAGGAAGGAAGGAAGGAAGGAAGGAAGGAAGGAAGGAAGGAAGGAAGGAAGGAAGGAAGGAAGAAATAAAGAAAAAGAAAGAGAAAGAAAAAAAGAACAAATGTGGGTACAGAGGGAGGAAACAAAACTGTAACAGAGGTCCACAGTTTTGATCCTATGGAAATCCAAAATTTATTAAAGCAATTTACATAACAGAAAGGTAAAGCAGTGCTGATTAAACTACTGTGTGTCTATAAAATATGTTCTGCAAGAATTTGATTATTTGCTGAAATGTACCAAATGAACTTAATGAATGCTAGTTCTGTAATTACCATGGGAGCTCATTAAATTTAAACAAGGTACTTACCTACAATCTTAGGGGAGTTAATGAACATAAAATAGATGGTAAATTCATATGCACCTTAATATAGGAACAATTGCCTTGATTAAATTATCCAATGTCATAGCACCCTTTGCCCAAAAGATTCCATAGTGCACATGGATGTTCTGACCCAATGAATAATTAATTAAAATTAAATTAAGTCTCTATCACATATAAAACAGCTTGATCAAGATGTGCCATCCCACCATTTAAAATAGTTAGAACAGCCTAATGTAAGTTAAAGCAGGGTACTCAAGTATTCAAACCAATTATCCAATACCGATGTAGAGAAGGGGTGGTTATCACCACTTCTCCATTTAAGACTAAAATGTGACCTGTTCTTAAACATGTAAACAATAAATGCTGCCTCATGGTGGGGTACCACAGCCTTAATGTCATCCTCCTACCTATAAGACCTCTGCACCTTGTATTACTGAAATTACTGAATTCACCAATAAGTAACCTGTAATTATGCTTCTGTTAGATATTTGGCTAAAATGTTCTGTTTTACTAGCTTCTTAGCTTCAATTTGCTTTCACCTCTGAGGGGCACAATACACCCTTAACTAGTATGATAGATAGAATTATATATCCCAAAAAAGATGTTTTCAATTTTAATATGCACTCCTATGAGTATGAAGGCCTTGTAAATAGGACATGTGGAGATTTTGTTTTTAAGTAAGCTGTGACCCATCTGAATCATGGCGGGTTTTCATCTATATTACTGGACTCTAAGGCCTCACAGGAGGAACTGGGAAATCAGCGGTAACAAGAACAGCAGATAGAAGGAGGGAGAGATGCCGCATGATAGGAGACAGAAATACAAGTCACAGAACCCCAAGGACAGTGGCAAGCCAGCACCCAAGCACCGCATATTTGAGAGAAAGGATAGCCTTGCGGATGGCTTGATTTTTTACTTCTATCCACTGAAACCATGAGCCAATAAATTCCCTTTGCTTAAGCCAATCTATTGTGTAGCAGTTGTCATTGCAGCCTGACAAACTAAGACTTCTGGCTAACCATTAAAATCTTAACAGCATTCTATTGCTCATAGGTCTCTGATCTATAAAACTGTTCTTCTCAGTACCATGTTCTAGGCCATTATAGTGGTGATTGCTGGTCACATACTAGAAAAAGACACTCATAGAAACAGGGCAGTGACCCTCTCTACCTAGATGCATAGAAAAGGTACCTGTAAGCTTAACAATAAGGTCTCATTGTTATAGGATAGAGCCAAGCCTGAGCCTTTTGGCTTACCACACCTGTTAGAGGTGGCCCTATCCTGTACACAATCCCATGGAAGATGACATAGTGTTTGAGGAGGTCACTTTTCTTTCAGACCTCTTTACAACCTAGGGAATCTATTGGAATCAACTGAATAAACAGCAAAAGCATTTGGAAACTGAGCAGATGATCTTGCCACCATCACATGTGATTGTGCCCAGAGGGTAGTTGTGACTTTTCATCCTTTGAACAGGATGTCCCAGGTAAAGGATAGTATCCAATGATTCATGACAATTTTCTGGATTTCCTGTAGTCAATTTAGCACTTAATGCTTTGGCCAATGTTTATCCCCTTCTGTATACTTTTACAGATAATTGGACCATTGTCAATGGTCTGGCCCTCTGATCTGGCCATTGGCCACAGTGGCAATTCTTTTTCTATGCTTACATCCTTTAGGTTACACAATTCTTAAAGACACTTGCTTCATAGTTACCCAATACATAAATCAACACCACCTATCTCGACACTTACTAAAACCACAAAACAAGGCTTCAACATGACACTCTTATTTCCCTTGTAGTTCCTCACATCACTGATAATGACTGAGACCCACTTAATTGAAAACAGAGACTCAACAACAGATGTTTGTAAACCAATATTCACAGGAGTTTTATTCACAATTGCACAAAGGTACAAATATCAAAATGTCCATCAATAGATGAAAGGATAAATAAAACAGTATATACCTACAATGAAATATTGTTTAGCTGTAGAAAGAAATGTGATTCTGATATATGCTACAACATGGAGGAATCTTGAAATAATTATGTTGAGTGAGACAAGCCAGATACAAAAGGACATATATTTTGTGATTCCACAAATATGAAATATTCATAATATGCAAATCATAGAGATGGAAAGTAGATTACAGATTACCAGGAGCAGAGAGAGTGGAAAATGTGCCACTATTGCTTATGGGTACAGATTTTCTGTTTGCAGCAATGAAAAAGTTGGATAAAAATGTATAGTAGTCACAGTAGCACAACACGGTGAATGTAATTAATGTCCCTGAATTTTTTAACTTTTTTATTATATAATACAACATATATACAAAGCAAAGAAAGAAAAAAGCAATAATTTTCAAAGTACTCTTCAAGAATTAGAGTACTTTGAAAATTGTTACAGAGCAGATCTCAGAGTTTGTCAGGGTCACCATTCCTTCACCTCAGATTTTTCCTTCTAGCAGCTCTAGAAATATAGGAGGCTAGAGGGGATTTTTTTTTAATCTTTACAATTGACTTTATTTTTTTCCCTTTTGTGAAAAACAGCATATATACAAAAAAGCAATAAATTTCAAAGCACATCACAACAATTAGTTGTAGAACAGATTTCAGAGCTTGGTATGGGTTACAATTCCACAATTTGAGGATTCTACTTCTAGCTGCTCTAACATACCAGAGACTAAAAGAAATGTCAGTATAATGATTCAGAAATCATACTCATTTGTTAAACCCTACCTTCTCTCCACCATCATCTGTGATCTTTCTCCCCTCTTGAGAAGTATTTGAGCTATGTTCATTCTAACTTTCTCATGTTGAAAGAAGCTGTCTATAATATGTGATAGGGGGATGGAACTAGCTGATGTTCTGCAGAGGCTCATCCTCTGCATTTCAGGACTTATCTGAGCCAGGGACCCACCTGGAGGTTGTAAGTTTCTTAACAGTTACCCTAGTGCATGGAACCTTTGTAGAATCTTATATAATGCCCTAGGTGTTCTTTAGAATTGACAAGAATGGTTTCAGTTGGGGTTTGACAAGCTATGATAGTAGCAATATCTAACTGAAGTTTGCATTAGAGTGACTTCTAGAGTAGCCCCTCAACTCTATTTGAACTCTCCAGCCACTGATACCTTATTTGTTACATTTCTTTTCCCTCTTTTTGGTCAGGATGGCGTTGTTGATCCCATGGTGCCAGGGCCAGATTCATACCCAGGAATCATCTCCCATGCCACAAAGGAGACTTTCACCATTGATATCATGTCCCACATAGGAGGCAGGGCAATGATTTCACTTGTTGGCTTAGAGAGAGTGAGGCCACATCTGAGCAACAAAAGTGTTCCTCCAGAGGTAACTCTTAGACAAACCTATAGGTAGGCTAAGTTTCTCTGCTACTTACAATAAGTTTCACAAGAGTAAGCCTCAAGATCAAGGGCTTGGCCTATTTATTGATTTGTCCCTAATGTTTGACACAATTTCAGGGTTTTTCCCAGTGATAAAGTTTAATAATTCCATATTTTTCTCCCATCCCTCAAGGGACTTTACCAATACTTTTTGATTATTTGCTTAATATATTCTAGGATGTATCAAGGCATTACATTAAGCTATACAGGATTAAAGGTCCTCATTCTTATTCTGGGTTCCCTGTGTTTGAATTGTTTAAATCATCTATCTACACAGTTTGAATTACATTATGCACTACAGAAAATTAAGAATTTAGTTTGTTGGAGGAAGGTGGCCATGACCTATTGCACTCACATGAAATTTAGACTGCAACACAGAGCTGAGAGGTATGAGACATGCCGGTGGATGTTCCTTCCTTGGGGAATACCATACCTATTAAATGTGAGATATTAGTGAAGGGAGCCCCATCTTCTTGGTCATATCTGGAGTAAAGTTTCCATGATGAATATGTTGGAGGAAGAAAGTATGAAAAAGTCATGGATCAATTGCAACAGGCTCTCACTCTTAAAGAGGTTTAGCAATTATTCTTAATAAATATTATTTTGTTTTGCTATGTGTTCTTTGGACAATTTTCAGATACTTTACATGGTTGTTTTAAAAGTAATTTCACTACTTATGGTTGTTTTGCTGAGAAGCAGGTCCATGGAGAGCCTTTCACTGAAGTCCCATGATATTTGTATTTCATTATTTTCTATCACTCTGCTGAAAATACCAATTGGATTATGCATGTTGTCCACCTTTTTCTATTACAGCCTTTAATATATGGAATGTTGTTTTAGTTTGCTAGGCTGATTAAAGTAAATACCAAGAAAAGGGTCTAGTTAAACAATGAGAAGTTTTTAGCTTGCACTTTTGAGGCAGGGAAAGTGTCCTATCAAGGCATCACCAAAGTGTTTTTCTCCCAAGGCTGTGGCATTTTGGGGCTGGCTAACCTGGGCACCCTTGGATTTTAGTTTGTTATGTGGCAAGACATATGGTGGCATCTAATGGTCTCTTTGTTCTCTTCTGGGTTTCATTTCAATGTCTTGGTTCAGGTGATTTTTTCTGAATTTCATTCTCTTATAAAGGATTCCAGTAACAGGATTAAGATCCATCTTGATTGAGGTGGGTCACGCATTAACTGAAGTAACCTCATCAATAGGTCCTACCTAAATTGGGTTCATACATGCAGGAATGGATTAAATTTTATAACATTAATATTTTCTGGAGTTTCACATCTTCAACAATCACACTACATCCTCTGAATTCCCCAAATCCATGTCCTTTTCACAAATAAAATACATTATTTTCTTCACAACATCCCAAAAGCTTAAAGTCATTTCAGTAACAATACTCAGCACAAAGTCTCATCAAAATCAGTTATGGGTGTGGTCTGTTCTGGGGCAAAATTACTCCCGATCAGTAGACCTGTGCTAGAAAACACTGTTGATAGAAAATAAGTTTTCTGGTTCAATATTCCATGGAGTTAAATGGATATTTCACTCCTATAGGGAGAATTTTCCTGGGTCCCAACAATTCTCAAACCTAGCAGGTCATACTACGGTAGATTTCAAAGTCTTTGAGTCACTTATGGAGCAATGTTTTTTCTTCAGTGCCTGAGGAAGTGGCAGCCAATACACCTCCAAGAGAATGCACAGGGGCCATTCTCTCCCTGACCGCTGGGATGAAGGCTTCACCCTTTCCAAGCACTTGGGGTGGTGGCTAGACTCTCCAGAATCCCCAGAACACAGGCTCTACCCACTCAAAGTAGTGGGGTGGGAAAAGTCTTCCTCAACAATGAGCCTATCCTCTCCCAGCCTCTGGGTGGGCTCGCTTTTTCTACACACATGTGTGGGCCTGCTCTCATGGCTGGAAATGATGTCTTTGGTTAAAACTTCAGATTTCTTGGTCCTGCTTTTGAAGTGATTTTTCCTTCAATTTGTCCCTTCTCTGTCCCTTTTAGTCCAGGCTGGCAGTGGGTTTTTTGATACAAATTAGGCAAAAAACTTGTCAGTTTTGCAGGTAGTACACAGAGGTCCAAAACGTCAGACAAAACAACTTTCCACAGATCTTTCCTGGATTACTGCATTTCCAATCTTGGGTTCCACAGATTTCTCTGTTCTGCTGGCACTCCAGAAACTTTTGGCACCTTAAAAAAAGCTTCAAACTACTTTTAAAGGACTAATGAGTCCTTTAAAAGGGATCCTAGACTTCCCCTGATATCAGAGATTCAAAGCAGCAGAGACTCTTTCTCTATGATTCTTGCTTTGAAGAAAACTGTGCCATAAATTCTGTAGCCATAGGAAAATCAATTCTGCCAATAAGCAGCGAGATTGGAAAGGAATACAGGCATACTGATACCTGATTGTAGCCTTGGAAAATCATTAGCAGAGGCCCTAGTCAATCTGTGCCTAGACTCCTTTCCCACAACAACTGTGAAACAATAAATGTGTGTTCTTTAAAAAAAAAAAAAACCTTCAAAGAGAGAAACCATTTCCAGTTCCAGGCCCAAACATCTGTCTGGGTGAGTAGGTCATTAGGGTAAAAGTGGATCAAGTAAATATGGTGATTTGAGTCCCCTTGCCTGGGTCACACTTCAGAACAATCTCTTTGCTCTGACCTCTATACCTGTTTTCTGGGTACTATGCTGCATGGGGTTTGAAGCCCTGACCTATATTTGCTTGTTGTGCATACTCCTAAAAATAATGAGTAATCCAACAATGAATTGATATTTAATGAAATTAAGTAGGCCTGTTTAAGTGCTAGCTAGTATGTTACCTGGGTATCGTAAGAGTTAATGTTTGTTTAATTGTTAATTGGTGTGTTAAGTGTTTACTGTCTGTATAATTGCTAGTGGGTGTGTTTGATCTAGTTATTAATTGGTGTGTTATTTAAATATAATAAGTATTAAGTGTCTATTTAAATTGGTGTGTTCCTGCATTTGTATTGGTCAAATGTTCCTAATTGGTTACTGATTATGGAAATTCTTTAAAAAGGGAAACTTTGGGTACATTGAAAATTAAAAAGATCTTAGCTATGAGTCTGTAACATAATCTGGCCTCAAAATGATTTTAAATGAATATATTTCCATTGCAGATAATATTGTCTGCAAAAAGGTAGAAATAAAATGAAATAATATATTCAATCCTTTAGGTCCTTTCTCAAATGTATTTCTGTGTTCCTGTTTCTTGTGCAATTAACTTTTGTCCATGTCTGCCTGCTTGTTTAATATATAGTCTCATACCTCTAGATGGCAATAACAAAGTAACAAAAATTCTTTTAAAAGCTCTATTGGGATTGCTTAAGAAAGAAATAACAGTTTTATATAAATTTCACATAAATTGGTACTTCTGAAGTAAAAGAGCAAAAAGAGAAAAAACTCTCTGTGAACAGCAAGACTCAAAACCTTAGTTTTGTAATTACTATAAACAAACCTGGACATTAGAAAGAAACCACCCAGGAATTTCTTTAAGGCAGCAGAAAACTGCCACAAGGGCTGCCTCTGGATAAAGCAAAGACCTTTTCCAATGGTCCTGGTCACAGCCTTTAGTAAAATAAATCTAAAAATTGAAAATGGCTAAAGAAGGGTACAGGAACTCTCAAAATTCCCAGGCCCTCACCTAAAGCTTTCAATAAACCAGACTTCACCCTGCCCCAAGGCCTAACCACCAAAAGTAGTTATTGGGGGAGGAGAGCTAGGCACAGAAAGATGGGGGCAGTGTGGTTTAGAATTCTCTTTTACTAGGCCTGGAAATTAGAAATGGTAAACAATTTAAAAAATGCTACAGAATAGTCTATGTTTGTTAATATTATTTTTTCCAATAATGCCTTGCATTGGTAACTGCAGTAATCAGATCATTATTAAAATATAAATAGCTTTGGGATAGGAGTAACTGAATAAAATCTAATCACCAATTTTCAGTAAGTAAAATGAAAAATCTCTGAGAGATAAGTAAAAGCTTTCCTGGACTGAGGCCTGGAACAAATTTAAACAATTGCAGCATATTTTCCATACTTGATAATCAATGTACTTTTTTTTATTATTAATTAACAGAAAAAAGAAATTAACCCAAAATTTAGAAATCATACCATTCTACATATGCAATCAGTAATTCTTAACATCATCACATAGATGCATGATCATCATTTCTTAGTACATTTGCATCGGTTTAGAAGAACTAGCAACACAACCGAAAAAGATATAGAATGTTAATATAGAGAAAAAAATAAAAGTAATAATAGTGAGAACAAAACAAAACAAAACAAAAACCTATAGCTCGGATGCAGCTTCATTCAGTATTTTAATATGATTACTTTACAATTAGGTATTATTGTGCTGTCCATTTTTGAATCTAGTCCTATTGCACAGTCTGTATTCCATCAGCTCCAATTACCCATTATCTTACCCTGTTTCTAACTCCTGCTGAACTCTGTTACCAATGTATATTCCAAGTTTATTCTCGAGTGTCGATTCACATCATTGGGACCATACAGTATTTGTCTTTTAGTTTTTGGCTAGACTCACTCAGCATGATGTTCTCTAGGTCCATCCATGTTATTACATGCTTCATAAGTTTATCCTGCCTTAAAGCTGCATAATATTCCATCGTATGTATATACCACAGTTTGTTTAGCTACTCGTCTCTTGATGGACATTTTGGCTGTTTCCATCTCTTTGCAATTGTAAATAATGCTGCTATAAACATTGGTGTGCAAATGTCTGTTTGAGTTTTTGCCCTTAATTCCTTTGAGTAGATTCCCAGCAATGGTATTGCTGGGTCGTATGGCAATTCTATATTCAGCTTTTTGAGGAACCACCAAACTGCCTTCCACAGTGGTTGCACCATTTGACATTCCCACCAACAGTGGATAAGTGTGCCTCTTTCACCGCATCCTCTCCAGCACTTGTCATTTTCTGTTTTGTTGATAATGGCCATTCTGGTGGGTGTGAGATGATATCTCATTGTGGTTTTGATTTTCATTTCTCTAATGGCCAGGGACATTGAGCATCTCTTCATGTGTCTTTTGGCCATTTGTATTTCCTCCTCTGAGAGGTGTCTATTCAAGTCTTTTTCCCATTTTGTAATTGGGTTGACTATCTTTTTGTTGTTGAGTTGAACAATCTCATTATAAATTCTGGATACTAGACCTTTATCTGATATGTCGTTTCCAAATATTGATTCCCATTGTGTAGGCTATCTTTCTACTTTCTTGATGAAGTTTTTGATGCACAAAAGTGTTTATATTGAGGAGTTCCCATTTATTTATTTCCTTCTTCAGTGCTCTTGCTTTAGGTGTAAGGTCCATAAAACTGCCTCCAATTGTAAGATTCATAAGATATCTCCCTACATTTTCCTCTAACTGTTCTATGGTCTTAGACCTAATGTTTAGATCTTTGATCCATTTTGAGTTAAGTTTTGTGTAGGGTGTGAGATATGGGTCTTCTTTCATTCTTTTGCATATGGATATCCAATTCTCTAGGCACCATTTATTGAAGAGACTGTTCTGTCCCAGGTGAGTTGGCTTGACTGCCTTATCAAAGATCAAATGTCCATAGATGAGAGGGTCTATATCTGAGCACTCTATTTGATTCCATTGGTCGATATATCTATCTTTATGCCAATACCATGCTGTTTTGACCACTGTGGCTTCATAATATGCCTTAAAGTCAGGCAGTGCAAGACCTCCAGCTTCATTTTTTTCCCTCAAGATGTTTTTAGCAATTCGGGGCACCCTGCCCTTCCAGATAAATTTGCTTATTGGTTTTTCTAATTCTGAAAAATAAGTTGTTGGGATTTTGATTGGTATTGCATTGAATCTGTAAATCAATTTAGGTAGGATTGACATCTTAACTATATTTAGTCTTCCAATCCATGAACACGGTATGCCCTTCCATCTATTTAGGTCTTCTGTGATTTCTTTTAGCAGTTTTTTGTAGTTTTCTTTATATAGGTTTTTTGTCTCTTTAGTTAAATTTATTCCTAGGTATTTTATTCTTTTAGTTGCAATTGTAAATGGGATTCATTTCTTGATTTCCTCCTCCACTTGTTCATTGCTCGTGTATAGAAATGCTACAGATTTTTGAATGTTGATCTTGTAACCTGCTACTTTGCTGTACTCATTTATTAGCTCTAGTAGTTTTGTTGTGGATTTTTCCGGGTTTTCAACGTATAATATCATATCGTCTGCAAACAGTGATAGTTTTACTTCTTCCTTTCCAATTTTGATGCCTTGTATTTCTTTTTCTTGTCTAATTGCTCTGGCTAGAACCTCCAACACAATGTTGAATAATAGTGGTGATAGTGGACATCCTTATCTTGTTCCTGATCTTAGGGGGAAAGTTTTCAATTTTTCCCCATTGAGGATGATATTAGCTGTGGGTTTTTCATATATTCCCTCTATCATTTTAAGGAAGTTCCCTTGTATTCCTATCCTTTGAAGTGTTTTCAACAGGAAAGGATGTTGAATCTTGTCAAATGCCTTCTCTGCCTCAATTGAGATGATCATGTGATTTTTCTGCTTTGATTTGTTGATATGGTGTATTACATTAATTGATTTTCTTATGTTGAACCATCCTTGCATACCTGGGATGAATCCTACTTGGTCATGATGTATAGTTCTTTTAATGTGTTGTTGGATACGATTTGCTAGAATTTTATTGAGGATTTTTGCATCTATATTCATTAGAGAGATTGGCCTGTAGTTTTCTTTTTTTGTAATATCTTTGCCTGGTTTTGGTATGAGGTTGATGTTGGCTTCATAGAATGAATTAGGTAGTTTTCCCTCCACTTTGATTTTTTTGAAGAATTTGAGGAGAGTTGGTACTAATTCTTTATGGAATGTTTGATAGAATTTAGATGTGAAGCCGTCTGGTCCTGGACTTTTCTTTTTAGGAAGCTTTTGAATGACTAATTCAATTTCTTTACTTGTGATTGGTTTGCTGAGGTCATCTATGTCTTCTTGAGTCAAAGTTGGTTGTTCATGTCTTTCCAGGAACCCGTCCATTTCATCTAAATTGTTGTATTTATTAGTGTAAAGTTGTTCATAGTATCCTGTTATTACCTCCTTTATTTCTGTGAGGTCAGTAGTTATGTCTCCTCTTCCATTTCTGATCTTATTTATTTGCATCCTCTCTCTTCTTCTTTTTGTCAATCTTGCTAAGGGTCCATCAATCTTATTGATTTTTTCATAGAACCAACTTCTGGCCTTATTGATTTTCTCTATTGTTTTCATGTTTTCAATTTCATTTATTTCTGCTCTAATCTTTGTTATTTCTTTCCTTTTGCTTGCTTTGGGGTTTGTTTGCTGTTCTTTCTCCAGTTCTTCCAAGTGGACAGTTAATTCCTGTATTTTTGCTTTTTCTTCTTTTCTGATATAGGCATTTAGGGCAATAAATTTCCCTCTTAGCACTGCCTTTGCTGCCTCCCATAAGTTTTGATATCTTGTGTTTCATTTTCAATCACCTCGAGGTATTTGCTAATTTCTCTGGCAATTTCTTCTTTGACCCACTCGTTGTTTAGGAGTGTGTTGTTGAGCCTCCATGTATTTGTGAATTTTCTGGCACTCTGCCTATTATTGATTTCCAACTTCATTCCTTTATGATCTGAGAAAGTGTTGTGTATGATTTCAATCTTTTAAAATTTGTTAAGACTTGCTTTGTGACCTTGCTTTGAGAATGATCCATGAGCACTTGAGAAAAAGGTGTATCCTGCTGTTGTGGGATGTAATGTCCTATAAATGTCTGTTAAGTCTAGCTCATTTATAGTAATATTCAGATTCTCTATTTCTTTATTGGTCCTCTGTCTAGATGTTCTGTCTATTGATGAGAGTGGTGAATTGAAGTCTCCAACTATTATGGTATATGAGTCTATTTCCCTTTTCAGTGTTTGCAGTGTATTCCTCATGTATTTTGGGGCATTCTGGTTCAGTGCATAAATATTTATGATTGTTATATCTTCTTGTTTAATTGTTCCTTTTATTAGTATATAGTGTCCTTCTTTGTCTCTTTTAACTGTTTTACATTTGAAGTCTAATTTGTTGGATATTAGTATAGCCACTCCCACTCTTTTCTGGTTCTTATTTGCATGAAATATCTTTTCCCAACCTTTCACTTTCAACCTATGTTTATCTTTGGGTCTAAGATGTGTTTCCTGTATACAACATATAGAAGGATCCTGTTTTTTAATCCATTCTGCCAATCTATGTCTTTTGATTGGGGAATTCAGTCCATTAACATTTAGTGTTATTACTGTTTGGATAATATTTTCCTCTAACATTTTGCCTTTTGTATTATATATATCATATCTGATTTTCCTTCTTTCTTCACTCTTCTCCATACCTCTCTCTTCTGTCTTTTTGTATCTGACTCTAGTGCTCCCTTTAGCATTTCTTGCAGAGCTGGTCTCTTGGTCACAAATTCTCTCAGTGACTTTTTGTCTGAGAATGTTTTAATTTCTCCCTCATTTTTGAAGGATAATTTTGCTGGATATAGGAGTCTTGGTTGGCAGTTTTTCTCTTTTAGCAATTTAAATATATCATCCCACTCTCTTCTAGCTTCCATGGTTTCTGCTGAGAAATCTACACATAGTCTTATTGGGTTTCCCTTGTATGTGATGGATTGTTTTTCTCTTGCTGCTTTCAAGATCCTCTCTTTCTCTTTGACCTCTGACATTCTAACTAGTAAGTGTCTTGGAGAACGCCTATTTGGGTCTAATCTCTTTGGGGTGCGCTGCACTTCTTGGATCTGTAATTTTAGGTCTTTCATAAGAGTTGGGAAATTTTCAGTGATAATTTCTTCCATTAGTTTTTCTCCTCCTTTTCCCTTCTCTTCTCCTTCTGGAACACCCACAACACGTATATTTGTGCGGTTCATATTGTTTTGAGTTCCCTGATACCCTGTTCAAATTTTTCCATTCTTTTCCCAATAGTTTCTGTTTCTTTTTGGAATTCAGATGTTCCATCCTCCAAATCACTAATTCTATCTTCTGTCTCTTTAAATCTATCATTGTAGGTATCCATTGTTTTTCCATCTTTTCTACTTTATCCTTCACTTCCATAAGTTCTGTGATTTGTTTTTTCAGTTTTTCTATTTCTTCTTTATGTTCAGCTCATGTCTTCTTCATGTCCTCCCTCAATTTATCGATTTCATTTTTGAAGAGGTTTTCCATTTCTGTTCTTATATTCAGCATTAGTTGTCTCAGCTCTTGTATCTCATTTGAACTATTGGTTTGTTCCTTTGACTGGGCCATATTCTCAGTCTTCTGAGCATGGACCATTATCTTCTGCTGGCGTCTGGGCATTTAGTCAGATTTCCCTGGGTGTCAGACCCAACAAGGTTGGAAGATTTTTCTGTGAAATCTCTGGGTTCTGTTTTTCTTATCCTGCCCAGTAGGTGGTGCTCGTGGCACACGTTTGTCTCACGTGTTTGGAAGGGATCCCCCTGGTCACCGATCTCCGCAGCCTGGGGATTTCCAATCCAATTCTCTCTGTTGGTTCAGGGAGCCGCGCGTGGTGGGGGCGTCAGCCGCCGCGACTTGAGGGGACCCTGTGGCTGGTCGCCGGCCACAGCGGGCCCGGGGAATTCACCACCGGACCAGGAAGTCACCCGCGGGGGAGGGGCATCAGTCACCGGCCACCGCGGCCTGTGGAATTCCCCACCAGACCAGGAAGCCACCCGCGCGGGATGGTCACCGCGGCTTGGGTAGCCCTATGATCCGAGATCGTAGCCAGACCAGGAAGCCGCCCGCAAAAGCGGGGCACCGGCCGCCTCGGCTTGGGAAACTTGCCTCTCAGAGATTCTCAGCCGGCCTGGGAAGGAGGGAGGGAGGAGCTCCAGCTGCCACAGCTGCCACTGCTCGGGAAATCGCGCACCGCTTGGGGATCTCACCGCAGCCAAATCTCACAGTCAGACTAGCCAGTCCAGACTGGGGCACGCTGTGTGTCCATTCCCTGTCATGGCCCGGGAGCTGTTCTACACTGTTTCAGTTCACCTAGTAGTTGCTTTGGAGGAGGAACTAAGATGCACGTACCTTACTAAGCCGCCATCTTGGCCCCCATAATTGTATTTTAATGTAATATTTTTAAAAATCAAAGTTAAAGAAAAACAATCCCTGATAAACAAAATATCAAAACTTTAAAGACAGGCTGCACCCTCTGAGGATAACTCATCTCATTTCCCTCCCTCTGCTTATGTATAGGAGGGTGGTTAGCGGGGCAAATGTTCGAGGAAACCCAACTGTTTACCAGCTTCATCTTCTAGCCCACTTTCTGACCTTGTGGCCATCTGTATGTAATGGCCCAATGTACTTTTAAAATTGTTTGTAATGTTAAGATATGAAGACAAAAAGATTTTTTCAATCTCCGATAAAAAGGAATTTTGTGATAAATTTTTAATTGAACAAATATGATTTTATTCTGCTTAAGTATGTTCTCCCTAAGTTTATACAAACTTACTGATAAAATAAACTAGTATTATAAATACATTCTCTAAAAATCCTCTAAAACTAACCTAACTAGGTAGATGAAGTTAAATAAATAGAGCAATATATCTGGTAGTAATAACATTTATATAAAGTATAATAAAATTTAAATTATGCTAGTGCTTCAAACATATTCTGTTTAAAAAATCAACTAAATTTAGTAAGAAATATAAATAGATTTTTCATGGTCTTGAGTACCTGGATTTCAAAGAATTTGGTTTTGGTTACTTGGTCATTTGTTACCTTAGTATGTGAAGAAATTTGAGTTTGTAATGGCTTTGTTAATTTCAGAATATTTGGGTTAGAAAATGCTGTCAAAAATAGAGAAAACCTAATTCTTAGCTTCAAAAATTTTATATTCTAGTTAGAATATACTTGTACTAGGGCAAAGTATAAGACAGTGGGAATGAAGGAATAAACATGCTAGAAAAATTTAAAGAGCTGATAAATAGAGAATGACCCCTAGACCTCATATAGAGATGACACTTGTAAAACCTTTTAATAAAAATGCAGCATTTAAATAAATAGAACTGTGAACTAGTTTTTTAGAAGCCATGACTTAATTTTGTAAACTAACATATCCCTGGTATTAATTGGCAGCTAGAAATAATGTTGAGAAAAAAATTTGAGTTTTTTCTGGACATAAATTCCTTAAATCTCAAAAAGCTGATTATAGTTCAAACTTTGGGCTATTCTGACTTTTAAAAGTAAGGTATGTATGAATTTTTTTCTGTTTTCTTTTTATTTGTTTTTCTGAATAGATCCAAGTGTTCCAAGAAATGATCATAATGATGAATGTGCAACTATGTAATGATATTGTGAATTACTGATTATATATGTAGAATGGAGTGATCAAAAGTTACTAATGTTTGCATTTGTTTGGGGGTTTTTTGGGTATTTTAAAAAATAATAATTAATTTTAAAATTAATTAATTAATTAATTAATACAAAGCAAAAAAAAAAGAGAGAGACCACTATTCTTCTATGATGTTTTGTATTATTTGATTTTTTTAAAAACTATGTTCATGTATTAACAGAAGAAAAATAAATTATTTCTTGAATAAAAAAACAAAAAAAAAGTAATGCTTAATTGAACTGAGATTTTGTAGGCATATTGTAAAGTAATCATTTGTGTGCTCTGAGTATAAAGTATAGAGATGTCTGGCTATGTTCCAAACCCAGGCATAAATTTCTTCCTTCTTCCATTATTTTTTATATCTGTCTCTTCTCCCCTTCATGAATACTGTTATTGGAAGAAAGTATGCAGGTTCAAAAGCTTTGTGAATTTATTATCAAATTTATTTCTGATTGTGTACAGTCTGGATAAATAAAAACTATAGGTGGGATAGATATGGAAGATAACAAAAAGTTTAACAACATGGATTTTGTTTGTTGTAGTCCTTGTTGACTACAAGCCCTGAGTGGATACAGAAAGTAGTAGAGAGTTAAAGAAGTGATTTTTGTTTGTTATTGTCCTTGTTGACTATAAGTTCCAAATGAATGCAGAGAATTATAAAAAATGAATTTACAAAAGTAAATTCTGTCTGTCATAGTGCTGACCAAAATTTAATGTTTATCATATATTTTTAAAAGTAAGCTTTTGTGTTAAGACAGGTGTGCCAGTTTGGAAGGATTTGCATACCCTAGAAAAGCCATGTTTGAATCCTAATCAATGTTGTGGGAGCAACAGTTTCTTCTAATCCCCATTCAATACTGTAGGTTGGAAACTTGATTGGTTTATCACCACAGAGATGTGACTCAATCAATTGTAGGTATTAAACTTGATTAGATGGAGGCATATCTCTATCCATTCTATGTGATCTTGATTAGTTTAGCTGGCATCTTATAAAAGAGGAGAAATTTTTGGAGAGGAGACCTTTTGAGAATGATGAGAAAGCCACAGCAGAGCTGAGCAGAGCCATGAGGCCAAGAGAACCACAAAGTCTACCAGCCAGTGACCTTTAGAGATACTGAGAGAGCAGAGAAGGAGAATGATGAGAGCCACAAAGCAGAGTCTACCAGCCAGCGACCTTTGGAGATGAGGAGTATGAATGCAGTGGGGGAGCTTCCTGAGGCCTGGAGAGGAAGTTAGTGGATGATGCCATGTTCACTGTGTGCCTTTCCAGATGAGAAAGAAACCCTGACCCTATGCCTTTCCACTTGAGAGAGAAACCCTGAACTTCATCGGCCTTCTTGAATCAAGGTATCTTTCACGGGATGCCTTAGATTGGGCATTGATACGGACTTGCTTTAATTGGAACATTCATGGCCTTCAAACTGTAAACTTGTAACTTATTAAATTCTCCTTTTTAAAAAGCCATTTCATTTCTGGTATATTGCATTCTGGCAGCTAGCATACAAGGTATTCATACAAAGCTAAAGTTTAGTTTTCTCCCTATTAAAATAACATGAATTGTTAGTCTGCACTTAATATAAAAAGTTTAAAAAGTTTTCTTAATCATCTGAGTACTCTGTCTAGAAAACAAAGATCTTACATCAGAATAAACCCCATTAATACCCTTGGCCTTTGTTCTAGTTTGCTAGCTGCTGGAATGCAATATACCAGAAACGGAACGGCTTTTAACAAGGAGAATTTAGTAAATTGCTAGTTTACAGTTCTAATGCCATTAAAATGTCCCAATTAAAACAAGTCTATAGAAATGTCCAATCAAAGGCATCCAGGGAAAGATACCTTGGTTCAAGAAGGCCAGCGATGTTCAATGTTTTTCTCTCAGCTGGAAGGGCACATGGCGAACAGGCTCAGGGTTCCTCTCTCATCTGGAAGGGCATATGGCAACCATGGCATCATCTGCTAGCTTCTCCTGGCTTCCTGTTTCATGAAGCTCCCCGGGAGGCATTTTCCTTCTTTATTCCCAAAGGTCACTGGCTGGTGAACTCTCTGCTTCATAGTGTTGTTCTCCCTGAATCTCTCATTCTCCAAAACACTTCCTCTTTTATAGGACTCCAATAAACCAATCATGACCCAGCCAAATGTGTGGACACATGTCGTCACCTAATCAGTTTATCTGCTCTTGACTAAATCACATCATCCAGGGAGATGATATGATTACAGTTTCAAACATACAGTATTGAATAGGAACTAATCCACCTTTATGAAATGGGGTTTTGATCAAAACATGACTTTTCTAGGGGGCATACTTCCTTGCAAATTAGCACAGCCTTCTTATCCTTTATTTCAGAGGACAAGTCTTATCACTGTTAAGGGATAACTATTACAAAAAATTTGTTCTTTCACCTTGTGTAAGGAAGGTGCTAAAATAGTTTAACCTATTGCATAGGAAGTGTTTGGGAAGTATCACATTTGTTAAAAGAGATTTTTCTATCCTGTTGCTGGTTAAATTTGTATGGGTGAAATAATATTATTCATATATTTAGAAACATTATAAAAATTCCTAAAAATTTGACAAGTTTCTCACTGTCCATGTTATTTCTGATACCAGTCTGTATGATGTTCAGCAATGGTATGGTGTTGCTAGTCATGGTTTCAGTTATTCTGAAAAAGCTGTAGATCATAGAAACAGCCAAGTTTTAAATTGCACTGCTTTGTTCTAATCTTTCCCTAAAACTATATGTGATTAGCCATAGGTCAGGGCTCTATCTAAAGCAGGGAAAGACTTCAATAGATAGGCCAAATATATAAATTATGTTTGTATCTGTTAATTAACATAACTCTGGTAAATGTGTAAAGTGAAACAGAGCAAAACTTCTGCTATGTCTTATTAATATAAAACAACTGTCTAATGTTTTTATTTCTGAAAGTAGCTTCATTGAAAAATGCTTATAAAATTAAAGCTCAGGGAGGTGCAATAGTGGCTCAGCGGGAGAATTCTCACCTGTTATGCCAGAGACCCAGGTTTGATTCCTGGAGCTTGTCCATGCAAAAAAAAAGAAAAAAGGAAAAATTAAAGCTCAGAGTATAAGCTTTAACTGCTATCTTTACATTCTGAAATGCTTTACTCTTTATATAACCTAGTAGTTCCCTGGAACCTTAAATATCTGCGTGACACCCAAGACTCAGATTTAGTTCTCCAGCTCTGGGAGTTAAAGTCCATATAGCAACTGTTAGAAAAAACTGAAAGAGATCAAACTCGATTAAAAATGTGATTGAAACTAATCTGGTTAAAACTAAGGTAAATCAATATACCAGGTTAAAAAAACAGTCTTGTTTTAAAGCTTCAGCTTTTGTGTGAGATAAAAACAAAAATATTTTGCCCAAATTTTAAGTTTTCTGTAGCATACTATCCAATTTAATCTGTCTAGCCAGTTAATTTAAACAACCTGTTAGCTTTATTTGAATTAGAACCTGGAATAAAGAACAAAATCTTAATATTCTTACAAGTTAATATTATGTCACGATACATTTCAGAGTATTTGGGGCAGTGAAAAAGTGCTTGTAAAGACCCTTTGACTTTGCAAAAATAGAATTATTAAACTTCCCACCTGGGGAATTCCTGACATTTTCTTAAGGAACAGGGGCACCCAATTTAATAAGTCAAGTCCTGAATTTTGAGGCTTGCCCTTTTGAAACTTATTTCTGTAATAGCAAACTGAACCTACCTATGATTAGTGCCTAAGTGTCATCTCCAGAAAATCCCTGATGTTGCTCAAATTTGGTAACTCTCTGAGCTTCCCCCATACATGAGATATAATTTCCAGGGGTATAAGCCTGGCCCTGGCATCATGAGACATAAGTTCCAAGAATGACCTTGTCCCTGGCATCATGGATTAACTGACCAAAAGGGGGAAAAGCAATAGAGTTTCAATGGTTAAGAGATTTCACATTGAGTTAAGAGGTCATTCTGGAGGTTACTGTCATGCAAGTTTCAGCCAGATATTGAAAATTGCTGCAATATGGCAAACCTCAAACAACAGTGTTCCTGGAAACTCTGAAAGATATCCTGTGTTCTGTAAAATTTTACTTATTAAGCTTTGTTGTTCATAAAATTGAAACCTCCAGATTATTCCAATGCCAGAGAATCTCTGAAACTCAGGGATACTGGACTCTCCAAGAACAATTGGTTTCATCATTTCATCCCTTTGTCTCTTAATAACAATGCCCCTTTTCAGCCTTGAAGCAGTTAGAGTCATTGCCCAGATATCCCTCAAGATTCAGAGATAAGATCAAATGAGAGGGAGGAATTATAACTGAGAAATTAGGATTTATGGGAGGATTTTGATTACCGAATCATTATGTAGATATTCCTTTTTGCTTTCTGGTATATTGGAGTAGACAGAGAGAAATTCCTTAAATCTCTCCATTGTAATCCAGCTGCCTTGATCTCTGATAATGATTGTATAGACCTTATCTTCTGCCCCTGTGACTCTAAAAATCTTGTGACTAACCTTCATTTGTACCCAGCTGTCCAATTTTTCAACTTGAGAGTCTAGCAACCAGTAAAGACAGCCCCTGATGTTTATTAATGAAGGGGCTAACCCAAGACCCTTCTTGGGTCATCCCAGAGCTAACCCACCCCAAATCCAAAGTTATCTTGATAACTGAGCCTGGATCTGACCAAGTAGGCCCATCTGATATACATAGTAGCTTAGACTTTAACCTACAAATCACTTATACCTTATCCCACCATTTTCTTATATGCGCTCTCTAAGCATGTAATCAATCTGCACATGCTCAATATTAAATCACCTCTAATTACATCATCTGGGGCTGCTGTGCTCATTATCCTAACCCTTCCCATCCCTTTCCCTAATAAAACTATCATAATAACTGTGGTTTGAGGAGACAGATTTTGGGCCGTTTGGCCATCTGCTCTCCTACTACATGCCTGGTAATAAACTTTTTCTCTCTTTGAAACACTGGTGACTCAGAAATTGGTTGTTGAGTATGTTGGGCAAAAGAATCCATGGCTTTTATCCAGTAACATGGTTGGTATTGGGAAGGAAATAAAAAAAAAAAAAACATGTCATTTCCATGGGATGGATAAGTGTGGTTACATAATGTTTTCCAAAAGCAAAGTCTGTGAACAACTGTACAATGATCCCTGGAATATGGTTATATCCACAAGCTGGATGGAACCTGAAACTCCTGAACAATGGTCTGTGGGCAAATCTAAGCCACTGAGAATCTGTGTACATAGTAAAAAAATCCTTTTATTTGGGGAGAAGGAATGGAAAATAATACTGTAATGATACCTGGTGTATAGTGTGTCAAAAATTGTATCAATCCTTCTGCTACAGCTATGTGGTATAGCAAACACTTTAAATAAATATTGATAGAATTAAAAAGAAACTTATTTTTCCAACAGTAATGTCCAAGATCAGAATATAGTTTGTGTGGCTAATTAATGTGACATCCTCAATTGGTATATTAGTTATGTAAACCAATTTTCCAGAAAAAGAAATTCTAACTTCAAATAAGTAGAAACCAGATTAAATGTCTGTGAAAAAGGGTGAAGAAAGGAGAGTAACTGAAAATAAAGGAAACTTGAAATGCCACATGGGAGAAATCATGATTAACTTATGCAAGGAATTCTTATTCCACTGTGGATGATCATTCTGGCAATATCATAATGGTAGTAGGCTTCTTGGTTTTATATTAAACGTGGTAGATGTTGAGGAAAGACAAATAATGGAAGCCACCTGTGAAATTATAACCTATAAATGTTCTTCAGTGTAAATGACACAACTGCAGCCAGTATTTAAAGACTCACATATTTTTGCGAACAGTGGTCATGCTAATATAAAAAGAAAGAGTCTATGGAACTCTGATTTAGGTTCCAGAAGTCTTTCTGGTTCTCCTGTGCTTCAGAAATACTTCTACTATTTAATTTCTTCATATACCATGAAATTGCATGAGATTTCTGATTCATGTGACTAACATTTCAATTCTTTTATTTCTTACCCCAAATATTAACAAAGAAAAGAGGAAATATTGAGGCTATAAATAGATGTAGAAACTGCCTCTGAAAATTTCAAAAACCTTTGTGATAAATCTCTTAACATACAAGAAATAGAGGGGACTTTTCTTATTCTGAAAAAGGATTTCTCCAAAACTCTATAACCAGCACTGCACTTTAACATATTGTGATATTAAAAATGAAAAATAAGCATAAATATAGTCATATCAAATTATGCCTCAGAAACATTTGAAAAATTCAACATCCATTTCTAATAAGAATTATCAGCACACAAGTAAAGAAAGGATATTTTCTCATTCTGATATGAGTTGAATTATTTCCCAAAAAAAAAAGATATGCTTGTGTCCTAGTACCCTACCATATTTAAACCTTATTTAGGTAGAGATCTTTGAAGATAATGATAGTTAAATTCAGGCCAAACTGGGTTAGGGTGGGCCTTATGTCTCATAAGGCCTTATGTCCTTACAAGAAGAGAAAATGAGACAGATGGAGAAACAAAGGGAGAGAAGGTGGCCATGTTCCAGAACAGAAAATGTCATAAGTTGTTGGTAAGCACTGCCAGAACCCTACAGACTCAAAGGAAGCATGGAAATGCCTGCACCTTTATTTCAGCTTACTAGATCCAGAACTGTGAGACAATATAATTCTGTTTTGTGAAACTATCCACATTGTGGAACTGCTTATGGCAACCCTAAGAAAACAAACAGACATCTACAATAAATGACAACTAACATCAAATTTAATGTGGTGAAATGCTGAATGCTTCACCCCCTAAAATAAGCCAAAGATGTTTGCACTCACCACTTGTATTCAACATTCTACTGGAGGTTATGATGAAATAGTTAAGGAATAAAGGTTTAGATGCACTGGAGGGAAGAAAATAGTTGTCTCTATTTGCTTTCAACAAAATCATCTTTGCAGAAAATTGCATATCTTCTACAAAAAAATGTCAGTAGAACTACCAAGAGAGTGTTAAGATGTTGCAATATAAAGATGCACATGCAAAATTCAAATGTATTGGTATATTAAAAAAAAACCAGTAATTGAAAATTCGAAGCTGCACCTAAAATATGAGAAATATTTAGGCCTAAATCTGCCAAAGATGTGAAAGACATGTATACTGAAAACTAGAAATTTTGCTGCGAAACATTTAAAGAGACACTTATAAATGGTGGTATATGACACCTTAATAGATCAATTTTTAAGTTCAAGCCTATCCAAATCAATCTCTAGATTCATTGCAATCCCAATCAAAATCAAACAATGTATATAAAATTGATGAGCTGATTATAAATTAATTAAGTGGAAATGCAATAGATCTAGAATAACTCAATCAACTCTGCAAAATAAAAAAGTTGGTGGGGGCAGGGGATGTGACACAAGGGTAATTCAGTTGTAGAATCCTCTCCTGCCATGTAGGAGACCCAGGTTCAGTTCCTGGCCCATGCACTTCCCAAAACAAACGAACAAACAAGAACAAGAATTCAAGAAATGGTGCTGCAATAATGGGATACTCAAATGGAAAAAGAATGAAGTGTGACCCCACCATACAGCCTACAAAAAAAATCTTTTTTAATAAAAATAATTTTTTAAGTTGTAGGGCCAATACTATCTGATTTTTATCATGTACTGTGGAGATACAATAATTAAGAGATATGATTTATGGTCCAATGATGTTTTTATAGAGATGCAAAAATAATTCATTGGTGAAGGATAGTCTTTTCAACAAAGGCTAGAGAAGAATTGGATATCCATGTTAAATAACATAAACTTCTATGCATAATGTGCACTATTTGCAGAAGTTAACACAAAATAAATGTTGATATTGGGTTAGGTCACAATTTCTTAGCAAAAAAAAGTGAAAATTTTGATCCATTAAAAATTGAATACACTCACAGCAGGGAATTCGGCTGACTATGGAGCTACAGTTCTCAATTCTCCTCCAAAAACAGCTAGTGGACAGTCAGAAACAGTTCTTGTCTCTGGAGGCCAATGGTGCTCTGTACAGCATCCATGGAAAAGCAGGATGAAGAGACTGTGAAACTTCAGTAAAAAACTATGAGCAACTCATTCTACAAAGATTACCAGTGCCATCCCCCAATCTCAAAGCTAGCCACCTAGAGTCTGGTCCCTGGCTGGGCTGCTATGGATGGAGAGGGACATGGATGCCCTCCTTCCCAAGAACAGGTGTTGGACACAGCTGAGTGCTGATCTTGGCTTTTGTTCCGTGAGTTTATATCACTGAATCGCAGCTCAGAGTCATTGTTTTAGTACACTTAGGACAGTGATTGTCATGGTTATTCTATAAACACCTCCCTCAAAAGGGGCAAAACTTGGGGGGTTTAAAGATGCAGAGCCTCCTTAGGTTTGCAGAGAACAGTTTGAAGAAGGATGCTATCTACTGGGTAAGCTAGGAAAGTCCAGCATTGGTAGCTGTCAAAAGGATTTTCAGTATCTTTTCTGACCTTCTCCCCAGGGCTCTTTGGTCAAAACAGCATGGTACTGATATAAAGATAGATGTATTAACCAAAGGAATTAAATTGAGAGTTCATAAACAGACCTTCACATCTATGGCCCATGGGTATTTGACAAGGTTGGCAAGTCCACTTAACTTGGACAGAAGAGTCTCTTCAATAAAAGTTGCTGGGAGAACTGGACACTATAAGCAAAAGAATGAAAGAGGATGCTATCTCAAACCTCACACAAATATTAACTCAAAATGGATCAAGGACCTAAATATAAGAGCCAGGACCATAAAATTCCTAGAAGGAAAAGTAGGTAAGAATCCTCAACATTTATGGTAATCTTCTTTTTGACTTAACAACCAAAAGCACAAGCTACAAAAGAAAAAATAGATAAATGGGAATGCCTCAAAATTAAAAATGTCTGTGCTTCACATGTCTTTGACAAGAACACAAAAGTGGCAACCCACTCAATGAGAGAAAATGTTTGGAAACCTGATACAGGTTTAATATCCAGCGTAAATAAATCCTACAACTCAACAATAAAAAGACATATAACGCAATTAAAAAGTGGGCAAAAGACATGGATAGACATGTTTCCAAAAAGGAAATACAAAGGCTAAAAAGCACATGAAAAGATGCTCACCATCACTAGCTATTAGGGAAATGTAAATAAAAACCACAATGAGAAATCATTTCACACATACTAAAACGGCCATTATTAAAAAAGCAGAAAACTATAAGCATTGGAGAGGTTGTACATACATGGGGACACTCATTCCTTGTTGGTAGGAAAGTAAAATGTTGCAACCACCATGGAAGACAGTTCAATGGTTTCTCAGAAAGCTACGTATAGAATTGCCTTATGATCTGACAATCCTACAACTAGGTATATATACACATGTAAGAACTGTAAGCAGTTCTATAAGCAGTATATATAAAGCAGCAAACACACATTTCTGCACTAAAGTTCAAAGCAGCATTATTCACAATTGTCAAAATATGGAAATAAAGTGTCCATCAACCAGGAAATGGATAAACAATATGTGGTATATGCAAACAAATGGAATATTACTTAGCTGTGAGAAAGAATGACGTCTTGAGGAATGTGACAACATGGAGTAGCCTTGGGGACATTATGTTGAGTGAAATAAGTCAGACACAAAAGGACTAATAGTGGATGATCTCACTAAAATGAACTAATTATAATATGCAAACTCATAGAGTTAGAATCTAGTAAATAGGTTACCAATAAATAGAATTACAGTAGAGAATGGGCAGCTGATGTTTACTTTGTGCAGAATTTTTAAATAGGTTGATTGTAAATGTTTGGAAATGGACAGTGGTGATGGTAGTATGTTATTGTGAGTGTACTTGATAGTACTGAATTATGTATGTGATTGTGGTTGAACATGGTAATAGAAGGAGAGCTAGAGGATAAAACATGGGATAATGGAACACAGTGAATCCTGCTGTGAATGATGATTGTGGTTAACAGTACAAATAAAAGAATGCTCTTTTATGAACTATAACAAAGGTATGTCACTATTATGAGGTGTTCATAATGGGTGGTAAATAGAAAAAAGTACACATAATGCAAACTTTGGACAATAGTTTGTATAATATTCCAATACTCTTTCCTCAATTGTAACAAAGGTACCACACAAATACAAAGTGCCCAAAACAGAGGGGTAGAAGGGAATTTTGCAGCTTTTACATTACCTTAATACAAACCTACAACTTCTCTAATTAAAATTAATTAGTTAAAAGCAAAAAAAAAAAATTAATTAATTAAAAGCAGAAAACAAACATTATGGTAAAGGAAAGAACCAGATACCTAAGTACTACATATGCTATGATTCCATTGTATAAAATATAAATATAAATACATCTATAGAGACAGAATTTGATTACTGATTATGTAGGGCTGGGGGAAGATACAGGAGCTGAGAGGTGACTGTGAAGGGGTATGGGTGATGAGTTAAGAAAATGTTTGAAAATTGATTGTGATGATGAATGTGCGACACTGTGTTTACATTAAAAGCCACTGTTTGTACACTTTGTATGATTTCTATGGTATGTGAATATATCTCAAAACTGCTTTCAAAAAAGTGTAGAAATGCAATTTATCAAAATTAAGAATATCTGCAATTGAAAAGACAGTGTTCCAAGAATAAGAAGACAAGCTAAAAATGGGTTAAAGTATCTGTGAATCACATACCTGAAAAAAGATTGAATCAAGACTGTATAAAGAATTATCTAAACCAAAAACAAAACAAAATTTAAAATAGGCAAAAGGTTTAAACAGACACTTCAACAAGGAAGACATACAACAAATAAGCAAACCAAAAGATGCCTGAACTCAATAGCTATTAGGTATATGCGAATTAACCTCACAATCTGATATCAACTAGTATGTCTACAATTACAAAGATTAATCATACCATGAATATAGACAAAATAAAACACTACTACATTGCTGATAGGAATCCAAAATCAGAAAACCACTTTGGAAAACAGCTCACAGATTTTTAAGCATTTGAACATATACCTCTAAAACCCATCCATTCCATTCCTAGGTACTTATTCAGTAGAAATGAAAGCACCTACCACTTCAGAGACCATGGCATAAATGTTCCTAGCATCTTTACTTATAATTGGCTGCAAAATTGAAATGATAAAATATATACACACAGTTATTATAAGAAACCAGATTGTGATATACTACACTTTGGATTTTTTCTCAGAAATTTAACAGATTGAATTATATAAATGTACATAACATTGATGTATCACCAAAAAAAGTAGGCTGAGCAAATTAAGCAAGATGGAAATGAGTTCATACAGTACGATTACATTGATATAAAATTCTACAAAATGCAAACTAATCTATAGTTACTGAAAACACATCAGTGATTAGCTGTGAACCAGCAAATTGCCTAGAGGGAAGAGGGAATGATTAAAACAGGAACAGGGTCACTCGAGTGTATGTAGCATATGTTAATTACCTTGATTGTGGTATTACTCCTGAGAGTATATATGTGTAAAAACTTATCACATTGTACACTTTAAATATATGTAGTTTATTGTAGGTCAATTATATCTCATAAAGCCATTAAAACTAAAAAGCAAAAAAAAAATTTGATGGAGTTGCCTGTATAAAACTATAAACCACATATAAAAAATCAGCACAGACACTTGGAAAGACTTCTTATAAATGTAGAATACAAAATTAACATATTTATAAAAAGAAAGTATGAATAGACCTGAAACATGAAAATGTGCATTAATGAACTAGTTACAGTGAGAAATTTAAAAAACAAGCTAAACTTAAGGTAGTTTTGCAACAATGTACAACATTTCTGTGAATAAGAAATGTTCATAGAGATAAACATCCCTTCTTATTCATAGAAGTGTTGCATTTTAGCAATAATTTGCACACATATGGAAAAATATTAGTATGACAATGCTTTTGATAGAATATTAAATAACTATTCACAACGAAGAAATTTAAACTTAATTTAGGCATTATTAAAATAAATGACAACATTTTCATACAGCCAACTTGACTAATATAACGAATTAGAAAGAAAAGAAATGTATATTATGAAACACCTTTAAAGACAGAAAAGCATATTTACACATCTATGTTAATATTGAGAGCATATGTTTATGCATTTTTAAATCACACCTACAATATAATGGTATACTTAGTGAAAGAAAATCTGGTAGGATAAGTCTTTCAATGTATCAGGAGCCTTATATAATTGTATAAACTTTTCTTTCTGCCTATCTGATTAAAAAGGTCCAACTATAATAAAAATCCATATCATATAATAAATGTTTGTATTTATATATTAGAGGCTATTGATCTACAAAATACTTAAGTAGGAATGAAAGCTTTAAAAATGATTCATGTTATTCAACAAAAATAGTTGTCCTCCATGATCTCTATCATTCTGTCTCCAAGGACATGGTCCCCACTGAAGCCTTGTTTTTTCGATTTTTTGCCAAAATTCATTACTCAGAAAATTCACTAATGATTCTACGTCACAAAGGATGGCTTTTTTGACTTGCTGGCATATTCGGCAATTTTAAAAAGTCATGCTTTCCACTGCAAAAGCATCTCTCTTTCCTGATTATTTAGAATATTGTCCCTTCTACCAGTGGGTTGAGTTGCTGACACTCTTGCCTTTAGAGTGATTCTTTTTCTTTTCAATGATGGAAAGAGTATATATGGGGACTTATATCAGGTAGTCTGTAAACCCTGCTGAGGATGGCAATCCCAGAGAGCTCTAGGCATACCCAGACATGCCAGTAAAGAAGATATAAACGTATTCATCAAAATATCATGGTCAACATAGTCATAATATTGCTGTTTAAACAACCAAAAGATGCTCTGATTTACTAAGAGAAACGTAAGTATGATGATGCTTTTCTCTTCGATTATAATTCCCTTTGTAGAATTTGGTCATATTTTCCTCCTGAGAAGAAAATGGATTTTAATGATAACTTGTATAGTTGGTCATGTATCCAATATGTATTTATTATGTCATTTTTAGAGAGTTTTTATCATGTATATCTATGTATATATGTATATCTTGTGCGATCCAAGATATCATTGTCTGGAAGGATTTTATGCCTAAGAGGCACTAAAAATTCCATACCTAACTTAATCTAAGAAGTATCCATGGCAACATTTGCTACAAATTCAATGTCTTTATATGTTTAGAAGAAACATGGTCCTATACCCCCTCATCCCATCAAACCCACATTCCCCACACCCACAGACTCCCTTAAAGGATAACACATTGGCTCGCACTGAAGAACTCTGTGTTCATTTCACACATTTGTTTGAAAGACAGAATAAACAGAAATCAGTAGGTTATAATTTATTACCAATCTGTGTATTAGATTTCCTTAAAATAAGTTTTCATATCTTGGGAAAATATATTTTAAAGACTAAATGCTTTGAGTTTGAAGGTCCAAGTAAGGTTTCACAGTAATGCATGCATTACCCTACATATTAGGGAAAATATGGAAGAAAATAGGTGGGCTGCAAAAAAAACATGATTTAAAGTGTTGATAGTTGCTGATTGAGAATTAAATTCCCTAGAAGGCTTCTAAATTCAGTTAAATCATGTGCCACAGTCACTGCTTCATCTGTATATTGGTAACACTAGGAAATATGCAAATACACACAGCTAAGTCATACCACAAATCAGTGAGAAGAGAACACAGGAGGTTAAACAAGAAAATAAAATTGCTCCTAAAACAGATTGGATACAAGGGAGAAAGTTTTCCTATTTATTGATGTTAAAAATCTCAAGCCATGAGATAATGATTGTATAATGGAATTATTTGAGTCCCTATTGCATAACTAATGTTCAACACCTGAGAAATATCTGTGAGGCATCTTACAGTCGATGCAGAAGCAAAAGGTTCTGCAACAAATATGTTATTTTTAGGCACAAATGGAATCAATAAAGAAAAAGTTATTTGTTTGAACT
Organism: Tamandua tetradactyla; assembly: GCF_023851605.1. Taxonomy (NCBI): domain Eukaryota; kingdom Metazoa; phylum Chordata; class Mammalia; order Pilosa; family Myrmecophagidae; genus Tamandua; species Tamandua tetradactyla. The sequence goes on from NC_135333.1 coordinate 122,017,982, forward strand.
GAAATTCAGAGAGGAAGGAGGAGGCAGTCACCGCTTTTGTCAAAAGTAAAAATAACACACATGTTCATAAAAAATAATGTGTCTATTCAGGAAAAAGGTAGATTATATAGGAGTGTCAGCAGCAGGGCTTAGAGAGAAAGGGGTTTAAACACTTGTCATAAAACTCAACGGGGAAACAAAAATCTTGTTTGGGGACAAAGATCACAATTCCTCCCGTAGAATGTGTACATTGAGCAGAAGTTTATCTGTTATTACTGCTGTTAAAAAAGATATGTTGTGTCATGAAAAAGAATGAAATCTAGTATGAAATTTTATTACATAATTTTTTGATTTGGAAGAATTCTTGAGAGCAAAAGGACATCATTGCTACCAGGAAAAATACATCTCCTCAGCAACCTATTTTGCCAAAAGGTAAAACTAAGCGGCGAATAAGAGTAAAACATAAATTTTTAAAGTGTAGTAGGGAAATGTAGCTGAGGTTTAGAATAGTTATAATGATCTAAAGAAAATTTCTCTGAATATCTCATACAGATTAGGCAGAAATCAGTGATGAGAAACGGTACAATAACCACATTCATTCTGCTGGGACTGACGGATGACCCTCAGCTACAGGTTCTGATTTTTATATTTCTATTTCTCACCTACACATTGAGTGTAACTGGAAATCTGACCATCATCACACTCACCTATGTGGATTCTCATCTTAAAACACCCATGTACTTTTTCTTACAAAATTTCTCCTTCTTAGAAATATCTTTCACATCTGCATGTGTTCCTAGGTACTTATATAGCATAGCAACAGGTGACAAAGTCATTACCTACAACACTTGTGCGATCCAAGTGTTTTTTACTGACCTCTTTGCGGTAACAGAATTTTTTCTCCTTGCTGCCATGTCCTATGACCGCTATGTGGCCATCTGCAAACCCCTGCATTATGTGACCATCATGAGCAAAACAGTCTGCAGGAGTCTCATCATCTGTTGTTGGGCATCTGGTTTGTGTGTAATAATCCCACCACTTAGTCTGGGTTTAAAACTGGAATTTTGTGACTCTAACATTATTGATCATTTTGGCTGTGATGCATTTCCCCTAATGAAAATCGCCTGCTCAGACACATGGTTCATAGAACAGACAGTTATAATCTGTGCTGTACTGACCCTGAATATGACTCTCACTTGTGTAGTTCTGTCCTACACCTACATCATCAGGACGATTTTTAGATTCCCCTCTGTCCAGCAAAGGAAGAAAGCCTTTTCAACCTGTTCTTCCCACATGATTGTGGTTTCCATCACGTATGGCACGTGCATTTTCATCTATATGAATCCTACAGCAAAGGAAGAAGTGACCATTAATAAAGTGGTTTCTCTGCTCATTTCTTCTATTTCCCCTACATTGAACCCCTTTATTTATACCCTGAGGATCAAGTTAAGAAAGCCTTCAAGGATTCAATCAAAAGAATAGCATTGTTCTCAGCTAAGTAAAGTAAATGGTATACGAAGAAAGATTTCAAAGGTAAGGATAAATAGTCCTGGATGTTTTCACTTTGTTTATTTTTAAAATTACCTATATTTCAGCTACATTAATTTTCTGAAAACATCTTTATGACAGCTTGCATTGAATACTGCTTAAGCCTTTCTAGTATGTTCATTTGTCATATGACTAACAATCTTTTGCATCTCACTGAGAGAACACTTCAATATTTTTCTTTAAAAATATAATTTGGACTGAAATTAACTTCATAATATTAAAGTTTAAGATTTAATAAAATTCATTATTCTAATGAGGAAAATATTGAGTAAAATCCCTTGTTACTCTAGTCTAACAATGATATTCAAATACATGTAGTGAGTAAGTTTATATAAAAAAATCTATTAAGGATGAAAAATGGCATGAAATAAAAATATGAACAATCATTTGAAAGAGAAAGATATCACTTTCAGTATTGAGAAAATTTAGGATTAAGATAACTCTAAATTATACTATTACAAACACAAAGTAATTCTGAATAAAACTTAATAAATGTTCTTTTCAATCTATAGCTAAGCATTATAAAATGTAAAGAGCAGTTTTACACAGAAAGAAATATGCAACCTAACTTTGTGCAGTAATCTATAAAATGACTCAAGAGTGTAGACTGAAGGATAGGAGGCAGGGTTTACATCCTGGATCCCAGAGACTTAGGTGTAAAATCTCAAGATCAATGTGGTGCCAGCACTTGAAATGAACCAAAAGAATAAAACAGAACTGTCAAATCATTGCACACTCGATGAAACTTTGACCTATAAAATCATGCACATTTTCAAGGAGTAAAATTTTTTCAAAAAATATGTTCAGTTGTATATTAGGTATATTTCATGTACTGTGCCTACACATAACACTGTAAAATGGATGGCATCTAGTATTGTTCATAGCTTGACAACTTTTCTTTTCATCAGTGGTACATGGAATATGGAATGTCTGACCACTGGTGTTTTAAAATTGTTGAAATGTGGCATATGCTTTTTCCCCATGAGAATGTTCTTATATATACTGTAAACTTAAGAAATTTAAATAGGAAACTAGCAGTATTAAAAGAAGTTGATACTCTAGCTCAATAGCAGTAAGCACCTAGAAATTAATGAGATGATAGTCATTTCAGTCACAGTAATTATAAACATTTATTGCTGTGGTAGTTAGATTCAGATGTCAACTTGGCCAGGTGAAGGCACCTAGTTCTGTTGCTGCAGACATAAGCCAATGGTGTGTGAACCTCTTCTGTTGCTAATTACATCTGCAGTTGGCTAGGAGGCGTGCCTGCTGCAATGAATGACATTTGACTTCATTGGCTGGTGCTTAAATGGAGAGTGCAAGGTAGCACAGCCCAAGCAGCTCAGCATACCTCATCTCCTGCACTCACAGCTCAGCACAGGCCTTTGGAGATGCAGAAAGGAATCACCCTGGGGAAAGTTGTTGGAACCCAGATGCCTGGAGAGAAGGCCAACAGAGATTACCCTGAGCCTTCCCACATAAGAAAGAACCTCAGATGAAAGTTAGCTGCCTTTCCTCTGAAGAACTAACAAAATAAATCCCCTTTTATTAAAAGCCAATCCATCTCTGGCATGTTGCATTCCAGCAGCTAGCAAACTAGAACAATTGCCAAAAGAATAAATTTGACATAAAAGGTACAAGGCACATTTAAGGAAAATATAAAACCTTTTAAGGAAATATGAGATACGATTTGAGTGAAAGTTAGAAACTCAATATTCTTGGATTGTAATTCTTAATATGAACATGTGTTTGCATATCCATGTAGAACTATTTATGCATTGTGGAAATACCATTCATTTATTAATTTATTAGTAAGCAGTTTATTTGTATACAGTCACCAAGCATGTAGAATATTGACGGATGACAATTTTTTAAGCAGGATACCTGCTGAAGGAAATGAGCAATTCAAACATAACAAAGGGTAGAATAAGATAAAAAAGACAATAATAAAACTTATCAGATGATTTCATTCATATGTGTGGGTTTCAGTATATATATTTGTCAGTGAGCAAAGAAACATTTCTCTAGACCGATTTCCTTATTGAAGGATAGGAAAGTTAAATATATTTTACAAAGCGAAGAAAAATAAGTTGCAGTACATTTTGTTAAAGACAAACTAATTTATTAACAAAATAAAAAATGCAAAAAAGGGAAACTTTACTAATATATAAATGTTTGTGTTGTGAGCAGGGATGTTAGGGTGATAACATACATACAAATTTGTAAGTAGAGATTACATCTATGGAAGAATATTTGCAGAAAGATGATAATCTATGAATGTAATTTACTCATTGCAACCAGAATGGAATTTTAAACACATGTGTATTTGAAAAGCATGACTCATGATGACATGATACTGTTTATAATACCAAAATAAGAGACTACTTTATATATTCATTAATAGGAATATATATACACAATATCTTAATCTTGTGGGATACTGCCTAGCCTTTAAAAGGAATAAACAATAATTTTATTTTTCAAAAACTCATTATTATTTTCCAATTGGGCAAAACTAAGACTCTTGTCTTTTATTTTACTTTGTAACTCATATTAAAATATGTAAAATTGCTAAATGAATGAACATCTAGTGAACAATTTGCTTACATTTCCAAAATAATTCTTGTTAACTCATGCACACAGATATAGTTGATAGGTTTTCAACCCATTACAGCTATCATCCTGATTGATGTTCAAAGGTTACTCTTTATGAACACTGAGCCTTTTCAAGTTGATTCCAAAGTCCTTTAGATCAGAGATGCTAGTATTTGGTATGCAAAAATGTTGCACACTCACCATAAATACTAGTGGGAGACAAAATAACACCATCTCAAAGATAGTCAAACACCAATCTTCAAAATTGTCAATGTTACCTTTCATTGCCATAGTTGAATTTACAGATGTGACTTAATTGAAGATTTTGAGATGAGGAAATTATCCTAGATTATCCAGGTAGTACAACTTAATCAAAAGAGTCCATATAATTGGAAGAGGGAGGAAGAGGAGTAAGAGAAGGAAATCTAATCACCAAATGAAAGAACAGAGTGAATGATGGCTACTAGCCAAGGAATGCTGACAGCATCTAAAGCTGGAAAAGGCAGGGAAACAAATTCTACCCCTAAAGTCTCCAGAAGAAACACAGACCTGCTGATACATTCTAGACTTCTTCCCTCCAGAACCATCTGAAAATAAATTTGTTTGTGGTAGCTTGTTATAGCAACGGGATACTAAAATATTTCATACTGCAATCCCAGGACCTAATTTCTTTCCATTGGAAATAGTATTTGGAGACCACAGTATGGATGCCTAAATGAACCTGATGCTCTTGGTTGAGCCATTGTTTCTAGGTCATTTCATTGGGTAAAACCAGCTAATGTGATTTTTATTAAGTTAAAGTATGAATTCACAGTGATGCTTCCAATTCAAACTTCAAAAAATAAAGCCAAGCAATTCCACTAGAAAATGAGTCAATACATGGGCAGACATTTCACCAAAGAAAATATACAGCCAACAGATAAATACATGACAAGACATAAAACTTAGTAGGGAAATATATTTCAAGCATAATACATTCACTACATGTCTGTTAGATAGACAAAATAAAATATAGTTATGATAATTAAGACTGGCACGGATGCAGAGAAACAGTATCATTCATACATTCCTGTTAGGGATGTAAACTCATACAGCTACTCTAGAAAGTAGTTTAGCATTTTTGGACAGAGGATAGATTCACTCTTAGAGTCTCCAGTAGGGAAAAACCCTGTAGACACTTTGATTTCAGTTTTGTTTTGTTTCATTTTGTTTTTAAATCACATTTCACTTTATTTCCCTCTATCCATGGCAAATTAAACCCTTCAAAGATTTATAAAACTTCTCAAGCTGGAAACATTTGCTAACTAGGTTAAGTTCTAAACACATTCAGAGAAAGCATCTAACACACTTTAGGTTAAAACCCAACATTGAAATAGGCACACGCATACTTGATAGACAAATCAGTAAGTCAAATTCCCAATACTTGAGAGTTAAAAAAGTATACTCCTCTCCATTAATTTCCATGTCGCCTGTAAACAAAGTTCAGTCATGCTTAGACAGTGTGGCTAAAACTAATGTATGTGCAATCAGTTTATAAGGGGCTGGACTGTAATAACCTGAGAAGTGGGGCAGGGGAAGGAATACATTTAGCACTAGCATTGAAAATGTGTAACATTACAACAAAATGAGAACTATTCCAGAAAACTGATGTCAAATATGTATTTTCTTCCCCAAATAAGGAAAAGAATGAATGAGCATGGGAAATCAGATTTTAGCAGTATTTCCAGTTCCTAAGGCAACCAAATGCCTGGAGTTATTAATGCTCCAAAGACAGAATGTTAACAAATTTTTTGTTAACATTTTTGTTAACATTTTGATAAATATTAGAATAATTAACAAAGTTAAGTATGCTAATATTTGAATTTCAGTGAGTGATGCAACCTTACAATAGCCAGCAAATTCAAATTCTTATTATCTAACCTCATGTCTGCCCCAAAAAAGGGCTATATAATTGGGCCCTTTCTTTAATATCAAACGATTTGCTCCCTGTACAAATAAATTCCACCTGGCCTCAGCAGGTCCCTGCAGAGAGCTCCTCCTTCAAGACAACAAATTGAAAGTTATCAGAAGTCAGCCACCACTGTACCAACTGTTCCTGCTGCCTCTATCAGTCTGACTCAAGGGCGTCTTTGCAAAGCGAATGAGCTGGGGCCCTAATAACTAAGACTAAACAGTGGCCAGTAAACAAGACTTATCCCAGTAGTGGAAAGGAGTCTGCAGCCCAGAGGAAAGGCTGGCCAGGCCTGGTCTGTTCTTATTGGTGCTGCTGTTTAGGAAGTTTCCCAAGTTGAGCCAAGTTCAGTGGCTTATTTTAACCTAGAACAGTGATTCTAGGAATTTTTAGCCATCTAACTAGATTCTAACAATCTAGTTAGATTGTTAGAATCTAATTAGAATACAATCTAGTTAGAATACATTCTAACAATGTATTCGAGTCAGTGCAAACTAACTAATCAGGACATAGCAAAGGAAATAGGACACCTTACCAGCCACATACAGGGGGCCTCCTCACAACTAAGTTGGAGTCCTCAAGGAAAAATACTTGTACATAAAAGGGTCTGTTCATTATCAACCTTAACTTGGTCCTCACCTCTTTAGCTCTCTTCTCTGGCAACCTTAGCCTCTCTTCACCATGTGTCTTCTCCCTGGGGCACAAATTTTCCTATTAAGCTTATTTTTGAGAATAGCTTATTTTTGTGACTTACCCAACTAACCATGAAATCAGGCCTGTCAGAATAAAGGGTAAATCCAAATCAGCCATCCTCTGATGGGTTCTGGAAATGGCTGCAGTGGCTCTCCATTCTACCAGGTGCTCAGCAAGCTGTGCTCTTCTATATTGGGTCGTCTCCATCCATTGCCTCCTCATTGGTATTTTTCTTTTACTCAGCCTCTAGCCCTGCAGTTAGAATGCTTGTGACTGCGTGGCAGAGAGGCTGATCTGCTCCTCCATGAACTGCTCCTCCCTGTTTCCTGCCATTAGCAGGAATTCAACAGCACTCAAAGGCTTGTGAATTAGCAGCTGAAGATTTTCAGCTTTGATCAACTTGCAGCTCTTCATTACTGTGAGAAACTCTCTGACAACATCAGACTCTGGTGCCTGCATGGTGCTTTTGATATGCATTTTAATGTTTCATCAATGATAGTATTCAAGTTCTGTTGCCCAGAACTGTGCTTATTCTTTCTGAATTTTTTATGCTGCACTTTAAGATCAGTTAGTAACTGGAACACCTCGTTATTACTAAGTAGTACAGAATTGGCATCCTTCACTTCCCAGCTGCCCAAGCCTTCTCACCTATGGATGCCACAGGATGAGGCACATCATGCTATGCCAATTGCTGCTCTACTGATTTTGACTTTCTAGACTGTGATGTTTCTATTGTTGAAACACCAAATTCATGGTCATAAGTTATGGCACCCCTAAAAAAACAGCTACATCCCACACGGATAAAAATGGGAAACTGCTTCCCTTTAGTGTACCTGGTTGGGAAAGAGAAGGAAAAGGAATAAAACTACGTCATCTCCATGGGACCGGATGGGCAGTGTTGCATAATGATTCCCAAAAACCAGTCTGTGAACAACTGTACAATGATTTCTGGAATATGGTTATGTAAACAAAACAGATGCAATCCAAAAGTACTGAACAAAGGTCTCTAGTCAGATAGAGTCCCTGAGAATCTATGTGCACAGGAAAAAGTATTTTGATTGTAGAGAAGACATGGAGAATACTACTGTAATTATACCTAATGCATGGTATGCCAAATCTTACTTTGAATCTCTCTGCCACAGCTATGAGGTATAAATATATGTTTGTAAATATATTGATAGAATGAACAAACCTCTCTTTCAAGCAATAATGCACAGAATCACAAACTATTTTGTGAGGTTCATTTGAAAACTCCAAGTGATATATTAGCTATTGTGCTGGCTTGAAACTGTTGTGTACCCCCCAAAAAATGTCCTTTTATCTTCATTCATATTTCCAGGTGGGATATTTTATTGTTTCCATGGAGATGTGACCCACCTAATTGTGGGTCAGAGCTGTTGATTAGGTGGTTTCTGTGGAGATGTGTCTCCACCCATTCAAGGCGGGGTTGCTTATTAGAGCCCTTTAAGAAGGAACAATTTTGAAAAACCTTGAGAGCCCACACAGCCAGAACCAAAAACCTAGAGAGAAAACTAGCAGACATTGCCATGTGCCTTCCCAGCTGACAGAGGTGTCCATAAGCCAAAGACCTCAGCAGACGCCAACCATGTGCCTTCCTATCTGACAGAGTTGCTCTACATGGGTGTGCTGGTTTGAAAGGATGTAGGTACCCTAGAAAAGCTATGTTTTTATCAAAATCCCATTTCATAAAGGTAGAATAATCCTTATTCAATACTGTAGGTTTGAAACTGTTATTAAGATCATCTCCCTGAAGATGTGATTTAATCAAGAGTGGTGTTAAGCTGTATAAGGGGACGACATGTCTCCACCCATTTGTGTTGATCTTGATAAGTTTCTGGAGTCCTATAAAAGAGGAAACAGTTTGGAGAATGAAAGCAATTCAGAGAGAGCAGAGCAGTACGACATAGCCATGAGAAGCAGAGTCCACCAGCCATTTTCAGAATACAAAATCATGACTTCACATCTAACCAAACCCTAATAAAAATGAAAAAACAAACAAAATAAACAGAATTAACAAGTTCTTCTCTATAAATATTCTAGATTGAGTAATATGCTTCTTGCCTACACCAATCCCTGTTTTTGAGGACCTCTTGTACTCTAGGAACCATTCCAGTTATTTTAGATCTTATAAGAAACACTGAACTAATGAAATTAATGGTTTAAAGACACTGAGTTTAATGTTAAAGATGAGGTTTAAATCATGAAGCAATAATACTGTTAATAGTGTTCATCTTGCATTGAAATGACAATGATTACAGCAACTGCCACTTCTGAAATCAGTTGAAAACTATTATTTTTATGAGTTAATGTATAAAGGTGTTTTGTATTATCTCTACTTTCCAAATAGCTAAATTGAAGTTTAGAGAGTTAAAGAATGTTAGTAAGTGGTTAAAGTCAGAATTCAATTCCATTTTTGTCAGACATCAAAGCCTATTTGTTACAGCATAGGATGCCTGAAGATGCACATGTTTAGCATCATAATGTGCTCATGGGACTCCTCAGGAATGTTTGCAAAAACTGAATATAGTTATAGTTTCATTCAAGAAAGCTTAAAAATTATGTGATTTTTGAGAGAAAAGATTAACAAAACTGATATTCCATTTCAAGCCTTCATTTGTGTAGAGAAGAATGGGAAATATTTATTTTTTAGAATACACTTTGTATTTTATACTATATTTACAAAAATATATACTATATTTAGCATAGAGCAATGAAAGGCAGAAAGGTTTGTTCAAAAAATAAGGTCAAAGCATATGTACCTTTTCTTGAGAAGGTAACTATACATGGATTTATGTACAAATTGGCATACAGAATTGAACACATGAATATCAATAGGAATTATGTACTTTCCCAGGGAGGCCAAAAAAAAAAAAAAAACAGAATAATAGATTTTAAAAATCCACTCTCTGTGATTCTGTGATGAATTAATTTCACCAGATGCAAGGATTCATAGAAAATATTGGACAATCCTTAACCGCTGATATTGCTTCAATCACATATTTATATATAAGTTCTGTCCTAATGGGTTCTCAAAATAGATTCCTGAAACAGTTTCCTCTCTTCAGTGTGTCTAGGCTCTGAGATCACAGGTTCATACTAGCGTTTAATTTTTGGTCGGTGAAAGTTTTATTTTAATGATTTTCTAACTACTCACACATTGTTCATGAAACCTTTCTTGCTTGTACTCCGAGATTGACAAAAACTGTTCAATGGATATTCCTACACAGATTGTGTAATGCATACCCATGCCATAATTATGCTACCTCTTCATTTTTACAGTATTAATTATTTAGAGATTAATTATCAAAGCCTGAATTTACATTGATCACTCTGACTTAAGTTGGGCCCTGGTCTAACTGAAACTTTAATGAATGAATGGTGTAAAAAAAAGAGGCCAAACTATATAACACACTATGAACAAAGTTATTCAGCCACTGTGAAAGGGAAAATAATAATAAGGGCCCCTTTCTATGAATATTCTTGGTGTGAGGTCTCTGAAATGTCCCATCCAGGCCCTCCCATAGGGAGCCCATTAAATCTAGCTGTGGAGACACTGATCAAATCCTGTCTAGAATTCTAAAAGCTCATGTTGTTTGAAACAACTACTATAATTTGTATGTTATTACTTTGAAGAAATATACCAGATTTCGTTTTAGAAATCTAAAAAATATCAGGTCTATTGGGTTGCATTGAATTGCTCCACTGAAAAATTTAAAGACATCAGACAAAATTACCACAGTGAAAGCATCGTTCCAAACTCTATAAGCTCTTCAGACCAGCTCAAGTAGGACTTAGTTAGAATAAAATCTATCCACTAGAGTTTAACTATTTTTCTGTGGGAAAGCCCAACTCAAATGCAATAGACTTTATAATGCCAACCCCAAATTGTCTTCATTGCTTGAACATGTGAATATGCTACCTTACATGGTAAAAGGGAAATGGCAGATGTAATGAAGTTATGAATTGCAAAATAAAGAGATAATTCTGGATTATCCAGGTGAGCCCAGTGTAGTAAAAATCATTCTTACAGGAGGGAATCAGGAGGAGCATATCAGTAGTAGAGGACACGATATAGGAAGCAAGAGTTTGGAGTGATGCAAAGAAGGGACCATGAAAAAAGGAATGCAAGCAGTTGCTAGAAACTGTAAAGGGCAAGAATAGTATTCTATCCTGAAACCTCTTGATTTCAGACATCTGACTTCTAGAACTTAAGAGAATAAAATTGCTGTATTTTGAGCAATTAAGTTTGTGGTAATTTTTTATTGCAGTAATAGGAAATTAATACATTTGGAGAAAAAACTTTTCGCCAAAAAAGATATGCAAACATATCCTGATTAATTATAGCTATTCCCCAACATAGATACCCTAATGTAATAAATCTACAAGTGAATTCCAACACATCACCTTCCACACAAGTGAATTTTTAGAGAACATGCAATCATATTCCTGAGAATTTGTTTAAAGAATTAGAGAAGAGCAATGATTTTGGTACCAAAAAAGAAAGTCATTGTCCTAATAAAAACCTGGGCACATAAAGGACCTAAATGGACAAAGAGTTGTTCCTGCTGAAAAAGGATTCCCTGTACACAGTTTGATATTCTAGCAATGTTTGTAAGTCACACATTGACTACAGCAAAGTAGTTGATTTTGAAGTATTCCTTTAATCATTCCACATTGATCCAAAAGTAACATTCACTTCAAACCATAATTAACTATCAGGTTAATAAAAAATCATAAACAGTCAATTATTGCAAATATTTAGCTTGAGGTAGAAGATATCATTTATATGATGTTGGTTGGTTCACATTAGATGCCCTCCACATTGCAATGATCTAACCTGTATCTTTCCCACATTTCACTGAGTGTGGCCATTAGTTGGTTATTAATCCTCCATATATCATAATACCTGAAAATTGGGATTGCATCCTCTGGTTTATGGATCTCCATACTCACTGTTCCCTACACAACAATTGAGAAAGCTAATATAACATCTTCAGGAACAGACATTTAAATTTGTTTCAGTATCCCTGAGGTATGACCCAAAAAGTATCTTCTCTATAAACATGACTACCATGACAGCTTTTATAAATTAACATGTACATCTAATCTATGCTGAAAGTTTGAGAATTCCAGAATTACACATGGGCTAAATTTTTATCTAGCTTTCTATCTTCACTCTTGGAATGTCCTTGCTCATCATCATTAAGAAAAATATGATGGTTTCTTAGGCTTGGGATGCATAGGATTTCTGATCAGTCAGATCTCAGGGAAATTTCTGGACCCCTTGATTATTCATCTGCAATTCCAGAAAATCCACACATTAAAAGGAGTGCTAATATAAACACAGAATATGACAATTACTCTAAATGCACCTAGAAAATCTTCAAAAGTCTCAAAAACACCTAGCATATATACAAGTAGATTATCAGTCCAACAGGAGAAAAAAATCAACCATCTCTATATTAAAATGCACCCATAAATATCCAGCATAACATCAAAATACTACTTGGTATGCAAAGAAGCAAGACTTGGGCCCCATGGCTAGAGGATAAACAGTCAGTAGTAAATAACCCTGTCATTATTTGGATCATGTTGGAATTAAAAGATAGGTAAATCAAAGAGATTATGAAAATATGTCTAAAAATATAATGCAGAAGATGAAGTATAGTGAGGTATGGAATTTAGTCCTCTAGCAACAGCTAGTAAATAGCCAGGAATTATCTGGAATTACCAGACACACATCACATACCAGTCTGGAATTGGTGGAATGACTGACATCATATACAGAAATATTAGTCTCCCAAGTCATGGAAGATGGTGTCCCTTCACACTGGCACCACAGGCTGTCTTGGTGTTGGTTCCCTAAGGGAGAAAGAAGCCCTCTCTACTAAAAGCAAGGAAGGTAGCTCAGCCAAGCTCCAATTGTGGCATTAATCAACAACTTTGGAATACTGAATACAAGCTCTGAGCACAGATAAAACTGGGGCAAGAATGAAAGTAACTGGAAGATTTCACCCCTGCAGAGGGGAGGCAGAGCTAATGGAAAAAAAAAGTCTTTTTTTTTCTGAGTTCAACAAGCTCAGAATACTGGAAAGATGCTGTGCCCCAAGAAAAGGGTCACATATAGTCAGGTACCAACTCTAGTTCTTGATTTTCAAACCCAGGGAGCTGGGATCCAGCTCTGAAAAGGTGTTTTTTTCTCTCTCTTTTTTTTAAACTTGTTAACAGCCCATTAGATAGAGCTCCAGGCATTCTCTGTCTTCAGCACTTCCCCAGGAAAAGGCAGAGTTAAGGAATGACTGAGAGACAAAATAACTAGGTGGAGGAGATAATTCCCTAACAGACATACCTTTAAGTAATCTCTACTGGGAACAATGGAAGGCAGCCCAGCCAAGCTCCAAATGTGGTTGTAATCCCAGCAGAGAGCAGGTGGGTCTGAGGGAAAAAAATAAAATGAAATAAAATTAAAAGAATAAAGACAGAGACTTTTGGATCAGCCCAGATCAGAGTACTGGAAAGAGTCTGTGACCCAAGAAGGGAGGCACATAGAGTCAGGTACCAACTCCAGCTTTTGTCTGGCAAACTTTGGGAACTGGGGGTTGGCTCTGAAAAGGGATTTCTTTTATTTTTCTTTCTTTCTTTTTTTTGTTGTTTTTTTAACTATTCTAAGAAGCTCTTTAAAGAAAGCCTCAGGTATTTTCAATTGTCTGTGGGACTCAAACAAGGGCTGAGTTAAGATAGGGCTGAGGAACAAAGTAATGAATCATGGAGGAGATAAATACTGAAAGGCATATCTTCCCCCAAGAAAAGAGGTTTGGGGCACAGCTCAAGTGGCAACCATCCTCCAGATAATTCAGGCCCCTGGGGCTAGAAAACAGAAACAATTTAAGCTTACCTTCTAACAAAGCCTCTGTCTCAACACACACATGTCAGGGAGGGCCTGCTAAGAATTTAAGGCACTGCATCATTTTACACCAGGGGCGACCCCCAGGCTGACAAAGGCCACATTCTAAGGATAGCAAAGGCAAAGAATCTAGAGGCTTCAAAGGAAAGTCTGATAATCTGCTGTGTCTCACCCTTGGGAAACCTAATAATGATTATACCCCCTCCTGTCTGGTCTTGGAAAATCTGATTGGAGTAAATCATATCTGGGGAGACCCTCCTCAAAAAATGGTTCCACATAGGCAAGGCAAGAACCAGATAAATAAGAGCTGAAAAATTCTCATCAGTTAAACAGAAGCTATGCTAGAGGTCTGAAATGATTTAAACAGAATGCCAAAGAACAGGCAGAGAAGAAAGTCAAGCAACAAGAAATCCTTAGGGGGAAAAGAGTGAAAACAACTGACATGATAAACTAATCAAGGAAATCAGATGCCTGGACACCAGTAAGAATTTACAAGTTGTACTAAGAAAAATGAAGATGTGGACAAGTCAAGGAACTAGCAATTCAAATGAGGTACAGGAGTTGAAACAACTAAATAAAGATGTTTAGACAAACATGCAAAATAAAATCAGAGATCAAATGAAGAAGTTGAGGGAAGATACAGCAAAAGAGATGAAGGATATAAAAAAGATATTGGGCTACCTAAAGGACTACTTGAAAGTTTGAAAAATAAATGGTGGAACTATGGGAATGAAAGGAACAATAGAAAAGATGAAAAACACAATGGGGACATACAATAGCATATTTGAAGAGGCAGAAGAAAGTATTAGTAAACTAGAGGACAGTGCAACTGAAATCCTACACACAAAAAGCAGATAAGGAAAAGAATGGAAAATTATGAGCAGGTGTGGTAGTTAGATTCAGTTGTCAACTTGGCCAGGTGAAGGTTCCTAGTTATATTGCTGTGGACATGAGCCAATGACATGTGAATGTCATCTGTTGCTGATTACATCTACAGTTGGCTAGAAGGCATGCCTGCTGCAATGAATGACATTTGATTTAATTGACTGGTGCTTAAATGAGAGAGCTCAACATAGTACAGCCCAAGCAGCTCAGCATAACTCATCTCAGCACTTGCAGCTCAGCCCAGGCCTTACAGAATAAATCATCCTGGGTAAAGTTGTTGGAACCCAGAGGCCTAGAGAGAAGGCCAGCAGAGATCACTCCGTGCCTTCCCACATAAGAAAGAACCTCAGTTGAAAGTTAGCTGCCTTTCCTCTGAAGAACTAATGAATAAATCCCCTTTTATTAAAAGCCAATCTGTCTCTGGCATGTTGCATTCTGGCAGCTAGCAAACGAGAACAGCAGGGTTTCAGGGAAATTAATGACAACAGGAAGCACATGAATATACATGTTATGGGTGTCCCAGAAGAAGAAGAGAAGGGAAAAGAGACAGAAAGAATAATGGAGGAAATAATGACTGAAAAATTCCCATCTCTTATGAAAGACATAAAATTACAGATCCAAGAAGCACAGCATACCCCCAAAGTAATAGGTTTGAATACACCTACTCCAAGACACTTACTAATCAGACTGTCAAATGTTGAAGAGAAAGAGAATTCTCAAAATAGCAAAATAAAAACAATCCATCACATACAAGGGAAGGTCACTAATACTGCAAGCAGATTTCTCAGCAGAATCATGGAGGTGAGAAGGCAGTGGTATGATATATTTAAGATATTGTAAGAGAAAAACTGTCAATCAAGAATTCTATATCCATCGAAACTGTCTTTCAAAAATGAGGGATAGGGTGGGCAACAGTGGCTCAGTGGCAGAGTTCCTGCCTGCCATACCAGAGACCTGAGTTCAATTCCCAGTGCATGTCCATGTAAAAAACAAAAAAATGAGGGAGAATTTTAAATATTTTAAGACAAAGAGATACTGAGAGAGATCATGAACCCACAGAGATGCAACTCACCCCAGTTGTGGGTATTAACCTGGATTAGATGGAGAGATGTGATTCCACCCATTCCAAGTGAGTCTTGATTAGTTTACTGGAATCCTTTAAAAGAAGAAGCATTTTGGAAAAAGCATGAGAACAAGAGAACCTCTACAGCCCATGAAGCCAGAGACTTTTGGAGATGAAGAAGGAGAACACCCCTGGGGGAGCTTCATGAAACAAGAAACCTGGAGAGAAAGATAGCAGATGTTGTCACGTTTGTCATGTGCCTTTCCAATTGAGAGAAACCCTGAACTTCATCGGCCTTTCTTGAGTGAAGGTAATGTCTTATTGATGCCTTAATTTGGACATTTTTATAGCCTTGCTTTAATTTAGACATTTAACTAGCAACTTCCTGCAACTAGCAAATGAGAACATAGACCAAAGAAAGAGTTATTTATTTGGTGCAGAATGTATATTTTCTGTAGCATACTATCCAACTCAACATGTGTGGTCAGCTTATTCAACACCATAAGTACATGGAACCATGAATAATGAGTGAACTCTTGCTGTGTTTTACAGGTTTTTGTGATACTCCAATATATCCCAGAATAATTTGGAGAGAAATGAAAACATATGTGCTAAGTCCCCTTGAGGGACTGGAGAAAAAATGTGGAAATATTAAACTCCCCCACCTGGGGAACTCCATATACCTTTACAAGCATTGGGGACTGTTGTGGCCCTGTGAAATGAGACACAAAGATGTGGACGCTTGTTGCAATCTTTCAGTAACCCCTGTGGAATGAATCACACAAACACACAAGACATACGAGACAGAAAAGATGACTGCAGCCCCAAAGAGCTTCAGCTGCTTTATTTTATATCCTTCCTTACAGCTCTTTTGCTGACCAAGCCTGCTTTTCAGTATACTACTTGTTACATACAAGAGATAGCTAAAAAGACCTTGGGGCTTAAGAAAAAACAAACGTTCTGCCCCCCTCAGATTGTCCTCCAAGTAAGCAGATAATAGTCTCCACAGTTTACTGCCAAGGCCACTTTGAAGCCAGTCACTCCCAATACATTCCACAGGTTTTCTATTAACCCTTGGCTCCTACATTTCCCCCCTTTTTATTTTATAAGCCAGGGTGACTGTGCCTGTCTTAGGTTGCCCTTAGGCTCTGAAGTAAGGGTCTTACCTGTCATTGGCTACCAGTCAAGCTCTCTGACTTTAATTCTGGAGGGGAGCCAAGAGTTTTGCAAGAATTATACTGTTAGCATGGCTTTGCTCAGTGACTGTGCCTATCTTAGGTTGCCCTTAAGCTGTGAAGGAAGGGTCTTACCCATCATCGGCCACCAGTCAAGAGCTATAGTTTATTTAGGGAGGAGGTCAAAGCCTTTATAAACAATGCGTTGGGAGCTTGTGTTTGTTTATGATTAGAAGATATGACAGATAGCAAACGGTGCCTTAGGACACTAAAGAGGAAAAGAAATAGTAAGAAAAGTAAAATTCCTATTCCCAATATTGTTAGAAAATGAGAAGTTTTCCACCAATCTGCAGGATTAAGATTTTTTAGCTTTTGGGTAAATGATTGTATAATATAATTTCCATCAGCTATATACAAATTATTTTGAGATATTTCTAATACCCACTTTTGTAATTTTAAAATATTAAGACTTAAACTATTTGAATGCCCCAAAAGATGCCTTTTTACCTTTTCCCATTCTATTTCAGAATGGTTATATTTTAAAGGGTTAATATAAAATTGCTCTCATTTTAGTTATATTGTAAACTTTGTAAAAAATTTAAATTATACATTTTTTTTCCAAATGAACCAATGCTGTCTCTATATCATTTAGTTTATATTAATTTGCTCATTAATATAAGATAGACTATGCCACAGTTCACTGGCATTTTTATGCCATTTTCTAACATAATACTGTGTCTGTATAGTTTGATGCAACACAGTTCCAGCAACCGCAGCCACTGTGATACTTCCAATGATTCCAGTGATAGCTGCAATAATGAGTCCAATTAGTCTCTTAGTCCTTTTTAGATATTCTTTTGCCAAATGGGTTAGGACTTGTGTTTCTGGAGAGGATTACCAGGATCTTGATATCTGCACCAACAGCATACCTCTTCTTTTCCTTGCTGCTAAAATAGTCTTATTTTCCTGCAACATAAATGCTTGGAGACAAGTGAATAGAAAACAATTTTCACAATTAAAAGTTTGATTTTTTTATATGTATATGACCTTTAACAAATACATATGGATCTTTAGTACATATTTGCATATAATGTTTATGGCTGCTATTTAAAAGGAAGTTATAGTTACTAGAATTTGCTATAAAAATTGATCCCAGTCCTATAATATATATTACCCATTTAGTTATTATTTTTGTCCGGGTTGATACGTCTGGGTTTATTCTTTTTGAGGGAATCCAAATTGAGGTTCCATCACCTGTAATGATAAGAGCAAATCCCCTACCCACACCTTTATCATGCCTGGTTTCCATAGATCATTTTTAATATTTTTCCAATAGATCAGTTATAGTTGTAGTTCTGTTTGAGTTACATCACTTTTCCCTTCCAAATTAGTAAAATATTGTTCTGCAGGAGTTTGTGATGAATTATTATAAATGTTTAAAGAATTTAAAGTAAACAGTGCTTTTGCTAATTGATTTTTTGGTGTATTTATTTTTATAATATTATTCTGCTGATCTTCCCCTTTTTGTTTTATGAGCATAGACTTTAGTGAGGGTTGGGGGGCAGGACCAGACTGCTCCCCATAGGAAAAATACATTCTCTAAAGGACTTCACCTTTTCCTTGCCCAGAAATGGGGGGTGTTTTTAGAGGGCTGAGGTAATTTTTTGGGCAGGAATCCAGCTCCAGGCTGGCCCAGTTATAGCCTACCCACCTCTCCAGCCTGGGAGGATTTTGCTTGCAAAGTCCAGCTTAGCCAGGCCCCCGATTTCCAAGGCCATGGGAGGCACTTCCATGACATTTCTATAGGAAAAAGTTAGTTGCTCAGGACCCTGCCCTGGGCAAAGGAAAACCACATCAATGCTCAGACCTTTTTCAGCATAGGTCCTAGGCCTGAGCTGGAGCTAACTGGAGGGTAGAGAGGCAGTGCCACGTTCTAGCCAGGCTTCTAGACCCCGAGACTCTGACTGCACAGCAGGCAGAGCTCAGGATGTTAATTGCTTTCTGCTTAATAAATCCAAATGATTTTGTAAAATATTAAATAAGTTTTGCAACATTTAATTAGGAATTTTTAAAGTGACAAGTAGCAAAATTGAAAGCAGAATGTTAATAGTGATATGCATCCATAGTAAATGATCGGGTTTTGTAAAATGAATTTATTGGATTGATTGAAAAGGAATGCAGGGATGAGGATTCTTTATAATTGGTTGTGTGTTTTTGCTAATTTTAAATTGATTGCATGCAATTTGTATGATATATATATTTTTTATTATAATAGTGGTCAAATTCCAATTTGCTTACATGACTGGGCCCAGTTGGGTCCTCTGGGAACTGGCTAGGGACCAAGAGGAGCTTCCTGGGACCTAGATATCTTTATTAAAGTACACTTCTTTCTAGGAGGATAGCCAGTCCTCCCAGCTAGAGTGCACATTTTAATTGTTTCTTTTCAAGGTCATGTGATAGCAACATGAACTGCATGTAATGGCAACATCAGGTGAATAGAACAGATACCACAAGCATATTTTTTCCTTGCATTTGGCTTTCAAATTTGATCTGTTCCTGACTTAAGTCATGGTTATTTTGGGATAAATTTAGTTTATATCTATGTAGTTTATATAAACACTGGATAAAGCATTAAAATATTTTGGCTTAAAGGAATTTAGGTATCTATATGATGTGAATATTATTTAGTGAGTAATAGATTTATTTTTGGCAATGTTACTTAGATTAATAGATTAAGTCACCTAGTCTGGGGCAAGAAAAGAAACAGTTTTTTGCCAGTATAATGATACCCAGAAGAAAATTAGTATTTTTTATACCGATAACGACATGATAAAAGCTAACATAAGGTCTTTTATATTTTTCATGTTTAAGTCATTATTTTAAACAAATGTTTTATCACACATAATTACCATCAAAATTATATTTGTTAGAATAATTTTAAATATTTAAAATCCTTTAGTTAATGCATATTTAAAACATCGATATATAGTTTTTAACAAGAATTTTCAGTTTCAAGGTTCTGATAATATATTTTCTTTTCAAATATGAATAGGAGCTAAATTCATGGCCAGTTTCCAAATTGCTATTTGTCAAGGATTTAAGTTAACAAAAGGAGATGGGGCTACCATTCCCATTCATTGTCACAAGATTTTATTTGTAGCATTGGTATAAATTTCAGTAGAATAATTATTTAGATTAAGCCAAGGTAACTTAACAGAACACTTTGATTCAGAACTACAATCCTGAATTGCATACCCTTAGGGAACAAATCTGTTACAATTTCATAGGAACCATTAATGAGTACTGATTATGAATTTTTATAGAAAGGCAGCTCATTATGAACAAGCTCAGAAATTAATTAAAGGTATGGTAAAGAAGCAATTTTTTTAATCTATCATAATAATAGGAAACATTACAGCCTTTATGCTGAAACCAATAACATTTTTGCGTGACATGTTTAAAAAGTTTCTTAAGTAGAGCATCAGAAGCCTCCATACCCATGGAGTGTAACAATCCCTTAAGTAAAGATAAATGTTCCTTTTCCACTGACGGCGAGTTGCCCATTATGATACATAAAACATATATCCGAAAGTCCCTCAGCAATTCCAGAGGAGCTTACCCTTTCGGTTCCGCAGTGATGAATGTTCCAGGGCTTGAATGAATTCCAGGGTTCAGGGTCCCTGCGCAGTGATCAGTGTTCCAGGGAGCCAGGCCAGCCAGTCCGTGTTCGGGCACCACTTGTTGTGGCCCTGTGAAATGAGACACAAGACACAAAGATGTGTACACTTGTTGCAATCTTTCAGCAACCCCTGCGGAATGAAACACACAGACACAGAGACGTACGAGACAGACAAGATGACTGCAGCCCCAAAGAGCTTCAGCTACTTTGTTTTATATCCTTTCTTACAGCTCTTTTGCTGACCAAGCCTGCTTTTCAGTATATTACTTGTTACATACAAGAGATAGCTGAAAAGACCTTGGGGCTTAAGAAAAAACAAACATTCTGTCCCTCTCAGATTGTCCTCCAAGTAAGCAGATAACAGTCTCCACAGTTTACTGCCAAGGCCACTCTGAAGCCAGTCACTCCCAATACATTCCACAGGTTTTCTATTAACCCTTGGCTCCTACAGGGGACTGCCAATTTAGTAGGCTGAGGCTTTGACCTTGGTTTTGCCCTTATGAAATTATGTAAGAAAATACTTACAAGTACATATTATGATAATTATGCCTAAGTATCACCCCCAGAGAACCTCTTTTGTTGCTCAGATGTGGCCTCTCTCAAATCCATCTCACAGGTTAACTCATGGTGTACTCACCTCCCCCCATGTACATGGGACACGACTTCCAGGGTACACCCAGGGGTGTAAATTTCCCTGGCAATGTGGAACTTGACTGCAAGGAATGAGGCTGGACCTGGCATCATCAGCTTGAGAAAGCCTTCTTGACCAAAATAGGAAATAGAAATTTATTAAAATAGAGTTGCAGTGGCTGAGAGATTTCCAATAGAGTTCAGAGGTCATTCATAAGGTTATTTTTATGCATTTATAGCTATTCCTTTTTAGTTTGTAGTATATTAGAATAGTTAGAAGGAAATACGTGTCATTGAACTATGTTCCAGTAGATTTGATTCTTGACGATGATTGTTTAACTATTTAGATTTTACAGCATGGACAATGTGATTGTGAAAACCTGTAGCTGACATTCCCTTTATCTAGTATACGGAAAGATGAGTATAAAATTAGGATGAATAATAAATAAATAATAGGGAGAAAAGTGGGGGGTCTATGACATTTTGGGTGTTATTTTTCATTTTTATTCTCATATGTATTCTTTTGGAGAAATAAAAATGTTCAAAAATTGATTGTAGTGATGACTGCACAACTGTATGATGACACTGTGACATTGTATAATTTGAATGATTATATGGTATCTGAAATACCTAAAAAAAATAGCATTAAAAACAACAAAATAATGAAAAAATACATTCTAAACATTGTCATAATGTTAAAAATATGAGAAATAACATGCTATAGAAACTGTGAAAAGAATCAAATGTTATATCAAGTACAATAAAATGAAATTGCTGAAATAAACAATTCTGCGTATATTTAAGATTGGCAGAAGAAAGTGTCAGTGTACTTTAGATTGAACATGAGAAGTTATCCAATTTTGAACAACATAAAAACTTTGAAATCTATGCATAATTCTGTGGCCTGTGAGATTATACCAATGTATCTAATAAATGTGTACTTACAGTCTCAGCAGATAGAATTTGGAAAAGAAGCACTTTTGAAGTAATGATTGAAAATATTCCAAATTTCTAAGACTAAATATGAAGGAGAAACTAAAGAAATTAAAGACATACATATCTATAAAAACTTGGAACATTTCTGAAGAGGTATTTTTTGTGAAAGAAATGGAAAGTTTGTTTAATATCATCGTGCCTTTCACATGTAAACTGTGAACAAAATAATAAATGTATAATATTGTATAATAAATGTGTATAATAATGTATAATAAATGTGTAGGTATATGTGTGTATGTGAAAAAAATATATGCACATAAATGTCTATGTGTATATATACTCCTCTACTGAAGAAACATTTATTTATCTATTTATTTTTTATATAGTCACAAAGCCTGTAAAATATTAAGGAAAGAAAATTTAATGTAGGATTATTAGGGCAGAAAATAAGCAATTCACACACATAGAAGAATGGTTAAAGGAGGCAAGGAGAAAAAGAAATAAACAATAACATCACCCCTAATCTCAGATAGTCACACTGAATTCATGGATTGAAAGAAAAGATAATAATATTATATCTCCCTAAATTGGTCTATAGATT
Source organism: Tamandua tetradactyla (assembly GCF_023851605.1). Taxonomy (NCBI): domain Eukaryota; kingdom Metazoa; phylum Chordata; class Mammalia; order Pilosa; family Myrmecophagidae; genus Tamandua; species Tamandua tetradactyla. The sequence goes on from NC_135333.1 coordinate 122,040,642, forward strand.
CCACACAATTTCTACTTTTAAAAAAGCTCAGCAAGGATTTTTGTATCCATAGTAAGCTTGATCTAAAATTTATATGTAAAGAAAGGACAATAGAACATCAAAAATAAGTTTCAAAAGGGAGAATATGAAGAGAGAAGAGTCAATATTTTTATGCCAAGATTTATTATATAGCTACAAAAATCAATACTGTAGTAGGAAGATGAAAAGACAAATTACAGTCTGGGAAGAAATATTGCAAGTCACATGCTCAAGAAAATATTTCCATTTAAAATATATAAAGAACTCTCGAAACTCATTATTAAAATAGCAAAAAATAGGGGGGCACGGGTGGTTCAGTGGTAGAACGCTCGCCTTCCATGCGGGAGACTCGGGTTCAATTTCTGGACCATGCACACAAAAAAATAGAAATCAGTTGACCGTAAATATAAGAGATTACTTTGGAAGTCTCAACTCTTTTCCGTTGATCTTTTGTCTAATTAATGCACATATTATACTCTCTTAATTACAGTAGCTATATAGTACATGTTAAAATCGGATAGTATAGGTCTTACAACTTTATTCTTTTTTGGATATGATTCGGTTATTCTAGGTCTATTACATTTCCATTTAAGTTATAATCAGATTGTCAATTTAAACACAAATTATGGTTGGATTTTGATTGGGATTGCACTGAACCTAGAGATTGATTTGGATAGAATTGAAGTCACAATATTTAGTCTTCTGATCCATGAAACTGGTATATACCTCTATTTGTAGGTCTCTTTCTAGACTTTATCAGCAAATTTTGTACTTTTCAGTGTACAGTTCTTTCATCTCTTAACCCTAAATATTTTTTTAGGTGCAGTTTTGAATTTTTAATTACTATTGATTTCCTTATTAATATACCATTGCATTAGAATTTCATATGTGAACCTTATTCCTACAACACTTATAATCTCACTTGCTACTCCTACTAACCATTTTCATAGATGGTATATGACTTTCTACATGGAAGATTTATTGAAAGCAGGTGATGATGACTATTTTCATCCATCCAGTAGATTTAAGCTTTTATTCCTTTTAACTTTACTGCTGGGCAATAACCACTAGTAGAATGTTGGATAGAGGTGGCATGTGGAGACATCCTACCTAATTCCTGCTCCTAGGGGTGCAGCATTCAATATTTTACTACATTAAATGTCACATTAATTACAGATTATTGTAGATGTCTGTCATAGCTTTCTAGGGCCACCGTAAATTGTTCCACAATCTGGGTAACTTAAACCAATAGAAATTTTTTGTCTCACAGTTCTGGGATCTAATAATCTGTAATAAAGGTGCAGGCATTTCCATACTTTCTCTGAAATCTGTAGGGTTCTGACAGTGACTTACCTAAAATCCATGACATTTTCTGTCTCTGCCTCTGCCACATGGCAGCCTTCTCTCAATCTCTCTCTCTCTCTCTCTGTCTCTGTCCAATTTTCTTTTTTATGAGGACATAATACTGTTGGATTAGGACCCACCATAGTCCAGTTTGCCTCAAGTTAACTAACATTATGTTCAAGTATCTATTTCTTAATAACATTTTAATATGGTTGGGAACTAGGATATGAATACATCTTCCCAAGAGAAACAGTTCAACCAACAACCTTGCGTTTTCAGAATCAGAAAATATCCTCTCTTTTTTTGTGTGCTGAGAATTTTTCATTGGAAATAGATGTGAGGTTTTTCAAGTGCTTCTTCTGTATAATTTGATATGACTATATTTACGTGTATTTTTCATTTTAAATCTCCCAATATGGTGAAATACATTGATTGTTTTTCAAATATGTATTTATGCCATCATTAATCATGATTTAAATTCTCTCAGTGATATTTATATATATTTTATTTTATTTTCCTCACTCTTTCCAGTGGAAAGGACATCCATCTTTTTCTTGAACTCACACTGCACATTTTTCCTGATTAAGTAAAGTGCTGGTTGTAGTGTTTTGTAGAACACCTTTTTCAGATTAAGAAAATTCCCTTCCATTCCTTGTCTGCTAATAAATTCATCAAAAAGGCATGACATTTTCAGAGGCATTTCTATATCTATTTGTCTTCTCAAATAATATTTTCTCTTTTCCTTTGTTAGTATTTGGGAGAAGAAAAAAAAGGATTGAAATGTTCATCATATGAATCTGAAATTTCATGCCATTTCAAGGTATACTAATAATTTTAAGAGTACAAGTATTTCCAAAGCATACGAGAACCAGAAAGACTTCTGCAACCTAAAGCAGAACTCCTCAGGCTCTTTCTTTACACATCAGCATGACCATTATTCAGGAAAATATGTGGGTCTTTAAGTACTGGCTCTGGTATGTGTCATTTACACTGAAGGACATATTTAGGCCATAATTTCACAAGTAGCTTCCATTATTTGTTTTTTTTTATCAACATCTACAATGTTTGATATAAAATCAAAAAGACTACCAACATTCTGACATTGCCAGTATGAATCATCCACAGAGAAATAGGAATTCCCTGCATTAGGTATGTTAATTGTGACATTTTCCCTCTAATGAGTTTTCATGTTCCCTTCAAGTTCAATTCCTCTCCTTTCTTGACCCTATTGATAGTCATTTAATTAAGTTTCTACTTTTTGAAAGTAGATTTTATTTCCTTTTCTGGAATTGTTTTTTACATAGTTCATACATCATTTGGAGTTTTCAAATTAACCTTACAAAACATTTCTGATCCTGTGCCTTACTGTCAGAAAAAGGTTTATGTGTCATTTTATCAATATATTTATGAACATTTTTTGTTATAATACATAGCATTAGCAGAGAGTTCAAAGTAATGGTGAGGACATTGTATGTCAGTTAAAATTACCATATTATTCTCCATTACTTCTCCCCAAACAAAATGATTTTTTCCTATGTACATAGAACTCAGTAACTCAGATCAAGATACTCAGTGACTCAGATCATGGCTATACACTATTGTTTAGTAATTTAGATCTCTGTCTTGTTGTGGACATAACCATAAACCAGGTGTTCCAGACAGTGGCTTTTGAAAATCATTATGTAACCAGGCTCATCCACCCACATAGAATTTACATTGTTGTTCTTTAGCAATCCCAACCAGTTACACTAAAGGAAAGAAACTTCAGCCTATCCATGCATGATGTAGTAGTTTCCTAGAATTTCTGCAGTAAGTTACCACAAACCTGCTGCTTAAACAAAAGAAATCTCACAGTTCTGTAGGCCAGAAAGCCAAATCAAGGTGTCTGTAGGGTTGTTTCATGTCAGCAGCTCCTAGGGAGAATTTGCTTATAAATTTGCCTTATAAAATAGGCAATAATTTAAACAGACACTTCACCAAGGAAGATAGATGGCAGGTACACCAAAAAGACCTCAACCTCATTAGCCATTAGGTGTATACAAATTAAAATCTCTAGTGATAGAGATTTTAATACTACTGTATACCTACTAAAGCCCTAGGAGTCTAAACTGATCATTCATAGGATGTGGACAAATTATGCACTCCTACACAGCTTGTGGGAATGTAAATTCATGCAAGTACTTTGAAAACATGTTTTGTCATTTTTAACCATTTAAGCATATAGCTTCTAAGACCCAGCCTTTTCATTTCTAAAGTGAAAGTACAGGCCAATTCAGAGACTTTGACATGAACTTTCATAGCAATTTTATTTATAATTTTATTTATAGTTGCCTACAAAATTGAAATGACAAATATCACACATTGGAATTTTTCTCAGAAATGAAAAGGAATGAACTGTCAATACAGGCCAAAACATGGAGGAATCTGAAAACAATTATTCTGAAATAAGACAGATGAAAATATGTACATTTATAGAATTTCTAGAAAAAGCAAATTAATCTATATGGAGAAAAGTGATCCATGCTTAGCTGTGAATAGCAAAATTGGGTAATGGCAAGGAGGAGAGATTGAAGAGATCACAAGCAAACTGTTGGGAATGAGTGGTGTATTCATTATCTTGATTGTATCTTGTGGTATCTCTAGAGAGTTATGCATATGTCAAATCTCATCAATATGTGGATTTTAGATATGTGCAGTTTACTATATGTCAATTATACTTCAATAATGTTGTTTAAAATGAAAAGCAAAAAACTTCAAATATATCTGAATATATAAAATCATAAACCACATGCCACAAATAGGCACAGATACTTTTAAAGACTTGCAATAATCTAAAAACATGTTAGACATACATGTAAGAGCAAATTATAAGTGGAATCAAAAATAAAAGTAATGTACTATAATGACATTAACATAGTGACAAATTTTTAAATAAACTAATCTTTACATAATTTCTAAATATAAATTAACATTTTAATGTTAATTTTTTAAAATGTACACTTTTGTCTTGTAGTTTTCACTTTTAGGAATTATTCTCACACATCTGGAAAAATATTACTATGAAGATGCTTTTGATAGAAAGATTAATAACTGTGTAAAATGAAAAACATTACACAGTGAATTCAGGCATAGGTAAAACAAATGCCTACATCTTCATACAGCTAACTTGATTAATAATGTTAAACTGGAAAGAACAGATATTATGTGATAATTTAAGATGTATGAAAGATATAAAATCATATTTTCCATCCAATTATAACATATGTTTACACATTTTTTTCATTTGTGAATAATACCTATAATACAAATGGGTGTACTTAGAGAAAAAAATCTGGAAGAATAAAGTCTCCAATATAAGCAGTAGCCTCATACAAACATATAAACTTTTGTTTCTGCTTATCTTAGTGAAAATACCCAATGATGAAAATTCATATGTTAGAGGACTCTATTCATATAATAAAGGATTTTTGATCGACAGTTGCCTTAGTAGATGCAAAAGTTTTAAAAATATTAACTATGTACTTTTATATTGTCCTCCTGACTTGCATCTAATGTGATTTATTATGCCCTGCCAAGGACATGGTCCCCTCTGAGGTCTGTTACTGGTTGGTTGGTTGGTTTGTTTGTTTTTGCCAAATTTCATTACTCAGAAATGTCATTAATGATTTCTGAATGCATGTCACCAAGGAAATTTTATTCATTTAGTGGCATATTCAGCAATTTAAAGAAAGTCTTGCTCTAAACTGTAAGGCATTTCATTCTGTCATGGTTATTTTGAATATTCTCTCTTCTACCAGTGAATAGAGTTCCTGAAATTCCAGCTTCAGTTTATTTTATTTAATTTCCAATGATGGAGAACAAAAATATATTGAGGGCCTATAGTAGCACTAAGCTTGTTATCAGGTTCTGTCAGATTTATTGAGGATTGCAATTTCAAGGAACCCTATATGTTTAAACACCCAAAAGAAACTGATTTACTATCAGAAATGTAAGTATGATGAGGTTTTCTCTTTGATTGTAATTCCCTTTACAGGATTGGGTCATAGTTTGCTCCTGAGGAGAAAATGGATTTCAGTGATAATTTTTATATTTCCTAATGCATCCAACAGATATTTAGGAAATGTCATTTTTTAGAATTTCCCTTGTGTAGATAAATGTCAGTATCTGAGGTTTTTATGCATGAGGCATAAATAAATGCACAAGTAACTTAATATAAGAAATACCAATGGCAACATTGGCTATACATTCAACATCAAATTAAAATTACTAAAGTATTTTCTAAGTATAGAAATCTGTGTGAATCCCCTTCATCCACATATCCCCAAAATTGATTATATATTGAATGAAGTAGCAGCATCTCCAAAAAAAACTGTCTGTTCATTTTACAGTTTGGGTGAAAGTGAGAATAGACAGATATCTGTTTCACTTTATAGTTTTGTTAACCCTTATTGTATAATAAGTCATAACAACTTGGGGAAAAGTGATTTATTTTGAGGATTGAATAATGCTCCAAATTTAAAATATGAGTTAGGTTTCTGAATGATGTGTGCATTAAAGAGATATTAGGAGAAAGACAGAAGGAAGGTAGGAGGGAAGCAAAAAAAGTTTTAAGTTAAATTTCAAAAATTCTTCTATATCTTGAGTTGATATAAATAGCTGATGGTTGTTGGATGAGAGACTGAATTCTCTAGGAGGGTTCTAAGTTGTAAGTAAGCCATGTGCCATGTGCTTCTTCCCTAATCTGGTAATTCAGTGAAATACAAAAATAATCACTGCTAAGTCAGCCCCACTCAGTAAGAAAACACAGTAAGTTAAACAAGAAAGTGAATTGCTCATAGTCAAATATACCAGGTGCAAAGGAGAAATAATTCTATACATTAATGTCAGAAAATCTCAAGCATTGAGATAATGATTATGTGTTGGAAAAGTAGGAATCCCTTCTGGTATAATTAATGGTTGATCAGAGAAATATCTGTGAAGCAGCCTAAACACAGAATCAAAAAGTTCTTAACTTCTGAAATAGATCTGTTATTATTAGGCAAAACTAGTATAATGAAGACAAAGAAATTCATTTCACTGTAAATTCAAAGGAAAGAGCAGACAGTAATCTCTCTTGTCAGAAGTAATGATTGCATATATATTCAACAAAGATACACATATTGGGGGGGAAGATGGATCATGTAAGGTGAAGAAAAGAGCTTATGGAGGAGAAGGGGAAGTAAACATATGTCTAAAAACCCATGAATAAACAAAACTAATATTTTGGACAGAAACTTCAAGATCCGCTTAGAGTTTGTGTACTGAGCCCAACCTGCCTGTTATTTATCAGCGTTAATTTTAAAATGCAAGATGTTGAGAAAAGAGATGATGGTTGAACTTTATAATTCAATTTGTGAATAGGAAATGATTCTTGAGAGTCAAAGGGCATTGTTGCTACAAAAAAATTGCACCTAGCCAGAGGTGAATTTTAGTCACAAGGTAAAACCCTAAGCAGAGAAAGGAAGTAAAATGTGGATTTTTAAAATGTAATGGGGCATAAAAATGATTATGTTGAATTTTAGAACAGTTAGAATAATCTAAAAGAAAACCTTTCCAAATATCACATGCAGATTGGACAGAAGTCAGCAGTCAGTGATGAGAAACGGTACAGTAACCACATTCATTCTGCTGGGACTCACTGATGACCCTCAGCTGCAGGTTCTGATTTTTATGTTTCTATTTCTCACCTACATTTTGAGTGTAGCTGGAAACCTGACCATCATCACACTCACCTATGTGGATGCCCATCTTAAAACACCCATGTACTTTTTCTTACAAAATTTCTCCTTCTTAGAAATATCCTTCACATCTGCGTGTATGCCTAAATACGTGTACAACATAGCAACAGGTGACAAAGTCATTACCTACAACACTTGTGCGATCCAAGTGTTTTTTACTGATCTCTTTGCAGTAACAGAATTTTTTCTCCTTGCTGCCATGTCCTATGACCGCTATGTGGCCATCTGCAAACCCCTGCATTATGTGACCATCATGAGCAAAACAGTCTGCAGGAGTCTCATCATCTGTTGTTGGGCATCTGGTTTGTGCGTAATAATCCCACCACTTAATCTGTTTTTAAAACTGGAATTTTGTGACTCTAACGTCATTGACCATTTTGTCTGTGATGCCTTTCCTCTAGTGAAAATCGCATGCTCAGACACATGGTTCCTGGAACAGACAGTTACAATCTGTGCTGTACCGACCCTGATTCTGACTCTCACTTGTGTAGTTCTGTCCTATGCTTTAATCATCAGGACAATTTTAAGATTCCCCTCTATCCAGCAAAGGAAGAAAGCCTTTACAACTTGTTCTTCCCACATGATTGTGGTTTCCATCACCTACGGCAAGTGCATTTTCATCTATATGAATCCTACAGCAAAGGAAGAAGTGACCATTAATAAAGCAGTTTCAGTGCTCATTTCTTCTATTTCACCTATTTTGAACCCTTTTATTTATACTCTGAGAAACAATCAAGTTAAGAAAGACTTCAAGGATTCAATTAAAAGAATAAAATTGCTTTCAACTAAGTAAAGAAACGGTATGTAAAGAAATATTTCAAACAAAAAGATTTATTTTTATCACTTATGGTCTGGACATTTTCACTTGTTTATAAACTTGTTTGTGTTTTAATGGTCAATATTAGAGTATCATTAATTTTCTCAACACATATTTAAATGAGTTTCATTTGAACAGTTTCTCAAGCCAATCCTGCATGCTCATTTTTCATACAAATAGCTGATAATGTTCTGCATCTCACTGAGAAAATATTTAAATATAATTCTTAAAAAATAACTTTTGGAATGAAATTAACTTCATAACAGTCATTATTGTGATCAAGAAATTATAGGGTAAAATCCCTTGTAGCACTATAGATATGTATATGAAAATACCAAATACATGCAATAAGAATAATTTTATGTAAAACCTCTATAAAGGATAGATTATGGCTAATTTTAAAACACAAACAACATTTTAGAAAGAAAATAATAACACTTACAATATTGAGAAAATGAAGGATTAATCTAACCTCAAAATATTACTACTACAAACTCATAGAAATGTTGGATAAATTTTAATAAATATTCTCCTGAGTCTGAAAGCATTGCTAAGTTGTAAATAAGTAGTCAGAAATAAAGATGCAACCTAAAGCAGAACAATGAACTATAAAATGACCTGTGGATGTTCAGGAGAGCGTATCCTGGAGGATGGGAGCAGGGGTTGTATAATGGATCCCAGGGACTTAGGTGCGGAGTCTCAGCATCAGTGTGGTGACAGCACTTGGAATGACACAATAGAATAAAGTCAGAACTGTCCAATCATTGCACACTCAATGAAAGTTTGAATTAGAAAATCATGCACATTCACAGAGATATTTTTTCTGGAAAATGCTGTCAGCCATTTAATAGGTGTCTTTGGTAACCTGTGCCTACATTTAACACAAATCAAGCTTTTACAGTCCCTTTTTGCTCCTAATAATCTAAATAATTATACACAAAGAATTTGGAAACCAACACCAATATAATTCCTTGGAAATTATATTATTCACATATAATTAAATAATTACTGATCTGAAATTGATGAAATAATTATTTTGAGCACTGAAAAAACTGTATTCAAAAGGAATTCTGTTATCTTAAATGTAACCATTCTTTATCAAATATCAACTATACCAAAAAGGGAAACTTATGTTTATATTACTGAATGTGAAAAATTAGAAATTAATATCAATAAATTTGAAATATAATGCATTAATTGTAGAAAATTTTTAAATTTAATGAAATAATAATCCAGGTTTTGGGAAAGTAAAATAGCTTTGAAAATCCACATGCAAATGAATGTTAATAAGTAAAAAGGAAAGAAATATTCAATAATTCATTGGATGAACTTAGAATATCAATAAGAAGAACACATGCAGATTAAATGATGGAAAGAACAGGTGAAACTATTGCATCTTTGTCAATATGAATTTTAATTTTATTCACACTTTTCTGAGGTTGATATATAGCAAACAATAGATGACATCGAGTATTGTCCACAGTTTGTAAACAATTTCCTTTAGTCAGTGAAGTTCACAAGTGATGGTGTCTTAAAACTGACATTGCCTTCCACCCTTTGCCCATGAGGATATTCTTACATATTCTCAAAACTCAAGAAATTCTAATAGGAAATTTGCAGAATTAATAAGAGATGTGGTACTCGAGCTGAAAAAATGGAAAATATTTTAAACTCAGTAAACTCTTTATAATGCATTAACAGCAGAAATCAATGAGCAAATATTATTTCAGTCATAATACCTACAACAATGTAATTGTCAAGATAATAAATTCAACTTGAAATGCACAGATTAACTATAATGAAAACTGTACAAAATTTTTAAAGAAATATAAGATATAATTTGAGTGAAAGGAAGGCACTCAATATTCCTGGAAGAGATTTTTTATTTCAGCATTTGTATATACAGATATAGTTATCAGTTGTGAAAATATTCATTTGATTTTTCATTTAATAATAATATGTTATTTTTATATAGTCAACAACAATGTAGAATATTATTGGAAGGTTTTTTTAAAACAGGTTATAAATGGAAGGAAATAAGTGGTTGAGTGAGAGATTAAATGGGTAGAAAGATTTTTTTTTTAAATAAGATCTTAATCAGATGATCATATTTTTATGTGTGGGTTTTTATATTTATATAAATGGTGGAAAACAAACATTTTTTTCAGGATGTCCATTTACTGTGTGAGAGGACTGTCAAATATCTGTTGCTAGATTTAAAAAGTTGAGTTGCAGGATATTCTATTAATTATGATACTATCACAGTCAAAATAAATAAAAATGAAAATCTCTGTTAATATATGAATGTTTAGGTGATCAGGGACACCGGTATGATAACATATACACCAATTCTTAACATCCACATTACCGGAAGAATATTTGAAAATAGATGATCACCTTTGTACTGGTTTCACACATGCAACCGGAATCAGAATTGAAGCATGTAGACTTGACTTCCTGGAAGATGGCGGCTTAGTAAGATGCGCGGATCTTAGTTTCTTCTCCAGGACAGCTACTAGGGGAGTAGAAACGATACAGAAAGCGCCCAAAGCCACAACAGAGATAAAAAAGACAGCGTACCCCATCCTGGAACGGCTGGCTGGCTGAGAGAAGCAGCTCGGGTGAGATCGCCGAGGCACGCGGGCCTCACCGGGCGGGGCGGCAAGCAGCCGGAGTTACTCCCTTCCCCCTTCCCGGGCCGGCTGGGAGAATTGGAGAGGCGGTCCCCTGAAACCAAGGCGACTGGCACCCACACCACGCGCAGCCCCCGGACCAACTGAGAGAATTGGATCGGAAATCCCCAGGCCGCGGAGAACGGTGACGGGTGGGGGAGGCCCCTTCCAAACCCGTGACTCCTGGGGAACGTGCACTCTCTCGGGCGGGCCGCTGCCGCTGGAGGGCACTGTCTGCAGGAGGGCGCTGAATTGAAGAGTAGCAGTAAGGATAACTTAAAGGATAAAAAGAAAAAGAAGGAAAAGAATATATAGATCTGACTAATAAAATTTAAAAAGATAAGATGGTGGAATCAAGAAATGCCTTTTTAGTAATAACTTTGAATGTTAATGGGCTAAACTTACCAATTAAAAGATACAAATTGGCAGAATGGATTAAGAAATATAATCCAGCTATATGCTGCTTACAAGAGACTCATCTTAGACACAAGGATTTGAATAGACTGAAAGTGAATGGGTGGGAAAAGATTTTCCATGCAAGTTGGAACCAAAAGAAAGCAGGAGTAGCTATACCAATATCAGACAAAATAGACTTTAAATATAAAGACATCATAAGAGACAAAGAAGGACACTACATATTAACTAAAGGGACAATTCACCAAGAAGATCTAGCAATCATAAATGTTTATGCTCCCAACAAAGGAGTTCCAAAGTACATGAGACAGAGACTGGCAAAACTGAAGGGAGCAATAGATGTTTCAACAATAATAGTAGACTTCAATACACCACGTTCCTCTACAGATAGAACAACTGGACAGAATATAAACAAGGAAATAAAGAAGTTAAATAACTTGATAAGTGAGTTAGACCTAACAGGCATATATACATCATTGCACCCCAAAACTTCACTAGTGCTCATGGAAAATTCTCCAAAACAGATCATATGCTGAGGCACAAAACAGGTCTTTATACATTTTAAAACATTGACATTATTTGAAGCACTTTCTCTGATCACAATGGAATGAAGTTGGATCTAATAAACACCAAAGAATGAGGACATTCACAAATATATAGAAATTAAATAACACACCCTTAAGCAATCAGTGGGTCAAAGAAGAAATTGCTAGAGAAATCAGTGGCTATCTGGAAATTAATGAAAATGAGAATACAACTGATCAGAACTTATAGGATGCAGCAAAGGCTGTGCTGAGAAGGGAATTTATTGCCCTAAATGCCTATATTGAAAAACAAGAGCAAAAATCGAGGACTTAACTGCTCACCTGGAGGAACTTGAGAAAGAACAGCAAACTAACCCCAAAGCAAATAGAAGGAGAGAAATACCAAAGATTAAAGCAGAGTTAAATGAATGAGAGAACAAAAGAACAATAGAAAGAATCAATAAAACCAAAAGTTGGTTCTTTGAGAAAATCCATAAAATTGATGGGCCACTAACAAGACAAACAAAGAAAACAGAAAGAGGATGAGCAAGACTGACAAAGAAAAAAGAAAGAGGATGCAAATGAACAAAATCAGAAATGAGAAGGGGTACCACAGACCCTGAAGAAATCATAAGAGGATATTACAAACAATTATATTGTAACAAACTAGACAACTTAGAGGAAATGGACAAATTTCTGGAAACACACAAGCAAGCTACACTGACTCAGTAAGAAATAGAGGATCTCCATAAACTAAACACAAATAAAGAGATTCAATCAATCATATCAAAAATCTTCCTACAAAGAAACACCCAGGGCAACATGGCTTCACAGGGGAATTTTATCAAACATTTCAAAAAGAACTAACACCAAACATGCTCAAACATTTCAAAAAAATTAAGGGAAAAGGAACTCTGTCTAACTCATTTTATGAAGCTAATAACATTTTAATACCAAAACCAGGTAAAGATTCTATAAAGAAAGGAAAACTATAGGCCAATATCCCTAATGAACATAGATACAAAAATTCTCAACAAAATGTTACCAAATCAAGTCCAACAGCACGTTAAAAGAATTATACACCACAATCAAGTGAGGTTTATGTCAGGAATGTGAGGATGGTTCAGCACAAGAAAATCAATTAATATGATACAGCACATTAAAAAATTAAAAAGGAAAAACACATAATCATCTCGATGGATGTTGAAAAAGCAGTCAACAAAATTCAACATCCTTTTCTGATAAAAACTCTTCAAAAGATAGGAATCAAAGGTAAATTCCTCAATATAATAAAAAACTATTTGAAAAACTGAGAGCCAGCATTGTACTCAATGGAGGGAGGCTGAAATCTTTCCCCTAAAATCAGGAATGAAACAAGGATGCCCTCTCTCACCACTATTATTCAACATTGTGCTAGAACTTCTAGGTAGAACAATCATACTGGACAAAGAAATAAAAGGCATCCAAATTGGAAAGGAAAAAGTAAAACTTTTGTTATTTGCAGATGATATGATACTATACTTGGAAAATCCTGAGACATCTACAGCAAAGTTATTTGAGCTAGTGAACAAATTCAGCCAGGTGGTGTGATATAAAATTGATGTGCAAAAATCAGTAACTTTTCTATACACAAGTAATGAGCTAACTGAGGAGTCAGTAAAGGAAAAAAATTCCATTCAAAATAGCAATTAAATGAATAATGTACTTAGCAATGAACTTAACTGGACATAAAGGACTTGTACACAGAAAACTACATAAAATTGCTAAAAGAAATCAAAGAAAATCTAAGTAAGTGGAAAGGTATTACTTGCTCATGGATAAGAAGGCTAAATATAGCTAAGATGTCAATTCTACCCAAATTGATCTACAAATTCAATGCAGTACCAATCAAAATTCCAACAACTTATTTGAAGACTTGGAAAAGCTAGTTACCAAATTCATCTGGAAGGGCAAAAGACCCAAATATCTAACAGCATCCTCAAAAAGAAGATTAAAATGGCAGGATTAACACTCTCTGACTTTAAAACCTTTTATAAAGCCACAGTGGTTACAGCAACATAGTACTGGCACAAAAATAGAAGTTTTGACCAATGGAATCAAATCAAGAGTGCAGAAGTAGACCACCAAATCTATTGTCAACTGATTTCTGACAAGGACCCCAAATCCACTAGAGTGAGACAAAATAGTCTTTCAAATAATTGGGCATGGAAGAACTGGATATAAATAGCCAGGAGAATGAAAGAGGACCACTATCTTACACCTACCCAAAAATTAACTCAAAGTGGATCAAACACCTACCTAAATATAATAGCCAGCACCACAAAGTTTCTATAAGAAAATATAGGGAAACACCTTCAAGACTTGGTAATATGAGTTAGTTTCCTAAACTTTATACCCAAAGCACAAGCAAAAAAAGGAAAAAATAGATAAATGGGAACTTCTCAAAATCAAATGCTTTTTTGCCTCAAAAGACTTTGCAATAAAAGGTAAAGAGGCAGCCAAATCAATGGGAGAAAATATTTGGAAATCACACATTGGATAAAGGTTTGATATCCTGTATACATAAAGAAATCATGCAACTCAACAATTAAAGAACAAACAACCCAATTATAAAGTGGGCCAGAGATATGAATAGACATTTTTCTGAAGAGAAAATACATGGCTAAAGAGCACATGAAGAGAGGTTCATTCTCATAAACTATAAGGAAAATGCAGCTCAAGACTAAAATGGGGGCAGGCCACAGTGGCTCAGCAGGCAGAGTTCTTGCCTACCATGCCAGAGACCCAGGTTCAATTCCCGGTGCCTGCCCATGCAAAAAAAAAAAGCTACAATGGGATACCACCTCACACCTATAAGAATGTTACTATTAATCAGGAAACTAAAATTTTGGAGAAGATGTGGAGAAATTAGGATATTTATCACTGTTGGTAGGAATGAATGGTGGTACAGCAACTATGGAGGACAGTGTGGCAGTTCCTTAGAAAATGAGTTGCCCTATGATCTGGCAATACCACTATTCAGTATATATCCAGAAGAGCTGAAAGCAGTGACACAAACAGACATTTACACACAGATGTTCATAGCAGCATTATTCACAATTGCCAAAAGATGGAAACAATCCAAATGCTTATCAACAGAAGAACAGATTAACAAAATGTGGTATATACATATGATGGAATATTATGCTGCAGTAAGACAAAATGATGTCCTGAAGCCAATGAAAAGGTGGATGAGCCTTGAGGATACAATGCTGAGTGAAATTAGCCAGACACAAAAGGATAGAAACTGTATGATTCCACTTTTATAACCAGCATGAAGGTATAATCAGAGGTTTTAATACAAAATATAGGGGACTTAGAGATACACAGAAGCTAGAGATGGGTGAACAGTTAGCTAAGGAGGTTGAACTCCAATGTAAGGGAATAGATAGAAGTGAAAGTGGTTCTCTAGTGGGTCTGTAAATAATGTTACCATATTGAAGGTGAAAATGATTGAAAAGGGTTGCATAGACCTATATGTGCCACTGAATAACACTAGAAATATATAAGTTCTTGCAAGGTATATACTTCAAAGGTATGATTTATGTACAAATGGGGTTTAAGCCCAGGGTACAGGGGGAAAACTTCTATTGCAGTTTAAACATGGGCTATGTTTAAAAAGAAAACATCACCACAACAACCACAAAGGTAAATCACGGGCAAAGGAATTAGAGTTAAGAGGAGGTTTAGATTTCTTGCTTGGTGAGGGTGTGTTAATTTGTCATCTTTCTCTTGGGAACAATGAAATTATCTAAAATTTCATGTTGATGGAATGTGGGCTTTGGACATTATACATGATATCTGAAGAATAGAGGGTGGCTGAAGGATGCACTGACTGAGAAGCAGATTGGAGAACGATGGTAGATACATATGATCAAATGTTGTGCTGCTACAAAAAGGAATGAATTTGTGAGGCATGCAAAGATGTGAAAGAATGTATGGGATGTTTGGTAAGGCAAAATAAGCCAAAAATGAAAGAACAACAATGGTATGGTCTCCTTTACAAAATGCTAATAAGAAAACAGGGGTCTCTCTAACGAATATGGATGCAAAAATCCTCAACAAGATACTTGCAAATTGAATCCAGCAGCAGTCTAAAAGAATTACATACCATGACCAAGTGGGATTTATTCCAGGTATACAAGGCTGGTTCAACGTAAGAAAATTAATTAATGTAAAACACCATATCAACAAATCAAAACAGAAAAATCACATGATCATCTTCATTGATGCAGAAGGCATTTTTCAAATGCAACATCCTTTCTTGATGAAGACATTTCCAAAGATAGGAATAGAAGGGAAATTCCTCAACATGATAAAAAGGAATACATGAAAAACCCACAGCTTTCACCCTCAATAGTGAAATACTGAAAGCTTTCCCTCTAAGATCAGGAGCACAACAAAGATGCCCACTATCACCCTTGCTATTCAACATCGTGCTGGAAGTTCTAGCCAGAGCAATTAGACAAGAAAAAGAAATTAAAGGTATCCAAATTGGAAATGAATAAGTAAAACTCTCACTGTTTGCAAATGATATATCATATGTCAAAAATCCTGAAAAATCTACAAGCTACTAGAGCTAATAAATGAGTACAGCAAGGTGACAAGGTACAAGACAAGCACCCAAAAATCAGTAGTGTTTCCATATACCTGTAATGAACATTCTGAGGAGGAAATCAAGAAACAAATCCCATTTACAATTGCAACCAAAAGAATCAAATATTTAGGAATAAATTTAACTAAGGATACCAAAGAACTATACACAGAAAACTATAAGAAATTCATAAAAGAAATCATGGAAGTCCTAAGTAAAATGTAAGGGCTTACTGTGTTCATGGATTGGAAGGATAAATATAGTTAAGATGTCAATCCTACCCAAATTGATTTATAGATTCAATGCATACCAATTAAAATCCCAAAAACTTTCTTTGCAGAACTAGAAAAACCAATAGCCAAATTTACTTGAAAGGGAAGGGTGTCCTGAATAGCTGAAAAGATCTTGAGAAAGAAAAGTGAAGTGGGAGGTCTCACACTATTTGACTTTAAAACATATTACAAAGCTACGATGGTCAAAACACATGGTACTAGCATAAAGATAGATATACTAATGCTGATAACATAGATATTCAATGGAATTGAATAGTGTGTTCAGATATAGACCTCCCATCTATGGACAATTGATCTTTGATAAGATGGTCAAGGCAACCCACCTGGGACTAAGAACCCTCTTCAATACATGGTGCGTGGAGAATTGGATACCCATATTCAAAAGAATGATAGAGGATCCATGTCTCACACCCTATACAAAAATTAACTCAAAATGGATCAAAGACTTAAACACTTGAGGAAAGACCATAAAATTTTTAGAAGAAAATGTAGGTAATATTTTATAAATCTTGTAATAGGAGACAGTTTCCTAGACCTTACACCCAAAGCACAAGGATTGAAGAAAGTAATAGATAAGTGGGAACTTCTCAAAATTGAACATTTTTGTGCATCAAAGAACTTTGTAAAGGAAGTAAAAAGGCAACCTTCTCAATGGGAGACAAATATTTGGAAACTACATATCATTTAAGAGTTCAGTATTCAGAATATATAAAGAGATTCTTTGACTCAACAACAAAAAGACAAATAACCCAATTTAAAAATGGGCAAAAGACATGAACAGACAACTTCTCAGAAGAGGAAATACATTTCTGCCCTGGCAGAGAGGGGGCAGGGCTTGTGGCAGAAAAAAAACTTGAGGCTTTCTTGAGTGGAACAGCACAAAATACTAGGAAAGGACTGGACCCCAAGAAAAAAGGGGTACATAGACCCTGGATATTATAGAGCCATGAACCATTTTAAGCTCTCACTTGACAAACCCAAGGGGCAGGGATCCAGCTCTGAAAAGACATTTTTCCTCTTTTTTTCTGCCCCTTAACAGCTCATTGTATGGAACAGGAAGCCCTCTCAGGCTCCAGCACAACCCCAGGCAAAGGCAGAATTAAGCCTGTCTGAAAAACAAAATAACTGGTCAGGTGAAAGGAGTTAATTACCAAGAGAAAAATGGGTCCAGCTCAAGTACAATCTCTCCTTCAAGGAATGCAGGCCCCAGGGACTGGAAAACTGAAGTAATTAAAGTGATCATATTACCTCACCTGACTCAACACGCTGGCAGGGAAAGTCTGCTGAAGTTAAAGGCACCACATCACTTTAGGCTAGTGGGAATCCGTGGGGAGACATGTGCCACATATTAGGCAGGATAGGAAAAGTACAGAGTCTAGAAGCTTCAGAGGAATCTCTGTCAACCTGGTGGGTCTCACTTTCAAGGAAAACTGAGGCTGGCGACAATTTCCTCCTGAGGCATGGGCCTGTCTGATTGGGCAAAATCTGATTGGAGTCTACAATATCTGAGGAGACCCTCCTCTAAAAAAGGTTCCATGTAGGCAGGGTAAGAAACAGAAAAACAAGAACTCAAAAATTCTTATCAGCTAAACAGAACCTATGCCAGAGGTCTAGAATAAGTTGAACTGAATGTCAATGAATAAATAGAGAACAAAGTCATCCAGCAAGAAAACCTTAGGTAAAAGAGCAAAACAACCTCTAGAATGAACTAATTAAGGAAATCAAATTCCTAGACACCAGGAAAAAAATAACAAGTCATACTAGGAAAATTGAAGATATGGCCCAGACAAAAGAACAAACCAATATTTCAAATGAGATACAGGAGTTCAAGCAACTGATTCAAGACGTTGAACAGACATGGAAAATCTCAACAAAAATCAAATGAATGAGTTGAGGGAAGGTATAAGAAGACATTAGGCACAAAAAAGAACTTGAAAGTTTGAAAAAACAAACTGCAGAACTTGTGGGAATGAAGGCACAACAGAAAAGATGGGGGGAAAAAAACAATGAAAGCCTTCAGCAGTAGATTTGAAGCAGTAGGAGAAAGGACCAGTGAACTAGAAGACTGGGCATCTGAAATTCAACAGGCAAAAGAAAATATAGGGTAAAGAATGGAAAAATATGATCAGGGTCTCAGGGAATTTGGTGACAAAATGAAGCACATGAATATACATGTTGTGGGTATCTCAGAAAGAGAGGAGAAGGGAAAAGGAGGAGAAAGATTAATGGAGGAAATAATCACTGAAAATTTCTCAGCTCTTATGAAAGACATAAAATTACAGATCCAAGAAGTGCAGCATATCCCAAACAGAATAGATATAAGTAGACATCCACCAAGAAACTTACTGATCAGATTATCAAATGTCAAAGACAAAGAGAGAATTTTGAAAGCAGCAAGAGAAAAGCAATCTATTACATACAAGGGAAGTTCAATAAGACTATGTGTGGATCACTCAGCAGAAACCATGGAGGCAAGAAGGCAGAGGTATGATATACTTAAGATACTAAAAGAGAAAAACTTCCAGCCAAGAATTCTCCATCCTGCAAAACTGCCCTACAAAATGAGGGGGGAGATAAAAATATTTTCAGACAAACAATCACTGAGAGAATTTGTGACTAACAGCCTGGCTCTGCAAGAAATACTAAAGGGAGCACTACAGGCAGATATGAAGAGGCAGGAGGCAGAAGTCTGGAGATGAGTATAGTAATGAAGACTATCAATAAAGGTAAAAAGAGCAAAAAAGTTAAATATGACATATGAAATCCAAAAGCCAAAATGTAGAAGAAAGTACTACTTTTACAGTAATAACACAAAATGTTAATGGATTAAAACCCCTAATCAAAAGGATGGACTGGTAGAATGGATTTTAGAAAAAAAAAAAAAAGGCACCCATCTATATGTTGTCTATAAGAGACTTATTTTACACCCAAGGATGAAAACAGGTTGAAAGTGAAAGGTTAAGAAAAGATATTTTATGCAAGCAAAAATCACAAAAGAGCAGGAATAGCTATACTAATATTCAAAAATTAGGCTTCAAATGTAAAACAATTAAAAGAGACAAAGAAGGACACTATGTATTAATAACAGGAATGATTCAATAGGAAGACATAACATCATAAATATTTATGCACTGAGCCAGAGTACTCCAAAATACATGAGGAAAACACTCAAAACATTGAAAAGAGAAATAGATACATCTATCATAATACTTGGAAATATCAATTCCCCACTCTCATCAATGGATAGAACATCTTAGACAGACCCTCAACAAAGAAACAGAGAATTTGAATAATATGATAAATGAACTAGACTTAACAGATGTGTATTAGCTAGGGTTCTCTAGAGAAACAGAATCAACAGGGAGCACTTGCAAATATAAAATTTTTTAAAGTGTCTCATGTGACCATGGGAATGCAGAGTCCAAAACCTACAGGGCAGGCTGTGAAGCCGACAACTCTGATGGAGGGTCTGGATGAACTCCACAGAAGAGGCTTGCCAGCTGAAGCATGAATAGTGCCTGTCTCTTCTGAATCCTCCTTAAAAGACTTCCCATGATTAGATTAAGCATCACTCATTGCAGAAGACACTCCCCTTTGGCTGATTACAAATGGAATCAGCTGTGGATGCAGCTGACGTGATCATGATCTAATTCTATGAAATGTCCTCATTGCAACAGACAGGTTAGCACTTGACCAACAAGACAAGCAGGTATCACAACTTGGTCAAGTTGACACATGAACCTGACCATGACAAGATGTTCACAGAACATTATATCCCACAACAGCTGTATACACATATTTCTCAAACACTGATGGATCATTGTTGCTTCATATGGAATGGAGCTCAAAGGATACTAAGGAATGATGAGGGAGACAGATGGAATCAGGGGGTCTGAACGTCAGTGATAACAGACAACTTTATTCTTAACCAGATCCTGCTTAAATACCTCAGGATGACAAAAGGCGTGCATGTATTTCCTGAGGGAACAGAGTGCTTATCTTTCAGCACTCTTCCTTCATACTTAAGATAACAATTTGGGGTAAATAAACATTCTTTTCCTCCCAGACTGTTCTACATAAATCAGATAACATAAAGCAAATTGCAATCTACACAGTTTACTGCTGACACCATCCTAATGCCATCAGCTCCCAACTAATTCTGCAGGTCTTATTTTAATCCTATCTCCTACAGATCATTCTCAAGAATAGACCATATTCTGGGTCATAAAGCAAGTCTCAATAAATTTTAAAAGACTGAAATCATATTAAACACTCTCTCAACTCATAATGGAAAATAATTGAAAATCAATTACAGACAGAAAGGAAATTCACAACTATATGGAGGCTAAACAACACACTGCATACAGGAGGCAGTTTCCTAGAACTTACAAACAAAGCACAAACATTGAAAAAAGACAGACAAATGGGATCTCCTCAAAATTAAACACTTTCATGCATCAAATGTTGTCAAGAAAGTAAAAAGGGAACTTATGCAATGGGAGACAATATTTAGAAACCACACATCAGATAAGGGTTTAGTATCCAGAATATATAAAGAGACTCTTCAACTCAATAATAAAACACAAACAATCCAATTTTAAAATCAGCAAAATAACTGCAGACATTTCTCAGAAGACAATATACAAATGGCTAAAAGGCACATAAAAAGATGCTCAACTTCCCTGGCTCAGAGGGAAATGCAAATTAAAAATCACAATGAGATATCATCTCACCCCCACTAGAATGCCCATCAAAAAAAAAAAAAAACAGAAAACAACAAGTGCTGGAGAAGATATGGAGAAAGAGGCACATTATCTACTATTGGTGGGAACGTAAAATGGTACAACAGCTCTGGAAGGCAGTTTGTTGGTTCCTTGGGAAGCTAAATATAGAGTTGCCATATGATCCAGCAATACTCTTGCTAGGTATATATTCAGAAGACCTGAGGGCAAGGACACAAATGGTCATTTGCACACCAATGTTTATAGCAGCATTATTTATTATTATTTATGATTGCCAATAGATGGAAACAGGTAAAATGTCCATCAATGGATAATTGGCTAAACAAGCTGTAGTATACACATACAGTGGAATATTAAACAAACTGTAGTATACACATACAGTGGAATATCACACAACTATAAGACAGAATAAAGTCATGAAGCATGTAACAACGTGGATGAATCTTGAGAACATTTTGCTGAGTGAAATTAGCAAGAAACAAAAGGACAAATACTGTATGGTCTCACTAATATGAACTAACATAAATGAGTGAACTTGGAGAATTGAAGTTAAGAATTCAAGTTATCAACAGATAGAAATAGGGTAGAGATTGGGTATTCGGTGCTGAAGGAATAGAGATTGTACATCAGAACTGATTGTAAAAATTCAGAAGTGGATAGCACAATATGACTTGACTGAAGTAGAATAATATAAACACACTGAATGAAGCTGAATGTGATCATGAATGAGGTAAAAGGGCTGGGGGCACGTAAGAAACCAAAGGAAAGATAGAGGATAAAGACTGAGATGGTATAATTTAGAAATACAAAGAGTGGACTATGATGATGATTAAATGTCACAAATAAAAAGAAAGTTTTTGCATTCAGGAGAACAAATGAATGTCAATATTGCAAGGTGTTGAAAACAGATGGTATACAGGAAAAAGTACAATCAATGCAAGCTAGGGCCTATAGTCAACAGTAACATTTTAATATGATTCCACTGAATGTAACAAAGGAATTACACCAAAATGAAACATCAACAGGTGGAGGGGACATGGAGAAGGTTATGGATTGCTTGTATGGAAGAAAAGGAAATGTCTGCATATAGATTATGGGGTTGAAGGTATGTCTGTACACTTGGGATGGTTTGTATGATGTGTGAATAAAGCTGTTTAAAAGTGAACAGAGAGAAACAAGTGCTAGAAAAAATGCAGAAAAGAGATGTACCTGTTCACTGTTGGTAGGGAAACTGAGAGCCCCAGGCCCTTGGAGGGCAGTGTAGTGGCTCCACAAGACGCTGGAGGTGGGGTTGCCATATGATCCTAAAACCCTGTTGCTCAGTATATACCCAGAGGAACTGCATGTGGTGCATGAATGGACATTTGTACACTGGTGTTTATGGAAGCAGTGTTTATGATCCAACAATGGATGAGGTGGCCTAAGCATTCAATGACTGAGGAATGGAAACAGGAACTGTGGTGTATACATACAATGGACTACTGAGTGGCTGCAAGAAGGAATGAAGTTGTGGGGCAGGCAACTATGTGAATGAACCTTAAGGATTGTATGTTGAATGAAATGTCAGACACAAAAAAGACAATCACTGGACTAATTATAATATACATCTCAGTGAACTGAAGTTGAGAACATGGGCTATCAGATTGGGGCCTATTGTAAAAAGTTCTAGACTGTAAACTATTACAGAAGTCACATATATTCAGGAGGTGTAACTGTGTTTTCTAAATTCTGAGATACTGAGCTATTTGTTTACACTTGGTTATTCCCAGAAATTTTGCATATTTATGCGACACCTGAGACTCAGAGTTAGAGCTCTGAAGGTATGAAAGTCAGCAGTACTGCATACAGGAGCTGTTTAAAAAGTTGAAAAATGGATCAGGTTTGAAGCAGAGATATGAATGAAGCTGATCTGGATAGGACTAAGTATATCAGAATACAGGGTAAAAGATGATATCATACATATTTTAAAACTTCAACTTCTGTGTGAGACTAAAGAGAGAGATGTTAATTTGGTGCAAACTTTATATTTTGGGTAGTGCATTTCCTAATTTAACTTGTATGGTCTGTTCACTTGAATACCGTAATTACATGGAATCTTGAATAGGGCATGAAATTTTGTTGGTTGGTCCAGATTAGTATGATGCACTGATACATTCCAGAGTAATTTGGGCAGTGAATAAAGAAGTATTTCCAAAGTCCTCTTGGGGGACTGGGGAAAAAGGAGGAAATATTCCCTATTTGGAGAATTTGTGATATTCTCTCAAGCAGTGGGGTCAACCAAATAATTAGGCTGAGCCCTCAATCTTGGAGTTGGCCCCTATGAAACTTATTCCTGTGAAGGATAGGCTAAGCTTACTTATAATTAGGCCTAAGAGTCACTCCTAGAGAACATCTTTTGTTGCTCAGATGTAGCTTTTTTCTCTAAGCAAACTTGGCTGGTGAAATCACTGCCCTTCCTTTTACATGGGATGTGAATTCAAGGGCATAAATATCCTTAGCAACATGAGACATAAAGCCCAGGATGAGCTGAGACCCAGCATCAAGGGATTGAGAAAGCCTTCTTGCTGAAAGGGGGAAGAAAGAAAGTAGACAAAAAAAAGTTTCAGTGGCTCAGAGATTTTAAACAGAGTTGAGAGGTTATCCTGGATGTTATTCTTATACATTACATAGATATCCCTTTTTAGTTTAGTAGGAGTGACTGGAGGGAAGAACCTGAAACTGGTGAGCTATGTTCCAGTAGCCTTGATTCTTGAAGAGGACTAAATAACTGTATAGCTTTTACAGTGTAAGTGTGTGATTGTGAAAACCTTGTGTCTGATGCTCCTTTTATCCAGGGTATGGACAGATAAGTAAAAATATATGGATAAAAATAAATATATAATAGGTGGGCCAAATGGTAAAATAATTGGGTAAATGGAAATACTAGTGGTCAATGAGAGGGAGGCATAAAGGATATGGTATGTATGAGTTTTTCTTTTATCTTTTTAATTATTTTTCTGGAGTGAAGCAAATGTCCAAAAAAAAAATGATCATGGTGATGAATACACAACTATGTGATGATACTATGAGCCATTGATTGTATGCCATGTAAGGAATATATGTATGTGAAGATTTCTCAATAAAATATTTTTTAAAAACTTAAGGATACGTTCTTTGAACAAAAAATAACATAACTCACTCCCTGACCCCCTCTCAGGAGTGTAAATCTCCCTGACAATTTGGGTAATGACTCCCAGCAATAAGGCTGGCCCTGGCATCATGGGAGTGAGAAGTCCTTCTTGACCAAAAAGAGAAAGAGAAATTAAACAAAACAAAACTTCAGGCTGAGAGATTTCAAATAGTGTTGAGAAGTCATTCTAGAGGTTATTCTTATGCATTATAGAGATATCCCTTTTCAGACTTTATTGTATTGGAGTAGTTAGAGGGAAATATCAGAAACTGATGAACTGTAATCCAGTAGCCTTAATTTTTCAAGACAATTGAATAACTATAGAGCTTTTAACATGTGAATGTGTGATTGTGAAAACTTTGTGACTGGCATTTCCTTTATCCAGTACATGTGTAAATGAGTGAGAAAAATTAATAAATAAGCAATAAGGGTGTGTGATAGTTTGAAAGTGATGTGTACCCCCAAGAAAGCCATGTCCTTTAATTCTGATATTGCAGGGTGGAAACCTATGATTAGATTACTCTATGGAAATGTGACACACTCAATTGTGGGTGTGACCTTTTGAGTCAATGGAGAGGTGACTCCATCCATTCAAGTAGTTCTTGATTCACTTACTGGAGTCCTTTAAAAGGGGAGATATTTTGGAGAAAACACAGTTCCTTCAGAACCCTCAGAGACTCAGACATTTGGAGATGCTTAGAATGCCAACACAGAGATGTCTCAGCATGGCCATTTAGAGATACAAAGCCCAGCAGACATCACCATGTGCTTTCTTATGAGATGCTCAGTAAGCCAGAACCCAGAGTTATATTCCAGAGGAGCTAAGTGGAGGTCCATGTGGTTAGAGAAGAAACCATTGGCATCAGAAGCTGGAAGAAATGGAACTGGGAACAAGGACTAACAGATACCAACCACATGTTTCTCATGTAACAGACATTGGCCTTTCTTTGGTGTCAAGTTTATTTCTCTGGATGCCTTAGTTTGGACATTTTTATGGCCTTAGAAATGTAAACTGATAACATAATAAATTCCCTTTTCAAATGCCATTCCATTTCTGGTGTATTGCATTCCAACAGCATTAGCAAACCAAAACAGGGGGAAGTAGGGTATAGGATGTTTTGGGTGTTCTTTTATACATTTATGATTTTCTTATATTTATTTTTTATTTTGGGTGTAATGAAAATGTTCAAAAATGATTGCGATGATGAATGTGCAGTTATATGGCAGTGTGAACCACTGATTGTACACTTTGGATGGTTATGTGATATGTGAATACACAATATATTTCAATAAAATTGCATTCAATAAAACAAGTAAACATATCTTTAGGTGGTCAGCTACATCAGTTTAGCATGGACAGTTTAAATACAGAATGACCAATGGATACAGTTCCTGCAGGAGCCTGTGGCATGGTGCTGGTACCTCCTGTCAGAAACAGCAGCAAATTCTAGGCCTGTCCTGTTTACTGTAGAGTACCCTCCACACAGTGTCATGACCCCACTTATACCCATATGATCCTTCAAGAGAATAATTTCAGTGGGACCCAACAGCTTTGGAGACCCCTTCTGTCCTGCCAGTGGCCAAATGTGCATAGGCTCCCTAACCCAGCTGTGCTCAGGGTCACCCACTTGGAAGCAGCCCCTAACCTGAAAAGCATGCCTTATGGTTCTTCACTCCCCAGTTTAGAGGGACTCATCACCTTCAAAGCCCCAGAACTGCCTGAGAGATGCTGATGGAATGACAGTGCATGGACATGCTGCACCACCAGAATGTGATGCTGATGTTCACTGAGTGTGTGCTGGACCTCATGGCCATTTAGGCCAGGAATCCAGAGCTGTACACATTTGCCATCTCCTTGGGCCAGATCCAGGAGAGTGTGGTCATGGATCAGATCAGCCAGGTGAACAGAGTGGGTGGAACAGCTGGTGTTATAATGAAAGCCACACAGCTGCTTGCAGCTTCTCTGCATCTCACCAAAGCCCAGATTACATCCAGAAAGCTGAGCCCATCCATGATTGTAAAGCAAGTTGTTAAAAATCTGAATGAATGATATAAATTCTGCATCATCATATGCAAAAAACTTACAGAGGAGCTGAATTGCTTCGTCTCTGACAAACAGAGGTTTACTGATGAAATCAACAATGTAACTGCAGAGAAACTCATCCATGATTTTGCTGTAAAAATAGGTCAGTCTGCAGCCCTGGATAAGATGTTTCAGCGGATTAAATACGTTATATATTGCTATCATAAAGGCAACCCTTCTTTTGGAGGTCTAAGATTTTTCAGGATACTGTCAATATTTGTATTATTCTCAAGGATAATTGAAAATGAAGTGAAGTGAGTGGCTCTTCCCTCATTCACCAGAATACTGTGTGAAATTCCACATGGATGAGAATGATGGAAATTTGCTTACCTGTCTCAGACTACTAGAGACTTGCTAATGTATGAAAATAAAAATATCTAATCTCATCCAGGCAGTTTGGTATTTGGGGTAAATTTGTCTAAATCTGAGCCTGCCGCCTAAAACAGCACACCAAGAAATAACTTAAGAAGTGAAAGATGGCTCTTGGAAGAAATTTTGAAATCTTCTATTTGACCTAACATGGTTGTGTTACTCTTCTAAAATATTTTATATCACATTAATTTTTTAAAACAATCTTGTACTAGAATTTGCCATTTAAAATGATGTACAAATGGACTTGTTTGAAATATTTCACTTGATATATACATATACCCTTTCCAGAATTCAGATGTATTCTCTAGTGGACTTTTAAATGGCAAAAACTTGTATTCATGTGAACCTTTGCATTTTTTTACCTATTCATCTACAACCACAGATTTTGTCAGTGATATTTTGAGTTACTGGTTGTTTGCTTTTGGTTGAGCTTTAAATGTGCATGCAAAATGTACATTGATGCCTGTGACCTCTTTCTAGGCTTATTAAAGTCTAGGCATATTTGGGTAGTGTTAGAACAAATATCATATATCAAGAGAGCCTCTCAAGAATTGTAATAGGGGAGACTTCCTGGAAGATGGCGGCTTAGTAAGACGCGCGGATCTTAGTTTCTTCTCCAGGACACCTACTAGGGGAGTAGAAATGATACAGAAAGCGCCCAAAGCCACAACAGAGATAAAAAAGACAGCGTACCCCATCCTGGAACGGCTGGCTGGCTGAGAGAAGCAGCTCGGGTGAGATCGCCGAGGCGCGCGGGCCTCACCGGGCGGGGCGGGAAGCGGCCGGAGTTACTCCCTTCCCCCTTCCCGGGCCGGCTGGGAGAATTGGAGAGGCGGTCCCCTGAAACCAAGGCGACTGGCGCCCACACCACGCGCAGCCCCCGGACCAACTGAGAGAATTGGATCGGAAATCCCCAGCCCGAGGAGAATGGTGACGGGTGGGGGAGGCCCCTTCCAAACCCGTGATTCCCGGGGAACGTGCACTCTCTCGGGCGGGCCGCTGCCGCTGGCGCCCTCCCGCCACGCTTGTTGCCCAGGGCGGACTAGGAAATTCGGACGGGCTCTTTCCCTGGCTGCGGCGACCAGCAACCCTCCCTGCGTTCGGACCGAGGGCCGGCTCAAGCCACTTCGGCTAGCGAACCCCCAGGACGGCGAGAGTTTTCCAAAGTTTAAGGTCCCACAGCACCTTTTACTGGTGGGACCCGCAGACAAACGTGTACCACGAGCGCCACCTACTGGGCAGGATAAGAAAAATAGAACCCAGAGATTTCACAGAAAAATATTACAACCTTGCTGGGTCCAACACCAAGAGAAATCTGAATAAATGCCCAGACGCCAGCAGCAGAAGATAACTGTCCACACTCAAAAGATTGAGAATATGGCTCAGTCAAAGGAACAAACCAATAGCTCAAATGAGACACAAGAGCTGAGACAGCTAATGCTGAATATACGAACAGAAATGGAAAACCTCTTCAAAAATGAAATCGATAAATTGAGGGAGGACATGAAGAGGACATGGGCTGAACATAAAGAAGAAATAGAAAAACTGAAAAAACAAATCACAGAACTTATGGAAGTGAAGGATAAAGTAGCAAACATAGAAAAAATAATGGATAGCTACAATGATAGATTTAAAGAGACAGAAGATAGAATTAGTGATTTGGAGGATGGAACATCTGAATTCCAAAAAGAAACAGAAACTATAGGGAAAAGAATGGAAAAATTTGAACAGGGTATCAGGGAACTCAAGGACAATATGAACCGCACAAATATACGTGTTGTGGGTGCCCCAGAAGGAGAAGAGAAGGGAAAAGGAGGAGAAAAACTAATGGAAGAAATTATCACTGAAAATTTCCCAACTCTTATGAAAGACCTAAAATTACAGATCCAAGAAGTGCAGCGCACCCCAAAGAGATTAGACCCAAATAGGCGTTCTCCAAGACACTTACTAGTTACAATGTCAGAGGTCAAAGAGAAAGAGAAGATCTTGAAAGCAGCAAGAGAAAAACAATCCATCACATACAAGGGAAACCCAATAAGACTTTGTGTAGATTTCTCAGCAGAAACCATGGAAGCTAGAAGACAGTGGGATGATATATTTAAAATACTAAAAGAGAAAAACTGCCAACCAAGACTCCTATATCCAGCAAAATTATCCTTCAAAAATGAGGGAGAAATTAAAACATTCTCAGACAAAAAGTCACTGAGAGAATTTGTGACCAAGAGACCAGCTCTGCAAGAAATACTAAAGGGAGCACTAGAGTCAGATACAAAAAGACAGAAGAGAGAGATATGGAAAAGAGTGTAGAAAGAAGGAAAGTCAGATATGATATATATAATACAAAAGGCAAAATGTTAGAGGAAAATATTATCCAAACAGTAATAACACTAAATGTCAATGGACTGAATTCCCCAATCAAAAGACATAGATTGGCAGAATGGATTTAAAAACAGGATCCTTCGATATGCTGTCCACAGGAAACACATCTTAGACCCAAAGATAAACATAGGTTGAAAGTGAAAGGTTGGGAAAAGATATTTCATGCAAATAGCAACCAGAAAAGAGCAGGAGTGGCTATACTAATATCCAACAAATTAGACTTCAAATGTAAAACAGTTAAAAGAGACAAAGAAGGACACTATATACTAATAAAAGGAACAGTTAAACAAGAAGACATAACAATCATAAATATTTACGCACCAAATCAGAATGCCCCAAAATACGTGAGGAATATACTGCAAACACTGAAAAGGGAAATACACTCATATACCATAATAGTTGGAGACTTCAACTCACCACTCTCATCAAGGGACAGAACATCTAGACAGAGGATCAACAAAGAAATAGAGAATCTGAATATTACTATAAATGAACTAGACTTAATAGACATTTATAGGACATTACATCCCACAACAGCAGGATACACCTTTTTCTCAAGTGCTCATGGATCATTCTCAAAGATAGACCATATGCTGGGTCACAAAGCAAGTCTTAACAAATTTAAAAAGATTGAAATCTTACACAACACTTTCTCGGACCATAAAGGAATGATGTTGGAAATCAATAATAGGCAGAGTGCCAGAAAATTCACAAATACGTGGAGGCTCAACAACACACTCCTAAACAACGACTGGGTCAAAGAAGAAATTGCAAGAGAAATTAGCAAATACCTCGAGGTGAATGAAAATGAAAACACAACATATCAAAACTTATGGGACGCAGCAAAGGCAGTGCTAAGAGGGAAATTTATTGCTCTAAATGCCTATATCAGAAAAGAAGAAAAGGCAAAAATTCAGGAATTAACTATCCATTTGGAAGAACTGGAGAAAGAACAGCAAGCTAACCCCAAAGCAAGCAAAAGGAAAGAAATAACAAAGATTAGAGCACAAATAAATGAAATTGAAAACATGAAAACAATAGAGAAAATCAATAAGGCCAGAAGTTGGTTCTATGAGAAAATCAATAAGATTGATGGGCCCTTAGCAAGATTGACAAAAAGAAGAAGAGAGAGGATGCAAATAAATAAGATCAGAAATGGAAGAGGAGACATAACTACTGACCTCACAGAAATAAAGGAGGTAATAACAGGATACTATGAACAACTTTACGCTAATAAATACAACAATTTAGAGGAAATGGACGGGTTCCTGGAAAGACATGAACAACCAACTTTGACTCAAGAAGACATAGATGACCTCAACAAACCAATCACAAGTAAAGAAATTGAATTAGTCATTCAAAAGCTTCCTAAAAAGAAAAGTCCAGGACCAGATGACTTCACATGTGAATTCTACCAAACGTTCCAGAAAGAATTAGTACCAATTCTCTTCAAACTCTTCAAAAAAATCGAAGTGGAGGGAAAACTACCTAATTCATTCTATGAAGCCAACATCACCCTCATACCAAAACCAGGCAAAGATATTACAAAAAAAGAAAACTACAGACCAATCTCTCTAATGAATACAGATGCAAAAATCCTCAATAAAATTCTAGCAAATCGTATCCAACAACACATTAAAAGAATTATACATCATGACCAAGTAGGATTCATCCCAGGTATGCAAGGATGGTTCAACATAAGAAAATCAATTAATGTAATACACCATATCAACAAATCAAAGCAGAAAAATCACATGATCATCTCAATTGATGCACAGAAGGCATTCGACAAGATTCAACATCCTTTCCTGTTGAAAACACTTCAAAAGATAGGAATACAAGGGAACTTCCTTAAAATGATAGAGGGAATATATGAAAAACCCACAGCTAATATCATCCTCAATGGGGAAAAATTGAAAACTTTCCCCCTAAGATCAGGACCAAGACAAGGATGTCCACTATTACCACTATTATTCAACATTGTGTTGGAGGTTCTAGCCAGAGCAATTAGACAAGAAAAAGAAATACAAGGCATCAAAATTGGAAAGGAAGAAGTAAAACTATCACTGTTTGCAGATGATATGATACTATACATCGAAAACCCGGAAAAATCCACAACAAAACTACTAGAGCTAATAAATGAGTACAGCAAAGTAGCAGGTTACAAGATCAACATTCAAAAATCTGTAGCATTTCTATACACTAGTAATGAACAAGCTGAGGGGGAAATCAAGAAACGAATCCCATTTACAATTGCAAATAAAAGAATAAAATACCTAGGAATAAATTTAACTAAAGAGACAAAAAACCTATATAAAGAAAACTACAAAAAACTGCTAAAAGAAATCACAGAAGACCTAAATAGATGGAAGGGCATACCGTGTTCATGGATTGGAAGACTAAATATAGTTAAGATGTCAATCCTACCTAAATTGATTTACAGATTCAATGCAATACCAATCAAAATCCCAACAACTTATTTTTCAGAAATAGAAAAACCAATAAGCAAATTTATCTGGAAGGGCAGGGTGCCCCGAATTGCTAAAAACATCTTGAGGAAAAAAAACGAAGCTGGAGGTCTCGCGCTGCCTGACTTTAAGGCATATTATGAAGCCACAGTGGTCAAAACAGCATGGTATTGGCATAAAGATAGATATATCGACCAATGGAATCGAATAGAGTGCTCAGATATAGACCCTCTCATCTATGGACATTTGATCTTTGATAAGGCAGTCAAGCCAACTCACCTGGGACAGAGCAGTCTCTTCAATAAATGGTGCCTAGAGAACTGGATATCCATATGCAAAAGAATGAAAGAAGACCCATCTCTCACACCCTATACAAAAGTTAACTCAAAATGGATCAAAGATCTAAACATTAGGTCTAAGACCATAAAACAGTTAGAGGAAAATGTTGGGAGATATCTTATGGATCTTACAATTGGAGGCGGTTTTATGGACCTTAAACCTAAAGCAAGAGCACTGAAGAAGGAAATAAATAAATGGGAACTCCTCAAAATTAAACACTTTTGTGCATCAAAGAACTTCATCAAGAAAGTAGAAAGACAGCCTTCACAATGGGAGACAATATTTGGAAATGATATATCAGATAAAGGTCTAGTATCCAGAATTTATAAAGAGATTTTTCATCTCAACAACAAAAAGACAGCCAACCCAATTACAAAATGGGAAAAAGACTTGAACAGACACCTCTCAGAAGAGGAAATATGGATGGCCAAGAGGCACATGAAGAGATGCTCAATGTCCCTGGCCATTAGAGAAATGCAAATCAAAACCACAATGAGATATCATCTCACACCCACCAGAATGGCCATTATCAACAAAACAGAAAATGACAAGTGCTGGAGAGGATGCGGAGAAAGAGGCACACTTATCCACTGTTTGTGGGAATGTCAAAGGGTGCAACCACTGTGGAAGGCAGTTTGACGGTTCCTCAAAAAGCTGAATATAGAATTGCCATACGACCCAGCAATACCATTGCTAGGTATCTACTCAAAGGACTTAAGGGCAAAGACACAAACGGACATTTGCACACCAATGTTTATAGCAGCATTATTTACAATTGCAAAGAGATGGAAACAGCCAAAATCTCCATCAACAGAAGAGTGGCTAAACAAACTGTGGTATATACATACGATGGAATATTATGCAGCTTTAAGACAAGATAAACTTATGAACCATGTAATAACATGGATGGACCTAGAGAATATTATGCTGAGTGAATCCAGCCAAAAACTAAAGGACAAATACTGTATGGTCCCACTGATGTGAACGGACATTCGAGAATAAACTTGAAATATGTCATTGGTAACAGAGTTCAGCAGGAGTTAGAAACAGGGTAAGACAATGGGTAATTGAAGCTGAAGGGATACAGACTGTGCAACAGGACTAGATACAAAAACTCAAAAATGGACAGCACAATAGTACCTAATTGTAAAGTAATCATGTTAAAACACTGAATGAAGCTGCATCTGAGCTATAGGTTTTTGTTTTGTTTTGTTTTGATTTTACTATTATTACTTTTATTTTTTTCTCTATATTAACATTCTATATCTTTTTCGGTTATGTTGCTAGTTCTTCTAAACCAATGCAAATGTACTAAGAAATGATGATCATGCATCTATGTGATGATGTTAAGAATTAATGATTGCATGTGTAGAATGGTATGATCTCTAAATGTTGGGTTAATTTCTTTTTTTCCGTTAATTAAAAAAAAAAAAAAGAGAAGGGATAATTGGAGATGAAGGGATACAGACTGTACAACGGGACTGGATATAAAAACTCAGAAATGGACAGCACAATACTACCCAATTGTAATGCAATTATGTTAAAACACTGAATGAAGCAGCATGTGAGGTATAGGTTTTTTGTTTTTGTTTTTTTTGTTTTTTTTTCTTTCTATTATTGTTTTAATTCTTATTCTGTTGTCTTTTTATTTCTTTTTCTAAATCGATGCAAATGTACTAAGAAATGATGAATATGCAACTATGTGATGTTATTAAGAATTACTGATTGTACATGTAGATTGGAATGATTTCTAATTGTTTTGTTAATTCTTTTTTTAATTAATAAAAATAATAATAATAATAATAATAATAAAAAAAAAAGAATTGTAATAGGGGGCCACAGTGGCTCAGCAGGCAGGAATGCTTGCCTGCGATGCCAGAGGACCCAGGTTCATTTCCTGGTACCTGCCCATGTAAAAAAAAAATAATAATAATAATAATAATAATTGTAATAGGGCCAAAACAAAGTTGAAACTTCAAGGCTTTTTAGTGATATGGCATTTCTATATAAAGTTAGTGGAAAATGAGTTTTATTTTTTAATGAAGTTTGTTTTCTCTTAGAAAAATGGTCGGCTTTCTCCAATGTGACATATTTTTACATTCATCCTCACAGTTCATCAAAAAGCTAGTCATAGAGAATGTGGGTGATTAACATCCCTTCAGATATGGACCTAATATTGTATATTACTTTATTTTATTTACCTGCTTGAATACTTGAACAAAACATCTTTTGTTTCTAATCCTTTTATGTGACTCCTTTTAGATAATTTAATGTGAACTCTGACAAACTGCACAAATGCTCTTTGACATTAATTTAATTTTAGTGTACTGATGAAAACAAACCAAAAACAACAAAAGTACTTGTCCCTTTACTTTCACAAAGTTATGTAATTTTTACCTTATTTATCTGTATGAAATTCCAGCAATTTGAAACTTTATTTATATAATGTGTTCATTTTTAGATCTTCAACAGACTGTTTCTACCTCTTACTTGTAATTGCATGCATTTCTTGAAGATCCAATGCCTACTTATCACTCTACACTAGCTGTCATTATAGAATCTGACTGACTGCCTTACCTGAACTCATTTTATAAGAAGTCTCAAAAAAGATCAATAATACAAGATTATGGATGCTTTTATTATTCTAAATTGTTTCCTCATTGAACCCCATAACTTATTCCCAGAAATACTTGTGAAATCATATTCTCCCATCTTAATTAGATATAATCTAGTTTGGTGTCACTTAGCGCCCACACCACATTTGTATATCTATCTGAACGATTAAGAAGATACTGGTGTGGGCATGGCAAGTCATAAAGTACAGAGTTATAGAGGAAAGAAGAATAGTAATGATGTAGTTAATGAAAGTATAGGAAATATTTCCCCTGTTTCCATCCAAGATCTGTATTCTTCCTTTCACTTTGTCATTAAACAAATATTTACTGAATGAATACTCTGAAACAAGGTTTGACTGTAGCACTGGAATATAACACTGAACAGATAGGAAAGGACAAGATTCCTGATCTCATAAATCTTAAATTACAGTCTCAAGGAGAAAAAGAAGATGCTGGGAATGCATGAAGGACCTTCCAAGATCACCCCTCTAAGCCTCTAGAATTCTTTTTCAATTGTGTCCTTCCTTGAGAAATCAAAATAAATGCAATCTTCAAGTTAAATGGTAACTACTTTACCATGCTGAGAAAAATCTATAGCTACATAAATCACAGATTTGAAAGAAAACTTGGAGATCTCTTTTATAGTCTATCCAATGCAAGGATGCTGTTCAACACCATTGCTAAAGCTCTGTTGGTCTTCTGCTTAGTCTGCTGATGACTTGTGTTCAATGCTCCCATTGCATCCTCCACATCAGTTCTCTGGAGCTTATTTCTCAAAAATCTATTTAACTTTTGTTCCTGAAGATGGTAATAAAAGCTCTTCATTAATCCCTTCAGAATCAGAACCCCAAGGGAATGCATTATTTGTCAGTACAATTGATCCCAAAGAAATCTAAAGAGAGACAAAAAGAAAAGAAAAAAATGTTGATGCCTTTCTTACCACATAATTATCATCATTTTTCTAGGAAAAAAAGAAAATCAGTCTTAGAGACTTCACTGGGCTTCAAATCATACTTTGTTCATAATTTTATCAATAGGTATTTAATGTATGTCTAGCATTTGGCTAGGTAATATCGGTAATACAAAAGTGTAAATGCCTCCAATAAATCCCATGTAAGATAAATAACCATGAAAAGTTAAAGATATAAGAAATTTCATAAGGCAATATGCATTGAAGAACACCTCTCCTAAAATTATCCCTTCCACTGTGTAGAAGGTCTAAAAACCACTCACAAAGACAATGCTCCCATAACCCATCCCCTTTTTTCCTGTATCATGACTTTTACCTCCCTAACATATTGTTCTCATGCTCTTAAAAACATGTATATATTTTTCCATTTCTAAACTATTCTCTATTGCACCACCTGTACTTCTAGGAACTACTCCATTTCTCCATAGACTTTTGCAGCAATATTTCCTTAAACAGTTCTGTATTTCCTGGCTCCAATTCATCCCCTCTCATTCTCACACAGCCATCACAAATTACAAAAACAGCTCTTTTTATGGCCAATAATTGCTAAAAGCAATGACCAAAGCTTAATCATCTTAGTTGATCTATGGCAGTGTATAATTCAAGAAATCACTTCTTCCTTCTGGAAACATTTGTGTTTTCAATATGCCACATCTGTTGCTTTTCTTTCTTTTGTCATAGTCTCATTTTTTAATGATCTTTAATTGGAGTGTAATACACAAATTATAAGATAAACCATTTAAAAGTCAGTTATTTTAAAAATTGAATGTACCTGTGGAGCCACATCACAATCATGAAGAACATATCCATCCACCAAAACAGTTCCCACAGTTCCTTTGTAATCCATTTATTCCCTCAAAATACAGACCCTGACAACAAACAGTTTGCTTTCTGTTGCTATAGTGTTGCCTTTTCCAGAATTTTAAAAATGGAATTGCATGGTCTTTCACGATGCATTTTTAGTGCCATTGTTTGTATCAAGAGTTGATAAGTAGTATTCCACCACCCCACAATTTGTTTATCCATTCACCAGTTGACAAACATTAGAATAGTTTTCAATTTTTGGCTATTAAGGTAAAGTTGTTACAAATATACAAGAGATTTTGTGGAAATTTGTTTTATTTACCTTGGGTAAATATTTGCCATTAGGATTGTAGGGTCTTACTTACGATTACCTTTATAAGAAGTTGTCAATCTGTTGTAGCTCTAGGAGTTAGAAACAGTTCTATTAGTGGGTTTGGTTAGTTTACTGAAACATAGACCAAAAAGTATCATAAAATAAATGAAGTTGAAAATTCTAGAACAACCTTGATATACTAGAAAGAAAGGCAGCCAAAATTTTCAAAGAGATTATATTAGAGTGGATTTATAATGCAAGAACTTCTCAGGCAACCCCAGAGAATTCAAACAGACTTCTCACAACTAGGAAAAATAAATTTTTGAGGGAAGTCCCAGACATATTCTTGAAGAACTCACCATTCTGTATATGTCAGAAATCAGAATAGGTACTGCTGTCGCAGAACTAAGTTCTTTAAATGCAATGGGATTGATTAGATCCTGGGATTTCAGGAGCCAGTAGCAGAATTTAATCACCCAAGACAAGGTAGGCATGATTACCATAATAGACGATGCCATAATGGGCAGTGGAGTCAAAGCAGTATTCAAAATTTGACCTTCAGAGACCAATGATATTGGCTAGTTGATCATTCTGTCCCCAAAAGAAAAATAGGTGGGTAATCCAAAAAATTCTTTCTTGACCTATATATGCACAAAAGTTTCAGGTAAAGTGAACAGAAGTCTAGCTGGACTCATGAAAACAAGAGATTTATGACCTTTCAGTCAATTCCCAGATTTGAGCCAGCTTGAGACTATGACTGCAGGGGAGAATGGGTCCCCTTGAAGAAGGAACCTACTACACTGACAAAAATTTATAGTATTAATCTTTCTCTCAATGTTTTCCAAATGAATCTACAGCCTTTGATCAGGGAAACTGTGCACAGGAAAAAGGAAACAATGAGTCTTTTCAGGAGATACTAGACACTGACTCTGAACTGATACTAATTCCAGGAGTCTCAAGACATCATGGTGGTCCACTAGTAAGAGGAAGGGAGATGTCTGATGTTAGATCAGATCCACTTCACAGTGGGTCTAGTAGTAACTGCTCAGTTCAAGACTGCATGATTGGAATATACATATTCAGCAACTGGCAGAATTCCAATATTGGTTCTCTGAGCTCTGGATTGAGGACAACAAAAGTCAAGTGGAAGTATCTAAAAGTATGGAAAATAGTAAATCAAAAGCAATACAGCATCCCTGTGGGACTGTAGAGATCAGTGCCTCCATAAAGGAGTTGAAGGATTCAGAGGTCATGATTCTCACTGCATTCCCATTTCACTTGCATATTTCACCTATGCAAAAGATGGACGGATACTGGAAAATGACATTGTATTGTCCTAACTTCAACCAAATTAGGAGTCAGACATTGCACGTGTCCTATAATACAGAAATCATCAGACAAGCCCTAGCATATCCTGAACGAATTTTCCCCTAAATTTAAATGAAGACATCAATAGGCAATGTAATAAGAATCATATTTTCACTTTATCATCTGTATTTTTTTGTTGTGCAATTGATGCTATTATGGCATTTCCTGTCTCTGTGCACATAGTCCCACAGGTGCTGATTGATATTTTTCTCTTTATTTTTTAGACAGAGTGCTTTTCACTGTAGATTCATTAGTAGTTTCAGTAAAATCACTAGGGACATTTTTGTTTTATCACTCAGTTATTCTCCAGGCACCTGGACAGATTAAATGAATAAAACATATGCCATTTCCATTACTGACAATTTTAGGGCAACCGATTTCATTGCCCAGAGAGGTGAGACCATCTTCACCATCAAAGCAAAGGATAGTTGCTAACATACATTTGTCATTGTTTGCCCATTCTTTAATCTCCAGAATAGGGAAAAAAATATTATTTCCTGGTTTAATGAGATAAGATCTCTGATCAGATTCCATTCTAGACGTGGTGAGGGGAAAAGTGGTGCAGTCTCTGTGCTGTCTCATCCAAAGGTAACCTTGAGTCTCACCTTGCATTTGTAGGACTCTTACCTGGAATAGCATGTATGAATGAAAAGTACATCAGAAAACAGAAATACACCCTAGAGCACCCTTCCTGGTTTTATAAAACCAAGAAGAAATTTTGAGTTACAGTGCCCAAAATTGATGGGAAACCACCAATAAGTAAGTATGAAATACTTATTAATTAGGTTAAATTACATTGAAGAATTTGAAACCTCTGAAGTCATTCTATATAACCTTAAACTCCAGTACTAAATATAATTTCTTTGTATTCATAATTTATCATTTAAAGCAGTCATTCAAATAATGATGCAAGGTTGTTTCAATCCAGTTGTTTCCTCAGAATTGAGAACACAAGATTATATTTTTTAAAGATATGGAAATGAGAAAATTTAGGAAAATGTGCTACCATCCTTGATATTAATTTGGCCTCAATTTATTGGTGAGCATGAAGACATCAATTTCAAAGAGTCTGGGTTATGAATATAGAGGGAGTTGAAGAGAAAGACAATAGAGGCACTAAGTGGAAAGAGGTGTGACTACCAAAAAACCCTGACTTTTAGTGTGGTAGAGCTAGCACCTTGTGAGTTTACTTTACTAAATATCTGCCAAAACACAGGAAAATCATTTCTCCCATAGCCTAGGTAAGCAACATTTTTCTATGAGGGTGTCTATAAACCCTGCCATAATGGCATCTCTACCGAACAGAAAAGAAACACCTTCTCTATGCTCAGTGGAAAGCAACACAAGTCATTTTGTGGAAAATATCTTAACAACAAGACATAAAAATCATTCATATTACAAAATAATTGGTGTCTTATGGTAGATTTTATTTGAGTCATTTATTGAAGAAACCCAGGTTTTCTTCAGGTATTGTCTGTGGTTAGGAAACATTTGAGAAGCTAACATTTTAGTTAATTAATGATTATTATTATTGACCAATATTCTGAAATGACAACTTTTCTAGAAATTCTATATATTTGGGTCCAGAAGATGAGGGATATATTCCACCTCTGACAATTAGATGTGTAATATTTCCCCATTACTGAGAAGGTAAATGATTAGGGAGGAAATGTCAGAAATAAAAAAACTACTCCAGGGCTTCCTGGGAGGTAGTGAAAGATGGATTCTTTTATATGATCCTCAGAAGGAGCAATACACAAAGGAAATCACATAAGTGACCTCATAAGGATGATTTAATTTGTTAGTTTTTAAGAATATTTGTATTTAATAGCCAAGTTTAATTTATTCTCCATGCCATACTCAATCCTTGTTAAATATTAAATCCTGCTGGTAAACTGTTCTTTGGAAGAATAAACTAAGACTGAGCCCATCCTCGAATCAGAGTGCTGTAGCACAGAAAGGGACCCTGAGACAATGAGATAAAAGCAGCAGTGCTTAGAAATATTCCCATGAGCAAGGCAAATCTTTAGAGAAATAAATCATGGCTATTTACCCCAAAGGAATTATTCCACCTCTGCCCACCATGGAGTATATACATTTTTTATTATTAAAGGAGCTGGAAGGTAACTTCAGGAGGCATTTGGGAACTGAAATATCTGGGCATAAATGAGAGGTCCCCATCAAAAATCATGGTAGTCTAAGGCATGATTCTATTTTCTGAGAAAGAACATTCATTTTTTCAGTATTCTGGGA
The DNA here is from genome assembly GCF_023851605.1 of Tamandua tetradactyla. Lineage (NCBI taxonomy): Eukaryota > Metazoa > Chordata > Mammalia > Pilosa > Myrmecophagidae > Tamandua > Tamandua tetradactyla. The sequence continues at coordinate 122,081,009 of NC_135333.1, forward strand.
AGGAAAGAGATAAGTGGGATGTTAAGCATCAGCTGGATATTGAATCAGGAATTCAGAGGAGGAAACAAAGCAGAGCGTATTCAAACTAATACATAGGAGGGACACAAGTTTGAATATTTCAGCGTATGATTGTAAATAGGGTGCAAAGAAGAAATCCCTGGGATTCAAGAAAATTCAGGTAGTTTTGGGGCATGACATCCATGTCAGCCAGCCAAACAATAAAGGCTACTCCAGGATGTGGGTAACATCATTAAGCAGTGATTATTTGAAGGGAAAGAGGATTGCAAAGCATGGGGAAATGTACAGCTAAGACATCAGTGGTATTTCCTTATCATGGGATATGAAAATGACTTGATGTGTTATCATGACAGATGGAGAAATAAAAACTTTGATGCACATTTTTTCCATTTAATCAACATTTACAGATTCTCTGCTCTACATTGGCAATCACTACATAACACCTGTGCTAATTTCAATGGTGAGAGATACCTTCATGATACTTTCTTTCTACTTAAAAATTGATGTTGTAATTGGAATGGAACTGAAACTTCAGGTGAATATTTTCCAAAAACCCAATTCTAAAGATCTGGGTAAGGCAGAATCCAGAGAAATGAAGCAGGAGGCAACCATCTGTACCTCGGCATTATTGAGGAATTTAACGCTTTGCTTGGATTTTCACTGTATAGAATATTGAAATGTCATTTTTATGCGCTATTCCTCAGATTCCAAGTTTATGAGTTATTAAAATGTGCTCCTTATATACCTGAAGAGAGTAATGAGAAATCATTCTTCAATAACATTCATCTTGGTAGGACTAACAGATGACCCACAGATTTTTCTGTCACTATTTGTTTCTCACCTACATTTTCACTGTTGCTGCACATCTAATCATTACCCTCCTCACACTGGTGAGCTCCCACCTCAAAGCACCTATGTACTTTTTCCTTTGGAATATCTCCATCTTAGAAATATTTCCAACTCTCTCTATTCCTAAAGTCTTGTACAACATGACAACTGGGGATAAAAGTATTGGCTTTTAGGCTTGCTTCATTCAAATACTTGTCCTCTACTGTTGACTGACTGGGTTAATTGTCATACTGCCACCTCTTAGCCTGGGAGTTCAGCTAGATTTCTGTAGCTCCAATCTCATTGACTATTTTGGCTGCAATGCCTCTCCTCTTTTGAAGATCACATATTCAGACACAGAATTCATAAAACAATTTGCTTTAATCATGGCTGTGCTGACCCTGATAGTCACACTACTGTGTGTGATTTTGTCCTACACATATATTATCAAGACTATTTTAAGACTTCCTTCTGCTCAACAAAGGAAAAAGGCTTTCTCCACCTGTTCTTCCCACATGGTCATTGCTTCCATCACCTACAGAAGTTTCATCTTCATCTATATCAAACCAGCAAAGGAAGGGATGGCCATTAATAAGGTGGTGTCATTGCTCAACATCTCACTCATCCCTTTGATGAACCCCTTCATTTATACTCTATGAAATAAGCAAGTCAAACAAGTTTACAAGGAGGCAATAAAAAGAATTACCTTTCTTTCGAAGAATTAAGGGAATAGCTTTTAATACTAAAAATATATACATGTATTTCTTCTTTTGCTATGTATTCTAATACAAATCTACAGTGTACTCTGTTTAATCACCAAAGTTTCTTTTCTATTAATCCTAGAACTGCAAAAGTGAAGTACAGATCATGGTCTTAAGTCAAATAAAACTTTCTTCATAATTTCTTAACTGAACATCAGAATAAATTTCTATGGCCCAAGGAAGACTGAATCATATTTATGGCTGAAGCATGATGAAGACAGTGGCAAAAAAAAAATTGCATCCTTTCCCATCCATTCATTTCTTTAAATTAACAGATTTTCAGGGCAAAAATTATTCAATCCTGGACTCCTTCCTGGTCTGGGAAACACTGTCCCAAGGTTAAAGGATCAAGGCGATATATTTTTCATTCTTTTGTAATACAAACACTCCTACTACAGTCACCCTGCAAAATAGAATTCAAAGCTTTAGCTTTCTCCATACTCAGCAAGAGAGAGAAATAAATAGAATTACATGGAAATATTTCTGCCCACTAAATTTCCTTTTAAGAAAGAATTTCAAGTTTTCCTATAATCTTTTAATTCTATAAAACTATCAGAATTACTGCAGTTCAGAGAGACAGATTTTTGGGTCAATAGGTCATCTGATCTCCTGCTACATGCCTAGTAATAAACTTTTTCTCTCTTTGAAATGCTGGCATCTCAGGAATTTGTCATTGAGCATATCAGGCAATAGAATCCATCGCTCTTACCTGGTTAACAGCTGGATGGCATTAAGTGTGGAAAAGATAATGCAGAGGAAAAGGTCATTGAACTTTCAATATCAACCATGCAACATGAACCAGGGAGAAAAAATATTTATTTAAAAAAGTAGAGATAGTGGTGTGTGGGAAAGTAACAAACATTCCAATATGCATGTAGAGTGATGCCAGCAAAAATGGCAGAATACTTAGCTCCAAAGCTTCATACTTGCACAAAAACATCAAAAAATTAAGACAGCCATAATCAACTTTGTGAGAACTCTGGAAAACTGCTGAGGGTTTCCCCAAGTAATCAAATGCTGAATAAATAAAATGGCAAAATAAAATTTGTAAGAAAGCTTTGTGGCATTTTCACTAGACCTTGTCAAACCCACTCCCTGGCATGGCAGCAGTATTGAAGAGAAAGAAGACAGCTCAGGTCCCACCCTGGGATACTGTTACAGAGGGAATGGAGTAGACTTTATTCTCAAAGAACTGTGTTTGTCTTTAAGCTACTGAAGTTGACCTGAATGATGATGCAAGGTGCTGGTATGCATTTCCCCTAATTCAGAATTCACTCAGTACAAAAAACAGGTAGGCAATCCATAAAAACCTTATTAAAACAAACAACAAAATATCACAATAGTGTCAAGCAATAAAGTACCAAAGGGAAAAAATGGAACATGAACATCCTGGGAAAAAAAGCTGGGGGAAAAAAGTGTCTTTGTAAAATCAAGGTATTCAAACTGACCCCTGTGTACCAGAGAATTTAGAAAGTCACACTCATACCCAGGGCTAGACACACTATTAGAAAAGGCCTGAAAACCCTACATTTGCAACTCCAGCTAATCACCAGGCTCAGAGCAAAAATGAGATAGAAGCTAAGGCATAGTTGCAATTACCCTGGCTAAGCATTGAATGATGGTCCAACACAGAGCCAGTATTCAAAATCTGAGCAATACTTTTTTCTTTTCTTTCTTCTCTTGCCTTCCCTAACCTGCCCTTCCCTCTTCTACCCACCCTCATCCCTCCCTCCCTCATATCTCTCTCTTTCTCTCTCTCTCTCCTCTCCCTTCCTCTCCCCTCCCTTCCCTTCCCTTCTGTCTCTCTCTTTCTGTTTTCTGCTTTTCAACATTCATGGAAACCTGTGTCAAAATAGTACCTGAAAACAAAGGAGCTAAAGGAGCAGAGACTTCAGAGATGTCAGATGATTAAGACACAGATGTTACAAAAATAGTTTTAAAAAGTCAACAAACAATGGCTACAGCAACAACAAACAGACCCTAAGGAGAAGGAAGATTCTAACTTTCAGAGTCACCACTTTATACTATTCAAAAGCTACTTTTAAACAAAAGATTACAGGGCACACAATTAAACCAGAAAAAATAAATAAAAAGCATCCAAATGAAAAGGGGAAAGTAAAACTATCAATATTCATAAAAAAAAAAAAAAAAACAGGATCCTAAGTAGTAGAAAACAATGTCTTCAACAAATGATGCTGGGAAAATTGGATTATCCAAAATCTAAGGAATGAAGTCAGATCTCTGTGGCAGTAATTCTTCATCCAGCAATGAATCAGCACAGGAAGAAAAAACCTTTCACAGAAAGTCAGAAAGCATGGAAGACTCTGTCTCCAGTCAGAGTCCCCAGTTTACTTTTTGTTGGCTATTATAACTCCATTTGGAGTTAAGTTATCCTTTGAATATCAGGGGAGGTTCCCACTTGCCTTCAGGAGGTATCTTTAATTTTAAGAACAAAGCAGGAATTTTCCCATGAGTAAGAGGAGATGTTCCAGATAAGCAAATGCCACAGATAATCAATGCAGACAGATATGCAAGTAGTACAGATAAGCAAAGCAGACAAATATGCAATGACACAACAAGGCAGACAAACATCTTGAGCTGTTTTCAGCTCTCATGCTGTTTTCAGCAAAAGGTCGACGGACAAAGAAGCAGACAAGCACAGTGGTTTTACACTGCTTGATGACATGCAAACACAGAGCAAGCTTACAAATGCTTAAACCATACCCTCCCTACAATCCCTACTTCACATTATATAAAAGATTAACTAAAATGGATTACACACCTAAATATAAGCAATAAAACCAAAAAAGTCTTGGAAAAATATAGAATATATAAAGACTTTCTATGCTCAAAACAGAAAGATAAACTGCCCACTTCAAATGTAGGCAAAGGACTTTAATAAAAGAAGATAAACAAAGAGCCAACTAGCACATGAAAAGATCATTAACATAATTAAGAAAATGCGAATCAAAACCACAGTGAGATAGCACTTTATGGCAATCATAATGGCTAAAATCAATAATGGAAATTAACAAGTGTTTACCAGCATGTGGAGAAATTGAAAGACTGCTTTGTTGGTGGGAATGTAAAGTGGTTAAGTTGCTATGGAAACAACCTGGAGGCTCTTCAAAATGTTAAATGTAGAATTACCATATGACCTAGCATTTCTCAAAACAGGATTATACCCAAAAGAATTTAATACAAGGACTCAGACAAATACATATACATGTGTGGAGACTGTAGGAGCCAAGAGTTAAAACAAGACCTGCAGAATTTGTTGGGAACAGCTGGCCTCAGGGTGGTGGCAGTAAACTGTGGAGATTGTTATGTAGAGCAGCCTGGGAGGAAGAGAAAGTTTACCCCAAATGGTTATGTTAAGTATGAAGGAAGAGAGCACTGAAAGATAAGCTCTCTATTCCCTCAAGAAATGCATGCATGCCTTTTGTCACCCTGCAGTATATAAGCAGGATCTGGATAAGAATAACATTGTTGTTTGTTAAAGTTAAGCTCCAGACCCCCTAAAAAAAAAAAGAATGCAATGGATTTTGCCTAAAATAGTTCAGGCTTCCCTGCTACCTGTTACTGTCTTTACTGATGATAATATTAATGGGCAGTCTGCATATGTCACCCCAGCAGAAAACAAGTTAGAAAACACCTTATATTTCAGCACAGTGCACTGAATTAGCAGCTGTAATTCAAGTATTGCAAAATTTTCCCAAACTCTTAATATTGTTTCTGATTTGGAATAAATCTGCCAAACAGTTACATTGAGACAACTTCTTTGTTTAAAGGAAATTAATTGTCCTGAATGTTTTTACATTTACAAATATTAGTCAGAAGTTGAATTACCCCCCTTTTTATCATGCATATAAAGAGCTCATACCAATCTTCTGGGTCCTTTGTCATTACAAAATCAGCAAGCAGATACTCCTGGGGGAGTAATTCAGGATCCCACAGCATTTCACAAATTGACTTATATCAACAGCAAAGGGCTGCAAAAGAAATTTCCACCTTTATCTAAACAGCAAGCTCAGGACATTGTTAGGACTTGTCAAACCTGTGGACCTTTAAATGCACTCCCATTTGCATCGGGTTAATCCTCGAGGTCAAAAAGCAAATGAATTATGGCAAATGGATGTTAATCATATTTCACATTTTGGTAAAATGCAATATGTACATGTTATCATAAACACTTGTTCTCATTTCATCTGGGCTACCACACAATCTGGAGATCATTTCTGCCGTGTTCAATCACATTTACTTAATGCTTTTGCTGTTATGGGATGCCCTCAGTCTATAAAAACTGACACTGGTCCCACTTATACAGGGAAGCAATTTCATACTACTTTTAATATTACTCATATCACAGGAATTCCACATAATCCCTCTGGGCAAGGGATTATTGAATGAGCAAACTGGACACTAAAGTCTATGCTAATAAAACAAAAAGGGGGAGATAATGGTCAGGAGGATGATGTTATGAAAATAAGTACACCTAAAGATCAATTAGCAAAAGCACTGTTTATTTAAATTTTTAAAACATTTATGATAATTCATCACAGACTCCTGCAGAACAACATTTTAGTAATTTGAAAAAGAAAAATGATACAACCCAAATAGAACTGCAGCTGCAGCCAATCTACTGGAAAGATGTTAAAGATGAGTTATGGAAACTAGGCATGGTAAAGGTGTGGGGGTAGGGGATTTGCTCTTGTCATTACAGATGACAGAACATTGGTTTGGATTCCCTCAAAGAGAAAAAAACCCAGACATGTCAACCTGGATGAAAATAACTAAATGGGTAATGTATATTATAGGACATATAACTTTAATTGCTGAAGGACAGGGACATAATCATACGTACTGGGTTTATATTCCTAACCCACCTTTGCTGCAGGCCCTAACATGGGCCAATCCAACTTTACCAAAATATCTGAATACTAGTTTAAGATTCCCAGGTCCAGTAGGTTCTAGGCTTCCAAAAATACTTAAGGAAGAAGAAAAATGATGTCAAATTTAACTCTTCCATTTTTAGAAAGACCCGTATGCATAACTCTATGGAAACAAATGATACTTGCCTGTTAGATGGGAAAGAGAGTTGTAATAGATGGCAGTTATGTCATATGAATTGAGCAGTTATCATAATTAATGATTCCTATGGAATTGTAAGATGCAGCCCCTGTGGGGTCAAAGATAACTGAGACTATATGGACAGGCAAGATAAATCAGAGTTTATTACATAGAGGATGATTTGTGCCAAAATTTGGGATGATAAATACATTATTCCAAAATTTATGGGAAATTTTCCTAGGACTGGGACCAATTTTTGTAGTGAATTCTAGTAACTATAACTTCTCTTTAAATAGCAGCCATAAACACTATATACATATAGGAAATCAAACTTTTAATTGTGAGAATTATTCTCTATTCACTTGTCTCCAAGCATTTATGTTGCAGGAAAATGAAACGATTGTAGCAGCAAGGAGAAGAAGAGGTATTTGGCTGCTGATGCAGATGTCAAGATCCTGGCAATCCTCTCCAGAAACACAAGTCCTGATCCATTTGGCAAAAGAATATCTGAAAAAGACTAAGAGACTAATTGGACTCATTATTATAGCTGTCATTGGAATCACTGGAATTATCATAGTGGCTGCAGTCACTGGGACTGCATTGTTAAGTTTGGGGCTGTTTATACTTTTTCTCTTCCTCCTCAGCTGTGTTAAACAACAAATAAAGTCAGAAAGCTTGACTGGTAGCCAATGATGGGTAAGACCCTTCCTTCAGAGCTTAAGGGTAACCTAAGCCAGGTACAGTCACTAAGCAAAGCCATGCTAATAGTGTGATTCTTACAAAAACTCTTGGCTCCCTCCTGAATCAAAGTCAGAGAGCTTAGGTTTTTTTTTTTTTTTTAACTATTATTATTACTTTTATTTTTTTCTCTATATTAACTTCTATATCTTTTCCTGTTGTGTTGCTAGTTCTTCTAAACCGATGCAAATGTACTAAGGAACGATGATCATGCATCTATGTGATGATGTTAAGACTTACTGAATGCATATGTAGAATGGTATGATTTCTAAATGTTGGGTTAATTTCCTTTTTTCCGTTAATTAAAAAAAAATAAAAGAAAAACAAAAGATTTTTGAAATAAGAACTATGCCAGCTTAGAGGACACTTTTGTCTTATCTATTAAAAATCAAAACTCTATAATTGCCAAAAGAACAGCTTCCAGTTCTGGGAAGATGGAGTAGATGTATCTTCTCTTCTCCTCTTACCAGTACCACCAGAAACCTTGGAAATTAAATATATAAGAAATACATGTATATAACAAGAAGTCTCTGAAAGGTGGAGAGAAGAAGGCAGAATGGCTAGGGATCGCAGCAACCAGTGAATTACATGGTGGTAAATTCCCTGAATTAAAAAAAAAAAAGTCAGAAAGCTTGACTGGTAGCCAATGATGGGTAAGATCCTTCCTTCAGAGCTTAAGGGCAACCTAAGATAGGCACAGCCACCTTGACTAATAAAACAAAAAAGGGGAAATGTAGGAGCCAAGCATTAAAACAAGACCTGCAGAATTTGCTGGGAGCAGCTGGCCTCAGGGTGGCAGCAGTAAACTGTGGAGATTGTTATGTAGAGCAGTCTGGGAGGAAGAGAATGTTTATTCCAAATGGTTATGTTAAGTATGAAGGAAGGGAGCACTGAAAAATAAGCTCTCTGTTCCCTCAGGAAATGCATGCATGCCTTTTGTAACCCTGCAGTATATAGGCAGGATCTAGATAAGAATAAAGTTGTCTGTTGTTTGTTAAAGTTATGCTCCAGACCCCCTGAACATGTCTCTTTCTTTCTTTCTTTCTTTCTTTCTTTCTTTCTTTTTCTTTCTTTCTTTCTTTCTTTCTTTCTTTCTTTCTTTCTTTCTTTCTTTCTTCCTTCCTTCCTTCCTTCCTTCCTTCCTTCCTTCCTTCCTTCCTTCCTTCTTTCTTTCTTTCTTTCTTTCTTTCTCATCATTCCTTAACATCCTTTGAGCTCTCTTTCATAGGAAGCAACAGGAGACAGCAACAATATTCACAGTAGACTTAAGATGAATACAACCAAATGCCCATCAATGATGAATTGATAAACAAATTGTGGTATACACATACAATGAAATAACATTCATCAATAAATTAATCAAAATACTATTCATGTTACAACATAGATGAAACTCCAAAACCTTATGCTAAGTGAAAGATGCCAGACACAGAAGACCACATATTATATGATTCCATTTACATGAAATATCCAAAATAGGTAAGTCCATAGGTGTAAAAGCAGATTGGTGTTTGCCAGTGACTGAAGAAAGGGGAAATGCTTAATAGGTAATGGCTTTCATTTTAGTGTGATGAAACTGTTTTCAAACTAGATCAAGGTGATGTCTGTACAAAATTTTGAATCTACTAAATGTCATTGCATTGTTCACTTTAAAATGGTTAATTTTCTGCTATCAGAATTTTACATCAACAAAAAAAACCATGTATATAATTAGCATAAGAAGAAAGTAAACCAAGTCACTTTGATAACAGAAAAAAGTGGTGGGTTCTCTGCCCAATGTGCATAACAACCAGTTCATGACACTGAGGTTTCAAAAAGAGAAATAGTTTATGGCTAGACACTAAGCAGGAGATAAGATGGCCTATGGACCTAAAAGTCTGTCTTCCTGAGTCTGAGTGCAAGATTTATGTGGATTCAAACAAAGGGAGATAGATTCATTACCATTTCAATAGCAAGTATAAGCAGAAAAGAGAGAGAGAGTTACCACTCAATAGCAAATAAAAGCAGAAAGAAGGTGAGATGGGGTTATTATCACCTGTATCAGTTTGAAACTATTATGTACCCCAGAAAAATCATGTTTTAAATCTTGATCCAATCTTGTGGGGCCAGACCTACTGTTTAGGATGGGAAACTTTGATTGGATTTTCCATGGAGATGTGACACAACCAATTGTAGGTATGACCTTTTAGTTAGATTACTTTCAGGGAGATTTATCCAGTTGTGGTGTGACCTTTTGATTAGATGGAGATGTAACTCCACCCATTCAAGATAGATCTTGACTAGTTTACTAAAGTCCTATAAAAGGGGAAACATTTTGGAGAAACCTCAGATGCAGATGCTTGGAAAACAGTTGCTTCAGAGCTGATGCATGTTTGGAGAGGCTTAGAGTGCTGACAGAGAGAGTGGATGCCTAGACATGGATATTTGGAGATACAGAGTCCAGAAGATGACATCATGTGCCTTCCTATGAGATGATGGGCAAGCCAGAACCCAAAGCTATATCCCAGAGGAGCTAAGTGAAGGCCCACAGATGCTTAGGGAAAAAATATGTGGCATCAGAAGCTGGAAGCAATGGAACCTGGAACAAGGACCAGCAGACCCCAGCCATGTGCCTTTCCATGTCAGACATCAGCCCTTCTTTGGAGTGAAGATATCTTTTTCTGGATGCCTTGTTTGAATATTTCTATGGCCTCAGAACAGTAAACTCTTGATGTAATAAATGCCCTTCTTAAAAGCCATCCCATATCTGCTATATTGCATCCTGGCAGCTTTAACAAACCAAAATATCATCTCAATAGCAAATATATGCAGAAACAATTTACAAATGGAAAGGAGTGGAACTGTGTTAGAACCAAGTCAATGGTTAGTCCTGGGGTGAATCAAATCCCTCCATTAACATTAGGAGGGTTACCTTTATGATTATAAAATTCTTACATTAAAAAAAAAGGATAACAGGGGTACCAATGAGGGTCAATCACCAGGTTTTTACAATCAAAAAGGTCACAATATGAAAGCTATACAATCACTATCAGAGATCAAGACAACTGGATTACAGTTAAGAGATTCCAGGTATTTCCCTCTGTCTAATATGTGAGAAAGTAAAAAGGAATTTCTATATAATGACTCAGTAATCATAATCATCTCCCAATCCTAATTTCTCAGTTACATCATACTGAACTATTCCAAAGTCAGTACTAAAGCAAAAGTCATAAAAGTAGAAGAAAAAAAAACATTATCCATGAAAATATATATATATATAACTGCAGATTTCTTATCCAAAAAATAAGCAAGCAAAAAGACAACAGTATAACATCAAAAAATGCTGAAAGAAATTTTCAACATAGAATTTAACAGCCAATGAAAATATCACTCAATGATGAAAGTGAAGATAAAATATTTCAGAATTTTTTAGACATTGAAATTTGTGACTATTAAACCTGGAGTAAAGTATGTTAAGTAAGTTTTGCAAGAAGAAACAAAATGCTGCCAGACAGAAACCATGATCTGCATAAAGGAATGAAGAAGGCCACAGATTTCAAATGTGTTTAATTGGCAGCAAAGAGGAGTTTTTGACAGGGCTACAGTGTACTAACATACCAATTCCTAACAAACTGGTATTCCTTGAGCACCATGGAAAACATATACAGGGTGATTATTATAGTAGTTTTAAATTAAAAAAATAGAAAATCATGATTGTTAAGCAGCTGCTGCTACTTATTTTCAGTTTTTAGCCTGATTATGGGTTTTCTCTTTTTGGGGGTGGGGAGGAGTTGCATGGTCCAGGAATCGAACCCAGGTCTCCCACATGAAAGGTAAGCATTCAATCACTGAACCACCCATGCATCCTGGGTTTTCTTGAATAATCCAATCAATAAACCTGTATAAGATAGACTAATCAAAAATGGTAAAATTTAATATATATGATTTAGGGGCATTGGAAGATGGAAAGATTTTTTCACTACAAAAGATTTCTTCAGTTCCCCTCTACTTTGTTTCAAATTTCTTGTGAACTACAGAACACAAGTCTGTGAGATATTTCACTTATGAAATGTTAGTTCTAGACATAGGTAGGCTATCCTAACCTTTAGGTCCTGTTTATTTTCTTTTAATATATATTTAGAGTTAAAGAAGCAACCAGGGAAGAAACTAGCACCTCAGATTAATGTAGAATTCTTTGTTACATTCTCTGAATTCACCCTACAAACCCCACCTCATAAATTCCTGGTTTGGTCTGTATTGAGGATTAATGGGCCTATACATGACTGTGGACTAACTGCAGAAAATGGGTATTTTACTTTTTTAAAGCTGCTGAAATGCAGATAGCATAAAATGGATTGGCTTTTATGATGGGGATTTACTAACTTACAAGCTTAAAGTTCAAAAACTGAGAAAAATGTCCATATCAAGGTATCATCTGGTGATGCTTTCTTCCTAAAGACTGGCTGCTGGTGATCCTGGGCTCCTCTGTCACATGGCAAGGCACATGGTAAAATCTGCTGGTCACCCCTTCTCTTCCAGCCTTGCTCTCAGCTTCTTTCTTCTCTGGCTTTCTCTCTGTTACTATAGCTTTCTCTCTCAGATTCTGTATCTTTTCACTATAAAAGACTCTATAAGAGGATTAAGGCCCACCCTGAATGTGGAACCTACTCACCAAAAGATACTACTGAAAATGGGTCCAGTCCTACAGGAATGGATTAACTTTAAGAGCATACTTTTCTGGGGTCCATAAAAGTCTCCAAGCCATCACAATCGGAAATAAAACTGCTGTGATAATCTTAGAATTTGAATCAAGATCCAATAATTAGAAATTATTGCTTTAAAATGCCATCATATTGTACAAAGAATACCTAATGAATTCCCACAGATACCTTTACAAGGCTTACAATTCATGGCAAAATGCTGATTGTTACTGTCATAATGCTTTTCAGATGTCACACAAAAGAAAGTTGAAGAGGAAATTCTGAAGAGCAAGTCCTCAGCTTACATGAGAGTACAGTAGCATTTCCCTCCCTCCCTTAGAAGGAAAGTGTAAGGATGAATGTCTTCCAACAAATGTTAAATGTCAGCAGATGCAACAGGAAAACCACTTGGAGAAGTAAAAGGTGTGATGGTTAATTTTGTGTGTAACTTGACTGGGTTACGGTGATCAGTAATTTGGTCAAACACTAATCTAGATGTTGCTATAAATGTATTTTGTAGATGTGATTAAATCGACTTGAACTAAAGGAGAATTCTTTTAGTAATGTGATTGGACCTAATTCAATCTATTGAAGGTCTGAATAACAAAAACTGAGGTGACTATTATGGCATGTAGACAATGCAGGGCTCCATCATCCCACGGAAATGTTGGTCAACAAGCAAGAACTGGCAGACACATATTAAACAGTTAAAGGATTGTAGTTAACAAGAAAAATACTGAATCTAGAAAAATGCCACCTAAAAATGGTAAGATTTCACCATGCCCTTGTTGGCCCATCACCCACCCCTTCACCATTTCAAAGCAGAGTTGGCCCATGTTCCCAGTGCAAGTTGATCCAGGTTCCAAAGGGAACAGAGTAATCCTCATGCACATACTGTGTGTTTGCATGTCTTTGCCAATCTCTCTGATAGCAATCTGCAGGATTGACTAGGAGACACATCCTAGGTTCACCACACAAAATTTTATTCTGGGTGGCCCACAGAAGTTTCCTACAGCATTCTGTCAAATATTTGAATGTCAGTTGAGTGCACTAGCTATGGAACAGACAATGAACTACCCAGACTGTCAGTAAGCACTACTTTCTAAGGAAATGAGGACATTCAGATATGTGCAAATGGAGGAATCTCTAAGGCAACATACTCATGTCCAGGATAAGATGTGTGCACCAGAAAAGATGAGGGAAGAGCTTATATATTTGCGTCATGCTATTCTCTAAACTCCTTGTTAATAGAACTAATCTCTGAAGGGCACCACTCAAATCTAACAATCTTCAAAAACTGTGAAAGATGTTTTATATTATCCCTTTGTTTTACTATTACCTTCTGAATTTCAAGAAATTCTCTGTCATGAAGCTAGTTGGATATAAGCTTAAGGAACAGACAACTCAGAGTCTAAATTCCTGAACATCATAATAAATTATCAAAAAGTCCATGTTTTTTGGATGAGAAATAAGAGAAGACACCTGCTGGCTCATGTTAGAATATAATGAGAGCAAAAAATAGTCTTGTTAGGTCAACCCACTGGAAATAAAATCCAGTGCATAGTTTTTGAAAATGCTTACAAAACACGCAGAGAAACAGGAAGAGATAGAATATGCAAAGTGAAAGATTAAAGCATCAGTGAAGAGGACTAAGCCTGGGACGTTCCAGACAAAGAGTTTTAAAAACGTTCCAAGTATGTTCAAAAACATAAAGGAAAACAGAAAAAGAACTAAAGGACATCAAGCAAGAGGCAGATACACACAGGGAGAATATCAAGAAGGAGATAGAAATCACAAAAGGAAGCAAAAATACTGAAGACCACTTTAAAGATGTTTTTAATTCCCTAGAGGTATTCAATAGCAGATTGAGTTGGCAGAAAAAAGATTAATTGGACCTGAAAAAAACACAATTGAAATCATCTAGTCTAAGGCATAGAAAGAAAAAAGAATGAAGAAAAGTGAACAGAGCCCAAGAGAACTTTGGGATACCATCTAGCATATCAATATACACATTGTGGGAGTCCAGAAGAAGAAGAAAGAGTTAAAGGGTCAGAGAGAATATTAGAAGATATAAATGGCTAAAAACTTCAAAAATTAGCAAAAGATGTGACTATATACATTCAAGAACCTCAATGAACTCCAAAGAGGATAAACTCACGTAGATACATAATGAGATGTTTTGTAATCAAACTGTTCAATGCCAAAGATAAAGAGAAAATTCTAAAAGCCACAAAAAAGAAACAATGGGCCATGTGAAAGGGATCCTCAATAATGTTGTGTCAATTTTATTATCAGAAACCATGGAATCGAGAAGGCAGTATGATGACATATTCAAAGTGCTGAAAGGAACAAATGCCAACCAATCATTGTATATCCATCAAAATTGTCTTTCAAAACTGAGGGAGAAATTAGGACATTCCCAGATAAACGGAATCTGAGGGGTTTGTCAGCACTGGGCTGACCCTACTAGAAATGCTAAATGGCGTTCTTCAGGTTGAAAGGAAAGACACTGGACAATATATCAAAGCTGCATATAGAAATAAAGATCTCAGATAAAGATAATGGTACAGGTACATATAATTCCCACATTATTGTCATTTTAGTTGTAAATCCACTTTTTACTTCCTACAGGATCTAAAAACAATGTAAACACCAAAAAAAGTAATGCTAAATCAATGGTTTAGCATCATATAGTTTTGGATTAATAACATAACAATGTAATTTGTGAAAATAACTACATAAAGGTGGGGAAACAGAGGGTCATAGGAACATGGCTTGTGTAAGCATATTAATTGAAGTTAAATTGATATCAGGCCACAAGAGATTTTTATAGATTTAAACCTCATGGTAATCACAAAGAAAATGTCAGGTAAATATGCACAAAAGAAATGAGAAGGGATTTTAAAGATTTCATGACAAAATATCAGCTGACTGGAAATATAGGCAGTGATGGACCTAGCCTTGAAATGGGAGAAGTTCTGATACATTTCGCTACCTGGATGAACTTGAAGACATTCTGTTCAATGAAATATGTCAGACACAAAGGGACAGTTATTGTATGTTTCTGCCCGTCACTACCTGGATGAACTTGAAGACATTCTGTTCAATGAAATATGTCAGACACAAAGGGACAGTTATTGTATGTTTCTGCCCATGGGAAGAACTACAACATACAAACTCATAAAGAAAGAAAGTAAATAAAAGACTAGAAGGGTCAGGGGGGAGGGGAAATAAGAATTTAATGCATAATGGGTATAGGGTGTCTGGGTTGATGGAAAAGGTAGAACAACACTATGAATATGGACACTACAATAGAATGGCATCCCTGGGAGTAGTTGAAACAGAAATTTTATGTTGTATATATGTTACTACAATTTAAAAAATAAAGAGACAGTATATGGTTGACATTAGCAAAATGATAATGAAAGACATCCCCTGAAAAAGTCCCGTCTCAGAATCAACTAAGTGTAAAACCTATACTACATGTCCAGGGCAAGAATCAGGTGCAGATAAGTTTAGAAAACCTGAACAGCCAAGCACAGGCTATGCCAAAGTTCAAACTAGGTTGAGAAAAGTGTCAAAGAAGAGCCTTAACACAAAGCCAATTAAGAATAAAAACAGATAAGAGAAATTGGCCTTCAGAGTTAAAATACCAAAATAATCAGATTTTGTAATAATAGATTAATAAGCAAAAAATTCAAGCATATTAAAAAACACAAATATAAAGGCCAGTCAAGGGAAAAAGTTAAAACTTGAAAGGAGGCATGGAATTTGCAAGAAAGAATCAAAGATATTCAAACAAATACCCTAATCAGTTCAAGGAGATGAAGGAAAATATAGATAGAAATGAACTATTGGTGGAAATGCAATTAAAGGATATTAGGAAGACAATATGTAAGTGTAAAAAAAATTGAAAGATGTGCATAACAGAAATTATGGGATGAAAGGCATAACAGAGATTAAAAATAGACTAGAGGCATATAATAGCAAATTTGAACAGGCAGAAGAAAGAACCAGCAAGCTAGAACACAAGACTATTGAAATCATACCATCGGAAGAACAGATGAAGAAAAGAATAGAAAAAAATGAGCACTGTCTCAGGGACTTGACTGACAGGATGAAGTGTACAAGCATACACATAATGGGTGGCCCAGAAGTAGAAGAGAAAGAAGGGACATAAACAACAGTTGAGAAAGTAATGGTCAAAAATTTCCCACCTCTTAGGAAAGATATATTCGTGTCCAAGAAGTACAACATACTCTAAACAGAATAAAACCCTAATAGACCTACCTGGAGACACATACAAATCAGAATGTCAAATGCCATAGATAAAAAGAATTCTGAAAGCAGCAAGAAAGGAGTGATTCATCACATACAAGAGATCCTCAATAAGACTAAAGGCTGGTATATCATCAGAAACCACAAAGGCAAGAAGGCAGTGGTATGACATATTTAAGAAATTGAAAGAGAAAAACTGCTAGCCAAAAATTCCTTATCCAGCAAAATTCTCCTTCAAAAATGAGGGAGAATTTTAAGTATTCACAGATAGACAGAAACTAAGAAAGCCATCAGCAAGAGATCTGGCCTATAGGAAAGACTAATGAGAGTTATTAGGTTGAAGGTTAAAAGACAGGACAGGGTGGCTTGGAGTAGCGTAAAGAAGTGAAGACCATCGTTAAAGTAAATAAATGGGTAAATGCAAAACCCAATAGGACTATATCATCAATGCACTACTCTACTCTTTAATTCCCATTAGAGTCAGAATACAATTGGACAGGAAAATGTCATATTTCCTGCCAACAATTAGCATTTAATCACCAAAGACAAAGTGGGCATTACTATGCAATGAGCAACAGAATTGAGGCAGTATTCAGAATCTGATCCTCTGAGACCAATGACATTGGCTGATTGATCATGATTCCTTAAAAAAAAATAGATGGACAGTCCATGAAATTCTTTCTTGACCTACATATGGAGAAGAGTTATAGGTCAAGAGAACAGAAGTCTAACTCAAATCAATAAAACACAGTCATGGCACTTCAATCAATTACCAAATTTGAACCAGTTTAAACCCTTGTATATAGGCAAGGATGGGTCAGTATAATGAAGAACCTCATTATACTGACTGACTTTTATAATATTAGGGAGACTGTTCATTTGGAATTTTATAATATTAGGGAGACTGCTCGCTGGGGAAAAGGAAATAATCAAAACTTTCAGGAATTATTGGATATTGACTCTGAGCTGACACTAATTCCAGGAGACCCAAAACGGCACTGTGGTCTACCAATAAAAGTAAAAGCTTATGGAAGTCAGAGGATCAATGGATTTTTAGTTTAGATCCATCTCACAGTGGGCCCAGTAGGTCTCTGAAAATACCTTATGGTTACTGCTCCAGTTCCAGAATGCATAATTGTAATATACATATTCAGTCACTGTCAGAATGCTAAAATTGATTCTCCGAAACTCTGCATTGAGTTTCTGCTATTATAGTAGGAAAGGTGAAGTGGAAGTGACTAAAATTACTTCCATCTAGGAAAAAACTAAATCAAAGCAATACAATATTGCAGGTGTGATTGTAAAGATTAGTGTCTCCAACAAAGATCTGAAGGATTCAGGGGTGATGATTTTCATTTCACTTGCCTCTTTTATCAGTGCAGAAAATCAGTTGATATTGAAGAATGACAGTGGATTATTATGATGATGATGATGATTATGACCTCATAATGACTCCAAAGGCAGCTGTCATTCCAGATGTGGTTTATTTACTGGAAAAAATGAACACATCCCTTGTATCCGGCATACCGACATTGATCTGTCAATTGCTTCTTTCTCCATATCTGTTATGAAAGGTCGCCAAAAGCAGTTGATATTACCTGAAAAGACCTGAAATACACTTTCACTATCCTACTTCAGTGTTATACCCAATCTCTAGCCACCCAGACTACAGGGATATGTTTGAGAATAAGAAGGAATTTCAAAAATGAAAGTAACCAGATATATATGCATTTAAGATATCATCAAAGGTGGGCAGGCCATGGTGACTCAGCAGGCAGAGTTCTTGCCTACCGTGCTGGAGACCCGGGTTTGATTCCCAGTGCCTGCCGATACAAAAAAAAATAAAAAATATATCATCAGATACATTTTTTATCTGGATCAGTGCATGGGTAGTTCAGTGGTAGAAAGCTCACCTTCCATGCAGGAGATTGAGGTTTGATTCCCAGACCATGCACCCAAAAAAAAGATATCTTCAATGATTAGTGAAAGAATATCCATCAGACTATACTTGGAGTATGAAAGTAGAGATAAATAAAACTAGTTCAATCAATAATTCGATAGAAAAGTGAGAGCTATAAAATATGTGGACTAGATCATCATCCTGTTTTGGATTGTTGTCAATATAACTCAATACCGTTAAAACAAACTCAAGTACAAAAGGTGTAATTTAAAAGAACCAAAATCAATGTATGATCCTTTGAAGGCTATGGAAAAATGTAGAGGAACATATAAGCTTCAGAAGAAAATAAACTATTTTACTTCCTGCAATTTTGAAAGCCCAAGTTAAGAGTCAGTAGGAAATTTGTCAATAAATGAGTTTTGAAAACTTTGGTTTCTACCATATTTATGATTTTGAACACGTTTTAATAATTCATTTCTTGTGCTCTATCATCTGCTACCAAAGGAGGAATGGCATGAAACCCCCACCCGAGACCAACCACAGATATCACAAGGCCAAGATTGGAACCACAGGGCAAAAGACAAGAATGTGAGAAACACCCCACATCCAGGCCCAGGCATATTAAGCTTTGCTTGACATTAAATCTGGACCAGGATCTCAGGGACACTCCCAGTCTCCACTAAAAGCTAAGCATGAGTAAAAGCAAGCAGCAGTCTACTGCTGGTGGGTGGGGAAGGGAAAAGTTTTAGAGAGAATCTCTCTGACACAGTTCTGTGAAGACAACTGAAAATGAAAATACAACAGAAACACTGAAAAAACATTTGGCACATTAGCCTATATGGAAAGAAGAAGGAATGAACACCATTTACTAAATCAATTTCAAGTCTGATTCAATAAAAGTAAAAATTACCAACAAGAAAACACAAACCAAAATCAATTGTTGACGAAAGTGACCCAAGCCCCAACATTAACACCTGGATAAAAGAAGTAGCATGTTCCTTTCCACATTTAAATAGTACCTATCACAGTTTCCAACCTTGTAAGTGCAATTTCTGGCAATAGGAAAAGAGGGAAAGAAAGACTCATAGTCAGCATATATAGCAATCATCAGAAAAAATTAAAGATTCCATAACTGATGGATCTATCAGACAAGAAATTTAAAATAACTATGATTACTATGTTAAAAGGTCTAGTGTAAGATTCTGAAACATGCATGAACAGAATGGGTGCTACAGTAGAAATATGGAAACAATAAGAAAAACTGAAATTAAAATGCTAGATATATGCTATGTACATATAGTATATGTATATATAAATGTCCACAAGTGTGTGTGTGACAAGAATGTAATCGATAGATTTATCCAAACTGAAAGAAAAAAGATCAAACAAAATAAATCATCCAGGAAAATACAAATGTTTAACATACAAATTTTTACAGTCTCAGAAGCAGAAGAGATAGAAAAAAGGAAACTAGACACATCAAATTGAAACTGCTGAAACCCTAAATCAAAGAAAAATCTTCAAGACAGCCAAATGAGGGATAAATATTATATACAGAGTAACAAAGATAAAAATCATAGCAGATTTCTCAACATAAACTACAAACCAGATAACATTTTTAATACCATTTGTCCTGGTCAGGATCATGTGTCAACTTGGCCAAGTGGTGGTACCTGTTTGTCTGGTGAGGCAAGTGCTGGTCTGTCTGCTGCTATGATGACATTTCATAGAATTAAATCATGATCACGTCAGTTGCATCCATGGCTGATTCCATTTATAATCAGCCAAGGGGAATGTTTTCTGCAATGAGTTATGCTTAATCTAATCACTGGAAGCCTTTTAAGGAGGATTCAGAAGAGATAGGCTTTCTTCCTGCTTCAACTGGTGAGCCTCTCCTGTGGACTTCATTCAAACCCTCCATCAGAATTGTCAGCTTCACAGGCCTGCCCTACAGAATTTGGACTCTACATTCCGATGGTTATGTGACACACTTTTATAAATTTTACATTTATGAATATTTCCTGTTGTTTCTGTTTCTCTAGAGAGCCCTAACTAATACAACTTGGTACCATGAGTGGTTCTTAAGAAACAGAATCTTAAAAATGAGGTTTTATGAATGGTTTTCTACTTTGACTGGACTCAAACACACTAAGGACTCTAATTCCCATAATGAGAATGACACTGCCAATCCATGGAGTGAGTTGGCAAGAGATAGTCAAAATATCACCATTCGATTCTTCTAATGCTTCGCTTGTACAAAGCCAAGCTCTGGGGGGTAATGTTTTTTACATCTTTATGGAGTTTTGTGGAAATAGGAGGTATAGAGATGATAGCTGGTTGTTGTTAGATACACAGGATGCATTAATGAGCAAAAGGGATGGGCTTAAGTCTTCAAATGAGAAGCTTAAGTACTGTCTGACAGATATAGAAGTTTCTATGAGTGTCCTAAAGGAAAATCTTATTTCTTATAGCCATTGACTTGAGATCTCTGACAATCAGACTCAGAATCTTATTGTTAGAGTAGCAACTTTATAACATAAACTGAAATCTCAATCTTGCATGGTGTCTGCCATTAAAGTGAGGGCAGTGATTAGAAAGGAGTGGGACACTGAAAAATGGGATGGCGACATATGGATTGATAATGATGAGGGCGAGGTTGAAACCCTAGGTCATGCTGAGTCTTCTTTACATAACCCTGGAATAGTGTGCCCTGAGGACATAGCCACCCCACCTCCAGCCTGCCTTGAGGAGTTAGTCACCCAACCTCCTCCTGAAGGGATTAGCCCTAGAGTGATTAATCCTGTCTCACCAGATGAAACTGCAAAAGAAGGCCCTGAAGCAAATGGCTTGGAAGATATTTCTAGTTCTTTTCATGACCCACTCCCACCACCCCTCATTTCTTCCAGACCTATAACTAGACTAAAGTCCCAACAGGCCCCTAAGGTAAGGTACAAAGTATCACACATGAGGAGGTATGCTATACTCCAAAAGAACTGTGTGAGTTTTCCAATTTATATAGACAGAAATCAGGGGAATATGTGTGGCAATGGACATTAAGGGTGTGGGATAAAGGTGGGAGGAATATAAGGCTGAATCAGGCTGAGTTTATTGATATGGGCCCACTAAGCAGAAATTCTGCATTCAATGTTATAGCTCGAGGGGTTAGAAAAGTTATTAACGATTTGTTTGGATGGTTGGTTGAAATATGAATCAAAACATGGCCAGCATTACCTGAGGTTGAAATGCCAGAACTGCCCTGGTATAAGATAGATGAGGCAATCCAAGAAGCTTAGAGAGATTGGAATATTAGAGTGGATTTATCATGCAAAGCCTGCTCTTACACCCCAGGAATGTCCAGAGGATGCACCTTTTACCAGAACAGTGAGAAATTTGTGAGATTAACGCCATCATCCCTGAAGAGCTCTTTAGATGTACTTCTCTGTAGGTTAGATATTACTGTGGGAACTACTGTCACTGAGCTGGAATCCTTAAACATAATGGGGATGACTGCATCCCGAGTTGGCAGAAGCCAGGTGGCAGCACTTAATTGCCAAACACAGGGTGGATGTGGCTATTATAATAGACAGCAAACTGAAAGCAGGACTCAAAATAATCTAACTCCCAGAGATTTGTGAAATTGGCTAGTAAATCATGGGGTACCTAGAAATACAATAGATGGGTAGTCATCTAAATACAATAGATGGGCAGCTGAACTGTATAAACAAAGGAGTTCTAGGTCAAGTGAACAGAAGTCAAACCTGAATTACAAAAACAGAGTTATGGCCCCTTAATCAATTTCCATACTTGAGACAGTTTACAGACCCAGAGCCTCTTGAATGAAGGTGAGGTAAAGTCCCTTTGGAGGAGAACCCTGTACACTACCACAAATTTATACAGTTAATGTTCCTCCAAGCCTTCCCCAAGGAGACTGACGGCCTTATGCCAGGGTAACTGTACACTGGGGAAAAGGAAATGGTCAGATACTTTGGGAATTATTAGACACTGGTTCAGATGTGACATTAATTCCAGGGGACCCAAAACATCACTCTGGTCCATCAGTCAGAGTGGGGGCTTATGGAGGCCAGGTGATTGACAGAGTTTTAGCTCAGATCCATCTCACAGTGGGTCCAGTGGGCCCCCAAAGCCATTTTGTAGTTATTTCCCTAGTTCCAGAATGTATAAATGGAATAGACATCCTGAGCAACTGAAAGAATCCCCACATTGATTCTCTCTAACTCATACAATGTGGGCTATTATTGTGGGAAAGGCCAAGTGGAAGTCACTAGAACTGCTGCTACCTAGCAAAATAGTAAATCAGAAGCAATACCACATTCCTGGAGGGATTGCAGAGATTACTGCCACTCTTAAGAACTTGAAGGATGCAGGGGTGGTGATTCCACCACATTCCCATTCAACTCTCCTATTTGGTTGTATTCAAAGAACAGATGGGTCTTGGAGGATGACAGTGGATTATTACAAACTCAAGCAGGTGGGAACTCCAATTGCAGCTGTTGTTCTGTATATAGTATCATTGCTTGGGCAAATCAATACATCCCCTGGTACCTGAAATGCAGCTATTTATCTGGCAAATGCTTTTTTCCTCAATAGCTGTTATTGAGGACCACCAGAAACAGTTTGGTTTCAGCTAGCAAGGTCAACAATATACTTTCATTGTCCAACCTCAGGGGTATATCAACTCTCTAGCCCTATGTCATAATCTTGTCTGCAAGGACATTGATCATTTCTCCCTCCCACAAGACATCACACTGGTCCATTATATTAATGAAATCATATTGATTGGACCTAGTGAGCAAGAAGTAGCAACTACTCTAGACTTACTGGTAAGGCATTTGCATGTCAGAGGATGGGAGATAAACCCAACAAAAACACAGGGGCCTTCCACCTTAGTGAAATTTCTAGGTGTCCAGTGTGGGGGGCGTGTTGAGATATCCCTTCTAAGGTGAAGGATAAGTTGCTGCATCTGGCCCCTCCTATCACCAAAATAGGCACAACACCTGGTTGGTCTCTTTGGACTTTGGCGACAACATATTCCTTATTTGGGTGTGTTACTCTGGCCCATTTATCGAGGGACCAGAAAGCTGCTATTTTTTGAGTGGGGACCTGAACAAGAGGAGGCTCTGCAACAGGTCCAGGCTGCTGTACAAGCTGCTCTGCCACTTGGACCACATGATCCAGCAGATTCAATGGTGCTGGAAGTGTCAGCGGCAAATAGGGATGCTGTTTAGAGTCTTTAGCAGGCCCCTATAGGATAATCACAATGCAGACCCATAGGATTTTGGAGCAAAGCCTTACCATCTGCTGCAGATAACTACTCTTCTTTTGAGAAAAAGCTTTTGACCTGCTACTGGACCTTAGTAGAGACTGAACACTGAACTTTGGGCCACCAAGTTATCATGAGACCTGAGTTGCCTATCATGAGCTGGGTGTTGTGACCCACCAAGCCATAAAGTTGGGCATGCACAGCGGCACTCTATCTTAAAATGGAAATGGTATATACGAGATTGGACCAAAGAAGGTCCTGAAGGCACAAGCAAGACTTCCACTCACCAAGGCTGACCTGGCAACAGCCACTGCTGTTTGCCCAATCTGCCAGCAGCAGAGACCCACACTTAGCCCCTGATATGGCACCATTCCCTGAGGTGACCAGCTGGCAACATGGTGGCAGATTGATTACAGTGGACCACTCCCTTCATGGAAGGGGCAGTGATTTGTTCTAATGGGAATATATACCTACTCTGGTTATGGGTTTGCTTTCCCTCCACACAATGCTTCTGCCAAATTCCATGGGCTTACAGAATGCCTTATCCATCATCATGGTATTCCACACAGCATTGCTTCTGATCAAGGAACACACTTCACAGCAAATGAAATACGGGAATGGGCACATGCTCATGGAATTCTCTGGTCTTACCATGTTCCCCATCATGCAAAAGCAGCTGGATTGATAGAACGGTGGAATGGCCTTTTGAAAACTCAATTATGGTGCCAACCAGGTGACAATACCTTGAAGGGGTGAGGTAATGTTCTCCAGGAAGCTGAGTATGCCCTGAATCAGCATCTGCTATATGGTGTTGTTCCTCCCATAGCTAGGATCCATGGGTCCAGGAACCATGGGGTGGAAATGGGATTGACACCACTAACTATTATCCCTAGTGATCCACTAGGAAAATTTTTGCTTCCTGTCCCTGCAACCCTGAGCTCTGCTGATCTACAGGTTTTAGCTTCAAAAGGGTGAGTGCTTCCACCAGGAGAAACAACAATAATTCCATTGAACTGGAATCTAAGACTGCTACCTGGTCACTTTGGGCTACTCATGCTCCTGGATCAACAAGCCAAAAGGGGGATTACATTATTGTCTGGGCGATTGACCCTGACTATCAGGGGGAACTAGGGCTGCAACTACACAATGGATGTAAAGAAGATGTTTCCTGGAATATAGGAGATCCCCTTGGGTGTCTTTTAGTACTACCATACCCTGTGATTAAAATCAATGGAAAACTGCAACAACCCAATCCAGGTAGGACTACCAATGGCTCTGAAATTTCAGGAATGAAGGTTTGGGTCACTCCACTAGGCAAAGAACCATGGCCAGCTGAAGTACGTGCTGAGGGTAAAAGGAATATGGAATGGGTAGTGGAAGAAGGTAGTGACAAATATGAACTATGGTCACATGATCGGTTGCAGAAACAAGGACTGTAATGCTGTTTTGTTCATGTTATACTATATAAGTTGTAAGACATCAAGCTTAAGAATGAATATTACCCAAGGATTCGCACCCTATTCTGGAGAAATTTAATGTGTTTCCAGTTGTATGCAGGACAGTTGAGTATTGTTAGGTGAAAGAAAAGAAATTTGCATTTTATTGTTTTTTATTTAGAAATTAGGTATGGTTTAAGTGATGTGTATAGCTGCCAAGTTGACAAGGGGTGGACTGTCATGGTCAAGTTCATGTGTCAACTTGACCAAGTGGTGGTACCTGTTTGTCTGGTTGGGCAAGTGCTGGCCTGTCTGTTACTATGAGGATGTTTCATAGAATTAAATCATGATCACATCAACTGCATCCACAGTTGATTCCATTTGTAATCAGCCAAAGGTGGTGTCT
Source organism: Tamandua tetradactyla (assembly GCF_023851605.1). Classification (NCBI taxonomy): domain Eukaryota; kingdom Metazoa; phylum Chordata; class Mammalia; order Pilosa; family Myrmecophagidae; genus Tamandua; species Tamandua tetradactyla. Next base: position 122,106,404 of record NC_135333.1, read on the forward strand.
TCTTTAATGAGTGGTACTTAATCTAATCACTGGAAGCCTTTTAAGGAAGATTCAGAAGATACAGGCTCTCTTTCTGCTTCAGCTGTCGAGCCTTTCCTGGGTAGTTCATCCAGATCCTGCATTGGAATCATCAGCTTCACAGCCTGCCCTACAGACTCTGGACTCTACGTTCCCACACTTATGTGAGACAATTTTATAAATTTTACATTTACAAATATTTCCTGTTGATTCTGTTTCTCTAGAGAACGCTAACTAATACACTATTGAAAGGTAGCATTGTTACCCAAGAATTATATACCCACTGAAATATTTGTTGAAAATTCTTTTCATAAGATTTGTTGAAAAGGTGAAACTTTTGTGTTTCACCTTCTTTTTGATAAAAAGTATTTTCTACACCACCCTTGGCTGATTACAAATGGAATCAACAGTGGATGCAGCTGATGTGATCATGATTTAATTCAATGAAACATCTTCATAGTAACTTTTTTATATGTCTATAAAAAATGAAGAAGGTGAGAATTGTCAAAATAAAGTTAAATATAAAATGCATGTTTGGCACTATTTTATCACTGTAAAAGGTAATGGCTGGCACAGCTGGGCATGGTAGAAGGAAGGCAGTGTGGTCATAAGACTCAAAAGCAAGCAATGGGTACTGAGCACAGTGCATTCAGATCCTACATTCTCAGAAGGTAGAATGGTATCATTGGGTTTATCAAGATTCCTATATGGTTTGAACATGAAATAACAGTGAAATTAGTATTCATACATATTAATTTGTCCTACCATGATAAGGCCAGTGAATGGACCATATGATCAATAAAACAAAGGAAACATCAATCCTCCTAGTCATTTAAACAAGAAGTTTTATGAATTAATAATTAGATATCTTGGAAGGGCTACCTCATTTAGAACATATGTGCAATGTCCTATAACACAGAAATCATCACATATTCCCTAACATCTCCTCAACTAGTTTTCTCCTAAGTTTAAACTAAGACATCCATAGAAAATATAAAGAGAACATCATGACAATCAGATTTTCACTTTATCATCTAATTTTTACTTTGATGAAACTGATAGATATTATTGTTCCATTTCCTATTTCTGCGGACATTGTCCCACAGGTGCTGATTAATTTATTTTCCTTTTTTAAATTTTTTCGTGGCCAAGTTAATGTCACTGTAGATTCATTAGTGGTTTGAACAGGATCACTAGGGACATTTTTGTTTTTTTCACTCAGCTATTCCCTGGGCACATGGGCAGATTAAAGCAATAAAACACATGCCATATCTATTAATGACAATATACACTAACCATTTTCACTGAACAGGGAGTTTAGACCATTTTTACATCCAAAGCCATGGATAGTTGCTAACATTCATTTGCCATTGTTTGTCTACTGTTTCAGCACCAGAATATGGGAAAATGTTATTTCCTGGTTTAATGAAATAAGATCTCTGATCAGATTCCATTCTAGAATTGGTGAGGGTAAAAGTGGTACAGTCTCTGTGCTGTTGCAACCAAAGGTAAACTTGAGGCTCACCTTGTAGTTGTAGGAATCTTACCTGGAAGAGCATGTACAAACTGAAAAGTATGTCACAGTTAAAGGAAATAAAACCACTAGCAACAAAGTTTCTCAGACCCAAGAAGATACATTGGTTTCATAGCCCAAAATTGATGGGAAACTACCAGAAAGTAAGTATGAAATGCATGTCTTATTTGTGTCTGAAAGTTTGGGAGTTGGAACCATAGTGTTGTGCAAAAGCAGTCCTTGGATTAAGACAGGGAGCTTAGATGTTTCTGCTAGAAAATCTGTGGTACATTCATGTTCAGGGAGGATTTGAAAAGTAATCTCTGAATTGTCATTTTGTTCCACATAATCTGACACCTGAATCTGAACATGAGTCTTGAATAGTGTGCTTGGTAAGGATCAGGGTTAAAGGTGATACCAGGAATGTATACAAATGGAAAATGTGGTCACCTCCTTGATATACTGAGGGAGGCCGAAAAGGATATTGAAAATTATTTCTCCCTTTTTCATAGAATCATGAGTGCTAGAAAAAACTTCAGAGAGGCAATGGTCCCTGCTATACAACTTAGCACCCTGCTAAACAGTGATTTAATTTATCCTTTAATTTCCATCTCTCCCTTGGGCTTTCTCAGTCCTAAAAGAATCCAGTATAATTACAGCCATATTGATTAGGTTAGATTACATTGAAGGATTTGGAGTCTCTGAAGTTAGTTGCTCTTTTATTGGTGTTCATACTCAAGTTTTTATTCACATAAAAATGCTCATTAACTAGGTGTCCATTATGAATTTAAAACAGCATGTAGTCAGGAAATACGATAATGATGATTTCTCATGAGATTAGCTATTTAAAGATAGGCACTAATTATGTACAACAATCACACTTATGAGAAAAATTCAAATAAAATAAATATCCACTAATGCTATCTTAATAACAAAATTAAAAATCTAAAATAATACCCAAAATAATGACACCAAAATTCACAAGCCTTTAGTGGAAAAAAAAAATCTCAGATACTGATAGAACTACACACATTGAAACATTTTCTAAAAGTTCAGCAGTAAGTACCAAAAGCCCTTTGATTCACTATTTCTTCTTTGGCTATTTCCTAGTTGTAAAATATAACACATGGATATAAAAATATTTACATACAAGTATGTTCACTAAAAGATTATTATTATATAATAATTACTTATTATTATACAGGTCTCAGACAAGATCATGGTAGTTTAAAGAGATGCTTCTGTTCTCTAGAAAAAAACATCCCAGAGGGAAGGCACAGGATGGGTGGGGATTTCGGCATCAGAGGAGACTGAAACAGGATTTCAGCGGAGGAAACACAGCAGAGACTTCAAAATGATACACAGAAAGGACACAGGCATGAATATTTCAGTGCATTATTATAAAAAGTGTTCAAAGAAAAAATCCTGGAAGAGTATAGGACTCAGGAAAATTCAAGGTAATTCTGGGACACAGCACCCAAGTCAGCCAAACAATAAAGGCAACTCTAAGATGTAGGTGAGAATGAGCAAGTATTTATTTGAAGGGAATGGTGTTGCAAAGCATGGGAAATTGTACAACTAAGTCATTGATGGTATTCCATTATCATGGGATAGGAAAAGGACTTGATGCGCTGTCATGAAAGATGGAGAAATAGAAATTTTAATGCACATATTTTTTCCATTTCACCAATATCTAGAGCCCCTCCTCTAAACTGACAATCCTAATTTCATTTGACTGGCAGATTTTCATGGTACTTATTGCCTAATTTAAAATTGTACCTTTAGGGTACACGGGTGGTTCAGTAGTAGCTTCAAGTGGGAGACCACGGCCCGATTCCCAGGCCAGGCACCCAAAAATAAATTAATTAGATAAATAAAATTGGCCTTTTAATTGTACTGGAATTGAAACTTGAGATGAATATTTTCTGTTAACCCTATTCTGAAGGCCTGGATAAAACAGAATTAAGATAAGCAAAAGAGGATTCAATCATTTCTACCTCAGCATTACTGATGATCAAATAAAAGAAGAATGGGCATGGTGTCCCTTGCTTGTATTTTCACTGAATACTATGTTGAAATATTACTTTTCTAATCTGCCACTCAGATTCCAAGTTTACGATTTATTAAAATGTGTTCTTTATATATCTACAGACAGTGATGAAAAATCATTCTTCAATTACAACATTCATCTTGCTAGGACTAACAGATGACCCATGGATACAGGTTTTTCTGACACTATTTCTGTTTCTCACCTACATTTTCACTGTTTCTGGAAATCTAATCATTATCCTCCTCACACTGGTGAGCTCCCACCTCAAAACACCTATGTACTTTTTCCTTCGGAATTTCTCCATCTTAGAGATAATATTTACAACTGTCTGTGTTCCTAGATTCCTGTACAGCATGACAACTGGGGACAAAAGTGTTACTTATAATGCTTGTGCTATACAATTATTTTTTGTCATCCTTATTGGAGCAACCGAATTCTTCCTTCTAACTGCCATGTCCTATGACCGCTATGTGGCCATCTGCAAGCCCCTGCACTACACCACCATCATGAGTGGCAGAGTGTGCACCATGCTTGTCCTCTGCTGTTGGCTGGCTGGGTTAGTTATCATACTCCCACCTCTCAGCCTGGGAGTGCAGTTAGATTTCTGTAGCTCCAATCTCATTGACCATTTTGGCTGTGATGCCTCTCCTCTTTTGAAGATCGCATGTTCAGACACGGAATTCATAGAACAACTTGTTTTAATCATGGCTGTGCTGACCCTCATAGTCACACTAGTGTGTGTGATTTTGTCCTACACGTATATCATCAAGACTATTTTAAGACTTCCTTCTGCTCAACAAAGGAAAAAGGCTTTCTCCACCTGTTCTTCCCACATGGTTGTAGTTTCCATCACCTATGGGAGTTGCATCTTCATCTATATCAAACCAGCAAAGGAAGGGGTGGCCATTAATAAGGTGGTGTCATTGCTCAACACCTCAGTCATCCCTTTGTTGAACCCCTTCATTTATACTCTACGAAATAAGCAAGTCAAACAAGCTTTCAAGGAGGCAATAAAAAAGATTGTATTTCTCTCAAGGAATTAGGAGACTGGTTTTAATTGTTAAAAATATATGAGTCTAAGTATTTCTTCTTTTCCATGTATTCTAATCACTCTGTTTAACCACCAAAGTTTATTTTCTATTATTCCTGAAACCAAAGACTAAAATAAGGATCATGGTCTTATTTCAAATAAACCTTCCTTCATAATGGTGTGTTTTCTTAAGATGATATGAAGATAGATTTCTAGAGGTCTAAACAAGACTTAATCATCTCTATGTCTGAAACACAAACAGATAGCAACAAAAAAATTGAATTTTATGTTTGTTGATTCATTTATTTAGATAAATAGTTTTTTTAGGGCAAAAGTTATTCAATCCTGGACTCCTTCCTGGTATGAGGTACACTATCCCAAGATGAATGGGTAGAGGTGATTTATTTCTCATTTTTTGTAATGCAAACCATCCTGCTACAGGAACTCTGTGGAACAGAACTCAAAGCTTTAGCTTTCTCCATAGTAGGCAAGAAAGAATAAATAGGCTAATTGATAAATTTCAGTACATAAATTTATTATTAAAAAGGAACTTTCCTATAAAGAGTTTAAAAGAAAGGACTGTGCCTTCTTAACATCTCCTTTCTGACTCAGAATTTTCATAACTCAAAAAAATGAGGGCAAATCTAATTTGCACCCTGCCAATCCACCTACACCATTATCACCAAGGTCAGCAGTGGCCTCCTCTGGCCAATTCTAATGGACACTTTTTAGCCCTTGCTTCATGTTTCTCCTCCTGTGTTATTTGACCCTGGTAACCACTTCCAAACTTGGGAGTTATTTCTTGGCCTTTCTCTTGGTATTAATGGCACCATTTGCCTCCATTTCTTTCTTCTCCCTGTCCAGTCAGTTCTTGTCACTTTCCCTGGTTGGCTGCCTTTCCTCTCCTCAACCTTTAAATGTCAGAGATTCTCAGGGTCTGTCCTAGGCCTCCTTCTCTTTCTAATGTGCATGCTTTCCTGGAGTGATGCTATTCACTCCCCTACCTTCAGTTCTACCTGTCACATTCATCATATAAGGCAACCCGAACCTAAGTTTATTTCTCATTTTCCTAAAAAAAAAAAACAAAAAACTGATAGCAAAGGAATAGATGTAGAAGGTTAAAAGTTAATAATGACCTAAATTTATATATCAGCCTTTTTATATAAATAATCCTCAACAAACAATTTTGTTCATGTTTTTGGATATCTTCTAGGCATCAGTTCATCTGGCAAATGAAAAGCCTTCATCACCAGAAAGGAAAAATAACCCATGAGTGCTAGAACAATTGTTTCTGAAATCCGCAGAGGTGTCTAGCAATTTGCAGTCTAATATATCCATAGCTCTGGGCTGAAAGATCTAAAACCTCAATACTCATCTTTTTCTATAAGACTATGCTGAACAAAATGAACCTCTTACAGACCTGTTGTCTGTTTCTTTTTTTGTGAATGAAAGCTCTTAGGGTTGGGTGCAATGGTCTAAAAGACCACGGAGTCCTACATAGTTTGGCTAGTATGAATTCATACAAATTGACAGTTGAGTCTAAAAATATGAGTCATGGTATCATAGTAGACCTTTCAGTTCCAGAATTCTAAATGTAGTCTCCCAGGATTGGATATATATTTTTATAAAGCAAAATAAACCAAAGGAAGAGATTTCAATTCTCCCAACATTTCCCAATCTCTCTCCTCAAATCCAATAGATGTTATTATATCTGTGCTTTTAGAAATTTTTGGAATATCTCATACCTTTTGGTTTCAAAATTGAGCTGCCATCCAAGCAAAGTGAGAATTGACTGGACAGGGAAAAGAAAGAAATGGAGGCAAATGGTGCCACTAATGCCACTTCAGTCAGGTTTTTCCCTTGTGAATTTCAATACATGTTATAACTAGCACCTCATTTATGGTCCAGTGAGTTCTACAGACACTTCACAGAAACTTTAGGTCAGTTTCTAAAATAGTTCATATAGATAGTTTCAAAATTTTTATTTGAAAATCACCCAGAAATCTTGTTAAATACAGATTCTTCTTCAATAGGGCTGGTGGAACATGAGGATCTGTTTCAACCAGCACCCATATGATGCTGCTGCAACTGGTCTAATGATCACAAGGTTATGATGGAAAATGTCAGGTATTTTTCAGGTCAAATAACCAGTTCCCTTCTCAATATTAGATGAAAGTGTCTCTGTCTAGGCATGCCTAGGAGTAAACAATAATGTCTCATAAAATTAGCCATCTACTCTAAATATCAATGCAATTTCCATGAGTAACTTAGCTCTTTCTTGCCCTTGTGTCATACCAGTCACTGAAAGGAAACCTTACTCTGAAACAAATTGCCAATATAAGCCTATCTGGCATGAAAGATGATGTGAGCTGTAATGCATAGAAATCCTAATTTTCACAATGTCTTTAATTGAAAATAATCAAATTTACCAATAGTTATAAAGATGACAGCACTCATATGCTAAGGAAAGGGAATATGGAAGACTCAGGGTTGGGCCATATGAAAGCTAAACACTTTTATCTCTATCTCCCAAAGAGTCATAATTCAGACTTCAGTGAAAAATCCCCTCTGCATAATTATTTCATGCTTCTAAACATTTCTACATTATTGTTACTGCATTCATCACTTTTTTTATTCCCTCTTGTCACAATTTCAATCCAAAGTCTCACCTATATTATTAAAAATGTCCTCAGTGGTCTCCTTATGGCTTACCTCTTCCAATGATGCTTTCATAAAACATCTCAAGAGCTCCTTTTTCAGTTTACATCTTTCTAATGGGTCATTATCTTCTACACAAAAAAAATCCCAATTCTATAGGCTGCAATAAAACCTCTCTTCATTACACCATATACAAATATAACCTCAGTATTCAGAGATACATTCATTTATCATTGCTCTCCCTTAATTGTGAACTTCTAAGGAAAGTCTTGCATGTACTACTACCACCTAGATATCAGCAGATTTGGTACAAGAAATGATCTTGTACCATAAAGAACTAAGAGTGCTATAAATTGCCACAGGCATTATCCTAAATTTGGAGACCAAAGTCTAGAATCACAAAATTAAAACATTAGTATTGATCTTATTATGCCAAAATGTATTTTTTAAATCTTCTAACAACTCTCATACTTCTTGGTAAATGAGAAGATTCAGAGTTGGAAACAAATTGAAAAATATTATTTAAAAATTTTACTTTGGGGAGGAGAGCTACAGTTTCAATTTCAGTTTTATCAGTGCTGGTTAATGAAAATTAACTTATTAAGAACAACTATACAGAATCATATTTCAATGATTCATTTAACAAATGAAGAATTAGAGTTACAAAAAAATGTGGAAGGCTCTAGAATCAGAGAAGGAGATACTGACCAACCCGTTTGAAGAACAGGCTCTATCCCTGCCACCATGGTCATTGTGTTTATATTCTCACTGGACAAGGACAAGAGAGGTGGGAGAAAGAGGCTAACTGATTACCCACAAATGGGTAATCTGCTTCATCTGATTATTAATTTCTTCTTCTGCTCAAGTTACTCTTTGTTGAGCATTTACGTGGAAAGCAAATATAATATATTCACAACTTTGTGTACATTGTGAAGGGTCTGTGGAAGTTAGATTCAGGTGTCAACTTGGCCAGGAGAAGGTACCTAGCTCTCTTGCTGTGGACATGAGCCAATGGTATGTGAACCTCATCTGTTGCTGATTACATCTGCAGACAGCTAGGAGGCATGCCTGCTGCAATGAATGATGTTTGATTTAATTGGCTGGTGCTTAAATGAGAGACTCAACATAGCACAGACCAAGCAGCTCAGCATACCTCATCTCAGCACTCACAGCTCAGCCCAGGCCTTTGGAGATGCAAAAAGAAATCACCCTGAGGAAAGTTGTTGGAATTCGGAGGCCTGGAGAGAAGGCCAGCAGAGACCATCCTGTGCCTTCCCATGTAAGAAAGAACCTCAGTTGAAAGTTAGCTGCCTTTCCTCTGAAGAACAAACAAAATAAATCCCCTTTTATTAAAAGCCAATCCATCTCTGGTGTGTTGCATTCCAGCAGCTAGCAAACTAGAACAAGGTCTAACCACATACCTCTTAGTTATCAGTTGTTAGAAACACAATTGATTAAACAATTTTTGAATAAACAAGATTCTGAGTAAACAGTGAAGTCATTAGCCATTAAATATGAATTAGTGTACACCCATACATTTGGCTATCTCTCTTTCCATGCAAAATGACCAACTCGGTATAAGCATAACTTGGAGATATTGCATGTTTAAGTTTCAGACCACTGCAATAAAGTGAATATTGCAATAAAGCCAGTCACATGAATTTGTTGGTTTCACAGTGCATATAAAAGCTATATTTATATTATATTATCATCTATTAAGTGTGCATTAGCACTATGTCCAAAAAAACGATGTACATACCTTAATTTAAAAATATCTTATTGCTAAAAAATGCTAACCATCAACTGAGACTTCAGAAAGTTACCTTTTTTGATGGTGGAGAGTCGTCTCCATATTGATGGCTGCTGATTGTTCAGGGTGGTGCTTGCTGAAGGTTGATGTGGCTGTGGCAATTTCTTTAAATAAGACAACAATGAAGTTTGCCACATCGATTGACTCTTCCTTTCTTGAAAGATTTCTCTGTAGCCTGGGAGTTTCTCAACTAAATTTATGTAATATTCTCAATCCTTTGTTGTCATTTCAACAATGTTCACAGCACCTTCACCAGCAGTAGATTCTATCACAAGAAGCCACTTTCCTTGCTCATTTTTAAAGAGCAGCACCTCATTTGTTCAAGTTCTATCTTGAAATTGAAACAGTTCTGTCACATCTTAGGATCCATCTTTAATTCTGGTTCTCTTGCTGTTTCTTCCACATCTGCAGGACATAATGCTAATGCACACTTAATAGATGATAATATAATATAAATATAGCTTTTATATGCACTGTGAAACCAACAAATTCATGTGACTGGCTTTATTGCAATATTCACTTTATTGCAGTGGTCTGAAACTTAAACTTGCAAAACTTCTCCACTGAGATCTTGAACCCTCAAAGTAATCCACAAGGGTAGAATCACTTCTTCGAAACTCCTCATAATGTTGACATTTTGACCTTCTCCCATAAATCATGAATATTCTTAACAGAATCTACAATGGTGAATCTTTTCCATAAGGTTTCCCATTTACCTTGCTCAGCTATATCAAAGGATCTGAATGGCAATTATAATCTCAGGGAATGCATTTCCTAAATAATAAGACTTGGAAGTCAAAATGACTCCTTGATCCACAGGTTGCAGAATGGATGCTGTATTAACAAGCATGAAAACAACATTAATCTTGTACATCTCCATCAGAGCTCTCAGGTAAGCAGGTGCATTGTCAGTGTCCTTTTGAAACATTTCACTAGTGAGCTTAAAATATTCAGTAAACCATATTTCAAATCCATTCATAAAGCACAGGCAGAGTAGATTTAGTATCATTTGGAAGAGCCCTGGGTTTTTCAGAATAGTAAATGAGCATTGGCTTCAACATAAAGTAGACTAAGGATGTCCTTTGAAGCTTTGAAGCCAGGCATTGACTTCTTCTCTCAACCTATGAAAGTCCTAGATGGCATCTTCATCTAAAAGAAGGCTGTATTGTCTACATTGAAAATCTGTTCTTTAGTGATGCCAGCTTCATCAATTATCTTAGTTAGATATGCTGACAACTTATTTCTGCTTCACCTTGCACTTTAACATTATAGAGATGGCTAATTTCCTTAAATCTCATGAACCAATCTCTGCTAGCTTAAAACTTTTCTCCTGCAGCTTCCTTCCTCTCACAGCCTTCACAGAATTAAGGAGAGTCAGGACCTTCCTCTGGATTAGGCTTTGGTTTAAGAGTATGTTGTTGTTGCTGGTTTGATCTTCTATCCAGGCCACTAAAATTTTCTCCATAACAGCAATAAAGCTGCTTTGCTTTCTTATCACTTGTGTGTTCACTGGAGTTGCACTTTTAATTTCCTTCAAGAACTTTTCCTTTGCATTCACAATTTGGCTAACTGTTTGGCACAAGAGGCCTTGCTTTTAGCCTATCTCAGCTTTTGACATATCTTTCTCACTGGGCTTAATCATTTCCAGCTTTTGCTTAAAGTGAGAGATGTGTGATTCTTTCTTTAACTTGAACACTTGGAGGCCACTGTGGGATTATTAATTGGCTTAATTTCAATATTGTTACGTCTCAGAAAATAAGGAGGCTCAAGGAGAAGGAGAAAGAGGAATTCCTAGTCAGTGGAGCAGTCAGAACACAAACAACACTTATTGCTTAAGTTTGCCGACCTATATGGGTCACCTCAAAACAAATACAACAGTAACATAAAAGGTCACTGATCACATATCACCGTAACTGATACGAAAATTTTGAAATATTCCAAGAATTACCAAAATGTGACATGGAGACGCAAAGTGAGCACATGCTGTTCGAAAAATGGTGCCAGTAGGTTTTCTCGATGCAGGGTTGCCACAAAACTTCAATTTGCAGAACCCCATATCCGTGAAGCACAATAAAGTGAAGAGCAATAAAATGAGGTATGCCTGTACATGGTTCAGAGTACTCCCTACTGTTAAGATATCTTTTCACTGCATTCCTTCAGGATCATCTCTGCAGGATCATCTCTGTTGACATCAGGTAATACTAATGTACAGATATAGCAAGAGAAACAATTGACACATCAATAACTGCCTGCCAGGTACCATGGAAGATGTTGGTTTGCTGCAGACAGAAACCACGTCAAGAACAGCAGCAGCAATTGAGTCACCATCTGATTAATTTTATAATATCCTGTCAATCTCTAAAACCCATTTTAATTCAGCACAGCACAAATAAACTAGTAAAACCTGGCAAGAATCATAAGCCTACATCTTTCAACTCTTAATGTTCACATCAATCTCTGCAATTCTTTCCAGTATGTAATATTACTTTGGCTTACTATTTTAAACTGATAAAGGCACTTTGTTGGCATTTCTTATCATAATGACTTTTACTCCACAATTTGGGAAAGAATGTGTAGATTCTGCCAGATGATGAGATTTTAACTGTTTCTTCTTCCTCAAGGCACAGTCACGTAAGGAATGGGTCATAGCTCTGTTATATGGGAACGCTAAGAAGAAAATTTACTAAATAAATTTTTGGCAGTGCAGTAAGTTCCTTCTTTAAGGAAACATGACCTCCTCTTTATTTTAGGGGCTATGAGTCTGTGAACTGGTTCATGTCCGGGAATTGATTGAGAAGCCATGACCTGACCCTCTAATGTGGTCATTCAAATAAGACTCCAATTCAGAAAACTTAAGCTCTTCAACTTACGCAAATAAAGCAACATGGAGTAGGCTGTCCATCCACTCAGTCTTAAGGACAACGTGATCATTTACCAACACCAGAGATCTCAGTGGGTCAAACCTCCGTAATCTTCACCTTGGTTCTGCTGCCCATGATAGTAACTATATTTACCTTTTTTCTCAGGTTTAATTGTTGCATTTGGTCCTTGCACTCTAGGCTCCCATCATCCCATCGAATTAAGAGGGACTTTTTTTTCATTAGTGCCATTTCTTGTTGTCACCATGGGCATCAGAGTATAGCCACTACAAAGCCCTTGGGGAGGACAGGGTCCACTTCAACAGTGTATTTTTCAAGTGTTGGTACAGGGAGGGTCCTCTGGACTTTCCTGGGGATATTGGTAGAAAATAGGTGAACAGGTATTACATAATAATCTCTATCTCCCTAAATATACTAATGTGTTCCTCCACAAAATAACAAGAAAGTTCAGGAATCTCAATTTCATCAGTGGGGCACATTTGGGTCCAAATAGTCACTTCCAGCACCTAGGACAACATATTGAATCAGAAATCTCTATTTATAACATTCATAACAGAAAATTCTACCCAATTCAACATTATGCTCCCTCTACCCTGATCCAAAACCCTTATGATCCATTTCTATAGCTATTCTTTAGGTTTCTTTTGATATAAATTTTAAAAACCTTAATATAATGTTAGTTTGTATGGTACCTCCTCCTGGTCACATTGTTTACCCAATGTGCTGGTGTCTGTTGGAATTTGAGTCTTGTTATTGGACTCATAGCAATGTGACTACATAAGGATGGTCTTGAAAAAGTTGAGCATTATCCTGCTAGGAAACAACCTCAGAGGAGGTCAGAGTTCTTCAGATAAGAGGAGATCAAACTCATGAGGCAAGATATAAACATCTGCTTCTCTGGCAAAGAAGCCTGGGCAGAATTTGGAGCTTCAATATAATTCACACATATGTGCTCTTCTAATTTTAGGATCTCAAATTCTCTTACCAATGCTATACCTTTAAGATAAGTGGCCCTGGGAGGTTGTGAAGTCAATTTATATACTAATTAATTTATCAACAAGATTAGACTGGGGTTAGCTTCCAGAAATTTCAACCCTCAGTTACAGGAGCTAAGGATTTCTTTGTGGAAAATTATAGCTTTTTGGTTCCTTTTTCATACCTTTACCTGGGGAATTAAAATCCTGAGCTAATTATATTTCTTTCTCTAAGTTCTCCAAAACACTTAGAAACAACCAACTAATCACATAGTTCTTATATTCTTTATTTCCACTAAAATATTCTATGTTAGAAGCTACCTGGTAAAAAGCAGTCATAAAGGTAGCATTGATGGGATATTGAAATAGACTCCCTTTACACCTCTTTTATGGGAGGGGTTGCAAAGTATTGTGGCTTTTTGGGGTTCTTTGCAATTTTTTTTTTTTGCTTGACACATGCCTAAGCTATATTACAAACTATTGTCTCTAAACTCATCTCCTACTGCAGACCATCCCTGATATTCCTGACAGCAAACTCCTACCCCAGCAAATTCCATCATTTCTATACCATAAGAGAAAGTACTTCATAAATTGAAGATGCAAACATTTGCTGCTGTCAAACATGTAGCTAGAAAAATCCAAAGATAGTTTGGGTGTAGATGATGCCTTATTTTAAATAACCTTTCAATCTGGGGTATGAATTTGTAAACAAAATAAACAAGCAAAAAAACAAAACCAATATCCAATGTTTTAAGAGGAGACAAAATTTAAGCATAAAACATAGGTAAGCAAAGAAAAGAAATGGCTGCAGGAATATTTAGAAGAAGCAAAGCAATAAGTTACAGTATGTGACACATTCTAAGTTTTAAAAGATAAACAACTGTAGAAAATGTTTTAATAGTATGAAAAAATAAAAATATAATATGCTGAAGCTGAGAAAGACAGCAGGCATCATACATACTCTCGAGCTTAAACCACTAAAAATTGTACAAAATATATAAAACCAGTTTTCTAATATGGGACAATGAAGGACAGTGACTCCTGTAAAACAGTTATTTCATCTTACTGCTTGGAGAGAATTCAGAGAGAGAAACCCATATGGAGCTCCTTAGTCTACCAGAATTGAGAAGATGGAGTTGGAATTCCAACTAAGGTAAAGAGGCCATAATTCACAGGAAGGAGTACCAAGAGAAAAGACAGACATATCTGGTGTTCTACAGTGTCCTTCACTAGTATTCAGTTGAGCAAATGATCATCACACATATGTGATGACATTACCTAAAACCCAAATCCCAAAGTATTGCAGATAGCAACACTCTGAACCCACACAGGAGCTGAAATAGTTCCTGGTCACACAGAACAGAATATAAAATGTCACAGTTTTCTGGTTATTAGGTAGAATATTCTGAAGGATTTTCTCTCTATTGGGGAAAAAAAAACGTACTAGATTTAATATTCCTCTGATCCATCCAACACAGATAGTCATAAAGTCTGAAAGCACAAAACTGTTTCCAAGTGACTTCAAAGTCAAGAAATCTTACATGGATACAAATAAATTCCAGTTAGAAGAAGGTAAAATTCATAATTTTAATATGTAATCCAAAATAATAAGGTGTTAAAAATAAGAAAATGCAACAAATAATGAGGATAACAACATCTGCATGAATGCAAACTGACTCAAAAATTAAACAGGTGAAAATAATTATCGGAAAAGACTTTAAAATGGTAATCCATATGCTAAAGAAGCTAGAAGAAAGATTGAGTGCATTAAGTAAAAACATGGGAATTATTTAAAAGACTCAAATCAAATTCCTAGACTTGAATAGTGCACTGCATAAAGAAAAAACAAACTGAATGCATTTAAAATCAGTAGATGTTGAAGAAAAAAACTAGTAAACTGGGAAAAATAGTAGCAGAAACTCTCTAAATAAAACACGCAAAGAAATAAAATGAACAGAGTATTAGGGAAATGTGAGACAAATCATCCAGCCTAATTAATGTACTGGTGTACTTGGAGTCTTCTCAAAAAAGGACTTGGACAGGACAAAAAAAATTCTTTAATAAATGAATAAAAATGTTTCAAATTCAGTGGAAAAATTAAACCCACTAATCATAGAATCTTATTAAACCCTAACATAATAAAATTGCTTAAAATCAGTCATAAAGAGAAAATCTTTAAAAGTCTGCCAAAGAATAAATACAGCACACTTCTACACAGAAACAATGCAAGCCAGAATAGTATAGAGCAAATCTTTAAAATCCTGGGGTGGGAGGGATGGCAGGATGGAGAGCAACCTAGAATTAAATACTCAAAAAGAAAAATTTTCAATATTGAAGGTGAAACAAAGACTTTTAAGAAATAGAGAAGCTAAAAGAACTTGTCACCAGGAGACCTGTCCTACAATAAATGTTAAAATGAGTCCTTCAGACAAATATTGCAGCCAGATAGAAATATACTCCTACCAAATGCATGAAAAGCACCAGAAGAAGTAATGATGGGTAAACTTAAAACAATATTTTTATTAATTAAAATGATCTAAAATACCTGAGAGTTAAAGCCAAAATAATAACATGGTTGATTTTCAAGAGGACATAACTACCCTACATGATTGTGCATATAATAACAGAGTTTCAAAATACACAGAAAAAAGATTGATAACACCATAAGGAGAAAAAGACAAATCCATAATTATGGGCAAAAATTTCAGCACTCTTGACTCAATAATTGATTGAAATATATTCAGAAATTCAGAAAGTATGCAAAAGACTTGAGCAAAACTATCCATCCCCATGATCTGACATTTATTGAACACTCTAAAAAAAGAGCAAAATTTTTCTAAAAATTGCAAAAGTATTTTTAAAAGATAAACAATATTCAGGGATATACAACAAATCTCAATAAATTTAGAAGGATTCAAATTATAATAAATATGTTATCTGACCAAAATGGAATTAAATTAGAAATCAGTAACAGAAAGATTTCTGAGAAATAACCATTGTTGGCCGCTGTTATGACCCTAAAGAATGTTAAAGTAAAACGAGAGTGAGACTGGGATCAGGGGGTCTGAAGCTTTAGCAGTAAAGACAACAGACCACTTTATTCTTAACTAGTTCCTGCTTATATACTGCAGGGTTTATGTGACTAAAAGCATGCATACATTTCGCGATAAAACAGAGTGCCTACTTTTCAGTATATTACTCCCTACATACAAGAGATAGCTAACAAGACCTTGGGGCTTCAGAAAAAACAAACATCCTCTCCCTCTCAGACTGTCCTCCAAGTAAGCAGATAACAGTCTCCAAGTTTACTGCTGAAGCCACTTTGAAGCCAGTCACTCCCAATAAATTCCGCAGGTTTTCTATTAACCCTTGTCTCCTACAAACCATAATTGAAAGACAAATATCAAAATTTGTAGGATGTAATTAAAGCAATATTTATAGGGAAATGTATGGCACAATAGCAATAAGGGTGATTAAAATAATTATGGGATGGATGGCTATTTATGAATGGTTTTAAGTATACGCAAAGAAAAAGGCAAATTTAAAGCACTGATTTTAAAGCAGAGGTGGAAAATCAGAAAGCATTTCAAGCAACTGGAAAAAAAATTTTTAAGGATTGTGATTTTAGTACCAACTAGGTGTGTAATTCAAACAGTGCTCTTATACTAAAGTAAAGGAACTGTTTGGGAAAGAATAGGACTCTGAGATTAAAAAAAATTCGAATAGACTTAGATAAAACTAAAAACATAAGCACTGCATGCAGGATAAAGTTTCTACAAAGGGAAACATTTCAGTTAGGACCACATCCAGAGACAGGGTTGATAGGCAGGAGTCCCAGATAGGGTGAAGTTCAAATGCATATAACAGAAAATACAAAATACCAGTGGTGCAAACACTTAAGAAACTAGTTTTTTCCTCTCATGTAGAAGCCGATGTAGATTTAGTCATCAGGAATCAAGATCCCTTTTATCTTTCATATTCACCATTCTTAGCCTCTGCTTTCCAATTACTTGGTTACCCGTTGTCCTAGGTGGTTGCTGGCATTCCTGTCATCATTTCACATTGCAGTAAACAAGTAGAAATGGAAAAGGGCAAAAAGGCATGGTCCACCTCTTTGACTACATTTTAGAAGTCTTTTCAGAAATCACATCCAGCATCTTCAGTTCACATGTCATCAACCAGAATCTTAAACACGTGGCTGTAGCTAGATGGGAGGATGGATAATATTTTTATCTGGGCACTTTGCCACCTTAAAAAATGGGGTTCCCTTGTCAAGGATATGGGAAGAAAAATACAGGAAATTACCAGTCTCTGCCACAGCAATATATCCAAGATAATCTTCAAAGATTTAGTCTGAAGACAAATATCTCCTTTCTCCCCAACCTATCCCCTCTTCAGGAAAAATTTTCAATCACCCTTGGCCAACATATGATAACAGGAAAGTGTGATGTGACATAGCTTGTCAATTTGAGTAATGAATTGGAGGACAGGGGAGCCACATGGCTCAGTGAGGGCAACAGGAATAGCCTTCTGGCCAGATTTTCATCATTTAACACCAAAATCAGTATGAGCAACAAGAGGGATAGTGTCCAGAAATATCAGCAAAGATAGTAAAAGAGGAACTTTTATTCAAGTTCACTGGTCAACAAAATATGAAACAAAAAGCCTTAGCAAAATATGAAATATTTTGTTCTGGGGCACAAAATCCTCCATTGCTTCAAGTACTAAAAGTAGTTTCAAACTCTACCTCAAAAGAGATGTGGAAGAGTAAAGAATGAACATGAAGACAGGATTACAGGAGTACATTGAGTTTGGAAACACTGGAAGCCTCCTAAATATTGGGAAGATTTGCTAGTGTACTATGGGCAAAGATGCAGGATCTTTGTATTCGCATAGATTTTTGTTCAAAACTTACACCAACACTGTGTGGCATTCAGACTGGTCACCTCTCTGCCTCTCAGGTTCCTCATCTCAAAAATGATTATTAATTTTGACTTTATATGAGGTTTATGTCAAATATAGATAATATACAAAGTGTTAAGCACAGCATCTACTCCTGGGAGAAATAAAAAGATCTAGCAAAGAAGACAAAATAGAATTCACATAACATCAGACCACCCTCTAGGTCCCTAAGGACAGTATTCCCACTGCTGCATGTGTTTTTATATTGTTGATTATATTGTCAACTCATTACTAACTTTTGAAACTGGGTCACCAAGGACTATTTGTTGTGCCCTGGCAGCAAACTAAGCATATAAAAGAAGTGTCACTTTGTAGAATCTGCAGGGAAACCTCCCTCCCCGCCTAGGGAGATCAGATGTGCCCCCTGCCAAAAGCAGGGAGACGAGTTCCTTTTTCTCTACACTCTTTTCTTTCTTTGGAAGAGGAGGCTGACACTGATCTCATCATATCAGGAGCAATGAAAAATCTAGGTGAATTCTGCGTGATGTCAGGCTTGTCTGTGTGAGGGTATGTTCGTGTCTGTGCAGTGTGTGTCTGTGTGTGTATGCACATATTTTGAAAGGTGTGAAACAGGAGATGAAGAGAGGTGGAATGTGAGAGTGGGGACAGAAGTACACATAAACGTCATCTGCAGAAAGCTCTACAAATTGTGATTCCATCAAAGACATCTGATGAAGGACAGTCAGAAAAGTAAGCATGAAGTTATCATGATATATTTTTCCATTTTCTCTAGACATACAAAGTGAGTACTGTCGGTGGCGGTGTGAAAATCTGGAATTCAGTTAATTACAATTAATACTGCAAAAAAGGAAAACAACAGCCATTTCTGATGTGTTGTTACCTTGAGTAAATATCCTTTGAACGGTCCTGACATATTTATATATATATATCCATGTCAATTGAAGAAATTGTTACTACTTAAAGAGATGGAAATATGGAAGCAGCTCCACCCAACAATACCCTTAGCATCATAGAAATAAAATGATATAAGGATTAGAAATTATCTCACAGGGAAGCTCACCTTATTATCCATATGTTATTTAGGTATGTTCTGTCACTTTTGGATGAGCAGGAGGTAAGAACATTAAAATTCTTCAGGAACCTCAACTGTCCCAGTCCATGGGCCACCTCTGTCCCAAGAGAAGACTGAATGAATCTTATTGTTCAAACATAAGTAAGGTCAAACTGTCTGAAATATATATATTTTCCCCATACTACTTATACCCACCTATTACTAATGCTTGGCATTTGAAATATATTCAATTCACTAAAAAAAGAGAGTTGATGAATGAGGAAACTTGAATCTCAGTCACTCTTATAGCCTCTAAAGTGACAGTGATAATAAGTACTTTTGCATAGGTTAAATCATTGACATAAATTGAAAACACTACTTATGAGAGGAAGGTGGTTAATTTTATTACTTATTTAATGAAATTGTTCAATCTTAAATTGATCAAAGTAATTAAAAAAAATGTAACTCTCAACCTCGCAGGGTATCTTTTCCAATATTAGACAGAACATACTACGGTGCTAGTAAAGAAAGCTCAAAAGAGCAGTTTAATATTCAAAGATTCTGCCAGCACAGGTTTGGCTGCATTTTTAGAAGTGTTGCTTTAACAAGCTTCATGAATTAAAATACAATGCCCATGAATGTTAACACAATATTATATGAGGAATTTAACACATTAAATTAATCAACATGCAAAAGTCAATGCAGCCTGCCCATGTAAAAAAAAAAGTCAGTGCAATTGAGCTCAAGGTCTTTCAAGACAAAAGAATAAGACATTTGTAAAGGAGAAGCAGGCAATAATTTTAAATCTTTAAGAATTTTGGAGAGGGCAAGCTGAATTGAGTATGCCAATGAACAGTACAAACTTGCAAGGTGCCCTAAGATAGAAAGATAAAGGAATGAAGGAAAGAAGGTGAACTAAAAGTAGAGAAATGAATCTGACCTATCATGCAATTTGACATAATAAAATATCGCCCTGGCAAGTTAAAACCTGGCAAAATAGCATCTCTCTAGTAAACCATTTCTTCCACAAGAAGAGGTGGGGTTTATTCTCTTCCGTAATCATGTCTGTGAACCCTGAGCGATGCACCCAGTCAACTCATGGTTACATCTGACATTGCCAAATTTAGTAAAAAGAAAAGAACCTAGAGAAACTAAGTGAAGATAGGAAAATAGGAATAGCTATCACTACAGAAAGAGTTATTGTTAAGGAACAAGCATGGAGTAGTAACTGTTTATTGCAGCTTTGAGTTGACAAAGTTGCATTCTCACTGTTCCATCATATTACTATGCCACTGAGCATGTGCTAAAATGAAATATGATCTCCTATTGGAGGTCTGAACACTCCTTGAGGAAGCAATTTATTCACGATTGTATTTCTAGTCTCTGATGTTATGCCCTGCATATGATATGTGTTCATTAAACATGTATTTGAGTTAATGAATGTTGATTATTTATTTGTGCATTAGTAAAGTAACCAAATGCACTTTTGAGTCTCAGTTGGAAACACACACATTGGGTACAATTGGAGTAGGTAGGATGTCCCTACAAACCCTTATGTTATGCCTAAAATGTCTCATTTAAAAATCAATTCCAACTAATAAAAACAAAAAGATAAACCAATGGGGCAGCATAGTAAGTTATTAACTAATGGTATCCCTAGTGAAAATTCACTTACCAAATCATCTTTTACAGGATGGACACCTGAGAGCAGCTGCTTGATATGAATCTCAGTGATGGTAAGTTTTGACACGAAGGAGAAAGGAGTTTCCCGAAACACTACCTAACGGGATTGCTAAGAAAATGTAAATAAGAGTACAATACCAGCTTGAAGTTGGTGTATAGTGCCAAAATGGAAAATTATCACTGCCAAAGAGAAAACAGAGTACTTTACAATCAGTTTATAAAAATTGGTTCATATGAGTTCATTTGTTCCTGGATGTTGCTTAGGCAAGTTAAATACATTAAAAATTCAGAGAAATAAGTAACCTGGTTAGGGCACTGGCTAGTAAATTAGTGGGGAGAGGTGAATTGAGGAGGGAAGCAGCAGAAATTGAAACAAAGAGAGGTCACAAAGATATGCTTAAAACAGATTCTTAGGCTGATTAGTGCTGAAAAGAAGTTGCTCAGGCTGACAAAGAGAATACCACTGATCAATCCTTCTGGACTCTGTCCACAGACCAGAGCAATACGACAGGACTTAATCCTTGTAAGACTTCAGGAAACCCTCTGTTTAATCATTCCCATCACTAGCTTAGAATTCATTTTCAAAATTACCAGGAAAGACAAAACAATGACACAGCATTGTATTTTAAACTTTTTGTCTCCTTATTTAAAGAGAATCTGAAGTGCAAAGGGCTGAATTAACCCTTATAAGTGAATGGTCTGTTGTTGTAGTTCATTATAACGTAAAATGAAGCATGAAATACTAGTTAGCAGATTCTTCTTCTTGGTTTTGAAAGTGGAGCATTTCAGTTTGGTAAAGAAAAGCAAAGAAAAAAGAGGATGGGAGCAAAAAAATCTTCGAAAGTATCATCATTTTTTATGGAATAAGGAAAAATAAAATCTTTAAACCAAATGATATTGTTGAGAAACTGCATGCAAAACATACAATTTATGTCTTATTTGACATCTTTATAAAGATGCTTTCTAATCAGGAAATTGTAAATATAACAACTCTATTTTAAATACTTTCAGTAGAAGTCTCTAATCAGATGCTAAAGGCACTGCTATATTAACAATTTGATTATTAAGTAAAAGAACAAAATGCATGTACACTGGTTTGCTAGGATCTTTCATTTGGGTTCCAATGCAAGCTTCTTATGACACTTCTCTTCTCAGGGCCATCCACTTTTGACTTGATGCAAATCAGTGATGAGAAATCATACAGCAATAACTACATTTATCCTGCTAGGATTGACAGATGACCCAAAGCTACAAGTTGTGCTTTTTGTATTGTTGTTTCTCACCTACATGCTGAGTGTGGCTGGAAACCTGACCATTATTAGCCTCACACTTTTGGATTCCCATCTTAAAACACCCATGTATTTTTTCCTCCGAAATTTCTCCTTCTTAGAAGTCTCATTCACCACTGTCTGCATTCCCAGATTCCTGTACACTATGACAACTGGAGATAATACTGTTACCTATAATGCTTGTGCCACCCAATTATTTTTTGTTGTCTTCTTTGCAGCAACAGAATTTTTTCTCCTTGCTGCCATGTCCTATGATCGCTATGTGGCCATTTGTAAGCCTCTCCATTACACAACCATCATGAACAACAGAGTATGCACTATACTTGTCCTCTGTTGCTGGTTTGCTGGCCTGTTGATCATCCTCCCACCTCTTGGCATAGGGCTTCAGCTGGAATTCTGTGACTCAAATGTGATCGATCATTTTGGCTGTGATACATCTCCCATTCTACAGATAACCTGCTCAGATACAGTGCTTATAGAAAAAATTGTTTTGATTTTTGCTGTGCTGACACTCATTATTACCCTCATGTGTGTGGTTCTCTCCTACACATACATCATCAAGACAATTCTAAAATTCCCCTCTGCCCAACAAAGGAAAAAGGCCTTTTCCACTTGTTCTTCCCACATGATTGTGGTTTCCATCACCTATGGCAGCTGCATCTTCATCTATATCAAACCTTCAGCAAAGGAAGAAGTGGCCATTAATAAGGTGGTGTCGGTGCTCACCACTTCAGTTGCCCCTTTGCTTAACCCCTTCATATATACACTTCGAAACAAGCAAGTGAAAGAAGCCTTCAAAGGCACAGTGAAAAGGATTGCATTTCTCACAAGGCAGTAAAAGACCATTGATGCTTTGAGACTAAGTTAAATTTAAATATGAATAACCCATGAACAGCTTTCATGACGTTGCCAAATATACATGACCAGAGTCTCAAAATTCCCAATATCATAAAAAAGAGATGTAAATAAATAAAAGTTGTAACTCTGGTCATACGGGTTCTCAAAATGTGAAATGTCAAAGTCCAGCGACCAATTTTCACTTCATGGGAATATTTTTATGTCTAGCCCCCAAATGGTCAAGAAAGTTTAAAAAGTGATCTAAAGCAAAATGTGTACTCCAGAGCTCTCCTCATTTTAAAATGTCCATTTTTCAGGAAATAGTAGAAGAAGTTAATGGGACAACTTCAAAAACCTGAATAAAATTATATTGTTTCTTTTACACTAATTTATTCACAAAAATGTTTCTGCTGGCTTTTCCAGAAATTTTTGCGATCTAATGCAGCCTGAAATATGATATGACTACAGAAGAGAATCAGCAAGACTTCCAAGTGCTGGGAGTCTTCTACAGACATTGCCATCGATGGCGTTTAGACCTAGGCTCAAGGAGAACAAACCCCAAAATTAGAGGCAGGATAATGAGACATTGGTTGAGTAAATTCCCCAACTATCCAGAATTCCACCACCCCTTGAGTCAAGAAGAATGTTAGAAGTTGTGAGCATCGATCCAAATGTTCAAAAATGTTCATAATCTGGGAATGACATTCTGAGGGACATTTGGTTGGTTAGTGTAAACTCACTAATACAGATAAATCCAGACATAGCGTGAAAAAATGAGGAGGAGATAGAAGAAAAAGCAGGTAACAGTCATAAGGTAACTTGCACCTAGCAATTAAAATCCTTTCTAATAAATGGTAAAAACAAGCTTTCTAAATTCTTTTCATGTTTTATAATTGTGAAAATATTTTTATGCTTTTGTTGTTATTATGTTTATTAAACATCTTCTAGTTGATCAAAGATAATTTTTATTTTTATCATATTTCAAATTATCTATATAAGTACATGGCTATAGGATACCTATAAGCTTCTTTAAAACCACAAAAATAATCGGGAAAAAAAAGGGGGGCTCTATTTCCTAAGGCCTTTCTTATTTGCTCATTAAAAATCTCTAAAACACCGACAAAACTATACTAAATGTTTTTCTAACTCCCTTCTGACAATCAATCTAAGCATGTTATCTATATAATGTTTATATTTACCTAGTGATTAAGTGAATTACCTCACCTGAGTTGTGAATCCTCAGCAAGCAGAGTTTGTGTCTGTGAATTTCATTGTTTATTTTAGATGAAGATGGAGGAAATTAAGTACATTTTGAAGATTCATAAAAACATTCAGTCCCACTTACCATGCAAGGACTGAGCATAGCTAGATAGGACCAATATTGGAATAAAGTAGGTTTGTGAAAGATAATCATCTAACTTTTATTGTAAATACTGAGGCATTC
Source organism: Tamandua tetradactyla (assembly GCF_023851605.1). Taxonomy (NCBI): domain Eukaryota; kingdom Metazoa; phylum Chordata; class Mammalia; order Pilosa; family Myrmecophagidae; genus Tamandua; species Tamandua tetradactyla. Next base: position 122,130,563 of record NC_135333.1, read on the forward strand.
ACCTTTTGTCCACCCACTCCCCAAGAGAAAACACAGAAGGGTGGCAGGTCTTTTAAGTCTCATCCTCCAGCCTTGAGCTGGAAGTAGTGCATCAAATATCTGAGGTCACCCTTGAACCCCACTGAGGTTCCTAACAAATGACTCAAAGAGTACTGCAGTTGTTCATGGCTTTACATTTTGCCCAACTTGAGTAATAAAAATATTCAGAACTTTATGGTACTTAATTGTATATGCAGGTTGGAGGAATTATATATGCATAAAAGCTTATTTATGTCTGTTACCATCCAGCTCACAGAGTCTTCCTTGTAGATTTCCTATATAATCAGTCAATGGCTATTATCAGTTTCTTCCAGCAAAAATTTCTTGCTTACATCTCATATTCCTCTAATTACTGACATAGTTCTAATCTAAAACATCATTATCTATCAACCTGAATTACCTTGACAACTCCTTAATGGTTTCCTGCTCCTAATCTTTTCTCCATATTATTCATCGCAAGCAATATCACAAAATACATTCTTCTAAAAATGCTATTTTTAGTTATTTCACTACTTGCTTGAACTCCCCCAGAATCTTCTAGACCCCTAATTTGAAACTCATCTACTTGACATTCAGAACTTGCCAAAATCTGTTTTCAACCTCATCAATTCAAATATTTTCTACATCTAGATATTAACCTTAATGCAAAATCCAGTCTTTTTCATGTGATAGTTGTTTGCCTGAAATGTCCTTCATTCTCCCCTATACTCTATTCACATTTCAGCTATCTTTAGAGCCCAGTCAAGTCTAACTTCCACTTGCCTTCCTCAACCTTTCTGTCACTTTCCTTAAAGTGACATTCCATTTCCTCTACTCCTAGTAAGAATTATTGTTTATTCCATTTATTTTGTCATTATTTCCTGATTGATTTGAATTTCTCATGTTCTATATATATTAATCTTGGGTGTACAATTCTCCAAGGGCAATGCCTTAAACATATGAAGTATTTAAAGACTTCTTCTTGACTAGTAGAGGCCTAATTCATCACCACTCTACTAGCTGTCAATTGTAGAAACAGATTTGACTACATGACCTGCACTCTTTTTATTAGAAGTGTCCAAAAAGTCTATAATATAAAAGATTGTGGGAGCTTTCAATATTATAAATTATGTCCTATAAGATTTTCTCCAGAAAGATATGTGAAACCATCTTCTGCCTTCTTAATTAGATATAATCCAGTTTGATATCACTTAGAGCTCACACTACACTTGTCACTGCTATCTAAATGATTAAGGAAAGAGAATGTGAACATGAAGAGCCCTAAGGTACAGGATTAGACAGCAACAGAGAAGAGAAAATACTAGGTAATGTAATTTAATAAGGTACAGAAAATGTTTCTCCTGCTTCCACTCAACACCTGTCATCCTTCTTTCATTTATTCATTGACCCATTATTTATTGGATAACTGCCATATGCCAGGAGTTCTATGTACTGAGACTGTGACACTGAACATAGAAGTCAAGGTTTCTGATCTCATAGAACTTATATTCACTCTTAGAAAGGAAAAAGAAGATGCTGAGAATGTAAGGAGGACCTCTTAATTTCACCTCTTCCCTTGGACTCTAGAACACTTATTCAAATATGGAACTCCTTGGAAAATAAAAAATAATTATAATCACATTTATGGAGGTATGTCAAAGAAGCACAGATGCCAACTGAAAGATCTCCCAGTGGCCAAAGCTGGAATAACTTGAGCAACAAAACCAAGCAGTATTTGATTACAACCCAAAATATAAAATAAATAAGCAATGAGTCCATACTTTTATAAACATATGATTAAATTGTTTAATAAATTGAGAGGAAAATCTCCTATGTGAAAAATTCCAAAAAAAAAAAGTACATATTCTACCCTAAAGGAGGAGAGTGTAATTCAAGTGTGGGCTGAGCAAGATGACTTTATTCCAAAGGGTACAGTATGAGAAGGGGGATTAGAACAACTTTACAGTGAAAAAAACTGACATCACTACCTGAGCCGGTATTCAAGGTCAACATCAACAATAAGTCATATTAACAGTCTACATCCTTGGTATGATGTGATGGAAATAGCACTTTACCACTATGGTCTTCCTCTCAATAACCCATAACCCCAATCTTATCAAGAAAGAAACATCAGACAGATTTCAATAATGGGGCATCCTACAAAATGCCTGGCTTACAAAATGCAGAAATGAGGGAAGTCTGAGAAACTGTTGCAACCAAAAGGAACCTAAGGAAACGTGACTATTAAATATAATGTGTACCCTAAATGGAATCTAGAATAAAAGAATACAACTAAGGTAAAAACTAAGGAAATCTGAATAAACTATGGGCTTTAATAATAATGTATTAACACTGGTTCATTAATTGTAGCAAATGCATCATACTAATGTAAGATGTTAATAAGGAAATCTGAGTGTGGGACATATGGGAACTCTGTACTATCTCCTCAATTTTTCTGTAAATCTAAAAAATAAAGTGTACTGTAAAATAACATAATCACCAAGTTTAAGGACAAGTATTACCTCCATTGAGAAAAATCTATGGCTACTTAAATAATGGATTTGAAAGAAAATTTGGAGATTTCTTTTCATTGACCATGCAGTCACTGCAGGGAAGCCATTCAACCCCATTGTTCCAACTCTCTTGATCTCCTCCTTTGCCTGCCAATGATACAATATTTGCTGCTCCCATAACAAATTCTTTCTCAAGTCCCTCTGGGATACCTTCTATCAAAGATCTATTTAACTTTTGTTCCTGAAGATGGCAACAAAGGCTCTTCATAGTCCCTGCAGAATCAGGACCCCTAGGGAAAGTATTGTTTGTCGGTACAGTTGATCCCAAAGTGACTGCTCTTAAGAGATAAAAATTTAGCTACTTTGGATATTAAAAGCCTAAGAAAACTAACATGTCTCTTGCTGAGGTAATCATTTCTCCTAGGAATAGAAAGAAGCCTAGAAATTCTCTGGCTTCAAATAATGCTTCGTTCATAATTTTATCTGATGTTTACATATTTGCTAGGTATTATAGAAAATGCAAAGAAGTAAATCCACCCTGGGGCAACAATCCAACATATAAAATATGCAAATGTCTTAGGGTTGCCTGATCTGCATGGCAAAATCACAGAGGGATTAGCTTAAAAATAAAAAATTATTGACTCATAGTTTTGAGCATAGGTGAAGTCCAAAATTCTGGATCCTCCTTGTGGCTTTCTCTATTTCTGAATTTCTTTTGTTTAAAAAAGACTTTGATAATTCAGATTAAGACCTAGCCTCATTCAGTTGGGCCACACCTTAACTAAAAATAAAACTTCAAGAGATCCTATTTATAATGGGTTCATACCCACAGAAGTGTGAATTATGATTAAGAAGATGTCTGAATTGGGGTACATAATTCAATCTATCACAACAACCAGGAAACTTAACAAGAAATTTCACAAAGCAATATATGTGGAATAATAATAATAACAGCATTAACATTATTGTCTAGTGCCAGGTACTGTTCTAAGAACTATGTAGGATGATAAAAGAATCAATTAAGATCCCTTTGACTTATACACTATTATTACTATAAAATATTCCTATTAACAATTATTAATAATAACATGCTTTTATTATTATTATTATATAATAGAGCCTAGGTCACACAACTAAGAGGTGGAAAAGAAGAGATTTGAACTCAGTTCATCTGAATCCAGAGTCCATGCACATAAACGAAACACAATCTGCTTCCTATTCTGGCAGCCTCTATGAGAAGCCAGAACTTTCCTCATACCCAGAAGAGATTTAGAAAAGTGAAAAGTAAGGAGACCATTTCTTGCAAGAGGACTGGATCAAGAACATATATGAGACCTTGCTTCAAAACTCTGAGTAAATCTTTCTGTCTGGGAAAAATGTTTATCTAAAGCATAAATAAAAATGTGTATTAATGACATTTATTGACTCATTAATAAGAGAGATGAGGGGGAAGTAAAGTCTAAGTGACTCAGAGTTTGAGTGTGGATGACCCAGAAGACACTTGCTCTTGGCACAAAAAAGGAAACCGGCATGAAGAATTAGTATTGTATTTTTCTAATCATTTCTCCAAATTGGTCTTTCTGCCTTTTTCCAGATTCTCATTTCCTGAATCCACCATGTATATTCCTTCCAGGATAACCTTACAAAAAGGAATTTGAGTTCTTTTGCTTACATTCCTCAACAGTTCTTCAATGGCTGCCTAATGAGAACCGATTAAAGATAAACTTCCTTAACAAAGCTTTCCAGGACTTTAGTTATCTGGCCTAAAATTTCCCACCGACCCTCCTCTTCCAATACTTCTCTATACCTTCTCTTCAGCCACATGAGCTCATACATTAGGACTTTGTAGTGCAATCTCCTCAGCCTGGAATCCTTCCTCCTATTATACACCTACCAAATGTACCATTCATCCCTAAAGGCTCAAGAAATCATAAAAGAACTCCCGCAAACTACCACCATCACCTCTACCCTTCCATTTGGCATCTGTGTGCATGTACTTTTACTTTCCTTCCTGTATCTACTGTATACCAACAAAATGACAGTGACAGGCATTGCACAATAGCCTGTCATGTATTTTTCAAGCCTTAGAAAGAATGAGCAAAGAACTGAAACAGTTTTCCTGACTATCAACCTGTCTGGGGCCATCCCCCCGTACTGGCTTCTTTGGTAATTCCAGGCAGTCAAATAACATAACATTCCTCTCTGTTTCTTTATGTTCTTGTATTTTTTTTCCTTCTCCCATCTTTCTTTTTTTTTTTTTTTTTTAGCTTTTATTGTAGTAACATCTATTCAACTCAAAATTTCCCATTTTAACCATTTTGAGTGTACAATTTAATGGTATTAATTACATTCACAATATTTTGCTACCATCCTCTTATTACCTTTGTTCCTACATATATAAGTAAACATATGTGCAGATAACCAAATAGATCAAAGTTATTCTTTGACTTCCTACATGAACTACCTTTTCTCCTATCTTAGACCTCCCTCCACTTTATAATGGACCTCACATCCATTAACAAAAAAATGCTCCCATTATCTACCTCATTCTCTCCTGAATCATCTTCACCTTTATCTATCTCAGAGATCATTCCCCTGCCTTACAAACATGCATATAATTTATTCTATTCTAAACTTACTCCATTAACTTTGTCAACAAATTCATCTACCACTCCATCTCTCTTTGACCTTTTACAGCAATATTTCCATAAGCAGTTGCCTATATTCCCTGCCTCCAGTTCAGTTCCTCCCATTCTCACATAAACCCCCTCCTGCCTGGCTTTTGTCTTCACGGGTCACCAAAACATCTCTTCTCATGATCACCAAGGACCACCACATTGCTAACAACAATGGCTAAAACTTAGTCATCATTTTATTCAATCTATCAGCAGTATTTGATTCAATAATCACTCTTTCCTTCTAGGAGCACTAATGGCCTAGGCTTTCAGTACATCACATTCTCATGCTTTTTAAATTTTGTTTATTAAACCACTCACCAAATGATGGACCTTAGGGCTGCTTTCAATTTATGGCTATTATGAATAAAACTGTTTTTCAACATTCAAAGTCATATGTTTCCTCCACCTTCAGTAAATGCTTAAGAGTGGTATTGCTGAATCATATGGCAAATTTATGTTTAACTTGTAAAAAAAACTGCTCATCTGTTTTTCAAACAGATGTAACATTTTGCATTCCCAAGAATAATGTAGAAAAAGTCTCATTGCTCCACATCTTAATCAATCCTAGAGACTGTCAGTTTTTTAGAGACAGCCATTTTTAGTAGAATTGTAACATAATTTTATTTTGAACTTCCTTAATTATATTGGTATTAAGTCTCTTACATGTGCTTATTTGCTACTCACATATCTTGCTGGTGAAGTGTTTAATTCATTTGCCCATCTTTATAGGATTGTTGTTACTGAGTTATCATAATTCTTTGTATATTCTGGATGCAAATCTCTTTTCAGATACACATTTTGCAAATGTTTACTCTAAATTTATGCCCTGCCTTTTCACTAACGTAGCAATGTGTTTTCGTTGTTGTTGTTGTTGTTTGCACAGGCAGGCACCAGGAAACGAACCCAGGTCTCCAGGTTGTCAGGTGAGAACTCTGCCTGCTGAGCCACTGTGGCTCATAGCAATGTTTTTTGAAGACATAATATTGATAAAATCTAATTTATATTTATTTATGATACGTTTCCTAAGAATTTTTTAGCTTAACTTTAGGTCACAAATATTCTCTACTATGTTTTCTCTTATAAGTTTTATAGTTTTATACATTTAGGCTCATGATTCCTTTCAAGTCAATCTATGTATAGTGTAAGATAAGTGGCCAGTTTCCTTATTTTTATATATATATATGGGTATCCAATTATTACGGTACCATCTTTTAATCATTATTTTACCTTAAGACTTCAAAAAATGAGTTGCTCACATATATGGGCTATTTCTCAACCAGCTATTTCATTTGTGTTTCATTTTCTACATATCTTTACTTATACCAGAACTACACTGTGGTAGTGTAGAGTAACTCTTTAAATAGGTGCCCCAACTTTGTCCTTATTCAAAATTGTTTTGCTATTATAGGCCTATTTTTTCATATAAAATTTTAAATCTACCTTGTCAATTTCATCTTTAAAAATGGCTTGCTGCAATTTTGATTGGGATTATAATAAATCTGTAGATCAAATCGGGGCAAATATAATCTTAATACTTTTAAGTCTTCTAATCTGTGAATATATCTCCATTTATTTAGGTCTTTTTTTTCAATTTTAGAGACTTTTTATTTTTAAATAATTTTAGAATTACAGAAAAGTTGCAAAAAGAATAGAGTTCTATAGAACATCTCTTATTGTTAACACCTTGCCTAGCTAAACATAGTACAATTATCAAAACCAAAAAGCTAACAATAACACAACTAACTAAGCTACTGACTCTTTTCAAATATCATCATTTTTTGTATTAATGTCCTTTTTCTATTCCAAAATCCAATCCAGGATGTCATATTGCATTTAGTTGTTAGGTTTCCTTAGTCTCCCCAATCTGTGACAGTTCCTGTCTTTTCCTGTCTTTTAAAAAGTCCTAGTGAGGTATTCTGCAGAATGTTCCTCAATTGGGATTTAACTGACATTTCCTCAAGATTATATTGAGGTTATACATTTTCTGGCACAAACAACCCAGAAGTGCATAGGCTCTTCTCAGTTCACAGATTTATATATGACTTTATCACTTGTGTTGCTAATTTGGTCACTGGGTTCAGGGGGTGTCTGCTGGAGTACTCCAACGAAAAGTTACTATTTTTCCCTTTGCAATTAATTGATATCTTGAGGGAGAACTTTCTAAGCAATCTTATTGAGATATATTCACACACCATACAACCCATCCAAAGTATACAATCAACGGTTCATAGTATCATCACATAGTTGAGCGTTTATCACCACAATCAGTTTTAGAACATTACTTGAAAAAAAAAATTCCCTAAGCCTGCCCCTGCCTCTGTAATTGACCCTTAGTATTGGTGTGGTACATTTGTTACTGTTGGTGAAAGAATATGAAAATATTACTGTTAACTATAGTCCAGAGTTTGCAGTAGGTATTTCTCCCATATATCACTCTATTATTAACTCCTTGCAATAGTGATGTATATTTGTTCAGTTCATGAAAGAATACTTTTATATTTGTACTATTAAACACAGTCATTGTCTACCACAGGGTTCACTATGTTATAGGGTCCCATGTTTTATCCTCCAGCTTTCCTCTAGTGACACAATTCTAAATGTCCCCTTTTGGCCACACATAATTCAGAGAAGTTCATTACACTCACCATAATGCATTGCCATCACCATTTCCAAACATTTAAACACAACCCAGTTAAAAATTGTGCACACACTGGGTGCACAGGTGGTTCAGTAGTAGAATGCTTGCTTTTCATGCAGGAGACCCAGGTTCGATTCCTGGATCATGCACCCAAAAAAAAAAAAATTGTGCAGACATTAAGCATCTCCCCATTCTCTACCCTCATTCTGTCATCTAGTACTCTATATTCTAGATTTTAACTCAATCGGTTTACTTATAATTAGTTTACTTACAGTTAGCTCATATCAGTGCTATCATACAATATTTGTCCTTTTGTGACTGATTTATTCCACTTAAAATAATGTCCTCAAGGTTCATCCATGTTGCCCCATGTTTCAGGACTTCATTCTTTCTTACTGCTGAATAATATTCCATCATATGTATATATCACATTTGTTTATCCAATAAACAACAAATGGGTTGCTTCCAAGGCCAATTGTGAATAATGCCACTATGAACATCGGTTCACATTCACATCCCTGCTTTCAGCACTTTTGAGTATATACCTAGTAGTGAGATTACGTGTCATGTGGCAGTACTACACGTAGGTTCCTGAGGAATCACCAAACTGTCTTCCATAGTGGCTTTATCATTCCCACCAGCAATGAACAAGTAAGTGTTCTATTTCTACAATCCTCTCTAACACTTATAGTTTTCTGTCTTTTTAATAGTGGCCATTCTAATAGGTAAACCATAATAATATCTCATTGTGGTTTTTTGTTTGTTTGTTTTTCCGATGGGCAGGCACCAGGAATGGAACTCAGGTCTCCAGCATGGTAGGCAAGAATTCTGCCCCTGAGCCACTGTCGCACTGCCCCTCATTGTGTTTGATTTACATTTTCCTAAGAGCTAGTGAAGTTCAGCAACTTTTTGTGTGCTTTTTAGCCATTTGTACTTCTTCTTTGCAAAAATGTCTTTTCATGAATTTGTCCATTTTTTTTAATTTGGTTGTCTTTCTATTGTTCAGTTGTAGGATTTCTTTATATATTCTGATATCAAACCCTTATCAGCTTGTATGATTTACAAATATTTTCTCCAATTAGGTAGGCTGCCTTTTCACCTCTTCAGCAAAGTCTTTTGAAGAATAAAAATACTCAGTTTTGAAGAGGTCCCCTTTATCTATTTTTAATTTTGTTACTTGTGCGTTGGATATAGGGTCTAAGAAACAACTACTTACTACTTGAAGATGCTTCCTTACATTTTCTTCTAGAAGTTTTATGGCACTGCCTCTTATTTTAGGCCTTCGATTCATTTTGAGTTAGTTTTTCTATAGGGAGTGAGATAGGGTCCTCTTTCATTCTTTTGGATATGAATATCCAATTCTCCCAGCACCATTTATTGAAAAAACTATTCTGTCCCAGTTGAATGGACTTGGGAGTTTGGCAAAAATATCAATAGACCATAGATCTTAGGGTCTATTTCTGAACTCTCCATTTGTTTCCTTTGATTGATCTGTTTATGCGCATGCTAGTGCCGTGCTGTTTTGACCACCATGACTTAATAATATGCTTTAAAGTTAAGACGTGTGAGTTCTCAAACTTCATTCTTCCTTTCCAAGATGTTTTTGGATATTCAAGATCCCTTACCCTTGCAAATAAATTTGGCCTTTCCATATATGCAAAGTAGGCTGTTAGAATTTTGGTTGGTATTGCATTGAATCTGTAGATCAACTTGGGTAGAATTGATATCTTAATGACACTTAGCCTTCCAATCATGACCACATAATGTCCTTCCATTTATTTAGGTCTTTTTTAATTCTTCCATCAAAGAGTTCTAACTCTAAGATTTCAAAAATTGCACAACCTTCATTAAATTCATCCCTGAGTGTTTCATATCTTCTTGAAGCTATTGTAAAACATATTTTTTTAATTTTCAAATTCTAATTGTTCATTTGTTAGTATTTAGAAATGAAATTGATATTTATATAGTGACTTTCTATCTAGTAACTTTGCTAAACCCACTTAATAGTTTTAGTAGCTATTTTGAATTTTCCTAATATTTTATGTTGATGATCATGTCATCTGAAAATAAAGATTATTTTAATGCTACATTTCCAATTTTTATGTCTTTTATATTTTTACCACCTATTGTACTGCTTAGACCCATTAATACAATGTCAAATAGATAGAAGTGATGAAAGCATAAAATGATGTCTTGTTCCTGACGAGAGGAGAAAGAATTCATCCATTCATCATTGAGTATGATGTTATATATAAGGTTTATTTTGCAGATGCCTTTATCAAGTTAATAATGTTCCATCTATCCCTAGTTTTTGAGAACTTTGACCATAAACATGTGCTGAATTTTTCAGATGCTTTTACTTCATATATTAAGATAATCATATCTTAATATATCTTAAGAGAAATTAAATTTCTCTTCCAGTCTGCTAATATGGTAAAATATGTTGATTGATATTTGTATATTCAATCAACTTTGCATTATTGGGATGAACCTCACTTTGTTACAATGTATTTCCTTTTCTCTATTGCTGGACTCAGTTTGTTAAAATTTTACTATGAATTTTGCCTATGTGTTTATAAAGATCTATGATAATCTTTCCTAATAATGCCTATTTGATTTCGCTTAGTGGTAATACTGGACTCATAAAAAAAGTTGCAATGTTTTCCTTCCTCTCCTATATTCTGTAAAAGTTGAGTAGAGTTGGTATTATTCCCCCCTTAAATATAAAGTAGGATTCATTGGTGAAGTCATTTGATCTGAAATTTTCTTAACTATGAATTCAATATCCTTAAGAGACACAGGGCCCTTCAGTTTATCTATTTCTCCTTGATTAAGCATTCAAAGCATTTTCAATTTCGTCTAAGTTGTTAATATCATCAGCATAAATCCAAATAACATCTGATACTGTTATTAGTAATTTTCCCCAAACCCTGCCTTCTTCTTCCTGCTCAGTCTAACAGTTTATCAACTTGATTGAAATTCACAAATATCCAACTTTTAGTTTCATTGATTTTTCTCCATTATTTTTATGTTCTGTATTTCTCTTCATTATTTCTCTCCTTCTTACTTACAATGAAAGCTTCAATTAATGTTTTTAAATGTTTCTTCATTTTTATTATGAGAAATTAATGTTATACATTTCCCTCTAAACATAGAGGGAATATTCCAAGTAATATTGGAACATTATTCTAAGGAACATTCCAATTACTAAGTAATATTCTAAGTAATTTTCCAGCTTCATTCTACAAACTTTGATATGCTATATTTTCATTTTCATTCAGCTCAAAATATTTTCTAATTTTCCTGTGATGTATTTCTTTGACCCTTATTATTTAGAAGCATGTTATTTAACATCCAAATATTTGAGAATTACCAATATATTCTTTTGTTATTTATTTCTAGTTCAATTCTACCATGGTCAGAAAAATAATCCCTGTGTTTCAGTTGTTTTTAATATATAAAGACTACTTTGTGGCCCATCATATGGTTTAACTTGGTGAATAATTGATGTGTACTTAAAAATATGTATTCAACTATTGTATAATGGATTGTTCTGTAAATGTCAATTTTGTCAATTTGGTTCATAGTGTTCTTCAGATTCTATATCTTTACTGATTTCACAACTACTGGTTCTATCAATTTCTGAGAGAGGAGTACTGAAGTCTCCAACTACATTTTGAATTTCTACATTTCTCATTTCAAGTCCATCAGATTTGCTTCATGGATTTTGAAGAATTGTAAATACAGTGAACATCTTATCATTATGAAATGTTCTTCTTTATTCCAGGTAATATTCTTTGTTCTTAAATCTACTTGTCTGATAATAAAATAGTCACTGTGACTTTCCTATGTTTATTTGCATGGTATATTTTTATAACCATTTTACTGTTGACATGTATTTAGAGTGGGTTTCTTGTTAACTAGATACAATTAAGTTTGCTTTGTTATCCAATCTAACAATCTCTATTTTTTCATTGGAGTATTTAGACAATTTATAATTAATATAATTATCAAAAATGGGTGTGATGGTTAGGTTCTGGTGTCAACTTGGCCAAATGATTATGCCCAGTTGTCTGGTCAGACCCATATTGGCCTGACCTTGCTGCAAGGATAACTCGTGCTTCGTTGATTAGATCATCAGTCAATTAATTGCATCTGTGGATGTCTCCCACAATGAGATAAACCAATCAGTTGAAGGCTTTTAAGGAAGTAGAAAGACTCTCACTGTTTCTTCAGCCAGCAAGACTCTCCCGTGGAGTTCATCCAAACTCTTCATTGGATCCTCCAGCTTCACAGCCTGACCTATGAATATTGGACTCTTCCGTTCCCACGGTTGTGTGAGATACCTTTATCAATCTCATATTTACAGATCTCTCCTGTTCGTTCTATTTCTCTAGAGAACCCTGACTAACACAATTGGCCTTAACCAACTCCCTACTCACTTGTTTTCAATGTGCCCCATGTTTTTTTTTTTCCTCTTTTCATGCCTTTTTTATTTATTAAACATTTTTTATTATTCCATTTTATCTCCACTATTGACTTATTTGCTCTCTCTCTTATAATTTTAACAATGGTACTAAGGTGAAGAATATACATCTTTACCTGATAACAATTGACCTTTAAATAACATTACATCACTTCGAATATAGTGCAATGATCTTATAAAATTTACTTCCATTTTCCCTTCTTGTTGGCATACATTTTGTGCTACTGTTGTCATACATTTTACTTCTATGTATGTTATAAACCAAAAAATATATTTTTATTATTTTTAAATGGACAATTATATTTAAAGAGATTTTTTAATGAGAAAAAAATTTGGATACTGACCCACATACTTACCATCTCCAGATTTCTTCCTTTTTCATGTGTAGATCCAAATTTCCATCTGATATCATTTTCTTCCTGAAAACACTTTTTAATATTTCTTATAATGCAGTTCTACTGATGTTGAATTTTCTTAGATATTATTTGTCTGAAAAATGATGATTTTTTTGCCTTCAGGTATGAAATATAATCTTAGGTGAGTTGGATTTTTCTTGCAGCACTTCAGAGATGCCACACCTTTTGGCTCACATATTTTTTAATGAAAAATATGCTATCACTCTTATCTTTGACCCCCTGTACATAACATTTCTTCCTCTGTCTGGTTTGACAATTTTCTTTTTATCATTGACTTTCAGCAATTTGGTCATGATGTGCCTTGCTGTAGTTTCTTTTTGTTTTCTACCTCAAATTCAATGAATCTCTTTAATTTGGGGGAGGTCATAATTTTAAACTAATTTGAAAATTCTTCAGCTATTGTTTCTTCAAATAAATTTTTCTGCCCGGTCCCCATTTTTTTCAATACTTCTGGGATTCCGGTGATGTGATATTAAACTGATTTTGTACCACAGGTTACTGATGCTTTATTCATTTAGCATAGACTTTTTTTCTTTCTGGGCTTCATTTTGTATGGCTCCTCTTTCTGTGTCTTCAATTTCAAGTTTCATCAAAGCTTATCTTATGTTTTTCATTGCAGATACTTTATCTTTTATCTATAAAAGTTAAATTTGAGAATTTTTAATATATTCTTTATCCTCTTCTCATCATGTTCATGCTTCTCTTTATTTTATTGATTATATTAAGCATATTTATTATACTGATTTTGCATCCTCATCTGCTAATTCCATCATCTCTTTAATTTCTAGATTTATTTATATTGATTGATCTAGTTGTAAATCATATTTCCTCCTTCTTTTACATGCAAGATTATTTTTTATTGGATTGCTTACATTGTGATTTTTTTTACATTTATGGTTGTTTGATTTTGTTATATTCCTTTAAATAGAGGCCCACAGTGAAATGTACTCAGTTCAATTCCTTTGAGGTTGGTTTTTAAGCTTTGTTAGGGAAGGTCTAGGGCATGCTTATTCTTGGGAACATTTACATAAAATTTTAGAGACTCTATCCAATGCCCTATATTTATGAGTCTTTTCCATTAGGTCTATGGGACATACAAACTATTCCTGAGCCTGTATGAGTGCCAACAGCTGTTCAGTCTACTTTTAGGTAAATAGAGGAACTCAATCAATGACAGGGATATATAAGTTCAGTTACTATTAATATTTTAGTGCTATGTGAAAATGAAAGCTCCAAAAGCCCATCTTCTTCATATAATTTCTTAGTAAAGTGAGTGATCTTAGATAATTGATGGAAAGGTTACTTAAATACATATTTAAGTATTTAAAAATATTAAAATAATATTTAAAAATACAGACCTCTGCTTCTGGATAAGATGAAACAAGGATGGAATATGCCTTATCACCTGAAATAACCAAAAATCAGGCTAATAAAGGAAACTGCAGTTATCAGATATTCTATCAGCCAAAGAAGTAGGGTGACACCTGAAAGAATGGAAAGGAATGGGATTATCACTATAATTATTACGACTTCTTTTTTCAAAGTTTCCAAGTTATAGCACAGGCAGAATATTTGACTTGAGAAATCAATACCAAGTGTCTTGGGCATTGACTGCTTGAGTTCTCAGCATAAAGTACCAAAGAGGATAGAGCTGCAAAGAGAGAAAAACTCAGAGATCTGCAGAGGTTCTCTTTTAAATATTCATCTGAGTACTGAAATGTACATACATGTGTGGAAATTATCCAAAGCCGGAGAAAGAACCTCCCAAAAGGATCAGAGAAAACAGTACCCAGTATTTTCCCAAGGGTAAGAATAATGCCTATTGCCCCCATCCAAACTGAAAAACTTCAAGAGTCATGGGGCATTAGCTAGAGTACATGAAAGAGCTTACCTCAGTAGTGACGAATAATTATCCCTGAACTTACTATTGTTCCAGTACTAACAATTCTTAAGAGCAAAATCAAGAAAAGCAAAGTGTTTCTCTAAGTAACTTAAGTTGATCCTAAACCAAAATTCAAGTATACTGATAGAAAGACAAAAATATCCAGTATGCAGCAAGGTAAAACTTACAATGTCTGAAATCCAATAAAAAATTACCAGGTCAGCTTCTACCAGGCCTGGCATCCCTCAGAAGATGACAACAGTGGGGCATGCTGGGATGGTGAGAAAAGCCTGAAGGAAACACTGCCATGCAGGTAGCCAAGAAGGGCATATCCTTTGCCCTCACAGATGAGGACACAGATGCTTAAAGAAGATTCAAAAGACTACTATATATATATATAATCCAAAATGGAGATATAAATTAATCAATTGAAAGTGACCCAGAACAACCAATAAACAATAACATTAAAACAGCTATTATAACTGTATTCCATATATTCAGAAACTAAGTAGAGTCAAGGAAAATATTTAAAAGACCTAAATCAAGCTTCTATATATGAAAACTACAATGAGTGAAATGCAAAAATACACTGGATGGGATTAAGCACAGATTAGACTTTGCATAAGTAAATATCCATGAACTTGAATATATAGCAATACAAAACACCCAAAATAAAACAGAGGGAGAGAAGAAAATTTAAATAAAGTAGAGCATCAGTGAACCATGGGATAATTTCAAGCAACTTGACATACTTATAATTGGGCTTAAAGGGAGAAAAAATTTAAAGAAATATTGGCTAAAAATTTTTCAACTTTTATGAAAATGATAAAATCACAAATCCAAGAGGATCAGTGGATTTCAAGCAAAAGAAACATGAATCAAACTCCATCAAGATTCATCATAATCAAATAGTTCCAAATCAATGATAAAAGAAAATCTTTACAGCAGCCTAGAGGGAAAGAAAAAAGGAATGATACATACAGAGAAATGAAGATAAGGATGACAGCAGATTGCTCATCATAAATAATGCAAGTGAGAAGACAGTGGAGCAATATTTTAAAGAAATGAAGGTAAAATATATATGCTGGCTACAAGAAATACATGTCAAATATGAGACACAAAGAAATCGAAAGTAAAAGGGAATAAAAGCAAAGACATATCATGCCAATAATAATCAAAAGAAATATGGGTTGGGTAAATTAATATCAAGCCGTGTAAATTTAAGACAAAATAATATTACAAGGGATGAAGGTGATTATAAATGGTAAATGAATCAATTTATCAAAATACTAAATATTTATGCACTTAATAAAAGCTTCAAAATGCATGAAGCAAAAAACTGATAGAACAAGCAAAAATAGAGAAATCTGCTATTGTAGTCAAATATTTCTATATGCATCTCTGAATAATTGATAAAACAAGTAGACATATAATCATTTAGGATACACAAGATTTGAACATAACTATCAACCAATTTGACCTAATTGACAATTTCAGAACACTCGACCCAAAAATAGCAGAATACACATTGTTTTCAAATGCACATGGAAACATTTATCAAAGTAGATCATATTCCGGGCCACAAAAATGATTCTCAATTAATTTAAAGTCTTTAAGTCATCTTAAATATGTTCTCTAAGCTAAATGAAATTGAACTAGAAATCAATAATAGAAAGATCTCTGCGGTGGGGGTGGGGGGGGATGGAAAAAAACTACAGTGCAGAGGCCTAAAAGTGTTCCCGTATGGTATGTGCTGCTCTGAGCCACTGGTAGCTCCAGATGTGTCAATTCACTACCAAGACAGAAATAAATATATTTGAGAGAGTCAGGAGTTCCAATTGCTTGTTGTTTTCTGTTGTTGTTACTACTTACACATTCTGATACCTTGATAAAAACTTGTTTATTCCTCAGGTTATACATTTGTTGAGGAAAAAATACAGCGTAATCTAAAGTGAAGCACATCCTGTATGTGCAATGAATGACAGAAAATATAGAGGAAAAAAATTAGTTCCTACTAAGTATGATGTAGCTTTATGAAAATGACCCCCCTGAGAGAAATAAAAACTTATCTTATATTTAAATTTACCTTATATTTATTTTATATTTAAAAGAAATATCTTGAAGACAAGAGATATGTTCTATTTTAGCTTCTATCAAGATTGATGACTTTGAAATTCCTCTCCCTAGGCCTTAGACTCCCCATGGTAAAGTGGAAACAGTGATTCAGATATCCTATCTATGTACCCTTGAGCCTCTTGGAAAATAAATTCTAACTACAAGAAAACAAAGTATTTTAATTAGACTTTTGAAGTTACACTGATTTTAAAAACTAAGTACATTGGAAACAAAAGGGTAACTTCACTTGAAGTCATCAAGTAAATTTAATGTGATTTTTTATGGTGTTCTTACTGACTGGACATACCAAGATGAAAATCACTTGTTATTCCCTCAGAATGCAGAAATTTAACACAATGTCACAAGCTGTAATCATTCCCATAAAGATATATCACATTTGGGTACTAGGAGAACCTAGAAAAGGCAAATATCTATCTGGTTTTTTGTAACTTCGAAGATTTTGTTGACTTCATGAACTCATGGACACAATGGGAAACAGCAAATTAATATACATCAAATTAATCTAAAAGGAGTAGATTTTGACTGATTTTTTTTTTTTTTACATGGGCAGGCCCTGGGAATTGAACCCTGGGGTCCGGCATGGCAAGTGAAAACTCTGCCTGATGAGCCACTGTGGCCCTCCCTTGACTGAATTTTATATACATCAGTGGAACCATTTCTCCAAAAAAAGCACAGCAAAAAGACAGATTTTTAATGAACACCTTTTCCATAGTAACATCTTCCTTACCTAGAATCATTATGAACAGACACAGCATATTCATGATCACTTCATACTTTATCTATTGCCATGAATAACATCTTATTTTTGATTGCTCAAGTTTTACATATTATGTTCTGGGTTGATATCAAGGACCACAAAATTAAAAAGCCTTTTTAAAGTAATTAGTTATAAGACAATGGAACAAATAATTGGAAAGCTTATATCTAGCCATTCAAACTATTCTTCCCTAAAATAATTTAGTATCATTGTAGTGAACTGAGATGTAAGTGGATTCCAAAGTATTCTTGTTTCCATAAATTACTACATTCTCTTTGAATATTAAGCTTCTAAACTTGTTACAATATCAACCATGTCTATATTTAAACACATTCAAGACTTATAAAAAGATTAAGTCACCATCATCAGCATATATGCAATCATGTTTCTATGAAGTTCCACAAGATGCAAAGCATACATTAGCTGGTCATTAGAATGCATTAATTCTTCAAAAAATTTACTCTGCATTTATTTGGGGCCACATTTCTGCTAAGGTACTGAGGAAATAATGCAAATAACCACAACTACCTCCTTGCCACAATTTTTCAAACCAGATTGCCTTTGTCTTTAAACCTTTGATCCCTGAAGCACAGGGAGACAGGGTAGTACATTTAAAGAGCATAGACTTCGTCATCAGGCAAACATGGGTTCAAGTCCAACTCTATCTCTTAGCAAATATGTGACCTTGAACTAATTATTTAACCTCTCTTTAACTCAATTTTTTCATCTGTAAAGTGGGTTACTCATATAACCTACCAACAACAGTTGTCATAAAAATGATATGAAATAATATATATAAATTACCTAGCACAGGACTAGGCCAAGGAAAAACTCAATGTTATTTACCTAGCCAGAACATTGATGTTTTATGGAACTTTGGATACCCCCACATTTATCCTACCTCAATCAAATATTTAATACTGCATTCAATAAAGAAAATATTAGATAATATTTTATTAAATGAATGGAAAAGATTATATGAATAATTTATGATTCTGTACTATTTGTACCAATTTTACTTTGGGTTAGAAAAAAACTGACCTAAAAGTTTAAGGCAAATACAGAAAACTGAATACAAATTTCCCTAAATATTAGTGATGTCTCATTTTAAGAATGGTCACCAGAGGAGAAACCTGCTTAAAATAGAGGAAGCTCTTTCTTTTGAGACACAGGGTGATAAGACCTCACCCAAATCTGCCTTCCCTCAAAGAATTCTGAGAAATTTTCCCCTTAATTCAACTGAAACATCCCCTAGGCAATGTGAAGAGAATGAGAACTTCTGACGTTCTGTCAAATGACTCATTGTTTTGCACATAACTTTTTGCATCTCTGTCTCCAAAGATATTCTCCCCAAAGATGTATGTTTAAAGCTTTTATTTGAAAGAGTTCATTCAAAGTCATTACACTGTAGATTAATTAGTGATTTTTTAACCTGGGCTCCCAGGGAACTCTTTTGTTTGTTCAGTCAGTAGATCCCTGCACACCTGTTACAGACTAAATGAATATAACTATTGCTGTTCTTGCAAATGTAAAACTTAGTGGGAGCCTGCTTCCCTGTTCAGAAAGATCAGAATATCTATTTCCCAAACCAGAAAAAGTTCCTATCAGTTTCTACAGTCTTTCCATCTTCCCATTTAACTGGAATATATGAACATTTTTTACCCAGTGGAACAATATATTTGAACTCATTACTTTTAAATTTCTTAAGAGGAAACATAACTGGGAATTAGTGGACATTAAATAACAAAGAAATCTCTCTTGCTTATAGAATTTTTGTGAGTGCTAGTGGGGGCTTCACAAAAAAAGTGTACTTAGTTCTGTACTTATATCATTCCATCCCTGCCCAGCTTTGAGTCACATTGAGGAATTTTGTGGTTAAACTGCACTCAGAAGCCATGCAGGACCAGTGGAGAGATGAGTATAATTTTGTCATGACAGAAATTCATCATATGAAAACATAAGAAAATTAAATTTGAGTCCTAAATAATGTTGATCAATATTCCAGAAGAGGAATCAACAGATAATTCTGAGACATGACTCTGAACGAGACCTTTGGATGGTGTTCATGGAAGGGAGATAGGTCAAGAACACAATCAGATGATTTACAGAGAATACAGTCACTTTGAGAGGCTCTGAGAAAACTCTCTTCTCCCCAACCCAACAAAACATATCCCAATGTTCTCTACTACACAATTTGAGTCTTCAAGTGAAGGATACAATCTTCTTTATTAGACTTCATATTTTACAACACAGTGTCCCCAAATGTATAAACACATTAAGCTACTGGTCAATTAACACATTAAGTTGGGACATTTATTGCCCATTGTAAGAAAGTCTATTAATTTTGTTTCCAGATGAAAGTGAGATATGAATAAGAAACAGAGAAATAGTAAATTTTTCAAGGCCCAGAGAATACTCCAAGTTAATGAGTACTAGGTAGGGCATCATATGAGGGCATTTAAAGCCTGGATCAAAAGTAAGAGAAAGAATAGAAAGATAATTCATGTCCAGACACTTAACCTCTCACCTTTAACATTTGGTCTTCTATGGTCAATCCCTCGAGTGACTCTACAATACATGGGATGCTACAAGCTAGTATGTAACCAAGAATCTGAAAATCCAGGGGAGAGGTTATACAGTGTAACTGGGCATAATCCACCACTCAGAGGGAGAAAAAGAGCCATAGTTCCCTAGACAAAGAGGAAACACACCTCAAGGCTACTGGTGGGAAATATTTTCCAACAAGCAAGTGAAAACCATTCCTATAAAAAACTAATTGGAGTCTTATGGAAGGATACTGTTCCTTTCAAGTACTGGGAAAAATCAGGATCCCTACAGATGGTGAGTACAGATGGGAAACATTTGAATAACTACAATGTGATTAATTATAGATTGTTGAAGAACAGTTATCTCCCTGTTATTGCCCTAATTCAGGTATAAATAGTTAACTGCTGGATGCTTTAGTTAGTCAGGTAGAAGTAGCATCATATAAACAATTAGTCATCTCAAAAGATAGGAGAACATAGGACAAGAAGAAGTCAATTATTCATTCACTTAGTCTCATGAAAAGCATATATATGACTAGAATAAACAGGTAAGGAGATAGTATTTTGAAATATTTAAGAACTAAATTTCTGAAGTCAAGTACTTATCTTCATATTCCTGCCTTACCATAACCTACCTGGATGAACCTGGAAAGGTTGCCTAAAACTTATGCGCCTCAGGTTCCTTATCTATGAACTGTGGATTATAATCATTGTGAGAATTAGAGATAAACCACATAATGTATTTAACAATATTGCACACATAGTAAACACTCTAGAAATGTTAGCTGATATCTTAGTGTGATTTGCAAATTAACTTGAAGAGAGAAATGTTTATTTCTTCATCCAGAAGCACATCTTATTTGATGAGCTTTATCAGAGTTTTATTTTTCAATTAGAAACAAATTATCCTTAGAAGTGATACTTGAAAGTTATTGCCAGCTTTTGAAACCTTAGTGTTTATCCATTTTCCAATTCTATAAGCTGAGATCAGTTTTCTGAAGAATAAGACATTCACTTATTAAGTGATTACTCTTTTATTAGAGTACTCATTTATTAAGTTTTCATATTTATAGAGACTCTGGGACAGAAATGTGTGGGGCAGTTATCCTTGGAAGCTAAAGAACACATATAAGATTGAAAACCTGAAGAAAAGAAATCAGGCTCCTAGAAGTCTTTTTCCCCACATTGGCAAAGAAGAGAAAATATATAATTAGGATTCAGAGTACTTGAATGTTTTCCTTCCACTAATAAA
Organism: Tamandua tetradactyla; assembly: GCF_023851605.1. NCBI lineage: Eukaryota > Metazoa > Chordata > Mammalia > Pilosa > Myrmecophagidae > Tamandua > Tamandua tetradactyla. Next base: position 122,151,885 of record NC_135333.1, read on the forward strand.
CCTGGTGATATCCAACCATCTATTCTCAATTTCAAAATTAAGGGAAAAGACTTCCTGGAAGATGGCGGCTTAGTAAGACGCGCGGAACTTAGTTTCTTCTCCAGGACAGCTACTAGGGGAGTAGAAACGATACAGAAAGCGCCCAAAGCCACAACAGAGATAAAAAAGACAGCGTACCCCATCCTGGAACGGCTGGCTGGCTGAGAGAAGCAGCTCGGGTGGGATCGCTGAGGCGCGCGGGCCTTACCGGGCGGGGTGGCAAGCGGCCGGAGTTACTCCCTTCCCCCTTCCCGGGCCGGCTGGGAAAATTGGAGAGGTGGTCCCCTGAAACCAAGGCGACTGGCGCCCACACCACGTGCAGCCCCCGGACCAACTGAGAGAATTGGATCGGAAACCCCCAGGCCGCGGAGAACGGTGACGGGTGGGGGAGGCCCCTTCCAAACCCGTGACGCCCGGGGAACGTGCACTCTCTCGGGTGGGCCGCTGCCGCTGGCGCCCTCCCACCACGCTTGTTGCCCAGGGCCGACTAGGAAATTCGGACGAACTCTTTCCCTGGCTGCGGCGACCAGCAACCCTCCCTGCGTTCGGACCCCGGGCCGGCTCAAGCCGCTTCGGCTAGCGAACCCCCAGGACGGCGAGAGTTTTCCAAAGTTTAAGGTCCCACAGCACCTTTTACTGGTGGGACCCACAGACAAACGTGTGCCACGAGTGCCACCTACTGGGCAGGATAAGAAAAACAGAACCCAGAGATTTCACAGAAAAATATTACAACCTTGCTGGGTCCAACACCAAGAGAAATCTGAATAAATGCCCAGACGCCAGCAGCAGAAGGTAACTGTCCACGCTCAAAAGATTGAGAATATGGCTCAGTCAAAGGAACAAACCAATAGCTCAAATGAGACACAAGAGCTGAGACAACTAATCCTGAATATACGAACAGAAATGGAAAACCTCTTCAAAAATGAAATCGATAAATTGAGGGAGGACATGAAGAGGACATGGGCTGAACATAAAGAAGAAATAGAAAAACTGAAAAAACAAATCGCAGAACTTATGGAAGTGAAGGATAAAGTAGCAAACATAGAAAAAATAATGGATAGCTACAATGATAGATTTAAAGAGACAGAAGATAGAATTAGTGATTTGGAGGATGGAACATCTGAATTCCAAAAAGAAACAGAAACTATAGGGAAAAGAATGGAAAAATTTGAACAGGGTATCAGGGAACTCAAGGACAATATGAACCGCACAAATATATGTGTTGTGGGTGTCCCAGAAGGAGAAGAGAAGGGAAAAGGAGGAGAAAAACTAATGGAAGAAATTATCACTGAAAATTTCCCAACTCTTATGAAAGACCTAAAATTACAGATCCAAGAAGTGCAGCACACCCCAAAGAGATTAGACCCAAATAGGCGTTCTCCAAGACACTTACTAGTTAGAATGTCAGAGGTCAAAGAGAAAGAGAAGATCTTGAAAGCAGCAAGAGAAAAACAATCCATTACATACAAGGGAAACCCAATAAGACTTTGTGTAGATTTCTCAGCAGAAACCATGGAAGCTAGAAGACAGTGGGATGATATATTTAAAATACTAAAAGAGAAAAACTGCCAACCAAGACTCCTATATCCAGCAAAATTGTCCTTCAAAAATGAGGGAGAAATTAAAACATTCTCAGACAAAAAGTCACTGAAAGAATTTGTGACCAAGAGACCAGCTCTGCAAGAAATACTAAAGGGAGCACTAGAGTCAGATACAAAAAGACAGAAGAGAGAGATATGGAAAAGAGTGTAGAAAGAAGGAAAATCAGATATGATATATATAATACAAAAGGCAAAATGTTAGAGGAAAATATTATCCAAACAGTAATAACACTAAATGTCAATGGACTGAATTCCCCAATCAAAAGACATAGATTGGCAGAATGGATTAAAAAACAGGATCCTTCTATATGCTGTCTACAGGAAACACATCTTAGACCCAAAGATAAACATAGGTTGAAAGTGAAAGGTTGGGAAAAGATATTTCATGCAAATAACAACCAGAAAAGAGCAGGAGTGGCTATACTAATATCCAACAAATTAGACTTCAAATGTAAAACAGTTAAAAGAGACAAAGAAGGACACTATATACTAATAAAAGGAACAATTAAACAAGAAGACATAACAATCATAAATATTTACGCACCGAATCAGAATGCCCCAAAATACGTGAGGAATATACTGCAAACACTGAAAAGGGAAATAGACTCATATACCATAATAGTTGGAGACTTCAACTCACCACTCTCATCAAGGGACAGAACATCTAGACAGAGGATCAACAAAGAAATAGAGAATCTGAATATTACTATAAATGAACTAGACTTAATAGACATTTATAGGACATTACATCCCACAACAGCAGGATACACCTTTTTCTCAAGTGCTCATGGATCATTCTCAAAGATAGACCATATGCTGGGTCACAAAGCAAGTCTCAACAAATTTAAAAAGATTGAAATCTTACACAACACTTTCTCGGACCATAAAGGAATGATGTTGGAGATCAATAATAGGCAGAGTGCCAGAAAATTCACAAATACGTGGAGGCTCAACAACACACTCCTAAACAACGACTGGGTCAAAGAAGAAATTGCAAGAGAAATTAGCAAATACCTCGAGGCGAATGAAAATGAAAACACAACATATCAAAACTTATGGGACGCAGCAAAGGCAGTGCTAAGAGGGAAATTTATTGCCCTAAATGCCTATATCAGAAAAGAAGAAAAGGCAAAAATTCAGGAATTAACTATCCATTTGGAAGAACTGGAGAAAGAACAGCAAGCTAACCCCAAAGCAAGCAAAAGGAAAGAAATAACAAAGATTAGAGCACAAATAAATGAAATTGAAAACATGAAAACAATAGAGAAAATCAATAAGGCCAGAAGTTGGTTCTATGAGAAAATCAATAAGATTGATGGGCCCTTAGCAAGATTGACAAAAAGAAGAAGAGAGAGGATGCAAATAAATAAGATCAGAAATGGAAGAGGAGACATAACTACTGACCTCACAGAAATAAAGGAGGTAATAACAGGATACTATGAACAACTTTACGCTAATAAATACAACAATTTAGAGGAAATGGACAAGTTCCTGGAAAGACATGAACAACCAACTTTGACTCAAGAAGACATAGATGACCTCAACAAACCAATCATAAGTAAAGAAATTGAATTAGTCATTCAAAAGCTTCCTAAAAAGAAAAGTCCAGGACCAGATGGCTTCACATGTGAATTCTACCAAACGTTCCAGAAAGAATTAGTACCAATTCTCTTCAAACTCTTCAAAAAAATCGAAGTGGAGGGAAAACTACCTAATTCATTCTATGAAGCCAACATCACCCTCATACCAAAACCAGGCAAAGATATTACAAAAGAAGAAAACTACAGACCAATCTCTCTAATGAATACAGATGCAAAAATCCTCAATAAAATTCTAGCAAATCGTATCTACAACACATTAAAAGAATTATACATCATGACCAAGTAGGATTCATCCCAGGTATGCAAGGATGGTTCAACATAAGAAAATCAATTAATGTAATACACCATATCAACAAATCAAAGCAGAAAAATCACATGATCATCTCAATTGATGCAGAGAAGGCATTCGACAAGATTCAACATCCTTTCCTGTTGAAAACACTTCAAAAGATAGGAATACAAGGGAACTTCCTTAAAATGATAGAGGGAATATATGAAAAACCCACAGCTAATATCATCCTCAATGGGGAAAAATTGAAAACTTTCCACCTAAGATCAGGAACAAGACAAGGATGTCCACTATCACCACTATTATTCAACATTGTGTTGGAGGTTCTAGCCAGAGCAATTAGACAAGAAAAAGAAATACAAGGCATCAAAATTGGAAAGGAAGAAGTAAAACTATCACTGTTTGCAGACGATATGATACTATACGTCGAAAACCCGGAAAAATCCACAACAAAACTACTAGAGCTAATAAATGAGTACAGCAAAGTAGCAGGTTACAAGATCAACATTCAAAAATCTGTAGCATTTCTATACACTAGTAATGAACAAGCTGAGGGGGAAATCAAGAAACGAATCCCATTTACAATTGCAACTAAAAGAATAAAATACCTAGGAATAAATTTAACTAAAGAGACAAAAAACCTATATAAAGAAAACTACAAAAAACTGCTAAAAGAAATCACAGAAGACCTAAATAGATGGAAGGGCATACCGTGTTCATGGATTGGAAGACTAAATATAGTTAAGATGTCAATCCTACCTAAATTGATTTACAGATTCAATGCAATACCAATCAAAATCCCAACAACTTATTTTTCAGAAATAGAAAAACCAATAAGCAAATTTATCTGGAAGGGCAGGGTGCCCCGAATTGCTAAAAACATCTTGAGGAAAAAAAACGAAGCTGGAGGTCTCGCACTGCCTGACTTTAAGGCATATTATGAAGCCACAGTGGTCAAAACAGCATGGTATTGGCATAAAGATAGATATATCGACCAATGGAATCGAATAGAGTGCTCAGATATAGACCCTCTCATCTATGGACATTTGATCTTTGATAAGGCAGTCAAGCCAACTCACCTGGGACAGAGCAGTCTCTTCAATAAATGGTGCCTAGAGAACTGGATATCCATATGCAAAAGAATGAAAGAAGACCCATCTCTCACACCCTATACAAAAGTTAACTCAAAATGGATCAAAGATCTAAACATTAGGTCTAAGACCATAAAACAGTTAGAGGAAAATGTTGGGAGATATCTTATGGATCTTACAACTGGAGGCGGTTTTATGGACCTTAAACCTAAAGCAAGAGCACTGAAGAAGGAAATAAATAAATGGGAACTCCTCAAAATTAAACACTTTTGTGCATCAAAGAACTTCATCAAGAAAGTAGAAAGACAGCCTTCACAATGGGAGACAATATTTGGAAATGATATATCAGATAAAGGTCTAGTATCCAGAATTTATAAAGAGATTGTTCATCTCAACAACAAAAAGACAGCCAACCCAATTACAAAATGGGAAAAAGACTTGAACAGACACCTCTCAGAAGAGGAAATACGGATGGCCAAGAGGCACATGAAGAGATGCTCAATGTCCCTGGCCATTAGAGAAATGCAAATCAAAACCACAATGAGATATCATCTCACACCCACCAGAATGGCCATTATCAACAAAACAGAAAATGACAAGTGCTGGAGAGGATGCGGAGAAAGAGGCACACTTATCCACTGTTGGTGGGAATGTCAAAGGGTGCAACCACTGTGGAAGGCAGTTTGGCAGTTCCTCAAAAAGCTGAATATAGAATTGCCATACGACCCAGCAATACCATTGCTAGGTATCTACTCAAAGGACTTAAGGGCAAAGACACAAACGGACATTTGCACACCAATGTTTATAGCAGCATTATTTACAATTGCAAAGAGATGGAAACAGCCAAAATCTCCATCAACAGAAGAGTGGCTAAACAAACTGTGGTATATACATACGATGGAATATTATGCAGCTTTAAGACAAGATAAACTTATGAACCATGTAATAACATGGATGGACCTAGAGAATATTATGCTGAGTGAATCCAGCCAAAAACTAAAGGACAAATACTGTATGGTCCCACTGATGTGAACGGACATTCGAGAATAAACTTGAAATATGTCATTGGTAACAGAGTTCAGCAGGAGTTAGAAACAGGGTAAGACAATGGGTAATTGAAGCTGAAGGGATACAGACTGTGCAACAGGACTAGATACAAAAACTCAAAAATGGACAGCACAATAATACCTAATTGTAAAGTAATCATGTTAAAACACTGAATGAAGCTGCATCTGAGCTATAGGTTTTTGTTTTGTTTTGTGTTGTTTTGTTTTGATTTTACTATTATTACTTTTATTTTTTTCTCTATATTAACATTCTATATCTTTTTCGGTTATGTTGCTAGTTCTTCTAAACCAATGCAAATGTACTAAGAAATGATGATCATGCATCTATGTGATGTTGTTAAGAATTAATGATTGCATGTGTAGAATGGTATGATCTCTAAATGTTGGGTTAATTTCTTTTTTTCCGTTAATTAAAAAAAAAAAAAAGAGAAGGGATAATTGGAGCTGAAGGGATACAGACTGTACAACGGGACTGGATATAAAAACTCAGAAATGGACAGCACAATACTACCCAATTGTAATGCAATTATGTTAAAACACTGAATGAAGCTGCATGTGAGGTATAGGTTTTTTGTTTTTGTTTTTTTTGTTTTTTTTTCTTTCTATTATTGTTTTAATTCTTATTCTGTTGTCTTTTTATTTCTTTTTCTAAATCGATGCAAATGTACTAAGAAATGATGAATATGCAACTATGTGATGTTATTAAGAATTACTGATTGTACATGTAGATTGGAATGATTTCTAATTGTTTTGTTAATTCTTTTTTTAATTAATAAAAAAAAATAAAAAAAAATAGAAAGCAGAAAAAAAAAATTAAGGGAAAGAATAAAATACAAACTATGTTTAAGATTGTAAATATGTTTCTATCTACAGATGATAATTTTATATAAATGGGACTTTCACCCATCACGATAAGGTGTTTTCCCCACAAAGGCTAGGTCAAGTCTACTTAAAATCTAGGCCTAAGAGTCACCCCCAAGAGAGCCTCTTTTGTTGCTCAGATGTGGCTTCTCCAGCCAACATGATGAGCAGTCTCACCACCCTGCCCCTCTCTGCATGGGACATGATTCCCAGGGCTGTCGACCTTCCTGGCAATGTGGGACAGAGATCCTGGAATGAGCCGAGAATTAACATCAAGGGATTGCGAGAACCTTCTCGATCAAGAGGGAAGAGTGAAATGAGACTAAGTGTCAATGGCTGAGAGATTCCAAACTGAGTCAAGAGGTTATCCTGGAGGTTATTCTTATGCATTAAGTAGCTATCACCTTGTTATTCAAGATGTAGTGGAGAGGCTGGAAGGAACTGCCTCAAAATGTAGAGCTGTGTTCCAGTAGCCATGTTTCTTGATGATGATTGAACAATGATATAGCTTTCACAATGTGACTCTGTGATTGTGAAAACCTTGTGTCTGATGCTCCTTTTATCTACCGTATCAACAGATGAGTAGAACATATAGAATAAAAATAAATAATAGGGGGAACAAATGTTAAAATAAATTTAGTTTGAAATGCTAGTGGTAAATGAAAGTGAGGGGTAAGGGGTATGGTATGTACAATCTTTTTTTTTCCGTTTTCTTTTTATTCCTTATTCTGTTGTCTTTTTATTTTTTTTTCTAAATCGATGCAAATGTTCTAAGAAATGACAAATATGCAACTATGTGATGATATTAAGAATTACTGATTATGTATGTAAAATGGAACGATATATTAATATTTTTATTTGTTGTTAATTTTTTTAATTAATAAATTTAGAAAGATAAGGTGTTTTCAGTAAATAGACTGGGGAACACAAAAGAGTGTGGAAGATGTGGTTAAGTTACTAGGGCAGATTTAATGGAGGTATTCTGAATTGGCACAATGTTACAGAAGATCAGGGCACCAAGAAAAGCCCAGAAGAGATTTTGAAGGCTGACTACCATTGAGACGTGAATTCAAGTAGAGAGAGATGAATTAAGAAACTTTATCAGGGCACTCCTCTACAAAGGCTAAAAGGATTTAGAAAGTAGAATACAATGTATTACAACTAGCAAGTGTTCTATTAATGATGAATGCACCTGACAATGAGGCACCACTTGTGAGATTCTGGAGGTCATTGAAGGGATTAAGGCAGAGCAATGACATCATTCGATATATCTGTTTTAAAGATCCCTCTGGTTGTTGTATAGAAAATGGATTTTAGATAATATTTTTCTTGGGTTTGTTCCAATTTTGAAAGAGTAGAGAGTAGAAAGGTAATAGTCATTTTAAATGAGTATATTTGACTGTGGAATTGAGAGACGGTAGAAACTAAAAGTAGGAGCGGTTTTAGGAACTCTATATTTTAATTATAATCAAATCTATTTAATTTCACTGAAAGAATATACATAGCATTTTTGATCAGAAGGATTATTAGAATTAATTTTAAAATCCCATATGTTACAATAATATAAATACTTAACAAATCCTTTTATCATGCGTAGTATATGCCAGACAATTTTCTAAGGGGTTTAAATGTATAAACTCATTCATTCCTTTGAATAACACTATGAGGTAAGTAAATTATTTTCAATAATTTATATATGAAAAACTAAGGCACAAAGGTTAATAACTTGCTAAATGTACATGCTAGAGTGATTCAGAATTTGAGTCCAGACAGTCAGGCTCCAGAGCCCATTACCTTCATTGATATGCTAGGCTGCTCCTCTGCCACCATTATATGATTTATGATCATGATTTTTACATAGCTGATATCAGAAAGAGCTTCATTTCCAGGTTTTGCTTTTTGTATTTTGTTTGTTTGATCTGGGAATCCCTATGCCATAGATTTAGTATTAAGATAAAATAAGATTGCTTACTACCAGCTTTCTGGCCATACTATTGTTTGAATCTAGGAGCAGCATAAGCCACCACTGCAATCACATTACCAAATAGAATAATATTGGCTTGCCTTACTTTTTCACTTTAATACCACTTTTAACCCATTTGAAATCCTACCCCTGTACCATTTCTACTTTATTTTTACCACAGAACATGTAGGAATCAAAGGTCAGTGATGAAAAATTACACAGTGTTAACAACATTCATCCTGGTGGGACTGACAAATGACCCGAATCTACAGATTCTGCTTTTTATCTTTTTGCTCATCACCTGTATGCTGAGTGTGGTTGGGAATCAGACCATCATCACATTCACCTTTGTAGATGCTTGTCTTAAAACTCCTATGTACTACTTTCACTGGAATTTGTCCTTTTTAGAAATCTCTTTTACCGCTGTCTATATTCCCAGATACCTGTATACACTTGCCACTGGGGACAATACAGTTACCTATAATTCTTGTGCCAGTCAATTATTTTTTGTTGTTGTCCTGGGTGTGACTGAGGCTTTTCTCCTGACAGCTGTCTTATGACCATTGCATAGCCATCTGCAAGCCCCTACATTACACGACCTTCATGAATAACAGAGTCTGCATCAAGTTCCTTGTTGGCTGTTACGTGTTGGCTCTGATCACTGTCTTTCCACCATATATCATGGGCTTTGACCGTAAGTTTTGTGACTCCAATGACATAGATAACTTTGGCTGTGATGCTGGTCCCATCCTGAATATTTCCTGCTCTGACCCAGAGTTCATAAAATGGTTTGTCTTGGTAATAGCCATATTGACACTCATTTTCACCTTGGTGTGTGTAATTATGTCCTACACATGTATTATCAAGATCATTCTGTGCAGCAAAGGAAAAAGGCTTTTTCCATTTGCTTTTCCCATATAACCATGGTTTCCATCACTTATGGAAGCTGCATCTTCATCTATATCAAACCACATACAAAAGAGGGGGGTGCAATGAATAAGACAGTGTCAGCACTCACGACTTCAATTGCCCCTGTTGTGAATCCCTTCATTTATAATCTGTGGAACAAGCAAGTGATACACAGTTTTAAAGATATAATCAAAAAGGTCACATCTATTGCAAAGAATGAAAGGACTATTGAATAGAAAAGGTAAAAATGTAAAAGAGTTCCCTATACCCACTTTTGACACTTTTATTGTGATATATTCACTTATTATAAAAGTCACCAACTGTAAGTGTACAATTCAATAAATTCTAGTAAATTAATAAAGTTGTACAAATATCACCACAATCCCAGTTTAAGAATATTCCCATCATACCCAAGAGTTTTCCTAATGACAATTTGTAATTAATACCCGCTTCCTACTACCAGCCCCAGATAACCACAGAACTGCTTTCCATCTCTATAAATTTGCCTTATCACATAAATTAAAATATATGATATATAGTATTTTTGGGGGCTTCTTTCATTTAGCATAATGTTTTTGAGATTCATCCATGTTGTAGCATGTATCAGTAATACATTTCTTTTTATTGAAAATAGTATTCCATTTCATGTATATGCTATATTTTATTTATTAAACAGTTGAGAGACATTTACATTGTTTCCATGTCATTATAAAAGCATATATTTTAATATTATTTATATCTATAATTAGGAATTACATAGTATGTATGGTATGCATGGTAACTGCCAAATTGTTTTCCAAAGTTGTATCATTTTATATTCTTACTAGCAATGTGCAGGGTCCAGTTTCTTCAGACACTCACCAACACTTGATTTTCTCAGTCTTTTTTATTATGATCTTTCTCATGGGTGTATAACGGTATGTCATTGTGAGTTTAATTTGTATTTCTTTAATGACTAATGAATTGAGCATCTTTTCATGTGCTTATTATCCATTTGAATGAGAATGTCCTCTTATTCTATTTGATAAGAATGCTATAAATCTTATTTATAAAAGTCAAAATTCAGTATTCACAGAATTACACATTCCTATTATATATATGTGTCTTGTTAATACTGGATAATCAACTATAGACATCAAAGTTAAGAAGTTATTAGAATTAACAAAATGGAAATAACAATTTATACTGGATTGCTGTTACTTTTGAAAAATATTCACCATAACTATTTTAGCTCCTGTAAAAGATAATCAAAACAGCACATCATTAAATCTGGTTTATAAAATTATTATCAAAGAATTCAAACTTCTTAGGGTACATACCGTTTTTTCATTTTGCCAATCCTTGCTTCCACTTTATCAACATGAATAAATATCATAAAAATAAGGGGGAGACTTCTGAGAAAATGGCAGAATAGGATGGGTCACGTTCACCCCTGCTCCAAAGAACAGCTAGCCAAGAGACATAAAAATGACCAGGACAGTGATTCCAGGGTGCAAGTGACCTGAAAGGTCTTCTGCTTAAAAAAGCTGAGGAATTGAGACCTAGAGAACCAAAGTCCATCCAGCTAGTGCAAACAGCCTAAAGTGCTCCTTTCCAAATGGAAGCCTGGAGCTCTCCTGAGTGTATCGACAGGGAGACAGGGCCTAGGAAGTGAGCCAAGCCACGTTTCCTGAAATGACACTTCCATGTGTGCCCCTCCCCCCCACACAAACACCCACTCCAAGATCTGAGACCCTCATACACACACCCAGACCCACACTCCTGCTTATGAAAAGGAAGGTTAATGTAGTTAAGATGTCAGTTCTACCCAAATTGATCTACAGATTCAACACAATACCAAACAAAATTTCAACAACCTACTATGAAGACATTAAAAAGCTATTTGCCAAATTCGTTCGTAATGGGAAGAGGCCTCGAATAGCTAAAAATTCCTTTAAAAAGAAGAGCAAAGTGGGAGGATTAATACTTCCTAAATTCAAAGCTTATTATAAAGCCTTAGAGGTCAAAACAGTATGGTGCTGGCATAAAGATAGAAGTATTGAACGATGGAATAAAATCGACAGCATAGAAATAGACTACCAAATCTATGGTCAGCTAATCTTTGACAAGGCCCCCAAATCCACTGAACAAGGACAAAATACTGTTTTCAATAAGTGGGCATGGGAGAACTAGATATCAATAGACAAAAGAATGAAAGAGGACCCTTACCTTAAACCCCATACAAAAATAATCTCAAAGTGGATCAAAGACCTAAATAAAAGAACCACTACTATAAAACTCCTAGAAGAAAATGTAGAGAAACATCTTCAAGATATAGTCAAAAGAAGTAGGTTCCTAAACTTTACACTCAAAAGTACAAGTACTGAAAGAAAAAAGACTTTGTCAAAAAGAGGAAGAAGCTACTAACTCAATGGGAGAAAACTTTTGGACATTACATATCAGAAAAAGATTTGGTATCCTGTGTACATAAAGAAATCATACAACTCAACAACAAAAGAACAAACAATCCAATTATAAAATAGGCTAAAGATATAAATAGACATTTTTCTAAAGTGCAAATACAGATAGCTAAAAAGCACCTGAAGAGATGCTCATTTTCATTAGCTATAAGGGAAATGCAGATTATGAATACGATGGAGATACTACCTCACACCTATAAGAATGGCTGCTATTAAACAAAAAGGAAACTAAAATTTTGGAGATGTGGATAATCGAAGCACTTATGCACTGCTTGTGGAAATGAATAATGGTACAGCCACTATGGAAACTAGTCTGGCAGTTCCTTAGAAAACTAGATATCAAGTTGCCCAATGAACTGGCAAACTACTGCTCAGTAAATATCCAGAAGAGCTGAAAGCAGTGATACAAACAGACATTTGCACAAAGATGTTCATAGCAGCATTATTCACAATCACCAAAAGTTGGAAACAATACAAGTAGCCATCAACAGACTAGTAGAGAAACAACATGTTGTATATACATATGATGGAATATTATACAGCAGTAAAATGAAATGATGTCTGCAAGCACAGGACAAGATAGATGAACCTTGAGGACATAATGCTGAGTGAAATAAGACAGATACGAAAAGATAGATACTGTATAATTTTGCTTTTATGACCATGGTAAAGGTAAACTCAGAGGCTTATCATACAGTATACTGGGGACCTAGAGATACACAGATGATAGAGGGTGAACGGGCCAATAAGGTGAACTTAAGTATAAGAGAATGGATAGAAATGAAGGCAGTTCATTAATGGATCTATAATAATATTGCCATATTGAAGGTGAACATGATTGAAAGTGGTTGTAGAGAGCCATTTATCCCACTGGTTAACACCACTAATATAAATAAGTTCTTGAATGAACTACTTCAAAGGTATGAATCTTGTACAAAGAGTATATAACATCAGGGTGGGGGGTTAAACTACTATTCCATGCTATGGACTATGTTTAACAAGAAGATGTCAACAGTACCACAGCAATACCAGGAGTAAAAAATGGGGAGAAGGAACAACAGTTAAGGGGAGGTTTTAATTTTCTATTTGGTGAGGTGTAGGAGCCAAAGAGTTAACAGAAAACCTGCGGAATTTATTGGAAGTGACTGGCTTCAGAGTGACCTTGAGGAGGTCTGCTGCAAACAGCGAGCTCCCAGCCGTGAGCCTTACCTGGGGACGAAGGGGAAGAACATGTTCTGCAAACAGACTTCTTTTGTTCCTACTTTCGCACACGAAGTATGGAATGTTCCCTTTTTGCTACCCAGATATCCAGGAGGCTAGATTGAAAGTAACAAGAGAACAAGGGAGTAATATACTGAAAAAACAGGCTTGGTCAGCAAAAGAGCTTTGAGAAATGATATAAAATAAAGCAGCTGGAGCTCTTCGGGGCTGCAGTCATCTTGTCTGTCTTCTGTGTCTGTCTGTGTGACTCATTCCGCAGGAAGTGTCCACATCCGTGTTTCTTATTTCACAGGGGTTGCTGAAAGACTGCAACAGTGAGGGTGTTTTTACTGGTTATTTTTCTCTTGGGAGCAATGAAAATCGTCTAAATTTGAGAATATTGATGGACTATTAACTTTAGACATCTTACATAATGCTTAATGGTTGGAGGTAGCTAAAGGACACACTGACTGGGAAGTAGAATGGTGAACTGTGTTATATACATATGACTAAATATTGTGCTACAGAAAAAAACAAAGATGCGAGGCATGCAGAGTTGTGAATGAAACTGTGGAACATTATGTAATGCAAAATAAGTCAGAAACAAAGCAGCAAATATTGTATGGTTTCATTTAGAAAATACTTATAAGAAAATTGGGGCCTAGACTGTAAACTCTTATAGCAGTTACATTTAGTCTGGAGTGTAATTGTTGTTTCTAGATTTTGAGAGGCTGTGCTGTAATATGTGTAATCTGGTATTTCCCTCGAACTCTGGGTACCTGTGTGACATCTAATACTCAGAGGAGTTCTGTAGTTATGAAGGTCAACATTGCCACATACAACTGCTAAAGAAATTGGAAAAGACATCAGGTTTTCATTAGAGATAAGAACAAAACCAATCAGGTCAGGAGTAAGGTAAATCAGAACACAACAGTGTGCAGGTTTGAATCTGTTGTGTACCCCAGAAAAGCCATGTCCTTTAATCCTTATTCACTATTGCTGGATGGGATCTTTTATACTGTTTCCATGGAGATGTGACCCACCCAATTCTGGGTGGTGACTTCTGATTAGTTGGTTTCCATTGAAATGTGTCTCTGCTCATTCAAAGTGGCTTACTGGAGCCCTTTAAGAGGAAACCATTTTGGAAAAAGCTTTAGAGCCAACAGAGCCCACACAGCCAGAGATAGTCGGAGATGAAGGAAGAAAACACCTCAGGGGAAGCCATTGAAGATTCCTGGAAAGTAGGAAAGCAGACATTACCATATGCCTTTCCAACTGAGAGAGAAACCTTGAACATCATCAGCCCCCTTGAACCAAGGTATCTTTTCCTGGATGCCTTAATTTGGACATTTTTATGGCTTTGACTTAACTTGAACATTTTCATGGCCTTAGAACTGTAAACTTGCACCTTAATAAATTCCCCTTTTTAAAAACCATTCCTTTTCTGGTATATCACATTCTGGCATCTTACAGGCTACAACAAGGGGTAAGGAAGACATTGTCCATATTTTACAATTTCACCTATTCTATGAGAGTTTGAAAGGTTTATTTTGCCCAGGACCTAAGTTTTAGCTGAGCAAATGATCTAACTCAACCTATCTGGATAGATCAATTAAACAATCCAAATACAAGGGAACCCAGAATGGGAATGAGGGTTTTTAACTCTGTATAGCTTAATACAATACCTGGATAAATCCAAGAGTATGTTAGACAGATAATTAAAAAGTATTATCCAAATCCCTTAATGGATAGGAGGAAAAAACACAGAATTATTAAACTTTGCCAACAGGGGATAGTACCTGGTGAAGATAGCAGCATAGTGAGGTGTGAAATTTAATTCATCCCCGAGAGCAGCTAGTAAATAACCAGAAACTGTATAGAACAACTGCTGGGGAGAGGAGGCATCAGCAACTGGACACACATCATATATTTGTCTGGAATGGGTGAAACAGCCAAGATTCCACACAAAACTGTAGGTCTCCCAAGATACAGAGACCAGAATCCCTGCCCCCAGGCACAGAAGTATGGTTCCCTGAGGGGAAAGGAAACAAACTTTATTAGCAGCAAGGAGTTAGTTCAACCAAGCTCTAATTCTGGAATTAATAAATTCTGACTAAAGAAAACAGGCCCTGAGTATAGGAAAACATGGAGTAAGCACTGAAAGAACCAGGAGTTTTCACCCCGGCAGAGAAGAGGCAGGACTAACAGAAAGAAAAATATTAAAAACTAGAGGGACACCACAAAATACTGGAAAAGGGCTGGACCCCAAGAAAAGTAAGCACATACAGCCTTGGGACATATACAGCCACATACCAACCACAGCTCTTGATTAGCAAGTCTGGGGAGTGGGGGTATGACTCTGAAAAGGTTTTTTCTTTTTACTTCTTAACAGGTCATTAAAAAGAAGGGTGAAAAAAAAAAAAAGAAGTGTGAGCACTGTCAGGCTCCAGCACTGCCCTAAGCAAGGACAGAAGGTATGCCTGAGAGACAAATTAAAGTGAATGGTGACAATTCCTTGAAGAGTGTTCCCAAGAAAAAGGGGGGCAGGGACCAGCTCAAATGGAGGCTCTTCTTCAGGGAATTCAGGCCTCAGGGGCTGCAAGACAGAAGCAACCACAGCATGCCTACTACGTCAGCCTCAGTTTCAACCATGCCCCTAGCATGGAGAGGCTGTTAAAATTAAAATCACCACATAACTTTACTTTGGTGAGAAGCTATAGGCAGACAAGTGCCACATGCTGGACAGGATAAGAAAAGCATTGAGTCCAGAGGCTTCATAGGAAAGTCTGAAACCTGCTGGGTCTCACCCTCAAGGAAACTTGATACTGGCTACTCTCTCCTCCTGAGATGTGGGCCCATCTGGTCTCGAAAAATCAGACTGGGATTGATCAGATCTGAGGAGACCCACCTCAAAAAAAGGCCCCATATAAGCAGGGCAGAAACAGAAAAACAAGAACTGAAAATTTCTGATCAGTTAAACAGAACCTATACTAGAGGTCTAGGTAAGTTGAACTGAATGCCAAAGAACAGAGAGAGAACAACACCATCCAAAAAGAAAACCCTAGGTAAAACTATGAAAACAACCTCCAGAATTATTAAGGAAATCAAGTGCCTAGACATCAGCAAAAAAATGACAAGTCATACTAGGAAAATCAAAGATATAGATCAGTCAAAGGAACAAGCCAACATTTCAAATGAGATACAAGAGTTGAAAGAACTAATTCAGGATTTCCAAACAGACATGCAAAATCTGTTCAAAAATCAAATCAACAACTTGAAGGAGGATATAGAGAAGACATTGGGTGAACATAAAGAATTGAACGACAACATGAGGCACATGAGTATATGTGTTATGGGTGTCCCAGAAGAAGAAGAGAAGGGAAAAGGAGGAGAAAGACTAATGGATGGATTAATCCTTGAAAATTTCTCATCTCTTATGAAAAACATAAAATTACAGATCACAGAAGTGCAATATACCCCAAACAGAATAGATTCAAATAGACCTACTCTAAGACATTAATCAGATTGTCAAATGTCAAAGACAAAAAAGAGAATTTTGAAAACAGCAAGAGAAAAGCAATCCATCACATACAAGGGAAGCTCAATAAGACTATGTGTGTATTTCTCAGCAGAAACCATGGAGGCAAGAAGGCAGTGGTATGGTATATTTAAGATTCTGAAAGAGAAAAACTGTCAACCAGGAATTCTATAAACAGGAATACTGTTCTTCAAAAATGAGGGGGAGAGTATAATACTTTCAGAAAACCAGCCATGGAAAGAATTTGTGACAAAAAGGCTAACTCTATAATACCGAAGGAAGCTATACAAAAGCAGATAGGAAAAGACAGCAGAACGAGGTCTGGAGAAAAGTGTAGAAATGAAAAGTATCAATAAAGGTAAAAAGAGAAAAAAAATGGATCTGACATAAAATCCAAAAGAAAAAAATGATAGAAGAAAATACTGTTTTTGCAGTAATAATTGAACTCCCCAATCAAAAGACAGAGTGGATTAAAAAACAGGACCCATCTATATACAGTCAATAGGACATTCACTTTAGACCCAAGGACAAAAACAGATTGAAAGTGAAAGGTTGGCAAAAGATATTTCATACAAACAACAGCCAGAAAAGAGCAGGGGTAGCTGTACCAATATTCAACAAATTAGACCTCAAATGTAAAAACAATTTAGTCAAAGAGGGACACGTATTAATATAAGGAACTGTTCAACAAATAGACATTACAATCATAAATATTTTTTCACTGAGCCAAAGTTCCAAAATACAGGAGGCAAACACTGACAACACTGAAGGGAAAAGTAGACACTTCTACCATAATCATTGGAGACTTCAATTCACTGCTCAAATCAATGGACAGAACATCTAGACAGAGGATCAATAAGGAAACAGAGGTTTTGAATAATATGATAAATGTGCTAGATATAACAGATATTTGCATCCCACAGGATGCACATTTTTCTCAAGTGTTCATAGATCATTCTCAAGGATAGTCCATATGCTGGGTCACAAAGCAAGTCTCAATAAATTTAAAAAGATGAAATTATACAAAATACTTTCTTAGAGCATAATGGAATGAAATGAGAAATCAATAACAGGCAGAGGGTCAGATAATTCATGAATACATGGAGGCTAAAAAGCACACTCTTAAACAACCAGTGGGTCAAGGAAGAAATTAAAAGAGAAATCACTAAATATATCAAGGCAAATGAAAATGAAACACAATATGCCAGAATTTATGGGACACAGCAAAAACAGTGCTGAGAAGGAAATTTATTGCTTTAAAAGTCTATCTTAGAAAAGAAGAAAAAGCAAAAATCAAGTAATTAACTGTTCACTTGGAGGAACCAGAGAAAGAACAGCAAACTAAACCCAAAGCAAACAAAAGGAAAGAAATAACAAAGATTAGAGCAGAAATAAATGAAATTGAGAACATAAAAACAGAGAAAATCAACAAAAAAAATTTATCATTTTTTTTTTAGAAAATCAATAAAATCAATGGACCATCAGCTAGGCTGACAAAAAAAAAAAAAGAGAAAGAATGTAAATAAATAAAACCAGAAATGGTAGAATGGACATAACCACTGAACCGACAGAAAGAACAGAAGTAATAAGAAGATACTATGAGCAACTATATGCTAATAAGTTAGACAACATAGCTGAAAAGGACAACTTCCAAAAAGACATGAACAACCAATATTGACTTGAGAAGAAACAAATGACCTCAACAAACCAATCACAAGTAAAGAGATTGAATCACTTATCAAAAAGCTCCCAAAAAGAAAAGTCCAAGGTGAGATAGCTTCAACTGTAAATTCTACAAAGCACTCAAGAAAGAGTTAGTATGAATCCTGCTCAAAATCTTCAAAAAAGAATTGAAGAGGAGGGAAAATTACCTAACTCATTCTATGAAGCCAACATCACCTTAATACTAAACCGAGAAAAAAAATGCTACAAGAAAAGAAAATTATGGACCAATCTTTTTAATGAATATAGATGCAAAAATCCTAAACAAAATACTTACAAATTAAATGCAGCAGCACACTCAAAGTATTATGTATGATGACTAAATAAATTACTCCAGGTAGGTAAGGCTGGTTCAACACAAGAAAATCAATTAATCTAATATATACCATCAATAAATCAAAGCAGAGAAACCACATGATCATCTCAACTGATACAGGAAAGGCATTTGACAAAATTCAAGATCTTTTCTTGATGAAATCTCTTCAGAGGATAGGAATAAAGGGAACTACATCAACATGATAAAGGGAATATATGAAAAACCCATAGCTAATTTTATATACAATGGGGAAAGGCTGAACACTTTCCCTCTAAGATCAGGAGGAAGACAAGGATGCCCACTGTTATTGTCGTTATTCAACATTGTGCTGGTAGATCCAGCTAGCGTAATTAGGCAAGGAAAAGAAATAAAAGGCATACAAATTGGAAAGGAAGAAGTAAAATTTTCACTGTTTGCAGATGACATTTCACTATATGTTGAAATGGCTGAAAATCTACAGCAAAGCTACTAGAGCTAATGAATGAGTACAGCAAAGTAGCAGAGTACAACATCAAACCCAAAAGTCAGAATGAAGCTGAATATGAGCGTGATTGAAGGAGAAGGGCTGGGGGTATGTATGAAACCAGAAGGAAAGCTAGAGGATAAGGACTGAGGTGGTATAGTTTAGGAATGCTTAGAGTGGACAATGGTGGTGATTAAATGTAAAAATGTTCTGCATGAAGAGAACAAATGAATGCAACATTGCAAGGTGTTGAAAATGGGATGATAAACAGGGAAAATACAATCAATGCAACCTAGGGTCTATAGTCAACCGTAGAATAGTAATATCCTTCCACTGAATACAATGAAGGCATTATGCCAAAACTAAATGTCAACAAGTGGGGGATATAGGGAAGGGGTATTGATTCTTTCTGGAAGAAAAGAAAATGTCTTCATATAGATTATAGTGGAGAAATCATGGCACTTTTCTAAGGTTAGATTGTATGATGTGTGAATAAAACCATTTAAAAATTATCAGAGAAAAAGAAGTGCTAGAGAAAATGTGGAGAAAGAGATCTACCTATTCACTGTTGGTAGGGAAGCTGAGAGTTGCAGCCCCTCTGGAGGGCAGTGTGATGGTTCCACAGGAGACTAGAGGTGGGGTTGTCAAATGATCTCGTAACCCCATTGCTAGGTATATACCTGGAGGAACTAGAGTGGGGGCATGAATGAACATTTGCACACTGGTGTTTATGGTAGCAGTATTCATGATTCACAATGGATGGAGGTGGCCTAAGTGTACATTAACCAAGGAATTTAAAGGTTCCTGGATTGTAAGCACTATAGCAGTCACAGATATTCAGGAATTGTAACCGTTATTTTAAATTCTGATATACTGAGCTATTTCTATATAACCTCATCATTCTCTGAAGCTTTGGGTATTCATGTGACTCCTGAGACTAACAGTTAGGGCACTGAAGCTATGAAAGTCAGTATTGCCCCATACAGCAACTATTTAAGAAGCTGAAAAAGTGGTCAGACTTCAACTAGAGATATGAATGAAGTTGACCTGGATAGGACTAAGGTCAATCAGAATTTAGGATAAAAGATGATATGGTCTATATTTTAAAACCTTAACCTCTGTACAAGTCTAAAGGGAGAGATGTTTATTTGGTGCAAAATTTATATTTTGGGTAGTGCATTATCTAATTTAACTTGTACAGTCAGTTTACTTGAACACCATAATTACATGGAATCTTGAAAAGGGCATGAAATCTTGTTGGTTTGTACAGGTTAGTGTGATGCTCTATTTTCTCCTAGAGTAATTTGGACAGAGAATAAAAAATTATTGCGAAGTCCCCTTTGGGAACTGGGGAACAAGATGGAAATATTCAACTTCCCCAACTGGGGAATTCCTGATATTCGCACAGGCAGTAAGGAAAGTCAAAGAAATAGGCTGAGCCCTCAATCTGGGGGGTTGCCCCTATGAAACTTATTCTTGCAAAGGAGAAGCTAAGCCTGTTCATAATGATGCCTAAGAGTCACCCTCAGAGAACTTCTTTTGTTGCTCAGATGTGGCCTCTTCCTCCAAGTCAACTTGAAGTGAACTCATTGCCTTCCCCCTCTAGGTGGGACATGACTACCAGGGGTGTAAGTCTTCCTGGCTACATTGGACAGGACTCCTGGAATGAGCCAGGACCAGCATCATGGAATTGAGAAAGCCTTCTTGACCAAAAGGGGAAAGAGAGAAATGAAACAAAATAAAGTTTCAGTGGCTAAGAGATCTCAAATAGAGTCAAGACGTTATCCTGGAGGTAATTCTTATGGATTATATAGATACCCTTTTTAGCTTATGGGGTATTAAAGTGGCTGTAGAAAAGAACCTAAAACTGTTAAGCTGTGTACCAATATCCTTGATTATTGAAGACAATTGCATAACTATATAGCTTTTACAGTGCAACCATATGATTGTGAAGACCTTGTGTCTGATGCTTCTTTTATCCAGGGTATGGACAGACAAATCTTTAAAAGGATAAAAAATAAATAAATAATGGGGGGGGGATAAAGGGTAAAAAATTGTGTACATTGAAATACTAGTGGTCAATGAGAGGGAGGGGTAAGGGGTATGGGATGGAATGTACGAGTTTTTTTCTTTTTTCCTTTTATTTCTTTTTTTGGAGTAACACAAATGTTCTAAAAATGATCATGGTGAAAAACATAACTATGTGATGATATTGCAAGCCATTGTTGTATACTATGGATGGACTGTATGTTGTAAAGCATTAGTCAAGTCAAGTCAATAGGCCAAGTCAAAAGGCCAAGCCCTTGATCTTGAGGCTTGCTTTGTGACACTTATTTATGTAGCAGAGAAGTTTAGCCTACTTATAGTTAGGCCTAACTAAGAGTTACTTCCAGAGGACCTCTTTTGTTGGTCAGATATGGCCTCTCTCTCTCTAAACCAACTCTGCAAGTGAAATCATTACTCTCCCCCTTACATGGGACATGTCATCCAGTGGCGAAAGTTTCCCTGGCAATGTGGGATATGATTCCCAGGGATAAGCCTGGCCATGGCACCATGGGATCAACAATGCCATCCTGACCAAAAGAGGGGGGAAAAGTATAACAAATAAGGTATCAGTGGCTGAGAGAGTTCAAATAGAGTTGAGAGGCTACTCTGGAGGCTACTCTTATGCAACTGCAGTTAGACATTATTATTTATCATGGTTTGCCAAACCCCAACCAAAACCATTTCTATCAACACTAAAAAACACCTATGGCTTTATCTGAGGTTCTACAAAGTTTCCATGCACTATGATTACTTTCCAGAAACCCACAACTACCAGATGGGTTCCTAGGCCAGATAAGTCCTGAACACCACAGGCGCCAGCCTCTTCAGAATATCAACTAGTTCCATTCCCCTATTCCATATTATTGACAGCCCCTTCCAACATGAAAAATTAGAATGGGCACAGCCCAAATACCCATAAAGATCAAGAGAAAGATTCAAAGGAGAAAGTGGAGTTATAACAGAAATGATAGGATTTTACAAATGAGTATGATTGTGGAATCATTATATTGATTTTTTTTAGTCTCCAGTCCCTAGCAACCTCTAGAAGTTAAAACCTAAAACTGTGAAATTGTAACCCATACTGAACACTGAAATCTGTTCTACAACTGATTGATGCAGTGTGCTTTGAAATTTATTGCTTTTCTGTATATATTTTATTTTTCACAATAAAAAAGGAAAATTAAGCCAGCACAGTATGAAAATAAATTTGTTTCTAAAATATAAATAAATAGACAAGTAAGACACAAAAGGATGTATATATATTTAGCATAATTCTATTTATACAAACATGTAAAATAGACAAAAGTAGACAATATTAATTAATATAGAATACACTGATGATAGAATTATAGCCAAAAATAAAGAAATGATCATAGAAATAGAAGCATACTTGTTGTGGGGAAGGGGCAAAGGGAAACATGAAGTAGAAATGTTAGTGGAATTTTTCTATGGTTGTGGCAATAATATATTTCATAAACTGAATGTGTAGTTAAATTTCAATGATTATTTTATGTTGGTGTTTTCAAAAGTGCACAAATGTTTCATATATACTTTATTTATAAATGAATTGCTAAATTAATAATTAAGGAAAAATGACCCTAGAAACTTTGATCTTTAATCAAGAGAATACTTTCCTCAGATTTATGTGAATTAATTTGAATAGCTACATGAAAGAGATAACTTTCTAAGAAATAACCAAAAAATTGACCCAGGAAGGCAGAAAGAACTTAACTGATTATCGTGAGGAGATTTCCATTGATAAAGAAATATTTTTCAAAATGCAGCTAGCCAGCTTACATAGTTTCATAGGAAAACTTTTCAAATCCTTTAAAGAGTCAATAACTCTAATATTTAAACTGTTCCAGAGAATGGAGGGAAAGGGAAACCTCTCAGTTATTTCTATGAAGTAAGCATGGTATCAATAAAAATCCTAACAAAGATAACAATTAAAAGAATAGAAGGAAAGAGGGAGGAAGGAAAAAAGGGGAGGAAATCACAGGAAAATATCATTTCTATATACTGTCATAACACAGACCTAGGAGACCTGATAGTTTATATATATATATCTTAATTTCTGTTTCAACAAATGCTACTGTTTCAACAGTATCCAAATGTTTTTTCTTGGTAAAATTGTCAAGTTACATATTTCCCCTTCCATTGCTTCTTGGGTTTTATAGAATTTTAAGACATTGTGCTTGCTGTTAATCCTTCTGGATAACTTCTGAGATTGAACCCTTTGACAATGATTATTGCTTCTTGAATCAAAATCATTTTTCTACGATCTTGAGGATGTGGCTTTTATATGTTTCTCATCCACTAAAACCATATTTGTACACATTCCCTGAAAAAGGCCTTCCCAGAGATTTAGCAAGTAAGAGGACAATTACCACTTGCTTAGGATCTGGAGGATGGTAGACATTGAAGGACCCCAAAAAATGCTGAGTTGAAGAAAAAGAAAATGATCAAGGAGGAAATTTCTGTCCTGGACAACCAGTTTGTTCTCCTTTCCGACACTTGGTCTGGTGCAGCTTAGGAGTTCTCAGAGTCCGTGATCTGGATCCTTCCAACCATGGACAGGGGTTATAGAGTCACTCACAGCAGTAAGTAGGAATCCCATGAATATCTAGGCAAAGGAACCCAAGTCCACAGAGACCCAAGGCAGAACACAAGCTGCTCAGGAGTGCTCCTTACAAAAGAGTCCCCACGGTGCAGTCAGGGAAAAGACCATGGTAGAACTGCTGGCAAGAACAGTTGTGCCTCACTCAATCCAGTTACTGTTGGCTAAACCACCAAAACACAAAACAGACTTTCCTGAACTGACCAGCTTTCCTAGATGGAACCCATCTGGCTACCCAGGACAGTATATTGGGAAAAAACTGGAGGCAGAAAAGTGTCACAGGGAGGGGATAAACTAAGTTGCTATAGGACAGGATGGGTTCCAGACCTGAAAAGTGTAAAAAAAATGGGACACTCAGTGAGGGAGAGAATTTAAATAAATCATAGGAGCTGGGGAGACAATTCTGCACAAATACAAACAGAAAAGATCAAGATTCCCAGAGAAGGGACAGAGGAAAAGAAGTTTTTCCTGGAGGTGAAACAATCACAGGAAAAAACTGCAGTCTTAAAATTTGCTCCACTTATTCAGGGCAAGAATCACAAGAAGAATGAAGAAAATCTAAGGTGTTAAATATGGGTTGTTCTGAAGATATGGAATAAGTTGGACCAAGTATCAAAGAAGAGCCTTAACACAAAGCCAATCAACAATAAAACCCTACACAAGAGGGGGAAACTAACCTTCAGAGTTAACTCATCAGTATAATCAGATGCCTAGACATCAGCAAACAATTGCAAGATATATTAAGAAACAGGAAGATATGGCTCAGTCAGGGAACAGAAAGATATGGCTCTGTCAGGGGAAAAAATTAAAACTTCAGCATAGACTCAGAAGTTTGAAACAACTAATCAAATTTGTTCAAAGAAATCTCCTAAATCAGTTCAAGAAGATGAAAGAAAATATGCATAAAGAGCTACAGGATGTTAAGAAGACAATGTGTGAGCATAAAGAAGAATTTTAAATTATAGAAAGAAACACATTATGGGGATGAAAGGCACAATAGGAGAGATTTAAAATACACTAGGGTGGGCAATAGTGGCTCAGCAGCAGAGTTCTCACCTGACATGCTGGAGACCTGGGTTCAATTCCCAGAGCCTACCCATGTCAAAAAAAAGACTTTTGGGCAGTGCAATGGTGGCTCAACAGGCGCAATTCTCACCTACCATGCCAGAGACACAGGTTCGATTGTCAGTGCCTGCCCATGCAAAAAATAAAATACACTACAGGCATACAATTACAGATTTTTTTTTTGCATGGGCAGGCACTGGGAATCAAAACTGGGTCTCTGGCATGGCAGGCAAGAACTCTGCCTGCTGAGCCACCATGGCCCACCCATAATAACAGATTTTAAAAGGCAGAAGAAAGAATCAGAGAACTAGAAGACAGGACAATCAAAATCATATAGTCAAACAAAAATTTAAAAGCAACAAAAAATAAAATCGTATAGTCAGAAGAACAGATATTGAAACAATAGAAAAAATGAGCAATATCTTAGGGATTTCAGTAATAGGATGAATAAATATCTTGATATGATGGTACGCAACAGAGGCAGTGCTGAGAGGGAAATTTGTAGTCCTAAACTTATATTAAAAAAAAAGAAGAAAGAGCTAAAATCAATCATCTAACTGCAAACCTGGAGGTACTACAAAAGAACAACAAACTAACCTCAAAATAAGCAGAAGGAAAAAGTAGCAAATACTGGTGCAGAAATAAGTGGGGAAAAAATTTTAAAAACAACAGAGAGGGCAGGCCACGGTGGCTCAGCAGCAGAGTTCTAGCCTGCCATGTGGGAGACCCGGGTTCGATTCCCGGTGCCTGCCCATGCAAAAAAAAATTTATAGGGCAGGCCATGGCGGCTTAGCAGGCAAGACTGCTTGCCTGCCATGCCAGAGGACCTGGGTTCGATTCCCGGTGCCTGCCCATGTTAAAAAAAATTTTTTTAAAAAGAAGACACAAATAAATATAATCAGAAATGAGAATGTTGATATTACTACCAACGCCACTGAAATAAAAAGGTTGATGATGAGGACAATATGAACAACTATGTGCCAGCTAATTAGACAACCTAGATAAGATGGACAAATTACTAGAAACACACAACAACCTACACTAACTGTAGAAGAAACAGAAAATCTCAACAGCCCAATTACTAGTAAAAAAGATTCAATCAGTCATCAAAGACCTCCTAACAAAGAAAAGCCCAGGGCCAGATAGCTTCAAAGGTGAATTCTACTCATCATTCCTAGAATTAATACCAATCCTGCTCAAACTCTTCCAGAAAATTGAACAGTAAGAAACACTACCTAACTCATTCTATGAGTCTAACATCACCCTGATATCAGTCAGATAAAGATACTACAAGAAAAGAAAATTACAGATGAAAATTACAATTTCTCTTGTGAATATAGATACAAAAATCCACAAAATACTTGCAAATCGAATCCAGCAGAATGTCAAAAGAATTATACAGTATGATCAAGTGGGTATTGTACTACGTATGCAAGGGTGGTTCAACACAAGAAAACCAATTAATATAGTACATCATATTAAGGATCAAAAGGGGGAACCATATGCTCATCTTGATTGATGTAGAAAAGGGATTGGACAAGATCCAGCATCCTTTCTTGATTAAAAAAAAAAAAAAACACTGTGAAAGAAGGAAATAGAAGTAAATTTCCTCAATTGATAAAGAGCATATATCAAAATCCACATACTTCTATTTTATTCATATTCAGAGAAAATCATATATTTTACTAAATACACAAAGATAAAATTCAACATTCAATTCATAGCTTAAAGCAAGCTATGAATGGATCCAAAATAATTAGCTTTGCTCTTTCCCACCCAGGTTATAAACAAGTTGAGAAATAAATCTCACAGTAAACTTTATTGCAAAAAAATGAGTGGACAACTTATAATAATGAATCACGTGAATGGGCAAAACATACAGAATGTGAAGCAGTGCCCAGAACCAAGAGGAAAAGTTTTTTCTCCTATGATAGGAGATGATAGGGTTTCACCAAAATCCATCATCCCTCAAGACATCCTGGACAGCTTCTCTCCTGAACCCAGTTAGAGAATTCCTTAAGCAATGAGAAGAAAAGGAAAGAGAAACCAGACTTATGATTTGTCATCTGACACTTGTTATTTTGCACCTGATCTGTTTCTGATTCTATTGTTGCATCTTCCTGTCTCCAAGGACACTGTCCCAAACGATGGCTGTTTAATCTTTTTTCTCTCAAAGGTCATTGAAGTTCATTACTCTATAGGTTAATTAGTGACTTTTGAACCTGAATCCCAAGAGGTCCTTTTGTTAGTTTAAACAGATGATCCCTATACACCTGTTGAGGACCAAACAGATAAAACTTACAACATTCTTGTTAATGTTGCATTTGCAGAGAAACCTGTCTTCTGATAGAGAGGTCAGGATATTGACTCTGCCCAGACTAAAAAGCTCCTCACCATCACGACTGTCTGTAATGCATTCAACTATACAGAATACATGAGTGTTTTGCTAGAACTAAGGTCAGAAAATATCCTGATTTAGTATTTTTAAGACTTGTTGAGGGCAAAGGAGACATGGGAAAGACTCCTGGGAAGTAGTGGGCAATGGAAACCTAAGAGACCTCTGCCCACACACAGCTTTGCCAGGGAATTCAAGTGTGTAGGCATATCAAAAATATTATAATATACACCTCCATTAACAAACTGCTGCTCAACTCTGAGTTGCCCTGAGGATTTTCATGGTGAAGGTGACCACAGAGGCCATGAAGAGCAATCAGAAAGGTGAGTATGATTTACTTAATCATGCTAGTTGCTGACCATCCAGAATGCAGGCAGCTACAAGTTACAGGGCAAAAGGTTTGACCTGTGTGCTTGGAAACCCAGGTCACAAATAATTATGAACAATGTTTCCCAGTAGAAGTCAATGATTATATCCAAAATGTCACACTATTCTTTCACATGTGACATTTAAATTTTAATAAGATATTAGAAAGCTGCCTTAGGGAGAAGTTATAATGATAAGTCAGTGAATTTTGGGGGAAAAAATTATAATCCCCCCTCTATGAAATCCTTGGAAAGTCATCTTTCCTAAATCCAGTAAAAAAATAAAAAGTATTGTTTATTTTTTGATACACAAATTGAATATCTACTAGGAGGAATAATTCCTCCTGCTTAATGAGCAATACCACAAGGCATGCTTGAAATGGTAAAACATTCTGTTACTAGCTAGATAACACAGTTGAGAAATAAATCTCACAAGAAACTTTATTGCAATTAAAAACATGAATTTTCATGTTTTTTGCATAATTATGTTCAAGTATGATGAGGACACTAACATATTGATTTCTGCAAGGTCAGGTATTAGACTATTATGGGTACACAAGGATCTGGCCAGATTGAGAAGAATTTAGTGGATATACCATATAAGGGCACTTGGAACCTGGGTCAGAAAACATGAAAGAACAATAGGAATGCTTCTCAACTTCAACATTTTGGTCTAAAGTGATTACTTCCTGAGGGATTCTGCAGTGCCTGGGAGGACATAGCTAATAGGCTAGTCATTTATTATACACACAAGTCAGATCCCTGTCCATAAATTCAGGGACAGAAGGCTCTGAAGTGTGCTCTGAACATATGTTGGAAACAGGGACTTCACCCACAGTAAGAAGGAAAAAGCCACATAACCCCAGTCTTAGGGGAAACATACCTGAAGACTATTTGAGGAATTATGTTGAAACAGCCAAGAGAAAAACATTCATTTTGCAAACTAATTGGAGTCTCCTGGGAAGATCCTATTCTATCCCAGTACAGAGAAATTGGGAACTCTAGAGACAGTAACTGCAAATGGGAAGCATATCAGTTGCTAAAAATGTAATTAATTATTATAGTTGAAGAAAAATTATCTGTCTGCAATGGTCCATAAAATCAGAAATAAAGTCCCAGGCAATGATTCACCTAGTTCCCTAATGATTACTTGAGAAACAGCATCACAAAGATGTTGATCATTTTCTCAAAAGGGGAGAAATCAATCAACCAAATAAATGGTTGAAAAGGCAGTGTTTTGGGGTGATTATGAGTTGGGGTTCAGTAGTCAGATTGGCTGGGTTCATATTCCTAGCAGTGTTTTGTAGTGGTTATGAGTTGGGGTTCTGTATAGTCATTGGTTGGGTTCATAGTCCTCCTAGGTGAATGACCTTGGGCAACATTCTTAACATTTCTGGGCCTTGGTTACCTCATCTGTAAAATGAGGATTAAATTACACTTGGCTTCAGAAAGTTGTTTTGAGGATTAAATGAGGTAATCCAAGTAAAGTATTTAACATAGTATCTAACATTAAGTAACTGCCCTATGCTACCTATTATCTTTACCATCCTTGAAGAGATTTGCACAGTAAATTGGAAACTCGTCTTAATGGGGGAATGAAAATGCAGAAAACCAGGGAAAAAAATCCTGAAACTCTTTTTCTTAACTTGTTATAGTGGAAAGAGCATGAATTAGGATTTAGGAAACTTGAATTCTTTCTTTGGCTTTGCTCCTAACAAACCTGGTGACTGCAAGCTCTGTTTTTCATCTTCAAAATCAGGAGATTAGCTAAAATAACTTTTAACTAATACTCTCATACTCTCATTAACTCTCTTAAGCCTTTGATCATTTTATCTCTAGGAACCTAGTACCCATTTGGCTAATTTTTTCTTTCTTGTTCTTTATCTTAGTTCAAAGAGAAAAAGACAGGGAGACATACAGGGCATGAAAAAGACTGCCGATGATTCAGTAGGGGACTAAAGGGCTGTATTCACAGGTAACATGATGTGATGAAGGAAGAAGATCCTAAGACAAACTCAAGTTGGTCACTAGGAGATGGGAAGTAAATGACCCAAGGAACAATGTTTGAATTAAGAGATTTAGTAAGGGCAGCACATTAGAAAGTGAAAAAGGTATAGAATATAAAGGTAAAGAAGATGCACAAAGAATAAATCAGACCTTATATATCATGTACTTGAACTCTATCAGTTATGAACAGATTAACAAAATGCAACACTTTTAGAACTTAAGTAGACATTATAATTTTGTACTTCTAGAGTAACAGAAAACTTTAAATATGTTTTTGGGATATAGTAAGAACATATTTAGGGATAAGATAAGAGAAAGTGTGGGAGACTGCAACCAACCTTCTTCATTCAGGGAAGTAGGCAGTAGCAAACTGGTCCTAGAAGAAGAAATAGAAATAGTAAATCAAATTCAATATTTGTTTTGTGCCCGGCATGATGCAAGGTGCTTTAAAAGAAGTCACAGAAAATGAAGGGAAAAGAGATTGACAACTATAGAAGCCTCACTTCTTAAGATACCCCTTTCCACCAACAGTCTTCCCTCTGCCACTCTACTTTTATCCCCCAGTAACTTTTAAAAAGATTAATTATTTTCTTTCAATCGATGAAACAATATTATTATAATATACTATTAGCTGTAATCCATAGTTTACATTAGGGTTCACTGTATTGTATGTATGGATTTTAAATTTTTTATTCTTGTATGGTGGAGTTTGTAGCAACCCTGTACCTTCTGCATGATTTTTCAGTATACTTACAACTTCTTTAATTAAAAAAAAAATTTTAAAAAGCTATGGCAGAATATAAAACCATAAATGACATGTGCCACTGGAAACATGAAAAATAAAATATAGATATGACTAAAGACATCAGTAAAATTCACAGACAAATGAAAACATAATTTGACTTTGGTATGGGATTCTGCATGATTGTGTTCACGTCTGTGGTTCTACAATTAAAATGAGAGGGAGAGGGGAAAAAAGATTGTTATTTGCTCTTAGGTGCAGATAAAATAGTCTAGTATAATTTCAGGGGATTAATCTTTCAGTGACCACTAATCTTTCTAATTACTAAAATTGTTTCAATACATTGAGATCCTTAACTAGAGATTTAAAGAGTGATGTAATGATTTAATTACACTTTTTAAATGTAATCATACAATCAGCTGTCAAACACAAGATGCCTGGTCTCTTTCATTCAAGAATTTATTATGTAACTACTATGTGCCAGTCACAGGGCTAGTCACTTTATTTACAGTGGTTTATAAAATAAATATGATCCATGCTCTTGTGGAGCTTATTATCCAGTAAAGGATGAAGGCAAAAAGTAAATAATTATATAATTTAAAAGTATAAGACCATGCAACAGTGGCTCAGTGGTAGAGTTTTCACCTGCCATGCCAGAGACCCAGGTTCGATTTCTGGTGACTGCCCATGCAAAAAAAAAAAAAAAGTATAATAAATATCATAAAATGAATGAACACAGTGTGCTTACAATATTGGGCATAAGGAAAGCATAGTTCAGACAGGACTCCTCAAGAAGGCATCTTTGAGGGTATTGTCTTAAACCAGGGCCTGAAAAATAAGGTTCAGCCAGGGATGGACACATTGGAGGAGAGAAAGAAAGCATTTCAGGAAGAGAGGAAACATCACAAAAGTCTTGAGGTAGGAAAGAGCTTGGCATCTTCAAGGAACTGAAGAAGCCCAGTACAACTTGACCACCAAGAGATGAATTAGGAGTGGTATACAGGGACGAGATCATGAAGTTTGAATTTATTCCAAGGGCAATGAAATTCCATTGAGTAATTTCAAATAGAGGAATGGATCTCATGTATGGTTTTAAATTCACTCTGGTTCTGTCAATAGAATGGACTTGTAAAAGTGTTGTGTGCAATTAAAAGAGGGGAGAAAGTAGATGGGCATGAGGTACTTTAAAGGAAGATGTGGATTTATCATAGAGGAGTAGGAAACAGGCCGAGAGCAGAAGAATTTTATCTTCACAACCTTAACTAATCAGCTCCATTTACATCAGATGGGGCAAAGATGAAGAACATACCAAAAGTATTATTATCATGAAGTTACAAACCATGCAAATTTTTTATAGGGTTTTTTGTTTTGTAACACAGATAATGTAAAATACTTTCATTTACATGGGAGGTTAATCTAAGAATCCCTTTACTACTATATTAATATTATATCAATATAATTGCAATAATCTTTAATAATAGCCTTCTGGATGGTCTCCAATGTAATGCTCAGGAATAGTAGTCCCATAGCATTATTGTTTAATTATCAATTAACTATCATTCAAATTGCATTATTGGTTAGCAGGTAACAAAATAAAATCTGGACTTAGTTAACATTTTAACCCCACCACACTGCTAACATATGCTGACAATCCCTTTCTCAGATCTAATTTCTTCTTACTTTTACACCCAGATGAGGCCTTGGCCAGGAATCGGTGATGAAAAATTATACAGCACTAACAACATTCATCCTGGTAGGACTGACAGATGACCCAAATCTACAGATTCTGCTTTTTATCTTTTTATTTCTTACCTACTTGTTGAGTGTTGTTGGGAATCTGACCATCATCACTCTCACTTTCGTAGATTCCCACCTGAAAACACCCATGTATTTTTTTCTCCGAAATTTCTCCATCTTGGAAGTCTCCTTCACAACAGTCTGTATTCCCAGATTCCTCTACACAATGGCATCTGGGGACAATACAGTTACCTACAATGCATGTGCCACTCAATTATTTTTTGTTGTTGTCCTCGGTGTGACTGAGTTTTTTCTCCTGACAGCCATGTCCTATGACCGCTATGTAGCCATCTGCAAGCCGCTGCATTACACAACCATCATGAACAACAAAGTCTGCCTCAGGTTCCTTATTGGCTGTTATATTATTGCACTAATCATCGTCATCCCACCATTTGGCATGGGGTTTGAGCTCGAGTTTTGTAACTCCAATGTCATAGATCACTTTGGCTGTGATGCTGCTCCCATTCTGAAGATTACCTGCTCTGACACAGAATTTATAGAGCGGTTTGTCTTCGTCTTGGCTGTGCTGACACTCCTTTTCACCTTAGTATGTGTGATTACATCCTACACATACATCATCAGGACCATTCTAAGATTCCCTTCTGCCCAGCAAAGGAAAAAGGCTTTTTCTACCTGTTCTTCCCATATAATTGTGGTTTCTATCACTTATGGAAGCTGCATCTTCATCTATGTTAAACCATCTGCAAAGGAAGGGGTCGCTGTTAATAAGGTGGTGTCAGTACTTACCACTTCGGTTGCCCCAGTTATGAATCCCTTCATTTATACTCTGAGGAACAAGCAAGTGATTCGGGCTTTCAAAGACATGATCAAAAGGGTCGCATCTATCTCAAAGAACTAAAGGACTACTTAGTGCAAAATGAAAAATTATAGAAGAATTTCCTATTTCCATTTCACATTTCTCCTAATTCTACATTGCCCATAATTTTTTATATGTCACAACTACAGTCTGGTACACCTACAGCCTGATTTGATATGGGTATTAATCTTTTTTCATACTCAATCTTTTCCCAGAAATGCATGGGAATAAATCATCAGTAAACATTTATAATAACAACCAATAAATGTAGACATTATCAATTTACTATCACAGTGGTCCTCATCTACTCCTCTTGCACTGATATGGCCTTATCTGAGTCCCAATTTTTCCAGAAACATGAGTGATTATGTCTGCAAGAATTATTATGTTATCTCCTTGCTTGATAAAACTGATTACTCCATCTCTCCCATTTTTCAAGTAGAAATAATGTAGACTAAAATTTTTCTCTAACTCCATTTGCCAGAAAATTGTACTTCGCTTTATCAAAGCCAAACTGTATTAAATAGAATTGCATATTCCTATCATCTATATGTGTATCTGTACATGTTTTTTGTGTGTTTTTTCCCTTTGGAATGTTATCTTAACAAATTTAAAGGCATTCATGGAATACACAACATGTAAGTGACAGTTTATACTTGCATTTTGTTCTATTGTCCAAGTTATTAATCATCATAATTTTCTTAGCTGCAAGAAAAGGTCATCCAATCTCAGTCAAAAAGGTTTACAAAATTAACCAATAAATAAAAAATCCAACTTTTTAAGTGCTCAGTTTTGCTTCCTGAACTTCCCCCCTCCCTGTCCCAATACCAGTAATGAATTCCTACTTCTATACCACTACATCTCTCTTTCCTCATAATTTTCTATTGTGTTTTTTTTCATCTAAAATAAAACATTTGCTGGACCAAGAGTAAGCAGATCCAGTTTTTACTACCATCAACTCAGACAAGTCTTTTAACTGCCTAGTCACTCAAGGATTTCTGGAAGTATTAGACTGGAGAGCGAGGTGGAAGAATAAGGTGGCACTAAAAAACAGTGAAGAAATTTCAGTGATATCTAGGGAGTTATCCCAAGATGACTTGTGAGACTGAGAAATTGAATGACAGTGAGTCAGTAGTCCAAATTTTCCTCATACCAGAGGCAAAGGATGAATATCTCCTTATAGTGAAGAGCACATTAAGAGAAATAAATCATTTCCCCAGTCTGTTCACAATCTATCCACTGAAAACCACTCGATGCAGAATACCCCTTTAAAAATGAAATGGGATAGAAAGGTATGTGTGTGAGGATGCTGAAGTGCAAACTAGATAAAGAATGGCTAATAATTCCATTACCATGGCAAGCTAAAAGAGCAATGAAAGGACATTTTAATTTGATGATGGTAGACAGGATCAAAGGTGCAGAGGCAGATAATTATTTTCCTTATTTCTCTTTTACCTAACTTTGAGAGTGAATAATCTTCTAACCATATAATACACTTTTTCTTCTGATTTTTTTCACTACTTTTCTCTCCTTCATTAGATACTAAACTCCACAAAGTCAACGGCTGTGTCTACTTTTGTTTACTGACTATATTTCCAGTAAAGCTAAATTGTACTTCATAATACCCCTTCCTCTAGGCTGTTGAGAGCCTCAGCCATTCTTATCCCAAACCCAGGTAATACAAAGGTCCCATGGTCTTATCATAGAAGATTCATCTTTCCACATCTTATTCAGGACCCTCATCCACCTTTTCTTAGTGGGCAATAGCTTTCCTTTCTGTCTTCCTGTCATTAACTCTGTGGCATTAGTAATTCTCTCTTGCTAGGACATTATTAGGCTAGATCTTATATGTGAAAGTAATAAGATGAGGAAAAGAACACAATTCAAGGTCACTATAAAGATTAGAAAGTATTCATTTAAAATTCATAGCACATATTTGGTATTCTAAATGGCAAAAACATATATGGAAAAAAAAAACTAAAAGGAAAAAGAGAAAGAAAAATATTTGTCCACTCATTCTTTCCATATTCCTGTCATATTGTTAAATGGCCCCTTCTGATTACTGACATTTAAGAGTATCACCTGTGAAGATATAGTTTTCCCTGGCCCCACTGTGTAAGAGCAGCTCTTACTCAATCCCAGGTGTACTATTTATTTCACAGCAAAGGAAATGCAGCAATGGCTGTTATATACCTCCTCATTTTGAAGACACGATGGGAACGTATTCAATTGTAAAAGGGTAACTGTATGTTATAGTTAGGTGCACAATGGTGAATATGAAAGCTGAGTAGTCAAAGTAATGGACTGTGCCAGTTTACTTCCAATGGACCAGAGCTCGAAGGATATTAAGGAATGACGAGATAGAGACCGGATCAGGCGGTCTGAAGATTAGTGACAACAGACAACTTTATTCTCAACCAGATCCTGCTTATATACTGCAGTATGTACATAACTAAAAGCATGCATGCATTTCATGAGGGAACAGAGTGCTTATTTTTCAGTGTTTACTCCCTACATACTTAAGATAACCCTAAGGAACCTGGGGTTAACAAACATTCTCTTTCTCCCAGACTGTTCTCCATTATGCAGGTAGCAATCTCCACAGTTTACTGCTGCCGCCACTCTGGCACCAGCTGCTCCCAATAAATTCTGCAGGTCTGTTATAACCCTTGCTCCTACATTTCCCCCTTTATTATTTTTTTTATTTTATTTTTTTTAACATGGGAAGGCACCAGGAATCGAACCCGGGTCCTCTGGCATGGCAGGCAAGCATTCGTGGCCTGCCCCCCCCCCCTTTTTATTTTATTAGCCAAGGTGACTGTGCCTATCTTAGGTTGCCCTTAAGCTCTGAAGGAAGGGTCTTACCTGTCATTGGCTACCAGCCAAGCTCTCTGTGTTTGATTCTGGAGAGAGCTAAGGGCTTTTATCAGAATCATACTGGTAGCATGGCTTTGCTTAGTGGTGCAGCATGCTATTTTGAACATTTGTTGTTTAACACAGCTGAGGAGGAAGAGAAAGAGTAAAAACAGCCCAAACCTAAGCCTATAGTAATCAAAAAATGATATGATTTCCACCAGTAAATAGGATTAAAATTTTTTAGCTCTTGGGTAAATGATTGTATAACATCATCTCCATCAGCTATATGTAAATTATTCTGAGATATTTCTAATACTCTTTTTTGTAATTCTAAAATATTGAGACTTAAGTTATCTGAATGCCCCAAAAGATGCCTCTTTACCTTTTCCCATTATATTTCAGATTGATTATATCTTAAAGGGGTAATACAAAAATTGCTCTCATTCCAGTCACATTTTAAACTTTGTAAAAAATTTAAATTATACATTTGATCTTCAATATGAACCAATGCTATCTCTGTATCATTTAGCCTATTAATAATTTACTCATCAATATAAGATTGACTATGCCACAGCTCACTGGCATTTTTATGCCATTCTCTAACATAATGCTGCGTCTGTATAGTTTGATGCAATGCAGTTCCAGCAACCGCATCCACAGTGATAATTCCAGTGATTCCATTGACAGCTGCAATAATGAGTCCAATTAGTCTCTTAGTCCTTTTCAGATATTCTTTTGCAAATGGATTAGGATTTGTGTTTCTGGAGAGGATTGCCAAGATCTTGACATCTGCACCAGCAGCCAAATACCTCTTCTTCTCCTCGCTGCTATAATCATCTCATTTCCTGCAATATAAAGGCTTGGAAACAAGTGAATAGAGAACAATTATCACAATTAAAAGTTTAATTTCTTATTCACATATGACCTTTAACAAATACATATGGATCTCTAGTACATATCTGCATATACTGTTTATGGCTGCTATTTAAAGAGAAGTTATAATTGCTAGAATTTGCTATAAAAATTGGTGCCAGTCCCAGGAAAATTTTCCATAAATTTCCTGACTAATGTTGTATTTATCATCCCATGGATTTGGCACAAATCATCCTCTATGTATTAAACTCTGATTTAGCTTGCCTGTCCATGTAGTCTCAGTTATCCCTGAGTTAGAGATGGGACATCCCACAGGGGCTGCATCTCTTACTATTCCATAG
Source organism: Tamandua tetradactyla (assembly GCF_023851605.1). Lineage (NCBI taxonomy): Eukaryota > Metazoa > Chordata > Mammalia > Pilosa > Myrmecophagidae > Tamandua > Tamandua tetradactyla. The sequence goes on from NC_135333.1 coordinate 122,188,925, forward strand.
GAATCATTAATTATGATAACTGCTCGATACATATGACAGAACTGCCATCCATTCCAACTTTCCCTTCCATCTAATAGGCAAGTATCATTTGATTCTGTAGAGTTAAAAGAGGGATATACATATAGGTAATTACGAGAATCGTTCTTGATCTTAAACCATGTAGTTCGATTACTTATTGTCATGCACGGTAATTCATTACCTATGAGTATGGGTCTTTCTAAAAATGGAAGAGTTAAATTTGACACCATTTTTCCTCCTTCCTTAAGTAGTTTTGGAAACCTTGAATCTACTGGACCTGGGAATCCTAAATTAGTACACAAATATATTGGTAAAGTTGGGTCTGCCCATGTTAGGGCCCACAGCAGAGATGGGTTAGGAATATAAACCCAGTAAGTATAATTATTTCCCTGTCCTTCAGCAATTAAAGTTATATGTCCTATAATGTAGGACCTTATTATATAAAACAACCCATTTAGTTATTATATTTAGTTATAAAATAACCTATTTAGTTATTTTTGTCAGGGTTGACATGTTTGGGTTTTATTCTTTTTGAAGGAATTCAAACCAAGTTTCTGTCATCTGTAATAACAAGAGCAAATCCTCTGCCCCACACCTGTATCATGCCTGGTTTCCATAAATTGTCCTTAACATCTTTCCAATAGATCGGCTGCAGTTGCAGTTCTGTTTGGGTCATATCACTTTTCTTTTCCAGATTACTAAAATGTTGTTCTGAAGGAGTCTGTGATGAATTAGCATAAATGTTTAAAAAATTTAAACAGTGGTCTTGCTAATTGATCTTTTGGTGTACTTATTTCCACAACATCATTCTCCTGATTATCATCTTCCCCTTTTTGCTTCATTAGCATAGACTTCAGCATCCAGTTTGTTCATTCAATAATTCCTTGCCCAGAGGGATTATGTGGAATTCCTGTGAAATGAGTAACATGAAAAGTAGTACAAAATTTATGAAATTGCTTCCCCGTATAAGTGGGAGCATTGTCAGTTTTTATAGACTGAGGGCATCCCATAACAGCAAAGACACTAAGTAAATGTGATCGAACGTGGCAGAATTGTTCTCCAGGTTGTGCAGTAGCCCAGATGAAATGAGAAAAGGTGTCTATTATAACATGTACATATTGCATTTTACCAAAATGTGAGATATGAGTTACATCCATTTGCCATAATTCATTTGCTTTTTGACCTCAAGGTTTAACTCCTAATGCAAAGGGGAGTGCATTTAAAGGTCCACATGTTGGACAAGTCCGAACAGTGTCCTGAGCTTGCTATTTAGATAAAAATGAAAATTTCTTTCACAGCCCTTTGCTATTAATATGAGTCAATTTGTGAAATGTCATGGGATCTTGAATTACCCTCACAAGAGTATCTACTTGCTGATTTTGTAATGACAAAGGACCCAGAAGATTAGTATGAGCTCTTATATGCATGATAAAAAGGGGATTAATTCGACTACTGACTAGTGTTTGTAAATGTAAAAACATTCAGGATAATTCATCTCCTTCAAATAAAGAAGCTGTTTCAATATAAGTAACTGTTTGGCAGACAAATTCAGAATCAGAAACAATATTGAGATGTTGTGGAAATTTTTGTAATACTTGAATTACAGCTGCTAATTTAATGTGCTGGGCTGAGGTATAAAGCATTTTCCAACTTTCGTTTTCCTGTGGGGTGACATATGCAGCCTTTGTTTGACAAAAATTTGGGAAGTCTTGAGGGCAAGTGAAATTAGCCTTATTTTAAAAAGGGTTGGTATGGACTGCAGTGTAAGAACACTGAGAATGCAGAGATTTAACATCTTCCTCATCTATCCTTACACCTTCCTCCTCACTAAATTTCATTTCCTTTTCATTTATGTCTGCAGTCACAGTCACATTTTTCTCGGGAAAAAAATCACAGTTTGCCCGTCTTCGCTTTCTAACTGTAAGGGATCTAATGCTGCAACTATCTAATGACACAGTGCCCATACTGATAATGGGACAGTCTCCCCATTTTGATAAGCCCTCCAAAGAGCCTTCATAACCAAATGCCATTGTTTTAAATTTAAAACATTATGACCCTCGGGGCAAAACCAATAACAATGTTTTTGAATGAGATCAAATGCGCTTAATAATTCAGATGTTTTAACAGAGACCCCAGTAGTTTCTAACAATGTTTTCAACACATAAACATGCCCCTCCAGCCTCCTGTTGTGATTACCCATTACCCTGATGCTATAAGGCAAATGTTTACTTGCCAATATGACTCAAAGTCCTCTTCTATCACCTGGACTAAAGTCCCTCTAAGGGAGACTTTTCCTTGGTTCCTCAATATTATTTTGGAGTTGTCTTCTTCTTTGTGCCCCATGTTGGATGCCAGATGTTGCTTCCAATGGACTGGAGCTGGAAGGATATTAAGGAATGATGAGATAGAGATGGGATCAGGGGGTCTGAAGATTAGTGACAACAGACAACAACCAACTTTATTCTTAACCAGATCCTACTTATATACTGCAGGGTGTACGTAACAAAAAGCATGTATGCATTTTGTGAGGGAACAGGGTGCTTATTTTTCAGTGCTTACTCCCTACATACTTAAGATAACCCTAAGGAACCTGGGGTTAACAAATATTTTCTTTCTCCAAGACTGTTCGCCATTATGCAGATAACAATTTCCACAGTTTACTGCCGCCACCACTCTAACACCAGCTGCTCCCAATAAATTCCTCAGGTCTTGTTTTAACCCTTGCTCCTACAACCAATGTACTGATTCTCAGCTCCAAATTCATCATTTTTGCCTGTTCTTTGATAATGGAAATGGGCCTTATTAATATTCCTCTTTTCCCAGCAGGAATGATGTTAAGCTCTCAGTGAAGAAACCTGGAGGGATATTGGAAGTATAAATGATTTCTCTCCTTGGTTCTTGTGTGCTCATTCTATTGTTTTCCTGCACAGTATAAAAGAATCAAATATCTAGTAATAAATTTAACCAAGGATGCAAAGGACTTATACACAGAAAGTTACCAAACATTGCTAGAAGAAATCACAAGACCTAAATAAATGGAAGGACATTCTGTGTTCATGGATTGGAAGACTAAATCATTATAATGTCAATAATAACCAAAGTAATTTATAGATTCATGAAATCCCAATGAAAATTCCAACAACTTCTTTGCATAAATGGAAAAGCCAATCATCAAATTCATATGGAAGAATAAGGGGTCTCAAATAGCTAAAGCTATCTTGAAAAAACAAAGAATGAAGTTTGAGGACTCACACTTCCCAATCTTAAAACTTATTACAAAACCACACTAATTAAAACAGGATGGTGCTGGAACAAGGACAGACATATAGAAATGGAATTGAATTGACAGCTCAGCACTCAATCCTCACATACATGGCCAAATGAATTTTGACAGGACAACAAAAGCCACTCAGTTGGGGAAAAAACAGTCTCTTTAACAGATGGTGCTAGGAAAACTGGATCTCCATCTGCCAAAACAATAAGAGGAGGATACCTATCTCACACCATATAAAAAAAAATCAACTCAAAATGGATCAAAGATCTAAATATAAGGGCTAGAACTATCAAACTCCTAGAAGGAAACATAAGGAAGAATCCTTAGGACCTTGTATTAGGCAATGATTTCTTAGACTTAACATCCAAAGCACAAGCAACAAAAGAAAAATACATAATGAGACCTCATCAAAATTAAAAACTTTTGCACCTCAAAGGACTTTATCATGAAAGCAAAATGACAACTTACCCAATGAGAGAAGATTTTTGGAAACCACATATCCAATAAGGGTTTAATATCCCAAATACATAAAGAAATCCTTAGAGTTAACAAGACAAGCAACCCAATTTTAAAAAATGGCCATGTTGTAGCCAGCAGAAAGTGGAATCTATCCAGCTTCCCTAGTCACATCCTGTCCCACTGAGTGGTTTCAGCAGCAAGCAGCACCTACCTATAAATAGCTTTGGGCTGTAGATTCAGTGTCAGTCCCTAGACAGATAAGAACTTCCTCAAGTGTCCCACTTTGCTTCCAGATTTTTTTCTGATAATGGATTTGTGAGACATCAACAGCAACTGCTCCTCCTCAGATGATTTCACAGCAACTTTCAGGCAAGTCCAGTAGGTGGCCCCAAATGGTTTTCCAGCAGGTTAACACAACCCACTGTGGGAAGCATCCCTGAGAATTTCAGTGATATTACAGTAGGTGTTTCTCTGCCCATCAGCCTCAGCTTGCCATCAGTTGACCAGTTCTGGCTGTCAACTTCTGTTATCCAGGATGTTTCAACTATAACCCCTGCATCAAGGTGTGAATCACAGCCTTGGTGAGGATTCTTCTTTAAGTTTATTCCTTCTTTGGGTATGCTACCTTCACCCTACAGTATCCTTTTTACCCTCTTAACCAATTCACTGTTGCTCCGATCCCCTGATGATAATTGTTTACATTAAGCTTCCTTATTCAAATTACTCTGTGGTTTCTGTCCCTTATTGAACATTAACTAGTGGAGTGCCATTGAAACTCTTTCACCTAGAGATAGGAACTTTGTTCCCTTACCTTGAATATAGCATCTCCAAATAGAATGCAGATGAAGTGATGACTCATGAGGCTAGTCATAAAGGGTGATAGAACCTAGGGTCTCTCTCACTTGCTCGCTCACTCTCACTCTCTCTCTTGCTCTCTCTCTTGCTCTCTCTCTCTCCCTCTCTCTCTTCCCCCCCCTCCTCCTCCTCCTCCTCTCTCCTCTCTCCTTTCTCTCTCTCTCTCCTCTCTCTCTCTCTCCTCCTCCTCCTCCTCCTCTCTCCTTTCTCTCTCTCTTTCCTCTCTCTCTCTCTTTCTCCTCTCTCTCCTCTCCTCTCTCTCTCCTCTCTTTCCCTTTCCCTTTCTCTCTTTCTTTCTTTTGACTGGCACTTTTGGAATCCTGAGCCAAGATATAAAAAAACCAGAAATCCTGAACTTCCCATGCTGGAGAGATCACTTGGAGAGACCATATAGAGAAAGAGATGTCTAAGATGCCCTAGGAGCCACAGCTGTTTGAGTTGTCCAAGCCTAGGCATCTAAATTTTAGTAGTCAGCTTTCATGTTATTTGAGTGCTTAGCCTTCAAACTGCCTCACCAACACCATGTGGGAAAGAGACAAATTATCTTCATCAAGCCATATTTTTGTTATAAGCTACTAAATTGGGGGGTAATTTGTATGCCACATTAAATAACTGAAACAAACTATTGCCTTGTGCCAGGAATTGTCTGTGCTTTACCAACCACCTGTGATGGAGTTCTCATTGCCAGCTGGGAAGCAATTGATCACTCTCCAAAACCTCACCTTATAGCTTGCTTTCTTGGACTACTCCAGGTATCAGCAAACATAAGGTTGAGTGGTCTGAAAGCAGATGTTGAGCTGCAGTATGACTTTCAAGATAGTTATCAACACTTGTGGAAGGAAGCTAGGGTGCCACAGAGGAAAAAAATAGCAAACTGTGATGTAATCCCAATTAAGCTTTGGGCAAGCCTACAGAGAGCTCTGTAGCATATATGGTCCATTGTAGTTGTCCTGAGGTGTGCCAAATGGCTCACCTCTAGAATCAGTCACTAGATGTAAATATACCAAGAATGACATGCACTTGGGCAAGGTAAGGATCTGTGTCTGAGGAAAACTCTGATGGAATTGACAAGTGAAGTCTGCTTATAATCCTTTAGCAGTTTGCAAGAAGTCCTTCCTTGAACATATCCAACAAACAGTATGAATCCAGTTTGATTCAAAATCAAAAATGTTGATCTTCTGATAACAGAAGCGGGTGTACAAGACCCAACTTATTCAGACTGTCTTCTCAGAGAATTTTGATCTTGTGGAGAGAAACATGGATGCAAGGTACTTGAAGCTAAATAATACAAACCCAGAATCTTGGAGAAATGGTCCATGAGACCCTAGTACTGAGATCCTTGAAACTGCTTTGGTTTTCACCTTCGTGGAGGTGAAAATCTGAGACTCTATTTAATTATTGGAACTACACACTATCCTTCTGACATTTTTTTAAGTTAACCAGAATCAGTTTCTTTTGCTTGTAACAAATTATTCCTAAAACATTCATATATCCACATTCCCATTTCAAGGATTTTTTATTTGTTATTCCCTCTGCCTGGGAACACATGGTTAGTACCTTTCTTCCAGCCCTCTGATCAAATGTCTTATCCCCAAAGGGGTTTCCCTGTATAAAATAACCTTTTTTGTTTAGTTGATAATAGTGTATCTCCTCCAACAATTATATATGTGCCATACACACACAAAAAAAAGTTTTTTTATTATGAAATGTAACATGTACAAAGAAAGGGGGGGAAGCAATAATTTTCAAAGTACACTTCAACAAGTAGTTACAGAACATGTTTCAGAGTTTGTTTTGGGTCACCATTCCACTATTTCAGATTTTTCCTTCTAACTTCTCCAAAACATGGAGGCTAGTGGGAATATCAATATAGTGAATCAGCAGTCATACTCATTTCTTAAATCCTATTTTCTCTGTTATACCTCCTCCTCCTTCTTTGGTCCTTCTCCCAATCTATAGGGATCTTTAGCATTGACCTTTCTTTTTCATGTTGAGAAGGGAAGTCAATATTAAGAGATAGGGGAATGAAATTAATTGATAATCTTGGAGACGCTGGTCCCTCTGTGTTTCAGAATTTATCTCGCCCAGGAACCCTCTGGAAATTATAGTTTCTATGAAGTCAAACTTAATGCATGAAACTTTTATATAGTTTTATTTTAAGCCCTAGGTGTTCTTGAGTTAATAGGGGGGAGAAGGAGGCAGGGCAAGATGACAGCATAATAAGGTGTGGAATTTAGTTCATTCTCCAGGGCAGATAGTAAATACCCAGGATCTGTATGGAACAATGGTTGGGGAGACTCCAGTGACTGAACACACATTGTACACCAGTCTGGAATGGGTAGAACAGCTGAAACCCCACACAGAACTTAAGTCTCCCAAACTGCAGAGGCCTGAACCTCTCTACCATGGGCATGGCAGGTTAATTCCCCAAGGGAAAAAGAAACAAACTCTAAGAAAAGTAGTTCAAACAAGCTTGAATTGTGGAATTAATTAATAAATTCATACCACTGAAAACAGGCCCTGAGCACACATAAACCTAGAATAAGCATTAAAGGAACTAGGAGTTTTTGCCCCAGCAGAGAGAGACAAAGTCAACAGAAAAGAAAGAAAAAGCAGAACTTTTTAAGGAGGACAGCATAAAATACTTGAAAAGGGCAAGAACTCAAGAAAAGGGAACACAGAAAGCTTGGGGACACATGAAGCCATGTAACAACTCTGGCTCTTGATTGGCAAACACAGGGAAGTGGGGTCTGGATTTTTAACTCCCTAACAGATCATTAAAATTGCTAGCATTCTCAGGCATCAGCACTGCCCCAGGCAAGGGTGAAATTAATGCATATCTGAGAAGCAAAGTAGTCAGGTGAATGAGGATAATCCCTGAAAGGGTATATCTTCCCCAAGAGAAGGGGATCAGAGCCCAGCTCAAGTGATGGCCTCCTTTCAAGAAGTTCAGGTCCCAGGGCCTGGAAAACAGACACAACCTAAGTTCCTCTTCTACTTCAGCCTCTGTCTCAACCACACCACTGGAAGGGAGAGGTGAGAAGAATTAAAGATACTACACCACTTTATGCTAGTGGGAAACTGTGGGCTGACAAAATTCATATCCCAGGCAGAATAGGTAAAGCACAGGGTAAAGACAATACATAGGAAAGTCTGACAACCTGCTGTGTCTCAACCTCAGAGAAACCTGACACTGACCACACCCTCCTCTTGATATATAGGCCTATATGGTTGGAGAAATCTGACTGGGGTAAGCAGTCAAGAAGCAGGGCAAGAACCAGACAAACAGGAACTGAAAATTTTTTATCAGAAGCCATGCTAAAGTTCTGGAATAATTTAAAGTATTGCCAAAGAAAGGATAGAGAACAAAGCCAATAAACAAGGACACTCTAGGTAGAATAGTGAAAATGAACTCCAAAATAAACAAATTAAGAAAATCAAACACTTAAATACCAACAAAAAAAAAAAACGAGTCATACTAGGAAAATTGAAGATACAGCCCAGTCAAAGGAACAAAACAAACTTTCAAATGAGACACAGGAGTTGAAACAATGATTAAGGATGTTTGAACAGACATGCAAAATCACAGCAAATATCAAATCAATGAGTTAAGGAAAGATAAAAGAGATGAAGGATATAAAGGAGAGATCAGCTGAACATGAAGAACTAGAAAGTCTGAAAAAATAAATTGCTGAGAAGGAACATATGGGAATGAAAGTCACAATAGAAGAGCTAAAGACTGAAAGCTTTCTAAGATCAGGAATAAGCCACAGATACCCACTGTCACCATCATTAATTACATTGTGGTGGAAGTTCTAAAAATAGCAATTGGACAAGAAAAAGAAATAAAAAACATCCAAATTGGAAAAGAAGAAGTAAAACCCTGTTTGCAAAAGACATGATACTATATGTCATGGTCAGGTTCATGTGTCAACTTGGCCAAGTGGTGGTACCTGTTTGTCTGGTTGGGCAAGTGCTGGCCTGTCTGTTGCAATGAGGACATTTCATAGAATAAAATCATGATCACATCAGCTGCATCCACAGCTGATTCCATTTGTAATCAGTCAAGGAGAGTGTCTTCAGCAATGAGTGATGCTCAATCTAATCACTGGAAGCCTTTTAAGGAGGATTCAGAAGAGACAGGCTCTCTTCCTGCTTTGACTGGTGAGTCTTTCCTGTGGAGTTCATCCAGACCCTCCATCAGAATCGTTAGCTTCACAGCCTGCCCTGTGGATTTTGGATTCTGTGTTCCCATGGTCATGTGAGACACTTTAATAAATTTTATATTTGTGAGTGTTCCCTTTTGATTCTGTTTCTCTAGAGAACCTTAACTAATACACTATATGTCAAAAATCTTGAAAAATCTTCAACAAAGCTTCTAGAGGTAATAAATGAGTACATTTCCCCACATCAAAGTGGCAACGTCCAAGACCAACTTCCAAAAATTGGTAGTGTTTCTGTACACTAGTAATGAGCAGTCTGAGAAGGAAACCAGGAAAAGAATTCCATTTACAATAGCTACCAAAATAATCTAATATTTAGGAATAAATTTAACTAAGGGAACAAAAAACTGATACACAAAACTACAGAAATTGCTAAAAGAAATCATGAAAGATCCAAACAAATGGAAAGACATACCATTTCATGGATTGGAAGACTAAATATATTTAAGGTGTCAATTCTACTGAAATTTAATTATAGATTCAATGCAATACCAATCAAAATCCCAACAACTTACTTATTTCTGAAACTTACTTTTCAGAAATAGAAAAACCAATAACCAAATTAATTTGGAAAACCAGTGTGCCCTGAGTAGCTCAAAACATCTTGACAAAGAAAAATGAAGTTGAAGGTCTCACACTACCCTGACTTTAAAGCATTTTAGAAAGATACAGTTGTCAAAACAGCATGGTACTGACATAAATGTAGATATATTGAACAATAGAATTGATAATTGAGAGTTCAAAAATAAGCCCTCTTGTCTAAAGACACTTGATATTTTATGAGGTAGTCAAGCCAACCCACCTGGGACAGAGCAGCTTCTTCAATGAATGATGTTTGGAGAACTGGATATCCATATAAAAAAGAAAGAAAAAGGACTCATGTCTCACACCTTATACAAAAATTAACTCAAAACAAATTAAAGACCTAAACATTAGAGCTGAGAACATAAAACCTTTAGAAGAAATTACAGGGGAATATCTTATAAACCATGTGATAGGAAGCATTTCCTAGACCTTACACCCAAAGCATGAACAATGGAAAAAGAAATTGATGAATAGGATGTCCTCAAAATTAAACACTTTTGTGAACCAAAGAACTTAGGAAAGTAAAAAAGGCAGCCTATGCAATGGGAGACAATATTTGGAAACCACATATCAAATAAGGGTTTAATATCCTGAAATATAAAGAAATTCTAAAACTCAACAACAAAAACACAAACAACCCAATTAAAAAATGGGCAAAAAACATGAACAGATGCCTTTCAGAGGAGGAAATACAAATGGCTAAAAGACATATGAAATGATACTCAACTGCACTGGCTATCAGGAAAATTCAAATCAAAACCACAATGAGATATAACCTCTGTGCCAGTCTGAATCTGTGCTGGACCCCAGAAAAGACATGCCCTTTGATCCTCATTCAATATTGATGGGTAGGAGCATTTTGACTGTTTCCATGAAGATGTGACCCACCCAATTGTGAGTGGTAACTTTTGATTGGATGATTTACATGGAGATGTATCTCCACCCACTGAAGGTGGAGTTGCTTGCTGGAACCCTTTAAAAGAGGAAACATTTTGGAGACAGTCCCTTTTTGGTAGAGCCACATGAAAGCCAGCAGATGCCACCATGTTTGCCATGTGCCCTTCCAGCTGAGAGAGAAACGGTGAACGTCATTGGCCTTCTTGAACCAAGGTATTTTTTCCAAGATGCCTTAAATTGGACATGTCTATAGACTTGCTTTAATTGGGACATTTTCTTGACCTTAGAGCTGTAAACTAGCAGCTTTTAAATTACACTTTTTAAAAGCCATTCTGATTCTGGTATATTGCATTCTGGCAGCTAGCAAACTAGAACAACCTCACACCCACTGGAATGGCCATTAACAAAAAAAAAACAAAAACAGAAAACTAAAAGACCTGGAAAGGATGTGAAGAAAGAGATAAATTTATTACTATTGGTGGGAATGTAAAATGGTGTGCCCACTGTGGAAAGCAGTTTGGCAGTTCCTCAAGAAACTAAATAGAGAATTTCCACAAGAAACAGCAATCTCTTTACTAAGTATATGCTCACAGGAGCTGAAAGCAAGGACACAAATGAACATTTTCATACTGATGTTGATAGTGGCATTATTCATGAGTGCCAAGAGATGGAAACAGCCCAAAAGTCCATCAAAAGATGAGCAGCTAAACAAAGTTGTGGAAGATATATGCGATGGGATATTACACAGCTGTAAGACAGAATTAAGTCATAAACCACAGAAAAATGTGGATGAACATTGTGGACATTATGCTGAGTGAAATTAGCCAGAAATGAAAGCACAAATACTGTATGGTCTCACTAGTATGAACTAATATATGAGTTCAAATAAAAACCGCAGGTTATCAGGAGATAGAGGATAGAGATTAGGCATTTGGTGCTGGAGAAGTACACAATGTTCAATAGGACTGTGCCAGTTTGAAAGTATTATGTATGCAAGAAAAGCCATGTTCTAATCTTGATTCAATCCTGCAGGAGCAGCCATGTCTTTTAATCCTGATCCAACACTGCAGGTTGGAAAATTTGATTAGATTATCTCCACAGAGATGTGACATGCCCAACTGTGAGTATGATCTTTTGATTAAAGGGAGATCTGACTCCACCCACTCTCAGTGTTTTTTGATAGAAACATTTAAATACTAGAAGTCTTTAAATGGAGGAACATTTTGGAGATACCTCAGAAATAACAGAAGCCTCAGAGCTGACAGAGCCGAGTTGGCATAGATGCCAGCACTTGGAGAACAGAGGCACAGGTGTTTGAAGATGCATGGAGTCCAGCAGATGTTGCCTTGATATGTTAAGCAAGCCAAAACATAGAGAGAGTCAAGAGAAGCCAAGAAATTAAAGCCAGCCCTGGAGAAGCAAAGTGAGGAACCCCCACAGGAACAGAGGCTAAAAGCAACACAGCCCAGGAGCAAGGGAACAGTAGATGCCAGCCACATGACTACCCAGTTGACAGAGTGTTCATGGCCCATCAGCTTCCTTATATCCATCTTTTCCTCAATGCCTTAGTTTAGACATTTTTATAGGCTTAAAACTGTAAACTAGTAGCTTATTAAATTCCCCCCTTCTTAGCCATTCCAGTTCTGGTATATCACATTCTGGTAGCTTGCAAACTAACATATGGACTAATTGTGATAACTCAGAAATGGGAGACATAATACTATCTGATGGTAGCATAATAATATGAGTACACCAAATGAACCTATGTGAGTATGTTTGAGGGAGAAGGGCTGGAGTATGATGCCAGAAGGAGAGATAGAGGATAAAGACTGAGACAGTATAGACTATCTCCATGTAGATGTAATGCACCCAATTGTGGGTATTAACTTTTGATTAGATGAAGATGTGATTCCACCAATTCTAGGTGGGTCTTGATTAGTTTACTGGAATTTTTTTTTTAAGGAAAAATTTTGGAGACAGTTAGAGCTGACAGGAAGTGACAGAAGTCTCAGAGCCAACAGAGAGAGCTAACAGAAGTGACAGAACCCTGGAGAAGTCATTGAAGAAGCCCTGGGGAAGTCACTGAAGGGAAAGTTAGCAGATGTTGCCATGTGTCTTTCCAGCTGAGAAAGAAATCTCGAACATCTTCAGCCTTCTTGAACCAAGGTATTTTTTCCCTAGATGCATTAGTTGGACATTTTTATAGGCTTATATCTGTAAACTAGTAACTTATTAAATTCCCTTTTTTAAAAGCTGTTCTGGTTCTGGTATCTCACATTCCAGCTACTTGCAAACTAATACATGTCTGTTCCAAATATTTTCTCCCATTGACTTGTCTGCCTCTTCACTTTTTCACAAAATCCTTTGAGGCACAAAAGCTTTTGATCTTAAGGAGTTTCTATTTATGTATTTGTTCTTTTGCTATAATTGTCCTTTGGTGTAAAGCTTAAGAAGCTACATCTTGAAAAGGTTTATACGCATTTACTTCTAGAAGTTCATGGTATCGGCTCTTATATTTTGGTCTTTAATCTATTTTGAATTAATTTTTGTATAGAGTATAAGCTAGGGTTCCTCTTTTAATATTTTGGCTAATGATATCCAATTCTCCCATATGCATTTGTTGAAAAGACCATTCTGTCCCAGTTCAGTGGATTTGGGGGCCTTATCAAAGATCAATTGTCCATAGATTTTGTTGTCTAGCTCCACACTCTTGATTCTGTTCCACTGGTCAATACTTCTATCTTTGTGCCAGTACCATGTTGTTTTGACCACTGTGGCTTTATAATAAGCTTTAAAGTCAGGAAATATTAGTCCTCAAACTTTGCTTTTCTTTTTTAGGATATTTTTGCCTATTCAGGGTCTCTTTCCTTTCTAAAGAAATTTGATAACTAGTTTTTCCAAGTCTTTAAGTAGGTTTTTGGGATATTGATTGGTATAACATTGGATCTGTGGATCAATTTGCATATAATTGACATTTTAATGATATTCAAACTCCCTATCCATTAGTATGGAATACCTTTCCATCTATTTAGGTCATTTTTAATTTATTTTAGCAATTTTTGTAGTTTTGTATGTACAAGTCCTTGACATCCCTGGTTATGTTTATTCCTAGATACCTGACTCTTTTGGTCACTATTTTGAATGAAATTTTTACTTAATTTTCTCCTCAGATTGGTTATTGCTTCTGTATAGAAACATTACTAATTTTTCTATAATCTTGTATTCATCACTTTACTGAATTTCTTAGCTCAAGTAGATTTTCTCAGGATTTTCTAATATAAGATCACCTCAAACTACAAATAATGAAAGCTTTACTTCTTCCTTTCTGATTTGGATACCTTTTATTTCTCTTTCCTGTCTAATCACTCCAGCTAGGACATCTAGTAAAATTTAGGATGATTGTGGTGGCAATGGGCATCCTTATTACCGATCTTAAGGAAAATGCCTTCAATCTCTCATCATTAAGTATGATGCTTGCAAAGTAAATTTTCCAAAATTGAAGTAGCCCACACTATTCAGAATGAAGGAAATCACATATCTCTCAGACTAAAGATGAAAATAAATCTACACTTAGATACATCATAGTGAAACTGAAAGAAAGAAAAAAAAGCAAGGAAAATAAAACTTACAAGCAAACAGAGAGAAAAATAAATTACTTTCATAGAAACAAGCAGAATGAAAACAAGCCTCATCAGTAATGATTAACACAAGAAGTATTTAGGTCATGTCAGACTGTAAGCTCTACACACTAAGAGTAGGGTTCAGCAGGACAAGCCAGTCTAAGAGAATGAAATTCAGCTTCAGATCATTTAAGTAACTGATTGGATTAAGATGATGTCTCTCCTTTGACTTTCTTCACAGAATAAGCAAAAGGAAATCCTCTCCAAAGTGAGTTAATATTCTCAGAAATTAAAATTATCCTTACAATTTTTCATGTCTAATGACTAGCCCTACTCAAAAGTGGCTAAGTATATGAACTGGCAAGTCTTAATCAAAAAACAGAAGAAAAAACATTAGAAAGAAATTCATGTGAGATACAGATAATAAAACATGTAGAGATAATACTTTAAAATAATTATAGTATGTTCAAGAAAGTAAAAGTCACCACAAATAGAAAGTAAATAGGAATATGGTAATTTTAACTTAAATATATTAGTAATTACACTGATGAAAACAGCATAGAGTACCTTATTAAGACAAAAGTTGGTCTCAATGCTAAAATGACCTTAAAACTTACAAACATTTAAGAACAGATATAAGGAAAAATGGATACAATGCCTAAACTGAAAATAATTTAAAATTCAGATATAAATTTCAAGAGGTCCAACTAAAGTAAAAAGGAGGCTATTCCATATACTTCTATTTGATTGCTGAATATTGCAAAAAGTTGTCAGTTCTCTTCTTTAGATCAATGTATTCCCCCAAAAAATCCCATGATACTTTGCTAAAATAGACAAACTGATTGAAAAATATGCATGTAAATGCAAAGGACTTAAAACAGGCAAGACTCTTGAAACATAAACGATGTAGGGAGGTTTATTCTATCAGATATAAATATACAGAAATAGAGTAATGAAGAGAGGGTGGTATTACTGCAAGATAGATAGACAGATAGATAAAAGTATCAGAGCAATGGAGCCATGAACAGAGATCGACATGCACAGACACATGACGTATAACAAAGGTGACTCTGCAGAGCAGTGACGAAAGGGTCTTTTCAGTGAATGGTATGGGTAAATGGCATAACCATAAAGAAAATAATAGCAGTGACTTTGTACCATACATAAAATACAATACCAGATGAACTTATAGATTTAAATGTGAAAATAAAAACTGGCTTAAAATGTAGGAGAATATCTCCATGACCATTGAATAAACAAGATGTATTAAACTGGACACAAAAAGTACTCATCATAAAGGAAAAGCATTAAAAGCAGAGACTCAAACAGATATTTGCAAACCAAAGTTCATAATTGTATTATTCTCAATTGCCAGAAGGTGGAAGCAATCTATTAACAGATGAATGGATAAACAAAATGTAGCATATACACACAATGACATATCATTCATCTGTAAAATGTAGAGTTTCTGTTTTGGACAATGGAAAAGTTTTGGTAATGAATGGTGCTGATCATAGCACAACGTTGTGAACATAAATAAATAGCTGTGATTATATATTTTAATGCAGTTTAAAGGGGAAATTTTAGGTTGTATATATGTTACCAGAATAAAAAAAAATTTAAATAAATATAACATAATATTCTACAACATAATGAAACCCATTGTTAAAAATGGACTAGGCATTTCCTGGTGCCTACCCATGCCAAAAAAAAAAAGGACTTGGATGGTTCAACACAAGAAATTTTTTTTAAGAGACTATAATTAATAGTGTAAGTATTGAAATGTTCTCCATGAATTGGAATGACCATACCACACTAACACAAAGTATTAATAACAGGGTGATGTTCTAGTTTGCTAGCTGCTGGAATGCAATATACCAGAAACAGAATGGCTTTTAAAAGGGAGAATTTAATGAGTTACAAGTTTCTCTAAGGCCGAGAAAATGTCCCAATTACAAAAAGTCTATATAAATGTCCAGTCACAGGCATCCAGGGAAAGATACCTTGATTCAAGAAGGCCGATGAGGTTCAGAGTTTCTCTCTCAAATGAGAAGGCACATAGCAAACATAGTCAGGGCTTCTTTCTTGGCTGGAAGGGCACATGGCGAATACGGCATCATCTGCTAGTTTTCTCTCCTGGCTTCTGGTTTCATGAAGCTCCCCGGGAGGTGTTTTCCTTCCTCAGCTCCAAGGGTCACTGGCTGGTGGACTCTGCTTTGTGGTGCTGCTCTCTCTGAATCTCTTTCTCTAAAGCATTTCCTCTTTTATAGGACTCCAGTAAACCAATCAAGACCCACCCAAATGGGTGGAGACATGTCATCACCTAATCCCATTTAACAACCACTCTTGACTAAATCACATCATCCAGGGAGATGATCTGATTACAGTTTCAAATATACAGTATTGAATAGGGATTATTCTACCTTTATGAAATGGGATTTATATTAAAACATGGCTTTTCTTAAGGGGAATACTTCCTTTCAAACCAGCACAGATATATGGAAACTCTGTATTTTATGCGTGATTTTTCTATAAATCTACAACTTCCTTAATAAAAAGGAAAGATACATGAATCCATTTGCAGGGGATATATATATACAAAGATATTTATTAAAGGATCTTTATATGTTCATTAGGTTTGGAGCTAAATGCTCTATCCTTTATCCCAACCAAATGTATATGAGCACATAAAATGTATATTCCAAAATAAAAATAATAACAAACATGCATCACAAAGGCAAAAGCAGAAAATTTGAGCAAGAACAAAATTAAGTAGTATCAGATTATTACCAAAAGTAAATAATAAATATAATAAATATCTATAAATTCATACTGATATAAATGATTTAAGTAATTAATTAATCAGGAGACAGAAACAAAGTACCTGTGTGGAAAATGTCCAAGTAATTATGTAGTTATTTTATCCTTCATCCTCAATAGGGGAAGCATAATTATATGCTGTGCATAATCAATTCTTTCCAAAGAGCAGAGTAGGAAAAGGATTTTAAAAAAGTAACTTTACAGTGAGGAAACTGACACACATTACCTGCCCTCAGCTAAGTAACCAAGGTCAACATCAGAGCCAGGGCAAGAAGGAAATGTAAGGAGGTATGGGACTTGGTTCATCCTCTAGGGTAGCTAATATATAGTAATTGTCTAGAGCAACTGTTTTGGGGACTTCTGTGACCAAATGCACATAGTACAACAGCTCAGAAAACGTAGAAGGGCTGAGATCACAGCACAGAACTGTAAGTAAATTTTCCTATGCTGTGGAGACTGGTGCCCCTCCCCCACTGGTGGGAAAAGCTAACTCAGAGCTTCTTCTGATGAGAAGAAGCCTTCTCTATTAGGAACAGGGGGAAGAGAGTTCAAAGAAGCTCCAATTGCAGTCTTGATTAACTGATGAAAACCAGCTCTGAGCACAGATAAATCTACAATGCAAACAAAAAAGAAACTGGGATACCAATAGGAGCCCCAACCCCAGTAGAGATGAAACAGGGCTGACCAAAGAAAAACTGTTTTCTGGAGTTGGCTGAGCTCAGAATACTGGAAAAAAGCTGGACCCCAAAAAGGGGGATAAAGAGAGCCAAGTGCCAACTCCAGCTCTTGATTGGTGAACACAGGGAGCTGGGGCTGGGGACCAGCTCCTTTCTTTTCTTCTTCTTTGTTTAGCAGCTCACTAAAGAAAGCAGCAAGCATTCTCATTTTCATCCCTGCCTCAGGCAATGGTGGAATCAGGGAATGATTGAAAGACAAAGTAACTAGTCTGCTGAAGGAGATAGTTCCCTGAAAGCATCATTTCCCACCAAGAAAAGGGGACATCAGAGTCCAGCACAAATGGTGGCTCAAATTAAGAGAATTTAGATCCCAGGGGCAGCAGTTTCAACTGACAAAAACCAGAGTCCTCCTGTCTCGAACGCACAACTATTTCAACCTATAAAAGTGTCAGCCTATCTTAAACATTTCCAGCATGGGAGACGGGGAGGCTTGAGGGGTCTGTAACATTTTCAGCCTGCAGGGTACAAAAGACTGAAGAGTAGCTTCCATCCCCCCACCAAAAATAATTGGTGGGGCAAGGCCCAGCAAAAGTGATGACTGTTATTTAGAGAATTCAGAAACAGTTTAAGCCCACATTCAGCCTCTGCCTCCCTCTCAACCATGGCATTGCAGGGAATTCTATTGAGAATTAAAGATACAGTACTCCTTTACACATATGGGGAGCAGGATCTGAAAAGTACCATCTGCTGGGGAGGACAGGAAAAGCTCAGAATTAAAAGATTTGACAGGAAAGACTGGCACCCTCCTGGGTCTCATCCCTAGGAAGCCTTGATAGAAATTATAACCCCTGTGAGGACTTAGCCTGTCTTGCCTGAGAAAATCTGAATAGGGTTCATCTTATCAGGGAAGGTACTCCTCCCAGAGACAGACCTCCATGTAAAAGTTCCTAGGGGTGATGAAAGGAGTGTTAAAAATATATAGGGGAAGACTAAAAGCTTTCCCTCTAAGATCAGGAACAAGACAAGGATGCCTGCTGTCACCACTGTTATTCAACATTGTGCTGGAGGTTCTAGCCAGAGCAATTAGACAAGAAAAAGAAATAAAAGGCATCCAAGTTGGAAAGGAAGAAATAAAACTCTCACTTTGCAGATGATATGACACTATATGCCAAAAATCAAAAAAAAAGAAAAAAAAAACCTACTGTAAAGCTACTAGAGCTAATAAATGAATACATCAAAGTGGCAGAGGAAAAGATCAACACCCAAAAAAACAGTAGTGTTTCTATACACTAGTAATTAGCAATCTGAGGATGAAATCAGAAGAAAAAACAAGTACCATTTACAATAGTAACCAAAAGAATCAAATATTGATGAATAAATTTAAATAAGGATACAAAAGAACCATACACAGAAAACTACACAACATTGCTAAAAGAAATCAAAGAAGACATGGAAAGGCATAGTGTGCTCATGGATTGGAAGACTAAATATAGTTAAGATGTCAATTCTACCCAAATTGATTTATAGATTCAATGCAATACCAATTAAAATCCCAAAATTTACTTTGCAGAATTAGAAAAACCATAACCAAATTTATTTGAAAGTGAAGTGTGTCCTGAATAGCTGAAAATATCTTGAGAAAGAAAATTAAAGTGGGAGGTCTCACACTACCTGACTTTAAAACATATTATGAAGCTACGATGGTCAAAACAGCATGGTACTGGTGTAAAGATAGATATACTAACCAATGGAATCAAATAGAGTGTTCAGATATAGACCTCTTATCTATGGACAATCAATCTTTGATAATGTGGTCAAGGCAACCCACCTGGGACACAGCACCCTCTTTGATACATGGTGCTTGGAGAATTGGATATCCATATGCAAAAGAATAATAGAGGGTCCATGTTTCACACCCTATAAAAAATTAACTCAAAATGGATCAAAAACCTAAACATTAGAGTTAAGACCATAAGAAAGTGTACATAAATATCTTATAAATCTTGTAATAGGAGGTGGTTTCATAGACCTTATACCCAAAGCACATTGAAAAAAAAGAAATAGATAATGGGAACTCTTCAAAATTAAGCACTTTTGTGCATCAAAAAATTTTGTCAGGAAAGTAAAAATCAGCCTAGGCAATGGGAGACAATATCTGCAAACCACATACCACAGATATTGTGGATACCACAGTGGATATCCACAGTGTGGATACCACAGATTTTGGATACCACAGTATCCAAAACATATAAAGAGATTCTTCTACCCAACAGGAAAAATACAAAAAACCCAATTTAAAAATGGGCAAAAGACATAAGTAGACACTTTTTATAAGAGTAAATACAAATAGCTAAAGAGCACATGAACAGATGTTCAACTCCACTGGCTATTAGGGAAATGCAAATCAAAACCACAATGAGATATCATCTGACACCTACTAGATGGCCATGATTTTAAAAATTTAAAAAAAGAAAAGAAAATGACAAGTGCTAAAGAGGATGTGGAGAAAGAGGCACACTTATCCACTGTTGATGGGAATGTAAAATGGTACAACTGCTCTGAAAGGCAGTTTGGAAGTTCTTCAAGAAGCTAAGCAGAGAACTGCCATATGATCCAGCAATCCCATTACTAGGTATAAATTCAGAGGACCTCAAGGCAAAGACACAATGGACATTTGCACATCAATGTTTATAGCAGCATCATTTATTTTTGCCAAGAGATGGAAACAGCTCAAATGTCCATCAAGAGACCAGTGGCTAAACAAGTATGGTATATACATACAGTGGAATATTACACAGCTGTAAGACAGAATAAAGTCATGAAGCATGTAACAATGTGAGTGAATCTTGAGGACTTTATGCTGAGTGAAATTAGTCAGAAACAAAAGAACAAATACTGTATGATCTCCCTAAAAGGAACTAGCATCAGAATGAACTTGGAGAATTGAAGTAAAGAATACAGTTTATCAGGAGATAGAAATAAAGTAGAAATTAGACAATTGATACTGAAGAAATACAGACTGTGCATCAGGACTGAGTGTAAAAAATCAGAAGTTGATAGCACAATACTATCTGATTGTAGCATGATAAAATAAGTACACTGAATGAAACTGAATATGAGTGTGATTAAAGAAGAAGGGCTGGGGGTATGTATGAAACCAGAAGGAAAGATAGAGGATAAAGACTGAGATGGTATAGTTTAGGAATATTTAGAGTGGACAATGATGGTGATTAAATGTACAAATAAAAAAATGTTCTTGCATGAGAGAGAACAAATGAATTTCAATATTGCAGGGTGTTGAAAGTAAATAGTATACAGGAAAAAGTATAATCAATGCAAGCTAGGGTCTATAGTTAACAGTAACATTGGAATATGCTTTCACTGAATATAACCAAGGCATTATGTTAAAACTAAATGTCAACAGGTGGGGAGAAGGGCATGGAGAAGGCGTATGGATTCTTTTTAGTGGAAGAAAAGGAAATGTCTTCATGTAGATTTTGTGGTAAAGGCATGTCTATATGTTGCTTCCTATGAAACGGAGCTTGAAGGATATTAAGGAATGATGAGAAAGGAAGAAAAGGAAGGAAGGGAGGGAGGGAGGGAGGGAGGGAGGGAGGAAGGAAGGAAGGAAGGAAGGAAGGAAGGAAGGAAGGAAGGAAGGAAGAAAGAAAGAAAGAAAGAAAGAAAGAAAGAAAGAAAGAAAGAAAGAAAGAAAGAAAGAAAGAAAGAAAGAAAAAAAGAAAGAAAGAAAGAAGAGAAAGGAAAGAAAGAGAGAGAGAGAGAAAGAGAAAGAGAGAAAGGAAGAAAGGAAGTAAAGAAGGGAAGAAAGGGAAAAGAAAGAAAGGAAGGAAGAAAGGAAGAAAGACAGGTTCAGGGGGGTCTGAAGTTTAACTTTAACAGACAACAGACTTCAGACAATTTTATTCTTAACCAGATCCTGGTTATATACTGCAGGATGACAATAGGCATGCATGCATTTCCTGAAGGAAGAAAGTTCTTATCTTTCAGTGTTCTTCCTTCATACTTAAAATTACCATTTGGGGTAAACAAACATTCTTTTCCTCCCAGACTGTTCTACATAAATCAAATAACATAAAGCAGCTTACTGCTGCCACCACCCTAATGCCATCTACTCCCAAGCAGTTCTGCAGGTCTTATGTTAATCCTATCTGCTACATCTATATACTTAGGTTGGCTTGTATGATGCATGAATAAAACTGTTTAGAAATGAACAGATAGAAACAAGTGCTAAAAAATATATAGAGGAAGAAAAAAAAGAAAAGCCAACAGTAGATCAACTTTCCCTTAATATGAAGAGGGAAGAGAGTGCTTTTTCATGGGTTGGGGGAGGTGAAACAATAGCACACTCCAAAAAAAGAACAATCTCAAAAAACTTCTGTACAGGTATGGCAAGGATAAAAAAGAACAAGAGCTGAAAAATTCAGGTGAGTTAAACAGAAGCTAAGCTAGAGGTCTAGAGTAAGTTGAACAGAATGTCAAAGAACAGTTAGAGAACAAAGCCAACCAAAAAGAAGACCTTAGACTAAAGAAAGAAACGTTCTACAAAATGAACTAATCAAGAAAATCCAATGCCTAGACACCACAAGAATCAATAATCATCTAGGAAGCATTAAGATATTCCCAGAGGGACTTCCGGAGAAGATGGCGGCTTAGTAAGACGCGCGGATCTTACTTTCTTCTCCAGGACAGCTACTAGGGGAGTAGAAACGATACAGAACAGCGCCCAAAGCCACAACAGAGATAAAAAAGACAGCGTACCCCATCCTGGAACAGCTGGCTGGCTGAGAGAAGCCGCTTGGGTGAGATCGCCGAGGCGTGCGGGTGGCGCTCCTTCCCCCTTCCCGGGCCGGAGTAACTCCCTTCCCCCTTCCTGGGCCGGCTGGGAGAATTGGAGAGGCAGTCCCCTGAAACCGCCGCGGCTGGTGACCACACCACGCGTGGCCCCCCGGACCAACTGAGAGAATTGGATCGGAAATCTCCAGGCCACGGAGAACGGTGATGGGCAGGGGAGGCCACTTCCAAACCCGTGACTCCCCGGGAACGTACACTCTCCCAGGCGGGCCGCTGCCGCTGGCGCCCTCCCGCCACGCTTGTCGCCCGGGCCGACTAGGAAATTTGGACGGGCGCTTTCCCGGGCTGCGGCGGCCAGCAACCCTCCCTGCGTTTGGTCCCCGGGCCGGCTAGAACTCTTCCAAGCCGCTTCGGCTAGCGAACCTCCTGGACAGCGAGAGTTTTCCAAAGTTAAAGGTCCCACAGCACCTTTTACTGGTGGGACCCGCAGACAAACGTGTGCCACGAGCGCCACCTACTGGGCAGGATAAGAAAAACAGAACCCAGAGATTTCACAGAAAAATCTTCCTAACTTTTGGATCCAATACCCAGGGAAATCTGTCTAAATGCGCAGACGCCAACAGAAGATAATGGATCACGCTCAAATAATTGAAAATATGGCCCAGTCAAAGGAACAAACCAATAATTCTAATGAGATACAGGAGCTGAGACAACTAATGCTGAATATACGAACAGAAATGGAAAACCTCTTCAAAAACGAAATCGATAAATTGAGGGAGGACATGAAGAAGACATGGGCTGAACATAAAGAAGAAATAGAAAAACTGAAAAAACAAATCACAGAACTTATGGAAGTGAAGGACAAAGTAGAAAAGATAGAAAAAACAATGGATACCTACAATGATAGATTCAAAGAGACAGAAGATAGAATTAGTGATTTGGAGGATGGAACATCTGAATTCCAAAAACAAACAGAAACTATCGGGAAAAGAATGGAAAAATTTGAACAGGGTATCAGGGAACTCAAGGACACTATGAACCGCACAAATATACGTGTTGTGGGTATCCCAGAAGGAGAAGAGAAGGGAAAAGGAGGAGAAAAACTAATGGAAGAAATTTTCACTGAAAATTTCCCAACTCTTAGGAAAGACCTAAAATTACAGATCCAAGAAGTGCAGCGCACCCCAAAGAGATTAGACCCAAATAGGCATTCTCCAAGACACTTAATAGTTAGAATGTCAGAGGTCAAAGAGAAAGAGAGAATCTTGAAAGCAGCAAGAGAAAAACAATCCATCACGTAAAAGGGAAACCCAATAAGACTATGTGTAGATTTCTCAGCAGAAACCATGGAGGCTAGAAGACAGTGGGATGATATATTTAAATTACTAAAAGAGAAAAACTGCCAACCAAGACTCCTATATCCAGCAAAATTGTCCTTCAAAAATGAGGGAGAAATTAAAACATTCTCAGACAAAAAGTCACTGAGAGAATTTGTGACCAAGAGACCAGCTCTCCAAGAAATACTAAAGGGAGCACTAGAGTCAGAACCGAAAAGACAGAAGAGAGAGGTATGGAGAAGAGTGTAGAAAGAAGGAAAGTCAGATATGATATATATAATACAAAAGGCAAAATGGTAGAGGAAAATATTATCCAAACAATAATAACATTAAACGTTAATGGACTGAATTCCCCAATCAAAAGACATGGAATGGCAGAATGGATTAAAAAACAGGATCCTTCTATATGCTGTCTACAGGAAACACATCTTAGACCCAAGAATAAACATAGGTTGAAAGTGAAAGGTTGGGAAAAGATATTTCATGCAAATAACAACCAGAAAATAGCAGGAGTGGCTATACTAATATCCAACAAGTTAGACTTCAAATGTAAAACAGTTAAAAGAGACAAAGAAGGACACTATATACTAATAAAAGGAACAATTAAACAAGAAGACATAACAATCATAAATATTTACGCACCGAACCAGAATGCCCCAAAATACGTGAGGAATACACTGCAAACACTGAAAAAGGAAATAGACACAAATACCATAATAGTTGGAGACTTCAATTCCCCACTCTCATCAATGGACAGAACATCTAGACAGAGGATCAATAAAGAAATAGAGAATCTGAATATTACTATAAAGGAGCTAGACTTAACAGACATTTATAGGACATTAAATCCCACAACAGCAGGATACACCTTTTTCTCAAGTGCTCATGGATCATTCTCAAAGATAGACCATATGCTGGGTCACAAAGCAAGTCTTAACAAATTTAAAAAGATTGAAATCATACACAACATTTTCTCGGATCATAAAGGAATGAAGTTGGAAATCAATAATAGGCAGAATGCCAGAAAATTCACAAATACGTGGAGGCTCAACAACACACTCTTAAACAACGAGTGGGTCAAAGAAGAAATTGCAAGCGAAATTAGTAAATACCTCGAGGCAAATGAAAATGAAAACACAACATATCAAAACTTATGGGACGCAGCAAAGGCAGTGCTAAGAGGGAAATTTATTACCCTAAATGCCTATATCAGAAAAGAAGAAAAGGCAAAAATGCAGGAATTAACTGTTCACTTGGAAGAACTAGAGAAAGAACAGCAAATTAATCCCAAAGCAAGCAAAAGGAAAGAAATAACAAAGATCAGAGCAGAAATAAATGAAATTGAAAACAATAGAGAAAATCAATAAGACCAGAAGTTGGTTCTATGAGAAAATCAATAAGATTGATGGGTCCTTATCAAGATTGACAAAAAGAAGAAGAGAGAGGATGCAAATAAATAAGATCAGAAATGGAAGAGGAGACATAACTACTGACCTCACAGAAATAAAGGAGGTAATAACAGGATACTATGAACAACTTTACGCTAATAAATACAACAATTTAAATGAAATGGACGGGTTCCTGGAAAGACATGAACAACCAACTTTGACTCAAGAAGACATAGATGACCTCAACAAACCAATCACAAGTAAAGAAATTGAATTAGTCATTCAAAAGCTTCCTAAAAAGAAAAGTCCAGGACCAGATGGCTTCACATGTGAATTCTACCAAACGTTCCAGAAAGACTTAGTACCAATTCTCCTCAAACTCTTCAAAAAAATCGAAGTGGAGGGAAAACTGCCTAATTCATTCTATGAAGCCAACATCACCTTCATACCAAAACCAGGCAAAGATATTACAAAAAAAGAAAACTACAGACCAATCTCTCTAATGAATATAGATGCAAAAATCCTCAATAAAATTCTAGCAAATCGTATCCAACAACACATTAAAAGAATTATACATCATGACCAAGTAGGATTCATCCCAGGTATGCAAGGATGGTTCAACATAAGAAAATCAATTAATGTAATACACCATATCAACAAATCAAAGCAGAAAAATCACATGATCATCTCAATTGATGCAGAGAAGGCATTTGACAAGATTCAACATCCTTTCCTGTTGAAAACACTTCAAAAGATAGGAATACAAGGGAACTTCCTTAAAATGATAGAGGGAATATATGAAAAACCCACAGCTAATATCATCCTCAATGGGGAAAAATTGAAAACTTTCCCCCTAAGATCAGGAACAAGACAAGGATGTCCACTATCACCACTATTATTCAACATTGTGTTGGAGGTTCTAGCCAGAGCAATTAGACAAGAAAAAGAAATACAAGGCATCAAAATTGGAAAGGAAGAAGTAAAACTGTCACTGTTTGCAGACGATATGATACTATACGTCGAAAACCCGGAAAAATCCACAACAAAACTACTAGAGCTAATAAAGGAGTACAGCAAAGTAGCAGGTTACAAGATCAACATTCAAGATATTCCCAGAGAAAGGAACTAACACTTCAAATGATATACAGGAGTTGAAACTACTAACTAAAGATGTTCAAACAAATCTTCAAAACCAATTCAATGAGTTAAAGGAAAAGGTGGCAAAAGAGATGAAGGATATAAGGAAGACACAAGCTAAACATAAAGAAGAACTAAAAACACCAAAACAAAAGGCAAAACTTATGGGAATAGAAGGCACAGCAGAAGAGCTAAAAAACACAATGAGACATATCATAGGAAATTCAAAGAGACGGAAGAAAGAATTAGAGAACTAGAAGGCCGGACATCCAAAATCCAAAACTTAAAAGAGATTGGTAAAATATGAGCAAGGTCTCTGGAAACTGAATGTATTCATGAAGCACATTAATATATGTGTTACTGGTGTCCCAGAAGGAAAAGAGAAGGGGAAAGAAGCGGAAAGAATGCTGGAGGAAATAACTAAAAATTTCCCAATTCTTAGGAAAGACATGAAATTACATGTACAAGAAATGCAGCATAACCCAAACAGAAGAAACCCACATAGATCAACTCCAAGACATTTGCTAATAAGATTATCAAATATCAATGGCAAAGTTATTCTTAAAGGAACTAGGGAAAAACAATCTATCACATACAAGGGAAGCTCTATAAGACAAAGGACAGATTTCTCAGTAGAAACCATGGAATCAAGAAGGCAGTGGTATGATATATTTAAGATTGAAAGAGAAAAATTGTCAATCAAAAATTCTATATCCAGCAAAATAGTCCTTCAGAAATAAGGAAGAGTTTAAAATATTTATCAATGAACAGACATTAAGAGATTTTGTGAAAAAGAGACCTGTATATAAGAAGTATTAAAGGGTATGCCACAGGCAGATGGGAAAAGAGAGACTTAGAAGATGTTGTACGAATCAAGATCATCATTAAGGTAACTAAAAGAGTAAAAAAAAAAATAGATATGACATGAAATCCAAAAGTCAAAATGGTAGACAAAATGGTACTGCTTTTATAGTAACTACATTAAAGGTTAATGAACTAAACTCCACAATCAAGAGGCAGAAACTTGCAGAATGGATTAAAAGAAAAAGAAGGATCCATGTACATGTTAGGTACAAGAGACTGATTTTAGACCCAAGGACAAAAACAGGTTGAAAGTGAAAGGTTGAGAAAAGATATTTCATGCAAACAAGAATCAGAAAAAAACTGAGGTAGCTATGCTAATACCAGGCAAATTAGATTTCAGATGTAAAATAAATGAGACAAAGAAGGACATTTTGTATTAATTAATGGGGCAATTCATCAAGAATAAATAGCAATCAAAAATATTTATGCACTTGGGCAGAGTGCTCCAAATTAAATGAGTCAAACACTGAAGGGAGAAGTAGACAACTCTAAAATAATAGTGGGAGACTGCAATACACTACTCTCAACAGTTTAGAGCATCTAGACAGAAGATAAATAAGGAAACAGAGATCTTGAATAATATGATAAATTAACTAGACTTAACAGACATTTACTGAACATTACACCCCACAACAGCAAAATACACATTTTCTCAAGTGCTCACTGGATCATTCTCCAACAGAGACCACATGTTTGGTCACAAAGCAGTTCTCAAGAAATTTTTAAAGACTGAAATTATACAAACCATTTTCTCATAGCAAAATGGAATGAAATCAGAAATTAATAACTGGGAAAAGGCTAGAACTCACAAATATAGGAGACTAACAACACAATCTTAAACAACCTTGGGTCAAGGAAGAAATTACAAGAAAAATCAGTAAATATTTTGAGGTAAATGAAAATGAGAACATAATACATCTAAAGTTATGGAATGAAGTAAAGGCAACATGGAGAAGAAAATGTATTGCCTAAACACCTATATTAAAAAAGAATTAAAAAACAAATATCAAGTACTCAACAGCTCATATGGATAAGCAAGAGAAAGAACAGCAAAGTAATGCCAAAGCAAATATAAAAAAATAAAGCAAAGATTAGAGAAGAAATAAATTAAATTAAGAATATGAAAACAATAGAAATAATCAACAAACCTAGAAGTTCTTTGAGAAAATCAATAAAATTGATAGACCCTTAATTAGACAAAAAAAGAAAAACTACTGACCCCACGTAAAAAAAAAAAAAGGAGATAATGAGAGGAAAATATGAGAAACTAAATACTAACAAGTTAGGCAACTTAGATGAAATGGACAATTTCCTAAAAGGGATGAATAGCCAATATTGACTCTACAAGAAATACAAGACCTCAACAAACCAATCACAATTAAAAAGATGAAGTCAGCCATCAAAAGTCTCTGAAAGTATTGGCATATATTAAATGCCTATATTAAATGCCTATATTAAAACACAAGAAGGAGCAAAAATTGAGGACTTAACAGCAGACCTGGAGGAACTTGAGAAAGAATGGCAAACTAACCCCAAAGCAAATAGAATAAGAGAAAGAACAAAGATTAAAGCAGAGATAAATGAATGGGAGAACAAAAGAACAATAGAAAGAATCAATAAAACAAAAAGTTGGATCCTTGAGAAAATAAAAAAAAAATTGATGGGCCACTAGCAAGGCTGACAAAGAAAAAGAGAGAGATTATGCAAATAAACAAAATCAGAAATGAGAAGGGTTGCATAACCACAGACCCTGAAGAAATAATAGAAATCATAACAGGATACTGTGAACAACTACATGCCAGCAAACTAGACAACTTAGATGAAATGGACAAATTCCTGGAAACACACAAACAAGCTACACTGGCTCAGGAAGAAATAGAAGATCTCAACAAACCAATCACAAATGAAGAGATTCAGTTAGCCATCAATAATCTTACTACAAAGAAAAGTCCAGGGCCAGATGGCGTCACAGGGGAATTTTATCAAACATTCCAAAAAGAACTAACACCAATCCTGCTTAAACTTTTCCAAAAAAATTGAGGAAGTAGGAATTCTACCTAACTCACTTTATGAAGCTACTATCATTTTAATACCAAAACCGGGTAAAGATGCTGTAAGAAAGGAAAACTACAGACCAATCTCCCTAATGAACATAGATGCAAAAATTCTCAACAAAATATTAGCAAGTCAAATCCAACAACACATTAAAAGAATTATACACCATGACCAAGTGGGGTTTATACCATGAACGCAAGGATGGTTCAACACAAGAAAATCAATTAATGTAATACAGTACATTAACAAATCTAAAGGGAAAAAATCACATGGTATCTCAATTGATACTGAAAAAGCATTCGACAAAATTCAACATCCTTATCTGATAAAAACATTCCAAAAGATAGGAATCAAAGGTAACTACCTCAATATGATAAAGGACATTTATGGAAAAACAATAGACAGCATCGTACTCAATGGAGAGAGACAGAAAGTTTTCCCCCAAGATCAGGAATGAGACAAGGATACCCATTGTCACCACTACTATACAACATTGTGCTTGAAGCTCTAGTGAGAGCAATCAAGCAGTACAAAGAAATAAAAAGCATCCAAATTGGAAAGGAAGACATAAAACTCTCATTATTTGCAGGTGAAATGATACTATACCTGGAAGATCCTGAGAAATCTACAGCAAAGTTACTTGAGCTAATAAACAAATTCAGTAAGGTGGTGGGATATAGAATTAATGTGCAAAAATCAGCAACATTTCTATACACAAGCAATGACCTGTGTGGAGTCAGTTAAGGAAGAAATTCTATTCAAAATCGCAACTGAAAGAATCAAGTACTTAGGGATTAACTAGGGTCATAAAGGACCTATACACAGAAGACTACATAACATTGCTAAAAGAAATCAAAGGAGATATAAACAGGTAGAAAGACATTCCTTGCTCATGGATAGGAAGGCTAAATATAGTTAAGATGTCAATTCTCCCCAAATTGATTTACAGATTCAACACAGTACCAATCAAAATTCTAAAAACTTACTTTGAGGACTTGGAAAAGCTAAGTACCGAATTCATCTGGTGTTGCTTCCTATTAAATGGAGCTCAAAGGATATTAAGGAATGACAAGAAAGAAAGAAAGAGACAGATGGGATCAGGGGGTTTGAACCTCAGCCATAACAGACAACAGACAACTTTATTCTTAACTAGTTCCTACTTACTTACTGCAGGGTTTATGTGACTAAAAGCATGTGTACATTTCATGATAAAACAGAGTGCCTACTTTTCAGTATATTACTCCCTGCATACAAGAGATAGCTAACAAGATCTTGGGGTTAAAAGAAGAAACAAACATTCTCTCCCACTCAGACTGTCCTCCAATTAAGCAGATAAAAATCTCCTCAGTTTCCTGCCACCACTCTTATGCCAGCTGCTCCCAATAAATTCTGCAGGTCTTGTTTTAACCCTTGACTCCTACAATCTGGAAGGAAAAGAGACCCCAAATATCTAAAAGCATCCTTAAAAAAAGCAGAAGGAAGTGAGAGGATTAATACTCCCTGACTTTAAAACCTATTATAAAGCCACAGAGGTCAAAACATAAAGGTACTGGCACCAAGAGAGAAGCATTGACCAATGGAATTGAATCAAGAGTGCAGAAATAGACCACCAAACCTATGGTCAACTGATTTTTGACAAGGCCCCCAAATCCTCTGAACTGGGACAGAATAGTCTTTTCAATAATTGGAATAGTCTTTTCAATAACTGTTAGAACAGTTTTTTGGATGGCTAAAGGGAAGATTTTGGAGGAACTGTGAAGAGAAGTCCTGGAGAGCTTGAAGAGACTGTTGGTGTAAATGGAACCCCTGCCAATCTTGACAAAGGAGGACACAAAAGGGAAAAAATTGGAGTTTGCAGAGTAAGAACCGTGGAAGCTCGGGTCTGCAGCCAAGAAACCTTAGCCAGGAGAGTGGACCCACCCATATACATGGAGAGGGTGAGTTTGCCCTGAAAAGTGAGGATGAGTCTCCCACCTTGTTGCAGTGGAAAAATTATGCAGCCTTAGGCCTTGGAGAAGGTAGAGCATGCTCCTTGGGGAACTGGGGAGACCCTGGCTGCCACCACATGGAGGGGTTGAGCATGTGCCCTGGAAATGGCAGAGAGCCAAGGGGTGGCCCTGATGCCTGGAGAGAGTGGAGCTGAGAAAAAGGTGGTCTCCTCGATGTTCCCTGAGGTTGATTTGGAAAGAGGCAGGCCACTGCCTAGGCCCTCAGAAAGGGTGGGACTGTCGCTTTCTAAAGCTGGAGGATAAATGACTTTCAGGCTTTGAAATCCAATGGTCTTTGCCCTGCAGGTTTTCCTTCCAGTTTCTCTGATCCTGTGACTGTCCTCCTTTGCATACTGGCATCAGATAACTTGTTTTGAGATTCATAGGTCCACAGCCAGAAGATAATTTTTTGCACCTGCTTAAGGTGATGCTTGTAGTCGCCAAGTTGACAAGGGGTGGACATGTGGTAGTTAGATTCAGTTGTCAACTTGGCCAGGTGAAGGCACCTAGTTTTGTTGCTGTGGACCTGAGGCAATGGTATGTGAACCTCATCTGTTGCTCATTACATCTGCAGTTGGCTAGGAGGCATGCCTGTTGCAGTGAATGATGTTTGACTTAATTGGCTGGTGCTTAAATGAGAGAGCATAACATAGCACAGCCCAAGCAGCTTAGCATAACTCATCTCAGCACTCGCAGCTCAGCCCAGACCAGACCTTTGGAGATGCAGAAAGAAATCACCCCGGGGAAAGTTGTTGGAACCCCGAGGCCTGGAGAGAAGGCCAGCAGAGACCACCCTGTGCCTTCCCATGTAAGAAAGAACCTCAGTGGAAAGTTAGCTGCCTTTCCTCTAAAGAACTAACAAAATAAATCCCCTTTTATTAAAAGCCAATCCATCTCTGGTGTGTTGCATTCCAGCAGCTAGCAAACTAGAGCAAATACTATGCAGCAGTAAGACAAAATGATGTCCTGAAGCACATGACAAGACAGATGAGTCTTGAGGATGTAATGCTGAGTGAAATAAGCCAGACACAAAAGGACAGAGACTGTATGATTCTAACTTTTATGACCAGCATAAAGGAATAATCAGAGACATAATACAGAATATATGGGACTTAGAGATACATAGAAGCTAGAGATGGGTGAGCCATTAGCTAATGAGGTTGAACTCCAAAGTAAGGGAATAGATAGAAGTGAAGGTTGTTCTCTAGTGGTTATGAGTAATATTACCATATCAAAGATAAACAAAATTGAAAGGGGTTGTATAGACCTATGTGTCCCACTGATTAACACTAGAAATATTAATTAGTTCTTGCCTGAATTACTTCAAAGATATGATTCATGTGCAAAGAATGTTCAAGTCCAGGGTATGGGGAAAAACTGCTATTTCATGCTATGAGCTATGTTCAAAAGGAAAACATCAGCACTACCACAGGAACAGGAGAGGTAAATAATGGGGAGAGGGACAAGAGGTAAGAGGAGGTTTAGATTTTCTAGTTGGTGAGGGTGTGTATATTGGTTTTCTTTCTCTTAAGAACAATGAAATTATCTAAAATTGAGAATGTTGATGGACTGTGGACTTAGTCACAAAAAAGAAAAGTTTCCCAAAAGTGGAAGTCCAGACCAAATGGAATCATATGTGAATCCTGCCAAGCATTCAAGAAAGAAATAATACAGATCCTGTACAAACTCTGCAAAAAAATGAAGAGTATGGAAACCTACCTCACTCATTCTATGAAGCCAACATTACCCTAATACCGAAGCCAGGAAAAAATGCTAACAAGAAAAGAATACCACACAATTGCTTTAATGAATACAAATACAAAAATCTTCAGCAAAATACTCACAAATAGAATTGAGCAACACATGAAAAGAATTATACAGGGCAGGCCATGGTGGCTCAGCACACAAAGTTCTCGCCTGCCATGCTGGAGACCCGAGTTCGATTCCCAGTGCCTGCCCATGCAAAAAAAAAAAAATTATACACCATGACCAAGTTGGTTTTCTTCAGGCATGCAAGGCTGTATCAACACAAGAAAATCAATTAATGTAATACATGACATCAATAAATCAAAGGGGAAAACCACATGATCATATCTATTAACACAGAAAAGACATTTGAAAAAATTCAGCATCCTTTCTTGAAAAAACTTCAAAGGATAGGAATAGAAGAAAACTTCCTCAAAATGATGAAGGGAACATATGAAAACCCCACAGCTAACATCACACTCAATGGGGAAAGACTGAAAGCTTTCCCTCTAAGAACAGGAACAAGACAAGGAGGCCCATTGTCACCATTTTTATACAACATTGTGCTGGAAGTTCTAGGGAAAGCAATTAGGGAAGAAAAAAATAAAAGGTGTCCAAATTTGAAAGGAAGTTGAAAATCTTTCTCTGTTTGCAGATGACATGGTAGTACATGTAGAAAATCCAAAAACATCTACAGCAAATCTACTACAGCTGACAAACAAGTACAGCAAAGTGGCAGGATACATGATCAACATGCCAAAATCAAGTGTTTCTATACGTTAGTAAGGAGTAATCTGAAGAAGAAATCATGAAAAAAATTGATTTACAATAGCAACCAAAAGAAACAAATTTTACAAATAAATTTAACCCAGGACATAAAAGGCCTACACACAGAAAACTACAAAATATTGCTAAATGAAATCCAGAAAGACCTAAATAAATGGAAGGACATAGCATGTTCATTGATTGGAAGAATAAAAATAGTTACAATGTCAATTCTACCCAAAAGGATTTATAAATTCAATGCAATGCCAATTAAAATCCCAACAACTTACTTGCAGAAATAGAAAAGACAATAATCAAATATTTGGAAGGCCAGCATGCCCCAAATAGCTAAAATTTTCTTGAGAAAGACAAATAAAATGGGATCTCTCACACTACCTGACTTTAAAGCGTATTGCAAAGCTACAGTGGTCAAAACATCATGGTAATGAACAAAGATAGATATCCTGAAAAATGTAATTGAATTGAGTGTCCAGAAGTGGACCCTCTCATCTACAATCAATTGATTTTTGATAAGGCAGCCAAGTCCACCAACTAGGACAGAGCAGCCTCTTCAACAAATGGTGCTTGGAGAACTGGATAGCCATATCCAAAAGAATGGAAGAGAACCCCCAACTCACAACTTATGCAAAAATTTAACTCAAAATTATCAAATACCTAAATATTAGAACTAAGACTATAAAATATTTAGAATAAAAGATAAGGAAATATCTTAAAGATCTTGTGGTAGGTGCTGGTTTCCTATACCTTAAATCAAAGTAAGTGCAATTAAAGAAGAGACAGATGACTTCCTGGAAGATGGCGGCTTAGTAAGACGCGCGGATCTTAGTTTCTTCTCCAGGACACCTACTAGGGGAGTAGAAACGATACAGAAAGCGCCCAAAGCCACAACAGAGATAAAAAAGACAGCGTACCCCATCCTGGAACGGCTGGCTGGCTGAGAGAAGCAGCTCGGGTGAGATCGTCGAGGCGCGCGGGCCTTACCGGGCGGGGTGGCAAGCGGCCGGAGTCACTCCCTTCACCCTTCCCGGGCCGGCTGGGAGAATTGGAGAGGTGGTCCCCTGAAACCAAGGCGACTGGCGCCCACACCACGCGCAGCCCCCGGACCAACTGAGAGAATTGGATCGGAAACCCCCAGGCCGCGGAGAACGGTGACCCCGTGACTCCCGGGGAACGTGCACTCTCTCGGGCGGGCCGCTGCCGCTGGCGCCCTCCCGCCATGCTTGTTGCCCAGGGCCGACTAGGAAATTCAGACGGGCTCTTTCCCTGGCTGCGGCGACCAGCAACCCTCCCTGCGTTCGGACACCCTCCCTGCGTTCGGACCCCGGGCCGGCTCAAGCCGCTTCGGCTAGCGAACCCCCAGGACGGCGAGAGTTTTCCAAAGTTTAAGGTCCCACAGCACCTTTTACTGGTGGGACCCACAGACAAACGTGTGCCATGAGTGCCACCTACTGGGCAGGATAAGAAAAACAGAACCCAGAGATTTCACAGAAAAATATTACAACCTTGCTGGGTCCAACACCAAGAGAAATCTGAATAAACGCCCAGACGCCAGCAGCAGAAGATAACTGTCCACGCTCAAAAGATTGAGAATATGGCTCAGTCAAAGGAACAAACCAATAGCTCAAATGAGACACAAGAGCTGAGACAACTAATGCTGAATATACGAACAGAAATGGAAAACCTCTTCAAAAATGAAATCGATAAATTGAGGGAGGACATGAAGAGGACATGGGCTGAACATAAAGAAGAAATAGAGAAACTGAAAAAACAAATCGCAGAACTTATGGAAGTGAAGGATAAAGTAGCAAACATAGAAAAAATAATGGATAGCTACAATGATAGATTTAAAGAGACAGAAGATAGAATTAGTGATTTGGAGGATGGAACATCTGAATTCCAAAAAGAAACAGAAACTATAGGGAAAAGAATGGAAAAATTTGAACAGGGTATCAGGGAACTCAAGGACAATATGAACCGCACAAATATACGTGTTGTGGGTGTCCCAGAAGGAGAAGAGAAGGGAAAAGGAGGAGAAAAACTAATGGAAGAAATTATCACTGAAAATTTCCCAACTCTTATGAAAGACCTAAAATTACAGATCCAAGAAGTGCAGCGCACCCCAAAGAGATTAGACCCAAATAGGCGTTCTCCAAGACACTTACTAGTTAGAATGTCAGAGGTCAAAGAGAAAGAGAAGATCTTGAAAGCAGCAAGAGAAAAACAATCCATTACATACAAGGGAAACCCAATAAGACTTTGTGTAGATTTCTCAGCAGAAACCATGGAAGCTAGAAGACAGTGGGATGATATATTTAAAATACTAAAAGAGAAAAACTGCCAACCAAGACTCCTATATCCAGCAAAATTATCCTTCAAAAATGAGGGAGAAATTAAAACATTCTCAGACAAAAAGTCACTGAAAGAATTTGTGACCAAGAGACCAGCTCTGCAAGAAATACTAAACGGAGCACTAGAGTCAGATACAAAAAGACAGAAGAGAGAGATATGGAAAAGAGTGTAGAAAGAAGGAAAATCAGATATGATATATATAATACAAAAGGTAAAATGTTAGAGGAAAATATTATCCAAACAGTAATAACACTAAATGTCAATGGATTGAATTCCCCAATCAAAAGACATAGATTGGCAGAATGGATTAAAAAACAGGATCCTTCTATATGCTGTCTACAGGAAACACATCTTAGACCCAAAGATAAACATAGGTTGAAAGTGAAAGGTTGGGAAAAGATATTTCATGCAAATAACAACCAGAAAAGAGCAGGAGTGGCTATACTAATATCCAACAAATTAGACTTCAAATGTAAAACAGTTAAAAGAGACAAAGAAGGACACTATATACTAATAAAAGGAACAATTAAACAAGAAGACATAACAATCATAAATATTTACGCACCGAATCAGAATGCCCCAAAATACGTGAGGAATATACTGCAAACACTGAAAAGGGAAATAGACTCATATACCATAATAGTTGGAGACTTCAACTCACCACTCTCATCAAGGGACAGAACATCTAGACAGAGGATCAACAAAGAAATAGAGAATCTGAATATTACTATAAATGAACTAGACTTAATAGACATTTATAGGACATTACATCCCACAACAGCAGGATACACCTTTTTCTCAAGTGCTCATGGATCATTCTCAAAGATAGACCATATGCTGGGTCACAAAGCAAGTCTCAACAAATTTAAAAAGATTGAAATCTTACACAACACTTTCTCGGACCATAAAGGAATGATGTTGGAGATCAATAATAGGCAGAGTGCCAGAAAATTCACAAATACGTGGAGGCTCAACAACACACTCCTAAACAACGACTGGGTCAAAGAAGAAATTGCAAGAGAAATTAGCAAATACCTCGAGGCGAATGAAAATGAAAACACAACATATCAAAACTTATGGGACACAGCAAAGGCAGTGCTAAGAGGGAAATTTATTGCCCTAAATGCCTATATCAGAAAAGAAGAAAAGGCAAAAATTCAGGAATTAACTATCCATTTGGAAGAACTGGAGAAAGAACAGCAAGCTAACCCCAAAGCAAGCAAAAGGAAAGAAATAACAAAGATTAGAGCACAAATAAATGAAATTGAAAACATGAAAACAATAGAGAAAATCAATAAGGCCAGAAGTTGGTTCTATGAGAAAATCAATAAGATTGATGGGCCCTTAGCAAGATTGACAAAAAGAAGAAGAGAGAGGATGCAAATAAATAAGATCAGAAATGGAAGAGGAGACATAACTACTGACCTCACAGAAATAAAGGAGGTAATAACAGGATACTATGAACAACTTTACGCTAATAAATACAACAATTTAGAGGAAATGGACGGGTTCCTGGAAAGACATGAACAACCAACTTTGACTCAAGAAGACATAGATGACCTCAACAAACCAATCACAAGTAAAGAAATTGAATTAGTCATTCAAAAGCTTCCTAAAAAGAAAAGTCCAGGACCAGATGGCTTCACATGTGAATTCTACCAAACGTTCCAGAAAGAATTAGTACCAATTCTCTTCAAACTCTTCAAAAAAATCGAAGTGGAGGGAAAACTACCTAATTCATTCTATGAAGCCAACATCACCCTCATACCAAAACCAGGCAAAGATATTACAAAAAAAGAAAACTACAGACCAATCTCTCTAATGAATACAGATGCAAAAATCCTCAATAAAATTCTAGCAAATCGTATCCAACAGCACATTAAAAGAATTATACATCATGACCAAGTAGGATTCATCCCAGGTATGCAAGGATGGTTGAACATAAGAAAATCAATTAATGTGATACACCATATCAACAAATCAAACCAGAAAAATCACATGATCATCTCAATTGATGCAGAGAAGGCATTCGACAAGATTCAACATCCTTTCCTGTTGAAAACACTTCAAAAGATAGGAATACAAGGGAACTTCCTTAAAATGATAGAGGGAATATATGAAAAACCCACAGCTAATATCATCCTCAATGGGGAAAAATTGAAAACTTTCCCCCTAAGATCAGGAACAAGACAAGGATGTCCACTATCACCACTATTATTCAACATTGTGTTGGAGGTTCTAGCCAGAGCAATTAGACAAGAAAAAGAAATACAAGGCATCAAAATTGGAAAGGAAGAAGTAAAACTATCACTGTTTGCAGACGATATGATACTATACGTCGAAAACCCGGAAAAATCCACAACAAAACTACTAGAGCTAATAAATGAGTACAGCAAAGTAGCAGGTTACAAGATCAACATTCAAAAATCTGTAGCATTTCTATACACTAGTAATGAACAAGCTGAGGGGGAAATCAAGAAACGAATCCCATTTACAATTGCAACTAAAAGAATAAAATACCTAGGAATAAATTTAACTAAAGAGACAAAAAACCTATATAAAGAAAACTACAAAAAACTGCTAAAGGAAATCACAGAAGACCTAAATAGATGGAAGGGCATACCGTGTTCATGGATTGGAAGACTAAATATAGTTAAGATGTCAATCCTACCTAAATTGATTTACAGATTCAATGCAATACCAATCAAAATCCCAACAACTTATTTTTCAGAAATAGAAAAACCAATAAGCAAATTTATCTGGAAGGGCAGGGTGCCCCGAATTGCTAAAAACATCTTGAGGAAAAAAAACGAAGCTGGAGGTCTCGCGCTGCCTGACTTTAAGGCATATTATGAAGCCACAGTGGTCAAAACAGCATGGTATTGGCATAAAGATAGATATATCGACCAATGGAATCGAATAGAGTGCTCAGATATAGACCCTCTCATCTATGGACATCTGATCTTTGATAAGGCAGTCAAGCCAACTCACCTGGGACAGAGCAGTCTCTTCAATAAATGGTGCCTAGAGAACTGGATATCCATATGCAAAAGAATGAAAGAAGACCCATCTCTCACACCCTATACAAAAGTTAACTCAAAATGGATCAAAGATCTAAACATTAGGTCTAAGACCATAAAACAGTTAGAGGAAAATGTTGGGAGATATCTTATGGATCTTACAACTGGAGGCGGTTTTATGGACCTTAAACCTAAAGCAAGAGCACTGAAGAAAGAAATAAATAAATGGGAACTCCTCAAAATTAAACACTTTTGTGCATCAAAGAACTTCATCAAGAAAGCAGAAAGACAGCCTTCACAATGGGAGACAATATTTGGAAATGATATATCAGATAAAGGTCTAGTATCCAGAATTTATAAAGAGATTGTTCATCTCAACAACAAAAAGACAGCCAACCCAATTACAAAATGGGAAAAAGACTTGAACAGACACCTCTCAGAAGAGGAAATACGGATGGCCAAGAGGCACATGAAGAGATGCTCAATGTCCCTGGCCATTAGAGAAATGCAAATCAAAACCACAATGAGATATCATCTCACACCCACCAGAATGGCCATTATCAACAAAACAGAAAATGACAAGTGCTGGAGAGGATGCGGAGAAAGAGGCACACTTATCCACTGTTGGTGGGAATGTCAAAGGGTGCAACCACTGTGGAAGGCAGTTTGGCGGTTCCTCAAAAAGCTGAATATAGAATTGCCATACGACCCAGCAATACCATTGCTAGGTATCTACTCAAAGGACTTAAGGGCAAAGACACAAACGGACATTTGCACACCAATGTTTATAGCAGCATTATTTACAATTGCAAAGAGATGGAAACAGCCAAAATCTCCATCAACAGACGAGTGGCTAAACAAACTGTGGTATATACATACGATGGAATATTATGCAGCTTTAAGACAAGATAAACTTATGAACCATGTAATAACATGGATGGACCTAGAGAATATTATGCTGAGTGAATCCAGCCAAAAACTAAAGGACAAATACTGTATGGTCCCACTGATGTGAACGGACATTCGAGAATAAACTTGAAATATGTCATTGGTAACAGAGTTCAGCAGGAGTTAGAAACAGGGTAAGACAATGGGTAATTGAAGCTGAAGGGATACAGACTGTGCAACAGGACTAGATACAAAAACTCAAAAATGGACAGCACAATAATACCTAATTGTAAAGTAATCATGTTAAAACACTGAATGAAGCTGCATCTGAGCTATAGGTTTTTGTTTTGTTTTGTTTTGTTTTGTTTTGATTTTACTATTATTACTTTTATTTTTTTCTCTATATTAACATTCTATATCTTTTTCGGTTATGTTGCTAGTTCTTCTAAACCAATGCAAATGTACTAAGAAATGATGATCATGCATCTATGTGATGATGTTAAGAATTAATGATTGCATATGTAGAATGGTATGATCTCTAAATGTTGGGTTAATTTCTTTTTTTCTGTTAATTAAAAAAAAAAAAGAGAAGGGATAATTGGAGCTGAAGGGATACAGACTGTACAACGGGACTGGATATAAAAACTCAGAAATGGACAGCACAATACTACCCAATTGTAATGCAATTATGTTAAAACACTGAATGAAGCTGCATGTGAGGTATAGGTTTTTGTTTTTGTTTTTTTTGTTTTTTTTTCTTTCTATTATTGTTTTAATTCTTATTCTGTTGTCTTTTTATTTCTTTTTCTAAATCGATGCAAATGTACTAAGAAATGATGAATATGCAACTATGTGATGTTATTAAGAATTACTGATTGTACATGTAGATTGGAATGATTTCTAATTGTTTTGTTAATTCTTTTTTTAATTAATAAAAAAAAAGGGAAAAAAAAAAAAAAGAAGAGACAGATGGGTGGGCCATGGTGGTTCAGCAGGCAAGAATGCTTGCCTGCCATGCCAGACACCCCGGGTTCAATTCCCGGTGTCTTCCCATGTAAAAAAAGAAAAAAGAAGAAACAGATAGATGGGATCTCCTCAAAGTTGATAATTTTGTGCACCAAAGGACTTTGCCAGGAAAGTAAAATGGCAGCCTACTCAATGGGAGACACAATTTGGAAACCACGTATTAGATAAGGGTTTAACATCCAGAATATATACTATTGGTATGAAGTAGCATGGTACAGTCCCTCTGGAGAGGAGTGTATACTTAACCCACAGGAAGCTAAGTATAAGATTGATTGCTATATGATCTTACAATATTATTGGGTATATACCTGGAAGAACTGAAAGCAGGGATATGAATGGACTTTTGCACAGTGGGCCTATGGTGGCAGTATTCACAATTTGCAATGGATCGAGGTGGCCTAAGGGTGCATTGACTGATTAATGGAAGGGTGAACTATGGTGTATACATACAATGATATATTGAATAGTTGCAAGAAGGAATGAATTCATGAGGCATGCAACTAAGCAAATGAACCATGAGAACATGTATTGAGTGAAATAAGCCTGAAATGAAAAAATAAACATTATAATGCCTCACTAATATGGACTAAGCAAATGTGCAAACTCTGAGAATTGAATCTGAGAGTATAGGTTATCAGAGGAAGGCTTATTGTAAAAGTTCTTATATTATAAGCTCTTACAGGAGTCATATATCTTCCTGAATTGTAACTATTATTTCTAAATTCTGAGACGCTGAGCTCTTTGTATAACCTGGTCAGTCCCTGGAACCTTGGGTGTCTGTTTGGCATCTGACACTCAGAGATAGAGTTCTGCAGCTGTGAAAGTGAGCAGTACCCCATACAGTAGCTGTCTAAAAAGCTGAAAAAGTGATCAGACTCCAATTAAGGATATGAATGAAGAAGATCTGCTTAGGACTAAGGTAAATCAGACTGAAGGATAAAGGGTGAGATGGATTGTATTTTAAAACTTCAACTTTTGTGTAAGACCAAAGGAAGAGATGTTTCTATTGTGCAAAATTCATATTTTCTGTTGCACACTGTGTAATTTAACTTATATGGTCAGTTAATTTTAACACCATAATCGCATTGAACCTTGAATAGGGAGTAAGATCTTGTTGATTTATATGGTTAGTATCATAATCCAATATATCCCAGAGTAATTGGGGTGGAAAATAAAAAAGTATTTCAACTTCTGGGAACATGGTGGGAGCTGTATGGACTGATTACACACCCCTGCTCTATGGGACAAGATAGAGGATAGGGAGAGAATGACCTGGACTGTGGTCCTGGGGTGTAAGTGATCGAAGAGGGTCTCCAGGGTTGTTTGGGGAGAAGGGAAGTGGGAGGATCAGGACAGGGAAAGCAGGGTGGGTTTAATCAGCCAAGGTATCCACCAGAGGTGGGCTGTGGCACACAGGGAAGATCTGAGAGAGTCGACCATCCCTCCACTCCAGACCCCACCTGCTTCAGAAAAGGCTCTGAAGCTGGCAGCACCCACGGGGAGCCTGGAGGCATACCTGGCCATCTGACATGAAAAGCTGTATCCTAGGCACTGGAAGCAATAACCTAGCCAGGGTCTACAAATAGCCATTGGATGCAGTGAACAGTGGATCTACCAGGCACTGGGCAGTGGGGCTCAGCTGCTCCCGCGGACACTGCTATGGGGGTCCCCCA
This sequence comes from Tamandua tetradactyla, assembly GCF_023851605.1. Taxonomy (NCBI): domain Eukaryota; kingdom Metazoa; phylum Chordata; class Mammalia; order Pilosa; family Myrmecophagidae; genus Tamandua; species Tamandua tetradactyla. The sequence goes on from NC_135333.1 coordinate 122,231,422, forward strand.
TACCACCGCTGCGGGCTGTGAGCAGCCCCAACCTGATGTGCACACCATTTCCTGAGCCACTGCTGCAGTCCGGGAGGACTGGGCTGGAGGGTAGGAGGTGCCTCAGGAGCGCGTAAGTGCAGCCTAGCAAACTCCCTATCAGCCTAATGTTTTATTTAACACTTCTTCTGTATATTTTTATTAGTATTATCATTTTTTCATAGCTCTGTATACTTTATATATTTATATTTTATTGGTATTTATTTTATTTATTATTTTTTATTAATTTTTTCTCCATTCTGTAGACACCAGTCTAAATTCATTCCCAATATGTCTTGGGGTGTCTCCTTCAGACTTTGCAACCTACTACAGTTGAGGTACATTTTTTTTCTCATTTTTATTACTATTATTTTTGGGGGGTGCATGGGCCAGGAATTGAACCTGGGTTGCCCACATGGTGTATGGGCAAGCTGCCACTGAACCACCCATGCATCACTCCCTAGCTTTTACTAGACATTTAATTAGAATTGTACCCCCTAAAGGAGATCCATGCCTTGGTTTTGCAGGGAATTACTAGCAAACCAAGCATAAAGGGAATCTTCATTGCAAAATCAAGTAAATATAAATAAAACTTCAGATGAGTGAAGGAAACCAACTTGAAAAATAACCTTGTTAAAATAGTCAAGTGCCCTGAACACAACATAAAATCACAAGCATATGAATATCCAAGTAAAAATGTTCCAGTCAAATGACCATATCAAACCACCAGAGGGGACAAGAATACAGAAAAAGTGCTCAAGGATATTTATAAAGAAATAAAGGATACAATGAAGATACTAGAAGAGCATAAAGAAGAACTCAAATATTAAATACAAAAATGGTAGATCTCACAGATATGAAAGGTACAGTAGACCAAATTAGAAATATATTAGAGATGCACATTAGCAGATTTGAAGAAGCAGTAGGAAAAATAAGTGAGCTAAAAGAACATTTGAACTATAGCACAAAAAAAGAACAAATGGCAAGAACAATGGGAAAAAATGGAAGTAGCTCTTAGGGAAATAATGGACAAGAAGAGGTACAGAAATATAAGAAACATTGGTGTCTCAGAAGAAGAAGACAAGAGTAAAGAGCTGAGAAATGTAGTTGAAGATATAATCAGGGAAAACTTCCCAACCCTTATAAAAGGCATAAATATGAAAATCAAAGATGTCCAAGAAACCCCAAGAGAATAAATCCAAATAGATCTACTCCAAGACACTTATTAAGCAAACTGTCAAATGTTGAAGAGAAGCAGAAAGTCCTGAATGCAACATGAGAAAAGCAATCTACTACATACACGAGAAAACACATAAGACTGAATTCAAACTATTCAAAAGGCACCATGGAGGCAAGAAGGCAGTGGTATGATATACTTAAGATCCTGAATGAGATAGGCTTCCAGCCAAGGATTCTTTATCTTGCCAAGTTGTCCTTCAAAATTGAAGGAGATGGGTGAACTATGGTGTATACATACAATGGGCTACTGATGTGGGGCATGCAGCTAGGAGAATGAACCTGAAGGCAGTACATTAAATGAAATATCAGGAGCAAAAAGGAAAATATTATTATGCCTCAATAATATGGACTAACTATAGTATAAAAATTCAGTGAATTGAAGTCAAGAACATTGGTTATCAGGTTGGAGCCTATTGCAAAGGGTCCTAGACTGTAAGCTCTTATAGCAGTTATATACATTCAGGAGTCATAACTGTTATTTCTAAATCCTGAGATACTGAGCTTTTTGTATATAACCTAGTCATCCCCAGAAACTTTGATTATTTATGTGACACCTGAGACTCAGAGTTAGAGCTCTGAAGCATAAAAGTCAGTAGTACCCAATATAGGAACTGTTGAAAAAGTGATCAGACTTCACGTAGAGATATAAAGGAAGGTGATGTGGGTAGGGCTAACATAGAGCAGAATACAGGGTTAAGAATGATGTTTGTTCATATTATAAAACTTCAACTTATCTGTGAGACCAAAGGGAGAAATATTTATTTAGTGCAAAACACCATGAGTACATGGAATCTTGAATAGGGCATGAGTTCTGGTTTGTACATGTTAGTGTGATGCCTCAATATATCCCCGAATAGTTTGGGCAATAAATAAAGAAGGATTTGAAACATCCTCTTGTGGGGATGGGGAGAAAGGAGGAAATATTCAACTTCCCATTTGGAAAATTCCTGATATTCTCACTAGCAGGTGGTCAACCAAATCAATAGGCTGAACCCACAGTTTTGGGGTTCACCCTTATGAAACTTATTCCTGCTGTAGCAGGCAGGCCTTCCCCTCTTTCTGGTTTAGCTGTGCTCTCTGTGGAAAATCCCCAAACCCCCTCTCCTTGAAGGCAAGTAAGATAAGGCAAATTTCCTGGGATAGAAGCCCCCTCCCCTAGCCTTCAGTAACTGGTGAAGATGCACATAGGCAAGAGAAGACATCCGTGGGGTGGGGGCCCCTCAATGGTTCAGCTCTGGGCCATTCTCAACTTAAATCAGCCAATTGTTTACCTTGTCTTTAACATGTCAAAGAGTCTATAAAAGCTAAGTTTGCCTTTTGTTGGGGGCTCAGACTTTCAGAGGTTACTCGGCTGAGCCCTGTGGCCATAGCAAATAAAACCTGCTTCCCGAAACTACGGATCCTTAGTCTCAGCCTGTTCTAATTTTGCGGAATGTTCCTGGAGCCCTGCGGCCTCATTCCTGGTTTTTGCGCTACATTTCTGGGGGCTCATCCGGGATATGAGGCAGGTGTACTCTCACCTCCCTCGCCCATGGTGGTGGCGACGCCCTGACTTGAGACCCGATGGAATCCAGTGCCAGCAGCAGGGCATTTCCCCATCTCTCAGATTCCTGAACTCCCTGGACGGGGCATCTGTCACCGCCAGAGTGGTAATAGATCCGGGACAGTTTCTGGAACCAGGTTTCTGGGAGCACCACCCGTCTGTCTGGTAAGCACTCGGGTGCATCAATTTCAGCCCACTCATAAAAGGCTAGGGGGGCCTGAGTGGAAGGGGAGCCTGATCAACTCACAGAGTACCCAAGTACCGGTCTCCAGTTGGAGGACCAGGGGAAACGGAAGTCTTCAAGTTCAGTTCTGGAAAGAGCGGTGTTGGGGGGTGTTGGAGTGTGTGTGTGTGTGTGTGTGTGTGTGTGTGTGTGTGTGTGTGTGTGTGTGTGTGTGTAATTGTGTGAATGAATAGAAGTCCTGGGCTGTGCACCAGGCCATGAATGAGTTTGGATTCTGCAAGTTTGTGGCAATCCTCATATGGCTCAGGGTGAGCAACCTTGAAAGGAGGGGGCTGGCTGTGGGGTTAGGTGCCCAATGTCCCCATGGGGGAACAGCCAGACTGAAGGAAGTGACAGTTTATTCAAAACCCTTTGCTGTTTGTCTGCAAGCCCTCCCACTAATCATTGGTGCCACAGATGTGAAAGGTGAAGTCAGTGAGACACAGTTGAAATGCATGATTTCTACTTTTAAAAGAGGCTTTCACTAATGACTGGGAAATCAAGCTGACCCCTGACTGATTTAGGAAACTGTATGAATTAAAGTGGACCACTTTTAGGAAGAATAAAAAGAAGGAATTTTCTTATATTACAGCTTATCACTACTCTGTCTTATGAATTAAATCTTACACATTTCAGAGTAAAAGGAAAACATCTATATAAGGGTTTTAAAATTGATTTCATGAAAAGAATCTGTTCTGTACAATTAATGTTGCCATTGCATAACTTTGGTAAAACAAACAAAACAGGTAAAATGTGCACTCTAGCTGGGAGGACTGGCTATCCTCTCAGAAGGAGGTGTACTTTAATAAAAATATCTAGGTCCCAGGAAGCTCCTCTTGGTCCCTAGCCAGTTCCCAGAGGGCCAAACTGGGCCTAGTCACATAAGCTAATTGGAATTTGGCCACTACTGTGTGAAGTTATCATAAAAAAAAATCTTATGAGAGAGGGACAGCACCTCATCAAAATCTTATGCTTTGGGCGGGCCGCGGTGGCTCAGCGGGCAAAGTGCTTGCCTGCTATGCCGGAGGACCTCGGTTCGATTCCCGGCCCCAGCCCATGTAAAAAACAAACGAACAAACAAAAATACAATAAAACAAGAAAATGTTTAAAGATGTTTCCCTTTCTTCCTTCCTTCCTTCCTTCCATCCTTCCTTCCTTCTCTCTGTCTTTCCTTCCCTTCCTCCCTCTCTCTTTAAAAAAAAAAAAAAAAAAAAAAAAAAAAAAAAAAAAAAAAAAAAAATCTTATGCTTTGCTATGTATCTTAACTAAGGAGACTCTGAATGCTGTTCCCAAAATTGCTATGGATTTTTACTGAGAGTTATAATGATGCTTCTGAAATTCTCCAGCACTTCTCTTCAGGTGGTAATGCCATCTTACCTGGTGATGTAACTATGCTCTTTTTTTTAAGACTTTTAGTTGCTATCTTTTAATTATTTTCTTTACTTACTTTCCTGGAAAAATCTATTTTTATTAAACTGAAGTCGGTGTTGTCCGTGAATCCAAACCTATAAATTAAATGGCCCCAAATATCACATTGTCTTTTATGCACAAAATTGGCACTGGGAGCAGGATTCACATTTCAGCGTGGCTTCATAGTAGTAAAGTTCAATGAGACAAGCTTTAAAAATTTATGCAGAAACTGTGGAGTATGTTCTTCTAAATACTGTGATGCTTTATTAAGACCATACTTGATAAATTGAAAGTTGCTGTTTTCTTGTCTTTTGTATGCAGAATTGTTTTAAATTTAAATATTTTGTCTCCCTGGGTTATACTTTCTGGTGCTTTAAGACATTTGGGATTTTTTATGTCAGTAGCCCTCTTCAAAGTTTACTTAAAGTGAACTGACAGTAAGGCATGGGCTTTTAACATAAATTAGGAAATAATGTCATTTTTTTAGGTAAAAAGATCCTCTAAGCTCAAAGTAAACCAAGAAATCCCAGGATGGATAATTTACCTTATTCCTCACTTGCAGAGGAATGAGCGAAATGCACAGGACCCTGTAAAAATTAGGAAAATAAAATAAAACAGGAAAAACCTATGAAAAGAAATTGGTAGAATTACAGGAAAAACTGTAAATACTACAGGATCAAAATTTTGTTTTTGAAGAAATTGTTTTAATTATCAATCAATACCTGAGAGGGTCACAGTCCATATAGCCCAATATAAATATAAGAAAGATAAGGTAAAATAAACAAAAGAAAAGTACATATGGTATTAGCCACTGCCACTGTGATTAGAACCCTGATAAGTAGGATGATAATGTATGAATAAAGCAGAAAATATAAATATCTTAAATAAAAAAGGTTTGTCAGGAAAAGAAAAAATATATATTAATTATCTGGGTGGTCAAAATTGCTGATGTGGGGGCTGAAGGAGTGGTGTTGGACTGTGCAGATTGTATGAAATTTATAAAAATTGGCATCAACCCCATCATATAGACTGCTTTTTAAAAGTTTAATCAGCACACTGGAAAAAGTTCTACCTTTCTGGCATTGGTTGCACAAAAGTGTAATAAGCAATGCCGTGCTGACGCTGTGGCTACAAAACAATCAACTTTGGTACACTTCATAAAATGGCAAAGCTGGAAAACATGGGAGACTGGAATACAGGGAAAGGAAAAGCCAAAACAAATAAACACCAAAAAATTTTTATATGTTGGAATTTTGGTTGTGCATTAACTGGAGTGTTTTGGGTATTAAACATTATTCTAACAAATTTAATTTTGATCATAACTGTGTATGATGAAATGTTTGCTTGAGGTGGTGACTTGAGTTTGAAGGATATAAAGGATTTTTTTTTTTTTTTTTTTTTGCTGAGAGGAAAAAGAGAATAGTTTTGTCCTAACATGAAATGAATGGCCATTGCAGAACGAAAAATGTGGGACAATGCCTGAACGAATATAGTAAGAATCAAAGGTTTGTAGAAGGGAAATTATGGTCAAAGTTAAGAAAAGTTTTAAATGAACTAAAAGGAGAGGTATTAAAAACAGTACCCAAACTCTTTAGCATCTACCCTTCCTTACCTGAGGTCAAACCGGGAAACATGGTATGGGTAAAAAAAGCTGAAGAAGAAAAAATAAAAAAAGAGGCCCCCCCCAGTCTTAATAGAAAAGGTCCTTACCATGTTGTTTTAGTAATCCCAACAGCTGTCAAAGCCGTGAGGAGCATCCTATAAATTCACCACTCTCAGGTCAAAAGGGCCACTTCAGACCACCCCTGGGAGTGCACCCCAGATCCTGAACACCTGAGATGCACCATCCTCCAGGAACCACTGCACCCTTCCCCATTGCAGCTGAGATGAGCTGATCATCCCACGACTGAGGCTGGAGTGACCGTCATTGCCCTAAACTAGAGCAGGAAGCAGCTAATCAATGCATGACCAAATCCTGAGGAGACCTCCGAGCCCTGCCTCAGTCACCCTGGAAGCTGACTGATCTATGCAGGGCCAAAAATTAGAAAATCAACACATGGACATCCTGGCCTGCTGGATCTGTGGACTAAGAGTCTTTTCTTGTTCTTTGTATTTGTCTTTCGTTTAGCAGTTTCAGCCCTCCTGGAAATAGGTCTCCTTGAGTTCCTCCTGAAAACCAACTTTACTCTAATTTGATGGAATCCCTCTTACATGGATAACTACCCCCTTCCTAGCTGCTCCTCAGTATGTGTGTCTACACTAATATTATAAAAAGGTTTTTAGGGTAGAAAGTAAGTTACTGTTTGTAGGAGTTAAAAGGTTGATGTTTAACCTAAAGCTTGCAGACACAAGTCTATGAGGAAATGCAGACCTGAGCTTTCAGGATCTGGAGCTTCAATAGAAGCTGAGATATGCAGATAAAGCACAATGAGGTGTGGAAGAGACTTGCTTAAGGGAAATTAACATCCTAGCCTTAGAAGTACTTAACTTATTTTTGCATTGTATAGCTTTTGCATGCAAACAACCTTTATCATCTTTCTTCCTACTAAATAATTTTGTACTTGGCTGAAAATATGCCCCAGTATACTATAATCCCACCTCACCAGGTTCAATAATGCTGTTTTCATTACTCTAAGATGATAAAACTGAGAAGGCCTCCTGAGAGCTGGTGCTAACTTTATCTCTTGCCCAAAAGTTATGAGCTAAGACTTCACTGAAGAAAAAGAAAGAAACATGGGCTCCCAAAAGCATGGAACCAAAGCTAATGACCCACCAGCAGGTGAAAAAATTCCCAAAGCAGGTACTAGGTATAGAGGCCAGGGGGCATATACTGTCAAAAAGACAGAACAGACCCTCTCAGGGGTCGTTACTGCTCCCTCACTTGAACAACTCATACCACCCTGCTTGGCCCCGGAAGATGGCTGGTTAGCCAAAGATGGGTAAGATTCCTCAGGGGAGGAACAACCTAAGACAGGCACAGTCACAAAGGAGCCATCAGGAGAAAACTTGAGGCCAATAGAGGGAGGACACAGACCTTTACTCCCCCCCAACTTCACAGGGGCCTAAACCCTGCATGGCTACATTGTTTCCGATGTGAAGCTCAGATCAGAACATACCAACACCTGCAGCAAATAAATAAAATTAAACGTAAATGATGCTATAACCCCTCCCTAAAAGTCGGGGTAAGCATCGAAGTGGGGAAATGTAGCAGGCAGGCCTTCCCCTCTGTGGAAAATCCCCAAACTCCCTCTCCTTGCAGGCAAGCAAGATAAGGCACATTTCCTGGGATAGAAACCCCCTCCCCTAGCCTTCAGTAACTGGTAAAAATGCACATAGGCAAGAGAAGACATCCCTGGGGTGGGGGTCCCTCAATGATTCAACTCTGGGCCATTCTCAACTTAAATCAGCCAATTGTTTACCTTGTCTTTAACATGTCAAACAGTCTATAAAAGCTAAGGTTGCCTTTTGTTTGGGGCTCAGACTTTCAGAGGCTACTTGGCTGAGCCCTATGGCCATAGCAAATAAAACCTGCTTCCTGAAACTACAGATCCTTAGTCTCAGCCTGTTCTAATTTTGCAGAACATTCCTGGAGGCCTGTGGCCTCATTCCTGGGTTTTTCTTTTTATTATTATTATTATTTTTTTTGCATTTCATTCCTGGTTTTTGTGCTACATTGTAAAGGAGAGGTTAGCCTACTTATAATCAGGCCTGAGTCACCCCCAGAGAACCTCTTTTGTTGATCAAATGTTGCCCCTCTGTCTAAACCAACTCAGCAGTTGAACTCACTGCCCTCCCCCTCTATGTGTGACATGACTCCCATGGGTACAGATCTCCCTGGCAGTGTGTCTCAGAACTCCCAGGATAAGCTAGGTCAAGCATCAGGGGATTGAGAAAGACCTCTTGGCCAAAAGCGGAAAGAGAGAAATGAAACAAAATAAATTTTCAGTGGCTAATAAATTTCAAACAGAGTCAAGAGGTTATCCTGAAGGTTATTCCCATGAATTATATAGATATCCCTCTTTCGTTTATGGTGTATTAGAGAAGCTAGAAGGAAGTACCTGAAAGTGTTGAGCTGTGTTCCAGTAGCCTTGATTCTTGAAGATGATTGCATAAAGATATAACTTTATCAACATGACTGTGGGATTGTGAAAATGTTGTGTCTGGTGCTTCGTTTATCCAGGGAATGGATAGATAAGTAAAAAAATGGTTAAAAAATAAATAAATAATAGGGAGGCTAAGGGTTAAAATTAATTGGGTAGATGGAAATACTAATGATCAATGAGAGGGAGGGGTAAGGGGTATGGGATGCATGAGTTTTTTTTTTATTTCTTTTTCTGGAGTGATACAGGTGTTCTAAAAGATGATGAATTCACAACTTTGTGATGATATCATGAGACATTGATTGCATACCATGCATGGAATGTATGTGTGTAAAGATTTGTCAATAAAAATATTTTTTTAAATTGGGGGAGAGATGAAAATCTTCAAAGAAAAACAAAGACTGAGAGAACTAGTCAACAAGATCAGGTGGTGGTGCGCAGTTGTCTAGTCAGACAAGTGCTGACCTGCCTGTTGCTATGAGGACATTTCATGGAGTTAAATCATGATTATGTTGGCTGCATTCACAGCTGCTGACTGCATTTGCAATCAGCTAAGGGGAGTGTCTTTTGTGATAAGTGATGCTTAATCTAATCACTTGAAGGCTTTTAAGGAGGATTCAGAAGAGATAATCACTTTTCCTGCTTCAGCCAGTCAGCCTCTCCTTCAGATCATTGAGGATCTTTATTGGAGCTGCCAGCTTGTGGCCTGCCTGATGGACTTTGGACTCTACATTCCCACAGTTAGATGAGCACTTTTATGAATTTTATATTTACAGATATCTCCTGCTGATTCTATTTCTCTAGACAACCCTAGCTAATACACTGCCCTACAAGAAACACTAAATGGAGTCCTTTTCACAGGAAAAAAAAGACAAGAGAAGGGAGTCTGGAGGAAGGCACAGAATTGAAGAGAATCAGCAGGGGTAATTTAAAAGATAAAGGAAGGTAGAGGGAAAAAGAATATATAGCACTAATGAATAAAACCTAAATGAAAATTTGGTAGATTCAAGAAATGCTTTTTTCTTAAACTTTTTTTTATTGTACAGTATAACATGTATACAAAGCAAAGAAATAAAAAAGCAATAGTTTTCAAAGCACTCTTCAAAAAGTGGTTACAGGATAGTTCCCAGAGTTTGTCATGGGCTACCATATGATCCTCTCATAATTTTCCTTCTGGCTGCTCCAGAATATAGGAGGCTAGAGGGCTTAAATACTTTTTTATCATCACAATCAAATTTTTTTCCTTCTTTTTTTGTGAGCAATAACATATATACAAAAAAGCTATACATTTTCAAGCACAATACCACAATTAGTTGCAGAACATATTTCAGACTTTGACATGGGTTACAATTTCACAATTGCAGGTATTTACTTCTAACTGCTCTTGAATACTGGAGACTAGAAGAGATATCAATTTAATGATTCAACATTCATATTCATTTGTTAACACCTATCTTCTATGTATAATCCCACCATCACCTTTGATTTTTTCATACCTCTCATTGGGGTTGTTTGGGCTATGGCAATTCTAAATTTTTGATATTGGAAGGGCCTGTCACTAGTATGGGGTAGGGAGATGGAACTATTTGGTGTTCTGGAAAGGCTGGGCTAGGTGTCAGGACTTATCTGGATCAGGGACCCATCTGGAGCTTGTAGCTTTCTGGCACGTTACTCTAGTGTCTGGAACTCTTGTGGAATCTTATATATTGCCCCAGGTGTTCTTTAGAATTGGCTGGAACGGTCCTGGTTGGGGGTTGGCAGGTTATAATAGGTAGCAAGGTCTACCTGAAGCTTGCATAAGAGCAACCTCCAGAGTAGCCTCTCGACACTATTTGAACTCTCTCTGCCACTGATACTTTATTAATTATGCTTCTTTTCCCCCATTTTATCAGGATGTCATTGTTAATCCCATGGTGCCAGGTCTGGATTCATCTCTGGGAATTATCTCCTACATTGTCAGGGAGATTTTCACCCCTGAATGTCATGTCCCATGTAGCGGGGAGGGCAATGATTTCACTTGCAGAATTGGGCTTGGAGATACTGAAGCCACATCTCAGCAACATCAGAGGTCCTCCAAAAGTAACTCTTAGGCATGCCTATAGGTAGTCAAAACTTCTATGGTACCTACCTAATCTTCACAAGAATAAGCCTCATGTTTGAGAGCATGGCCTATTGATTTGGATAGCCCTAAAGTCTGACACAGTATCAGGGAAATCCCTAATAGTAAGGTTTAATAGTTCCATATTCTTTCTCCCCTTCCTCAGGGGACTTTTCCAATACTTCAAGAACTGCTTTTACAGTAATAGCTTTGAATTTAATGGCATATACTCACCAATTCAAAGATATAGATTGGCAGAAATGATTAAAATATATAATCTATCTATATGCTGTTTACAAAAGATGCATCTTAAACACAAATAGATTGAAAGTGAAAGGATGGAAAAAGATGTTCTATACATGCAGTAACCAAAAGAAAGCAAGAATAGCTATATTTATATCAGATAAAGCATACTTTAAGTGTGAAGACATCATAAGAGACAAAAAAGGATGCTACATATTAATGAAAGGGACAATTCACCAAGAGGAAATAACAATCATAAATATTTATGGGCCCAATCGAGGAGCTCTAAAGTACATGAGGCTAACAGTGGCAAAACTTAAGAGAGCTATAGATGCTTCAACAATAATGTTGGAGATTTCGATATACTACTCCCCACTATAGAGACAACAACCAGACAGAGGATCAACAAGGAAATAGAGAACCTAAACAATGTGATAAGTGAATTAGAACTAATAGACATATCTAGATCGTCACTCCTCAAAAACCAGAATATACATTCTTCTCTAGTGCTCATGGAACCTTCTCCAGGACAGATAATAGGTTGGAACACAAAATAAGTCTTTATAAATTTAATAAGATTGAAATTATCCAAAACACTTTCTCTGATCACAACAGAATAAAGCTGGACATTAATAATCACCAAAGAATGAACCAGAACTCTCACAAATATATGGAGATTAAGCAAAACACTCAAATAATCAGAAGTTCAAAGAAGAAATTGCTATAGAAATCAGTAAATATCTGGAGATGAACGATAATGAGAATACAACATATCAGAACTTAAAGGATGCAGAGAGGCAGTGCTGAGAGGGAAATTTATTGCCATAAATGCCTATATGAAAACACAAGAAAGAACAAAAATAAAGAATTTAACTGCTCACCTGGAGAAATTAGAAAAAGAACAGCAAACTAATCCAAAAGCAAATAAAAGAAATGTAATAGCAAAGGTTAAAGCAGAAATAAATGAATTGGAGAAAAAAACAATAAAATTAACAAAGCCAAAAGTTGGTTCTATGAGAAAATCAATAAAATTGATGGACCCCTAGCTAGATGGACAGAGAAACAATGTAAATAAACAAAATAAGAAATGAGAGGTGGATTGTTACCATGGATCATGAAGAGATTTAAAAAAAAATAGGGCAGGCAATGGTGGTTCAGTGGCAGAGTTCTTGCGTGCAATGCCTGAGACTCAGGTTTGATTCCCGGTACCTGCCTATGTTAAAATAATAATAATAGCAGCAACAATAAGAGGATCTCCGGGAAGATGGCAGAATAGGATAGGTCAAGTTCACCCCTGTTCCAAGGAACAGCTAGAGAAGTGACAGAAAAATGATCAGGACAGTGATTCCAGGGTATAGTGACCTGGGAAGGTTGTCTACACCACATGGGAGGCCCTGGTTGAAAAAGCAGAGGAATTGAGACACAGAGAATCAAAGACTGTCCAGCTAGTGCAAATAGACTAAAGCACCCCTTTCCAAACGGAGGCCTGGAGCCCTCAGGAGTGCATGGATAGGGAGACAGGGACATGGAAGTAATCCAAGTTGCATTCCTTGAAAGTGCTACCCTCATGTGTGTTGACCCTACCAGGTAACCCGCGACTCCCCACACCCACCACACACCTGAACCCCACCACCCGTACCCCCACTGTGCTCCAAGTACTCCTTTCCTGACCCTCCTCCCCGTGCATCGCCACCAAACACACCCCACCCTGCATGTGTGCACAAACCTGTACCAGGCAGCCCCATCTCTCCTGTGCAAGCACAGTCTTGCCCCACCCCACCAAGACTTGTGCACCCACAACCAGCCCCTCAACACTTACCTCCCCCTCCCTGATGCCTGCAGGTGGCTACCTGCACATCCAGCCACAGGTGCTTACCTTCATACCTGGGCCACATCTGCATCCAGCCCACACAGCTGCATAGCCCTGCCCTGCCTGCCCTCAGCTCTGCATAAGCACATATCAGCTTTTGACCACAAAACCCATGCAGACACACAACCACATCCTCCCCCACAGACAACCATGTATCCTTGTACTACCCTCTTGACCCCTGCACCCCACCCCATCCCTGTCCTGCACATGTGCACACCCTTGACCAACCCCCAAGCACAAGTCCCCTTCTCCCACACCTGGCAGGTGCTCTTGTGCCATGTAGCCCCCACCCTGCACACTAGTGCACCCCTGCCCCACCTCTGCACCTGCACACTGGCACCAGGGTCCTGCCCATCCAACATCACCCACCCATGACACACGTTCCACAACCTCCAGGACTTGGGCCCAACCCTTACACACTCTTGCATTCACATCCCCTGGACCCCTCCCCCTGTGCAAGGACACACCCACACCCTATCTTCCCTGTGCCATGAATTCTGTACCCTGTATCCCATGCCCAGATACCCATGACCCACACACTCCAAGCACTCACCCACATCCTGCTCACATACCAGCCCCAACACATTCATACAGCCCCTGTATCACCAACCACTGTGCCCTCCCTCTGTGTCCCTCATGCCACCACTTGCTCCTGTTGTCCAAGGCCTACCTGAGCTGCACACCACCCCCATGGACCCCACACCACACCTCTACCACCCCAACACCCACTCTCCACACTCACAGGCACCTGCAGAGCATCCCCAACCTGTGCATGTACCTGTGCCACAGCCCATCACCACACTGTTGTGCCCCTCCCCACACCCTGCATCCTTCTTCACACCCATGACACAAACACAAAGCTTTAGAATACTGGAGGAGATCAATTTCCAAAGTAATCCTATCAAGATATTTACATGCTGCAAAGAAAACAGAGGATTACTAAACATATAAAGATGCAGACAGATACAGCCCAGTCTAATGACCAAATTAAAACACTGGAGGAGACACAGACTCTGGACCAACTAATCTAAGAGGTTTATATAACTCTACTAAATAAAAGCGGTGGAAAGGTGTTCTAGTTTGCTAGCTGCTGGATGCAACACACCAGAGACGGATTGGCTTTTAATAAAAGGGGATTTATTTTGTTGGTTCTTCAGAGAAAAGGCAGCTAATTTTCCACTGAGGTTCTTTCTTATGTGGAAGGCACAGGATGGTCTCTGCTGGTCTTCTCTCCAGGCCCCTGGGTTCCAACAACTTTCCCCAGGGTGACTTCTTTCTGCATCACCAAAGGCCTGGGCTGAGCTGCGAGTGCTGAGATGAGGAATGCCGAGCTGCTTTGCTGTGCAACATTGCGCTCTCTCATTAAACACCACCCAGTTAAGTCAAACGTCACTCATTGCAGCAGACATGCCTCCTAGCTGACTGCAGATGTAATTAGCAACAGATGAGGTTCACGTACCATTGGCTTGTGTCCGCAGCAACAGAAATAGGTATGCCTACCTGGCCAAGTTGACAACTGAATCTAACTAACACAAAAGGCTAATGACATAAATGAGATCAAGAGTACACTAGAAGAGCATAAGGAGGAATTTGAAAGAATAAATAGAAAAATAGCAGATATCACAGAGATTAGAGTTGCTGTAGACCATATAAAAAAATATACTAGAGGGCCACAGTGGCTCAGCAGGCAGAGTTCTTACCTGCCATGCCAGAGACCTGGGTTGAATTCCCAGTGCCTGCCCATGCAAAAAAATAAAATACACATTGTATTAGTTAGGGTTCTCTAGAGAAACAGAATCAACAGGGAACACTCGCAAATATAAAATTTATAAAAGTATCTCACATGACCACGGGAACACAGAGTCCAAAATCCACAGGGCAGGCTGTGAAGCCAACAATTCTGATGGAGGGTCTGGATGAACTCCACAGGAGAGGCTTGCTGGCTACAGCAGGAAGAGAAGGCTGTCTCTTCTGAATCCTCCTTAAAAGTCTTCCAGTGATTAGATTGATCATCACTCATTGCAGAAGACACTCCCCTTGGCTGATTACAAATGGAATCAGCTGTAGATTCAGCTGACGTGATCATGATCTAATTCTATGAAATGTCCTCATCACAACAGACAGGCCAGCACTTGCCCAACCAGACAAACAGGTACCACCATTTGGTCAAGTTGACACACGAAGCTGACCGTAACACACACACACACACACATACACACACACACACACACACACACACGCATATATATGATATTAGATACACACAACATATTGGATACACACAACAGCAGATTTGAAGGTGCAGAAGAAAGAATAAACAGACTAGAAGACAGGACAACTGATTTTGAACATACAAAAGAGAAAAAGACAAAGAAGATGGAAATTTTTTAGTTGAATACAAGGGAAAAGATGGAGAAAACAGAGCACACAAATATAAGAACCATCAGTGTCCCAGAAAGAGAAGAGAAAAGCAAAGGGCTAGGAAGATTAGTAAAGGATAAAATAGAGGAATTTTTCCCAACTTTTTTAAATGGCATAAATGTACAAATGAAAGAATCCCAATGAACTGTGAATAGAATAAATACAAATAGGCCTTCCCTAAGACACATACTAATCAATCTGTCAAATGTTGAAGGGAAGCAGAATACCCTGAAAGCAGCAAGAGTAAAACAATCTACTACATACAAGGGAAACCACATAAGACTGAGTTTGGGCTGCACAACTAGCACTACAGAGACAAGAAGGCAGTGATATGATATATTAAGATCCTGAAAGAGAGAGACTTCCAGCCAAGAATTCTATACCCAGCCAAACCATCCTTCAAAACTAAGGGAGAGATAAAAATTTTCACAAAGTCTGAGAGAATATGTCAACTAGAGATCAACCATATAAGAAATACTAAAGTGAGTTCTGCCAGCTGAAAAAAAAAAAAAGAAAGAAGAGAATGATGTGGAGAAACATACAGAATTGAAGAGTTCCAGTAAGAGTAACTTAAAGGGTAAAAAGAGAAAGAGGGAAAAATATATACAGATTTGACAAATAAAATCCAAAGGATAATATGGTGAATTCAAGAAAGTAATAACCTTGAATGTTAATGGACTAAATTTACCAATTAAAAGATACATATTGGCAGAATGGATTAAGAAGTATAATCCTACTTATGCTGCTTATAAGAGATTAATCTAGACCCAAGGATGCAAATAGATTGAAAGTGAAATGATGGGGAAAAAGATGTTCCATGCAAGCTGTAACCAAAAGAAAGCATGAGTAGCTATACTAATAACAGACAAAATAGACTTTAAATGTAAAGACAACAGTGAGACAAAAGACACTATATATTAATAAAAGGGAGAATTCATCAAGAATAAGTAACAATCATAATGGTTTATGCACCCAACCAAGGAACTCCAAAGTACATGAGATGAACATTGGCAAAACTGAAGGGAGTGATAGCATTTCAACAATACTAGTAGGAGACTTCAATACACCACTCTCCTCTATAATAGAACAACCAAACAGAGGATCAACAGGGAAATAGAGAATTTAATTTTACAAATGAGTGTTGGAGAAATTGAGACACTTATGCACTGTTGGTGGGAATGTATAATGGTACAGCCACTATGGAAGATAGTCTGGTGGTTCTTCAGAAAACTAAATATTGAGTTGCCCTATGACCCAGCAATAGCACTATTCAATATATACCAGAAAGAACTGAAAGTGGTGACAGTACACAGGCATTTGGACACTGATATTCATAGCAGTATTATTAACAATCACCAAAAGATGGAAATAATCCAAGTGCATATCAACAGACAAGTAGATTAACAATATATGGTATATACATACAATGGAATATTATGCAGCAGTAAGATGAAATGACATCCTAAAGCCCATGACAAGATGGATGAAGCTCGAGGGCATGAATGCTGAATTAAATAAACCAGACACAAAAGAATAGATCCTGTATGATTTCACTTTTATAACCATGGTAGAGGTAAAATCAGAGGCATATAATAAAGAATATAGGGGACCTAGAGATACACGGAGGCAAGAGATGGGTGGGCTAGCTAATTAGGTTGAATTTAAATATATGTGAATAGATAAAAGTGAAGGCAGTTCACTAATAGGGCTATAAGTAATAATGCCATATTAAAGGGGAATATGATTGAAAGAGGTTATATAGACCCATGTGTCCTACTGACTAACACCACAAATATAAATAAGTTTTTGCATGAACTACTACAAAGGTATGAATCTTGTGCAAAGAGTGTATAATTTGGGGGTATATGGATAAAACTGCTATTGCATGCTATTGGCTATGTTTAACAAGAAAATATCAAAAGTAATACAGCAATATCAGGGATAAATAATGAAGGAAGGGACAAATGTTAAGGGGGTTGGAGTTTCTATTTGGTGAGGGTGCATTTATTAGTTATCTTTCTCTTGGGAACAATGAAATTATATAAAATTGAGATTATTGATAGACTGTTGACTTTGGACATTATACATGATGGCCAAGGAATGGAGGCAACTGAAGGATACACTGACTGCGAAGTAGATGGGTGAACGATGGTGTATACATATAATTGAATATTGTGCTGCTACAAAAAGTAACAAAGTTGTGATGCATGTAACATTGTGAATGAAACTATGAGACACTTGGTGAGGCAAAGTAAGTGAGAAAAAAATGAGCAAATATTGTATGGGTTGATTAGAAAATATTATAAGAAAGCAGGGGCCTAGATTGTAAACTCTTATAGAAGTCACATTTAGTCTGGAGCAGTAGTTATCTCTGGATTTTGAGAGTCTGTTTTTTATATGTATAACCTGGCACTTAGAGATAAGAATGAAGCTGATCATGTCAGGATTACGATAACTCAGAATACATGAGTAAGGAAGACATCTTCTGTTATTTTAGAACATCATCTACTCTTTGAGACCAAAGGAGGAAAGGTTTATTTTGTCCAGAATCTTCTGTAGCACATAATCCAACTCAACTTGTCTGGATAGATCATTTAAACAATCCAAACACAGGGAACCCAGAATAACAATGAGAGCCTTTAATCCTGTATAGCTTAATGTAATGCCTGGATACATCCCAGAGTATATTGAGCACATAATCAAAAAGTTTTCCCAAAGTTCTTTGAGGGATGGGAGAAAAAATATGGAACTATTAAATTTTACCACTGGGGAAACCCCTGATGCTATTGCAAACATTAGGGACACCCAAATCAATAAGCCAAGGCCTTGATCTTGAGGCTTGCTCTTGTTAAGTTTATGTATGTAGTGGAGAAGCTTAACCTACCTATAGGTATGCCTAGGAATTACTTCCAGAGGAACTCTTTTTTTTCTCAGATGTAACCTCATTCTCTCTAAGCCCAACTCTGCAAGTGAAATCATTGCCCTCCCCCCTACATGGAACATAACATCCAGGGGTGAAATTCTCCCTGGCAACATGGGAGATGACTCCTGGGATGAGTCTGGCCTGGCATCATGGGATCAACAATGTCATCATGACCAAAAGGGGGAAAAGAAGTGTAACAAATAAATTATCAGTGGCTGAGACAGTTTGAATAGAGTCAAGAGGCTACTTGGGAGGTCACTCTTACCCAAGCTTCAGTTAGACATTGCTACCTATCATAACTTGCCAAACCCCAACCAAAACCATTCCTGCCACCCCTAAAGAACACCTAAGAATTGTATAAGGTTCTACAAAGGTTCCATACACTAGGGTAATTTTCCAGAAACCTATAACCTCCAGATGAGTCCTGGACCAATTAAGTCCTAAAATGCAGAGAAGCCAGCCTCTCCAAAACATCAACTAATTCCATCCCCTTAACCCATATTCTTTGCAGCCCCTTCCAACATGGAAAACTTAGAATGAGGAAAGCCAAATACCTCTAAAGAGTGGGAGAAAGATCAAAGTTGTTCATTTCCCAGATCATGAACCAAAAAAAAAAAAAAATCAAAACTGATCATGGAGTTATACAGAGAAGGTAGGGTTTAACAAATAAGTATGATGCTGAATCATTATATTGATATTTCTTTTGGTCTCCAGTTTCTTAGAGCAGCTAGAAGTAAAAATCTAAAATAGTGGAATTGAAATCCATACCAAACTCTGAAATCTGTTCTACAACTAATTGTTGTAATGCACTTTGAAATTTATTTCTTTTTTGTCTATATGTTATTTTTCACAAAAAAGGGGGGTGGGAGTGATTGTGATGATAAATGCAGAGCTATATGATGATCTTGTGAACCACTGATTGTACACTTAGATGATTACATGGTATGTGAGTAAATAATATATATCAATTTTAAAAAGCATGAAGATAGAATGCTCACCTTACATGCAGGAGACCCAGGTTCGATTCCCAGACTATGCATCGCCCCCCCCAAAAAAAGCATGCAGAGATGCTCATTTTCATTAGCCAAAAGGGAAACTCAAATCAAAACAACAAAGAGATACTACCTCATACCTATACTAATGGCTGCTATATGTGATAGTGATGGTAACTGATGCCTTTCATTTTGGTCAATTTACATAAAACAAGACAGCATCTGACCTAAAGTATTATATTAAATCTCTCCTAACCATTGAAAGGTGCTTTGAAGACTTTCTCCTTTGGTTTGTGGAAATAGAAATGAATTTTAACTCCAGTTGCTAGAGCTGCCATCACTTTTCTGAGATAAAACTACAGATAGTAGCTTTTCAGTATAAAGAAATGTTTCCTAAGGATGTCTGCTATATGCTCTCAAGGGTTTTCAAGTATGAATGTTGTCCATGCATGTGTGAATATGAAAGTGCTTTGTTTAGTTTGTTGGTGATGTAGATTTTTTTTCTTGTTGAGCTTTTTTGTTCTTATGTGGTCCCATATTAGCACTGAGTAAGCTTTAATTGTATCTTCTTAGCCAACCAAATGTTTCAAATGTTAAAGACTATTGAAGTCTTTTTTTTAAAACATGTCATTATACATCTATTAAATCTTTATCAGGGTTTCAAGAATGGCTGCAGTGGGTTTTGGAAACAGATTTATCATTATTGATTTAGGGTTTCCCAGAGATAAATATAGTTCACAGTTAATGGCTGAACTCAAATACAATTGACCATTTAAAATTGAACAACAGTTTATTGTTTCATAGCAATGTCAGTTGTTAAACATGGACATTTCAATTAAAACATGAATTGTAGTTATGACTCAATGCAAATTCTACAGTTGTATTTGGGGTTAAGTTATTTTAAGAAATGAATTTACTTAATGAAACTTCAAAAAAAGTGGCTGCTTGCTATAAAACAAACAAAAACTACAAATTTTGGAGAGGATGTGTACAAATCAGCATATTTATTCACTGTTGGTGAATGGTGCAGCCACTGTGGAAAAGAGTTTGGCAGTTCCTCAGAAAACTAAATATTGAGTTGCCCTATGATCCAGCAATAACAAATCTGATTTATACCCAGGAGAGCTAAAGCAATGACTTGAACAGACATTTGCACACTGATGTTCATAGTGACATTATTCTAAATTGCCAAAAGATGGAAACAATCCAAGTGCCCATCAGCAGACAAGTGGATAAACAAAATGTGGGATATATATACAGTGGATATTGTGCTGCAGTAAGATGAAATCAGGTTCCAAAGCATATTACAATGGGTATGAACCTTGAGGACATAATGCTGAGAGAAATAAGTCAGACACAAACTAACAGATACTGGATTATTTGCTATTATGACTCTGGCAAAGGTAATCTCACAGAATACATTGCAGAATATAGCAACCCTAGAGATACACAAAAGCTAGAGACAAGGTGTTCTAGTTTGCTAGCTGCTGGAATGCAACACACCAGAGACGGATTGGCTTTTAATAAAAGGGGATTTATTTGGTTAGTTCTTCAGAGGAAAGGCAGCTAACTTTCCACTGAGGCTCTTTCTTACGTGGAAGGCACAGGATGGTCTCTGCTGGTCTTCTCTCCAGGCCCCTGGGTTCCAACAACTTTCCCCGGGGTGATTTCTTTCTCCATCTCCAAGGGCCCGGGCTGAGCTGCAAGTGCTGAGATGAGGAATGCCAAGCTGCTAGCCTGTGCTACATTGCGTTCTCTCATTTAAGCACAAGCCAATTAAGTTAAATGTCACTCATTGCAGCAGACACGCCTCCTAGCCGACTGCGGATGTAATTAGCAACAGATGAGATTCACCTACCATTGGCTCATGTCCACAGCAACAGAACTAGGTGGTTTCACCTGGCCAAGTTGACAACTGAATCTAACTACCACATGTCCACCCCTTGTCAACTTGGCAGCTACTCACATCACCTTAAACAGGTGCAAAATATTCTCTTCTGGCTGTGGACCTGTGAATCTCAAAATAAGTCCGGTGCCAATATGCAAAGGAGGATAGTCAAAGGATACAGATTTTCATTTCCATAGGGAGAAATTGGAAGGAAGATCTGCAGGCAAACACCATTGGATTTCTAAGTCTGAAAGTCATTTATCCTTCGGCTGTAGAAAGCGGCAGTCCCACCCCTTCCAAGGGCCTATGCAGTGGCCGGCCTCTTTCCAAATCAACCTCGGGGAACATCGAGGAGACCACCTCTGGGCTCCACTCTCTCCAGGCATTAGGGCCACCCCTGGGCTCTCTGCCATTTCTGGGGCGCACGCTCAACCCCTCCACATGGTGGCAGCCAGGCTCTCCCAGTCCCCCAAGGAGCGTGCTACGCCTTTTCCAAGGCCCGAGGCTGCACAACTCTTCCACTGCAATGAGAGGGGAGACTCATCCTCGCCCTTCAGGGTAAACTCACCCTCTCCACACATACAGGTGGGTCCACTCTCCTGGCCGAGGTTTCTTGGCTTCAGACCCGAACTTCCACGGTTCTCACTCTGCAAACTCCAATCTCTCCCTTTTGTGTCCTCCTTTGTCAAGATTGGCGGTGGTTCCATTTACACCAACAGTCTCTTCAAGCCCTCCAGGACTTCTCCATCAATCTCTTCACAATTCCTCCAAAGTCTTCCCCTTAGCCATCCAAAACACAGTTCCAACAGATCTGGCATTTGCAAACCGCAGCAGCACCCCACTCTCCGGTACCAACTCTGTTCTAGTTTGCTAGCTGCCGGAATGCAACACACCAGAGACGGATTGGCTTTTAATAAAAGGGGATTTATTTGGTTAGTTCTTCAGAGGAAAGGCAGCTAACTTTCCACTGAGGCTCTTTCTTACGTGGAAGGCACAGGATGGTCTCTGCTGGTCTTCTCTCCAGGCCCCTGGGTTCCAACAACTTTCCCCGGGGTGATTTCTTTCTCCATCTCCAAGGGCCCGGGCTGAGCTGCAAGTGCTGAGATGAGGAATGCCAAGCTGCTAGCCTGTGCTACATTGCGTTCTCTCATTCAAGCACAAGCCAATTAAGTTAAATGTCACTCATTGCAGCAGACACGCCTCCTAGCCGACTGCGGATGTAATTAGCAACAGATGAGATTCACCTACCATTGGCTCATGTCCACAGCAACAGAACTAGGTGGTTTCACCTGGCCAAGTTGACAACTGAATCTAACTACCACACAAGGGAAAGGCTACCCAGTGAGGTTGAATTTAAATACAAGAGAACAGATAGAAGTGACCATAACTAGTTGGATTATAAGTAACATTGCCATATTAAGGTGAATATAATTGAAAGGTGATGTATATTGCCATGTATCTCACTGATTAAATCTACAATTATAAATAACTTCTCACATGAACTATTTCAAAGGTTTGATTTTGGACAAAGTCAGTATTACAGTGGGAAAATGCATCCTATCATCAATAGTTAAAAGGAAGACATCAACAGTACACAGCACTAACAGGAGAATTAATTGGGGAGGTGGGGAGGAACAAGTGATAAGGGGTAGTTTTTATTTCATATTTGGTGATGCTGTGTTTGTTGGTCCTTTGTGACTAAGGATCAATAAAAATTGTCTAAAATTGAGAGTGCTGCTGATTGCACAACTAAGTGAGGATACTGTAAGACAAGGCTTGTTAATTTTGGACATTATTCATGATTTCCAATAGATGGAAGGAGCTGCAAGGTACAATAACTGAGAAGCAGAATGGTGAACTGTGACACATTCATATGATAGAATATGGTGTGACTATAAAAATTGCGGCGTGGGGCTTGCCTTGCCCGACCGCACTAGGGTCTCGTCCTCGGATGCGGTTCGGCTGGAGAGCGGCATCAGCCGAAACCACAGGGCTCGAAGGTCTGGAGGGCGTGCGAGCACAATAAACCCAGAGCAAAGAATATTTGCAGCAGTTTATTGCAGGGGTAGCTCGCGGAACCTAGCTGGCTGGCAAGGCTTACAGGCTAGGCTCCTGAGAGGGGGAAACACAGAGAATATATAGGGTTGGTGAAGGGGAGGTAACATAGGCGGGGAAACTTTGACGGACGGCTAGTATGGAGTATGTGGATTGGTTGAGAGGGTGTGTACATGGTCCAATGAAAAGGAGGTGAAAATGTGGGGTGATATATGCTCAGGAGTTGCTAGGCAGAGGGTCAGATTAGCAGGGCTTGCAAGATCGAGAAATGTTTGGACATGTCAGGGCATGTCAAGGCAAATAAGAGGAGGCAGTTTTTGAATATATGCAGCAAAAATGAAGGATGTCCAGAGGCATGGAATGAATTAAATAAACCTCAGGGACAATGTATTGTGCAAAATAAGCCAGAAACAAAAGAACAAGTATGCTTAAGGTCTCCCTCAGAAAATACTTACAATAAAATTGAAGCCTAGATTGAAAGCCCTTATAGTAGCCACATTTAGTCTGAAGTTGTAAGTATATTTCTAGATTCTGAGACACTGAGCTATGTGTGTATCAGCTGGTATTTCCCTGGAACTTTAAGTAACAATGTAACAGTGCCCAGAAATGGAGTGCTGAAGCCCTGAAAGATAGCATAGCTATATACAATAACAGTTAAAATACCTGAAAAGGAAATCAGACCTCAATTAGAGATAAAAACTAAGCCAATCTGGCTGCGACTAAGGTAAAACTGAATACATGGTAAAAGATGATAGTGTATGTAATCTAGTCCTTCATCTACTGTATAAGACCAAAGAAAGAGAGGTTTGTTATGTCTAGAACCTAAAATTTCTGTAACACATAATCTAAATTAACCTTTCTGGATAACTCATTTAAACAATCCAAACTCCTGGAGTCCAGAATGAGAATGAGACCTTGTAATTCTGTATAGCCTAAAGTAATACCAGGATACAACTTAACACTATGGTGGATGGATAATTAAAATGTATTGGTAGAGTTTTTTGAGTGCCTAAAGGAAAAGAATGGAACTATTAAACTTCCATCTGGGAAACCCTGACCCTCTCAACCTCTAGAGACTCACAAGAAAATAGGCCAAACCCTTGATTTTGAGACTTTCCCTTATGAAATGTATCTATGTAGAGGAGAAGCTAAGACTACCTATAACAAGGTCTAAAAGTAGCTTCCAGAAAGCCTCTTTAGTTTCTCAGATGTGGGCTCTCTCTCTCTCTCTAAGCCCAATTCTGCAAGGAAACTCATTACCCTATGCCTTACTTGGGACATGACATTGAGGAATGAAAATCTCCCTGACGACAAGGGTGTGGCTCCTGGGGATGAGTTTGGCCCTGGCACTGTGAGGCTGACAATGCCTTCCTGACAAAAAGGGGAGGAGTGTAACAAAATAAATCATCAGTGGCTAAGAGAGATCAAGTAGAGTCAGTAATCTTTCCCGGAGGCTACTCTTAAGCAAACTTCAGTTAGATAATGCTAATTGCCATGGTTTGCTAAACACCAACTGACATCATTACTATAAACTCTTAAGAACAGCTAGGGCTTGAACTGAGACTCTATAACAGTTTCACACATGAAGTTTGCTTTCTTAGAACCTCTAATTTTCAGGGGGCTCCTGTCATGGTCAGGTTCGTGTGTCAACTTGGCCAAGTGGTGGTACCTGTTTGTCAGGTTGGGCAAGTGCTGACCTGTCTGTTGCAATGAGGACATTTCATAGAATTAAATCATGATCATGTCAGCTGCATCCACAGCTGATTCCATTTGTAATCAGCCAAAGGGGAGTGTCTTCTGCAATGAGTAATGCTTAATCTGAGCACTGGAAGCCTTTTAAGGAGGATTCAGAAGAGACAGGCTCTTCCTGCTTTGGCTGGCCAGCCTCTCCTGTTGGATTTTGTCCAGACCCTCCATCGGAATCATTGGATTCACAGCCTGCCTGTGGATGTTGGACTCTGCATTCCCACAGTCATGTGAGACACTTTTATAAATTTTATATTTGTGAGTGTTCTCTGTTGATTCTGTTACTCTAGAGAACCCTAACTAATACAGCTCCTATGCCAGAAACTCAGAGGGACCAAATCTCCAAGATTATCAACTAATTACATCTCCCTATCCTTTAGTGTCAACATCCCTTCCCAACATCAAGAAAGTCAGAATGGGCATTGCCTAAAGATCCCTGTAAGATGGGAGAAGAATCAAGGAAGAAGGATGAGTTATAACAGAGAAAATAGGATTTAACAAACAAGTATGAAGGCTGAATCACTCTATTGATATTTCTTTTAGCCTCCAGCATTTTGAAGCAGCTAGAAGGAAAAATCTGAAATAGTGGAATGGGAACCATACCAAACTCTGAAATCTGTTCTGCAACTACTTCTTGAATTGTACTTTGAAATTAGTTTTTTCTCTCTTTTTTGTATATATGTTATATTTCACAAAAAATAAAGTTCAAATTTTAAAAGTATTTGCCAGCCCCCTTAAGGGATTGTGGAAAATGTGGAAATATTAAACTTCCCCAATGGGAGAATTCCTGATATTCTCACAAGCTTTGGGCAATGTCAATTCAATGTGCCAAGCCCTTGATCTTGGGGATTGCTCTTATGAAATCTATCCCTGCAAAAGAGAAGCTAAGCCTACTTATAATGTTGCCCAAGCATAACCCCCAGAAAACCTCATTTGTTGTTTAGATGTGGCTTCTCTCTCTAAACCAACTCTGAAGATAAACTCACTGCCCTTCCCCCTATGTGGAACATGACTCTCAGGGGTATATCTCCCTGGTAATGTGGGGCATGTCACCTCAGGATGAGTCTGGACCCAGCATCATAGGATTGAGAAAGACTTCTTAACATAAAAGGGGAACAGGAAGATAGACAAAATATAGTCTCTGTGGCTGAGAGACTTCAGAGTCAGGAGGTCATCCTGGAGGTTATTTTTATGCATTATATAGATATCCCTTTTTAGTTTATGGTTTAGTGGAGTGACTAGAGGGAAGTACCTGAAACTGTTGAGCTGTGTTCCAGAAGCCTAGATTCTTGAAGATGACTGTATAACTATATTACTTTTACAATGTGACTGTGTGAATCTGAAAACTTTGTGTCTAATGCTCTTTTTATTCAGGTATGGACAGATAAGTAAAAAAAAAAAAAGATAAAAATAAATAATAGGGGGAGGTAAATGGTAAAAATTAGGTAGATTGAAATACTGTGGGTCAATGAGAGGGAGGGGTAAGGGGTATGGGATGCATGGGTTCTTGGTTTTCATTTTATATGTGATGATATTGTGAGCCATTGATTGTATAATATGGTTGGTTTGTACATGTGTGGATATTTCTCAATAAAAATAATTTTTAAATAAACAGAAAGATACAAGTGCTGGGGAATATGTGGAGAGAGATATGTAACTATTCACTGTCAATGGGGAAGTACAATTGAACAGCCATATGTGGTTCCAGAGGAAGCTAAGTTTAGGCTTGTCATATGATCTGCAACCCCATTATTAGGTATATACCTGGAAGAACTGAAGACAGGGACATGAATGTGCATTTGCACACTGGTCTTTATGGTGGCATTATTTATGATTGCCAATGGATTGGGGTGGCCTAAGGTACATCAGCTGATGATTGGAATGTAAACTATGGTGTATACAAATGATGGTATATTGAGTGGCTGCAGAAAGAATTGAACTTGTGAGGCACACAACTAGGTGAATGAACTTTGAGGAAATTATGTTGAGTGAAATAAGCCAGAAAAAAAGGACAAATATTGTATGGTTTCACTAATATAAACTATAATGAGCAAACTCTGAAATTTGAATTTGAGAGCATAGGTTATCAGGAGATAGAAAGTGGGCAGAGAATGAACAACTGATGATTAAGGAGTACAGAATGTCCAAAAAGCCTCATTCTAACAGTTCCTAGATAACA
The DNA here is from genome assembly GCF_023851605.1 of Tamandua tetradactyla. NCBI lineage: Eukaryota > Metazoa > Chordata > Mammalia > Pilosa > Myrmecophagidae > Tamandua > Tamandua tetradactyla. Next base: position 122,258,370 of record NC_135333.1, read on the forward strand.
AGCTCTTACAGCACTCATATCTATTCCTGAGTTTTAACCACTATTTCTAAATTCTGAGATGCTGTGCCCTTTGTGCATAACCTGGTATTCCTTGGAGTTTTAGGTATCTGTTTGGCACCTGAGACTCAGAGCTAGAGTTCTGCAGCTATAGAAATCAGCATTACTCCATAGAGGAACTGTTGGTAAAGCTGAAAAAAGATCAGACTCCAATTAGAGATATGAATGAAGCTGATTTGGTTAGGACTAAGATAAATTGGAATACAAGATAAGATTATCGTGACTTTCTTGGTTTTTTGTTGTTGTTGTATGCTATATGATGGGGGTCACATTTCATTCTTTTTCCATTTGACTATCCCATCACTGCAGCACCATTTCTTGAATTTTTTTGTTGGGGGGAGTGGTGGACGGAGACAAGTGCACAGACCAGGAATCAAACTCAGGTCTCCTGCATGGCAGGCGAGAAGCTGCCACTAAACAACCTTTGCACCACCTCTTGACTGTGTCTTAAACCTTCAAATTCTGTGTGAGAGCATAGGAAGCGATGTTTATTTAGTTCAAAAGTAAAAGATTCTGTAGCACACTTTCTAAAATTTAACATGTCTTGCCAGTTTATTTAAACAATTTACTTACATGGAGCCTAGAATAGAAATGAGATCCTGTTATTCTGTATAGGTTAATGTAATACCCTCATACATTCCAGAGTATTGGGGGTAGAAAATTGAAATATATATATATTTGTAAATTTCCCTTGAGGGATTGGGGCAAAATGTGAAACTATTAAATTTCCCCACCTGGGGAATTCCTGATATTCTCTCAGGCATTAGGTACTCTCAATTTAATAATACTAACCCTAGATCTTTAGACTTGCCCTTATGAACTTATTTCTTCAATGGTAAAGCTAAATCTACTTATAATTATGCCTAAGAGTCCTTCCCTGTGCTGGTTATGTACCCCCAGAAAAGCCATATTATTTTTCCTAGTACAAACTTGTGGAAGCAGATTTATTGTTTGAATGAGAATTTTCTATTGATTTGTTTCTATGGAGATTTGACCCACCCAATTGTGAATGGGACCTTTTGATTAAGTGGTTTCCATGGAGATGTGTCTCTGCCCATTCAAGGTGGATCTAGTCCACATACTAGAGACCTTTAAGAGGTTATCATTTTTCAAAATCGCTCAGAGCCAACACAGAAACATTTGAAAATGCAGAAAGAAGATGTCCCTAGAGGAGCTGTTTGAAACCAGAAGCCAAAGGACCAGCAGATGCCAGCCACATACCTTCCCAGCTAACCATCAGCTTTTCTTGAGTCAAGGTATCATTATCTGGATGCCTTAGTTTGAACACTTTTATGGCCTTAGAACTGTAACCTTGTAACTTATAAATCCCCTTTATAAAGGCCAACCCATTTCTGGTATATTGCATTCAGGCAGCTTTAGCAAAATAACACCCCAGAGAACCTCTTTTGTTGCTCAAACTTGGCCTCTCTCTTCAAGCCAAATCTGCAAATAAACTCACTGCATTCCCCCCTCTGTGGGACATGACTCCCATGTACATAAGTTTCCTTGGCAATGTGGAACATGGCTGCCAGGAATGAGCCTGGCACTGGCATCATGTGATTGAAAATGACTTATTGACCAAAAGAGGCATGAGAAATGAAACAAAATAAAGCTTTAGTGGCAATAGATTTCAAATAGATTCAAGAGTTCATTCTGGAGATTACTCTTATGCAAGCTTCAGCCAGATATTGCAAATTGACACAGTATTCCAAGCCCCAGCCAACACTATTCCTGAAAACCCTAAAGAATACCCTGGGCTCTATCTAAGACTCTATAACTATCTTACTCAGTAAGTTTATTTTTTCAGAAACTTAAGGCCTCCAGATTGTTCTTATATCAGATAAGCCCTGAAATCCAGAGGTACCAGTCTCTTCAAGAACATCAACCAGTTTCATTCTTCTAACTCATGAAGTCAATGCCCCTTTCCAGCACAAAGAAGTTAAAATGATCATTGCCCAGTTATCCCTGAAGATTGAGAGAATGATCATATGAAAGGGAGGAGGTGCAACTGAGAAATTGGGATATAATAAATGATTATGACTACTGACTTATTATATAGATATTTCTTGCTAGTTTCTAGTATATAAGTGTAGCCCAAAGGAGATACCTGAAATTGTTTAACTGTAATCCAGTAGCCCTGATATTTGATAATGATTGTACCACTATATAGCTTTCATCATATGACCATGTGATTATAGGAATCTTATGACTGGCACCCCCTTTATCCAGTGTATGGGTAGATGAGTAATAAAATAAAGACATACATAAAAAATAATATTAATAGGTCAGGAATATGGAAGAAAAATACCCTTATATAAACTATGGACAATAGTTATAGTACCACTTTAAGAATCTTTCATCAAATGTAACAAATGTACTACTGTTCAAAAAATAGTAGAGCTACCAAATAAGTGTTATCATCAATCATAACAGACTTTGCACACCAATGCAAGTGTTGGTGATGTGGGGTGTCTTAAGTGAGAATTGTCTGCTTAGTGTATTGCTAAAAGACTCTGTCTTATTTCCTTTGTCAACATAAGAGACAATTTTAGTTAGCATAAGAAACTCCATTTGTTCTGGTTTAAGTTTGACTCAGAGACCCTGTATGTATGCACAGGCCATTGGGAAATGAAATCAAAAGAACAACTTCAAACCCATAGTAAATCACAGGGAAACCACCACCTGCCACCAAAGGCCTTGGAAAGTAACATAAGGTAAGATATTAACCAGGAACAATGAGTTCATGGGGTCTCCACCTAACTTCTCAGAAGAGCTGGCCCCTCCCCCAGGGATCTTCATGGCACCCTTGGAAGGTACTGTTTGTTTACTTCCTGGGAGAACTGGACCCTTTCCCAAGAACTGAAGTAAAGGACTTGGTATTTCAAAATCATGTGTGGCACATAGCCTGTTTCCTGCACACTATGAAAGGGGACCTTGGTTGCCAGCTAATTTGATGTCTCACCCAGGAGAGGATGCTGTGCCTGAGACCAAGTGACCAAGCAGGACCGGCTGTTAACCAGGGACTTCCTAGCCTGGGAGCTCAGATATTGTGATTTTACCCTGATTTGATGAGCTTTTCTTTTGCTCTATGTTCCTTTCTTACTGATTCCATTTTCTCATTTATGTATACTTCAGTATAAATGTAATTCAAATCAAGGGGGTCTGATTTTATATTTGTAATTGCTTTCATAATTATATTTGCTTGTAATATGAGTATACTGTGGTTAGTTACTTAATTGAGCTGTGAACTCAGGGATGTTGACATCCTGACAGAAAGGGTAGTATATGGGAATTCTGTATTTTATGTATAATTGTTCTGTAAACCTATAACCTTTCTAATAAAAAAACTTTTAATTAAAAAAGTGTAAATCATGTTTGTGCTAAGAACCTTGATACAATGTGACACAAGTGGCATTTACCACTGTGATCTTCCTCTCAAACTCCTATAATCTCAGTTCAGTTATGAGAAAAACATCAGACAAATTCCAATATAGAGGCTGTTTTAGTTTGTAAACTGCTGGAATATGATATATCTGAAACAGAATAGCTTTTAAAAAGGGAATTTATAAGTTATAAGTTTACAGTTCTAAGAAGGTAAAAGTGCCCAAGTTAAGGCACCAAGAGGTTACCTTCACTCAAGAAAGGTCGATGATCAGGAACACCTCTGACAGCTGTGTAGTCACATGGCTAGCATCTCCTGGTTCTTTGCTCCTGGGCTCTATTGTTTTCAGTCTCTGGAGGTTCCTCACTTTGCTTCTCCAGGGCTGGCCTTCATCTCTTGGCTTCCCTTGGCTCTCTCCATGTCCTGGCTTGCTTAGCATCTCATGGCAACATCCTCTGGGCTCCAAGCATCTCCAAATATCTGTGTCTCTGTTCACCATGTATCTGTACCTGTGTCAGCTCTGCTGTGAAGTTCCTGTCATTTCTCTCAGCTCTGTTGTTTCTGAGGTTTCTTCAAAATGTTTCCACTCTTAAATGATTCCAATAAACTAATCAAGACCCACCTGGAATGGATGGAGCCACATCTCCATGTAATCAAAACTTTATACCCACAATTGGGTGTGTCACATCTCCATGGAGATAATTAAATGATTACAACCTATATTACTGAATCAGGATTAAAAGAAACAGCTGCTCCCACAAAACTGGATCAGGATTAAAACATGGCTTTTCTGGGGTACACAATACATACAAACCAGCACAGAGGCATTCTACAAAATGCCTAATCCATATTTCCAAAAATTGTGAAGGTCATTAGAAACTAGAAAAGTCAGAGAAATGTCACAGCCAAATGTGGTCTAAGGGGACCTGATGAGTAAACATGTGTTATCCTGGATGAGATACTGGAGTAGATAAAGTTTTAGTGTCAGGTAAAGCTAAGGGATTCTGAATCAAATATGGACTTAAGAATAATGTATCAATATTGCTTCACTAATTTTAACAAATGTACCATACTAAATGTAGAATGTTAATAATAGCACTGAGGGTAAGTTTATGGGAACTCTCTGTACTATATTTTTCATTTTGCCATAAATCTAAAACTGTTCTAAATAATAAAGCCTAATATAAAAAGTAAAAATTAAACACTGTGGGGTCAAAGGGATCTTTCTTAACCAGAAAGATATCTACAAATATAAAAAGAGCAAACATCATATTTAACGTTTAAAAGTTGACATTTGAATCAACACAAAGCAGGCCATTACCTTAACTTCTAGTCAATGTTTTAACACAAGTCTTAACCAATGCCATAGAAGAGAACTTAAGTAAGAGACATAAGCACTGAAAAGGAGGAATCAAAATTATGATTATGGATGGATAATTGAAATTCAAAAGAGTCTACAGAAAAATGTGGGGAAATGAAACTTCCTTGGATTTCTCACATTCCTGTGAAAAGATCTATTCTAAAACTGCCCAAATACCTTGAGAAATATGACCTGTAGCCATTTGTCTAGATAGATAATATTATCTATCTATTATCCAAATAGATAATAAAACTCTTATCACCCCCAGAGAGCCAATGGTCACAGCTGGGAATTAAGCCCCAGGGTGCCAGAAAGACAATAGTGGCTATCTCCCTAAGTATTTACATTTCAAGGAAGAAGGAAACCCAGAAATTTGGAGACATCTCTAAATTGCAAAGACCAAGACCCACAACAGACATTCTGGGTCCTGGGGAGATTTTATACACATATAAAATGGCTAGAATAAAGAAGAGACAGACCCTTTCTGAAGAGAAGAGAGACTGCTGCTTCCTTTCTCTTTATAAGCAGAGAAAATAATTTTGCATCATCCCTCACCTATGGGTTGTCAAGCTACATGTAGGACATTTGACCAGGCTCTCATCATGTCACCCAGGGTAAGGCTTGGGGCAATGAAGGGATAGGGCACTGGTGTACTTATTATTTACTTGCAATAATAAATAATAAATGTGTGATCTAAAACACTTTGTGTTACATTTAAGATAAAAATAATAGAGATGAATATTTTAAAGACAATAAGATTTTAGAATTCTAAAACATTCATTTCAATTTAAAGCAAAGTTATTGTATGCAAAATCAACATTCAAAAATCCATTGCAGCTCTCCTTCCATGCAGGAGACCCAGGTTCAATTCCCAGGCCATGTACCCACCACCCCCCCAAAAAAAAGATATCAAAAAAAAATCAATTGCAGGGTGGTACAACAGTGGTTCAGTGGCAGAATTCTCGCCTGCCATGATGGAAACCCGGGTTTGATACTTGGAGCCTGCTCATGCAAAGAAAAAAAAAAATCAATTGCTTATCTATATCCCAATAACATAGAGTAGAATATGAAAACTGAAAAAGATACCAGGTATCTCCTTTATGTTTACTTTATTTGAATAATTAAACAAAATATATACAAGGCTTCAGGAAAGAAAATATAAAATTTTATTTTGAGGCATTTTAAAGAACAATACATTGAGAGATACACAACATTTATGGGCTGGAGGACTCAAGGTCTGAAATATATCGATTCTCACAAGTTTACCATAGATGCAATACAATAGCAATAAAAATTCCAATAGGTTTCTTTGTGAAAATTGATAAGCAAAAAACCAGACTTGCAAAGGACAAAAGTAGCCAACATGCCATAAAAACAGAATAATAATGTGAGGGAAATCGTGCTACCAGATGTCAATACTTACTCTAAAACTGTGTTAAGATATCCTTAGAGGAACACACAAATAGACCAAAATCCCAGAAATTTATCCATGCATATTTGAGCCTTTGGTTTATGATAGAGAGATCACTACATAGGGGGAAAAACAATTTTAAAAACATATGATTTTAGAAATATGTTGTGTTCACACAAAAATGTATCAAACTGGACATCAACTCTAGGAGAAATCAATTACATACGTACTGCAGATATAAATTTGAGATGGAAAAATTTAAGTTTTAAGAAATAATATCAAAGAATACATTCATGGCCTTGAAGCAAGAAAGAATTTTTTTAAAAGACACAAAAACTAGTTTAAATTTGGCTATTGTACTAAGAACTCTGTCAAAAAAAAGAGAACATAGTGCAAAAATTGGAAGAAGATATTTGCAGCTCATTTAATCAAAAAGTAGTTTTATTCCAAATATGTTAAAAGCACTGATATATCAATAGGAAAAAGACAGATAATCCAGTCATAAAAATGTGAGCAAAAGTCTCGAATAGGGACTTCAAAACAAAAGGAATATAAATGGTCAGTACAGTATAAAAATTCCTCAACTACAAGAGCAATCCAGGCAAAGCAAATTTTAAAACTCAAGCTCCAATTTACATCATCTAATTAGGTAAGCATTGACAGTGTAAAAATACCAACTGGAAAGGGTGTGGCTCAGAGGGAAAGATACACTAGAAGTGATAATTCCATAAATAATTTAAGCACTTACTTTGAAATCAGTTTGGTATCAACAAGTAAAGGTAAAGTTACACATACTCAATTACCTGGGTATATTCTAATCTTAGGGATATTTCTTAGAGAAAATTTCAGACATATGTATCAGTATAGTTGTACATTTATTAATTTCCCCAAATGGAAAAAATCCAAATTTCTTATCAAATGAATAAATTGTGATATAGTCATACAATGTAATGCTATATTGAAAATGAATGACCCACAGGAACAATCAATGACATAGATGAATATTTAATATAAAATAGAACAAAAAGAAGCAAGACAAGAAAAAAAAGAAAAATGTAATGTAATCACATTTTTTTTAGATTTGAAAAGGAGACAATATTAAACTACATTATTTAATGGTCCATACTTAAGTAATAAAATTATAAACAGAAGCTATTTAATCTGTTGAAATGTTCTCATGTGAAATGAGGAAAAAATAAGACCAAGCTCAAAAGATTTTGGTGATTATTAAATATGGGAATTCATGTAACAGACTCAGCCTTTGTTTAAGAAGTGGAAAGCACTTAGAGAGCATTTAGCTGTTCATATTATTCTCCTTGGTATTCCTGCTAATTTTTTTGGGTTAGTGACTGCCATTGATTTTTAACTTCCAAGTACCCAGATTTCTAACCAGGTAAAATTTTCCTTCTTTGAGAATTATCTTTGTACTTTATTCTTGTAATGTCAACTGACGAATAAGAGAAAGAAAGGGGTCTAAAGAGTGGTTAATGGTATAATATAGGTTTATATTTTGGGATGAGTGGTGGATGAATGGTTTTATAACATTATGAGAAGTATTTTGATTTCTGATGAATTTACAAGTCGTATATTTGGCCCCCTTTTCTCCTATGAATAAAAAGACTCCTGACTATACTGATTTTATAAAGTAAATAAAATACTTGCACAATGTGGGACTCTTCAATGACACTCAGTTGTGATGGAGCAGCAAATTTCAGTGATGATTAAGTGATGGTTTTTCTAACCACCCTCAGAGGTCTCACCCCATTGCTCTCAGCTTCTCCTCAGACTCTTAGCCTTTCATTACGCACCCAATAAGGTCTGTCTGGATCTTCCACCTTCAGTCATAGGTTCACAGACTGTGAACAACAGAAATTCATTAACGCCTTCTGAACTTGAATCCACAGGGAATGTTGGGCTTCTTCAGAAAATTTTTCCCTATTTACCTTCTCTGGAGAGTGGAGAATAAGTTTGGGTCACTCTAGCTAACAGGAACCTGCAAATAAACCCATATCCTGCCTTCTAATCTTAGTCTATCAAAGTCCTCTTTTTTAATTCTATCACAGCTACTTTTGATTGTTTTAATTTTTTAACTCATCTATATAGAACTTATGTCTTAAGAATTGAAATTTAATTATATTTTAAATTAATATAAAGAGAACTAATAATCCACTTATCTAGTTAAGCCTCTCAAAATTGTGTACTTCAACAAAAGAGCATGGCAAACAAGAATGACCATAAGTATGTTCATTTAAATTTTTTACTATTTAGAGACTCACATGTGAAATCTAACCTTTGGCTCATCTCTTAGTTTCACCAAAGTAATCACATTGTGATGAGTCTGAGCACTTTAAGATTCCAGTTTCCAAAATCACTGACATTGTCATTCCATGGACATGGACCATGAAATAATACCACTGTAAAGTTTCAGAAGAAAATGAAACCCTACTGCCAAAGATCACAGGTGCCTATAACCTGGAATTGACAGAGCCTGAGAGCACCAGACCTAAGCTTAACCTTCACTGGTATTTCAAATACATGTATGACTAACATGGTAATGATACCTGAGAGGATATGATTTTTCTAGCCAATTATGAATGTGGATTAAAGAGTACCCTGAAAGGTCCACTACCACAATAATCTCCATAATCAAAAAAAGCTAAACATGGCAAAGATATATTACTACCAAAATTTCCTTCCTTGGTGACTACCAATTCATCTACAAAGGACAAATATTGTCAATAAAACTGGAGTCAGTTTCCTGTGTCTGTGCTCTAAAAATAGCAGCAACACACAAGTTTGTGTTTGTAATAAACTGCTACCCCCCTTTACCACTAAGAAGTGTTCCATTTTTTAGCAAAATCCACTCTGTGAAATATATCCTTTGGCTGCCAAAACTTCTTTCTTCCCTTGGTATGTGCTACATTGATGCCTAAAAGTCTGAACTTGGCAGAGACATGTAAAGCTCAATGCAGCCTAATATAATTTAGTGATGCCTGAGCTCTAGCCACATATGAAGAACAAATTACAGCATAAAAAGAAACAAGAGTCTCAGAATCCTAAAGTCCAAACAGAAATCCACACTGAAAAATGTGGGGAATTAACATATAATTTATTTTCAATTTAGGATCTCCAGCATTGCTGTATGGCAGAACTTCTACAGATTAAAGAAGGTACCAGAGCCAGAATGAAGGAGATGATGGTCTGTACTGATATATGTGAAGCTAGTACATGAAAAACTCAGAAAGAAGAGAAAAACAAGAACAGACAGAAGCATTTCTGCCAAAAACACAGACATAAATGAAGTCTGAGAAAAATTATTTAAACATAGGAAATTCATGAATATTTCAGAAAGAAAAAGGATGGTGTAGACATTTATATATGAATTCTTCCACAAAAATTATGAAATAAATCTTGTGGGACAGGGATAGATCAGCATCACAAGGTCTTTAGGAATAAGGCCACTTACATTAAAAAAAAAAAAAAAAAAGCTCTCCAAGGAGCTAGATGCAAACCAATGGGACACTGGTTTGGGTTAACTGATAGAGGGCAATAATATGACCTGATTGCATTTATTAATGAACATCATCTCTTCCACCCTGAGATATATTTCATTCTCATCACTGACCTACATTTTTTCATTTAGATCTACCAAAGGTAAACAATGAAAAACTCGACTGCATTGACTAAGTTTATCCTGCTGGGCCTCACAAATCAACATGAAGTCCAGGTGATCACATTCATCTTTCTGTTACTTGCCTACATGCTAAATATCTAGAAAACATCAGCATCCTCACTTTGATAGAACCCCACTTCAAGACTCCCATGTATTTCTTCCTCCAGAATTTCTCCTTCTTAGAAATTTCTTTCACATCCATTTTTATTACCAGACTTCTAATGAGTTTGACAATACAAATAATAGCCATCAGTCAAGCTGGCTGCTTGACTCAGTATGTTTTTCTTTGCTATACTCCTCAGGACAACAGGGTTTTGCCTTCTGACCTCCGTGTTGTATGACTTCTATGTGGTGATCTACAAACCCCTGTGTTACCTATCATAAGCAGAAGAGTCTGCATACAACTTCTACTATGCTCCTAGCTGAGAGAATTCCAAGATACTTTACCCCAATCTCTCTTTTTAAATGCAATGTTATTGAGGTATATTCTCATAACATATAATAATTCAAAGTATTCAATCAATGGTCACAGTACCATCATATAGTTATGCATTCATCACTGTTTATTTTGAAACATTTTCATTACTTCAAAAGCAACAAAAATCAAAATTAAAAATTAAAAGAACACCCAGAGCATCTCATACTCCCTAGACACCCTGCTATTGATTTATTTTTTGTCCTTATTTTCTTACTCATCTGTTTATACACTGGGCAAAGGGAGTGTCATTCACAAGGTTTTCACAATCACATGATCATGCCATAAAAAGCTCTATAGTTACACAATCATCTTCAAGATTCAAGGCTACTAAATTACAGTTCAACAGTTTCAGACATTTCCCTCTAGTTAGTCCAATACACCAAAAACTGAAAAGGGATACCTATACTGCATAAGAATAACCTCTAGAATGACCTCTCCACTCTATTTGAAATCTCTCAGTTACTAAAACTTTATTTTATTTCATTTCTCTTCCCCCTTTTGGTCAATAAATCATTCTAATCCTGCAATACAATGCAGGCCAGGCTCATCCTTGGGAGTCATGTCCCACATTGCCAGGAAATTTACACCCCTGAGAATCATATTGCATGTAATGGAGAGGGCAGTGAGTTCACCTACATAGTTGACTTAAAGAGAGAGGGGCTACATCTGAGTAACAAAAGAGATTCTCTGGGGATAAATCAGGCATAATTATAAGTAGGCTTAGCTTCTCCTCTATAGGAATAAGTTTCATAAGGGTGAGCCCCAAGATAAAGGGCTTGGCTTATCAAATTGGTAGTCCGCAATACTTTCAAGAATATTAGGCATTCCTCAGGTGGGGAAGTTTACTATTTCCACATTTTCCATCAGTCCCTCCAAGGGACTTCCCTAATACTTTTTGATCTTCTGCCCTGATTACTTGGGTGTATCATGGAATCACACTAATTTGTACAAACCAATAATATCTAATTCACTATTCAAGTTTCCATATATTTATGGTGTTCAAATAAACTGACCACACAAGTTAAACTAGGTAGTGTGCTACAGAAAATATAAATTTTGCACCAAACAAACTTCACTTACTTTGGTCTCATACAGAAGTTGAAGTTTTAAAATACGGTCAATTATCAGCCTTTATCCTTTAATATGATTTACCTTAGTCCTAACCATATCAGCTTTATTCACTCATTCTTATCTCTAAATGAAATCTCATCTCTTTTTCAGCTTTTTTTAACAGGTGCTGTATGGGGTAATATTGACTTTTATAGCCGCAGAACTCTATCTCTGAGTCTCAGGTGTCACACAGATACCCAAAGTCCCAGGGGCTGACCAGGTTATACACAAAGAGCTCCACATTTCAGAATTTGGGAATAAAAGTTACAACCCAGGAATAACATGAGTCTTGTAAGAGCTTACAATCTAGGAACCTTTACAATAAGCTTCCCCCTGATATCCCATGCTCTCAAATTCAATTCTTAGATTTTGTATATTATAATTATACCATATTGGTGATGCCTTATAATATTTGTAGTTTTGTTTCTGGCTTATTTCACTCAATATACTGTCCTCAAGTTTCAATCACCTAATTGATACTTTTTGATCTTCTGCCCTGATTACTTGGGTGTATCATGGAATCACACTAATCTGTACAAACCAATAAGATCAGATTCATGTGTCAACTTGGCCAGGTGGTGGTACCGGTTTGTCTAGTTGGGCAAGTGCTGGTCTGTCTTTTGCTATGAGGACATTTTATAGAATTAAATCATGATCACATCAGCTACATCCACAGCTGATTCCATTTGTAATCAGCCAAGGGGAGTGTCTTCTTTAATGATGGATATTTAATCTAATCACTGGAAGCCTTTTAAGGAGGATTCAGAAGAGACAGTTTCTCTTCCTGCTTCAGCCAGTGAGCCTCTCCTGTGGAGTTCATCTGACCCTCTATCAGAATTGTCAGCTTCACAGCCTGCCCTACAGATTTTGTACTCTACATTCCCACCGTTACGTGAGACACTTTTATAAATTTTATATTTATATTTCCTGTTGATTCTGTTTCTCTAGAGAACCCTAACTAATACACCTCACAACTTCATTCCTTCTTGCAGCTGCTCAAATGCCATTGTATGTATGCATATAATGTACACATATGAAGTTCATCCTTCCATTCATCAGTTGATGTACCCTTATGCCACCCCATCCATTACAAATTGTGAATACTGCCACCATTAAAAGCAGTGTGTAAATGTTCATTTATGCCCCTAGTTTTTATTCTTCCAAGTACATACCTAATAACAGAATTGAAGGTTCATATGGCAAGTCAATACTTAGCCTCCTGTGGAACCATCGTACCTCCCTCTCAATAGTGAATAGGTACATCTCTCTCTCCACATTTTCTCCAGCACTTGTATCTTTCTGGTCATTTTTAAAACAGTCTGTTCACATCCCATACAATCCATCCTAAGTAAATAAGCATATGGTTTCCAGTATAATCACATAGTTATGCATTCACCACTACATTCTATATGAGGACATTCCATTTCTTCTGCAAAGAAAGAAGAGGAGGAAAAAAGGAAAGAAATGAAGAATACAAAATTAAGATAAAATAAAAAGAAGAAATACCATCACAAGAATCTCATACTCTTTCCTTATATCCCCCTTATTGACTTTTAGCTTTAGTATATTGCCTTTGCTACATTTAATGAAAGCATATTGCAGACCCTAGTTTGCATTGATTGTATTTTTCCATGTACCATCCCATTTTCAATACCTTGCATGTTGACATTCATTTGTTCTCCCTCATGTAAGAACATTCATATATTTGTACATTTAATCATCATCATTGTCCAGTCTAAGTTTTGCTAAATTACACAGTCCAAGTCTTTATCTTCTATCTTTCCTTATGGTGCCATACAGGCTGCTAGCCTTCCTCTTCAACCATATTCACACTCAGAAACCCATTTTTGTCCTTGGGTCTAAAGTGAGTCTCTTATAGACAACATATAGATGGGTTGTGTTTGTTAATCCACTCTGCCAGTCTATGTCTTTTGATTGGGAGGTTTAATCTATTAATATTAAATGATATTACTGTAAAGACAGTACTTTATTCTATCATTTTGTCTTTTGAATTTTATATGTCATATGTTTTTCCCCTTTTTCCCTTAGTGACATTCTTCATTTCCAAACTCTTCTCCAAATCCTCTCTCTTGTCTTTTCCTATCTGCCTGTAGTGTTCCCTTTAGTATTTCTTGTACAGCAGTTCTCTTGTTCACAAACTCTCTCAGTGTTTGTTTGTCTGAAAATATTTTAAAATCTCCCCCATTTTTGAAGAACAGTCTTGCCAGATATAGAATTATTGGTTGGTAGTTTTTCTTTTTCAGCATATGTATTGGTTTCTTAATACTGCCAGAATACAATATACCAGAAATGGAGCAGATTTTTTAAAAGGGCATTTACTAAGTTACAAGTTTACAGTTGTAAGGCCATAAAAATTTCCTAACTAAAGTATCCAGAGAAAGATACCTTGAGTCAAGAAAGGTCAATATCAGTCACATGGGATGGCATGAGGCTGGCATATGCTGGTCATTGTTCCAGTTATTGTTGCTTCCAGCATCTGTGGGCCTTCATTTAGCTCCTCTGAGATACAACTCTGGGTTTTGGCTTGCTTAGCATCTCATGTGAAGGCATATAGCACCACCCACTGGACTCTGCCTCTCCAAACACCCATGTTCAGGCATCTACTCTCTATTGACTCTGTCAGCTCTGAGCACTTTCCAAAATGTTTTTGCTCTTAAAGGACTCCAGTAAACTAATCAAGGCACACCTTAAATGGTTAGAGTCCCATCTGCATCTAAGCAAAAGGTCATACCCATGATTGGGTATGTCATATATCCATAGAAGTAATCCAATCAAAATGTCATGCCCACAACTGGTTGTGTCACATCTTCATGAAGACAATCCAATCAAAGTTTCCACCCCACAATATTGAATCAGGATTGAAAAAAACATGACTGCCCTTGAAGACTGGATCAGGGAAAAGGACATGGCTTTTCCAGGATACATAACAGCTTAAAACTAGCGTAGTCTCTTTAATATTTCATGCCACTGCCTTTTTGGCTTCATGGTTTCAGCTGAGAAATCCACACATAGTCTTATTAAGCTTCCCTCGTATGTGATTGATTGCTCTTCTCTTGCTGTTTTCACAATTCTCTCTTTGTCTTTGATATTTGTCAATTTGTCTAGTAAGTGTGTATTTTGGACTGTGTCTATGCAGATCTCTTCTGTTTGGAATACAGTGCACTTCTTGGATCTATAATTTTATGTCCTTCATAAGAGATGGGACATTTTCAGTGATTACTTCCTTCATTATTCTTTCTGCCCCTTTTCCCTTTTCTCCTTTTGGGACATTTATAGCACATATATTCACATCCCTCATGTTAATATTCAGTTCTCTGAGACCTGAAAAACTCATGTTTTTCCATTTATTTCCCTATCTGTTCTTTTGTATACAGAATTTCATATGTCCTGTCTTCTAGTTCACTAATCATTTCTTCTGTGTCTTCAAATTTGCTGTTGTCAGTCTCCATTATGTTTTTTATAGCTTTTATTGTGCCTTTAATTCACATAGGTTCTGCCATTTGTTTTTGCCAGCTTTTGAGCTCTTCTTCATGGTCACCCAATGGCTTCTTTATACCTTACATCTCTTTTGCCCTATCTTCCCTCAATTAATTGATTTGATTTTTAGTTTGATTTAGCATCTTTTTGAACATCTTTAATTCAGTGTTTCAACTTCTGTGTGTCTTTGAGGTATTAGTTTGTTCCTTTGACTGGACCGTATCTTTGTTTTTCCTAGTATGACCCACAACTTTTTGCTGGTGTCTAGGAATCTGATTTCTTTGATTGGTTTATTCTGGGTTTCATTTTTTGCTCTTTTACCTAGGATTTCCATGTTGAAATCTAGTTTGGTAGCTGCCATGATGCAGTATACCAGAAATGGAATGGTTTTTAAAAAGGGGAATTTAATAAGTTACTGGTTTGCAGTTCTAGCATCTGTTTACAGCAGATGACATTCAGCATTTCTCTCTCAGCTGGAAGGGCTCATGGTGAACATGCTGGCATCTGCTAGCTTTCTCTCCAGGCCTCCTGCTTCATGAAGCTCCACTTAATGCAGTTTAACAACCACTTTTGATTAAATCACTTCTCCAGGAAGATGATCTAATTATAGTCTCAAATTGTCCAAATTAAAGCAAGTCTTTAGAAATATCCAATCTAAGGCATCCAGGGAAAGATACCTTGGTTCAACAAGGCTGATGACATTCAGCATTTCTGTCTCAGCTGGAAGGGCTCATGGTGAACATGCTGGTATCTGTTAGCTTTCTGTCCAGGCCTCTTGCTTCATGAAGCTCTCCAGCAGCATTCTCCTTCTTCATCTCCAAAGATCACTGACTAGTGGACTCGGTAGTTCTCTCATCATTCTGTTGTGGTTCTGCAGCTCTCTCCTCATTCTCAAAAGAGAACTCTCTCCAACATTTCTTGTCTTTTATAGGATTCCAGTAAATTAATTAAGACCCACATAGAATGGGTAGAGACATATCTCCATCTAAATAAGTTTAATACCCACAGTTGATTGAGTCCCATCTCTGTGGAGATAACATAATCAAGTTTCCAACCTATAGTACTGAATAGAGATTAGAAGAAAAGTTTGCTCCCACAAGATTGATTAGGATTAAAACATGTCTTTTCTGGGGTACATAAATCCCTTCAAACTGGCACAGTTGGAAACTTTGTTTGAGGATGTTCTCCCCTGTATATGATTGACTTCAATCACATTTTCCCAGACAAGATAGGTCCATGTCTCTGAAGGAGGATGTAATCCGTATCAAGTTTCCCTGAGGTTGAGAACCAGCAAGTTGTCAGACTTTCCTGTGAAGTCTCTTGACTCTATGCTTTTCCTGTCCTGCCAAGCAGTTGGCATGTGTTAGCCCACAGCTCTCCACTATTGTAAAGTGGCATGATGCCTTTAATTCTCAACAGATCTTGCCTTGCCAGAGGCTTGAAACAGAAGCTGAGGTATTGGATGGGCTTAATCTGTTTTTGTTTTCCAGTCTGTTCTAGTTTGCTAGCTGCTGAAATGCAATATACCAGAAACAGAATGGCTTTTAAAGAGGGGGATTTAATAAGATGCTAGTTTACAGTTCTAAGGCCAAGATAATGTACCAATTGAAGCAAGTCTATAGAAATGTCCAATCAAAGGCATCAATGGAAAGTTACCTTGGTTCAAGAAGGTCACTGAAGTTCAGGGTCTCTCTCTCAAGTGAGAAGGCACATGGCAAACAGGGTCAGGGTTTCTCTCTCATCTGGAAAGACATGTGGTGAACATGGTGTCATCTGCTAGCTTTCTCTCTTGGCTTCCTTTCATGAAGCTCCCTGGGAGGCATTTTCCTTCTTCATTTCCAAAGGTCACTGGCTGGTGGACTCTCTGCTTCTTGTGGCTATGTAGTTCTGATCTCTCAAATCTCCAGCTTTCTCCAAAATGTTTCCTTTTTTATAGGATTCCAGTAAACTAATCAAGACCCACCCAAATGGGTGGAGACACACCTCCACCAAATTCAGCTTAACAACCACTCTTGATTAAATCACACCTCCGGGGAGATGATCTAATCATAGTCTCAAACATTCAGTACTGAATAAGGATTAGAAGAAACAGTTGCCTTTACAAGATGGGATTAGGAATTAAAACATGGCTTTTCTAGGGTACATACATCCTTTCAAACCAGCACACAGTTCTTGGGGTCTGATTTATCTGAATGAGAGCTGTCCCTTTACTGGACCCTGCCCCCTTTTCTTGGAAACAGTATGCCTTTAGGGAATTATCTCCTTCACCAAATTAGTTACTTTGCCTCTCAAGCATATCTTAATTCCATTCTTGCCTGGCTGCAGGCATCATAGGCTTACTTGTTGACCCACAAGGCCTCATCATGCAGCCCTAGATATGCTCAAACAGTGCTCAGCTAATCCTAAAACTATACCCAGGGATGGGACAGAGGAGATTTCTGGCTGTCACTCCTCAGTCACCTGAGCCTAGCATGCCTACAAGCATGACTGAGGACCCAAAGTTATCCAACCTATATATATATCAAAAGGGACCACTGACACCTATGTTTCTCAATCCTGGCATAACCTAAATAAGATTCTCAAAGATCATCAATGGCTTCATGAGTGTAATAAGATCAAGTCTACACAGCTAATTATCCTTTATCCCAGCCTACCAGACACACTATTCTTAGACAAGAGCCCACACGTTTTCCTTCAGTTCCTTTAAATGATCTCCCATCCCTCTGTATGTTAATAAAGGCTAATACAACAACAAATAGATTACCTAGCCCCGGTAGTCTTAGACAACACTTAGCTTTAGACTACCTCTCGGCAAAAAGAAAATGCGGGCAGAGAGTAATGTGTCACAAAAAACACCTCTTGCCACATGTATGCTAATAACTTAGAGCAGGTCAAAATCAACTTTAAAAAGATGGCTCAATGATTTGAACAGTGAATAAAAAAGTATTTGCAAAGTCTCCTTGGGGGAATGGCATGAAAGGGGAAATATTCAACTTCCCTATGTGGAGAATTCCTAATATTCTCACAAGTAGTGGGGACAACCAAAGCGATAGGCCTAGCCCTCAATCTTAATGTTTCTTCATATGAAACTTATCCCCAAAAAGGATAGGTTAAGCCTACTTAAAATTAGGCCTAAGAGTCACCCCCAGAGAACCTCTTTTTTTTCCTCAGATGTGACCTCTCTCTCTCAGCCAACACGACAAGCTAACTCATGCCCTCCCCCTCTCTACATGAGACATGACTCCCAGGGCTGTAAACCTTCCTGGCAATGTGGGACAGAAATCCTAGAATGAGCTGGGACTCAGCATCAAGGGAATGAGAAAACATTCTAGACCAAAAAGGGGAAGGGAGAAATGAGATAAAATAAAATGTCAATGGCTGAGAGATTTCAAACAGAGTCAAGAGGTTATCCTGGAGGTTATTCTTATGCATTATATAGATATCACCCTTTTAGTTAGAGTATATTGGAGAGGCTGGAGGGAAGTGTCTGAAACTGTAGAGCTGTGTTCCAGTAGCCATGTTTCTTGAAGATGATTGTATAATAATATAGCTTTCACAATGTGACTGTGTGATTGTGAAAATCTTGTGACTGATGCTCCTTTTATCTACCTTACTGACAGATGAGTAAAACATATGGATTAAAAATAAATAAATAATAGGGGGAGCAAATATTAAAGTGAATTTAGTAGATTGAAATGCTGATGATCAATGAAAGGAAGTGATAAGGGGTATAGAAAAAAATAAGGGAAACAAAGGCTAAAATATACTGGTAGATGGAAATGCTAGCAATCAGTGAGAAGGAGGGTTAAGGGATATGGTATGTATTAAGGTTTTTTCTTTTGTCTTTTTGTTTCTTTTTCTGAATGAATGCAAATGTTCCAAGAAATGATCATGGTGATGAATATACAACCATGTGATGATATTGTGAGTTATTGATTACATACCAAGAATGTAATGATCATATGGTAAGAACATTCATGTTTGTATGTTGTTATTTTTTTTAAGAATTAAAACATTTAAAAAAAAAAAGATAGCTCAAGAGATTAAGGTGTTTCACAATATAACCAAGGTTTTTCAACACTTATCTCAAGTCTTAAAAAATCCTTTGACATTTCCTCCTGGTTAACCCTTAAAGGGTGGGGCAGGAGCAGGGAGGAATTATTATATAGCTCTTATTTTTACTATTTGTTGACATTTTTATAATAACCAACATCTTCAAGTGTCTTGTGCACTGACCTAAGTTTCTTGGATTCTAGAAGTAAATATATCAGCCACTCAAACTACCACAATCTTCCAAATAAATGATGCCAAGGCATCAAGGGATGGATTGTCATAACTATCAAAATTTTTTGCATGCTTACCTTGGCTAAGTCACTGGCCTTAACATTGACCTTTGACCTAGTTAATAAACAGTCTTCTATCTCTGGGGCCTGAACTCAGGACACTGAACAGAGCTTAAACCCGTATCTGTGGTCACCATCCATACACACCTCACATAAAACCCACAAGTGGTCTCAAATGATAAGATAACCATCCCCACCACCCTTGGACAACAGTCCCTCTCCCTTTCTGTATATGTTTGCTTTAAACTAACCAATACTTGACTTGTGGAAAATCTACAAGTCTTCACCCCAGTACTTCCACCTTTGAACCACAATAAAGACACAAAGTCCCTCCTTGCCTGTTCGTATGCTCCCCATCAGCTGGTTGAACCACCCAAGCCCATTGCAATTCCTGTCGACCCCTCTGACACCACTCTCTCTCTCTGGGACCTGTGAGTGACAATCTTTTCTCATGCCTCAGTTTCCCACTGTGTTGCAACTAACCTCCCCTCCAAACGCAAATTTAAAATTCAACTTAACTAGTTCAGAACAATTCAGAAGATATCAAAAGATTTGTTACTCACTTAATGGTATTTTCTAGGGAGAACAGGGCAGATACATCTGGTCTGAGTATTGGAAAAAAGTGAATTGAGTGCCTCTGGCTTTCATTGTGGTTCAGCAAAGGGCTAGGTTTAGGTGATGGGCAGTGTTTACTTCTCCCCAACACCAAGGAAGAGAGCATGGGGCTTTCTTATTTATATACCCAGATGTGTGGTGCTGGGGAAGTAATGGGCATGCCTAGCAGCCATCTAATAACCCCTCCTCCTTTTCTATTGTGTGCACATGTCTAATGAAAAGGCCTGGCCACACCTTAAACTTGGAAACCAGGAACAAACCACCTCAGGTGCTTATCAGGTGGGAACTCTCAGTGACAGGGCCCCCTTCCACTAGGTTATATAAATACCCAACCCCAGGGCAGCACAGATTTGTCTCACCTCTCTGAGGCAGACAAGGTCAGGTATAGCTGTTATCCACTGACCCTGTGAAGCAGTTAGCCTTCCTCAGAGACTGGCCAGGAAAGAACATCTTCCCCTGCTCTTTTGGACACTTTATGCTGTGTAAATGATAAAGCAGTCACCTTCTGAAAGTTTCTATATGTTTGAGCCTGTGTTCCCATGACACACCATACAGCAGCTCACTCTACCTAGTACAATAGGAGGAGGGATGAGACTTGGAAGCTGCCAGTGGTCAAACATCTAATGAGTTTTCCTCCTCATTATAATTCACCTCTGATGTTTAATGACTGAAATATGCCAAGTTTCACTGGGTTGAATTTGGACTTGATTTACTATGAATTTGAGTAACTATGAGCCTATGCAGCAAAATACTGCAAGAATAGTCCCTAAAAAAGTTTGTGAATCCTATCACCCCAGGCCATTAAGGAGAACAGTAAAATATATCAGTGGGAATCTGAGGCATTTCCCCAAAAATCTTAGATGTATTAATGACTGTTTTGATTTGTTCTTTCACTTGTCGGACTATTTGTGCGATTTTGCCTGAATTATAGACTCACATTAAAAAAGAAGTCTCTTTAAGGGAACAGACCCTCTCTGGCCAGCCAATAAATGATTGAATCCCAGACCATTATCAGCCACCGTGGTCAGCAACCAAGGAGAATTGTCCTTCATTTAAAGTGTCAAAGAATTGACTGTTTGTTGCATGTATTTAGAGAGTATCTTAGACAGTTCCTGGTTGACATTAACAATGTGAGTTTGTGGGATGGCATTGTGTGTACCTAAGGTAGTGCCTGTGACTCCCAATGAGTGAAATGAATGCAATTGCCAGGAAAACAGAATGTGGTTGTCAAGAGGCCAAGGGAAGCTCAGATGCCCAAAATAAAACAATGGCACAGGGTACAGAGACCCATATAATGTTGGGAGGAAGGGAGATATAAGAGTAGATACAAGTGGGATATTATTACAGTGAAATCAAAGGCCAATAGGAACAAGTACTTGGACAGAAATGTTCAGTATGGGAATGATTATTTTATAAGATGCCAGTAAACCCAACGATAAGGGCAAAGTAATAGGCCTTGAGGACTGGGAGTCAAGCATAAACAAGGCCACTGACAGGAGGGAGACCCATTTAGAAAACCAAGCATTATTTTGTAATTTTAGCAAGGTTTGTGTAAGTGAGCTATTATGGGACTCTATGAGGTTTGCAGCTTAAGGCTAGGAACAGGGGGAAGTGGTTCATTGAGTTCCTTATTCAAAAACCTAGTGTTGTATATTTTGAGAGGTGAAATAAGTGTCTTGGTCCTTGGTCACTATCAGTAATATCTGAGACTCCAAAGAAGATAAGAAGTGTCTTGGTAAGACCCTGTATTATGGCTTCAGCATGGTATGTCTGGAAGGATGAGTAATGGCACCATATAAATGTCTACCATGGTTAAAGAATAGGGAGTAGCCATTGCAGAGGGAGTCAGTGTCACTCTCAGATCTATTGTACATTGGCTGTAGAAAACAGGCCCACGGAGAAATATGCCCCATCAATTATATTGCCAGTGACATGTTTTCATACATAAGGTACATTAGTTAATCACAATGTTGTCCATTGCAAAATAGAGGAGAATTCCCTTGCATTCACCCCAGGTATTAGGGCAGAGACCACATAATGACCTGATATTTCATAGGCTCACCAAGCTAAGGTTAATGACATCAGATCTGAATTTGTACCAGTATGTGTCACAGAAAGTCAAGCCAATGTATCAGTCTGTGCATTGCAATGAGTCTACTACTAAAATGCTGCTTACGAGTTTTAGTATGTGGCAAATATTCATGACCTTGATTTATATTTAGATATTTATGAAGCAAGAAATTTCCTGAGTTTTTGTTTTAGTTTCCTAGGCTACTTGAGCAAATACCATGCAAAGGATTGGCATAAACTTTGGGAATTCATAAGCTCGTGGTTTTTAGGCTAAAAGAAAGGTCAAATCAAGGCAATGCATTCTGCTCAATGGCTGCATTCTAGGGCTGGCTACTGGTGATTTTTGGTCCTTGACTCCTCTGTCACAGGGCAATGCACATGATGGCCTCTCCTGGCCTTTCCCTTCTCTTCAGGGCTTTGTTGAATTTCAGCTCCTGGCTGCTCTTTGTGGCTTTTTCTCTATCTTCCTGAATTTCATTCCACTTCTAAAGGACTCCAGCAATAAGATTAAGACTCATACTGGGACACATCTTAACTGAAGTAACTTCTTCAAAAGGTCCTACTTACAATGGATTTACACTCACAGGAATAAATTAAGTTTAAGAACATGTTTTTCTGGTGCACATACAGCTTCAAACCATCACAATTTTGTACTTCAAAGAGGAACACACTGGATAAGGAATTGTTATTATTGCTGTTGGCCAGAGCAGATGGCCATACCATTGGCAATGGCCTAAGAGTCTATAAAAATGTTATGATGGGACTTCCTGGAAGATGGCGGCTTAGTAAGACGCGCGGATCTTAGTTTCTTCTCCAGGACACCTACTAGGGGAGTAGAAACGATACAGAAAGCGCCCAAAGCCACAACAGAGATAAAAAAGACAGCGTACCCCATCCTGGAACGGCTGGCTGGCTGAGAGAAGCAGCTCGGGTGAGATCGCCGAGGCACGTGGGCCTTACCGGGCGGGGTGGCAAGCGGCCGGAGTTACTCCCTTCCCCCTTCCCAGACCAGCTGGGAGAATTGGAGAGGCGGTCCCCTGAAACAAAGACGGCTGGCGCCCACACCACGCGCAGCCCCCGGACCAACTGAGAGAATTGGATCGGAAACCCCCAGGCCGCGGAGAACGGTGACGGGTGGGGGAGGCCCCTTCCAAACCCGTGACTCCCGGGGAACGTGCACTCTCTCTGGCGGGCCGCTGCCGCTGGCGCCCTCCTGCCACGCTTGTTGCCCAGGGCCGACTAGGAAATTCGGACAGGCTCTTTCCCTGGCTGCGGCGACCAGCAACCCTCCCTGCGTTCGGACCGAGGGCCGGCTCAAGCCGCTTCGGCTAGCGAACCCCCAGGATGGCGAGAGTTTTCCAAAGTTTAAGGTCCCACAGCACCTTTTACTGGTGGGACCCGCAGACAAACGGGTGCCACGAGCGCCACCTACTGGGCAGGATAAGAAAAACAGAACCCTGAGATTTCACAGAAAAATATTACAACCTTGCTGGGTCCAACACTAAGAGAAATCTGAATAAATGCCCAGACGCCAGCAGCAGAAGATAACTGTCCACGCTCAAAAGATTGAGAATATGGCTCAGTCAAAGGAACAAACCAATAGCTCAAATGAGACACAAGAGCTGAGACAACTAATGCTGAATATACGAACAGAAATGGAAAACCTCTTCAAAAATGAAATCGATAAATTGAGGGAGGACATGAAGAGGACATGGGCTGAACATAAAGAAGAAATAGAAAAACTGAAAAAACAAATCGCAGAACTTATGGAAGTGAAGGATAAAGTAGCAAACATAGAAAAAATAATGGATAGCTACAATGATAGATTTAAAGAGACAGAAGATAGAATTAGTGATTTGGAGGATGGAACATCTGAATTCCAAAAAGAAACAGAAACCATAGGGAAAAGAATGGAAAAATTTGAACAGGGTATCAGGGAACTCAAGGACAATATGAACCGCACAAATATACATGTTGTGGGTGTCCCAGAAGGAGAAGAGAAGGGAAAAGGAGGAGAAAAACTAATGGAAGAAATTATCACTGAAAATTTCCCAACTCTTATGAAAGACCTAAAATTACAGATCCAAGAAGTGCAGCGCACCCCAAAGAGATTAGACCCAAATAGGCGTTCTCCAAGACACTTACTAGTTAGAATGTCAGAGGTCAAAGAGAAAGAGAAGATCTTGAAAGCAGCAAGAGAAAAACAATCCATTACATACAAGGGAAACCCAATAAGACTTTGTGTAGATTTCTCAGCAGAAACCATGGAAGCTAGAAGACAGTGGGATGATATATTTAAAATACTAAAAGAGAAAAACTGCCAACCAAGACTCCTATATCCAGCAAAATTATCCTTCAAAAATGAGGGAGAAATTAAAACATTCTCAGACAAAAAGTCACTGAAAGAATTTGTGACCAAGAGACCAGCTCTGCAAGAAATACTAAAGGGAGCACTAGAGTCAGATACAAAAAGACAGAAGAGAGAGATATGGAAAAGAGTGTAGAAAAAAGGAAAATCAGATATGATATATATAATACAAAAGGCAAAATGTTAGAGGAAAATATTATCCAAACAGTAATAACACTAAATGTCAATGGACTGAATTCCCCAATCAAAAGACATAGATTGGCAGAATGGATTAAAAAACAGGATCCTTCTATATGCTGTCTACAGGAAACACATCTTAGACCCAAAGATAAACATAGGTTGAAAGTGAATGGTTGGGAAAAGATATTTCATGCAAATAACAACCAGAAAAGAGCAGGAGTGGCTATACTAATATCCAACAAATTAGACTTCAAATGTAAAACAGTTAAAAGAGACAAAGAAGGACACTATATACTAATAAAAGGAACAATTAAACAAGAAGACATAACAATCATAAATATTTACGCACCGAATCAGAATGCCCCAAAATACGTGAGGAATATACTGCAAACATTGAAAAGGGAAATAGACTCATATACCATAATAGTTGGAGACTTCAACTCACCACTCTCATCAAGGGACAGAACATCTAGACAGAGGATCAACAAAGAAATAGAGAATCTGAATATTACTATAAATGAACTAGACTTAATAGACATTTATAGGACATTACATCCCACAACAGCAGGATACACCTTTTTCTCAAGTGCTCATGGATCATTCTCAAAGATAGACCATATGCTGGGTCACAAAGCAAGTCTTAACAAATTTAAAAAGATTGAAATCTTACACAACACTTTCTCGGACCATAAAGGAATGATGTTGGAAATCAATAATAGGCAGAGTGCCAGAAAATTCACAAATACGTGGAGGCTCAACAACACACTCCTAAACAACGACTGGGTCAAAGAAGAAATTGCTAGAGAAATTAGCAAATACCTCGAGGCGAATGAAAATGAAAACACAACATATCAAAACTTATGGAACGCAGCAAAGGCAGTGCTAAGAGGGAAATTTATTGCTCTAAATGCCTATATCAGAAAAGAAGAAAAGGCAAAAATGCAGGAATTAACTATCCATTTGGAAGAACTGGAGAAAGAACAGCAAGCTAACCCCAAAGCAAGCAAAATGAAAGAAATAACAAAGATTAGAGCACAAATAAATGAAATTGAAAACAATAGAGAAAATCAATAAGGCCAGAAGTTGGTTCTATGAGAAAATCAATAAGATTGATGGGCCCTTAGCAAGATTGACAAAAAGAAGAAGAGAGAGGATGCAAATAAATAAGATCAGAAATGGAAGAGGAGACATAACTACTGACCTCACAGAAATAAAGGAGGTAATAACAGGATACTATGAACAACTTTACGCTAATAAATACAACAATTCAGAGGAAATGGACGGGTTCCTGGAAAGACATGAACAACCAACTTTGACTCAAGAAGACATAGATGACCTCAACAAACCAATCACAAGTAAAGAAATTGAATTAGTCATTCAAAAGCTTCCTAAAAAGAAAAGTCCAGGACCAGATGGCTTCACATGTGAATTCTACCAAACGTTCCAGAAAGAATTAATACCAATTCTCTTCAAACTCTTCAAAAAAATCGAAGTGGAGGGAAAACTACCTAATTCATTCTATGAAGCCAACATCACCCTCATACCAAAACCAGGCAAAGATGTTACAAAAAAAGAAAACTACAGACCAATCTCTCTAATGAATACAGATGCAAAAATCCTCAATAAAATTCTAGCAAATCGTATCCAACAGCACATTAAAAGAATTATACATCATGACCAAGTAGGATTCATCCCAGGTATGCAAGGATGGTTCAACATAAGAAAATCAATTAATGTAATACACCATATCAACAAATCAAAGCAGAAAAATCACATGATCATCTCAATTGATGCAGAGAAGGCATTCGACAAGATTCAACATCCTTTCCTGTTGAAAACACTTCAAAAGATAGGAATACAAGGGAACTTCCTTAAAATGATAGAGGGAATATATGAAAAACCCAGAGCTAATATCATCCTCAATGGGGAAAAATTGAAAACTTTCCCCCTAAGATCAGGACCAAGACAAGGATGTCCACTATCACCACTATTATTCAACATTGTGTTGGAGGTTCTAGCCAGAGCAATTAGACAAGAAAAAGAAATACAAGGCATCAAAATTGGAAAGGAAGAAGTAAAACTATCACTGTTTGCAGACAATATGATACTATACGTCGAAAACCCGGAAAAATCCACAACAAAACTACTAGAGCTAATAAATGAGTACAGCAAAGTAGCAGGTTACAAGATCAACATTCAAAAATCTGTAGCATTTCTATATACTAGTAATGAACAAGCTGAGGGGGAAATCAAGAAACGAATCCCATTTACAATTGCAACTAAAAGAATAAAATACCTAGGAATAAATTTAACTAAAGAGACAAAAAACCTATATAAAGAAAACTACAAAAAACTGCTAAAAGAAATCACAGAAGACCTAAATAGATGGAAGGGCATACCGTGTTCATGGATTGGAAGACTAAATATAGTTAAGATGTCAATCCTACCTAAATTGATTTACAGATTCAATGCAATACCAATCAAAATCCCAACAACTTATTTTTCAGAAATAGAAAAACCGATAAGCAAATTTATCTGGAAGGGCAGGGTGCCCCGAATTGCTAAAAACATCTTGAGGAAAAAAAACGAAGCTGGAGGTCTCGCACTGCCTGACTTTAAGGCATATTATGAAGCCACAGTGGTCAAAACAGCATGGTATTGGCATAAAGATAGATATATCGACCAATGGAATCGAATAGAGTGCTCAGATATAGACCCTCTCATCCATGGACATTTGATCTTTGATAAGGCAGTCAAGCCAACTCACCTGGGACAGAGCAGTCTCTTCAATAAATGGTGCCTAGAGAACTGGATATCCATATGCAAAAGAATGAAAGAAGACCCATCTCTCACACCCTATACAAAAGTTAACTCAAAATGGATCAAAGATCTAAACATTAGGTCTAAGACCATAAAACAGTTAGAGGAAAATGTTGGGAGATATCTTATGGATCTTACAACTGGAGGCGGTTTTATGGACCTTAAACCTAAAGCAAGAGCACTGAAGAAGGAAATAAATAAATGGGAACTCCTCAAAATTAAACACTTTTGTGCATCAAAGAACTTCATCAAGAAAGTAGAAAGACAGCCTTCACAATGGGAGACAATATTTGGAAATGATATATCAGATAAAGGTCTAGTATCCAGAATTTACAAAGAGATTGTTCATCTCAACAACAAAAAGACAGCCAACCCAATTACAAAATGGGAAAAAGACTTGAACAGACACCTCTCAGAAGAGGAAATACGGATGGCCAAGAGGCACATGAAGAGATGCTCAATGTCCCTGGCCATTAGAGAAATGCAAATCAAAACCACAATGAGATATCATCTCACACCCACCAGAATGGCCATTATCAACAAAACAGAAAATGACAAGTGCTGGAGAGGATGCGGAGAAAGAGGCACACTTATCCACTGTTGGTGGGAATGTCAAAGGGTGCAACCACTGTGGAAGGCAGTTTGGCGGTTCCTCAAAAAGCTGAATATAGAATTGCCATACGACCCAGCAATACCATTGCTAGGTATCTACTCAAAGGACTTAAGGGCAAAGACACAAACGGACATTTGCACACCAATGTTTACAGCAGCATTATTTACAATTGCAAAGAGATGGAAACAGCCAAAATCTCCATCAACAGAAGAGTGGCTAAACAAACTGTGGTATATACATACGATGGAATATTATGCAGCTTTAAGACAAGATAAACTT
The DNA here is from genome assembly GCF_023851605.1 of Tamandua tetradactyla. Lineage (NCBI taxonomy): Eukaryota > Metazoa > Chordata > Mammalia > Pilosa > Myrmecophagidae > Tamandua > Tamandua tetradactyla. The sequence continues at coordinate 122,286,627 of NC_135333.1, forward strand.
ATGAACCATGTAATAACATGGATGGACCTAGAGAATATTATGCTGAGTGAATCCAGCCAAAAACTAAAGGACAAATACTGTATGGTCCCACTGATGTGAACGGACATTCGAGAATAAACTTGAAATATGTCATTGGTAACAGAGTTCAGCAGGAGTTAGAAACAGGGTAAGACAATGGGTAATTGAAGCTGAAGGGATACAGTCTGTGCAACAGGACTAGATACAAAAACTCAAAAATGGACAGCACAATAATACCTAATTGTAAAGTAATCATGTTAAAACACTGAATGAAGCTGCATCTGAGCTATAGGTTTTTGTTTTGTTTTGTGTTGTTTTGTTTTGATTTTACTATTATTACTTTTATTTTTTTCTCTATATTAACATTCTATATCTTTTTCGGTTATGTTGCTAGTTCTTCTAAACCAATGCAAATGTACTAAGAAATGATGATCATGCATCTATGTGATGATGTTAAGAATTAATGATTGCATGTGTAGAATGGTATGATCTCTAAATGTTGGGTTAATTTCTTTTCTCCGTTAATTAAAAAAAAAAAAAAAAAGAGAAGGGATAATTGGAGCTGAAGGGATACAGACTGTACAACGGGACTGGATATAAAAACTCAGAAATGGACAGCACAATACTACCCAATTGTAATGCAATTATGTTAAAACACTGAATGAAGCTGCATGTGAGGTATAGGTTTTTTGTTTTTGTTTTTTTTGTTTTTTTTCTTTCTATTATTGTTTTAATTCTTATTCTGTTGTCTTTTTATTTCTTTTTCTAAATCGATGCAAATGTACTAAGAAATGATGAATATGCAACTATGTGATGTTATTAAGAATTACTGATTGTACATGTAGATTGGAATGATTTCTAATTGTTTTGTTAATTCTTTTTTTAATTAATAAAAAAAAATCCTAAAAAAAAAAAAAAAAAATGTTATGATGAAGCTAATCATTGGCCAGGACATCCTCATGTGCTGAGAATGACTCTACTGATTCTTTGATCCTTCCTTGATTTAGGATGTCCCGATTAAGGCACAGAGTTCAGCTCCTCGGTGAACTCCGTCATGTCACAAAATCACTTTCCTGGTCATTCAGTTGATCCCAAGGGGCTGGCCAGGTGGCCAGTAGGTAAAATGGAGAGGAGTACACTTTCCTAGTGCTGTTGCTTCTAATAAAGGACAGAGGACAAAAAAGCCACTTCTTCCTGTAGGTGGAATATGCCAGGCAACCCAGGTTTTGTGCTATACTGTACCGTTTTCATATTACTAATGAGACCTTTCTGGTCATGCAGAATGTAGGGTACTGCCACAATGACCCCAGGCATAATGGGCAGCTGAATGTGGAAAGTTAGGGCCTGTGAGAGCCTTAATCTCCAGAAGAGTCCAGTATACAGCCAGCAACTATTGTTTTAGTTTCCTAGGTTGCTTAAGCAAATACCATGCAAAGGATTGGCATAAACTTTTGGGAATTTATTAGCTCATGGTTTAGTGTAAGGTGGAGCCAAAGAAAGCAGTTCCTGGAACCAGAAGCCCATGAGCAATTTACAACAATCATGGGCCATCTCTTAGGTCCACAGACTCTGGCAGAAATGACAGAAAGTTGTTAAAACCTCTACAATGAAGGACCCTCTGGGGGAACAGTAATGGGAGCACCTATTATAATGCAATTTAAACAGATTATAGAGTCTTTTTGTAGGGGACCCCATTCAAAGTCTACCAATTTGTGAGTAACAGCATAACGGACTCACATAAAATTGTAAATGAAGAATATGTTGCCTTCTAAACCCAAATAGACACAATATCTGGGCCTGCTTTTGGTGAGCTGAAGAATTAATTCCTCCCTGCGATGGATATGAATCATAACTCAGCTGACCAGTAATGCCCAGAAATTTTACTGAAGTGGTAGGCCTTGAAATTTATGGATTGCTATGGCACAGCCCAAATTGGAAAGTTCTGTGACAAGCATTTATACATCACATATGAGTGTATCCATTGAATTTCCTCCCAGGAGATGTCATTAATTTAATGCCATATTTGTGTTCCTGAGGAAAGTTGGATGCAGTTAAAATCTTGCCTGCAAAGACCATGTATATTGGCAAGGCCATTGAGATACCTAAAGGGGCAGCAAGTGAAAGTATTTTCTTTCTTTAAAGATGAAGGTAAATTGATTCTGAAAAAATATGTAAATAAGCATTAAATAGAACATATTATCCAACTCTATAACTGCATCTGTTTCTAACTGCCAACCGGATGAAATCGGTAATTTCAGTAATATTGAATATAGGGACCTTATTTGAGGATACAGTGGCATTAAGTTTGTGGTACTGCATTACGTGCCATTCATTTATATCAGATTTAAGCAGTGGCCAAACTAGGCTATAAAGGGGAAAGAAAGCAGGAATGATGACTAGGCCGGACATACCCATCTTAGAGGTCATGCTCTATTGTTCTCAAGTTTTCCACAAACCTCTGACTGTGGCAGGTTCTCTCATGGAACCCTTCTCAAAGTCTCCCTGGAACCTCTCCCTTCAACCATATGTTCACAAATGTTCTCGAAGTTGTCAACAATTGGAGTTCATTAGCACCTTCTGAGTTTGGGCCCAGAGGGCATTTTTAGTTTCTTCAAGAAATTGATCCCTAAGTGCCTGCTTGTGAAAGAGCAGATAAAACCTGTCACTCTGGCTAACAGAGAAATGGCAAAGCCCATACTTTACCTTCTAAGACTTCAACATAATCTTTCTTAGAATAAAAAATAGTAAGGAATTTTTAGTCTATCAACGGTCTTCTCTTCTAATTCTGTTGCCACAGGTTTTGTTCATTTGTTTGTTTTTCTGTTTTATTCCACATACAAATGACTGTCTCCTAGGAGCTGCGATTTGATTCTGATTTGGATTCATAAAATAGAAGATAATACACTTCTTTCCTAAATTAGCCCGAGAAGCTTGAGTATTTCTACTATGAAAAGGGTAGGATGTAGCTGGGAAGCCAGTAGGAAACATTAAATTTTGTACTATTTTGAGACTGACATGACAGCTCACCTTTGATTTACCTCTTAGGACCAACAAAGTAAATAGTGCACCTCAGTCATTCAGAATGTCAAGGGTGCGCACTGTATGTATTTCTAAAGTCGCTGATGTTATCATTCTATAAACATGGACCATGAAATCAATTGTGGAAATCTGGAAGAAAATGCAATACAACTTGCAAAAGACCACAGGTTAGTATAAACAGGGAAGGGAGGCTTATAGCAGGTCCACGTCGCTCAATGTCATATATGGAATAATGGAAAAATTGGCAAGAGTGCTGGTGATTATATTTTTCTAACCCATGTGCATATGAATTAGAGGAATGCTTTTTATTTTCTTTCCTTCTTAACCATAAAAAGATGAAGATATGTGCAGGATGGTACACTAAAGTGTCCTTCCCTGGGGATTATCAATTTATCTACAAAGGACCCATTGTCAAAATCATGAGCATTCCTATTTCTGGTCTCTATATACTGAGAAAAGAGGACAAGCAAGTTTGAGATCATGATGAACTATCATACTTAGCTGCCATTTAGGAATCTTTGAAACTCCGAACAAAAACAGAGATTTATCCCAAATTAGTGCCTGGGAGACCCTGAATGTGGCAGATAAAAATATTATAAAATGCTAATTTATATGACTTAGTGATCCCTGAGCCTTGTCCAAGTGGAGGAAAAGGCTCACAATACAAAATAAAATAATACTGAGCCAAAGATCTTAAAGACCTAAAAGCCCATTACAAATTCATACAAAAGATATAGGAATATAGAAAAAAATCAATTTGTGACATTAAAGGTCTTTATCATTGCCTGTGTTGGGGAAATTCCCACAGATTTTTGAGACAAGGAAGTCAGATATTTAGACAGTAACTGAGATGAGGGACTTCAACAGATATACAGTGAAAGGAAGAAACAGAAAAGCAGGAAAAACAAAAAACAGGATCAGATAGAGATATTTCTACCAAGAGCACAGAAGTAGTAAAGATGAATAGTCAGATGAAAGTGATTCAACTGTGGAGAATTCATAAATATTTTGGAAGTAAAATGTAGGTTCAAAATGTTATTCTTCTGAAAAACTTTTGAGTAATTACTTGTAATATATTTTTAAGTACCCAGGAAAAGGTCAACCTGAGGAGAAATGATGAGGACTTCAGAAATAAGTCCACTTACACAGAACACCTGAGGTTTCCAAGGAGCCAAACCTAGTCAAATAGGATGCTTACTTAGGTCAACCGAATGCAGGACAATAATATTACCTGATCCTGTTGGTGGCAATCAACTTTATCTCACTCTGAAACTGTTTTTGTTTGTTTTTCCAAGCTGAAGTTTTATTTAAAATGTAAAATAAGTGGTTCTTTAAAATGCTGGTAAATACAGCAAAAGGATATAGTGCTGTTTTCCTACAAGCTAACCAGCCTATCCAAGTGCAGCGTAATACAATATTTAAATATTGCTACAATTTCACAGTAGTGTTAAGAGATTATATGTACATAGATTATGAAGAGATTCTCACTGTGTGATGTTTGGTTTGGAGGTTTTCTTCACTGTCTTTCACTTTTTCATACAGATCTACTAAGGGTCAGTAATGAAAAACCAGACTGCATTTACTGAGTTTATCCTGCTGGGCCTCACAAATCAACATGAACTCCAGGTAGTGGCATTCATCTTTCTGTTCCTCACCTACATACTAAGCGTCCTAGGAAACCTAACTATCATCCTCCTCACCATATTAGACCCTCATCTCCAGACGCCTATGTATTTCTTTCTCCGGAATTTCTCCTTCCTAGAAATTTCCTTCACATCTATTTTTATTCCCAGATTTCTGACCAGCTTGACAACAGGAAATAAAACCATCAGCTTTAAAGGCTGTTTGACTCAGTATTTTTTTGCTATATTCCTTGGGGCAACAGAGTTTTACCTCCTTGCCTCTATGTCCTATGACCGCTATGTAGCCATCTGCAAACCCCTGCATTACCTGACCATCATGAGCAGCAAAGTCTGCATACAACTTGTGTTTTGCTCCTGGCTGGGGGGATTACTGACTATCTTATCCCCTATCATCCTGATGAGCCAGGTGGATTTCTGTGCCTCCAATGTGCTGAACCACTATTTCTGTGACTATGGGCCCCTCTTGGAGATTGCCTGCTCAGACACAAGCTTCTTAGAATTGATGGTCATCATCTCAGCGGTTGTGACTCTGGTGCTTACTTTGGTGCTAGTGACACTTTCTTACACATACATTATTAAGACCATTCTGAGGATCCCTTCTGCCCAGCAAAGGACAAAGGCCTTTTCCACTTGCTCCTCCCACATGATTGTCATCACCCTCTCCTACGGCAGTTGCATGTTTATGTACATCAATCCCTCTGCAAAAGAAGTTGGTGCATTCAACAAAGGAGTAGCTGTGCTCATTACTTCAGTTACCCCCTTGTTGAATCCCTTTATCTACACCCTAAGAAATCAGCAAGTGAAGCAAGCCTTCAAGGGCACTGTCAAAAAGATTGTCAAGTTTTAATTTAAAAACAAACACATTTCAATGGAAGTATATTTACATTTAATAAATCTGTACTGAGTGTCTACTGTATTTCAAGTGCTCAAATGGCCTTTGAGAATAAAAATATTAAATTAAGGTCATAATTTCAAGTAACCTACAGTCTAGTGAGAAAGAAAGTTGTATAAACCATAAAATAACATTTTAAGGGTTATTAATGAGATGAGTGAAAATCCATAAAAAAAAAGAATAGTTGGAAATAATTAACTACAAATAAGACCAGGAAATGGTTTAATCAAACTTTCAGTTTGTGAAACAAAATATAACTGGTTTGATACTTTGGATGAATTGCATGGTATGAGAATATATCTCAATAAATTGTAATTAAAAATATATATATATACATATATATATAATTGGTTTAGGAGAGTCAGAAGATAAAAATTTAGAGGGAAAAAAGAGAGGCCAGATCATGAAAGCATTTTATTACAAACTTCAGAGTTTGTAATAAACTCTGGGCACTGGGCACTGATGAGATATGAGGAAGAAGGTGACATCATCAGCCTTGTTTTGAGAAGAATACAGTGTATAGAATTTGCATTGTTCTTCAACCCTAGAGAATGTGTTCTCAACAAAGTCTCAATAATCTTGATTCACCTACCGTTTTTCATTTCTCTTTCAATTGTAGCCATTTTAACTTCCATCTTTTCACAAGAGGAAAAAACAGAAAGGATATTCATTCAGTAAACGTTTCTCCAAATGACTGGGTATTACTGAAAATTCTCAAGATTTTTTCAACTCACACATCCATCGTCTAGAGGTTAGACAGAATCTCCTAGATGTAATCTATGGCTTCTTTCCCCAGCTGCCATCTTTTTAACTTAATGACATGAGATCTCCCCCTCCCACTCTCTCTTCTTTGGTAGTGCTGGTGGTTTGTTTTTTTTTCCTGTTGTGATTTTATTTTCATATTTTTGTGCCTTTTCATCAGATATTAGGAAGAACAGTCAGTTTGTGATCAGTCTTCACTCTCAACTTTTACCAAAACTTCACTTTTATCTTATTTTATTTTAATTACATTTTAGTAACTTTTTTTAACATAATACATGGATGCTTATTTTGTAAAGTGAATATGAAGTATCAATATAATATGATATCTAAAATGTTCCAAATTATGACATTTGGCAATCCTTAGGAAATAGAGTATCTTACCTAAATCTCTACACAAAAATTCAAGGTAGCAACCACTTGAATTTGAATAGGTGTTGGTGGGGCTCAAATTCAATGGAATTAAGGACATTTTAGAAATCTGAGTACTTATACATAATTTATCAACATAATATCCTAATTCATCGGACATTAGTCACAGTTTGGGGTACAAGCAAAATATCACTGGGTATATTCACCTGCTTTCTTTGTGTTAATATATGGGACAAAATGATACTTCACAGACATTTAAGGAAGAAGCTGGATTGGATTAATTATGAGAGTAAAAATCCAGAACCACAGAAAATATTGGACAGTGAGTGATATTCAGAATAAAAGGCCTTTACATAAAGCCATTGCCATTTTGCATATCTATGGTTTGGGTTTTGTTTTTTGGGTTTTTTGGTGGCTAAACTAGAGATTAGTGATGATAATTTATTCCAAATTTATCCACCTACCTTTCAATTGATAGAGCAATATTCTTAAGGAGCCACACCTGAATCACTAAGTTCCCCCTGAATGCACATTTTTACCAAAACCTATGGAGAAGTAGAGGCAATGTAACATAGTCATTAAAACCATAAACTTCCATTCAAATCCCAGATTCTCACTTTTCTACCAGTGTGACCTGGGGATAGTTCCTTGACAGCTCTAAGGCTCACCTTTCTCAACTCTACTATGTGAATAACAATTGTGTCTATGTATAGGGTTATTTTGGCCATTAAATGAGATAATAGATGTAAAATATTTTTAAAAGTCAGTACTTATTAAGTACTTTAATATATGCTATCCTCTATGTCAGAATGATAATGGCAAACAATATTCTTTTCAAGGAAACAAAGCCTAAGTAATAAGAATGGGTATTAAATTGATTGGTTTAATGTAACTGTGACTGTTAAAATGTTGATCAGTCTACCTGGTGTCCCTCTGTAGCAAGCCAAGCTCATTTCTGCTGCTTTCCAGTTGCCTGCTTGAATAGTCAAACCAATGAAGGTCATACCCACACTTTTTAGATAAAGCCAACCAGAAACCTGGCAGCAAGCTGTGTTATGATTGAGTTGCCATCGACTCCATGTGTCCTGGAAAACTCAGATTGGGGAAGTGTGTAAGTATGCTGAGAGAGAAAAGATGGTTCCATGGTATTATTCAAAGCTTAAGACCACTCTCCCAGACTTTAGCCATTCCTTCATATTCTAAGCATTCAGAAATGAATTTAGGAAAGAATGCATTACCTTCTAATGAGCATGTGCTAAAAACAGAAAAAAAGTCAGGCTCTTCTGAAACTATTCATCTAGGCTGTCTTTATGTTAGTCCTACTCATAGATGAGCAAAAGGAATGAGTTTAGTGATTTGCCATTGAACTACTGGAATGTTCATTCTCTAGATCTATAAACTGATGGGTCTTATCCCCTCTGCCACTACTATAGACAAGAATCCAAAGAAACAAGTCTAGAGGGCAGGCCACGGTGGCTCAGCAGGCAAAAATGCTTGCCTGCCATGCCCGAGGACCCGGGTTCGATTCCTGATGCCTGCCCATGTAAAAAAAAAAAAAGAGAGAGAGAGAGAAACAAGTCTAGCTCCCTAGTATCCTCATGGTAATATCAGAACAATGCTAAGAGTGAGGAGTTAATGAAAATGAGTGAGAACTGATCTGCCACGCTTAAGCATTCATCCTTCTACAACCTGCCCATACAGCCACCAGAGTTTGTGGATATGTGAATTATAAAGATAAAGAGGTAGTCTTCTTCCAATGCTATTTTCTGGAAAGAGTTTAAAAGAAAATTCAAAAAATAATGAAAAATAAGAAAATTTAGATTAGATTAGATCAGATAATAAACACCAGAGACTTGTGGAGATGCCCAAATGAACCTAGGTAGTAGGAGTCACAGATGAAAAGAAGAAAAAAAAAAGGAGGAAGGAAATGATGCATTTACTAGATAAGAGAAAGCTAACCATCAACAAGTGTCATAGAATGTCATTCAGGAAAGATAAAAATGAAAGAAATCAAAGATTTTAAATGTGATATAAAATAAAAGGAGGCCTCAAAAAGCTCCCTGCATGAAGAATAAATCTGAAAACACTCTTAAAGGAATATGCAAATATGATGAAAAATAAAATCAGGATGATGCTGTAAATAATATGAAATATAAAAATGAATAATTTGTGCTCCTCATATAAAGTATATTGCTGTCTTTTAAAAAGTAAGATTCAGAGAAAAAAAAGAGAAAGAAAATCTATATCCATAACAAGAACTAAAATTCTACAAAATACATACAAGATGGTATTGTGAAAGAAGGCCAAAGAAACATGTAAGAGAAGTAAAATTTTATCATGATCCAAGGAAGAAATAGAAAAGAAATTAACATATGTAAATAAAAAAGCATGAGTCTTAAGTGTTCATTATGGAAATAAAATAGGATTTATAAATTTAAGCTATCCAAATAAAAACGTATCTAGGCAATGAAAGATATCAAAGGAGAAAACAGTAATTAAAGTAGCATTAATGGAATATATTAAATAAGATGACAGAAATGTCTTAATAAAGCAATAAGCTCAATAAGAATATATCCATTCAATTCAACAATAAAAAGGACAGGCAACTTTCATAGGAGTTATCAGGAAAAAAATAAATATACAGGGCAGGCCACGGTGGCTCAGCAGGCATAGTTCTAGCCTGCCACGCCAGAGACCTGGGTTCAATTCCCTGTGCCTGCCCATGCAAAATAAATAAATAAATAAATATACAGAAGGAATGAGGAAAATACAGAAATACAGATGATAGGAACAGAAATAGCAATGAGGTTTCCAGAAAGAAAGAGCAAAAACAATCAAATAGAAAACAATTTTTTTAATTTTTTTTATTAATTAAAAAAAGAATTAACAAAACAATAGAAATCATTCCAATCTACATGTACAATCAGTAATTCTTAATAACATCACATAGTTGCATATTCATCATTTCTTAGTACATTTGCATCGATTTAGAAAAAGAAATAAAAAGACAACAGAATAATAATTAAAACAATAATAGAAAGAAAAAAAAAAAAAACAAAAAACAAAAAACCTATACCTCACATGCAGCTTCATTCAGTGTTTTAACATAATTGCATTACAATTGGGTAGTATTGTGCTGTCCATTTCTGAGTTTTTATATCCAGTCTCGTTGTACAGTCTGTATCCCTTCAGCTCCAATTATCCCTTCTCTTATTTTTTTTTTTTAATTAACGGAGAAAAGAAATTAACCCAACATTTAGAGATCATACCATTCTACATATGCAATCATTAATTCTTAACATCATCACATAGATGCATGATCATCATTTCTTAGTACATATGCATTGGTTTAGAAGAACTAGCAACATAACCGAAAAAGATATAGAATGTTAATATAGAGAAAAAAATAAAAGTAATAATAGTAAAATCAAAACAAAACAAAACAAAACAAAACAAAAACCTATAGCTCAGATGCAGCTTCATTCAGTGTTTTAACATGATTACTTTACAATTAGGTATTATTGTGCTGTCCATTTTTGAGTTTTTGTATCTAGTCCTGTTACACCGTCTGTATCCCTTCAACTCCAATTGGCCATTATCTTACCCTGTTTCTACCTCCTGCTGGACTCTGTTATCAAGGACATATTCCAAATTTATTCTCGAATGTCTGTTCACATCAGTGGGACCATACAGTATTTGTCCTTTAGTTTTTGGCTAGACTCACTCAGCATAATGTTCTCTAGGTCCATCCATATTATTACATGCTTCATAAGTTTATCCTGTCTTAAAGCTGCATAGTATTCCATCGTACGTATATACCACAGTTTGTTTAGCCACTCTTCTGTTGATGGAGATTTCGGCTGTTTCCATCTCTTTGCAATTGTAAATAATGCTGCTATAAACATTGGTGTGCAAATGTCCGTTTGTGTCTTTGCCCTTAAGTCCTTTGAGTAGATACCTAGCAATGGTATTGCTGGGTCGTATGGCAATTCTATATTCAGCTTTTTGAGGAACCGCCAAACTGCCTTCCACAGTGGTTGCACCCTTTGACATTCCCACCAACAGTGGATAAGTGTGCCTCTTTCTCCGCATCCTCTCCAGCACTTGTCATTTTCTGTTTTGTTGATAATGGCCATTCTGGTGGGTGTGAGATGATATCTCATTGTGGTTTTGATTTGCATTTCTCTAATGGCCAGGGACATTGAGTATCTCTTCAGGTGCCTTTTGGCCATTTGCATTTCCTCTTCTGATAGGTGTCTGTTCAAGTCTTTTTCCCATTTTGTAATTGGGTTGGCTGTCTTTTTGTTGTTGAGATGAACAATCTCTTTATAAATTCTGGATACTAGACCTTTATCTGATATGTCATTTCCAAATATTGTCTCCCATTGTGTAGGCTGTCTTTCTACTTTCTTGATGAAGTTCTTTGATGCACAAAAGTGTTTAATTTTGAGGAGCTCCCATTTATTTATTTCCTTCTTCAGTGCTCTTGCTTTAGGTTTAAGGTCCATAAAACCACCTCCAGTTGTAAGATCCATAAGATATCTCCCAACATTTTCCTCTAACTGTTTTATGGTCTTAGACCTAATGTTTAGATCTTTGATCCATTTTGAGTTAACTTTTGTATAGGGTGTGAGAGATGGGTCTTCTTTCATTCTTTTGCATATGGATATCCAGTTCTCTAGGCACTATTTATTGAAGAGACTGCTCTGTCCCAGGTGAGTTGGCTTGACTGCCTTATCAAAGATCAAATGTCCATGGATGAGAGGGTCTATATCTGAGCACTCTATTCGATTCCATTGGTCGATATATCTATCTTTATGCCAATACCATGCTGTTTTGACCACTGTGGCTTCATAATATGCCTTAAAGTCAGGCAGTGCGAGACCTCCAGCTTCGTTTTTTTTCCTCAAGATGTTTTTAGCAATTCGGGGCACCCTGCCCTTCCAGATAAATTTGCTTATTGGTTTTTCTATTTCTGAAAAATAAGTTGTTGGGATTTTGATTGGTATTGCATTGAATCTGTAAATCAATTTAGGTAGGATTGACATCTTAACTATATTTAGTCTTCCAATCCATGAACACGGTATGCCCTTCCATCTATTTAGGTCTTCTGTGATTTCTTTTAGCAGTTTTTTGTAGTTTTCTTTATATAGGTTTTTTGTCTCTTTAGTTAAATTTATTCCTAGGTATTTTATTCTTTTAGTTGCAATTGTAAATGGGATTCGTTTCTTGATTTCCCCCTCAGCTTGTTCATTACTAGTGTATAGAAATGCTACAGATTTTTGAATGTTGATCTTGTAACCTGCTACTTTGCTGTACTCATTTATTAGCTCTAGTAGTTTTGTTGTGGATTTTTCCGGGTTTTCAACGTATAGTATCATATCGTCCGCAAACAGTGATAGTTTTACTTCTTCCTTTCCAATTTTGATGCCTTGTATTTCTTTTTCTTGTCTAATTGCTCTGGCTAGAACCTCCAACACAATGTTGAATAATAGTGGTGATAGTGGACATCCTTGTCTTGGTCCTGATCTTAGGGGGAAAGTTTTCAATTTTTCCCCATTGAGGATGATATTAGCTCTGGGTTTTTCATATATTCCCTCTATCATTTTAAGGAAGTTCCCTTGTATTCCTATCTTTTGAAGTGTTTTCAACAGGAAAGGATGTTGAATCTTGTCGAATGCCTTCTCTGCATCAATTGAGATGATCATGTGATTTTTCTGCTTTGATTTGTTGATATGGTGTATTACATTAATTGATTTTCTTATGTTGAACCATCCTTGCATACCTGGGATGAATCCTACTTGGTCATGATGTATAACTCTTTTAATGTGTTGTTGGATACGATTTGCTAGAATTTTATTGAGGATTTTTGCATCTGTATTCATTAGAGAGATTGGTCTGTAGTTTTCTTTTTTTGTAATATCTTTGCCTGGTTTTGGTATGAGGGTGATGTTGGCTTCATAGAATGAATTAGGCAGTTTTCCCTCCACTTCGATTTTTTTGAAGAGTTTGAGGAGAATTGGTACTAATTCCTTCTGGAATGTTTGGTAGAATTCACATGTGAAGCCATCTGGCCCTGGACTTTTCTTTTTAGGAAGCTTTTGAATGACTAATTCAATTTCTTTACTTGTGATTGGTTTGTTGAGGTCATCTATGTCTTCTTGAGTCAAAGTTGGTTGTTCATGTCTTTCCAGGAACCCGTCCATTTCATCTAAATTGTTGTATTTATTAGTGTAAAGTTGTTCATAGTATCCTGTTATTACCTCCTTTATTTCTTTGAGGTCAGTAGTTATGTCTCCTCTTCCATTTCTGATCTTATTTATTTGCATCCTCTCTCTTCTTCTTTTTGTCAATCTTGCTAAGGGCCCATCAATCTTATTGATTTTCTCATAGAACCAACTTCTGGTCTTATTGATTTTCTCTACTGTTTTCATATTTTCAATTTCATTTATTTCTGCTCTGATCTTTGTTATTTCTTTCCTTTCGCTTGCTTTGGGATTAGTTTGCTGTTCTTTCTCCACTTCTTCCAATTGAACAGTTAATTCCTGCATTTTTTGCCTTTTCTTCTTTTCTGATATAGGCATTTAGGGCAATAAATTTCCCTCTTAGCACTGCCTTTGCTGCGTCCCATAAGTTTTGATATGTTGTGTTTTCATTTTCATTTGCCTCGAGGTATTTACTAATTTCGCTTGCAATTTCTTCTTTGACTCACTCGTTGTTTAAGAGTGTGTTGTTGAGCCTCCACATATTTGTGAATTTTCTGGCATTCCGCCTATTATTGATTTCCAACTTCATTCCTTTATGATCCGAGAAAGTGTTGTGTATGATTTCAATCTTTTTAAATTTGTTAAGACTTGCTTTGTGACCCAGCCTATGGTCTATCTTTGAGAATGATCCATGAGCACTTGAGAAAAAGGTGTATCCTGCTGTTGTGGGATGTAATGTCCTATAAATGTTTGTTAAGTCTAGCTCCTTTATAGTAATATTCAGATTCTCTATTTCTTTATTGATCCTCTGTCTAGATGTTCTGTCCATTGATGAGAGTGGGGAATTGAAGTCTCCAACTATTATGGTATTTGTGTCTATTTCCCTTTTCAGTGTTTGCAGTGTATTCCTCACGTATTTTGGGGCATTCTGGTTCAGTGCATAAATATTTATGATTGTTATATCTTCTTGTTTAATTGTTCCTTTTATTAGTATATAGTGTCCTTCTTTGTCTCTTTTAACTGTTTTACATTTGAAGTCTAACTTGTTGGATATTAGTATAGCCACTCCTGCTATTTTCTGGTTGTTATTTGCATGAAATATCTTTTCCCAACCTTTCACTTTCAACCTATGCTTATCTTTGGGTCTAAGATGTGTTTCCTGTAGACAGCATATAGAAGGATCCTGTTTTTTAATCCATTCTGCCAATCTATGTCTTTTGATTGGGGAATTCAGTCCATTAACATTTAGTGTTATTACTGTTTGGATAATATTTTCCTCTGCCATTTTGCCTTTTGTATTATATATATCATATCTGACTTTCCTTCTTTCTACACTCTTCTCCATACCTCTCTCTTCTGTCTTTTCAGTTCTGACTCTAGTGCTCCCTTTAGTATCTCTTGCAGAGCTGGTCTCTTGGTCACAAATTCTCTCAGTGGCTTTTTGTCTGAGAATGTTTTAATTTCTCCCTCATTTTTGAAGGACAATTTTGCTGGATATAGGAGTCTTGGTTGGCAGTTTTTCTCTTTTAGTAATTTAAATATATCATCCCACTGTCTTCTAGCCTCCATGGTTTCTGCTGAGAAATCTACACATAGTCTTATTGGGTTTCCCTTGTATGTGATGGATTGTTTTTCTCTTGCTGCTTTCAAGATCCTCTCTTTCTCTTTGCCCTCTGACATTCTAACTAGTAAGTGTCTTGGAGAACGCCTATTTGGGTCTAATCTCTTTGGGGTACGCTGCACTTCTTGGATCTGTAATTTTAGGTCTTTCATAAGAGTTGGGAAATTTTCAGTGAAAATTTCTTCCATTAGTTTTTCTCCTCCTTTTCCCTTCTCTTCTCCTTCTGGGACACCCACAACACGTATATTTGTGCGGTTCATATTGTCCTTGAGTTCCCTGATACCCTGTTCAAATTTTTCCATTCTTTTCCCGATAGTTTCTGTTTGTTTTTGAAATTCAGATGTTCCATCCTCCAAATTACTAATTCTATCTTCTGTCTCATTGAATCTATCATTGTAGGTATCCATTGTTTTTTCTATCTTTTCTACTTTGTCCTTCACTTCCATAAGTTCTGTGATTTGTTTTTTCAGTTTTTCTATTTCTTCTTTATGTTCAGCCCATGTCTTCTTCATGTCCTCCCTCAATTTATCGATTTCGTTTTTGAAGAGGTTTTCCATTTCTGTTCGTATATTTAGCATTAGTTGTCTCAGCTCCTGTATCTCATTTGAACTATTGGTTTGTTCCTTTGACTGGGCCATATTTTCAATTATTTGAGCGTGAACCGTTATCTTCTGTTGGCGTCTGCACATTTAGACAGATTTCCCTGGGTATTGGATCCAAGAGTTTGGAAGATTTTCCTGTGAAATCTCTGGGTTCTGTTTTTCTTATCCTGCCCAGTAGGTGGCGCTTGTGGCACACCTTTGTCTGCGGGTCCCACCAATAAAAGGTGCTGTGGGACCTTAAACTTTGGAAAACTCTCGTCGTCCGGGGGGTTCGGTAGCTGAAGCGGCTTGAGCCGGCCCGGGGTCCGAACACAGGGAGGGTTGCTGGTCGCCGCAGCCCGGGAAAGAGCCCGTTCGAATTTCCTAGTCGACCCTGGGCGACAAGCGTGGCGGGAAGGTGCCAGCGGCAGCAGCCCGCCTGAGAGAGTGCACGTTCCCCGGGAGTCACGGGTTTGGAAGGGGCCTCCCCCACCCGTCACCATTCTCCGCGGCCTGGGGATTTCCGATCCAATTCTCTCAGTTGGTCTGGGGGGCTGCGCGTGGTGTGGGTGCCAGCCGCCTTGGTTTCAGGGGACCGCATCTCCAATTCTCCCAGCCGGCCCGGGAAGGGGGAAGGGAGTAACTCCGGCCGCTTGCCACCCCGCCCGGTGAGGCCCGCGCGCCTCGGCGATCTCACCCGAGCTGCTTCTCTCAGCCAGCCAGCCGTTCCAGGATGGGGTACGCTGTCTTTTTTATCTCTGTTGTGGCTTTGGGCACTTTCTGTATCGTTTCTACTCCCCTAGTAGCTGTCCTGGAGAAGAAACTAAGATCCGCATGTCTTACTAAGCCGCCATCTTCCAGGAAGTCCAAATAGAAAACAATTTTAGAAGAATTACTGCCCAACGACACAGAGAGGAAGGAAATGTAGAAAAAGTGCACCCAGCATTCATGACTGCTTCCCCCCTAGAAGCATTAGCATTTACAAGAACACAGTTGAGAAGTAAGAGAAGGTATTACTTCTCTTTCATAAAAAGTAAGTCTCAGAGCTAGACGGACAAAAATTTGAGTTTGGACATGCTAAGGAGGGGAAGATTTGGTCAGAACCCCAAATAACTGAACCCTTGGGGTACAGAGGAACTAGAAATAGGCTGACATGGCAAGAATTTAATAATATTGATATACAAATGATATTAATCCTAAAATTAGATTAAGATGATACCAGATTGCTAACCCCCCTAGCCAAATATAGGTATGAAACAGAACATGATCTTTTACCCCAAATTAACTTTACAATTTTTCATATGTAATGATGACAGTCAATAGAAGAAACCAAATATGCAAGGAATTAAGAGTAGGAGAAACAACAATAAAAACAGATTAACAGAGAATCCAGATAATAGAGATTTCATATAAAGACACTGCATTCTTAAGAAGATAAACAAGAGTTTTCAAATTCCAGCAAGGAACTTAAAGTAAAAAGAAGCAAGTAGAAATATTATAATTTAAAAAACCTGTAATTTAAAAAAATCAATAAATTGATATAATAGCAAATTAGATAAGGATTAATAGAAAAAGAGAAAATATACACTGAATTGGTGAGAAATAAAAGTCAGGCTAAAAATATAGAAGCACCCATGTAATTAAAGTTCAGAGGTAAAGACTGTGATAATGGTTCAAAATCATATGTTAAGAAGCATCACCTGCATCTCCACGGTCTCCAATACGGCCAGCCTATGCTGTTCGTCACAATCCTCAGGAGTGTGGATTCTGTAATTTAGAATAATTGCAGAATATTCTAAACCCAATGACCCATAGACTCAAGTAGCTGTAAGAAATCCAAGTAGGATAAATAAAAATAAAAATAAAAACACATAAAGGCATATTTTAGGAAAACCTCTGAAAGATTAAAGCAATAAAAAAATATTAAAAGTAGCAAATAAAATAAACATTAACACAAAGGAGAAAAATAATTCGAACAACTCACTTCCCAACAGAAAAAAAGGAAGCCAGACAAAATGGAATGCTATAGTTGTAATGCTGGACTAACACAGCTGCCAAACTAGAATTCTATACTTAACAAAAATAACTTTCCAATATGAAAATGAAGTGAAATATTCAGAAAAACAGAAATAAATAATTTCTTCCCAGCAATACACACTAATGAAAATATTAAAATGCATGTTTTAAAACCTCCAAATTGAGATTATAAATGCAGAAAAAGATTATGAACAAAGAAGGGGATGAAAATGTAGATAAATCCAAATGAATACTGACTGTATAAAATAATAATAATTGGAAGAAATTATAAAGAGAAATAAATGTAGGTTTAACTACACAGAGATAAAAACTATTAAAGAAATGGAAGACATTTTAAAATATAGAAAAATATAACACATGGCAAAACTATCTTACTAATTCAGATATATAGATAGTAAAATGTTCTAAGCTTCTTTGCATTTCCCAGGGAGATTAAAAATTTTTGTATTAGACTTTTATAACTCAAGGACACAAGCTGAAATTTCTAGAATAACTAGCAGACACTGTTGGTACACCTGGGGCCTTATATTTCCATGCACATTGGTCAGCATCCTCCTGCCAACATCTGCATGTCTGAGGGCTCCCTATGGCTGTTGGACCCTGAACAGCAAGCCGAAAGTAATTGAAAATTAGCCAGGCAGATGATACTGAAGTGGTGATAGGAAGCATAGATTCAGGATGGGATTCTGGTATCGAAACACTCATTATCCAGAAAGCAAAAAGACCACATAGCTGATGATAAGTATAGGAGGGATAACTCTTGGTATGCTATATAGTATCAAAGTGCCAAGACTTTCACCTGGGTTAAATTGGGATCACATTTGGATGTAATGAGATACCATTGGTTAGGGAGCATCTCTAGCTATTTCAAGACATGAGGACAGTGATAATTACAAGACCATGGGATTTGTTCATTGTTATTAAATGCCTTAGAATCACTAAAGATAAAAATGACAGTCTGAGGTCAGTCAACTAGCAACTCAATGCATGGTGCAAAAGCCAGAAGGTCTACATACCAGCATTTAAAACACCCTCATCTTTGCATCTATTGAGGCAGAGTATGCTATCAGGCTTAGAACTGAGTTGTGAGAATATCAAAATTATAAAGAAAGATGAATTCACAGCTCTGGAAAGTTTCCTACACTAACATCAAAGCACTGATAAGAACGCCATGGGATCAACCTGGATGGATATAGTGAAAGCTTTTAAAATCCTATATTTTGAGGGACATGAGATAAGATGGCAGCATAGGGAGCTGTGGAATTTAGTTCATCCTTTAGGGTAGCTAGCAGATAACCAGGAACTGTCTGGGACAGCTGTTTGGGGGACTCCTGTGACCAGATACACACTGTACAGCAGTCTGGAATGGATGAAAGGACCAAGATCACAGCACAAAACTGTAAGTCTCCCAAGCTGTGGAGGCTGGTACTCCTCCCCCACTGACAGGGTGGGCTGTTTTAGAGTTATGTCCCCATGGGAAAAGGAACAGTCTCAACTAGGAGAAGGTAGCTTAATCAAGATCGAAGTGCAGAATTAATAAACAAATTTGGGCTGCTGAATACAAATTCCACATACAGATAAGCATAGAGTAAATACAAAAGAAAATGCAGAGGTTTTTCCCCAGCAGAGAGGAGTGGAATTGATGAAAAAAAAAAAAACAGAGACTTTTGGAGTTGACCAAGTTCAGAATACTGGACAAGGAGTGTGCCCTAGGAGAAAGGAGCAATAGAGCTGGAATCTAACTCCAGCTTTTGATTGATGAACCCAGGAGTCTGGGGGCTGGCTCTGAAAAAGTTTCCCCCACCCCCCCATATCTATTTTTACCTTTTATCTGCCCACTAAACAAAGCTTCAGGCATTCTCAGGTTTCAGTACTGCCCCAAGCAAGGGCAGAGTTAAGGTATGCCTGACAGACAAAGTAACTACTCAGGTGAGGGAGATAATTCCCTAAAGGGCATATCTTCACCAAGAAAAGTGGGGACAAGACCCAGAATAAATGGCTTCTCTCATTCAGATAACTCAGACCTCAGGAGATGAAAACCAGAATCAGTTTAGACCCACCTTCTGCCTCAGCCTCTGTCTCAACCATACCCCTAGAAGGGATAGGGTCTGATGAAAATTAAGGGCCACACTTTACCCTGGTGGAAGCCATGGGCTGAGAATTGAGACCTGCTGGGCAGGATAGGAAAAGCTCAAATTCAAGAGGTTACATGGGAAAAATCAGTAGCCTGCTGGGTCTCATCCTCAGGGAATCTTGATACTGATTACACCTTCCTCCTGAAACCTGGGCCTGTTTAGTTAGGAAATTTGATTGGAGTTGGTCCTATCTGGCAGGATAAGAACCAGAAAAACAAGAGCTGAAAAATTCTGATCAGTTAAAAAGGAGCTATACAAGAGGTCAAGAGTAATTTGAACTGAATTTTAAAGCATAGAGAACAAAGCCAACCAACAAGGAAACCCTAGGCAAAAGAGAGAAAATGACACCCAGAATAAATGAATCAAGGAAATCAGATGGCTAGACACCAACAAAAAATGCTAGGAAGAATGAAGATATGGCCCAGTCAAAGGAAGAAACTAACACTTCAAATGAAAAGTAGCAGTAGAAACCACAAATTAAAAATGTTCAAACAAATCTTCCAAGTCAAATCAAGTTGAAGGAACATATAGCAAAAGAGATGAATGATATAAAGACATCAGGTGACCATAAAGTAGAACTTGAAAGTTTGAAAAAGCAACTGGCAAAACTTATGGGAATGAAAGGTACAATAGAAGAGATGAAAAACACAACGGAGACATACAACAGCAGATTTAAAGATGCAGAAGAAAAGATTAGCAAACTAGAGGACAGGACATCTGAAATCCTACACAGAAAACAAAAAGAATGGTAAAATATGAGCAGGGTCTCAGGGAATTGAATGATACATGAAACATATGAATTATATGGTATGAGTGTCCCAGAAGGAGAAGAGAATGGAAAGGGGCAGAAAGAATAATGGAGGAAATAATCACTGAAAATTTCCCATCTTCAATGAAAGACATAAAATTACAGATTCAAGAAATGCAGCATACACCAAACAGAATAGATCCAAATAGGATCCTACTCCAAGACACTTACTAATCAGATGGTCAAATGTCAAAGACAAAGAAAGAATTCTGAAAGCAGGATGAGAAAAGCAATCCATCATGTACAAGGGAAGCTCAATAAGACTAACTGTGGATCTCTCAGCAGAAACCATAGAGATGAGAAGGCAGTGGTATAATATATTTAAGATATTGAAAGAGAAAAACTACCAACCAAGAATTCTATGTCTGGAAAAACTGTCTTTCAAAAATGAGGAAAATTTTAAATATTTTCAGAGAAACAAATGACCTGTTATACAAGAAACACTAAGGGGAGGCACTGCAGGCAAGATGGAAAATGCAGGAGAGACAGATTTGTAGAAGAGTGTAGAAATGAAGACTACCACTAAGGGTAAAAAGATATAAGTATATTGAGCAAAGCTGAGTGTGAGTATGGTTAAAGAGGAAGGCTAAGGGGCATGTCTGACACCAGAAGAAAAGATAGAGGATAAAAATTGGGACTATATTACTTAGCAAAACCTACAGTGCACAATAATGATGATTCAATGTACAAATAAAGTTTTTATGTCAGGGAAAACAGATGAATGCTAACATTGCAAGGTGTTGAAAATGGGATAGTATAATAGGGAAAAATATAATCAATGCAAACTAGGGTCTATAGTTAACAGTAACATTGTAATATGCTTCCATTGAATGCAACAAAGGCAATACATCAAAGTTAAATGTCAATAAGAGAGGAATATAGGGGAGGGTTATGGGATTGATAGTGTTGTTGTTTCTCCTTTTAATTTTTTATCCCTCATTTTTTCTCCTTCTTTCTTTGTGGAAGAAATGGAAATGTTCTCATATAGATTGTGGTGGTGAATGCAAAACTATCTGATTATACTGGGAGCTATTGATTATTTCTTTAGGATGGATTGCATGGTGTGTGAATAAAAGTGTTTAAAGTAAACAGAAAGATATAAGTGCTAGAGAAAATGTGGAAAGAGAGATGTACCTACTCACTTTTGGTAGGTGTATTAGCTAGGGTTCTCTAGAGAAACAGAATCAGCAGGAGATATCTGTAGATATAAAATTTATAAAAGTATCTCACATATTCATGGGAATGTAAGGGTCTAAGATCTGTAGGGCAGGCCACAAACTGGTAACTCTGACAAAGTTCTTCAATGAATTCTCAGGAGAGGCTGGCTGGACAACCATGGAATGGAAGAGCCCAAAATTTGTACGGCAGGCTGTGAAGCTGGCAACTCCGATGAAGGGTCTAGAACCTCTGAACTCCACAGGAGAGGTTCACCTGCTGAAGCAGAAAGAGCTACTGCCTCTTCTGAATCCTACTTAAAAGCTTCTGGTGATTAGATTAAGCATCGCTCATTGCAGAAGATATTTCCCTTAGCTGATTACAAACACAATCAGCTGTGGATGCAGCCAGCACGATCATGATTTAAGACTATCAAATGTCCTCCTAGCAACAGACAGGCCAGTGCTTTCCTGACCAGATGAACAGACCCCACCACCTGGCCAACTTGGCAATACCATGACAGTATGGAAGTAGAATGGTATAGCCCTCTGAAGACAGTGTAGTGTTCCCCAGAGGAGGCTAAGTATAGACTTGCCATATGATCCTGCAACCCTGTTATTTGGTATGTACCTGGAAGAACTGAAAGCAGAAACTTGAACAGATATTTATACACTGGTGTTTATGGCTGCAGTACTCACAATCTGTAATAGATGGAGGTGGCCTAAGGGCACATCAACCGATAAAGGCAGGGCAAACTGTGGTTGTATACGTAAAATGCAATAATGAGTGGCTACAAGAAGAAATGAAGTTGTGAAGCGCAGGCGGCTAAGTGAATGAATACTGATGACATTAGGCTGAGAGAAATAAGCCAAAAATAAACCAAAAAAACCAAATATTTTAAACCTTCACTAATATGTACTACGAACAATGTGCAGTCTTTAAGAATTGAATCAGAGAGTATGGGTTCCCAGGCAATAGAATATGGGCAGATATTGAGCAACTGACAATTAAGGACTGCAGAATGTTCATTAAGACCTATTGTAAAGGTTCCTAGAATGTAAACTCTTACAGTAGTCACATCTATTCCTGAGTTGTAACTTTTATTTCTAAATTCTGGGATGCTGAGCTCTTTGTTTATACCTGGTAATTCCATGAAACTTTGAGTATCTTGGGACACCTGGGACTCGGAATTAGAGTTCTGCAACTATGGGTGTCAGAGTTACCACATATGACAACTATTTAAAAATCTGAAAAACAGGTCAGACTTCAATTAGAGATATGAATGAAACTGATCTGGTTATGACTAACATAAATTTGACTAAAGGGTAAAGGATGATGTTGACTTATTTTAAAACTTCAGCTTCCATGTGTCACTAAAAGAAGAGATATTTCTTTGATATAAAATTTATATTTTCTGTAGCACATTATCTAATCTAACCTGTATGATAAATTTATTTAAATGCCATAATTACATACAATCTTAAATAGGGAATGAGATTTTGTTATTTTGTACAGGTTAATGTAATACCCTCATACAACCCAGAGTAATTTGGGTAGAAAATAAAAATGCATTTGCAAAGTCCCTTTGAGGGACTGGGGAAAAATGTGGAAATGATAAACTTTCCCACCTGGGGAAGATCTGATATTTTTGCAACTCTTGTGGACTATGCAGTTACTAAGCCAAACTCACAATCTTTGGACTTCTACTTATGAAACCTATTCCTGCAAGGGAGAAGGTAAGGCAACTTATAATTATGGCTAAGAGTCACCCCCAAAGAGCCTCTATTGCTCAGATTGGCCTCTCTCTCTAAGCCAACTCTGCAAATAAACTCACTACCCTCTCCCTAAATGGGACATGACTCTCAGGAGTGAAAGTCTCCCTGGAAATGTGGGACATGACTCCCAGGGATGAGCCAGGCCCTGGCATTGTGGGATTAGCAATGCCTTTCTACCAAAAAGAGGAAAAGAAATGAAATGAAACAAAGTTTCCATGGCTGAGAGATTTGAAATAGAGTCAAGAGTTCATTCTGGAGCTTATTTTTATACATTATATAGATATTCCTTATATTAGACTAACTAGAAGAAAATACCTGAAAATGTTGAAATGTAATCCAATAGCCTTGAACCTTGATGATGAATGTATGACTACATGGCTTTTATGGTGTGATTGTGTGATTATCAAAACCTTGCAACTGGCACTCCCTTTAGCTAGTGTATGGGAAGATGACTAAGATAAAAAGTAAATAATAGGGGGGTTTGATGGTTAGTTTTATGTGTCAACTTGGCCAGTTGATAGTACCCAATTGTCTGGTCAAGCAAACATTGGCCTATCTGTTGCTGTGAGGACATTCATGGACTTAAATCATGAGCACATTGGCTGCATCCATGGCTGATTACATCTGCAATCAACTAAGGGAAATGTCTTCTGCAATGAGTTAATCTAATCATCAGAAGGCTTTTAAGGACAATTCAGAAGAAACAATCCTTCTTTCTATTTCAGCCAGCCAGCTTCTGCTGAGAGTTCACTGATGACCTTCATTGAAGCTGCCAGCTTTAGGCCTGTCCTACAGATCTTGGGCTCTTACATCCACGTGGTTCCATGAGACACTTTTATAAGCCTCATATTTACAGATATCTCCTGTTTTTTTCTGTTTCTCTAGAGAACCCTAGCTAATACAGCTTGGTACTGGGAGTGGTTCTTGAGAAACAGTCTTAAAAATGGATTTTTACAATTAGTTTTTTGGTTTTTTACTGTGACTAGACTCAGAGGCACTAATAACTCTGTTTCCCATAATCAGGATGGCACTGACAGTCCATGGAGTGAGTTGGCAAAAGAAATAGCTAAAATATCACCATTAGCTTCTGCTAATTGTATGCTTAAATGAGGCAAGGCTCTGGGTGAGAGTGTTGTGACAGCTTTACAGAGTTTTGTGGAATTAAGAAGTATAATGAATTTGGTTGGTTGTTGTTAGAAATGCTGGATACAGTGATGAGGGAAAGGGATGAGCTGAAGGCTTAAAATGAGAAGCTTAAGTGCCTTATGAAAGATGTAAAAGTTTATATGAGTGCCTTGAAGGAAAACCTTATTTCCTGTAGCCACAGAGATCTCTGAAAATCAGACTCCAAGTCTCATTGTTAGAGTAGCAGTTTACAAAGTAAACTAAAATCTCAACCTTGCAGGGTGTCTGCTGTTAAAGTGACGGCATTGATTGGAAAGGAGTGAGATCCTGAAAAGTGGGATGGTGACACATGGATAATGATAGCTGTGGAGACATTGGAACCCTAGATTGTGCTCAGTTTTTTCTAGATAAGCCAATAATGATCTGGCCTGAGGACATAATCGCCCTATCTTCCAGTCTGCCCTGAGGAAAGAGTTTCCCAATTTCCAGCCTGCCAAGAGGAACTGGGTCCCCAACCTCAGGTCAGTCCTGAGGAGTCTGCCATCCAACCTCCATCTGAAGAGAGTAACTCTTCAGTGCCTGTGAGGCAGGTAACTACTTTCCATGGGAAAATAGCCATTGCTCCTCTGCCTGGAGTGATTAATCCTGTTTAACCAGATGAAACTGCAAAGGAATTCCCTGAGGTAATTAGCTTGGAAAACACTTCTAATTCCTTTCACGACCCACTCTCACCACCCCTCTTTTCTTTTAGACCTATAAATAAAGTCCCAACAGGCCCCAAAAGGTTGGGTACAAAGTGTCATTCATGAGAAGGTACACCATACTCCAAAAGAATTGCATGAGTCTTCAAATTTATATAGACAGAAATCAAGGGAATATGTGTGGGAGTGGATTTTAAGGGAAGTGGGCTAATGATAGAATGAATATAAAGTTGAATCAGGCTGAATTTATTGATATGGGCCATTAAGCATTCAATGTTATAACGCAAAAGGGCATTAACAGTTTGGGTGGTTGGCTGAGACATGGATCAAAAGGTGGCTGATATTACCTGAGGTTGAAATACCAGAAGTGCCCTGGTATAATGTAGATGTGGAGATTAAAGGCTTAGAAAGATTGAGATGTTAGAGTGGTTTTATCATGGAAGACCTGCTCACACACCCCAGGAATGTCCAGAGGACACTTCTTTTACCAGAACTATGAGAAATAAATTTGTGAAAATAGCTCCATTGTCCCTGAAGACCTCTATAGTTGCCCTTCTCTGCAAGTCAGATATTACTCCAGGAACTTTTGTCACCAAGCTGGAACCCTTAAACACAATAGGGATGACCGGATCCCGAGTTGGCAGAAACCAGGTTGCAGCACTTAATCGCTAAAGATAAGGTGGTGTGGCCACCATAATGGACCGCAGACTCAAAGTAGGAGTCAAAACCATCTGACTCACAGAGACTTGTGGCATTGGCTAGTAGATCATGGGGTATCTAGAAGTACACTAGATGGGCAGTCTACTACATTCTTGTTTCAGCTATATAAGCAGAAGAGTTCTAGGTCAAGTGAACAGAAGTCTAACTTGAATTACAAAAAGTGAGAGTTATGTCCTTTTAATCAATTCCCAGACTTGAGACAGTTTACAGACCCAAAGCCCCTTCAATGAGGGGAAAGCCAGGTCCCTTTTGGGGAAGACCCTATTACCCTGCCACAAATTTATACTGTTAAACTTTCTTCCCCAAGGAGAACTACAGCCTTTTATCAGGGTAACCATACATTGGAGAAAAGGAAATGATCAGATATTTGGGGGACTGCTAGGCACTGGTTCAGAAGTGACATTAATTCCAGGGGACCCAAAATGTCACTCTACACAACCAGAGTGGGGGCTTATGGACATCAGGTGATCAAGGGAGTTTTAGCTCAGGCCCATCTCACAGTGGGTCCAGTGGATTCCTAGATGCATTCTGTAGTTACATCCCTAGTTCTGGAATGCATAATTGGAATAGACATACTGAGCAACTGGCAGAATCCCCATACTGGCTCTCTGACTCATGGAGTGAGAGTTATTATGGTAGGAAAGGCCAAGTGGAAGCCATTAGAATTGCCCCTACCTATCAAAATGGTAAAGCAGAAGCTATACTGGATTTCTAGAGGGATTGCAGAGATTGGTGCCACACTTAAGGACTTGAAGGGTGCAGGGGTAATGGTTTACACCATGTCCCCTTTCAACTCTCCTATTTGGCCTGTGCAGAAAACAGATGGGTCTTGGAGGATGGCAGTGGATTATTGTAACCTCAACCAGGAGATGACCCCAATTGCAGCTGCTGTTCCTGATGTAGTATCATTGCTTGAGCAAATCAACACATCCCCTGGTACCTGATAGCAGCTATTAATCTGGCAAATGTTTTTTTTTTTCAATAGCTATTAGTAAGGACCACCAGAATCAGTTTGCTTTCACTGGCAAGGTCAGCAATATATTTTCACTGTCCTATGTCAGGGGTATATCAACTCTCCAGCCGTATGTCTAATTTTGTCCACAGGGACCTTGATTATTTCTCCCTCCCACAAGACATCACACTGGTCCATCATATTGATCATATCATGTTGACTGGACCTAATGAGGAAGAAGTAGCAACTACTCTAGACTTGTTGGTAAGGCATTTGTGTGTCATAGGATGGAAGATAAACCCAGCAAAAATACAGGGGACTTCCAACTCAGTGAAATTTCTAGGTGTCCAGTGATGTGGGGTATGTTGAGATATTCCTTCTAGGGTAAAGAGTAAGTTGTGACATCTGGCCCCTCCTACCCAAGAAGAGGTGCAACATCCAGTTGCTCTCTTTGGATTTTGGCAACAACATATTCTTCATTTGGGTGTGCTACTCCAGCCCATTTATTGAGTGACCAGAAAGCAGATAATTTTGAGTGGGGACCTGAACAAAAGGAGGCTCTGAAATAAGTCCAGGCTGCTGTAGAAGCTTCTCTGCCACTTCGACCATATGATCCAGAAAATCCAATGGTGCTGGAAATGTTGGTGATAAACAGAAATGCTGCCTGGAGCCTTTGGCAAGCCCCTATAGAGAATCACAACACAGACCATTAGGATTTTGGAATAAGGTCTTGCCATCCTCTGCATAGATAACTACTCTTCTTTTGAGAAATAGCTTTTGCCTTGCTACTGGGCCTTAGTAGAGACTGAACACTTAACCATGGGCCACCAAGTTATCATGAGACCTGAGTTGCCTATCATGAGATGGATATTGTCTGGCCCACCAAGCCATAATGTTGGACATGCACAGCAGCACTCCATCATAAAATGGAAATGGTATGTATGAGATAGAGCAAGAGCAGCAGGTCCTGAAGGCACAAGTTACATGAGGAAGTGGCCCAAATGCCCATGGCCTACACTCCTGCCACATTACCTTCTCTTTCCCAGACCAGAGTTCTGTCTTCTTAGGGAGTTCCTTACAGTCAGTTCACTGAGGAAGAGAAAACCTGGGCCTGGTTTACAGACGATTCTGCAGGATATGCAGATACCACCTGAAAGTGGAGAGCTGCAATATTGCAGTCCCTCCCTGGGCTGTCCTGAATGACAGTGGTGAGGACAGATCCTCCCAGTGACTGGAACTTCAAGCAGTACCCTGGTTGTTCTTTTTTCTTGGAAGGAGAAGCCAGAAATGAATCTGTATACTGACTCATGGGGTGTTGCTGGTGGTTTAGTTGTATGGTCAAGGATTTGGAAGGAGCATGATTGGAAGATTGGTCTGGGGAAGACCTTTCTGAATGGCAAAAGAACATGAAGATATTTGTGTCCCATGTGAATACACACCAAAGGGTGACTTCAGCAGAGGAAGGTATTAATAATCAAGTGGATAAAATGACCCATTCTGTGGATACCAATCAGCCTCTTTCCCCAGAAACTCCTGACATTGCCCAATGGATTCATAAACAAAATGGTCATGGTGGTAGGGATGGAGGTTATGCATGGGCTCAGCAACGTGGACTTACATTCACCAAGGCTGATATGGCTGCAGCCACTGCTAAATGCCCAATCTGCCAGCAGCAAAGACTCACACTCAGTCCTAGATATGGCACCATTCCCCGAGGTGATCAGCTGGCTACATGGTAGTAAGTGGATTACATTGGACCACTTCTATAATTTGAAGGGGCAATGATTTGTTCTAACTGGAATAGTCACATACTCTGGATATGGGTTTGCTTTCCCTGCATGCAATGCTTCTGCCAAAACTACATCTGTGACCTTATGGAATGCCTTATCCACAGTGGTATTCCACACAGCATTGCTTCTGATCAAGGAACCCACTTCACAGCAAATGAGGTGTAGGAATGTGCACATACTCATGGAATTCTCTGGTCTTACAATGTTTCCTATCATCCAGAGGCAGCTGGGTTGATAGAACAGTGGAATGGCCTCTTGAAAATTCAATTATGGTGCCAACTAGGTGTCAATACCTTACAGGGCTGGGGTAGTGTTCTCCAGGAGGCTGTGTATGCTCTGAATCAATATCCAATCTATGATGGTATTTCTCCCATAGCCAAGATTCAGGGATCTAGGAATCAAATGGTAGTGGCACCACTCACTACTATCCCTACCGACCAACTAAGAAAATTTTGCTTCCTGTTCTTTCAACCTTGAACTCTGCTGGTCTACAGGTTTTAATTCCAAAAGGGGGAGTGCTTCCACCAGGAGAAACAACAATGATTCCATTGAACTGGAATCTAAGACTGCCACCCCAACACTTTGGGCTACTCATGCCCCTGGATCAACAAGCCATGAAAGGGATTACTTTACTGGCTGGGGTGATTGACCCTGACTATTGGGGGAAATAGTACTGCAACTACACAGTGGAAGTAAAGAATAGTTTTCCTGGAATACAGGAGATCCCCTAGGCTGTCTCTTAGTACTACCATGCCCTGTGATTAAAATCAATGGAAAACTGCAAAACCCAATCCAGGCGCAACTGCCAATGCCTCAAAAACTTTAGGAATGAAAGTTTGGGTCACCCCACCAGGCAAAGAATCATAGCCAACCGAGGTGCTTGCTGAGTGTAAAGGGAACATGGAATGGGTGGTGGGAGAAGGTAGTGATAATTGTGAGCTATGATCACGTGACCAGTTACAGAAATGAGGACTGTAATGTTATATTTCTTCCTTACTTTGTAATTAGTATCTATGTATTTATTCATAAATCAAATATCTTTGTTTTCCTCTTTATTTTATCCCCTTTATCATATGACATAAGCTGTTTTGTTCATGCTATAGCATTTAAGTTGTAGGATAGCATAGTGAATATTAGGAGTGAATATTATCTAAGAATTACACTCTATTCTGGAGAGATTTAATGCATTTCTGGTAGTACATGAAAGAGTTGAGTATTGTTAGGTAAGGGAAAAAATGTGTCTGTTTTTTTTTTTTCTATTTAAAGATTAAATATGGTTTAAGGTGATATGTATAGGAGCCAAAGTGGCAAGGGGTGGATTGTAATGGTCAGGTTCATGTGTCAATTTGGCCAGGTGATACTGCCCAGTTGTCTGGTCAAGGAAGCATTGGCCTATCGGTTACTATGAGGATATGTCACAGACTTAAATCATGAGCACGATGGCTGCTTCCATGGCTGATTACATCTGCAGCCAGCTAAAGGGGCTGTTTTCTGCAATGAGTGATGCTTAATCTAATCACTGGAAGGCTTTTAATGAGAATTTAGAAGAGACAATCCTTCTTTCTGCTTCTGACAACCAGCTCACCTGAGAGTTCATTGAGGCCTTTCACTGATGCTGCCAGCTTATGGCCTGCCCTACAGATCTTGGACTCTTACATCAACATAGTTGTGTGAGACCCTTTTATAAATCTCGTAGTGACAGATATCTCCTGTTAGTACTGTTTATCAGGAACCCTAGCTGTTACAGGAGGGATAAGGCATATGGGATATTACAAGTGTTCTTTTTATTTTTATTTTTATTATTTTTTGGAGTAATGGAAATGTTCTAAGATTGATTGTGGTAATGAATACACAATATATAATGATATTGTGAGCCATTGTATACTTTGGGTGATTACAACATATGTGAATATATCTCAATAAAATCGTAATAAAAGAGTGTACACTTTAAATGGATGTGGTATGTTGTATGTAAATTATATCTCAATAAAGTTTATTTACTAAAAGGAAAAAATTGTCTCACCTGTCTGTGCTATTAAAAGCTTCTCACTCTTCCTTGCTCAGAGGTTATCAGCTTTTACTTCCCTGGAGACTGCAAAGGCCTTACCTGAGGCAAATACTTCATAAAATAATGTTTGATTTCCTTAGTATATTCCCAATATCCCCTTATTGTGTTTAGAGAGATAACCAGATTCAAAACATAAAATGGGCCATCTGGGGAGGGTCTGCCATGAAGGAAAGGGATTACTCACCAAAAGAGTAACAGGTTTCAGATATTGTAAGAAGAGGACTGGAAACAAATCTTGAGAGTAATGAAGTTGAAAGAGGGGTGCAAATATAAGTAGAACTAGATAGAGATTATTGATATAAAAGCAATAACCTGTGAATGCCCTGTCATTGACACCTCAAGCTGTTCCTAAGGTGTTGGAGATAACTCTTTGAAACTAGAAAAGAGAAGACTACAATTAATGAGGTGGTGGTGCTGTAACTAGCATGGAAGAGTAATGAAGAAAGTGTCAAAAGGTTTAGAGAGGTGGGAATGCAAAGACAAATTTGTATCTAAAACCACGGAAGCCAATAGCTGATTATAATCACCAGGAGGATATAGAGGGCTCTACCTGCATTAAAGCATTAAGAAATTCATTGGTAAGGACAGAGTGGGCGTCACTGGTAAGTTCAGTACTACTTGTACTCTGAGGGCTAGTTTTGACAGTATACAGGCTGTTATGAAACTAGGCTCACTATTGTCAGTGGAGATATTAGGATTACAATACAGCAGGCACTCAGTGGTAGAATTTAGTGTTAAAAGCTGGATATAATTACTGCAATTAACTGCAAGTTGAGAAAGCAAGCAGGAACCCCTGAGACTCAGGGATATGTAGCAATGTGCAATAAATCATAGTGGTCCTGTGTGTGAGATAGAAGAACAGCCACTAAGGATACTAGTATTTGATAACTGAAAATGTTCAAGAATGGATGAACCAAAGGCTGAGGTCAGCTGCCACACCCCAACCATAATCCTCCACTCAGTTGTCAGAACCGATCCAGTTCTCAGGTTCAGAGTTCATCTATACAAGCACATGTCTTTTCCAATCAGGGAAAAACCTTGAAAGTATGCAAAAGTAATTACTCCAATGGTTCCTAAAGCCATTTATTAAATATATATATTTAGAAAGGGAGAAAAGGGGATTACTCAGATCTTTATAGTACTGTCAGATAAACAGCCTGAACTCACACAGATAGGGCATTCTATATTCCATCATGGCACCCTGATATAAATTCATTCTGTCCTTACCCATGAATTTCTTAATGCTTTAATGCAAGTAGGGTCCTCTATAAGCCTTTTGACACTTTCTTCATTATTCTTCCACGCTAGTTAGTTACTACATCACCACCTCATTAATTGTAGTCTGTTATTTTCTAGTTTCTATATGGAAATCTGGTCATAAATGGCATTCTTGCTCAAGGCTAATTCACAGTGGACTCAACATTACTGCAGACATTCTCTGGTAATATACCATTCCCTTCAGTGGATATCACAGTGAATAAATTGAGCACTTGGAAGAGTACCCAATTCAGTTCCCTTAATTGAGAAGTACCAAAATGTAACTTCTTAGTTAAAACCCCTATAATAGCCTGCCTTATCCAAGAGAGTAAATCAAAAGAAATAATATATCTCATGAGAATAGCATATCTTTGCACTCTAAAAGATTTAAAGGATGCAGAAGTAGTGGGCTCCATAATATCCTCATTTAACTCACCAGTTGGGTCCTGCAAAAGTGAATGGAAAATGATGAATAATTTTGGATTACCTTGAACATAAACAAGTTTTAGATAATATGCAGACAAGATCAACACAGCCTCCAATACTTGATATGCAGCATTTGATTCAATGAACGCATTTATTCAAACCCTTAACTGACACACTTTTAGCCAATGAATGGACAGTAATACCATTAAAAGTTGTGTCTCAAGGCTATGTTAATTCTCCTCCTCTCTGTCACAGTTGAGTCCAAATAGAACTTGATGACCTGTGCATTGCATAGGATGTCATTCTGGTTCACTGTATTTATGGCACTGTATTAATTAGTCCTGGTTAACAGAGAATGGCAAATATTTTAGATGCCTAGAAAGAAACATGCATATAAGAGAATGGAGATACACCCTCTAAAGTTGCAGGAGCCACATTGGCAAAATTCTAGAGGTCTTGTGGTCACGCATGTGAGAACATCTCCTCGGAGAAAAAGGTCAAGAGAATAAATCCTGTACTTCACAACTTTTGATAGGCCTCTTCACATATTATATATAGCCCATACCATACTAAATTATCTGGTGATTACAAAAGTATAGTGAGCAATTCTGTTGAGTAACAGCACAATTCTGTCTTAACTAAGGTGGGTGCATAAGGACACTAGAAGACGCTATATAGAGACAACCTGTACTTATGTGCATGCTTTGAAAAATCACAAATAGTTCAAAATCTCTTCAGGCGGAGGTTGGGTGACCAACTCCTCAGGGCAGGTTGAAGGTGGGGTGGCTTTGTCCTCAAGGCAGACTATTACAGGATTATCCAGAGAAGACTCAGCATAACCTAGGGTTTCAACCTCACCTCCGACATCATTACCAATCCATATGCCACCATCCCATTTTTCAGTGTACCAGTCCTTTCCAATCAATGCCCTCACTTTAACGGCAGACACCATGCAAGACTGAGATTTCAGTTTATGTTGTAAAGTTGTTATTTTAACGATAAGATTCTGAGTCTGATTTTCAGAAATCTCAAGTCTATGGCTACAGGAAATAAGATTTTCTTTCAGGACACTCATAGGAACATTTACATCAGTCAGACAGCACATAAACTTCTCATTTGAAGCCTTAAGCCCATCCCTTTCACTCATTAATGTATACAGTGTATCTAACAACAATTGGCCAACATCTCTGTACTTCCTATTTCCACAAAAGTCCATAAAGGTGTGAAAACATGCCCCAGAGCCTGGCTTCATACAAGCGAAGCATTAGAAGAATCAAATGGTGATATTTTGATTATCTCTTTTGCCAATTCACCCCATAGATTGACCTTACCATTCAGATTATGGGAATGAGAGTCCTTAGTGCCTTTGAGTCCAGTCAGAGTAGAAAGCCAATTGAAAAAAATATATTTTTAAGATTCTGTTCCCTAAGAACCACTCCTGGTACCAAGCTGTATTAGCTAGGGTTCTCTAGAGAAACAGAATCAGCAGGAAATATATGTAGATATAAAATTTATAAAAGATCCCCCCATAACCATAGAGTACAAAATCTATAGGGGAGGCTGTGAAGCTGATGGCTCCAATGGAGGGTCTGGATGAACTCCACAGGAGAGGCTCACCCACTGATGCAGGAAGACAACATATCTCTTCTGAATCTCCTTAAAAGGTTTCCAGTGATTAGATTAAGCATCACTCATTGCAGAAGACACTCCCCATGGCTGATTACAAATGGAATCAGTATGGATGCAGCCAATGTGATCATGATTTAATTCTATGAAGTGTCCTCATAGCAACAGGCCAACATATGCCCAACCAGACAAATGGGTGCCACCACCTGGTGAAGTTGAGACATGAACCTGACCATGACAGACACTATATATTAATTGAAGGGTCAATTCACCAAAAATATATAACAATCATAAGTGTTCATGCTTTCAATAAAGAAGCTCCAATGTACATGAGACAGACATTGGCAAAACTGAAGGGAGTGATAGATGTTTCAACAATAATAATAGAAGACTTCAATACACCACTCTCTTCTATAGATAGAACAAGCAAACAGGAGATCAACAAGGAAATAGAGAAGTTAAACAATTTGATAAATGAATTAGACCTATTGGACATATATAGGTCATTGCACCCCAAAGCACAAGGATATTCATCCTTC
This sequence comes from Tamandua tetradactyla, assembly GCF_023851605.1. Lineage (NCBI taxonomy): Eukaryota > Metazoa > Chordata > Mammalia > Pilosa > Myrmecophagidae > Tamandua > Tamandua tetradactyla. The sequence goes on from NC_135333.1 coordinate 122,320,872, forward strand.
TCTGGTGCTCATGGAACATTCTCCAGGATAGATCATATGCTGGGGCACAAAACAGGTCTTTATAAATTTAAAAACATTGAAATTATTCAAACCCCTTTCAGCAATCACAATAGGATGAAGCTGGATCTCAATAACCACCAAAGAATGAGAACATTCATGAATATATGGAGATTAAATAACACACTCTGAAATGACCAGTGGGTCAAAGAATAAATTGCTATAGAAAACAGTAGCTATTTAGAGATTAATGAAAGTGAGAATACAACTTATCAGAATTTATGGGATGCAGCAAAGGCTGTGCTGAGAGGAAAATTTTTTGCCCTATAAGCCTTTATTAAAAAATAAGAAAGGGGAGGAAAAAGACTTAACAGAACACCTGAGGAACTTGAGAAAGGAAAGCAAACTAACCCCAAAACAAATAGAAGAAGAGAAAGAACAAAGATTAAAGCAGAGATAAATGAATCGGTGAACAAAAGATGAACAGAAAGAATCAACAAAACCAAAAGTTAGTTCTTTGAGAAAATCAAAAAAAATTGATGGGCCACTAGCAAGAATGACCAAAAAAGAGAGAGAGGATGCAAATAAACAAAATCAGCATGAGAAGGGGTGCATTACCACAGACCCTGAAGAAATAAAAGAAATCATAAGAGGATATATGAACAACTATATGCCAACAATCTAGACAACTTAGATGAAATGGATAAATTCCTGGAGACACACAAATGAACTATGCTGACTCAGAAATGAATAGAAGATCTCAACAAACCAGTCACAAGTAAAGAGATTCAAACAGTCATCAAAAATCTTCCTACAAAGAAAAGCCCAGGGCCAGATGGCATCAAAGGGGAATTTTATCAAACATTCCAAAAAGAAGTAACACCAGCCCTGCTCAAACTTTTCCAAAAAATTGAGGAAAAAGGAATGCTACCTCACTCATTATATGAAGCTAATATCATTTTAATACAAAACTGAGTAAAGATGCTATAAGAAAGGAAAACTACAGGCCAATCTCCCTAATGAACATAGATGCAAAAATTCTCAATAAAATATTAGCAAATCGAATCCAACAACACACTAAAAGAATTATACACCATTGTTGGCCACAGCTATGACCCTAAGGAATGTTAAAGTAAAACAAGAGAGAAAGGGATCAGGGGATCTGGAGACAGCAGTCTTCAGACAAATTTATTTTCAGCCAACTACAAAATTATATACTGGCAAGAAAGGTGATAAAGATTGTTTGCATGCAAAAGCTAAGGAGTATACAGTGCAAAAACTAGTTCCAGGAAGTAAATACTTCTAAGGCTAGGATGTTAAGTTCCCTTAAGCAAGTCTCTTCCACACATCATTGTGCTTTATCTGCATATCTCAGCTTCTATTGAAGTTCCAGATCTTGAAAGCTCAAGTCTGCATTTCCTCATAGACTTGTGTCTGCAAGCTTTAGTTAAACATCAACTTTTTAACTCCTGTACACCATGACCAAGTGGGATTTAGACAAGGAATGCAAGGATGGTTCAACACAAGAAAATCAACTAATGTACTACAGCACATTAACAAATCAAAAGGAAAAATCACATGATCATCTCGATTGATGCTGAAAAAGCATTCAAAAAGCATTCAAATTCAGCATCCTTTTCTGATAAAAACAGTCCAAAAGATAGGAATCAAAAGTAACTTCCTCAATATCATAAAGGAAATATATGAAAAACCAATAGCCAGCATCATACTCAATGAAGAGACTGAAAAGAAAACCTTTCCCCTAAGATCAAGAACAAGAAAAGGATGCCCTGTCACTGGTATCCAAATTGGAAAGGAAGGAGTAAAACTCTCATTATTTGCTGTTGATATGATACTATACTTAGAAGATCCTGAGAAATCTACAGCAAAATTACTTTAGCTAATAAACAAATTCAGCAAGGTGGTGGGATATAAAATTAATGTGCAAAAATCAGTAACATTTCTATACACAAGCAATGACCTAGCTCAGGAGTCAGTTAAGGAAAGAATTCCATTCAAAATAGCAATGAAAAAAAATCAAGTACTTAGGAATGAACTTTACTAGGGACATAAAGGACTTTTACACAGAAAACTAAATAACATTCATTAAAGAAAAAAAAAGGGAGATCTAAACAGGTGGAAAGACATTCCCTGCTCATGGATAGGAAGGCTAAATATAGTTAAGATGTCAATTCTCCCCAAATTGATCTACAGATTCAACACAGTACCAATCAAAATTCCAACAACCTACTTTGAAGCTTTGGAAAAGCTAATTACCAAATTCTTCTGGAAGGGAAAGAGACCCCAAATAGCTAAAATCATTCTTAGAAAGAAGAACAAAGTGGGAGGATTAACATTCCATGACTTGAAAACTTATTGTAAAGCCATAGTGGTCAAAAAAGCATGGTACTAGCACAAAGATAGAAGCATTCAACAACGGAAGCAAATCAAAAGTTCAGAAATAGACCGCCAAATCTATGGTTAACTGATTTTTGACAAGACCCTCAAATCCTCTGAACTAGGAAAAAATACTCTTTTCAATAAATGGGCATGGAAGAACTGGATATCAATAGCCAAAAGAATGAAAAAGAACCCCTACCTTATACCCTACACAAAAATTAACTCAAATGGATCAAACATGCAAAAATAAGAACTAGCATCATAAAGTTTCTACAATAAAATGTAGGGAAACATCTTCAAGACCTAGTAATAGGAGGTAGGTTCCTAAACTTTACACCCAAAGCACAAGCAAAACAATTAAAAATAGGCAAATGGAAGTTCCTCAAAATCAAATGCTTCTGCACCTCCAAAGCCTTTGTCAAAAAGGTGAAAAGGCAGCCAACTCAATGGAAGAAAATGTTTGGAAATCACATATCAGACAAAGGTTTGATTTTCTGAATTTACAAAGAAATCTTACAACTCAACAACAAAAGAACAAACAACCCAAATATAAAATGGACTAAAGATATAAATAGCCATTTTTCTGAAGAGCAAATACAGATGGCTCAAATGCACATGAAGAAATGCTTATTTTCATTGGCTATAAGGGAAATGCAGATCAAGACTACAATGAGATACGATCTCACACTTATAAGAATGGATGTTATTAAACAAACAGGAAACTACAAATGTTGGAGAAGACGTGGATAAACTAGGACACTTATGCACTGCTGGTGGGAATGTATAATGGTGCAGCCACTATGGAAGACTGGAGGTTCCTTAGGAAACTAAATAACAAGTTGCCCTATGACCCAGCAATAGCACTACTTGGTATATAACCAGAAGAGCTGAAAGCAGTGACACAATCAGACATTTGCACACCAATATTCACAGCAGCATTATTCACAATCACCAAAAGATAGAAACAAACCAAATGCCCATCAACAGAAGAGTGGATCAACAAATATAGTATATACATATGATAGAATATTATGCAGCACTAAGGAAAAATGACATCCTAAAGTACATAAAAAGATGGATAAGCCTTGAGGACAAAATGCTGAGTGAAATTAGCCAGATACAAAAAGACAAATACTGTATGATTCCACTTTTATAACCAGCATAAAGGTTTAATCAGAGGCTTATAATACAGAACATAGGGAACTTAGAGATACATAGAAGCTAGAGATGGGTGAACCATTAGCTAATGAGGTTGAACTCCAATGTAAGGGAATAGACAGGAGTGGAGGTGGTTCTCTAGTGGGTCTATAAGTAGTATTACCATATTGAATGTGAACAAGATTGAAAGGGGTTGTGTAGACCTACATGTCTCATTGATTAACACTAGAAATATGAATTTGTTCTTGAAAGAATTACTCCAAAGAGTGTTGTACAAAGAGTATTTAAATCCAGAGTACAGGGACTTAATGACTATTGCATGCTATCAACTATGTTCAAAAGGAAGCCATCAGCCCTACCACAGCAACAACAGAGGTAAATAATGGGGGCAGGGACAAGAGTTAAGAGTAGGTTTAGATTTCATATTTGTCAAGGGTATGTTTATTGGTTTTCTTTCTCTTGGGAATGATGAAATTATCTAAAATTGAGAATGTTGATGGATTGTGGGTTTTGGGCCCTGTATGTGAAGCCCTATGAATGCAGATGGCTGAAGGATGCGTTGATGGAAAAGTAGATTGGTGAACGATGGTGTATGCTTATGAATGAAGGTTGTGCTGCTACAAAAAGGAACAAAGTCGTGAGGCATACAACCATGTGAATGAATATATAAGACATTTGGTAAGACAAAATAGGCCAGAAACAAAAGAACGATAATGGTATGGTAACCTCTAGAAAATGCTAAGAAGAAAACAGGGACCTAGATTGTAAGCTTTTAGAGCAGATACACTGGAGTGGTGATTATTATTTCTGGATTTTGGGAGGCTGTTTTATATATATAACCTGATATTTAGAGATAAGAATGAAAACAGATTGGGGGTAAAGTAATTCAGAACATAGGGGTAAGGAAGACAGTGTCTGTATTTTAGAACCACACATACTCTTTAAGACCAATGGAAGAAAAGTTTATTTGGCATGGAAGTGAAGTTCTCTGTAGTGCTCAATCTAATTCAACCTATCTGAATAGCTCATTTGAACAATCGAAGCACAGGGAGCACAAAATAAGAATGAGGGCCTTTAATCCTGTATACATTATGGTAATGCCTGGATACATCCTAACATATATTAAGCAGATAACCAAAAACTATTGACAAAGTCCCCTGAGGGATAGGAGAAAGAATATGAAACTATTAAACCTTACCATCACACCCCTTACACTGTGTCAAACTTTAGGGACACCCAAATCAATAGACCATGCCCTTGATCATGAGGCTTACTCTTATGAAGCTTATGTAGGTAGCAGAGAAGCTTAGACTACCTATAGGTATGCCTAAGAGTTACTTCTGAAGGACCTCTTTTGTTGCTCAGATGTGACCTCAGTCTCTCTAACCCCAACTCTGCAACTGAAATTGTTGCCCTCCCCCGCTATGTGGGACATGACATCCCGGGATGAAAGTCTCCCTGGCAACATGGGAGAGGACTCCCAGGGATGAATCCAGATGTGGCACTGTGGGATCAACAATTCCATCCTGATCAAAAGAGGGAAAAGAAGTGCAACTAATAAAGTATCAGTGGCAGAGAAAAATTCAAATAGAACTTAAGAGGCTGTTCTGGAGGTTGCTCTTATGTAAGCTTCAGTTAGACCTTATTACTTATCATAACCTGCCAACCCCCAACCAGGACCATTCCAGCCAATCCTAAAGAACACCTAAGGCAGTATATAAGATTCTTCAAGGGTTCCAGGCACTAGAGTAACTTGCCAAAAACCTACAACCTCCAGATGTATCCCTGGTCTAGATAAGTCCTGAAACCTAGCTCAGCCTCTCCAGAATATCAGATAGTTCCATCGCCCTACCCCATATTATTGACAGACCCTTCCAATATCTTTCCAGGGGAAGATACCTTGGTTCAATAAGGCTGATGAAGTTCAGTTTCTCTCTCAAGTGGAAGGGCACATGGCAAACACAGTCAGAGTTTCTCTGTCATCTGGAAAGGCACATGATGAACATGGTCAGAATTCTTCTCTCATCTGGAAGGGCACACAGTGAACACGGCGTCATCTGCTATCTTCTTCTCCTGGCTTCCTGTTTCATGAAGCTCCCCAGGAGGCATTTTTCTTCTTCATCTCCAAAGGTCGCTGGGTGGTGGACACTGCTTCTCGTGGTTGCATCATTCTCTGCTCTCTTGGAATCTCCTTCAACCTCCAAAACATTTCCTCTCTTATAACACTCCAGAAACTGATCAAGATCCACCCAAATGGGTGGAAACACATCTCCCCTAATCCATCTTGACAAACACTCTTGATTGGATTACATCTCCAGGGAGATGATCTGATTACAGATTCAAATATACAGTATTGAATAGGGATTATTCTGCCTTTATGAAATGGGATTTTGATTAAAGCGTGGCTTTTCTAGGGTCCATGCATCCCTACAAACCAGCACACCTTAGATTGCACATTCCTATAGACTTGCTTTAATTGGGACATTTCCTCAGCCTTAGAACTGTAAACTAGCAATTTATTAAATTCCCATTTTTAAAAGCCATTCCACTTCTTGTGTGTTGCATTCTGACAGTTAGTAAACTAGAACAGATTTTGCTACCAGAGAAGTGGGGTGCTGCTGCAGTTTGCAAATGCCAAACATGTTGAAATGGCTTTTAAATGGATAAGGGGAAAATTTGGGAGAAGTTGGGAGAAGCTTGATAGAGAAGGCCTAGAATGCTTTGAAGAGACTGTTGGTGGAAATGTGGACTCTAAAGATACTTCTGATAGAGTCTTGGAAAGAGATGAGGCACATGTTATCGCAAACTAGAAGGAAGGCAATCCTAGTTTTAAAATGGCAGATAATCTGGAAAAATCGACTAGTGGCTTTTGGCTGCAAGGCAGATTTTAAAAACCATGAGCTTGGATATTTAACAGAAGAGATTTCCTAATTAAATGTGGAAAGTGTGGCATTTTTTCCCTTGCAGCTTATAGTGATATACAACAGGAAAGAGATAAACTGTGAACTGAACTCTTGGGTGCAAAGAAACCAGAAATTGATGTTCTGGAAAATTCTGGGCTTCCAGGAAGTGAGACCCCAGAGAATAGTGCCCTACATGAGGATTTGGCCAAATGTGGAACCAGTCAGCTGTTTCAGAGAAAGCCAGGATTGGACATGGAGTTATCCAGGAAGGATTTGTGGGCATGATCTGAGGCTATTGCATAGAAAACCATCAAGAGTGTTGAAGGATCTGTATAAAGAGAACCACTGCCAGTCGGTTCTGAGAGGTACAGAGAAGGGACACGTTGGAGGAAAACTAACTTCAGGGCAAAGCCATGGAGGCTGGGGTCTGAAGTCAAGAAGCCTCAGGCTAGGAGAGCAGACCCACCCAAGCATGTGGAGAGGGTGAGTTTGCCCTGAAGGCAGAGAGTGGAGAGGGTGAGTTTTCCCCAAAGGCATGGGGTGGGCCTTCCACCCCATTGCAGTGGAAAAGCCCTGCTGCCTCAGGCCTTGGAGAGGGTGAAACACATTCCTTGGGATTTGAGGAGAGTCTGGCTGCCACTGTTAGGCACGGGATTGTTAAAGGATGCTATATGAAACAGCAAGTCAAAGCTTAACGGGTTTACTGAGAGAGAGAGAGAAACAGATTGAGTGTAAAGGGAGAGCAGGTAGGTGGAGCCAGCAAAACCTGCTAGTAAAAGGAGAGGGAAAAATGGCTCCAGCTCTCTTTCTGACAGCTTGTGGTTTTAAAGGGGAAAATGTGCCAAAAAGGTTTTAAAGGAAAAAAGTGACAAAAAAACGTGGGAGGTGATGTGTGGCTGCAGATATTGGCAGGAGATATCAGTCTGGTACAGATCATGACTTCATGCTCACAGTTATCTGGTTTGGCCTCTAGCAGGTGGGGTATTGGCACATTCATGCTCATCTATCTTGCCAGCACATCAGGACCTCTCAGAGAAGCTGCTGATGGAGAGAAACTGAAAGGGCCCCCATGCCACAGAATCCATTTTGTATGTCAAGTTTTATTTTCCGAGACCTGACATTCCTGTCTTTTTATTTTAATTAAATTGACCAGTTCTGGGATTAGGTTTGCCGGGATGCCTTAGCCCAGCATGAAGAAATTTTTGGAGGGAGCAAGGATGTCATGTTCTCTTTTTGGCTACTTCCTGATGTTAAAGGGGCAGAGTTGGGGAAGGAAAAATTGCTTTGAGCCAGGCAGAGGCATCATTAATTGGGCTGAGGCAGGAGCAGCTCTTAAATTTCTATTGTAGCAGGAATATGTTCTCAGAATTTTGCTTGTTGGTCACAGCTGCTATTGACCTGTAAACAAAATTAAATAGACATTGTAAAAGGCAGGGGCTTAGGAGGAAAATTAATAGGATAATTAAGGAGGAGTGAGTTGTTAATAAGATTTAAGGGGCAAAAGGATGAATTGATTAAATCAGTTGTTATTTTCAGAGAGTTCACCATCTTTGGGTTTCAGAGATTTTTGGCATTGGAACAATTTGGAGATTTTACATTTCTGAAAAACAAACTTAATAAGTTAAATTTTATAGAGCACTAGCTATTTTGGGGGTTTTTAGGAACACCATTGGTTGGGGTTTGCTGTATTGTGGCAGTTTGTAATATTTGGCTGAAATTTGTATAGGAGTAACCTACAGAATAACCTCTTGGCTCAATTTGAAATTTTTAGTCTTTGAAACTTGTGGTAGTTTGGTTCAGGTTGTGGAGGGCCAGAAGCAATCAATCAGGCCCAAGCAGGGAAAGTCCCCACAACATTGGGGCAGAATGTCCCCAAGAGTTAAACAATAACCAATGTTAGGAAACTGAGAGAACAAGATGTGTTTTGGCAAAAGCTAATGGCATTTTTCTGCTTCTATGATACACTTGCTTGCTTGCAACTGCAAAACCACAACATGATTTTAGCCTTTATAAGCACACCTTGAAAACCTCTGGTGGCTGCTCTCTGAATCTTCCTTCTTGGAGGTTTCTGAGGGAGTTGCAGGCCAGCTAATAAAGACTCCAAATTGGCTTGCAGTTTTGAATTATGTGGTCTCTCTTTTGGTGTGCCCCACAACAAGGTGTCAACTTAGCCAGGTGAGGGTACCTAGTTCTGTTGCTGTGGACATGAGCCAGTGGTATGTGAAGCTCATCTGTTGCTGATTACATCTGCAGTTGGCTAGCAGGTGTGCCTGCTGCAATGAATGATGTTTGATTTAATTGGCTGGTGCCTAAATAAAAGAGCTCAGCATAGCACAGCCCAAGCAGCTCATCTCAGCACTCATAGCTCAGCCCAGGCCTTTGGTGATGAAGAAAGAAATCACTCTGGGGAAAGTTGTTGGAACCCAGAGGCCTGGAGAGAAGGCCAGCAGAAATTACCCTGTGCCTTCCTGCATAAAAAAGAACCTCAGTTGAAAGTTAGCTGCCTTTCCTCTGAAAAACTAATGAAATAAATCTCCTTTTATTAAAAGCCCATCCAACTCTGGTGTGTTGCATTCCAGAAGCTAGCAAACTAGAACAGATTTGGGACCTGATAAGTGGGGTGCTGCTGTGGTTTGCAAATGCCAGATATGTTGAAATGGTTTTTTGGATGGATAAGGGGAAGATTTTGGAGGAACTGTGAAGAGAATGATGGAGAAGCCCTGGAGTGCTTGAAGAGACTGTTGGTGTCAAACGGAATCACTGCTAATTTGGACAAAGGGAGACACAAAAGGGACAAATGAGAACCATGGAAGCTCAGGTCTGAAGCCAAGAAACCTCAGCCAGGAGAGAGGACCCACCCATATGCATGGAGAGAACGAGTCTCCCACCTCATTGCAGTGGAAGAGGTGTGCTGCCTCAGGCCTTGGAAAAGGAACAGCACACTTCTTGGGGCTGGGGAGAGCCTGGCTGCCACCACATGGAGGGGTTAAGCATGTGCCCTGGAAATGACAGAGAACCCAGGTGTGGCCCTGATGCCTGGAGAAGGCAGAGCTGAGAAAAAGGTGGTCTCCTCAATGTCCCCTGAGGTTGATTCAGAAAGAGGCAGGCCACTCTATAGGCCCTTGGAAAGGGTGGGGCTGCCACTTTCTAAAGCTGAAGGATAAATGACTTTCTGACTTTGAAATCCAATGGTGTTTGCCCTGCAGATTTTCCTTCCAATTTCTCCCTATGGATCCAATGACTGTCCCTCCTTTGCATATTAGCACCTATTAGATTCATAGGTCCACATCCAGGAGAGAATTTATGCCACTTTAATATCATTTAAGGTGATACATATAGTTGCCAAGTTGACAAGGGGTGGACATGTGGTAGTTAATTAAGGTGTCAACTTGGCCAGGTGAAGGTACCTAGTTCTCTTACTGTGGACATGAGCCAATGGTATGTGAAACTCATCTGTTGCTGATTACATCTGCAGTTGGCTAGGAGGTGTGCCTGCTGCAATGAATGATGTTTGATTTAATTGGCTGGTGCCTAAATGAGAGAGCTCAGCATAGCACAGCCCAAGAAGTTCAGCATACCTCATCTCAGCACTCACAGCTCAGCCCAGGCCTTTGGAGATGCAGAAAGAAATCACTCCAGGGAAAGTTGTTGGAACCCAGAGGCCTGGAGAGAAAGCCAGCAGAAATTACCCTGTGCCTTCCTGCATAAAAAAAAGAGCCTCAGTTGAAAGTTAGCTGCCTTTCCTCTGAAGAACTAATGAAATAAATCCCCTTTTATTAAAAGCCAATCCATCTCTGGTGTGTGGCATTCTGGCAGCTAGCAAACTAGAGCAAAACTCTATTTCTTTTCATCCTTTTGGTCAGTTCATCCATATCAGGGCCAGACTCATTTTTGGAACTTATTTTTCACAGTGCCAAAATCACCTATGTTCTGTGTTGCCAAGATCAGTTGTATTTCTTGTTGCCAATGCCAAGTTTATATTCCTGGTAATTGCATCCCACATTGGGGGAAGCTCAGAGTTTGGCTTAGAGAGAGACCACATTTGAACAGCAGAGATTCTCTGGAGATGGCTCTTAGGCACTAATTCTAAGTAGGTTTTGTTTACTATTATAGAAATTAGTTTCATAAGGGCAAGCCTTAAAATTGAGGCTTTGGCTTCCTGGGGAATTTCTAATGGTTTTATCTTTCCCACTCCCTCAAGGGACTTTGCAAACACTTTTTTATTTTTTGCCCCAATCTCTGAAATGTAGAGTATAAAAACATTAACTTGTACAAAACATTAAGATTTTGTTCTTTATTCCAAGTTTTACATTAAAATCGAATTAAGTTGTTTAGTTTACTAGATAGATTAAATGAGATAGTGCAAATTTTGGACAAAAGAAACATTTTTCTTTTATCTCACACAAGTCAAAGCTTTAAAATACAGACAATATTTTTTTTACCTTGTATATTGATTTATCTTGATTTTAATTATATTGGTTTTATTACATTTTTAATTGGAGTTTGAGGGCTGTACAAAGAGTAAAATACCTCAGAATTTAATGACATTAGTTAATGCTTACATTCTGAGCTTAAATCTTTATAAGTATTTTTAAATGAAGTTTTTTTAGAAATAAAAATGTTAGTTGTTTAATATTAAGAAATTATAGCAGAGGTTTTGTTCTATTACATTTTTACACATTTACCAGAGTTATGTTTTTAATAGATAAAATATAATGTACATATTTGCTTAACTTTTCTTTTAAAGTTGAGCACATATATTTTTAGAGAAGTATTAGTGCAAAGCAGTGCAACTGATGATTTGGCTATTTTTATTATCTGTAGCCTTCTTAAAATAATAAAAATCATAATTAATAACATTATACCATTGCTTAACATTATGTAGACTAGTATCATGATATAACATTGATAGTGAGAATATTGTTAAATTTTTAGGAATTTATACAATGTTCAAAAATATGAATATTTTACTTAACGTTTAATTAATAACAAAATAGAAAAATTCTTAATCATTCTAATATACTTCAAATACTTTTTATGCAATGGGTTAAGTTATTTTAGTGCCTTAGCACCTCATATATATAAGATGAAAGAACAAATTATTTGTAACAGTTTTTTCCTAACAGTGAGAAGACTTTTCTTTTGAAATAAAAGATAATGCAAGCATAAACATTAATAAGGATATTATTTTTATGTAAAATATTTTAGACACACTGTTTGGATGATTAAAAAATTGTTTGTTAAAATACTTCATATTAACAGCATACTAACAATTCATGTTAATAGAAGACAGAAAAAACTTAACTTTATTTTTGTATGAATACTCAGCATAGCACAAAAGCTTTCCTTTTTTTGAAATGTATGATGAACAGACCAATTCAATCTTAGTTAGTACTGATTATGACAGACAGAATATATTTTCATAAACTCCTTTTTATAACTTTTTACAATATTTTGTGACAGACAATTATTTAGAACTTATAATTAAAAATTACTATAAATGATAAAATTTATTTCCTTTAACTTTCTATTACTTTATTTACTCATTTAGGGTTTGTAATTCATAATGACAAATAAAACATAACATTTTGACAAATATATGACAAATAACAAATAAAATCCATTTTTTTAACTTTTTATTACCTTCTGTATTCATTTCACCTATAGTTTTAATTTAAACTACATTATAATCAGAAACAAATTTAAAAAGCTTTTGAACCTGTATACTTTCTTTCAATAATCATATTTATGAAGTGAAGAAGAGCTAGAGATCTATAAAATAATGGAGGAAGAAAAGACATTTGCTAAAAAATGTGAGGAATTTTTTAATTTACAGAATAAGTTACAGTTTTTAAACTAAATGCTACTTTTTTATTTATTTAAATGCTACTTTTTTATTTAAAGATTTTACACATGCTTCTTTTAATCCTGATTCAATAACATAGGTTGGAAATTTTTTATTAGATTATCTACACAGTTAATCTAATGTCCAATTGTGGGTGTTAACTTTTTAATAGTTGGAGATATGACTCCACCCATTCAATGTGGATCTTAATAGGTTTGGCTGGAATCCTTTAAAAGAGGAAACATTTTGGAGAGACAGAATGATGGAAGCCTCAGAGCTAACAGAGAGCAGAAGTAGATGCTTGGAGAACAGAGACACACATGTTTGGAGATGCTTGGAGCCCAGCAGACATCACCATGAGATGTTCAGCCCAAACCTGGAGAAAGCCAAGGGAAGCCAAGAGGTGAAAGTCAGCCCCAGAGAAGCACAGTGAGGAGTCCCCATAGGAGCAGAAGCTTAAAGCAACTGAGCTCAGAAGCAAGGGACCAGCATATGCCAACCATGTGACATCCCAGCAGACAGAGCTGTTCCTGACCCACTGGCCTTCCTTGAGTTAAGGTATCTCTCCCTGGATGCCTTACTTTGGACATTCTTATATGCTGTGAATTATAAACTTCTAACTTATTAATTTCCCCTTTTTAAAAGCCTTTCCAGTTCTAGAATATTGCATTCCAGCTTCTTTCAAACTAACACAACCAGTAACAGTAATTTAAAGGATAAAAGGAGAGAGAAGGAAAATAATATATTCCTGACAAATAAAATCTAAATTGAAACTGCATTAACAGTAATAATTTTGAACCTCACCAATTAAAAGATACAGACTAGCAGAATGGATTATTAAATATAGCCTATCTTTATGCTGTTTACAAGAGACACATCTTAGCTCCTTCTCCGAGCCGACCCAGGCGGCGGGTGGTTTCATCTCGGCGGCGCTGCAGGGACCTCCGCTGAGGACGGCTTCCCCTCCCCGGGCCTCTCCCCTCGTGCCCTCGAGTCCCCACGGCTCATAGGCCTCTCACATCTAATATTGGGCGGTGAGGTGCGAGCAGGCCCGGGGAGGGTGGTTACCGCTGAGGAGCCGCTATTACGATGGAGATGATAGAGGTCCTGACAACAACTGACACTCAGAAACTGCTACACCAGCTGAATGCCCTTTTGGAACAGGAGTCTAGATGTCAGCCAAAGGTCTGTGGCTTGAGACTAATTGAGTCTGCACATGATAATGGCCTCAGAATGACTGCAAGGCTAAGGGACTTTGAAGTAAAAGATCTTCTAAGTTTAACTCAGTTCTTTGGCTTTGATACAGAGACATTTTCTCTAGCAGTGAATCTACTGGACAGATTCCTGTCCAAAATGAAGGTTCAGCCCAAGCACCTTGGATGTGTTGGACTGAGCTGCTTTTATTTGGCCGTAAAATCAATTGAAGAGGAAAGAAATGTCCCACTGGCAACTGAATTGATCCGTATAAGCCAGTATAGGTTCACAGTTTCAGACTTGATGAGAATGGAAAAGATTGTATTGGAAAAGGTGTGTTGGAAAGTCAAAGCTACTACTGCCTTTCAATTTCTGCAGCTCTATTATTCACTCGTTCAAGAGGACATGCCATGTGGAAGGAGAAATAATCTTAATTTTGAAAGACTAGAAGCTCAACTTAAGGCATGCCACTGCAGAATCATATTTTCTAAAGCAAAGCCTTCTGTGTTAGCATTGTCTATCATTGCATTGGAGATCCAAGCACAGAAGTGTATAGAATTAACAGAAGGAGTAGAATGTCTTCAGAAACATTCCAAGATAAATGGCAGAGATTTGATCTTCTGGCAAGAGCTTGTATCCAAGTGTTTAGCTGAATATTCATCAAACAAGTGTTCTAAACCAAATGTTCAGAAGTTGAAATGGATTGTTTCTGGACGTACTGCACGGCAACTGAAGCATAGTTCCTACAGAATCAATCACCCACCTTCCAATAATTCCTGAAATGGTTCCTTAATTGGTAAATTTGGGTCATAGTTATTCTACATATAGAGAAACTTTTATTAAGAAAGTTTTATAATTTTCTTCTACAATCAAAGAACAAAATCTAAATTATTGTTTAAAAATATTTAAAAATGGAGTTGAAGTAGCAAAGGGAAAATCTACTAACTAATATTTTATGGCATTTACTACATTCAAGGTACACAACCCTAAGAGTAACAAATTATCCATCCTCTGATACATACATTAACTATTTTATTAAATTATCATCTTAGGAAACAGTATTCTTAATAATCTAAATGTTAAAAGTAGCATTAGATAGAACAGTATTTTTAAATTGCACAATAGTTTGCTGTATGTAGACCCAGGCTCTGGTTTATAGTATACATCATTTAATGTTACACAAGCCTGAGCTGGGCAATAGGACCAAAAGTATGAAACACAGATGGACTAAGTGAAACTGTTAGCTTATTAGCAAAATCAACATGAACCTGAATATGGCAGATGATCTCCATATTTAATATTTGGAAACTGTCAGTATGTTTCAACACTAAGGTTATATACCACTGCTATAGCAGTTGGACTAGCTGTAATTATATTCATAAAGAATGTAAACTGGACTCTGCATATGTGATATACATCCTTGCCATCCAAATTACTTAACTCATAGTGGTGATATATCTTTTACTACTCAGAACAAAGTGTAACTTTTTTTAACATATCTACATGTGACACAGTTATGAAACTGAAATATTGAAATTCATTTTAATACCAGTAATATTTATATTTGGCAGATTTTTGGTAACTTGGTTTTTGTTTGTTTATATAGGATTATTACAGCAACAATATCTCTTCTCTGAAGCCTTTTTCCACAACCCTGAGCTATGGATTCATTAGTGCTATAAGGGATTTAAGCTGTGAAGTCTCAAAACATCACAACTAGATTAACATTGATGTTCTCAGATGTGGGAAAACTGCCTGCTTAATATTATGCTATAGTAGAATTATGATTAGATTTGAATTCATCTGTGAAGCTCACAAATCAGCTAACAGCAAATATAAGAAACTAATGACAAGCCTGGGAAGATAAACTGTGAATCCTCATTTCTAACACTGATCCAGATTTCTATATTGGATCAATTTAGGAGGTTGAAAGTGGTAACCTACTTATAAGTCATCTTAAGTGTGTTTTTTAAATTGTGAGGTGTACATCAAAACCAACTTCCACGTGCACTTATCAGGCATAACATTATTTGAGGGAGTATTAAGTTTCTTGGTACTCATAATGCCAAGTGATGGAAATTCCAGAGATGTGGATTTACTACTACATGGCAATTACATTTAAATTTGAGGGCATTTTATATAAAGCAAAAATACAGACCTGGTAAACCTGGCATATTCATTGAATTATTGTTAATATTTTTTCTAGAACACAGGTGATGTTTATATCCATGATATACATTTTTATATAAAATCTGCCTCAGTCTAGTCCCATCAACAAACTTAGTCTCTCTTGGAACAAAAGAATCACTCCAAAAACTTGCTTTACCCCACCAAATCAAGTTCAGGCTTAAATTAACACTCCATAAGTTTTTACTAAAGACTGTTTTCATAAAATTGTCATTTTCTAATTTAGTTTAAAGGGAAGCGTGTACTTTCAGTAATGCCCATACTATGCCAAAACAAAGAAGTGAATAGGCATGCTTAAAATAGTTAATATTCAGGATTTTCCATGTGAATGTAAGGTGTATAATATTAAAATCAGTTGTTAAACAGTCACTCAGTGCACATGTATATTCTGAGTCCATCCAGAATAGCTTTAACCAATTCATATTTACATTTGACATCATGTTGTAAATAAATAAATATACACTGAACAATAAACCAAAGAACTACAGTAATATTTAAAAAGTCATACCTAACTTTTGTAAACTATGTTGGTGGATAACTTCTCAGTTTTCCCAAAGGGCTGGCACATTTCAATATTTTGAATACATCAGTGTTAATTTTGAGTTGGCAGAAGTAACCTAAAAAACTATTATTATGTTTGGTACTAAAGGATATACCTTTCAATAAAATTACTGAAATGCAAAAAAAAAAGAGAGACACATCTTAGACCCAAGGACACAATTAGATTGAAAGTGAAGGGCTGGAAAAGGTGTTCTATTTAAGCTGTAACAAAAAGAAAGTAGGAGTAAGAGGCAGAGCAAGATGGCAGCATAGTGAGGTGTGGAATTTAGTTCATCCTCCAGAGCAGCTAGTAAATAGCCAGGAATGGAACAGAATAACTGCTGGCAGAATATCAGTGACCAGACATACAGTGTACACCAGTCTGGACCAGGTGGAATGGCTGATTACAGAGAACTGTAAGTCCCCTGCTCCAGTTTGCAAGCAGCCAGAATGTGATATACCAGAAATAGAATGGCTTTTAAAAGGGGGAATTTATTAAGTTGCAAGTTTACAGTTGTAAGGTTGTGAAAATGTCCAAATTAAGGCACCAACAAGAGAGCACCTTCACTCAAGAAAAGCCAATGAAGTTCAAGGTTTCTCTCTTAGTTTTAAGGGCACATGGTGAAGTCTTCTAGCTTTCTTTCCAGGCTTCTTGTCTCATGAAGCACTCCCAGGGGTGTTTTCTTTCTTCATCTACAAAGGTCTCTGGCTGCATAAGTTCTCATGGCTCTCGTGGTTCTCTTGGCTCTCATGGCTCTTTCAAAAATGTTTCCTCTTTTAAAAGATTTCAGTAAACTAATCAAGACCCATCTGGAATGGATGGAGTAACATCTCCCTCTAATCAAAGGTTAATATCCACAATTGAGTGTCATGTCATAACTCTGTGAAGATAATCTGATCAATTTTCCAACCTATAGCACTGAATAGGGATTAAAAGAAATGGCTGCCTCCAGAAAATGGATCAGGATTAAACCATGACTTTTCTAGGGCACATAATCCATTCAAACTGGCACATCACCCAAGCCAACCCTCACCCATGGGCATAGCATGCTGGTTCCCCAGGGAAAAGGAAGCAAACTTTACTAGCAGCAAGGGCTTATCTCAAGCAAGGTCCAATTTTGGAATTAACTAACAAATTCTGACTACTGGAAAGAGGCCCCCAGCACAGTAAACCTGGAATAAGCACTAAAGAACCAGGAGTTTTTGCCCCAGTAGAGAGGGAGCAGGGCTGGTTGGAAAAAACAGAAGCTTTTTGAGTTTGAAAGCACAAAATACTGCAAAAAGGCTGGACCTCAAGAAAGGGGGGCACATAGAGCCTGGAAGATACATAGAGCCATGTAACAACTCAAGCTCTTGATTTACAAACCTGAGGAGCAGGGATAAAGCTCTGAAAAGACTTTTTGCCTTTTTTCACTCCTTAAGCAGCTCATTAGATAGAACTGGAAGAACTTTCAGGCTCCAGCACTGCCCCAGGCAAGGGTGGAATTAAGCTTGTCTGAGAGACAAAGTAAATAGTCAGGTGAAAGGAGTTAATTCCTTAAAGGGTGTATCTTATCCAAGAAAGGCTGGTGGAGTCCAGCTCAAGTGGAATCCCTCCTTCAAGGAATTCAGGCCCTCCAGGAACTGGAAAGCAGAAATAATCAGAAGCATCGTACTACCTCATCTCTGTCTCAACCATACCCCTGGCAGGGAGAGTCTGCTGAAATAAAGGCACCACATCACTTTAAGCTGGTGGAATGCCATGGGCAGATAAGTGCCACATGCTAGGCAGGATAGGAAAAGCACAGAGTCTAGAGGCTTCCTAGGAAAGCCTGACAAGCTGATGGGTCTCACCCTCAGGGCAAACTGATGCTGGCTACTTTTTCCTTGTTAATGAAGTGCCTGTCTGGTCTGATAAAATCTGACTGGGGTCTATAATATCTGAGGAGAATCTCCTTGAAAACAAAAGCCTCCATATAGGCAGAGCAAGAAACAGTAAAACAAGAATTGAAAAATTCTGATCCATTAAACAAAACCTATGCTAGAGGTCTAGAACAAGTAAAGTGAATGTCAAAGAACAGACAAAGAACAAAGCCATTCAACAAGAAAATCCTAGGTAAAAGAGTGAAAACGACCTCCAGAATAAACTAATTAAGGAACTCAAATGCCTAGACACCAGTAAAAAATAATGAGCCATTCTAGGAAAAAAGAAAAAATGGTCAGTCAAAGGAACAAACCAACACATCTAAAGAGATACAGAAGTTGAAGTAATTAATTCAGGATGTTTGAATGAACATGGAAAATCTCATCAAAAAACAAACTGAATGAGTTGAGGGAGGATATAAAGACATTGGACAAACAAAAAAAGAACTGGAAACCTTGAAAAAACAAATCACAGAATTTATGGGAATGAAAGGCACAATAGAAGAGATGCAAAAAATAACTGGAAGCCTACAACAATATATTTGAAGAGAAAGAAGAAAGGATTAGTTAAATAGAGGACTTGACATCTGAAATCAGACACACAAAAATATATATATAGGGTAAAGAATTGGAAAATATAAGCAGGACCTCAGGGAACTGAATGACAACATGAAGCATGCAAATAAACTTGCTGTGGGTGCACCAGAAGAACAGAATGGAGAAAAGAGAAAGACTAATGGAGGAAACAATCACTGAAAATTTCCCATCTCTTATGAAAGACATAAAATTACAGATCCAAGTACAGCATACCCAAAACAGAATAGATCCAAACAGACATACTCCAAGACACTAATCAGATTATCAAATTGAAAGACAGAGAGAGAATTTTGAAAGCAGCCAGAGAAAAGCAATCCATCACATACAAAGGAAGCTCAATGAGACTATGTGTGGATTTCTCCGCAGAAACCATAGAGGTGAGAAGGGAGTGGTATAGCATATTTAATACTCTAAGAGAAAAACTGCCAACCAAAAATTCTATACCCAGCAAAATTGTCCTTCAAAAATGAGGGGGAGGGGGTACATAGGTGGTTCAGTGGTAGAATGCATGCCTTCCATATGGGAGAGCCAGGTTCAATCCCCAGACCATGTACCCCTGCCAAAAAAATGAGGAGGAGGGGTGCAAAGGTAGTTCAGTGTTAGAGCTCTGGCCTGCCATGTGGGAGACCTCGCTTTGATTCCCACCTTATACACTCCCTCTCCCCAAAACACACACACACACACAAAATTCAACAAATAGTGCTGCAATAGTGGGAAAGTCACAGGGAAAAAGAATGA
Source organism: Tamandua tetradactyla (assembly GCF_023851605.1). Taxonomy (NCBI): domain Eukaryota; kingdom Metazoa; phylum Chordata; class Mammalia; order Pilosa; family Myrmecophagidae; genus Tamandua; species Tamandua tetradactyla. The sequence goes on from NC_135333.1 coordinate 122,340,333, forward strand.
AATGTGACCCCCACCATAGAGCATACAAAAAAAAAAGAGGGATAGATTAAAATACTTTCGAACAATCACTGAGAGAATTTGTGATTGAGATGAGCCCTGTGAGAAATATTAAAGGGAGCACTACAGACAAATAGGAAAAGGCAGAAAAAAAGAGGTCTGAGGGAAAGGGCAAAAATGAGGACTATCAGGACAGTTAAAAAGAGGGGAAAAAACAGCTATGACATATAAAATCCAAAAGACAAAATGATAGAAGAAAGTACTGCCTTTACAGTAATACCATTAAATGTTAATGGATTAAGCTCCCCAATCAAGACATAGACTAGAAGAATGGATTAAAAAACAGGACTATCTATATGCTGTCTACAGGAGATTTACTTTAGACCCAACCCAAAAGTATGTTGAAAGTGAACATTTGGGAAAAGATATTTCATGCAAACAACAATCAGAAAAGAGCAGGAGTAGTATACTAATATCTACTAAATTAGAATTCAAATTTAAAACAATTAAAAGAGACAAAGAAGGATACTATGTATTAATAAAAGGAACAATTTAACAAGAAGATAAATACATCTTAAATACTCATAAATGTATATGTGCCGAGTCAGAGTGCTCCAAAATACATGAAGCAAACACTGACGACACTGAAGGGAGGAGTAGATACCTCTACCATTATAGTTGGAGACTTCAATTCTCCATTCTCACCAATGGACAGAAGATCTAGACAGAAGATCAATAAGGAATCAGTGATTTTGAGTTAATATGATAAATGTACTAAACTTAACTGACATTTGCATAGCATTACACCCCACAAGATCTGAATACACATTTTTCTCAAGTGCTTAGGAATCATTCTCAAGGATAGGCCACAAAGCAAGTCTCAATAAATTTAAGAAGATTGAAATCATACAAAACCCTTTCTCAGATCATACTGGAATGATGTTGGAATTCCATAACAGGCAGAGGGCCAGAAAATTTAAATATATGGGGGCTCAACAAAACACTCTTAAACAACCAGAGAATAAGGATGAAATTACAAGAGAAATCAGTAAATAGCTGAAGACAAATGAAAATATGACATACCAAATTTGTGGGATTTAGCAAAGACAGTTCTGAGAGAGAAAATTATTGCTTTAAATGTCTGTATTAAACAAGAAGAAAGAGCAAAAATCAAGGAATTAACTGATCACTTAGAAGAACAAGAGAAAGAACAGTAAAATAACCCCAAAGTAAATGAAAAGGGAAGAAATTATGAAGATTATAGCAGAAAAAAATGAAATTGAGAACATGAAAACAATCAACAAAATCAGAAGTTGGCTCTTTGAGAAAATCAATAAAATCAATGGATCCTTAGCTAGGTTTACAAGAGAGAAAGGAAGAGAGAGAGGGGATACAAATAAATGAAATCTGAAATGGAAGAGGAGACATAACCACTGACCCTGCAGAAATAAAGGAAGTAATGAGAGGATACTAGAGCAACTATATGCTAATAAATTAGACAACATAAATCAAGTGGACAGCTTCCTAAAAAGGCAAGAACAACCAACATTGACTTGAGAAGAAATAAATGACCTCAACAAAACAATCACAAGTCAAGAGATTGAATCAGTCATCTGGAAACTCCCAAAAAAGAAATGTCCAGGACTAGATGGATTAACATATGAATTTGATCAAGCATGCAAAAAAGAATTGTACCAATCCTGCTCAAACTCTTCAAAAAAACTGAAGAGGAGGGAAAGTTATCTAACAGATCCTCTGATGCCAATATCACCCTAATACCAAAGCTGGACAAAGATACTGCAAGAAAAGAAAATTACAGACCAATCTCTACAATGAATATGAATGGAAAAATCCTCAACAAAATATTTGCAAATCGAATCTAGAAGCCCATTAAAAGAATTATACTGTATGACCAAGTGGGATTTATTCCAGGTATGCAAGGCTGGTTTAACATTAGAAAATCAATTAAAGTAATATACCGTATCAACAAATTAAAGCAGAAAAAAGAACACAATCATCTTGATTGATGCAGAAAAGACATTTGACAAAATTCAACATCCTTTCTTGGTGAAAACAATTCAAAGGATAGGAATAGAAGGGAACTTCCTCAACATGATAAAGGGAATATATGAAAAACCCACAGCTAACATCATCTTCAATGGGGAAAAACTGAAACCTTTTCCTCTAAGATCAGGAAGCCAAGATGCCTACTGTCACCAGTGTTATTCAACATTGTACTGGAAGTTCTAGCCAGAGCGATTTGACAACAACAACAGAAAGGGCATTCAAATTGGAAAGGAAGAAGTAAAACTCTCACTCTTTGTAGATGACATGACACTACATGTCAAAAGCCCCCAAAAAATCTATTGCAAAATGGCAGGGTACAAGATCAGTAATATTTCTATACATTAATGATCAACAATCTGAGGAGGAAATCAAGGGGAAAAAATTCCATTTTGATAGCAATCAAAAGAATCAAATATTTAGGAATAAATTTAACTAAGGATACAAAAGACCTATAGACAGAAAACTACAAGAAATTTGTTAAAATAAACCATGGAAGACCAAAATGAATGGAATAGCATACCATGTCCATGTGTTGGAAGACTAAATATAGTTAAGATGTCAATTCTACCTAAATTGATTTATAGATTCAATGAAATACCAATTAAAATCCTAAAAACTTACTTTGCAGAAATACAAAAAACAATAACCAAATTTATTTGGAAGGTCAGGGTGCCCCAATAGCTAAAAATACCTTGGGAAAAAAAAAAAGAAATGGGAGGTCTCACACCACCTGACCTTAAGCCATGTTACAAATCTACAGTGGCCAAAACAGCATAGTACCAGTGGAATTGAATTGAGTATTCAGAAATAGACCCTCTCATCTATGAACAATTGATTTTTGAAAAAGCAGTTAAGCCAACCCACCTGGGACAGAGCAGGCTCTTCAATAAATGGTGTTTGGAGAACTGGATATCCATATGCAGAAAAAGGAAAGGGGACCCATATCTCACATCCTATAAAATATTAACTCAAAATGGATCAAAGACCTAGACATTAGAGCTAAGGCCATAAAACTTTTAAAAGAAAATGTATGGAAATATCTTATGAATCTTTTAATAGGAGGTAGTTTCCTAGACCTTAAAAATAAAGCACAAGCATAGAAAAAAATAGATCAATGGGATCTCCTCAAAATTAAACACTTTTGTGCATCAAAGAACTTTGTAAGGAAAGTGAAAAGACAGCCTACAAAATGGGAGAAAATACCTGGAAACATATCAGATAAGAGTTTAGTATCCAGAACATATAAAGAGATTCTCCAACTCAACAACAAAAAGACAAAAACCCAACTTACAAATGGGCAAAAAACATGAAAAGACACTTCTCAGAAGAGGAAATACAAATGGCTAAAAGGCACATGAAAAGATGCTCAAGTTCACTGGCTATTAGGAAAATGCAAATCAAAACCACAATGAAATATCATCTCACACCCATTAGAATGGTCATTATCAAAGAGAGAGAGAGAGAGAGAGAGAGAAAACAACAAGTGCTTGAGAGGATTTGGAAAGAAAGGCACACTTATCCAATGTTGGTGGGAATGTAAAATGATACAACCACTCTGGAAGACAGTTTGGCAGTTCTTCAGGAAGCTAAGTATAGAATTGCCATATGGTCCAACAATACTATTAGAAGAACTGAAGGCAAGGACTCAAATGGACATTTTCACAGTGATGTTTATAGCATCATTACTTATGTTTGCCATGAGATGAAAATAGCCCAAATGTCCATCAACAGATGAGTGGCTAAACAAGCTGTGGTATATACATATGGTGGAGTATCACACAGCTGTAAAACAGAATAAAGTCATGAGGCATGTAACAGTGTGGGTGAACCTTGAGGATATTATGTTGAGTGAAATTAGCCTGAAATAAAAGGACAAATACTGTATGGTCTCACTATTATGAACTAACATTAATGAGCAAACTTTGAGAATTGAAGTTAAGAGCACAGGTTATAGTAGAAGAAATAAGATAGAGATTGGACATTTGGTGCTGAATGAATACAGATTGTGCAATAAGACTGATTGTAAAAATTCAGAAATGGATAGCACAATGCTACCTGATTGTAGCACTATAATACAAGTACACTGAATGAAGATGAATGTGAGTATGATTCAGCTTTTCCCTCTATCTTTCCAAAAGATAGAAGATAAAGATTGAGATGGTATAACTTTGGAATGCCTAGAGTGGATGATGATGGTGATTAAATGTATTAAAGGTACAAATAAAAAGAACATTTTTGCATGCAGGAGAATAAAGGAATGTCAACATTCCAACATCCATTGGAAATGAATGGTATATAAGAAAAAGTACAATCAATGCAAGCTAGGGTCCATAGACAACAGTAACATTGCAATATGCTCCTATTAATGTAACCAAGGCATTATGCCAAAACTAAATGCCAACTGGCCAGGGGCATGGGGGAGGGGTATGGATTATTTGTGGAAGAAAAGGAAATGTTTTCATACAGATGATGGTAGTGAAGGCATGTCTATTTACTTAGGTTGGATTTTATTACATGCAAATAAAACTGTTTAAAAATCAACAGAGAGAAACAAGTGCTGGGGAAAATGCAGAGAAAGATGTACCTATTCACTGCTGGTAGAGAAACTGAGAGGTGCAGCCTCTTGGAGGGCAGCATGGTGGTGCCACAGGAGGCTAGTGGTGTAGTTGTTCTACAAACACTTTGCTCAGTATATACCTGGGTGAACTGAGTGTGGGTACATGAATAGACATTTGCACACTGGAGTTTTAAGCAGCAGTATTCACTATTCACAATAGATGGAGGTGATCCAAAGGTACTATCACTGAGAAATGGAAGGAGAAACTGTGATGTACGCATACAATGGACTACTGAGTGGTCTGGCCACAAGAAGTAAAGAAGTTGTGAGGCATGGAACTAGATGAATGAACCTTAAGCACTGCATGTTGAATGAAATGTCAGAAACAAAAACACAAATATTATCATGCCTCACTCATATGAACTAATATAAAATAAAAACTCAGTGAAACTGAAGGTGAGAGCATGGGTTATCAGGTTGGAGCCTATTTAAAGGGTCCTGTATTGTAAGCTCTTACAGCAACCACATGTGTTCAGGAGTTGCAACTGATATTTCTAAATTCTGAGATACTGAGCTATTTGTATATAATAGGGTCATCCCCAGAAATTTTGGGTATTTATGTGACACCTGAGACTTAGAGTTAGAGATCTGAAGCTATGAAAGCCAGCAGTACCCCATACAGGAACTGTTTAAAAAGTTGAAAAAGGGATCAAACTTTGATTAGAGATAAGAATAAAGCTGATCTGGATAGAACTGGGGTAGATCATTATGTAGAGGAAAAGATGATTTGTCCATATTTTAAAATTCCAACTTCTGTGTGAGACCAAAAGGAGAGGTGTTTATTTGGGGCAAAATTTATATTTTGGGTAGCACATTACCAATTTAATTTGTGTGGTCAAATTAACTGAACACCATAAGTACATGGAATCTTGAATATGGCATGAGATCTTGTTGGTTTGTCCAAGTTAGTGTAATGCCCCAATATATCCTTGAGTAATTTGGGCAGTGAATAAATAAGTATTTGCATATTCCCCTTGGGGGACTGGAGAGAAAGGAGGAAATATTCAACTTCCCCATTTGGAGAATTTTTTATATTCTTGCAACCAAATCAATAGGCTGAGCCCTCAATCTTGGGATTTGCCACTATGAAACTTTATTCTTGAAAAGGATAGACTAAACCTACCTATAGTTATGCCTGAGTCACTCCCAAAGAACCTCTTTTGTTGCCCAGATGTGGCCTCTCTCTCTAAGCCAACTTGGCAGATGAATTCACTACCCTCCCCCCTACATGGGACCCAACACCCAGGGGTATAAATCTCCCTGGCAGAGTGGGACAGACTTCTAGGATTCACTGGGACTTGCATTGTGGGATTGAGAAAGCCTACTTGAGCAAAATGGAGAAGAGAAAAATAAGACAAAATAAAGTTTCAGTGGGTGAGAGTTTTCAAACAGGGGTGAGAGGTTATCCTGGAGGTTATTCTTATGCATTAATGGATATACCTTTTTAAATTATGAAGTATTGGTGAGGCTGAAGGGAAGTACCTGAAACTGTTGAGCTGTGTTCCAGTAGCCTTGATTCTTGAAGATGATTGTATAATGATACAACTTTTACAGTGTGACTGCGTGATTGTGCTCCTTTTATCAATGGCATGGACAGATGACTAAAACAGTGGATAAAAATAAATAAATATTGGGGGAAGGGGTAAAATAAATTGAATAGATTGAAATACTAGTGGTCAATGAGAGAGAGGGATATGGGGTATGGAATGTATTAGTTTTTTCTTTTTCTTTTTATTTCTTTTTCTGGAATGATGTAAGTGTTCTAAAAATGATCATGGTGATGAATACACAACTGTGTGATGATATTGTGAGTCACTGATTGCATACCATGTTTTGACTGCATGTGGATGAAGATTTGCCAATAAAAATATATATTTTAAAAAGACAGCAGGAGTAAATATACTAAAATCAGATAAAGTAGACTTTAAATATAAAGACATCATAAGAGACAAAGAAGGATACTACATATCAATAAAAGAAACAATTCAACAAGAGGAAATAACAAGCATGAATGTTTATGCTCCCAATCAAGGAGCTCCAAATTACACGAGGCTAACATTAGTAAAACTAAAGGAAACTATAGATGGTTCACCAGTAATAGTGGAAGACTTCAATACACCACCCTCCACTATAGATAGAACAACCAAACAGAGGATCAATGAAGAAATAGAGAACTCAATGTGATAAATGAATTAGACCTAATAGACTATATAGGTCATATGCCCCAAAACACCAGTAGTGTACATTCCCTCTAGCACACATGGAACATTCCCAGGATAGATCATATGCTGGTACACAAACTGAGCCTTTATAAATTTAATAGGATTGAAATTATCCAAAGTATCTTCTCTGGCCACAGTGGAATAAAGATGGGAATTAAAAATTACCAAAGAACCAGAGTTTCACAAATATATGGAAATTAACATACTCCTAAATAATCAGTGGGTCAAGGAAGAAATTACTAGAGAAATCAGTAAATATCTGGAGATGAATGATAATGAGAATATAACATATCAAAACTTATGGGATGCATAGGGGTGCAAGTGTGGTTCAGTGGTAGAATTCCCACCTGCCATGTGAGAGACCAGCTTCAATTCCTGTCCATATATTTCCTACCAAAAAAAAAAAATTCAACAAATGGTACTGCAATAGCAGGATACTCACATGGAAAAATAATGAAATGTGATCCTGCCATGCAGCATACAAAGAAAGAAACCTTATGGGATGCAGCAGAGGGAGAATTGAAAGGGAATTTCTTTGCACTGAAAGCCTATATTTTAAAAAAAACAAGAATGAGCAAAACCTGGGGACTTAAGTGCTCACCTGGAGAATTTAGAGAGTAAACAGCAAACTAACCCCAAAGCAAGTAAAAGAAGAGAAATAACAAAGATTAAAGCAAAGAAAAACAAACTGGAGAACAATAAAACCATAGAAAGAATCAACAAAACCAAAAATTGGTTCTTTGAGAAAATCAGTAAAATTGATGGATCCCTAACTAGACTAGCAAAGAAAAGAGAGAGAGAAAGTGAAGGTGCAAATAAACAAAATCATAAGAGAATATTATGAGCAACTATATGTCTACAAATTAGACATTTAGATGAAATGGACAAATTCCTAGAAACACAAGTAAAACCTATATTGACTCAAGAAAAAATAGAAGATCTCATCAAGTCAATTACAAGTTGAGAGACTCAATCAGTCATCAAAAATCTTCCCATGAAGAAAAGCCCAGGACCAGACAGCTTTACTTGGGAATATTATCAAACATTCCAAAAAGAGCTAACATTAATCCTGCCCAAGCTCTTCCAAAACAATTGAGGAAGGAAGAATGTGACCTAACTCATTTTATGAAGCTAACATCACTCTAATAACAAAACTGGATAAAGATGCAATAATAAAGTAAAACAATAGACCAGTCTCACTAATGAACATAAATGAAAAATCAGAACAAAATACTAGCAAAATGAATCCAACCACACATTAAAAGAATTATACATTATGACCAAGTGGGGTTTGTACTAGGAATGCAGTACAATTCAATATAAGTAAATCAATCAACATAGTATAGCACATTAACTAATCAAAAAGGAAAAATCACATGATCATCTCAATTGATGCTGTAAAAGCATTCACAAAATCCAGCATCCTTTCCTGATAAAAACCCTTCCAAAGGCAGAAATTGAAGGAAACTTTTGCAATATCATAATGGGCATATATGAAAAACCCATGGCCAGAATTATACTTAACAGTGAGGGACTGAAAGCATTAGCACCCTTAAAATCAGGAATGAGACAAGATGTTGTTGCACAAAAGGCAATGTGCTATCTGTGGCCATTTAATTTAGAAGCTTGGATTTGTGGACAAGAGAAATTTTAATAGTAAAATTTAATACAATTTTATTAATAGCATAACAAAACAGAAAGAAGGAAAGGAAAGAAGGTAGTTACATCACCAGATGAGGCAGCACCAACATCTGAATAATACAGTTGGGGAATCCTAAAGAAAGCACTCAGAGTCCAACTGGGAAATTCCCAAGTGAAGCATCCTTCTCTTGGAGGCAAAAGGAATTCCAAAGTCTAGCTGTTTGTGGGCATTTTATATAGTATAACTTTAGCTATAGTCCAATTGATTTACATGACCAAGCCCAAGTGTTTCTAATGAGACTGGCTAGGTCTCAAGAGAAACTTCCTTGACAAAAATATGTTTATGAAAATACAGTCCCATCTCAGAGAGTAGCCAGGCCTCCCAGTCAGATCTGCACATTTTCCCAATCAAACAAAATGGTCACTAGATGTTTATTTGATACCTTGTGATACAGGCAATTGCACAAGCATGGGCTAGGCTGGTTTCTGTGGTGAGAACAATAATCAGGCAACGTGTCAAGCTGTTCCTCTAGGGTGATAAACAGCTTTGGGTTTTCATTTCTGCCTTGCAGTAAGTCTCAAAGTAAGGCAAGCTCTTAGAGGTCACAATAAGACGTTTATCCATTGTCACCACAATTATTCAACATTGTACTAGAAGTAATAGGGGGGCAATTAGAGCAGAGAAAGAAATAAAAGGCATCTAAATAGAAAAGGAACTAAAAGTTTCCTTATTTGCCCATAACATGATCCTATAATATAAAACCCTGAGAAATCTATGACAAAACCATTTGAGCTAATACACAAATTCAGCAAAGTGGCAGTATATAAGATTAATGTGCAAAAACCAGTAATGACCCACCTTAGAAGACAAAGAAAAAACCCATTCAAAATAGTGACAAAAAGAATCAGGTATCTAGGAATAAGCATAACCAGGGATGTCAAGGACCTGTACACAGAAAATTACCAAAAAAAAATTGCTAAAAGAAATTAAAAATGACTGAAACAGATGGAAAGACATTCCATGCTCATGGATAGGAAAGTTGAATGTTGCTAATGTCAATTCTACCCAAACTGATTTACATATTCGATGGAATAACAATCAAAACCCAAACAATCTCTTTGAAGACTTGGAAGACTTGGAAGAAATTTCATGGAAGAGGGTGGGCACGGTGGCTCAGCAGGCAGGGATGCTTGCCTGCGATGCCAGAGGACCCGGGTTCAATTCCCGGTGCCTGCCCATGTGAAAAAAAAAATTCATGGAAGGGAAAGACATTCTGAGTAGATAAAGATATCCTAAAAAATAAGAGCAAAGTGGGAGGACTGTCACTTCCTGACTTTAAAGCTTACTATAAAGCCACAGTGGTCAAAACCTTATGGTATTGGCACAAAGAATTGCTGACCAATGGAATTTAATTGAGTGCAGAGATAGACCATCAAATCTACAGTCTTAGACAAGGCCACTGAATCCACTGAACTTGGACAGAATATTCTTTTCAATAAATGGGCATAGGAGAATTGGATATCAACAGCCAAAGAATGAAAGAGGACCCTACTGTACACCCTATACAAAAATTAATTCAAAATGGATTAAAGACCAAAATGCAAGAGCCAGTACCATAAAACTTCTAAAAGAAAGTTCTGGGGAACATTTTCAAGATTTAGTAATAGGAGGTAGTTTCTTAAGTTTTACACCTCAAGCACATGCAACAAAAGAAAATATAGATAAACGGGAACTCCTTAAGATCAAGAGCTTCTGTGCCTCAAAGGATTTTGTAAAAAGGTGAAGAGGCCACAAACTCAATGGGAGAAAATATTTGGAAACCACATATCAGTAAAGGCTTGATACCCTGTGAATATAAAGAAATTATACAGCTCAACAACAAAAGAACAAACAACCCGACTATAAAATGGACCAAACATATGAGTAGAAACTTTTCTGAAGAGCAAATACAGAAGGTTCAAAATAAAAAGTCTAAAAAGAAGATGCTCATTTTCATTAGTTATAGGAGAAATACAAATGAAGATGACAAAGAGATATCACCTCACACCAATAGGAATGGCTGCTATTAAACAAACAAAACTACAGATGGCGAAGAGGATGTGGAGAAATTGGAACACTTCATGTCGGTGGGAATGTATAATGGTACAACCACTGTGGAAGAGGGTTTGATGATCTCTCAGAAAACTTAACATTGAGTTCCTCTATAACCAGGAAATACCAATACTTGGTATATATCCTGTAGAGCTGAGGACAGTGACATGAACAGACATTTGCAAACTAATGTTCATGGCGGCACTATTCATGATTGCAAAAGATGGAAACAACCCAACTTCCCATCAACAGATGAGTGGATAAACAAAATGTGGTAAATACAAATTATGGAACATTATACAGCAGTAAGATGAAATTAAGTCCCAAAGCATATGACACCATGGATGAACCTTGAGGACATAATACTGAGTGAATTATGACATAATACTGACTCATGAGTGAAATAAGTCAGACACAGAAGGACAGATACTATATGATTTTTGCTGTTATGACTCTGGTAAAGGAAATCTCAGAGTTCATGAGGAATATGGAAGACCTAGAGATACACAGAAGCTAGAGATGGAGGAAAAGCCCAAGAGGTTGAAAATACATGCAAGGGAAAGGATAGAAATGATGGTGACTAATTAGAGGGTTTTAAGTAACATTGCCTATGAAGTTGAATATGATTGAAAGGGGATGTATAGTTCCATGTATTCCCCTAATTAAATCAACAATTATAAATAAGTTCTCACATGAACTATTTCAATGTTTTGATAGTGGACCAAGAGTCAATAGCAGAGGTATATAGGGGGAAAACTAAAAATGCATGATATGACCAATAGTTAACAAGAAGACATCAACAGTACCACAGCACTAACAGGCACAAATAATTGACGTTGGGAGGACAAGTGATAAGAGGTAGTTTTGATTTGATAGTTGGTGACTTTGTGTTTGCCAGTTCTTTGTCATTATGGACCAATGAAAATGATCTAAAATTACGAGTGCAGCTAATTATAAAGCCGAGCGAGGATGCTATATACACGGTTTGTTTATTTTGGACATTATCCATGGTGCCCAGTAGATAAAGAGAGCTGAAGAACACAATGGCTGAGAAGCACAATGGTGAATGATGATACATTTATATTATGGAATACGGTGCACCTGCAAAAAGGAAGGATGTCAAGAGGTACACAACGAACTGAAGAAACTTTGGGGACAAAGCATTGTGCAAAATAAGCCAGAAACAAAAGAACAAATATGCTAAGGTCGTCCTCGGAAAATACTTATCAGAAAATGGTAGCCTAGATTGCAAGCCCCTAAGCAACCACATTTAGCTGAAGTTGTAGATGCATTTCTAGAGTCTGAGACACTGAGCTATATGTGTATCAGTTGATAGTTCCCTGGAACTTTGAACAACGCTGTGATACCTAAGACCCAGAAATGGAGTGCTTAAGCCTGAAACTTAGAATAGCTATATACAATGACAGTTAAAGTAACCAAAAAGAGATTAGGCCTCAACTAGAGTTTAAAATGAAGCCAATCTGGCTGGGTCTAAGGTAAATAAAAGAGAGATTTATTATGTCTATAACCTAAACTCTCTGTAACACATAATCTAAATCAACCTACCTGGATAGGTCATTTAAACAACCCAAGCTCCTGGAATCCATAATGGGAATGAAGCCACGTACTTCTGTATAACTTAATATAATACCAGGATTCATTCTAGACTATGGTGGGCTGATAATTAAAGAGTATTGGTCGAGTCTCTTAAGGGTCTAATGGGAAAACACATATATATGTATATATTTTTAAAATAGTTTAACATTATAAATTCCCAGTGGGAAATCCCAGGTACCTTCTCAACCATTGGAGACTCACAATAAAACAGGCCAAGCCTTGATTTTGAGGCTTGTCTTTATGATATTTATTTTTGTAGTGGTGATGCTAAGGCTACCTCTAATGAGGCCTAAGAGTGGTTTCCAGGAAACCTTTTTTGTTGCTCAGATGTGGCCTCTCTCTTCCCTTCAAGGAAAATCATTATCCTCCCCCCTACATGGAATATGACACACAGGGGTAAAAGTCTCCCTGATGACATGAGGAGTGACTCCCCAGGATGAATCTGGTCCTGTCACAGTGGGATTGACAACAGCCTTCCTGAAAAAAAGAGGTAAAAGATGTGTAATGCATCAGTGGCTAAGAAAGATCAAATAGAGTCATTAGTCTATTTTGTAAGAGACTATTAACCAAGCTTCAGTTAGATAGTACTAATTGCCATGGTTTGCAAAACCCCAACCAACGTCACTCCTGTTGACTCTTAAGACCATCTAGGGTTGAAACTGAGACTCTCTAAAGGTTTCATGCACTAAGTTTGCCTTCCTGGGACATATAATTCCTAGAGGGCTCCTAGATTAGATAAATCCTGGACAGAGGGATCAGCATCTCCAAGTTTATCAATTAATTTCATCCCCCTATCCTTCAGTGTGGACATCCCTTCTCAACATGAAAAAGTCAGAATGGGCATTGCCCAAAGATACCTATACATTAGGAAAAGGATTAAAGGAGAAGGAGGAGGTATAATAGAGAAAAGGGGGGTTTTAAAAAAGGGTATGGTTACTGAATCACTATATTAATATTCCTTCCAGCCTCCAGTGTTTTGGAGCAACGAGAAGGAAAAATGTGAAGTGGTGGGATGGTAACCCATGACAAACTCTGGGATCTGTTCTGTTACTACCTGTTGAAGTGTGCTTTAAAAATCATTGCTTTTTTTCTTTGTTTGTTATGTATATATGTTTATTTTACAATTGAAAAAAGTTTTTAAGAAAAAACTCCTGAAATGGCAGAGAAAACAGATCATGATTCTTAATAAAACATTTAAATACAAAATTGAGGATGCATATCTCTGCCCTCAACTATAGCAGAAATACCAGGAAAGGAATGCCAGTCTGAGAACGTGGAGCCCTGGTTTCTGAGTCTTGCCCTGTCAATAATCATATAGATGACTTTTGGCCAGTCATGCCCTCTCTGACCACAATTTCATTATCTATGAAGTGCTCAACTCACAAATTATTGTGAGGGGAAAAATGCAGTCCTAGAAAAATGTTTTGAAGATGAAAAAATTCTACATGAATGCAAATTATTATTTCCTCCATTAATTAGGACTCAAATGCTGGTATGTGATACACCACAAATGTGAGTAAACTGGTGGATTCATATTTCAGTAATTTTGAACCGTACTATTTCAATAAATGGCAATGGTATATAATCCCAAAATACTGTAGTCCCAAAGCACTATCGCCCTCTTTGCCATATCCCTGTTGTACTTCTGTATTCCCTGTATTTGCTTTGTCCAACATCAGACTAGTAATTTGTTTGACCATTAGATGGCACTACTTACAAGAAGAGCTTAGGTTCTTCAGAAACAGCACTGTTTCCTGCTAAGGAGCAAATGCCTGTTTTTAACTTTTTTTTTTTTTGTAAATCATTATTATAAAAGTCATGTGTTCATTGTGAAAATATATCAAACAGTGTTTCAAATAAAAAGCATATCCACCATTTCTGATAAGCCTATATATAAATATAATGATGATGTTTCATGACCCAGTACGGTTTATCACAGAAATACAACATTGATTTAACATTGAAAAGTCTTCACGATAATTCACCATATTAACAAAAGAAAAACTATGGCTATCTGAATAGATGTAGGAAAATATTTGATAAAATACAACATCCATTCCTGATAAAAGTTTTGAACAAACTAGGAATAGAAAAGAACTGCCTCATCTCGATAAACAGCATCTATGAAAACCTGCAACTAAGATTATATTTAAAGAAGACATACTGAATCCTTTCTCCCTAAGGTAAGGAACAAGACAAGGATGTCTCTTCTGACCAGTTCTATTTCAACATTGTGCTAGAGATTCTAGCAAATGCAATCAGGCAAGAAAAAGGAATAAAAGACATTTAAACTGAAAAGGAAGAAATAAAATTGTCTCTATTCACAGATGAAAGGATCAAGGTAAAATATCCAATGGTATATACAAAAAAGGTTCTAGAACAAATAAACAAATTTAGTAACTTAGCAGGTTATAAAATCAATACACAAAGAAAATCTTATATTGAAAATACTAGTAATAAACAAGATATGAATATTATTATAAAAAACGACATTTACAATAACATAAAATATGTTAAATACTTGGAGGTAAATCTGACAAGAGAAAGACCTATATATTGAAAACCATGTTGATATTGCTGAGAGAAATTAAAGACCAAAATAAAGGCAGAGATATTTCTTGTTCTCTATCAGAAGATTCAATATTAAGCCTTCTTAATTCTCCCCTAATTGGTTTATGAATTTAATGCAATATCAATAAAAATGCTGGTAGGCATTTTTCTAGGTATTGACAAACTGATTTAAAATTCATATGGAAATGGAAAAGAACTAGAACAGCAAAACAAGCTCTGAAAAAGAAGAGAATATTTGGAAAGCTAAAACTCCCTGATTTAAAGAATTGTTTTAAAGCTCAATAAAGCAAAGACTGGCATTCTGAAAAACAAATATATTAAAGGAACACAAAAGACAATTCACAACAGAACAGTCTCTTCAACACATGGTGTTGGGAAAACTGGACACCCATAACCAAAAGAATGAAACAGGACCCCTGTCACACACCCTATTCAAAAACTAACTCAAAATGAACCAGAGACCTAAATATAATAACTGGGTATCATGAAACTCCTAAAAGAAAGTATAGGGAAACATCTTCAAGATCCAGTGAATAGGATGTATTTTCTTAGACTTTATACCCAGAGCACAAGCAACAAATGTAAAACCATATAAATGGGAACTCCTCAAACTCAAATACAGAAGTGCTTCAAAGGACTTTGACAAAAGGGTGAAAAGGCAACTGACACAATAGGGGAAAATATTTGGAAACCACATATCTGAAAACGGTTTGATATTCAAAATATATAAAGAAATCCTACAACTCAACTATAAAAAGACAAACAACCCAACTAAAAAACATGGGCAAGACATGAATAGACGTTTTTCCAAAAAGGAAATACAAATGTCTAAAAAAGTACATGAAGAGATGTTCATCTTCATTAGCTATTAGGAAAATGCATATCAAAACCACAATGAGATATCATTTCACACCCAAGAATGGCCACTATTAATCAAGTAAGAAATTACAAACATTGGAAAGGGTGTAGAGAAATAGGAACACTTGTTCACTGTGGGTGGGAATGGTACCGCTGCTATGGAAGACAGTTTGGCAGTTCCTTCAAAAACTAAATATTGAGTGCCCTATGACACGGCATATACTGCTACTCAACATATGCCCATAAGTTCTGAAAGCAGGGACATAAACAGGTATTTGTACATTAATGTTCATAGCAGAACTATGCACAATTGCCAAAAGACAGAAACAATCCAAGTGTCATTAACAGATGTGTGAATAAACAAAATGCAGTAAGGTTCCCGTATGATAAATATTATGCAGCAATAAGAAGTAACAGGGTGGACCACAGTGGTCAGCAGGCAGGGTACTGGAGATTCGGGTGCAATTCCGAGTACATGACCATGAAAAAAAAAAGTAGCAAGTAATGATGAATGCACAACTATATGATGTTACTGTGAGCTGCTAACTGTATACTTTGGATGATTATATTGTATGTGAACATATATCTCAATAACAATTTATTAAAATTCCTTTAAAGAAAGAAGTAATGAGGCCCTGAAACATGCCACAAAATGGACGAATCTTGAGGACATAATGCAGAGTGAAATAAGTCAGACACAAAAGGACAGCTACTGTAAGATTTTATTAACATGAACTAACTAGAATATGTAAACTCACAGTTTTAAAACATACTTAGGGATAAGCAGAAGCTAGAGAAGGAGGAGCAGTAACCTAATATACAGTATGTTTACAAGATTGAACTTATATGTCTGGGAAAGAACAGAGGTGATGGTAGTTCATTTTTGGGATTATAAATAATAGTACTGTATTGTAACTGAATTTGGTTGAAAGGGATTTTTTTATGTCATATATATCATTGATAACACTACAAATAGAAATAAGTTATTGCATGAATTACTACAAAGGTACAAAATTTATATTGAGGAGTCAATAACAGTGTTTTGGTTTGCTAAAGATACCAGAAATGGATTGACTTTTACAAAGGGGATTTATTAAGCTCCAAGTTACAATTCTAAGGCTGTGAAAATATCCAAATTAAAGCATCAACAAGAGGATACCTTCTTTCAAGAATGGCTGACTGGACTTCCAGAGAAGATGGCGGCTTAGTAAGATGCGCGGGTCTTAGTTCCTCCTCCAGAACAGCTACTAGGGAAGTAGAAACGGTACAGAACATCTCCCGGAGCCATGACAGAGACCAAGAAGACAGCATACCCCATGCTGGAACGACTGACTGGCTGGGAGAACCCGCTGCGGTGAGATTACCAAGGGGCGCGTGTTTCCCCGGGCCAGGGAGGCAGGCGGCCGGAGTCCCTCCCTCCCTCCTTCCCGGGTCAGCTGGGAGAATTGGACAGGCAATCCCCTCAAGCCACAGCAGCTGGCACCCCCACCACGCGCGGCCCCCCGGACCAGCTGGGAGAATTGGATCGGAGATCCCCCAAGCTGTGGCGTCCGGCACCCCCCCGCCACGCATGGTGCCCCGGGCTGGCTGGGAAATTTGGACAGGTGCTCCCCCAAGCCACAGAGGCCAGCAATCCTCCCCACGCGTGGAATCCCGGGCCGGCTGGGATATTCGGATTGGCACTTCCCCAAGCTGCTTCAGCTGGCGACCCTCCCCTACAGTGAGAGTTTTTCAAAGTTAAAGGAGCCACAGCATCTTTTACTGGTGGGGCTCGCAGAAAGATGACCGCCACGAGCGCCACCTACTGGGCAGGATAAGAAAAACAGAGCCCAGAGATTTCAAAGAAAAATCTTTCAACCTGCTGGGTCCCACACCCAGGGAAATCTGATTAAATGCCGAGACGTCAGCAGAAGATAACGGATCACACTCTGAAAATTGAAGATATGGCCCAGTCAAAGGAACAAACCAATAATTCAAATGAGATACAGGAGCTGAGACAACTAATGCTGAATATACGAACACAAATGGAAAACCTCTTCAAAAACCAAATCAATAAATTGAGGGAGGACATGAAGAAGACATGGGCTGAACAAAAAGAAGAAATAGAAAAACTGAAAAAACAAATCACAGAACTTATGGGAGTGAAGGACAAAGTAGAAAAGATGTAAAAAACAATGGATACCTACAATGGTAGATTTAAAGAGACAGAAGCTAGAATTAGTGAATTGGAGGATGGAACATCTGAATTCCAAAAAGAAACAAAAACTATAGGGAAAAGAATGGAAAAATTTGAACAGGGTATCAGGGAACTCAAGGACAATATGAAGCGCGCAAATATACGTGTTGTGGGTGTCCCAGAAGGAGAAAAGAAGGGGAAAGGAGGAGAAAAACTAATGGAAGAAATTATCACTGAAAATTTCCCAACTCTTATGAAAGACCTAAAATTACAGATCCAAGAAGTGCAGCGCACCCCAAAGAGAATAGACCCAAATAGGCGTTCTCCAAGACACTTACTAGTTACAATGTCAGAGGTCAAAGAGAAAGAGAGGATCTTGAAAGCAGAAAGAGAAAAACAATCCATCACATACAAGGGAAACCCAATAAGACTATGTGCAGATTTCTCAGCAGAAACCGTGGAAGCTAGAAGACAGTGGGATGATATATTTAAATTACTAAAAGAGAAAAACTGCCAACCAAGATTCTATATCCAGCAAAATTGTCCTGCAAAAATGAGGGAGAAATTAAAACATTTTCAGACAAAAAGTCACTGAGAGAATTTGTGACCAAGAGACCAGCTCTGCAAGAAATGCTAAAGGGAGCACTAGAGTCAGATACGAAAAGACAGAAGAGAGAGGTATGGAGAAGAGTGTAGAAAGAAGTAAAATCAGATATGATGTATATAATACAAAAGGCAAAATGGTAGAGGAAAGTATTACCCAAACAGTAATAACACTAAATGTTAATGGACTGAATTCCCCAATCAAAAGACATAGACTGGCAGAATGGATTTAAAAACAGTATCCTTCTATATGCTGTCTACAGGAAACACATCTTAGACCCAAAGATAAACATAGGTTGAAAGTGAAAGGTTGGGAAAAGATATTTCATGCAAATAACAACCAGAAAAGAGCAGGATTAGCTATACTAATATCCAACAAATTAGACTTCAAATGTAAAACAGTTAAAAGAGACAAAGAAGGACACTATCTAATAATAAAAGGAACAATTAAACAAGAAGACATAACAATCATAAATATTTATGCACCGAACCTGAATGCCCCAAAATACATGGGAATACACTGCAAACACTGAAAAGGGAAATAGACAAAATACCATAATAGTTGGAGACTTCAATTCCCCACTCTCATCAATGGACAGAACATCTAGACAGAGGATCAATAGAGAAATAGAGAATCTGAATATTACTATAAATGAGCTAGACTTAACAGACATTTATAGGACATTACACCCCCCAAAAGCAGGATACACCTTTTTCTCAAGTGCTCATGGATCATTCTCAAAGATAGACCATATGCTGGGTCACAAAACAAGTCTTAACAAATTTAAAAAGATTGAAATCATACACAACACCTTCTCGGATCATAAAGGAATGAAGTTGAAAATCAATAATAGGCGGAGTGCCAGAAAATTCACAAATATGTGGAGGCTCAACAACACACTCTTAAACAACGAGGGGGTCAAGGAAGAAATTGCAAGAGAAATTGGTAAATATCTCGAGGTGAATGAAAATTAAAACACAATCAAAACCTATGGGACGCAGCAAAGGCAGTGCTAAGAGGGAATTTATTGCCCTAAATGCCTATATCAGAAAAGAAGAAAAGGCAAAAATTCAGGAACTAACTGTCCACTTGGAAGAACTGGAGAAAGAACAACAAACTAACCCCAAAGCAAGCAAAAGGAAAGAAATAACAAAGATTAGAGCAGAAATAAATGAAATTGAAAACATGAAAACAATAGAGAAAATCAATAAGACCAGAAGTTGGTTCTATGAGAAAATCAATAAGATTGATGGGCCCTTAGCAAGATTGACAAAAAGAAGAAGAGAGAGGATGCAAATAAATAAGATTAGAAATGGAAGAGGAGACATAACCACTGACCTCACAGAAATAAAGGAGGTAATAACAGGATACTATGAACAACTTTACACTAATAAATACAACAATTTAGATGAAATGGACGGGTTCCTGGAAAGACATGAACAACCAACTTTGACTCAAGAAGAAATAGATGACCTCAACAAACCAATCACAAGTAAAGAAATTGAATTAGTCATTCAAAAGCTTCCTAAAAAGAAAAGTCCAGGACCAGACAGCTTCACATGTGAATTCTATCAAACATTCCAGAAAGAATTAGTACCAACTCTCCTCAAACTCTTCAAAAAAATTGAAGTGGAGGGAAAGCTACCTAATTCATTCTATGAAGCCAACATCACCCTCATACCAAAACCAGGCAAAGATATTACAAAAAAAGAAAACTACAGACCAATCTCTCTAATGAATATAGATGCAAAAATCCTCAACAAAATTCTAGTAAATCGAATCCAACAACACATTAAAAGAATTATACATCATGACCAAGTAGGATTCATCCCAGGTATGCAAGGATGGTTCAACATAAGAAAATCAATTAATGCAATACACCATATCAACAAATCAAAGCAGAAAAATCACATGATCATCTCAATTGATGCAGAGAAGGCATTTGACAAGATTCAACATCCTTTGCTGTTGAAAACACTTCAAAAGATAGGAATACAAGGGAACTTCCTTAAAATGATAGAGGGAATATATGAAAAACCCACAGCTAATATCATCCTCAATGGGGAAAAATTGAAAACTTTCCCCCTAAGATCAGGAACAAGACAAGGATGTCCACTATCACCACTATTATTCAACATTGTCTTGGAAGTTCTAGCCAGAGCAATTAGACAAGAAAAAGAAATACAAGGCATCAAAATTGGAAAGGAAGAAGTAAAACTATCACTGTTTGCAGATGATATGATATTATATGTTGAAAACCCGGAAAAATCCACAACAAAACTACTAGAGCTAATAAATGAGTACAGCAAAGTAGCAGGTTACAAGATCAACATTCAAATATCTGTAGCATTTCTATACACTAGCAATGAACAAGCTGAGGCGGAAATCAAGAAACAAATCCCATTTACAATTGCAGCTAAAAGAATAAAATACCTAGGAATAAATTTAACTAAAGAGACAAAAAAAACCTATATAAAGAAAACTACAAAAAACTGTTAAAAGAAATCACAGAACACCTAAATAGATGGAAGGGCATACCGTGTTCATGGATTGGAAGACTAAATATAGTTAAGATGTCAATCCTACCTAAATTGATTTACAGATTCAATGCAATACCAATCAAAATCCCAACAACTTATTTTTCAGAAATAGAAAAACCAATAAGCAAATTTATCTGGAAGGGCAGGGTGCCCCGAATTGCTAATAGTATCTTGAGGAAAAAAACGAAGCTGGAGTTCTCACACTGCCGGACTTTAAGGCATATTATGAAGCCACAGAGGTCAAAACAGCATGGTATTGGCATAAAGATAGATATATTGACCAATAGAATCAAATAGAGTGCTCAGATATAGACCCTCTCATCTATGGACATTTGATCTTTGATAAGGCAGTCAAGCCAACTCACCTGGGACAGAACAGTCTCTTCAATAAATGGTGCCTAGAGAACTGGATATCCATATGCAAAAGAATGAAAGAGGACCCGTATCTCACACCCTATACAAAAGTTAACTCAAAATGGATCAAAGATCTAAACATTAGGTCTAAGACCATAAAACAGTTAGAGGATAATGTAGGGAGATATCTTATGAAACTTAGAATTGGAGGTGGTTTTATGGACCTTAAACCTAAAGCAAGAACACTGAAGAAAGAAAGAAAGAAATGGGAACTCCTCAAAATTAAACACTTTTGTGCATCAAAGAACTTCATCAAGAAAGTAGAAAGACAGCCTACACAATGGGAGACAATATTTGGAAACGACATATCAGATAAAGGTCTAGTATCCAGAATTTATAAAGAGATTGTCCAACTCAACAACAAAAAGACAGCCAACCCAATTACTAAATGGGAAAAAGACTTGAACAGACGCCTCTCAGAAGAGGAAATACAAATGGCCAAAGGCACATGAAGAGATGCTCAATGCCCCTGGCCATTAGAGAAATGCAAATCAAAACCTCAATGAGATATCATCTCACACCCACCAGAATGGCCATTATCAACAAAACAGAAAATGACAAGTGCTGGAGAGGATGCAGAGAAAGAGGCACACTTATCCACTGTTGGTGGGAATGTCAAATGGTGCAACCGCTGTGGAAGGCAGTTTGACGGTTCCTCAAAAAACTGAATATAGAATTGCCATCTGACCCAGCAATACCATTGCTAGGTATCTACTCAAAGGACTTAAGGGCAAAGACACAAACAGACATTTGCACACCAATGTTTATAGCAGCATTATTTACAATTGCAAAGAGATGGAAACAGCCAAAATGTCCATCAACAGACGAGTGGCTAAACAAACTGTGGTATATACATACGATGGAATATTATGCAGCTTTAAGACAGAATAAACTTTTGAAGCATGTAATAACATGGATGGACCTAGAGAACATTATGCTGAGTAAGTCTAGCCAAAAACTAAAGGACAAATACTGTATGGTCCCACTGATGTGAACCGACATTCGAGAATAAACTCGGAATATGTCATTGGTAACAGAGACCAGCAGGAGTTAGAAACAGGGTAAGATAATGGGTAATTGGAGCTGAAGGGATACAGACTGTGCAACAGGACTAGATACAAAAACTCAAAAATGGACAGCACAATAATACCTAATTGTAATGTAATCATGTTAAAACACTGAATGAAGCTGCATCTGATCTATAGGGTTTTTTTGTTTGTTTGTTTGTTTGTGTCTTTGGGTTTTTTTTCTTTTTCCTTTTCTTTTTTTATTATTATTATTTTTTTAAATTTTTTCTCTATATTAACATTCTATATCTTTTTCTGTTGTTTTGCTAGTTCTTTTCCTAAATTGATGCAAATGTACTAAGAAATGATGATCATGCATCTATGTGATGATGTTAAGAATTACTGATTGCATATGTAGAATGGAATGATTTCTAAATGTTGTTTTAATTTCTTTTTTTTTCTTTAATTAATAAAAAAAAAGAGTGGCTGACTGTGTCCAGGGTTTTCTTGGCACATGGCAATGTCTGCTGTCCTTCTCACCAGGCTTCTTCTTTCAAATAGCACTCTCAGCTCCTGTGGGTCTTTCTAGTTTCTGCTAGGGTGCTTTGCATCTATAAATATGTGTCTTGGGTTTATGTATCTGCTGTCTGTGCTGGCTCTCCAAGCATCTGGGCATCCTCCAAATGTCTCCATTTAAAGGGCTCCAGTAAACTAAGACCCACCTTGAATGGTGGGGTCACATTTCCATGGAAATATCTAATCAAAGTTCCCGCCCATTTGTGGGTCACTTTGCCATGGAAACAACCTAATCAAAAGATCCTACCCACATTGGGTCTGCACCCGCAATATTGGATTAAAAGAACATGGCCATACTGGGGTACATAACAGTTTCAAACCCTCACAAAAAGAGTGGTATATGGGAAAAATTATCTATTGCAAGCTACAGACTATAGTTACAGTAATATCATAATATTATTTCATCAATAATATCACATTTATCCAAGTGTGCCACACCAATACTAGGGGTCAATAATGGGGGGAGATAACAGATATGGGGTGTTGGGGGTTTTCTTTTTGTGTATCTGTTATTTTTCTCACCAGAGCAATGAAAGTGGTCTAAATTTGTGGGAAACTGCTTATGGCACCAGCAGTGTGCTGGTCATCTTGTGGTCTGACGCCATCTTAGGTACTAACTCAAGTTAAGTTTCTATTTCCTCACTTTTGCTCTGCCTTTCCCCGAAATCAGCTGACCAGCCTTGGCTAATCTGCCTTTCCCAGATTAGTCTCTGCTGATTGGTTACTTTACCACAGGGTAACACCCAACCTCTGCTAATGTCTGATACAAGTTACCTCCCCTTTCTTACTACATAAATACTCTGGATTCACCCTCAATAAACGAGACTTGATCAGAATCCTGTCTTGTCTCCATTCTATGTGTCTTTTGTCCCCCATTCTCACTCCCTCCCTCAGGTCCAGGTTCGTCTGTCCCGCGGGTCGGGTCATAAATTGAGTGTGATGAGGATTGCATAACTAAGTAATGATACTGTGAGATACCAATTGTATACTTTGGGTGGAATATATGGTATGTGATCATATTTCAATAATTTCTGCAAAAAAAAAGAAAAATCATATTTCTCAAGGTCAACACGAGAATACTTAAAGACGTTGGCTCAATACTCTCAAAATTCACAGGGAAAAAATGTTTTCATATATAACACTATACCTGTGCAAACTTTTTAGAACAGCTTAAAACGCTGTGTCTCAGACAATTAACCACATGTCTCTCTCAAGATACTATTATAATGTATGCTTCTGCAGAATGAGATAATAACCAGAAAGAGGAAGACATGACCTAGGGACATTCAACCTAGAAAAGCTGAGAATAGCCGTGATCCAGAAGACCCACAGACAATCAGCACAACAGGTGCAGATGCACAGGAGGTTCTTGGAGTAAACTATCTAGAAAAAAGAGAGATCAATACAGGTGACTGGCAGATATAACAGAACTTTGAAAATTACACATATGAACATAGAAATAATGCAAATGGATAAATGTGATACTGAGAAAATGAAGAAAGGTGATCATGGTACTCTGGTAAATTGAATCATGGACCACAACAAAAGACATATTCTTAGTCATAATCTGCATCCCTGTGGATATGAACCCATTTGTAAAAACTGTGAATATGTTAAGATGAGTCAGGATGTGGACTCTCTTGTAAATAAGATTTTAAAGATCCTTTTTAGGCATGGCATCTGAATCAGGAGGGGTCTTAATCCATAATGCTGGAGACCTGTTTTAGTTTCCTCAGCTGCTCAAGACACTACTATGCATGTGCTGGCTTAAGCAATGGGAATTTATTAGCTCACAATTTTGAGTCTAGGAGAACTTCACATCAAGCCATCATCAAGGCAAGGCTTTCTTTCCAAAGACTTGCATTTGGGGCTAGTTGCCAGTGATTCTTGGTCCTTGGTTCCTCTGTCACATAGCAGCCTCTCCTGGCCTCACCCTTCTCTATGTGTTCTGTTGACCTTTAGCTTCTTGATTCCCATGGCTTTTCTTTCTGTCTGAATTTCATTCTGCTTATAAAGGACTCCAGTAATAGGATTAAGACTCCTCCTGATAGAGTTGGGTCAAATCCTGATTGAGGTAACCTCATCAAAAGTTCCTACTTTCAATGGGTTCAGACCCACAGGAATGGAATACATTTGAGAAACTGTTTTTCCAGAATACATCTCCCCAACTGACTACAAGACCTTATACAGAGAAGATCCTGCAAGCCAGAAGTCAGAGAAAAACACACTGGAAGAAACCAGTGACATAGCCATGTGACAAAAGACTGGCATCACCAGAACACTACAAACCGTAGGAGAAAGTATAGCCAGACTGATATCTTGATTTCAGACTTCTAGCCTCTAAAACCCTTAAGACCCACTGGCAAAGCAGTCCTGGAAAACTAAAGCAGCACTCTACTCAGGTTTGCAATGAGCAATATTCACATATCCATAGTAATGTGAATCTTTGATTAAACTTAAAATAGTCTCTAATTTAAAAAATTTTAGATCTATTTAGAGAGTCTATAAATGGGCTAACCACTACCAGGCTAGTACTGTCAAAAATGTGGCTTTTCCATTGATTGTATAATATGGTTGGACTGTACATATGTGGCTTTTTCTGAATAAAAGTATTTTTTTAATGTGGCTTCTTAGGACATTCATACCCTGAAAATGGTTCCACCTAAGTGGATGCCTTCATATTCTTGGCAGGTCCAGCCATGCCCATTGGGGAAGACAAATGCCATGACTCCACTGTTGTTTATTTGCAAGCTAATGCTATCTGGTTACCTCTCCCTCACCAGAGGGAGTCTGGAATCTTTCGAGGATCTCCCCCCTTAGCCATATCTTAAAGCTTGTAACCAACATTAATGAAGGACATTCATTAGTCCATTCCAAAAATGGATCCCAGGGCAATCTTTGCTTCTTTATGCAATTGATTCCCCAATGCATGCTCTCAAGAGAGCAGATATAATCTGTGCCACTCTGGGTAAAGCATGATCTGGGACTGAAAGGGGAATTCATATCCTGACTTTTGAGGTCATCGTGTCTCCTAGAACAGAAAGATCTTCAAAGTCTTTCTCTTAGCCTCCTGTTTATAGGTTCTGCTTTTAAAAGTTCAGGATGTTCAAAAACTCTGATTCATCTCAACTCTGATTTAGTGAAAGAACAGAAATAGGCAAATCCCCACTCAACCGATAAAGGGCAGGGGCAGCAGAAAACTACTTCTTACAAAGAGAAGCCCTGGAGGTTTGTGTATCTCTGTGTAATTCAGGATAGGAATTGGTGACAGAAAACATAGAAAATGCATCAAATTTTATATAATTTTGTCGCTTTCAAGAGACCTTATACTTTTGATTCCTTTCTAAGAATATTTAGGATTATAATCCCACTGTGGCCATTTGGATTGGCAAGTGAGAATGTGGGTTCCTGTTTATTGCTTCATTGATTTTACTACTCTGTGGTTGTGATGCCTGAAACATATGCAGTTGTGAATACTGAACCACTCCTGAAGACTCCAGGTTGGTGACCAGGGGGGCAAACCCATCATGGCATTGTGTGACAGTTCCTGATCCTCAGAATACTGGTTTTCCAACTGTGGACTGCAACCCACTAAGGGGGTCATGAAATCAGTTTAGTAGATTGCAATTACCATTTGAAAAATTTTAACAAAATAGAATGAAATATAAACTATAAGTTGGATCACACATAGTAAGTAAAGCAAATTCTATAAAACTCTTGCTTAAATGATATATATACATGTTTGCTGACAAAGCATATACAATGCATTATAGTCAAAAACATTTTAAAGCTGCTGCCTTGTAAATGTTTATAAAAACAATACACAGGAAAAGTTTTTAGTAAATCAATAAAGGGATGACCAGATACTTTGACTCTTTAACCCTTGACTCATAAATCAGTAGAGATTTAAAATGCTCTCAAAGTATTCCAAAATGGATCATAAGATTCACAGAGTGGGGCCATCTGTTTAGTTGCAAAAGATCATGATAACCAATTTCCTGGATGTCCCTTCTCTTGAATCTCTACTAGGGTTATATTTCTTTCAAAGGAGGAGCTGGTCAAAACAACCTTCCTGTAAGCAAGGAAAGACATCCAGATCTTAATTAGCCCTACAATCTGGCTAAGTCTTGAACATTTAAAAATACAAGTTCTTAATATTTTTAATGAAATAAAATTGTGTATGTTTTCCACCTAAATTCCCATACCCACATACACAAAATGTTTTACACATGACTTAGTGGATTGAGAGACATAGTAAATCCCCTCTAGGAATTAATGGATCCCTGGTTAAGAACTTTTGCTTTAATATTAAGCTCCGGAAATTTCTTTGGGATGCCACAGAATCTTCCTTTCCTTACAGAAAAGCAAAATTTTAGATCTAAAGAGTCTGAATGCCCTTGAGTAAGTACATGCAGATAGCTGTAATCTAATATTAACTGAACTTTAGGCAGCATATGGAACAGTTCAAATGGCAGAATGACATATTCCTAATTCACAGGTCTTTGAATTCTAATGGACTGACATGAGTAAAGAAACATGGAGGCAAGGAGCTAGCACTTTTTGGCATCAAGAGAACAAAGGGAGCCAGACCAGAAGAAAAATGAAAGATTGCTATAATTGTATGAAAAAGGAAAAGGAAAAAAGGAAGAATCAGAAAAACAGCGTTCTGAAAAGAATTGGGCAGACAAAAAGCACGGCAATGACTAGTATTTGATGGAAAATAAGGAAAGTTTATGCAGAAGAAAGAAATTATTCTAGAAGGATATTTCAGCTAATGGAGGCATTCCTTTATTAACTCATTTCACAAACTTTTTAAACATCATCTATGTGACAAACATGTGTTTCAATGCCGGCACTGGGAGATAGTCCCATGACAAGAACTCTCCTACCAAGAGCAAATGGGACGTAATCAGAGGGAAAATTCATGGTCTACCTACTTTTGTTCTCCTCAGATTTCATCTGTCCATTTCAGAGCACCTCTTCCTTTCTTGCCTTTGATTGCTGTCTCTTTATCGTCTTGATACTCAAAATTTTCTCAGCAATGAAAAATAAAACCATGTGGACCGAATTCATCCTACTCGGCCTGACAGATGTCCCTGAACTCCAGGGGGTGGTCTTCACCTTTCTTTTCCTAACCTATTTGCTCAGCATCGTCGGAAATCTGACTATCTTCATCCTCACCTTGCTGGACTCCCACCTTCACACGCCCATGTACTTCTTTCTCCGGAACTTCTCCTTCTTAGAAATTTCCTTCACTAACATCTTCATTCCCAGACTCCTAACCAGCATCATCACAGGCAACAAGAGTATCAGTTTTGCTGGCTGCTTCACTCAGTATTTCTTTGCCATATTCCTTGGGTCAACAGAGTTTTATCTTCTGGCCTCCATGTCCTATGATCGCTATGTGGCCATCTGCAAACCCTTGCATTACATGACCATAATGAACAGCAGAGTCTGCACTCAGCTCGTTCTCT
Organism: Tamandua tetradactyla; assembly: GCF_023851605.1. Lineage (NCBI taxonomy): Eukaryota > Metazoa > Chordata > Mammalia > Pilosa > Myrmecophagidae > Tamandua > Tamandua tetradactyla. The sequence goes on from NC_135333.1 coordinate 122,368,806, forward strand.
GTTCTTGGATGGCTGGGTTAATGGTTATTATACCACCAATCACCCTAATGAGCCAGCAGGACTTTTGTGACTCTAATAGACTGAATCATTATTTCTGTGACTATGAGCCCCTCCGCGAACTCTCATGTTCAGACACCAGCCTCATAGAAAAGGTTGTCTTTCTTGTAGCATCAGTGACCCTGGTGGTCACCCTAGTGCTGGTGATTCTCTCCTACACATTCATCATCAGGACTATTCTGAAGCTGCCCTCTGCCCAGCAAAGGACAAAGGCCTTTTCTACTTGTTCTTCCCACATGATTGTCATCTCTCTTTCTTATGGAGGCTGCTTCTTCATTTATATCAAGCCCTCAACAAAAGAAAGAGATGCATTCAATAAAGGAGTAGCACTACTCGTGACCTCAGTTGCCCCCATGTTGAACCCCTTCATTTATACCCTAAGGAACCAGCAGGTAAAACAAGCCTTCAAAGATACAGTCAAAAAACTTGTGAATCTTTAAAGAATTTCAGAACATAGGCTTTAATGGATATGTCCCTACTATATGCCAGACTCTCTGCCAGTTAGTAGGCAGCCAATAAAGAGTCCAACTCCAGTTCAGTGAGAAGCTTTAAAATAACCAAATTACAATCTGTTAAGTGTTAATAAAAAGAAACAAACAAGGTTTTTTTAATGAGAAATCAACTCAATCCAAGCTAGGGAATTGTAAATGTTTTCTGAAAAGATGCTATTTAAACTGAGCCTTGACAAATAAAAATAGGTTAAGCAAGTGAAAATAGGGGAGAAATGGGTAGAAAGAATACTATGAGTAAGAGCAAAAAATTAAATTGCTGAGAAATTGAGCAAATATTATTGTCCTTAATTTCAATCAGGAAGAAAAGGAGGAGGAAAAAGTATTGTGGAGATGATAGTATTATCTCTCAATGAATTTAAATCCCATTTAAAATAAATTTTTACAATGTCAAGGCATCTGAATTTGGGGCCAGATCTATGGATTTCCCAATCCTTACCATGTAGAATGTAAATGATATTGTGAAATACTGTCTGGTCTCACTGATATGAACAAACATTAGTGAATGAACTTGGAGAATTTCAGCTAAGAACAGAGACCATCAGGGGAAAGAAGTAGGGTAGATATTAGGTAACTGAAGCTGAAGGGATACAGATGGTGCACCAGGACTGATTGTAAAAATTCAGAAATGGATAGCATAATACAACCTAACTGTAATACAATAATGTTAGTACACTGAATGAAGCTGAATGTGAGAATGATAGAGGGAGGAGGGCTGCGGGCACAAATGAAATCAGAAGGGAACATAGATGATAAAGACTGAGATGATATAATCTAGGAATGCCTAGAGTGTATCATGATAGTGACTAAATTAAAAAAAATGTTTTTGCATGAGGAAGAACAAAGGAACGTCAATACTGAAGGGTGTTGAAAACGGATGGTAATTCATATTTTAAATCTTTAACTTATGTGTAAGACTAAAGCAAAAATATTTATTTGGTACAAAATTTATACTTTGACTAGTGCATTTCCTAATATAACTTATGTGGACGGTTTGATTGAACACCATAAGTACATGGAATCTTGAGTACAGATGAGATTTTGTAGGTTTGTCCAGAGTGATGCTCTGATAAATCCCAGAGTGATTTGAACAGTGAATAAAAAAGTATTTGCAAAGTCCTCTTGGGGGAATTGAGAGAAAGGGGGAGAAATTCAAATTCCCCATGTAGAGAATTCCTGATATTCTCACAAGCAATGGGGACAACCAAAGCAATAGGCTGAGCCCTGAACCTTGGGGTTTGTCATATGAAACTTATCCCCGCAAAGGATAGACTAAGCCTACTTAAAATTAGGCCAAAGAGTCACCCCCAGAGAACCTCTTATGTTGCTCAGATGTGGCCGCTCTCTCCAGCCAACACAACAAGCAAACTCACCACCCTCCCCCTGTCTACATGGGACATGACTCCCAGGGGTATAAACCTTCCTGGCAACATGGGACAGAAATCCTGGAATAAGCTGAGACTCAGCATAAACGGATTGAGAAAACCCCTAGAATGACCTGAAACTCAGCATCAGGGGATTGTGAAAAACTTCTCGACCAAAAGGGGGAAAGATTGAAATGAGACAAAATAAAGTGTTAATGACTGAGAGATATCAAACAGAGTTGAGAGGTTATCCTGGAGGCTATTCTTATGCATTAAATAGATATCACCTTGTTAGTCAAGATGTAATGGAGAGACTGGAGGGAACTGCCTGAAAATGTGGAGCAGTGTTCCAGTAGCCATGTTTCTTGAAGATGACTGTATAATGATATAGCTTTCACAATGTGACTGTGTGATTGTGAAAACCATGTGTCTGATGCTCCTTTTATCTACCTTATCAACAGATGAGTCAAACATATGGAATGGAGATGAATAATAGGGGGAACAAATGTTAAAATAAATTTGGAGTGAAATGCTGGTGATTAGTGAGGGAGAGGGGTGGTGGGTATGGTATGTATGAATTTTTTTCTGTTGTCTTTTTGTTTCTTTTTCTGAAGTGATGCAAATGTTCCCAGAAATTATCATGATGATGAATATGCAACTATGTGATGATATTGTGAATTACTGATTATACATGTAGAAAGGAATGATCAAAAGTCACGAATGTTTGCGTTTGTTTGGTGTTTTTTGGTATTTAAAAAAAATTTTAATTAATAAAAAAAGATGTTTACTAAGACATGGACATGGAAGATTCTTATAATCATTTCCCAGTCAGATACCCATTGTCACCACTATTATTCAACATTGTACTAGAAGTAGTAGGTGGGGTAATTAGACAGGACAAAGAAATAAAAGGCATCCAAATAGAAAAGGAAGTAAAAGTTTCATTATTTGCAGATTACATGATCCTATATTATAAAACTCTGAGAAATCTATGACAAAACTACTTGAGCTAATATACGAATTCAGCAAAGTGGCAGTATATAAGATTAATGTGCAAAAATCAGAAATATTTCTATACACAAGTAATGACCCATCTTAGGAGACAATTAAAGAAAAAATCCATTCAAAATAGTGACAAAAAATATCAGGTATCTAGGAATAAGCATAACCAGGGATGTCAAGGATGTGTACACAGAAAATTACAGAAAAAAATTGCTAATTAAACTAAAAATGACTGAAATAGATGGAAAGACATTCCATGCTCATGGATAGGAAAGTTGAATGTTGTTAATATGTCAATTCTACCCAAACTGATTTACATATTCAATGGAATAACAATCAAAACCCAAACAACCTCTTTGAAGACTTGGAAGAACTGGTTATCAAATTTCTTTGGAAGGGAAAGATAGTCTGAGTAGGTAAAGACATCCTAAAAAAGAAGAGCAAAGTGGGAGGACTATCGCTTCCTGACTTTAAAGCTTACTATAAAGCCACAATGGTCAAAACAGCATGGTATTGGCACAAAGAATTGCTGACCAACGGAATTTAATTGAGAGTGCAGAGATAGACCACCAAATCTACAGTCTTAGACAAGGCCACCAAATCCACTGAACTTGGACAGAATGTTCTTTTCAATAAATGGGCATAGGAGAACTGGATATCAATAGCCAAAGAATGAAAGAGGAAAGAAGACCCTATTGTACACCCTACACAAAAATTAACTCAAAATGGATTGAAGACCAAAATGTAAGAGCCAGTACCATAAAACTTCTAAAAGAAAATTCTGGGGAACATTTTCAAGATTTAGTAATAAGAGGTAGTTTCTTAAGTTTTACACCTCAAGCACATGCAACAAAAGAAAAAATAGATAAATGGGAACTCCTGAAGAACAAGAGCTTCTGTTCCTCAAAGGATTTTGTAAAAAGGTGAAGACACCATAAACTCAATGGGGGAAAATATTTGGAAACCACATATCAGTAAAGGCTTGATATCCTGTGTACATAAATAAATTATACAGCTCAACAACAAAAGAACAAACAACCCAATTTAAAATGCACCAAAGATATGAGTAGAAATTTTTCTGAAGAGCAAATACAGAAGGCTAAAAAGCACATGAAGATGCTCATTTTCATTAGCTATAGGAGAAATACAAATGAAGATGACAAAGAGATATCACCTCACACCAATAGGAATGGCTGCTATTAAACAAACAAAACTACAGATGGTGAAGAGGATGTGGAGAAATTGGAACACTTCATGTTGGTGGGAATGTATACTGGTATAGCCACTGTGGAAGAGGGTTTGACGATCTCTCAGAAAACTTAATATTGAGTTGCTCTATAACCAGGCAATACCAATACTTCGTAAATATCCAGTAAGGCTGAGGACAGTAACATGCACAGACATTTTCACACTGATGTTCATGGTGGCACTATTCGTGATTGCAAAAGATGGAAACAACGCAACTGCCCATCAACAGATGAGTGGATAAACAAAATGTGGTAAATGCAAATTATGGAATATATGCTGCAGTAAGATGATATTAGGTTCCAAAGCATATGACAACATGAATGAACCTTGAGGACATAATACTGAGTGAATTATGACATAATACTGACTTATGAGTGAAATAAGTCAGACACAGAAGGACAGATACTATATGATTTTTGCTGTTATGACTCTGGTAAAGGAAATCTCAGAGTTCATGAGGAATATGGAAGACCTAGAGATACACAGAAGATAGAGATGGAGGAAAAGCCCAAGAGGTTGAAAATACATGCAAGGGAAAGGATAGAAATGATGGTAACTAATTAGCGGGTTTGTAAGTAACATTGCCTATGAAGTTGAATATGATTGAAAGAGGATGTATAGTTCTGTGTATTCCCCTGATTAAATCTACAATTATAAATAAGTTCTCACATGAACTATTTCATTGTTTCAATAGTGGACCCAGAGTCAATAGTAGAGGTATATAGGGGGAAAACTAAAAACGCATGCTATGGCCAATAGTTAACAAGAAGACATCAACAGTACCACAGCACTAACAAGCACAACTAATTGGGGTGGGGAGGACAAGTGATAAGGGGTAGTTTTGATTTGATAGTTGGTGACTTTGTGATTGCCAGTTCTTTGTCATTATGGACCAGTGAAAAAGATCTAAAATTAAGAGTGCAGCTGATTATAAAGCCAAGCGAAGATGTGCTAATACACGGTTTGTTTATTTTGGACATTATCCATGGTGCCCAGTAGATAAACAGAGCTCAAGGACACAATGACTGAGAAGCACAATGGTGAATGGTGATACACTTATATGATGGGATATGATGCATCTGCAAAAAGGAAGGATGTCAGAGGTACACAAGGAACTGAAGAAACTTTGGGGACAAAGCATTGTGCAAAATAAGCCAGAAACAAAAGAACAAATATTCTAAGGTCGCCCTCAGAAAATATTTATAAGAAAATGGTAGCCTAGACTGCAAGCCCTCATAGCAACCACATTTAACTGAAGTTGTAGATGCATTTCTAGAGTCTGAGACACTGAGCTATATGTGTATCAGTTGATATTTTTCTGGAACTTTGAACAATACTGTAATACCTAAGGCCCAGAAATGGAATGCTGAAGCCCAAAATTTAGAACAGCTATATACAATGACAGTTAAAGTAACCAAAAAAGAGCTCCAGCCTCAATTAGTGTTTAAAATGAAGCCAATCTGGCTGGGTCTAAGGTAAATAAAAGAGAGATTTATTATGTCTATAACCTAAACTCTCTGTAACACATAATTTAAACCAACCTACCTGGACAGGTCATTAAACAACCCAAGCTCCTGGAGTCCATATTGGGAATGAGGCCTTTTACTTCTGTATAACTTAATATTATACCTGGATTCATCCTAGACTATGGTGGGCTATTAATTAAAGAGTATTGGTAGAGTCCCTTAAGGGTCCAATGGAAAATACATATACATATATATATATTTTAAATAGTTTAACTATTAAACATTCTCATCTGGGAAACCCCAAGTACCTTTTCGACCATTGGAGACTCACAATAAAACAGGCCAAGCCTTGATTTTGAGGCTTGTCCTTGTGAAACTTATTTTGGTAGTGGTGGTGCTAAGACTACCTCTACTGAGGCTTAAGAGTGGCTTCCAGAAACCTCTTTTGTTGCTCAGATGTGGCCTCTCTCTTCCCTTCAAGGAAAATCATTATCCTCCCCCCTACATGGAATATGACATACAGGGGTAAAAGTCTCCCTGGCAACGTGAGGCAGGAGTCCCCAGGATGAATCTGGTCCTGTCACAGTGGGATCGACAACAGCCTTCATGACAAAAAGAGGGAAAAGATGTGTAATGCATCAGTGGCTAAGAAAGATCAAATAGAGTCATTAGTCTATTTTGGAAGAGACTATTAACCAAGCTTCAGTTAGATAGTACTAATTGCCATGGTTTGCTAAACCCCAACCAATGTCACTCCTGTTGACTCTTAAGACCATCTAGAGCTGAAACTGAGACTCTGTAAAAGTTTCATGCACTAAATTTGCCTTCCTGGGACATATAATTCCTAGAGGGCTCCTAGATTAGATAAATCCTGGACAGAGGGATCAGCATCTCCAAGTTTATCAATTAATTTCATCCCCCTATCCTTTAGTGTGGACATCCCTTCTCAATATGAAAAGGTCAGAATGGGCATTGCCCAAAGATCCCTATAGATTGGGAGAAGGATTAAAGGAGAAGGAGGAGGTATAATAGAGAAAACAGGATTTTTAAAAAGGGTATGGTTACTGAATCACTATTAATATTCCTTCCAGCCTCCAGTGTTTTGGAGCAATGAGAAGGAAAAATGTGAAGTGGTGGAATGGTAACCCATGACAAACTCTGGGATCTGTTCTGTTACTACTTGTTGAAGTGTGTTTTAAAAATCATTGCTTTTTTTTCCTTGTTTGTTTTGTATATATGTTATATTTTACAATTTAAAAACGTTTTTGATACCTCATCTCACTGCTTGCAGCTCAGCGAGGCCTTTGGAGATACAAGAAGAAATCACCCTGGGGAAAGTTGTTGGAATCCAAAGGCCTGGAAAGAAGGCCAGCAGAGATCACCCTGTGCCTTCCTGTCTACTGGGGGAGTGGAGATAATACAGAGCAGCTCCCGGAGCCATGAGGGAGATCAAGGGACGGCGTACCCCATACTGGAACGGCTGACTATTTGGGAGAAGCAGCTCCGGTGAGATCACCAAGGGGCATGGGCTTTCCTGGGTGGGACGGCAAGCGACCGGAGTCCCTCCCTTCCACCTTCCCAGGCCAGCTGGTAGAATTGGACAGGCAGTCCCCTTAGGCCACGGCAGCTGGTGCCCCCACCACGCGAGGCCCCCCGGACCAACTGAGAGAGTTGGGTCGGAAATCCCCAGACTGTGGAGAACAGTGACCGGAGGATCCCTTCCAAACACGTGACTCCCCCGTCCGGCTGGGAGCAGTGCACTCTCCCAGGCTGCGACAGCTGGCGCCCTCCTGCCACGCTTGGCGCCCCGGGCCGAATAGCTAATTCGGCCGGACGCTCTCCCATGCTGCGGCGGCCGGCGACCCTCCCGCATTTGGAACCCCGGGCCGGCTGGCACTCTTCCAAGACGCTTCGGCTGCCGAACCTCCTCTACGGCAAGAATTTTCCAGAGTTAAAGGACCCACAGCAACTTTCACTGGTGGAACCCGTAGACAAACGTGTGCCATGAGCGCCACCTACTAGGCAGGATAAGAAAAACAGAACCCAGAGACTGTACAGAAAAATCTTTCAACCTGTGGGGTCGAACACCCAGGGAAATCTGACTAAATGCCCAGACGCCAGCAGAAGATAATGGATCACGCTCAGAAAATTGAACATATGGGCCAGTCAAACGAACAAACCAATAGTTCAAATGAGATACAGGAGCTGAGACAACTAATGCTGAATATACGAACAGAAATGGAAAACCTCTTCAAAAACGAAATCGATAAATTGAGGGAGGACATGAATAAGACATGGGCTGAACATAAAGAAGAAATAGAAAAACTGAAAAAACAAATCACAGAACTTATGGAAGTGAAAGATAAAGTAGAAAAGATGGAAAAAACAATGGATACCTACAATGACAGATTTAAAGAGACAGAAGATAGAATTAGTGATTTGGAGGATAAAACATCTGAATTCCAAAAAGAAACAGAAACTATCTGGAAAAGAATGGAAAAATTTGAACAAGGTATCAGGGAACTCAAAGACAATGTGAACCGTACAAATATATGTGTTGTGGGTGTCCCAGAAGGAGAAGAGAAGGGAAAAGGAGGAGAAAAACTAATGGAAGAAATTATCACTGAAAATTTCCCAACTCTTATGAAAGACCTAAAATTAGAGATCCAAGAAGTACAGCACACCCCAAAGAGATTAGACAGAAATAGGCATTCCCCAAGACACTTACTAGTTAGAATGTCAGAGGTCAAAGAGAAAGAGAGGATCTTGAAAGCAGCGAGAGAGAAGCAATCCATCACATACAAGGGAAACCCAATAAGACTATGTGTAGATTTCTCAGCAGAAACCATGGAAGCTAGAAGACAGTGGGATGGTATATTTAAGTTACTAAAAGAGAAAAACTGCCAGCCAAGACTCCTATATCCAGCAAAATTGTCCTTCAAAAATGAGGGAGAAATTAAAACATTCTCAGACAAAAAGTCACTGAGAGAATTTGTGACCAAGAGACCAGCTCTGCAAGAAATACTAAAGGAAGCACTAGAGTCAGATACAAAAAGACAGAAGAGAGAGGCATGGAGAAAAGTGTAGAAAGAAGGAAAGTCAGATATAATATATATAATACAAAAGGCAAAATGGTAGAGGAAAATATTATCCAAACAGTAATAACTCTAAATGTTAATGGACTGAATTCCCCAATCAAAAGACATAGACTGGCAGAATGGATTTAAAAACAGGATCCTTCTATATGCTGTCTACAGGAAACACATCTTAGACCCAAAGATAAATATAGGTTGAAAGTGAAAGGTTGGGAAAAGATATTTCATGCAAATAACAACCAGAAAATAGCAGGAGTGGCTATACTAATATCCAACAAATTAGACTTCAAATGTAAAACAGTTAAAAGAGACAAAGAAGGACACTATATACTATTAAAAGGAACAATCAAGCAAGAAGACATAACAATCATAAATATTTACGCACCAAACCAGAATGCCCCAAAATACATGAGGAATACACTGCAAACACTGAAAAGGGAAATAGACACATATACCATAATAGTTGGAGACTTCAATTCACCACTCTCATCAATGGACAGAACATCTAGACAGAGGATCAATAAAGAAATAGAGAATCTGAATATTACTATAAATGAGCTTGACTTAACAGACATTTATAGGACATTACATCCCACAACAGCAGGATACACCTTTTTCTCAAGTGCTATGGATCATTCTCAAAGATAGACCATATGCTGGGTCACAAAGCAAGTCTTAACAAATTTAAAAAGATTGAAATCATACACAACACCTTCTCGGATCATAAAGGAATGAAGTTGGAAATCAATAGGAGGTGGAGTGCCAGAAAATTCATAAATACATGGAGGCTCAACAACACACTCTTAAACAACGAGTGGGTCAAAGAAGAAATTGCAAGAGAAATTAGTAAATACCTAGAGGCAAACGAAAATGAAGACACAACATATCAAAACTTATGGGACGCAGCAAAGGCAGTGCTAAGAGGGAAATTTATTGCCCTAAATGCCTTTATCAGAAAAGAAGAAAAGGCAAAAATGCAGGAATTAACTGTCCACTTGGAAGAACTGGAGAAAGAGTAGCAAACTAACCCCAAAGCAAGCAAAAGGAAAGAAATAATGAAGATTAGAGCAGAAATAAATGAAATTGAAAACATGAAAACAATAGAGAAAATCAATAAGACCAGAAGTTGGTTCTATGAGAAAATCAACAAGATTGATGGGCCCTTAGCAAGATTGACAAAAAGAAGAAGAGAGAGGATGCAAATAAATAAGATTAGAAATGGAAGAGGAGACATAACTACTGACCTCACAGAAATAAAGGAGGTAATAACAGGATACTATGAACAACGTTACGCTAATAAATACAACAATTTAGATGAAATGGACAGGTTCCTGGAAAGACATGAACAACCAACTTTGACTCAAGAAGAAATAGACGACCTCAACAAACCAATCACAAGTAAAGAGATTGAATTAGTTATTCAAAAGCTCCCTAAAAAGAAAAGTCCAGGACCAGACGGCTTCACATGTGAATTCTATCAAACATTCCAGAAAGAATTAGTACCTACTCTCCTCAAACTCTTCAACATAATCGAAGTGGAGGGAAAACTACCTAATTCATTCTATGAAGCCAACATCACCCTCATACCAAAACCAGGCAAAGATATTACAAAAAAAGAAAACTACAGACCAATCTCTCTAATGAATACAGATGCAAAAATCCTCAATAAAATTCTAGCAAATCGAATCCAGGAACACATTAAAAGAATTATACATCATGACCAAGTAGGATTCATCCCAGGTATGCAAGGATGGTTCAACATAAGAAAATCAATTAATGCAATACACCATATCAACAAATCAAAGCAGAAAAATCACATGATCATCTCAATTGATGCAGAGAAGGCATTTGACAAGATTCAACATCCTTTCCTGTTGAAAACACTTCAAAAGATAGGAATACAAGGGAACTTCCTTAAAATGATAGAGGGAATATATGAAAAACCCACAGCTAATATCATCCTCAATGGGGAAAAATTGAAAACTTTCCCCCTAAGATCAGGAACAAGACAAGGATGTCCATTATCACCACTATTATTCAACATCATGTTGGAAGTTCTAGCCAGAGCAATTAGACAAGAAAAAGAAATACAAGGCATCAAAATTGGAAAGGAAGAAGTAAAACTATCACTGTTTGCAGACGATATGATACTATACGTAGAAAACACAGAAAAATCCACAACAAAATTATTAGAGCTAATAAATGAGTACAGCAAAGTAGCAGGCTACAAGATCAACATTCAAAAATCTGTAGCTTTTCTATACACTAGTAATGAACAAGCTGAGGTGAAAATCAAGAAATGAATCCCATTTACAATCGCAACTAAAAGAATAAAATACCTAGGAATAAATTTAACCAAAGAGACAAAAAACCTATATGAAGAAAACTACAAAAACTGCTAAAAGAAATCACAGAAGACCTAAATAGATGGAAGGGCATACCGTGTTCATGGATTGGAAGACTAAATATAATTAAGATGTCAATCCTACCTAAACTAATCTACAGATTCAATGCAATACCAATCAAAATCCCAACAACTTATTTTTCAGAATTAGAAAACCCAATAAGCAAATTTATCTGGAAGGGCAAGTTGCCCCGAATTGCTAAAAGTATCTTGAGGGAAAAAAACGAAGCTGGAGGTCTTGCACTGCCTGACTTTAAGGCATATTTTGAAGCCACAGTGGTCAAAACAGCATGGTATTGGCATAAAGATAGATATATCGACCAATGGAATCGAATAGAGTGCTCAGATATAGACCCTCTCATCTATGGACGTTTGATCTTTGATAAGGCAGTCAAGCCAACTCACCTGGGACAGAACAGTCTCTTCAATAAATGGTGCCTAGAGAACTGGATATCCATAAGTAAAAGAATGAAAGAAGACCCGTATCTCACACTTATACAAAAATTAACTCAAAATGGATCAAAGATCTAAACATTAGGTCTAAGACCATAAAACGGTTAGAGGAAAATGTAGGGAGATATCTTATGAAACTTACAACTGGAGGCGGTTTTATGGACCTTAAACCTAAAGCAAGAGCACTGAAGAAAGAAAGAAAGAAATGGGAGCTCCTCAAAATTAAACACTTTTGTGCATCAAAGAACTTCATCAAGAAAGTAGAAAGACAGCCTACACAATGGGAGACAATATTTGGAAACGACATATCAGATAAAGGTCTAGTATCCAGAATTTATAAACAGATTGTTCAACTCAACAACAAAAAGACAGCCAACCCAATTACAAAATGGGAAAAAGACTTGAACAGACACCTACCAGAAGAAGAAATACGGATGGCCAAGAGGCACATGAAGAGATGCTCAATGTCCCTGGCCATTAGAGAAATGCAAATCAAAACCACAATGAGATAGCATCTCACACCCACCAGAATGGCCGTTATCAACAAAACAGAAAATGACAAGTGCTGGAGAGGATGCGGAGAAAGAGGCACACTTATCCACTGTTGGTGGGAATGTCAAAGGGTGCAACCACTGTGGAAGGCAGTTTGGCGGTTCCTCAAAAAGCTGAATATAGAATTGCCATACGACCCAGCAATACCATTGCTAGGTATCTACTCAAAGGACTTAAGGGCAAAGACACAAAAGGACATTTGCACACCAATGTTTATAGCAGCGTTATTTACAATTGCAAAGAGATGGAAACAGCCAAAATGTCCATCAACAGAAGAATGGCTAAACAAACTGTGGTATATACATACGATGGAATATTATGCAGCTTTAAGACAAGATAAACTTATGAACCATGTAATAACATGGATGGACCTAGAGAACATTATGCTGAGTAAGTCTAGCCAAAAACTAAAGGACAAATACTGTATGGTCCCACTGATGTGAACGGACATTCGAGGATAAACTTGAAATATGTCATTGGTAACAGAGTTCAGCAGGAGTTAGAAACAGGGTAAGACAATGGGTAATTGAAGCTGAAGGGATACAGACTGTGCAACAGGACTAGATACAAAAACTCAAAAATGGACAGCTCAATAATACCTAATTGTAAAGTAATCATGTTAAAACACTGAATGAAGCTGCATCTGAGCTATAGGGTTTTTTTTGTTTTTGTTTGCTTGTTTGTTTATTTGTTGTTGTTGTTTTTTACTATTATTACTACTTTTATTTCTTTTCTTTATATTAACATTTTATATCTTTTTCTGTTGTGTTGCTAGTTCCTCTAAACCGATGCAAATGTACTAAGAAACGATGATCATCCATCTATGTGATGATGCTAAGAATTACTGAGTGCATATGTAGAACGGTATGATTTCTAAATGTTGTGTTAATTTCTTTTTTTTTCTTTCCGTTAATAAAAAAATAAAAAATAAAAAAAAACGTTTTTAAGAAAAAACTCCTGAAATGGCAGAGAAAACAGATCATGATTCTTAATAAAACATTTAAATACAAAATTGAGGATGCATATCTCTGCCCTCAACTACAGCAGAAATACCAGGAAAGGAATGCCAGTCTGAGAACGTGGAGTCCTGGTTTCTGATTCTTGCCCTGTCAATAATCATATAGCTGATCTTGGCCAGTCATGCCCTCTCTGACCACAATTTCATTATCTATGAACTGCTCATCTCACAGATTATTGTGAGGGGAAAAATGCAGTCCTAGAAAAATGTTTTGAAGATGTAAAAATTCTACATGAATGCAAATTATTATTTCCTCCATTAATTGGGGCTGAAATACTGGTATGTGACACACCACAAATGTGAGTTAACCGATGGATTCATATTTCAGTTTTTGAACTGTACTATTTCAGTAGATGGCAATGGTATATAATCCCAAAATACTGTAGTCCCAAAGCACTATCGCCCTCTTTGCCATATCCCTGTTGTACTTCTGTATTCCCTGTATTTGCTTTATCCAACATCAGACTAATAACTTGTTTGACCATTAGATGGCACTACTTACAAGAAGAGCTTAGGTTCTTCAGAAACAGCATTGTTTCCCGCTAAGGAGCAAATGTTTGTTTTTAACTTTTTATTTTTTGCAAATCATTATTATAAAAGCCATATGTTCATTGTGAAAATATATCAAACGGTGTTTCAAATAAAAAGCAGATCCACCATTTCTGATAAGCCTATATATATATAATGATGATGTTTCATGACCCAGTAGGGTTTATCACAGGAATACAACATGGTTTAACATTGAAAATCCTTCACTATAATTAACCATATTAACAAAAGAAAAACTATGGCTATCTGAATAGACGCAGGTAAATATCTGATAAAATACAACATCCATTCCTGATTAAAGTTTGGAACAAACTAGGACTAGAAAAGAACTGCCTCATCTCGATAAACAGCATCTATGAAAAGCCTGCAAGTAACATCATATTTAATGAAGACATACCGAATCCTTTCTCCCTAAGGTCAGGAACAAGACAGCGGTGTCTCTTCTGACCGGTTTTATTTCAACATCGCACTAGAGATTCTAGCAAATGCAGCCAGGCAAAAAAAGAAATAAAAGACATTTAAACTGAAAAGGAAGAAATAAAATTGTCTCTATTCACAGATGAAAGGATCAAGGTAAAAAATTCAGTTGTGTATACAAAAAAAGGTTCTAGACCAAATAAATAAATTTAGCAAGTTAGCAGGTTAAAAAATCAATACACAAAGAGAATCTTATTTTGAAATACTAGTAATAAACAAGAAATGGAAATTTATAAAAAGCAATGACATTTACAATAGCATAAAATATGTTAAATACTTGGAGGTAAATCTGACAAGAGAAAGACCTATACATTGAAAACAGTATTGATATTGCTGAGAGAAATTAAAGACCAACATAAAGGCAGAGATATTTCTTGTTCACTATCAGAAGATTCAATATTAAGCCTTCTTAATTCTTCCCTGATTAGTTTATGAATGCAATGCAATATCAATAAAAATGCTAGTAGGCATTTTTCTAGATATTGACAAACTGATTTAAAATTCATATGGAAATGAAAAAGAACTAGAACAGCAAAACAAGCTCTGAAAAAGAAGAGAATATTTGGAAGGCTAAAACTCCCTGATTTAAAGAATTATTTTAAAGCTCAATAAAGCAAAGGACTGGCATTCTGAAAAACAAATATATTAAAGGAACACAAAAGACAATTCACAACAGAACAGTCTCTTCAACACATGGTGTTGGGAAAACTGGACACCCATAACCAAAAGAATGAAACAGGACCCCTGTCACACACCCTATTCAAAAACTAACTCAAAATGAACCAGAGACCTAAATATAATAACTGGGTATCATGAAACTCCTAAAAGAAAGTATAGGGAAACATCTTCAAGATCTAGTGATAGGCTGTATTTTCTTAGACTTTATACCTAAAGCACAAGCAACAAATGTAAAAACATATAAATGGCGCCCACGCCCCGCAGCAGCCGAGCCGCCCGCCCTCCCTCTCCCCTCTCTCTCTCCGCCGGCCCGCCCTCCCTCTCCCCTCTCTCTCTCCGCCGGCCCGCCGCGCGGCGCCCACGCCCCGCAGCAGCCGAGCCGCCCACCCTCCTTCTCCCCTCTCCTCCCCCTCCTGCTCCGGCTGCTCTCCAACCACCACGGTGCCCTCTTCCCCCGCCTTCACCGTGCTCCTCCGCCACCAGCCTCGACAGCCTTGCCGCCCTCACCTTTCCTCCTCCAGAACAGCTACTGGGGGAGTGGAGACAACACAGAGCAGCTCCCGGAGCCACGAGGGAGATCAAAGGGACAGCGTACCCCATCCTGGAACGGCTGACTATCTGGGAGAACCAGCTCCGGTGAGATCACCAAGGGGCACGGGCTTTCCTGGGTGGGACGGCAAGCGACCGGAGTCCCTCCCTTCCACCTTCCTGGGCCAGCTGGTAGAATTGGACAGGCGGTCCCCTTAGGCCACGGCAGCTGGTGCCCCCACTACACGAGGCCCCCCGGAACAACTGAGATAGTTGGGTCGGAAATCCCCAGACCGCGGAGAACAGTGACCGGGGGATCCCTTCCAAACACGTGACTCCCCCGTCGGCTGGGAACAGTGTACTCTCCCGGGCTGCGACAGCTGGCGCCCTCCCGCCACGCTTGGTGCCCCGGGCCGACTGGCTAATTTGGCCGGACGCTCTCCTGTGCTGCGACGGCCGGCGACCCTCCCCGCGTTTGGAACCCCGGGCCGGCTGGCATTCTTCCAAGACGCTTCGGTTGCCGAACCTCCCCTACGGCGAGAGTTTTCCAGAGTTGAGGGACCCACAGCAACTTTCGCTGGTGGAACCCACAGACAGGCGTGTGCCACGAGCGCCACCTACTGGGCAGGATAGGAAGAACAGAATCCAGAGATTGCGCAGAAAAATCTTTCAACCAGTGGGGTCGAACACCCGGGGAAATCTGACTAAATGCCCAGACGCCAGCAGAAGATAACGGATCATGCTCAGAAAATTGAACATATGGGCCAGTCAAACGAACAAACCAATAGTTCAAATGAGATACAGGAGCTGAGAAAACTAATGCTGAATATACGAACAGAAATGGAAAACCTCTTCAAAAACGAAATCGATAAATTGAGGGAGGACATGAAGAGGACATGGGCTGAACATAAAGAAGAAATAGAAAAACTGAAAAAACAAATCACAGAACTTATGGAAGTGAAAGATAAAGTAGAAAAGATGGAAAAAACAATGGATACCTACAATGACAGATTTAAAGAAACAGAAGATAGAATTAGTGATTTGGAGGATGAAACATCTAAATTCCAAAAAGAAACAGAAACTATCCGGAAAAGAATGGAAAAATTTGAACAAGGTATCAGGGAACTCAAGGACAATATGAACCGTACAAATATACGTGTAGTGGGTATCCCAGAAGGAGAAGAGAAGGGAAAAGGAGGAGAAAAACTAATGGAAGAAATTATCACTGAAAATTTCCCAACTCTTATGAAAGACCTAAAATTACAGATCCAAGAAGTGCAGTGCACCCCAAAGAGATTAGACACAAATAGGCGTTCCCCAAGACACTTACTAGTTAGAATGTCAGAGGTCAAAGAGAAAGAGAGGATCTTGAAGGCAGCGAGAGAAAAACAATCCGTCACATACAAGGGAAACCCAATAAGACTATGTGTAGATTTCTCAGCAGAAACCATGGAAGCTAGAAGACAGTGGGATGATATATTTAAGTTACTAAAAGAGAAAAACTGCCAGCCAAGACTCCTATATCCAGCAAAATTGTCCTTCATAAATGAGGGAGAAATTAAAACATTCTCAGACAAAAACTCACTAAGAGAATTTGTGACCAAGAGACCAGCTCTGCAAGAAATACTAAAGGAAGCACTAGAGTCAGATACAAAAAGACAGAAGAGAGAGACATGGAGAAAAGTGTAGAAAGAAGGAAAGTCAGATATGATATATATAATACAAAAGGCAAAATGGTAGAGGAAAATATTATCCAAACAGTAATAACCCTAAATGTCAATGGACTGAATTCCCCAATTAAAAGACATAGACTGGCAGAATGGATTAAAAAACAGGATCCTTCTATATGCTGTCTACAGGAAACACATCTTAGACCCAAAGATAAATATAGGTTGAAAGTGAAAGGTTGGGAAAAGATATTTCATGCAAACAACAACCAGAAAAGAGCAGGAGTGGCTATACTAATATCCAACAAATTAGACTTCAAATGTAAAACAGTTAAAAGAGACAAAGAAGGACACTATATACTATTAAAAGGAACAATTAAGCAAGAAGACATAACAATCATAAATATTTATGCACTGAACCAGAATGCCCCAAAATACGTGAGGAATACACTGCAAACACTGAAGAGGGAAATAGACACATAACATAATAGTTGGAGACTTCAATTCACCACTCTCATCAATGGACAGAACATCTACACAGAGGATCAATAAAGAAATAGAGAACCTGAATATTACTATAAATGAACTTGACTTAACAGACATTTATAGGACATTACATCCCACAACAGCAGGATACACCTTTTTTTCAAGTGCTCATGGATCATTCTCAAAGATAGACCATATGCTGGGTCACAAAGCAAGTCTTAACAAATTTAAAAATATTGAAATCATACACAACACTTTCTCGGATCATAAAGGAATGAAGTTGGAAATCAATAATAGGCGGAGGGCCAGAAAATTCATAAATACATGGAGGCTCAACAACACACTCTTAAACAACAAGTGAGTCAAAGAAGAAATTGCAAGAGAAATTAGTAAATACCTAGAGGCAAATGAAAATGAAGACACAACATATCAAAACTTATGGGACGCAGCAAAGGCAGTGCTAAGAGGGAAATTTATTGCCCTAAATGCCTTTATCAGAAAAGAAGAAAAGGCAAAAATGCAGGAATTAACTGTCCACTTGGAAGAACTGGAGAAAGAACAGCAAACTAATCCCAAAGCAAGCAAAAGGAAAGAAATAACAAAGATTAGAGCAAAATAAATGAAATTGAAAACATGAAAACAATAGAGAAAATCAATAAGACCAGAAATTGGTTCTATGAGAAAATCAACAAGATTGATGGGCCCTTAGCAAGATTGACAAAAAGAAGAAGAGAGAGGATGCAAATAAATAAGATTAGAAATGAAAGAGGAGACATAACTACTGACCTCACAGAAATAAAGGAGGTAATAACAGGATACTATGAACAACTTTATGCTAATAAATACAACAATTTAGAAGAAATGGACAGGTTCCTGGAAAGACATCAACAACCAACTTTGACTCAAGAAGAAATAGACGACCTCAACAAACCAATCACAAGTAAAGAGATTGAATTAGTTATTCAAAAGCTCCCTAAAAAGAAAAGTCCAGGACCAGACGGCTTCACATGTGAATTCTATCAAACATTCCAGAAAGAATTAGTACCTACTCTCCTCAAACTCTTCAACATAATCGAAGTGGAGGGAAAACTACCTAATTCATTCTATGAAGCCAACATCACCCTCATACCAAAACCAGGCAAAGATATTACAAAAAAAGAAAACTACAGACCAATCTCTCTAATGAATACAGATGCAAAAATCCTCAATAAAATTCTAGCAAATCGTATTCAACAACACATTAAAAGAATTATACATCATGACCAAGTAGGATTCATCCCAGGTATGCAAGGATGGTTCAACATAAGAAAATCAATTAATGTAATACACCATATCAACAAATCAAAGCAGAAAAATCACATGATCATCTCAATTGATGCAGAGAAGGCATTTGACAAGATTCAACATCCTTTCCTGTTGAAAACACTTCAAAAGATAGGAATACAAGGGAACTTCCTTAAAATGATAGAGGGAATATATGAAAAACCCACAGCTAATATCATCCTCAATGGGGAAAAATTGAAAACTTTCCCCCTAAGATCAGGAACAAGACAAGGATGTCCACTATCACCACTATTATTCAACATTGTCTTGGAAGTTCTAGCCAGAGCAATTAGGCAAGAAAAAGAAATACAAGGCATCAAAATTGGAAAGGAAGAAGTAAAACTATCACTGTTTGCAGACGATATGATACTATATGTAGAAAACCCAGAAAAATCCACAACAAAATTACTAGAGCTAATAAATGAGTACAGCAAAGTAGCAGGCTACAAGATCAACATTCAAAAATCTGTAGCTTTTCTATACACTAGTAATGAACAAGCTGAGGCGGAAATCAAGAAACGAATCCCATTTACAATTGCAACTAAAAGAATAAAATACCTAGGAATAAATTTAACCAAAGAGACAAAAAACCTATATAAAGAAAACTACAAAAAACTGTTAAAAGAAATCACAGAAGACCTAAATAGATGGAAGGGCATACCGTGTTCATGGATTGGAAGACTAAATATAGTTAAGATGTCAATCCTACCTAAATTGATTTACAGATTCAATGCAATACCAATCAAAATCCCAACAACTTATTTTTCAGAAATAGAAAAACCAATAAGCAAATTTATCTGGAAGGGCAGGGTGCCCCGAATTGCTAAAAACATCTTGAGGAAAAAAAACGAAGCTGGAGGTCTCGCGCTGCCTGACTTTAAGGCATATTATGAAGCCACAGTGGTCAAAACAGCATGGTATTGGCATAAAGATAGATATATCGACCAATGGAATCGAATAGAGTGCTCAGATATAGACCCTCTCATCTATGGACATTTGATCTTTGATAAGGCAGTCAAGCCAACTCACCTGGGACAGAGCAGTCTCTTCAATAAATGGTGCCTAGAGAACTGGATATCCATATGCAAAAGAATGAAAAAAGACCCATCTCTCACACCCTATACAAAAGTTAACTCAAAATGGATCAAAGATCTAAACATTAGGTCTAAGACCATAAAACAGATAGAGGAAAATGTTGGGAGATATCTTATGGATCTTACAACTGGAGGTGGTTTTATGGACCTTAAACCTAAAGCAAGAACACTGAAGAAGGAAATAAATAAATGGGAGCTCCTCAAAATTAAACACTTTTGTGCATCAGAGAACTTCATCAAGAAAGTAGAAAGACAGCCTACACAATGGGAGACAATATTTGGAAACGACATATCAGATAAAGGTCTAGTATCCAGAATTTATAAAGAGATTATTCAACTCAACAACAAAAAGACAGCCAACCCAATTACAAAATGGGAAAAAGACTTAAACAGACACCTACCAGAAGAAGAAATACGGATGGCCAAGAGGCACATGAAGAGATGCTCAATGTCCCTGGCCATTAGAGAAATGCAAATCAAAACCACAATGAGATATCATCTCACACCCACCAGAATGGCCATTATCAACAAAACAGAAAATGACAAGTGCTGGAGAGGATGCGGAGAAAGAGGCACACTTATCCACTGCTGGTGGGAATGTCAAAGGGTGCAACCACTGTGGAAGGCAGTTTGGCGGTTCCTCAAAAAGCTGAATATAGAATTGCCATACAACCCAGCAATACCATTGCTAGGTATCTACTCAAAGGACTTAAGGACAAAGACACAAACGGACATTTGCACACCAATGTTTATAGCAGCGTTATTTACAATTGCAAAGAGATGGAAACAGCCAAAATCTCCATCAACAGAAGAGTGGCTAAACAAACTGTGGTATATACATACAATGGAATATTATGCAGCTTTAAGACAAGATAAACTTATGAACCATGTAATAACATGGATGGACCTAGAGAATATTATGCTGAGTGAATCCAGCCAAAAACTAAAGGACAAATACTGTATGGTCCCACTGATGTGAACGGACATTCGAGAATAAACTTGAAATATGTCATTGGTAACAGAGTTCAGCAGGAGTTAGAAACAGGGTAAGACAATGGGTAATTGAAGCTGAAGGGATACAGACTGTGCAACAGGACTAGATACAAAAACTCAAAAATGGACAGCACAATAATACCTAATTGTAAAGTAATCATGTTAAAATACTGAATGAAGCTGCATCTGAGCTATAGGGTTTTTTTTCTTTTTGTTTGCTTGTTGGTTTGTTTGTTGTTGTTGTTTTTTACTATTACTACTACTTTTATTTCTTTTCTTTATATTAACATTTTATATCTTTTTCTGTTGTGTTGCTAGTTCCTCTAAACCGATGCAAATGTACTAAGAAACAATGATCATGCATCTATGTGATGATGTTAAGAATTACTGAGTGCATATGTAGAATGGTATGATTTCTAAATGTTGTGTTAAATTCTTTTTTTTTTCTTTCCGTTAATAAAAAAAAATAAAAAAATAAAAAAAACATATAAATGAGAACTCCTCAAACTCAAATACAGAAGTGCTTCAAAGGACTTTGACAAAAGGGTGAAAAGGCAACTGACACAATAGGAGAAAATATTTGGAAACCACATATCTGAAAATGGTTTGATATCAAAAATATATAAAGAAATTCTACAACTCAACTATAAAAAGACAAACAACCCAACTAAAAAAAAATGGGCAAGACATGAATAGATGTTTTTTCCAAAAAAAAGAAATACAAATGTCTAAAAAAGTACATGAAGAGATGTTCATCTTCATTAGCTATAGGAAAATGCATATCAAAACCACAATGAGATATCATTTCACACCCAAGAATGGCCACTATTAATCAAGCAAGAAATTACAAACATTGGAAAGGATGTAGACAAATAGGAAAACTTGTTCACTGTGGGTGGGAATGGTACGGCTGCTATGGAAGAGTTTGACAGTTCCTTTAAAAACTAAATATCGAGTGCCCTACGACACGGCATATACTGCTACTCAACACATGCCCATAACTTCTGAAAGCAGGGACATGAACAGACATTTGCACATTATTGTTCATAGCAGAACTATGCACAATTGCCAAGACAGAAACAATCCAAGTGTCATTAACAGATGAGTGAATAAACAAAATGTAGTAAGGTTCTCGTGAGGTAAATATTATGCAACAATAAGAAGTAACAGGGTGGGCCACAGTGGTCAGCAGGCAGGGTACTGGGGACCCAGGTTCAATTCCCAGTACCTGACCATGAAAAAAAAACTAACAAGTGATGATGAATGCACAGCTCTATGATATTACTGTGAGCTGCTAATTGTACACTCTGGATGATTATACTGTATGTGAGTATATAGCTCAATAAAAATTAATTAAATTTTTTTAAATGAAGTAATGAGGTCCTGAAGCATGCCACAACATGGATGAATCTTGAGGATATAATGCAGAGTGAAATAAGTCAGACACAAAAGGACAGCTACTGTATGATTTTATTAATATGAATTAAATAGAATATGTAAACTCACAGTTTTAAAACATACCTAGGGATAAGCAGAAGCTAGAGAAGGGGGAACAGTAACCTAATATACAGTGTTTTTACAAGATTGAATCTAATATACAGTGTTTTTACAAGACGTAATGGTAGCTCAATTTTGTGATTACAAGTAATGTGCTGTATCCGTAACTGACTTTGGTTGAAAGGGTTTTTTTTAAGTCATGTACATCATCGATAACATTACAAATATAAGTTATTGCATGAATTATTACAAAGGTACAAAACTTGTATTAAGGAGTCAATTTGGTTTGCTAAAGATACCAGAAATGGATTGACTTTTATAAAGGGGATTTATTAAGTTCCAAGTTACAATTCCAAGGCTGTGAAAATATCCAAATTAAGGCACCAACAAGAGGATAACTTCTTTCAAGAGCAGCCGATTGTGGACAGGGTTTTCCTGGCACATGGCAATGTCTGCTGTCCTTCTCTCCAGGCTTCTGCTTTCAAATGGCTCTCTGAGCTCCTGTGGGTCTTTCTAGCTTCTGCTGGGGTGCTTTGTATCTCTAAATATGTGTCTTGGGTTTATCTCTCTGCTCTCTGTGCTGGCTCACCAAGCATCTGTGCATCCTCCAAATGTCTTCATTTTAAAGGACTCCAGTAAACTAAGACCCACCTTGAATGGGTGCGTCACATTTCCATGAAAATATTCAATCAAAGTTCCCACCCATTTGTGGGTCACATCCCCATGGAAACAATCTAATCAAAAGATCCTACCCACAATGAGTCTGCACCCATAATATTGGATTAAAAGGGCGTGGCTTTACCAGGGTCATAACACTTTCAAACCCACACAAACAGTGGTATGTGGGAAAAACTATCTATTGCAAGCTACAGACTATAGTTAACAGCAATATCATAATATTATTTCATCAATAGTAACAGGTGTGCCACACCAATACTAGGGATCAATAATGGGGTTAGATAACAGATATGGGGTGTTGGGGGGTTTCTTTTTGTGTGTCTGTTATTTTCCTCTTCAGAGAAATGAGAATAGTCTAAATTGAGTGTGATGATGATTGCATAACTAAGTGATGATACTGTGAGATGCTGATTGTATACTTTGGGTGGAATATATGGTATGTGATTATATCTCAATAATTTCTGCAAAAAAAACGAAAAATCATATTTCTCAAGGTCAACACGAGAATACTTAAAGACGTTGGTTCAATACTCTCAAAATTCACATGGAAAAACATTTTCATATGTAACACTATACCTCGCCAAACTTTTTAGAAGTTTAAAATGCTGTGCCTCAGAAAATTAACCACACATCTCTCTCAAGATACTATTATAATGTATGCTTCTGCAGAATCAGATAATAACCAGAAAGAGGAAGACATGACCTAGGGACAGTCAACCTGGGGAAGCTGAGAATAGCTGTGATCCAGAAGACCCACAGACAATCAGCACAACAGGTGCAGATGCACAGGAGGTTCTTGGAGTAAACTATCTAGAAAAAAGAGAGATCAATACAGGTGACTGGCAGACACAACAGAACTTTGAAAATTACACATATGAACATAGAAATAATGCAAATGGATAAATGTGATACTGAGAAAATGAAGAAAGGTGATCATGGTACTCCAGTAAATTGAATCATGGACCACAACAAAAGACATATTTTTAAACTTAATCTGCATCCCTGTGGATATGAACCCATTCGTAAAAACTGTGAATATGTTAAGATGAGTCAGGATGTGGACTCATTTGTAAATAGGATTTTAAAGATCCTTTTTAGGTATGGCATCTGAATCAGGAGGGGTCTTAATCCATAATACTGGAGGCCTGTTTTAGTTTCCTCAGCTGCTCAAGACACTATCATGCAATGTGTTGGCTTAAGCAATGGGAATTTATTAGCTCACAATTTTGAGGGTAGGAGAAGTTCATATCAAAGCATCACCAAGACGATGCTTTCTTTCCAAAGACTTGCATTCTGGGGCTGGTTGCCAGTGATTCTTGGTCCTTGGTTCCTCTGTCACATAGCAGCCTCTCCTGGCCTCTCCCTTCTCTATGTGTTCTGTTGACCTTTAGCTTCTTGCTTCCCATGGCTTTTCTTTCTGTCTGAATTTCATTCTGCTTATAAAGGACTCCAGTAATAGGATTAAGACTCCTCCTGATAGAGTTGGGTCAAATCCTAATTGAAGTAACCTCATCAAAAGTTCCTACTTTCAATGGGTTCACACCCACAGGAATGGAATACATTTGAGAAACTGTTTTTCTGGAATTCATGTCCCTAACTGACTACAAGACCTTATACAGAGAAGATCCTGCAAGCCAGAAGTCAGAGAAAAACACACTGGAAGAAACCAGTGACATAGCCATGTGACAAAGGACTACCATTACCAGAACACTACAAACCCCAGGAGAAAGTATAGCCAGACTGATATCTTGATTTCAGACTCTAGCCTCTAAAATGTATAAGTCCCACTGTCATACTAGTCTTGGAAAACTAAAACACCACTCTACTCAGGTTTGCAATGAACAATATTCACATATCCATAATAATGTAAATCTTTGATTAAACTTAAAAGAGTGATCTAATTTTAAAAAGTGCTTTAGCTATTTAGACAGTCTATAAATAGACTTACCGTTACCAGGCTAGTGATGTCGAAAATGTGGCTTTTCCATTGATTGTATAATATGTTTGGACTGTACATATGTGGCTTTTTCTCAATAAAAATATTTTTCTAAAGTGGCATTTTAGGACATTCATACCCCGAAAATGGTTCCACCTAAGTGGATGCCTTCGTATTCTTGGCAGTCAGGTCATGCCCATTGGGGAAGACAAATGCCATGACTCCACTGCTGTTTCTTTGCAAGCTAATGCACTCTGGTTACCTCTCCCTCACCACCTCTGCAAGGTAATCTTTCCAGGACCTCCACCCCTCAGCCATATCTTTTAAGTTTGTTGCCAACATTAACAAAGGACACTCATTAGTCCATTCCAAAGATGGATCCCAGGGCAATCTTTGCTTTTTTATGCAACTGATTCCCCAGTGCATGCTCTCAAGAGAGCAGATATAATCTGTGCCACTCTGGGTAAAGCATGATCTGGGACTGAAAGGGGAATTCATATCCTGACTTTTGAGGTCATCGTGTCTCCTAGAACAGAAAGATCTTCAAAGTCTTTCTCTTAGCCTCCTGTTTATAGGTTCTGCTTTTAAAAGTTCAGGATGTTCAAAAACTCTGATTCATCTCAACTCTGATTTAGTGGAAGAACAGAAATAGACAAATCCCTACTCAACCGATAAAGGGCAGGGGCAGCAGAAAACTACTTCTTACAAAGAGAAGCCCTGGAGGTTTGTGTATCTCTGTGTAATGTAGGATAGGAATTGGTGACAGAAAACAGAAAATGCAACAAATTTTATATAGTTTTGTCTTTTACATGTGACCTTATACTTTTGATTCTCTTCTAAGAAAATTTAGGATCATAATCCTACTGTGGCCATCTGGATTGTCAAGTGAGAATGTGGGTTCCTGTTTATTTCTTCATTGATTTTACTACTCTGTGGTTGTGATGCCTGAAACACATGCAGTTGTGAATACTGAACCACTCCTGAAGACTCCAGGTTGGTGACCAGGGGGGCAAACCCATCATGGCATTGTGTGACAGTTCCTGATCCTCAGAATACTGGTTTTCCAACTGTGGACTGCAACCCACTAAGGGGGTCATGAAATCAGTTTAGTAGATTGCAATTACCATTTGAAAAATTTTAACAAAATAGAATGAAATATAAACTATAAGTTGGATCACACATAGTAAGTAAAGCAAATTCTATAAAACTCTTGCTTAAATGATATATATACATGTTTGCTGACAAAGCATATACAATGCATTATAGTCAAAAACATTTTAAAGCTGCTGCCTTGTAAATGTTTATAAAAACAATACACAGGAAAAGTTTTTAGTAAATCAATAAAGGGATGACCAGATACTTTGACTCTTTAACCCTTGACTCATAAATCAGTAGAGATTTAAAATGCTCTCAAAGTATTCCAAAATGGATCATAAGATTCACAGAGTGGGGCCATCTGTTTAGTTGCAAAAGATCATGATAACCAATTTCCTGGATGTCCCTTCTCTTGAATCTCTACTAGGGTTATATTTCTTTCAAAGGAGGAGCTGGTCAAAACAACCTTCCTGTAAGCAAGGAAAGACATCCAGATCTTAATTAGCCCTACAATCTGGCTAAGTCTTGAACATTTAAAAATACAAGTTCTTAATATTTTTAATGAAATAAAATTGTGTATGTTTTCCACCTAAATTCCCATACCCACATACACAAAATGTTTTACACATGACTTAGTGGATTGAGAGACATAGTAAATCCCCTCTAGGAATTAATGGATCCCTGGTTAAGAACTTTTGCTTTAATATTAAGCTCCGGAAATTTCTTTGGGATGCCACAGAATCTTCCTTTCCTTACAGAAAAGCAAAATTTTAGATCTAAAGAGTCTGAATGCCCTTGAGTAAGTACATGCAGATAACTGTAATCTAATATTAACTGAACTTTAGGCAGCATATGGAACAGTTCAAATGGCAGAATGACATATTCCTAATTCACAGGTCTTTGAATTCTAATGGACTGACATGAGTAAAGAAACATGGAGGCAAGGAGCTAGCACTTTTTGGCATCAAGAGAACAAAGGGAGCCAGACCAGAAGAAA
This sequence comes from Tamandua tetradactyla, assembly GCF_023851605.1. NCBI lineage: Eukaryota > Metazoa > Chordata > Mammalia > Pilosa > Myrmecophagidae > Tamandua > Tamandua tetradactyla. Next base: position 122,395,972 of record NC_135333.1, read on the forward strand.
AATGAAAGATTGCTATAATTGTATGAAAAAGGAAAAGGAAAAAAGGAAGAATCAGAAAAACAGCGTTCTGAAAAGAATTGGGCAGACAAAAAGCACGGCAATGACTAGTATTTGATGGAAAATAAGGAAAGTTTATGCAGAAGAAAGAAATTATTCTAGAAGGATATTTCAGCTAATGGAGGCATTCCTTTATTAACTCATTTCACAAACTTTTTAAACATCATCTATGTGACAAACATGTGTTTCAATGCCGGCACTGGGAGATAGTCCCATGACAAGAACTCTCCTACCAAGAGCAAATGGGACGTAATCAGAGGGAAAATTCATGGTCTACCTACTTTTGTTCTCCTCAGATTTCATCTGTCCATTTCAGAGCACCTCTTCCTTTCTTGCCTTTGATTGCTGTCTCTTTATCGTCTTGATACTCAAAATTTTCTCAGCAATGAAAAATAAAACCATGTGGACCGAATTCATCCTACTCGGCCTGACAGATGTCCCTGAACTCCAGGGGGTGGTCTTCACCTTTCTTTTCCTAACCTATTTGCTCAGCATCGTCGGAAATCTGACTATCTTCATCCTCACCTTGCTGGACTCCCACCTTCACACGCCCATGTACTTCTTTCTCCGGAACTTCTCCTTCTTAGAAATTTCCTTCACTAACATCTTCATTCCCAGACTCCTAACCAGCATCATCACAGGCAACAAGAGTATCAGTTTTGCTGGCTGCTTCACTCAGTATTTCTTTGCCATATTCCTTGGGTCAACAGAGTTTTATCTTCTGGCCTCCATGTCCTATGATCGCTATGTGGCCATCTGCAAACCCTTGCATTACATGACCATAATGAACAGCAGAGTCTGCACTCAGCTCGTTCTCTGTTCTTGGATGGCTGGGTTAATGGTTATTATACCACCAATCACCCTAATGAGCCAGCAGGACTTTTGTGACTCTAATAGACTGAATCATTATTTCTGTGACTATGAGCCCCTCCGCGAACTCTCATGTTCAGACACCAGCCTCATAGAAAAGGTTGTCTTTCTTGTAGCATCAGTGACCCTGGTGGTCACCCTAGTGCTGGTGATTCTCTCCTACACATTCATCATCAGGACTATTCTGAAGCTGCCCTCTGCCCAGCAAAGGACAAAGGCCTTTTCTACTTGTTCTTCCCACATGATTGTCATCTCTCTTTCTTATGGAGGCTGCTTCTTCATTTATATCAAGCCCTCAACAAAAGAAAGAGATGCATTCAATAAAGGAGTAGCACTACTCGTGACCTCAGTTGCCCCCATGTTGAACCCCTTCATTTATACCCTAAGGAACCAGCAGGTAAAACAAGCCTTCAAAGATACAGTCAAAAAACTTGTGAATCTTTAAAGAATTTCAGAACATAGGCTTTAATGGATATGTCCCTACTATATGCCAGACTCTCTGCCAGTTAGTAGGCAGCCAATAAAGAGTCCAACTCCAGTTCAGTGAGAGGCTTGAAAACAACCAAATTACAATCTGTTAAGTGTTAATAAAAAGAAACAAACAAGGTTTTTGTAATGAGGAAGCAACTCAATCCTAGTTAGGGATTTGTAAATGTTTTCTGAAAAGATGATATTTAAACTAAGCTTTGACAAATAAAAATAGGTTAAGCCCTTATGTCTGATGCTCCTTTTTTGCTACTATATCAACAGAAGAGTAGAACATATGGAATAAAAATAAATAATAGGGGGAACAAATGTTAAAATAAATTCAGTTTGAAATAGTGGTAAATGAAAGCAAGGGTAAGGGGTATGGTATGTATAGTCTTTTTTTTCTCTATTATCATTTTATTTCTTTTTCTGTTGTCTTTTTATTTCTTTTTCTGAATTGATGCAAATGTTCTAAGAAATGATCATGGTGATGAACATACAACTATGTGATGACGTTGTGAGTCATTAATTATATACCAAGAATGAAATGATCATATGGTAAGAATATTCATGTTTGTATGTATTATGTTTTAAAATTTTTTTAATTATATTTTTAAAAAAGAACCTTGCTTTATCTCTAACATTAAAAATAAATAAATGATATTGTGAGAATAGAAAAGGTTACACATAGAAGCAAGTGTAGAAGAGGATAAAATATTAAACACTAAGAATCCCCCCAAAATTTAGAGAGCAGAAAAGAGGCAGAAGAAAGATAAGACAAGCAATAGATCATGCAATTCTTGAGGAGAGAATGTCTCAAGAGACATAGGTGGTAGGTAATTTGAAATACTGCAGAAGGGAGCTTATATCAAGAGTGAGAGTATGAGGATCTACAACTAGGGCATTGTTGATGAACTGAGCCATTTTCAGCAAAATGTGGGAGTTGGGGTGGTGGAAAGTAGTTGACTGCGGTGGGTTACTGATAGGTGGAAGCTGAAAAGTTCGAGAATGGTAAAACAGAATTTCAAGAGAGGAGGAACAAAGAAAAGAATGGAAGCTATCTTCCCCCATGGTATCCTGTGCATTCTACTTAATAGTACTCAACAAATAAAAATGATTATCTATTTAAAATCCATTTTCACTTCTTGTCTATAAGGTCCAGGAGTGAAGTGATATCTTCTTGATCACAATTTCTTCTGTATTGCCGAGCAATAGTGGGTGTTCAACAAATAATTGTCAACTGGATGAAAGAATAATGGATGGATGGATGGATGGATGGATGGATGAATGGACAGACAAATTTTAATAAGGGAATACAGAACAGAATAATTTTTAGAAAGGAAGAGTTTTAATCATTTGAAAGTTTATAGGCTGAAACAACCAAATGGCAAGACAAAAGTCTTACCTGGACTTCTTAGATTCACATGGAAATTTCATCCTATTTTACAGTTGAAGAAATTGAAACTTAGAAAAGTGAAATAAGCTTAGAGAAGTGAAAAGTCACACAGCTAAGTGCCTAAACTGGAATCAGAAGTCAAATCTGTCTGATTCTAGAGCCCAACTGCTTAACTAACTGAACAATGCAGCCTCTCGTTCATTCTAAAGGATCTTAACGTTCACTCTCTTAACCATTCTAAATATCTTAAGTAGCTCTGGCTTTCCCCCTGTTTCCTACTTCCCAAGCTCCCAAAAAATTTTGGTCAGAAGACTTTGGGACATTAACATCTTTAGGACGTTAATCTTTAGGATGGTGGAATTATTCTAAGCTCATATGAATGAGCTTAGAAGAATACTTCTAAGCCTATTTTGGACTACACAGCTATTTCCTTGTAGATAAATTTACATATGAGTCCTCTATTAATGTTACCTTGTTTAACATTATTCTAAGAGCTACTTTCACCTGTTCTCAAAAAGAACCAGTGATAAATAAATTAATAGCAGAACCAGATTTTCATGAAGGCATTATAAGCATGTATTCGGAGGTCTGAGAGACACTAACCCCTAAAAAAAGTGTATTTCCCATCCTATTTCTTCAACTGTAAAATAGGATGAAATTTACATGTGAATCTAAGAAGTCCAGGTAAGACTTTTGTCTTGCCATTTGGTTGTTTCAGCCTATAAACTTTCAAATGATTAAGAAGTCAATGTCCCCTGACTTCTCTCAAAATACTTCTCCTTTCCATGTCCATATTTCTTCTGGACTATGTGGATGACATTTATTTTTTCTCTTTCAGAGTAAGCAGGAAATCCTCAGGGAATATCAAATATGAGAAAGAAAAGATATCAGATATTTTACCCCACCCTCACCCCCAATAAGCTTTCAATCAGAATTAAGTTATGAAAAAAGAAATTCATTCCTGCTGCTGTGTTCCCTCCTCCCTATTCATCTTTTTTCTAAGCTATGAGTCAAGGGATTTGGTTCCTAGACTTGAGCACAAGAATGATGTTCTTCCTGAATATAACACAGTACCATGCTCATAACAGGTACTTAATAAATGCCCAATTAATAAAAGAGCAAATAAATGAATGAATGAAGGATATCTTTATTAGATAAGGTCCAAGCAATTTTTACAAGTTTTCCTATCACCTACTTGTTTTTTAAAGGGCCAAACCCTTTCTCTCCTGAATACTTCTAAGCCTATTTTGGACTACACAGCTATTTCCTTGTAGATAAATTTACATATGAGTCCTCTATTAATGTTACCTTGTTTAACATTATTCTAAGAGCTACTTTCACCTGTTCTCAAAAAGAATCAGTGATAAATAAATTAATAGCAGAACCAGATTTTCATGAAGGCATTATAAGCATGTATTCAGAGGTCTGAGAGACACTAACCCCTAAAAAAAGTGTATTTCCCACCAATCTATCATTTGTATCTACAATTAACTGTGAAAAATTAAGTTATTTTATTTTAAGTCTTTCTGCCTATTAAAATGCAGTTAGAGGGCAGGCCATGGTGGCTCAACAGGCAGAGTTCTTGCCTGCCATGCCAGAGACCCAGGTTTGATTCCTGGTCATGCAAAAAAAAAAAATGCAGTTAGAAGAGGCAGAATATGGCTACAACTGCAGTAGCAAACATACCCAAAATATCAGTGGTTTAACATAACAAAAGTTTATAATCTTTTATGCTGTATGTGCAGCCTGGGTCAGCAAAGAACTCTAAACCATGTAATCTTTTTACATCATCTTATTATGCTTCCATTTCCACATAATGCATTAGGGGTTCACCATGCCAGGGAAAGCTCATAGCTGGAGCATCTCAAACCTGCAATTAAATGTTCCACACAAAACTCACAGACCAAAATCAGTCTAAACAACTGCAAAGTATTCAAGAAGCATGATTTCTGTACATACACGGAGGGGAAGGAGAACATGAGAAGCTGTCTCCAAAAGTGAGAAGACCATGTAGACTAGAATATATGACATTCATTTAAAAATCAGCCAAATTGTAAACAGGATTGAGTAAGGAAATTTGAGAAAGCAAATCACTGCCATAAGATCTGTAAAGAGAACAGAGTGAGAAAGACAACATGTCATGGTTCCATCTTCTTTTAAATAAAGACAGATTGAGGGTTCAGGGCTACCAGCTGCAGGGAAGCTGAGGTGCAGGCCCGACCAGTGACATGATCTTTTTTTTTTTTTAATTATTTAAAACTTTTTATTGTGGTAATATACACAACACAAAACTTCCCATTTTAGTCACTTTCAATATACAGTTCACTGGTATTAGTTATATTCAGTATTGTGTATCATCACCATCACCCATTATCAAAATTTTACCATAATTTAATAGGATTTTTAAATAGCTCTATTGAGATATAATTCACATACAATAGAATTCAACCATTTAAAGTGTACAATTCAGTTTTAGGATATTGGCAAGGCACATGGCTGTCATCTACTGATCCTTCTTTCCTGGGTTTTATTGGCTTTAGCTTCTAGCTGCTTCTCTCTCAGCATCTCTAACTTTTTCTCTCTCAAATTCTCGGGGGCCTTTTTCTGTCTTTTATTGTACTATAAAGGACTCCTGTAAGAGTGTGAAAAACAGAGTGTGGTGTCCCAGAAGCCAGGTGAAGAAAGTAATTTAGTGAAAGAAGAATACATTCTACAGTGTATTAATAGGTTAAATAAGGTGAGAATTGAGAAATTGGCATTGAATTTGGCAACAATATAATCCATGTTACTATAACTGACCCTGAAAGGAGAAATTTTATTGGAGTGGTGTGATGGTTTTAAAGCTCTTATGTACCCCAGAAAATCTTGTTCCTAAAGCAAATCCATTTCTGTGGGTGTGGACCCATTGTATGTAGGATCTTTTGGTGAGTAGGATCTTAAATTGAAATGTGACCCACCTCATTCAAGGTGGGTCTACAAGTAATAAGATTTTATTTTATAGTAGGTTATTATGTTTGTCCTTTCTCATATTCCTATAGAATATCATAAATATGTCAATAACATTTCAGAATACCATAACATCTAATTCCTCCTCATACTCTAAAAAAATGTAAAATTGTTATAGTTATGGGAAAATTTCTAAAAATTTTGACATTAAAATAAGAAGCTTATTAAATTAGTTAGAATTCATGGAAATTCATTAACTACACCACTTGTTCCTTGTTTTGTTTTGTTTTGTTTTCTAAAACCATCAAGAATAAAGGCTGTATACAGGCATATCTCAGATATTTTTTATTCAATTCCAGACCACCACAATAAAGTGAATATGACAATAAAAAGCAAGTCACACAAACTTTTCTATTTCTCAAAGCATATAAAAGTTATGTCTATACCATATCATAGTCTATTAAGTGTATAGTAGCATTACATCTACAAAGACGGTGTACACACCTTAATTTTAAAATACTTTATTATTTAAAAATGCTAACAATATATAAGCTTTCAGTGAGTCATAATCATTTTGCTGGTGGAGGGTCTTGCCTCTGTGTTGATGACTGCTGATTGATTACGTTGGTGGTTGCTGAAGGTTGTGGTGGCTATAGCAGTCTTAGATAAATAATGAAGTCTACTGCATTGATTGACTCTTCTTTTCATGGAAGATTTTTCTGTAACATGGGATCCTGTAGCATTTTACCCACAGTAGAACTTCTTTTAAAATTGGAGTAAATCCTCTCAAATCCTGTTTTATCAATGAAGTTGATGTAATATTCTAAGCCCTTTGTTGTCATTTCAATAACATACATAGCATCTTTACCAGGAGTAGGTTTCATCTTAAGAAACAACTTTCTTTGCTCAGCCATAAGAAGCAACTCATCATCTGTTCAAGTTTTATCATGAGATTGCAGCACTGAGTCATGTATTCAGGCTGTACTGCTAGTTCTAGGTTTCTTTCTATTTCCACCCATTTATAGTTACTTCCTCCACTGAAGTCTTGAGTCCCTCAAAGGTATCCGTGAAGGTTGGAATCAACTTATTCCAAACTCCTTGTAACATTGATATTCTGACCTCCTCCCATAAATCAAAAATGTTATTAATAGCATCTAGAATGGTGAATCATTTCCAGAGGGTTTTCCATTTTCTTTGCCCAGGTCCCTAAGGGATCACTGTCTATGGCACATGTAGCCTTATGAAATGGATTTCTTAAATCATAAGACTTGAAAATCAAAATGACTCCTTGATCTATGGGGTACAGAATGGATATTGTGTAGCAGGCACAAAAACAGCATTAATCTCATGGTATAACTCTGTCAGAGCTCTTGAGTGGCCAGGTGCATTGTCAATATTTTGATAGGAATCTTTTCTGAGCAGTAGGTCTCAACGATGGGCTTAAAATATTCAGTAAGCCATGCTATAAACAGACATGCTATCATCCAGTCTTTTGTTTTCCATTTATAGAGTGTAGGCAGAGTAGATTTAGCATAATTCTTAAGGGCCCTAGGTTTTTCAGAACAGTGAATGAGCATTGGCATCAACTTAAAGTCACCAGCTGCATAAGCTCCTAACAAGAGAGTCAGCCTGTCCTTTGATGTTCTGAAGCCAGGCATTGGCTTCTCCTCTCTAGCTATTAAAGTCCTACATGGAATCTTCTTCCAAAAGAAACTTTGTTATTAAGTATAACAACCTTCATCAATTACCTTAGCTACAACATCTGATTAAATTACTGTAGGTTCTACATCAGCATTTGTTGCTTCACCCTGCACTTTTATGCTATAGAGATGACTTCTTTCCTTAAACTTCTTGAACCAACCTCTGCTAGCTCCAAACTTTTCTTATGCAGCCTCCACAGCTCCCTCAGCCTTTATAGAATTGAAGAGAGTTAGGACCTTGATCTAGGTTAGGCCTTGACTTAAAGGAATATTGTGACTGGTTTGATCTTCTATCCAGATAACTAAAACTTTCTCCATATCAGCAATAACACTGTTTCACTTCCTTATTATTTCTCTGTTCACTGGGGTGGCACTTTTAATTTACTTCAAGAACTTCTCCTCTGCATTCACAACTTGGCTAACTGTTTGGCACAAAAGGCCTAGCTTTTGTCCTGTCTCAACTGTCAGCATACCTTCCTCAGTAAGCTTAGTCACTTCTAGCTTTTGATTTAAAGTTAGAGACATGAGACGCTTCCTTTCACTTGAACACTTAGATGCCATTGTAGTGTTAGTAAAGGCCTAATTTCAATACTGGTGTGCCTCAGGGAATAGGGATGCCCAAGGGATGTCAGTCAGTGGAGCAGTTAGAACATACACACAATATCTATCTATTAAGTTCACCATCTCATATGAGCATGGCTCATGGCATTTCAAAACAATTACAACAGCAACACCAAAGATCACTGATCACAGATTATCATAATGATATAATGAAGAAAAATTTAAAACATGAGAATTACCAAAATGGAACACAAAGAGATGAAGTCTTTTCTCTGTTGGAAAAATGGCCTTGATAAACTTGCTTCATGCAAGGTTGTCAAAAACTTTCACTTTGTAAAAAAATGTAGCATGTACAAAGTGCAATAAAGTGAAGCACAATAAAGCAAGGTTTGCATGTACCAATATCTAAGAAGAGTTTATTAAGTTATGCAGTGGTTCAAACACTTATTGACTCCAAATATGGTTGGACAATTCTATGCATGAGAAAATGCAGGAAGTTCTAAAGCTTCTGACATCTTTACATGAAGTTATTCCTTCTTTTTCATGGAGGCTTCCTGTATCTTCTGTGAAGTGAGAGTTGCTCTCATTGAAGCCTGGAAACACTACTTTAAAGAAGGCTGGCAAGTCCATGGCTATGAAAGAAAGTTAAGCCTCCATTAAATATAGCAGGCCTTGAAGTGGAGGTGATTTAATCAATGTGAAGATGTAAGATATGCTCTAGGAAAGCCTTCCCTCAGAATCAACTAACAAAGAAACAAATCTCATTTGCTCAGAATTCTGGAGGATAATAAACACTGGAGATGAACTCCACAGATGATGAATCAAAAAAAAAGGTGGATAATCTATAAGATCAGGTAGACGATCATATTCCAGAACCCACAAGCCTTGGCCCTTCCCCCTCACTCAGTCCCTCACAGCTTTGGAGTCATGCAGAACCAGCACAGTCCCTCCTGCTGTAGATGCAGAATATAGAGCCACTCACAGCACTAAGTTAGAACCCTACACATAGGAACCTGTTTGCAGAGGCCCAGGGTAGAGCACAAGCCACTGAGGAGAGCCACATATAAAAGAGGCCCCAGGAAACAAAAAAGAAAAAGAGAGAGAGACCATGGCAGAACTGTTGGCAAGAGGTGTGCTCACTCAGTGTAGCCTCTGTCTGCTGGACAACCCAAATGTAAAACAGACCTTTCTGGAGTGGCCCACCTTTCTGGAGTGGCCCACCTTTCTGAATTGACTCCATCTGTGTCCCTGAGAAAGAGTACACTAACAGTAAAAAAAAATTTTTAAAGAGTGGGGGGTACTGAGTTGCTGTAAGACAGAATGGGTCCCAGAACTGGAAAGTATAGGGAAAAGAGGGCACTGAGTGAAGGAGAGAATTTTAACATATCATAGGAGCCAGTGAAAAATTTTTGCATGAAGACAAACAGAACAGATCAATATTTTACGTTTTGGAGGTGAAACAATTACAAAAAAAAAAAAGTGCAATCTTAAAAATTGCACCATATATCCAGGGCAAGGAACAGATGAATGAAAGTAGAGAAAATCTAATCAAATGTGGTTGTGCTAGTTTGAAGCTATTATGTGCCCCAGAAGCCACGTCTTTTTCCTGATCCAAAATTGTGAGGGATGCCTTGTTTCTTTTAATCCTGATTCAGTGTTGCAGGATGGAAACACTAGAGTTGGATTGTTTCCATGGGGATGTGACAGACCCAATTGTGGATGTGATCTTTTGATTAGATGGAGGTGTATTCTGCCCAATCAAGGTGGGTCTTGATTAGTTTTCTGGAGTCATTTAAAGGGGAAACATTTGGAGAAACATCAGATACAGATGCAGACACAGATGTTTGGAAATGCAGAAGCCCTAGGAGACAGAGTTGCTTCAGAGCCAACAGAGATGCAAACGTTTGGAAATGCTTGGAGTGCCAAGAGATATAGCATATGCAAGACAGGGAAATTGGGAGATACAAAGCCTAGGAAACATCACCACGTGCCTTCCCATGAGATGCTAAGCAAGCCAGAACCCAGAGTTTTGTCCCAGAGGAGCTAAGTAAAGGCCCATGGAGCTTAAGGAGAAAACAGCTTGCACCATAAGCTGGAAGCAACAGAACCAGGAGCAAGGACTAGCAGACACCAGCCACATGCCTTTACATATGACAGACATCAGCCTTTCTTGAGTCAAGTTATCTTTCACTAGATGCCTTATTTTGGACATTTTTATCACCTTAAACCAGTAAACTTGTAACTTAATACATTCTGCTTTATGAAAGCCAGTCCATTCCAGGTATATTGCATTATGATAGACATAGTAAACTAATAGAACAGGCTACTCTAAAGATCCAGAGCATGTGGGGCCAAGCATCAAAGAAGAGCCAAACAACAATAAAGCCTTAGACAAGAAGGATAATTTGACCTTCAGAGTTAACACTACAAAATACTCAGATGTCCAGACAATAGCAAAAAATTACAATCATACTAAGAAAAAGGAAAATATGGCTCAGTCAAGGAAGCAAATTAAAACTTGAGAGGACACACAGAATTTAGAACAACTAATCAAAGAAGTTCAAACCTCCTAAATCAGTTCAAGGTATATGGGAGTTCTGTATTTTATGCAAGAGTGTTCTACAAACTTGCAACTTCTCTAATGGGAAAAATCAAAAGGAGGGAACAGAATAACTAAGGTACGCAAGATTTGGGTTTAAAAGGGCACAAGTAGACACAAATGCTAGTATAAGACATTTCTAGAAGATAAACTTATTAGATTTTTTAAAATCATGTGCATGTATTATCTATTGAAAACTATAATTTAAAAACAATAATAATTGTATAAATACACTAGAGTAATTCAAAAGCAGATTTGAAAAGGCAGAAGAAAGAATCAGTGAACTGGAAAGCATGACAATTTAAATCATTCAGTCAGAAGAACTGAGAGAAAAATAGAAAAAATTGAGCACTGTCTCAGGGATTTGTGTGACAGCATGAAGCATACAAATATACACACCAGGGGTTTCCCAGATGGAGAAGAGAGAGGAAAGGGAAAGAAAGAATATTTGAGGATATAATGGTCAAAAATTTGCCAACTCTTAGGAAACACACAAATATAATGTCCAAGAGTCACAGCATACTCCAAACACAACAAACCCTAATAGACCTATCTTAAGAAAAATATGAATCAGATGCCAAATGCCAGAGAAAAAGAGAGGATTCTGAAAGTGAAATGAGAACAGCAATCCATCACATACAAGGGACACTCAACAAGACTAAGTGCTGATTTCTTATCAGAAGCCATGGAAGAAAAAGACAATGGTATGATAATTTTGAGGTACAGAAAGAAACAATCACCAGTCAAAATGACTTTATCTGACAAAACTGTCCTTCAAAAATGAAGGATAGTTTAACATATTCACAGACAAGAAGAAATTGGAGAGTTCATGAATAAGAGACCTCCCCTGTGAGAATTAAAGGGAGGTCTACAGGTTAAAAGGAAAAGATAGGAGAGAATGCTTGGAGTAATGTGAAAAAGTGATGATCTTCAGTAAAGGTAACTAAAATGTAAAACCCTAAAACTGTATTTTCAATACATAACTCTACTCTTTAATTTCTATGAAGCAGAATACAATTGAGCAAGAAAAAGTCATATTAGGCGAGCCATGATGGCTCAGCAGGCAGAGTTCTCATCTGCCATGCTGGAGACCTAGGTTCAATTCCCGGTGCCTGTGCCTGCAAAAGAAAAAAAGAAAACATCATATTTCTTGATAATAGACATGAAAAATATGAAAGGTAATGCGGGGTTCCTGGCCCATACACACACAAAAATAAAGGTAATATGGGGCCACTGACCTTCCTCATTTCTTTCTTTGTGAGAGTGCCCATATTTCCTCATACATGTATTCTTAATAAATTTCCTTCCCACTTATTCTATACCATTTTGTGCCCTTGAACTCTTTCTCATAGTTTGGCCAACAAACTTGGAAGCCAAAGTCCAGCAACATGTTTTGATGAGCCAGCCAGGAGACACTTCTCTCTCACCATCTGGACTGGTAAACACTGAGAGGCTTGGTCATGTGGCTGTCATTTTGCTTCTCACTTAGCTAATTGCTATCCTCTCCTATTGGAGTCCAATGAGAGCCAAACCAAGTCCCTATCACACCTCTCCTCCTTCCTGCCCACTCCCCTTCCCTTTCTCCCCCACTACTGCTCTCTCCTCAGCTCTCTGAGTATGATACACTCTTTTTTTCTCCCATCTCTAAATCTGTCCCTCTTTTCACCTCCATAGAGGTCCTCTCCCCTGCCTCCATAAAAATCTCCCTCTTTCTACTCTGTCTGGCTTTCAATGCCTTCTGAAACATTCCATCTTTTGTAACAGAGGATTCTGGGCTAAGAATTCTTATACCAAACAAGGTTTTGCCTTTAACATTCTAGGGAGTCACCTCTGGTTTAGGCTACAATATGTCCACACCTTATTTCCTGAAAAGCATACTAAGCCATGTTCTTAAAGAAGCCCAATTTCCTTGCTGCATGTTCCTTCTCTCTAGCCTGATCCTGGCAACACAAGGAGACATTTCCTCCCTAGACTTTGTTTGTGGCAAATCTTTCCCATTCTCTTAGGCAGCAAGTTAATAATACAAACACTTCTAGGAAGATGAGTGGGTAGGCTCAGCAGCATCAGAATAGTACAGGTCCATTATCTCCTGCATCTTCAAGGCCCCAGAGACATCTGAGGATAGCACTGTAAGCTCATGGCACCAAGGGATCAATGTTCATAATGGCAGACCAATGACCCAGGACACAAGACACCAGTACTGAAATCTGCCTTTTTTCTCTTTCTTTTTCTTATAAATGGGTGGTGCTTCCAGTATTCTGGCTGACAGTTCACTGAGCTACCTGCTATGACATTAAGATAATTTTCCCACCACAGAGCTAAAAGGCTATCACAATACTGATGGCCACAGTATCTCCTGGAGTACAGCCAGCATCAGCCCATGAATGGAACAGTCAATTATAACCCTATCTTACAATTAAATCTCTTCTGTAAAAGGGAAGGAAAGTGGCAAGAAATTCCTCATATACAACTTTTATGACCTTATATCACAACAAACCCATGAAGGGCTCTTGAAAATTATGTTATGACCAAGAGGACTATCAAAACCTTCTTCCTCATAACTCCTCTTTGTGGAAAGAAGCAAATATTTTAAATAACCCCCTTTTTAATAGGTCCCCTTTCCAGAATCTTCAAATAGTCTCTATTAAAACCCATTGCATTCAATTCCTGGTGACTGCCCATGTAAAAAAAAAAACAAAAACAAAAAAAATGCAGGGAAATATAAAGGCCAACAGCCAATATAAGCTTAAAAAATAGGGAAGCATATCCCTCAAATGGAACTCTCAATTACAATTTGTAAAAGACAGGGAAACTAGTTGAAAATTCCCAATTCCCAAAGGTTTAGAAAAGAAAATATTCTTAATAATCCCCTTTTAAAACTTGTTTGCTAAGTGGCAGGAGAAAATATACCACCAAGCCAGTTCATTGTAATAAGCTAAGGGAGATCACTCAGCAGAAGAAGGAAATCCCCAGCTCTGTTCCAGGGAAGGCTTATGGAAGCCCAAAAGTTAATTATATAAATCCAAATTCCTGCGAAGGTCAAAATTTTCTGGGCACCCATTTCATCAGCCAATCTTTCTCTAACATTTGGAGAAAGCTGCAAAAGCTCTTCATGGGCCCACAAATTCCTATTCATGACATATTAGAAACTGCATTTTCTATCTTTAACAACTGAAACAAGGTGGAGGAGAATAAGGCAAAGAAAGGTAAGCAAAAGACCAGAGAAGAGGTTCAGCACATTTCGATCACTGTTAACAGTGCTCAGTCCTCTCAAGGTCACCCGAGTTGTGGCTCCAAACCTCTAGGGCCTTGTTTCAGCAGTTAGTCAAAAGGCCAATGGCAAAAACAGTGCCAGAAAACTCTGAACAATCTTTGACCTTTGGGCTCACCAGGACCTTGCCCTAAGTGCCAGCAACATGGGATTTGGGACCCAAGGACTGTATGGTCTTCCAATGAGGGGAGAGGGCTGGACAGTCCTTCAAGCCCTGCTCACAATAAGTGAAGAAGGCTGAGGCTGCATATGGTTCTGCTGACTTCACATCTGACCAACTTAGAGGAACCCCTGTGGACACTCAATATGACTGGCAAAATTATTAATTTCTTAATTAACACTAGATCCACTCTGTCCTGAACTGCCTACCTCTACTTGGACTTACCTATGTTATGGGAGTTGACAGTAAAGCCAAAAATAAAACCTTCACAACCCCTCTCCTTTGTAGGCTTAAGGACTGTGCTGGTTTGAAAGGATGTATGCCCCTAGATAAGCCATGCTTTAATCTAAATCCCATTTTGCCTTTACAAAGGCAAAATAATCCTTATTCAATACTGTATGTTTGAAACTGTAATCAGATCATCTCCCTGGAGATGAGATTTAATCAAGAGTGGTTGTTAAACTGGATTAGCTGAAGGCATGTCACCACCCATTTGGGTGGGTCTTGATAAGTTTCTGGAGCCCTATAAAAGAGACAAAATTTTAGTGCTTGCCATATGCCCTTCCAGATGAAGAGGAACCCTGACCATGATCACCATTTGACTTTCCAGATGAGAAAGAAACTCTGACTGTGTTCGCCATGTGCCTTCTCATTTGAGAGAGAAACCCTGAACTTCTCTGGACATTTTCTTGGCCATAGAACTGTAAACTAGCAACTTATGAAATTTATCTTTTTAAGAGACTTTCCATTTCTGGTCTATTGCATTCTGGCAGCTAGCAAACTAGAATAGATTTGGTACCGAGAGTGGGGTGCTGCTGCGGCGGTTGCAAATACCAAACATGCTGGAACGGCTTTTTAAATGGATAAAGGGAAGATTCTGGAAGAGTTGTAAGAAGCTTGATAGAGAAGGCCTAGAATGTTTTGAAGAAACTGTTGGTAGAAATGTAGACTCTGAAGATATCTCTGATGAGGCCTTAGACAGAAATGAGGCACATGTTATTGCAAACTGGAAGGAAGGTGATCCTTGTTTCAAAATGGCAGATAATCTGAAAAAATTGGCTAGTGGCTTTGGCTGGAAGGCAGATTTTAAAAGCCATGAACTTGGATATTTAGCAAAAGAGGTCTCCAAATTAAATGTCAAAAGTGCACCCTGGTTTCTTCTCACAGTTTATAGTGAAATGTGACAGGAAAGAGATAACCTGAAAACTGAACTCTTGGGTACAAAGAAACCAGAAATTGACATCCTGGAAAATTCTGAGCTTCCAGAAATGGAAACCCCAGAGAATAGTGCTCCATGTGAGGATTTGGCCAGATGTGGAACCAGTCAGCCATTTCAGAGAAAGCCAGGATCAGACATGGACTTATACAGGAAGGATTTGTGGAAAGTCCTTATGTCTGATGGGCACTATCCAAGGCTACTGGATAGAAAGCCAATGAGAGTGCTGTCAGACCTGTATTAACAGAGCCACAGCTGGTCTGGGCTGGGGGGTTCAGAGAAGGGACACATTGGAGGAAAAATAACTTCAGAGGCAAAACCACCGAGGCTGAAGTCTGAAGTCTAGAAGCCTCAGGCCAGGAGAGTGGACCTACTCAAGCCCGTGAAGAGGGTGAGTTCACCCCAAAGGCAAAGGATAGGCCTTCCACCTCATTGCAGTGGAAGAGTCATGCCGTCTCAGGCCTTGGAGAGAGTAAAGCACATTCCTTAGGGTTTGTTGGAAGCCTTGCTGCCACCACATGAAGGGGTTGAGCATGTGCTCTGGAGATGGCAGAGAGCCCAGGTGCAGTCCCAATGCTTGGAGAGGGTGGAGCTGAGAAAAAGGTAGTCTCACCGATGTCCCCCAAGGTTGCATTCACAGAGAGGTAGGCCTCTGTGTAGGCCTCTGGAAAGGGTGGGACTGCTGTTTTCTAAAGCCCTGAGGATAAATGACCTTCAGACTTTGAAATTTGATGGGCTTTGCCCTACGGGTTTTCAAAACTGCTTGGGTCCTGTGACCCCTGTGTTCCTTCCTCCCTATGGAAATGGCTATATGTATCCTATGAATGTTCTTCCTTTATATGTTGGCAGCAAATAACTTGTTTTGAGTTTTCAAAGGTCTAAAGCCAGAGGATAATTTTGCCTTAGAACAGACTATGTCTGTAGCTAACTTTGGGAGGAGTTTGTATGTTTCTAACTTTGAGTTTCATGAGTATTGCTACTGAAATGGTTTAAGGATTTGTGATATTGTTATGAAATTGATATATTTTGTATATGGGGAAAACATGTCTTTTTTAGGGTCCAGAGGGTGGAATACGCGGGTTTGAAAGGATGTATGTCCCCTGGAAAAGCCATGTTTTAATCTAAATCCCATTTTGCCTTTACAAAGGCAGAATAATCCCTATTCAATACTGTATGTTTGAAACTGTAATCAGATCCATCTCCCTGGAGATGAGATTTAATCAAGAGTGGTTGTTAAACTGGATTAGCTGGAGGCATGTCTCCACCCATTTGGGTGGGTCTTGATAAGTTTCTGGAGTCCTATAAAAGAGAACGTTTTGGTGTTTCCTATGTGCCCTTCCAGATGAGAGAGCAACTCTGACTGTGTTCACCATGTGCCCTCTCACTTGAGAGAGAAACCCTGAACTCGGACATTTTCTTGGCCTTAGAACTTTAAACTATCAACTTATGAAATTTCTCTTTTTAAGAGACTTTCCATTTCTGGTCTATTGCATTCTGGCAGCTAGCAAACCAGAACAAGGACATTCTAGTGTCCCATCAACTTTTCATTGTCCCTAAATGCCCCACCTCCCTCTAGGATGGGATCTTCAATCCCTGTGGGTCACTTTAAGACTAGTAATCCCAGCTAGTGCTTGCCCTTGTTTGCCATGAGGCCCCTGCTAAATCTGAGGCCTCTTAGCATCATAAAAGAGATTCTTAAGCAAATAAATTTGTTTCTATGGAATAAAACATCCCAGAGTTTGCCCCCTGAGTAGCCCTGTCTGCATTCACATTTCCAACCCTAGATCTTAAAACACAGTCTTTTATATCCCTCTTTACCCTAACTCTCAATACCTATTTGCTTTTTTAAAACAATTTTTATTGTAAAATATAACACATATACAAAAAGAAAAAGGGGTGTCAATAGTAAAATATAGGCAATGTTGATAATCTTGGAGAGGCTGATCCCTCTGGGTTTTAGGATTTATCTGACCTAGGAACCCTCTGAAAATTGTAAGTTCCAGGAAGACAAACAGAGCATGAAACCTTTATAGAGTCTATAAAATAGCCTAGCTTTCTTAAGTATCAACAGAAATGATGTTGGTTGGGGTTTAGCAAACCATGGCAATTAGCACCATCTAACTGAAACTTGCTTTAAGTAGCTTCCAAAATAGCCTCTTAACACTACTTGATCTCTCTTAGCCACTGATGCCTTATTTTATTACACTTCTTTCCCCTTTTGGTCAGGATGGTATAGTCAATCTGATGATGCCAGGGCCAGATTCATACCAAGGAGCCAAGCCCCACATCATCAGGGAGAACTTCATCCCTGATTGTCATGTCCCATGTAAGAGGAAGGGTAATGAATTTTCTTTCAGAGTTGGTGTATTAGTCAGGGCTATCTGGAGAAACTGAACTAACAGGAGGTATTTGTAAATATGAGCTTTATAAAACTGTCTCATAGAACCATGGGGACGTAAGCATACAAGTGAGATGGCAGCTCCAGTGAACATCCTCAATGAACTCCCCAGGAGAGGCTGGCTGGCTGAGGCAGAAAGAGAAATTCTCTCTTCTAAATTCTCCTTAAAAACCTTCAGGTGATTAAATTAAGCACCATTCATTCCAGGAGATACTCCCCTTAGTTGACTGCAGATGTAATCAACTGTGGATGCAGCCAACATGCTCATGACTTAAGTCCATGAAATGTCCTTACAGCAACAGATAGAACACCACTTGCTTGACCAGAGGACTGGGCACCATACCTCACCAAGTTGACACGTGAACCTGACCATCACTATCCACTCCTTGTCAACATGGCAGCTATACACATCAACTTAAACCATACTTAATCTCTAAATAGAAAACAACAATGGACAAAATTTTTTTTCTCACCTAACAGTAATCAATGGTCCATTGGAAATGCATTAATCTCTCCAGAATAGGATAGATTCAAGTCCTTGGGTAATATTCACTCTTAAACTTGATATCCTATAACTTAAATACTATAACATGAATAATATAACTTATACCATATGATAAAAGGAATAAAATAGAGAAGAAAATAAAGAAATTTGCTTGGTGTACAAATACAAAGACATTCATTACAAAGCAAGGAAGGTATATTCATATCATTACAATCCTCATTTCTGTGACTGATCATGTGGTCATAGTTCATATTTATCACTAGCTTCTTCTCCTATCCATTCCATGTTCCCTTTACCCTCACCAAACATCTCAGTTGGCCATGGTTCTTTGCCTGGTGGAGTAACCCAAACCTCCTTCCTGAAGTTTCTGAGCCATTAGTAGTCCTTCCTGGGTGGGGTTGTGGCAGTTTTCCATTGACTTTATTTCAGGGCAGGGTAGTACTAAGAGATCTCCTAGGGGATCTCCTGTAATTCTAGGAAAACCCTTCTTTACCTCCATTGTGTAGTTTCAGTCTTATTTTCCCTTGATAGTCAGGGAAAATTCCCAACCAGTAAAGTAATCCCCTTTTTTGCCTGTTGATCCAGGAGCATAAGTAGCCCAAAGTGACAAGGTGGCAGTTTTAGCTTCCAGTTCAAAGGAATCATTGTTATGTCTCCTGGTGGAAGCAGGAAGCAAAAATTTTCCTAGTGGATCACTAGGGGTATTAATGAGTGGCACCACTCCCATTTCCACCCCTTGATTCCTAGACCCATGAATCCTAGCTATGAGAGATCAGCACCATACATTGGACACTGATACAGAGCATACACAACTTCCTGGAGAACAATGCCCCAGCCCTGCAAGATATTGCCACCTAGTTGACACTATAACTGTCTTCAAAAGTTAGTACTGTAACTGGGTCATTAATCTAGCTATTTCAGAATGATGGGAAACATAGTAAAACCAGAGAATTCTATGAGCATTTGCCCATTCCTGCACTTCATTTGCTCTGAAATAGGTTTCTTGATCAGAAGCAATGTTGTGTGTGATACCATGTTGGTGGATAAGACCTCCTGTAAGCCCACAGATGGTAGTGTTGGCACAAGCATTGCATGCAGGCAAGGCAAACCCATATCCAGAGTATGTGTCTATTCCAATTAAATAAATCACTTCTCCTTTCATGATGTAAGTGGACTAATGCAATCAACCTGCCACCATGTAACAGGCTGATCACCTCAAGGAATGGTGCCATATCAGGGGCTGACTGTGGGTCTGCTACTGGCAAATTGTGCACATAGCAGGGGCTATAGCCAGGTCTTCCTTGGTGAGTGAAAGTCCATGTTGTTAAGCCCGTGCATAACCTCCTTCTCTACCACCATGACCACTTTGTTCATGAGCCAATTGGGCAATGACAGAAGTTGCTAGAGAATGAAGCTGACTGGTATCTTCAGAACTGGTCATCTATCCAACTTGATTATTAAAACATACCTCTGCTGAAGCCACCCTCTGGTGTCCATTCACATAGGATATTGGACCCACTGTGAGACAGACCTGAGCTAAAATTCCATCAATCACCTGATCTCCATAAGCGCCCATTCTGAATGGTGGCCCAGAGTGAAGTTATGGGCCCCTGGAATTAATGTCACTTCTGAACCAACATCTAACAATCCCCAAAATATGCAATCCTTTCCTTCTCTTCAATGCACAATTACCATGATAAAAGGTGTAGGTCTCTTTGGGGAAGGAAGATTAACAGTATAAATTTATGGCAGAGAAACAGGGTCCTTCCCCAAGGGAACCTGGACTTCCACCTCATTCAAAGGGTTCTGGTCTATAAACCACCTTAAGTCTGTGAATTGATAAGGGGCAATGACTCTTTGTTTTGTAATACAAGTTAGGATTTTTTTCATTGGACCTAGAACTCTTCTGCTTAAACAGCTCAAACAAGAATGTAGTAGACTCCTATCTATTGTTCTTCTAGGTGCCCCATGATCTACTAACTAATGCAATAGGTCTCTGTGAGTCAGAGTATTTTGATTCCTGCTTTGAATCTGCTGTCCATTATGATAGTATGCCCACCTTGTCTTTGGTGATTAAGCGCCACCACCTGGCATTTGCCAACTTGGGATATAATCATCCCTATTGTGTTTAAGGATTTCAACTCAGTGACAGAACATCTGACCTACAGAGAAGGGCAACAGCAAAGTTCTTCAGGAACAAGGGATCTATTCTCACAAATTTATTTCTCATAGATCTGGTAAGAGGTATGTCTCTGGACATTCCTAGAGTGTGTGAGCAGGTATTCCATGATAAATCCAGTCTAACATTTCCATTTTTCTAAGCTTTTAGATCCACTCATCTACATTATACCAAATAATAGTGGACACTTCTTTTTTTTTTGAGGTTTCAATATTTTATTCATTTTATTTTAAATTATGTCAATTGTCAATTACATCATTTGAAAGGGATTATATAATTCCATAAAAAATGGAAGACTAAAATGTATCTATTAAACTGCTAAAAAATAAAGTGGTAAGAATACAACTGAAATTCAATTTAGATTCCAAGTGTTGTCACAAAATCACAACGTGAGAGGGAATTATTGGCTTTATCACATCCACCCTCTCCACCCCAAAAAGGCACAAAAGAAACACCTACCATGTCCTGCTGACTACTTTGGTGTAAAAGAGGTGATAGACTGGGGTAGAAACAGGTCATGAAGTTCTGTCTAAAAATGTCCTTGGAGATGAGTTTGTACACACCATTAAGCAATGAGCATCTCCACAACTGGGATTAGGAAACCTATGCTTAATTCCCAGGAAATCACAAATTCATTCATTTATTCAATAGGAATTTACAAAGTGCCTATACATTATAGCTTCAACTTGCAGTCATTTCTAGATAACAAAGAAGCCTGCCATCTCTAGAGGGACCACTAAGTCCCTCCCCTGCCCCCGAAGTCTACAGCTTAAAGGGCCTTTTTTGGAGTTGGGTTCCTTCTGTACCTCTGAAACAGTAACACTTTAAAGCTGAACCATCTTTAAACCTGGAGGTCTAACATGATATTTAGCAATGCTTGCATCCCAGACATACAGCATTAAAAGGTACACTAAATTCTGAAGCCAGCTGTGCTGCAAAATAGTTTAAAATTAAATGACTGTACAGTATTCACTTATGCTTAAAATTCTACTCCTCAACCAAGCTTGCGGCCTTGACAAGCATTGACATTCTTGCCCTCCAGCAGAGCTGACAGAATCAGTTTGGTACCTGGCTTTAGGGTCTGAGTGTATCCAAAATCTATTAGGCTACAGTTGTTCACTTTAACCAAGAAGTATACATCAGGGGAGACTGATATTTGGCTGCTATTCCAAAATGAATGTTACGGTTTCCTGCCATCCGGGCAAGATTGACAGCAGTCTCCAACTTCTTATTCACCGTGGTAGTTAGGTTCAAGTGTCAGCTTGGCCAAGTGAAGGTGCCTAGTTCTGTTGCTGTGGTTATGAGCCATTGGCATGTGAACCTCATCTATCACTAATTGCATCTGCTGTTGGCTAAGGGGCATGCCTCCCACAATGAATGATGTTTAAATTAAATAGCTGGTTTCTTAATGAAAGCTCAATGCAGCCCAGCCCAAGCAGCTCAGCATACTTCATCTCAGCACTCGAAGCTCAGCCCAGACCTTGGAGATGTAGAAAGGAATCACCTCAGGAAAGCTGTAGGAGCCCAGAAGCCAGGAGACAAGGCCAGCAGAGCTCACTCTGTGCTTTCCCATGTAAGAGAGAACCTCAGATGAAAGTTAGCTGCAGTTCCTCTGAAGAACAAAAGTTTTTAACCAAATAAATCCCCCCTCTATTAAAAGCCAATCCATCTCTGGTGTGTTGTAATCTGGCAGCTTTGGCAAACTAAAACATTCACCTTCTGGTAAATGGAGCCACCAAACTGTGTCCTGTCGTTCACATTAGTGTGAAGCTGGAATTCATCAGTCTTGAAGCCAACTGCAAAATGCTCTGTGTCACTCAGGACTTTGCAGTCTCAAAATTCATCTGGTAGCCAGTCAGCCAGCCCTTGTAAGCCAGCACTGGAGCACTCCAGATTGAAGGCCCAGCAATGTAAAAATCCACATCCCAGCCCAGGTTGATGTACTCCTGTTTGTTCACTGTCTTGGTTAGCATTCTTTTCCCAGTGTTAGGTAAGAAGGATGACTCAAAGGTCAGCTTCAGACCACATGTGAGCTGATCTTCCACAGTAATAGCAGTGCCTAGGGTATTGTCAGCATTTCTGTGTAGTTTCTCTGTAAATGTCAGAACATATTCAGTCTACCTGTATTGGTTTCTGGACTGCCCATCACTTTGGTGGTCTCAGTCAGTATCGCTGAACCTGAGCTTATA
Source organism: Tamandua tetradactyla (assembly GCF_023851605.1). Classification (NCBI taxonomy): domain Eukaryota; kingdom Metazoa; phylum Chordata; class Mammalia; order Pilosa; family Myrmecophagidae; genus Tamandua; species Tamandua tetradactyla. Next base: position 122,418,487 of record NC_135333.1, read on the forward strand.
AATTCCAATCCATTTTCAGATTTTTTATTCAAATCGAGTTTTACTGAGCCAAATTCCACAGCCCTTGTGAAAACATCCCTGGCAGCTTTCCCAAGATCAACATATGTAGGGACACAGCCATCTTCTGCTCAGAGATAGTGGTGGTGGGCTCAGCCTGTAGGCCACCTCTTGATCCATGTGTTGGCCAACCACACAAACTGTTAATGCCCTTTCTTACCCCTTGAATGACATTAAATCTGGAATCTCTGCTTAGTGGACCCATATCAATTCTTTCCACCTGATCCAGCTTTATATTCCTTCCACCATTATCCCACACCCTTAATATCCATTCAAACACAAATTCCCCTAATTTCTATCTATATAAATTGGAAAACTCATGGAGTATAGTGTGCCTCCTCATAGGTGACACTTTGTACCTCACCTTTTGGGGCCTGATGGGGCTTTCATCTAGTTATAAGTTATGGAAAGAAATAGAAGTGTCTTTCAAGCCAATTACCTCAGGGCATTCCTTTTCAGTTTCATCTGTTAAAAAAAGATTAATCTCTCCACACAGAGGAGCAAGGACTATTTCCCCAGAGGATGTGGTTACATGTCTCCCAGGAACTGAAGGGTTAATCTCTTCAGGGGAAAGTTGAAAGGCTGACTTCTCAGAAAGGACTGGAGGCCAAGAAGTCATTTTCTCAAGGCAGGCTGGGACTTAGTTGTCAGAATTACTCAAAGTTCCAGGAAATACCAACTGACACACATTACCTCAGTGTCTCAGAATCTAGAAATACAACTTACAACTTCAGACTAAGCATGGCTACTATAAGGGCTTACAAACTAAGCTCCAATTTTCTTATAAGTATTTTCTGAGAGAGACCTTAGCACATTTGCTCTTTTGATACTGGCTTATTTTGTACAACACACTGTCCCCAAGGTTTCTACAGTCCACTGTGTGCCTATTGACCTCCTTTATGTAACCTCACCATATTCCTTCACATAAATGTAGCACAATTCACTATTCTGCTTCTCAGTCATTGCACCCTTCAACTCAGTCTATTGGGCATCATGGATAATATTTATTAAAATAAATAAACTATGTCCTACAGTATCTTCACTTGGTTGTACAATCAGCAGCACTCTCAATATTAGGCAATTTTCATTGGTCCATAGTAACAAAGAAATGACAAACACAGCTACACCAATTATCACTTGTCCCTCCCCCCCAATTAGTTGCCCCTGGTAGTTCTACAGTACAGTTGATGTCTTCCTGTTAACTATTGTCCATAGCCTGCATTTTTAGTTTCCCCCTATACCCTTTACTATTGAATCTTTGTCCAATAACAAACTTTTGAATAAGGTAATGTAAGAACTTATTTATAATTGTATATTTAATCAGTAGGATACATGGCACTACACATCTCCTTTCAATCATATTCACCTTCAAAATGGCAATATTACTTATAACCCCACTAATTAGTCACCATCACTTTCCATTCCTTTGCATTTAAGTTCAGCCTCACTGGGTAGTCTTTCCCCCATCTCTAGCATCTGTGTACCTCTAGGTTTGCTATATTCTACAGTGAAATTAAAAATGACCTAAATAGATGGAAAGACATTCCATGCTCATGGATAGGGATTTTGAATGTTGTCAAGATGTCAATTCTACCCAAATTTATCTACAGATTCAATGCAATACCAATCAAAATCCCAACAACCTACATGAAGACTCAGAAGAGCTGGTTATCAAATTTATTTAGAAGGAAAAGAGACCCCAAATAACTAAATGATATCCTAAAAAAGAAAATCAAAGTGTAAGGACTAACACTTCCTTACTTTAAAGTTTACTATAAAACCACAGTGGTTAAAACACCATGGTACTGGCACAACGATAGAAGCATCAATCAACAAAATTGAATCAAGAACTTGGAGATAGACCACCAAATTTATGGACAATTGAACTTCTATAAGGCCCCCAAATCCACTGAACTGGGACAGAAGAGCTTTTTCAATAAATGGGCATGGGAGATTTGGATACCAATAGCCAAAGAATGAAAGAGGAATCCCACTTTATACCTTATATGAAAAATAATTCAAACCAGATTAAAGACCTAAATGAAAGAGCCAGTACCATAAAACTTCTAAAATAAATACAGGGAAACATCTTCAAGATGTAATAATAGGAGGTAGCTTCTTAAACTTTTTATCTAAAACATAAGCAGCAAAAATAAATAAATGGGAACTCCTTAAGATCAAGAGCTTCTGTGCCTCAAACAACTTTGTCAAAATGATGAAGATGCAGCCAACTCAATGGAATAAAATATTTGGAAAACACCTCTCATATGAAGGCTTGATATCCTATGTACATAAAGAAATTATACAGTTCAACCACAAAAGAATAAACAGCCCAATTATAAAATGGGCAAAGGGTATGAATAGACACTTTTCCAAAGAGCAAATACAAATGGCTTAAAAGCACAAGAAGAGATACTCACTTTCTTTATCTATAGGGGAAATGAAAATCAAGTTGGCAATGAAATATCACCTCACAACTATTACAATGGCTGCTATTAAACAAAGAGAAAACTAAATATGTTACAGAAGATATGGAGAAATTGGAACACTTATTCACTGTTGGTGGGAATCTATAAATGTCCAACCACTGTGAAAAAGAGATTGGCAATTCCTCAGAAAACTAAATCTTGAATTGCTCTATGATCCAGCAATACCTATTTGCTTTTAAATAGCAAAAACTTAAGGATAAAATTCCCACCTTACTGATTTAGTGCTGCCACAAGGGTTTCAAAATAATCCCCATATCCTTAAAAATACTGTAGTTAATGATGTTGTTAACACAGTGACATAAAGAGCTACTGAAAATCTTTTCTGGAAAATTCTGAATTTTTCATAATGCTAGTGAAAGATATAGACAGGAGAAGGACCCTATAAATGCTGAATTGAAGACAGAGAATAATATCAGGTAGGTGACCCCCTACAGAGCGACCAGTTCTCTCCCCAATCCCTCATTTGGTCTCACACACAGCACAGAAAAGACATAGAAACAGCTGCCAGTATGCTGCCGATTGGAGATACAGAATATAAATTCTCTCACAGCACTGAGACAGACTCCCACCATTTGTAGACCCAGGGGACAGAAGAGGGTATTTCAAGGCCCAGGACAGTGAGGAATAAAAAGTCAAAAAAAAACATGGTCAGAGTCTGTTAATTCCAACCCTGGGTCCAAAAGCCCTTCTACCATCTCTGAGGAAAACAGCAGAGGGTGAATTGATCCCTACCTGGGGGCCAGCTGAAGACTGGATCAGTGAGGGAAGTCCTATACCACAAATTAAAAAGTGAGGGACACAGACCCACACTGAGCCAGATTTTAGCCCATAAAGGGAGGGCACAGGATACCGATGGTCTCAGCCCCATCTGGCCAGATGTAACCCAGGCTCATAGGCAGAGAGCTTCTGAGCACAATTACGTTATCAAATATCACTAACTTCTGGGGAGACCAGAAAGTGCAAGAGAATTGAAGGGGGTTTTCATATAATCTTCAGAAAAATATCTCAGACACCTTGGAGCTGGTCCAGACACCCTCCAAGGAACACACACTTGTTTTGGCAGAAAAATACACACAACAAGACTGTGAAAGCAGTGCCCTAAACAAGCCCAGGTCTTTGGGGACTGTGAAAAACAGAGCACCACAGGTACCCAGCAAACTGGTTTTACCTATGAACAGAGACCTTGCTGTGGAGCCCAGTGTCTCCCCCACATCCCTGAGGCAGTTCACTGTGGGTGTCTGGTTTTGGGAGACTGAGGGCAGAACCATTTTGACAACTGGCTGGTGAGAGAGTTGAAGAAATCCTCAATATGATAAAGGCAGTATATGAAAAACCCTCAGCTAACTTCATACTTAATGGAGAGAGACTGAAAGCTTTCCTTCTAACATCACGAACAAGACAAGGATGCCCGCTGTCAACATTTTAATTCAACATTGTGCTGGAAGTTCTAGCTAGAGCAATTAGGCAAGACAAAGAAACAAAAGGGATCCAAATTGGAAAGGAAAAAACAAAATTTTCACTATTTGTGATATGATAATATACTAGAAAATTCCAAAAAAAAAAAATCTACAATGAAGTTACTAGAGCTGATAAACAAGTACAGTGTGCTGGTTTGAAATGATGTACGTCCCCTAGGAAAGCTGTGTTTTAGTCCTAATCCTATTTTGTAAAGGCAGCCATTTCTTCTAATCCCTATTCAATATTGAATGTTTGAAACTGATTAGATCAATTCCCTGGAGATGTTATTTAGTCAAGAGTGGTTGTTAAACAGAATTAGCTGGAGGCATGTGTCCATCCATTTGGGTGGATCTTGATTAGTTTCTGGAGCCCTATAAAAGGGGAAACATTTTGGAGACAGAAGGAGATTCAGAGAGAGCAGAGAATACTGCAGTACCATAAAGCAGAGAGTCCACAAGCCAGCGACCTTTGGAGATGAAGAAGGAAAATGCTTCCCAGGGAGCTTCATGAAACCAGAACCCAGGAGAGAAAGCTAGAAGATGATGCCATGTTCACCATGTGCTCTCCCAGCTGAGAGAGAAGCCCTGACTGTGTTCGCCATGTGCCTTCTCACTTGAGAGAGAAACCCTGAACTTCATCATCCTTCTTGAACCAAGGTATCTTTCCCTGCATGCCTTAGATTGGGCATTTCTATAGACTTATTTTAATTAGGACATTTGCTCTGCCTTAGAACTGTAAACTAGCAACTTATTAAATTCACCTTTTTAAAAGCCATTCCATTTCTGGTATATTGCATTCCAGCAGTTAGCAAACTAGAACCATACAGCATAGTGGCAGGACACAAGTTCAACATGCAAAATTCAGTAGTGTTTATATACACCAGTAATGAGGAATTTGAGGAGAAAATCAAGAAAAGAATTCTATTTTCAATAGCAATCAAAAGAACCAAATATTTAGGAATAAATTTAACCAAGGACCTAATAGACCCATACACAGAAGACTGCAAAACATTGCTAAAAGTAATCAAAGAAGATGAATGGAAGTACATACTGTGTTCATGAATTGGAAAATTAAATATCCAATTTTAGGGTCAATCGTACCCTAAAAAATTTATAGATTCAATGCAATACCAATTAAAATACTAACAACTTGCCTTGCAGAAATAGAAAAATGAATAATCAAATTTATTTGGAAGGGCAGGGTGCCCTGAATAGCTAAAAATATCTTGAGAAAGAAAAATGAAGTTGGAGGTCTCACACTACTAACTTTGAAGCATGTTACAAAGATATAGTGGTAAAAACAACATGGTATTGGAATCAAGACAGATATTCTGACCAGAGGAATTAAATAGAGTGTGACAAAGTGGACCCTCTCATCAAAGGTCAATTGATCTCTGATAAGGCAGTCAAGTCTATTCAACTGGGACAGAGCAGCCTCTTCAATAAATGGTGCTTGGAGAACTGGACATCTATATGCAAAAGAATAAAAGGGGATCCATAGCTCACACCCTGTGATGGTTTGAAAGGATGTATGTCCCCTAGAAAAGCCATGTTTTAATCAAAATCCTATTTCATAAAGTGGCAGAATAATCCCTATTCAATACTGTATGTTTGACTCTGTAGTTAGATCATCTCCCTGGAGATGTGATTTAATCAAGTGTGGTTGTTAAACTGGATTAGGTGATGAAATGTCTCCACTCAATTTGGGTGGTTCTTGCTAAGTTTCTGGAGTCCTATAAATGAGGAAACTTTTTGGAGAATGAGTGCAATTCAGAGACAGCAGAGTAGAATGACATAGCCATGAGAAGCAGAGTCCACCAACCAGCGACCTTTGGAGATGAAGAAGAAAAATGCCTCCCAGGGAGCTTCATGAAACAAGAAACCAGGAGAAGAAGCTAGCAGATGATGCTGTGTTCACCATGTGCCCTTCCAGATGAGAGAGGAACCCTTCCAGATGAGAAACTGTGACTGTGTTCACCATGTATCCTTCTACTTGAGAGAGAAACCCTGAACTTCATTGGCCTTCTTGAACCAAGGTACATTTCCTGGATGCCTTAGATTGAACATTTCTATAGACTTGTTCTAATTAGGACATTTTCTCGGCCTTAGAACTATAAACTAGTAACTTATTAAATTCCCCTTCTTAAAAGCCAATTCTGTTTCTGGTCTATGCATTCTGCAGCTAGCAAGCTAGAACTCACCCTATACAAAAATTAACTCAAAATGGATCAGACATAGACATTAGCACTAAGATCATAAAACTTGTAGAAGAAAAAATGGGAAATTATCAATCTTGTAATAGGAGGCAGTGTCCTAGAACTTACAAAGCACAAACATTGAAAAAAGACAGATTAATGGGATCTCCTCAAAATTAAACACTTTTGTGTACCAAAGAACTTTGTCAAGAAAGTAAAAAGGCAGTCTACACACTGAGAGACAATATTTAGAAACCATATATCAGATAAGGGTTTAGTATCCAGAATAATATAAAGAGGTTCTTAAATTCAACAACAAAAACACAAACAATCCAATTTTTAAATCAGCAAAATAAACAGAAACTTCTCAGAAAACAAAATACAAATGGCTAAAAGGCACATGAAAAGATGCTCAACTTCACTGGCTATTAGGGAAATGCAATCAAAATCACAATGAGATATCATATGACACCCACTAGAATGACCATTATCAAAAAAAAAAAAAAAACAGCAAACAACAAGTGCTGGAGAGGATGTGGAGAAAGAAGCACACTATCCACTGCTGTTCAGAATGCAAAATGGTACAACCACTCTGGAAGGCAGTTTGGCAGTTCCTCAGGAAGCTAAATATAGAATTGCCATATGATCCAGCAATCCCATTACCAGGTATATATTCAGAGGACCTGAGGGCAAGGACACAAATGGAAGTTTACTCCACAATGTATATAGCAGCATTATTTATGATTGTCAAGAGATGGAAACAGCCCAAATGTCCATCAATGAATGAGTGGCTAAACAAGCTATAGTATATAGATACGATGGAATATTATGCAGCTGTAAGACAGAATAAAGTCATGAAGCATATAACAATGTGGATGAACCTTGAGACCATTATGCTGAGTGAAATTAGCCAGAAACAAAAGGACAAATGCCATATGGTCTCACTAATATGAACTAACATTAATGAGTGAACTTTGAGAATTGAAGTTAAGTGCACAGGTTATCAGGAGGTACAAATAGGGTCGAGATTGGGCAATTGGTGCTGAAGGAGTAGAGATTGTGCAACAGGACTGATTGTAAAAATTTGGAAATGGATAGCACAATATTACATGACTGTAGCACAATAATCAAGTTCACTGAATGAAGCTGAATGTGAGTATGATTGAGGGACAACGGCTGGGGTCATATATGAAACCAAAAGGAAAGATAGGAGATAAAGACTGAGATGGTATAATTTAGGAATGCTTAGAGTGGACAATGATTAAATGTACTAATAAAAATAAATGTTTTTGCATGAGGGAGAACAAATGAACCAAAGGAAATGTCTTCATATAGATTATGGTCACTAAGGTATGCCTATACACTTAAATTGGATTGTATGATCTGTGAATAAAACTGTTTAAAAAAGAACAGAGAGGGGCAAGTGCTAGAGAAAATGCTGAGAAAGAAACATACCTATTCACTATTGGTAAGGAAACTGAGAGGTGCAGCCTCTTGGAGGACAGTGTGGTGGTTCCACAGGAGGCTAGGGCTGGGGTTCCCATATGATCCTGAAACCTGTAGCTCAGTCTATACCTGGAGGAAATGAATGTGGGGGCACAAAAGGACATTTATGCACTGCTGTTTCTGGCAGCAGAGTTCATGATCCACAATGGATGGAGGTGGCCTAAGGGTACAAGGACTGAGGATTATTTTGTCTACATATATTACATTGTACTTTAAGGTTTCGATCTTTCACCATTAAGTATGATATTACTGTGGGTTTTTCATAAATGTCCTTTATCCAGTTGAAGAGGTTCCCTTCTGTTTCCAGTTTGTTACATGTTTTTATTATGAAAAGGTGTTGGATTTTGTCAAATGCTTTTTCACATCAATAGAAATAATCATAGGGTTTTTTCCTTTTCATTCTATTAATATATTACATTAACCAGTTTTCTTATGTTGAATCATCCTTGTATCCTTTGGATAAATCCTACTTGGTCATGGTGTATATCCTCCACTATGCTGCTGAATTCAGTTGAGGATTTTGGTACTGATCTTCATAAAGGATATTCATTTGTACTTTTCATGTGATGCCTTTGCCTCACTTTGGCATCAGAGTAATATTGGACCCATAAGATAAGTTAGGAAGTATTCCCTCTTCTAATTTTGGGGAGAGTTGGAGAAGTACTTGTTTTAAATATTTTTTAATTGCTTCATAGAGTTCACCAATGAAGATATACGGCTTTTCTTTGTTATGAAGTTTTATTGCTGACTCAATTTCTTTACTTGTTTTTGGTCTATTCAGATATTATATTTCCTCTCGACTCAGTTTTGGTAGTATGTGTGTTTCTGAATTTCTCCATTTCATCTAGGTTATCTAATTTGTTGGCATACAATTATTCGTAGTATTCTTTTGTAATCCTTTTTATTTCTGTGAGGCAGGTTGTAATGCCCCCACTTTCAATTTCTGATTTTGGTAATTTGAATCTTCTCTCTTTTTTTCTCTGTAAATCCAGCTAAAGGTTTTCAATTTTTTGACCTTCACAAACAACCAACTTTTGGTTTTGTTGATTTTCTCTACTATTTTAATAGTCTCTCTCTATTAATTTCCACGTCCTCCTTTCTACTTATTTTAGATTTAATTTCTGCTTCTTTTTCTTGCCTATAAAATTATGAAAGAAAAAAATCTAGCATATGTTCAAAAGAAGACATGTAAATTATTATTTATAATAGCACTATAATAGAAAAAACTGAAAAATGACACAAACATCTATAGATGGATAAATAAGTTGTGATATAGTTATATGTTGGAATACAACACAGCAGTGAAAATTAATAAAGCAGCATTTGACATATCATACACTGAAAAATATTCACTGAAATATCCATTTGCATGAGAATATATTGAATTTAAAAAATAGATTTAAGCAATATCTTTTTCTTCACATGGTTCATTTCAAAAACAAAGTATCATGAAAATAACTTAACTGGGGAGCCTGGATCATAAGCTCACCTCTGCTCCACAGGAGCAATGAAAGTGAAGTTTCAGGCATCTGCCTTGAGTAGCAGGATGCATATGATGAGAAATATCAAAACAAGGTGATCTAAAGGCTATTGGATGCCATTCAAATTTTTTCTGACAGCCCCCATAATGTTTTTTATAGAACTAGGAACAAATTCAGAATCATGCAATGCATTTATGTGTCATATCATTTAGTCTCATTCAATCTAGGACAGTTCCTTAGTTTGCTTTTCTTGAATTACCTTGGCTTCTGTGAAGAAGTCAATTACTTCCCAGTATGAGCTCAATTTCAACTTGTCCAATATTGCCAAATACATTCATCATTTTCTTTTGTCAGGCATAGCACAGAAGGCATGTTCTACTTCTCTCAGTACAACACATCAGGAGGCTCATAATGTAAATCTGTCCATTACTGGATAAGGTGATCTTCTACATTCTCCTTGATATATAGAACAACCAGACAGAAAATCAACAAGGAAATAAAAAGTTAAAAAACTTGATAAATGAATTAGACCTAACAGACATATGTAGGTCTTTACACCCCAAAATCCAGGACATACATTCTTCTCTAGTGCTTATGGAACATTCTCCAGGATAGTTGATATGCTGGGGCACAAAACAGGTCTTCATAAATTTAAAAACATTGAAATTATTCAAAGCACTTTCTCTGATCATAGTGGGATGAAGCTGGATCTCAATAACTACCAAAGAACAAGAACTTTCACAAATATATGAGATTAAATAACATACTCTAAAATAACCAGTGGCTTAAAGAAGAAATTGCTAGAGAAATCAGTAGCCATCTGAAGATGAATGAAAATGAAAATACAACATATCAGAAATTATGGGATGCAGCAAAAGCTATGCTGAGAGGGAAATTTTTGCTCTAAATGCCTATATTAAAAAAAACAATGGACAGGCCACAGTGGCTCAGCAGGTAGAGTTCTTGCCTGCCATGCTGGAGACACGGGTTTGATTCCTGGTGCCTGCCCATTTAAAAAACAAAAAAAATGGAAAATTTAAAAAAGAAAACAAGAAAAAGGAAAAAAACAAGAAAAATCAAAAATTGAGGACCTAACTGCTCACGTGGAGAAACCTGAGAAAGAACAGCAAACTAACCCTAAAGCAAATAGAAGAAAAGAAATAACAAAAATTAAAGCAGGGTTAAATGAATGGGAGAACAAAAGAACAATAGAAAGAATCAATAAAACTGAAAGTTGGTTCTTTAAGAAAATCAATAAATTGATGGGCCACTAGCAAGACTGACAAAAAAAAGAGAGAGAGGATGCAAATGAATAAAATCAGAAGTGAGAAGGGGTGTGTTACCACAGACCCTGAAGAAATAAAAAGAAATCATAAGGGGATACTATGAACAAACATATGCTAACAAACTAGACAATTCAGATGAAATAGACAAATTCCTAGAAACATGCAAATAAGCTACATTGACTCAGGAAGAAATAGAAGATCTCAACAAACTGATCACAAATAAAGAGATTCAATCAGTCATCAAAACTCTTCCTACAAAGAAAATCCCAGAGCCAGATGGCTTCACAGGGGAATTTTGTCAAACATTCCAAAGAGAACTAACACCACCCCTGCTCAAACTTTTCCCAAAAACTGAGGGAAAGGGAACACTGCCTAACTCATTTGATGAAGCTAATATCATTTTAATACCAAAACCAGATAAAGATGCTATAAGAAAGGAAAACTACAGACTACTCTCCCTAATGGACATAGATGCAAAAGTTCTCAACAAATTACTAGCAAATCAAATCCAGCAACACATTAAAGAATTATACACCATGACCATGTGAGGTTTGTACTAGGAATGCAAGGGTGGTTCAACCCAAGAAAATCAATTAATGTAACACTGCACATTAAAAAATCAAAAGTGAAAAATCATATGATTATCTCGATTGATACTGAAAAAGCATTTCACAAAATTCAACATCTTTTTCTGATAAAAGTACTTCAAAAGGTAAGAGTCAAAGTTAGCTTCCTCAATATGATAAAGGATATGTACGAAAAACTGATAGCCAGCATTGTCCTCAAAGGAGAGAGACTGAAAGCTTTCCCCCTAAAATCAGGAACAAGACAAGGATGCCCTCTGTCTTTGACATTGCACTATATTCAACTATTATTCAACATTGTACTATAAGTTCTAGCTGGAGCAAACAGGAAGAACAAAGAAATAAAAGCATCCAAATTGGAAAGAAAAAATAAAACTTTCATTATTGCAGATGACATGATTCTATACTTGAAAATCCTGAGCAATCTACAACAAAGTGACTTGAGCTAATAAACAACTCACCAAGCTGGCAGGATACAAAATAAATGTGCAAAAATCAGTAATGTTTCTATACACAAACAATGATCTGAGGAGTTACATACGGAAAAAGTTCTATTCAAAATAGCAATTAAAAGAATCAAATACCTAGGAATGAACTTAATTAAGGATGTAAAGGATCTGTACACAGAAAATTGCATACCACTGCTAAAAGAAATGAAAGAAGATCTAAATAGGTGGAAAGACATTCCCTGCTCTTGGATAGGAATAGTGAGGGTGTCAGTTCTACCCAAACTGATCTATACATTCAACACAGTACCAATCAAAATGCCAATAACCTATTTTGAAGACTTGGAAAAGCTAGTTACCAAATGTTCACCTGGAAGGGAAAGAGACCCTGAACAACTAAAAGTATCTTAAAAAAAGAAGAACAAAGTGAAAGGATTAACACTTCCTTACTATAAAACTTACTATAAAGTCACAGTGGCCAAAACAGCATGGCACTGGCAGAAAGATAGAAGTATTGACCAATGGAATCAAATTAAGAGTGCAGAAATAGATCATCAAATCTATGGTCAACTGATTTTTGACAAAACCCCCAAATCCACTGAACTATGTCAAAAGTCTTTTCAATAAATGGGCATAGAAGAATCAGATATCAATACCCAAAAGAATGAAGGAAGACCCTTACCTTACACCCTATACAAAAATTAACTCAAACTGGAACAAAATGCTAAAATAAGCACTAGCACCATAAAAGTTCTAGAAGAAATTGTAGGGAAACATCTTCAAGACCTAGTAATAGGAAGTAGGTTCCTAAACTTTACACCCAAAGTACAAACAACAAAAGTAAAAATAGATAAATGGGAATGCCTCAAAATCAAATGATTTTGTCAAAAGGTGATGAGGCAGCCAACTCAATGGGAGAAAATATTTGTAAACCACACATTGGAGAAAGGTTTAATATACTGTATACATAAAGAAATCATGCAAATTAACAGCAAAAGAACAAACAACCCAATTATAAAATGGGCTAAAGATATGAATAGGCATTTTTCTGAAGACCAAATACAGATGGCTCAAAAGCACATGAAGAGATGATCCTTTACATTAGCTATAAGGGAAATGCAAGACTACAATGAGATATCAAAAAAACCAAGACTACAATGAGATATCACCTCACACCTATAAGAATGGCTATTATAGAGACTTCCGGAGAAGATGGCGGCTTAGTAAGACGCGCGGATCTTAGTTTCTCCTCCAGAACAGCTACTACAGGAGTAGAAACGATACAGAACAGCCCCCAAAGCCACGACAGAGATAAAAAAGACAGCATACCCCATCCTGGAATGGCTGGCTGGCTGAGAGAACCCATTCTGGTGAGATCGCCGAGGGTTGCGGGCTTCACCAGGCGGGGCGGCAAGCAGCCGGAGTCACTCCCTTCCCCCTTACCAGGCTGGCTGGGAGAATTGGACAGGTGGTCCCCTCAAACCGCGGCGGCTGGCGCCAACACCACGCACGGCCCCCCGGACCAACTGAGAGAATTGGATCGGAAATCCCCAGGCCGCGGAGAATGGTGACGGGGGGGGGCCCTTCCAAACCTGTGACTCCCTGGGAACGGTGCACTCTCCCGAGAGGGCCACTGCAGCTGGCGCCCTCCCGCCAAGCTTGGCGCCCCGGGCCCGACTAGGAAATTCGGACGGGCGCTTTCCCGGGCTGCGGCGGCCAGCGACCCTCCCCGTGTTCGGACCCCGGGCCGGCTGGCACTCTTCCAAGCCGCTTTGGCTAGCAAACCTCCTGGACGGCGAGAGTTTTCCAAAGTTAAAAGACCCACAGCACCTTTTACTGGTGGGACCTGCAGACAAACGTGTGCCACGAACTCCACCTACTGGGCAGGATAAGAAAACCAGAACCCAGAGATTTCACAGAAAAATCTTTCAAACTTTTGGATCCAACACCCAGGGAAATCTGTCTAAATGCGCAGACGCCAGCGGAAGATAATGGATCACGCTCAAAAAATTGAAAATATGGCCCAGTCAAAGGAACAAACCAATAGTTCAAATGAGATACAGGAGCTGAGACAACTAATGCTGAATATACGAACAGAAATGGAAAACCTCGTCAAAAAAGAAATCGATAAATTGAGGGAGGACATGAAGAAGACATGAGCTGAACAAAAAGAAGAAATAGAAAAACTGAAAAAACAAATCACAGAACTTATGGAAGTGAAGGACAAAGTAGAAAAGATGGAAAAAACAATGGATAGCTACAATGATAGATTCAAAGAGACAGAAGACAGAATTAGTGATTTGGAGGATGGAACATCTGAATTCCAAAAACAAACAGAATCTATCGGGAAAAGAATGGAAAAATTTGAACAGGGTATCAGGGAACTCAAGGACAATATGAACTGCACAAATATACGTGTTGTGGCTGTCCCAGAAGGAGAAGAGAAGGGAAAAGGAGGAGAAAAACTAATGGAAGAAATTATCACTGAAAATTTCCCAACTCTTATGAAAGACCTAAAATTACAGATCCAAGAAGTGAAGTGCACCCCAAAGAGATTTGACCCAAATAGGCGTTCTCCAAGACACTTACTAGTTAGAATGTCAGAGATCGAAGAGAAAGAGAGGATCTTGAAAGCAGCAAGAGAAAAACAATCCATCACATACAAGGGAAACCCAATAAGACTATGTGTAGATTTCTCAGCAGAAACCATGGAGGCTAGATAACAATGGGATGATATATTTAAATTACTAAAAGAGAAAAACTGCCAACCAAGACTACTATATCCAGCAAAATTGTCCTTCAAAAATGAGGGAGAAATTAAAACATTCTCAGACAAAAAGTCACTGAGAGAATTTGTGACCAAGAGACCAGCTCTGCAAGAAATACTAAAGGGAGCACTAGAGTCAGAAATGAAAAGACAGAAGAGAGAGGTATGGAGAAGAGTGTAGAAAGAAGGAAAGTCAGATATGATATATATAATACAAAAGGCAAAATGTTAGAGGAAAATATTATCCAAACAGTAATAACACTAAATGTTAATGGACTGAATTCCCCAATCAAATGACATAGACTGGCAGAATGGATTAAAAAACAGGATCCTTCTATATGCTGTCTACAGGAAACACATCTTAGACCCAAAGATAAACATAGGTTGAAAGTGAAAGGTTGGGAAAAAACATTTCATGCAAATAACAACCAGAAAATAGCAGGAGTGGCTATACTAATATCCAACAAGTTAGACTTCAAATGTAAAACAGTTAAAAGAGACAAAGAAGGACACTATATACTAATAAAAGGAACAATTAAACAAGAAGACATAACAATCATAAATATTTATGCACCGAACCAGAATGCCCCAAAATACGTGAGGAATACACTGCAAACACTGAAAAGGGAAATAGACACAATTACCATAATAGTTGGAGACTTCAATTCCCCACTCTCATCAATGGACAGAACATCTAGACAGAGGATCAATAGAGAAATAGAGAATCTGAATATTACTATAAATGAGCTAGACTTAACAGACATTTATAGGACATTACATCCCACAACAGCAGGATACACCTTTTTCTCAAGTGCTCATGGATCATTCTCAAAGATAGACCATTCTAAAAGATAGTCACAAAGCAAGTCTTAACAAATTTAAAAAGATTGAAATCATACACAACACTTTCTCGGATCATAAAGGAATGAAGCTGGAAATCAATAATAGGCGGAATGCCAGAAAATTCACAAATACGTGGAGGCTCAGCAACACACTCTTAAACAACGAATGGGTCAAAGAAGAAATTGCAAGAGAAATTAGTAAATACCTCGAGGCGAATGAAAATGAAAACGCAACATATCAAAACTTATGGGATGCAGCAAAGGCAGTGCTAAGAGGGAAATTTATTGCCCTAAATGCCTTTATCAGAAAAGAAGAAAAGGCAAAAATGCAGGAATTAACTGTTCACTTGGAAGAACTGGAGAAAGAACAGCAAACTAATCCCAAAGCAAGCAAAAGGAAAGAAATAACAAAGATCAGAGCAGAAATAAATGAAATTGAAAACATGAAAACAACAGAGAAAATCAATAAGACCAGAAGTTGGTTCTATGAGAAAATCAATAAGATTGATGGGCCCTTAGCAAGATTGACAAAAAGAAGAAGAGAGAGGATGCAAATAAATAAGATCAGAAATGGAAGAGGAGACATAACTACTGACCTCACAGAAATAAAGGAGGTAATAACAGGATACTATGAACAACTTTACACTAATAAATACAACAATTTAGATGAAATGGATGGGTTCCTGGAAAAACATGAACAACCAACTTTGACTCAAGAAGAAATAGATGACCTCAACAAACCAATCACAAGCTTCACATGTGAATTCTACCAAACATTCCAGAAAGAATTAGTACCAACTCTCCTCAAACTCTTAAAAAAAATTGAAGCAGAGGGAAAACTACCTAATCATGATGTGAAGCCAACATCACCCTCATACCAAAACCAGGCAAAGATATTACAAAAAAAGAAAACTACAGACCAATCTCTCTAATGAATATAGATGCAAAAATCCTCAATAAAATTCTAGCAAATCGTATCCAACAACACATTAAAAGAATTATACATCATGACCAAGTAGGATTCATCCCAGGTATGCAAGGATGGTTCAACGTAAGAAAATCAATTAATGTAATACACCATATCAACAAACCAAAGCAGAAAAATCACATGATCATCTCAATTGATGCAGAGAAGGCATTTGACAAGATTCAACATCCTTTCCTGTTAAAAACACTTCAAAAAATAGGAATACAAGGGAACTTCCTTAAAATGATAGAGGGAATATATGAAAAACCCACAGCTAATATCATCCTCAATGGGGACAAATTGAAAACTTTCCCCCTAAGATCAGGAACAAGACAAGGATGTCCACTATCACCACTATTATTCAACATTGTGTTGGAGGTTCTAGTCAGAGCAATTAGACAAGAAAAAGAAATACAAGGCATCAAAATTGGAAAGGAAGAAGTAAAACTATCACTGTTTGCAGACGATATGATACTATACGTTGAAAACCCGGAAAAATCCACAACAAAACTACTAGAGCTAATAAATAAGTACAGCAAAGTAGCAGGTTACAAGATCAACATCGAAATATCTGTAGCATTTCTATACACTAGGAATGAACAAGCTGAGGGGGAAATCAAGAAACGAATCCCATTTACAATTGCAACTAAAAGAATAATATACCTAGGAATAAATTAAACTAAAGAGACAAAAAGCCTATATAAAGAAAACTACAAAAAACTGTTAAAAGAAATCACAGAAGACCTAAATAGATGGAAGGGCATACCGTGTTCATGGATTGGAAGACTAAATATAGTTAAGATGTCAATACTACCTAAATTGATTTACAGATTCAATGCAATACCAATCAAAATCCCAACAACTTATTTTTCAGAAATAGAAAAACCAATAAGCAAATTTATCTGGAAGGGAAGGGTGCCCCAAATTGCTAAAAACATCTTGAGGAAAAAAAACGAAGCTGGAGGTCTCGCGCTGCCTGACTTTAAGGCATATTATGAAGCCACAGTGGTCAAAACAGCATGGTATTGGCATAAAGATAGATATATCGACCAATGGAATTGAATAGAGTGCTCAGATATAGACCCTCTTATCTATGGACATTTGATCTTTGATAAGGCAGTCAAGCCAACTCACCTGGGACAGAACAGTCTCTTCAATAAATGGTGCCTAGAGAACTGGATATCCATATGCAAAAGAATGAAAGAAGACCCATGTCTCACACCCTAAACAAAAGTTAACTCAAAATGGATCAAAGATCTAAACATTAGGTCTAAGACCATAAAACAGTTAGAGGAAAATGTTGGGAGATATCTTATGAATCTTACAACTGGAGGCAGTTTTATGGACCTTAAACCTAAAGCAAGAACACTGAAGAAGGAAATAAATAAATGGGAGCTCCTCAAAATTAAACACTTTTGTTTATCAAAGAACTTCATCAAGAAAGTAGAAAGACAGCCTACACAATGGGAGACAATATTTGGAAATGATATATCAGATAAAGGTCTAGTATCCAGAATTTATAAAGAGATTGTTCAACTCAACAACAAAAAGACAGCCAACCCAATTACAAAATGGGAAAAAGACTTGAACAGACACCTATCAGAAGAGGAAATACAAATGGCCAAAAGGCACATGAAGAGATGCTCAATGTCCCTGGCCATTAGAGAAATGCAAATCAAAACCACAATGAGATATCATCTCACACCCACCAGAATGGCCATTATCAACAAAACAGAAAATGACAAGTGCTGGAGAGGATGCGGAGAAAGAGGCACACTTATCCACTGTTGGTGGGAATGTCAAATGGTGCAACCACTGTGGAAGACAGTTTGGCGGTTCCTCAAAAAGCTGAATATAGAATTGCCATACGACCCAGCAATACCATTGCTGGGAAACTACTCAAAGGACTTAAGGGCAAAGACACAAACGGACATTTGCACACCAATGTTTATAGCAGCGTTATTTACAATTGCAAAGAGATGGAAACAGCCAAAATGTTCATCAACAGAAGAGTGGCTAAACAAACTGTGGTATATACATACGATGGAATATTATGCAGCTTTAAGACAGGATAAACTTATGAAGCATGTAATAACATGGATGGACCTAGAGAACATTATGCTGAGTGAGTCTAGCCAAAAACTAAAGGACAAATACTGTATGGTCCCACTGATGTGAACCGACATTCGAGAATAAACTTGGAATATGTCATTGGTAACAGAGTCCAGCAGGAGTTAGAAACAGGGTAAGATAATGGGTAATTGGAGCTGAAGGGATACAGACTGTGCAACAGGACTAGATACAAAAACTCAAAAATGGACAGCATAATAATACCTAATTGTAAAGTAATCATGTTAAAACACTGAATGAAGCTGCATCTGAGCTATAGGTTTTTGTTTTGCTTTGTTTTGTTTTGTTTTGTTTTTACTATTATTACTTTTATTTTTTTCTCTATATTAACATTCTATATCTTTTTCGGTTGTGTTGCTAGTTCTTCTAAACCGATGCAAATGTACTAAGAAATGATGATCATGCATCTATGTGATGATGTTAAGAATTACTGATTGCATATGTAGAATGGTATGATTTCTAAATGTTGGGTTAATTTCTTTTTTTCCATTAATTAAAAAAAAAAGGGAGAAGGGGTAATTGAAGCTGAAGGGATACAGACTGTGCAACAGGACTGGATATAAAAACTCAGAAATGGACAGCACAATACTACCTAATTGTAATGCAATTATGTTAAAACATTGAATGAAGCTGCATGTGAGGTATAGGTTCTTTTTCTCTCTATTATCGTTTTAATTCTTATTCTGTTGTCTTTTTATTTCTTTTTCTAAATCAATGCAAATGTACTAAGAAATGATGAATATGCAACTATGTGATGATATTAAGAATTACTGATTGTACATGTAGAATGGAATGATTTCTAAATGTTTTGTTAATTTTTTTTAATTAATAAAAAAAAGAATGGCTATTATAAATGTTAAATTAAACTTAGTAGATTGAAATGCTAGTGATCAATGAAAGGGAGGAGTAAGGGGTATGGTATGTATGAATTTTTTTTTCTGTTTTCTTTTTATTTCTTTTTCTGAATTGATGCAAATGTTCTAAGAAATAATCATGATGATGAATATACAACTATTTGATGATATTGTGGATTACTGATTATATATGTAGAATGGGACGATCATATGGTATGAATATTTGTGTTTGTATGCTGGTATGTTTAATAAATAAAACAAATAAAAAATAAATTTTAAAAAGAAAGGGTGTTATGAAACAAATAAAAAACTAAATGTTGGTGAGGATGTGGAGGAATTGGGACACATATATACTGCTGGTAGGAATGTATAATGTTACAGCCACTATGGAAGACAGTTAAGTGGTTCCTTAGGAAACCACTATCAAGTGGAAACCACTATCAACCACTATCCAAATATCAAGTTGCCCTATGACTCAGCAATAGCACTACTTGGTATACACTCAGAAGAGCTGAAAGCAGTGACATTTGCATACAGATGTTCATCGCAGCATTATTCATAATTGCCAAAAGATGGAAACAATCCAAATACCCATCAACAGATGAGTGGATCAACAAAATGTGGTCTATATATATATATACATATATACATATAGCATATGTAGCATATATATACATCATATATACATGATATAATACTATGCAGCAGTAAGATGAAATGATGTCCTGAAACACACGACAAGAGCCTTGAGGACATGATGCTGAGTGAAATTAGCCAGACACAAAAGGATAGATACTGTATGATTCCACTTTTATTATCAGCGTAAAGGTATAATCAGAGGCTTATAATACAGAATAAAGGGGACTTAAAGATACATAGAAGCTAGAGATGGGTGAATGATTAACTAAGGAGGTTGAACTCCAATTTAAGGGGAATAGATAGAAGTGAGGGTGGTTCTCTAATGGGTCTGTAAGTAATATTACCATACTGAAGGTGAACATTATTGAAAGGGGTTGTATAGACCTATGTACCCCACTGAATAACACTAGAAATATGAATAAGTTCTTGCAAGAACTATTTCAAAGGTATGATTCATGCACAAAGAGTGTTGAAGTCTAGAGTATGGGGGAAAACTGCTATTGCATGCTATTGCATGCTATGGGCTATGTTTCACAGGAAAACATCAGCAGTAACACAGTAACAGCAGGAGTAAATAACGTCAGGAGGGAAAAGAGTTAAGGGAAGGGTTAGGTTTCCTATTTGGTGAGGATGTGTTTATTGGTTATCTTTCTCTTATTGATTTTCTTTCTCTTGGGAATAATTATTTAAAATTGAGAGTGTTGATGGACTGTGGACTTTGGGCATTATACATGATACCTTATGAATGCAGGTGGCTGAAGGATACACCAACTGAGAAATAGATTGGTGAACAATGATGTATACATATGATCAAATATTGTGCTGCTACAAAAAGGAACGAAGTCGGTGAGGCATGCAACGATGTGAATGAAACTGTGGGTCATTTGGTGAGGCAAAATAAGCCAAAAACAAAAGAACAATTATTGTCTAGTCTCCTTTACAAAATGCTCATGAGAAAATAGGGGCCTAGGTTGTAAGGTCTTATAGCAGACACATTTAGTACAGAGTGGTAATTGCTATTTCTGGATTTTGAAGGGTGTTTTATGTATCTATAACCTGGTATTTAGAGATAAGAATGAAGCCGATCAGGTCGGGATTAAGGTAATTCAGAACACAGGGGTAAGGAAGATTGTGTATATTTTAGAACCACACATACCCTTTGAGACCAAAGGAACAAAGGTTTATTTTGTTCAGAACCTAACTTTTCTGTAGCACATACTCTAACTCAACCTGTCTGGATAGCTCATTTGAAAAAATGAAACACAGGGAGCCAAAATAAGAATGAGGGCCGTTAGTCTTTATAGCTGAATGTAATGCCTGAATATATCCTAGAATATATTAAGTGGACAGTCAAAAAGTGTTGGCAAAGTCCCTTGAGGGATGGGAGAAAAAAATATGGAACTACTAAACTTTACTATCAGGGAATCCCTGATACTGTGTCAAATGTTAGGGACACCCAAATCAATAGACCAAGCCCTTAAGGCTTACTCTTGTGAAGCTTATCTTAGGTAGTAGAGAAGCTTAGCCCACCTATAGGTATGCCTAAGAATTACCACTGGAGGACCTCTTTTTTTGCTCAGAAGTAGCCTCACTCTCTCTAAACCCAACTCTGCAACCAAAATCATTGCCCACCCCCTATGTGGGACATGACATCCAAGAGTGACAGTCTCACGGGGAACATGGGAGATGACTCCCAGGGATGAGTCCAGCTCTGGCACCATAGGATCAACAATTCCATCCTGACCAAAAGGGGTTAAAGTAGAGTAACTAATAAAGTATCAGTGGCAGACAGAGTTCAAATAGAGTCCAGAGGCTACTCTGGAGGTGGCTCTTATGCAAGCTTCACTTAGACATTGCTACCCATCATAACTTGCCAAACCCCAACAAAACCATTTCAGCCAATCATAAAGAACACCTGGGGCAACATATAAGATTCCTCAAAGGTTCCATGCACTGGAGTAACTTTCCAGAAACCTACAACCTCCAGATGGTTCCCTGGACCAGATAAATCCTGAAATCTACAAGGCCCTGCCTCTCCAGAACATCAGCAAGTTCCATCTCCCTATCCCATATTACTGACAGCCCCTCCCAACATGAAAAATTTAGTATGAGTATAGCCCAAACACCCGTAAAGAGTGGGACAGAAAGATCAAAGGAGATGGTGATGTTTTACAGAGAAGGTAGAGTTTAACAAATAAGTATGACTGCTGAATCATTAAATTGATATTTCTTTTAGTCTCCAGTATCTTAGAGTAGCTAGAATTAAAAACCTAAAATTATGGGATTGTAACCTATACCAAACTCTGAAAAATGTTCTGCAACTAATTGTGATGCTGTGTTTTGAAATGAATTGGGTTTTTTTGTATGTATGTTATTTTTCACAAAAAAAGAAGGAAAAAAGTCTATTGTGATGATAAATAAATATTCATTTCTTCTAGCCTTCTACATTCTGGAGCAGTTAGAAGGAAAAATCTGAGATGATGGTATGGTAGTCCATGACAAACTCTGGGATTTGTCCTGTAACTATTTGTTAAAAATTGTTTTGAAAATTATTACTTTTTTTCCTTCTTTGCTTTGTATATATGTTATATTATACAATTAAAAAGAGTTAAAAAAAAAAAGATTTGTCTTCTGGATTTTTCCATTGTAAAATGTATATATATATGTATCTATATATGTTGCATTTACTATTAATAAGTACTGGGGGATATTTTTTGAAATTATGAAAATATGATAACCTTCATTAAACTTTCATCTAAAAATTTTATCATCCACTGATGATTTTTGCTTGGCTCAATGCTTACTATGATAATTGCTGCATAGCATAAGCATTTTTGAAAATCCATATTTGCAATTCTTATCGATAGTTTTTCAGTCTAAAGCAAAATTGGAGGGAAGGGGAGATTCTTCACAGGTAGTTAAAGATATATCTTAACCATGGACTGATTTTAGCATTACCCTCCAAATAGAAACATTCATCTCACCAAACAGAAGCTGAGAATTAAACACAGTACACAAGTTCTCAGAAAAAGTTCAAGACAGGTTCCTCTGCTTCACCCAATCTGAAAACCCATTTGTCAGAGGGAATCAGACAGAATAGTTCTTAGAAGTCACATGACAATTATAATTTCCATGTAAAGATTTAGAAATTGAAAGTATGTGGCTTTGAAAAGCCTTGAACAAATTAACATTTTTCAGGCCTGATAGAGGAAATAAAGAAGAGACACAGGACCTCGGATCAGAAAACATTTCTTGGGGTACAGATGACTGAAAGTAAAGAGAATACTTAGAAAAATGTTAAATCCTCCTCCATCTCTCATGCTAGTTGACCCATGTGGGATGGCCACAGCAAAAGAAGGCAAATGCCCTACCGCCAACCATCTTACTCTTGAGGAGTCATATGATGTTATCAATATTAAGCAAATAGTTAAGGTGTGTCATTTAGCATTGTGCCCAGCACTTAGTAAACTGCTCAAAAATTGTATTACTGCTTTATTTCATATTTTTTAATCATTATTATTATTGTAGTTCCTATAATTCTTTTGTACTATGTTCTCATGTTAGCTTTCTCATTCTCTTTAGACAATTTTTCCTAATCCCCTATTAAAAGTTTGGTTCCAGAGTTCTCCAGACAGGTTTCATTAGCATGTTCTAAGTGTAGGTCACCTGGGATCTTTTATTTCTCTCCTTAGTTGATTATGTGAGGTCTCTTCTGAATAGAACATTTAAAATATGTTGCTATCAGTCTGGTGTAAAATCAGCAAAGCAGCACATATCCAGGCGCAAATGAGTCAGAACAGAGGAAATAAGACCTTGAAGGGAGAGTAATTCCTAGGGTTTTATGATCACTACTGTAAATATGCTTAACGCAAACAAGGAAGCATCTCAAGGGATTACTTACTAAGTCACAGTGCATTTTAACATACTGTGGAAATAAGAAGTGGCAAACGACAGCCAAGCTGATATATAGCAAGATGAGTAGGAAAATTCCTACTAAATTCTCATTAGCTTATGAACTTTTATGAATAATTAGGTCAATAATTAGTGATGGGGAAACAAATAAGTTAAATTTCACACCACTTTTCATCCACAGCTAGCTGGCTTTTAAATTGTGGCTCATCCTATGAACACCTACAGGTAAAGTCCTACAGCACTTGCCCTGAAAGTGGAGTGTAAGTATCTTCTCAGTTTATAGCTCTATCAATGTTAACTTTTGGAGATTGCAGGCATGAAGGCATATAAATATAATTTTTTGATCTTTTGAATTAAAATTTAATTTATGCTTGTTTTAAGATATTCAAACAGTATAGACAGATATAAAGAGAGAAATTTCCCTTTATGTCTCCCACATCCTGCTTAGCTCCATGGAATTAACTACTGTTAACAGTTTAATTTTCCAGTCCTTTGACTATGCACAGAAAAATACACTTTTATATATGTTTTAACCCAAATGGGATCATATGATACATTGTTCAGTAGCTTGCTTTACTCATGTAGCAGTATATGAAATACATCTTTCCAAGTCATTTCGTATAAAGCTTTCCCTTTCATTTTTATTGGATACATAACATTTTTTAATTTGGATATGCCAAAGCTATTTAGTCATTTTTCTATTAATAGAAATTAAATCATTTCCAATTTTTTAAATTTGCAAACACTGCTAAAATGAATTAGCTTTATAAAATCTAAATTCTAAAATTATAGCATTTATGTAGATTGTGAATGTGAAGTTTTGAATAACATAAAACTGTTATCCAAAGACTGAAAGTTAATGACCAGGAAAGGCAGAAGCCTGGACATTCATGTCACCACATGGCATGGCCTTGTTCCACGCATCTCAGTGATGAGGACATTCTTGAGTCAACTGCAAGAATGATCTCTGGTGTTCCACATGAAAACACAGACTGGAGGTGGGCAGAAGGAGGTTTAAGATTTCTTTATTTCAGAGATCTAGGAAATTAGGACATTAAAAGGCCTAAATGGTCCTTGACATTCAAGGTTGTTTTCTTTTTCTTTCTGAAAAACAGTATTATAACCAATAATCTGGGAGCACCTTTCCTGGTCCTCTGGGTTGGGGCTCCACCTGTATCCCATGGAAAGTGACTCAGCCCATTCTGAAGGCTTAAAGAATATGGGAAGGGAAATCCAGGTGCAATGAATGCTTCTCCCTAAGTGTCTTTGGGGAGAATTTAAAGTGGTTCCTGAGAGCCCCTCCTGAAATCATTAAATGTGTGAAGTTTCTCTTCCCATCAATGACAGAGAGATCAGTACCCTGAAAACTAAACACAAGGGGCAGTTCTGTGCCCAAACAAATTTTACACACAAGTCACTTTTAAACTGTTGCGTTACCGTTACCCTCAATAACAAGTAGAACAAATTAGAGATTTTTATTATTTGGTGATAGAAGAGGACCAACTATGGACAAGGAAATCCTCAAAATACAGCCTTGTTAATAGAGGCCTACTTCTCCTGAAATTCCCACAGAGACAAAGTAACATATGACCCACTGGCTATTGATTAGTGGAAGACAAAAAGGAAATGGTAAAATCAATTTATAGAGTCAACAAACTTTACCCTACACTGGTTCTTAAAAGTTTCTATTAGTTCCTGGACAAAAAAGCTAGGAGAAAAAAAATGTACAGTATATCTGGTAAATCTCCAAGCATAAAGTGGGGAATAAGGAAGTAAATGGGGGGGGAGAATAACACTACTGTTTTTTCATATATTTAACAAATATGGATTTTGCCCATACTATGTTTTCTACCACTACTATTGGGGATAAAATAATACCAAAAAAAACAGGAATAATGTGTTTAGAAGAGCATAGCACAAAATCAACACTACAATAATTCAATAAATGTCAGTTCTCTTGCTCTTCCCCTATATAAAGTAATTTGAAATACATTTTTGAAAAGATGACATATACATATAAAATAGAAAATGTTTGATGCCTGAGAATACATCACTATGTTAATTATCTTAGAGTCAGACATCTCTGCACTTATCAAGGGTCACAAATATTCAGATATTCATTTAGGTGTAAAAAGTCCACAAAGCATCTCACAAGTGCTGATTACATTTTGACGGTACAAGTTGTCTTTCTCAAATAATAGTGCTTAGCTATTAGACTCAAGACATTGCTTTTGTGTGTATCCACTTGCACAAGGAAATTTTCTGGAAGGGTCAATCTCTCAAACAATCTCTAACTTCCCCCAGCCTTATGACTATGGAAGCAGAGAGAGACCTGAGTGGCATGAGGCAAGTGTTTGCCAGGATCAGTGCAAGAACCATCTTCCAATTAAAAGATTGCCAAAAAATGCTAGAAATCCCCATTTCTGCTTTTGGATATATATAACTAAATATTCAGGAAGTTAATTTGTGTCAATGGTCCATTAAGAACATCAATTTTTTCAACTGGCTCCTAAAGAAAACTTAAGAGTTACATAAATGCCAGTTACCATAAGAATTTTTAAGATGTACTAATCTTCAAAAATACAGTTATTAATATATTTAACTAGAAAACCTATCAAGGAGCTTGGGAATTTAAAGAGGCTTCTTCATAGGGTAAAAAGATGCTGAGATATATTTTAATATATTAAGTTTAATTTGATGGAAAACCATTCAAAGATATATCTAGAAACTTAAAGATATAGTACTGAAAATGAAATAAGAATTTAGGCCTAGAAATATCAATTTGAGAGAAAGCATGAGAGAGAGAGAGAAAGCAAAATCATTTCCCTGATTTGGAGGTTAAAGCAGATGAACAACTTCTGAAGAGTTCTATTTAGGAGAAAGAAAAACAGGAAGAATAAGAGTTCCATCATTAGACCCCAGAGTAGAGAAGAAAAATTAGGAAGAGGCTATTGATTTAAAGGAAGAAATCAGAATTTACAGTGATAAGTTAGCAAGCTTTAAGGTATTTTCAAGCAGTGCTCTCTGTCTCAAACACCAAGAAAGAGAAAAAAAAATTCTGTTCACTTACCCCGAAGGATTGGATATTAGTTCAGCAGAAATAGAAAAATGATAGAAGGATGCAGGTACAGTAGGTGAAGAGGGGAGCACTGAAATAACTGGCTGAAGCATCAAGTCTGGAAAAGAGTCAGGACAGCTAGAAAAGGATTCTAAGACCGAATCTCGATGTGAGGAATGGAATGTCCAGGGATTGTTGTGACAAGAGAACTGCAAGGTAGAGGGAGAAATGACTGAGAAAGTTCTCCATGGAGAATGAGAATGGCAAGGTCACAGAAATGGAGCTATAGCGTTTGATAATGAGAACCAAGAGCAGTCAAACTACAGAGTGGCTGATAGCAAAAAAGAAAAATGAGAAATGGTGAGGTTGATGTAATGGGTGACATTAACAAAAATACAAGCAAATCTAAAACCTGCATTGTGTTTTAAATGTAACCAGTTAAAAATGTTTTTATACTCATTTTGTAAAATAGGTTTTATAATTTCTAGAAACTAGATTTTATAAGGAGCAATGCTTGAACCGTATGCTTAAACTTAAAAGAATCTGTAGTTTCCTTATTGAGGTTGATGAGTTAAGAGTTGATTAGGTTGGTCAGGGAGGTCATAGTGAGTTATCAATAAAACAAAATCAATATAGTTCACAATTTTAAGTGAATAAGCAACTTTCTACAACATTTTAACAAACATAGCTTTCAATAATAAAGAGTTTTAGTCTCAAGGTTACAAATCAATGGTACTTATATCTGTGATAAAAGATCTTTCAATAGTATAAGGAAACTGACCTTCCTACCTATCAGACTTAGAAACTCAATTTTATAATACCAAGTTACAGAACAAGTGTAAATTTAATTTATATCTCATTATAAGAATATGTAAATATTCAGAAAGCTGTCCTTTATCTATATAACAAAATACAGATACATTCTCAAAGAATGTTTGTAAATAGTCCCCAATTTTTCACGTCCTTCATTAGAGATTTGTAAATAAGGATTCCAATTATTTGTCAGTTATATTTTTCTAGTCAGAGCAAGGCTAAACAATTTTTTAAAAGAATATTTAATAATATGGCAACAGGAAGCTGGTTGGAGAGATACTATTCCTCTGTTGAAACCATTATAGATAGAAGAACTGGGACTTCAGGAAAAGCAGATAATGGCATCAAAGATTTAGTGACTGATGATATTAGTTATGATGACTCAAAATTTGAAGGGAAGTTGGAGGTATCTCTGGTTACTATGTTTACTGTGGTGGTGGCTGATTCCCTCCTAAAGGAGATCAACAAGTAACCTATTTTCTTCACCCCCTGAGACCAAGAGAATGAGGGAAATGAAACATTTCTGCTACATTAGCAAACATAAAAAGGCAC
The DNA here is from genome assembly GCF_023851605.1 of Tamandua tetradactyla. Lineage (NCBI taxonomy): Eukaryota > Metazoa > Chordata > Mammalia > Pilosa > Myrmecophagidae > Tamandua > Tamandua tetradactyla. The sequence goes on from NC_135333.1 coordinate 122,446,522, forward strand.
CATTACTAGGGGCAATGTTCAAAGTGAAAACAGAAACAAAAACTAGAGAAAATAATGACTTGAGCAATGATTTAGAAGGCTTGTAAAATATGGGAGAAGCCTGAAATGGGGTCATAAAGAAAATCATCATAGCAATTTAAAAAAATAGTTCTGAAGAGTTAATACCCTCAAAATGGAAAACCTTGTTTAAGTCAGCTAGGCAGGGAAAAGGTGCTTGAACCAATTCAATGGCAAGACCTATATTTCACCTCAATCTTCAATATTCTTGAATCCCTCTCACTTTATATCTTTCCTTTGTACCTTCATAGGCAGCAAAGGTTAGCAATGAAAAACCAAACACTTCTGACTGAATTCATTTTGCTGGGACTAACAGACATTCCAGAGCTTCAAGTTGCACTTTTTGTACTTCTTTTCCTCACCTACATATTCAGCATCATTGGAAACCTGATCATCATCACCCTGACGCTACTGGATTCCCAACTCCATACTCCCATGTATTTCTTCCTCCGGAATTTCTCCTTCTTGGAAATTTCCTTTACAACCACTTTTACTCCTAGGCTGCTATACAGCATCTTGACTGGAAACAAGAGCATCAGCTTTACAGGCTGCTTCGCTCAGTATTTCTTTACAATATTCCTTGGAGCCACAGAATTTTACCTTCTTGCTGCCATGTCCTATGACCGCTTTGTAGCAATCTGCAAACCCCTACATTATACAATCATCATGAGCAACAGGGTTTGTGTCCAGCTGGTTCTCTGCTCTTGGCTGGGTGGATTCCTGATCATCTTATGCCCAATCATCCTGACAAGCAAACTGGATTTCTGTGCCTCCAATGTGCTGAATCACTATTATTGTGATTATGGACCCCTCTTGGAGATATCCTGCTCAGACACAAGTCTGCTGGAACTGGTAGACTTTATCTTAGCATTTGTGACATTGGTGGTCACCCTAGTATTGGTGATTCTCTCCTACACAAACATCATCAGGACCATTCTGAATATCCCTGCCACCCAGCAAAGGAAAAAGGCTTTTTCCACTTGTTCCTCACACATGATTGTTATCTCCCTCTCTTATGGCAGCTGCATCTTCATGTACATAAAACCTTCAGCCAAAGGAGTCGCCTTCAATAAGGGAGTAGCTGTGCTCAATACTTCAGTTGCCCCTTTATTGAACCCCTTCATTTACACTCTTAGGAATAAGCAAGTAAAACAAGCCTTCAAAGATGTGACCAGAAAGGTTTTGAGTTTTTAATAAAGTCAAAGGAAATCCTGAAATATATTGATGAAGTTCCTCCCCATAAAAGCTCAGGAAGAGCTTCGCTCACCCTCTCCTTGTTTAAAAAGAAATCTCAGGTGATTTGATCATTCGAATGTGTCAAAGATGTATTTCAAAATTGCCAACATGAGGAAAATCTCACTGGGAAAACATTTAAATATTTCTTTCTAGTAGTTAGATTTTTTTTTTTTTTGGCCAGGTGTTAAAAAGATTCTAAAAATATAAAAATGCCTACTCTCCTAAATTTTTCAAATATATCTATTTTAAATAAAAATATGTTACTTACGGCATTGAGTAATGTGTTCATTATGGTTATTCTAAACAATTAAATATACAGACTTTTAAACTCCTAGTTCTAATTTCTAACATGGTAACAATAGATATAATCCTGTAACAAATAGATTTTTATAGGAAAAATATGCAGACAGATAACATTGTTAGTCTGACTACAAGAAAGAAAGAAATTTAGGATAAAATTTAAATTTAGGATTGTTACAGGATCAGTGGTCCTTGGCTTACTGGCCTTCACATATGGGCTTCTTAATTTTATCAAAGTCTTTAAGAATGTTATCCAAACATTTTAACATAAATAAGAGTCACCTCCCAGAAGAGACCATAGTTACATCTTATAATAAAACTCTACTCCAGGCCAACTTTTCTCAGTTGGGAGACAATTTTTTTTTCATCCTTCTCTCCATAACAACTATAAAACCATCTCTTCTTACATCAAAAAGTATCTCTACAAAATAAATTTCTAAGATTGCTATTTCTGATTCTATCTCACCTTGCAGTTATGAAATAGGAATAAAAACTATTACCAGGGGATCCCTAACAGGGTGAACAGACAATCTCCTTTAAGGGAAGATCCAGCGGAAATGGAATCTTGGCCCAGGCCATGTTGGCAATTCACAAAACCTGTAGGGATCAACAAATATGCCTGAGCTATAGGGAACTTATTTTGTAGGTGACCCTGAGGAGTCTAGGAGTAAAAGGGACTGCCTAAGAATGAGCCCAAATTCAAGAAAATTAGAGCTAAAGATAAGTCCTAGAATGTCATCACTTGACAAGACTTGTCAAGTATGACACATCAATACTTCGCCCACCCCCTGTATCATGATCTGTCCCACATTTGTTTCATTCTTTTCTAACAATGGATTGGTTTTCCTGATCAGACATATACTGTCACTTGGTCTCTCATGGCTGCCCCATGAAGTCTACACTACTTTTCACCTTGACTACCCATAGTTAGCAAGTGCAAGGCCTATAAGTTGAATTATAAATACCAAGGAAAGGGGTAATAACTGCGGGGCCATAACTTTGGTACCCACCACATTTCCATTCATCAGTGGCTAAAGAGCTACCCTTTATAAGGTGAGCCTAAAACAGATTCTTCTCAGGGGAGTGTGTATTAGGAGAGAATGATCACACATATTGAGTGCAAAATCTCTGTACAGGGTCCTAACTAGACCAAGCTTTTACCATGTTTTTAACTTTTTCTTGTAGTAATGTATACAACTTAAAATTTCTCATATTAACCACTGTCCGGTGTATAATTCCATAGTAGTTATTACATTCACAATGGAGTGCAACCATCACCAGCATTTACTATCCCAATTATTTTATCACCTCAAACAAAAACTCAGTACCCAGAAAGCAATACCTGTCTAATCCCCTCACCACCCCTGACTCATGGTAACCTATGATCTATGTTCCTTCTCAATAAAATTTGCTTCTTCAAGATATTTCATAGAAGTGAGATCCTATAATATTTGTCCTTTTGATTCTGGTTTATTTCATTCAGCATGATGTCATCAAGAATCATACATGTTGTAATCAGAACTTCATTCCCTCTTATGGCTGAATATATTCTCTTGTGCATTTATATAAACTTTTTTTATCCATTCATCTGTTGATGGACTTATGCGTTGCTTCCACTTTCGTCTCTTGTGAAGCATTATCTCCTCTTCCACAAATTTATGCCATCTTGATTTTCTTCATTTTCTCATACTTGTCTTCTCTTCATCATCCCTTTCCTGTATATCTCCTGTCTTGATTTATACATCTTACCCTTCAGCCATTTCCATGGGCTTGTTTTGTTTTTTCAACCAGAAAATCTGAAGGATGTAAGATTGTTGACCAATTACATGTACTCAAACTCAAAATCTGTGATTGCAACATTCATCCCTCAGATCTCTGCCTACAGCTAAACAATAAAAATAAATTAAAACTTAAATTAAAAAAAAAAGTTCCCAGAGAGAACTAAAGACAAACTTTATGAGCTCACAGATTTACCTGGGATGAATCCTGATAATAAAAAAAAAAATCTAAATACCAAATACAAGAGGAAACTTAAGTAACATTTAGTCTCTTGGCAAAAGCTCTGCTCAATATGCCATGCACCTGTCTTTCAACAATTCGTGGTCCTTGGAAATCAGCCCACATTTGACATTTCTACATAAGTGATATAGGGATTGAAAATATGTGAATCAGAGGAGGTTAGAATGCAAAATCAAAAAGGAAATGGTGTGGGGTGAGGAAGTTGGCCACAGGAAAGGGAGACCAGGCCTACAGAAGAAAAGGTGAAGGGACAAGAGCATCCTGCCTTCCAGCATAAAGCTGGAATCTGATCATGTTGCACCAAACATAAAGAAGAGGAGCTGTTCTGAAATGAATCCTGAACTCCCCAATGGTGACAGAGTAATGCCAACAGCAAGGGAAAGCAAGCAATACTTCTGCATCCCTCATGCTCCCAAGGAGGCATGCCACAGCATGTTACAGAAACAGTTAAACCTGCTGTCAAATGCCTTCAGTTCACATTACCTGCCATGTGACTTTGGGCAATTACATAATTTCTATGTTTCGTCCTTTCATCTACAAAATGGGAAATTAATAGTACTAATATCTAGCATTGACTATATGCCTAGCACTTTTCTAATTTTCCAATACATGCCACATTTTATGATTCAAATCATAATTTCAAACATGGTAAAAATCAATGATATAACCCCTGAGAGATTCTCAAAGGAAAATATGCAGATAGATAACATTGTTCATATGAGTGCACAGAAGAAATAAATTCATGATTAAGTTTAAATTTAGGAATGTCACAGGTTCAAGGGTCCTGTGCGCATGAGTAAAGTATAGCTTTACAAAGGGGCTCTTAACTTTATCAAAATCTTTAAGAAAGATTGCCTAAACATTTTATCATAAATATGTTACCTCCAAGAAGAGACTGTATTACATCTTGTAATAAAGCTCTACTCCAGACCAACTTTTCTCAGATTGGAGACAATTTTCTTTCTCATCCTTCTGACTCTGACAACTCTAAAACCATCTCCTCTTACTACAAAAGATATCTCTACTATATAAATTTATACGGTTGATAGTTGTGACTCTATCACACCTTGCAGTCATGAAATAGGAATAAAATCTATAACCAGGGAGTCCCTAGCAGGGTAAATAGCCAATCTCCTTTTAAGGGAAGCTTCAGGGCAGTTGGAATCTTGGGCCATGCCATGTTGCTAATTCCCAAAATCAGTAGGGTTCTGCCAGTATTTTAGCGGAACATATTTTGTAGATGAACCTGAGGTGTCTGGGAGTAAAAGGGGCTGTGTACGAATGACTTATGGAACAGCATACAAAATTTACAAAGGTTGGTTTTTCAAGGACAGTAAGAGGAGGAATGTAAAGAAACCTATATGCAGGCATCCCTCCTTTTATTGTACTTCACTTCATTGCCCTTCTCAGATATTGTGTATCTTAAAAATTGAAGGCCTATGGCAACCCTTGTGTCAAGCAAGTCTTTGGGAACATTTTTCCAACAGCATGTACTCACTTTTTGCTTCTATGCCACATTTTAATTAAGATAAGTACATTGTCTTTATAGACACAATTTCACAGTATAGTGTAAATATAATTTTTATATGCACTGGGAAACCTAAAAATTTCATGTGACTCACATTATTGCAATATTCCCTCATTGTGGGATGGTCTGAAACCAAAACCACAGCATATCCAAGGTATATCCTGTAATGATAAGATTTCAAATCCCTTTTAAACTGGTAAAGAATCAATTCTAAGTAGGCTGTGAAAAAATTAACCGTGTGTTCTGTAATCCCTACACAAATGACTAAAAACAAAACAAACAGAAACAGTCAAAATCACAGAAAGTAACCAAATTTAAGGGAATTGAAATAGCATGCTTAAAAAAATCAAATAACTCAAAAGTAGGCAGGAAAAAAGAAACAGAAACTAAAATCAGTGGGGAAGAATATAGTAAACAAATGATAAAATAGTTAGACATAAATCCAAATATATCAAAATCACATTGACTACAATAGGTTCAAACATGCCATTTAAAATCCAGAGTGTCAAAATGGCTTTAGATAATACTGAGAAAGTTTATATAACTGATTAGAAAGATCAATATGAACACTTATGAGCTCTGCTCATACTGTTCTGCTTATATCCATGGTCTCCTTTATCCACTGAGATGCTTAGAAACACATTATTCAGTTACTTCTTGAATCATTCATAGTGTAGTTGTACTAATGTTCAAATCAGCTGATCATGTGTAGAACTTTACAGGAATTTATAAAAATATTCCTGGACTTCCAGTTGACTAAGATTGTGGCATAAGACACTGCAGGATTCAATCCCTCTGCTTCCCCAGTTGTTGAATCTGAACAAGTAGCAAAAACTAACAATCTTCCTCAGAACTTCAGAAATCAGCTCAGGGTTGCAGTAACTGGGTAAATGTCAAGTCAAGAAAACAAAACTTAAAATAACAGAAGGAGAAGCTTGCTCTACCCTTGCTGGCCTCTGCCACACACATTGTCCCAGTGAAGTCTGGAGCCAGCCTGTGATTCCATTGTTAGTTCCTGATATTTCCATGGGAAGCAGAGAAACCCCTATGTGCATACTAGGCTACATGTATGTGCATGTATTTTGAGGTGACATGAAGACTGAACATGGACACTCATCTCTGGCTCACTCACACAAAACTTGCCCTGAAGGCAGAATCAGATTGGGGACAGCTATGGCTGTGAAAGAAACAGGAAAATCAAAGCACCTGGGCGCAAAGTGTTACACCTTTAAAATATAAAATAGAGCACCTAGGAGGGAAGGAAACTCTATTTCACAGAGAGTAGAGGGGACATAAAGAAGCAACAAGCAGACATAGGTCCAGGACATAGCTGAAGCTCACCTCAGGCTGATCTTGATACATGGGACAACCTTTGAAAAGCACACCAGTCAACACAGAGCAAATTAGTGAAGACTGTGAGAGATGCAGTGGTTTTTGTTTGTTTCCTTCTTTGTTCACTTTAATTTCTTTGTTCTTATTAGCTCCTGGCACTCAAGGAAATATCTTTCAAATCACTATCTGCATACAAACTTAAGGAACAGGTGGTCCAGGGTCAAAATCCAAGTAAATACTTATAAATATTTACATGTGCAGTGTGAGAGTGGAAGGTTCTGAGAAGATAGTGGGGTAGAAAGTTCGAAGAATCAGTCCCTCTACCAAAACAACCATTCAAGAGGCAAGGAGCATCTAAATCTGAAAGTCCATACTCTAGTGAAACACTGTGCAGTATCCAAGGGAGAAGTACAAAAAGAGACTGGTAAATTGCCATATATAAGCAGTGAATTTTACCCTCCCTGCAGGGTCTATCATCCCCCAGCCCCACAACTCATGACAGGCAGCAGTGGTGACTGCAGCCCAGGCTTCTGGCTCAGCTTTCTGGTGCTAGGATGGGATATAGAGACCTAGGACTCCAAACACTGAATGGGGACCATCTGATTTCTTATAACTGCCTTTGATCAGCTACTTTACATCATTTGAGGATGGCTTTGAGGGTGGCCTTTTTTCCAAACCCCATCAGACAAATGCAATAGAAGAATATTAAATACAGTAACCTTCCTGAAAATTATGGAAAACCGTTAAAGGACTACAGTAACCAGGCAAGTATAAAGTCAAGAAAATCCAGTAAGGAAATGGAACAGACAATGGATATACTGGACAAAGACTTTGAAAAATGATCCTCAATATACTCAAGAAAGCAAAAAAAAACCATGGAGGAAAAACTAAAAGATATGAGGAACAGAAAGCAGAAAGATCAAAAGAGAATGAATGGAACCTAATACAACTATGGGACACCATTAAACATATCAATACCCACATTATATGGAGTCACAGAAGGAAAAGAAAGAGAAAGTGGGGCAGAAGGAATATTCAAAGAAATATTGGCAGAAATCTTCCAAAACAAAATGAATTAATATACACATTCAAGAAGCCCAGCAAACCTCAAACAGGATAAATACATGCCAAGGTACATAGTGATCAGACTGACCAATGTCAAGGGCAAGGAGAGAGTTCTGAAACCTGCCAGAGAAAAGCAATGAGTTATGAACTAGGTAGTCCCAATAAGTCCAGATTTCTCTTCAGAAATCATGGAGGCAAGTAGGTAGTGACATGAAATATTTAAAGTGTTGCAATAAACAAATTGCAAACCAAAAATATTATATCCAGCAAGACTCTTTTCCAAAATGAGGAAAAGGTAAAGACATTCCCAGATAATCAAAAGCTGAGGGAATTAACTACCACAAGACCTGCCCCACAAGCAATGCTAAAGGAAATTTTTCAGACTGAAATGAAAGGACACTAGACAGTGGTTCACAGCTGCATAAAGAAAAAAAGACCACTTTTAATCTGCTGCACTGGCATTGAATACCAGCTCCAAACTCAACACCAAGATCTCAAAGAAGATGAAGGAAGTTATGGAGGAGGTGGAAAATGGAAAAGACATGCCTGTTGACAGGTATGCCAATGAGGAAGACAGGGAACAGGAGGCTGACAATGAGGTAGACAATGAAGAGGAGGAAGGTGGGGAGGCAGAGGAGAAGGAAGAAGGAGATGGCAAGGAAGAGGGTGGAGATGAAGATAAAGAGACTGAGAGAGCGATGGGCAAATGGGCAGCTGAAGATGATGGAATGACAATGTGACAACAAAAAGCGGAAGGCTAATAAGAATGACAAGACAGCAAAAAAGGAAAAGTTAAACTTAAAAAAAAATAAAAAGACCACCATGACCTATTCACTCTCTACTTTTTGTCTCAGGATCTAAACACAGTCATCTCTGAATAGAGAGGCCCATCAACCCATGACCACAGGCATCGCTACCCATAGACGACATGCTTTCCACCACCCACCAAAACCGCCATGGAAATTGGCAACAAGAGAGAAACAAAATTTCCAAGGCCCTGTTTTTGCTTCATAAAAGTACTTTAAAAAGGAAAATGTGGAGGTTCCAGGAAGATGGCAGAATAGGATAGGTCAAGTTCACCCCTGCTCTAAGGAACTGCTAGAGAAGTGATAGAAAAATCACTAAGAGCAATTTCACGGTGTAAGTGACGTGGAGGCTCTTCTACACCACATAGGGAGGCCCTGGTTGAAAAAGCAGAATTGATCTGCCAAGAACTGGAGACCATGCAGCTGGTGCAAACAACCTAATGTGCCCCTTTCCAAATGGAGGCCTCGAACCCCCAGGAGACCACAGATGGAGAGATGGGGACTAGGAAGTAATTCAAGCCACCTTCCTTGAAAGCTCCACACTCACAAGCACCACACCCACCCTGCGACCCACGATCCCCCCACACCCCACGCACCTGAAACCCATCACCCAGCCTCACACTGTGCTCCAAACACTCCCACACCAAACCCCCTCCATGCACAGCCCTGCCCCACACCCCTTCTCCATGCAGGTGCACAAGCCAATCCCAGCGAAACCCACCCAAGCACACACTTTCACACTGCCCCAACTGAGACCCACTGGAAGCAGTCACCTGTGCATTCAGACTACAAGCACTCACCTTCATACCCGGGCCACACCTGCATGCAGCCCCTACACATGCTTAAACCCACCTGGACCCTCTGAGCTCCGTGCATGTACACATCACCATCCGGCCCACAGACATGTACAAGCACATGTGCCCACTCACTCCATGCCCCCTCAGCTCTGGGCAAGCAGTGACCAACGGATCATGGCCACACCTGCCCCCAGTCCAGGCAGAAGCAATCCCGTCCCACCACCCCTGAGCTCTGCACATGTACATCCACATCTCGGTCCCCAGGGAGCCTACCCTGTGCAACAACACATCTGCACCCTGCCCTCTCTGTATGCTGATGTCTGTGCTCTGTTCCCCACATCCTGACACCCACGACCCACCCATCCCATGTGCCCACCTGTATCCTGCCCACATACCAGCCCCAGCACATCCACTCAGCCCCTCAGCCCCCTCCAGCTTTACCCTACCTCTGTGTCCCACACCTGGCAACCTGTGCCTGCACACCAAGGCCTACCTGAGCTATACATTGGCCCCATAGCCCCGGCACTGCACTTCCACAACCCTGCGACCCACACCCCATGCACACAGGCACCAGCATGGTACCCCCAAGCTGTGCATATACCTGCAGCACAACTCATCACCGCATCTATCCCACACTGCAAATCACACTCCACACCTGGCCTGCAATAACAAAGCTTTAGAAGACTGAAGAGAGTCAAATTAGAAACTAACCTTATCAATATAGTTACATGCCACAAAGACAACAGAAGATCACTAACTATATGAAGATACGGAAAGGTATAGCCCAGTCTAATGATCAAATTAAAACACAGGAAGAGAGAAAGGGACCAAGATGGTGGCTTAGCAAGGTGTGGGATTTAGTTCATCCTCCAGAACAGCCAATAAATAGCCAAGAACAGTATAGAACAACTGCTGGGGCCACGTCAGTGACTGAACACACAGCGTACCCCAGTCTGGACCAGCTAGACCAGCTGTGAGCCCAACCAGAACCGTGAGTTCCCCAAGCTGCGGCAGCCAGCACCCCTCCACCACAGAGGAAAGGAAAGGAATTTTACCAGCAATAGGGCTGAGCACAAACATTCTCCAATAGTGGAATTAATTAACAAATTCTGACTGCTAAAATAGGCCCCCAGCTCAGCCGAACCTCAAGTAAATGGAGAGGTCGCTGGGTTTTGCCCTGGCAAAGAGGGGGCAGGGCTGATGGAAAAAGAAAATGAAACAGAGGTTTTTTGGATCAGATGGTATATAATACTTGAAAGGATCTGGGCCCTGAAGGAAAGGAGGGGGAACATAGGACCTGGAGATACACAGAGCAATGTACCAACTTAAGCTCTTCATTGGTAAACCCGAAGATTGGGGGTCGTGCTCTGAAAAGTATTTTTCTCCTTATTTTTCTGGATGTGTTTCTACATCTTGAGTGCTCTTTGAATACAGCTGCAAGTTTTCTCAGGCTCCAACTGCCCCAGGTATAGGTAAAATTAAGCTTGTTTGAGTGTTTGTCTGGAGCCTATGTCTTCCCCAGGAGAGTGGTGGGGCCCAGCTCAGGTGGAATCCCTCCCTCAAGGAATTTAGACCACAGAGTCTGGAAAACTGAAGCAATTAAAGCCAGTCTACAACCTCTCCTCTGTCATAACCATGCCCCCAGTAGGAGAGTCTTCTGAAGTTAAAGGTACCATATCACCTTATGCTGGTGGGGCCCACAGGCAGAAAAGCCCCACATAATGGGCAGGATAGGGAAAATGCAGAGTCCAGAGGCTTTATATGAAAGTCTGTCAACCTGCTGTGTTTCACCCTCAGGGAAAACTGACAAAGCTGACTTTTTCCTCCTGACAGAAGACCAGTTTGGTCTGGGAAAATCAGGCTGGGTTCTATAACCCTAAGTAGACCCTCCTAAAGGAAAACAAAAAAAGACACCATACAGGCAGGGCAAGAAACAAGAAAACAAGAACTGAAAAATTCTGATCTGTTAAACAAAACCTAAGCTAGAGGTCCAGAATAAGCTGAATTGAATGTTAGAGAACAGATAAACAACAAAGTTACCCAGCAAGAAAATTCTAGGTGAAAAAAAGTGAAAACAATCTCCACAATAAACTAAGGTAATTAAATGCCCAGACACCAGCAAAAAATAATGAATCATACTAGGAAAATCGGAGATGTGGCCCAGTCAAAGGAACAAACCAACGATTCAAATGAGATGCAGGAGTTGAAAGAATAAATTCAGAATGTCTGAACAGACATGGAAAACCTCATCAAAAATGAAGTCAATGAATTGAGGGAGGACATAAAGAAGGCAAGGAATGAAAAAAAAGAATAAATGAAAAGTCTGAAAAAGCAAATCACAGAATTTATGGGAATGAAAGGCACAGTAGAAGAGATCAAAAACACAATGGAAACCTACAGTGTCAGATTTCAAGAAGCAGAAGGTAGGATTAGTGAACTGGAAGATGGAACATCTGAATTCTGACAAGCAAAATAAAATATAGGGAAAAGAATGGAAAAATATGAGCAGGGACTCAGGGAATTCAATGAAAACATGGAGTGTATGAATATACATATTGTGAGTGTCCCAGAATGAGAAGGAAAGGGAAAAGGAGAAAAACTAATGGAAGAAATGTCCCTGAAAATTTCCCAACTCTTATAAAGACTTAAAAGTACAAATCCAAGAAGTGCAGCATACCCCAAAGAGAATAGATCCAAATAGATGTACTCCAAGACACATATTAATCAGAATGCCAGATCTCAAAGAGAAAGAGAGAACCTTGAAAGCAGCAAGAGAAAAGCAATCTGTCACATAAAAGGAAGCCCAATAAGACTATGCACAGATTTCTCAGCAGAAACCATAGAGAATTCTATATCCAGCAAAATTGTCCTGCAAAAATGAGGGATAAATTAAAGTATTTTCAGACAAAAAAATCACTGACAGAATTTGTGACCAACAGAATGGCTCTGCAAGAAATACTAAAGGGAGCCCTGCAGACAGATAGGAAAAGCTAGGAGAGAGAGGTGTGGAGAGAGTGTTGAAATGAAGACTATCAGTATAGGTAAAAATAAGAAAAATTAGATATGACATATAAAATCCGAAAGCTAAAATGGTAGAAGAAAGTACCGCCTGTAGAGTAATAACATTAAATGTTGATGGATGAAACTCCCCAATCAAAAGACATAGGATGACAGAATGGATTAAAAACAAGACCCATCTATATGCTGTGTACAGGAAACACATCTAAGACCCAAGGATAAACATAGGTTGAAAGTGAAAGGTTGGGAAAAGATATTTCATGCAAACAACAATCATAAAAGAGCAGCAGTAGCTAGACTAATATCCAACAAATTAGACTTCAAATGTACAACAGTTAAAAGAGACAAAGAAGGCTTTTCTCGGGACGGTAGAGGCCATGTAGTGTCGCCGTTACTCTGAGGAGAAAACAGTCGGTAGAGGGTGCAGAAATGCAGAGCAATAAAACCTTTAACCTGGAGAAGCAAAACCATACTCCAAGAAAGCATCATCAACATCACCACCCGCAGCACCACCCACAGCAACAACAGCAGCAACCACCACCACCACCAATACCTGCAAATGGGCAACAGGCCAGCAATCAAAATGAAGGCTTGACTATTGACCTGAAGAATTTTAGGAAACCAGGAGAGAAGACCTTTACCCAACGTAGCCGTCTCTTTGTGGGCAATCTTCCTCCTGACATCGCTGAGGAGGAAATGAGGAAACTATTCAAAAAATACGGGAAAGCAGGCGAGGTCTTCATTCATAAGGATAAAGGCTTTGGCTTTATCCGCCTGGAAACACGGACCCTAGCAGAGATTGCCAAAGTAGAGCTGGACAACATGCCACTCTGTGGAAAGCAGCTACGTGTGCGCTTTGCCTGCCATAGTGCATCCCTTACAGTCAGAAACCTTCCTCAGTATGTGTCCAACGAACTGCTGGAGGAGGCCTTTTCTGTGTTTGGTCAGGTGGAGAGGGCTGTAGTAATTGTAGATGATCGAGGAAGGCCCTCAGGAAAAGGCATTGTTGAGTTCTCAGGGAAGCCAGCTGCTCGGAAAGCTCTGGACAGATGCAGTGAAGGCTTGTTCCTACTAACCACATTTCCTCGACCTGTGACTGTGGAGCCCATGGACCAGTTAGATGATGAAGAGGGACTTCCAGAGAAGCTGGTTATAAAGAACCAGCAATCTCACAAGGAGCGAGAACAGCCACCCAGATTTGCACAGCCTGGTTCTTTTGAGTATGAGTATGCCATGCATTGGAAGGCGCTCATTGAGATGGAGAAGCAGCAGCAAGACCAAGTGGACTGCAACATCAAGGAAGCGCGTGAGAAGCTGGAAAGGGAGATGGAGGCTGCTCGCCAGAGCACCAGGTCATGCTAATGAGGCAGGATTTAATGAGGCGCCAAGAAGAACTTCAGAGGATGGAGGAGCTGCACAACCAAGAGGTGCAAAAATGAAAGCAACTGGAGCTCAGACAGGAGGAGGAACGCAGACGTTGTGAGGAAGAGATGAGACAGCAGCAGGAAGAAATGATGCTGTGACAGCAGGAGGGATTCAAGGGAACCTTCCCTGATGCGAGAGAGCAGGAGATACAGATGGGCCAGATGGCTATGGGAGGTGCTATGGGCATAAACAACAGAGGTGCCATGCCACCTGCTCCTGCGCCAGCTGGTACTCCAGCTCCTCCAGGACCAGTCACTATGATGCCAGATGGAACCTTGGGATTGACCCCACCAACAACTGAACGCTTTGGCCAAGCTGCTACAATGGAAGGAATTGGGGCCATTGGTGGAACCCCACCTGCATTCAACTGTGCAGCTCCTGGAGCTGAATTTGCTCCAAACAAACATCGCCGATACTAATAAAGTTGCAGTGTCTAGTTTCCCAAACCCTTAAAAGAAGGACCCTTTTTGGACTAGCCAGAATTCTTCCCTGGAAGAGTTTAGGGATTCCTCCCAATAGTTAGGTTTTCCCTTTCTGTACTACTCTAGGGAGACCTAGGGCAAGGGAGGGAGAGTGGTATTTAACAATTCAGTTCAGTGTGGTATATTATTTAACAAATCAATTCTGTGTGGTGCATTCCTGAAGTCTCAAATGTTATTGATGTCGAGGGCCTGGGGGAACCATGGCAAAAATGGATCCAGTTAGAGCCCTATTAATCTTGATCATTCCATTCTTTGTCCATCCTGTTCTGTTTGCTTTTTTTATCCTTATACTCCCTGTCCCCCAACCTGAGACACTGCCACATATATCAAAAAAACCAAACGTTACCCTGCGACCTTAGCCCCATTGTTCCATTCACTCCCAGGTCAGAATTCAGGCAAATGTCCACAGAGATCACAGACAGCGTACATACGGTTCTGTTATAGCCCATATATTATCCCTTCATGTCCTAAAGAAGTTTTCTCATAGATTTTCATTTTAGTATATCTTTAAAATATCTTGTGTTAACTTGCATCCATCTTTTTCTTGGGTGAGGACTGCCCGGGAATGGCCCCTTTTGTGTCTATGATGTTGCTATTCACAGCTTTTCTTGATATGCTTAGTACAATCTTGGGAACAGGATTGCTGTATGCTGAAGGTCTGACAGTAGCTCTTAGCCATGCCTATCTTAGGTAGTTATGCTGTGCATTTTTTATTGGTGTACCATGCTTGATTTGTCTCTGATACCATGAATTTGGAGTTTTTCTGAGAAATGGATCAGTAATGCAGTATCAACTTATTAAACTACATTTTAAGCCTTTTAAAAAAAAATAGAGAGAGACAAAGAAGGACACTATGTATTAATAAAAGGAAGAATAAAACAAGAAGACATAACAATCATAAATATTTATGCACCAAGCCAGAATGTTTGAAAATACATGAGGCAAAGAGTGAAAAGAAAAATAGACACATCTACCATAATAGTTGTGGACTTCAATTCCCCACTCTCATCAATGGACAGAACATCTACACAGAGGATCAATAAAGAAACAGAGAATTTGAATAATACTATAAATGAGTTAGACTTAACAGACATTTATAGACCATTACACCCCACAACAGCATGATGCACCTTTTTCTCAAGTGCTCATGGTTCGTTCTCAAGGACAGAACATATGCTGGTTCACAAAGCAAGTCTGAATAAATTTAAAATGATTGAAATCATACAAAACACTTTCTCAGATAATAAAGGAATGAAGCTGGAAATCAATAATAGACAGAGGGCCAGAAAATTCACAAATATGTGGAGGCTCAACAACATATTCTTAAACAACTAGTTGGTCAAAGAAGAAATTACAAGAGAAATCAGTAAATATCTCGAGGCAAATGAGAATGAATACACAACATATCTAATTTATTGGATGCAACAAAGGCAATGCTAAGAGGGAAATGTATTGCCCTAAATGCCTATATCAAAAAAGAAAAAAGAGCAAAAGTCAAGGAATTAACTGTCCACTTGGAAGAACTAGAAAAGAACAGCAAACTAACCCCAAAGCAAGCAAAAGGAAAGAAATAGTGAAGATTAGAGCAGAAATGAATGATAATGAGAACATGAAAACTATCAAGAAAATCAACAAAACTGGAAGTTGGTTCTTTGAGAAAATCAAAGACATTGTTGGACACTTAGCAAGATTAACAAAAAGAAGAAGAGAGAGGATGCAAACGAATAAAATCAGAAATGGAAGAGGAGACATAACAAATGACCCCACCGAAATAAAGAAAGCAATGAGAAGATATTATGAACTACTTTATGCTAATAAACTTGACAATGTAGACAAAATGGACAACTTCCTAGAAAGTTGTGAACAATCAACATTGACTCAAGAAAAAATAGACAACCTCAACAAACCAATCACAAGTAAAGAAATTGAATCAGTCATTAAGAAGCTCCTCAAAAAGAAAAGACCAGGACCGGATGGCTTCACATGTGAATTCTATGAAACATTCAAGAAAGAATTAGTGCCAGTCCTGCTCAAACGCTTCAAAAAAACTGAAGAGGAGGGAAAGCTACCTAACTCATTCTACAAAGCCAACATTACCCTCATACCAAAGCCAGACAAATATATTACAAAAAAGGAAAACAACAGACCAATCTCTCTAATGAATATAGATGCAAAGATCCTCAATAATTTTCTTGCGAATCAAATCCAGCAGCACATTAAAAGAATTAAACTAAGAAAAAGGAAAATATGGCTCACTCAAGGAAACAAATTAAAACTTCAGAGGACACACAGAATTTAGAACAACTAATCAAAGAAGTTCAAACAAACCTCCTAAATCAGTTCAAGTTGTATGGGAGTTCCATATTTTGTACAAGAGTGTTCTATAAACTCACAACTTCTCTAATCAAAATCTCCTAAAAATCAAAAGAAGGGAATAAAACAACTAGAGTAGGCAAGATTTGGGTTTTAAAGGGCACAAATAGACACAAATCCTAGTATAAGACATTTCTAGAAGATAAACTTATATTATTTGATTTTTAAAAATCATGTGCATGTATTATCTATTGAAAACTATAATTTAAAATGATAATAATTGTATAAATACATGAAGCAATACAACAGCAGATTTGAAAAGACAGAAGAAAGAATCAGTGAAATGGAAAGTACAACAATTTAAATCATTTGGTCAGGAGAACAGAGAGAAAAAATAGAAAAAAATTAAGTACTGTCTCAGGGATTTCCATGACAGCATGAAGAATACAAATATACACACCAGGGGTTTCCCAGATGGAGAAGAAAGAGGAAAGGGAAAGAAAGAATATTTGAGGACATAATGGTAAAAAAATTGCCAACTCTTAGGAAACACAAAAATATAATGTCCAAGAATCACAGCATACTCCAAACACAACAAACCCTAATAGACCCATCCCAAGAGACATAGGAATCAGATGCCAAAGCTAGAGAAAAAGAGAGGATTCTGAAAGTGGCATGAGAAAAGCAATCCATCACATAGAAGGGGCACTCAACAAGACTAAGTGTTGATCTCTCATCAGAAGCCATGGAAGAAAAAGACAATGGTATGATAATTTTAAGGTACAGGAAGAAAGAATTGGCAGACAAAACTCTCCTTCAAAAATGAAGGGTAGTTTATAATATTCACAGACAAGAAGAAATTGAAGAATTCATAAAAAAGAGACCTGCCCTACAGAATTAAAGGGAGGTCTGCAGGTTAAAAGGAAAAGAGAGGAGAGAATGCTTGGGATAATGTGAAAAAATGATGATCTTCAGTAAAGGTAACTAAAATGCAAAACCCTAAA
This sequence comes from Tamandua tetradactyla, assembly GCF_023851605.1. Taxonomy (NCBI): domain Eukaryota; kingdom Metazoa; phylum Chordata; class Mammalia; order Pilosa; family Myrmecophagidae; genus Tamandua; species Tamandua tetradactyla. The sequence continues at coordinate 122,463,904 of NC_135333.1, forward strand.
ATACTGTATTTTCAATATAAAACTCTACTCTTTAATTTCTATGAGGCAGAATACAATTGAACAAGAAAAATTCACATTTCTTGATAATACACATGAAAAATATAAAGGTAATGTGGGGTTACTAGCCCAAGCACACACAAAAATAAAGGTAATATAGGGGCCACTGACCTTCCTCATTTCTTTCTTTGTGAGAGTGTCCCCATGTCTCATACATGTATTCTTAATAAATTTCCTTCCTGCTTGCTTTATGCCATTCTGTGCCCTTTAATTCTTTCTCATAGTTTGGCCAACAAACTTGGAAGCCAAAATCCAGCAACATGTTTTGGTGAGCCAGCCAGGAGACACTTCTCTCTCACCATCTGGACTGGTAAATACTGAGAGGTTTGGTCATGTGGCTGTCATTTTGCTTCTCACTTAGCTAATTGCTATCCTCTCCTATGGGAGTCCAATGAGAGCCAAATCAAGTCCCAATCTCCCCCCTCCTCCTTCCCTCTCACTCCCCTTCCCTCTCTCTTCAGCTGTCTGAGTACCACACACTTTTTTCCACCCCTCTGAGGACCCAGGCCCTTCCTTCTGATAAATCTGTTCCTCTTTTCACCTCCATAGAGGTCCTCTCCCCTGCCTCCATGAAAATCTCAGTCTTTCTAATCTGTCTGGCTTTAAATGCCTTCTGAAACATTCCATCTTTTGTAACAGAGGATTCTGGGCTAAGAATTATTATACCAAACAAGGTGTTGCCTTTAACGTTCTAGGGAGTCACCTCTGGTTTAGGCTACAATATGTCCACACCTTATTTCCTGAAAAGCATACTAAGCCACGTTCTTAAAGAAGCCCAATTTCCTTGCTGCATGTTCCTTCTCTCTAGCCTGATCCTGGCAACACAAGGAGACATTTTCTCCCTCGAGTTTGTTTGTGGCAAATCTTTTCCATTCTCTTAGGCAGCAAGTTAATAACACAAACACTTCTAGGAAGATGAGTGGGTAGACTCAGCAGGATCAGGATGGTACTGGTCCATTATTTCCTGCATCTTCAAGGCCCCAGAGACATCTGAGGATAGCACTGTAAGCTCATGGCACCAAGGGATCAATGTTCAGAATGGCAGGCCAATGACCTAGGACAACAGACACCGGTACTGGAATCTGACTTCTTTCTCTCTCTCTTCCTTATAAATGGGCGGTGCTTCCAGTATTCTGGCTGACAGTTCACTGAGCTGTCTGCTATGAAATTAAGATAATTTTCCCACCACAGAGCTAAAAGGCTATCACAATACTGATGGCCACAGTATCGCCTGGAGTACAGCCAGCATTAGCCCATAAATGGAACAGTCAATTATAGCCCTATCTTACAATCAAATCTCTTCCATAAAGGGAAGGAAAATAGCAAGAAATTCCTTATACACAACTTCTATGGCCTTATATCACAAAAAACCCATGAAGGGCTCTTGAAAATTATGTTATGACCAAGAGGACTATCAAAACCTTCTTCCTTATAACTCTTCTTTGTGGAAAGAAGCAAATATTTTAAATAACCCCCTTGTAAATAGGCCCCCTTTCCAGAATCTTCAAATAGTCTCTATTAAAACCCATTGCATTCAATTCCTGGTGCCTGCCCATATAAAAAAAATTGTAGGGAAATATAAAAGCCAACAGTCGATATACGCATAAAAAATAGGGAAGCATAGCCCTCAAAGGGAGCTCTCAATCACAATCTGTAAAAGACAGGGAAACTAGTCAAAAATTCCCAATTACCAAATGTTTAAATAAGAAAATATTTTTAATAATCCCCTTTTAAATCTGTTTGCTAAATGGCATGAGAAAATATACCACCAAGCCAGTTCATTGTAACAAGCTAAGGGAGATCACTCAGCAGAAAAAGGAAATCTCCAGCTCTGTTCCAGGGGAGGCTAATGGAAGTCCAAAAGGTTAATAATGTAAACCCAAATTCCTGGGAAGGTCAAATTTTTCTGGGCACCCATTTCATCAGCCAATCTTCCTCTAACATTTGGAAAAAGCTGCAAAAGCTCTCCATGGGCCCGCAAACTCCTATTCATGACATATTAGAAACTGACTTTTCTATCTTTAACAATTGAAACAAGGTGGAGGAGAATAAGGCAAAGAAAGGTAAGCAAAAGACTAGAGAAAAGGCTCAGCACATATCAATCACTGTTAATAGTGCTCAGTCCTCTCAAGGTCACCCAAACTGTGGCTCCAAACCTCTAGGGCCTTGTTTCAGCAGTTAGTCAAAAAGCCACTGGCAAAAACAGTGCCAGAAACTGCTGAACAATCTTTGACATTTGGGCCCACCAGGACCTTGCCCTAAGTGCCACCACCATGGGATTTGGGACCCAGGGACTGTACTGTCTTCCAATGAGGGAAGAGGGCAGGACAGTCCCTCAAGCCCTGCTCACAACAAGTGAAGAAGGCTGAGGCTGCATTTGGTTCTGCTGACTTCGCATCTGATCAATTTAGAGGACCCCTGTGGACACTCAATATGACAGGTAAAATTATTAATTTCTTAATTAATGCTAGATCCACTCTGCCCTGAACTGCCTACCTCTACTTGGACTTACCTATGTTATGGAGTTGACAGTAAAGCCAAAACTAAAACCTTCACAACACCTCTCCTTTGTAGGTCTAAGGACCATGCTGGTTTGAAAAGATATATGTCCCCATAAAAGCCATGTTTTAATCTAGATCCCATTTTGCCTTTACAAAGGCAGAATAATCCCTATTCAATACTGTATGTTTGAAACTGTAATCAGATTATCTCCCTGGAGATGAGATTTAATCAAGAGTGGTTGGTAAACTGGATTAGCTGAAGGCATGTCACCACCCATTTGGGTGGGCCTTGATACGTTTCTGGGGCCCTAAAAAGAGAGGACATTTTGGTGTTTGCCATGTGCCCTTCCAGATGAGAGAGAAACTCTGACTGTGTTCACCATGTACCTTCTCACTTGAGAGAGAAACCCTGAACTTCTTTGGACATTTTCACTGGCCTTAGAACTGTAAACTAGCATCTTATTAAATTCCTCTTTATAAGAGTTTTTCCATTTCTCATCTTTTGCATTCTAGCAGCTAGCAAACTAGAACAGATTTGGTACCGAGAGTGGGGTGCTGCTGCTGTGGTTTGCAAATACCAATCATCCTGGAACGGCTTTTTAAATGGATAAAGGGAAGAGTCTGGAAGAGTTGTGAGAAGCTTGATAGATAAGGCCTAAAATGTTTTGAAGACAAAAAAAAAAAAAAAAAAAAAACCTATAGCTCAGATGCAGCTATAGGTTTTTTTTTTTTTTTGGTCTGTCTGTTTGTTTTTTTGTCTTTTTTTTTCTTCTTTTTCCTTTTCTATTTCTTTTTTTTTACTATTATTTTTTTTCTCTATATTAACATTCTATATCTTTTTCTGTTGTTTTGCTAGTTCTTTTCCTAAATCGATGCAAATGTACTAAGAAATGATGATCATGCATCTATGTGATGATTTTAAGAATTACTGATTGCATATGTAGAATGGAATGATTTCTAAATGTTGTGTTAATTTCTTTTTTTTTCTTTAATTAATAAAAAAAATGTTTTGAAGAAACTGTTGGTAGAAATGTAGACTCTGAAGATACCTCTGATGAGGCCTTAGATAGAAATGAGGCAAGTGTTATTCCAAACTGGAAGGAAGGTGATCCTTGTTTTAAAATGGCATATAATCTGGCAAAATTGACTAGTGGCTTTGGCTGGAAGGCAGATTTTAAAAGTCATGAACTTGGATATTTAGCAGAAGAGATCTCCAAATTCAAAGTCAAAAGTGCAGCCTGGTTTCTCCTCACAGCTTATAGTGAAATGTGACAGGAGAGAGATAACCTGAAAACTGAACTCTTGGGTACAAAGAAACCAGAAATTGACATCCTGGAAAATTCTGAGCTTCCAGGAAGGGAGACCCCAGAGAATAGTGCTCCATGTGAGGATTTGGCCAGAAGTGGAACCAGTCAGCCATTTGAGAGAAAGCCAGGATCAGACATGGAGTTATCCAGGAAGGATTTGTGGAAACTCCTATGTCTGATGGGCACCATCCAAGGCTACTGCATAGAAAGCCAATGAGAGTGCTGTCGGACCTGTATAAACAGAGCTGCTACCAGTCTGGACTGGGGGGTTCAGAGTAGGGATAAACTGGAGGAAAAATAACTCCAGAGGAAAAACCATGGAGACTGAGGTCTGAAGTCTAGAAGCCTCAGGCCAGGAGAACGTACCTACCCAAGCCTGTGAAGAGGGTGTTTGCCCCAAAGGCAGAGGATGGGCCTTCCACCTTGTAGAAGTGGAAGAGTCATGCTGCCTCAGGCATTGAGAGAGTGTGAAGCACATTCCTTGGGGTTTGGGATGCCACCACATGGAAGGGTTGAGCGTGTGCTCCAGATGTGGCAGAGAGCCCAGGTGCAGCCCCAATTCTTGGTGAGAGTAGAGCCGAGAAAAAGGTGGTCTCCCCAGTGTCGCCCAAGGTTGCATGCAGAGAGAGGCAGGTGTCTGTGTAGGCCTTTGGAAAGGGTGGGACTGCTGCTTTCTAAAGCCTTGAGGATAAATGACTCTCAGACCTTGAAATCTGATTGATTTTGCCCTGTGAGTTGTCAAAACTGCTTGGGTCCTGTGACCCCTGTGTTCCTTCCTCTCTATGGAAATGGCTATATGTATCCTATGAATGTTCTTCGTTTATATTTTGGCAGCAAATAACTTGTTTTGATTTTTCAAAGGTCTAAAGCCAGAGGATAATTTTGCCTTAGAACAGACTATGTCTGTAACTAACTTTGAGAGGAATATGTATGCTTCTAACTTTGAATTTCATGTGTATTACTACTGAAGTGGTTTAAGGATTTGTGATGTTGTTATGCAATTAATATATTTAGTGTATGGGGAAAATATGTCTTTTTTACGGTCCAGAGGATGGAATGTGATGGTTTGAAAGGATGTATGTCCCCTAGAAAAGCCATGTTTTAATCTAAATCCCATTTTGTAAAGGCAGAATAGTCCCTATTCAATACTGTATGTTTGAAACTGTAATCAGATCATCTCCCTGGAGATGAGATTTAATCAAGAGTGGTTGTTAAACTGGATTAGATGGAGGCATGCCTCCACCCATTTGGATGGGTCTTAATAAGTTTCTGGAGCCCTATAAAAGAGAGAACATTTTAGTGTTTGTCATGTACCCATCCAGATGAGAGAGGAACCCTGACCTTGGTCACCATGTGACTTTCCAGATAAGAGAGCAACTCTTACTGTGTTCACCAAGTGCCTTCTCACTGGAGAGAGAAACCCTGAACTCAGACATTTTCTTGGCCTTAGAACTGTAAAACAGCAACTTATAAAGGTCCTCTTTTTAAGAGACTTTTATTTCTGGTATATTGCATTCGGGCAGCTAGCAAACTAGAACAAGGACATTCTAGTGTCCCATCAATTTTTCATTGTCCCTGTATACCCCACCTCCCTCTAGGTAGGGATCTTCACTCCCTGTGAGTCACTTTAAGACTAGTAATCCCAGCTAGTGCTTGCCCTTGTTTGCCATGAGACCCCTGCTAAATCTGAGGCCTCTTAACATCATAAAAGAAATTCTTAAGCAAATACAATTGTCTCTATGGAATAAAACATCCCAGAGTTTGCCCCCTGAGTGGCCCTGTCTGCATACAAATTTCCAACCCTAGATCTCAAACCACAGTCTTTTATATCCCTCTTTACCCTAACTCTCAATACCTATTTGCTTTTTTAAAACAACTTTTTGTAAAATATAACATATATACAAAAAGGAAAAGGGGTGTCAACAGTAAAGGATAGGCTGATGTAATTAGTTAATAATCTTGGAGAGGCTGATCCCTCTGGGTTTTAGGATTTATCTGACCTAGGAACCCTCTGAAAATTATAAGTTCCAGGAAGACAAACAGTGCATGAAACTTTTATAGAGTCTATAAAATAACCTAGTTGTTCTTAAGTATCAACAGAAATGATATTGGTTGGGGTTTAGCAAACCATGGAAATTAGCACTATCTAACTGAAACTTGCTTAAATTAGTTTCCAAAATAGCCTCTTGACACTGCTTGATCTCTCATAGCTACTGATGCCTTATTTGATTACACTTCTTTCCCCTTTTGGTCAGGATGATATTGTCGATCTGATGATGCCAGGCCAGATTCATACCAAGGAGCCAAGCCCCACGTTGTCAGGGAGAATTTCATCCCTGATTGTCATGTCCCATGTAAAAGGAAGAGTAATGATTTTCCTTGCAGAGTTGGTGTATTAGTCAGGGTAATCTGAAGAAACTGAACTAACAGGAGGTATCTGTAAAGATGAGCTTTATAAAACTGTCTCATGCAAGAGTCCAAGTGAGTTGGCAGCTCCAGTGAACATCCTCAATGAACTCCCCAGGACAGGCTGGCTGGCTGAAGCAGAAAGAGAAATTCTCTCTTCTAAATTTTCCTTAAAAGCCTTCAGGTGATTAAATTAAGCATTATTCATTCCAGGAGACACTCCCCTTAGTTGACTGCAGATGTAATCAGCCGTGGATGCAGCCAACATGCTCATGATTTAAGTCCATGAAATGTCTTCACAGCAACAGATAGACCACTGCTTGCTTGACCAGAGGACTGGGAACCATACCTTGCCAAGTTGACACATGAACCTGACCATGACTATCCACTCCTTGTCAACTTGGCAGCTATACACATCAACTTAAACCATATTTAATCTCTAAATAGAAAACAACAATGGACAAAATTTTTTTTCTCACCTAACAATACACAATGGTCCACTGGAAATGCATTAATCTCTCCAGAATAGGGTAGATTCAAGTCCTTGGGTAATATTCACTCTTAAACTTGATATCCTATAACTTAAATGCTATAACATGAATAATACAACTTATGTCATATGATAAAGGGAATAAAATAGAGAAGAAAAGAAAGATATTTGCTTTATGTACAAATGCAAAGACATTCATTACAAAGCAAGGTAGACATATTCATATCATTACAGTCCTCATTTCTATGACTAATCATGTGTTCATAGTTCATATTTATCACTAGCTTCTTCCCCTTTCCATTCCATGTTCCCTTTACCCTCAGGAAAAGACTTCAGTTGGCTGTGGTTCTTTGAATGGTGTTTCTGAGCCATTAGTAGTCCTTCCTGGGTTGGGTTGTGGCAGTTTTCCTTTGATTTTATTTTAGGGCAGGGTAGTATTAAGAGATGCCCTAGGGGATCTCCTGTAATCCTAGGAAAATCCTTCTTTATCTCCATTGTATAATTCCAGTCTTATTTTCCCTTGATAGTCAGTGAAAATTCCCAACCAGTAAAATAATCCCCATTTTTGCCTGTTGGTCCAGGAGCATTAGTAGCCCAAAGTGACAAGGTGGCAGTTTTAGCTTCCAGTTCAAAGGAATCATTGTTGCGTCTCCTTGTGGAAGCAGCAAGCAAAAATATACCAAGTGGATAACTAGGGGTATTAATGAGTGGCACCACTCCCATTTCCACCCCTTGATTCCTGGACCCATGAATCCTAGCTATGAAAGATCAGCACCATATATGGGACACTGATTCAGAGCGTACACAGCTTCCTGGAGAACAATGCCCCAGCCCTGCAAGATAGTGCCACCTAGTTGACATTGTAACTGGGTCTTCAAAAGATAGTACTGTAACTGGGTCATTAGTCCACCTGTTTCAGAATGATGGGAAACATAGTAAAACCAGAGAATTCCATGAGCATGCGCCCATTCCTGCACTTCTTTTGCTCTGAAATAGGTTCCTTGATCAGAAGCAATGTTGTGTGGGATACCATGATGGTGGATAAGACCTTCTGGAAGCGCACAGATGGTAGTATTGGCAGAGGCATTGCATGCAGGCAAGGCAAACACATATCCAGAGTATGTGTCTATTCCAATTAAACAAATCACTTCTTCCATGATGGAAGTGGACTAATGCAATCAACCTGCCACTATGTAGCAGGCTGATCACCTCATGGAATGGTGCCATATCAGGGGCTGACTGTGGGTCTGCTACTGGCAAATTGGGCACACAGCAGGGGCTGTATCCAGGTCTGCCTTGGTGAGTGAAAGTCCATGTTGCTGAGCCCGTGCATAACCTCCATCCCTGCCACCATGACCACTTTGTTCATGAGCCAATTGGGCAATGACAGAAGTTGCTCGAGAAAGAAGCTGACTGGTATCTGCAGAACTGGTCACCTTATCCAACTTGATTATTAAAACCTTCCTCTGCTGAAGCCACCCTCTGGTGTCCATTCACGTAGGACATAGGACCCACTGTGAGACAGACCTGAGCTAAAATTCCATCAATCCCCTGATCTCCATAAGCCCCTATTCTGAATGATGGTCCAGAGTGAAGTTAGGGTCCCCTGGAATTAATATCACTTCTGAACCAATGTCTAACAATCCCAAAAATATGTGATCCTCTCCTTCTCCCCAATGCACAGTTACCCTGATAAAAGCTATAGGTCTCTTTGGGGAAGGAAGATTAACAGTATAAATTTAGGGCAGTGAAACACGGTCCTTCCCCAAAGGAACCTGGCCTTCCACCTCATTCAACAGGCTCTGGTCTATAAACTATCTTAAGTCTGGGAATTGATTAAGGAGCAATGACTCTGTTTTGTAACACGTGTTAGGCTTTTGTTCATTGGACCTAGAACTCTTCTGCTTAAACAGCTCAAACAAGAATGTAGTAGACTGCCTATCTATTGTACTTCTAGGTGCACCATGATCTACTAACTAATGCTATATATCTCTGTGAGTCAGAGTATTTTGATTCCTGCTTTGAATCTGCTGTCCATTATGATAGCATGCCCACCTTGTCTTTGGTGATTAAGTGCCACCACCTGGCTTTTGCCAACTTGGGATCCAATCATCCCCATTGTGTTTAAGGATTCCAGCTCATTGACAGTAGTTCCCATAGTAACATCTCACTTACAGAGAAAGGCAACAGCAAAGTTCTTCAGGGACAAGAGAACTATTCTCACAAATTTATTTCTCACAGTTCTGGTAAGAGGTATGTCTCTGTACATTAGTAGGTGTGTGAGCAGGCATTCCATGATAAATCCACTCTAATATTTCAATTTCTCTAATCTTTTGAATCCACTCATCTACATTATACCAGGGCATTTAACCTCAGGTAATATTGGCCACATTTTTTTTTTTTTGCTGTTGTTGAGGTTTCAATAATTTATTCAAGCTTTACTTTAAATTATGTCAATTACAGCATTTGAAAGGGATGATATAATTCCATACAAAATGGAAGACAAAAATGTATTTATTAAACTGCTAAAAAATAGAGTGGTAAGAATACAACGGAAGTCTAGTTTAGATTCCAAGTGTTGTCACCATATGATTACAGACACAGAGGCACTTCCCAGCTTGCAGCTGGAGCTCCTGGAAGCTACTTAGCAGTGGTGCCAGAGCACAAAATCACAACATGAGAGAGAATTATTGGCTTTATCACATCCACCCTCTCCACCCCAAAAAGGCACAAAAGAAACAGCTACCATGCCCTGCTGACTACTTTTGGTGTAAAAGAGGTGATAGACTGAGGTAGAAAAAGGTCATGGAGATCTGTCTAAAAAAGCCCTTAGAGATGAGTTTGTACACACTATTAAGCAATGAGCTTCTCCACAACTGGGGTTAGGAAGCCTAGGTTCAATTCTCAGGAAATCACAAATTCATTCATTTACTCAATAGAAATTTACAAAGTGTCTATACATTATAGCTTCAACTTGAAGCCATTTCTTGATAAAAAAGAAACCTTCCATCTCTAGAGGGACCACTAAGTTCCCCCCCACCTAAAGTCTACAGCTTAAAGGACCTTTTTTGGAATTGGGTTTCTTCCATAACTCTGAAAGGGTAACACTTTAAAGCTGAACCACCTTTAAACCTGGAGGTCTAACATGATATCTAGCAATGCTCGCATCCCAGACATACAGCATTAAAAGTTACACTAACTTCTGAAGGTAGCTATGCAGCAAAATAGTTAAAAAATTAAATGACTGTACAGTATTCACTTATGTTTAAAATTCTAGTCCTAGACCAAGCTTGTTGCCTCCAGCACTGACATTCTTACCAACCAGCAGAGCTGACAGAATCAATTTGGTATCTGGCTTTAGAGTCTGAGTGTATCCAAAATCTCTTCGGCTAGAGTTCTTCACTTTAACCAAGAAGCATGCATTAGGGGATCTCATATTTGGCTGCTATTCCAAAATGAATGTTAGGATGTTTCCTGCCATCCAGACAAGATTGACAGCAGTCTCCAACTTTTTGTTCACTGTGGTAGTTAGGTTTGAGTGTCAGCTTGACCAGGTGAAGGTGCCTAGTTCTGTTACTGTGGACATGAGCTATTGGCATGTGAGCCTCATCTATCACTGATTGCATCTGCTGTTGACTAAGGGGCATGCCTCCTGCAGTGAATGATGTTTAATTTAATTGACTGGATTCTTAATGAGAGAGCTAAGTGCAGCACAGTCGAAGCAGCCCAGTATAATTCATCTCAGCACATGCAGCTCAGGCCAGACCTTTGGAGATGTAGAAAGGAATCACCCAAGAAAAGCTCTAGGAATCCAGAAGCCAGGACAAAAGGCCAGCAGAGCTCACCCTGTGCCTTCTCATGTAAGAGAGAACCTCAGATGAAAGTTAACTGCCATTCCTCTGGAGTACTATAAGTTTTTAACCAAATGAATCCCCCCTCTATTAAAAGTCACTCCATCTCTGGTGTGTTGCAATTTGGCAGCTTTGGCAAACTAAAACATTCACCTTCTGGTAAATGGAGCCACCTGTCCTGTCATTCACATTAGTGTGAAGCTGGAATTCATCAGTCGTGAAGCTAAATGCAAAATTGCTCTGTATCCCTCAGGACTTCACAGTCTCAAAACTCATCTGGTAACCAGTCAACCAGCCCTTGTAAGCCAGCACCAGAGCACTCTGGATTGAAGGCCCAGCAATGTCAAAATCCACATCCCAGCCCAGGTTGATGTGCTCCTGTTTGTTCCCTGTCATGATTTTAGCATTCTTTTCCCAGTGTTAGGTAAGAAGGATGACTCAAAGGTCAGCTTCAGACCACACGTGAGCTGATCTTCCACAGTAATTGCAGTGCCTAGGGTGTTGTCAGCATTTCTCTGTAATTTCTCTGTAAATGTCAGAACATATTCAGTCCACCTGTATTGGTTTCCGAACTGCCCGTCACTATGGGGGTCTCAGTCAATATTGCTGAACCTGAGCTTTTAAATTCCAATCCATTCTCAGATTTTGTTTTCAAATCGATTTTACTAAGCAAAATTCCATAGCCCTTGTCAAAACATCCCTGGCAGATTTCCCAAGATCAACATATGTAGGGACACAGTCATCTTCTGCTCAGAGATAGTGGTGGTGGGCTCAGCCTGTAGGCCACCTCTTGATCCACGTTTTGGCCAACCACCCAAACAAAATGTTAATGCCCTTTCTTACCCCTTGAACTACAACATTAAATCTGGAATCTCTGCTTAGTGGACCCATATCAATTCTTTCCACCTGATCCAGCTTTATATTCCTTCCACCATTATCCCACACCCTGAATATCCATTCAAACACATATTCCCCTAATGTCTATCTATATAAGTTGGAAAATTCGTGGAGTATAGTGTACTATACTATACTTTGTACCTTACCTTTTGGGGCTTGATGGGACTTTAGTCTAGTTATAGGTCTGGAAGAAAAGAGGGGTGGTGGGGGTGGGTCATGGAAAGAAATACAAGTGTCTTTCAAGCCAATTACCTCAGAGAATTCCTTTTCAATTACATCTGTTAAAAAAGGATTAATCTCTCCAGCAGAGGAGCAAGGAATGTTTTCCCAGAGGATGTGGTTGCATGTCTCCCAGGCACTGAAGCATTAATCTCTTCAGGTGGAAGTTGAATGGCTGACTCCTCAGAAAGGACTGGATGCCAAGAATCATTTTCTCAATGCAGACTGGGACTTACTTCTCACAGTTACTCAAAGTTCCAGCAAAAAAACAACTGATACACATTTACCTCAGTGTCTCAGAATCTAGAAATACAATTTGCAACTTCAGACTAAGCATGGCTACTATAAGGGCTTGCAAACTAAACTCCAATTGTCTTATAAGTATTTCTCAGAGAGACCTTAGCTCATTTGCTCTTTTGATACTGGCTTATTTTGCACAACACACTTTCCCCAAGGTTTGTTCAGTCCATTGTGTGCCTCTCACCTCCTTTACGTAGCCTCACCATATTCCTTCATATAAATGTAGCACAATTCACTATTCTGCTTCTCAGTCATTGCACCCTTCAGCTCAATCTATTGGGCATCATGGATAATATTTATTAAAATAAACAAACTGTCTTACAGTATCTTCACTTGGTTGTACAATCAACAGCACTCTCAATATTAGGAAATTTTCATTGGTCCATAGTAACAAAGAACCGACAAACACAGCCACACCAAATATCACTTGTCCCTCCTCCCCTATTTAGTTGCCCCTGGTAGTTCTACAGTACAGTTGATATCTTCCTGTTAACTGTTGGCCAATACCATGCATTTTTAGTTTCCCCCATGCCCTTTACTATTGACTCTTTGACCAATATCAAACTTTTGAATTAGGTAATATAAGAACTTGTTTATAATTGTAGATTTAATCAGTGGGATACATGGCACTATACATCTCCTTTCAATCATATTCACCTTCAATATGGCAATATGAATTGTAACCCCACTAATTAGTCACCATCGCTTTCCATTCCTTTGCATTTAAATTCAGCCTCTTGGGTGGTCCTTTCCCATCTCTAGCATATGTGTACCTCTATGTTTGCTATATTCTACAGTGAAATTAAAAATGACCTAAATGGATGGAAAGACATTCCATGCTCATGGATAGGAAGGTTGAATGTCATCAAGATGTCAATTCTACCCAAATTTATCTACAGATTCAATGCAATACCAATCAAAATCCCAACAACTTACATGAAGACTCAGAAGAGCTGGTTATCAAATTTATTTAGAAGGAAAAGAGACCCCAAATAACTAAAAGATATCCTAAAAAAAGAAAAACAAAGTGTAAGGACTAACACTTCCTTACTTTAAAGTTTATTAGAAAACCACAGTGGTTAAAAAACCATGGTACTGGCACAAAGATAGAAGTATCAATCAACAAAATTGAATCAAGAACATGGAGATAGACCACCAAATTTATGGAAAATTGATCTTCTAAAAGGCTCCCAAATCTGCTGAACTGGTACAGAATAGCCTTTTCAATAAATGGGCATAGGAGAATTGGATATCAATAGCCAAAGAATGAAAGAGGAACCCTACATTACACCCTATATGAAAATTAATTCAAATCAGATTAAAGACCTAAATGAAAGAACCAATACCATAAAACTTCTAGAAGAAAATACAGGGAGACATCTTCAAGATTTAGTAATAGGAGGTAACTTCTTAAACTTTACATCGAACATAAGCAGCAAAATAAAAAATAGATAAATGGCAAATCTTAAAGATCAAGAACCTCTCTGCCTCAAAGAACTTTGTCAAAATGGTGAAGATGCAGCCAACTCATGGAATAAAATATTTGGAAAACACCTCTCATATGAAGGCTTGATATCTTATGTAGCTAAAGAAATTACACAGCTCAACAACAGAAGAATAAACAACCTAATTATTAAATGGCAAAGATTATGAATAGACAATTTACCAAAGAGCAAATACAAATGGCTAAAAAGCATATGAAGAGATACTCATTTTCTTTAGCTATAGGAGAAATGAAATCAAGATGACAATGAAATATCACCTCACACCTATTAGAATGGCTGCTATTAAACAAACAAAACTACATATGTTACAGAAGATATGGAGAAATTGGAACACTTATTCACTATTGGTGGGAATATATAATGGTCCAACCACTGTGGAGAAGAGATTGGCAATTCCTCAGAAAACTAAATCTTGAATTGCTCTATGACCGATGCTTTTAAATAGTGAAAATTTAAGGATAAAATTCCCACCTTACTGATTCAGTGCTGCCACAAGGGTTTCAAAATAATCCCCATATCCCTAAAAATACTGTAGGAAATGATGTCGTTAACATAGTGACATAAACAGCTATTGAAAATCTTTTCTGGAAAATTCTGAATTTTTCAGAATACTAAAGAAAGATATACACAGGAGAAGAAGCCTATAAATGCTGAATTGAAGAGAGACAACAATATCAGGTAGGTGACTCCATACAGAGCAACCAGTTCTCTCCCAAATCCCTCATCTGGTCTCACACACTAAGTTCCCTCATAGTACTGAGACAGACCCCCACCATCTGTAGACCCAGGGGACAGAGGAGGGCATTTCAAGGCCCAGGATAGTGAGGAATAAAAAATCAAGAAAACATGGTCAGAGTCTGTTAATTCCAACTCTGGGTCCAAAAGCCCTTCTGCCATCTCTGAGGGAAACAGCACAGGGTCAACTGATACCTACCTGGGGGACAACTGAAGACTGGATCAGTGGGGGAAGTCCTATACCACAAATTAAAAAGTGAGAGACACAGACACACATTTAGCCAGATTTTGGCCCATAAATGCAGGGCAAAAGAAACCTATAGTTTCAGCCCCATTTGGCCAGATGTAACCCAGGCTCACAGGCAAATGCTTCTGAGGACAATTACATTATCAAATATCACCAACTTCTGGGAAGACCAGAACGTGCAAGAGAATTGAAGGGGGTTTTCATATAATCTTCAGAAAAATATCTCAGACACCTTGGAGCTGGTCCAGACACCCTCCAAGAAGCACACACTTGTGTTGGAAGAGAAATACAGACAACAAGACTATGAAAGCAGTGCCCTAAACAAACCTAGGTCTTTTGGGACTGTGAAAAACAGAGCACCACTGGGACCCAGCAAACTGGCTTTACCTATGAACAGAGACCTTGCTGTGGAGCCCAGTGCCTCCCCCACATCCCTGAGGCAGGTCACTGTGGGTGTCTGGTTTGGGGGAGACTGAGGGCAGAACAATTTTGACAATGGGCTGGTGGGAGAGATGAGGAAATCCTCAATATGATCAATGCAGTATATGAAAAACCCTCAGCTAACTTCATACTTAATGGAGAGAGACTGAAAGCTTTCCTTCTAAGATCAAGAACAAGACAATGATGCCCACTGTCAACATTTTAATTCAACATTGTGCTGGAAGTTCTAGCTAGAGCAATTAGGCAAGACAAAGAAATAAAAGGGATCCAAATTGGAAAAGAAAAACTAAAACTTTCACTATTTGTGATATGATAATATACTAGAAAATTCCAAAAATAATCTACAATGAAGTTACTAGAGCTGATAAACAAGTGCAGTGTGCTGGTTTGAGATGATGTATGTCCCCTAGAAAAGCCGTGTCTTAGTCCTAATCCTATTTTGTAAAGGCAGCCATTTCTTCTAATCCCTATTCAATATTGAATGTTTGAAACTGTAATTAGATCATCTCCCTGAAGATGTGATTTAACCAAGAGTGGTTGTTTAATTGGATTAGCTGGAGGCATGTCTCCACCGATTTGGGTGGGTCTTGATTAGTTTCTGGAGTCCTATAAAAGAGGAAACATTTTGGAGAAAGAAGGAGATTCAGAGAGAGCAGAGAATACTGCAGCACCATGAAGCAGAGAGTCCACAAACCAGCGACTTTTGGAGATGAAGAAGGAAAATGCCTCCCAGGGAGCTTCATGAAACCAGAACCCAGGAGAGAAAGCTAGCAGATGATGCCATGTTCACCATGTGCCCTTCCAGCTGAGAGAGAAGCCCTGACTGTGTTTGCCATGTGCCTTCTCACTTGAGTGAGAAACCCTGAACTTCATTGGCCTTCTTAAACCAAGGTATCTTTCCCTGCATGCCTTAGATTAGAAATTTCTATAGACCTGTTTTAATTGGGACATTTTCTCAGCCTAAGAACTGTAAACTAGCAACTTATTGAATTCCCATTTCTAAAAGTCATTGCACATGGTATATTGCATTATGGCAGCCAGCAAACTAGAACATACAGCATAGTGGCAGGATACAAGATCAACATGCAAAATTCAGTAGTGTTTATATACACTAGTAATGAGGAATCCGAGGAGAAAATCAAAAAAAAAATTCTATTTACAATAACAACCAAAAGAATCAAATATTTAGGAATACATTTAACCAAGGACTTAATAGATCCATACACAGAAGACTGCAAAACATTGCTAAAAGTAATCAAAGCAGACCTAAATAAATGGAAGTACATACTGTGTTCATGGAATTGGAAAATTAAATATAGTTAGAATGTCAATTCTACCCTAATAAATGTATAGATTCAATGCAATACCAATTAAAATACTAACAACTTACTTTGCAGAAATAGAAAAATGATTAATCAAATTCATTTGGAAGGGCAGGGTGCCCTGAATAGCTAAAAATATCTTGAGAAAGAAAAATGAAGTTGGAGGTCTCATACTACCTGACTTTGAAGCATGTTACAAAGATATAGTGGTCAAAACAACAAGGAATTGGAATCAAGACAGATATACTGACCAGAGAGGAATCAGAGTGTGCAGAAGTGGACCCTCTCATCTATGGTCAATTGATCTTTGATAAGGCAGTCGTCTATTCAACTGGGACAAAGCAGCCTCTCCAATAAATAGTGCTTTGAGAACTGGACATCTATATGCAAAAGAATGAAAGGGGATCCATAGTTCACAACTTGTAATGGTTTGAAAGGATGTCTGTCCCCTAGAAAAGCCATGTTTTAATCAAAATCCTATTTCATAAAATGGCAGAATAATCCCTATTCAATACTGTATGTTTGAATCTGTAACTAGATCATCTCCGTGGAAATGTGATTTAATCAAGAGTGGTTGTTAAACTGGATTAGGTGACGACATGTCTCCACCCATTTGGGTGGGTCTTGATAAGTTTCTGGAGTCCTCTAAAAGGAAACATTTTGGAGAATGAATACGATTCAGAGAGCACAGAGCAGAATGACATAGCGATGAGAAGCAGTGTCCACCAACCAGTGACCTTTGGAGATGAAGAAGAAAAATGCCTCCCGGGGAGCTTCATGAAACAAGAAGCCAGGAGAAGCAGCTAGCAGATGATGCTGTGTTCACCATATGCCCTTCCGGATGTGAGAGGAACCTGACCATGTTCACCATGTGTCTTTCCAGATGAGAAACTGTGACTGTGTTCACCATGTGCCCTTCCACTTGAAAGAGAAACCCTGAACTTCATTGGCCTTCATGAACTGATGTATCTTTCCTGGATGCCTTACATTGGACATTTCTATAGACTTGGTTTAATTGGGACATTTTCTAAGCCTTAGAACTAGAAACTAGTAACTTATTAAATTCCCCTTTTTAAAAGCCGATTCTGTTTCTGGTATATTGCATTCCAGCAGCTAGAACACACCCTATACAAAAATTAACTCAAAATGGATCAGACCTAGACGTTAGAACTAAGACCATAAAACTTGTAGAAGAAAAATAGGAAAATATCTTATCAATCTTGTAATAGGAGGCAGTTTCCTAGAACTCACAAAGCACAAACATCGAAAAAGATAAATGGGATCTCCTTAAAATTAAACTTTTGTGCATCAAAGATCTTTGTCAAGAAAGTAAAAAGGCAGTCTACACAATGAGAGACAATATTTAGAAACCATATATCAGATAAGGTTTAGTATCCAGAGTAATATAAAGAGGTTCTTAAACTCAACAACAAAAACACAAACAATCCAATTTTTAAATCAGCAAAATAACTAAACAGACACTTCTCAGAAAACAAAATACATATGGCTAAAAGGCTCATGAAAAGATGCTCAACTTCAATGGCTATTAGGGAAATGCAAATCAAAATCACAATGAGATATCATCTGACACCCACTAGAATGCCATTAACAACAACAAAAAAAAAAACAGAACAAGTGCTGGAAAGGATGTGGAGAAAGGAGCACACTATCCACTGTTGTTCGGAATGCAAAATGGTACAACCACTATGGAAGACAGTTTAGGAGTTCCTCAGGAAGCTAAGTATAGAATTGCCATATGATCCAGCAATCCCATTACCAGGTATATATCCAGAGGACCTGAGGTCAAGGACACAAATGGACGTTTACTCCACAGTGTTTATAGCAGTATTATTTATGATTGCCAAGAGATGTAAACAGCCCAAATGTCCATCAATGAATGAGTGGCTAAATAAGCTATAGTATATACATACAATGGAATATTATGCAGCTGTAAGACAGAATAAAGTCATGAAGCATATAACAATGTGGATGAAACTTGAGACCATTATGCTGAGTGAAATTAGCCAGAAACAAAAGGACAAATACCATATGGTCTTACTAATTTAGTGAACTAATATTAATAAGTGAACTTTGAGAATTGAAGTTAAGAACAGAGGTCATCAGGAGATAGAAATAGGGTTGAGATTGGGCAATTGGTGCTGAAGGAATACAGATTGTGCAACAGGACTGATTGGAAAAATTCAGAAATGGATAGCACAATACTACATGATTGTAGCAGAATAATTAAGTACACTGAATGAAGCTGAATGTGAGTATGATTGAGCGAGAACAGTTGGGGTCATATAGGAAACCAAAAGGAAAGATAGAGGATAAAGACTGAGATGGTTTAATTTAGGAATGCCTAGAGTAGACAATGATTAAATATATAAATAAAAATAAATATTTTTGCATGAGGGAGAACAAATGAATGTCAACATTGCACGGTCCTGAAAATAGATGGTATAGGAGGAAAAGTACAATCAATGCAAACTAGAGTCTATAGTCAACAACAACATATAACATTGTAATATGCTTCTGCTGAATGTAACAAAGGCATTATGCCAAAACTAAATGTCAACAGGTGGAGGGCATGGGGCACAGGTATGGATTCCTTAGTGAAAGGAAAGGAAATGACTTCATATAGATTATGGTCACTAAGGTATGCCTATACACTTAAGTTGGATTGTGTGATGTGTGAATAAAACTGTTTAAAAATGAACAGAGAGGAACAAGTGCTAGAGAAAATGCTGAGAAAGAAATGTACCTATTCACTCTTGGTAGGGAAACTGAGAGGTGCAGCTCCTTTGAGGGCAGTGTGGTGGTTCCACAGGAGGCTAGGACTGGGGTTGCCATAAATCCTGAAGCCTGCAGCTCAGTCTATACCTGGAGGAACTGAATGTGGGGGCACATATGGACATTTGCGCACTGGTGTGTCTGGCAGCAGAGTTCATGACCCACAATGGATGGAGGTGACCTAAGGGTACAAGGACTGAAGATTGTTTTGGCTACATATATCCCATTGTACTTTAGGGTTTTGATCTTTCACCATTAAGTATGATATTAACTGTGTGTTTTTCATAGATGTCCTTTATCCAGTTGAAGAGGCTCCCTTCTGTTCCCAGTTTGTTGCATATTTTTATTATGAAAAGGTGTTGAATTTTGTCAAATGCTTTTTCACATCAATGGAAATAATCATAGGGTTTTTTCCCTTTCATTCTATTAATATGGTATATTACATTAACCAATTTTCTTATGTTGAACCACCCTTGTATTCTTTGGATAAATCCTACTTGGTCATGGTGTATATCTTCCACTATGCTGCTGAATTCAGTTCAGGATTTTGGTACTGATCTTCATAAAGGATATTCATTCGTACTTTTCATGCGATGTCTTTGCCTCACTTTGGTATTAGAGTAATATTGGGCGCATAGGATAAGTTAGGAAGTATTCCTTCTTCTAATTTTGGGGAGAGTTGGAGAAGGATTTGTTTTAAATATTTTTTAATCACTGGATAGAGTTCACCAATGAAGATATATGGCTTTTCTTTGTTTTCTTTGAAGTTTTATTACTGACTCAATTTCTTTACTTGTTTTTGGTCTATTCAGATATTATATGTAATCTCAACTCAGTTTTGGTAGTTGGTGTGTTTATGAATTTGTCCATTTCATGCAGGTTATCTAATTTGTTGGCATACAATTATTCATAGTATTCTTTTGTAATCCTTTTTATTTCTGTAAGACAGATTGGAATGCCCCCACTTTTATGTCTGATTTTGGTAACTTGCATCTTCTTTATTTCTCTGTAAATTGAGCTAAAGGTTTTCAATTTTTTGACCTTCAAAAGCAACTAACTTTTGATTTTGTTGATTTTCTCTACTATTTTAATACTCTCTCTTTATTAATTTCCACATTTCCTTCCTTCTACTTACTTTAGATTTAATTTTTGCTTCTTTTTCCTGCCTAGGAAATTGTGAAACAAGAAATCTGACATCTGTTCGAAAGAAGACACGTAAATTATTATTTATAACAGCACTATAATAGAAAAAACTGAGAAATGACATAAATCTCTATAGATGGATAAATGGATAAATACATTGTGATATACATTGGAATAC
This sequence comes from Tamandua tetradactyla, assembly GCF_023851605.1. Taxonomy (NCBI): domain Eukaryota; kingdom Metazoa; phylum Chordata; class Mammalia; order Pilosa; family Myrmecophagidae; genus Tamandua; species Tamandua tetradactyla. The sequence continues at coordinate 122,484,296 of NC_135333.1, forward strand.
AATACAGCAGTGAAATTTAATAAAGCAGTATTTGACATATCATACACTGAAAAATATTCAGCAAAATATCCATTTGCATGAGAATATATTCAATTAAAAAAACAGATTTTAAGCAATATCTTTTTCTTCACATGGCTCATTTCAAAAACAAAGTACCATGAAAATGTCTTAACCAGAGAGCCTGGATCATAAGCTCACCTCTGCTCCACAGGAGTAATGAAAGTGATGTTTCAGGCATCTGCCTTGAGTAGCAGGATGCATATGATGAGAAATACCAAAACAAGGTGATTTGAAGGCTATTGGACACCATTCAAATTTTTCTGACCCCTGCCCATAATGTTCTATATAGGACCAGGATCAAATTCAGAATCATGCCATGCATCTATATGTCATATCTTTTAGTCTCATTCCATCTTAGTTTGCTTTTTTTCTTAGTTTCTTAGTTTGCTTTTCTTTAATTATCGTGGCTTTTGTGAAAAAGTCAATTACTTCACAGTATGAACTCAATTGTGACTTGTCCAATATTTCCACATGCATTCCTCATTTTCTTTTGTCAGGCATAGCACAGAAGGCATGTTGTGCTTCTCTCAGTACAACACATCAGGAAGCTCACAATGTAAATCCGTCCATTACTGGATAAGGTTGATCCTCTGCATTCTCCTCAATATATAGAACAACCAGACAGAAAATCAACAAGGAAATAGAAAAGTTAAAAAACTTGATAAATGAATTAGACCTAACAGACATATGTAGGTCTTTACACCCCAAAATCCAGGACATACATTCTTCTTTAGTGCTCATAGAACATTCTCCAGAATAGATGATTTGCTGGGGCACAAAACAGGTCTTCATAAATTTAAAAACACTGAAATAATTCAAAGCACTTTCTCTGATCACAATGGGATGAAGCTGGTACTCAATAACCACCAAAGAACAAGAACTTTCACAAATATATGAGATTAAATAACATACTCTAAAATAACCAGTGGGCCAAAGAAGAAATTGCTAGAGAAATCAGTAGCCATCTGAAGATGAATGAAAATGAAAATACACCATATCAGAACTTATGGGATGCAGCAAATGTTGTGCTGAGAGGGAAATTTTTGCCCTAAATGCCTATATTTAAAAAAAAAACAATGGGCAGGCCACAGTGGCTCAGCAGGTAGAGTTCTTGCCTACCATGCCAGAGACCCAGGTTTGATTCCTGGTGCCTGCCCATTTAAAAAAAAAAGAAAAAGAAAAATTTTTAAAAAAAGAAAACAAGAAAAAGCAAAAATTGAGGACCTAGCTGCTCACCTGGAGAAAGTGGAGAAAGAATAGCAAACTACCCCCAAAGCAAATAGAAGAAAAGAAATAACAAAGATTAAAGCAGAGTTAAATGAATGGGGGAACAAAAGAACAATAGAAATAATCAATAAAACCAAAAGTGGTTCTTTAAGAAACAATTAATTGATGGGCCACTAGCAAGACTGACAAAAAAAAGAGAGAGAGGATGCAAATGAACAAAATCAGGAGTGAGAAGGGATGTATTACCACAGACCCTGAAGAAATAAAAATAAATCATAAGAGGATACTATGAACAACTATATGCTAACAAACTAGACAGTTTAGATGAAATAGACAAATTCCTAGAAACATGCAAATAAGCTACACTGACTCAGGAAGAAATAGAAGCTCACAAGTAAAGAGATTCAATCAGTCATCAAAAATCTTCCTACAAAGAAAATCCCAGGGCCAGATGGCTTCACAGGGGAATTTTATTAAACATTCCAAAAAGAACTAACACCACCCCTGCTCAAACTTTTCCCAAAAACTGAAGGAAAAGGAACACTGCCTAACTCACTTGATGAAGCTAATATCATTTTAATACCAAAACCAGGTAAAGATGTTATAAGAAAGGAAAACTACAGGCTAATCTTCCTAACGAAAATAGAAGCAAAAGTTCTCAACAAATTACTAGCAAATCAAATACAGCAACACATTAAAAGAATTATACACCACGACCATGTGAGGTTTGTACTAGGAATGCAAGGGTGGGTCAACCCAAAAAATCAATTAATGTAACACTGCACATTAAAAAATCAAAAGTGAAAAATCATATCATCATCTCAATTGATGCTGAAAAAGCATTTGATAAAATTCAACATCCTTTTCTGATAAAAATACTTCAAAAGGTAAGAGTCAAAGGTAGCTTCCTCAATATGATAAAGGACATATATGAAAAACTGATAGCCAGCATCGTACTCAAAGGAGAGAGACTGAAAGCTTTCCCCCTAAAATCAGGAACAAGACAAGGATGCCCTCTGTCTTCAACATTGTACTATATTCAACTATTATTCAACATTGTACTATAAGTTCTAGCTACAGCAATCAGGAAGAAAAAAGAAATGAAAGCATCCAAATTGGAAAGAAAAAAATAAAACTTTCATTATTTACAGATGACATGATTCTATACTTGAAAATCCTGAGCAATCTACAACAAGGTAACTTGAGCTCATAAACAACTCACCAAGCTGGCAGGATACAAAATTAATGTGCAAAAATCAGTAATATTTCTATGCACAAGCAATGATCTGAGGAGTTAAATAAGGAAAAAATTCCATTCAAAATAGTAACTAAAAGAATCAAATACCTAGGAATGAACTTAATTAAGGAAGTAAAGGACCTGTACACAGAAAGTTCCTTTGATTGCTAAAAGAAATCAAAGAAGATCTAAATAGGTGGAAAAGGATTCCCTGATCTCGGATAGGAATAGTTAAGGTGTCAGTTCTACCCAAATTGATCTATAGATTCAGTACCAATCAAAATACCAATAAAATAATGATATCCTATTTTGAAGACTTGGAAAAGCTAGTTACCAAATATTCATCTGGAAGGGAAAGAGACCCTGAACAGCTAAAAGTATCTAAAAAAAAGAAGAACAAAGTAAAAGGATTAAGACTTCCTGACTTTCAAACTTACTATAAAGCCACAGTGGTCAAAACAGCATGGCACTGGCAGAAAAATAGAAGTACTGACCAGTGGAATCAAATCAAGAGTGCAGAAATAGACCACCAAATCTATGGTCAACTGATATTTGACAAAACCCCCAAATCCACTGAACTAGGACAAAATAGTCTTTTCAATAAATGGGCATGGTGGAACTAGATATCAGTAGCCAAAAGAATGAAAGAAGACCCTTACCTTACACCCTATACAAAAATTAACTCAAAGTGGAACAAAATTAACTATAAGAGCTAGCACCATTAAGCTTCTAGAAGAAAATGTAGGGAAACATCTTCAAGACCTAGTAATAGGAGGTAGCTTCCTAAACTTTACACCCAAAACACAAACAACAAAAGTAAAAATAGATAAGTGGGAACTCCTCAAAATCAAATGATTTTGTTAAAAGGTGAAGAGGCAGCCAACTCAATTGGAGAAAATATTTGGAAATCACACATTGGAGAAAGGTTGAATATACTGTATACATAAAGAAATCATGCAACTTAACAGCAAAAGAACAAACAGCCCAATTATAAAATGGGCTAAAGATATGAATAGGCATTTTTCTGAAGGACAAATACAGATGGCGCAAAAGAACATGAAGAGATGATCCTTTACATTAGCTATAAGGGAAGTGCAGATCAAGACTACAATGAGATATCACCTCACACCTATAAGAATGGCTGTTATAAATGTTAAAATAAATTTAGTAGATTGAAATGCTAGTGATCAATGAAAGGGAGGAGTAAGGGGTATGGTATGTATGAATTTTTTTCCATTTTCTTTTTATTTCTTTTTCTGAATAGATGCAAATGTTCTAAGAAATAATCATGATGATGAATATACAACTATGTGATGATATTGTGGATTACTGATTATATATGTAGAATGAAACAATCATATGGTAAGAATATTTGTGTTTGTATGCTGATATGTTTAATAAATAAAACAAATAAAAAAATAAAAAATAAATAAATTTTATAAAGAAAGGATGCTATTAAACAAATAAAAAACTAAATGTTGCAGAGGATGTGGAGGAATTGGGATATATATACACTGCTGGTGGGAATGGATAATGTTACAGCCGCTATGGAAGATAGTTTAGTGGTTCCTTAGGAAACTGAATATCAAGTTGCCCTATGATTCAGCAATAGCACTACTTGGTATATACCCAGAAGAGCTGAAAGCAGTGACATTTGCATACAGATGTTCACAGCAGCATTATTCACAATTGCCAAAAGATGGAAACAATCCAAATGCTCATCAACAGACAAGTGGATCAACAAAATGTGGCACATATATATATATAGAGAGAGAGAGATAGATGTGGCATATATATATATAGATATATCTCATATATATATGATGTAATACTATGCAGCAGTAAGATGGAATGATGTCCTGAAGCACACGACAAGAGCCTTGAGGACATGACGCTGAGTGAAATTAGCCAGACACAAAAGGATAGATACTGCATGATTCCACTTTTATTACCAGCATAAAGGTATAATCAGAGGCTTATAATACAGAATATAGGGGACTTAGAGATTCATAGAAGCTAGAGATGGGTGAATGATTAGCTACGGAGGTTGAACTCCAATTTAAGGGAATAGATAGAAGTGAAAGTGGTTCCCTAATGGGTCTGTAAGTAATATTACCATATTGAAGGTGAACATTATTGAAAGGGGTTATATAGACCTATGTGTCCCACTGAATAACACTAGAAATATGAATAAGTTCTTGCAAGAACTATTTCAAAGATATGATTCATGTACAAAGAGTGTTGAAGTCCAGAGTATGGGGGGGGAAACTGCTATTGCATGCTATTGCATGCTATGGGCTATGTTTCACAGGAAAACATCAGCAGTAACACAGTAACAGCAGGGGTAAATAATGTTGGGAGGGACAAAAGTTAAGGGAAGGTTTAGATTTCCTATTTGGTGAGGATGTGTTTATTGGTTATCTTTCTCTTATTGGTTTTCTTTCTCTTGGGAACAATTATTTAAAATTGAGAGTGTCAATGGACTGTGGACTTTGGGCATTATACATGATGCCTTATGAATGCAGGTGGCTGAAGGATACACCAACTGAGAAATAGATTGGTGAACAATGGTGTATACATATGATCAAATATTGTGCTGCTACAAAAAGGAATGAAGTCATGAGGCATGCAACGATGTGAATGAACCTGTGGGTCATTTGGTGAGGTAGAAAAAGCCAAAAACAAAAGAACAATTATTGTCTAGTCTCCTTTACAAAATGCTTATGAGAAAATAGGGGCCTAGGTTGTAAGGTCTTATAGCAGACACATTTAGTACAGAGTGGTAATTATTGTTTCTGGATTTTGAAAGGATGTTTTATGTACATATAACCTGGTATTTAGAGATAAGAAGGAAGCTGATCAGGTTGGGATTAAAGTAATTCAGAACACAGGGGTAAGGAACATGGTGCATATATTAGAACCGTACCTACTCTTTGAGACCAAAGGAAGAAAGGTTTATTTTGTTCAGAACCTAACTTTTCTGTAGCACATACTCTAACTCAATCTGTCTGGATAGCTCATTTGAACAAATGAAACACAGGGAGCCCAGAATAAGAATGAGGGCCGGTAGTCTTCATAGCTGAATGTAATGCCTGAATATATCCTAGAATATATTAAGCAGACAATCAAAAAGTATTGGAAAAGTCCCTTGAGGGACAGGAGAAAAAAATATGGAACTACTAAACTTTACTATCAGGGAATCCCCTGAAACTGTGTCAAATCTTAGGGACACCCAAATCAATAGACCAAGCCCTCAAGGCTTACACTTGTGAAGCTTATCTAGGTAGCAGAGAAGCTTAGCCTACCTATAGGTATGCCTAAGAATTACCACTGGAAGACCTCTTTTTTGGCTCATAAGTAGCCTCACTCTCTCTAAACCCAACCCTGCAACTGAAATCATTGCCCACCCCCTATGTGAGACATGACATCCAAGAGTGACAGTCTCCTGGGTGACATGGGAGATGACTCCCAGGGATGAGTCCAGCCCTGGCACCATGGGATCAACAATTCCATCCTGACCAAAAGGGGTTAAAGTAGAGTAACTAATAAAGTATCAGTGGCAGACAGAGTTCAAATAGAGTCCAGAGGCTACTCTGGAGGTGGCTCTTATGCAAGCTTCACTTAGACATTGTACCTATCATAACTTGCCAAACCCCAACAAAACCATTTCAGCCAATCATAAAGAACACCTGGGACAACATATAAGATTCCTCAAAGGTTCCATGCACTGGAGTAACTTTCCAGAAACCTACAACCTCCAGATGGGTCCCTGGACCAGATAAATCCTGAAACCTACAGGGCCCTGCCTTTCCAGAACATCAGCAAGTTCCATCTCCCTATCCCATATTACTGACAGCCCCTCCCAACATGAAAAAGTTAGAATGAGTATAGCCCAAACACCCCTAAAGAGTGGGACAGAAAGATCAAAGGAGATGGTGAAGTTTTACAGAGAAGGTAGAGTTTGACAAATAAGTATGATTGCTGAATCATTAAACTGATATTTCTTTTAGTCTCCAGTATCTTAGAGTAGCTAGAATTAGAAACCTAAAGTTATGGAATTGTAACCTATACCAAACCCTGAAACAGGTTCTACAACTAATTGTATGCTGTGCTTTGAAATATATTGCTTTTTTGTATATATGTTATTTTTCACAAAAAAAGAAGGAAAAAAGTCTATTATGATGATAAATAAATATTCATTTCTTCTAGCCTTCTACATTCTGGAGCAGTTAGAAGGAAAAATCTGAGATGATGGTATGGTAGTCCATGACAAACTCTGGGATTTGTCCTGTGACTACTTGTTAAAAATTGTTTTGAAAACTATTACTTTTTTCCTTCTTTGCTTTGTATATATGTTATATTATACAATAAAAATAAGTTAAAAAAAAGATTTGTCTTCTGGATTTTTCCATTGTAAAAGTTTATATACATATGTATGTATATATGTTGCATTTACTATTAATAAGTACTGGGGGGTATTTTTTGAAACTGTGAAAATATGCTAGCCTTCATTAAACTTTCATCTAAAAATTTTATCATCCGCTGATGATTTTTGCTTGGCTCAATGCTTACTATGATTGTTACTGCGTAGCACAAGCATTTTTGAAAATTCATATTTGCAATTCTTATCAATAGTTTTTCAGTCTAAAGCAAAATTGGAGGGAAGGGGGGATTCTTCACAGGTAGTTAAAGATAGATCTTAACCAAGGACTGATTTTAGCATTAACCTTCAAATAGGAGCATTCATCTCACCAAACAGAAACTGAGAATTAAACACAGTACACAAACTCTTAGACAAAGTTCAAGACATGTTCCTCTGCTTCATCCAATCTGAAAACCCATTTGTCAGAGGGAATCAGATAGCATAGTTCTTAGAAGTCACATGACAATTACAATTTCCATGTAAAGATTTAGAAATTGAAAGTATGTGGCTTTGAAAAGCCTTGAATAAATGAACATTTTTCAGGCCTGATGCAGGAAATAAAGAGACACAGGACCTTCCATCAGAAAATATTTCTTAGGGTACAGATGACTGAAAGTAAAGAGAATACTTAGAAAAATGTTAAATCCTCCTCCATCTCTCATGCTACTTGACCCATGTGGGATGGCCACAGCAAAAGAAGACAAATGAGGAGTCATATGACATTATCAATATTAAGCAAATAGTTAAGTTAAGGTGTGTTATTTAGCATTGTGCCCAGCACTTAGTAAACTGCTCAAAAGAAAGTATTACTGCTTTATTTTGTATTATTTTTAATCCTTATTATTATTGTAGTTCCTATAATTCTTTTGTACTATGCTTTCATGTTAGCATGAGATGTCTCTGTAGACAATCTTTCCTAATCCCCTATTAAAAGTTCAGTTCCAGAGTTCTCGAGACAGTTTCCATTAGCATGCTCTGAGTGTGGGTCACCTGGGATCTTTTATTTCTTTCCTTAGTTGATTATGTGAGGTCTCCTCTGAATAGAACACTTAAAATATGTTACTTTCAGTCTGGTATAAAATCAGCAAAGCAGCACATATCCAGGCGCAAATGAGTCAAAACAGAGGAAATAAGACCTTGAAGGGAGAGTACTTCCCAGGGTTTTATGATCAGTACTGTAAATATGCTTAACGCAAACAAGGAAGCATCTCAAGGGATTACTTACTAAGTCACAGTGCATTTTAATGTACTGTGGAAATAAGAAGTGGCAAACGACAGCTAAGCTGATAATATAGTAAGATGAGTAGGAAAATTCCTACTAAATTCTCATTAGCTTATGAACTTTTATGAATAATTAGGTCAATAATTAGTGACAGGGAAACAAGCTAAATTTCACACCACTTTTCATCCACAGCTAGCTGGCTTTTAAATTGCGGCTCATCTCATGAACATCTATAGGTAAAGTCCCACAGCACTTGCCCTGAAAGTGGAGTGTAAGTATCTTCTCAGTTTTAGCTCTATCAATGCTAACTTTGGGGGATTGCAGGACATGAAAGCATATAAATATAATTTTTTGACCTTTTGAATTGAAATGTAATTTATACTTATTCTGAAACATTCAAACAGTATAGACAGATATAAAGTAAAGAGAGAAATTTCCCTTTGTGTCTCCCACATCCTGTTTAGCTCCATAGAATTAACTATTGTTAACAGTTTAATTTTCCAGACCTTTGACTATGCACAGAAAAATACAGTTTTACATATGTTTTAACCCTAATGGGATCATATGATACATTGTTCAGTAGCTTGCTTTACTCATGTAGCAGTATATCAAATACATCTTTCCAAGTTATTTCATACAAATCTTTCCCTTTCATTTTTGCTGGCTGCATAGCATTTTTTAATTTGGATGCTCCAAAACTATTTAGTCATTTTTCTATTACTGGAAATTTAAATCATTTCCAATTTTTTTAATTTGCAAACACTGCTAAAATGAATAGCTTTATAAAATCTAAATTCTAAAATTATAGCATTTATGTAGATTATGAATGTGAAGTTTTGAATAACATAAAACTGTTATCCAAAGACTGAAAGTTAATGACCAGGAAAGGCAGAAGCCTGGACATTCAGGTCACCACATGACATGCCTGGTTCCATGCATCTCAGTGATGAGGACATTCTTGAGTCAACTGTAAGAATGATCTCCGGTGTTCCACATGAAAACACAGACTACAGGTGGGCAGAAGGAGGTTTAAGTTTTCTTTATTTCAGAGATCGAGGAAATTAGAGCTTAAAAGGTCTAAATGATCCTTGACATTCGAAGCTGTTTTCTTTTTCTTTCAGAAAAAGAATATTATAACCAATTATCTGGTAGTGCCTTTCCTGGTTCTATAATTTTATTGGAAAATAGATTTTATAAGGAGCAATGCTTGAACTGTATGCTTAAACTTAAAAGAATCTGTAGTTTTCTTAATGAGGTTGATGAGTTATGAGTTGATTAGGTTGGTCAGCAAGGTCATAGTGAGTTATCAACAAAACAAAATCAATACAGGTTACAATTTTAAATGGATAAACAACTTTCTACAACGTTTTAACAAATGTAGCTTTCAATAATAGAGCGTTAGTCTCAAGGTTACAAATCAATGGTCCTTATACCTGTGATAAAAGATCTTTCAATAGTATAAGAAAACTGACCTTCCTACCTATCAGACTTAGAAACTCAATTTTATAATACCAAGTTACAGAAAAAGTGTAAATTTAACTTACATCTCATTATAAGAATATCTAAATATTCAGAAAGCTGTCTATATAACAAAATACAATTATTCACATTTTCAAAAAATGTTTGTAAATTGTTCCCAATTCTTCAGGTCCTTCATTAGAAACTCATAAATAAGGCTTTCAAGTATGTGTCACTTATATTTTTCTAGTCAGAGCAAGGCTAAATAATTTTTAAATAGAATATTTAATAATATGGCAGTAGGAATCTGGTTGGAGAGATACTGTTCCTCTGCTGAAACCATTATAGATAGAAGAACTGGGACTTCAGGAAAAGCAGATAATGGCATCAAAGATTTAATGTCTGATGATATTAGTTATGATGACTCAAAATTTGAAGGGAAGTTGGAGGTATCTCTGTTTATTGTGGTGGTGGCTGATTCCCTCCTAAAGGGAATCAACAAGTAACCTCTTTTCTTCACCCCCTGAGACCAAGAGAAGGAGGGAAATGAAACATTTCTGCTAAAGTAGCAAACATAAAAAGACCCCATTAGTAGGGGCAATGTTCAAAGTGAAAATAGAAACAAAAACTAGAGGAAATAATTACTTGAGCAATGATTTAGAAGGCTTGGAAAATATATGAGAAGCCTGAAAGGGAGCCATAAAGAAAATCATCCTAGCAATTTTTAAAAAATAGTTCTGAAGAGTCATACCCCCAAAATAGAAAATCTTGTTTAAGTCAGATAGGCAGGAAAAAGGTGCTTGAACCAATTCAATGGCAAGACCTATATCCCACCTCAATCTTCAATATTCTTGAATCCCTCTCACTTTATATCTTTCCTTTGTACCTTCATAGGCAGCAAAGGTTAGCAATGAAAAACCAAACACTTCTGACTGAATTCATTTTGCTGGGACTAACAGACATTCCAGAGCTTCAAGTTGCACTTTTTGTACTTCTTTTCCTCACCTACATATTCAGCATCATTGGAAACCTGATCATCATCACCCTGACGCTACTGGATTCCCAACTCCGTACTCCCATGTATTTCTTCCTCCGGAATTTCTCCTTCTTGGAAATTTCCTTTACAACCACTTTTACTCCTAGGCTGCTATACAGCATCTTGACTGGAAACAAGAGCATCAGCTTTACAGGCTGCTTCACTCAGTATTTCTTTACAATATTCCTTGGAGCCACAGAATTTTACCTTCTTGCTGCCATGTCCTATGACCGCTTTGTAGCAATCTGCAAACCCCTACATTATACAACCATCATGAGCAACAGGGTTTGTGTCCAGCTGGTTCTCTGCTCTTGGCTGGGTGGATTCCTGATCATCTTATGCCCAATCATCCTGACAAGTAAACTGGATTTCTGTGCCTCCAATGTGCTGAATCACTATTATTGTGATTATGGACCCCTCTTGGAGATATCCTGCTCAGACACAAGTTTGCTGGAACTGGTAGACTTTATCTTAGCATTTGTGACATTGGTGGTCACCCTAGTACTGGTGATTCTCTCCTACACAAACATCATCAGGACCATTCTGAATATCCCTGCCACCCAGCAAAGGAAAAAGGCTTTTTCCACTTGTTCCTCACACATGATTGTCATCTCCCTCTCTTATGGCAGCTGCATCTTCATGTACATAAAACCTTCAGCCAAACAAGGAGTCGCCTTCAATAAGGGAGTAGCTGTACTCAATACTTCAGTTGCCCCTTTATTGAACCCCTTCATTTACACTCTTAGGAATAAGCAAGTAAAACAAGCCTTCAAGGATGTGACCAGAAAGGTTGTGAGTCTTTAATAAAATCAAAGGAAATCTTGAAATATATTGATTAATATATTGAAATAAAAGCTCAGGGAGAGCTTCTCTCACCCTCTCTCTGTTTAAAAAGAAATCTCAGGTGATTTTATCATTCGAATGTGTCAAGGATAAATTTCAAAATTGCCAACATGAGGAAAATCTCACGGGTAAAAATTTAAATGTTTCTTTCTAGTAGTTAGATTTTTTTCTTTTTTGGCCAGGTGTTTAAAAGATTCTAAAAATATGAAAATGCCTACTCTCCTAAATTTTTCAAATCTATCTATTTTAAATAAAAATATGTTACTTATGCCACTGAGTAATGTGCTCATTGTGGTTATTTTAAATGATTTAATATATAGACCTTTAAGCTCTTAGTTCTAATTTCTATAATGGTAACAATAGATATAATCCTGTAACATATAGATTTTTATAGGAAAAATATGCAGATAGATAACATTGTTAGTCTGACTACAAGAAAGAAATAAATTTAGGATAAAATTTAAATTTAGGATTGTTACAGGATCAGTGATCCTCAGCTTACTGGCCATCACATACGGGCTTCTTAATTTTATCAAAGTCTTTAAGAATGTTGTCCAAACATTTTATCATAAATAGCAGTCACCTCCAAGAAGAGACCATAATTACATCTTATAATAAAACTCTACTCCAGGCCAATTTTTCTCAGATTGGAGACAATATTCTTTTTCATCCTTCTCTCTATAACAACCATACAACCATCTTTTCTTACAACAAAAAGTATCTCTACAAAATAAATTTCTAAGATTGCTATTTCTGACTCTATCTCACCTTGCAGTTATGAAATAGGAAGAAAAACTATTACCAGGGGATCCCTAACAGGGTGAACAGACAATCTCCTTTTAAGGGAAGATCCAGGGGAGATGGAATCTTGGCCCAGGCCATGTTGGCAATTCACAAAACCGGTAGGGATCAACAAATATGCCTGAGCTATAGGGGACTTATTTTGTAGGTGACCCTGAAGAGTCTAGGAGGAAAAGGGACTGCCTAAGAATGAGCCCAAATTCAAGAAAATTAAAGCTAAAGATAAGTCCTAGAATGTCATCACTTGACAAGACTTGTAAAGTATAACACATCAATACTTCGCCCACCCCCCGTATCATGATCTGTCCCACATTTGTTTCATTCTTTTCTAACAATGGATCAGCTTTCCTGATCAGACATATACTGTCACTTGGTCTCTCATGGCTGCCCCATGAAATCTACCCTACTTTTCACCTTGACTACCCATAGTTAGCAAGTGCAAGGCCTATAAGTTGAATTATAAATACCCAGGAAAGGGATGATAACTGTGGGTCCATAACTTTGGTATCCAGCACACTTCCAATCATCAATGGCTAAAGAACTACCCTTTATAAGGTGAGCCTAAGACAGATTCTTCTCAGGGGAGTGTGTGCTAGGAGAGAATGATCACAAATATGGAGTACAAAATCTCTGTACAGGGTCTTAACTGGACCAAGTTTTTCCATGTTTTTAACTTTTTGTTGTAGTAACATATATACAACTTAAAATTTCTCAAATTAACTACTGTCAGGTGTATAATTCAATAGTATTTATTACATTAACAATGGAGTGCAACCATCACCAGCATTTATTATTCCAATTATTTTATCACCTCAAACAAAAACTCTGTACCCAGTAAGCAATACCTGTCTAGTCCCCTCACTACCCCTGACTCATGATAATCTATGATCTATGCTCTTTCTCTATAAAATTTGCTTCTTCAGGATATTTTACAGAAGTGAGATCCTATAATATTAGTCCTTTTATGTCTGGTTTATTTCATTCAGCATGATGTCATCAAGATTCATACATGTTGTAATCAGAACTTCATTCCTTTTTATGGCTGAATATATTCTCTTGCGTGTTTATATCAACTTTTGTTTATGCATTCATCTGTTGATGGACTTATGAGTTGCTTCCACCTTTGTCTCTTGTGAAGCATTAACTCTTCTTCCACAAATTTATGCCATCTTGATTTTCTTCATTTTCTCAAACTTGTCTTCTCTTCATCATCCCTTCCCAATATATCTCCTGTCTTGATTTATACATCTTACCCTTCAGCCATTTCCATGGACTTGTTTTGTTTTTCTGACCAGAAAATCTGAAGGATGTAAGATTGTTGACTAACTACATGTACTCAAACTCAAAATCTGTGATTGCAACATTCATCCCTCAGGTCTCTCTGCCTACAGCTAAACAATAAAAATAAATTAAAACTTAAATTAAAAACAAATGTTCCCAGAGAGAACTAAAGACAAATTTTATGAGCTCACAGATTTACCTGGGATGAATCCTGAAAATAAAAAAATCTAAATACCAAATACAAGAGGAAACTTAAGTAACATTTAGTCTCTTGGCAAAAGCTCTGCTCAACACAACACCATGCACCTCCCATTCAACAATTCAAGGTCCTTGGAAATCAGTCCACTTTTGACATTTCTACATAAATGATACAGGGATTGAAAATGTGTAAATCAGAGGAGGCTAGAGGTGCAAAATCAAAAAGGAAATGGTGGGGGGGGGGAGGTCGACATAGGAAAGGGAGACCAGGCCTATAGAAGAAAAGGTGGAGGGACAAGAGCATCCTGCCTTCCAGCATAAAGTTGGAATCAGATCATGTTGCACCAAACATAAAGAAGAGGAGCTGTTCTGAAATGAATCCTGAACTCCCCAATGGTGACAGAGTAATGCCAACAGCAAGGGAAAGCAAGCAATACTTCTGCATCCCTCATGCTCCCAAGGAGGCATGCCACAGCATGTTACAGAAGCAGTTAAACCTGCTGTCAAATGCCTTCAATTCACATTACCTGCTATTTGACTATGGGCAATTACATAACTTCAGTATGTTTCATCCCCTCATCTACAAAATGGGAAATTAATAGTATTAATATCTAGCATTGACTATATGCCTAGCACTTTTCTAATTTTCCAATACATGCCACATTTTATGATTCAGGTACTATTTGTACCAACATTTTACAGAAAAGACAACTTCAGAACAGCTTCCTCAAAAATTATAATATAATGAAAGACAGAGAAATTGTTAAAATGCTGCCCAGCTCAGGTAACAGCACAATAAAATGATGCTATCGCATTGTTTGCTATTGTTATCACTACTACTGCTGCAGTTCCCACAAGGCTTTTATCTTGTCACTGATGCATTGTGTCAGCTTCCTCAAGGGAATCTTAGGGACATCTTCTCCAGTCACCTGTTGAAAGTTTCTTCACAACATTATTAAAAAAAAAAAAAAAGCTAATTAGCATTTCTGGACTGGCTTCCCTAGAGAAATCTTTCAATCTCCCAATTTCCCTGTTGAGTAAACCAGACAAAATGTGTATAACTCAAATTGGTATAAAATGTGCAGAGAAGTCCATTTCCAAACTTCAGACAGACAAACATTTAGAAGACTAGAGTGGTCTCATGTTCTGTGATTCATTTCTAAAGGGCAGCCTCTCCAAGGATTATGTGTCCATTTCCAATTTGGATCCATCAGAGAAAGGGCCTTTAAAAATGGGTTAAAAGCAAGGGGAGCTAGAATATATTCTTTTTAAATAGTGCTCAAGAAGCCTTAATGCTTTGTGAGAAATCAGGATATGAATCAGCAGTAGGAAGGCAAATATGTTAAATTGAATTCCACCTTTCCATGCACATCTGACTTCTTGGTTTTGACGCAACCACGTGGTATCCAGGGGTAAAATCCCTCAACACCTTTCCTGAGCCTCAAAAAAGTATGTCCATAGATAGTTATCTTTCTATGAAGGTGAACCACAAATCCATCTGAATGTGAATTTCTACTACTCCTTGTTCTTTCATCATTACAAGCCCATATAGGCTTGTTTTTTTTCTTTAAATTAAATTATCAAGATGAGTATAAATTCAAGGGAAATTCAAAGTCTTCATTCTTTGTTCACTGTCCCTCTGGAAATAATTATCACTATCCATTCGAATTTTTCTAGAAGATTTTATATGCACTTAGAAATATACACTGAAACTTCCAATCTCATACACAGATAAAGATCATTACTTATACAGGGTGCAAGTGTAGTTTAATGGTAGAATTCTCACTTGCCATGTGGGGTACCTGGGTTCAATGCCCAGTCCATGTGTTTCACAAAACAAACAAACAAAAATTCAACAAATGGTGCTGCAATAATGGGATATTCACAAGGGAAAAGAATGAAATGTGACCCCCACTATACAGCATACAAAAAAAGAGTAATACTTATAAATGTCCCATTTTACTCTACATTAGGAAGATTCATTACTTATTTAGCCATTCAACTATTGATGGAATTTTTATTGTTTATAATATTATTACATCTTTCAACAATGATCTGTGCACAATTGTACTGGTATTTCTGTGAAACATGAATAAGAAACTTTGAATAATAATACACAGTAATTCTCCAGAGACCAAATGCTAGTGAAGAGAAAGTCCCTCAGAAACCTGATCTTCTCAGTGAAGTCATTGGATGATGTTGCCTTAGACATACAGCCCAGTGATTGTGATATTCCAGGGCACAGCTGGACCACAAGGTGAATTTATTCCAGATAACCAGCCATCTCAAGAGGAAATGGGGCACATTTGTGGCAGAAATTTGGGAAAATCAAAATATAGTATAGATGTCCATGATGGTTAATTTTATATGTCAGCTTGGCTAGCTTTTGGTGTGGAGTTATTTGGTCAAATACTGGCCGAGATGGTGGTTGTAAAGGCATTTTGTGAATGTGATAGCATCTATAAACAGTTGACTTTAAGGTAAGGTGATAGCCTTTATGATGTGTGTAGCTTCATCCAATCCATGGAAGGCCCTAAGAGCAAAAAATTCTGGTTCTCAGAAAAAGAAATTCTATGTGAACATTACACCATCTATCACTTTTTAAGTTTCAAACCTACTGGACTTCCCTATGGATATCAGACTCAAGAATTCATTCAACATCAATTCTTATTGGAATTTCTTGCCAGAAGGTCTACCCTACAGATTTCAGACTTATGGGCCCCTACATTCACATGAGCTAATTCCTTAAAATAACTCTATCTCTCTGTCACTCATTCTCTTCTGTACACTCATACACACACACACACACATACACACACACATATCCTGTAGGTTCTGTTCATTTGGAGAGCCCTGACTAATAGAATGCCTGAAAGAATCCTTTACCACAGGAGCTTCTTTACTGGGAAGAACAATTACTAGTCTGTAAGGGACCAGACTGACCCTTCCCTAGTTTTCTACATCAGACTTACATCTGTTTCCTGAATGCTGAAAGAGCATAATAAGGTATTTAGGTGCATATAAACAAATGTTACTGAATGTTTAAATCCATTAAAGGAAGCTTCCCTGGAATTACTGCTTATCTGCTCTATTTCCCACCAGCCAAAGTTAGGAAAGGGGAATTCATACAGAAAGCAATGCAATACTTTAAAACATTTTCAAGTCCTGATCCCAGGCACAAAAGTCAAACATACAAAGAGAGCTGTTCACTCCTACCTTGGAAGTTTGGGGTATTTTATCAGGCATAGCAAGAGAATGGGGCAAGTGTCCAACGTGTTAAAGAGAGTACCACTGGGGACTTCCTGTAAGATGGCGACTTAGTAAGACGCGCGGATCTTAGTTTCTTCTCCAGGACAGCTACTAGGGGAGTAGAAACGATACAGAAAGCGCCCAAAGCCACAACAGAGATAAAAAAAGACAGCGTACCCCATCCTGGAATGGCTGGCTGGCTGAGAGAAGCAGCCAAGCGGCCGGAGTTACTCCCTTCCCCCTTCCCGGGCCGGCTGGGAGAATTGGAGAGGCGGTCCCCTGAAACCAAGGCAGCTGGTGCCCACACCACGTGCAGCCCCCCCAGACCAACTGAGAGAATTGGATCGGAAATCCCCAGGCCGCGGAGAACGGTGATGGGTGGGGGAGGCCCCTTCCAAACCCGTGACTCCCGGGGAACGTGCACTCTCTCGGGCGGGCTGCTGCCGCTGGCGCCCTCCCACCACACTTGTCGCCCAGGGCCAATTAGGAAATTCGGACGGGCTCTTTCCCAGGCTGCGGCAACCAGCAACCCTCCCTGCGTTCGGACCCCGGGCCGGCTCAAGCCGCTTCGGCTAGCGAACCCCCCGGACGGCGAGAGTTTTCCAAAGTTTAAGGTCCCACAGCACCTTTTACTGGTGGGACCCGCAGACAAACGTGTGCCACGAGCGCCACCTACTGGGCAGGATAAGAAAACCAGAACCCAGAGATTTCACAGGAAAATCTTCCAAACTTTTGGATCCAATACCCAGGGAAATCTGTCTAAATGCGCAGACACCAACAGAAGATAACGGATCACGCTCAAATAATTGAAAATATGGCCCAGTCAAAGGAACAAACCAATAGTTCAAATGAGATACAGGAGCTGAGACAACTAATGCTAAATATACGAACAGAAATGGAAAACCTCTTCAAAAACGAAATCGATAAATTGAGGGAGGACATGAAGAAGACATGGACTGAACATAAAGAAGACATAGAAAAACTGAAAAAACAAATCACAGAACTTATGGAAGTGAAGGACAAAGTGGAAAAGATAGAAAAAACAATGGATACCTACAATGATAGATTCAAAGAGACAGAAGATAGAATTAGTGATTTGGAGGATGGAACATGTGAATTCCAAAAACAAACAGAAACTATCGGGAAAAGAATGGAAAAATTTGAACAGGGTATCAGGGAACTCAAGGACAATATGAACCGCACAAATATACGTGTTGTGGGTATCCCAGAAGGAGAAGAGAAGGGAAAAGGAGGAGAAAAACTAATGGAAGAAATTTTCACTGAAAATTTCCCAACTCTTATGAAAGACCTAAAATTACAGATCCAAGAAGTGCAGCATACCCCAAAGACATTAGACCCAAATAGGCATTCTCCAAGACACTTACTAGTTAGAATGTCAGAGGTCAAAGAGAAAGAGAGGATCTTGAAAGCAGCAAGAGAAAAACAATCCATCACATACAAGGGAAACCCAATAAGACTATGTGTAGATTTCTCAGCAGAAAACATGGAGGCTAGAAGACAGTGGGATGATATATTTAAATTACTAAAAGAGAAAAACTGCCAACCAAGACTTCTATATCCAGCAAAATTGTCCTTCAAAAATGAGGGAGAAATTAAAACATTCTCAGACAAAAAGTCATTGAGAGAATTTGTGACCAAGAGACCAGCTCTGCAAGAAATACTAAAGGGAGCACTAGAGTCAGAACTGAAAAGACAGAAGAGAGAGGTATGGAGAAGAGTGTAGAAAGAAGGAAAGTCAGATATGATATATATAATACAAAAGGCAAAATGGCAGAGGAAAACATTATCCAAACAGTAATAACACTAAATGTTAATGGACTGAATTCCCCAATCAAAAGACATAGATTGGCAGAATGGATTAAAAAACAGGATCCTTCTATATGCTGTCTACAGGAAACACATCTTAGACCCAAAGATAAACATAGGTTGAAAGTGAAAGGTTGGGAAAAGATATTTCATGCAAATAACAACCAGAAAATAGCAGGAGTGGCTATACTAATATCCAACAAGTTAGACTTCAAATGTAAAACAGTTAAAAGAGACAAAGAAGGACACTATATACTAATAAAAGGAACAATTAAACAAGAAGACATAACAATCATAAATATTTATGCACCGAACCAGAATGCCCCAAAATACGTGAGGAATACACTGCAAACACTGAAAAGGGAAATAGACACAAATACCATAATAGTTGGAGACTTCCCCACTCTCATCAATGGACAGAACATCTAGACAGAGGATCAATAAAGAAATAGAAAATCTGAATATTACTATAAAGGAGCTAGACTTAACAGACATTTATAGGACATTACATCCCACAACAGCAGGATACACCTTTTTCTCAAGTGCTCATGGATCATTCTCAAAGATAGACCATATGCTGGGTCACAAAGCAAGTCTTAACAAATTTAAAAAGATTGAAATCATACACAACACTTTCTCAGATCATAAAGGAATGAAGTTGGAAATCAATAATAGGCAGAATGCCAGAAAATTCACAAATACCTGGAGGCGCAACAACACACTCTTAAAAAACTAGTGGGTCAAAGAAGAAATTGCAAGAGAAATTAGTAAATACCTCGAGGCAAATGAAAATGAAAACACAACATATCAAAACTTATGGGATGCAGCAAAGGCAGTGCTAAGAGGGAAATTTATTGCCCTAAATGCCTATATCAGAAAAGAAGAAAAGGCAAAAATGCAGGAATTAACTGTTCAATTGGAAGAACTGGAGAAAGAACAGCAAACTAATCCCAAAGCAAGCAAAAGGAAAGAAATAACAAAGATCAGAGCAGAAATAAATGAAATTGAAAATATGAAAACAGTAGAGAAAATCAATAAGACCAGAAGTTGGTTCTATGAGAAAATCAATAAGATTGATGGGCCCCTATCAAGATTGACAAAAAGAAGAAGAGAGAGGATGCAAATAAATAAGATCAGAAATGGAAGAGGAGACACAACTGCTGACCTCACAGAAATAAAGGAGGTAATAACAGGATACTATGAATAACTTTACACTAATAAATACAACAATTTAGATGAAATGGACGGGTTCCTGGAAAGACATGAACAACCAACTTTGACTCAAGAAGAAATAGATGACCTCAACAAACCAATCACAAGTAAAGAAATTGAATTAGTCATTCAAAAGCTTCCTAAAAAGAAAAGTCCAGGACCAGATGGCTTCACATGTGAATTCTACCAAACATTCCAGAAAGAATTAGTACCAATTCTCCTCAAACTCTTCAAAAAAATCGAAGTGGAGGAAAAACTGCCTAATTCATTCTATGAAGCCAACATCACCCTCATACCAAAACCAGGCAAAGATATTACAAAAAAAGAAAACTACAGACCAATCTCTCTAATGAATACAGATGCAAAAATCCTCAATAAAATTCTAGCAAATCGTATCCAACAACACATTAAAAGAATTATACATCATGACCAAGTAGGATTCATCCCAGGTATACAAGGATGGTTCAACATAAGAAAATCAATTAATGTAATACACCATATCAACAAATCAAAGTAGAAAAATCACATGATCATCTCAATTGATGCAGAGAAGGCATTTGACAAGATTCAACATCCTTTCCTGTTGAAAACACTTCAAAGGATAGGAATACAAGGGAACTTCCTTAAAATGATAGAGGGAATATATGAAAAACCCACAGCTAATATCATCCTCAATGGGGAAAAATTGAAAACTTTCCCCCTAAGATCAGGAACAAGACAAGGATGTCCACTATCACCACTATTATTCAACATTGTGTTGGAGGTTCTAGCCAGAGCAATTAGACAAGAAAAAGAAATACAAGGCATCAAAATTGGAAAGGAAGAAGTAAAACTATCACTGTTTGCAGACGATATGATACTATACGTCGAAAACCCGGAAAAATCCACAACAAAACTACTAGAGCTAATAAATGAGTACAGCAAAGTAGCAGGTTACAAGATCAACATTCAAAAATCTGTAGCATTTCTATACACTAGTAATGAACAAGCTGAGGGGGAAATCAAGAAACGAATCCCATTTACAATTGCAACTAAAAGAATAAAATACCTAGGAATAAATTTAACTAAAGAGACAAAAAACCTATATAAAGAAAACTACAAAAAACTGCTAAAAGAAATCACAGAAGACCTAAACAGATGGAAGGGCATACCGTGTTCATGGATTGGAAGACTAAATATAGTTAAGATGTCAATCCTACCTAAATTGATTTACAGATTCAATGCAATACCAATCAAAATCCCAACAACTTATTTTTCAGAAATAGAAAAACCAATAAGCAAATTTATCTGGAAGGGCAGCATGCCCCGAATTGCTAAAAACATCTTGAGGAAAAAAAACGAAGCTGGAGGTCTCGTGCTGCCTGACTTTAAGGCATATTATGAAGCCACAGTGGTCAAAACAGCATGGTATTGGCATAAAGATAGATATATCGACCAATGGAATCGAATAGAGTGCTCAGATATAGACCCTCTCATCTATGGACATTTGATCTTTGATAAGGCAGTCAAGCCAACTCACCTGGGACAGAGCAGTCTCTTCAATAAATGGTGCCTAGAGAACTGGATATCCATATGCAAAAGAATGAAAGAAGACCCATCTCTCACACCCTATACAAAAGTTAACTCAAAATGGATCAAAGATCTAAACATTAGGTCTAAGACCATAAAACAGTTAGAGGAAAATGTTGGGAGATATCTTATGGATCTTACAACTGGAGGCGGTTTTATGGACCTCAAACCTAAAGCAAGAGCACTGAAGAAGGAAATAAATAAATGGGAACTCCTCAAAATTAAACACTTTTGTGCATCAAAGAACTTCATCAAGAAAGTAAAAAGACAGCCTACACAATGGGAGACAATATTTGGAAATGATATATCAGATAAAGGTCTAGTATCCAGAATTTATAAAGAGATTGTTCATCTCAACAACAAAAAGACAGCCAACCCAATTACAAAATGGGAAAAAGACTTGAACAGACACCTATCAGAAGAGGAAATACAAATGGCCAAAAGGCACATGAAGAGATGCTCAATGTCCCTGGCCATTAGAGAAATGCAAATCAAAACCACAATGAGATATCATCTCACACCCACCAGAATGGCCATTATCAACAAAACAGAAAATGACAAGTGCTGGAGAGGATGCGGAGAAAGAGGCACACTTATCCACTGTTGGTGGGAATGTCAAAGGGTGCAACCACTGTGGAAGGCAGTTTGGCGGTTCCTCAAAAAGCTGAACATAGAATTGCCATACGACCCAGCAATACCATTGCTGGGAATATACTCAAAGGACTTAAGGGCAAAGACACAAACGGACATTTGCACACCAATGTTTATAGCAGCGTTATTTACAATTGCAAAGAGATGGAAACAGCCGAAATCTCCATCAACAGAAGAGTGGCTAAACAAACTGTGGTATATACATACGATGGAATACTATGCAGCTTTAAGACAGGATAAACTTATGAAGCATGTAATAACATGGATGGACCTAGAGAACATTATGCTGAGTGAGTCTAGCCAAAAACTAAAGGACAAATACTGTATGGTCCCACTGATGTGAACAGACATTCGAGAATAAATTTGGAATATGTCCTTGATAACAGAGTCCAGCAGGAGGTAGAAACAGGGTAAGATAATGGCCAATTGGAGTTGAAGGGATACAGATGGTGTAACAGGACTAGGTACAAAAACTCAAAAATGGACAGCATAATAATACCTAATTGTAAAGTAATCATGTTAAAACACTGAATGAAGCTGCATCTGAGCTATAGGTTTTTGTTTTGTTTTGTTTTGTTTTGTTCTTACTATTATTACTTTTATTTTTTTCTCTATATTAACATTCTATATCTTTTTCGGTTATGTTGCTAGTTCTTCTAAACCAATGCATATGTACTAAGAAATGATGATCATGCATCTATGTGATGATGTTAAGAATTAATGATTGCATATGTAGAATGGTATGATCTCTAAATGTTGGGTTAATTTCTTTTTTTCCGTTAATTAAAAAAAAAAGAGAAGGGATAATTGGAGCTGAAGGGTTACAGACTGTACAAAGGGACTGGATATAAAAACTCAGAAATGGACAGCACAATAGTACCCAATTGTAATGCAATTATGTTAAAACACTGAATGAAGCTGCATGTGAGGTATAGGTTTTTTGTTTTTGTTTTTGTTTTTTTTTTCTTTCTATTATTGTTTTAATTCTTATTCTGTTGTCTTTTTATTTCTTTTTCTAAATCGATGCAAATGTACTAAGAAATGATGAATATGCAACTATGTGATGTTATTAAGAATTACTGATTGTACATGTAGATTGGAATGATTTCTAATTGTTTTGTTAATTCTTTTTTTTAATTAATAATAAAAAAAAAGAACACCTAGGGCAATATATAAGATTCTACAAGGGTTCCACGCACTAGAGTAATTTTCCAGAAACCTACAACCTCCAGATGGGTCCCTGGACCAGATAAGTCCTGAAACCTGGAGAAGCCAGCCTCTTAAGAGCATCAGCTTGTTCCATCTCCTTACCTCATATTAATGAGACCCCCTTCCAACTTGAAAAAGTTAGAATGGCCATACCCCAAATACCACTAAAGAGTGGGATAGAAAGATCAAAGGTTATGGTGGAGTTGTACAGAGAAGGTAGGGTTAACAAATGAGTATGATTGTTGAATTATTATATTCATGTCTTTTAGTCTCTGATATCTTAGAGCAGCTAGAAATAAATACCTAACATTGTGAAATTGTAATCCATACTAAACTCTGAAATCTGTTCTCCAATAATTGTTGTGCTGTGCTTTCAAATTTATTGCTTTTTTGTATATATGTTACTTTTCAAAAAAAAGAAAAAAGTTTATTGTGGTGATAAAAAAATATTCCAATCTTCTGGAGCAGCAAGAAGTAAAAATCTGAGAGGATGGTATGGTAGTCCATGACAGTCTCTGGGATCTGTCCTGTAACTTCTTGTTGAAGAGTGCTTTGGAAACTATTGCTTTTTCATTTCTTTGCTTTGTGTATATGCTATACTATAAAATAAAAAATTTTTAAATATCAAAAAAAAAAAGAGAGTACCACTGAAGCAATGACCAAGACATTAAGACTAGGTAAAGAGGAAACATTACCACTAGGGCCACAGGAAACGGATTTCAAAGATGTGAGAAGAAAACAAAACAGACTGAGAAAAAAGGGGTAAAAATGAAAATGGAGAAGATAGGTTAAGAAGTGCCAATTAGCCATTGTTTTGCTCTCAGAAAAGGACCTCAGAGATAAAGCCTTCTGCTTGGAAACTTTAGTAAGTCATTTTTGTGAGGGGCCTGATTGAGCCCAACAGACATTATGTTTGGATCAGATGGACAGAAATACCCATGAACACATTCCAGATAAAGCCCCATCTCCCCCTTAATATTCCCAAACTCTGCTCCCTTCTCATTACTAATTTCTCACCTTCTCTATTTCACAGACAGCAAGAGTTAGCAATGAAGAACCAAACTTTGACTGAATTCATCCTACTGGGACTAACAGACATCCCAGAGCTTCATATTATATTCTTCATATTTCTCTTCCTGTCCTACATATCCAGCATCTTAGGGAACCTGATAATCATCACCCTCACACTACTGGATTCTCATCTCCAGACCCCCATGTATTTCTTCCTCTGGAATTTCTCCTTCTTGGAAATCTTCTTTACATCCACTTTTACTCCCAGGCTGCTATTCAGCATCTCAACTGAAAAGACCATAAGTTACAATGACTGCTTAACTCAGTATTTCTTTTCCATCATCTTAGGAGCCACAGAGTTTTACCTTTTGACTGTCATGTCCTATGACTACTACGTAGCAATCTGCAAACCCCTACATTATGCAACCATCATGAGCAACAGGGTCTGTACCCAGCTGGTTTTCTGCTCTTGGCTGGGTGGGTTCCTGGTCATCCTATTCCCCATCATCCAGACAAATAAGTTGGATTTCTGGGCCTCCAATGTGCTGAATCATTATCTTTGTGACACTGGACCTCTCTTAGAAATATCTCGCTCAGAGACAAGACTCCTGGAGCAGGTTGACTTTTTATTAGCAGTTACGTCCTTAGAAGTGACACTTGTGCTGGTAATTTTCTCCTACATAAACATCATCAGGACCATTCTGAAGATCCCCTATACCCAGCAAAGGAAAAAGGCTTTTTCCACTTGTTCCTCACATGATTGTCATCTCCCTCTCTTATGGCAGCTGCATCTTCATGTTCATAAAACCTTCAGCCAAGGTAGGAGTCGCCTTCAATAAGGGAGTAGCTGTGCTAATACCTTGGTTGCCCCTTTGTTGAACCCCTTCATTTACACTCTGAGAAATAAGCAGGTAAAACAAGCCTTCAAAAGGTGGCCAAAAAGTGTACAGGTCTTTAATATACTCATAAGACATTCTAAGTAATGCTGATGAATCCAACAATATTTGATGAAGGTCCTCCCCTTGAAAGCTCAGGGAGAACTTCTCTCACTCTCTCCTTGTTAAAAAAATATCAAGTCTCCTAAAATTTTATCATGAGAATGTGCCAAGTTATAGTTCAAACTTATCAAAGAGGGGGAAATTTTCCTAGAAAAAAAATTCAAATACTTCTTTCTAAGAGATAATTTAGCCAGAAAATAAAAAGATTCTAAAAAAACATAAAAATGCCACTCTCAAATTTTTTAAAGATACATATTTTAAATTAAAATATGTTATTTATGCCACCATGAAATGTGTTTATTATGGCTGCTTTAAGCAATGTTATGTACAGATCTTCTTTGGGGGGGAGGGAGGCATGGTCCAGGAATTGAACCTGGGTCTCCCACATAGCAAGCAAGCATTCTACCACTGAAACAACCATGCACCCTGTAATGTATAGGCTTTTAAGCTCCCAGTTCTAATTTCGAACATGGTAAAAATCAATGATATAACCCCTGATAGATTCTCAAAGGAAAATATGCAGATAGATAACATTGTTCATATGAGTACACAGAAGAAATAAATTCATGATTAAGTTTAAATTTAGGAATGTCACAGGTTCAAGGGTCCTGTGTGCATGAGTAAAGTATAGCTCTACAAATGGGGCTCTTAACTTTATCAAAATCTTTAAGAAAGATTGTCTAAACATTTTATCATAAATAAAAGTTACCTCCAAGAAGAGACTGTATTACATCTGTAATAAAGCTCTACTCCAGACCAACTTTTCTCAGATTGGAGACAATTTTCTTTCTCATCCTTCTGACTCTGACAACTCTAAAACCATCTCCTCTTACTACAAAAGGTATCTCTACTATATAAATTTATATGGTTGATAATTGTGACTCTATCACACCTTGCAGTCATGAAATAGGAATAAAATCTATAACCAGGGAGTCCCTAGCAGGGTAAATAGCCAATCTCCTTTTAAGGGAAGCTCCAGGGCAGTTGGAATCTTGGGTCATGCCATGTTGCTAATTCCCAAAATAAGTAGGGTTCTGCAAGTATTTTAGTGGGACATATTTTGTAGATGAACCTGAGGTGTCTGGGAGTAAAAGGGGCTATGTACAAACGACTTATGGAACAGCATACAAAATTTACAAAGGTTGGTTTTTTTTTTTTGTTTTTTTTTTGTTGTTGTTGTTGTTTTTTTAAGAGAGAGGAAGGAAGGGAAGGAAAGACAGAGAGAGAAGGAAGGAAGGATGGAAGGAAGAAAGGGAAACATTTTCTTGTTTTATTATATTTTGTTTTTGTTTATTTGTTTTTTACATGGGCTGGGGCCGGGAATCGAACCGAGGTCCTCCGGCATGGCAGGCAAGCACTCTTGCCCGCTGAGCCACCGCGGCCCGCCGCAAAGGTTGGTTTTTCAAGGACAGTAAGAGGAGGAATGTGAAGAAACCTATATGCAGGCATCCCTCCTTTTATTTTACTTCACTTCATTGCCCTTCTCAGATATTGTGTATCTTAAAAATTGAAGGCCTATGGCAACCCTTGTGTCAAGCAAGTCTTTGGGAACATTTTTCCAACAGCGTGTACTCACTTTTTGCTTCTATGCCACATTTTAATTAAGATAAGCACATTGTCTTTATAGACACAATTTCACAGTATAGTGTAATTGCACATTTTTATATGCACTGGGAAACCTAAAAATTTCATGTGACTCACATTATTGCAATATTTCCTCATTGCGATGGTCTGGAACCAAAGCCACACCATATCCAAGGTATATCCTGTAATTATAAGATTTCTACATCTCATTTAAAGTGGTAAAGTATTGATTCTACATAGGGTGTGAAAAATTAAGCATGTGTTCTGTAATCCCTACACAAATGACTAAAAACTAAACAAAGAGAAACAGTCAAAATCCCAGTAAGTAACCAAATTTAAGGGAATTGAAACAGAATGCTAAAAAAAAAGTCAAATAACTCAAAAGTAGGCAGGAAAAAAGAAACAGAAAGTAAAATCAGTGGGGAAGAATAGTAAACAAATGATAAAATAGTAGACATAAATCCAAATATATCAAAATCACATTGATTATAATAGGTCGAACTCACCATTTAAAATCCAACGTCAAAATGGCTTTAGATAATACTGAAAAAGTTTATATAACTGATTAGAAACATCAATATGAACACTTACAGGCTCTGTTTCCACTGTTCTGATTATATCCATGGCCTCTTTTATCCACTGAGATGCTTGGAAACACATTATTCAGTTACTTCTTGAATCATTCATAGTGTAGATGTACTAATGTTCAAATCACCTGATCATGTGTAGAACTTTCTGGAACTATAAAAATATTCCTGAACTTCCAGTTGACTAAGATCATGGCATAAGACACTGCAGGATTCTAATCTTCTCCACTTCCCCAGTTGTGAATCTAAACAAGTAGCAAAAACTAACAATCTTCCTCAGAACTTCAGAAATCAGTTCAGGGTTGCAGTAACTGCGTAAATGTCAAGACAAGAAAACAAAACTTAAAATAACAGAAAGAGAAGCTTGCTCCACCCTACCTGGCCTCTGCCACACACATTGTCTCAGTGAAGTGCGGAGCCTGCCTGTGATTCCACTGTCAGTTCCTGATATTTCCACAGGAAGCAGAGAAACCCCTATGTGTATACTGGGCTACATGTATGTGCATGTATTCTGAGGTGCCATGAAGACTGAACTTGGACACTCATCTCTGGCTCACCCACACAGAACTTGCCCTGAAGGCAGAATCATCTTGAGGACAGCTATGGCTGTGAAAGAAACAGGAAAACCAAAGCACCCGGGGACAAAGTGTTATCACCTTCAAAACATAAAATAGAGCACCTGGGAGAGGAGGAAACTCTATTTCATAGAGAGAAGAGAGAACATAAAGAAGCAACAAGCAGACATAGGTCCAGGACATAGCTGAAGCTCACCTCAGGCTGATCTTGACACATGGGATAACCTTCGAAAAGCACACCAGTCAACACAGAGCAAATTAGCCAAGACTATGAGAGATGCGGTGGTTTTTGTTTGTTTCTTTCTTTGTTTGCTTATATTTCTTTGTTCTTGTTAGCTCCTGGTACTCAAGGAAATCTCTTTCGAATCACTATCTGCATACAAACTTAAGGAATAGATGGTTCAGAGGCTAAATCCAAGTAAATACTTGTAAATATTACCATGTACAGTGTGAGAATGGAGGGTTCTGAGAAGATAGTGGGGTATAAAGTTCCAAGAATCAGTCCCTCCACCAAAACAACCATTCAAGAGGCAGGGAGTGTCTAAATCTGAAAGTCCATACTCTAGTGAAACACTGTGCAGTATCCAAGGGAGAAGTACAAAAAGAGACTGGTAAATTGCCATATATAAGCAGTGAATTTTACCCTCCCTGCAGGGTCTATCATCCCCCAGCCCCACAACTCATGACAGGCAGCAGTGGTGACTGCAGCCCAGGCTTCTGGCTAAGCTTTCTGGTGCTAGGATGGGATATAGAGACCTAGGACTCCAAACACTGAATGGGGACCATCTGATTTCTTATAACTGCCTTTGATCAGCTACTTTACATCATTTGAGGATGGCTTTGAGGGTGGCCTTTTTTCCAAACCCCATCAGACAAATGCAATAGAAGAATATTAAATACAGTAACCTTCCTGAAAATTATGGAAAACCGTTAAAGGACTATAGTAACCAGGCAAGTACAAAATCAAGAAAATCCAGTAACGAAATGGAACAGACATTGGATATACTGGACAAAGACTTTGAAAAATGATCCTCAATATACTCAAGAAAGCAAAGAAAACCACAGAGGAAAAACTAAAAGATATGAGGAACAGAAAGCAGAAAGATCAAAAGAGAATGAATGGAACCTAAGACACCTATGGGACACCATTAAACATATCAATACCCACATTATATGGAGTCGCAGAAGGAAAAGAAAGAGAAAGTGGGGCAGAAGGAATATTCAAAGAAATATTGGCAGAAATCTTCCAAAACATAATGAATTAATATGTACATTCAAGAAGCCCAGCAAACCTCAAACAGGATAAACACATGCCCAGATACATAGTGATCAAACTGACCAATGTCAAGGACAAGGAGAGAGTTCTGAAAGCTGCAAGAGAAAAGCAATGAGTTATGAACTAAGGAATCCCAATAAGTCCAGATTTCTCTTCAGAAATCATGGAGGCAAGTAGGTAGTGGTATGAAATATTTAAAGTGCTACAATAAAACAATTGCAAATCAAATATATTATATCCAGCAAGACTCTTTTCCAAAATAAGGGAAAGGTAAACACATTCTCAGATAAACAAAAGCTGAGGGAATTGACTACCACAAGACCTGACCTACAAGCAATGATATAGAAAATTTTTCAGACTGAAATGAAAGGACACTAGACAGTGGTTCGCAGCAGCATAAAGAAATAAAGACCACTTTTAATCTGCTGTACCGGCATTGAATACCAGCTCCAAACTCAACACCAAGGTCTCAAAGAAGATGAAGGAAGTTATGGGGGAGGTGGAAAGTGATAAAGACATGCCTGCTGACAGGTATGTCAATGAGGAAGACAGGGAACAGGAGGTTGACAATGAGGTAGACAACGAAGAGAAGGAAGGTGGGGAGGCAGAGGAGGAGGAAGAAGGTGATGGCAAGGAAGAAGGTGGAGATGAAGATAAGATGAGACAGCGATGGACAAATGGGCAGCTGAAGATGATGGAATAACAACGTGACAACAAAAAGCAGAGGACTAATAAGAATGACAAGACAGCAAAAAAGGAAAAGTTAAACTTAAAAAAAAAAAAAAAGACCACCATGACCTATTCACTCTCTACTTTTTGTCTCAGAATCTAAACACGGTCATCTCTGAATAGAGAAGCCCATCAGCCCACAACCACAGGCACCGCTACCCATAGAGGACATGATTTCCACCACCCACCAAAGCCACCATAGAAATTGGCAACAAGGGAGAAACAAAATTTCCAAGCCTCTGTTTTTGCTTCATAAAAGTACTTTAAAAAGGAAAATGTGGAGATTCCAGGAAGATGGCAGAGCAGGATAGGTCAAGTTCACCCCTGCTCCAAGGCACTGCTAGAGAAATGATAGAAAAATCACTGAGAGAAATTTCACAGTGTAAGTGACTTGGAGGGTCTTCTACACCACATAGGGAGGCCCTGGTTGGAAAAGCAGGAGAATTGAGATGCAGAGAACCAGAGACCATGCAGCTGGTGCAAACAGCCTAATGCACCCCTTTCCAAACAGAGGCCTAGAACCCCTAGGACACCACAGATGGAGAGACAGGGACTAGGAAGTAATTCAAGCCATGTTCCTTGAAAGCTCCACACTCATAAGCACCACTCCCACCCTGCGACCCACGACCCCCCACACACACCACACACCTGAAACCCATCACCCAGCCTCACACTGCCTCCAAACACATCCATGCCAAACCCCCTCCGTGCACATCCCCACACCCCTTCTCCATGCAGGTGCACAAGCCAATCCCAGCGAAACCCACCCAAGCACACACTTTCACACTGCCCCAACTGAGACCCACTGGAAGCAGTCACCTGTGCATTTGGACTACAGGCCCTCACCTTCATACCCGGGCCACATCTGTACCCAGCCCCTACAGTTGCTCAAACCCTCCTGGCCCCCCCTGATGTGCATGTACACATCACCATCAGGCCCCCAGACATGTACAGACATGTTCCCACTCACGCCATGCACACTCAGCTCTGGGCAAGCAGTGACCAGCGGATCCTGGCCACACCTGCCCCAGCCCAGGCAAAAGCAATCCCGTCCCACCACCCCTGAGCTCTGCACATGCAAATCCCAATCTAGGTCCCCCTGGGAGCCTCCCCCTGTGCAACAACAAACCCGCATCCTGCCCTCTCTGTACTCTGACTTCTGTGTCCTGCACCCCACATCCTGACACCTATGACCCACCCATCCCATGTGCCTACCTGCATCCTGCCCACACCTACCAGCCCCAGCATGTCTGCTCAGCCCCTCAACCACCTCCACCTTTATCCTACTTCTGTGTCCCACATCCAGCAACCTGCACCTGCACACTAAGGCCTACCTGAGCTGTACACTGGCCCCAGCCCCGGCACTGCACTTCCACAACCCTGCGACCCACACCCCATGCACACAGGTACCAGCATGGCACCCCCAACCTGTGCATATACCTGCACCACAACTCATCACCGCACCCACCCCACACTGCAAATCCCACTCCACACCTGTCCTGCAATAACAAAGCTTTAGCCTACTGAAGAAAGTCAAATTAGAAAGTAATCTTACCAAGATAGTTACATGCCACAAAGACAACAGAAGATCACTAACTATATGAAGATGCAGACAAATACAGCCCAGTCTAATGATCACATTAAAACACAGGAAGAGAGAAAGGGACCAAGATGTTGGCTTAGCAAGCTGTGGGATTTAGTTTGTCTTCCAGAGCAGCTATTAAATGCCAGGAACAGTACAGAACAACTGCTGGGGCCACGTCAGTGACCTAACACACAGCATACCCCAGTCTGGACCAGCTAGACCAGCTGCGAGTCCCCCCAGAACCGTGAGTTCCCCAAGCTGCAGCAGCCAGCACCCCTCCACCACAGAGGAAAGAAAAGGAACTTTGCCAACAGCAGGGCTGAGTGCAAACATTCTCCAATTGTGGAATTAATTAACAAATTTTGACTGCTAAATAGGCCCCCAGCTCAGCTGAACCTCAAATAAAATCAGAGGTTGCTGGGTTTTGCCCTGGCGCAGAGGGGGCAGGGCTGACGGAAAAAGAAAAAAGAAACAATGGTTTTTTGGATCAGATAGTATATAATACTTGAAATGAATTGCTCCCTGAAGGAAAGGAGGGGGCACAGAGGAAGGACCTAGAGATACACAGAGCAATGTACCAACTTAAGCTCTCCATTGGCAAACCTGAGGATTGGGGGTCGTGCTCTGAAAAGTATTTTTCTCTTTCTTTTTCTGGCTGTGTTTCTACATCTTGAGTGCTCTTTGGATACAGCTGCAAGTTTTCTCAGGCTCCAACTGCCCCAGGTATAGGTAAAATTAAGCTTGTTTGAGTGTTTATCTGGAGCCTATGCCTTTCCCAGGAGAGGAGTGGGGCCCAGCTCAGATGGAATCCCTCCCTCAAGGAATTTAGATGTCAGAGTCTGCAAAACTGAAGCAATTAAAGCCAACCTACAACCTCTCCTCTGTCTTAACCATGCCCCCGTTGGAAGAGTCTGCTGAAGTTAAAGGTAACACATCACCTTATGCTGGTGGGGTCACAGGCAGAAAAGCCCCACATAATGAGCAGGATAGGAAAAATGCAGAGTCCATAGGCGTTATAGGAAAGTCTGTCAACCTGCTGGGTCTCACCCTCAGGGAAAATTGAAAAAGCTGACTCTTTCCTCCTGACAGGAGACCAGTTTGCTCTGGGAAATCAGCCTGGGGTCTATAATATCTAAATAGACCCTCCTAAAAGGAAAACAAAAAAGGCACCATACAGGCAGGGCAAGAAACAGGAAAACAGGAACTGAAAAATTCTGATCTGTTAAAGAAAACCTAAGCTAGAGGTCCAAAATAAGCTGAACTGAATGTTAGAGAACAGATAAACAACAAAGTTACCCAGCAAGAAAATCCTAGGTGAAAAAAAGTGAAAACAATCTCCACAATAAACTTAGGTAATTAAATGCCCAGACACCAACAACAAATAACGAATCATACTGGGAAAATTGAAGATGTGGCCCAGTCAAAGGAACAAACCAACAATTCAAATGAGATACAGGATTTGAAAGAATAAATTCAGAATGTCTGAACAGACATGGAAAACTTCATCAAAAATCAATCAATGAATTGAGGGAGGATATAAAGAAGGCAAGGAATGAGCAAAAGAAGAAATCAAAAGTCTGAAAAAGCAAATCACAGAACTTATGGGAATGAAAGGCACAGTGGAAGAGATGAAAAACACAATGGAAATCTTAATGTCAGATTACAAGAGGCAGAAGATAGGATTAGTGAACTGGAGGATGGAACATCTTAAATCTGACAAGCAAAATAAAATAGAGCAAAAAGAATGGAAAAATATGAGCTGGGACTCAGGGAATTCAATGACAACATGAAGTGTATGAATATACATGTTGTGGGTGTCCCAGAATGAAAAGAGAAGGGAAAAGGAGAAAAACTAATGGAGGAAATGTCACTGAAAATCTCCCAACTCTTATGAAAGACTTAAAATTACAGATCCAAGGAGTGCAGCATACCCCAAAGAGAATAGATCCAAATAGACGTATGCCAAGACACATACTAATCAGAATGTCAGATGTCAAAGAGTAAGAGAGAACCTTGAAAGCAGCAAGAGAAAAGCAATCCATCACATATAAGGAAGCCCAATAAGACTATGCATAGATTTCTCAAAAGAAACCATAGAGGCAAGAAGACAGTGGGATGATACATTTAAATTACTAAAAGAGAAAAACTGCCAACCTAGAATTCTATATCCAGCAAAATTGTCTTTCAAAAATGAGGGAGAAATTAAAATATTTTCAGGCAAAAAATCACTGAGATAATTTGTGACCAAGAGAATGGCTCTACAAGGAATACTAAAGGGAGCACTACAGACAAATATGAAGAAGGTAGGAGAGAGAGGTGAAGAGTGTAGAAATGAAGACTATCAGTAAAGGTAAAAAGAAGGAAAATTAGATATGACATGGAAAATTCAAAAGCCAAAATGGTAGAAGAATGTACTGCCTTCAGAGTGATAACATTAAATGTTAATGGATTAAACTTCCCAATCAAAAGACATAGATTGGCAGCATAGATTAAAAACAGAACCCATCTATATACTGTGTACAGGAAACACATTTTAGACACAAGGACAAACATAGGTTGAAAGTGAAAGGTTGGGAAAAGTTATTTCATGCAAACAACAATCATAAAACAGCAGGAGTAGCTAGACTAATATCCAACAAATTAGACTTCAAATATAAAACAGTTAAAAGAGACAAAGAAGGACACTATGTATTAATAAAAGGAACAATAAAACAAGAAGACATAACACTCATAAATATTTATGAACCAAGCCAGAATGCTTCAAAATGCATGAGGCAAACACTGAAGAGAAACAGACACATCTACCATAATAGTTGGAGACTTCAATTCCCCATTCTCATCAATGGACAGAACATCTAGACAGAGGATCAATAAATAAACAGAGAATTTGAATAATACAATCAATGAGCTAGACTTAACAGACATTTATAGAACATTACACCCCACAACAGCAAGATATACCTTTTCCTCAAGTGCTCATGGATCATTCTCAAGGACAGAACATATGCTGGATCACAAAGCAAGTCTCAATAAATTTAAAAAGATTGAAATCATACAAAACACTTTCTCACATCATAAAGGAATGAAGCTGGAAATCAATAATAGACAGAGGGCCAGAAAATTCACAAATATGTGGAGGCTCACCAACACATTCTTAAACAACCAGTTGGTCAAAGAAGAAATTACAAGAGAAATCACTAAATATTTCAAGGCAAATGAAAATGAAAACACAGCATATCTAATTTATTGGATGCAACAAAAGCAGTGCTAAGAGGGAAATTTATTGCCCTGAATGCCTGTGTCAAAAAAAGAAGAAAGAGCAAAAATCAAGGAATTAACTGTCCACTTGGAAGAACTAGAGAAAGAACAGCAAATTAACTCCAAAGCAAGCAAAAGGAAAGAAATAATGAAGATTAGAGCAGAAATAAATGAAATTGAGAACATGAAAACAATCGAGAAAATCAACAAAACCAGAAGTTGGTTCTTTGGAAAATCAAAAACATTGATGGACCCTTATCAAGGCTGAAAAAAGAAGAAGAGAGAGGATGAAAATAAATAAAATCAGAAATGGAAGAGGAGACATAACCACTGACCCCACTGAAATAAAGGAAGTAATAAGAGGATACTATTAACAACTTTATGCTAATAAACTTGGCAATGTGACAAAATGGACAACTTCCTAGAAAGTTGTGAACAACCAACATTGACTTGAGAAGAAATAGACAACCTCAACAAACCAATCACAAGTAAAGAAATTGAATCAGTCATTAAGAAGCTCCCGAAAAAGAAAAGTCCAGGACCAGATGGCTTCACGTGTGAATTCTACGAAACATTCAAGAAAGAATTAGTAGGGCGGGCCGCGGTGGCTCAGCGGGCAAAGTGCTTGCCTGCTATGCCGGAGGACCTCGGTTCGATTCCCGGCCCCAGCCCATGTAACAAAAACGGAGAA
Source organism: Tamandua tetradactyla (assembly GCF_023851605.1). Lineage (NCBI taxonomy): Eukaryota > Metazoa > Chordata > Mammalia > Pilosa > Myrmecophagidae > Tamandua > Tamandua tetradactyla. The sequence continues at coordinate 122,520,093 of NC_135333.1, forward strand.
ACAGAATACAATAAAAACAAGAAAATGTTTAAAAATGTTTCCCTTTCTTCCTTCCTTCCTTCCTTCTATCCTTCCTTCCTTCTCTCTGTCTTTCCTTTAAAAAAAAAAAAAAAAAAAAAAGAAAGAATTAGTACCAATTCTGCTCAAATGCTTCAAAAAAATTGAAAAGGAGGGAAAGCTATATAACTCATTCTACAAAGCCAACATTACCCTCATACCAAAGCCAGACAAAGATATCATAAAAAAGGAAAACTACAGACCAATCTCTCTAATGAATATAGATGCAAAAATCCTCAACAAAATTATTGCGAATTAAATCCAGCAGGACATTAAAAGAATTATACACCATGACAAAGTAGGATTCATTCCAGGTATGCAAGAATGGTTCAACATGAGAAAATCAATTAATGTAATACAACATATCAACAAATCAAAGCAGAAAAATCACATAATAATCTCAATTGATACAGAAAAGACATTTGACAAATTTCAACATCCTTTTTTGTTGAAAACATTTCAAAGAATAGGAATAGAAGAGAACTTCTTCAACATAATAAAGAGAATATAAGAAAAACCCACAGCTAACATCATCCTCAATGGGGAAAAACTGAAAAATTTTCCCCTAAGATCATGAACAAGACAAGGATGTCCTCTAGCACCATTGTTGCTCCATATTGTGCTGGACGTTCTAGCCAGAGTGATTAGACAAGAAAAAGAAATACAAGGCATCAAAATTGGAAAGGAAGAAGTAAAACTCTCATGGTTTGCAGATGATATGATACTATACGTTGAAAACCCTGAAAAATCCACAGCAGAACTGCTAGCTAATAAATGAGTACAGCAAAGTGGCAGGTTACAAGATCAACACTCAAAAATTTGTAGTGATTCTCTATACTAGTAATGAACAATCTGAGGGGGAAATCAAGGAAAAAATTCCATTTACAATTGCAACCAAAAGAATAAAATATTTAGGAATAAATCTAACTAAAGACACAAAAGACCTATACAAAGAAAACTACAAGAAATTGTTAAAAGAAATCACAGAAGACCTAAATAGATGGAAGGGCAAACCATGTTCATGGATTGGAAGACTAAACATAGTTAAAATGTCAGTTCTACCTAAATTGATTTATAGATTCAATGCAATACCAATTAAAATCCCAAAAATCAATAACCAAATTTATCTGGAAGGGCAGAGGGCCCCAAATAGCTGAAAGTATCCTGAGAAAGAAAATTGAAGTTGGAGGTCTCACGTTACGTGACTTTAAGGCATATTATGAAGCTGCAGTGGTTAAAACAGCATGGTACTGACATAAAGATAGATATGTTCACCAATGGAATCAAATACAGTGTTCAGGTGTAGACCCTCTCATCTATGGACAATTGATCTTTGAAAAGCAGTCAAGCCAGCTTACCTAGAACAGAACAGTCTCTTCAATAAATGGTGCCTAGAGAACTGGACATCCACATGCAAAAGAATGAAAGAGAATCCATATCTCACACCCAACACAAAAATTAACTCAAAATCAATTAAAGACCTAAAAATTAGATCTAAGACCATAAAACTGTTAGAAGAAACTGTAGGAAAATATCTTATAAATCCTATAATAGGAGATGGTTTCCTAGAACTTACACCCAAAGCATGAGCATTGAAGAAAGAAATACATAAATGGGAACTCCTCAAAATTAAACACTTTTGTGCATCAAAGAACTTTGTCAAGAAACTGAAAAGACAGCCTACACAATGGGAGACAATATTTGGAAACAATATATCAGATAAATGTCTAGTATCTAGAATATATGAAGAGATTGTTCAACTCAACAACAAAAAGACAGGCAATCCAATTACAAGATGGGCAAAAGACTTGGACAGACACTTCTCAGAAGAGGAAATACAAATGGCCACAAGGCACATGAAAACATGCTCAACTTCCCTGGCTATTAGAGAAATGCAAGTCAAAACCACAATGAGATATCATCTCACACCTACCAGAATGGCCATTATCAATAAAACAGAAAACAATTGCTGGAGAGGATGTGGAGAAAGAGGCACACTTAGCCACTGTTGGTGGGAATGTCAAATGGTACAACCGCTGTGGAAGGCAGTTTGGTGGTTCCTCAGGAAGCTAAGTATAGAATTGCTATATGGCCCGGTAATATCATTCCTGGATATCTACCCAGAGGACATGAAGGCAAGAACACAAACAGACATTTGCACACCAATGTTTATAGCAGCATTATTTACAAGTGCAAAGAGATGGAAACAGCTCAAATGTCCATCAACAGATGAGTGGCTAAACAAGCTGTGGTACATACATACAATGGAATATATGCAGTTGTAAGACAGAATAAAGTTATGAAGTATGTAACAACATGGATAGACCTTAAGGACATTATGCTGAGTGAGATTAGCCAGAAACAAAAGGACAAATGCTGTATGGTCTCACTGATATGAATTAATATTAATGAATGAACTTGGAGAATTTCAGTTACGAACAGAGACAAAGAGAAGATAGAAATATGGTAGATATTGGGTAATTGGAACTTAAGGAATGCAGATTGTGCAATGGGACTGATTATAAAAATTCAGAAATGGATGCCACAATATTACCTAGCTGTAATACAATAATGTTCGAACACTGAATGAAGCTGAATGTGAGAATGATAGAGGGAGGAGGCCTGGGGGCACAAAGGAAATCAGAAGGAAAGCTATACAATAAAGACTGAGATGGTATAATCTAGGAATGCCTAGAGTGTGTAATGATAGTGATTAAATGTGCAAATTAAAAAATGTTTTTGCATGAGGAAGAATAAAGGAATGTTAATATTGCAGGATGTTGAAAATAGATGGTAACTCATATTTTAAAATTTTAACTTATGTGTGAGACTAAAGCGAAAAATATCTATTTGGTACAAAATTTATATTTTGACTAGTGCATTTCCTAATATAACTTATGTGGACAGCTTAACTGAACATCGTAAGTACCTGGAACCTTGGGTAGGCATGAGATTTTGTAGGTTTGTCCAGAGTGATGCCCTGAGAAATCCCAGAGTGATTTGAACAGTGTTTTAAAAAGCATTTTCAAAGTCCACTTGGGGGAATGGTGAGAAAGGGGGGAAATTCAACTTCTCCAAGTGGAGAATTCTTGAAATCCTCACAAGCAGTGGGGACAACCAAAACAAAAGGCTGAGCCCCCAATCACGAGGTTTGTTCATTTGAAAGTTAACCCCACAAAGTATAGGCTAAGTCTACTTAAAATTAGGCCTAAAAGTCACCCCCAAGAGTGACTTTTGTTGCTCAGATGTGGCCTCTCTCTCTCTCAGCTAACATGACAAGCAAATTCACCACCCTCCCCCTCTCTATGTGGGACATGACTCCCGGGGTGTGGACCTTCCTGGCAACATGGGACAGAAATCCTAGAATGAGCTGGGACTCAGCACCAAGGGACTAGAGAAAACCATCTCGACCAAAAGGGGGAAGAACAAAATGAGGCAAAATAAAGTGTCAGTGGCTGAGAGATTCCAAACAGAGCTGAGAGGTTATCCTGGACATTATTCTTACACATTAAATAGATATCCCTTGTTAGTCAAGATGTAATGGAGAGGCTGGAGGGAACTGCCTGAAAATGTAGAGTTGTGTGCCAGTAGCCATGTTTCTTGAAGATGATTGTATAATGGTATAGCTTTTGCAATGTGACTCTGTGATTGCGAAAACCTTGTGTATGATGCTCCTTTTCAACAGACGAGTAAAACATACAGATTAAAAATAAATAATAGGGAGAACAAATGCAAAATAAATTTAGTAGATTGAAATGCTAGTGCTCACTGAAAGGGAGGGATAAGTGGTATGGTATGTATGAAATTTTTTCTGTTTTCTTTTTATTTCTTTTTCTGAATTGATACAAATGTTCTAAGAAATGATCATGATGATGAATATACAACTATGTGATGATATTTTGAATTACTGATTATATATGTAGAATGGAATGATAATGTGGCAAGAATATTTGTGTTTGTTTGTTATGTTTTTTAAACTTATTTATTAACTAAAAAATTAATAAACCAAAAAGAAATCAACATATATAATCAGTAATTCACAATATCATCACTTAGTTACCCCTCACTTTGTTTGTTATGTTTTTAAAAATTTAAAAATTAATTTAAAAACACAGGATGAGACACAGACATTGTAACAACTAATCAAAGATATTCATATAACTCTACTAAATAGAATCAGTAGGGTGGCTAATTACATAAAGAAGATCAAGAAGACGCTAGAAGAGCATAAAGAGTAATTTGAATGACTAAATAGAAAAATAGCAGATATCAAAGAGATTAAAGTTGCTGCTGACCAAGTCAAAAATATACTAGAGACATACAGCACAGATTTGAAGGGACAGAAGAAAGAATAAATTAACTAGGGGATAGGACAACTGATTTTGAACACACAAAAGAGCAAATGACAAAAAATTGGGAAAATTTAACTTGAATCTCATGGGAAAGATGGACAAAATAAAGCACACAAATATAAGAATCATTAGTGTCCCAGAAAGAGAAGAGTAAAGGGCTAGGAAAATTAGTAGAGGATATAGTGCGGGAAAACTTCCCAACCTTTACCAAAAATATAAATATGCAAATCAAAGAAGCCAAATGAACTCTGAATAGAATAAATCAAAATAAGCCTACCTCAAGAAACATAATAATCAGTCTGTCAAATGTTGAAGAGAAGCAGAAAATCCTGAAAGCAGCAAGAGAAACTACGTACAAGGGAAACCACATGAGACTCAGTTCAGACTGCTCAACTGGCACTATGGAGGTGAGAAGGAGTGATATGATATATTTAAGATCCTAAAAGAGAAAAACTTCCAGCAAAGAATTCCATATCCAGAGAAACTGTCCTTCAAAACTGAGGGAGAGATTAAAATTTTCACAGACGAACAAAGGTTGAGACAATATGTCCACAAGAGACTGGCTCTACAAGAAATACTAAAAGGAGTTCTGCTGACTGAAAAGAAATACAGGAGAGGGAGGTCTGGAGGGTGGCACAGATTTTAAAAGCACCTCTAAGGGTGAGTTAAAGGATAAAAAGAGAAAGAGGGAGAAGAATATATAGACAAATAAAATCCAAAGAATAAAATGGTGGATTCAAGAAATGCCTTTACGTAATAACTTTGAATGTGAAAGGACTAAATTTACCAAATAAAATATACAGATTGGCAGAATAGATTAAGAAATATAATCCAGCTATATGCTGCTTACAAGAGACTCATCTTAGACACAAGGATACAAATAGATTGAAAGTGAAAGGATGGAAAAAGATGTTCCACACAAGCTGTAACCAAAAGAAAGCAGGAACAGCTATAGTAATATCAGCCAAAATAGACTTAAAGTGTAAATACAAAGAGAGATACCATATATTAGTAAAAAAGACAATTCACCAAGGAAAAATAACCATCATAAACATCTGTGCTCCCAATGAAGGAGCTACAAAGTACATGAAACAGATATTGGCAAAACTGAAGGGAGTGATACGCATTTCAACAATAATAGTAGAAGACTTCAATACACCACTCTCCTCTATAGATAGAACAACCAGAAAGAGGATCAACAAGGAAATAGAGAAGTTAAACAACTTGATAAATGAATTAAATCTAACAGACATATATAGGTCATTACACCCTAAAACACAAGGATATACATTCTTCTCTAGTGCATCCAAGATAGATCATATGTTGGGGCACAAAATAGGTCTTTATAAATTTAAAAACATTGAAATTATTCAAAGCACTTTCTCTGATCACAAAGGAATGATGCTGGAAATCAATAACCACCAAAGAACAGAACTTTCATAAATAAATGGAGATTAAATAATCTCTTGAACACTCTTAAACAATGAGTGGATAAAGAAGAAATTGCTGGAAAAATCGGTAGCTATCTGGAGATGAATAAAAATATGAATACCACATATCATAACTTATGGGACAGCAAAGGCTGTGTTGAGAGGGAAATTTATTTCCCTAAATGACTATATTCAAAAAGAAGAAAGAGCAAAAATCAAGGACTTGACAACTCACCTGGACGACCTTGAGAACGAGCAGCAAACTAACACAAAACAAATAGAAGAGAAATAACAAAGATTAAAGCAGTTGGTTCTTTGAGAAAATCAATAGTCACTAGCAAGGCTGACAAAGAAAAAGAGAGAGGATGTAAATAAACAAAATTAGAAATGAGAGGGGGTCATTTCCACAGACCCTAAAGAAATGAAAAAAAAATCATAAGAAAATACTATGAATGACTACACACCAACAACCTAGACAACTTTGGTGAAATGGACAAATTCCTGGAAAGGCGCAAACAAGCTACACTGACTCAAGAAGAAATAAAAGGTCTCAACAAACCAATCACAAGTAAAGAGATTCAATCATCAAAAATCTTCCTACAAAGAAAAGCCCAGGGCCACATGGCCTCACAGAGGAATTTTATCAAACATTCCAAAAAAAACTAACATCTATCCTGCTCAAGCTTTTTTTGCAGCAGCAGCACTATGTACAATCATGTGTATACATCATGGTTTGCCAGTCTATATCTCAGGCAGTGCATCTTTCAGCCACCTCTATCTACTGGGACTCATGTATAATGTCCAAAGCCAACAGTCCATTTACACTCTCAATTTTAGATAATTTCATTGTCTCCAAGAGAAAGCCAATAAATACACCCTCATCAAATAGAAAATCCAAACCTCCCCTAACCCTTCTCCCTGTCCCCATTATGCGCCCTCGGTATTGCTGCAGTACTGTTGATGTTTTCCTGTTAAACATAGCCCATAGCATGCAATAACACTTCCCCCATACCCTGAAATTATGCATTCTTTGTACAAGATTCATACCTTTGCAGTAGCTCATGCAAAATTTATTTATATTTGTAGCATTAATCAGTGGAACAAATGAGTCAACTGAACCCCTTTCAATTATGGTCACCTTCAATATGATAATATTATAGACCCACAGGTGAACCATACTTCACCTCTACCTAGTCACTTACAATAACATTCAATCTCATTAGCTAACTGTTCACCCATCTCAAGCTTCTGTGTATCTCTAGGTTCCTTATATTCTGTAGTATAAGCCTCTGATTTTACCTTTACCATGGTCATAAAAGTGAAATCATACAACCTCTATCCTTTTGTGGCTGGCTTATTTCACTCAGCATTATGTCCTCAAGGCTCATCCATTTTGTCGTGTGCTTCAGGATAACATTTCATCTTACCACTGCACAATATTCCAACATATGTATATACCACATTTTGTTGACCCCCCTGTCTTTTAATGAGCACTTGGATTGTTTCCATCTTTTGGCAATTGTGAATAATGCTGCTATGAACATCGATGTACAAATGTCTGTTTGTGTCACTGCTTTCAGCTCTTCTGGGTATATACCAGTAGTGGTATTGCCTCGTTTTCTGAGGAACTGCCAGACTGTCCTATATAGTGGCTATACCATTATTCATTCCCACCAGCAGTGCATAAATGTCCTAATCTCTCCATACCCTCTCCAAAATTTGTAGTTTCCTGTTTAATAGCAGCCATTCTTATAGGTGTGAGGTGGTATCTTATTGTAGTCTTGAGCTGCATTTTCCTTATAGCTTATGAGAATGAACATCTATCTCTTCATGTGCTTTTTAGCCATCTGTATTTTCTCTTCAGAAAAATGTCTATTCATGTCTTTGGCCCACTTTATAATTGGGTGGCTTGTTCTTTTATTGTTGAGTTGCATGATTTCTTTATGTGTAAGGGATATCAAACCTTTATCCAATATGTGATTTCCAAGCATTTTCTCCCATTGAGTTGGCTGCCTCTTTACCTTATTTTGCAAAGTCTTTTCAGGCACAAAAGCATTTGATTTTGAGGTACTCCCATTTATCTATTTTTTTCTTTTGTTGCTTGTGCTCTGGGTGTAAAGTTTAGAAAGTTACATCCTATTACTAGGGCTTGAAGATGTTTCCCTACATTTTCTTCTAGGAGTTTTATGGTACTGGTTCTTATGTTTAGATACTGCTAGTGTTGTAATTTGGGCTTTTCTGTTTTGGAGGGTCAATATGCATCCTAATTCATATATCATCACCTTGGCCTCAGGGAAGGCAGTTAGAGTCATTTTTTGAGCTTTTTTGGCCAGTTATTTGGCCCAATCTATTCTTTTATACTCTTGTTGTGTTGGTCAGCTACATGTAACTCAATTAGTAGTGGCATAAACAAGACAGGAGTTTATTGTTCTTTCATTTAAAAGAAGTTCTAAATAAGCAGTCCAGAATTACACAGCAATTCCACATTACTGTCAGTGACCCACAATGCTTCTGTCCCTCTGCTCTGATTCTTAACATGTAGCTTCACTCCTGAAGGGTATCTCCTGGTCACAAGATGGCTCCTGTAGCTCCAGTCATCACATCCATGGATCAAGCAGGAAAAAGGAGAAAGAGAGACAGGGTAAAAGAGTACACACCACCAAGTCAACACTTTTTAAGAGCCTTATCTATAACCATGCCATATTACTTTTACTTACATATTATGGGCCAGAATTGAGTTCTACCTACAAGGGAGTCTCAGAAGTGTAGTTTTTACCTGGGTACATTGCTTCCCAAAATAAACCTGGAGTTCTGTTAGGATATTGAGTAGACTGATAGCAGTCTCTGCCACAAATTGCTAAGCATAAAGAAAGTGAGTCTAGAGCAGTTGGTAGCCATTGTGCCCAGCATATGGAAAGAGCCTACCAAGAACTAAAGAGATATGTCTTACATCATTTGATTTCTATTTCCAGCTGTGCCTCAATCTCCCAGTGACTTAAGCCAATATATTCTTTTGTTTCTCATAAGCTAGTTTGAGTTGAGTTTTGATCATGTGCAATAGAAAGAGTGCTGATTAATACAAAGACCACCAGAAAAGGACTGGTTAAATAAACTATAATGTATAAAATCCATAGAACTAGTAAATTAAATGTGCATACCCATATCTATATTTTTCTCTATATTTCTCTGAAAAAATAACATTTAAAGTACACTAAAATATTAATGGTGATTTCTCTCTGAGTGATGGGACTTTCAATAATATTTACTTTCTCCTTTATATCTTTCTGAGTGTTTCATATGAGCATCAATTGCTTCTAAAATTAAATACATATATATATTGTTTGTAATAATTTTTAATAGAATTTTTATTGTTGATTTTATTTTTAAATGTGGGTATACATGTCTTTGTATTTGCATAGAATAAAGTTTGGAAGGATATTTCCTTCCCCCCCCAAAAGAAAAGGAAATGTGTTTATTTTTATTTGTTTTATTTATACTTGAGAGTCATTGTAACAGGGTGCTGAAGAGCAGCACCTGCTCTAGAAAAGGAGGGTGAGTAAGAGCCAGCAGACTGCAGCAGTTAGTTACAGAATTCAGACACCAGGGACTAGAAAAGCAACAACAGCTTCAAATACTTTCCCCACAGCCTCTGTCTCAAGCACGCCCCCAGCAGTGAGGGTGGGAGGTCAGCTGAAAATTTAAAGCAGTACCACATTACGCCTGTGAGGAGCAACAGGTTGACAAGCACCAACTGCTGGGTAAGACAGGAAACACACAGAATCAGAGGTTTCACAGGGAAGACTAGCACCCTGATGGTCTCACCCCCAAAGGACCCAGATACTGAACTATATGACCATTGTGGGTCCTGGACCTGTCATTTCTGGGAAAAACTGACTGTGGTAGATGCTCTCTGTGGGGGAATCCTCCTCCCAGCATCAGCCCTCCAGGTAAAGTTGCTGGAGGTCATGAAAAGAGTGTAGAAAAACATAATAGAGGGGGGAAAATCACCATTCCCAAATTCCCTGAGGAGAAAGAGAGAAAACAAAGTTTTTCCTGGGAGCAAAACAACTACATATAAAAGGGCAATCTCAAAAATCATTCCATATATTCAAGGAAAGAATCAGGAAAATAAAACCTGAAAAAAAAAATCTGATGAGCTAAACAGAAGCTATGTCAGAGGTCTAGAATAAGTTAAACCAAATGCAAAAAATTGAAGAGGATGGAAAGCTACCTAAACTCATTCTATGAAGCCAACATCACCCTAATACCAAAGCCAAAGATACTACAAGAAAAGAAAATTACAGATTCATTAGATCTGTAATGAATATAGATGCAAAAATCCTCAACAAAATACTCACAAATTGAATGCAGCAGCAGATTAAATGAATTATACACCATGATCAAGTGGGATTTATTCCAGGTATGCAGGCTGGTTCAGCACAAGAAAAATCAATTAATGTAACATACCACATCAATAAATCAAAGGAGAAAACCCACATGATCATCTTGATTGATGCAGAAAAGGCATTGGACAAAATTCAAGATCCATTCCTGATGTAAACACTTAAAGGAATAAGAATACAAGGGAACTTCCTCAACATGAGAAAGGGAATATTTGAAAAACCCACAACCAAATAACATACACAAGAGGAAAGACTGAAAGTTTTGCCTCTAAGATCAGGAACAAGACAAGGATGTCCACTGTTATTATTGTTATTCAACACTGTGCTAGTAGATCTAGCTAGAGCAATTAGACAAGAAAAATAAATAAAAGGCATCCAAATTGAATAAGATAAAATTTTCACTGTTTGCAGACGGCATAATACTATATGTTGAAATGCCTGAAAAATCTACAGCAACACTACTAGAGCTAATAAATGAATGCAGCAAAGTGGCCAGATACAATATCAATGCATAAAAATCAGTAGTGTCTCTATATACTAGTGATGAGCAATCTGAGGAGGAAATCAAGAAAAAAAAATTCCACTTACAATAGTAACCAAAAAAAACAAATATTTAGGAATAAATTTAACCAAGGACATAAAAGAAAACTACAAGACATTGCTAATATAAATCAAAGATGACAATTAAATGGAAGGACATATTGTGTTCATGGATTGGAAGACTACATACAGTTAAAATGTCAATTCTACTCAAATTGATTGTGGAGATCTCACACTACTTCACTTTAAAGCATCCTATGAAGCTACAGTGGTCAAAACAGCATGGCACTGAAATGAAGACAGATATACTGACCAATGGAATCAATTGGCCCTCTCATCTGTGGACAATTGGTTTTTGATAAGGAGGTCAAGTCAACACAACTGGGACAGAGCAGTCTTTTCAACAAACGGTGTTTTAAAAACAGGATATTCATATTCAAAAGAATAAAAGAGAACCTATATCTCATATCTTCTACAAAAATTAATCAAAATAAATCAGAGACATAAACATTACAGATAAGACAAAAAATGTTAGAAGAAAATGTAGGGAAATATCTTATAGATATTGTGTATAGGTCTTTTTGGCCTTGGTTAAATTTATCCCTAAATATTTGATTATTTTGGTTACTATTGTAAATTTAAATTTTTTCTTGAAAAAAAAGAAATAGATAAATGGGATCGCCAAAATTGAACACCTATGTGCATCAAAGGACTTTGTCAGGAAAGCAAAAAAAAGCAACCTACACAATGGGAGACAATATTAGGGAACCACATATCTGATAAAGGTTGATATCTAGAATATATAAAGAAATTCTACAACTCAACAATAAAAAAAAACTCAATTTAAAAATGGGCAAAAGATGTGGACAAACACTTTCCAGAAGATGAAATACAAATGGCTCAAAAACATATGAAAAGATGCTCAACCTTACTGGCTGTTAAGGAAATGTAAATCAAAACCAGAATGAGATATCATCTCACACCTATTAGAATGGCCATTTAAAAAAAGAAAGAAAGAAAACTACAAGTGCTAGAGAGGATGTGGAAAAAGAGACACACTTATTCACTGTTAATGGGAATGTACAAAAGCAATGCAAATTAGGGTCTATGGTTAACCATAACATTGTAATATGCTTTCATTGGGTGCAACAAAGGCAATATGCCAAAGCTAAATGTCAATAAGCATGGGCTATTGAGCAGGGGTATGGGATTCTTTGTGAAAGAAATGGAAATGTCCTCATATAAGTTGTGGTGGTGAAGGCATGGCTGTGTGATTATACTGGGAACCACTATAATTGTCTGATGTGTAAATAAAACTGTTTAAAAATGAACAGATACAAGTGTTGGAGAAAATGTTGAGAAAGAGATTACCTATTCACTACTGGTAGGGAAGTAGAAAGGTGTAGCCCCTCTGCAGGACAGTGTGGTGGCTCCACAGGAGGCTATTGGTGGGGGTGCGATATGGTCCTACAATCCAGAGTTAGGTGTAGGACCTAGGGACTGAGAGTGGGGACATAAATGAACATTTGCACACTGGTGTTTATGGTGGATATGAGGTGTGCAATTGATGAGGTAGCTTAAGGGTACATCACCTAAGGAATGGAAGGGGGAACTTTGGTGTACACATAAATGGACTATTGAGCAGCTAGCTACAAGAAGTAATGAAGTTGTGAGGCATGCAACTAAGTGAATGAACCTTGAGGACAATATGTTGAATGAAATAAGCCAGAAACAAAAAGACAAATATTATAACATCTCACTAATATGGACTAACTATAATACGCAACACATACATCTGATTTTACTTCTTCCCAAAACACCCACTAAAATGAAACAAAGGGGAATTTAATGAGTAACTCAAACATAAAGAAAAGATGAAGGAAAATGGAAATGAAATGATAGAAGCTGGAAGGCAAGTTAATAATTTAGCAGAATTCCAAACTGACAAGGAAGTAAAGTAAGACCAATCCAATTTTTACACCTCACAATAATGAAAGGTACTGTAAGCAGTCATTACCTTCATATTAAAATAAGAAGGCCTATGATGACAACACTTTAAGAAGAAAGTTATCTTTGGGTACATTTCCCCACTGTACCTCACTGGGTATTTCCCCACCCTCATGCTTTCCCAGGCTGAAGTCCGAAGGCTTACACTGTGGAGAAATTATACAGAGGATCACCTGAGAGATGCAAGATATAAATGAAGGCTTGGATACATTATTGAAGATCAAGGGATTAAGTGACTTTACACATATTAACACTGAAGACAGAAACACCCCAGGCCTTTCCCCAAAACTTGACTTTGAGAGCAGAAGCAGCCAAACCTTTACACTCCAGGCAAAAAATTGGAAGATTCTTGATACAAATGATCTAAGAAATGATCATGATGATTAATTTACAATTATGTGATGACAGTGTGAGTTACTGATTATATAACAAGAACGGAATGATCAAATGATAAGAATGTTTGTGTTTGTATGAGGTTATATACCATAAATAAAAAATAAATATTTTTTTAATCTGAATTGGAAAACCTTTAATTTTCTACAAACTGGGGGATTCTCATGGTTTAGTTCACACCAGTGCCTCCTCTCAGGGTAAATGGGAGCACAAAAGCTTCACTCTTAGTAAATCCCATAGGTAATCAGACATCAGGAGAAAAGAATGCAGACTGCAATTGCTAGGAAAGATTTTTGAGCTGTCTTTCAAAATGCAGTCTGTCTACAAATCTCCAGGTTTTGTTTTGAAATTGTGCTTGAATGTCATAAAAACTTATCCTTGCCAGTATTTTAAAATAAAATATTAACAGAGGAAAAAAAATTGCAAGATTCATCTTCAGGGTCTCTAATGTTCCTTTTTTGCTGTTCTGTTCTGACCTGCTTGCCTCTTATTTTTTGTCTTGAGGAACATTTGGCAAGGGCAGTCGTGAGTTGCAGCAAGGCGGAAGGCAGGGAAGGGACACAAGTTTTGGCTGTTGCAGCAAGGGGAGTAGGGGGGTCACGAGTTTCATCCCTTGTGATCTGTCATTCCTGCCTTTTGATTAATATATATATATAGGATGGTTAGGCTAGATTTAAGGGAAGGAGGCAGGGCACTGTTTGTCCTTCTTGGCTAATTGCTGTTGGATGGGGATGGTGTAAGGGGCATTTGAGGGTGGGAGCAGGATTCCCAATGCAGTAGTGGTTGGGGGCCGAGTCATCCAGTTCTTGTCTTGCAAGTTTTTGATAGCCTAGGGGGTTGTTCCTGAAAGAGCTTAAGAGGAACATGGTTATGAACTGAGGTAATTGTGCAGTGCAGAAGTTGATTTATGAGTTTGCAGAACTGAGGTGCTAAGTATTAATAAAATGATAAGATACCCCATAAGGGGAAGTAGGTAGGGGAACCACGATGACATTTTACACCTGGGGTTTGTGCCATGCTTTTGCAGCTAAACAAATTTGAAAGCATTTGTGATGCAGTTAGACTGCCAGCTCTTGTGCCTACCCCTGTTAAGATGCCTAGAGTGGCTAGCAGAGGTGGAAGAAAAGCATTATGTTTCAGTTTTTGGTTTATATTCAGGGAAATCAGAAAGGATTGGTTAATGGGGGCTATTGCAATTTGGGATGACAGATAAACCAGGATATAAACTCCTGTTTAGTTAGTAGGTAGACAAATTTTTAATTTTTGATTAAAATAGACTCATAATCCAAGAAAACTTTATCTTAACAGAGAAAAAGCTAAATTTTAATTTTATATTAATATATTATTTGACACTAAAGCTTTAAAGCATTTTTTAGTTAGACCCATCAGATTTTCCCAACTTTGACCATAATTTTCCTTTCCACAAACATTTTATGACTTACTATATCTATTTAGGTTTTGTCTACTTTTTCCTCATTCTGTAACAACCATTTATTTTATCTTAAGACAAAACTATCCCTTTTTTTCCTTTTAATAGAATCCCATCCTTTATATCCTTTATAGCTAAGTTTCTAAGCAAACATCTCATCACATGGGTGAGGTTTGTAGTGGGTGGGTACTTTTTCCATTAATTTTAATGGTAGATATGAGGAAAGGGGTTAGAGGCCCTGAAAATTCAAGTAAGACTGAAAATGTGGCTCCCGTGTTAACCATAAAAAAGATTTGCTTACCTGCCGCGAGGGTGGTTACCCTGGGCTCAGCTATGGAGATGGGAAGAGTTGGGGCTGAAGAGCCCAGGTCCTGTCAGTCTTCAGTGGCTAGGCCAAAGAGGTCTGAGATTTTGAATCCCGAGGAGTGGCTGCTTGCCAAGGATGGCTGCCTATTCCCACAGGGTGAGACCGAAGGACAGTCAAATTCCCAGTGTCCTGTCTTATGGCAAAGAGGCCCTGGAGGCATTTTGGGACTAGGGCAAGCTCTTGACCAATGTCCCTCCTGGTCACAGTGAAACAGAGACCTGGGGGTTGCTTAGTTCCTGGTTTGATTTCATTTTGCCAGGCACAGGTGGATCCTCTTAGGGCATTGGCTAATCATAAATAGCAAGCATCCTTGCACTCCAGTCTATGTTTTTCCTGAGTTGATTATTTTGGCTTTCCTTTCCTCCTGACTATTGTTGAAGACACAGAAAGCAATCTGTATGAGTTCATCTTGTGGGGTTTGAGGTTCTTGTTCCAGCTTTTGGAGTTTTTTACATATGTCTGGAGCTGATTGTGTAATGAAGCATGTGTGCAAGAAAAGGCACTCTTCAGGTGATGTTGGATCTAGATTAGTATATTTGAGAATTGAATCCACTAAATGGTTCATGAAAGCCATGGGGTTTTCACCTGAGTCTTGGGAGAGCTCTAAAAGTTTATCATAATTGACTGCCTTAAATCCTGCTTTTTTCATTCCTTCTAAGAGACAAGTGAAGAAGTGGCATAATCTGAGTAAATTAGGAGAATCAGGTTAGTAATTTCAATTAGGGGGTGATGGGGGGACCACAGAAGAGCCTTGTAAATGTGAGGGTCAGTAGTAAAAATTTGGTCTGCATGAGTAGTAGCTGCCACCCAAATGCAGTTTGTTTGTCTGTTTTGTTTTCTGGGATGGTAGAAGAGGTAACAATTATAACCACATTTTGGTAAGTGAGATCATAGGTTTGGGTTAGATATTTAAATTTTCTATGGTCCTGAGTAGGGCCTACAGAAAAGGAACTTAAATGTTGTTTGATTTGTGAAAGACCAGAGAAGGAAAAAAGAACATGAACCCTGGCAATGCCTTTGCATCCTGCTACTTCTCTAAGGGGAGAAATACTGACAGAGGAGGAGACAGTTGAGGATGAGGTAGTGGGGGTTTTGGAATTAGAGGGATGAGGGGGGGAGGGGCAAAGTGTTTGAGGGAGGAGAGAGAGAGAGGAGTAAAGTGTTTGAGAAAGTGGGGTAAGGAACTGGTCCCTGTGACCAGATATGGGAAAGGGAAAGAGTTTGGGGGAAGGAGAAGGAAGTGGGGGAGGGTTAGATGGTTAGGGGGTCATAAGGAGGAGGATGGTCAGCTGAGTTGAAAGAGTCAGTGGGGGGGAGAAGAGTGAGAAGGAAGGGGAGAGCTAGGTTTTCTGTAAGAAGGAGAAGGAGTGGAAGGTTTCGATTTTTCATTGAGGAGGAGAATTTGGTAGGTAGTTAATGAAGAACAGGGTGAGGGCTTAGCACAGAGCATCCAAAAGGCTTGGACATAGGGCAGCTTGTCCCACTTTGCAAATTGCCACAGGAAGTTATTAAGGTCAGTAAAAATTTTAATATTAAAAGTACCATTTTCTAGCTAACAATTTTGGTTGTCCAGAGGGTAACAAGAGTTTTTTAGGTTTGATGTTGCCCTTAAAGGTTTAGGTTTTTGAAGGGGTGCAATAGGTAGTCCAAGGGTGTGTTTTTAGGAGGAATAGACTGTGATGACCCATAATAGGGAAGAAAAAGGTGAGGAAATAGAGGAAATAGGAAAGAATGAGAATACTCAGCAGGAATACTTTTAGAGGCCATAGCTCAGGGGCTCATGCCAGATCTTTGAGGATTAGAAGTGGGCGTCCACATGTCTGCATGACAGAGAGAGAGAGTAAGTCACCAAGGGCCTTGGGTGTCCCCAAAGCCAATCGGAACTGAGAGGAGAGCAGTAGCTGTAGTGGGAGGTTTTGACTATGTGCTTAGATTTATGAGCATGTAAGTATGGGGCCCCTGGTGCCCAAAGCAGAGCCTCCTCTGTGAACACCTGAGCTGAAACCGTGGAACCTGTCAAAGCATCCCACAAAAGTATTCCAGTAAACCCCACAGAAACTCCTCAGTCTTAACTTATATAGAAGAGGGTGAGTACTGGGTGAAGGGAACAGTGAAGTAAAAAGAGGGGTGCTCATGTTGTAGTGGAAGAGAAAGGATGTAACCCGTTTTGGACCAACACTCATAACCACACAGCAAGCTGATGTATAGAAGAGATGTATTGCAAGGGGAAGAGGTGGAAAGGGTAAGGGAACTTAAGGGAACTGAAAGGGTAAGGAACTTCAAGAGGCTGAAGAAAATGTTTTCCTACATGGTGATGCAAAGTGAAAAGAAGGGGGGAAACTTGAGCTGGGGCTGAATTAGTTGTAGATGAGCTGGCATCACCTTGAGAAGGTCTGAGCCTGTAGACTCAAACCATTAAGTGCATGGAAACCTGAATGACCATGCTGGTTCAGGGAAGGGAGTGACTGGGAGGTTCCCACAGCTCCAAGGGGCTGGAAACTTAAACCTCAGTCTAATCTCTGTTCCTGAGTTTTGGCACCATTATGTTAGGCATGGAGTCATTAAGGAATCCATGCAGGGTAGTGAGTTGTAATTTAGCAGGTTTATTGAAGGGGAAGAAAACAGGGAGAGAGCAGGCAGGTGAGAGCCAGTAAAACCTACCAACAAAAGGAAGGAAACATGGCTCCAGTTCTTTGTTGTGGGAGCTGTCTTTTAAAGGGTACGTGATGCCGGGAGAAGAGGGTGTCTTTCTGCTTCCTTCTTTGCTGTTCTGTTCTGACCACTTTGCTCCTTATTTTTTTTGCCTTGAGGAACGTTTGGTAAGGGGAGTCACGAGTTGCATTATGGAGGAAGAGGAGGGAAGGGACACAAGTTTCAGCAGTTGCAGCAAGGGGAGGAGGAGGGGGTCATGAGTTTTGTGCCTTGTGACCTGTCAGGAAGTCCTCCACCAAATGACCCACCCCAATCACTATATAATAAATTTCAAGTTGGCAAAGCCTCTGAAACACAAAGCTTCAGTTTGTAGAATTGCTTTATTGAAATCACATAATATCTACCAACCACACCTTCAAGCCCAAGACACCCAGAAGAAGAAAGTAGTTCTTTACCCGCATTAATCCCTGCTACATAGGGGGAAAAAAGGTTAATAATATCAGGGCAACATCACCATCAGTAGTGTCACATATGGGGAGAATTTTGTAAAATGAGTCTTGGGAAAAAATCCTACTCTTCTTTTTTTTTTTTTTTGTATGCTGTATGGCAGGGGTCACATTTCATTCTTTTTCCATGTGAGTATCACATTATTGCAGCACCATTTTTTGTTGAATTTCTGTTTCTATTTTTGTTTGTTTTTTTGTTTGTTTGCTTTGGTTTGGTTTTTTAGGAAGTACATGGGCCAGGGGAAAAATCTTATTTCAGATCAACCTCATTTGAAAAGTGTTCTAGTTTACTAGCTGCCAGAATGCAATATACCAGAAACAGAATGGCTTTTAAAAGGGGGAATTTCATAAATTGATAGTTTACAGTTCTAAGGCTGAAAAAATGTCCCAATTAAAACAAGTGTATAGAAATGTCCAATCTAAGGCATCCAGGGAAAGATACCTTGGTTCAAGAAGGCCAGTGAAGTTCAGGATTTCTCTCTCAAGTGAGAAGGCACATGGTGAACACAGTCAAGGATTTTCTCTCAGCTGGAAGGGCATGTGGCAAACATGGTGTCATATGCTAGCTTTTTCTCATGGCTTCCAGATTTGTGAAGCTCCCAGGAATGCTTTTTCCTTTTTCATCTTCAAAGGTCACTGGCTTATGGACTCTCTGCTTTGTGGTGCTGCAGCATTCTCTGCTCTCTCTGAATCTCTCATTCTCCAAAATGTTTCCCCTTTTATATGACTTCAGAAACTGACCAAGACACACCCAAATGGGTGGAGACACACCTCGACCTAATCCAGTTTAGTAACCACTCTTGATTAAATCACATATACAGGGAGATAATCTGATTACAGTTTCAAACATACAATACTGAATAGGGATGAGAAGAAACAGTTGCCTTTACAAAACGGGATTAGGATTAAAACATGGCTTTTCTAGGGTTCATACATAATTTCAAACCAGCACAAAAAGAAATATCTATTTTATCACAAATGTGTAGTATAGTGACAACAAGACAAAGCTAACAGCTGGCAGCACTGAAAATGTATAGTTCCTGCACTACAATAACAAACTTTAAAATATGACTTAAATTTTTTTTCAAGTTCCTCTCTTCTTTTTCATTAAAAATTTTTTTATTAGAAAAGTTTTGGGTTTACAGAACACTCATGCATAAAATACAGGATTCCCATACACCACCCCACCACCAACACTTGCACTGGTGTGGAAAGTTTTGTTAAAATTGATGATAACACTTTTTTGGTAACTCTATTTTTTTTATATTTATCACCATGATCATTTATTTATTTATTTATTTTTAAATTTTTTATTAATTAAAAAAATTGCAAGAAACAAACATTCCCAACACATACACTCAGCAATTCACAATGTCATCACATAGTTGCATATTCATCATCATGATCATTTCCCAGAACATTAGCATCAATTCAGGAAAAGAAATAAAGAGACAACAGAAAAATATAACAAACAGAAAAAAAGAAAATTTTACAGGCCATACCCCTTACTGATCCCTTTCATTGATCACTAGCATTTCAAACTAAATCTATTTTAACAATTGTTCCCCCTATTATTTATATTTATTCCATATATTCCTTTTATCTGTTGACAAGGTAGATAAAAGGAGCATCAGACACAAGGTTTTCAAAATCACACAGTCACATTGTGAAAGCTATATCATTATACAATCATCATCAAGAAACATGGCTACTGGAACACAGCTCTACATTTTCAGGCAGTTCCCTCCAGTCTCTCCATTACATCTTGGATAACAAAGTGATATCTACTTAATGCGTAAGAATAACCTCTAGGATAACCTCTCGACTCTGGAATCTCTCAGCCATTGACACTTTGTCTCATTTCACTCTTCCCCCTTTTGGTCGAGAAGGTTTTCTCAATCCCTTGATGCTGGGTCTCAGCTCATTCTAGAGTTTTTCTCAATCCCTTGATGCTGAATCTCAGCTAATTCTGGGATTTCTGTCCCACGCTGCCAGGAAGATCCACACCCCTTGTAGTCATGTCCTACATAGACAGGGGGAGGGTGGTGAGTCTGCTTGCTGTGTTGGCTGGAGAGAGAGGCCACATCTGAGTAACAAAAGAGGTTCTGTTGGGGGTGACCCTTAGGCTCAATTTTAAGTAGGCTTGACCTATCCCCTGTGGGCTTAAGTTTCATATGAACAAACCCCAAGACTGGGGTTTCAGCCTATAGCTTTGGTGTCCACACTTCTTGTGAGAATATCAAGAATTCAACTTGGGGAAGTTGAGTTTTCCCCCATTCTCACCATTCCCCTAAGAGGACTTTGCAAATACTTTTCCACTCACTGATCAAATCACTCTGGGATTCATCAGGGCATCACCTGGACAAAACAACAAAATCTCATGTCCTATACAAAGTTCCATGTACTTAAGGTGTTCAATCAACTATCTACATAAGTTATATTAGGAGATGCACTAGTCGAAGTATAGATTTGTACCAAATGAACATCTTTTGCTTTAGTCTCACACAGAAGGTGACATTTTAAAATATTAAGTACCATCTATTTTCAACACACTGCAGTAATGACATTCTTTTGTTCTTCCTCATGCAAAAACATTTTTTTAATTTGTACATTTAATCTCTATCATTATACACTCTAGGCATTCCTAGATTACACCATCTCAGCCTTTATTGTCTATCTTTCTTTGTGATTTCATTTATGCCCCAGCACTCCTCCCTCTATCATTCTCACATGCAGCTTCATTCAGTGTTTTAACATAATTGTATTACAGTTAGGTAATATTGTGCTGTCCATTTCTGAGTTTTTATATTCAGTCCTGTTGCACAATCTGTATCCCTTCAGCTCCAATTACCCAATATCTTACCCTATTTCTATCTCCTGATGGTCTCCGTTACCAAGGAAATATTCCAAGTTTATTCACTAATATCAGTTCATATCAGTGAGACCATACAGTATTTGTCCTTTTGTTTCTGGCTAATCACACTCAGCATAATGTCCTTAAGGTCCATTAATGTTGTTACATACTTCATAACTTTATTCTGTCTTACAGCTGCATAATTGCATCTTATGTAGATGTCACAGTTTGTTTAGCCAACCATCTATTGATGGACATTTTGGCTGTTTCCATCTCTTGGTAATTGTTAATCATGCTGCTATAAACATTGGTGTGTAAATGTCCATTAGTGTCCTTGGCCTCGTGTCCTTTGAGTAGAGACAGCATATAGATGGGTCCCATTTTTTAATCCATTCTGCCAGACTATGTCTTTTGATTGGAGGGTTTAATCCATTAACATTCAGTGTTATTACTGCATGGGTAGTACTTTCTTCTACTATTTTGCCTTCTGGATTTTATATGCCATATCTAATTTTCCTTCTTTTTTACCTTTACTCATAGTCTTCCTTTCTACACTCTTCTCCACACCTCTCTCTTCTGTCTTTGTATCTGTCTCTAGTGTTCCCTTTAGTATTTCTTGCACAGCTGGTCTCTTGATCACAAATTCTCTCAGTGATTTTTTGTCCAAAAATGTTTTAATTTCTCCCTCATTTTTGAAGGACAATTTTGCTGGATATAGAATCTTGGTTGGCAGTTTTTCTCTTTTAATAATTCAAATATATTAGCTCACTGTCTTCTCGCTTCCATGGTTTCTGCTGAGAGATCTGCGCATAGTCTTATTGGGCTTCACTTGTATGTGATGGATTGCTTTTCTCTTCCTGCTTTCAAGATCCTCTCTTTCTCTTTGATGCTGACATTCTGATGATTAAATGTCTTGGAGTATGTCTATTTGGATCTATTCTCTTTGGGGTACGCTGCACTTCTTGGATCTGTAATTTTAAGTCTTTCATAAGAGTTGGGAAATTTTCAGTGATAATTTCCTCCACTAGTTTTTCTCCTCCTTTTCCCTTCTCTTCTCCTTCTGGGACACCCACAACACGTATATTTGTGCGCTTCATATTGTGTTTCAATTCCATGAGTTCCTGCTCTAATTTTTCCATTTTTTTTCCTATAGTTTCTGTTTCTTGTCGGAATTCAGATGTTCCATCCTACAGTTCAGAAATCCTATGTTCTGTCTCTCAAAATCTACCATTGTAGGTCTCCATTGTTTTTTTCATCTCTTCTACTGTGTCTTTCATTCCCATAAGTTCTGTGATTTGTTTTTTCAGACTTTCAGTTTCTTCTTTTTGTTCTTTCCTTGCCTTCTTTATATCCTCCCTCAATTCATTGATTTGGTTTTTGATGAGGCTTTCCATGTCTGTTCATATATTCTGAATTAATTGTTTCAGCTCCTGTATGTCACTTGAATTGTTGGTTTGTTCCTTAGACTGGGCCATATCTTCAATTTTCCCAGTGTGATTTATTTTTGCTGGTGTCTAGGCATTTAATTACCTTAATTAGTTTATTGTGGGGATTGCTTTCACTTCTTTTATCTAGGGTTTTCTTGCTGGATGAATTTGTTGTCTATCTGTTCTTTGACATTCCATTCAGCTTTATCTGGACCTTTAGCTTACGTTTTGTTTAACAGAGGAGAATTTTTCAGTTCTTGTTTTCTTGTTTCTTGCCATGCTTGTGTGGTGCCTTTCCCACACACACACACACTTAGGAGGGTCTACTTAGATGTTATAGACCCCAGCCAGATTTTCCCAGACCAAACTTGCCTCCTATCATGAGGAAAGAGTCACCTGCATTGGTTTTCCCTAAGGGTGAGACCCAGCAGGTTGAAAGACTTTCCTGTGA
This sequence comes from Tamandua tetradactyla, assembly GCF_023851605.1. Taxonomy (NCBI): domain Eukaryota; kingdom Metazoa; phylum Chordata; class Mammalia; order Pilosa; family Myrmecophagidae; genus Tamandua; species Tamandua tetradactyla. The sequence goes on from NC_135333.1 coordinate 122,542,961, forward strand.
AGTCTCTGGACTCTGTTTTTCTTATCCTGCCCAGTATGTGGCTCTTGTCTGACTACAGGTCCCACCAGCATAAGATGATGTGGTACCTTTAACTTTGCCAGACTCTCCCTGCTGGGGGCGTGGTGGAGACAGAGGAGAGGTTGTAGGCTGGTTTTATTGGTTTCAAATTACCAAGCCCTGGTGTCTGAATTCCTTGATGGAGGGATTCCACCTGGGTGGGGCTTCACCCCTTCCCTGGGGAAGGCACAGGCTCCAGATAAGCCCCCAAAAGAGCTCACTTCTGCCTATGCCTGGGTCAGTTGCAGCCTGAAAAGTCCTGCCGCTGTATCCAGAGGCAGTCAAGCCTTTGTAGATACACAGCCACAAAAACCTCTGTTTCCTTCTTCCCCCCCCCCTTTTTCTGTCAGTCCTGCCCCCTTGGCACCAGGGCAAAAATGAGCAACCTCTGCTTTGATCAGGTTCACCTAAGCTGGGGGTCTATTTTTAATAGTCAGAATTTGTTAATTAGTTCCACAATTGGCGTTTGATTGTGCCCAGTCCCTGCTGCTGGTAAAGTCCTTTCCTTTCCCTTCTGGTAAGCAGCCTGTGGGGGAGGGGTGCTGACTGCTACAGCTTTGGGAACTCACGGTCCTGGGGGGTGCTCACAGCCAGTCCAGCTGGTCCAGACTAGGATATGCTGTGTGTCTGGTCACTGACGCGGCCCCAGGAGCTGTTCTGTACTGTTTCTGGTTATTTAGTAGTTGTTCTGGAGGATGAACTAAAATGTGCACGTTGTTAAGCTGCCATCTTGACCTGGAAGTCTCCTTATCTGGTTTTAAAGAGAAGAAACCCTCTCAACCTAGTGTAGCAAATGGTAGGGATGATATCTCAAAGAAATACACCAAAACGAAAATTCTAGACCATCAATTGCTAATCTTCTCTTTACTCCCATATCATGGTCTGTCCCATTGTGCTGATTTCAATCTGTTATGTACCCCAGAAAAGATCATGTTCTTTTAATCCATTCTTGTAGAGGCAGACCTATTGTGGGTAGGACCTTTTGGTTAGGCTATTTCAATTGAGATGCGACCCAGCCCATTTAAGGTAGGTCTTAATCCTTTACTGAAGTCCTTTGCAAAGAGGATAAAAGCTCTCTGGGGAGAGCTTAGAGAGAAACGCCCCTGAAGAAGCAAGCAAGGGCTCATAGGAGCTGAGAAAAAAAACAATTGAAACCAGTACCAAGGAGAGAAGGACCAGCAGAAGTCATCATGTGCCTTCCCATGTGACAGAGGAACCCTGGATGCCAGCAGCCATTCCTCAATGAGGCATCCTCTTCTTGATGCGTGAATTAGGACAATTTTATGGACTTAGACCTGGAACTTGTAAACTAATGAATACCCATTAAAAAGCCAAACCATTTCTGGTATACTGTATTCCAGCAGCTTTAGCAGATGAAAACATCCACCTTTGTTTCATTATTCTCTGATAAAGGACAACTTTTTCTGATCAGTCTTCCACTGCCACCTGGCCTTTCCATGAAGTCTACATCATTTTCGATTTGATTACCCACAGTTAGTAAATGTAGGCCCTGCTGCCCACCTATAAATACCCAGGAAATGGATTCAACTGTGGGGCCTTGACTTTGGTGCACACCACATTTACAATCAATGGCTAAAGAACTACCCTTTATAGGTTGAGCAGGAAATAGTTTCTCTTCAGGGGAGTGTGTACTAGGAGAGAATGATCACATATATCAAATGCAATATATTCTTGCTATATAGGATCCTAACTAGACCACATCTATTTTTTTTAACTTTTTATCGCAATAACATATATACAATTCAAAATTTTTCACTTTAACTACTGTCAAGTGTACAATTCAGTAGTATTGATTATACTTACAATGGAGTGTTACCATCACCAACATCTATAACCCTGTTCTAGTTTGCTAGCTGCCAGAATGCAATATACCAGAAATGGAATGGCTTTTAAAAAGGGGAATTTAATGAGTTGCTAGTCTAAGGCCAAGAAAATGTCTAATTAAAACAAGTCTACAGAAATGTCCAATCAAAGTCATCCAGGGAAAGATACCTCAGTTCAAGAAAGCCGATGATATTCAGGGTTTCTCTCTCATCTGGAAAGGCACATGGTGAACACAGTCACAGTTTCTCTCTTGGCTGGAAGGGCACAAGGTGAACAAGGCATGATCTATTACTTTCTCTCCTGGCTTCCTGTTTCATCAAGCACCCCAGGAGGTGTTTTCTTTCTTCATCTCCAGAGGTCGCTGACTCATGGACTCTCTGCTTTGTGGTCTTGCTCTTTCTGAATCTCCCATTCTCCAAAACATTTCCTCTTTCATAGGACTCCAATAAACCAATCAAGACCCACCCAAATGGGTGGAGACATGTCATCACCTAATCCAGTTTAACAACCATTCTTGACTAAATCACATCATCCAGGGAGATTATTTTATTACAGTTTCAAACATACAGTATTGAATAGGAATTATTTTACCTTTATGAAATGGGATTTTTATTAAAATATGGCTTTCCTAGGGTCCATACATCCTTTCAAACCAGCACAAATCCAAATTCTTTCATCACCTCAAACAAAAATTTGGTACCCATTAAGCAATACCTGCCTCATACCCTCCCCCTGACCCTGAGAATCTATAATTTTTGCTCCATCTCTATGAAATATGCCTCTTCAAGGTATTTCATATAAGCAAGATAATACAACATTTGTCTTTTTGTGTATGGCTTATTTCATTCAATATGATGTCATCACGGTTCATACACATTGTAATCAGAACTTCATTTCTTTTTATGGTTAAATATTATTCCATTACGTGCTTATACCACCTTGTTTTTATCAATTCATCTGTTGATGGATATATGGATTGCTTTCACCTTTCTCTATTGTGAAGCATCATCTCTTCTTCTACAAATTTATACCATCTTGATTTTCCTCATTTTCTCATACAATTCTTCTCTTCATCATCCCTTTCCAATATAGCTCCTGTCTTGATTTATACATTTTACTCTTCAGCCATCTCCATGGGTTTCTTCTGCCTTTTTTTCACCAGAAATCTGAAGGATGTAAAATTATTGACCAATTATATATAATCAAACTCAAAATCTGTAATTGCAAGATTCCTTCTTCAAGTCTCTCTGCCTATGGCTTAAACAGTAAAAAAAAGAAAATGTTCACCACAGAGAACTAAAAACAAACTTCATGAACTCACAGATTTATCTGGGATGAATCTTGATAGTAAAAACTCTCTTATTACCAAATACAAGAGGAAACTTAAGTAACATTTAGTTTCTTGGTCAAGCTTTTTGCTCAACTAACACCATGCATACACCTCTCTTTCAAACAATTCATGGTCCTTGGAAATCAGTCCACAGTTGACATTTCTATATAAATGATTCAGAAACTGAAAATACATGAATCAGAGGAGCCTAGAAACTCAAAATCATGAAGGAAGAAGCAATGCATAGGGAAGGGAATCCTGACCTAAAGAGGAAAGGATGGAGGGACACGAAACATCCCTCCTTCCAGAAATCAAGAACAGTGTACCAAAACAGAAAAGAGAAGGGCTGTTCTGAAATAAATACTGAGCCTCCACAATGGTTATATAGTAATGCCAACAACAAGAGAAAGCAAGCAAAACTTCTGCATCCCTCATGCTCCCAAGGAGGCATGTCACAGCATGCTATAGAATCAGTTAAACCTGCTGTCCAATGCCAACAATTCACATTACCTGCTATGTGACTTTGGACAGTTACATAACTTCTATATGTTTTGTTCCCTCTTCTACAAAATGGGAAGATAATAGTCCTAATGTGTCTAGCATTTACTATATGCCTAGCACTTTTTTAATTTTCTAATATGTACCACATTTTATGATTCAGATACTATTCACACCAACATTACAGATAAGGCAATTTTAGAACAGCTCCCTCAAAAATTATAAAATAGGGAAACACATGGAAAATTGTTTTTATCTTGTCACTGAAGCTTTTGTGGCAGTGTGTTCAAGGGTCTCTTAGGAACATCTTCCCCAGTCACCTATTGAAAGTTTATTAACATTATTTTTTTAAAAAGCTAATTAACATTTCTGGACTGGCATCCCCAGGGAAGTCACTTATCCCCTCAATGTCTCTATTGAGTAAACTAGATAAAATGTGTATCACTCAAATTGGTATAAAATATGCAGAGAAGTCCATTTCCAAACTTCAGACAAAGAAATGCTTAGAAGACTAGAGTGTTCCTCTACTCTTTGATTCATTTTTCAAAGGCAGTCTCTCCAAGGATTATGGCTCCATTTCTAATTTGGATCAATCACAGAAGGTCCTTTAACAAAGGGTTAAAAGGAAAGGCAGCTAGAATCTATTCTTTTTAAATACTGCCCAAGAAGCCTTAATGTTTTGTGAGAAATCAGGATATGAGTCAGTATTAGGAAAGCAAATATATTAAATTTAATTCCACCTTTCCATTCGCATCTGACTTCTTCATTTTGATTCAAACACTTGGCATCCAGGGTAAAACCCCTCAGCACAACTCCTGAGTGTCAAAAAAGTGAGTATGTGGGTAGTTCAGTGGTTAGAATGCCTACCTTCCATGCGGGAGACCTGGGTTTGATTCCCAGACTATGCACCTGAAAGAAAAAAAAAGTATGTCCATGGGCCATCAAGGTTATCTTTCTAATGAAGGTGGATCATGAGGCCCATTTGAATGTGAATTTCTTCTCCTCTGTTTTTTTTTTAATCATTACAAATTCATACAGCCTTGTTTTATTATTTAAATTAATATTACTATTTTAAATAATAATCAAGATTGGTATAAAGTAAAGAAGAAAGTTAAAGTCTTCATTATTTGCTCACAGTCACTCTAAAGATAACTATTACTGATCATTCAGACTTTTTCTGGAAGATTTTCTCTATCTTATCTTCATATTGTTATGGCTTTTCCACCTGGGAGCATGGCTTGAGAAATGCTTTATCACTTAGAAATATACATATGAACATCCAGTTTTGTACTCAAAAAAAAAAAGAAATACATATAAATTCCTTATCTTATTCCACAGTAGGAACAGTCATTGTGCCAGTTTGAAACTGTTGTGTACCCCAGAAAAGTCATGTGCTTTAACCCTGTTTCAATATTGCTGTGTGAGATTTCTTTTATTAAGTTGTTTCCATGGAGATGTGACCCACTCAGTTGTAGGTGGGACCTGTTGATTAGGTGGTTTCCATGGAGATGTATCTCTACCCATTCAAAGTGGGGTCATCTACTGGAGTTCTTAAAGAGGGAATCATTTTTCAAAAAGCTGCAGACTTAGGTGCATGGGTGGTTCACTGGTAGAATGCTCACCTTTCATGCGGGAGACCTGTGTTCGATTCCCAGACCATGCACCAAAAAAAAAATGCTTCAGAGCTGACACAGGCAGAGATGTTTGGAAATGAAGAAAGAAAATGCCCCTGGGAAAGCTGTTTGAAAAGAGAAGCCAAAAACCCCAGCAAATGCCAGCTACTTACCTGTCCAGCTAACAGAGGTGTGCCGGACCCATCGCCCTTTCTTGACTCAAGGTATCTTTTCCTGGATGACTTAGTTTGGGCATTTTTATAGCCTTAGAACTGTGAACTTGCAATTTAATAAATTCCCTTTTTTAACTTTTTTTATTGTATAATATGACATATATACAAAGCAGTGAGGATAATATGACATATATACAAAGCAGCAAGAAAAGAGCAATAGTTTTCAAAGCACTCTTCAATGAGCAGTTACAGGCCAGATCCCAGAGTTTGTCATGGGTTACCATTCCATCATCTCAGAGTTTTCCATCTAGCTGCTCTAGAACATTGGAGGCTAGAAGGACTATATATATATATTAACATTACAATTGACTTATTTCCTTGTAAAAAATAGCATATATGCAAAAAAGCAAAAAATTCCAAGGCACATTGCAGCAATTAGTAGTAGAACAGATTTCAGAGTTTGGTATGGGTTACAATTCCACAATTTTAGGTTTTTACTACTAGCTGCTCTAAGATACTAGAGACTAAAAGAAATATTAATATAATGATTCAGCAATCATATTAATTTGTTAAACCCTTCCTGCTCTGTTTAACTCCACCATCACCTTTGATCTTTCTCCCACTCTTTAGGGGTATTTGGGCTATGTCCATTCTAAATTTTTTATGTTGGAAGGCACTGTTGATAATATGCAATGGGGAATGGAACTAACTGATGTTCTGGAGAGGCTAGCCCCATTGCATTTCAGGACTTATCTGGTCCAGGGATCCATCTGGAGATTGCAGGTTTCTGAAAAGTTACCTTAATGCATGGAGCCTTTGTAAAATCTTGTATATTGCCCTAGTATTCTTTAGGATTGGCAGGAATGGATTTGGTTGGGTTTCGGGAAGTTATGGTAGGAGCAATGTCTAACTGAAGCTTGTGTAAGAGTGACCTCCAGAGAAACCTCTCAACTCCATTTGAACTCTCTCAGACATTGACACCTTATTTGTTACACCTCTTTTCCCCCTTTTTGGTCAGGATGGCATTGTTGATTCCATGGTGCCAGGGCCAAACTCATGCCTGGGAGTCATCTCTAATGTCATCAGGGAGACTTTCACCCTGGATGTAGTATCCCATGTAGAATAAATTCCATTTTTAAAAGCCATTATATTTCTGGTATATCATTTGCATTCTGGCAGCTGTAGCAAACCAAAACAGTCATTATTTAGCCATTCAATTATTGGTAGAATTTTTATTGCTTACAATATTTCATCATTTCAAACAATGCTGAAATGACATCTTTGAACAATTATCTAGCACATTTGTGCTGGTATTTCTGTCAACTATGAATGTGAATTTTTGAATAATACCATACAGAAATTCTCCAAAGACCAAATGTTAGTAAATAGAAAGTCCCTCAGATATCCTCTCAAGTCACTGGGTAACATTGCCTTGAACTTGCAGCCCAGTAATTAGATGCTCCAGGGCACAGATGGGCCTCATGTGTGAATTTATCTCTATGAGCAGCCATCTCATAGAGATAAAGGGGTTCCTTCATGTCAGAGATTTTGGAAAATCAAAATACAATATAGATGTCTATGATGTTTTATTTTATGTGCAAACTTGCCTAGCTTTGCATATCCAGTTTCTGGTCAAACACTGATGTAAATATTGCAATGAAGGTATTTTGCAGATGTGAATAGCATCTACAATCACTTGACTTTAAGTTAAGGTGATAGCCCTTGTGATGTATGTGGGCCCCATCCAATCAATAGAAGGCTTTAAGACCAAAAACTTGTGGTTCTCAAAGAAGAAAAAACTCTACCTCAAGATTACACCATCGATTCCTCTCTGAATTTCCAATCTACTGACTCCCCTATAGATTTCAGACTCAAGATGTCATTCAGCATCAACTCTTATTGGAATTTCCAGCCAGATGGCCTGTCCTACAGATTTCAGATTTACTAGACCCTATAATCACAAGAGCCAATTGCTTAAAATAAAATGCTCACTCTCTCTCTCTTCCTCTCTCTCTCATACATTCATACACACATATGTACACACACACACATATCCTATTGGTTCTGTTTCTCTGGAGAATCCTAATAGAATGCCTGAAAGGATCCTTTACTGCAACAAGTTTTTTGCTGATATGAACCATTACTAGTCTGTAAGGGATCAGATTGACCCATCCCTAATTTATTATTCCAGAGTGACATCTGTGTCCTGGATGCTTAAAGAGCATAAGAAAGGATCCAGATGCATATAAATGGATCATCCTGAATGCTTAAAGCAGTTAAAGAAAGCCTTCTTGGAATTTTTGGTTATTTCCTCTATCTCCCATAGCCAAAGATAGGAAAAGAGAATTCATATAGAAAATAATGCAATATTTAAAAATTTTCTCAAGCCATTCTCCCAGGCTCAAAAGCCAAACATATGAAAAGAACTGTTCACACCTACCTTGGAATGTTGGGGTTTTTTATCAGGCATAGCAAAAGAATGAGACAGGTATCTAATATGTTCAAGAGGGCAGTACTGAAGCAATGACCAAGACATTAAGTCTGGGACAATGTGAAACACTATCACTAGGACTATAGGAGAGGGATTTCATAGATATGAGAAGAATACAAAGCAGAGTGAGAATAAAAAGGTACAAATTCAGAAAAGTTAAGAAGTGCCAATTGTCTATTATTTTGTTCCCAGAAAAGGGCCTCAGAGATAAAGCCTTCTACTTGGGAACTTTAGTAAGTAGTTTTTGTGTATGGCCTGATTGAGCCCAACAGACATTATGTTTGGGGATCAGATGGACAGGAATGCCCATGGACACTTCCAAGGGAAAGCCCCATCTTCCCCTTAATATTCCCAAACTCTGCTCCCTTCTCATTACTAATTTCTCAGCTTCTCTACTTCATAGACAGCAAGAGTTAGCAATGAAGAACCAAACTTTGACTGAATTCATCCTACTGGGACTAACAGACATCCCAGAGCTTCAAGTTGTACTCTTCATATTTCTCTTCCTAGCCTACATATTAAGCATCTTAGGGAACCTGATAATCATCATTCTCACACTACTGGATTCTCACCTCCAGACCCCCATGTATTTCTTCCTCCGGAATTTCTCCTTCTTGGAAATCTTCTTTACATCCACTTTTACTCCCAGGCTGCTATTCAGCATCTCAACTGAAAAGACCATAAGTTACAATGACTGCTTAACTCAGTATTTCTTTTCCATCTTCTTAGGAGCCACAGAGTTTTACCTTCTGACTGCCATGTCCTATGATCGCTACGTAGCAATCTGCAAACCCCTACATTACACAACCATCATGAGCAACAGGGTCTGTATCCAGCTGGTTTTCTGCTCTTGGCTGGGTGGGTTCCTGATCATCTTATCCCCAATCATCCTAACCACTAAGCTAGATTTCTGTGCCTCCAATGTGCTGAATCATTATTTTTGTGACACTGGACCTTTCATAGAAATATCTTGCTCAGATACAAGACTCCTGGAGGTAGTTAACTTTTTCTCAGCAGTTATAACCTTAGCAGTGACCCTTGTGCTGGTAATTCTCTCCTACATAAACATCATCAGGACCATTCTAAAGATCCCCTCTGCCCAGCAGAGGAAAAAGGCCTTTTCCACTTGTTCCTCACACATGATTGTCATCTCCCTCTCTTATGGCAGCTGCATCTTCATGTACATAAAGCCTTCAGCCAAACAAGGAGTTGCCTTCAATAAGGGAGTAGCTGTACTCAATACTTCAGTCGCCCCTTTGTTAAATCCCTTCATTTACACTCTGAGGAATAAGCAAGTAAAACAAGCCTTCAAGGAGGTGGCCAAAAGGGTTGTAAGTCTTTAATAAAGTCAAAGGAAATCCTGATGTATATTGATGAAGTACAATGATATTGATGAAGTTCCTCATGAAAAACTCATAGAGAGTTCTCTCACCCTCTTCTTAAAAAAAAATCTCAGATGATTTTATTATGAGAATGTGTCAACGTTATATCCAAACTAGCCAATGAAAGAAAATCACCCTGGAAAAAAATGCAAATATCTCTAGTAGATAAATTTTTCTAGCCAGATGATAAGATTCAAAAAAAAAAGTCAAAATGTGATTCTCCCAATTTTTTAATATATTTAAGTAAAAATATGCTACTTGTGGCCTCTCACCTCCCTCACCTCTGTCTTTGTGAGAGTGCCTGCATGTCCTCTTACGTGTGTTCTCAATAAATTTTTTGCCTGCTTACTCTATGCTGTGCTGTGCCCTTGAATTCTTTCTTATTGCATGGCCAGGAACCTGAACGCCAAAATCTGGCAGCATATTTTGGCAAGCCAGCCAGGAGACACTTCTCTCCAACTGTCTGGTCTCTAGGAATCTAAGGCTCTGATCCAGGGGAATGAAAGCCAAATCAAGTCCCCCTGTTTCTCATTCTCTTCTTGTTCTCACTCTTGCTCACTCTCTCTTTCTCCCTCTTTTCTGAGAATTCCCCACCCTCTCTTTCTTCCTCCCCTCTGAGGACCCAGACCCTTCCTGTTGAGTCTGTCCCTCTTTTCACCTCCTCCACAGAAGTCCTCTCCAGTGTCTCCATGAAAATCTCCTTTCTCCTATTTCTGGTTTTCTATGCCTTCTGAAACATTCCATGTTTTGTAACACAGGATTCTGGGCTAAGGATTCTTGTACAAACAAGGTGTTTAATATTCTAGGGAATCAACCTATGGTTTGTGCCCATAGGAACTGGGTACTTCCCAATGGGAGCATCTCCCTCTGGAAGCAAGAAGTGAGGTTTGGAGGGTAAACTAAAGCCCTGGCTATCCTTCTGTCTGGGCCCATTTCTTTGTCCACTACTATATCTCGAGTGTTCTCATGTTCTGCTATTAGCGTTCTTGAAGGTGTAGCCCAATGCAGAAAGAAACCATTGACCAGAGAGAATAGGCTGTTGGGTGTGCATTCACTTTCACTTTCTAAGATCTGTGCTGTAAGACATGGAGGAAACCTCATTTCTGGCCCTGTCCTACAATATGTCCATACCTAAACCCTTCTGATTGCCTGAAAAACATACTAAGCCACATTCTTAAAGGAGCCCAATGTCCTTGCCACATATTCTTTCTATCTAGCTTGATCATGGCAATACCTAGGGCTGGCACCCAAGAAATGTCCTCCCTAAATTTTCTTTGTGGCAGATCCTTTCTATTCTCTAACACAGTACTCTAGGCAGTAAGTTAAGAGCACAGACAGTCAGGAAGATGAGTGGGTCAGTTCAACAACTTTGAAATGGTACTGGGGCATCTGTCTCCCAAGTCTTCTAGGACCCCAAAGATGCACAGGGATAGGAATTCAAATCCCATGGGGCCAAGGATAAGCACTAGAAATGGCAAGTCAGCAACCTGGGATTCTGGGCACCGGTATGGAAATCTTACTTTTTATCTCTCTTTCTTAAGAATGGGTGATGCCCCCAATATTTTCTACAGCATTCTGCTTGGCCACAATATCAGCTGGAGGATGGCCAACACTGGCCCACAAACAGGACAGTCAGCCATGGTCCTATCTTATAATTACATATCTTTCATAAAAAGGAAGGAAAGTGGTAAGAAATTTCTTATGTACAGCTTTTATGGCTTTATATCAGGACAAACCCATATAAAGGACCCATTTGTCCTTTATATCAGGACAAATTATGTTATGCACAGAGAAACTGTCAGAAACTTCTTCCTCAGAACTCTTCTTCATGGAAGGAAACGAATATTTTAAATAATCCTTCCTTAAATAGTTCCTCTCCCCAATCCTCATTTAGTCTCTATTGAAACCCATTGCAGTCAAATATAAAACTTCTCTTCCAAATTATCCTCTCTTTTTCCCCCTTAGTAAACAGGAAACTTTTCCAGAGAAAATGGGAAATGCCAATAGTCAATATAAACAAAAATATGGGAAACATAGCCCTCCAATAGGACTCTCAATTAACATTCCACCCTCCAGTCTATAAAAAAAGAGAGAGAAGATAGTCAGAAATTCCCTATGCCTGGATATTTATAACTCTCTACCAAGACAAGGACCTAAAAAAAGACCTATTGCTTGTGTTATACCCATGTCTCAATTTCCATTAGAGAAGATACTTGTTTGTTAAAAGCCATGAAAAAATGTAGTTAATTATACACCAAGCTAGTAAATTAAAATAAGCTAAAGAAAATCACTCAAGAAAAAAGAGGAAAACCTGTCCTTGTTCCAGGGGAGGTTAGTGAAAGACTTAAAAAGTTACCAATGAAAGCATGAATTTCTGGGAGCGTCAAATTTTGCTGAACACCTATTTCAACAGCCAGTTTGCCCCTGACATTTGGAGATAGTAGTAAAAGTTATCCATGGGCCCACAGATTCCCACCAATGACTTATTAGGAACTGCCTTTTCTGTCTAACAATTGAAACAAGGCTGAGAAGGATGAGGAGGCAAAGAGAGGTCAACAAAAGACCAGAGAACAGGCTCAGCTGATTGTAGTCACTGTTAACACTGCCAGGGTCCTCTCAAGGTCACCCAAATCATGGTTCTAAGCCTCAAGGTTCTGCTTCAACTGTTAGTCAGAGGGCTACTGGCAAAGACGGTGCCAAAAACCCCAAGACAACCTCGACTTCAGGACCCACAAACTTGCCCCAGGTGCATGGGCTTCAGGCACAAGGAATACACTGCCTCCTGAACGGGGTGGACAGGACAGCCCCTCAAGCCCTGCTCATGGCAAGTAAAGAAGGCTGAGAATGTCCAAGGCCACATATGGCTCTGCTGACTTCACATGTGATCAATTTAGAGTAGCCCCAGGTGACACTCTACAGGACAGATGAGATTATTAATTTTTTAATTAACACTAGAGCCACTCTGTCCTAAACTGTGACTCTGGGTCTATCCCCACTCAGATTTGCCTAGTTATAGGAGTTGATGGTTGTGCTGTTTTGAAGCTGTTATGTACCCCAGAAAGCCACGGTCTTTTCATTCTAATCCAATCTTGTGGGAGCAAGCCCATTGTTTGGGTGGGGCCTTTTGATTAGATTATTTCCATGGAAGTGTGGCCCCACCCACTTAAGGTGGGTCTTAATTAGTTTACCAGAGTCCCTATGGATATCAGACTCAAGGCTTCATTCAATATCAACTCTTACTTGAATTTTCAGCCTGCTGGCCTGCCATGCAGAGATCAGATTGACTGATCCCCACAATCATGTGAGCCAACTCCTTAAAATAAATCTATCTCCCCCCCTCTCTCATACACTCACACACACACACACACACACACACACACACACATCCTGTTAGTTCTGTTCCTCTGGAGAATCCTGACTAATACAATACCTGAAAGGATCCATTACCGCAGAAGATTGTCTTCTGGGAAGAATCATTACTATTTACCTTGTCAACAGATGAGTAGAACATATGGAATAAAAATAAATAATAGGGGGAACAAATGTTAAAATAAATTTAGTTTGAAATGCTAGTGATCAATGAAAACAAGGGGTAAGGGGTATGGTATGTATAATCTTTTTTTCTGTTTTTGTTTTATTTCTATTTCTGTTGTCTTTTTATTTCTTTTTCTGAATTGATGCAAATGTTCTAAGACATGATGAATATGCAACTATGTGATGATATTGTGAATTACTGATTATATACGTAGAACAGAATGATCATATGTTAATGTTTTTGTTCGTTTGTTGTTAAAAAATTTTTAATTAATAAATAATAATTTTTTTAAAAAAAGGAACCATTACTAGTCTCTAAGGGACCAGAATGACCCTTCTTTAGTTTTCTATACTACAGTTACACTGCGAGTGAATAAATTTTTAAAGACACGTTAATGGGGTGGGACAGCAGCACAGAGCACGATGATGAGTGAAGGGCAAAAGTGAAGGCACAGTGAAGGGCAAAAGCCACTTAGTTATGGAGTTGGGTATCCAGCAGGTAATGGTTGTTACAGACTTGCCAAAGGAAATGCAGTCCTTGGCTCTTTAAGTTGTTAAGTGATTTCTGAACTACTCCAACTTAAGTGCCAAAGGTTCCACAGAGTTGCAAGCTGACACCAGTGTTCCAAGCATTGGTAGGAGCAGGGACTGCTGTATATATATTTTGGAGTGGTAAACACAGCCAACAGTTGGTGATGTTCCCTGTCATCTGCATACTTTGGAGGGCAGTGATGAAAGAGGAACAAGGACATTCTCCTGAGTTTTGGAGAGGGCCTGTGGGATTAAAAAACAACGCTGATTTTTTCCATTGCCTGACTTGATACAGACCATTAATCCACACTACCTCTGAATATCTTTACTCCAACTTAGTTCACACAAAAAAAATCTGAACATAGGGAACTCTCCCCCACCCCCACTTTCCCATTGGTCTCCAAAATGAATCCAACTCTACAAGTGTCTCAGGTTTCAAGGTTCTTTGCTTGACCAGAGAAGCAGAATGCATTTACCCACAAGTGCAGGTTGACCAGAGAGGCAGAATGCATTTAACCACAAGTGTTGGCCTGAGTATAGGTTCTAAATTTGTATAATTTATGTGTTATTAGTTTTGAATGGTGGGCTCTTTGTTTCCTTTGTTCCACAATTCCTGTTGGCTACCAACTTTCCCTATGTAAAAATAATGGTTTCTTTGTAACTCTAATAACTCCAGTGCCATCCTTCACAACCACTCCAACAATCCCAGGTAAATATATGAGTTCATGAAGTTTGTCTTTAGTTCTCTGTGGTGAACAGTTTCTTTTATTCTTTAGCCATAGGCAGAGAGAACTAAGCAATGAATGTTGTAGTTGCAGATTCTAAGTTTAATTATATATAATTGGTCAACAATCTTACATCCTTCAAATTTCTGGTCACAAAGACAAAACAAGCCCATGGAGATGACTGAAGGGCTAATATGTATAAACCAAGACAGGAGATATACTGGAAAGGGATGATGAAGAGAAGACAAGTATGAGATGAGGAAAATCAAGATGGTGTAAATTTGTGCATCTGACATATATGATCGTTCTCTTCTAGTACAGAACCCTGAAGAGAATGTCTTGGGCTTAACCTAGAAAGGGTAGCTCTCTAGACACTGAAGATTGGAAATGTGAAGGTCACCAAAGTTAAGGCTCCCATTTGGAATCCTTTTCCTGTGTATTTATAGGTGGGCTACAGGGTCTGTGTTTGCTAACTGTTGGTAGTTGTCATGGTCAGGTTCATGTGTCAACTTGGCCAGGTAGTGGTACCTGTTTGTCTGGTTGGGCAAGTGTTGGCTTGTCTTTTGCTATGAGAACATTTCACAGAATTAAATCATGATCACATTGATTACATCCACAGCTGATTCCATTTGTAATCAGCCAAGGGGAGTGTCTTCTTTAATGAGTGATGCTTAATCTAATCACCGGAAGCCTTTTTAGGAGGATTCAGAACAGACAGACTTCTTCCTGCTTCAGCCAGCAAGCCTCTCCTGTGGAGTTCATCCAGACCCTCCATGGGAATCATCAATTTCACAGCCTGCCCTACATTTTGGACTCTATGTTCCCATAATTATGTGAGACAGTTTTATAAATTTTATATTTACTAGTATTTCCTGTTGGTTCTGTTTCTCTAGAGAACCCTAACTAATACAGTAGTCAAGTTGAAAAGTGATGTAGACTTCATGGGGCAGCTATGAATGGTAAGGTGGATAACTGACTGGTCAGGAAAGTTATTCCATTGCTACAGAAGAACGTAACAAAGGTGAGACAGATCATAATTTGGAATCATAGCCCATGACAAACTCTGGGATCTGGCCTGTAACTACTTGTTGAAGAGTGCTTTGAAAATTATTGCTTTTCTCTTTCTTTGCTTTGTATATATGTTATATCATAAAATAAAAAAAGTTTTTAAAAAATCAATTGTCTGTAAATAAGAGTCTATTTCTGAACTCTCAATTCAATTCTATTGGTCAGTATATATATTTTTATGCCAGTATCATGCTGTTTTGACCACTGTAGCACTGTAACATGTTTTAAAATTATGTAGTACATTATACATGATTCCCAGTGAATGGAGGTGGCTGAAGGATGCACTGACTGAGAAGTAGATTGGTGAATATATGATCGAATATTGTGCTACTACAAAAAGGAAAGAAGTTGTGAGGCATGAAACTTGTAAATGAACCTGTGGGACATTTGGTGAGGCAAAATAAGCCAGAAACAAAAGAGCAAATAGTGTATAGTCTCATTTAGAAAATACATATAAGAAAACAGGGACCTAGATTGTAAGCTCTTATAGAAGTTACATTTAGTCTGAAATAGCAGTAATTATTATTTCTAGATTTTGAGAAGCTGTTTTATATATGTATGACCTGGTATTTAGAGAGAAGAACAAATTAAGGTAATTCAGAATACAGAGGTAAGGAAGACATTGTGTGTATTTTGGAGTTTCATCTATTCTCTGAGACCAAAGGAAGGAAGATTACTTTATCCAAACCTAAATTTTCTGTGGCATATAATCTAACTCAACTTTTCTGGATAGATCATTTAGATGATCCAAGCACAGGGAGCCAAGAATAAGAATGAAAGCATTTAATCCTATATATCCTAATGTTATGCCTGGATACATCCCAGATTACATTAAACACATAATCAAAAAGTATTGGCAAAGTCCCTTGAGGGATGGGAGAAAAAAATATGAAACAATTAAACTTTACCACCAGGAAACCTGATACTGTGTCAAACATTAGGGTCACCCAAATCAATAGGCCAAGCCCTTGATCTTGAGGCTTGGTCTTGTGAAGTTTATGTATGTAGTGGAGAAGCTTAGCCTACCTATAGGTATGCTTAAAAATTGCTTCCAGAAGAACTCCTCTGTTGTTCAGATGTGGCCTCACTCTCTCTAAGCCCAATTCTGCAAGTGAAATCATTGCCCTCCCTGACATGTGGGACATGATATCCAGGGATGAAAATCTCCCTGACAGCGTGAGAGATGATTCCCAGGGATGAGCCTGGCCCCGGCACCATGGGATTAACAATGCCATCCTGGCTGGAAAGAGGAAAAGAAGTGTAACAAATAAGGTATCAGTGGCTGAGAGAGTTCAAATAGAGTTGAGAGGCTTCTCTGCAGATCAGTCTTATGTACGCTTCAGTTAGACACTGCTACCTATGTAGTGTAGCAGTGTAGTGTAGTGTGGTGTACTAATGTTTTAGTTTGTAAGCTGCCAGAATGTGATATACCAGAAACATAGTGGCTTCTTAAAAAAGGGAATTTATTAAGTTGCAAGTTTACAGCTCTAAGGCCATGAAAATGTCTGAATTAAGGCATCCAGGGAAAGATACCTTAACTGCAAAGAAAGGGCCAATGAGGTTCTGTGTTTCTCTCTCAGCTGGGAGGGCACATGGTAACATCTGCTAACTTTCTTTCCTCATTTCCTAATGCTTCCCCAGGGGCATTTTTCTTCTGCTCCAAAGGTCTCTGGCTCTGTGGGCTCTGTTGGTTCTGGTGGCTCTAAAGCTTTCTCCAAAATGGATCCTTCTTGAAGGTATCCAGTAAGCAACCCCACCTTGAATGGGTGGAGACATCTCCATAGAAACTATCTAATCAAAAGTTACCACCCACAATTGGGTGTGTCATATCTCCATGTAAATAATCAAAAAGATTCCACCCAGCAATACTGAATGAGGATTAAAGGATATGGTTTTTCAAGATTTGTTCTAGTTTGCAAGCTGCTGGAATGTGATATACCAGAACCGCAATGGCTTTTAAAAAGGGGAATTTATTAAGTTGCAAGTTTACACTTCTAAGGCCGTGAAAATGTCCAAATAAGGCAAGATTATAAAAGTATCCAAACTAAGGCATCCAGGGAAAGATGCCTTGACTCAAGAAGTCCAGCAGGTCCAGAACACCTCTGTCAGATAGAAAAGCACATGGCAACATCTGTTAGCTTTCTCTCCCGGCTTATTTTTTCATGAAGCTCCCCTGGAGGCATTTTCCTTCTTCATCTCCAAAGGTCTTTGTCTGTATGGACTCTATTGGTTCTGGTAGCTCTAAAGTTTTTTCCAAAATGGTTCCCTCTTAAGGGGTTCCAGTAAGCAACCCTACATTGAATGGGTGGAGACACATCTCCATGGAAAACATCTAATCAAGTTACCACCCACAATTTCGTAGGTCATATCTCCATGGAAAGAATCAAAAAAATTCCACCCAGGGGTGATACAACAGTGGCTCAGTGGCAAGGATTCTCACCTGCTGAGCTGGAGACCCGGGTTTGATTCCCGGAGCCTGACCATGCCAAAAAAAGATTCCACCCAGCAATATTGAATGAGGATTTAAGAACATGGCTTTTCTGCAGTACATAATATCTTCAAACTGGTGCATATCATAGCTTGCCAAATCCCAACCAAACCCATTCCTGCCAATCCTAAAGAATACCTAGGGCATTATATAGGACCCTACAAAGGTTCCATACACTAGGGTAACTTTTCAGAAACCTACAACCTCCAGATGGATCCTTAGACCAGATAAGTCCTGAAATGCAGAGGGTCCAGCCTCTCCAGAACAACGACTAGTTCCATTTCCCATCTGATATTATCAACAGCCCTTTCCAACATAAAAAAGTTAGAGTAGGCATAGCCCAAACACACCTTAAGAGAGAGAAAGATCAAAGGTTATAGTGAAGTTATAAGGAGAAGGTAAGGTTTAACAAATGAGTATGATTGCAGAATCATTATATCAAAATTTCTTTACTCTCCAGTGTCTTGGGGCAGCTAGTAGTAAAAAACTAAAATTGTGGAATTGTAACCATTACAAAACTCTGAAATCTGTTCTACAACTAATTGTTGCAATGTGTTTTGAAATTTAATGCTTTTTTGTATACATGTTCTTTTTCACAGAAAAAGGAAAAAAAAAGTCATGATATACCAATATACCAGAGAGGGAACGGCTTGTAAAAAGGGAATTTATTATGTTACAAGTTTCAGTTCTAAGGCCTTAAAAATGTCCAAACTAAGGCATCCCTAGAAAGATACCTTGACTCAAGGAAGGCCTATGTCTGTCACATGGAAAGGCGCATAGCTGGTGTCTGCTGGTCCTTGTTCCTGGTTCTGTTGCTTCCAGCTTCCAATTCCCCTGGTCTCCTCTCTAAATGTCTGTGGGCCTGTTGGAATGGTTGTGAATGACAGCAGTGGAGTTACCAGAGATACAAAGAAACTGTTACAGCTACATAGAGAACGTTGGTAGCCAACAAGAACTATGGAACAAAGGGAACAAAGAGCCCACCATTCAAAACTAATGACATGCATAAATTAAACAAATTTGGAACCTATACTCAGGCCTACATCCTGTACTTGTGGTTAACAGCATCCTACTTCTCTGGTCAAGCAGAGAAGCTGGATTCAACTGGTTGCAAGCACAGGTTCACATGCCCCAAAATTGTCCTTAAGGTGACCCCTGCCTTATTAATAAAAGACACACCCAGCAGACCAAGATGGCAGCTTAACAATGTGCACATTTTTGTTTGTCTTCCAGAGCAACTACTAAATAACCAGAAACAGTACAAAACAACTCCTGGGGCCACACCAGTGACCAGACATACAGCATACCCCAGTCTGGACCAGCTGGACTGGCTGTGAACTCCCCCAGAATCGTGAGTTCCCCAAGCCACAGTGGCCGGTGCCCCTCCCTGACAGGCTGCTTCCCAGAGGGGAAAGGAAAGGGACTTTACCAGCAGGAGGGGCTGAGCCCAACCAAACGCCAATTGTGGAATTAATTAACAAATTCTGACTACTAAAAATAGGCCCCCAGCTTAGGTGAACCTAGTCAAAGTGGAGGTTTCTCATTTTTGCCCCAGCACCAAGGGGGCAGGGCTGATGGAAAATGAGAAAAATAAAGGAAACAGAGGTTTTTGTGGCTGTGTTTCTACAAAGGCTTGACTCCCTTTGGATACAGTGGCAGGACTTCTCAGGCTGCAACTGCCCCAGGCATAGGCAGAAATAAGCTCGTTTCAGGGCTTGTCTGGAGCCTGTGCCTTCCCCAGGGGAGGGGTGAAGCCCAACTCAGGTGGAATCCTTCCCTCAAGGAATTCAGACACCAGGGCTTGGTAATTTGAAACCATTAAAACCAGCCTACAACCTCTCCTCTATCTCCACCACACCCCCAGCAGGGAGAGTCTGCCAAAGTTAAAGGTACCACATCATCTTATGCTGGTGGGATCTGCAGGCAGACAAGCACCAGATAGTGGGCAGGATAAGAAAAACAGAGTCCAGAGACTTCATAGGAAAGTCTTTCAACCTGCTGGATCTCACCCTTAGGGAAAACCGATGCAGGTGACTCCTTCCTCCTGATAGGAGGCCAGTTTGGTCTGGGAAAATCCTGCTGGAGTCTATAATACCTAAGTAGACTCTCCTAAGTGGGGGTGGGGGGAGGCACCATAAAAGTAGGGCAAGAAACAAGAAAATAAGAACTGAAAAATTCTCCTCTGTTAAACAAAACTTAAGCTAGAGGTCTAGATAAAACTGAACTGAATGTCAAAGAACAGATAGACAACAAATTCATCTTGCAAGAAAACCCTAGGTAAAAGAAGTGCAAGCAATCTCCAAAATAAACTGATTAAGGTAGTTAAATGCCTAGATGCCAGCAAAAAATAACAAGTCACATTAGGAAAATTGAAGATATAGCCCAGTCAAAGGAACAAATCAACAATTCAAATGACATACAGGAGCTGAAACAATTAATTCAGAATATATGAACAGACATGGAAAACCTCATCAAAAACCAAATCAATGAACTGAAGGAGGATATAAAGAAGGCAAGGAATGAAAAAAATAAGAAATTGAAAGTCTGAAAAAACAAATCACAGAACTTATGGGAATGAAAGGCATGGTAGAAGAGATGAAAAACACAGTGGAAACCTACAATGGTAGATTTCAAGAGACAGAACATAGGATTAGTGAACTGGAGGAACATCTGAAATCTGGCAAGAAAAAGAAAATATAAAGAAAAAATGGGAAAATATGAGCAAGGATTCAGGGAATTGAAAGACAGTATGAAGTGTATGAATATACATGTTATGGGTATCCCAGAAGGAGAAGAGAAGGGGAAAGGAGGAGAAAAACTAATGGAGGAAATTATCACTGAAAATTTCCCAACTCTTATGAAAGACTTAAAATTACAGATCCAAGAAGTGCAGCATACCCCAAAGAGAATAGATCCAAATAAATGTACTCTAATACATTTACTAATCAGAATGTCAGAGGTCAAAGAGAAAGAGAGAATCTTGAAAGCTGCAAGAGAAAAGCAATCCATCATGTACAAGGGAAGCCCAATAAGACTATGTGTAGATCTCTCAGCAGAAACCATGGAGGTGAGAAGACAGTGGGGTGATATATTTAAATTATTAAAAGAGAAAAACTGCCAACCAAGAATTCCATATCCAGCAAAATTGCCCTTCAAAAATGAGGGAGAAATTAAAACATTTTTAGACAAAAAATCACTGAGAGAATGTGACCAAGAGACCAGCTCTGCAAGAAATACCAAAGGGAGCACTTGAGACAGATACAAAAAGACAGAAGAGAGAGGTGTGAAGAAGAGTGTAAAGGAATACTGTGAGTAAAGGTAAAAAGAAGGAAAATTAGATGTGATATATAAAATCCAGAAGGCAAAATGGTAGAAGAAAGTACTACCCATGCAGTAATAACACTGAATGTTAATGGATTAAACTCCCCAATAAAAAGACATAGACTGGCAGAATGGATTAAAAAACAGGACCCATCTATATGCTGTCTCTACTCGAGGGACACGAGGGCAAGGACACAAATGGACATTTACACACCAATGTTTATAGCAGCATTATTTACAATTACCAAGAGATGGAAGCAGCCAAAATGTCCATCAACAGAGGGTTGGCTAAACAAACTGTGGCATATACATATGATGGAATATTATGCAGCTGTAAGACAGAATAAAGTTATGAAGTATGTAACAACACGGATGGACCTTAAGGACATTATGCTGAATGTGATTAGCCAAAAACAAAAAGGCAAATACTGTATGGTCTCACTGATATTAGTGAATAAACCTGGAATATTTCATTGGTAACAGAGACCATCAGGAGATAGAAATAGGGTAAGATATTGGGTAATTGGAGCTGAAGGGATACAGATTGTGCAACAGCTTTGAATATAAAAACTCAGAAATAGACAGCACAATACTACCTAACTGTAATACAATTATGTTAAAACACTGAATGAAGCTGCATATGAGAATGATAGAGGGAGAAGGGCTGAGGGCATGAATGTAATCACAAAGAAAGATAGGTGATAAAAATTGAGATGGTATAATCTAGGAATGCCTAGAGTATATAATGATAGTGACTTAATGTACAAATTTAAAAAATGTTTTTGCATGAGGAAGAACAAAGGAATGTCATTACTGCAGGGTGCTGAAAATAGATGGTAATTAATATGTTAAAATTTCAACTAATGTGTGAGACTAAAGCAAAAAATGTTTATTTGGTACAAATTTATACTTTGACTAGTGTATCTCCTAATATAACTTATGTAGATAGTGGGTTGAACACCTTAAGTACATGGAACCTTGTATAGGACATGAGATTTTGTTGGTTTGTCCAGGTGATGCCCCAGTGAATCCCAGAGTGATTCAATCAGTGAGTAGAAAAGTATTTGCAAAGTCCCCTTCAGGGAATGGTGAGAATGGGGGAAAATTCAACCTCCCTTAATTAAATTCTTGATACTCTCACAAGCAGTGTGGACAACCAAAGCTATAGGCTGAGCCCCCAGTCTTGGAGTTTGTTCATATGAAATTTAACCCCACAAAGGATAGGTCAAGCCTACTTAAAGTTAGACCTAAGAGTCACCCCCAACAAGAGAACCTCTTTTGTTGCTCATATGTGGCCTCTCTCTCCAGCCAACACAACAAGCAAACTCACCACCATCCCCTGTCTATTTGGGGCATGACTCCCAGGGGTGTGGACCTTCCTGGCAACTTGTGTCAGAAATCCCAGAATGAGCTGAAAGTCAGCATCAAGGGATTGAGAAAAACTCTAGAATGAGCTGAGACCCAGCATCAAGGGACTGAGAAAACCTTCTAGACCAAAAGGGGGAAGAGTGAAATGAGACAAAGTGTCATTGGCTGAGAGATTTCAAACAAAGTTGAGAGGTTATCCTGGAGGTTGTTCTTACACATTAAGTACATCTTGTTATCCAAGATGTAATGGAAATGCTTGAGGGAACTGCCTGAAAATGTAGAGATGTGTTCCAGTAGCCATGTTTCTTGATGATGATTGTATAATAATATAGCTTTCACAATGTGACTGTGTGATTTTGAAAACCTTGTGTCTGATGCTCCTTTTATCTACCTTGTTAACAGATGAGTAGAACATATGGAATAAAAATAAATAATAGGGGGAACAAATGTTAAAATAAATTTATTTGAAAAGCTAGTGCTCAATGAAAGGGAGGGGTAAGGGGTACAGTATGTAAAATTTTTTTTCTGTTTTCGTTTTATTTTTCTGTTGTCTTTTTATTTCTTTTCCTGAATTGATGCTAATGTTCTGGGAAATGATCATGATGATGAATATGCAACTATGTGATGATATTATGAATTAATGATTATATATGTAGAACAGAATGAGCCTATACTAAGAATGTTTGTGTTTCTTATCTGTAATTGTTTTTTTATTAAGAAAAAAATTTTTTAAAAAAGACACACACAGAGGTGATTTTCCACCATTATTTAACATGCAATGTTTGAAATAGTATGTAGTCAATATAGGAGTATATAACACTAGAGACATGCTCATTAATTAGCAGTCAATAGATAATTAAACATGGTACTGGCAAGAAGCTAGCCATATTAGCAATGGAATAAAATTGAGAGTTTGGAAATAGACCCTCAGATCAATGACCAATTGATTTTTTACAAGGCCCCCAAAGTCACTGAGCAAGAACAGAATAATCTCTTCAATAAATGCTGCTGGGAGAACTGGATATCCATATCCAAGTGAATCAGAGAGGACCCCTACCTCAAACCCTATACAAAAATTTACTCAAATGAATCAGACCTATATATAAGTGCTGCTACCATTAAATAATAATAATATCAAATATAAGGAAACATCTTCAAGACAGTGATAGGAGGTAGCTTCTTAGACCTTACACCAATAGCACAAGCAATGAAAGAAATAATAGATAAATGGGAACTTCCCAAGATTGAACATGTCTGTGCTTCAAAAAGAGTTTGTCAAAGAGGTGAAGAGGCAGCCAACTCAATGGGAGTGAATATTTGGAGTCCATATATCTGATAAGGATTTTTTATCCAGTATATACAAAGAAATCCTACAATTCAACAACAAAAAGACAAACACCCCAATTATAAAATAGGCAAAAAATATTAATAGACATTTTTCTAAAGAGGAAATCAAAAGATTGAAAAGCAGATTAAAAAAAGCTCATTTTCATTAGCTAATAGGGAAATGCAAATCAAAACCACAATGAAATATCTCATACCTATTGGTATGGCCACTATTAAACAAATAGGAAACTATAAATGTTGACAGTATGTACAGAAATAAGAACATATATTCACTGCTGGTGGGAATGTAAAATGGTACAGCTGCTATGGAAGACAGTTTGGTGATTCCTCAGAAAGAATATTGAGTTGCCCTATTACCTGTCAATTCTTCTATTTGATATACACCCAGAAGTTCTAAAAGCATGGACATGAACAGACATATGCACATTGATGTTCATAGCAGCATTATTCACAATTTCCAAAAGATGGAAACCGTCCAAGGATTCATGAAGAGATGAGTGGAAAAAAAAAAAAAGAAAGAGATGAGTGGATAAACTAAATGTGGTACCAATGTACAATGGAATGTTATGCAGTAGTAAGAGGAATGAGGTCCTGAAGCATGTGAAAACATGAATGAACTCTGAGGCCATAATGCTGAATGAAATAAGGGACAGAAAGAGGACAGTTATTATATAATTTCACTACTATGAAGTAACAGAACATGTAAATTCGGAGTCTTAAAATGTAGAATATGGGGTACCTAGAGTTAGACAGAACCTAGAGAAAGGGTAGCAGTTACCTAATATGTACAGAATTGTTAATGAAGTTAAACTTAAATGTTTGGGAATGGATAGAAGCAATGTTAGCTCATTATTGGCATTAAAAATAATAGCAATGTAGGTGAATTTGATTGAAAGTGTTTAAAGTCATGTATGTAAGTAAGCTCCGACATGAACCAGTACAAATGTAAAGAAAAAATAATGGTGGCACATATGGGAAAAAACAGCTATTGGAAACTATGGACTATAGTTAACAGTAATATTTTAATATTCTTTCATTAACAGTAACAATTTTACTGCAGCAATATTATGGGTCACCAATGGAGGAGATAATGTGTATGAGAGGATTTGGGTTTTATTTTTTATTCTTATTTCTGTTCTGGAGTAATGAAAATATTCTAAAATCAATCATGCACAAATTATGCACAACTGTGTGATGATACTTTGAGCCAGTGACTGTATATTTTACATGGATTGTGTAGTGTATGAATATATCTCAATAAGACCGGGAAAAAAACAGATAATTGTGGATACAAATAATGCTAAATTTATGTAAAATACCTAGCCCCAAGCTTCACAAAACTATACAAGCCAAGGATAGGAAAGCTAAGGGGTTCTGACTTCTGAACAAGGGTCAGATCCTCTTTTCTGAAGATGCAATAAAACTCTTTGAATCACCTACTTATGTTGTAGTTCTTTTAACTTGAAGCAGTTACCATTGGTTTATCTAAGAGATTGGTGGTTTCCCAATCTAAGAGGCCTTCACTTAGCTCCTCTTGGACACAACTTGGGGTTCTGGCTTGCTTAGTATCTCCTAAGAAGGCACCTGGTGATATCTGCTGGGGTCTACATCTCCAAACATCCATGTCTAGGCATCTGCTCTCTCCGTCAGCACTCCAAGCATCTCCAAATGTCGGTGTCTCTGTCAGCTCTGAAGCAATTGCTCTCCAAGGTTTCTCCAAATTTATTATTTACTTATTTCCCCTTTTAAAGGTAAACTAGTAAACTAATCAAGACCCACCTTGAATAGGTAGAGTCACATCTCTATCTAATCAAAAGACCACACCAACAATTGTTTATGTCACATTTCCATGGAAGTAATCTAACCAAAAGGCCACACCCACAATTGAGTGGGTCAATCTCCATGGAAACAATCTAATCAAAGGTTTTCACCCTAAACAATAGGTCTTGCCCTATAAGATTGGATCAGGATTAAAACATAGCTTTTCTGGGGTACATAATAGTTTCAGACTGGCACATCCTCTTAAACATCATCTATATTTTGGTTATTAAACCCAGCAATTTATTCTCAATACTACTGAGAGTGGTTTTTTTAAACTTGTCTTGGGGTCAGTTTCCTGAAAGCAGACTCTGAAATGGAGACTTATGTGCAGATTTACCATTGAGTACTGTTGGAAACAATACCTTGATGGGAATGAGAGAAACAGGATAGTGAGGTAAAAGAACTGCCATGCATTTGCAACATCATCTTCAGGTGATCCCACCAGAAGCTCTGAAAAGATAACTGTTCAAAGATACCACAACTGAAGCAAGAGAGATTGACCCTTTGTCACCTACATCTACCAGTCATTGGATGAAGTTGCTCCCTTTGGTCAAGGACAATTCTCAAGAGGGATGCAATATGAGCATCAGCAGCAATGCTCTCAACAACTGCACAGCAGTAGCCACTACTGAACATAAATCAGGTCATGCCATTCCTATTTAAAACTTCTCGAATGTTTTTAATCAAATTTAAAATTAAATCCAAGCTCTTCAGCCTGGCCTGGAAAATCTACATTATCTGGGCCCTGTCTACATCACTAAACTCATCTCTTACTACTTCTTCATAGCTCACTCTGCTCCAGCCATCCTTGCCTTCTTGCTGTTCCTTTACCTTACCAAGTTCATTCCCATCTGTACTTGATATCTCCTCTGCATAGAATGCTCTTCTCATGGACTTTTGCACGTCTCACCTGCTAACCTCACTCAGTTCTTTGCTCAAATATTACCTCCTCAGAGAAATCTTCCCTGACCACTTTACCTAAAAATAACATTCCCACCCTCTTACATGCCCCACCATCACTCTTTTAACCTGTGTTATTTTTCCTCCTTATATTATCACTACCTGAAATTGTATCATTGGTTTACTAAAAGAATGTAAGTTCCATGAAGTTTAACAGGCATATACTGAGCCCTGCACAAATATTTGTTTCATGAGTTAATGAATAAATTAATTAGTCAAATATGCCATTTCCACTAGTTTTGTTTCTCTTTTGATTTAAAGCTTATATACTTTTTTCAGTAATTCTTTACTACTTCTGGTTTGAGGATGGCATTGTTTGGGCTGCATCAGGTTCAGTCATTTTTAAATACTTCTTATGAGTATTTTGTAAAACCATATCTAACATAAAATTGGTATATATCTGCAATAAAAATATTGTTATGCCATCTCCTAGTTGCTGTATCTCAAGAACAATTAAGTTATAAAATACTCAGAGAAGAACGATTATAGGATGGTTTAAAAAACAGACAATTTGAAATTATTAGAAGTCTTCAGATTGAACGGTAAAAAAGAGATTGGAACTCCAGATGGCACTTTTTGTAAGACCATGAAGGATATGAAAAAGATAAGCAGAAACTTTTTTGCAGTATTCTAGAATATGAGAAGCATAGGAGAAGCCTCTTGAAGCTTGAAAAGTTGAAATTAGGACAAATAAAAACACATCTTAATTTATATCATGTCCTTGACAGCTATAAAATTCTGTTAGAAGCTGAAAACCAGGACTCAGAACAAACAAAAAAAATTGCTCAAGGTCCCAGAATTAGTTAGTAGTAGAATTAGAACTAGAATCTAAGTCTTCTGATACAGTAGTACACTGCATAAACACTATGAAGAAGTACACCATATTTAATGGCACACTTGAACATATTTTAGCAATGGAATTTAGACCAAATCAAAATTTCTGAACAGAATGGACATTTATATACACTTGTGGTTGGACCAGCCAAAACTATAAAAGTGACAAAGTTATCTTTGGTGCCTTTCCACATACTTATTGCTTCTCAAAAATATTTACCCAACAGATATTCCCAACTACATTATTAACAACTGATAATGACACAGATATTCATTTAAAAGCAAGTTCTTAGGTAAATATTTTGTCATTTTCTCTAGGGATCTTTTCACAAATCATCCTACTTATAATTTGTTGCCTACGTTTATTAGTAAATTCTCAGCACAGATTTCCCCAGAGCGTCATTTGATTTTTTTCCTGAATTGATCCCCTGGGTAATAATATGAATCTATAAAGCAAGTGTCCCTTTACATTGGATGGAATCTGCTCAGTGCCTCTTATCTGGCCCCGAATTTTATAACTTTAGATTTCTAGGGAAAATCATGGGCCACAGTACATGTGAGAAGCTGCCAGCCCAACTCTGATGCTCTTCAATGCTTCTGATGAATGATGTTGATGTTGACTTAGAGACAGAATTTTGTATTTGGATAGCCATGCTTTGGGATCATGGCTGCTGAAGGGGTCAAGTGTGTTGGAGAAGGACAGAGAGAAATGAAGAGCAAGTCAAGGACAAATTTCTATGGACATGTAATCCTATGATCAGTTCTACAGAGTTGCCTTCATGTTTGGCGGTACACCTGAGCTCTTTACATGAAATCACGTGGACGATTGTGGACTTAACACTCGCCGCTCCCTCTTTGGAGATATCCGAGGCCTAAGGAATGTATGCTGTGCTTGGGCTGGTGAATCCCTGAGGCGACTTCCCAGACAACTTTCTGTTCTGTATGTACAGAGAGACAGGGAGATGCAGACCACAACTTCACTTGCCAGGCCACAGAAATGATCCACGGCCAAGGTATCATCTGAATCTCTAGGCAAATTTTCCACTTTCCCCAGGGGCTTCTCTGTGCTAATTTTGAGGTAATATCTGGCTCAGGAACCTTTTAAAAAATAATAATAATAACTAAAACTTAAGGACAATCTCTCCTCCCCAAAAGAAAAATAAGTCTGAAAGAGGCTTTTTTGCAAATACTGGCTGTCTACAGGAGGAAGTTGGGCAGCAGGTCCCTAAACAAAAATTCCCCAAAGTTTTTAAATTATAAATCCCACCAGTAAAAATACATAAAATTGAACACATGCCCCCCAATATATGTGCATGTTTATTAATGTGTATACCATTTATATGTACTACTATATAAATGTATAGTTTATATTTTAAAACATACCCAGAAATTATTTTAATGAGCCAAAAATAAATTCCATATTTCATCAATTTTAAGACTAATTTTTCAACAACTCTGAAAATGGAGGTATCTTACAATCAATGGTATCTTAGCAGAGCAGCATACTTTCTTTCTCATTGGTACATAAAATAATGGTATATCACATTTAATTACACCTTAGATCTTATGAAATAAGGTGTAAACAGAAGGCTTTCCTATTTCCTTCCCATACCACAATGTATCATCTGGCACACCCCACATTGTGGGTGCCCCCACATTGGAGGCCAGTG
The DNA here is from genome assembly GCF_023851605.1 of Tamandua tetradactyla. Classification (NCBI taxonomy): domain Eukaryota; kingdom Metazoa; phylum Chordata; class Mammalia; order Pilosa; family Myrmecophagidae; genus Tamandua; species Tamandua tetradactyla. The sequence continues at coordinate 122,572,017 of NC_135333.1, forward strand.
ACAAGGACCATGAAATTCCTGGGCTGTTGATCTCAAATAAAAAGGAGCAAGAGAAAATGATTCATAAGAATTTTACAAGTTTCTCCTGGAAAAATCCTCTTTCTGAGCCTGCTGCTCAGATAACCTGATCATGGCAAAGAAACTATTGCTCACTATTTGGGCCAAAAGTTAATTTCTCTGGGCTTTAACGTCCCTTGTCAAAAAATGGGTGCTTCATTTCTTGTCAGTACCATCCTATCAATCAATGTTTATAGATGAATATCATTGTGCTATGTCCCAGGGATCCATGGTGAGAGAAGGTACATGCAAAAGCGAATAAGAAATTCCCTATCTTCAAATAACTTGCATTCTATATGTAAATGTCAGAGAGTTTTTAATAAGGTTCCAGTGTAAACAAATGGCAATGTGAGTGAAAATGGCTTCCTGTTCCAAAATTATTTACTAAATAAGCAATGTTTTAGGAAGTAAGAAGTTTTGTTTGGGTTATAGATCTGAGAAGACCAGTACCTCTGCGGAGAAAAGGAGGCTAGGTCCTGCTTTTCACAGATGAACAAAAAATAGTCCCTGAGCTCAAGGTGTTTGTGGTCTAGCAGGGAAGACAGACTCTATCCTATAAAACTAACCCTGCTGAAATAGAACAGATGCAAAAATGATGTACTATGGGAACCACGAAGAAGCAGTTAATTCCGCCCTGGGCAGTTAGGGAACGTGTCATGCACAAGGTCACATTTGAGCTGGAGTTGGAGGGATAAATAGGTATTTGCTAGGTCTAAAGAAGGCTGGAAAGAACAGTGAGACTTTTTAAAGGACTTTTCAGTGGAAAAAAAAGCAAAGGGAGGGGGGGCATGAAGGAAGGGAGAAACAGTAAAAGAAAAGTCATTGACATTCAATAATTGCTTTAAGATTCTGAGAGGTGTGACTCCTCTGGCCAGGAATAGCCTCTAAAATTTCTGCTCTACTCCCCTGAATCTATGGAAAGGCAGAGGAGACATAAAGGAATGGTGAACTTTGGGAGAAATTTTATCCTTCCTCATCCTCATTCCTAACGGTCCTATTTGCCCAGGCTTCAATGTTTCTGGAAGGGGCCTAAGGTCCACCATGGCCAATCGCACCGTGGTGACTGAGTTCATCCTCCAAGGCCTGACAGACATCGAAGAGCTGCAGGTAGCAGTTTTCCTGCTCCTGCTTCTTGCCTACCTCATTACTGTCTCTGGAAACTTGATCATCATCAGTCTGACCTTGCTGGACACCCGCCTGCAGACCCCCATGTATTTCTTCCTCCGGAATCTGTCCTGCTTAGAAATTTGGTTCCAGACTGTCATTGTGCCCAAGATGCTGTTTAATATTGCCATGGGGACCAAGACCATCAGCTTTGCTGGCTGTATCACCCAGGACTTTTTCCATATCTTCCTGGGGGCCACAGAATTCTTTCTCCTTACAGTCATGGCCTATGACCGGTACATTGCCATCTGCAAGCCCCTCCACTACCCCATCCTCATGAACAACAGAGTCTGCACACAGCTCATCCTCATCTGCTGGCTGGCAGGGTTCTCCTTCATCATTGTACCTCTCATACTGACCAGTCAGCTTCCGTTCTGTGACACCCACATCAACCACTTCTTCTGTGACTATACACCTCTGATGGAGGTGGTCTGCAGTGGGCCAAAGGTTCTGGAGATGGCAGATTTTACCCTAGCCTTAGTGGCATTGCTCAGCACCTTGATGTTGATCACCCTGTCCTATGTCCAGATCATCCGTACGATTGTCAGGATCCCGTCTGTCCAAGAGAGGAAGAAGGCTTTCTCCACTTGTTCCTCCCATGTCATCGTAGTCACCATGTGTTATGGTACCTGCTTCTTCATGTATGTCAAGCCCTCTCCAGGCAAGGGAGTTGATCTCAACAAAGGGGTGTCCCTAATCAATACAATCATTGCGCCCCTCTTGAACCCCTTCATTTATACTCTTAGGAACCAACAAGTTAAGCAAGTGGTGAAAGATCTGGTCAGAAAAATAGCTTGGTTCCAAAATAAATAAGAGCCTTACAAAGCACCCTCGAGGGTAAAATGGATCCCCACCCCACTGTAAATTCTCATGATGCAGAGCCAAGAAGCAAGGCTCAAAGGTTTAGGCCCCAATTCCACTCCCAGCAAGGTGCAGGTTTCCTCATAGGCCATGAGAATTAGGCCCTATGAGTTGCCTGTTATCCAACCTCAGTCTTAAGCTTGCACCTGCTTTCAGTGCTGTCAGACAGAGTAAGTGTTATCCTGTGTTCCTCGATGCCGTCACCTAGACCCTAGTAACAGCTGAAGTTCATCATCATGGCCATTGTGCTTATCATGATTTCCATTGCCTGTAGTGATTGTAGAGTGCTTTACAGCACTTCCTCATACAGTAACCTCATCTAATCATCATAATAATCCTGTTAAGTAGATGAAATTCTTATCATTCACATTTTGCATGAAGAAATCAGTACTCAGTTTAAGTGAATTGCCAAACATAATACAAGAGACCAGGGTTCAAACCCAGGATTTCTGGATCTAAATGTGATACCAAGTCTCCTACAGATGTGGAACACATTGCTTTATTAATCATTATTGTTCCGTACAAATTACCTAAAAACATAGTGGCTTAAAGCAGCAAACAGGAATCTGGCTAAGGCTTAACTGGATGCCTGTGGCTCAAAGGCTCTCATAAGGTTGCCGTAACACTGTCATCCATGGTTGTGGTCCCATTGGAAGATTCAATCAAGAGAGGGTTCACGTCCAAGCTCACTCAAGTGGCCATTGGTGGTCCCAGTTCCTAAGTGGCTGTTTACATGTAAGTGTCTCCATAGGGTATCTCACTACCTGGCAGCTGGTTCCTCAGAACAAACAAATGAAATAACAAAAGACAGTGCCCAAGATGGAAGTGACATTTTCTGTGTAACCTAATCTTAGAAGTGACATCACACCATTTTTGCCATAATCTATTTGTTAGAAGCAAGTCACCAAGTCTAGCACATAAGAAGAAAAAAGTACACTAGGATATGAATACGAGGAGGTAGAGCTCGTTGGGGTCATTTTACAGGCAATCTACTACAGTCCACCCTCTGGCCCCCAATGACTCTTGTAAAATATATTTTATTCCCACGTGTAAAATATATTCACCTTTCTCAAGCAAAAGTCTCACCCCATTACACTTTGGCTCAAAATCCACAATCTCATCATCTAAATCAGGTCCAGTTATTGATGAATCTCCTTGGATTCTTTAAAAACAGCCCCTTGAGGTATGGACCTTCCTGGCAACGTGGAACAGAAATCCTAGAATGAGCTGAGACTCAGCATCAAGGGATTGAGAAAACCTTCTTGACCAAAAGGGGGAAGAGTGAAATGAGACAAAATACAGTGTCAATGGCTGAGAGATTCCAAACAGAGTCGAGAGGTTATCCTGGAGATTATTCCTATGCATTAAATAGATATCACCTTTTTAGTTAAGATGTAATGGAGAGGCTGGAGGGAAGTGCCTGAAAATGTAGAGCTGTGTTCCAGTAGCCATGTTTCTTGAAAATGACTGTATAATGATATAGCTTTTGCAATGTGACTGTGTGACTGTGAAAACCTTGTGTCTGATGCTCCTTTTATCTACTTTATCAACAGATGAGTAAAATACACAGATAAAAAATAAATAAATAACAGGGGGAACAAATAAATTAAAATAAATTTAGTAGATTGAACTTCTAGTGATCAATGAAAGGGAGGGGTAAGGGGTATGGTATTATGAATTTTTTCTGTTTTCTTTTTATTTCTTTTTCTGAACTGATACAAATGTTCTCAGAAATGATCATGATGATGAATATACAACTATGTGATGATATTGTGAGTTATTGTTTATATATCAAGAAGGGAATGATCATATGATAAGAATGTTTGTGTTTGTATGTTATTATGCTTAATAAATAAATAAATCAAAATAGCCCCTCAAGAAAGTGAGCAGTTCCTGCTGAGTTCATGGCTGTGTTGCTTCTGTCCCACAGAAAGCATTTTCCTCACAGGGCACCAATAATTTCCTCTTCTTGAGCTGTGGCTTATCAGTTATTCAGAAATATGCTTTGTGAAGCATTCTTTGGGAGAGCTAAATGAGCTCATACAGCCTCAACAGATCACTCTCAACTCGCATTTCAAGTTCTGCTTCAATTTCATAAGGCTATAAATTTGGCATTAGCTTAAATAGGAATAGAGTTTATTTCAAAGAACCTCTAAATGCATACAGATTCTGAGATTATGTGTGGACTTCGCTATTGAATGATGTTGAATTCAGAGAGGTAGATAGAGCTTATTAAAGTGGAAAAAAGTGAAAATTGTAGCCTGTGACAAATAGGAAAAAGATGGTTTTTTAAAATGCCATCTTCTGTTATTAGGCATCACTTTTTGAAGCAAACATAGAAGAGGCTTTAAAATTTTATTCTATCAATGCAGAAGTGACTGCACTGTGCTACACTAAGCAGAACTTCAGTTGAGAGAAAATTGTTACTCTGCAGCTCTGACATTACTTCTATTGTACAGCATGAAGTATAACTTTTCAAAATGAAAAATCAAAATTTGTTGGCTTTCTAAGAATATTATTTTATAAACCCATTGCAAAACTCAAAAACATAACTCCTTTAGTGTATTTCCTCTCAATCTCTATACCTGCAAAACTAAAATATACCCCAACATGCTATGGAAGAACAGGCATATGGTATCTGCTATAGACATATCCATTAAAAAATGGGAAGTACAATGTAATCACTGGTCATAGAAATTCTGAAATCCAGCCAGGAAAATGTTGGAAATTCCTTGATTAGTTCTTAAGACTTGGGAATAATCCTCCATAATTCCTTACTCCACCCTCGGGGTTCTTGGTTCTGCCCTCGCAGTCATTTTTCCTTTTTCATGTGAAGTAGGACAGGTTTGCAGCCGACTAGCCTTCTTCCTGCTGGTAGAATTTTGGTAATCTGCCTTTTTGCCTTGTATGCTGTCTCTTAACCTTTCAGTCCAAGTTGACAGTGTCTATGTTGATATAATACATTTGAGAACTTTGTGGGTCTCTTTTGTATCTTCTTGATGTTTGTTTCATTAGACAAAAATCATAGCCTCCAATCTCTTGGAGCTAAGCAGTTCTCTCTCTTAGACTCCTGCTGAGAGGCCTGAAAGACACGTCCTTAAGCTTCCTAGCATCCCTATTATTTGATTAAGAGGATATGTGATGCATACCCTTAACCTCTTTAAAAAGCCCTTTGTGTGCTCTGAATAGTGCTTTCAAACACCCCTGAGGTCTTAAGGTAGTATGATCACACCCTTGACTTCATCTTTAGACTGCCTTTCGGGCAGTTCCTTGAATCAGGTTGGATCTTAAACCTGAGGCCTTATAAAGAGAAAGCCAAAGGAACGACCCAAAATCTGGAAGTCAGCTGGAACCTGGACGAGGAAGGAGAGGACCTCACTATGTGATAAGAAAGCAGAGGAAACCCATGGATTTCCAGCCCAACAGAACATTTCCAACTGGGAAGCGACAGGCTTTCCAGTCTCCAAAACCCTGAGACAATAAATTCCTCCTATTTCAGACAAACCATTGTGTAGTATTTGTCATAGGAGCAAAATTAAGACAAGAGAGGAGCAAAATAAGAGATTTATTTCTCCAAGTATATGAAGTAAATCTTCCCCAGAAAGCCAAATTGGCTTTAGTCAATCTAGGTACAAAATACCAATTTTATATCTTAATCACAGGACCATGTGGTACCAGAGAGAAATAAAGAGAGACAGTAAGACAAAGGATTGCTGTGTTGCTTCCTGCTAACTCAGGTTCTGGTTCCAAGACCTTGCATGGGTTGAAGGCGTAAACTTCTTGTCCTTCGGCCCATTATATTCTCTGATCCTTGCAGCAAACTCCCCCTTTTTTGGCATAAGCTAGTTTGAAACGAAAAGACTAAGGTATCTTTCTTGCAGATTTGCTATAATATTTAAATGAGATACCACATGAAGTAACTTTCTGACTCCCCAATTTCCACTTTCCCCACTTCTATGGAAAAATGTTTTCTGTACAAATCCAGACCTTTCCCAGGCCTCATCTTTATGCATCACTCTGCAATATTCAACACTGTTGACTTAATTAAAGCCCTCTCCTATAGTGTTCTGGTTCTTCTCTTAACTCAGTGAATATATCTTCTCTTGTCTTCTTTGCTAGTTCCTGTGTCTTCTCCTGACAAATGAGTGTCTCCCAAAGGGATGCCTTCAGCCTTCTGTTTTTCTCTTCCTACCTTAACTGAAACTGGAAGATGAGAAGGCTTCCCAAGGAGTCATCCTCACCATTATGTGCATAATTCCCAGACATGTCTCTCAAGCCTTTTTAGTTTCCAAGTGATAACTGTTAAGCTTGTCACTTGAGTGTGATCGATGTCCACATTGGTGTTCCCAAGATAGCTCCAAATCATTCCCAATTACATCACTACCACCAGCAGTTTTCCAGTCTTTCAGGATAGAAACCTTGAAGTCATTACCAACTCTTCCCTTGACTGTCATCTATTCCTAGTGTCTCTTTCTTCAAAATTCCTCTTAGATCCACTCAATCCTCTATGTTTACAACTCTCACAAAGTTCATGTGTCAACTATGACCAATGTAGGAGATTAGAAGCAGCAGTCACACATTTATCACCTTCTTATAGCCACCCCTTTGGTATGCCCTCCCACATGGGCATGGGTTTGGCCATATGACTTGCTTTGAACCATGGACATTGGAAAACATGATGCAATCAGAAACTCAAAAAACTTACTGCCCTTGCAATGCTTGGACTGTCATGTGCACAAGCCAGGGCTAGTCTACTAAATGGCCCACTTACCTTTATCACCCTTGCTAACAGTAATCTCATCCTCAGAAGCAGAGCTCCCCAGATGACCAGAAGCCCAAAGAAAATGCATAAGTGAGCCCATCAAAGACAGCAGAAGAACCACCTAAATGGCCCAGGCCAAAGTGCCAACCCTCAGAATCATGAGCAAAATGAATGGTTGCTGTTTTAATCCATTAAGTATTGAAGTCATTTATTGCTCAATAAAAATTAGCTGGTACACCAACAAAAAGTAATTATATAGGGTAAACACAGATTTTATCTTGGTTAAAGATCCAAGATTAAGAAATGAAAGTCACAGAGTATCTTCCCATCTAAGGTGAGGTTAGTTTGATCAGGTCAGGAAAGAGAACCTGGTCTCTTCTCATCTATAGTCACAGACTACAAGAAGTTACCAAGGAAATAGGCTCTAAACAGGAGAGATACTGAGGCAGAATTATTTAATTTTCTTCTGGGACATTCGATGCCCTCTTCACAAGCAATCAAGCCAGAGGGAAAACTCAGGTTAGAAGCTGGTGCTAGTGGATTTGAAAGTCTTATATCAAGAAACTCGACTTTAATGTATTATCTGTGTGAAACCAGGTTATCAAGACTCCCAGGAAGCTCAGAGTAGCTTCCACACTCTCATAAGGAGAATTCCTGGGTGACTCTTCTCCAGGGATTCTGTCCCTAGCAATAAAATTCTCAAATGAAGGTGGTGGTCTAAAAAAGAGGTGCCCAGATCTTCCCAGTCTCAATTTGTACTTCCCAGAAGCTGTGGGAAATGGGCAGACAGAAGGAGAATGCACTGATCCATTCACTTCCCAATTTGAATGTGGATTGGCTGAATATATATTTTTCTTTACTCCCAAACCTGCACCATATATGAGTCAGATTTAAAGAAGAGAAATGCTGTATGTGCCAGCAGTGCGCAGTGCCGTGATCTCAAGTACCAACACAGAAAATGCATCCAAACTTCCATTCCAAAGTTATTATGTGGTCATGAAAATAATTCTTGTGCAGAACTGTAGAACAGAGGATGGGACTTGAGGACACAGGTCACCACTTATAACATGTGTATACCCAGAAGAAAGCAAATTCTCAGGCATGAAAGCAATGTTCCAGAGACAATTAGGTATGTGGCTCCCTCTAGTGGGATATTTTATTTATACACGGTCATACACCCAGTATCAGAATACACCAAGCGTTCAGAAAGAAACTCATGAAATGATTTAAATTTCTCAAGCAGAGGAATCACGATCCCAAGAATAACATTAGTAAGCGCCTCCCTCTAGTGGTGACTTTGTTTAAGACACTGTCAAACACTGAAGGAAAGTATTAAAGCTTCATGGCTTAAGGAAATCTGTTTAGATACAATTCTCAGGTAGGTGCCAAAAGGGCTTTCAATAAAAATTAAATGTCAAAGTAAAATCCTTAAAGAAAACAACCACAATGGATTATATATACATCTGCTCTTTACATATCATACCTGAAGTAGGGAAAACCTGGAATTTTCTTTGCCTCCCTTTGTAAGAGCAGGTGCCAAGTTTTTCTATGAGTATGAGGGTGATAGTGGAGCTCGGAATTGCTCTAACTTGTAGCTTTGTTTTAATATGTATAGGAATGTCTTTGCTTTTATCCTAGACAAGACAGCATTTTCTTGGGAGGGGGATGGAAAGAAGGAAGGGAGAAAGAGGAAGGGAAGGGAGAAAGAAAAGGGGAGAATAAAGCATGGGAAAAGAGGAAAGCAGGAAGGACAAGAAGGAAAGGAAAGAGGGTAGGAAGGAAGAAAGGGAGGGAGAAAGGAGAAAAAAATGGAAAGAGGAAGCATAGGAGGGAGGAGGAAAGGAAGGCAGGCAGAAAGAGGGAAAAAAGCTCTGTAATCATGAAACTGTGCTATTTACAAATAGGTGTGTTTACAGCGTTCAAAGGATGAGGATCTCCAAAATTAGTTTCTATTTGGACATTTCCTTCTATGTATAAAATTTTAAAACACTTTGTGGGGATCCAGGGCCCGGGATTCCCCTTGAAATTGAGAGCATCCCCTCTATATTAGAGCAGATCTTTGTACATAGCTGTCTACATGACAGGAACAGATATTAAAGGTCATCACACCTCCTCAGGTGGGAAAGAATGTACAAATGGTATAACCAAGGCATTGAAACTCCCCTACCTTGATGGCTGTTTATAACAAACCTCCAAACCCCTGTGTCACAAGTCCCTGATGAAACTCTGTTCTCACACCTTGTCGTAAACGCTTATAAGCCTTTGCACTCCCCCACCCACTTTGCGGACCACTAGCCTTCATTCTCCACTGTTGGCCACCTCCGTCGAAGATCTTCTCCTGTTGGTAAGTCCTAATAAAATTTATGTCTAACGTGTCATGCCTGACATGTCAGCTGCCCCAACCCAAGCTCTCATAGAGAGGCTTGGAACACACTTTATTTGTAAAGGTGCAAAAAAAATTTTTTTTGAAACTTCTATTTAAAAGATGAAAGCAACAATAGAGCAAATGTGGCAAAATTTTTAAATTGGTCAATCTGGATATCTGTGGCAGAAGGAAATGTCAGAGTACTCTGACATTTAATAGAAAATGATGTGTTTTATATTATTTTTAACTGCTTGTTAATTTGGAATTATTTTAAAATAAAAAGCTTAAGAAAAAATATTAATGTATGGACTGGAGGCTTGGGACAAATGTGATAAGCAAAGCAATCTATGGGCTTTAGTATTTCTAAGATCATCCATGGTTTCTAAGTGAAATAATATTATTCAATTAAAGAGCTATTGCACTTTTGGGATTGCAGAATCTGAGTAATAGGTATATTGGACTTCACTGCTATCTTCTCTATTTTGTCTGTTTATAAAAATAAAAAATGTTTTTTAAACATGTAAACATAAGATAGGTTGTGTTTAAATCACTTACCATCTTGGTTCCAGGTTTGTTTTCCTTCCTAAACAGAAAGAGAAAATATTCTTTGTAGCAGGGGCAGCCTACGATAGCCCAGTCAGGTTGGAGCAATCACACATAAGAGTCAAGGTATTTCAATGGCCACAGACCAGCAACCAGTAGCCATTGTACTTGTTTTTAGTTTTAATTTAGAAGAAAGTTTCAAGCCTTTGAAACCAATGTGGCTTCAAACTTTTACTTCTATAGTTTCTAAGCTGAAAAGAGGCAAGAAATTTCATTTTGTCATTGACAAAAGGAAATTTTTAGAAGTTGGAAATATTTTAACATGTGCGCCATTCAATATTAAAACGTCCTTAAAAAGTAAGATATTTTAATAAATATGGAATTATAGCATTAAAAAGTTGATGTTTTTTAGTTAGAAATTGCTTTAATTTTCCTAAGTGAGATAAACACTTTTATGAATTCCCCTTGATATTGACAGCATTCCCTCTCTATTGAGAGCAGATCTTATTTTAGTGAGTTTTGATTTTTTAAAGTAACTAGGGTATATTTTAATCCATGGTAGAATTTATGGTTTGGGGTTAATGCCAAAATGGCTGGAATTTTCCAAGTTTCTTATATTTGCTTTTATATAAAAACTGAAGTTACCACTACCTGAATTAGAATTTGGGCATGAAAAAGAATGCAATGTGAATATGAGTTTACAGCTGAAGACTATTATCATCCCCTTGAAGGATGCATGGGTGGTTCAGTGGTAGAATGCTCACCTTCCAATGCTGGAGACCCTGGTTCAATTCCCAGACCATACACCCCCAAAAAAATCATCACAAATGAAATGGGGTCTTTATAATGGGATCTATATAGATTGATTCTTATAAAATATCTATGGAGGTTGCCCTTACACAAACTTTGGTTAGGACTTGCTACCTATCATAACCTGCCAACCCCCAGCCAGGACCATTCCAGCCAATCATAAAGAACACCTAGGGCAATATATAAGACTCTACAAGGGTTCAAGGCACTCGAATAACTTGCCAGAAACCTACAATCTCCAGATGGGTCCCTGTTTCAGACAAGTCCAGCCTCTCCAGAACACCAGATAATTTCATCTCCCTACCCCATATTAGTGACAGACCCTTCCAATATGAAAAATTTAGAATGGCCATAGCCCAAACACCCTAAAGAGAGGGATAGAAAGATCAAAGGTGATGGTGGAGTTATACAGAGAAGATAGGATTTAACAAGCGAATATGATTGCTGAATCATTAAATTGATATCTCTTTCAGTCTCCAGTATTTCAGAGCAGTTAGAAGTAAAAACCTAAAATTGTGAAATTTTAACCCATGTCAAACTCTGAAATATGTTCTACAACTTATTGTGGCACTGTGCTTTGAAATGTATAGCTTTTATATATATATATATTATTTTTCACAAAAAAAAAGAAGGGAAAAAAGTCAACTATGATGATAAAAAAAAATATGTAAGACCTCTAGTCTCCTATATTCTGGAGCAACTAGAAGGAAAAATATGAGAGGATTATATGGTAGCTCATGACAAACTCTGGGATTTGTCCTGTAACTACTTGTTGAAGAATGCTTTGAAAATTATTGGTTTTTTCTTTCTTTGCTTTGTATAAATATTATATTATACAATTTTAAAAGTTTTTTTTTAAAAAGTTACTTATAAGGGGGATGCATGGGTAGAATTCTCACCTGCCATGCAGGAGACCCAGGTTCAATTCCTAACCCACGCTCTCTGTGCTGGTTTGAAAAGATTTATGTACACTAGAAAAACCATGTTTTAATCTTAATCAATCTTGTGGGAGTAAAATTTCTTCACTCCCTGTTCAGCACTATAGGTTGGAAAATTGATTAGGTTATGTCCATGGAGATGAGACTCAATCAGTTGTGGGTATTAAACTTGATTAGATAGAGATGTGTCTCCATTATTCTAAGTGGGTCTTGATTATTTTACTGGAATCCTATAAAAGAGGAGACATTTTGGAAAGAGTTCCTTTTGAGAATGAAGACAGCCACAGAACCACTTCATAATAATGAGAGAACCAAAGAGTCCACCAGCCAATGGCCTGTGGAGAGGAAGGAGAATGCCCCTGAGGGAGCAAGAAGCCTGGAGAGGAAGCTAGAAGACATTGCCATGTTCACCACATGCCTCTCCAATTGAGAGAGAAACTGAACCCCATCAGTCTTCTCGAACCGAGATTTCTTTGCCTGGATGCCTTAGATTGGACATTTCTTTAGCTTTGCCTTAATTAGGTCATTTTCTCAGCCTTAGAACTGTAAGCTTGCAACTTATTAAATTCCTCTTTTTAAAAGCCATTCTGTTTTTGGTATATTGCATTCTGGCAGCTAGCAAACTAGAACACACTCCAAAAAATTTTTCCAACAAATGGTGCTGCAATAATGGGATACTCACATGGAAAAGAATGAAATGTGACACCCTTCACACAGCATACAAAAAAAAATTACTTATGAACCACTGGTCAAAACAGCATGGTACTGGCACAAAGACATACATATTGATTGATGAAATACAACTGAGAGTGTGGAAATAGACACCCAAATATACGGTCAATTGATCTTTAACAAGGCCCCCAAATCCACTGAACTGGACAGAATAGTCTTTTCGATAAAGGGGCCTGGGAAAATTGGGCATCAATAGCCAAAAGAGGGTCGGTTCCAGGACCATGCACCAAAACAAACAAACAAAATAGTCAAAAGAATGAAAGAGGACCCCAACTGTGTTAGTTTTCAAGCTGCCAAAATGTGATATACCAGAAATGAAACAGCTTTTATAAAGGAGAATTTAATAAGTTATAAGTATACAGTTCTAAGGAAGTGAAAGTGTCCAAATTAAGGCACCAACAAGAGTTACCTTTACTCAAGAAAGGCTGATGTGTCGGGAACACCTCTGTCATCTGGGTAGTCACGTGGCTGGGGTCTGCTGGTCCCTTGTTTCTGAGCTTTGTTATTTTCAGTATATGTCCATGTGGGGGTTCCTCACTTTGCTTCTCTGGGGCTGGCTTTCATCTCTTGGCTTCCCTTAGCTCTCTCCTGGTTCTGGTTTGCTTACCATCTCCTGGTGATGTCTTCTGGGCTCCAAAAATCTCCAAACATCCGTGTCTTTGCTCTCTGAAGCAACCGTTCTCTCTGAAGCAACTGTTCTCCAAGCATCTACATCTGCTCTCTCTGTTGGCTCTGAGGCTTCAGTTGTTTCTTAGCTCTGAAGTTTCTCCAAAATGTTTCCTCTTTTAAAGGATTCCAGTAAACTAATGGGTGGAGTCACATCTCCATGTAATCAAAAGATCATACCCACCATTGGGCGCCACACATCTCCGTGGAGATAGTCCAGTCATGCTTCCAACCTACAATGTTGAATCAGGATTAAAAGAAATGGCTGTGCACACAAGATTGGATCAGGATTAAAACATGGCTTTTATAGGGTACATAATACTTTCAAACCAGCACACTTACCTTGTATCCTATACAAAAAAAAAAAAAAGGCTAAAAAGCACATGAAGAGATGTTCATCTTCATTAACTATAAGGGAATATTGGTGGGAATGTCAAATGGTACAACCACATGTGAAAGTTAGTTTGGTGGTTCCTCAGGAAGCTAAGTATGGAATTGCCATATGACCTGGCAATACCATTGCTAGGTATCCACTCAGAAGTCATGTGGGCAAGGACACAAATGGACATTTGCACACCAATGTTTATAGCAACATTATTTATGATTGCCAAGAGATGGAAACAGCCCAAGTGTCCATTAACAGACGAGTGGCTAAACAAGCTGTGGTATATACGTACTGTGGAATATTATGCAGCAGTAAGACAGAATAAAGCTATGAAGTATGTAACAACATGGATGGACCTTGAGGACATTATGCTGAGTGAGATTAGCCAGAAACAAAAGGAAAAATACTATATTGTCTCACTAATATGAACTGACATTAGTGAATGAACTTGGAGAATTTCAGTTGGAAACAAAGAACATCAAGAGATAGAAATAGGGTAATATTGGGTAGTTGGAGCTGAAAGGATACAGATTGTGCAACAGGAATGATTGTAAAACTTCAGAAATGAATAGCAGAATACTACCTAGCTGTAATACAATAATGTTAGAACACTGAATGAAGCTGAATGTGAGAATGATAGAGGGAGGAGTCCTGGGGGGTACAAATGAAATCAAAAGGAAAAATAGATTACAAAGACTGAGATGGCATAATCTAGGAATGCCTAGAGGGTATAATGATAGTAACTAAATGTACAAATTAAAAAATGTTTTTGCATGAGGAAGAACAAAGGAATGTCAATAATGCAGGGTGTTGAAAATAGATGGTAATTCATAAAAAAAAAAGCACGTGAAGAGATGTTCATCTTCATTAGCTATAAGGGAAATGCAAATCAAAACTACAATATGATATCATCTCACACCTATAATAATGGCTCCTATTAAACAAACAGGAAACTACAAATGTTGGAGAGGATGTGAAGAAATTGGAACACTTATTCACTGCTAGTGGGAATGTAAAATGATACAGCTGCTTTAGAAGCTTCCTCAGAAAACTAACTATCAAGTTATCCTATGACCTGGCAATACCACTATTGAAAGCAATGATGTAGACATTTACACACGATGTTCATAGTGGCATTATCCAAAAATGTCAAAAGATGGAAATAATTCAAGAACCTATCAACTGACAAGAGGATAAACAAAATGTGGAATGTATATGCAATGGGATATTATGCAATAGTAAGATGAAATGAGGACCCGAAGCATATGACATGTATGAATCTTGAGGACTTTATGCTAAGTGAAATAAGCCAAACACAAAAGAATAGACACTGTTTTTGAGTTTGTAAGTATGGCCCTGGTAAAGATAAACTCAGAGGCTTATAATGTAGACTATAAGGGAACTAGAGATACATAGAAGCTAGAAATGGGTGAATGGTTAGCTAATGACGTTTAACGTAATTGTATGGGAGTAGATAGAAGTGATGGTAGTTCGTTAGTGGGTTTCCAAGCAATATTGCCTTATTAAAGGTGAATATGATTGAAAGAGATTGTGTAGCACCATGAATCCCACCAATTAAAACTACAAATATAAATAAATTCTTGCATGAACTACTTCAAAGGTATGAATCTCGTACAGAATCTGTAATAGAGGGGTATAAGGGGAAAACTATTACATGCTATGGCCTATATTTAACAGGAAGACATCAACAGTATCACCGCAATACTAGGGATAAACAATTGAGGGTCAGGGACAAGAGTTAAGGGAAGTTTGGGATTTTCTATTTGGTGAGGGTGTGTTTATCTGTTATTTTTCTATTTGGGGCCATGAACATTATCTAAAATTGAGAGTGACGATCATTGTACAACTAAGTGAGGGTACTATAAGATATGGCTTGTTTACTTGGACATCACCCATGATACCTATTCTAGTTTGCTAGCTGCTGGAATTCAACACACCAGAGATGGATTGGCTTTTAATAAGAAGGGATTTATTTTGTTAGTTCTTCAGAAGAAAGGCAGCTAACTTTCATCTGAGGTTCTTTCTTACATGGGAAGGCTCAGAGTAATCTCTGCTGGCCTTCTCTCCAGGCCTTTGGGTTCCAACAACTTTCCCTGGGGTGATTCCTTTCTGCATCTCCAAAGGCCTGGGCTGAGCTGCGAGTGCTGAAATGAGGTATGCTAAGTTGCTTGGGCTGTGCTACATTGTGCTCTCTCATTTAAGCACCACCCAGTTAAGTCAAACATCATTCATTGCAGCAGACATGCCTCCTAGCCGACCAACTGCAGATATAATCAGAAGCAGATGAGGTTCACATACCATTGGCTCATGTCCACAGCAACAGAAATAGTGCCTTCACTTGGCCAAGTTGACAACTGAATCTAACTACCACATACCCAATGGAATGGATGTCCCAAAGGGTACATTCACTGAGAAGCAGAAAGGCAAAATCTGGTATACACATATGGTGGAATATTGTGCAGCAACAGAAAGGAAGGAAGTCACGAAGCATGCAATGAGGTGAATAACCTTGAGAACACTATGTTGTGCAAAATAAGCCAGAAACAAAAGGACAAATATTGTATGGTCTCTTTTAGAAAATACTCATAAGAAAATGGGGACATAGATTGTAAGCTCTTATAGCACATTTATTCCTGAGCTTTATTCTGAGATGCTGTGCTATATGTGTAATTTCCCTGGAACCTGTGTGACACTTAAGGCTCAGAATTGGAGTTCTGTGAATTTGGAAAATTTCAGCTAAGAACAGAGGCCATCAGGAGATAGAAATAAGGTAAATATTGGGTAATTGGAACTGAAGGGATACAGATTGTGCAACAGGACTGATTGTAAAAATTCAGAAACAGATAGCACAATACTACCCAATTGTAATATAATAATGTTAGAACACTGAATGAAGCTGAATGTGAGAATGATAGAGAGAGGAAGCCTGGGGGCACAAATGAAGTCAGAAGGAAAGATAAGCAATAAAGACTGAGATGGTATAATCTAGGAATGCTTAGAGTGTATAATGATAGTGAATAAATGTGCAAATTTTAAAATGTTTCTTCATGAGGAAGAACAAAGGAATGTCAATAATGCAGAGTGTTGAAAATAGATGGTAATTAATATTTTAAAACTTTAATGCATGTGTGAGACAAGCAAAAAAGTGTCTATTAAGCACAAAATTTATATTTTGAGTAATGCATTTCCTAATATAACTTATGTGGTCACCTTAATCGAACACCATAGAACTTGGAACCTTGCATAGGGCATGAGATTTTGTAAGTTTGTCCAGAGTGATGCCCAGATGAATCCCAGAGTGATTTGAACAGTGAATAGGGAAGCATTTGCAGAGTCCCCTGGGGGGGGATGGTGAGAAAGGGGGAAAATCCAACTTCCCCAAGTGGAAAATTCTTGATATTCTTGCAGGCAGTGGGGGCAGCCAAAGCAATAGGCCAAGCCCCCAATCTTGGGGTGTGTTCATATGAAACTTAATCCTGCAAAGGATAGGCTAAGCCTACTTAAAATTAGGCCTAAGAGTCACCCCCAAGAGAACCTCTTCTGTTGCTCAGATGTGGCCTCTCTCTCTCTCTTGGACAACACAGCAAGCAAACTCATTGCCCTCCCCCTCTCTACATGAGATATGACTCCCAGGAGTGTGGACCTTCCTGGCAACGTGGGACAGCAATCCTAGAATGAGCTGGAACTCAGCATCAAAGAATTGAGAAACTCTTCTCAACCAAAAGGGGGAAGGGTGAAATGAGACAAAATAAAGTGTCAATGGCTCAGAGATTCCAAACAGAGTTGAGCGGTTATCCTGGAGGTTATTCTTATGCATTGAATAGCTATCAGTTATTTAGTTAAGGTGTAATGGAGAGGCTGGAGGGAACTACCTGAAAATGTGGAGCTGTGCTCTGGTGTCCACGTTTCTTGAAGATAATTGTATACTAATATGGCTGTCACAGTGTGGCTGTGTGGTTGTGACAGCCTTGTGTCTGATGCTCCTTTTGTTTACCTTATCGATGGACAAGTAAAACATATGGATTAAAAATAAATAAATAATGGGGGAACAAATGTTAAAATAAATTTAGTAGATTGAAATACTGGTGACCGGTGAAGGGGAGGAGTAAGAGGTATGGTATGTATGAATTTTTTTCTGTTTTCTTTTTATTGCTTTTTCTGAATTGATGTAGATGTTCTAAGAAATGATCATGATGATGAATATACAACTATGTGATGATATTGTGAGTTATTGATGATATAACAAGAAGGAATGATCATATGATAAGAATGTGTTTATATGTGGTTATGTATCATAAATAAAAAATAAATATATTTTTAAAAAAAGTATTTGCAGAGTCCCTTGGGGGAATGGTGAGAAAGGGGGAAAATTCAACTTCCCCAAGTGGAGAATTCTTGGTATTCTCACAAGCAGTAGGGACAACCAAAGCAATAGGCTGAGCACCCAATCTTGTGGTTTGTTCATATGAAACTTGACCTCACAAAGGATATGCTAAGCCTAGTTAAAATTAGGCCTATGAGTCACCCCCAAGAGAACCTCTTCTGTTGCTCAAATGTGGCCTCTGTCTCTCAGCCAACATGACAAGCAAACTCATTGCCCTCCACCTCTCTTCATTGGACATGACTCCCAAGGGTGTGGACCTTCCTGGCAATGTGGGACAGAAATCCTAGAATGAACTGGGACTCAGTGCCAAGGGATTGATAAAACCTTCTGGATCAAAAAGGGGAAGAGTGATATGAGACAAAATAAAGTGTCAATGGCTGAGAGGTTCGAAACAGAGTTGAGCAGTTATCTTGGAAGTTATTCTTACGCATTAAATAGATATCACCTTGTTAGTCAAGATGTAGTGGAGAGGCTGGAGGGAACTGCCTGAAAATGTGGAGCTGTGTTCCAGTAGCCATGTTTCTTGAAGATGATTGTATAATGACATAGTTTTCACAATGTGACTGTGTGATTGTGAAAACCTTGTGTCTGATGCTCCTTTTATCTACCTTACCAACAGACAAGTAAAACATATGGAAGAGAGATGAACAATAGGGGGAACAAATGCTAAAATAAATTTAGAGTGAAATGCTGGTGATCAGTGAGGGGGAGTGGTGGGGATTATTGTCTGTATGAATTTTTTCTGTTTTCTTTTTATTTCTTTTTCTGAATAGATGCAAATGTTCCAAGAAATGATCATGATGATGAATATGCAAATATGTGATGATATTGTGAATTACTGATTATATATGTAGAACACAATGATCAAAAGTTATGAATGTTTGTGTTTGTTTGGTGTTTTTTGTTATTTAAAAAATTTTAATTAATTAAAAAAGAGTAGGGGAAAAATCAAAGATGATGGTGGAGTTATAGAGGGAAGTTCGAGTTTAACAAATGAGGATAAGTACTGAATCACTATACTAATATTTCTTTTAGTCTCCAGTACTTTAGAGCAGAAGGAAGTAAAGTCTAAAATTGTGGAATTGTAACCCATACCAAACTCTGAAATCTGTTCTACAACTAATTGTTGCGATGTACTCTGAAATTTATTGCTTTTGTATATACATGTTATTTCACCCAAAAAAAGAAAAAATGAGAGAGAAGGAGTATAGCGGAGAAGATAGGCTTAATAAATTAGTATGACTGCTGAAACATTATATTGATATTTCTGTTGGTCTTCAGTGTCTTGGAGCCACTAGAAGAAAAAACTGTAACCCATACCAAACTTTAAAATCTGTTCTAAATTTTAACTGCTTGTTAAAATGTACTTAGAAATTTATTGCTTTTTTGTATATATGTTATATTTCACAATTAAAAAAACATTTAAAAAAAGATATAATGGAGAGAGTCCAATCAAAGATGGTGGCTTAGTGAGGTGTGGGATTTAGTTCATCCTCCAGAGCAGCTAGTAAATAGCCAAGAACAGTACAGAACAACTGCTGGGGCCATGTCAGTGACCAGACATCCAGCATACCCCAGTCTAGACCAGCTAGACCAGCTGCAAGCCTCCCCAGAACCGTGAGTTCCCCAAGCTATGGTGGCTGGCACCCCTCTCCCACAGGCTGCTTCCCAGAGGAGAAAGGAAAGAGACTTTACTAGCAGCAGGGGCTGAGCACAACAAAACACCAATTGTGGAATTAATTAACAAATTCTGACTACTAAAAATAGGCCCCCATCTCAACTGAACCTCAAGTAAAAGCAGAGGTTGCTGGGTTTTGCCCTGGTACAGAGGGGGCAGGGCTGACAGAAAAAGAAAAAAACAAAACAAAACAGGTTTTTTGGCATCTGAAAAGGTCTGGACCCTGCAGGAAAGAGAGTGTACATAGGACCTGGAGATACACAGAGCAGCATACAAACTTAAGCTCTTAACTGGCAAACCCAAGGAACATGGGTCCTACTCTGAAAAGGATTTTTCTTTTTCTCTTTTGTGGCTGTGTTTCTATGGATTCATTACTCTTTGGATACAGCTGCAAGGCTTCTCGGGCCACACTGCCCCAGGCATAGGCAGAAACAGACTTGTTTGAGAGCTTCTGTCGATCCTGTGCCTTTCCCAGGAGAGGGGTGGGACTCACCTCAGGTAGAGTCCCTCCCTCAAGGAATTCAGACCACAGAGTCTGGAAAAGGGAAGTGATTAAAGCCAGCCTGCACCCTTTCCTCTGTCTCCACCATGCCCCCAGCAGGGAGAGTCTGCTGAAGTTAAAGGTACCACATCACCTTATGCTGGTGGGACCTGCAGGCAGACAAGCACCACATACTGGGCAGGATAGGAAAAATGCAGAGTCCAGAGACTTCATAGGAAAGCCTTTCAATCTGCTGGGTCTCACCCTCAGGGAAAACTGATGCAGATGACTCTTTCCTCCTGAGAAGTGACCAGTTTGGTCTGCAAAAAACTGACTGGGGTCTATAATACCTAAGTAGACCCTCCTAAGGAGGAAAGGCACCATACAGGCAGGGCAAGAAACAATAAAACAAGAACTGAAAAATTCTGATCTATTAAACAAAACCTAAGCTAGAAGACTAGAATAAGATGAACTGAATGTCAAAGAACAGATAGATAACAAAGTCACCCAGCAAGAAAATCCTAGGGAAAGAAAAGTGAAAAAAATCTCCAGAATAAACTAATTAAGGTAATTAAATGCCTAGACGCCAGCAAAAAATAACAAATCATACTAGGAAAATTGAAGAAATGGCACAAAGGAACAAACTAACAATTCAAATGAGATATGGGAGTTGAAACAATTAATTCAGAATGTTCAAACAGACATGGAAACCTCATCAAAAATCATATCAATGAATTGAAGGAGGATATAAAGAAAGCAAGGAATGAACAAAAAGAAGAAATTGAATGTCTGAAAAAACAAATCACAGAATTTATGTGAATGAAAGGCATGGTAGAAGAGATTAAAAAACAATGGAAAACTACAATGTCAGATTTCAAGAGACAGAAGATAGGATTAGTGAACTGGAGGATGGGACATCTGAAATCTGACAAGCAAAAGAAAATATAGGGAAACGAATGGAAGAATATGAGCTAGGACTCAGGGAATTGAATGACAGCATGAAGTGCATGAATATAATATTGTGGGTGTCCCAGAAGGAGAAGAGAAGGGGAAAGGAGAAGAAAAACTAAAAGAAGAAATTATCACTGAAAATTTCCCAACTCTTAAGAAAGACTTAAAAATTACAGATCCAAGAAGTGCAGATTACCCCAAACAGAATATATCCAAACCAACGTACTCCAATACACCTACTAATGTCAGATGTTGAAGAGAAAGAGAGAATTGTGAAAGCAGCAAAAGAAAAACAATCCATCACATACAAGGGAAGCCCAATAACTATATGTAGATTTTTCAGCAGAAACCATAGAGGCAAGAAGACAGTGGGATGATATATTTAAGATGCTAAAAGAGAAAAACTGCCAACCACGAATTCTATATCCAATAGCTTTCACAATGTGACTTTGTGATTGTGAAAACCATGTGTCTGATGCTCCTTTTATCTACCTTGTCAACAGATGAGTAGAACATATGGAATTAAAATAAATAATAGGGGGAACAAATGTTAAAATAAATTTAGTTTGAAATCCTAGTGATCAATGAAAGGGAGGGGTAAGGGGTATGGTATGTATAAATTTTTTTCTGTTTTTGTTTTATTTCTTTTTCTGAATAGATGCAAATGTTCCAAGAAAGGATCATGATGATGAATATGCAACTATGTGATGATATTGTGAATTACTGATTATATATGTAGAACAGAATGATCAAAATATGAATGTTTGCATTTGTTAGGTGCTTTTTGGGTATTTAAAAAAGTAAAATTTTAAAATTAAAAAAAAATAATTTTATATCCAGCAAAATTGTCCTTAAAAAATGAAGGGAAAATGTAAACATTTGTAGACAAAAATTCACTGAGAGAATTTGTGACCAAGAGACTGGCTCTGCAAGAAATACTAAAGGGAGCACTAGAGACAGATAAGAAAAGAAGCAGAGAGAGGTGTGGAGAAGACTATAGGAATGAAGACTATCAGTAAAGGTGAAAAGGAGAAAAATTAGATATGACTTATAAAATCCAAAAGGCAAAATGGTAGAAGAAAGTACTGCCCATACAGTAATAACACTAAATGTTAATGGATTAAACTCCCCAATCAAAAGACATAGATTGGCAGAATGGATTAAAAAACAGGACCCATCAATATGTTGTCTACAGGAAATGCATCTTAGACCCAAGGATAAACATAGGTTGAAAGTGAAAGGTTGGGAAAAGATATTCCATACAAATAACAATCAGAAAAGAGCAGGAGTAGCTATACTAATATCCAACAAATTAGACTTCAAATGTAAAACAGTTAAAAGAGACAAAGAAGGACATTATGTATTAATAAAAGGAATAATTCAACAAGAAGACATAACAATCCTAAATATTTATGCACTGGACCAGAATGCTTCAAAATACATGAGGAAAACAATAAAAAGAGTAATAGACACATCTACCATAATAATTGGAGACTTCAATTCCCCACTCTCATCAATAGACAGAACATCTAGACAGAAGATCAATAAAGAAACAGAGAATTTGAATCATACAGTAAATGAGCTAAACTTAGCAGACATATATAGAACATTACAACCCACAACAGCAGGATACACCTTTTTCTCAAGTGCTCATGGATCATTCTTAAGGATAGACCATATGCTGGGTCACAAAGCAAGTCTCAATAAATTTAAAATGATTGAAATCATACAAAACACTTTCTCAGACCATAAAGGAATGAAGCTGGACATCAATAATAGGCAGAGGGCCAGAAAATTATATGGAGGCTCAACAACACACTCTTAAACAACCAGTGGGTCAAGGAAGAAATTACTAGAGAAATCAGTAAATATCTCAAGGCAAATGAAAATGAAAACACAACTTATCAAAATTTATGGGCTGCAGCAAAGGCAGTGCTAAGAGAGAAATTTATTGCCCTAAATGCCTATATCAAAAAAGAAGAAAGAGCAAAAATCAAGGAATTAATTGTCCACTTGGAGGAACTAGAGAAAGAACAGCAAATTAACCCCAATGCAAGCAAAAGGAAAGAAATAATGAAAATTAGAGCAGAAATAAATGAAATTGAGAACATGAAAACAATCGAGATAATAAACAAAACCAGAAGTTGGTTCTATGAGAAAATCAATAAGATTGATGGACCCTTAGCGAGATTGACAAAAAGAAGAAGAGAGAGGATGCAAATAAATAAAATCAGAAATGGAAGAGGAGTCATAATCACTGACCCCACAGAAATAAAGGAAGTAATGAGAGGATACTGTGAACAACTTTATGCTAATAAACTAGACAATGTAGATGAAATGGAGAACTTCCTAGAAAGGCATGAACAACTAACATTGACTTGAGAAGAAATAGACAACCTCAACACACCAATCACAAGTAAAGAAATTGAATCAGTCATTAAAAAGCTCCCCAAACAGAAAAGTCCGGGACCAGATGGATTCACATGTGAATTCTACCAAACATTCAAGAAAAAATTAGTATCAATTCTGCTCAAACTCTTCAAAAAACTTGAAGAGGAGGGAAAGCTACCCGACTCATTCTATGAAGCCAACATCAGCTCATACCAAAGCCAGACAAAGATATTACAAGAAAAGAAAACTATAGACCAATCTCTCTAATGAATATAGATGCAAAAATCCTCAACAAAATTCTTGCAAATCGAATCCAGCAGCACATTTAAAAAATTATACACCATGACCAAGTAGAATTCATACCAAGTATGCAAAGATGGTTCAACATAAGAAAATCAATTAATTTAATGCACCATAGCAACAAATCAAAGCAGAAAAACCACTTGATCATCTCAATTGACGCAGAAAAGGCATTTGACAAAATTCAACATCCTTTCTTGTTGAAAACACTTCAAAAGATAGCAATAGAAGGAAACTTCCTCAACATAATAAAGGGAATATGTGAAAAGCCCACAGCTAACATCATCCTCAATGGGGAAAAACTGAAAACTTTCTCCCTAAGACCAGGAACAAGACAAGGATGTCCACCATCACCACCGTTATTCAACATTGTGTTGGAAGTTCTAGCCAGAGCAAATAGACAAGAAAAAGGAACACAAGGCATCAAAATTGGAAAGGAAGAAGTAAAACTCTCACTTTTGCAGATGATATGATACTATATGTTGAAAACCCTGAAAAATCCACAGCAAAACTACTAGAGCTAATAAATGAGCACAGCAAGGTGGCAAGTTATGAGATCAACACTCAAAATCTGTAGTGTTTCCATACACTAGTAATGAACAATCTGAGGTGGAAATCAGGCAAAAAAAAAATTCCATTTACAATTGCAACCAAAAGAATAAAATATTTAGGAATAAACTTAACTAAAGATACAAAAGACCTATACAAAGAAAACTACAAGAAATTGTCCAAGGAAATCACAGAAGACCTAAATAAATGGAAGGGTATACCGTGTTCATGTTTTGGAAGACTAAATATAATTAAGTTGTCAATTCTACCTAAATTGATTTACAGATTCAATGCAATGCCAATTAAAATCCAAAAAAAACTTACTTTTCAGAAATAGAAAACCCAATAATCAATTTATCTGGAGGGGCAGGGTGCCCCAAATAGCTAAAAAATATCCTAAGAATGAAAATGAAGTTGGAGGTCTCACGCTACCTGACTTCAAGGCATATTATGAAGCTACGTTGGTTAAAACAGCATGGTACTGGCAAAAAGATAGATATAGTGACCAATGGAATCAAATAGAGTGTTCAGATATAGACTCTCTCATCTATGGACAATGATCTTTGATAAGGAAGTCAAGCCAACTCACCTGGGACAGAACAGTCTCTTCAATAAACGGTGCCTGGAGAACTGGATATCCACATGCAAAAGAACGAAAGAGGATCCATATCTCACACTCTATACAAAAATTAACTCAAAATGGGTCAAAAACCTAAACATTAAATCTAAAACCATAAAACTTTTAGAAGAAAATGCAGGGAAATATCTTATCAATCTTAAATAAGAGGCAGTTTCCTAGACCTTATACTCAAAGCATGAACATTGAAGAAAGAAAGAAATGAAAGGGAACTCCACAAAATTAAACACTTTTGTGCATCAAAGAACTTCATCAAGAAAGTAAAAAGACAGCCTACAAAATGGGAGACAATATTTGGAAATGCTATATCAGATAAAGTTCTAGTATGCAGAATATATAAAGAGATTGTTCAACTCAACAACAAAAAGACAGACAACTCAATTACAAAATGGACAAAAGACATGAACAGACACTTCTCAGAAGAGAAAATACAAATGGCCAAAAGGCACATGAAAACATGCTCAATTTCCCTGTCTATTAGGGAAATTCAAATCAAAACCACAATGAGATATCATCTCACATCCATCAGAATGGCCATTATCAATAAAACAGAAAGTGACAAGTGCTGGAGAGGGTGCGGAGAAAGAGGCACACTTATCCACTGTTGGTAGAAATGTCTAATGGTACAACTACTGTGGAAGACACTGTGGCAGTTCCTCAGGAAGCTAAGTATATATTTGCCATACGATACCATTGCTAAGTATCTACTCAGAGGACGTGAGGGCAAGAACATTTACAAACCAATGTTTATAGCAGCATTATTTACAATTGACAAGAGATGGAAGCAGCCCAAAAGTCCATCAACAGATGAGTGGCTAAGCAAGCTGTGGCATATACATATGGTAGAATATTATGCAGCTGTAAGACAGAATAAAGTCATGAAGCATGTAACAACATGGATATACCTTAAGGACATTATGCTGAGTGAGATTAGCCGGAAACAAAAGTACAAATACTGTATAGTCTCACTGATGTGAACCAACATAAGCGAATGAACTTGGAGAATTTCAGTTGCTAACAGAGACCATCAGGAGATAGAAATACGATAGATATTGGGTAATTGGAGCTGAAAGGATACAGATTGTACAACAGGACTGATTGTAAAAATTCAGAAATGGATAGCACAATAATACCTAATTGTAATACAATAATGTTAGAACACTGAATGAAGCTGAATGTGAGAATGATAGAGAGAGGAAGCCTGGGGGCACAAATGAAATCAGAAGGAAAGATAGGCAATAAAGACTGAGATGGTGTAATCTAGGAATGCCTAGAGTGCATAATGATAGTGAATAAATATGCAAATTTAAAAATGTT
This sequence comes from Tamandua tetradactyla, assembly GCF_023851605.1. Classification (NCBI taxonomy): domain Eukaryota; kingdom Metazoa; phylum Chordata; class Mammalia; order Pilosa; family Myrmecophagidae; genus Tamandua; species Tamandua tetradactyla. The sequence goes on from NC_135333.1 coordinate 122,598,009, forward strand.
TCTGCATGAGGAAGGACAAAGGAATGTCAATAATGCAGGGTGTTGAAAATATATGGTAATTAATATTTTAAAACTTTAATGTATGTGTAAGACAAGCAAAAAATGTTTATTTGGTACAAAATTTATATTTTGAGTAGTGCATTTCCTAATATAACTTATGTGGACAGTTGAATCGAACACCATAGTACTGGAACCTTGCATAGGGTATGAGATTTTGTAGGTTTGTCCAAAGTGATGCCCAGATGAATCCCAAAGCAATTTGAACAGTGAATAGGGAAGCATTTGCAGAGTCCCCAAGGGGGAATGGTGAGAAAGGGGGGAAATTCAATTTCCCCAAGTGGAAAATTCTTGATATTCTTGCAGGGAGTGGGGACAGCCAAAGCAATAGGCTGAGCCTCCAATCTTGGGGTATGTTCATATGAAACTTAATCCTGCAAAGGATAGGCTAAGCCTACTTAAAATTAGGTCTAAGAGTCACCCCCAAGAGAACCTCTTCTGTTGCTCAGATGTGGCCGCTCTCTCTCGCGGCCAACACAGCAAGCGAACTCATTGCCCTCCCCCTGTCTACGTGGGACATGACTCCCAGGGGTGTGGACCTTCCTGGCAACATGGGACAGAAATCCTAGAATGAGCTGAGACTCAGCATCAAGGGATTGAGAAAACTTTCTTGACCAAAAGGAGGAAGAGCAAAATGAGACAAAATAAAGTGTCAATGGCTGAAAGATTCCAGAGTCGAGAGGTTATCCTGGAGGTTATTCTTATGCATTAAATAAATACCATCTTGTTAGTCAAGATGTAATGGAGAGGTTGGATGGAACTGCCTGAAAAAGTAGAGCTGTATTCCAGTAGCCATGTTTCTTGAAGATGATTGTATAATGATATAACTTTCACAGTGTGACTGTGTGATTGTGAAAACCTTGTGTCTGATGCTCCTTTTATCTACCTTATCAGCAGATGCGTAAAAATATGGAATAAAAATAAATAATAGGGGAGCAATGTTAAATAAATTTAGATTGAAATGTTAGTGATCAATGAAAGGGAGGAGTAAGGGGTATGATATGTATCAATTTTTTTCTGTTGTCTTTTTATTTCTTATTCTGAATTGATGCAAATGTTCTAAGAAATGATCATGATGATGAATATGCAACTATGTGATGATATTGTGAATCACTGATTATATATGTAGAATGGAACGATCATAAGTCAAGAATGTTTGTGTTTGTTGTTTTTTTATTTTTAATTAATTTTAAAAATTTAATGAATTGTTAAAGGCAATGCGAAGACTAATGTGTCGGCATGGAATAGCTTGCAGCTTTGCTCAAAAAGGGAATTCACACAGTCACACAAGCCTTCATTTTGTTTTGTTTTTATAAACTTCCTCTGTGCTCAAAAGAAAGATTTGGGAAAGTTCAGAAGACCATATAGAGCCCCTGATGGTGTTACAGGAATAGAGGAGATAGCTGCCATTGAGGGACAGGCATGAAATATTGCACACTTTCCCAGACCCTTTCCTTCTACAAAGCAAAACCTTGCCAACGGAGAGCTTAAGGCTCTGAGGAAGAGGCAACAAACCCTGTCACCCAAGGCAAAGGCAAAGACCCACTGTGTCTGTGGAAAGGATTGATGGAAAAATAAAACAAAACAAAACCTCTACCCCTGGGAGAAGGGTAGGAACCCTGGGCCCAGGATCCTATACATATAGTAAGCAGAGGTCTACTACTGTAGAGAAAGGGATGAGATCTCCTGCCCAAGACCAAGCACAATTAGAAGACAGAGTTCGGCTTCTGTGAACTGAGGGCTGGGAATGCTGATAAAGCTCCACTCTTACGGGCTAGATGCACAGAACTTCCCTAAGACTGAGGCTGGACCAGAACAACATAAAATACCTGACACAGGCACTCCAACCTGGTAGAAACTAGGTCATGAGCAGAACCTGAACTATAAGGGAGTCTGGGGAATATAATCTTTCTTTTCCAGACTCCAGGAGATAGTACAGCATACTACAAAATGTTTAGAATGGCATGGAATGAGCAATCTGCAATATCTGTTTAAGTACCTACTATGTACCAGCTCCTCTTCTAAGCTCTGCAGCAATAGCTGTGAGTATAACAAAGTCACTACCTGCATGGTCCATACCTCCTAGTTGGGGAGAAATAGACTAAACATCTAAACAAATAAATACTATAATTCTAATTGAGATACATGCAATAAAATATATAAGAGAAAATGATCAGGGCATGGTCCTACTTTATCTAGAGCAGTTAGAGAAAGTCTTTCTGAAGAGGTGACATTTGAGTTGAGACTTGAATAATGAAAAGGTACCTGTGGAAAGATCCATCTTAAGAACCTCTGGATAGAGGCAACAGCAAGTGCAAAGGACCCAAAGAGTATTTAAAGAAGAGAAAGCAGTCCAGTGTGGCTGGAGCACAGGGGACAAGGAAGACAAAAACAGCAACCTAATGATTATTAGGATCTTGTAAATTATGAGAACAAGCTTGCATTTTATTCTACCTATAATGAGAAGCTATTGAAATATTGGAGGGTTTAAAGAAGAGGAATGATATTAACTGATCTACACTTTGAGAAAATCAAACCAACTGTGAATAGCAGGAACAGGCTAGGTGAGTGACAATTTGCTGGTTTAGGATTTTAGCATTGAAGATATTGAGAGATGGTTATTTTTTTAATTAAATTTTGGAAACAGAAATTACATTAATTGTTAGGAAGTTGTGGAATGTTATTAAAAGCTAAGACTGTATAATTTAGTGAAACCTAGTGTGGATGATGATGATATGGTTAATTGTACAAATATAAAAAAGTTTTCACATGAACTAGAATAAATATATGTTGCTATTACAAGGTGTTAATAATAGGATAAAGCTGCCAGAAAGCAATATAACCAGAAATGGATCAGCTTTTATAAAGAGAATTTATTAAGTTGCAAATTTACAGTTCTAAGGCCTTAAAAATGTCCAAACTAAGGCATCCAGGGAAAGATACTTTGACTCCAAAGAAAAACCATTGTCTTTCATATGGGAAGTCATGTGGCTGATATCTGCTGGTCCTTGTTTCCCATTCCATTGCCTTTAGCTTCTGATTCCAGTGGCTTTCTCTTTAGGTGACTGTAGGTCCTGACTTGGACCTGACTTTATTCTGGGGCAAAACTCTGGGTTTCATCTCTTGCTGGGACTTCCCTAAGAAACAGGGGAGAAGAAGGGGTACCGCGTAGTATTAAGAAATGACAGACACAAGAAGTTAGTTAAGTGGGGCCAGAGGACTCAAGCTCATCAGGAGCAAGAGTCCCGAATAAAATTGACATCCACATATTTATTGTGTTCTTACATGGGAACTGCTTTAAGGAGTATAACAAAGAAAAATTATTTTTAATATCTGTCATGCCTGCAAAGCTACAAAATTTGGTTCACAGTTCCTGTCCTAGGAACTGTTTGTTACTTATCAGATGCTTTCTATTCAGCTCTCTTTGGGCTCCAGATCAGCATCCTTAAGAGCAGACTGAACATTGACTAACCTGCCTGAAACCGCAGAGGCAGAACTTTCCCACAGTAAGGCTGGATTAGATAAGGTGCATACAGGCTGGACCTCATTTCACAGGAGACCAAGGGACTGTGCCTCAAAGGTTATTCTGACGTGGCTTTGCCATCAGTCAGAGGCCTGCTTCTGGGCCCCAACATCTTCCCCTTTTTTATATTTTAAGAAGAGTCCAAGTGTTTTCCTGATGGCCCCTCTGCGACAGTGCCTGTCTTAGGTTGTTGTTCCCCTGAGGAATCTTACCCGTCATTGGCTACCCAGCCATCCTCCGGGGCCAAGCAGAGTAATGTGAGGTGAGGGAGGGCAATGCCCCCCAAGATCCGGTCTGTCTCCTTGACAGCTTATGCCTCCTGGCCTTCAAGTTGAACCACTGCAGATTTCAATGCATTTAGTTTAGCAACAAATTTAGAATTTAAATCCAAATGAATTTGAAAAGCTATAGAATTATTATGGACCAAATCATTAATAATATTAGCATTCTGAATACTTTGACTTAGTAGCAGTGATTATTAAAGCTACTAAAGATAATATACCAGCTATAAATAGTCAATAAGTCCAGAATGCAGTTTTCTTAATACCTCTCCTTTTTTATTTTTATAGTGCTAGCATGACTGAGGTTTAAGGCAGCAGTCCTTAATTTGAATTCACATTGCTTTCTTTGGACACATGTCCAGATTATGCATAAAATACAAAAGAGAAGAATTAATATTACTATTAAGCTAATAGTAAATCCTTCTGATGTTTTTAACCACATTAATGTATTTAGAGATTGCAGCCCTTGAGCAATCCCGTTCATAACATTGGTGCTTTGTAATAATTTTGGAATGCTCTTTTGCATATCTACTATGCTTACTTGAAGTTCATTAATATTTATAGTTAAATTATTTTGATGCCCTAATAAATGTTTTTTAATTTTTTCCCATTTTTGTCCACTTTCATTACACAAATATGGAGAAATACAGAAAGTTGTGATATTCCAATCGCACAATAAGTGCTGTTGCATTTTAAGTGATTGAATTTCATCTCCTAACATAATTACAGTTTGTTCTAAGCCACCCTATATGCAGATTAACTTCTTTATTTATATTAACCTGTTGAGTCCATACTTTATTTTCATTTTCATGCAATTTTTGTGTGTGTGTGTGTTACAATTAAATTTCCAGCAAGGATTATATAAGGAGGATTAATATATGTAGTTACATTATAAATTCCAACAATAATCCTCTCTATCAACGTAGCAAGTATATTCTTTGCATAATGCATTATTGCCATGACAAGATGGTTGAATAGACTGAGATGCTGCAACTAACCTCTACAAATCCTTTTGAAAATGTCTATCTTTAGTGTTAAGTATATTAGCAACAAACCCTCCTGGTTATTGAGGGTTGGAGCAGGAAAAGAAATGATTTAAATTGTGTGCCTGATCTAACACCACTTCAACTGATATTATGTCCTGAGGCAAAGGGTTGAGCACACTCAACACATAGAGGATGCTGGTTTTGGGTGGTCAATGTCAACTCCTTAATCCATGTTATCAATGGCTCGGCCTGCTGCTCCAGATTCATGGCTCACACAGCATTCTGGGACCCAAAATGGTCACTCTGCACCTTCTGGAAAAAACACAGACATAACCTCTTCCCCACATTAAAGCAGGATCAGGTCCTTTTCATTGACCTGTCTGAAAATCTTTCCACCATGCTAAAGCTGTGGGATGTGTGAGTGTTCTGGAAATATGTTTCAGCTAGTGTGAAGAAGATTTTAAGATTAAAAAAATTTAAAGTATAAAGGGCTAAAGCTAATTTTCCTTGAGGGGAGAAGGTATTCTTCCCCTTTTTGTTTTTCCAGCATTGATTTAAGAGAATGATGAGCAAACTCCTGTGGTGTGAGAGATATGAAAATTTGTACAAAATTGTTTAAAAGTATGACTTACATAAGCCAAGCCATTATTTGTTTTGAGCTTCCCCCAAATTGGCAGGTAGTAAAAATGAAAGCAGAGTAAGTGTCAATAGTAACATGTCCCCATAGTAAATGACCAGATTTTTAAAATGAATTCCATTCATTAGCAATAATTGGATTGATTGAAAAGGAATGCAGGAATTTTTTTTTAATTAATTAACGGAAAAAAAAAAGAAATTAACCCAACATTTAGAAATCATACCATTCTACATATGCAATCAGTAATTCTTAACATCATCACATAATTGCATGATCATCATTTCTTAGTACATTTGCATTGGTTTAGAAGAACTAGCGACACACTGCATTTTTGGTAATTTTTAAATTTTTGCATGCAGTTTTTATGATATTTTCACACGATAGTGACCAAATTCCAATTTGCTTACATGACTGGGCCCAGCTTGGTCCTCTGGGAACTGGCTAGGGGCCAGCCAAGAGGAGCTTCCTGGGACCTAGATATTTTTAATAAAGGGCACCTCCTTCCAGGAGGATAGAGTGCATATTTTAACTGTTTCTTATCAAAGTCACGCAATAGCAACATCAGCTGCAAGTAATGGCAACATCAGGTGAACAGAACAGACTCCACAAATGCATCTTTCCTTTGCATTCAGCCCTTAGAATCTGATCTGCTCCCGATGCAAGCCATGGTTAATTTGGAATAAATTTAGTTTATACATATATATTTTATATAAATACAGGACAAAGCACTAAAATATTTTGGCTAAAAGGAATTTAGGTATTTACATGATGTGAACACTATTAAGCCAGTAATAGATTCACTTATAGCAATATTACTTTAGATTAATATATTAAGCCACCTGGTTTGGGGCAAGAAAAGAAACATTTTTCAGTTAGTATAATGATATCCAGGAGAAAATCAGTAAATCGTTTCCAAACAATGTGATGATTCATTTTTTTATACAGCTAAGGACATGATAAAAGTTAACATAAGTTATTTTGATAAAACACAGGCTTCCTGCTTTTTACACTGGTTATTTAGAAAAGACTTTTGCAATTTTTTTATTAGAACAGGCTAAGAGTCTAAGAAAACTTTATTACTTTAATAGAGAGAAAACTAAACTTTAATCTTGCATTACTATAATATTTGATATTAAATTTTTAAAAAATTTATAGATAGACCCATTAAAATCTTTTTTGACTTTGACCATAATTTCCATTTCCACAAACCTTCGGCAACTTACTTTATCAGTTCAGGCTTTGTTTTACATTTTCCTCATTCTGTAACAGCTATTCGCTTTATCTTAGGACAAAACTATTCTCTTTTTCCTATTAATAAAAGCACATTCTTTATATTTTTCTTACTTAAGTCATTATTTTAAGCAAACATTTCACCACATATAATTATCAAAATCAAATTTGTTAGAATAATATCAAACACTTAAAATACTTTAGTTAATGCATATTTGAAACAATATACAATTTTTAAAAAGAATTTTCACTTCTTTAAAGTTTTTTGAATATATTTCTTTTTCAAATATGAATAGGAGCTAAACTCATGGCCAGTTTCCAAATTGCTATTTGCTGAGGACCTGAGTTAATAAAAGAAGATGGGGCTGCCATTCCCATCCCATGCTACAAGATTCTATTTGTAGCATTGGTATAAATTTCAGTAGAATAATTGTTTAGAGTGAACTAAGGTAATTTAACTTAACACTTTGAGTTACAACTGCGTACCCCTTAGGGGACCAATCCATTACAATTCTGTAGGAACCATTAATGAGTACTGACTTTTGTTTGGCATGGCATTGTTCCCATTGAATAGTCTCTGACTCAGGTGTCCATGTATATGAATTTTTGCATAAAGGTAGCCCATTAGGAACAGGCTCTGAAATTAATTTTTTGTATCTTGCTTTGCTAAAGGTATGGCTAAGAAATACTTTTTTAAATCTACCACACTAATTTAATACACCAGTTTTTAGGAATCATAACTGGTGTGGGCAAGGCAGATTATAATGACCCCATAGGTTTAATTTACGGCATGAACTTTTCTTAAATCAGTTAACAGTCTCCATTTTCCTGACTTCTTTTTTATAACAAATACTGGAGAATTCCAAAGATTATGAGACTCTTCTATATGCCCTGCTTTAAATTATTCTTGAACTAACTGAGTTAGAGCCGATGATTTTTCTTTAGATACGGGCCACTGCTCAACCCATACAGGCTCATTTGTTTTCCAAGTTAAAGGTATGGGTTGGGGTGTAATGTCAGCAGCAGCCCCAACTATAAATCTGGATACCAAGGCTTTTGTGGGAACTTTGTCCTTGAATATTTAAATTTTGTGAGGGGCTCTGAAGTGAACTGTAACCCTTATTTTTCGTTATGTGTTTTACTGTGGGAGCTAAGAATGGAATGTTAGCATATGCTCCCCATTGCTCTAATCAGTCTCTACCCCAGAGATTTATTGCTATGTCCAGAATATCAGACTGAATGATTCCTGTTTGACCATCTGGCCCTTTACAAGATAAGATATTGACACTTTGTTGAACAGTGTTAACCGTGCCAATTCCATGTAAAGGCTGGCTTAATGGCTTAATGTTTGCAGAGGCCAGCTTAATGGCCAGTATTTTAAAGCAGTGATAGTAATGTCTGCTCCTGTATCTACAAGTTCTTTAAAAGACATACCTTCAATTTGTATAATATATTCAGGTCTTTCTCTTGTTAATAACTCTTACTAATATTCTTCTTGTTTTCTAGTATTGCCAAATTCTTTTATTCTTTTCTTTCCTAAATGTTCCATTTTATAATATGGTAAAATTAATAACTGAGTAATTTAGTCTCCTTCTATAATTTGATATGGATCTTGTATTGAAATTGTAACTTGAATTTCATCTTTTTAATTCTCATTAATGACTTCTGTATGAACAAAGACACCTTTATTACTTAAACTACTTTTTCCTAGCATGAGTCCTACTGTCTGTGTAGGAATAGGGCCATATATTCTTGTCTTAATTTTTCTAGGATTAGATTCAGGAACTAGTATAATAGCTTCAGCAGTAGGTAAATCGATTGCAACAATCTTGGACACATCACTGGAGCGGGTTTTTTACTGGGTACTGCATCCACTCGGCATCATTTTGGCTGGGGCCCTGAGCTGGCCCACATACCCAGTTTTCCAATAACAAATTTCCATAAATATCAAATTGAGACCTACAGTGATTGCTCCAATGACAACTTTTTTTTGACCTTTAAAACATTTTCTGGGAGCATTTCTTCCTGATCTAATTTCCAAATTATCATTATTAGTTTTGAGACAAGCTCCAAAATTATTTTTAGTTTTACAATCTTTTTTTATGTGTCCAGGTTTTCCACATTTGAAACATTTCTCTTTTTGTGACCATTTTATGTTTATTCCAGTAATAGCTTCAGCTAACATTTGCATTTTATGTGATTCTGAACCAACGTCCCTGCAACATCTAAGATAATCCTCTAGATGTCCTCCAGCAGCTTTAATAGGGTGTAAAGCCTTTTGACATTCAGAATTAGCATTATCAAGAGCAAGTTTTTGTAATAATAAATCTCTTGATTCCACTTGAGATACTGACTTTTCTATATTATCTTTTAATCAAGCTATAAAATCAGTATATGGTCCATTAGTTCCTTGTAAAATTTTTATAAAAGAAGGAGTAACTGTTCCAGGAGGAGTAATTTGCTCTCAAGCTCGGATACAAGCAAGCCAAATTTGAACAATAGCCACATCATAATACTGCATTTGAGCTCGGACCCCAGCATGTGATCCAGTGCCCATAATTTCACTTGCTATGACTGGTGCTGGTGGCTGTGCATTAGCATTTTGAGCTGCTTGTTTTTTGCTTCATCTAATAGACATAATTTCCATTGCAAAAAACTGAGAAACATCTCCCAGTCCCATGGAATCAATCTTTCATACTATGCTAGTCCTCTTAAAAGTTCCAAAGTAAATGGAGAAGACATACCATACTGAGTACAAGCAGCTTTTAAAATTTTAAAAGGAAGAGGCACATGCTCAAATTGGTGCTCTCCTAGAGGAAATTGATCATTGGGAGGAATTTGAGTAATTTGTACTGGAAACATATAAGCTTCCAGATTCCCCTCTAATCGAGCTTGTCAAATTCTCACTGAGATTGTTGGTGCTTTAGGAATCGTAACTGAAAACCGTGGTGGACAGTCATTTGTTACATTGTTGGGAAGAGCAGAAGGAGGAAGATGCTGAGGATATTCTGATTGTTCAAAATAAATTCCTTTATGGGATAATTTATCTACAGAGGGTAAATAAGGAAATTTCTCAGAATGAAAAGAAGTGGTTTTTCCCTCCCTTCACATTTCATCTGCGGCATCAGCTAGCCTATCACTTTCATGGTCACTATCATTTTCATTTTCTGAAACTACTGTGTGGAAGTGGTTGTAATACAGCTGTAATTAAATTACACAAAGACCAAATAGAAGCAGGAATATCTTCCCCTTATTTATAAACCTTTATCACTTCGTGCCTTTGTTTAATTTCTAAAGTTCCTCTTTCTGGTAGCCAGTGACAATATTTCTGAATGATGCAAAATAACTCTGTGAGTTTTTCCTTTTTTACTTTCATCCTGTTTGCCTTTAACAAAGTGTATACAAATGTTTTATATTCACCATGTAAAGAAAAATATTGCCCCATTGTAACCCTGATTATAAATTCTCAGAACAAAACTTTTTACCAAGTTCTCAGAGTCTGGACTCTCCCTCCTTCTGGGTCCTGGCAACGTGACCAAATCCCCTCCAATCTGTTGGAGCCTTCTCTTCTTCTGTCTCCTGTTCATCTTTGTTGGTCCCTGTTTGGGCACCAATCACCGAGATTTCCATAGGGAACAGGGGAGAAGAAGGGGCACTGCGCAGTATTAAGAAATGACAGACACAAGAAGTTAGTTAAGTGGGGTCAGGGGATCCAAGCTCATCAGAAGCAAGAGTACCAGATAAACTGACATCCACATATTTATTGTGCTCTTACGTGGGAACTGCTTTAGCGAGTATAACAAAGAAAAATTATCTTTAATACCTGTCATGCCTGCAAAGCTACAAAGTTTGGTTCACAGTTCCTGTCCTAGGAACTGTTTGTTACTTATCTGAATGCTTTCTATTCAGCTCTCTTTGGGCTCCAGATCAGCATCCTTGAGAGCAGAGTGAACGTTGGCTAACCTGCCTGAAACTGCAGAGGCAGAACTTTCCCACAGTAAGGCTGGATTAGATAAGGTGCATACAAGCTGGACCTCATTTCACAGGACACCAAGGGACTGTGCCTCCAAAGTTATTCTGACGTGGCTTTGCCATCAGTCAGAGGCCTGCTTCTGGGCACCAACAATCTCTTAGCTTAGCATCTCATGGAAAGGCACAGGCATCTGCTGGGCTCTAGTCCCTTGCTTCTGTTGGGTCTCTCAGCTCCTGGTGTCTCTTGGGGCTTCTGCATTTCTAAACATCTGAGACTAAGCTTTTTCTTAAATGTTTCCCTATGTTGGCTTTTTTTAAGGACTCCAGTAAACTAATCAAGGCTCACTTTGAACAGACAGTGCCACATCTCCATCTAATCAAAAGGTCACACCCACAATTGAGTGTGTCATATCTCCATGGAAACAATCTAATCAAATGTCCGACCCTAAATATCGAATCAGGATTGAAGATCAAGGCTCTTCTGGGGTACATAGCAGTTTCAAAGCAACAAGGTAGTATATGGGGAAAAAATACAATTAATGCAAACTAAGGTCTATAGTGAACAGCAATATTGTAATATTCTTCCATTAATTGTAATTAAGACATTATACCAAAGCTAAATGTCAATAATAGGTGAATAAAACAAAGGGGCATGGGTTTTTTGGGGGAAAAAAATGGGAATGTTCTCATATTGATTGTGTTGGTGAATGCATAACTATGTGATTATACCAGGAGCAGTGGTATACTCAGGATGGATTTTATGATGTTTGAAAAAAACTGATTTAAAAAATCAACCTGCACAAAACAAAGAGTGCACCTTAATGTAAGCTATGGACTTCAGTTACTAACAATGTATAAATATTGTTTCATCAATTGTAACAAATTTACCACACTAATGAAAAATATTAATAACTGGGGGGGCTATATGCATGGGGGAGAGGTAATATGTGAACTCTGTACTTCCGTGCAATTTTTCCATAAACCTAAAAATGCTCTAAAAATAAAATTTATATATACATATTTTTTAAAAAGAGAGAAATTGTGGGCTGTTAAGAAAAGAGATGAATCAAAATGGACAGTTAGATATTTGGTCTGAGCAAACTAATCAGAGAAGCAACTATCTTCCTATGATAGAGAAGCTTGGGAGAGGAGCAAGAGTTCTATTTGAGACATGGTAAGTTTGAGATGCATCTAAGACATCCAAGGGGAGATGTGTATATATATATGTACATGGCAAAAGCCCAGGCTATTCCAGGTAAACACCTCTGCTCTATCTAAACCCCACTGCACTCACACACCACCACCTATTCCACCTTTTCCAGACCAAAGATACTCAGAAAACCTGACTCTGTGTGAGTTGCCCAGTAAGTACATCTGCAGAGGAATCAGAAACTTAGGGGTTGACGGGAACCCAGTCCCCCCTCCCATGAACCTCTGGGTAACCAGACATGTTACCCAAAGACCATGTCCTCTTTGGAATATGTTCCTTCTGAAAAGCAAACCGAGCATGCAGATCAATGTAACTCAATCATGCTTCACTTTTAACTTCTAGAATCTGCCAGGAGCATCTCCATTTAACTAGGAACTAAGATTTTATGCAGAGGAGATAATTACCCATGGCAATATTCTAGTTAGACATGAGGGAGAGAGAAACTCAAAACTCATGCTATCTGTGACCAAGGAGACCACACATGAGTGGGGAGGCAACAATTATCCAGAGGAAGGACCAAGGGGTGAGAAAAAGGGGAAGGATACTCATTATCCAAGAGAAATGGGACTAAGGGGAGGAGGGAGTTCACAGCAGGCATCAGGGACCACCAGCAGAATCACCTGGCCCATGATGCTACCTCAGCTCAGGGTTACCCAGGGAAACCCTAGCAGTCAGGGCCGTCCAGGTCCCCAAGGTTGGCGGCACAACACCAGCTGGAGAATAACTGTGGGCACTACAGAGGCTGAGACTTTCAGGTAGGAGGGAGGAAAAAACACAGCTTAAGCCTGTGCCCAGCAGGCTCTACCCTGGCTGGGCAGCCAGATCCCTCTTCTCCGGCTGAGTTCCCCACACAGGCCTGGGCAGACTTGGGCCTTTCTCTGAAAGAGCTGGAACCTGAAGGGGACAGGAAGGAAAGAGGAACCATGGGCAGATCAGGGCCACTCAAGGCCTTAGATCCTCTCTCTGTTGGGGGGAGCCCATATTTGGCCCTGAGCAAATGGGGGAAGTCAAGAAGAAGATTCTATATCTCTACGATTGCATTTTCAGAAATGTGATTCAGAGGCTACCAACCTGGTCGAACAGGGAGAAAAGCTAGAAAGGAGACAAGGAACCCTGAACAATTTCTCCCAGATAAAACTGCACATACTAGAGCAAGGCAACTGTGTATAAATAGAGACTATGCAAACCTTTGAATGCACAGTGTAAGTATGCTGTGAGGTGAGCTGTACCATGTCATATATGGTGACAGTGTAAAATGCATGTTGTTATGTGTCCAATAAGCTGTTATGTGTCTAATAAGATGTCTGTAGCAAAATAGTTGGAGTGAGGTGGTGGGTAGTATGTGCAGGGCCACAGGTTTCAGGGTGGTATGTAAGTAAGGTGGGCATTCATAGTCTCTATATTGTCTGTGGTCAGTGACAAAAACTTAGGACATTCTTTCGCAGGTGTCTGCTGATGAGCCCCCTCCCAACGCCAGTGCCCAGAGATGGAGCTGCCTGCATTCTCTCTTGCCGCCCCACCCACTCCCCAACACAAATACACACACACACATATCCCATGCTCAGCTCCCATTAATATAGGGGCAGAGGGGGTGAAATTCTGAAAAAAATAAAATAAAACAAAAGTAAGTTGCCTGGCCATGCCCCTCCAGACAAAATAGGGAGTTTTGAGATTTAGCCTGGGCTTTTGCCATGTACATATATATATATACACATCTCCCTTGGATGTCTTAGATGCATCTCAAGTTTATCATGTCTCAAATAGAACTCTTGCTCCTCTCCCAAACTTCTCTATCATAGTATATGGGAAACTAATCCCAAGTCAATAAAGTCTGTCTTTCCCCTCCTTTCCCACACCATGCCCCCTGGCCAGCCTCCAGAATCCCAGGCCCCTTGCCCCCAAGATGCCAGATCTACCCATCAAGAGCTGCATTCTATCTCATCCACCTTCCAAGAGCCTCACCTCCTGCATTCATGAATCACTGAACTGACCAGCCTTTTAACCATCCAGCCACACCTCTTTTAGTTCATCTTCTGTCCATCTAGCCCATTATCTACAGGTTCCTATTGTTCCAGCCACATACCAATCAGCTAATCAATTACTGCCTATTTCATTAACACTTGTTGGAGGAGTAGAGGGATTGTTTGTTTTTTCCTGCTTTAAAAACAAAATCCTCTCTCTGTAACCAAGTGTCAGTTACTCTTTGTACTTCTCTCTGTCTTGTTGTGGGAGGTTTTGGAAAAAATAACAGTGGTTTCAGGGATTGCATCAGGATATGTCGGACCAGAGATCAGAGAGGTATAAAAAGATTGGTAGAAAGGGGAAATTAATAGAGGCAGATGTGGAAACAGGTGAGGAGCAAGGAAGGGAACTGCGAAAGGCCAGGAGAAACTTGCCCTCTCCATTCTTACAGATGCTAAATTTTGAGGCAAAATTTAATTGGAGGATTGAAAGTAAACAGACTCTCGTAGTGGAGCAGAGGAGATGTGGGTATGGTAGGAAAGGTCTTTGTGTGGATGGACAGACGCAACAGAGTTCAAGCTTTACTCAAGGAAGGAAGCCAAAAATATATATGACACACTATAAAATTGTTCATACCCTTGGCTGGTATGATTCCATTCCTGGAAATTTATCTGTTAAATAAGTTAACAGAAGCAAAATGATGCACATACAAAGATATTGCTTGCGTCATTATCTACCACAGCAAGAAATGGAACCGCTTAAATTGCAAGCATATAAGAATGGTTTCTTAAATGGTAGTGGAAAAATCCTAATGGACTACTATCAGAAATGTTAAAGGGATCATTAAGAAGGCTGTATGGTCTCATGGCAAAATGCTTACAGCAAATATTTAAAAAGAAATGGAGAATACAAAATAGTATGTATATGCTATGACTACAAGCATGTAAAATGGGTTTGCAGTTAAGCAAAAACTTGAAGGAAATATACAAAAATTTATATAATTAAGGTGGTGAGATCATGGATGGCTTCTTTCCAAATATTTCCTAAATATTTTACATTAAAAAAAAACATTTCTAAAATTTGAAAACAGAAGGGCCTTTTCCATAAATTATCCAAGTGGTGTGGTACCTAACAACTATTGATGGGAATGAGGAGGGCCAATGGAGTCAGAGCCTCCTTGGGTTCAAACTGAATAGGTGTGAGTTCATCTTCCAGAAGTGTAGTGTGTGAGGCTCTCGGCCTCACTAGGGATAGAGTGAGGTTTGTTGACTGAATATTCAGGCTCAAAGTTACAATTCTGGTTCTGCTAAACACTAGCTGTGTGATCTTGGGTAAACAACTTAAACTCTCCGAGCTCTATTTCCTTATCTGCAATGATAAAATAACAGTTATTGCTAGATTGTTATAAAGTTCAACTGAGATACCACACAACGCCCAGCACACAGCAATCTCTAAACATTAGCTACAGAGTAAATGACTTAAAGCAAAAATTATGGTGAGAGGGCAAGTGAGAGTGGGATGGTTAGGGCCACAAAAAATGAGCAGACAGTTTGAGACCTCCTGTCTAAAGATAAGGATGGCTGGGCTTAGCGCACAGGTAAGCCCCCTGTGCGCTAAGCCCAGCTAAGGTGAATGTGGGTGATGAAATCTGCAAATCCTGGGAAACCAGACCTCCAAAAGACTTGAGCCCAGTTTCCTGTCTTTTTCTAACTAGTTGCCTGACTTTAGGCAAACCACTTAAACTTTCTGTTATTAGTTCCCCTATCTTACAACTGGGATTCACTCATTTAGTTAATAAATGTTTAATGAACATTTAGCATGTACAAAGTATTATGCTGGTTGTTCTGGTGATTGAAATTATCTCTTAAGACAGTTGCTAGCTTAGTACTTAAGAGCACAGGCTCTGGATTTAGGCAGACCTGGAATTGAACCCAAACTCTATCACTAACTAGTTGTATGACTTTGAGAAAGTTACCTAGACCATTTAGGCTTCTGTTTCCTCACCTACAAAATGGAAAAAATAAAAGTTTCGATATCATAGTGTAGTTGCAATGAGCCAATGATTTAAAGAAAGTTAAGCCTTTAGCATAGCTCCTGGCAAGGAGTAGACACTCGGGACATATTAGCAGCTAAGAAAGACCACCCCCCACATTCCCACCCTGTCCTGCAGGATCTTGCAGGGGAGACTTTACATTAATAAGTTTTGAGACCAAAACCAAGCAATGCCTCTTGAGAGAAACAGATGAAAGTACTTTCTTCAAAAACTTGATGGACTCAGTTTGAAATAGTGGTAAATGAAAGCGAGGGGTAAGGGGTATGATACGTATAGTTTTTTTTCTCTCTATTATCATTTTATTTCTTTTTCCGTTATCTTTTTATTTCTTTTTCTAAATCGATGCAAATGTACTAAGAAATGATGAATATGCAACTATGTGATGATATTAAGAATTACTGATTATATATGTAGAATGGAATGATTTCTAAATGTTTTGTTTGTTAATTTTTTTTAATTAATAAAAAAAAAACTTGATGGACTGTCTGCTACAAGAGGGGTTAGACATTCTGTAAAACAGTAAGAATTCAGCCAATACCAATATAATACTTTTCTTACAGGCACAGGAACCCAAAGCTAGAAGGTCTATCTTAATAGGTAGTGAGTTTCCTGTGACTACAGATATTCAGACACTGTACAGCATACTTCTGTAAAGTTGTAGATAAGATCCAAGTACTGTCACTGAAATGTATGACCCTAAAGTCACTTTTAATCCTAAATGTTTATTTCTGGATTATTTATTTCTTTATGATCAGGAAGAGCAGAAAAATCTGACATTTTGAACATAGAATCTAAGCTGAGGCTCAAAGTATGGGTGGAATTTAATAGAATGAGTAGAAACATTCCCTGCAGGAGGGACATTCTGTGGAAATGCATGGAGGCCTGGGAAACAGAGTCCCAGACTGGGGTAGCCAATCACAGGGGCCCAGACAACAGGGCAGCAAAGGACTATAAAAGGACTATATGGCTAATCCCTGCCCACTTCCCTCACAGGCAAGTGCTAGAATCTAATAATTTATGGGAAAGGCTCTGCAGAATCCCAACATAATTGGACAGTATCATCACGAATAGTCATAAAATCATGTGGCATTCTGCATCCACAGTCCATCCGAGTGTTCATTAAACACTCACTTAGGACAGTCCCTGAGTCTACAGGAGGGGTGCTACCTGGTCTCTTTCAAGCTGGGGGTTTAAGTCCAGGTAGTGCAAAGGAGCCTAAATCATAGCAGCTGTTCCATCCCCCAATCTGGAGGCAGACCTAAAGTGCAGTGCTGGAGTCAGGCCCTGGAACAGAGCATATAGAGCACGGAGAACAGGGGGAAATGCACAGAATTTGGAATTTGGAGTACCAAAACCTGGATTCAAGTCTCAGGCCTGCAGCTCCCTAGATATGACCCCAGGGAAATTACTTAGCCCCTCTGAAATCCATGGCCTCATCCATAAAGTAGAGATCTACCTCTCTTAAGTGATATTGAAAGGGATTGTATGAAAAGGGCTTTTTCAAATTACAAAAAGTGTATTTGTTTCTATATAAAGTTCTCTCTTTCTTTCTTGCTATAAGCTCTGACCTGGAGTGATGGCTCAGGAAAACCAGAACTCTACTCTGCCTGAATTCCTCCTTCTGGGATTCTCTGACCTCAGGACTCTGCAGGGCCCCCTGTTCTGGGTGGTGCTTCTGGTCTATCTAGTCACTTTGCTGGGCAACTCCATGATCATTCTCCTCACACAGACCAGCCCTTCCCTGCACACCCCCATGTACTTCTTCCTGCGCCATCTCTCAGCGCTGGAACTCCTCTACACCACCGACATTGTGCCCAGGACCCTGGCTGACCTCGCCTCCCCACACCCCAGGGCCATCTCCTTCCAGGGTTGTGCAGCCCAGATGTACATCTTCATTGTCCTGGGCATCTCAGAATGCTGCCTGCTCACGGCCATGGCCTACGACCGCTATGCCGCCATCTGCTGGCCCCTGCATTACTCCACCCTCATGAGCCGGCAGGCCTGCGTGGCCATGGTGGGCACTTCCTGGCTCGTGGGTGTCCTCACAGCCACCACCCATACCTCCCTCATCTTCACTCTGCCTTTTCCCAGCCACCCAACTGTCCCACACTTCCTCTGCGACATCCTGCCAGTCCTGAGGCTGGCAAGTGCCGGGAAGCACAAGAGCGAGGTGTCAGTGATGACGGCCACCGTGGCCTTCATCATGGTCCCCTTCTCTCTGATTGTCACCTCTTATGCCCGCATCCTGGGTGCCATCCTGGCAATGACCTCCACCCAGAGCCGCCGCAAGGTCTTCTCCACCTGCTCCTCCCACCTGCTTGTGGTGTCCCTGTTCTTCGGAACAGCCAGTATCACCTACATCCGGCCCCGGGCAGGCTCCTCTGTCACCATTGACCGCCTCCTCAGCCTCTTCTACACCGTTGTCACCCCCATGCTCAACCCTATCATCTACTCCCTTCGCAACAAGGAGGTGACAGGGGCACTGTGGCACATGGTGAAGAGGCAGGTCTCCTTCCCCTGAAGAGCATCTGCTCACTGGCTGACCGCTCCACAACTTCAGGCTCTGGACTTAAACCCCAGCCTAACAGAAACCAGGCAGGATCTCACAGAAAGATTACCTGGCAGCACTGTGGGAATTAGAACAGAGGAGAATCCATAGCATACTTCCTATCCCACTCGTCAGTGACCAGAGCCCTTGTCAGTCATGTAAGATGTCTACAAACTCACATCCAAGTAAGTTACCCACCCATGGAAGAGTTTGCCTGGCCCCTTCCATCAAATCTTCTCCCACCTGTGTCTGAGTCCCACTCTACTCCATGGAACATTTATTCTGATCTTGGCCTCCAGGATGAAGGAGTGTCTGAGGGTTGTAGTCATAAGGCAGCTACTCTCTCCTTCCCAAGATACCAGCACAGAAGGGAACATAGTTACACAAAGACTGAGGTTAGATAGCAGGATAAACATTTTTTCAGGAGATACAATGACATGTCTCCTAGGAACACACGGGAGTCTCATGCTTTTGATGCCTTTAAGACGAGAGGCAGCCTGTCAAGGATTCCAGAAGAATCGTCAGTTCAAGGGGAGAGATCCAGGGCAGGGGCTAAGTGGGGAGCCAGAAGCTGGAATCCACGAAAGCAATGCACTCACATCTCTCTGGTGCTGAGATGCCACTGCCTGGCCACCTCCCCTCAGAGCAGACCATGCTTCTGTAACTTTGCATCGCTGGGTGTCCTCCATAACTACATGGCAGCAGAGGGCTGATGTAAAAACAGACTATTCCAAGAAATGCCTCTCTACTCCAGCAGCCTCTCATAAACTTTTACCACTGCCTTACTCTCTGAACAAGAACTTTTAGAAGCTCTGGGTCTTGGTGAGGAGCCCCCCAACAGTTTATCTGCTCAGAGAGAGATGGGAACCCAGTCTTCCCTCTCACCACCCCCTCTGATCTTCAAGAAAGCCTCATTCCTCACAGAGGTGTGGGTGATTCAGACAGGGGAATCAGTGTATTTCTTTTCCCTTTCTAAGCCCATTTCCCACAGACCTCGCCACCCCAAGGAGGTTTTTTATAACTCTATGCCTTTGCACAAGCTGTTCTCTCTACCAGAAATTCCATACACATATCTTACTGAATTCGTTTCCCCCTAAAGAACTCCTATTCAAAGCTCAAGAAATTCCTCCTTGAAAATCCTTCATTTATTATCCCAAACACACATTTCATTATGCCTTCCTTTGTGTCACTACCTTTATAAACTTTTTTCCCAATGAATTGCAATTATTTTTCATAATTCTGAGTCCACTTCTAAGCTGTTCAAAACCTAAGGCAAGGAAAGAGCACTAAGTCCCCACCGTTCCCTAAATAGCTCAATAAATGTTAATTCATTTAATGACTCATTCAAGTTTAATAATGCTTATAGAGGTATTTCACATACTCTGAAGTACTGTATAAAATTCTGTATATTAAACTCCAAGTAATAACTCAGTCCTAGAGAGTCTCAGAAATGCAAGTTTGAGGTCTCCTAAATCATTGAGCCTGACCCTTCTTGAACTAGTCCACATGAATTCTCCTCTCTGTCCTTCTCAGCTTTGATTTCTGACATCAAATATAACTGATGGTAATATGTGCTACTGGAGAAGATGATCTCTCTAGCTTCCTTGTTCTCCTCCCAACCTGTATCATCAGCTTGTTCCTCCACCTCCTTTACTAGCACCCCAGACTAGGGTAGGGCCTGGAAAGTGAACACTTAACACGCATTTTGACCACACAGCATCTGACCGTCTTTCAATGTTTAGGAATTCTTCACTTTAGAAGTCTGGTGGGGAAAAAGACCATCTCCCCCTGTGGAGTTGAGAATGCTTCCCAGCTTTCCAGGCATGGGACCTGGATTCCACCAATCACATACAACTATGCCTGACTTTGAGAGCTGGCAAGGAGCAGTGCACCCTTGCTAGTACCAGCAATGACAGCCACTAAGTCTGGTTTCTGGCATAGCAGTGGCACCATTGTTCCCAGTGGGAGCAACAGTGGTTTCTTCAACTGGCCAGTTCATGCTTGGTAGTTATTCCTAGAAGCTTAGCTTCTAGCATGGCCTCCAGCCCACCCAATAATCTATTTTTTTAATAAATTATTTTTCTGTGTCGTCATCCAGACAGCTTCTGTTGCTGTCAAGGATTTTGACTGATATGATAGGTTTTGGAAGCTAGAGGCTGCAGAGGGAAAACTTAACCCTAGAAATGCAATGGTCTGGACTCTGTTTAGACACCACCTGAAGGAAATCCAGGGTCAGAAGACATCCTTAAACAAACAGACACAGAGTTAGGGAGCCATGACCTATGCCATGCTCCTGATATTCAGAGAATAACAGATAAAATTTTTGCCTTCAGTGGAAGTCAAATACTAACAAGGATATGGGGAGAATAGAGTGGAGAGAAATGAAACAGCAGAAACACATAATAAGAACAATTATAAAGATGTAAAAAGTGCATTGGAAAGTTAACGACTGATGACAGCTTGGGGTGTTTTGGGAAGACAGCCTGGAAGAAATAGCTCAATGCAACACTTCCAAATTTTCTTACGTCATACCACACGTAGAAAGTGCTAATATTTGAATGGCACACCAGGGTAAACTGAAAGTGATATGGAGGCATCTAGATAGGACATAATGGGGAAAAAAATCATTAGACTCTTTTCACTATATAAGAAAAAATAAAAAGTAAAGAAATAGGGAAGTTGTTAAATGCTGATTTCATATAAAAGTTCCTCATAAATATTTAAATTTTTTACAAGAAACTTGAGCTTGCTTCTGTGAATAGAATTTTTTATGTTAGATTTTTTGGTTGAAGAAATGTCTAAACATCTCCTGATCAGGAGCTTTCTTTAAGTGCTGATTTCTTAAAATGATAGTCACCATCAAATAAAACTGATCACAGAAGTGGGTGATAAAAAAATGCAAAACCTTTCTCAAAGCCACTCAAAATTTTCAATCACTGAAATTGCATGTAAAGAATCCATCAGGTCTTCCTTTCCTTTCACTAAAAATGGTAGCATCGAAATATCTTATAGTACTGACAAAAGATTGTATCCAATCATGCTCTTCTTTGGAGCTCTAAATTGCAAAATCTGTGTGTGTTGCTAGAGTAGTCACCACATGGCCTGCTTAGATACCACGATAGGGCAAATCAGCAGTTAACAGACCGAAGTAGCTGAGAACAAGTTACACATGAGAATAGAGATTTGGGCCCACCATGAGAGTAGAACCCACCAGGGGACCTCCTGGCTCCCCACCCTCCAACCCCTGAGGGCCACACTTGGGCTGTACACTAGTGTTCCCAGGAATGTGGAACCCCAACTGCTTCACAGCTGCACAGGCCCTTTGTCCACAGTAAGCAGCAGGACACTCTGGAGCCAGCTGCTGGAGTAGATATGAAGATGGTAAAGCATCTCCTGGGATGCCCTCAACCTACTGAGGCCATGCAGTAACTAATGAGTATCAGTCATTTTATCCACCACCTGTGGGAACCTTGGGGGTATCACCAAATTACACTCCCTTGGACATCCCCCTGAGAAGCACCAGGCAAAATGCAGTAGGCCTGGGGGTTATGTCCAATCCAAGACCCCACACATGCAGGAACCAAAGGCTAAAACGTTCCAGAACAATTCCAATCCACTTGTGGCCCATCAGCATGCCATGATGCACTCTTTGGGAAGTTCTAGTTTAATACACTCATTCAGAAAATGCTGGGTCAAGCCATGTGCCAAGATTGGGTTGCAAAGAAAAATAAAATGCAATCTAATGGAGGAGATAAGCTATCAACAGGAAATTGCAATTTTACAGTGTCATGTGGAATATATATTAATAAAGCAGCAAACACGGGATACTAGAGAGCACAAAAGAGAGGTCCCGAATCCAAACTGAGAGGGTCAGAAAAGACTTCATAGAAAAGGACATAACCTAACCAAATTTTTTTTACCTTTTTTTACTGTATAGTATAACATATATGCAAAACAAAGAAATAAAAAAAACAATAGTTTTCAAAGCTCTCTTCAACAAGTGGTTACAGGATAGATCCCAGAGTTTATCCTGGGCTACCATATAATCCTCTCACATTTCTACTAGTAGCTGCTCCAGAATATAGGAGGCTAGAGGGCTTAAATATATTTTTATCATCACAATCGACTTTTTTTTCCTTTTTTTTTGTGAACAATAACATATATACTAAAATGCTATACATTTCAAAGCGCAGTACCACAATTAGTTGTAGAACATATTTCAGACTTTGACATGGGTTATAATTTCACAATTTTAGGTTTTTACTTCTAGCTGCTCTAAAATACTGCAGACTAAAAGAATATCAATTTAATGATTCAGCATTCACATTCATTTGTTAAGTCTTATCTTCGACCATCATCTTTGATACTTCCATACCTCTCTTTAGGGTTGTTTGGGCTATGGCAATTCTAAATTTTTGATATTGGAAGGGTCTGTCACTAATATGGGGTAGGGAGATGGAGCTATCTGATGTTCTGGAGAGGCTGGGCTAGGTTTCAGACTTATCTGGACCAGGGACCCATCTGGAGGTTGTAGGTTTCTGGAAAGTTGCTCTAGTGAATGGAACCCTTGTGGGATCTTATAAATTGCTCTAGGTGTTCTTTAGGATTGGCTGGAATGGTCCTCATTCGGGGTTGGCAGGTTATGATAGGCAGCAAGTTCTACCTGAAGCTTGCATAAGAGCAACCTCCAGAGTAGCCTCTCGACTCTATTTGAACTCTCTCTGCCACTGATACTTTATTAATTACATTTTTTTCCCCCTTTTGGTCAGGATGTAATTCTGATCCCACGGTGCCAGGTCTGGATTCATCCCTGAGAGTCGCCTCCCATGTCACCAGGGAGACTTTCACCCCCAGATGTCATGTCTCATGTAGTGGGGAGGGCAATGATTTTACTTGCAGAGTTGGGCTTAGAGAGAGTGAGGCCACATCTGAGCAACAACGGAGGTCCTCCAGAAGTAACTCTTAGGCATGCCTATAGGTAGTCTAAACTTCTCCACTACCTACATAAGCTTCACAAGAGTAAGCCTCAGGATCGAGGGCATGGCCTATTGATTTAGGTATCCCTGAAGTTTGACACAGTATCAGGGGGATTCCCGAATGGTAAGGTTTAGTAGTTCCATAGTCTTTCTCCCTTCCCTCAGGAGACTTTGCCAATACTTTTTGATTAACTGGTTAATATATTCTAGTATATTTCCAGGCATTACAATAATCTATACAGAATTAAAGGACCTCTTTCTTACTCTGTGCTTCCTGTGTTTCAGCTGTTCAAATGAGCTGAACAGATAGGTTGAATTAGATTATGCACTACAGAAAATTTCAGTTCTAGGTCAAATAAACCTTTCTTCCATTGGTCTCAAACAGCATGTGTGGTCCTAAAATATAGACACTGTCTTCCTTACCCCATGTTCTGAATTACTTTAACCCCAGCCAGTTCAGCTTCATTCTTACCTCTAAATATCAGGTTTTATATATATACATATAAAACAGCCTCTCCAAATCCAGAAATAATAATCACCACTCTGGACTCAACCGTGTCTGCTCTAAAAGTTTACAATCCAGGCCCCTGTTTTCTTCTAAGCATTTTCTGAAGGTGACCATACCATTGTTGTTCTCCTGTTTCTGGCTTATTTTGTCTCACCAAGTGCGGCACATGTTCATTCACATCGTTGCATGCTTCACGACATTCTTCCTTTTTGTAGCAGCCCAACCTTCATTCATAAATATACACCTCATTCGCCAATCTACTTCTCTGTCAGTGCATCCTTCAGCCACCTGCATTCATTGGGCATCATGTAGAGGGCCCAAAGTCCACAGTCCATCAACATTCTCAATTTTAGATAATTTCATTGTTCCCAAGAGAAAGAAAGCCAATAAACACACCCTCACCAAACAGGAAATCTAAACCTCCTCTTAACTCTTGTTCCTCCCCCCATTATTTACCTCTGCTGTTGCTATGGTAGTGCTGATGATTTCCTTTTAAACATAGCTCATAGCATGCAATGGCATTTTTTCCCCCGTATCCTGGACTTAAACACTCTTTATACAAGAATCATACCTTTGAAGTAATTCTTACTAGAACTCATTTGTATTTCTAGTGTGAGTCAGTGGGACACGTAGGTCTATACAACCCCTTTCAATCTTCTTCATCTTCAATATGGTAATATTACTTCTAGACCCACTAGAGAATCACCTTTGCTCCTATCTATTCTCTTACATTGGAGTTCAACCTCATTAGCTAACAGTTCACCCATCTGTAGCTGCTATGTATCTCTAAGAAATATTCTGTATTATAAGCCTCTGCTTATACCTTTATGCTGGTCATATAAGAGGAATCATACAGTATCTACCCTTTTGTGTCCAGCTAATTTCGCTCATCCTTATGTCCTCAAGGCTCATCCATCTTGTCATGTGCTTCAGGACATCATTTTGTCTTATGGCTTCATCGTATGTATATATATCACATTTTGTTATCCACTCATCTGTTGATGGGCATTTGGTTTGTTTCCATCTTTTGGCAATTGTGAATAATGACCCAGCTTCATCCCACTGTGATCAGAGAAAATGCTTTGAATAATTTCAATATTTTTACATTTATAAAGATCTGTTTTGTGCCTCAGCACAAAACTATTCTCCATCCTGGAGAATGTTTCATGAGCATTAGAGAAGACTGTATAACCTTGTGCTTTGGGGTGCAATGACTTATATGTGTCTGTTAGGTCTAATTCATTTATCAAGTTATTTAAGTTCTCTGTTTCCTTGCTGATCTTCTGTCTGGTTGTTCTATCTATAGAGGAAAATCTTTTTCCATCCTTTCATTTTCAATCTATTTGTATCCTTGTGTCTAAAATTAATCTCTTGTAAGCAGCATATAGCTGGATTATGTTTCTTAACCCATTCTGCCAATCTGTATCTTTTAATTGGTAAGTTTAGTCCATTAACAGTCAAAGTTATTACTGAAAAGGTGTTTCTTGATTCCACCCTCTCAATTTTTTATTTTATTTGTCAGATCTATATGTTCTTTTCCCTTTTTCTCTTTGCATTCTTTAAGTTACCCTTAGTGGTACTCCTCAATTCTGTGCCCTCCTCCAGACCTCCCTCTCCTGTCTTTTTTTTTCAGCTGGCAGAATTCCTTTTAGTATTTCTTACAGGACCCATCTCTTGTTGAAAAATTCTTTCTGGACAGCTTTGTCTGTGAAAACTTTAATTTCTTCCTCAGTTTTGAAGGAGAATTTGGCTGGGGACAGAATTCTTGGCTGGAAGTCTTTCTCTTTCAGGATCTTGACTATATCATGCCACTGCCTTCTCGCCTCCAGGGCACTAGTTGAGTAGTCTGAACTCAATGTTATTTGATTTCCCTTGTATGTAGTAGGTTGTTTTTCTCTTGCTGCTTTCAGAATTTTCTGCTTCCCTTCAACATTTGATAGACTAATTAGTATGTGCCTTCTGGAAGGCCTATTTGGATTTATTCTGTTTGGAGTTCTTTGGGCTTCTTTGACTTGTATATTTATGTCCTTTATGAGGGTTTAGAAGTTTTTCCCATTAAATCCTCAACTACTCTTCCTAGCCCTTTACTCCTCTTTTTTCCTTCTGGAACACCAGTGATTCTTATATTTGTGCGCTTTGTTTTGTCTGTCATTTCCTTGAGTTCCCATTCAATTTTTTCCATCTTTTTTGTCATTTGCTGTTTTGAGTCTCTGAAGTTAGTTATCCTGTCCTCTATATCACTTATTCTTTCTTCTGTCTCTTCAAATCTGGTGTTGTGTGCCTCTAGTGTGGTTTTTATTTGGTCAACAGAATCTTTCATCTCTGTGATTTCTGCAATTTTTCTATTTATTCTTTCAAATTCCTCTTTGTGCTCTTCTACTGTCTTCTTGATCGCCTTTATGTCTTTTGTTATCCCATTTAAGTAGAGTTGTATGAACATCTTTGGTTAGTTGTTCCAATGTCTGTGTCTCCTCTGGTGTTTTAATTTATCATTAGGCAGGGCTATATCTGTCTGCATTGTGATATGCTTAGTGATCTTCCGCTGTCTTCATCACATGTAGATATCTTGATTGATTTACTTTGGGAGTTGATTTGTTTCAGTAGTCTAAGGCCTTGTGTTTGTGGGATGAGTGTGCAGCAGGTAGCAAGGCATGGGGTGGAGCACTCAGTGTGGTGATTTGTTTCAGGGCAGGTATGGGTGCAGGTTGAGTATGTCACACTGATGCTTGTGAATGTGGCACCCAACGGCCAGGGAGGATGTAGCTGAGCAGGTGCACTGGTCTGGAGGCGTGTAACTTTGGTGTGCACTGGTCTAAGGCACAGGGCCCTTTGTGCACATGCGTAGAGCTGTGGCAGTAGGTTGGCATTACGCCTTTGTGGATTGGGGGCAGACGTGACCCAGCTGCACAGGTCGGTCCTTTCTCAGAGCTAGGAAGTGAGGCTGTGGACTGTGTGCATGTGCAGTTCTAGGACTGCTATAAAGTGCAGTTCCCAGAGCTGAATGATGTGGTTAGGGGAGGGGGGAGGCTGTGTGTGTGGGCCTGAGAGTGCCATAAACAAATGCGCTAAACTCGGGGAGGGCGGGGTGAGGTTGTGCGACACTGTGGGTGGAGGGCAGGGGTAGCCTAGGTATGGAGGTTAGTTCCCGCAACAATTATGCGCTGGCAACAGCCTGCAGGGAACAGGGAGGGGGAGGTAATGCTCAGGAGGGGTGCAGGAAAGGTGGGTTGGGCTTGACTTGGGGTGGGGGGGTGGTGACTGGAGTATGGGGAATGGGAGTGGGTGATGGGGTTCAGGTGTGTGGGGTGTGGGGTGAGTCATCTGTCATGGGGCTGCACTGCTGAGGGTAGCGCCCATGGAACGCAGCCTGGCTAACTTCCTAGTCCCGTGCTCCCATCAGTGCACTCCTGTGGGCTCTGCAGCTCCGCGCCTTCACGACAGGCTCCAGCTTTCCGCCAATCAGTTCCTCAGCCTCTGCAACCCCGGCTGTCCTATGTGGTGCAGAAGGCTCTTCCAGGTCAGTCGCACTTCAGAATCGCCGCCTCATTTGCCCTCTTGTCCCTTCTCTAACTTTTCCGTGGAGCAGGGCTCATCTCGAACTACTCTAGTGAGCCATCTTCCTAGAAGTCTTGCCAGCTTAACCAAATTTTGGATAATGAAAATGTATCCAGGGGTAGAAGTAATACAGTGAATAGAATGTGCAAAGGCTTACAGGTGAGTAAAAGCACAGCGTATTCAAGGAGCTGCCGGTCATTTATTAATATAATCTGAATATAATCAGCAAAGGGGAAGAGTGATAAGGGAAAGAGGAGAGGTAGTGGCCAAATGGTTGGGGTTTGAGAACATTACATTAATTCCATGTTCTCCCCTTTTGGGAACTCTGCCAACTAGAAAATATACTACAGAGGTAGTTAAATAGGAAGCAAAATATCAGTTTTATTACTAATGAAGCCAAACTGGAAGACGTGACTTGAGCTCAAGGTCAAAATTATCTTCCTGCTCTCCACCTTCACCCCCACCCCTCCCACCCTCAACTACAGACAGAGGATCTGGGGAAATTACAGGTCACTCCAAGGAAGCCAGCCACTTGAAGGAGAAATGAGTGTGTGCAGCCTAACGCAGGCCAGCTTGATAAATTTTTTAAACTGGCAAATGCCATATTCATCATACAATCCAGAAAAATAATATAACAATTTTGTTAACTGCCTGAATGCCTCTATAATTCTTTTTTCTCTTATGTTTTTTGCTTTGTATTCTTTTATTGTCTTCTCATATGATGATGATTTGGGGGGGGTAGGAAGCGTGGTGCATGGACCCAGGGAATCCAACCTGGGTCTCCCACATGGAAGGCAAGCAAGCATTCTACCACTGAGCGACCCATGCACCCATGATGATTTTGTAACACACTTTCTACAGAGATTTTAAAAAGTGATTTGTCTCTAGCATGACTCATGCAATTTGCTTGGATCTTTAATTGGTCATTTCAAAAAAATTTTTGAACTTCACAATTCGTTAAGGTAGTTTTATGTAAATTTTTAGGACTTGTCAAGTATGGGGAAATTTCTATCAGGTTTCTTTCACAAATGAGCTGTAAAATTTCACATTTCAAGGGTTCTTGTGCAATGTCTTATCTTAAATAGTCTTTGAAGTGACCTGACTCACTAACCAGTTTGTCCTTGAGGTTCTCATTGTGGTAGCATTTTTTGGTGTGCTCTTTTTTTTTTTTTTTTTACATGGGCAGGCACCGGAAATCGAACCCGGGTCCTCGGGCATGGCAGGCAAGCACTCTTACCTGCTGAGCCACCATGGCCCGCCCTGTGGTAGCATTTTAAGTTTTATGTCATCTTCTTTGGTGTCAAATCAGCAAGAAATATAAACCTTGTTCCAATGTATTCATACATCCCTCTTCGTTAATTGGATGGTGTTCAAGTTGTCCATTGCTGCACAACATACCACCCAAAGCTAGGTGCACAAAATGACAATCATTTCATCATGTTCACAATTTCTGGAGATAAGGAATTTAGACAGGGCAAAGCAAAGATGGCTTGTCTCTGTCTGGGTCCTTGGCTGAGAAGATTCAATGGCTAGAAATGACTTGAATGGCAAGGAGCAGAATCATCTAGAGATTTCTTCACTCTCCTGCCTGTACCTACAATGATGTGAGAGCTGGGCTGAGCTAAGCCTGTTGACGAGAATGGTTACATGTGATCTTTCCATTCAGCTTGGGCTTTT
This sequence comes from Tamandua tetradactyla, assembly GCF_023851605.1. Lineage (NCBI taxonomy): Eukaryota > Metazoa > Chordata > Mammalia > Pilosa > Myrmecophagidae > Tamandua > Tamandua tetradactyla. Next base: position 122,627,184 of record NC_135333.1, read on the forward strand.
CACACATAGCGGCTTTATTCCCAGAGGAACTGTCCCAAGTGGAAACATCCAAGCAGTAAGGATTCCAAAGACCAAGACAGAAACTGCAAGACTTCTTTTAACCTAGCCTTGGAAGTCATCATTACTCCCACCACTTCTCTTGGTTATAAGTGCAGCCCAGACTTAAGGGTAGGGAGAATTATAACTGATCTCTCTTTTTTTAAAATTGTTATACATCTATTTTATTTAATCTAACACAAGGTATTATTTCAACATGCAATTATTATAAAATTACTGTGATATTTTATATTCTTTTTGGGGGGCACACTAAGTATGTATTTTACACTTACAGTGCCTATGATTTTGTACTGACCTCATGCCCAGTGCTCATAGCTTCATGTGGTTCACAGCTATCGTACTGGGCAGTGCCTACCACTCCAAACTTTTCTCACGTTATTTTCTCCTCATTAACAAGGATTCAGACTCAGTTATGTTTTTAGTTTCTTAGGCATACAAAGTTGCTTCTCACCTCAATGCCTTTGTACATATTGTCCCTTCTCCCTAGAACAGCTCTCCTGCACTTGTCATATACTAACTTCTTAAATTTCATGTAAGCTTGCTTAAGTGTCACATACCGAAAAAGGCCTCCCCCAGCCATCTAACCCAAGGTTAGGTCACTCTCATCTGAACATCTTGGTTTTTTTCTTCAGAGAGCATCCCATTTTGTAATTCCTTATTCATTCACTTGTTTTTTCTACCTGCCCCCGCCCCCCGCCATCATTACTAGGGAAGTATGGTCTGCACTTGTCTTCCTAGGACAGCCTGGTATAACCGGTCTCTTAATATAAGGGCTCAACAAGGCCACATTACATAAGTGCATGTGGCATAGGAGATATCATTGCAGCAATCTTCAGAAAATACTGTGTGTCAGAGATAGATTATCAAAGAGTTCATGCAAAATTTATCTCTTCCTCTTAATGTGTTACTGTATGATTTCAATTTTTTAGTACAATTTATTTCTCAAAATAATAATTCTCAATATAAGAAAAGAATTATTCATCTTTATTGCTTTTGTTTCATATTTCTTTATTTTCATTGGATTTTCTTTCAGTTAATCAACAAATAAATTTTGAAATAACAAAAGGAGGTAACTTCATGTACATCCAAATCAGATATCTATAATTTCTCACTTTTCATTGAAACAATCGAAAAGTCTTTTCAAATTTCAATTAAGCTGTAGTTTTGAGCATTACAAAATACCCCTTTCCCATCAAAAAAGAAAAAAATGAATTGTCTGTTCATAATTTTATAAGCTACTGCGTTTTCAAATACATTTCTGACAGGAGAGAATTTTTTTTTTTTTTTTTTTTTTGCCTTGAGTATGAAAATCAAATCCTCATAAGTGATGCTTGGAAGATTTTTTTTTTCCATAGACTAGCTTCTGGCTCCATACACTTCCAACTCTGTTTCTCATCTATTACCTATATATTTTCAGTGCCAGACACCATCCAACACATTTTTATTATAATACAACCTCTGACGCTGTGCTTTGGTGTCACAAATGGTGAGTGATATGGCACAGTGAGTAGAAGGAGTATTCCTAGAACTCATTTCTACATCAGGATAGCTAGCAACAATTTATCTATACCAAAATGACTGTGAACCACATAAATATATCCCACAAACTCAAACTTTATCCCCATCTCAACTCCACTTAGAACCAAAAATATCCAGAATCACTTCAACACCACCCAGCACAAAAAGAAATGTGATAGAGTGAAGTCAGAGAGGAAAGAGACAGAAGTCAAATAGATTGTGGCTAAAAGGCCACAGTCATTTTAACAATTTTTATAAGAACATATGACCATACAAGCATAATTTCTATGGCTCCTTCCAGGCCCTTGTAAGAAACCCATGAAAGTCAAAGGTACCAAAAGCTTAAGTTTCCCAGTAAATCCATGTCTAAGGAGGCTCTGTAATTATATCAATTCACCAAATGAAGAAACTGAGGTACCGATATATTTGAAAACTTTCCCTACCTAATGCAGGACGTGACAGAGTTAAGTTTTCTACTCCAGAGCCTACACTTTTAACTCTCTACACTGTGAATTCTTTCTATGATAATGTGCACTTAGAGAGAATAGGAAAAAGAGAGCAGACAAGGAGCTAAAGAGAATAAACAGATGAGACAGGAGAAAGAATAGGATATTTATTAGTGGCATAGAGAGGGAGAAGCAGGACAGTCAGAAAGCTACTCCCTCTCACCTGGATTGGGTACACAACTAATGAATAAGAAAAATACACTTTTCCCTACCTCATTATCAGAGAACACTTCAGAAGCAATATGCTTTCTCTTGGCAGGGATAGAATTTCGCCTTTCCTGTCTTGCCTTGAGGTTATAGCAACTTTCCAACTCTGTATTACCATTTAACCACAGGTATTTGATCATCTCACCATCTCATGGGGCACCAAATTGGTCCATTATATTGATGACGCTATGCTGATAGCACCAGAGTAGCAGAAAACAGCATTTACCCTAGATGTACAGTCATACCAGAGAGTAGGAGATAAATCCATAAAATTTAGTGGGCTTCCACCTCAGTGAAGTTTCTGGGGTTCTCAACATAACTTTTCAAATTTTAAGAACAAGTTGCCTCACCTTTTTCTTCCTACAATCAGAAAGAGACCTCTTATGTTTCTCTGGATTTGGGAAGTATCATATAGTATATTTCAGTGCTGCTTCAAACTACCTATCAGATGTTCTAAAAGCTAAAGCAAGAAAAGATTCTCTGGCTGGTCCAGGTTGCAGTTTTGTCACTTTTGCCTTCTGAACTACCTAGCAGACCCTAATATGCTCAATATCTGTGGCTCTGGAGCCTATGATAAGTCCAAGGTGAACCATAGATTTGAGAGACAAGTTTGTTTTAGGGGGAACATATAGTAAGTATCCTTTTGAAAAACTGCTATTGAGATGCTTGTAGGTGGCAGTACATACCAAAAGCCTGTCCATTGGACACTAGGTGATCATGCTGAACTTTATTGCTAAACATGAATTGGATGTAATGATCTACCCAGCTGAGTAGTCCCAATAACACTTCATCGATAGATGAGAGTAGTAAATTTAGACTGTATCCAAGCACGTAATGAAGTCCAGTTGTATCTGCCTCTTCCTCCAGCTAACCACCCCCAGTTCATTCTTAATGGGCCTGTGAAAAGAATGGTTATAATGACAGAAATGGAAGCCATGCATGACCTCATCGGGGGCTTCCGCTCACCAAGTTAACATGATGACAACCTAACCTGCCACTCACTTTAACTTGATGGTGAAGAGCACAGGTTTCAGGGCCAATGAGCTTGAATTCAAATCCAGTTTTGCTACTTATCAGCTCTATAATCTTGGAGAAGTTACTTAATTCATCTGTGTCTCAGTTGTTTTACCATAAAATGGGCATGATAATAGTATTTGCTTCATAAAGTATTTCACCGTTGTGAACGTGCAGTGACTTCATGCACGTAAAGAGTTTAGAACAGTACCTAGCAAATAGTAAAGTTATGAGTATTAATTATCATTGCCAGCAAACTACCTAAGCCTGAGTCCTTAACATGGTACTGTTCTCTCGAAAGACCATCAGCAGCTCCCTGATGGCATATGTATTGTATTGGATTTCCCCCACATCACATATAACATTACCTCTGACCAAGGGCTTAATCATCACAACAATCCTGTGAATCATAGAAACTACTGCAATCACTATTTTATAGATGAGAAAATTAAGGCATAAAGATGTTAAGAAAACTATGCAAGGTCTCATAGATAGTAAGTGACAGTCAGGATTTGATCTCTAGCATGGCCACCAGAACCACACTAAAGCACTATACCATATTATTACCCCTTCCTTCTAGTCAACCTTCCTTAGTCAGCTCCATAGTCTCTACCCCTAGACTTTCCAAAAAAAGGTGAGACCCTATTATATTCTTTGATGCCACTTATTCGCAAGGATCGACATCTTTCTTCCACCTCCTATTTCGTCTTTTCCATTCACGGTGGGGCAAGGGTTTCACAGACACTAAGAGTGGGTCTTAGGTTACACAAAGGACACGTTTCAGAAGAAACTACTCTATTTCTCAAGAGGCTTCCTTCTTCCTGAATGGAAGCAACTTGAACCTTCTACTTAGATCATCCCCTCCAACGAGAGCCCCATCCCTGCTTGGCCAGCTCTTGGGAAATGGGTTGCCAGGCTTAGCAAATGAAAATACTAAACATCCAGTTAAATTTGAATTTCAGATAAACAATGAATAATTCTTTAGTGTAAGTAAAATAGAAAAAGTGGTGGGATTTAGAGAGGAATCCCTCTAAAAAATTATTTGTCATTTATCAGGGATTAAAATCTAACTGGGCACACTGCATTTCATCCAGCAACCCTACCTGGTGACCCTGAATTAGGGGCCTCATTTCTCGGGTCTCACTTTGATGCCTCACATTGTACTTTCAATCCAAATATGTCTCACCCAGTCCTCAGTAAACTGAGGGGAGTGAGTTTATTTCTCCTCATCAGATCCCTTCTGCATCATAAGAATATTAAATATACATACCATCCCCCATCCTTCTCTTCCATTCAACTGATTCCTGACTTTTAGTCCATTTCTCTGCCCTGAAAATTGTGGGAAAGGGTCTTTATCAGACAGTACAATGAAAAAAATTCTTGTGGAGAGCAATCTGCCAATAAGTTTCAAAAACTTTAAGACTGAGCATACCTTTTAATTCCGTAATACTATTTCTAGAAGTTTCTGTTAAGGAAGGTACAAGATTAGTATACAAAACTGTAAGTGCAATAATACCTATCAGCAACATTTATAACAAAAATGAAAACAACATCCAGTAATAGGAGGATGCTTAAAATTGTAGTACATCATATAGGAGGTGTTCTAGTTTGCTAGCTGCCAGAATGCAATATAACAGAAACGGAATGGCTTTTAATAAAGGGGAATTTAATAAGTTGCTAGTTTATAGTTCTAAGGTCGAGAAAATGTCCCAATTAAAACAAGTCTATAGAAATGTCCAATCAAAGGCATCCATCCAGGGAAAGATACTTTGGTTCAAGAAGGCTGATGAAGTTCAGGGTTTCTCTCTCAAGTGAGAAGGCACATGGTGAATACAGTCAGGGCTTCTCTCTCAGCTGGAAGGGCACATGGTGAACACGGCCGTCATCTGCTAGCTTTCTTTTTTTTTTTCCTGGCTTCTGGTTTCATGAAGCTCTCCAGAAGGGGTTTTCCTTCTTCATCGCCAAAAGTCGCTGGCTCGTGGACTCTCTGCATTGTGATGCTGCGGCATTCTCTACTCTCTCTGAATCTCTTACTCTCCAAAATGTTTCCTCTTTTATAGGACTCCAGAAACTTATCAAGACTGACCCCAATGGGTGAAGACATGCCGTCATCTAACCCAGTTTAACAACCACTCTTGACTAAATCACATCTCCAGGGAGATGATCTGATTACAGTTGCAAACATACAGTATTGAATAGGGATTATTCTGCCGTTATGAAATGGGATTTTGATTAAAACATGGCTTTTCTAGGGTCCATATCCTTTCAATCCAGCACAGTAGGAGACTATATGACTACAAAAATCATGTTTTAGAAGCCTCTACTAATACGATAAAGTATTATGATATAGTTTAATAAAGTGAAAAATAAAGGTTACAGAGCAGTTTGGACAATAATTCCATTTTCAGGTTTTTTGTTTGTTTGTTTTTTTACATAGACAGGCACCGGGAATCGAACCCGGGTCCTCTGGCATGAATGCTTGCCTGTTGAGCCACCGTGGCCCGCCCTCAGCAAAAGGAAAACTGGCTGGAATACTTTCCAAAGGACATAATTAACACCAAAATGTTAACAGTCATTTACTTTTTTTCTGGGTCCAAAATTCTCTGCAATTAACCAGCATTACTTCTGTAAATCAGAAAAGGAAAGCAATGCCATTTTAAAGGCCCTCGTTTATTGTGGCTTGGGAGCGATCTCCCTGCTTGTGCTGTTCCCTCCTGGGCTTACTGCTGAAGGAGAGTTCATGTAGCAAGAACTGGCTTCCCAAGAAAGCTAAAGTGGTGCTGGCTCCCTCTGGCCAGCAACTTCAAATGGACTCCAAGTAGAAATGGTGGGCAGATTGCCAGAAACTAAAGAGGCTCCATTTGGGGATTCCAGGGGCCAGATCGGGCCTTCCGGTCAGAGTCAGGGGGAAGAAATGGGTGTACATGTCTACCGAGCTGAGAGCAGAACCTAGGGCCAGAGAAGGAAATAAAAAGTAATACCACCAGTGGGTGAAAAAGAAGCCGAGTAGGGAATACCAACTACTCAGGGATCCAAGCAAGAAGTTTTAAATCAGGAGCAGAGTAACTGGGCAAATGAGACCAAAAGCCTCACTGAGCAAAATTCAGCACCTGAGCTGCCAAAGCCAGACCAACTGCTCCCTGACCCTGTGCCCTTCCTGGGGCCTCAGACCCCAGATCAAATCTCACGCCGGAAGTAAAGGAGTTCTTCTTGCACCAGAGATTGCTGATGTGGGGGAGAAAGACTCACAATGAGGAAGCTCAGAGGAGCAATGTCTCCAGGAATCAGAACCCAAGAACGTGCCCTGAGCCTCGGGAAAGACCAAAAATTAACCTGCCTTCCCCCTCAACTTTCTCTCAAGAGCACATTTCCCCAGTTCACCTCAGGTCAAGGCCATAGGAACAGACCCCAGAAGCAGAGCTCTGAGCGGGTCAGGGAAGCCCACATCTCTGTGGGGCTGCAGGTCACAGCTTCTTCCTCCTCCTTGAAAATGTCCAAGGCTCTCCCAGGACTCAGGAGGATCAAGGACTCCGAAGATGTTTCTTCATCCGCCGCCTCACGGTCCCTGTCACATCCTTGTTCTTCAGAATGTAGAAAAAGAGGTTGAACGTGGGGTGAGAACTGTGCAGAAAAGGGCTAGGATCTGGTCCACCATCCTGAGAGGAGTCTGCTGAAAGCCTCGTGATAGGCAACGGTCCCAGTCCCAAAAAAGGGAATGATCACAAACAGGTCGGAGGGACACTTAGAGAAGATGTTTCAACATTCCTGGGATGTCGCAACCCCAAGGATGGTGGCAAGGAGACAGGCATAGGAGGCCATGATCAGTAAGAAAGGGGTCAGGGTGGAGGCTACCAAGATGGCAAGATTCCTCACTTCACTTCAGAAGCTCGCCCTCACCAGTCTCAGCACAGACAGGATGTCACACAGGAAGTGATGGATGGTGTAGGCACCGTGGATGGGCAAGGTGAGGATAAAGAGGGAGTGGGTGGTGCCGCTGAGGACGCCCAGGAGGTGGGAGGCCCCCACCTTGCTTACACAGGCACACCCCGGCTCGTCAGGGTGCTGGAATGCCGGGGCCGGCAGGTGGCAGCTTAGCACTCGCAGGCCCCGGCAGCGAGCGAGCCCCATTGGTGATGCCAATGACGGCAAAGAAATACAGCCGCGTGAAGCATCCAGCAGGTGGGATGGTGGGGCTGGAGGAGAGGAGATCACCAGCATCCTGGGCACGATGGCGGTGGGGCCGAGGCTCTCCACTGCGAAGTGGCGGAGGAAGAAGTACGTGGGCAAGTGCAGAGGGGGATCTGCCAGGGTGAGGCGGATGAGCAGGCAGTTGCCCAGGAAAGCGAGCGGGTAGATGCAGAGCACCCCCAAAACTCGATGATCCCCAGCAAAACAAACTCATTACTGCTGTGCCGTTGCCAGCCCCCACGGCCACTAGGCCAGCCTGGAGGAAGGAGCCAGGGGAGGGCTCATGAAGCCCCAGGGACCAGCCACGCTAAGAAAGAGGCGCCGACGACAGCAGGAAAGACGTGGGACAGTCCCCAAGCACCTGTCGGCTCTCAGGCCTGGGACGGATGAGCAGCTGGGTGGCTGGAAGGCACCTCCCAGAAAACCCCTCACCAAAGAAAAAAGATAAAATTGAGGAACGGCAGACCTTTCCTCAAGGTCGGGAACTAGATGGACACCCAGGAGGTTTGTTCCACTCATCTGCAGCTCTGGGAGCAGAGCTAGGGCAGGTAAGGCAGCTTCCCTTGAGAGAGTGTTTAAAATATGGACAGAAATGTGGGGGAGCAGACAGAATAAATAAAGCTTGTCAGAAGGAGTACAGAAGAAAAATGGATCCACCAGGAAGCAGAGAGAGAGTGGGAGTAAGAGCAAGAACAAAAGAAAGAGAAGACACAGGATCAGAGACTGCAGAGAGGACAGGAGGGGCTTTTGCTTACAGAGCCGGTCCCCACGGCCCTCAGGTTGTCCCTCCTCACCAGCACATCACAGCAGCTCAAGCATCCCAAAAGCCTGATTCCCAAAGCAAAGGATGGGGAGGAAAAGTAGACAAGGAAAGGTGAAGAGGGAAAAAGGAAGTTTTGCCCGGGACCACCAGAAAGAAGGAATCAGCTTCCTCCTGCCCCATCACTCTGCCTAAGGTCCTCTGGAGTCCCTGCTGTGAGCCTGGTGTCTGGAGGGGCCACCCCAAGGACAGCAGAGAGGCACAATGCAGAGAAGCGTGGGGTACCCACAGCCAAGGCCGAAATGGAGCTGGGCTCCGAAACCAAGCGTTCTAACTCCCCGGCCCTTTTCCATCTGCTTCCCTGCTCAGTCCACTGCCCCAAGGGCTACCTTCAGCCTATGGCCAGTTCCCAAAATCAGTCCCTTGGCTTCTTCTTCCCAGGGCCCCCTGCCAGAAAAGAGAGAAAGCACTTTTTTAAAATCCTTTAGTAAAGCAGTTCTAATTTTCAAAGAAAAGAAACTGATGAAACAGCATCAAGTTTGACTTCTGGGAGAACTTCCCCACCCAACCCAGAGGTTCAATCCCCTCCCCAGCTGCTGAGGGAAGCTTCAGTGTTCCCTGAACTTTAGAAAAAGGAAATGCTGCCTAGACATCATCTGGGGCCAATGACTTCCCCCATAGTAAGGGATGATAGAGATGACCCAAGAGACTAATAGGGCACTAATGGCTCAACAAATAAACACCAGACAGAAATCACAGTTCCTTCAAATTACTTGTACCCCTTAGCAGGGAAAGAAGCAGTCTTCATTGCTACAGATTCACTTCCTGTTTGGTAATCTATGAGAATCCTTCAAATTCAAGGGAATCTTTTGTTTGTTTGGGTTATTTTATTGCATAGGTTGCAAAAGTTTATTAAAAATTCCAAATAATTTATACAGATCCTCTTCCTCCAAGGAGGTGGGGTATAATTCCCCATTCCTTCAGTGTGGCCTGTACATAGTGACTTCCTGGAAAGAGGGGGAACGAAGAACTTACAGTGGAGCAACCTGAAAAACCACTCCCCCGGTTAGGTGTCCAGGCCAGCACAGTGATAAATCATGTTATTAGCATGCACCCTTGATATGACATGATGAGAAAGACTCATTAACAGATTGAACAGTATCCCCCCAAAATTCACGTCCACCCAGAATCTTAGAATGTAACCTTATTTGGAAATAGAGATTTGAGATATAATTCGTTAAAGTTAAGATGAGATGATACTGGATTGGAGTGGGCCCTAATCCAATGACTGATTTCCTTATAAAAAGAGGGAAATTTGGACCCAGACACAGAGAGAACGTTATAGGAAGACACAGAGACTCATAGGGAGAATGCCGCAAGACAACAGACGCAGAGATTGGAATGATGTAGCTGCAAGCTAAGAAATACTGACGAGTGCAGCAACAACCAGAAGCTAAGACAGACAGACCAGCTTCTCCCTCAGAGCCTCCAGGAGGAACCAACCTTGCTGACATCTCAATTTCAGACTTCTAGCCTCCAGCACTGTGTGAGAATAAATCTCTGTTGTGGGTAGCCACCCAATTTGGGGTCATTTATTATGACAGCCCTAGGAAGCTAATAGTTGGCACTATGCTTCTGTGGCCTTCATCTCAAAAACCCATAACCCCAGTCTAATTATGAAAAAAAAAATCAGGCAAATTCCAATAGAGGGCATCTTACAAAATGCCTGACCAGAACCCCTCAAAACTGTCAAGGTCAGCAAAATTATGGAAAGTCTGAGGTACTAAGGAGAAATGACTTAACACGTAGGTAATATAGTATCCTGGAACCAAAAAAAAAAAAAAAGACAGGGGGTAAAACTAAGGAAATCTGAAATGAAGGATAAGCTTTAGTTAATAATGCATCAAAATGGGCTCATTAATTGTGACAAATGTACCATAATAATTTAAGATATTACTAACAGGGAAAACTAAATATGGGATATATAGGAACTCTATATGCTATCTTTGCAATTTTTTTCTAAACTGAAACTACTCAAAAATAAAACTTTTTTAAGTTTATTTATTGATGTGGAATGATGTTCACAATGTATTATTAAGTGATAAAAGCAATGTAAAAAAAGTAAATTCGCATAAAATATATATTCAGATAGACTGATAAACAGACAAAGAGGGATACACCAAAGTACTAACAATGAGAGTCTCTGGATGAAATGGATTTGGGGTGTTCATTATGTTCTTTCTGTTTTTTTGTGGGGTTTTTTATTTTTTTTTTTATCTATTGATTATGCAATAGAAAAAAATAATATATAAGACTTTAAAAGTAAAGAATTTGTTTCAACTTACTTCAATGTTTTCAAATGTATACAATTTATTTTTAACCAATTATGCCCACTTTAAGCCCTTGCAAATATTTTTCAAGATTTTGAAATTAATTTCAAGATTAAAAAATATTAATCAACAGTTTAATTTTGCAAGTTGGTCAATAGTGAATATTTCCAATTGTCTATGCAAATTTTCAAGCATATGCATCATAGAAAGACTACGAACAGAATGCAGAGTGATGGGCCTGAATATTCCTGTAGTTTCTGATTAAAATGCATTTTAAATAAAAACAGGAGGGGGGATAGTCTGATAAATGAATCTAAAAGGTCAGACTTTTCGTGAGGGACGCAGGTCTGAAGTTGGTTTAAATGGGATCACATCGCCCTCGTGTGGTGAATCTCTAAACAGCCACTTTTCATGTGCCCTTTTCATGAAGTGGTGTGTGAGATGATTAAAGGAAGAGGCCTTGAAGATCTTCTACTCGTCCAAACTCTTCAGTCCACAGACGAGAAATCTGGAGTCTAGAAGAGCTAAATAAATTACCCAAGAGCACTCGATGAATTAATGACAGAGCTAGAACCAGTAATCATAAGCATCATTTAAAGAGCACGACAGTTATATAAATGACCTCATTTAATCCTTATACAATGAGGTGCGTAAAAGTAATCACATTCTATGTGATGAGGAAGCTGGGGTGAGAGAAATTAAATGTATTGTCCAAGTTTACATAGCCCGACAGCCACAGAGCCAGGGCACAAATGCAGTCTTTCTACCCACAAAGCTGGTGTAACTAAACACCATGACCCGCCCCCCCACTTATCTTTGGACGTCCAGATCACAGAAGGATGATGTCCTGTAGACACCTGCTCTAATCCCGACCTGTTACAGAAGACGAAACAGAGGTGAAAGGGGATACGACTTAGTCACAGTCACCACAGGTCAGAGCTAGGTCTGAAACCCATGGCTCCGGGTCCTGTCTACTGCCCTCTCTGGGTCTTTGTTGCACCAACCCATCTCCTGTGACTCTGTGCACACTTTCGTGTGTGTGTGTGTGTGTGTGTGTGGTATGTGCATGTGAATTGCATACATGTGTGTGCATGTATATATATATATCGCAGGGACAACCCTACCCTTAGGAATGGTGGCCAGGAAAGCCCCAGAGAGCTTCTCAGATTAGCACCTATCACTTTGAAGAGCCATTAAGACAGATACAGGGTCCAAAGAGTTTAGGGAAAGGAAGGGGCCATTGATAATGTAAGGTACCTCACCCGGGTCCTTGAGGGCCTGAGGGTGCTTCAGTGTATGCAAGAGGCTAGGGATGTACTTCCCTGCAGTCCAGCATGCAAGGCCCAGAGGGCCACAAGAGGCCTCCAGAGTGTCAAATCACAATCCCCCTTCTCCCCCCAGGTCAGGGAGTCTAGGGAACTAAAAGAGAGACCTCGTCCATGCTCCTGCCCCAGCAGCAGAATTCAGTGTCTGGGTCTCCGTATGGAGCCTGGGGAGGAGGAGCAGGCCACTAAAATAGAAGCAGAGGTGGTGCAAGGAAGGGAAAGCACGGCCAGAAACAATGGACACAACTTTCCCGAGGCCCCAAGAGGGTACCTAAATGCCAATGTCCTCGATGGCAGAGCTCCTCAGGTTGTGAGGCAGACCAGGACAGAGGCCACAGGCCCTGTGAAGACAGACACTCTGATCCAAATTGGACCTGTGAGGATGAGGTGATTTCCACCAAACCAGATTCAAGAAGTTTGACCTGGTTCTCCCAGAGAAACCAAATCACCTCTCGTGGCCTTCTATGCTACATGGGCTTCTATGTTTGAAAATTGAGTGACTTAAACATTCATTATCGCATGATTGCTGTGCGTCAGGAATCCAGAGCTTGGCTTGGCTGGGTGCCTTTGACTCTCACAAGACTGACATCCAGACATCTGCCAGGGCTGCCCCATCTCAAGACTCTGCTCAGGGAGGATGTGCCCCCAAGCTCGCTTGCAGGGCTGTTGGCTGTGCTCAGGTCCTCACTGGCTGGAGATACCAGCTTCTTGGTACATGGATGTCTCCACAGGACAGCTCCCAACTCCAAGTGAGTGAGCAAGGAAGAGAACAGGAGAAATGGAACAAGATGGAAGCCACACTCATTTCGTAACCTAATCTCAAAACTGACATCCACCATTTTTGTTGAATACTACTAGTTAGAAGTGGGTACCTGCCTAGCCCAAAATGGCCCAGGTTACAGAAAAACTGACTCCCACCTTGCTCACTCTCATGCTCTCTCCCTCTCTCACTCAAAGGAAAGAGGCGGCCTTATGGAGATGCCCACATGACAAGGACCTGATGTTGTCCTTTATTCAAGGTGAGTGGAGCACTGGAGGATGTGACTCCCGGGAGGTGCTGCCCACACCAGTCATCATGGGTTTTCACTGAGCAGCTCCTCTGAGTCTAGGGTCAAGCTGGTCTCATCATCCACCATCTGAGGCCTGCACTATTACCACCTCACATATGAGAAAACTGAAGCTGAGAGAGAATATGAGACTAGTCCAATGTCCCACTACTCAGTGACAGAGCCAAGCCTCTGACACCACGTACAATGCCCTTTCTGCCTTGATTGCCTACCATTGATTGCTTTCTACATTAGACCTCTGACTCCAACACCTGCCAGCTGTGTGGCCCTGTGTACCTTATTTAACCTCTCAAAGACTATTTTCTCGTGTCTAAAACAAGGACAATACCCACCTCCAAAGGTTGTTGCAAGAATTCAGTAATATGATGTATGGAAAGCACTTAGCACTCTGAGCACAAATTCAGGCATATAATAAAAACAAGCATTGCTGCACACTACATGGTTTGGTTCACAGTCATGAACCAGGAGAGATAGAGGTGAATTTGTTGCTTCCATTTTCACCGTGGACTGGGAAGACAAAATTTCAAAACCATAAAAGCTACCCAAAGGATACCAAGGTCAAAGAAAGCATGGGCTGGAGGAAAAAAGCACTTGAAAGTTACTTTAAGTGGAAAGAAGGGTTAGGAGGCCTTCCTCTCCCAGCCTAGAAGGCAAGGAGGGAGTCTTATGACCTTTCTCAGAAAGTCATTTCTATTCAGGTGAAAATAAAAAATGGTTGCAATATCTAGAATGCGTGTTGATGAAGGGTCAAGGGGAAAGTCAAGGAAAGAGACAATGAACTGAAGGGGGATGTGAAAATGAGAGGAAAGGGACCAGTGACTGTGGGTCACCCCACAAAAATTAGAAGATGGCACTGCCCTCAAGTTGCTGAAGACATTGCAATTCGACCCAAGAAACTAGGGTTATGGTGGCCTCTTCCCTAGAAATAATGAAAAAGGACATAATTTCATGTCTGGGAAAGCCATTTAGCCTGAACCCCAGAGCTTCTTGACTCTCCTGGGCCAAGCCTTCTCTTTTCAGGGAAAATGGGTGAGTGAAAAGCTCATAGTTTCCAAGAGTTCCTGAGAGAGACAACTTGGAACAGGGGACTCTCTGATCCCCTGAGATCCTTATTACTCTGAAAGTCTGAGGCAATAACTTGGAGCCACTCAGATGCAACTTAATGATTAACAAATACTTTCTCCCATGGATACTGTGTACGTTTTAATTAATTCCCCAGAGCCGACCAAGATTCCCTGCTCCCCTCAGGGATGTCCCCAGCTCTGCATCCCCCAGGGCCTCTGCCGCAGTAATTAACCTGCTGCATATGGGAACGTCCCAGCGCAGCGCAACGATTATCACAGCCACAATAACTTTTCACGGTTATTTTTGTCTCTCAATATTTACAAAATTTGTAACCTAGCAATAAATAGAGCACTTCAACAATTTCACTTCATTATCTCAATTGGTACTCAATTCAGCCTGAGAGGTAGGCCCAGCAGGTATTGCTTCCCTGTTTTAGTGACAAACACTGAGGAATCAAGTAGCTGCAAAGTCTCTTAGCCCTCCAGTGTGGAATGAGACTTGAAACCTGGAAGCCAAATCCCCAGCCCCAAGTCCAGGACAGTCTCCAATATGTCATCCTGCTCTGCCCATCTCGGGGCCCCCTCTCCTACCAGCCCTTTCCCCACACCTGTTATTTGTCATTTGAAGGCCCAGCTCCTTCCAACCAAGAGGCCAAGGTGTCCCGTGCAGCCCCCAGGACCTTCTCTAGGAAACCTGTCCTTTCTCAGCCCTGCCTTCTTATATCTCTATGTTTAATAATTTCAGGAACTGTCACACTATTTTTCAAAACCCTCCTCACAGGTGATGCCAAAGCACCAAAGGGACCTTTTGGGAGAGACAGGATATGCCAAGTCCTCTGCTCTTTCCTGATCCAGCTTGGTCTAAGGCAGAGTCTCTCAAATTCAGAGCTCCTGACACTTTAGGCGGAATAATTCTTCGCTGGAAGGTGCAGCTCTGAGCATTGTAGGCTCCTGGAGTAGGAGGGAGCGCACCCTATGACCAGGTCCTCTATCTCAGCCCGCAGTCCTCACTAGCCCCCGTAAGACCACCACGACATCGCCCCGGTGTCTGCCTCCTCCCACCTCTCACCCCCACCCCAGAGCCAACAAGAGACGCACTGTTTACACTTATTTATTGGGTATCTTGCTGGACAGCATAACTAGCTTACCGTAGAATATCACAGGGTGGCAAAAATTATAGAGCAGGAGCAAAGGAACTAAAAGGTAGGGATATAAAATGGAGCCAGGAATGGCACTAAACAATGCCAAACATTAAGACCCATGACCTTCTTAGGAATGAGCCACAAGTTTGGCTCAAAATTGTTTAGCAGCCAACCTAAAAAGGAAAGTCTGGTCAATTTTGGAGTTCACAGTGTTCATGAGATAAAACAGAGACACATTACTCAGGGGCATATGACTATTCTCAGAATTAAGTCTTGACGACAGTTTCTCCCCAGGACACTCCTGGAGAGATGGCTGTGGGGCATGTCCTTATTACCACAGCCTTGACAGTGAGTTTCCTAGAACAGAGTCTCTTAACTGCCCTTTTCATGGGTGATGCCAAGGCACCAAAGAGCCCTTTTGGGAAAGACAGGATGTGCCAAGTGCTCTGCTCTTTCTTGATCCAGCTTAATCTAAGGCAGAGTCTCTCAATCTCAGTGCTATTGACATTTTAGGCGGAATAATTCTTTGTTGGAGGGGGCAGTGCTGAGCATTGCAGGATGTTTAGTAGCATCCCTGGCCTCTACTCACTCAATTCCAGTACACCACCCCCTAATGTGACAATCAAACGTCACATTGCCAAGTGCCTCTTGGGAAAAAAACAATGCTATTATTTTTTCAACATGGAGAGGTCAGGAAGGAATACCTAGTTGTTGTTGTTGTTGTTGTTTATTGTTTACAGCACTATTGAGATGTAATTTATATACCACAAAATTCAACAGTTTAAAGTATGCAATTCAGTGGATAAAATTTTTAGTATATTCACAGGGTTGTGCAAACATCACCACGATCTAATTTTAGAACATTTTCATCATTCCAAAAAGAAACCTCATTCTCCCCTGCCCCCTGTCCCTAGCAACCAATAAATTACTCTCTGCTTCTATAGATTTGCCGCTTCTGGGCATTTCATATAAAAGAAACCATATGGTCTTTGGTGACTGCCTTCTTTCAGTTAGCATAATGTTTCCAAGGTTCGTCCACATTGTAGCATGGATCAGTACTTCAATGTGTTTTATTGCCAAATAATATTGCATTGATATGCCACATTTTTTTATCCATTCACCAGTTTGTGGACATTTGGATTGTTTATAATATAAGGTTATTATCAGCAACGCAGCCATGAACATTCATATTCAAGTTTTTGGGTGGGAGTATTCTTTCAATTCTCTTGGGGATTTAGCTAGGAATAGAATTGTTCATTCATGTCATACCTCTAGGTTTAATTATTTGAGGAGCTACCAAACTGCTTTCCAAAGCCTTGCATCATTTTACATTTCCCCCACTAATGTAAGAGCGTTCTGGTTTCTCCATATCTTCACCAACACCTGTTACTGTCCGTCTTTTTTATTACAGCCATCCTAAAATGCTCAGTGGTAGCTCATAGTTTTGATTGGCATTTCCCTAATACTAGTGGTGCTGAGAATCTTTTCATGTGCTTATTGGCCACTATAGATCTTCTTGGTAGAAATGTCTTCAATACTTTGCCTATTTGTTAATTAGTTGTCTTTTTGTTTTTGAGTTTTTTCCTTTTTTCTAGTGTCTAATTTGAAAGAAGGGGTGCAATTTTCATACAAAACAAATAGAATCACGAATGATTTTCCACAATTGTCATAGCTGATTTCGTGTTCTATCTATAAGCTAAGTCTGCAGGCAGAGGCTTTCGGAAGTTTTGAGAAACGACTAGACTTCATCCATTTCTCAAGCTGTGCATATATTTCAAAATGAAGAAATGCCAAAAACCTTGTTACTAAAACAAATAATAAAATCTTTTAGGTGTTGACTTTTAATCAAGCTGAACTTTAAATAGAGCAAATAAATACAAAGACAATAGGTATAACTTTATTTGGCAATAATAGCAAAGCCTGAACCTGAGACCCTTCGTGAATAAGAGGTCCAGGCCAAACAGTTCTGGTTTCCTGAGTGATACTAGGCTCCAATGAAAGACCCCTCCTTTCTGTCCTCCACTCCTGTCAGCATCGTCCTACCTCTCCAGGCATCCTCAGAAGAAGAAAAAAAAATCCCTCTCAGGACTCTACTGGAGATCCACACCATTCCTTTCATGTCTAATTGTGGAACATTCCAGAGTAAGAGGTCTAGAAGTAGTCGCTCTATCTAAACAACTCATTCCCCTGTATCACACGAGTGGAAAAGTCCTTATTATCCTAGGCCTTATAAAGAAAGGAATTTCTTGTGGACTCTCCCACTCTCTCAACTCATCTTCAAGTTTAATATTTTGGCCAAATGCTAATACAGATTTTCCTCTGCCTAGGTTTTGCCTGACCCAATGTGAGGAGGAGGTAGTTTTGGTTCCCTCAATGGAGAAGATGTGGCAGGCTCTAGCCAATTTCCTCACAAATTACTTCAAAGGCAAGTATTAATTTCTCCATAGCAACTATTAATTTCTCGCCAAAGTCAATAAAACTTGGTCTTACGTTAAGAAAGCATGTGATGTTTTGTTTTGTTTTGCTTTGCTTTGCTTTGCTTTGCCTCTAATGATAAAATTTTGACCCTATTTCTTGCAGATGTGCTAGGGAACACTTGATTCCTCCCCAAGCCTGCATTAGCTTTAATAATGCAGCCCCTCCCAGGCCATGGGAGTAAGCTCCAAATTCTTTCCGATCCACAAATATCTCCCCTGACAAAAAAAAAAAAAAAAAAGGAGATTTCAATACTTCTTAACTTCCAATTCATATCTGATAAATCCAGTTATTTTTCCTATGAAATATCAAAACATCATATCTGAACATAGGAGGGTGGCATGCAGGGGTCACACAACAAAAAAATATAACAAAAAAAAGCACATGGGGGTGCTGAAAAGGCAAGTGCTCTTCTCCCACTCCGTGCTCCCTGTGCAGTGTTCCCATGAGCAGAGGAGACCACACCTAGACTGCCTGATCCTGGCTAGACTCCATTTGGACCTCTTTAGCCAAGCCCAGGCCCAGTCCCCAGATAGCTCCTTTGGCCCTGCCTGTGAGCTACTGGGTCTCTAGACCCACCATCTGGACACAACTGCTCAATTGAGTCCTTTGCCCACTTAGAAGTTGGGCTGTCATATGTCTGGTCTTCCCAAAACTCACAGAGCATTATTTCCTGGAGGAGGAGGAGAGACCAGGGACCCTGAACTCATAGGCCGCACCACCTCTCCCAGCTAGTAAAGTGATTTTCTAAAACAGGGTTTCTCAAACTGCGCTTATGGGTTACCTGGAGATCTTGTTAAAATCCAGATTCTGATTCAATGGGTCTGGACTGGGGCCCAAGACCCTGCATTTCTAACAAATTCTCAGGTGAAGCCGATATTGTTGGTCCGGGAAACACACTTTGAGTAACACAGTTCTAGAATGCTATTTTTTGACATTTTGCAAAATAAAAAATAGTTCAGAGTAACAACAGGCCTAATTTCCACCAAGGGAAGAAGAGAATTTATTCTCTCACTGTTAGGTCCTGCCAACAGAACTTGGAGACTGTCCAAGTATATTTTGCGCTAATCACATACAGCAGCTTCTTTGAATTTCATTCGTTCATCTCCTATATGTGTTTTTATTCCTCATCCATCTGGTACAGCATTCATTCACTCATTCAGCAAACATTATTGATTATCGCTGTTAGGCGATAGCAATATGTGAAACATAGTACCTGTCCTCAATAAATCAACAGGCCATTAAGGTAGACAGATATGTAAATAGAGATTTTCAGCACAATCTAGTAAATACAATAGTGTCTCTATATATTGTGGGGTGAGAGAGACCCATAAATCTATCAGGGTGCGGGAGTCATCAGGACAGATATTCTGGACAAAGGAAAGCCTCAGCTGAATGTTAACCAAGAGAGGGAGGGAAGTAGAGAGGGACAGGGGAGCCCACAAGGTGAGGTGCCACCTGTGACGGGAAGTTCCAGTGTGAAACAACCGGATGGAGAGGAACCGCACACCCTTGGGGGGTCCGAGCAGTGCAGTGAGTGAAGGGAAAAGAGAAGAGGCTAGGCTGTGGAGCAGGGACAATCACAGAGGACTTTGTCTGCCAAATAGAGCAACTTGGACTTTACCCTGTAAACTATGAGGAAATCATTTCAGATTTCCAAATGAGGGTGTGTGATGGTCATTTTAGAGTTGTAGGTAAATCATTTGCAACTTTACAGAGAATGGACTTGAAGGTACCAACCCTAGAAACAGGGACACCCTGTTTTCATGATCTGGTTAACAAATGATGTGGGTCTGAATGAAAGCACCGGTGGCTGGACTTAAAAAAGAAGGGACATGAAGCTATGAGAGTCAGCATTACGCCATACAGCAACTGCTAAAAAAGTTGAAAAAGTGATCAGACTTCAACTAGAGATATGAATAAAGATGATGTGGATAGGTCTAAGGTTTATCAGAATATGGGGTAAAGGATGATATGGTCCATGTTTAATACTTCAACTTCTGTGCAAGACCAAAGGAAGGGATGTTTATTTGAAGCAAAATTGATATTTTGGCTAGTGCATTACCTGATTTAACTTGTATGGTCAGTTGTTGTTTTTTAATGCGCTTTCATTTATTTAACAGACATTTTCAGAACCCCACCCTGGCTCAGATCCAAACCCAGATACCAGACACCTTATCCCACCCTGGAGTGGACAGCTCTGTGCTGGACATGAGCCAGCTTCAGGGGTAGTCAGGGGCACCTTAATGTGGCTGCAGAGTTTGGGAAAGCCAAGGCTCTTGGGTGAGGATGGTGGTGGAAGCGCAAGGAGAAGGCCCCAGGACCACCCAGCTGCCAGGCCCAGCCCCAGCAGATGTTCAGCTTACTTGAACATCATAATTACATGGAATCTTAAACAGGGAGTGAGATCTTGTTGATTTGTACAGGTTAGTGTGATGCCCTGATATAACCCGAAGTAATTTGGACAGAGAATAAAAAATATTTGCAAAGTTGAAGAAATATTCAACTTCCCCAACTGGGAAATTCCTGATATTCTTGCAAACACTGGGAGCAACGAATTCAATAGGTTGAGCCCTCAAACTTGGAGTTTGCCCTATGAAGCTTATTCTCACAAAGAAGAAGCTACGCCAATTTATAATTATACCTAAGAGTCACCGCCTGAGAGCCTCTTTTGTTTCTCAGATGTGGCCTCTCTCTCTAAACCAACTTGGCAGGTGAGGTCACTGCCGTCCCCTGCTACATGGGACATGATTCCCAGGAATGTAAATCTCCCTGGCAACATGGAACAGACATCTCAGGATGGGACCCAGCATCAAGGATTTGACAAAAATCTTCTTGACCAAAAGGGGGAAGAGAGAAATGAGACAAAATAAAGTGTCAGTGGCGGAGAGATTTCAACCAGAGTCGAGTAGTTATCCTGGTGGTTATCCTTATGCATTTTATAGATATTCCTTTTTAGTTTATGGTGTATTGGAGTGGGTGGAGGGAAGTACCTGAAACTGTTGAACTGTGTTCCAGTAGCCTTGATTCTTGAAGATGATTGTATAACTACATAACTTTTACAATGTGACCTTGTGATTGTAAAAACCTCGTATCTAATGCTCCTTTTATCCAGAGTATGGATAGATGAGTTAAAAAATAAGGATTAAAAAAATAAATAATGAGGGGATAAGAGAGAACTGATTGTGAAAACTCAGAAATGGATAGCACAATACTACCTAACTGTAATACAATAATTTAGAACACTGAATGAAGCTGAATGTGAGAATGGTAGAGGGAGGAGGGCTGGGGGCACAAAGGAATCAGAAAGAAAGATAGACAATGAGGACTGAGATGGTATAATCCAGGAATGCCTGGAGTGTATAATGATAGTGACTAAATGTACAAATTTAAAAATGTTTTTGCATGAGGAAGAACAAAAGAATGTCTTTACTGCAGGGTGTTGAAAATAGGCGTTAATTTATATTTTAAAATTTTAACTTATGTGTGAAACTAAAGCAAAAAATGTTTATTTGGTACAAAATTTATATTTCAACTAGTGCATTTCCTAATATAATTTATGTGGACAGCTTAATTGAACACCATACGTACATGGAACCTTGAGTAGGGCATACGATTTTGTAGGTTTGTCCAGAGTGATGCCCCAATAAATCCCAGGGTGATTTGAACAGTGAGTGAAAAAGTATTTGCAAAGTCCCCTTGGAGGAATGGTAAGAAAGGGGGAAAATTCAACTTCTCCAAGTGGAGAATTCTTGATATTCTCACAAGCAGTGAGGACAACCAAAGCAATAGGCTGAGCCCCTAATCTTGAGGTTTGTTCTTATGAAACTTAACCCCACAAAGGATAGGTCAAGCCTACTTAAAATTAGGCCTAAAGTCACCCCCAAGAGAACCTCTTTTGTTGCTCATTTGTGGCCTCTATCTCCAGCCAACACACCAAACAAACTCACCACCCTCCCCTTCTCTACATGGGGCATGACTCCCAGGGGTGTGGACCTTCCTGGAAACATGGGACAGAAATCCTAGAAATGACCTGGGACTCAGCATCAAGGGATTGAGAAAACCTCAACCAAAAGGGGTAAGAGCAAAATGAGACAAAATAAAGTGTCAATGGCTGAGAGATTCCAACCAGAGCTGAGAGGTTATCTCGAAGGTTATTCTTACGTATTAAATAGATATCACCTTGTTAGTCAAGATGTGATGGAGACAGAAATCCCAGAATGAGCTGAGACCCAGCATCAAGGGATTGAGAGAACCTTCTCGACCAAAAGAGGGAAGAGTGAAATGAGACAAAGTGTCAATGGCTGAGAGATTCCAGAGTCTAGAGGTTATCCTGGAGGTTATTCTTATGCATTAAGTAGATATCACCTTGTTATCCAAGATGTAATGGAGAGGCTGGAGGGAACTGCCTGAAAATGTAGAGCTATGTTCCAGTAGCCATGTTTCTTGATGATGATTGTATAATGATATAGCTGTCACAATGTGACTGTGTGATTGTGAAAACCTTGTGTCTGATGCTCCTTTTATCTACCTTGTCAACAGACGAGTAGAACATATGGAATAAAAATAAATAATAAGGGAACAAATGTTAAAATACATTTAGTTTGAAATGCTAGTGATCAATGAAAGGGATCAGTAAGGGGTATGGCATGTAAAACTTTTTTTTCTTTGTTATATTTTTCTGTTGTCTTTTTATTTCTTTTTCTGAATTGATGCTAATGTTCTGGGAAATGATCATGATGATGAATATGCAACTATGTGATGATATTGTGAATTGCTGAGTGTATGTGTTGGGAATGTTTGTGTTTCTTGTAATTTTTTTTTTAATTAATAAAAAATTAAAAAAAAAAAAAGAAACAGTGGTACTAAATCATGAACTGACACTGAAGAAGTGGGAAAGAATAGAAGGCTCAATTATTGATAATTGATAAAAAAAAAAAAGCAAACGCCAGTCAGTGGGGGTATGTGTTTTATAGATGATGCTGTCTTTTCTATATATCAAATGGTTTCCAGACTGACAGTAAACATTTGCAGTATCTGACCATATTGACCCTAAGAACACATGTATATGAACAAGAAGTAATATATCCTGTTCAAAAAAAGCAGTGTTAATGAGATGGACATTACCTACTAGGGGGATCAAAGACTAAAAAATTTATATGAAAATGCAGTCAATGATATCTGTAATATAAGAAATGAAAATTGAAATGAGTTCCTCCTTTATCCCAACTTGTTTGCATAATTGTATAACACTGATAATAATGTGTCACAGGAGATGAGTAACCTGAAATCCCTAGGAATTGTTGGGGTGAACAGGTACCGATACTGTGCTATATGCTCTGGTAATGATTTAGGCAATACAGCCTGAAATCATCTATGACCTATCAGTCTCATTTTTGGTTGGTATCCAAAATATAAAAAAAGAGCACACACACATTTTTCCAAAAAGAGTTCCTTTAAGAAGATATGTATCACATCTTTATTTGCAACAATAGAGCATTGGGGTCAACCTAAGCATCTAACAATTGGTAAATAGAAGTGAAATATGGTATGGATCAGGACTCTGAAATATTGTATGATATTATGTTCAGTTAAAAGCGATGCATAAGATACACATAAAGGAATATAAATCATATAAAGACAGATTTGAGCAAAAGAGTGAAAAACAGAATGAATCCTAATACACAATTAGATTTAAGGAAAGGACAAACACAAATATCCAAATCCAAAGTGTATATGTTTAAGGATAAGTACATCCTCAAGGACATAACACATTTGAGAAGGTCTCAGTGGATGGAGAAGAATGGAAGTGGTGATTAGGGAAGACTGAGAAGAAAAAGGGAAAGGCAACCATTATCAGACATCTTCTGAATAATATTAATACCATCATTTTTCTAAAAAAGGAAATAACAATGGAAACAAAATGTTTTAAATAAACTGATAATGAAAGTGTTATTCCTTAAAATGCTCTTTGTTTTACTACTAAAAGTTTTTTAAATGAAAATATAGAATATATATGTAATATTCACAGACACAAAAAATTATTTTAATAATAGTTTTTCAAGAATTATTTCAAAGACACAAAAATCAAAGATACAATATGATGACTACACAATGTCAATTTAGGAATTCAAGGCATTCAGACATACACATCAAATGTTAGTAAAAGTATTAAAAGACCATCAAAACATTGAGACTCTTTTTATGCATTCTTGTATACTTCCCAACATTCTTTCCAACCTTGAGATCACAGTCTTGGAGCAGACATGTGTTCTTTCATCCACCATATAGACTATGTCCAAAATTGTCCACTGTTTCCAAAATGTGCATGTTTTTATTGTATTGTGTGTATCTTTCTAAAACTTGCTTTCATAGTTCAATATTATCTTTGTTATTGACTCATGTTGATAAATTTTGTCTGGGTCTTTATTATAAATATGTTATAATGCTTCATTGCATTACTATTAATTAATCATAATTCATTTCTATTCCATTCCCAGTTAAATAACATTAAATTAAAAAAAAAGATTTCTTCTACTGACAAAAAAAAAAAAGTTTGTGCTTGTTTGGAAAAAAAACTGGGTCCTAGGCTATTCACTTTGGACATTATACATGATGCCCAATGAATGGAAGTGGCTGAAGGATGCACCAACTGAGAAGTCAAATGTGTGCTGCTACAAAAAGAAATGAAGTCATGAGGCATGCAATGATATGAATGAACCTCTGGGACATTTGGTGAGGCAAAATAAACCAAAACCAAAAGAACAATTATTGTATGGTCTCCTTTAGAAAATACTTATAAGATAACAGGGGCCTAGACTGTGAGCTCTTATAGCAGACACTTTTAGTCTGGAGTGGTAATTGTTATTCCTGGATTTTGAGAGGCTGTTGTATATCTGTATAACCTGGTATTAGAGATAAGAATGAAGTCTATCAGGTCGGGATTAAGGTAATTCAGAATACAGGGGTAAGGAAGACATTGTCTGTGTTTTAGAAACTCGTTTACTCTTTGAGACCTAAGAAAGGAAGGTTTATTTTGTCCAGAACCTAAATTTTCTGTAGCACATAATCTAATTCAACCTGTCTAGGTAGATCATTTATACAATCAAAACACAGGGAACCCAGAATAAGAATAAGAGCCTTTAATCCTGTATAGCTTAATGTAATGCCTCAATACATTACATTATGTTAAGTACAGTATGTTAAGTAGATAACCAAAAAGTATTGGCAAAATCCCTGGAGGGATAGGAGAAAAAATAATGGAACTATTAAACTTTATCACCGAGGTAACCCCTGATACCATATCAAACATTAGGGACACCCAAATCAATAGGCCAAGCCCTTGATCTTGAGGCTTGCTCTTGTGAAGCTTATTATGTAGCAGAGAAGCTTAGCCTACCTATAGATATGCCTAAGAGTTACTTCCTGGGGACCTCTTTTGTTGCTTAGATATGGCATCTCTCTCTCTAAGCCCAACTCTGCAAGTGAAATCATTGCCTTCCCCACTATGTGGGACATGGCATCCAAGGATGAAAATCTCCCTGACAGTGTGGGAGATGACTCCCAGAGACGAGCCTGGCCTTGGCACCATGGGATCAACAATGCCATCCTGACTAAAAGTGGGGAAAGAAGGGTAATAAATAAGGCATCAGTGGCTGATGGAGTTCTAATAGAGTCAAGAGGCTACTCTGGAGGTAACTCTTACACAAGCTTCAGTTAGACATTGTTACCTGTCATAGTTTGCCAAACCCCCCCCAAAAAAATTCCTGCCAATCTTAAAAAACACCTAGGGCATTATACAATATTCTATAAGTCGTTCCATGCACTAGGGTAACTTTCCAGAAACATACAACCCCAGATGTATCCCTGGACCAGATAAGTCCTGAAATGCAGAGGAACCAACCTCTCCAGAACATCAACTAGCTCATATCCCCCTATGCCATATTATCGACAGCCCCTTCTAACATGAAAAAGTTAGAATGGGGTGTCAATGGCTGAGAGATTCCAAACAGAGTTGAGAGGTTATCCTGGAGGTTATTCTTATGCATCAAGTAGATATTATCTTGTTAGTCAAGATGTAATGGAGAGGCTGGAGGGAACTGCCTGAAAATGTACAGCTGTGTTCCAGTAGCCATGTTTCTTGAGGATGATTGAATAATGATACAGCTGTCACAATGTGACTGTGTGATTGTGAAAACCTTGTGTCTAATGTTCCTTTTATCTACCTTGTCAACAAAGGAGTAGAACATATGGAATAAAAATAAATAATGGGGGAACAAATGCTAAAATAAATTTAGTTTAAATGCTAGTGATCAATGAAAGCAAGGGGTAAGGGGTATGGTAGGTTTAATCTTTTTTTTTCTTTCCTGTGTTCGTTTCATTTCTTTTTCTATTGTCTTTTTATTTCTTTTTCTGAATTAATGCAAATGTTCTAAGAAATGATGAATATGCAACTAAGTGATGATATTGTGAATTACTGATTATGTATGTTGTTTTATTTTGTTTCTTTACTTTTTAATTAATAAATAAATTTTTTTTTAAAAGTTAGAATAGGCATAGCCCAAAAATCCCTAAACGATGGGAGAAAGATCAGTGGTGATGGTGAAATTATACATAGAAAGTAGGATTTAACAAATGAATATGATTGCTGAATCATTACATTGATATTTCTTTTACTCCCCAGTATCTTAGAGCAGCTAGAAATAAAAACCTAAAATTGTGGAATTGTAACCCATACCAAACTCTGAACTCTGTCCTACAACTAATTGTTGCAATGTGTTTTGAAATGTATTGCTTTTTGGTGTACATGTTATTTTTCACGCAAAAAGTCGATACAAATATATATATTTCTTGTAACCTCCAATGTCCTGGAACAGCCAGAAGGAAAAATCTGAGTTGATGGAATCGTAGCCCATGACGAGCTCTGGTATCAGACCGAACAAGTGTTAGACAGTGTTCAACACACTTGTTGAAGTGTGCTTTGAAAATTATTGATTTTTTTCTTTCTTTGCTTTGTATATATGTTATATTAAGCAATTAAAAAAGTTTTTAAAAAACGAGTCCTAAGAATAATGTTAAATTGTTTTAGCTATGACAGTATTGTGGTTATTTTTTTATATTATGTATCTTTTAAATAACATATTAAAATCTATACAGATGAAATGACATAATATATGAGTTTTGTTTCAGAACAATACGTGGAAGTAAAGGGGGAAAGTAAATGAGTGTGTGGTTGGAATAGGATTAGCTGTGGGTTGATAATTGTTGGGGCTGGATAATGGATGCATGGGGTACATTGCACTATTCTATCAACTTCTGTGTATACTCAAAATTCTCCATTATACAAAGTTATAAAAGAGAAAAAAGGATTTTTTTAAAAAGAATAAATTCTAGGTTTTCACATTGAGCGGCTGATGGTGCCGTTTCTTGAAATGGTAAAGAGGATAGGCAAGAAATTTGTGAAGTATCATGATTCCCATTTTGAATATGTTTAACACATCCTGGAGACACTGGGAAAGGTGTCAAATGGCAATTGGAGATACGAATCTGGAACTCAGAGTAAAGATCTGCTCTAAAGAGACAAATATGGGAATAATTAGCATATATATGGTATTATCCTTTTTGGGGGTGCATGGTCTGTGAATCAAACCCGGGTCTCCAGCATGGAAGGCAAGCATTCTACCACTGAACCACCTGTGCACCCTATACATTATATTTAAAACCATGAAAATGGTTGTGATTACTTAACGAAAGGATGTAGACAGAGAAACCAAGACCAAACACCAAGAAATATAATTTAGAGATTGATTAGATAGGAAAGACTCCTAAGAAAGGAGTCTAAGAAACAGGAAATGAAGTGCTACAGAAACAAGAAGATTATGATGTTGAGACAGCATAAAGAAGATATTATTTCAAGGAAGAAGTTGTAAACTGAAGCTACTAAAAGTTCAAATAAAATGAGAATGGGGAATATCCACTGTATCTGACAATGTGGAGGTCATTGAGAGCCTTGATGACAGCAGTTTTTATTAGAGTCATGAATTGGAGGGGTGGGAGGGTGAATGGAAGGTGAGGAAATTGAGGTAACATGATATGTTAGTTTGAGGTTCTTATGTACTCCAGAAAAGGCCATGTTCTTTTAATCCATTCCTGTGGGTATAGACAAGTTGTGGGTGGGACCTTTTGGTTAGGTTATTTCAATTGAGATGTGACTCATTCCATTCAAGGTGGGTTTTAATCCTTTTACTGGAGTTCTTTATGAGAAAATAAAAGACAGAAGAAGCCTAGAGATGAAATTCAGAGAAACACCCAGATGTTCTTGGGAAAAAAGCTGCAGACAGAGAAACCAGAAGCTAAAGCGATGAAATCTAGCAGAGAAGGACCAATAGACATTGCCATGTGCCTTCACATGACAGAGGTGTCCCTTTCTTCAGAGAAGGTATCATCCTGTTGATGCTTCAACTTGGACATTTTCATAGCCTTAGAACTGTAAATTTGTAAGCTAATAAATCCCCATTGTAAAAGCCAGCCTATTTCTGGTGCATTGCATACCGGCAGCTTTAGCAAACTGAAGCACATGATCAGATGACAAAGAAGCATGGCTTTATACTTAAAATGAGACCTAAGAGTCACCCCTAGAGAATCTCTTTTGTTGCTCTGATGTCGTCTTTCTCTGTAAGCCAACTCAACAGGTGAACTCATTGCCCTCCTCCTAGGTGAGACATGACTCCCAGGGGTGTAAATCTCCCTGGCAACATGGGACAGGACTCCCAGGGATGAGCCGGGACCCAGCATCAAGGGATTGAGAAAGCCTTCTTGACCAAAATGGGGAAGAGAGAAATGAGACAGAATAAAGTTTCAGTGGCTGAGAAATTTCAGAGTAGAGAGGTTATCCTAGAGGTTATTGTTATGCATTACATAGATATTGCTTTTTAGTTTATGGCATATTGGAGTGGCTGGAGGAAAGTACCTGAAACTATTGAGGGTGTTCCAATAACTCTGATTTTTGAAAACAATTGTATAAAAATATAACTTTTACAATGTGACTGTGGCATTGTGAAAATGTTGTGTCTGTTGCTCCTTTTATCCAGAGTATGGACAGATGAGTAAAAATATATATGGATAAAGAATAAGTAAAAAATAAGGGTACAAAGGGTAAAATAAATTGGGTGGGTGGAAATACTAGTGGCCATTGAAAGGTATGGTATGTATGAGTTTTGTTTTGTCTTTTCATTTTTATTTATTTTTCTGGAGTGATGCAAATGTTCTAAAAAGTGATCATGATGATGAATACACAACTGTGTGATGACATTGTGAGCCATTGATTGTACACCATGTATGGAATGTAAATGTGTGAAGGTTTACAAATAAAAATACTTTTAAAAAAAGAAACAAGGCTTTGAAGTAGATTTGTAAAATGATGTGGTAGCTAGAGGAAGATGTGGATTGGGTTTGTTGTTCTTTGTTTTTAACATGAAATATATTCAAGTACATTAATATGTTAAAGGATTCACAGAGATTAACAGATTAATGATTTAAGAAAAAGAGAAGATAAAACTAAGGCAAGAATTCATGCAGTATTCACAATAGACAAAAATTAGAAACAAGCTAAATGTCCATAAACTGATGAATGGGCAAAATTTTGTATATCTATACAATGGAATATGATTTGACCATAAAAGAGGATGTCATATTAATACATGCTGCATGTGTGTGAACCTTAAAAACATTATGCTTAGTGAAAGAAGCTAGTCACAAAAGGCTATACATAGTATGATTCCATTTATATGACATGTTCAGAATAGGTAAATCCAAGTGACAAAAAGTAAATTGGTGGTTGCCTGGAGAATTAAGGGGAGATGGACAGTGGGTGCTATTAGGTACAGGGTTTTGGTAAGATATGATGAAAATGTTCTAAAATTGATTTTGGTGATGGTTTCTCAATTCTACAAATATACTAAAAAC
Organism: Tamandua tetradactyla; assembly: GCF_023851605.1. NCBI lineage: Eukaryota > Metazoa > Chordata > Mammalia > Pilosa > Myrmecophagidae > Tamandua > Tamandua tetradactyla. Next base: position 122,656,801 of record NC_135333.1, read on the forward strand.
CACTAAATTTCAGAATTTAGACAGGTAAGTTGCATGGTATGTAAATCGTATCTCAATAAAGCTGTTATTTTTAAAAGAGATGTCTTAAAGTGAGAGGGGTTGTAATGGCAGAAAGTAAGAAAATGCCCAAAGAACCATGGGCCATTTTACAGGACACAAGAACCAGTTTGAAGGGACTACCTTGGCCAAATCTAGGACAATTTGAACAATTTACCTGAGGGAAATGTTTCAGTTTGCTAAGCTGCTCAAAGAAGACACCACTAAATACATTGGCTTTAACTGTGGGAATTTACTAGCTTACAAGCTTACAGTTTTAAAGCCATGAAAATGTCCAAATCTAGGCATCACCAAGATGATGCTTTCTTCCTGAAGACTGGCTGCTGGCAATCCTGGATTCCTCTGTCAGTGGCAAGGCACATGGCAGCATCTGCGGATATTTCCCTTCTCTTCCAGTTTTTGTTGCTTTCAATTTCTTACTTTCATGGCTTTCTCTCTCTTTCTCTCTCTCTCTCTGTATTCAACCCATTTATAAAGGAGTTCAGTAAGAGGATGAGACTCATCCTGATTGAGGTTGGCTACACCTTAGCTGCAGTAATATAATCAAAAAGTCCTGCTTACCATATGTTTACACCCACAGAGATGGATTAGCTTTAAAGACATGGCCTTCCGGGGTACACAGAGTTTCAAACCACCACACACATGTCCACACAATGATGGGCGCATAAATGTTCCTTGCAGCTCTATTTGTAATAGCCAAAAACTGGAAGTAATTCAAATGCCCATCAACAGGTGAATGGATAAATGATTAATGGTATACCTTTACAACGGAATGCTACTCAGCAATAAAATGAACTATTGACACATACAGCAGCAGTGATGAATCTCTAAATAAATGGGTGAAACAATCCAGACAAAAATGAATATATATTGTAGGATTCAATTTATATAAAATTTAAGAAAATATATAAACTTATTTCTAGTGACAAAGAACAGACCAGTGGTTACCTGGGAATGGGCTGGGAGATGGATTATAAACAGGCTTCAGAGACTCTTTTTTTGTTTGCATGGGCAGGCACTGGGAATCGAACCCAGGTCTCCAGCATGGAAGGCAAGAACTCAACCTGCTGAGCCACCATGGCCCACCCACAAGACACTTCTGCGGGTGATTGGATATATGTTTATCATCCTGAATGTGGTGATAGTTTCACAAGTGAATACAAACACTGAGCTTATCTAATTGTACATTTTAAATATATATACTTTCTTATATATAATTATACCTCAATAAAGTTGTAAATAGATGTAGGTAGGTAGATAGGTAGATAGGTAAATAGATGATAGGGTACTGGGTTACAATCCACTGAATAAAATCTAGAATAGAAATCTGTGAGCCAACACTAATACAGATAAATAAATACATGGGTAAATTCACATAGTGGCCAATATTGCTGGTGAGAGTGTAAATTGGTATAAACACTTGGAAAACTATTTGGTAGTATCTACAAAACATTGTTAAGAGGGGAGGGAGGGGAACAAAGAAGGGAGGAGTGTGTTCAGTATACTACCATTTATGTACAGTAACAGGAATTTGTATCCATATATATACGTATATGCATTGAAACATGTGTTGTGCGTTGCTTGTTCAAACAGATACTCTCCAGAAGGATTCATAAGAAACTGGTGATGTTTAATGCCTTAGGAGAGGGGAATTGAGTGGTTGGGAGAGTGGAGTGAAAGAGAGAATTTTCCCTGTGAGCCCTTTCGGTACCCTTTGAATTTTGTACCATGTGAATATATAACCTTTTCCAAAACATGTTTAATGATTCTTTTTTTTAATTGGGGGGGGTGGCGGGTGCATGATCCAGGAATCAAACCCAGCTCTCCCACATGGAAGGCCAGCATTCTACCACTGAACTACTTGTGCATCCGTTAATTATTCTTTTAATAAGGAAAAGAAACCTTCATCTAATGAATGACTACTCTCTGACTTTACTTCCTCCCACTTCCCCAACTCACCCCATATTCCTTTAAACTAAATTACTCACTCTTTCCAGAAAGAGACAAGCAGTCTTTGTCCCGTACACCTGTTTTTTGCCTCTGCCAGGAATACTCTTCCTTTCCTATACCTTCTCTGAAGCGCTTCTTTGTCTCTGCATTTGCTGGTAGTTCTGTCTTTCACCACTAGTTTCTGTGGTGGTTTGAAGCTGTGTGTACCCAGAAAAATATGTTTTTAAATTTAATCCATTCCTGTGGGTGTGAACCCATTGCAAGAATGACTTTTGTTGAGGTTACTTTGGTTAAGGTGTGACCCACCTCAATCAGGATGGGTCTTAATCCTATTGTTGGATAAGAGAATGAAATTCAGACAAAGAGAGAAAAGGTCACAGGAAGCGAGAAACTGAAAGACAAGAGGAAGACCAAGAGATGCTTCCCATGTGAAAGAGAAACCAGGCGCGCCACATGGCTCAGTGGCAGAGTTCTTGCTTGCCATGCTGGAGACCCAGGTTCGTTTCCCGGTGCCTGCCCATGTCAAAAAAAAAAAAGAGAGAGAGAGAAGCCAAGGTATTGCTGGCTGCCAACCTCAGAATGCCACAGTCTTCAGAGAGAAAGTATCACCTTGATGCTGACTTGATAGGGACATTTTCCCATCCTCAAAAACATGAGCAAATAAATCCCCGTTGTTTAACCTGAACCATTTCCCTGTATTTGCTTGAGCAACCCAGAAAACTAAAACAGGCCCTGTGCCCACTAGTGTTCTGTACAGGCTTTCACCATGCCCTTTATTGCTGGATTTTTGTTCACATGACTGTGAACTCCTGGAGGACAGGAACTCACATCCTTTATAGTTCACAGCAGAAACAAAATCCAGAAGAGAGTGTGTCTAAGCTGTGGGCATCACAGAAACGTTTCTCCTGGGTAGAGGCAAAGGGGCCACACTTGGCTTGGGCAGCTCTGTATGGAAGACACTTTCCATAATTAGCTCATCAATTAGCTTATTCCTTCCTGACTCAGGAGTTGCCCCCAGACCTTTTCTCCAAGGCCCAGCTGGCCAGGGCAGATCCACCAGCAGGACTGACCAGCAGGAGAAAGGTGGTGGATGTTGACAGAGCACCCTTCCCAACCAGGAACTTTGTTTAAGCTCAGTCTTCCCCCAGAGACTATCAGTGGCTCAGGGAAATACTCCTCACAAGACTTTAGACTACTGTAATTTCTCTATTGTGCAATTTCAATTTGCTGATTTTCTTTTCTCTAAATTAAATTTCATTTGGCGACTAGGCATTTAGTTTGCAGCCTTCAGGACTATCTAGGGGGAGCTGTTCCCAACACGTTGTAAGAGGCTTAAGTCAAAAGAGATGTCAGCACTTCATAATCTGGGAGCTTCCTGCAAAGGTACCTATAACCCATAAATCTGGCCTTTGCGATCTCCCTGCCTCAGAGATAGTCTCTAGCTTGGCCTAGAGGCCTTGGGAATAATGTCCTGGGCTGTGGTCTAGGTATCCCAGGGTCTAGGAGGACTCCTAGGGCCACCTGCTTTCTGCAGCTTATCCCTATGCCTTAGATCACGTAAACATGGGGGTTGGAGAAGACCTGAGAAATTATGTAGGGTCCACCAATAGCTCCTCATCCCCCCATTTTATAGATGAGAAATTGAGGCCCAGGAAACAAAAAAACTTACCCAAAGGAACACAGCAAGTTAATGGCAGAACTAAAGGCTAGAACTTAGGTATCCTGACTCCTCTACTCTGCTTTGCCTTTTCCTACCTTCTTCTTTTCCTCTATTTCTGTGGTCTCAAGACTTTGGATTTGAAAATAAACACTGGCCAATTGAGGAAGTGCCTTCCTTTGGGACTGTAACTTCCTGCTTCTCCACCAAACAGGTCTTCCCCTAATGCTTTCTGTTTGGCCTGCTCCTAGAGCAATGGCATGTTACAGTTTACAAATCCCTGGGGGCGTGCTGGGGGAAACCCAACCAGAGTTTCCAGCTTTCCTAACCTGAGCAGGACCTAAAGGCAGAATGAAGCCAGAAGATGACCCATGAGTCAGTACATTTGCCAGCATTCAGCCCAGATGACACTGGGGCCTGAGACATATCCCCTTTCTTCCTCCCAGATCCCTCAAGTGAGCCAGCACACCCCACCCACTTCAGCTGGGCAGAGCATCCCAGAACCCAGGACACACTGGCACCACTTGTCCCTTTGCCCCACATAAAACCTGTTGTAGAGCCTGTATCCTGTGGGACCTATGCTCTGAGGAAGAGGAAATAGCCAAGCAGAAGTCAGGGAACAAAGTCCTATCATATGGTGGGAGGAGAAACAGAGAGTTTGCAAAAGACTGGGCAGAAAGAAGGGCCAGTGTCTGAACTGGCAGCACCACTCAGAGCCGGGCCACCATGGATGTCCTGGTCCGACTCCTGCAGCTGCTGGTGCTGCTTCTGACGCTGCCACTGCACCTGATGGCTCTGCTGGGCTGCTGGCAGCCCCTGTGCAAAAGCTGGTTTCCCTACCTGATGGCCGTGCTGACTGAGAAGAGCAACCGCAAAATGAAGACCAAGAAGCAAGAGCTCTTTGCCCAGATAAAGGGACTCAAAGGAGCCTCTGGGGAGGTGGCGCTGCTGGAACTGGGCTGCGGCACCGGTGCCAACTTTCAGTTCTACCCGCCTGGCTGCAAGGTGACCTGCCTGGATCCAAATCCCCACTTTGAGAAGTTCCTAGCAAAGAGCATGGCTGAAAACAGGCACCTCAAATATGAGCGGTTTGTGGTGGCTTCTGGAGAGGACATGAGACAACTGGCTGATAGTTCCATGGACGTGGTGGTCTGTACCCTGGTGCTGTGCTCTGTGCAGAGCCCAAAGAGGGTCCTGCAGGAGGTGAAGAGAGTGCTGAGGCCGGTGAGCAGATGGGAGGGGAATGGGCAGGGGCAGGCAGACATGGCATCTGCCACCCTGGTGGTCAGGGCACCTAGGTTGAGGATCTTGATGTGCTAGCACCTTAGATGCCCCACTCCGTCCCCATCTGCCGCTGAATAGGAACTGAGATCAATGACATAATGGGGCATGTTCTAGTTTGTTAGCTACCGGAATGCAATATATCAGAAATGGAACAGCTTTTAAAAAGGGGAATTTAATAAGTTGCTAGTTTACAGTTCTAGGGCTGAGAAAATGTCCCAATTAAAACAAGTCTGTAGAAATGCCTAATCTAAGGCATTCAGGGAAAGATACCTTGGATCAAGAAGGCCGATGAAGTTCAGGGTTTCTCTCTCAAGTGCGAAGTCACATGGCAAACACAGTCTGGGTTTCTCTCTCATCTGGAAAGCACACGATGACCACGGCCTTGTCTGCTAGCTTCCTCTCCAGATCTTCTGTTTCATGAAGCTCCCCCAGGGGCATTCTTCATCTCCAAAGGTCACTGGCTGGTAAACTGCTTCGTGGCTCTTGTGATTCTGTCATGCTTCTCAGCTCTCTCTGAATCTCCAAAGGTCACTGGCTGGTGGACTCTGTGGTTCTCTCAGCCTTGTGGCACTGCTCAGCTCTGCTGTGGCTTTCTTGTCATTCTCAAAAGGCATTCTCTCCAAAAATGTCTCCTCTTTTATAGGATTCCAGTAAACTAATCAAGACCCATGTAGAATGGGTGGAGATACACCTCCATCTAATTAAGCTTAATACCTACAATTGATTGAGTCACATCTCTGTGGAGATAACCCAATCAAGTTTCCAACCTATAGCACTGAATAGGGATTAGAAGAAACCATTGCTCCCACAAGGTTGATTAGGATTAAAACATGGCTTTTCTAGGGTGCATAAACCTTTTCAAACCAGCACAGGGCAGAATGGGTGCTGTGGAAGCACCTAACCTGGTGGGGCAGGGAGAGTCTCCTGAAGGAAGTGATGTTTAAATTGAGATCTAAAGGGGGATTAAGGAGGGTGTGGGGGGGAGGGGGAAATAAGAGTGTCCTAAGTAGAGATAGTAAGGGAAGATGAATCCAGATTTTGAACTGAGTGTGGAAAGAAGTTTAGGCTGGTTTCCAGACTTCTGACCTGAGCAACTGAGGGGGTGGGGGTGGAGTGAAAGCACCATTTGCTAAAATGGGAAAGACTGGGGAGTGACCTATTCTGGACTTGTTAGGTCCAAAGTGCTTCTGAGACAGCCAAGCAGAGAAGCTCTGGGCTGTCCAGGGAGCAGGTGGATGTATAGATGGAACTGCACTTGGAGTTCTACTTGGAAGTCACCAGCTTGTAGCTGGTAAATTCAGAGCCTGGGAAGAGTTGAGATGACCAAGGGAAAGTACAGTGAGGAAAGAAGAGCTTCAGGAACCCGGGCTTTAGTCAGGAGTCAGGTCCAAGCTTCCCCTGGGATATTCTCTGGGCTGTCCAGGGAGCAGGTGGATGTATGCATCTGAATGTCAGGAGAGAAGGCAGGGAGCATCTCTGTACAGGGAGAGATGTCTGCTCTTGTTTCTCCATCTGTCCTTCTGCCTAACCATTAAAGATCCTTCACCAGTGATCCCCACTCAGTTGCGTGTTCTTTACAAGGACTTAGAGTAGGAGGGTAGGTACCAGAAGATGGAGAAAACATCAGGAACTGGATGATGTGCTCCCTAAACTCTCAGACCTGCAGCTTTCACTTTGCCAAGAGCTTTGTGCACGCTTGATCATGGGAATGGAGGGGAGGTTGGAGGAAGGGACTAGGCGGAGCAGATGAGTGACACTAGCTCTTTCTTCCCTCCCAGGAAGGAGTGTTCTTTTTCTGGGAACATGTGGCTGAGCCACGCAGAAGCTGGGCCTTTAGGTGGCAGCAAGTTTTAGAACCCACCTGGAAACACATTGGGGATGGCTGCTGCCTCACCAGAGAGACCTGGAAGGCTCTTGAAAGTGCCAAGTTCTCTGAACTCCAAATGGAACGACAACCACCTCCCTTCAAGTGGTTACCTGTTGGGCCCCACATCATGGGAAAGGCTGTGAAATAACCCTTCCCCAAGTCCCCCAGGAGTTCCTTCGCTCCCTCCCCTGCTTCCAGTCAGAATAATCCCACCCACCAGCCAAGCCTATCTTTTACTGTGAATGATCTAGGCAGGGAGAAGCCATTGACACCACGACCCCTACTTCCTTTCTCCCCATCTTGCCACAGTGAAAAAGACCTATTGTTATCAAAGAGAAGGAACAGGCATCCCCTGCCATATCCTTAACTGCAAACGTCTGGATTGGGTTTCCCATCTCTTCCCATCTAACCCCCAAGAGAGCCTCCCCTCCCTTTCTCTTATTCCCACAATAAAATTTCCTCTCCCCACTCCTGCTACCAGCCCCATGTACCAGATCTCCTGACCCTACCTCTCCACTAGCACCTCATGCTGTGAGGGTGCTAGAGAGAACCGGGATCTCCTGAAGACCTTGTGGGTACAGAAGCAGGACTCAGTAAAGAAACCACAGGTTTTTTTCTCAAATATTTTTTTAATAAATAGACAAAACCCACTAGACTGATGCAGCAAACTAAGGTCAGAGGAGAAGGGAATCTAGGGAAGGATGACCCCTGAGTCAGTGATGCATCCTCCTCCCTGACCGTCTGAGCTAAGGCACTTCCAGGGAGACAGTCCTTGGGGTCCTGTTATACAGAGTGAATGGGAGAAGGAGGGATTAGGGTCCCTTCTCCCCACCTTTGAGTCAGGACATCCTTGCCCTTCTCACCCTACCCTGTTGCCCCATCCCTGATACCCCCTCCTCTCATCTCACAGCATTCTAGGGGAAGTTTGAGGGGTAGTGCTAGTGGGGACCGGGAGAGGTCTATGCCCCTGAGGAAGCAGATCCTGCCAAATCCTGATGCGACACCAGCAATCCACTCCACTCTCCCTCCCCAGAAGCCATGTCTGGGGAGGCGGGGAGGGGCCCCACAGATGGGACACAGGAAGCTAGGCAGTGCCTGGCACTGGCTGCCCATCAGGGCCCAACTCAGGGTATCCATCAGCAACCAGGATGGGGTGTGCATCAGAGCCCTCCCGCCGGGGGCTGCCCCAGTTGTTCCTCAGGATAGTGCCCGTCTTCTCCTCCTTAAACTGCTGTCTGTCTTCCCGTGGAATCTTCACCGCATGGTACTGGGGCACTGTGGCCTCGGGGTACTGTGCCCGCTTGAAGAATCCCATCTGTAAGGACACCAGGACAAACCATGAGGAGGCAGCAGGGATGAGGTCCCTGGAGCTGATGCTCAGCACAGTCCAGCTCCTTGCCCTCACCATTCCTGGAACAGAAAGAGCCAAGAGCAGCAGTGAGGAGCTAGAAGAGCCAGCATCAAGCGCAGTGGGCAGCTTCCATGGAAGTCACCACCAATGCTGGATCCCCAGGAGCAGGAGGTGCAGGACCAAGGATATTGCCCTTGGCCTCTGAAAGAGGGGGTTGAGGTAGAACATTGGAACCGTTGACCCCAAAGCTTTTTAAGACACCCAGTAAACACCCCCCAGAATACAGATGAGATCTGCAGAAGAAAATGGCTCTCAGGCCTCATACACACACACACACACACACACACACTGTGCACATGGACACTGGGCAGCAGCCTCCTTAAGACAGTACCTCTCATCCCTGAATAGAGTACACTAGCCCCTGCCTAAATCATGAGCATGCAGTCCTTCCACACCAAGGTGGAGATGTGCCCCTTGCACACTCACACTTAGGACTGCCCAAAACTCCACATGCTCAGACACCTCCTTCACTGAAATCTCCTTGCACAATCATCTCTGCACACTCATGCCCATTAAAAAACGTGCAGGGAACCTCCCTGTACTTCTACATGCTCACATTCCATGGGTCCAATCAAATCTTTGTGCATGCCCACAGCCGTGTGTACTCACCCCATAACCTCACCCATATACAATAATTACCTTCCACCCCAGCTCCTAGGACTCACACCACCTTCATGCCATCTCATTTCTTCACTTTGCACATTCACAATCCCCTGAATGCTAGGAGCTCTGCTTATACTCGCACACATACATATCCATACATGCAACACATATTTGCACACACATGCACACATACAACAGTTACCCCACAGTCCCCGGACCCCCGACTTCCACAGCCGAGGGCTGCACAGCCAGATGGGCCCGGTGATAGTTGGTGGGGAAAGATGAGCTCTGGCTGCTCCGGTGGAAGAAGCCACACTAGGATGTTGAGGGAGGAGGGGAACAAAAGAGGCAGAGGATGAGAAGATTGAGGAAGGATAGGGACCATTATCTCTATTCTATCCCCCTTCTGTGAAAGCAGGGAGCAGGGCTCGTGGGCCCAGTTTCACAAAGGCTTCCAAAAGTTTGGACACTACTCCAGAGACGGTCCACTGATGACTCGCATTTGCCAAAGGGGATGCTCAATCTATGAATGGTCCCAAGAAGGGGTTAGGGAGAGGTCCCCAAGGAAGGACATGCTTGGGTCCACGTAGAGCCCCAGGTGGTATGTAGCTCTGGGTGTGACCCCCAGTGACATATGTGATTCCTGGAACAGATGTGCATGTGTGTGCTTTTTTTTTTTTTTTTTTTTTGCATGGGCAGGTACCAGGAATCGAATCCAGGTCTTCAGCATGGCAGGTGAGAACTCTGCCTGCTGAGCCACAGTGGCCCACCCACGTGTGTGCTTTTATGTGAGCCCCAGAGGCATGTAAGAATGGTTTAATGTAGACCCTGGTGGTGGTGGTCCCAAGTCTAGCCCTGGAGGCAGTTCCCTGAAGGCAGTTCTTCACACTCATTGGTCTTTTTGGTCAATTTCCTTTCCAGCTTTAACTGCCACAATCTATTTAAATTAGATCATTCTTACCTGCCTCCACAACTTAGTCAACGATGGTCTTTCTGGAGGCCCAGACCTCACTCCATCTCCCCACATCCAAATCCTACTACCCCACCTTCCTCTAAACCCAGCTCGTTTCAGCTCTTCCTTCTTCCAAACTCCCACGCCACTTTCTCGACTCTTAGCACCTTTTGCCTTGTCCTTAATTATAAGACTCACCTCCCCACTGCAGTTTTAAATTCTTGAGGACAGCATCTACAGCTGATTTATCTTTGAAACCTCCAGGGCCTGATAGAGTTCCATATATGCTAAATAAATGAGTGAGTGAGTGGGTTCTTTAAGAGAACCATAGTAGGTGGTACCTGGTAGGGAAGCCCAGATCCTACTGGCCACCACTCCCCAAGCCTCACCTTCCACATCAGCAGCACCAGCAGCGCCAGCACCAATAGCCCGGCCAATATGGCCAGGAGGATAACCCACCAGGGGACTCCTTCTGCCACCACAGCCACCGGGTCCAAGTATACCATCACTGGGATCTAGGGAGCAAGAAGGTAATGGAACAGGAGCAAGAGGGAGTCGGAGAGAGGAGAGAGGACAGCTCCACTCCCCACCTGCCCAGCCCTGCAGCTCACCACAGTGGAGGCGTCTCTAAGCAGCAGGTTCTTGATGGAGGACTTCACCGTGATGTTGGCTCGGACAATCACTTCCACGGACTTCACAGCTGAGTACTCCTAAGGGGGAGGCCCACTCCTTCTAAGTGCCTCCTGGCCTCCCTCCCACCCCCCAACACCTAAAATTGTAAATGGAATGGTGTCCAACACAGAGGGTGTTTCGGCCCCACTTGCATCAAGGGGGCGCTGTATTTTGAGAAGTAAGAAGCGGGAGGGGAAGTGAGTCCCAGAGGGGTTGACGGGAACAAAGATGCTCACCTCCAGGAAAGTGCTGTTCCAGAGGCGGCCCCACACATGCAGCACAGCTGCACGGTCAAAGCTGTAGAGTGGGCAGCTGAACACCACACAGTTGGCTGTGCCCCGGGCGCAGTCCTGGGGACAAGACCAGGCAGGGCTCTGAGCTTCTCATCCTCATCCTGCTGAGCTTGCCCAAGGCCCAGCACCCTCACAAGCATGGTCATGAACATGAAAGATTCTGCCCAAGCCTTCACGCCATCCCTACATTCCACCCACACACATCTTGGACCCCCTTTTCCCTTTGTTCCTCATTCATATCTCTTCCACCTTGTTACCTGGCACTAAAACACCCCTCCTCCAGGAAGTCTTCCCAAACTAACCCAGTGGTCTACCTGGATAAATTCAAAATAGCAGGCTATTCCCAATATGGGCTATTTGGCTGGGTAATGCATGGAAGGGGGAAGAAATCTCTCATGTTACAGCAGCAGAATAACTTACTCGATTGATGCTCATGTTACCTAATGACAGTCCCGTTTGTTGAGCACCTACTCCTTCCAGACATTTATCTCATTTAAACTTCACAACAAAAAAATAAACTTCACAACAGTCCTGCAAGGTACATATCATTATCATCCCTTCTTCAAATGAGGAAGCTGAGGCTCAAAGAGGCCAAGTGACCTGCCTCAGGTCACACAGCTAGAAAAGCTAGTAAGTGGTAAAGCAGATATTTGATATTCTAATATTCAGCAAAGCCACACTCCTACGCTAAGCCCAAACTACTGAAGGAGGAAGGAGATGCCCAAGGACTGCTCTAAGCATGAACTAAATCCATTAGGCCCAAAAGCTAACTAATGACCCATTTGCCTAAAAGTCATATTATAGTCATCACACTTAGCACACTCCATCTACAGAAGACTGGCATTGAGAGTATTTGAATTATTTGAGTGATCATTTCTTTTGCCACTTTTGAGCAGCTCAAAAATTTGTAGTCAAATTGTCTAAAATAAGGTCTCCTGCTTTGCTTTTTAAGTTAAAAGAATCAATTCCAAACTTCTTATTAAAAAGGGATGCCTTGGACTTCCGGGTCAAGATGGTGGATTAACAATGTGCGCATTTTAGTTCGTCCTCCAGAACAACTACTAAATAACCAGAAACTGTACAGAACAGCTCCTGGGGCCACGTCAGTGACCAGACACACAGCGTACCCCAGTCTGGACCAGCCAGACCAGCTGCAAGCCCCCACAGAACCCTGAGTTCCCCAAGCCGTGGCCGGCGCCCCTCCCCCACAAGCTACTTCCCAGAGGGGAAAAGAAAGGAACTTTACCAGCAGCAGGGGCTGAGCACAATTAAATGCCAATTGTGGAATTAATTAACAAATTCTGACTACTAAAAATAGGCCCCCAGCTTAGGTGAACCTGGTCAAAAGGAGATTGCTCATTTTTGCCCCAGCGCCAAGGGGGCAGGGCTGACAGAAAAAGGGGGGAAGAAAAAGAAGGAAACAGAGGTTTTTGTGGCTGTGTTTCTACAAAGGCTTGACTGCCTTTGGATATAGTGGCAGGACTTCTCAGGCTGCATCTGCCCCAGGCATAGGCAGAAGTGAGCTCTTTGGGGGGCTTGTCTGGAGCCTGTGCCTTCCCCAGGGGAGGGGTGAAGCCCAACTCAGGTGGAATCCCTCCCTCAAGGAGTTCAGGCACCAGGGCTTGGTGATTTGAACCCATTAAAACCAGTGTACAACCTCTCCTCAGTCTCCACCATGCCCCCAGCAGGGAGAGTCTGCAAAAGTTAAAGGTACCACATCATCTTATGCTGGTGGGACCTGCAAGCAGACAAGCACCACATACTGGGCAGGATAAGAAAAACGGAGCCCAGAGACTTCACAGGAAAGTCTATCAACCTGCTGGGTCTCACCCTCAGGGAAAACCAATGCAGGTGACTCTTTCCTCCTGATAGGAGGCCAGTTTGGTCTGGGAAAATCCGGCTGGGGTCTATAATACCTACATAGACCCTCCTAAGGGTGGTGGGGGGGAAAGGCACCATACAAGCAGGGAAAGAAACAAGAAAACAAGAACTGAAAAATCTCCTCTGTTAAACAAAACTTAAGCTAGAGGTTCCGATAAAGCTGAACCGAATGTCAAGGAACAGATAGACAACAAATTCATCCAGCAAGAAAACCCTAGGTAAAAGAAGTGAAAGCAATCTCAAGAATAAACTAATTAAGGTAATTAAATGCCTAGATGCCAGCAAAAATAACAAATCACACTAGGAAAATTGAAGATATGGCCCAGTCAAAGGAACTAACCAACAATTCAAATGAGATGCAGGAGCTGAAATAATTAATTCAGAATATAAAAACAACATGGAAAACCTCATCAAAAACCAATCAATGAATTGAGGGAGGATATAAAGAAGGCAAGGAATGAATAAGAAGAAGAAATTGAAAGTCTGAAAAAACAAATCACAGAATTTATGGGAATGAAAGGCCAGGTAGAAGAGATGAAAAAACAATGGAAACCTACAATGGTAGATTTTGAGAGACAGAACATAGGATTAGCGAACTGGAGGATGGAACATCTGAAATCTGGCAAGAAAAAGAAAATATAGGGAAAAAATGGAAAAATATGAGCAGGGACCAGGGAACTGAAAGACAATATGAAGTGCACAAATATATGTGCTGTGGGTGTCCCAGAAGGAGAAGAGAAGGGGAAAGGAGGAGAAAAACTAATGGAGGAAATTATCAGTGAAAACTTCCCAACTCTTATGAAAGACTTAAAATTACAGATCCAAGAAGTGCAGCATACCCCAAAGAGAATAGATCCAAATAGACATACTCCAAGACATTTACTAATCAGAATGTCAGAGGTCAAAGAGAAAGAGAGGAACTTGAAAGCAGCAAGAGAAAAGCAATCCATCACATACAAGGGAAGCCCAATAAGACTATGTGTAGATCTCTCAGCAGAAACCATGGAGGCGAGAAGACAGTGGAATAATATATTTAAATTATTAAAAGAGAAAAACTGCCAACCAAGAATTCTATATCCAGCAAAACTGTCCTTCAAAAATGAGGGAGAAATTAAAACATTTTCAGACAAAAAATCACTGAGAGAATTTGTGACCAAGAGACCAGCTCTGCAAGAAATACTAAAGGGAACACTAGAGACAGATACGAAGACAGAAGAGAGAGGTGTGGAGAAGAGTATAGAAAGGAACACTATGAGTAAAGGTAAAAAGAAGGAAAATTAGATATGACATATAAAATCCAGAAGGCAAAATAGTAGAAGAAAGTACTACCCATGCAGTAATAACACTGAATGTTAATGAATTAAACTCTCCAATCAAAAGACATAGTCTGGCAGAATGGATTAAAAAACGGGACCCATCTATATGCTGTCTCTACTCAAAGGACACAAGGCCAAGGACACAAATGGACATTTACACACCAATGTTTATAGCAGCATGATTAACAATTACCAAGAGATGGAAACAGCCAAAATGTCCATCAACAGACAGTTGGCTAAACAAACTGTGACATCTACATAAGATGCAATTATGCAGCTGTAAAACAGAATAAAGTTATGAAGTATGTAACAACATGAATGAACCTTAAGGACATTATTCTGAGTGTGATTAGCCAGAAACAAAAGGACAAATACTGTATGGTCTCACTGATATGAACTGACATTAGTGAATAAGCTTGGAATATTTCCTTGGTAACAGAGACCATCAGGAGATAGAAATAGGGTAAGATATTGCATAATTGGAGCTGAAGGGATACAGATTGTGCAACAGGACTGAATATAAAAACACAGAAATGGACAGCACAATATTACCTAACTGTAATATAATTATGCTAAAACACTGAATGAAGCTGCATATGAGAATGATAGCGGGAGGAGGGCTGGGGCATAAATGAAATCACAAAGAAAGATAGACGATAAAGATTGAGATGGTATAATCTAGGAATGCCTAGAGTGTATAATGATAGTGACTAAATGTACAAATTTAAAAAATGTTTTTGCATGAGGAAGAACAAAAGAATGTCATTACTGCAGTGTGCTGAAAATAGATGGTAATTAATATTTTAAAAATTCAACTTATGTGTGAGACTAAAGCAAAAAATGTTTATTTGGTACAAATTTATACTTTGACTAGTGCATCTCCTAATATAACTTATGTAGATATTGAGTTGAACACAATAAGTACATGGAACTTTGTATAGGACATGACATTTTGTTGTTTTGTCCACGTGATGCCCTGATGAATCCCAGAGTGATTTGATCAGTGAGTGGAAAAGTATCTGCAAAGTCCCCTTCGGGGAATGGTGAGAATAGGGGAAAACTCAACTTCCCCAGGTTGAATTCTTGATATTCTCACAAGCAGTGTGGGCAACCAAAGCTATAGGCTGAGCCCCCAGTCTTGGGGTTTGTTTATATGAAACTTAACCCCACAGGGGATAGGTCAAGCCTACGTAAAATTAGGCCTAAGAGTCACCCCCAAGAGAACCTCTTTTGTTGCTCAGATGTGGCCTCTCTCTCCAGCCAACACAGCAAGCAAACTCACCATCCTCCCCCTGTCTACGTGGGACATGACTCCCAGGGGAGTGGATCTTCCTGGCAACGTGAGACAGAAATCCCAGAATGAGCTGAGATTCAGCATCAAGGGATTGAGAAAAACTCTAGAATGAGCTGAGACCCAGCATCAAGGGATTGAGAAAACCTTCTCGACCAAAAGGGGAAGAGTGAAATGAGACAAAGTGTCAATGGCTGAGAGATTCCAAACAGAGTCGAGAGGTTATCCTGGAGGTTATTCTTACGCATTAAGTAGATATCACCTTGTTAACCAAGATGTAATGGAGAGGTTGGAGGGAACTGCCTGAAAATGTAGAGCTGTGTTCCAGTAGCCATGTTTCTTGATGATGATTATATAATGATATAGCTTTCACAATGTGACTGTGTGATAGTGAAAACCTTGTGTCTGATGCTCCTTTTATCTACCTTGTCAACAGACGAGTAGAACATATGGAATAAAAACAAATAATAGGGGGAACAAATGTTAAAATAAATTTAGTTTGAAATGCTAGTGATCAATGAAAGCGAGGGGTAAGGGGTATTGTATGTAAATTTTTTTTTCTGTTTTCATTTTATTTTTCTATTGTCTTTTTATTTCTTTTTCTGAATTGATGCAAATGTTCTGGGAAATGATCATGATGATGAATATGCAACTATGTGATGATATTGTGAATTGCTGAGTGTATGTGTTGGGAATGTTTGTGTTTCTTTCTTGTAATTTTTTTTTTAATTAATAAAAAAAATTTTTATTAAAGGGATGCCTTATGCTATAGGTTATGCTTAACAGGAAAACATCAGCAGTACCACCGCAACAGCAAGGGTAAATAATGGGGAGAGGGACAAGAATTAAGGGAAAGTTTAGATTTCCTGTTTGGTGAGGGTGTGTTTATTGCTTATCTTTCTCTCAGAAACAATGAAATTATCTAAAATTGAGAGTGTTGATGGACTATGTTCTTTGGGCATTATGCATGATGCCTAATGAATGCAGGTGGCTGAAGAATGCACTGACTGAGAAGTAGATTGGAAAACGATAGTGGATACATATGATCAAATATTGTGCTGCTATAAAAAGGAACAAAGTAAAGATGGCAGCTTAGTGAGGTATAGGATTTAGCTCGTCCTCCAGAGTAGCTAGTACAGGAACAGTACAGAACAACTGCTGGGGCCACATCAGTGACCAGAAACACAGCATTCCCCAGTCTGGACCAGCTGCACCGACGACGAGCCCACCCAGAACCGTGAGTTCCCCAAGGCGTGGCTGGTGCCCCTCCCCCACAGGCTACTTCCCAGAGGGGAAAGGAAAGAGACTTTACCAGCAGCAAGGGCTGAGCACAACCAAACTCCAATTGTGAAATTAATTCACAAATTCTGACTAATAAAACTAGGCCCCTAACTCAGCCTAACCTCAAGTAAAAGCAGAGGTCACTGGTTTTTGCCCCAGCGCAGAGGGGGCAGGGCTGATGGAGGAGAGAGGGGGGAAAAAAAGAGGTTTTTTTTGGATTTGAAAAGGTCGAGGCCCTGAAGGAAAGGAGGGGGCACATAGGACCTGGAGACACACAGAGCAACGTACCAACTTAAGCTCTTGATTGGCAAACCTGAGGAACAGGGGTCCTGCTTTGAAAAGGATTTCTCTCTTTGGTTTTGGTGGCTGTGTTTCTACGGCTTGACTGCTCTTTGGATACAGCTGTAGGGTTTCTCAGGCTTCAACTGCCCCAGGCATAGGCAGAATTAAGCTTGTTTGAGTCTGGAGTCAGTGCCTTTCCCTGGAGAGGGGTGGGGCCCAGCTCAGGTGGATTCCCTCCCTCAAGGAATTCAGACACCAGGATTTGGAAAATTGAAGCGATTAAAGCCAGCCTGCAACCTCTCCTCTGTCTCCACCACACCCCCAGCAGGGAGAGTCTGCTGAAGTTAAAGGTACAAGATCACCTATGCTGATGGGACCTGCAAGCAGACAAGCGCCACATACTGGGCAGGATAAGAAAAACACAGAGTCCAGAGGCTTCATAGGAAAGCCTTTCAATCTGCTGGGTCTTACACTCAGGGAAAACTGACAAAGCTGACTCTTTCCTCCTGACAGGAGGCCAGTTTGGTCTGGGAAAATCTGAATGGGGTCTATAAAACCTAAGTAGACCCTCCTAAAGGGGGGCGGGGGGAGGCACCATACAGGCAGGGCAAGAAACAAGAAAACAAGAACTGAAAAATTCTGATTTGTTACACAAAACCTAAGCTAGAAGTCCAGAAGAAGCTGAACTGAATGTCAAAGAACAGATAGACAAAAAGTCATGCAGCAAGAAAATCCTAGGTGAAAAAAGTGAAAACCACCTCCAGAATAAGCTAATTAAGGCAATTAAATGCCTAGATGCCAGCAAAAATTAACAAATCATACTAGGAAAATTGAAGATATGGCCCAGTCAAAGGAACAAACCAACAATTCAAATGAGATACAGGAGTTGAAACAATTCAGGATGTCCAAACAGACATGGAAAACCTCATCAAAAATCAAATCAATGAATTGAGGGAGGATATAAAGAAGGCAAGGAACAAACAAAAAGAAGAAATTGAAAGTGTGAAAAAAACAAATCACAGAACTTATGGGAATGAAAGGCACAGCAGAAGAGATGAAAAAAAAACAATGGAAACCTACAATGTCAGATTTCAAGAGGCAGAAGATAGGATTAGTGAACTGGAGGATGGAACATCTGAAATCCAACAAGCAAAAGAAAATACAGGAAAAGAATGGAAAAATATGAGTAAGGACTCAGGGAATTGAATGACAATATGAAGTGCACGAATATACATGTTGTGGGTGTCCCAGAAGGAAAAAGGAGGATAAAAATGAATGAAGGAAATGATCACTGAAAATTTCCCAACTCTTAAGAAAGACTTAAAATTCAGATCCAAGAAGTGCAGCATATTCCAGACAGAATAGATCCAAATCAATGTACTCCAAGATACTTACTAATCAGAATGTCAGATGTCAAAGACAAAAAAATTTTCAGACAAAAAAATCACTGAGAGAATTTGTGACCAAGAGACCAGCTCTGCAAAAAATACTAAAGGGAGCTCTAGAGGCAGATGTGAAAAGACAGGAGAGAGAGAGGTGTGGAGAAGAGTGTAGAAATGAAGACTATCAGTAAAGGTAAAAAGAAGAAAAATTAGATATGACATGTAAAATCCAAAAGGCAAAATGGTAGAAGAAAGTACTGCCCACACAGTAATAATATTAAATGTTAATAGATTAAACTCCCCAATCAGAAGACATAGACTGACAGAATGGATTAAAAAACAGGACCCATCTACATGCTGTCTACAGGAAATGCATCTTAGACCCAAGGATGAACATAGGTTGAAAGTGAAAGCTTGGGAAAAGATATTTCATGCAAATAACAATCAGAAAAGAGCAGGAGTAGCTATACTAATATCCAACAAGTTAGACTTCAAATGTAAAACAGTTAAGAGACAAAGAAGGACACTATATATTAATAAAAGGAACAATTCAACAAGAAGACATAACAATCATAAATATTTATGCACCAAGCCAGAATGCTCCAAAATACATGAGGCAAACACTGAAAAGAGAAATAGATACATCTACCATAATAGTTGGAGACTTCAATTCTGCACTCTCATCAATGGACAGAACATCTAGACGGAGGATCAATAAAGAAACAGAGAATTTGAATAATACAATAAATCCGCTAGACTTAACAGACATTTATAGAACATTACACCCAACAATAGTAGGATATACCTTTTCCTCAAGTGCTCATGGATCATTCTCAAGGATCTACTATATGCTGGGTCACAAAGCAAATCTGGATAAATTTAAAAAGATTGAAATCATACAAAACACTTTCTCAGATCATAAAGGAATGAAGTTGGAAATCAATAATAGGCAGAGTGCCAGAAAATTCACAAATATATGTAGGCTCACCAACATACTCTTAAACAACCAGTGGGCCAAGGAAGAAATTACCAGAGAAATCAGTAAATATCTTGAGGCAAATGAAAATGAAAACACAACATATCAAAATTTATGGGATGCAGCAATGGCAGTGCTAGGAGGGAAATTTATTGCCCTAAATGCCTATATCAAAAAAGAAGAAAGAGCAAAAATCAAGGAATTAACTATCCACTTGGAAGAACTAGAGAAAGAACAGCAAACTAACCCCAAAGCAAGCAAAAGGAAAGAAATAATGAAGTTTAGAGCAGAAATAAATGAAATTGAGAACATGAAAACAATTGAGAAAATCAACAAAACCAGAAGTTGGTTCTATGAGAAAATCAACAGGATTGATGGACCCTTAGTGAGGTTGACAAAAAGAAGAAGAGAGAGGATGCAAATAAATAGGATCAAAAATGGAAGAGGAGCCATAACCACGGACACCACAGAAATAAAGGAAGTAATGGGAGGATACTATGAAAAACTTTATGCTAATAAATCCGACAATATAGATGAAATGGACAAATTCCTAGAAAGACATGAACAACCAACATTGACTCCAGAAGAAACAGATGACCTCAACAAACCAATCACAAGTAAAGAAATTGAATCAGTCATTAAGAGGCTCCACAAAACAGAAAAGCCCAGGACCAGATGGCTTCACATGTGAATTCTACCAAACACTCAAGAAAGAATTAGTACCAATCTTGCTCAAACTCTTCAAAAAACTTGAAGAGGAGGGAAAGCTACCTAACTCATTCTATGAAGCCAACATCACCCTCATACCAAAGCCAGACAAAGATATTATGAGAAAAGAAAACTATAGACCAATCTCTCTAATGAATATAGATGCAAAAATCCTCAACAAAATTCTTGCAAACTGAATCCAACAGCACTTAAAACAATTATACACCATGATCAAGTAGGAATCATCCCAGGTCAGCAACGATGGTTCAACGTAAGAAAATCAATTAATATAGTACACCATATCAACAAATCAAAGCAGAAAATCCACATAATCATCTTGATTGATGCAGAAAAGGCATTTGACAAAATTCAACATCCTTGCTTGTTGAAAACACTTCAAAGGATAGGAATACAAGAGAACTTCCTCAACATGATAAAGGGAATATATGAAAAACCCACAGCTAACATAATCCTCAATGGGGAAAAACTGAAAACTCTGTTCAGTGGAACAAGACAAGAATGACCACTATCACCATTGTTATGCAACATTGTGTTGGAAGTTCTAACCGGAGCAATTTGACAAGAAAAAGAAATACAAGGCATCAAAATTGAAAGGAAGAAGTAAAACTCTCACTCTTTGCAGATGATATGATATTATATGTAGAAAACTCCAAAAAAAACCACAGCAAAACTACTAGAGATAATAAATGAGTACAGCAAAGTGGCAGGTTACAAGATCAACACTCAAAAATCTGTAATGTTTCTATACACTTAGTAATGAACAATCTGAGGGGAAAATCAAGAAAAAATATTCCATTTACAATTGCAACCAAAAGAATAAAATTTTTAGGAATAAACTTAACTAAAGATACAAAATACCTATACAAAGAAAACTACAAGAAATTGTTAAAAGAAATCACAGAAGAGTAAATAAATGGTAGGGCATACTGTGTTCATGGATTAGAAGACTAAATATAGGTAAGATCTCAATTCTACCCAAACTGATTTACAGATTCAATGCAATACCAATTAAATCCCAAAAACTTACTTTTCAAAAATACAAAAACCAAAAAACAAATTTATCTGGAAGGGCAGGGTGCCCTGAACAGCTAAAAGTATCCTGAGAAAGGAAAATGAAGTCAGAAGTCTCACGCTACCTGACTTTAAGGTGTGTTATGAAGCTATAGTCATCAAAACAGCATGGTACTGGCGAAAAGATAGATATACTGACTAATGGAATCAAATAGAGTGTTCAGATATTGAGCCTCTCATCTATGGGCAATTGATCTTTGATAAGGCAGTCAAGCCAACTCACCTGGGACAGAACAGTCTCTTCAATAAATGGTGCCTAGAGAACTGGATATCCACATGCAAAAGAATGAAAGAGGATCCATATCTCACACCCTATACAAAAGTTAACTCAAAATGGATCAAAGACCTAAACATTAGATCTAAGGCCATAAAACTTTTTAAAGAAAATGCAGGGAAATATCTTATCAATCTTATAATAGGAGACAGTTTCCTAAACCTTATACCCAAAGCACTAGCATTGAAGAAAGAAAGAAAGAAATGGGAACTTCTCAAAATTAAATATTTTTTGTGCATCGAAGAGCTTCATCAAGAAAGTAAAAAGACAGCCTACAAAATGGGAGACAATATTTGGAAATGATATATCAGATAAAGGTCTACTATCCAGAATATATAAAGAGAGTGTTCACCTCAACAACAAAAAGACAGACAACTCAATTACAAAATGGGCAAAAGACATGAACAGACACTTCTCAGAAGAGGAAATACAAATAGCCAAAGGCACATGAAAAGATGGTAAACTTCCCTGGATATTACAGAAATGCAAATCAAAACCACAATGAGATATCATCTCACACCAACCTAATGGCCATTATCAATAAAACAGAAAATGACAAGTGCTGGAGAGGATGTGGAGAAAGAGGCACACTTATCCATTGTTGGTGGAAATGTCAAATGGTACAACCACTGTGGAAGACAGTGTGGCAGTTCCTCAGGAAGCTAGGTATAGAATTGCCACATGATCTAGCAATACCATTGCTAGGTATCTACTCAGAGGACATGAGGGCAAGAACACAAATGGACACTTGCACACCAATGTTTATAGCAGCATTATTTACAATTGCCAAGAGATGGAAACAGCCAAAATGTCCATCAACAGATGAGTGGCTAAGTAATCTGTGGTATATACATACGATGGAATATTATGCAGCTGTAAGACAGAATAAAGTCATGAAGCTTGTAACAACATGGATGGACCTTAAGGACATTATGCTGAGTGAGATGAGCTAGAACCAAAAGGAAAAATATTGTACGGCCTCACTGATACGAGGTGACATTAGCGAATGAACTTGGAGAATTTCAGTTGGTAACAGAGACCATCAGGAGACAGAAATAGGGTAAGATATTGGGTAATTGGAGCTGAAGGGATACAGATTGTGCAACAGGACTGATTATAAAAATTCAGAAATGAATAGCACAATACATACCTAACTGTAATGCAATAATGTTAGAACACTGAATGAAGCTGAATGTGAGAATGATAGAGGGAGGAGGCCTGGGGGCACAAAGGAAATCAGAAGGAAAGATATTCAATAAAGACTGAGACTGAGATATTATAATCTAGGAATGCCTAGAGCGTATAATAATAGTGACTAAATGTGCAAATTAAAAAATGTTTCTGCATGAGGAAGAACAAAGGAATGTCAATAATGCAGGGTGTTGAAAATAGATGATAACTAATATTTTAAAACTTTAATGTATGTGTGAAACAAGCAAAAAATGTTTACTTGGTACAAAATTTATATTTTGACTAGTGCATTTCCTAATATAACTTATGTGGACAGCTTAATCAAACACCATAGTACTTGGAACCTTGCGTAGGGCATGACATTTTATAGGTTTGTCCAGAGTGATGCCCATATAAATCCCAGAGCAATCTGAACAGTGAATAGGGAAGTATTTGCAGAGTCCCCTGGGGGAAAGGTCAGAAAGGGGGAATATTCAACTTCCCCAAGTGGAGAATTCTTGATATTCTCACAGGCAGTGTGGACAGTCAAAGCAATAGGCCGAGCCTCCAGTCTTGGGGTTTGTTCATATGAAACTTAACCCCGCAAAGAATAGGCTAACCCTACTTAAAATTAGGCCCAAGAGTCACCCCCAAGAGAACCTCTTCTGTTGCTCAGATGTGGCCTCTCTCTCTCCAGCCAACATAACAAGCAAACTCACTGCCCTCCCCCCATCTACATGAGACATGACTCCCAGGGGGTGGACCTTCCTGGCAACATGGGACAGAAATCCTAGAATGAGCTGAGACTCAGCATCAAGTGATTGAGAAAACCCCTAGAATGAGCTGAGACTCAGCATCAAGAGATTGAGAAAACCCCTAGAATGAGCTGAGACTCAGCATCAAGAGATTGAGAAAACCCCTAGAATGAGCTGAGACTCAGCATCAAGAGATTGAGAAAACCTTCTCGACCAAAAGGGGGAAGAGCGAAATGAGACGAAATAAAATGTCAATGGCTGAGGATAACAGAGTCGGGGGTTATCCTGGAGGTTAGTCTTACACATTAAATAGATATCCGTTGTTAGTCAAGATGTAATGGAGAGGCTGGAGCGAACTGTCTGAAAATGTAGAGCTGTGTTCCAGTAGCCATGTTTCTTGAAGATGATTATATAATGATAAAGCTTTCACAAAGTGACTGTGTGATTGTGAAAACTTTGCGTCTGATGCTCCTTTTATCTACCTTATCAACAGACGAGTAAAACATATGGAATAAAAATAAATAATAGGGGAAACAAATGTTAAAATAAATTTAGATTGAAATGCTAGTGATCAATGAAAGGGAAGAGTAAGGGGTATGGTATGTATGAGTTTTTTTCTGTTGTCTTTTTACTTCTTTTTTCTGAATTGATGCAAATGTTCTAAGAAATGATCATGATGATGAATATGCAACTATGTGATGATATTGTGAATTACTGATTATATATGTAAAATGGAATGATCATAAGTTAATGTTTGTGTTTGTTGCTATATATTTTTAATTTAAAAATTAATTTTAAAAAAGCTGTGGTATAGACATATGATAGAACATTATGCAGGTATAAGACAGAATAAGTCATGAAGTATGTAACAGCATGGATGGACCTTAAGGGCATTATGCTGAGTGAGATCAGCCAGAAAAAAAAAGGAAAAATACTGTATGGTCTCACAGATATGAACTAACATTAATGAATGAACTTGGAGAATTTCAGTTAAGAATAGAGACCATCAGGAGATAGAAATAGGGTAGATATTGGGTAATTGGAGTTGAAGGAATACAGATTATGCAACACGACTGATTGCAAAAATTCAGAAATGGATAGCACAATATTACCTAACTATAATACAATAACGTTAGAACACTGAAGGAAGCTGAATGTGAGAATGATAGAGGGAGGAGGCCTGGGGCACAAAGGAAATCAGAAGGAAAGATATACAATGAAGACTGAGATGATATAATCTAGGAATGCCTAGAGTGTATAACAATAATGACTAAATGTACAAATTTTAAAATGTTTTTGCATGAGGAAGAACAAAGAAATGTCAGTACTGCAGGGTGTTTGAAATAGATGGTAATCAATATATTAAAACTTTAATTTATGTGTGAGACTAAAGCAAAAAATGTTAATTTGGTACAAAATTTATATTTCAAAAAAAAAATTTACATTTCAACTAGTGCATTTCCTAATATAACTTACGTGGACAGCTTAATTAAACACCATAAGTGCATGGAACCTTGAGTAGGGCATGAGATTTTGTAGGTTTGTCCAGAGTGATGCCCCTATAAATCCTAGAGTGATTTGAACAGTGAATAAAAAAGTATTTGCAAAGTCCCTTGGGGGAATGGTGAGAACAGGGGAAAATTCAACTTCCCAAGTGGAGAATTCTTGATGTTCTCACAAGCAGTGGGAACAACCAAAGCAATAGGCTAAGCCCCTAATTTTGGGGTTTGTTCATATGAAACTTAACTCCACAAAGGATAGGCTAAGCCTTCTTAAAATTAGGACTGAGAGTCAACGAGAATCTCTTCTGTTGCTCAGATGTGGCCTCTCTCTCTCAGCCAACACAACAAGTAAACTCACCACCTTCCCCCTCTCTACTTGCGACATGACTCCCAGGGGTGTGGACCTTCCTAGGAACGTGAGACAGAAATCCTAGAATGAGCTGGAACTCAGCACCAAGGGATTGAGAAAACCTCTCAACCAAAAGGGGGAAGAGAGAAATGAGACAAAATAAAGTATCAATGACTGAGAGATTCCAAACAGAATCAAGAGGTTATACTGGAGGCTATTCTTACACATTAATAGAGATCACCTTTTTAGTTAAGGTATAATGGAGAGGCTGGAGGGAACTGCCTGAAAATGTAGAGCTGTGTTCCAGTAGCCATGTTTCTTGAAGATGATCATATAATGAAATAGCTTTTGTAATGTGACTGTGTGATTGTGAAAACCTTATGTCTGATGCTCCTTTTATCTACCTTATGTATAGATGAGTAAAATAAATGGATTAAAATAAATAAATAATAGGGGAAACAAATGTTAAAATAAATTTAGTAGATTGAAATGCTAGTGATCAAAGAAAGGAAGGGGTAAGGGATATGGTATGCATGAATTTTTTTCAGTTTTCTTTTTATTTCTTTTTCTGAATTGATGCAAATGTTCTAAGAAATTATCATGATGATGAATATACAACTATGTGATGATATTGTGAATTACTGATTATATATGTAGAATGGAATGATCATATGGTAAGAATGTGTTTGTATGTTGGTATGTTTAATAAATAAAATAAATTTTAAAAAAAAAGGAACAAAGTCGTGAGACATGTAACCATGTGAATGAACCTGTGGGACATTTGGTGGGGCAAAGTAAGCCAGAAACTGAAGAACAATTATTGGATGGTTTCCTTTAGAATATGCTTATAAGTAAACAGGGGCCTAGATTGTAAGCTCTTATAGCAGACACATTTAGTCCAGAGTGGTAATTATTATTTCTGGATTTTGAGAGTCCATTTTATATATCTATAACCAGGTATTTAGCGATAAGAACAAAGCTTATCAGGTCCAGAATAAGGTAATTCAGAGCACAGGAGTAAGGAAGACATTGCCTATATTTTAAAACCACACCTACTCTTTGAGACCAAAGGAAGAAAGGTTTATTTTGTTTGGAACCTAAATTTTCTGTAGCACATAATCTTACTCAATCTGTCTGGATAGCTCATTTGAACAAATGAAACACAGTGAGCCCAGAACACAAATGAGGGCAAGGTCCCTTAACAGATGGGAGAAAAAATATGGAACTACTAAACTTTACCATCAGGGAATCCCCTGATACTGTGTCAAACATTAGGGACATCCAAATCCATAGGCCAAGCCCTTGATCATGAGACTTGCTCTTGTGAAGCTTATATAGGTAGTGGAGAAGCTTAGCCTACCTATAGGCATGCCTAAGAGTTACTTCTGGAGGACCTCTTTTGTTGCTCAAACGTGGCCTCACTCTCTCTAAGCTCTGCAAGTGAAATCATTGCCCTCCCCACTATGTGGGACATGACATCCAGGGATGAAAGTCTCCATGGCAGCACGGGAGATGACTCCCAGGGATGAGTCCAGCCCTAGTACTGTGGGATACACAATTCCATCCCAACCGGAAGGGGGAAAAGAAACATAACTAATAAAGTGTCAGTGGCTGGGAAAGTTCAAATAAAGTCAAGTGGCTACTCTGGAGGTCACTCCTACACAAGCTTCAGTTAGACGTTGCTACCTATCATAACTTGCCAAACCCCAACCAAAACCATTCCAGTCAGTCCTAAAGAACACATAGGGCAATATATAAGATTCTACAAAGGTTTTGTGCACAAGGGTAACTTTCCAAAAATATACAACCTCCAGATCTGTCCCTGGACCAGACAAGTCCTGAAACCTAGAGGGCCAGCCTCTCCAGAACATCAGCTAGTTCCATCTCCCTACCCCATGTTAGTGACAGACCCTCCCAACATGAAAAAGTTAGAATGGCCAAAGACCAAATACCTCTAAAGAGTGGGATAGAAAGATCAAAGGTGATGGTGGAGTTATACAGAGAAGGTAAGGTTTAATAAACGAATATGATTGCTGAATCATTGAACTTATTTCTTTTAGTCTCCAGTGTCTTAGAGCAGCTAGAAGTAAAAACCTAAAATTGTGGAATTGTAACCCATACCAAATTCTGAAATCTGTTTTACAACAAATTGTTGTGCTGCCCTTAGAAATTTATTGCTTTTTTTTTGTATATATGTTATTTCTCACAAAAAAAGAAAAAAATATCAATTGTGATGACAAAAAATATATATACTTATTCCTTCTAGCCTCCAATGTTCTGGAGCAGCTAGAAGGAAAAATCTGAGAGGATGGTATGGTAGCCCATGACAAACGCTGGGATCTGTCCTGTAACTACTTGTTGTAGAGTGCTCTGAAAATTACTGTTTTTTTCTTTCTTTGCTTTTTATATGCTATATTACATAACAACAAAGGAAGCCTTAGCCTCCAGCACCTCAGAGCTGCTAGAAATAAGAACCTAAAATTGTGGAATCGTAAACCATACCAAACTCTGAAATCCGTTCTACAACTAATGTATTTTGAAATTTATTGCTTTTATGTATACATGTTATTCAACAGAGAAGATAGGATTTAGCAAATGAGTATACTGCAGAATCTTTATATTGATATTTCTGTTGGACTCCAGTGTCTTGGAGCAGCTAGAAGAAAAAATAACAAATTGTAGAATGTAACCAAACGTTAAAATCTGTTCTATAACTACTTGTTAAAATGTACTTGGAAATTTATTGCTTTTTTGTATACATGTTATAGTTCACAATTTTAAAAAAGGGGGAGGATGCCTTCATGGTGGTTCAGTGGTAGAATGCTCACCTGCCATCTGGGAGACCCAAAAATAGAAGTATACACACGCGCGCGCGCACACACACTGGCCAATCCAGGGTCCTTAGTTGCCTCCTGTCACACTTTCAGGAAAGTGGGGAAGCTGAGGGCCCAGAGGTATGGCAGTGGAGCACCCTTCCAGGTAGATAATCACAAAGCTGGCCCAACTGCTTCCGCAACCTGAGCCTCCTTCAAATGGCCTCTAAGTCTAGACTCCTTGACTCTAGTACTCCCCCCGCCCTTCCATCCTTGAGATTCACCCCTACAACCAAGCCCAAATACCCCCCTAACCTATGTTCTCACCACAGTCTAGTTAAATCAGATCACACTACTCCAAGGCTTTGCCTACCAGGGTCCTTCTGGAAGACCCAAACCCCACCCACCCCATCCCTCCACATCCAAATCCTGCCAGTCATCCTGGAAGGGGTGGAGCCCTGAGAACCTACCAATTTGCTCAATGAATCCATTTAAAGAACAAAACTATTTGAAACAAATACAATAAAGGGAGGCAAAACTACTCGAAGGGATAGACTTAATGAATCATCTATGATAAACTGTGATTTTAGTTATTAGAACTTTAAAAAACTTCAGTGTTTTGACATTATGAAAGCCAAGAGGTTTCCTTACACAAATTGACTTTTTGTCCTAAAAGAGTTTAAAAGAACAAACTAGGCCTCAAAGGTGACTAAAACTATTCTATCCTCTATAAAATGTAAAATTTATGTTTTATATAAATGTATGGAGAATTGATTGCTGGGCTAACTAACTGGAATGAGCACCTGGCAGATGTGTGAGGCCCCGTGCGATGAGCAGCTCCTCCCGTGAGCTGCGATGTGGACTGTCCTGTCCACCTGTCCTAGGTATTTGACCATATACCTCTTGGCATGCCACCTCCTTGGAAACACCACCCTGAAGCTCCATGCTCCCCAAGGCATCCTCCATCATATCACCACATACCCCCCCATTCTGGCAGCCACTACATTGGCCCTGCCCTCACCAGGGTGATATTTTTCTTCTTCTCAGCAGAAGACACTGGCCACCAGGATGTGCTGGGCTCCAGCTGCTCAGGAGGGCCCTGCTGCTCTGTCTGCCCCAGCTCCCGCCGCCTCCTATCTCTGCTGTCCACATCCTGGATGTGAAAAGGGAGAACCCAGTAAGCGTCCCTCTAAAGCCATCCATCCAGAGATCTCACCTCCTCCCTACCACCTTCCTCCAGGCTACCACCCACCCACATACTCGCCCTGACTCCCCTGACACCATTCCCAAAGTCTAACCTCCCTCTGCCAAGTTATAGCAACCCCGAACCACCCTGCCCAAGCCTCACCAGGAGAAGGATGTTGGGCCTGGGGGAACAGAGCCCCTTCTGCCCAGGCCCCTGGCCACCCTCCAGCTCCACCCGCATTGGGTACAGCAGCCACTTCCCGTTGGCAATCTCGTGGGGCCACATGATGTTGAGGAAGGCAGAACCCAAGGTTTTGAGTGACTGACCTTGGTTGGAGACCTGTGGACATGAAGGAGTGAGAACAGAGAGAGGTCAGTTTCTGAACAGAACTTAAATGCCCAGAAACGGAGGGGACAAAGTCTGAGGAGAGAACCTCAAGAGGTATAGTTCCAGCAAAGACTCAGGCTTCTAGACCCAACCAGGTACAATTCTCTCCCCACACCAAACCCAAGAAAACCTGGAGGTCTCACTGGGAGGTGTGAGGGAAGACCCTAGCCAAATAGGGGCAGAGTTCTGGGAAAAGACATCAACCTTCCCCTCATGTTCCCAACCCCTAGCTGGACACACACACACCCCCATCCCAGCAGAAAAGCTCCTCTGGGCTCTCATGTCCTCCACAGACCAGGGGGTGAGATGATCAGATGGAGATGACCAGAAGATGGTCAAGTGAGGCTCCAGCTCAAACACCTGCCCATAGCCAGGTCCAGGTCCAGGGCGGAGGCAGAGGCCATGAACTTGCTGGACCACTGTCTTCCACATGTAGAAGAACCCCAGCTCTTGGGACATCTCCTAACCTCTCCTCTGTGCCAAGAAGAGAGGGGCCGTGGAGGGACCACAACTCAAGATGCTTACCGTGACTTCGTACTTGACCTTGCTGCCTACATCCCGCTCAGACCACATGGCACTCTCGCCCCGTACCACACCAGAGAAGAAAAGTTGCTGGGGGGTGGCAGCCCTGGTGTGGAAGGGGTCAAAACAGAAACTGAGGAGGCCTGGGTGTGGCGTAGTGGAGGGTCAGGAGAGAAAAGCCAAGCAAGGCAGAGCTCAGGCCAGGGTCTGGGAGTGGCAATGCCCCACCTCCCCTCCCATGGAGGGGCTCATTTGAGCAGGACTTACCCTGTGATGGACAGTGGCAGCTCAATGAAGACACGGGCTCGAGTAGACACCGGATGCAGTTCCTGTTCACTGATCCTGGTGTGTAGGCAGGGGCAAGTGTGGGCAGTGGGCACAGGCACCACCCCAAAGGGCCTCAGGCAAAGGCAGCATAGTCCGTTCCAGGTGGACACCCATCTGACAGACCCCACCCTATCCTGGCCCCACCAGGCTTACGTAGCCAACAGCAGCTCCACCTCCAGCTCTGTGGTTTCAATGGTGATGCCTGAGGTGCTAAGGATGAGGTAAAAGGTGACCTAGGCCAAGAGTAGGATAAAAATGCAGTCAGAGGGGTCCTGGAGGCTTCAGGAGGGGTAAAGGATTAGAGCGCTGCTCAGAGGGGTGTAAGGGTAGACGTGCCCACCTGGGCACCTCTCTTCATGGGGTTTCCCAGCTCACATTCAACATGAGAGGCATTGTCATTGGACAGGCAGAGCGGCTTCTCCTGGGTGTGGGGAGAAAAGAAGATATCAGTCTGGGCTATTGGAGCCCCCCTAAGACCTCATCCCATCCAGTCTGCCCCAGGTCCTCACCGCAGGGTCCAGGGCCCGGACCCCTGAGTAGTGCAGAGAAGCAGGGAGGGTAACAAGGAGCTGGGCTTCATGGGCGTCATCCCCATCAGCCTGGGGCTGGGCTGGGTTCGAGGGCAGGTTGGTGACCTTCAGCTCCAGGCCAATGACTGGCTGCCCACTCAGTGCAAACAGGGCTGTGGTCCCATCTGTATCCCTGAAGGGTGAAATCCCACTCCCTCTAAGATCTAAATACCTTCCCCTGATACTCCCATTCCCAGGCTCCTTCCCCCAATGCATGTTGCCCTGCCTCCACTCCCTGAGCCTCTCCTCCCATCCCAGGCCCCCCACCTCCAAATCTCCTCACACATCAGTTTAAAATCTTAGCACACAAGAGGGAACACCAGGCTGGGAGGCAGGGGATTTCCATTTTTGTCCCAGCTCCACCACCTACACGGACAAGTCACTTAACCTCTCTAGGTCTCAGTTCTCCATCCACAAAATGTTACTAATAATAACTCCTACCTCACAGGGTTGTGAAGACTAGGCAGCGTGATGCATGAAAACTGAATAACTGAAAGGATGCTGGTCCTTGCCAGAGGAGCCCCCACAGGCCCCGTGACCAGTCCGCAGCCCTCTGAATCAGCAGGTCTTCCCTAGCCTATGCCCTCTCTCTGAAGTTTCAGCCCCTCCCTCCGCCGACTCTTCCTCCTTCCATTCCTTGAACTCTTGCCCTCTCACCCCAACCCTCCTCCCCCTCACATGGGCAGAGGCTGGAACTCGGCATCGCTGATCCGGGCACAGAAACGGGCATGAACCAGCTGCAGGTTGCTCTGGCAGACCTTGTCCTCGCCACAGCCTTGTTTCAGGAAGTGGATCTAGAGGGACATTTGAGCAAAGGAAGGGGTGAATGTGTCACCAAGAGATGTGTTGGGGTGGAGTATCACAGGATTAAACACCCTGTGCTCAACTCTCAGACCTGCCATTTATTAGCTGTGTGATATGGAGCTAGTCACTTAACCTCTCGGAGTTGTGTCTGTATCAGTAATATGATGGCAATATTACCATTCTGTGATAGAGACTAGCAGGCTAGCATGTAGCTGGAGCACATTTCCCCAGCCTTCCTTGTGCAAGGGATGACCACGTGACTGAACACCGAACACCAGACTGTAAAGAGAGATGAGGGGTACCACTTCCAAACCAACTATGAGAACCATGCATGGAACTCCATGCCACGTTCCCTTTTTGCTGAATGGGATGGAGATGATTAAAGGAACTTGGAGGCCACATTTGAAGATGGAAGAGCCCCCATCATCCTGGGCCTTTGAATGGTTGGAAGAAGGACCATGGTCATTTAGATGTCTACTTGTTAAAGCACCTAGAGATATGAGGAATGACTAAGATAAAATCCACGGAAGAGCTCTATAACTTATAAATAGGTTAGTGATAAAGAACCATTATCATTTCCCCTCCCAACCCCCTTTCTTGGGCCATACCAGAACCCAGGCTCACCTCTGCCCGCTGGGTGCTAGGCTGGTGGGCATTGAGGATGGGTGTCACTGGGGGCAGCCCCTGGCCAGGGGCCTGTCGCCGGAGCCGAGAGGTTTGGAGACTGTAGGACAGAGTCACCACAATGGCCCGAAGCTTATCTTTGACATTTTCCTGGGAAAGAAAAGATGGACATGGAGAATGGAACAATCTCCAGACCCCAGCTCTTCCTAAAGCCCCAACCAGACCTAGGATAGATTCTGAAACTTGCAAAGAAGCTTAGGGAGATAAAGGAAAGAGGTGGAGACCTGAGCAAGGAGGAGGGAGAAAGACTGGGGAGGAGACACAGGATTTGGGGATTTGAGGGCCAAATCTGACAATGAAACCTGAAATCTCCATCTCCGCGGAGCACACAACTTAACAGGAGATGCAAGAAGGCAGTGGGTAAGGAGATAAGCCCCGAAGGGAGGTTTCCCAACCTCTACATCTTAGAATGACATGTGAGTGTGTTGTGGAGGAAGAAGCTGAGAGGAATCAAGGAAAAGAGTTGAGGAAATGGCGATGACCCTTGGAGGCCAAGGGCTCAGTGTCCACCTGCAACTGGAACATGGTGTCTCCACAGACTCGGTCATGCTGGTGCTTCAGCCACACGGTGCCCGAGGCCTGGTGCTTGGCGTCATCCACACCACGGTGCAGGAAGGTCACTCGGGGGACCTGGCCCCGGAGCCTCCGGTCTGTGTCCCCGTCCAATAGGTAATCCAGGGCTGTGGCATGTAGGGAGAAAACAGGAGCGATGAGCTGGGGAACTGCTCCAATCTAACCCCATGCCTTTCTCCCCACTTCAGAGTGACCCTCCCTGGAAATCCAATGGGGTGGGATTTGGGACCGGGAACCTCACTCACCCACAATAGGGCTATAGCTGCTGGGGACCGCGATGTAGCTGAAACAGACCTTTAGGTCCACACTGTTGGGGGGACAAAGGGCAGCTCCTGAGCCAGGTGGGCTGATGGGCCAAGACCGCAACCCTCACACTGCTCACTCCTGCCAGCCCCAGCCCCCAGTCCCTAACTGGGGAGGGAAACCTTCCCTAGCCCTCCCCCAGGGTCCCGCCTCACCAGACCGAGTGGCCATCAGCACAGTTGGGTTGTTCTAGGTCTATGGTTCGAGGAGCAATGAAGAGCTCCTGGGAGACATGGAGGACAGGTCTGGCTCTGGGAGAATGCGGGTATAAGAGGCATGGGGAACATTAGAACATGAGGCTGGGAAAGAGGGGGATTGGGAAGATTTCAGCATTAGATTCAGCACTGGAGAGATGGGTGGGAGTTGCAGGGAGGGGCTAATGGCCTCAGGAAGGGAGAAGGCAGAGCAGAAGGAGGGGCTTACCTGAAAAGCACAGCAGTGTCGACCAGGGAGCCCACCAGCAGGTCAGGGTAAAGGTTCTCATCCACGTCCAGACCTCCCGACAGAGAATAGCCAAAGCTCCTTATACCCACGGCCTCACCTTCCAGCACCTGGGGAAACCAGACTGTCAGTCTCCCTCAACTCCATTGCCCCCCAGTCCTCTGCCTCCCAAGCCCTCTATGGCTTATCCGACCCATACCTGGTCCCTCTTTCCAGCTATACTCCCCTCACCTGTGAAGGTTTGAGGACAACCCCCAGGCTGCTCCCATGGTAGATAAAGACTTTCCCTTCCCCATCAAAGGGAGCGCCCACAGCAATATCTGCAGGGCATGGGAGAAAAACAGTCAGACCAGAGGATGGGAGGGGTTGACAAGACCCAAGTCCCAGCTCTCCTGCAGGCCACTCAGTCTCGTCCAATATGTCTTCTATTTTATTGAAAGGTGACTAAGTCCCAAGCACTTTACATCCATCATCATTTATTCTCTAAGCCACTCTCTGCAGATAGAACCAGCTCAAAAAAGTTAAGTAACTTACCCAAGGCCACAAAGCTGGTAAATGATAAAGTGCAGATGAGAGCCTGAGAGCTCAGATTCCTTCTCTCCACAAGCCCTCAGAAGATGACCCCCCACCCCCACCCTGAGCTCTGAGCCACTGCTGCATCCCTTCCCAGCTCCCCACTCCCACCCCCACGGAGCCTCTCTAGCCCCAATCACACCTGGGAAGCCATCTTGGTTGACGTCCCCCAGGACAGCCAGGCTGATCCCAAACATGGAGTCAGGCGAGCCACAGAGCCGGAGAGGGGAGACCCCAGCCCAGTGACCCCCCTGGTTCAGGTACACATACACGGCACCCCCCAGCTCTTCTTGGCGCTCAAAGAAGAAGGGGGCACCCACCACCAGGTCTGGCCAGCTATGGAAAGAAGGAGATGTTAGTGTGATACCCTCCATGGCCAGGGGTGTCAGAGGGCGTTAACAGAGGCCCCTCATCCCTCCTGGTCCCAGCCTCCCTCAGGCTCCACTCCTCTGGGCCCCTCTCACCCATCATTGTTGAGATCGGCCACGGCCAGCGAGTAGCCAAAGCCAGAGGTCAGGCGCTCCCCAGACAGAACGACTTCGGGCACCAAACGACTGGCGCTGTCTTTACGCAGAATGACCACAGCACCCTTGTGGTTGGCACGGGGCGCTCCTGCCACAAAGCTCAGCTCCTCTGCACGCACCAGCCCCTTCCCCGAGTCAATGGAGAAACCTGGGTGGCAGGTGACTTACTGAATACTCCCTACAATACTCAGAAGCCAGGGTGCATCACAGCTCCCCCAACCCTCACCCTTTCCCGGGGTTGGAGCCAAAAGGTAGCCCCCCCATCCCAAGCTATCACCACCATCACGGAAAGCCCTCCCACAACTACCAGGTCCAGAGACTGGAGCTTGGTACAAGAAGAGCAGTGAGGTCAACCTCAGGGACTGGGGAGGAGAGAGAAAGGCAGTGGCCGAGAAGTCAAGATGACTGGGCAAGATGAGGTTGAGCACAATGGCAGGAGCTGAGGCAGAGGCACCACCCACACCCATTCCCAGGGAACCGAGGAGAGGGCTTGGCTCCTCTCCCACTCCACACCCTAGGAGGCTCCAATCCCATCCAATGCACCTTCTTTGTGCATGCCCCCACCACCCTGGCAGGGAAAGAAAGCTTTTTACATGGCAGGTGTGTGGAGGGGGAGGACACACGGGAAGACAAGGGGGGCAGTGGGGAAGAGCTTGATTCACCCAAACATCTCCCAGGTCTCGTTTCCTCCTCCTCTATAGAAGGGATGCAGATGGGACAATGAGAAAAACTTACCGACAAGGCTGGACCTCTCTCCAGTATGTGCCCATCCCTCAGAGAAAAGTCCCCTGCAGGTCTAACCTCCTTCCTTCCTAGTAGAGCCTCAGCCATGTCCCTCTCAGTCCATCTGCATCTTCCTCCATAGAGACCCTTTGCTCACAGTCCCTGAGGCTATCACTCCTCTCAGGCCAAGTCACTGGGCAGCTCTTCTCTGCCCTTTGGGCGCAACATGTGCTTCCCTGGACGTGTATGTCGGGTGGGGAGTGGTGGGTGGAGGGAGGGTGGGCAGGAAAGGATGTTTTCCCTGGGGGAGGAGGGAGGCCAGGGCTAAGTGCCCAGGGCCCAGGAGGACGTGGAGGGCAGCTTACAAACCTAAGTAGCTATTCAGGGCCAAGTCTCCAGCTGGTCCTGGGAGCCGGTCAGCAGGGTCCAAAGTTTTATACACCAGCTGGTCGGGGTCTGAACTATCAATGTTGGTCACAAAAAGCAACCCTGCGGGGGATGGGAAGGGGGGGAGACAGCAGGGAGGGGACATCCAGAGGAGGAACCACAGAGCGGGGAAACAGAGCAGGACAAAAAAGGCCAGAAGAAGATGGAGGAGGAAAAGGTGGAGAAAGAAAAGGAGAGAGACAAAGCGGCCACAGACATATGACTCAGAGACAGAAAGACAGAGATGGTGAAAGGCAGAGACAGACACGGAAGGATGGGAGTGTGGAGAGGGAGGGTAAGAGAGAGGAGCAGAGGGTTAGAGTGGCTCTGGGCCAGGAAGGGGTCCCTACCAAAGTAACTGTTGGCAGGGACTGGGATGAGGTGGGGATCCTGCTCCTTCTCACCCCCCGCCTCGTAGGGCCCGTCGTCCAGATGTGCCAGGTCCGCTGAGCCCTGAGCACAGAGCTCCACCCTGGCCGTGCCTGCAAGGACAGACCTGTCAGTGGCCAGGGCAGGGGGCGAGGAGCACCCCTCAGGCCGCACAGAGTTAGACCGGCACCCAGAGGCGCCCCTCCTCTCCTTTCCAGTCCTACCTGCACCCCCTCCCAGTCCAAGTTTCCAGGGACCACCCCCTGACTTGGCATCACACTCACCGAGCAGCTCAGCCAGCGGCAGCGTGCACAGATGGGAATGGGAGTGATGAGAGGAGAGCTGGCATGAAGGAGCATGCAGGCGCCAGCTGGGAAAACAGGCCCAGCCACGCGGGGGACCCATGCCAGCGTGTTGGGGAACACTTGGCCATGCAAAGGAGAGGAGATACTCTCGTTCATGTGTGTGCTTGGGTGATGGGGTGGAGGGCATGGCAGTGGCCCAGGGCTATAGGGCAGGGAACATCTGGTCATGCTTGGCCACGTGCTGCCCCTAATCCAATCTGTGGGGTTAAAAGGAAGTTGGGGTCCCCCCTCCCCTCCCTGAGAAGAGACTCACCCTTCCAGTTATAGGTTCCTGGGGCTCCAAAGAGAAGGTAGTGGCTGTCCGGGGAGAAGGCGGCAGCAGTGCCCTGCTGGCAGAACCCAAATTGTTCATGGCCCTGGGGACGCCCCTCACAGAACTTCCACTCCCCACCATCCAACTCATCACGGATGGCCAGGTCCTGGCTTAGGACAAAGCAGCGGCCAATCACATCGCGCGTCTCCAGGATCTGGTCCACTCGCTGCCGCGCCTCATATCGGTGTGCACAGGTCTGTGGGAGGAAGGATGAGGGAGGTATGCCCCCATGTGCGTCAGGGACCTGCATGAGCCACACGGGCCATCTACAGACATTTGGCATGCTCTGGGACGCACGTGTGCACTCACACACATACACACTCCTACGCCAGCTTCACAGAGGCATCACCACCCAGCCTGGGGTTAGGCAGGCTCTTGCAGAACCCAATATCGCATTTGCACTCACTTCCTTGCCCTCTCAGGAAGAAGTTCTTGTTCCACCTTCTACCTGGGCACCCACAGCACACAGAAAGCAAGCCTTCCTGGTCACATCACATGTGACTATTCCCCAACAAGCCAAGCTTGGAACTATCTCTGGCCCCCTGTAAGTGTCACCACCTCCCTGCAAAGGATTTCCTCCCCTCCCCGCTCTCCAGGTATTACCTACTCTTGAAAGCCTGGCTCAAATCACCCACACCTGCAGGAGGCTTTCGTCTCCACTCCTCTTCTGGACTTGTATAGGCTGGGGGCAGTACTACTCACCTAACATTTACCGTAGTCTGCCCCATCGTGACCTGTATTAGTAAATGTGTGTTTGTGCATGTTTGTGAGAGAAAATACTGAGAGAGCGAAACAGAAAAAGAGAGAGTGAGAATCTCCATAATTATGTCAGAGGCTATTTGAGGCAAGTACCAGGCTTTTCCCTGTCTTTAGATAACCTCTGTCAGTAACT
Source organism: Tamandua tetradactyla (assembly GCF_023851605.1). Classification (NCBI taxonomy): domain Eukaryota; kingdom Metazoa; phylum Chordata; class Mammalia; order Pilosa; family Myrmecophagidae; genus Tamandua; species Tamandua tetradactyla. Next base: position 122,694,600 of record NC_135333.1, read on the forward strand.
ACCACACTCCCTGATGCATAAAAGGTCCTCGGGAACAGTTTGACAGATGGATGGATAGATAGACGGTTAGATGTTTTTACATTTCTAAGAATAGGGACCAAGTCTTACCCTTTCTTGTATCTCCTTGAAGTCCTGGTAATCACAGTATGTACCCAGCCTGTGTACACAAGTCCACTTGTGCATACGCACACCACACATGCACTCACACACACCACCGTGCATGCAATCACAAATGGTACTCACCACAATCTTGCCCCCAGGCCCCTGGCTTTGCACACTGACTCCCAACCACTGGTTCTCCTTGCTCTCTTTTTGCACATCAGCTGGAGGCAGGACACTGAGAATTAGGGGAGGGAAGAGGAGGCCGAGTCCTCTCCTCCCAACCTCATGTGCTCCCCCCCCTCCCGTGCCTGCACAGCCCGCACCTCCCCGGTCGATGTCCACTCTGTAGCAGTCCGTCTCCTCCAGGCTGAGGGGGCATGCGAAGAGGCCTCCTGTACGATTTGCATGCTGCCCGGGCAGAGCCAGGGCCCGGGGAGCACCCACCAGCAGCCTGTATGATGGGCCAGGGCAGGAGTTAGAAGTCAAAGTGCCCCAACCTCCCCAGAGCTGCCCAGGCCCAACCTCTAAGCACCAAGCAGAGTGTCTGAGGATGGAGCAGAAAGGCCAAAAGTCAGTCTTCCTGAGTCCTGGGCAGGAGCAAATTAATACACTTAACCATGCAGTCATCCTGCTGCATATGCACATCTGGATGAGGACCTAACATGCACAGTGGATGCACACACACACTTACACACTTACACACGCACAAACACCCCAACCCAAACAGTCTGGCCGGCGCTGATAGTTTGAAAGAACCGCCTGTTTCCAGCACCTGTTCCCTATCGGCCTTCCCTACTCCCTCCCTGGCCCCATTCCCAAGCCCTGCCCTCCTCCTCCACCCCAGTCCAGCTGAAACCCTGCCAGAAATGCCAAGAATACTGATCAAAGTAACAGGGGCCCAGACCAGCATCATGGGATGACCCAGGGACCAACTTCAGAGGTCAAAGGCCAAGCAGAAGGCTACATGTGCCCTGCTACCCACTGATGAGGGACCCTGCAAAGACCTCCCCCCGCAACCCAATCCTGCAGCTCTGCCAGCCCAGGACTCCTCAGTCAGTCATTCTAGCTGGTATGGAGGTAGGGACAAGTCTCTCGTCCTGTCTCGGGTTCTATCCCCATTCTCCTCCCCCCTCCTGAATCCCTTTGCCCACTCCTCTTCCTTCTCCTCCATATATCTATTATCTTCCCCTTTCCTCTCAAACCCCCCCTCCCCTACCCCCACCCCTATCCAACAACCCTTTCCCAGCTACGCTTTCTTGGCAGAACAATTTTCCACAATCACAGCCAAGGCTTCTTCCCCGGGGGAGGACTGTGCTGGGAATGGAGGCTGCCCATGTCCCTTGGGGCTAGGACTGAAGGAGGGGGCGCAGTAAGGGGATTGACGCCCAGCCGACTATGCAGAGCCTCTCAGAGGCTCACAGGTCGCAGCAGGGCAAGCCTCCAGGCCCTCTCTCAGGCTCTTTTCTTCCATCTCCCCTCCTGTGGGGCGAGGCCCAGGCTGTGGCAGGGGGTATTACAGGCAGGCATCTGCCGGGGCGCTGCGCCAGTTCTGATGGGCAGGGGGAGGGCACAGAGTCGTACTCCCTTCCCACAACTCCTCTGCGTCTCTTAGCAGCTGTCATCCCATGTCAGAGTCAGTGTCAAGAAAGAGAAGGGGGTGGGGAGCGACAGGGAAAGGAACATACCTTCGGCATTCATTTAGCAGCTATTTATTGAGATCCTATCGCATACCAAGCCCTGGGTCAGGCCCTGTGCACCCACCACAGGTCAGGCCCCTCCACGGATGCCAGGCATATGCGGAGCGAATGTTTACCACTCTCCGTGTATGTGCCATCACCAGGCCAGGCATGTTATATGCAGAATATCATTTAATCTTCACAACGGTCCTACGAGATAAGGGTTCTTATCTTCTCTTTCAGATGAAGAAATTCAGTCAGACATCTGAAGCAGCAATGCTGGGATTCAAATCCACATTGCTCCAATACACATGCCTCTCCACTACACCCAGGGACTCACCACCAGTCTCCAGAACACCAAGACCGCCCCAGAAAAAAACGGGAAGGAGGAAGGGAGGGTACCCTAAGCAAAAGAGGAAACCAGGTGAAATGGCCCCATGCAAAATATGCCAACCTTCAGACAAGTCAGCAGTGCCCCCAGCCCTCCAAATACACGGGCGGCCCTCTCTTACAGAACAGGGGCTATCTTATTCATCTTTCTGCTTGCCCCATAGGAGGCATCAGAACTCATCTGCTGGACCCACACTTTTTGTGTGATTCACAGAGACACCCAGGGCCTCAGTGGGCCAAAGCACAGCTGAGCATCCAAAGACACCATCAGTCAGCATGCAACGCTCACCTCTCCTGGGAGGTCAAGAGCAAGGAGAAGGGGAGTGGTCCACATGGAGGAAAGAAGCAGGGTACATTGATATGTCCTGGCTCATTGGTAGAGATGGACCCAACCCTCCTGGAATAAGTGTCCATACCCAGCCTCGCCCGTCCTCCCATCTCTGCCCCAGTCATACACTCCCTCCTGGCTTCATCCCATGAGCCTCAGCCACCCTAGGCTGCTGGACAGAACAGTAACCACAGCTGTAGCCACTGCAGAAAGAAAAGGAAAAACTGTTGGCAGCTGGGAACAGAGGACCCCCTGGGAGTCCAGCTAAGCAGAGGCTGAGAGGTGCCCCACGACCATTACAGCTCTCAATTCTCCACACACTCCAGGGCTCCTGCCCATGACTAGCCCCTCTCTGACCCATCTCAATCCAGGTGGCCCTCTAGGAAAGGTGCTTGGCTTGGGGAAGGGGTGGCACTAGCCAAACCTTTGGATCTAGGATCGCAGTAAGGTGTTAAAGCTGTTCTCTAGCTCTGTGGCTCAAGAATATTGGTCATCCGAACACTCTCATAGCACTTTCTGTGAGGCCTGTCAATATGCTGAGAACTCTTTCAATACACCACAACAACCCTATACAGCAGTATTATCATTTATCTTCATTTTATAGTTGAAGGAAATAAGTGAGACTGAAATCATGTACAAGGTAAGAAGGTTAGACCTCAAGGTCTCATCCAGTTGAGGGACCATATTGAAATATCAAAACAGGTGAAAAGGCCTTTCAGTCAGTGAGTTCTGGAGCAGGTGAAGTGCAACTCAAAAGCTAGGGACTGAGCAAGGTAACTTGCCTCTCCCAAAAACAGCAGAGAGCCTCCTGTTGCAGCAATAGTAGGGGGGTCCCTCTGGGAATGCCCTCAGCTTGTCTCTGGGAGACAGATTCAGTGGCCACCTTCACAAAGGAGGGGGAAATGACAAGGGATTGAGCTATTAAAAATAACCTAGAATTTGCCTGGAAATAGCTCAGAGAGTTCGGCATGTCCTAAAAAGGCCTCCAGTCCTGGAGCTCTGGCAGATGGGGGAGGGAGGAAAAGAAGGAGAGAGGAAAACAGAGATGAGGAAGGAAGCAAATGGCAGTCTGAAGAAGAGATGAAGTCAGTTGCTGTCTATTGCCTCCAAAGTTTAGGGGACCACTCACCCTGCTCCCAGATGACAGGGATAACAGGAAAAGAAAGATTAGAGACAGCCGCACCTCCCAATGGGGAAGGAGAAATGAGCTCTTGTCCCTGCCCTCTGCCCCCAGGCCAATAAGAGGGGAGAAGACAGTCCCAGCAGATGCCACTGATCCCAGTAATGGACACTTTATGTGGCTTAGGCACTAGCCATGAAGAGAAAAGCCCCCTGGCAGGAGGGGGTGGGAAGGTGTCTTCCCCTTCTCTCCTCTCTTTACATGTAACTAGAGCCAAGGGTGCAGGAATCATGACCGGCCACAGATCCCACACACAAGGGTGTCCATTTCTCATGGATCCTGAATTGACTAGAACTGTCCTCTGCCCCTCATTTTTTCCCAACTTCCCCCACTGCTGAGATTCCTGGAGCAGGAAACTTCCTAAAGAAGACGAAGAGGAACAGCCTGGCCAGCATCCTTCCTGACTCTGTCTCACTGCAGCAGTGGTTTCTGCTGCTCTTACTACTTGAGGGCTCTGTTTTCTGCCACTCTCTATCACCAAGCCACCCACTACAGGTTACCAGACCCTTCCAGGTCCTCTGCCAATCTTCCTGTGGCCTTGGCCTTGAGCCACAGAATCGGCAGCTCTCTCCTGGCCTCCCAGTGCCCTGCTGCCCTCATTCCATCCCATGGCCAAGCTCTAGCAGGAGGGTGTTTCTGGAGGGCCAATCCCTCCGAAGGTACCCTCAATCCATCTGACCTTTCCTCCTATCCTAAGCAGAGATAGGATGGTCAGCCTTGCTTCCTCTGGAATTCAGCCCTCTGAAGAAGAGCCTCCTTCTCCAAAGGCTGGAACAAAGATGCAATTTGGAGGAAAAGGCAGAAGGAGACCAAGACAAGAATCTGACTATCCATCCTATCCCCTGGCAAGACTCTGGGTCTCAGGGCCTGGGAGCATGGCTGTAGACCCAAGACAGAAAAAGCAAGGCTCTAGGTTGGGATGCCAGATATATCTGGGCAGCCTGAGACTTGGTGAGTTGGAAGATTGAGAGATGAGGTGGCCCGGGACTAGGGGAGGGGGGATCTATGGCTCGGGCATGGGAACTCTGGGCGGGTACGGTGACTCACCAGCTTTGGGGTCGGGGCTGCAACTGCCGGTGCAGGGCCACAGAGAAGCCGAAGAGGCTGCCGGGCTCACCTTCCTTGCGCAGGGCGCCCATCACGTCCAGATTGAAAGCGACAGCCCCTGGGAACAGCAGTCCGGCGAGCAGAAAGCCAAGAAGGTAGCGAAGCCCGGGGGCCCCCCAGGAACCGCAGCCCAGAGTCCCAGCCATAGGGCGAACCCCGCGCGCCCGGCACGAGCGCAGGGAAAATAGCTGGCGCCCCGAGCCTCAGGTCTCCCCAGGCCCTTCTCTTGTCTCCTAAATCCCGCTGGTCTTTCAGAGGTCTCCTATCTTTCGCCTCGCCACGCCGTCCCTCAGTCCTCCGCTACCAGGACTACAGCAGCAGCAGCTCCGGCGTCCACTCCGCCTCCCGCCTCCACTCCCAAGGGGTGCCAGGCGAGCCCCACCCTCGGCTCCGCCCCTCGCTCCCGCGGCAGGTGGACGCTCGAGGGCGTCTCAAAGCGGTGCCCAGGCTGGCCACTCCGGGTGGGAACTGGCCTTGCTCCCCACCCTAGCCCTATCCCGGCACCGGCTCCCGCCCCGCCCTCGCCTGCGCACTCCTCGCCGCCCCTCCCCCTGGCACTGCAGGCGAGTGGTGCAGGCGGCGCCCAGGAATGGGGAGGGAGAAGGAAGGACAGATGCGGCCGAAAAGGAGAAAGCAGAGCAAACGGTGAAAAGTGAGATATGGCTAAAGGGCAACCTGGAAGAGAGATATGCTGAAAGGAGAGCGTTCCTGGGCCTGGGTCACATAGAGTACCCCTTATGCTGCTGGAATTAAACCGCTTCCCACCCCATCCCAGCTCCCTCCCCAGAGCCCGGCAGTGACAAAGGCAATACTAGCCACGTTATGACCGTTCAGGGGAACAGAGTAAAAAACAGAAGCAAGAAGAGAAAAGCTCAGGAGGTATGGGGAAGGGCATAAAGGAGACAAGTAGGATTTTTAAAAAAGGGGGTGAGGTTAGAGAAAACAGATGGAGAAAGAAAGGCAAGAGTTTGATCAACAAGGAATGGAATGAAAGAAGAAAACAAGAAAAAGACAGAAGGCAATACTGGGAGAGGAAATTAAGCTGGAAAAAAAAAAATCAGGAGGTGGGGGTACGTCAAAGAAAAGCAAAGTTAAAGACACCGGACCCAAGAGGAAGAGGAACGGAAAGGGTTTCTCCAGCTCTCAGACTCTTCCCACAACTGTACATTTCCCATCCAGCAAAAGGGGAGGGGACTCACCAGCCCAGAGTCCTGGGTTGGCTCAGGCAGAGTCTGGGTGAGGCTTCCAAGGGATTTCTACTGGGACCTGCTCCCCTGTCCCTCTTCCTCTCCCCTCCTCCCAGCTGGGACAGAAGCAAAGGGAGGGGAGACATTTTCCAACTCTCTGCTATTTATAACTCCAATCAAGGGGGAGAGATAGGAAATAATTTTGCACAATCGAAATTTCTCTTTCTCCCACTTGCCCCTCCTAGTTCTCTTTCTTACTGGGTATTGATTTTATGTATATCCATTTGTCCATTTTTCCTTTCTTTCTTTCTCTCTCTAGTTTTGTCTCATCCCAAACTCTATTTTTGTCCCACTTTTTGTCTCTCTCATACTCAGAATCTTCCTCAAACTATTTCTCAATATCTCTAATGTTGTCTCAGCCCCTCAAAGATTACCATAATCTTAAAATTCTCTCTTCCTCCTTTTCTTAAAAGCCCCGATTTCTGTCCTACCTAATTCCTGCTTCTGTGTTCTATTTCTCCGTCGTCTTTGTCCAGGATTATATTTTAAAAAAAAAAAAAAGAAGAAGAAGAAGGTGGAGTGTCACTCTGCTGGCCATGGGACAGTCTTTGCCCTGGATAAGTTAATATACAACTGAAGGCACTGCGGACATCCCCTCCAGGAGACTAGTGCACCTCTAGACATGTGTTATCAAGGAAATATATGTGCTACCAACTGGGCTGGCACCCAAATTCTACTTTTATTACCACCCAGATATGCCTTCTCCATTCCTTTTCTATTCCAGAGCCCCAGACAGTACAGAGGTACTGATGTGAAAATGCAGAGTTAGTAAATACAGAAGAGAATCTGACCTTCCACCCTGCTCAAAATGCTTTTAGAGCCTTAGCTGCCCTCCTCTCTGCACCTGCGTCTTCTGCCTGCCTCTATCTCCACCACACTGGCTCCTGCTAAATCTGAGGTTGAAATCAGATTCCAAGAATCTGCTTCTGACCTCCTCTGTCCAAATATGTGAGAAGTCACCTCACCCGCCACAGGAGAAAAGAGCAGGAAAGAAGAGTGAGAGGCAGCCCAGAATTAGTCTGGCTATAAATAGTGGGGAAAGGGAGGGTAGGAACACACAAGAGCACTAGACTAGCTTAGTAAATTTAGACATCTAGCTCTTCACTAAAGAAGAAGTGAGACCAGATTGTTAGTGTGGAGAGCAATATGTAGGAGAAAGGGGCAAGAAAGAATGTTATAGGAAAAAAGGGATCCAGAGAGTGGAGGAAGCTCAGTCTTAAAATAAATAACCTGCCAAAAACTTCTTGTGTTTGAGTCAAGAGCTTGGGACTTTGTTAAATCAAAACAAATGCTGACTACCCCAGACAGCAACTGTTAAAAACACTGAAAAAGTGATCAGATTACAATTAGAGATATGAATAATACAGATCTGGGTAAGACAAAGGTAAATCAGACTAAAGGGTAAAGGATGATGTTGACTGAATATTAAAATTTCAACTTCTGTGTGAGACCAAAGGAAAAGATGTTTATTTGGAACAAAATTTACATTTTTGGTAGCACAATATCTAACTTAACTTGTATAGTCAGCTTATTCGAACACCATAAATTACATGGAAACTTGAATAGGTAGTGAGATCTTGTCTGTTTGTACAGGTTAGTGTGATGCCCCAATACTCCCAGAGTAATCTGGGCAGAAGATAAAAAAGTATTTTCAAAGTGCCCTTAAGAGAGTGTGGGGAAAAGTCAAAATATTAAGCCTTACCACATAGGAAGGATCTGATATTTTCACAAACATTAGGAACTGCCAAAGTGATGGGCTAAGCCCTCAATCTTGGGGCTTGCTCTTATTTCCCGAAAAGGAGAAGCTAGGCCTACTTATGATTATGCCTTAGAAACACCTCCCAAGAATGTATTTTGTTTATCAGATATGGCCTCTCTCTCTAAGCCAACTCTGCAGGTAAACTCACTGCTCTCCCCTCTATGTGGGACTTGACTCCCAATGGTGTAAATCTCCCTGGCAACGTAGGACATGGCTCCCAGGGATGAACCTGGACCCAGCATCGTGGGATTGAGAAACACTTCCTGACCAATGGGAGGAAGAGAAATGAAACAAAAAAAAAGTTTCAGTGTCTGAGAGATTTCAAATAGAATTGAGAGGTCATTCTAGAGGTTATTCTTAAGCAGTATACAGATATCCCTTTCCAATTTTTTGGTGTATTGGAGTAGCTAGAGGGAAATACCTGAACTGTATTCCAGTAGCCTTGATTCTTGATAGCTTTGCTGTTTTGAAACTGTGTGTGCTCCCAGAAAAGCTATGTTCTTTACTTCTCATTCTAAAATTATTGGGTGGGATCTTTTTGACTAAGTTGTTTCCATGGAGATGTGACCCACCCAATTGTGGGTGGGACCTTTGGATTAGGTGGTTTCCATGGAGATGTCTCCAGCCGTTCAAGGTGGGTCACTTACTAGAGTCCTTTAAGAGGGAATAATTTTGGAAAGAGCCGACAGAGCCAACACAAGACCCAGATGTTTGGAGATACAGAAAGAAAATGCCTCCAAGAAAGCTGTTTGAAATGAGAAACCAAAGATCCAGAAGATGTTAATCACATGCCTTCACAACTGACAGAGTTATTCCAGACCCATCAGCCTTTCTTGAGTCAAGGTTTCTTTCCATGGATGCCTTAGTTTGGATATTTTTATAGCCTTAGAACTATAAACTTGCAACTTAATAAATTCCCTTTTTAAAAACCTTTCCATTTCTGGCATACCGCATGCCAGCAGCTTTAGCAAACTAATACAATAGCTTTCACCACGTGACCATGAGATTGTGAAAATCTTGTGACTGACACTCCCTTTTTCCAGTGAATGGACAGATGAGTAAGAAAGTAAAGACAGAAACAGATAAATAATAGGGGGTATAGGATGTTCTGGGTATTCTTTTTTACTTTTATTTTTTTTTTTTTTTTTTTGAGTAATAAAAACGTTTAAAAATCTCTTGTGATGATCTATTTTTATAGAAAAAGCTATATGATGATACTGGGAACCATTGATTATACACTTTGATGATTATGTGGTATGTGAATGTATATCAATAAAATTGCACTAAAAAAAAACAATGCTGACATGAAAAAAATGTTTAACATTGTTAGCCATTAGGGAAAAGTGAATCAAAACCACAGTGAGACTTCCGGGAAGATGGCCAACTGGAGCAGCTTGAGATTAGCCCTGCTCCACGGAAAAGTTAGAGAAGGGAAAGGAGGGCAACTGAGGCAGCAATTCGGGAGTGCGACTGACCTGGGACAGCCTTCTGCACCACATGTGGCAGCCCTGGTTGCAGAAGCTGAGGAACTGAGAGGCAGAAAGCTGGAGCCTGGCCTGGAGTCAGAACTCACAGGAGTGCACAGATGGCAGCCTGGGGCTAGGAAGTAAGACAGGCCGAGTTCCTTGGACACACTACCCTCACCAGTGCAGCCCTGTGACCAGTGACTCGCCCCACACCCCACGCACCAGAACCCCATTGCCCACTCCCATTCCCTGCACTCTAGGCACCCCCATTCCACCAGCCCCCAGTGCACGTCCCTGCCCCACCCCCACCCGAGTGCAGCCCAAACCACTTCTCCTACACCCCTCCCAAGCACTGCCTCCCCCTCCCTGGTCCCTGCAGGCTGTCACCAGCGCATAAAGGTTGTGGGCACTAACCTCCATATCTAGGCTCCACTCCCTCCCACACACACCATCACCCTCTCCCAACCCCCCACCCCCGCCCATAGTGTTGCACAGCCTCACCCAACCCTCCCTGAGCTCAGCGCATCCATTTACGGCACTCCCAGGCCCATGCATGTGCACGGACCCCCAATCTCATCATTCAGCTCTGGGAATTGCACATTACAGCAGGCCTAGAACTGCATATGCACAGGGCCCTCAGCCTCACCTCTCAACTCTGAGAAAGTGCCGACCTGCACAGCCGGGTCACATCTGCCCCCAGTCCTTGAAGGTGTATCACCAACCTGTTGCCACAGCTCTATGTATCCGCACAAAGGGCCCCATGCCATAGACCAGCACACCAGGGTTACACCCCCCAGACCAGTGCACCCACACAGCTACATCCTCCCTGGCTGCTGGGTGCCCATTTTCACAAGCACCAGCGTAACATCCCCAACCTGTGCCCATACCTTCCCTGAAACAAATCACCATACTGAGTGCTCTACCCCATGCCCTTCTCCCTGGGTACAACCATCCTGCAAACACAAGGCCTTAGACTACTGAAACAAATCAACTCCCAAAGTAAATCAATCAAGATATCTACATGCGACGAAGACAGGAGATCACTAAGCATATCACAATACAGGCAGTTATAGCCCTGCCTAATGACCAAATTAAAACACCTGAGGAAACACAGACATTGGAACAACTATTCAAAGATGTTCCTACAACTATACTTAATAAAATAAGTGGGATAGAAAATGACATAAAGGAGATCAAGAAGACAGTAGAAGAGCACAAAGAGGAATTTGAAAGAATAAATATAAAAAGAGCAGGAATCACAGAGATTAAAGACTCCGTTAACCAAATAAAAAACACTCTAGAGGCACACAACACCAGATTTGAAGAGACAGAAGAAAGAATAAGTGATATAGAGGACAGGATAATTAACTTCAGAGACTCAAAACAGCAAATGACAAAAAAGATGGAAAAATTGAATGGGAACTCAGGGAAATAACAAACAAAATAAAGCACACAAATATAAGAATCATTGGTGTCCCAGAAGGAGAAGAGAGGAGTAAAGGGCTAGGAAGAGTAGTTGAGGATATAATGGGGGAAAACTTCCAAACCCTCATAAAGGACATAAATATACAAGTCAAAGAAGCCCAAAGAACTCCAAACAGAATGAATCCAAATAGGCCTTCCCCAAGGCACATTCTAATCAGTCTGTCAAATGTTGAAGAGAAGCAGAAAATCCTGAAAGCAGCAAGAGTAAGACAATCTACTACATACAAGGGAAATCAAATAAGACTGAGTTCAGACTACTCAACTAGAACCCTGGAGGTGAAAGGCAGTGGATTTTTCAAGATCCTGAAAGAAAAAGACTTCCAGCCAAGAATTCTGTACCCAGCCAAATTGTCCTTCAAAACTGAGGGAGAGATTAAAGTTTTCACAGACAAAGAAGTCCTGAAAGAATTTGTCAACAAGTGACCAGCCCTACAAGAAATACTAAAAGGAATTCTGCTGGCTGAAAAAAAAAAAGACAGGAGAGGGAGGTCTGGAGGAGGGCACAGAATTGAAGAGCTCCACTAAGGGTAATTTAAAGAATACAGAGGGAAAATAATATATAGATCTGACAAATAAAATTACAAAGATAAGATGGTGGAATCAAGAAATGCCTTTTCAGTAATAACCTTGAATGTTAATGGACTAAACTTATCAATTAAAAGATACAGAATGACAGAATGGATTAAGAAACATAATCCAGCTATATGCTGCTTACAAGAGATTCATTTTAGACACAAGGATACAGATAGACTGAAAGTGAAAGGATGGAAAAAGATTTTCCATGCAAGTTGCAACCAAAGGAAAGCTGGAGTAGCTATACTAATATCGGACAAAATAGACTTTAAATGTAAAGACATCATAAGAGACGAAGAAGGACACTATATACTACTTAAAGGGTCAATTCACCAAGAAGATATAACAATCATAAATGTTTATGCTCCCAATCAAGGAGCTCCAAAGTACATGAGACAAACACTGGCAAAACTGAAGGGAGCGATAGATGTTTCAACAATAATAGCAGGAGATTTCAATACACCACTCTCCTCTATAGATAGAACAACCAGTCAGAAGATCAACAAGGAAATAGAGAAGTTAAATAACTTGATAAATGAATTAGACCTAACAGACATATATAGGTCATTGTAACCCAAAGCACAAGGTTATACATTCTTCTCTAGTGTTCATGGAACATTTTCCAGGATAGATCATATGCTGGGGCACAAAACAGGTCTTTATAAATTTAAAAATATTGAAATTATTCAAAGCACTTTCTATGATCATAATGGGATGAAGCTAGATCAGAATAACCTTCAAAGAATGAGAACATTCACAAATATTTGGAGATTAAATAACACATTCTTAAACAACCAGTGGATCAAAGAAGAAATTGCTAGAGAAATCAGCAGCTATCTGAAGATGAATGAAAATGAGAAAACAACTTATCAGAACTTATGGGATGAGGCAAAGGTTGTGCTGAGAGGGAAATTTAATGCCTTAAATGCCTATATTAAAAAACAAGAAAGAGCAAAAATTGAGGACATAACAACAAACCTGGAAGAACTTGAGAAAGAACAGCAAACTAACCCCAAAGCAAACAGGAGATGAACAAGATTGAAAGGGGTTGTATAGACCTAAGTGTCCCACTGACTCACACTAGAAATATGAATGAGTTCTTGTAAGAATTACTTCAAAGATATGATTCCTGTATAAACAGTGTTTAAGTCCAGGGTACAAGGGGAAAACTGCTATTGCATGCTATGAGCTATGTTCAAAAGGAAACCATCAGCACTATCACAGCAACAGCAGAGGTATATAATGGGGTGAGGGACAAGAGTTAAGAAGAGGTTTAGATTTCCTTTTTAATGAGGGTGTGTTTGTTGGTTTTCTGTCTCTTGGGAACAATGAAATTATCTAAAATTGAGGACGTTGATGGACAGTGGACTTTGGGCCCTCTACATGATGCCTGATGAAAGCAGGTAGCTGAAGGCAACAATGGTATGGTCACCTTTAAAAAATGCTTATAAGAAAACAGGGGCCCAGATTGTAAGCTTTTAGAGCAGACACATTATGTCTGGAGTGGTGATTATTATTTTTGGATTTTGAGAGGCTGTTTTATATATATAACCTGATATTTAGAGATAAGAATGAAGCCGAACAGGCTGGAGTTAAAGTAATTCAGAACAGAGGGGTAAGGAACATAGTGTCTGTATTTTAGGACCACACGTGCTCTTTGAGACCAATGGAAGAAAGGTTTATTTGATCTGGAACTGAAATTTTCTGTAGTGCATAATCTAATTCAACCTATCTGTTTAGCTCATTTGAACAGCTGAAACACAGGAAGCACAGAGTAAGAAAGAGGTCCTTTAATCCTGTATAGATTATTGTAATGCCTGGGAACATCCTATAGAATATTAACCAGATAATCAAAAAGTATTGGCAAAGTCCCCTGAGGGAGGGGAGAAAGACAATGGAACTATTAAACCTTACCATTAGGGAATCCCCCTGATACCATGTCAAACTTTAGGGACACCCAATTCAATAGGCCATGCCCTGGATAATGAGCCTTACTCTTATGAAGCTTATAGAGGTAGCATGGAAGCTTAGACTACCTATAGGGATGCCTAAGAGTTACTTCTGGAGGACCTCTGTTGTGCCCAAATGTGTTGGTCTCTAAGACCAACTCTGTAAGTGAAATCATTGCCCTCCCCCTACATGGGACGTGACATCCAGGGGTGAAAGTCTCTCTAGTGACATGGGAGAGGACTCCCAGGGATGAATACAGACCCGGCACCGTGGGATCAACAATTCCATCCTGATCAAAAGGGGGAAAAGAAGTGTAGTTAATAAAGTATCAGTGGCAGAGAGAGTTCAAATAGAGTCAAGAGGCTACTCTGGAGGTTGATCTTATGCAAGCTTCAGGTAGACTTGCTACCTACCACAACCTGCCAACCCCCAACCAGGACCATTCCAGCCAATCCTAAGAACACCTAGGGCAATATATAAGATTCCACAAGGGTTCCATGTACTAGAGTAACTTTCCAGAAACCTACAACCTCCAGATGGGTCTCTGGTCCAGACAAGTCCTGAAACCTAGCCCAGCCTCTCCAGGATATCAGATAGTTCCATCTCCCTACCCCATATTAGTGACAGACCCTTCCAATATCAAAAATTTAGAATTGCCATATCCCAAACAACCTGAAAGAGAGGTATGGAAAGATCAAAGTTGATGGTGGAATTATACATAGAAGATAGGACTCAACAAATGAATATGACTGCTGAATCATTAAATTGATATCTCTTTTAGTCTCCAGCATTTTAGAGCAGCTAGAAGTAAAAACCTAAAATTGTGAAATTGTTACCCCTGTCAAAGTCTGAAATATGTTCTACAACTAATTGTGGTGCTGTGCTTTGAAATTTATAGCTTTTTTGTATATATGTTATTGTTCAAAAAAAAAGAAGGAAAAAAAGTCTATTGTGATGATAAAAAAATATTTAAGCCCTCTAGCCTCCTATATTCTGGAGCAGCTAGAAGGAAAAATATGAGAGGATCATTATGGTAGCCCACAACAAACTCTGGGATCTATCCTGTAACCCCTTTTTGAAGAAATGCTTTGAAAACCATTGCTTTTTTATTTCTTTGCTTTGTATATATGTTATATTTTACAATAAAAAAAAAATGAGGGGGACCATTTGGAGAATTCCTGATATTCTCACAAGCAGTGGGGACAACCAAATCAATAGGCCGAGCCCTCGATCTTGGGGTTCACCCCATGAAACTTGTCCCTGTAAAGGATAGGCTAAACCTACTTAAAATTAGGCCTAAGAGTCACCCCAGGAGAACCTCTTTTGCTGCTCAGATGTGACTTCTCTCTCTCTAGGCCAACATGGCCAGCGGATTCACTGCCCTCCCCCCTCTATGTGGAACATGACTCCCAGGGGTATAAACCTTCCTGGCAATGTGGTACAGAAATCCTGGGATGTGTCGGGGCTTGGCATCAAGGGATTGAGAAAATCTTATCTACCTAAAGGGGGAAGTGAGAAATAAGACGAAATAAATTGTCAGTGGCTGAGAGATTTCAAACATAATTGAGAGGCTATCCTGGAAGTTATTCATACATTATATAGAGATCCCTTTTTTAGTTTATGGTGTTTTAAAGTGACTAGAGGGAAGTAGCTGAAACTGTAGGGTTGTGTTCCAATAGCCATGTTTCTTGAAGATGATTGTATAATGATAAAGCTTTCACAATGTAACTGTGTGATTGTGAAAACCTTGTGTCTGATGTTCCTTTATCAGGGTATGGACAGATGAGTAAAAAATATGGATAATAAATAAACAAATAATATGGAGAACAAAGTTTAAAATAAATTGAGTAGATTGAAATACTAGTGGTCAATGAGAGGAAGGGGTAAGGGATATGGTATGTATGAGTTTTTTCTTTTTTTCTTTTTTATTTCTTTTGCTGGAGAGATGCAAATGCTAAGAAAAAAATGATCATGGTGATGAATATACAACTATGTGATGATATTGTGAGCCACTGATTGTACACCATGTATAGAATGTTTGTATGTCAAGAATGTTTGTATGTTTGATTGTTAAGGTTTACAATAAAAATATTTTTTTAAGGAAAAAAAAAGAAAAACACCACAATGAGCAGTTAGACATTGCTACCTACCATAACTTACCACACCCCAACCAAAAGCATTCCAGCCAATCCTGCAGAACACCTATGGCATTACAGAAGATTCTACAAAGGCTTCATGCACTAGGGTAACATTCCAGAAACCTACAACCTCCAAATGGGTCCCTGGACCAGTTAAGTCCTGAAATGCAGAGGGGCCAGCCTCTCCAGAACATCAACTAGTTCCATCCTCCTATCCCATATTATCAATAGCCCCTTCCAACATGAAAAAGTTAGAATGGCCATAGCCCAAATACCCCTAAAGAGTGAGAGAAAGATCAAAGGTGATGGTTGAGTTATACAGAGAAGGTAGGGTTTAGCAAATGTGTATGATTGCAGAATCATTATATTGATATTTCTTTTAATCTCCAGTATCTTAGAGCAGTTAGAAGTAAAAACCTAAAATTTTGATTGTGTAACCCTTACCAAACTCTGAAATTTGTTCTACAACTAATTATTTCAATGTGCTTTGAAATTTATTGCCTTTTTGTATATATGTTATTTTTCACAAATAAGAAAAATTATATATTACTTCTAGCCTCCAGTGTTTTGGAGCAACAAGAAGGAAAAGTCTGAAATAGTGGAATGGTAACCCACCACAAACTCTAAAATCTATTCTGTATACTTGTTGAAGTATACTTTGAAAATCATTGTCTTTTCTTTCTTTTCTTAGTATATATGTTATATTTAATAATAAAAGAAATGTTTTTAAAAAACACAATTAGATACCACCTCATACCCATTAAGATGTCTATTACTTTAAAAAATGGAAAATAAGTTTTGGTGAAGATGGGGAAAAATTAGAACCCTTGTACATTGTTGGTGGGAATGTAAAATGGTGCAGCCTGAATGAAGCCGAATGTGAGAATGATAGAGGGAGGAGGGCTGGGGGCACAAATGAAATCAGAAAGAAAGATAGACGATAAAGACTGAGATGGTATAATCTAGGAATGGAATATTATTCAGCTGTAAAATGAAATTCTGATATATGCTACGACATGAATGAACCTTGAAGATATCATGTTGAATGGAATAAACCAGACATAAAAGGACAAATAGTGTATGATTTGATTCCATTCATGTGAAATAACTATATTATATAAATTCATAAAGACAGAAAGAAAATTACAGGGTACTACGGATGGGGGGTGGCAAATGGAAGTTAATGCTTAATGGGAACAGAGGTTCTCTTTGGGGTAATGGAAAAGTTTCAGTAATGGCTGGTGATAAATGGTAGCACAACTTTTTTTAATGTAATTAATACTGCTGAATTGTATACTTGAAAATAGCTAAAATGGGAAATTTATGTTACAATAATAATTTAAGAAAAACGCAATGCTGATACCTATATGACAATGAAATATGAAATGGCAAAACTAAAGAGATGGAGAACAGAATAGTGGTTGCCAGGGGACAGAGATGGGGCCAGGCAGTACAGTTATAAAGGGGTAGCACAAAGGAGTTCCTTTGTAAACAGTCTTGTTTGGTAGGATACAATTGAATAAAACTTCACGTACCCACGCACAAGTTAATGCATATAAAAATGGTGAAAAGTGAATAAAGCTTATAGACTAGTTAATAGTCTTGTATCAATGTCAACTTCCTTTAATACTGTGCTGCAGTTCTATAAGATGTCACTGTTGGAGGAAGTTCGGTGAAGAGTACATAGGACTTAATTACTATTTTGCAACCTCCTCTGTCTGTAATTACTTCAAAATAATTTCAAAAGTTTTAAAAATTGATAAATGTCCAGACCCAACAAGACTTTGGTCCTTGTCTGGGAGTGAGCTGAGGCTTTCTCCAGCCCCTTCCCAATCTAATTAACAGCCTTCTGCCTCTCCATGTGGGACCCTGATTTTTCATTTCTCCCAGATCATACTTTTTTCAGCTACTGTCTCTAACTTAACAGCAAACCCTTCCAGAACACACACTCCAGGGTATATTTCTCCTTCCACCTCATTTGGCAGCAGAGTCTTGGAGCAAATGTCCCAGGGTCAGGCTCTTCCTCCCCAAATATACAATATGAGAACTGCCTCACCCCACCCACCTCTCCAACACTGGGATCCTTCAGCCTGCCTCTGAATTCAGCTGCAGCCAAAGCTTGAAGTGTGGGAGTAGCTCGGAGAGGAATAAATGTGATTGAGGGAAGTCAGTGGGGAAAATGTTGGAGCACTCTGGTTTTCAAGGATCAAAGAGAAACCTTTGGCCCCTGGGGAGAGGGAGTGCAAGGTAAATTGCTTAGGGAACCACCTATACTGCCTCGAGAGTCACTTTTCGTTGAACACTTGGCTTTGAGCCAATATTTGGAACACACCACCAAAAGGCCCTCTCTCTTGAAACCCAAACCAGGTTTTCCAGTATGTGAAGCCTTCTCTACTCACTCCAAGTCCTCCCTCAAACATCATCCAACCCCTAACATCTCAGCAGCTTCTAGCCATAATGTTTGGGTTAGTAGGTCAGTTTGGAGTTTGCTAATTAAAGCTAACTCTGAAAGAGACCTCAAGTGAGCAGGGAACAAAATCAACAGAAGAAAAGAGATGGAGTTGAGTTCATTTCACTCTATGAGAAAATAATCTAGGTGGGAAGTTATAGAAAGAGGTGGGCAGAAAGAAATTTCAAATCCCAAGAGTCGTTTTCCGGATATGCATGCAGCTGTGGGGCTGAGCGTCAACCACAGCAGATTAGACAGTAAACCACAAGGGCCCAGAGAAAGAGCAGATGGAGGATGACTCTACAGAGATCAGTAGGGGTCCCCCAGATACAGATACCCTTGAATTTTGCCCAGCTCTAGGGTAAGGGAACAGCCAGTGTGTGGGAGAGGAGGGCGGGACTGATGTCTGCAGATGCCCAGCAGTCTGGACTGATTGTGGAAATGTCAGGCGGTTGTGCCAAGAGGGGTGAGGGTAAGACAGAATGGGACTGGCACGCGCTCTGAGTCAGCCTAATCTTAACATTCGCAGACTCACCCCAGAAACCTCCGACCCAATCCCCCCTCGGTCTCCACCCTCCATTTCTCTTCCCTCATGTCACAATTCTCTGGCACCCCCTCTAACCCCTCCCCCTCTCTTCCAGGCCTCCCATTCCAGAAATGAGACACCAGGCACCTTCATCTCTGCCTCTATTTTGCTTGCTCACTGAAGTTGGAGGCTGGAGCCAGAGGGGGATGGGGGAGGACAGAGTCAGGCTGCCTGTGATGCTCTCATTCTTCCCGCTTCTATTGATCAGCCCCTCTCTGGAGTAGAACCTCTTCCCAAACACTCCTCCCCTGCCAGGAATCCCTTCAGTCGATATCAACAAGTTAGAAGGGTACAGACAAGAAACAGAAAGCCCACCCTCAAAATGCTTCTGAACCTCCCTTTTCTGGGGTCTCTCCCATAGCTTACACAGGATAACACAATGGTTACACCCAGGCTCTGGAGTCAAACAGCCTGAATTTGTATCCTAACTCTGTCACTTATGAGCTCTATTAACTGCCCTGTGCCTCAGAGTCATCTGCAAATTAGGAAGGATAGTAAAATATTTCACAGGGCTGTTCTAGGGACTAAATGAACGAATCCATGCAAAATATTTGATCCACGGTAATCCCTCAGTAAATACTGGAAAAAGGAGTTATATAATCAAAAACACATATATGCACAGCATTCAAATCTTTTATTTAGAATTTTTATTTTGGCACTTGGTGTTCTGCTTTATACCATTAACATTTCATGTGTCTCATATCTCCAATCCTCTGAAGATCACACATCTCCCAAGATTGAGGACAATCCTCTGTAAAGAGCTGAATGACTCAATCAATCAGCAATTCTCAACTCTCACTCAGAAAATTGCAAATGAATCTATTTTAATGCAACCTATCAACACCCATTTCTCCTCCCCCTATAAGTAGGCATAAAGAAGTCAATTTTTAATTATGTCATGGATTCACAAAATGAAAGAGCACAAAATCTGGAAAACAGCCTTAAATATGGTTTAGTCCAGTGATTAGAATCGCCTAAACATCTAAATTAGAATCACCTAAACTGATACCGGCCCCTTACCCCGGACCCTGAATCTCTGCATACTCCATAATCCACTACGGAGAGGCAAGCCAGACGGCAGTGGTGGCCCAGCCTAAGAAACTCTCCTTGGTGGTGCACAGAGCTAGAGACCTGCACCTGGAGAACATTCCCATTTCTGAACCAGGCCCAAATGAAGTGCTGCTGAAGATGCATTCAGTTGGAATCTGCAGCTCAGATGTCCAGAACTGGCAGCATGGTCAAATTGGAGATTTTGTTGAGAAACAGCCTATGGTGCTGGGGAATGAAGCTTCAGGAACAGTTGTAAAAGTGGGATTGCTGGTAAAGTGACCGTGTTGCCATTGAGCCTGGTGCCCCCAGAGAAACTGATGAATTCTGCAAGACTGGCCAATGGTCTTATCTCCTTCTGGGCCATGCCCCCCAATGATGGGAACCTCTGCCAGTTCTACAAACACAATGCAGTTTCCTTCTACAAGCTTCCTGATAATGTCACCTTTGAGGAAGGGGTCTTAATGGAGCCTGTCTGTGGGGATCCACGCCTGCCAGTGAGTTGGAGTCTTCCTGGGGAACAAGGTTTTTGTGTGCAGAGCTGGACCAACTGGACTGGTCACTTTGCTCATAGGCAAGGAAATGGAAGTTGCTCAAGTGGTGGTGACTGCTCTGTCTGACTCTTGGTTATTCAAAGCCAAGGAAGTAGGGGCGGACCTCATCCTTCAGGTCTCCAAGGAGGGCCCTCAGGAAATTGCCAGTAAAGTAGAAGGTCTGCTAGGATGCAAGTGGGAAACCACCACTGAGTGCATAGGGGCAGAGGCCGCCATCCAAGCGGGTATCTATGCCACCCAGACCCTGGTGCTCGTAGGGCTGGGCTCTGAGATGACCATCGTGCCCCTCATGCACTAAGTGGATATCAAAGGTGTGTTTTGATACTGCAACACATGGCTGATGGCAATTTCAATGCTTGCATTCAAGTCCATGAATGTTCAGCCCTTAGTCACCTATAGGTTTCCTCTGCAGAGAGCTCTAGAGGCCCTTTGAAACATTTAGAAAGGGATTGGGGTTGAAGGTCATGCTCAAGTGTGACCCCAACGACTAGAATCCCTGATGTTAATTGGACTCTGCCCTCATCCCCAACCTCTCAGCATCTTGGGGACTGAATGGCTGGGCAGCAGTATGCTTTGATGCTGAAGCTTCTTTTGAATGGTGACAGTAATTGAAGTAATTCATTATAAATAGAAAGCCTTACGCAGAGGAGGGGGTGTGCCTTAACAACACCAGTAGGGATAGTTTGAGGAAAACTTGTAGCCACAATGACCTCTTCATGTTGAGCAAAGTTCAGCAAGTAGAGCTGAGTTTGACAGGCAGGTGCTGAAACTCCCCTTCTTTCTAGAGTGCTTTAGTAGAGCGAGGAGGGCAGTCTGCCCGTTTGGTTCCTGCTCCTACCATGACTGTGGCCAGGTGCAGTGTGGGGCTAAGTTATGAGACAACTTTATCAAGACTTAATTGGCCCAGAAGTTGATTTTCATGAATATCTGCAACTCAAAGTCTATCAGCAGTTTGATTTTAGAGCACAGTGTTCCTGGAAATAGGTGCCATTTGATTTGATGATAAAAGGAGAATGAGAAAAGAGCCTGGCCTTCCTAGGTCTAGAATAATTTTAAAAACAAACAAATAAAGCCAAAATCCTATGTGAGATCTGACCAGTTGGTATTCCCCAAATATGGAAACAGGGGCCTTCTTTTAAAAACTTCTTTTAAGCTTTTTTTAAAAAAAAAAAAACTTAATTTTCAAGGTGAAGACCCACCCTCCCCCACACCCCACACCCCAGATGTCCACTACTGGCAGCATGGTCGAATTGGGGATTTTGTTGAGAAAAAGCCCATGGTGCTGGGACATGAAGCTTCAGGAACAGTTGTAAAAGTGGGATTGCTGGTAAAGCACCTAAAACCAAGTGACTGTGTTGCCATTGAGCCTGGTGCCCCCAGAGAAACTGATGAATTCTGCAAGATTGGCTGATACAATCTGTCCCCATCTATCTTCTTCGGTGCCATGTCCCCCTGTGATGGGAACCTCTGCTGGGGCAGCCATTGTAGGCTCCCTTGTTGCTGGGCAAACTCCGGGGCAGCCACTGTAGGCTCCCTTGTTGCTGGGCAACCAGAAGAGTCCTACCTGAGGACAGCCATAGTGAGACCTTAAGTCGTCTCTGTGTAAGCCAAAGATATTTAGTCAGTTTTCCCCAGCCCACAGGATTAACACCTCCTTCTAGGCTGTATTGAACTTGCTGATGATTATTAGACAATCCCATTTAATCCTGGCAATTAATTATAAACAAAATCTTTCTATTCTCATAAGCAGTGAAGGGTCTTGGTATCTTTTTATTTGTTTGACTGAAATCTGTGGATCTGTGGCCAGTGGTAGGATCAATCGTATTTTAATTGTGGGATTGTCGATGTAAGATTGTCCAAATCACACCATGCCCACTTGTGACCTTGAGATGATTCATCAAGGAGGATGCTGTAGCCTGACATAGCTTGGGCTGTGGCCTTTAATTTCTCACCGCATCGAGAGGAGGAGGGTGGGTTTGAAGAGGTTCTGGTTTTCTTGTGATGAGAGAATGCTGTGATCAGTGCCTGGAATTTCTCAAACTGCTTAGGGTAATAAATTCTGCTTTGGTGCCTCTGAAAAAAAGAAAAAAAAAAAAGAAATTATGCCTGAGCTCCCCGCGGCAAAGATATTTAATTGGTCTGCGGCCAAGGCATTTTGAAAAGTTTACCCAGGTGATACTTATGTTTAGCCAGGGTTGAAAACCACTGATTTGATCCAACCCCTTATTTTGCTAAAGATAAAACTAAAATCCAGAAGGGGTAAGCAACTTGCCTAAAATCACCCAGTATGTTGCTGCAAGGTGCATCAAGAAAGTGGCACTAGCAAGAATATTCTGACGTTTACAATTTTTCTTGTTGATAGTCAATCCCGAAAGCATTTCTCTTTAGTTCAGGAAGGCGCTATATAATTTGCATTTTAGTTTGGCAGTGGCACTTATGCTTCCGGTAACACTGGAATGAGTTCGCATTCCCTGACCACAAAAGGACAGAAACGGAATTGTACATTCACCACACGTAGCCAGCTGAATTAGCAAAGTTCCCTAGGAGGC
Source organism: Tamandua tetradactyla (assembly GCF_023851605.1). NCBI lineage: Eukaryota > Metazoa > Chordata > Mammalia > Pilosa > Myrmecophagidae > Tamandua > Tamandua tetradactyla. The sequence goes on from NC_135333.1 coordinate 122,717,186, forward strand.
CGTTTGAAGTGCCTAAAATGCTTTTCTACCATGATCATCCAGTGCTGAGGGACTTTGACGGGGTGGTGAGAAGAAAGGGGACTGGAAAAGAAAGCCTAAAGCCTTTCCTCCTAAAAGGAGAGGACTGGAAATTAACTCTGAGAATCAGCCAGAGCTGCCAAGAGAGAAAAGCGAGGGAAGGAAGAGAATTTCAATCAGTTCAGGGAGCTCTACTCCTTAAAGACCGAAACTTGATGGACCACCCGGGAACACTAACCCTCCCGGGAGTATGAGTCCCAGGGGAGACATTAAAAACAGGCCCTGAGATAAGGGTACTAAGGAAAACTTCTTTCAACGCTCACCAAATGTGATCCCCCACTAAAGAGATGAGCTCAATCGTCTCCCACCCCTCCGGCCCTCTACGATCCTCCCCTTTCTCCAGCCGGGTTTTTCACAAGCAATCTCCCTACGCCTCAAAAAGGGGGCGGTTCCTGGCCTCACGTGATACTGGGGTCACGTGACGCGGGCCCCGCGGGAGCGGACGTGTGGGTTCCAGCTAGGGGAAATAGCGTAGTCTCCGTGTACCCACCACCCAGCCCCCAGGCCCACTGACCATGCTGTCCCGCCTGCTGAAGGAACACCAGGCCAAGCAGAATGAACGCAAGGAGCTGCAGGGTGAGCCGAATATCCTGTCTGCAGTTTTCTCTCCGGCTGCGGCCTAGCTTCAGCCCCGAGCCTGGACCTTGAGTAGCGCGCCAGGGCCAAGGAAGAACGCGGAATAGCGGGCGTGAGGGAGAGGAAAATAGGGGACGGCTTTTTTGGAAATTCTGTTCCCCTGGCAACGGGCTTTTGACCTTTTAGCAACACTCCTGACCCCCTCGGCAGCACATCCCCCCTCCCAGGCCAGCTTCGCGAAATCCTAGCCCCGCCCACTACTAGTGGACTCCTGTGCCTATTGGTCCAAGGAGCTTCTCCTCTTGGAAGTGGGAAGGGACGCCCCTGAGCGGAGGGGGTTGTGGGGCAAGACAGAAAATGGGGCTGTTGGAGGACAAAAACCATCGAAAGGGGGGTGCGGCGCTCGTTTTCAGAGTTCTGGTTGGGAATCCCGGAGTTACCAGTTTCTCTGCCAACATTGTGGAAAAAGAGTAGTTAGGAATGAGAAATCCTGGGTGCTGCCGCTGATTCCTTGGCGTTCCTGGGAGAGTTCCTTCCCCTACCAGGGTGTTTCTCATCTCTAAAATGAAAGGACTTGCTTTATATTTTGAAAGACCTATTTTAGCCCTGACGTTCAGAGGTTGTATGAGATGGTTCAGCAACTAGCAGAATAGTAATGAATGGATGGGGAACCTTTAGCACCACCCTCAAAAACCAGCTCTTCACTTCAATCCTTTAGAGAAGAGGAGGCGAGAGGCTATCACAGCAGCAACCTGCCTGACAGAAGCTTTGGTGGATCACCTCAATGTGGGGTAGGAACTTCTTTCCATCAACACCAGAGCCTCAAATTTAGGCACTGGCAAGTCTGGCCCTGAGACTGCTTGAGGGGGTGGATGGTCCACTCATTCCTGTACCCCCCCAGTTAACTCTACGGAGAGAGGCTTGAGTCAGCTCTGACCCTAGCATTGGACAGGGTTGGAACAACTGCAGTGGTTAGTGAAGCAGCCAGATTTCCCCCTCCCCACATCAATTTCCCAGGTGCTTACAACTTGGTGCCATCTGCCCACTGGCATCAATGGACCTCTGGACCTCTCCAATCCAGCTGTCACTTCAGTGGGAGGGAGAGCTTCCCTCCTTCACCGCAGTTTACCACCCTCTCCACCTCCCACTTTCTGGCAGGCCTGGGGAGCAGCTGGCAGGAAAGAGATGGTGTAGCCGGTGGGGGGTGAGTGCAGAACCTATGCCAGGATTGAAAGCAAAGCCAAGTTGCTTCTTCACTTCCTTCTGGGTCTCCAGGGGCCACCCCCTGTCCCGCCCTTAAATAAGAATATCAGTAATGGTCAAAGGCTTGAGAAGGACCAAAAAACATTGTCTCTTAAACCTGAAGAGGGCAGAAATAATGATTTGATGGTCCATCAATTTGATAGTTGGAAGAAAGGAGGCAGTATGATATCAGCCTTCCACCCCAGGGCAAGGAGAACAGTTTGGTTGTGATTCCAGAGACTGAGTCAGCTAAGTGAGCTATGAAGGGGCAGGGATCATCTTCATTACTCATCTTAGGGGGAGGTTAGGAGAAGAGAAGGCTGTGGTTGGGGCCTCTGATCTTCCTCCCCTCCAGGCCTCTCCCTTCACTTAGTGTGAATAAGAGAAAAAAGGAAGTTGATATGGAAAACTGGGATTTTGGGGACTCCCAAGGGTATCTGCTGAGGCATTGTTACTGTTTCAGCTTGTCAACTGTGGCCCAGCTATCTCCCAAAGAGAAGGAACAAGGTCTGCCACTTTTCCTCCCTCCTACATTGATGTCTTCTGGGCTTTTCAGTGCCCCAGCAAGGTTGGCCAGGCTTCTCCCTCTTTTCCTTTCCCTTTACTAAGGCCACCCCACTTTCAGCTCTGAGGGCAGCTAAGCCAAAGCTGGATTAGAAAGGGTTTTGTGTTGCTGCCCACACTTCTTTTCATTCCCAAGAAAGGAAAACAAAGGCTCACTCTATCTCAGCCTCTGTCAGGTGTCCTGCCCACTCTCTCAACCCGCTGCCCCCACCCCTTTCCCCCCTTCTAGCCCCCACAGATTCCAGTGGAGGGGGTAGGCAACGGATGTGGAGTCTCCTGGCTGACCTAGAGCTTTGGGGAAGAGAATGAAAGATTCATCAAGCCAAAAAGGGAGGAAAGTGATTGCAGGGCTTGCAGGGCAGAGAGTTGAGAGCACCATTCCCATGGCAGCTGTGGTAACTGCAGCCACCACCTTGATTGAAAACACTGTAGTGCCTAGACAGAAGGGAGGGAACGTGTGTGTTCATTTATCTGTGTAGGCGAAAGGACAAGAATTTGGGGAGATAGCCAGGAAGAAGCCCCTGGGATACCCTCTCCTGACCAGGGTTTCTGGGGAGTGGTTTCTCTCCCATCCCACCCCAGATTCAGGGAGAGGCCCACATTCCCTTCATGACTAGGCCAGTTCCACTTTTGCATAGATCCATGGGCTTCCAATCACGGCTAGATTTGTTCCTGCTGCTGGATTTTCCCAGCTCTCCTACCACCCCTTCTCCCGCCCAGCTTCTTTTTCAGGTTATCTCCCTAGATTAACCCTCCCTTCTCCACCTGGCTGCAGGAATTCTTCTGGAGAGTAGAGGATGGTATGTTTCTAGTCAGCTCTCAGCTCATCTCTTGTGGGAATCCTAGGAATAGGAGGAAGTAGCTGGGTTCATTTGCATGTGCTCGTAGTCATTTACACCACATCCAGAAATGACCACAATCATGTTTTCCCCACTCCCAACTCCTGGCTGGCTTCCCAGTCCTGCAATGGGATATTCGTTCTGGAGACCATCTCCCACTACCTGGGTAAGTTGACCTCTTTCCCTTCTCTAGTGTGGCCCAGGCCTACATGAACCAGAGGAAGCTAGACCATGAGGTGAAGACTCTACAAGTCCAGGCTGCCCAGTTTGCCAAGCAGACAGGCCAATGGATCGGGATGGTGGAGAACTTCAACCAGGCACTCAAGGTGGGCCACACTCCCTAACTCACCACCACTCCATACTACGCTCTAGTTGGCTACCTCCATTCAGGTCATCTCGGGCCTGGGATTAAGGAGGAAGGGGGAATGGTCCCAGAAACCCCATCTATGGTCACAACAGCAGAGAAGCAAGAAGAGATAAAAAGTAGTTGGTGGGTCTGAGCAAAGCCCTTTCCAGGGGATGGATGGAAAGTGCCCCAGACTGGGAGCCACACTCTGCCTACCCTGATTCCTGCTCCCCACTCCCTTTCTCCCCTCCTCAGGAAATCGGGGATGTGGAGAACTGGGCTCGGAGCATTGAGCTGGACATGCGCACAATTGCCACCGCACTGGAATATGTCTACAAAGGACAGCTGCAGTCTGCCCCCTCCTAGCCTCACTCCCCTTCCCCTCTACCCCACCCCTCCTACCTCATCCATGGAGGCAGGAGGGAGGCTCATAGGACTATGAATAAAACACAAGCCTTCATTTCTATGTGGCATGTTTCAAGGGGCTACTAGCTCAGCATGGAGGGCGGGAGTGCAACGAAAGTTGTTTTCCTGAGGAGACAGTTACCTTTTGGGTAGAGGGTGGAACTAGCTTCCTCTAACTGTCCCAACTCTATTCATCCCCTTCTCCTTGGGCCTGGAATCGGATGCAGATAGCTATCGTGTAAGTAGAAGTTGGAAATTACTTTCCTACACCTCCCAGAAATAGGTCCTAGTGGCTCCCACTCCAGACCTTTCCAATTTAGGACTTCATTTTCCTGCAGAGGAGAAACGAGACAGGAAACAAGCTAGGTCCCCAGCTCTGGCACCTTGCCCCTCCTTGTGCTGATGACTTGTCCCAGGCTGGTGCTAAGCAGTGTCATGAGTCTGAGCTAGGTGGGAGATTAACTCCTAGGCATGGGGGCACTTTGGGGCTGGGAAGGGAGAGGAATGACAAGTCCAAGTCCACCAACAGAGAGGGGCAGCTGCCATCTGTGACAGTTCCCTCCTCCTGGGAGACCGTGACATAAGTAGTTGGGAACACAGGCCCAGAAAGACAGCCAAGACAGTGTCCCAGGCAAGCCTGGCCTGTGCCAAGCACCTGCTTCCACCAGCCAGGCTCCTCCTCCTCAGCCCCAACCCCCACCCCATCACATTTAATACTCCTGTCACCCACATACAGCCCCCTCTAGACTTTGGCCTTAGCTGTGGAAACTTGGAAGACTGGAAGCAAAGTTTCTCAAAGCAAAAGAAGCTGTAAGCATTGTGAAATCTCACAGCTTCCCCCAAAGGAGGTAAGCTGGCTTCTGGGAGCTGGAGGGTACTGAGAAAACTAACAAGATATTACATGTATTAACATCAGAGACATCAAATTGAGTGAAATTAAACCAAACACAAAGGACAAACATTGTATGATAATAACTTGTATGAAATAACTAGAATATGCTGATTCATAGAGACAGAACATAAGTTACCAGGAATGGGGGAATGGGAGGGCAGTGGGGAGTTACTGCTTAATGAATGCAGTTTCTATTTGGGGTGATGGAAGACTTGGTAAATAGATGGTGGTCATGGCGGCACAACATTGTGAATGTAGCACAGCCCTGAATTGTATGCTTGAAGGTGGTTAAAATTGGAAATGTTACATTGTATATATTTTACTACAGTAAAAAAATTTACATGTTTGATAACTTAAAGCTTTTAACTTTTAAAGTGCTTCCTCACACATTATCTTCCTGGATTCGCTATTATTTTGAGATGGTACTGGTGTGTGTGAGCCCAACTTAGTAGATGAGAAATAGGTTAAGAGATGCAGTGAGATGCTCAGTATCACACAATAAGTTTGGGGCCACTGGGACTAAAATGCAGGACTCTTGACCCTGTACCTGCTTCTAACAATAAAGCCCAGGTTTCTTTTAGACGGTCCCCATGTTCCTGGTTTAGTAAGAGGGGTGGGGTGATGGCATCAGAGAGGTCCCGCTACTCACACGCAACATGTCTGCACACAGGACCCAGCTAGCTGGTTTTAGTTCTTAGCCACAAATATACCGTCTGCCCACATCTTCACTTCCCCACCCTGAAATAACTTCTCGGTCTGTTCAGACCAGGACTTCTGGCTAAGAAGAATACTTGGTTAAAGACTTGAGGGTCAGAGTAAACCAAGTTTTCCTGTCCAGCCTAGGCTGCCACCTGTAAGTCACTTAGGATCCAGCCATGTGGCTGCCTGTGCTGCTGGGTGCCTTGCTCTGGGCAGTGCTGTGGTGGCTCCGGGACCGTCAGTGCCTGCCCGCCAGCGATGCCTTTGTCTTCATCACCGGCTGTGACTCAGGCTTCGGGCGGCTTCTGGCACTGCGACTGGACCAGAAGGGCTTCCGTGTCCTGGCCAGCTGCCTGACTCCCTCAGGAGCTGAGGACCTACAGCAGGTGGCCTCCTCCCGTCTCCACACCACCCTGATGGATGTCACTGACCCCCAGAGTATCCAGCAGGCAGGCAAGTGGGTAGAGACACATGTTGGAGAAGCAGGTGAGTATGGCTGGGGCCCCCATGCACATGCTGAGGTATCCCTGGTCCCTTCAGTAACCAGAGGAGGGCCACTTGCAGGAGCTAAGGGAAGCTAACTGGGGAAAGACCAGTTCTCTGATCCTCCCAGGAAGGAGATGGGGCTGTTGGAGCATCTCACCTCGCCCCAGTATCTGTCTCATCTCTTTATAGGGCTTTTTGGTCTGGTGAACAACGCTGGTGTGGCTGGGATCATTGGGCCCACACCATGGCTGACACAGGATGATTTCCTTCGGGTGCTGAATGTGAATACATTGGGTCCCATTGGAGTCACCCTTACCCTGCTGCCTTTGTTGCAGCAGGCCCGGGGCCGAGTAGTCAACATTACCAGTGTCCTGGGTCGCCTGGCAGCCAATGGTGGTGGCTACTGTGTCTCCAAGTTTGGCCTTGAGGCCTTCTCTGACAGTCTCAGGTGAGAGGACTGGGGCTCCTGGCTCCAGGCCCAAGGGCAGCCCACTCAGCAAACCAATGAGTGTCTGCTCAGGGCGGGCTAGCAGAGATGATTAAAATACAGCATAGTAATTAAAGAGGAGACATTTTAGGCTAGACCTTATGGGTTCAAATCCCAGCTTTCTCTCACAGCATTGTGACCTTAGGCAGTCTATTTCTCTTTACCTGTTTTCCTCATCTGTAAAATGCGGGGGAGAATGAGAAGACCTGCCTCATGGAGTTTGTGAATAGTCCCTGGCTCATAGTCAACGCTCAGAAAAAGCCTACTACATTATTAAGAGTGGGGAGACATACTGTCAATAACAACTATTAACGATATACTAGTCACTTCATATAACATTTTCTCATTTTTTACCAACAACCTCATGTGAGTAGGTATTAATATCCTTACACTAACATAATTTACCCAAGACCACACAACTAATGAATGGAAGTGCTGGGACTGTGCCCAGGTCTGCTTGCCTAAAAGTCCTGGTCATTTTGTTCTCCTGCACCTTATCTTTAAAAAAATGTTCACCGTTCCATGGGGGACACAAAGGAGACTTGCTGAGTCCTGCCTGTAGGGGTCAAGATAGGGGCCTCAGAGGAAAGGAACAGGGCCTGAATTTTGAGCAGAAGCACAAGTTCCAGCTGAGCCCACCTTAAGGAAACCTGTCTTTATCACCATCACTTAGCAAATAATTTCAATGTCCACTTTTGTCCCTATCCCTCAGTCTTTTTCAGTTGGCATCAGAGAACACATTTTATTCTGGGATTTCTTCATCTGTGCTAGGGTAGTGGGATATGTCCCTACTTTCTCCATAAGATTACCCCCCAGCAAATACCACAGTCTATACTTTTTATATCTAACACCCAGGACTCAAAACATACGCGGGGCGGGGGGGCACAGTGGTGTAGCAGGCAGAATTCTCGCCTGCCATGCCAGAGACCCAGGCTCGTTTCCCAGTGCCTGCCCATGCAAAAAAAAAAAAAAAAAAAAAAAACATATGCATGGGGAGCTAGGAAGTGGGAGTTCCTTTAGAACAGGAGTTGGCAAACTATGGCAGCCACTTACGGTTTTATAGCCCACAAGCGAAAAATGTTTTGTGTATTTTTAAATGGTTATGTTGTAAATGGTTATATAAGTACCTACATAATATCCTCAGTTTTGTTTCTTGGCCTGCCATGCCTAAAATATTTACTATCTGGCCATTTAAGAACAAATTTGCTGACCCCTGCTCTAGTTCACAGAAGAAAATATAAACAATAACAAGCCTCGATAACTCCCTTCCTCTGTCCCACTAGTTCCAGGGCAGCAGGGACCTCCTCACTGACAGGACCCCTGAACATGGCCTAAGATAACTTTCCCATCTCAGCAACCCCATTCATGTCCTTTTGGTCCCCTCCCCATAGGGCAATAACCTAGAGCTCTCCCTCTGCCTCCCATCCAGGCGAGACATGGCTCCTTTTGGGGTACAGGTCTCCATTGTGGAACCTGGCTTCTTCCAAACTCCTGTGACCAACTTGGAGACTTTGGAGGATGCCCTGCAGACCCGCTGGGCACGGCTACCTCCTGCAACACGGGCCTGCTATGGAGAGGCCTTCCTCACCACGTGTGAGTAGCTGGGCTCTTAAAGGGGCATATAAAGGGAAATCGGGATGCCACAAGACAGCACCAACCCTTGTGGAGCCTGCCCACTCCCCTAGCTTGGGAAAGAGATTGAGGCTCTCTCTCACCCCCTGCTGAATAAGCCCCAGGACCTGGAAGATAGGGTCTGAGGTGAGCTGGACTGGAAGAGGGTCACTGATGTCAACCACCCCACTGGGCTGCAGACTTGAAAGTACAAGCGCGCATCATGAACCTAATCTGTGACCCGGACCTGACCAAGGTGAGCAGGTGCTTGGAACATGCCCTAACTGCTCGTCACCCCCGAACCCGCTACAGCCCAGGCTGGGATGCTAAGGTCCTCTGGCTGCCGGCTTCCTACCTGCCAGCCAGCCTGGTGGATGCTGTGCTCGCCTGGGTCCTTCCCAAGCCTGCCCAGGCAGTCTCCTGAATGTGGCCTTCCTGCAAGAGATTGTTCTTCAAGGGAAAGGACTAAGTCTGATCCCCATCCTGGTACTGCCTGGTGCCTGACACAAAGCAGATACTCAATAAATGTGTATTGTTAAAAAATAAATTATTAATAACATAGGTGGGTAGAAATGAGGGTACCCAGTGGGAGACTATCCCCATTTAAGTGTTAATTAACCTAGGCTGACTATTGCCCAGGGTCTCTGGCCTGGGTGGTGGTGGGCGGTGACAAGGAGACAGTGTCCTATCTATAAGTAATCTCCTTTAAAGCTTGCCTGGAGGAATGGCCACAAGAGGGCACTTCATACAGTTTCCTTGATTTCCTAGTTAGAGTAAAGTAGCAATTCAGTGTTTGGAGTGGGAATGGCCTTTCTCTCTTTTTCTCCAGGGCTGGGGGAAAGGAGGGGGTTGAGGAGAGAGAGTTAAGGGGTGTCAGAGCCAGGATAAGAGCCAGAACCTAAGTTCTCCCGTGACCCCAATCTAATGGACACAAGACAGCTTATTGCCACTGTGAAAAAAGTTGGGTCCCCTTGAGGACTGGTAGGGTTGGGGACTGTTGGGCCCTTAGAGGTAGGTAGAAGCCAGAGAGATGTCCAACGTGGATGTGGGCTGGGCTTTCCAAAGTAGGACCTTTTTGGAGAATCCTTTTGATTTATGTAAGAGATGACTTCAGAAATGTTTCAGCAGGAGCCTGGTCACCAGCCTAGGTGGACAGGGGAGGACACTGGACCACATTCTCCCCAGATTTCCCCTTCCACTTGCCAGCTGATCCATTGTCTTCAGCAAACATTCTCTTTCCCCAAATACCCCCCAAAATAGGCCTGCCTTTCCCTAGAGGTGTGAAGAGAACAGTCCCCAAGGACAAAGAACTTGGATAAGGAGAGGGAAGGGACAAAATATCATTCTTTAAGACATACTGAGACTGTCTCTTTTTGGTCTGAAAAAATAATCCGTTTAATTGAAAAACCTGGTGTTTACTATTCCACTCCCCTAAATGAGGGGGCTGAGACCAGACCCCCTACATCACCTCATAGCCCCTTCTGATACTCTTCACAAGGTAGCAGGCAAGGACAATTCCCAGGACCTGGAAGAAAAGATGAAGAGGTGACATGGAAGAGTGTTGGTGAGGAGCCAGAAGGGCAGTGAACCCCCCAAAAATTCAAGGGATGCCAAACCCACCCAGGACTCCCTGCCCCAGGCCAGTAACTCCTCCTTGGCACCCTCCTCCCCACTGCTGCTGCTCCTCAGAGGCCACTGAGTCCCAGCCCCTGCTCAGAGTACCTCTCACCTCCACAAAGGCAATGCCCAAGGCTGCTGCAGCCACCAACAACACATTGCTCCTCAGCCAGTTCCCGATAAGCTGCACACAGCCCTGAGGGATGGGAAGTGCACAAGGAAAACCTTATAAGACACTTTCCACCCACCTCCCCTGGGCCATCTCTTTCCACCCCTAGCATACCTGAACCCCTTCCCATCCCTGACATTGAACTTCCCAGAGCCCAAACCCTCTCCACCTCCAATCCTTTGTCTCCCTTGCCTCTTGAAATACTTCCCAGGTTTCCTAAGTCCCTTACTATCTCAGCCACTTCCTTACCTTGGTATAGATATTTTCTGGCTTGAAATTAATCCCACAGTTATGAGTGACATTGATGCAGCAGGAGTCAGGGACTCTGCCCATGGGTTGCAGAGGGATGGCATTCCAGTCTGAATAATTAGTCGCCCCACAGCACTCAAACTGGAAGAAGGGAGAGATAGGAGTGAGACAGTTATCAAGTGAACCTCCACTTTCAGTGTGGAGATGAGATTCCTCTTCTCCCACTACCCCTTTTCCTAGGAACTCCACTCACCTTTTTCTGCATACGGTCCAGGAATGAAGCAGTTTGGTTGTTTTTTGGATAATCCTGCATGTACTCCTGGAAGTCCTTGCTAAACTTTGACATCACCTAGAAGTGGGGAGGAGAGCTGCCGAGGTCAGAAATCAGAGGATCTGAGTCCCAGAGCAGCCACACCTCTGAAACAGGGCCCTCCCCTTATTCCTCACTTACCTTTTCTCTAAACACATAGCCAGCAATGGCTGCAGCCACCTCCACCAGCATGATAAGAGACAGGAAGATGGCAAACTACAGATACAAGGAATAGAAGCTAGATTTGGAGTCTATGGGTGAGAGGGTCTGCTCTAGCCCAGCCACTCCCTGAAACATTTGCAAAGAGGTCTTCCATCTCATGCACCCTTTTCCATCCCCACCACAGAAATGCCCTTCCTTGGGCCCAAGCACCCATGCTGGCCCCACTTTACTCACCGTGATCACAAGACAGTAGTTCTCCTTGCAGACCCCACAGCAGCCCATAAAGGCCACGAAGAAGAGGAAGACACCTAGGGCAATGATGACCATGGACAGCAGGAAGCCAGTAGTGTTTCCCTGAGTAATGATCTGCCTCAGGACAATCTGGGCTCCCACACCCACAGCAATCAGCCCTACTGCACAGGCCTGGGAGAAGAGCAGTCAGCGTTAGGCCAGACCCACATCCCAGTAGCCCTCCTATGGTGGGTACCATGGAGGAAAAAGACTTGATCCCACCCTGGAAAGGGAGATTCTCACACCTCCACTGAAACTTTTGACTGTGTGGGAGAGGGTGGCCCATCCTTGCCCCATGGTGAAGTCTAAGGAGTTTATTCAAAGCACTCAGGGAGAAGGGAGTTGGGAGTCACGCTTTCCTTCAGGCTGCTCTTTAACCACCGGAATTTGCATAAAGCAAAAGTGGAAGTTCTCAGAAAGCCATGACCCCAGGGCAGACTCCTGACCAAGAGTGGGTGTTTCCGATGAGAATTCAGGCTCAGACCTCTCCCAGAACCGCCCCTCTCCATTGCCTACCCCACACCCATTAGCTGTGGCCATGGTTCCTTCCTAGGCCAGGGAAGGGAAGAGGGGAACAAAAGGGGTCAAGAGTGGTCTGCCCCTCCTTGGACAGTAGCCTCACAAGCCAAGAGCCCAGGGCAGGAGTAAGATGAGATGAGCAGAGCCCTCCCCTGTCCCCAAGCAGCTGAGAAGGGTGAAGGAGGATAAGAGGATGGGGAGGAATGAAGGGTGAAAGGGAAGAAAGGGTGGAGGAGGATGGGAAGCTGAAGGAAGCCCCGTGGCGATAACATCAGGCCGTTGGCTGGTTACCCCACTGCCCTATATCACAAGTGGTTGGGTCACAGGCAGGAAGAGCCAGGAGGGGTTAGGGCTAAGATGTTAAGCACCCAGCTGGCTATTCTCGGTCCAAACACGCCTCAGGGATCCCCACAGTTGTGAGGGAGGGGGCGCTGAGCTGTCTTTGGCCCGGGGCTTGCCACATCTGGTCTCCAGCTGCCTCCATTCTACCTCCCTCGGCCCTCCCCACTCTGGAGCCAGGTTTCCCCGCACCCTGTTATCGCCGCACCACCACCACCACCACCTCCCCGCCCCTCCTCTCCACTCACGCAAAAAGCCACCAGAAGAACGTAGAGCAAGAACTTGACACATTTCATTCCTCCGTCCACCGCCATGGCTGCGAGGACAGACGGGAGGGCTGGGGGATTAGAACCCGCCGACGCGGGGGCGCGGTTTCCGGGCTCTCGGCCCGCCCTGGAGGCCTTCCCTGCCGGGCCTCCATTCCCGGCCCCGCCCACCCGGAAACCAGCGGTCAGATCCACGTCTCCCAGGCCCCTCTCCCCCCACTTACAAAAGGGCTGGGGACTACGGCCGCAAAGCCGGGACCCCAGCCCGCCGCTTCCCGGGGGCTCAGGCCTGACGCCGACTCTCTGCCCACCCCTTCCCCGCCAACCAGCCTCCAAAATGATCCCCAGCCCAAGACTGCCTCCCAGGCCACTTTCCCCGGTGTTCTAACCTCACCATCCACCCCACCCCCAAAAAGAACAAAAAGTTCGGCCAGCACCCTCCCTCCCGCCTCGCCCGGACTCTGGAACTTGAAAGCAAAGTTGCTCGAGGGCAACGGAAGCGGCCGGACTGCGCCGGACAGACGTTCGGCGGCTCGCGGCGCGCCCCGGGAGGAAGGAGCCGCCCCGCGGGCTCCCCCGCCCCGCTCCGAAGCCTTCCGTGGGCCCCGCGGCCTCACCTGGGCTCCCCGAGGCTCTGCGCTCCTCTCTCGCCGCGGCTGAGGGGCTCTCGAGCAGCTCTTGAGCGGCTCGCCCGGCCCCGCCCGCGCCGCGGCCCCGCCCCGGACTCCAGCCGCAGCCCTTTCCCCGCCTCCGCCTCGCCCGGGGGGCCGCCAGCCTCCCTCATGTGACGCGGGAACAGCCGCGGCCTGAGTCACCCGGGCCTGCAAAAGGAGGGCCGAGCCCCCAGCCCTCTCAGGGCCACGTACCCCCACCCACAAAACGGCGTCCAGCTCTGCAAAGGGTCGGCATCAAGGGCAGGACCTCAGGGCTCTGGGACCCTCTGGCACCCTCAACCCCGTGCCAGCCCGAGTTGGAGCGCGGGACCAAACGCCTCCTGGTTTTCTGTGGTTCCGAGAAGCGGGGAAGGAGGTGGGTGAGAGCCCAAGGAGGGATGGGCGACCCGGTTACCCTCTGAGCATCCAAGCGGCAGAGCTTCTAACCACTATCTGTAGTTGTTTCAACTTGTTATTGTAATGGTTATTTTAGCATGGTTCCACTCCTTTACATACTATAGTTTACACTTGTTATTGTAATGGTTACTTCCCACTCCTTTACATGGTGCTGTAGTTTGTGCTCGTTAATCGTAATGGTTACTTACTTAATTCAGTTACTTTTCATTGTAATGGTAGCAACTCCATCTCCCATTGCTTGAATCCATAAAAACCCTAAACAGATTTGAGGTTTTTCTTACTCCTGTCTCCTTTCTTGGTGGCGGTGAAATAAGGCCCTTTCTCTCTCTGAAGCACGGATGTCACTACATTTATTTCAGTGCGAATCTGACAGTGAACTTGCCGTTTTCTGCCTCAAGCTCAGGCAGAGACAAGATGGATTGCGGAGGCCTCCTCATCTTTAACCCAGAGCTGGCCCCCTGCCTCTCCTCCGCCTCCAACTTCGTTCAAGTCCCCACCCATCCCCTGGTCAGCAGAAGTTTATGTGAACTGCCCAGGATCAAGTTCTGTATTTCTGTAAATACTTCCAGAAAGCCCCTGGCCTCACTTCCCTGAGAGTCTCCCTACATTCTAGAGTGGGAATGCCTGTTCCCCGTCTCTGTTAGAACAGCTTCTGTTTTCCAAGGCCCCTGGGCAGTAGGCTGAGAAGGGGCAATGCCCCACCCCCACCCCACCCAGTCAATCATGACACATCAAAGTTCCTCTGGTGGGGAGGGAGGTTGGCAAAATCTGTGCTCCTAGCATTCCTGGAGTAGCTGATTTGGGGGGAGAAATGGGGGCCCCTAAGACACCCCATCCTAGCAAGTAAAACTTATTTTATTATCCTAGAAAGCAAAACCAGGTGACGGTGGCTGGAAGGAGAGGTGGTGGGCTAAAGCTGCCTTCTCCCTTCTGTGGGGGGTTGGGGAGGGGCCCAACCCCCCACAGAAGGAGGTCCCCAGAAGGAGGAGGGGTAAACAGGCAAAGGAGTAGAGCAGCCATCAGACTCCTACTTCCCCAGCCAGAACCCCACCACTTAGGTTCTTATGGTCCTGCCTCAAGAACCACTTCCTGAGTTATGGAGTGTGTGTGTGTGTGTGTGTGTGTGTGTGTGTGTGTGTGTACCCAAAGGAGGGGGAAAAAAAACTGTAAGAGCAAAAGGAAAGAGATCTGGGCTGGGCTGAGAACAAATTTCCAGGATCACAATCCTTCTGGCAGAACACACCAAGTTGGTTTTGGACCTTACTCCCTGTTAAAATTGCAGGCAGGCTGTAGAGAATGCTGAAGAAAGAAATATTCATCAGTTTTGTTTTTTGTTTTTATTGCACTGCCATTCGATGCTGGGCATATGCCACATTCCAGGGGCAACATGAAGACGAAGACAGTAGTCCTGCCCTCGGGCAGGATCAAGCCAGTGCTGTGAAGAGGGGCAGAGGCCTCCAATGGCAGCTGGACAAACTCAGAGGGATGGACAGGTGGGGCCTCTACTGAATGAAGAAGAATAGGTTTCACAGAAGCAGTAGTGTTCTCTGAGGTGACCTTGGAAAATAAGAAGCAAGCTCCATTTCAGGGCAAAAAAAGGGGTAATCTAAAAAGTACATGGCAGGCTGGATTTGGCTGTTTAAAAGGTTCAGGGAAGGATGTAGTGAAAGATGGATGGAAAGGTGGTCTGAATGATCAAGCTTGAGAGACCAACCAAGTACAATACTTAGTCCTTGATAGAATCTTTGAACAAACCAGCTGTGAAAGGCATTTGAATATGAACTGAGAATTCAACATCAGGAAATTATTTGTGTTAGCTGTGATAATGATGTTATGTTTATGTAAAAGAATTACCTTATTCTTTAAAGATGCATACTAAAATATTGAAGGGCAAAACGTCATGTCTGTAATTTGATTGAGAGTACTTCTCAACAGGAAGCAAAAAGGAAAGTTGTCCAGGTTTTAGGACTGTTGAGGACCAGGAGGGCCACTGGGTAGCTTGACCAATGTTCTACAGGCAATGAAGAGTAGTAGAAAGTTTTAGATCCGTCGGGTGACACTATCTTGGGATTGAACACCACATCAGAATGAGGAGGAATGAATGTCAGGTGGCCTGGAGGAAAGCTAGAACATCAATGCCATGGTCCAAGGGAGACAGTGAGGGCTGGAACCAAGGAGAAGCCAGAAAAGAAAGGAGGGAAATATGACCAGCATTTCAGAGGGCGAATCAAAGGACTGGGTGACTGTTTACATGTGGAAGGAGGAGGAGACAAGTGAGAAGAGTCAGCGACGACTTGGAGCTTCTGAAACTGGATGCCCAGGGGAGGAGGAGGTGGTCACCCAAGGCAGCAGGCACCTGAAGGGCAGTGAAGGGTTACCAGGAGTTGGGTTTATGAAGCTCAGGAGAGGAATCAGACTAGAGATAAGTGATATCTGAAGCGATGAGTGGATGAGAGTCAGAGCAAGAGAAGAAGACAGAAGCAGAGTCACAGGGAACCCTTACAGTTAAGGAACACGTGGATAGGGGTTAGGAGCCTGTCAAGAGACTGCAAGGGAAAGGAACTTGCAAAACCGGACCTCTGTGCTATGCCAGAACTGGGCATCTATATCCATTAGCACATGTAATCC
The DNA here is from genome assembly GCF_023851605.1 of Tamandua tetradactyla. Classification (NCBI taxonomy): domain Eukaryota; kingdom Metazoa; phylum Chordata; class Mammalia; order Pilosa; family Myrmecophagidae; genus Tamandua; species Tamandua tetradactyla. The sequence continues at coordinate 122,733,031 of NC_135333.1, forward strand.
TGAAAACAACCCTGTTAGGTCAGTATTATTTTACCTATTTTAGACATGAGGAAACTGAGGCTAAAAGAAATGAAATAGCATATCCGGAGTCCAAGGCAGTAAAGGGCAGTGTTAGAATTTGAACCCAGATCTCTTGGGGTTCCAAAATGCTTTTCTCTTTTTCTCTAGGAGGCCAAGAGAAAAGAGAGCTTCAAGGCAAGAGGAGAGGACAGTGGCCAAAAGTCTCCAAAAGTGCAGAGAGGACAAGATGACTGAAGTGTTCATTGGATGAGGCGGCTTCTCCAGAGCAGTGTTAGGCAGGGTCTGGAGCACCTGCTATGGACCAAGGAATGAGGAGGAAATGGAGCCATCTGGATAGGCACAGGAAGAACTAAAGTAAGGGGGCCAGGAGAATGGGACCCTCCTAAAGGAACACCAGGGCAAGAAGCTGAGAGCAAACTGTGGAAGATGCAAAGCAATGACAACAACTTGGTAAAGCAAAGGGGAGAGGAAAGATGGTGCAGGGGCATAGATACACCCTCCCACCCTGCCCCCCAGCAAATATGCTTGTGGAAGGGAGGGAGCGAGAATAGCCTATTTTTATAGCCTGGTGAGTCAGCACAGAGCCCTGGGTGCCTGCTGGACTTCGGGGAAGAGGGGCTGTGAGTGAGAATGTGGCTGACCATGGGCCTGGACCTTCCTGTCACATCCTTCAGAGCCTCCCACACCTGCTTTAGGCGTCAGGCATCTAGATATGCCACCAAGCTGACCCGGTTTGCCCAGGCTGCTGCCCCTTAGGTGCCTGGCACTGGCTGGTGGTAGGTGAACTGGGATAGACACCCTTGTCCCTCCCCACAAAGCAAGGCCAGGCTGCTCTCCAGCTCCACCATGCCCCCACCTAGGGCCAGCTGCAGGGCATGGGGGCCACAAGTGACCCAAACAAAGGTGGCACCTTCTGAGAGCATGTCAGACTCAGTGACCCTAAAAAAATCTTTGAGGCACACACTCATCCCGTCTCCATTCCCCAAACACAAGCACTTTGGCTCTCTCCTCCCAACTTCTCCTAGAGGGCCTTGGGGCTAAAAAGGTTAACAAAGCTGCCTAGAGACCCAAGCAGGATAATTACAGGGTTTAAAAAGTGGTGTGCAGGGAGGATGGTAATTACACTGTGAGGTCCTCCCTGGAGGCTCCAGGGTTTGTGGGCAGAGGCCTAGGAAGGGTCCATTACACAAACCTACCTCCTCCAGCCCAGAATAGCCTCTCCACACACCCCCAGAGGCTGACGCTGGGAGGGCAGGAGAATGGACAAGCAAGCCCCATAGGGAAGCCCCACCTCCTCTGGTACATCCCAACGACCTAGCCCCCTCCCCTCCTTGGAAAGACCCGTTGTGCAAGGGAATGGGTCCACTAACATCTCCTTCCCACCCTCCACCCCCCCACCCCCCAAAATAGGACCTTTAGGAAGAAAAAGTGAAAAGGGATGAGATTAGGGCTCCTCCCCGAGGAAGAAAGAAAGTTTGCGACTCCTCACTGAGCGCAGCACTATAGCTGATGGCCAGGGCAGTTTTGGTGTGGGGAAGATGTTCTGCAAGGGGTGCAGGACAGCAAGATGGCTCCCTCCTCCTTACAGTGATTTCTCCGTTCTGTCAGTCGCAGCTCTGACAGTGGCTGGGCATCTCTGGCCTCTAGCTCTGGCGACAGGCTCCCAGGACCTGCAGCAACTCTTTCTGGGAATGTAAGGGACCCTCTCCAGGAGGCTACACAGCACCTCTCTCCTTCCTTCCCGCCCCGAAACTTTGCCCCCTTCCCCAGGACACCGCCTCCTTCCTTTCCGGGTAACTCGCACTCTTCAAATCTAAGTATCTCCCTTAGGCCCAGACGAATATTTGCTATGAACCGGTCAGGACCTTGAAAGAGGCAGGCCTGAAGGTTGCCTGGGTAACGCCCAGACCTCTGAGGGGCACCCCTGGCAAGGGGACAGTTGCCTAGGAGACCAGGACAGTAGGTGGGGCCCCAAACCCTGGTAAACCTATATTGGTATCAGGAGAGGAAAGGTCTAAATGTCCAGATCTCTCCCAACTTCTTTTCCTTAAAGCCAGCCAGGTCCCCTCCTCAAGACTGAGTCTGGACAGCTGGAAACTTGAAACCCCCAAAAGAGTGCTCCTGGGGCTGGTTCCTGCAACTCTAAGGAACCAAACAGTACCAAACCTGAGGGAACTCAAAAGGAAAGAGGCATGATGACAGAGGAGTTGGGGATAGTGATAAGGCTTAATGTATTATTATATGGAACTTATCAAACTAGAAATCCAAAGTGAAAATATGCAAAGTGTGCCCCCCCCAAATGATTTTAGTCCAACCTCCAAGGAGCTGAAATTCCATATTAGACCACCAGATGGCAGTCTTGCCCACTTATTTGAATAAAGTGTAGTTCAGAAAACTGGTGGGTAAGGAACCAGGAGGTGGAAATCATTTCTCTCAAATTGTTCCTGACTCTTTCTCCCTATAATTGGCAGACACCCATAACACCTAACGGCTACAAATATACAGTTTGCGCTCCTAAACTCAGCTTCACAAGAGTGGTGACTCTGACCAGGTCTGCTTCTTAGCAGGGTTCACTCATTCCTTATTCAGAACTGCAGAGGAGCAGTACTTCGGTAAAAAAATTGTTTCTGATCTCTTGGATCTCACAATGTAATGAGGGTAATAGGTTGGGGTGATAGTAATAACTCATTCAGTATTGTGTACCAGCAGGGATTTAATCTTCATAGCCTTATGAAATAGGTATTCTATTGTTATCCCTCAAACCTTACAGATGAGGAACTGAGCGTTAAGTAACTTGTCCAAGTTCACATAGTCAGACAAGGCGGAAAGCTGGGATTTGAATCCAGGAAGCCTAGATTTAGAGTAAAAGCTGTGTGATTAACTTCCACATCACACAGAATGGTGCAGATATATCTAGGAGGGACATCATATCGAGTCTTGGAGGTCAGGAAAGGATTCCTAGAGGACATGTCTAGAATCTCATTTATACCGAGGCCTGAAGAAAGAACAAAAATGGCCCAGAGGGGCGGGCCGCGGTGGCTCAGCGGGCAAGAGTGCTTGCCTGCCATGCCGGAGGACCTCGGTTCGATTCCCGGCCCCAGCCCATGTAAAAAACAAACAAACAAACAAAATATAATAAAACAAGAAAATGTTTAAAGATGTTTCTCTTCCTTCCTTCCTTCCATCCTTCCTTCCTTCTCTCTGTCTTTCCTTCCCTTCCTCCCTCTCTCTTAAAAAAAAAAAAAAAAAAAAAAATGGCCCAGAGATTATTGCAGGGGTGGGGAAGTGGAGGTAGAAGGGAAAGTTGTCCTTGGAAGAGGAAACAACCTGTGGAAAAGTTCAAGGACAATCAAGAGAAAGAGGATGTAATGCTACATCCAAGTTTCTGGCCTGGATGATTGAGCAACATTCACTAAAATGAAAAACTGCAGGATGGCACCACTTTTCTGGAGGAGATAAAGATTTCTCTATTTTATTTAATCTATGAAATTGGAGGTACCTTGAGACAACCTGATAGAGTTATCCAGGAGGCATCTGGCCTAGAGTTTTGGCTGGTACTGTTCACCTAATGTCTTGTCTAGATTACATGTCCCCTGAAGAAAGGGGCTGTCTCTTATTTATCTTTGCATCCCTCATAGGCTTACCACTTGATAGGCATTTGATGAGGAGGTGAAAGCTGGGGTACTTTCTCTGAGGGAGCAGGGGGAGGTGACACCACCCTACCCTCAAGGAGTTTGCAGTTTTGCTGAGGAACTGATATCAGGGAAACATTTTGGTGACAAGAACATGGTGGTACATGCGGTAAAGGCAAATGCTGCTCTGGGAGGTCAGAGAAGAAAGAAAAGAAACCTGAAGAAGGAGGAGAAGAAGCATGAAGTCCACCATTGATTGATTGCTATGCACATCTCACAGCCATTTGAGGGTAGGCATTGTGATCCCCATTTCCTAGGTGAAGAAACGAAATATTGAGATCCCCATGTCTTGTGCAAAGCAAAGGAGGGAAGCAATTGTCTATGATTTTTCCATTCTGCTAGAGTCTCAGTTCCTTTTCCTCATGGAAATGGGTTCTTTCTTCAAAGCTCTGCAACTTGGTCCTAACCTAACCTTTCCCATTCACACCTAGACCTCAGTTTCTTACCACATTCTACTCGGGCTTTTCAACCCAACTCTGCCCAGTGCTCTATGAAGCCAACTTTTTTTTTTTCAGCTTTGTTGTTGTTTACAAAACAATCACGGATAAAATACAGGATTCCCATATACCCCCTATTATTAATAATACCTTACATTGGTGTAAGGTACTCTTATTTCAATTGATGAAACCACATTTTTATAATTTTACTGTTAGCTATAGTTCATGGCTTAACTAGGGTTCACTGTGTTGTGCAGTTCCGTGGATTTTAAAAATTTTTTTTTCCTTTTTAATTTCATTTCTGCTTTTTTTTTTGAATTTTTTATTCTAGTAACGTAGATACCTAAAATTTCCCCCCTTTAACCACATTCAAATATATAATTTGGTGTTGTTAAAAACTTAGTTTAAAACTCTAATTCCAGAGAGGAAACCCATGCCTCCACTATTCTGCTTGAGAAGCCCAAGAAGGAAGTTCACTTACTCTACAAACATTGTACCAGGCTCCATTAGGCACTAGCAACACAAAGATGAACAAGAGCTGATCCCCTCAAAAATTTTCAATTTAGTGGGTATTTGGGTATTGACTTCTGGGGCTTTGAGATTGAGAAATTAAGCCTGGAGAAACTGAGGTCTGGGAAGAGGTATCCAGATCCAGGAGAAGTTGAGTACCTTAGGAGCATCCTAGCACCTTGGCACTCCTCCACTCTGCCTTCTGACCTAACCCAGATCACACCTGAAGACTAGGGTTGGTCCCCAAATCTGGGTTTTTCCCGTTGTAACTTGCCACCTCCAGCTCAGGCAACTGAAGGAAGACATCTCATCCCATCCATACTCTGCTCCAAACCCCTTCCCAGGCTTCTAAGACTGCAGACCCAAAAGTGTAACTACAAATCCAGAGGCCTAGATTCCTCTCCAAGTAGAGCTGGCCTCCAGCTCCTAACTTTTCCAGGCTGACCCTCTTAACTCCTTCAGGCCCAATTTCAAGTTCACGCTCTTCCCAGCTCCGTATCTTTCTCTTTCAATGCTTCCCATTAACTCCCCACCCTCCCTTCTCAGATTGTCCCTCGCTTCTTCCCCTCTTCTCTCACTAATCCTCATAGTCAATACTTTAATCTCTTTTCTTGATCCCTCTCATGAGCCCACCCTACTGCTTCCCTCTGTGGCTTCTTTTAACCTCTTCTTTTGGCTACCCCCTATAGCTGGGATTCCTCTGGACTACGGATTTCCAATTCCTTCTCCCCTGGGCTCACCATGCTCCCCTCTTGTCACTCTCACTCCTTTCCACAGGACTCTAGGTATCCCCATCTCTGCTGCCTTCTGATTCTCTAGGCCTGCCTCCTCAGGGCTCCTTTGGTATGGCAAATCACCGCTTCCCTAATTGTTACCCCCTTCTCTACCTCTTCCCTTCCCTCTCCACCTTCCCCCAGGGCTCTGCCCCATCAGTTTTACCAGTCAGTTCCTCTTTCCCTGTTTCCATGTCTATGCTCCCCTGATCTCTTACTGTCTGGCTCTGTAAACCTCTGATCTACCCTCCCCTTTCTCCTCCCTTTGTCTCTCCCTACCCTGTCTTTGTCTCTGGCTCTCCCCACTCTAATTCTCTCACTGGTTATCCCTGCTTTCACCTCGGTCTCTGTGTATCCCCACAGACCTACACTGTTTCTAGCTAATCTCTCTCTTCTGTGTCTTTCTCCCTATGACAATCTCTTTTCCCCCTTTGTCTCTCCTCCTCCTCCTCCTCTGTCTCTCTGAATATCTCTTTCTCATTGATCTCTCTGTCTCTCCTTGTACTCTCTTACTCAGACTTTGCCCCTCTATCTCCCCTCCCCTCCCCCGCCCACCTTCTCAATATCTCTGTCTCTCCCTCTCTCTGTGGGTCCTCGCTCCCTCCCTCCCTCCCTCTCTCTTCTTCGGCTCTCTTCGGCTCCCTCTCTCGCCTCGGATGACAGCGCTGCCTCTTTTGTTGGCTCCGCAGCCAATCGCGGCCGCTGACGACACGGGGGCTGGGGCTATAAAGGGCCCGGCCGGGCCTCGGGCCCCCCCAGCCGCCCGCCCCGGCCGCCCGCCCGCCCCGCCCGCGCGCCCGCCGCCCCCGGCCCCCCCGGCCCCCCCTCGGCCGGGCAGCCCCCAATCCCGCGCCGCCCGGACCCCTTCCTCCTCCCTCCCTCCGCCCCCTCCCCGCGGGACTCCGGCGTCCCCGCCCCCCAGTCCTCCCTCCCCTCCCCTCCAGCATGGTGCTCGCGGCCCCGCTGCTGCTGGGCTTCCTGCTCCTCGCCCTGGAGCTGCGGCCCCGGGGGGAGGCGGCCGAGGGCCCCGCGGCGGTGGCGGCGGCGGTGGCGGTGGCGGCGGGGGCCGGGGGGGAGCGCTCGAGCCGGCCAGCCCCGTCCGTGGCGCCGGAACCGGACGGCTGCCCCGTGTGCGTGTGGCGGCAGCACAGCCGCGAGCTGCGCCTGGAGAGCATCAAGTCGCAGATCCTGAGCAAACTGCGGCTCAAGGAGGCGCCCAACATCAGCCGCGAGGTGGTGAAGCAGCTGCTGCCCAAGGCGCCGCCGCTGCAGCAGATCCTGGACCTGCACGACTTCCAGGGCGACGCTCTGCAGCCCGAGGACTTCCTGGAGGAGGATGAGTACCACGCCACCACTGAGACCGTCATTAGCATGGCTCAAGAGAGTAAGTGGGTACTAGCGGTGGGTTGCAGGCTTCGGTGCCGGGAAGTCGAGCGCTTCGCGCTCGGAAGCCGGTCTCTCTCGGCTGCCTTAGCAGGGAAGGCTTGTCCGCAAAAACTTGACTGGTTGCGGGACGGGGGTTGCTCCATAGAAGTTTTTCGAGCGGTAAAGAGATGGCCTGTGGAGTTGTGTGCACGCCGTCCCGGGAGGTGGGGGTGGGGGTCGGGGGGCTGCAATCGGGTCGGTTGCGAAATAACTGCCTCCACCCCTGTGTGCGCTAAAGACCCATGTAGGGGGCTGTCGGGCAAAGCAGGGGCCCGAAACGGAGTAGAAGAGTCAGCGACTCTATGACACCTGAAGGGCCATGGTGGAGAGGCTGGAGAATCAAGTCGGTACCGGGATTCCCGTAGTACCAGTCTGGCTGTGGCGCTCTCTGCCTCCCAAAGGCTCGGACACCAACTCCCCCCACCCCCACCCTGTGCTCCGCAACGCGCCCACTGGACTGCCGAGAACCAAGTGCTTCTCTCCCTCTCCCAAGAATAGGCTCTCTTCTGGCAGCCTAGCTAGCACCCTCTCCACCCAGAGCCCCACCTCATACTAGGTCTCCCGAAGGACCGGGGAAGCTGAGCCTTCTCGGTACTGAGCTCAGAAAACTCAGCTCCATTGCACTGAGGGCTGAGGACACCTTTTTGGCCGTTCAAATCTTAGTAGTGTTCCATCCCTCATTGAACCGCCCCTACCCGCAGTCGGACTTGAGGAGAGAGAGAGGAAGACCTAAGGAGAAAGAGAAAGAAACAGATGGGGAAGGGTGGGGGACAGCGGAGAACCCAAGCATCCGAGCCCCTGGCCAAACGGAAGATGAACATGTTAATAAATTTGAGCTGCTTTGAAATTTTATGGCCTGGAAAAATCCCAACGTCGCCCCACACACCCCTGCTCTCCCTAGGGTCAGGTGATTCCCCTCCCCCACTGAGGTACCCCCACCCCCACCCGGTCAACTCCAGGGAACCAGGCCCTCTGTTCTTCCCTAGTGGTTTGGCAAAATCCCCCTGCACCTCCCCCCCCCCACTGGTTTAATGGCCCTGAACAGAAAAGGGGGGGGGGGGGCTGGTTTATTGGCAGATGGGTCATAAAAAGCTGGGGGCTGAGGGAAGTCCTAGTGACCCACCCCCCTGGGAGACACAGGAACCCAGGTGTGCATCTGGAGGTTGAGTCCCACATACTGCCAACACGTTATTTCTGTAGACCCCAATTCCCCTGTACTTGCTCAGGGCTGTAAAGAAAAAAGAGAACTGAACAAACTACAAAAGTAATTGGGGTTGGAAGGTGAGAGAATGGGGATCTAGTATTGGGTTCCACAGTCTCCCTTCTGTTTTCAAGGCTTTGATTATAAAAGCTAGGGTCAGTCTGTGATTGAGGACTGGGTGATGGTAGTAGATTCTAGGATTCTTGAGTTGTAGAGGAATTCTGAAGAGTTTGCTGGAAGATTAAGGGTATAGAAGGAAAATATACTCTGATATGTGTGTGTATATATATATATTGTGTATATATATAGTGCGTTGTGAGGATTTCCAGGATGAGTAACCGGCCTGTGGACCACCCCCAACATGCCCCTCTCCATCCTGAGCATCCCTTAAGTAAAAGCCCAGACTTAGATGGTGATGGGGATGCAGGAAGGGAATGGACTCTGCTTGCATGGATTAGGCAGTGCAGGTGAGAATGGGGGCGGGGGGGGGGGTGGGCACCAGCCAGAGGGGTCCCACGCCAACTTCCTCCCTTATGCCCCCCGAGGACTTGGATAACTAGGGAACTGGGTCTCCGGCCAGGTATTGTACGTCCCCTTTAAGAGCAAGCCTGAGCTCTTAAGAGAGGGAGGGGGAGCGGAGGAGAGGGGAGGGAGAGAGGGGAAAAGGAAAAAGAGACTTTTATAGTCTAATCCCCAGGGACCCGCTTTAATAAGAGACTTGTGCTCTGCTAATCGGGGGAGGTGTTTGTCAGCAGAGATGGCCTCCACTCCCCTCCCCCTCTCTCCCCTCCTCCAGCTCTCAACCCTGGACCCCAGCCCCCACCCCTGCAGTGCCTGCCCTAATTCCCTCCACCCTCTTGCTCTCCCACCCCAGGCTTCATCCTGGGAACCCAGCCCCCTGCCCTTCTGGGAGCCAAGCCCAGCCCCTCAGTTTCTCTCTCCACCCCACTTCTAGAGGCCCCTGCCTGCTCAGCCCAACAACCTCCTGCCCCTAGGCTCTCCAGCCCTGGTTGGGAGAGTGTATTTGGGGGGGGATCAGGAAGGGGTTGGGCTTTTGCTGAAAATAGTGCAATGACCTCTTTCCAGACCAGCTCCGCCTACTAAACCTGACCTGCAGCCTGCCACCAACCCGATCAATCCAACACAGATGTGGCCCTTTCCCCTCCAGACGGGGGTGGGGGTGGGGGGGGGTGGGCCTATGTGTATGTTGGGGACTCTCTCGCCCAGTTTGCTTCTGTGGCTCTACCTGCTTCTCCTTTGTTCCTCCCTCTGTACCCTTTCTATCTTCTCTGGCTTACCCCACTAGGCTGAGGTATGTCCATCCTTTAGCTTTCCAATTAACCCAGCCATTCCTTTGCATCCCCGTTCTTTCCCAGGGCTATCCAACCCCCAAACTTATTTCTACTTCTTCTACCATGGTCTTCCCCTCTTCCTCTCTCCTCCATTTCTCTGCTCTTCTCCATTCTTATTTCCCTAACACCTTACAGTGTGTCCCATCTTTTCCTCTTTTCTTCCTATGTCCTGTCGCCTTTTAGCACCGACAGTCCTCACATCCACTGGGGGAGAAGTAGGTGGGGATGACTGAAAGAACCTCAGACTTTAGAGGGATGGGACCCTGGTGTCCAGCCCCCCACCTCCAAACTCTGTGTGTAAAGGGTCAGCTTAGGTGGGGGCGAATTTAGAGCTTAGAAAATAAGCAATGACTTTCTTTGGAGAGTACAGAAGGCAAATGAACAATAAACCAACATTTATTGAGAAGCTACTAACTACTATTTTCACACTCTTTAATGCTCTGCACACATATGAAGCAAGGATTATTATCGTACCACACTGAGAAGTTTGGTGGGTAGTCAGATACCGGTGAATGAAGAGTCAGACAATGATTAAACCTACTGCACTTGTAGCCAAAAAATAGTGTTTAGATGCTGGGAAGAACTTTCAGACTCTTGCTCATATAATTTAAAATTTGGGATTTGGGGAGTTCATTCAACATGTATTTATTGAGCACTGCCTGGCACTATAGGAGGCACTAAGGACTCTACTCTCATGGAGATCAATACCGAATGGCAAAGACAGGCAAGAAAACAGACTAATCCTATGCTGAAATTAGGCATAGTATGCGGTTTGGATTGTTGCTTTTTCACACCCCACCTCACCAGCAGCTTCCCTGCCCAGTTCCTCTATTCTCTGAATCTCTACTCCTCAAATCCTACCCCCACTACATCATTATTGCAGGTCCAGACACTGGGATAACTGGGAGAGCTACCAGAGCCCCGGGGTCTCAGAGAAGATCCAAAGAAAAGGAAGCTGCAGAGGGACTTTTGTGTATCAAGCCCTGAATATATGAAAATCACTAAGCACTTTCCTCTCTATCCCATTTGGAGGGTCCTTCTCCTGGGATGAGAGTGGGCGAGTGCTGATGGAAGACAACTGATGCTGAATAAGTCCCCTATGATCTCCATGATTTTGCTCAACTCAAGAGCTGTACATGATGTATAATGGACTGAACTTCCTGATCCTACCTATGTGGCTCTGGAGGCTCAATCTTGATCCTTCCTCTCTCAGTCCATCTGGAGTGAGAATGGACATTCCTGTCCAGAGGATACCTAATTTAGGGCATTCCCAAGATTAGGAAGGGGAACTAGGAGTAACTGTAAGGGAAGTGGTGGTAGATTATCAAGAGTCATCATTTAGACCCACAAAGAATCCATTTATTTTCCAGAACAAGGGGAAATCCAAGGAGACTCGGGAGAAAAGAAGACTGATTATAATAGATCTGGTGTGTTGAATATTATTCCTGGTGCTTTGGGCAAATAGAAGGAAACAACATGAAGGCGGTTCCTTCCTTAAAAGCTGAGACTGTAATGGTGGTGATGAGGAGGAGGAGGAGGAGGTAGCTAAGGGTACTCCTCCTCACATCAGCAGGAATAGGGAGTCAAAATGCACAGGAAGTGCTTGGGCCTTTCCATTCTATTAAGTGTTATTTCTAGTGAGAAGGAGCAAGAGGCCTAGATCTGAATTCTGGTTTATTTCATAGGATAAATTTATACCATGCTCCCTATCTCTGAGACTACCTGTTTTGGAGGCTTGTGCCAGGCTCTACTTGAAACAGAACAAGGTGACCAAAGACAGCAGGTGTGAGAAGAGATCTGGCTCCTGTGAAGATGATCAAAGATTTAGAAAAAGTTGGAACCTTAAATGCTGGGGAAAGCTGGAGGAAGGAGAGTAAACAGGTAGAAGGAGAATTACCTAGTAACTCACTATTTTTGTAAATTATCTGGTAGAGTAGGGTAAATGGCTTAGGGAATGGATTCAGTTCAGTAAGGCCTGATAGCACCATCCTACAGGGAAAGACAGTAGGCACTGTGCTGGGCACCAGAGACACAGAAGTCAGCAAGACAAGCATGGGAACAGTAAGGAAGAATTGGAAAACTCAGACTGAGGAGTACAAATTGCCCAGGTCCCCTCGCTCCTGCCCTTTCTACCCAAGGCTGCTGACTCCTTCCACAGACACCCTTTGCTGATGCTATGCCCCTCTCTCCCATCAGCGGACCCTGCAGTGCAGACAGATGGCAGCCCTCTCTGCTGCCATTTCCACTTCAGCCCCAAGGTGATGTTCACGAAGGTACTGAAGGCCCAGCTATGGGTGTATCTACGGCCCGTGCCCCGCCCTGCCACAGTCTACTTGCAGATCTTGCGACTGAAACCCCTAACTGGGGAAGGGACTGCGGGGGGAGGGGGCGGAGGCCGGCGTCATATCCGAATCCGCTCACTCAAGATCGAACTGCACTCACGCTCAGGCCACTGGCAAAGCATCGACTTCAAGCAGGTGCTGCACAGCTGGTTCCGCCAACCGCAGAGCAACTGGGGCATCGAGATCAACGCCTTTGACCCCAGTGGCACAGACTTGGCTGTCACCTCCCTCGGGCCAGGAGCTGAGGGGCTGGTGAGCAGGGGACTGAGGTGGTGGTGGTAGCAGATAAATATAACCTGGCCCTGAGGAGGTGGGGATATTGAAGGGAGACCAAGAATGTGAAGAGGGTTGGGAACCAGCATCATTTCTCTGTGGCCAGGAGCTCATTCTAGAGGAGGACGGTGGGGGGGGTTGGGGGTGGGCAGGTATCACTTTTCAGGGTTCTAAGCCAGGCAACAACTGAACACTGGATTTGGGGTTAGGATGTCAGTTAATGGGAGATCCGTGGGAACAACAAATTGGCTGTTGATGAGGCCCTGGGCCAAGATGCTGATGAGGGTCAGGTTGCCAGCAAAGGAAGAATTAGGGAAGGTGAGTTGAAGGAAGAGATGGGTACCTGGCAAGAAAAGTGGGCAGAAGACGTGGGCTGGGAGTGGGAGCAGTGGAAAAGCTGAGATGTCAACAGTCTGTGTTCTGCTGCCCCCGCTGAGGCAAGTGAGAAAGGAACAGGGAAGGGAACAGCAGCTGTTCAGGCCATGTTACATCTTTCTCTCCTTTCTCCCACCTCAGCATCCTTTTATGGAGCTGCGAGTCCTTGAAAACACAAAACGGTCCCGGCGGAACCTGGGCCTGGACTGTGATGAGCACTCAAGCGAGTCCCGCTGCTGCCGATATCCCCTCACAGTGGACTTTGAGGCTTTTGGCTGGGACTGGATCATTGCGCCTAAGCGCTACAAGGCCAACTACTGCTCCGGCCAGTGCGAGTACATGTTCATGCAAAAGTATCCACATACCCACTTGGTGCAACAGGCCAATCCAAGAGGCTCTGCTGGGCCCTGCTGTACTCCCACCAAGATGTCCCCAATCAACATGCTCTACTTCAATGACAAGCAGCAGATTATCTACGGCAAGATCCCTGGCATGGTGGTGGATCGCTGTGGCTGCTCCTAAGGTGGGGGACAGAAATGCCTCTCCCACAGACCCTACCCCTAGACCCCTAGTCCTGACCCCCAGTCCCCCAGGCCCCAGAGCTCCCTCCACCTCTTCCCATGAACATCACACCTTGTTCCCTGCCCAAGCAGTGCAATACAACAGAGGGAGGCAGGTGGTAAGGGAGGGGTTGAGAGGTTTGGGGGAGAGGGTCAGGAGGGGGCACGGTCAGGGAGGGGAGTATTTGAGGTTTGCAGGTGAGAAGGTTTGATGAGAAGACAGGTACAGAGACAGAGGTAGAGACAGAGGGATATAAAAAGAGGGACAAAAAGAGCAGCAGTGAGAAGGCAAAGGGATAGAGATGCAGAAGAGACAGGGACTTAGGCAGAGACAAACAATGAGAAAGAGACTGAAATGTAGTAGTAAGAGAAAGCCCCACACCAAGCCTCCTTTCTTCCACTGGCAACATGAGGCATTTGGTGTATAGTTTGGGGAAATCCCCTGACTACCATTTTCAGTAAGAGAGGAAATCAAAAATCCATACTTAACTTCTTCCCTCTCTTCCTCCAACAATGGCCAGGGGAAGAGAAGTGAGGGCAGGGGAGAAAGTAAGGATTTTGGAATTTTATTTATTTATTTATTGTGACTTTTCATTTTTTGGTATTTGGCTTTACTGAAATAGGAGGGCCCCTGCCCACTGTGCCCCACTTGTCCCTTATTCCCCAAACCTTCTCCCCCAATACCCACCCTCTTAAGCACTTGTATAAAGCCTTGGGGTTGGGAATAGGAGTTGAGGGCAAGAGGGCTGACACATGGAAGTTTCCAACCCATAATCACCCAACTCAACCTTCCTGAGCCAGACACGTTGAACTAAATCCAGCGGCCATGGAAATAGTAAGAGGTTAGGGTTTAGGAGCTAGCGGAAAGGGGCAGCCCTCAATATCCAGGATCTATATAATGAGAGCCACTAAACCAACCCTTAGGCCTGCCCTTATAGTACTGAGTTATTTAACCTGAGGGTGTGGACTGCTTATGCCCAAATTCCCCTCAGCCAAGAGAGAGACCAAAGAGCCTGTGGAATGCCCCTGCTCCCAGCCTCTATCTTCAGGTCAAGAAAAAGGAGAGAGTATAGAGATCCCAGAGTCCACTGGGTCTGGGTAAAGTTTAGAGGGGTCAAGAAAGGAGTATTCAGGAGGCTGAAGGTTACAGGGCATTTGAATCCAAATCACTGTTCTGAGCTAGGGAATAGATACAGCAGACCAAGGAAGAAGGGATTCTGGAGGGGGGACATTTTAGTTCCCCAACCCCGAAGCTCAGGGTGGAAGGAGGGAGAACAAGGGAGCAGAGTGTCTATAATTATTTTTGTCTTTTATTTTTGGAATCTAGCAGTACCTGGAAACAGGGAGGGGACAATACAGTAGGGAGAAAACCTGACAAGGCCAGTTAGAACAGAGGATGGGAAGGATGGAGACTCCCTGGTTTGGAAGGCTAGGAAGCAGGCACTCCAATCACTAGCTGGGCCTGTTCACTCCTCCCATAATCCTGACCCATTCTCCTCTGGACTCACTGTGCCTCAGTTTCTTCCCCTCGATGGAATGAAAATAACAGCACCCGCCACAGCAAAGAGATGAATTCTGAGCACTTACCACGGGCACTTTATGGACATAAAATACCTCTCGCTGTGGGACAGATAACCAGGGCACCAGAGTAGTGGTGAAGAGATGTGAGGCGTAGAGGAGTCACAGGCTTCAGAGTACAAATTTCCTTTCTGCCTCCCAGCTGGACAGTGCCTGAAGCCAAGGAGTTGAGGAAAGTCTCTGATCCACACCCTATCCATACTTCACCACCAGACCTCTAGGCTTCAAGCAAAAGCCTAGAGAATGTGAGAAGGAAGGGGAAAAACCCTTCAACAAAATTGTCACTCTAAATAGTGTCAGCAGATATGAGTCTGATATACTGAACTAAGGTAAAGCCCGAGCTGGAGAGCTGACCAGGAAGGCTTGTTCTTTTCCAAAGCATGACTCTCCTGCTGACCCAGGCAGTGGAAGGGGCAAAGGTATGTGACCAGCCTAGAAAGATGATGTTGGTGAGCTTTAGCACCTTATTCCCATTCCCATAGTGAGAAAGTAAGATAAGGTGTTTCCGTAGAGGAATGGGCAGGGGCTGCCAAGCTTTTCAGCTCACCTCAAGTAGAGCAGCTCTGCTAACCCCCAGCCTCTCCTCTCTGGCCCTGATCTTCACCCCTTCTGCCTCAATCTTGGAGAACAAGATATACCTGACCATCTACGCCATTCTAAATATTTCCTTGGTAGAGGTGAGGAACAAAGAAATGAAGAACAGAAGATGCCTCCTTCAAGGTCAAATGTTCATATCACATGATCTTAGCACGGAATGGAAGTTGGCATCAGGTGACTTCTTCTGTAGAGTTGGGGCATTACACTGGGGACACTTAGAATATGTCCCTTCAATACCATCAAATAAAGATCTTGGGGCGGGGGGGTGTGTCTTTCTCTCATGAATATATGTGAATGAGTTGAAGTCTAATTCCACTCTTCTTCCCCACCCCCAAAGAGACATGGAATAAAGAGGCTTGGGGTCACAGCCTAGAGACCCAGCGGGAACTAACACCTCCTTCCACCATATGATGTGTGTGGACCTGACCAGTGCCCCTCTGAACATATCACAATTAGTGTAATTATTATTTACTTTGTGTACTTGTTACACTGTGTGTGATTGCCTTTGTTTGTTAAGGGTATCTGAGGAGTTTGGGACTGACAGGGGCACTGGAATGTTGAGAAAGGACTTCTTCACAGAGATCAAGGCTTCCTGGAAGGAACTATTGCAAAAAGGCCATCAGGCAGTTTTCGAGTTATGTGACAGAGGGCAAAGATGGCCATAGGGTGCTCTGATTTTGGGGACGGTCACATGACACAATCCAGCACTTGAACCTGAAAAAAGAAAAATAAAAGCAGTCAAAGAGTTTAGAAATCAGTGCTGAGCTCTTCTCCCTAGCCAAGCGCCACATTTACACCGCAGACAACAGGAACAGAAGAGGATCTAAGGGAGGATGAGATGCACTCCAAGACTACGAAGATGGGGTCCTGGGAGCAAGGAAAAAGCACTGGGCATGTAGGAGAAGACATGCAGCTTGAGAGATGATAGGCGAAGGATGGGAAAGGGAGAGGACTTAGAACACTCTTATTTGAAAAGCCTGATCAAAAACAGTCCCAAAGATTATAATACCCTCTCCCAGCCTCCACAGAACAAAAGATCTGAAAGTTCTCTTGAGAATATCCTTACTGTTTAAGAAAGAAAAAATTATCTTGAGATAATCCAGCTCATGTCTGTCCAATTCTCCTGCAGTCCTTGATCCTAGCTTTCCTCCAAAAAATTTCACCCAAATCCATAAACCAGACCTATATAATCATTCAACTTGCCAGTGTAACAAGAGTGGTTAAGCATCTTAACTGTTCCTTCTTTGATTCTACCAATGTAATTAGGGCACTGATTCCAAGAGAACAAGAATTGGGGGTGGCAAAGGAATTTTGCCTGACACATTAAAAAAAGTTAAAAAAAAAAAAAAAAGTTCTGTGACATCAACCAGATGCAAAACAGAGGATAGGGCCACTGGGGGGTATCAATGTGCTACCATGCGTTCCCTGTCCTGTCAATTCTGTCAGCAGATTGATCCCAACTGTGGTTCAGATTTAGTGAAACAGGAAAAGTACTTAATATTGTGCCATCCCAAGGTATTTTCTTGACATCTCTCCCCAACTTTTGACCTGAGATAAAAGATTTTCTCTCTCTACTAATTTGTTCCCCATACTGGGTATGAGAAGACACCCAGAAGATTCTAAGACTTTTAAGTCTCTATTCCTTATCCCAAAATATCCCACCCAATACATAGGTAAATATCTTTTTATACTATGCTTTTACCCATGTATTAGGTGTCAGGAGGTCCAAGCTAAGAACCAGTAGACAGTAGTTTTATAACTTTGGTCTATAGTGGGGCAGGGGCAGGGAAGTCAGTGCCTCAGGCCACAATGTCTGTTAGCTCTTCTCAGTGAGCTGGGAGAAAGGGAGCAAGTGGCCTCTTCCCACTCTAAACTCCCAGATATATGTGCATATGGGCATGTACACACACAGACACACTCAAATAAATATACGTACCTTTCTAATCTCTAGCTAGAACCTATCCAGGAAAAAGACTTCCACTGTACCTTAAACCTGTAGTAAAATTAAGAGCTAATATTTATTGAATGCTTACTGTGCAAACCATGGTTAAGCAAGTTGTGCTGAGCACAGACAGTATCTGTTTTCACAGCAATTGGTACAAGGTGTAGAGTGCCACAATGATTAATTTGCCAAGGGCCTCAGACTCAGTGTGGTAGAACAAGGAATTAAACCTAAATAATATACATTGTAATCTCTTATTAGTGATCTGAGAGGTGGGAGAACTAAAAACTGATGGGGTTGGGAGCACTAAGAAAGAGATCAAGTTGGGAGCACCAAGAGGTCTGTCAAGGTGTGAAATTTGCCATTATTCAATCCCTTTGGAGGGAAGTGTAGCAAGGGAGGGTGGTTAAATTTTGGGGGGGACTTCAATAATCAGAGGTGAGTGACTGACATCAGAGGCCCTCCTACAAGAAAACTAGGAAAAGCACTTACTCCCCTCACTTCTATAAGTGCCTTCCTCTGCTCTCTCCCCAGCCTGTTTCTGTTTCTCACGTCAAAATGGGAAGAGGGATGGGCTCAAGCTCATCCTGCCTTTATTCTTGCCTTTCTTCCTAAAGCCCTCAAACTTCCAGAAGTTTCTAGTCTTCAGCAGTTTCCAGGGTTGGGGTGGGGGAAGGGCAGTTTAGAGTGGTGGTGGAGAAAAGAATGATCCCAGAGAACCATAAAAAGGCACAGATTTATAGCAGAGGAAACTAGTTCCCTCCACAGCTTTTATAGACTCCTCATTAAGAGCTTCCAGGTATGCAGAGAATGTCACAGCTTCAGGACAGGAAAAAGATGGCTCAAGTCAGCTAACTGCATCTGGATCCTGGATTGGCTACAGAAGTAGGGATACAGAAGGTATAGGAAGGAAGGGTACTTGGATCCCAGATAAAGAACTGCAAGCCTAGTCTGTCTCTAAAGGGATCTACTATTTTAAGACCATAGGCATCCTGAACTATTCATGCTCAAAAAGTATCTGTGGGATGATGACAATGAGACAAATGGGAGGATCTGGTGATCAGGTTTGGAATTTAGATACTAAGAATGATTGGCTTCAGGAAGATAATGCAGAGGGGAAGGTGAATACATTTCTGGAAGATGACTCAAAGTGAAGAAAACTTCTGAAGGATGCAGTGGTCTACTCCATTATCAGCATCTACTCTATTCTCTTTTCCTGTTACTTATTTCTACCACCCTTGGGTAGAAAACTCTTTAATCTCTCCCACAAAAAACAGAACTATTCTGTCTGGTTCTGTTTTCAGGAGAAGACAGAGTAGAGAAAAGAAAGGCTAGCCAGAAAGGAGAAAAGGTCATTCCAAATGTAAGGTTTATTTGGCTTGAGGTGTCAAAGTTTAACCAACTTTCCCTTTTGTTCATTTCTCCAAAGTCTCAGAATGGGGCAAAATTCACAACAAATGGGCAACCTTTAGATTTGCTCTCCAAGGCAGTTTTACTTAAGTGTCCATACTTAGGTCCCTGCCTGCTCTTAACCCTATGTACATATCAAAAAAATAATAATAAAGATTAAAAGGAGAAGCTCTATACTAATACATTTAGAAAGGTCTTAGATCTATGTGAAACCTCAAACACAAAAAAGTAGTCAGCTTGGGAAAAGCCAGACCTCTTACGAAGCTAAGTGATGAAATAGGATTTTGGTGTTATCCAAGAAACGTCACCATCAGAACTGCAAATGCATCCTTCTGTAACAGGAGAACTAGCACAAGGCTTGATTAGAAGGTAGAAACCTCCAGCCCTCTGCTTATGTTCCCAGTGATCTACGTATGAAAGCTGAGTATTTCTGTCATGCTCTGAATACCTATGTTTTCTTCTACTTTGAATGGATATTGAGCCTAACTCTCTTTCTGAACTGTATAACCAACAGGATCCTACAGATTGACTTCTGTCTGCTGGAACCAGACAGTACCACAACCATCTCTACCTGCCAGACCACCCTTAAAAATTGCCCCTTCTTGGACAGGCCACAGTGGCTCAGCAGGCAGAGTTCTCACCTGCCATGCCAGAGACTTGTGTTTGATTCCTGGTGCCTGCCCATGCAAAAAACAAAAAAAAATGCCCCTTCTCTTTCCTATGGGACTCTGGGCTCTACTTCATTCAAGAAAATGGCTTCTTTAATGGCCCATAATAATACTACCAATCATCAGCCCTGTATGTATAGCCTTCACACTTTCTAAAGCCCCCCCAGTGTTCTCCCTGTTTTACCACACTGGGTTACCCCAACATGCCAAAGCAAAGATTCAGAGGGTAAGTTAGCCTCTTCTTGAAGGATAAAGAGCTTAAAAAGAATGTGAGTATGAGAGAAGGGAATAAATAGGCTTAAAGCAGTAGACTCAATTATTTTCCTTGTCTTCTTTTCTAAGGGATAAAGGCATTTTGGCTGATTCCCTATATCTGTCCCTGAAGCTCCCCTTTTCTGTCTAATCTGGCTCTAAGAAGTCAAAGAAGCACCTAATAAAGCATACTGTTCTTTTTTCTACAGTTTTTCCTTTTTATTAACAAGCAAAATAATTAAAAAAAAAAAACCTAACACAATGACAACCTTAAATTTGGAACAGCAGTAAGTCTAACTGCTGCTGGAGTTCACAGATGTACCTGGGGTACATGCTCCCTCACTGCAAGGCAGGACCTAGGCACATGACTGTGCATTTAGGTATATGTGACTAAGAAGAATCAGAGTGACTGAAACCACTGGAGAAGAGAAAGTATCAAGAACTTTTCATCAGGCAATCCCAAAGCGCTCTGCTCTTTTCCTCTTCTTTGCCTATAAAAAAGAAGAAAAAATTATAAGACAATAGTGCCCTGTGTTCCTGGCTGCTTTAATCCAAATTCACATGGGCTGTCACAAGGTCCAAGGAGGAAGGCCCAGGCTTAAGTTCAGCACCCACAGATTTCATTTTTGAATCTTTCTAGTTATCTAGTTAGTGCTAGGAGGTTTGGTGGGAAAGGAAGAGTAAGGACGGGAGAAAATGGGGGTTGGGGGATGGGGGTGGTAACGGTAGAAAACAGAAAGTCTCCCAAAGGAAAGAAGGCTACTCAGCTTTACAGCAAGCTACCCTGGAAACAATGGACTCTTACAGGCTGGGGACAGTCTTCCAGTCAGTGGGGAGATGGGAGATTCCAGAGGACAAAGGGTTAACCACTGTTATTCATGGAGAAGGTGAGGGGGATGCCCTTCTGGGCACATAGGCTCACGCAGCAGCTATTCCTTAGGCCTCCAAACCATAGAAAGGCATATAAATCTTCAATGCCAACAGAATAAATGGGGGTTGGGGGTGTGGATGAGTCCCTGTCATGGATCTCTTAAGAGAGGCAGCATTGGAGAGAGGGCACAAAATCAGGAGTGTGGTATGGGGGTGGGGGGAGAAGAGAAAGACCTTTTTGTTCTGGAAGTGACTCACAAAACAGCACTGAGTTCTTTACCCTCACTCCAACCCCCCAGCAAAGAGAGGACCTTTTTTCCATCCTATTCACACAGGAAGTTTAGTTTAGATTAAAAAGAAAAGCTTAGTGACAAAAGCCCAGACCACTCCACCTGGACTACTGACACAATTTTTTGGAATCAAAAAAAAGTCATCTGGTTCATATAAACTCCATCAGCCTCTTAAGTTACTACTCCCTTAGATAACACTGACTTTCTCAAGAAAAATCACTATTCCTTGCCACCCAACAAAAGCCTCATTTCCCTTATCTTGGAGAGGCCAAATTTAGCTACTTAGTGATCATAGCTGGTTTAATATTTCCTTGGCAAAGAGGGAGTAATTTCAACTAAAATTAAAATAAACCCAATTTTACTTCTAGCTAATCCTGGTAGTTAACTATGTACACAGATACTTATTTACACAGTAACACTTTATACTGAGTTAGTATCACAAAGGATAATATAAACACCCTTAGTTTTTCCTAAAGGAGAGGGTAAATTGATCAAACTCTAAAACTTCCAGGATTTATTTATAAAACCATGTTGTTCAATATTTATTCATTAAGAAACTTTATAAGATTTTTAGTGTGAGATAACAGATTGTTAGAGGCCACTACAGAGATAGATGGAAAGAAATAAACATGAATTAAATGGAAACAAGAAATTAGCATTCCAAATTCTCTACCATCCAAGCTTTCTATAATTCTAAATATATTCATTATTTAAACATTATTTCAAGTGCTCTTTGTGTACAACCAGGTGACACCTGATATCTACGATAAGGGTACTTGCAAATCAGCATTGTTTGTCAGTGAATGTGTGGCACCCCAGGGGGAGCTGGCATATGGATGAACACAAGTCTTACAAAGATGAAAGGATAATCCTATTTTTTTCTTTATATATATAAGAAAGCATATCCAGGCTATTCCTTCATCTTGAGAAACTACTTGTAAACAAAGTGTTAACAATGAGAAATCTCATTTGAGTCCATTGTCCAATGTCAGAGAGGAGTCGGGCACAACTGTACTTGTGCCTAGGTTGAAGATGGCCTTCATTAAATTATCAAAAGAAGAATGCCTGGCAGATAAAAATTAAAGACAGTACTATTTACTGAATACTTACAATATGATAAGCATTATGGCCAAGCATTTTACATTGAATCAACTCATTTAATTTTTTTTTATGATATTAGTCAAAACAAAATTTAACAACGAACTAAAACATTAACATATAAGCATTCCGTTCTACATATATAATCAGTAATTCACAATATCACCACATAGTTGCATATTAATAATTTCTTAGAACATCTGCATCAGTTCAGAAAAAGAAAAAAAGACAACAGAAAAAGAAATAAAATGAAAACAGAAAAAAAAAAGGTTATACACACCATACCCCTTATCGCTTGCTTTCATTGATCGCTAGCATTTCAAACTAAATTTATTTTAACATTTGTTCCCCCTATTATTTATTTTTATTCCATATGTTCTACTTGTCTGTTGACAAGGTGGATAAAAGGAACATCAGACACAAGGTTTTCACAATCACAGAGTCACACTGTGAAAGCTATATCATTATTCAATCATCTTCAAGAAATATGGCTACTGGAACACAGTTCTACATCTTTAAGCAGTTCCCTCCAGCCTCCTCATTACATCTTAAATAACAAGGTGATATCTACTTAATGCGTAAGAATAACCTCCAGGATAACCTCTCGACTGTTTGGAATCTCTCAGCCATGGACACTTTGTCTCATTTCTCTCTTCCCCCTTTTGGTCAAGAAGAGTTTCTCAATCCCTTGATGCTGAGTCTCAGCTCATTCTAGGCTTTCTGTCCCATGTTGCCAGGAAGGTCCACACCCCTGCGAGTCATGTCCCACGTAGACAGGAGGAGGGCAGTGAGTTTGCTTGTTGTGTTGGCTGGAGAGAGAGGCCACATCTGAGCAACAGAAGAGGTTCTCTTGGGGGTGACTCTTAGGCCTAAATTTTAGGTAGGCTTGATCTATCCTTTGTGGGGTTAAGTTTCATATGAACAAACGCCAAGACTGGGGGCTTAGCCTATAGCTTTGATTGTCCACATTGCTTGTGAGAAAATCAAGAATTCAACTTAGGGAAGTTGAATTTCTTCCCGTTTTCACCATTCCGCGAAGGGGACTTTGCAACTCATTTAATTTTTACAATACCACTTTGAGGTAGCTACATTATCACCATTTCACAAATGATGAAACTAAACCTTAGATACTACTATAACTTGTAGGTAATACTATAATACTAAATGGCAGAGCCACTCTTCAAACTCAAGCCTACATTTTCCAAAGCTTATGCCCTTTCATTCTACACTGAATCAAGTATACCAATGGGCTTCAGTATGACCATTTCATCCAGAAAATAGATAACAAGCAAAAGCAAAAACACTTTGTCAATGAGGCACTTAATAAGTAGACTGAGAGAAACTGAGCATTTCTCTAGTTTATTTACCCTCATTTCTCTTCAAGAGCTCTATGGAGCTTTCTAGGTATATTTTACCTCTGTATCCTCTGTGGTTCCAGTTCCAGCTGAACTAGTGACAATCCCAAACCGCTCCTTCCGCTTTTTCAGCTTTTCATCATCTTCAGACTGTTCAAGGAAAACATAAAATGAAAAGGTTTAAACAAGCTAGCTCCCATGCAATGTAAATGGGAATGAAATTTAACTTACTGGTTACAATATATTGGCCAGCCTTGTGGCAAGTACTAAGGATCAAACAAACAGAAAAACAGAAACTGAACAAGCCAGCATGCAGCATGCTGTCCCTAGAGTAACTAAAATCTTACTTTTAAGTAGGGCCTAAATATTCCTAAAATAAGTACTCAAGCAACCACAGCTATAGGCTGAGCCTCCAGTTTTGGGGTTTGTTCACATGAAACTTAACCCCACAGGGGATAGGTCAAGCCTACTTAAAATGAGACCTAAGAGTCACCCCCAGGAGAACCTCTTTTGTTGCTCATATGTGGCCTCTCTCTCCAGCCAACACAGCAAGCAAACTCACCACTCTTCCCCTGTCTACGTGGGACATGACTCCACATGGCAACGTGGGACAGAAATCCCAGAATGAGCTGAGATTCAGCATCAAGGGATTGAGAAAAACTCTAGAATGAGCTGAGACCCAGCATCAAGGGATTGAGAAAACCTTCTCAACCAAAAGAGGGAAGAGTGAAATGAGACAAAATGTCCATGGCTGAGAGATTCCAAACAGAGTCGAGAGGTTATCCTGGAGGTTATTCTTACGCATAAAGTAGATATCACCTTGTTAACCAAGATGTAATGGAGAGGCTGGAGGGAACTGCCTGAAAATGCAGAGCTGTGTTCCAGTTGCCATGTTTCTTGATGGTGATTGAATAATGATATAGCTTTCACAATGTGACTGTGTGACTGTGAAAACCCTGTGTCTGATTCGAGAATAAACTTGAAATATGTCATTGGTAACAGAGTCCAGCAGGAGTTAGAAAAAGGGTAAGATAATGGGTAATTGAAGCTGAAGGGATACAGACTGTGCAACAGGACTAGATACAAAAACTCAAAAATGGACAGCACAATAATACCTAATTGTAAAGTAATCATGTTAAAACACTGAATGAAGCTGCATCTGAGCTATAGGTTTTTGTTTTTTTTTTACTATTATTACTACTTTTATTTCTTTTCTCTATATTAACATTTTATATCTTTTTCTGTTGTGTTGCTAGTTCCTCTAAACCGATGCAAATGTACTAAGAAACGATGATCATGCATCTATGTGATGATGTTAAGAATTACTGAGTGCATATGTAGAATGGTATGATTTCTAAATGTTGTGTTAATTTCCTTTTTTTCTTTCCGTTAATAAAAAAAAAAAAAAGAAAGAAAACCCTGTGTCTGATGCTCCTTTTATCTACCTTATGAACAGATAAGTAGAACATATGGAATAAAAATAAATAATAGGGGGAACAAATGTTAAATTTAGTTCGAAATGCTAGTGATAAATGAAAGCGAGGGGTAAGGGGTATGGTATGTATAATCTTTTTTTTCTCTGTTATCATTTTATTTCTTTTTCTGTTGTCTTTTTATTTCTTTTTCTGAACTGATGCAAATGTTCTAAGAAATGATGAATATGTAACTATGTGATGATATTGAGAACTACTGATTATATACGTAGAAAGGAATGATATGTTAATGTTTTTGTTTGTTCTTAAATTTTTAAATTAATAAATAAATTTTAAAAAAATTAAAAATCAAAAAAAATTAGTACTCAAGAAACAGTAAGAAATACTCATAAAACAAAATTTCTGCATTCAAGAATTTTTAACAGTTTAGCAATGTGGAAAATTGAGGTTTTACTGAGTAATACCTGCAGAGAGCAGGTTGGCAGAAAATATCCAAACTACTTGTTCAATACTGCTTACAAGTTCCATTTACTTATTAAGGAAGGGAGAGGAGCGGGCCAGAATAGTGTTTCTGAAGAACTATAAGGAAAGCCAAGTGTTATGAATATACAGCAAAATCACAGACAGAAAGCTCTCAACAAAGTTCTAAATGATTTTGGAAGAAGGTGAGTCAAGGTGTCAACTACAGTCATCTTTCTCCAAGATGCTCTGGACTTTTCCCAAGCATCCAAGAGACTCATGATGCACCTGTCTGACCCGTATCAGGAGAGTTTTTTTCAGCTTACCATGAGGTAGAGCTGGCCATTCTCCTACAGTTCTTTTAAAGATTGAGCTACTACTCATTTCCAACACTGTTCAATGGAAGAATTTTATATATCTTCTTACCATAGTACCTAAATCCAGTTACTTTATCTATTCCACTTTAACAGCAATTTTCTCCTTCTCCAAATTTCCCTGTCTACTTACCAGTAACCAAAAACCAGTCCTAGGATCAGTAAACATATGAAATCAGGTGGACCCCCAAAGTATGTTTCCCCTGCCAAAAGATTTTTAGAATCTGGCAGATCTAGATAAAGATCCCTTCTTCTCGTACAGCTCAAGAGACCTTACTCCATACACACATAACCACTTTTGTCAAGGGAAAGGAAAGGTTCTTTGACTCAAGTTACAAAAGGTAACCAATATAAGCCCAGGTCAAGAGTTCAAACTTCTGAACAAAGCTCTATGTAGTGATTCTGAGATGGATATATATATATATTTTTTTTTTTCTTTTTAACCCCAAGGAGATTACATTCCTACAGTTTACAGGTAAGTTGTGACCATAGGTGCCCCAAAACCACAGTACCGAAAGCAAAGGCAATGTGTGTGTGGTGGTGATGGGGAGTGGTGGTAAATGGAAACTGTACTTTCTGAATGATATTTCCGTAAACTTACAATTGCTCAAAAAAATAAACAAAGGCAATCAAGCAACATGTAGAAACACAGGAACTTTTCAATAACTCTAACCTCAACCTCAACCAAAGAGATGCCTTTGTTCCCATGGCCACAGGAGCCATCTCTGCAGGTAACAGCAGTCAAAAGAGCTATCTGACTTTCTGTGCTCAATTTGTTCAACTATTCCAGTTGGAGTACTGTCTGTATCTTACTTTGGTTCTTTCAGCTTGAGAAATGGTTTCAATTTCTTCCTTTTGCCACACCTGCTTTCCAGTGAGTATGAAGAGCTCTAAGAAAGATCAGTAGCTGTGAAGGAAGGAAGAATCCTACACATAGTCATCATTTAATCACAGCATATTACTTAATAGATTACTGCCTACAGTTTTTCTTCCCTTTTCATTATAACTACCAGCAAATCTGTAAAAGGTACACAAATTAATGGAATCTACACTATTATAAAACACTAAGCCTGAGTCTTCCAGGAAGATGGCCGAATACACTAGCTCAAGCTTAGTCCTACTCCACAGAAAAGTTAGAGAAGGGACAGGAGGACGAGTGAGGTGGCGATTCAGCAGTGCAGCTGACCTAGGAGAGCCTTCTGCACCACATGTGCAGCCCTGATTGCAGAGGCCAAGGAACTGAGAGGCAAAAGCTGGAGCCTGGCATGGAGGCACGGAGCCCTCAAGAGTGCACGGACAGGAGCACGGGACTAGGAAATAAGCCAGGCTGTGTTTCTTGGGTGCACTACCCTCACCAGCACAGCCCCATGACCGGCGACTCACCCCACACCCCATCCACCCAAACCCCCATCACCCACTCCCATTCCCCACACTCCAGGCACCCCCACCCCACCAGCCTTCACAGCACATTCCTGCACCCCACCCCCACCCACATTTCTTGAATGCCTCTGGAGGACTACCTTCCCCTCCCTGTTCCATGCAGGCTGTTGCCAGCACATAAAGGCTGTGGGCATTAACTCCATACCTAGGCTACCCCTGGCTCCCCCCTCCATAGTGACACACAGCCTCACTCCACCTGACCTAAGCTCTGCACATCCATTTACAGCACTCCAAGGCCCACACATGCACACGGGCCCCAATCATATCATTCAGCTCTGGGTACCGTACTTTACAGCAGACCCAGAGCCATGCATGCACACGGCCCTCAGTTATACTTCTCAGCTCTGAGAAAGGGCCAACCTGTGCAGCCAGGTCACATCTGCCCCCAAACCATGAAGGCATAACGCCGACTACTGCCACAGCACTACGCATGCACACAAAGGGCCCCGTACCTTAGACCAGTGCACATCAGGGTTAAGCTCCCCCAGACAGGTGCACCCACACAGTTACATCCTCCCTATCCACTGGGGGCCCAAGCATCACCATAACATCTATACCTGTCCCTATACCTGCCCTCAAACAAATCAACATATGAATGCCCACCCTATGCCCTGATCCCCGCTGTACAATCATCCCGCAAATACAAGCCTTAGACCACTGAAAGAAATCAACACCCAAAGTAAATCAATCAAGATATTTACATGCAATGAAGAGAGTTTAGAGGTTATCCTGGAGGTTATTCTCACACATTAAATAAGTATCACACCTTGTTAGTCAAGATGTAATGGAGAGGCTGGCTGGAGGGAACTGCCTGAAAATGTAGAGCTGTGTTCCAGTAGCCATGTTTCTTGAAAATAGGATTGTATGATATAGCTTTCACAATGTGACTGCATAAATGTGAAAACCTTGTGTCTGATGTTCCTTTTATCTACCTTATGGACAGATGAGTAAAACATACAGAATAAAAGTAAATAATAGGGGGAATAAATGTTAAAATAAACTTAGATTGAAATGCTAGTGATCAATGAAAGGGAGGGGTAAGGGGTATGGTATGTATGAATTTTTTTCTGTTGTGTTTTTATTTCTTTTTCTGAATTGATGCAAATGTTCTAAGAAATGATCTTGATGATGAATATGCAACTATGTGATGATAATGTGAATTACTGATTATATATGTAGAATGGAATGATCAAATGTTAAGAAAGTTTGCATTTCTTTCTTGTCATATATTTTTTTTAATTTTAAAATTAATTAAAAAAATGATGAGTGACGGATAAGAGTTAAGAGGAGGCTTAGATTTCCTATTTGGTGAGGTTGTGTTTATTATTTTTCTTCTCTTGGGAACAATGAAATTATCTAAAATTGAGATTAGTAGATGAACTGTGGACTTTGGGCCTCCTATATGATGCCCAATGAATGCAGGTGGCTGAAGGATGCACTGACGGAGCAGTAGACTGGTGAACAATGGTGTATACTTATGAACGAAGACTGTGCTGCTAGAAAATGGAACAAAGTCGTGAGACCTGTAATGATGTGAATGAACATGTGGGATATTTGGTGAGACAAAATAAGCCAGAAACAAAAGAACAACAACGGTATGGTCACCTTTAGAAAATGCTTATAGAAAATAGGGGCCTAGATTGTAAGCTTTTAGAGCCGACACATTAAGTCCCAGGTGGTGATTAATATTTCTGGATTTTAAGAGGCTGTTCCATATATATAACTTGATATTTACAGATAAGAATGAAGCCGATCAGGTTGGGGTTAAAATAATTCAGAACATAGGAGTAAGGAAGACAGTGTCTATATTTTAGAGCTACACATACTCTTTGAGACTAATGGAAGAAACGTTTATTTGATCTGGAATTGAAATTTTTTGTACTGCATAACCTAATTCAACCTTTATGTATAGCTCATCTGAAGAACTGAAACACAAGGAGCACAGAATAAGAAAGAGGTCCTTTAATCCTTTATAAATTATTGTAATGCCTGGAAACATCCTAGAATATATTAACCAGTTAATCAAAAAGTATTGGCAAAGTCCCCTGAGGGAGGGGAGAAAGAATATGGAACTATTGAACTTTACCATGAGGGAATCCCTTGATACTATGTCAAACTTTAGGGACACCCAAATCAATAGGCCATGCCCTCTATCATGAGCCTTACTCTGTCAAGCTTATGTAAGTAGCAGAGAAGCTTAGACTACCTATAGGCATGCCTAAGAATTACTTCTGGAGGACCTCTGTTGTTGCTCGGATGTGGTCTCAGTCTCTCTAAGATCAACTCTGCAAGTGAAATCATTGCCCTCCCCGCTACGTGGGACATGACATCCAGGGGTGAAAGTTTCCCTGATGACATGGGAGAGGACTCCCAGGGATGAATACAGACCTGGCACTGTGGGATCAACAATTCCATCCTGACCAAAAGGGGGAAAAGAAGTGTAATTAATAAAGTATCAGTGGCAGAGAGAGTTCAAATAGAGTCAAGAGGCTACTCTGGAGGTTGCTCTCATGCAACCTCAGGTAGCTTCAGGTAGACCTTGCTACCTATCATAACCTGCCAACCCCCAACCAGGACCATTCCAGTCAATCTTAAAGAACACTGAGGGCAATATATATGATTCAACAAGGGTTCCATGCACTAGAGTAACTTTCCAGAAACCTACAACCTCCAGATGGGTCCCTGGTCCAGATAAATCCTGAATCCTAGCCCAGCCTCTCCAGAACATCAGACAGTTCCATCTGCCTACTCCATATTAGTAACAGACCTTTCCAATATCAAAAATTTAGAGTTGCCGTAGCCCAAATGACCATAAAGAGAGGTATGGAAAGATCAAAGGTGATAATGGAGTTATTCAGTGAAGACAGGATATAACAAATGAATATGAATGCTGAATATCTTTTAGTCTCCAGTATTTTCGAGCAGCTAGAAGTAAAAACCTAAAACTGTAAAAATGTAACCCATATCAAAGTCTGAAATATGTTCTACAACTAATTGTGGTGCTGTGCTTTGAAATTTATGGCTTTTTTGTATATATGTTATTGTTCACCAAAAAAAAGAAGGAAAAAACGTCGATTATGATGATAAAAAAATATTTAAGCCCCCTAGCCTCCTATGTTTTAGAGCAGCTAGAAGGAAAAATATGAGAGGATCGTTATGGTAGCCCATGAAAAACTCTGGGATCTGTCCTGTAACTACTTGTTGAGTGCTTTGAAAACTATTGCTTTTTTATTTCTTTGCTTTGTATATATGTTACACTATACAATAAAAAAGTTATTAAAAAAAACACTAAGCCAAATATTCTTGTGCTTAAATCTCATAAATTAAAATGAGGAGGAAGTGGATAATATATCCACTAACGTATGCGTGCTTATTATGTGCCAGGTACAGGTATTGCATGGTTTTTATATACAATATCTCATAATTCTTATAGCAACCCTATGAAGTAGACACTATGATTAAATCCACTTCATAGATAAGAAAACTGAGGCTTAGAGAAGAGGGTAAGTAACTTGCCTAAAGTTGCACAAATAGTAAATGGTGACCCAGGATAGAACCCAGAACAGTTACTCAAGAACTCACTTTCCCAACTTTACCATCTCAAGTACCACACAGAAGTATGTCTTTGGAAGAATAGTGGCAGAATGGAGGTAATGCTCAATCGCCAACAGAAAAAGGATTACTAGGACCCTTGGCTAAAAATAGTTGTGAACTACTTCAACAAATTCCACATCATTCAAATAACTTGGGTCAATATTAGGATCCCACTCCCTTTCTATCATACCATATGCCTCTACTTTATAACTAACTAGGAATCTAGGGAAAGAATACCAGTTAGTAATCTTATACTAATGCTTTTCTCACCTGTATTTGTTTCTAACTTTGGCTAACCAGTTATTCCATCTATTGAACTGTATAAAAGAATTAGGAGGGCTTCCAAAGAACAGAGGCTTCATCAAATTTTTCTTTACTAAGGTCACTGGGAAAAGTTTTCTTCATTTTGCCTAGAAAAGTTTAACATAAAAGTGAATAAGGAAAAAGAAAAAAAGGTGAATAAGATGGTGCCTGCCCATGCAAAGAAAAAGAAAAAGTTAATAAGGACTCCTCTAGATATCAACTGCTAGTTCCTAAGTCCTGTCAGCTTTAGTTTACTCATTTCAAAATGTGCAAAATAAAACTATTGGCAAGTTTTAGACACATAATAAATGTTAACTACCAGTTTTATCTTTAAAAAAAACAAAGCAAATAAGGGATGTAAATGGAGACTTCAAAATGAAAGTCCGTAGAATGATCCAGATGAAATATCTTCATTTTAGGAAATCTCCTGGTCAAGTAGGAAATAGTTGGGGTGTGGGGTAGGGAGATGGTAAGTATCCTATATCCTTCATGGGACGAGATATGGCCAGATTAATATCTTTTTCAACTTCAAACATATTCCTTTTTCATGAAATTTAGTGCTAGGGTTATTTCAGCAACTTCAAATCATAGAGAAGAAGATGCTGCTTTTTGAATCCCAGCCATTCTCTTGACACAGAGACCACTCCCTTCACAGATCTCATCACAAAGCCTGTGTCCATTTGGAATGCGTGGGACAGTCTTTATCCTGACTCTCTATTTTGCTATCTCCTGAAATGCGGAATTTGAATTTTGAATTAAATTTTCGATATATCCTTTTGAGCTCAAAGATAAGGAAAGAAAGAGGAACAGGAAGAGGAGAGAGGAACATATTTCTCTAGCCACTAAGGCTAACGTTAAGTATCAGAGATCTCCCCATGAGCTTCTCTTTTTAATCAGATAATTTGACGCCTCTCCTGGAGATCCAAGCAGAGCATCTGCTTCACCAGGGGCTCTAGGGAGAAAAAACAATGCAACTCCCCTACTTCCCCACCCCGAACAAACAGCATCCTACCCCACACCCGCAGAGGCAAGTGAGGATTTTATTTATTTTGTGCATGCCCGCCCTTCCCTTCCCACCCAGCACCCCTCAGCTCCCCTCCTAAAGCCTCTTTCCTCCTTGCCCTGCAGGGAAAGTGCACAACAGGCCCAGTAAATCAACACAGTTCTAATGATCTCTCTCACTTGACCCTTCTAGCGTGACGGTGTCGCATGGAAACAAACGTACAATAAACTTCACTTCATCTTTAGCTGCTTGCTGACAGGTTTTGATTCATGGGATGGCAAGACCCATCTGAGGGAAATTACCTCAATCAAAACGCATCTCTCTCTGCATTCATCAGGCCCAATGCTCCCCCAGGCCATGCTCAAGTGCACAAATGGTGTTGTGCATCTGCAGGCAGAACTGACCCCTTGAGCTCAGTGTCGTATGCATTTGCAAACGTTTCCCTTCTTCGTCCCTCCCCCACTTTCCTCCCACAAACCCTCAACCATTAACAAATCTCTTTCTTCTTTCTATGCATGCTCCCATGTGGGAAGAGAAGATCTTGAATATGAAGCATCCTTATTTCCTATCAAATGCAAATTCCTCAAAACATACAACTTGAATCCAAAACCAGAGGAGAAACTTGCCTTCACCAATCAAACTCAGGCACTGGATGGTCAGACTGATACACCTACTTCACTTTCCCCATCCTCTCACTCCTCAAGATTTAAAAGTAAGCCAACTGACTGACACCAATAATTTCAGCATGCACAACCTTCATATAATCCAACAGCCTTGTTTTTCTTTTAAATCTCACTGAAACAAATGAGAAAGAGAATTGTATAAAAGAGGAGAGTGCCCATATAAGAAGCACAG
Organism: Tamandua tetradactyla; assembly: GCF_023851605.1. Lineage (NCBI taxonomy): Eukaryota > Metazoa > Chordata > Mammalia > Pilosa > Myrmecophagidae > Tamandua > Tamandua tetradactyla. The sequence continues at coordinate 122,765,513 of NC_135333.1, forward strand.
GGCAGAAAGCATGATCTATATTTAATAAAGCCAAATACACCCCATGAATCACTATCATTGGGTTTTACATTATGAAAAAAGGCAATTCCAAAATGAGCCCTTTAGACATCTCCAACTTTTCAAATTTCACTTCTATCCATATTTCCCTTTCACATTTAGAAAATCCTCAAGCAACAGAGACAATACCTGCTGAGGGTAAAGGCTTGGAGATCCCAGGCTACTTCAAGATACAAATTACATGCATGCATTAGCATAAAGGAACTATATTATAAAAGTTATTTAATAAATGTTAGTTATTATTATGGTCCTTGAGGTCAAATCTGATACCACCCAAAATTTTGAAGCTAATAAAGGTCGCAGAGCGACAGACAAAAAGTACCAACCAAATGCCATTTATTTTCATTCCAGCTAAGACGTAAGGTCACTAAAGGTTGTTAAGATTCAGATCCATTATCAGGGCAATAAAAAAATCTCCCTTTAGCTGCAAGAGAAATGAGTATCTGGACAGATGAACAGAACTTAAGGTTAAAGTCTAGGACACAGCACAGGCTAGTAACTGGACAAACTTAGTCATCAATACCAGGTGCAATTAACCATTTTGTCTTTCTGGGACCCTAAAAATCTAGGCTGCTAGGTTTTAATGATTTTATCATCCTTAATGTTAATTAATGACTACAAAAATATCTACATAAGGTGATATCTGAGGGGACCAAGCAAAGATTCAGTCTCTATCTATCTCTGTAAACCCAATTCCAAAGGCTCCTGAGGAATTGCTTTCACTGAATTATGAGACATCAGTTTTTATCAAAATTTTCAATAACAACAAAACCATAAAATTCATCCATTAACTAGCCATTCAAATATCAACTGAGAATCTTCTTTGGGTCTGGCACCATTCAGGGCATTAAGAACCTAGAGATGAATAAGACAAAGTTCCTTAACTTCATGGAGCTTAGGAATCTGCCACTGAGTTACTGTTAAGATGTATGTCAATGCTCATTATATTAAAGCATAATGAAGGCCCATGAGAAAAATTTCTTTCTGATCTCTTTTCCTTGCAAAAGAGAGATACCGATTTTACTTGCAAGTTCCTGAGCAACTTGTTTTCATTGAGTCCTGTAGATCACAGTGCGCAGTGTAACTACACTTTACTCTTTCATACTGGCTGCTATAAAGCTTGGAGCCAAATGTATAGCCTATCTCTTGTAAGTGGTTTTGAAAACATTTTATTAGAAAGAAAAGGACAGAGTATTGAGAAGAGAAAGAAACATGAGATCCAAAAAAGTTATCCAACACCCAGATCTTTAGGGAGAAGCTTAGAGGGTAAGATGAAGTGAAATTACTTACAGAGTTGTTACTCTTTCCTTAGGAACTTATATTTCTCTGAATATAATGGGAGTAATTTAAAAATATCTTACTGCTATGAGAAGAAAAAAAGAGAGGGGAAAGAGTTACTAGTTTATAACTAGAAATTTTAAATTAAGGGGCTCTTGACAATGGTTTCCATGACATATACACTGAAACCAGGAATTAAGCCCCAAAAGGAAGATATGGTACAACAACTGTCAGCTGAATACATAGATGTTTCCTAAAGTGACTGCCCTTTTTATGGCAAAGAGTACCCAAGTTATCTCCACCCAAAATGAAGTTCTAACTTTATCTTCCAAAGCCAAATTGTGTCTTTGCAATTCAGATTCAGGAGAATATTTTCCAAAACTTATTAATTTCATCCGCAACACAATAAAGAACACTGCTCCACCCCCAATCTTGGGGATTGTTCATATGAAACTTAATCCCACAAAGGATAGGCTAAGCCTACTTAAAATTAGGCCTAAGAGTCACTCCCAAGAGAACCTCTTTTGTTGCTCAGATGTGGCCTCTCTCTCCAGCCAACACAACAAGCAACCTCACTGCCTTCCCCCGTCTACGTAGGACATGACTTCCAGGGGTGTGGACCTTCCTGGCAATGTGGAACAGAAATCCTAGAATGAGCTGGGACTCAGCACCAAGGGATGAGAAAACCTTCTCGACCAAAAGGGGGAAGAAAGAAATGAGACAAAGTGTCAATGGCTGAGAGATTTCAAACAGAGTTGAGAGGTTATCCTGGAGGTTATTCTTACACATTAAATAGATATCACCTTTCTTGTTAAGGCGTAACAGAGAGGCTGGAAGGAACTGCCTGAAAATGTAGAGCTGTGTTCCAGTAGCCATGTTTCTTGAAGATGATTGTATAATGATACAGCTTTCGCAATGTGACTGTGTGATTGTGAAAACCTTGTGTCTGATGCTTCTTTTATCTACCTTACAGACAGATGAGTAAAACATACGGATTAATAAATATATAAATAACAGGGGGAACAAATGTTAAAATAAATTTAGTAGATTGAAATGTTAGTGATCAATGAAAGGGAGGGGTAAGGGGAATGGTATGCATGAATTTTTTTTCTATTTTCTTTTTATTTCTTTTTCTGAATTGATGCAAATGTTGTAAGAAATGATCATGATGAATATACAACTATGTGATAAAAAAAGAATGTTCATATTGCATGTTGATTGGTTTTATTAATAAAATAAATAAATTAATTAAAGAACACTGCTTCAAGCTTAGTGGCCCTACATGAGAGGGCTATTTGCTCTGCCAAAAGCAGCCCCATTTGATTTAATCAGCACTCCATGCGCTGTGTGGAAAGCATTCACTTTCTTCAATGTTATTACCAGTGCCACTCTGGATCATAAAGAGAAACTAGGAGAAACAAAACGGTGACCCAAGTGTAACTCAGGCATATTTAGGGAATTTGAACTCAGTAATTCCCAAGAACATAAGCAAGAATATTTGTTGGATCCAAATAAGAGATATCCTCACTATTCTCTGAGAGACAAAAAGAATTATCCACCCAGGCATTGTCCCTGGTCAGAGCAACAAGTTCACTCACCTATCACCCCTTCCTTACACCATATGTGAGAAAAAGGAATTCTAACCTAAAAAATTCACAGTCAGAGATATCCTCACAAGTAGAAAGGGGCAGTGAAACTCAGGTACTGCAACTATATTTTTCCTCAGAAATGTTTCCCTGGAGTGATGAACAATAGGCTGACAGTAAGCTGAGACGGTCACATTCTGCCAAAATAATAAATAACTTCCCCCTTTTGTAAATGAATTACCAGACTAAGATACTGTTAGTTCTCAGGTCAATATGAGCTTCCAAGTAAATGTAAGGTAAATGTGAGGCAAAAAGGTAAAGAGGAGTCTTAGGGTCACCTTCTTACCTCTCACTGCCATGTGACTGATAGCAGGATGACAAGCAGAACTTGGGGGCTTTCAGGCGATGGTGGATTAATGATGACATAGCCTTGACTTCCTAGAGGTAAAGGTTATAAAACACTCCAGGGTAAGTAGGCTTCCAATTTCATACTCTCAGGGTGAATGACAGCAACTGCTGTTTTTTTTCTCGGAAACACTTCAATGCTTAAACACACAGCTGTTACCTCCCTGCCCTAGTTTCTAAAATTCATCTGACCATGTTTATTTCTGAGCTTTATGTCAGCCAGACCACAGAACATAAGGGTCTTAAAAACCAGTACAGAGAACCTAAGCAGGACTAAAGGAGAAGGACTGGACTACCAGAGGGCATACTACCTTAGCAAATTTGAGATAAGGAGACACTAAAAATATGTCACACATGCACACCTTCCCAGTATAACCATTTTACCTATGCTCAGCAATCTCTGTAACTGTGAGATTAGAGTCAACTATCTAGGGCCAGGAGGGTGCTGGGAACTTTAAAACTATGCCAGAATTAAGACACCATCAAGAATTCTATCGCCTCCTAACTTCACGAGATTTGAAATTCAAGAACACAGACAGTTCATAGTCAAACACTATTCGGACTCACTAGCTCCCATTTCTTTTTCTTTCTTGTCCAAATCAGCTCTTTCCCCAACCCCCACTTCTCTCCAACACCAGAGGAGGTCGTCTCGGTCTTGCTCTAGCTGACTGTAGGACAAAGCAAGGCAGGTGGAGGAAATGAAGGCGTCACACTTGAGACCCCCGGAAACCAAGTTTCTATGAAAAGTTCCTACCTCCCTCTCCTAAAAGCCAGGAAGCTGCTGCTTTTAAGAATAAGTGATGCACAGCTTGGCAGAAATGTCAAGAAGTCAGTAGAGGGAAGCTAAATCTTCTGAGAGGAGGAGGAGGACGGTAATGCTACCTTTCCCAAAATACACAGAGAACGAAGGACAGTTCACCTGAGCATTCAGAAATTTAGAATAAACACTAGGAAACAAAATCTTCTTTATCTGGAGTATTTAAAAATAATATACCTAAAAAAAAAAAAATCATATGCCTGGCCTCACCCCAACCTAAAAAATTTGAATCTCAAAGGGAAGGGCCCAAACAGCTGTATTTTTAAATGGTTCCCTGGTGAGCCCTATGTGCAGCCATATTTGGGAACAATGGCAAATAGCTTTGGCAAAGTATAGCCCAAAAAAATTCTTATCAAATCCAAATAAGGGGAGTTCCGGGTCAAGATGGCGGCTTAACAACATGCGCGTTTTAATTCGTCCTCCAGAACAACTGCTAAATAACCAGAAACAGTACATAACAGCTCCTGGGGCCGCGTCAGTGACCAGACACACAGCGTACCCCAGTCTGGACCAGCCAGACTGGCTGCGAGCACCCCCCAAAACCGTGAGTTCCCAAAGCTGTGGTGGCCAGTGCCCCTCCCCCACAGGCCGCTTCCCAGAGGGGAAAGGAAAGGACTTTACCAGCAGCAGTGACTGGGCACAATCAAACGCCAATTGTGGAACTAATTAACAAATTCTGACTACTAAAAATAGGCCCCCAGCTTAGGTGAACCCGATCAAAGCGGGGGTTGCTCATTTTTGCCCTGGCACCAAGGGGGCAGGACTGACAGAAAAAGGGGGAAAAAAAGAAGGAAACAGGTTTTTGTGGCTGTGTATCTATAAAGGCTTGACTGCCTCTGGATACAGCGGCAGGACTTTTCAGGCTGCAACCGCCCCAGGCATAGGCAAAAGTGAGCTCTTTTGGGGGCTTATCTGGAGTCTGTGCCTTCCCCAGGGGAGGGGTGAAGGCCCACCCAGGTGGAATCCCTCCATCAAGGAATTCAGACACCAGGGTTTGGTAATTTGAAGCCATTAAAACCAGCCTACAACCTCTCCTCTGTCTCCAACAAACCCCCAGCCAAAGTTAAAGGTACCACATCATCTTATGCTGGTGGGACCTGCAGTCAGACAAGCGCCCGAAAAACAGAGTCCAGAGACTTCACAGAAAAGTCTTTCAACCTGCTGGGTCTCATGCTCAGGGAAAACCGACGACGCAGGTGACTCTTTCCTCCTAATAGGAGGCCAGTTTGGTCTGGGAAAATCTGGCTGGGGTCTATAATATCTAAGCAGACCCTCCTAAGTGAGTGTGGGGGAAAGGTACCACAAAAGCAGGGCAAGAAACAAGAAAACAAGAACTGAAAAATTCTCCTCTGTTAAACAAAACTTAAGCTAAAGGTTCAGATAAAGCTGAACAGAATGTCAAAGAACAGATAGACAACAAATTCATTCAGCAAGAAAACCCTAGATAAAAGAAGTGAAAGCAATCTCCAGAATAAACTAATTAAGGTAATTAAATGCCTAGACGCCAGCAAAAAAATAACAAATCACACTAAGGAAATTGAAGATATGGCCCAGTCAAAGGAACAAACCAACAATTCAAATGACATACAGGAGCTGAAACAACTAATTCAGAATATACGAACAGACATGGAAAACCTCATCAAAAACCAAATCAATGAATTGAGGGAGGATATAAAAAAGGCAAGGAAGGAACAAAAAGAAGAAACTGAAAGTCTGAAAAAACAAATCACAGAACTTATGGGAATGAAAGACACAGTAGAAGAGATGAAAAAAACAATGGAAACCTACAATGGTAGATTTCAAGAGGCAGAACATAGGATTAATGAACCGGAGGACAGAACATCTGAAATCCAACAAGAAACAGAAACTATAGGAAAAAAAATGGAAAAATATGAGCAGGGACTCAGGGAATTGAAAGACAATATGAAGCACATGAATATACGTGTTGTGGGTGTCCCAGAAGGAGAAGAGAATGGAAAAGGAGGAGAAAAACTAATGGAGGAAATTATCACTGAAAATTTCCCAACTCTTACGAAAGACTTAAAATTACAGATCCAAGAAGTACAGCGTACCCCAAAGAGAACAGATCCAAATAGACATACTCCAAGACATTTAATAATCAGAATGTCAGAGGTCAAAGAGAAAGAGAGGATCTTGAAAGCAGCAAGAGAAAAGCAATCCATCACATACAAGGGAAGCCCAATAAGACTATGCGCAGATCTCTCAGCAGAAACCATGGAGGCGAGAAGACAGTGGGATAATATATTTAAATTATTAAAAGAGAAAAACTGCCAACCAAGAATTCTATATCCAGCAAAATTGTCCTTCAAAAATGAGGGAAAAATGAAAACATTTTCAGACAAAAAAATCACTGAGAGAATTTGTGACCAAGAGACCAGCTCTGCAAGAAATACTAAAGGGAACACTAGAGACAGATATGAAGACAGAAGAGAGAGGAGTGGAGAAGAGTGTAGAAAGAAGACTATGAGTAGAGGTAAAAAGAAGGAAAATTAGATATGACATATAAAATCCAGAAGGCAAAATAGTAGAAGAAAGTACTACCCATGCAGTAATAACACTGAATGTTAATGGATTAAACTCTTCAATCAAAAGACATAGTCTGGCAGAATGGTTTAAAAAACAGGACCCATCTATATGCTGTCTCTACTCAAAGGTCACGAGGCCAAGGACACAAATGGACATTTACATGTTTATAGCAGCATGATTAACAATTACCAAGTGATGGAAAAAGCCAAAATGTCCATCAACAGACAGTTGACTAAACAAACTGTGACATTTACATAAGATGGAATATTATGCAGCTGTAAGACAAAATAAAGTTATGAAGTATGTAACAACATGAATGGACCTTAAGGACATTATGCTGAGTGTGATTAGCCAGAAACAAAAGGACAAATACTGTATGGTCTCACTGACATGAACTGACGTTAGTGAATAAACTTAGAATGTTTCCTTGGTAACAGAGACCATCAGGAGATAGAAATAGGGTAAGATATTGGGTAATTGGAGCTGAAGGGATACAGATTGTGCAATAAGACTGGATACAAAAACTCAGAAATGGACAGCACAATACTACCTAACTGTAATGTAATTATGTTAAAACACTGAATGAACCTGCATGTGAGAATGATAGAGGGAGGAGGGATGGGGACATAAATGAAATCAGAAAGAAAGACAGATGGTAAAGATTGAGATGGTAACAGCACAATAATACCTAATCGTAAAGTAATCAAGTTAAAACACTGAATGAAGCTGCATCTGAGCTATAGGTTTTTGTTTTGTTTTGTTTTGTTTTGTTTTGATTTTACTATTATTACTTTTATTTTTTTCTCTATATTAACATTCTATATCTTTTTCGGTTATGTTGCTAGTTCTTCTAAACCAATGCATATGTACTAAGAAATGATGATCATGCACCTATGTGATGATGTTAAGAATTAATGATTGCATATGTAGAATGGTATGATCTCTAAATGTTGGGTTAATTTCTTTTTTTCCGTTAATTAAAAAAAAAAAAAAAAGAGAAGGGATAATTGGAGCTGAAGGGATACAGACTGTACAACAGGACTGGATATAAAAACTCAGAAATGGACAGCACAATACTACCCAATTGTAATGCAATTATGTTAAAACACTGAATGAAGCTGCATGTGAGGTATAGGTTTTTTGTTTTTGTCTTTGTTTTTTTTTTTCTTTCTATTATTGTTTTAATTCTTATTCTGTTGTCTTTTTATTTCTTTTTTCTAAATCGATGCAAATGTACTAAGAAATGATGAATATGCAACTATGTGATGTTATTAAGAATTACTGATTGTACATGTAGATTGGAATGATTTCTAATTGTTTTGTTAATTCTTTTTTTAATTAATAAAAAAAAAAAGATTGAGATGGTATAATCTAGAAATGCCTAGAGTGTGTAATAATAGTGAAATGTACAATGTACAAATTTAAGAAATGTTTTTGCCTGAGGAAGAACAAAGGAATGTCATTATTGCAGGGTGTTGAAAATAGATGATAATTAATACTTTAAAATGTCACCTTATGTGTGAGACTAAAGCAAAAAATTTTTATTTGTTACAAAATTTATATTTTGACTAGAGCATTTCCTAATATAACTCATGTAGATAGTTTGATTGAATGTCATAAGTACTTGGAATCTCAGGTAGCACATGAGATTTTGTTGATTTGTCCAGAGTGATGCCCCGATGAATCCCAGAGTGATTTGATCAGAGACTGGAAAAGTATTTGCAAGCCCCCTTTGGGGAATAGTGAGAGTGGGGAGAAATTCAACTTCCCCAAGTTAAATTCATGATATTCTCACAAGCAGTGTGGACAACCAAAGCTATAGGCTGAGCCCCCAGGCTTGGGGTTTGTTCACATGAAACTTAACCCCACAAAGGATAGGTCAAGTCTACTTAAAATTTAGGCCTAAGAGTCACCCCCAAGAGAGCCTCTTTTGTTGCTCAGATGTGGCCTCTCTCTCCAGCCAACACAACGAGTAGTCTCACCACCCTCCCCCTCTCTGCGTGGGACATGACTCCCAGGGGCGTGGACCTTCCTGGCAACGTGGGACGGGGATCCTGGAATGAGCTGAGACTCAGCGTCAAGGGACTGAGAAAAACCCTAGAATGAGCTGAGAATTAACATCAGGGGATTGAGAGAACCTTCTCGACCAAAGGGGGAAGAGTGAAATGAGACTTAGTGTCAATGGCTGAGAGATTCCAAACAGAGTTGAGAGGTTATCCTGGAGGTTATTCTTATGCATTAAGTAGATATCACCTTGTTGTTCAAGATGTAGTGGAGAGGCTGGAGGGAACTGCCTGAAAATGTAGAGCTGTGTTCCAGTAGCCATGTTTCTTGATGATGATTGAACAATGATATAGCTTTCACAATGAGACTCTGCGAATGTGAAAACCTTCTGTCTGGTGCTCCTTTTAGCTACTATATCAGCAGAAGAGTAGAACATATGGAATAAAAATAAATAATAGGGGGAACAAATGTTAAAATAAATTTAGTTTGAAATGCTAGTGGTAAATGAAAGCGAGGGGTAAGGGGTATGGTATGTATAATCTTGTTTTTCTCTGTTATCGTTTTATTTCTTTTTCTGTTGTCTTTTTATTTCTTTTTCTAAATCGATGCAAATGTTCTAAGAAATGATGAATATGCAACTATGTGATGATATTAAGAATTACCGATTGTATATGTAAAATGGAATGATCTCTTAATGTTTTGTTTGTTAATTTTTTTAATTAATAAAAAAAGTTAAAAAAAAAAATCTAAATAAGGCTGCCATTCACTCCAATTCCCCTCCCCAAGCACTAGAGGCCTCCCAAAAAAGTTTATACTACCTATAAACAGGTATCTCAGATGCAGGGATGTGAAGAGAAATGAAGAACTGGGAAGTAGCCATAGCTGTTTATAAGAAGCACACCTTCCTAAAATTAAAATAGAGAATAGAGAATTTTTTGCATAGTGGTTCAATACAGGAAGAACATACCAAAGTAAAATAAGGCACACCTCAGGTGTGTGAGGAAAAGAGGGAGGCAATTTGAGTTCAAGCACACAAGGCATTTTTTTCTACAGAACTGATAGAGAGGAAGGGGAGGGATATCAATAAAGTGAGGACGGGGAGAGGAACAGACAGGATCTCTCTTAAGGCTCACGTGTTTTGCTTATTTGTTTTTGTTTATTTACAGCTGCTCTTCTTCTTTAACATCTCATGCAGTATGAGCATGTTGGGGGATTTTCTAACTGCCTCTTCTACTCTATACCCCAATAAGCTACCCACCCAAGTAATACTTTCTATAGTGCAGACATTAAGTGCTTTGAAACATCTTCATTGCTAGGGATTTAAAAATTCAATATTTGACATTAACTCCAAATGTGGTATACACTGAAAATACATTTCTATTTCTGTCCTAAGACTCCTCTGAGAATGAGAAGGTAGTATCTGGCTAAAATTCCATTTTTAAAAACCTGAGAAAAGAACAATAAAGGAAAAAGAGGAGAGGAAAGGAGTTAACATTTTCTAGATCTTACTAGGGATTCAAATTTCATTAAAAATATGAAATCCTTTCATATTTGCTCATTTACAAATATCACCACCAAGTATCCCAATGCAGAATATTCCTCAATTTGATGTACTGCCTCATTCCACACCTCTACTGCCAAAATACTACACGATTTTATCTCACCTGCTTCAAGCTATCAAAAGTAACTTTACTATTTTACAGAGTATATAAGAAAATGAACTATCATGTAATTATTAAACTTTAATCAAATTGAAACATATGTATTTTTTAAAATATATTACCTTTTTAATCAATACCAGCCCAAAGAACAGTATTACTGAATAACATTAGCCTCTCAATGTTAAAAGAAATCTTATATATCCTTAGCTGTTAAAATTCCCACATCATGTGACTCTTTTAATACCAAATTTTCCCACCAGAAAACTAACAACACACCATTTCCCCTCTTTCCTACAGATTCTGAAGACTGAGTAGATTTGGATTCAGATCACATTTCTCCTATGAAAAGCCAGGCTAGCTACTGAGCCACCCCAAAATTAGATATAGAACCACATATACGGTGGTTCACAGATGAGTTTTTAAACCTATTAAGAGGGTACTGGTTTTGTTTTTTTTAACTGCCACTCAGGGAATGATCCCACCCTAAGAAGTGGGTTGGCAAAAGTTTAAGTGAAGGTATTAAAAAGGAAAACAGACTCAACTGAATCTAGCATTCCCTTCTTTTTCTAGGCTGTGTTCACTCTTGGAGCAAAGACAACTGGAAGACCACAGAGAGGCATAAAACTTGTTTTTTATCAAAGTCATCAGTTCTGACAAGTTAGAAGAAAGAATGCAAAGACATTAGTGGGAGCAGGGTATTGCAAAGGGAAGAGAGAAAGAAGAGTTTTTTTAATCTCTATAAACTTTCTTATCTCTAGTTCTTTGGGTTCAAACTCAATGAATGAAATCAGACAGAAAAAATAAAATTAAAAAGTACAAGATACTAGTGGTGAACACCATGTACCTTAGGGAAGTCTAACCTATCAAAAACTCCAAAAATATCCAATTTACAGCAAATAGGGCAATTCACCAACCATGTACAGTAATACATCATCAAAAATTATATCTTACTTCCCCCAATTTAAAAAATATTTCCTCTTTAAAGTGCTCAATTTATATACCTCACATTAATTGTTCAATTCTTCCTCCTAACAAGTATGTGCCTGAGGGTTAGGAGTATGGGAAGGTAAAGAAGTTGAGCAAAGAAAAACTTGACTCCCATTTCTCTAGTTAAAATTAGAATACATTTTCAAGAGCACTGGGTAGGAGAGAGAAAAATTCCATTCTGCCTCTTTGCTTCTTCCAAATTCCTATAGCCAAGGGGTTCAACAGCAGTGAATGGCACACATAATGACATCATTGATTGGAACCATAATAGAAGTGAGAAAAGCGGGTGGGGGAGAAAGTGGGAAGGGAGGGAGGTGAAGATGTATTTGTGTTACAGACAAAAGACAAGTTCTGTTCCTCAGCAGGGACAAATGAAGAACCAGATGACGGGATAAACTGAGGTCAGAGAGTTTCCCCTATTGTTGCCTCTTTAAACAGCTCCTTTACCACTCCTTCGGGGTTTGTTCCATTGGGCGGGTGGAGGGAGAGCAGTATTACGCGTTTTCATCTTAAAGGGAAGGGGTAAAGGAAGAAAAAGGGACAGGATTACACATTGTGTTTCTGCTCTCCTTCAAAGTGCCTAACATTTATTTTCAAAATATTATGAATTAGAAGGGGATTTAAAGGAGTGGTTAAATTTTTGATGGGCCCTAAAATGTCAAAGATCTCTGAGAAATGCTGAAGACTATGTGGGGTTGGGTCTCAGCTTTTCCTAAAATTCACCTTTCTCTGATATCCACTTCCAATTGCTATCTCTATTTACCATATATATAAACCCACTCTCATCTTCAAATTAAAGGAATACAAACTTGCAGTAGAAGCATTTTTGGGAAAACTGACAATCTAGGATAGAGGGGAAATTCTCCCCAAAGTCCTTGATCAATGAGATACAATGACTAAGGTCAAGACCTATACTGAGTTTTTTCTCACCTACAATTGTGCATTTTTCTTGGTCCTGTGGAGCCCCAAGAGAAATGGAAATGGAGAATTCAGTGTAACACTTGACCTAGGAACTGATGCAAAGAACCAAACCTACTCAGCAGGCTACTTTCCCAAACTTATCCTAGGATCTAATTCTTCTACCACCATATGTTTATAAAATATTCTATCAATCTCCTTACCTAGCATATGGTTCATTGGGTTCTTGTAGCTCCATGATGGAAACGTTCTATGCACGGCCCCACAGTTCTTCCTTTGGAAAAGGTGGATACATCCATATTTATCTCTTAAACAAATCCCAGTATAGACTCTCTAAGGCTGGTGACCAACTTTTTTTTTTTTTAACATGGGCAGGCACCAGGAATCAAACCTGGGTCTCTGGCATGCAGGTGAGAACTCTGCCTGCTGAGGTAGCATGGCCTGCCCGTGACCAACTTTTAAATCTATAGTATGAACTACTTTTTTGGTACTCATTCTTTTTATGTTCCATATTCCAGTGACTAACGTCTACACCAAAACCCAGCACTGAAGGGGAAGAGCAAATAAACAACCAACAAATATTTCTTCACTTACTTCAGATGATGGAAAAGAACCTAGATAGAATCAAATCAATCTTCAGAAGAGAGTGAATGTTGTTTAGCTTGCCATTAGTTAGTCACAAGGAAATTTGTAAGCCAGGAGATGCTAGTACCCTTTTATGCTTAGAACTAACCCTCTGTCCCAGCTGTCTCTTTGGTATCTCAACACATTTTAATGACAAGCTCTTTAAAAATAAGGCAGACCCATTATCCCTCTCACTTCTGAAGTGGTTTACCCCAAACCAATAGGGAGCAAAGATATTCACTACATAAAAGTTCATGAAAATAATCCCTTTAGCCACCCCAAGAATCTTCTAAAGTATCTTTAGCAACCAGCCCCCACAAGATGGTCAGCAGAGACACTGAGTTTGTTTTCAATCTTTTTCTATTTCTGATACAGTGTAACACAGACACAATCAACAGGGAAAATAACTGACAAAAATCACAAGAAAACCAGAGCATTTCAATGTGAGAAAAGCAGAAAGACCTCAAGACAACTCATTTAATTAGAACAGCTACCTATAAGGAGAAGTAAAAGCAGGCAAACCTGGTAACATTCTAGTAGAGACATAAGGAAGCTACAAGGAGGTCATCAGCTGCTTACTTCTAATCAGTAATTGAGAAACGGTAACATATACCCTTCACATTCCCCAAGACGGTACAACAACCAGACTTCAGTTTTCTGTTTAGTGCCTGGTCTTTATTACTACTATTTTTTAATTCACCTAGCTCGATTTCCTAATACTACCTCAAGTATTGTTTTGCCTTCCCAAATGGGTCAATATTTGAAAAAGACACAACCATCATAAATTAACTGAGGTGGCTTCCCCAGCTTTATTCCCTCTATCCACCTCTCATTACTTTCAGAGATTAGTTTTCTGTGTTCCAGACTAAGTACTGTTCTTCACCAATGACCGTAACCCAAACATCACTTCTCTTGGGAGGCATGGAGAACTGACAGAAAACAACAACAAAACACAGCTGATCAGTACTTGCATATATGTAAGCAACAAATATTGCTGGTAAAAATCTAATATGTTGACCACATTCTAGTTTTGTTTTTATGTAGTTCTAAACACAAAGATTTGAATCAATCAGAAAATAACTTTGAATGTTAACTCAAACATTTAGAACACAAAATTATGACTTTTAACTATTGTCTTAGTATTATAATATATATGTTCATGGCAAGGATAAAAACAAACATGGATAAATAAACACACTTAAGAAGTAGGAAAAAAAAAAGAAAAACTACTCAAGAACAAGACAGAAAACCTAGCTGGTAATCAATCAGAACCAACCAGATTGAGGTTATTTATCTGGGTTTTGCTTTGTTTGAGGGGATGGGAAGTTTCTCAGCCTATAGTCACCATGAGGCTTATATGAGAAAAGGCATGCCATTCTATTCTCAAATAATCCAAAGAGTTGGAGGGGGCAATTTACAGCCTCTTGTGTAAAAAGTGTCTATAAATGCCAGTGCCATTCTTTTCTCTGTCACTTCCTATTATCCTAAACCAACAGGATTGTATTCACTGAGACTTGAGCTGGAAACATGAACGGACGGGCCTTTCTTGAGTGGGGTTAAGGGGAAAGATGATGAGGGGAGGGTGGACAGGTTTCTTCACATTTCTGGAGTGTGCTCAATGTGTATAGTATACTAATGGAGCTGAAAACCTAAATATATAAGCAGTCATGCAAAAGTCAGCCAAGGAAGAGTAGCAGAAACTCAGTTTCTTCAAATTTGTAGTATGTTCAAGCCATAAATATGAAATATGAAGAAATGATGAGACTGAAACAGCTAAAAAAAATTCAGTAATAAACACTACTGATCCCTGGCTTACATGTTTTTACATATTCTCTTTCTCTATATTAATATACACTGGTCTGCAGCATAGGCTACTGAAGAGAAATAAATCAGCAAGCAATCAGGGCCTGAAGATAGATCAAGCAAACACAAAGCCTTGCAAGGAGATGACAGAGGTGAGTTTCTCACTGTACTTCTATTAGAATACTAGGATAGAGAAAAGGCATCTCCATACCACCTACTAAACCTCCACTATTTGTTCCATGCCTAGCCTGAATGAGATCTGTATCTAGAAAATTGTAAAGCTTAAAGTCAGGTAGCCTAGTTATACAGGAGGAGGCTACATGGAACTCAGGAGCCCAGGACAAAAAGTGTGTTGATCAAGCTGTTTGATGAACATAAATTTAATCATATCACTGACCTGAGCCAACCAAACATTAGCTAGCAATTTATCTCTGATGATAGAAAACAGTCACGCACAACACTCTGAAATAGGTAACTCTTACCAGAGAATGTAACCATTTGTGATTTTAGTAATTGGAACTAGAATACTGCTAAACCCTCAAAGTTATCTGAAAAAAGGAACACTTCCTTTTCCTATCTCTTACTTCCCTTTCCTCAACTTCTTTCCTTCCACAGAGTCACTCTGAAATTACTTGGATTTCCTACAAGTACTAAAAATTCTGGGCTACAGAAATAGTGGTTCAAATATGTGGTCTGATAAAGTATTTCTATGCCACTCCTAAGTGTAAAAGCAGTGTGGGAGATAAAATCTAAACCTGAGATGTTAATATGGTAGCCACATGTGGCTATTTAAATCAAAATTTACATTAATTAAAAATTCAGCTCCTCAGTCACGCTAGTTAAATTTCAAGTGATCAATAATTACATGAATAATGACTACTATTACTATATTAAACACATTATTCTATAGAACAAGATTCTACTGAATATTTGCATCATCTATGTTCTGTTGGACAGCACTAGTCTAGACAGCAAAATATCAGCATTTCTTGGACATTTTCATGGCTAACAGGAACAAATTAGAGCAAATTTTGAAATTAGGATGGTTCTGAAAACTAGAATTTAGAATCAATGTAAAAGGGGTCTACAGTCAAAGAGGAGATCTGAAAAGTCACACACCTTCTAGCAAAATGGGCAAAATGGTCCCTGGAAAAAATAATAAATACTCCATCCAGTATAGGGGTATTCAAAATATGGTCTGCCTCCAGGTGCTTGTTCCCAACTGTTTGTTACTAGTCTGATCTAAGTCCAGAAATTATGTTTAGAAACTTTAAGAGTAATGTAACATTGCTGCAAAATTTTTATTGTATTTTACAAAAGTATCAGCCTGCAATGCACTTGAAATTCAAAAATCTAATGTTTTGCCAAGATCATTTGAAAAGCATTACTCTAGAACATAAATATATGTGTATATATATAAATAAATATGTACACATATAATGTATTATAAATACTAGCTGACAATGCTATTCAAGAAAGGAGCTCAAAGTCAGAGTTCTCTTTGACAATTACCATAACTGATAATATCTCTTTAGAAATTTAAAATGAAATGAAAGAAAGCTTATCAATGACCAACTAAAACACAGAGAAGTTAATAGATTCAATTCCAGTCATGAAGACAGTTTACTGAAAGAGCTTTACTTAAAAAAAGGAAAAAAGGAAGAAAGCTAACATTTATTGAGGGTCAAAGTATGACTACACCAGGTAATTTCAAATACGTACTTATTTACTCTTCACAACAAGGATGTTATGAATTACTCCCAGTTTTACAGATGAAGTTCAAAGAAGTTTAATAATTTGCTCAAGGTCATAAAGTTAACAAAGATATCTCTTCATGTTTCACTAAGCTTCCTATGGACTAAAACTGAAAACAGGTCAAATATGGAGAAAAATTCTACGGAGGTGAAGACAAAGGGCTAATATCTTGGCAATAAAATGCTATAAAAATAACTCAGGTAGACAGAATAGCGAGATGGACAAACTCATCTCAGGAAAATGAACTGAGTAGTATGGGATATGTCATTCAATTGCGTAAATTCAAGAGAAACACACCATTTCCTAGAAGATAGGGAGGAGTTACAACTGGAATTCTCGGACACCTAGTCCTCATACAAAAGAAATAGATGAGGACCAGGGACGCAAATTCAAGGCACCCTTCCCAATAGTCATCCAGCACAAAACAAATGACTTTTGATTTATAATAATTTTTCCCAATTAAGTTGCATATGGTTTAAGAATTACATACTCTGCCTAACTCTCAGCTTACATCTTTTTTCTTGTTTCATATAAACCAGCAAGTTCTGGAGGAGCTATAGACTCAACATCATGCCTGGCACAAAGACGCAATGTGACATTTTTTGTAAACATCAAAAGTGTAACTTAAAGGGAAGAAAGATGGAGCACAGTTGTGTGCAAAGTTATGTATCTTATAGAGCTGCTCAGGTTTTTTCCAACACAAAAGCATAATCACTGTCAGGTAGGTATCTTCCAAGGGTTTTCCAAGGAGCTAAATGCTTCTGTTTTACATTAAACACAATGATTCTTTTTTTAAATGATGCCTTTTCTGAGTTTCAAATAGTCTCTCTTAATCCTACCACCACTTCAATAACCAAAAAACATGATGGTCCCTCATTCTCATAAAATAAAGATAAAGCAACTATCTGTTCTATGCAAACAAAGGAGTCCTATTCAATGTGCCTAGCAAAACTCCTACAGCAACTATGTCCTGGAGAACTGATCACCCCATTACACCAATGTGTCAACAAGGTCATCTTGCATAATAAATTAAAGAGTGCCAGTGAATAAAGGAGCAGAAAGAATGCAAAAACTTTCTCATTTTTGTTCCAGAGTACCTCCAAATTCTGTTCCTAGGTACCTTTGACCTAAAGACAGGACTATCTCCTGATTATTTAATTCCCACTATGCCTATATCAGAAGTTAATACAGATATAACAAGCTTTAACATCACTAAATTCAACATTTTATCTGAAAGAAATACACATGTTCAAACTGCTGGCAAACTTGATAAAAACCCTTGAACAACAAACAAAATTAGCCTGTGAACAATTTCTATATGTAATCAATAGTCAGTGAGAGGAGGTGGGACTCAAAGGATTGTATGAAATGAAGGACCAAGTAGCCAGCTATATTCTCATGCAAGTCATTTCAGCTATGTAGCTCCCACACTGCTCAAATGCTGCAAGAACAGTACTTCCATCCAATGTACCTTACCTTTCTGGAGATTGAAGAAACATTCAAACCAAATCTTTGAGCTCTTTCCTTTAGCTTGTCCAGGTTAACCTAAAAAAACACAGGAAAAAAAACACATTTTAAAAAAAAAAAAACACAGAAGACAGAAACTATGGTCAGATCTAAGAGTTTAAATAAGACTACTACTATCAAAGATACCCTATATGTCAAATTAGGAAACAAAGCAGAACACATACATCCCACTAATTATTAAAAGGCCTTTTCCAGAATGTAAAGTCAGCTTTGCTTCCCTCATTCATCAAAGGTGGCAAGACCCTCCTAAGGTGGAGGGTTTAAGATCAAAGAGGCCAAACACTGCTTGAAAAAGCAAACATATGTCTAAATCATCACCTCCAAACAAGTCCATCATTCACAGACCCAAACCATTAAGTCTTATAAATAGCCTCTCCAAGTAGTTCTAGAATAATCTTATTCTCTCTATATCCTGGCATAGACAGAAACTAGCATTGCAGCTTTCCTTTCTTTAGAGGACCAATCTACCATCAACACTCAATCCTTCTCCCTCCTTTTTCCTAGAAGTCTTGGTAAAAAGGATTTATCACAAGGATGTCAAGGACATTTTTCTTAACAATAATAATACAGCATTTCACCTTCACTTAAAATATTAAATAACATCAAGAGCAAGATTTACACAAAGCTGAATGTATTTCACCTTAGCATATTTCCAATTTCTAACCATGCTTCCTAGTTACAATGGCCCAGAAGGCATCTTAATATACAGATCTTTATTCTCTGATTTTTAATTTAATGGGAGTATTGAAAAATAGCAGTATCTACAAATAAAACTCAAACACTGTTTCCCAGACTCTCCAATGATAATTATAAATCAAACATTTCCAAAGCCATAAGATAAGACGTAAAACTCCAGGACCATAAAACAAAGAGCTATATGGATTGTTCTCTAGCTAACAAAATCTATTCATCTTTTCAACAAGAGGAGTGGTGGGAAGGAGTGGTGGGAAGGAAGATGTCAATAGTAACTTGGAAGATAAGATAATTTTCCTGATCTCTCACTACCTCTTATTTAGGACACGATACAGTGAACTGATAACAGTTACCAAATTTATATGATCTCAGGGTTTCTTCCAATTTGAAGAAAAGGAATCTCTAATGTTAAAACTAAACTAACTGTACAGAAGTAAGGTCTGATTCTGCAAGGGATAAAAAAGATTTCTTACCATAGGTTTGGTGTCAGATGATAGGCCTAAGGAAGCAAATTTAAAAGGTTTATTTTAGGACAAAAAAGAAATAAATAATAGGGGGAGACAAAGGGTAAAAACTGGGCAGATTGAAACACTCTGGGTCAAATGAATGGGAGGGGTAAAGGGTATGGGATGTAGAGTTCTTTTTGCCCTTTTTATTTCTTTTTCTTGAGTAATGCAATTGTTCTAAAAATGATCATGGTGAAGAATACACAACCATGTGATGATACTGTGAGCCACTGATTGTATAATACGGTTGGACTGTATATGTGTGGATATTTCTCAATAAAAATTTTTTTTAGTTTTATTTCGTATCTTTAAAATGAGAAATGAAGCTAACAGTGTTCAAATCAAATCAGCACAGAAATAATACATAGAACAAATGTCCATTATTTTATAATGAAAAAGAAAAGGCAGAAATAGTATCCAGAGATCATAACTGCATTTGTTGTAATGAATGGTACAGCCACTTTGGAAAACACTTTGGAAATTTCTCAAAAAGTTAAACATTTTAAGAGTTACCATATGACCCAGCAATTCCACTCATAGGTATATACCCAAGAAAATGAAAACATACATTCACACAAAAACTTGTACATGAAATGTTTAAATAAGCTTATTCATATTAACCAAAAAGTAAAAACAACCAAATGTCCATCAACTGATGAATGGATAAATGTGGTTTATCCTATACAGTGGATATTATTTGGGAATACAAAAGACTGAAATACTGATACATGCTACAATATGAATGAACCTTGAAAACATTATGCTAAGTGAAAAGAAGCCAGTCACACAGGGCCACATATCACTCGATTCCTTTTATATAAGATGTCCAGAATAGGCAAATGTATAAAAGAGAAAAAGATTAATGGATTTTTAGGGCTGGGAAGGAAGGGGGGATGGGGAATAATTGCTAATAAATACAAGATTTCTTTTTTGAGTGATGAATGTGTTCTAAAATTAGACTGTGGTGATGGTTGCACAACCCTGGGAATATACCAAAACACAATGAACTGTACACGTTAATTAATCAACTGTATGGTATGTAAGTATTCAAATTGTATTCTTTTTAGAGATACTCTGTAGTTCTAGGATGTCAGAATTATGAATAACACTGAAATGTTATCCTTACATTATTTTATGCATGCTGCCTTTTCAGACCAAGCAATAATTATAGCTTTTATTTTTTCTCAAACAGCAGTATCTAATATCTATGATTATTTTTGTTGTACCTTCATCAATTCTATTAAATCTCTCATAACCAAGAGCCAGAAAGTATTTTGTTTTTAAAACTGTGCCAGTCTGAAACTGTTGTGTACTTCAGAAAAAACATGTTCTTTAATCCTCATTCAATATTGTGTGTGTGTGGGGGGGTCTTTCTGATTGTTTCTATGGAGATGTGACCCACTCAGTTGTAGGTGGGACCCTTTTTATTAGGTGGTTTCCATTGAGATACATCTCCACCCATTCAAGGTGCAGTTGCTTACTGGAGTCCTTTAAAAGGGAGCTATTTTGGAAAAAGCTTCAGAGCCTACAGAGCCAAAGACCTCTGGCAATGAAGAAGAAAAACACCCCCAGGAAAACGGTTTGAAATCAGAAGCCAGGAAAGAAAGCTAGCAGAAGACCTATGGCTGTCCCAGCTGACAGAAACACCGAATATCAGCCCTTTCTTGAGTTACGGTACCTTGCCCTGGATGCCTAAGTCTGGACATTTTGATAGTCTTAGAACTTAAACTCGAAACTTAATAAATTCCATTTTTAAAAGCCATTCCATTTCTGGTATAGCAACCGAAGAGAAAAACTGCTGAAAGTAGTCAGAATTTTGTTGATCTTTTAAAAAGTATAGCAAAACACAATGATAAGATCTTTGGGCAACATTTTCTTACCATGCTTAAAATCACTTGCAGATCACCAGGAAGACTGTGTCACTGGACTAAGAGGCTTTTACATTTAAATTTTAAGTCTTTAAGAACAGGGATACTTTTTTTTTTTTTCCTTTCGCACACGGGCAGGTACAGGGAATCAAACCCAAGTCTCTGGCATGGTAGGCGAGAACTATGCCACCGAGCCACTGTTGTACCACCCGGGATACATTCTTTTTAAAATAACTTTTTTCCTAATTTATTACAAAATAACACATTCATTATAGAAATTTTGAAAACATGGATAAGCAAAAAGGAGTCACTCAAAATTCCATCAAGAGATACTGAATATTAAAAACTTGGTATACAAACTTCTATATTCTTCCTATCCATAAATGTACTTTTTTAAATTATTAAAATAAGAACATACTGTTAATATGATTTTGTAACTTGCTTCTTTCACTTAATATTTTTCTAAAAAATATTTTCAATATTTTTTTAAATTTATCTTTGTGTGTGTGTGTGTTTTTCAGTATCATTTTTAACATCTGCACAATCTTCTACTATACTCGACACACATTTATTTAATCAATTCTCTGTTGTGTATTTGGTTGTTTCCAGCTGTTGATCACTACAAAAATGGAGTGATAATTCTTGCTACCAAGTCTTTAAGCACACCCAAGATAATTTTCTTAAGATAAATTCCTAAAAGTAAAATTACTAAGTAAAAAATAGTCTTTTCCCTTTTACCACTCAAACTAACCAGTATAATACTGGGAAAGTGCACATTAACTTCATACTGATTCGAGACACCAAAAAAGTTAGCAAGAAAGTTACTAGAAACTTCTCTAAAGGTGTCCAAGAAAAGGAAGGCAAATATTGGTACTTTCTCCTACCCTCTTATAACTTTAGCACCTTCTCTTATTTGCCCAGGAAGGCTTAAATACAGTTTTACCTAAAGCAAAGAGGTGAATGTGATAATCTCTTAAGATTTCCTAAAGCTAACAAATTCACCCTAATTTGGAAGAATGAAACCCGTTGTACCACAAAAGTAAGAATAAAGATAATTTTCTCAGAAGAATCTCTGCACTCTTCTTACTTTTTGTTGGAACTGAAGAAATGCCAAACCTAGAGAAAGAAAAACAAGTTAAATTTTAGGAAGCTGTTCACACTCCTAGTTGTCCATCTCCGTGTCAAGTGTACATATAGCACTTCTTACTTGTGATCTCAAACTTGCAATCATTAGCTAATTCTAACAACTCCATGAAAGAGATTCAGTTTACTCTTCTCCTCACAGTGAGTAGAGAATAAGCTAAAAGGAAGGCTTATCAGAATTAAGAATAGCATGACTTTTACTGTGACAAAAACCCTGTTTGATAATAAAATCCAATCAATCAATAATTACTACACCCAAATCACCAGACCAGTTCTAAATAGGACCAAGAAAGTAGTCATTTCCTTTCAGTAAGCCCTCTATTCTACTTAAAATCAACAATTATATCTAAAATCTAGGATTACAATCCTTTGCCCTCATATAATCACTATCTCAGAGACAAAAGGCAGGACATACTTACCTAGCTGCCCGAGCAGCTTTCTTACTCTCCAAGCTCACAGGAACATTGAATCGTTCAGCTCTTTTCTGCATTCTCTAAAAGATAACAGATTAAAGAAAGGGAAGAGAAAAATTGAATTTCTGATTTGCATCTTTTAATATTTATTTAAGGATGGTTATCTTTAGAACATCAGGAATAATTTCTTAAGGTCAAAAAGAAGAAAAAAGACAATCCTAGAGGATATCAGGTTGTA
The DNA here is from genome assembly GCF_023851605.1 of Tamandua tetradactyla. Lineage (NCBI taxonomy): Eukaryota > Metazoa > Chordata > Mammalia > Pilosa > Myrmecophagidae > Tamandua > Tamandua tetradactyla. Next base: position 122,788,343 of record NC_135333.1, read on the forward strand.
TCTATCCTAGGGCTGAACTGAACAGCTCTTTTCCCGAAATTAAACACAGACTGCATAACGCCCTGCCCTCAAAATCAAAACGGAATGAGTAAAATAAAATAAAATCCACATTTTGTATGAAGCCAGTAAGACAAAAGCTGTGATTGCTTGAACTCTGAAAAGGCATAAAAGGAACAGCTTGGTTCCAACTCTAGTGGTCTTCTTTCAGTCAGAAATGAGGCAGTGCTGTCTTTTATCATTCTACATGGGTTTAATAATTCTCTAATTTAAGGGCACAAAACAGAACATAAGATTTCAACTAGAACCTAGTTTCAGAGATCTTGGAGACAGTATCTAGAGAAGCTAGAACCTCAGGTGCCAGTGAGTAGCACTTAAAAGCGGTATCTTCCCTTGTTACTTTTTTGTTTTTAATATTTTTATTGTAAACAAACATACAAACATTCTTGAATCCCTTGTTACTTTTCAACTCTTCCAAGGCACAATCCTCCCGAATCCTTACCCTAAGTTTCTGAGTATCTTAGACACAGTTACCATTAAGACCATTATGTTATGTACAAAAACACTAGAGCTTTGATTACCCACTATGCCAGCCCAAATATTTTCCCAAGTGTAGCTGGTGGAGAAAGATAGCAACACCAAAATCTGAAAATACTAATTTTCTGCTTATGAGTAAAATTTTTAAAAGAATAATGCAACTAAAATAAAAGGGTAGGAAACAGAGAGATAAATGTTGAGAATGCTCTTCTATTAGGGAGCAGAAATATAATAAGAGGCAAATACCTACCTCAGTCTGTGGTATTTCAGATGTAATTTTTACCACTTTCTTTTCTGCTGACCTGGATAAGAAAACATTCTTAAAAACCAGAAAACTGATATACTAAACTCAAACCTTAGGGCTGTGTAAAAGTTCACCCAAGTCATGTCCTCAGACCTATTTCTCTTCACCACCCCTTAGCCTAAAAAACCTGAAGTCCATTAGAATTTTGGTTCATTGAAGTGTCATCTATTGAGAAGAAAAAGTTCAAACAATAACAGACTAAGCTACTTTACGTAAGGTGTAAGACAGAAATCAGGAAAGAGGTCTGGTTAAATATATTGAGCTGAAGGGATACACTCAAATGACACTAGAAAGCATTTCATTTGCTTTTAGGAACTTTTAATTTACTTCTAGACAAACAACTATTCCTCCAACCCTCATTTAAATACCAACTCTCAATTTTCATTACAACAATTAATGAGTGCTCTACAGGCCCTGGTTTCCTTTTTTTACAAATCCCTTATTTCTCCCACGGGGCCTGTAGCTCCAGCCTGAACAGCCAAAGTGGGACAAATAAAAATGCCAAAGAGGGTGGGAAGAAAAAAGGCTAAGGGGAATTTGAGTTAGAAAAACATGGTAAGTTACTGGTCAAAAGGTTTAAGAGAAAACAAAAGGGGGGGACCATAGGGGCGGGAGACAAAGTTCAGAAGTATCCAGGATAAATGGAAGGGCATTAACCCTCCACCAAACAACTCCCATAAAACCATGGGTCATAACCAGTCTCATTAAGGTCCCTCATTTAGAGACATGGGAGGCTTTTGTTAAAATATCCCGGACACTTTTCCCATTTGATGCCCTGAAAGGTAGTAATGGTTTAATGGCATTTTCAGAGGAAGCAATTCTGGAACAGGAACTTTCTCCTCTATTCTTTAGTTGGAGGTCCCTGAACTGGGAGACAAGCTATGGGTGCCCCCTGCTGACCATAACTAAATCCTACACTATTTAACTGCCTTGGCTGAAAGAAATCAAACTAGGAACACAAGACTATTACTGTAGATTCTCAGACCAAAGATGAAGCAAGTAGATCTCCTTTTGAAGATTCCAAGCACCTAAATAAGCCCTGGATATTTTAGTTTAAGAAATTTCTAAAATTTTCCCAATTCTTAACCATCTCTTCTTCCCCCACCCCCACTCCACCTCCCATCTTGTTCAGAAAGGGCCACAGAAGTTTAATGTTTCACTTGAAGTCCAAGGCCACTAAAGGAATAGTCCTTTCCACCAAATTCAGGCTAATGACTTCCTTCACATTCCCACCTTGAAGCACAATCATTGCAGTACACTTCATGGCAAAAAAGGGAGCTCCAGAGAAGAGGCTAACTTCTACTTTACTTCAATTCCCTTAGGCTCAATTAAACTCACAAAATAAAAATATACCACATTCGGGACTCAGGGGAAACTTCTCCACTTCACTGAGAAATATGCCTCTCCTCTCCACAGTCACATACAAAACACTCTCCAAACTACAGGGACCCAGAAATTTTTTGTATATACTTTTGTCCAACCACAACTATTCCTCTAAAAAGAAACATTACCCCCAATACACACACGAGCTTTCAAATCTCTGATCTGTTTAGAATGCCATTAAAAAAATTAAAGCCCTCTGAACATGAGTATTATGCACATTTTGCATATTCTAATGATAATAAACTTCTACAAATTTTCAAATCTCAATATTTTTAGTCCATAAAAGCCAGTTATTTTATTTATGTGCTCTTCCTTCTTGCTCCAGAAATCCCAACATTTTTATTTTAAAGCTAGTCCAGTAAGTTATTTTCTCAAGGTACTATATCTAATCGTAAATCTCCTTTAATGGGAAGATAACTAAAAGGCTTTAGAAAGAAGCAGTTTTTGACAAAATCTATCAAAATGTTAAATGCACATTCTATGTGACCCAGCAAACCCACTGCTAGGAATTTATCCTATGGACATACTTGCCCACAAATGTAAAATAATTGACCTTCAGGGAAATACAAATCAAAATCACAAGATATCCCTTTACAACCATTGGATGGCTGTTATTTTAAAAAAAAATCAAAAAACAGAAAGCAACAAGTATTGACAAGTAAGTAGAAAAATAGGAACCCTTGTATAGCCACTGTGGAAACAATCTGATAGTGTCTTAGTAAATTAAACAGAATTATAAAGACCAGTCAATTCTACTGCTAACTGTATATTCCCAAAGATCTGAAAACAGGGAATCAAGCATATGTTTGTATACCAACGTCCACAGCAGCACTGTTCACTATATTAAAGCCAAAAGTGGAAGCAATACAAGTGTCCCTCAATAGATACAACAGAATATTACTGAGTCATAAAAAGGAATGAAATTCTGATACATGTTACAACATGGAAGAACCCTGAAGACATTTAAATAAGCCACACACAAAAGGACAAATGCTGTATGATTTCATTTAGATGAAATATGTAAAAATAAGCAAATTCATAGAGACAGAAAGTAGATTACAAGTTACCAGGTCTGGAGGGGTGGGCAGGGGGGAAATGGGAGTTACTGCATAGCAGGTATAGCATTTCTGCTTGGCGTAAGAGAAAGTTTTGGTAATGATGGTAGTGATGGCAGTACAATACTGTGAATGTAATTAATACCACTGAATTGTATGTATATAAGTGGTTAAGATGAGAAATTAAACCCTGTATATGTTACCACAATAAAATAAATTTTAAAAAGTTGGAACACAATAAAACTCATCTCTTAAAGAGAAAAAAAAAAGTTGGACAACAATGCACTTTTTTGCTATTATGAATAATCTAAATGTCCATCATCAGGAAACTAGATAAATTACAATTTATCCATAGAATGGAGTACTATTAGCTGCTAGAAAGAATAAGGTTACAAGTTGATAACTACTAAATCTGAATGATGGGTATATAAATAGGGAGAGGTCTACATACTATTCACTTGTAATTTTCCATAACAAACTAAAAAAAAAAACCTACCACTTACTAGGATAATTATCCCCATTTCAGAGGGGTGATATGAGGATTACATGAGAGTACACAAAAAAAATTAGAACCAAGTCTAGCATGATATCAAGTGACATTTAAATAAGGAATTATTACGGTGATGATGATACAGAAAGATCTTCGAATGTTAAACAAAAAATAACAGTATTCCTAGTGTGTGTATGCATATGTGTGTGCTTATAAGCATACACTATATATACATACATATATCCACACACACGTATATGCCTCCAAATATGCATATACATACACTCACCATACAAAAAAATTCTAGAAGGATACATTAAAAACCTCTGGTAAGGGCGGGCCACGGTGGCTCAGCAGGCAAGAATGCTTGCCTGCAGTGCCCGAGAACCCGGGTTCGGTTCCTGGTGCCTGCCCATGTAAAAAAAAAAAAAAAATACCTCTGGTAAGGGAGATATGGAGGTAGGGACAAGAAGCACTTAATTTTCAAACTCCTCTATACTCTTCAGTACTGTTTGACTTTTTTACTAGTACATCCATTGCTTTTAATAATTAAATGCATTACTACAGCTATAAAGAATAAATATTCTAAAAGAGACTCAACTGTTCTTAAAGTGCTAGAGTATAAAATAGCCAGACTTTTACGGAAAAGTCCCAAATAAAAGATGTCATGATGGACCTGTTGGGATAGTTTAAATAAACAGAGATCCACATTCACTCTAGTAATTTGTCCTCCCCCTCTGCATTGCAAAAAAAAAAGCAAGAGATAATTCAATGTTACTTGAGAGATATAACATCTGTTCAACACCCTCCTCCCTTACAAAACTCCTTAGATACAGTTTTACACTTCTCTAGAGAGCATTTATGAATCATCTATTATGGTGACCCCACAAAAGAGCACAACAGCTGGGAGAACTAAACTTGTATCTGGACTTGCAGTCACCTGGTCCCAATTATCAACTACATAACCAGAGACCATGTGCTTTGCTTCAGTTGGACCATGTACTTGGGGTGAAACTGACCCACCTAAAAATGTATGATCTAATCATAAATGAAAAGGACAGGGGTATACAGAGTGAAACACTAAACCAAACACAAAATACAAAGTACAAAGTACACCAGAACTGTGTACTCTACTCAGATTATAAAAAAGCAATAGTTACACATCAATAGTTTTTTCAGGGGGGTCTTCCTCTTTGACAGGCAGTTCTAAGGGCTTTGGTTCTTCTTCCTAAAACCAAATGAAATAAGATGGTTTACATAAATCAAGCGTAAATATCAATCAACAGAAGAATATCAGAATTCCAAAATGAACCAATCTCTCAGGATTTTCATTCCCCTTTTATGCTCCCTTAATGGGTTAGCACCAAAGCCATCTAATGATTAATGTGAAACAGTGCAGCCAAGGCAGTGGCACATCGCCAGGCCAGTGATTCTAACTTACCTCTGTTTCATCTCCCAGTACATCTTCTTCATTTGCTTCCTCTTCAGCTAAAGAAGATGAAAATATTCAGATCAAGCACTGCTACAAAACCACCTTGCCATACTTAGACTAAAATTATAATCACTTAGCTTTTTCAAAATAAAATTCAATAATGACGGTAGAATATTGAAAATCTGCTCCATACGGAGAAGATAAAACTGCATTTCTAACTTAACAATACAAAGTTGAACTCAAACTGGATTGATTAAATGTAATAAGTTTAAACTATAAAGTTAATTTAACTTTGGGAAACTATCTTTGAGATTTAGTGGTGGGGAACAATTTCTAAAAAGCCCAGAAGCAAAAATAATAGCTGAAAAATTGAAGATTTTTTCTTAAATTAAGGACTTCTATTTAACAAAAGACACCATGGACAAAGTTACCAGACAAATGACAGAGAAGACAGCTGTGTCTAAAACAAACAAGGAAATAATTACTAGCATATAAGAAATTCCTGTGTTCCCTTCAGCAGCACATGTACTAAAACTGGAACGATACATTAGCATGGCCCCTGCGCAAGGATAACATGCAAATCCATGCAACGTTCCATACTAAAAAAAAAAAAAAAAGAAAAGAAATTCCTGCAAACCAGCTAGCAAATGATGGAAAGCTAAACAGTCAAAAAGACAAAGAAGAGACCCAACTAGACACGAACATGAGAAATGTTTAAATTTTTAATAACTAAGAGAAATGAAAATTAAACCAATATATTAGCAAAAATTAGGGTATTTGATAAGACAGTGCCAAAGTTTAAACTTGTAGAGATATAAGAACACTCACATACTGCCAGTACAGATTTAGGCAACAATTCTGGAAAATAATTTTGCAGTGCTTGGTCATACTAAGTATACATTTACAATTATATATAACCTAGCGATATCATTCCTTGGTATTTATTCCAGACTCTTGCATAGGAACATAGGAGGAAATGAAAATAGTAGTTCATCACAGCATTATTTATAGAAGCAGGACGTGGAGGCAATATAGGTAAGTGTCATTGGATGAATTAAGTAAAGTGTGGTGGATACAGACCATAGAATACTATCAACAACTGGAATCAACAGACTAGATGATCACACAGCTATATGCCATAATACAGTAGACTTGATTCTTGAAGATGACAGTATAATTGTAGAGCTTTTAAGATGTGCCTGTGTGATTGTGAAAATCTTGTGACTGACACTCCCTTATCCAGTGTATGGACAGATGAGTAAGAAAAAAAAAGACACAAAAATGAATAAACAACAGGAGGAATAGGGAGTATGGGATGCTTTGGGTGTTGTTTTCTTACTTTTATTTTTATTATTTTTGGAGTAATGAAAATGTTCAAAAATCTACTGTAATGACAAATACACAGCTTTATGATGATACTGTGAATCACTGTACACTTTGGATGATTATATCTCAATAAAAAAAATCACTTTAGAAAAAAAAACACCAGAGTACTTAGAGAAAAGAAGTGAGAAATAAAATGAGGCTATGACCTTAGTAACATTTCTTTAAATAAAAATACTGTATATACCAACAATACCACATGGTTTATAAGAACTAAGAAAAAACATACTAAACACATTAGAATGACTGCCTAAGAAGGGTGAGTAAAAGCGAAGTAAAGAATGGAATAAAATAAATAAAATTCATAGAGGGAATTTGTACAACCTGGGATGTCAGTATGCCTTAAACACGTTGTACAAGTTTTTTAAGAAGCAGAATTGGAAAACATCAAAGCTGGAAAGGGCTGGAGATTACCTATGTTATTGGATTTCTATGGTCAAGATATTTTTCTCATTCCATAGATCCAAATCAGACACTGCCATGTAAAGTGACTGACCAAAGTCATCTTGTAAATTTCTGACAACAGGAATTAGAATTCACATCATCTAATTCTCAGTGTAATGATACTTGTATTACCATGATGACTTTTAAATAATTTGCTGAATTAAAATCATAATGTCTAAAGAAAAAAAGAGAAACTTTTATTGCACTCTATCGTTTCTGATTGAGACAGTTACCTTGATGCAGTTAGAGTTTGTATTGCGAATAACCTAAGCAGAAAAAAAAAAATCTTCCATGTGGCAGAGCCTGAAAATTAATCCCCCGGTTCACATAGCTCCTTGCCTCCACAAAGTACTCACCATGCTCTTCAAGATATGCCTGGAGCCTGTTGATGAGATCTTGTTTTATTCCCTTGGTTTCCAAACCACGAGCAAGACATTCCTGCTTTAGTTCAGCAAGCTGAGAAAAAAGAATAAAGCCTATCCTTAGTTAACAAGATTAATCCTGGCCAATGAAATGATATAGTCCTTACAAGAAAACAAAAAAGTATAATGAAAATAAAGTTCAACCCAAAAACTATATTCCTTAATCCCACCAAGTCACTAACAATATTCAATATGCAAGAAGACTTCTCTAACAGATGCTGCAGGACAAACATCCTACTTTACTAAAATTCTTATCTGTTCATGCACCTATTTTTTCCTCCTTTCACATCAATTTATTATGTTGAGAACCCCCTCTGATTACAATAGTAACTTCTTTCCAATTTCTTTTTTTAAAAACACTTTAATGTGAAATATAACATATATGCAAAAAAGCAATGAATTTCAAAATAACATTGTAACAAGTAGTTAAAGAACAGATTTCAGAGTTTGGTATCTGTTACAGTCACACAATTTTAGGTTTTTCTTCTAGCTGCTCCAAGACACCGGAGACACAAATATCAATATAATGATTCAGCAGTCATACTCATTTGTTAAATCCTATCTTCTTTGTTATAACTCCTCCTTCTCCTTTGATCCCTCGTCCAATCTTGAGGGGTATCTGGGCTATGCTCATTCTAACTTTTTCATGTTGGAAAGGGGTGTTAATTATATGGGATGGGGGATGGAACTAGGTGCTGCTCTTGGAGAGGCTTACCTTATTTTAGGACTTATTTGGCTTACTAACCCATCTGGAGGTTGTAGACTTCTAGACAGTAACCTTAGTGTGTGAAACTTTTGTAGAATCTCAGATAAAGCCCTACAAGCTCTTTAGGGTTAACAGGAATGGTTTTGGGTAGGGCTTGGCAAACCATGGTAATTAGAACATCTAGCTAAAGCTTGCATAGTAGTAGCCTCCAGAATAGCCTCTCAACTCTATTTGAACTCTCTTAGCCACTGGTATCTTATTTTGTTACATTTCTTTCCCCCCTTTTGGATAGGAAGGTGTTGTTGATCCTATGGTGGCAGGGCAAGGTTCATCCCTGGAACTCATGTCCCATGCTGTCAGGGAAACTTTTACCCCTGGATGTCATATTCCACATATAGGGGAGAGTAAAGATTTTCCTTGCAGAGTTGGGCGTAGAGAGAGAAGGCCATACTTGAGCAACGAAAGAGGTTTTTTTTGTAACTCTTAGGCATAACTACAGGTAGGCTTAAGTTTCTCTGCTACAGAAATAGACTTCATAAGAGCAAGCCTCAAGATCAAGGACTTGGGCAAGTGAATTTACTGCCCTCCCTGCTACATGGAACATAACTCCCAGGGTATAAATCTTCCTGGCAACATGAGATATGCCTCCCGGGGATGAGCTGGGACCCAGCATCAAAGGACTGAGAAGGCCTTCTTGACCAAAAGGTGGAAAAGAGAAATGAGACAGTTTCAGTGGCTGAGAGATCAGAGTTACCCTTGTGCATTATATAAATATCCCTTTTTAGTTTATGGTGTATTTGGAGTAGATAGAGGGAGTACCTGAAACCAGCAGCCTTGATTCTTTTATTTTTTTTCATTACCATGCCAGCTAGCATATGGGAAGAATGAATTTTTGAGCAGAAAACACAATTATCAAAAAGCAGATTCTCCTGACCATCCATTATTCCAAATTCTTTATTGCAATCTACTATATACAGGCATATGGTTCTAACCACTGTAGAATTTGGTAGATGTGTTAGCTACTTTAAGGTCATAATGAATTTTATTAAAAGATCTATATCAATGTAAAAAGAATATTTAATGGTATGCCACAGAACTCAGTTGAAAATTTTAAAATCAGTAACCTGATTAGATATAAAAGGCATGCTTCATCTTCACAGATGATAGGAAGAAGGAGAATCAATGGATTACTGACAACTAAGCTAAAAAAAGAAAACTCTTTCGGGAGCACAATAAGCCAAAATGAAGATTCAATTTAGAAGGAATAAGGTATAAATATAAACTCCTGCATTTATATTCAAAACTTCAGTTATACAAAAACCAGATGAAGGTGATATAGCTCAATAGTAACTCAAAGAATAAAGACCTTGGGTTCAATAGTATGCTATCAAAGTAATTCTAAGTTATGCATAAATGAAATATAGAATCTTAATAAATGATGGAACAGCTAATCCAAGAAAACAAGCAGGAAAAGGAAGGTTCCAGAAATCCTAAATGCATATCAGTACACAAATAGATACTAGGCCTGAAAAAAGGCCTTGATGATTTTGAACTATACATCTAAGACCAAACCAACAGCACTTAGAAAGAAGATTCTAACAGAAGAGCTATTATAACTAAGGCATGCTTGGTTTTCAACCAATGACACAGTACCCCACCCCCAGTAGGAAGCATGTAGAAATAGAAAAGGGAGCTTTTTTTTTTTAAATATCACAATCATTGAAGAGATGAGGTGCTAATGGCATTTAGTAAATGCAGCAGGCAAGGATGCTATGGAAAGAGAACTGCCCTACCCAATATGCCAAAAGCATCGACTATTGAGAAACATGGTACATAATTACTCATGAAAAATATTATTTTAAAAAAAAAAGGGTTCTGCATAAAAAAATGATTGTCAAGTGGCTGCATAGCATAGAAGTTAAGAATATGGCACCTGAAACTTGGCTGCCTGGGTTCAAATTCCAGCTCTATCACTTAACAACTGTGTGACCTTGGGCAAATAACTTAAACCTCTCTGTGCCTCAGTTTTCTTATCTGTGAAACAGGGATAATAACAATACCTATCTCATATAATTATTTCATGAAAATTAAACCAGCAAATATTTGCAAAGCATTTAGAATAGTGCTTAGCAGCTAGTAAGTATCTTATAAGTGCTTGTTAGATAATGAGGGAGGGATTTGACAAGATTAGTTAAAATCAGTAAATCTGAGATTTCTGAATTTCACAGATCAATGTATTTTTAAACAAAAAGACTGATACGGCGGCCAACTTTTTATAATACCACAACCACACCATAGACCAATATTTTTGTTTAAAAAATAAATTAATAAAAATTACCAGAAATCTATCACAAATTTCGATATGGTAGCAATGTCAAGCTGCTATAAGTTTCTAAGTTCATTCTCAATTTTTGTACCTATCTTATGAATAATCAGTAATAAATAATTCATGGATCAGCAGTAGACTGTAGTCTCTAGGTGAATACAGACTCTAGGTGATCTCTAAGGTCCATTTTTGAAGTTAAGAATCTTGATCTTTCCCCCAGTGGTACTTCACACTTTTATGTTCTTTCGACTTGCTAGAGAATGAATCTTCTAATTTTTGTTACATTTAAAATTTTTTTGTTGGTTTGTTATAAAAGTACTATGTTCATTGTAGAATAGATAGAAAATACTGGAAAGTGAGAAGAAAATAAGTCATCTGTAATACCAGCTTAAATAGATCATCTAACATTTTAAATATATTATTTGTGCATTTAAGGGAGAGTGTTGGTCATTTGCTTACAAAAAATTACAGCTCCTTTACTTCCTGTAACTTTCAAACCTTCCTCATAAGCCTCCATTCCTTTGTTTTCTCCTGGTTTAAATAATATTTTTCGGTAAATTTTTAGACAAAATTCAGCTTTCTAATAAATAGTTGTTCTGCCTTTCTCCTTCATATTTTCCCAAATTGTGCTTAGACATAGGCAAAAACTTGCAAAGACTTTCAAGTGACAGGAAAATGGACACCCAGTGCTGGTTTTGCACTGGATGCTGATCTAGACTTGTGTCTGAGGTAACGAGTGGTACAACTGGTTCCAACTGGTCTTTTAGTATGAATAGCATCCACTGCTGCTAAACAATGATCTTGCAATTGTCTCTAGTCATCAAGTCCCAGCCGCCCCAGCCCCAACGGCTCCCTGTCCCTAGCCCTAGGTTTCTACTCATTCAGCAGTTCCTAGCACCTCCATGACCCTCTCCCAAATCAAATGGGAATATTACATATAGTTTCTACATAATGTCGTATTACTTGAATTATTGTGGATTATTTTCACATATTAGGATATTATTTTAAAAGGGAAATAGACTGCGTTAAAAACCCAAAACAGCTGAAAATGGAGTAATTTCTTTCATACATTTCAGCACATTTATGTTAGTAGAACGAAAACCTTTTCATTACAAGGTTTTAAAACATCCAATAAGAACTAATATATAAACCCTTACTATTTCTACAAGAATTTGATTTTTAAACATTTTTAAAATAATTTATTTAAAAAGGAAGGCATATTATGTGAATTGTATGGTAAGTCAATGATATCTTGATAAAGCTTTTTTTTTAAAGGTATAGATTATATACAGGATAGTAACATTAATGTAAAAATAATAAATACATATATACACATGATATATATACATAAGATGCTTAGACAAGGTAATAATTTGTTGAATTTGGGAAGAGGAAGATAGTTGGGGACAGGTGTAGGAGAGAAACTTCTCACCAAATACCCTTCAGAATTGTGAACTTGTGCCTGATATCTATTCAAAAATAATTTTTTAATCTTATTTTTCACTATCATTACAGCATTCTCCATTCTATCCAATCAACAAAGGAAAGATAGATCAATTTACCCTATAATACATCTGACAATAATTTATTGCCCTGTGATCCCTTCTAGTTTACTAATTTTGAAAATCTGATTCATATTCTTTACTAGAAATCATTTTCATCTGTTTCTGTCCACATAGTTTGTAAACTCCTTAAGGGTAAACACATTTTCTTATCACCTATAACATTTCATACAATAAGAACTCAAATATGTATTTCAAATATTAGTATGTGTCAACAACAAGCTAAGTATTTTGCATATATTTTCTCATTTAATCTTTACAATAAATCTGTGTGGTTGGTATTATGACCCCAAGTTATAAATTAAGAAAATGAGGCTTAAAGGGATTCACTAACTTACTTAAGATCATAGTTACTCAATAGTGGCACCAACATGCCAAGTCAGTTCTCTCAAAGTCACATCTATAGTCTTAATTACCAAGGAACTAACATGGTTCTCTTTCTTGATTCTCCTTCTACCTCTCCTCCTCTTACTAACTCTTCTTCCACCCAACCTCGTAAATGATGGATATTCACCAAGATTCCTTCTTTGGTCCTCTTTTATTCCACTTGTACCAAATGCTTATTCACTTCCCTGGATCTAATCAGCAAATTCTGTTAGCTCTACTTCGAAATATACCAAAATCTAATCCCTTCTCACCATCTCTAACACTTTCTCTAAATACGAATTACCTTAAAAATAAAATAATCTTCAGCCTCTGACTCACTGATAGTTTATTCTCAATAGAGTAATCCTTTGAAATTTTAAGTCAGATTATGTCACTCCTATATTCCAAAATTTCCCATTGGTTTCTCATTTCATTGAGACACGAGAATCCTAAAGGCCCTATATAATCCACTACCTGCCCTCATCATTACTTCTGTGACCCTTCCTCTCCTATTATTCCTACTACCATTACTCACTCTGATAAGCCAAACTGGCTTCTTTTGCTAAGCCTCTAACACTTTCCACTTGGCTCACTCCTTCACCTCCTTCAAGTCTCTGCTTAAGCATAATCTCAGTGAGGACTTCCCTGGCCACCCTATTTAAAATTACAATGTCCTTCCTACTATACTACCTATCCCCCTTTCCTTTTTTTTTTTTTTTTTACCATTTTATATAATATAGTTCCCTGGTAAAATATAAGCTCAAGGAGGACAAGGATATTTGTCTGTCTTGTTCATTGCTGTATCCTCAGCACCTATGGCAGCTGGTACCTGATAGAGGCTCAATAAATATCTTTGATAAATCCTGAACCTGTATACCACCAAGCTCTCAGTTCTTTAGTGAAAGACCCATTTCCAACAGACTAATAACACTTCTCCAAGTGAACGCCCCCAAAACACATAAGCCCCAAACAGAACTTATTTTCTCTTCTACACAAAAATCACCTCTCCTCCTTCCAACCTAGATGAAAGACACCACTATCTAAACCTTGATGTAGAAACACTTACAGGTATATATTTCAAATCTCTTTCACATAGCCATTCCAATAGCCACTACATGTTTTCATATTTTAATAGTTTTATTAATTTAACAAAGTTATTGAGTCTGTGAAGCATTATCTTAGATACAGGGATGTACTCATAAGGAAAACATAATGAGTCTTGGCCACTAAAGCTCACAATTTAGTAGGGGAACAAGACAATCAATGATCATTTAGTGCTTGATCAAAAAAAGAAAAAAGCATGCAGTCCTATGAAAGCATATGAAAAGGGCCTGATCATATGTGCGGAGAGGGAAAAGAGCAGACTTCCTTGTGTAAATGATGTTTGACTGAAATCTGAATGGTGATTAGAAGTTAATTAGAGAAAGGCAGTATGGGCAGGCAGCAGCCAAAAGGAAATTTCAAGTGCAGCATGTGTGAAGGTTCTGAGTTCTGAGGCAAAGGGAGGCAGCAGTGATTTAAAAACATGAATTTCAGATTCATATTGATTCATACTGTCTGGGTTTTAGCCATCATTTATTATACAGCCATCACACATTAGCTGTGTGAGCTAGGGCATTCAATCAGTTACTTAATCTCTCTGAGTTTGGGTTATCTCATCTTAAAAAGTATAATAGGGGCGGGCCGCGGTGGCTCAGCGGGCAAAGTGCTTGCCTGCTATGCCGGAGGACCTCGGTTCGATTCCCGGCCCCAGCCCATGTAACAAAAACGGAGAAACAGAATACAATAAAACAAGAAAATGTTTCCCTTTCTTCCTTCCTTCCTTCCTTCTCTCTGTCTTTCCTTTAAAAAAAAAAAAAAAAAAAAGTATAATAGTGACGTTTATCTTTTAAGGCTATTGTGAGAACTCAACCAATCAATTATCATATGTAAACAGCTTCCATCAATACTGTTAATGAACACAGATATTATGAGGAAACAAATATGGCCAATGTGGTTGGGCTGTGAGAAACGAAGCTGGAGAGACCAATAGGGATATCATAAAAAGTTTTATGCAGAGTAGTGACTATTATACTAAACATCTAACTGATGAAATCGCTCCCCCTGCAGACTCCATTCTCCATACTACCAACAGAAAATAAACTGGTCACATCAGGCTCTTCCTTTCAAATTTCCAAAGACTAGCCCCTTCTGCCTACACGACAAAAGCCATATGCCCTACACGACTTGGTAAGACCCTTTATAGTATCACTTACTCAACCTTTATAGGCACATAGTTCACCTACTTTTCCTTCCAACCTCTAACCACTCATAATGGGTACATTATGCTTCAATGATACAAATGACTCACTGTTTTCCCCTCTGTAAGAACCCTTTTTTCCACATTTGACTGGAAATCTGGTACTGTTACAGTTTAAAAGACATTTTCATCCACAATTCTTTCTCTTTCTAGTTGTGTTAAAATGACCACATTTCTGTAAAATCTTCAGACTTCAGAAGTCAGCAGTCAATATGGACTTTCACATCAATTCGAACAGATAATATATATTTTTTCTTTCTGTTTCAAAGTTTCTTCCCTTCCTTTGAGGTCCCATGCTAAAGTCCCTTATAAAAATGGAGACTTTCTTTAAAAAGAGAAAACCTGAAGTCAAAGCAAAAGTCAGGATTATTCCATCAAAATTACCAGAAAAACCACACATTAACTAACCTGGAAGTCAGAATTAAAGGTATGGGTTCTTAACCAGAGGTCCATGGACTCCTTAGGGCTACAAAGTAGTTTTATGAAGCCCCTCAATTGCATGCAAAATACGTGTACATGCCTTTTTCTGGGGAAAGGGTCCATACCTTTCATCAGAGTTTCAAAGATATCTGTGACCTCCAAAAGGTTAAGAAGTGCTCTAGAGAAAAAGCAAAGACAAGCAAATGTGATTAAAAGAGTGAGTCCTTTTCAGGCTGTCGGGAGTGCCTCAAGTTCTCTTAAATTATAATGCCTGAAATCAGATGAGAGGACATTTTGTAAAAGTGACTTAACCAAACAAATGCAAATTTAATACAGATCTAACAGATTTGTCATCCATAAAAGCAAGTCACAGGGGAAGCTAGTAATTTACTCCAGGGATTTCAAAAATGGGATAAATAAGAAGAAAATACTAGATCTTCAATTCATATTTCCTTTTTAGCCCATTCATTCAAAAATTCTCTTTAATGTATATTTTATAACATACATAACAATACAGTAGTATCTATGTAATTTATATATGAATAAGTATACACATAATAGCAATGACTGCTCAATTTTTTTCTATTCATCATGATAAATATTAGAACACTGATATAATTTACATGTTTCAGTACCACCAACTTAACAGTAACTCCAGAACAACAAAAAAACTCACTATAAAATTTAGAATCCAAGGTTAAAAATACATCAGCTTTCAAAGAAAGGCTAACTAGTGTCAACTAACATGTGATTAAAGAAGTTCTCTCCCTATTCTTCTCCCCCTTAAACTACTGGTCATCAAGCTCTGAAGGATCAGTTTTCAGCTGTGGATTAAATCAGCCTGGTTTGTCCAAAAGACCCAAGATTAAGTGACCAAAACATGTGATGAGAAAACTATCTGTGAAGCCACAACCGGCCAACTAATAAAGCCACTCTCTTAATTCACCCTAAAAGAACCTACTTTTTCTTCCAGGTAAATGATAATCTAAGTGTGAAAAAGCTATCAAGATTCCCAAAAGACACATCTTGATACAGACACAGAACTTGACACAGAACTTGAAATAGGTTCTGTGATTCGAAGTGCCACCAAATAGTGACACCAAGAGATGCAGGATCTAACGGTGATATGAAATGAGACAAAAACAACCCCAGCCTTGGAGTTGTTTTTCTACAGGGCTGCTATTGTAAGTTCTCTCGGAGGAAGCATGTATGTGTATGCTGTCGGGGGGGTGGGGTGGGGGGTGGGAGGGTGTAAGTGAGACAACTCGAAAAACTTATAAATCTAAGGTGTCAGTGCACTGACTAACTCTTAAACCCTCCTGAAGCCCAAGCCTCAACCCGGAGGCCTAAGGCCTTAGGGTTCAAAGTTCACTCAAGGGGGCGTAAACCCACTAGAAAAAGGAGTGGAAGCATTTTCTGGATCACATTTGGGACTCAGAAATAAACAAAGGTGCCTAGCTAACAGGGAAATCTCAGCTATAGACAACAGACAGGGAAACATCAACCCAAGGAAGAAAAAGGGGTCCTGGTTCCGGCAAGAGGAGATGAGAAGAAAAACCCTGACGTAATGGGGCGCTGACAAGAGACGAGAAAGGGAGGTGATGGATGGTACAGCCAAGAAAGCCAGGGCGCCGAAATAACAGATAAAGATAACAGTAAAACCGCAAGGAGAAATGGGAAATTAGGGAAGGCGTAGCGGGGAAGAAGGGAAGCACAAAAGAAAAACCAGCTAACTACGGAACGAGCCGGAAAACGAAAAAGAAAAGACTGCAGAGAGAACGAGAAGAAGGCACAGCCCACCGTGCAAAACTCAGCTGCTAGAAATGTCCAACCCAACCATTGCCCCGCTTCGCAGTACCTTCAGCTTATGCAGCTCCACCGTCTCTGCCGCCATCTTGTTACCCCCTCCACTCGCTGCCTCCGCCTCCAGGAGCTCCCGCCTAGGCGCAGAACCATGACCGACCAATCGCTGTCACTCTTACTTCCACCCCACACCATCAGCTCTTCCCATTAGTTAATAGCTGACGTCGCTCTAGCTCCCTCCTCAACTATCCCCACCTCTCTCAAAAGGTGGGACTGGGAAAAGGACCGGTTCTGCACCCTCCAAATGACGGAAATGGCGACCAATTGTGTGTTCCATTGCACACCGCCAACCAATGGGTGGTGGCAGCGCTAATTCTGTTCCACCAATAAGAAGAATGCAAATAGGCGGAGGACTGCTGCTTCCTGGAGACCAGAGGTGTGGAAGCGAGCGCCGTGCACAGGCCGGACGGGCCACTGAAGCTGGCAGGTAGGCGTTATCGGGAGACTGGAAAGAGGGTACTGAGTAAAAATGGAGAGACAAAAGGAAAGTGGCGGAGGTGCTCTGAAGGGTTCCCTAAGGGGAATCGATTAATAATAGAGGGAAGCCAGGAAGAGCATGGGACGGGGTCAATATTAGGATTTAGGGAATTTTAGATAGAGGGGTGGCAGGCAAGGGCCACTTCCTAACCAGTCGTCAGCTTTACTTGCACTGTTTTAGAGCTGAGTTCAGAGGACCAGAACCGACCCTAGAGTAGGGGCTAGGGCTCCATGCCTCGAGGTATTGAACTTGGGTCCCTTTCTAGTCCTTTAGAAGCCCAGGGGGAAATTCCTGCAGCACCCCACGCTTGAGAGAAGGAATGAGGATGTTTGTTCCTTACGTGCAAAGGAAATGAGACAGGGTGGACAAGCCCCAGAGGAGAAGATGGGAACTAGGAGTAGCTTTACCTCCTCAGCCCTCCTTGATTGAATCCCAGGACCCTCTGGGAAATCTAGATTTGTAACTTCTCTTGATTTATTAACTTTTTCAGGATAATAAAGTGAGATACTCCTAAGTGTCTCCTTTTCCTTGAAGCAGGTACCCCAAGCCTAGGCATGATACTTCACATTAAGTTGAACTGTGAGAATCAGAAAAAATACAATAATATGTCTCTAAAATGTAGGGTGAGCTTCTTGCCTTTGAAAATTTTCCCCAAGACTATAGTTTTCCCTTTGTGCATGATTGGAAAGTTCTTTCATTCTCAGTGGAGTTCAGGGGGGTTTGGCTATTCAGGAAACAATTGGGAAACAAGCTCAAAGGAGCTTAGAGGAGGGCGGGCCGCGGTGGCTCAGCGGGCAAAGTGCTTGCCTGCTATGCCGGAGGACCTCGGTTCGATTCCCGGCCCTAGCCCATGTAACGAAAACGGAGAAACAAAATACAATAAAACAAGAAAATGTTTAAAAGATGTTTCCCTTTCTTCCTCTCTTCCTTCCTTCTATCCTTCCTTCCTTCTCTCTGTCTTTCCTTTAAAAAAAAAAAAAAAAAAAAAAAAAAAAGGAGCTTAGAGGAAATTGAACTATATTTCTGCCTGATTCTCCAACTGTAATAGGATGAATGTGGGGGTGGCACACAGTGAAGTAAATCCCAACACTCGAGTGATGAATAGCCGTGGCATCTGGCTGGCCTACATCATCTTGGTAGGACTGTTGCATGTAGTTCTACTCAGCATCCCCTTCTTCAGCATTCCTGTGGTCTGGACCCTGACCAATGTCATTCATAACTTGGTAAGCACTAAACCACACTCTTACACCCACCCCAAGCTTTCCCCAACAAAAATAAATCAATTAATAAATAATAAAATTCCCAATTATTTGGGGATTTTTGCCTTCCTTTAGGAATCAACCATTTACTACCTTAGCAGAATTCTTGAGTTGAAGGACTACTTTCTATTCCCCTCACCCTGTCCCTTCTCTCCTAGGCTATGTATGTCTTTCTACATACGGTGAAAGGTACACCCTTTGAGACCCCTGACCAAGGAAAGGCACGGCTCCTGACACACTGGGAGCAGATGGACTATGGGCTCCAGTTTACCTCTTCCCGCAAGTTCCTTAGCATCTCTCCTATTATACTGTGAGTTTGGAAAGGAGGGGTAATGGGCAATGCTGAATTGGAAAGCACTTTAAAAAGCCAGCTACAAAAACCCACAGGGAGGCATTAAAGCAGACTACCTATCTGAAATATCATGGTATACTAGTTACTAGGGAAAGAAGTAAAAAGTAGAAGCTAGTAATTAAGCATTCCTTGCTGCCTCCCTTGATGATAGGAGAATGGAAAGGGACTGAAAAATGATGAAACACCAAATAAAATCAAATGACTTTACACTTCCAAACAGAAGTGAATAGAGACAGGACTGATGTGAATCTATGAAAACTGTGGGGACTGGAAACAAATTAAGACTCTTAACATTCATATAGGCTGAAAAAGCTTCAGCTGTCATTTGCCACCTGTCATTAACAATGAAGAAACACATAATCTGATTTATAATCTCCAGTTAAAGGTGCTATCTTAAGATCTCTCCAACCCCAAAATAAATAGTGTTGCTATGGCTGTAATGTTTTCAGATGTCCTAAGACTATATGCAGTAGAACTGGTAATTTAAAATATAAAAGGAAAGTCACTGAAAAGACATTAATATGAATTCATTCTTTTTCTTCTCTCCCAGCTACCTCCTGGCCAGCTTCTACACCAAGTATGATGCTGCTCACTTCTTCATCAACACAGCCTCGCTACTCAGTGTTCTGCTGCCAAAGTTGCCCCAATTCCACGGGGTTCGTCTCTTTGGGATCAACAAATATTGAGAGAGGGGACTGGGAACAGCTCTGTAGGCATGGAGAAGACATTGGAACAAGGGCTGTTAACATCCTTCCTCCTTCTTTATATTATCTTCATCTTGAAAGACTGAGAACTGTACAACCTTTCCCAAACTCCCAGGAAGAGAAGAGATTGGAAAATGGGGCTCCCTGGCCCAACCCTGCTAGGAGTAGGTTTCTTTGAATCAGCAAAGGCAGGTGAGACAAGGGCCAAATCTCCACAGCAGGAACCATGTATGTGCAGCTTATTTGGTGATTAAATTTTCCATATCTTCCACATACACACCCCTTTTCCAGCTCTGTTTTGCTGTGTATTTTACTTATAATAAAGATATTTTTTTTCAGATATGGCTACAATTGGTTGGCAGGAAAAGTAGGGAAAGAGAGAATGATGACTTACTATATTAACTTCTCTAAGACTACTTTTTATCCTCTCTCCCGTGGTTCAATAGGGGGTGCCCTTCACTCTCGGCTAACTATGGAAAGTACTCAAATGAGAAAAAGAACTACAGTTAAATGGACAAAGAAGAGAGGGAAAATACAGGTTGCCAGTTATATATTTATAGAAAGATAATCCCCTGGCTTTAAATAGATATGTACATACAAATATGAACAAACTTAAAAAATACAAACCCTAAGATCATAAGGGGGCTGCTGGGAACCCCCTTATTTTTCCCCCTCACCCAAGGGCAGAGGGGTATGAGTCTGCTTTTAAAAAATGATTAATTTTGGCCATCCCTGCAGCAACAGCAAGCCTGTAATTAGGTGATTATACACAAAGGTGAAAGTCAGTGGATGGAAGAACTCAGAGTTCTCTCTCTCTGAACTATACATCTCCTATAATTTGGGCTACATGCTTTCTTGTTCTGTCTTTTAACTAGTCTATAGGGATGAGGGTGGGGGAATTCACTCTTGAAATGGGTCAAGAAATAAGATAAACTCAGTTTAAAAAGAGAAAAAGAAAAAAAGTGTCATCTGCTCTAAAAGCAAAAGACAGGACAAAGGCATACAGACCCCAGGGAAATAACCAGTTCCCACACCACTATAGGATATATTGTCCAGTCAAGGTTGAGGCCCTAGGTTCTTTGCTTTTAGCCACCTCCTATTTCTTTGGTATTGCCAGAAGACAAGATTCAGTTCCTGGGTGTTGAGGGAAGAGAGCAAGTGGTTCAGGGACTTCCTACAAGTACTAAGTAAACAATTTGAGCTTAAACTTTTCCCTTTTTTAAATATTTAAAAATAAACAAATCAAACTCCATCCTGTGCTGTACACAGCCCTTTGACTCCCTGACACTGATTTGAGGAAAGAAGAGAAGGGGTGTCAGCGTTGGAAGGGCCTCCTCACTTTCTTCCGCCGCTTCGATTTCGCGTCTCCCTTAGGTACTGTGCTGTTAGGCTTGGAAGGAGCAGTGGCCCCAGGGCCAGGCTGAGATGCTGCAAAGAAGTTTCCATTGGACATTTGGCCTGGTGGTACTTGAAAGATCCGGTTCAAAAAATCCTGAAGGTCAGCAGGAGGGGCATATGGGGTGGCTCTAAAAGAGAAATAAGAAATAATGAAGCAAGAGATGTTGCTAGAGTCATTTGGTTACCTGAGTTAACAAGACTGAGTTCCTAAACTTCCTGCTAGATGTCCTAAACAATATGTCATCTGAAACCATATTCACAACTAGAATAGTGGATGGGTGATTGAAGAGAAATACCACCTACCTCTGACGCCCACTGGTGCCTGGGATCCGGGAACCAAATGAAATGTGATAGGGGACTCTATGGGTATCTGGGGAGATTCCCACACGCTGGCATCCAGCCCACTCTGCAAACATATGATATAATTAGCCAAAACATTAGGTGAAAGCAAATATGAGATCAGGAAGTATGGGTCAATACTTCTAGAGGACAGAAGTGTACCTGTGATATCATACACCTTTCCATCCATCAGTGCAAAGTAGGTGATCTTCAGGCCCAACATGCTTGACTCTGCCCAAAAGTCTCCTTCCTCTGCAGGATGCAGCCTATTGCACTCAGCACAGTACCTGGCACTCTTAGGTTCCCGGTCCATTTCAAACCTCCTACAACCCAACAAAAGTAATTTCTCAATAATTTGTGAACATATCTAGGTCATTACCGTAGTCTCATTACTGATAAATATGACTAAAACATCTAACACTATCTCTTACTCACTTGTTATATATGTCTGTGTATACTCAGCCCTACCTTAGAGTTAAAAATACTCATTTTGTATGTACTGCTAATTTAAATTCCCATTTTCTGATAGTATGGCAAAGGTAGAAACCTCAGGGCCTTTTTACTTACTACTTGTATCCTGCAAGTACCAATAATACCCACAAGGAAGGTTTTCAACTATCCAATTACTGAGTTATGGCTATCTGATCTCTGTTCTATTTCATACCTATGCTTTCCTTGACATCGGCTGCACATCATAGTATTCATTGCCTCTTTGAGGTCATCTTGCAGTTTGGACAGAAACTCGTTCACTGACCGGCTCAACTCATTCTCTGCCATTCGTTTCCTATGGAAGAAAGGCTTTGTTAGTCAAAGGGTGTTGAGGGAGGGACAAGGGGGAAAGATCTTATATAAGGCGTATTAATTATTAAGCCCCTGGCCAGCTAGAAATACAAGAACTTCAGTTCTCTCAGTCTCTCAAAAGCCTCCATCCACAATTCCAAGGGCCTCTGCTACTGAGGATTTTACATTTACCTGAACTGACCATTTCTCATCTCCAACTTACATCTCATATTCTTTTCGCCTTTCAGGGTTGCTGACAATGTCCCAGGCTGCCCGTAAAACTTTGAAGGCTTCCTCAGCCCGGGGATGATGATTTTTGTCAGGATGAACCTACCAAACAAATAGATTTCATCACAAGTCCATTCCTACTCACTCCCTATCTTGGATCAAAATAACCGCATCAAATGGCTGAGAGATTTCAAACAGAAAATAATAATAATAATAATAACCATATCAAAGGGCTCTCTTTCACTACCCTTTTAATCAGTATAGATTAATGATTAATTGCTCTGGCTCTGCAAACATGCAGGTTCAAGTCGCAGCTCTGTCACTTACTTGCTATATGATCTTTGGTATTTTAATTTCTTTGAGGCTCGGCTTCTCCAGTGTTAAATGATGCAATAATAGTATCTACTACAGACTGCTGAACGGATTAAATGAGAATGCATGTGAAGCGCATAGAACAGAATCTGGCACTAAGGTAATCTACCATCACAGTTTGGGACTGTCCCAGTTTTAGCACTGAAAAGTCTCATGTTTCAGAAAACAAAAACAGCTGGTTACTCTACCCAGCACCCACATACTAAGCTTTTATGTTTAAATTTAATAACAATCATAAAATGAGAGTTCCAGAGATGTTACATCCTCAAATTCAATCTTTTCTAACTAGAAAATTCTCCTATCTACTGAAAACTTCGTATAATACTCCACACTTCTTTCTTTCCCAGAAATGAAACATATCATGATCCTCAGAGGTTTTTTTATCCATTCTTTAGTCTTTTCTCCAGCAGGAATAATCCCTCTTCCTACAGCTTCCTGGTTGTTCTGAACACCTCTCTAAAAATACAGAGATAGAGCTAGCCTCCTGCCTGATGTCAAATAAACAGAATGCTGCTAAATCTCCCACATTCCCAGGTGAAACAAAATAGCATGTTAGTCCTCAGCTCTCTGTGACCCAGACTAGTAAAGGCAGTGAAGGGTCTATAAAAGAAGAACCTTGGACACTCTAGCCTGAACATCAGAGAACTTTGGAGTATGAGGATGGATATGTTGAGGATGGAGGTACTTGTACTACATCTCTAAGAGAGCTAAGTTGAAAAATGAGTTTTTGTAAGAGTGATATCTCCCAAAAGGGCATGTCTGCTAAGAAGACAGAGAAAAGTAACAATTTGCATGTAAGCAGTTCCTCACTCTAAGAATTTCCTAGGCTATCCACTAAGAGGTATGCATTTCCACCAAACTAATTTAGTCCTTTGGTAAGTTACAGCCATGACAGTTTATTATGCCTTGAACAGTTAAGAGAAATCTTAGTAGTCCATTCCTTTTTGGTGTCACACAACCACTGAGGGAATTTGCACCATGATGTTTTACCAATCTAGTTCCTAACACTCAGTAAAAATAGGCCTCTAATGCAGTTTCCACGCATTTCTTATATTCATAATAGTTTTACTTATACAGAAATAGCAACAACAATCATGTAATAACAGCAACCTGCTATCTACTTCTAACAGCAATTTGACTGCATGCTTATATTAAACTATTTTCCTCAAGCACACCTCCCACCTGAACCCCCATCAATAAAAGCAACATATTTTCATACACGTCACATATACACACATACTGCTCTATGATTTAATGTTCCATTGCTCTTCCCTTAATTACTCTGCATTGCTAGACTTCAAATAGCTTTCTTCCAACTGGGCCTGAGATGAATCACTCACCTGAGCTCCCTGAACCTTCTACCATAGGTTCACACTTTCCTCTCTGGGAAAGACAGTTTTGTTTCCCTGTGTTCAACAAACCCTTATTTGTTCAGTGGAGAACAGTGCCTCTTCTCCACCTTATTCAGTACTTTACCTGGATATTCAAGGGTGAGTGAATGAGTCCAACACTGATTCATTCCTTATCATTATAAAAAAAAATTCTTCTGACAAAAAACAAAATGAAGGCAAGCTCAGATTACCTAGTAGAGCGGGGAGGGGGGAAAGTATGATTCTTCTACGAATGTTACCCTTCAGCTTCAAGTTGACACTCTATTCTGCCTGCCCTTTATTCCACTCTCCCCAAAACTGTAATAGAAAAGATGGGAATAGGAGACTGGGGCCAAGATGGTGGCTTAGTGAGGTGTGGGATTTAGTTCATCCTCCGAACAGCTAATAAATAGCCAAGAACAGTACAGAACAACTGCTGGGGCCATGTCAGTGATTGGACACACAATGTACCCCAGTCTGGAATAGCTGGACCAGATGCAAGCCCACCCAGAACCGTGACTTCCCCAAGCTGTGGCAGCCGGCGCTTTCCAGAGGGGAAAGGAAAAAGAGTGTAACAGCAGCAGAGGCTGAGTGCAACCAAACTCCAATTGTAGAATTAATTAACAAATTCTGACTACTAAAAATAGGCCCCCAGCTCAGCTGAACTTCTGGTAAAAGCAGAGGTCGCTGGGTTTTGCCCCAGTGCAGAGGGGGCAGGGCTGATGGGAAAAGAAAAAAGAAAACAAACAGGTTTTTTTTGGATTTGAAAAGGTCTGGGCCCTGAAGGAAAGGAGGGGGCACATAGGATATGGAGATACAAAGAGCAACATACCAACTTAAGCTCTTGATTGGCAAACCCAAGGAACAGAGGTCCTGCTCTGAAAAGGATTTTTCTCTTTCATTTTGGTGGCTATGTTTCTATGGCTTCACTGCTGTTTGGATACAGCTGCAAGACTTCTCAGGCTCCACCCTCCAAGCATAGGCAGAATTAAGCTTGTTTGAGTGTTTGTCTGGAGCCCATGCCTTTCTCAAGAGAGAGGTGGGGCCCAGCTCAGGTGGAATCACTCCCTCAAGGAGTTCAGACCCCAAGCTCTGGAAAAATGAAGTGATTAAAACCAGACTAACTATTCTCTGTCTCCACCATACCCCCAGCAGAGGGAGTCTGCTGAAGTTAAAGGTACCGCATCACCTTATGCCTATGCCTGGGACCTGCAGGGAGACAAGTGCCACATACTGGGCAGGATAAGACAAACGGAGAGCCCAGAGGCTTCATAGGAAAGCTTTTTAATCTACTGGATCTCACCCTCAGGGAAAACTGATGCAGGTAACTCTTTCCTCCTAACAGGAGGCCAGTTTAGTCTGGGAAAATCTGGCTGAGGTCTATAATACCTAAGTAGACCCTCCTAAAAGGGGGAAAAAGCACCAGACAGGCAGGGCAAGAAACAAAAAAATAAGAACTGAAAAATTCTGATCTGTTAAACAAAACCTAAGCTAGAGGAGCAGAATAAGCTGAACTGAATGTCAAAGAACAGATATAGAACAAAATCATCCAGCAAGAAAATCCTAGGTTAAAAAAAAAGTGAAAACAATCTCCAGAATAAACTAATTAAGGTAATTAAATGCCTAGACACCAGCAAAAAAATAACAAACCGTACCAGGAAAATTAAAGATATGAATAACAAATCATACCAGGAAAAGTGAAGATATGGCCCAGTCAAAGGAACAAACCAACAATTCAAATGAGATACAGGAGATGAAACAATTAATTCAGAATGTTTGAACAGACGTGGAAAACCTCATCAAAAATCAAATCA
This sequence comes from Tamandua tetradactyla, assembly GCF_023851605.1. NCBI lineage: Eukaryota > Metazoa > Chordata > Mammalia > Pilosa > Myrmecophagidae > Tamandua > Tamandua tetradactyla. Next base: position 122,814,426 of record NC_135333.1, read on the forward strand.
GTGAAGTGACGGAGAATATAAAGAAGGCAAGGAATGAACAAAAAGAAATCAGAAATCTGAAATAACAAATCACAGAACTTATGGGAATGACAGGCACAGTAGAAGAGATGAAAAAAACAATGGAAACCTACAATGTCAGACTTCAAGAGGCAGAAGATAGGATCAGTGAACTGGAGGATGGGACATCTGAAATCTGACAAGCAAAAGAAAATATAGGGAAAATAATGGAAAAATATGAGCAGGAACTCAAGGAACCAAATGACAACATGAAGCGCACAAATATACGTGTTGTGGGTGTCCCAGAAGGAGAAAAGGAAGGAAAAGGAGGAGAAAAAATAATGGAGGAAATTATCACTGAAAATTCCCCAACTTTTATGAAAGACTTAAAATTACAGATCCAAGAAGTACAACGTACACCAAACAGAACTGATCCAAACAGACATACTCCAAGACACTTACTAATCAGAATGTCAGATGTCAAAGAAAAAGAGAGAATCTTGAAAGCAGCAAGAGAAAAACAATCCATCACATACAAAGGAAACCCAATAAGACTATGTGTAGACTTCTCAGCAGAAACCATGGAGGCAAGAGGACAGTGGGATGATATATTTAAATTACTAAAAGAGAAAAACTGCCAACCAAGAATTCTATATCCAGCAAAATTGTCCTTCAAATATGAGGGGGAAATTAAAACATTTTCAGACAAATCATCACTGAGAGAATTTGTGACCCGTGAGACCGGCTCTGCAAGAAATGCGAAAGGGAGCACTAGAGACAGATATGAAAGGACAGGAGCAAGAGTTGTGGAGAAGAGTGCAGAAATGAAGACTATCAGTAAAGGTGAAAAAGAAGGAAAATTAGATGTGACATATAAAATCCAACAGGCAAAATGGTAGAAGAAAGTATTACCTGCACAGTAATAACACTAAATGTTAATGGATTAAACTTCCCAATCAAAAGACATAGACTGACAGAATGGATTAAAAAACAGGACCCATCTATATGCTGTCTACAGGAAACGCATCTTAGACCCAAGGATAAACATAGATTGAAAATGAAAGCTTGGGAAAAGATATTCCATGCAAATGACAATCAGAAAAGAGTAGGAGTAGCTATACTAATATCCAACAAATTAGAATTCAAATGTAAAATAGTTAAAAGAGACAAAGAAGGACATTATGTATTAATAAAAGGAACAATTCAACAAGAAGACATAACAATCATGAATATTTATGTACCAAGCCAGAATGCTGCAAAATACATGAGGCAAACACTGAAAAGAGAAATAGACACATCTACCATAATAGTTGGAGGCTTCAATTCCCCTCTCTCATCAATGGACAGAACATCTAGACAGAGCATCAATAAAGAAACACAGAATTTGAATAATACAATAAATGAGCTAGACCTAACAGGCATTTATAGAACATTACACCCCACAACAGCAGTATACACCTTTTTTCTCAAGTGCTCATGGATCATTCTCAAGGATAGAATATAAGCTGGGTCACAAAGCAAGTCTCAATAAATTTTAAAAGATTGAAATCATACAAAACACTTTCTCAAATCACAAAGGAATGAAGTTGGAAATCAATAATAGGCAGAGTGCCAGAAAATTCACAAGTATATGGAGACTCAACACACTCTTAAACAACCAGTGGGTCAAGGATGAAACTACAAGAGAAATCAGTAAATATCTTGAAGCAAATGAAAATGAAAACACAACATATCAAAATTTACGGGATGCGGCAAAGGCATTGCTGAGAGGAAAATTTATTGCCCTAAATGCCTCTATCAAAAAAGAAGAAAGAGCAAAAATCGAGGAATTAACTGTCCACTTGGAAGAACTACAGAAAAAAGAGCAAACCCCCAAGCAAGCAAAAGGAAACAAAAAGAAGATTAGAGCAGAAATAAATGAAATTGAGAAGATGAAAACAATCAAGAAAATCAACAAAACCAGAAGTTGGGTCTATGAGAAAATTGTTAAGACTGATGGACCCTTAGCAAGGTTGACAAAGAGAAGCGAGATGATGCAAATAAATAAAATCAGAAACGGAAGAGGAGACATAACCACTGACCCCACAGAAATAAAGGAAGTAATGAGAGGATACTATGAACAACTTTATGCTAATAAACTCAACAATGGAGATCAAATGATCAACTTCCTAGAAAGGCATGAACAACCAACATTGACTCGAGAAGAAATAGATGACCTCAACAAACCAATGACAAGTAAAGAAATTGAATCAGTCATTAAGAAGCTCCGCAAAAATAAAAGTCCAAGACCAGATGGCTTCTCAGGTGAATTCTACCAAACATTCAAGAAAGAATTACTACCAATCCTGCTCAAATGCTTCAGAAAAATTGAACGGGAGGGAAAGCTACCTACTCATTCTACAAAGCCAACATCACCCTCATACCAAAGCCAGACAAAAAAATTACAAAAAAAGAAAACTACAGACCAATCTCTCTAATGAATATAGATGCAAAAATCCTTAACAAAATTCTTTCAAACTGAATCCAGCAGCACGTTAAAAGAATTATACACCATGACCACGTAGGATTCATCCCAGGTATGCAAGGATGGTTCAACATAAGAAAATGAATTAATGTAATACATGGTATCAACAAATCAAAGCAGAAAATCCACATGATCATCTCAATTGATGCAGAAAAGGCATTTGACGAAATTCAACATCCTTTCCTATTGAAAACACTTCAAAGGTTAGAACAGAATGGAACTTCCTCAACATGATAAAGGGAATATATGAAAAACCCATAGCTAGTATCATCCTCAATGGAGAAAAACTGAAAATTTTCCCCGTAAAATCAGGAACAAGAAAAGGATGTCCACTGTCACCACTGTTATTCAACACTGTGTTGGAAGTTCTAGCCAGAGCAATGAAACAAGAAAAAGAAATACGAGGCATCAAAATTGGAAAGGAAGAAGTAAAACTCTCACTGTTTGCAGATGATATGACACTATACGTCGAAAACCCCGAAAAATCCACAGCAAAACTACTAGAGTTAATAACTGAGTACAGCAAAGTGGCAGGTTACAAGATCAACACTCAAAAATCTGTAGTGTTTCTATACACTAGTAATGAACAATCTGAGGGGGAAATCATGAAAAACATTCCATTTATAGTTACAACCAAAAGAATAAAATATTTAGGAATAAATTTAACTAAAGAGGCAAAAGACCTATACAGAGAAAACTATAAGAAATTGTTATATCACAAAACACCTAAATAAATGGAAGGGCATACTGTGTTCATGGATTGGAAGACTAAATATAGTTAAGATGTCAATTCTACCTAAATTGATTTACAGATTGTGCTCATTTGAAATGATGTATGGACCCTAGAAAAGCCATGTTTTAATCTTAATCCTATTTTGTAAAGGCAGCTGTTTCTTCTAATCCCTATTCAGTATTGAATGCTTGAAACTGTAATGAGATTAACTCCCTGGAGATGTGATTTAATCAAGAATGGTTATTAACCTGGATTAGCTGAAGGCATGTCTCCACCCATTTGGGTGGGTCTTGATTATTTTCTGAAGTCCTATAAAAGAGAAAACATTCTGGAGAATGAAGGAGATTCAGAGAAAGCAGAGGCAAACGACATAGCCACAAGAAGCAGAGTCGACCAGCCAGCGACCTTTGGAGATGAAGAAGGAAAATTTCTCCTGGGGAGCTTCATGAAACAGGAAGCCAGGAGAAGAAGCTAGCAGATGCCACTGTGTTCACCATGTACCCTTCCAGATGAAAGAGGAACCATGACCATGTTCATCATGTGCCTTTCCAGATGAAAGAGAAACTCTGACTGTGTTTGCCATGTGCCTTCTCACTTGAGAGAGAAACCCTGAACTTCATTGGCCTTTTTGGATCAAGTTATCTTTCCCTGGATGGATGCCTTAGATTGGACATTTCTACAGACTGGTTTTAGCTGGGAAATTCTCTCGGCCTAAGAACTGTAAACTAGCAACTTATTAAATTCCCCTTTTTAAAAGACATTCCATTTCTGGTATATTGCATTCCAGCAGCTAGCAAACTAGAACACAGATTCAATGCAATACCAATTAAAATCCCAAAAACTTACTTTTCAGAAATAGGAAAAACAATAACCAAATTTATATGGAAGGACAGGGTGCCCCAAATAGCTAAAAGTATCCTGAGAAAGAAAAATGATGTCGGAGGTCTCACACTACCTGACATTAAGGCTGTACTGGTTTGAAAGGACGTATGGACCCTGGAAAAGCCATGTTTTAATCAAAACCCCATTACAAAATAGGAAGAATAATCCCTAGTTAGTACTGCATATTTGAATCTGTAATTAGATCATCTCCCTGGAGATGTAACCCAATCAAGAGGGGCTGTTAAACTGGATTAGGTGACAACAGGTCTCCACCCATTTGGGTGGGTCTTGATAAGTTTCTGAAGTCCTATAAAAAAGGAAACATTTTGGAGAAAGAAAGTGATTCAGAGAAAACAGAGCAAAATGACTTAGCCACGAGAAGCAGAGACCACCAGTCAGCAACCTTTGGAAATGAAGAAGGAAAATGCCTTGTGGGGAGCTTCATGAAACAGGAAGCCGGGAGAAAAAGCTAGCAGATGACACCATGTTTGCCATGTGCCTTTCCAGCTGAGAGAGAAACCCTATATCCACCATGTGCCTTCTCACATGAGAGAGAGACCTTGAACTTCATCATCATCTTTGAACCAAGCTATCTTTCCGTGGGTGCATTATATTGGACATTTCAATAGACTTGTTTTAATTGGGACATTTTCTCGGCCTTAGACCTGTAAACCTGCAACTTATGAAATTCCTCTTTTAAAAAGCCATTCCGGATTCCAGGCCAAGATGGCGGCTTAACAATACGAGCATTTTAGTTCGTTCTCCAGAACAACTACTAAATAACCAGAAACAGTATAGAACAGCTTCTGGGGCCACACCAGTAACCAACACACAGCCTAGCCCAGTCTGGACCAGCTGGACCGGCTGAGAGACCCCCAGAACTGTGAGTTCCCCAAGCCATGGCAGCCAGTGCCCCTCCCCCACAGGCTGCTTCCCAGAGGGGAAAGGAAAAGGACTTTACCAGCCGCAGGGGCTGAGCCCAACCAAACGCCAATTATGGAATTAATTAACAAATTCTGACAACTAAAAAAGGCCCCCAGCTCAGGTGAACCTGGTCAAAGCAGAGGTCGCTCATTTTTGCCCTGGTGCCAAGGGGGCAGGGCTGATGGAAAAATAAAAAAAAAAAAAAAAGAAGGAAACAGAGGTTTTTGTGGCTGTGTTTCTACAAAGGCTTGACTGCCTTTGGATACAGCGGCAGGGCTTCTCAGGCTGCAACTGCCCCAGGCATAGGCAGAAACAAGCTTGTTTGAGGGCCTGTCTGGAGCCTGTGCCTTCCCCAGGGGAGAGGTGAAGCCCAACTCAGGTGGAATCCCTCCCTCAAGGAATTCAGGCACCAGGGCTTGAGAATTTGAAGCCATTAAAACCAGCCTACAACCTCTCCTCTGTCTCCACCATGCCCCTAGCAGGGAGAGTCTGCCAAAGTTAAAGGTACCACATCATCTTACGCTGGTGGGACCCGCAGGCAGAGAAGCGCCACATATTGGGCAGGATAAAAAAACAGAGCCCAATGACTTCACAGGAAACTCATTCAACCCGCTGGGTCTCACCCTTAGGGAAAACCAATGCAGGTGACTCTTTCCTCCTGATAGGAGGTCAGTTTGGTCTGGGAAAATGTGGCTGGGGTCTATAATACCTAAATAGACCCTCCTAAGTGTGTGTGTGTGGGGGGGAGGAGGCATCATACAAGCAGGGCAAGAAACAAGAAAGCAAGAACTGAAAAATTCTCCTCTATTAAACAAAGCTTAAGCTAGAGGTCCAGATAAAGCTGAACTGAATGTCAAAGAACAGGTAGACAACAGATTCATCCAGCAAGAAAAACCCTAGGTAAAAGAAGTGAAAGCAATCTCCAGAATAAACTAATTAAGGTAATTAAATGCCTAGACACCAGCAAAAAAAAAAAAAAAATCACACTAGGAAAACAGAAGATATGGCCCAGTCAAAGGAACAAATCAACAATTCAAATGAGATACAGGAGTTGAAACAATTAATTCAGAATATACGAACAGACATGGAAAACTTCATGAAAAACCAAACCAATGAATTGAGAGGGGATATAAACAAGGCAAGGATTGAACAAAAAGAAGAAATTGAAAGTCTGAAAAACAAATCACAGAACTTATGGGAATGAAAGGCACAGAAGAGATGAAAAAAACAATGGAAACCTACAATGGTAGATTTCGAGAGACAGAACATAGGATTAGTGAACTGGAGGATGGAACACCTGAAATCTGGCAAGAAAAAGAAAATATAGGGAAAAATATGAGCAAGGACCCAGGGAATTGAAAGACAATATGAAGCTTATGAATATACGTGTTGTGGGTGTCCCAGAAGGAAAAGAGGAGGGAAAAGGAGGAGAAAACTAATGGAGGAAATTATCACTGAAAATTTCCCAACTCTTAGGAAAGACTTAAAATTACAGATCCAAGAAGTGCAGCGTACAGCAAACAGAACTGATCCAAACAGACATACTACAAGACATTTACTAATCAGAATGTCAGAGGTCAAAGAGAAAGAGAGAATCTTGAAAGCAGCAAGACAAAAGCAATCCATCACATACAAGGGAAGCCCAATAAGACTATGTGTAGATTTCACAGCAGAAACCATGGAGGCAAGAAGACAGTGGGATAATATATTTAAACTATTAAAAGAGAAAAATGTCAAACAAGAATTCTATATCCAGCAAAACTGTCCTTCAAAAATGAGGGAGAAATTAAAACATTTTCAGACAAATCATCACCGAGAGAATTTGTGACCATGAGATCAACTCTGCAAGAAATACTAAAGGAAGCACTAGAGACAGATACGAAAAGACAGAAGAGAAAGGTGTGGAGAAGACTAGAAAGGAAGACCATAAGTAAAGGTAAAAAGAAGGAAAATTATATATGGCATATAACATTCAGAAAGCAAAATAGTAGAAGAATGTACTACCCATGCAGTAATAACACTAAATGTTAATGGATTAAACTCACCAATCAAAAGACATAGACTGGCAGAATGGATTAAAAAACAGGACCCATCTATATGCTGTCTCTACTCAAAGTACATGAGGGCAAGGACACAAATGGACATTTGCACTCCAATGTTTATAGCAGCATGATTAACAATTACCAAGAGATGGAAACAACCAAAATGTCCATCAACGGACGGGTGGCTAAACAAACTGTGGCATATACATACAATGGAATATTATGCAGCTGTAAGACAGAATAAAGTAATGCATTATGTAACAACATGGATGGACCTTAAGGACATTATGCTGAGTGAGATTAGCCAAAAACAAAAGGACAAATACTGTACGGTCTCACTGATATGAACTGACATTAGTGAATAAACTTGGAATATTTTGTTGGTAACAGAGACCATCAGGAGATAGAAATAGGGTAAGATATTGGGTAATTAGAGCTGAAGGGATACAGATTGTGCAACAGGACTGAATATAAAAACTCAGAAATGGACAGCACAATACTACCTAACTGTAATACAGCTGTGTTAAAACACTGAATGAAGCTGAATGTGGGAATGGTAGAGGCAGGAGGGCTGGGGGCATAAATGAAGTCATAAAGAAAGATTGACGATAAAGACTGAGATGGTATAATCTAGGAATGCCTGCAGTGTGTAATGATAGTGACTAAATGTACAAATTTTAAAAATGTTTTTGCATGAGGAAGAATGGAGGAATGTCATTACTGCAGGGTGCTGAAAATAGATGGTAATTAATATGTTAAAATTTCAACTTATGTGTGAGACTAAAGCAAAAAATGTTTATTTGGTACAAAATTTATATTTTGACTAGTGCATCTCCTAATATAAGTTTTGTAGGTAGTTGGTTGAACACCATAAGTACATGGAACCTTGGGTATGAAATGAGATTTTGTTGGTTTGTCCGGGGTGATGCCCTCATGAATCCCAGAGTGATCTGATCAGTGAGTGGAAAAGTATTTGCAAAGTCCCCTTCAGGGAATGGTGAGAATGGGGGAAAATTCAACCTCCCCAAGTTGAATTCTTGATATTCTCACAAGCAGTGTGGGCAACCAAAGCTATAGACTGAGATCCCAGTCTTGGGGTTTGTTCATATGAAACTTAACCCCACAAAGGATAGGTCAAGCTTACTTAAAATTAGGCCTAAGAGTCACCCCCAAGAGAACCTCTTTTTTTTTTTTTTTTTTTTTTTTTTTAAAGGAAAGACAGAGAGAAGGAAGGAAGGATAGAAGGAAGGAAGGAAGGAAGAAAGGGAAACATTTTCAAACATTCTCCTGTTTTATTGTATTTTGTTTTTCCGTTTTTTGTTACATGGGCTGGGGCCGGGAATCGAACCGAGGTCCTCCGGCATAGCAGGCAAGCACTTTGCCCGCTGAGCCACCGCGGCCCGCCCTAGAGAACCTCTTTTGTTGCTCAAATGTGGCCTCTCTCTCCAGCCAACACAACAAGCAAACTCACCACCCCACCCCTGTCTACGTGGGACATGACTCCCAGGGGTGTGACCTTCCTGGCAACATGAGACAGAAATCCCAGAATGAGCTGAGTTTCAGCATCGAGGGATTGAGAAAAACTCTAGAATGGGCTGGGACTCAGCACCAAGGTATTGAGAAAACCTTCTCAACTGAAAGGGGGAAGACAAAAATGAGACAAAATAAAGTGTCAATGGCTGAGAGATTCCAAACAGAGTCAAGAGGTTATCCTGGAGGTTATTCTTATGCATTAAGCAGATATCACCTTGTTATCCAAGATGTAATGGAGAGGCTGGAGAGAACTGCCTGAAAATGTAGAGCTGTGTTCCAGGAGCCATGTTTCTTGAAGATGATTGTATAATGATATATGTAGAGAGCCGCTTTCCGGGTTTGGCCTAGTGGACACGCTGCAGCCTGCTCTAGAGTTCCCCCCGCCCATCGAGTGAGCTAAGATGGCGCTCACATCCTGCTTTTGCAAATGACGCACACGCCCACCAACCCTATCTTCCAATCACCTCTGTATACGTGGCACTAACCTATTGGGTTTGGGCACAGTATATAAGAGGTTACCCGGACGGGGTGGGTGGAGACGACCCACAGGGAGCCGTGCCTGACGGCCGCATAGAGGTTGTTCCCCCGCGGGAAATTTCGCCCGCGCGGAACCTGTAACAGAGAATGCAAGCTTAACTCCAGTAAAGGTCTGTGCTTACAACTGCTACGTGTCTTGGATCTGTGTTTCTCACCAGCGCGGATTTGTCTGCGTCTCTCTGTCTCTCCTCATTGTCTCACCCGCCGGCCGGGGGCTTGACGCTGAGCGAGAAGTCGCGGACAGATATAGCTTTCGCAATGTGACTGTGTAATTGTGAAAACTGTGTCTGATGCTCCTTTTATCTACCTTGTCAACAGACAAGTAGAACATATGGAATAAAAATAAATAATAGGGGGAACAAATGTTAAAATAAATGTAGTACATTGAAATGCTAGTGGTCAATGAAAGAGAGGGGTATGGTATGTATGAACTTTTTTTTCTGTTTCCTTTTATTTCTTTTTCTGAATTGATGCACATGTTGTAAGAAATGATCATGATGATGAATATACAACTATGTGATGAAAAAAAGAACGTTCACATTATATGTTGATTGGTTTTATTAATAAAAATTTAAAAAAAAAAAAAGAAAAGAAGAGAATAGAGGGGAAGGCTACTCACCATCACTGCCAGCTGCCTATAAGCCTTCTTCAGCTCAACATCTGATGCTATAGTTTCAACTCCCAGCACATAGAAAGGGTTTAGTTCATCCTCAGGAAGCCCAGCCATAGTCAAGAGTCGAGCCACTTCCTCTTCAGGCTGGCAATAGCGCCCACTAGCTATAGGTGCATTCCCCTGCCTGTCTGTCTTCTGCTTGACCCAAGGCAATTCCAGCCAACCCCAATGAACAATTCTTACTAGCTGCTGCCATAGCCTGCTCTCTCTCAGCAGAGTCAGGCAACGCTGTAAGGCAGGAGACTCCAGCCAAGATAAAAACCAGGTGGCCTTACCTCTGCAGCCTAAACAGTCACCCAGTCCCACCAGAAACCGCCACCCCAACTGTAGACATCCCAGTAAGAGGGCCAGAGCCAGAAGCAGCAAAGCACCCAGTAGCCTAAGAAAACGGGTGAACAGCCCTGCCCCACAGCAAAACCCCTGGCTCAGAAATTGAAACATCACCTGGGCCCAGGCACCCAGTCGTCCAGCCCAGATTCCCACCCAGACTCGAAAAAGGTCCAGATCACTGCCTTTCAACTGCCTGCATGCATAGATGAGATGCCCACAAGTTTCCACATACTCTCCCACCAATACCAGCAGTTCAATCAGCCACCAGAAGCCTGCCTGTCCAAGCTGACATAGTTCTTCTGCTCCCCACAATCCCAGTCCTCTGCGCCTATCTGCCTGACTTCGTTTCCGACCAAGCCGATGTCGACCAGGGGACCTGGGATCCCTACGTCCACACTCTCGAGTATCCTCCTTGGTTGAAAAGCGGTGCCGCTGTCTCCGGGGTGGTGGTTTCTTTCCACTGGGCACACGTGAAAAATCACTGGGGAACTTAACAGGTTCCTCGTCATCGAATTCCTTTTCTAACTCTTCATCTCCCAAGGCTGGAGAGGTACAGTGGCGGCAAAAGTTGCTAGAAGGGCTATCTCCTCCCTCAGAATAAGACCCTTCAGGGATTCCAGTGGTTCCCTGGCAGTTGCAAGCAGGTGGAATGGAAAGAAAAGAAGGGTTCCCACCGTCCTGGCACCCAATCTCAGTCTCTCTTGGGAGTTCCTGGTCCACTCCCGATTCTTCTGAAGATGCCTCACTCTGATCAGGATCTTCTCCATCCCTGGGGGGGTCCTGGACCTCTTGGAGGGCCATGGCTTGGATCCGACCAGTGAGCTGGGTTTGGGGGCTGTGTGTACTTAGGATCGGAGTGCTCCGTGAAGCAACGGGTACCATTAAAAGCAGTCCTCGCTGAGTCCCTGAGTCCTGAGAATGAAAGTATGTCAGGGTCCACGCAGGATCCTAAAGTCCTGAGGGAAGCACCACCACCGTGGTGGGCTCCACACAACCCTCTTCCTCCGGGGTGCTCCTGGGCCATGACCCCGGGGCTTTTTGAGGGGTTTAGGTCACAGCCATCATGATAATTTCTGATACCTGTAACAAAGGTGTCAAAATAGGGATGGTCAAGGATGGGATCAAAGAAGGGGTAGATAATCTTAAATCGAGGATATACTTAGTGTACCCCCCCCTCGTCTTCCCAAGTTCTTCTGGGGCATTCAGTACCCCTAGCAAAAGTCAGAACCCTGCTCCCCGCCCCCCTCCAATTCTCCTTAGTTGTTCTTTTTTCTTTCCCCAGAAAGCTAAAATCCTAAAGCAGAGAGGGAGGTGCCACAAAGGGCGTGGTTCTCGGGTCACTCTAGGGAAAAGGGCAAGACAGACGGAAAGGGGGGGGGGGCGTAGGCTGCCAGAAAAGGGTGGGGACCTAACAGCCCTAAAGGAAAACCTGAGGGCGGAGTCCGGAGTTAGCCCTGAGGGAGACAACCAGGGAACGCTCGGGCTGGGTGAAGGGGGCGAAGACAACGTGCCGAAGAGCTGCGGCAACTCCTCCCCGGCTCGAGCAGCTGGGCCTGCGGCCAGGGGGAGCTACGAGAGCACCTCCTCCGCCTCCGCCTCCCGCTCCCGTTCTGCTCCCGCCTTCCGTCCCAGCCGCGGCCGCCGACCTGCGCCTACTTCCACTTCCGGGGTCACCAGGAAAGAGACGGGAAGGAAAAGAAAAAGCGGTTGGCTGAGGCGCGAGCCAATTCCGCAAGCGATGGGTCAAATCAGAGGAGGCGGTCCTAGGGAAGGAATGGCCCCGCCCCTTAAAGGGTCCTCCGCCACTTCCCTCCGCGTGCTGGATTGGGATCCCGGCAGGTTGCACCGCTGGAACGTAGCAAGTGGGTGCTGCAGCAAAGCCGGCGGATGGGGACAGATTTTCAGGGTTCCTCTGGCTGTATTCCTAGGCTCTGTCGAGACTGGGAGATGGAGGCGAGCCACCGAGCCACAATCTTTTTCCCTTGCAGGCAAAACCAGGGAGTGCAAAGGAGCCACCAACCCTAATCCCTTTCCCGCAGGCCGCAGCTGAGAACAGAGGTCTTTTGAGTCCTGCCGAGGCAGAGGGGAGAGTGTCCCCGTGTAGCCCCCGCCCTGGCTCCCCGGCGCTGCGCCTCCTTTCCCGGCAATCCTCGGGTCTTCCCAGCGCCTGACCCAACCGCCGAGCTGCCTCTTATAATTGAGCTCCCACGGCCTAGATCCGCCCCTCTGGACGCAGCTACCAGGCTCCGCCAGCGAGCGGAGCCGGGGTGTAGTTGGTCTTAGGACGGAAGCCGAGTGCCAGAGAACTCCGCACTCATCTGCATGCTGCTTTGCATCTCATTTGCATCTCATCGAGCCGTTCGATGGACGTCGACTAACCCTCCCGCCCCACACAGACCCTGTTAGGTCACCTCACTTTCTCTCCATTCCCGTACACAAGCCTCTAGCTTCTTACTCCGCTCCTGTCAGTGCCCCTTCCCGACCCCGCAGATTTTTCCACCCATGAGGCCCCAGCTGGCGCCCCCAGACCAGTTAACAACCCCTTCCCCAGGTTCCCGATCCCGACCACCTGGTTCTCTAGAAGACAATAACTCCAATTCTCTGGGAAGTGGAAGAAACCAAGCCGGAGCTAGGGGGGCGCTGGGACCCCAGTTGTGGCCTTGAGAGTTTCGAGTTGTCGAGTCATCTCTTAAGGATTCACAGACCTTTTCCCAAACCTTTTGCGGTGCCCGCCAAGACCATTCCCTGCCTTAGCTGGGGGTCTCTAGTTCCGGTGTAGAACAGTAGGCAATGTGGGCCCCCCATACACACAGGGGAAAGGGTTGGAGGGGCCCGCCCCATGATGTCACTTTCCCCCCACCCCACTCCCCGCCACCCTGTCCCCTTCCTCCACCACCACCCCCAAGCTGGTTGCAGTTAGCTCCCGGGGCTTGAGCTCCGACTTGCAAGAGTTTAGGGGGCAACAAGCAGAATGGCCCTGGAGATGCCAATGCCCAACAGCCGGCTAGACGCCTAGGGACTTCAGGCAGGGATGCAGCTTCTATCTTCAGCCCTGGCAGAGTGGTGAGTAGCCCAATTTCCAGCCATTCCCCAATTTCCCCTTGTTTAGGATCCCCAAACTAACTGCTGGATTGAGGAGAAGAGTCTTGGGGATTCCCCAAGCCATCCCTCCAGCCTCTTAGGACCTCAGTGATCAAAAGAAGACAGCTGAAAGAACATGCATGCATCCCCTACCCCACTTCCGCAGTGCCTCAAATGCCAGCACCTCCTTGATATTTTCCTCCTTTCAGGGACTGAATTCAAATCCCACTGGCAGCCTCAACACCCCTGGGGAAAGTGAGGAGTAGAAAAAAATCCCACTAGTGTCCTGAGGGGAGAAGCAGGAATGGCTCAGGATGTGAGCTGTCTGTGGTCAAAGCGCCTGCTTCTTCCTTGAGCTGCTGAGTGGGTTTGGCTGTGGCTTGATGCCCCTTCCCCCAACAACTCCGTCTAGCAGGAGGCTGAGGCTTCAAAACCCTGACAAAGTATGGATGACTGTCTCTGCTTCATTCCTTGTCTCAAACTCTTTTGGTGTCTGTTTTTTTCCCCTCTTCCTCCCCTGGGGTTGAAGCAGCTGTCCAGAGACCCCACCATGACTCATTCTCTCCTCTTCCTCCTCCCTCTCACCCCTATGTTAACCCCACCCTTCCCAGTCCAGTGGAGTAGTACTGAGTCTCTGCAGATAGGATAAGCTTTCTTTTTCAGCTGGACAGGTTGCTGGGGCTTTAAGACCCCAGTATCATTGTGGCTCCTGGGCCTCACCCTTCCCCAGACCTAGGCCTTTCTACTCTTCCCATCCTCACCCTGGAAAGCTGGAGGGCAGACAAAGCTCATAAGCTTCTGAAATTTTCATTTTTAAGTTTTTTTTAGTGTCCTTGTTTCAGAGGGTAGTAAAGAGACAGCCTGCTTTCCTCAACACAGTCTCGTACTTCTCTTCTGTTAGCCCAGCAGGGTCATGCTCCCTCGTTCAACTGATCTTTCTCCAAAAGAAAAAGAGGTACATAGTCCTCAAGGTTCATGGATGCCTGAGTTCCGACCCCGTACCACCTTGCAGGTTTCCCAACCGCTTCAAGTCATTCATGGATGGATAAGAGGAACTGACAGTGACCTTCCCTCTGTAAGCACCTCCTTTCAACTATGGAGGAAAGCTTGCTACCCCTGGTTGTGACCTCTAACCCCAGGCCCTTTAACCAACAACTACCAGAACCTCCAGACCCAAGATGTGTCTTGGAACCTCAGAGCAGTCCTGAATTGGCACCTGCCCTGGTGTGTGCCCTTTGCTGCTGCTTTGGAATCATCTACTGCTGCTTCGGTGAGGCCAGGGCCAGGATATAGAAAGGGGTGGGGGGGCAGCTGTCACCCTCCAGAATGATGCCAACTTTCTCCATTGCTTCTGGGCCATTGCCACTCCTCTATCAGGGGATGCCTACTTTCAGGGTGCCCATACTTCTCTTGTCAGAACCTCTTCTTGCCATCCCCCATGCCTATGCCCTCTGGCTCTGGCCCATGACATCTATCATTTGCCTTCCTCTTGCCTCCTACCTCAAAACTCTGCTCCTAAATTAGTCTCCATGTTTAAGGTTTCATCACCCTTCCCCTATAACCTGAATCAGCCTGCTGATTTCTTCCCATCTGCCATTCCTGGAAGGAGTAGACATTCTTTCCTCACAGCACCCATCCCCTCACAGTTCCTGAAATGCCCCCTTGCTCTTCCTGAGATCATCCCTTTCTGCATTTCGCCTTGAGGTCCCTTGGTGTGCTGCACCTGTCTTCTGTTCCTCTGGGCAGCTTCTGCTCTCCCTCCCAGTTCCTCAGAGCCATCCCTGTGGACCCTCCCCCTGTTTCTCTCTCTCATTGCCTCCTACCTCCCTTCTTAGGCTACCGCTGCTTCAAGGCAGTGATGTTTCTCTCGGGCCTGCTATCAGGAGCACTGGTGATCTTCCTACTGTGCCATAAGGAGCAAGTGCTGGAGACACAGCTGAGCCTGGAGGTGAGCGCAGGCATCGCGCTGGGCATCGGATTCCTCTGTGGCCTGGTCACCATGCTGGTTCGCAGTGTCGGTCTCTTCCTGACTGGTCTCCTGCTAGGCCTGACCCTGGGTGCTGGGGTCCTGCTGGGAACTGAGCCCATCTACCAACCACCTTCAGCCTGGGTGCCAGCTGGGAGCCTGGTGGGGCTGGCACTGCTGGGAGCCCTGCTCACACTTCGGTGGCCACGCCCATTTACAATTCTGGGCACAGCCCTGCTGGGTGCCGCAGTACTAGTGGCCTGTGCTGACTACTTTCTGGAGGGGCTGGCACTGGGCAGTCGACTAGGCCAACGCCTGCAGGCACTTCCAGGCCTTCCTCCTCTCTGCTGGTATAGCTGGGTCTTGCTGGGGGCCTGGCCTGCCCTGGGGGCCATTGGGGCCCTGGCCCAGTGGAAGCTCATGGCTGAGGAAGATGGAGGCCACGCCAATGGTGAGTTAGTGCTGTGGTACAGAAGCTACCAACCTGTGTCCACTCATGTCTTCAGTTCTCAGGCTTGAGAAGGAAAAAGAGAAAAATACCCTTGAGGCAGGAAGGCAGGGATGTCCAAGGTAAGTGGGGCAGGGCATCGAAAGAAAATTAAAGCTGGAGGAGCCAAAGAAGATCTGGGTAAGAATGAGAGAAATTTTGGGAGAAGCAGGAAGAATCATTGGGAACTATTATGGAAAAAAGGAGGAACTCTGGGAAGTCCAGGAGGAAAGGGTAGGAAGATTCCAGAGAAGAATTTCTTTTGAAATGACTAAGGGGAAGATGAGGCTTGAGAGAACCATACCAGAGAGGTCAAATGGGTTTCTCTAGTGTGGAAGTGTGTTTGTGGGTGGGGTTCGGGGTCTAAAGAGGCCTCCCTGAGTCCATATTGACCTCTCCCAAGCAGTGGTCTTAAGTCGCCAGCGAAGGCATCTCCATCTCCTTCGGATGCGTCAGCAGGAGGCCAAGTGGCACCGGACCCACCCTGGGGTGGGGCTCTGTGAAGGCAGCTACCGGCGCCAGCTTCCCCCCACCGCCCGGAGCCCTGCTGACAGTCTGGCTCCAGTGAGTGGGGCAGACACTCTGAGGGAATGGGGCAGAGGGCGCATGGGGATGGTCAGTTTGGGAGGGGGCCTCTGATCCAAGCTTTGTGCCCTCCAGAGCTTTCTTCAGAGCCTACGAGAGCGCCAACTGGGGCCACGCACCCAGGCCACAGCTCCCCCTACCATCCTGGACCTGGATTCTGACTGTGGTTCCACAATACCCCTCACCACACCTTCTGATTCCATCCAGACCCGAGCCTAAACCTCTACTGATACTCCCACACCTAGCAAGGGGTCTGGGAACAGGAGAAGAGCAGGGCCTGAGCTCACAGAACCCACATACAAAATTCTTCATTTCTTGGACTTGGGGATAGGATCTGTGCTCCAAACTAGCCCAGCTCTACAGAAATCTGTTTCAGAGACAGATAGAAAGGAATGTTGAGGGGAAGGGGGAGAAAAGGAAGTATGAATACCTACTTCTGTCCAATACTAGAGGTGCCTTGGTCCCCAAATAAACTGGCTCCAATTCCCCCCAAACCATAGAGGGCTTTTTTCCAAATTGCGTCTTTTATACTACCCACCTCAGTGTGCCTCTCAATGGTAAAATAAGGGGAGTTTTTGTTTTGTTTTGTTTTGTTTTTGTAGGACCTATAGAAAATCAGCACTTGATAGCTTTTTTATGGGGAGAAGGGCACAACTGATCCCCAATCTCCAAGTCCCACATTAGGGAGCATTTGGATTTCTGGTTAACTTATCCCCTGGGCCCCAAAGGCTTGAACCCCTTTCTCCTACCTCAGTTGGGAACACTATCCTCCACGATGCTTCCCCTGCTCTTCTACTTAACCTGGGCAAGTCTCAAGGCAGTGCCTGGTTCAGAGCCTGACCTCCTAAAAGCTGGCTTCTTGCTCCGAGGAGTGAGCATTGGCCCACATGCCAGAGTCTTGCCCATTGGCCCAAAGCAGCCTGGTCTTCGGGACTGTATGGGAGACAAGTGCCTTCTCAGCCCCTCACTGTGGGTGATACTAATTTCCTCCTTAACCAGAATTTTGCCCCAGCCGCTAACCCACTCTAACACTTCCTGCCTTCAGCACTCCTTTGCCCAAGGCCCGTTCCCTTGTTCCGTGAGCAGCAAGAAGGAGGGTATATCCCTCCCCTTGGCAGCAAAGCTGATGGGAGGGAGAAAGAACATAAGAGCCTGTGAATAAAATGGCACTAAATACTGAACCAGGAAGTCTGGCCTCTGTGTTACTGTTCTTTTCTCTCTCTGCCCCTCAAAATAAAAAACCATATTGACAAAGCCTCTATCCCCTAAAGATCTCATAGAGGTCCCCATATCAGTCTGGGTTACCATAAGAATTTTGTGTAGTACACAAAGCCAGATCTGCCAATCACTCCTCTCTTAAGAACATGGAATTAACCTTAAGCCAAACGTGCCAGACACTGTGCTGGGTACTTCACGTATAGTATCGCATTTAATGCAACAACCCTGCAGGATTGGTATTAACCTTATTTTGCAAACGAGGAATCCGAGGCTCAAAGAGGCTGATTAACTTGCCCAAAGTCATAAACAAGTAAATGTGATCCTCAGGAATTCCAAAGCCCTTCCTCATTTTACTGGCCAAGCTGTTCTTTCGTGTTCTATCTAGGAAGAATAGGACCCAGGCTTCCAGCCGCCCAGCTGTTGCCTTCTGTCAGCTAAAGATCTGCTTGACACCTTTCCTCTACCATTGTCCTCCAGACAGTATATGATGCCGTTGGAAGTGCTATCTAGGACAGCCTGGAAATGGAGAGGTTCTACCCAGAGTCAGCGAGGCATTGCCCAGGAGGGAGAGAACACAGGAGAGCTGGGGACCTTTAGAGTCCTATGGTCTACAAAGAAAAAAAAAAGAGCAGTCTAAGGGACTTCTCCTGCCGCAGCTCCTGCATAATCCTAGTGAGCAGACATTTGATTCAGACATTAGGCCACTGGGAGGTGACGTTACCAGGAAATGGCAAGGTGGTGCCTGTGACTGAGGCAGTACTGTCCAAGATTGTGTCCACGGGGGAGTGATCAGTGTTCAGCATGTTGTCTGTAGGTGAGGAAGTGGTATCAAAGTTTGTGCCACTGGCTGAAGCAGTAGTGTCCTCACCCGACGATGGGGTGATATCTGGGTTCTGGGAATGACAGTGCATCCAGTTCTGGGCGACATCCTTGGGATAGCCTTTCTCTACTCGAAGCTGCCAGTTGAGACGCCAGTAGTGTTTGCCCTTGAAGAAGTAGACACGGCCGTCCCGCCAACTCATAGCAGCCGAGGGCTGGTCTGGCACTCCAGAGAACAATCCCTTGATTGGTTTGGGGTAGCGACTGAAGTCAGTTCGGGCCAACTCGTCCCACTGCCAGTACCCTGAACCCTGGGTGTGAGGTAGGGGGGCAGAGGAGAGAAGAGAAGACTGAGGAGAGATCTTAGGGACCTGCAGAGATCTGCCCCAGCCTACTCCAGCAGCAAAAGAGCAAGACTTTTCTTCTCAGTTTGAGGTAGCCCACCCTCTACACCTCACCCTGAGAAGGGATTTGCCCTTCCTTTGAATGCTTTACCTTAAAGAGGAACACCTTTTGATTGAGAGGCCAATAAAGAGCTGCATCCAGGTTGGGTTCTACCTTATTCAGCTTCTTGGGGAAGCCAGGAGACAACTTGAAATTAATGTAGCGCCATACCTTGTCTCCTAAGAGCATGTTGGAAAAGAACAAGTCACCTCTGTCCTCAGGTGATAGCTTTTGGTCCC
Source organism: Tamandua tetradactyla (assembly GCF_023851605.1). Classification (NCBI taxonomy): domain Eukaryota; kingdom Metazoa; phylum Chordata; class Mammalia; order Pilosa; family Myrmecophagidae; genus Tamandua; species Tamandua tetradactyla. Next base: position 122,833,440 of record NC_135333.1, read on the forward strand.
TCCATTCCTGCAATGAAACTTTCAGAAATGTTTCATTGCTATTCCTCCCCCACCCCCTTATGTCTTCTTTGAGACTGAGACTAGGCTCTCCCCCCAAGAAAGACACTGTAACCAGCCCCCTTACCCTTAAAGAAGTGAATCCATTGTGTTCGAGGAGAATAGACAGCAGCATCCAGGTTTCCTGGGAGGCCCTCCCAAAGGGCAGACACTCTGAACAAGGGACCCAGCCCTGAATCTGTCACAGTCCACACATAATCTCCCTTGAAGGCATAGGTCTTTCCACGGGGCCCTAAGAGTTAAAGTATGTCAACAAGTAAGAAAAAGACAGGGGTCAAACGAAAACTCTTGGATGTCACAAGCAAGCTGATAATTTGCCCTCATCCCACTGACTGACTCATCAAAAATTCATTCCATTTTAATTCAAAGAGAAGACTAGGGGTTGAGGAGGAGGACCCAGTGCTCAGCCTCTCCTTTGTTGCTTAGAGCAATTCAACTCTGGTCTATTAAAAAAAACAAAAGCCCTACAGGTAGCTGGATCTCCTTAGGGACCTCACCTCTGCCCAAGTGGGTTCCAAATTGTCCTTCCAAAGGGGTGCAGTTCTCTGACTAACAGGCATTCTGGTTAATATCGTTTTCTCCATTTTGCTGTAATTCTAGACATGCTTTAGTGGCCTTTTAGAGTGACAACCAAGGTAATTGCCTGCCTGACCCACCTTTAATTTGGCCCTGACTCCCCCCACCCCACTCCAAGCCACATGTCTCCTTCCATAATCATCACCGCTCGCTTAGGGTTTAACCTCCATTGCTTGTGCTGAGGTCCCACATAATTTCCATTTGTCAGGGGGCTGCACCCCCTGCCTGCCTATCATCTGGGGAGGGGAAGGGACTCACCCAGCATCATGGCATCCAGTTCACCACTGCAAGGCTTCGGCATGAGGCTGGGTTCCGTGGGCACGGGGGGTACAGTGGACAGCTCCAACTCTTCTTCCTCATCCCCTGTCTCTGGGGTCTTCTTGCCTGCAAGGTGAAGAATTGCTGCTCAGGGAGAGAACTCATAGCACCTGGCCTCCCGACTCATTTACTCTAATTTCTGCTCAGAGGTTCCATAGAGAAGGAAAAGAAAATCCTAGAATTTCCCTTGCTGCTAGTAAAGGCCATATTGATCTCAGCAGGACACAAGTTTTAGTTTTAAGGGGCACCAGATCAGATCAGAGAAAGGAGGCTTGCTGGAATGCGTATTCTCCCTTCCTAAGAATGGGAATTAGGAAAGAGAGACCTGGAAGGAAGATTAGACATGGAAGAATCAGGGAGAAGCACTCCTGCAAATGAAGATGCCTGAATAACTCAGCAACAGGAGAAAAAAGCCAAACGATTTCCCTTCATGGAAGCTAGACCTATCTCTTCAGGCCTGAAGAGATGGTGGTCAGACTGACTGACCCTCTTACTCACTAGGAGAAAGGACTGACCATAGAGAGCCTGGATCCCTGCCACGTCATCCGGGTGCAGCTTGAAGTGGGGTCTGTAGCCAGCATAGACAGGAGCCATGAGGGCCTGGGTATATCGGGAGTGCCCAAGCCCCAGGGCATGGCCCAGTTCGTGGGCTGCAATGATGCGCAGATTCACCCCCCTGTAGGTCCCCTCAGTCCAGAGCTCATCCTCATCAAAGTGCACGCTGCCCAGCTCTGGGATGTCGGCATGAGCCAGGACCCTCCCTGGAAAAAGGCAAAGGAAGACAGGAAGGAGGTCAGAGGCCACTATGCTGGAGCATCCCCTACCTGTTTAAGGGAATTACTTACTCCACTCCCTTAAAATTCCCCTGTCTCTTGCATATCTCTTCCCTTTCTGAGACCCTGTCCTCACCCAGTTTTTCCAGTGATGCCTGTTATTCTGTTCTTTTGCCTCCCTAGTCACTCATTCTTCTCTATACTGACCTTCCTGTGGTGTGCTTTGGGTAGGGGAACTTAAGCCAGGGAAGGAGACATAAACTCCATAGAGGAGACTTGATGAGCCCCTGGTAGGTGACCAGCTGCTTCTTAGGGAATGCTAGGAGACATATAGAGTGTAGGGGGTAGATGGGCATAGGGGGAAGCCTGAACATTAAGTTTCCAGAGTCACAGCCTCAAGAGGACAGAGTAATCTCAGATCTGTGAGGTGGGAGCTGAGAGTACGTGCCTACCTGGCCCATCAAAGGTACTGGAGCAGTACGGGCTTTGGCGGCCGTGGAAGGAGAGACGGATGTCTGCCCAACCAGCCCGCACCTCCCGAAAGGTCAGGGGGGCCACATTGCTCCAGTACTGGAAGGCTCGAAGCAGGGCTGCCCTGGCTGTGTGTGGTGGGAGGGTAGAGGGCAGGTTCAAGATGCGGAAGGTCAGATTCTTCTTCCTCCAGCGTCCTGGTTATTGAGCCATAAAACAGATAAGAAACACAGACCCTCCTGTCATCCCCAGGGTTGATCATTCATTTATCGTTGAACTGGTCCAGGCTGTCCCTATGCCAACTGTTCTCCAAAGCCTCACCTCTCCCTCCCTTTCCCAAGCTCAGGTCTCACCAAGCAGCAGGTATTTAAGGGTCTTCTGGTTGAAGGGATCCTCCAGACCACAGCGGGGCTGCCTCATGCGGACCCTTGTGGCATCGTCCAGCTGACCTGAGACTGGCAGCTCAGACACTTCCTGAAAAGTTCTGAAAGAAGGGAGAGGTTTGATTGAGCAGGGTATTGACCAAGATGGGGGATTCTGAAATGACTGGGAACTGGGGATAACTCTTTGTCCGATGACTGCTCAAGATGGTGACTGAGAATGGCACAAAATTTCTAAGGCTGATGAGGTCACTTCAGCCACCAGTCCTCATGACTGGGACTTTCTCTAGTGTTCTGCAGAAATAGTGATTTTCCAACTTCGCCTCCCCCTCCTCAGTCTCTTTTACTTGGGTAAGGTTACCCTCAGGTATAACCTTCCTCCCCTATTGCAATTTCTAAACTTCTGCTCTGGGAAAATGAATCCTACCAATCCCTTCTGTAGCCTCCGCTCTGGAGGCTCTGTGACCAGTGCTCTCGCCTGAGGATCTGTCCTCCCTCAGCCTTCTCCTCTCCTAACTGGACTCCCCTCCCAGCTCAGCATGTGCTAGGGTTGTTTCATCCATCAACCACCACATACTATGGCCATGGCCTATGGACTTTTCAAGGAATTGTGGACATGTCTATGCACAAAAAGAAAAACAATCCATTACATCCAAAATATGAAAAGAAAACTACAAAATAAAAATAAATGTGTTGAATTAAATGTACATAAAAGAGAAAATCATGTCAACAACTCAAATCCAACTCAACTCAACTTACAGTTTTACATATAAATTATACCTCATGCATTATGATTAAATATTAGTATTTTGTGTTAGTATATTGGATAAGACGTGGGGTGGAACCTCTAAAGGAGTGCTCCCAAGGAGAGCCTTGGAAGATCCAATGACTGTGTTCTTCATCCTTGAATCCCCATCTCACCCTGTGCCCCACCATCCAAACAATTATAAGTACAGAGACTCAAGTCAGGCAGAAGTGGATCTGGGAAGAAGGGATAAGTAAAGGGAAAGATGACTTTGAGACCTCAACCCCAAAGGTATGTGCCTTTTGACCACTCACCTCAGAGCTTCTGTGATTTCTTCTGGCCTGAAGTCATCAGGTCCTTCTAGAGGCTTCTGTAGGTACCCATATTGTAGTAGGTAATCCTATGATGGAGGTGGGAATAAGCAGAGTAAAAAGACGGCCAACTCAGGGTGAAGCTCCTAAGTGGTCTAACAGGCAATCAGGATAGGAGGGGACTAGACATGGAGGGTCAAAGGAGCTGCAAACCAGCAAATAGGCTCAGTTGGAACATGGGTAAGAATGAGGAGAGTGGCCAGGGATAAATCACGGAGTAAAGGAATGAAGGAAAAGGAGCAGGATGAAGATCAGGAGAGAGGTTTGGATGGGAATATGGAGCAGTACTCCCTTCCCACCCCTTTGCCCAGGTTCTCCTTTCCCTGGGGACTCACCACTGCTGCTTCTTTCTCTGCAGGTCCCAGGGCCCGGCACAAGACTGTCATGGGAAGTAAGAAGCCCAGCCATAGCTGCTGCCAGTTCATGGCCTCACCAGGCAGGAGCTCCAGAGGCTGTCTATGCCTCTGCCCTGAGATTTCTGGGAGGTTAGGGAAGCAGGGCTAGGCAGAGACTCTTACCTCTAGTTCCTTTCACTATCCAGCCTCTGGTCCTCTTTATACAATTTCAGCTCAGAGGAATTGGGGGGAGTTGCAGGGGGAGGTGACTCAGCCCAGAGATATGTTGCAATTCGCCATTAACTCCTGTCCTACCAGACAGTGGAGGTCAAGAAAAGCCCCCATACAAATGAAATCAGAAAGAAAGACGATAAAGACTGAGATGGTATAATCTAGGAATGCCTTAGAGTGTATAATGATAGTGACTAAATGTGCAAATTTAAAAATCTTTTGCATGAGGAAGAACAAAGGAATGTTAATATTGCAGGGTGCTGAAATTAAATGGTAATTAATATTTAAAAATTTTAACTTCTGTGTGAGACTAAAGCAAAAAATGCTTTTTTGGTACAAAAATTATATTTTGACTAGTGTAGTTCTTAATATAAGTTGATTGGAAAGCTTAATTGAACAGCATAAGTACATGAACCTTGAGTAGGGCATAAGATTTTGTAGGTTTGTCCAGAGTGATTCCCCAATAAATCCCAGAGTGATTTGAACAGTGAATAAAAAAGTATTTGCAAAGACCTCTTGGGGGAATGGTAAGAAAGGGGGAAAATTCAACTTCCCCAAGTGGAGAATTGTTGATATTCTCACAAGCAGTGAGGACAACCAAAGCAATAGGCTGAGCCCCCAATCTTGAGGTTTGTTCAAATGAAACTTAACCCCAAAAGGATAGGCTAAGCCTACTTAAAATTAGGCCTAAGAGTCACCCCCAAGAGAACCTCTATTGTTGCTCAGATGTGGCCTCTCTCTCTCAGCCAACACAACAAGCAAATTCACCCTCCCCCTGTCTATGTGGGACATCCCAGGGGTGTGGACCTTCCTGGCAATATGGGACAGAAATCCTAGAATGAGCTGGGACTCAGCATCAAGGGATTGGAAAAAAACTTCTTGACCAAAAGGGGGAAGAGCAAAATGAAACAGAATCAAGAGGTTATCCTGGAGGTTTTTCTTACTCATTAAAAAGATATTGCCTTGTTAGTTAAGATGTAATAGAGAGGCTGGAGGAAACTGCCTGAAAATGTAGAGCTGTCTTCCAGTAGCCATGTTTCTTGAAGATGATTGTATAATGATATAGCTTTCGCAATTTGACTGTGTGATTGTGAAAACCTTGTGTCTGATGCTCCTTTTATCTACCTTATCAACAGACGAGTAAAATATACGGAATAAAAATAAATAATAAAAATAAAAAATGTTTAACATTTTAACAAATGTTAAAATAAATTTAGTAGATTGAAATAATAGTAATCAATGAAAGGGAGGGATAAAGGGTATGGTATGTATGAATTTTTTTCTATTTTCTTTTTATTTCTTTTTCTGAATTGATGCAAATGTTCTAAGAAATGATCATAATGATGAATATACAACTATATGACAAAAAGAATGTTCATATTGTATGTTGACTGGTTTTATTAATAAAAATTTAAAAATTATAATAATAATAATAGTGAGCAAAAATCACACCTGGGGAAAATACATGCAAAACATCTATAGGTGGTAAGAGTCTGCTTTCGTTGCTAGCAGCAACAATGTTGAACTCTCACAAAAATCCTATGAATTAAGTGCTGCTATTATTCCATTTTAAAGATGAAGAAACTGGTGCCTCTGCTGGAATCCTCTTCCTCCGGTTTTCTTCATGATTCATACTTACGTATCAAGGAGGTAGCAGCCAAAGACCACACATCAGTGTGCTTTCAGACTTGCACTGTTAACCACTACTCCACGATGGCCTTATAGAAACCAGGAACATCAGCATGGAACAGGAGGCAAGAATATTGGATTCAAGAACATAGTAGAAAAGGAATCACACCCCTGTCAGCTCTCTCTCAATCCTCCATTGCCTCAAGTCTTTGGGAGATAAAGAATGAGTTAGGGAGTTTCAGCACAACAGGAAGAAGACAGAGAAATGCTGATTTGTGAATCTTATTATACTGCAACTTTTCCATTAAGTTGATGGGGCTTGGAAAACACTTGAAAATACGAAAAAATAAAATATTGGTCTCGTCTAAAAAAAAAAAGTAAGTTTGTGCTTGTTGTTATATTTTTTAAAAATTAATACATTTTAAAAAATGCGATCCTAAAAATAAAATAAAATTAAAAAAAGAAAGAAAAGCCCCCGCCTCGCCAATCCCTCCCCCTGCCCCCATCTGAGCCCTCTTCTGGAGATGGGAATACTTTCACACTGCCCTGGGCTGGGCATCCTGACAAGATGAGAAGCAGTCCCTGGAGAGATTAGGGAGAAGGAACATAGCTATCCCCTGAAGTTGGACATTCCTATGCCCTGGGACCCTAAGAAAATCCCTTGGCTTCAACCTTCATCTCTCCCTGGGGTTTAGGATGGGAGTAAAAAATAAAAGCTAAGAGGTAGGAGATAGTTGAAGTTCTTGGGTTTCAGGTGAAGAAATCAAACGTGAGGACTCAGTTTCTTTGCACCAAAGACCAAGTGGGGATTTAAACACTTTTGAAGCCTATTTGTATTTGCTTTAAAATTCATTATTTCCAGCCTTTAATAAACTCAGAATGTATGCTGAACATTAAACTGGGGTAGAAGTTAACAGAGGCACAAAGAAGTAAAGGCCTTGGAGCCTGCCCTCAGGGAGCTTACAGACAGGGTGGAGGTACCCCAATACCCCAAATAAGGGGAACCTATGCAGGCAAGGAGTGCCCATCCTAAATGTCATGGGGCTATAGGGAAGGTTTGCTGAGAAGGCAGGATTTGAGCTAGCTAAGTGTTGGACAGGTTAAAAGAGTATTGAGGAACAGAGACAGTATAGGTCTTGAGTGAAAGTGCAGAGCCAAAAAAAGCCTGCTGTGGTAAGTAAGTTCCAAAGGGTTTCATTCACTAAGTCCCTAGTGCCTACTTTTGGGCCAACTCCATGCTTTAGAGGGTGTACTTAATAAATATTTATCAAACGAAAGACTGGTAGAGAGTCAGTTTAGAGAGGGTCTTGAATGCCAAAAGAAAGGAGAGTGGTTGGTAGTCAGTTTAGAGAGGGTCTTGAATGTTATTTGAAAAAAGAAGAAAAGCTTACACTTAAAATTATCTATTATGTGCTAGATGCTTTCTGTATCATTTCATTTAATTCTCACAACCATCCTATGAAGGAGGAATTATTCTGGCTATTTTTTACAGGAGAAAATGGATGCCCAAGAGAAGGAAACCTGCTCAAGGACTTAGAGCTTGTAACTGGCACGGCCTGTATTCACATCCCCATGCCGACTCCTTAACCCACGCTCCTTCCATACCCTACACAGACACTCAGAGCTTTGTTCTTTAGGCGGTTAGGATCCAAGGAAGGCTCCACCATCATTTACTCATCCTACAACCTGTGGATATCATTCAAATGCACAGTGAAATAAGAATAGGAATGTTCTCAGTAGGCCTCCAATTCTGTGCCCTTCCACACAGTCCATTCTGAGAGGCTCTAAGGGAAGTGCTGTCACTCTCCAGGATTGAGAGAGTGACACTCTGACTCACATCACTGCCTTCCATCATGCTGGTCCCTTGACCTACCCCACACAAGGAGAGAACCATTGGGTGACTAATTCCCAAGTGACCAGAAACAGGCAAGGAAGAACAGAGAAAATCTGACTGAAGAGTGACAGAAGGCATGACAGAGTCCATCAACAAAGTTGGTGCACCCAAGGCATGCAAGCCAAGGAACCCCAAGGACTGTGGCAAGCCAGCAAGAGAACACTCCAGGCTTTGGGAAGAAAGCGTGGCTTTGCTGATGTCGTGATTTTGTACGTCTAGCCTTCTAAGCCATGAGCTAATAAATTCCTGTTGTTAAGCCAAAGGGGAAAAAATAAGTTGGTACACCCAGAAAACAAAACTGGAGTCTGGGACCAGCTCCTGCTCAGCCTTCTGCAAGTCTCTTCCTGATCCCTTCCCTACTCCCTGCTTCTCCCACCACCCAGTCCCTGTTCTTTTGAGAAAAGGACATAGGCTAATTGAAAAAAAAATTCTGACTGAAGTTTTATTTTATTTTGAATAAAAGTTACCCATTGTGGCTCATTGCTATAAATTTGGAAAATACCAAAATAAGGTAAAAAATGAAAACCACCAGTAAATGAACCAACAAAGAACCAACAGTGACAGACTGAAGCTGGGATGCAAGAGAAAGCGATGGAACTAGAGAAGAAAATGGGAGAGGGACAGGGGCTGAGGGTGGTAGAGGAAAGAGGAGGACACAGACTGAAGAATGCAAAAGAAAGGAGTAAAGTAAGGTGAATGTGGTAGCAAGTTCCTCTCTCCCCTTAGGCACTTCGTATAATCTAAGGACAGAAAAGATGGGGGCGGGGCGGGGGAGGTGCTCAGAGTGTGTGTTAGTGTGTTAGTGAGACAATGGTGACTACCAGGAAGGGTGAAGGATGGGAACTCACTCTGACCTCAGAAGGCTATGGGAGATAGAACCCCGAACTGGCACTAAGAGCCAGGAAAGGTTTAGAATAAAATAATAAAAGCTGCCAAACAGTTTATCTCATTTAAATCTCAACAACAGAAAAGAAAATTGAGAACTGAGACTCCGGGGTCTTAAAATAGGTGGCTCCAGGTCGCCCAGTTAAGAAACAGCTCAGCTTAGGCATTATATAGATATGCCCTTTTTAGTTTATGGTGTATTAGAATGGATGGAGGGAAGTACCTGAAACTGTGGAGCCGTGTTCCAATAGCCATGTTTCCTGAAGATGATTGTATAATGATATAGCTTTCTTAACGTGACTGTGGGATTGTGAAAACCTTGTGTCTGATGCTCCTTTTATCTACGATATGGACAGATGAATAAAACATATGGATCAGAAATAAACAAATAATAGGGGGAACAAAGATTAAAATAAATTGAGTAGCTTGAAATACTAGTGGTCAATGAGAGGGAGGGGTAAGGGGTATGGCATGTATGAGTTTTTTCTTTTTTCTTTCTTTTGCTGAAGAGATGCAAATGTTGAAAAATGTGATCATGGTGATGAATATACAACTATGTGATGAAATTCTAAGAGCCATTGATTGTAACCATGTCAAGAATGTTTGTATGTCAAGAATGTTTGTATGTTTGTTTGCTGTTTATATATATATATATGCGAAGCAGCAGCACAGCCCCAGGCTCTAAAGCTATGTTTGATCTATGCACTGCGCTCTTCTCTTCGGCCTCCTAAGAATTCCCACAGACACCCAAACAAAGCCTCCTAGAGACAGTAGCTGGAGGCTGGGCATATGTGCAAGGACTGCATGACTAACTCTCTGTTCCCACAAAGGCATCAGGGCCAGTCCCCACCCCCTGAGCCAGGCTGACCCAGCTCTTTTTCCCTCCGAATTTGTCATCTCTCACTGGGGAAGATACCGGAATGCGTGCAAAGGGTTAGGTCATGTGGCCTGCCTGCCCCCAAAAGAGAACTTGAATTTGAGGAAAAGAACTCCTGGGTTCTTTGACTTCTTTGCTGGCTCCCCTCCCGCAACCTGGTTTGTTTCTCTGCCTACAAATGGTGGCAGAAGACCGTGTTGAGTAATAATTGTAATTGAAGTATTTCCAGCTATAGCAGGAGGGAATCAGTTAGACTTCTCAGAGTATTTCCTAATGGCTAGGGGCCACGGGAATATGGAGAGAGGGCAAAGGTTTTGTCTCTAAGCCTAGGAGAGGCCAATCTCTCAGAAACTTTGCCCACTACCTCTGACAGCCACCCTTACCCAGTAGAGGGGGATGTGGGTGGGAATCGAGCAATGGGGTGGCCTGGAGGACTGCCTGTATATAAAGGGCCAGTCTGGGGGCCTGGAACTGGAAACTGAAGGTGAGGAAACTCTAAGTTGTAGCAAAGCTAGGGGCCACTGGGACACCTCTTGACTTAAGGAAACGTAGGAGGGGGCGGTGGTAGCCTCTGGCTTGTTTTTCCCCCAGAGCCCTGTGGGAGTCAGGAAAGTGCAGCTTTCCTTGGCCGAATGGAGCTGAACTCTCCAAGCTGTTGCCCTGGAAACCCCTGTTTTTAAGAGAGCCCCCACCCTCATCCTTACACACACACGCAATTAGTCATGAGTTCCTTGAAGCCAAATGGGAAGTAACTGCCAGGACTGTGCACAGCTGGAACTGGTTAGTGACCAGGGAAGTAGGAGGGGTTTAGGGATGGCTTAGGGACTGGGCCAGCACATTCTGTTCCCACCATGCTCCAAACTTCCTCAACCCCAATTATGAAAACTTCATGGCTTTCCCACACCTTGCACAAGCACCCACTGGGACACTTACCTGAATCCACTTTGCTGAAAAGTCATCAGACCCAAATCCTGAAGCTCTTCAGTTCCTGCCAGACTATGAAGGAGACCAAGATCTTTTCCCCTGCTCTGAGTTACAGAAAGAGGTATTAACCCTCACTCTTCCCCTGGAAATTGCTGGAGGCTTCTGCTGAAGGTCCCAATATAAGCATCATGCCTGTTGCATGAAGGAATGACTTCTAGCCCCTGGAAGGGGTGGGGTGCAGAGGAATAAAGAATTTAGGTTTTATCTTGGCATCTGGCATCTGGCACAGTAGAGGAATGGGGGCAAGAAAGGAGGTTTTACTTCTTTGGGGAATGTCAGCCTTTTTCTTAATGAAAACCAAACTGATTTTTATTATGTTTCCCAAGGGAAGTAGGATGTGGGTGAGCATTTTGGCTTCCTGTCCTTACTCTAAGACCCCAGGAAATAGATCTGCCCTAGAGTTTGGGATCTGTTATGGGCCTGGACAGTCTACCTTTGGCTCCCTTTTTTGTTGGCAAGAGGGTTTGCTGGGGGGTTGGCAAGGGAAGGAATGCACTGCTGAGTTCCCCTTTTGAAAAGGGGGAGGAGAGCTGGGAAAGACGTAATTTTTTCTGCTAAACCAGCAACTCCAAACAGGACCGCTGGGGTGAGAAAGCTGCTCATGAAGGCAGGGAGGCATTGCCCCTGAGTTACTTAAGAAAAGACAGTAGGTGTTCAATGTGGTTTTTTTGTATTGAATTTATTAATTTGACAATTAGGGAAAAGTTAACGCTGTGCACAAGTATATCCTGCACATAGTGGGTAACAGAATGCTAAAGGATTTTAAAAAGCCAAAAGGGTACAATTCCAGCTTGAGCTGCATGCAGCTTGGCATAATGAACACTGCCTCTCAGCTGCAAAAGTTTTTGAAACGGGAAATAGGAAAAGATACCCAAGAAATTGTTGATCCTAAGGTAGACCATATTTTCAGTAGTTTTGTCCAAAACATATTTCTAAGTATGGGTGCTTGCCTGCTACCCATTTTTTTTTTAAGATTCCATATTGTATTTGCATACTTGAGTATGTTTTATCATGACTAATGCTTCCTTTTAAAAAATTAAGATGCTATGGCTGAGAGATTCCAAACAGAGTCGAAAGGTTATCCTGGAGGTTACTATTGCTCATTAAGTAGATATCACCTTGTTATTCAAGATGTAGTGGAGAGGCTGGAGGGAACTGCCTGAAAATGTAGAGCTGTGTTCCAGTAGCCATGTTTCTTGATGATGATTGTATAATGATATAGCTTTCACAATGTTACTGTGTGATTGTGAAAACCTTGTGTCTGATGCTCCTTTTATCTACCATGTCAACAGATGAGTAGAACATATGGAATAAAAATAAGGAATAGGGGGAACAAATATTAAAATAAATTTAGTTTGAAATGCTAGTGATAAATGAAAGTGAAGGGTAAGGGGTATGGTATGTATAATCTTTTTTTTCTGTTATCATTTTACTTCTTTTTTGGTTATCTTTTTATTTCTTTTTCTGAATTGATGCAAATGTTCTAAGAAATGATGAATATGCAACTATGTGATGATATTGAGAATTACTGATTATATATGTAGAATGGAATGATACGTTAATGTTTTTGTTTGTTTGTTCTTAATTTTTTTTAATTAATAAATAAATTTTAAAAAATAGCAACAACAATAATAATACCCAGGTCTCTATCTGAGACTCTATAAATAACGTTTCACTCACTAAGTTTATTTTTCAGAAAACTATAACCTATAGATGGCTCCTAGGCCAGTTAAGTCCTGAAATCCAGAGTTACTAGTCTCTCCAAGAGCATCAGCTGCTTGCATCCCACTGCTTCATAATATCAACACCCGTTTTCAACATGAAATAGTTACAACGGCCATTGCCCAAATATCCCTGAAGAGTGGAAGAAGGATCAAAGTAGAAGGAAGAGTTTATCAGAGAAGACGGGATTTAACAAATGAGTATGACTACTGAATCATTACATTGCTATTTCTTTTTAGTCTCCAGTATCTTAGAGCAGCTAAAAGGAAAATGGTGGAACTTGAACCCATACCGTACTTTGAAATTTGTTCTAAGACTACCTGATAAAATGTACTTTGACATTGATCACTTTTTTATACATATTACACAATAAAAATGTTTTAAAAAAATTAAGATGCTACCTAACGGTCTGTCTACTTTCAAAAAGGAAGCTGGATATTGACAGAATAAGCGCATACTGGGAAAAAAGATATGAGGGATCTTTTGAAACCAAGAGCTGGAACAGGCAGAAAAATATTCAGTTGATCACTGGCTGTGCCAGTTTGAAACTTGTGTACCCCAGAAAAGCCATGTCCTTTAATCTTCATTTAATATTGCTGGCTGGGAGCTTTTGGCTTGTTCCCATGGAGATGCGACTCCCACATTGTGGGTATTGACTTTTGATTAGAGAGAGTTGTGACTCCGCCCATTCCAGATGGAATCCTTTAAAAGAGGAAACATTTTGGAGAAAGTTCCTTTTTTAGAGCCACAAAAATGACGAGAGCCAGAGCCCACACCTCCAGAGATCTTTGAAGATGAAGAAGGAATGTGTACCCAGGGGACTTCATGAAACAAGAAACTTGGAGAGAAAGCTAGCAAATGCCATGTTCGCCATGTGCCTTTCCAGTTGAGAAACTCTGAACTTCATTGGCCTTTCTTGTGCTATGGTAACCTCTTCTTGGTCCCTTAATTTGGACATTTTTATAGACTTGCTTTAGCTGGGACACTTTCACGACCTTAGATCTGTAAACTGGCAACTTATTAAATTCCCCTTTTTAAAAGGCCATGCTATTTCTGGTACATCGCATTCTGACAGTAAGCAAACTAGAACGCTGACCATAAGGCTGGCTACAGTGGCCACTGACCAAAGTAGCCATAGTGGTCAGCAAGATCAGAAAGAACTGATCAGTAAGGCTTTCAACCCTCCACCATGAGGCTAGTTGCAAAAAGAGAGTAAAAGAGAAACAAGGGCAAAGAGCAGTCATGTTGGGGAACTGAAATAGCATAGGGAAACTAAATCCAGCATGGCTTAAGGTCATATACTAAGGGCAAAGTATAAGAATTGTTTTCTGACTAGACAGACAGAGTGTACCATTGCAAATATAAGGAATGAGTATTGACAAAAATTGTATCCAGGCTGTCATTCATTGCTTCACTTAGCCATGCAACACACATTTATTGATTCTGTCAATATTTCTTAAACATTTCTAACAAAATGTCCCAGGTAGGTGATAAGAATATATGTTTAAAGGGGGTAGAGGTATATGCGCATAGCTATTGTTATTTCTTTGGGGGTATTTGTCAGTCTCAAAATGACTACCCTTCTCTGTCCTCTTTCCACAGGGTAAAATGGGTGGTTTTCAGTAGCCATTTTTATACTGTGCGAAACTGCCCTCCTGCCCTTCTGTAGTGCTAGTTGAATCAGAGATGGACACCTATGCCACACATATTGCCTGCCTACCCTCTCTCCCCCAGGAATTTGGAATTGGGTCTGGAAAAGAAATGTTAGTCTCTTAAGCTGACTTGATCTAAAACATGTAAGGCTCAGGCATTGAATTGTGGCCATTTTTTCTCTCTGGGAACCAGAGGAAACCTGTCTGCTAGGAGAGAAACCCAAAGCAGAAAGAGATTAGATGAGAGGAGAGACAGGAAGAACATACCTGGGTTCGTGGTTCATGGTAGCATCTCTCTGCTGGTTCCAAAAGGCTAGTATTACTCTTGCTCTTGAGTCTATCCAACACTGCAGTCGGTTGAATAATGTGAATAGAGCACTCTGCATGGCAAAAGGGACTTTGCAGATGTGATTATATAGAGAATTTGAGATGGAGAGATTATCCTGAGTTATCCACTGGGACCAATGTCATCACAAAGGCCCTTATTAGGGGGAAGCAGAGGCCCAGGCGGCTCCAAAGGCAGCTTGCTTCCAGGACTTTACCAGGAACTGTCTGGGGGGTATGTGAGGACACGCCTGGGGACCATATGCTGGACAGGGTTGGGGAGGAAGGTCAGCTTTCCGCCGTCACCCGAGAACACCACAAGCTATCGTCTGTTCCCTAGAGATGAAACTTCCTCAGCAAATGATATAGTCCATGCAAAAGCAGATTGAGGAATATCTTGGCAGAACAGAATTTTCTACCATTTTCCCAGTGAATTGACCCAGAACTCATTTTCAGGAAAACGGCTTCCCTCAAAATGATAAAATAATGAAATGAGAAATTTCGACATTTTTTGTTTGTGTGGTAAAATGAGGAATTTGAAGAAAAAGAAGTGTTTACATTTTTGTTAATGTGTATTTTTCTACCCCTTGTAATAGGATACAGTCTCTTCATGAGTGAACACGATTACTGTTCCCAGAGTAATGAAAATGGCCCACAAAATGACATTTGTTCCTAACCTGATGGGTCTATCACCAGGGTAATGCTGCTACAGAAATGGAAAGCATTGTGTCTCAAATTGTGAAGTTGATGTCCCTTGAGAGACTGATTCCATCCAGAAAAAGCCAAGATGGTCTAAGGAAAATAGAAATAGGAACATATTTTGTCTTCCTCTTGCAAATCTGGGCTGTCTACCAAATGTTGAAATTTTCCTTTACAAAGCTGTTGTACCAACCTGCAAGGAGAAAATACATGTGATTTAACCTTGTCATAAATTTAGTGAGAAAGTATATTCTGATTGCAAAAACTTGGATACTTTTGGTACTGTTGGCCTGTGGAACTCGAATATGACAGATTACAATACTGTGCTGAGATGGTCCTGTAACTTTTGATCCACCCACTAAGTTTCTTGGCCCTCAGAAGAAAACAGAACAAGTCTGAAGAGAGACTGGATTTTGGTATCTAAGACACCTCAAGATCTCTAGGGGAGCAAGGCTATAAGTTTCTGGGAATTTACCATTAATCAATGTGAGTTGAAAAACAAAAGACAGAGTGAAGTTATAGAACTGGGGACTGATTCAAAGTATTCAGGATACTTTTAGTTGAAATGGGGATGTATTAACCAGACAGAGCCTAAAATTAGGCTGCTTGGGCATTTAGATTATTTTTCCAGGACTTGTTGCCTCCTCTAAGGGGGATGGAAGGGGGGTACAGCCCAAGCCATAATGGTCCAGTTGGGATATTAAATCTCATTTTCATGTGCCCCATTGTGAGTTGGGCATTCCTGGCCCAACAGCTTGCTGACTCTTGACCATTCCTCAGGCTCTGCTGCTAACACGGAGGAAGATTGCTCTCCAGTGGGATCCAGAGCTAGTTAAAGGTAGGAGTTCTACAACGGAAATCTATCTCTGTGGATGCCTCAGTCTCCTTTTCTGTCTTGGATGGTGTGCAGTAAAGAAATAACCTTATCCCAAGAAAAGTTTGGACTTTTGCCCTTAGCTTCTGGG
Organism: Tamandua tetradactyla; assembly: GCF_023851605.1. Taxonomy (NCBI): domain Eukaryota; kingdom Metazoa; phylum Chordata; class Mammalia; order Pilosa; family Myrmecophagidae; genus Tamandua; species Tamandua tetradactyla. Next base: position 122,849,328 of record NC_135333.1, read on the forward strand.
AGATAACCTCTAAGCCCTTGTAATACTCTTCTTGATAAGTGTTTACCTGCGGGCCTTGAAAATGTTCAAATTAAGGCATTCAGAGAAAGATACTTTGACTCTGGAGAAAGACCGATGTCTGTCACGTGGGAAAGCACATGGCTGGCATCTGCTGGTCTGTGTTCTCAACTCCTTTGCTTCTAGCTCTTCATTCCAGTAACTTCCTCTCACTTCCTAAGTGTCTTCGGGTCCACATTTAGCTGCTCCAGGGCAAAACTCAGAGTTTTATCTCTTAGTTTAGCATCTCCTGGGGCTGGAGACTTCTCTTCAGGTTCTGGCAATTTCTGCGAGTCTTTGCTTAACACCTGGGCTATTTCTGTCTCGCTCTCCAAAAGTTTCTGTCAGCACTCCAAGCATCGGACAGCACCCAGACTCTCTGCCATCTCTCGGCACGTGCTCAACACTCAGAATAATGGGGTGATCATCAGGCTTCCCCTAATCTCTGGGGTATGTGCTCCACCTTCTCCAAGGCCTGAGGTAGCAAAATTCTTCCTGAAAATGGAGGTGGAAGGCCTGCTCTCTGCCACCTTTTCCACATGGATGGGTAGGTCTGCTCTCCTGGTGCGATTTTTTGGAGACCTTAGCTTCCATGACTCTGTCTTCGAAGTAATTTTTCCTTCAATTTGCTCCCTTTTTTTCCCCTTTTAGTCTAGACTGGCAGTAGTTCCATTTATATAGGTCTCGGAAGAAAATTGTCAGTTTTCCACGCAGTACACAGATCAGGGAATAGGGCCTTCCATAAATCCATTCCGGATAACTCCATTTCCAATTCTCACTTTTTTCTGAAATGCTGCTTGATTCCATGTCTGGTTAAATCCTCATGTCAGGGAGGGAGGGGGAAGATGGCAGCTTAGTGAAGTGTGGAATCTAGTTCATCCTCCAGAGCAGCTAGTAAATAGCCAGAAACAATACAGAACTGCTGGGACCACATCAGTGGACACACATCATATACCAGTCAGGACACGCTGGACCAGCTGTGACCCCACGCAAAATTGTAAATCTCCCAAGCTGCAGAGGCTGGTGCTCCTCCCCCACAGACATGGCAGCCTGGTTCCCTGAGTGGAAAGAAACTTTATTAGCAACAGGGGCTTAGCTCAACCAAGCTCGAATTGCAGAATTAATTACAAATTCTGACTACTGGAAATAGGTCCCCAGCTCAGATAAACCTGGAATAAGAGCTAAAGGTACTAGGAGTCTTTGCCCCAGCATAGAGGGGGCAGGGCTGACAGGGGAGGGAAAAAAACAGAGGCTTTTTGGATCAGACACCACAAAATACTTGAAAAGGGCTGGACCCTAAAAAAAGGGAGAGCACATAGAGAATTGAGATACATAGAGCCATGTATCAACTTAAGCTCTTGATTAAAAAACATGAGAGACAGGGGTCTTGCTCTGAAAAAGATTTTTTTTTTTTTGCTTCATTTCTACAACTTAACAGCTCATAAGATAGAACTGCAAGGCTTCTCAGATTCCAACCACCCTAGGCAAGGGCAGAATTAAGCTTGTCTGAGAAACAAAAAGAGGCTGGTCAGCTGAAAGGAGTTAATTCCCTGGAAGCTGTGCCTTCCGGAGGAGAGGGATGGGGCCCAGCTCAAGTGGAATCACCCCCTCAAGGAATTCAGGCCCCAGGGACTAGAAAATTGAAAGCAATTAAAGCTAGCCTACAACCTCTCCTCAGTCTCAACCACGCCCCCAGCAGGGAGAGTTTGCTGAAGTTAAAGGTATCACATCACTTTATGCTGGTGGGACCAGCATGGAGACAAGCACCACATACTGGGCAGGATAAGAGAAACAGAGTCTGGAGGCTTCATAGGAAAGTCTATCAACCTGGTGGGTCTCACCCTCAGGGAAAACTGACCCAGGTGACTCCTGCTGAGAGGAGGCCAGTTTAGTCTGGGAAAATCTGACTAGGGTTATTCTATCTGAGTAGACCCACCTAAAAAAAAGTCTCCATATAGTCAGGGCAAGAAATGAGAAAACAAGAACTGAAAAATTCTGATTAGTTAAGTAAAACCTATGCTAGAGGTCTAGAATAAGTTGAACTAAATGTCAAAGAACAGTTAGAGAACAAAGCCATCCAGCAAGAAAATCCTAGGTAAAAGAGTGACAACAATCTCCAGAATAAATTAATTAAGGAAATAAAATGCCTAGACACCAGCAAAAAATAACGAATCAGGCAAGGAAAATCAAAGATATGGCCCAGTCAAAGGAACAAACCAATAATTCAAATGAGACACAGAAGTTGAAACAACCCCTTCAGGATGTTTGAATAGACATGGAGAATCTCATCAAAAATCAAATCAAGAGGTTGAGGGAGGATATAAAGAAGGCAATGGGTGAATAAAAAGAAGAAATTGAAAGTTTGAAAAAAACAAATACCGAATTATCGGACTGAAAGGCACAGTAGAAGAGCTGAAAAAAAACAATGGAAACCAACAGTGATAGAGTTGAAGAGGTAAAAGAAAGAATTAGTAAACTGGAGAATTAAAATCTGAAATTCAACGCACAAAAGAAAGTTTGGGGCAAAAATGGAAAAATATGAGCAGGGTCTCAGGGAATTGAATGACACCATGAAGCACATGAATAAATGTGTTGTGGATGTCCCAAAAGGAGACGAGAAAGGAAAAGGAGGACAAAGACTAATGGAGGAAATGATTACTGAAATGTCCCCATCTCTTACGAAAGACATAAAATTACACATCCAAGAAGTATAGCATACCCCAAACAGAATAGATCTAAATAGACATACTCAAAGACACTTACTAATCAGATTGTCAGATGTCAAAGAGAAAGAGAGAGGTTTGAAACCAGCAAGAGAAAAGCAATCCATCACATATAAGGGAAGCCCAATAAAACTATATTTGGTTTTCTCAGCAGAAACCATGGAAGCAAGAAGGCAGTGGTATGACATATTTAAGATTCTAAAAGAGAAAAGCTGCCAACCAAAAATTCTATATCCAGCAAAACTGTCCTTCAAAAATGAGGGGGGACACAAAGGATAGGTCAAGCCTACTTAAAATTAATCCTAAGAGTCATCCCCAAGAGAACCTCTTTTGTTGCTCAGATGTGGCCTCTCTCTCCAGTCAACACAACAAGCAAACTCACCACACTCCCCCTGTCTATATGAGACATGACTCCCAGGGGTGTGGACCTTCCTGGTAATGTGGGATAGAAATCCTTGAATGAGCTGAGACTCAGCATCAAGGGATTAAGGAAACCTTCTCAACCAAAAGGGGGAAGACTGAAATGAGACAAAATAAAGTGTCAATGGCTGAGAGATTCCAAACAGAGTTGAGAGGTTATCCTGGAGGTTATTCTTACACATTAAATAGATATCACCTTGTTAGTCAAGATGTAATGGAGAGGCTGGAGGGAACTGCCTGAAAATGTAGAGCTGCATTCCAGTAGCCATGTTTCTTGAAGATGATTGTATAATGATATAGCTTTTGCAGTGTGACTGTGTAATTGTGAAAACTTTGTGTCTGATGCTTCTTTTATCTACCTTGTCAACAGATGAGTAGAACATATGGAATAAAAATAAATAATGGGGGAAGAAATGTTAAAATAAATTTAGATTGAAATGCTAGTGATCAATGAAAGGGAGGGGTAAGGGGCATGGTATATAAGAATTTTTTTCTGTTTTCTTTTTATTTCTTTTTCTAAATATATGCAAATGTTCCAAGAAATTATCATGATGATGAATATGCAACTATGTGATGACATTGTGAATTACTGATTATATATGTAGAATGGAATGATCAAAAGTTAAGAATGTTTACATTTGTTTGGTGTTTTTTGGTATTTAAAAATAAAAAATTTTAAAAATTAAAAAAAAAATGAGGGGGGGAGTGGCTGCAACGGTGGCTCAGCAGGTAGAATTCTCATATGCCATGCCGCCAACCCAGTTTGATTCCCCGTGCCTGCCCATGCAAAAAAAAAAAAAGAGAGGGGAAAGTAAGACATTTTCAAAGAAGTAATGACTGAGAGAATTTCTGACCAAGAGACCAGCTCTGCAAGAAATATTAATGGAGGACTAGAGGCAGATAAGAAAAGGCAAGAGAGGGAGAAAGGTGTGGAGAGGAGTGTAGAAATGAAGACTATCAGTAAATGTAAAAAGAGAAAAAAAAATTAGATATGACATATAAAACCAAAAGGCAAAATGCTGGAGGAAAGTACTGCCTTCACAGTGATGACACTAAATGTTAATGGATTAAACTCCCCAGTCAAAAGACATATACTGGCAGAAAGGATTAAAAAATAAGACCCATTTATATGCTGTCTACAGGAGACTCATTTTAGACCCAAGAACAAACAGAGGTTGAAAGTGAAAGATTGGGAAAAGATTTTTCATGCAAACAACAATCAGAAAAGAACAGGAGTAGCTATAAAATATCCAAAAAACTAGACTTTAAAGGCAAAACAATTAAAAGAGACAACAAAGGATATGTATCAATAAAAGAAACAATTCAACATAATCATAAATGTTTATGCACCGAGCCAGAATGCTCCACAATACGTGAGGCAAACACTGAAAGGAGAAATAGACACCTCTATCATAATACTTGGAGTCTTCAATTCCCTACTCTCATCAACTGATAGAACATCTAGACAGAGGACCAATAAAGAAACAGAATTTAAATAATACAATGAACAAACTAGACTTAATAGACATTCATAGAACATTACACCCCACAACAACAGGATACACCTTTTTCTCAAGTGCTCATGGATCATTCTCAAGAATAGACCATGTGCTGGGTCACAAAGCAAGTCTCAATAAATTTAAAAAGATTGAAACCATACAAAACACTTTCCCAAATCATAACGGAATGAAATTGGAAATCAATAACAGGCAGAGGGCCAGAAAATTCACAAATATATGGAGACTAAACAACACACTCTTAAACAAACAGTGGGTCAAGGAAGAAATTACAAAAGAAATCAGTAAATATCTCAAGGCAAATTAAAATGAAATCACAACATATCAAAGTTTATGGGATGCAGCAACAGCAGTGTTAAGAGGGAAATTTATTGACTTAAGTGCCTATATCAAAAAAGAAGAAAGCAAAAATCAAGGAATTAACTGTTCACCTGGAAGAACTAGAGAAAAAACAGCAAACTAACCCCCAAGCAAGCAAAAGGAAAGAAATAATGAAGATTAGAACAGAAATAAATGAAATTAAAGACATGAAAACAATTGAGAAAATCAACAAAGCCAAAAGTTGGTTCTTTGAGAAAATCAATAAAATTGATGGACCATTAGCAAAGTTCATAAAATGAAAAAGATAGAGGATACAAATAAATAAAATCAGAAATGGAGGAAGGGAATAATTACTGACCTCACAGAAATAAAGGAGATAATGAGAGGATACTATGAACAACTTTATGCTAATAAACTAGAAAATGTAGATGAAATGGACAACTTCCTAGAAAGACAAGAACAACCAACATTAACTTGAGAAGAAATAGACCACTTCAACAAACCAATCACAAGTAAAGAAATTGAATCAGTCATCAAGAAGCTCCCAAAAAGGAAAATCCAGGACCAGATGGCTTCACATGTGAATTTTACCAAACATTCAAGAAAGTATTAGTACCAATCCTGCTCAAACTCTTCAAAAAAATTGAAGAGAAGGGAAGGCTACCTAACTCATTCTGTGAAGCCAACATCAACCTCATGCCAAATCCAGAGAAAGATACTACAAGAAAAGAAAATTACGAACCAATCTCTTGAATGAATATAGATGCAAAACTCCTCAACAAAATTCAATGGGGCAAGACTGAAAGTTTTGCCCCTAAGATCAGGAACAAGACAAGGATGTCCACTAGTCACCATTGTTATTCAACATTGTGTTGGAAGTTCTAGCCAGAGCAATTAGACAAGAAAAAGAAACAGAAGGCATGCAAATTGGAAAGAAAGAAGTAAAACTCTCACTGTTTGCAGATATGTTACTGTATGTTGAAAATCCTTAAAAATCCACAGCAAAGCTTCTAGAGCTAATAAATTGGTACAGTAAAGTGGCAGGGGACAAGATCAACACTCAAAAACCAGTAGTGTCTCTATTCACTAATAATGAGCAATCTGAAGAGGAAATTAAGAAAAAAATTCCATTTACAATTGCAACCAAAAGGATAAAATTTCTAGGAATAAATTTAACTAAGTACACAAAAGACCTATACACAGAAAACAACAAGAAATTGCTAAAATAAATCACAAAAGACCTGAATAAATGGAAAGGCACATGATGTTCATGAATTGGAAGATTAAATATAGTTAAAATGTCAATTCTACCAAAATTGATTTATAGATGCAATGCAATGAAAATCCCAACAACTTACTTTGCAGAAATAGAAAAATCAACAACCAAATTTATTTGGAAGGGCAGAGTGCCACGAATAGCTAAAAATATTTTGAGAAATAAAAACAAAGTGAGAGGTCTCACACTACCTGACTTTGAGGTATATTACGAAGCTACAGTAGTAAAAACAGCACAGTACTGGCATGAAGATAGATATACTGACCAATAGAATCAGATAGTGTTCAGATATAGACCCTCTCATTTATGGTCAAGTGATCTCTGATAAGGCAGTCAAGCCAACTCGCCTGGGACAGAGCAACCTCTTCAATAAATGGTGCTTAGAGAACTGGATATTCATACACAAAAGAATGAAAGAGGAGCCATATCTCACACCTTATACAAAAATTAACTCAAAATGTATCAAAGACCTAAATATTAGAGCCAAGAACATAAAATTTTTAGAAGAAAATGTAGGGAGATATCTTATAAAACTTGTAATAGGAGGCAATTTCCTACATCTTACACCCAAAGCACAAGCATTGAAGAAAGCACTGAAGAAAGAAATAGATAAATGGGAACACCTCAAAATTAAACACTTTGTGCACGAAAGAATTTTGTCAAAGAATAAAGTCATGAAGTATGTAACAACATGGTGAATTTGGGGGACATTATGCTTAGTGAAATTAGTCAGAAACAAAAGGACAAATACCTTATGGTCTCACTGCTATGAACTAACGTTAATGAGTGAACTTGGAGAATTTATTCTTACACATTATATGGATAACCCCTTTTTGGGTGTATTGAAATGGCTAGAAGTAAATGCCTGAAGCTGTAGAGCTGTGTTCAAGTGACCATGTTTCTTAAAGATGATTGTATAATGATATATCTTTTGCGATGTTTCTGTGTGATTGTGAAAAAAAAAAAAAGAACTTTGTCAAGAAGGTAAAAAGGCAGCCTACACAGTACAGGCCATGGTGGCTCAGCAGGCAGAGTTCTTGCCTCTCATGCTGGAGACCCCAGTTCGATTCCCAGTGCCTGCCCAAGAAAAAAATAAAAATAAATAATAATAATACTCAGAAAAAAAGGCAGTCTACACAATGGGAGACAATATTTGGAAACCACATATCAGATAGCATTTAGTATCAACAAGAAAAAGACAAACAACCCAATTAAGAAATGGGCAAAAAATATGAACAGACACTTCTCAGAAGGGGAAATACAAATGGTTAAAAGGCACGTGAAAAGATGTCAACTTCACTGGCTGTTAGGAAAATGCAAATCAAAACCACATTGAGAGATGATCTCACACCCACTGGAATGGCCATTATAAAAAAAAAACAGAAAATGATAAGTGCTGGAGAGGATGTGGAGAAAGAGGCACACTTATGCACTGTTGGTGGGAATGTAAAATGGCACAACTGTTGTGAAAGCAGTTTGGCAGTTCCTCAGGAAGTTAAGTATAGAACAGCCATATAATCCAGCAATCCTATTGCTAGGTATCTATTCAGAGGACATGAGGGCAAGGGCACAAACAGACATCTTCCCACTACGTTTATAGCAGCATTATTTACAATTGCCAAGAGATGGAGACAGCCCAAATGTCCATTAGCAGATGAGTGGCTAAACAAGCTGTGGTATATAATACAATGGAATATCATGCAGCTGTAAGACAGAATAAAGTCATGAAGCATGTAACAACATGGATGGACTTTGAAGACATTATGTTGAGTGAAATTAGCCAGAAATAAAAGGACAAATATTGTATAGTCTCACTGATATAAACTGACATTAATGAGTGAACTTGGAGAATTTCAGTTAAGAACACAGGTTATCGGGTGAACCATCGTGGCTCAGCAGGCAAGAACGCTTGCCTGCCATGTCAGAGGACCCGGGTTCGATTCCTGGTGCCTGCCCATGTTAAAAAAAAAAGAGAAAAGTGTAAAACAAAAAGAACACAGGTTATCAGGAGACAGAAATAGGGTAGAGATTGGGTAATTGGTGCTGATGGGATACAGACTGAGCAACAGGACTAACTGTAAAAAATTCAGAAATAGATAGCACAACACTACCTGATTATAGCACAATAATGTAAGTGTCCTGAATGAAGCTGAATGTGAGAATGATAAAGGGGGAACGGCTGGGGCATATATGAAACCAGAAGAAAAGATAGATAATAAAGACTGAGGTGGTATAATTTAGGGATGCCTAGCATGTACAATGATGGTGATTAAATGTATAAATTTAAAAATGTGTTGCATGAGGAAGAACAAAGCAATGTCAGTATTGCAGGGTGTTGAAAATAGATGATTATCCATATTTTAAAACTTCAACTCCTATGTAAGACCAAAGGGAGAAATGTTTATCTGGTACAAAATTTATATTTTGACTAGTGTATTTCCTAATTTAACTTGTATGGTCAGTCTAATTGAACACCATAAGTACATGGAACCTTGAATAGGACATGAAATTTTGTTGATTTGTTCAGATTAGTGTGCTGCCACAATGAATTCCAGAGTGATTTGAACAGTGAATAAAGAAGGATTTGCAAAATCCCCTTGAGGTATTGGGGAGAAAGAGAGAAATATTCAACTTCCCCGTTTGGAGAATTCCTGATATTCTTTTTCTTAATTTTTTATTGTTTAAACATAACAACATACAAACATGAACATTCTTACCATATAATCATTCCATTCTTAGTATACAATCAAAAACTCACAATATCATCAGCATGATCATTCCTCAGAATATCTGCATTGATTCAGAAAAAGAAAAAAGAAAAAAAACTTATATATACCATACCCCGACCCCTCCTTCTCACTGACAGCTAATATTTCTGTCTACCCAATATATATTCTAGGCTTTGTTTCCCCTATTTTCTTCTATACCCCTTACCACTCCCTTTTATTGATCACTAGCATTTCAATCTACTAAATTTATTTTAACATTTGTTCCCCCCATTATTTATTTACTTTTAATCCATATGCTTTACTCATCTGTCCATACCATAGACAAAAGGAGCATCGGATACAAGATGGAGAATTCCTGATATTCTTGCAAGCAGTGGGGACAACCAAATCAATAGGCTGAGCCCTCGATCTTGGGGTTTGCCCCTATGAAACTTATCCCTGCAAAGGATAGGCTAAGACTACCCAAAATTAGGCCTAAGAGTGACCACCAGAGAACCTCTTTTGTTGCTCAATGTGGCCTCTCTCTCTCTAACCTGACACAGCAAGTGAACTCACTGCCCTCCCCCTCTACATGGGACATGACTCCCAGGAGTGTTAACCTCCCTGATAACGTGAGACAGAAATCCTGGGATGAGCTTGAACATGTCATCAAGAGACTGAGAAAACCTTCTCAACCAAAAGGGGGAAGAGAAAAATGAGATAAAATAAAGTGTCAGTAACTGAGAGATTTCAAACAGAGTCAAGAGGTTATCCTGGAGGCTTTTTTTTTTATCAGACAACACAGACTTTTTAAATTAATTTTTTAATTTTTAAAAATATAACAACAAATACAAACATTCTTAACATATGATCATTCCGTTCTACATATATAATCAGTAATTCACAATATCATCACATAGTTGCATATTCATCATCATGATCATTTCTTAGAACATTTGCATCAATTCAGAAAAATAAAAAGAAAACAGAAAAAAATTCATACATGCCATACCCATTACTCCCCCTTTCATTGATCCCTAGCATTTCAATCTACTAAATTTATTTTAACATTTGTTCCCCCTATTATTTATTTTTATTCCATATGTTTTACTCGTCTGTTGACAAGGTAGATAAAAAGAGCATCAGACACAAGGTTTTCACAATCACACAGTCACATTGCGAAAGCTATATCTTTATACAGTCATCTTCAAGAAACATGGCTACTGGAACACAGCTCCACATTTTCAGGCAGTTCCCTCCAGCCCTGGAGGCTATTCTTATATACTACACAGATATCCCCTTTTTAGTTTATGGTGTATTAGAGTGGCTAGAGGGAAGTGCCTGAAACTGTAGAGCTGTGTTCCAGTAGCCATGTTTCTCAAAAATGATTGTATAATGGTATGGGTTATGGTTCCATGATTTTTTGCTTTTTCTTCTAGCTGCTACATGACACTGGACACCAGAAGAAATAGCAATATAATGACTCAGCAGTCATACGTACTTATTTATTAAATCCCATCTTCGTTGTTATACTCTCCCTTCTCTTTCTTTTTTTTCTTGTGAAAAATGACATATATACAAAAAAGCAATAAATTTCAAAGTACATCACAACAATTAGTTTTAGAATGGATTTCAGAATTTGGTATGGGCTACAATTCCATAGTTTTATGTTTTTACCTCTAGCTGCTCTAAGGAACTGGAGACTAAAAGAAATGTCAATAGAAAGATCCAGTAATTTTATTCATTTGTCAAACCCTTCCCTTCTCACACTCTTTGGTGTATTTGGGCTATGACCATTCTAACTTCTTCATGTTGGAAGGGCCTGTCGATAATATGGGAGAGGATGATAGAACTAGTTGATATTCTGGAAAGTCTGGCCCCTCTGCATTTCAGGACTTATCTGGTCCAAGGACCCACCCGGAGGTTGTGGGTTTCTGGAATGTTACCCTAGCGCAATCTTTGTACAATCTTCTATAATGCCGCAGGTATTCTTTAAGATTGGTGGGAATGGTTAGGGTTGGCAAGTTATGATAGGTAGCAATGTCTAACTGAAGCTTGCATAAGAGTGACCTCCAGAGTAGTCTTTTGACTCTATTTGAACTGTCTCAGCTACTGATACCTTATTTGTTATACTTCTGCTCCCTCTTTTGGTCGGGTTAGGGCCAGACTCATCCCTGGGGGTCATCTCAAACGCCACCAGGGAGACTGTCATCCCTGGATGTCATGTCCCACGTATGATGGGGGTTATTTGGGCCCTTTTGACGTGATCCCAATAGCTTTGATAGCTTCATTGCTCTCAAGTAAGGTAAGAGGTCCTAAGCTCATTTTGTACATTTCCTTCTACAGACATGGAATCAGTCATCTCTCCAAGGAAATGATGTTGGAGGAGCACAGTCTGATTGCTAAGTGTGTCTGTTGCTAATGGGTTATCATCATTTGTTGGCCTTTTCAGTAGACTGACTCAAGAAACATATTTTTTACGAAGAAAACAAATAAATCCTAAATTGAAACATTTCCAATTCAAAATAAAGATTACAGGGATTTTTTTTTTTTTTTTTTAGCATGGGCAGGCACCGGGAATCGAACCCGGGTCCTCTGGCATGGCAGGCAAGTATTCTTGCCTGCTGAGCCAGTGTAGCCCACCCAATGCCCTCGGTTTTATATCTATACATCTTTTCCTTTACTCTGAATCTTTTCATTACAACTATGTTAGCATCATTACTTATTTGTGCCACACACATATATACATATGTACACACGCATCTATATATATATGCATATACTAGTTTCGTAAGATAACAATCCAACATTACTGGTAGTAACGACCGTACGGAATGTAATTTAAGATTTCTTCATGTTTTGTTTTAATTTTTGTCCTTTAACATATCTTCAAAATACTGTTTTGTTTTGTTTTTTGAAAAACCTATTTTTTAAAGTTATTTGAAATAATTCTCCATGTGGTTATGGACCTCATCTGATATATGGTTAGGTACATTTATTTCATTTGTTTTCAATTTGAAGGACTTGCCCTGTCTTTATTTGTTTTTTGTTTCTGTTTTTAAACCATGAAAACATTTACATCTTTCCAAAATTAAAACCATAAAAAAAGTATGAGGAAGTCTAGCTTTCCTGCTTGTCTGATGCCCTCAACCAATAAAGTATTATTTTAATTTTAAGGAGATAGGTTTTAATCACTGGCTTCTCAGCAGTATGCCACAGTTAAAATATAATATTTCTTCTTTCATAATTGTATATAAATAGTGATGCATTTTACAAACATCTTAGATTTGAAGAATTCTAATTTAGTGTATGACGAAGTATTAATATCCTTATTATTAAGGAGCTCTAACAAATCAGTAAGAAAAAGTGAAACAACATAACAGAAAAGTAAACCAAAAATATTGTGTGATCTCATTTATATGAAATAATTAGAATATGTAAATTCATAGAATCAGAAACTAGGGTATAGGTTACCAGGCGCAGGGCCGAAGAGGGAATTAGGAAACTAATGCTTAATTGCTACAAATTTTCTGTTTGCGGTGATGGAAATGTTTTGATAATAGATGGAAGTGATAGTAGCACAACACTGCAAATGTAATTACCTCCACTGAAGCATATATTTAAAAGGGGAAATTTTAGGTTCAATATGTGTTCCTAGAATAAAAATTTTTTTTAAATCTTAAGACTGTACATCACAAACAGGGAACACTAATAAACCATGGACTACATTTAATAGTGTAATTGTAATATTATTTCCTCATTTGTAACAAAGGCATCATGCTAATGCAATGTGTTAATCAAGAAGGGTATATGGGAACTCTGTATTTTCTTCATGATTTTTCTGTAAACCTACAACTTCTCTAATAAACAAATATATTTTTTAAATATTTTTATTGAGAAATACCCACACACATACAGTCCAACCATATTATACACTCAAAAAAATGGCTCACAATATCATCACATAATTGTGTATTCATCACCATGATCATTTTTAGAACAATTGCATCACTCCAGAAAAAAAAATAAAAAGAAAAAAGAAACTCAGACATACCATGCCCCTTATCCTCATTCTCATTGACAACTAGTACTTCCATCTACCCAATTTTCTTTACCCTTTGTCCCCCTATTATTTATTTATCCATTTTTTTTTACTTATCTATCCATACCCTGGATAAAAGGGTATGGACACAAAGTTTTCACAATCACATAGTCACATTGTAAAAACTATATAGTTATAAGTCTTCCTCAAGAATCAAGGCTACTGGAACAAAGTTCAACAGTTTCAGGTACTTCCCCCCAGCCACTCTAAAACACCATAAACTAAAAAGGGATATCTACATAATGCATAAGAATAACCAGGATAACCTCTCAACTCTGTTTGAAATCTCTCAGCCACTGACACTTTGTCTCATTTCTCCCCTCCCCCTTTTGGTCAAGAAGACTTTCTCAATCCCATAATGCCAGGTCCCAGCTCACCCCGGGATGAAAATAGCCTCCAAATCTGGGTCAACAAACAAAATATGATGAGCATCCCAATGGTTTCCTTTGTGTCCCTTCCACTCCCTATCTTTGTGTCCCTTCCAAATGTAAACACCGTCCTGACTTCTAACCGCTTTGCTTAGTCTTATTGTTTTGTATATAAATGCGATCAGTATGATTTTGTCTTAATTAAAAACTATTTATTTATTTTACTATGTACTGTAGGAGATAGGATTAACATAAGACCTGTGGAACTAATTGGGAGTAGATGGCATTAGGGTGGTGGTGGCAGTAAGCTGCTTTATGTTATCTGATTTATGTAAGACAGTCTAGGAGGAAGAGAATGTTTGTTTACCCCAAATGGTTATTTTAAGTACGAAGGAAGAACACTGAAAGATAAGAACTTTGTTCCCTCAGGAAATGCATGCATGCCTATTGTCATTCTGTGGTATATAACCAGGATCTGGTTAAGAATAAAATTGTCTGAAGTCTGCTGTGCAACAGGACTAGATACAAAAACTCAAAAATGGACAGCACAATAATACCTAATTGTAAAGTAATCATGTTAAAACACTGAATGAAGCTGCATCTGAGCTATAGGTTTTTTTTTGTTTGTCTGTTTGTTTCTGTCTTTTTTTTTCTTTTTCCTTTTTTTACTATTATTATTATTTTTATTTTTTTCTCTATATTAATATTCTATATCTTTTTCTGTTGTTTTGCTAGTTCTTTTCCTAAATCGATGCAAATTTACTAAGAAATGATGTTCATGCATCTATGTGATGATGTTAAGAATTACTGATAGCATATGTAGAATGGAATGATTTCTAAATGTTGTGTTAATTTCTTTTTTTTCTTTAATTAATAAAAAAAAATTTGTCTGAAGTCTGTCTGAGGTAAACTCAAGCTTCAGACCCCCCTGAGCCCGTCTGTGTCTTTCTTTCTTCCTTTCTTTTTTTCTCATCATTCCTTAATATCCTTCAAGCTCCGTTTCAACAGGAAGCAACAATGTACCTAGAAAAATATTCTGGATGATGACTATCTTCGGTCAGGTTCCTTTGAGACAGATTCTGAGTCAGAAATGAGTGTGCAAGAGGTTTATTGGGGTGTGCACTCAGGAACATCTGTGAAAAGTGAGAGTGACAGGACTGGACAGAGGGAGAGTGAACAGCAGTGCAGTTGCCACAGAGGTCCCCAGTAATTCCACGATCTCATGGTGAATTCTGGAACTGGGGTAATCCTTCAGCCTTATCCCAAATTGAGGCAAGAAGACTGGGGCTTTTTATCCCCACATTGGCTGGGTAGCAGGCCTGTCTGTAGGGGAAGAGGCATAACCTCGAATGAGGCAGCTCCCTTTAGCAGAGGGTAATTGCAAGACAGAAGCAGTTATAAGCCATCAGCAGCCAACACTTGGCAGCTGGGGTGAGGGAGTGCTTTAACCCCAAAGACGGGATCACAACTTCTGCAACAAATGGCCACAAAGGTGTAAACAGGCATACCAGTGAGGAGGAAGACTTCCATTTTCTATTTAATTTATCTCAATGGTAATTATTTTAATTGAGAGCCATAATTGTAAGATGTCACAAATTATTTATTGCTATCACATGAACATATGTTCAATGATGCACATAATATATTCACGATTTTGCCCCTCAGAAGTGCCTACATAGATCAATGCACTGTGTAAAATAGCAATGAACATTAACTCAACATTGCCATCAATCCCTATATATATATATTTTTTATTACTTTTCAAAGTTTTCATTGTGGAAATATGCATATATATAACTTCTCAAAATATTCATTTGGTGATATATATAAATATTTCATAAATTTTGCCATTTTGGTGGTGCAAGGGTAGTTCGGTGGTAGAATTCTTGCCTGCCATGTGGGAGACCCAGGCTCAATTTGCAGCCCATGCACTACCTCCCCTAAAAAAAAACAATTCATCAAGTGGTGCTGCAATAATGGGATACTCACATGGAAAAAAAAAAAGAAACATGACCCCATCCATACAGCATACAAAAGAAAAATTGCCATTTTAACCACTTTTAAGTGTACAATTCAGTGGCATTAATTACATTTATGATGTTGTACTACCTTCACCAAATTCATTACCAAAACTTCATCACCCAAAACAGAAACTCTATATCCATTAAGCAATAACTCCTCACTACCCCTCCTTCCAGCCCCTCCAATCTATTTTCTCTATATATAAATTTGCTTATTCTAGATAGTCTGCAAAGTGGAATCATATAAAATTTGTCTTTTGCACCTAGCTTATTTCACTTAGCATACTGTTTTCAAGATTCATCCATGTTTACTTCACTATTACGGAAGAAGTCCCCATATCCATGTTTCTTATTAGTAAAGAAATTGTCCATTAAGAATTATGCACACCACAACCAAAGCTATAGGCTGAGCACCCAGTCTTAGGGTTTGTTCACATGAAACTTAACCCCACAAAAGATAGGTCAAGTGTACTTAAAATTTAGGCCTAAGAGTCACCCCCAAGTGAGCCTCTTTCATTACTCAGATGTGGCCTCTCTCTCCAGCCAATATGATGAGCAGTCTCACCACTCTCCCCCTCTCTGCGTGGGACATGACTCCCAGGGCTGTGGACCTTCCTGGCAACGTGGGACAAAGATCCTGGAATGAGCTGAAACTCAGCATCAAAGGACTGAGAAAAACCCTAGAATGAACTGAGAATTAACATCAAGAGACTGAGAGAACCTTCTTGACCAAAAGGGGGAAGAGTAAAGTGAGACAAAGTGTCAATGGCTGAGAGATTCCAAACAGAGTCGAGAGGTTATCCTGGAGGTTATTCTTACGCATTAAGTAGATATCACCTTGTTGTTCAAGATGTAGTGGAGAGGCTGGAGGGAATTGCCTGAAAATGTAGTGCTGTGTTCCAGTAGCCATGTTTCTTGATGATGATTGAACAATGATATAGCTTTCACAATGAAACTCTGTGAATGTGAAAACCTTGTGTCTCGAGAGACAGAACATAGGATTTCTGAACTGGAGGATGGATCATCTGAAATCTGACAAGAAACAGAAACTATAGGGAAAAAAACGGGAAAATATGAGCAGGGACTCAGGGAATTGAAAGACAATATGAAGCGCATGAATATACATGTTGTAGGTGTCCCAGAAGGAAAAGAGAAAGGAAAAGGAGGAGAAAAACTAATGGAGGAAATTATCACTGAAAATTTCCCAACTCTTATGAAAGACTTAAAATTACAGATCCAAGAAGTGCAGCGTACCCCAAAGAGAATAGATCCAAATAGATATACTCCAAGACATTTAATAATCAGAATGTCAGAGGTCAAAGAGAAAGAGAGGATCTTGAAAGCAGCAAGAGAAAAGCAATCCATCACATACAAGGGAAGCCCAGTAAGACTATGCGCAGATCTCTCAGCGAGAAGACAGTGGGATAATATATTTAAATTATTAAAATAGAAAAACTGCCAACCAAGAATTCTATATCCAACAAAATTGTCCTTCAAAAATGAGGGAGAAATTTAAAAATTTTCAGACAAAAAATCACTGAGAGAATTTGTGACCAAGAGACCAGCTCTTCAAGAAATACTAAAGGGAACACTAGAGACAGATACGAAGACAGAAGAGAGAGGTGTGGAGAAGAGTGTAGAAAGGAAGACTATGAGTAAAGGTAAAAAGAAGGAAAATTAGATATGACATATAAAATCCAGAAGGCAAAATAGTAGAAGAAAATACTACCCATGCAGTAATAACACTAAATGTTAATGGATTAAGCTCTCCAATCAAAAGACATAGTCTGGCAGAATGGATTAAAAAACAGGACCCATCTATATGCTGTCTCTACTCAAAGGACATGAGGCCAAGGACACAAATGGACATTTACACACCAATGTTTATAGCAGCATGATTAACAATTACCAAGAGATGGAAACAGCCAAAATGTCCATCAACAGACAGTTGGCTAAACAAACTGTGACATTTACATAAGATGGAATATTATGTAGCTGTAAGACAGAATAAAGTTATGAAGTATGTAACAACATGAATGGACCTTAAGGATGTTATGCTGAGTGTGATTAACCAGAAACAAAAGGACAAATACTGTATGATCTCACTGATATGGACTGACATTAGTGAATATACTTGGAATATTTCCTTGGTAACAGAGACCATCAGGAGATAGAAATAGGGTAAAATATTGGGTAATTGGAGCTGAAGGGATACAGATTGTGCAACAGGACTGAATAAAAAAACTCAGAAATGGACAGCACAATATTACCTAACTGTAATACAATTATGTTAAAACACTGAATGAAGCTGCATATGAGAATGATAGAGGGAGGAGGGCTGGGGCATAAACAAAATCACAAAGAAAGATAGATGATAAAGACTGAGATGGTGTAATCTAGGAATGCCTAGACTGTGTAATGATAGTGACTAAGTGTACAAATTTAAAAAATGTTTTTGCATGAGGAAGAACAAAAGAATGTCATTACTGCAGTGTGCTGAAAATAGATGGTACTTAATATTTTAAAATTTCAACTAATATGTGAGACTAAAGCAAAAAATGTTTATTTGGTACAAATCTATACTTTGACTAGTGCATCTCCTAATATAACTTATGTAGATAGTTGATAAAAAAAAAAAAAACCCTTGTGTCTGATGCTCCTTTTAGTTACTATATCAACAGAAGAGTAGAACATATGCAATAAAAATAAATAATAGGGGGAACAAATGTTAAAATAAATTCGGTTTGAAATAGTGGTAAATGAAAGCGAGGGGTAAGGGGTATGGTACGTATAGTTTTTTTTCTCTATTATCATTTTATTTCTTTTTCTGTTGTCTTTTTATTTCTTTTTCTAAATCGATGCAAATGTACTAAGAAATGATGAATATGCAACTATGTGATGATATTAAGAATTACTGATTATATATGTAGAATGGAATGATTTCTAAATGTTTTGTTTAATTTTTTTTAATTAATAAAAAGAGTTAAAAAAAAATTATGCACACCAATAATGCCATTCATTGTGGCATTATTCACAATTGCTGTGCCGGTTTGAATCTGTTATGAACCCCCAGAAAACCCATGTTTTAATTCTGATTCAATCTTGTGGAGGCAGCTATGTCTTTTAATCCTGATTCAATAATGTAGGTTGTAATCTTTTGATTAGATTATATCCATGGAGATGTGATACACCCAATTATAGGTATTAACTTTGGATGGAGATGTGACTCCACCCATTCCAGGTGAGTCTTGGTTACTTCACTGGAATCCTTTAAAGGAAGAAACATTGTGGAGAAAGGACAGAAGCCTCAGAGCTGACAGAAACTTCACAGGGGAGCTGACACAGTGCGGACACGTGGAGAACAGAGACACGGATGTGTGGAGATGCTTGGAGCCCAGCAGACATCACCATGAGATGTTAAGCAAGCCAGAACTTGGAGAGAGTCAAGGGAAGCCAAGAGATGAAAGCTAACCCTGGAGAAGCAGAGTGAGGCATCCCCACATGGACACAGACCGGAAGCAACAGAGCCCAGGAGTGAGGGATACCAGCCAGATACCAGCCACGTGACTTCCCCACTGACAGAGCTGTTCCAGACCCATCAGCCTTTCTTTTTTTTCTTTTTTTTCATTTTCAACTTTTTAATGAAAAGACTAGGAAGAACTCAGTGAAGGGCAAAGAAGATGACCAAAGGAGCTATCAAGCAAATTCAATGTCAACAGTATTGTTCATTTTAGCTTACTGTTTAATGTTAGACATTGGTATTGGACTTACAGAAATTAGGATCAGAGGAATAAGAGTCCTGTGAATAAAGCTCAGAAACAGATGGCGGGAATTAGGAAATCTGGCAGCAAATTCTAGCCTTGACAATGGACTTAAACATGGAAAAATTACCTTAAATCTTGTTTCTCAATAGTAAATGCTAAATATGAGGAAAGAATATGAATTACAAAATAATCCATCCTGGTCAAATTCTTAATCTGGGGAATTAGTGGGAATAGAAGTCACTGTTAAGACCATAAATATAGTGTGTGTTCTTTACTATTAATATTTACAAAAGTTTTTGAAAAACTATAGTGCTATAGTCTAGCATATAATAGTTGAAACCATTCTCAAATGCTGGTTCACAGGTGGAAGTATTAACGGAGATGAAAGTCTTGTGAAAATATCAATGGTCACACTGCATCTCTTGGATTATTCATTTCCCTAAAGACAAAAAATATAGATTCATTCTGTAAACTATGTATTTTGAGAATTTAGGAACTATGAGATGGGGACTTTCCAGTCTTTTGCAAAACCTTTTTTTTTTTAATTTATCTCCAATCATTAGTGAACTTTTTTAGCAAAGAAAATATTCTGGCTAGAGAAAATGTGCTTAGGAAACAGCAGAGAGGTGATAAGATATTCTAGGGATAAATTGTGAAGAGTTTTGAAGATGTAAGAATTCGCTGAAACAAATGTGTTTTGATGTTTATGACAAAAACTGACCTCAGCTAAAAAAGACTGGAATGTAAAATTGAGTACATGTATGCAATCTATTTTACTTTTTTTTTTTTTTTTTTTTTTTTTTTTTTATTAACGGAGAGAAAAAAAAAGAAATTAACACAACATTTAGAAATCATACCATTCTACATATGCACTCAGTAATTCTTAACATCATCACATAGATGCATGATCATTGTTTCTTAGTACATTTGCATCAGTTTAGAGGAACTAGCAACACAACAGAAAAAGATATAAAATGTCAATATAAAGAAAAGAAATAAAAGTAGTAGTAATAGTAAAAAACAACAACAACAAACAAACCAACAAGCAAACAAAAACAAAAAAAAACCCTATAGCTCAGATGCAGCTTCATTCAGTATTTTAACATGATTACTTTACAATTAGGTATTATTGTGCTGTCCATTTTTGAGTTTTTGTATCTAGTCCTGTTGCACAATCTGTATCCCTTCAGCTTCAATTACCCATTGTCTTACCCTGTTTCTAACTCCTGCTGAACTCTGTTACCAATGACATATTTCAAGTTTATTCTCGAATGTCCGTTCACAACAGTGGGACCATACAGTATTTGTCCTTTAGTTTTTGGCTGGATTCACTCAGCATAATATTCTCTAGGTCCATCCATGTTATTACATGGTTCACAAGTTTATCTTGTCTTAAAGCTGCATAATATTCCATCGTATGTATATACCACAGTTTGTTTAGCCACTCTTCTGTTGATGGAGATTTTGGCTGTTTCCATCTCTTTGCAATTGTAAATAACGCTGCTATAAACATTGGTGTGCAAATGTCCGTTTGTGTCTTTGCCCTTAAGTCCTTTGAGTAGATACCTAGCAATGGTATTGCTGGGTCATATGGCAATTCTATATTCAGCTTTTTGAGGAACCGCCAAACTGCCTTCCACAGTGGTTGCACCCTTTGACATTCCCACCAACAGTGAATAAGTGTGCCTCTTTCTCCGCATCCTCTCCAGCACTTGTCATTTTCTGTTTTGTTGATAATGGCCATTCTGGTGGGTGTGAGATGATATCTCATTGTGGTTTTGATTTGCATTTCTCTAATGGCCAGGGACATTGAGCATCTCTTCATGTGCCTCTTGGCCATCCGTATTTCTTCTTCTGGTAGGTGTCTGTTTAAGTCTTTTTCCCATTTTGTAATTGGGTTGGCTGTCTTTTTGTTGTTGAGTTGAATAATCTCTTTATAAATTCTGGATACTAGACCCTTATCTGATATGTCATTTCCAAATATTGTCTCCCATTGTGTAGGCTGTCTTTCTACTTTCTTGATGAAGTTCTCTGATGCACAAAAGTGTTTAATTTTGAGAAGCTCCCATTTATTTATTTCCTTCTTCAGTGTTCTTGCTTTAGGTTTAAGGTCCATAAAACCACCTCCAGTTGTAAGATCCATAAGATATCTCCCAACATTTTCCTCTAACTGTTTTATGGTCTTAGACCTAATGTTTAGATCTTTGATCCATTTTGAGTTAACTTTTGTATAGGGTGTGAGAGATGGGTCTTCTTTCATTCTTTTGCATATGGATATCCAGTTCTCTAGGCACCATTTATTGAAGAGACTGTTCTGTCCCAGGTGAGTTGGCTTGACTGCCTTATCAAAGATCAAATGTCCATAGATGAGAGGGTCTATATCTGAGCACTCTATTCGATTCCATTGGTCGATATATCTATTTTTATGCCAATACCATGCTGTTTTGACCACTGTGGCTTCATAATATGCCTTAAAGTCAGGCAGCGCGAGACCTCCAGCTTCGTTTTTTTTCCTCAAGATGTTTTTAGCAATTCGGGGTACCCTGCCCTTCCAGATAAATTTGCTTATTGGTTTTTCTATTTCTGAAAAATATGTTGTTGGGATTTTGATTGGTATTGCATTGAATCTGTAAATCAATTTAGGTAGGATTGACATCTTAACTATATTTAGTCTTCCAATCCATGAACACGGTACGCCCTTCCATCTATTTAGGTCTTCTGTGATTTCTTTTAACAGTTTTTTGTAGTTTTCTTTATATAGGTTTTTTGTCTCTTTGGTTAAATTTATTCCTAGGTATTTTATTCTTTTAGTTGCGATTGTAAATGGGATTCGTTTCTTGATTTCTACCTCAGCTTGTTCATTACTAGTGTATAGAAAAGCTACAGATTTTTGAATGTTGATCTTGTAGCCTGCTACTTTGCTGTACTCATTTATTAGCTCTAGTAATTTTGTTGTGGATTTTTCTGGGTTTTCTACATATAGTATCATATCGTCTGCAAACAGTGATAGTTTTACTTCTTCCTTTCCAATTTTGATGCCTTGTATTTCTTTTTCTTGTCTAATTGCTCTGGCTAGAACCTCCAACACAATGTTGAATAATAGTGGTGATAGTGGACATCCTTGTCTTGTTCCTGATCTTAGGGGGAAAGTTTTCAATTTTTCCCCATTGAGGATGATATTAGCTGTGGGTTTTTCATATATTCCCTCTATCATTTTAAGGAAGTTCCCTTGTATTCCTATCCTTTGAAGTGTTTTCAACAGGAAAGGATGTTGAATCTTGTCAAATGCCTTCTCTGCATCAATTGAGATGATCATGTGATTTTTCTGCTTTGATTTGTTGATATGGTGTATTACAT
The DNA here is from genome assembly GCF_023851605.1 of Tamandua tetradactyla. Classification (NCBI taxonomy): domain Eukaryota; kingdom Metazoa; phylum Chordata; class Mammalia; order Pilosa; family Myrmecophagidae; genus Tamandua; species Tamandua tetradactyla. Next base: position 122,871,941 of record NC_135333.1, read on the forward strand.
TAATTGATTTTCTTATGTTGAACCATCCTTGCATACCTGGGATGAATCCTACTTGGTCATGATGTATAATTCTTTTAATGTGTTGCTGGATACGATTTGCTAGAATTTTATTGAGGATTTTTGCATCTGTATTCATTAGAGAGATTGGTCTGTAGTTTTCTTTTTTTGTAATATCTTTGCCTGGTTTTGGTATGAGGGTGATGTTGGCTTCATAGAATGAATTAGGTAGTTTTCCCTCCACTTCGATTATGTTGAAGAGTTTGAGGAGAGTTGGTACTAATTCTTTCTGGAATGTTTGATAGAATTCACATGTGAAGCCGTCTGGTCCTGGACTTTTCTTTTTAGGGAGGTTTTGAATAACTAATTCAATCTCTTTACTTGTGATTGGTTTGTTGAGGTCGTCTATTTCTTCTTGAGTCAAAGTTGGTTGTTCATGTCTTTCCAGGAACCTGTCCATTTCTTCTAAATTGTTGTATTTATTAGCGTAAAGTTGTTCATAGTATCCTGTTATTACCTCCTTTATTTCTGTGAGGTCAGTAGTTATGTCTCCTCTTTCATTTCTAATCTTATTTATTTGCATCCTCTCTCTTCTTCTTTTTGTCAATCTTGCTAAGGGCCCATCAATCTTGTTGATTTTCTCATAGAACCAACTTCTGGTCTTATTGATTTTCTCTATTGTTTTCATGTTTTCAATTTCATTTATTTCTGCTCTAATCTTTGTTATTTCTTTCCTTTTGCTTGCTTTGGGATTAGTTTGCTGTTCTTTCTCCAGTTCTTCCAAGTGGACAGTTAATTCCTGCATTTTTGCCTTTTCTTCTTTTCTGATAAAGGCATTTAGGGCAATAAATTTCCCTCTTAGCACTGCCTTTGCTGCGTCCCATAAGTTTTGATATGTTGTGTCTTCATTTTCATTTGCCTCTAGGTATTTACTAATTTCTCTTGCAATTTCTTCTTTGACCCACTTGTTGTTTAAGAGTGTGTTGTTGAGCCTCCATGTATTTATGAATTTTCTGGCACTCCGCCTATTATTGATTTCCAACTTCATTCCTTTATGATCCGAGAAAGTGTTGTGTATGATTTCAATCTTTTTAAATTTGTTAAGACTTGCTTTGTGACCCAGCATATGGTCTATCTTTGAGAATGATCCATGAGCACTTGAAAAAAAGGTGTATCCTGCTGTTGTGGGATGTAATGTCCTATAAATGTCTGTTAAGTCAAGTTCATTTATAGTAATATTCAGGTTCTCTATTTCTTTATTGATCCTCTGTGTAGATGTTCTGTCCATTGATGAGAGTGGTGAATTGAAGTCTCCAACTATTATGGTATATGTGTCTATTTCCCTTTTCAGTGTTTGTAGTGTATTCCTCACGTATTTTGGGGCATTCTGGTTCGGTGTGTAAATATTTATAATTGTTATGTCTTCTTGTTTAATTGTTCCTTTTATTAGTATATAGTGTCCTTCTTTGTCTCTTTTAACTGTTTTACATTTGAAGTCTAATTTGTTGGATATTAGTATAGCCACTCCTGCTCTTTTCTGGTTGTTGTTTGCATGAAATATCTTTTCCCAACCTTTCACTTTCAACCTATATTTATCTTTGGGTCTAAGATGTGTTTCCTGTAGACAGCATATAGAAGGATCCTGTTTTTTAATCCATAGACTGGCAGAATGGATTAAAAAACAGGATCCTTCTATTTTACTTTTAAAGCCAAAATGGTTAAGTAAAATATATTGTAAACATCATTTTTTTTTGTTTTTTTTTATTAACGGAAAAAAAAAAGAAATTAACACAACATTTAGAAAGCATACCATTCTACATATGCACTCAGTAATTCTTAACATCATCACATAGATGCATGATCATCGTTTCTTAGTACATTTGCATCGGTTTAGAGGAACTAGCAACACAACAGAAAAAGATATAAAATGTTAATATAGAGAAAAGAAATAAAAGTAGTAATAATAGTAAAAAAAAAAAAAAACCCTATAGCTCAGATGCAGCTTCATTCAGTGTTTTAACATGATTACTTTACAATTAGGTATTATTGTGCTGTCCATTTTTGAGTTTTTGTATCTAGTCCTGTTGCACAGTCTGTATCCCTTCAGCTTCAATTACCCATTATCTTACCCTGTTTCTAACTCCTGCTGGACTCTGTTACCAATGACATATTCCAAGTTTATTCTCGAATGTCCATTCACATCAGTGGGACCATACAGTATTTGTCCTTTAGTTTTTGGCTAGACTCACTCAGCATAATGTTCTCTAGGTCCATCCATGTTATTACATACTTCATAAGTTTATCTTGTCTTAAAGCTGCATAATATTCCATCGTATGTATATACCACAGTTTGTTTAGCCATTCTTCTGTTGATGGACATTTTGGCTGTTTCCATCTCTTTGCAATTGTAAATAACACTGCTATAAACATTGGTGTGCAAATGTCCATTTGTGTCTTTGCCCTTAAGTCCTTTGAGTAGATACCCAGCAATGGTATTGCTGGGTCGTATGGCAATTCTATATTCAGCTTTTTGAGGAACCGCCAAACTGCATTCCACAGTGGTTGCACCATTTGACATTCCCACCAACAGTGGATAACTGTGCCTCTTTCTCCGCACCCTCTCCACACTTGTGATTTTCTGTTTTGTTGATAATGGCCATTCTGGTTGGGTGTGAGATGATATCTCATTGTGGTTTTGATTTGCATTTCTCTAATGGCCAGGGACATTGAGCATCTCTTCATGTGCCTCTTGGCCATCCGTATTTCCTCTTCTGGTAGGTGTCTGTTCAAGTCTTTTTCCCATTTTGTAATTGGGTTGGCTGTCTTTTTGTTGTTGAGTTGGACAATCTCTTTATAAATTCTGGATACTAGACCTTTATCTGATATTTCATTTCCAAATATTATCTCCCATTGTGTAGGCTGTCTTTCTACTTTCTTGATGAAGTTCTTTGATGCACAAAAGTGTTTAATTTTGAGGAGCTCCCATTTATTTATTTCTTTCTTCAGTGCTCTTGCTTTAGGTTTAAGGTCCATAAAACCGCCTCCAGTTGTAAGATTCATAAGATATCTCCCTACATTTTCCTCTAACTGTTTTATGGTCTTAGACCTAATGTGTAGATCTTTGATCCATTTTGAGTTAACTTTTGTATAAGGTGTGAGATATGGGTCTTCTTTCATTCTTTTACATATGGATATCCAGTTCTCTAGGCACCATTTATTGAAGAGACTGTTCTGTCCCAGGTGAGTTGGCTTGACTGCCTTATCAAAGATCAAATGTCCATAGATGAGAGGGTCTATATCTGAGCACTCTATTCGATTCCATTGGTCGATAAATCTATCTTTATGCCAATACCATGCTGTTTTGACCACTGTGGCTTCATAATATGCCTTAAAGTCCGGCATCGCGAGACCTCCAGCTTCGGTTTTTTTTCCTGAAGATGTTTTTAGCAATTTGGGGCAACCTGCCCTTCCAGATAAATTTGCTTACTGGTTTTTCTAATTCTGAAAAATAAGTTGTTGGGATTTTGATTGGTATTGCATTGAATCTGTAGATCAGTTTAGGTAGGATTGACATCTTAATTATATTTAGTCTTCCAATCTATGAACACGGTATGCCCTTCCATCTATTTAGGTCTTCTGTGATTTCTTTTAGCAGTTTTTTGTAGTTTTATTTATATAGGTTTTTTGTCTCTTTGGTTAAATTTATTCCTAGGTATTTTATTCTTTTAGTTGCGATTCTAAATGGGATTCATTTCTTGATTTCCCCCTCAGCTTGTTCATTACTAGTGTATAGAAAAACTACAGATTTTTGAATGTTGATCTTGTAACCTGCTACTTTTCTGTACTCATTTATTAGCTCTAGTAGTTTTGTTGTGGATTTTTCCGGGTTTTCTACGTATAGTATCATATCGTCTGCAAACAGTGATAGTTTTACTTCTTCCTTTCCAATTTTGATGCCTTGTATTTCTTTTTCTTGTCTAATTGCTTTGGCTAGAACTTCCAACACAATGTTGAATTATAGTAGTGATAGTGGACATCCTTGTCTTGTTCCTGATCTTAGGGGGAAAGTTTTCAATTTTTCCCCATTGAGGATGATATTAGCTGTGGGTTTTTCATATATTCCCTCTATCATTTTAAGGAAGTTCCCTTGTATTCCTATCTTTTGAAGTGTTTTCAACAGGAAAGGATGTTGAATCTTGTCAAATGCTTTCTCTGCATCAATTGAGATGATCATGTGATTTTTCTGCTTTGATTTGTTGATGTGGTGTATTACATTAATTGATTTTCTTATGTTGAACCATCCTTGCATACCTGGGATGAATCCTACTTGGTCATGATGTATAATTCTTTTAATGTGTTGTTGGATATGATTTGCTAGAATTTTATTGAGGATTTTTGCATCTATATTCATTAGAGAGATTGGTCTGTAGTTTTCTTTTTTTGTAATATCTTTGCCTGGTTTTGGTATGAGGGTGATGTTGGCTTCATAGAATGAATTAGGTAGTTTTCCCTCCACTTCAATTATTTTGAAGAGTTTGAGGAGAGTTGGTACTAATTCTTTCTGGAATGTTTGATAGAATTCACATGTGAAGCCGTCTGGTCCTGGACTTTTCTTTTTAGGGAGCTTTTGAATGACTAATTCAATCTCTTTACTTGTGATTGGTTTGTTGAGGTCATCTATTTCTTCTCGAGTCAAAGCTGGTTGTTCATGTCTTTCCAGGAACCCATCCATTTCATCTAAATTGTTGTATTTATTAGCGTAAAGTTGTTCATAGTATCCTGTTATTACCTCCTTTATTTCTGTGAGGTCAGTAGTTATGTCTCCTCTTCCAATTCTGATCTTATTTGCATCCTCTCTCTTCTTCTTTTTGTCAATCTTGCTAAGGGCCCATCAATCTTATTGATTTTCTCATAGAACCAACTTCTGGTCTTATTGATTTTCTCTATTGTTTTCATGTTTTCAATTTCATTTATTTCTGCTCTAATCTTTGTTATTTCTTTCCTTTTGCTTGCTTTGGGATTAGTTTGCTGTTCTTTCTCCAGTTCTTCCAAGTGGACAGTTAATTCCTGCATTTTTGCCTTTTCTTCTTTTCTGATATAGGCATTTAGGGCAATAAATTTCCCTCTTAGTACTGCCTTTGCTGCGTCCCATAAGTTTTGATATGTTGTGTTTTCATTTTCATTCGCCTCTAGGTATTTACTAATTTCTCTTGCAATTTCTTCTTTGACCCACTTGTTGTTTCAGAGTGTGTTGTTGAGCCTCCATGTATTTGTGAATTTTCTGGCACTCCACCTATTATTGATTTGCAACTTCATTCCTTTATGATCCGAGAAAGTGTTGTGTATGATTTCAATCTTTTTGAATTTGTTAAGACTTGCTTTGTGACCCAGCCTATGGTCTATCTTTGAGAATGATCCATGAGCACTTGAGAAAAAGGTGTATCCTGCTGTTGTGGGATGTAATGTCCTATAAATGTCTGTTAAGTCTAGCTCATTTATAGTAATATTCAGATTCTCTATTTCTTTATTGTTCCTCTGTCTAGATGTTCTGTCCATTGATGAGAGTGGTGAATTGAAGTCTCCAACTATTATGGTATATGTGTCTATTTCCCTTTTCAGTGTTTGCAGTGTATTCCTCACGTATTTTGGGGCATTCTGGTTCGGTGCATAAATATTTATGATTGTTATGTCTTCTTGTTTAATTGTTCCTTTTATTAGTATATAGAGTCCTTCTTTGTCTCTTTTAACTGTTTTACATTTGAAGTCTAATTTGTTGGATATTAGTATAGCCACTCCTGCTCTTTTCTGGTTGTTATTTGCATGAAATATCTTTTCCCAACCTTTCACATTCAACCTATATTTATCTTTGGGTCTAAGATGTGTTTCCTGTAGACAGCATATAGAAGGATCCTGTTTTTTAATCCATTCTGCCAATCTATGTCTTTTGATTGGGGAATTCAGTCCATTAAAATTTAGAGTTATTACTGTTTGGATAATATTTTCCTCTACCATTTTGCCTTTTGTATTATATATATCATATCTGACTTTCCTTCTTTCTGCACTCTTCTCCATGCCTCTCTCTTCTGTCTTTTCATATCTGACTCTAGTGCTCCCTTTAGTATTTCTTGCAGAGCTGGTCTCTTGGTCACAAATTCTCTCAGTGACTTTTTGTCTGAGAATGTTTTAATTTCTCCCTCATTTTTGAAGGACACTTTTGCTGGATATAGGAGTCTTGGTTGGCAGTTTTTCTCTTTTAGTAACTTAAATATATCATCCCACCGTCTTCTAGCTTCCATGGTTTCTGCTGAGAAATCTACACATAGTCTTATTGGGTTTCCCTTGTATGTGATGGATTGCTTCTCTCTCGCTGCTTTCAAGATCCTCTCTTTCTCTTTGACCTCTGACATTCTAACTAGTAAGTGTCTTGGGGAACGCCTATTTGGGTCTAATCTCTTTGGGGTGCGCTGCACTTCTTGGATCTGTAATTTTAGGTCTTTCATAAGAGTTGGGAAATTTTCAGTGATGATTTCTTCCATTAGTTTTTCTCCTCCTTTTCCCTTCTCTTCTCCTTCTGGGACACCCACAACACGTATATTTGTGCGGTTCACATTGTCCTTGAGTTCCCTGATACCCTGTTCAAATTTTTCCATTCTTTTCCGGATAGTTTCTGTTTCTTTTTGGAATTCAGATGTTCCATCCTCCAAATCACTAATTCTATCTTCTGTCTCTTTAAATCTATCATTGTAGGTATCCATTTTTTTTTCCATCTTTTCTACTTTATCCTTCCCTTCCATAAGCTCTGTGATTTTTTTTTCAGTTTTTCTATTTCTTCTTTTTGATCAGCCCATGTCTTCTTCATGTCCTCCCTCAATTTATCGATTTCGTTTTTGAAGAGGTTTTCCATTTCTGTTTGTATATTCAGCATTAGTTGTTTCAGCTCCTGTATCTCATTTGAACTATTGGTTTGTTCCTTTGACTGGGCCATATTTTCAATTTTCTGAGCATGATCCGTTATCTTCTGCTGGCGCCTGGGCATTTAGTCAGATTTCCCTGGGTGTTGGACGCCACAGGTTGAAAGATTTTTCTGTGAAATCTCTGGGTTCTGTTTTTCTTATCCTGCCCAGTAGGTGGTGCTCGTGGCACACGTTTCTCTATGGGTTCCACCAGTGAAAGTTGCTGTGGGTCCTTTAACTTTGGAAAACTCTCACTGTAGGGGAGGTTCGGCAGCCGAAGCGTCTTGGAAGAGTGCCAGCCGGCCCGGGGACCGAACGCGGGGAGGGTCGCCGGCCGCCGCAGCATGGGAGAGCGCCCGACCGAATTTCCTAGTCGGCCCGGGGCGCCAAGTGTGGCAGGAGGGCGCCAGCTGTCGCAGCCCGGGAGAGTGCACTGTTCCCAGCCGGACCGGGGAGTCACGTGTTTGGAAGGGACCCCCCGGTCACCATTCTCCGCAGTCTGGGGATTTCCGACCCAACTCTCTCAGTTGGTCCGGGGGGCCTCGCGTGGTGGCGGCGCCAGCCGCCGCGGCCCAAGGGGACCGCCTGCCCAATTCTGCCAGCTGGCCTGGGAAGGAGGAAGGGAGGGACTCCGGCCGCTTGCCGTCCTGCCCGGGAAAGCCTGCGCCCCTCTGCGATCTCACCGGAGCTGGTTCTCCCAGACAGTCAGCCGTTCCAGGATGGGGTACGCCGTCCCTTTGATCTCCATCGTGGCTCCGGGAGCTGCTCTGTATTGTCTCCACTCCCCCAGTAGCTGTTCTGGAGGAGGAAAGGTGAGGGTGGCAAGGCTGTCGAGGCCAGTGGCGGAGGAGCCGGTGAAGGCGGAAGAGGGCACGGTGGTGGTTGGAGAGCCGCTGGAGCAGGAGGGGGAAGAGGGGGGAGAGGAGGGCGGGCGGGCTGGCTGCTGCGGGGCGTCCATCAGCCTTTCTTGAGTGAAGGTAACCTCTTGTTGGTGCCTTAATTTGGATATTTTCATAGGCTTAGAACTGTAAACTTGTAATTTATTAAATTCCCTCTGGGTGGGCCATGGTGGCTCAGTAGGCAGAGTTCTCGCCTGCCATGCTGGAGACCTGGGATCGATTCCCAGTGCCTGTCCATGAAAAAAAAAACATTAATAAATTTCCTTTTATAAAAGGTGTTCCATTTCTGGTGTATCACATCTGCAGCTTGCAAACTAACACAATTGCCAAAATGGTAATAACCAAGTGTCCATTAACAGAATATGGACAATCAAAATTTTGTGTATTCTGCAACTATGTGATGATATTGTGGGTTATTGATTATCTAACAGGAACAGAACAATCATATAGTAAAAAAATAAGAAAATAAATAACAATAGGGAGAACAAATGTTAAAATAAATTCAGTAGATTGAAACACTAGTGAACAATGAAAGGGTGTGGTAAGGGGTATATGGAAAAAAACAGGGGAACAAAAGTTAAAATATATTGAGTGGATGGAAATACTGGTGGTCAATGAGAGGGAGGGTAAGAGGCATGGTCTGTATGAGTTTTATCTTTTATCTTTTTATCTCTTTTTCTGGAGTGATGCAAATGTTCTAAAAAATGATTATGGTGATGAACATACGACTATATGATGATATTGTGAGCCACCGATTGTACACCGTGCATGAAACGTTTGTATGTTAAGAATGTTCATGTTTGTAAGTTGTTTGGGTTTGATAATAAAAAATAAATTTTAAAAAATGTTGGTATATTCATACACTGGAATATTTTTCAGCCATAAAAAGAAATAAAGTTTTGGGAAACGGACACAACATAGACGAACTTTGAAGACATGATGTTGAGTGAAATAAACCAGGAACAAAAGGACAGATATTGTATGATTACGCTTATATGAAATACCTAAAATGAGCAAATTCATAAGGACAGCAAGGAGATTAGAGGTTGTCAGGGGCTTGGAGGCACCTGTATTGCTTAGTGGGTACAGAATTTGCATTAGGGGTGATGAAAAAGCTTTGGTAATGGATGTGCTCCCTCCCCTACTGTACGTATTCTGTCCCACAAAATCCAGCCTCCTCAGCCTGCCCAAACCTTAATCTCTATCCCTTCAAGTCAGTAGAACCACTGTGGGGTCTGCTTGGGGTTTTCCATCCGTGTACTATAGTCTGGAAAGTATCTGCAGACAGATAACTGGGACAATTGAAGAGCTCATTTAATTTGCTTGCTTGTCTTTATCTCTCAGGAATCACAATCCTGTGCTGCCTTTGCCCAATATCCTAATACAGTTATTTGTCACATATTTTGTATAGTTTTCTTGTTGTTTCTTTCCATGGTGGGAGGGCTAGCTTGATACCAGTTATAGTCAGGACTAAACAGGAAATTTAGTTTTCACTTGATAAAATGTTCTAAGTCGACATTTTTTTTCTTACATTACTTCAGAGATATTATTTCTGTCTTTTGGCCTGCATTGGCATCTTTGTTTACCTATATGTAATGTATCTTTGTCAGAAATTAAAAGTAAAACTAATAAGATACACTTACTAGTATGCTGTCTCAAAAAAAAAAAAAGAAGAGGCAATTGTTGGTAAGCATCAGGGAAATGGGCATACTCATATGTTTGTGGTTATATACGAAGTGTCATAATCTTCTAGTAGCAGCATTTTTTAAAAATATTAAAAACCTAAAAAGATGCATTTTCTTTGACATAGCAGTTATACTTTAAATAATTTTTCTTAAGGTAAAAACAAGGAGGAATATAAAGATTTCATCACACGGATTTTCTGTAGAGTATTTAGTACCAGTTTTTGTTTGTTCGTTTTGCATGGGAAGGCACCGAAAATCGAACCCAGGTCTCCGGCAAGGCAGGTGAGAACTCTGCCACTGAGCCACCACTGCCTGCCCTCTGTAAAGAGTAATTTTACCAAAAAAAAAAAAAAAATTGTAATGCCCACAAACAGGTCACTATGTTGTATAGTGGATAGCCATACAGCCATTAAAACAACAACAACAAAACTATCATAGAGGGGAATATTTAATTACATGGAAAGACTAAAGGAAATACTCCCAAGTGTTACCAATGCTTATGTCTGGGTAGTAGTGAGGCAAGCCAGAGCAGGGACCTGAGAGCCAAGAGAAAATATCATGAAGCAGCCCTTGAGCGAGGATAGTTAACCAAGGTCACAGAGGCTGTCCTGCACAGAAAACCTGTCTGGAGCTACCCACCTACGCAAAATACCTGGTAGCCCAAATGTACTATCTACCACCAGGTGCCACCCTGGAGAGAAGGGAGGGTAGGAGAAAGAGCCCTGAACAAGGAGGGGGGAGGGGAAGGAAGTAAAGCTAAGCAGTAAACAGCACCTGAGCCAAAACAACTCCACCTGAGTGAGTGAGTCATCTGAGATCCCGCATCAGTGAAGAAGGAAAAATGGGAGGGAGTAAAATAGTCAATAAGCATTACAAAAGGAACAAAAATCTGTAAAAGCAGATTGCCCTACAATGCTGGGGCCTCTCACCACTCTTGCTTGCTAGAGTATGCATCTTCTCACATGCGTACTTAATAAACTTTCTACCTGTTTACTGCATTCCTGCTGTGCCCTTGAATACTTTCTCGTGGCATGGCCAAGAACCTAGGAACTTAAATCTGGCAACAGTAGGATTCCAGGTAATTTTTCTTTTTTTTTTTAATGAATTTTTATGTTCTAAATGTATTACAATGAACCTGTATTCTTTCTGCAACAAACTAAACAAACAAACAATAGTTTCTTTAAAACATTTTTAAACATCTTTCATTTTTAACATCTTTCAGTGTTCAACTGAAAAGCTACTTCATCTGTGAACTATTTCCAGAATCTGAAAGTAGTCCTTTCCTTCTCCAAATTCCATAGCCTTTTGTACCTCTCTTTTGAGGTCCTTTTCATATTGACCCTTGTATTAAATTTTTCTCTGATCCTGGCTACCTCCCCTGCACATGAGAGTAGTTTACTGTCTAAATTAGAGACATTGTCTATTTCAGAACCCTTGGTTAACAGTCTGTGTGACTTACAGACTGGTATACTTAGGTTCCATCTAGTCTGACCAAGGCATCAAACCTGATCTAGATAGTGGGATGGACCCTCCTTAATTCACTTTTGTGTGTGTGTGTGTGGGGGGGGGTGATGAAGTTCATGGTTTCTCTCTCAAGTGGAAGGGCACATGGCGATCACAGTCAGTTTCTCTCTCATCTGGAAAGGCACCTGGTGAACACGGTGTCATCTGCTAGCTTCTTCTCCTGGTTTCCTGTTTCATGAAGCTCCCCAGGAGGCATTTTCCTTCTTCATCTCCAAGCGTCGCTGGCTGGTGGACTCTGCTTCTCATGGCTATGTTGTTCTGCTCTGCTCTCTCTGAATCTCTTTCATTCTCCAAAATGTTTCCTCTTTTATAGGACTTCTAATCAATACCCACCCAAATGGGTGGAGACATGTCATCACCTAATCCAGTTTAACAACCAGTCTTGATTAAATCACACCTCTGGGGAGATGATCTGATCACAGTTTCGACCATACAATACTGAATAGGGATTAGAAGAAATGGCTGCCTCTACAAAATGGGATTAGGATTAAAACATGGTTTTTTAGGATACATACATCATTTCATACCAGCACAGCAACTGATGTAAATGTTTTTAAGTATACGAAACTCAAAAGCCATGCAACACAAATGATTATATATGAATACATAACTTCAGTACAACCAATAATAAAATGGAAAGAATTAATGGTAAAATAATAAAATAATACTTGGTATTTCGTATTGAATGAAAATCAAAAGACTAACAACAGACTGGAAAAGAGAAGGGAGATTCAATGGTGAGAGCAGGGAGAAATTCAACTTCCCCAAGTTGAATTCTTGATATTCTCACAAGCAATGTGGACAACCAAAGCTATAGGCTGAGCCCCCAGTCTTGGGGTTTGTTCATATGAAACTTAACCCCACAAAGGATAGGTCAAGTCTACTTAAAATTTAGGCCTAAGAGTCACCCCCAGGAGAGCCTCTTTTGTTGTTCAGATGTGGCCTCTCTCTCCAGCCAACATGACGAGTAGTCTCACCACCCTCCCCCTCTCTGCATGGGACATGACTCCCAGGGGTGTGAACCTTCCTGGCAACGTGGGACAGAGATCCTGGAATGAGCTGAGACTCAGCATCAAGGGACTGAGAAAAACCCTAGAATGAGCTGAGAATTAACATCAAGGGATTGAGAGAACCTTCTGGACCAAAGGGGGAAGAGTGAAATGAGACTAAGTGTCAATGGCTGAGAGATTCCAAGCAGAGTCGAGAGGTTATCCTGGAGGTTATTCTTATGCATTAAGTAGATATCACCTTGTTGTTCAAGATGTAGTGGAGAGGCTGGAGGGAACTGCCTGAAAATGTAGAGCTGTGTTTCAGTAGCCTTGTTTCTTGATGATGATTGAACCATGATATAGCTTTCACAATGAGACTCTGTGAATGTGAAAACCTTGCGTCTGATGCTCCTTTTAGCTACTATATCAACAGAAGAGTAGAACATATGGAATAAAAATAAATAATAGGGGGAACAAATGTTAAAATAAATTTAGTTTGAAATGCTAGTGGTAAATGAAAGCGAGGGGTAAGGGGTATGGTATGTATAATCTTTTCTTTTCTCTATTATTGTTTTATTTCTTTTTCTAAATCGATGCAAATGTTCTAAGAAATGATGAATATGCAACTATGTGATGATATCAAGAATTACTGATTGTATATGTAGAATGGAGTGATATCTTAATGTTTTGTTTGTTAATTTTTTTAATTAATAAAAAAAGTTAAAAAAAAAAAAGACTAACAACATTCATTGTAAATGAGCCCTTAGAAATCAGTAACAAAATAACTATTACTTCAAGACAAATGAAAACATCACAAGAAAAATGAGAACATAGAGGAAAGTGAAATACATTGGGCTATTAATGACTGATTAACTTTTGAACCAACCACCAAACTATACCATTTTGCATTCCCACCAGCAATACATGTGTTCCAATTCTCCACATCATCAGCACTGCTTGCCATTTTCCATTTTTTAAATAATAGCCATCCTAGTGGGTGTGAAGTGATATTTGATGGGTCACAGGGGATAATACTCAGGCCCCCACCCCCTCCTCAACCTGCAGCAATGGCCAAAACTCATGGTCCGCTGACTCATAACCCTTTCCCTTCCTCCTCCTCCCTGCCGCAACTCGTGGTGCCTCTTGCCAAATGCTGCCCGGGGCAAGAAACCACATCAAAGTATGGTATGGCTCCATCAATAAGGAGCAAAGAAGTCAGGACAGGCACAAAAAGAAGGAAGCAAAAATACCAGCCAACGGCAATCAAGCAAGTCACCAAAGGCTGAAATCCAGACTAGTCAAAGAAGGTAAACATCAAAGCATAAAAGGAGGAACACATCACAATGCAGGTGGACGTTTTCTTCAGACTTTTGAAAAAAGTGTTCCTTTCCCCTTTCCCCTACCCTCCCTCCTCTTCCCCCTCCTCCCCTTCTCTTCGCCCTCCCTCCTTTACAATAAACCACTTTCAACCTCAGCTCACTGCATGGTTATGAGTGCCAAACGAAACCCCCCAATTTGATCTAACAATATTGAGACAGGCTAGAATAAGGCATCTGGGCTATGGCCACTAGTCCCCTACCTGGTCATGAAAGAGTTAAATTTTTCACCACCAGCTCCCCAGGAAAAACCAAGACATGACCTCACCACTAGGCTGCCAAGGTTACAAACTAATTTCCTATCAGGCCAAAGAAAGACCTCTTTGAAACAACATAATGAGTACATAACAAGAAAGCCACAGGTGCAGGTGGTAATCCACTCTTTTTTAACAATATGAGCACCTGACAATCCATCCAGCAAAAATTTTAAAATCCTGTGAGCTAGAGCCCCTCTAAAACAAACCAACCCCACCCACCCCAGTACATGGCCCTTTCTTGAGCTTACCCATGCTAATTCCTTTGGTGTGTACTCTCCCTTCAATAAACTTTACTGTTTGCCTGCACTTTCTCCTTCTGGTCCTTGAATTCTTTCTCTCTGCAAGCCTCTAAACCAAGTGTAGAGCTCCAATTATGTATCTCATTATAGTAACAAAGTAACTTTAAAATGTAAACCAAATCTGATGGTGGAGTTATACAGAGAAGATAGGTGTCATAGTCAGATTCATGTGTCAACTTGGCCAGGTGGTGGTGCCTGTTTGTCTGCTTGGGCAAGTGCTGTCCTGTCTGGTGCTATGAGGACCTCTCATAGACTTTAATCATAATTACATCAGATGTATCCACAGCTGATTGCATTTCTAATCAGCTAAGGGGAGTGTCTTCTGCAATGAGTGATGCTTAATCTAATCACCGGAAAGCTTTTCAGGAGCATTCAGAAGAGATAGTTCTCTTCCTGCTTCAGCCAGCAAGCCTCTCCTGTGGAGTTCATCCAGATCCTTCATCGGAATCATCAGCCTCACAGCCCGCCCTGTGGATTTTGGACTTTACATTCCAAAATTATGTGAGACATTTTTATAAATTTTATATCTACAGTTATTTCCTGCTGGTTCTGTTTCTCTAGAGAACCCTAACGAATACACACACCCAATTGTGAGTGTTAATCTTTGATTAGAGGAAGATGTGACTCCACCAATTCCAGGTGGGTCTTGATTAGTTTACTGGAATCCTTTAAAAGAGGAAGCATTTTTAGAGAGAGCCACAGAGCCCAGGTAGCTAGAGACTTTTGGAAATGAAGAAGGAGAATGTCCCTGGGGAAGCTTCATGAAACAAGTAGCCTGGAGAGAAAGCTAGTAAACGTTGCCATGTTCACCATGTGTCTTTGCAGTTGAGATAGAAACCCTGAACTTCACTGACCTTTCTTAAGTGAAGGTAATCCTTGTTGGTGGCCGAATTTGGATGTTTTTATAGACTTGTTTTAATTGGGACATATTCACGGCCATAGAACTGTAAACTTGCAACTTAATAAATTCCCCCTTATAAAAACCATTTTGTTTCCGGTATATTGCATTCCAGCAGCTAGCAAACTAAAACAGTAGGATTTAACAAACTAATATGATTGCTGAAACATTAAATTGATATCTCTCTTAGTCTCCAGTATCTTAGAGCACCTAGAAGTAAAAACCTAAAATTGTGGAATTGTAACCCATACTAAACTCTGAAATCTGTTCTACAACTAATTGTGCTGTGCTTTGATTTTTTTTGTTTTGTTTTTTTGTATATTAGTTATTTTTCACAAAAAAATTTTTTTTAAAGCTGAGATGATAAAAAAAATATTTATTCCTTCTAGTCTTCTATATTCTGGAGCAGCTAGAAGGAAAAATCTGAGATGATGGTATGGTAGCCTATGACAAACTCTGGGATCTGTCCTGTAACTACTTGTTGAAGAGTGCTTTGAAAACTATTGCTTTTCTCTTACTTTGCTTTGTATATATGTTATATTATACAATTTAAAAAGTTATAAAAAAATGTAAACCAAGATCATGTCAACCAAACTTAAAACTCTTCAGTGATTTCCCATTGCATTTAGGATAAAATGGAAACTCCTTACTATGGCCTGTAAAACCCTGATGATTGTCTCATGCCTACCTCTCAAATTGCAGCTCCCTCATCACTATATATCCACTCTGGTCCCTTTGTTCCAAAAACAAGTCAAGCTTTTGTGCCTTCAGGGCCTTTGCCTCTTTCAGTCCCTTACTCTGGAACACTCCTCCCCCAGCTGTTTGTGTGAAGGGCTTCTTCTCATCCTTCAGATTCTAGCTCAACTGTCACCTTCTCACAGAGCTTCCCCACCCCTATACCTGAATGAGCCCCCACCTAAAGCATGGTCTCCTTGCAACCAAGAAATCAGGATCTAAGGGATGATTTTGATTGCTGAATCATTATATAGATATTCCTTTTTGCTTTCTGGTATATTGGAATAGACAGAGGGAAATTCTGAAATCTCTAAATTGTAATCCAGCTGCCTTGAACTCTGATAGTGGTTGTATAGCCCTTATCTTCTGCCCCTGTGATTATTAAAACCTTGTAACCAATCTTCATTTGTACCCAGTTATCCAGTTTTTCAACTTTGGAGTATTGTAATCACTAAATTCGCCCCTAATGTTTATTAATGAAGGATCTTGGGTCAGCCCAGAACTAACCCACCCCAGATCCAAAGTTATCTAAATTCAGATAAGTGTATCTAACCAGTTATCTGAATTTAACCAAAGTGGGCCCACCTGACATGCACAGTAGCTTAGACTTTAACCTACAAGTCACCTACACCTCATTCCTCTGTGATTAAGCATGTAATTAATCTGCACACACTCAATTATTAGACCACCTCTGTTCTAGTTTGCTAGCTGCTGGAATGCAATATACCAGAAACAGAATGGCTTTTAACAAGGGGAATTTAATGAGTTGCTAGTTTACAGTTCTAAGACCGAGAAAATGTCCAGTTAAAACAAGTCTATAGAAATGACCAATCAAAGGCATCCAGGGAAAGATACCTTGATTCAAGAAGGCCAATGAAGTTCAAGGTTTCTCTCTCAAGTGAGAAGGCACATGGCGAACACAGTCAGGGCTTCTCTCTCGGCTGGAAGGGCACATGGTGAACACAGTGTCATCTGCTAGCATCGTCTCCTGGCTTCCGGTTCCATGAAGCTCCCCGGGAGGCGTTTTCCTTCTTCATCTCCAAAGGTTGTTGGCTCGTGGACTCTCTGCATCTCATAGCTACATCATTCTGCTCTCTCTGAATCTCTTTCTCCAAAGTATTTCCTCTTTTATAGGACTCCAATAAACCAATCAAGACCCACCCAATTGGGTGGAGACATGTCATCCCCTAATCCAGTTTAACAACCATTCTTGACTAAATCACATCATCCAGGGAGATGATCTCATTACAGTTTCAAACATACAGTATTGAATAGAGATTATTCTATCTTTATGAAATGGGATTTATATTAAAACATGACTTTTCTTAGGGGGCATGCTTCCTTTCAAACCAGCACAACCTCTAATTATATTATCTGGGACCACTGTGCTCATTATCCTAAACCTTGCACATCTTTTTCTCTAATAAAAATATCAGAATTACTGCAGTTCAGGGAGATAGATTTTAGGCTGCTAGGCCATCTGCTCTCCCACTATGCACCTACTAATAAACCCTTTCTCTCTTTGACACCCTGGTGTCTCAGGAATAGGTTATGGAGCACACCGGGCAAAAGAATCCACAGCCTTTGTCCGGTAACATTCTCTCCCCATCACATTACCCTATTCCTTCCTGGCCCTTACCTTGTACATGTGTTTGTGTTTCTGCACTACAACAAAAAAGCTCATGGAGGACAGGGCATTGTCTCCTTCACTTCTTGCCAGTTCATAGGCACTCTATAAATAATTGTTGAAGGAGGAAGGAAGGAAAGAAAAGGGAAGGGAGGAAGGGAAACAGGAATTGTACAAAATGTTCTCTACACATCATTTCACTTAATTTAATCATCACAACTGTTTGATGTAGATAATGTTTCTTCATTTTAAGTCCAAGAAACTAAATGTATTCATTAATATACCCCAGATCAGACAGTAAGTGACAGAGCTGGAATTTAAACCTGAGGTAGCTTTATGTCAGAGGCACCTAGGGGAGAAGAAGTTTAAGAAACACAATGGTTTAAAGTTCCAGGGAAATCCTGGATAGTACCAACTAAAAGAGGCCATTCTATTTCAAGATTATGATAGTTCAGTATACAGGGGAGGAGGAAGTACAGACTACGAGAATTTGAGAAGAAATAAGAGCAGTGGGGATAAACTGCCCTTTAGACAAGTACAGTGATAAACGAGGAGTACTTCAGAATGCTAGTAGGCCAAATAAGGAAAACCAGAAGACATTTTTGGGTAGAGAGGTAGGAGCAAGTACAGAGGGAGATGTGAAATATGGAAGACAAAGAATTACTTAAAGAACTAGATCTCAAATGCTGTAGGACAGGGTATGATAAACAGTAGAAGTGGAAGGCATGGAGATGATTAACTAGCTATTTAAAAAAATATATATAGCACATCCCTTATATCTCTTTCACTAAAATAAGTCCAGATAAAGCAAAGGTTTAAATATATATTTATAAATTATAAATAAAATATGGCATATCTTTTCAAAATCTTGGACAATAAAAGGTCTTTCTAAGCATGACCAAATACAGAAGCCATAAAAGAAAAGACTGACAACCTTTTCTATATATAAATTTAAAATATAAGCAGCATTAAAACACCAAAAACAAAGAATTAATTAAAGAGTCTTGCTATAACAATACTACCTAACTGTAATACAATTATGTTAAAACACTGAATAAAGCTGAATGTGGGGATGGTAGAGAGAGGAGGGCTGGGGACATAAATGAAATCAGAAAGAAAGATGGACAATAAAGATTGAGATGGTATAATCTAGGAATGCCTAGAGTGAATAATAATAGTGAATAAATGTACAAAATTTAAAAATGTTTTTGCATGAGGAAGAACAAAGGAATATCATTACTGCAGGGTGCTGAAAATAGATGGTAATTAATATGTTAAAATTTCAACTTATGTGTGAGACTAAAGCAAAAAATGTTTATTTGGTACAAAATTTATATTTTGACTAGTGCATCTCCTAATATAAGTTTTGTAGGGAGTTGGTTGAACACCATAAGTACATGGAACCTTGGGTAGGACATGAGATTTTGTTGGTTTGTCTGAGGTGATGCCCTCATGAATCCCAGAGTGATTTGATCAGTGAATGGAAAAGTATTTGCAAAGTCCCCTTCGGGGAATGGTGAGAAAGGGAAGAAATTCAGCTTCCCCAAGTTGAATTCTTGATATTCTCACAAGCAGTGTAGGCAACCAAAGCTATAGACTGAGCCCCCAGTCTTGGGGTTTGTTCATATGAAACTTAACCCCACAAAGGATAGGTCAAGCCTACTTAAAATTAGGCCTAAGAGTCACCCCCAAGAGAACCTCTTTTGTTGCTCAAATGTGGCCTCTCTCTCCAGCCAACACAACAAGCAAACTCATCACCCTCCCCCTGTCTACATGGGACATGACTCCCAGGGGTGTGGACCTTCCTGGCAAGGTGGGACAGAAATCCAAGAATGAGCTGAGATCCAGCATCAAGGGATTGAGAAAACCTTCTTGACCAAAAGAGGGAAGAGAGATATGAGACAAAACAAAGTGTCAATGGCTGAGAGATTCCAAACACAGTCAAGAGATTATCCTGGATGTTATTCTTATACAATATATAGATACCAGCTTTTTAGTTAAGGTGTAATGACGAGACTGGGGGGAACTGCCTGAAAATGTAGAGCTGTGTTCCAGTAGCCATGTTTCTTGAAGATGAATGTATAATGATATAGCTTTTGCAATGTGACTGTGTGATTGTGAAAACCTTGGGTCTGATGCTCCTTTTATCTACCTTATGGACAGATTAGTAAAACATATGGATTAAAAATAAATAAATAATAGGGGAACAAATGTTAAAATAAATTTAGTGGATTGAAATGCTAGTGATCAATGAAAAGGAGGGGTAAGTGGTATGGTATATATGAATTTTTCCTGTTTTCTTTTTATTTCTTTTTCTGAATTGATGCGAATGTTCTAAAAAATGATCATGATGATAAATATACAACCATGAGATGATATTGTGAGTTACTGATTATATAACAAGAACGGAATAACCATATGGTAAGAATGTTTGTGCTTGTATGTGGTTATGTTTCATAAATAAATAAATAAGAGGATGCTGCCTGCAGTTAAGGTAAGGTCAGATAGAGTAAATCATAGAAGGGCTGAATCAGTACTGTTACAGATTGTAATAGTTCAAAACTGAATGAACCCAGAAAAGATCATATTCTTAAAGCTAATCCATTCCTGTTGGTATAGATCTATTGTGGGTGGGATCTTTTAATTAGGTTATTTCCCTTGAGGCAGGCCCGAGATGGGTCTTAATCCTCTTGCTGGAGTCCTTTATGAGAGATAAAATTCAGAGAAAACCCAGAAGCTGGGAAAGACACACACAGAAGCTAAAAGAGAAACACACACAAGCTGAGAAAGAAAGCCACAGACAAAGAAGCCAGAAGATGAAAGCAATGAAGCCCAGAAGAGAAGGGAAATACCAGCAGACATCAACATGTTCCTTGCCATGTAACAGAGGAGCCCATGATCGCCGGTAGTCAGTCTTCAGGTAGAAAGCATTGCCTGTTGCTGCCTTGATTTGGACATTTTCATGACCTCAGCTCTGTAAGCTTGAAAGTTAATAAATCACCATTGTAAAAGCCAACCTACTTCTGAAATATTGTGTCAGAAACTTTAGCAAACTAACGTGTCTTTCTCACTAATATTCAGCAGAGCAGGAACAGCAGGAGTGAATGCTGTGTTGTGGAGATCATCTTTGAACTAGCTGATTGTAGTCCAGGTTGTATAGGAAGGCAATAAAGCCAGGAGGGAGGTGACAGGCTGGGGGAATAAGGAGTCAATGGATAGGGTCAGTAGGAGAGTATAGGGAAGAGGCAGAGGTTATAAACATCAGAATCCAAGGTTTGAGAAGAGGATTGCAGATGTTGAATTCTACAAGTTGGTGCCATTCCAAGCAATGACAAAGTCCATACTATGTCTAGGCTGGTCGGTGGCTCATGTGGAAATGAATCTATAGAGGTGAGCTGGTCAATGAATTGTGAGGCCAGGGGATAGAAATGTACATGTTGAAGCCCCAGGAATACTGCAATGACAGAGAAGATGCAGAAAGGAAGTCAGTAATGTAGGTGCCAAAGTAGTTAAAGAAGATAGGGAAGTTCCAGAATACAGTGGTTCCTGGTAGTAAGAGTTGAAAGGATGGAAGTGTGGGTGGGTGATATGGTCATCAAAAAAAAAAAAAAAATTGTACATGAACAATAACCTGTCCATTGGCCCCTAATGTCAGCTTTGTAGGGCTCCCTCCTTAGCCCTCTTCTACAAATTCTCTGTAGTGATCCTGTCTACTCCTCCTTTCAATTCTCACAAGCAGTGAAATGATTCCAAGATCTATTCCTTAAGCCAAGACCTCTTTCCTGAGCTCCAGATCCAAATTTCCTGCTCCCTTTTGTCTGTCTCCTCATGGGTTACCAGCAGACCCCAAACTAAACCCTTCCCAAATCAAAGAAAATATTGTCCCTCTAGAAATGCCAGTCTCTCTGTGTCCCCAACCCACTACCCCAAATTAAAAACCCTGAATTCTTTTTTAAACATTTTTACCATGAAATATAATGTATATTATATATATACTATATACATGTTATATATAGGCAATAAGTTTTCTTTAATTTTTATTAATAAAACCAATCAACATACAATATGAACATTCTTTTTTATCACATAGTTGTATATTCATCATGATCATTTCTTAGAACATTTGCATCAGTTCAGAAAAAGAAATAAAAAGAAAACAGAAAAAAATTCATACATACCATACCCCTTAACCCGCCCTTTCATTGATCACTAGCATTTCAATCTACTAAATATATTTTAACATTTGTTCCCCTGGTTATTTATTTATTTTTAATCCATATTTTTTACTCATCTGTCCACACCATAGATAAAAGGAGCATCAGACAAGGTTTTTACAATCACATAGTCACATTGCAAAAGCTATATCATTATACAATCATCTTCAAGAAACATGGCTACTGGAACACAGCTCTACAGTTTCAGGCACTTTCCTCTAGCCTCTCTAATATATCTTAGACTAAAAAGGGGATAACTATAAAATGTGTAATAACGTCCAGGATAACCTCTCAACTCTGTTTAAAATCTCTCAGCCACTGACACTTTATTTTGTCTCATTTCTCTTTCCCCTTTTGGTTGAGGTTTTCTCAATCCCTTCATGCTGAGTCCCAGCTCATTCTAGGATTTCTGTCCCACATTGCCAGGAAGGTTTACACCCCTGGGAGTCAAGTCCCACATAGAGAGGGGGAGGGCAGTGAGTTTGTTTGCCCTGTTGGCTGAGAAAGAGATAGGGCCACATTTGAGCAACAAAAGAGGTTCTCTGGGGGTAACCATTAAGGCGAATTTTAAGTAGGCTTAGTCTATCCTTTGTGGGGATAAGTTTCATATGAACAACCCCCAAGATTGAGGGCTCTTGCCAATACTTTTTAACTATCTGCCCAATATACTCTAGAATGTATCCAGGTATTACATTAAGCTATACAGAATTGAAGACCTCGTTTCCAATTCTGGGCTCCATGTATTTAGGTTGCTTAACTGATCTGGCCAGACAGATTAAATTAGATTGTGTCTACAGAAAATTTAGGTTTTGGTCAAAACAAACCTCTCTTTCTTTGGTCTCATACATTAGGTAAAGTTCTAAAATATAGACGATATCATCCTTTACCCTGTGTTCTGACTTACCTTAGTTTCAACCAGATTGGCTTCATTCTTACCTGTAATTGAAGTCTGATCTTGTTTGGGCTGCTTTAACAGTTGCTGTATGTAGCAATGCTGACTTTCAAAGCTGAAGAATTCCAGCTCTGAGTCTTTTGTGTCACACATTTACCCAAAGTTCCAAGAAAATACCAGGTTATACACATACAGCGCAGCATCTCAGAATTTAGAAATAACACTTAAAGCTCAGAAATAAGTGTGCTTGCTATAAAAGCTTACTATCTAGGCGCCAATTTTCTTATAAGAGACCATACAATATTTGTTCTTTTGTTTCTGGCTTATTTTGCACAACATAATGTCCTCATGGTTCGTTCACCTCGTTGCATGCCTCTTCACTTCGTTCTTTTCTGTTGCCACACAGTATTCCATCAATTGTATACTCCACAGTTGGCCCTTCTGCTTTTCAGTCATTGTCCCCTTTGGCCACCTCCATCCACTGGGTACCATGAATAATGTCACCATAAACATCAGTGTACAAATGTCTGTTCGAGTCCCTGCTTTCAGCTTTTCCAATATATTCCCAGTAACGGATTGTCTAATCATATGGCAACCCTATATTTAGCCTCCTTTGGATTTACTATCTTAACCTCCAGAGGGGCTTCCCCATTCTGATACTCTACCAACACTGAATAGGTATACCGCTCTCTCCACATTTTCTCTAGCATTTTAATCTTTCTGTTTTATTTATTTATTTTGGAATCTACCGATTTTGTTGAACTATATTAATACAGCATATATACTGTCCAAAATAAACAATCAGTATTTCACAGCACCTTCACTTAGTTATATAATCATCATCACTCTCCTTGAATTCTCTTTGATTTCACTGTCTCCCTCAGCCACCACATCTAACTGACAGCCATTAGACTCGTGATTCTACTTCTGATAGTTTTTTCAAATAGTCATCACCTCTTCCTTTCTTGCTGCCACCAACCTAGGTCATGGCTTCATCAACCCTTGCCTAGACTGTTGAAACTGCCAGATATTAAGGAACTGTACAGCCCCCCCCCCCCCCCCCCCCCCCCCCCCCGTTGTTTAGCCCAGACTCAAGCTAGTTTCCTATGCTTTTGTTTCTTCTTTTGTAGCAGGCTTTGGGGACCCAGTCTGCTTCACTGGCCTGTTTAATGCTGTCGCCACTCATGCTTTCCCTTGAAGTTCTTTTTTCATATGCCTGACTGTGCATTAGGATATACTTGTCCCAGGTCTTGAAGCTCCCAGGCCTTCACCTATGGCAGTTTTTACTGATAACCAGACTGAGAATATGAAATTCATTTATACTTTCTAAGTCTTACTAACTTGGTCCCTGTTCTACAGTTTTGGATCATTTGCTTTTATGGTAACAGGTGAGACTCCTTTACTTTCCTGCTTTTCAGATTCTGTCTGCTAGGAAAAAAAACATACTGATCTTCAAGGAGGCCCCAAGCCCCATTTCTTTGGAGCATGGACCCAGAGGGAGAATCAATAGGTGATCCTGTGTCTGAAGTGGGTATTTTGAGAATCTTTGGACTGTAGGACCCCACCTCCATAGGTCTGGGCCTTTGGCAGCAGAGGTCTCCTTGGGGCATTTTCTCAGTCCTTCTGACTGTCCTCTTCAGACTTTTCCTCCAATTAGATTCTTCCTGGGCTAGAGTCATTTCTCCAAAAGACAACTGGCCATGTCACTCCACCTAGTGGACAATAAGAAACTAACACAGGGGCTCTCAGTCCAAGAGGGGAAATGGCCAGTCCTATAATGGCTCACTTCTAGATCCCTAGAATTCTTGTTATTTACGAGTTAGAAGGGAATCATGAAAGGAGAAGAGAAATGCCAAATAAATAGCAATATAGCCTTCAGGGTAGAATAGGAAGCCAGGGGCTAATTTACATCTCTATTATCTACAAGTGTGCATGGAGGGAAATGATTAAATTGCTATCCTCCTACTGTACCCATTCCAAATTTAGGGATGAGAAGGAGAGTGTGTGATACCTCAGCCCCTCAGTAGTGATTATATCAGTGTCTTTCAAACTTATGTTCCTGAAAACCAAGATAAGGAATATATCTTACACTCTAACCTAGTATTCAAATAAATATATACATATATATAACT
The DNA here is from genome assembly GCF_023851605.1 of Tamandua tetradactyla. NCBI lineage: Eukaryota > Metazoa > Chordata > Mammalia > Pilosa > Myrmecophagidae > Tamandua > Tamandua tetradactyla. The sequence goes on from NC_135333.1 coordinate 122,896,418, forward strand.
AAAACAAAATTATCATGCCATTTTTGTAACTGAGGAATTAGGGTTTAAGGGATGATTTTGATTACTGAAGCATTATATAGATATCCTGTTTTGCTTTCTGGTATACTGGAGTAGACAGAGGGAAATTCATGAAATCTCTAAATTGTAATCCAGCTGCTTCTGATAATGGTTGTATAGCCCTATCTTCTGCCCCTGAGATTGAAAAACCTTGTGACTAACCTTCATTTGTACCCAGTTATCCAGTTTTTCAACTTTAGAGCCTTGTACTTGCTAAAGACAGCCCCTGAAGTTTTTTAATGAAGGGTCTTGGGTTAGCCCAGAACTAACCCACCCCAAATCTAAAGTTATCTTGATAACCGAGACTAAAGTGGGCCTTCCTGACATGAGCAGTCGCTTAGATTTTAAACTACAAATCACCTATATCTCATTCTGCCATTTTTTCATGCATTCTGTGTCTATGCATGTAATCAATCTGCGCACACGCAATCACTAGATCACCTCTAATTACATCATCTGGGGTCACTGTGTTCATTATCCTAAACCTGACCATCTTTTTTCTAATAAAACTGTCAGAATTACTGCAGTTCGGGGACCAGATTTTGGCCCGCTAGGCCATCTGCTCTCCTACTATGCACCTAGAAATAAACTCTCTCTCTTTGAAATCCCGGTGTCTCAGGAATTGGTTATTGAGCATGTTGGGCAAAAGAGGCCATAGCCTTTGTCTAGTAACATTTTATCCTTATTAAGTATCTTATTCTTCTATTTTCTATTCTTTTCTTTTCTTTTTTTTTTTTTTCATGGACAGGCACCTGGAATCAAACCCGGGTCTCCGGCACGGCAGGTGAGAACTCTGCCCGTGTGGCCGGCCTTCTAGTTTATTGTCGAAAGTTAGAAAATACTGGTCACAAGTTTCTAAATTGATCTCATGATCCACATTTTGAAAAAATATTGCTGACATGAAAATTTTCTTCTTATATCAAGTGATTAATATTGACTTTATGTAAGGAAATGTGCCCCTGCAACGCTGAAAGCAAATTCACCATGTATTTCTTATATTGCCAAACCTTTGCTCATACTTGCTTTCCCCTACCTGCCTTTCTTGAAATGCTAGTTATGGCCTTCTTTAAAAGTCAACTCAACCATTAAGCCCTCCCCATCTCCCAGTGAGAATCAATGGCTTCTTTCTTACTTTTCCCTCAACACTTGTTGCTCGCTCTATCACAGCATTTAATTCATTCTGCCTAGTACTTGGTGATTTACATGACTTAACTTCCTTAAGCGAAGGTTCCACAACATATTCATAATTGAATCCCTACACAGACAAGTACAGTGACTGACAGAGCCCAATAATATCAAAATAAACTTTTACAGAACCACTAAAAACTCAGGAACTTTAAAGGATAACTGTGGCAAATCCTTTTGCAAAGTAATAATCTTTCCTTAATAATGATTTTTAAAGCACAAAGCCATACAAATATTTGCACCTACAAAGCATTGAATACTTATATGAAAATCCGTTAACTCTTATTTATAATATCTTTACCAGGGGAAATCCGGGCTCTTGGTGTCACACTGAGGTGCCCAGTCAAGTCCTCATCCACAGTTCATCTGTGGAATGTACATATTATTTCATATCTTTGGTTTCTACAGATAGCACTAGCCTCATTCATTATTTTAGTCGAAGAATATTTGAGAATTAACCATATTAGGCACTGAGGATGCACTGATGATAAACACAATCCCATAGGCTACTGGAAGTCATGCTGTAATGAGGAGGGTAACAAAGAGGCATGACAATGTAGTATAATAAATACCACTACAAAGATAAGTGCTGAGTGTTGAAGAAGCAAATAAAAAAGGCACCTGAATTAATATTTGAGAGTAAAGGAAGGTTTCCCAGGAATGATAACATTTTAGCTGAGATCAAAAGGCTAAGGAAAAGTTGATTAGGGAAAGGGGGTCAGGAAGAGCATTGTAGGCAGAGGGAAGGACCAGTAGGGGCAAAGGACTAGGGCTCAGAGAAAATATGACTTATTTGATGAACTGAAAGTAGTTCAGTATAATTAGTGTATAGAGTTTGATCAGAGTTGCAGGATGGCAAGAAATGAGGATGGAGCGTTAAGAAGGGCCAGACAATGGGGAACCTTATGTGTCAGGATAATAACTTTGAGCTCCTGAGATAGTTCATTATAACTGACTTTCCCCTCCCTTGATAACTATGATAGCCAGAAAGAAAGACTGTGAAAATGAGGGTGTAGTAATCAGCATATGCAAGAATTAAATGATAGCTCTTTTTGTCTGTAAATTCCTCTACTGAAAGGGCTTCAGGTCAAGATTATCTTCAGAAAAAAACAATAAAGGAGATACAGTAACCCAATCCCAATGGCTGTGATGTGCAATAATGACACATAAATTAATATGTCAGATTAAATTTTTTCTAAGTTTCATTTGATTATAACACCAATTTCTTTTTAATGAAGTCTGAGCAAACGTACAGATATCAGTGTTGCTAATTTGGTCATGTGCTAATAATTTTTCAAAACTAAAGGGAATATTGTGTTCATGGATTGGAAGACTAAATATAGTTAAGATGTCAATCCTACCTAAATTGATTTACAGATTCAATGCAATACCAATCAAAATCCCAACAACTTATTTTTCAGAAATAGAAAAACCAATAAGCAAATATATCTGGAAGGGCAGGGTGCCCCGAATTGCTAAAAACATCTTGAGGGAAAAAAACGAAGCTGGAGGTCTCGTGCTGCCTGACTCTAAGGCATATTATGAAGCCACAGTGGTCAAAACAGCATGGTATTGGCATAAAGATAGATATATCGACCAGTGGAATCGAATAGAGTGCTCAGATATAGACCCTCTCATCTATGGACATTTGATCTTTGATAAGGCAGTCAAGCCAACTCACCTGGGACAGAACAGTCTCTTCAATAAATGGTGCCTAGAGAACTGGATATCCATATGCAAAAGAATGAAAGAAGACCCATATCTCACACCCTATACAAAAGTTAACTCAAAATGGATCAAAGATCTACACATTAGGTCTAAGACCATAAAACAGTTAGAGGAAAATGTAGGGAGATATCTTATGAAACTTACAACTGGAGGCGGTTTTATGGACCTTAAACCTAAAGCAAGAGCACTGAAGAAGGAAATAAATAAATGGGAGCTCCTCAAAATTAAACACTTTTGTGCATCAAAGAACTTCATCGAGAAAGTAGAAAGACAGCCTACACAATGGGAGACAATATTTGGAAATGACATATCAGATAAAGGTCTAGTATCCAGAATTTATAAAGAGATTGTTCAACTCAACAACAAAAAGACAGCCAACCCAATTACAAAATGGGAAAAAGACTGGAACAGACACCTCTCAGAAGAGGAAATACAAATGGCCAAAAGGCACATGAAGAGATACTCAATGTCCCTGGCCATTAGAGAAATGCAAATCAAAACCACAATGAGATATCATCTCACACCCACCAGAATGGCCATTATCAACAAAACAGAAAATGACAGGTGCTGGAGAGGATGTGGAGAAAGAGGCACACTTATCCACTGTTGGTGGGAATGTCAAATGGTGCAACCACTGTGGAAGGCAGTTTGGCGGTTCCTCAAAAAGCTGAATATAGAATTGCCATATGACCCAGCAATACCATTGCTGGGTATCTACTCAAAGGACTTAAGAGCAAAGACACAAACGGACATTTGCACACCAATGTTTATAGCAGCGTTATTTACAAGTGCAAAGAGATGGAAACAGCCAAAATGTCCATCAACAGAAGAGTGGCTAAACAAACTGTGGTATATACGTACGATGGAATATTATGCAGCTTTAAGACAGGATAAACTTATGAAGCATGTAATAACATGGATGGACCTAGAGAACATTATGCTGAGTGAGTCTAGCCAAAAACTAAAGGACAAATACTGTATGGTCCCACTGATGTGAATGGACATTCGAGAATAAACTTGGAATATGTCATTGGTAACAGAGTCCAGCAGGAGTTAGAAACAGGGTAAGATAATGTGTAATTGGAGCTGAAGGGATACAGGCTGTGCAACAGGACTAGATACAAAAACTCAAAAATGGACAGCACAATAATACCTAATTGTAAAGTAATCATGTTAAAACACTGAATGAAGCTGCATCTGAGCTATAGGGTTGTTTTTTTTTTTTTTTTTACTATTATTACTACTTTTATTTCTTTTCTCTATGTTAACATTTTATATCTTTTTCTGTTGTGTTGCTAGTTCCTCTAAACCGATGCAAATGTACTAAGAAACGATGATCATGCATCTATGTGATGATGTTAAGAATTACTGAGTGCATATGTAGAATGGTATGATTTCTAAATGTTGGGTTAATTTCTTTTTTTCCGTTAATTAATAAAAAAAAAAAACTAAAGGGAATATTGGAAACATCTTTAAGGCTTAGTAATAGGGAAAAAAAATCTAGTAATGAGAGGTAGCTTCTTAAAACTTTACACCTAAAGCACAAGCAGCGAAAGAAAAAAATAGACAAATGGAAATGCCTTAAGATCAAGAGCTCCTGTGCCTGAAAGGACTTTGCCAAAAAGGTGAAGCGGCAGCTAACTCAAGGGAAAAAATATTTGGAAACTACATATTGGATATAAGGCTTGATATCCTGCGTACATAAAGAAATTATACAGCTCAACAACAAAAGAACAAACAACCCAATTATAAAATGGGCAGACAGACACTTTCCTGAAGAACAAATACAGATGGCTAAAAAACACATGAGGAGATGCTCATTTTCACTAGCTGTAAGGGAAATGCAAATCAAGATGGCAATGAAATATCACCTCACACCTACAAGAATGGCTGCTATTAAACAGAAAACTACAAATGTTGGAGAGGATGTGGAGAAATTGGAACACTTATTCACTGTCAGTGGGAATGTAAAAGGGTGCAGCCGCTGTGGAAGACAGTTTGGGAATTCCTCAGAAAACTAAATATTGAGTTGCCCTGTGACCAGGCAATACTTGGTATATACCCAGAAGAGCTAAAAGCAGTGACACAAGCAGACATTTGCACACTGATGTTCATGGCAGCACTATTCACAGTTGCCAAAAGATGGAAACAATCCAAGTGCCCATCAACAGATGGATGGATAAACAAAAATGTGTGGTATATACATATGATGGGATATTATGCAGCAGTAAGACAAAATGGGGTCCCAAAGCATATGACAACATGGATGAACCTTGAGGACATAATGCTCAGTGAAATAAGTCAGACACAAAAGGATAGATACTGCATGATTCTGCTAACATGACTCTGGTAAAGACCGATGAAAATTGTCTAAAATTGAGATTGCTGCTGCTTGTACAACCAAGTGAGGATACCATAGGGGATGATTTGTTTATTTGGGACATTATCCATGATGCCTGGTGGATGGAGGGAGCCAAAGGGTACAGTGTCTGAGAACAGAATAGCGAACAGTGATACATTTATATGATGGAACATGATGTGATCACAAAATGAAGGATGTCAAGAGGCATGCAGTAAACTGAATGAACTTTGGTAATTGTGTGTTATGCAAAATAAGCCAGAAACCAGAACAAATACACTAAGGTCTCTTTCAGGAAATAGTTGTAGAAAGGTTGAAGCCTAGATTGTAAGCCCTTATAGCAGTAACACTTAGTCTCAAGTTGTAAATGTTTATTTCTGAATGCTGAGATGCTGTGTGTTTATCAGCTGATATTTCTCTGGGACTTTGAGTAACTCTGTGACACCAGGGAACCAGAGATGGAATGCTGCAGCCTTAAAAGTTAGCATAGCTATGTATAATAACAGCTGAAGCGATGGAAGGGGAGATCAGACCATCAGAGTTAAAACAAAGCTGATCTGGCTGGGTATGGAGTACAAGGTGGAGGACAATAGTGTGTGTACCCTAGACCTTTACCTACCGTGTGGAACCAAAGGCAGAGGGGTTTATTGCGTCTGAAACCTGGATTTTCTGTAACACATAATGTGGATCAGCCTGTTTGGATAGCTCATTTGAAGAACCCAGACTCCTGGGGTACAGAGCAGGAATGACGCCTTGTGGTTCTGTACAGCTTGGTGTAATGCCAGGACACATCTCAGACTGTAGTGGGCAGATAACTGGGAGATGTTGATGATGTCCCTTGAGGGTCTGAAGAAAAAAAAAAGATATATGTATATATATATATATATATATATATATATATACATATATATATATATATATATGTAGAACTATTGAACTTTCCCATCTGGGAAACCCCAGGAACCCTCTCAACCACTGGGGTCTCCCAGGAAAATAGGCCAGGCACTTGATTTTGAAGCTTGCCCTTTTGGAATTTGTTTTGGTGAGGCAGAAGCTAAGACTGCCCATGGGAGTTGCTCCCTGGAAGCCTCTTTGTTACCCTGATGTGGCCTCTCTCTCTCTCTCTAGGCCCTACTCTGCAAGAAAGATCATTGCCTTCCTGCACTGCTTGGGACATGACATTCACAGGTGAAGGTCTCCCTAGCAGCATAGGGCATGGCTCCTGGGGATGAATCTGGTCCTGGCACCGCGGGATCAACATCTTCCAGACCAAGGAGAGAAAAGGCAGTGTAATAAAATAAGGCATCAGTGGCCAGGTGAGATCAAGTGGAGAGAGTTATTCTGGAGGTGACGCCTACGCAAGCTTCACTTAGATAGTACTGATTAATATGGTTGGCTAAACCTCAGCCAGCATCACTCCTGTTGACTCTTGGGAATTTGTAAGGCTCAAACTGAGACTCAGTAAAGGTTTCATGCACTAAGTTTGCTTTTCTGGAACCCATAATTCCTGGAGGGTTCCTAGGTCAGATAAATCCTGACACCCAGAGGAATGAGCTTCTCCGAGATTATCAATTAATTATATCCCCCTATCCTTCAGTGTTGACACCCTTCTCAACATGAAAAAGTCAGAATGGGCATTGGCTCAAAGATCCCCATAGATTGGGAGAAGAATCAAAGGAGGAGGTATAGCAGAGAACAGGATTTGGCAAACAATTATGACTGCTGAAACATTATATTAATAGTCCTTCTAGCCTCAAGTGTTTAGTAGCAGCTAGAAGGAAAAATCTGAGATGGTGGAATAGTAGCCTAAACAAACACTGGGATCTGTTCTGTAACTACTTGTTGAAGTGTGCTTTGAAAACTATTATTTTTTTCTTTCTTTGCTTTGTGTATATTTTACAATAAAAAAGTAAAAAAAAAAAAAAATTAAAGGGAATATTATTCCCAATACCTGTCTTCCTGTGTAAACTTAAGGGGATAAAACATCTAGGAGCTGAAAAGAAAGAGGCAAGGCCAGACATATCTACTTAAGTTTATTCTCGTTAAAAAAAAAAAAAAAAAAAAAAAGAGGTGAGGGCTGGAGGGAGAAATGACCCATAAACACTGTGAATAGGTACTAAGAGTTCAAGACTCTTAGCCATCCTCCCCCTCCCCACAACCTCAGCGCTCCAAGATTCCAACCCACCCAATTTTCTTTTAAACAAAACGCCCAAACCAGCAGCAAAGATACCTAGGGTAGTCAGTGAGATTTGGAACACTGGGAATGAGAGGGACAAAGTCCAAAAAAATAAGAGTTGGAAAGAAAAGGGAAGGAATGAAGGAAAGGCTAGGCTCTGGAGGACAGAATTGGGCAGTAAGAGGTGGAAGTGAGCCAGTATAGAGGGGTACCGCTCCTGACTGCTACTGCCCATATTCCCCAGGATCCCAAAGAGCCCCATGGTTTGTTCTGCAGTCCATTTCCTATTTCCCAAAGGCCTTACAGGCCTAGCTCTAAGTCCTCCAGCTCCTCCTCCAGCACCCTCCTCCTTGCCAGCTTCTCAAGCTGCTCTCTGCTGGGCTGACTTATCTCCCCAGCTTGGATCCGCTGCTGCAGTTCTTCTACCTGCCGAAGCTTCTTCTTTAGATTCTTTACCTTCTTGGCTCTCTCAGTGGTGGCCACTGAGTCAGGCTGGTCAGAGGCAGCTGTAGGGGCTGCCTGGGAGCCCTGTGGAGTACTGGGGTTTGGGGCTGTCTCTCCTAGGGACACCTTATCGAGAGTCCGGCTCAAGGCTTCTGCCTCTCCCTTCTCTTGCTGTTGCCGCCTCTTCTCTTTCCGCTTCAGGTTGCGTTTAGCTGTCTTGGAGAGGCCTGGTTCACCACCTTCAGGCCTGGATGGGGTGGCAGGAACAGTGGCCTCAGGACTCAGCCCTGGGGGCAGTTCTGGTTTACTCTTGAAAAACTTCACATACTTATTCTCATACCTGCAGAAAACAGAAGATTTCAACTCAGTTTTAAAGAAACACTGACTTTTTAAAGCCCTTTTCTTAACCTTCCAAATCACTTCACCCTAATCACATTCCTGCTTCTTTCCTCTCCCTCTGGTCCCTGCTCAATTTTCCTCTGCCCTGTAGGAGAGGTTGTGGGAATGTCTATAGGACCCAAAGCTATTTGGAGGTTCTGATGAACACAGGTTAGGAGAACAAAATTAGTCATTCCTAACCCTCACTCATCCCTGGATCCCAGTCCCCTCTTCTCCCTTCTCAGTACAGTCCTCCTCTCTTCTATTTCCTGGGAGCCTAGGAGGGTCTCCATAAGCACACATTTTAGCTTGTAGGGATTCCATTAAATAATCCCTCCTCATGCCTAACCACGCACACGGGGACCTCCTCCTGGGGCACATAGCCTTCTTTCACCCTCCGCTGCTTCCGCCACGTCCCGTCAGGTCGCTGTGTGGAGGCGATGTACTTGCCTGAAGTGAGAGAAATTAAGTTGGAGAGTTACTTTCTCATTTCAAGTATTTCCCAAGATGAAAGAAGAATGTACAAATATAAGCAGCTCCCCTCACATCCATCCTTCCACCAAATCCAACAATTAGGGCAGCTTTTCTCATGCAAATGCTCAATCCCTTTCTCATCCTTAATTATTTACTGAGTGCCTATTATTAAAAAAAAAAAAAAAGCACTATGCTAGGGTCTACAGAGAATACATGGTCTAAAACACCATTCTTGCCATCATGGACCTTCTATCTTTATAATATAGGTAGCAAGATAAGACAGGCACAGAGAAGAGTTCAAAACACAAGACAAAATCTGGAGACACTAAAAGGCAATAAATGAAAGAGGCTTAAAGGGAACAAAAACAAGAACCATAGGAGGAAGATACAACCAGAAAACACTTAAAAAGGACAGGGAGATTTTACTTAGATGGAACTTGAAAAATAGGTCAACAGTAACAAAAACAAACATCAGAAAAAGGTCAGTAGGAATCTATCTATACTACAGATAAAAGAAAAGTACACAAGGATATATGCAAAGAATATTTGTTGTTGCATTATTTAAAACAGAAAAAAAGTTGGAAGTAATTTGAATGGTCATGAATAGAAAAATTGAGTAGATTTGATTCATCCAAGCAATGAAGCACCATGTAGTAATTAAAAACAATGTGTTACTGCCCTCCCCTTCTCTAAGTGGGACATGACTCCCAGGGGTGTGGACCTTCCTGGCAACGTGGGACAGAGATCCTGGAATGAGTGGGACTAAGCACCAAGGGATTGAGAAAACCTTCTCGACCAAAAGGGGGAAGAGGGAAATGAGACAAAACATCAATGGCTGAGAGATTCCAAACGGTTATCCTGGAGATTCTTCTTATGGATTAAAAAGATATCACCTTTTTAGTTAAGGTTTAACAGAAAGGCTGGAGGGAACTGCCTGAAAATGTAGAGCTGTGTTCCAGTAGTCGTGTTTCTTGAAGATGATTATATAATGATATTAGCTTTCACAATGTGACTGTGTAACTGTGAAAACCTTGTCTGATGCTTCTTTCATCTACTTTAGAGACAGATGAGTAAAACATATGGATTAAAAATAAACATATAATAGGGGAAACAAATGTTAAAATAAATTTAGTGGATGGAAGTGCTAGTGATCAATGAAAGGGAGGGATAAGGGGTATGGTATGTATGCATTTTTTTCTGTTTTCTTTTTATTTCTTTTTCTGAATTGATGAAATATTCTAAGAAATGACCATAATGATGAATATACAATTATGTGATAAAAAATAATAAAATAAAATAAAAACAACGTGTGAGACCAACAGATGAATGAATAAACAAAATGTGGCATATATATACAATGGAATATCATTCAGTCACAATAAGGAATGAAATTTTGACATACTACAACATGGATGAACCTTGAAGACATTACGTTGAATAAAAAAAGTCAGACACAAAAGGGCAAATATATGATTTCACTTTTATGAAATAACTAGAGTATGCAAATTCAGAGAAATAAAGTAAGTTACAGGTTGGGCGAGGAGAATGGTGAGTTAATGCTTAATGGGTAGTTTTCATTTGGGAGTGATGGAAAAATTCTAATAATGTGCTGGTAGCACAACATCGGGAATGGAATTAATATCACTGAATTGGCCATATGAAAGTAGTTAATATGGGGAATTTTATGTTTTCTATGTTACCACAATAATAAAGAAAATGAATATGTTAGATCTATCATGAATGTTGTTCATGAAAATTAAGTGAAAAAGCAGGATGCTGAATAATTTGTAGAATAGCAGTCCCTTTATTTCAGGACCCTCTTTGCACTCATATTTTTTAATATTATGCATTTTATTATCCAATATAAATAAATCACATTCATTAATGTCATCAAAAAAATCGTTAAGTACCGGATGCTGTCAAGCTCACAGTGCCAGAAACAAGTTTTCCAAAATTCTAATTTTCACTTGGAAGCCTGAATTCTATTACTGGCAACAAACACTGACCATTGTTTCCTGAGATGACTGACTCACTTTGCTCCTTTTTCAGGAAAATGCCTGTCAGATAACCGGTCTGAATTATCATAATTTATCAGTGGTTCTTTCAGGTAAAAATGAGGTTTCATCAAGAGAAACTTGTTTAGCTTATAACCCAGACAATTGCACAATTGCTTTTCTTTGAGACAACCATCTTACTTCAGTGTACATCAGAAGTGTTTCAGGCTTACTTTTCATTTAGTCACAGGAAATAGTAAAAAGATATGTAGAGTGGTATATGGGGGAAAACACACTAATGTAAACTATGGACAGCAATTAATAGTACTATTTTAATAATCTTTCATCAATTGTAACAAAGATAGCTACTGTTTTTTTAAAAAAAAATAGTACAGTTACAAAAAAGTGCTATCATCAATTGTAACAAATGCTCCACACCAACATAAGATGGTGGTGTTGGGACTGTGTATGGGAATCCTGTATTTTATGTATGACTGTTCTATAAACCTACAACTTTTCTAATAAAATTTTTTTAAAAATACAGTTAGAAAAAAAGATGTATTCAAGGGTCAGGTTTTATAAAATTAGTAATTTTTACTGCTTCATCAAGAATACTCTTAAATGAAATTGACATTGAATGTGTGTCAGTAAAGAATACTATGACTAGTGCAATTTGGTTGCACTTCCTTGATTCTTCTAAGGTGCCAGCAGTTTTACCCACTATTGCTTTTGCATTATCAGTATAAACGTCAATCCAGTGAGAAAAGCAAATAACATCTTAGTATTATTATGAAAACAGCTTTGCTTACAGACCTCTCCAAAGGGTCTTAGAGACCTCCAGGGGTTCTGAACCACACTTTAAGAACTGTTGATGTAAAGTTTCATTTCTGAATTGGTTTTTGGTTCAAAATGCAAATATTACTAATAACTTAAAACAAATAAAAATTGTTAAAGAAAATAACTAAGATATGAAGTTGGAGAGAAAGAAAGAAAAAACATGAGCAAAATGGCTGAATTATAAGCCAAGAAAGGCATGGATATGGGATAGGCAGGGAGTATTTAGGGACAGAATGTGGAAGAGTACAGGTAAATCAGACATTTCATGTTAGGGAATAATAGGAAGCCAGGTTGGGAAAAAATGAGGCAAGATTCTAGAAAGCCTTAAAAACAAGGTCAAGAAACCTGGACTTTATCTGTGCATAAAAAGAGCCATGAAGGATATCTTTTGTCTAGTTACAAAAGACAGGGTTCTGGATTTATTTAAGACCAAAATCCTTCCCTCGCCTCAACAGTCTAGTTGAAACAGTACTCACATCTTCAAATATATATTATGCGGCAAATGAGGAAAGTAGCAACAAAAAGTACTCCATGAATTTGGAGACAAGACTAAAAGCTGAAGAATAAAAAAAAAAGGGTTTTATGGAGAGAAAATTGGGACTAGAGCTGGACTTTGAAGAAAGGGTCAAAGTAAAGTAAAAAGGGAGTCAAAATGGGTCTAACCAGAAGCTCATCCTAAAACAAAAATTCAGGTTGGAAATGTACACATTTAGCAGAAGGTGAATAGACAAGTCTGGCTGGGCCAGAGGACTGGTGCAATGAAAGGGAGAATGCTGAGACTTCAAATGCTAGTTAAGAAGTTTAATATCTGGTATATGGTATGCATTCAATATTTGTCAGATGAATACCTTATACAACAGTGTTTTAGGGGTGTAAATGAGAAGGTAAATTAGAAAGGGAAAACACTGGCGACTAAGGGAACTAATTAGGAAAAAAGATTACAATAATCCTAGCAGAAAGGACAAGATTGGCTAAGGCAGTGAGAATGGAAAGGAAGGGACTGGTGCCAAGCACATTATAAGAAAATAGTTCCCCCTGGGGGGAAAAAAGAAAAGCAAGGGACAGATAACCGTGAAAATTATGGCATAATCTATAAATAGCTAAAACTTAAAAATAAACTTCACATTCAGGAATGGCTAAACATACATTGAAAAATGATAATGATAAAAAATAAATATATATCATGCATTGTGCTATAATACAAAACATATATATATATACATATATATACATCATGATTTCACCATTAAAAGTTACACATTTTCTGAACTGATGCAAATGTTCTAAGAAATGATGAATATGCAACTATGTGATGATGCTGAGAATTACTGATTATATATGTAGAATGGAATGATATTAATCTTTTTGTTTGTTCTTAATTTTTTAAATTAATAAATAAATTTTTAAAAAGTTATACATATTTGTAAATCTAAAAAAGAACATGCAATATTGAAAATGCTATGTTGGGATAATAAGATTTTTTCTTTTAAAAAATTTTCATTATGGATTTTTAAAATACATGATTTTTGGTTTCAAGTCTACATGTCTTGGAAAATGATAGGTATATAGAGGAAAGTGAAATTACTTTTGACCAGGGGAGTCATAAAAATTTTATGGACATAGCATCTGTTGTCATCAATAGAAGAGGAATAGGATTTATGATAGATAGGTAGAGGTGGGAGCGTGGTTACAAGGAGAACAGCAAGAAAGTATTTCATGTATAAGGTACAACTTGAGCAAAGGGACAAAATCAGACTTAATATTCTTCCTGGTTTCTGTTGCCTTCAGGATATTCCCGTGGCTGGCGCAGCACACAGAGGCCTTCCTGACCTTCTTCTTGCTGGTCTCCAGCCTCTCAGAACACAGTCGCTTCACTCTCTGCTCTAGACATTGAAATACCCATAAATCTCACCCTGACTTTCCTATGCTTTTGCTTTTGCTTCCCTTGGTCTGGAGATTTACCTGGCTTATGTTAATTCCTACTGGTCTTTAAAGGCCAAGTTGAAGGATGAACTCCTCAGTGAAGTCTTCCCCAACTTCCCCACTCCAAAGCCAGGTTCGAAGCTGCCTTTTGTACACCCCCAGTATGTGTCTTAGCCTTTATCATGCTCAAACTGCTTAACAGCAGGGACTGTATCTTTGGTTTTTGTAGCAAAGGGCCTGGCCCCTAGAAGACAGTAAATATTGATTAAATTGAGTAAGTAAATGTATCATAATTAGGGAACTGTAAAAATTCAGTATGTTTGGGGCAGAAGGCATATGTAATAGGAAAGGAGTCTAGAGGTAAATTAGTCAGCATATAAATAGCCTCTAATTTCCGCTAAATTTGGACAGAAGTCTCAGATGTGGAAGGACACTTAAGGTCAGTAAGAGAAGATAGGCGATTTGCTCAAAGCAACATTTAAAGATGATTAACCTGGAAATGACTAACGTAAACCAGAAGTAGAGAAAATGAATGCAATAGCTACAATGTTAAAAGATTTGACTTAGATGGTATCTATGGGTACTGAAAGGAAAATAAACACAAATTTCATTATGAAGATTAAGTCAACAGAATCTGAAGACTGTCAAGATTTGAAGTCGAGAGAAGAAATAATCGGACCGGTGGTACAGTGGTACAGTGGTTTTAATCTGGTGCTTTTCACATGCATTGGTTTTCAAAACACACCTGAGGATAAGGGCATTGATAATAACATTCACACATTCATTTTAAATGTTTATTGAGCACTTACTGTTGTGCTAGGCATTTTAAGAGGTGCTAGGCATACAAAAATGAACAAAACAAGCAAGGTTCTGTAATATACATTCTAATGAGGAAGGCAATAACACACAAATAAACAAACTAATTAGAGTATCAGTCTTGAATGTGGAAAATTTGGAGAATAAAAACCACTTATACAAAAAAGAAAGTCCAGAGATGACAAATTTGTTTAATAACTAACTCAACTCTAGACAAGCACTGTTTTACATGGAATTATGGAGTAAGAGACAACGCTAAAAAGATATATTTAAGTTAATTGTATATGGGTTATAGTTGAAGGCTATAGTAAAGATGCAGTGTGAGGTAAGGCAGGGCAGAAGTTTCTTGAATGGCCATCCTGTGGGGAAGCCCTCAGAGATACAAACGGCCCATTATCACAAAGGAACACTTATTTTTATGTTATGTTGATTCCATCCTCTGACCTTGATTAGCATCCAAGGGTGAAGTCAAAAAGAAGGGAGAGGTATGGCGTTCCCACCCCTAGAAATAAAAACCAAGGGCAGAATATCAGGACTTTCAGCAACATCTTTGAGAGTCAGAGACTGCTACTCTAAGAATTATGTAAACTCTGTTGTTTTCCCACATTTGTTTTATAATCCCAATCTGTTTCCTTAAATTTCTTAGCAAAAAATTGCTTAAACAGGGTAGCTCAGCAGGCAAGAATGCTTGCCTGCCATGCCAGAGGACCCGGGTTCGATTCCCAGTGCCTGCCCCCCCCCCCCACCCCCCCAAAAAAATCACTTAAACTGAAAGGGTCTTGTTTTCAGGGTAGCAGGAAGGTGACGAAGTAGCATAAATGGCTTGGGAGGAGAATCCCAAGTGGTTAGGTGGAAGTAATTGTTAATAGTGCATTGAGTTCCTAGGGTCTACTTAAGTAAGAAAGATCTGGATCAAGATCTGAGCTTGAGAATGGTCTCAGGACCAACAATTATTAGATCTAGATGTGGTTTCCAAAATAGAAAAAAAATGTAAAAAGAGAAGATCAGAGTTGGAGGAATGACCTTGGAAAAATGGTCTTTATCATTTTCTTCACAGGAGGAAAAAGGTACCAACAACAGAAAATGACTGGCAGGAATGGAGAACCAGCACAGTGCTTGCCTTGCAGAACAAAAGACTTTTGTTTAAGACAAGGCGGAAAGTAGCAAACAAACAGAGTGTTGCAGAGAGAGCAAGGTCAAAGAGACTAAAAAAAAAGTTTCTGGTTTTGGCAATTTGGAAATCCCCAGTTATCTCCAACAATATAGTCTCAGAAAAGTAGGATGGTCAGAAACCAGATTATAAATTAAAATTAAAGGAACATTTATCAAAAGCCTCCTATGAGAAAAATACTAAACTAAGTGCATAGGAATTATCAAGATGAGTCAGATGTTTCCTATTTTCAAGAAATTTACAACCTAAGGAGAATAAGTGGGTTAGGTAATAAAAGTTTTTTTTAAATGTAAATGCAATAAATATAAATGTCTTAAGTATCCTGAGATACAGAAACACGTACTGCTAAGAGATTTCAAGGGAATAAATAATCACACCCAGTTTTTGATGGGGAAGTTGACAGGAAATCAGAAAAACCTTAGGGACTTGTTCTTACAGGGTAGGTGATAGTAATAATATCAGTGGGTAATATTTCTGCAGATAGAGATAGGAAGGAAGAGGGCATTCCAAGAAGAGGAACAATTAAAATCTAACCATGGAAAACTCATAGCATGTTAAAAACAAGGAAAGAGCATTTATTAAGTACCTAACATTACACCAGGAACTTTACATACGCTATCTTGCTGAATCTAGGTAACAGGTACATATTATCATTTATAGTTGAAGAAAGTTCAAGAGGTTCAAGATTTTTCCAAGATCACAAAGGTGGCTGCAATTTGAAGTCAAGTCTGACTCCAAAGCGGACTCCATTGCTGATTCACATGTCCAATGTCATATAGTCCAATACCACAGGAGGGTACAGGCAGAGATGTATAGTATAGGATTAACACGATATTGAAAAGCAGTAGGTGCTCATATTAGAGAGTAGGAACTTGAATGTAAGAGTGAACCATTCATTTGTAAATCTGATAGACAATGCTCAAAAGATAATAGCAGCTGGTTGATTAGTATGCAAGTTGTGGGGAAAGGGTTGTTAATGGAAATGTGCTAAAATTAGATTATGATGATGGCTGTACAACTCTGTAAATTTACTGCAAATCACTGAATTGTATACTCAAGTGAATTCCATGATATGTAAATTATGCCTCAATAAAAACTGCTAAAAATAGAAGTTAACCTTTTTTTATTGAGTGCTTGGTTTATGCCAAGTACAGCATTCAGTGTTTATATACATTATCTAGTTTCAGTTTCACAACTCCAGAAAGCAATTATTCAGTTTTACAGATGATGAGAAATTTAATAACTTTCCCATGTTACAATTAAATTGCAGCAGAGTTTGAACCCAGGATGTGAGTTACTTAGGCCATGCTCTTTACACTACTGTTGTGTACTGTTACAGAAGAAAAAAACATACCAAAAAGTTCCTCACTAAAAATCAAAGGAAATACAAATAAAACAATGAAGCATATTTTCATCTACCAAAGTAGTAGAATTTTCAAAGGTGACAACACCAGTGCAGTCAAATAAGTGTTGAAACCAGGACACTCATACATTGCCAATGGTAAAATCCTTGTAAAAAGCAATCTGGCTAACAAAGCAAGAGAATATAAGGTAATCCTATTATTCAGCATTTCCTATAGTTTTTATTATAAAGACACTAATTCTCTAAGAAATTAATAGGCATACCCTCCAAAAATTATTAAATTTGGGAAATTCTTGGTTAAAAATAGAAAAAAGATTATGCTTTTGTTTTTAACTGTTAAGACTTCTCTGAGTTAATAAGTTCTTTTTCATGTGAATATCCAAGATGTGAAATGGGTATACAGTGTATCCCAAATGTATTTGATGACAGAAACTTTTTATTTTAGTACTTTTTTGTTGTTGTTTGTCTGTTTGTGTCTTTTTTTTTACTATTATTATTATTTTTATTTTTTTCTCTATATTAACATTCTATATCTTTTTCTGTTGTTTTGCTAGTTCTTTTCCTAAATCGATGCAAATGTACTATTTTAGTACTTTTTAAACTTTATTTTATACACATCTCACAGGACTACTGAGTGTTCTGAGGATCATATTTTGGGAAATACCACATTCAGTACTATTCCAATTATGTTAAATATACATATTATATGTGCTAAGAAAAACTATAAAAAATATTAACTAGTTATCTCTAGGTTCTAGAATTACCAATCATGCATATGATTTATATTTTATTCTACTTATGAAAATATCTTCTAAGTTTTCTACAGCAAATATGCATTAATTTTACAATTAATATAAATAAATAGTTTGTCCCTTCTAGTCTAGTAATTCTACTTCTGAGAAATGTAGTCTAAGAAAATACAAAGAGAGAGATCCAAGATGGCGTCTTAGTAAGGTACATGCGTCTTAGTTCCTCCGACTCCAAATCAACTAATAGGTGAACAGAAACAGTACAAAACAACTCCCGGGGCTACAGCAGGGAATGGACACACAGCATAACCAAGTCTGGGCTGGCTAGTCTGACTGCGAAACTCAGCTGCGGTGAGTGAGATCCCCGAGCGGCGGGCGATTTCCCGAGCAGCCGCAGCTGCGGCGGTCCGAGCTAATCCCTCCCTCCTTCCGGGGCTGACTGAGGGACGCGGAGAGACAAGCTTCCCAGCCAAGGCGGCCGGCGCCACACTTTTGCGGGCGGCTTCGAGTCCGTGACTACAAGTCTCGGATCAGAGGGCTATCCAAAGTCTGAGCTGGCAAGTCTGATTCCGAGTCTTGGCTGCGGCGAGACCCCCGAGCGGCCGCAGCTGCGGCGGTCCGAGCTAATCCCTCCCTCCTTCCCGGGCTCGCTGAGAGACTCGGAGAGACAAGCTTCCCAGCCAAGGCGGCCGGCGCCACACTTTTGCGGGCGGCTTTGAGTCCGCGACTACAAGTCTCGGATCAGAGGGCTATCCAAAGTCTGAGCTGGCTAGACTGACTGCGAGACTCGGCTGCAGTGAGACCCCCGAGCGGCGTGCGATCTCCCGATCACCGGCAGCTGCGGTGGTCCGAGCTACTCCCTCCCCCCTTTCCAGGCCGGCTGAGAGTATTGGAGAAGCAAGTTTCCCAAGCCGAGGCAGGTGGCACCCCTCTTTAGCGGGCGGCTTCGAGTCTCTGCTTCGAGTCCGCGGATACGAGTCTCAGATAGGAGGGCTATCCAAGCCGCGGAAGCCCCCCCCCTACGGGAGGCTTCCTGGTCCGGTGGGGAATACCCCAGGCCCGCTGCGGCCCGCAACCAGCCACAGGGTCCCCTCAAGCCGCGGCAGCTGACGCCCCCACCACGCGCGGCCCCTGAACCAATGGAGAGATTTGGATCCGAAAGCCCCAGGCCACGGAGACCGGTGACTGGGGGAGACCCATTCCAAACACTTGAGACAAACGTGTGCCACGTGCGCCACGTACTGGGCAAGATAAGAAAAACAGATCCCAGAGATTTCACAGAAAAATCTTACAACCTTGCTGGGTCCAACACCCAGAGAAATCTGAATAAATGCCCAGATGCCAGCAGCAGAAGATAACTGTCCACGCTCAAAAGATTGAGAATATGGCCCAGTCAAAGGAACAAACCAATAGCTCAAATGAGACACAAGAGCTGAGACAACTAATCCTGAATATACGAACAGAAATGGAAAACCTCTTCAAAAATGAAATTGATAAATTGAGGGAGGACATGAAGAGGACATGGGCTGAACATAAAGAAGAAATAGAAAAACTGAAAAAACAAATCGCAGAACTTATGGAAGTGAAGGATAAAGTAGCAAACATAGAAAAAATAATGGATAGTTACAATGATAGATTTAAAGAGACAGAAGATAGAATTAGTGATTTGGAGGATGGAACATCTGAATTCCAAAAAGAAACAGAAACTATAGGGAAAAGAATGGAGAAATTTGAACAGGGTATCAGGGAACTCAAGGACAATATGAACCGCACAAATATACGTGTTGTGGGTGTCCCAGAAGGAGAAGAGAAGGGAAAAGGAGGAGAAAAACTAATGGAAGAAATTTTCACTGAAAATTTCCCAACTCTTATGAAAGACCTAAATTTACAGATCCAAGAAGTGCAGCGCACCCCAAAGAGATTAGACCCAAATAGGCGTTCTCCAAGACACTTACTAGTTAGAATGTCAGAGGTCAATGAGAAAGAGAGGATCTTGAAAGCAGCAAGAGAAAAACAATCCATCACATACAAGGGAAACCCAATAAGACTATGTGTAGATTTCTCAGCAGAAACCATGGAAGCTAGAAGACAGTGGGATGATATATTTAAAATACTAAAAGAGAAAAACTGCCAACCAAGACTCCTATATCCAGCAAAATTATCCTTCAAAAATGAGGGAGAAATTAAAACATTCTCAGACAAAAAGTCACTGAAAGAATTCGTGACCAAGAGACCAGCTCTGCAAGAAATACTAAAGGGAGCATTAGAGTCAGATACAAAAAGACAGAAGAGAGAGATATGGAAAAGAGTGTAGAAAGAAGGAAAATCAGATATGATATATATAATACAAAAGGCAAAATGTTAGAGGAAAATATTATCCAAACAGTAATAACACTAAATGTCAATGGACTGAATTCCCCAATCAAAAGACATAGATTGGCAGAATGGATTAAAAAACAGGATCCTTCTATATGCTGTCTACAGGAAACACATCTTAGACCCAAAGATAAACATAGGTTGAAAGTGAAAGGGTGGGAAAAGATATTTCATGCAAATAACAACCAGAAAAGAGCAGGAGTGGCTATACTAATATCCAACAAATTAGACTTCAAATGTAAAGCAGTTAAAAGAGACAAAGAAGGACACTATATACTAATAAAAGGAACAATTAAACAAGAAGACCTAACAATCATAAATATTTACGCACCGAACCAGAATGCCCCAAAATACGTGAGGAATACACTGCAAACACTGAAAAAGGAAATAGACTCATATACTATAATAGTTGGAGACTTCAACTCACCACTCTCATCAAGGGACAGAACATCTAGACAGAAGATCAACAAAGAAATAGAGAATCTGAATATTACTATAAATGAACTAGACTTAATAGACATTTATAGGACATTACATCCCACAACAGCAGGATACACCTTTTTCTCAAGTGCTCATGGATCATTCTCAAAAATAGACCATATGCTGGGTCACAAAGCAAGTCTTAACAAATTTAAAAAGATTGAAATCTTACACAACACTTTCTCGGACCATAAAGGAATGATGTTGGAAATCAATAATAGGCAGAGTGCCAGAAAATTCACAAATACATGGAGGCTCAACAACACACTCCTAAACAACGAGTGGGTCAAAGAAGAAATTGCTAGAGAAATTAGCAAATACCTCGAGGCGAATGAAAATGAAAACACAACATATCAAAACTTATGGGACGCAGCAAAGGCAGTGCTAAGAGGGAAATTTATTGCTCTAAATGCCTATATCAGAAAAGAAGAAAAGGCAAAAATTCATGAATTAACTATCCATTTGGAAGAACTGGAGAAAGAACAGCAAGCTAACCCCAAAGCAAGCAAAAGGAAAGAAATAACAAAGATTAGAGCACAAATAAATGAAATTGAAAACATGAAAACAATAGAGAAAATCAATAAGGCCAGAAGTTGGTTCTATGAGAAAATCAATAAGATTGATGGGCCCTTAGCAAGATTGACAAAAAGAAGAAGAGAGAGGATGCAAATAAATAAGATCAGAAATGGAAGAGGAGACATAACTACTGACCTCACAGAAATAAAGGAGGTAATAACAGGATACTATGAACAACTTTACGCTAATAAATACAACAATTTAGAGGAAATGGACGGGTTCCTGGAAAGACATGAACAACCAACTTTGACTCAAGAAGAGATAGATGATATCAACAAACCAATCACAAGTAAAGAAATCGAAGCAGTCATTCAAAAGCTTCCTAAAAAGAAAAGTCCAGGACCAGACGGCTTCACATGTGAATTCTATCAAACATTCCAGAAAGAATTAGTACCAACTCTCCTCAAACTCTTCAAAAAAATCGAAGTGGAGGGAAAACTACCTAACTCATTCTATGAAGCCAACATTACCCTCATACCAAAACCAGGCAAAGATATTACAAGAAAAGAAAACTACAGGCCGATCTCTCTAATGAATATTGATGCAAAAATCCTCAATAAAATTCTAGCAAATCGTATCCAACAACACATTAAAAGAATTATTCATCATGACCAAGTAGGATTAATCCCAGGTATGCAAGGATGGTTCAATATAAGAAAATCAATTAATGTAATACACCATATCAACAAATTAAAGCAGAAAAATCACATGATCATCTCAATTGATGCAGAGAAGGCATTTGACAAGATTCAACATCCTTTCCTGTTGAAAACACTTCAAAGGATAGGAATACAAGGGAACTTCCTTAAAATGATAGAGGGAATATATGAAAAACCCACAGCTAATATCATCCTTAATGGGGAAAAATTGAAAACGTTCCCCCTAAGATCAGGAACAAGACAAGGATGTCCACTATCACCACTATTATTCAACATTGTGTTGGAGGTTCTAGCCAGAGCAATTAGACAAGAAAAAGAAATACAAGGCATCAAAATTGGAAAGGAAGAAGTAAAACTATCACTGTTTGCAGACGATATGATACTATACGTCGAAAACCCAGAAAAATCCACAACAAAACTACTAGAGCTAATAAATGAGTACAGCAAAGTAGCAGGTTACAAGATCAACATTCAAAAATCTGTAGCATTTCTATACACTAGCAATGAACAAGCGGAGGGGGAAATCAAGAAACGAATCCCATTTACAATTGCAACTAAAAGAATAAAATACCTAGGAATAAATTTAACTAAAGAGACAAAAGACCTATACAAAGAAAACTACAAAAAACTGCTAAAAGAAATCACAGAAGACCTAAACAGATGGAAGGGCATACCGTGTTCATGGATTGGAAGACTAAATATAGTTAAGATGTCAATCCTACCTAAATTGATTTACAGATTCAATGCAATACCAATCAAAATCCCAACAGCTTATTTTTCAGAAATAGAAAAACCAATAAGCAAATTTATCTGGAAGGGCAGGGTGCCCCGAATTGCTAAAAACATCTTGAGGAAAAAAAACGAAGCTGGAGGTCTTGCGCTGCCAGACTTTAAGGCATATTATGAAGCCACAGTGGTCAAAACAGCATGGTATTGGCATAAAGATAGATATATCGACCAATGGAATCGAATAGAGTGCTCAGATATAGACCCTCTCATCTATGGTCATTTGATCTTTGATAAGGGAGTCAAGCCAACTCACCTGGGACAGAACAGTCTCTTCAATAAATGGTGCCTAGAGAACTGGATATCCATATGCAAAAGAATGAAAGAAGACCCATATCTCACACCCTATACAAAAGTTAACTCAAAATGGATCAAAGATCTAAACATTAGGTCTAAGACCATAGAACAGTTAGAGGAAAATGTAGGGAGATATCTTATGAATCTTACAATTGGAGGCGGTTTTATGGACCTTACACCTAAAGCAAGAGCACTGAAGAAGGAAATAAATAAATGGGAACTCCTCAAAATTAAACACTTTTGTGCATCAAAGAACTTCATCAAGAAAGTAGAAAGACAGCCTACACAATGGGAATCAATATTTGGAAACGACATATCAGATAAAGGTCTAGTATCCAGAATTTATAATGAGATTGTTCAACCCAACAACAAAAAGATAGCCAACCCAATTACAAAATGGGAAAAAGACTTGAATAGACACCTCTCAGAAGAGGAAATACAAATGGCCAAAAGACACATGAAGAGATGCTCAATGTCCCTGGCCATTAGAGAAATGCAAATCAAAACCACAATGAGATATCATCTCACACCCACCAGAATGGCCATTATCAACAAAACAGAAAATGACAAGTGCTGGAGAGGATGCGGAGAAAGAGGCACACTTATCCACTGTTGGTGGGAATGTCAAATGGTGCAACCACTGTGGAAAGCAGTTTGGCGGTTCCTCAAAAAGCTGAATATAGAATTGCCATACGATCCAGCAATACCATTGCTGGGAATCTACTCAAAGGAATTAAGGGCAAAAACTCAAACAGACATTTGCACACCAATGTTTATAGCAGCGTTATTTACAATTGCAAAGAGATGGAAACAGCCAAAATGTCCATCAACAGACGAGTGGCTAAACAAACTGTGGTATATACGTACGATGGAATATTATGCAGCGTTAAGACAGGATAAACTTATGAAACATGTAATAACATGGATGGACCTAGAAAACATTATGCTGAGTGAGTCTAGCCAAAAGCTAAAAGACAAATACTGTATGGTCCCAATGATGTGAATCGACACTCGAGAATAAACTTGGAATATGTCATTGGTAACAGAGTTCAGCAGGAGTTAGAAACAGGGTAAGATAATGGGTAATCGGAGCTGATGGAATACAGATGGTGCAATAGGACTAGATACAAAAACTCAAAAATGGACAGTACAATAATAACTAATTGTAAAGTAATCATGTTAAAATACTGAACGAAGCTACATCCGAGCTATAGGTTTTTGTTTTGTTTTGTTTTGTTTGTTTTGTTCTTATTATTATTACTTTTATTTTTTTTCTCTATATTAACATTCTATATCTTTTTCTGTTATAATGCTAGTTCTTCTAAACCGATGCAAATGTACTAAGAAACGATGATCATGCATCTATGTGATGATGTTAAGAATTACTGATTGCATATGTAGAATGGTATGACGTCTAAAAAAAAAAAAAAAAAATGGTCAGCACAATACTGCCTAATTGTAATGTAATTATCTTGGAACGCTGAATGAAGCTGCATCTGATCTATAGTTTTTTTGTTTGTTTGTTTTGTTTATTTTTCTCTTATATATTTTTGTACTTTTTATTTTTATTTGTGTTTTCTCTCTGTGTTATCACTTTATTTCTTTTTCTCTTGTAGTGCTATTTCTTTCTCTAAATCGATGCATATGTACTGAGAAATGATGACCATACACCTATGTGATGATATTAAGAATTACTGATTGCATATGTAGAATGGATTGATTTCTATTGTTGTGTTAGTTAATTTTTTTAATTAATAAAAAAAAAAAAAGAAAATACAAAGATTTATGCACAAAAATAGTCAGAGTTCTTATAACAAAAATCCTAGAAGAATCTCAAAGTCCAATAACAGAGGAAAGGTAAGATAGGGTGCATACAAATGATAAAACACTCTGCTGGTATTTTAAAAGACTTTCACAAAGAGTATTTGGTAGCAAGGAAAATTGTGTCCTAAGGTTAAATAAAAAAACAAGACCTAAAAATGTATACACCAACTGATTCAGCCACATTAAAAAATGCACAAAAAAAATAAAATTAGAAGATACACGCTAAATTTAACAATGGACTGAGTAGATGAATTATATTGAAAAAAATTAACTGCGGTGGGGAGGTATAAGGAGTATGCTGGAGTTCTCTATATGGGGCTTATATACTTTTGCAACTATCCTGTAAGTGTGAACTTATTTCACAACAAAGTTGTTTTTAATTACATAGTTAAATTATCTGGCAGCAGTCTATCAGATGAACTGAAACAGAAAAAGACTGGAGAGAGGAAGACTATTTAGGTCACAGCCATAGCTGCAGGATAAGGGAAACTAGAATTTTCTCGGGCACTTAGAATGGCACAGCACTATGCTTGGTATATTGCACATATATTCTCTTCTAATTTACACAATAACCCTTATATAATAGTAATAATTACAGAACCATTTGTTGAGCACTTTCTATGAGCTAGACATGTACATTATTTCACTTAAATTTTAATTCACACAATAATCCTATGTTGTAGGAATAACTCCAGATTCATTGATGAGAAAACAAAGGTTTATATAAAAATTCCAAAGGTCTGTAGTTAACGAGTAATGGAAATGGGATGAGGATAACAGTAGTAGGACCAGAAGAATGGTATTTTGACAAATGATGTATGTTTGGAGGGAGAAGGAAGGAAAGAAAAGCAAGAAAAAAAATAAAAGAAGATGCAAAAATGAACCCCAACAACAATAAGCACACCTGGCACCCAGATTTTGGTTTCTAATACCCTTCTCCACTAAAAGGAACCAGAGTTACTTAGCTGACTCCAGAACTAAAGCAGGAAATATAAAAAATAACCCTAGAGCATCTTGTAGTGCCAGAAAGAAAAGAAGCCTACATCACTGGGATTACATCAAAGAGGCACTGGAGCCAACTGAAAGAACTTCCAATGGTCTAAGCTGGAACATTTTGCGCAACAATATAAAACAGTATTGAACTGCTGTGCAAACCTGCCTTGTTCTTCAAAAGCTGCTAGCAAATTCTGCTTAGGCCTAGTATCTTTTTAAGGAAAATAAAAATATTTCTTATGACTTGTTTTTAATGTAGGAGAATATTAACAAGGACGATGCCTTTGGTCTCCTTTTTTTCCTTTTAGTGTTTTTTTGGTATATGACTTATAAGCATCAAATTTTTTGTTTAAGTCTCATGTCTCTTGCTAAAGAAAAGGTAAGATCTAGATGTGGTTTGTTACCCAATGTGCAAAAAAGTATTTATATGAGTTCATGCTGATATAAATGATTGAGTAAATAAATAAATGGGGAGAAGAAACAAATCTCCTATGCAGAAGAATTCCAAATAATTTATGCATTCTGTCCCCAAGGAAGGAGAGCATAAATCCCCAACCCTTAAGAGCAGGCTGTGCATAGGGATTACTTTCCAAAGAGTACAATGTGGAAAGGGGGGAAAAAGAGTAACTTTATAGTAGAGAAACCTTAGAAACATTGTCTCAGTCAGGTGATCATGATCAATATCAACAATGAAAAGTCACTGTGATACTAGGGACCCTTGACAGGCTATGATGAAAATACACTTTGTCTTTGTGGTTTCCTTTCCAAAAACCCTGTCTAATCATGAGAAAATCATCAGAACAAATTCCAATAGAGGGGTATCCTACAAAATAACTAACCAGTACTCCTCAAAACTGTCAGAGTCAGCAAAACCAAAGAAAATCTAAGCCTAGCCTAAGGAGACATGTAAATATAATACGGTATTCTGGATGGGATCCTGGAACAGAACAAAAGACATTAGGTAAAAACTAAAATCTGAATAAGCTATGGATTTTAGTTAATAATAATGTATCAGTATTAGTTCTTCATTAATTGTAACAACTGTCACACTAATATAAGATACTAATAACAGGGGAAACTGGGTATGAGGTATAAGGGTACTCTGTACCATCTTCTCAATTTTTCTATAAATCTACAACTGTTTTAAAAAAATAAAGTCAATTTAAAATTTTTTAAAATAGAAATGATGCAGGGGGTACAAGAGTAGTTCAGTGGTACGAGTTCTCACCTGCCATGAAGGAGACCCAGGTTCAATTCCCAGTCCATGCGTTTGCCAAACAAACAAGCAAAATAAACAAACAAACAAAAAATAAATTCAACAAATGGTGCTGCAATAATGGGATACTCACATGGAAAAATAATTAAATGTGACCCCACCATACATACAGCTTACAAACAAACAAACAAACAAACAAAGAAATGATGCAAATAGTTGATCGTGGAATGGCTACAACAATGGTGTCTTTAACAGAAGTAAGGAAGAAAAAACTGATTTTCACAGTGGTCAGGTTGGGTTTGAGGTATGACAATACATCAGAGTGCAAGATTCACCAAGTAATTAGAAAACAGCACTAGCAACTTAGAAGAAAGGTGGGTGCGAGAAATATACACTGCAAAGAGTTAAGAAACAAACTGTCAAAATTAATATACCAAGTGGGTATCTGATATTCAAGAAATCTAGCTATGGACAGGAAAGAAATGATGATAGGCCTTGATTTTTCAGTAAAATAGAAAGGGAGAGCATCTGCCACAAATGGGAGAATTAAAAGAGAGGGTCTTCATTCCAGCTAACCCTCAAGAACACCTAGGGTAATACAGAAGATTCCACAAGGGTTCCATGCACTAGAGTAACTTTCCAGAAACCTACAACCTCCAGATGGGTCCCTAGTCCAGGTAAGTCCTGGATCCTAGCCAGGCCTCCCCAGAACACCAGATAGTTCTATCTTCCTACCCCATATTAGTGAAGACCCTTCCAATAGCAAAAATCTAGAACTGCCATAGCCCAAAGAACCCGAAGGAGAGGCATGGAAAGATCAAAGGTGATGGTGGAATTACACATTGAAGATAGGACTTAACAAATGACTATGAATGCTGAATTTATTAAGTTGATATCTTCTAGTCTCCAGTATTTTAGAACAGCTATAAGTAAAAACCTAAAATTGTGAAATTGTAACCCCTGTCAAATTCTGAAATATGTTCTACAACTAATTGTGGTGCTATGCTCTGAAATTTATAGCTTTTTTTTTGTATATATGTTATTTTTCACAAAAAAAGTCGATTGTAATGATAAAGTATTTAAGCCCTTTAGCCTCCTATATTCTGGAGCAGCTAGAAGGAAAAATATGAGAGGATCGTATGGTAGCCCATGACAAACTCTGTCTTGAAACTATGTGTTGAAGAGTGCCTCGACAACTACTGCTTTTTTATTTCTTTGTTTTGTATATATGTTATACTATACAATAAAAAAAAGTTAAAAGAGAGAGAGAGAGAGAGAGAGAGAGAGAGAGAGAGAGAGAGAGAGAGAGAGAGAGAGTGTCACAGAGAGCTGGAAAAGGTTGAAGAAAATAGCCAAGAGAGAATGCAAGGAAATCAGGCCAAAGAATTGGAGAGAAGCCATGATCTGCTACCATTAACTTATACTTTATCTGCCAGCTTCTATGCTTTTTGTTTAGTGATGTGTTGGTCAAGAAAACAGCTAATGGGTATAGTTCAAGATAACCTAAGTCAATAATAGTTGTACAACATTGTGAGTATACTTAATAACAGTGGATTGAAAACTTAAAGAAGAGTCTATCCAGGAAACAAAAACAACTGATTGCATGGGTATTCTGAGAAAAATGAACACAGGCTATTGGATTGCTGATAAGCAGCACCTGGTAATAAAACTGGCTTAGGTCAAGTAGAGATGGCCTGTCGGAATGTACAAGTATACCATAATACTCCAATGTATATCTGCTCCCCACTTCATAAGACCTCCTGCCCCAGGGTAAAATGGAAACTTAATGTCAGGTAATAAGAAAATTTCCTCATTTGCTTCCATGTTCACCTGTTATGAACTTCCCCTTTCCATTCCCTCAGTGGAGCTGCTTTTTATTTTCTCATTCATGAATCACTCAATAAAGCTGTGAGATTCTAACTTGCATGAAAACTTTTTTTTTTAACCATTTTACCATATTAAAAAAAAAATGCTTTCACCCCACCTCTCGCTACCGGCAGAACCTGCCTCTGGGACCCTGAGCCATCACCCTCCCTGAGCACGATGCCCCCCAAAAAGGGAGGTGATGGAATTAAACCACCCCCAATCATTGAAAGATTTGGAACATCACTGAAAATTGGTATTCTTACATCGCCAAATGTTGGGAAATCCACCTTCTTCGATGTATTAACCAAATAGTCAAGACTTCAGCAGAACACTTCCCATTCTGTACTACTGATCCTAGCGAGAGCAGAGTACCTATGCCATAATAAAGGTTTGACTTTCTTTGCCAGTACCACAAACCTGCAAGCAAAATTTCTCCTTTCTAAATACAGTGAATATTGTTGGCATTATTGAAAGGAGCTCACAATGTGCAGGGGCTGGGAAATGCTTTTTTCTTTTTAATTAAAAAAAAATCAATTTATTGATCCTTTACCATACAAAATTTATTCAAATTACACCCCTCTAAAGTGGTAATAAGATCACAGCTACAGAACAGGTCATCATAGTGCCTGTGATGGAATCTTTCATCTACAACATGCTTTTGAAGATGATGCTACCATACATGTTGAAGATTTCTATTCAAGATATAGAAATAATACATGAAGAGCTTCAGGTTAAAGATGAGGAAATGATTGGGCCCATTACAGATAAACTAGAAAAGGTGACTGTGAGAGGAGGAGATAAGAAACTAAAACCAGAATATAACATATTCTGTAAAGTCAAATCCTGGGTTATAGATCAAAAGAAACCTGTTTGCTTCTTTCATGAGTGTAATGACAAAGAGATTGAAGTGTTGAATAAACACTTATTTCTGACTTCAAAACCAATGGTCTACTTGGTTAATCTTTCTGAAAAAGACTACATTAGATGTATGTAACAGTTGATAAAAATTAAAGAGTGTGTAGACAAGTATGACCCAGGTGGCTTGGTCATTCCTTTAGTGGGGCCTTGGAACACAAGTTGCAAGAACAGAGAATTGAAGAGAGACAGAAGTATCTGGAAGTGAGTATGACACAAAGCACTTTGCAAAGATTATTAAGGCTGGGTTTGCAACACTTCAACTAGAGTACTTTTTCACTCAGGCCCAGATGAAGTATGCGCATGGACCATCAGAAAAGGAATGAAGGCTTCCCAGGCTGCAGGAAAGATTCACACAGATTTTGAAAATGGATTCATTATCAAATAATGAAGTAATGAAAGTAATGGCTGAAGTAATGAAATAAGATTTTAAAGAGGAAGATTCTGAATATGAAGTTAAGGTTACTGTAAAGTACAGACAAAGCAGAAATTATATCATTGAAGATGGAGAAAATATCTTCAAATTTATTACACCTCAACAACCAAAGAAGAAATACATTTTAGTTACTGCTCAGATTAGCATGCAATTCCCAAAAGACATGTGTATTATTATTTTTAAGTTAAAATTTCTGAAAACTGAAGGGACAAAACAAAAGTCAGGGGATGGGGATCTTCTACAAACAAAATTATTTTTATTTGTTTTAAAACTAAAATTCTGTGCACCTCCAATGAAATGCAAGTTCAATAAATGTAAGCAGCTTTGTTTTTTCACGTGATTAAGAACCTACTCCAAGTTGTAGAAGCTTTTCAGGAACCATATTACTTTCATGATACTCCATTAATCTTTATTATGTATGCCAAACCTGACACATTTGACAGTGAGGACAATGTGGCTTGCTCCTTTTTGAATATACAGATAATGCTTTTACAGTACTCCAGGTGTGTTTACACTCAATAAAACATTTGACAATACCACACACACAAAAAAAAGATAAGAGAAGTGCTTGCTTAGTATAAAAGATAAAAAAAAAATGAAGAATGCAATAAGGGTAGTAACTGAGTAGCTGGTGACAGAGGTCTACCTGGGCAACATCAAAGGTGCCATAGAGGTGCTGGTAGACTTGGTGAACTAGGAAGGGTCAGGAACCAAAGAACATAAGGAGAGCAAAAAGCTGGTTCTGTGGGTGTGACTGGTAAGGAAGTTAAAGTAAAGTGATGGGGAGCATCTGAAGGGGAAGCAGTATCATAGTGAGCAGGTTGTAGTTATTCTGACGTGTAGCTGGTTTGAAATAGAAAGTCAGTGATGATATGCTAAGAAACTATGAGATCAGAGTACTCCAAAGGTAATGGAGCAGGATGAAACAGAATGGAGAAAAAAATATGATGTAAAAGGTCTGGGACCCTGTGGGCAGTAGATGGCATTCAGGTTTTAGAGAAAATGCTATCATTGTATGGCAGTACATTTCATGAGGATTACAGTGACAGTGGTGGATCAGTGGTCTGGAAATAGAAAAGGAGAGCAGTCTGATTTCTTCTCCTGTTCCACAGAATAGAAGATACCTCCAGGTAAGGGCAAGATGTGATACCCGAATTTTCATTAAGTCAAGATAAACAAGGCAGTTAAGGATAAAGAGAAGTGAACTGGACAACAAGCCGTAATTTCAAAGCACACATTAAAAGGAGCTAGTTGATAAAGGACCTACGGTGTAAAAAGTAGGAGAGATGTTATATCACTTTGTGGAGAAGTAGCAGAGCCCTGGTTGTCATTAGGAACACAGAAGTGGATTCAGGGTAAGGAACATGGAGAGCAGCAGCACAAGAAACACAGCTGGCACGTGAGTGTACCACAACAAACGCAGTGTCACTTCTATGGAAAACTACACATACACAATGAGAGTTACAAAAATATTAACACCTTCCACTTGCACAGCATTTTACAAATTGTTTTCACATATACTATCTTATTTGATCCTCACTGGGTAATTCTATGCACATTTTTCTACAATGAGACAATTAGAATGGTGCAAAACGGTGACAACAATCTTAATTCTGTTTACAACACATAAACTTCAAATGTATAGACACTTCAGCAACTCAGGCAACTAGACTGGAAAAAATCTCTAGCCAGAAAGAACAGTGGGTTTTATCAATATGTCAAAGGACTTAGGAGAAAGGCCATTAGATGCCTTCCTGTTAATCTTCTCCCACCTTCGATCCCCTCAACCCTTTTTGCCACCACCAAAGAAGGGAGAGAAGGATGGCACTATGAAGGAGAAAAACCAATCTGAGTTACACCAGATTCATCTTCCTTTCACACCTCTGGACCTCCCGAACAATGAAGATAAAGGAGAGAGTGGAAAAAGCACTATGTAGCAATAAGGTCTTCAGCAGATACAGTTTCCAGGAAGAGTTAAAATGAGAGGTGGAGTAGGGCAAAAAGCAAGCTTTGCTAAAATACGGGGGAGGGGAAGAGGGGCAGTGCAGGAATTGGAGGGAAGTGAGAATGCAGGAGTCCCCAAGGCTCGAGACCAAGAGATATGGGTGCTCTGACTGCTAAAGAAAAGCCAAGGGCCCATGGGGGCCCTTGAGCAGGGAACAGTATTTAAGGACCCCAGGGTTTAGATGACCGGAAGCAGAGACCCCCAAACACAAGACCAGAAGGGGGCGCAGGTGACACCCCCGTAGGAGAGAATGAATGGGAAGGCGGTCCGGGGGGCGGGGCAAAGGAGGGGCCCCGGGATGGGCGGGGCATAGACCCCTTTGCAAGTCCGAACCCCTGTCCCGAGAGCCCGGGGAGAAGTGGCTCTGCGCCTGCCGCACTCACCGCCGGTCTCGTCAGTTACATAGGGAGTCGCCATCTTGAAAACGCAAACCACTTCCGGCGTGAACGGGCTCGGGGCCCGCCCCTCCCCACCGGAAGTGTAGTCCTGATGGTAGCAAGCCACCATTTTAGTCTTAAAGGGAGAGAGCACCATTTCATGGCCCCGGCTTGTAAGGGTTGGAAAAGGGGAACAGAAGCTGAAGAAGCCGCGGGCTTTTATTGCCACGGATACCATTATTGAGTGCCTGCGTTTAAAGCAGTCCTTGGGGGTGCCAAGAGAAGTTCCGAACCACAGCCCCTATCCTCACGAGCACTCCTCGTCCATCCAGGACCTGCGGGGAAAAGGGCGCAAGGTCCCCGCACCCGGAAAGGGGGGAGGGGCTGACAAATGAAGAAAGTAAGAAAATTCAGGCCCTAGCCTGCACTCGGGTCAGCAGCTGGGGTAGTGGTGAGGCGGAGCGGAGCAGGCAAACTCCAAGAACCCCCTGGGGTGCACAAATGTTGGTGGGGCGAAGGGGGGACCCCAACTAATCCTCCCTAAGAAGCTGAAGAGGTCGAAATCGCGTGTCGATTGCTCTCGGTCGCCTAGCTCAACCCTCCGCCAGAGACTCGCGAGAGGGGCGTGCGGGGCAGAAGGCGCTGCCAGTCGATCACCTGTCCCCGCAGTTTCGGGGTTGCCGGCGGCTTCCATGGCCGAGGAGACGGCGAGCCGGGTTGCGCTGGCAGCCAAGTGACGAAGGCACGAGTTTGACCCGACCTCTGATCCCAGGAGTCTTCTCTGCTTGAACCACAGGGTCAGAGGGCAGGGTGAAGACTTCTGGGCAGACCCAATTAGTATGCTAATTAACCTTGACCTGGTCTCGGAGCAATAGGGATAGAAGGCGGGGCAATTCGTCAATAATCTGGGCCTGTGCAGTCGCTCCATTTGCAGTCCTGCCCTGCCCTGCGCCTCCCTATTCTTAAGGCGAACCGAAATGTTCTCCCCCCACTCCCTCCCTTCAGCAGCTGTTGTTCCTTCAGGGCTAAGTCCTGTTAAACTCGTTTCCCCTTGAGCCTGGGAGGGGCCGGTTGCTAGTTCCTCTCCTCAGGTGCTGGCTCAGCCCTCTTCCACTCCCACATTGCTCTTATCAACACTTTTAACCTTCCTCCAAATTCTCCACTTTGGGCTTAGGTTTACATCCAACAGTAGGTACCCCTGGAACAAGAGATGGGGGAATGGGGGAAGTACTAGTGACCACCTCCAACACTAGGCTGCATGTTCAATTAAAAACAAAACAGCAGTGGCTGGCTAAGAAATTTTTAATACTTTGAAATTAAACCCAGAAGTTTTCTGGAACCATGGCTTGCGTTCCTTTACACGCTCCACCTCCATGATTTCCACCAGTGACCCAACTCAGAAGATCTCAAAAAAGGTCTCATTTAAAAACAGATTTCCATATTATTCATAATTATTGGAAGTGTTCAGACACTACCCTGCCCCCTGTAGCATCATGTCCTTAGTATTGTTACATTACTAATAAAGGTGAAATTGTAAGATGAAGCCTCTAAAAACTAATGGGAGGACGATGGCCCGTGGATTTCCAAGACGGCGGTAACAATAGATGTGGATTCCCCTGAGCCGGTACTAACAGCGGCAAGGGCAAGAAGTACTTTGAAGTGAAAAAGTGGAATGCCATAACCCTCTGGGTCTGGGATATTGTGGTTGACAACTGTGCCATCTGCAGGAATCACATTATGGATCTTTGCATAGAGTATCAAGCTAACCAAGCCTCAGCTACTTCGGAAGAGTGCTGTCTTGGGAGTGTGTAATTATGCTTTCCACTTCCACTGCATCTCTTGCTGGCTCAAAAAGCAGCTGGAGTATCTGCTGGACAACTGAGAATAAGAATTTCAAAAGTATAGGTACTAGAAAAAGAAAATTCTTCCATCACACTCAACTATGTTGTTATTCATTTAATGACTTGCCCTTCTGTTAATGAGAAATTAGATAGAACCATGTCTTTTCTGCTTTGTCTCATCAGTTTGCTCTTCATACAGCCAGGGTGTATACTGGGTCAAATAAAGTCAGGTTGGATTCTGAAAAAAAAGGAAGAACACAACTAGTGGGATGCGTTGGTCTTGATTACTACCTGAGGAGGGGTGTCTGTAGCCTCATGGGTCTTGCTGAAGAAGGAATCCTAAAAGTGGCTCCTGTTGACTACCTGACCCTCATCTTCAGGCCCCCACCTTAACCCCAGACATCCTGCCTCAGCTCTGGGGTTGACAGGAAGTGAAACTCAATTGTCTGCCTAGCAGCCTTGCTTGGAACCCAGCCCTGGGCCCCGGATATGCCCCACCCCCCCACCCTGAGGAGGAAGAGGAGCCTGGGGAGAACAAAGCTGTTGTTTTTTCCTTTCCCTTTGTTCACTGTGGTTTCTCTTTTGGTGCTTTTTATGATGTGGTTGTTTAAAGAAATGAGCACCTGGAACTGTAGGCATTAGACACCTCCTCCTTAGCTATTTCACAGCCTTGCTTCTCCCACCCCCCATCCCAACTGACCTAAAAAGTATGATGGAGCACAAATCCTAAAAAAGACACAAAGCCTACAGTAAAACTGATTCCACCTTATTCCTAATTAGAAAGATCACCTCACACTCATCTTTGAAATCCCCCCAAAAATGTTCTTAATTTTATGTAAAGCATATCTTCTGAGGATGATGCAGTGAGAAACACAGGTTATACATAGGGTGGTATCACTGCAAGTGTTCTTTGCAAGGAGAGCTATGTGCCTTAAGGATTAGTATTATTCTAGAATTTCTCTATGAGGGGTTCAAGGGCAGAAAACTGGTTGAAAGAGGAGTTACGGGACTTGTTCTTACATATAGTGTATGTTTGTTTGGAGTGATTGAGCAGGGAAGTTTTACCAACACACACATAAAACAAGCCACTCTGGTGCAGCCCCTAAGCTGGCTATGTCCTGCAGAACTAAGTACAGGACTTGGTGCATAGTAAGTAGGTCCTCAGAAGTATTTGTTGAGGGCAGGCCACAGTGTTCAGCAGGCAGAAATCTCACCTGCCACGCCAAAGACCCAGGTTCAATTCCTGGTGCCTGCCCATACAAAAAAAAAGTAATTGTTGAAATATATAACTAAGGAGGCCATATAGAAAGGGGAGCTGAAGCTTTGCTAACAGTGGAGAAAATATTGTTAAAGTGAAGGATTGGGAGTAACAGGATCTTTATCTTTAAAACTGGAGGTGAGACCTGGAAGGGAGACAGGAGCAGAGAGACTTTCTCCAACCCCTGCCCCAGATCTCCATTTGGGACACAACAATATACCCAAATCTCTTTCCAACTATTTTATTACTCAGCAGCTTCATTTTTGACCAAAGTTGGGGAGTCTCTTCCCATAAGCCTGTCTTGGAAACACTCAGGAATGGCTTCGATACATCTGTTTCCACTAGAGGGCCTCATGTATTCATTCCTTCTGCTCCCCAACCCCCATTAGAAATATGTATATATTATATGTGTGTACCCTTCCAGTCAGAGCTCTCCCCTCCCACCCTTTCCACCCCCAGGTGTAAGAGGGAAGATTCCAGGAACCCAAGTCTTTGTGCACTCTGCCCTACTTCAATGAAGAGTGGGAGGGGGTTAGACCGTGGATGGGGTGGGGCCGGAAGCTCAATGCCTGGGTCTCCAGTTACTACCAGTTAAGGCCCTAGATCTCTTTCTTTCCCCCTTGTTCTACCAGCCCCACCAGCATTCATGCTGTTCCAAGAACGTTGACAACTCCAGAACAGATTCCAGGCAGGAGAAGCGGAAAGGATCTCCGATCACCCTCTACTTTTGACCAGGGCCTTCTGTACCACCTGCCCAGGTCAGTGAGTAACAGGGAGGATAAGGGCATGGAGAAAAGGTGGGCAAGGCCAGAGTGCTTTTTTGAGAATTAAGAAGGGATGTGAGTCTTGAGAGAAAGTGATGTTCTTAAGACAGGGAAAACAGGTCCGAAAGTATGTGACTGGGAGTTGAGGTTTAGGAAGGCGAAGAACCTGTGGGAAAAAATGGGCAGATTCTCTCAAGCAGTGTGGAGTCCATGGTGGGAGGGAGATATTTGGGTCTCAGGAGTTTGGAACTCTGGTCTTGCCCCTGTGTGATCTCCCTTGCCTGAAGTCAATGGTGATAGAAAGGAGTAGGGGTGGAAGTTAGGCAGGGAAGTCCGGATGGCAGCAGTTAAGGTATGACATTCGCCCAGTGGGCAGCAGCGAAACTGACCCATCAGCAGACTGTACACCCTATCTTGGTCTCCCGGGGATGAAGGGAGAGGCTGAATGATTTGAAAGAAGGGACAACAGCTACAAGCAGAGCTATCCTGGGCGCGGGGAGATGAGGGGCCAGGAAGTGGAGAAACTGGTACACACCAGAGCCCTGGGTAAATTCGGGAGAGGGGATCAGGTTATGAGGAACTGGGGCCTCTCCAAGGTTGGAAGAGGAGCAATGCGAAGTTCCCGGAGTTGGGGGCACCCGGAGCAGGCGTGGGCGGGCAGGCTGGGGTTGGGGGGCGGGCAGCTGTGTCGTCAGGAGCGGGGCGGCCCTGCGGTGACCGCGTCTGCCTGGCCCGTCCCCTCCAGCCCAGCTCGGCTCCAGCTCCCGCGCCGGCGCTTCAGCTCGGACCGCGCGCCCTCCCCCGGCAAGGTAGAGATCCCGCGAGCCCCCATACCCCCTCCCCTCTACCGCCGGCCGCCGCCTCCCACCCGAGCAGGAGCGGGAGGGGGCCGCGGAAGGCGATGCCTCTCGGAGTGGGTTAGGGCGTGACAGTTGGAGCGGGTAGCTGAAGGGGTTTGCGGTGGGTAGCGGCAGGGCTGGGCTGAACTGGAACCCTGTAGGCATTGTTTCCCCCAGAACTCGCCCTCCATCTCTCTTACTGACTCGAGGGATGGGGAAGCTCGGCCCCTAGGGACCCTAGTGGGAAGGAAAGTCCTTTCTGGAACAGCCACAGTGCTGCACGGATGTACAAGGGTTCTTGTTTGGCCTCCTAGTCCCCAACTTCCCACCCTCATTCTCTCTTCACCTGTCACCGGGGAGTTTCTGACACTGAGTCTGAATCCCACTTTTCACCTTTAAATGGGGAAAATGAGACTGATGGAGGAAGAAATGCAAATATTATTGGACGTCTCCTCAGCCTCAGAACGTATGAGCCCACATCCCTCAACCATGCCAAGATAGTAACTTCCTCCTGTACTACGCAATGACAAACACTCCCCACACCCCACACCCCCAGCACGCGCGCGCGCGCGCGCACACACACACACACACACACACACACACACACACACACGTGGAGGCTTAATGTGTTTTGAGGCCTCACGCCAAATGATTGAACCAGGGTCCACCTAATAGTGGGGTTGGGCAGGGAAGACCCTCCCTCAGTCCTGGGAGAGAGGAGGAGAATGCAGTCTGCTGTGTGGTTTAAGGGTTTCAGAAGTCCAGCTAATCAGGCCTGGGACCTTAAATTAGGACCCCCTGCCCTTGGGGTTTCTTGCTGGGACAGCCTGAATGTTCTGAGGGTATAGCTGGTTCTTGAGAGCCTTCTGTAATGGTAAGTTTTTATGACTTGCAATGTTAGTGATGATTGTCGACATGCAAAAAGCAAATTTAAATGTTAGCATTGTCTTTGGAACTATTATTTATCTCTTGGTTACCAGCATTTTTTTTGGTATTAGAGAAGTTGTAGGCTTAAAGAAAAATCTTGAAGAAAATACAGAATTCCCATACACCTCCCCTCTCACACACAGTTTTCCCTATTATGAACACTCTGTATTAGTGTGGTTCCAGCAATTTTAGTATTTAATGTTTAAAATAAGATCTAGAGAATAAGAGGTATCAAGATGTATGAACCGCATTAAGGATAGGGTGAATAGAGTCTGGGTGTGACCCAGAAAGGTTCCTCCTCCATAAAATATGACAGTTGGTGTCTCTCAGCTCTGAGGATGTGCTAGGATTCTCCACTTTCAAGTCAACTTCTTCTTTTTTTCACCCCAAGCTGGTTATAGGAGAGCAGGGAAACCAGGAGAGACAAGGGAAGGATGAGTCACAAATAACTGGCAGATGGGCAGCAGACCCACCCTCCCAGCCCTGGCATTTGCCTGGACTAGCCCAGGTTATGGCCTCAGGGTTGGGATGAAGCTGGAGGACAAAAGTGGATTTGTTCCAGGTCTTCAAGGCCCTTGGTTCTTTGGTTCCTTGGTTCCTGCAGTTTGCAGCCCTTCAGCCAAACTTTCAATGAGAGAAGTCAGGGGGACAACTGAAAATGTCCCAGCAGCTCTTATGCCCACGGTCCCAGGGGTGTCCTTGGACTCTGAAGTTTAGTTTCTAATAACCTCAACCTCCTCCCAGAGGCAAAGTACAGGATACTTATATTACATATCTGAGATATGACACATCGGAGTGGGAGCTATACAATTGGACTTCATTGCTGTTAGAAGTCTCTAGCATGTATGGTTTCCTGGATCAAAGACATGTATTTCCTATCTCCAGATGCGTTTCTTTAGTACCACCCTTGTACAGTAATAACGATAATGGCAAACACTGAGTTCTTACTCTGTGCCATGCAGTTTGCTAAGTACATTGCATGCATTATCTTATTTAATTCCTACCTTGTGACTGTAGGTACTCATTTGAACAATGAGGAATCTGAGATTCAGGAAGATAAAGAGCTAGGACTATGCCTTTCTAGATTAAAAGTCCACTCTTGTAATCTCTACTATATACTGCTTCTCCAGGTCTAAGACACCTGTAGGCCTAGGAAGGGAAAAGAAAGAGTTGGGTCATGTTAAAAGAGAGACAAGGGGAGGAGACTTGTCCTGCCCTGTCTCCTGTTCATTTGTCCCTTGTTTGCTCTCTCTCTCTCACTTTCTCCCTCAGATTCCATTTCCTAGAATCTTAAAGCCATCTGAGAATCCCCGGGGATAATCAGAGATGCTAATTAAGCCAACAGGCCTCATTAGCTATAAGACTATTATGTCTTCATTAGATTTGTTGGCAGCAGAAGTTGGATTATAATAATTGAAAGGGGCCAAATGGGTGGAATCCTTTCTCTAGAATGGCAGTGTCCCAAATCCCCTTCTAAATGTTTCCAAAGGGCCCCAGGAACAGCAATGTTATACTGCTTAGAGGCAGACAGCTGAGATGTCCCTAGAACAGAGGCTGCAGAGACAGTTCTTGCACAATCAGAAAAGAAAGGTTCTGGACTATTCTTTTAGGACCCAACTGCCTTCCCAAGTC
This sequence comes from Tamandua tetradactyla, assembly GCF_023851605.1. Classification (NCBI taxonomy): domain Eukaryota; kingdom Metazoa; phylum Chordata; class Mammalia; order Pilosa; family Myrmecophagidae; genus Tamandua; species Tamandua tetradactyla. The sequence continues at coordinate 122,936,139 of NC_135333.1, forward strand.
TGACCCAACAGGCCTTAAATGGGTAGGTAGAAAAGAGGCAGAAGACCGTTGGATGAAGTATCTCAGTAGGTGCTTTCCAGAATCATGCATTCATTTAACAAATACTTATTTAGTACCTACTGTGTGCCCAAAATATCAGGTTGGACTCTGGCATCCCGTTTAACAGATTTGGATTAATATTCCCAAAATATGATTCCCTGATTTTAGAACCATTCATACAACCAATATTGAGCACCTACTACATGCCGGGCACTGTTTTAGGTATTGAGGAGACAGTAAAAGTTCCTGCCCTCATGGAACTTACACTTTGATGGGAGAAGACAAGTGTAAACAAGGAAGCAGAGACATTAACAAGATAATTTCCAAATGGGATAAATTTTGTGAAGGAAGCAAAAGTGAGCACTGTGCAAACAGAGGGTGAAGGGGGGGCCTACTTTGGAATGGAAGAATGGAAAGATGAGGGTAGGTCTTTCTCAGAGGAGATGACATTTCAGCTCAGGCAAGAAGTTGTCCCTGCCAAGAGTGGGGAAGAATATCCCAAGCAGACAAAACAGTAAGTCTTATGGCCCTGAGACCAGAAAGAAAGTAAGGAGCTTGAAAAATGAAAAGGAGACCAGTGAGATAGAAGGCAGTGTTTGATGGGGAGAGAGGAGCAAGAGGAGGCCAGAGAGACAGGGAGGGTTCTTGAGTGTGTGGTCCTTGTGCTGGACGGAGCTTCAGTTACTCCTCTTATCACCTGCCTTAGTTAAGTCACAACCACTGAGCTCCAGTTTTCTTCATCTGTATTATGGGCATACCAATAATTCCTATCTCATAAAATGTGATTTTAATGGTTAATATAATAATAACTACCTTTCCTGTAGGCCTTCCAAATACTATACTGCAAACTAGACACTTTTCATATATTATTTTACTTAATCCTCATAGCTATGAAAAATAGGTATCATTCTCCTCATCTTTTACATGTAACTTGCCCAAGGTCACAAAGTAGTATGAGAGCTAAGAATCGGAACCCAGATATGACTGACTCCGGTTCTGTTTAACTTCAAAACCGTGCTGTACTAGATTCCTGTAAAATGTATTACTGTTGTTATTGATGTCACTGAATCAACAAGGCCAATCTCCCTTTACGACTTGATCCCTAGGCCGGTAGTTGGTAAGATTCACAGACCTCCTAGGATCCCGGGTCCGAGGGCCGAAAGTTGGCAGTCCCTAAACACTTGCTAACCCGGCAGCGTGAAAAGAAGGCCCTGGTGTGCGAAGACTCCGGCACTCAATTCCACCCTCCCCGGGCTGAGAAATCAGGCAGGTGGCTCTGAGCCTTCCCCTGCCCCCCGCCGGACTCCGCGCGCCGAGGTTCCCGCCCGTCCCCAGCAGAGAAGCGCGGGACGCTGGCGAGGAGGGGCCAGGGGACTGGGCCACAGCTGGTTCTCTGTCGCGCGTCAGATGCGCTAGAGGTCGTTGCGGGGCTCGGGTGGCAGAGTCCGGCTCCGCCTGGGTCTGGAGGCGGAGCAAGATGGGGGCGTGGCCCGCGAGGCGCGTTGTAAACTCAGTAAGAACCACCTGGAGGGCGGGGACCCCTAGAGAGAAGGGAGCCCAGGCCTGGGAGATGCTGCAGGGTTTGAAGTCGCGGGAGAAAACTCAAAAGCAGGGGAGGTACACACTCACAGGGGCACATTTAGTCTGGAAAAGCGGGAGGTGGGGGAAGTGAGGGTGGTTAGAGGTGAAAAAGACAGATGGGGGAAGGGCAGAAGTCAGAAAGCAGGAGGAGAGTCCAGAATTGAGGAAAGTTAGATCTCAGTCAGAGATACAGAGGACAGACACAGGGAAAGGCAGAGACTTAGAGAGAGATTCAGAGACAAGGAAAGAAAATAAATGGTAGCGGGAGTGGAGAATGAATGGAGCAGCCAGAAGCAGAGATGCAGGCTCTTCCTGCTATATCCTCTTTTCATCTTCCTCCAGGCCTACCCCCTGAAGCAGAGAGCCAGGCGCCCACGGTACTACCAAATCATCTTTAAGACTATCTTTAAGAAAAATAAAAGGATGGCCAAGGAGAGGGGCCTAATGAGTCCCAGTGATTTTGCCCAGCTGCAAAAATACATGGAATGTGAGTCTTCCTCTCAGTTCTTCAGTTCTGAAGATCCTACCCCAGAAAACTCCTCTGTCTCATCGTTATGGACTCCCAGCCCACTCCTAGTTTCCCCAGCAGCCTTGAGCCAGTCAGCTCCTCTGACATGCCCATGACTGGGTGAGGGAGGGGATGGGCAAGGGCAGATACTTGTCTACTACATTCTCGGTTCTCGGTGATTTGACTGACTGCTGCAGGTCTCAGAGAAGAGGCAGAAAGCGGCACACTTTGCAGGGACGGGGCGGGAGGGAGGGTTGTGGCTGAGATATTTTTCTCTATTTTTGTGTTTCTTCTTGGAATTTCTTCTTTCTTCATCATACTTGAATCTTTTTTTCCTGCCGGGTGTCTGGGTCTGTCTCTGGCAGAGGGTAGGAAGAGCCAGACTAATGCTCTCCTGTCACTCTTTTGTTCACATCCTAGACTCCACCAAAAAGGTCAGTGATGTCTTAAAGCTGTTCTATGAGGATAGCAAGATGGCTACATATCTTCAAGGAGATGTGAGTGGCAGCTGGGAAGTCCTCTCCTTGACCAACTTCTCCCCTCTTTGATTGTCCTGCTTTTTTGGGATCACCCAGTTCCAGGGATTATTCTGGGTCCACTCCTTGCTTTCCCCCTCCTGATACCCCAGCATCCATTGTCACTGAGGCTATTGCTTTAGGATAAAGCAAAAGATTTTGTTAACTGAGAACCTAGCCCAAGAAACCACACACTTGCCTTGGATGCTTCAAGCTCTGTACATGTTGTTCCTGTCTCTACTGCTCCCAGTTCTTCAGTCCTCAGTTCCTACCCTACAGACTCCCCAGGGTAATGCTTGTTCTCATCATAGGCCATTGGGTACGAGGGATTCCAGCAATTCCTGATACTCTATCTCGACGTGCCTAATGTTCCAAATAAACTGAGCCTGGCACTGTTTCAATCCTTCCAGACTGATCACTGCTTAAAAGAGACTGTGAAAAAAGGTATGGTCATGCAGGTAGGACTGGGCTGGGCCTCTGGAAGGAGAGCAAATTAATGTGGGTTTTGAGTGAGAGCTGGACTGAGTCACATGTTGGGGGCTGGTTTAGGAGAGTGAGATGAAGGGTGGCCAGGCTGGTCTGGGAGCTAGATGGAGAAAATTAAAGAGAAGAATTAGAACAAAGGAGAAGAGACGGAGTTGAGGGAGCCCGACTCCAGCTCTGCTATACTTTTTGTAATTAGATGTGGTGTGTCTCAGTGACGTCTCCTGCTACTTTTCCCTTCTGGAACGTGGCCAGCCAGAAGACAAACTTGAATGTGAGTTACCAGGAGTAGGAGAGGGGAGGGAAGGTAAATGGAGAGAAGGGGGTTTCTCCAGCCTCCCTTCCCTCATTCTTTCAGGAGGCCTAAAAGCTGACAGACAGTTGAAGGTGGGACCAGAGAATGGGCCCATTTCCTGTATTTCCTTAGAGCTGTTACACCTAACTCCATCCACCATAGTCACCCTGGTTCTTCTGTCTTGTACCTTCTCATATGGGTGGCCAAGAATGTTCTTGGGATGTGTGTAAAATCTCCCCTATCAGATTTACTGAGGGTAGAGTCAAAGCCTGTTCCCTTACTTTTTCATCTCCTTTCTCAAGCCCAACCCTGAGTTCTGGGCTCTTCACCCAAAAGGTCTCTCCCTGTATCTTTGTTTCCCCTTTGTTCTGGTATAAATTCTTTGGGTATCCTTCACAAACTGACCCTGGCCTCCCTAAAACACCCTACAGTCACCTTCAAGCTGTACGACACGGACAGAAATGGGATCCTGGACAGTTCAGTGAGTTGGGGAACCTGTGTTCTGGGCAAGGGAGTCTGTGTCCATTTGTCTGTGTCCTCCTGCCCCAACTCTCCCAGAATCTTAAGAAGCTGAGGAGGCTGCAGGGAGAGGTTGAGTCCTTTAGGACAAAATTTGGGAGTAAGTCTCAGACTCTTGACTTCTAAAAGAGAAGGCTAGAGACGCAGATTGGAGGCTGCCTTGCAAGCATGTGAATGCACAATAGACATTAACTTGCTTGGCAGAGGCACCTGAGAATGAGAGGTGTTTCTGGGGGTGGAATGAGGGAACCCTGATTTATGGAGAGGAGTGTGGATGTTGGTAGTGAAGTGGAGTATGGCTGTGGCTTTCACCCTCCTGACCCCTAGGAAGTGGACAAAATCATCATACAGATGATGCGAATGGCTGAATACCTGGATTGGGATGTGTCTGAGCTAAGGCCGGTAAGACAGTTCTTTCGTCATGTCCCTTCCTGTACCTTCTTCCTTGGTGGGTCCTGCATCTGCCTTACCCCATCTCTGACCGTCAGCCTGGTTCTCTTGGCTAGTATGGCTGGAGTATGTGTCCTACTGGACAGTGGAGAGGTATCATGGTCTAAGGGGCCATTCACACCCAAAGGCCCCCCCCACCCCCACCCCGTTCTCTGCTCAGATTCTTCAGGAGATGATGAAAGAGATTGACTATGATGGCAGTGGCTCTGTTTCTCTTGCTGAGTGGCTCCGGGCCGGGTCCACCACTGTGCCACTGCTAGTGCTGCTGGGTCTGGAGATGGTGAGTAGGAGAGACTTGTGAAGATGGTTAAGAGAGCCGGAGGTTGGCTCTCTAGGAACTTAGATACTCCCTGACATCTATTGTGCCCTCCCAGACCCTGAAGGACAACGGGCAGCACATGTGGAGACCCAAGAGGTTCTCCCGACCAGTCTACTGCAACCTGTGTGAGACGAGCATTGGTCTTGGCAAACAGGGGCTGAGCTGTGTTCGTGAGTGATGGGGCCTGGGAATTTGGGAGCAGAGGGGTAGCCCAGCTATCTGTGGGAGCATGGAGCTCTGAAATTAGAGACCTGGGTTTGAATCCTGGGCTCTGTCATTGACAAGGTCAAGTGTGACCTTGGGCAGGTCACATAACTACTTTAAACCTTAGTTTCCTGAACTGTAAAAAGTGATAATTGTGAGCGTTAAATAGGTTGATGCAAGAAAAATGCTTTACACAGTATATGTACAAACTATTAGTCTGCAATAAGAAAATAGCTATTATTATTATTGATATATCTGGGCCTCCCTTGCATCAACCAACTCAGTTCCTGGCACATGGATGAGATGGGGGACAGGCGTGGGCTAGTGGTTACTCTAGGAAGGAGAGTATGGAAAAGACACAGGTCTTAGAGGTGAGCCACACACACCCCTAGCAAGGGATTATATGTCTTGTTCTAGTAAGTGATCCCACCCACCCTGAGGTAAGGAGGAGATAGAGGGAGTGGACTACAGCCAAGGCTCTGATCTTCCTCCCTCTCACCCAGTCTGTAAGTACTTCGTTCACGACCAGTGTGCCATGAAGGCCCTGCCTTGTGAAGTCAGCACCTATGCCAAGTCTCGGAAAGACATTGGTGTGAGTGACCCACCCCCACCCCATTGCCACTCCCATCATTGGCTAGTTGCTACCCCCAGCTCCCTCTTTTCCTAGTCTCTGTTCAGACCTTCAAGACAAGGGATTGCCTTTCTCTCAAGGTCCAGTCCCATGTGTGGGTGCGAGGAGGCTGTGAGTCTGGCCGCTGCGACCGCTGTCAGAAAAAGATCCGGATCCACCACAGTCTAACTGGGCTGCATTGTGTGTGGTGCCATTTAGAGGTCAGTGCCGGAGCTATCCTCCCAGCAGACCCCCTGTGCCCTCAGGCCCCTTCCCAAGTTGCCTCTCCCCATGCACTTCCTTAGCCGCCTTCCCCGCTTCCTCCCTCCCCCCATCATCTCCTTTCAGCCACAGTTACCTGTGTTCCCAAGGGCTCTCTTTGCGGTACCAGTCCCCCAAGTTGACCGGTGACAGGGTCCTTCTCCATGATCTCTCTGTGCTCACCTTGCCTTTTAGATCCACGATGACTGCCTGCAAGCCGTGGGGCATGAGTGTGACTGTGGGCCGCTCCGTGATCACATCCTACCCCCATCTTCCATCTACCCCAGCGTCCTGGTGAGATGCTCGGGCATTGGCTGGGAGGAGACAGGAGTACCTCCCCCAATTAAAAACAAAACCAAACATAAAAAAAGCAGAAAGCTATCTAGATTAGAGACTATATTTTTAGGATTCAAGTCAGACTCTTATCTGTTTAGAGATTCACACCCAATCCAGCTTTCCTTTCCTCTTATCCCTTCCCTCCTAGGTCTCTGGACAGGATCGTAAAATTAGCAAAACAAGCCAGAAGAGCATGGAGGTTTTCAGTTTGAGCACCTGTGAAGCTCTGCGGGTACAGGACTGAGAGGACTGGGCTTCATGGTGGGGACCGGTTTTTCATTAGAGCCATCACAGAAGGGAATGAAGTGGGAAAGCCTGGGGGATGTTGCCTAGAGTCTGGAGGCCCCACCCTGGTAGGAGAGAGGAGGGAAAAGAAAATGGAGGGGGAAAGCATCTTGGTGGAATGCCTGCCCTTCCCCTGTCTACAAGCCCCATCTGGACTCTGTCAAAATCCTGCTTTCCTTATCCTTTTTTTCTTCCCCCAATCCAGATTGACCCGGTTTCTAACACCCACCCACTTCTTGTCTTTGTCAACCCGAAGAGTGGCGGGAAGCAAGGGGTGAGGTGAGGAGGAGAGATATGCTGGGTCTTCCAAGATGGAGAGGGTGGGCTTACAAAGGCTGGAGAGAGGAAGGGAATGCTTGCTTTTGGAGGGGGCATGTCGTGAGGATGATCAAGAGGGTGGGGTGCAGAATAGTCCCCTCAAGAGCTTCCCTTTTTCCCACATACAGGGTGCTTTGGAAGTTCCAATATCTACTAAACCCTCGACAGGTGTTCGACCTCCTAAAGGATGATCCTGAGTTAGGGTGAGTATAGGTTAGAGTCTGTATCACAGTGTTTGTGTGTGTCTCTGTATCTGTGTATGCTGGCAGAGAGCAGGAAAGAGTGTGTGTTGGGTGGGGAGGGCTTTGGGGACCTAGGGAGGACAGAATTCAGAATGCCTGTTTCCATAGGGTCATTGAGTATCCCTGCTTCTGAGGTCTCTGGCTCAAAGAGGATACCTTGTTCTGCTCTCAAAGAATGAAGACACCAGTTTCTCTTTAACCACTGAGAACTTGCTATGACTTTTTCCATTGTCCTTTTCTCTATTATAAATAGAAATTCAAGCCTTTTAACAAAGGGGAAGGGGATTGTAAGGAATGAGAGACAAGAAGAAATCAGCTTTCTAAGAATTGGGTAGTTTCAATCCTGTTATCCTTCCTCAACTCTCTGTCCCCTTTTGTCTCAGGCTCAGATTCTTCAAAGATGTTGCTGATTACCGGGTTTTGGTGTGTGGTGGCGATGGCACAGTAGGCTGGATTCTAGAGACCATTGGTCAGTGCAGGGAGAGGCTCCGGCCAGGGGACTGGGGCAGTGGCTTTACAGAGCTAACTCCCTCTACCCATCTCACCTGCCTCTCCAGACAAAGCCAACCTGCCTGTTGTGCCTCCTGTTGCTGTATTGCCTCTGGGCACTGGAAATGATCTTGCTCGTTGCCTAAGGTGGGGAGGAGGTAAGTGGTAAGAAATTGTTTTGCTGGGAGTTGCTGTGAATGGGGTAAAGACACAGAGAAGAATGTAGGCATCTTGTTCAGAAAGAGGATTCAGGAAGAAGAGAGGCACAGATAGGTGGGTATCAAAGTGGAATGTCTGAAAGAAAGAGAGCTTTGGCAAAAGCAAGAACCGCAATCGGGTGGCGAAGTAATTTCAATCTGAAATGGTCAAGAGTGACAGTCTTCTTCCCTATAAACCTATAAATATCCTTCTCTTTCTCCCAACCAACTCTTAGGACTCAGAGAATCAAGGAATATGAAAACAATGTGGGAATAAGAAACATTATATAAGAGCTAAACCAGATGCTGAGTGGGATGGAAATAGCAGGGAGCTTGGCCATGATTCATTTATTCACTCAACCACTTAACCAAGTGATAATTCATTCATTCATCATCATTTCTTTCCAGGTCTATTGCAATAGTCTCCAACAGGTCTCCCAGTTATAGTCTCTCTGTCTTTTGAAAGGAGAAAGAGTTCAAGGGATGTTGTTGGTAAATAAAGCAGGTTGAGTTTGACTTGTCTTGTTGCCTAGGCTGTTGGTCCTAAATCTAGCTCTCAGATCCTACTGAAAATTATGGAATAGGGGTCTGCTAAGGAGAGTAAAAAATATTCTAGGTAGAGGAAGTAGCATAAGCATAAGGCCAGAGGAATCACTGAACAGCATTGTAGTGCATTTGGGGAACTCTAAGTCATAAATTGTGACTGAGACATAGGGCACAAGGTGGGAAATGAGGAGAAGGAGCATTGAGTTCAGCAGGGTCCAGATTAAAGATGTTCATAAATGCCATGCTAAGGAGTTTGTAGTTTGATCCTGCCAGAGATCACAAGCTAACAACCCACAGAAATTATTTGTATTATTTTGTAAGGTTTGCTTTGCAATATTAACAAAAGATTTTGAACTTGATTGCATCTCCATGGGGCATATATTCCTCAATTCACCATAACCCCTCGGCTTCCTCCTATTCACTCTGCACTCTTTTACCTTTCCAGCCCCTGAGGCATTTGAGTGTGAAATCCCTAAATCATGGGAAACTCTTGAAAGCAACAAGAAAAAACAAACAAACCAGGATTAATGTATACATGTACATACATATATATATATTATAAATCGTATTCCCGAAAGTAAAAATATTCCCCACATGCATATGATAACTTATATGTATGTAGACATATGACCAGTTTTAAGTCCTCAACATCTTTGTTTTCTTATACATTATTAGATATTTTGAAATCTTGTATTTTGAGTCTTCAGTGAGTGCTCTGCAAATGGAAATTTCATAGCAGTTTTCTGCTCATTCAACCCAAATCATGAAAACAAGGATATAAATACAGTGTTAATGAAACTTTATGTTGACATTGAAAAAAATCATAAAGTTTGAAGAGAGAGAAAACAAAGGAATATTGCTATGGTAGCTTTATGGAGGATGGATTGGAAGAGAGAGAAAGTAGAGGCAAGGAGCAGGGTAAGAAATTACCTGTATTACATAAGTCCAGACAAATGATGACCACAGAGACAAAAGCAGAAGCAGTGGAGTTGATGAGGTAGAAGCCATAACACTTGGTGAGTGATGGGTTTTGAAGGAGGAGGTAAAGACAAGTTTAGGACATTTTCTAAGTTTGTAGATTGAGTGGATGGGAGTGCTGTTTACTAAGATGGGGAATACAGGAGGAGGACCTTTTTAAGGAAGAAATATTCCATTTTGTACATGTTGAGTTGAGGTGTCAGCAGAGCAACCAGATGGAGAAGTCAGGGATTTAAGAAAGAAGTCAGAGGTGGAGATATATGTTTGAGAGTCATCTGCTCCTAGGTGGTAATTGACATCCTGGAAGTAGGTGAGACTACCCAAGGAAAGAGGTGAGAAGAGAAGGTAAACAAGGATAGCAAGACTGTATCTGTACTTAAAGGATGAGTGGTAGAAGAGGCATTAAAAAGGAGATTGTATTAGTTTTTCGTGGCTGCTGTAACAAATTACCACAAACAATGGCTTAAAACAACATCAGTTTATAATTTTATAGTTCTGGAGATCAGAAGTCCAAAATGGGTCTCACTGGGCTACAATCAAGGTTTTGGCAGGGCTGTATGTTTTCTAGAGGCTGCAGAAGAGAATCCCTTGCCTTTCCTTTTTCAGTTTCTAGAAGCTGCCCTCATTCTTTGACTCATGGCCGTTTTCCAGCCAGGAATATCATTCCAACCTCTGATTCTGTGGTCAGATCTGCTCTGATTCTTCTCTTCTCCCTTCCTGTTTCACTTAAAGGATCCCTGTGATTACTCTCAGATTTTCCAGAATAATCTCCCATCTCAAAATCCTCAATCACATCTGCAAAGTCTTTTTGCCATGAAAGATGACATATTCACAGATTCTGGAGATTAGGACATGGACAACTTTGGGGGCCATTGTTCTGCCTACCACAGAGACTAAGAAGGAACGATCAGAGAGTTCTCTGTAACCAGCAGAGGTATTTCAGAGGCCAAGTGAGAAGTTTCAAGAATTCAAATGGAAACTAAAGATATACTATTGGTTTTGGCAAGAATCTTTGACAATCTTTGCCAAAAGAGTTTCCACTGGATGGAAGGGATCAAAGGCACATCACAGTAGGTTGAACTGTCAATGGAATGTGAGGAAGTGGAGACATTATTATTATTATTATTATGCTTCTTTTCCCTGATTACAAAAATAATACAAGCATGTGCTTTAAAAAAAAAAGAAAAATCCAAGCATTTCAGATATACATACCAAGAAAGTGAAAGTTCCTTCTAATCTACTCCCTAAAGTTTTGGGGTCTATTTCTCCATGTTTTTCTTTCTAGATACATATATATTTAAACAACCGTTTATAGTTCTCCTCTTCCTCCTTCGTATTAACTAAATAGTTTATCTTTGTTATCATTACATTTCAATACGATTGGGTTTGTCTCATTCTTTTTAAGAATAATACTACTCATTATGTAAATATGCCATACTTTATTTAACCAGTCCCCTATTGGTGGACATTTGGGTAGCATTCCGTTTTTTACTATTACAAACCATTCTGCAGTGAATACCCTTGTAATCTATCCCTATATTCACATGTGAGAATTTCTCTAGGGGAGATTTCTAGAAGTAGAATTGTTGGCCCTAAGTGTATGAATATTTTACATTTTACCCGTTATTTTCTTTAAAAAAAAATTACCCAAATAATATATTTTCACGGTAAAATATTTAAAGTAAAATGTGTAAGTCTTCACATATAGGTCTCCTCTTCCCTGCCCCCAGCCAAATTCCTTGTACTTCCCAGAGATAACCACTGTTTCCTGTTTACACTCATTTTTCTCTTTTTACATGCACACGCGCACGCACGCACACACACACACATTTATATAACAGATTTAAATGAGATTGTACTATACATATTGTTCTGGGACTTTTAAAATTGAATAATATGTCTTAGGGCTCTTTCCATGTTACTACATTTAGAAAGATTTTACTCTGTATTCAATAGTTGCACGCTATTTCATAGCATGGACTTACCATAATTTACATACCATTCCCCTATCAGTGAACATCTAGATTGTTTCCATTTTTTTGCTTTTACAAAGACTGCCTCAGAAAATATCCTTATACATTCATCTCTGTGCACATGCAGTGTTTTACTAGGAGAAACTTCTAAAAGTGGAATTGTTGGGTCAAAAGATATGTTTTGATAAAATTTGATAACATTTTGATAAAAATTGCCAAGTTGCCTTCCAAAAATGTGTTATGAATTTATGCTCCAACTAACAGCAAATAAGAGTGCCAGTTGATTTATCATAATCCCATTAACACTTAGTTTTCTTAGTCTTTCTACATTGTCAATGTGACAGGCAACAAAAAATTATTTTAATTTACAGTTCTTTTAATTATTAGTAAGAGTGAGCATCTTTCAGATGCTGATTGACCATTTGTATTTCTTCTTTGTTAATTAATTTGTTTGTATTATTTGCCCATTTCTCTATGGTCTTTTTAAAATCAGTGATTTGTGAGCATTTTTCTTTCAATAACCTTTGAGTTGTTTTAATTTTTTTAATAGAAAAGTTGTAGGTTTAGAAAAAAATCATGAAAGAAAATACATATAGCTCTTATGCATAGTTTTCCCTATTATTAACACTTTGAGTTAGTGTAGTACCTTTGTTACAATTGACAAAACGATATAATTATATACTATAATTTCATTATAGTCCATAGTTTACATTAGGGTTCACTGTTTGTGTTGTACAGCCCTCTTTTTTTAAAATTTTTATTCTAGTAACATATATATACAACCTAAAAATTTCCCCTTTTCAACACATTCAAATATGTAATTCAGTGAGTTAATTATGTTAACAATACTATGTCACCATCACCACCATTCATTACCAAAACATTTCCATCACCCCAAACAGAAACTCTGAACAATTAAGTATTAATTCCCCATTTCTTAACCCCACGGTGGCCCCTGGTAACCTGTATTCTAATTTCTGACTCCATGAATTTTGTAATTATTTTTTAAATGTTGGGGAAGTTAGTCCTAATATGTAGTGCAGATATTTTTTTCCTAGTTTGTATTTTGTCCCTATTTTTTTTTTATAATTTTTTAAATTGTGAAATATAGTATATATACAAAAAAAGCAAAAAAAAATTAAGTTTATTTTAACAAGTAGTTACAGGACAGATTTCACAGTTCCACAATTTTAGGTTTTTCTTTCTAGCTGCTCCAAGACAATGGAGACTAAAAAGAAGTATCAGTATAATGATTCAGAAGTCATATATTCATTTATCAAATCCTAACTTCTCTGTTGCAACTCTTCCTTCTCCTTTTTGTCCCTATTTTTGTTTTAGATATGTTTACTCATTTAACCATACAGAAGCTTTAAATTTTAGTATAATTTTATTTGTCAGTCTTTCTTTTTGGCTTCCAGTTTTGTGTTATGCTTCAGAAAGGCTTTTTCTACTCAATGTTTATAAAAATTCACTCATGTTTTCTTCAACTACAAATTGCTTCATTTTTTTATGTTTGAAATATTTGGCCCATCTTGGATTTATTTCTGTAGGAGTAACTTCTACATCCAGCACCATTTATTAAATAATCTATCTTTTCCCCATTTATTTGAAATGTCATCATATACCAAATTCCCATCTATACTTGAATCTATTTCTTTACTATGAACTTCTTATTCTCTTCACTATGCCAGTTTTACACTGTTTAGATAACTTTGCTTATACTGTATTATTTGATGGAATGGGGAGAAAAAGACTGAGAGAGAGAGGTTGAGCGAGAGTCATTATCTGTTATTCATCTTTTTTGGCATTGCTCTGGCTATTCTCTCCAATCTTCCAGATGACCTCCAGCCTCATTCTTAGATGGTCACATATAGTGGGAACTTTCATCCTCTATGAGTATGGAGTAAAGAGTCAGCAAGGGGCTGACTTTAGGATTGGCCAGTGGGAGTCATGACCAAGCACCCTGCCCTTTCACTGGCAAGGGCTGGGAGGTTCTGCAGAACCAGGACAGAAGACTCCTGAGAATTTGTGGAGTTCAGAGCGGCAAGCTGTCCTTGGGGTCCAGAGTTCAGTGCTAACTTGTTTTCTCTACCCCTAGGGTATGAGGGACAGAATTTGGGGAAGATCCTCAAGGACTTAGAGACAAGTAAGGTGGTACATATGGATCGGTGGTCTGTGGAGGTGATACCCCAACAAACTGAAGAGAAGAGTGACCCAGTCCCCTTTCACATCATCAATAACTACTTTTCCATCGGTGTGGTCAGTGGAATAGACATGGGGGGAAGGGAGGAAGTGCGGGCTAAACAGGCAAAGACTGAAGAAGGGCAGAAAGGGAAAGTAAAGGTTAAGGTGATTGTGACACAGGGAAATCAAAGGTGGGGTTACAATTTGAGTTTCAAGAAAAGAACTTGGGATGTGCTGCTCCCAGACAGGGGAGTTAAAGAAAGAGAAAGAGAGAGAGTATTATGTGCTGGGAGAGGAGTTAGGTGTCTGATCCTACTGCCCTGAACTCCCCAGGATGCTTCTATTGCTCACCGATTCCACATCATGAGGGAGAAATATCCTGAGAAGTTCAACAGCAGGTGAGGGGATGTGGGCATACAGTGGCATGGACCAGGCTGTGGCCAAGTTTGACTTAGAACACTTGGATGGGCAGTGAGACCTCTAAGAAACCCCCCACTGAAGTTATGCTTGTTCCCCATGGGACTGGAGCTGGGAGGTTGATGCCCTTCCTTGTTACCTAGCCCACTCCTACCATCACTGTATAACCTGTCCTCTCCCTACGGGGCTATGTGGTGGGGCTGACACAGAATGAAGAACAAGCTATGGTACTTCGAATTTGCCACATCTGAATCCATCTTCGCAACATGCAAAAAGCTGGAAGAATCTTTGACAGTTGAGGTATATGTGATGAGAGCTGACCCTACATCCTTTTTAGCTTATATCCAAGTTTCTCCCACCACAGGCACCCTTGGAAACTTCCCATATTTTTGAATCTGTACTCCTTTGACCTCCTCCCAGCTGTCCAACCCTGATTTCCTAAATCCCTCACAAGCTTCCAAATCCTGGCTTTCTCAGTTTGCCATCTGGTGGAGGGAGGGGTCATATCTGTGTTTATAATATATGAGGCAAGGATCTGTGCCTTCTCCAACCGGGTCTGTACCCTCTTCCCTCAGATCTGCGGGAAATCCCTGGATCTGAGCAACCTATCCCTAGAAGGCATTGCGGTGCTGAACATCCCTAGTATGCACGGTGGCTCCAACCTCTGGGGTGATACCAAGAGACCCCAGGGGGATGGTCACGGGATCAACCAGGCCTTTGGCGCTACAGCTAAAGTCATCACTGACCCTGATATCCTGAAAACTTGTGTACCAGGTGAGGGAAGCAGCCTTGGGAGCTGGGTGGGTGGGACTAAGGAGGTCTTACTTTCCTTGGGGACACTCTGCTTCTGTAAAGCCTATCTCTACTTCCAACCCTCAGACCTAAGCGACAAGCGGCTGGAAGTAGTAGGGCTGGAGGGTGCGATTGAGATGGGCCAGATCTACACCAAGCTCAAGAGTGCTGGACATCGGCTGGCCAAATGCTCTGAGATCACTTTCCAGTAAGGAAACCTCTGGCCAGGGGCAGAGGGAGGGGGTAGGGCCAGTAGAGCAGAAGGGTCATGGGACTGGTAGGGGAATACTAGGAGATCTCCTAGTGACAGAGGGTCCCAAAGCCAACATACGAAGCAGAGTTTGGGTGTTTGAGTGGTGAGGAAATCGTCATCAACTGCCTTGGCTTCCCACAGCACCACAAAAACCCTGCCCATGCAAATTGACGGGGAACCCTGGATGCAGACACCCTGTACAGTGAGTATTGCCTATGCCTGCCAAGAACCCAACTGTCAGGATTCATGCATCCTCAGTCTCCTTCAACAGCTTTTTTACTTCTTCTGTATACCATTTCTCCCAAACCCTGATTTCTCAGCCCCTGACCTTTCAAGGACCCCAGAACCTGAACCCCATAGATTTCCACCTCTAAATTTCTGCTGTTCCAGTTCCTAGGCACCAGGTCCTGCCTCTGAATGTATCTCCTTCCCTTCCAGATCAAGATCACCCACAAGAACCAGATGCCTATGCTCATGGGCCCACCCCCCCGTTCCTCCAATTTCTTTGGCTTCTTGTGCTGAAAAGACAGAACACCCTCAGCCTCCAAGCCTGCCTTGAACACAGTTCCCCACTCCTGGACTCCACCTCCTATGCTCTGTACACTGCTGCCACACCCTCCTGCAAAAACTCAGGAGGAGTGTTCCTTCACCCTTATATATTTATTATCCTGCACCACCTCCACTATACTCCATGCACATGTACACACATGCACACAAACACACACCACAAACATACATCGAAAGTGCCTCATCTGAATAAAATGACTTTTTTTTCCTACTGGGATATCTTTTGATAAGTGAGACACCTCCTTCCTTCATACCTCCATTCCTTAACTGACATAAATTCTCCCAAGAAGCAAGAAAACACAGCATGACGTTCTGAGTATTTAATTCGGGTAATGGTAACCTCCAGGGGAAGCCTAGAGAAAAGATAGGAGTTGTTGCCAACCCCAGGTAAATCTGGCATTGCATGATAGTACTCAGACCTGCTGCCCACTGAGGAGGGGTCTGTTCTCACCAACGGGGCGAGAGTGGAAGATCCGGGGCAGACGCAGCCAGTGGGTGGTGCCATGTGGCAACTGTGGAAAGGGGACAGCTGAGCCCTGCTTCATAAGCCTGCGCCTGATATTGGGAGAAAAGAGGGCAAAGTGGTTAGCAGTGAGTAAGATCAGCCAGTCCACACTTCTTCAGAGAAGGGGACACACCTGTATCTGAGGTCTTCTTGACCTCGAGCCCATGTATATTCCCGTCTCATCTTTGGGGTTCATCTTATCTGGTTTCTGTGGTAAACTATCTGCAGGTAAGCTTCCCTGCTTGAAGACCTTCAAATCCCAGGACTAGGGATGTGCCCTTCTTTCATATGGAGAATTTCAGTTCTCCCAGTCTCCTCCACTCTTAATATTACTAATAATGGCATTCATCAACCTCATCATTTCTTGCACTTTTGCTTCAGAGCCAGGTGCTTTACCCACATGGTCTCAAATCCTTACAAAAGCGCCACATGGCAAATGTTAGTTTTCCTGTTTTTCAGAAGAAACAGGCTAAAAGGGGTTAAGCTATTTTTCCAAGTTCCCACAAGTAGACTGCAGCCCAGACCTGTTTAACTTACAAGCCTGGGCTCTTTCCTGGATGCTTCCTCAAAGGGAGTGGTGGTTTTTCCTCTGGGGGGAGGAAGTGGTAATAACAGATAAGGGGCCTGCACTGGACAGTGGCGTTCTCACCTGTATATCAGAGTTGCAAGCACCACAGCCATCAACACCAGCAAGATGCCCACAAACAGGGGAGCCTGCCCAAGGCCTACTTCTTGACCTGTTAACAAAATCCCAGGCACTGTTCAGTCAGCATCTGCTCCCAGCCAGCTGGCCACTGCCCACTCCCCTTCTTCATCCTAGCTCTTGTCCAAGTACCTACCAGGCATGACAAGCTCGGTGCTGACCATTGCCAGGCTGTTGGCATCAGCCAAAGACACATTGAGGCAGTAGATCCCCGAGCCTCCCTTAAGTGTCTGGTGCAGAACCAGCTGGCAGGCTGGGCTGGGTGGCAAAGGCTGGCATAGCCGCTGGGCAGGGGGCTGGCACCCTGGCGATGAGATGTCCATACAGGCTTGCTTGGGGAGCCTGAGAAAAATGTCAGCTTTTATCAGAAGGTCTGGAAAGGGACAATGGACACCGGAGTAGGGGGATAGTCCAACCCCAGAGTCCCCAAGGCAGCCAGCAGGGCACTTACCCGCCTTGACAGGACACAGTCAGTTCAAATGCATCCCCCTCACTGGATGGCACAGCCTGCAGAATCTCAGCTCTCTCGATACCCTCTGCGGAGTTGTAAGATTGTGAGGCTGGGATTCCTGTATTAAGCCTCTCCAAAGGCCCATAGATAGGAAAGACCATGGACTTCTCTCCCAATCCCATCCCAGCACCTTCAAATAAAGCCCAGGGCTTCTGTGTATTCTCCCTGTCCAGATGAATAGCTCTTCCCAAAGTCTACCTCCACTGGCCAGTCCCAGGCAGCATAGGCTTCCCTCCCTCAGCCCCTAAAGTAAGCAAGACTCACGGACAATGTCCAGGGTGAGGGAAAAGGAACCGTATCGATACAGAATACAATCCAGTGGTGCTTGTCGCTTTGCCAGGATTAAGGCAGCTGTGCCATCCAGCAGGGGGCTCTGGGAACCTGGCAAGAGAGGAGTGAGGAGGTTAGGTAAAGAGACAAATAACTCGCCTGGAGGCAGACACCAAACACGCACTTTTCTAGGTAGAGCTAGGGCTACTGGATCCAGAAGTCACTGACTTGGAATCAGATAAAACCTGGGAAGTCTCATTTTACAGATACAGGAGCAGAGTCCCAGAAAGAGAAAATGACTGCCCCAAAGTCACACAGTTAGTAGTAGAGTTGGAGTTTAAAAAAGCCCCCAAATGACTTGTGAGGCATGCTACATTGTGAATAAACCTGTGTGACATTTGGTAAGCAAAATAAACTAGAAACAAATTAGCAAATATTGTATGGCCTCATTTAGAAAATTAGGGGCCTAGATCAAAAACTCTTACAGTAGTCACATTTAGTCCAGAGTGGTAATTGTTATTTCTGGATTTTGAGAGGCTGTTTTATATATCTATAACCTGGTATTTAGAGATAATAATGAAACCAATCAGGTCAGGATTGAGGTAATTCAGAATACAAGGGAGGGGAAGACATTGTGTTTTAGAATTTCTTCTACTCTTTGAGACCAAAGAAAGAAAGGTTTATTTTGTCCAGAACCTAAATATTCTGTAGCACATAATCTAACTCCACCTGTCTGGACAGATCTTTAAACAATCCAAACTCAGGGAACCCAGAATAAGAATGAGGGCCTTTAATCCTGTATAGCTTAATGTAATGCCTGGATACATCCCAGAGTAGGTTAAGCAGATAATCAAAAAGTATTGGCAAAATCCCTTGAGGGATGGGAGAAAAAATATGGAACTATTAAACTTTACCACTGGAGAACCCCCTGAGACCATGTCAAACATTAAGGACACCCAAATCAATAGGCCAAGCCCTTTGATCTAGAGGCTTGTTCTTGTGATGTATGAATGTAGCAGAGAAGCTTAACCTACCTATAGGTATGCCTAAGAGTTACTTTTGAAGGACCTCTTTTGTTACTGAGATCTGATCTCTCTCTCTCCAAGCCCAATTCTGCAAGTGAAATCATTGCCCCCCCACCCCCGATGTGGGACATGACATCCAGGGGTGAAAGTGTCCATGGCGGCGTGGGAGATGACTCCCAAGGATGAGTCTGGCCCTGGCACCGTGGGATCAACAATTCCATCCTGACCAAAAGCGGGGAAAGAAGTTTAACAAGATATCAGTGACTGAGAGAGTTCAAATAGAGTTGAGAGGCTACTCTGGAGGTCACTCTTACACAAGTTTCAGTTAGATATTGCTATGTAGCATAACTTACCAAACCCTAATCAAAAGCATTCCTGCCAATCTTAAAGAACACCTAGGGCATTGTATAAGATTCTGCAAAGGTTCCATGCACTAGGGTAAATTTCTAGAAGCCTGAAACCTCCATATGGGTCCCTGGACCAGATAAGTCCTGAAATGCAGAGGCGCCAGCCTCTACAGAACATCAACTAGTTGATGGAACATCAACTATTTCCATCACCCTATCCTATATTATTGACAGCCCCTCCCAACATGAAAAAGTTAGAATAGGCATAGCCCAAAAACCCCTAAAAAGTGGGAGAAGGATCAAAGGTGATGGAGTTATAGAGAGTTATACAGAGAAGGTAGGGTTTAACAAATGAGTATGATTGCTGAATCATTATATTGATATAATTTTTTTCATCTCCGGTATCTGAGAACAGCTAGAAGTAACAACGTAGAATGGTGGAATTGTAACCCATACCAAATTCTGAAATTTGTTCAACTAATATTTGTGATGTGCTTTGAAACTTATTGCTTTTTTGTATATAAGACATTTTTCACATTCAAAAAATGGTGACTGTGATGGTAAATGCACAGCTGTATGATGATATTGTGAACCACTGACTGTACACCTTGGATGGTATGTGAATATATAATATTAAAATCAATAGAAAATTAAAAAATTTAAAAATACCCTAAAAAAAAAGCCCCAAATGTTTACCACACCCCACACCGTGCCAGACACCTTAACATATGTTAAATTATTTAAGTGTCACTATCACATTCCTGCCTCTTCAGTGTTCCTAACACAATTCCAGGCTGATCTGCTTTGGGATGAGAATCCAGAGGTGGGAAGTGGGAAGAGAGGGTATCAGAAACTGAGAAAGATTTCTGTGCCTTTATGCTTGAACAGAAGATGAGATATAAATATATAAATGATCACAGTCTGCTCCTTGGCCTTCCCAACAGTTTTCAGGGGTAGAGAAGGAACAAGCTCTCTCTTTCCCCAAGGTCTAAACCCTGGCTTCCTGAACTCCAGATCTAGTCCATGCTATTTAGAAGGACTTGAGGGCTTCAGAACCAGTGAAGGCTCTGAGGGGACCCCAGTGCTAAGCAAAGGATTGGGTAATATCTGGGTGGTGGGTAAGACTTTCAGCTCTCTAGAGTAGTGACAAGTGCCCTACTCATGAATCTGGTTCATACTGGCCCTCTTACCTGTGTTGTCGTCTATAAGCATGAATGGGCTGACATCTGGACCCTCAGGCTCAGGGCTGGATACTTCTCCAGCTGTGGTCTCCACCAACTCTGTAGTTGTTATCTGTGCAGCTATAGTTTCGGAGAGCTCTGCAGTTGACAATTCTAGAGGTATGGTACCTCTGACCTGCCCAGGTGTAGTGGTACCTGTGCCCTCTGTAGTTGGCACCTGCCCAGGTATAGTGGTACCTGTGCCCTCTGCAGTTGGCACCTGCTCAGGTGTAGTGGTACCTGTGCCCTCTGTAGTTGGCACCTGTCCAGGTATAGTGGTACCTGTGCCCTCTGCAGTTGGCACCTGCCCAGGTGTAGAGGTACCTGTGCCTTCTGTAGTTGGCACTTGCCCAGGTGTAGTACCAACTTCTTCACTAGGGACTGGCCCAGCTGTGGTGCTAGAGGTCTCTGCAGTTGACATGTACCCATCTGTGGTGCCTGGAACTGGGGAGGAGCCACAGGATGTGAGAGGAATAGCAGCCTGCAGCATCACCTGGGCAGTGACTGGGCCAGATTCTAGGTAAGTATGAGTGACTAAAAGTGTTCGAGAAATCAGGGTGCCACTACTATCTCCAAAGTCCCAGGTGTAAGAGAGGTCAGCCCCAGCCAAATAGCCACTGGGGTCATGGAGCTGGAGAGCAAAAGTCAGAGGTTGATTCTTCAGGAAGTGCTTGTTCCGTCCATCCAAGGCCTGCAGCTGGGACACGCTCACAGAGAAAGGCACCTCGTCTGGGATTGGAGTCAGAAAAGGTGAGAAGCAGCCTTGAGCCACAGTTTTTCCTTTCACAACCATACCCTCCAATCCCAAACTGACTGACTGGCCCTTCACTGGCTCTAAGCCCCACAGTCCTCCACCCAACTCTTCATGGTTCTGCCCTTTAAAGTTGCATACCGTTCCCTCTTTCTCCTTTCTAGCCCAGTCAAATCTCCCTACATTCTCCTGCCCTAAGACTGGTCTTGTCCTTTCCTAAGCCCTTACCAGTGATAGTGAAGTCTGAATAGGAGCGGGCGAGGGGCACGTAGCTCCGGGACCCCCGGCGGTGGTAGACAGTCACTTCCATGGTGTGTGTGCCCAGCATTGCCCTGGCTGTCCCAATGCTCAGCCCAGACACTTGGCTCCCCAGAACTTGCCAGTATTGGCCTGAAGTTTGGGAAAGAAAAGCAGGGTTAGGGGAAATTACTAGTCAGAAGGGAACGGGGGCAAGATTAGAGAAGGGGCACTGAAGAAGGGAAATCAGGAGGTGGGTTGAGGATGGCTTCTTTAAAGGGTGTTTGGAAGGCTGTGACATGGATGGCCAGTAAGGAGTCCTACTGATGGGTTAAATGAGGTGAGACTACAAGTGGAGAAGGGCCCCCAGAGAGAACTATGTTGGACGGAGTTGGGATATAGAAGAATAAGAAGCCAAGGAGGAAATGAAAATTAGGGGAAATCATAGCGGTTTAAGGGTGAGGCCAAAGAAAAGGGATCAGGTAGGAAGAAATTAATCTAAGTGTGGGTGATAGGCCAGAAAAGGGATTCTCTCACCCCAGGTCTTCCAGATATAAACAAAACTTCTCCTCTGAGACGAAGGGCCAGATGGGCAGGGTCCACCATCAGGGAAAATGCAGGTGTCAGCAGGGTCCTGGGGATACACTGGTTGTCCTCCCCATACCTGGCTCCCTGAGAAATAGATATGGAGTCACCCTCAAACCCTGGCATTCCTTTCCACACACCAAAACTCCTAAAATCGCTCCCAGGGGCTCAGAGAGGGGTTCTGGAGATACTCCCTACCAAAAAAGAACATTCTCTATGGCATAACCCAGTAGTGGGGGTGAATGGAAACTACAATTAAAGATTCATATGTATGTACTTGCGTAGGAAAAAGATTGAAAGGCTGGATGTCAAAATGTTTAGGTTCCTCCATCTAGTGAGCTAAAAACAGAAATAATATCACCATCTAACATTTATTTAGCTTTTACTGTAGGCTAGGACAGGCACTATGCCAAGTGCTTTATACATTATCCCATTTTAATCCTTTCAACAACCTTTCAAAGTAGGTCCCATTCTTGATCTACAGATAAGGGAATGGAGACACCAAACGATTAAGTAATTTGCCCAGGGACACATACTAGTCATAACTTTAAATCTAGATCTGTCAAACTTCTCGGTCTGCTGGATTCTACTGACCCCATTTTATTTTTCTTTCTTTTTTGCTTTCTCTATATTTCCTAATTTTACTAAAATGGATAATTATTACATATATAATTTGTAAAAATAGAGAGAGAGAGAGAGAGAGAGAGCTGGGGAAGGAGAATTCCCTGAATTCCTGAGAAACCAGGAATCTAAGTCCCAGGAATGAGGGCCCAGAATAGAGAGGTACTTACCATTGACGGTAGCATTGCTGGCCCAGATGACTTGCCCATCTGGTTGCACCTTTTGGCTTTCAGGGAAGTGCAGGGCAGTAGAGAAGGAGGCATTTGCCCCTATCAGAGTAGGCCCATCATTACTGACCTTCAGGGACACTTGGCCACCTGGATAGAGAAGCCGCATTAGATGGGACTCCTCAGCTGCCCCTCCCCACATATACACCTTTCCCTTTCCTACCTTCCCAAGCTGCATTCAATGCAGTTTTTCTTGCTCCTCTCCTTACCCCATTTCCATAGTGTGCGCCCCCTCAGGATGCCAATTCCTACCTCTCCAGCAGTCAGTCCCCTGGACATCTGTCCATTCTGGATATAGCTGCCTGTTCCAGGCTTTGGTTCTGAGCTGCCTTGAGACACTGGGCCAGTCCTGGTCTCTGGGACCTAAAAAGAGTGTGCCATGAGGGTCCCAGGGTCCTTATTCAGTTTCTTCTCAGGGGATAACACTCTATCCCATGTCATTCCACTTATTCTCAGATGCAAAGTGCATATTAATTTACTGAATACCCATCATGTACCAGCCACCGTACTAGCCACAAAGGACTTAAGAAATGAATAAGGCATGGCCTTTCATTGAAGGGATTCAAGGTGAAGGATAGTAAATAACTATAATTCAGGGCACTGTTTAATATGTGCCATAGGAGACATGCATGGAGTACAATGAAATGACAGGCTAAAGAAATTAACTCTGGTGGTTTGGGAAAGACTTCAATGAGGAGTTAGCATATGTTCTGTGGGATTAATTATTCCAGGCAGAAGGAACAGTATGAACAGATGCATAGAGGCATGTTAGGGCCCTAGCAGTGTGGCTGATGCGCACGTGAGAGATGAGGCTAAGGAGATGGGATGGGGGGCTGTGCCAGTTTGAAACTGTTGTGTTCCCAGAAAAGTCATGTTCTTTAATCCTGATTCAATATTGTTATATTGTTGGGTGGGATCTTTTTGATTCAGTTGTTTCCATAAAGATGTTACCCACCCCATTGTGGGTGGGACTTTTAGGTGGTTTCCATGGAGCTGTGTCTCCACCCATTCAAGGTGGGTAGCTTACTGGAGTCCTATAAAAAGGAACCATTCTGGGGAAAGCTTCAGAGCTAACACAGAGAGATATGTTTGGAGAGGCAGAAAGAAAATGCCCCTGGGGAAGCCATTTGAATAAACTGGGAGGGAAAGCTAGCAGACATCACCATGTGCCTTCCCAGCTGAGAGAGAAACCCCAAAGATCATCGGCTCCTTCTTGAGTTTAGTTATCTTTCCCTAGATACCTTAGTTAAGACATTTTTTCTGGTATTAGAACTATAAACTTGCTCCTTAATAAATTTCCTTATAAAAACAACCTATTTCTGCTATATTGAGTTCCAGCAGATTTGGCAAACTAAAGCAGATTTTGGTGCTATGAGTTGGGTGCTGCCATTTGCAAACACCAAACATGCTGGAATGGGTTTCTAAATGGATAAGGAGAAGATTCTGGAAGAGTTGTGAGGCGCTTGATAGAGAAGGCCTAGAATACTTCTCTTGAAGAGACTGTTGGTAGAAATGTGGACTCTAAAGATACCTCTGATGAGGCTTTAGACAGAAATGATGAATGTGATATTACAAACTGGAAGGAAGGCAACCCTTGTTTTAAAGTGGCAGAAAATCTGACCACTGGTTTTAGATGGAAGGCAGATTTTAAAAGCTACCAACTGGGAAACTTAGCTGAGGAGATTTCCCAGTTAAATGTGGAAAGTGCAGCCTGTTTTCTCCTTGCAGATTATAGTGAAATGCAGGAAAGGGATAAGCTGAGAACTGAACTCCTGGATACAAAGAAAACAGAAATTGATGGTCTAGAAAATTCTGAGCTTCCAGAAAGGGAGACCCCAGAGAATAGTGCCCCACATGAGGATTAAGCCAAACATGGAACCCGTCAGCCATTTCAGAAAAAGCCAAGATTGGAGATGGAGTTATCTAGTAAGGATTTGTGAAAAGTCCAACTGTCTGGTGTGTATGATCCCAGTATACTGCACAGAAAACCAACAAGAGTGCTGTGGGATCTATATATATGGAACCATTGTCAGTCTGAAATAAAAGGGACAGAAAAGGGACAAACTGAAGAAAAAATAGTTTCAAAGGCAGAACCAAGGAAGCTAAGGTCTGAAGCCAAGAAACCTCAGACCAGGAGTGTGAACACACCACTGCTTTTAGAGAGGGTGAATTTGCCCTGAAGGCAGAGGATGGACCTTCCACCCTGATGGTAAGGAAGAGTTTTGGTGCCTCAGGCCTTGAAGAGGGTGAAGCAAAATTCCCCAGGATTGTGGGGAGTCTGGTGATTCCTCAGTTGTTCTGAGGGGGTTGAGCAGGGTGCCTGGAGATAGCAGAGAGCCTGGGTGCTGCCCTAAGGTTTGGAGTGGGTGGAACTGAGAAAAAGGTGGTCCCTCCCACAATGATCCCCAGTGTTGTAACCCATACCTGAGTGTTTGCAGAAAGCAGGGCCACTGCCTAGGCCCTTAGAAAGGGTGGAATTTCTGAAGACCAAGGATAAATGCCTCTCAGACTTTGAAATCTAATGGAGTTTGCCTGCTGGTTTTAGGAACTGTTTGGGACCTTTGACTCCTGTTTTCCTTCCAATATCACCCTATGGAAATGCGAATATGTATCCTGTGACTGTCCCTCCTTTGTATGTTGGCAGCAGATAACATGTTCTGAGTTTTACAGGTCCAGAACCAGAGGAGAATTTTTCTTTAGGGCAGACCATGCCTGTAGCTGACCTTGATGAGATTTTATGCTGTTTGTGACTTTATATTGTATTTTTCTTGTTATTGGAATGGTTTAAGGCTTTGTGGTATTGTAATGGAATGAATGCATTTTGTACGTGGAAAGAACATGTCTTTTGGGGGTCCAGAGGGTGGAATGTGCCGTTCTGAAACTGTTGTGTTTCCCAGAAAAGTCATATTCTTTAATCCTGATTCAGTATTGTTGGGTGGGATCATTTTTGTTAAGTTGTTTCCACAGAGATGTGACCCACCCCATTGTAGGTGGGATTTTTTGCTTAGGTGGTTTCTGTGGAGCTGTGTCTCCACTCATTCAAAGTGTGTTGCTTACTAGAGTCCTTTAAGAAGGAACCATTTTGGGAAAAGCTTCAGAGCCAACACAGAGAGATACATTGGAGATACAGAAAGAAAATGCCTCCAGGGAAGCCATTTGAAGAAGAAGCAGGGAGAGAAAGCTAGCAGGCATATTATGTGCCTTCTTAGCTGAGAGAGAAACCCTGAATGTCATTGGCTCTCTCTTGAGTCAAAGTATCTTTTTCTGGATGTCTTAGTTTGGCCATTTTTCTGGCCTTAGAACTGTAAACTTGCAACTTAATAAATTTCCTTATAAAAGCCAACCTATTTCTAGTACATTGCATTCCGGCAGCTTTAGCAAACTAAAACGGGGACTTTGCGTGCCATGCTAAGACATGTGGCTTTTATCCTATAAGCAAGTCCACCTCAGAAGATTGTTGTGTTTTTTTTAATTGAGATATAATTTATATACCATAAAGTTCACCCTTCAGAAGGATTTTGGATATGATCACATTTATTTTAGAAAGATCACTCTGGCAAACAGTGAGGAAGATGTATCATTAGCAAGCAGAGGTTGGGGGTGGAGACAGAGCAGGCAGAAATGTATCCTAACTGATCAGGAGGGAGGGCTGAGAAAAAGGGATATAATGAATTCCCATTGCCATCACCAAGATCCACAACTATCAACATTTTGCCACATTTGCTTTATCTATCCTTTTTGTTTGTTTGTTTTCTTTTTGGCTAAAATATTTAGGAGCCAATCCCAGACATCTTATTTTAAGCCTACAGATTCATCATGTATCTGTAAAAAATGCAAATGTTTTCTTCCATAAGCACAATTCATTTCACACTAAACAAAATTACCAAACTGAGTCCATATAAAATTTTCATTAATACCTAAAAATGTCTTTTTATTTAAAAAACCAGGATCGAAAACATAAGAACAATCTTTTAAGACCTCAGGTGGGTGGGTATGAATGGAATGTTTCCAGAAAAGAACACATTGGAGAATACAGTAAAAGGAAAAAAATTGAGACTGCAGCATAATGAGGGAGGTCAGCTCAAGTAGAAATTCCTAGCAAATCTAGGAGGGGAATAGGTAGCCAGACTATAATGTATATATTTCAGCATGACAGAAACTATCCCCAGACCTTTTCTAATGTGTATTGGAAACCCAGTTGATTCTGCTGGGGGAAGATCTAGAATCATCTCACTGAGCATCCACCATTTGAGCAAGAAAAGTCATAAGATGCCCCAGTCTTTCTCCACTCCCAACCCTCCCTCCACAGTAAAGCATGGACATTCCAGGTCCTCTCACCACCCCCACACCCTCCCCTCACTCTTATCACGAGGCTCCAATCCCCCAGAGCCCTTTCATGTGATGCTCAGCTGAGACCCCACTGCCCACCGCTCCCACACCCAGAACAAAAGGTCTGGGCTGTGTTCACCCATCCCTATTGCGCCCAAAAGAAGGTGATATCTCCTTAGCCTTCTTATCCAATACCACATTCTCTTACTTTCCAGTTTAAGTCCTCCACCCAAGCCTGAAACATTACCTAGAAGACTCTCCCACCCATTTCACCTTTTTTGAGCTCCTGCTCCAACTCACTGCCCAGGGAGCCTCAGAACTTGGGCTACAAAGACCCACTATCTTTTTGCCTTTCCAAACAGAAGGGGCTATTTTTAAGCACAATCCCAAATCTTCACAAGGGGAGGAAGCTCAGGTGTCCACATCTTCACGAAATCAAACAGGTGGGAGAAGCTTGAAGCATTGTCTGGAGTAGCCGGTGTTTTTCATTAGGAGGGAAAAACCAGACAGATCAGGAGTTAAACCCCAAATTCACACTGGCCCATGTCCCTGCTCCCCCACACTCACCTTCTGTGGCCCCCACAGCCAGCAGAGCACTTAGCACAGTCACCTGGAGAAGGCACCTCCTCGGCACCAGATCCATCTTGTCCTTCCCTCCAGCAACCAAAGGTACCAGGGACTGTGACAAACCCTCTATAAGAAAGGGGTGCTCATTTGCATAGCCCTTCCTCCTCGGCCTCCTGATGAGGCCTAGGAGAGGCGGGAGGACTCAGAGAGGCAGAACTGAGAAGCAATCGTATCCTTGTAACCTCACTACCCATTGATAATTTCTGGTTTCACAAGGTCACTCTCATCTTGACACATTCCATTCGCGGGGAAAGAGTTGCCTGAAGGACAGATACATAATATATACCCAACACACGAAATTCATCATAGGGCAGTGAATCAAACAATTGTTTGAGTCAACGGAGGAGACTCTCAAAAAGACAGGAAAAGAGCCACGCGTCCAAAAGCAGAGAGAGAAAGTATTGCAGTAAGCTGAGAGACTGAGGCAACGATTCCCCCGAGGCCCAGGAATCCCTTGCAAAGTCGATGAGATTCTCGGCTTCCTGCTTTAGCAAAGAAGTCTCCCACCACCCCCCACCCCAGGTGGAATTTGATTTTAGATAGATACATTTTCCCCAGGGGCAGGAAAAAAAGGTGAGTTTGAGAGCAGGGAATCCCTACAAACTAGGGACACAGGAGGAAATTTAAGCCAAAAATCAGGTACTTCGAAAAAGGCAACAACCTTCTCAACCATGACTGAAACTTAACGCCGCTCAAAACCAAACTTGCGCGGGGCTAGACCATTTGCGGCGAGGGGCTCCGGACGCTCGGTTCGTCCCTCCCGCTCTGTCGCCGACCAATAGGACGGGCTGGGGGCGGAGCCAGGGAAACGCGGGAAGGAGGGGCGGGGCCTCTGGTGGCAGTCGGGAACTGGGGGAGCCCGCAACATTGTTTTAAGTTGGACAAATTGACAAGCGAGAGTTACACTGCGTTCCATCCTGACCTGGGGTCGAGGTGCCGGGCCCTGTCTCCCCCTCTACGGCCCCCCAGAGTCTGGGCCCGCTTTCTGCCGGGTTCCCAGGCCCCCGCTCCAGGGCCAGGCTGACCCGACTCTTTAGCACTTCATGGAGAACTTCCAAAAGGTGGAAAAGATCGGAGAGGGCACGTACGGAGTTGTGTACAAAGCCAAAAACAAGGTGACGGGAGAAGTGGTGGCGCTTAAGAAAATCCGCTTGGACACGTGAGTGGCCTCTTTACTCCAGACTCCTAACTGGGGAGCTTCCTTGAGAGATCTTCCCCTCCCCCCCCTCCCGCACACTGGCGGCTGCGGTCGAGGGACCGGAAGATAGTAGGAAGGACTTTTGAAGTGGGGAGGTGACTTGGGGGACAGACTAGAGGGTTTCCCTGTGTGGAGTATGGAAAACTTCCCGAACAGAGCCGGGTGATGCCCCCCCCCCCCCCAGATATGCAATCAGAGAGACTCAGTAAGAGAAAGGAGTCCTCTCGGATGGGGTCCAGTGGAGTTGGGTTTTGTGGGAACTGGTGAAGAATATCCTTCTGAATAAAGAGCCTCCCTCTCTGCCCCAACCCCACCCTCATCTTAGAATTCTCTCCCTCTTTCAAAAGAATGGCAGTTGAACCTCACTGGCCTATCTGGGGAGGCTGGGTGCTATCTACTACATTTTTTTCTGTTACCTTCTTAGCCTCACCTTTACTAGGAGGTCCACTTACCTACCTCTGGCAAGAGGAAATGATAACTTTAATGTGTCCAAAAGCCACTCCCTGTTACTTCCCCAGGAAGTAACTCCTACAGGACCGTTTCTCTTTTCTCATTTTCCTAGGGAATGCGGGGGTTGTGCCTCCTTGGGGGAAAGAATGACTGGGCTGGGGAAAAAGAAATATTTGTAACTAAATTCCCATATCTGCTCTCCCAACCCCTCCAAGTGAGACAGAGGGTGTGCCCAGTACTGCCATCCGAGAGATTTCTCTGCTTAAGGAGCTTAACCACCCTAATATTGTCAAGTAAGTATGTATCTGGGAAGTGGTCGGACAGTAAAGGAGAATGAGTTCTGTCTGTGTAGTCTGGACAGTTCTCTCCCTCATCCCCATTCTGGACCTCCTTCCCCTAGGCTGCTGGATGTCATCCACACAGAAAACAAACTCTACCTAGTTTTTGAGTTTCTGCACCAGGATCTCAAGAAATTTATGGATGCCTCTGCTCTCACTGGCATTCCTCTTCCCCTCATCAAGGTAACCCTTCGCATCGACTCCTTTCCATGTCTTGGAAGGCAGGTGATTCAGTCTAGGCGATGATTTGTGATCTTGATTCACTTTCCTGCTCTCAGCCCCCCCCCCCCCCACAGACACACACACACACACACACACGCACGCATGCACACACACACACCTTTCTTTTGTGACTCTCACTGCTCATTATGCTCATTGCCCATAGGGCTGGGCAGGAGAATCAAAGATGTAGAAACTCTAATGAGACAGCTTAACTGCTCAGGTGGGAGGTCAGATGAAACTCAGATAAATGAGATTTGAGCGCACTTTATAGGTTCCTTCAAAAAACCCTTTTACCTGCTTGTGTGGGAGAAATAGCCAGTGCTTCTTTCTTTAAGGCTGAGCTACTTTTAGTCTTTCAACGAATGTTTAATATATTAAGAACAAATGTTCAGCAGATTAGTTGAACACCTTCAATGTATTAGGCACAGGATATGGAAAAAATGGATGTAAAATTCAATAAAACCTAGTTCTTATCCTCACTGAGCTAACAGTCCAATAGGAGAAATAGCTAGAAAAGCATGTAATTATAATCCAACATAGTAAGGGCTTTAGTAGAGCTTTAAGGGCATGGAGCAGACCTAATCTGCTCTCTGTGATGGAAAAATACAGTCCTTTTTCCCTTGCAGAGTTATCTGTTCCAGCTGCTCCAGGGTCTAGCCTTCTGCCATTCTCATCGGGTCCTGCACCGAGACCTCAAACCTCAGAATCTACTTATCAATGCAGAGGGGGCCATCAAGCTTGCAGACTTTGGACTCGCCAGAGCCTTTGGAGTCCCTGTTCGTACTTACACCCATGAGGTGAATCCCTCTACACTTTTCTTCTCTGTGCTCCTGCTGAGTTATTAACAAATTTACGAAGATATCTCACCAGCAGTTTCTCTCTAAGTATACGGAAATAATCTCTGACACAATAAGTCTTAGAGTATGCACAGAATTCCCTTGAGGAGCTAACTGGTCTTAGATAACAAGCCAAGACAGCCAGATGAAATACCATGAAGATTATGACCATTTGTGTCAAGTTTTCCAGGAAGTTCCCTGGGATTCAGAAAATATGGTACTCAGAACCAAGGGCCAGACTAACTCTGGGCTTAGAAGTCCTATGTAATCACCTTACTTAGGGGAAATCAGAGTGAGGGGAAGGACGGAGGGAAGAAAGCTGCTTGTGAAGAGGCTGAGAGTTTGGAAAGTAGTGAGATGTGGGAATCTCCATGCCATTCAAGCCACCCCTTTTCTTCCTACCCTTACCTGCCAGGTGGTGACCCTGTGGTACCGAGCACCTGAAATCCTCCTGGGATGCAAATACTACTCCACAGCTGTGGACATCTGGAGTCTGGGCTGCATATTTGCTGAGATGGTAGGTTACCATGCCCGGGTTCCAGCTAACCTACTCTGACCCACATCTGAAAACAACAGAGCTGTTCCTTGGATCAGATCCATGACCCTTCCATTCTAGGATTCTCTCTCTAGAGTAGCACCAGGAGGGTTTGGGATAAAACGATAGAACCACCTTGATGTCAACCACTATGTTAGAATATCCTCAAATAACCTTGCCATCCCTTATGCATCTCTCATTCCCAAAATGAGCTAAATCATTTCTGCAGCTATTTTAATTTTTGTCTGTGTATATTTGGGAGAATGTATTCTTTCATTTAGTAACTCCTTCATTTGGTCTGTGGACCTTGTTGTAGGGTGTTAGGAATGTAGTGAAGTCAACTGTGTTCACCTTGTCATCACACTTCCTTTAGAATGCAGACTTAGAGTGTGTGTCCTTCAACCTCTGGCTTTTCAGATTGAAGAATCACTGAGGCCCTAACTTATGTGGGAACTCGCATCCCTTTAATACAACAGTAGAGAGAGCTGAGTTTTAAAGGCAAATCTGCAATATTTGTTTTATGGTCCTTTATTTGGGTTGTAACTGGGGGCTTGGAGACCGTTAGCTTAAACATAATGTGCATTTCCCCCTAGTGCATTACCTTACGATTGCCCATATTCCTCTCTAAATTCATCAAAAAATATTTGTTAAGCACCTAGTGTGTACCCAGCACCATGCTAGGTGCTGTGGGCAACATAGAAGAAATGGAAGACACAGTCTCTGCCCGCTGTGCTCCTATCTAGAAGTGGCTGCATCACAAGGAGGGGGCATGACCGCAGTGTCTACCCCACATCCCGTGAGTGGCTTGGGCTCCCTTTGCTACATGCCAATGGCACCCCAGACATTCACCCTCCTCCCAGCCCCACCCAGTCTTGGGGGGGATCTGCAACGCCATGGTTGGGGGAAGGAAGGCGGGGGCGAGGAGACAGATGAAGGGACTTCATTGTCTCAGGCCCTGCGTGACTGACCCCATGAAAGGCCCTGAGGGGAGGGGGAAGTCATGGGGCCCTGCTGATCTTCCACTGCCTGTGGGAACCTCCTTTATGCAGAGAATAGTTTTGACTGACGTCAATGTGGGTCTTGGCCTTTCCTCTCTCCCCATTTTCAGGTGACCCGGCGGGCTCTGTTCCCTGGAGACTCTGAGATTGACCAACTTTTCCGGATTTTTCGGACTTTGGGAACTCCAGATGAGGTGGCTTGGCCAGGAGTTACTTCCATGCCTGATTATAAGCCGAGTTTCCCTAAGTGGGCCCGGCAAGATTTTAGCAAAGTTGTGCCTCCCCTGGATGAAGATGGCAGGAGCTTGTTATCGGTGAGAGTCGGAGTTGGGCACTCCTTTCCCCTTGTTCACTTCCCCAGGGCAGGGTTTTTCCAAAATGAAGGAAGAATGGGTCCCCTGGATTTAGCCTTGGTGTTTCCTTAGCCCCTGCTCCTTTCTCCCTCTTGGCACACTGGTTCCCATATAGGAGGAGGGAAATAGGAACTTTGCGTGGGTAAAAGGC
The DNA here is from genome assembly GCF_023851605.1 of Tamandua tetradactyla. Lineage (NCBI taxonomy): Eukaryota > Metazoa > Chordata > Mammalia > Pilosa > Myrmecophagidae > Tamandua > Tamandua tetradactyla. The sequence continues at coordinate 122,968,539 of NC_135333.1, forward strand.
AGAAATTTGATGTTCCTGATTTCTCAGAGTACCTGCTTCCATCTGGTCCACTGCCACATCACTGAAATCAGTATACATCTCTCTTTCCAGCAAATGCTGCACTATGACCCCAACAAGCGCATTTCGGCAAAGGCAGCTCTGGCTCATCCTTTCTTCCAGGATGTCACCAAGCCTGTACCCCACCTTCGACTCTGATGTCCTTCCCCCACCCCCCATCCTCAGTCTCACCCTCTTCAGTTTGGGTTTGACCTGGCTTGGCTCTGGGCTATTTGGACTTAGGTGGACCTTCTGATCTTGTCTGACTGTCTCAACACTCACCTTACCCTCTTGGCCAGCCAGCTTTCGGGATAGAGGGAGTGGAGGGGAGGTAGGGTAAAATGAAAAGGAGTTTCAGTATTAGATGCACTTAAGTCAGCTCCTACCACCCTCTCTTAGTTGTTGCAGAGGAGGGATGATAAAAACAACAGCAAAACAACAACAAAAACAGACTTCTGCCTCACCCCACATTAGGTTTGACATCCCAGTGTGAACGTGTAGTAATTCTTATTTCCTGTGTTTGGGAGTGACAGACTCCCAAGCCTCTTGTTACCACTGTTTTTGTAAAGCCAACTGATAACAGGGGGCTAAGGTGAAACTTTTGAAAACCAAGCAAAACAAAGGGGATAGGGGTCTGTTTTAAAGAATTAGGTTAAACAAACAAAAAAATAGATCCAACCAATTTATGCCCTAGTTTTGGTATTTCATTTCATCTACCAGGTTGGGAAATTCAAGACCTAGCCCCAGCCCCAGCCCACTAGGCTACAGTTGAAATGATTGCCCCCAATCCCCTTGTCTGCCCCTCTTATGAACAAGGTAGCCTGATAGGCTCTGTGATAGGGTGCTTCACCGGGATCTACTTTCTGCAACCTTAAAAGGCAGATAAGATGAGAGATGTTTGAATTTTTCTCTTTTAGGATTCATAGTTCTTCAGTTACCAGGGATTCCTGCTCCCATCTTCCTCTGAAGGCCCCCCTCCCGCTCCATAGGAGTGGAATGCTGACCCTTTTTCAGGGCTGTGACTGAGTAGGAGTATTGGGGAAAAATATTTCCTTAAAAGAAGGATGAACAATTCTATTTATATTTCAGTTTATAGTAGTTTTTAAAGTCTGTGTGAATGGGGGTGGGAAGGATTTGTTGCCATGTGCACCTTGGGGTTTTGTAATGCGAATGTTAAAAATATATATATTTTTTTCTTTTATGATTTTGTCTCTCTTCCCCCATCCCTTGTCCTTGAGTGTTCTTGCTATTAACATTATTTGTAATTTAGTTGTAACTCATTAAACGAAGTTCCTGATTTTACAGTTTATCTCTTTCTGTAGTTTCAGGTATTTATTTTACTGGAAGAAGGATGTAAGTGAAAGACTATGAATGCACTATGTGTGATACAGGTTTCAGATCCTTTTCCCAATCTCTCTCTCTGCAGGGCTACATACGCCACCCCATCTTGGCTTCTATAATGTAGTTGGAATAGTGGTGAGGATGGGGAAAGTGGGCCTTATTTTGTCCCCATTTTCCATATGGGGAAACAAATTCAGAGAGGTTATTAACTTTCCAGATCACCCAGCTAAGAAATAATATAGCTGGGGAAGAGAGGGTAGGATTGAGGTTAGTCTAACTTAAAAGCCTGTATTTTTCCCTCTTCACTATTCCCACAAACCTGCATCCCTTCTCCACCCCCAACAAATAGCATACCACATAAACATAAATGCACACATATAGCGGTTCCAGAATTTCCCACATAAGAAAGGCTTAGGAGCTGCAATATGGGTATTGTCTTGACATTGGGATTTCCCAGCAAACTCGCCATTTTCCGTTTTTGTGGCATATTACAAAAGAAAGTTTTCTAAAGATGCTTTTATTCACATTTATATAGGATTTATTGCAAAGGGGCTAAAGCTTCCCCAAGCTACCATTTTTCTTAGTTGCCATTGTTTTGCCCCACTAAAAAAAAGAAACACCACAAAAACTATCCGAGACTCCCGCCGGCCACTGCAGAAATTCCTGTCCTCTGAAGCTCCACTTAAAGGAGGGATCGTAGACGAAAGGGTTATTTAAATTCCCAGGCTCCAGATCCCTAGGAAAGGTATTTATTTCCCTTCACGCCCGCGAATTTGTCACCGAAGGCGGGACGCTAGAGTCAGCCCCAGCGAATCAGAGGGGAGGGGCGAAGGTCAGTAGCGGCATTCCTAGGGCTTTCTCTCAGCCCCCACTTGCCTGCCAGTCAGATCCGGAATTGTTGCTGTACTGGTTGAACTTTCCCTTGGCCCACCCACATCACTCACCTGATTAGATGTTTATGAGTCAAAGGCGGGGTCATGAGGGTTGTGAAAATGTTATTGGTTGATACATATGCCTGTCAACAGTGCACCGCCTCCTGATTCGAGGTGATCTCCCTTTAATGGCTCCTCAACTCGTCCATTTTCAAGGCTTTTCGCTTTCTATAGGTTGGGGGCCCCGTCGGTCCAGTTCTCTGTCTGTACGCTCTGTGACAGCGCCCCAAAAGACCCGCCTTTCTCCAGGGGATTGGTAAATGAGTGCGCATATGGCCCACCCACTACAGTGGGCGGGTAATCGCGCTATTGGCTGCGGCCCCCCGCCCCAGGGCGAGGAGGAGGAGGAGGGGCAGGAGGGTTTGGTTGAGCCGCAGCTGTTTGTCTGTTCGACACAGGCTTGGTCCCGGCGGGGGAGACGGAGCCCCAGGTACCCGGCTGGTGGAACCCAGAAGGGCAGGGGCGGAGGCGCCAGGGAGATGAGGGCGGCCAGGCCTGAGAGCGGAGGCGGGCCTCGGCCTAAGCGAGGAGTTGAGTGGTCCACTGGAGAGGGGGAAAAGGGGCTGGGCCCCGGCAGGACTAATGGGGGCGCTGAGGAGGGGGCCGGGGGGGGGGGGCGGCGGTGCTGGGAGCCCGAACTTGGTGAGCAGGGGAAGCAACCAGTTTCTGGCGATGGCCGGCCCAGGGACCCGGCGCTGGAGGCCCGGGGCCTTGTGAGGGCAGAGGCAGGCCTCAATTGCAGCGCTGAAGAGGGCGGAGCTGGGGGAAAGGGACAGGGCAGCGAGTGAGGTAAGCCCATTTGCCGGGAGGTGGGGAGGGGTCATACCTGACGCCCACATCCCGAAGGTAACGAGCGGCGGGTTTCTAGGGGTGTCTACTTGGAAGAGCCTGAGAAAGCTTCTTAGTTAGGTAAGAGGCATTCTTTTCAGGGAAAGTGGCCTTTGCGAAAGGAACAGAGGATGCCCCACAGTTGAGCCGAGAGGGATTTGGATTCAGTGAGAGAGAACTGAGGCAAACGAAGAAAGCTTTATTCATCTAGAAGAGTAAGGAAGTTGGAGAAATGAAAGCAGGGCCTGATATCAGTTAATGGAACTTCTTGGAATGCTGCAGGCTGGACTGGAGGCTCGGGGTCTTGGGAGTACCCACTCTTTTGTTCCTATTAGTCTCGGTATGTAATAATTTGAAGTTTTTTTTTTTTTTTTTTTTTTTATTGGGGGTGGGATGGGGGAGTACTCTCAGGGTAGGGAATGAAGACAAAAGAAATTTTCTCTTTTGACCGTTGGTTGCCCCAAACAGAGCCCCTTTTCTTGACCTGGGCCCCATAGCTGGTTTAGACTGCAGTCTCTTACCTGTTTCATGGCCTCTGAAAGAGCCACGAATTTGAATTTGGGGGACGTTTCGTGCGTGGCTTTCTCGCTTAGCGGTGTGGTCTACAGTGGATACCATATCTCTGACCTAGAAGTGAGAAATCGAGTAAGTTCAGTATTTGCACTGAAAAGGGTCTTAGAGATCCCCAGCTATCAAGAAATCTTCTGGTCGTAGTTGGTGAAACTTGTGGAACTTAGGCGTGGGTATTTCACAGTCAAGTAATGGAGTTAGATGGAACCTGTAAATAGAAGGTGATATTACTGAGGAAGGGATTTGGGAAAGAGAAGAATTTTATTCCAGAGATTGGCATCACCCCCGTGATCTTTGTCTGCTTCTCCTTTAGGAGCCCAGCTCTCTGTCCTGTTAGAAATTTGAGTCAAACTATGAGGTATTTTGGTTAAGGGGAGTGAATAGAGAAAAGGAAGATGGAGTACTAAGACAGATGCCTTTTATCCCCTTATATTTTTATTGGTCTCCTGACCTCCTTACTCCACCATGATTTGAGCCTATTTAATTTTCCCCTATTGTAACTTGCTCCCTTTTCCCTTCTAGTGCAATGCAGTTTACTATTGCAGCTCTTTTTAATTACAAATGTTATATGTGCTTATTCAGAAATATTCAAGCCATACATAAGTATAAACAATGTAAGTGCTCCCACACATACCCCTCATTAGAGTTCATTCAGAGAGGTCAAGAGATTAGAAATAGCATATCAGACAATTTTGCTTTGCTTTGGGGGATGTGCCACCAAAAGCAATTCTATTTTCATGTTCCCACCAAACTCCAGTCTCTCATTCTTTCCACAGTTTGTCCTTCTGGGATGATACTCTGTTATTTGTTGTGCTTTCACAGTTCATTTTCTTTCTCTTGCTTTTTCTATCAAACTCAGACAAGGAGAGGGCTATACTCAAGGTTTTCCTTCACCTATTTAAATTTACCCACACCAGTAGTGCTCTGGGTTATCCTAAGAAATGGACAAATAGATAGCCAAAACTTTCTTCCCTTTTATGGGCGGAAAAGAAATGTTTAAAGTGAGTCATTTTGTTCAGGACAAGTATTGGTATCTCTGCTAATGTGAGGAATTTGAGACCTCTATATTCTGGTTCTTGGTCTCTGAATGTTCAGGTGATATGACTGTCCCTTATTCCAGAAGAAAATGGTGTTCGTTTAAAGGGCGCCTGTATCTGTCTTTTGTAGTTATCCAGAAGCCCTCAAGTTTGTCTGTATTTGAAATTTTTTCCCTCTAAACCTCAGAGTACAGCTGGGGCTATTCTCACTACCACCTTAACTGAATTTGTCCTTACTGGTTTTAGAAGCCCTTTAAAGTGTCCAACCTTTGTATAGCGCCCATCAGAAACCAATTTTCATTGACAGGAGCTTTTATTTTCTCACCTGCAAAGCCAGTCCTAGAGAAAATTGCTTCAGTGAAAGTGTAGATAGGGTTTTTTGTTGTTGTTTTATCCTCCTAAGTCTTTGTTGTTTTCTACACCCTAGCGGCATCCTGTCCCTTTCTTCTGTACGTCTTTTTGTTTTTTCCTACCTTCCCTTAATCAAGGATCTGGAATTGTTCCATGTAAAAGTGTAAATGACAAATCATCACTTAAGTATTAATTCTTCCAAGAGTTTTTTCATCTTAAAAGGCAGCTGAGGAAAAAAAAAAGGCAGCTAAGGACTGAAATTATCAGTATGGAATTTCAAACACAGACCTGAAGTTGTAAAAATGTATTTGGAGAAGAGGGCTTTCCCCCTTGAAATCATACTTCATATCTTCTAGCTCTTACTTTCCCTAGGAGCAAGGATTACCTTTCCAGTTTGCTTTTTTGTGTGCATTAATATGAACTTGACTTCTGAGAAGGAGGCGTGGGGTAGGAGAAACAATTATATAACCTACTCCCTAATCCCAAAGCATTCAGAATGGAAAGTAATCAAAGTGTAAAACACTGAATTTAAAATAAGGAAATGCAGCAGCCCTCTGGGAGGAAAGATACCGTAAAACCCTCCATCTTACAACTGTACTTCCCGAGAGTGTTTTAGAAAAGATTTGGTCATTGACTGGACAGTTAACTGAGTTGAAAAAGGAGCCATCCCTATCAGCAAAGTGTTCGCCAATTTCTGAGCCAGATTATTGCTTCAGTTTAGGGGCACTGGGTCTCTTGGCTCTGTGGTGATATGTTTTTTTTTTTTTTTAACTTACGTTTCCCAACTTTAAGAATTAGTAGAGAGATAATGAACCAAAGTTTTGTGGCCACTCAATAGCAACTGAAAATTCAAGGAACTTTGCTTTTAGCCACAGTTGCCTCAGTGTTAGGGTGGAAGGCTGCATATTGGGTGTGATTAGGCCATCTGAGGTATAGTAACGGGTGACAGGAAAAGCAGTTAACCCATGTGAGTTGCAACAGTACTTGTGGGCTGGGTCCCAAGGGGGCCGTTCATCCAAGGGAGTTCACAGAAGGGCCAGGGAGAGAATTGGGTCTCTCAGGCCTATTAAAAACTTTCCCAAATGGAACTGAGTAAGAATCTATCCAGATGGCATGGGAGGGTGAGGAGTGGATGGGGAAAGGAAGCAGAATTGCTTTAGTTTTAATTTAAGGAACATTTAATGAGCACCTTCTAGGGACCATACATTGTACTGTGCTCTGAACTTTTAAGATTATATGTTAAAAAAATAGTCACAGTTATTTAAGAACAGGCAAAATTCATTGGATATAAACTAGGATGGTGATTCCGAGGAAGTAAGAATAGGTAATGACTGGAAAAGGGCACCAGAAAACTTTCTGGGATGATGGAAATGCGCTATATCTTGATTTAGGTGATGGTCACCAGGTGTATGCATTTGTAAAAAAACCACTGAGTTCTCCAGTTCAGAGTTGTGCAACTCATTTTATGTAAATAATGTCTCAATAAATATAAAAATTTAAAAATAGGGGCGGGCCGCGGTGGCTCAGCGGGCAAGAGTGCTTGCCTGCCGTGCCGGAGGACCCCGGTTCGATTCCCGGCCCCAGCCCATGTAAAAAATAAACAAACAAACGAAATATAATAAAACAAGAAAATGTTTAAAAATGTTTCCCTTTCTTCCTCCCTTCCTTCCTTCTCTGTCTTTCCTTCCTTTCCTCCCTCTCTCTTTAAAAAAAAAAAAAAAAAAAAAAAAATTTAAAAATATAAAAACTGAAGGAAAAAAAAGTCCCAGTGTTTGAGTTCATAGTTGAGCAGAGCAGACAGACATAATTCACTTATATAATGTGGTAAATGTCATGATAGATAGAAATAAAATCTTAACACACTACATGACCCAGAGGAAGCAGTGATGAATTCTTCTAGAGTAAGAAGGTAATTATGCAAGGTTTCACAGAGAAGTTGACATTTGAGCTTGACCTTAAAAGATATATTAGGAGTTTGCTAGGCAGGCAGAGTAAGGGAGGCCATTTCAATCTCTCCTAGGTCAATAATGGGGAATTTGTACTACCATGTTGATAAGAGGTAAGTATGGTTTTTGCCTCTTGGTGAAATATAAGGGAGAGAGTGGAGGACATGGCAGGACTCTTTTTAAACCAGTGACTCACTGGATAATATTAGATCAACACAATGAAAGAGCTGAGCCAAGCAGAACTCTCAGTTCAAGATTTTGGCGATTTGGGGGCTAAAGAAAATTGGAGAGGAGTTGAGGGTATGTATTGGCCTCTGCCCTGTCTCCCCTAGTGAATAATTCTATCACTTAATCCTAAAGCCCCCTGAATTATGCAACAATTATCCCTTTCTCCCTATTTCCTCACTAAAGTGTCTTTATTCCCACTGTCCTGGCAAGGGTTGGTCAAGATCTAGAGAAGTAATGAATAGTAATGTGTGAATCCTCTCAAAAGGGAATGGGTCAGAGCCCCAATTCCCAGGAAAGGCCCACACCTTCCTAACTTATTTATAGTCCCAAAGCAAGGATTTACCTAAACTGAATAGAGTAAGAAACTATCGCCCTTGTTCCTGTTTTGGCTCCCTGTTCAGAATTCAACATCTCTTGCTTCCTTAAGAGGTACAGTAGTATAATGGGCAAGAGTACTTAAGTAGAAGTCCCGTATTTGCTACTAAGCAGCTGTGTGATAGCTTAAGAGTCGGCTGTATGGTACTACCTGGCAAGGTGATTAATTTTTATGTGCCTCAGTTTCCTGACCTGTAAAATAAGGCTGGACTAGATGACTTCTGGACTGGCTCTGATCTGACTAACTGACTATATAGGGCTGACATTTGGGACTGGGCTAGACTTCAGTAGTGTCTAGGGTCCTAGAGACACTCTAATGGTCCTCTGTTGATAAGTGATAGACCTCTGGAGCCTTCATCTAGTTGGCATAGGGACTGAAAGCTAGAAAAGAAGGGGGGCTGGGAAATGCAATCTTCGTCTAGCTGGGATTGTCAGGCTAAGAAACCTTGCCTGTTATGCCTACTTTCCTGTGCTGCTTAGAAAGCTATCAGTGCTTAAGAACTGCCCCTTGATCATCCCCCTTCCCCCTTCCCAGATAGTCTGATGTAGTGGTCAGGCCTCATTCCTCCCAAAAGGGTCATCTGATAAGCCCTTCTTGTGGAACTAACACTTAGAAAAGAAGTTAAGTCTGATTTCTTCTCTTCTGAGCTAATAGGGTTGGAGGGAAGAATAGCCTCCTCCACCCCCTTTTTTTTTTGTTCTGGTTTGAGGGTGATAAATCACACCATTTTACTAATTGACTGTGGTTTATTTTTTGCTTTTGAGTGGGTCATTTGCCTACTGTCAACTCAGCGAAAAAAAAATCACTACCAGAATAAGGGAGAAATCAATTGAATCCTGCACATTTTTATTTCTTTTCAGTACCCCTGATCTTTTGAGAGTCTCGCTATTGCAGAATAAGATACCCTTATAAATGTGTTGGAATTAAAGGGCAAGGTATAGAGAGGGGCATCCTATCAATTACTGTGACCAGAGAAGGCAGGGAATATCCTTGAGGTTACATATTGTGGTGGGAGGTAGTTTTTTGTTTTAATCCAGTAATTACTAATCTGTGGCAATCCAAGGTCATTTGGTAGCAAGAAAGTTTGCTGACCATGTCTGAGCTCTGGCTTTACTTCCCGTCTTTGGGGTTAGTGACAAGGGCTTTGAAGCCTGAGTGTGTCTGTAACTATTTCCTATCTTCATACTCCTCCAGTCTCCTACTGTTTATGAGAATTCAGTCCATTTTAACTCCCATGTTTTCGTATTGCAGAGTAGTAACATCAGGGCTTAGTGTTCTGCCCTGTGGATCACATGCTTTGAAATAGATAAAAATGTGAGGAAATAAGTTGAAGAAACTAGTAACTTTTCCTGTTGTTTCTTGAGAATATATGTATGTCAACTGAAGGAAATTTGATCACCTTCTTCATCTTTTTTTTTCATACTGTCATCTGCTTTCTGTTTAAAAATTTAGAGTTAAAATGAAGGCCTATCCTCTTTTCCTGTGAGGCAAACTATAAGAAGTACATTTTTTTAATGCAGTTTTATTAAGGTATATTCACACATCATACAAGCCATCTGAAGTGTACAATCATTGGCTTACCATATCATCACATAGTTGTGCATATAACGCCATGATCAACTTTAGAACATTTGAATTACTCCAGAAAAGAAATAAAAAAGAAAACCCAAGTCCTCCCATACACCTTCCCCCCCACACACACACACTATTAAGCTACTGGTGTAGTACATTTGTTACTGCTGATGAAAGAATATAAAAATACTACTGTTAATGACATAGTCCATAGTTTGCAATGGGTAGATTTCCCTCCCATAAAACCTTTCTATTATTTACTCCTTTTATCAGTATCATATATTCTAGTTCATGAAAGAACTTTTTAAATATTTGTTACTCTTGGGCATTGTCCATCACAAGATTCACTGTGTTATACATTCCCATGTTTTAACCTCCAAATTTCCTTTTGGTGACATACATAACTCTAAACTTCCCCTATAAATGTTTTTTAAAATAACTCATCCTTACAGATATTGAGAAGCCCTAAGAGAAGCAGATTTCTTAAATGCTCCTAGAATTTTGGGAATGCAAATTCTGCTCTTTGCTACTTTCACATTTTTTTCCTCTGGAAAGATCATTATAGATAAAGAAGTTAGGGGCTCAGAAAGGCAAAGAGAGTGAGTAGCCTAAGGTCCCAGTAGATTACATGGTAAAGCAGAGAACAGAACTCAGGCTTGCCTGATTCCTAAGCCCTTACCATTAAGCAGGACTGCCTCTAATGTGTTTCTTCTCTTTTATAATTGCTCTTTAACTTTAGCTTGAGACTTAAGGAGTCCTCTGAACCCTGGAGAACTATATTCAGCCCTCATCTTAATTTCATCTGTAAATGCTCTAGTAGTAGCCATAGGTATAGGCTGGCTAGAGACAAAACCCTCCCATCTTTACTAGCCCATCTTTCAGTGTAAGACCTTTCTTTAAAGCAGTGTTTTTTTTAAAACTTTTCTTTTTTTACCATGACTCATGGTAAAAAAGTATATTTTACATTGTAACTCTGTATATATAGGCAGACAAGTAAAATAAGTTTTCATAAAATGATTCTTTCTGTTTGCAGTACACTGGATATTTTATTGTTTCATTTTTTTTTAATTGAACACAGAGGTAATTTATTTATTTATACACAGTATTGATTTTGCTTTACACATATCATTGTTATGAAAGAGCATCAAAGAATTAGTTTCTACTAACTTTTGTCTTAATTGTACATTTCTGGGTTTTTTTTTTGCATGGGCAGGCACCAGGATTCAAACCTGGGTCTCCCACATGGCAGGAGAGAACTCTGCCTGCTGAGCCATCATGGTCCACCCTCGGGGTATTTCTTGTTCTAAATGTTTTCACTACAATTTTGCTTTACACATATCATTGCTATGAAAGAGCACTAAAGAATTAGTTTCTAATAACTTTTGTCTTAATTCTACACTTTTGGGTATTCTTTATTCTAAATGTTTTCACTACTACTGCCTTCTAAATATAATTATTTCTTTTCTCAAGCACCTTTCTCTCTATCATATTCACATGTTCAAATGCTACCATCTTTCACATCCTAATGAAGTGCTAGTTTATCCAAGATACTTATCAACTGTTCATATTTTTCTTAGTCAATACATTTACTAGTGATGTGTTGTATTATCTTAGGTGACACTCTTTATTTCTTTTTTTTAATAAGCATTTTTTTATTAATTAAAGAAAAAAGAAATTAACACAACATTTAGAAATCATTCCATTCTACATATGCAATCAGTAATTCTTATCATCACATAGATGCATGATCATCATTTCTTAGTACATTTGCATCGATTTAGGAAAAGAACTAGCAAAACAACAGAAAAAGATATAGAATGTTAATATAGAGAAAAAAATAAAAATAATAATAATAGTAAAAAAGACACAAACAAACAAACAGACAAACAAAAAAAAAACCTATAGCTCAGATGCAGCTTCATTCAGTGTTTTAACATGATTACTTTACAATTAGGTATTATTGTGCTGTCCATTTTTGAGTTTTTGTATCTAGTCCTGTTGCACAGTCTGTATCCCTTCAGCTCCAATTACCCATTATCTTACCCTGTTTCTAATTCCTGCTGATCTCTGTTACCAATGACATATTCCAAGTTTATTCTCAAATGTCGGTTCACATCAGTGGGACCATACAGTATTTGTCCTTTAGTTTTTGGCTAGACTCACTCAGCGTAATGTTCTCTAGGTCCATCCATGTTATTAAATGCTTCATAAGTTTATTCTGTCTTAAAGCTGCATAATATTCCATCGTATGTATATACCACAGTTTGTTTAGCCATTCGTCTGTTGATGGACATTTTGGCTGTTTCCATCTCTTTGCAATTGTAAATAACACTGCTATAAACATATAAACAAATGTCCGTTTGTGTCTTTGCCCTTAAGTCCTTTGAGTAGATACCTAGCAATGGTATTGCTGGGTCGTATGGCAATTCTATATTCAGTTTTTGAGGAACCACCAAACTGCCTTCCACAGTGGTTGCACCATTTGACATTCCCACCAACAGTGGATAACTGTGCCTCTTTCTCCGCATCCTCTCCAGCACTTGTCATTTTCTGTTTTGTTGATAATGGCCATTCTGGTGGGTGTGAGATGATATCTCATTGTGGTTTTGATTTGCATTTCTGTAATGGCCAGGGACATTGAGCATCTCTTCATGTGCCTTTTGGCCATTTGTATTTCCTCTTCTGAGAGGTGTCTGTTCAAGTCTTTTTCCCATTTTGTAATTGGGTTGGCTGTCTTTTTGTTGTTGAGTTGGACAATCTCTTTATAAATTCTGGATACTAGACCTTTATCTGATGTGTCGTTTCCAAATATTGTCTCCCATTGTGTAGGCTGTCTTTCTACTTTCTTGATGAAGTTCTTTGATGCACAAAAGTGTTTAATTTTGAGGAGCTCCCATTTATTTATTTCTTTCTTCAGTGCTCTTGCTTTAGGTTTAAGGTCCATAAAACCGCCTCCAATTGTAAGTTTCATAAGATATCTCCCTACATTTTCCTCTAACTGTTTTATGGTCTTAGACCTAATGTTTAGATCTTTGATCCGTTTTGAGTCAACTTTTGTATAGGGTGTGAGATAGGGGTCTTCTTACATTCTTTTGCATATGAATATCCAGTTCTCTAGGCACCATTTATTGAAGAGACTGTTCTGTCCCAGGTGAGTTGGCTTGACTGCCTTATCAAAGAGCAAATGTCCATAGATGAGAGGGTCTATATCTGAGCACTCTATTCGATTCTATTGGTCGATAGATCTATCTTTATGCCAATACCATGCTGTTTGACCACTGTGGCTTCATAATATGCCTTAAAGTCAGGCAGCGTGAGACCTCCAGCTTCGTTTTTTTCCCTCAAGATACTTTTAGCAATTCGGGGCACCCTGCCCTTCCAGATAAATTTGCTTATTGGTTTTTCTATTTCTGAAAAGTAAGTTGTTGGGATTTTGATTGGTATTGCATTGAATCTGTAAATCAATTTAGGTAGGATTGACATCTTAATTATATTTAGTCTTCCAATCCATGAACACGGTATGCCCTTCCATCTGTTTAGGTCTTCTGTGATTTCTTTTAACAGTTTTTTGTAGTTTTCTTTGTATAGGTTTTTTGTCTCTTTAGTTAAATTTATTCCTGGGTATTTTATTCTTTTAGTTGCAATTGTAAATGGGATTCGTTTCTTGATTTCCCCCTCAGCTTGTTCATTACTAGTGTATAGAAATGCTACAGATTTTTGAATGTTGATCTTGTAACCTGCTACTTTGCTGTACTCATTTATTAGCTCTAGTAGTTTTGTTGTGGTTTTTTCCGGGTTTTCTACGTATAGTATCATATCGTCTGCAAACAGTGATAGTTTTACTTCTTCCTTTCCAATTATTATGCCTTGTATTTCTTTTTCTTGTCTAATTGCTCTGGCTAGAACCTCCAACACGATGTTGAATAATAGGGGTGATAATGGACATCCTTGTCTTGTTCCTGATCTTAGGGGGAAAGTTTTCAATTTTTCCCCATTGAGGATGATATTAGCTGTGGGTTTTTCATATATTCCCTCTATCATTTTAAGGAAGTTCCCTTGTATTCCTATCTTTTGAAGTGTTTTCAACAGTAAAGGATGTTGAATCTTTTCAAATGCCTTCTCTGCCTCAATTGAGATGATCATGTGATTTTTCTGCTTTGATTTGTTGATATGGTGTATTACATTAATTGATTTTCTTATGTTGAACCATCCTTGCATACCTGGGATGAATCCTACTTGGTCATGATGTATAATTCTTTTAATGTGTTGTTGGATTCGATTTGCTAGAATTTTGTTGAGGATTTTTGCATCTATATTTATTAGAGAGATTGGCCTGTAGTTTTCTTTTTTTGTAATATCTTTGCCTGGGTTTTGGTATGAGGGTAATGTTGGCTTCATAGAATGAATTAGGTAGCTTTCCCTCTGCTTCGATTATTTTGAAGAGTTTGAGGAGAGTTGGTACTAATTCTTTCTGGAATGTGTGATAAAATTCACATGTGAAGCCGTCTGGTCCTGCACTTTTCTTTTTAGGAAGCTTTTGAATGACTGATTCAATTTCTTTACTTGTGATTGGTTTGTTGAGGTCATCTATGTCTTCTTGAGTCAAAGTTGGTTGTTCATGTCTTTCCAGGAACCCATCCATTTCATCTAAATTGTTGTATTTATTAGCGTAAAGTTGTTCATAGTATCCTGTTATTACCTCCTTTATTTCTGTGAGGTCAGTGGTTATGTCTCCTCTTCCATTTCTGATCTTATTTATTTGCATCCTCTCTCTTCTTTTTGTCAGTCTTGCTAAGGGCCCATCAATCTTATTGATTTTCTCATAGAACCAACTTCTGGTCTTATTGATTTTCTCTGTTGTTTTCATGTTTTCAATTTCATTTATTTCTGCTCTAATCTTTGTTATTTCTTTCCTTTTGCTTGCTTTGGGATTAGTTTGCTGTTCTTTCTCCAGTTCTTCCAAGTGGACAGTTAATCCTGCATTTTTGCCTTTTCTTCTTTTCTGATATAGGCATTTAGGGCAATAAATTTCCCTCTTAGCACTGCCTTTGCTGTGTCCCATAGATTTTGATATGTTGTGTTTTCGTTTCATTCGCCTCGAGGTATTTACTAATTTCTCTTGCAATTTCTTCTTTGACCCACTCGTTGTTTAAGAGTGTGTTGTTGAGCCTCCACGTATTTGTGAATTTTCTGGCACACTGTCTATTATTGATTTCCAACTTCATTCCTTTATGATGCGAGAAAGTGTTGTGTATGATTTCAATCTGTTTAAATTTGTTAAGACTTGCTTTGTGACCCAGCCTATGGTCTGTCTTTGAGAATGATCCATGAGCACTTGAGAAAAAGGTGTATCCTGTTGTTGTGGGATGTAATGTCCTATAAATGTCTGTTAAGTCTAGCTCATTTATAGTAATATTCAGATTCTCTATTTCTTTATTGATCCTCTGTTTACATGTTCTGTCCATTGATGAGCGTGGTGAATTGAAGTCTCCAACTATTATGGTATATGTGTCTATTTCCCTTTTCAGTGTTTGCGGTGTATTCCTCACGTATTTTGGGGCATTCTGGTTCGGTGCATAAATATTTATGATTGTTATGTCTTCTTGTTTAATTGTTCCTTTTATTAGTAGATAGTGTCCTTCTTTGTCTCTTTTAACTGTTTTACATTTGAAGTCTAATTTGTTGGATATTAGTATAGCTACTCCTGCTCTTTTCTGGTTGTTATTTGCATGAAATATCTTTTCCCAACCTTTCACTTTCAACCTATGTTTATCTTTGGGTCTAAGATGTGTTTCCTGTAGACAGTATATAGAAGGATCCTGTTTTTAATCCATTCTGCCAGTCTATGTCTTTTGATTGGGGAATTCAGTCCATTAACATTTAGAGTTATTACTGTTTGGATAATATTTTCCTCTACCATTTTGCCTTTTGTATTATATATATCATATCTGATTTTCCTTCTTTCTACACTCTCCTCCATACCTCTCTCTTCTGTCTTTTCATATCTGACTCTAGTGCTCCCTTTAGTATTTCTTGCAGAGCTGGTCTCTTGGTCACAGATTCTCTCAGTGACTTTTTGTCTGAGAATGTTTTAATTTCTCCCTCATTTTTGAAGGACAGTTTTGCTGGATATAGGAGTCTTGGTTGGCAGTTTTTCTCTTTTAGTAATTTAAATATATCATCCCACTGTCTTCTAGCTTCCATGGTTTCTGCTGAGAAATCTACACATAGTCTTATTGGGTTTCCCTTGTATGTGATGGAGTGTTTTTCTCTTGCTGCTTTCAAGATCCTCTCTTTCTCTTTGACCTCTGACATTCTAACTAGTAAGTGTCTTGGAGAACGCCTATTTGGGTTTATTCTCTTTGGGGTGCGCTGCACTTCTTGGATCTGTAATTTTAGGTCTTTCATAAGAGTCGGGAAAATTTCAGTGATAATTTCTTCCATTAGTTTTTCTCCTCCTCTTCCCTTCTTTTCTCCTTCTGGGACACCCACAACACGTATATTTGTGCGCTTCATATTGTCATTCAGTTCCCTGATCCCCTATTCAAATTTTTCCATTCTTTTCCCTATAGTTTCTGTTTCTTTTTGGAATTCAGATGTTCCATCCTCCAGTTCACTAATTCTAGCTTCTGTCTCTTTAAATCTACCATTGTAGGTATCCATTGTTTTTCCAGCTTTTCTACTTTGTCCTTCACTCCCATAAGTTCTGTGATTTGTTTTTTCAGTTTTTCTATTTCTTCTTTTTGTTCAGCCCATGTCTTCTTCATGTCCTCCCTCAATTTATTGATTTGGTTTTTGAAGAGGTTTTCCATTTCTGTTCGTATATTCAGCATTAGTTGTCTCAGCTCCTGTATCTCATCTGAACTATTGGCTTGTTCCCTTGACTGGGCCATATTTTCAATTTTCTCAGCATGATCCGTTATCTTCTGCTGGCGTCTGGGCATTTAATCAGATTTCCCTGGGTGTAAGACCCCGCAGGTTGAAAGATTTTTCTGTGAAATCTCTGGCCTGTGGTTTTCTTATCCTGCCCAGTAGGTGGCGCTCGTGGTGCTCATCTGTCTGCGGGTCCCACCAGTAAAAGATGCTGTGGCCCCTTTAACTTTGGAAAACTCTCGCTGTAGGGGGGGATTGCCAGCCGAAGCAGCTTGGGGCAGTGCCAATCCGAATCTCCCAGCCGGCCCGGGGATCCACATGCAGGGAGGGTCGCCGGCCTCCGCGGCTTGGGGGAACGCCTGTCCAAATTTCCCAGCCGGCCTGGGGATCCAAGCATGGCGGGGGGGTACGCTGTCTTCTTGGTCTCTGTCGTGGCTCCGGAAGCTGTTCTGAATCGTTTCTACTTCTCTAGTAGCTGTTCTGGAGGAGGAACTAAGACCCACGCGTCTTACTAAGCTGCCATCTTCTCCGGAAGTCCCTCTGTTTCATTTTTAAAAAAACGATCATGAATTTCCAAGTGATTTCAAGGTCACTATTGGCCCACAATTTGAGAAACATTGCTCTAAAGGTTTGAGAATGAAAAACAGCCAAGGAACTGTGAACAGCAGATAAGAGGCTTTATACTGACTCCTGCAGCACTGAATTTTAGATTTTTTGGACCAATTTAAAATTGAAATTTGGTGTTTTATTTTCTCAAAGAAGGATGTTTAGAAAGCTAACTACTACCTATCAACACCATTTTTTAAAAAGTTAAAAATAGTGACAAATTATTTTTAAAAAGATAAAATATATTCCCTCTTGAAAGATGAATTATGTAGGATGAAAAAATTGGAATCCTTCATATCCTGCCCTCCTCAATCCCACTCTTTTCAGAGCTAACCATTGTTAACAGGTGAGTGTATATCCTTTCATACCTATTTTTATGCAGAATTTTGTTTTATTTTACAGAAATAGGATTCTACCCTGTTTTGTTCTATAAACTTTTTTCCCTAAACAATCTTAGAGTTTTTTTTTCCTTATCTTACTCTTTGAAAGAAAATTGATACTAAGAAGTTAGAAATCTCATGATAAAGGATACTTGAAAAATTGAATTCATTTAGCTTTATGAAAAGTTTGCTATATCATCTTTATTTTTATCGTTTCACCATAGACTGGTGAAGACCTCATTGAAAAATGGAGCATAAGTTATCTTGGAATCTTAGGATTCAGCAGCCTGGGGCAGGGAGTTGAAGGGACCAATAGGATCAGAGGGGACCAATAGGATCAGAGTAATTTGTCACATTCTTCCATCTTAACCTAGTCTTATTCCTTTGCTATCTTCCTCTTCAACCTTTTTTTCTCCCTGTTTCTTTCTCCATACTTCTTTCATATTATGACTGCCTTAAGAGAATATTTAAATATATAAGATATTAAATTGGTATTTTCTGTGAATAGGTGCTGCTAAATAATAATACCTAACTGCTATTTATGACTATTATGAAATATTCATATCATTACAGTCCTTGTTTCTGTAACTGGTCACGTGTTCATAGTTCATTTTTATCACTATCTTCTTCTCCTACCCATTCCCTGTTCCTTTTGCCCTCAGCAAGCACCTCAGCTGGCTGTGGTTCTTTGCCTGGTGAGTGAGCCAAACCTTCATTCTTGTAGTTTCTGGGCCATTGGTAGTCCTGCCTGGATTGGGTTGTTGCATTTTTCCATTGACTTTAATCACAGGGCATGTTAGTACTAAATTACAACCTAGGGGATTGCCTGTCTTCCAGGAAAACTCTTCTTTACCTCCATTGTGTAGTTGCAGTTCTATTTTCCCTTGATAGTCAGGGTCAGTTACCCTAGCCAATGAAGTAATCCCCTTCTTTGCCTGTTAATCCAGGGGCATGAGTAGCCTGGAGTGGTCAGGTAAAAATAAATAAATATAAAAAATAACGTTATTTATTGCACACTTAATTTTGTCAAATAGTTTTTTTTTTTGCATGTAATCTGTTAATCCTCACAAAAACCTTATGACATAGTGCTCATAAGGTTAGTATCCCCATTTTACAGATGAGGTAATGAATGCTCAGATAGCTTTAGTAACTTGTCCCAACATTACATAGCTAGTAAACGGAAGAGCTGGAAAACCCAGTGAATTGGACTTCAGAGCCTGTGTTTTTCTGCACTGCCTCCTGTATATTTTTCTTTAAAAAATTTTGTATCATAACGTGTATTACAAAAATTTTGCCTTTTTAACCATTCTTAAGTATACGAGTCAATGCATTATTTTTACAATGTTGTGCTACTATCACCATCTTCTATTACTAAAACTTGTTCATCACCCAAAACAAACATTTTTTATCCATTAATCAGAAACTCCCTATCCCCTCATGCCTACGCCCCCCCACCCCCACCCCAGCCCCTGGTAATCTATAATCTACTTTCTGTCTCTCTGAATTTGTTTATTCTGGCTTATTTCATTTAGCAAGTTTTCAAGGGTCATCCGTGTTATATCAGAACTTAGTTCTTTTTTCATTTCTTTCCATTGTATCTATGTATCACATTTTGTTTGTTCATCTGCCAGTGGACATTTGAGTTGTTTCTGTCTTTTGGTTATTGTGAATAATGCTACTATGAACATTGATATGCCAGTATCTATTTGACTCCCTGCTTTCTTGGGTAAATACTTAAGATTGGAATCACTAGGTCATATGGTAATTCTGTGTTTAACTTTTTGAGAAACTGTCAAACTGCTACCCACAGCAGTTGCATCATTTACATTCCTTCCAGCAGAGCATTCTAGTTTCTCTACATTTTCAGCATTATGTGTTACTTTCCATTTTTTCCCACCAATTCTGGTGGAGTGAAGCAGTATCTCATTGTGGTTTTGATTTGCATTTCCATAATAGCTAGTGTTGAACATCTTTTCTTGTGCTTATTGGCTATTTGTGTACCTTTGGAGAAATGTCTATTCAAGTCCTTTGCCCATTTTAATTGGTTGTTTGTCTTTTTGTTGTTGAATTCTGGGATTTCTTTATAAATTCTGGATATTAAACCCTTATGAGATATACTTTCTACTATTCTTTAGGTTGTCTTTGTACTTTCTTGATGCTTTTGAACATTTAAAAATTTTGTTGAATTTCAATTTTTCTGTTTTTGCTTGTTTTAAAACAGTTTTTTTTAATTGAGAAATCTTCCCTACATACATTCCATACATGGTGTACAATCAGTGGCTCACAGTATCATCACATAGTTGTGTATTCATCACCTTTATCATTTTTTTTCCGAACATTTACATCACCCTAGAAAAAGAAATAAAAGAAAAAACTTGTACATACCATATCCCTTACCCTTCCCTTTCATTGACCTCCCTAATATTTTCATCTACCCAATTTATTTTAACCTTTGTCCCTCTATTATTATTATTTTTTATCCATACTTTTTAAAACTTTTTTTATTAATTAAAAAAAATTAACAAAACATTAAGATATCATTCCATTGTACATATACAATCAGTAATTCTTAATATCATCACATAGTTGCACATTCATCATTTCTTAGAACATTTGCATCAATTTAGAAAAAGAAAAAGACAACAGAAAAAGAAATAAAACGATAACCGAGAAAATAAAAGATTATACATACCATACCCCTTACCCCTCGCTTTCATTTACCACTAGCATTTCAAACTAAATTTATTTTAACATTTGTTCCCCCTATTATTTATTTTTATTCCATATGTTCTACTTTTCTGTTGATATAGTAGCTAAAAGGAGCATCAGACACAAGGTTTTCACATTCACAGAGTCTCATTGTGAAAGCTATATCATTGTTCAATCATCATCAAGAAACATGGCTACTAGAACACAGCTCTGCATTTTCAGGCAGTTTCTTCCAGCCTCTCCGCTACATCTTGAACAACAAGGTGATATCTACTTAATGCATAAGAATAACCTCCAGGATAACCTCTCGACTCTGCTTGGAATCTTTCAGCCATTGACACTTAGTCTCATTTCACTCTTCCCCCTTTGGTCGAGAAGGTTCTCTCAATCCCTTGATGTTAATTCTCAGCTCATTCTAGGGTTTTTTCTCAGTCCCTTGATGCTGAGTCTCACCTCATTCCAGGATCTCTGTCCCATGTTGACAGGAAGGTCCACACCCCTGGGAGTCATGTCCCACGCAGAGAGAGGGAGGGTGGTGAGACTGCTCGTCATGTTGACTGGAGAGAGAGGCCACAATGAGCAACAAAAGAGGCTCTCTTGGGGGTGACTCTTAGGCCTAAATTTTAAGTAGACTTGACCTATCCTTTGTGGGGTTAAGTTTCATATGAACAAACCCCAAGACTGGGAGCTTAGCCTATAGCTTTGGTTGTCCACACTACTTGTGAGAATATCAAGAATTCAACTTGGGGAAGTTGAATTTCTCCCCACTCTCACCATTCCCTGAGGGGGCTTGCAAATACTTTTCCAGTCACTGATCAAATCACTCTGGGATTCATCGGGGCATCACTCTGGACAAACCAACAAAATCTCATGTCCTACCTGAGATTCCAGGTACTTATGACATTCAGTCAAACTATCTACATGAGTTATATTAGGAAATGCTCTAGTCAAAATAACAAACATTTTTTGCTTTAGTCTCACACATAAGGTGACATTTTAAAGTATTAATTATCTATTTTCAGCACCCTGCAATAATGACATTCCTTTGTTCTTCCTCATGCAAAAACATTTTTTTAATTTGTGCATTGTACATTTCACTATTATTATACACTCTAGGCATTCCTAGATTATACCATCTCGATCTTTACCATCTATCTTTCTTTCTGATTTCATATATGTCCCCAGCCCTCCTCCCTCTATCATTCTCACATGCAGCTTCGTTCAGTGTTTTAACATAATTACATTACAGTTAGGTAGTATTGTGCTGTCCATTTCTGAGTTTTTATATATTCAGTCCTGTTGCACAATCTGTATCCCTTCAGCTCCAATTACCCAATATCTCACCCTATTTCTATCTCCTGATGGTCTCTGTTACCAAGGAAATATTCCAAGTTTATTCACTAATGTCAGTTCATATCAGTGAGACCATACAGTATTTGTCCTTTTGTTTCTGGTTAATCACACTCAGCATAACGTCCTTAAGGTCCATTCATGTTGTTACATACTTCATAACTTTATTCTGTCTTACAGCTGCATAATATTCCATCTTATGTAAATGTCACAGTTTGTTTAGTCAACTGTCTGTTGATGGACATTTTGGCTGTTTCCATCTCTTGGTAATTGTTAATCATGCTGCTATAAACATTGGTGTGTAAATGTCCATTTGTGTCTTTGGCCTTGTGTCCTTTGAGTAGAGACAGCATATAGGTGGGTCCTGTTTTTTAAATCCATTCTGCCAAACTATGTCTTTTGATTGGGGAGTTTAATCCATTAACATTCAGTGTTATTACTGCATGGGTAGTACATTCTTCTACTATTTTGCCTTCTGAATTTTATATGTCATATCTAATTTTCCTTCTTTTTTACCTTTACTCATAGTCTTCCTTCCTACACTCTTCTCCACACCTCTCTCTTCTGTCTTCGTATCTGTCTCTAGTGTTCCCTTCAGTATTTCTTGCAGAGCTGGTCTCTTGGTCACAAATTCCATCAGTGTTTTTTTGTCTGAAAATGTTTTAAATTCTCCCTCATTTTTGAAGGACAGTTTTGCTGCATATAGAATTCTTGGTTGGCAGTTTTTCTCTTTTAATAATTTAAATATATTATCCCACTGTCTTCTCGCCTCCATGGTTTCTGCTGAGAGATCTGCGCATAGTCTTACTGGGCTTCCCTTGTATGTGATGGATTGCTTTTTTCTTGCTGCTTTCAAGATCCTCTCTTTCTCTTTGACCTCTGACATTCTGATGATTAAATGTCTTGGAGTATGTCTATTTGGATCTATTCTCTTTGGGGTATGCTGCACTTCTTGGATCTGTAATTTTAAGTCTTTCATAAGAGTTGGGAAATTTTCAGTGATAATTTCCTCCATTAGTTTTTCTCCTCCTTTTCCCTTCTCTTCTCCTTCTGGGACACCCACAACACGTATATTCGTGCGCTTCATATTGTCTTTCAACTCCCTGAGTCCCTGCTCATATTTTTCCATTTTTTTCCCTATAGTTTCTGTTTCTTGTTGGATTTCAGATGTTCAGTCCTCCAGTTTTGAAATCCTGTGTTCTGTGTCTCGAAATCTACCACTGTAGGTTTCCATTGTTTTTTTCATCTCTTCTACTGTGTCTTTCATTCCCATAAGTTCTGTGATTTGTTTTTTCAGACTTTCAGTTTCTTCTTTTTGTTCTTTCCTTGCCTTCTTTATATCCTCCCTCAATTCATTGATTTGGTTTTTGATGAGGTTTTCCATGTCTATTCGTACATTCTGAATTAATTGTTTCAGCTCCAGTATGTCATTTAAATTGTTGGTTTGTTCCTTTGACTGGGCCATATCTTCAATTTTCCTAGTGTGATTTGTTATTTTTTGCTGGCATCTAGGCATTTAATTACCTTAATTAGTTTATTCTAGAGATTGCTTTCACTTCTTTTATCTAGGGTTTTCTTGCTGGATGAATTTCTTGTCTATCTGTTCTTTGACATTCTGTCCAGTTTTATCTGGACCTTTAGCTTAAGTTTTGTTTAACAGAGGAGAATTTTTCAGTTCTTGTTTTCTTGTTTCTTGCCCTGCTTGTGTGGTGCCTTCCCCCCTCACACACACTTAGGAGGGTCTACTTAAATATTATTGACCCCAGCCAGATTTTCCCAGACCAAATTGGCCTCCTATCAGGAGGAAAGAGTCACCTGTGTCGGTTTTCCCTGAGGGTGAGACCCAGCAGGTTGAAAAACTTTCCTGTGACGTCTCTGGACTCTGTTTTTCTTATCCTGCCCTGTGTGTGGCGCTTGTCTGACTGCAGGTCCCACCAGCATAAGATGATATGGTACCTTTAACTTTGGCCGACTTTCCCTGCTGGGGGTGTGGTGGAGACAGAGGAGAGGTTGTAGGTTGGTTTTAATGGCTTCAAAGTACCAAGCCCTGGTGTCTGAATTCCTTGATGGAGGGATTCCACCTGAGTTGGGCTTCACCCCTCCCCTGGGGAAGGCCCAGGCTCCAGACAAGCCCCCAAAAGAGCTCACTTCTGCCTATGCCTGGGGCAGTTGCAGCCTGAAAAGTCCTGCCGCTGTATGCAGAGGCAGTCAAGCCTTTGTAGATACACAGCCACAAAAACCTCTGTTTCCTTCTTTTGTTTTTCTCCCCTTTTTCTGTCAGTCCTGCCCCCTTGGTGCCGGGGCAAAAATGAACAACCTCTGCTTTGATCAGGTTCACCTAAGCTGGGGGCCTATTTTTAGTAGTCAGAATTTGTTAATTAGTTCCACATTGGCGTTTGATTGTGCCCAGTCCCTGCTGCTGGTAAAGTCCTTTCCTTTCCCTTCTGGGAAGCGGCCTGTGTGGGAGGGATGCTGGCCACCACAGCTTTGGGAACTAACGGTTCAGGGGGGTGGCTCGCAGCCAGTCCACCTGATCCAGACTGGGGTACATTGTGTGTCTGGTCACTGACGTGGCCCCAGGAGCTGTTCTGTACTGTTTCTGGTTATTTATTAGTTGTTCTGGAGGACGAACTAAAACGTGCACGTTGTTAAGCCGCCATCTTGACCTCCATACTTTTTTACTCATGTGTGCAATTTCCTGGACAGAAGGAGTATCAGACACAAGATTTTCACAATTACAGTCATATTGTAAAAGTTCTGTCATTGTACAGTCATCTTCAGTAATCAAAACTACTGGAACACAGCTCAACAGTTTCAGGTACTTTCAGCCACTCCAATTCACGATAAACTAAAAAGGGATGTCTATATAATGCAAAAAAATAACCTTCAGGATAACCTCTTGACTCTGTTTGAAATCTCTCAGCCACTGAAACTTTATTTTGACTCATTTCTCTCTCTACCCTTTTGGTCAAAAAGGCCTTCTCAGTCCCTTCATGTCAGGTCCCAACTCATTCCAGGATTTCTGTTCCACATTGCCAGAGAGATTTACGTCCCTGGGAGTCATGTTCCACGTAGTGGGGAGGGCAGTGAGTTTACCTGCCAAGTTGGGTTAGAGAGTTTGCTTGTGGTTTCAATGTCATCTAAGAATCTACTATCAAATACAAGGTCCTGAAGATTTTTCCCTGTGTTATCCCCCAAGCATTTTATGGTTTTAATTTCATATTTAGATCTTTGATCCCTGAGTTAATTTTTGTATGTGGTGTGAGGTAAGGATCCAGTTTCATTCTTTTACATGTAGCTATCTGGTTTTCCCGGCACTACTGACGAGACCTCCTTACACTTTTCTGTTTTTACGTTCTAATAAGTAGATTGCTAAGATTTATCCCTGATTTTCATCCTGAGCCACTCAATATACTGACAAAGTAACATTTCCCTACATATGACTTAGTATAAATGTCTGTTGCCATTAGGATCAACCTTAAAAAAGGGAAAGATTAATTTGAACAAGCAAAGTACAGTCCTAAACAATGCTTATATCTTGCAGAAGAATTTTACGTTCTCATCATGCTAACTTCTCTTGGAATCTCTTAGTGCCTTCCTTTCCCCTCAGAGCCGGGATATGAGATTTATTCAGGTTTGGATGATTAGAATCTCAAAATCCCAACTTCCTTTTCTCTGTCTCCTTCCAGCCACCCACCCTTACACCTCCCTACCCACTTGCCCCAGCTTTTGGGCTATGGGAATTTATTCAGGTTTGGATGATTAGTGTCTCCAAATCCCAACTTACTCTTTCCTGTCTCCTTCCTTCCACCTGCCCCAGCTTTTCTTGTCCTCTTGGAAGATAGAGAAGGTGAGTCAGTATATTTTTTCATCAAATATTTATTGCTTTTAAGACTTCTGCAAGTGTTTAGAATGTACACTGTTTTTCTTTGCCTCTAATTTAGAGGGCCACAGCTGTTAGGCCTTTTTGGTGCAGAGCATAGTCTAATCCCTAGGCATCAGGAAGACAGCTGTAAAGTGAAAGTAGATTAAGCCTACTGACTCTTAGATTTGAAGAGCTGGCAGAAGCACAGTGAAAGAGTTGATGAAAGAGTTGATACCAGTGTGTTTGTCGATCGGGTTTCTCGCCCATTTTCTGCTTCAAAAGTTCCATCAGATTTGAACAGTGAATAAAAAAGTATTTGCAAAGTCCCCTGGGGGAATGGTGAAAAGGGGGACAATTCAGCTTCCCCAACTGGAGAATTCTTGATATTCTCACAAGCAGTGGGGACAATCAAAGCAATAAGCTGAGCCCCCATCTTGGGGTTTGTTCATATGAAACTTAACCCTGCAAAGGATAGGCTAAGCCTACTTAAAATTAGGCCTAAGAGTCACCCCCAAGAGAACCTCTTTTGTTGCTCAGATGTGGCTTCTCTCTCTCAGTCAACATGACAAGCAAACTCACTGCCCTCCCCCTGTCTATGTGAGACATGACTCCCAGGTGTGTGGACCTTCCTGGCAATGTGGGACAGAAATCCTAGAATGAACTGGGACTCAGCATCAAGGGATTGAGAAAACTTCAACCAAAAGGGGGAAAGTGAAATGAGACAAAATACAGTGTCAATGTCTGAGAGATTCCAAATAGAGTCGAGAGGTTATCCTGGAGGTTACTCTTACGTATTGAATAGATATTACCTATTTAGTTAAGGTGTAATGGAGAGGCTGGAGGGAACTGCCTGAAAATGTGGAGTTGTATTCCAGTAGCCATGTTTCTTGAAGATGATTGTATAATAACATAGCTTTCACAATGTGACTGTGTGATTGTGAAAACCTTGTGTCTCATGCTCCTTTTAGTATGGACAGATGAGCAAAACATATGGATTAAAAATAAATAATAGGGGGAACAAATGTTAAAATAAATTTAGTAGATTGAAATGCTAGTGATCATGAAAGGGAGTGGTCAGGGGTTTGTTATGTATGAATTTTTTCCTGTTTTCTTTTTATTTCTTTTTCTGAATTGATGCAAATGTTCTAAGAAATGATCATGATGATGAATATAAAAAAATGTATATTGAGAATGCTGTGAATTCTTAAAAATAAATTTAATTCTAATTCTTAAAAAAGGTTCCATCAAATGAGGAATGATAGAGTTTCTGGCATTAGGACTCAGGTTAGATCTTCAGAAATGTTTATCAGAAAGGTTGATCATATGTAAAGGTTCTTTTGATCATACAGAACCAGAAGCTACCCCTCTATTTTTAGAATAAATGACTCTTATCCCACACTCCTAGAGTGAATCTCATGAGTAGTAGAAAAAGCAACAGGGTACCAAGAAGGTACTGGGTATCTAGGGTACTTGTGGGTGGATATGGGTTTTCATAGGCCAACTAAAGTTTTGATAAATTTGCTCTGACTTAGAAAACTTTGAAGACCTTGTGTAAAATTTATGGGGGATTAAAAACTTGTGTCCCTCACACAATTTTCAGTCTCTCCATTTCAGTTTCCTTGGCAGTTGGAGATTATGTAGTAAGGCAAAATCTACTTTGGATGCAGTTATTATTTTACTGTTCCCCACTCTTACCACTGAGTGTCAGTTGCTTGGGAAGCTCTCAGAGGGTCCTCTCAGATGTGTAACCTTTCAGTGATGAATGATTACCAAAGCTAAATCCTTTTAGAAAGTGAGAAGAGTCTGTTCTTCCTCTGAAAAGTAATTGCAGCTGCAATGACTCTGTGTCTGATTTTACCCACTTTTTTTCTTGCAGGACTATTGAAGCCTGGAAGTCCCCTCCCCTTCCCCTTCCCCCCCTTTGCCGCTCTGTGGCATCCCCCTCCCTTTCCTATTCTGATAATCTGGCCATGACTAGCAGAAGCACAGCCAGGCCCAATGGGCAACCTCAAGCCAGCAAAATATGCCAGTTCAAATTGGTCTTGCTGGGGGAATCTGCAGTGGGAAAATCTAGCCTGGTATTACGTTTTGTCAAAGGGCAGTTCCATGAATACCAGGAGAGCACCATCGGAGGTGAGTACCTCAGGGAAAGAAGAGGTTCAATGATCAGTAAGGCATTTAAGAAAGATCTAGGGATCTGATAGTTAAGCTGGCCCTCTCAGTTCCATTTTTTTCCCCTCAGTAATAGAAGCCCTTTCTAAAACAAAGAAAAAAGTTGCCAAGGTATATGTTCATCCTCTTGCTCCCTAGAAGAAAGTTAAAGAAGTTGGCCTTTGAGCAATGAGAAAATCACTAAGCTTTTACCTACTCTATCTTCTTCCTCTCCCTCTATTATCTCAATCCTAATGAAGTTAAGTGTCATCTTGAGCAGGATTGGTTTGCAGCAATGATAAGTAATGAAAGACATTAATCAGAATCACCAGGGGAACATTTCAAAATATGTATGCTTGAGCCCTACTCTAGATCCATGATTAGTAAGTTGGTGGGGGGGTTGGTAGTAGCAGTGGCATAGGCAGGCAAGCATGCAGGCATGGATATATATTTGGAAAATTTCCTTAGGTGATTCTGATGCACATCTCTGGTAAAATGAAGGCTGGAACTAAATACAAAATATAAAAGGCATCTGCCTTTCCTGATTTTGCTAGCTCTCCTTGCCTCTATCCTAAAATATAGTGTTAATTCAGTAAAGAATCTTTTCTGAGAACCCCCATATTATTCCTTTCCCCCTTTTATTTGTTACGTTGGAAATGTAGTGTTTCTGGACCAACAGAAGGTATGTGAAAAAATAACAAATAATGGTGGGACTGCCATCAAGCTTTAAAATCTAGTCAGTTCTTGGGGGTGCAATGGTAGTTCAGTGGTAGAATTCTCACCTGCCATGTGGAAGACCCGGGTTCAACTCCTGACCTGTGCACTCCCCCCTCCTCCCCTCCAAAAAATTCAACCAATGAATTAACCTGCTGCAGTAACAGGATAGTCACATAGAAAAAGAATGAAGTGTGACCCTCACCATACAGCATAAAATTTAAAAATCTAGTTCAATTCCCAGTGCCTGCCCATGCAAAAAAAAAAAATCTAGTCAGTTCTTGATGTAACTTTGATCTGAATCTTGTTGTTTCTTGCATTATCTATTATTCCTCTATTTTGATTAGACAAGAGATGACTGGTAAAAGTCCAGTTCTTTTCTTTGTCTCTTACACCTTATAAAGTGCCCCCATTCCTTAGCCCGAGAAACTTCTAGCAAGAAAGACTTAGCTAAGGATACTGTTCTAGTTTGCTAGCTGCCGGAATGCAATATACCAAAAACGGAATGGCTTTTTAAAGGGGGAATTTAATAAGTTGCTAGTTTACAGTTCTAAGGCCGAGAAAATGTCCCAATTAAAACAAGTCTATAGAAATGTCCAATCAAAGGCATCCGGGGAAAGAGATACCTTGGTTCAAGAAGGCCGACGAAGTTCTGGGTTTCTCTCTCATCTGGAAAGGCATGTGGCGAACACAGTCACAGTTTCTTTCTCAGCTGGAAGGGCACATGGCAAGCTAGGCATCATCTGCTAGCTTTGTCTCCTGGCTTCCTGTTTCATGAAGCTCCCCGGGAGGCATTTTCCCTCTTCATCTCCAAAGGTCACTGGCTGGTGGACTCTGTGCTTCGTAGTGTTGCTCTCTCTGACGCCATAGTCACCATGTGCCCTGGGCTTGAGCCAACGGTACGTGAACCTCATGTGTTATCGATTTACATCTGCAGTCGGCTAGGAGGTGTGCCCGCTGCGATGAAGGACGTTTGACTTAATTGGCTGGTGCTTAAATGAGAGAGCACAATGTAGCACAGCTCAAGCAGCTTGGCATTCCTCATCTCAGCACTCGCAGCTCAGCCCAGGCCTTTGGAGATGCAGAAAGAAGTCACCCCGGGGAAAGCTGTTGGAACCCAGGGGCCTGGAGAGAAGGCCAGTAGAGACCACCCTGTGCCTTCCCACATAAGAAAGAACCTCAGTGGAAAGTTAGCTGCCTTTCCTCTGAAGAACTAACAAAATAAATCCCCTTTTATTAAAAGCCAATCCGTCGCTGGTGTGTTGCATTCTGGCAGCTAGCAAACTAGAACAGATACTCTTAATCTTGGTTCCAGGATCTGTATATAAGGAGGAGAATGCTGAACTTTTTCCTAAAGTTGAGTGTTCTAGGTGGTGACTGGTCTTAACACTGGGAGTGGAAATATTTTGAAAGGAGGTGGTAATGTCCCCATTCATCCTTCCACTTACAACTTCTTCCCCTCCATTTTCTCATCCATAGCGGCTTTCCTCACCCAATCCGTTTGTCTAGATGACACAACAGTCAAGTTTGAGATCTGGGACACAGCTGGACAGGAGCGATACCATAGCTTGGCTCCCATGTACTACAGGGGTGCCCAAGCAGCAATTGTGGTTTATGACATTACTAATCAGGTAAGTGGGCTAAGAAGACTGTCCTTGTCCTTAGAGGAATTAAATTATTGGGGGAAAGAAAACAGGCTCTTGATAATAGCAAAATAAGAGTACAAATTTTGTTTCCAAGTGCTGAGAAGACAGAGTTAATGAATTATCAGAGACAGGTGGTTTCAGTGAGGAAAGGCATCCTTGAAGAGGTGAGGTTTGAGACTGGGATTTGAAAGTGATGGACATGGATTGGCAGTGATTTCAGCCTACCCATGCTCTTTCTCATGTTTTCCTAGGAAACCTTTGCCAGAGCAAAGACATGGGTGAAGGAACTACAGCGACAGGCCAGTCCTAGCATCGTTATTGCCCTGGCGGGGAACAAAGCTGATCTGGCCAACAAGCGCATGGTGGAATACGAAGTAAGATGGTCCTTGGAGTTCCTTTTTAGCTCATTCCCTTTGTGCATAGGACCTCTTTCTTCCAAACCTACCCTCTCTGAAAACCTTATCTGAGGCCATTCATTGTCTTATTCCCCAGTTCAGTTCAGCACCAAGTTAATTATAGCAACACTGTGATCCTAATGACAACCAGGAGATTTTAGAAAAGTCAGAAGAAAATTCCAGAGCAGAGGTGTAGGGAAGTACCAGCTGTGGGGGTCCCAGTATGTAAACAGAAAGGAGGAAAAAGCAACTGAATTTAAGGTAAGGGACTGTTTAAGTTTCAGAATCCAAAAGCCCCCAAACAAACTTACCTTCCCCAATAATTAAGATTCCTGACATCTGCTTGTTGGACTGATTGGTCTAGAGGCCTGGCTTCTTGTATAAGTAACCAAAATATAGGTCCTGGGTCAGTTTCCTCAGGGGCAATTAGGGGGAGGGAACCTAGGACACTGCTTAACTCTGGTGCTCCTTGGGAGTAGAAAGGCAATTATTGTTCCCATCCTACATTCTAAGCACCAGTACACCCCACCACCTTGCAGGAGGCCCAGGCGTATGCAGATGACAACAGCTTATTGTTTATGGAGACTTCGGCCAAGACAGCTATGAACGTGAATGATCTTTTCCTGGCAATAGGTAAGGTCAGATCAGCCTGAGGTCTTGCTGTCTTTTTTTCCTTGCCTCTAGGCAGGATCATCATTAACCCAGGTGAGAGTGTCTCCTATTGTAAAAATTTTAGGTATAGAAATACCTTAACTTTCTGTTGTGGTATATAACTGCCATCCTTTGGCTGCAGCTTTATAAAAAACCTTGTCTTCAATGTAGTTTGCAAAGTAAACTCCTCTGCAAAATAATTCTTTTAATCTCTTGAATTTTTATCTCCCTTCTCCTCTAACCAAAAACCTTTTTTGGGGGTTGAGTAAAATCTATCATACTTTGTTCCCTTCTCTTTTTATCTCTAGCTAAGAAGTTGCCAAAGAGTGAACCCCAGAATCTGGGGGGTGCAGCAGGCCGAAGCCGGGGTGTGGATCTCCATGAGCAGTCCCAGCAGAACAAGAGCCAGTGTTGTAGCAACTGAGGGAGTGGCTAGCAGCAAACAAGTATGGAGCTAGCACGAGAGCTAAGAAATAACCTCCATCCCTACCCCTCAGCACACAGCCCCTATGGTAACAGCACAGAGCCCTGGCTCCCAAGGGCTGCCTCTTGACAGCTCCATCATGGCACTTTTTAATGCTTCAGCAACCAACACCAGGCAGCTGTTGCCACTGGCCTCCTACCCCTACTCTGGGGCTTGGGGGTCAATACCCCCAGGACTTACCTTCCAAAAGAAACTTTCTTCACTTTGTATTATAGGTGCAAGACAGTGACCTACTTATCTTTCCTCCTCCTTTCCATGGTTCCCCATTTTTTCAGAAAACACTTTTTTCCTGCCCCTCCCTTCTGCTTTTGGTCAATCTCTGTTCTTGATCCCCTTTTCTTCTTCCTGCCAGGACAGAAAAGATGGCAAACCCAGGAACTGAGGAATGAGGTTTCCAGATCAGTTACATAAAAGGGCCCTGGGGGAGGGAGATAAGGCTCTTAGCAGGAGAGAGTAAGGAAACACATTTTGTTTTTATTTGGTTGGAGTTTCTCATATTTGAAAATTTTGCAATATCCATGAGTTGGTCTTGTGAAGGGTGTTTCTAGATAGAGATGAAAATGGGAAGGCAAGTTCTCTGACACCAGGTTGGAGTCCTTTTGAGTTAGCTGACTGGGCAGAGGTGGGGGGGGGAGGTGCAGTGTCAGCTGTCGCTCTGTAACTCATCCAAGGCCTGGTTTCCCCTCACCCAAGCTCTTAGGTAGCTTCTTCCCCATGGTGGGGATTGGACCCCAGAGTCCTCCAAAGAAACTTCACTGGTTGCCTGCCATTTGGGGTCTGCTGTGATCTAATTGGAGGAGGGACCAGTTTCTGATACCCATCCTCTGATTTATACATATGCATTTTTTTTGTCTGGCCTTTAGATGGCTTCAGCCCCAGTCACCATATCCCTCTGCAGTTTGCACTTTAATTGATAGTTCAGTTTGGATACTTGTTTTATGAGGGTTTCATTGATTTACTCATCCTCCTACATTCTTTTTAATTAAATGGAACCTGAGATAAATATGAGGTTTGGGGAGGGCTGTAGAGAACAATTACCAGTGGCAGCTACTCAAGCCCAGTCTCCACTGCTAGCATTCTCCTATATTCTAGCCAACCTAGCTCTTGAGTAGAAGTTGCCTTTCCTGGAAAATTAACAGAATAACTGGGGAGTGGTCTCGGGATAGCATAGGCCAAGGTAAGGAGTAAGAAGGGGCCAGGCAAGAGGGAGGAGTTTTCTCTTCTTTTCCAGGGTTCATATTCAATTTGATATCCATTACCGTGTCTTTTCTACTTCCCTGTAAATAAATGTGATCTTATTTCCCCTATACAGCCTGTTCTGTCCTCCACTTGCCATTACGCCTTATTTCCTTCTCATTTGTTAATCTTTGGTTTAGTTCCCATTTCTATGCCTCCAAACCCCCACTGTTTAATCCATGTACCACTAGAGGCTAGTACCACAGAGGCCAAGTTGTGGCCCCTTATATCATGCTGTCTGTTCCTGTGGACAGGGAATAACTTGCACTGAAGGTACCTCACAACTGTCTGATATTGTTAGAGGGCTTTGGTCCTTTTTAGGTCTCTAGCCTCTCTTCATATCTCTCATCAGGGGTTTTTAGGATGTCTGTGGAAAGCCATCAAGGCAAGAGAAAACTCTAGGCTCTTTCTTGTTCTAGCCCAGAGTTTTGGGAACGTTTATGGAAAAAAGATAGGAAAGGCCACAGACCTAAGATTAGAACCTTTCTGCCTGTCCTTTTACCTTTTTTTTTTTTTTTTTTTTTACATGGGTAGACTCCCAGAATTGAACCCGGCACGGCAGGTGAGAATTCTGCCACTGAGCCATCATTGCACTGTCCTGCCATTTCTTTTGACTTGCAGACTGCTTTTTGTTACAGAGCAGCTGAAAAACCCAGTTTAGGTCCTTCCACTTAGGCCTCAATTCCTTTACTTTTCCAGGGGCAGCCTTAGTTCCTGTGGCCTTGAAACACACACATACACATACTTTTCCCTTCCCAGAACCCACTATCCCCACACTCTCCAAAGCACCTAGTACATCCTTTTTTACAAGTGGAAGAACTAGAATGGCTCTTTTAAGTCTCTTAGAAATGAAGTTGAAATTCTGTCTCTGTGCAGTTTTTCCCATGGGACAGGAACAAAGATGTTTCATTGCCTTGGGACTGGGAAACCTTTTTCCTGGGCTTCTCCTCTCTCCTCCCTACCACCTCACTTCCTCCTTAGGAACAGGATTGGCCTTAGCTTCTGGCCTAACTGCTGCCTTCCCTCTACTTTCTGCCAGCTCTTCAGCTTTCCTTTGAGCTCTCTTGGGCTTTGGGGATCTTAGTTTTTTATTTCCCAGCTCTTCATTTTTTCCTTCTGGTCAGTTTTTTTTAGGGGGGGAGGGTGTCATATATATATATTTTTTGCTTCTAAGAAAGCATTTGCCTTTTTTTCCCCCTTTCTCCCTCTCCCAACATAACAATCGTGGTAATAGAATGCGACTGCTGATTTACCGATGTATTTAATGTAAGTAAAAAAGGAAAAAAAGAAAAGTGTATTGGAGTGTGTTTTTCTTGTTTTTGCTATGTGTCTGTCTGATGTTAGAAATTTGGAAGAAAGGGCATCTGATAATTTCATTGAGCAAGAAACACCACATCCTCCAATCTGTCTTGGGTACCTCCTTATCCCCCTTTCATCTTTGCTTAAACAGTGAAAGAATCCATTTGGAAAATAACACTTTTATTACTGTTTAATCATCCCTACTCAGAGGCTCAGAGGCCACTCAAGAACTTATCAGATGTTGCCCCACGATATCTTTTTAGGCACTCTTAATAGAATATGTACGGGTAGGGGGAGAAGGTGATCTTTGGGGAGACAATTGATGAGATGGGGAGGTTGGTGTTTTGGTTTGATAAAGCTGCCAGAATGCAATATACCAGAAATAGGTTGGCTTTTACAATGGGGATTTATTGGTTTACAAATCTAAAGTTCTAAGGTCAAGAAAATATCCCAATTAACGCATCAACAGGACAATATCTTTGCTAGCATCTGGGGTTCCTCTGTCAGATAATAAGGCACATGGACAGCATCTGCTGGTCCTGTGCTTCCAGGTTTCACTACTTTCAGCTCCTGGTTCTAGTGGCCTCTCTGAGCTTCTCTGGGTCCTCTCTTAGACTCTCTGGGGCTTTCCTTTCTAAGCTCTTTCCAAACTTCTCTGGGTATTTCTTTGAGCTCGCTTGGCCTTTTCTGCTTTTTATCCTCTCAGAAAGGACTCCAGTAAAGGATTGAGACCCACCTTGAATGGAGTGGGTCACATCTCTATTAAAATAACCTAAGTAAAAGGTCCTTCCACGATAAGTCTGCCCCCACAGGAATGGAATAAAAGAACATGGTCTTTTCTGGGGTACCTAAACAGCTTCACACCAGCATATGTCACCCGCTGGACCCCCAAAAGACATTTTTCCCAAATGCAAGCAAATATAGTCATTTTATCATAATATCACAAAACCTTAAATCATTTCAGTAACAATATTAAGTACAAAGTCTCAAAATTATTACAGGTGTGGTCCTAAGGTAAAATTCTCTGGTTGTGAGCCTGTGAAACTTAGAAAAAGTGATCTGCTTCCAATATACGAAGGAAGGACCGTTCACAAAGAGTGAATATTGCAGTTTCCATACGGAAAAACTGAAAGGAAAACAGGGTTCAAAGGTCCCAAACAGTTCTGAAAGGCTGCAGGACAAACTTCCTTAGATTTCCAGGTCTGAAAGTCATCCATAGAATGATGTTTTATCCTCAGGGCTTGAGAGAGCAGCAGTCTCACCCTTTCCAATGGTTTGCACAGTGGCCCTGTTCTCTCCAAACACTGTGCTGAGGGCTCCCAACAATTCCAAGCATTGGAAGACAGCCATGTTCTCCATTCCACACTCTTCAAGCATCTGGGTGGCAGCCATACTCTTCCTGAACAATGGAGAGGAAACTCCATGCTCTGCAAACTCCAGGGCAAATTCACCCTTTCCACATGCATGGGGGGGGGGGGGGGTTCTGCTCTCCTGGCCTGAGGATTCTTGGCTCCACAGCTCATTTTTTCCTTCAATCTGTCCCTTTTAGTCTAGGCTGGCACTTCCATTCATTCATACACAGCTCATAAAAAACATCAGTTTTGCGTGCAACACACAGGGGTCTCAATCATCAGACAACTGAACTTTCCACAAATTCTTTCTGAATAGCTGCACTTCCAATCCTGACTTGTACTGAAATGGCCTACTGGTTCCAGGTTTGGTTAAATCCTTACATGGTGCAGTATTCTCTGTGGACTTGTCTTCCAAAAGATCAGAATTTTCCAAACTATCAATTTCTGGTTTCTTTGTACCCGAGAGTTCAGTTCTCAGCTTATTCCTTTCCTCTTGGGTTTTACTATAAGCTGCCAGGAGAAGCCAGGCCACCCCTTCCACATTTAATTTGGAATTCTCTTCAGCTAAGTATCCAGGTTCACTGCTTTCAAATTCTGCCTTACATCTGATATCAGGACTCAATTTTGCCATATTCTCTTCCACTTTAAAACACAGGTCCCCTTCCAGTTTGCAGTGACACATTCATCATTTCTAAAGCCTTATCAGAAGCACCTTTAGCATCCACATTTCTATTAACAGTCTCTTCAAAGCAATGTAGGCCTTTTTTTATCAAGTACCTCACAATTCTTCCAGAATCTTCCCCTTAACCATTTATAAAGCTGTTCCAGCAAATTGCAGCACCCCACTCCACTGGTACCAAAATCTGTTTCAGTTTGCTAAAGCTGCCAGAATGCAATATACCAGAAATGGATTAGCTTTTACAATGAGGATATATACATTTACAAATTAACAGTTCTAAAGTCATGAAAATGTCCCAGTTAAGGCATCAGGACAATATCTTCACTGGCATCTGGGGTTCCTCTGTAAGATAAGGCGCATGGCCTCTGCTGGTCCTTTGCTCCTGAGTTTTGTTGCTTTCAGCTCCGGGTTCTAGTGGCCTCTGAGGTTCTGAGGATCCTCTCTTAAAAACTCTGGGGCTTTTCTCTCTAAGCTCTCCAAACTTCTCTGGATATTTCTCTGTCTGAGCTCTCGGCCTTTTCTGCTTTTTATCCTCTCAGAAAGGACTCACCTTAAAGGATTAAGACCCACCTTGAAGGGGGTAGGTCACATCTCAATTGAAATAACCTAACTAAAAAGTCCCACCTACAACAGGTCTGTCCTCACAGGACTGGATTAAACATGACCTTTTCTGGAGTACATAACAGCTTCAAACCAACACACTTGATATTTGTGAATCTTTTGAAATATATGAAAACGTGCATTTTTCTAGGAAGAGGTTTCATAGCTTATAGTTTCTCAAAAGGAAACTATAGAAGATTGAAAAAAAAAAAAACAAACCCAGCATTGGCTTTTCTGATTGATCATGTGGCTTCCACCCCAACAAAAAATTTCCCTTTGGGGCTGCTCTTGCTTACTACTGTACTTGAAGCCCTTCAGTCTGTGACAGTCTTAAGTGGGGTAAAAAAAAAATGAATGAAACAGAAAAGATTGGGCTTGATTGCAGGGGAGTTTAAAATTCCAAAGAATCTGAAGGAGGAGGGCAGGAAAGGGGACTTAGTTCCAGACAGACCTGGCATTCCAGGCCTAACTCTGCCAATTTACCAGCTGTGGCCTTGATCAAGTTAGGTAGCTGCTCTGCCTCAGCTTCCTGCATCTATAAAATGAAAAGTTAAGGTTTGAAGGTCAGTTATGTGAAGCATGTAGCACATAGTATGTGACAGTGTTTTTAGGGAGAGATCTTATCTGAAGGTTTCAGACAGTCTCTAAATGACTTCTCTGTAACCTTCTTAGAATGAGATAATAGGACTGAGCCTTTAAAAAAAAAAGACTTTCTATCTCTGCAATGATTTAATTGTACATAGACTGAAAAACTTTAGAGCCAAAATAAACTTTTTACTGTTAATTCTCCTTTCTTTCTATCTCTTAGTATTCCCACTAAGATCCTTGATTCTTGGTAAAAGCTTTAGTTTTCAGTTTAGAAGAATAGAAAAGGAGGGAATTAATATAACTAGAGGTGAAAACTTGACTTAAACTGATTAAGGTTGTAACTCAACCCTCTATCACTAGAGGGCATCGTGTGGATACGTTTGTCCCACGTTTGAGAACAAGGTTTGCTAGTTAGGTACACAGTAACAAATTTTCAGTCAAAGGATATAAAGGGTAATGACAAACGTATTCTACTAGTTTTCTTTACTCTGAGGTTATAAGATTAAAATCTACTTTTGGGTTTAACATTTGCCATTTCTCTTGTTAATATGATTTTTTTAAATCTAATTTCATTAAGCAAAATTTTAAAGTTGCTGCTTCCATAATCTGGTGAGAATTCTGTTGGACTAGTACAACGAATATCGAAGAATTGGAACCGCTATTTAGGTTTCGTTTCTGCTCTTACTCCCGAATATAAGAGAATTGAACACTTCACCTTGTTTCCTCTAAGAGACAAGGCTGTCTGACATGCTTGACATGTCAGAAACAACAGGGTAGTCAAAAAAACAGGATAGAACCGGGCGGAGCTGACCCGCCGGTGAAGCCCGGCATGATTTCCAGGCCTCCAGTGAATGCATCTAGTGTCTCCCGCCCCCCTCCCCCCACAGCCGCAGAGGCGGGATGGGGGCGTCTCCAAGTATCCTACCTTTCAGCCCAACCTCTGGAGTCCTCATCACTTTCCACTACCCAGTTTCCGGATGACGGGTGAGGGTTCCATTTCTCGACTATCGGGGCTGTAACAGACTCTACTCAGACGGCTCTCCAGAAAGGGTGGAAACAGTCTCGGCCAGTCCCAGCTCCAAGCCCTCGGGGCGTCTCCGCCTGTCCCGGCATCCCCGCCAATCCTGCCCTCCAGGAGGCGAACGCAGCCACTCGCGAGGCGGCCCGCCAATGGCTGGGGGACGAGCGGAGGGGCGAAAGTGATCCTTAAACTCTGCGTTACGTCAGCGCGCTAGCCACGCCCCTGCGCGAGCAATCGCCAGGCGCTCGGTGGGTAAAACAGCCACTGTGCGGACGCCGAGCCTGGTAAGGGGGCTGGGGCGGGGTGAGGGCAGAAGAATAGGAAGGGTTGTTAGTCGGGGCGGGGGCTATCGGTTTTGACACTTAGGAGTGTTGCGAACCCCAAGGACAATAAAATTAACAATATCTGCCGCCTCTCCCTATTCCTGGGAACGCTGGGGGTTGCTACAAGACCCTTTTTGCGAGCTACTGGCCAGAGGGAATGGGTCGGGTGCTTGTGCCCCAATGCTGGATATATCCCCCTCCCTAAAATTTCCCTGGGTAGGGAGAGGCCATCATCCACACCAGGAGGTGGCACTTCTGTTTTGCAGCAGAAGACTGCCAAACCGGGGACAGAGTTAATTTGCTAGTCATCCTTACCTGCACTGCTTCTGTCTGGTTCCAGCAGGCTGCTAGGATTGAGGGCAGGCTGGGGGGAGTGGAGGGAGTGACGGTTCTATGGGCCAGGGGTCAAGTGCCCACCCAACTCCTATTTCCATCTCCGTGGTGTTCCTTCTGCCCTCCACCCCACTTTGTTCTCCAAGATTTAGCTTATGTCAACAATTGGAACATTTCTCACCCCTTCCCACTTCGGCTCTCCTGGGGTCAGCGATCTACTGAGGGCTGTGAGGAAGAGCAGGATGGAAAGCAG
Source organism: Tamandua tetradactyla (assembly GCF_023851605.1). Classification (NCBI taxonomy): domain Eukaryota; kingdom Metazoa; phylum Chordata; class Mammalia; order Pilosa; family Myrmecophagidae; genus Tamandua; species Tamandua tetradactyla. The sequence continues at coordinate 123,007,264 of NC_135333.1, forward strand.
AGAAATTACCTTCCTCCTTTCCCAGCTCATCCCCTGACACCTGGTCATTAACCCCTCAGTTTGCTGTGCTCACTAGAATGGCACAGGCAGGGTAGGGGTGTAGATCGCATGTTGTGGTCCAGTTACCAGCCAAGTTCAACATATACATATATTTATATTTAGGATGGGTTCCTTTCTAGAGGAGTGGAACTGAAAGACTTTCAAAGGAAATATTATCTTGCTTAATATTCACAGTAGCTCTTTAAGATAGAACTCACTCTCTTCATTTCATAGATGTGGTTGCAGTTCCAGAGTGTTTATAGCTTCCCTAGGGGACAGGGTTTAAACGACAGGACTAAGTTTTGCACACCCAAGACAGTTTGACTCCAGAGTCTGGGCTATTTCACTCCATTAGATTGCCACTACCCTTTTCACCTTTTTGTCCCTGCTTACATCAGTCTGCCCCTTGGTTGTTCTCTGCTGACTTCAGAAATAAAAAGCCAGCAATCTGGGCATTTGACTTCTTCCCTTTAGGCCTTTGATCCTGGGCATTATTCTCTGTAGTGAATAAAGGAGAGTAGAGGATGGGAGATAAGTGATTCTAGAAGACTCCCTCTTCCCATTCCTTTTCTTTCATCCTGTCAGCACAGTCTTTGTCTCTGACGTTCTTCAAGTTTTCTCTGAGGAAACTTGGTTTTCCTCCCACCCCCACCCCCCAAGTCTTCTCATTTGCCCAAAGAGCTCCTGGCTCATCTTCTGTGTCTTCCACCCATTTCTTCAAGCCTCCCCAATATCCCCTCCCAGAACTCTCCCATCTTAATCCCAGAATCTTCTTCCCACAGGTCTTCCACAATGCTGCTGCTTCAAAAAGCCATGGTTTTGGGACTCCGACCTGTCTGCAGGTAGGACATCCTGTCCCAGGAGTGGCTTCCTAGCCCGTAACTCATACCCTCAGTATCTTTATGATGTCCTATCTCATCTGTTAGGGGAGAATTTATTTCTTTTAACAGATGAAAGGGTGGCAAGGGAGGAAAGGGAAAGCCAGATCATACGTGTTTACCCATCCTAGAGTAACTTAAATCCTAGCTGAGGGAACCAGTGGGCAACCAGGGAGAGGTAGACCCCAGCCTTCTCTGTTTTTTCCATATGACCAGAGGAAGTATGCTGCTAAGAAGCCCTCTCTCTCTTCCAGACTCAGGTTGACCCCCTCAAGGCTCTGTATTCGGGCCTGCTGTACAGATGATTCATTTCAGCCCCAGCACCCCAGCCTCGTCTCCTCTGGTAATAACTACAGTGCCCGGGGTTGGGGCCTCTTGGGAACCCTGCTGGGCTTTGGTGCAGTGTTGGCTTATCATGACCGTTCATGCAAGGTAAGTGGGGAAGGGACTTCATTGTCAAAACAAAGGGATCCTAGAAAGCTCCCCAAGCATCCCAGATTGTGATCCGTGTTCTTGCTGTTACCACAGAGCCCACAGTACTACTGTCTTCATGCACAGTGGAGATGGAATCTTCCTGGCTCTGTGGGTTGGGTCAGGGTGAGCTAGGTGATTTCTTAATATTTTGTTACCTCTGCTTCACCCCTCTCTGGCCTGCAGGCTGCTCAGAAGTCACCACGTATATATACAAGGGAGGAAGTGAGTTCCCACCGCACCCCTGAGACTGGGATCTGGGTAACTCTTGGCTGTGAGGTCTTTGATGTAACAGAATTTGTGGATCTACACCCAGGGGGGCCATCAAAGCTGATGCTAGCAGCTGGGGGTCCCCTAGAGCCCTTCTGGGCCCTCTATGCTGTTCATAGCCAGTCCCATGTGCGTGAAATACTGGCTCAGTACAAAATTGGGGAGCTGAGCCCTGAAGACAAGGCACCCCCAACGTTGGAGACCTCTGACCCTTATGCTGATGATCCACCACGTCACCCAGCCCTGCAAGTCAACAGCCAGCGTCCTTTTAATGCAGAGCCCCCCCCTGAGCTGCTTACAGAAAGCTATATCACACCTACCCCTCTCTTCTTCACCCGGAACCATCTGCCTGTACCCAACGTGGACCCAGACACATATCGCCTCCATGTTGCAGGGCCACCTGGGACCAAGTCACTGTCCCTGTCCCTGGATGATTTGTGCCAGTTCCCCAAGCACGAGATCACAGTCACTCTTCAGTGTGCTGGCAACCGGCGCTCTGAGATGAATCAAGTCAAAACAGTAAAAGGTCTGGAGTGGAGGACAGGGGCCATCAGCACTGCACGCTGGGCAGGGGCCCGGCTTTGTGATGTGTTAGCCCAGGCTGGCCACCACCTCTGTGAGACTGAGGCCCATGTCTGCTTTGAGGGACTGGACTCAGACTCCACTGGGAGTGTCTATGGAGCATCTATCCCTTTGACTCGGGCCATGGACCCTGAAGCTGAGGTCCTACTGGCGTATGAGATGAATGGGGAGCCCTTGCCTCGGGACCATGGCTTCCCTGTGCGGGTGGTGGTTCCTGGTGTGGTGGGTGCCCGCCATGTGAAATGGCTAGGCAAAATAAGTGTGGAATCAGAGGAAAGTTGTAGCCACTGGCAGCGGCGGGATTACAAAGGCTTCTCTCCATCTGTGGACTGGGACACTGTAGATTTTGACTCAGCTCCATCTATTCAGGAACTTCCTGTTCAGTCAGCTATCACAGAACCTCGGGATGGAGAGATGGTAGAGTCTGGGGAGGTGACTGTGAAGGGCTATGCATGGAGTGGAGGTGGCAGGGCTGTGATCCGTGTGGATGTGTCTCTGGATGGGGGCCTAACCTGGCAGGCAGCTGAGCTGGATGGAGAAGAACAGTGCCCTCGAAAGGCTTGGGCCTGGCGGCTATGGCAGCTGCAAGTCCCTATACCTCCTGGGCAAAAGGAATTGGACATTGTTTGTAAGGCTGTGGATGACAGCTACAATGTGCAGCCAGATACTGTGGCCCCAATCTGGAACCTTCGCGGCGTGCTGAGCAATGCTTGGCACCATGTCCATGTTTGTGTTACCCCATGAGAACATGGAATGAAATCTATACCCCAGAACCATCTCAACCCTTTCCAGGTTCATTCATTGACATCTGTTGCCACAGGGAAACTTATCTCAGTTTCTCTCCACTTATTGGATCACAATCTTGTGCCATGCCTTCCTGAGGCACACATATATACATGTTGCACATTTCCACTCAAGCTCCCTTCCTCCTTTGGTACTATGTTATGTACCCCTCCTGACCTCTGACTCTGTGCCAGGAGGTGAAAGCTGTTGGAGCAAGGGGCTAGAAGTAAGAAAAATAATTCTGGAGACAGACACTATTTTCTCTTTCTACTCCACCTCCACTCCAAGCTTATCACTATTTTCTCTTTCTACTCCACCTCCACTCCAAGCTTATCACCTCTGAAGCCTTAATTTGCTTTTCTTCTTGGATTCTTCAGAGAATGTGGGGGTGGTGGGGTGAGTATGCTTTAAAAAAATTAAGGGTATGTGCTACTCTCTATTGCCTCTCTGGGTTGCTAGGGGGCTGTGAGAAGAGCACAACCCTCTCCCTTTATAGTTCTACTTTTCTAAATGTATCAATAAAGTATTTTAAGATTATGAATCTGGAGCCTCCTGGGCTGGAGAATGAGCGTGCTTTGCAGGAAAGAGAGGTTTCACTGATACTAGGATGTGTAGTGAGACTAGTCCAAAACAAAAGGGTAGGGGAGAAAGCAGGTGCAGTTCAGTCAAGGAATGAGTAGGGCTTCCTTCACTGAGATAACCTGCAGTGCTGCCTTGGTGATTGACCTCTGGATACCCTAAGAAATAGGAGGTAAAATATTGCTATGCTTAGCCATCCCCACCCCACCAGTTTCTTCCTACGCACTTAGCAGGAATGCCTAACAGGTTAAAATCAATATGGTCTTACAAGGGGCAGGGGCAAAACAGCACGAGGAGCTGACTCGGTACGACAAACTGGGTGTCCAATGTGCGCCTATTTTGCAAATTAGATGCAGATGAGGGGGAAGTCATTGAGTTTCGCTGTACACGCTACAGCGCCTTTCAGGCTTGAATCTTTCGGCGCTCGGCTACTCTCCCCTGGCTCCTCTTCCTTCTTTCCCCAGCAGTCTCCCTGGCTTTGGGACGCTCGGTGTTCGGCCTTGCCGCCTGTCGCCTGGTAGTGGGACCGGAAGTTGTTCGGGGGAGGGGGGACGGCTCTGATGGGGGGGGCCTGTTGGGGGGGGCCGGTCCCTCCTCAGGTGAAGCCAGTGATGGAGATGGAGCCGCCGCCACTGAGTACCCGAGTCGCGGCTCCGGCCCAGTTGCCACCGCCTCAGTGACCTCACAACCCCCGCACTGGGCCGCTTGGGCCAGAGTGGGGGAACCCCGCCGCCCCGCCCCCCTCTTCCCCAACACTGTCCCTTCTTCCCCACCCCCCAGCCTGCGCGCGCGCGGAGCCGCCTCAGGTGAGTGAGGGGCGGGGCTTGGGCGAAGTGCGGGGGCGGGGCCTTGGCAGTCAGGGGCGGGGCCTGAGGGACAAGGGCTTGAAGCTAGGGGAGACTAAGGGGCCGGCGGGGAGAAGGCTGTGGGGTACGTTGGGGTCGGAGCGGGCGAAGCAATCCGAGGAGGGTTGACGCGAGGCCCCAAGATGAAAGGAAACTAGCCGGGACCTAGGGTAGGTCCAAAAAAGGCGGGAGACAGGTCAGGGCAGAGGAACAGGCAGGGACTGGCGTACTCGAGTCTCCTACATAGAGTACACCTGGAGGAGAACAGCGAGACAAAGCGAGAGTCCCTGGGCAAAAAGCGAGCGACAGTGACCCCGGGGGTTTAAGTCAAAAAGGTTGGAGAGAAAGACATGGGCCTAGGTAGGCAATCTGGGCGGGAATTAAAGTGGGAGAATCATGTGTTTTGGCAGAAATTTAGGATGGACTGACAAGTACTGTCTGGGTACTGTGTAGGGTGAGAAGTCTAGGGAACCTGGGGAGCAAGTGTGGGAAAGAAGAAATCCACTGCATATGAGCCCTAAGAAAGAAACAACAGAGGAAGAAGCCCTGGGGTGTGAAGTCCATTAAGGAGGGAGTGACTTGGGTAGCTGGCTGCCTGTTTCTTGAATACCAAAACAGCCCTTCATGTAGAGTCTCACATTTTAGATTGTTTTTTTTTTTTTTTTTTTGGTTTCTATGTTGTTTTTAAAAATCATTACTGGTCCTGTCTGGGGACAGCAGAACGTTTAGTGGAACATGAACATTTAAATAAGTTTAGGAAATAAGGTACCCCATTCCCTCCTCCAAGGTCAAGAATTTACTCTGTTTCCAGGAAGATCTGATGCATTATCAACCACTTTGTACTAGTGCTACATAGATCCTTTCACCTCAGTTGCTTCTCTCATAAGCAAAACTACATATCTGGTAGCTGCTGTCTCCCCAGCCTAAGCCTTAAAAGCATCCATGTTGGGCTTGGTATGTCTCTGACACCTCATAAGTTCTTCCAGCTCTAGGTTTTCCATCATATGGCCAAATAGATGACCACTAAGGCCTGGCTGTCTCCCCTTACTGTATTTGCGCACTTGGTGACAAGTTACATATTACGGCCTTAGCAAGCATGAAAAACATGTCTACCTAGAATATTTCCACTTAAGATAACTCAGCTTCTGAGCACAAGGCCAGATAAAACCCCAAATCAGACAATGCTTGAGAGTTTAGTGTCTTGTTTAATAGATTACCAATTGCTAATCCCTCACTTCCCATGGGCCAGCCAGTAGGTCACTGAATCTTGCTTTGTGATGTGTAGGGACGTTAGCCTTTCCCACTAAGAGCCAAAAACCTGTGAATCCAGACTGGTGCATAAGAAGATAAAGTGGCTCCTGAGATAAAAAGTCTTAAAAGAAGACAATAGCTTTACCAGTGGGAAATAGGAAAGGCCTCACTGGAGCTTCTAGGGTGGGCTTCAGGGTGGTGGGAGCTGCCCTTAATTTGGCAGTTTTAGAATTATATCTTATCCTAATCAATAGATGTCGATGTCTCTGTCACCCACTGAGTGCAGCTAGTTCAACTATAGCTTCCCTCTAGGGAATCCCCTTCTTAGTAAAATAAAGGGAAGGAATGTTTCAGAACTTAAGTCCTGATTTTTTTTTTCCCCAGTAAAAATGCCACTGAAAGTTTCTTACTTATTTTCCCATAGTTTGAAATCTGCAACTTGTACTTTCCAGCACAAGAGGAACATCACCCCACCTTTTACCCTACTCCCATCCCAAACATCCACAGAAGAATTGTTTTCTCCTAAATTGGCCATCTGTTTCCCCCAACACAGGCACATATAGCCAAGGAAAAAAGAAATCAGTTATTGTTGGAGGAGTATTTCTGGCCTCATTTCACTCTGTAGGAACAAATATGAGCATGGGACCCTATGGTTGTGGACAGTGCCAGAGGCAGAGGTGCTCCCTTTCTTTATTGCTGGAGAAAGCTCTGAACTCCAGATTATTTGATTTGCCTCCTCTTCTAAGAAGAGTTGTACACTCTGAATTGGAAACAGAGGGACAAGTTCAAGGTTAATCTGGCAAAAGAATCTAAGAAAGGTAGTACTGATATGAGTGGACTGGTCCCCTGGGTCTAGTGTTTACCTTGTGGACTCTGCTGGAATACATATGCTGGAATAGCCCTTGAGCCAAGAGGCCCTTGGTTGAAGGTTTCTACCTTAGAAAGACTTAAAGAGTGTCTAGAATGGCACTTCCCTCAGGCCCATAATCCCTGAAGAGTTATGAGAAGGAGAGGATTGTTTCTTCTTCATCCGTAAACCTTGTATTCTAGTTCAAGAATTTACGGCACCAAGCTGTAGACCCCATACTTGGTCATTTCACAACTCAAATAAGAAGGCAAGGAGGGTGGACCCAAACTTTCCAGTTGGAGCAAGGTTCAACTTTGTGCTTCAGTGAAAATAACCCAGACTGGTAACCTGGGTTCTATCTGTCCTACTTCTGTCTCTAATCAATGGGTGCCTCTGGGCTTAGTTTCTTTTTCTGTTAAGGACCAATAGATTGGAGATCATCTGTCAACTCCAATCCAGCTCCAAGATCCCTCAGGTGCTAGAGCACCCCTGCTCCAGGCCCTCCACAAGAGAGAAGCTTTTCAAATTTGATTGTCAGAGCAAGATTTCTTTTAGCAGAAGAGCCTGAAAACATCTTTCTGGCCCAAACGATATTGATCAGCATTCATTAAAGACTTCTGACTAGGAGTGCCACAGAAGGCAACTGTTTCTGTCCACCTATTGCCTCCTACCCCAATCAGAATAGTTCACTGAAACTTCCATGTAATGTAATTTCAAACTTCCTTGAGAGAGCTAACCTAGTTTGGGGCCTCTTTCACGTCAAAACTGTTTTTTATAAAGCTTAAATTGAGTTCCCCTGCTCTATTTTATTACCCCTGCCCAAACATATAACTGAACATCAATGTCTTTATGGGGCCTTTTTTTTCCTTTTTTTTTTTTTATTAATTAAAAAAAAATTAACAAAACATTTAGAAATCATTCCATTCTACATGTACAATCAGTAATTCTTGATATCATCACATAGTTGCATATTCATCATTTCTTAGTACATTTGCATCGATTTAGAAAAAGAAATAAAAAGACAACAGAATAAGAATTAAAACGTTAATAGAGAGAAAAAAAAACCTATACCTCACATGCAGCTTCATTCAATGTTTTAACATAATTGCATTACAATTAGGTAGTATTGTGCTGTCCATTTCTGAGTTTTTATATCCAGTCCTGTTGTACAGTCTGTATCCCTTCAGCTCCAATTACCCCTTCTCTTTTTTTTTTTTTTTAATTAACGGAAAAAAAGAAATTAACCCAACATTTAGAAATCATACCATTCTACATATGCAATCAGTAATTCTTAACATCATCACATAGATGCATGATCATCGTTTCTTAGTACATTTGCATCAGTTTAGAAGAACTAGCAACACAACCGAAAAAGATATAGAATGTTAATATAGAGAAAAAATAAAAGTAATAATAGTAAAAACAAAACAAAACAAAACAAGAACCTATAGCTCAGATGCAGCTTCATTCAGTGTTTTAACATGATTACTTTACAATTAGGTATTATTGTGCTGTCCATTTTTGAGTTTTTGTATCTAGTCCTGTTGCACAGTCTGTATCCCTTCAGCTCCAATTGTTTATGGGGCCTTTTTATAAACAAAGGGCTTATATACCCAGAGGTATACCCAAAAAAACCCATTAAGTATCTCATGTGCACCACACTTTGTGATTTAAAGTGTTTAATTTGCCAATTTCCTCAGTTCCATAATTCAGTCCTGAAATGAAAGACGGAAGGGAAAGGATTATTTCTCCTTCCATCCATAAACCTTAGCCTTTTCTTTCTTCTGCAGTCTGCATGGGGAGGACAGGGAAATGCAAACAACAAGAGAAAAGTTGCATCCATCTGAGATCTAAAAGGAGACAATGAGGTGCTTATTTTCCCACTGCTCAGTTGTTGCAGTCTTTCTAGTTCTTACCCCTTCTTATTTTAGAGACTGGCCATTCCTAGGATGACCTGGGAATTCCTCCCCTCTGCACTGCTCCCCAAGTACTTGGATAATGAAGCTGAGCTGTTTCGTCTGTGTTGCATGTAGACAGAAGGTCACCATCTACAGCCTGGTGAAAAAATGAGTCAGACCTTTCCGCTGTAAAGACAGACACATAAGAAAAGGTTGGTCGGTTTCCTTTAGAGGGCATTAGGTTGATCCTAAAGATCACTTCAGAGAGGCAAATTGCCATTTCATGGAAAGTGATGTGCCACCAGGTTGCATACTGCCAAATTCCACCTCTTTTCCCAGCCCTTTACCCTTTCTCCCTCTCCATTCTGTAAAGCCCTGATGGCCAGCAGAGCCAGTTTAGTGATTCCAACATGGTTTTGCTCAGATTTCATTCTGTTCTAGAAGGCAGAAACAGGAGAGGGATGATGCCCTGGGCATGTTCTACTTGTAATACCTGAACTACTCAAATGCAACAAGGGAGAAAGTTCTGTCTTGCTAATGATCGCTGGGCCCCACCCTTGGAACCCAGGTTCCAAAGGAGATCAGCATAAAATTTCCCATCTCTCCCTGTTGCAATTTGGGAATAATGATCCAAAGGTCAGCATGGATCCTTCCACTCTCTCTTCCTCCTCTCCCTTTCCCCTATAGCATTCTCCTCACCACTCTTCTACCCACTAGGCCACATTGAGTGTGACTTAAATTCCAAATTTATATTGTCCCTGGTTTACATGAGATTCTTTGGAGGATCTGAAGAGTTTTAATTATTTGTCATGTCCATCTTATTCAGGCTTTCAGAGCCACTCTGTAGAGAAAACTTGATTTTCTGTCATTTTTGTCACCAGTAGTTAGAGCTGTGGGAATTCTTTTGTGGAGATGGGGAGGATGGTAGTTGATGCCTGACCTACCCTTGGCCTTGGAAATAAGGCCCTGTGTTGGTCCTTACCCACTTCCTGTCAGGGAGTTTGGTGGGAAATCTTCCATCTAGAATGGATGGTTATTCCTGACCATTCCTGTTCAGATATGATGTTGTGTTGGTGGGAGAAAGCCAGGGGCCTGGAGAACTCTTATTATTTTGCCAAGTAGATTCAAAAGAACAAGGGAGAATATCTTTTTTTCAAAGGTTACAATGACTAACCTTTCCTCACTCCTCACAGAGATACTTCTTTTTGAATGAGGAGACTATTTCTGATTGCTTTGTTTTCAGCTCATTGAGCAGAATTTACAGTACATATGTGCCTGCTTCATCATTGAATGATGTTTATGCTGCTATAAAGCCAGTTTCCTTCCAAGATCTTGGAGCCAAACCTGTCTTGTGTAACTAATTTCTCACTCCTTATACCTCCCTCACCCCTGGTGTTTGTCTCTCCAATTAGCACTGCCTAATTTGACCCACTTCTAAGGAGACACTAAGATCTGCCTGCCTGGCCATAGGGGGAGGATGTACTTTGTGGTGAGGCGGGGTGGGGAGGGAGTGGAAAGGTTGGGAGGGACCGGCTGCCTGGAGACTTGAGCAAAGAGTGGAGTACATCTATGGATTTGCTCCTGGCATTCAGGATGCCAGCACTGGAAATATCAGAGTCTCAATCACCTGTCACTTCCAAGGTCACCAACTTGGCACTTAGGCCAGGTGGAGGCAGCTAAAGACTGATTGTGCCCAAGATGTGTCACAGAGCACCTGTTAAAAGCAATTAAGAAACAGCGAGCTCAGTTTACTGCTCAGAACAAAGTCCAGCTCAGAAAACAACTCCTTCAAATCCTTCTGGAAATCGTTTTGGGGCCATCTGGGCAAGAGCCAAGAATGAGATGCACTTCCTGAGGCTGTGCTAGCTGAACATTATACTTCAACTGCTCTGTCACCTAGTGCTTGTCTAGTTCCTGGCTCACACTCATACACTCACATGCACACACAGAGACACATGCAACTACATTAGCACATTTCTCCCCATAAAGCCAGTTCAACTGTTCTTCCTTTTTAAGTAACAACCCCCACTGTCACAGGGATCACACTAAAGGAAAATATGCCTTAAGTGATGTTAGAACCAGGGAAAAGCCAGATCCATGAAGGCCTTGAGTAGCCTGCCTTTTGAAAGGAAACAGTATGGTTTATAGAAAGAGCACACCTCAGAGAGGCAGAAAATTTGTGCTCTTTTTCTTGTTCCAGTCATACCATGAGCCTTAGGACAAGTCACTTAACTGCCCTGAGCCTCAGTTTCTCCAAGCAAAAATGGGGGAAATCCTACTCAACCTTGTCTCTCCTGTGTGTGTATATAAAAGGAAGTTATGTTTGTGGCACTTAGAGCTTCCAAGTACTTTTGAAAAATCCCAAAGGGCAGTTGCAGGGCTAATGATTTGGAAGTGAAAGGGGCCCCTTGAGTATGAGAATGCCCTTCCTCATCTTTGGATATCTGACCACTTCAAGTTTTGTGGCTAGTTCCAGAGGGCATGAGTTCTCTAACCACAGCTCTGTGGACTTGTGCACTTCTAATCATTGTCCCTAAGGGAACTTTTAAGGAACTACTTATTATTGTGGCTTGGTCTAACAGTCTGGTCCCAAAGCTCAGTCCATTACAGGGAGGATGTTAAGAAAAGAGGAGTTGAAAATAAACTTAGGGAATTTTTCCCGCATATCTAGGCTTTCTAGAGATATAAGGTGGAGACCTTATCTCTCCATACCAAATAAGAAAAACAGGGAAATGGATACTATTCTCAGTGTACCTTGCCCCAGCCCTCTCATTAGCTCTCTCTCTCTCCATATAGTATTGCAACCAAACCAAATTTTCATCCATCTGTGTCATTAAGATCCTTCAGAGATCAAGAATTTCAGTGACAGCCCAAGCTGTTCCCTTGTCCCACCCTTGCTTCCTACAATCTGCATCTGGGGTATTTATTTGTCATTAGATGAGTGGTGAAAGCAATTTTGGATGTATATTAATTTCCACCAAATAAATGTTTTTCCTCCTCCTACAGGCTCTTAAGGAGATAATTCATTGCAACAAATTATCAGTTTTAATTGTTCTCAGTTCTTGATTGTTTATACTCTACTGCCAATTACTGTTTGCCTTTCCTCAAATTAACCTATGTTTTAAATTCAGACTCACCCCCACCCTTCTTAAAAAATAAATACAGCAAAGTTATTGATAAGGGGGCAGCTGCTTAAAGGTTTGATTTGTTTATCACATCTTCAGTGGAAGACCCGTCACTGAATCCTGAGGTAGGCTTGCTTTCTTCCATCTTCTATTTTCCTGTCACCCTTCCTCCCCCAACACACACCCCCAAAAAAGAATTTCTTGAATGAATATATCTGATTTCTTCCTCTTATCACTACCCCCTACTCTCTCTTTTTTTTTTTTGCATGGGCAGGCACCGAGAATTGAACCCAGGTCTCTGGCATGGCAGGAGAGAACTCTGTTACTGTGCCACCATGGCCCACCCACTACCCCCTACTCTTTTTTTAATTAAAAAAATTTTTTTTTATTAATTAAAAAATATATATAACAACAAACAAAAACATTCTTAACATATGATCATTCCGTTCTACATATGTAATCAGTAATTCACAATATCACATAGTTGCATATCATTATCATTTTTTAGAATATTTGCATCAATTCAGAAAAAGAAATAAAGACAACAGAAAAAAATTCATATATAACATACCGCTTACTCCTCCCTTTCACTGATCACTAGCATTTCAATCTACTAAATTTATTTTAACATTTGTTCCCCCATTATTTATTGTTATTCCGTATGTTTTACTCGTCTGTTGATAAGATAGATAAAAGGAGCATCAGACACAACGTTTTCACAATCACACAGTCACACTGTGAAAGTTATATCAATATACAATCATCTTCAAGAAACATGGGTACTGGAACACAGCTTTACATTTTCAGGCAGTTCCCTCCAGCTTCTCCATTACATCTGGACTAACAAGGTGATATCTATTTAATGCGTAAGAATAACCTCCAGGATAACCTCTCTGTTTGGAATCTCTTAGCCATTGACACTTTATTTTGTCTCATTTCACTCTTTCCCCTATTGGACAAGAAGGTCTTCTCAATCCCTTGATGCTGAGTCCCAGCTTTTCTAGGATTTCTGTCCCACATTGCCAGTAAGGTCCTCACCCCTGGGAGTCATGTCCCACATAGACGGGGGAGGGTGGTGAGCTTGCTTGCTGTGTTGGCTGGAGAGAGAGGCCACATCTGAGCAACAAAAGAGGTTCCCTTGGACTCTTAAGCCTAATTTTAAGTAGGCTTAGCCTATCCTTTGTGGGGTTAAATTTCATATGAACAAACCCCAAGATTGGACTACTCTCTACTCTTAACTGAGGCATAGAGATCCTCATTGAGGGCTGTTTCTTTGCCCTATGAGGACTGAAGTGTAACATGTAGCAATAACTCCACCTTCAAGAAGAGAATTTACTCTTAAGAGAATGCAAAACACACACACACACACACACAACACAAACAGGACCTCTCTGGAAAAAGATAGCGTTTCTACCCCAAAAGCTGGAGAAGCCTGCAGAAGTTGTGGGTTAGAGGAAAACTTGGCGTTGTAAATCAAGGTCTTTCTCATCAGGTTTGACAGACTTTAGGACAGACTCAGATTAAGCTTACATGATCCTCTAGGTTTCTTACTAACTCAAAAGTATCAGAAAGAACACCCCCCACTTTCACATATTACATACACACACACTCACCTGCCTTCCCACATGTAGCTTCTAATACCAGCTGTTTTTTCTTTCAGCAGAGTCTCTTTTAAGATGGACATGGAAGACTGCAATGGCCGCTCCTATATGTCTGGTATGCCCTCTCATGTTCTGTTTTGTAAGGGGCTGGAAGCAGATACTCTTATGTGGAATAGGGCAGGGAGCCTTCAGCCTAGACATAAGACCTCTAAATGCCCTTGTCACAGAACTCATACTCATGCTTGGTAGTGCACATTTATTTTTGTGACTTTACATTACCTAAATAGTGATTCTCTTCACCAGACTTCATATGGGATAGGGTAGAGAGAAGGGAATAGGAGGGAAGTATGAGTGGAGACCATTAGCAAGAGGAAGGATATGAAGCAAATAGAAGGAAGAAGTTGTTTCTTTTCCTGGCTCTGAGGCTTCCAGCCAAAAATAAAATTCTCTCCAGGTAGAGAGCAGAGGAGGGTTTCAGACCTCAACGGCCAGCAGGAGGCATGTGGTATGTAAATGAATGAAGTGGGTTGGGGTCATAAGCAGAAGAGATCATTGAACTTGACAGCACATGCCCCACCTGAAGGATCAGGAGCTGTTTGGCTTCCACTAACCTTGCCGTGCATTAATGTGCAGACAGTGCAGCCCAAACTTCCTATTTTTCAAGAGAAGTCAGAAACCTAGATTTTTATATGAAATTTCCCTATTTTAGAATAATGACCCAATATGTTTTAAAGTATACCATTTTATCTATGAGCTGAATTTAGTCAGTGGGCCACCAAGTTTAAAGCCTTTGAAGTAGGGATATAAAGCCCAATTCTCATTCCTCCCAATCCTTTTCCACAGTATTAATATGTTAAAGCTTTTCACACCTGCCAGGTACTCTTACTAAGGCAGAATAGATCTTTACTTATAGTATGAATGACTTTTAGAGAAGTGAAAGTATTCAGTAGCCTTTCAAAGTTTAACAAAGTGAAAATAAATTAAGAAATTCATTTTGCTCCCTCTCTGAGAATGTAGGAAAGAGCTGCAGTCAGAGTTTGTCTATGGATTGGAAGGAATCATTTTTGGACTATTAGAATGTCAGGACAGTGAGTGATTAAGAGGTAAGGGGGAAAAAAAGAGGTAAGAGAAGACAGTATTGGGTTTTGGGTTTTGATATGATGAGTCTCCCCATTAGAAATTTTTAAGCAACATTGTGGAAATTATGTATGCTTCATTTTTTACTTTAATGTGGGACCAATGGAGGAATTTTTAGCATGAGCTAAAGAAGATAGCAAAATGGATCGGACACACGAGGGTCCTTGGCAATACTGAGGTAATATAAGATGCGATATTGAATCTGATTCCTTTCTCATTTAAGAAGGGAAGGGCTTGGAATGGGTAAAGTCATCTGATAGCTGGCATGTGTTGGACAGAATAAGAATCAGGTTGACTGATTTAATTGAAAGAGATTTTATCAAAACTAAACTCATGGCCAAATCTCCTACCTCCTCCTTGGTTAAGCTTGGAGTTTCTGGTCCTTCAGGAAACCGCTATTGAACAATGGCTGCACTCAGGACCCTACTTTAGTTTTGGGAACACTCAAATGGATAAGTAGACTAGGAAGGTAGCTGGGAAGTATATCCCATGGACCTTTTTTCAGCTGTATTTCTGGAGAATGTTGGATACATTCTCCAATGTCAGATACATTTCCTCCAATGAGGAAAGCTTTCAAGGGTGTTTGCTTCACTGTGCTATGAAACCAAGCTTTCCCTGCTTTGTAGCAGGTTGGCATGTGTCTTTTAGATAAGAACAGACCTCTGATCAGGACAGATTTTGAATGAAAGGAAAGGCCAGAAACCACCTCATCTGTACTTTGAGAATTCTAGGTATCAGCAGCTCTCTTGAGAAGGAAAAGGGGAAATCAAGGGAGGGCTGACATTAGCTCTGAAAAGTATCCCCTGCAGCACTGGGGATAGCTAAAACAATACACTTGAGGGATATCTAAGAGCCCATCACTGACCTATTTCTTCTGGGTTAATATGGAAGCAGGGGCAAAGGCTGCAGTTCACAACCTTCCTAAAGGACCCTTCAGAGGCATTCACAGCTCTTCTGCCTCCAAGCCAGGTTAACCTTCCTGGCAACTTAATGAAGAGGGTATCTCTCCCATTCTTCAAAGAGACTTTATCACCTTACCAAACCTGATTCAAAAAGTCCAAGCTTTCGCCCCCTATTTCTTTCTAAAGGGACAGATCATTCCTGGGAGAGAGGTGGGCATTAATTTACCACATAGATTCTCTCCCCACCCTGATTCCCTGTCTTTTAATAGAAACTGAGTTGTTCAAACCCAGCTTACGCAATTAATTGAGTAGTCCTTCCCCTTTTTGTGGGACTGTGAAATGTTTAAGGGAACCTAGTAAAAAGGGATCCAGGAGTACACAGCCCAAAGTTGCATGGCCCCTCCCACCCCTTAATTCTTAGAATTAGAAAATCTAGTCTTCCAAAGTAGGTCACACGTCAATGAGCAGCTCTTCTGGAAGAGAAGGGAGCAGAGGCCTTGTCCTGATAGAAGGCAGATTCATCCAGGGCTGCTGGCTGCTAGGGCCCCAGGGACACCGGAGGGAAGGGGAGATGGGGAGGCTGTTTTTGCCTGAGATGTGAAAGGCTTAGGGCCATAGAGCACACTAGCCTGAGACCAGACTATGTTGGGAAGGAGGGGGTGCTCAGTCCCCAGGTCTAGAGAGCAACCTCCCTCCTGGAGGAGGAGGGAAGGAGGGAATAAGAGTGCCTGAGTTTTGGTGGGGGTGGGGCTTTCTTCCGATCTGGGAGCCTTGAAGCTTCTTGTGTCCTAGGTCCCATGACCTCTGGGGCCTTGGCTTCCCCAGCTGGCAGAGGATTGGGCCTTCCCTGGGGGCTCCCGCCCTTTCTTCCTCCCACCCCGCAGGCCTATCCATCTCTCTCTCTCTCTCTCTTCTGCACACACTCTTGCCTCTCTCAAGCATTTGTTGTGCTGTTCCTCTTTGTCTGCTGGGCACGAGGGCAATGGCATCCGCCTCCCCCTCCCAGTGCACATTCCCCACCCCCACCCTTCTCTGGCTTGGGAAAGGGATGCTGTAGCCTAGCATCTAGCCCCCCTCCCCATACACACATATACAGTCTCTCCAGCCCCCTCCTCAAGCACATCCAAGCGCCGCGCGCGCTCTCTCTCTTAAACACACTCACACACACACTCACTCACATATACCCTGGGCTGAGCTCTCCTTGCTGGCTGCAGCCGTGGGCCCCTGCTCACCGTGCCGCTGCTGCTGCCTGCGAAATGACGGCGGTTCCCCTCACTTCCAGGAATCTACGCTTCCTGGAAGGTGAGTGGCTGGGCTCACCCCTGCCTGCCACCGAGACGCAGACATGCACACACCACCCGCACTCCCTCGCCGTTTCCAAGGCGGCGGCCGCGCTCGCACCCCAGGGTCTCACCGGCAAGGGAAGGATAATGTAAGTTCAGGCAGGAGGCGGCTAGTGGAGGGGGGTTGGGGGTGCTGGGGCTAGGGAGCCAATTCAGTAACAACTCCCAAGCCTGAGGAGAGGGAGAGGATGGGGGCTGTGTGTATGTATATGTGTATGTGTGTGTAGCGGGGGAGGGGGCGTTCCTCCTTACACTTGTGGAGGATGGGAAAGGTGTTTAGCGTTGCTAAGCAAAGACGGTGACTTGGGCAGTGGGAGCTGGTGGTGACATCTTGATTAGGCCTTGGGGACAGATGCAGAGCTGCCTGGGGTAAAATGTGGAGACAGGCCTGGGTGGGCATGGGGAGTAGAGAGAATCAAGGTAGGGAAGAAGAGCCTTGGCAAGAGATGCCTCAGCCTGGAACAGAAATCTGATGGGCCACAGCTTCCTCCCTACAATAGAGCTGGAGATGGGTGTCTTTCTTTGCTCCTGAAACCACTGTTCCCAGCCAGCAGGCTAGCATCCTGCCACTCTAGAACCCATGGTCCAGTAAGGGAAAGCAGTTAGGGTGTTGGAATGTGGAGGTATAGGGCTTTCTCCAACCTTATGGCTATTCCCTACAGGTAGCCACTCTTTGAAAGGATTGAGGGGATCAAGGAAGGACCACTAGACCAGAGGTCTAGTCTCCTTCAATATGTGAAACACATTTAGCCTATGGAATGTTTCCCTAGTTCTTTCTCCCCACTCCTGCCTTTCTGCCCTTTACCTACCTCCCAGTGTCCCTGATGTGAACCTCATGATTTGGCTTTGCTCTCTGGCGGGGCTTGGCCAATCTATGATGACTTTGATAAAAAAAATTCCTCTGACTGAGCACAACCTTAATTCTTGGATTTGATAGTCTGGGATTTCTTGGAAGAACCAAACATTTGAAATTCCCTCACTGCGGTTTCTGGGGCTGTGAGAAGGACTGCTGAACTTCCTAAATCTGCCTCTAGTTCCCTTTATCCTCTGGCTATGACTCAAAATCCCTGGAGCCCCAGAAAGATTTTCTGATCCCTGAAACTGATTAGTTTTTTTATTTATTAGTCCCATAAAAGTACACTTGAGCCTGTTTTTCCTTTTACCTTTATCCTAGAGAGGGCAACAACATCAAAGAGTCCCTTGAACTACTCGTGTAATTCTGGAGGCACACACCTGCTCTTCCTCCTATTTCCGGGCCTTAATAGGGAGAGCCACGAAGGATATTTTCCCCTTTATGTCCTGAAATATCCCTTTAAAGATATTATCCTCATATTGCAAGCCCATGCCCCAAGAGGCAACATCAGCCTACTAGGCTAGGACCAGCAGTGGATTTCCAGCAAGCTCACTAATCCTTTTAGGGTCAAGGACTCAGCTCCAGGGCCCAGAACACTGTTCTTCCCACATTACTAACCTCAAGTGATTTAGGGCAAGTCAGCACTAATGTTTGAAAAGGAATGAGAAGAAACTCTTTTCAGCCCTTCTAATCTTGTAAGCTCTACACTCAATTGAAAGGACATATTTTTAAACTGGGTCTGAATGTATAGATCTCAGCCCACAAGTAAGGTGCTCGCTTCATGATGCATGTGTGGTTCTGATTTCAGGCAACTTTTTTAGACATCATGGCTCATCTAAAGAGCCCCAGTTGGGGAAACTGACTTTCAAACCATATGGTTTTATCTATGGATAATGAACAAATTTCCTCAGGCTTTGATGAGATAGAATGGGGGAAATGGGACTTCTAGGAGAGGATATGAATGGGAAATGGTCCCAAAGACCTGAGTGGTTGTTTTCTTCCCACTGACCAAAGCTGGAGAGGTATCCCTCAGGAGGGTGTGTTCCGGATTTCTTGCCTCAGGCCCAAGACTCCAACCATTTTATAATGGAATCTTTATTTTGTGAAAGTAAGTATGTGCATAGTTGGGCAAATTGGGTAAAGTACTAATAGGTGGATGTTAGGATGAATTTTAGGATTTGTCTCTCTCTCTCTTACTCTATTCCATATTTAGGCCTGTGTGTACACATCCATGCATGTTCATATTAGGACATGATGCATAAAGCTCTTGGTATGTTTATATCAGTAGATATTCTTTTTATGTTTATTTACATATGTGATATATTTTTTTTATATGTGTGTGTTTACATGTATTTTTATTTCACCTATATTTATGCAGAAGATTTGGGAGGAGGGATTTTTTTTAAAAGACATGATTCATATCTTCAGGTATGTTATCTGATTTTTAAAAACATACATGAAACTCTAAAAAAGCATTTTAAAAAAGCAATTTGTCAAAAAATCAAAATGAATATATTGAGAATAAACTGATTATATAACTGTCAAGGGAACTTCAAGTAGTAAATGTGTGACCAGAATCAGGTCACATAGGAGATTTTCTGGAGTAGTCACCTTTTTACTGAATTTATTAAGTCTTATTGGGCCTATCTTTTTCCTTCCAAGATAGAGACTCCCAACTGATTGTGTACATAGTGGTTAAAAACATGGTTACTTATGTCTGCAATCAGGTACTAGTTCCACCACTCCCACTTACATGATCTTAGGCAAGGAACATAACCTCTTTTGTGCCAGAGTTTCCTATCTGTAAAATTAAGATAATTTTAGCACCTACTTCATAGGGTTGTTGTGAAGATTAAAGGCAATACTTCATTTAAAAGTGCATAAAACAATGCCTGGCACATAGTAAGCATTCAACTAATGTTAGCTGCTATCGTTATTATTACTATTATGATTAGCTTCAGGGACAATTCCAGCTGCCCTTTCTGCAGATCCTGAACCTGGTATTGGGGGCTCTGGAGAGGAACAGTAGGGAAGAACGTCTGTCCTGAACTGCATCCCTCCTGAGGCCCCTATTTTCCTCGCCGCCCTGCCTGCCCAGCCCCAGTCCTGCTTCCTGTGGACATCAGGCAGTGATGCTGTTCCCCTCAGGCCTAGATAAAAGGTAGGGTGGGCAAGGCCCAGACACTGAGCTCACGGATCTCAGCACCAGTCACCCAGGCTGGCAGGGGCATAAGGTATGGTGCCCTGTATAACAACATTGACTTGAACATCGCTATAAAATAAATGTGGAATTGAAATGAATTTTTAAAACCTGAGGCAGTAGACAGTAGATGGTTCCAGCTCAGCTTCACCTGCCTTCTTGTTCTTTCCTCCAAGGTAGCGGGGACTCATCTCTGGAGAAGGAGTTCCTTGGGGCCCCAGTGGGGCCCTCAGTGAGCACCCCCAACAGCCAGCACTCTTCTCCCAGCCGCTCACTTAGTGGTAAGTCCAATCTCCTATCTGCTTCTGGTACTAGCAACCCCCATTTGCTTTTGGCCCTCGATTCACCTTCCATTGGCAATCATTTTCCCATTATTGCCTCACTCTGGTTTCCCACTCAAAGTCTCTAAAAGCACTGAGGAGGTCAGGGTCTGGCTTCTGAAAGGAATCTGGATGGTCATTGCCAGATTAAGATGGAATTAAAAGAGGTCTAGGTGGAATTAAGGTAGAAGCTTCAAAGAGAAAGTGTGGACTTGGAGAAACAGGTAGATAGACATGGTCATTAGCTGAAGCTATACAGGAAATAGAGATTAGAAAGACATCCCCCCCACACCCCAATGGCGACCACCATTCTTCTTCCCAAACAGGGTCCCCGTGACTGCCCCTCCCCAGCTGGCCCTAGATCTGTGACATTCTCTAAATGATTGAAATAGCCAGGAATGTAGGTCAGAGCTAGAGCCAAAGCCTTCTCTTCAATGACTCCTCTCTCCTTTACCACCCCCTGGAATTTCATGGAAGGGGATAGAGGGGTTCAGTCTTCTGGGGGTGGAGGATAATGTGAACCAAATCTGTCTCTCAGGTTTGCTCTCTATAGCTTGTCCTTTCAGTCTTCCTAGGACTGTTTTCCCACCACTGTTACTTGCTGGCTTCCTGCCCAGGGCCAAGCCAGACTTCTTTCTCAATGACAGTCAAGTGAGGAGAAAGTTCCTCTTAGCCTCCACCTCTTTCCAGTTACAGAAGATATCCTCTGTACTCCAACTTTTTTTCTCCTGAAGTCTGTTTGTCTAGCAGGTGGGAGAGAAGGACAACGTTGTTTCAGGTCCTAGCAGGACCATAATATCCCCACCTGGGATACTAGGGTGTTGGCCCTTTTAAGGCCCAGATGTCTAAGGTCCTGAAGATAGGGTCTTGGACTTCAGGAGTGTTGTTCTTTCCTGGAGACAAGTTCCTCTCTTTGTCTGTCTCTCTCCTAAACTCCATTCTGCTCTCTAGCCAACTCCATCAAGGTGGAGATGTACAGCGATGAGGAGTCGAGCAGACTGCTGGGGCCAGATGAGCGGCTCCTGGATAAGGATGACAGTGTGATTGTAGAAGACTCATTGTCCGAGCCCCTGGGCTACTGTGATGGGAGTGGCCCAGAGCCTCACTCCCCTGGTGGCATCCGGTTGCCCAATGGCAAGCTCAAGTGTGATGTCTGTGGCATGGTCTGTATTGGGCCCAACGTGCTCATGGTGCACAAGCGCAGCCACACTGGTGAGTAAGCCAAAAGGGTTCAGGGAGGAGCTCCTGGGGTGTGGTTTCAGAGGCTGTGCTGGGGCAATTTGTAAGCTAGTAAAAGGGCTAGAGGAGGCTATGCTGGGAGTGTGGTAGCCTTCAAAAGGGAAGAGTCTCTCCCAGCACATTTTCCAGCTGATAAAAAATGGGGGTGGGATGGTAGAACTTGGATTCTCCTTGATACCTGTACTTCCCTGACACTTTCTTCAGGTTTTATGAAGAAATGCTGTTAACTTTTTTCCTTAGGACACAGGGGAGGGGAAAGTGTTGTGGCCTCAAGAAGGATACCTTAGTCCACAGGAATAGGGCTCCTAGGTTTTGTTTGGACCATCCCATCTTATATAAAAAAAAAGAAATGGAAAATAGAAGCCTCTTCCTAGCTTCCCCAGGCTTTGGGCTTCTGGGGCAGAGTGGACTCTGTAGGGCTCAGTTTTTGGTAACAGTCTTTTGGCCTAGTGTTTCAGGCCTGGTGCCCCTCTCCCTACCACTCACTTCTATAATCCATGCCTTCCAAGGGTAAGACTGTCTCCAGGGATCTTTATAAAGCAGGATTTGTGTATGTGATACAGCCATGCCCCTCAGAAATGTGTTCTGAGCATCTACCCTTGAGCGGGGTGGGATAGAGGGTGGGGACTAGATTCAACCTCAAAGTTTCTCATGCCCAGTTTCTCAGGTCCAGTCTTTCACTTGCAGGCGAAAGGCCCTTCCACTGCAACCAGTGTGGTGCCTCTTTTACTCAGAAGGGGAACCTGCTGCGTCATATCAAGCTGCACTCTGGGGAGAAGCCCTTCAAATGCCCTTTTTGCAACTATGCCTGCCGCCGGCGTGATGCACTCACTGGTCATCTCCGCACACACTCAGGTCAGTGACCTGCCAGAGGGAGAGGTGGGAGGGAAGAGGTGAGGCCCCAGTATACCTAGTAAATTGAGCTCAGCAGCTTCTCTTATATTTGGAGAGTTACAGTGTCTGTCATTGAGGAGGGGAGAGCACTTATAGAGCAGTAAGGCCCTGCCTCTTTAATCCCACCCCTGGGCAACAGGGCCCATTGGGGAGTTTGGGGGACTCTTTGATAGGGATTTTATACTGCCACAATCTGTGACATGGAGCAAAAAACCATGGGCAATGGTCTTGCCTCTTAACAGTCACCCTCCCTTAATTTTTGTTTTTTAAAGTTCACACTGATGTCACAAAAAAATAAAGTTCACGCTGATGCCAGAGCCATCTGTGCTCCATTACCATCCACTTGTAAGAGCCAGGGGAAACCCCTCCTCCCACTCCCATCTGTTCCAGGACCCACACCTGCCACTATCTTTATCCTATCCCTGCCCCCAACATCAGAAGTCTCAAGTAACCAGTCTGTTTTCTTCTTTACTTCCCACTGGTTCCCTATAAATATCCATGGTCCTCCCAAGCTGTGGAAGAAAGGGAGTCTGGGACCTCAGAATAACAAAAGAGTATCCCCATTTCTGTTCCCTATAGCAAGAGGTTGTCACTTTCCCAGAGGCAAAAGCAAATCAAGAAGTTGCCTGGAGGTCAGTGGTTGGAACAGTGTCAGAGAGCTGGATTAACAAGGTTTTTCAGCCCAGCCAAGACCGTTGATCAATATGTGTCTGAATAAGTGGACATATAGCACTTTTCAGTCATTTTACTGAGTTTTAAACTTTTGGCTTGGACTTGGGAAGAGGCCAGAAGCTAAGTTGGCAGGAAGGAGGAAGACCAATATTGGGAAAAGGCAGGAATAAGGGAGAGAGTCTGTCCTTGGAAATTTTCCTTGCTATGTTTCTCTTTTCTTAAACTCTCCTGGGCCTGCATTTAAAGGGAAAGAGCAATCACCTCACCACCCTCTACTTTCTCCAGCTACCTACCTTCTTCCAGGTTCTCTCACCTAGAAGCTGGGATCTCTTGATATGTATGTGAAGAACCAGGGAGAGACCATCATTGAGCCATGCTTTATAATCTACAAAGCATTTCAAATACTTGTGTCTCTTCATGTGAGCCTCATAACAACTCCAAGGTAGATGTTGTTATCTCCATTTTACTGACAAGGAAACAAGACAAAAAGGAAAGAAAGAAAGTTTGCTGGTCACATAGCTATCTTGTGGTGATGCTGGAACCCAGTCCAGGTCCAGTGCCAAAGATAGATGTTCTTTCTCCTCAGAAGAGGGGCGGCTCCCCCTGCTGTTTTGGGACATGGATGGTTTGGCCCCTAGAATTCTTATCAATAGCAAGGTGAGGCGGTAGATATTGGATGTTGTTCTCTAGACTATTAGGGACAGAAGCAGACACAGATATACTGTTGGGTTCCATCTCTGTGAAATTCTATTACAATCACACTATAAAAAAAGGGGTTGGAGAATCATTCCTCTAACAGATGTTAAGCCATTTCCCCAGGGAATTAGGTAAATTCCCCAAGGGTCTTTGGCCGAGGAGACCATGGCATTCATCTCATTCCCAAAATACTAGGGTTTACAGAGCAAGAGCAAAATGGCAATAGATTGATTCAGTCAAGATTCAGTTTAGGCATATGGTGCGGGTGGGTAGTAATTACCAGTCTCCTGGAGATATCGTTTCCTGTCTCCCTCTCAGTAGTAGCAAGACACATAAAATATACAATACCTTGTTTCTCTTCACTTTTATATCTCTTCTTGCAAATATAATCTCTTAAGAGTTGTCTTTAAAGGAAATGTCAGTCTCAGTTTTCCCTTTTTTTTTCTTTAATAGAAATGAAATCTTCATTTAAAAAAAATTTTTTTTAAACATAACAACATACAAACATGAATATTCTTACCACGTGATCATTCCATTCTTGGAATATAATCAGTAACTCACAATATCATCACATAGTTGTATATTCATCACCATGATCATTTCTTAGAACATTTGCATCAATTCTGAAAAAGAAATAAAAAGAAAAAAGAAAAAAACTCATACATACCATACCCCTTACCCCTCCCTCTCACTGACTGCTAGTATTTCCATCAACCCTATTTTTTTCCCTATTTTTTTTTCTATACCCCTTACCACTCCCTTTCATTGATCACTAGCATTTCAAGCTACTAAATTTATTTTAAAAATTGTTCCCCCTATTTATTTATTTTTAATCCATATGCTTTACTTATCTGCCCATACCATAGATAAAAGGAGCATCAGACACAAGGTTTTCACAATCACACAGTCACATTGTGAAAGCTATATCATTATACAATCATCTTCTAGAAACATGGCTACTGGAACACAGCTCTATATTTTCAGACATTTTGCTCCGGCCTCTCCAATATACCTTAACTAAAAAGGTGATATCTATATAATGCGTAAGAATAACCTCCAGGATAACCTCTCGACTCTGAAATCTCTCAGCCATTGTCACTTTATTTTGTCTCATTTCTCTCTTCCCCCTTTTGGTCGAGAAGTTTTCCTCAATCCCTTGATGCTGAGTTCCAGCTCATTCTAGGATTTCCATCCCATGATGCCAGGAAGGTTTACACCCCTGGGAGTTACGTCACACGTTTTTATTAAAAAAAGAAAAAAAAAAGTTGACATTCTCTTCCTTTGACTCTTCCTTTATTTTCCTCTCTGTTCTTTTATACCTTTCTCATAATTTCTCTATCAGTGAAGGTTTCTCTGGGGATCTCTTAGTATCTCAGTGTAGAGAGAGAGAAAATAAGTAGTAAGACCCAGGTTAGGGATGGAGATCTGCCCCTCCCCAAGTTGGTAGATCTGAGGGTTCTTATTTCTGTCACCTCAGCTCACCAATTTCCCCTAAACCAAAGCAAATAGTTCATGAGCAAAGCATCCCCTTGTCTGATAAACAGCACTTAAACCCTTCTGCCCCCTGGAAAGGTTAAACCACAGCCTGGGCCCCAGACTCTGTTATCCTGGGGTAGGGCCAGCCTACTTGCCAGGGATGATCATCCTATAAAGTCCCTGAGTCCTCCCTTCTTTTGAGCAGTAGCTTGGACATCTTGAGGCCCACCAGTCCAAAGCTATATGTCCTGGGATCCCCTCTCTCTTCCCATAGATGCACATTGTCCCTATTCTCCAAATCTGGATCATCTGTCCATGGTTGCAGCTAAAGTTGGGGAATGGAAGGCAAGAAGAATTCAATTTAGCAACATCCCCTTCTCCGCATGCCATTTGTTTCCAGATGATTTGGGTGACCCAGGGCACAGGAGAAGTAACTCTGAAGTCATTTCTCTCCTCTCTCCACCGTAGTCTCCTCCCCCACAGTGGGCAAGCCCTACAAGTGTAACTACTGTGGCCGGAGCTACAAACAACAGAGTACCCTGGAGGAGCACAAGGAACGATGCCACAACTACCTACAGAGTCTCAGCACTGAAGCCCAAGCTCTGGCTGGCCAACCAGGTGGGGCTGTAGGCAGGAATGTAGGGGAGTTGACAAGGGTAATTCTAGCACCTCCCTCACAAAGGGATGAGGTCTGTGGAATAGGGGAAATTTACACCAGTAAATCTGTCAAGCACCCCAGTTAGTGCAGAACCCTGTGGTAGTATTGCTGGAGATCCATAGGTATGGTCTATGCTCTCAGTCTAATGGGAGAGAGTGAACACAAGGGAATATAAAATTAAGGGTCAGATGTAATTGTCCTCAAATTATCTGAAATGCTGCTGCAATGAGCTCTAGGTAGGGTCAAGTAAGCAATGCTCAGTTTCCCAGGTATAGGATATGACCTTCCTTGGCTACTGACCTGCTGGTTTTCTCCAGGCAAAGGTTGCTGGATCAATGCTACCCCTACTCTGTCCCCACCTTCCTCCCACTAGGTGACGAAATACGTGACCTGGAGATGGTGCCAGATTCCATGCTGCATTCCTCTTCCGAGCGGCCAACTTTCATTGATCGTCTGGCCAACAGCCTCACCAAACGCAAGCGTTCTACCCCTCAAAAATTTGTAGGTAAGAGTCCAGTTGGAGAGGAGACATCAGCGTAAGCCACAGCTCATCTATACTTGAGCTTTGGTAGTCATTAGACCAACTGGGTCTGAAAATTTGGTTGAGGAAAAGAAAAAGAAGTCTGGTGGCCTCTGGTGCTCAGAGTCTAACCCAGCACAGGAGGGGAGTGAGAAGGAGGGTGTATATTGAGCAGGTGGAGAGGGATTAGTGTTGAGAACTCTTCTGGTAGTTGTAAAGGGAGGGAGCCAGGGGGCTTCAGGCTCTCCCAGTTTTTGAGAATAGCAAGGCCTTCAGTCTGTGTGGGCCAAGGCTGTGTGAGCCAAGAGAGAAGAGCCATTAGAGTCAGAGAAAGGAAAGGAATACATGGTTCTTCCACTTGGCCCTGGTTATTAGCTAAGGATCCAGAGCTTTGCAGAGAGTAATAGAGGAAATAGTAAAGATCAGTGAGCTGGGACTGAGTTCTCCTTTAAGATTACAGCCTAGATTTTGGAAGCAGCCCCATAAAGGACCTGACCTCAGAGGGAAGTAAATGAGCAGTGGTTAATAATGTTACATCTTGCCCCATGGGCAAGAAACAAAGAAGTAATCTTGGGGGAGCTTAGGAATTCTCTAGACCCAGCTCTGCTGAGAGCCACTTCTCCACAGGCGAAAAGCAGATGCGCTTCAGCCTCTCAGACCTCCCCTATGATGTGAACTCGGGTGGCTATGAAAAGGACGTGGAGTTGGTGACACACCATGGCCTGGAACCTGGCTTTGGAGGTTCACTGGCCTTTGTGGGGGCAGAGCATCTGCGTCCCCTCCGCCTCCCACCTACCAATTGCATCTCGGAACTTACTCCCGTCATCAGCTCTGTCTACACTCAGATGCAGCCCCTCCCCAGTCGACTGGAGCTTCCAGGGTCTCGAGAAGCAGGTGAGGGACCCGAGGACCTGGCTGATGGAGGTCCCCTCCTCTACCGGGCCCGAGGACCCCTGACTGACCCTGGGGCATCCCCCAGCAATGGCTGCCAGGACTCCACAGATACAGAGAGCAACCATGAAGATCGGGTTGGGGGGGTGGTATCCCTTCCTCAGGGTCCCCCACCCCAGCCACCTCCCACCATTGTGGTGGGCCGGCCCAGTCCTGCCTACGCCAAAGAGGACCCCAAGCCACAAGAGGGCTTAACACGGGGCACCCCAGGTCCCTCCAAGGAAGTGCTTCGGGTGGTGGGTGAGAGTGGTGAGCCCGTGAAGGCCTTTAAGTGTGAGCATTGCCGCATCCTCTTCCTGGATCATGTCATGTTCACTATCCACATGGGCTGCCATGGCTTCAGAGACCCTTTCGAGTGCAACATCTGTGGTTACCACAGCCAGGACCGGTACGAGTTCTCTTCCCACATTGTCCGGGGAGAGCATAAGGTGGGCTAGTGACCTTCACTCCTCTCCTCAGTCCACCACTCCACTGTCTTATATACAGGTGTCTAGCCCTGTCCCTACTACATCCCAAGGAGTTTTGCTTTGTGGTCCTCACCACTAGCTACCTGATATCACACCTGGCCCTGACCCCTCCCCATTTATTCTCCTCATCTACCCTGACTTATTTAAACATTGTGATGAAATAGGTCATTTGCTTAGGTTTCCCTTTTTTCTCTTCTCTCATCCCAGAATACGCACTAAGTTATTTAAGATAATTAGTTGCTTTAATTTTTTTATTTTTATTTTTTACTTTACTTGTACAAGTCACTTGCCAACACCCACCCCCCATCATGGCCCCTTCTACTTTAGGCCTACTTTTTCTTTCTTTGATCCAGTTCCCTCCAACAGCACCAGGAATAGGAAGCTCTTCTTAGTATAAAGAGACCTTGAGCTTCTTCTTGCTTTAAGTCCTCACTCATTACATTATCTAAGTCTTCAGTTTGATGCTGATACCTCCTTCTGGCCCTACCTTAGCTCTGTGGCATTATATCTCCTCTCTGGGACCCTTCAATCTGGTACTCCATACCTCTTGTGCCCTCTCACTTTAGGCAGCTTGCACTATTCTTGAATGAATGAAGAATTTTCTCATTTTAAGTAGGAGGGGATGAAGAAATTCTCCCTGGAACTGTGAGATTGAGGGTCTTCTTGATGTTCCCCAAATAATATGAATTCCCCAAAGCCCACATTTGGAATTTCCCTCTAAGATGTGATAGATCTCTTCTCTCTCCTCAAACAACTCTAGTCTGCTCAACCTTCCAATTTACTCAGTGGTCGTTTTTCTCCCCGTGGAGTGCCCCAATTTTATATTCTCAGGGGCCAAGGCTAGGTCTGCAATCCTGTCTCTGAAACGTTGGGAGCCACAGGTGCCTATTTGGGAGCCAGGGCATGGGAAGGGGGTGGGTCAAGATTCTTTTCTTTCTCCTCTACCACTCAAACCTCTTCACTCCAGTGACCTTTCTAGTCTCCCAGAGACTCTGTCAGTCCTTATCCTGTAAGAAATTAGTGGGTTGCTGCCTGATGACATGGGGATGTTCTCAACCCTAAGTCATGCTGCCTTCTTCTCTTTCACCCCAGCAGGATTCACCCTCTCAATCCTGGCTCCTAGGCCCAGTTTTAAGGTCAGAGCTGGGAGAAAATGGGTGTTTCTCTTTTCTCTTCTAATTTTCAGTATAACCAAAAATTATCCCAGGACAAGCAAGGGCACATGCCCCCTCACCCCATTCCACCCTTGTCCCAGCAAGAATGGGATGGGCACAACTGGACTGGGGATATCCCTTATTGCCCCCTTCTCTACTCAGCTCCCAGACATAGGGTAGAAAGGTGCACTTTTCTCCTGGCTACTGCAGAGACCCCTAGCTATTTGGGTAACCTAGGATTAGTGAGTGGGGGCAGGAGGAGATACAACTTCACTGGAAGTTTTCTCTTTCTACAAGAGTTCCCTGCCCAAGGCCAAAGCCATCCCACTCTCTGCTTCTTTGATATTCAAACCAAAGGCTGTTTTTCTACGTTTAAAGAATAAAAAGAAATTAAAAACCAAACACAACACCTCACAAGTTGTAACACTTGGTCCTCCTTTTCTCTTCATTTCCTTTTACTTCCATCTTTCTTTCTACATGTCCTTTCCATATTGGCTCTTTTGCCTCCTACTTTTCTCACTCCCTATCAGGGATACTTTGGGGGGATGGTAAAGGGTTGGCTAAGGAACAGACCCTGGCATTGGGGCTCTTAAGGGCTCTAGGAGCCTCATCCTCTTATAGGAAAAGAGACCCTAAAAATTTTTCTCCTCTTCTCCCTCTTCTTCCCCAGTATGTGGTCTCCCCAAGGAGAACCCAGGTGGCAGGCAAGGGCATTGTGGGGTGAGTGTTCCTCCTTGACAATGTAGCAATAAATAGATGCTGCCAAGGACAGAGGATAGGGGAATTAGCTTGGAGAAGAGTGGTCTCTTGAAGAGGGAGGGGTCTTCTCAATAGTACCCCAGGTACTGGCTCATTGTTTCAGGATGGCAGCAGAGCTGAAGTAAATATCTGCAGTTCCCCAGAACTGCTCTGGTTATTGCACTCCTCCCTGCTAGACCTACTCCATACCACCTCTTTTGTGTCTACTATGTATTTGGTGACAACTTTTAAGGACTAGTCCCTTCTGGGGTATCAGAGCCTTAGGGTACCCCATCCCACCCCCCACCCCCAAGTCAGCTTTGGCACCTGTAACCTCCTGGAACATGAAGGACTATGCTCTGAGGCTGTATCTGTGCCCATGAGAGCAAAGACTGGAAGGACAAGACCAGGTGCTAAGGAGGGGAGAGAGGGCGCTCTGTCTCTCTCCAGACCATCACTGCACTTTAACCAGGGTCTTAGGTACAAAATCCTACTTTCCAGAGCCTTCTAGCTCTGGAACCTCAAACATCCTCAAGCTCTCTCTTAGCTCCTTTTGCATTTAAAAAAAAAAAAAAAAAAAAAAAACCAGAAAGGAAAGGAAAAAAAGACACAGTGAAACCTAAACGGAGAAAAGAGGTGTTTTCCTTTTATATTGATATTCAAAATCAATACCACAAAAAAATTTCTAAACAGACATTTTTCCAAACCTTTGTTTTTTCATGTCAGTGTCTCAGCTGCAGATGAGATTTTGTAACACTTCTGGCAGCTTCTTTCCTTATGTACATAATATATATATATCTATCTATATATATATATACATATATTTTTAATCAGAAGTTATGAAGAACAAAAAGAAAAAAATAATAAAGAAAACACAGAAGCAAGTGCAATACCACCTCTCTTCCTCTCTCCCAGGGTTTCATTTGTAGCCTATCTTGGTGTCTCCTTTGATCCTTATCTCTTCACTTCCTCCTATCTTCCTCTGGTCTCTATCCCCCCCATCTTTTTTTTTTTTTTTTTTAAGAGTTTTTCTCCTTTCTCAAGGGGGGTTAAACTAACTTTTGAGACTTACTGCAAAGCATTTTGTATATGTAATATATTGTAAGTAACTATTTGTGTAACGGAGATATACTACTGTAAGTTTTGTACTGTACTGGCTGAAGGTCTGTTATAAATAAACATGAGTAATTTAACACCCCTGGTTGTTTTTTGCAGACTTCTTTTGCCTTGCTTTCTGCTTGGAGGGAAAGGAGTCTCCTTGCAGTATGCCATACCAACTACTCAACAGTTCAGGAAGTGAACAGGGGAAAATGGAGGGGAAGCCAAACAAGGGTGCTCAAGTTATTTCTGGAGGAGAACAAAGAGTTTTCGGTCTAGAATGGGAAGTGGATGTCCCTGTGGGGAGTACCTACAGGAAGGAAAGACACCCCAGCTTGCCTATCCATCCAAAACAAAGATTCATCCAACACTTTTTGAGCACCCACTATGTGAAAACATATATTTAAGGAGGGGTGCATGGGTGGTTCAGTGGTAGAATGCTTACCTTTCATGTGGGAAACCCGGGTTTGATTCCCAGACCATCACCCAAAAAAACAAAACGTATATTTAAGGAGCTGTAAGTTACAGAAACATAAGTGATGATGATAATAGTTTTTGCCATTTCTTGAGCATCTCATAAATGCCAAATACTATACCAAGTATTTATTTAATTGTGGAAACAACCTGCAAAAGAGTGATCATCATTACTGGTGAAGAAATAAAAGCTCATGACTGGATAAATAACTGGTCCAAGGGGTGCTTGAGTCCAAAAGCCTGTGCCTGTCCCTGGCATAAAGCCAGGGAATGCAGCCAATGACAACCCTTCCTTCCTCCAGGCTATAAAAATCCAAAGAAAAGCCAAGGTAGAAACATTGACTTTGCTCTTTTTTCTTTTTCTTTATTAGAGAAATTGTACGTTTACAGAGCAATCATACAAAATATAGAATTCCCATATACTACCCTGTTATTAACACCTTGCATTGGTGTGGAACATTTGTTACAATCTATGAAAGCACATTTTTATAACTGCACTATTAACTATAGGCCCATGATTTAACTTAGGGTTCATTGTATAGTATAGCTCTATGGATTTTTTTAGAAAAATTTTATTCTGTTACCATATATACAACCTAACATTTCCCCTTTTAACCACATTCAGAAATACATTTCACTACTGTTAATTATGTTCACAATGTTGTACTATCATCACCACCGTCCATTACCAAAACAGTTCCATCATTCCAAATAGGAAGCCTGTACATTTTTTTAAGCAGTTTTATTCACATACCATACAATCAACCCAGAACTCTGTACATTTTAAGCTTTAACTTCCTATTCCTTATCCCACCCACTCTTTGGTAACCTATATTCAGGATTCTGATTCTAAGAGCTTGCTTATTCCAATTGTTTTATGTCGGTGAGATCCTACAATATTTGTCCTTCGAATGGTTTATTTCACTCAACATGATGTCTTCAAGGTTCATCCATGTTGTTGCATACATCAGGACTTCATTCATTTTTATGGCTGTATAATATTCCATTTTGTAGATACACTTGAATCCATTCTTCAGTTGATGGGCACTTGGGTTGCTGATTCTGTCTTATCTCTTATTAGGCAGAATGAAATACTAGTGGTCAATGAGAGGGAGGGATAAGGGGTATGGGATGTATGAGTTTTTCTTTTTTCCAGAATTAAGCAAATGTTCTAAAATGATCATGGTGATGAATACACACTATATGATGATATTGTGAGTCACTGATTATATACTATGTATGGATTGCATGTGTATGAAGATTTCTCAATAAAAATATTTTTTTTCAATTTTTTTTATTAATTCAAGAAAAAAAAGAAATTAACACAACATTTAGAAATCATTCCATTCTACATATGCAATCAGTAATTCTTAACATCATCACATAGATGCATGATCATCATTTCTTAGTACATTTGCATCGATTTAGGAAAAGAACTAGCAAAACAACAGAAAACGATATAGAATGTTAATATAGAGAAAAAATAAAAATAATAATAGTAAAAAAAGACACAAACAGACAAACAAAAAAAAACCTATAGCTCAGATGCAGCTTCATTCAGTGTTTTTACATGATTATAAAAATATTTTTTAAAAAAGAAAAGAGGGTGGGCCACGGTGGCTCAGCAGGCAAGAATGCTTGCCTGCCATGCCCAAGGACCTGGGTTCGATTTCGGGTGCCTGCCCATGTAGAAAAAAAAAAAAAAGAAATCTTAACTATTTGCTGTCCCCTTAACTCTGAATTCTTTTTATCCTCTCCCTCACTGCCATTCCGTATGTTATGTGCCTTATGTTTGCTATAACACAACCTTGAAATGAAAAGTGGAGGCACTCCCATACAAAGTCTATCAATTTCCATGCCCCATTGCTGATATGATCAAAAGCTGGGGGATTTCTTTTTTTTTAAACTTTTTTTTATTAATTAAAAAAATTAACAAACAAAACATTAAGATATCATTCCATTCTACATATACAATCAGTAATTCTTAATATCATCACATAGTTGCATATTCATAATTTCTTAGTACATTTGCATCGATTTAGAAAAAGAAATAAAAAGACAACAGAAAAAGAAATAAAATGATAATAAAGAAAAAAAAGACTATGCATACCATACCCCTTACCCCTCGCTTTCATTTACCACTAGCATTTCAAACTGAATTTATTTTAACATTTGTTCCCCCTATTATTTATTTTTATTCCATATGTTCTACTCTTCTGTTGATATAGTAGCTAAAAGGAGCATCAGACATAAGGTTTTCACATTCGCAGAGTCTCATTGTGAAAGCTATATCATTGTTCAATCATCATCAAGAAACATGGCTACTGGAACACAGCTCTACATTTTCAGACAATTCCCTCCAGCCTCTCCACTACATCTTGAACAACAAGGTGATATCTACTTAATGCGTAAGAATAACCTCCAGGATAACCTCTCAACTCTGTTTGGAATCTCTCAGCCATTGACACTTAGTCTCATTTCACTCTTCCCCCTTTTGGTCGAGAAGGTTCTCTCAATCCCTTGATGTTAATTCTCAAGCTGGGGGATTTCTGCCTGATGTGCTCAAATGACCAATTCCTGAGACACCAGGGTTTCAAAGAGAGAAAAAGTTTATTGCTACGTGAGAAATAGGAGAGTGAATGACCTTTCAGCCTAAAAGCCTGCATTCCCAAACTGCAGTAACTCTGATGGGTTTTGTGTTTTTTTTCTCTTTTTAACATGTTTTTATTGTGAAATTTAACAGATACAAAAAACCAATAAATTTTGAAGTTCATTGTAACAAGCAGTTATAGATCAGATTTCAGAGTCTGGTATGGGTTACAGTTCCACAATTTCAGGTTTTTCCTTCTAGCTACTCAATGACACTGGAAACTAAAATAAATATCAGTATGATTCAGCAGACAGACTCCTTTATTAAATTTTTTTGTTATAACTCCTCCTTTTCCTTTTTTAAAAATTTATGAAACATAACCACATACAAACACAAACATTCTTATCATATAATCATTCCATTCTTGTTATATAACTCACAATATCATCACATAGTTGTATATTCATCACCATGATCATTTCCTAGAACATTTACATCAATTCAGAAAAGGAAATAAAAAGAAAACAGAAAAAAAATTCATACATGCCATACCCCTTGCCTTGCTCTTTCACTGATCACTAGCATTTCAATCTACTAAATTTATTTAAACAATTGTTCCCCTATTAATTTATTTATTTTTAATCCATATGTTTTACTCATCTGCCCACACTGCACCTAAAAGGAGCATCAGACACAAGGCTCTCACAACTACACAGTCACACTGCGACAGCAATATCTCATACAATTATCTTTAAGAAACATGGCCACCGGAGCACAGCTCCACATTTTTCACACAGTTCCCTCCAGCCTCTCCATTACATCTTCCTGCCCCCCCCCCGCCAGGAAGTAAGTTTTATTAGTCTATGACTATAGGGTTCAGCTGAGTACCTCTGACAGTCTGAGCCCCCAACAGAGGTTGTTGTTTTTTTAATTTTAAAATTAAAAAATATATAACAAACAACTGCAAACATTCCTAACTTATGATCATTCCGTTCTACATATATAATCAGTAATTCACAATATCATCACATAGCTGCATATTCATCATGATCATTTCTTAGAACATTTGCATCAATTCAGAAAAAGAAATAAAAAGAAAACAGAAAAAAATTCATACATAACATACCCCTCACCCCTCCCTTTCATTGATCCCTAGCATTTCAATCTAACTTTATTTTAAGATTTGTTCCCCCTATTATTTATTTTTATTCCATATGTTTTACTTGTCTGTTGATAAGGTACATAAAAGAAGCATCACGCACAGGTTTCACAATCACACAGTCACAGTTTGACAGCTGTATATACAATCATCTTCAAGAAACATGGCTACTGGAACACAGCTCTACATTTTAAGGCAGTTCCCTCCAGCCTCTCCATTATATCTTGACTAACAAGGTGATATCTATTTAATGTGTGTTCTAATTTGCTAGCTGCCGGAATACAACACACCAGAGACGGATTGGCTTTTAATAAAAGGGGATTTATTTTGTTAGTTCTTCAGAGGAAAGGCAGCTAACTTTCCACTGAGGTTCTTTCTTACATGGGAAGGCACAGGATGGTCTCTGCTGGCCTTCTCTCCAGGTCCCCTGGGTTCCAAAAACTTTCGCCAGGGTGACTTCTTTCTGCATCTTCCAAGGCCTGGGCTGAGCTGCGAGTGCTGAGATGAAGAATGCCAAGCTGCTTAGGCTGTGCTACTTGCGCTCTCTCATTTAAGCACCAGCCAATTAAGTCAAAGGTCACTCATTGCAGCAGACACGCCTCCTAGCCCACTGTGGATGTAATTAGAACAGATGAGGTTCATGTACCATTGGCTTATGTCCGCAGCAACAGAACTAGGTACGTTCACCTGGCCAAGTCGACAACTGAATCTAACTACCACAATGTGTAAGAATAACTTCCAGGAAAACCTCTCCATTCCGTGTGGAATCTGTCAGCCACTGACTTTATTTTTGTCTCATTTCGCTCTTCCCACTTTTGGTTGAGAAGATTTTCACAATCCTTTGATGTTGAGTTCCTGCTCATTCTAGGATTTCTGTCCTATGCTACCAGGAAGTCATGTCCCACGTAGAGAGGGGGAAGGCAGTGAGTTTGCTTGCTGTGTCGGCCAAGAGAGGCCACATCTGAGCAACAGAAGAGGTTCTCTTGGGGGTGACTCTTTGGCCTAATTTTAGGTAGGCTTAGCCTATCCTTTGCGGGATTAAGTTTCATATGAACAAACCCCAAGATTGAGGGCTCAGCCTATTGCTTTGGTTGTCCCCACTGTTTGTGAGAACATCAAGAATTCTCCACCTGGGGAAGTTCAATTTTTCCTCTTTCTCACCATTCCCCCAAGGGGACTTCACAAATACTTTTTTATTCACTGTTCAAATCACTCTGGGATTTATCAGGGCATCACTCTGGACAAACCTACAAAATCTCATGCCCTACTCAAGGTTCCAAGTACTATGGTGTTCAATTAAGCTGTCCACATAAGTTATATTAGGAAATGCACTAGTTGAAATATAAATTTTGTACCAAATAAACATTATTTTATTTTTTTTTATTTTTTATTAATTAAAAAAAATTACAAGAAACACAAACATTCCCAACACATACACTCAGCAATTCACAATATCATCACATAGTTGCATATTCATCATCATGATCATTTTCCAGAACATTAGCATCAATTCAGAA
This sequence comes from Tamandua tetradactyla, assembly GCF_023851605.1. NCBI lineage: Eukaryota > Metazoa > Chordata > Mammalia > Pilosa > Myrmecophagidae > Tamandua > Tamandua tetradactyla. The sequence goes on from NC_135333.1 coordinate 123,043,491, forward strand.
AAAGAAATAAAAAGACTACAGAAAAATATAACAAACAGAAAAAAAAAATTTACAGGCCATACCCCTTACTGATCCCTTTCATTGATCACTAGCATTTCAAACTAAATCTATTTTAACATTTGTTCCCCCTATTATTTATTTTTATTCCATATGTTCCTCTCATCTGTTGACAAGGTAGATAAAAGGAGCATCAGACACAAGGTTTTCACAATCACACAGTCATATTTTGAAAGCTATATCATTATAAAATCATCATCAAGAAACATGGCTACTGGACCACAGCTCTACATTTTCAGGCAGTTCCCTCCAGCCTCTCCATTACATCTTGGATAACAAGGTGATATCTACTTAATGCATAAGAATAACCTCCAGGATAACCTCTCGACTCTGGAATCTCTCAGCCAAAATAAATATTTCTTGCTTTAGTCTCACACATAAGTTAAAGTTTCAAAATATTAATTACCATCTATTTTCAACACTGCAGTATTGACATTCCTTCCTCATGCAAAAACTTTTTTAAATTTGTACATTTAGTCACTATCATTATACACTCTAGGCATTCCCCATCTCAGTCTCTATTGTCCATCTTTCCTTCTGATTTCATTTGTGCCCCCAGGACTCCTCCCTCTATCATTCTCACATTCAGCTTCACTCAGTGGTCTAACATTATTGTATTACAGTTAGGTAGTATTGTGCTATCCATTTCTGAATTTTTACAATCAGTCCTGTTGCACAATCTGTATCCTTTCAGCTCCAATTACCCAAATCTACCCTATTTCTATCTCCTGATGGTCTCTGTTACCAGCAGAAATTCCCTAAGTTCATTCACTAATGTCAGTTCATATCAGTGAGAGCATACAGTATTTGTCCTTTTGTTTCTGGCTAATTTCATTCAGCATAATGTCCTTAAGGTCCATCCATGTTGTTACATACTTCATAACTTTATTCTGTCTTACAGCTGCATAATATTCCATCATATGTATATACCACAGCTTGCTTAGCCACTTGTCTGTTGATGGACATTTGGACTGTTTCCATCTCTTCGCAATTGTAAATAATGCTGCTATTAACATTGGTGTGCAAATGTCCATTTGTGTCCTTGCCCTCATTTACTCTGAGTAGATACCTAGCAATGGTATTGCTGGGTCATACGGCAATTCTATACTTAGTCCTGAGGACCCACCAGACTGCCTTCCACAGTGGTTGTACCATTTGACATTTCTACCAACAGGGGATAAGTGTGACTCTTTCTCTGCATCCTCTCCAGCATTTGTCATTCTCTGTTTTATTGATAATGGCCATTCTGGTGGGTGTGAGATATCATCATCATTGTGGTTTCAATTTGCATTTCTCTAATAGCCAGGGAAGTTGAGTATCTTTTCATGTTGCCTTTGGCCATTTGTATTTCCTCTTCTGAGAACTGTCTGTTCGTGTCTTTTGCCCATTTTGTAATAGGGTTGTCTGTCTTTTTGTTGTTGAGTTGAACAATCTCTTTACATATTCTGGATACTAGCCCTTTATCTGATAGGTTGTTTCCAAATATTGCCTCCCATTGTGTAGGCTGTCTTTTTACTTTCTTGATGAAGCTCTTTGATGCACAAAAGTGTTTAATTTTGAGGAGTTCCCATTTATTTACTTATTTCTTCAAAGCTCATGCTTTGGGTGTAAGGTCTAGGAAATCACCTCCTATTACAGGATTTATAAGATATTTCCATACCTTTTCTTTTAACCATTTTATAGTCTTAGATCTAATGTTTAGGTTTTTGATCCATTTTGAGTTATTTTTTGTATAGGGTATAAGAAATGGATCCTCTTTCATTCTTTTGCATGTGGATATCCAGTTCTCTAGGCACCATTTATTGAAGAGACTGTTCTGTCCCAGGTGAATTGGCTTGACTGCCTTATCAAAGATCAACTGTCCATAGTGAGAGGGTCTATATCTGAACACTCTATTCGACTCCATTGGTCAGTATATCTGAACACTCTATTCGATTCCATTGGTCAGTATATTTATCTTTATGCCAGTACCATGCTGTTTTGACCTCTGTAGCTTCATAATTCGCCTGAATTCAGGTAGCGTGAGAGCTCTACCTGAGTTCATTTTTCTTTCTCAGGATATTTTTAGCTATTTGAGGCACCCTGCCCTTCCAGATAAGTTTGGTTATTGGTTTCTCTATTTCTGAAAAGTAAGTTTTTGGGATTTTAATTGATATTGCATTGAATCTGTAAATCAATTTAGTTAAAATTGACATCTTAACTATATCTAGTCTTCCAATCCATGAACACAGTTTGCCCTTCCATTTATTTAGGTCTTCTGTGATTTCTTTTAACAATTTCTTGTAGTTTTCTTTGTATAGGTCTTTTGTCTCTTCAGTTAAGTTTATTCCTAAATATTTTATTCTTTTGGTTGCAATTGTAAATGGAATTTTTTTTCATGATTTCCCCCTCAGATTGTTCATTACTAGTGTATAGAAACACTACAGATTTTTGAGTGTTAATCTTGTAATCTGCCACTTTGCTATACTCATTTATTAGCTGTAGTAGTTTTACTGTGGATTTTTCAGGGTTTTTGACATATAGTATCATATCATCTGCAAACAGTGATAGTTTTACTTTTCCTTTCCAATTTTGATGCCTTGTATTTCTTTTTCTTGTCTCATTGCTCTGGCTAGAACTTCCACACAATGTTGAATAACAATGGTGATAGTGGACATCCTTGTCTTGTTCCTGATCTTAGAGGGAAAGTTTTCAGTTTTTTCCCATTGAGGATGGTGTTAACTGTGGATTTTTCATATATTCTCTTCATCGTGTTGAGGAAGTTCCCTTCTATTCCTATTCTTCAAAGTGTTTTCAACAGGAAAGGATGTTGGATTTTGCCAAATGCATTTTCTGCATCAATCGAGATGATCACGTGTTTCTTCTGCTTTGATCTGTTGATATGGTGTATTACATTAATTGATTTTCTTATGTTGAAAAATCCTTGTATACCTGGGATGAACCCTATTTGGTCATGGTGTATAATTCTTTTAATGTGCTGCTGGATTTGATTTGCAAGAATTTTGTTGAGGATTTTTGCAACTATATTCATTAGAGAGATTGGTCTGCAGTTTTCTTTTCTTATAATATCTTTGTCCGGCTTTGGTATGAGGGTGATGTTGGCTTCATTGAATGAGATAGGTAGCTTTCCCTCCTCTTCAATTTTTTTGAAGAGTTTGAGCAGGATTGGTACTAATTCTTTCTGGAATGTTTGGTAGAATTCACATGTGAAGCCGTCTGGTCCTGGACTTTTCTTTTGGGGGAGCTTCTTAATGACTGATTCAATTTCTTTACTTGTGATTGGTTTGTAGAGATCATCTATTTCTTCTTGAGTCAATGTTGGTTGCTCATGCCTTTCTAGGGACGAAGTTATCCATTTCATCTACAGTGTCGAGTTTATTAGCATAAAGTTGTTCACAGTATCCTCTGATTACTTCCTTTATTTCTGTGGGGTCAGTGGTTATGTCTCCTCTTCCATTTCTGATTTTATTTATTTGCATCCTCTCTCTTCTTCCTTTTGTCAACCTCGCTAAGGGTCCATCAATCTTACTGATTTTCTCATAGAACCAACTTCTGGTTTTGTTGATTATCTTGATTGTTTTCATGTTCTCAATTTCATTTATTTCTGCTCTAATCTTCATTATTTCTTCCCTTTTGCTTGCTTTGGGGTTAGTTTGCTGTTCTTTCTCTAGTTCTTCCAAGTGGGCAGTTAATTCCTTGATTTTTGCTTTCTTCTTTTTTGATATAGGCATTTAGGGCAATAAATTTCCCTCTTAGCACTGCCTTTGCTGCATCCCATAAATTTTGATATGTCATGTTTTCATTTTCATTTGCCTCGAGGTATTTACTGATTTCTCTTGTAATTTCTTCCTTGACCCACTGATTGTTTAAGAGTGTGTTGTTGAGCCTCCATATATTTGTGAATTTTCTGGCACTCCGCCTATTATTGGTTTCCAACTTCATTCCTTTATGATCTGAGAATGTGTTTTGTATGATTTCAATCTTTTTAAATTTATCCAGATTTGCTTTGTGGCCCAGCATATGGTCTATCCTTGAGAATGATCCATGAGCACTTGAGAAAAAGATATATCCCTGCTGTTGTGGGGTGTAATGTTCTATAAATGTCTGTTAAGTCTAACTCATTTATTTTATCATTCAAATTCTCTGTTTCTTTATTGATCCTCTGCCTAGATGTTCTGTCCATTGATGAGAGTGGGGAATTGAAATCTCTAACTATTATGGTAGATGTGTCTATTTCTCTTTTCAGTGTTTGCCTCCTGTATTTTGGAGCATTCTGGCTCAGTGCATTAATATTTATGATTCTTATGTCTTCTTGTTGAAGTGTTCCTGTTATTAATACATAGTGTCCTTCTTTGTCTCTTTTGACTGTTTTACTTTGAAGTCTAATTTGTTGGACATTAGTATAGCTACTCCTGCATGTAGATGGGTCCTGTTTTTTAATCCATTCTGCCAGTCTATGTCTTTTCATTGGGGAGTTTAATTCATTAACATTTAGCATTATTACTGTATGGGCAGTACTTTCTTCTACCATTTTGCCTTTTGGATTTTATACATCATATCTAATTTTTCTCCTTTTTACCTTTACTGATAGTCTTCATCTCTACACTCTTCTCCACACCACGCTCTTCTGTTTTCCCCTATCTGTTTCTAGTGTCCCCTTTGGTATTTCTTGCTGAGCCAGTCTCTTGGACACAAAATCTCTCAGTGAATTTTTGTCTGCAAATGTTTTAATTTCCCTCTCATTTTTGAAGGACAATTTTGCTGGATATAGAATTCTTGGTTGGCATGTTTGTCTTTTAGTAACTTAAATACACCATCCCACTGTCTTCCCACTTCCATGGTTTCTGCTGAAAAATCTATGCATAGCCTTATTGGGCTTCCCCTGCTTTTCTCTCGCTGCTTTCAAGATTCTTTCTCTTTGACATCTGATATTCTGATTAGTAAGTGTCTTGGAGTATGTCTATTTGGATCTATTCTGTTTGGGGTATGCTGCACTTCTTGGATCTGTAATTTTAAGTCTTTTATAAGGGCTGGAATATTTTCAGTGATCATTTCCTCCATTAGTTTTTCTCCTCCTTTTCCCTTCTCTATTCATGTGCTTCATGTTGTCATTCAACTCCTTGAGTGTCTGCTCATATTTTTCCATTATTTTCCCTATATATTTCTTTTGCTTGTCAGATTTCAGATGTCCCATCCTCCAGTTAATTAGAACCCTAACTTCTGCCTCTTGAAATCTAACATTGTCGGTTTCCTTTTTTTTTTTTCTTCATTTCTTCTACTGTGACTTTCATTCCCATAAGTTCTGTGATGTTTTTTCAGACTTTCGATTTCTTCCTTTTGTTCATTCCTTGCCTTCTTTATATCCTCCCTCAATTCACTGATTTGATTTTTTATGAGGTTTTCCATGTCTGTTCGAACATTCTGAATTAATTGTTTCAACTCCTGTATCTCATTTGAATTGTTAGTTTGTTCCTTTGACTGGGCCATATCTTCAATTTTCCTAGTATGATTTGTTATTTTTTGTTGGTGTCTAGGCATTTAATTACCTTAATTAGTTTATTCTGGAGATTGTTTTCACTTTTTTTTTACCTAGGATTTTCTTGCTGTATGATTTTGTTGTCTATCTGTTCTTTGACATTCAGTTCAGCTTATTCTACTCCTGTAGCTTAGGTTTTGTTTAACAGATCAGAAATTTTCAGTTCTTATTTTTTTATTTCTTGCCCTGCCTGTATGGTGCCTTTCCCCCCCTTTAGGAGGGTCTACTTAGGTATTATAGACCCCAGCCAGATTTTCTCAGACCAAACTGGCCTCCACTCAGGAGGAAAGAGTCACCTTCATCAGTTTTCCCTGAGGGTGAGACCCAGCAGTTTGAAAGACTTTCCTATGAAGTCTCTGAACTCTGTGTTTTTCCTATCCTGCCCAGTATGTGGCACTTTTCTGCCTGCAGGTCCCACCAGCATAATATGATGTGGTACTTTTAACTTCAGCAGACTCTTCCTGCTGGGGGCGTGATTGAGACAGAGGTGAAGTTGTAGGCTGGCTTTAATGGCTTCTCTTTTCCAGATGCTGGGGTCAGAATTCCTTGAGGGAGGGATTCCACCTGAGCTGGGCCCCACCTCTCTCCCAGGGAAGGCACAGGCTGCAGACAAATACTCAAACAAGCTCAATTCTGCCTATGTCTGGGGCAGCTGGAGCCTGAGAAGCCCTGTAGCTATATCCAAACAGTAATCAAGCTGTAAAAACACAGCCACAAAAAAGAAAAAGAAAAATCCTTTTCAGAGCAGGACCCCCATTCCTTAGGTTTGCCAATCAAGAGCTTAAGTTGGTACATTGCTCTGTGTATCTCCAGGTCATATGTGCCCCCTCCTTTCCTTCAGGGCCCAGACCTTTCTGAATCCAAAAACACTTCTGTTTTTTTTCTTTTTTCTTTCTCCATCAGCCTTGCCCCCTCTACACCAGGGCAAAAACCAATGACCTCTGCTTTTACTTTTTGAGGTTCAGCTGAGTTGGGGGGCCTATTTTTAGTAGCCAGAATTAATTAATTAATTCCACAATTGGAGCTTGGTTGTGCTCAGCCCCTGCTGCTGGTACACTCTTCTCTTTCCTTTCCTCTCTGGGGGAGGTGTGCAGGCAGCCGTGGTTTGGGGAACTCATGGTTCTGGGTGGGCTCGCAGCCAGTTCAGTTGGTCCAGACTGGGGTACACTGTGTATTCGATCAATGATGTTACCCCAGCAGTTGTTCTGTATTGTTCCTGGCCATTTATAGGCTGCTCTCAGGACGAACTAAATCCCACACCTCACTAAGCTGCCATCTTGGCTCTCTCTCTCCTCCTTTTCCTTTGATCCTTCTCCAAGATTTAGAGTATTTGGGTTATACCCATTCTAACTTTTTCATGTTGGAAAAAGCTGTCAATAATATGGGATGGGGGATGGAACTAGTTGATGTTCTTGGAGAGGTGAGCCTCTTTGGGTTTCAGGACTTATCTGGCCTAAGAACCATCTGGAGGTTGTAGGTTTCTGGAAAATAACCTTAGTGTATGAAACTTTTGTAGAATCCCAGATAAAGCCCTAGGTACTCTTCAGAGTTAACAGGGATGGTTTGGGTTTGGGTTTGGCAAACCATGGTAATCAGCAATATCTAGCTGAAGCTTGTGTAAGAGTAGCATCCAGAATAGCCTCTCAACTCTATTTGAACTCAGCCACTGATACCTTATTTTGTTATATTTCCTTTCCCCCTTTTTGTTAGGAAGGCGTTACAGATCCCACAGTGCCAGGGCCAGGCTCCTCCGTGGGAGTCATGTCCCACATTGTCAGGGAGACTTTTACTCCTGGATGTCATGTACCACATAGTAGGGAGGATAATGATTTTCCTTGCAGAGTTGGGCTTAGAGAAAAAAGGGCCACATCTGATAGGTTTTATAGTATCAAAAGACAGGCAGGTTTTAGGATAATCAATACAATGGCTTGAGATGACGAAGTTAGAGATGATCTAATTACACAGCATGGGAAGACTGATATATGCTATTATGCATGATATCAGGTGGGCTAATTTTGTTTTGATCTATCTTTGTCTAGTAAGATAGTTTAGGGATTAGGCTGGGTTCATTCTCAGCTGACTCAAGTTCTTTCATTAATAAACGTTAGGGGCTGTCTTTTGTGATTATAAGACTAAAGTTGAAAAACAGGATAAGATAAGGGGGTACAGGTGGGGCCAGTCAAAAGATTTTTACAATTCCAAGATAAAGGTTATATAATCATTATCAAAGATTAAGGCAATTAAGTAATTTCAGGTACTTCCTTCTGGCTATTCTAATATACTAAAAAGTAAGAAGATCATCTATAATGACTCAATACTCATAATTATTTGTAAATTCTTAATTTCTTGGTTACAATTCCCCCTTCTGCTTTTGTTCTTGAGGAATATCTGGACAACAACCGTTCTAACTTCTTCATGCTGAAAAGGGGTGTCAACATTATGGGGTAGAGGAATGAAATTGGTTGTCATTCTTGGAGAGACTGGTTTCTCTGGGTTTCAGGGCTTAATTGGCATAAGAACAATCCAGAGGCTTTAAATGTCTGAAAAGTAAACTTAATAAGTAAAACTCTTACAGTCTTCGATAGAGCCAAGGGTCTTCTTTAGGGTTTTCAGGACATTATTGCTTGTGGCTTGGCATACTGTGGTATATTCAGGTTGGGCTGAAGTATGTATATCCTCTAGCAGGATCTCTTCACTGTATTTGAAATCTCTTAGCCACTGAAACTTTATTTTGTTTTATTTCTTTCCCACCTTTTGGTCAAGAAAGAATTGCCAATCCCACAGTGCCAGGGTAGGGCTCATCCCTCGGAGTTCTGTCCCATGTTGTCAGAGAGATTTATACCCTTGGAAGTCATGCCCCACACAGGGGGTAGGTAGTGAGTTGATTTGCAGAGTTTGGCTTAGAGAGAGGCCATATGTGAACAATGAAAGAGGTTCTCTGGGGGTGACTCCTAGGTATTAATTATAAGTAGGCTTATCTTTGCCATTACAAAAATAAGTTTCATAAGGGCAAGCCTCAATATCAAGGGATTGGCTTATTAAATTATAAGTCCCTATTACTTGAGAGAATAGCTGGAGTTCTCCAAACCCAGAAGCTTAATAGTTCCACACTTTCTTTCCCCAGTCCCTCAAGGACCTTTGCAAATATTTTTTCCATTTTCTGCCCAAAAAATTCTGAAATGCATCAGGGTATTATATCAATCTGTACGGAATGCCCAGATTCATTCTTTATTCTATATGTCAATTAAAGCTGAATTAGGTTGTTTAAATAAACTGAGCCTAAAGGTTAAATCAGATAGTGTGCTACTGAAAATTTAAATTTTGGACAAAATAAATCTCTTCTCCTTTGGTCTCATACAGAAATTAAAGTCTCAAAATACAGACAATATCATCTTTTATCCTGTGTTCTGATTTACCTTAGTCTTGACCAGATCAGCTACATTCACATCCCTAATTGAAGTCTAATCTCTATTTACCTTCTTTAACAGTTGCTCTATGGAGTAACATTGCTTTTTAAAGTATTTTCAGAGCTAGAGAACTCTGAATTTGAGCCTCAGGTGTCACCCAGATACTCAAAGTCGCAGGGAGTTACCAGGTTATACACAAAGAACAAAGCATCTCAGAATTCAGAAATAACAGTTAAAACTCTCAGGAATAAATATGATTGCTGTAAGACCTTATAATCTGGGCCCTAATTTTCTTTTCTTTTTTTTTTTTTTTTAACTTTTTTCATTAATTAAAAAAATTAACAAACAAAACATTAAGATATCATTCCATTCTACATGTACAATCAGTAAATCTTAATATCATCACATAGTTGCATAGTCATCATTTCTTAGAACATTTGCATCGATTTAGAAAAAAAAATAAAAAGACAACAGAAAAAGAAATAAAACGATAACAGAGAAAAAAAAATTATACATACCATACCCCTTACCTCTTGCTTTCATTTACCACTAGCATTTCAAACTAAATTTAACATTTGTTCCCCCTATTATTTATTTTTATTCCATATGTTCTACACTTCTGTTGATATAGTAGCTAAAAGGAGCATCAGACACAAGGTTTTCACATTCACAGAGTCTCATTGTGAAAGCTATATCATTGTTCAATCATCATCAAGAAACATGGCTACTGGAACACAGCTCTACATTTTTAGGCAGTTCCCTCCAGCCTCTCCACTACATCTTGAACAACAAGGTGATATCTACTTAATGCGTAAGAATAACCTCCAGGATAACCTCTCAACTCTGTTTGGAATCTCTCAGCCATTGACACTTGGTCTCATTTCACTCTTCCCCCTTTGGTCGAGAAGGTTCTCTCAATCCCTTGATGTTAATTCTCAGCTCATTCTAGGGTTTTTGTCAGTCCCTTGATGCTGAGTCTCAGCTCATTCCAGGATCTCTGTCCCACGTTGCCAGGAAGGTCCACACCCCTGGGAGTCATGTCCCACGCAGAGAGAGGGAGGGTGGTGAGACTGCTCGTCATGTTGGCTGGAGAGAGAGGCCACATCTGAGCAACAAAAGAGGCTCTCTTGGGGGTGACTCTTAGGCCTAAATTTTAAGTAGACTTGACCTATCCTTTGTGGGGTTAAGTTTCATGTTTCATATGAACAAACCCCAAGACTGGGGGCTCAGCCTATAGCTTTGGTTGTCCACACTACTTGTGAGAATATCAAGAATTCAACTTGGGGAAGTTGAATTTCTCCCCACTCTCACCATTCCCCGAGGGGGCTTGCAAATACTTTTCCAGTCACTGATCAAATCACTCTGGGATTCATCGGGGCATCACTCTGGACAAACCAACAAAATCTCATGTCCTACCTGAGATTCCAGGTACTTATGACATTCAGTCAAACTATCTACATGAGTTATCTTAGGAAATGCTCTAGTCAAAATAACAAACATTTTTTGCTTTAGTCTCACACATAAGGTGACATTTTAAAATATTAATTACCATCTATTTTCAGCTCGCTGCAATAATGACATACCTTTATTCTTCATCATGCAAAAACATTTTAAAATTTGTACATTGTACATTTCACTATTATTATACACTCTAGGCATTCCTAGATTATACCATCTCGATCTTTACCATCTATCTTTCTTTCTGATTTCATTTATGTCCCCAGCCCTCCTCCCTCTATCATTCTCACATGTAGCTTCATTCAGTGTTTTAACATAATTACATTACAGTTAGGTAGTATTGTGCTGTCCATTTCTGAGTTTTTGTATCCAGTCCTGTTGCACAGTCTGTATCCCTTCAACTCCAATCACCCAATATCTCACCCTATTTCTATCTCCTGATGGTCTCTGTTACCAAGGAGATATTCCAAGTTTATTCACTAATGTCAGTTCATATCAGTGAGACCATACAGTATTTGTCCTTTTGTTTCTGGCTAATCACACTCAGCATAATATCCTTAAGGTCCATTCATGTTGTTACATACTTCATAACTTTATTCTGTCTTACAGCTGCATAATATTCCATCTTATGTAAATGTCACAGTGTGTTTAGTCAACTCTCTGTTGATGGACATTTGGGCTGTTTCCATCTCTTGGTAATTGTTAATCATGCTGCTATAGACATTGGTGTGTAAATGTCCATTTGTGTCCTTGGCCTCGTGTCCTTTGAGTAGAGACTGCATATAGATGGGTCCTGTTTTTTAATCCATTCTGTCAGACTATGTCTTTTGATTGGAGAGTTTAATCCATTAACATTCAGTGTTATTACTGCATGGGTAGTACTTTCTTCTACTATTTTGCCTTCTGGATTTTATATGTCATATCTAATTTTCCTTCTTTTTACCTTTACTCATAGTCTTCCTTTCTACACTCTTCTCCACACCTCTCTCTTCTGTCTTCGTATCTGTCTCTAGTGTTCCCTTTAGTATTTCTTGCAGAGTTGGTCTCTTGGTCACAAATTCTCTCAGTGATTTTTTGTCTGAAAATGTTTTAAATTCTCCCTCATTTTTGAAGGACAATTTTGCTGCATATAGAATTCTTGGTTGGCAGTTTTTCTCTTTTAATAATTTAAATATATCATCCCACTGTCTTCTCACCTCCATGGTTTCTGCTGAGAGATCTGCGCATAGTCTTATTGGGCTTCCCTTGTATGTGATGGATTGCTTTTCTCTTGCTGCTTTCAAGATCCTTTCTTTCTCTTTGACTTCTGAAATTCTGATGATTAAATGTCTTGGAGAATGTCTATTTGGATCTATTCTCTTTGGGGTACGCTGCACTTCTTGGATCTGTAATTTTAAGTCTTTCGTAAGAGTTGGGAAATTTTCAGTGATAATTTCCTCCATTAGTTTTTCTCCTCCTTTTCTCTTCTCTTCTCCTTCTGGGACACCCACAACATGTATATTCATACGCTTCATATTGCCTTCCAATTCCCTGAGTCCCTGCTCATATTTTTCCATTTTTCTTCCTATAGTTTCTCTTTCTTGTCAGATTTCAGATGTTCTGTCCTCCAGTTTTGAAATCCTGTGTTCTGTCTCTCGAAATCTACCATTGTAGGTTTCCATTGTTTTTTTCATCTCTTCTACTGTGTCTTTCATTCCCATAAGTTCTGTGATTTGTTTTTTCAGACTTTCAGTTTCTTCTTTTTGTTCTTTCCTTGCCTTCTTTATATCCTCCCTCAGTTTATTGATTTGGTTTTTGATGAGGTTTTCCATGTCTGTTCGTACATTCTGAATTAATTGTTTCAGCTGCTATATGTCATTTAAATTGTTGGTTTGTTCCTTTGACTGGGCCATATCTTCAATTTTCCTAATGTGGTTTGTTTTTTTTGCTGGCGTCTAGGCATTTAATTATCATAATTAGTTTATTCTGGAGATTGCGCTCACTTCTTTTATCTAGGGTTTTCTTGCTGGATGAATTTGTTGTCTATCTGTTCTTTGACATTCTGTTCAGCTTTATCTGGACCTTTAGCTTAAGTTTTGTTTAACAGAGGAGAATTTTTCAGTTCTTGTTTTCTTGTTTCTTGCCCTGCTTGTATGGTGCCTTTCCCTCCTACACACTTAGGAGGGTCTACTTAGATATTATTGACCCCAGCCAGATTTTCCCAGACCAAACTGGCCTCCTATCAGGAGGAAAGAGTCACCTGCATCAGTTTTCCCTGAGGGTGAGACCCAACAGGTTGAAAGACTTTCCTGTGAAGTCTCTGGACTCTGTTTTTCTTATCCTGCCCTGTGTGTGGTGCTTGTCTGACTGCAGGTCCCACCAGCATAAGATGATGTGGTACCTTTAACTTTGGCAGACTCTCCCTGCTGGGGGTGTGGTGGAGACAGAGGAGAGGTTGTAGGTTGGTTTTAATGGCTTCAAATTACCAAGCCCTGGTGTCAGAATTCCTTGATGGAGGGATTCCACCTGAGTTGGGCTTCACCCCTCCCCTGGGAAAGGCCCAGGCTAAGGACAAGCCCCCAAAAGAGCTCACTTCTGCCTATGCCTGGGGCAGTTGCAGCCTGAAAAGTCCTGCCACTATATCCAGAGGCAGTCAAACCTTTGTAGATACACAGCCACAAAAACCTCTGTTTCCTTCTTTTTTTTTCCCCCTTTTTCTGTCAGTCCTGCCCCCTTGGCGCCGGGGCAAAAATGAGCAACCTCTGCTTTGATCAGGTTCACCTTAGCCAGGGGGCCTATTTTTAGTAGTCAAATTTGTTAATTAGTTCCACAGTTGGCGTATGATTGTGCCCAGTCCCTGCTGCTGGTAAAGTCCTTTCCTTTCCCCTCTGGGAAGCGGCCTGTGGGGCAGGGGCGCTGGCCGCCCTAGCTTTGGGAACTCACGGTTCGGGGTGGTGCTCGCAGCCGGTCCAGCTGGTCCAGACTGGGGTACGCTGTGTGTCTGGTCACTACCGTGGCTCCAGGAGCTGTTCTGTACTGTTTCTGGTTATTTAGTAGTTGTTCTGGAGGACGAACTAAAACGTGCATGTTGTTAAGCCGCCATCTTGACCCGGAAGTCCCCAATTTTCTTATAAGCATTTTCTAAATGAAGCTATTACCAGAAATAAAAACACTTGACAACCGACTTATACTGGTGTCATCAACCACAAATCATAGCAAAAGTGTTATCCTGTTTTACTTTTACACATTTACCAGGATTATGCTAATTAATAGAACATAATTTATATACTTGACTTGGTTCTCTTTTAATGTCCCTTTTCGTTGAAGATGAAGTTCTGACTTGTAGCTGAACACATGCACTTTTTTTTTTAACTTTTTTTATTGTATAATATAACACATATACAAAGCAAAGAAAGTAAAGACATAGTTTTCAAAGACTCTTCAACAAGTAGTTATGGGACAGATCCCAGAGTGTGTCTTGGGCTACGATACCATCCTCTCAGATTTCTCCTTCTAGCTGCTCCAGAATACAGGTGGTTAGAAGGAATACATATTTTTTATCATCATAATCAGCTTTTCCCCCCACTTTTTGTGAAAAACAACATATATACAAAAAAAGCAATAAATTTCAAAGCACAGCACAACAATGACCACATACACTTTCAGAGAAGCATTAGAGGAAAGTAATATAACTGACAGGGAAATCTGGTCTTTTCCATGATCTCTAACATACTTTTAAGAATAACTAAAGCCATGACTAACAACTGTTACTGTTGTCTAACATCATACAGATCAGTATCAGGATATAACATGGACAGTGAGAACACTGTCAAGTCTTTAGGAATTTATACAATCTCTAAATATATGAATAACATATCACCACACAGATTTAACTAACAGAAGTTTAGAAAAATCCCTTTTTAATGATTATAACACTCCCTATGGAATATATTAAACTAACTACTTTAGCACCTTACTTTCATAAGGTGAAAAAACAAATCCTCTGCAACAGTTTGAAATAAAAAGATATCCTTTAAGGTTTGATTTTTAGAGGGCAAAAGTTTTGGGTTCCAACATTTGTTCTAGTTTGCTAGCTGCCAGAATGCAACACGCCAGAGATGGACTGGCTTTAATAAAAGGGGATTTATTTCATTAGTTCTTCAGAGGAAAGGCAGCTAACTTTCAACTGAGGTTCTTTCTTACGTGGGAAGGCACAGGTGATCTCTGCTGGCCTTCTCTCTGGCCTCTGGGTTCCAACAACTTTCCCTGAGGTGATTTCTTTCTGTGTTTCCAAAGGCCAGGGCTGAGATGCGAGTGCTGAGATGAGGTATACTGAGCTGCTTGGGCTGTGCTATGTTGAGTCTCTCACTTAAGCAGCAGCCAATTAGATCAAACATCATTCATTACAGCAGGCATGCCTCCAAGCCAACTGCAGATGTAATCAACAACAGATGAGGTTCACATGCCATTGGCTCATGTCCACAGCAATAGAACTAAGCACCTTCACCTAGCCAAGTTGACACCTGAATCTAACTACCACATGTCCACCCCTTGTCAACCTGGCAATTACACTCATCACCTTAAACAATATTCAAGTGCAAAAAATTCTCTTCTAGCCATGAACCTATGAATCTCAAAACAATTATCTGCCCCAGTATGCAAAGGAGGACATTCACAGGATACAGGTTTTCATTTCCATAGGGAGAAATTGGAAGGAACACAAATGTAAAACCTGCAGGGCAAACACCATGGGATTTCAAAATCTGAAAGTCATTTATCCTTTGGCTTTAGAAAGTGGCAGTCCCACCCTTTCCAAGGGCCTATGCAGTGGCCCACCTCTTTCCAAATCAACCTCGGGGAACACTGAGGAAACCACCTTTTTCTCAGCCCCACTCTCTCCAGGCATTGGGACCACACCTGGGCTCTCTGTCATTTCCGGGACACATGCTCAACCCCTCCATCTGGTGGTAACCAGGCTCTCCCCAGTCCCCAAGGAGCATGCTATCCCTTCTCAAAGGCCTGAGGCGGCACAACTCTTCCACTGCAACAAGATGGGATCATCCTCTGCCCTCAGCGCAAACTCACCCTCTCCATGTATATGGGTGGGTCAACTCTGCTGGCCAAGGTTTCTTGGCTTCAGACCTGAGCTTCCATGATTCTCACTCTGCAAACTCCAATTTTTCCCTTTTATATCCCCCTTCGTCCAGATTGGCAGTGGTTTCATTTACACCAACGGTGTCTTCAAGCACTCCAGGATTTCTCCATCATTCTCTTCACAGTTCCTCCAAAATCGTCCCCTTATCCATTTAAAAAGCCATTCCAACATGTTTGGTATTTGCAAACAACAGCAGCACCCCACTCCTGGTACCAAAATCTGTTCTAGTTTGCTAGCTGCCAGAATGCAACATGCCAGAGATGGATTGGCTTTTAATAAAAAGGGATTTATTTCATTGCCTTCAGAGGAAAGGCAGCTAACTTTCAACTGAGGTTCTTCCTTATGTGGGAAGGCACAGGGTGATCTCTGCCAGTCTTCTCTCCAGGTCTCTGGGTTCCAACAACTTTCCCCGAGGTAATTTCTTTCTGTATCTCCAAAGGCCAGGGCTGAGATGTGAGTGCTGAGATGAGGTATGCTGAGCTGCTTGGGCTGTGCTATGTTGAGTCTCTCATTTAAGCACCAGCCAATTAAATCAAACATCATTCTTGGCAGCAGGCATGTCTCCTAGCCAACTGCAGATGTAATCAACAACAGATGAGGTTCACAAGCCATTGACTCATGTCCACAGCAATAGAACTAAGCAGCTTCACCTAGTCAAGTTGACACCTGAATCTAACTACCACAACATTGTTAAACAGGAAAATGCATTACTGTGAAACAATATTTGGTTTCTTATTTAACCAACGTGACAATGAAAAGTAAAATACAAGTTAAACCATAAGTACATGGAATCTTGAATAGAGTATGAGGTTTCAATGGTTTGTCCAGGTTAGTGTGATGCCCTGAAAAAGCCCAGAGTGATTTGGACCGTGAATAGAAAATAATTTGCAAAGTCCCCTTGGGGGAATGGGGAGGAAGGGGAAAATATTCAACTTCTCTCTTTGGAGAATTTCTGATATTCTCATAAGCAGTTGGGACAATCAAATCAATAGGCTGAGCCCTTGATCTTGGGGTTTGCCCCTATGAATCTTATTCCTGTAATGGATGGGCTAAGCCTACTTAAAATTAGGCCTAGGGGGTGCAAGCATAGTTTAATGGTAGAATTTGCACCTGCCCATTTGGGAGAACCGGGTTTGATTCCTGGTCCATGCATTTCCCAAAAAACAAATAAGCAATAAAACAAAAACTAAACAACCAACCAAAAATATTCAACAAATGGTGCTGTAATAACGGGATACTCACATGGAAAATAATGAAATGTGAGCCCGCCACACAGTGTACCAAAAAAAAAAAAAAAAAAAACCCTAAGTGTCAGAGAACCTCTTTTGTTGCTCTGATGTGGCCTCATTCCTAAGCCGACACAAGAAGTGAACTCACTGCCCTCCCCCCATGAGGGACATGACTCCCAGGGATATAAATCTCCCTGGCAGCACAGGACAGAAATCCGGGGATGACCCAGCTTCAAGGGACTGAGAAAACTTTGACTAAAAGGGGAAAGAGAGAAATGAGAAAAAAAAAATGTTAGTGGCTGAGAAATTTTAAACAGAGTCGAGAGTTTATCCTGGAGGTTACTCTTATGCATTATATAGATATTTCCTTTTTAGTTTATGGTATACTGGAGTGGCTAGAGGGAAGCACCTGAAACTGTAGAGCTATGTTCTAATAGCCTTGTTTCTTGAAGATGACTGCATAATAAAATAGCTTTACAATGTGACTATGTGATTGTGAAAACCTTGTGTCTGATGTACCTTTTTCTACGGTATGGACAGAAAGTAAAAAATATGGATAAAAAATAAACAAATAATAGGGGGAACAAAGGTTAAAATAAGTTGAGTAGATTGAAATACTAGTGGTCAATGAGAAGGAGGGGCTGGAGATATGGCATATGTGAGTTTTTTCTTTTTTTGTAAGAAGAACTTGCACTTCATTTCATACCTTTCTACATGGGATTAATTTTTTCCATGTGTACATATAACTATTATTCTTAAAAGAAAAAGTACAAAAATTTATCTTTTTATAGACAAGCTAACCACTAATCTTCATTCTGACTTCTAAAAAATGGGCTATTTATAAATGGCATAAACAATCATAATTTGTTACTGTCAGTAAGCATTTGAATCAAATAAGAAATTTCCCTTGATATTCCATGACCCATTTTGAACTTTGCCATGAATTCGCTGAGAGCACTTAATCACTATTTGAGAAGTACTTTTATATAGTATGAAATTCTCTTTTAGGCCTGCAAATGTGGGCATTTGCATTTTACTTTTAAAATATACCTGTTTTTACCTAAAATTTTTTTGACATATATGAAAGATCCCCAAATTATCCAGAGCCAAATAAAAGGCACATTAGTGGCTGCTTGTAACATAACAAGTTCTTTTTTCATTTTAAGTTCTTTTTCTGGAGTGATGCAAATATTTTAAAAAGTGATCATGGTGATGAATGTACAACTATGTAGTGATATTTTGAGCCACTGACTGTACACCATGTATGGAATGTTTTTATGTTAAGAATTTTTGGGCGGTGCAATGGTGGCTCCATGGCAAAAATTCTTGCCTGCCAAGCTGGAGACCTGGGTTTGACTCCCGGAGCCTGCCCATGTTAAAAAAAGAAGAAGAAGAAGAAGAATGTTTGAATGTTTGTATGTTGTTTTATCAATAAAAATATTTTTTTAAAAAAGGAGTTATATGATTATAAGAAAATGACCTAATCCCTTTAAAAGTGAGAATATTTGTTTCCTAAAATAAAGGACCAGAAGGTCAAGATAAACATCAATAAGGATATCATTCTGATATTACATAGAATATATATATAAGAATTGTCTTAAAAACAGAATACTCTGAAAGCGAGGGGTAAGGGGTATGGTAGGTATAATTTTTTTTTTCTTTTCTGTTTTCATTTTATTTATTTTTTTACTGTATTTTTATTTCTTTTTCTGAATGGATGCAAATGTTCTAAGAAATGATGAATATGCAACTAAATGATGATAGCGTGAATTACTGATTATGTTAATTTTTATTTCTTGTTAATTTTTTTAATTAATAAATAAATTTAAGAAAACAATACTCAAATGATTAAGAAAAACTTTTTATAACTTTTCATTAAGAGAGGACCATCAATCCACATTTTTTTTATTAATTAAAAAAATTAACTCACACAACATTTAGAAATCATTCCATTAATCCACATTATTTTAACAGAGAAAAATAAACACTAATTTGTGTGAACACATAGTTTGACACAAAAACTCTTAAAAATATTATAAACAAGCCTATCAAATTTTTGATCAGCATTGACAATGACAAACAGAATTCACTTCCACAACTTTCCACATTCCCCGAGGCTTTGTTCTACATTTTCAAGGACTAAACTAAACTCTTTTACTTAACAAAGCATATCCTGTATGCTTTACATCCCCACACACTTTAAGTTACTAAATAAATCTTTGATACTGCCTTTAAATACCCTACAAAACATAATTATTCTTAAAATTTGTCAAAATAACTTAATTTCATCAAACACAAACTTACATTTTTCACCGTCTAAAAGATCTGGTAGATATAATGCTAAGTTATTTTATCAGTAATTTAGGGAGACTATACCCCAGTACAATAAAATTGTTCGGTTCAAAACTTAATATAAATATTCCTTCTAGCCTCCAATGTTTTAGAGCAGCTAGAAGGAAAAATCTGAGATGACGGAATGGTAGCCCATGACAAACTCTGGGACTGTCCTGTAACTAGTTGTTGAAGAGTTATTTGGAAACTATTGCGCTTTCCTTTCTTTGCATTGTATATATGTTATGTTACATAATTTAAAAGTTTTAAAAAACAAAAAAAAGTTAATATAAAAACAGGAGTAGGACTAGAATTTGTCACTGCATTTTTCACACCTGTATTTGCATTTTTTCTATTGGAGGTTAAAAAAATTTCTTTGTTTTCATAACATTCTGAAATTATAAACAACTTGAAAAGTATACTGACTATCAAGCTTTGGGAAAGATGCTTGGGGAATAAAGACAATTCTTTAATCTGGCCCAAGCCTAAATCCAAGAAAACCTTTTCATAGTTCTCAAGGACATTTTCCTTTACTTAATGAAATTTGGCAATTAGCTTTTATTCAACTACCCTTATCCCAAGGCTGTTTATACTTAAATAATGGTTTGTTTATTGCAGTTATTGTTGCAAAGGCATTATTGGGGAAAAATTTTAAATGGGGAATTCTCTTAGGACAAACATTGTAATCAAGAAATTAAGAATTAACAAATGATTATGATTACTGAATCATTAGATAGATATTTTTCTATCTATAGGCAGAGAAGTTAATACCTGAAATTACTGAAACTCAACTAGTCTTCAACCTTGTTTAAACTTACTATTATAATGGTTATTAAAGCCTAGCCTTAACCCTGTTTAAGTTACTATTCTAACGGTCATTCTAGCCTAGACTCAGCTCTGTTTGTACTTTATATTGCTATAGTAACAATTCCATCTCCTCTTGCTTGAATCCATAAAAACCCTGAACTCCTTAGACTGGGGAGACAGACTTTTGGGCTATCTGAGCTCCTGTTTCATGCTCAACATTAAATGCTTTCACTCTTTGAAACCAGGTGCCAATTCATGACTTACTTGCACCAGAGAATCCACCACTTTTGTTTGGTAGCAACATGGCCCATTCCACAACATTTCCCCTGTGCCTATCGTTTCTAATTTTCAGGGCCAGTAGAAGAACTCGAAACTAACCTCCTCCATCTTTCTGCACCCAATCCTTCCCCAATTGCTGCCTTCCCTGGTTCATTATTAAACGGCAAGGTTTAAGAGGCTCTGGGGGCAAGGATAGGCGAGATGAAAAGAATAAGACCTGGTTTGCTGTATTTGGTTTTGAAAGTTTTATGGGAGAGGAGTGGGATTTAAGTCCCCTAAGGTGGTCTCAGTATTGATGAGAGTTCCTATGCCCTTCTTTTAATTGTTTCTAATTATTAGATCTATTTGGCCTAAAGCTGTAACCTGGACAATTGGGAAAGTCTTTGCTGTTTCCTGAGGCAGCCTTCTGCTGCCTTTGGGAAATATTAGGAGGTGGTTTCTTTCCCATGTACAGATTTGTTTATAATAAATACAAGTACTAAGGCCTTGAACCTTGGTGCCTAGAGGGATTTTTTTTTCCCACTTTTTCTCTGGGACTCCAAGAGTATTTATTTATACAAACACATACACATACACTTATTTATCTTTAAGCAATTCAAATAGAGAGCTGTAAGGATTTTTTGTTACTTTGCTATTACCATCCAGAGGTATGAAAATGTAAATTAAACAAGCAGACTGACACAAAAAGAAAGTTAGACAAACAAAAAAAAACCCCAGAAACGCAGAAATATAATTTTGTGTTTTGAGAAAGACAAATAAAGGACTGAATATACATCAGTTCATCCCATTTCCATTCTCTCTTGTAGAACAACTTCAACTGTAATACTCTGTCATTTTCTATAGAACCATTTTTAGGCTATTTTTCTACTGATTTAAAATCATACTGAGGCTAAACTGTGTTACAGAAATAAACTATTTTTTTGTTTTCTCATAGGTTCATAACTAAAATCTCTAAATTTTTCAAAATACAGCCCATTCGAGTAAGCTATTAGAATTATAATTTCCTATTTTAAAGAATTTCAGTAATCAGTAAGTAATTAGGAACACTTGAGCAATACCAATGCAGTAACATAGCAACTAACAATTTTAACAGACACTGAATACTTACTATATTTTAAAGTAACACCCCAATTAATAAACACACCAATGAGCAATTAAACAGGCATTAAACACTTACTAAATCTAATTAACACCCAAATTAATGGTTAAACAGGCATCAAACACTTACTTAATTTCACTAAATACCAATTAGTTGTTGGATTTTTTATTTTCCAGGAATATACTCAACAGACAAATTCAGGTCAGGACTTTGAATCCCACACAGAATGGTACTCAGAAAACAGGTGCAGACATCAGAGCAAAAGAGAGTCATTCTAGAACAGGACCCAGGCCTCAAATCTCAGGTCTAGGGGACATGAACCTCTATACTAACTTCCCCAATCCACTTTTACCTTGGTGACCCACACAGCTAATCAGTAAATACCAACTAATTATTGGATGACTTATTTCCCAGTATACTCAACAGACAAACTCAGGTCAGGGCCTTGAGCCCCATACAGAATGGTACTCAGAAACAGAAAGGCGTAGATGTCAGATCAAAGAAGATCATTGTGGAAGCGGGCCCTAGGAATTCAAACCTACTTACTCATTTCCTGATCCACTTTTACCTTGGTGACCCACTCACCCAGTCAGATGTCCGGACCTAGAACGGGGAACTGTTTCTCTCTTTGAAGCTTTAAAGTACTGACCACCTGGAGTGCCGGCAAAGCAGGAGAAAACCCAGTTGCTGAGCCTCCAGTCTAAAAGAGCCTACCTAGTACCTGCAAAAGTCTCGATTACCATGCTGTGCTTACTTGTCCTGCTGGAGTTCCAGAACTGTGGGCAGTTAAGACTTCCTACTTCTTCAGCACCTTGTCCCACCAGAGACATCAAATTGATACCAATTAAAAGCAGGAAAAAAACACCCAAAAACCTATAAAAAAAAAAAAAAAAGGGCACTGCAACGAGGCTCAGTGGCAGAATTCTCGCTGCCAAGCCAGAGACCCTGGTTCGATTCCCAGTGACTGCCCATGCCAAAAAAAAAAAATGCATGGGTCCTTTACCCTATGTGCTCAACTGTCCAATTCCTGAGACATCAGGGTTTCAAAGAGAGAGTTTATAGCTAAGCGCAAATCAGAGATCAGATTGGCTATCAGCCTAAAAACCTGTATCCCCAAATTGCAGCAACTCTGATTGCTTTATATTAACAAAAGAAGGGCAGGTTTTAGGACAATGAGTACAATGACTCCAGATGATAAAGTCAGAGATGATTTAATTATTGAGCATGTGCAGACTGATTACATACTACTGCTCAAGTCATCAGGCAGGCCAATTTTGGATAGATCTAGCTTTGTCTAGTCAGATAGTTTAGGAATTGGGCTGGGTTAGTTCTGGACTGATTCAAGTTTCTTCATTAATACACATTAGGGGCTATGTTTTGTGATCATAAGGCTCTAAAGTTAAATAACAGGATAAGGTGCAAAAAACAAAAAGCAAGATAAGGGGGTACAAGTGGGGTCAGTTATATGGTTTTTACCATCACAAGATAAAGGTTATACAGTATATATACAATTGTATATATATGATCATTATAAAAGATTTTAACAGTTCAGTAATTTCAGGTACTTCCTTTTGCTATTTTAATATACAAGAAAGTAATTACATAATGATTCAATAATCATAATTATTTGTTAACTCTTAATTTTTCGGTTACAAAACTAATATGCTTTCCTGAACAGATTACAAATATGGTTGCTTTGGCTTCAAAACAAAAGCTAGAAAATATATCTTAACCTCAATAAAGTGGGTTAGAAGTAAAAAGAAACTATAATTCATGAGTTATTGGAGTGAAGGTCAATCTAGTGCATACAGAGTCCAAAATGACTTACGAATGAAGGGTTGGTTTCCACCGGCACCATCTTGGGTCTGAAAGCTGGGAGTTCCTTGGCAACCCTAGTGTCTCCAACTTTGGAGTCAACTAGGGGGTTGGCTACCTATGGCTAGCTACTCCTGCTCAATGCTCAAACCTTTCTCCTGGCTCTCCAGAGATAAATGGGGCTCAAAATAAGGAAGTGCGTTTCAAACTCAGGCCAGACTCATCAATAAGTGATGAAATCACTTTAGGGGGTCTTGACCAGCATTTATTAAAATAAAATAGAAAATAGAACATAGTGCACCTCATGCCATAAGGGTAAATACTATTTCATGAAGCTCGTGTTTCAGTTTTGCATGTATGTGTATTTGTGCTTGTGTATGTAATTGGGCACCAATGTAAAATATATTTCTATTATGGGTCTGGACCGTTTAAATCACTGGTTCAGGCTTTTCTTTCATTCATTTGCGTGTTAGGTGAGAAACAAAATAGTACAGTGAAGTCAGAACATCTTTAGGAGCTGTGTGTGACTTTGGGCAAGTTATTTAACCTCTCTGTACTTCAGTTTTCCAATCTGTAAAGTGAGGATAATAGTTATTATACTTAATAATTATATTTAATAAGCCTCATAAGCTTACTGAGGGTTAAATGAGCTAATACTTATAAGGTGCTTACCACATGCTCGGCTCTGTGCCAACAGAATCCAGGAATACAAGGGTGAAGGAGAAGTAGCCTTAAAGCACCGATATCCTGGTCCACGGCCCCTCATTGTGAGATTTTCTCCATATTAGAAGTAGGAATTAACAAAATGTTTTGCTTCCTCCCAGGTCTTCCGCTTCTTAGTACCACACACACCAAGCAACAGGTTTATCGCAGAAATGAATCGAAAGCGTCCTCCAGTGGTGTAGTGCTACCTTCGGCCTGAGGACTTGAAGGCTCCAAGCGACTCGGCTTCGCACTACAACTCCCACCGTGCACCTCTTTCCCTTCGGCTTCTAACAAGGAATAAATTTCGCGGTCTTGCACAGGGTAACTTCCGCTCCTAGCCTCATGACAACCGGAAAACAATAAACCTCAGAATTAGGTCCGATGTCGCGATGCTTGCTGGGAGACGTATAACGCAATTTTACTCCGCCAGCAGGCAAAATAGTCCCCTGTTTCAGGAATAAATAAGTTCTAGAAATGTATTTCTAGTCTAGATTTCAGGAAGAACGCTGAATAATAAAGAAAATTTGATAAAGTGGATTACTGTTCTTGGTGTCCGTCTTCTAAGGCTGCTTCCTGCCTAAGCGCAGGGATCTTGCGCTATATAAGAGGCCAGGGCCTGACGCCAGATCCTCTCTCGGGTGTTCGTTTTCAAGATGGTGAGTTCTGACGCGTGGTGAGTACGGGCATTCCGAGGGAGGCTTCAACCAGCAGATTCTTGGCCTGTAGGAATTTGAGAGCCCAGGCCATACTGGAGGATTGGGCGAAATGTATGTGCGTTTCTGAATTTGAAGAGACTTGTAGGGGGACGGGAGATCTGAGTGGCGCCTTCTGAAGGCTACCGGCGCCGAATGTAGCCGGAAGGGGGCTGAGGTTGAGTAAGCTGCGTCCTCTTCCTAACATGATCCCTATCCTGCTGTAGACAAAGAAAAGAAGGAACAACGGTCGTGCGAAAAAGGGCCGCGGCCATGTGCAGCCTATTCGCTGCACCAACTGCGCGCGCTGCGTGCCCAAGGATAAGGCCATTAAGAAGTTCGTCATTAGAAACATAGTAGAGGCCGCAGCCGTCAGGGACATTTCCGAAGCAAGTGTCTTCGACGGTAAGTGAACGCCTAACCTATAGTACCGAAGAAGTACCTCCGTATCGCTCGTAGACTCTTCGTTTGCGCCTCTCTAAAGCATCACGGACTGTTCTTTTCCGTATATGTTAAAGGATGTTGCTCTCACGCTTGCTGTTCTGATCTGTGCCTGAAAGGAATGGTGCACGTGGGCATGGGGCGACTGTTTGTAATAGAGTGCGTTAACAGTCGTGGCCCGTCTAAGGGATGAAATTCAAATTTCCAAGCCAGAAACTTGGTAAAGGTGACAGTTTTTGAAATACTGAAGAGCATTTGGGTGCTTGTGAAAACACACAGGTAAGTTTCAGTACTGAAGACTGTCTGCTTTGGTGAACTGGGGTGATCTAAATATTATGGTATGTGATGATGTAGGGTTTTTTGGGTTTTTTAAAAATTTTTTTTATGTGAAATATACATAGAAAAAAGTAATGAATTTCCAAGTACATTTTAACAAGTATAGAAAAGATACTAAGGTTTGATATGGGTTACAGTTTCTCATTTTTTTCTTCTAGCTACTCCAAGATACTGGAGACCAACAGAAATATCAATATCAACAGTCATACTTATTAAATTTTATTTTCTATTAAACTCCTCTTAATCTTTAAATAACATACAATAAATTTCCATTGTACATCACAATTAGTTGTAGAACGGCCTTCAGAGCTTAGTATGGGTGATAATGTGGTTTTGTTCAATTCTTTTTCTTAGACAAGTAGAGTTCAAGAAGTAGTGTTAGGGCTGGTTTCACTGCTGAAGAACTGAGTACTTATTACACCTTGGGTGGTGTGGTTTGGTTCCTCTGGTGACAAGATGGATTTATAAGCCATGGTATTCACACGGATGTAAATATCAAGCAGAATAGATGCTTTGGGGGTGAGGAGGTTTTGTATATATGCCTAACAAGTAGTTGTAGATATAGTTTTAACTAAGGAATGAATGAGAAGACTGGGTATAATACCTAATGTACATGTGTATATTTTTATTTCTCAGCCTATGTGCTTCCTAAGCTGTATGTGAAACTGCATTACTGCGTGAGTTGTGCCATTCACAGCAAGGTGGTCAGAAACCGATCTCGTGAAGCCCGGAAGGACAGGACACCCCCACCCCGATTTAGACCTGCGGTGAGTATTTTAGAAAACGAGATGTGGGAGCCAGAAGATAGATTAAAGACATGTGATGACCTAAGGTATGTCAAGGACCTGTTGTGTTTCAGGTCAAGTGGTGTGTTTTTTCCCCATCTCTACCAGCCTTTATGTCTTTATGGCCTAACTACGTTGTTAGTGATGATAGGAAGATATTTAATTCTTTGGGGTAGGGGATTAAGTGCTCTTGAATACATTCTATTTACTCATTCCTTTGTTTTTAGGGTGCTGCCCCACGACCTCCACCAAAGCCCATGTAAGGAGCTGAGTCCATAAAGACTGAAGAAAAACTACTTTCTGGAAAGGAAATAAAATGAAAATTAAACTGTATAGCATGATAAGTGTGTCTTTGCCAGATAGGTTTTGGGGTTTGGGATGTGTCAAAAAGGATTGTCATTGTTATATATCAAGTATTCAAGTGTGGAGTCCCAGGTAATCCCTTTAAATTTTAGTTTAACTTTTTTTATCCTTAAATATTTCCAAACTTACAGGGCAGTTAAATAAAATGATACACAGGGCGGTGCGATGGTGGCTCAGCAGGCAGAATTCTTGCCTGACATGCCGGAGACCCAGGTTCGATTTCTGATGCCTGCCCGTGCAAAAAATAAATATATAATAATAATATACGCCCCATACATAAAACTCCAGCATGCCCCTACCCCAGATTCACTGATGTTTACATCATGCCACATTTTCTGTATCATTCTATTTATCAGTCTTAAATGTGTAGGCTCCTTGAACACATTACTGCCATGAACTTTTCTTGAGAATAAGGATACTCACAGAACCACTTATGTGCAGTTATTCAAGTTCAAGGCACTTAACCATGGTTTTGAACCTCTCTGTGAGGTTCTTGTCACAAATGGCATGTTTTTTATACATTGAGTCCAAAACCAGATTACTCAATTACATTGTATGCATTTACCTTTCAGATCCTGTAGGAAGTAAAAGTGGAGTTAAAACTAAAAATACTGGCATTGATATTTGTGTCATTACCCTCACCAGAGATCAATTTATATAGCTTCAGTCTATTGTCCTTTCCTTTTAACCGACGAAAAACTTCCCTCAGCTTTGATTTTATCTGGGAATGTCTTAAATCTCCTTTTTGAAAGACAAATTTACTGGATATGGAATTCTTCATTGGTTATGTCATCCCATTGCCTTGCCTTTGTGGATTCTGGTGAGAAATTGGCACTTAATCTTATTGAGGCTTGCTTATGTGTGATGTATTGCTTCTCAGTAGCTTTCAGAATTCTCTGGCACTCCAAGTCTGATTATAATTTACTATGGTGTGGATCTATTTGGGTTTATCGTGTTTGGAATTCATTGAACATCTTGAATGAATTCAGTGAACATCTTGTCTTTTGTTAAATTTAGGCAGTTTTCAGCAATTTCTTTTTGAATATTCTTTTTGCCCCTTTGTCTTATCATAATTTCCGATTCTGTTGATATTCTCTGTGTTCATCTATTGCTTTCCTGATTTCTTTTAGTTGATGTTTTCCTTAGCTCTTTGGACATATTTAGGAAAGTCTTTATATCCCAGGTCTGGTCCTCCTCGATGATTTCTAATGCTTTAATCTCCTTTCCCTGGGCCATTGCTTCCTATTTCTTTGTTATATGATCTTTTCTAGAAATCTGGGCATTTGGGTATTTCAATGTGAAATTTAGGCTTTGGGATGTCTATTAATTAAACGTGTACCAGATAGTCTTGATGGAGGAGGAAGTTGAACTCAAAGTTAAGTAAATCGATAAAGTGGTTAAGTCATCTGCAAGCTTTGGGTTAATTCACCCTGTTCAGTGGCTTCAATTGGCAACCTCAAGATGGGTAAACAGGATCTAGAAGAATAAGTAAAAGCTGTACATTGTTGAGGTAGGAACGAAAAAGGAAATTAAAAAGTTGTGGTTTTCAAGGTGTCTTGTGCATCTCACTGAGTAGAGAGCTGTGATTGGGGGCAGTGAAGACTTACAGAAGGTATATGACTTGGGTGGCTGCTAGGGGTATCCATTATCTGAAAAATCTCATTTGGGAATGGATTAAGGAGTGTTTTTGCCAATTTGATTATGTGGGTTTTTTTCTTAAGCTAAAGTGATAGCTTGGATTCTTCAACTAAATTACACACTTTGCAAGTGTCTATATTCAAGGGGATGTGATAACATGGACGAGGTGGAGTATTTCAGAGCATGGGAGTGGTTCTGTTACTTGGAAAAGCTTCTCACTTCCTATTGACAAAACCCCAGGCTTACCTATGGTAGCATACTGGTAGATAGGCTGGAACCCGTGACATACCCAGAATTTGTCAAAACACTCTTGCTTAGAGTGTCAATCCTTTGGAAAAGTCCACAAGAGATTTGTGTTTGGGACCCTTAATTTCCTCTACACTTAGTAGAGACCCCTTTACACCAGGGGTGTACTTTACTTCCCATTGAAAGGAAGAACAAGATAAAAATGGATGCTCAACATGATGGTCCCAAATTTCAACTTAATCTGAAACGATTCAAATAGTAAATAAGGGAAACCAGTACAGTAAATAGAAAGCATAGCCTTTTCTCAGAACCAGTTTAACTAGACTGCTCACAATAAACCTTGAATTTGGAAATCAGTTTCCAGAATCTATGCCACCTTCCTTGTGACCATCTACTTGAACCTCAGCCCACAGAAGTGGGGGCCACTTCGTGGGACATGACTCCCAGGGGTATGGACCTTCCTGGCTACGTGGGACAGAATTCCTAGAATGAGCCTGAGACTCAGCATCAAGGGATTGAGAAAACCTCAACCAAAAGGGGGAAGAGTGAAATGAGACAAAATAAATTGTCAATGGCTGAGAGATTTCAGAGTTGAGAGGTTATCCTGGAGGTTATTCTTGGGCATCAAATAGATTACCACCTTGTTAGTCAAGATGCAGTGGAGAGGCTGGAGGGAACTGCCTGAAAATCTGGAGCTGTGTTCCAGTAGCCCTGTTTGTTTAAAACGATTGTATAATATAGCTTGCATAATGTGACTGATTGTGAAAACCTTGTATCTGATGCTCCTTTTATCTAATCAACAGACAAAGCATGGAATAAAATGAAATAATAGGGGGAACAAATGTTAAATTTAGATTGAAATGCTAGTGATCAATGTAAAGGGAGGGGTAAAGGGTATACTATGTATGAATTTTTTTCTGTTTTTATTTCTTTTTCTGAATTAATGCAAATGTTCTAAGAAATGATCATGTTGATGAATATGCAACTATGATGATATTGTGAATTACTGATTATATATGTAGAATGGAATGATCATAAATTAAGAATATTACATATTTAAAAAATTTTTTTAATTGATTAAAAGTGTGGGGCTGTATATATATATTCACTGTCCACCTGTGAGGTTGTTAGATATCAAATCAATTCTCTGTGATAGCCAGGGTTCCTGGAATAGAACTACGTTATATTGAGGTCCTGACTGATCCTTTCTTTGTAAGTAACGAAATTTGGGCATAGAAGTAGTAGAAATCACAGGAGGAGACAGAGTCTGATTGGCTAGCAAGCTACCACCAAAGCTTTACAGATTTTGTAGAAAGCAAAGCCTGGTAGTACTTTGATTTGGGGCTTCTAGCCCCCATGTATCAGGATTTCACTCTTTATGGCTAAATAATCTATTGTATTTATATATCACATTTTGTTTATACATTAATCAGTTGACGGATGCATGGGTTGCTTCCATCTTTTGGCAATTTGAAGTAATACTGCTATGAACATTTGCAAATATCTGTTCAAGTCCCTGCTTTCAAATCGTGAAAAGAATACTGCATTGGGGAATTTTGCTAGTCAGTGGGCATGAGTTTTAGAGGTTTTAAAGGGTTTCAGGAGGTGGAGAGGAATGTGAAATGGGGTCAGAAAGGGCTGCGACCAGAGACCCAGACTTCACAGCGCCTCTTTAGGGCTATTTTCCTGACCTTTCCTTTTTGCTCTCTTCTGTTGATGTTGCACTCATCACTTCTGAGTTATAGGGATATGATATCAGAGGCCCAGGAGCACCAGGAGGGGCACCAAGAAAAGAAGAGGGAAATTGGAGAGGGGAGAAGGGATACAGAGTCTCCCAATCCTCCAAAAAGGCGTAAGGAGACATCCTTCTCTCCACTCTAAGGCATTACATAGCCCACCCTGATTTAGGTCCTCCCTGGCTGAAGCTAGGTGAATTGCTCATGTTTCTGTTAAAGGTGATGATGTACAGGAGACAGCTGGACCTCATGGATGCACTATCCTGGGGTGATGACCATAGGGGGCAATGTAGTGCAGCAATTGAGAGCTCAGCTTTGACATCTGACCAAACTGAATTTGAATCCTTTTGACTGGGCAATTTACTTACCTTTTTTGACCCTCTATATCTTCATCTATAAATAGTAATAGTTAAATTTCACAGGGCTTTTTGAGAACAAAATGAAAGAATATGAATATAGGTTTTTGCCTGCCATGTTCAATTCCTGACACCTGCCCATGCAAAAAAAGTCCCATGCAGGGGACTTTGCAGGTAATGTAACGTTACAAATGGCAGTACTTACTGTTTTGGGCCCAGTTTTCAACTTGCCTTAAAACTTCAATTATTTTGTTACAGCTTTATTAAGGGTAGTTGATACACAATAAATTGTAAATATTTAAAGCATACAATTTGAAAATTTTGACATGTATATGCCTGTGAAACAATCACACTCAATATAATGAACATATAAATAAGTCTCCCCAAACTACATCTTGCTTCTTTGAAATTGCTCCACCCTACCCCCACCACCACCACCAGGCCCATTCTCCGGCAACTTGCTGACCTGCTTTCTGTCAGTGTTTGAGTTTGCATTTTCTGAAATCTTATATAAATGAAGCCTGTGCCAGTCTGAATCTGTGGTGGACCCCAGAAAAGCCATGCCCTTTGATCCTCATTCAGTGTTGCTGGGCGGGAGCATTTTGATTGTTTTATGAAGATGTGACCCACCCAATTGTGGGTGGTAACTTTTGATTAGATGATTTCCATGGAGGTGTGTCTCCATCCACTGAAGGTGGTGTTGCTTGCTGGAATCCTTCAAAAGAGGAAACATTTTGGAGAGAGTCCCTTTTGGTAGAGCCATGTGAAAGCCAGCAGATACCGCCATCTTCGCCATGTTCCCTTCCAACTGAGAGAAACGTTGAACATCGTTGGCCTTCTTGAACCAAGGATCTTTTCCCGGATGCCTTTGATTGGACATTTCTATAGACTTGTTTTAACTGGGACATTTTCTCGGCCTTAGAACTGTGAACTAGCAACTCATTAAATTCCCCCTTTTAAAAGCCATTCCGTTTCTGGTATATTGCATTCCAGCAGCTAGCAGACTAGAACAGAACCCTACAGCATAAGCTATTATGTCTTGCTGCCTTTCAATCAGCATAATCATTTTGAGACCCATCGATGTTTTTGTTTGCATCAGTAGTTGGTTCCTTTTAATAAAACGGCAGGATTCCATTGTATGGATGTACCACAGTTTGTTTATCCATTCACTTACTGAAGGACATTTGAATTGTTTCCAGTTTCTGGCTATTACAAATAAAGCTATGATAATAATTTGTATACAAAGTCTTTGTAGGGACATATGCTTTCAATTCTGTTACAGCGTCTAGGGGAGTAATAGCTGAGTGGGTCATATGGTAGGGGTATATTTTATTCTTAAGAAATTGCCAAATTGTTTTCCAAAGTGGTTGCACCATTTTATATTTCCATCTGCAGTGTATGAGAGTTCCAATTTCTTCACATCCTCTCCAATACTTGGTTGTTTTTTTAATTTTAGCCATTCTAATAGGAGTGCAGTGGTTTCTCATTTTAATTTGTTTTTCTCTAACAGCTAATGATGTTGAATAACTTTTCATGTGCTTATTTGCCAGTCATATATCTTCTTCAGTGAAATATTTGAATCTTTTGCCCGTATGTTTTAAATCAGGCTTTTTTTTTTATATATATAGTTTAATGAATTTTAATAGCAAACTTACAGGGACAGCACAGAGGGTAGACAACATTAACATTTACTTGCAAGCAGAACAACTCGGAAAATAATAGTGGATGGGTGGATTCTACTGTATGATAAAGCTGCAAACACTGTTTAGTTGCCATCAACAAGAAATTTACTTATTTTTAACAATTCAAATACTGGCATTGTCCAGAAAAAAATTAACAGGTTAATTTATAATTTTATAAAAGTTGAACTGTTGAAACTTGTTCACAGAGACATTTTGATTTCCCATTATTGCTTTATGTGTCTGAATTTGTATAAAAAATTCACACACAAAATGAAAATGGGAAAACTGCCAATAAATTTCTGATCCGTATTTTTTCATTTGCAGTTACATATGTAGGTACCTGTGGTAGTTAGATTCACTTGTCAACTTGGCCAGGTGAAGGTACCTAGTTTTGTTGCTGTGGACATTTGCCAATGGTACGTGAACCTCATCTGTTGCTGGTTACATCTGCAATTGGCTAAGAGGCGTGCCTGCTGTAATGAATGATGTTTGATTTAATTGGCTGGTGCTTAAATGAGACAGCTCAACATAACACAGCCCAAGTAGCTCAGCATACCTCATCTCAGCACTCTCAGTTCAGCCCAGGCCTTTGGAGGTGCAGAAAGAAATCACCCTGGGGAAAGTTGTTGGAACCCAGAGGCCTGGAGAGAAGGCCAGCAGAGATCACCCTTGCCTTCCCACGTAAGAAAGAACCTCAGTTGAAAGCTGCCTTTCTTCTGAAGAACCAACAAAATAAATCCCCTTTTATTAAAAGCCAATCCGTCTCTGGTGTGTTGCATTGTGATAGCTAGCAAACTAGAACAATACCTTTATGACCCCAAGAGAAAAAATTTATGTAACTTTCAGAACTATCAGTAACAGAAAAGAGAACTTTTTTTTTAAGAATAAAACTTTTCCTGTCATAGTAGATTTTTGAGCACACTCACCACAACGCAGCATGCTAGCTGGATGTCTTTTGGCATAATTGTTACACATTTGACATAGGACATAGGTTAGTGTCTTCAAAAAGGCCAGTCAGATAGGCTTCGCTTGTCTCCAGCAAAGCACCAAGAGCTGTTCTCTGGAAGTGCAGGTCTGTTTTGAAGTCCCGAGCAATTTCTTGCCCTAGATGCTGGAACATAAGTTTGCAAATCAGACAAGTTCAGTGGATTTCTTTTAATGTTTGATTTCACGGAGTGCCACTGTACCAGGCCTGTAACCAATAGGTATTTCCCCACCTCCAGTAAAGGGCACCCTCTTGGCTGTGGTTTTTAGAGTCTGTTGCCTCCTGGATTCTTTGCCAGCAATCAACATAAATTTCTGGGCAGTTAGCTTCATATGAGCCATAATATAGAGACTTCCTTTATCCCTTTCTTTGGTGAGAGCTTGACAAGCTAGAGATGGTGGGGCAGAGGCAGCTGCAAACCTGCTTATTTTTTATTACTGAGCTTTGAGAGTTCTTTATATATTTTGAATACAAGTAATTTATTGGAAATGTGATTTGCAAATTTTTTCTCTTGGTGTGTGACTAATCCTTTCATTCTCTTTCCGGTGGCTTTTGACAGCAAATGTTACTTTTTTTTGAAATCTAATTTATCCATATTTTCTTGTATGGATTATGCTTTTGGTATTTGTATCTAAGAAATTTTCTTTACTCAGGGTCGCAAAGATTTTCTCCTGTGTGGTCTCTTGAAATTTTAGAATTTTAGATTTTACATTTAGGTCTGTGATTTTAATTTTTGTACATGTTATGGAGTATGGATTGATTTTTTTTGTATATGTTTATCCAGTTGTTCCAGCACCGTTTTTTAAAAGGCTATTCTTTCTCCATTGAATTAACTTTTCAATTTGTCAAAAATCAATTGACCAATGGGAGAATTAACTCCCAAAGTTAATTCAATGGGAGAATTCGTGGGACTATTTCTAGATTCTCTTCCATTGATCTATTCATCTATCTTTATGCCAAAACCACATTGTCTTGTAGCTTTATAGTAGTCTTTTAGGAGTCTTGAAGTTAGGCAGAGTAAGCTACCAACTTTGTGCCTCTGTTTGTCACTTTCTCCAAAGAAGGCTGCTGGAATTTTGTTTGTTGTTGTATTGACTGTGTAGATCAAGTGGAGAGAATTTGATGTCTTAACAATATTGAAACTTTCCAACTTGAACAGATATATCTCTCCATTTCTTTAGTTGTTCCTTAATTTTTCTCATCAGTAGTTTGTAGAAAAATTCAGTTTTAAGGACATAATATAAAATTAGACAACCATTTCATTATCAAGAAACCAGATAAGTCACTGAAGGTATAGGCTCTGAAGTCAAAACTTCCTGGTTTCAAATTCTGTCTAAGATTTACTGGCTATATTATATCGGACAAGTTATTTAAACTTTTTGTGATCCAATGTCCTAATCTGTAAAATGTGGGCAGTAATAGTACATTCCTCCTAGTGTTGTGAGGATTAAATGAGATAATATGTATGAAGCATTTAGTATAGTGGCTGGCACAAAGTAAATCACAATAAATGTCAACAATTATTACTATCTGCTAGGTACTTTACAAATATTATCTTATTTATACTTATTATATATTATCAATTCCTAAGACAGCTCCCTTTTTAGGCCCAATCTTTGATGAAATATTCCTAGTATCTCAAACATTCCCGTTAATGTTGAGCCTCCCCTTGACACTCAACACAATTTACTCTCTTAAGTCTACTGGGCTAAAGACTTACTACTCTTTCACTGTAAACATTGATTTTCCATTGCTAGATCACTACTTTTATTTTTCTGCTTTCCACTTATTTTTATAAAATAGTAAAGGCCAAATGCAATGAAACTATGGTTTTCAATTTTTTTCAAGTGGTAGATCCTTTCTTCAGGTGAGTGTTTCTCAGAGGCTCAAGATATAAGTGATTGAAGTTCTGCCTTTGCCAAAGAATGATGTTTATGTGTTTGGGGAGTGCACACACCCTTCCTCCCCACGTCCCTTCCTACTCCAAGAAAGGCCCTGAAACAACTACAGGGTTCCCGGGAGCACAGTTTGAAAAATAATGCGGTAAAAAAAATTTAATGCTATAATTGTAGCATTAGCATATAATTTGCAGTTCCACAAGCAAAGAATGTGACACTGCAGAAAACAGACTGTTGGCTGGTATAAAGCACCATTGTGTTGGTGCTGGAAATTTTCCTTTGCTGATGTAAAAAATGGGGTTGAGAGGGCTCTGTGTGAGACTCTAATAAAAAGTTTCACTCATAAGTTCATTTTTCAGAAACCTAAAACCTCCAGATTTTACTATGCCAGATAAGCTCTGAAACCCAGAGTTATCAGTCTCCAAGGACATCAACCAGTTGCATCCCCCTACCCCATAATGTTGACACCCCCTTTTCAACATGAAGAAATTAGAATGGTCATTGTCCAAATATCCCTAAAGACTGGGAGAAAGATCAAAAGAGGAGGAGTTGTAATAGGGAAGATAGGATTTAGTAAATGAGCATGACTCCTGAATCGTTATATTGCTATTTCTCTTTAGTCTTAGAGAGGCTAGAAGGAAATATGTGAAATTGTGGAACTGTAACCCATACCATACTTTGAAGTTTGTTCTAGAACTACTTGTTAAAATGTTCTTTGAGGATAGGCTAAGCCTACTTAAAATTAGGCCTAAGAGTCACCCCCAGAGAACCTCTGTTTTGCTCAGATGTGGCCTATCTCAGCCCAACACGACAAGCAAACTCACTGCCCTCCCCCTTTCTGCATGGGGCATGATTCCCAGGGGTGTAAACCTTCCTGGCAATGAGGATCCTAGAATGAGCTGGGACTCAGCATCAAGGGATTGAGAAAAACTTCTCGACCAAAAGGGGGAAGAGAGAAATGAGACAAAATAAAGTGTCAATGGCTGAGAGATTTCAAACAGTCAAGGGGTTATCCTGGAGGTTGTTCTTACGCATTATATAGATAACACCTTTTTAGTTAAGACAACAGAAAGGCTGGAGGAAACTGTCTGAAAATGTAGAGCTGTGTTCCAGTAGCCATGTTTCTTGAAGATGATTGATAATGATATAGCTTTCGCAATGTGACTGTGTGATTGTGAAAACCTTGTGTCTGATGCTTCTTTTATCAACCTTATGGACAGATGAGTAAAACATACGTATTAAAGATAAATAATAGGGGGAACAAATGTTAAAATAAATTTAGTGGTTTCAAATGCTAGTGATCAGTGAAAGGGAGGGGTAAAGGGTATGGTATGTATGATTTTTTTTGTTTTCTTTTTATTGCTCTTTTCTTTCTTTGCTTTGTATATATGTTATATTTTACAATAAAAAAGTTAAAAAATTTTTAAATGTACTTTGAAATTTACCAATTTTGTATATATTTCACAATAAAAAATGTTTTTTTAAAATGGGGTTGCATATGTGGTGGATTAGCATAAAACAGACTCTTCAACATTTTCTGATGCTTTGTCTTGTGCTACAAAAGATGCAAAACTGAAAAGAAAATCTCCTGGATGACTCGATGTCATTTTGGTTTGGCTCATCAGGGATACTCTGGTAAGGTTTGAACATGCTGAGGTTTTTTTTCTGCTGAAAAGGCATCAGTATAGGTGTGCCTTATTTTTCTATGGCAGAACTAGAAGAAAAATTTCATTTCATTTCATGATAATTTGCTTCGTGGATGTAAAGAGACAGCATACAGGGTCCATTTGACTGCTGCATATGGGAGGAGTAACAGAATGAGGGAGTTCCTGAATGTGGCTGATCAAGACAGGGTGGTTTCCTGATCACAGAAGAAGCACTGGTTCCCTGGTTGTCTGATTTGGTTCTTTCCATTGCTCTAATGATTCTCAAAGCCATTTTAGGCTCTGAAATAAACCCTTTTCTTCTTAAAAAAAAAAAAAAAAAGAAAGAAAAAAGATGGGGTTGGCCTAAAGAGTGAGAGAAAGATCAAAGTTTAGGGTGGAGTAATACAGAGAAGGTCGGGTTTAACAAATGAGTATGATTGCTGGATCAGTATATTGATATTTCTTTTAGTCTTCAGTACTTTGGAGCAGCTAGAAATAAATACCTCAAATTTTGGAATTGTTACGCATTCCAGGATCTGAAATCTGTTCTACAACTAGTTGTTGCAATGTACTTTGAAATTTACTGCTTTTTTTCTATGTATGTTATTTATCACAAAAAAAGTGAAGGAAGAATATAATAATATAGGATTTAACAAAAGAATATGACTGCTAATTCAAAATATTGCAATTTCTTTTGGTCTCCATTATCTTGGAGCAGCTAGAAGAAAAAATGAAAAATTAAGGAACTGTAACCCATACCAAACTTTAAAATCTATTGTATAACTGTTTGTTAAAACATACTTGGAAATTTATTGCATATATATATATATATATATATATATATATATATATATATGTTATTTTTCTTTCTTCTTTTTTTTTTTTTGGCATGGTCAGGCTCCAGGAATCGAACCCAGGTCTCTAGCATAGCAGGTGAGAATCCTGCCACTGAGCCACCATTGCACCACCCTATTTTTCACAATTAAAAAAAGACGTTAAAAAAGGGGGTTGTGTTATACCATACAGTAAAAAAAGTTAAAAATAAAAAATGTATATGTAAGTTATAAGAACAAATGTTCTTATAAGAACAAATGTTCTCATAACTTACACTATTACAAGATGTTAATAATATAATAATAATAATAATAATGGGGAAGACATACCTATTGCAAACTATGGACTATAGAAAACAGAATATTTTATTATTTTGTCAATACCAATAAATGTACCACACCAATATTATGGGTCAATAATAGAGGAGGATAAGAGGTATGAGAGGACCTTCTTTTTAATTTTTATTTCTTTTCTGGAATAATGAAAATGTTCTAAAACTGATCTTGGTGATATATGCACAGCTATGTAATGATACTGTGAGTCAGTGATTGTATATTTCAGATGGTTTGTATGGTGTATGACTATCTCAATAAATTGCATTAAAATAAAAATATTAAAAAAAGAACACTTCCCACTGTAGCTGGCCACGGTGAGCACGCTGTGTACACTGACTGCACAATATATAAATATCAAGTTAAAAAAAAAGTGGGGTTGGGGTGCAAATGTATAATGTGCAAAAGTGCTGGTGTTGAAAGCTGTGCTTAGAAAAGTTGAGGGCCCATACGTTAGTTATCCAGAATGGCCACTGAGGACAGGAATTAGATTTCCACTGCCCAGATCCTCTGAGGATTTTCCTTCCCATCCCTACCCCCAACTCCTCTGGAATGGCATTCAGCCTCAGAGTCATTGGCCTCTTGCTCTCTATCATCCCGAGTCCTCCTTACCTCCCAACCATAGCATAGTAGCCAAATGCACCTTTCCTTCTGTATGTAACAATCACAGTGTTCTGTTCATTCCCACTCCTGCATTTCTGTATATTTAGTCACAACTAAATAGCAAAGCCCAGATTAGGACCTGTCTGATTCCAAACTTGTCCTCTTTATTTTTGTCCAGCTGCCAAGGTACCAATCTGTGCATTTCTAATAGCAGTTATCCTAACAATAGAAATAATATCTGTCACTTCCTTGCGGCGGTCCCTCCTGCTAGCCAAGTTAACTCAGGAGACCAAAGTATAAAATTGAGGGCTGTTACAATCAGCACAAGGTTAGGGCTGAAGTAATAAATGGCCCCTCTGCTCAATTTTATCTAGGAAAAATCAATACATTGTCTACTCCATAAATAGGATATATCCCTCCTAACCTTTCTAAATTCTCAATTAAAAAAATTTTTAAGCATTTGCTATGTTTGTATATGGAATATTTCTAGAAGGTTGCCCAAGAAACTGGTAACAGTGGTTGCCTCCGGGGAGAACTGAATGACTGGAGGCCAGAAGGAGGGGAGCTCCTTCTCAGTTCTGTGACACTTGTCCAAGCCACCACTGCCTCTTGCCTGGACGGCAGCAGTGGCTTCAGGACTGGTCTCCTTGGCCCTCCTCTTATCTACTAATCTGTTTACCTCATGACCACAAGGTTGATCATTCTAAAAGTTAAATCCAGTCCTGTCACTTCCCACTTAAATCCTTCCTTAAATTTCACTTAAAGGACCTCCCTCTGCAATAAAGATAAAATCCAAGCTCCTTGCTGTGGTCTATGAGCCTCTGCATGGTCTGACTGCTCCCTTCCTCTTGAACTTCCTCTTCTGCTATCCTCCCATTATACTTGGTGCTCCAGGCACCCAGTACATAGGCCCCTTTCTGTTCCACAGACACCCCATGCTCATTCCTCTCTCACAGCCTTTTTGTCCTTGCTGGTTTTTCTGCCAGGGATGCTCTTCCCTCAGATCAACACACAGCTGGCTCCTTCTTATTATTCAAAGTTAGGTTCAAATGTCACTACCTCAGAGAACCCCTTCTGACCACTCTAATATAACCCCTCCACAGTGACCACTGTCCCAATACTTAGCTTTGTCTCATGACACTTACTTGAAGTTATTTCTTGAGTTACTTAATGACTGTCTGCACTCCCTAGAATATAAATTCCTTGAGAGCAGAGACCTTGTCTTTCTTTTTACTGTATGTCCTCAGTATTTCGAATAGTGCCTGGCACTGAATGAGTGAATGCATGTATGAGGACATAGTTTCCTGTTGCTTCTGTAACAACTGCCGTAAAGTTAGTGGCTTAAAACAAAACAACTTACTATTTTCTAGCTCTGGAGGTCAGAAGTCTGAAATGGATCTTACTGGACTAAAAGCTACATTCTTTCTGAAGTCTCTTTGGGAGAATCTATTTCCTGTCCTTTTCTAGCTTCTAGAGGCCATCTGTATTCCTTGGCTTGTGGGCCTTTCATCCATCTTCAAACTCAGCAGCAGAGCAGCTTCAAATTTCCCTCTCTGATACTTCCGCCTCCCTCTCATCAGCACCCCGTGATTACACTGGGCAAGCTGAATAATCCTGGATAATTTTCCCATCTCAGGAGTCTTAACTTAATCACATTTGCCAAGTCCCCTTTGTCATATCCATAGGTTCTGGAGATTAGGAAATGGACAAGAGTAGATTCACTGGAGTAGGAAGAGAGCTTGGTTAGAGAAGGCTCAGGAGAGAAGAGGGAATAAGAGGGTCCGGTAAATATGGATCAGTTGTCTCCAAAGTGGGGAATGCACATATTAGGACATGTGCAAGACAACCCACTAGTGTGGAAGAAAAAGATTAGATATTAAATTTGTATTTGAATGTTTAACCTAATAAATGTATTACTAATATTTAATTTGTAGTATACTGGGTATATACCTAGTAGAGGGATTGCCAGGTCATATGGTAGCTCTATACTTAGCTTTCTGAGGAATTGCTAAACTGTCTGCCATAGAGTCTGCGCCATTTTACTTTCCCACCAGCAAAGAAGGAGTGTTTCTATTTCTCCACATCCTTTCCAACACTTGTAAATTTCTGTTCTTTTAAACAATAGCCATTCTAGTGGGTGTGAAATGGTATCAAATTGTGGTTTTGTCAGTAGCTGAGAGATTTCAGAGTCAAGAGGTTATCCTGGGGGTTATTCTTACGCATTATATAGATATCCATTTTTAGTTTATGGTATATTGGAGTGGCTGGAGGGAAGCACCTGAAACTGTTGAACTGTGTTCCAGTAACCTTGATTCTTTTTTTTTTATTTAATTTTTTATTAATTAAAAAAAAATCACAAGAAACACAAACATTCCCAACACATACACTCAGCAATTCACAATATCATCACATAGTTGCATATTCATCATCATGATCATTTCCCAGAACATTAGCATCAATTCAGAAAAAGAAATAAAAAGACTACAGAAAAATATAACAAACAGAAAAAAAAATTTTACAGGCCATACCCCTTACTAATCCCTTTCATTGATCACTAGCATTTCAAACTAAATCTATTTTAACATTTGTTCCCCCTATTATTTATTTTTATTCCATATGTTCCTCTCATCTGTTGACAAGGTAGATAAAAGGAGCATCAGACACTAGGTTTTCACAATCACACAGTCACATTGTGAAAGCTATATCATTATATAATCGTCATCAAGAAACATGGCTACTGGGACACAGCTCTACATTTTCAGGCAGCTCCCTCCAGCTTCAAAATTACATCTTGGATAACAAGGTGATATCTACTTAACGCATAAGAATAACCTCCAGGATAACCTCTAGACTCTGTTTGGAATCTCTCAGCCATTGACACTTTGTCTCATTTCACTTTTCCCCCTTTTGGTCGAGAAGGTTTTCTCAATCCCTTGATGCTGGGTCTCAGCTCATTCTAGAGTTTTTCTCAATCCCTTGGTGCTGAATCTCAGCTCATTCTGGGATTTCTGTCCCACGCTGCCAGGAAGATGAACACCCCTGGTAGTGATGTCCCACTTAGACAGGGGGAGTGTGGTGAGTCTGCTTGCTGTGTTGGCTGGAGAGAGAGGCCACATCTGAGCAACAAAAGAGGCTCTCTTGCGGGTAACTCGTAGGCTTAATTTTAAGCAGGCTTGACCTATCCCCTGTGGGGTTAAGTTTCATATGAACAAACTCCAAGACTGGGGGCTCAGCCTATAGCTTTGGTTGTCCACACTGCTTGTGAGAATATCAAGAATTCAACTTGGGGAAGTTCAGTTTTCCCGCGTTCTCACCATTCCCTGAAGGGGACTTTGCAAATACTTTTCCACTCACTGATCAAATCACTCTGGGATTCATCAGGGCATCACCTGGACAAACCAACAAAATCTCATGTCCTATACAAAGTTCCATGTACTTAAGGTGTTCAATCAACTATCTACATAAGTTATATTAGGAGATGCACTAGTCAAAGTATAGATTTGTACCAAATAAACATTTTTTGCTTTAGTCTCACACATTAGTTGAAATTTTTAAATATTAGGTACCATCTATTTTCAGCACACTGCAGTAATGGCATTTTTTGTTCTTCCTCATGCAGAAACATTTTTTAAATTTGTACATTTAGTCACTATCATTATACACTCTAGGCATTCCTAGATTACACCATCTCAGTCTTTATCGTCTATCTTTCTTTGTGATTTCATTTATGCCCAGCCCTCCTCCCTCTATCATTCTCATATGCAGCTTCATTCAGTGTTTTAACATAATTGTATTACAGTTAGGTAATATTGTGCTGTCCATTTCTGAGTTTTTATATTCAGTCCTGTTGCACAATCTGTATCCCTTCAGCTCCAATTACCCAATGTCTTACCCTATTTCTATCTCCTGATGGTCTCTGTTACCAAGGAGATATTCCAAGTTTATTCACTAATGTCAGTTCATATCAGTGAGACCGTACAGTATTTGTCCTTTTGTTTCTGGCTAATCACACTCAGCATAATGTCCTTAAGGTCCATTCATGTTGTTACATACTTCATAACTTTATTCTGTCTTACAGCTGCATAATATTCCATCTTATGTAAATGTCACAGTTTGTTTAGCCAACTGTCTGTTGATGGACATTTTGGCTGTTTCCATCTCTTGGTAATTGTTAGTCATGCTGCTATAAACATTCATGTGTAAATGTCCATTTGTGTCCTTGGCCTCGTGTCCTTTGAGTAGAGACAGCATATAGATGGGTCCTGTTTTTTAATCCATTCTGCCAGACTATGTCTTTTGATTGGAGAGTTTAATTCATTAACATTCAGTGTTATTACTGCATGGGTAGTACTTTCTTCTACTATTTTACCTTCTGGATTTTATATGTCATATCTAATTTTCCTTCTTTTTACCTTTACTCATAGTCTTCCTTTCTACACTCTTCTCCACTCCTCTCTCTTCTGTCTTCATATCTGTCTCTAGTGTTCCCTTTAGTATTTCTTGCAGAGCTGGTCTCTTGGTCACAAATTCTCTCATTTGTGAATCTCCTCATTTTTTGTCTGAAAATGTTTTAATTTCTCCCTCATTTTTGAAGGACAGTTTTGCTGGATATAGAATTCTTGGTTGGCAGTTTTTCTCTTTTAATAATTTAAATATATTATCTCACTGTCTTCTCGCCTCCATGGTTTCTGCTGAGAGATCTGCGCATAGTCTTACTGGGCTTCCCTTGTATGTGACAGATTGTTTTTCTCTTGCTGCTTTCAAGATCCTCTCTTTCTCTTTGACCTCTGACATTCTGATGATTAAATGTCTTGGAGTATGTCTATTTGGATCTATTCTCTTTGGGGTACGCTGCACTTCTTGGATCTGTAATTTTAAGTCTTTCATAAGAGTTGGGAAATTTTCAGTGATAATTTCCTCCATTAGTTTTTCTCCTCCTCTTCCCTTCTCTTCTCCTTCTGGGATACCCACAACATGTAT
The DNA here is from genome assembly GCF_023851605.1 of Tamandua tetradactyla. NCBI lineage: Eukaryota > Metazoa > Chordata > Mammalia > Pilosa > Myrmecophagidae > Tamandua > Tamandua tetradactyla. The sequence continues at coordinate 123,086,901 of NC_135333.1, forward strand.
ATTCGTGCGCTTCATATTGTCTTTCAATTCCCTGAGTCCCTGCTCATATTTTTCCATTTTTTTCCCTATAGTTTCTGTTTCTTGTTGGATTTCAGATGTTCCGTCCTCCAGTTCAGAAATCCTATGTTCTGTCTCTCGAAATCTACCATTGTAGGTTTCCATTGTTTTTTCATCTCTTCTACTGTGTCTTTCATTCCTATAAGTTCTGTGATTTGTTTTTTCAGACTTTCAGTTTCTTCTGTGCTACTTTGCATTCTCTCATTTTAGCACCAGCCAATTAAGTCAAACGTCACTCATTGCAGCAGACACGCCTCCTAGCCGACTACAGATGTAATTAGCAACAGATGAGGTTCACGTACCATTGCCTTGTGTCTGCAGCAACAGAACTAGGTATGCTCACCTGGCCAAGTTGATAACTGAATCTAACTAACACAGATCATGATGATGAATATGCAACTATGTGATGATATTGTGAATTGCTGAGTGTATGTGTAGAGTGGAATGAGTGTGTATTGGGAATGTTTGTATTTCTTTCTTGTAATTTTTTTTAATTAATAAAAAAAAGAATTGAAAATATTGCCTATACTCTGTGGGTCTAGTGGATGTATTATCACTAGAAAATAAATAACTTTGCATTGTAAATAAAAGCATAAGTATTCATTTACTTGTTCTTTTTTATTCTTTTTGTTGTTGATATCTACTTTGTCGCATAGGTCATAAAATGGTCTGTATATTTTAGAACATGTTGAAATTTTCTTTTAGTAAATCTATGCTCACCTTTTTATAAATGTTCAATAGGCATTTGATAAAATGTGTATTCTTTTCTTTACATGTACATATGTATACACAGATTATGCAGTAAAATCAGGTCTGTTAATTGTATTATTAAAATACTTTCTACCATTAAAAAAAGTTGAGGTTTTGATTTGTATTTCTCTAATACCTACTGATGTTGAACAAATTTTCATGTGCTTTTTAGCCATTTGTATATCCTCTTTGGAAAAATGTCTGTTCAAATCTTGGAGAAATGTCTGTGTAAGTCTTTTGCCAATTTTTTGTTTGGGTTGTTTGTCTTCTTATTGTTGATTTGTAGGGTTTCTTTATATATTCTGATATTAATCCTTATTGGATATGTGGTTTCTAAATATTTTCTCCCATTGAATAGGTTGTCTTTTCACTTTCATGATAAAGTCCTTTGATGTGTAAAAGAATCAAATTTTGAAGAGGTCCCATTTATCTATTTTTTCTTTTGTTGCTTTTGCTTTGGGTGTGAAGTCTAAGAAACCATTGCCTAACACAACATCCTGAAGATGTTTCCTTATATTTTCTTCTAGGAATTTTATAGTTCTGGTTCTTATATTTAGGTCTTTGATCCATTTTCAGTTAATTTATGTATATGGTGTGAGACAGATATCCAGTTCTCTCAGAACCATCTATTGAAGAGAACATTTTTTCCCAACTAAGTGAACTTGGCAAACTTGTCAAAAATCAATTTGCCATAGATCCAAGGGTCCATTCCTAAACTCTCAATCAGATTCCATTGGTCAATATATCTAACCTTATGCCAGTACCATGCTGTTTTGACCACTGTAGATTTATAATGAGGTTCTTTTTTGGGGGGTAGGGTACATGGGCCAGGAATCAAACCCAGGTGTCCTGCATAGCAGGCAAGCATTCTGCCACTGAACTACCCATGCACCCATGTAATAAGCTTTAAAATCAGGATCTGTGAGTCCTCCTTTTTTTTCAAGGTGATTTTGGCTATTCGGGGGCCCCTTACCCTTCCATATAAATTTGATAGTTGGCTTTTCCATTTTTGCAAAGTAGGCTTTTGGAATTTTGATTGGGATTGCATTGAATCTGTAAATCATTTTGGGTTGAATTGATTTTTAAACAATATTTAGTCTTCTAATCCATGAATGTGGAATGTCCTTCATTTATTTAGTTGTGTTTTTTTGCATATTCATCATTTCTTAGATTTGCATCGATTTAGAAAAAGAAATAAAAAGACAACAGAAAAAGAAATAAAATGATAACAGAGAAAAAAAGTTATACATACCATACCCCTTACCCCTCGCTTTCATTTACCACTAGTATTTCAAACTAAATTTATTTTAACATTTATTCCCCCTATTATTTATTTTTATTCCATATGTTCTACTCATCTGTTGATATGGTAGCTAAAAGGAGCATCAGACACAAGGTTTTCACATTCACAGAGTCTCACTGTGAAAGGTATATCATTGTTCAATCATCATCAAGAAACATGGCTACTGGAACACAGCTCTACATTTTCAGGCAGTTCCCTCCAGCCTCTCCACTACATCTTGAACAACAAGGTGATATCTACTTAATGCGTAAGAATAACCTCCAGGATAACCTCTCAACTCTGGAATCTCTCAGCCATTGACACTTTGTCTCATTTCACTCTTCCCCCTTTTGGTCGAGAAGGTTCTCTCAATCCCTTGATGTTAATTCTCAGCTCATTCTAGGGTTTTTCTCAGTCCCTTGATGCTGAGTCTCAGCTCATTCCAGGATCTCTGTCCCACGTTGCCAGGAAGGTCCACACCCCTGGGAGTCATGTCCGACGCAGAGAGGGGGAGGGTGGTGACACTGCTTGTCATGTTGGCTGGAGGGAGAGGCCACATCTGAGCAACAAAAGAGGCTCTCTTGGGGGTGACTCTTAGGCTTAAATTTTAAGTAGACTTGACCTATCCTTTGTGGGGTTAAGTTTCATATGGACAAACATTTTAATGTTACATTTTAAAATGTTACAAAACATTTTAATAATGTTTTGTAGTTTTCTGTGCACAAATCCTTCACATCCTCAGTTAAATTTATTCCTAGATATTTGATTCTTTTAGTTGCTATTTTAAATGAGGTTTTTCTTGATTTGCTCTTCAGCTTGCTTATTATTAGTATATAGAAACACTGCTGATTGTTGCATGTTGATCTTGTACCCCACCACTTTGGTGAATTCATTTATTAGCTCTAGTAGCTTTGTTGTCATTTTTCAGGATTTTCTATATATACAGGGTCATGTCATCTGCAAATAGTGAAAGTTTTCCTTCTTTCTTTCCAATATGGATTGCCTTTCATTTCTTTTACTTGCCTAAGTGCTCTGGCTGGAACTTCCAGTACAATGTTGAATAGTCATGGTGACAGTGGGCATCCTTGTCTTGTTACAGATCTTAGAGGGAGAGCTTTCACTCTTTCACTATTGAGTATGATGTTAGCTGTGGGTTTTTCATATATGCCCTTTATTGTGTTGAGCAAGTTTCCTTCTATTCCTAATCTTCTAAGTATCTTAATCTAGAAAGGATGCTGGTCATGAGATTGAGAAAGCCTTCCTGATCAAAAGGGTTAGAGAGAAATGAGAAAAATAAATTTTCAGTGGCTGAGAGATTTCAAATATAGCTGAGAGATTATTCTGGAGGTTATTCTTATGCATTATGTAGATATCCCTTTTTAATTTTTAGTGTATTAGAATAGCTAGAAAGAAATATTTGAAATGGTTGAACTGTATTCCAGTAGCCTTGATTCTTGAAGACAATTGTCTATATTCTATAGCTTCTACAGTGTGACCGTGTGATTGTGAAAACCTCGTGGCGGATGCTCCCTTCATCCGGGGTATAGACAGATGAGTAAAAAAAATAAGGACAAAAATAAATAAATAAATAATGGGGGGATAAGTGTTTTTAAAAAATGGGTAGATTGCAATACGAGTAGTCAATAAGAGGGAAGGGTAAGGATTATGGGAAGTATGGTATTTTTCTTCTTTCTTTTTCTGGAGTGATGCAAATGTTCTAAAAATGATCATGGTGATAAATACACAACTATATGATGATATTGTGAGCTATTGATTATACACTTTGGATGGACTGTATGGTGTGTGAAGATAGCTCAATAAAAAAAATATCTATAGGACTTCCGGAAAAGATGGCGGCTTAGTAAGACGCGCAGGTCTTAGTTCCTCCTCCAGAACAGCTACTAAAGAAATAGAAACGGTACAGAACAGCTCCTGGAGCCACGACAGAGACCAAAAAGACAGCGTACCCCATTCTGGAACAGCTGACCCGGAAGGGAGAATCCGCTGCGATGAGATCACCGAGGGGCGCGCGCTTCCCCGGGCCGGGGCGGCTGGCAGACGGAGTCCCTTCCTCCCTCCTTCCGGGGCCGGCTGGGAGAATTGGACAGGTGGTCTCCTCAAGCCGCGGCGGCTGGTGCCCCCCCACACACGTGGCCCCCCGGACCGGCTGGAAGAATTGGATTGGAGGTCCCCCAAGCCGCGGAGACCGGCAACCGGGGTCCCTTCCACACACGTGGCTTCCCGGTCCGGCTGGGAACGTTGCATAGGCACTCCCCCAAACCTCGGCGGCCGGTGCCCCCCCACCGCCACACTTGGCGTCCCGGGCCAGCTGGGAGATTTGGACTGGCACTCCCCCAAGCCGCGGAGGCTGGCAACCCTCCCCCACAGTGAGAGTTTTCCAAAGTTAAAGGAGCCACAGCATCTTTTACTGGTGGGACCCGCAGACAGACAAGCGCCACGAGCGCCACCTACTGGGCAGGATAAGAAAAACAGAGCCCAGAGATTTCACAGAAAAAGCTTTCAACCTGCTGGGTCCCACACCCAGGGAAATCTGATTAAATGCCCAGATGCCAGCAGAAAATAGCAATCACGCTCAGAAAATTGAAGATATGGCCCAGTCAAAGGAACAAACCAATAGTTCAAATGAGATACAGGAGCTGAGACAACTAATGCTGAATATACGAACAGAAATGGAAAAACTCTTCAAAAACCAAATCAATAAATTGAGGGAGGACATGAAGAAGACATGGGCTGAACAAAAAGAAGAAATAGAAAATCTGAAAAAACAAATCACAGAACTTATGGGAGTGAAGGACAAAGTAGAAAAGATGGAAAAAACAATGGATACCTACAATGGTAGATTTAAAGAGACAGAAGCTAGAATTAGTGAACTGGAGGATGGAACATCTGAATTCCAAAAAGAAACAGAAACTATAGGGAAAAGAATGGAAAAACTTGAGCAGGGGATCAGGGAACTGAATGACAATATGAAGCGCACAAATATATGTGTTGTGGGTGTCCCAGAAGGAGAAGAGAAGGGAAAAGGAGGAGAAAAACTAATGGAAGAAATTATCACTGAAAATTTCCCAACTCTTATGAAAGACCTAAAATTACAGATCCAAGAAGTGCAGCGCACCCCAAAGAGAATAGACCCAAATAGACATTCTCCAAAGACACTTACTAGTTAGAATGTCAGAGGTCAAAGAGAAAGAGAGGATCTTGAAAGCAGCAAGAGAAAAACAATCTGTCACATACAAGGGAAACCCAATAAGACTATGTGTAGATTTCTCAGCAGAAACCATGGAAGCTAGAAGACAGTGGGATGATATATTTAAATTACTAAAAGAGAAAAACTGCCAACCAAGACTCCTATATCCAGCAAAATTGTCCTTCAAAAATGAAGGAGAAATTAAAACATTTATAGACAAAAAGTCACTGAGAGAATTTGTGACCAAGAGACCAGCTCTGCAAGAAATACTAAAGGGAGCACTAGAGTCAGATATGAAAAGACAGAAGAGAGAGGTATGGAGTAAAGTGTAGAAAGAAGGAAAATCAGATATGATATATATAATACAAAAGCCAAAATGGTAGAGGAAAATATTATCCAAACAGTAATAATACTAAAAGTTAATGGACTGAATTTCCCAATCAAAAGACATAGAATGGCAGAATGGATTACGACCCAGCAATACCACTGCTAGGTATCTACTCAAGGGACTTAAGGGCAAAGACACAGACAGACATTTGCACACCAGTGTTTATAGCAGCATTATCTACAATTGCAAAGAGATGGAAACAGCCAAAATGTTCATCAACAGACGAGTGGCTAAACAAACTGTGGCGTATACCTACGATGGAATATTATGCAGCTTTAAGACAGACTAAACTTATGAAGCATGTAATAACATGGATGGACCTAGAGAACATTATGCTGAGTGAGTCTAGCCCAAAACTAAAGGACAAATACTGTAAGGTCCCACTGATGTGAACCGACATTCGAGAATCAGCTTGGAATATATCATTGGTAACAGAGACCAGCAGGAGTTAGAAACAGGGTAAGATAATGGGTAATTGGAGCTGAAGGGATACAGACTGTGCAACAGGACTAGATACAAAAACTCAAAAATGGACAGCACAATAATACCTAAGTGTAATGTAACTAGGTTGGAACACTGAATGAAGCTGCACCTGAAATATGGTTTTTTGTTTGTTTGTTTGTTTGTATCTTTTGTTTTTGTTTTTTTTTCTTTTTCCTTTATATATATATATATATTATTAGTATTATTATTTTAATTCTCTTCTCTATATTAACATTCTATATCTTTGTCTGCTGTTTTGCTAGTTCTTTTCCTAAATCGATGCAAATGTACTAAGAAATGATGATCATACATCTATGTGATGATACTAAGAATTACTGAGTGCATTTGTAGAATGGAATGATTTCTAAATGTTGTGTTAATTTCTTTTCTTTTTTTTGATTAATAAAAAAATTTTTTTAAAAAATTAAATAAATAAATAAATAAATAATAGGGGGAACAAATGTTAAAATAAATTTAGTTTGAAATGCTAGTGATAAATGAAAATGAGGGGTAAGGGGTACGGTATGTATAATAGTTTTTTTTCTCTGTTATCGTTTTATTTCTTTTTCTGTTGTCTTTTTATTTCTTTTTTGGAATCGATGCAAATGTTCTAAGAAATGATGATTATGCAACTATGTGATGATATTGAGAATTACTGATTATATATATAGAATGGAATGATGTGCTAAGGTTTTTGTTTGTTCTTAATTTTTTAATTAATAAATTAATTAAAAAAAAAAAAAGAAGACATAACAATCATAAATATTTATGCTTCGAACCAGAATGCCCCAAAATACGTGAGGAATACACCACAAACACTGAAAAGGGAAATAGACACATATACCATAATTGTTGGAGACTTCAATTCACCACTCTCATCAATGGACAGAATATCTAGACAGAGGATCAATAAAGAAATAGAGAATTTGAATATTACAATAAATAAGCTAGACTTAACAGACATTTATAGGACATTACATCTCACAACAGCAGGATACACCTTTTTCTCAAGTGCTCATGGATCATTCTCAAAGATAGACCATATGCTGGGTCACGAAGCAAGTCTTAACAAATTTAAAAAGATTGAAATCATACACAACACTTTCTCGGATCATAAAGGAATGAAGTTGGAAATCAATAATAGGCGGAGTGCCAGAAAATTCACAAATACGTGGAGGCTCAACAACACACTCTTAAACAACGAGTGGGTCAAGGAAGAAATTGCAAGAGAAATTAGTAAATATCTCGAGGCGAATGAAAACGAAAACACAACATATCAAAACCTATGGGACACAGCAAAGGCAGTGCGAAGAGGGAAATTTATTGCCCTAAATGCCTATATCAGAAAAGAAGAAAAGGCAAAAATTCAGGAATTAACTGTCCACTTGGAAGAACTGGAGAAAGAACAGCAAACTAACCCCAAAGCAAGCAAAAGGAAAGAAATAACAAAGATTAGAGCAGAAATAAATGAAACTGAAAACATGAAAGCAATAGAGAAAATCAATAAGACCAGAAGTTTGTTCTATGAGAAAATCAATAAGATTGATGGGCCCTGTCATGGTTAGGGACAGGTGTCAACTTGGCCAAGTTGTGGTACCTGTTCATCTGATTGGGCAAGCGCTGGCCTGTCTGCTGCAATGAGGACATTTCATAGGATTAGGTCATGATCACATCAGCTACATCAACAGCTGATTCCATTTGTAATCAGCCAAAGGGGAGTGTCTTCTGCAATTAGTGATGCTAAATGCAATCATGGGAAGCATTTTAAGGAGGACTCAGAGGAGACAGGTTCCATTCCTGCTTTGGCTGGTGAGGCTCTCCTGTGGAGTTCATCCAGGCCATCCATCGGAGTCATCGGCTTCGCAGCCTGCCCTGTGGATTTTGGACTCTGCGTTCCTACGGTCACATGAGACACTTTCATAAATTTTATATTTGCAAGTGTTCCCTGTTGATTCTGTTTCTCTAGAGAATCCTAACTAATACAGGCCCTTAGCAAGATTGACAAAAAGAAGAAGAGAGAGGATGCAAATAAATAAGATCAGAAATGGAAGAGGAGACATAACCACTGACCTCACAGAAATAAAGGAGGTAATAACAGGATACTATGAACAACTTTACGCTAATAAATACAACAATTTAGATGAAATGGACGGGTTCCTGGAAAGGCATGAACAACCAACTTTGACTCAAGAAGAAATAGATGACCTCAACAAACCAATCACAATTAAAGAAATTGAATTAGTCATTCAAAAGCTTCCTAAAAAGAAAAGTCCAGGACCAGACGGCTTCACATGTGAATTCTACCAAACATTCCAGAAAGAATTAGTACCAGCTCTCCTCAAGCACTTCGAAAAAATCGAAGTGAAGGGAAAGCTACCTAATTCATTCTATGAAGCCAACATCACCCTCATACCAAAACCAGGCGAAGATTTTACAGAAAAAGAAAACTACAGACCAATCTCTCTAATGAATATAGATGCAAAAATCCTCAACAAAATTCTAGCAAATTGTATCCAGCAACACATTAAAAGAATTATACATCATGACCAAGTAGGATTCATCCCAGGTATGCAAGGATGGTTCAACATAAGAAAATCAATTAATGTAATACACCATATCAACAAATCAAAGCAGAAAAATCACTTGATCATCTCAATTGATGCAGAGAAGGCATTTGACAAGATTCAACATCCTTTCCTGTTGAAAACACTTCAAAAGATAGGAATACAACGGAACTTCCTTAAAATGATAGAGGGAATATATGAAAAACCCACAGCTAATATCATCCTCAATGGGGAAAAATTGAAAACTTTCCCCCTAAGATCAGGAACAAGACAAGGATGTCCATTATCACCACTATTATTCAACATCGTGTTGGAGGTTCTAGCCAGAGCAATTAGACAAGAAAAAGAAATACAAGGCATCAAAATTGAAAAGGAAGAAGTAAAACTATCACTGTTTGCAGATGATATGATACTATACGTCGAAAACCCAGAAAAATCCACAACAAAACTACTACAGCTAATAAATGAGTACAGCAAAGTAGCAGGTTACAAGATTAACATTCAAAAATCTGTAGCATTTCTATACACGAGCAATGAACAAGCTGAGGGGGAAATCAAGAAACGAATTCCATTTACAATTGCAACTAAAAGAATAAAATACTTAGGAATAAATTTAACTAAAGAGACAAAAAATCTATACAAAGAAAACTACAAAAAACTGTTAAAAGAAATCACAGAAGACCTAAATAGATGGAAGGGCATACCATGTTCATGAATTGGAAGACTAAATATAGTTAAGATGTCAATCCTACCTAAATTGATTTACAGATTCAATGCAATACCAATCAAAATCCCAACAACTTATTTTTCAGAAATAGAAAAACCAATAAGCAAATTTATCTGGAAGGGCAGTGTGCCCCGAATCGCTAAAAAGTATCTTGAGGAAAAAAAAAAACGAAGCTGGAGGTCTCACGCTGCCGGACTTTAAGGCATATTATGAAGCCACAGCGGTCAAAACAGCATGGTATTGGCATAAAGATAGATCTATCGACCAATGGAATCGAATAGAGTGCTCAGATATAGACCCTCTCATCTATGGACATTTGCTCTTTGATAAGGCAGTCAAGCCAACTCACCTGGGACAGAACAGTCTCTTCAATAAATGGTGCCTAGAGAACTGGATATCCATATGCAAAAGAATGAAAGAAGACCCGTATCTCACACCCTATACAAAAGTTAACTCAAAATGGATCAAATATCTAAACATTAGGTCTAAGACCATAAAACAGTTAGAGGAAAATGTAAGGAGATATCTTATGAAACTTACAATTGGAGGCGGTTTTATGGACCTTAAACCTAAAGCAAGAGCACTGAAGAAAGAAATAAATAAATGGGAGCTCCTCAAAATTAAACACTTTTGTGCATCAAAGAACTTCATCAAGAAAGTAGAAAGACAGCCTACACAATGGGAGACAATATTTGGAAACGACATATCAGATAAAGGTCTAGTATCCAGAATTTATAAAGAGATTGTTCAACTCAACAACAAAAAGACAGCCAATCCAATTACAAAATGGGAAAAAGACTTGAACAGACACCTCTCAGAAGAGGAAATACAAATGGCCAAAAGGCACATGAAGAGATGCTCAATGTCCCTGGCCATTAGAGAAATGCAAATCAAAACCACAATGAGATATCATCTCACACCCACCAGAATGGCCATTATCAACAAAACAGAAAATGACAAGTGCTGGAGAGGATGCGGAGAAAGAGGTACACTTATCCACTGTTGGTGGGAATGTCAAATGGTGCAACCACTGTGGAAGGCAGTTTGGCGGTTCCTCAAAAAACTTAATATAGAATTGCCATACAACCCAGCAATACCATTGCTAGGTATCTACTCAAAGGACTTAAGGGCAAAGACACAAACGGACATTTGCACACCAATGTTTATAGCAGCATTATTTACAATTGCAAAGAGATGGAAACAGCCAAAATGTCCATCAACAGATGAGTGGCTAAACAAACTGTGGTATATACATGCAATGGAATATTATGCAGCTTTAAGACAGAATAAACTTATGAAGCATGTAATAACATGGATGAACCTAGAGAACATTATGCTGAATGAGTCTAGCCAAAAACTAAAGGACAAATACTGTATGGTCCCACTGATGTGAACCGACATTCAAGAATAAACTTGGAATATGTCATTGGTAACAGAGTTCAGCAGGAGTTAGAAACAGGGTAAGATAATGGGTAATTGGAGCTGAAGGGATACAGACTGTGCAACAGGACTAGATACAAAAACTCAAAAATGGACAGCACAATAATACCTAATTGTAATGTAATTATGTTAAAACACTGAATGAAGCTGCATCTGAGCTATAGTTTTTTTTTGTTTCTTTGTTTGTTTGAGTCTTTTGTTTTTTTCTTTTTCCTTTTTATATATATATATATATTTTTATTTTTTATTATTATTATTATTTTTATTTTTTTCTCTATATTAACATTCTGTATCTTTTTCTGTTGTTTTGCTAGTTCTTTTCCTAAATCAATGCAAATGTACTAAGAAATGATGATCATACATCTATGTGATATTAAGAATTACTGATTGCATATGTAGAATGGAATGATTTCTAAATGTTGTGTTAATTTCTTTTTTTTAATTAATAAAAAAAATCTATATATAAAAAGAAAGGATGCTGGATTTTGTCAAATGCCACTTCTATGTCAGTGGAGATGATCTGTTTTTTCCCTTTGTTTTGTTAATGTGGTATATTACATTAATTGTTTTTCTTATGTTGAATCATTCTTGCATACCTGGGATAAAACCTACTTGATCATGGTGTATAATTCTTCTAGTGTGTTGTTGGATTTGGTTTGCATGTATTTTCTTGAAGATTTTTCATCTATATTCATAAGAGAAATTGGCCTTTAACTTTCTTTTCTTGTAATATCTTTATCTGGCTTTGACCTGAGGGTGATGTTGGCCTCAGAGAATGAATAAGATAGTGTTCCCTCCCATTCAGTTTTTTTGGAAGAGTTGGAGCAGGATTGGTATTAATTCTTCTTGCAATGTCTTCTAGTTTGCTAGCTGCCAGAATGCAATATACCAGAAAAAGAATGGCTTTTAAGAAGGGGAATTTAATAAGTTGCTAGTTTACAGTTCTATCTAAGGCTGAGAAAATGTCCCATTTAAAACAAGTCTATAGAAATGTCCAATCAAAGGCATCCAGGGAAAGATACCTTGCTTAAAAAAGGCCGATGAAGTTCAGGGTTTCTCTCTCAAGTGGAAGGGCACATGGTGAACACAGTCAGAGTTTCTCTCCCATCTGGAAAGGCACATGGTGAACACGGTCAAGGATTCTCTCTCATCTGGAAGGGCACATGGGGAACACAGTGTCATCTGCTAGCTTCTTCTCCTGGCTTCCTGTCTCATGAAGCTCCCCGGGCGGCATTTTTCTTCTTCATCTCCAAAGGTCGCTGGCTGGTGAACTCTGCTTCTCGTGGCTATGTCATTCTGCTCTGCTGTCTCTGAATCGCTTGTTCTTCAAAATGTTTCCCCTTTTATATGACTTCAGAAACTAATTAAGACCCACCCAAATGGGTGGAGACATGTCATCACTTAATTCAGTTTAACAACCACTCTCGATTACATTACATCTCCAGGGAGATGATCTAATTACAGTTTCAAACATACAATGCTGAATAGGGATTAGAAGAAACGGCTGCCTTTACAAAATGAGATTGGGATTAAAACATGGCTTTTCTAGGGGACATATATCCTTTCAAACCAGCACAAAATGATTGGTAGAATTAATGTGAAGCCATCCAGTCCTGGGCTTCTCTTTGCTAGGTGGTTTTTGATGACTGATTCAATCTCTTTACTTGTACTTTGGTGAGATCTTTTATTTCTTCTAGAGTCAGTGTAGGTTGTTTGTTTCTTTCTAGGAATATGTCCATTTCATCTAGTTTGTCTAATTTGTTGGCATATAGTTGTTCATAATATTCTCTTATGATCCTTTTTATTTCTGTGTGGCCAATAGTAATGTTGCCCCTCTCATTTCTGATTTTATTTATTTGTGTCTTCTCTCCATTTTTGTCAATCTTGCTAAAAGTTTCTCAATATTATAGAGCTTTTCAAAGAACCAATTTGTGGTTTTGTTGATTCTCTGTTTTTTTAATTCTCAATTTTTTGTTTCTGCTCTAATCTTTTTTTTTTTTTTAGCAGAACATCACTTAAGTTTATTTCAGATATAACAGCAATGTTAAAATTGACAAGTTTAAATCTTAACAGCACCAGGTAAACTTAGCCATTTAAATGCTTTTAAAGTTAGTCCCTCTAAAAAACTGAGGGAGCTTGTTTTTTCTCCACTACCACACACAATGATTTCCCAATAGTTCTATTTTGGAGCACTTTCAGTTGGTAAGTAAACTGCTGGGGGGTATTTCAGAACTTTTGGACCCAAATGAAAACTAATATGGACAAATTATATATTGCATAGATTTACCTGCAGATTCTGTTCTTTAGGACCTAAATCAATGACCATTCAATGTAATTTTTATCTATTCACCTCACAGTAAAAATTGTCCTGAAAAATATCATGGACACATTCTGTGATCTTCCAGTTAATAGAATTACTTATTGTATTACCTCCAACAAGATAATTTTTATTATATATCAAAATTGCCAACTCAACATAGAACACTCATTCAATCTTGATTGACTCACAGGTGTCTGGTTTAGTGTCCATCCTCCTTAAGTGGATGGAATTATTTAACACAAGTTTGATGCAGGACAATTAACCCTTTACAAACATTTACAATTTAGGTTAAGTTATTGACTAGTGTAGAAGAAAGAAACTATAATGACAGGGAGCCTACACACTCAATTCAGAATTTATTTTTTTCCCTCCTTAAATAACACGTACTTAATTAGTCATGAAGTAGCTATTCTGTTTTCAATAACCACATTTAGGGATCCATTCATAGGATTGATTAGATAGTCTAGGCAAAATGGTTATAGAAATAGAGGCAGTGTCATCTCAGAAAATTCACTTGCATATAAAAATCTATTTTGATATCTGGAAGTTTAATAAAAAAGAGTAAATTCTTCAAACTAATGCCTTTTGTAACTCAACCTTGTTAAAAGCAAGTGAAGCTTATGCATGAAGATTCTTAATATGAAACCTTTCTTCTAAGCTCAGATTTGGACTGCTTAAGAAATTGATGTTCAAGAAACAGCATGGTCTTTGTAGATTTTTACTATCTTAAGATTAGAAGCCTATATATTCACTCATCAACATCAAACAGGAATTTAGGATTACAAAATTTGCATAGACATTTTATAAATAGCATATTTGGAGAGATGAGACTTTCATACCAGAATTTTACATTTATAAGAAGATAAATGTTATGAATGAATCTTCCTTTTAAGGTCAAACAAGAAAAAACTCAAGCTCTTATGCATTGTTTTAATACCTAATGGGACATTGTAACGGGCCATCAGTATTGGCAATCTAAAAAATTTTAAATATTGGAGATGGAACTATGACAGGAAAAGATAAAAATATCAAATGTTTCCATCTTACAAAAATTGATCAACCCATCTGTTCTAGTTTGCTAGCTGCTGGAATGCAATATACCAGAAACAGAAACGCTTTCAAAAAAGGAAATTTAATAAGTTGCCAGTTTACAGTTCTAAGGCCAAGAAAATGTCCCAATTACAACAAATCTATAGAAATGTCCAATCAAAGGCATCCAGGGAAAGATACCTTGGTTCAAGAAGGCTGATGAAGTTCAGGATTTCTCTCTAGTAAGAAGGCACATGGAGAACACAGTCACAGTTTCTCTCTCATCTGGAGGGGCACATGGCGAACATGGCATCATCTGCTAGCTTCTTCTCCTGGCTTCCTGTTTCATGAAGCTCCCTGGGAGGCATTTTCCTTCTTCATCTCCAAAGGTCACTGATTGGTGGACTCTGCTTCTCGTGTTTGCATTGTTCTCTGCTCTCTCAGAATATCCTTCATTCTCCAAAATGTTTCCTCTTTTATAGGACTCCAGAAACTTCTCAAGACCCACCCAAATGGGTGGAGACATGTCATCACCTAATCCAGTTTAACAACCACTCTTGATTAAATCACATCAGAGATGATCTGATTCGTTTCAAACATACAGTATTGAATAGGGATTATTCTGCCATTTTATGAAATTGGATTTTGATTAAAACATGGCTTTTCTAGGGTCCATACATCCTTTCAAACCAGCATACCATCAAAACCACTTATCTACTTGCCAGAAAATATTCAGCATAAGTCATTTCTTTCAGTAAAGGAGGTTACAGTGCCAGGGGCATTATTAACACTTCTTAAACTCGACATTGTAGGCACAGAGTGCAATCAAATCTGGGATGTTCTCCAACATATAAGCAATAGCCCAGCTACATTCTCAAAAATACTGCCTTGACATTGTTTCCTATATAATCAAACACTCAAGTGGCCACAGTTTAGCAGCCTGCACTAGCTGACATTAAATTCATTTTGTGTGTGTGCCACAAATCCATCTAGACACCTTTTAAGTACTTTTTATTTTTTTAATTAAAAAAAATTTTTTTAAACATAACAACATTCTTACCATATGATCATTCCATTCTTGGTATATAATCAATAACTCACAATACCATCATATAGTTGAATATTCAGCACCATGATCATTTCTTAGAACATTTGCATTAATTCAGAAAAAGAAATAAAAAGAAAACAGAAAAAAATTCATACATACTATACCCCTTACCCCTTCCTTTTATTGATCAGTAGCATTTCAATATAATAAATTTATTTTAAATTTGTTCCCCATTATTTATTTATTTTTAATCCCTATGTTTTACTTATCTGTCCATACCATAGATAAAAGGAGCATGAGACACAAGGTTTTCACAATCACATAGTCACAGTGCGAAAGCTATAGCATTATACAATCATCTTCTAGAAACATGGCTACTGGGACACAGCTCTACATTTTCAGGCAGTTTCCTCCAGCCTCTCCAACATATCTTAACTAAAAAGGTGCTATCTATACAATGTGTAAGAATAACCTCCAGGATAACCTCTTGACTCTGATTGAAATCTCTCAGCCATTGACACTGTATTTTGTCTCATTTCTCTCCTCCCCATTTTGGTCTAGAAGCCTTTCTCATTTCCTTGGTACTGAGTCCCAGCTCATTCTAGGATTTCTGTCCCACATTGCCCAGGAAGGTCCACACCCCTGGGAGTCACATCCCACGTAGACAGCGTGAGGGCAGTGAGTTTACTTGTCGTGTTGGCTGAGCGAGAGAGGCCACATCTGAGCAACAGAAGAGGTTCTCTGGGGGTGACTCTTAGGCCTGATTTTAAGTAGGCTTCACCTATCCCTTGCGGGGATAAATTTCATGTGAACAAACCCCAAGATTGAGGGCTCGGCCTATTGCTTTCGTTGTCCCCACTGCTTGTGAAAATATCAGGAATTCTCCACATGGGGAAGTTGAATTTTCCCCCTTTCTTACTATTCCCCCAAGGGGACTTTGCAAATACTTTTTTAATTCACTGTTCAAATCACTCTGGGATTTATCGGGGCATCACTCTGGACAAACCTACAAACTCTCATGCCCTACTCAAGTTTCCATGTACTTATGGTGTTCAATTAAACTGTCCACATAAGTTATATTTGGACATGCACTAGTCAAATTTAAGTACTTTTTAATATGTCCAAAAGAAAACACCTGCTTCAGGTTTAATTAGGGACACTATAAGGATATAAATTCCATTTTTAACAATGCTGACTAAAACTACTGTTGGGTTCACTAAAGAAAAAGGACAGGACCGGGTCAAGATGGTGGCTTAATACGTGCACGTTTTAGTTCGTCCTCCAGAACAACTAATAAATAACCAGAAACAGTACAGAACAGCTCCTGGGGCCACATCAGTGACCAGACACACAGCGTACCCCAGTCTGGACCAGCTGGACCGGCTGCAAGCACCCCCTGAACCATGAGTTCCCAAGGCTGCGGCGGCCAGTGCCCCTCCCCCACAGGCTGATTCTCAGAGCGGAAAGGAAAGGACTTTACCAGCAGCAGGAACTGGGCACAATCAAACGCCAACTGTGGAACTAATTAACAAATTCTGACTACTAAAAATAGGCCCCCAGCTTAGGTGAACCTGATCAAAGCGGAGGTTGCACATTTTTGCCCTGGCGCCAAGGGGGCAGATCTGACAGAAAAAGGGGGGGGAAAAAAAGAAGAAAACAGAGGTTTTTGTGGCTGTGTATCTACAAAGGTTTGACTGCCTCTGGATATAGTGGCAGGACTTTTCAGACTGCAACTGCCCCAGGCATAGGCAGAAGTGAGCTCTTTTGGGGGCTTGTCTGGAGCCTGGGCCTTCCCCAGGGGAGGGGTGAAGCCCAACTCAGGTGGAATCCCTCCATCAAGGAATTCAGACACCAGGGCTTGGTACTTTGAAGCCATTAAAACCAACCTACAACCTCTCCTCTGTCTCCCCCACACCCCCAGCAGGGAGAGTCTGCCAAAGTTAAAGGTACCACATCATCTTATGCTGGTGGGACCTGCAGTCAGACAAGCGCCACACACAGGGCAGGATAAGAAAAACAGAGTCCAGAGACTTCACAGGAAAGTCTTTCAACCTGCTGGGTCTCACCCTCAGGGAAAACCAAAGCAGGTGACTCTTTCTTCCTGATAGGAGGCCAGTGTGGTCTGGGAAAATCTGGCTGGGGTATATAATATTTAAGTAGACCCTCCTAAGTGTGTGTGTGTGGGGAAGGCACCACACAAGCAGGGCAAGAAACAAGAAAACAAGAACTGAAAAATTCTCCTCTGTTAAACAAAACTTAAGCTAAAGGTCCAGATAAAGCTGAACAGAATGTCAAAGAACATAGACAACAAATTCATCCAGCAAGAAAACCCTAGATAAAAGAAGGGAAAGCAATCTCCAGAATAAACTAATTAAGGTAATTAAATGCCTAGACGCCAGCAAAAAAATAACAAATCACACTAGGAAAATTGAGGATATGACCCAGTCAAAGGAACAAACCAACAATTCAAATGACATATAGGAGCTGAAACAATTAATTCAGAATGTACGAACAGACATGGAAAACCTCATCAAAAACCAAATCAATGAATTGAGGGAGGATATAAAGAAGGCAAGGAAAGAACAAAAAGAAGAAACTGAAAGTCTGAAAAAACAAATCACAGAACTTATGGGAATGAAAGACACAGTAGAAGAGATGAAAAAAATGATGGAAACCTACAATGGTAGATTTTGAGACACAGAGCATAGGATTTCAAAACTGGAGGATGGAACATCTGAAATTCGACAAGAAACAGAAACTATAGGGAAAAAAATGGAAAAATGTGAGCAGGGACTCAGGGAATTGAAAGACAATATGAAGCCCACGAATATACATGTTGTGGGTGTCCCAGAAGGAGAAGAGAAAGGAAAAGGAGGAGAAAAACTAATGGAGGAAATTATCACTGAAAATTTCCCAACTCTTATGAAAGACTTAAAATTACAGATCCAAGAAGTGCAGCGTACCCCAAAGAGAATAGATCCAGATAGACATACTCCAAGACATTTAATCATCAGAATGTCAGCATCAAAGAGAAAGAGAGGATCTTGAAAGCAGGAAGAGAAAAGCAATCCATCACATACAAGTGAACCCCAATGAGACTATGCGCAGATCTCTCAGCAGAAACCATGGAAGCGAGAAGACAGTGAGCTAATATATTTGAATTATTAAAAGAGAAAAACTGCCAACCAAGAATTCTATATGCAGCGAAACTGTCCTTCAGAAATGAGGGAGAATTTAAAACATTTTCAGACAAAAAATCACTGAGAGAATTTGTGACCAAGAGACCAGCTGTGCAAGAAATACTAAAGGGAACACTAGAGACAGATACAAAGACAGAAGAGAGAGGTGTGGAGAAGAGTGTAGAAAGGAAGACTATGAGTAAAGGTAAAAAGAAGGGAAATTAGATATGACATATAAAATCCAGAAGGCAAAATAGTAGAAGAAAGTACTACCCATGCAGTATTAACACTGAATGTTAATGGATTAAACTCTCCAATCAAAAGACATAGTCTGACAGAATGGATTAAAAAACAGGACCCACCTATATGCTCTCTCTACTCAAAGGACACGAGGCCAAAGACACAAATGGACATTTACACACGAATGTTTATAGCAGCATGATTAACAATTACCAAGAGATGGAAACAGCCAAAATGTCCATCAACATTTACATAAGATGGAATATTATGCAGCTGTAAGACAGAATAAAGTTATGAAGTATGTAACAACATGAATGGACCTTAAGGACATTATGCTGAGTGTGATTAGCCAGAAACAAAAGGACAAATACTGTATGGTCTCACTGATATGAACTGACATTAGTGAATAAACTTGGAATATCTCCTTGGTAACAGAGACCATCAGGAGATAGAAATAGGGTGAGATATTGGGTGATTGGAGCTGAAGGGATACAGACTGTGCAACAGGACTGGATACAAAAACTCAGAAATGGACAGCACAATACTACCTAACTGTAATGTAATTATGTTAAAACACTGAACGAAGCTGCATGTGAGAATGATAGAGGGAGGAGGGCTGGGGACATATATGAAATCAGAAAGAACGATAGATGGTAAAGATCGAGATGGTATAATCTAGGAATGCCTAGAGTGTATAATAATAGTGAAATGTACAATGTACAAATTTTAAAAATGTTTTTGCATGAGGAAGAATAAAGGAATGTCATTATTGTAGGGTGCTGAAAATAGATGATAATTAATACTTTAAAATGTCTCCTTATGTGTGAGACTAAAGTAAAAAATGTTTGTTACAAAATTTATATTTTGACTAGAGCATTTCCTAATATAACTCATGTAGATAGTTTGATTGAACGCCATAAGTACTTGGAATCTCAAGTAGGACATGAGATTTTGTTGGTTTGTCCAGAGTGATGCCCCGATGAATCCCAGAGTGATTTGATCAGTGAGTGGAAAAGTATTTGCAAGCCCCCTTCGGGGAATGGTGAGAGTGGGGAGAAATTCAACTTCTCCAAGTTGAATTCTTGATATTCTCATAAGCAGTGTGGACAACCAAAGCTATAGGCTGAGCCCCCAGTCTTGGGGTTTGTTCATATGAAACTTAACCCCACAAAGGATAGGTCAAGTCTACTTAAAATTTAGGCCTAAGAGTCACCCCCAAGAGAGCCTCTTTTGTTGCTCAGATGTGGCCTCTCTCTCCAGCCAACATGACGAGCAGTCTCACCACCCTCCCTCTCTCTGCGTGGAACATGACTTCCAGGGGTGTGGACCTTCCTGGCAACGTGGGACAGAGATCCTGGAATGAGCTGAGACTCAGCATCAAGGGACTGAGAAAAACCCTAGAATGAGCTGAGAAATAGCATCAAGGGATTGAGAGAACCTTCTCGACCAAAGTGGGAAGAGTGGAATGAGACAAAGTGTCAATGGCTGAGAGATTCCAAACAGAGTTGAGAGGTTATCCTGGAGGTTATTCTTACGCATTAAGTAGATATCACCTTGTTGTTCAAGATGTAGTGGAGAGGCTGGAGGGAACTGCCTGAAAATGTGGAGCTGTGTTCCAGGAGCCATGTTTCTTGATGATGATTGAACAATGATATATCTTTCACAATGAGACTCTGTGAATGTGAAAACCCTGTGTCTGATGCTCCTTTTAGCTACCATATCAACAGAAGAGTAGAAAATACGGAATAAAAATAAATATAGGGGGAACAAATGTTAAAATAAATTTAGTTTGAAATGCTAGTGGTGAATGAAAGCGAGGGGAAAGGGGTATGGTATGCATAATTTTTTTTCTCTGTTATCGTTTTATTTCTTTTTCTGTTGTCTTTTTATTTCTTTTTCTAAATCGATGCAGATGTTCTAGGAAATGATGAATATGCAACTATGTGATGATATTAATAATTACTGATTGTATATGTAGAATGAAATGATACCTTAATGTTTTGTTTGTTATTTTTTTTAATTAATAAAAAAGTTAAAAAAAAAGAAAAAGAAAAAGGACAGGAGAAAAGAAAAAGTAAATCACAACAAACCTTTTTAGGTCAGTTAAAGGCCATATCTTTAGTTTGGATATTAAAATAAATTAATCTCACCAGCCAACACTCCAAAAGTTAATACTACGAGTAACATTCAACAGCAGAGAAAATAAACCTGCTAACAACCAGCCCACTCATTAGCAAAAAGTAGTTTAACTTAAATACTGAGAATGAAGTATAAACACTACCTAACCAAACTGTCCCATCCATCTCAACCACCAGCAAGCAAGAGATGAAAAACTGCTTTAAAAAGCAAAGCAATATTTTTCTGTTGTCTTTTTATGTCTTTTTCTGAATTGATGCAAATGTGTGGGAAATGATCATGATGATGAATATGCAACTATGTGATGATATTGTGAATTGCTGAGTGTATGTGTTGGGAATGTTTGTGCTTCTTGTAATTTTTTTTTTTTAATTAATAGAAAAAAAAAAAAGCAAAGCAAGGGCGGGCCATGGTGCCTCAGTAGGCAGAGCTGCCTGCTATGCTGGAGACCCAGGTTCCATTCCTAGTGCCTGCCCGTGCAAATAAATAAATAAATAAAGCAAAGTAAAAGCTTAAATATTTACTACAAATATTTGTAGAATGCAACACACCAGAGACGGATTGGCTTTTAATAAAAGGGGATTTATTTTGTTGGTTCTTCAGAGGAAAGGCAGCTAACTTTCATCTGAGGTTCTTTCTTACGTGGGAAGGCTCAAGGTAATCTCTGCTGGCCTTCTCTCCAGGCCTCTGGGTTCTAACAAATTTCCCCAGGATGATTCTTTTCTGCATCTCCAAAGGCCTGGGCTGAGCTGCGAGTGCTGAGATGACATAGGCTGAGCTGCTTTGGCTGTGCTACGTTGTGCTCTCTCATTTAAGCACCA
This sequence comes from Tamandua tetradactyla, assembly GCF_023851605.1. NCBI lineage: Eukaryota > Metazoa > Chordata > Mammalia > Pilosa > Myrmecophagidae > Tamandua > Tamandua tetradactyla. The sequence continues at coordinate 123,108,573 of NC_135333.1, forward strand.
GCCAGTTAAGTCAAACATCACTCATTGCAGCAGGCCGGCCTCCTAGCTGACTGCAGAGGTAATCAGCAACAGATGAGGTTCACGTACCATTGGCTGCTGTCCACAGCAACAGAACTAGGTGCCTTCACCTGGCCAAGTTGACAACTGAATCTAACTACCTACCACAGATAATGATGACCCAGCTCCTGAGCCGGTGCCCAGAAGGACCAAAAGTGGGGTGAAGGCAATGTTTAGGGATCAGTATCCCACAAATAGTCAGAAAACCCAAAGTGTCACAAGCACACTAACTCGTCTATGAATTAGAGAACAAGATATTCCTGCTGTTTCTTTTTGTCTTTTGAAAAATACAGTATTTTGTAGGCTCTGCCCTTCAATGTGAAAGTGGGACATTTTAAAAATTGGCTAAAAAATGTGAAACTATTTGACACCTCAATTTTTGGAACTGTATATCTCTTTTTTAAAAATATTTTTATTGAGATATCGTCACATACCATAGAGTCCATCCAAAGTATACAATGTCTCACAGTATCATCACATAGTTGTGTATTAATCACCATGATCATTTTTAGAACATTTACATCATTCCCAAAAAAAGAAATAAAAAGAAAAAAGAAAAACCCCATACATCCTATACCTCTTAACCCAACCTCTTATTGACCATGAGTATTGCAATCTACCCTTTTTTTTTTTTACCCCTTATCCCACCCCCCACTATTTATTTTTTTTACTCATTTGTTCATACCCTGGATAAAGAGAGCATCAGCCACAATCACAATCAAGTGGTAACTTTGTAAAAGCTATATAGTTATACAATCTTCAAGAATCAAGGTTGCTGGAACACAATTCAACAGTTTCAGGTACTTTTCTCTAGTCACTCCAATACACTAAAAACTAAAAAAGGATATTTATATAATGCATAAGAACTACCTCAAAGATAAATGTTGACTCTGTTTGAAATCTCTCAGCCACTGAAACTTTATTTTGTCTCATTTCTCTCTTCCCCCTTTTGGTCAAGAAGGCTTTCTCAATCCCATGATGCCAGGTCATGGCTCATCCCAAGAGTCATGTCCCATGTTTCCAGGGAGATTTACACCCCTGGGAGTCATGTCCCAAATAGAAGGGAGGGCAGCTGAGTTCACCTGTGGAGTTGGCTTAGAGAGAGAGGCCACATTTGAGTAACAAAAGAGGTTCTCTAGGGATGACTCTTAGCCATAATTATATGTAGGCTTAACTTCTCCTTTGCAGGAATAAGTTTTATAGGGACAAGCCCCAAGATTGAGGGCTCAGCCTATTGAACTGGCTGTCCCCAGTGCTTGAAAGAATATCAGGAATTCCCCAGATGGGGAATTTGAATATTTCCTACTTTTTCCCCAATCCCCCAAGGGGACTTTGTAAATAGTTTTTTGTTCTCTGCCCAAATTACTGTGGGATGTATGGGCATCACACTAACCTGTACAAATCAACAAGATCTCACCCCCTATTCAAGATGCCATATAATTACGGTGTTCGAATAAACTGAGCATACAAGTTAAATTAAATAGTGTACTACAAAACATATACATTTTTCATTTGTTTGTTTTGTTTTGTTTTTTCACATGGGCGGGCACCAGAATCGAACCCGGATCTCCAGCATGGCAAGCAAGAACTCTGCCACTAAGCCACTGTAGCCCACCCTCAAACATATAAATTTTGCACCAAATAAACATCTCTTCCTTTGGTTTCACACAGAAGTTGAAGTTTTAAAATATAGACCATATCATCCTTTATCCTGCTTTCTGATTTATCTTAGTTCTATCCAAATCAGCTTCATTCATATCTCTAGTTGAAATCTGATCACTTTTCAACTTTTTAAATACTTGCTGATGGGGTAATACTGACTTTCATATCTTCAGAGCTCTGAGTCCCAGATATCATACAAATACCGGAAGTTCCAGGAAATGACCAGGTTATATACAAACAGCTCAGCATCTCAGAATTTAGAAATAACAGTTACAACTCTGGGAATAGAAGTAACTACTGTAAGAACTTGCAATCTAGGAGCATTTGCAATAGGCCCCAACCTGATAACCCATGCACTTGACCTCAGTTCTCTGCATTTGTATATATAGTTAGCCCATATGAGTGAGGCATGATAACTTTTTGTTTCTGATATTTCATTCAACTTAATGTCCTCATGGTTCATTCGCCTAGTTGCATGCCTCACAACTTAATTCCTTCCTGCAGCCATTCAGTAATCCACTGTATGTATATACCACAGTTTCCCTTTCATTTCCCAACTGATGTACCTTTCGGTTGCCTCCATCATTGCAGGTTGTGAACAGTGCCGCCATAAACACCAGTGTGCAAATGTCCATTCATGTTCCTAGTTCCTCCAAGTATATGCTTAGCAACGGGGCTGTTGGATCATATGGCATCCCCACCCTTAGCCTCCTATGGAAACACCACACCACCTTCCAGCAGAGGTGCACCGCTCTGTTTCCCTCCCAACACTGAATAGGTACATCTCTTCCTCCACATTTTCTCCAGCACTCTCGTATCTCTCTGTTCATTTCTCAACAGTTTTATTCTCACGTCATACAATCTAACCTAAGTGAAACATCAATGGTTCCAGTATAATCACATAGCCATGCCTTTACCATAACAGTCTATATGAGGACATTTCCTTTCCTTCTGCAAAAAAAAAAAAAAAAAAAAAAAAATACCATACCCTCCCCCATATCACCTACTTTTGACATTTAGTTTTGGCATATTGCCTTTGTTATATTCAATTGAAGAATATTACAATGTTACTGTTAACTATAGACCCTAGCTTGCATTGGTTGTACTTTTTCCTGTATACAGTCCCATTTTCAACACCTTGCAATGTTGAAATTCATTTTTTCTGCCTCATGCAAAAACATTCTTATACGTGTACATTTAATCACCATCTCTGTCCACTCTAGGCATTCCTAAGCTATACTGTCTCAGTTTTCATCCTCTATCTTTCCTTCTGATGTCATATATGCCCCCAGTCCTTTTCCCTCAACCATACTCACATTCAGCCTCTTTCAGTGTATTTATATTGTTGTGCTGCCATCAGATAGCATTGTACTATCCACTTTTGAATCTTTACAATCAGTCCTGCTGCACATTCTGTACTCCTTTAATACCAAATGCCTAATCTTTACCCTCTTTCTATCTTCTGATAATCTGTGTTCTTAACTTTAGCTCTCAAAGTTCCCTCATTAATGTTAGTTCATATTAGTGAGAACATACAGTGTCCTTTTGTTTTTGGCTAATTTCACTTAGCCTAATGGGACCATATATCTTAACTGTGACACTAAACATACCTATACCTTCTTCCTTCAACGAAACTACCTCACGAAATTCAGAAAACTAAAACAATCCAAACATGATTAATGTTTAAAGTCCTTGAAAGGATTAAAATTTTTGGAGAAAAAGGAAGGATAGAAGAAAGAAAAAAAACAATAATAAGGAATGAGGAAACTTTAAAAGAAAGAAGGGGGGGAAATCAATGGGCCTCTCTTTTATCTGGCAACAAGCAAGTGCAAGAAAGTTCATTTGTAATTTGTTTTTTGAACATCTGCATTCTGTCCAGAAAGGACTTTGAGGTCTTTTTGCAGCACATGAACATCTGTGGGTTCTTTGCTCTTATAATAGCTCTTCCTTGTCTCAATAATCTCAAAGCCAAACTTCGGTAGAAGTAAATTGCCAACTCATTGTTGATCTGGGCATGTAGATAGATGTTGTCAAAAATGCCATCTTTTCCACAGATATTTAAGACATGATTTAACATTTTAGTTCCTATTCCTAGCCTTTGGAAAGGTTCCAGACCTCTAGTGTCATGATGTAAAGTCTCTTCTGATTCTGTGAATGATGCCCCCTATAGCATACCATATCTACTGCAATATCATTGAAATGGGCAAGTTTTGCCCCCTCTCCAACCTCCAGCACATCCTGTAGAACTTGTTATTGTAGCTGACTATAAAGAGGACTAAGTTTAATCTCTCCAACTATTTGATATTGTGTGGTGTCACATCTCCCAGCTCGATCCGACTGTTTTTCACTTTCCCTGCCTGCGGAGGCTGCTATTACCACTGGTATCAACACCGTGGTCACCGCTGCCCTGAGCTCTTTGTAACCCTCAGTTGGGCCGCTCAACCCCACAAGCCAGTCTCCTTGCCCCAGGCAGGGAGCTGAGCAGCTGATGGAGGCCCCAGAGTTGAGCATGTCTCAACTATTTTTCCGGATGGGACGGGAATGTCTCCAAACGGCCTGGTTGGCTGCTTCTCTACATATGCACATATGGCGCTGGGCTCCAGCCCATCCAGTGCCCTGTTCTGCTCTAACCTTGGTTATTTCTTTCCTTCTGCTTGCTTTGGGTTTAGTTTGCTGTTCTTTTTCTAGTTCCTCCAGGTGTGCAGTTAGTTCTTCGATTTTAGCTCTTTCTTCTTTTTTTAATGAAAGTCTTTGGGGTTGTAAATTCCCCTCTCAGCACTGCCTTAGCTGCAACCCATAATTTTTTTTTCCAGCAATAGCAATACTTATTAGACACCTCCATTACACAAAAACCTTCGGTAAAAAAGTTGTTGATTTAGTATTCAATAATATCTTTTGTGAACAAAACCAGTCAGGTTTCTGCTCTCATGGCCTTATACTCTACTGGGGGAAACAGATAGTAAATAGGCAAATGATTAAGTAGCAATACTTGCTTTGTAGAGCTTCCAGATAGAGCGATAAGAGAGGAGGCCATGGGTGCACTGAGCAAGAGGTAGCTGCTATGGTTACTGCTGAGCCAGATTCTGGGGACTTGCAGGTGCTGTGTATGCCATGGGGCCACCGATGTCTCCAGACGCACAGGGTGGGAGGTAAAGGCTCCATGCACAGGCGCGGCCCCTGGCAGAGCAGCCGGCTTATGATGAAAGGCCACATGTGTGGAGCGACCCTGCTGGGTGCTCGGTGCTGTGCACTGCTTCCAAAGGGCCATGGATCCCAAACAGTGGACAGTCCAGTTTGGCAAGCTGACTGCCAGACTGTCACTCTGGAATCTGCAGGCCTACTGCAATTGTTACCATGTGGAGGAAATCACTCTGAACCCCCAATTCAGGGGGTCTTTATCCTATGACATCGCCCTGGTGAACTTGGACTTCTCTATTGTCTTCAGTAGGCACGTCCAGACCCTCTACCTCCTGGGCTTCTCCTTTGAGTTCCAGAACAGGATGGGCTGCTGGGTGACCAGCTTCACTGAAGAAAGGCCAGTGGCATCCAGGGTTTCTCTGTTACATGGGAAGGCACACGGCAATGTCTGCTGGCCCTTCTCTCCTGAGTTGGTTTCAAAATGGCTCCTCCGGTTCCTGTGGGTCCTTATGGCTTCTCCTGGGGTGTTTTCTTTCTCAACCCATAAATTTTGATATGTTGTGTTTTTATTTTTGTTCTCAAGATATTTGCTGATTTTCCTTGCAATTTCTTCATTGTTTGAGTGTGTTACTTAACCTTCCATATATTTGTGAGTTTTCCAGTTCTCTGCCTGCTATTCATTTCCAGCTTTATTCCATTATGGTCAGAGAAGATGCTTTCTATAATTTCAGTTTTTTTTTTTTTTAATTTATTGAAGCTTATTTTGTGACCCAACATGTGGTCTGTCCTGGACAGTAATCCATGAGCACTTGAGAAGAATGTATATCCTCCTGTTTTGGGATGCAATGTTCTGTATACATCTCTTAGGTCTAGCTCATTTATTCTATTATTCAAGTTCCCTGTTTCCCTATTGATCTCTGTGTGGATGTTCTATTTATTGACGAGAGTGTGTATTGAGGTCTCTAATTCTTATTGTAGAGGTGTCTATTTCTCCCTTCAATTTTGCCAGTGTTTGCCTCATGTATCTTGGGACACCATAGTTAGGTGCATAAATATCTATTATAATTATTTCTTCTTGTTGGATTGTCCTTTTTGTTAATATATAGTGTCCTTCTTTGTCTCTGATGACAGCTTTTGACTGAAAGTCTATTTTGTTTGATATTTATTTATGTTTTGGGGTCTAAGGTGAGTCTCTTATAAACTACATGTCATGCTTTTCTGTCTATTCTGCCAATCTGTGCCTTTTGATTGGGAAGTTTAATCCATTAATATTTAGTTTTACTACTATAAAGGCAATACTTACATCAGCCCTTTATTCACTGGTTTTTATGCCATAGCTCTTTTATTTTTTTAATCTCTCTTTCCCTTTATTGCAGTCTCTATTTTTTTTTAAATTTTTTTATTAATCAAAAAAAAGAAAAGAAATTAACACAACATTTAGAAATCATTCCATTCTACAAATGTACTCAGTAATTCTTAGTATCATCACATAGATGTATGATCATCATTTCTTAGTACATTTGCATCAATTTAGGAAAAGAACTAGCAAAACAGCAGAAAAAGATATAGAATGTTAATATAGAGAAGAGAATTAAAATAATAATACTAATAATATATATATATATAAAAAGGAAAAAGAAAAAACAAAAACAAAAGATACAAACACACAAACAAACAAAAAACCATATTTCAGGTGCAGCTTCATTCAGTGTTCCAACCTAGTTACATTACACTTAGGTATTATTGTGCTGTCCATTTTTGAGTTTTTGTATCTAGTCCTGTTGCACAGTCTGTATCCCTTCAGCTCCAATTACCCATTATCTTACCCTGTTTCTAACTCCTGCTGGTCTCTGTTACCAATGATATATTCCAAGCTGATTCTCGAATGTCGGTTCACATCAGTGGGACCTTACAGTATTTGTCCTTTAGTTTTGGGCTAGACTCACTCAGCATAATGTTCTCTAGGTCCATCCATGTTATTACATGCTTCATAAGTTTAGTCTGTCTTAAAGCTGCATAATATTCCATCGTAGGTATACGCCACAGTTTGTTTAGCCACTCGTCTGTTGATGAACATTTTGGCTGTTTCCATCTCTTTGCAATTGTAGATAATGCTGCTATAAACACTGGTGTGCAAATGTCCGTCTGTGTCTTTGCCCTTAAGTCCCTTGAGTAGATACCTAGCAGTGGTATTGCTGGGTCGTAATCCATTCTGCCATTCTATGTCTTTTGATTGGGAAATTCAGTCCATTAACTTTTAGTATTATTACTGTTTGGATAATATTTTCCTCTACCATTTTGGCTTTTGTATTATATATATCATATCTGATTTTCCTTCTTTCTACACTTTACTCCATACCTCTCTCTTCTGTCTTTTCGTATCTGACTCTAGTGCTCCCTTTAGTATTTCTTGCAGAGCTGGTCTCTTGGTCACAAATTCTCTCAGTGACTTTTTGTCTATAAATGTTTTAATTTCTCCTTCATTTTTGAAGGACAATTTTGCTGGATATAGGAGTCTTGGTTGGCAGTTTTTCTCTTTTAGTAATTTAAATATATCATCCCACTGTCTTCTAGCTTCCATGGTTTCTGCTGAGAAATCTACACATAGTCTTATTGGGTTTCCCTTGTATGTGACAGATTGTTTTTCTCTTGCTGCTTTCAAGATCCTCTCTTTCTCTTTGACCTCTGACATTCTAACTAGTAAGTGTCTTGGAGAACGCCTATTTGGGTCTATTCTCTTTGGGGTGCGCTGCACTTCTTGGATCTGCAAATTTAGGTCTTTCATAAGAGTTGGGAAATTTTCAGTGATAATTTCTTCCATTAGTTTTTCTCCTCCTTTTCCCTTCTCTTCTCCTTCTGGGACACCCACAACACGTATATTTGTGCGCTTCATATTGTCATTCAGTTCCCTGATCCCCTGCTCAAGTTTTTCCATTCTTTTCCCTATAGTTTCTGTTTCTTTTTGGAATTCAGATGTTCCATCCTCCAGTTCACTAATTCTAGCTTCTGTCTCTTTAGATCTACCATTGTAGGTATCCATTGTTTTTTCCATTTTTTCTTCTTTGTCCTTCACTCCCATAAGTTCTGTGATTTGTTTTTTCAGATTTTCTATTTCTTCTTTTTGTTCAGCCCATGTCTTCTTCATGTCCTCCCTCAATTTATTGATTTGGTTTTTGAAGAGTTTTTCCATTTCTGTTCGTATATTCAGCATTAGTTGTCTCAGCTCCTGTATCTCATTTGAACTATTGGTTTGTTCCTTTGACTGGGCCATATCTTCAATTTTCCGAGCGTCATCCATTATTTTCTGCTGGTGTCTGGGCATTTGATCAGATTTCCCTGGGTGTGGGACCCAGCTGGTTGAAAGCTTTTTCTGTGAAATCTCTGGGCTCTGTTTTTCTTTTCCTGCCCAGTAGGTGGCGCTCGTGGTGCTCGTCTGTCTGCACGGCAGTCGGCTGGGAAACCGCGCGTGGAGGCGGGGGTCGCTGGCCCTCACGGCTTGGGAGAGTGCCGGTCCTAATTGCCCAGCTGGCCCGAAACGCCAAGCGTGACGGGAGGGCCCCGCTATCCAATGTTCCCAGTCAGACCGGGGAGCCACGTGCGTGGAGGGGACCCCAGTCGCCAGCCGCCCCGGCCGGGAAAACGCGCGCCCCTCGGGTATCTCACCGCAGCAGATTCTCCCTGCCCGTTCAGCTGTTCCAGAATGGGGTACGCTGTCTTTTTGGTCTCTGTCGTGACTCCGGGAGCTGTTTCGTATTGTTTCTGTTTCTTTAGTTGCTTTTCTGGAGGAGGAACTAAGACCCGCGCGTCTTACTAAGCCGCCATCTTCTCCGGAAGTCTGCAGTCTCTATTTTTGTATAGTTAAATTTTGTGATGTGTCTTCTGGTCCCTTTCTCATTTCTGTTTTGGTATATTTTACAAATGCTTTCTTTGTAGTTACCCTGGGGTTTATGTTATACAACCTACATCTATAATCTATTAATTTGAAAAGATATCAACCTAGCTTCAATAGCATACACTCTGCTCCCATATCCCTCTGATTTCCCTCGTTATATTGTTTTTGTCCCAGTTTACATTTTGTATGTCCATTATTAGGAAATATGCCTTTTTCTTATTCAGTTGTATTCTGACTCTTATATAAATTACAGAGTGGAGTTGTATATTGAGGATACAATATTTTTAATTACTCTTATTGAAGATCTTAATTTCTTCCCACTACTCCAGCCCATTTTCTCCTGACTTTTCCTTTCAACCCACAGAACTACCTTTCGTAATTCTTGTTGGGCAGGTCTTTTATTTACAAACACTCTCAGTTTCTGTTTCCCTTTGACTATTTTAACCTCTCCCTCATTTTTTTAATCCATAATGATTTATTAATACTTTGAAATTTTACGTATACACAGCATATTTTCTCTTTTTATACGGCAACACCTGTGGAGTCCTCACTATGTGCCAGGTAATACTTATAACACTTAAAGAACATATTACGTGCCATACAGTAGTATTTCATATAAATTAACTATCTTCACAAAAACCCTTAAAAGTGGGTATTAAATTGGGCACATTGCATAGATACACGAACTGAGATGTCATTCAGTTGTGTTTAATTCATTTAATCCTCACATCTGTCCTAGATACTACCTGTGCATCTCTTTTACAAATGGGGAATTTTAGACACAGAAAAGGTTAGTAAATTGCAACTCCTGACAGCCTAGTTAGATGGTGGTGGTACTTGGATTCAAGTCATCTCAGCCCGCTTAACCTCCTTGCTGAGCTGCTGCATTTCTTTTTTCCTCTGACGGCTAAAGAGCAGTCTATGAGGATTCACTGCTGAGACTGTGAAAATACCCTGCCCCTCAATGAACTTTTCTCTCTAGCTTTAACATTTATTGAGGCTTCTTGCCCAAACCAGTCTATAAAATGATGGCGACAAACTCTCCAACTCCACCACTTCTTCCACTGTGTAACTCTGTATTCATTGGCATAAAGTAAAAATAAACCTCCCCAACTATAATAAAACATGGGAAACTGACATATAAAAATCATAGATAAATTTAGTTTGAAATGCTAGTGATCAATGAAAGGGAGGGGTAAGGGGTATGGTATGTATAATTTTTTTTTCTTTTTTAGTTTTATTTTTCTGTTGTCTTTTTATTTCTTTTTCTGAATTGATGCAAATATTCTAAGAAATGATCATGGTGATGAATATGCAACTATGTGATGATATTGTGAATTACGGATTATATATGTAGAACAGAATGAGCATATGTTAAGAATGTGTTTTTTCTTGTAATGTTTTTTAAAAATTAATAAAAAAAATAAAATAAAATAAAAATCATAGGACAGGGGGTGCAAGCATAGTTCAGTTGGAGAATTCTCATCTGCCATGCGGGAGACCTGGGTTCAATTCCCTGCTCATGTACTTTAAGAAAAGTTGCTGCAACAATGGGATTGTCACATGGAAAAATAATGAAATGTGACCCCCACCATACAGCATATCAAAAAAAAATTTTTAAAGATTCATAGGACAAATGAAAAGCTTCAGATCTTTTCCAAAATTCACATGACAATAAATTTAGTTAGTATGTAAAAAATTAAAAATGAATCATGCACAAAAAATAAAATCATGCTTTTTTGCCTTAATACTTCTTTGAACTAAGAACATTAATAATGTGCACACAATGACTATGGCTCACTAAATACAATGAGCAATGAATTATTTTACACATACATTTCTAGTTCAATATATAAAGACTGGGGAAGGACACTGTTCAGGATCCCAGAGCCAAAACACAGAAGCTTGAAAAATAACTCTTTGAGAAATTGAATCAGTCATTAAAAAGCTTCCCAAAAAGAAAAGTCCAGGACCAGACGGCTTCACATGTGAATTCTACCAACCATTCCAGAAAGAATTAGTACCAATCCTGCTCAAGCTCTTAAAAAAAATTGAAGTGGAGGGAAAGCTACCTAATTCATTCTATGAAGCCAACATCACCCTCATACCAAAACCAGGCAAAGATATTACAAAAAAAGAAAACTACAGACCAATCTCTCTAATGAATATAGATGCAAAAATCCTCAACAAAATTCTAGCAAATCGAATCCAGCAACACATTAAAAGAATTATACGCCATGACCACGTAGGATTCATCCCAGGTATGCAAGGATGGTTCAACATAAGAAAATCAATTAATGTAACACACCATATCAACAAATCAAGGTAGAAAAATCACATGATCATCTCAATTGATGCAGAGAAGGCATTTGACAAAATTCAACATCCTTTCCTGTTGAAAACACTTCATAGGATAGGAATACAAGGGAATTTCCTTAAAATGATAAAGGGAATATATGAAAAACCCACAGCTAATAAACTTTCCCCCTAAGATCAGGAACAAGACAAGGATGTCCACTATCACCACTGTTATTCAACATTCTGTTGGAAGTTCTAGCCAGAGCAATTAGACAAGAAAAAGAAATACAAGGCATCAAAATTGGAAAGGAAGAAGTAAAACTCTCACTGTTTGCAGATGATATGATACTATATGTCGAAAACCCTGAAAAATCCACAGCAAAACTACTAGAGCTAATAAACGAGTACGGAAAAGTGGCAAGTTACAAGATGAACATTCAAAAATCTGTAGTGTTTCTATACACTAGTAATGAACAATCTGAGGGGGAAATCAAGAAATGAATTCCATTTACAATTGCAACTAAAAGAATAAAATACTTAGGAATAAATGTAACTAAAGAGACAAAAGACCTATACAAAGAAAACTACAAGAAACTGTTAAAAGAAATCACAGAAGACCTAAATACATGGAAGAGCATACCATGTTCATGGATTGGAAGACTAAATATAGTTAAGATGTCAATTCTACCTAAATTGATTTACAGAGTCAATGCAATACCAATCAAAATCCCAACAACTTATTTTTCAGAAATAGAAAAACCAATAAGCAAATTTATCTGGAAGGGCAGGGTGCCCCGAATTGCTAAAAGTATCTTGAGGGAAAAAAAAAACGAAGCTGGAGGTCTCACGCTGCCTGACTTTAAGGCATAATATGAAGCCACAGTGGTCAAAACAGCATGGTACTGGCATAAAGATAGATATATTGACCAATGGAATCGAATAGAGTGTTCAAATATAGACGCTCTCATCTATGGACATTTGCTCTTTGATAAGGCAGTCAAGCCAACTCACCTGGGACAGAACAGTCTCTTCAATAAATGGTGCCTAGAGAACTGGATATCCATATGCAAAAGAATGAAAGAGGACCCGTATCTTACACCGTATACAAAAGTTAACTCAAGGTGGATCAAAGATCTAAACATCAGGTCTAAGACCATAAAACAGTTAGAGGAAAATGTAGGGAAATATCTTATAAATCTTATAATTGGAGGCAGTTTTATAGACCTTACACCTAAAGCAAGAGCACTGAAGAAAGAAAGAAAGAAATAGGAACGCCTCAAAATTAAACACTTTTGTGCATCAAAGAACTTCATCAAGAAAGTAAAAAGACAGCCTACACAATGGGAGACAATATTTGGAAACGACATATCAGATAAAGGTCTAGTATCCAGAATTTATAAAGGGATTGTTCAACTCAACAACAAAAAGACAGCCAATCCAATTACAAAATGGGGAAAAGACTTGAACGGACACTTCTCAGAAGAGGAAATACAAATGGCCAAAAGGCACATGAAGAGATGCTCAACGTCCCTGGCCACTAGAGAAATGCAAATCAAAACCACAATGAGATATCATCTCACACCCACTAGAATGGCCATTATCAACAAAACAGAAAATGACAAGTGCTGGAGAGGATGTGGAGAAAAAGGCACACTTATTCACTGTTGGTGGGAATGTCAAATGGTGCAACCACTGTGGAAGGCAGTTTGGCGGTTCCTCAAAAAGCTGAATATAGAATTGCCATATGACCCAGCAATATCATTGCTAGGTATCTACTCAGAGGACATAAGGGCAAAGACACAAACGGACATTTGCATACCAATGTTTATAGCAGCATTATTTACAATTGCAAGGAGATGGAAACAGCTAAAATGTCCATCAACAGATGAGTGGCTAAACAAATTGTGGCATATACATACAATGGAATATTATGCAGCTTTAAGACAGAATAAACTTGTGAAGTATGTAACAACATGGATGGACCTTGAGAACATTATGCTGGATGAGACTAGCCAAAAACTAAAGGACAAACACTGTATGGTCTCATTGATATGAACTGACATTAGTGAATAAACTTGGAATATTTTATTCGTAACAGAGATCATCAGGAGATAGAAATAGGGTAAGATATTGGGTAATTAGAGCTGAAGGGATACAGACTGTGCAACAGGACTGGATACAAAAACTCAGAAATGGACAGCACAATACTACCTAACTATAATATAATTATGTTAAAACACTGAATGAAGCTGCATGTGAGAATGAAAGAGGGAGGAGGGCTGGGGATATAAACAAAATCAGAAAGAAAGATAGATGTTAAAAGATTGAGATGGTATAATCTAGGAATGCCTAGAGAGTATAATAATAGTGAAATATACAAGGTACAATTTAAAAAATGTTTTTGCAAGAGGAAGAACAAAGGAATGTCATTATTGCAGGGTACTGAAAATAGATGGTAATTAATATTTTAAAATGTCACCTTCTGTGTGAGACTAAAGGAAAAAATGTTTTATTAGTTACAAAATTTATATTTTGACTAGTGCATTTCCTAATATAACTTATGTAGATAGTTTGATTGAACGCCATAAGTACTTGGAGTCTCAGATAGGACATGAGATTTTGCTGGTTTGTCCAGAGTGATGCCCCGATGAATCCCAGAGTGATTTGATCAGTGAGTGGAAAAGTATCTGCAAAGCACCCTTCGGGGAGTGGTGAGAACGGGGAGAAATTCAACTTCCCCAAGTTGAATTCTTGATATTCTCACAAGCAGTGTGGACAACCAAAGCTATAGGCAGAGCCCTCAATTCTTGGGGTTTGTTCATATGAAACTTAACCCCACAAAGGATAGGTCAAGTCTACTTAAAATTTAGGCCTAAGAGTCACCCCCAAGAAAGCCTCTTTTGTTGCTCAGATGTGGCCTCTCTCTCCAGCCAACACAACGCGCAGTCTCACCACCCTACCCCTCTCTATGTGGGACATGACTCCCAGGGGTGTGGACCTTCCGGGCAACGTGGGACAGAGATCTTGGAATGAATGGAGACTCAGCATCAAGGGATTGAGAAAAACCCTAGAATGAGCTGAGACTTAGCATCAAGGGGTTAAGAAAACCTTCTAGACCAAAAGGGGGAAGAGTGAAATGAGACAAAGTGTCAATGGCTGAGAGATTCCAAACAGAGTTGAGAGGTTATCCTGGAGGTTATTCTTATGCATCAAGTAGATACATCTTGTTGTTCAAGATGTAATGGAGAGGCTGGAGGGAACTGCCTGAAAATGTAGAGCTGTGTTCCAGTAGCCATGTTTCTTGAGGATTGAATAATGACACAGCTGTCACAATGTGACTGCGTGATTGTGAAAACCTTGTGTCTGATGCTCCTTTTATCTACCTTGTCAACAAAGGAGTAGAACATATGGAATAAAAATAAATAATAGGGGGAACAAATGCTAAAATAAATTTAGTTTAAATGCTAGTGCTCAATGCAAGCAAGGGGTAAGGGGTATGGTAGGTATAATCTTTTTTTTTTTCTTTCCTGTGTTCATTTTATTTCTTTTTCTATTGTCTTTTTATTTCTTTTTCTGAGTAAATGCAAATGTTTAAGAAATGATGAATATGCAACTAAGTGATGATATTGTGAATTACTGATTATGTATGTTGTTTCATTTTGTTTGTTTTTTTAATTAATAAATAAATTTTAAAAATAACTCTTTGAAAAATGCTGTTTGTATATTAGGAATCATGTTTTTGGAGGGGAGGGGGCAATAGCAGCTTTCCTATCAGCTTACAATATTCAACAGTTTGAAGTCATTAAATTTACAATTAAAAAAGAGCAGTTTCCAAACCAGTGTTCTAAGTCTGGAAGTCCAATGCAGGAGGCTATTTCTGTTATTTCTTCACTCAAGGCCACATTACCCAGCTGAAGATCATTCACATGTTTAAAAGAGTTGTGTTAGTTCTATTTCAGAAAGGTAGATATTTGGGAGTATAGACCACATTTTAACTTTTTCATCTTATTTAAACTGGAATGATAGTAATTTGCAACATTTTTTTTTTCCATTTTTAAACGGAAAAGTCTCCTCTATCCCAATCCATGAAGGAACCGGCACTGCTGGGGCCTGCGGGTTAAAGCTAGAACACACTAGTGTGTGTGCCCTGTAATACAGTCCAGGGCTCAGTGAGGTCCAGGCTCAGTGGTCAGTGGCACTATACAATCGACCATGAACGTTTTCCACCATTAATTGCAATCACGGAAATACCATTTTCTTGGTATCACAATCTTATTGGAGGCTTTTCATTAAGACCTTGTTGCTCTGAACACATCTGGGGCCCAACATATTGTCCTCCAGGTGTGGGGGTGGAAATTTGCAGGTAGGTAACAAGAAGAGTGCACTCACTCTCCTTTGTTCTTCAGGGACCCAGGCTTGTCCAGCATGAAATTACAAGTGAACCCAACCATTCTTTGTTTGCAGGGAGACTTCTTCCATGTATCACATACCACCTGACACCATGGGCCTCTTGTGGCTATTCCACTGCCTCCATCCTCCCAGCCCTGGCTGCAATTCTTGTCCATGAGGCTGTGATGACAGAATTCATCACACCTGTATTCACTCCCTCAAGAAGACTAGATTCTTCAAGGACAGATACTCCCTCCACTGGTGGAGGAGCTGCTTCTGGAGGGTCAGTCCCCTCAGAAGACGTCTTTCTTTTCTCCAGATTTTCCAGAGGCACCTCCCATTTATTTTCTTTAATCTGTATTAGGATCTTGGCCTCCTTCACTGTGACAGGAATATCCTTTTCATTTAGGTAAGCATGTTCACAGATTCCTCTATATGCTTCTAATTTCTGTCCTTTGGTGCTCAGCTTTAATTCCTGGCACCAGGCCTTCAAGGTTGACTGGTGGCAATTAAGATGGTAATAGAGGAACGGCCATCTTTTTCCAGGGTTTTGGGCTGTTGTTGCATGGTGCATTCTGTTATGAACAGGAAGCTTTGTCATCTTTCTTGGATTTTTTCATTTGGTGCCCTTAGCTGAGCTTTCTAGTAAACCTGACATGCTTGGTTCACTGGAAGCTCGTTGTTCCTCTTTCATTTCTACTGACACAGGTTCAAAGTTGAGAGTCATGCATTCTTCCCCTGACTTCTCTGTGGAGTTCCACTGGGAAGGGAGGCGCTTGGACAGTTTTCCTACGTGATGTCCAACATGCACTACCCACCTCCTTGCCTTTTGTTTTCTTCATAGTGAAAAGATGAGGTTGATAAGAAGAAAATTCTTCTGCTTCTGCAATCTCCCTCATTTTTGAAGGACAGTTTTGCCAGATAAAGAATTTTTGGCTGGCAGATTTTCTCTTTTAGTACCTTGAATATGTCATATCACTGCTTTCTCCCTTTCATGGTTTCTGATAAGAAATCAGCACTTAATCTTATTGAAGATCCCTTGTACGTGACAAATCAGTTTTTCTTTGCTGCTTTCAGAATTCTCTCTTTATCTCTGGCATTTGAAATTCTGATTAGTATGTGTCTCAGAGTAGGTCACTTAGTATTTATTCTGTTTTGAATATGTTTGCTTCTTGGACATGTATATCTATGTCTTTCATAAGAGTTGGGAGATTTCCAGCCATTATTTCTTCAAATATTCTTTCTGCCCTTTTCCTGTCTCTTTTCCTTCTGGGACACCCATAACACATTTGTTTCTGTGCTTCCTGTTGTCACTCAAATCTCTGAGACACTACTCAATTTTTTCTATTCTTTTCTCTAGCTACCCTAATGCGTGTATAATTTAGATTGTCCAATCTTTTAGTTCATTGATTTTTTTTTCTGCCTGTTCAAATCTGCTGTTGTATGCCTTTAGTGTATTTTAGTCTGTTATTGTGTTTTTCATCCCTATAATTTCTGTTTCATTTATTACTTTCAAATTCTTCTTTATGGTTACACATTTTCTTCTTAATATCCTTTAGCTCTTTATCCATATTTTCCTTCTTCTCTTTGAATTGATTTAGGAAAATTGTTTGAATTTCTTTGATTAGTTGCTCTGAACTCTGTGTCTCCTCTGAAGTTTTAATTTGTTCCTTTGGCTGAGCCATATCTTCCTATTTCTTAGGATGGCTTGTAATTTTTTGCTGATGTTCTAGTTTGCTAGCTGCCAGAATGCAATACACCAGAAATGGAATGGCTTTTAACAAGGGGAATTTAATAAGTTGCTAGTTTACAGTTCTAAGGCCGAGAAAATGTCCCAATTAAAACAAGTCTATAGAAATGTCCAATCAAAGGCATCTGGGGAAAAATACCTTGGTTCAAGAAGGCCGATGAAGTTCAGGGTTTCTCTCTCAAGTGGAATGGCACATGGCGAACACAGTCAGGGCTTCTCTCTCGGCTGGAAGGGCACGTGGCGAATACGGCGTCATCTGCTAGCCTTCTCTCCTGGCTTCTGGTTTCATGAAGCATCCCGGGAGGCGTTTTCCTTCTTCATCTCTAAAGGTTGCTGGCTTGTGGACTCTCTGCATCTCATGGCTACATCGTTTTCCTCTCTCTGAATCTCTCCTTCTCCAAAATATTTCCTCTTTTCTAGGACTTCAGAAACCAATCAAGACCCACCCAAATGGGTGGAGACATGTGCCTTAATCCAGTTTAACAACCATTCTTGACTAAATCACATCAACCAGGGAGATGATCCAATCAGTTTCAAACATACAGTATTGAATAGAGATTATTCTACCTTTATGAAATGGGATTTATATTAAAACATGGCTTTTCTTAGGGGGCATAGTTCCTTTCAAACCAGCACAGCTGATGTTTGGGCAGCTGATTACCTTGATGAGTTAACCCTGAAGGTCAGTTTCTCCCTCTCGTCTAGGGTTTAATTGTTAATTGGCTTTGAATTGTCTTCTTTGATGCTTGGTCCAACTTATTCTAGACCTTTAGCGTAACCTGTGTTTAGCTCTTCAGATTTTCTTAGCTCTTCTTCATCTAATTCTGTCCTGGATATGAGGTATAATTTTTAAAATTGAACTTTTTGTGCAATTGTTTCACCTTCAGGAGAAAACTTACTTTCCTCTGTTCCTTCTCTGGAAAACTTGATCTGTTCTTTTTGTTTTTGAACAGAATTTTCTCCCCAGTGCCTACGATTTGTTTAAATTCTCCCACTCACTCAGAGCCCCCTTTTCCTTACTCTTTTCAGTTCTGGGACCCTCTTGTCTTACAACAGTTTAGTTTGATTCTCCTCTCCCCCCTTTTTTTCTCTGTAAAGGTTTTCTGCCTCTGGTATCTTCCCATTTGGGTATCCTGCCCTGGGGAGCAAGATGGGGTCAATCCAGAAAAGGTGGGTCATTCCAGAAAAGTTCATTCTGCATGTAAGTAGTCCAGTCAACAGAAACTGCACCTCTCAACAGTTCTATTGCAGTCTTTTTCCCTTCCCCATGGGGGCACTTTTATATGCAGCACAACTCAGCAACTTGTGTTCCGCCCAGGGTCTCTGCAGACTTGGGTCCCTGTGCCTGGATATATGGAGTGTTCTATCTTGCTGCAGTGAGTGGCACTATAGTTTCTGTCCACAACAGGAGGGAACTGGGCATGGGACTGAGTGAGGGGGACAAGGAGGGACTAGTAGGTCCAGGATGGAAATTGGCTATCTACTTTTGTAGATTATTTTTCTTTTTCTTGGATTCAGCATTTGTAGAGTCATTCTCCAATCTCTATTGTTCTCCAAAATTCTAAGCAAGTGGAATTTGTCCTTTTATTAGCTGATTCTCAGGGAATACTTTTCTGGGGATGTCTTCCATTGCCACATTGATGACATCACTCTCATTTTCTGTTCATTTTTGTTTTATATATTAAGGTGCATATGAACTTAGAAATGTGGCGTCCTGTGGATTGTCCATTTTATCATGATTTAAATGGTCCCTATTTGCCTTTAGTAATACTTAGTGCCTTAATGTCTATGTTGGCTAATATTATGATTATACCAGCTTTCTTTTTCTTTTTTTTTTTTAGGAATTTTGAAAATTTTCATTTGAAGGTGAATCTTAATGCTGTTTCACAAATATGCTAATTTAAATACCCAATCCTAGTTGTTATCTAAAACTCGCATTGCAAATACACAAATACCTATTCTCTCCATATGTCAGTGCCCATTCATTATAATGATTTGGAAATGGGAAGAATAGATTCTCCTTAAGCTGCAAGTCAGCAGGTATTTCTTTACAGTTAACTTTAGTAAAATCGATACAAAGTAGTAATTAACAATGATCTTCTTTACTTGTTAACTTACAAGAAAACACCTTCAAAACTGCATTTTAAGTTTCTATACTAAAATGTAGAAAACCTGAACTACACAAATATTGAGAAGTTAAAAATTCCTTAATTTTGTACCACTACCACAATTTACAGGGCAATATACCTGATGTAATGAAAAGAAAAAGACAAAGCTACAACAGATAAAAGGCCTCGGGAATGTATATCTAATTGACACTACGTTGCATTAATCAATAACTGCACTTTTTGCAAACTGTGGCTATGACAATCCTGGAGAAGAAGGATTTCCTGTTTAAGCCGCAGTAACTTTTCTGACTATGCACCATTTTCCTTCTGTGGCAGATTTTTACAGTTCCTCTAATGTATTTGGGATGACGATCTCAAAGTAACCTGTAGCTTTCCTGACAACTCCTTGCTCTCTCTCCTGCTAAGAACTGTAGCCATTTTCTGGACAGTTTTTAGAACCTTCTGCACCATATCCACCACTTCCACCACCAGATCCATAACCACCACCATAGGGACTGCCCCCGAGCTTCTACTGCCAAAACCGCCCCCTTTCATGGGTCCATCATTTTTTTTCTTTCAAAATTTTTCTTCTTCATTCTTTTTTTCATTAATTAAAAAAAATTAACAACAAACAAAAATATTAACATATCATTCCATTCTACATATATACAATCAGCAATTTTCAATATCATCACATAGTTGCATATTCATCATTTCCTAGAACATCTGCATCGATTTAGAAAAAGAAATAAAAAGACAACAGAAAAAGAAATAAAACGATAACAGAAAAAAAAAGATTATACATAGCATACCCGTTACCGCTCGCTTTCATTTATCAATAGCATTTCAAAATAAATTTATTTTAACTTTTGTTCCCCCTGTTATTTATTTTTATTCCATACGTTCTACTCATCTGTTGATATGGTAGATAAAAGGAGCATCAGACACAAGGTTTTCACATTCACAGTTACGTTGTGAAAGCTATATCATTGTTCAATCATCATCAAGAAACATGGCTACTGGAACACAGCTCTGCATTTTCAGGCAGTTCCCTCCAGCCTCTCCACTACATCTTGAACAACAAGGTGATATGTACTTAATGCGTAAGAATAACCTCCAGGATAACCTCTCGACTCTGTTTGGAATCTCTCAGCCATTGACACTTTGTCTCATTTCACTCTTCCTCCTTTTGGTTGAGAAGGTTCTCTCAATCCCTTGATGTTAATTCTCAACTCATTCTAGGGTTTTTCTCAATCCCTTGATGCTGAGTCTCAGCTCATTCCAGGATCTCTGTCCCATGTTGCCAAGAAGGTCCACACCCCTGGGAGTCATGTCCCACTTAGACAGGGGGAGTGTGGTGAGTCTGCTTGCTGTGTTGGCTGGAGAGAGAGGCCACATCTGAGCAACAAAAGAGGCTCTCTTGGGGGTGATTCTTAGGCCTAGATTTTAAGTAGACTTGATCATGAGTCCATAATTTGATTGCTGTTATCCACTATAATTTCCAAAATCGTTATTGTTTGCACCACCACCATAGTTACCACCGCCAGAGTTTCCTCCTTCATTGTAACCATCACATCCTCTACCACCACCATATCTACCACCTTGGTTTCCATAACCTGGTCCACCACACCACAGCCCCCTCTACTACTATAACCAGGATCACTGCCATAGTTACCACCATCACCTCCAAATCCATTATACCCACCACCACCTCCTCCATAACTACCTCTGCCACCACCACCTCCACCACCACAGCCTCCTTTTCCACCAAAGTTTCCACCACAGCCAACGTTCCCTCCACCACCTCCAAAATTCCCTCCATGACCTCTTTGTGATCCAGCAGACTGAATCTCTTGTTTAGAAAGGGCCTTTTTCACTTCACAGTTACGCCCATTAATAGTATGGTATTTCTGGACAACAATTTTATCAACCGTATCATGATCATCGAAAGTCACAAAAGCAAATCCTCTGTTTTTTCCCACTCTGCCTGTCTTCCATAACTTTTATGGTTTCAATTTTGCCATACTTTTCATAGTCTCTCAAATTAAAGTCTTCAGTATCTTCTTTATGCCACCAACACAAATTTTCTTCACTGTTAGATGGGCAGCAGGCTTTACAGAATCCTCTCTAGAAACAGCTCTCTCTGTTTCCACTACATGCACATCAACCGTGTATGCATAAAAACAAGACCATTCAAAGCACAAAACCCCAAACAAAAATGAACAAAAAGAAGGAAAACAAATCCACAGACCAAATTAAAAAACAAAACCCAACTATATGTTACTTATACAAACAAAACTTGAAACATAAGGCTAAAAGTTTTAAATTTAAAGGATGGAAAAATATATTTAATATATACAGTAACTAAAAGAAAGCTAGATGGCCCAGTCTCTTCCTCTCTTCCCATCTTGAACCCAGTTGGAGGAAGCCTCAAAATGGAGGTTATGCAACACCTCTTGTGTTGAAGAGGTGCATTCACCTCTTCAACACAAGAGTAAGTCACAAAACCACAGCCTCTGGAACGTTTTGTTTGGTGGGCTCTCATCACCACACAATCTGTGAGCATGCCCCACTTCTCAAAATGTTCTCTTAAACTATCATCTGTAATTTCAAAGTTCAAACCTCCAATAAACAGTTTTCTCAACTGCTCTGGTTCCTTTGGATCATGGCCCTTCTCCCCCAGGGGGTGGCGCAACGGCCGGAGCTGGGCTGAGGGCAACCGGGTGACGGTTTTGCCTCCATTTTGAGGCTTCCTCCAACTGGGTTCAAGATGGGAAGAGAGGAAGAGACTGGGCCATCTAGCTTTCTTTTAGTTACTGTATATATTAAATATATTTTTCCATCCTTTAAATTTAAAACTTTTAGCCTTATGTTTCAAGTTTTGTTTGTATAAGTAACATGTAGTTGGGTTTTGTTTTTTAATTTGGTCTGTGGATTTGTTTTCCTTCTTTTTGTTCATTTTTGTTTGGGGTTTTGTGTTTTGAATGGTCTTGTTTTTATGCATACACGGCTAGTTGTGCGGGTCTGAAACTGTTGTATACCCCAGAAAAGCCATGCTCTCTTAATCCAGTCTTGTGAGTACAGACTTATTATGGGTGGGATCTTTTGATTAGGTTCTTTCATGGAAATGTGACCCACCCAATTGTGGATGGGACCATTTGATTAAGTTGTTTCCATGGAGATGTGACCCACCCAATTCAAGGTGGGTTCTTAATCCTTTTACTGGAGCCCTGTATGAAGAGAATAAAAGGCAGAAAACAGAGAGAGCCAGAGCTGACAGACAGCAGAGAGATGAAACCAAATGAGGTTTGGAGTGCAGAGGGAGAGTGCCCCCAGGAGACACCAGAAGCAGAAAGGGTTTGAAACCAAAAGCTGCAAGAGAAGGGCCAGCAGTCATCACTATGTGCCTTCCAGTGTGACAGAGAAACCCCAAATGTGATCAGCCTTTTTTGAGTGGAGGTATTCTCCTGTTGATGCCTTTAATTTGGACATTTTCATGGACTTAAAACTGTACATTTATAACCTAATAAATCCCCTTTGTAACAGCCAATCCATTTCTGGTATATTACATTTTGGTGGCTTTAGCAAACTGAAACACTGGTTGTTTTAATTTCCTAGGCTGTACAAAGCAAATACCATGAAATGCATTGAGTTTAAGCAATGGGAATGTAACTAACTTACAGTTTTGAGACCAAGAAAATGTCCAAATCAAGGCATCATCAAGGTAATGCTTTCTTCCCAAAGACTGGCTGCATGGCAAGGCATATGGTGGTGTCTGCTGGTCTCTCCCTTCTCTTCAGGGTTTTGAAGCTTTCAGCTGCTTTCTTCTGTGGCATGCATGTATTCTCTCTCTCTCTCTGTCTCTCTCAGATTTACAAAGGACTCTAGTAATAGGATTAAGACCAATCCAGAAGGAGCTTCGTCACACCTTAACTGAAATGAGCCTCAAAAGGTAAGGAGTGGATTGGGTTTAAAAACATGTTTTTCTGGGGTACAGACAACTTCCACCCACCACAGCTAGCTTGGCTATTTTTTTTTTTTATTAAATGCTAGACATTGCATATGAAAATGATAGAGCTAACTGGAGGATACGGATGATGTCCTCTTCTTCCAATTTTTGTGATGATCCACCAGGTTGGCATGGCTGCCAGGATGACCTGAACCAATGACAGTTACGGTTAATAGAGGACGGCATAGAAAAAGGTAAGATAGACAACCACAATAGAAAATCACAGTACCTTGCCCAGTTTCCAGCCCTGGTGCAGTTTTCAGACCCAGAACCGAACAGCTCAAGAGGAAGTTAGATTTATAAGAGGATTCTGAACCAGAATAGTAAATGTACATAGTAATGATTCTTCCACCTCTTCCTCAAAGGAAACCTTTGTCCATTTAACCCTGCAACCCTACATTGGAGAAAAAGGAATTATTAGATACATGGTCCAAGCTGACATTGATACCTGGAGACTTGAATTGTCCTCGTAGCCCCCCAATAATAAATAGAGTCCTGCCTCTTAAACTGCCCAGCCCTCCTCTCTCAGGCCAAGAAAGTCAATTAAAAACAATATTGCAGACAAAATTACAGCCACACCTCTCCCCACACACTGCCCAACAGTCTGGCCCCACAGACCCACCAACTGAACCACCGGTAGAAGAATTGGCCCAGCTCTCATGCTGGCTAGAGTGCCACTGTGAAAAAAGTGGTTCAGCAGCTTTGGCTGGTGGCCCAGCTCAATCACAGGAAGGTTTCCCAGGCAGTTGAAGACATGAAACAACTCTGTCTGCAGAATGCTCAACATGATCTCCTGTTGACTGGAGTATCTTCAAGTACAAATCCTTTAGACTCAGAAAGTCCATTCATTATTATAGTAAAGAGAATCTTTAAAATGTTCCCTAAACAACTTTCCATGAACCTGTGAATATTCAATGGAGAGCTAAATTTGAGGCTTGTTCAAAAGCTTATCCCTATAACACATGCCATACTATTCAAATTTTTATTTTTGTTGGTCCTTAATATCTACCTTTCTGAATTTTCATTAGTTTCTATATCACAAGGGTAATTATTTTATATACACTGGCAGTAGCATACAATAAAATACTTAACTTTTTTTTTAAAGCACACAATATCGCATTCTGGGGAAGTGGCAGAGATCAGTGTCATATCAGGAATCTAAAACAGCACTGACCAATAGACTTTCTGTGATGATGGAAATATTGTATACATGTGCTATGCAGTATGGAGGCCACTAGCCACATGTGGCTATTGAGCACTTGAAGTGTGGCTAGTACTATTGAGGAACTGAATTTTAAATTTTATTTAATTTTAATCAATTTAAATTTAAATACCAGCATGTTGCTAATGGGTTCTGTATTGGACAGCACACAGCTAAAGCATGCAAAGATGGTGGCACCCATCATATCCTCATTTAATTCACCAGTTTGGTCTGCAAAAAACATACAAATTGTGAGGATGATCATGTGCTACTGCAATTCAATGAAATAGTAGTCATAATTGCATCTGCTTTGCCATATGTGGTATCATTGCACAGAAGATTAGCAGGACCTCAAGTATGCAGCATACATGACCTGGCAAATGCATTAGTTCCCATCCTTATCAAAAAGTAGGATCAGAAATAGTTCACATTCATTTGCCCAGGGCTATATTGGTCTGCTGATTTGATAAGATTGTGCAAACTTAACTGGTTGAGCAAGAAATGTGTTTGGATAAGACACTCGCTCTCCAAAGGATGGGATGTCAGAACTCCCTTCAGAATTAGTTGAAGTCTTGTAACTGTTCTGTAGCCCAACTTCTTCTGTCCAATCCTGCTTCCTTCCCTTCTTCCTGCAAGCGTTGATCCTAAGAGCACTCACAAATAACTTCCTGCACTTTAAACTGCACTCAGAATCGGATTCCCAAGGACCCAATCTATAACCAAGGAAAAAAGCTTTATCAGGCAAAAAAAAAGTAAAAGTAAATTGAAATTATAATATGTGACAAATTTCAAGACAAAAAAATATATATATGGACAAAGGGGAAGTGTTATAGGATGGTGAAATAAATAAGAGCACAAGAAAATATAACTATTGTAAATGCACTGAGAAACATAGATTCAAAATATACAAATAGTAATAGCTATCTTCTTTGAGCATCTTCTATGTGCCAGGCATGCTCTATGGCTTTACTTGTGTTAACTCACAATCTTCATTACAATCCCATGAGAAAGTACTATTTTTCCTCTCCATTTAACAATTATAAAGTAACAATTGACAAAGTTAAGAAAGAAAAAAAAATCAACTATTGGGACTTGAAGTATTTATATGCTTCGCAGAAACCAGTAGATCAAGCCAACAACAACAACAAAAAAAAAACCCACAGAGATCTGAATAATGCAGTTGTTACAGTTAGTTAATGCAGCCAGAATGCAATATACCAGAAATGGAATAGCTTTTACAAAGGGGATTTATTAAGTTACAAGTTTACAGTTCTAAGGCCTTAAAAATATCCAAACTAAGGCATCCAAAGAAAGATACCCTGACTCTGAAGAAAGGCCAATGTTTGTCACATGGCAAGGCACATGGCTGGCATCTGCCGTTCCTTGTTCCTGGTTCCATTGCTTCCAGTTTCTCATTCCAGTGGCTTCCTCTAAGCATCTGGAAACCCTCACTTAGCTTCTCTGTATTGTCTCTATCCAGGTTCTAGCTTGCTTACTATCTCATGGGAAGATGTATGGTGATGTCTGCTGGGCTCTGCATCTCCAAACATTCATGTGTAGACACCTGCTCTCTTTGTCAGCACTCCAAGCATCTCCAAATGTCTGTGTCTGAGCTTCCTCCAAAATGTTTCCCTTTTAGAAGACTCCAGCAAATCAATCAAGACTCACCCTGAATGGGTGGGGCCACACCTCCGTGGAAATAATCTAATCAAAAGGGCGTGCCTGCGTGGCGCAGTTCTATGGAAACAACCTAATCAAAAGGTTCCACCCTAAACGATAGGTCTGCTCCCACAAGTTTGGATGAGAATGAAAAGAACATGACTTTTTCTGGAGTACATAACAGTTTCAAACCAGCATAGCAATTAATTAGCTTGATTTTTAATATGTATGGAAAGTTCTACATCTAATGAACAAAAAATATACTATTTTTTATAGCACATGTGAAACATTAAAAAAAAAACTATGGGGCGGTGCCATGGTGGCTTAGGGGCAGAATTCTCGCCAGCCATGTCAGAAACCTGGGTTTGTTTCCCGATGCCTTCCCATGCGAAAAAAAAAAAAAAGACTATGTACTCTAACAAGTTAAAAAGGAAGCCTTAATACATTTTACAGAATCAGTATTACATAGCGAATGTATTATCGCTGTAATTCAATAACATGAAAAATTAATAATTGAAGAATAATTTTTTCAAATCCTTTATATCTGGAGACTGAAAGTATATGCTAGTAAGTAAACCCTGGGTTTAAAAAGAAATGAGACAGGAATGCTTGCCTGCGATGCCAGAGGACCCAGGTTCAATACCTGGTGCCTGCCCATGTAAAAAAAAAAAAAAAAGAAATGAGAGAAATTAGGGAAGACAACACTAAATAAGAGCTGTCAAATTTTCTAGAATACAACTAAAACTTTACTTTAAAAATATTAAATGTATTCAAAGGAAATAAAATGTTAAGAAACTAATGAACAAAGCAGTCAACTCAAAAATGAGTCAACTGCTAGAACCAGAGATTTTAATATACCCTCAGGATCTGATGGATGAAGCAGACAAACAATAAGCAGAGGTAAAGAAGATGTGAAGGGTATAGTTAACAAGCTCAATCTATTAGATATATGGAGAATAAATAAGAATACAACATAATCAATGAACAGAGGGGAAACGCAAAGAGAACTCCATCTAAATTGATCAAGAATAAATAAAAGAATGTAAATAAACCAAATACAGAATGAAAATGGGAAATTACTACAGCCACAACAGAGTTTTTGTTTGGTTTTTTTTTTAGGTGCATGGTCTGGGAATCGAACCCAGGTCTCCTGCATGGAAGGTGAGCATTCTACAACTGAACCACCCACGCACCCAACAGAGTTTTTTTTTAATCAATGTATTATTAATAAGCATACACTATCTAAACCTTGATGAAATAGACAAGTTTCTGGAAGATACTAACATTAAAACGAGCCATGAAGAAAGTAAAAATTTGAGTACACCAACAAATATTAAAGAAATTAAAATGCTAATCAAAGACTCTCCTACCGCTGGTTTGTCCAGAGTGATGCCCCGATGAATCCCAGAGTGACTCTATCAGTGAGTGGAAAAGTATCTGCAAAGCACCCTTCGGGGAGTGGTGAGAACGGGGAGAAATTCAACTTCCCCAAGTTGAATTCTTGATATTCTCACAAGCAGTGTGGACAACCAAAGCTATAGGCAGAGCCCCCAGTCTTGGGGTTTGTTCATATGAAAGTTAACCCCGCAAAAGATAGGTCAAGTGTACTTAAAATTTAGGCCTAAGAGTCACCCCCAAGAGAGCCTCTTTTGTTGCTCAGATGTGGCCCCTCTCTCCAGCCAACACAACAAGCAGTCTCACCACCCTACCCCTCTCTATGTGGGACATGACTCCCAGGGGTGTGGACCTTCCTGGCAACGTGGGACAGAGATCTTGGAATGAATGGAGACTCTGCATCAAGGGATTGAGAAAAACCCTAAAATGAGCTGAGATTTAGCATCAAGGGATTGAGAAAACCTTCTAGACCAAAAGGGGGAAGAGTGAAATGAGACAAAGTGTCAATGGCTGAGAGATTCCAAACAGAGTCGAGAGGTTATCCTGGATGTTATTCTTATGCATCAAGTAGATATCATCTTGTTATTCAAGGTGTAATTTTGAAGCTGGAGGGAACTGCCTGAAAATGTAGAGCTGCGTTTCAGTAGCTATGTTTCTTGATGATGATTGTATAATGATACAGCTGTCACAATGTGACTGTGTGATTGTGAAAACCTTGTGTCTGATGCTCCTTTTATCTACCTTTTTAACAAAGGAGTAGAACATATGGAATAAAAATAAATAATAGGGGGAACAAATGCTAAAATAAATTTAGTTTAAATGCTAGTGCTCAATGAAAGCAAGGGGTAAGGGATATGGTAGGTATAATCTTTTTTTTTCTTTCCTGTGTTCATTTTATTTCTTTTTCTATTGTCTTTTTATTTCTTTTTCTGAATTAATGCAAATTGTCTAAGAAATAATGAATATGAAACTAAGTGATGATATTGTGAATTACTGATTATGTATGTTGTTTTATTTTGTTTTTTTAAATTAATAAATAAATTTAAAAAAACACACAAAAAAGATATATGCACATATATATTAAAAAAAAAAAGACTCTCCTACCCTAAAGTCTCAGATACTGATGATTATTTTTGTGGTGGTAAAACATATAACATAAAATTTGCCCATGTAACCATTTGTAAGTATACAATTCAGTGGCATTGATTAAATTCATATGCTGTACAACTATCACCAATAACTATTTCTAGAATTTTTCATCACCCCAACAGAAACTGTACTCTTTAAGCAATAACTTTCCATTTTACCACCCCACCACCCCCTGCCCCTGGTAATATCTTATCTACATGTAGTCTATGAATTTGCCTATTACAGATATTTCATGTAAATGGAATTGTACACTATTATCCTTTTGTGTCTGGCTTATTTCATTTAGCATAATGTTTTCAAGGTTCATCCATGTTGTAGCATGTATCCATGCTTCATTCCTTTTTAATGGTTGAGTAATATTCCACTGCATGGATATACCACATTTTGTTTTTCCATTCATTTGCTGATAGATACTTGGGTTGTTTGTACCTTTGAGCTATTGTGAATAATGCTGATATGAGCATTGGTATAAAAATATCTGAGTCCCTGTTTTCTGTTTACACTAGGGGTTTATACTTGGGATATATAGTTAGGAGTAGATACACTAGATCACATGGTAGTTCTACATTTAACATTTTGAGGAACCACCAAACTGTTTTCCAAAGTGGCTGCACCATTTTACATTTCTACAAGCAATGCATGAGGGTTCTGTTCTAGTTTGCTAGCTGCCGGAATGCAATATACCAGAAACGGAATGGCTTTTAAAAGGGGGAATTTAATGAATTGCTAGTTTACAGTTCTAAGGCCGAGAAAATGTCCCAATTAAAACAAATCTATAGAAATGTCCAATCTAAGGCATCCAGGGAAAGATACCTTGGTTCAAGAAGGCCGCTGAAGTTCAGGATTTCTCTCTTTAGTGAAAAGGCACATGGAGAACACAGTCAGGGCTTCTCTCTCATCTGGAAGGGCACATGGTGAACACAGTGTCATCTGCTAGCTTTCTCTCCTGGCTTCCGGTTTCACGAAGCTCCCCAGGAGGCGTTTTCCTTCTTCATCTCTAAAGGTTGCTGGCTCGTGGACTCTCTGCTTCATGGTGCTGCAGCATTCTCTGCTCTCTCCAAATCTCCATTCTCCAAAATGTTTCCTCTTTTATAGGACTCTAGTAAACCAATCAAGACCCACACAAATGGGTGGAGACATGTCATCACCTAATCCAGCTTAACAACCACTCTTGAGTAAATCACATCATCCAGGGAGATGATCTGATTACAGTTTCAAACATATAGTATTGAATAGAGATTATTCTACCTTTATGAAATGATATTAAAAAAATTTTTATTAATGTTTAAAAAAATTACAGGAAAGAAACACAGACATTCTTAATATGTGATCATTCCATTCTACATATATAATCAGTAATTCACAATATCATCACATAGTTGCATATTCATCATCATGACCCTTTCCCAGAACATTTGCATCAATTCAGAAAAAGAAAAAGACAGCAGAAAAATAAAACGAGAACAGAAAAAAAAATTATACATACCATACCCCTTACTCCTCCCTTTCATTGATCACTAGCATTTCAAAATAAATCTATTTTAACATTTGTTCCCCCTATTATTTATTTTTATTCCATATGTTCTACTCATCTGTTGACAAGGTTGGTAAAAGGAGTATCAGACACAAGGTTTTCACAATCACAGAGTCACATTGTGAAAACTATATCATTATACAATCATCACCAAGAAACATGGCTACTGGAACACAGCTCTACATTTTCAGGTGGTTCCCTCCAGCATCTCCATTTCCTCTTGGATAACAGGGTGATATCTACTTAATGCGTAAGAATAACCTCCAGGATAACCTCTCAACTCTGTTTGGAATCTCTCAGCCATTGACACTTCGTCTCATTTCACTCTTTCCCCTTTGGTCGAGAAGGTTCTCTCAATCCCTTGATGTTAATTCTCAGCTCATTCTAGGGTTTTTCTCAGTCCCTTGATGCTGAGTCTCAGCTCATTCCAGGATCTCTGTCCCATGTTGCCGGAAAGGTCCACACCCCTGGGAGTCATGTCCCACGCAGACAGGGGGAGGGTGGTGAGACTGCTCATCGTGTTGGCTGGAGAGAGAGGCACGAAATGATATTTTGATTAAAACATGGCTTTTCTAGGGGCCATACATCCTTTTAAACCAGCACAGTTTCCAATTTCTGTATATCTTCACAACACTTGTCATTTTGGTTTTTTGCTTTAATTATAGCTCCCATCCTATTGAGCGTGAAGAGGTATGTCATTGTGGTTTTGGTTTGAATTTCCCTGATGAGTAATAATGTTGTGCGTCTTTTCATGTGCTCAATGATTATCTTCGTATCTTTTTTTGATAAATGTCTATTCAAGGTCTTTGGTGTTTTTTAATTGTTCACTTTTTTGTTGTTGAATTGTAGGAGTTTTTGTTTGTTTGTTTGCTTTTGATGCAAGTATAACTACAATGTTGCTCATTAATGACTGTTCTGGGTGATTTGCTACCAACTCCATATTCAGGTTTTTAACAGTTTCCCTCAGCACGATGCTTGAGTCAGGCTCTATTTTTTTCTTTTTTAACAGTTTTATTTGCACATCATACATCCAACCTAAGTAAATGCCGTCACTACCATAAATCTATATGAAGACATTTCTTTTTCTTCCACAAAGAATCCATACCTCTCCCCCATACCTCCCACTCATTGATATTTAGTTTGGGCATAATGCCTTTGTTATATTCAGTGGCAGCATATTACAATGTTAACGCTGACTATAGACCATACCTTGCCTTGATTGTACTTTTTCCTGTATACCATCCATTTCCAGCACCTTGCAATGTTGAAATTCATTTGTTCATCCTCATGCAGAAGCATTCTTTTTTTTTTTTTTTTCACATGGGCAGGCACTGGGAATCAAGCTCAGGTCTGCAGCCTGACAAGCGAGAATTCTGCCTGCTGAACCACCATTGCACCACCCAAAAACATTCTTATATTTGTATATTTAATCACCATAATTGTCCACTTAGGCATTCCTAAGTTATACTGTCTCAGTTTTTATCCTCTATATTTCCTTCTGGTTTCATACATGCCCCTTCTCGCTCAACCATACTCACACTCAGCTTCATTCAGTGTGCTTACGTTATTGTGCTACCATCAGGTAGTACTGTGCTATCCATTTCTGAATCTTTACAATCAGTCTTGTTGCATATTCTGCATTCCTTCAGCACCAAATGCTCACTCTCTACCCTCTTTCTGTCTCCTGGTAACCTGTGTTCTTAACTTTAACTCTCAAAGTTCACTCAATATTAGTTCATATTAGTGAGACCATACCGTATTTGTCCTTTTGTTTCTGGCTAATTTCACTCAGTATAATGTCCTCAAGTTTCATCCACATTGTTACATGTGCATGACTTTATTCTGCCTTACAGCTGTGTAATATTCCATCGTATATATGTATACCACAGCTTGTTCAGCCACTCCTCAGTTGATGGCTGTTTCCATCTCTTGGCAATCATAAATAATGCTGCTATAAACATTGGTGTGCAAATGTCTGTTTGTGTCCTTGTCCTCAGGTCCTCTTAATATATACCTAATAATGGGATTGCTGGAGCATATGGCAATTCTATACTTAGCTTTGTAAGCGTTCTTTATAGATTCTGCTTGTTAAACCCTTATCATAGATCTGATTTGCAAATATTTTCTCCCATTCCGTATGTTGTCCTTTCATTCTCTTGATAGTGTCCTTCTGATGCAGAATTTTAAAAATTTTAACAAAGTCCTGTCTATTTTTTCTTTGTGCTTTTGGGGTCATATCTAAGAAATCATTGCCAAATCTGAGGTCATAAAGATTTTCCCTATGTTTTCTTCTAAGAGTTCTTATGGTTTTAGCTCTCATATTTAGGTCCTTAATCCATTTTGAGTTAATTTTTGTATATGGTATGAGGGAGGGGTTCCTCTGCATTTTTTTGCATGTATACAGCATGTATACAGCCAGTTCCTTTCCAATTTGGATGCCTTTCATTTCTTTTTCTTGCTCAATTGTTCTAGCTAAAACTTCAAGTCGATGTTGAATAGAAGTGGTGAAAGAGAGTATCTTTGTCTTGTTCCCAATCTTAGAAGGAAAGGAATTCCTATAGAAAAATTGGCAAAGGAAAATTAAGAGGTAATTTATAAAAGAGGAAAGTCATAAGTAAGAAAAAATTTGAGTTGTTGAAATATGTTAATAACTAAAGAAATGCAATGAGACATCATTTTAAACTATTTTAAACTAGTGTATGTCCTGGCACTCCCACTGAAAATCAGTTGGCCATAGATGTATGGATTTATCTGGACTCTCAGTTCTATTCTAATTGCCTTATGTATATCCTTATACCAGTACTATACTTTCATTTTTTTTTACTGTAGCTTTGTAGTAAGTTTTGAAATTGCAAAGTATGAGTCCTCCATCTTTGGTCTTCCTTTTCAAGATTGTTTCCCTTTGGGTTCTTTGAAAGTCTGTGTGAATTTTACAATGGGTTTTTCTTTTTCTGCAAAATTACTATTATAGTTTTGCCTCCAGATGAGTCCCTGGACCAGATAAGTCCTGAAACCTAGAAGGCCCAGCCTCTCCAAAATATCATCTAGTTCCATCCCCCATCCCATATTTCTGACAGCCCCTTCCAACATGAAAAAGTGAATGGCCATAGCCCAAATACCCCTAAAGAGTGGGATAGAAAGATCAAAGGTGATGGTGGAGCTAGCTATACAGAGAAGGTAGACTGTAACAATCCAATATGATTGCTGAATCATCAAATTGATATTTATTTTAGTCTCCAGTATCTTAGATCAGCTAGAAGTAAAAATTTAAAAGTGTGGAATTATAACGCATAACAAACTCTGAAATCCGTTCTGCAACTAATTGTCGTGCTGTACTTTGAAATGTGTTGCTTTTTTGTATGTATGTTATTTTTGACAAAAAAAGGGAAAAAGGCCGATTTTTATAATAAAAAAAAATTTATTCCTTCTAACCTCCTAATTCTGGAGCAGCTAGAAGAAAAAAATCTGAGAGGATGGTATGGTAGCCATGACAGACTCTAATCTGTCCTGAAGAGTCCTTAATAGTGCTTTGAAAACTATTGCTTTTTTCTTTCAAAAAAAAAAAGTACTATAGGGGTTTTGATAGTTAATGTGTTGAATCTATATATTGCTTTGGATGGTATCCCATGAACCTGGGATATCTTTCTATTTATATAGGTTTTTAATTTCTTTTAGCAATCTTTTGTAGTTTTCATTGTACAAGTCTTGTGCCTCTGTGGTTAGATTTGTTCCTCAGTATTTTTCTTCCTTTTGAAGCTATTGTAAATGGAATTGTTTTCTTAATTTCCTTTTTGGATTGTTCATTGCTAGTGTATAGAAATACAAGCGACTTTTGTATGTTGATTTTTATCTTGCAACTTTACTGCATTCATTTATTAGCTTTCAGTTTTTTGGTTGATTATTTCTGATTTTCTAGATTGAAGATCCTATCATCTGGGTAGAGATATTCTTACTTTTTCCTTTCCAATTTGGATGACTTTCATTTCTTTTCCTTGCCCAATTGTTCTAGCTAAAACTTCAAATCAGTGTTGAATAGAAGTGGTAAAAGAGAGTATCTTTGTCTTGTTCCCAATTTTAGAAGGAAAGAATTCCTATAGAAAAATTGGCAAAGGAAAATTAGGTAATTTACAAAAGAGGAAAGTCATAAGTAAGAAAAAAATTGGTGTTGAAATATGTTAATAACTAAAGAAATGCAATGAGACATCATTTTAAACTCAGGGCCAATTGGGAAATTGGAACTTGAATAATGTCATGTATTGGTAAGGAAGTTAGGAGATAGGAACCAAAATGCATTGGTGGTGGGAGTGTAGACTGGAGAGTGTAGAGTTCAATATGCATAAGAAATTATCACAGAACC
Source organism: Tamandua tetradactyla (assembly GCF_023851605.1). Taxonomy (NCBI): domain Eukaryota; kingdom Metazoa; phylum Chordata; class Mammalia; order Pilosa; family Myrmecophagidae; genus Tamandua; species Tamandua tetradactyla. Next base: position 123,143,171 of record NC_135333.1, read on the forward strand.
AGAGGAAGCATGTATGAAGATATTTATTACAGCACTGCTTATGGTAGCAGGATGTTGAAGGCAATCTAAATGTTCATCATTAGTATAGTGAAAAGTAAAATACAGGATTCCACATGATAGATGTTCTAGTTTGCTAGCTGCCGGAATGCATCACACCAGAAATGGATTGGCTTTTAATAAAAGGGGATTTATTTTGTCAGTTCTTCAGAGGAAAGGCAGCTAACTTCCACTGAGTTTCTTTCTTACGTGGAAGGCACAGGATGGTCTCTGCTGGCCTTCTCTCCAGGCCCCTGGGTTCCAACAACCTTCCCCGGGGTGACTTCTTTCTTTTAAAAAATAATTTTAATAACATTTTAATTTTACAGAATTATTTTGAAGACCATACAGAGAATTTCAGTATATCTTACAGGTAGTTTCTCTTTGTTAATATTTTATCGTAGTATGGTACATTTTTCATAATTAATGAACCAATATTAATAATTCATTATTAGCTAAGTCCATACTTCATCAGGGTTTCCTCATTTTTCCCCCTATGTCATGTCTGTTGCAGGATCTCATGAGAATAGTGTATTTCATTTTGTTGCCTTGTCTCCTTAGGCTACTGTTGGTGTGACAGTTTCTCAGAAAGTCCTTAATTTTGATGGTCTTGACAGTTTTGAGAAGTCAGGTATTTTGTAGAATGTCTCTCAATGATGATGTTTCTGGTGCTTTTTCTCATGAATAGACTAGGGTAATCTGTTTTTGGGGTGGAAGAGCACATAAGTAAAATGCCATTCTCATCATATCATATCACATTATATACTATCAATATGACTCATCATTGTTAACATTAACCTTGATCAACTAGTTGAGCTAGTATTTTTCAGGTTTCCTCATTATAAACTTACTCTTATTTCTTCTTTCTTTCTTTACTGCACTCTTTGAGAAAACTCACATTTAGGGAATGGGGAATTATGCCTCATCTTCTTAAGGGTGGTATCTTTGCAGAAATTATTTGGATTTTTAATTTTTTTACAGTTTTATTGGCTGATGAATTTCTTGGCTTAAATGGTGGAAATTTATTATTCATGATTTTGAGTCTCAGAGAAGTTCAAGGCATCATCAAGGCAATGCTTTCTTCCAGAAGACTGGCCTTCTGTCTCTGGCTGTTGGCAATCCTTGGTCCTTGCCTTTTCTCTCACATGGTAATACCCATGGTGGCCTCCTCTGGCTTCTCCCTCCCTTCCATGATCCATTGACTTAAAGCTTCTGGGTGCTCTTTCGGCTTATTATTCTCTCTCCATGGCCATCCCTATAAGGCTTTTAGCAATAAAATTAGGACCCATCCTGAGTCAGTTGGGCCACACCTTAACTGAAGCAACCTCATCAAAAGGCCCTATAGACAATGGGTTCATTCTCATAGAAGTGGATTAAGTTTAAGAACATGTTTTTCTGTGATACATAGCTCTAAGCTACCACATGATTATTCTTCATGGGAGATCTATTTATTCTCCATCATTTACTACTTTATTCAATAATTTAATTACAACAGTATTGATTGATGGATATTTATTATATACATTGGATTATAAATCAACAATACATCTTTTTGCACCAATTGACTCATGTTTGAACATTGGCAGTTCTTTCAAGTGGGTTTTATGTCCCTTTGGGAAACCCTTCAACATTGTGTGCAAGTATGTGTGTGAGTTTGAGTATTTGAGGCTTGAACACTTTTTATTACTTCCTAGGGCTACAAGAAGCTCCAGGTTCCCATTATATATCTCCTGTCCCTGTCCTAGAATCGTCATTTTCCTAAGGGCTCCTGGCTCCTTTTATTGTATATTAGTACTAGAAACCAAGTTTTGGACACTACGTTTTTGCTTCTGTATTTATGGGAGAGATTCATCTTTAATTTTCCTTTCTTATCACATCTTTATCTTCTTTAGGGATTAAAGGCATGCTTGCCTCACAGATGAGTTAGGATTTGTTTCCTGTGTTTTTATTTTCTGGAAGAGTTTTCCATGTAATATCATAATTTCTTCCCTAAGTATTTAGTGGGATTTACCATTAATACTATGTAGGCCTTTATTATTTGGAAGACTATTAAATATTGATTGAATATTTAATAGATACAGATCCATTGAAGGCATCAAATTTTCTTTCTATAAGTTTTTGTAGCTTATGGCTTTCAAGGAATTGGTATATATTAACAATATTATCAATTTTGAGGTAGAGATGTTCGTAATGCACTTTTAAAAATATTTTTAATGTCAGTGGAATCACCAGTGATAATCCTTCTTCAATTGCTGAAATAGCTCATTTGTTTCTTCTCACATTTTCTTGTTTAGTCTGGATCTATAGATTTTATTTATCTTTACATAAAACTAGATTTTGATTTTGCTGTTTTATTTTTATTTTTTCCCATTTTCAATTTCATTGATTTCTGCTCCAATTTTATTTTCTTCAGCTTGCTTTACATAAATTGCTCTCCTTTTGTTTCATCACTTCAAGTTGAGTGGTTCTATCACTTTGCAAATAAAAACTCCTCTCTAGGGTGGTGTGACAGTGGCTCGGTGAAAGAATTCTCGCCTGCCAAACAGGAGACCTTGGTTCAATTCCTGGTGTCTTTTTCCGTATCCTCTTGCTCACTTTAGTTCTGCCACATATTCAGCAAAATATTCTCTTTATAAGGAACTTCCCTCTATGCCTGTTATTCCCAGCTCATAAAATGGCAGTTGTATCTCTCTAATTTCTCAGGGCAAAAAGCTAGACAGCATCTTTAATTTCTTCTTCTCCACCTCTTCTGACACCCATTACACAATGCATCATCAGTCTTATGACTTCATCTCCTGTATAATTCACCATGACACTCCAGTTCAACATTTCATCACATCCCCGGGGTGACTTCTTTCTGCATCTCCAAAGGCCTAGGCTGAGCTGTGAGTGCTGAGATGAGGAATGCCGAGCTGCTTAGCCGTGCTACCTTGTGATCTCTCATTTAAGCACCAGCCAATTAAGTCAAACGTCAATCATTGCAGCAGACAGGCCTCCTAGCCGACTGCAGATGTAATTAGCAATTAGGTACCATTGGCTTATGTCCGCAGCAACAAGACTAGGTATGCTCACCTGGCCAAGTTGACAACTGAATCTAACTAACACAATAGAATACCTAGCAGCAGTCAGAAGCAAAGGACTAGAAGGCCAAAGAGTCAAAAAAAAGGTTGTTTGTTTTATTTTGTTTTATAAGATGGTAGCTGTCATAGCATGTTCATATGCTGATGGAAATGATCCAGCAGACAGAAATATTGGTAATACAGGAAAAAGGGGGATAATTGCAGGAAAAACAGTCCCCAGGTTTTGGACTCCATACCTGGAGCATGTGGGGATGGGGTGACATTTGGCCTTAAAGAGAAGCAAAGAAACTTCATTGTAACAAGATGGAAGTCAGTACATAACGTGTGGATGGAGGTAAATGGGTCAGGTTGGTAATAGGAAGAAAAAGATGTTTTATTTTGATTACTTCTATTTTCAGATTAAATATGAACCAAAATCATCAGTTAAGAATGAGTGTTGGAAAACAGCAGAGAGCTTTCACCAATAAAGCCTCCTTTCCTTTCTGTATTTATTCAGTCAGGCAACATCCAACAGAGATGGCTCCTTATAGGACAGCTCTTTCCAGTGTTTATATGCTTGATGCTTAGCATGATGTCTAAATATTGAAGAATGTTTGGTGTTCTTACCCAGCTCTTGAGGAGTACGGATTGAAACAGCCCTAAAACCAAAGAATATGTCAGGCACAAGTTAGACATGATGACCTGCCAAGAGGAGATTCTTCTTCCCAGCGTCAGCCATTCGGAAATGGAAGTCAGCCCCCCAGAAAGGCGGGGGTACAAAGGGACAGCTTATAAGGGTTCAGGACAAGGACATTTCATAGGGTATGAGAACAGAGTTTTAGCAGGGTCTCATGACACGGGTTTGGGAATTTCTTATCAACATATCAGGGAAGCAGAGTTTCAATGATTTACAAGATAAAGGGTTTAGTATACCATCTGTACATTCTTTTCCTCCTCCTGAAGATAACTTCTTTCTGTCACGTAGGCAGCTACATGCAATGAGTTACTCTCAATATGGAGGGGGAGACCCGGCCCTGGGTCGCCACAGGTAGATATCAGCAAGCACAGGTTGGGATCTAGTTATGGAGGGTGGGGTAGTATTGATGATAATATCACTAAATGCAACTATTTAGTTCATCGAATACTTCTTAAAGGATCGAATCCGGTAATTAAGAGCTCTACCTGCCTTTTCTCATTAAATCCAAATCACGACCTGTTTGCAACTGTTTATTTATAAAAAGGAAATCAAGGATAGCGGAAAATTTGCCATCTGGAATTCAAATTTCAGAATCAGGGCCCTGAATACTTTACCTTGAGGTAAGGGAGTGATTCAATGAAAAGACCCTTTGGTCTGGGGGATAGTAAGTGAAGATGGAGACCCCCTAAATTCTATTAGCCCAGTTATCTCCCGAGAGTTTGATTCTGAGCAGAGGAAGCTTCCGTCTCAGCATGAAATCCTAGTCAAACATCCTGATTCCACTGTCACCAGAGCTTCTATTTCCAGTTCTATCAAACATGTTGCCAAGCTCACATAATTTTTGTCAGTGAAACATTCTCTAAGGTACTACATTTGAAGAAACAGTTTGCAAATTAAGCGGTCTAGGTATTTATATGTCAAAGGTGTCGCTGTTACCACTATTATGGCTAAGAGAGTGGTCTAGGTGGGGGTCAAAGCCCTCTATGTTGCATATCAATACCGAGCAGGTTTAAAGAATTTTTGCCGATCAGTGTTGGTATGGGGGAGTTTTCTGCATGAAGGTTTAACTGTTCTGGAATTATTGGGGAAAATTATTCGGGTGTCTCTGCGAGACCCAGGATTGAAGTGCCCCGGCTGCCCCCCAGGGGCACGGGTCGGGTCCGCTGGGGTCAGGCAGGGTCTCGGGCAGCCACCCGCCGGTCGCGCGGCGGCCTCTGACCTAGATCTGGGAGGGTGCCAAGGGTCCAAGTGATTCGTGGACCCGAATCACACAGTCTCTAGTGCCCTCTGTTCGTGCTCCTTCATCGCCAACCCCCTCCTTTCCAACGAGAGCACGCACTTGGAAAGCTCCGGGGAGGGTGTGCGGGAGCGCCTAGGGAGGGGACTGTGTGCCGACCTGAGTCCCAAGAAGATCCGTCGGGAACTGGGGCCGCCCCGACGGCGCGGTCAGACTCCAGGGTGGAAGGGGAGGCAGCTGTTCTCCCAGGCGGCCGTGGGGGGCAGCAGAGCGGACGGCGACAGGTGCGGAAGCCCCTCCCGGGGTGGAAATGCAAAGGCGGGCTCCAGGGTCTGTTCCCAGGCTGGAAACCACCCCCGCCCCCCAACCAAATCCCCCGGAGAGGCCCGGCCGGCGCCGGGTCTGGAGGAGGAAGCGGCCGGAGACAGTGCAATTTCACGCAGCCTCTGGGGCTCGGGTTCCTGGGCAGAGTGGATGAGTTATGGGGTATCGAGCCCGGGGAAACTGAGGTGGCCGCACATGAGGCAAAGAACGCCCTCTCCCTTCGAAAAACACACACAGAGGGAAATATTCACATTCAGGGAGAAAATCCCCAGGTGATCCAACCGGCTGGGGGAGTTGAGCGATCTGGTTAATGGGCGAGGCCAGATTTCAGAGGGCCGGGCTTTGGAGCGCTCTCCCCACCCCCATTACATTTTCCAGGATTTGGGGGGCATTTGGACTCTCAGTCTCCTCTTAGCCCAGCTCGCGAATGAAAAGTAGGATGGGAACTTCTTAGCCTGCTTGACTAAGAAGAGGGAGTCCCCAGGTTGCGGGGCACTGGGGCGCGGGGCGCTCTTGGGGCGGGCGGTCGAAGGCTCCCGCAAACCCTACTCCCGCCCCGCGCGGGAGGAGGCGCGGCCGTGACTCACCCCCTCCTCCCTGTGCGCCCTCCCTCCCACTCTTATAGACACACACACCCCTTCCCTCCCATCCGCCCCGGACTCCGGCTCCAGTTGCAATTTGCAACTTCTGCTGCCGCCGCCACTAATTCGCTGGCGGCTCAGGTGGCTCCCGCTTCGATGTCCTAGTCCAGGGGCCCTCGGGCCGGACTCGGTTGAGCTTCCCTCACTCTCCACCGGAGTCATGAGGGCCAGCGCGCCTCTGCAGGTGCTGGGCTTCTTCCTTAGCCTGGCCCGGGGCTCAGAGGTGGGCAACTCGCAGGCAGGTAAGCGGCGCCGGAGCCTTTGCAGGCTCTGGAGCTGGTGCCCCAACCGAGAGCGTGGAGCCCCTCAGGGCAGGGGCAGGGTCTCAGGCGGTGCGAGACTGGGGATGTTGGCCCCAGGTTTGCGGGGACCACCTGGGAGGCGATGGCCAAGCTCAGAGGTTAGGGTTCTCGGCGTCCGCCGGGCGGGGACGGGATTCGTGGACCAGCCCCCTACTAGCGCGTCGCCGACCCTCTAATTCGTCCCTGGTGATAGGGGCAGTACCCACGTAGTAGTTTACATTTCTGAGGGACTCTACGGGGGCAGGAGCGGGGACCTCCGTCCTGTAAGCGCCAGGAGATGGTTGGAGATGGGGACCTGCTCCCCAGCCCCTTCCCCCTGAGTTTCAGCCACCTCCAGTTTCGTTGTTTTGCCGACAGGGCGGAGCTGCGGTAGGTTTGGGGTGTGGGGTGGGGGTGGTTGTTGTTCTCTGGTGTTGGAAAAACAGGAGCGGCACCTCCTCTTCCGTGAGTTGGCCTGCCCTGGGGGGGGGGGGGTGCTGAGTTAACGAGAGGGCCAAGTCCAGGTGACATCAGGGTGAGAGGCCCAGCAGAGGCTGCCTGCCCGCTTTCCCTCAAAACAACAAAGCTGGCTGGTCTCCGCCTTGACCAACTTCTCTTTGTCAATACCCAGGTTAATTCAATATTTATTGAGCATCTACTATACACAAGGCCCTTGGCAAGAAGCTACAGAGGCAGGACTTCCAGACTCTGTTTCTCCTATTTGTCTTTTTTACCCCCAACCTAAGATCCAAGAGGACACTTCTACCACCTCCTGAGGCTCCTGTTCTGGGAGTCCTTCCCAGGCCCCACTCCTTACCCCTATTCTGTTTATTTGTGTTGAAGAGACAGAGTCTCAGATTGCTCTCTATTCCTCTCTGGACTCCCATGACATCTGAGCCCCTTTTAGGTGTCTCTGAGACCACAGATACCTGAGGGGTGCTGGAACTGGAGAAGTCCTATTGATCTCCCTTCCCCCAAGTTTCCAGCTTGGTATTTGGCAGAGCCAGGGCCCCTTCCCCAGGGTGGGAGTGGGAGAAACACCTGTGCTTCACCCACAGTTGCTGGGCCTAAATTTAGACCCTGGGATCTTGAGATTTGAACACTCCCAGCTGGTGAAGGGCGGGGGTCTGGGGATTGGAGTACGAGGAAGTAGTAAATTGACTGTATCTCTGTCCTCGGAATCTTAAACGGAACCCTGGAGTCCGAGATTCTGGCCTCTGTCTCTAGGGGAGGCAGGAGGCAGGCATGGTTGGGTCTTTTTACCCTTTATCTGGATTCTGCAGCCTCTGGGCATCCGGCCCTGTCTCAGTCCTTCTATAGCCCCTTTGTCCCTGCTGGTTGTGATGGGGGTGGGGGTTGAGGAGGGGTTGGAGATTCTTGCTGTGTCCCTCCCCCAGAGCTTTCTACCAAAGGAGGGCCTGTGACACTGCCCCTCCCCATGCCCCTGGCCTCTGGCTACAGTCCAAGGTTTTACTAACTCCAGTCCCTCTGCCCTCTCCTCAGGCTGCCTAGTTCGTCCCCAGAGGTGTTATTTATACTCTCTCCCCACCTAGGCCCTTTGCTCCCTGTTTGTGTAATATGGACTTTACCCTCAGAATGGTGGAGGACTAGAGATGTATCTCTAATACTGTAGCCTTCCAAGCATAGACACAAAGTCTTCACAAACTCATATGGGCAGGTGGGATGGATGGGGACACCTAAATACTTCCCATGGGGACACCTAAATAGTTCCTAATCAGGAAGACCCCATAGAGAGCCCTGGGCCAGCAGAGGAGGTTTGCACACGTGTGTGTGTGTGTGTGTGTGTGTGTGTGCACGCATGCATACATATGCCACTTCCTTGTGTAGAAATCTTGGCTCCTCCCTTATCTGGGGAGAAGGATTGGCGCCTTGACTTGGAAGAGGGGGTGTCCTGCCAGGAAAGGGATCGGGGTGGAGCTGTTCTAGAAATGACTAACCTTCATAGTCTTTTTCATTTCACCCAAAGGACCCTGGAGTCCCCATGCTTCTCTGGGAGTTCCTGACCTGTTTACCTCTTTGTTGGGTCTAGCTCACCCCTGCGCTTGGTGGGTAGTGTTAGGAAAGGGAAGCCCTCAAAGGTCAAGTGGTCAGACTTGGGGTGGATCTAGGGAGAGGGACTTAAGCCTCAGCCATCTCTCCCCCCACCCCCACTCCTGCCTCCCACTAAGCTGGCACTGCCTCAGGGAAGGGTGGTTGGAACAGGTGGTATCTACCTTCCCCCCCACCCCACGCACAGTCTTTCACTGAGTCAGAGGAAATAGACAGGGGTAGGGGTAGACCAAGAGTTCCAGAGCCCCTGTATCTCCCACATAGATAAGGTAAAGTGGACCCCAAGATGACATGCTTCATGTCCCTCTCCCCTAATGCAGGTAAGGATTGCCCTGTTGGAAGGCCTGGCCTCTTAATGAAACCCTTCTAACAATGAAATTGGGTAGAGGGCTTGGCGGTTCTGCTGCTGCTTCCCTTCTGGCTTCTCTGCATTTGCTGAAACTAGAAAGTATCAGGCAGAGGGAGCTGAAATGTGTTGGAATAAGGGAAAGGAGCGAGAAGGGAAGCCAGGGTTTGGGAATAGGATGGGGAGAGGGGTAGGCAACCAGCCCCTTATCTTCCTGCTTTAAAGACAAAGCTGCTATTGACACGCCCCCCTCCGTTCCGCCAAAGTCCCCTCCCCCCACCAGTGAGGTCATTTGTCTGAACCCAAGACTTGAGGGGCCGGGTGCTACGAGAGGAGTCTGGGGACAGGGTGGGGCAGCCCCCCTCCTCCTGGATAGAATCGCCTCATTGTGGGCTGGACTGTGGCCCCAGGCACTGCCCCCCACCTCTGCCCCCATCCCACCCTCAGTAGACACAATAGGGGCTGTGTGCTAGCCCCAAAGAGATATTTATTCCAAGACCTAGAAGGAGGCTTGATGGGAGTAGAGAAGTAAGTGCCCTTTGGGTAAGGAGCGGGGTAGGGTGGGATGGAGGGGAATAACCAAAGTGGGGTTCTTTTCTAACTTCTCCTTTCTAGGGAGAAAAAAACAGCATCCTCCTTTTTTTTTTTTATTAACCCTTAATACCCCAAACAGTATCCAGAGGAGTCCCTCGTGGTAAAAAGAAGCATTTTTCCCTCTCGGCCTGGGAGGATTCTGAGAAAAGAGAAAGCTCAGGCTCTTGGTCCGATATAGGCCTCCAAGTCTATCCCTAGGAAGAGGGTTAGAGGCAACTGCCTCCTGCTCCTGCTGAGTGTTACTGGGAGAGGGCAGCCAAGGGGACGCTCTTAGGGGTGCAGTTCAACACTGTGCCCAGCCTCCTCCCACTCAGAACCTCCACCTTGAACAGTGTGTCCTGGGACTCTGAATGGGCTGAGTGTGACCGGTGATGCGGAGAACCAGTACCAGACTCTGTATAAGCTCTACGACAGGTGTGAGGTGGTGATGGGGAACCTCGAGATCGTGCTCACCGGACACAATGCTGACCTCTCCTTCCTGCAGGTTAGAGAGCCCAGCACTCTCCTTCAACCTTTTCAGCCTCATTCTCCCCACGGAAGCCTGCTTCCCTTCCTCAGGCTACCCACTGCTGGAGTTTCAGCATTCCTAAGACTCAGTAGTACCTGAGAGTCAAACTTGTATACTTGCGGGGACAATGATTGGAATTTGGGACCTGTAGTCTGGTCATTGTAGCCAAGGCTACACAGGGGCTGGTCTTAATCAGAAGGGAACAGGAGCAGGGTCAGCAAGGACTAACCCAGGAGGTAGCTAAGGACTGTGGCATCCTGGGAGCTGAGGAAGGGGCTAAGCGCAGACCCTGCTGGTGTGTGGAGCTCTGGAAGGAGAGGGTAGGGAACTAGAACTCCTTCATCATTTCTACTGCCTGTTCTTACTCCCAGGAAAGACCCTGTAATATGATACAATCTACTCCCTGCTCCAAAATAGGAATTAGAAAGGATTAGAGGAGTTAAAGATTCCTTAATTCCTGGGGGAGGGAGAGGGGATTAAGATTGTGGCCCCATTGTCTCCCTCAATGACACAATCTGCTCTATCACAGTGGATCCGAGAAGTGACAGGTTACGTCCTCGTGGCCATGAATGAGTTCTCTACGCTGCCACTGCCAAACCTCCGAGTGGTGCGGGGGACCCAGGTCTACGATGGGAAGTTTGCCATCTTTGTCATGTTGAACTATAACACCAACTCCAGCCACGCTCTGCGCCAGCTCCACCTCACTCAGCTCACTGGTCAGTTCCCCTTGACTCCTTTGGCTTTGCTCCTCAACCAACCTGCTGAGGACCCAAGACTGCTAACTCCCAGGGCCCCTTCCAAGGTGCCTGACCCTTGATCACTGTGGTTTGAAGCTCCACCACTCCTTAAACAATAGATGGCCCCCAGAAGGGGGCACCTGCCATGGAGGGAGGGTCCTTATGTCCTGGTGTGGCTGGTGTTGGAGCTGGATCTATTACCCATTCCTCTAACTTCAAAGTACAATGTGCCTTGATGTCCTCCCCCTTTCTAGGAAACCTACCTTTACTTCATCCCCTAGCCCCTAAACTGAAGGAATATAGAGCCTAAATATTACCTGACCACCTTGCACAGCTCCCCGTCCCAGTCATTTGGAAAACACACAAGCAGGGCTATGTGTGTGTTTTGGTGGTGGGGGAGGGGGATGCATTGAGTTAAGGATTGCTTATCCTTTCCTTTCCTTTCCCTTCCCCCACTGGCCAAACCGGATCTGGCAGGTGTCAGAGGAGACTGGAGTACTTCTGGCCTGGCTTCTCCTCTATTCTTATAAACCGAGCCTTCTCCCCTGAAGCTTGGTTTGAATTGGACATAGTTGTCTGCCCCATTTCCCAAGCCCCCGAGTCTCCAGTGTCCTTTTGGATGGGTGGGAAGGTACAGAAGAAGGGGTGTGTTGTAGCCCTTAACCTTGTCACTTCTCTTCCCCACATCAGAGATTCTATCAGGAGGTGTTTATATTGAGAAGAACGATAAACTTTGCCACATGGACACAATTGACTGGAGGGACATTGTGAGGGACCGAGATGCTGAGATAGTTGTGAAGGACAATGGCAGGAACTGTGAGTAGCCACAACCAAGACTTCTCCCCCTGTCCCTGCCAAACCAGAGTGACTCCTTTCCCATCATCTTTGTATTCCTGTGTTCTAATCTGAACCCATTCCTCCTCCTGAGGTGGAACAAACACCTCAGGCCCTGGAGCCCAGAAGCCTACTGGGATGGACCAGGTCAGGACCCCAGAACCCAAACCACAGAGTCATTGTATCAAGAAAAAGGGCAAAAGTGCTAAATGGGGAAGCCAAATCTTTGTGCTCCACATCCGTTACTCCTTCCACTACCACATACTCCTTTCTCCTTGAAATCTACCTACCCCTGACCACAGTCTGCTTCTCCCTGCCCATTCCCACAGACATATTCCTGCTAGGTCTAATTTGCCAAGGAGAGCTGGGACTGGGACTGAGGTTGGCGACCTTCCCAGTCCCTTCTCTGTGGCTACCTCGTGGGTGGTGTGGAGGTGTGACACCACCCCTTGTTGACAGGTTCACTCGAGCCCAGCCCAGCTCTCCGAGGGCAAGGAGGGGCACTGCCCTACCTTTCCACTTCTTGGGATTGGGTTGCCTGTGTGCTGACATCATGCCCTGTTGATTCAAGCAAGGCCGTCTTAACCCTGACGGCCTCTTGTGTTGTCTCCCTTCCCTCCAGGTCCCTCCTGTCATGAAGACTGCAAGGGGCGATGCTGGGGTCCCAAACAAGAAGACTGCCAGATATGTGGGTTCTCCCCCCTTTAGAAACTTCAAACTCACATGCTTTCCTATCTCTTTCTACCTCAGCCTATATCGATACCTGGGGGTAGGGATGAGTCTGAGGGCAAGTGGGTGAATACTGGCCTCAGAATACAGCTGTAAGAGCCTTGACAGCCATGCTTTCTCTCCCTCCACAGTGACCAAGACCATTTGTGCCCCTCAATGTAATGGTCACTGCTTTGGGCCCAACCCCAACCAGTGTTGCCATGATGAATGTGCTGGTGGCTGCTCAGGCCCTCAGGACACAGACTGCTTTGTGCGTACTGGGATTGTTTGACTGGGTTCTAAAATGGGGGCGCGGGCTTTGGGGGGAGGTGGGAGTACTTAAGTAACTCTTACGAGTCTCCCATATTCATAGGCCTGCCGACACTTCAATGACAGTGGAGCCTGTGTACCCCGGTGTCCACAGCCTCTTGTCTACAACAAACTAACTTTCCAGCTGGAACCCAATCCCCACACCAAGTATCAGTATGGAGGAGTTTGTGTAGCCAACTGTCCCCGTGAGTGTCACTGGGGAAGGAACATCTAAAGTGGATCCAGGATTTTAGACAGACTTTTGGGGGGCAAAAGGGATGAAGTGTGATGGTTGATGGGGGGCGTAGAAGGCAAGTGGTTATAATAATCTAACCATTCCAATGAATGGACTCAAGATTCTGCCCCTTTCCAACAACATAAGGTGATAGGGATGGGGGCAAACCCAGTGCAGAGCAGGAGAGAGCAAGGGCGTAGAGGGAGGGGTTCGGTTGGCAGTTGGCAGTTTTTCTCATCTCCAATTGTACACTCCTCTTCCCTAGATAACTTTGTGGTGGATCAAACTTCTTGCGTCAGGGCCTGTCCTCCAGACAAGATGGAGGTAGATAAAAATGGGCTCAAGATCTGTGAGCCTTGCGGGGGGCTGTGCCCCAAAGGTGAGTCGAAGATGAGAAGGAGCGGATAAAGAGACATCTTTTCGTCTAAGGCTTCTCTAGGCCTCCGCTCTAAGCCCCTTTTGTGTTTGCAGCCTGTGAGGGGACAGGCTCCGGAAGCCGCTTCCAGACTGTGGACTCCAGCAATATTGATGGATTTGTGAACTGCACCAAGATCCTGGGCAACCTGGACTTCCTGATCACTGGCCTCAATGGGTTAGAGAACAGTCTGCCTTCCCTTCCTCCTCATCCTCTCCCCACAGCTTCTTACATTGGCTTAACCCTTCCTAGGCAGGGCTGATTAGGAATCTAAGCATAAAATTGCAGAGTTTACAAAGGACCTACGAGAGTACTTAATTCAACCTCCTACCCAAGACTTGAATCTATTCAGGAACCTTCCCAAGCCATCGGTTATTGGGGTAGCTTGGGGGTACTGTCCTCCTTAAAGCTTCTAAAAATTCATCCTAAATTTAGATCATAATCTGTCTCCCCATGACTTCCTGCTGCTTTCCCTAGTTGCGCTCCCTAGAGCAACAAAAAGCAAAAGGACTTTCTAATCCATAGCACAGCACTCAGAGTGTGTGTGTGTGCACGTGTGTGTAAGGGATGCTATGTCCACCCGCTTTTTCTTTTTCTTTTGATGTAATTTCATACTTATAAGTTCCAAGAATGGTATAATTCCTCACTCTTATCTCCCAAATGTTAACATTACAACACATTTGCTTTATCACCATTTTTTTTCTCTCACTCAATCTCCCTCCCCTTCCCTTTCTCCTTCCATGCACACGTACAGACATATATCCATACTATACACTATTGTTTTTCTGATCCACTTGAGAGTAAGTTTCCAGACATGGTGCCCCTTACCCCTGTTACATTTCAGTGTGTATTCCTTTAAAACAAGTTTTCTTTCATATCTGTTGTACATTGTGATAAAAGGTGTTATCTAATCCATAGACTATATTCAGATTTCACCAAGTGTCCCAGTCGTATCCTTTATAAGAAAAGAAAATCCTAGAACCTGTTACATTCAGTTGTCTTTTCTCTTCAGTCTCCTTAAATCCAGAACAGTTCCTCAATTTTTGTTTGACTTTCATTACATTGACGTTTTTGATGAGTACAGGCCTGATAGCTGACAGAATGTTCCTTAGTTTGGGTTTGCTGATGTCTCCTCATTAGGTTCAGGTTGTGATTTTCTGATAGATTACCACAAATGTTTTCTCAGTGCCTCATATCTAGGAGGCATATGATGCCGATTTGTCCCATAATTAGTGATGGTATCTCTAGTCACTTAGTTAAGGTTATGTCTGCCAGTTTCTTCTGTTGTAAAGTTACGGTTTTTCTCTTTGCAGTTAATAAGTATCTTGTGGGGAAATCTTTGCCTGAATCAATTATTCTGATGATGGTTCCAAATTGACATTCTAGGGTTAGGAAGAGACTTCCTTTCCTATTTATTCATTTATTTATTTACTCATAGGGATGCTTATTTGATTCAATAGTTTATAAGCCTTTACAATCATTATTTATTTTTGTATTGTCCCTGATTTGGCCAGTGGAAGCCTTCAAGCTGACTCCTGTATTCTTTCGGCCTGTACCCTTCATTTTTTGGGCATGTTATTTTTTGGCATAAGATATTTTAGACTCATACTCTATTTTCCCTGCTTCAGCCATTTTTCCAAGGAGCCCTGGGTCCTTTTGGTGGAGAATAGTGTTTAGAGACCAAGTTCTGAGGCAGGTCATGCTCACTGCTGCTGGGATATACTTTAATCTTATTGGCCATTTTTATGTTCTCCCCAGAGATCCCTGGCATAAAATCCCTGCTTTGGATCCTGAGAAGCTCAATGTCTTCCGGACAGTACGAGAGATCACAGGTGAGTAGAAGAGGCTACTCTTTTTGAGAGGAATAGATGAACCACCAGCACAACTTGAGGCATAATTAACTGAGAAAATCACATCCCAAGCAACAGGGAAGGAAGGGATCAGAAGAGGGAACCTGAGAAAGGAAGGGGAGAAGAGAAGGCTCCCTGCTCATCTGCCTCTCTCCAACCTCTCAGGTTACCTGAATATCCAGTCCTGGCCTCCTCACATGCACAACTTCAGTGTCTTTTCCAACCTGACCACCATTGGAGGCAGAAGCCTCTACAAGTGAGTAAGGGGTATGGACCTGAGAGCATCACCAGGCAATGAACCCTGTTTCTTAGGCGTCCTCAAGTGAAATACAAGATACTGTCTCATACAGGAGGCCCAAAGGGCCCTAGAATTTGACAGGGAAAAGGAAAAAGGAGGAGGATTCCTTCTCAGTGGGTCTGACTAGCCCAGAACAAGTTTGTTGAGTGAAAATGAATCCACTGCATGGTTAATTTTTACCTTTGTGGTCTTCCCTCTCATCTTGTTTCCTTATTCTCAGCCGAGGCTTCTCATTGTTGATTATGAAGAATGTGAATGTAACATCTCTGGGCCTCCGATCCCTGAGGGAAATCAGTGCTGGGCGGATCTACATAAGTGCCAATCGGCAGCTCTGCTACCACCATTCTCTGAACTGGACCGGGCTGCTTCGGGGGCCTTCAGAAGAGAGACTAGATATCAAGCATAATCGACCCCGCAGAGACTGTGGTGAGGTGATGGGCCCACTGAGTAGTGGGAAGAGGGAGTCACGGAGGAGAGGAGTTCAAGGACTATTTTGCCCTGAAATAGGAGTAGGAGAAAAAGAGAAGGCGCATGTTAAAAGCTCCCGGGGTTTAGGTTGGAAGTAGTAATGAGTAATAAGCCAAGGGCTATTAACAGTCTTCAAACTCCTCTCCTAATCCATCTGTTCCTCTCCAGTGGCAGAGGGCAAAGTGTGTGACCCACTGTGCTCCTCCGGGGGATGCTGGGGCCCAGGCCCCGGTCAGTGCTTATCCTGTCAAAATTACAGCCGAGGAGGTGTCTGTGTGACCCACTGCAACTTCCTGAATGGGTACGGTGAGGAGAGAGAGAATTGAGACAAGGTGGTGGTTGGGCCCTGGGACAGAGCTGTTCAGGTAGCACCTGAGAGCCTTTAGACAACTTTCTGTATATGCCTGTGGGGATGAGGTAGGAGCCCCTGTGCTGGGGAATCAGGGCATGAAGGTCAGGGCTTAGAAGTGATCTCCTTTCCCTTCCCTCCACCACTGCAGGGAGCCTCGTGAGTTTGCCCTTGAGGCTGAATGCTTCTCCTGTCACCCGGAATGTCAACCCATGGAGGGCACTGCCACATGCAATGGCTCGGTACAGTAGCACAGCCAGGGTCTCTTAAGAGAGAGAGGGGGCATCGGCAACACTGGAGGGTCTGAGGAGTGACATGGCCAAATCCCAAGGCCAGCATGGGGAGGTCAGATAATGCTAGGGCTTGTGGATGGAGGATCCTGAATGGTTGGATTGGTTTTTGCTGAGGAGGTATGGAATTGACCTTGAGATCCCACTCTTCTTGACCTTCTTTCTTCTATCCAGGGTTCTGATGCTTGTGCCCAGTGTGCCCATTTTCGAGATGGCCCCCACTGTGTTAGCAGTTGCCCCCATGGAGTCCTAGGATCCAAGGGCCCCATCTTCAAGTACCCAGATACTCAGAATGAATGTTGGCCCTGCCATGAGAACTGCACCCAGGGGTCAGTGATGGGATGATGAGGAGAGGGGGTCAAAGAGTAGGGGTAGGAATACAGAATAGGGGAAAAGATGAGGGTAGGGGGAGAAAAAAGAAAGGGAATGTGATTTAAGAATCACTCCTGGCTGTACATTGAGTGGAAAATCTGTATTGGCACAAAACTGTACCATAATCCCGGGAAACTGCAATGACAATACTCAGGGAATTTTCATTCAAAATGACCTCAGGGAGGAGGTGGGTTGGTGAACTAGGGCTGAAGGCTATGTCTTAGATATGCTTTGGGCTCTAGAACAGGATGCCACAATAGGGTCTGAAACAAGTTGAGGCTATTGGAATTGAGCCTCTTGACGAAGGTCCCATGTAAGAGAGTGACTTTCTTCTCTAGGTGTAAGGGACCAGAGCTGCAAGATTGTTTAGGCCAAACACTGGAGCTGATCAGGTATGATGGGCTTGGAGATTCAGAAAGCTGGAGATATTTGGGAGGGAAGCTAGGGAGAAAACGGTTATCTACTGGGAAGAGTGGGTCACTATATCTTCAGGATTTCTATACACAGTCTGCTAGCACTGGACAGGGGACACAAGAATCCGGGCTTCTGGTCTTTCCTCCCTAAATTTAATTTGCTGCAGCCTAAGGGGTTCCGGATAGGTTAATCCCTTTAGTACTCAGGAGTACGTATATATGTAAATGTTAGTGTCTTGCCACAAATCTGCACCATATCTTTAGCACAAGTATAAATGACATTTGTTAAGGAAAGGTGTAGACTCAGGATAACATTGGGTTTCTCATATCCCACAGTAAAACCTATCTGGTGATGGCTATGGCTGTAGTAGGATTGGCTGTGATTATCCTGATCCTGGGTGGTACTTTTCTCTATTGGCGTGGGCGCCACATTCAGAATAAAAGGGCTATGAGGCGCTACTTGGAACGGGGTGAGGTGAGTACTTAGCTTGATCATGAAAGGTACCCTGTACTATACTGTCACTTTTTAAAAAATTATTATTCCTATTTTTTTCTTTATTAGGAAAGCTGTGGTTTATAGAACAACCACGCATAAAATACAAGATTCCCACATACCACTCTATTATTAACACCTTGCATTGGTGTGGAACATTTGTTACTATACCATTGCTCTTTCAGAGCTTCTTCCTTCTCTGGAGATTTGATCCCTTTCTTCAAGGAAATAGTGTCGTCTACTAGAAAGAACATTGGCCAACTAAATGGGAGACATGCATTTCAGTCCTGTTTTGCCACTAATATGGCACATGATTTTGAATAAGTGATTTTCCTTCTCTGTACTTCAGCTTACATATCTATACAGAAGGAAAAAATATATACAGGATGGCTGTAAAGGTGAAAGCATATGTGAAAGTGCTTTGAAAAAAGAGTAGTGTACAAAAGTTCTCAAGATGATGTTATTATCAGCTACCCCCCCCACCCCCACATCAAAGGGAAAACTCAACCCTCTTCATTGCTGATCTCATGAGCACAAAGAACTTCTTTAATCCTCAGGGTCTATCATTTCCCAATATGCATATGAGGCTTTCCAGAACTAAAAACAATTCATTCCTCTTCCCTTCCCCATCCCTTTGGGCTCTGCTGCTCTTGACATTCACTAATAGAGAGGTATATGACAGTGAGATTTTCTGACTTCCTTCTTCCCATTTACTCTTCAGAGCATAGAGCCTCTGGATCCCAGTGAGAAGGCTAACAAGGTCTCAGCCAGAATCTTTAAAGAGACAGAGCTGAGGAAACTTAAGGTGCTTGGATCAGGCGTCTTTGGAACGGTGCACAAAGTAAGTGGCCAACAGGAAGTTGGGAGATGGAGAAAATGATCTAAGGCAAAGGAGAGAAAGATTGAGGGAAAGGACTGGCCTGGGAGAATGACCTTAGACTAATTCCTCCAAACTTCCCAGGGTGTGTGGATCCCTGAGGGTGAATCAATCAAGATTCCAGTCTGCATTAAAGTCATTGAGGATAAGAGTGGACGGCAAAGTTTTCAGGCTGTAACTGATGTAAGTAAAGTATGGAAGTTCCGGATGCTACTGGAAGAGGACAAGATTAGAAGCATTCATATAGAAGCAGGGCCCTATGTTAGCAGATGCTATGCTAACCACACTGATGTACTTGAGAATGTTGTTCTACATGAATTTAGTTTGGAAGTAGGGGAGCCTTGATCTGGGTGTGCACAGGTTGCGTGTATATGAACATGTTTGTTCCATCATTAACCCATCTTGTGTCTTTTAGCATATGCTGGCCATTGGCAGCCTAGACCATGCCCACATTGTACGGCTGCTAGGACTGTGCCCAGGCTCATCTCTGCAGCTTGTCACACAATACTTGCCTTTGGGTTCCCTGCTGGATCATGTAAGACAACACCGGGGGTCACTGGGGCCACAGCTGCTGCTCAACTGGGGAGTACAAATTGCCAAGGTGAGAGGCACCTGGAGGAGTTCTATGAGGGAAGTACTTGGCTGGGGGTCAGCAAGGAGCAGGCGGGGAGGATGAAGTTCTGAGAGGCAGCTTTCAGGTTTGGGGTGATTCTGAATCTTGACCCAATTCTCCCAATCTAAGAACACTTCCTTCCTCTACAGGGTATGTACTACCTTGAGGAGCATGGTATGGTGCATAGGAACCTGGCAGCCCGAAATGTGCTACTCAAGTCACCCAGTCAGGTTCAGGTGGCAGATTTTGGGGTGGCTGACCTGATGCCCCCTGATGATAAGCAGCTACTGCACAGTGAGGCCAAGGTAAGGTGACACAAAGGGTTGGGTAAACATGGGGATAGGAAATAGTTTTCTCTTTCAGAGGCAAGCAGATGCTGCATGGTAAGTTCAAGAAGAACAGCCTGAAACTTAATTTCAGAGAGCAACAAAGAAAAGAATGGTGAAGAACTTAGGGTTTGGAAATGTTAAGGAAAATTTGTGGAAATCAACTGGTGACAGCTTTATCTCTAATCCCCCAGACTCCAATTAAGTGGATGGCCCTCGAGAGTATCCACTTTGGGAAATATACACACCAGAGTGACGTCTGGAGCTATGGTCAGTGCCTCTGGATGCCCTCCATACCTTCACTGGCCCAAATTCCACAGCTGCCTTTTGAAATGCCCCCCTAGAATCTCTAAGCCCTTCAGATCCTTGTGTCAAATCAGGTTCTACCTTTCTTTCATGCCCACATGTACCATACTGCCATTGACTAATCTGTTGCTCCTTTGTACCAGGTGTGACAGTTTGGGAGCTGATGACCTTTGGGGCAGAGCCCTATGCAGGACTGAGATTGGCTGAAGTACCGGACCTGCTGGAGAAGGGGGAGCGGTTGGCACAGCCCCATATCTGCACCATTGATGTCTACATGGTCATGGTCAAATGTGAGTTATCTGCTGACCCTAGCCATCTTCTAACTGACTTCCCTCCCCACTCTGCTCCCCTCTTATGGCTATGCCTCCTACACCTTACCCTCAGGTTGGATGATTGATGAGAACATTCGCCCTACCTTCAAAGAATTAGCCAATGAGTTCACTAGGATGGCCCGTGACCCACCTCGGTATCTGGTCATAAAGGTAAGAGGGGACTAGAAGGTATTGAGGAAATTTAGAGAAAAGGGGTCTTGACGGGATCCAGGATCTACCTTAACAATCACTTGCCCCAATAGAGAGAGAGTGGGCCTGGAATTCCTTCTGGAGCAGAGCCCCCTGCTCTGACAAACAAGGAACTGGAAGAAGTAGAGCTGGAGCCAGAACTAGACCTAGACCTGGAACTAGAGGCTGAGGAAGACAACCTGGCAACTACATTGGGCTCTGCCCTCAGTTTGCCAGTTGGAACCCTTAATCGGCCACGTGTGGTAAGACACTAATACTCAAGACTCTAGCAAGTCTGTTTATTCAGAAAACTCCACTGGTTTCTCCCATGAGAAGAAGGGAGTAGGTTTCTCCCTTATTTTTAATTTCTTTACTTTTTTTCATCTTAGAGCCAGAGCCTTCTAAGTCCGTCATCTGGATACATGCCCATGGACCAGGGTAATCTTGGTGAGGCTTGCCAGGTAAGGTTTGCTTCTTGAAGGGTCTGCTGAGAGACTGGGTGGCAGAGGGTGCTAAGATTGACAGGGAAACCTTAGAAACCTTTGAGATTTAATCAGAGTCCTGCAAAAAGAAGGCGCTGAACAACCCAGGCTCCTTCTAAACAAACTTACCTTCTTTTTTCATCTGTGTAAGTCTTATGTATTGTTTTCAATTTTCCTTCCTAGGAGTCTGTGGTTTGTGGGGGTGGTGAACGGTGTCCCCGTCCAGCCTCCCTGCACCCACTGCCAAGGGGACGTCTGGCATCAGAGTCATCAGAGGGCCCTGTGGCAGTTTCTGAGGTTGAGCTCCAAGAGAAGGTGTTGATAAGTAGAAGCCGGAGCCGGAGTCCACGGCCACGTGGGGACAGTGCCTATCATTCCCAGCGCCACAGCCTGCTTACTCCTGTTGCCCCACTCTCCCCACCAGGATTAGAGGAAGAGGATGTGAATGGTTATGTCATGCCAGATACACACCTCAAAGGTGCCTGGTCCTTCCTAGGTTTTTCCTCAAGTCTTCCTCTAATCCTCTGTCTCCAGGTTCCTCTTAAACCTTTCGCATCTTTAATCATATCCTTGTTTGTTCATTTTTCCTACCTTGCCCCTACTCCCTACTGCCTTTTACCCTGAAAAGTCCTTCATATACCCAACCTTTCTTTTCATTCCCCAGGTACTCCCTCCTCCCGGGAAGGCACCCTTTCTTCAGTGGGTCTTAGTTCTGTCCTGGGTACAGAAGAAGACGATGAAGATGAGGAGTATGAATACATGAACCGAAGGAGAAGGCGCAGTCCACCTCGTCCCCCTAGGCCAAGTTCCCTCGAAGAGCTGGGTTATGAGTACATGGACGTGGGATCAGACCTCAGTGCTTCCCTGGGCAGCACACAGAGTTGCCCCCTCCACCCTGTACCCATCATGCCCACTGCTGGCACATCTCCAGATGAAGACTATGAATATATGAATCGGCGACGTGGTGGAGGAGGTCCTGGGGGAGATTATGCAGCCATGGGGCCCTGCCCAGCAGCTGAGCAAGGATATGAAGAAATGAAAGCTTTTCAGGGGCCCGGACTACATGCTCCACATGTCCATTATGCCCGCCTCAAAACTCTACGGAGCTTAGAAGCCACTGACTCTGCCTTTGATAACCCTGATTACTGGCATAGTAGGCTTTTCCCCAAGGCAAATGCCCAGAGAACATAACTCTTGCTCCCTGCAACATTCAGGGAGCATTTGATGGCAGCTAGTGCCTCTAGAGGGTACCCTTCCCCCTACTCCTCTCCTTCGCAGGTTTCAGCCTCATTTCCCCAGTCCTAGACAATTCCATTTAACCTTTGGAGGCTTTTAAACACTTAGACACAGAATTCTTGTGGTGTGTAATCAGCTCTGCACTTTCTTCTCTTTGCCATCCCCAGGAAAGGAGGTTTTCCCTATTTTGTGTGCTTTCCCAGTCCCACTCCCCAGCTCCCTCAGGGCAACTCCCTGGAGATATGAAGGATTACTTCCCATGTACCAAGTGTGCCTTTGTGTCCCATCAGACCTAAGAAAGAGGAAAGGTGGGGAACCTAGCAGGAAAAAATTAAATTTTTGGTCTATGACTTTTAGCCTCCTGGAAAGACTGGGGAGTTTAAAATTTTGTGGAGTAAAGAAAGAGAGGTTAGTTATTAATGATTACTACTAATTAAGTATTTGCTATGTGCCAGCCATCATGCTAAGCTCTACCTACACTATTTCACTTAATACTTACATCAATTCTATGAGGTAGGTATTATGCCTAATTTACAAATGAGAAAGCAGCCTTAAAGAAATTAAGTAAATTAAGAGGTAGAGCTAGGAGTCAAAATCTTAATTCCAGTGCATGTGCTTTTTACTGTAAAGTGTCAAGAAAATGATAAAAGTCAGCTGAAGGGCACTGTTTTCTTGGCTTTTGCACTGACCTAGATCTAAACCCAACAAGCACAGGCTCTTTCCGTGTCCAGACTCCTCATCTCAGGAAGTAGAGGGGGCCAGAAGGAAAACTACTGGACATCTTTGTGTAAATCATAGACCACATGTGTTGTAAATGATCTCTACTTCTTACCCAATGACAGATTCACAAGGATCCCCAAGGTTTGCTTTTAGGAAATAATCTCATCCACTAGTGCAATACCTCTAGAAAAAGGACCCAGCTCTGGACCTCTCTCACCTGGGGTGGGAACCAGGAGGAAAAATGTCATATCAGTTTTTTTGTTTTGTTTTGTTTTTATACATGCCTGAATAAAAATGCCAAAGTTTTTTCAGTTTCGACTGTTAAGTGAAGGAAACCTTTAGTGTGTAAGATAAGAGACCAATCCTTTTTTCTACCCCTCAGAGTGACACTTATGTTGCCTTCTGATTCTCCTACTGTGCCCCATGCTATACTTTCCCAAACAGCTTTTCATTTTAGGGTTTCACTAGGACAACCAACTGGGAATAACAAATTCGCTTAGGGAAGTTAGAAAAAGTTCTCTAGATGGATTGTTTTATCTGATCGTCTCCTTCCTTCAAGGCGAAATATTGAAACTCCCAGATGCTTCAGAACTCTCATACTCTTAGCTGCCATCGGAACACAGCAGTGCCATTTTACTTCAGTACGAACTGGCCTCCAGGTTGGGAGACAGTAAATGGATAATTTCCATCCCATCAGAGCCTATCCGCCCAAATTAGCCCTGCTCCCTGCACCCTCGGTCTCCTTCCACGCCCACTCGGCCCGTCCCCGTCTCCCAACATCGGGAAACTGGAGTGAACCTGCCGGTCCGGTCCCACTGGTTGTCCCAGGGGTCTAGAAAATGACGCTAAGAACCTCACCGCCCTCGTTGTAGACTCTGCCCCCTCACCTCGGCTCCACCCTGCCCCTCGGCCGCCAAACTCATTTCCCTGTCGTCGCTCCACCCCTGTCCCTCAGCCCGCCCCCCTCTATTACGACCTCTCGCTCTGCGCTCTTGGTAGATAAGGTTTTTCCGGGAGAGACCACGCTTCCCTTCACGCTCCCCAACAGCTCCGCCTTCCCGCCGGTTCCTGACCCTTCCCGGCGTGCTGGGCGATTCCGGCGTGCGAGGCTCTTGCAGGGCAAGGCCCCAGGGCCTGGCTTAGGGGCGCGAGAGGCACGCTGGGAATTGAAGTTTACGAGGCCACGAAGGAGGCTAAAGACGGGCAGAGGAAAGGACTCGTTGTCCCAGCATGCCCTGCGCTTCAGCCCGCGCGCTCGCAGCTTCTCCCTCTCGCCTGCCCGCTCCCTAACCTGCTCGCGGTTTCGCTCGGTCTCAGCTCGCGAATTGAGGGGGGGGTCTGGCTACAGCCGGTGGCTGAGAAGGGAGGCAGAGGCTGCGACTCAGGGGAAAACAGACTGTGTTGGTGGTGGTAGGAAGATGTCGGGTGAGGACGAGCAGCAGGAGCAAACTATCGCCGAGGACCTTGTCGTGACCAAGTATAAGATGGGGGGCGACATCGCCAACCGTGAGTGCGGCCTCAGGGGTCCGAGGTTTGAGGCTAAGGGGGCGAGGGAAGGGGGCGAGGCCAGTGCGGCGGGGTCGGGCGAGTGAGCTACTTGGGGGACCCATGCCGGTCCGCTGGGTGCGGCGTGGTGGGAAGACCCGGAGCTGTGTCTGAGAACTGAGCGGCCAGGCCTGAGCTGGAGTCTATGGAGGTGCGGGCCGGGCACTGGGAAGAGCGCAGAGCGAGTTCCCTGGCCGGCTCGGACCCTAGGCCGTTGGTTTGGCTACGAGGCGCATCTCCGGCCTTTTGGCCCTCTGGGCATCGAGGAAATGGTGCTGCCGGGGGACCGGGGTAGGTTGGCAGCGGTCTGGATTCTGCTTCCTTTGATTATCGCAGTAGCGAGGCCACCTCGGAAAGGAGGCACCCAGCTGTTTTGTCGCGGCTCCCGGCGTCAGGATCCGACTCGACACGTGTTGTCGGGTTCCCATGCGAATCGCTGGCTCTCTTTCCCTTCCGCTAACGTCCCTGACACCAGCTTTCCAAACACCACGTGCTTTGCTGGACTCTCTCCTTTGCTTCAACTCTTTCCCTGGTTGGGATCCCCCTTCTACACTTGGGCCAGCTCGGGAGACCATTGGAGGTCACCCCTGGAGCTTCTAACACAACTCTTGGAGATTTATCTGTCCTTTCTAGTAGTTATTCGTTGCTACCATCCCGCCGATCTTCAGATAGCCTTAATTAGCCTAAAACATGATTATTCTCAGGGACTTGACATCACTGGGAGTGTTTGGAGGTGCCTTCTCGTGCCAAATGCATTGTTTGGAATGGAGGGGACTGATTTCAGAATTGTCAGAAGCTGTCCTTAGTAGGACAGTACTGACTTTCTTAGCAGCTGCCTGCCACACTAGGCAGGTGTCTCACTTTCTGTTTACTCACTTTCCAGCTCACCTTTCCATTTTAAAACCCAGTTAGAGAGACATACTACCTGTGTTTGATTTCTAACTGATTTTGGCAAAAAAGATAGTTGTGGAGAAGGTACTTAAGTAAGCCTTTGGTCTTCTCAAAAATCTAACCTGTAGTTCTGGATGGGCCATGGAGAGGGCCTTCAGTGAACAGAAAAATGCTTCATTAACACGATGGACATTTTGGTACTGTATTTGATATTAGTGTTTGAATCAGAAAGAAAAGTTTATTTCTTTCTTGTGATGTATAACTTCTGAGGCACTTGTGATACCAGATTCCAGTTTTGGAACTGTTTTGGGTCACATATCTCTTTGAGATAAGCTGAAAGCTATACCATGAGTCTGTTAAAGCCCAGAGATTTTGGATTAAGTCCCATTAGTTTATGTGCATATTTAAGAAGAAACAAGTGCATTATTTGAGATTATTAACACCTAAGTGGGGCATCTGAGGAGGGAAGAAGGCAGCATTTAACAGTGCATCAGTTTTGAGTCAGCAGCTCTATCTTCCTGTTGTCCCTGACGCCTATAAATTTCTTCCAGTTTGCTATTGCAAGTATGTGGTATACCTTTGCAGGAGCCCCCTGAAGTTCATAAACTCTGTCTCACCACACTAAAGCTATCATCTTTGGGAGGTCTAAAGCCTTGTCTAGGGAGACAGATTGTGTATATCAAATTGTCACATTATGTAAGAGAGTGTTGACGTTTTTTAGGAAAGGAAGATAGAAATTAGAGATTGTAGATAGGTATATTCCAAGACGCAAAAATGTATTACCTTTTTCAGCCTTAGGGCAGTGTTAATTGGGAATATTAAGAATCCCTAGTCCAATTTCTGGGTTTTGGGTGGTAAGTAGGCAACACTAAAGTTGTCATGATGGGATTCTGTCACCAGGGGTACTTCGGTCTTTGGTGGAAGCATCCAGCTCTGGTGTGTCAGTACTGAGCCTGTGTGAGAAAGGTGATGCCATGATCATGGAAGAAACAGGGAAAATCTTCAAGAAAGAAAAGGAAATGAAGAAAGGTAAAAAAAAAAAAAAAAGTTTTATGCAGTCCTACATAGTTTTTGTGTTGTATTTTGTTTTCCATTTTAATGATACAATCCCCATCCTGGCTTGAATTAATGGGATGGCAGGTGGGATATTAGCGATTTTCTACCCAACTCAGACTGATTGAACTTAAGACCTGAAGAAAATCCTTCCTTTTGTTTGAGGGGGCAGCAGCGTTCTGAGAGAGGAGGGCAAGTGAGGCTGATAATGATTCTCTTTTTACAGGTATTGCCTTTCCTACCAGCATTTCAGTAAATAACTGTGTATGTCACTTCTCCCCTTTGAAGAGTGACCAGGACTATATTCTCAAGGAAGGTGACTTGGTAAAAATGTAAGCTTAAACTAATTTAGAGCACTTGCCTTCTTCCTAAATACATAGTGCCAATTCCTAATACTGTACTTTGATTCTTGCTTTTCAGTGACCTTGGGGTCCACGTGGATGGTTTCATTGCCAATGTGGCTCACACTTTTGTGATTGATATAGCTAAGGTAGGTGGTTTTCCTTGAACTCTTTCTATTCAGCTTGGGCGGGAGGGTTGGTAGGGCTGCATTGCCATTTGCCTCTTACCTCCCCTCTCTCCCATATAAGTTTTCAGAGAGTTTCTAGAGAAGCAAAAGTAGAAAAGTTTCTTTTTTTTCTGCTTGTTGGCTGCCTTTGCATAATCGACACAGATATTAACTAAATACTTTCCTGGCAAATTGAAGAGCCAACCAGGAAGGCACTGATAGCATTTCCTTCTCTACAGGGGACCCCGGTCACAGGGCGGAAAGCTGATGTTATTAAAGCAGCTCACCTTTGTGCTGAGGCTGCCTTACGCCTGGTCAAACCTGGAAACCAAGTAAGCTTTTTGTTCAACTCTGAAAGCCAAAGATGCATTAGGCACCTGCAACTATTATATATATACAATACACACACACACACACACACACACACACACACACACACACACATTGTTTTGTTTTGTTTTTTGGTTATTGTATACTGCACTGCCAACCTCCCTACAGCCTCCTTATCAATAAAAAAAAAGTGACAGCAGTTATTTTCTTATTAGCTACATCTTAGGGTAGGATTTCTTTAAAAAGAAGAGGTAAGAATTAAAGAGCTTAACACTGAACAACAGTTAATGCTCTTTGAGTGCCTACCGTAGACTGTACTGTACGAGGTATGTGGGATATATGGTCCCTTCCTCATAGAAGATCTTCCTGGAGATCCTTTTTTATGTTTCTATGTGTTTCTTTCTCCAAAATAATTTGAGTAGCTTACAGTAAAACACAAGATACAAACACTCATTTAATTGTAAAAGCTTTTTTATAAAACAAAAGTAAAATCATAAAAAGGGGCAGAAGAGACAGGTGATAGTACCAGCAAACTGGGGCCAAAGAGGCCAAATATTAGTCCTGTGCTTTGCAAGACAGTATTAAGAAACCTGGGGATCATAAGGTTCTTATGAACTAATACAATTAAGCATGTTGGCTTGTCAGTGAAATATTTCTCTAACACTCAGATTTCCAGAGATCTGTTCAGTAGTTAAAACCTTGTCCTTTTTTCTCTACTTTTCTGTGCTCTCTTACTCCCCATTCTTTGCTTTTAATCAGTTTATACTTCATCCCCATTATTGCTTAATTGCATTATTTAAACTTACCCGTTCAGTGTCTTAGTTTCCTTATCAGTAAAATGAAGACTATAGTGGTTCCTACTTCATAGAGCCGATGTAAGTCACTTTGAACAGTGCCTGGCACATAGTAAGCACTCGTGTTAGCTGTTGAATTTTTGCACATTTGTTTTATTATTTATATATTTATTACTCTGTGTCTTCACAGTTTGGCAGTGTCGTGACGTGGCTAATATATAGCTGTAAAATTAGACTGTCTGGGTTCATATTATTGCCCCTTACTGTTTTTAAAATACCTTTGAGCTCAGGTTTCTTCATTTGTAAACGGGAACAAATAAAATTGTACTTTAGTCTCACAGGATTGTTTTGTCAATTGGTATACTCCATGTAAAGTGCTTCACATGGTATCTGACACAAAACTGTTTAATAAATATTAGCTATGATTATTCACTTTTCTCTTTGTATAAGAACCATAGCTTAAAGGATCAGATCATGTTTGAGTTTGTGTTCCCCTTTCAACAGGTTAGAATGCTAGGTATAATGGAAATAAACACTGGGCTTTACATGAAAAGCTTGAGATTATGACCAGGTTCTTCTACTTAATGCTTACTTAACTTTCAGCAAGTCTTTTAACCTTTCTGAGCCTCAGGTTCCTCTTTTAGATTGGGACATAGATCTGCCCTGTTCACCTTCTAAAATTTTGTCTAATTAGATTATCTTTGTGAAAGCGTTTTATAAAATGATACACAAATGGAAAAATGGAAGGTATTTTTAGATTGTGGAGTGATAGGGTTATGAAAAACCAATGAGAATCACTGCACTAGGTGGAAGATATTAGAACTCGGCTCTTCAGTGTTACTTATTCTCATAATGGTGACATAATAGCTCCTGGCAGCTCACTTTTTATTTGATTTTATACTTGTAGAACACACAAGTGACAGAAGCCTGGAACAAAGTTGCCCACTCATTTAATTGCACGCCAATAGAAGGTGAGTTCCCAAATAACTTGAGGGTTGAGGGTCTCAGAATGAACATTGCAACAGAATTAAGGCTTTTGCCTCCTTGATTATCCATCCTGACTCTAGTTCAGTCTAGGCCTGAAACCTGTACCCAGTGCTTCCAAAGCCAGGTTGGCACTTTTTTCTCATTGCGTGGCCTATCAAACTACTTAGGTGGGTGGATTAGGAAAACTTTTTGGATTCCAGATGGTTGGTACCATAGGGCTTGTCCTGTTTACAGGTATGCTGTCACATCAGTTGAAGCAGCATGTCATTGATGGAGAGAAAACCATTATCCAGAACCCCACAGATCAGCAGAAGTAGGTGCCAACACACCCTTCATCTTCCACCTTACCAGTTATCAACTTTTTCTTCCAAACTCCCAGGAAAAGCTTATTGCTCTTAATGGTTCCCTTTCCTTCTACTCCTTTCAGGAAGGACCATGAAAAAGCTGAATTTGAGGTACATGAAGTATATGCCGTGGATGTACTTGTCAGCTCAGGAGAGGGCAAGGTGAGGAAAGTACCAGAATGAGCAAAGAGGGCCAACTTGGGATTTGTTGGAAGAGCATAGACCAAATGTGTCCTAACTTACTCTTTCAGGCTAAGGATGCAGGACAGAGAACAACCATTTACAAACGAGACCCCTCTAAACAATATGGCCTAAAAATGAAAACTTCACGTGCCTTCTTCAGTGAGGTGGAAAGACGTTTTGATGCCATGCCATTTACTTTAAGGTAATGCCCTTAGCAAAGACAGGACTTGGAAATAGTCTGACTCATAGACAATGCCAGAAACACCTGCCCTCCCTCACTTCTCTTTTCCTTTTTTCTCCTGCCTAGATTTGCAGTGCATACATAAACACACACATACACACACATACACACACGCACACACTTCCGTTTACTCCCTTGCTCACTCTTCCTCTCTCCCTCATTAAAGGTAATGGAAAAGAGCAATCCTAAGATTAGTTTCTGGCCTGAGGGTAGAAGTTCTTTAAAAACATGAGCAAAATGATAAAATCTGAGGGAGAGTTAAGGATACCTAAATTCCTTTTCCCCGACCCAGAGCATTTGAAGATGAGAAGAAGGCCCGGATGGGTGTGGTGGAGTGCGCCAAACATGAACTGCTACAACCATTTAATGTTCTCTATGAGAAGGAGGGTAAGTTTTAAGAAGTGGTTTTGTGTCATAACCCATTGATTATATGGTACCCTCCTCCCTATAATTTTGGGAAAAGGGCATCTGTCTTTGTATGTGGAAGGAACATTTTATCAAAGCACTTCATTTTCCCCATAGGTGAATTTGTTGCCCAGTTTAAATTTACAGTTCTGCTCATGCCCAATGGCCCCATGCGGATAACTAGTGGTCCCTTTGAGCCTGACCTCTACAAGTCTGAACTGGAGGTCCAGGATGCAGAGCTAAAGGTTAGTGTGGATGGAAAGTGGGCAGCACATGGCACCTGCCTGGAAGTAAGGGCTTAATGTCAGCAAATCTTTGAAAAGAGCTACCATACCAAGAGAAATACTTTGTCTTTTCTTCATGATTTGTTTCCTTCCTCCTATTTTCCAGGCCCTCCTCCAGAGTTCTGCAAGTCGGAAAACACAGAAAAAGAAAAAAAAGAAGGTGTGTTATGATCATCCCAGTCTGTCAGGGTGAACCTTATCCCTTTCTCTTCCACCTTCCTTGGTGGTGGGCTATAGATTTCTGCATATCCTTATTTTCTCCCTTCTCAGTCCTGACCAGAGGTTTAAGATATTTTTGTCTTTGGTCCCCCAGAGACTACCCCAAATAGTTGGAAACTGACCAGTCCTTTCTTTCACCAAATACAGGCCTCCAAGACTGCAGAGAATGCCACAAGTGGGGAAACACTAGAAGATAATGAAGCTGGGGACTGAGGTGTGGGTCCCATCTCCCCAGCTTGCCGCTCCTGCCTCATCCCCTTCCCACTACACCCTAGGCTCTGTGAAGTGCATTTCGTCTTCTCCACCCAGGACCGCTAGCAGAGCGGGGTCTCCCTGCCCCCATCCCAGTCCCGCAACCCACCCCCTTCAAACAACAACCAGCTCCACTGACTCTGATCTTGGGGGGCCAGTCTTCCCAGACACCGAAGACTACTTTAAATAGAAAAAGAGATTGAATAATAAAATCAGGAGTCAAAATCCATCGTCTTCAAGCCCCTCTTTCTAGCCTTTTTCTACTACCTTCTGCTTGTGGTCAAGGTTTGTGGCCCTACAACAGAACAGGGAGGAGGCTAAATCAGCCACTAAAAATACAGCTGAAATTTTTATATCACTCCAACGTCAGCATTTTCCCATCTGTTGGGGCTTTTTCCTCTTTTCCCCCACTCCTTCAAGTATTTTATCTGGCCTCAAAATAGAGGAGCTGTTCTTCAGATTGTTTTTACTCAATGTGGCAGATTTCTCTTCTGATCCAGCTTATCTGGTCAGGCCTCTCCCATTTTTAGGAGCTGGAGCCTGCATTTACCAAGGAATTTTCAACTATCAAATGGATCGTCATTTGTAAATCTTCTTAGTCATTTTTGTTCTGCAGATTTTTTTTTCCCTTCACAAAGCTGTATGGAGTAATCCATCTGAACCTTGTCCTTTTCTCTGGAGTCAGTGGGGTTCTTCCTTTGCTCCATCTTACACAAACTTGAGCTGGAAGCTCGAGTCTTGATTTTTGTTCCCTGTTTGAGATATTTTTTACGTCTCTCCTTGAAAAAAGACCAGGAACCAGAGGAGCAGACTGACTGAAAAGACAACTCCTGGCTTTCTGAAGTTATGGACTTGGATGAATTGCTGGGGAGTTGGAAAGGAAGGTGATGAATTTCAGTACCTCTGGCATGTCCCAGGGAACTAGGGCACCCACTAATTTATGAGGTTTTTAAACACATCGAAAATGAGATGGCGTTAAAATAAATTTGGATTTGCTCACAATGATCTGCCTTTGTATGCTGCTTTTATTTGATGAAGGGGGGGGTAGTCAAAGTGATGATCAATTGAAACTGTTTTTCTAGTGCCATACTCTTACCTTCCTAAATCAAGGAATACTTAGGGTTAGAGAAGACAAATTCTGGATCTTGTAAATTAAGATACAGAAAATTATAGGAGATAGGGGTTTAATGTTCATTTAGTTTTCTAAAGTGGAAATGTTTCCACTTGCTGCTGACACTGTTCAGAACTGGATGCACTGAGAAAAAAAAAAGACAACTTTATTTTGATGTAAGGAGTAAGGAAGAATGCCCTTTTAGTATTAGGCTATTTTTCAGGGCCAGACAGATTAGGTAGATACTTGTTAAGTTTGAATATCTTAATGAACATAAGGCACTGCTGGCCTGGAGATAATACAATGAACAAGACTGGACACAAGCCCTCTTTGCGATTTTAGACTAACAGTATCAATAGTTGAAATCTGGATGAACTTTTAGATAATTGTTGGATTTTAAAATTTTATGTATAAATTTTCAGAAACATGATACTCCAATGGTGATAATACTAAAAATTACTTCACATGTGGAACAAGGACCCAACATTTTAAAAACTTCCAGAGTTTAAAAAGTGAAATGTAACTATAAGTTACTAGAGAGAAACTGCCAAAAGGGAGGAGGGATTATAACAAATACAAAATCTTACAGTATCTTAAACTGAGTAAAGGCTAAGTGTTCTTTTTCATCTTTCATAACTCAAAGTTCTGTAGCCAAATCCTTGGGGAATCTATATATTATTCGGGTGCTTCTGACCTGAGACTTTTTCTTGCCATAGAGATTTAGTTAATCCTTGCTTCCTGTGTCCACTGGTTTGATTCTTCACCCTTAAGTAAAGTAGAGGGAGGATCTCTGAAATATATTCTGAACAATGATGCATCGTGGCCAGTAATATCTAGTGACACTTTTCCTCAGGCATTATAGGGAAAGACCATAGTGTGCTGTTGCATTCATTCATTAGGGAAGTTAATCTTTAATAGCATACTTGTCTTAGTATGACAGTTTTCCCCACTCCACTTTTGTATATTTCCATGTTCTGACATCTTAGAAACTACAGAAGTTCCGAGATGGACTCTCCCCGCAGCAGTTCAATTCCGAAAATAAGGGAAAGCAGCAAAACAAATTACGAACTTTAGTAGAGAGCGCACCAATCCACAGTAAAATGGAAGGTTTCGCCAGGAAATTAATTCCCATAAGGCCATGAGAGAAAGCGGAAGTCCTCCTTTTCTCTTCCCCACCCCTTGGTCCCATATTGGAAAAGGGAGTTGCACAGGTTAAAATAGCTTGAATTCAACATATTCTGTTTTCCAAGAGAATTTCTAACAAACGGGCGTCTATAACGCTTCCTTCAATAGCTCAACTACTTATTGGAATCTAAGTAACGCCGGATGCCATTATTATTCCCCTCAAGCAGCCCCGCCTTTAAGGAAGGCGGGATAGCGGAAGTGACGACACTAAGCGCGCTATTAAAGAGCTGTAGGCGGCCCTGCAGCCCTCTTTCGGCCGTAGCGCCATCTTGCTAGGTATGTATGTAAGCTGTATTTGGGTTCCGAGTACAATCTAAAAACATCTGGTCTCTGTATTTAACATCTTCCTAGCAAACTAACTGTCGCCTTTTTCTCTTTTCTGATAGAAACCTCCGCGCCATGAGAGCCAAGGTGAGGAGTTCGGAATAGCGAGCCGGGCGGTAGGGATTTTCAAGGCGGGGGAGACCCAGCCAGGGGATGTCCGCCACCGTTCCCGAACGGCTGGATTCTCAAGGGTCCCCAAGGGCTAGTGGAAGAAAGAGTTTTGGGAGCAGCAGGGGAGGCGGCGGGTAGGCGCTTTGGGAAGAGCACGGAGTGGAAGACCACAAGCTGGTACTGGGCTTCCGTCGGGTGTTGGGGATGTTCATATTATTGGCGTGATTACTGCGATTAGGCGTTCATATTTGACCAAGAAACTGCTCTTGATATCATTGGCTAAGCCTGTTATTGAAACATTTCTCATTTTATTCTCTACCTCTGTTACGACTGGTTGCCAGTGGAGGAAGAAACGGATGCGCAGGTATGTTAAGACTTGCTATGCTAACACAGGAGGGAAGTGGAACGCCTTCCACAAAACTTGGAAACATTTGATTTGGAGGTCTTAGTGAACTTGAGGTGAAAACTGTTGAGAGCATTGACCTGCCAGAACCGAGAATTGAATAAAAGACACGATAATTTGTCCTATTTATTTGATTACTGATATGTATATGTGTCGTTTGAAGTTGGAGGGAAAGACTGAACTCAGGTTTATTTTATGTCTATTTTCTAGGCTGAAGCGCAAAAGAAGAAAGATGAGGCAGAGGTCCAAGTAAACCATTAGCGTGTGCACCCATGGAGACCAGGGGAGCAGAAATAATGGAATGCCAGAGGCTGAGGATGCTGATATGAGTTATTGACCGCAGGCTACTGTCTTGATTCTCTCAATGGATCTAGAACTTCCAATAATTGTCCAACTTTACGAAGACCTGTGAAAGACCTTGTTTGTACCAAAACAGCCCCTTTTGGTCCTTTGCCCTGGACCTGTGACGTTCTGGACTAGTTCTGTTCTCAGTTGTAACACGTGTATAATAAACCATCTCTTTCGTCTTAGCTAAAGAATTAAATCGTCTTGTTCTTTACATGATTTTTAACAGTTCCATTGGGTGTGGGTGGGTTAGGACAGTCTATATGCCTTATCTCTACCCATGATGCGGAGAATGTCAAAAGTTACATGGGCTGCTACAGAGCTTTGACCCTGGAGTCTTGGAGCTGGTAGATAATTGGACGGTACTTCGGTTGGGGAAGGATGTAGTGTAAACGTAAGGGTTGGCTGAAGGGTGGCGCAAGTGCAAGTTTGGGGTACATGGTGATTCTGTCCTACCTTATGTGTCGCTAGGCCTATGCAACGGTGGGCTATATTTGGGGCCCTTTACGTGGCGGAGGGGCCTGGTTACCACGGTGACACGCAAAGCTTGTTGGGAGCTTCCTGCGTTTTGCCGCACTAGTGGTTTTCACACCATAGAGTATGGTTCCGGGTCTGGTGGCTAGAGCGTCTTTTCTTCCGCAGGAAGCGGAAGGACGATAGGGTGGGCGGCTCTTTGTCGAAGCTAGAGGACCGGCAGGCGGCAGCAGCAACTACGGCGGCGGCGGCAGGTGAGGGAGGCGGGAGGCTTAGGTGGAGGCCGCGCCCGTAGGGGAGGAGTCGGGGCCGGCCCAGCGACTGGGCTCGGCTGGGGCCACGCATGGCCCCCCAAGATCTAGCTGGCTCTTCCTCATACCCCGGGACCGAACCCCTTTTCTGACTGACCCCGCTTCGCGAGCAAACGTCAGCTCCGTGACGTCACAGCCCTACCCATGTCCTCAGCTTGATGTCACCTGGAGTCCCCATCCCCGCTTCACTTGGTGCTTCCCTAGTGTCTTACTTCAACTAGTCCACCGCTGAGCGCTGGTAGCACTTCACCGGACCTGCCAAGCTAGAAGACTTGCGGGGGGAAAACCCCTAGGATTTTTTTCGCAAACTCTGGGGTGTTCGTACCGTCATAATCACCGTCCCAAGTCTAATTTGCCATCCTACTGCACTGTCAGTCCCTGCTCTTGCACGGCTCGCCATTCGGCATTTCTAACCCCAGCCCTAGTTCGGGCCCTAATCTCCACATTCTCTTTCATCTCAAAGCAGAGCACCACTCACCCATTGTTCACGCGTGGCAATTTTTCCATCCCATCCTCCCATCCTCTCCGAATTAGTTTTATCCCTCACTCTTCTTACTGGAGACTTCTCCCTTTGATAGATGAAATGCAGTTTGAACTGTAAGGGAGTCGTGAAGTGCCCAGACCTCTTGTCATTTTGTTAGACCTCATTCTTGTGACAACCATCCCATAGTCCTCCACTCTTACCTCTTCTCCCACCCAAGTGGTTTTTTTTTTCTCCTATTCAGAACCCAGCAGTGATGTGGAGGTGGAGACCCACAGGAGTCCCGGACTTCACCTGAGCTACCTCAGGTATCAAACAATCCTGGGAGGGTTGGGTGGGCAGGAGTATTATATCTGATTATCTGATTCTTGTGGTACTTGCAACACCAGTCAGGCTTGGATAAATGGCATTTATTCTTCACCTGATTACTTTCCTTTTAGTAAGTTTGTATCTTCCCTTTTACCTTCCCTTTCCTTGATTGTTTCTGTTATTCTGGGACTACTTCCGTTTGGAGGAAAAGAACCCCTCTTCTTTTACTGATTTTCTGATAATTCAAGCCTTTGTCCTGGTCGATTCATATTACAGAGGTATGAAGGCGGTTCTGGGGAGGTCAAGGCCAAAGAAATCAGGAAAGATTCAAGGGGAAATGATATAAGGTTTTGCTGTTTAGACAGCAGGGGGAGCCTGAACACTGCCAAGTAAAGATTTAGGAGGTCAGACATGGTAGTAGGGACTCCCAATCTTGAGTGGGGAGAGAAGAAGGTTAGAACCAGGGTAGTGGGTTGACAATTCCAGATCTCTCTTGAGAAAGAGGAGATTTAAAAAGCTTTTATGGAGTCTATAAATAAAGAGGCTTTTTATGAGGTGAGGAATACTGTGGTTGGATGTCAGTGGAATCTTCCCTTGGGAGGGCAGTAGGGGGGGTGTGAAATGGGGAAAGGTCAGTTCTTCTTAAGAAATTAACTCCTTCCTTCCCCCTGGCCTTGCCACAAATGGTTTTGACCTAGAATCTAGAAGTAGATTCAGTTGTAGAACTCTTCCCCTGAGAGGGGAAGAGATGAGGGGATGGCATTACTGGGTTGAGCTTTGGTGGGTGCGGAGAGAATACTGAAAAATGACATAGATTTAGGAACTACCCTCCAGCTGGTGAAACCAGTTTCTTCACCCAAGATCTCTTGGTGTTTAGAGATCTGACACTTACCTGAAATCCCATGGGAAAGGGGTAGATGAAAATTTGTTTTGTCACCAGTGCCCTCATCACCCACAGCTCTAGTAGCTCACTAGCCCATCTTGGTCACTATTTCTGGTCTCCTCCCAGTGTATTCAGACACTGACAGCAGTTTTAATTTCACCTCCATAACTTTTGTAAGGCCAACTCAAAAGGGGAGATAAAGTCCAATACTGTTCATTCCCCTCCTCCACCCTCGGCCTATCATCATTAATGCGATGAGGTAACTTTAACCCAGCTCTCTCCCTCCCTTTCTCCCTCTTCCCCCTCCTTGTTAGTCGGGCAAATGTGAATCATTGTGACCCAGGCCAGGTGCTCAAGGGCCTGGGAGGGACTTCTGATCAGCCAGCTCCTCCAGCCAGAATTCTTGTCCCTTAGATTTTTCATCTCCAAAGCCATTGCCCCTCTGACCTTCCTCTTATTAGGCTGCCCTACGCTCTGGTGAAGAAGAATGATGGCCTCTCTGAGGACTTCTGTTTAACATAGCTCTCCTCTTTCCTAGCAGTCACCAAGGGTGGCAAGAAAAAGAAGAAAGCCCTGAGTTGGGGGGGACCAAGATGCCTGACCGGGACAGCTATGCCAATGGCACTGGGAGCAGCGGTGGAGGCCCCGGAGGTGGTGGCAACGAGGAAGCCAGTGGGGCAGGGGCAGGCAGTGGTGGGGCCAGCTCAGATGCCATCTGCAGAGACTTCCTCAGGAATGTGTGCAAGCGAGGCAAGCGTTGCCGCTATCGCCATCCAGACATGAGTGAGGTATCCAACTTAGGGGTGAGCAAAAATGAATTTATCTTCTGCCATGACTTCCAGAACAAGGAGTGTAGCCGTCCAAACTGCCGATTCATCCATGGCTCCAAGGAGGATGAGGATGGCTATAAGAAGACTGGAGAGCTTCCCCCTCGGCTAAGGCAGAAGGTGGCAGCTGGCCTGGGCCTTTCACCAGCTGACCTACCAAATGGCAAGGAGGAGGTCCCTATCTGCCGTGACTTCCTCAAGGGGGACTGCCAGAGAGGAGCCAAGTGCAAGTTCCGTCACCTACAACGGGATTTTGAGTTTGATGCTCGAGGTGGAGGAGGCACTGGTGGTGGGGGCTCAACAGGCCCAGTCCCTCCAGGTCGACGTCATGATCTCTATGACATCTATGACCTCCCTGACAGGGGCTTTGAGGATCATGAGCCAGGCCCCAAGCGTCGGCGAGGTGGATGCTGCCCCCCAGATGGCCCCCATTTTGAATCATATGAATATAACCTGGCCTCATCCCGAGGGGTGGAATGCAGGTTGCTGGAGGAGGAGAATGCCATGCTCAGGAAGCGGGTAGAGGAGCTAAAGAAACAGGTCAGCAACTTGTTGGCCACCAATGAGGTGCTTCTGGAACAAAATGCCCAGTTCCGAAATCAGGCCAAGGTCATGACCCTGAGCTCCACTGCACCAGCTACTGAGCAGACTCTGGCCCCCACTGTAGGCACTGTGGCCACTTTTAACCATGGCATTGCCCAGACTCACACTACTCTCAGCAGCCAGGCTCTACAGCCCCGCCCTGTGTCCCAACAAGAACTGGTGGCCCCTGCTGGAGCTCCAGCTGCTCCCCCAACTAATGCTGCACCTCCTGCTGCTCCACCACCCCCACCCCCACACTTGAACCCAGAGATCACGCCACTGTCAGCTGCTCTGGCTCAAACAATTGCCCAGGGAATGGCACCCCCACCTGTCTCCATGGCTCCTGTGGCTGTATCTGTGGCCCCTGTGGCCCCTGTGGCTGTATCGATGGCCCAACCCTTGGCAGGAATCACAATGAGCCACACCACCACCCCCATGGTGACTTACCCCATTGCTTCCCAGAGCATGCGCATCACGGCCATACCTCACTGATGGGGCTACTGGACACTCCCCTGGTTTAGTCTCCCAGGGCCGGGGTCGAGGGAGCCTTATTCACCTACTTGCCTAGCCCTCCTAGGCTCTGTCTGAAGGGCTCACTCAACGACTAGGACAAGAGACTGCCAAGTGCTTCTGAGAAAGGGTTGGGCTGGTGTGTTTTCTCTCACCTCCCTTTCACAAGGGTCCTCTTTTCCATCTTCCTTCAAGCCTCACAGAAGGGGCTTGCATGCAAGTACAGACTGAAGTCAGCAGAGAGGAAAGACTGACTGAGGGGCTTTGGGTTCTGGGATGGGAAGTTGGAGATAACCCTGGTCTTATCCTCTCTTCTGCACAGCCCAGGTTCCAGCACTGGCTTTGGAAGGGGGGGAAATAATACCTATCTAGAGGGAAAGCCAGGATAGATTGGGAAGTAGGTGGCCAGGAGAAAAGACTGGATAGGAACCTTCAGACAATTTGGGGCCCAGTCGAGCTGGACAATACAGAAACTGCCCCTGAACCCCTGGGAAGGCGAGGACCATAGTACTCCAGTAACCCAAAGGCTAGGGGAGCATTCTTTACCTTAGCTTGGCCTGGAAGTTCATAGGGCAGGGCCCACCACTTCCAAAGAAATAAAATAATTATTTTTAACTAATGGAGGCAGTGGAAACTTACTTAGATATTCTTTGGGGGAGGATGGGAGCAGTAGGTAGATCTCATGCTACAATGTGCTAGAGACCTTCATATAGCTTGGGTAGGGTTGGATGGACTCCAGTGAAGATAGGTAGGCACCCAGGAAAAGACCAAGTAAGAAAGGCATTTGTTAGGGTAAAAGCATTGAGAGCCACCTGGTCTATTTAAAAATAGCCCCATCTGTTTTTGGTCTCTGCATGTGCTATTCCCAGGTTGCCTTGGTAACCAGGGCTCCTAGGGTCATTTAGGGGGGCAGGTACTGAGGAGGGTGGGTGCTGGGAAATGGAGATGGGATGATATGTAGCTGGCACATCTTTCCCTTACTCAAACAGAGCAGGACAGGTGGCAATTGCCTCTGAGTGCTTGATGGCAGTTAATGCCTCTCCTACCCCATCCCTTCCTCAGTGACCAATACCTTAAGCCTTAAAGCCTTGGAAGATGCTGGGGAAAGGAGAGTTCTTTTAGGGACATAAACCTCCCTTTGTTCCCTCTGCCTCCACATGGGACCAGAGGTTTTAGTTTTTTGAACCTAATGGCTGTTGCAGGGGAAACAACTGAAGTGTCTGGTCTAGTGAAACTGTGATTTGAGGATAGAGAAAACAGTTCTGGGTTGTTCTCCCCCATCATTTCTCCTACCTCCTGCTCTCTC
Source organism: Tamandua tetradactyla (assembly GCF_023851605.1). Lineage (NCBI taxonomy): Eukaryota > Metazoa > Chordata > Mammalia > Pilosa > Myrmecophagidae > Tamandua > Tamandua tetradactyla. Next base: position 123,182,993 of record NC_135333.1, read on the forward strand.
AACTGGTTGATCACTCAGGTTACACCTGGCATTGGAAATCCTGGGCTGGGTCAGGTCATTAAAAAAAAAAAAAGCCTGGGCCTAAAGAGGAAAAGCTGACATATATTGTTTGTGGATTATAGAAACACATTGATAAGTTTAATGTTGATTTTCTGGCAAAATTCTGGATTAAAAGAGATGGTTTATGAGCATTTAGAGAAGACTGTGATCATAGATACCTACACGAATTATTTCCACTTAAGTCCTGACAAACTGACTTTATTTCCTTTTTGCCAAGTATCACTAAAGAGGTAGGTTTTGGAAACTAGACATTGTATGTCTTGTTTCAATGCACTCCAGCTAAAGACCATAAGGAACATATCTGTAGTTAAGCAGTTGGGCTTAATGATCATTGCAATGAGGAAGAACATATACTATGGGAAATTGTGCTATATTCCAGCAAGTAGTTGTTAAAAAAGACTTACAGCATTGGACTTCAAGTGATTTGGGGAGGATTCAAGGAAGCAGAGGTTCACTGTTGATTGGTGCTGTCAAAGAAGTGGGCAATTCTATAATTCGGTGTCTTAATCTTATCTGGAAAGAGGGTAGACTAGTGTGAGGCTAATGCTGTAATTAGTAAAGAAGCAGCAGTTACTCAGCTGGGAGGCGGGATGTTTGTTACTTTGTGGTTTGCACACTGACCTTGTTTTGTGAAGTGTTTCTGTGTCCATCATAGTCGCTTAGTGACCTGTTTGATATTGTTGTGCCCAAAAGGACAACACGATGGCCTAGCTGTGAGTGCCAGGTCAGCCCCTTACAATATAGTAACCTGCCCAGCATTCCATAGCTACTAAGGAATGGAGCCAGGATTCTGAGGCACTCTGGTCCCAGACTTGGCATATTTAAAGTTCTAATAGAGCCATTCAATAATGGGACCACCAGTTTGTGAGGAATAATACAAAAAAATTTTTTTTTCAAATTTCCTTGCCCCTTTCATTCTGGTGAGTGGGCTGGGACCAGAGTACCACATTTGATCTTATTCCTCCCCAGGAGTATATTATAATTGCAGATTGCAAATCCAGGAAGTTTCAGTACTCTCAATCATCACTTAGGCCCCGCCCTTTAAGAGGCTTCCTTTGACAAAAGGCCATCTCTTCCTATTGCCCACTTACTGCCTATTACCACCAGGTGGCATCCAGGCAGCAGTATTATCAAAGGCCTGGGCCCCACCCTGTTTTACTTCTGCCTGCATTGCAGCTGCTGATTCTGTGGCTCCTGTGCCCCAGCAGGGTCTAGGACTTACTGGAGGTGAGCCTTCATCCCCCTTCCATAGGGAGATCTAACGATATGAATGGGGTGAGAAGTTTGGAAATCACCCTCTGTAGGTTCTCTGTCTATTCCAGTGCTTAGCAAATTTCAGTTTATAGAGAGGTTTTCCTCTAAGAAGGCTCATCCATTTTCATGTTACAGTTCTGCTTCATCAGGAAGTGAGCAGATAACTCATATCTCCAAGCTCTCTGGGCCCTTTTTCTACCTGCTCCCTGACCTCTGGAGATATGGAGGATATGGGAGGCAGATGGAAATATGTTTTATACAATTCTGCAAACTGAATTAAGCAGTCTAAATACTGCCAGCCCCAGGAGGAAAAGGGAAGTGAGAATACTATGATTAACGGAGGGTGCTGGGCAGGGTCAGGTTTTAAGCAATTTTAATGCAACAACCTGAAGAAATCTATGCCCTGCAGAGGCAGCTAAAATGTATCAGCTGCCGATGTACTCTCTCTGCAGCAAACTCTAGTTCCCCTGCTGCTTCAACAGAGTGAAACAATAAGCCCCGCATGTACTGCATTAAAAGGTCATCTGTACTTTATGCCCAACCCTCCCCTCTCCTGTATCCAATTAGTCTCGTTTCTAGGTTCCTGGACAACATCCCACCTTCAAGGCCCGTTAACTAGCAACAATGGTTATCATCAGTGTATCCTGCAGGGTTCCCTTCAGGAACCTGTACAGTACAGTTAGTTCTACACTTGCCTATATTCCAAACCTTTCCAATTTAGGCAAATGAGAAACTGAATCATCACACTACTCTTGATTTCTCAGTGTTCTGGTAGCTCTCAGGTTCAGGAAATTCTTGGAAAGTTATTTCTAGGGCAGTTGAGCTCCCCTCTTTTTTTTTTTTTTTTTTTTTCTTTTAGCCCGTTTAGTTTTAATCTGATCTCAGTAGTGATAGCGATAGCTAACTCTTGGAAATTTCCAAAAAAGATAAAATCTGACTTCCTATTCACCCTTCTGCTTTTTTTCCCCCTCTGAAGGTTGGGTCATCTCAATTTTGTAATCCTCTGGCTCTCCAATTGTCTTTAATGTCTGTCATTCTGCACAGACAAGTTAGGGGACTTGGGACGAAATAGAGAGGGGGATCAGTCATTGAACGTTTTCATTCCAAATAGGGTAATTTCCTTTTCTTTTGTAAGGACGGCCAGAAAGAAAATGAAGGATAAGGAATGTGCTTTCAATATGAAAGCTAGGGAACGCTGACAAATGAACATATGTGAAACCCAAAATCAAATCCTTCCAAACAGTCCGAATGGGATGGAAGGAAATCCTAACGCTCCACAACCCCCCAGTTTCGCAACTCCAGCTCTCTAAAACGAGGTAATTGGCGGTGCGGTTCTGCCTGACGTCATACCACAGGCACTCCAATCCCACGTGGGGGGAGCTCGTGGTCCCGCCTCTCCTCTTTAAATGGTATACCACGCCTCCTCCTCTTCCTGGCCAATCAAATGCCGTGCTTTAGGCCCTTTCCTCCTTTTCCCGCCATCCCGGACCTCCCATCTTGGAACTCTAGTCCAATCAAGAAGGCCCTGCGCCGCCGAAGCCCAGTCTCTTCGGGGCGGAGTTCCGACCTTTTGACTCCTCCTTGGTGTATGGGGCGCGGACCAACCCGAACCGCCAAAGAAGAGGGGCGTGGCTTGACGTCCCCTCCCCCATCCTGGGGATCACTGTTGCAGGGGCAGCTGGTTGCAGGTCTAAGCCACCTCCAGCCGGTCTCTGGCTCGGACGGGTCTTCCCTGAGGTGGCACCATGGAGCGCTCTACTGAAGAGGGCTCCGGCCCCAGCCCCGTGGACCAACCCTCTTCTCCTTCCGACCCCCCTGACCGGCCCCCCACTGCCCACACAGAGCCGGACCTGGGTTCTGGGAGTCAACCTGTCGGCCCGGGGGCAGCAGGCGAGGCCCTTGCGGTGCTGACTTCGTTCGGCCGGCGGTTGCTGGTGCTGGTGCCGGTCTACCTGGCCGGGGCAATGGGACTCAGCGTAGGTTTCGTGGTCTTCGGTCTCGCCCTCTACTTGGGCTGGCGTCGGGTCCGCGACGAAAAAGAACGGAGACTTCAGGCAGCGCGGCAGCTGCTGGATGACGAGGAGCAGCTCACGGCGAAAACACTGTATATGAGCCATCGAGAGCTACCTGCCTGGGTGAGCGGCCACCCTCATCCCTTAGTGCAGCATAGTCCCTTTCCAGCCCCTCAGTTCTGGGGCTTTCCCTCCCTATCCCTTAGGCAGCCCCCATCCCTATGCTGAGTGGGCCCCAGACTTTCCCCTCTCGTCCCGCTTGCCACCTCTCTGCAGAGACGCGCCACTCTTGGGACTAACTGCCCACTCCACCACCACCCTCTTCCCTGCCATTCCGCACGCCCAGAAGCTCATCCTTCCACAGAACCAGGACTTGTTACTCCACTCTTAGGCAAGAGGACTGTTAACATCTGGGGACCCCGTCTCAGCCGAGGCTGCCTCCTAGCCAAGCGGTCTGGAACGCCCCTCCTCGCTTCTGATGCCATTCGCGCCTTATGCAGCTCCCGGGCTTTCCCATACCGGTTGCCGCTCCTAGGGCTTCCTCGCCTTTTTATGCTCCTTAAGACTTTTTACCTACTTAAGACCATTAGGTTTTTCTTCCTTTTGCCGTTTTCTCTCCCGGTACCCGCTGAAAGCCTGCCGTTCCGAGACTCCACATCCGGACGACCCTCCGGCCCGCTCCTTCCAGCCTCGGCTCGGCAGCCTGGCTGCAGCGCGGTGGAGGCGATTGCTGGACGAGGGGCGGGGTGCGGGGAGGAGGATGGTGCGGCTGCTGCAGTGCCCGCTGCCTACACTCCGCCCCCTCTCTGCCCCACCCTTTCCCGACTGTAAGCCGCGCTCTGTTGGGGCAGGGACCCTTATCTCTGCACCCCCTCTCCTGCGGTGAGGAGACCGGATGGCTCCTTTTTGTTTGGCGAAGCAGAGCTCGCTACCGGCCCCTCCCTGCTCCTCCCTGTCCCTCCCTTCATGCCCCTTCCAGTAGAAGTGCCACACTAGGGGGAGAATGGCAAAAGAGAGCAATCAAAGCTGGCACTAGGCAAACACAGACATGCTTCCCAGGCCCTGGGAAGGGAGACGGGGAGAGATGATGTGAGGGGACTTGTAGCCTAGGCAGCAACTGTCTGTTCCTCCTACTCCTCATCATGGAGCTACTCTTCCTCCAGACCCCCCACCCCCATATAAAGCACAGGTGTCCTTCTTTCGCATTAAAGAAGTCGCTGTTAAAAAGAAAGAGGGAAAAAACCCCACCCACCATCATGCTTTACTAGTTCCGGTCTCTCCAACTCAAGGAGCTGCTTCCCTCTTCACCTTCTTGATATAGAAACCTCAGTCACAGGGAGGAGGGAAGCCTGGAACAAGGAACCGGGTCTTCTCCAGTCCCAGGATTCCCTCCCCAAACGTTTATTCATTAGGGCCTCCCCTCCGGGAAGAATGTGCCCTTTTCCTCCTCCTGCCGACTCTGCCCCAGCAGCTGTCGTTTTCACATCTCTAACCTATCCACAGAACAACTTGTGTACTGTACCCTGCCAACTCCCTTGTTAAAGAGGCCTCAGTGTCCCCAAACCCTCTGGAGGAATGAAACTGGGGATACCCCCTCCCCCAACCTCCCAGCATCCCCCCTGGATGTGAGTAGGCCCTTCCACAGTTTGGTGTTCCTTCTCTTCTGAGGATGTACCACCCACTGTCATGGGGGGAAACCACAGGCCAAGGGCGTATTCATCACTGTCTCTGCCTTCCCCACCAGGTCAGCTTCCCGGATGTGGAAAAGGTTGAGTGGCTAAATAAGGTGAGGGTTAACTGTCCTCAATTTTATTTTTCATGAGGAAGAATGGGGATTGGGTCCTCCTGCCCACCTTGGCCACTCCCCAATTCTAGCCCCAGCCTAGTCCTGAATGCTGTGTGTGGGGGGGGGGGGTCTGAAGACTCTTGTCTTTAGAGGGAAGGTTTGTGCTCCTATGACCATCTCCTTTCCTCCTAGATTGTGGCCCAGATCTGGCCCTTTCTAGGCCAGTATATGGAGAAGGTTCTGGCTGAAACTGTGGCCCCAGCTGTTCGGGGAACTAACCCCCATCTGCAAACATTTACATTTACACGAGTGGAACTGGGTGAAAAGGTGTGTAGGGGGGAGAAGGGAAAGTAATGAAAAGGAGGAGATGGGACTGGGAAGGTGGGTGGCTGAGAGCACACTGAGGTGTTCCTCCCTTTCCCTCCCCTCTCTATTAAGAAGACTTCATCTCTCTCCAGCCACTCCGTATCCTGGGAGTCACAGTTCATCCTGGTCAGAGCAAAGAGCAGATCCTTCTGGACTTGAACATCAGGTAATGCTGCTCTTCCCGCTGCTTCATGAGTGGAGCGCTGGTCGTTTCTGGCTTCTTCATCCCCCTCTCCACTTCAGATTAGTACTAACCCTCCTTCTACTCTTCCTTAACCAACCCCAGCTATGTAGGTGATGTGCAGATTGATGTGGAAGTGAAGAAATATTTCTGCAAAGCAGGAGTCAAGGGCATGCAGGTAGGACATATGCCAAGGGTCCCACAATAGGGGAGCCTTTTCCCTAAGTTTCATGGGCTATGGGAAGTTGGAGGTTGGAAAGAAGAAATGAGGCTGGGAAAGTCTTGGAGGGGTGAAGAGGCTTTTCTGGGGAAAGGCTTTCATCTTCTCTTCTTGCTCCAGCTGCATGGTGTCTTGCGGGTGATCCTTGAGCCACTCATCGGAGACCGTCCTATCGTGGGGGCTGTGTCGATGTTCTTTATCCGACGCCCGGTAAGGAGAGACGTTGAGAGGTGTGAGGAGGCAGGGGGAGTGGAGAAGAGAGGTAGGATGAGGGTAGCCAGCTATGGGAAATGGAGAAAATTAACGAGAAGCCTGAGGGGTCTGGCAGCTGTTCGATGGGTGAGATTGTACCACCACATGATCTGTCCTTATTCTCCTTCTCTTTCCTTCCAGACCCTAGACATCAACTGGACAGGGATGACCAACCTGCTGGATATCCCAGGACTCAGGTAGCAAGAACTGATTTGAGCATCTACTAAGTTTTCCAGCCCTGAGTTGGAGGTTCAGGGGACACAAAACAGTAAAAGCAGTAGCTTGTTCTCTCCAGGAGTCTGTACCCTAGTTGGAGAGATAAGACAAATACCCCTAAAAATTTCATACTGTGATTTTCTTTTTTTCTTGGGTGGGCATGGGGGTGGAGGTGGGGGTGTGTTGTTAGAGAATGAAGAAGGTTGAGGACTGCTCAGTGGGGGCAAAAAGAGGAAGAGCAGAAGATGGCAGTGAAGTAGGGATGGAGCAGTCGGTGGGAAATCAGGGCAGAAGAGCAGCCAAAAAGGAGCTACAAGATGGGATGTCCCCCCAGCATTAGGCCACTGCTGGCTGCATGAAACAGAGTTGGGAATAGGGAAAGATTGGAAGTTGGGGCCATTCCCACCTCCTTTTCAACTCCCCTACATAGCTCACTTTCTGACACCATGATCATGGACTCCATCGCTGCCTTCCTCGTGCTGCCAAACCGATTATTGGTCCCCCTAGTGCCTGACCTCCACGATGTGGCTCAGTTGCGTTCCCCTCTGCCCAGGGTATGTTCTTTCCCCCATACGACAGATCCCTCTCTCAGGAACCCTGTGCTGGCTCCTTAGTTTCTTGCCATCTGATTCCTCCCTGCAGGGCATTGTTCGGATTCACCTGCTGGCTGCCCGAGGGCTGAGCTCCAAGGACAAATATGTGAAGGGCCTGATCGAGGGCAAGTCAGACCCTTACGCACTTGTGCGTGTGGGCACCCAGACGTTCTGCAGCCGCGTCATCGATGAGGAACTCAACCCTCAGTGGGGAGAGACTTATGAGGTGGGAGAGCATAGGAGGGGTGTGTATGTGAAATGAGGAGGCCCTGGGAGGTTGTGAGAGAAGATGCTGAGATTAGATGCCCTTCATAACTGCAGCCCATGAGCCACTTATCCCTCTGTGTTCTCCAGGTCATGGTACATGAAGTCCCAGGACAGGAGATAGAGGTGGAGATATTTGACAAGGATCCAGACAAAGATGACTTTCTGGGCAGGTGAGAGTCTGCCTGAGTTAGGATTCCAAAGCCCAAATGCTACCAAAGTCTGGGAGGTAATTACGGTCCTTTTCTGGAATTGTGAATCATTTTTCTTTCTAAGACTCCCTCACTGCTATCACACCTGCACACATGAACACATGCATGCACATGTGCAAATGTCTCCTGAGTATAAGGAGAAGGGAGTCTGGGATCTGCTAGTTATTTCTGGGTGGGTGAGTGGAAGGCCAGTGTTATGCTGCTAATATATAGCACTCCCCTGTTCTCCCTCTCATTACCTGCCCCCATCAGAATGAAGCTGGATGTAGGAAAGGTATTACAGGCTAGAATACTGGATGAGGTGAGTGGGGAGAAGTGGAAGGTGGGGGTGGTCTCACCCATTGGGCAGACAGTGATTACTCCATTGGTGGGGAAATGGTTTGGTGGGTTCCTGATTTCTGCTGTATCTCACTTTCTATCTCTCCCTCTAGTGGTTCATTCTACAAGGTGGGCAAGGCCAAGTTCACTTGAGGCTGGAATGGCTGTCGCTTCTGCCAGATTCAGAAAAACTGGAGCAGGTAACCAACATGAGAAACAGGAGCTCACAGGGGAGAAATTGGTAGCTAGACACATAGGGAACTGGGAAGGACCAAAGTCTGACTACCGTCACCATTCCCCCAGGTTCTACAGTGGAATCGAGGAGTCTTCTCTCGGCCAGAGCCCCCATCAGCTGCCATCTTAGTGGTCTATCTGGATCGGGCACAGGATCTGCCTGTGAGTTTGGGTTCTGAGGGTGGGTGAACAGGGAGCCCTCATCCCACAATCTCCATTGCTGAGGATACAGATGCACCATATGCTTAGCTTCAGAAGCAGCAACTTTTGTAACACAGGGTCCCAAGGAAGGGAGCAGAGCTACTGCAGAGAAAACAATCTGATAAGATACTACTTCCTTTCTTTCAAACAAACACAGAAATACCCAAGATAATGACCTCTGAACTCTGTTCCTTACAGTTGAAGAAGGGGAACAAGGAACCCAACCCCATGGTACAACTGTCAGTTCAGGATGTGACCCAGGAGAGCAAGGTGTGGCCAGGACATCTCTGCAGGAGGTGTTATGTTGGGGGAATGGGAAGGACTGTTCTTGAGGTTAAGCCTCCCTTAAGGGTGCCTGTAGGTGTAAGGGTTTCCTGGAGAAACTCAAATGGTATCTTGGTGTATGTCCTTAATCCCATCCTCTTACACGTCCAGGCTGTCTACAGCTCCAGCTGCCCAGTGTGGGAGGCAGCTTTCCGGTTCTTCCTGCAAGACCCTCGAAGCCAGGAGCTTGATGTGCAGGTGGGATAATCACCCATCCAGCCCTTCCTGAGTGCCTTAATCCGTCTTCCCCAAATTTGTGTAATTTCCTCTGTCCATCTTTTTATTTGATCTCCATTTTTTAGTCCTCTACCAAGATTACCCATCTTCCCCCAAAATCTCTAAACTATTTCCCACCGTAAATTTTTTTAAATTTTTTATTAATTAAAAAAAATTATAAGAAACAAACATTCCCAACACATACACTCAGCAATTCACAATATCATCACATAGTTGCGTATTCATCATCATGATCATTTCCCAGAACATTAGCATCGATTCAGAAAAAGTGATAAAAAGACAACAGAAAAATATAACAAACAGAAAAAAAAAATTTTACAGGCCATACCCCTTACTGATCCCTTTCATTGATCACTAGCATTTCAAACTAAATCTATTTTAACATTTGTTCCCCTTATTATTTATTTTTATTCCATATGTTCCTCTCATCTGTTGACAAGGTAGATAAAAGGAGCATCAGACACAAGGTTTTCACAATCACACAGTCACATTGTGAAAGCTATATCATTGTACAATTATCTTCAAGAAACATGGCTACTGGAACACAGCTCTACATTTTCAGGCAGTTCCCTCCAGCCTCTCCATTACATCTTGGATAACAAGGTGATATCCCACCGTAAATTTTTAGTAATTGAAAGTTATATGCATAAAGTGAATGATTTTATATTATATAAGTTATTCCTCAAAATTGTTTTTAAAAAACATGCTGGGTATCTATTAGACACAGCATTTTAAAGGTCATAGAAAAAGCATGAATCACAATATCTACCTTCAGGGAGCTTCCTGACCGATATGCTAGGCAAGACACATATGCAAAATCATCCAAGGACAATTGCATATGAACTAATAGGAGTAAAATACCATGGCATAGCACTAAGGATGATTAGAGAAAGGTACAGAGGCTGCGATAACCAGAGAGATTCTGCAAAGGAAATAGGATTTTAATCTGGCCCTAAAGGATAAGTAGGATTTAACTAGGCAGAGAAGAAGAGAATGAAGACTCTGCATGTAGTGGGAATAGAATGAGCAAGGGTGGAGGGGCCAGGGAGTAAGCAGAGGTCTGTGGAAAGATGAACCTAGGTGGAGTGAAAGGTTTGTGGTTAGCACAGAGAGAAATAAAGCTGGAGCCATGTAATGATTTTCTCATGAAGCTTTCTTTTTCCGTGATAACTATATCCCTCCCTTCTGTGTCTGTAGGTGAAGGACGACTCTAGGGCCCTGACTTTAGGGACGCTGACCCTGCCTCTGCATCGCCTGCTGACTGCCCCTGAACTCACCTTGGACCAGTGGTTCCAGCTCGGTAGCTCCGGCCCAAACTCCAGGCTCTACATGAAACTGGTTATGAGGGTATGGAGGAAGCATTGAGAGCGTGGGGAGGGCCTGTGGATTCCTCGGTGTGAGGAATAGGAAGGGGAATCTTCTAAGATTAAATGGACTAGTATATGTGGAAGCACCTAGCAGGCACACAAAAATGTTTACTTCTCTGACTTGGGGAGGGAGTGGTGCATGAGTTGGAGGCAGTATGAAGGGACTTCTCAAGATTTGAGCTCTGGTTTCCGGGTCAGAGCTTATCCCTTGCCCTCCTCACCCCAAACATCTTGCCTGCTGGTGGTTATCTTTGGTGCAGGAGTCATTCTATTCTTCCCAGATCCTGTACCTGGATTCATCAGAAGTGAGCTTCCCCACTGTGCCTGGTACTCCTGGTACTTGTGACCTGGACAGTGAGAGTCCCCAGGCAGGCAGCAGTGTGGACACTGCACCTCGACCCTGCCACACTACTCCTGACGGGCACTTTGGAACCGAGGTGAGTTCGTATGTGGAAAGGACTAGGGTGTTTTCCCACCCTTAAGTATGCAAAGCCTATTTTAGGGCTGGTTCTGATAGGCTCTCTCTGTTTCACTGCCTTGTGGGGCCCTCACCTGTCCCTTTTGCAGAATGTGCTTCGGATCCATGTATTAGAGGCCCAGGACCTAATTGCCAAAGACCGTTTCTTGGGAGGATTGGTGAAGGGCAAGTCAGACCCCTATGTTAAACTGAAAGTGGCGGGACGAAGCTTCCGGAGCCGCGTTGTTCGAGAAGATCTGAACCCCCGCTGGAATGAGGTTTTTGAGGTCAGAACTGAAGGTCTGGAATCCTCCCAGTTCTGCCTTGTTCCTCCCTACAGCTCCAAGAATGGTCAGAGAAAACCATATGGGGTTCAGTTGGTTGGGGGCGGTGGGGAGGATCCAGCCATTTGGGGAGGAAAGAGAGAGAATCCCCATTTATCTGCACATTTTTTTCTCACTAGGTGATCGTCACATCAATTCCAGGCCAAGAGCTAGAGGTCGAAGTCTTTGACAAGGACCTGGACAAGGATGACTTCCTGGGCAGGTGAGAGGGTGGGAGTGTAGATGGGCAGGCAGACCGGGCCTCTGTTGGCCATGGGGTCAGGCCTCAGGGAGGGAGAATTTTGGCTCTGTCTGCCTATTGTCTTCATCTTTGTCCTCTACAGGTGTAAAGTGAGTCTTACCTCGGTCCTAAACAGTGGCTTCCTTGATGAGGTGAATGTGAGATTTGAATCAGCAGTCCCTCCTAATCTTGTCCAAGTCTCTTTCTCATAGCTGCTCTGTCCCCACAAGCCGCAAGACTTAATCCTGCTTGCTTCTACAGTGGCTGACCCTGGAAGATGTAGCATCTGGCCTCCTGCACTTGCGCCTGGAACGTCTGACCCCCCGTCCCACGGCTTCTGAGTTGGAGGAGGTAAGGAAAGAGACTGGAGGAAGAGGAGTCCCAGGATGTGCCAGTGTGAGGTTGTCTATCAGCTTTCAAGGCATATACCGGGCTCTGGGTCCCAGGATCTCAGTTACCACTCTCCAGCCCCTTGTCTGCCCTCCCCCAGGTGCTGCAGGTGAACAGTTTGATCCAGACGCAGAAGAGTGCAGAACTGGCATCTGCTCTGCTGTCCGTGTATTTGGAGCGGGCTGAGGACCTGCCAGTAAGATCTGCTACCCATGCCCCAAGCCTCTCTGGCCTTTCTTCTACCTCCCTTAGATTTGGGTGCTTCTGATGTATTTGCAATAGTAAATGGGCTCCCTCTTTCCCAGGGTGGTGCTAGGGTGGGAAGAGTTATCTGTTGAAGATCATGAGGGTGGTGGCTGTGAAGTGATAATGGGGACATGGCCATTGGCCATGTGACTTATGAGGTGGGATGGCTCTGCCTCATTATCTCCAAATTTAATACTAACACAATATTCTTTTTCCAGCTCCGAAAAGGTACCAAACCTCCCAGCCCTTATGCCATTCTCACTGTGGGAGAAACTTCTCATAAAACCAAGGTACTAGGAAATCCTGCAGGGCAAAGAATGGGAGGGATGAGAGGAATAGAGTATTAACCACTGATCATAACCCTTCACCTCCATCAGACTGTTTCCCAAACTCCAGCCCCTGTCTGGGATGAGAGTGCCTCCTTTCTCATCAGGAAGCCACACACTGAAAGCCTGGAGTTACAGGTACTATAAATTCATTCTATAAACAGCAGATTCTCACCATGAGCCCAGCACTAAACTAAGAGCAGGGCATTCAGAGATAGAAAATCTAGTTCTTTTCTTTATGGACCTCTCTTTCTCTTTAAAAATTTTTATGGTAATATATATACAACATAAAACTTCCCATTTTAATCACTTCTATGTGTACAATTCAATGATATTAGTTACATTCACAATATTGTGCCTTCATCACCCCAAAAAGACACTGTGTACCCATTAAACAGTGGGTCCCCCCCACCTCTATTAGTCTGTAATCTATTTTCTGTGTCTAGTAATTGCATATTCTAGTTATTTTATATAAGTAGAATCATACAATATTTGTCCTTTTGTATATGGCTTAGTTTACTCAGCATGATGTCTTCAGGGTTCACCCATCTTGTAGCATGCATCAGAACTTCATTCCTTTTTAAATCAGAATAGTGTTCCATTGTATCTATATACCACATTTTGTTTATTCATTTCTCTGGTGATGGGCAGTTGGGTTGTTTCCACCTTTTGGCTACTGTGAACAATGTTGCTATGAATATTGATGTACACATATCTGTTTGAGTTCCTGTTTTTGATTTTTGGGTTATATATCTAGAAGTGGAACTGCTGGATCATTTTATAATTCTATTTAATACCCCTCCTTTTTTTTTAATTGGGGAAGTTGTGGGTTTATAGGACAATCATGCATTAAATACAGGATTCCCATACACTTTTTATTATTAACACCTTGCATTGGTGTGGTACATGTGTTGCAGTTGACAAAAGTACATCTTCATAATTGTACTATTAAAATAGACTGTCACTGTTTAAATTTTTGAGGAACTGCCAAACCATCTTTCCAGCACACCTGTATCATTTTACATTCCTACTAATAATGTATGAGGTTCCTTTACTCTGTTGCCTCACCAACACTTTTCATTTTTTTTTTAATAATAGTCATCCTCCTTGGTGTGAAGTGGTATCTCCCTGTGGTGTTGTCACACTCTCTTTAGAGGGAAAAATAGCCAGAGAATACTTCTGGGCTGATTACCTTGACGTAAAAAGCAGTGGGGAATAAAAGAGTCCTAACTCAGATTAGTGGAAAAGGTGGAGGTAATCAGAAAGACATCCTTAGATGATCCCTGAGTTTAAAGTAGCCCCTGCCCAAGGAAAGAAGGGCAGGAAAACTCTTCAGGCTGAAAAACAGAATGGAGGAGAAAAAAGACAAGTTTATCATAGGTTATAAAAAGGTAGACAGGAATGAGATCACGGAGAGTCTTGACTATTATGGTATGAATTTTGGATTTTATTCTAAAGACATAGGGAAACAAAGAATGAGGGGTGACACATCCAGATTTGCGTTTTAGAAAGATCATACAGAAAGCAGGGTAAAAAATGTCCTAGAGCTATGCCATATCTCAGCATTCTTGGCAGCCAGACTATTGACATTCCAGAAAATGTTGACATCGTGCTGAGGGGACACACAGTTATTGTGAAGGGCCCCAGAGGAACCCTGTGGAGAGACTTTTAATCACATCAATGTAGAACTCCATCTCCTTGAAAAGAAAAAGAAGAGGCTTTGGGTTGACATTGTTGGGTCAAAGGAAGGAACTGGCTGTAGTCCTGTCTGTAGTCATGTACAGAATGTGGTCAGGGTGTTACTCTGGATTTCCATTACAAGACGAGGTCTGCATATGCTCAGTTCCCCATCAATGTCGTTGTTCAGGAGAGTGAGTCTCTTGTTGAAACCCAAAATTTCTTGGGTGAAAAATATATCTAAAGAGCTTGGCTGAGGCCAGGCACTGCTTGTTCGATACACTGCTTGTATCAAGCCCAGAAAGATGAGTTAATTTGTGAGGGAAATGACATTGAACTTGTATCGACTTCAGTTGCTTTGATTCAGCCAGCCACAGCAGTTAAAAACAAATATATCAGAGAGAAGAGGATTGTGGGAGATGGCAGAGAAGAAAGCTCCAGTCAGTCCCCCACCAAACACTTTTTGAACTGACAAGAACTGTCTAAATCAAATATTTTGAAACTCTGGAGTCTAGTGAAAGACTTTTTTTGCATCCAGAAAAACTGGAGGAAGAAGGTGGTAAATTGTGGTAAATATCAATGAATTTTACCCTCCATTCAGTGGCTACTATCCCTTATCCAACTGCATAGCATGCTGCAGTGTGGACTGCAGTTTGGGCTCCTGGTGCAGCTTACTGGTGCCAGGGTAGACTCAAATGACTTAGACCTTCAAAATGTGTGTGTGTGTGTTTTGAGTCTGATCATGATCACTGATTTTTTTTTTTTTTTTTTTTTTTTTTTTTTTAAAGGAAAGACAGAGAGAAGGAAGGAAGGATAGAAGGAAGGAAGGAAGGAAGAAAGGGAAACATTTTTAAACATTTTCTTGTTTTATTGTATTCTGTTTCTCCGTTTTTGTTACATGGGCTGGGGCCGGGAATCGAACCGAGGTCCTCCGGCATAGCAGGCAAGCACTTTGCCCGCTGAGCCACCGCGGCCCGCCCATGATCACTGATTTTGATAAGCTACTTCATATCGCTGCAGGTACAGCTCTGAGTACACCATTGTTACCCCCTCCTGCAAAAGCAGCTGAGGAGCCTTAAAGAGGGAGTATCTATTTTATTTTTCCATTCCCCATGTGGGAGAAAAATAGTTCAGAAAAGTCACAAATGGATGGCTCCAGACCTCAACAACAATGACATACAAACAAAAACTAGCAATACCAAGGAGTGGGAGACCTAGAAGTCCAGTTATAACAACAACACAATACTCAGAACATCCAACTCTCAATAAAAAATTACAGCACACACACAGCAATAAAGTATGGCCCTTCACGAGAAAAAAAGGAATGCCAGAAATCATCCCTGAGGAAACTCGTACATTGGAACTATTAGTCAAACACTTTAAATTTTCAGTTAGCTAAAGGAATCCATATACAAAGACCTGGAGGATATTAGGAACATGTCTGAATAAAATAAAGAGATAGAAATTATAAAAAGGAACCAAATTTTGCAGCTACAAAGTATAGTAATTGAAATAAAATACTCATTAGATTCAACAGCATATTTGAACAGAAGAAAGGATTAGTGAACTAGAAAACAGTACACTTGAAGTTATCCAGTGTGAGGAATAATGAAGAAAAATGAACAGAGCCTGAGGGACTTATGTGACCCCATCAAGCATACCAATATAGGAATCATTGGAGTCCCAGAAGAACAAGAGAGAAAGATGTTTAAAAAAAAAAAGTTTGAATGAACCTGAATGTGAGAATGATAGAGGGAGGAGGGCTGGGGGCACAAATGAAACCAGAAGGAAAGATAGACGATAAAGATGAGATGGTATAATTTAGGAATGCCTAGAGTATACAATGAAAGTGACTAAATGTACAAATTAAAAAAATGTTTTTGCATGAGGAAGAACAAAGGAATGTCAATATTGCAGGGTGCTGAAAATAGATGGTAATTCATATTTTAAAACTTTAACTTATGTGTGAGACTAAAGCAAAAAAATGTTTATTTTTGGTACAAAAATAAAAGTGTTTGAAGAAATAATGGCTGAAAACTTCCCAAATCGGAGAAAAGATGTGAGTATACACCTCCCAGAAAATGTGGATGAAATAGAAAAATTCCTTGAAACATACAAATTACCTAATCTGGCACAAGATGAAATAGAAAATCCCAATTTATAGCAGGTAAAGAGGTGGAATCAGTAATTAAAAGCCTCCCAAAAAAGGAAAGTCTAGGACCAACTGTTTCACTGCTAGGTTCTACTAAACATTTAAAAAACAGTTAACACCAATCCTTCTCAAACTCTTCCAAAAAAATAGAAGAGGAGGGAGTACTTTCTAAATCATTTTATGAAACCAATATTGGCCTTATACTAAAGTGAAATAAAGACAGCACAAGAAAATGAAATTACAGACCAATATCCCTTATGAACATAGATGCGAAAATCCTCAACAAAATACTGGCAAACTGAATTCAACAATATATTAGAAGGATTAGTTGGAGGACAACTGTGTAAAACATGCAGGTGTCAGTCTGCATGGAAGGGCACCTCAGCAGAAGATATAAGATCAATCCCCTGCCAAACTCCTCACCACAGCATATCTCTAAGGTGTGACTAAGGAGCCCTCTGCCCAATTCAGGCATTGTTTAATGTAATCTGGAAAACTGCAACAGAGACCATCTTATGAGAACATGTCCAAACATGTATTACAGGCTATCACATGGCTTCCTGACCCCAAGATCAATCAATGCCCTTTTTATGAATTCCTGATGTAGTCTGACTTCCTACGTAGTTTTTACAGAGAAAACCTGTGTGACAAACTTGCAGAATAGTCTTGTATGCATGCCAGATAATTTTCTCATTGTAAATCTGCATGCTGGTTAATTATAACAGCTTGGAAGCTTATATAAATGTCTAACAATAGGGAATAAGTTAAGAACAAAATTCATTACAGTGCATATGGATAATATAAGACCATGCAGCCACTAAAAATATTATGTAAAAGAATAGATAATGCCATGAGGAAAATGTTTACCAGAGAGGCCATTTTTTAAAAGCAGGTTATAAAACAGAATGTATCAAAGGATCTGAACTGTGTTAAAAAAAAAATTGTTCATGAATAACCTGGCAGAACCCTTACTAAAACAAAACAATATATTAGAAGGATTATAAACCATGACCAAGGGATTTATTCCAGGAATGCAAGGATGGTTCAACATAAGAAAATCGGTGTAATAGGATGAAGGAAAAAAACTTGATCATCTTAATTGATGGAGAAAAGGCATTTGATGAAATCTAACATCCTTTCATGATTAAAAACACTTGGAAAACTAGGATTAGAAGGTAACTTTCTCAACATGATAAAGGGCATTTATGAAAAACCCACAACAGATATCATACCCAATGGTGAAAGACTGAAAACTTTCCCACTAAGATCAGGAACAAGACAAGGATGCCTGGTGTCTCCATTGTTACTGTACTGGAAGTCCCAGCCAGAGCAATCAAGAAAGAAATTAAAAGACATCCAAATTGGAAAGGAAGAAGTTGATTATCCCTATTCACAGATGGCATGATCCTAATGAAAATCCCAAAGAACCCACAAGAAAGCAACTAGATCTAAAAAACAAATTCAGCAAAGTTTCAGGATATAGGATCAATCTGAAGAAGTTAGTTGGGTTTCTATATACTAGTAATGAAAAATCTAAAGAGGAAATTAAGAAAATTCCATATGTAATAGCATCAAAAAGAATAAAATATCTAAAAACAAATTTAATCAAGGAGGTGAAAGACTTGTACTCTTAAAACTACAAAACACTGCTTAAAGAAATAAAAGAAGACCTAAAAAAAAAAAAAAAGGGAAGACATCCCATGTTCATGTATTGGAAGGCTTAATATTGGTAAGATGTCAATATGGCCGTAAGTAATCTACAAATTCACTGCAACCCCTATCAAAATTCTAGCAGCCTTTTTTTTGCAGAAATGGAAAAATAGATCTCCAAGTTTATATGGAATGGTAAGAGCTCCTGAATAGCCCTTGAAAAAGAACAAAGTTGGAGGACTCATACTTTCTGATTTAAAAAGTGACTTCAAAGCTACAGTAATTAAAACACTGTGGTACAGGTATAGACATAATATAGACCAATGGAATTGAATTGACAGCCCAAAGATAAATCCATACAACTATGGCCAGTTGATTTTCAACAAGGGTGCCAAGTTCATTCAATAAGGAAATAATAGTTTCTTCAACAAATAGTACTGAGACGACTGGAAATCTACATTCAAAAGAATGAATGTGAACCCCTATCTCTCACCATATAAAAAAACAGATTCAGAACGCATCAGTGGCCCAGATATAGGAGCTAATATTATAAAAACTCTTACAAAATAACATAGGGAAATACCTTGAGGACTTTATAATAGGCAATGAATTTTTAGATTTAATATGAAAAGCACAAGCAACGAAAGAAAAAAGTAGATAAATGAACGTCACCAAAATTAAAAACTTTGATCATCAAAGAACATTATCAAGAACATGAAAAGACAACCTACAGAATGGTAGAAAATGTTGGAAAACCATGTATCTAATAAGGGTATATAGATATATATAAACAAAACTACAACAACAAAAGACAACCCAATTTAAAAATGGGCCAAGGATTCAAATAGATATGTCCCCAAAGAATATACACAAATGGCCAATAAGGATATAAAAAGATGCTCATCATTGTTAGCAATTAGAGAAATACAAATTGAAACTGCAGTGAGATACCATTTCATATCCACTGTTAAAAAAACTGAAAATAACAAGTGTTGACAAGGATGTGAAGAAATAGGAAACGTCATACATTCTTGGTGGGGTTGTAAAATGGCACAACCACTGTGGAAAACAGTGTGGCATTTCCTCAAAAAGTTAAGCATAGAATTGCCACATGGTCTGGGAATTTCATTCCTAGTTGTATACCCAAAAGAACTAAAAGTAAGGACTTAGACAGATATTTGCACACATTGCAGCATTATTCACAATAGCCAAAAGGTGGAATGCTGTATTCATTGCAGCATTATTCACAATAGCCAAAGGTGAAGTTTTCATCAACAGATGAATGGGTAAACAAAATGTGGTATACACATACAATGGGATATTATTTATCCATAAAAAGAAGTAAAATGTACCAGGGTAACTTTCCAGAAAACTACAACCTCCAGATGGGTCCCTGGACCAGATCAATCCTAAAACCTAGAGGGGTCAGCCTCTCCAGAACATCAGCTAGTTCCATCTCCCTACCCTGTATTATTGACTGCCCCTTCAGAAATCAAAAGAAGAGTGCTTCAAAAAAGAGGAAATGGCCAGATGTTGCCAAGAAGTAAAATAAGATGATGGAAAGGTATTCATTGACTTGGGAAATTAGGAAGTCACTGATTAGAGCAACTCAGAGTTATAAATAGAGTAGAAAGTAGATTTCAGTGGGTTGAAGGGTGAACAAAAAGTGAAGCAATATGAGAGGTAGAGAAGATAAGTGGAAGATAATGTAGGGGTGCTGATTTCCTCTTATAGAATGAGTCAGAAAATATGTGTTTTGTTTTACGTTTTGTTTGTTTGTTTTACGTGGCAGACACCGGGAATCGGACCCGGGTCCTCGGGCATGGCAGGCAAGCATTCTTACCTGCTGAGCCACCGTGGCCCACCCCAGAAAATATGTTTTAAAGTTCATAAGTGGAGAATCACATGAATTACAATATAATTAAACATAATGTAACTACTAACACTAGAAGTAGAGCTCAGCTCCTCATCTTTCATAGCAGGGAATCAGAAGATACCACCTAAAGTTGGTAAATCATGAAATATACATATAGGTATATTATTTAGCATTATGCCAGAATCAGCAAAACAGAAGAGGTTTAAAGGTAGTTACATTTGGAGTGTGAAAATGGGGAAACCACATTTTTACTGTTATTTTCTCTATTCTGTTCAGGTATTATTTGTATAGTATGAGAAAGGTTAGGAAGCAAAGATGAGTACTTACTGTCTGGTTACGAAGGGAAGAAGGAATGCAAGATGAGGGAGTTTCCCACCAAAACCACCCAAGAGCCCACAGCATAATCAGGCCATGTTGTTCCACAGGTTCGCGGTGAGGGGACTGGCGCACTGGGCTCCTTATCCCTGCCCTTCTCGGAGCTCCTGGTGGCTGATCGGCTCTGCCTGGACCGCTGGTTTACACTCAACAACGGGCAGGGGCAGGTGCTACTGAGAGCACAGCTCGGGGTGAGTGCCAGGAGACGGTGGGCGGGCAGGAAGGGAGGGAGGGCAGGCCTTCACAGCTGAAGGACATAAACAGGAGCAGGGGACCAGACGGCCCAGCTCACAGCTTTCTTGTCCCCTAGATCCTGGTGTCCCAGCACTCAGGAGTGGAAGCTCATAGCAAGAGCTATAGCCACAGCTCCTCTTCGCTGAGTGAAGAACCAGAGCTCTTAGGGGGACACAGTTACATCACCTCCTCAGCCCCAGAGCTCCGGCAGCGCCTACCGCATGGTGACAGGTAAGGGACTGAGACAGAAAGGACAGCTGTTGTCGGGAATGCAAAGTGTGAGTTACAGGTTCCCTAAGCTCTACCTTCTCCCAGGCCTATCTCCCTGTCTCCACAGTTCCCTTGAGGCCCCAGCAGGTCCTCTGGGCCAAGTGAAACTGACTGTGTGGTACTACAGTGAAGAACGAAAGCTGGTCAGCATCGTTCACAATTGCCGGTGAGATCCCCTCCCTTCCTATTGTTCAGATTCCCTCCATCTCTTCCCCTGGATTGCTCTTTCACCTTCATCTTCTGTTGCTGCAGGGCCCTTCGACAGAATGGCCGGGACTCCCCTGACCCTTACGTGTCACTGTTGTTACTGCCAGACAAGAACCGAGGCACCAAGAGGAAGACCTCACAGAAAAAGAGGACCCTAAATCCTGAATTCAATGAACGGTCAGTGGAAACTGAGGTAGAGCCAGGGCAGGCTTGGGACTCCTGGCTCCTAACATCTAGCACCTCCCCAGGTTTGAGTGGGAACTACCCCTGGATGAGGCCCTCAGGCGGAAGCTGGATGTCTCTATGAAGTCTAATTCCTCCTTCATGTCAAGAGAGCGTGAGCTGCTGGGGAAGGTAAGAAGGCTGGAATGAGCAGGGCAGAAATGAGAGTTAGAAGCTGCCAGTACCAAGGCTGTAGTCGCTGTTAGGGAGGAAGAGCCCGAGATGATACTTTACAGAGGTGACCTTATCACCTCTACATTGATTTGGGAGTGGACTTTGGAGATAACAAAATAACATCTTGCCCTTGACTATCCTCCAACACAGGTGCAGTTGGACCTAGCTGAGATAGATCTTTCCCAGGGAGCAGCCCAGTGGTGAGTGTCTGGAGGGGCTGGGGATGGGTCTGAATATTTAGGTGAAAGAAATCCCAGTGACAAGAAGGGGAGAAGATGCAATCCGATGAGAATCATTGATTCTTTGAGGTATAGGGGCCCTTGGATCATTGTGTCTCATTTATAAAAGGATACCAGAGTCATATTTCTACAGAGTCATATTTCTCTGTTTCCACAGGTATGACCTCACAGATGACAAAGACAAGGGCAGCTCCTAGGAACCAGGGGTTCTCTGCCTGACTGTGCTCTGCCTCCTCGCCTTGCCTCTCGCTGCATCATCACTTCAGCGTGATGAGCCTAAAGCTAGGGCCTGAAAGCAGAGCCTGCGCCCTTTAGCCCTTTCACCTCCCAGGCCCAAACTAGGGCCTTTGCTTGACCAAAGAGAAGGACCATATATTACCCTTTACTGCACGGCCTTTAATCCTCCTGGGCTTTTGGGGCAGGAACCTGAGCTGGCTTCCTCTGCCTGCACATTGTTCTCCTTTCCTCCCAGCACCCAGAGCCTTCTGTACCTGTGCCTGGCCACTGGCAGCACTAGCAGTGGCATTAGCTTATGCCAAATATAGCTTGTGGGAAGATGTTTTTAATTGGTTGGCCACCTTCTTCCCTACCATGAGAAGTCAGGGAGGGTAAACACATGGGTGGGAAGGTGGACAGGCCCACCACTCGGCTTTGAGACCCCTGGACTGTACAGCGTGTGGTGAATGTACAGCAACCTAGGCCCCCAGGTCCAGGTCTGTCCCAACTTCCCTCAAGTCGGTTCTGAACATTACACCTGCCACGATGGCTGGGGCCAGTATCTTGATTTATTTTGGGAATCAGGAACACTTGGATTCTACTAACACCTCCAAGGAACATCAGGCTCTTAGCCTGTCATTGGTGATGTGTAGAGGTCCTTGGAGGCTTGGGACAGCAGGGCCAATTTTTTGTCCAAGTGCCTAGGCTGTTTACTCACTGACTAGAATTGAATCTGGTACTCTTAGTTTTGCACCAGCTCTGCCAACCCATTGTATCTTACATTAAACATTATACTTAAACCTGCTGTGGCTCTTTTCCTTAAGGACAGGGAATCCAACCTACCCATCATATGTTTATTCCACCTGTTGTAAGCCTTTATTCAACTCACAGTGAATAGTGACTCATGTCAGTTCAATTAGTGGTCAGAACCTACTGTGGTTGCAGCCACCAAGAATGTTGGCTTCACTGAGGATAGTGAGGTGACCTGTGTGAAGTAGCTGCTGTTATGCTTCAGGTGAGGACCAGTCCCAGTCCCAGTGAAGTCCAACCTATCCAACCTGTCTGCTGACCGTCATCGTCTTATGAATTTTCTAGGGGAAGGTAACCTGGTAAACCTGGAACTCCTGTGTCAGAGCACAGCACAGGTTCATAGTTTCTCTCAGTGCTATCAAATCATGCTCAGCCCTTCCAAATGGACTTCAGACTCACCCTAGGGGAAGTTAAATGACAAAATAGTTTATACCTGTCAGTTCCCCTCACCTTTAACTCTGCTCCTTCCAAGACCCTTCCTGGAATTCAAGCTAGAGAAGCTATCCTCCATCTCTCTCTCTCTCTCCCTCTCTCCCTCCCTCCCTCTCTCTCTCTCTTTAAACTTTTTAAATTGTAACATATACCACAAAGCAAAGAAAGAAAAAAGCAATGTTTTTCAAAGCACACTTCAGCAAAGAGTTACAGAATAGATCCCAGGGTTTGTCATGGGCTACCACTCTACCATCTCAGATCTTTCCTTCTAACTGCAAAACATTGGAGGCTAGAAGAAATATTAATATAGTGATGAATCAGTCATACTTGTTTGTTAAATCCTATTTTTTCTGTTATACCTACTCCTCCTTTGATCCTTCTCCCATTCTATAGGGATCGTTGGGCAATGTCCCTTCTGACGTTTTCATGCTGAAAAGGGTTGTCCACACTAAAGGATAGGGGATGAAACTAATGGATAATCTTGGAGAGGCTGGTCCCTCTGGGTTTCAGGATTTACCTTACCTAGGAACCCTCTGGGAATTAAAGGTTCAAGAAAAGAACACTTCTTCATAGAGTCTCAGTTTAAGCCCTAGATGTTCTTACGAGTCAACAGGATTGATACTGGGGTTTAGCAGACCATGGCAGTTAGCCCTACCTAGCTGAAGCTTGTATAAGAGCAGCCTCTTGACTTGATTTGATCTCTTGGCCACTGATGCCTTATTTTATTACACTTGTTTTTCCCCTTTTTGTGCAGAAAGTGTTCTCAATCCCACAGTGCCAGGGCCAGACTCATCGCCGGGATCCATGCCTTACGTTGTCAGGGAGATTTTCACCCCTGAAAGTCGAGTCCCACATAGTGGGGAAGGTGATGATTTTAAATTCAGAGTTAGGCTTAGAGAGAGGGGCCACATCTGAACAGCAAACAGGGTTCCTGGAAGCAACTGTTAGGCCTCATATGACGCTTATTATTTCTGTAGGGGTCTTAGTTTCTCCCCTGCAGAAATAAGTGTCATGTGGACAAGCCCCAAAACATAAGGCTTGTCCTATTTTCTCGGGAGTCCCAAGATGGTAAAGAGGGTTCCAGGGGTTTCCAAGATGGGAAAATTTAGTTCCATATATATATATATTTCTTCCCCCTTCTGACCGTCAAGGGACAATACCAATAGTTTTTAATTATCAGTCCCCCCATAGTCTGAGATGTATTCTGATATTACATTAAGCTATACTGAAACACAAAGCCTCGTTCCTGTGCTGGACTCCAGGAGTTTGGGTTGTTTAAATAAACTGTCCAGAGTGGATGATTTAGATTAAGTGTTACAGAAAATTTTTGGACATAATAAACCTCTCTGCCTTTGATCTCATCCAGTAGGTGAATGAGATACACTACCATCTTTTACCCTGCAATTTAATTTATCTTGGATCCAGCTAGATTGGCTTCATTTTAAACTCTAATTGAGGCCTGATCTCTCTCTCTCTCTTTTTTTTGCATGGGTAGGCACTGAGAATCAAACCCGGGTCTCTAGTATGGCAGGCGAGAACTCTGCCTGCTGAGCCACTACGGCCTGCCCAAGGCCTGATCTCTTTTTAAGTTACTTTACCTGTTATTATATATAGCTATGCTAATTTCAGGGCTGCATGTGCTCCATCTCTTTTAACAACCAAATGAAAGGAGAGTGAGATGGAAGAAAAGTTAACCACTGAAAACAGGGTCACTGGAACAGGGAGATCAGAGGTTTATTTCATGACTACCTCAGGGAAGCGTTTTAATCTTCTCTGCAAGAATATAAACCTCAGGATGTTTACTATGGGGACAGGGAAGACTTAGAGGAAAGGATTAAGTTCAGTTCTCAATGAGTTGTTGTGGTAGTTAGGTTCAGATGTCAACTTGGCCAGGTGAAGGTACCTAGTTCTGTTGCTGTGGGCATGAGCCAACGGTACGTGAACCTTATCTATTGCTGATTACATCTGCAGTTGGCTAGGAGGCGTGCCTGCTGCAGTGAATGACATTTGACTTAATTGGCTGGTGCTTAAATGAGAGAGCGCAACGTAGCCCAAGCAGCTCAGCATACCTCATCTCAGCACTCGCATCTCAGCCCAGGCCTTATGGAGCTGCAGAAAGAAATCACCTTGGGGAAAGTTGTTGGAACCCAGAGACCTGGAGAGAAGGCCAGCAGAGATCGCCCTGTGCCTTCCCCTGTAAGAAAGAACCTCAGTCAAAAGTTAGCTGCCTTTCCTCTGAAGAACTATACGTTTTTAACTAAATAAATCCCCTTTTATTAAAAGCCAATCCATCTCACGTGTTGCATTCCGGCAGCTAGCAAAGTAGAACAGTTGTCAAAATTCATTTTATTAGCAAAAACTGAATTTAATCCCCACAATGCCCACTAACTCTTCTCCTATTTTTTTCAGTGACTCCTTTGTACTTGTTACTAGTTCTGCTGTCTTCAAATCCTTCTCATCAACTTAGGATCCCCAGCCATGACCAAGAGATCTCAGTTGTCCCCAGAAGCTTAGGTGGGGGAGGGAGAGGGAAGATCCATAAACACAGGGCAGAGGAACTTACATTTCCGAAGTCCTTTGTTTAATTATTAGACCCTGAGCATGTGGCCAAAGCCTGCTATTATAGTTGGCTTCAGATAATACAACCAGAGATATTGCAATGTGCAATTTTAAGAAACACTCTTCACTTAGTTCACCACTTCAGGTAATTACATTTCCAGAAAACTAGAGGACCTGGCACAAATTCTCCCATCCCAAAAAGGTTCCTATTCTATCCCAGCCTCTTCAAGTTCAGGATACCTATCGGAAGAAGTGTTGACCTACCTAATAAATACAAGATGAGACACAATTCAGTACACTTACATATTCAAAGATGAAACAAATTATGGGTCATTAATCAAAGGAATTAAATGTCTATACTGGTTATTTGTCAAAACAGCTGACCTTTGACTCTGACACATACCTGACAACCACCTTTTCCAGAGAGAGGCAGACAGAACTGCAAATGTGTATACTGTCAATGACGTACTACTCTCTTGGAATGCGGCTTTATTAGACCAAAAAGTGCACTGTAGTTAACTAGGAGTAGTAACTCCCAACAGCCATTTTCCCCTCCTCCTTACCTAGAGAACCCAAAGGATTAATGATGGCAGTGTGTCAGTCCTCAGGAATTAATCATGAACCTCTTTGCTAGATACTTTCTAAGCCACCTCTGCAACTTGGGATGGGTCAGTGATCCAGATCTGATCAACAAGGTAAAGTCATCTGGGGACTGGAACATCTGAAAGAAAAAACTCCTTACTGCCCTTTCCTTTCTTCTTCAGTTGTTAGTGTGAGGATGTGATGCCTGGAGCTGCAGCAGCCAACTTTAAGGCCACGAAGTGATAAACATAAGAAGGAAAAGCTAATATGATTATAAGAGTATTTATTTTATAAATATTCTCACAGCTTTACAACTTGCTTTTTTCATTTAACACGTAACATATTTATACATCACTAAAGATCTTTGAAAATATAATTTATAATGGTTCTGCATAAACTACGAGTAAATGTACCACAGTTTGTTTCTTGTCAAAAATGAAGATATCTTCTAATGCTTTGCTATTCACTGTGGGAATCCACTTATACAAAAACATTTATACACATCTTAAATGGTATCCTTTGGATAAATGGAATTGCTGGGACTACCTCCATATTTTTATTACTTTTAATTTTTTCATTTTCCCAAACTGCATTCCAAGGAGAGTATATGAATTTTTCTAAATTCCCACCAGCATTATATGAAAATGTATTTCCCCATATGCTCTCCAAACTGAATAATAAAAAAATCCTTGCCAACAGATTAATAAAATTGTGCCTACCTTTCAAGATTTTTCTGTCTCTTTCTGTGCTGTCATAGATACCTACCATCATTTCTTGTTGTTTGTCAGCAAGCCTCTCTTCAGCAGCAATTCCCTTGCCAATTTCTAATCTTGGGCTGGAAGCCAGATAAGATTTACGGAGCACTGGGCTAGGTAGGTACTATTGAAATGCAAAGGTTAAGACTGTCCCTAAAGAACTAAAAATTTAGTGAGGAGGAGGGTGATCAGGCAAGTAGAAAAACCATAATAAATAACTGAATATAAGAAGGGTATGAAGAATAGAGGCTCTAAGACAGCAGCTGAAAAGCCCTGATACAGCCTCCCTTCCCTTTGAAACCATTCCACAGTACCCTCTGCAAACTTAGTTCTACCCACCCAACCTCTCACAGTTCCTAGAATTTATCTGCACAAAGCTTAATCTGGCCTCTGAAACCTGACTCACCTCCCAAGAGAACTCATTCACCTGGAACACTCTAGAGAAAACTTCTAAATCCCTTATATTTTAACCTGGCAGGTAGGGTCTGCATTCTCTTTGATCCCTAAGGCTTCTTTATCCATCATTATTCTTCCACCTTCAGTAAAAATATCACCTCCTTTGGAGACACCCTAAATCCTGCTATCATCCTGGTATCTTCAAAGTATAGTGTAGTTGGCCATTCAAGAGTAAGCATCATAGTTACTCATTGTGCTGGACATTGTTGGTTTCTTCCCCAGCGTCCTTTCCATCCCTCCCCGATTGGATTGACCCTTATTCAGGAATAGGCCCTGACTGGCCTAAGTGAATCAGAGTAACACCATCCTCCTTGCCACACGAGTGGGCAATGACCCATGCTTAAGCCCACCAGGGCATGATATTTCCTGGCCAGAGTGATTATTCAAGGGTGAATGGGTATATAAGTTGGTCCAGTCAAAGTGAAGTCTAGGAATTTATTCCAATGGTCAAGAGAAGCTTGCCTTCTTCCTCCTTATCACATGGTAACATAATACAAAATAAAATTTCCCACTTTACCCAGACATTTCAGTGGCATTAATTACTTCACAATGTTGTGCAACTATCACCACCATCCATTACCAAAAATTTTCCCTCACCCCAACAGAAGTTCCATCCATTGAACATCAAACTCCCCATTCTCCCTCTCTCCCCAGCCCCTGGTACTCTGCACTCCACTTTCTGACTCTGTGTATTTGCATTGTTATTGCATATAAATGAAATCATAACAGTATGCCCTTTTGTGTCTGGCTTATTTCACTCAACATATCTTCAAGTTTCATCAATGTTCATATACATGTATTCCTCACAAATGCCTGTGGTCACATGTATTAACTTCATTCTCTTTTATGGTTGAATAATATTCCATTGTACGCATATACCTCATCTTGTCTGTCCATTCATCTGTTTATGGACACTTGGGTTATTTCCATCTTTTGGCAATTGTGAAAAATGCTGAATGAAACTGATGTACAAATATTTTCTGAGTCCCTATTTCGGTTCTCTAGGGTATATACCTAGAAGTAGGATTGCCGGAACATATGGTAATTCTGTTTAACTTTCTGAGAGTTCACTAAATTGTTTTCAATAGAGGCTGTACCATTTTATATTCCCACCAACAAGGTATTTGTTGCATCCTCACCAACACTTATTTTCCGTTCTTAAAAAAATAATGTTCTGGGTGGGCCACGGTGGCTCAGCAGGTAAGAGTGCTTGCCTGCCATGCCCGAGAACCCGGGTTCGGTTCCCGGTGCCTGCCTATGTAAAAAAAAATAATTAAAAAAAATAATGTTCATCCTAGTGGGTGTGAAGTGCTATTTCACTGTAGTTTTGATTTGCATTTCTGTTATGACTAATAATAATATTGAACATATTTTCACATGCTTATTGGCCATTTGTATATTTTCTTTGGAGAAATGTCTATGCAAATCCTTGGCCTATTTCTTAATTGGGTTGTTTGTCTTTTTTATGTTTCTCTTCCTCTTGTGGTATAAGGATGTGATATCTGGAACTGTTACAGCCAAGCCATATCCGGCTCCAGGAGGGGAGCCAAGAAAGAAGCAGCTAACCTGAAGGAGGACATTAGCAAGAATATTAAAGAGAACGGATCCCTTTATTATGTCATGATCTGTGGATCAAACTGAACAAAAAGCCCACCCATCTCTTGATTTTTCATGAGCCAATAAATACCCTTTATCATTGAGCCAATTTGTTAATTTCTTTCTACCTGCAATTGGAAGAACCCTTAACAGGCTTTCTCCACAAATCGAATGGCCTTCATTTCCACTGCCCTTTCAACCACCCACTCCAATGGCCACCCATCCTAGGTCTAGTCTTCCTCTGCATCCCTTGTAGTGTTAATCTCAAATGCACTATTTTCTCCAACTACAACTCTTGAGCTCTCCAACTATCTCATTTCTTCAATCTCACTGAGACTCCTTCCCCTTAATGTCTTTCCATATTCTCTCAATCCAATAGCACCCTCCTCTATATTCATTCTTTCTTTATTTGGCCCGGACTAAATTTGTGGATTTACCTCCACAAATCTCCAACTCATTATAATATTCCGTCTGTCTTTCCCTGGCTCAATCATCCAGGTGACTACTTCTGGAAGAAGGAAATCACTACCTTTTGTATTGGCTCCATCACAAATTCATGATCTATCATTGCACCCAGCCTCCGTGTTGCTCAGCAAGTCCATGTGCCACACGCACAGAAGATAATTAGTAAATGCTTTTCAAATGAGTATTTTTGAATGGGTATCCAGTAAGCTATTCACAGTACCTGCTTCAAACCTTCCTTACTTTCTCAAGCCACCTCCTCCTATTTCCTCTCTTAGCAAATCAAACAACCTAACCTTCTACTTCAGGGTGAAAGTTAGAGTCCAAAACACAGGGAATTCTCTCACCTTAATCCCACCTATCTCCCTATTGACTTACTAGTATTGGTGCTCATCCTTGAGTCTTCTCATTTACCCAGATATCCACTTATTCTATGAATATGAGTGCTGAGAACATCCCAGGTACTGTGCTCTGCTTGGCCTTGGGAATACACCTGGAGACTAGGTGAAGGGCATAAACGACAAATGCCAACAGCCTGAGTAAAAAGGACATAGGATGCCTTTGAAGATATGAAAGCTAATAGGTGTGGCTGGTACTGATGGCTAATGATATCGAACATCTTTTCATGTGCTTACTGGCCATTCGTATATCTTCTTTGGAGAAATGTTTATTCAAGTCCTTTGCCCCTATTTTTATTGTGTCTGTCTTCATTGTTGAGTTGGGGTTCTTTATATATTCAGGCTATTAAACCCTTATTAGATATATGATTTACAAATATTTTTTCCTGTTCTATGGTTTGCCTTTTCACTCTCTTGATAGTGTCCTTTGACGCACAAGTTTTAAATTCTGATGAAGTTCAATTTACTTATTTTTTTCTTTTTTTATCTGTGTCCTCCAGGTTTTTCATGTATTACTTTCCTTTCAAGAGATGCCCTTTCACATGACTCCCACAGACTTCAGGGACGTGCCTGAAACTGTAGAGCTGTGTTTCAGTAGCCTTGATTCTTAAAGACAATTCTATAAGTATATAGCTTTTACACTGTGACTATGTGATTGTGAAAACCTTGTGTCTGATGCCCCTTTTTTCCAGGGTATGAACAAATGAGTAAAAAAATAAGGAAACATAAATAAACAAATAATAAGGGGGGGATAAGAGGTAAAAATAAAATTGGGTAGATTGAAATATTAGTGGTCACTGTGGGGGGTAAGGGGCATGGGATGTATGAGTTTTTTCTTTTTCTTTTTTTTTCTGGAGTGATGCAAATGTTCTAAAAATGATCATGGTGATGAATATACTATGTGATGATACTGTGAGCCATTGAGTGTATACTGTAGATGGACTGTACATATGTGAAAATTTCTCAATAAAAATATTTAAAAAGAAAGAGGTGCCCTTGCTAATTATGTTGAGATTAATATCACAATAAATATGCAACCACTAATCACCTGTAGGTGGGGAGGGAGGAGAGGAGAAAGAATAGGCATTTGTCACAGATAACCCACATGATGATGTCTAAATCACCTGTATCCAGTTAAAACTGTGTTCAGTCCAGTTTTGTTATTCATGTACAGGAAATGAAGACTAGTCCTCCAACCTGTTTGTGGGAAGGGTTTGCATCTTTTCTCCTTACACTACTTCTCAATAAGGCAGCCAGAAACACAAATAATTCAGCTGATGGCATAACCCCTCATTTTGCAAAGTGCCAAGTGTGGGCTACAGCTAGGAGAAAGGAGAAGAAAAAAATCAGATAAACCACATCTTCAAAATCAACTTCTCTGTGTGTTGCAAAAAAAAACGTGTAACGTGGCCCTTCCCCAAACAGTCTAGTAACTAAACAATTGTGAGAAACGTATTCTTTCATCCTATTTCTTCAAACCTACTAATCATGCATGGATATACAATGGGGGAAGATACTACCTACTTTTTATCTTGGCAAGATTAAATGAAATTTATTTTACCTAGACAAACACTGTGCCAAACCTGTTCTATTTTACAAATATTAGCATAACCCGATCATCTTAATAACCCAATGAGATTTCATTGTCCTCACTTTATAGATGGAGAAGTTGAGATACAGAGAGATAACCTGCCTGAGGTTATTAGCATGTGGCAAAAGGAAGATTTAAAAAAAAAAAAAAGAGGATTCAAATCTGAGCAGGCTGGCCTGAGTACTCATACTTTTAGCTTTTCTTATGCTGTGTCTCTGCGATAATTCAGTAGCTAAATGCGGTACCTGGTCTATGAAGGCCTGGAGGAACAGAATGGCTGCTAACATCACCATCATCATTGCTATTTCTGTTAATACAATCTACAATCCATTTTCTTTCCAAGAAGCTTTCCCCAACCATTGACCACAGAACGTCATTTAGAGCTCATAAAGTTCATCTGTGCCTCACACAACTAACTCCCTGCCTCCCATGGGATTCCTGAAATCCTTCAGTGACTGAAAAGGGAGCCCGACCGGGAAGGTTCTCTCCCTCACCCAGTACAGAGGCAGAGGAGACCCTCGATACATGACAAGCGGGAATGGGTGAAAATGTCTGGGGAGAATGAGTGAAGTCCAATGCTAGGCAGAGGTGTCACAGAATGAGGGGTGGAGAGCACAGCTGCACCCCAAAGAAGCGTCCGAAGAGCGGGAAAGTGGCACAGATGTGGCCGCAGGAAGAAGCTTCGACCTGGAAGAGACTGGACAACCTCTGAAGCAGGTGTTCGGGCTTAATTCCAAATTTTAAAGAACGATCAGCTTTTTAAAAAATAATACAACTTTGGAAACTACTGCTCAAAGTCACACAGCAACTCAGTGACCTCTGTTCTATCTCTACCAAACTACTAGTGGAAGACGAGACCGCAGCCACTCTCCCCGGGCCAGTAAGTGCTTCCTGTTATCTGACCTCCATCCCGCCTGCTGCAGCTTCACCATCTCGCCTGGTTCTGGGTCCTTCTCGCATCAGCAGCCCTGAAAAATATCCTCGCCCTCACTAAACGAGAAACTCACTAGAACCAAGGGGGCTATCCTGAGGGACCTCGCAGGATTTTAGGGAGAGGGGTGAAGTTCTTAATTGCTCACTGCCTTAAAGTTCCGGAATAAAAAGCGCGCTCGAAAAGCTCTGAGTCACCAACTGCCTTCAAAGGCCGGAAGCCACCGCCCCGCATCCGCTTCCACTTGGAGAGCCGCGTTTCCCCGAGCGGCGGACGCCCGCGGACTACAGCTCCCGGCATGCCCCGAGGCGGCCGGAATTAACCCTTCAGGGACCTGGCCGCGTTGCGCGCCGCCCCGTCCCCGCCCCCGTCCCTTCCTCGGACCCCGCTGGGTGAGTTTGCGCGGGCTGGGGCGGGGTCCCTTCCTTTATTTCAGACTTAGGGATGTGTGTGTACTCTCTAGAAGGAATGAGGCCTAATTTTCCTAAAATGGGACCACTTGCGGTTGCGAGCTTCAGAAGCTTTTTTTTTTTAACCACCCAGCATCAATTCTCTGAACCCCAGGGCCTAAATGGAATCACTGCTCTCTTTCCCTGAATGCTTCCTAAATCCTCCCATCCTTCCCCCAGGTCAAAAGTAGCCAGCAACCTGTCCCATCTACCAAACATCCCCAACTCCCACCCTTCCCCAGCGCCCCCAGCAAGGCTTGTGACCTGGCACCTGACTCAGGGCTTTTATTTCCCATCTGGTTGCGGGGTGAGTACTCTCTCTGGGAGCCCATAGAATTACTCCCCCACATCCTTTTGGATTAGAGAAGGTCATTGCCACCCAGAGCCAGCTCCCCACCCCCAGGTGCCACCACGGTCTCAGTGGGGTCGGCTCGCACCCCATAGGTTGCCCGACTTGAATGACCGTAGGCTTGTGAAAAAGGGTTCCTTCCTTGGCAGTAGCAGTGGCAAGTACCTGATCCTTGTCCCTACCTCCACCTCTAAAACAGTACTGGAAAGAGGAGACAAAGGCGGGGAAGAGATGCCGCACTCTCCTTACTGTTACCACTGTTTATATTGTGTACAGCTCCAGTTCTGGGCTAGGCGGTGGCCGGGGACTACAGGTGCTGGATGTTAGGCTGTGGGATCAGCTACATCCCCCCTCCCCCATGGTCAGAGGCGGGTGAAAGGATTGCTTGTTTTTTTTTTTCACTTTTCTCTGCCCCAGCCCCTATGTTAATTTACCCCAATTCACAATGCCCCCTGCCCTGCCTCAGCCTTCAAGAGTCTAAAGCTGCTACTCAAATAGTCAGGGGCCTAGGGGCCTGTAATGCCTGGATCCCCTTCTTTGGTACTGGCATGTATCCTGTCCTCACCCCGGAGGTTAACTCCCCTATCCTGGACAGTCTCTGGCTTCCTTTCCCTGCCCCCAAAGGGGACATTGTTTCAGCCAGTGTTTGGGGGGGGCGGGGGCAGTGGGCAGAGCCAGGAAGACCTTGGGGCAGGAGTCATGAACCTTAGCAGGCCAAGGGAGTGAGGGCAGACAGGCATATCTCTCCTCTACCTCACCCTGGCCACGGCCAACTGGCTCCCTGCCACTGCCCACCCCCCCCTTTGACATCCCAGACTCCCTGGCTATTTAAACAGAGATGGATGCCCCCATTGACACACTGTCCTTTGGCCACCGGACATCATGCCTCCCAAGAAGGATGTTCCCGTGAAGAAGCCACTGGGGCCCTCTTTCTCCAAACCTGCTGCCAAGCCAACAGCAGCCCCTCCAGCCAAGCCCGCAGCAGCAGCCCCTCCAGCCAAGCCCACAGCTGAGCCAGCTGTTCCCACTGCCCCTAAAAAACCCGAGGAGCCCCCCATCGACCTCTCCAAAGTGGTGGTGAGTCCTCAAAAAATGAGGATAGAATTTGGAGGGGGTGGTAAGAGGGTGGGATACAACCTAGGGGATTAGGGGGTATGTGGAAAGTACAAAATCAATGAGCACTGAGATGAGATTGGGGGTCCCCTTGGTCCCCTATTTGGAAGCATCCAGGCTCGTGTCTCTGCTTTTGTGTTTGCTGTTCTAATTTATAACAAGTGTGAATGTTTGTGTACATGTTGCATGCATGTGTGCATACACACATTCACTGATCCTCTGCTGGAGATGGGGACTTTTAGGATGGGAACATCTGGGTTCTAAGAATAGTCTCAAGGTGAAGGGAGATTGCTGCTGCTTGTCCCTGGCTTGCAGTTCAACTCAAAAGGCCATAGCTTTGAACCCTTGGAGGAGAGGCTGAAGAGGACAGGCTTGTTAGACAATCACAGCTGGGGGCAGGGGGTAAATTTAGCCTTTGTTCAGCCCCCAGTTATGTGAGGGATGCAGGGCTCAGGGCAGTGGAGGGAGGGGAACAGGTGGCATGGGATTAAGCCTGCTCCCAGGAAACCCTCCCCCCATAATTCCTCCTCTTGGGATTCTCCCAAGGCCCAGAGCCGGGAATGGGACTGAGGTAGTTGGGCTTCAAGCCTGTTCCCTTTGGGCCCCTCCCCAGAAGTGGCTGCCAGTTGGTTGGGAGGAGTGTTGGAGAGGGATTTATTAAACCCTGTCATCCCTCCTCACCTGCTCTTTTCTTCCACAGATCGAGTTTAACAAGGATCAGCTGGAGGGTGAGGAAAAACTGCCCCCTTAGCCCACTGTCTAGCCCCAAGCCCCTGCTGAGATACTCTCTCTATTCTCTTAACTCCAGTCCCGACCTTGAAGCCTCCCACACTAGTCGTCTTTGTGTCCCTTGTTCTGCCCAGCTCTAGCTCATAATTTCAGAACCTTCTTCGTGTCTGGTGATGGTAACTCCTGGTCAACACTGATCCTTCTCTATAACCTCAGAGTTCAAGGAGGCCTTTGAGCTGTTCGACCGAGTAGGGGATGGCAAGATCCAGTTCAGCCAGTGTGGCGATGTGATGAGGGCCCTAGGCCAGAACCCCACTAACGCCGAGGTGCTCAGGGTCCTGGGAAACCCCAAAAGTGATGGTGAGGGGATGCTTTGAACATTGTGGGGTTTTAAGTCGATGGTGGAAACCAGGAATGTTGATAATATGGCTGAGGATGCTGGGTGGGTCTCAGAACTTCAAACACAGGGGAAGAAAAACATCCTGAAATGTTAAACAGGGTGGAGAGGATCAAAGCCTTCCTGGTAGGGATGGGAGCTGGATCCCGATGACACCACAGTGACCTCTCTCTTACCTCGCCAGAGTTGAGGTCCCGGCGTGTGGACTTCGAGACTTTCCTACCCATGCTCCAGGCGGTGGCCAAGAACCGGGACCAAGGCACATATGAGGA
The DNA here is from genome assembly GCF_023851605.1 of Tamandua tetradactyla. Lineage (NCBI taxonomy): Eukaryota > Metazoa > Chordata > Mammalia > Pilosa > Myrmecophagidae > Tamandua > Tamandua tetradactyla. Next base: position 123,218,246 of record NC_135333.1, read on the forward strand.
CTACTTAGAGGGGCTTCGAGTGTTTGACAAGGAGGGAAACGGCAAAGTCATGGGAGCAGAGCTCAGACACGTCCTCACCACCCTGGGTGAGGCAGAGATCATCTTTTGTGGGACGGAGAGGTTGGCCAAGTAGGCAGAGCCAGGAAGGGGCAGAATCTGAAGGGTTTCAAAGGCTAAAATGAGGGAGGATTGAAGATGCCTCCCAAAAGACAGAGGAAAGGGGATGAGATGGGAGACCTGAGTTTCCTTTTTGGAACAGATACATCTGCTCTGTGATCTGGATCAAGTCTCTTAACCCTCAGGAATTCAGTTTCCTGCTTATCAAAGCTTTCACCAGTCCCCGAGCACTTTGTTATTGGAAAGCAATACAGTAACAGATGCAAGGCACTGCCATTGCGGAAGGACGATTCCTTTGGGGATAGTTGCTGTGGGGAACTGGGTTGGTGAGAGAGGAAAGGCAGGGACTAAGACGCTGTGTCTGGGCTTCAGGAGAGAGGATGACTGAGGAGGAGGTGGAGACTGTTCTGGCAGGACATGAGGACAGCAACGGCTGCATCAACTATGAAGGTGAGGGGCCAGAGGGGAGCCCAGCCCACCATGTGGGTGGGGGAGGGGTGGTTAAGGTCTGGGTTATTTAAGGAACGGCTTCTGAAGCCCCTCTTGCCCACTGTCTCTGCAGCCTTCCTGAAGCACATCCTAAGCGTCTGAGCTTCCACAGGTAGGACAACCTCCCATCCCCACACTTGAGAAGCAAGTCTCCTTCCCCTCCCACAACCAGCGCAGAAAAGCAGGGAAGCGCGGTCTCCTGCCCTGTTGCTGCGCGTGCGCCAGGGCTTGGCAACTTTCTTCTTTTTCCACAGATCCCGTGGGGCCGAGCACTGGCCACCCCCGCATCCCCCGGCGGAAGCATGTTTCTGCCACTAGGAGGCCACCTATGTTTCCAAATAAAGAGACTGTTCCTCCCTTGGCCTCGGACTGTTGTTTTCTTTAGAGGTGGGGGAGGGAGGAACGGGAGGGCCCATTCTCTCCTTTCCAAAATCTGGTATCCTCTGATCGTTCTCCTGCTCGGAAGAGCAGATTCATTGCGCCCCACCCCCACCCACTTCCGCGGTTTCTGTGCCCCAGGTAGGGCTATTTTGGAGAAAGGAGCAGCCGCGGCCCTTCCACCTACCTCATCTGCATAAACCCAGGGCAGTGTTCCTATTGGCTAAGTCAACTAACGGTGACGTCATTGGGACGTACTAAGACTAGGGTTGGGCCTGGAGTAGAAGCCATTACTGCAGGAAAAGGTCCCGCAGAGCTGAGCAGTCAAGATGGTGGGGCCCGGATCCTGCGAGGATGAGTGGGATTTGGGGCGAGACGGGAAGCCTGGGTGGGGGACGAGGAGAAAACAGCGGGAGGGGTCAAAGGAAGCCTGAGGGCCTGAATGACTGGAGGTGGGATTGGAAAGTCTGGGGTTCTGTCCTGTTGGGAAGCGTAGGAGTTTGTGGTTCAGTTTGTGGGACTGGGATAGAAGATGGGGGACTGGAGTTGAGATGCTGACCGCTCCCTTCTTCTCTGAGCAGTGTGACTTCACGGAGGACCAGACCGCAGGTAATTTCTGACTCCTATTGAGGTCACCCTTAGGGTGACGGACATCTCCTCTAGTACATCCCCTATAACCCCCCAACATTTGTCTTCAGCACCCCCAGGGGAGGAACCCCTGGCTCCCCTTCTTCCTCCTTCTGGATCTTCCATTTTCTTCTCTTCCTCCCTCTTCTTCCACTCTAGATCTGAGCCACAAGCTCTTGGTGAGTTTTAGGTGGTGTGGTATGTGAAACTCTTTGGTCGCTTAATGCCTGCTGTGTGTGGAGTTTGGAGTGGGTGTATTAAGCTGCCAGCGCTCCTCTGTCTCTTAATCGGCTACTTCTGCCTTTCCTTCTGTAGTAACTCCTTCCCTCCCCACCCCCCACCCGCTTGCAACTGCAAAGATTGCACAGAACGGTAACCTGATATTCTGTGGAGATGGAGACAGGGGGATTTGCTAAGGATACAACTTTGTAGCTCCATCTACCCTAAGATCCTTTCTGTCTGGGAAGGTTGGGAGGTGGCAGGTTGGGATAACTCCAGTCCCTGACTGCTGCTCCCACTTCCTTATAAGGACAGGACCCAGACTGGGCGGTGGCAAATTCCTGCCCTGAGTAGTGTAGTAGTGAGGAGGCTGGGCAACCTTGCTGTTGGTGGAGGGGCGGTGTGAATGGATGCTACCACTCCATCAAGGGGGGAAGGAAGTCTTTATCTTTATGTGGGACACCGGATTTGGAAGAGAAACTGGATCCCTCCTTGCAAACTCACCTTACTGTGTAACAGATAGCTGGTTTCCTTAGGATGATAAAAGTTGAATGGGTCCACCGTGTTGGGAAGGTAGGTTTTTGTTAACTCCCACATGCTCACGGCTGACATTCATCTGAATCTTCAGAGTTCAAGGAGGCCTTCCAGCTGTTTGACCGAACAGGTGATGGCAAGATCCTGTACAGCCAGTGTGGGGACGTGATGAGGGCCCTGGGCCAGAACCCCACCAACGCTGAGGTGCTCAAGGTCTTGGGGAACCCCAAGAGTGATGGTAAGGGTCTTCCAGAAAAGCTCCTCAGTCTGGTGGGTCCATTATAAACCCAAGAGCTTCCCTTTATCTTTATAGACCCCCAAACTCAAGGTTTGTCAACCAGCAGATCTCCGATTTCCCTGCTTTGAGAGGGAACTGTCTGTTGTGATAACACGATCCTCTCAGTACTGAGGACTAATTTCCCTGGCCTGACACCCTGTCCCTTCCACCTCCTTTATGGCAGAGATGAATGTGAAGGTGCTGGACTTTGAACACTTCCTGCCTATGCTGCAGACTGTGGCTAAGAACAAGGACCAGGGCACCTATGAGGACTATGTTGAAGGTCTAAGGGTGTTTGACAAGGAAGGGAATGGCACTGTCATGGGTGCTGAAATCCGGCATGTCCTTGTCACATTGGGTAAGGCTGTGTGTCCTTGCCTCTTGAGCTGAGGTGCCACTCTGAAATACCTGTCACCCAGTTCCCCAAATATTCTTTTCCTTTGCAGGTGAGAAGATGACAGAAGAAGAAGTAGAGATGTTGGTGGCAGGACATGAGGACAGCAATGGTTGTATTAACTACGAAGGTAAGGGGGGAATTGGAGCTTCTGTGTAGGAAGCAACCGTGTGGGGTAGATCGAGGACAGGAGCATATGGGGCTTTCCCTATCTTTGGACTTGTGCTCCAAAAGGAGCCAGGGGGCAAGGGCAGGACCCAGCCCTGCCTGGCCCAGCCAGCCCAGCCCAGTCCAGGAGTGGGAGGTTAGGGGTATGACAGAAGAGTTAGGGGTAATGTAATGGGAAGGGTGGGCACAGAATGGGAAGTAAAATAAATGTAATGTCTGTTCCCACACCGCCTGACCCCTTCACCCCATGTCTGTGTCTTGTCTTCACCATTAATGTCTCTTCCTTCCTGCAGCGTTTGTGAGGCATATCCTGTCGGGGTGACGGGCCCATGGGGCGGGTACGGCTCCTCCCAGCCTCTCCTTCTCTAGTTCATCTCCCCAGTGTTTTGCACTCTACCCCTTACCCATTCCCTACTATCATCTCTGACTTCCTCCTGGCATGTTTCTGCATGGAGCTGACTAGGGAGGGGAGGGGGTCCTCAAAGAGGAAGACAACCTGGGGGTATGGTACCACCTTACTTCTCTCCTAGAACGACTCTGCGGTTTTGCTTATAGGACCCTGGGTGCTGGTGTCTGGGAACTCTGACCAGTCTTGCTTTAGGGTGCTTTTCTGGCCCTGGAGCATGGGTGGTTGGCATTAGGGGTGGGTTGCCTGCCCCATTCTGCTACTATAGCTGAATAGTCCTTTTCCCTTCCCCCTGCTGGGCAGCTTGGAGGTTCCCTAACCCAAAACCTGTCGTCTCCTCCTGCCAGTGGCTGACAGTAGCTGTAGGTGTAGTTAAGAACTTTTCTGCCTCTGCTATATTCTTGCTGCTCAGTGGGATGGGAACTAACAGCTGGTGGGAGGGGAGCTAGGGGCAGAGAGAATTGGTCAGACACGAGGTAGCCACTCTGCAAACTGGCCCCATGGTTGGTTGTGGGCATGTTCCCTCTTAAGCTACCATCGTGGTCTTGTAGTCTCCTGACCCCTAGTGTACCCTTCCCATTAGCCCAGCTCCCTGGTTAACCCACACCTTTCCTTTCCACAGAGCTCGTCCGTATGGTGCTAAATGGTTGAAGACAGCCCTTCCTATAGCCCCAGAGCCTGTGCCTTTCCCATGTGAGACTAGTCCTGAAGGCCTCTTAGGCTCTCTTGTCACAGCACCTTTTCCATCTTGTCTCTCTTGAATATTTGCCAACAGCATTCACCAAATAAACTTGCTCTCTGTGCCCCAAATTCGGTTCTGCTTTCCTTCCTGGGTAGGGTGAGAGGGCAAAAGATGAGTTGGTGATGCTGGGGAAGGGCCTATCTGTGGTAGCCATGTTTTCCTTATTTATCGGTGCTACAAAGGCTGCCCTGCCCCTTGCGGGTTAGGAAAGGTGTAGATCCTTTACCAAAGCTGACCAGCCTTGTTCCATCCCATATCAGGCTGAGTCCTTTCCCAGCACTCCTACTTTTTAAACCTAGCTCCTGCCCTTCCAGGCACAAAAGGCCTCTTTTTTTGGGGGGGTGGGGGGTGGCGCATGAGGAGTGTTTATTGGAGTGAAAGCCAGGCTATATTAGCACTCCCTGAGCCTGACAGTCACCTCAGGAGGGCTAAGGGCCAACACTAACAGAAGTAGGTGAGGTGCCTGTCTACTCCTCTCCTAATAAGGGAAGGAATGAAGCCACTACTTGTGGGAGCATGAAGATACAAAACTGTGGGGATGTCCTCCCAGCTCTTAAGCAGCTATTTTTAGGGCAGGTGAGAGTCTTTGTCCAGCTGCTTTGCCAGCGCACAGTCTTCACAGCTGTGGTGCCTTTAGCCTTTTCTAGTGAGAAGCCCAGGGTCTGTAGGCCCCGTGGCCTGCCAAATGCCTCTCTAGTCCAGATGAGAGCCCCTGTGAAGGACTCGAGGAATGCTGCTCCGACTCAAAAGCCCCTGCCTGATAGCCACAGGTAACAGAACACAAAAGGCATCCACAAGATGGAACTGAAAGCAAATTAATTTATAAAAAAAAAAGGAGAGAGAAAATTTACAGAAAACTTTGAACAGAAGAAAGGTGGCCAAAGACACAGAAGAGAAAAACACGGGGACGTGAGGAACAAAGGGTGGGAGGAACCAGGAAGAATTGGGGTATAGAGCCTGGAATCACATTTGCCTTCATGTCAAATATGAAGGGGTTAGAGCTGGAACTGGGAGGCCCTGGGGTCAGGGAGCAGGGCAGAGCTGCGAGCCAAGGATCTGATGGACACTACCCTAGGTTGGGCATCTCTCCTCACCCACTGCTCCCAAATCCCAGTGTTGTCTTCCAGGGAACCCCTAGCTGTCGTCAAGGTTCTGATGGTCTCGGTGGGAGAAGGAAAAGGGCAGAGGGTGACTCTCTGAGTCATAAGGGGGAGGTGCTTAAGTGCTTTTTGAAAACTACAGGTTTTTAAATCTTCCATCCTCTTCGAGTTTCCCTCTCTATGCTTTCTAGGAACCCCCTGATAGAGCCCGGGGAAAGGAGGACGAATAGTTAGCCCCCGATGCCCTTCCTGCTACCTACCACAGGATTCCCCAAATACATGTTTCCCCCACCAAATACACATACACTGACATCAACTAAGCAGGTGACTTTTAAAAACAAACACAAAACTGACATTCAGAGGAAAGGGCTCATCGGCTGAGCTAGGGTGTCCTGAAATAGCTACAATGAGGAAGCAGCAGGAGAAATGAGTAAGGAGAACTTGGGGGGCATGGCGATGGGGTAGGCAGCTGACTGAGAAGGGGACTGTGGCGGGGAGGGGGACAGATTTTTCACCCTATTCTATCCCCAGACCTTTCCCTACAACCTTAATTTCCCTTTCTTGAAACTGTCACCCCCCCTCTCAAAAATGTAAAAGTTGGTTATTTTCTAGTGGGTGAAGGGAGCTTCAACTGGCTTTTTAAAAATGTCTACTTCCTTTTAAAGGATTTAATTTTTTTTTTTTTTTGTATCCATAAAAAATGCAGTAGCTTTTTTGGGGAGGTGCACCCTTAGAAGGAGTTAATTAGAATCTTGAATAAATCCTTCTCCCAGCTCTTCCTTTGAGGGAAAGCATTTTCCATTCCCATCCTATCCTCTCTCCCAGACATTAGAAACATCTTTTAAACAGAAGTCCTTGAATAATCCAATATAAAAATGCATGCCTCTGAGGCACTAAGAGGCATGGTAGGGGCTTTGGATGGGGCAGAAGGAGCTTTCCTTACGTAGTGATGAACTCTCCAGGCTGGGGAAGGATCCCAGTGGTTGGGGGCAAGGCTGTTCCTTGATCTCCATAGGGGGTTGGGGGGAAGAGATGTCTGGCTGGCTCCTCACTGTGTAGGTGGCACAGGGGTGACCGTGCCTGGGCTCGGGGCTGTGGGGTCTGGAGGCAGTGGTGTGCCTGGGTCTGTGAAGAAAAGGAAGATGAATCAGCTAGGGTGAGCAGGAGAGAGGGTTCCAAACCCAGGCCATCAGAGACACAGAACAAGGCATGGCATGCAATGGGTGGGTAGATGAATGAGGTACCCACAATATACAACCTCCTCTCCCCAACACCCTCTTCAACCTCTACTGGGAAAAACTGATAAATTCCAGATCATCATCCTGCTCACAAGTGAACTCTCTAAAGAGGCTTGGGGTATACCCGGGTGGAGTATGGCTGGAGTTTGGCTGAGCCTGCTAAATGGGGCATTTGAACATGATAGGAACAAGCAAAGGAGATGTCAATTATCATGCAAACAGGTAGGTGCTTTTTAAGTTTACAACTGAGATGCTCTGTGCCACAGGACTCCTTGGTGACCCCAATGTCATCCCAGAGGTGGCAGCTGCCAGGTTGGGGAATGGTGGAGGACAGCCAGAGAGGCCTTTCCTCCTGTGTTCTTATTTTACCAGATTGTTCAAAAAGGATTGCATAGGCTCCAGTACCTGACCCATTCCCCATCAACCCACCATCCCTCCGTGTGGACCCCTCTCCCTCACCCTTTTCCCCTCCTAGACCTTTCTCACCTGGCAGTGGGCTGGCACTGGGCAGGAGGTTGCCCTGAACAGCTGCCACAATGGCAGGGCTCTGGGCTGCGGCGGATCCGAGCCCCGGCCCGAGAGGCAAGGAAGATGGCATGGTGGTGGTCGCCGGCAGGTTAGGATGTAGAGGGTTCGCCATGGACACAGGCAGGTTAGGTGGGGGGAGAGTGCCCGGGGCAAATGGGAGGTGATGGTGATGCCCATGCAGGTTAGGAGGGGGAAGGTTAATACTGATGGAGTCAGCTAGACTACCAAATGGGATGATGGATGGAGCAGCAGGAGGAGGAGGAGGCGGCATGCCAAAAGGCAAACCCAAAGGAGCATTACCCGCCACGCCTGGGTGCCCGCTGCCTGGCACTGCCCCTGGCATCAATGAGGGAGGAGTTTGTTGGTTGGGAAACGGTGAGGGGCCTGGGAAGGAAGAGGAGAGATAGAGAAGGTTAGGACGATAAAAAAGCTCACTCACCAACTCACTTTCACAGCAAGGATAATCTAGTTACTCTCTGGCACCACCTTCCCTTTTCCTGACACTAGAGTAAACGGTAAATCCTTGGAACAAAATCCAAAAATTGGGTTTGGGGAAATGCTGGCTCAGGGACGTAACAGAGGTGGGCCCATCTGTTGAAACTGAGGCCTATGCTTATCTCTAGTTCCTATCACATAGCCCCTGCAAAGGAAACAGGAACATTTAGCTGGATCCTTCCTGCCAGCAAGAGTTCTGGAACCCATCCACTTACCATGGGGTCCAGGGGGTGGTACCCCTGGTGGGATTGCCCCAGGTTGGGGGACTCCAACTGGTTGTTGCTGCTGGGGCCCTGCAGTTGACCCTGCCTGACCAATTTGTTCAGAGGGGCCCAAGCTTCCAGGAGGGGCTCCACTGCCAGCAGGAGCAGGGGCCACAGAGGCTGGAGCCACAGCCAAGCCATGGACAGTGGGTGGCCCAGCAGCTCCTGTGGGTGGGATAGGCTGGGAGCCTGGGGGTAGGGCTGGAGGTGGCTGCTGCTGTTGTTGGTGCATCTGTTGGAAGTGCTGTTGTCGAGCCCTCATCTCTGCATACTTCAGCTGTTCCATGTGGAAAGCTTGTCTGTCGGCCAGGAGCTGCTGCCGTTGATACTCCAGCTGCCAGGGCCAATTGAATACCATTAGCTGAAGAGCTCAAAGGCACACATCTTGCCCCCTGCTTCGTCTTTTCCTGATGGATCCAGATTTTCATTTGGATGGTTTCTCACATCAAATCTAAGCCTCGTGCTTGGGTTTCCTCTGTCCTGCAGCCCCTGACCCCCCTGAATTCCCTTGACCTACATTTCTCCTGACTGTCCACATGGGCTTCTCGTTGCAATGGAGTTAATCTGGTGGTCAGCCTTTGCTCATTTCAGCCCCAAAGCTCATAGCCTGCCATCACCTTGCTTCTTCCAGTTACTCTTGTCAATTCACGTTCTCTTCTTCCTTCCAAACTGGCTAAAAACTCAACTCTCTTAGGAAGACATCCTAGGTGAATTCACTAGCCTCTGAGCTTTTATTCTGTGATTTTTAAAGAAGTATACACTTGATTTAAAATCTCTTAATTTTTAACTTGTCTGATACTTTAAGCATTATTAACTGTTTTTGGCATCTAATTAAACTATTGGTTCTCTGACACAGGGTCCCTGTCTTCTAGTTCTTTTTATGTCCTCTCAAAATGGTTCAATACTCTGCCAATCCCATCCCCTTTCAAAGTTTGCCTCCTGGATCCAAAGCCCTCTCATTATTCCTTAAACCCATTTGAACATTCAACAAGTATTTATTGAGCGGTTACTGTGGGCTAAGCATCATCCAAGAACCTAGATATATAGTAATCAAAAAAAAAAGACAAGAATCCCTGCCCAATGGAGCTGACATCCTGTGGGAACCAAGTCCCCAGGCTTCACTTGTGGGACCACTTGTCCCAATATGGGGTTGGTGCCCCCTGCCCTGGCCTGGGCTCCTGCCCTCTGCTTGGAAACCTTGTCAGTCTCAGGCTTTCTGCACTGCTGGTTCGTCCCTACTACTTCCCCTGACCCCCATCCTAAACCGAAGTAGGACTTGGTCTCAAGGCTCCTGAAGACCCCCTGGGGAGGCTACTTACTGCTTCACGCTCCCGGTCCATAATCGTCTCCAGCTCTTCAAAGTGCCGGAGTTTGATTTCCAGCTTTTTCATCTGGGTCTCCACTAGCAGGGCCACCAGAGATTTGATCTTCCTCTCCTCAACAGCAGCCAAGTGCTAGGGAAGGAGGGGTAGGGTGGTATGTCAGCGGCAGGGTCCAGCTGAAGGTGTTTCAGGGGAGAGAAAGGTAGGGTTGGAGGCTGGCAGGTTTTAAGGAAGAACTTGCTGTGGTCACAACCCAGAGAGTAGTGCAGCCTTGGTATGTTTAAAAGAACGTGAAGAAAAAGAGAAAGTGGCAAAGGATAAAACAAAGTCAAATAATTAAGTGGCTGGAAATAGATCTAATGGTAAAAGATTTAAAAAGCTTAGAGAAGAGGGGTGCACGGGTGGTTCAGTGGTAGAATGCTTGCCTTCCATGCGGGAGACCTGGGTTCAATTCCTGGACCATGCACCAAAAAAAAAAAAAAAAAAAAAAAGCTTAGAGAAGAGATGGCCAAGTCTTGTTTGTCAAGATAAAAATAAGTAAGAAACAGGCTAGCATTATTTAAGGAATAAGCAAGAAAGGATTTCCTCTGTGAAATGAGACTAGAGCAGTGGGACATCTTCTTCCCTTGGGTTTTTCGGGGTCTCTGGCCCTCACCTTGGCCTTCACTGCGGCGGCAGCCAGGGCAGCGGCAGCTGCAGTGGAAAGATTGCCCTCACCAATGTCCCGCTCCACTTTTGTCTTCCTTTCACCCTCCGACTCCACCACTTCCTTCAGCACTTCCTCCTGCCCTTCCTTTGGCTCTTTCTCCTTCTCGGGATCAACTGGGCCAGGAAAAGGGCTAAGTTAGCTCTACAGCTCTATCTCTCTTTCCTGTACCTCCTAATGACCACTGAGAGGCTCACCTATTGGGTCCCCATCACTCTTCTCTGACTCCTTCTCGCTGTCACCTTCTTTCCCTTTCTCTTCATCCTTCTTGGGAGCCTCACTGGTTTTATCCTTTGCCTCTTCTTCCACAGCCCCTCCTCCTTCTCGAGGTTCCTGAAGTTCCAGTGAAAGAAAAACAGAACATATTAGGAGCCAGCGAAACTGAATTTAGTCGTCTTGAGAGGTGCTCTAGCTCCAGGAGACAGATCCCACCCAAGTCCAGTCCTTGCTTGCCTGAGCTGAACTGTGCTAGCTCCCCACTCCCAGTACAGTTCCATGCCTGGCCCTGCATCCTCCCAGTCCAAGATCAATCCCTCCATACCTTGGCCTCCTTCTTCTCATCTGTGGTCTGGCCCTCTGCCCGTGTCTCGTCAGTCCCACTCTCCTCTGGGCCCGTGGGAAAAGGAAATGGGAATGTCTGATATGGAGTCTGTCTCTACAGTGCTTTTCCAACAGACTCTTTTACCAGTCAGAATCTTAGTGAGTGGATCAGCAGGGAGCCACTGACCCTAAGGGAAATTCCTGGGGGAAAATAAAAACACCAGCGAATCTCCCCATTAATTTTGTACTCTGATGCCAACTTGAGGCAGGGGAAGTACAGGGAGGCCAGGTGTCTCTGGCTTTTGCTGAAAGGGGACAAAGTCTGGGAATGTGCCTGGTCTTACCAATCCTCTCCGGTTCATCAGAGGTAGTTCCTGCAATGCCACTGCTTTCCAGACCGAAGGCTGGGTCTGCCTTGCCTGTCACTTTGGCTGCTTCTTCCACTTTCCGAACATGGGCCTCCACTAGGGCTGTGGGTACCTCTTCCTTCATCTTGGAGAACTCCTCTGCAAGACCCAGAGGGTATGAGAATGGGAGTGAGGGCAGGCAGGCAGTCCTGGCTATCCATGCGAAAGCTTTCCTACAAGCCTATCTCTTCATCTAAGACCAGCAAGGGGTCTAGACAGGTGCCTGTCAGCAAGGCAGTCAAACCAGCCCTTCAAACACAAACTAAGAAGGCCAAGGCCCCTTCACATTACCTAGGGCTGACTTCGCAGCGGCAGAGGCGACTCGGGGATCGACGACAGAGGCTAGAAAGGCAACAGTGCTCATGACAGGATTGCCTGACTGACTGAAGGGAATGGGCTGGTAGGCCAAGGGCCCCAGGGAGGCCTCTGAGTCCTCCAGGTACGGGTCTTCAATAGGAAGACGAAGAAAATGCAAGATGCACTCGTCCTGTGTGCGGCTTCCCACGTGTTCTGACACTTTGTTCCAGTCATCTTTGTACATTTCCAGTGCCTGGTGGTAATGGTGGAGACACAACTCCGCTTATTTAGCCACTTTCCTTAAAAGTCAACTCCCCCCACCCTACTAAGGGCAGCTGGCTTCAAAGTTTTCTGTGTCTCTAGTATTTGTGTACTCTGCTTAGTCCAAGGGAACTCTTCAAGTAACACTAAGAAAGGACCTGGACTTAATAAAATGGCCTGAGTCCCCGGCCTGGGGCAAGGTATGATGGGCACTGGGAATAGCAGAGATTGGGGGTAAGGTCTGCTCATTCCAAATTCCATATGCTCTTCCCACTCATAAGTGTGGCTGGTACCCTGGCCATTTCTGCTTTAGTAGGAGAACCTCCTTTCCTTGCCCCAGTTACCTCCAAGAGTAACAGGGTCTCTTGTTCTGTCCATTCACGGGTGGCACTGGCTGCAGCTTTGCTCTGTAGGGCAAACACAGGTGGGTGAGAAGAGGAGCCTATGATCTCTGAAGAGTGAAGGCTCTCTTTGCCTCTGGAGTTAGCCCATGTCCCCTTACCTTGGAGGGGACATTCTTCTTGGTGTACATGTCTGTGCGAAGCCCAAAGTTCTGCATGTCTGTTGGTTTCTCTTTGCCTTTGTCAGGAAAGTTGAGCATTTGTTGGGAAGCAGAGGTCTGCTATTTGTGGAGGGGAAAAAAAGAGGTGAGACCTAGTGACCACAGGGAGTAGGGGCAGATGAAGAGAGAAGAGACAGAAGGAGCTTCTTTCCCAGAGCCAAGGACTTCTTCCCTTACTGCTGTAGCTCCTCTGCTCTCATGTCTCTTTTACCCAGGCAGGGGGCCCCCCAATAAAGGGGCAAATAAGAAGCCCAGCGGGGTCTGCACTCCACCTACCAGCTCTGGCTTGCCCTTAGCCGTCTCTGGCACCAGGTCATCCAGCTCTTTGCCCTTTCGCCCAGCCTTGGTATCAGCATCAACCTGGCGGCCCTGGGGGACAGAGCTTGGTGTCATGGAGGCTGGGCAAGAAAGGCCCTGGAGACCTCAGACCAAATGCTGGGCGGCCCGCAGGCTCTGGGGCACTCATGCCACTGTTCCATGTTCCCTTAATAATTAATTAGATATGTAATTGGCATGATATATCTTTACAGATTCTCTTAGGAGCTGGACAATTAGTTGTACCAATTCTAATCCTAGATTTGGTACTCTGTGACCTTGGGCAAGCCACATAACTTTTCTCCTCTTAAGTTTTGTAATGTGTGAAATGGAAATGAAAAATAAAAAGGGAGGCAATAATAATTATGAAGCAAAAAATGAAAAAATGTTGGAAACATGACAGCTAAAAAACTTCATGCAAGTTAATTTTAAATCATTTTTTCCTATTTGCTCCATCCCCTATATTAGCCTGTCTGCTCCTTATGAAGGAGCATCTCTTCTCCCTCAACAAGTTTTTGCAGACTTAGGTGCACAGGCTGAGAGAGGGCACTAAACACATGGGGCTGATTCCTGTGGCCCTTTGCATCCCACAGAAAAGGAAGAAGCCTCAAAACACTCTTGAACCATTACCCTAAAAAACCAGAAAAAGAAAAGTCCAAAGAAGCCCAATTTTACACCAAATCCATCTTGTCCCTGCAGCCTCTCAGCCTACCTGTGGGGTCTTGGGCTGCAGAGGCACCAGCCCCGATGGTGTGTCTGCCAAGACATGGAAGTGAGAAGTGGGTGGAGGCCCCATTGGAGTTGGTCGACTCTCAGCATCCACCTGGTAGTTAATAAGACCCCACTGTTCTAGGAAGGCATGGACTCTGGGAAGAGAGAGGCAGAGACAGAGGCAGCGTCACACAGAATAGCCAGAAAGGTGCCTAAGGACAAACAAGGGCTGGGAGTAGAGGTAGTGGCATAAAGCTCCCCCTCTTCTCAGCCTTCTTCTCTAGTCATTCTACTTCCTGGGAAATCCCATCTGCTCTTATTGTTCCCCCACCACCTAAAGGCCAGTGACACTCAAATCTACATCTCCAGTTTGGACCATTCTCTGTATCCAACCACCCCAACTACTAAACATCTCTTCCTTCATATCTAGTAAAACTGAACCTGGATCTCTCAACTACAGACCTGCTCTTTCTTTCTCCCTTATTCCATACTTCACAGAATGCCACTGCCATTTCCTCAAGTCACTCCTACCCCAAACCTGTACTTCGTCTTTCTCTAGCCAGTGTTGTTTCCTGTCCGTTCCCCTATGTTTCTCACTGACATTTATACTTCTGCCAAGAGGCATCTATGTAGACACCCTCACAGACCCCACTTCTGCCAGCCATAAGACTCACCTCATGATGGCACATACATCGCCGGCCAGGTTCCTGCGGCAGGCAGTGGAAGTAAGATACTCTTGGGGGTTCAGTCTGTAAGTGTCGATCATGAAGTTTCGATAGGCCAAGTAGCTAAGATGAACAAAGAGAGGGAAATCAACAAGAGGAAGAAAAATAAATGTCTGTCAAAGGCTTAAAAATAGCGGAATGATAAAACAGCTAATAACTCCTATGCTGACAAAGAAAACAGTAGATCATCCAACTCAATAAAACACTGAGGGCCTACTATGTGCTAGATGCAAGGGATTTAGACATTTCTTACATTTTCCTTGATGGATTTTTTTACTCTAGTTAAATGTATTATCTCCTTATTCATACTTCCAACTAGTCAGCATGATGTAATAGAAAGAATATCATGTTTGAAGCTGGAAAGATCTAAATTCAAATCCCAGTTTTACCACGACTGACACCCATAAAATGGAGTATCTATTGAGGATTAGAGAAGTCTACAAAGTACTAATATAGTGTCTGGCACATGGTAGGACCTCAAAAAATTGGTAGCCACTCTGTCATGTAGTGTAAAGTTTGAAAATATGAGCCACACTACAAGGGTTCAGATCCTAGTTTTAATACTCACTAGCTGTATGAATTGAGCAGGGACTTAATCCCGCAATGCCTCAGTTTTCTAATCTGGAAACTGAGATGAAAAGAGTATCTATCTCTAAGGCTGATGTGAAATTAAATTAGTCAATGCTTGTAGGACACTTAGGATAGTATACAGGAGACAGTAAACTCTCAGTAAATGTAGACAATTCATCACTTATTATTTCATATCAAGAGTTCAAAGTGTAGAACAGTTTCTGTTCCAACTCTGACTGCCTCTCATATTGAACTCATGTTTTCTGGTCACTATTTTCTTTTCCTGTGAAGAAAGAAAGGCTTTCCACAAACATGGCTTTCCTCAGAAAGAAGAGGAGGAAAGAACCATACCAAGAAGGAAAGTAATATAGTGCGAAGAGAATATGACCCCAGAGAGGGGGAGTTAGGGAACAGCTCAGAAGAAAGTTAACTCAGTTCCCAGGGAGCCTTGGGCCAGCACTATGTCTTTCCGACCTCATTGTCATATTTATCTGGGAGCATCCCTAACCACAGAAGATTGCCAAATCTTATTCAAAGGCAACCTGGTTTAGCCTGGGACAAAACCTTGAAGAAGATAAAGACTTGGGAGCCCCAAGCTTGCATTTTCTGTAACACCTCTCTTTCAGAGAGCCTATTCCATCCCTTAAATTAAGAACTTAGGGTCTTCATAGCTCCACCACTCATTTTTCTATCAAAATCTACTATCAGGAACCAGCCTGGTAACAGCCATTTACACTTTAGCCAAAAGTATTAATTATGCTCAGGATATTTTTGCATTTTAGACAATATCAATAATTATGTATTGAAAGACACTATGCATTGTTAAAAGAATTTGAGGCATTGGAGCTGACACTTGCTTTGTGCGAATCCTAGAGAATGTGCTACTGCCTCAAAGTGCGGGGTTGGGACTGTCCAAGGACAGAGATCAGGTCTGTGTAAGGTTAGCATAGTGCCTGCCTCAGAAAAGCAGCTCAAGAAATGTTTAATGAACTGAATGTTGCTGGATCAGAAAGGGTGGCTGGGGACAGGACGGAGAAAGAGAATTATAAGCTAAGATTTCCTTACATCTCTGGAGTCTTTGACTTGTTCTTGCCGTTAAAGAACTCAGGGAGAGCCCTCCGTTCAATGGCGTGCACGCTGCAAGAGAAGCCAGAGTGGATTCAGGAACAGATGCTGGCGGAGGGATGAGAGCCCCAAAGGGAGGAAAAGCCTGGAAGGGGGGGGGGGGGCACCCAGTTGGAGACTGCAAAAAGCGTTTCTCAGGTGATGCTTGGAAGCACTTCCCCCCAGAGCTGTAAGACTTAAAAAAAAAAAAAACTTCTAAATCTGAAGTGTACCCATCTATTTGGCTGAGGAAGAAATAATTTATTTGGAGGCAGGAGGAGCAACATTGACCCCTGGAGGCTGGGGAAGTGAGGAATCAGCGAGAAGTGGAGTATCAATACCTATTATAGTCAAACCAGGCAGCATAGCTGGGGATGATGATGTGGTGGGTCTGCTCAGTTACGTTGTCCTCGTGCAGGTCTGGATTCTTGGTCTGCTCCCCTTTGTTTCCTGTACTGCTCTCATCCTCGTCCTACGAGTATGGAGGCTGCTGGCCACTCAGCATTCCCATTTTCCCCCTAGCAATCCTCTGCTTCTCCCACACCCCAAGAATGTGGACACTGAAGATGAGGGATGGGAATGAAGAGCTATGAGCCCCAGGGGTCTGAAAAAGTCAGAGTTTTGAACAACAGCTAGAATTAGTCTAGAGTGGGAAAAGTCTGGGCAGTGGAAGGTTCTGGGCTGAATCACAAATCAGAATCTCATAGAGGTAGGGTCTCTCTAAACTAGCTTTACCTTGCCTGTGGTCTCCATGCTTTCATCCTCCTGTTCATCTGAAAGAGAAAGACAGGGAGATGCAAAATCGGAGCCTCCAGAGGGGCTGAAGGGGAAGAATTCTATTGAAAAGGACTGTTAGGCTCAGGAAAAGTTGCCAGCTGAGCCCACTCTCACCCTCGGGCTCCAACTGCCTCTTCTAGGAGGCTCTCCATCTTACCCAGGTCAGTCATGGTGCCTCCTTTGACTGGGGCTGACTCCGAGTCCTTCTTAGTGTTGACTGCCAGAGAGAAAGTTACTTTATCAGACAAATTCTGCCTAAATCAAGCCCCAGCTCTTGAGATTCCACTTCTCTCCAAAAACTTTCTCCATATGATCACATTCATTCCAGGGCTTGAAATTCACTTGTTACTTTTCTTTCTTTTCCAATCAAATATTTGTTTAGCTTTTCCCTATAAAAAAGCACTTTACTTCTCTATTTACATTCATACATCATTTTTTGTCTTTGATAGGCCTTTATCTCTATTGACATGTCTGTAGGCTCTTAATGGACTGAGACTGTGGCTGATCAAATCATTCTGTAGAGAAGCGGTTAGCTCTTAAACATTTTTTAAAGCAGAGGAACACTTTGCTCAGATGAACTCATACATGATGGCTCAAGAGAAAATAAGGATAGAAAACAGAGCTGTTCTAATCCACGAAGTGGAGGGAGCCCAGAACTCATCCTTCTCAGTGGCTCCCACAGCCCCAGCCCTGAAATACACCTTTGGAACCCTTGAGGCTTTTAGCATATGGAATACAGACTGTAAATCAGCATTGAGAAGCAATGATCTCCAAGTGAGGTGATCACATAAGATACAAAAGATGATCCATCAGAATATAGGAAGAGAATATCAGAACTTCTCTTTTTTAATCTTGCTTTTTAAAAAAATTTATTAATTAAAAAAATTAGGAACAAAAAAACAAAAATGTTAACATATCATACCATTCTACATATATAATCAGTAATTCTCAATATCACAGTTGCATATTCATCATTTCTTAGAACATTTGCATCAATTCAGAAAAAATAAAAAAACAGAAAAAGAAATAAAATAACAAAGAAAAAAAAAGATCATACATACTATACCTCTTACCACTTGCTTTCATTTATCACTATTAATCTTGCTTTTTAATCTCATCCTTTAAATTTTTTTGTTTGCATGTCTTATAATGTTCCTAATGTCATGGTATAATAGTACTTGTACATAATTTCTGCTCAAATATATTTTACTTATGGGGATGCATAATGTTTAAAATTTGGGGACTACTGCCAGGTACAAAGCAGGGTCCTCAACTAAGATATGGGTATGAAATCAGAGGATTTTCCATAGTAATGGAAGTAACTTCAATAACCAGCTAAATTAAAGGTAAAGGGCCTTTAGACCTGAAGCTGGACCTAAGAAGTATCCCACTCGGGGAGGGGGTGTTGGCACATTTGCGGCAAGACAGAGAGAGAGTTGGTCCCAGGTACCTATTCTATTCTATACCTGTTTTGGGCAATGTCACCTCTTCTACGTTGGGGACTGGTGAGGGCTCATCCATGTCCTTTGTCAGGTCTTCTTGCTCCTCTTCTCTGTGGCCACGTTTCGACTTGGTGTAAGGTGTTGAGGGGCTGGGAAAAAAAGAGAGTGAAAGAGGACCCAGTCATTCCTGGACAAGTAGTGGCTGGAAATTGAGGGTGAAAAGAAGGAAAGGAGAAAGCATTACAAGGGTGGAGCACAGCATAAAGAGAAACCAATAGCTACAGAGTAATTGGAAGTGGCAAACGCTTTTCATTTGAAGATTAAGCTCGTTCTGAGTTTATTAGCGGCTGGGACTAGACCTAACAGTTGGGCAGCTAAAAAAGACTTCTCACCCACTCTCTCCAGATTCCTGTAGGATCATGGCATCCCCATGTAGGAGCCAGGTGGTTATGGGAAGGGATTTGTCCTTCCTTTCTTCAACATAGTATAGTGAGAAGGGTGAAGATGGGGACAGAAGAGAGGCCAGCATACCCTTTCTTAGCATTTTTCTTCTTAGCTTCTGGGGTAGGTGAAGGAGAGGGGGAACGCTTCCTTTTCTTATAGTTGCCTCCCTTCTTGTCCCGTCGGTCCGAATCTGGGCTGTTCACCTGTAGGTTGGAGAAACAGGACAAATATCAACCAACAATCTCTGGCAAAGTCTTGTCCTGAGTATTATACTAAAGAGGGGAGGAAGAAAAAAGAGGGATCTTTACCTCATCTGTCAATGTCTTGGCTGAAATCTTCTTTCGGCGGGAGACTGAGTTTTTGTCATCATTTACTTCGTAGTCTTCCTCATTCATCCATTCATTGAAGGTATCTGTGTCCAAGATCCACTTTGCATGAACCTAAAGTACAGAGACAGTCTGAGAGGAGCCCAGGGACACAGGAACCTGTGTCAACTTCAAACTAGACTTCTTGGGGAATGGAGTACAAGGAAAGCTTACCTTCCTTGGTTTCTCAGGAGTTGGTGCATCTTCCACAGATGCTTCAATTTCACTGGCTGGGATCCACGTGTCATAACTGTTGTGGGAAATTGAGGGTGAAGTAGAATCAATGGGATGGAATTGTGGGAAAGCAGGGTATAGATCTTTTCCAAGTATGAAAAGTATTGGGTGGCTGAGGTTTTTTTTGGTATGTTTTTTTTCCCCAATTAATATTGGGATTCTTTTCTTTATAAAATAATAAAAGTACATTATAAAACATTTCAATGATAAAGACAAAATTTTCTAGAATCCTATCACTCTAACACAGCTACTCTTGACATTCAGTATATATTTTTTCCCAGGGTTTTTATGTGCAATTTTGTTTTTATGTAGTTGTAACATATCTTATGTTTTGTACTTAGTATATAAATCTACACATTATCCATGTATTTCATAAGCATAATTTTAAAGGCTGCTAATAGTCCACTGAGAAAATACACAAATTTGCTAAAACATTTTCCTGTTAGCCATTTAGATTATTTCTAATATTCACTTATCAAAAATTATACTGGAACAAGCAAATTCACTGCCCTCCCCGTCTACGTGGGACATGACTCCCAGGGGTGTGGACCTTCCTGGCAACATGGGACAGAAATCGTAGAATGAGCTGAGACTCGGCATCAAGGGATTGAGAAAACCTTCTCGACCAAAAGGGGGAAAAGTGAAACGAGAGAAAATAAAGTGTCAATGGCTGACAGATTCCAAACAGAGTTGAGAGGTTATCCTGAAGGTTATTCTTACACATTAAATAGATATCACCTTGTTATCCAAGATGTAATGGAGAGGCTGGCGGGAACTCCCTGAAAATGTAGAGCTGTGTTCTAGTGGCCATGTTTCTTGAAGATGATTGTATAATGATATAGCTTTCACAATGTGACTGTGTGATTGTGAAAACTTTGTGTCTGATGCTCTTTTTATCTACCTTATCAACAGATAAGTAAAACATATGGAATAAAAATAAATAATAGGGGGAACAACTGTTAAAATAAATTTAGACTGAAATGTTAGATCAATGAAAGAGAGGAGTAAGGGGTATGGTATGTATAAATTTTTTTCTGTTTTCTGTTTATTTCTTTTTCTGAATTGATGCAAATGTTCTAAGAAATGATCATGATGATGAATATGCAACTGTGATGACATTGTGAATTACTGATTACAGACCAGAATGATCAAAAGTTAAGAATGTTTGCATTTGTTATATCTTTTTAAAGAATTAAAAAAATAATAAGAAAAAAAATTATACTGGGATAGCCAATTCACACATAAAGCCCTGATCTTTTCAACTGAAGTGTGGGCCACTAAGTACAAACCTCACCCAAGACAGAAGGTTCACATAAAAGGTGGAGGGAGAACAAATTAATTGGCCCATTGAACTCCTTCTTACTTTGCTAAATGTTCTGGGGCTTCTGGGTCTGACTCTTGAACTTAAACTGCCCCAGGCACCCATCCTTACCTGTCAGGATAGTAGCCCCAGTGCAGAAGAACCTGCTTATCTCTCTTCATGACTGGACGTACCCATTCCTCTGCAGATAGAGATAGAAAGGAGAACAGTATAAGCTAAAGGGGTATACAGAAAATAACTCTGAACAAAAACTTTAAGCATTCTCCTATCAAAGCATGGGACCTGGTAACAGGAACTTTAGAGGGTAGAAGGATTCAGGGTTGAAAGGAGAGAGGAATCCAAGCCCTGCAGGTGATCTGGGAAGTCCTCTACCTCCTAGTCCAAGCCTTAGTGGCCAGGGCAACCCAGGCCTCACCTTCTTCTAGGTTCCCTGGGACAGGATACACAACATGGGAGGCATTGTTCTTATCCTCAGTGACGGTTCCCTGGATGGCGCAGGGAAAAACAGGTAAATATGGTCCCCTCTGAGTGGGGGTAAATAAACGAAAGCAAGATTTATCCACAGATCTGGCTTCCTGTTCATAGTTTGCTTAGGATGGTATAAAAGTTAGTTTGTATTCTCTATACACACACCAGCTGAGTGGCAGAGGGAAACAGCTGGGATTGTGCTCATAATGGAGAAAAGTCAAAGAACTGCAGATAATCCTCTGAACAGATAAACTATACATGGGAAATTTCAATTTAAAATCAAATGTATATCCATATCAATGATGTCTGCTTGTTATTATAAAGTTCTGAAGAGCAAGCATTTCATTTATTTAAAATTAAGTGATCTCCAGCTCTGTGAAAGTGGATGCTTCCCACCCCCACCCTCGACCCTAGCCAATGCAGTCTTTAGGACCAGTGATCAAAACCTGTTAAGTCTGGGAAATGGGAGAAACAGGAGGAAAAGAGAGGCTCAGGGCTTTAACTCAATTCTTTCTTGAAGCAGGTAGAGCCACCTCTGAGTTAAAGGTAGAAAACATGGTATTTCAAGGTTCCTGCTTTGTATGGAAAACATCAGGAAAAGAGTCATAGTTTATGAGACCTCTCCTGACCCACCCACTTACCTGGTGTCTCTTGATAATATCCTTTAATTTTCCTAGCAGTTTGGGCTCAATTTCTGGGCACAGAAAAATGTTAGGTCGAGATAAGCAGTTATTCTGTGGGGAGGAGAAACAGATGGGATGACATTATGGAGAAGAGTTGTTTTGGAGTCTCAGTGAAGGAATGGAAATGGATGGGGGAGGTTCGCGACCATTACCTGCACCAATGACTTCTCAATGGTCATGAACATTTCCACGTTGCGGTCCATGCGTGATGGATTCTGGAAATCGTAACGCCGCCTTGCAAAGAGGCAATAATCTAGTGAATGGTATAGCTGAGGTCTGGGGATGAGGTTAGTGTATGTGACTTCTTAATATGGGAAATTAGGAGGTGCTTTTGCTCACAGCTGTTGCCAAAATCACCTGGGATCTGGGATTCACTGATCTCAATTCCTTGAATCACCCTGTGCTTAGTCCAAAAGGATTATGAAAAGCTTGAGAAGGCAACCTAAGAATCCTATTCCCTATACCCACTGATATACACACGTATATACTTGCTCACTCTTGGAGACTATTTTGGTTCTGATTTTTCTGACCTAGTAAATCAGGCCTACTGACCTAGCAAAGCAAGAGACTCACGAGGATTTCTACCTATTTTCTCCCACCCCAGAAAGATTCCAGGGAATCATAAAAGGGGATTCTCTCTAAATTAAACATAAGAAGCATAGAGAAAAGGCATCTCACCATCCCTGGTCACTCTTGAATTTGTAGGCAGCTGCAAGTATATGGCACAGGGAGCCTCCTGCTTTGAAATCTAGGAAACATTTGATCTACAAAATTGAGACAAGAAAGAAGTTTATGAGAGTTATATCTTAAATTCTCATCAGCTAACAATCCTTTCACAAAATTCTATGTTGATCACCCTCTTAAGATGGAATTCTTTAACCCTTGTGCTATTGTATCATGTGGCTTAGAAGAAAGAAGGGAAAGAAACCAAAATTCATAAGGCATCACCTTGTGCCAAGCACTTTCCAGGAGTACCACATTTATCATTACAAAAACTCTAAAAGGTAGGTATTATTATTCCCAACTAGAGATGAAGGCATTAAGACTCAGAAGGGTTAAATGGCTTGTCCAAGATAACAGAGCCACCAAGGGCCAGAGCCAAGATTTGAACACAAGCAAATCCAAATCTCATACCTGTTGCACAAAGTATTACTAAGACAAAAGGAATAATAAATTAGGGACTAGACCAAGCCAATGATGCCCTGACAAGGGGTAGGAATGGTAGTAAATGACCCAAACTTTAAAAAGTATAAAATTTACAAATATACAAAAAAGTAAAATTCCCTCTCCAGTTTGGAGTATGTATACCTTGGTTTTGCACTCACCGGCAGTTTAGTGAGAGGTGCATTGCTGACATGTTTGCCAAAAACTTCTTCCTGAAATTGTAGCAACTGTACCACCAGGCTAGACAGGGACTTGTTGGTGGGTGGTTCAGCTTGTATATACTAGGGAAATGGGAAAAGCAAAGAAAAACAGACCCCAGATAAATGATCTACCACCTCCCATATTTCTCTCCCAGGAGTTCTAGAAGCATCTAGGGCAGAGAAAATAGTGCCTTTCTCCTCGGATGCCTAGTTCTGTAAAGAAAGTAGCAGAAAGAAGGCCCCGATCAACCCTTATCAGGAAGCTGAATTCCTCCTTCCACTAGCCAGATTGCTAGTGTTGGGTGCTGGAGATGTAAGAAACTTCCTACTCTTCCCTCAGCAATACCTTGAAATTACAGGACCCTGTTACAGGACCCTGTTATCTTGACACCTGATCTCCAGTCAGGAACACCAAGGGTTCTAAAATTCTGAAGGTATATGGAGTTCAGGCCAGGGAAGCAATATCTTTGGGGCTCACTATGCAGGCCAACATTGTATTTCTTGGGGGAATTTTGTGGAAGGCCAAGTTTCCCCCTATAATGTAGCTTAATGAGGCACAAGGAAGTGAGGTAGGGTAAGCAGACAGAAAGAATATGCATTTGGCTTCTGCTAGGAAGTGGGTACAAATGTCTTCGTGCTAGCTGTAGGCACTCCTAGATGGGAAGGATCAG
Source organism: Tamandua tetradactyla (assembly GCF_023851605.1). Lineage (NCBI taxonomy): Eukaryota > Metazoa > Chordata > Mammalia > Pilosa > Myrmecophagidae > Tamandua > Tamandua tetradactyla. The sequence continues at coordinate 123,241,510 of NC_135333.1, forward strand.
CTACTACTTTTCCAGTAAGGAACAGTAATGCAACATCTGTCCTTTATGAGGAAACTATATCTGAGATGCAACTCAGGGCCTTCTTAGCCATAGCCATATTAAGCTACCTAGCAACCTAGCCTTCTGTTCTAAGTTAAAAACAAGCCAGAAAGCTAACTTTCTCTTTACCTTTTGACCTCTGTTTCCTCAACCCTAATCACAGAGAAGAGAGCTCATCTCAGTGGGAGGTGTAAGGAGATCAATGAGTGAAAAGGTAAATGACAAGAGCTAAGAGCATGAAAGCTGAACCAGGTCACAGGCTGTCAATCTCCCCAGGGCCAGGGACTAAGCCCAAAGCCTGATCTCTCTTCCAAAAGTCAAAGTAGAAGCCTGGGAACAAGACCCTCACACTGGGGTGAAGATAAGCACAGATCCAGCAGCTGTTTGTCAGAGAGAGATCCTGAGAACAGGGCCAGACTCATAACCAAGATCACAGAGGGAGTCCCCCTAAATCACCCATCACACTTCCACTTCTGACAGGCTGCAAAGTTGGGCAGGAAGAGCTAGGAGGCTGAAAGAAAGCCAGAAAGAGAGCTCTTAACTCTCTTTCTGGGGGGTAGTGAGAAGGAAGAGAGGCAGATCATCTCCAGAGAAAACCCTCTCGTATAGCTGCTCCTGTCACCAGGCTTAAAGACAAAGACACCAGTAAGAGGTTTGGTGGAAAAGACAGGTAAAGCTTCTTGAACCCTTTGTTCACTACCTTATCACCTCCACTTATGGGATGGGGATGGGGAGGGTTAGAGGAATGGAACTCCTCTTAGGTTCTGAACCCCAAAGCCAATGCAATGCAAGACTAGCTTGCAGGGTGACTTCATTATGAAGGTGAGGAATGGTTTAAGAAGGGGCCGCTGCCCAGGAAATCTAATACACTAGTACCCATAGAGGTTTGTTGCCGCTTAGACGGAGGTGGGGGGTGAGGAGCCGGGAGACAGGTGATTTGGGTTGGGGGCCTTTCTCAGGGTGATGAGTAGCTAGGGGCCTGCTCTATGACCATTTACCCTCCCGCTTTCATCATCTCTCTCAACACACACAAAGCACCAGGGAGGCCTCAGCCCTGCTGGTACCTGGCTCCGTGGGGAGCTCTGGCGCGCACTGTGGCGGGCACGTTTGGCCGACCCCGTCCACCCCTAGCTGTCTCTCGGAGAAGCCGGGAAAACGATGGCTTCGGAGAGGATGGGCTGCTGGCATCGGGCCCACCGGGGCAATGGAGAAAAACAAGGGGCAGAGGGGGATGCGGGGGCTGAATTCAGAGGCTGGGGGTGTAAAATGGGCTGGGGCAGGGGCGCAGGGCGCCAGGCGGGGACCGGGAGCGGCCTGGGAACTGCTCAAGGCCGCCGGGCAGGAGCCGGAGGCGGCAGGAGGGTGGGCAAGATCCGGGAAGGGGCTTCGGGGCCACGGCCCCTTTGTCCCGCCCCCAGCACCCCCCACGGGCCTGCCCGCCGGGGCCGCGTACCTTCTTGTAGTTCTTGCCAAGCCAGAGTCGCACGTTGTCGAACTGGGTCACGGTGTCCGCGGCCTCGTAGTACTTCACGTTGGGGCCACCGTCCTTCTTCCGCACCGCCATCTTCTCAGGCTCCGGCCCCGCCGCCGCCGCCGCCCGCCCCGCTCAGCTCAACTCCCGCCTCCTCCGCCCGCCTCCCGCCGCCTCCCGCCGCCGCGGCCGCCGCCTCCCGCCGCCACGGCCGACCCCGGCCCACGTAGCGCCCCCTGCCGGCAGGCCGGGCGCAGAGGCGGCAGATTGGCCCCACGCGTGGACCGACCCCGGTGGCCTTCCCGGCCGCGGCGGCGGTGGCAGCGGCGGCGGTGGCGGCAGCCGGAATCTCCCGGGACACGGCTGTTTCCTGGAGGGGGCGCCCACTCTGCTGAGATCGCTCCTTAACTGACGCTAAGCCCTTTCTCTCCTTTGGCCTCCTCTGCCCGGGGGATGGGGAACCTCTCTATTCTACCTCAAGGGGACGTCCATCGCCCTCAACCCTGGAGCCCCGAGTTTTTCTCATCCTTGCACATCTCTAATTCCACAGAAGCTCAAACGCCTTTTCCCAAAAGGTTTCTTCCTTTCATCCCTCCCCAGCAGCTCTCCCTTTAAACTTTCGAGGATCCCTCACCCTTGACGTCTTGTCCAGGGACCGTCCTCTCACCCTTTAACCCGAGGAGTTCCCTGGCCGCCACCCTGGAGTTCTAGTCCCTTCCCACCAACTGCTTCCTCTTCAGGCCCCGCTATCAAATCCTAAATAGTTTTCGCTCCTTGAGACCCCTCTATGCTAGGCGGGAGACCCTACCTTCCAGAACCATCTTGTCCACCTGACTTTTTTCCTTTGAGGGGCCGAAGAGGAGGTAAGAAGAGGGAGGGCCACAGCAGAGGGGTCGGGTCCTAGCTTCCAGTTGTACTTCTTGCCGGGTCAGAAGTTGAATCCCTTCTGTAAGCGCGCGGGAAAGCGCGATTTTTGGGAGTCACGGTGGCCGAGTGGTTAAGGCGTTGGACTCGAAATCCAATGGGGTTTCCCCGCACAGGTTCGAATCCTGTTCGTGACGGCAGCGGTTTTTGTTTGCTTTACCTTCACAACTCATAAAGGGAGTCCCAATCCCCAAAAGTGACTTTCTTGCACTTCTCTTTCTGTCTCGGAAAGGAAAGCCAAAGGTTTCACCTCTGGATTTTTTTTTTCTTTTTTTTCTTGTGGTGGTGGAGCAGTATGGGGAAGGAAGTCACAGGAAGCTTAATTATGCACAGTTGTATTGGCTGCTAGGCTACACGGCACTTTAAGTCTTATTAACTGTGTTGCCAGCAGAGTGTTCGGCGCAAGTTTCATTCTTGTGAGAGAGGGTAGTAAAGAATTTGAATGAAGAGGGGTGTTTCAATTTTGTTTGAGAATGTGAGTGCTTTTCTCTGTAATGATAGTCAAACCTAGAGTTTCTAGGAAAAGAGGGCACCTCTGTACTTCCATTACTATATTACACTTTGTGGGTTTTATTACACTGACAACCCACGAAACAGGACATTCTCTCACTCAGATGTTCTTGAGGAGATAAACCTCAGGCATCACAGAGCTGGGGTTGGGGGAACCTATTGAAACAAACACTAAAGAGCTGGAGCCAGGGTTTGGGAAGTTAACTGTCTGTCACTTTTTGTGTTCTCCTTAAGTGCCAGGCCCTGTTCTAAATTCTCTTTGTATATTAACCAAGCTAGGACCTATAAGGCTCCTGTCCTCACCTCACCTGGCTCTTCCTATCCTCTAATGTCTGTTGTGGGAAAGAGCTAGGCTGCTTGTTGAGAATGTTTTTGTGTCAGTTCATTCATACCTTTGTTCATGCTGTTTTGTGGATTGCCCTCACCATTGCCCACCTCTTCTCCCATCATCATATCTTTTAAGCCCCTCTCTGCTGTGCCTCATCATTTCACCTGCAACCTATTGGTCTACTACCACCATTCCTGAGTTGTATGCAAGGCATCTCCCTTGACATGCCTCCATAAAATATATAAAAACAAGTCTTACTTATTCTGTCTTCTAAATATGTCTCAAATCTGTCTACTTCCTTCAGGTGTGAGTGCAGGCTGAGCCCACCACATACTACACCAAGGTACTTGGGCTTTCATCAGGAAAGTAGGGTTAATTTAAAACTGCACTAAAGATGGGTACTATAGCCTGAGACCTTAAGCCCCTGATGGCTGCTGTTTGTCTGCCCTTTGTCTTGCATGATCTAGCCTCTTTCACCACTCTTCCATATTCACTATATTTCACTCACTGCCATTCTTTTAACTTCTGCTATAGTATGTGGCCTTGCCTGTACTGTTTTCTGCATGAATTGCTCTTTCTCATTCTCACCTTCCACTCAAATGTTGGTTAAATGTTGGTTAAGCCTCCACTTAAATGTTGGTTCTCGTGGGGAGTCTTCCCTGATCAGATATTGCTGAACATATCCTATGCCTTAACTTTATTATTTGAAGTATAGAACATAAACTCAGGCGCATATAAGCCACAAAATGAAAACAAAAAACAAAAACAATATTTGTTGAATAAATGGATGTTTTTACAGTAATTATGTGTACATGTTTTAATTGTCACTTGGACTGGACTTCTTTAGACTTAGGCTGTCTTTCACAATGCCTTATCTGTAGATGTAATCAAATATGTATTAAATAAATTCATAGAATCTAGTAGGCTCAGTGCTCTGCTTCCTACCAAATACCATTTTGCTCATACTCTTAGACTTAAAAACAAGACCAAAATTGACCAGCAGAGGGCAACCAATAACTGTGTTGTGAAGGGATGGCAGCTCCATGGTTTACAAAATGGAGGATTTGGACTGAGAAGGAGAATGTGGCATACGGGGTTTGGCACTTGGGGACTATCCTGTTCACTCTCAGATGCCTCCCTTGTAACTAACTTTTGAGTGTTACCTCTATCTTCATGAATAATAGATAATTTCCAAAAATTTTACCAAATTTTTACCATCTCCATGGCCCCAGTTCTTTCACCTTTCCCCTGCAAATTCTGTCCTTGTATCTTTGTGTTGCATGATCTGGTCCCCTTTCTCTTGCCACGCTTCTGTATTTACTACATTACATTCACCGGCATTCTTGAGTTCCTGGTACAGTATTTGGCCTTGCTCATCTGCCCTCAACCTTCTATTCCCATCATTTCAACCTCCTAAGGAATTTTCCACAAGCATCCCTCCATAACACCTTCAAATTCTCCTACTCCTCTGGATCAATCCTTCCTGAATTCAGAACAAAATCACACCTTCACTTGACACTGCCAAATCACATTGTTTTCTACTTCCTCTTATTTTGCAAATAAAATGCATACCCTCTGCCTCCAGCTCCACACTATCTTAATACCCTGCCATCTTGTTTCTGCCTCCTGCTTTTAAAAAGACGTTAATAGAAACACTGGCCAAATTCAATAGTCTTTTCTCATTCTTAAACTTTTGCTATGTTTGAAACATTGGTTTCTTTTAAAAATCTTTCCTTGTTTGTTTCTAGAGACATTGTGTTGTCTTTCTCCTACTCAGAACACTGCTTCCCCATCTCTTTTTTTCTCTGTCCTTCTGTGGAAGTCTACTAAAGCTTCATTCTCCTTCCTTTCCCTAAGACAATATCCTAAGCCATCTTTCCACGTGTACAGCCAAACCATGGTCCTGTATCTCTAGTTGCCTATATATCTGCATAGCTGACCAACGGTCACCTAAAACGCAAATTTCTCTTCCTCTCCTAGAATTGCATTCCCAACTTTTCCATTTCTGTTGGCACTATTCTCTCAAGTCTTTCTAGTTTCCAACCTTAAGAATTATCTGCTATTTCTCTTTTTCTGTTCCCATCATTCATCAATTATTGCTCCATTATATAACTTTAATTCATGACTTTGTTACAATGGCTTTCAAGGTGTCCCCGTTTGGTCACTTCTAAACCCACCCTATATGGTTTTAGAATATGATTATTATTCTTTTAGAATATGATTATTCTAAAAGGCTGCTTTCATCACATTATTTCCCTGCCCAAGAACTTCAGCTCCTCCTCTGATCAAACACCAACATACCCTGCCTAAATTATGCATTTTTCTCTACCACTGTAATTAAACTGATTGTCTCAATGTGACAGCCCAGTTCCTGCCTTTCTTCATGAAGTGCCTTCTCTCCCCTCACCTGTATACCAACTAGCAAATGCTACCCTCGAATGATCTTTTTGGCTTTTATTCTTAGCTCTTATAAAAATTTTCATATGACTGATATAAAAGAGCCAATATGGGGGAATCTAATATTCAAAAACTTAATATCATTCCCCTCCAACTTGTTGACTTGTTCCAAATTTTAAGAGCCTTCTGTCGCTGCTGTTTATTCAGTGAAACAAATGACAAAAGGACTTGGGGCTGAAATTATCTCAACCTGTATTTGTTCCAAGGATGCTGTCATTGCACAAAACATTTCTGAACTCTTTTACAGCTAATTTATGAGCCATGTTTAAATGATTCATTACTACAAAATTACTGGGGGGGTAGGGGCAGAAACAACAGTAGCCTACTCTATCATGTGTATCTATTTTCTTGATTGCAGTCCAGATTACTTCTGGAATTCCCCACGGTCCCATCCTTAGCCTTCTTCCCTGTTCTCTCCTTTAGTGTTGGCATTCACTCCTATAATTCCTTCATCATCTCTGGGCAGGCCACTCCCAAATCCACATCTTCAGCCCTAAACTTCTTGATCTTAAGCTCCAGACCCATGTTTCCAATCACTGGCTAATCATTTTTGTGGAAACACCTTTGATTCAGTGTTCTCCATAAGAACTCATGACTTTACCCTCAAAACCTGCTCCTTCTACTCTATTCAGGTTAATGACACCATCTTCTCATCCACATAGAAACCTATGTTTATCTGTGACTCATTTTTTATTGCATGCCCATTGTTATGTTCAGTGGTTTAGAAGCTCAGGCTCTGGAATGATTTTTTGGGTTCAAATCCCAGATCTCATGGTTAGCTATGTGAATTTTGTCCTCTGCCTGTTTCCCACATAGAAAACGTAGGTAAGCATAATAGTGTCTTTCTATAAAAAATTGTTAGGATGACTAAATTCATGTTCAATACTTAGAACAGAGCCTGACTCATAGTAAATGCTCTGTATTGTCCAACATCCCCTTTCCTCACTACCAATATCCAATCCCATTCAGAACTCAGCACCAAGGACTTCACCTAGAAGCCTTCCCTCCAGCATTCCCCCCTCACCCTGTAATTAACCGTTTTCTTCCTCCTTGTCCCATCGTACTCAGCCCATATTTATTAGCAACATACTATTCTGTATTTCCCATTATTTGTTTAAGTGCATGTCACCTACTAAGCCACAAATTCCTTCAAAGTCCCATATTTCAATTATTTGTCTATCTCAAATGCCTAGCACTATAGCTGGCACATGACAGGTGTACTATAAATGCTGGCAGAATGAATCTAATCAGTTACTAAGGCCTATTAAATTTTCTTCCCAGTGTCTCTTGAACTCTCCATCTCAATTCAAACCCTTATCATACTCTCTTGCATGAATTACTGCAAAGCTTACTAACATTGTTGTCACTAATTTCTCTTTCCATTGCCGCCAGAAGTCATTCCACTTCTCAAAAACCTACATGCAGAATGCAAGTCCAAATTCCCTCCCTCATTTAAGGGCTTCTAATAATTGGCCCCAAATTGTTTCTATTTTATCTTCCATTACTTCCTTCAACAAACTCTATGCTCCATATTATACAATTCTCTTCCTTCTTCAAATATCCTTCACCTCCACTTGTTTTTATGGTCTCAAAGTAAAATAGAGGTTGTAAACTGTAGGGCCTAGTTTTTTTTCAGTTTGTTCTGGGGGCGTGTGTGAAGAGGTAACAAGCATTTAAAAAAAATTTGAGCCAACATACAAAAGTTGAGATTGAGCATAAACATAAACATTTAGATTAAACATTTAGCATAAATATTTGGATTCCTTGAGCTGAGAATTAACATCAAGGGATTGAGAGAACCTTCTCGACCAAAAGGGGGAAGAGTGAAATGAGACTAAGTTTCAATGGCTGAGAGATTCCAGACAGACCCGAGAGGTTATCCTGGAGGTTATTTTTACGCATTAAGTAGATATCACCTTGTTATCCAAGATGTAATGGAGAGGCTGGAGGGAATTGCCTGAAAATGTAGAGCTGTATTGCAGTAGCCATGTTTCTTGATGATTGTATAATGATATAGCTTTCACAATGGGACCCTGCGAATGTGAAAACCTTGTGTCTGATGCTCCTTTTATCTACCATATCAACAGAAGAGTAGAACATATGGAATAAGAATAAATAATAGGGGGAACAAACGTTAAAATAAATTTAGTTTGAAATGCTAGTGGTAAATGAAAGCGAGGGGTAAGGGGTATGGTATGTATAATCTTTTTTTTTCTCTGTTATCATTTTCTTTTTCTGTTGTCTTTTTTTCTTTTTCTAAATCAATGCAAATGTTCTAAGAAATGATGAATATGCAACTATGTGATGACATTAAGAATTAGATTATATATGTAGAATGGAATGATAACTTATTGTTTGTTTGTTTGTTGTTAATTTTTTTAAATTAATAATAAAAAAAAAGGGGAAAAATATTTGGATTCCTAGTTTCTTGAAATAGTTATACTGGGCATGTTCTTGTATAGGAACCAACAACCAGGGCTGCACTACCAACTGCCCCCTTCTCTCAGGGGGAGGTATTCATCACCCAGCCAGCTTTTAAAAATCTCTTAACAAAATAATGAAGAGATCACGCTAATGGTGGGACAATGGGACAACAGAATATAAAGAGCACCTCTCCTGTAATGTGTTTTATTCCCAGAAATGTTTAACTTCAATCTTTCGAGACTTTAGACTAACTGTTTATAGTAAAAATACAGGCTAGAGAAACAATCTAAAGGACATGAAGAAGCAGTGAAATCCAAAAGGTCACTCTCCAGGACAACGTGCCCAATCTCTTCAATGTTAGTGTTTTACACACACATAGGTTGTTCCAGGAATCCAGATGAAGAGGGTAAGAGCTAAAGGACATAATATGATGTAATGCATGGTCCTGGACTGGATCCCGGCTTGGACAAAAAGTATCTATAAAGGACCTTTCTTGGGACAATTAGGGAAATACAATCATAGGCTTTGTCTTAGATTGAGGATATGTTGCTAATTTTAAGTGTTTGATATTTTGGAAATGTAGAAAAATGTTCTGATTTTCAAATACATGTACTGAAGTAAAAAACATTCAGCCAATCAACCATCACCACCTCACCAATTCTCTTACCCTTAAAAGCCTGGAATGGATTGATGACCTTTTTCTGTAAAGGGCTAAATAGTAAATATTTTAGGCTTTGCAGGCCATAGTTTTGCTGTAACTACTCAGCTTGGCTGTAAAGCAGCCAAAGACAACGTGTAAACAAATGGGCAGGGCTTTGCTCCAACAAAATTTTTACAAAAGCAGGCTGCGGAACTGTGGGTTATAATTTGTTGAATTCTGATCTAGAAATACAACTTCTGAAGAGCCTTTCCTGACACCCACGAACATCAGTGGCTTCATCATCCCTCGGCTCACATAGTGCTTGCAAATTCACTGAGCACATTTATTTTGCTTACCTATATACTCATATCAATTAGGGAGTATGTTCTTTGAAGGACGTGCCATTTTTGTGCCTAAACCCCCATTCCCACCCTCATGAGTACTTTGCAAAGTAGACATTCAATGAATATTTGTTTCCAAAAACTCAATCTACCCTAAAAGGAAGATTTGGTACCACTCATGACATTAAAAAGAAAGAGCAGAGGTTCTGAAAGTAATTTTAAAGGCGCTTCAGAAAAATATTTTAAGCACTACTGGTAATCACTGCAGTGCATATATTACCTTTTCTACTCTACACTGGAATGGGGTCATCACTATTTTATAACCAGACTTCATGTGTATGAGAGTATAGAGTTTAAGTGGGTACAGGAAAGCCGGTGCCTTTTTTTAACCCACTAGAATAGCTAGAGAACTATTACATTTTTTGTGTTTACATTGGGTGCATGATATATAACAAATTTAAAATATAGTTCTGAAGGAAAAAAGGATTTGCTTTGTCTAATGATAGAAGGTGGCAAAATGCTGACAAAAAGGGTTTATCAAAGTCAGACAACATAGGAGGAACAGCTGTATCAGGTTCCCTGCCTCACATCTGCTTTCTTGAGAGACACTGGTGGCGGGGTGTGTGTGTGTGTGTGTGTGTGTGTAAGCTTCATTACATCCAGTGGAATCCTGGATTTTTTTTTTTTCCTGGGGACAAAGGGAAAAGATACATTAAAGTCTTCTGTAGAATGTGTTCCCAAATTCCAGGAGCACTTAGGAAGGGGCATGGAATTCAGAGTAAAGGCAGGCTCTGGAAAAAACACAATTCAGATCACTGGATAGAGAGTTTTCGAGGCTATATAACAGGAAGAATGTAGGAGGGAAAACAGGGCAAAGCAGATGTGAGATGCACACTATTCCCACACAGACATACTACAACAGAGGTTAGTTCTAGGACAAGGATGGTTTACAAGCAAGAAAGAAATAAAAGGAATTAAGGCAAGAGAAAAGCCAAAGCAGAGGAGAACCTTCACAAGAAAGGGAGGGGTGTTGCATTAAGAATTTAGTTGATTAAAAGGTTTATTATCAGTGCAGTCAACACTATGGAATAGCACAAACAACACAACCAGCAACCTGCAGACACTAGTGCAAAGGGTAGGGAAGCCTTAACTGTGCTTCCTGGCTCCATCTGAGGGTAAGGATGGGAGAGTATGGGTCTTGGTAAGGCAGGCAAGGGCAGAGGGGAGTGGAAGAGATGGAGTAACCAGATTAAGTATAGCAGCGATTTCAAATTCCTGAGCACAATGTCCTGGGGTGGAATGTGTGACTGTTCTTCACTCCCCTCAAGCTCTATCCCTCCACCACAATCCCAGTGGAGCCGTGCCCCAACTATCCAGACCTACAGCAAACTGGTCTGGAATGAAACTCCAATAATAGAAGAAAGTGTTATAGTATGGTGGGGAGGAACTTTCAATCTTTCCCCAACTCCATTTCCACCTGCCTATAAATTAATCACACCCACTATCCTTCCCTTATTCTCCCAGTCACTCTACAGGTCAAGGAATGCCCCCAGTAGCCTGAAATGGAACTGAGTTCTTCGGGGGTATAGGTGAAGCAGAGCAAAGCCTGTACCCAGAAGTGACTAGGGACATAATTTCTATCTCATTTTGCCTAGTGAAGCTAAGAACCTAGCTATATATCTCAAGGAAAAGTGAGAATGGGGTGAGAAATGCCTTCAAAATTACTACTACAAACCCAGAGTTTTAGGATGAGACTCTGGAAGGGGTGAACAAAGTCCTCCAGAGGGCACAGGCATCAATGCTGGATTGTCCCTTTCATCACTGGAGTGCAGGAAGCTTCTCATCTCAGATGGGGTTACTAAGGGTTGGGATAGACATCAGGAAGTTCAGCCCAGGACTCCCTTCGCTCTTCCTATATTAAAGCCAAAGGTTGTGCTGAAAAGGAAAAATATAAAACAGAACCCCCATCCCTGCCCCACCCTATCCAGAGCCCCCACAACAGGAACAGCAAGAGTTTTAAGTTTTGTTGATTTTTTTTTTGTTTTCTTAAAAAAAAAAGTAAATAAATTAAATTGCCACCAATGTGGCTGGGCTGGAAAGTGGGGTAGCCATAACCAGGCCATTCTAAAAAAGTGGAAGGAGGAGGGAAATATAAACAAAGTATAATGGCTAAAGGAAATTATCAAAATCACTTAACTACAATCACAGGGCTGGAGAAGGGTCTGTGGATGTATTACTGCCCATATAAGCAGCAGTGCCTATCTTATTTCAGCAAAAGCCAGAAAACAGCTCCTTGCTGAGCCTATCAGCCCCAATCGGCTAACCCCAACCCCCAACCCTGACATGCCCTCACTGTGAAAGTACAGAAGAGTTCATCTGGAAATTTTCGGCATTCCAACCCACACAACTGCAGGCCCAGTGGGAGCCTGCACCTTTAAGATATGCTGAACAGGGATATTGCTTGACACAAAGGTCCAGTCTTCCCCTAAGGGCCATTGGTGATTGCCAGTTACTATCTGGCTTTACTATTTCTTAGGGTTTTGGTTCTACCCTTTCCATTTCTTCAGGATTTCTGCTCCCCAGAGATATCCTCTAAATGCTGCTCAGAGTCACTAGATCTGCCTGTTCCAAGTCCCTGGTTTTAGATGAGGGAAACAATTAAGAGTTTCCTTACTCGACTCTGATCCTCTGGAGGAAATGGATCTCTTTGTGCTTTCTGAAAATTCCTGGGACCAGGGACCCTAGGCAGGAAAACAGATAGAGGTGGGGACCCTCCTAACCAGACTGAGAATTTACAGACATTTTAGGGGTAGAAATATGGCAAAAGGAGGGAATCTGAGTGTCCCACCTGAAAAGCTTAGCACAGTGCCCCAGGGCCCTTCAGTGCCAGCAGACCCAGATGTGTGGCTCAAGTGTAGGCCATGGTATTTTGGGGTAGGGGAGAGGACGCAGGGCCCAGCTGGTGGAGTGATGAGAGTTTCTGATTTCCATCTCATCCTGGGAGCCGTCGTGATGTCCTATATTTCCTCGACGCCATGAGCAAATATCATGACAAGCCCCGGCTCCTGCACCATGTCATCACCCATATGCTGGTTCTCGCAGGCCATCACAACAACAGCCTGCTTTCCAGGGATGCGCTTGGCCACGTAGTTCTCATAGTAGCGCCGGTTCATCTGTCTTGTCTCTAGTGTGGCCAGACCCTGGGGCCAGCTACGCTCATGGGCATTTTCAATCAGCTCGTTGACAATAGAGGCAGGACAGCCACTCTCCACCAGGGAGCGCTTGATAACGGCCTGGAGCACGGCGTCCGGGGTCGAGATCATCCCTCCCCAGCGAGTCACTCTTGCAGGCTGCAGGGAATTCACCCACCTGTGTGGAGGGGGGATGGGGGGTGAAGGTGGTCATTCCAATTCTTCCCCTTTCTCTGCATTGCTTTTTTCTAATAGGAATGACCACCCACTCTGCACTTGACTTAACCCTATCTTTCCTTCTATTACTTGATTAGAAACTCCAAATTTTCCCCTTAGATGGTCCCATTTGAGCCACTAAGCATTACTCACAGATTAAATTTCATGAGTGTAGGTACCCTTTTGTTTTTCTTTGAAATCCCAGTACTTAGCACACAGTGCCTGGCATGTAATAAAGTGCTCAACAAATGTTTATTGAATGAAGTAATTATTCCTCTGTACTGTGTCCCACTCAGCACTATTTGCCCTGTATATATTGATTCACACTTACAGTTTAAGTTTAGGAACTGTATAAACTCCGAACTGAAAGGGATCTTAAGACTTCGCTTGTTTTTGTTGCATTTTAAATCACTTTCCCAGATTTGCATCCTGTCTTCTCTTCTTTGGACTGTGAGCTACCTGACGACAAGGATGGCATCTTCTATTCCTTTTTCACCCTCCTAGTATTCAATAGCCTTTAATACAGGGTTTTGTACATGGTAGGTACTCTCCTAATTTTGGATAAATTGCAGCCTTGGGTGGGTTCTCCTTTCCATTCCCCCAAATAAATAAAGACCTGAACTGAGGCCCATCCTCTTCTCCTCGGCCCCTGTCCTCCATCCCAACAGCTGAGGAGTGGTGGCCCTAGCCCAGCCCTTGGTGCCCTTCTGCCACTGCCCTGCTCTTCTTCCTTCTGAGTCTCTATGCCAGGATGTGGAGTGAGCAACTCCACGTCCTGAGTGACACTCACTCTAGGATCTCGTTGTATTCAATTGTCTCTTCCAGGTTCTGAAGGTTGGGATTGACACTCCGGATTGCACGCATATATGCCTTTAGCAGCTGGATGTCTCGCTTCTGTTGGAGGGGAGGAGAACCAGGGATGACGGTTAAGGCAGACAGCAATTGAAAGATAAAAGCTTGTCTGAGAATGGGAACATCTGAGAGATCTGGAGAACAACCAGACAGACTGTAAGTGTCAGGAGGACAGGGATATGACTATTTCATTTACAGATATAGCCCCAGTGCTCAGCAAAGTACCTTTACAGAAGATATTTGATACATGGTAGGTGAATGAATGGCATAAAAGAGATGAAGGGATGATAGAAGTGCTCCAATCCAATTCTCTAAGCCACAGGGCAGAATCCACTCACACAGGCTCACAAGCACAAGCATAGGTCTGTGTGCTCAGAGTAAACCACAGGCATGCAGTTATCTGCATATCAGGGACATGTTCTCCTCCATGTTCTCTGAAACTTACCTGCTCTGCCAGCTGGTGTTTGTGTTCGGCTGACGTCTTCTCCAGCTCTGCGATGCGTGTCTGCTGCTGCTGTACCACTGAGCGCAGGTGCTTAATGCAGTTGTGGTTTGGCAGCTCATCTTTGGGCATCTCCAGGCTGCAGCCCAGGGTGGGGAAAGAGGAGGACAGGTGCACTCAATGGGACATATGGGCAAATGGCCAATTCTGTGGTAGAAAATTGCTGAGTGGGCTTTCTCCTATCCTAAATTTCTAACTTCATTTCAGGCCTCCTCTCTCTTATTACTTTCACTTTCTTCTTCTAAGCTCCCGCCTTGCCCCTTTGCTGTCTACTTTCTCTGGTCTCCCCTATACCTACCACACAGCTCTCCTTTCCTCTTACAGATTCTGCCTGTGCACTCATTCCTTCTGAGAAGCTGCAGATTCCCAGTTTCAGCTACTGGCATTTAATCAAATATTTCATACCCCACAGAAAGGAAAAATATGGCAAAAGGAAATATGAGAAGGCTGGAAATTAGAGTAGTCAACCTGACAAGGAGAAGTAGCACTGGACTGAAAGGAAAGGATAAAGTACATCAGTCTTTAGTATTATCACACAGATTGCCGAATTACTTTTATTAAAGTAAAAGCAAAAAGGTCATAGTTGAAAAGCAGCAAGGAGGTGCTTATCTTGGGGGAGGAAGCCAGAGAGGCCAAGGACTCTCCTTGCATAGGAGACCTCCTCAAGTAGTGAGCAGAGGGTCCAGGGGGAATCTCACCCGCAGCCCTGTTCACAGGTTACAGGCCTCTTCGGGTTGTGCTCACAGTCACTGAGGTGAGACATGAGGTTGTCAAGCCGGACAACAGCACTGCAGCCAAACACAGCGTTATCACAGGCAATCTGCAGCTTTGACAACATATTCCGCATGATCCGAGGTACCGGGCGCAGGTGGGCTACCGTCACAACACTACGGTCCACTGGACATGTCTGCTGCTGAGAGAACCACTGGGTGATGCAGGCATTGCAGAAAGCATGCTCACAATGAGGTGCCTAGATAGGAGAGGAGCAGAAAAGGGCACAAGGGAATTAGTAGGAGCTAAGAGCTTGGATATGATAACCTCACAAAGCCAACTCAGCCTCTGAGCAGCTACCAGGACCAGAGTTCTCCGGGGTCACAGCTAGTATAGATCTACTATAGGCAAGGTACTAGGGGAATAGACTTAAGATATTCTCCCTGTGCTCAAAATTACAAATGGGTTGTGAGACAAGATAAACAAGATATTATATAACAGTAAGAGATATAAATAACATTCCAGGACAATAGGAAAAATGACATAAGACAGCAATTATTAATTGCCAAATGGATTGCATACACAGTGTTTGTCATAGAAGTTCAGAAGAGGACGATCTTTTCAGGCTATGTCAATCAGGGCAGGTATTATGGAGAAGACAATTTGATATTTTTTTTTAAACTTTTTTTATTGTATAGTATAACATATACAAAGCAAAGAAATAAAAAAGCAATAGTTTTCAAAGCCCTTTTCAAAAAGTGGTTACAGGATAGATCCCAGAGTTTGTCATGGGCTACCATACGATCCTCTCAGATTTTCCCTTTTAGCTGCTCCAGAATATAGGAGGCTAGAGGGCTTAAATACTTTTTCTTTTTAATTAATTAAAAAAAAATTTTTAAACATAACAACCACAAACATTCTTACCATATGATCATTCCATTGTACATATATAATCAGTAATTCACAATACCATCACATAGTTGTATATTCATCATCATCATCATTTCTTAGAATATTTGCATCAATCCAGAAAAAGAAATAAAAAGAAAACAGAAAAAAGTTCATATATGCCATAGCCCTTACCCCTCCCTTTCACTGATCACTACCATTTCAATCTACTAAATTTATTTTAACATTTGTTCCCCCTATTATTTATTTATTTTAAATCTGTATGTTTTACTCGTCTGTTGAAAAGGTAGATAAAAGAAGTATCAGGCACAAGGTTTTCACAATCATACAGTTATACTGCGAAAGCTATATCATTATACAATCATCTTCAAGAAACATGGCTACAGGAATGCAGCTCTACATTTTCAGGCAGTTCCCTCCAGCCTCTCCATTAGACCTTAACTAAAAAGGTGATATCTATTTAATGTGTAAGAATAACCTCCAGGATAACCTCTCAACTCTGTTTGGAATCTCTCAGCCATTGACACTTTATTTTGTCTCATTTCGCTCTTTCCCCTTTTAGTCAAGAAGGTTTTCTCAATCCCTTGATGTTGAGTCCCAGCTCATTCTAGGATTTCTGTCCATGTTGCCAGGAAGGTCCACTCCCCTGGCATGTCATGTCCCACGTACAGAGGGGAAGGGCAGTGAGTTTGCTTGTCGTGTTGGCTGAGAGAGAAAGGCCACATCTGAGCAACAGAAGAGGTCCTCTTGGGGGTGACTATTAGGCCTGATTTTAAGTAGGCTTAGCCTATCCTTTGCGGGGTTAAGTTTCATATGAACAGATCCCAAGATTGGGGGCTCAGCCTATTGCTTTGGCTGTCCCCACTGCTTGTTAGAATTTGATATAGGTTTTAAAGGCTGATTTAGACTACAGATGTGTGTCTGTATGTGTGTGGGGGGGGAAGGTAGAGATTTATTGGCAAAAGTTCAAAGCAAGAAAGCAAAAAATACTTTTTTAAAACCCAGGGCTCTGTTGAGAGGTGAGAGTCCTCTCTTTGTGTAAGCCCAAATTCTTATTTTATGAGAACTGACGTTTTTCCCAAAATCACATTCTTTTTGGTTCCATACAGCTCATACTTCACCCCATTTCCCTGATAACTCAGATAACTTCTAAAGTTAATCCCTCAAAGTGAGAAGATCCTTGGGTTTATGGAGACACCATCTAGCATATAGCACGGGGCACAGTAGATGTAGATGTTGATGAATGAATGACTGGAGTGCCTACTATGTCCCAAACACTTTACTAGGCATTTGGGCTGAAAAGAGAGAGGACACTTTCTGCCCTCAAGATGTTCACAGACACCAAAGACTGAAACCTAGGAAGGCTAAGGAAAGAAGTCATCCTCAAGATCACTAATCCAACTCAACTGTCAGTAGTTTTTTATTTTTTACTCAAAGACATATTTGCTTCTTTTCAAAGTCCTATGACCCTTCTTCCAAAAACATCCTAAATTTGTCTGCTTTTCTCCATCTCTATTGCCACTAACCGAATTCAAGCTCAAGCACCTAGCAAAACGTTTGGGACACAGCTGGCACTCCAGCCATCATTCATCAACATCTACTAAACATAGTCCCACTACTTCTCTCTCATGCCCTTATTCTACACTTTACATTCAGGAGCCAGAGTGATCATTTATTTAAAACTGCAAACCATTCATACTACTTTCCTGTTAAAAATTTACAATGGCTTCCCATTATACTTATAACAAATCCAAACTCTCATATTAGGACCTATAAAATTTCACTTGAGATGACCCCTGTATGTCTGACCTCACCTCAATCACTGTACCCAATACTTTCTGGCCATCTTGGTTTATCTTTCTATTCCTTGACCATACCCTAACTTGTTTCTGCCTCAGGACCTTTGCTTTTGCTGTTCTCTTTTCCCTTAAATGCCCTTCCTCTAGATCTTAGGATGAATGACCTCTTATCATTGGTCTCAGCTCAGCTGTTGCTTCTTTGAAGACTTCCCTATCTAAACCTGCAGATTTGTACAGAATTGGCTAACTTTTGTATAAGAAAGGTGAGCAAAAAAAAAAAAATAATAATAATAATATATATATGTGTACACACACATATATATATTCAAATTTACTTGTATTGCCTAAATATGCCCTGGAAGGATAGCCAATAAACTGAAAAAAAAAAAAAAAAAAGAAGTTAACTATTGGGGGTGGGAGAGATTAGGTGGAGAAGAATAAGTATAGAAGTGAGAGTTCTCACTATATACCTTTTTATAGGGTTTTTACTTATGAACCATGTGAAAGTATTACCTATTCAATAAATAAAATAAATATGACATGGGGAACTCGGCCTCCCTAGCAGGGACCTGCTACCTTTGGAACCTGGCCTCAATAGCTTTCCCTGTTCCTCAGAAGGTAAATTTGGAGGTTGGGAAGGGGCAGGGAAGCAGAGAATAGTCTGATTTAGACAGTCACTGATAGCTACTGATCCTTTCACACATGACTCACCTCAAATGACAGTGCTAGAAAACAGAAACTGTCCCGATAGGGTGAAGAGGGAACCTGACATACCCCATGACCTCTTGACACTGCCAGAATAGCTTCTTCTACATCTGCCTTCTAATGGCAGCAAGCTGCAAAGGCCTAGACAGGGGATAGGTCTAGGGCTGGTTGACATTGGAATGTAGTCTAATTTTTATTCAGCTCAGGCATCTGTGCTCCTTTAGTTGGCTGGAAGCTGGGAGAGTAAGAATAAATTCAAAGAATCAAGGGAAGCCCCTGGGAGTTATAGAACCAGTGGATAGGAGGAAGGGCCATGAGGCCTCATTGACTGGTGTCCTGGTTTGGAAAATGGGATTATCTCTAGCTGACCAGGAGTGGCAGCGGATTAATTGGTATTTACAGAGTGAGGGCAATAAGGGCCTTGAAGGATGATGTACCATGAATACAACTGTTAAGAATTCAATTCACTGTACTTGCCAGGTAATCATGAGCTGCTCCTCATACTTGCCCCAGGAAAATAGAGTTGACTGGTCTGGCAAGGCTGGTAAATAAATGACCATTTGAAGATGGCAGCTTTCATATAAAAATTCAGAGTGCATGTCTGTATCAAAAATTGGCCTTTTCAAAAGACCTCCAAGAGGAAAACAGTACAGTATATACAGTTCACTATTTTCTATTTGTTAGATAGGCAGGCAGAAGAGGCGTGCAGGGAGACTGGCTGATTACATCATGAAAATGCAGAGAGAACTTACCAAGGGCGTCCAGAAGTTCAACAGTACACAGGGAGACAGAATCTAGTCAGAGTCCCTGGAGAGAAAAGGACGCTACCGAGCTACTCTCAAAAGACGGAAACATATGGCTGACAATGTTTTTTTTTTTTTTACAGCTGAAAAATCTCAGAGCACCTTAGAAGACACCATTGGATTTGTGTGGTGTCCATCCAGACAGACCCTGGAAGAAGGCAATACTCTTCTTATAGCCACTGTTCCTCTGTACCAGATCTTTATAAGGAAGGGGAGGAGAGAAAAAGATAGGGAGCCAGAACACAGTCTTCCCCATCAGTCCCATGCTATGGGCTTTAGTTTTCCCATGAATATTTTCTACCAGCTCCACAACCATCTGTTGCCTCACCAAACCAGCCATCAGACCCACTCACCTGTACTGGCTCCTCCAAGACTCCACTGCAAATAGGGCAGATAAGGTCTTCATCAACATCCCCCTGGAAACGAGTTACATCATACCCCATGTCTCATCACTGAAACCTAGGTCCTGGAAAGGAGAAGATAGGAAAAAGAAGCCAATTTAAAAGAAGTCTACAGATATGTGGCCAACATGAACTCAATGCCATGATCCATTCATTTTTCAATAAATGTTTATTGAGAACCTACTATATGCCAGATATTTGGGAAAGAAAAAAAAGGTGACCCAAGAAACTTAATTCTAATGTGGGAAAACATTAATCATACACTTAAGATATGAAGTGATAAATGCTTTGATAAAGCAAGCACAGGAAGAGAATAATAAATGTGGGCGTGTAACCCGGCTGGCTGAAAGGAGTGTGTGCTTTTAAAAATAGGTGACACCAGAGCTGAGTCCTGCAGGACAATCAAGAGTTAGTGTTTGGGGGAGGAAGCATTAGGGTTTTAGGTACATAAAACAGTATATTCAAAAGCCCAGAAGTATAGCTCATATGAACTATCCAGACTCCTGGGGTCCAGGGTGGGAATGAAGTCTTGTAGTTCTGTGTAGGTTGGTGTAATGCTGGGATACATCTCAGACTATGGTGGGTTGATAATTGGGAGATGTTGATGGAGTCCCTTGAGGGTCCAAAGGGGTGGGGGATATATATATAAATATATGGAACCATTGAACTTTCTCATCTGGAAAACCTTGGGTACCCCCTCAACCACTGTGACTCCCAGGAAAATGGGGCAGGCCCTTGACTGAGGCTTGCTCTTATGAAACTTGTTTCTATAGGGGAAAAGCTAAGACTGCCCATAGCGAGGCCTAGAAGTTGCTTCCAGAAAACCTCTTTGTTGCTCAGATGTGGCCTCTCTCTCTAGGACCAACTCTGTAAGGATATGACATTCAGGAGTGAAGGTATCCCTGGAGGCATAGGGCATAGTTCCCGGGATGAGTCTGGTCCTGGCACTGTGGGATCAAAGACGCCTTCTGGACCAAGGGGAGGAAAAGAGGCATAGTAAAATAAGGCATCAGTGGCCAAGAGAGTTCAAATGGAATTGAGAGGCTATTCTGGAGGCTACTGTTACACAAGCTTCAGTTAGAAAGTGCTGATTACCATGGTTTGCTAAACCCCAACATCACTCCTGCTGACTCTTGAGAACACCTAGGGCTCAAACTGAGATCCTATAAACGTTTCATGCTCTAATTTGCTCTCCTGGACCCTATAATTCCCAGAGGGTTCCTAGGTCAGATAAATCCTGAAACCCAGAGGGAACAGCCATTCCGAAATTATCAATTAATTATATCCCCCTATTCTTTAGTGCTGACACCCTTTCTCAACATGAAAAAGTCAGAGTGGGCATTGCCCAAAGATCCCTATAGATTGGGAGAAGGATCAAAGGAGAAGGAGGAGTTATAACAGAGAGAACAGGATTTGGCAAATGAGCCAAATTTTAATCACTATTAATACTCCTTCTACTTGTTTATGTAGTGGAGTGGCTGAGCCTACCTATAATTATGCCTGGGAGTTGCTTCCAGAGGACCTCTTTTGTTGCTCAGATGTGGCTACACTCTCTTTCTACACCCAGCTCTGCAGGTAGAATCACTGCCCTCCTCCCTACAAGGGTTATGATATCCAGGGCTGAAAGTCTCCCTGGCAACGTGGGATATGACTCCCAGGGATGGGCCTGGTCCTGGCACTATGCCTTCCTGACCAAAAGGGAGGGAAATTTTAATGGAATAGGGTATCAGTGGCTGAGAGAGTTTGGATGGACTTGGGAGGCTATTCTGGAGGATACTCGTGCATAGGCTTCAGCTAGATATTGATATTTGCCATGGTTTGCCAAACCCCAACCAAAACCATGCCTGCCAACCCCGGTGAGCACTTAGGGTTCTGTGTGAGATTCTACAAAGGTTCCATGCACTATGATTATTTTCTAGAAATTTACAACCTCTGGATGGGTTCCTGGGCTGGATGAGTCCTGAGGCCCAGGGAGGCTAGTCTCTCCAGATTATCAAGTAGTTCCATCCCCCTATCCCATATTATTGACAGCCCTTTCCAACATGAAAAAGTTGGAATGTGCAGGGCCCAGATACCCCTGAAGATTGGGAGAAGCAGCACAGGAGAAGGTAAAGTTATAACAGAAGACAGGATTTGACGAATGAGTATTACTGCTGAATCATTATATTGATATTTCTTTTAGTCTCCAGTGTCTCGGAGCAGCTAGAAGGAAAAAACTAAAATTGCAGAACTGTAACCCATACCAAACTCTGAAATCTGTTCTATAACTAATTGTTGCAGTTTGCTTTGAAATTTAGTGCTTTTTTGTATATGTTATTATTCATAAAATGTTTAGGAGCAGCTAGAAGGAGAAATCTGAGATGGTGGAATAGTAGCCCATGACAAACTCTGGGATCTGTTCTGTAACTACCTGTTGAAGAGTACTTTGAAAATTATTGCTTTTTTCTTTCTTTGCTTTATATATATATCTTTTAGAATTAAAAAAAAATTTTTTAAAGCCCAGAAGTAAGAGGGCATGTGATGGGTTTGGGGAACTGTTAAGTGGTTCAGAAAAAAGGCTTACCTGAAGGGTACACGGGAAGAAGGCTGCAGAGGCAAGCAAGGGCCAGGCCATGATTTTTTAATTTTATTTTAATGACGGTTAGTGACAAGGTTTTTACAATCATAGGGGCAGAAGATAAAAGCTATACAATCATTATCAGAAATCCAGGCAGCTGGATTATAATTCAGAGATTTCAGGTATTTCCCTCTGTTTACTCCAATATACCAGAAAGCAGAAAGGAAAAACTATATAATGATTTAGGAATCAAAATCATCCCTTACATCCTGATTTCTCAGTTAAAACTGTGCCCCAGCTCATCTGTTTCTAGTAGGAGTTTATTTTCTATTTCATTCATCTGCAGTCCATGAAATCTTTTGTAAGGAGCTTGGACTTTTCCTTAAGGCTTTGGGAAGCCACTGAAATAATTAAAAGGAAGTGATATGATTTAAAAAAGAAAAAAGGAGTTCTCTTTTAGAATCACTCTGTCCACAAGGCAGAGTTTGGAGACAAAGAACATCTGGGCAGAGAGAGATGGTGAGAGTCTGAACTTAGGTGATGGCTATGGGGATAAAGAAGAAGAGCTATTCAGAGATCAAGGATTCAATGAACAGTGATGCTGCCATGCCTCTCCTTTGGGCATTCAAGGGTCAAACCCAAAAAAGAGGTTGGTGAACAATGATTGAAACTGCCCTGTGTACGTCCAACTCGCGGGCAGATTGGATAAAAAAACAGGCATCAAATCCACAGATTCGACAAAAACAGGCACCAAATCCACAGATTCGACATCAACATATGATGTCCTGGGGAAAAAATGAGCTCAGTCAATCAGATGTTTCTCAGGAATTTAGAATCAGGCTGTCCATCGCTTCTCAGCCTTATGGTTAAGATCAAGTGTAGAACCATGCTGTCCAGTTAGGAGACAGAAATTTAAAAGGGGCCAGGGAAGAGAGGGACAAGGTGCGGAAAAGTCTTGATAGGTCACATGTAATGGTTAAAGATTGAAAGCTTCTCCCTAGCAGGAAAAAGTCAAGGATGCCTACTTTCACCTCTGCTATTCAAAACTGTACTGGGAGTTCCAGTCAGAGCAATTAGGCAAGAAAATGAAATAAAAGCACCCAAATTGGAAAAGAAGAAGTAAAACTATTCACAAATGACAAGATCCTATATACAGAATCTACAAGACAGCTTAGAGCTAATTAACAAATTCAGCAAAGTTGCAGGGTACAAAAGCCAACACACAAAAATCAGTTGTGACAACTGCTCTAATTAAAAATAAAAACTAGTTGTCTTGCTATACATTAGCAATGAACAGTCCAAAAAGGAAATCAAGAAAAAAGCAATTCCACTTACAATCAGCTTTATTTCTGAACTCTAAACTCTATTCCATTGGTTTATTTGTCTGTCCTCATGTCAGTTTTGATTACTGTAGCTTTGTAGTAAGTTTTTTTTTTTTTTTCGCATGGGCAGGAACAAGGAATCGAACCCATGTCTCTGGCATGGCAGGCAAGAACTCTGCCTGCTGAGCCACCATGGTCCACCCTGTAATAAGTTTTTAAATTGGGAAGTGTAGGTCCTTCAATTTTTATTTTTCAAGATTGTTTTAGCTGTCTGGGGCCTCTTGCCATGCCCTATGAATTTGATAATTGGCTTTTCCATTTGCTAAAAATGCTGCTGAAATTTTGATAGGGATTACATTGAATCTGTAAATCGCTTTAGGTAATACTGACATATTAACAATATTAGGTCTTCCAAAACACAGGATGTCATTCCATTTATTTAGGTCTTCAAGTTCTGGTCAAATGTGGCCAAAATATGGCCAACTGATCTTTAACAAGGGAACCAAGTCTACTCCGTGTAGAAAAAAATAAGTCCTTTCAACAAATGGTGCTGTGAAAACCAGATATCCACTTGCAAAAATATGAAGATGAACTGTTCTCTTATACCATATGCAAAAATTAACTCAAAATGGGTCCAGGACCTAAATAAAAGATCTAAAACTATACAACTCTTAAGAGGAAAACTAGAGAAAACCTTTAGGATCTTGTATTAGGCAACAGATTTTTAGTTATGACCCAAAAAGGAAAACTAGATAAATGGGACTTCATCAAAATGAAAAACTTTTGTGCATCAAAGGACACTATCAAGGAAGTGAAAAGATAACCAACAGAAAGGGAGAAAATGTTTGGAAACCACGTATTGATAAAGGTTTAATATCCAGAACATCTAAAGAACTCCTACAATACAACCAACCAAAAAAAGATAAACAACCAGATTAAAAAGGAGACATTTCTCCAAAGAAGATAAACAAATGGTCAATAAGCATATGAAAAGATGCACAACATCATAAGCCATTAGGGAAATACAAATCAAAGCCATTATAAAATACCATCTTACACCAACTAAGATGGCTATTACTTTAAAAAATGAAAAATAAGTGTTGGCAAGGATGCAAAGAAAAAGGAACTAATGTTGATGGAAATGTAAGATGGTACAGCCACTATGGAAAACAGTTTAGCAGCTCCTAAGAAAGTCTTGTCTTCAGCAGCAGGGAAGGAGCTGCCACCACATCCACATATCTGCAATGGACGGTCATATGAAACTGCTCCAGTGTTTTGATCAAGAGGGATAAGCAGACAGACAACCCAAGCCCAACACAGTGTAGGCCCGCATCTCCTTCCACAACACACTGATTCATGGAAAGAAAGTGGGTATCTCCTATGTGTGGATTACCCTCAGCAGCATCCAGTATATGATCGGCAAGAACAAGTACCACCCAGATTTGCACATGGCTGTTATGATGGTAAGAGGAAGTGAGCCCACCCACCAAGAACTCCTGAGCACTCTGTCTGGCCCCAAAGGAATAAAGATGTCAGTTGACTTAAAAAAAGTTAAACATAGAATTACCATATGACTCAGCAATTCCACTTCTAGATTCATACAGCAAAGAATTGAAAATAGGAACTTGAATAGATATTTGAACACTAATGTTCATGGTGTTATTATTCACAACAGTCAAAAGATGGAAGCAACCCAAGTGTCCATCAATAAATGAACAGATAAATAAAACATGGCATATACTTACAATGGCATATTCAGTTATAAAAAAGAATAAAGATTCTCCCTATGTGGGACATGACATTCAGGGTTAAAGTTTCCCTGACAATGTGGGACATGACTCCCAGGGATGAGCCTGGCCCTGGTACCATGGGATTAACAATGCCTTCTGGACCAAAAGACGGAAAAGAACTGTGACAAAAGAAATCAGTGGCTAAGAAAGTTCAAACAGAGTAGAGAAGTTATGCTGGAGGCTACTCTTATACAAGTTTCAGTTAGATATTGCTAATTGTCCCCGTTTGCCAACCCCCAACCAACATCATTCCTGTTAACCCTAAAGAACCCCTGGGGTTCTAACTGAGACAAAAGTTTCAAGTACTAAGTTCATTTTCCTGAAACCTAAAACCTCCAGAGGGTTCCTAGGTCAGATAAGTCCTGAAACCCAGAGAGGACAGCCTCTCCAAGAATATCAACTAATTCCATCCCCTATCCTATATTGTTGACACCCCTTTTCAACATGAAAAAGTTAGAACTGGCATAGCCCAAAGATCCCTAAAGACTGGGAGAAGGATCAAAGGAGAAGGAGGAATTATAACAGAGAAGACAGGATTAAACAAATGAGTATGACTGTTGAATCTCTATATTGATATTTCTTTTAGCTCGTGTTTTAGAGCAGCTAGAAGGAAAAAACTGAAATTGTGAAATAGTAACCCATACTAAACTTTGAAATCTCCTCTGTAACTACCTGTTAAAATGTACTTTGAAAATTATTTTTTCTTTTTTGTATATGTATTAATTTCACAATAAAAATGTTAAAATATTTTTTTAATAAAGGAATGAAGTTCTGATACATGCTACAACTTAGATAAACCTTGAAGACATCATGCTGAGTGAAATTAGCCAGGAACAAAAAGACAAACATTATATGACTCCATTTATGTGAAATAACTAAAATATGCAAATCCATAGAAACAAAAGTAGACTGCAGGTTACCAGGGGCTGTGGTGATGGTGGGGGTGGGAATAGGGAGTTATTGGTTAATAGGTTTTTGTTCGTGATGGTGACAAAGTTTTGGTAATGGATGGAGGTGATGGTGGCATAATATTGTGAATGAGATTGATATCACTGAATTGTACATATATGTGTTAGAGTCAGTTGTCAACTTGGCCAGGTGAGCATACCTAGTCTGGTTGCTGTGGACATAAGCCAATGGTACGTGAACCTCATTCGTTGCTAATTACATCTGCAGTCGGTTAGGAGGTGTGTCTGCTACAATGAGTGACCTTTGACTTAATTGGCTGGAAGCTTAAATGAGAGAATGTAAAGTAGCATAGCCTAAGCAGCTCGGCATTCCTCATCTCAGCACTTGCAGCTCAGCCCAGGCCTTTGGAGATGGAGAAAGAAGTCACCCCGGGGAAAGTTGTTGGAACCCAGGGGCCTGGAGAGAAGGCCAGCAAAGACCATCCTGTGCCTTCCACGTAAGAAGGAGCCTCAGTGGAAAGTTAGCTAGCTGCCTTTCCTCTGAAGAACTAACAAAATAAATCCCTTTTTATTAAAAGCCAATCCGTCTCTGGTGTGTTGCATTCTGGCAGCTAGCAAACTAGAACAATATATAAGTGGTTAAAATGGAAAATTTTGTATTGTATATACATTACTGAAATAAAATGAAGTAACAAAAACCTGACCGGGTTCACATCCCCACTTTCACTAATTATTAATTATGTGACCTTAATGAGGCTACAAAACCTTCCTAAAACTAAGCTGATACTTTTTTTAATAGGTATTTAATAGAAATTACCCTCACAGAGTAGTCCTCAAGGAGATAATGCATGTAAAACATCTAGCAAGGTGTCTGCTGGTACATAGCAGGCATTCAATACATGGCAGTTACTATTATCTATGTATAGACCTAATTTCCATTATTAGGTTAAAAGCTCCTTAAGGGCAGGAACTCATGTTCATTTCTATATCCACTGTAGCACCAAGCACCGTTCCTTAAGTATACATTACAAATCAAGACAATATTTGGTGTGTTTAAATGTTGCTTTAACCAGGAGCTTCCCAACAGCCAGAGTATAGTGGTCATCTAAAATTTTGCCTGCCTATATATTTTTTGTCAATAGCACCACAGTTTTCCTTTGGGAATCATATCTCAGTTCCTCAGTGGTCAAGTGATCCAACCCAAGGTAGAGATTTCTGCTCTAACTCCCGTGGGGAGCTCTTCCCTCTGGGGGTTGCATAATTGGTAGAAAGTATACCCAGAGTGGTTGGTGACCATTTTAGGCATTAATGAGGAAAGGTTGCTTATAGAATGAAGCTAACAAAGAAGAAAGCAGAGCTGAGAGATTGAGTTCAAATGAAATCACTTGAGGTCCTGGATTCAGCCATGCCTAAATCCACAGTCACCTTTTGAATCTCTGTTACAAGAGCCGATAAAGTTCCTGTTACGTTTATGTTTAAGCTGAGTTTCTGTCTCTTCGAACTGATAAAAATTCCGCTTAATACACAAAGCGAATGGATTTAAGAAATTGCAAGGCTCCCTTTGCAAACATCTCTTTCTTTACTCATTTTATGTAGGAACAATGACACTACCTGTGACACTGATACAATGACACTGACCTCCATTATCACTATTTCTAAATGGACTTGTCCTTTCTTTTCTAAGGCCCAAAGTTTAGGGCCTTGAGCTTATTATGAATTCCTCTGAAATTGTCACTCTAAACCACCTTGACCTGGTTGTTTCCTATAGCATGGGGTGTGGACAGGGTCATGTACCACATATCTGTCTCCCTTCAGATCTCTGACCTTCTGTTCTGAGTCCAGCAGCATAGAAAAAAATAGAAGCAAAGAACAGATTTCCCTTGAATAATCTATAAAATCTGATGGATTATGGTGAGTAGGTAAACAATGATACTAAAGATATAACAAAGTGATATGCAAAACCTAGAAAAACCCTTTATGATTTCCCTTGTTGTGGCTCACTGAACTAAAAAGGGAGCATGGTGAAGGGAGAGTAAGATTAGTCCATAGTGCCACCATCCTTACATGTATTAGATCAGAGCTATAGTAAGGGTGGAAGGTAGATTAGCATTGTCCATCCACCAGCTACATTCTAAGAATTAAACACTTTCTCTATCTACATGGCTCCAGTGATTACACCAAGTGGGGCCAGTGAATCCTATCCCTGAGAATCTGAGCTTGGCACCAAGAAGACTGACTTGGTCTTTGTGCTGGTTTGAAAGGATGTATGCCCCCTAGAAAAGCCATGTTTTAATCAAAATCCCATTTCATAAAGGTAGAATAATCCCTATTCAATACTGTATGTTTGAAACTGTAATCAGATCATCTCCCTGGATGATGTGATTTAGTTAAGAGTGGTTGTTAAACTGGATTAGGTGACGACATGTCTCCACCCATTTGGGTGGGTCTTGATTGGTTTACTGGAGTCCTATAAAAGAGGAAACATTTTGGAGAATAGGAGATTCGGAGAGAGCAGAGAATGCTGCAGCACTGCGAAGCAGAGTCCATGAGCCAGCGACCTTTGGAGATGAGGAAGGAAAATGCCTCCAGGGAAGCTTCATGACACCAGGAGCCAGGGGAGAAGAAGCTAGCAGATGACGCCGTGTTCGTCATGTGTCCTTCCAGATGAGAGAGGAACCCTGACTGTGTCCACCACGTGCCTTTCCAAATGAGAGAGAAACTCTGACTGTGCTTGCCAGGTGCCCTTCCAGCTAAGAGAGAAACCGTGAACTTCATTGGCCTTCTTGAACCAAGGTATCTTTCCCTGGATGACTTTGATTGGACATTTCTATAGACTTATAATTGGGACATTTTCTTGGCCTTAGTACTATAAACTAGCAACTCATTAAATTCCCCTTTTTAAAAGCCATTCCATTTATGGTATATTGCATTCCAGCAGCTAGCAAACTAGAACAGTCTTTCTTTGGCAGCCATGAACACTGAAGAACAAGAGAGATCAGGTCCTCAGAGGGAAATAAAAGATTGAAGCAGACACAGTGAGAGGGGCACAGATAAGAGCTGTAAAGAATCCTGCAGTTTTAGAGTCCCTGGTTCCTTCATAAGGCCCAGATGCCTTCCTCTCTTTGGGTTCTGTAAGATACCCCAGTATTGTCTTTTTGCTTAAGCTATATTAAGCTGGGTTTATGTTCCTTATACCCAAGAGTCCTGGCTCATACAAAAGCAAAGGAATAGCATTCTAGCATCACCTCAAAAGTCTGGAGAGTTAAGGAAAAATTAAGAGAAATGTTTCTTTTCTTTAATCCTAAAACCTGGTTTAAAAATGTTTAGCCAAAATCTTACTATGAAACAATCTACATGTATTCATTCAACATGTACTAGTACCATCTATATGGCCATATGCCTAATAAAACTAGTCCCTGTGAGATAAGTGATGAGGAGGCATTCACAAGTTACTACAGGAAAACAAAAGAGAGGGCTCCAAATCAGACCTGGGGTGCCCAGAAAGACTTCTCAGAAATGGTTCTCAAGATATGTTTAGGAAGGTTTCTCAATGTCAGCACTACAGACATATCAGGCCAGAAAAAATGTTTTCCTTTAGGGGCTGGCCTATGCACGGTACAATGTTTAGTAGTATCTCTAAACTCTACCCACTAGATGCCAGTAGCATCCCCTCCCCACCCTTAACAATCAAAAATGCCTCCTGGCACCGGCAAATGTCCTCTGCTGGGGCAAAATCGCCCCTGGTTGAGAACCACTGGGTTGGAAAGACAAAAGCATATAAAACATCATGAAACCTTCCAGGTCAAGATGGCGGCTTAACAATGTGCGCATTTTAGTTCGTCCTCCAGAACAACTACTAAATAACCAAAAACAGTACAGAACAGCTCCTGGGGCCACGTCAGTGACGAGACACAAAGCACACCCAAGTCTGGACCAGCTGGACCGGCTGCAAGCACCACCCAAAACTGTGAGTTCCCAAAGCTACGGCAGCGGGTGCCCTTCCCTCAGAGGCCACTTCCCAGAGGGGAAAGGAAAGGACTTTAAGCAGCAGGGACTGGGCACAATCAAACGCCAATTGCGGAACTAATTAACAAATTCTGACTACTAAAAATAGGCCCCCAGCTTAGGTGAACCTGATCAAAGCAGAGGTTGCTCATTTTTGCCCCAGCACCAAGGGGGCAGGACTGACAGAAAAAGGGGTAAAAAAAAAAAAAAAAAGAAGGAAACAGAGGTTTTTGTGGCTGTGTATCTACAAAGGCTTGACTGCCTCTGGATACAGCGGCAGAACTTTTCAGGCTGCAACTGCCCCAGGTATAGGCAGAAGTGAGCTCTTTAGGGGGCTTATCTGGAGCCTGTGCCTTCCCCAGGGGAGGGGTGAAGCCCCACCCAGGTGGAATCCCTCCATCAAGGAATTCAGACACCAGGGCTTGGTAATTTGAAGCCATTAAAACCAGCCTACAACCTCTCCTCTGTCTCCACCACACCCCCAGCAGGGAGAGTCTGCCAAAGTTAAAGGTACCACATCATCTTATGCTGGTGGGACCTGCAGTCAGACAAGCGCCACACACAGGGCAGGATAAGAAAAACAGAGTCCAGAGACTTAACAGGAAAGTCTTTCAACCTGCTGGGTCTCACCCTCAGGGAAAATCGAAGCAGGTGACTCTTTCTTCCTGATAGGAGGCCAGTGTGGTCTGGGAAAATCTGGCTGGGGTATATAATATTTAAGTAGACCCTCCTAAGTGTGTGTGTGTGGGGAAGGCACCACACAAGTAGGGCAAGAAACAAGAACACAAGAACTGAAAAATTCTCCTCTGTTAAACAAAACTTAAGCTAAAGGTCCAGATAAAGCTGAAT
The DNA here is from genome assembly GCF_023851605.1 of Tamandua tetradactyla. NCBI lineage: Eukaryota > Metazoa > Chordata > Mammalia > Pilosa > Myrmecophagidae > Tamandua > Tamandua tetradactyla. Next base: position 123,272,164 of record NC_135333.1, read on the forward strand.
GGAATGTCAAAGAACAGATAGACACAAATTGATCCAGCAAGAAAACCCTAGATAAAAGAAGTGAAAGCAACCTCCAGAATAAACTAATTAAGGTAATTAAATGCCTACACACCAGCAAAAAATAACAAATCACACTAGGAAAATTGAAGATATGGCCCAATCAAAGGAACAAACCAACAATTCAAATGACATACAGGAGCTGAAACAATTAATTCAGAATGTATGAACAGACATGGAAAACCTCATCAAAAGCCAAATCAATGAATTGAGGGAGGATATAAAGAAGGCAAGGAAAGAACAAAAAGAAGAAACTGAAAGTCTGAAAAAACAAATCACAGAACTTATGGGAATGAAAGACACAGCAGAAGAGATGAAAAAAACAATGGAAACCTACAATGGTAGATTTCAAGAGACAGAACATAGGATTTCCAAACTGGAGGACAGAACATCTGAAATCCAACAAGAAACAGAAACTATAGGGAAAAAAATGGAAAAATATGAGCAGGGACTCAGGGAATTGAAAGACAATATGAAGCGCACGAATATACGTGTTGTGGGTGTCCCAGAAGGAGAAGAGAAGGGAAAAGGAGGAGAAAAACTAATGGAGGAAATTATCACTGAAAATTTCCCAACTCTTATGAAAGACTTAAAATTACAGATCCAAGAAGTGCAGCGTACCCCAAAGAGAATAGATCCAAATAGACATACTCCAAGACATTTAATAACCAGAATGTCAGAGGTCAAAGAGAAAGAGAGGACCTTGAAAGCAGCAAGAGAAAAGCAATCCATCACATACAAGGGAAGCTCAATAAGACTATGCACAGATCTCTCAGCAGAAACCATGGAGGCGAGAAGACAGTGGGATAATATATTTGAATTATTAAAAGAGAAAAACTGCCAACCAAGAATTCTATATGCAGCAAAACTGTCCTTCAAAAACGAGGGAGAAATTAAAACATTTTCAGACAAAAAATCACTGAGAGAATTTGTGACCAAGAGACCAGCTCTGCAAGAAATACTAAAGGGAACACTAGAGACAGATATGAAGACAGAAGAGAGAGGAGTGGAGAAGAGTGCAGAAAGGAAGACTATGAGTAGAGGTAAAAAGAAGGGAAATTAGATATGACATATAAAATCCAGAAGGCAAAATAGTAGAAGAAAGTACTACCCATGCAGTAATAACACTGAATGTTAATGGATTAAACTCTCCAATCAAAAGACATAGCCTGGCAGAATGGATTAAAAAACAGGACCCATCTATATGCTGTCTCTACTCAAAGGACACGAGGCCAAGGACACAAATGGACATTCACATACCAATGTTTATAGCAGCATTATTAACAATTACGAAGAGATGGGAACAGCCAAAATGTCCATCAACAGACAGTTGGCTAAACAAACTGTGACATTTACATAAGATGGAATATTATGCAGCTGTAAGACAGAATAAAGTTATGAAGTATGTAACAATATGAATGGACCTTAAGGACATTATGCTGAGTGTGATTAGCCAGAAACAAAAGGACAAATACTGTATGGTCTCACTGATATGAACTGATATTAGTAAATAAACTTGGAGAATTTCATTGGTAACAGAGACCATCAGGAGATAGAAATAGGGTAAGATATTGGGTAATTGGAGCTGAAGGGATACAGATTGTGCAACAGGACTGAATATAAAAACTCAGAAATGGACAGCACAATATTACCTAACTGTAATACAATTATGTTAAAACACTGAATGAAGATGCATATGAGAATGATAGAGGGAGGAGGGCTGGGCATAAATGAAATCACAAAGAAAGATAGACAATAAAGAGTGAGATGGTGTAATCTAGGAATGCCTAGAGTGTATAATGATAGTGACTAAATATACAAATTTAAAAAATGTTTTTGCATGAGGAAGAACAAAAGAATGTCATTACTGCAGTGTGCTGAAAATAGATGGTACTTAATATTTTAAAATTTCAACTAATGTGTGAGACTAAAGCAAAAAATGTTTATTTGGTACAAATCTATACTTTGACTAGTGCATCTCCTAATATAACTTATGTAAATAGTTGACTGAACACCTTAAGTACATGGAACTTTGTATAGGACATGAGATTTTGTTGGTTTGTCCAGGTGATGCCCTGATGAATCCCAGAGTGATTTGATCAGTGAGTGGAAAAGCATTTGCAAAGTCTCCTTCGGGGAATGGTGAGAACGTGGGAAAACTCAACTTCCTCAAGTTGAATTCTTGATATTCTCACAAGCAGTGTGGACAACCAAAGCTATAGGGTGAGGCCCCAGTCTTGGGGTTTGTTCATATGAAACTTAACCCCACAGGGGATAGGTCAAGCCTACTTAAAATTAAGCCTAAGAGTCACCCCCAAGAGAACCTCTTTTGTTGCTCAGATGTGGCCTCTCTCTCCAGCCAACATGACGAGCAGTCTCACCACCCTCCCCCTCTCTGCGTGGGACATGACTCCCAGGGTTGTGGACCTTCCTGGCAACGTGGGACAGAGATCCTGGAATGAGCTGAGACTCAGCATCAAGGGACTGAGAAAAACCCTAGAATGAGCTGAGAATTAACATCAAGGGATTGAGAGAACCTTCTCGACCAAAGGGGGAAGAGTGAAATGAGACTAAGTGTCAATGGCTGAGAGATTCCAAACAGAGTCGAGAGGTTATCCTGGAGGTTATTCTTATGCATTAAGTAGATATCACCTTGTTATCCAAGATATAGTTTTGAAGCTGGAGGGAACTGCCTGAAAATGTAGAGCTGTGTTCCAGTAGCCATGTTTCTTGATGATAATTGTATAATGATATAGCTTTCACAATGTGACTGTGTGATTGTGAAAACCTGTGTTTGATGCTCCTTTTATCTACCTTGTCAACAGACGAGAGGAACATATGGAATAAAAATAAATAATAGGGGGAACAAATGTTAAAATAGATTTAGTTTGAAATGCTAGTGATTAATGAAAGGGATTAGTAAGGGGTATGGTGTGTAAATTTTTTTTTTTCTGTTTGTTGTATTTTTCTGTAGTCTTTTTATTTCTTTTTCTGAATTAATGCAAATGTTCTGGGAAATGATCATGATGATGAATATGCAACTATGTGATGATATTGTGAATTGCTGAGTGTATGTGTTGGGAATGTTTGTGTTTCTTGTAATTTTTTTTAATTAATAAAAAATTAAATAAAAAAAAGAATCTACAAAAAAAAACATTAAAAAAAAAAAACATCATGAATCAAAGCAAGAAGCCAGCAAAGGGTTTGTGTAGAGATGTGCCAGATGATAAGGACAAAGAGGAGGGCAGAAGACAAGACCTAGAGGCCAGGGTCCCTTACACTGTAGTCAGAAATAACCTGAAAGTTGTAGGGAGCACCTGAGGGATCTTCTTTCTATTTTGACGAACAGAAAAACTGTAAGAATGGTACAAAGAATTCCCATATACTCTCACCCAGAGTCCCCAAACGTTAACATTTTACCACATTTGTTTGAAAAATTCTCTCTATACATAGATTACAATTTTTTAAAATTCTAAACTGCTTGAGTTTTAGTCATATACATGAAGCTCTTTGTCGCCAAATACTTTACTTCCTAAAAAGAACATTCTTTTACATAACCATAGTAAAAATGGTCAAAATAAAAAAATTAACATTGATATAATACAATTCTCTATTGTATTATAATAGATAATACTATAAACCATATTCATATTTTGCCGAGTGTCCCAATAGTATCCTTTAGTAAAAGAACATCCCAGATTACATGTTGCACTAAATCATCGAATTTCTTTAGATCCCTTTAACCCGGAAAAGCTAAGCCTTTTTTGTCTTTCATGACCTTGACATTTTTTAAGAATACAAGCCAGCTACACTAGGATATCCCTCAATTTGAGTTTGTCTGATGTCTCACCATGATTTCCTCATGATTAAAATTCAGGTTTTCAGTTTTGGGCAAAAATACCATGGAAGCGATGTGACGTAGAGATGTTCCATTACTGTGAAATTAACTTTGGACATTTGGTTAAGGTGATGTCTGCCAGATTTCTCCACTGCAGGGTCACTATTTTTTCCTTTGTAATTAATAAGAATCTTGTGGGGAGATGTTTTTGAGTGTTTGTATACCTGAAAGATTTTTTTTTTCTTATACACCTGAAAGATTTTAAGCAAGAAATTAATACAATTCGTTTTCTATTTAGACAGAATCTACGATTCTGGCAACTGCGTAAGAAAAGTAAGGAATAGGGAAAATGAGAGAAAGTGAGACCTCTTTAGGAGGTCATTATAAAAAGTCAAAGTATAAATGCTTGAACTAAGGTATTTAAGAGATAGAATCTATATCGGTTCAAGAAACAATAAAAGGATTGCTTCTATGTTTCTGCCTTGGATAATGGTATTAAAATTCACCAAAATAAGGATTTCTGGATTGGGAGGAAAGATGATGATCCTAATTTTGGACATGTAGAGTCTGAGATTCTAATTAGAAAATTCTGAAGCCATTGGTTTAGAGAGGCCACCCAGGGAAAGTATACAAAATGAAAACAGAAAATGAAAGTGGATCTGAAGAATTTTGAACCCTGGGGAGCACTTAAGTCTTTGTTTTATTTTTTTATCCTTTCTTTTTTTTACAAATAGTATACAAATTTATGGATATATTCTCACTTTTAAAGATTCAAACATTATAACTATCAGCTCCGCTTCCCACTTTCTTCTCCCTATCCATTGCCTGGTATACATTCATTCTTTCAATCACCCACTTTGGCTATACACAGATTCCTGCGTACACAGGAATCTGTGTATAGCCACAGATTGAAGGTTGAAGACAAATAAAGTCCTTGTTGTCATATCATTTGTAGTCTAGTGATAAGACTTTCCAATACAACTCCTATACCTTGACTGCAGTGTATTTTACCATTCCCCTCATAACTAGAAGTTTGCTTTACCAAACTTCCCCTTTTCCTCTGAAACAAATCACATTGTTGTTGTTATTGTTGTTTTGAGTACATGAACAAATTTCTTTCCTAAGACAGATACCTAGAGGCAGAATTGCTGGATTGAAAATACTTATTTTGCTAGATATTATCATTCTGTCCTCTGGGAAGATCTTTTCAATTTATACTACCACCAACAGTACATGAGAATGCTTTAACAATGACATTTAAAAGAAAAGAGAAGAGAAAGGAAAAAGAAAAAGAAGTCTTTAAAAAAAAAAAACTTGAGAAAGATGGTCCAGAAATAGAAGAAAATACTGGAGGAACAGGCTCATAAAAGTCAAGGGAGTGGAATGCTTAGAGGAAGGAAAGGAAGTGTCAAAACCTGAAGATATATAAGTCTGATAACAAAAGCAAAGAATCTCAGGATGTGGCACAGTAGACACTATTGTAGGTTGAAAACAACTCTTGTCTAGAAGCTTGATTTGAAAGGGAGGGAAAGAGAGAGAACTAGCTAGAGGTGGGCAGGAGGTTTGAGGAAATGCATTGTGTTTGGTATTTTCCCTTATGATGAGAAAGGCTTGAACATATTTATATGCTGAGAGGAAAGCCCAACTGAAAAGGGAAAGATAAAAGGCAGGAGAGAATGCAGTGACTAAAGAAGTGGTGGGGAGGAGATGTGGAATAATCTTCAAAAGAAAGAGGGACAGCTCTAAAGTAGGAAGGAAGGAAGGATGGGTACAAACAAATATGGCTAGGTTTTCAAAAATCACACCAATGAACTTTTAAAAATCAGATAACTTATTAATTTAAATGAACAGTAAAGGTACAGTTAAGTGATTATGCTAGTGAATCCCATAATATATTTATTTTAAATGATGCTTATGAATATACAACATGATATAATAGGTGAAAAGAGTAGGACATAAAATTTAATATACAGAAACTTTTTATATATATATATATTCGATTCCCAGACCATGTGCCTCCCCAAAAAAACATATTAAAAAACATACATAGGGCGGGCCGCGGTGGCTCAGCGGGCAAAGTGCTTGCCTGCTATGCCGGAGGACCTCGGTTCGATTCCCGGCCCCAGCCCATGTAACAAAAACGGAGAAACAGAATACAATAAAACAAGAAAATGTTTAAAAATGTTTCCCTTTCTTCCTTCCTTCCTTCCTTCTATCCTTCCTTCCTTCTCTCTGTCTTTCCTTTAAAAAAAAAAAAAACAAAAAAACATACATATAATCCACATATAGAATAGAGAGTAAAAGGAAATATCAGATATTAACAATGATTTTATTTGAGTATAGGAAATTTCCTCTATTTTTAATTTTCAAAAATTTGAATAAGTATATATTAGCTTTTTAGAAAAAGTAAAATATACTTTTTAGAAAAAGTAATTTCACTTAAAGGAATCTTCCACATAAATGCAACAGTCCTCCATTTAAACTAAAATTTTAAAATTTTAGAAACTGAAAATTAAAAATACAAGAATGTTGTACTTTTGAAGTACAGGAATAAAAAAGGACAGAATTTGATCATATCCAGTTTTTTTTCCGCATAGACCTGAGTAAGACAGTTTTATTTTTGTCTTTAGGGTTAGAATGGAATATACAAGACTATCTGGTTCTAACCTCTTCCAGGGCAAGAATCTTCTCCACAGCAACTATAGTCAAGTCACCCTGTGCTTAGACACCTCCTGGGAAAGGCCAAGACAGGGTACAGCAAGGGCACCAACGAGAAATACCTAGCCCAGACTCACTACTCTAACAGAATTCTAGAATGTCATTGCCCCTATAAAATAGGGTACCTCCCAGAGCTCCACATCTGGACTGACCCTATGGATACAATGGGACTATTATCTCCTTCTCTCTACTTCAATTAATGCAACCTAAGCGATTGGTGCTGTTCTGGATGACAGCCATGGTCACTTCTATAGTCCAGTTACACAGGGCTGGGAGGAAACAGAAGGGTCAGAAGGAAAGGTCAAGAAGAAGAGCTGAGGGCAGGCCACGGTGGCTCAGCAGGCAAGAATGCTTGCCTGCAATGCCAGAGGACCGGGGTTTGATTCCTGGTGCCTGCCCATGTAAAGAAAAAAAAAAAAAGAAGAGGAGCTGAATTAGTTGCTACAGAATAGCAAGACTGTCCTCAAATATCTACAATTCATATACCGAACTACTGACTTTACAATATCTACCTCAATCAAATAGATTATAATTTGATTTCTTTACAATGGCTATAAAATTAATGAGAGAAAAATAAAATCATTGCTTCCTTTAAAATGTACAGATGTGGAAAATTTTCCAAGCTATATTATTGTTTGGATTATATTATTATTGCTGGTTTGAAAGGATTATGTTCCCTAGAAAAGCTATGTTTTAATCCTGATCCATCTTGTAGAGGCAGCCTTTTCTTTAAATCCCTATTCAGTACTGTAGGTTGGAAACATGATTAGATTATCTGCACAGAGACATGACACACTTAATCGTGGGTATTAACCTTTGATTAGAGGGAGATGAGACTCCACCCACTCTGAGTGGGTCCTGATTAGTTTAATGGAATCCTTTAAAAGCAGGAACATTTTGGAAAGAGCCAGAGCTCACACAGCCAAAGACTTTTGGAGGCAAAGACAGAGACCGCTCTCGGGGAGCTTCATGAAACAAGCTGCTGGGAGAGAAAGCTAGCAGACTTTGCCACGTGCCCTTCCAGCAGAGAAACTCCGAACTTCATCGGCCTTTCTTGAGTGAAGGTAACCTCTCGTTGATGCCTTACATTGGACATTTCTATAGCATTGCTTTAATTTGGACATTTTCAGGGCTTTAGAATTATAAATTTGCAACTTATTAAATTCCCCCTTTTAAAAGCCATTCTGTTTTGGTAAATTGCATTCAGGCAGCTTGCAAACTAGTTAAGAGAAAAAAGCTAAGACACAGAATAGTGTATATATAAAGTACACCAGCATGGGTGAAAAAATAATGGTGTCTGTGTGCGTGGAAATCACCAGAAGGATACATGGGAAATTGCCAACAGTGTCTGCTGCTGAGGTGGGGAAAAAAGAACAAGGGTAGGAGGGAAATTTTTAGTTTCCCTAATTATCTCTTTGTACAGCACTGAATAACTTTTCCATTCAAGTGTATGCATATATGTGTGTACATCACCTATTCAAATAAGTGAATAAATCTATTATTATCCTAAATTGTAAAAAAGGCATTAAAGTTAAATGAAAAATATGTCCAAAATACTCACTTAAGATTTCATATACTATGTGTTATATGCATGTTATATATCACACTGACATACACACACACACATACAATGTGTCATATACCACAGTGAGGTCTGAAAATAATGTATTCTTGCAGGAAAAAACTATTGAATCACAACAAAAAAGTAGTAAATGTCCTAAAAAATATATAATACTCTTTTATAAGCAATCCTACCTCCAGGAACTTTCCCTAAGGAAATAACTGGACAAAGATACAAAAAAAAATATACTAGGTTATTTATCTTAGTATTGTTTATAATAGCAAAAATTAGAAGTATCATAACTATCCAGTAGAATAAATTATTTACATTCATAAGAGGAATACCACATAGGATTAATATGATGACTTAGAGCTATCTTTATTGCCATGAAAGAAAGTTCAAGATATAACTATATTTTTAAGTTACAAACAGTATTTAAATAAAAGTATATACATAAACATATATACATGCTATATTGGCATTTTTTAAAAAAATATATATTTGTGTATACACATTGATATTAGAGAGCATCTAGAAGGATATATATTATAGAATTTTTTTTTTTTTTTGTATAATGTCTGATGAGGTCACATTTCATTCTTTTTCCATGTGAGTATCCTGGTATTGCAGCATCATTTTTGAATTTTTTTGCTTGTTTGTTTTTTTGTTTGTTTGTTTCTTGTTTGTTTTTTGGGGAAGTGCATGAGCTGGGAATTGAACTCACTGAACTATCCTTGTACCCCTTAGAAGCTGTTTTTTTTAGTGCTTTTAATTTTGCTCAGTTTACTTTATTGGTTTTTCCTACAATGATTGTGTTTTACTTACACAATTAAACAATAGTGAGGCTGACATTTATTGAGCATTACTGTATATGCTAAGCACTATTTGAAGCATTTTTTGCATATTAACTCACATAATCCTGACAACAACTCTGAGATCAGGACTATCATTATCCACATTTTGCAGATGAGTAACAGGGACACAAAGAGGTTAAAAAGCTTGTCCAAAATTGTATAGCTAACAAGGGGTGGAACCAGACTGAAACCCAGGCAAACCAGCTCCAGAGACCAAATGTTTAACTGTGCTGCAGAACTAACTACCTTCCAAAGTGAAAAATGCAAGTTGCAAAAACACATATACATATATAAGAAAAAAGGCCCAAAAGGATATTATTGGGACATAAGAAAAAAATGCAATATAGAAGTAAGCTTTATATCAATGTTAAATTTTTTAAACTTAACTTCACTTAAAGTGATTACATAAGTGAATATTCTTGTTCACAGGAAATGTATATGAAAGTATTATGTGTTCAAGGAGTATGATTTGTGTCTCAAATGTTCAGAAAGATAGATAGATAGAGACAGACAGATAGATAGAGGGGTTAGAGGGAGGGAGAGACAGAGGAAGAAGAGAGGGAAGAGATGGTGAAGGTGGCACAAATGTTAAAATTGGTAGATCTGGGTATCTGTGGCAGGGATAGGGGCATGTTGGAGTTCTCTGTATGAGGTTTGTACTATTTTTACTTCTGTCCTGTAATTTGAAATTATTTCAAAATAAAAAGTAAAAAAAAAGTACAGTATAGTATTTTTATGTACACATTTAAAATTTCTATAAGATTTAATTTAAAAATACCTATAAGGCCAGAAGCAAAAATTACAATAATATTACCCTTTTTCTCTCTTGTGGCTATGGAGCAAAATGTAGAAACCAGGTCTAGCGTTTACACCATGCTTCACTGTAATTTTTAAACCAATGCTAATGCTGTTATTTTAAGTAGGAACACAAATGCTGAAAACTTATCTAATGGAGTCTCAAGAGATTCCGTGTGCCCAAAAGAAACTGCATAGAACTTGTCAGTTCAGAACGTGGCGCAGAAACGTCCAGAGTGTGTGGGAAACCACCAGATAGAGGCAGGACCTGCAGTGATTGCACCGTAAAGTCAGGGTTTATAAAAGTCTACAGGGATGCTGGATGCTGTTCTCTTTTTAATTTAACCTTCACCTGCTTGGAGATTTTCCTGCTTTATCAACCTTCATACAACTGCATCCTTTCAGGGATGTTGCCTCAAGAATTCAGTGGAAATTTAGATGGCTATCTAATCTGGTTAGGGTATCCCTATTTGTCACCTCTGGGAAACAACTTGATATGGTTATATACAACCTTGGAAGCCTCTCTCTAGGAGGCCTTGCCCTGTCCCTAGGTAGACTGTCTAAAATTGGTAGGCTAGGCTTACCTGATTATTCCTTCTAATCTCTGGGACTCCTAACAATGTTGTGGGGCTGTCACAGGGGCAGGTCATTCCAAGGGGGATGCCTCACAAGAACTCAGGTGCTCACTGCCCTGAGGAAGAAGGCTTAATGAACTAAAACCTGAGGAACCACAACAGTCAAAGCCAGTGGCCACTGACTCTGGAAGCAGTTTCCTAGATATTCTCGTTGAGGTGTGGGATAGGAAAAGACTTTAGAAGGTTTCACTTACATTTGGAAACTGCACTGAAGTAGCATGAGGCTTACAGGAGTTCTGCCAGCCTCCCTAATTTGAACATATTGAACCCAAAATGAAAACTGCATTCCCAGCCTCCTTTTCTGCAGGCCAGACCCAAATCAGGTACTTTGTACTTCCTCCAGGTTATACTGGGGTCTCTCAGTGTCTGGTCGACACCATTTTAAGACTGTAAGAGCTTTATCAGACCCCTTCCTATATTCGTTTTTTTTCTTTTCCTTTAAAATTTTCTTTTCCTTTTAATTTATTGTTGCTGTACCCCCTTGGGTCTACCCCTACAGAGAGCTAGGAATTTAAAAAATTCAAAAAACTCTAGGAATTCAAAAGAGAATCTGAATATTCAGTGTTTCTTAAACAAATGTACAGACGTGTAAACCATGCAAATGCCAAGAGAAACATTAGAGAAGCCACCCCACCCCATAATTTATATTTAAGGGTAATGGGCGTGCTACCATCAATTCTTGGCAAAAGCATAAAGGCAAAAGCCAGGTACATAGATGTGGTCGCCCTTCTGTAAATTCTCTCTACTCCATGCCCTTAATACTACAAAGGTGCAGAGGGCTGAGGACTCTCCAGCCCCAATTATTACATACAACCAAATGGAGAGAGAAAGGGACCCATCATCTGCCTTAAGAAAACAGGGTGACTCCTAGGAATCTCAACCTAGTGAAGAAATTAGCTGGTGAAGGAGCTCACAGGTATCCTAATACATTTTAGCGTACCTCCCTGCCTCCTAATGAAGGAAAAGGCCTAGAAAAAAAAGAAATAGTGTAGTATAAGTACCCTATTTTAAGAAAAAAATATGAAAACTGAATCAAGATTTCAGAAAATTGAGTCCTAGTTATAGCTCTACCACTGTCCAAATATATAAGCAGGCAAGTTACATAATCTCTCTGGGTCTTAGTTCCCTTACTCTACATGAAATGAAGCATCCTAAGGCTACACAAATTCTTAGGTGCTCTACAAGTTCTATGATTTTAAGACTCAGTATATAAAACAAACATAGGTAATTTAGGGGGTGATGATTTGTTATGAAGGGTTCCCTGGATTAAATTTGTTCTCCTTAGGCAAGTCACTTGACACTTTTAAGGAAAAGGAGAAGGTCTTTTTTATTTAAACAGTAGAATCCTTAGAATGAAATCACTTCCTCTCTTAGTAATTGTTTCCTCACTAGTACCCTCTAAAATTCTGTGTAATTTCAGAATGCTATTACCCATACTGGATTTCTTCATAGGGGATTTTTTTTTTTCGGTCTACTGACAGCATTTTTTTTTTTAATTTTTAAAATATCTTAATAGAAATATCCACACACACACACACAGTCCAACCACATTATACAATCAATGGCTCACAATATCATCACATAGTTGTGTTTTCCTCGCCATGATAATTTTTAGAACGTTTGCATCACTCCAGGAAAAAAAAGAACTACACATCCCATATCCTTTACCCTTCCCTCTCACTGATCAACAGTATTCCAATCTACCCAATTTTTACCCTTTATCACCTCCTACTATTTATTTATTTTTTATCCTTATTTCTTTTTTTACTCATCTCATAAGGGATTTTTAAAGTTAAGTTCCTTCAATACAATTTAATTCAAGAACTCATCGAATGCCTAAAGTGAGGTCCACCAGGCCTCAAAGGCCAGCAAGGACTTCTCACTTGGTCACCACAACTAAGCAGTATTTATGTGGCTATCTCAAACCTTTTACTCCTTCTTGCCCCTGGAAACATGTAAAAGAAACAACAAACATAATCTTTGTCCTCCAACAATTAATACAAGGTGTAGGCTTGACTTGAGCTCAGTGAGAATACAGGATTTAAAGAACATATAAAAAGCCATAAAATGTAATAAGGAACTTGCCAAGTAAAAGTTAATAGTTAACGTAAGAACTAAATATGCAAAGAACAAGTGGGTATGGGTTAACCACAGAAAGTTTTATGCAGAAAGACGTTTTAAGAACCAGGTTTTCAAGGGTAGAAGGAACACCGTTTGGCAGAGAAGAGGGCTGGGACCTAGAATAGGATCCTGAATCAAGGTTCTTTACCTTCCAAGTGTTGGGGGGTAGGTTCCCTGTTCACAAGGCTCCAACCCCCTGATGCATCCACTCACTGCCCCTCAGGAGATGCTCACAGTAACCCATCTTGCTGGTTATTCTCCGACTGAGTCTTCCTTTCTAGTGACAAGCTCCATCGCCAAGGAGATGGATTTGATGTCACAATCAGGAGCACTCTATTAATAGGAACAAGGAAACGAAAGATGAGTCAGGGAAACCACCTCCACTTACTTGGCAGGGAGACTGGGCAGACTAGGGTCTAGCAGTCAATTGGGGAGGATAAGACAACTGCATTAAGGACTATAGGCTTCTATGTTAGGCATACAGGACTACCCTCTAAGGAAGGAGATCACTGGTTAAGGAATCACTTGGGGTCCACTAGACTCAAACATAACTGGGAGGGGGAGAGAAAGAGACAAGTAGAAAGGAAGAGAAAAGGAGCTGTTTGAGATAGAAAAGGAGTAATTTTTGGGGGGAGGGTGCATGGTCTGGGAATCGAACCCATGTCTCCCACATGGAAGGCAAGCATTCTACCACTGAACCATCTGTGCACCCAAAAAAGGAGTATTTTATTCAGTGCACATGGCTACAAGTAATACCAATGATTCCAAACCAGTAGCTACCCATCATAATACCTTATCTGTTCAGTATGATGCTTTAATGTTTCCAAAGTGCTTTCACATAAATTGTTTCATGTAAAAAGAATTCTGGTCCTGTCTTCCAATTGAAAATACTAGTCTCACTAGGAGAAGATGCTCAAGAATAGTTGTACAGGTGCAATTTTACTTCCCAAGTCAGGATATATTCCTGAAAGGATCAAGCTCTAAAAAAAAACTAAAAAAAGAAAAAACGAAGAGGCAATGAATCAGGAAATTATTCCAAAGTGGGTAACTAGAGATTGGGGATAGCAGGGTAATTAGGCTTACCAGATTCTTATCACTAGAAGGAAGGAACCAAGCAGAGGAATCAAGGCTTCAGATAAAGGGTGCTGACAGATCTGTTCAAGTATAAATGGGTGAATGACAACTACTCAAATTCTTTTCCTCACTGTCATACGTTTACTGATAGTGTAAGGACTGTGTTGGGAAGGAATAGGACAGTGATTATTATTATTATACATAATATAGAGACCATTTTGTCTTCTAAGTCTAGTACATACACTGGCTAGTTTATTATGCTCATCAACAATGACGTGTTTAATGTGTTATTTCTAAACTACTTAAAGAGACAAAGAAGGCAATGCCCTACACACTTTTTTCCCTTTGTTGCTGGGAGTGGGGTTGATACGTTTCCCTCCACTACCCCTATCTTCCCTACCTATAATACAGAGGACGGTATAATGCTTCTTTCATTATTTCCTATTTCCAACACCCTGTCACATGCACTGGTACCTCAAAAAAAAAAAAAAAAAAAAAAAGCTTTCCAGAACCAATGCTGTTGATTATGATCAGTCTTCTTCTGGTGACAACTTCCAGACTTAGAAAGCAAATAGCTGCCTATACTTGGAAAGCCAACCACTTTCTATTACCCCTTTGATGCTCCCTTAGCCATAACAAAACAGGACTTTTCAACTAAAAAGAGGGCCAAAAATCAGGAGACTTGGGTTCTGTTCCTAGCTCTTGACCAACCAACTGCCTATCTTTTCCCTTCTGTAGTTCACCTTCTTCAATTGTCAAGCAGGGAAAAATGACACCTGCTTTATCTATCTTATATGTTATCCTGAAAATCAAATGAGATAATAAATGTGAAAGCATCCTGAATACTGCTGTCCCCCACAAGGTATTATTTGTTACAAGAGAATGCAAAATTAAAATTTAGAGTACTAAGGACCAGAGAGGAAACGCTTGAAAGAAGCTTGTTCCTTCAAGTACTGGGAACAAGGCCCAGACACAAGGTCAGATGCATACACAGGGTAGTAACATTTTTACATCACTCAGATTCCCTACCACTAGTCACTTCCATTTCTATTTGGGAAAGAATTACCAGCTAGCAACACTATCAGCCTCTTGCCCTGTTGTCAGACTCTAAAACCACTGACCAGGAAGGGATAAGACTATAACAGTAAAAGCCCAGTCCCAAAGAACAGTAACTCAGCAGCCTCATTAATAATCACATTTACTTTGAGTTGGATTGAAATCCGTTTCTGAATGGGGATGGTGTCTACCAATTCCTATGGCAAAACGCCCCAACCCCTCTTAGTTTTCTGCTCCTTCTCTGGCCCTCTCCTTCTCACTCCCCAATTTCCCCTGCTTCCCCGGTTGAAGGAAGGCTTTCCGGGGTTTGAAGCCTGTAAACAGGACTGGGCTGCAAACCCAGGTCAGGGATGTAAGGAATGTGAGATTCCTTCATGGAAGGATAGGAAAGGGAGAGGAAAGGGTAAGGAATGAAGGAGGAGGACAAGGCTGAGGGCTGCCAAAGACAAGGCATGGGAGAGGAGCCAAGCTATGGCGCTTAGAGAGTGGGGGTTCAGGTTCCAGGCCCGTCGATCATTGTCCATTTAATATCACGCTGTTTTCCCAGACCCCTTCTTTGCCGTTCTCCAGCCAATCCAGGCCCCATACCGCACTTAAGGCTCCTGTACTCCAACGGACCCTTCCCCACAACTCACCCTCCAGTGCCCCTTCTCATGTCCTTACTCGTCTCGGGTGCTCCCCCTTTCCTCTATTTTTAATCTTTACTCCCATCCTTTCTCCTGACACTGCCCCTCCTCCCCCCAATAACTCAAACCTTTAGCTCCAACCCCCCAGAAGATCGCCCCCCTCCCGTCCCACACCCTCTTTTAGGTGGGAGCCCGCGCAGGCGCAATACACACCGCCCTGGACGTGGTCTGGACTCTCTGTACCCCTGTCCGGTGGGAATTGAGGCCGCAGCGGCCAAGGGGTAGCCCCAGTACCGGGTCGCAGCCTTTCGGGGGAAGGAAGGGGAAGGGGAAGAAGGGGGAAGAAAGCTCTGACCACTTGTCGCCGTCCAAGTCGGACCTCTTGCCCCGCCCACCGCTGCTACGCAACCAGGCGGAAGCTCGTCAGCAAGCTCCGCCTTTTTGTTTAACTCAGCTCAAAACCAGAAGCCATTACCGGCCATCGAGTAGGGACGGAGGCTAGCTAGGCCTCCGTTCGAGACCGGAAGTCCTAATGGTCCCAAAGAGGACTGTATAGCCATTTGGAAGCGAGAACTCTGTTCTTCCCTGGGGCCGAAAGGGGGGGAGGAGGGACGGACGTCCGTGGAGAGCGAGACCTGGAGCCCACGTGTTGGAGCTGATGCGCCGTGGTGGGAGATCGTTGCGGGGAGTCTAGTCAGCAGTGTGACTGGTCCTCCCCAGTTTCCAGGAGCCTTCCGCCCCCATGACGCATAGTCATGGGAGTAGATGCTACAGTCCACTCGGCGGCGGCGGCTGGGGAGTTGGGGGAGTGTCTGATGACAGACCTTTGACCTGAGGTGCGCAACGGGGTGCTAGTCTCCCAGGCGCGGTTCTGCCGTATCCCGCTAAGTGTTCCCCGGAAAAAACCTAAGGGAGCAAGGGGGGCGGGAGAGAAAATGTCCCTCTTCCTGGGAGTGATTTCTTTAGGATGCATTACGGTGCTTGGAGGGTGTAGGTGAGAGAGAACCAGTCCCTTACTGGGCTCAGAGGAAAGCCTAAAGCGCTCGGCCAGAAGGTAAGGGATTCATTAGGCCAGACAAGGTATTACATAGTATTTGTTTAAGGATATTCGCTAAGCAAATTACAGTACATGTTAGTATATAACTACCTTTCGTTGACTAGATAGTCTAAAAATCTGACAGGTACCAAAGGGATTTAAAGGTTTGGTACTCTTGTCCGTGCTCTTGTAGGACTTAGATCTAGTAAGAGATAAGGACAGAATGAACACGTGCATTGAAAACAGATGGACGAAAAAAATGTTGCGCTCTCTGCTCCGGGTTCCATTTCTTCCAAACACTAGAGATGCGGGTTAGAGAGCCGTGAGAGAGAAAGGAAACTGCCGTTTATAAGAGCCTACTGTGTGCTGTGCGCTTTTAAAAAATAAAACCTCCGTTTTCTCATCTGTAATGGGGATAGTGGAATTACATCCTGGAAATGTGTTGTGAAAAGAAGTGAAGCGCTGAACTGGGATTTAAACCTTTGTGCCCTGCACTCCAAGGTTCTTCGTTCTTTTCCCTCTGTGTCACGCCTTGGAGAGAAACACGGACTTGGAGCCTGTGGCTTTAACTGAATTCTCTCTGCCACGTAAAGGAACGTTGTGGCCTGAAGCATCCCCTGGTGGTCGATTTTACTCCCTTGCAGGGCCAACCATCTGGGAGGCCCCTTTAATTCTTGGAATCCGTCCCTTCGAGGTGCGTGAGTCCCAGATCCTGATTGGCTGGGGCTGGGCGGGTGGCGGGACGCAGGGCGCGACCTGGTAGTGTTGATTGGCCGGAGGAGGCTAGCCGGGGGAAACTTCCGGAAATGTCCACACTCCCGCGTTCCATCGGGCGGCATCCGGCAGCAGCGGGGCCTGTGGCTCCCCCTGCGGGCGGTTCAGCAGCGTGCACAGTCTGGCCGACTGTCTGGGTGGGTAGTGGGTCGTGGGTTGGGGAGGGGGATGAACCGAGTCCCGGGCTGACTGGGTGAGGGTTCGGGGATGTTTGGCAAGTAAAATTCCAGTGCCTGACTGCACGGGGTTCCCTACCCGCGACTCGGTCAGCTCCCCTCATTTCGGGGATAGAGACTGGAAGAGCATCCCGGGAGGGGGCCACCCAGTCCCGAAGCAGCCTATCCAGAGCCCCGCAAATTCTGATCTTGAAGTTGGAGTCTCCCGCAGAAGTTCCTTTCTAACGTTTGGGTTGAGGCTGCTTGACCTCAACCGAGTGTGGTAGGTAGGCCTTAGAAAGTGGAGCATAGGGGCAAATTCGCCAGGCGTTAAGCTCCCATCTCCCTTTCCCCCTTCCAGTGGGGTGCGAAGGCTCGGACAGTATGACGACGGAGACCTTCGTGAAAGATATCAAGCCAGGACTCAAGAATCTGAACCTCATCTTCATTGTGCTAGAGACAGGTAGCTACACTGTGGCGGTGGGCCCACTGTGCGGGACTTGGGGAGGGGTGGGGGGTGGCGGGAAGAGAACACCGCCTCTGTCCTTAGCTTGCGCCCGGGTTGGTAGTCCCACCCCGAAGTCACCGCTCACGCCAGATCTCCCTCGGAGTCATGGATAGACATAGGGTAGAGGAAACTCTTCCCAGATCCCTTCCTCCAAAGCCACTCGAGCCTCCTTCCACTCAAAGCCCTCTCCATGGTGCTGGCTCCTCCACCCCCCTCCTTCCCTGCACCAGGGATTTGGGTTTTGTGCTCTTTGTATACCTTTTCCTTCACCCCACCAATACATTGATCTCCTCCTTCTGATCCTCATCATCCCCACTTATTTGACCATCCCCTCACCCCCATTTATCTGTTCCCTCCAGGTAGAGTGACCAAGACAAAAGACGGGCACGAAGTTCGGACCTGCAAAGTGGCAGACAAAACAGGCAGCATCAACATCTCTGTCTGGGACGATGTGGGCAACCTGATCCAGCCTGGGGACATTATCCGACTTACCAAAGGGTAAGCCAGCCCTGACTCCAGGCTGTGAAGAGCGGTGGGGTTACCTGTCTTTGCAACTCTCCCCAGTACTCACTCAATCCTGCTTTTTTTGCTTATGCAGGTACGCTTCAGTGTTCAAAGGTTGTCTGACACTATACACTGGCCGTGGGGGAGATCTGCAGAAGATTGGAGAGTAAGTGCTGCCTTGGGGATTGGGATGAAGAAGCACCAAGGCAAGGGGAGAAAGTTTTTGGGAGGCAGTATAAGTCTGCAGTGTATGTCCTGTATCTGCATTTCTGAGGTCACCAGCTTGGCCCCAAAGGATGAATCCAAGGCTTTGGCCATTTTTTCACCTTGCAGATTCTGTATGGTTTATTCTGAGGTTCCTAACTTCAGTGAGCCAAATCCAGAGTACAGCACCCAACAGGCACCCAACAAGGCGGTGAGTCCCATGGCAATAATGGTGGGGAAGAAGGGTTGGTCAGTGCAGGCATGGGAGTGAGCAGGGTCTGTGTGTGGTTTATGCCATCAGGTGCAGATTGACAGCAGCCCTGCAGCTCCCCAGCCTACCACCGGACCACCTGCCACTTCTCCAGGTAAATCTATACCCTTTGCTCCACTGGTCCTTCTACCCCTCCCTTCTTTTCAACCTGGATAGATGTGTTTGCCTCATCCCTTTCCCAAATCCCTCTTCTCTCAGTATATCCCCCTAATTCATCTCCCAAGCCCCTCACTTTTGATACCTTTTGCAAATCCTTGTGGTGAAAGATTTTGGGACGTATTTCTACCACTGATAGAGCTCAGGTACCCTTTTGTTGCTACCACTTAAAGGCAAAAAGCGGAACAATTTCTCCACTAAGATTATACTCCCCATAGTCTAGCTTGTTTCTCACTCTTGCTTCTCTGGCAGAATCTTGTCTTTTCCTACCTTGCCCATAACGATTCATCACATAGTTCTGATATACCGTGTTATTTACACAACTCAACATGGAGTCCACACTGCTCATCTTTAAGGCAAAAAATAGTTCCCTTTACAGGTCACCACTCTTCTTGAGATTAAAGGCCCTGCTTCTAGGTCTTGGCCATTGGGGCTTTGATTCTTCCATCTCATGTATTTCAAGCACCCACTTATTGGTCTCTTGGGGAATTGGAACCTTACTGTAAATCATCAGCTTTTGATTAGAGCAACTCATTGATGCCACCTTTTTCACCGTTGCATCTATGTTCCCTGGCATCTCCTTAGGAACCTGGTTTTTGCTGGTGTTTTCCTGGCTTTTGACTCTGGCACATCTTCCAACTGACCCTGCTCTTTGGGGGATTGGCTGCCCCTTGTCTTAGATTTCTCCTCTTTACCTCATCCCAGATTCTTCCCATGACATTAAGTTCAGGCTGCCTCTCCCCTTCCTCAATTTGTGCCTATATCCCAGTTACCATGGTTTTCAGAATTGTTTGGGTATCAAAGCCACCAGGGGTTGTGGTGGTTTTTGGGGGAACACTATAACGACATTTAATTCCACCACAAAAATTAGCATTTATGTTTCCAGCAGAAAATATAACTACTACATATTTTCGGGTCTCCGCTACTCTGTAAGTTACAAACATTTTTAATAAGCCACATTTAATCTTCTTTGCCCTTTTTCATTTGATACGTTTTTTACTTTTTTTTTTTTAATATATACAATTCAGAATTTCCCTTTTTAACCACTTTCAGGTGTACAATTTCCCTTACCTTTTAACAGAAACTCCAGGCTTTTTCCCTCTCATACTTCTCGCTTTTATGATCACTTTTGTTAAGGGGGCATTTTGTTAGATGCCCTTGGGCCTAGAACTAAACAGCTAATTCAAGGTCTGATCCTGAATAATACAGAGATGAAAAAGGGAGAAAACTATCATACCAAGATTCATGTGGCACCATTAAAAAAGATTGTTGGAGTCTTCTCTGGGGCTCCATTCATTCTCACACCCCATTTTCTTTTGTACTTGGTTCAGCTGGTATTGATGCGCAGTTGTGCTTGGTGAAGGGGTGTCCAGGGTTAAACTGTGGCATCCTCTTGGGCCACAATGATGGACCCCTCAGTTATTAAATCCTGTGTTCTCCTTCTCCCCCAACTAGCCTCTGAGAGCCAGAATGGGAATGGACTGAGCACCCCGCCAGGACCTGGTGGTGGCCCACACTCCCCTCACACCCCCCCACACACTCCCAGCACCCGCATCACTCGCAGCCAGCCCAACCACACACCTGCTGGCCCTCCTGGTGCCCCCAGCAACTCTGTCAGTAATGGCAAAGAAACCCGGAGGAGCAGCAAGAGATAGCAAGACACTCTTCCTCCCTGCAACCAGCTGCAACCCGTGTCTCTGCTGGAGGACAAGACAGCCTTCTACTGGGCTGCTGGCTTTGGGGGAAAGGGGAAGCAGTATTTTAGCCACTAAACTTCACCGGAGAGGTTGTATGCTGTGGCCTTATCCACCCTAAGCCTGTATCCCCCCTAATCCAACTGAAACTGCCTGTCCCCTAGGATTCAGGGCACTCTGCCCACCCTTCTTCTTTAGAAACAACAGTTACAGTCTGTTTCTTGTGTGTGTAATGTGGGGGTCACCTTCTTAATAAATATTACCACTCTATACTGGACTCTTTGCTTTTTGTGGGAAAAGAAAGAGGTTAGCAGCTGGGCATTTGGGAAAGTGGGGTGTTCTTGGCAGGAGGGGAGATAGGTTACAGGTAAGGAAGCCTAGGCGAAGCAGGCCTGCCCCTTTAAGGTAATGCCCCTCCCCTGCCCCCTCCCTGCAGGTGACCCTTGCCCGCCTGCCTGCCTACCACCCCCTTACAGCTGGGATGAAGAAGGCTGGGTCCCCCTTCTTCTAGGCTCTGGGCGACCTTCCCTGTCTCCTGCTGCCAGGTAACACCAATCTTGACCCCCTGCACTAACTGCCCCATCCGCATTTACTCTCCTGATCTTAACCCAGGCAGACATCTGAGGGGAACGTCTTGCCTCTCCCACAAGGGCGTCCCCCTTCCCTGTCCTGGATTCCCAGAGCTGTGGCTCTTATTCTTTCTGGAGTGAGGAATTGCTGAGAATGGTTTTCTTCTTACATACCTGGGCTTGTCGCTGACCTGCTTCTTCACCCTATTCCTCAGCTTAGGGACACCTTGGTCCCGCATTACCAGGGGATATGGGGACGGGGGTTGGAGATGAAGCCCAGTGCCAGATATGAAGTAGGTGGGGCAGGAGTATATACAGGGAAAGGCTAAAATGGTACCACCTGGTATATGAGTGAGGAGACTGTTCAGAGGAAAAGACCAAGTCCAGGTTCTCTTTAGCCATGTGTGGTTTTTCCAGGGGCAGAGGGGGACCCCTCCCTACTCAGGGGCCCAACTGAGACTGACCTTTGACCCCTCCCCAGAGACCAGTGAACCATTAACTCTCTGATGTGAGTCTTCCCACACTGGCCCCACCTCTGACCCCGCCCCAAGGCAGGTGTGCTGGAAGCGGGGGGGGGGGGGGGGGGGGGGGGGCTTGTTGTCCATCTCAGCCTTGTATCTGACGTGGCCTCCATTCCATCTGGGCACCTGGTGGCTGAGCTTGGGCTCCGGCTCCTCAACTTAGGAACCTTTTTACCTCCACGGCAAGGCCTGGCAGGAAACCTGAGGTGACGGCTCTCATGCTGTCAGTGGGGGTGAGGCCCTGGAGATGGGGGATAGAGAGGAGGGACAAGGTTGAGGGGTAGAGTGTAAGGGACAGAGGATGGACAGTGAACTCTGTGTCAAGTATGGAGAGAGAGCTCTAGGTCAGGGAAGGGGCTCTAAAAACTGGCCAACTAGAGGTTGCTTGAGGGGAAGCAATGGAGAGGGAGGAGGGAGGCTAGAGTCAGTGTTGCTCCTGGATTTCAAGGTGGGGAAGTAGGTACAAGAAGGGAGGATTCTCCCTTGGCCTTGAGCTGGAGAACAGACCAGCAGCCCTGACCCCGCTCCTCCCTGTTCTTCCAGGGCACAGTCTTCACAATGTTCCGGGGGAATAGAAGCCAGAACCAGAGCCTCTGACCTCTATTTCCCCCAATGATGGGGCCCCCAATGTATCATCTGCTGACTGGCCTGTGTATGGGGATGGTATTGGGCTGGGTGGGGGGCTCAGCCCCCAGCCTGGGCCCTGCTGAGCAAGAGCAGAGCCATTACCTGGCCCAGCTGTTTGGCCTGTATGGGGAGAATGGGACGCTGACTGCAGGGGGCCTAGCTCGGCTTCTCCACAGCCTGGGGCTTGGCCGAGTTCAGGGGCTTCGCCTGGGATACCATGGGCCTCCAGCTGGTCGGGCTGCACCTCCAGCTGGAGATAACTATACACACAGGTACTAACCCCCTCTCCCTCCCCACAATCCTACACCTTCCAGCTCCTCTCCTTGATGCTTTGCTTGGTTCTGTCTTCCTAAAATTAGATTCCTAGAATTACAAATTCTTTAGAACCCAATTCCTCAGATCCCTTCACGGGCCCTCTGGCCTCTGTTGCCTTCTAATTCTCTCCTCCTCCAAATCCCTAGGCCCTTAAAGTTCTAGCTCTTAGTTCCAACGCTCAGGGTCTCCAGGCTGACTTGTCTCTTAATTTGTAGCATTTTGGGCTGTTTTCTCTTACCTCCACAGTTCCCAATTCTAGACTCTCCAATAAATTGTCAATACCCAGATCTCCCCAGGACTGACAACTCCATAGTTTCTGGGTCCCAGGAACCCAGTCAGTGACTGGTCCTTCCTTCTTTCCTGACATCTCTGGAGCCTCTTGGGTTGGGGTTGGGGGTAGGTTCTGAGAAAACATGAGTGAGAGTAACACTTGCTATATCCTATCCATTACAGGCTACAGGACCCTGAGCTGAGTGTGGATGTTTGGGCAGGGCTGCCTCTGGATCCCTCTGGGTGGGGTGACCTGGAGGAGCCAACGCCCCCCCACCCACCCCATGGGCCAGCCCCCTCGGGCCTGGGCCTCTTTCACAGGCTCCTGCTGCTGGACCACTCACTGGCTGACCATTTGAATGAGGATGTGAGTCTGATGGTCTCTACAGAGGGGAAGGGAGTGATGGGATTTAGATGGCCTGATGTGTTTAGGGTCCGTAATTTAATGTAGTTGCTTAAAAAAAAATCCTATTATGGTCTTAGAGTATATTGTTCCAAGATATGTTTCCAGTGGGCACAGAGCAGGTGGCCCATACCTACAGCTCCAAGACCCAGTTGAAGGGGCACACTGAACAAAGTAGAGAACAAAGCAGAGCCCAGAGTAGTATCCTGGGATAGTTCCTTGGAGGAGATCTTCAAGGAGCAGATGGCTGTCGTCTTCATTTAGGAAGGCAGTGAGCTTGTTCCATGTACAACAGCCAAAGTTGCCTAACCATGAAGCAGGCCCAAGGAGCTCCCCATCACAGGCAGCATTCAAGCCAAGATGGATGAACATGTGACTGGATTGTCAGGAGGCTGGATGACATTTCAGGTTCTTTTGCCTCCTAAGATTCTGGAATGGAGGGCTCTAGGAGTCCAAAAAGCTCTATCACCAAATTAACAAACTACCAGGACTTGGGAGTGTTCATTATCACCCATTTGCGTATAGATTGAGTATTCACTGATAATTAATACACACTGATTTTTTGTAACCCTGTTCCCAGTTCCTGAGAGAAAGTCAGTTCATGCTATGGAAGGATGCATTTTGAAGCTCTTGAGTCACAGGTTCTTAGTGATTCCCCAATGTATGACCCCCAACTCAACTCCCCTAGTGTCTGAACGGCTCCCAGCTGCTGGTCAATTTTGGTCTGAGCCCCGCTGCTCCTCTGACCCCACATCAGTTTGCTCTGCTGTGCCCAGCCCTGCTTTATCAGATTGACAGCCGTGTCTGCATCCAGGCCCCAGCCCCAGCACCCCCAGGGGATCTACTGTCTGGTCAGTGAGTGAAGGGGGGGTCACCCTGAATCCTGGTAGGTAGTGGGCACCATGCCAGGGAAGGAGATTCACTGGGGCCCTGACTCTCCTCTAACCCCACTCTCCTCTGTGTCCCTCTCATCCAGCCCTAACCTAACTTCAGCCCCTGATCCTCCCCAGCCCTGGTTAATAGTGCCCTGGCAGTCCTGCTGCTCAGCCTGCCTGCTCCCCTCTCTCTGCTGCTGTTGCGGCTCCTGGGACCTCGTCTATTGCGACCCCTGCTGGGCTTCCTGGGCGCCCTGGCCGTGGGCACCCTTTGCGGGGATGCATTGCTACACCTGCTGCCACACGTATGTGAAACCCATTCCTTGTTATCCTGCCCCTAGTGGTGGCCCACCTCCTTGAATCCAAGGTGTTCCCAGCCACAGGACATCCCTCTTCCATCCTGTGAGTGCCTGTGTCCCACTTCCCCACACCTGGCTTCAGTCCACTGCTGCCTTCTAGTAGAAGGGTGGGGGTTGGGAGTGGGGGATATTGCTAGGTGTTTGGGGTTCTGGAGTCTTCTCTGACCTCCTCTCTGTTAGGCACAAAGTGGTCGGCATGCAGAGCCTAGTGGGCAACCAGAGGAGGACCTGAGTCCAGGGCTGTCGGTGCTTGGAGGCCTCTTCTTGCTCTTTGTGTTGGAGAACACCCTAGGGCTCTTGCAGCACCCAGGGCCAGTGAGTGGCACCCTTTTGTCCTTCTTCAGTCTTCTCCTTCTCCAGTCTTAGCCAAGAATTAGCCAAATGAGCCAGGAGGGAAAGGGCTGGGTTTGCTTCTGGCTCTCTGGCATTTGCCTGCTTGTGTAGGACCTGTAAACTAACGAGGAGAGGGTAGAGGCTCCTTAGCATAGAACCAGGACCTCTGGCCAAACAGCCTCCTCACCGAGTTCCAGTCAACAAGAAGCAGAGGAAGGTGCCAACCTGGGAAGAGGGTTGAGAGGCCAAGACAGAACCAGGTGTTCATTTTCCCAACTGGTGGCCTGGCCACCCCTTAGCCCCTGGCTCTGCCGCCTCCTCCTCCAGGAGGGATGCCCTCCTATTTCAGAGATGCTGCAGGCGAAAAAGACGGGATCTTCGTACTCCAAACCTGGACCCGGAGGACGGCAGTGGGATGGCTCTTCAGCCCCTACAAACAGTTCCAGGTGACTAGATGAGAAAATGGAGAGTATGTTCCCAGTTTACAGGCCTCACCCGCAGCAACCAACACAGCCCTTGTCCTTCTCCCTGCAGAGCCAGGGACTCAGGGCCAGAGGGAGCAGCAGAACAGCCAGCCCTCATCAGCCCCAGCCCCTTCTAGGCTCCAAGGCCACAGTCACGGGCACCAGGATGGAGGTGGCGCCAACATCACATGGATGGTCCTCCTGGGAGATGGTCTGCACAACCTCACTGATGGGCTGGCCATAGGTATGAGGGGAAGGAATGGAGAGAGGTGGGCCAGAGAGGAAGCTAGGGCTCCAAGTTACTAGGAGGAGGCTACCAGAGAGGTGGGGAGAGAATGAGGGGAGCAGAGGGAACACAGGTCTCTGCCTCTAGGGAGTGTTTCCTCCTGGACTCACAACCTCTGATCCTGCCAACCCTAGGTGCTGCCTTCTCAGACGGTTTCTCCAGTGGCCTCAGCACCACCCTAGCAGTCTTCTGCCATGAGCTGCCCCATGAACTTGGTAGGAATGGCAGAAGTGGATTGGGGGTGGGATCCAGAAAGGAGGGACCTCTGAGAGTCAGAACTTGGAGGCTGAAAGGTGACAGGGGTGAGAGACAGCCCTATTTTTTTCCCTCCTACCTTGTCCTTTCTTCCTAACAGGTGACTTTGCAATGCTGCTGCAGGCAGGGATGCCCTTTCAGAGGCTGCTAATACTAAGCCTGGTGTCTGGAGCCCTGGGACTTGGGGGTGCCGCCCTGGGGGTGGGGCTCAGCTTGGGCCCTGTCCCCCTCACTCCCTGGGTGTTTGGGGCCACCGCTGGGGTCTTCCTCTATGTGGCCCTTGTGGACATGGTGAGAGATGTGGAATAGAGCAGAGGAACCAAGGGAAATGGGGAGGTGGTTGTGGAAGAAGGGGAAGTATCAGTCCTTCTACCTCTGCCACTATTATCTGGAGATGAGCTAAGAGTTGGGCAAGGGTGTTGAACCACAGCCTACCAAAGTTTGAGAAACAAGGGGCTAGGAGAATTTGGGTGAGGGCTGCTGATACTTTCTGACACCCTCCATCCTGTGTGAAGGGGTCAGAGACAAAGCCAGGATCCTGACACTCTCTCTTCTTTCAGCTACCAGCCCTGCTTCGTCCTCCTGAGCCCTTACCTACACTTCATGTGCTACTGCAGGGGCTAGGGCTTCTGCTGGGGGGCAGCCTCATGCTTACCATAGCCCTGCTGGAAGAGCAGCTGATGCCACTGGTTTCTGATGGCTGATGGAGCCAAGTAGAAAGGGATACAGGCTGCCCTTCCTTCCCCCCAACCAGAGGAATGGAGGCGGGACACAGGGCCAGTAGGAGCAACAGGATTTTAATAAACAGAACCCATCCCAAAGCCATGACTACGACAGTTGTACTTGCACCAAAACAGCATAGAAAACCAGGGTATCATGGGAGAGGGGCTTGAAGCAGGTTAGGGGAGGGGGACATGAGTTAGGGGCCTGGAGGGTGGGGGGTGCGGGGTGCAACAATCCGCAGGGAGAGCATTGTGCTTTAGCCCAGGGGGGAGGCGGGGAGAGGGCTGGGGCAAATGCACCAAGGTCCCCACTTTTTCCTGCTGCCCTCAGCACCCTGGGGATACAGGCATCTGGGCAGATCTGCCCTTTATTGCTGCCCACCAGCATTAACCACCCCTGACCCCAACACTAGCACCACAGGTGGATCCAGGGCAGGGAAAAGGGCAGGAATGGGAAAATTGCTTAGAGAAAGATTCAACTAGAATCCAGTGAATTGTGCTCAGTTCTCTTTACTTCCTACAACCGAGTACATGGGTCACAGGGTGGAGGGTGCAACAGGACATGGAGCATGCCCTTCCGTGCCCCCCAACACACACCTGCACACAGGATGGTGGTGTCTGCAGCATCACAGGTCATGCAGGGCACAGGGGAAGGGAAGGTTCACACACACATAGATGCCCACAGTGGGTACCAGACAGAGAACACCCCTGAATATACACAGCTGTACATGGGGAACCCCCAGGTCCCCACCCCAACCCTCTCCCCTGTCTTGCCGTCCCCCAGGCAGGGGGAACTGTATTGCTTTGAGAGAGCCACCCTGGGGGCTGCTCTGCCAGGCACCCTCCCCTCCCACCCACCCCCATTTTGGCACATCTGCAAGACACACGGCAGTGAGAGGAGACACCCTCCCTCCCAAGCTTCTGTGGCTCGGAGTTGGGGAAGGGGAAAGGGGACTTCGTCCTCTATCTTTCCCCTAGCCCTTCCCAAACCCTGCCAAACCCACACCAGCCAGAACCCCCCCCCCCCCCCAAACACACACATACAAAGCTGAGCTGTCCAGGAATATAGGGGAACAAGGAGATTGTCCGGGATGAGAGCGGAGGCAGTTGAGGGAAAAAGGACTGGAAGCAGAGACCCCACCCTGGTGTGGGGTTAAGACTGGCACACAGCTACTTTAGTGCAATTGGAGAGGGTGCCCAGAGTGAGGGATGGAGATGGGAGGGGAAGGCTCTCCCCAACTTCCCTAGGGACAAAGCCAGGCTTCCAGAGCCCCCAGGGAAAGGGCCTAGCAGGAGTGAACGAGGACCTAGGGGGAATCCTCTCATTACCTGCCACCTTCTGCCCTCCCAAATGCAGTGACAGTGTCCCCCTCACACCTAAGTGGGCAACAGCAGCCTTAGAGTCAGTACCTTCAAGTAATTCAAAGAGCAGACCCTCCCCACCCCAGCTTCCTCCCATCTCTGGGATTTGGTCGCTTCTCCAGGGGTTGGGTTGGGAGGAGGGAGTCCCTAAGTCAAACCCTTCCCTCACTACTTCCCTCTTCCCAGACCACTGGGCTTGGTCCTCAAAGATTCCTTACCTCCACTCTTGCCCAATCTGGGTCAAGGCAGTGGAGGGCTGGAGCCACCACAATTAAAGGGGAAGGGCCTGCTTTGCTCCTTATCCCTCCTTCTGAAAAGGTAGGGTTCAAGCGAGGTGGGATAGGGGCCCCCATACTGGTTTGCCCCAGGAGTAGGGTTTCTGGGCTAGGGTCTGTAAGGCTATTTTCCTTTGCGGCAGGAGGGGCGGTTGGGGGATGAACACTGTGGGTGTGGGAAGAGGGTGAGAAATGGCTGAAGGGGAAGGAGGATGGGGTCTCCCTGCTGGAGCAAAAAGTCATTGGAGTCATTGTGACAAAGAAACACTCATGTGCATAATATACAGAGTGTGCCTACCCCCAGCTCCTCCAGCCTGACCCCAAGCCCACCTCTCAGGGCCCATTTTAAGACCCTAGAGGAGGACTTGGAGGTCCAGCTGTAGAACCGTTCATTCTGGCCCCACCCACTCCACCCCCAGCCCCTTCTCCCATTCTAGGTCTAGGGAGTAAGAAGGTGCTCGGGTGGGCAGACAGCGGTGGAAACAGTATTGAGTTTTCCTTTGGTTACATATTGAAGGCAAAGGTGAGCTGGACTTACAGTCAAAACGGATAGGGGTGAGGAAGGAAGAGGGGCCATGGCTGGGGTTGGAGAGGGAGGTAGGCCCTCCTCAGCCCCTCCACCCCAAGAAACACATGTCTAAGTGGGGTGGCAGTCCCTCAGTCTTATCTCTCCCACCCCTCACAGCACCAAACAAAAGGAGAAGCTCCCTCCCCCAGGGGCTGCTCCCCACCCCAACCTGGGCTGTACATTCAGTGGTTTTCAGCAGTCCTATGGCTCAGGGGGCCACGGGTGGGGGAGGTGGCCCATCAGTCTCAGCTGGACAGTGGCAGTGACCTGGGTCTGTTGGTCCATCCTGGGACCACAGTTTGTGCCATTTGTTTTTCTGAAGGATAGTACACACCCTTACCAAAGCCACCGCCCAATCAGAAACATCCCCCCCAAAATCAGAAACTAAAAACTGGCTATTTCATCTCGCCCTCTGATTCACATATCTGTTTCCCTGTCTCCTATGTAGCCCTCGCTCTGTCTCCTTTGCTTGGGACCTGGGGCTGCTCCCAGGGTCCTCATTTAAAATAGGCCTTTTCACAAAAGTGCTTATTACTTGAAGCAAGTGCTTTAGAGCTGTGGTGGGAAGAGGGGGAGGGAAGGGAAGGGAGAAAGGAAGGAGATGCCCCCACCTCCACCCTACCTCTTTAAGATTGGGGGGCATTCTGCCTGTTTTACTTCTCCACACCCGTTTAAGTCAAAGAGGTTTTAAAAAAATCTTAACATTAAAATAAATATGCAGTGGCCATGAGAATGGTCAAAATGCTTCAAAAACACTAGGGGCCAGGGAGCCCAGGGTGGGGTATGGGATTTCCTTTGGCATAAGGAGAGGAGACTGCTTGTCCTCCAGGCCTCCTCAAGCCATATGAGGAGGGGAAGAGGACTCCCCACGACCTTCCCCAGCACTGCTGACAGTGTGCTGAGGGGGCAGCAGGGAATGGGCAGCCGCCAGAAATCTCATCTAGCAAAACAATGGGGCTCCTGACACATACTCAGATTCTTCCTGTCATCATCAAACATGGATAAAGGAGAACACGACTGATACCCCGAGAGTCTTTTCTGGAGGACCCACCTCCCTGCTCCCCCTGCCCCCACCACCTAATTCCCAGCACCAAAATGAGAAGGGGTGGAATGGGAAGATTTCAGGAGAAAGAACTGAAGTTAGGGGGGCTAGCTTTGCAGAACCAGCAGGGTTGGGGGGAGGGGGCTGCAGCCCTTAAGAGAGGTCACATTGATTGTCGTATTGGGGAGGACAGGGTATGAGGGGAGGTGGGGGAGAGGAGCGTCACAAGGCCCTTTGGCTTTGAAAATAAAAATAAAAACTAAAAGCTGCACAATCCTTCTCACCAATAATGGTCATTTGGAAGCTTTGAAATGGTTTAGGAACTGAGGGTTGGGGGAAGCAAGACACAGAGAGATAGGAGGTAAATAAATGGACCATGAAAAACAAAAAAGGATTTGGACAAACACCCCAGGCTTTAGGGAACTGGGATGAGGTAGGGTGAAGGGTATCTGTTGGGGAGAGAGGGATCTTTGAGATGCCCCCATCTCCACCCAGCTCACCCTCGGCAAGAGAGGCGAGACTTTCAGGGAACACAACTGAAAACTGGGTAAGAGCACAAATAAAGCCAGTTGGGGTAGGTGGGGGGAGGCTGAGGGATCCCCTTTGGGGAGACCCTGTACTGTGTAAACGAAGCCTGTCCAGTTCTCAGGGGACAATACTGATGGCAGCCAAACTGGGCAAGGGTGCACTGTGTGGGTGGAGGGGGCATGACCTCTATTCAAGTTCTGTGTCTTGGCCCCTGGTTGAGGTATTGAGTGTGAGGAAGGGAACACTGGGCTGAGGGGATGGGTCTGACTATCTAGGACGCTTAGCTAGGAGATGGACGGACAGGGCATTTGGAGGGACCAGGGCCAAAGTCAATGCTACATTTAGTGAGAAAACTGCCCCCTCCTCACTCCAGCCCAGTTTGGCCTTTGGGGTGCAACTTTTAGGAATCTTATCAGTGCACCCCTGGCTCAATTCCATCTCTTCCCACTGTAGGGAAGGCAGGAACTAGGCCTCAGCATCTATTCATCACTCCCTAAATCAGAACTTCATCCTCACACTGGAGGGGAAGCCTGGGTCCCGAGTAGCCATGGTCTCTAGTTTGCCTTGCCCCTCTCACCGTCTTTGGCTTCAGATCAGGAGTGACTGGGGGCAGTGGGTACTCTTGGACATAACGGAAGGGTGGAGGCTGACAGCAGACCTAGAGGAACTATAGGATTGGGGGACACAGGAGGAGGAACATGGTCCTTCCCTCCACACACATGCAAACACATGCCTGAAACACAGGACATACAGGGGCTGTGGTTTTGAAATGGGCAGGAAATCAATTTGTTTCTTCTCCTACAGGATAAAATGCTTACTTAAAAATTCATGACAAGCCTCAAAGTCAAGGGAGAGGAGAGCCAGGGAGGAATGGCCACAGGCTCTGCCCTCCCAAAAGAAGTTAAAAGAAGCAAGGTTAAAGTGCGTGGTTAGGGTGCCAGGCCAGGAGTGGGGAGGGAAGGCGGAAGAGGCAGGCTGTGGGGGCAGAACCAGCCCTTGATTTGCATATGAGGAGCCAGGGGAGAGTGCAGGATTGGGGCCCAGGTACAGTAGTTGCTGCTTCAAGTGTTTTGCATTTGAACTTTAGGGGTGATGGGGTACAGAAGTGGGGAAAAAGCTCCAGGCCCCAGTGCTAAATACCCTCCCCCCTCATCCTCTAGCTGCCCCTGAAGGGGGAGGGGGCACCCCCAGAGTGCTCACACAGTACCAGAAATTAAGGCTTCTCACTGCTGCGGGGATGGAGGGACCAGCCGAGCAGGGAGGCAGTGATGGGTATGAAAGAAGAGAAGGGAATCTGCCTGGCAGTAGGGGCAGGGGGAAGGCGCACACAGAGAGAGGGCCAGAGGGAAGAGTGAGGGGAGCTAGGAGCAGAAAGGGGAAACTGAGATGGGATCAAAGAGAGGGGGAGCCAGGCATTTAGCAATCATTTTGGGACACTTGGCAGAAGGGGTTGCCCTGGGGGTACACCAAGGGCCTGGGGTGCTCCTTCTCAGTCCCAGACCCCTGCCAGGCCAGGATGATGTGGCAAAGGGGTGAGCAGCTGCTCCCCAGTGCTTTTTCCCTCCTCCAACCCCCTCCCCCACTCAGTTGTGTTCTCCTTTAAAGTGCCCTAAATGTATAGACTTTTTCTAAATAAATAGAATAAGATATCAAGCCACTGGCAGGGAGAGGGACACTGGAGGGGGGCTACTCCGAGTAGCAGCCATCTAAACCAATGGCGCCGTGCCGCTCCTGGCTGTAGGGGCAGGAGGCCCCATGGGGCAAGGCGCCGCAGCCACCCACCGTCTTGGCTGCTGCGATGCCGCAGTTCTTGAGCAGGCTGAAGCTGAAAGGACTCACGGCGTCCTTGGGTGGGAAAGGCTTCATGGTGGAAAGGATCAAGGCCAGGCAGTCTGCCACATCTTTGTTGGGGGCACAGGCCAGTGCTGGGGTGTGGCCTGCAGGTTACAGAGGGGGAACTGAGGCACGGTCCTGCAAACCTGGGTTCCCCATCGGTCCTCCTCAGGGCCCCAAACTCTCCTATTTGTGGAGGGAAACCAAAGCAGGCAAGCACCTAGTATGGCCAGAGTTAAGGACTATAAGGGCCGAGAAAGGCTGACAGGCAGAGTCTCCAAGTATAGGGCAGAAAGGCAGATCAGCCCACAGGGAACTAGGGTATGTGGGAGATCTTCCCGAGTAACCTGCTTGCTCCACCCAGTTCCATCATGCTCCCTCAGAGACCGTAGTCTTTTTGATACTGGGTCCCTCTTCGGAAGAGTTCCCGCTGGAAGAAAATCTGGTTTCCAGCATGGGTAAGAAGTCTACACCCGAAGACTACCTCTGACCCAAACCCAGGAGAAGTAGGGGGTTCTAGACCCCACCCACCTTCTTCATCCACAGCCAGCACTGTGGCCCCACGACTCAGCAGGGCCTGCACCACAGAAGCAAGACCATTCCGGGCAGCAATGTGGAGTGGCCTTCAGAGAAAAGGGAAGGAGGGAGAATGAAGTTAATGGGATGACAAGCTGCCCTTGCAC
The DNA here is from genome assembly GCF_023851605.1 of Tamandua tetradactyla. NCBI lineage: Eukaryota > Metazoa > Chordata > Mammalia > Pilosa > Myrmecophagidae > Tamandua > Tamandua tetradactyla. Next base: position 123,305,091 of record NC_135333.1, read on the forward strand.
CCGAAGCGAGGGTCATAAGGGCACTGAACAAATACTGTGAGCTCCAGAAAGAACCTGGAATTCGGGCCATTCGTTCTTCACCACCTGCCTCCCCTAGCCTTCCCCAGGCACTCACATCTGCAGCGCACTGTTGGTAGCATTGATAAGGCCAAGGTCTTGGGTTTCTGCCAGGATCATGAGGGCACATTTCTCATGGCCCTGAGGGAACAGAACAGAGAACAGAGTTGTGAAGTAGAAGCAAGACAGGCAGTAAAGTATGAGTTGGGAAGTGTGGCAGGAGGCAAAGAGCTATCCCACTGGTCAGAGAAGCCAGACAATCCTGACTTTCACTCGTCTTCCCACCCATCGGGCCCTGCCCCTTATGGCAGTTCCCCCAGCACTCCAGAATGTACCTTGCTACAAGCCAAGTGGAGGGCAGTGTTCTTGTTCTCATCCAGCACAGTAAGATCTGCCTTCCCTCGATACAGCAGAAATTCTACAGGAAAAAGGCAACAGAGAGGAACTGAGGCCTCCCTCCAGAGCAGCACTCACCCAGGCTCTCCACCTTCCTAACTGCATATACTCTGCATCTCTTCTGCGCAGGGTGAAACATCCAATAATATCTCTCCTGCTTCCTGAGCTCCAGCCCCATCAAGCCCCCACAGGGAGAACTGACCCATCTTGCAAAAAAAAGGGAGCGCCTCCCTTCTCTTCACAGCCCCTACGCACCCACAGCAGCAGTCTGCCCATTCTCGGCTGCCGTCATGAGCGCAGTGCGGCCAGTGTGGTCAGTGGCATTCACCTCGGCTTGATGCTGCAGTAGCATCCGGAGCCCAGAGACATTGTCCGCGAAGGCAGCGGCGTGAAGGGGGGTCCTATGGGGTGGGGAGTCAGGGTGGAGTAAAATAGGGAAGACTCTTCAGCCTGAACAGGAAGAGGAAACCAGAGATGACTCCGGCTTTTCCCTAAGGCTTTCACCACTCACCGTCCTTTGGCATCTCGGCTGTTCACAATCTTGGCACCCAGAGCTCCCAGCAGCATCTCTGTGGTGCTGTCCTGGTTATTAATTCTGGGGGAGAGAGAAAGGATCACCAGGAGGGGCAAGGTAAATGGACTGCCTGTCATAAGCCCACATCACTGATCTGCAGAAGAAGGGACTCACACTGCACAGTGCAAAGGAGTGAAGGGGTTTCCTTCCAGGTACGAGAATGGGCTGTGTTCAAGTAACAACTCCAGACAATCTTCATGTCCTGGGTAAGAGAAAGAAAGAGTGGTGATGAAGAGAAGTGACAACAAGGCTCCCTACAGCTGTTCTGTTTCATCTTCTGACAACTCCACTGCATTTCCAAATCCAGATCAGCCCAGTTCCCTCTAACAGCCCACTTGTCCTTGGTCTCTGTTCTTGTCTGCCTTTCCCCACACCCAGCACATACCTTCCTGCCAAAGTCCCCAGACTTTTACCAGTGTAGGAGGCCCAGTGCATGGGCGAGTATCCGCTGTAATCCACCCCAGCATCCAGGGGGTCTGTGGAAAGGGCAGCCTGCAGCAGGGTCCGCAGTACTGCAGTGTGGCCACAGGCTGAGGCCAGGTGAATGGGTGTGCGGCCCTTGAAGTCTCGGCAGAGCACAAATGCATCATGGTCCAGCAGGGCAGCCAGGCAGTCCTCACAGCCTGTCACCGCCTGCAAGCGACGTGGGGGTGTGAATGGGGGTGAAGACCATTTTCTAGTGCTCCAATTATTGTCTTTACAACCCTGATTCTAAGTGCCAGGGTTTCGTATGTCCTTTACTGTCTCTCTCAATGCCAACAGATAGTCAGGATGGTAAGAGTTAATCCTGGAGCTCTGGAGTGAGAAACCAAAGGGGAAGTATGAAGACTAAGGGATAAGGTATTGGACAGCATGCAGAGCAAAGTTCATTATCCATAAAAGAAGGGATTTGTTTACATGAGGTAAGCCACACAATCAGCCCTTCTCCATGCTGTATGGAACTAGAGTCTTCAAATGCATGGTGGTCCCATAGAGCAAAATGAACAGAGACTAGAACTCCAAGCAATGGAAGCACTTGGAATCTGCTGGACAAGTCCCTAGAGAGAAGGGAGCTGTGCAACTGAGGGCCTCAGACATTACAGGGAGGGTTCCCCCACGAATCCTTGGATGACAGGTAGGTTACAAAGACACAGGGCAAAATTTCAGGCTTATCAGAGAAGGTATCTATTTATCAAACCTACTACAGGTTTGAGAGCCAAAGACAGTAGAGTACAAGCTGTGCTGGGAGATTTTAGATTTTGGTTCAGCCAGAGTGGAGAAATGTGTTTAACACACAAGCCATGAGGGTGAGACAACAGAATTACATACATGTAAAGATCACAATGACTACACCTAAGAATAAGTAACAATCTAGACCTGCCTGAATAAAGCCCTGGAAAAGAAATAACAAACAAAAAATAGAAAGAGACTAAGGGATCATATATTGAAAGGGGGATGATCTGCATTGTGGTATCATTGTCCAATGGTACAGGGCCAGCAGAGCATTTGGGGCAGAGTTTGGGTGATGAGCATGGGATTGAATGTGATCACAAAACAAGGTAACAGGGAAATCAATTGCACTCATCATGGAACAAACACAGTAAGAATAAGAATAAAACCCTGGGAATAAAATCCTGGCAGCCCACCTGTTAGACAATCTGACCCTACCCTCTACTGTTATGGAGGTCCTGTGCTCCCACATCTCAAACCTGACTGAAGCAACCTTACCCAGGGCGACAATGGGTACTCACTTACCCCACGGTGGAGGGCAGTGCGGCCCCGGAGGTCAGCAGCATCAGCTGTGGATCCTTTCTCTAGCAGCAGATGTACACAGTCTACATGGCCATTCATGATGGCTAGCATGAGTGGGGTTCTATAGAAGAGGCAGGAGAAAAGGTGAAGGTTTGGCAGAGATGGGAAACCTACACTCCACCCTGGCCCACACTCACTGTCCATAGGCATCCATGACATCTGTGATGTCAGCTCGTTCCCCACTGTCTATCAGCAAGTGCAGGGAATCAGTGTGGCCAGAGGCAGCTAGGAGAAAAAGGAGCCTATGTCAGGAAGGGTTGGGAGGACAGAAGGAGGCCAAATGAAATCTAAAGGATTCAGGAGTTGAGATTATGGGAAGACCTGGGGCAAGAAGAGGTCTTCAGGGATAGGAAGCTACTTAAGTTTCCATCTTCCTCACCCTACCCCATTCCCAACGCTGACCTCATTTAGTAGGGTTTTGGGGACTAGTCTCCAAGGCCTAGTGTGGCAAAGGGAGGAGTGTAGCCCAAGAGGGTACTAACCAGCAGCGTGCAGGGGTGTCCACTTGCGCTTCCGCTCCTTGATGAGGGCAGAGGCACCATGGGCTGTAAGCACCTCCACACACTCAGTAGAGCCTCGCTCAGTGGCCAAGAAGAGCGCAGTCCGGCCCTTGTGGTCCCTTACATCCAGATTCACCAGCGTTTCAGCCAGCGTCTTTAGGGCTTCACAGTGACCATTGTAGGCCTGGACAGGTGCAGGCACCCAAAGCACACAGCTTGGATATGTCTCCGCCCCTTCTCTGCTCCCACCCTATTCTCAGGGCCCATGGGAAGGCTCCAGACAAAAGTCCTCCATAAGCTCTTCAGGCCCCACAGCCTTCTTAACCTGCACTATGCCGATCCCCTCTCCAGACCACTGTCTGCTTGTCCACCCCAACAGGAAGGCAGTGGCAAGGATGGATTCAGAAGCACTAGCACCTCTGTGTGGGCCTAGGGGCAGGTAAGGACAAGAAAGGCAAGATGAAGAGGCTTGGGACTCACAGCTAAGTGCAAAGGGCTGACTGGAATGGTACTCTCCACATCCTCCAGGCAGTTAAAGGACATTTCTAAGAGCTGCAATGGACAGGACAGTAAGTACTGAGGTTAGGGAACTCCCCAGATATCACCCCCTGTCCCTTACTCAAAATAATTCCCTTAACCCCTTGATCTAGAGACTACATTTAATTTTCAATCTCAACCACCCCTTGAGATTTCCAATCTAAACAGACCCATAGGGAGACTGTGTGCCCTGCCCCTGCCTCCCTCCCTCGGGCCAAATCCCAACACATACCAGTTCGAGGTTCTGTCTATTGCCATAGGCGGCTGCATAGTGCACAGCTGTGTAGCCCTGCCTGTCCCGCAGGGAGGGGTCTGCACCGTTATCCAGTAAGAACTCCAGACAGCTGTGGAGCCAGTGATAGACTCTGAGGTAGGGACAGGCCCGGGCCCAAACAGTACAGTTCTAGAAGGGGCTGAGGAGAGGGCCAAGGGACCCATCGGGACCTCCCTGGCCAACACCCATCCTTTATTCTAGGCAGGCTCTCTAATTCCTGCCCATTTTTCTACCCTGGCTTCAGAACCACTTCTTCCTCAAGGTCTGCTCTGAACCACTCTGGACTCACTGCCCTCCATTATCCTTTGAACTCTGTCTTAGAGAGCCTACAGCTTAATTATCAGCTATTCTGCTGATCCACATGCTCTTCCTGAACACCAGGTTTGCCGGCTCCCTGACTCAGGATGCCTTCTTCTACTCAAAGGCCATCTGAAGAATCCATCTCATCTCACACTCAGTTCTGGCATTCTCTCCTGAGGCTCTCCCCAATCTCCTGTTAGATGCCTTCTCCGCAGAACACCCTTGGTCCCCTCCTCATAGCTCCATACTATTTGGAAAAGCAGTGGTGGTGGTGGTAGTAATAAAATACAAAGTATTTAGCCCTTACTATGTGTCAAGCACTGTTCTAAATACCTCTTGTGTATTAAATCATTTAATCATCATAATGACACTATGAGGTACTCTTTATATCCTGATTACAGTTGAAGAAATCAAGGTGCAGAGAAAGTATGCAACATGTCAAAGGTCACACAGCTGAGCCTCTTAAAATGTAAATGTCCTTTTAAAAAAAAACACTTTTTATTTTAGAACCATTTTAGATTTACAAAAAAACTGTGAATACGGTATATATATCCAGTGTATGTGCACATACTCTGCACATGGTTTCCCCTATTATTAGCATCTTACATTAGTATGTATAAATGTCCTTTTATCTATCCCACATGATTATAAGCTTCCAAAGAGGAGAGATTTAGGGTAATTCATATTTTAGCTTTAGCACCTAGCATGGTACATGGTACCTAGTAAGTAAATAATCAATGCTTGTGGAATAAACAAATGGTTTTGTATGTTTATGTCTTTAGGTTTTCTGATCTCCTCAAGAAGATTATCCATCTGTTCCTTGAGGGAAGGAACTATATCTCATATTTTTAACTTTACTTATAGTACTTAGTACAGGCCTAAATCAGACACTGCAGGCTAGCTGGCAGACTGACTGATGGGGCAGCAGCTGAGGTGGGGTGGTGGAGATTCAGAGTGGGTGGGAGAATGGGAGGGTCAGAGTTGGCATTGCTGGGAAACCTGAAGGAAGAGCATCAGGGGTCTTGTTAGCTACTCACAAGAAGGCCTCCTTCCTACGGGACTCCTTCAGTGGCTCGTCCTCTTCAGCATCGTGGCTAGAAGCTGAATGGGGTTCCGCTCTGGGGGAGAAAGAGTGAAGAATTTGGGGGGAGGCTCAGGGAGGTAAGCAGGGCTGAGAATGGTCAAAGTGGGAGTGTCACCTCCTGTAAGTGTCGGAGGCAGCGGCATAGTGGAGGGGAGAGCAGCCTTTACAGTCAGCCTCGTTGACGCCTGCTCCAGCAGTCACCAGTGTGACTGCACACTGGTAGCTGCCATTGGCGGCTGCATAGTGCAGTGGGGTCCTGAGGGAGAGATGAAAGAGGAGGGGGTAAAAGACTCAGGGACAGATCTGAATGGAATCAGATGTGCAACCAAAAGCTGGCTTGTAATATTCTCCTCAGTCTCCAACCTCCCACCCTCTTCTCTACCATTTGTCTCTTATCAGACATTCCCCATGTATAACCTCCATATTAACATACCTTCCAAATTTGTCTCTTCTCCTCAAGTCAGCTCCACTGCTCAAGAGCAAATTAAGACATTCAACATTCCTACAAGGAAGAAAGACGAGGGTTAAGAGGGTGAGAACTTCAAGGAGAAGTCGGAGACCCAGGAAGGGGCAAAGGAAAGATGGAACCAGATAGCCACTTCTCCTTCACTCTCATTGTGACAGGGGGAATAGATCTGGGCGGGAAAGAACAAGCGTTCTTTAAAGTCAATGGAAAACTGCAACAACCAATCCAGGCAGGACTACTAACAGCCCACATACACCAAGAATGAAAGTTTGGGTCACCCCACCAGGCAAAGTACCATGACCAGCTGAGGTGCTTGCTGAGGGTACAGGGAACATGGAATGGATAGCAGAAGAAGGGAGTTATATGAGCTACAACCACGTGACCAGTTACAGAAATGAGGACTGTGATGGTTATGGATATTTATTCCTTATTTTGCTATGCATATGTATGTATATATACAAAAAGCAAATATCTTTGTTTTCTTTCCTATTTTATCCTCTCATATAACATAACATTTTTAACTTTATGTCATATTATTTAAGTTACAGGATATCAAGTTTAAGAGTGAATATACCCAGGGACTTGCACTCTCTTCTGGGCAAAGAATATGTTTCCAATTATACACAAGAGAGTTGCATTGTTAGGCAAAAATATGACTGTTAGTGTTTTTATTTAGAGATTAAATATGGTTCAAGAATGTGTATAGGTGCCAGCTGTTTGGTCAAGCAAGCATTGGCCTGATTGTTAACTTGAGGCTATTTCATGGATTTAAATCATCTGGAAGTTGATTGCATCTATGGCTGATAATATCTACAATCAACTGTGGAGACTGCCTTCAACAATGAGAGAAGGCTTATCCAATCAGTTGAAGGCTTCAAAAGGAAATATGATGATTTCAGCAGTCAGAAAACAGAATTTTCATCTCGATTCAGACAGCCAGCTTCTCCTGCAGAATTCATCGAAAACCTTCATTGGCATTTCCAGCTGAATTCAGACTTGCCCATTCCTAGTCACCTGAGCCAATCCCTCCTATAATAAATCTCATAATATTTACATTATATATATACATATATATTTGTTGGTTCTGTTTCCTTGGAGAACCCTAATAACAGACCCTGCCCAGCTCTCTCCTCCTCAAGGCTTGGGAGAGAGGCAAGAGAATTCACCCTCCAGAAGCAGCAGCATGAAGACAGGTGCGGCCAAGGTTATCAGGCGTATTGATGTCGAACCCAGCCGAAAGTACATGCTCATTGCTGAGTGAAGATACAATGCTGTACAGCTGACCTGGAGGGGCAGAGCATCACAGATCACAGCTGAAGACACTGAGCAGAGAAGGAGAGGTCTCTGCCCTCCTACACACCTTCCCAAACCCAACAGCCAATTAGCACATACCTGAGGAAAGAAGCTTACGACAACAGTCAGAGAATCCAAAGAGAACAGCTAAGTGCAGGGGGAACATGTCATGGATGCCACGCCTGGGAGAAGTTGAGAGACTCAATTCTTGGGTCAAGGTGGGGCCTCTTTTCTGTTACCCACCACCAGCCCAGGAGTCCGGGTATGAGAAAGTAAGGTTTTCCAAATTTTCCTTTGGCAAGCAAAGCCTCCATGTTTGATGTGAGAGCTCTGGATAGCTCTGAGGCAGCCCGGAAATTGGGGTCCGGGGCCCTGACTCACCGGGCAGTATCTGCGCCATTGGTCATAAGGGTGCTGATGAGCAGCTCATGTCCGTAGCGAGCAGCCACATGCAGTGGTGTATTCCCAAATTTGTCGGCACAATCAATCTCACTGCCTGGGAGAGGGATGTATACACACCAACTGAGGCAGACCTCAGCCTTAAAACCACTTGTGCTACTTAGCTACCATTTATTGAGCGTTATTATGTGCTGGTGCCAGGCTAAGTATTGTCCTATTTCTAAGCTTTTGGGGACTGGCCAGGACGCTGGGTCCCCTTTAAATAGGGGTCTTGCTCAGAGCTGCAGGTGTGCGGCCTGACTGGAAGCTGGAGCGGGAGGTGGAATAAGGAAGGGAATTTCTAGGGAGGAGTGAGCACAGGTCTTCTGAGTCCATACCATTCTGGATGAGGATCTGAGAGCGAGTGAAACGGCCATGGATGGCAGCCATGTGCAGAGGACTTTTCCCTTCTTTGCTCTGTGGAAACATGATGTTTTGTTCAGTGCAAAACATGGAGGATGCGCTGTTTCCCCTTCCAAGGACACATCTTTGAGAGCGGAGTGGTCAAATGGGCATCTTCTTAGTCCCCACTCTCCTTAGTACCGGGCAAGATCTGACCACCCCAGGAGGCAATGGACAAATTCTCAGGAATAAAGGGGACAATACAGCCAAGATCCCCAGAGCCACATTCCTCTCCCCACTTGTCCCTTCAGGCACCTGGTAGTTGACATCAGCCCCATTATTGACCAACAGCTCCAAGCAGAGCGCGCCATTGGTGGAGACGGCAGCCACATGCAATGGTGTGAAACCCTTGTCATTCGGTTGGTTGACATTGGCTCCTGCGTTCACTAGCTCAATAGCCACAGCATCCTGGCCTAGGTAGCAGGCAATGTGCAAAGCTGTGTTTCCAAAAGCATTGAGCTCATCAATCTGGATTTCCAGGGGTGGGGGAAAAGGGGAAAAGGAAAATATCAGTTTAAACAAAGTGGAAGCTGGCACATAGAAGCCTAGAAACTCCCAGAACTCCAATGACTGTCTCAACTCCCTCAGGTTCCTGATCCAAAAGACCAAGGGCACAATTATTTCAGGTAAGAGTTATTCTGACCCTCTCACAACATCCCCACAACCTCCCCCAAATACCCAAACAATGCCACCCTCTCCACAATAGATTCTGACCTCCACCTCCCTGCCCTGAGACCCCAACTCCATGCCCAGTACTCTGACCTCAGCCCCCATTCGGAGCAGGTACTTCACAACTTCAATCTGGCCACTAGCGGCAGCTGTATGGAGGAGCCCGTAGCCTTTGCGATCCTTGCAACCAAGGTCTGCTCCCCGTGCCACCAGCAATTTCAGGACCTCCAAATGCCCTGGAAAAAGAGAAGCTAATCTGTAGATGACTGCTAAGGCTCTGAGCTCCCCTTCAAATGCCTCAGCCCCAGCCCCCTGCCCTAGGGACCCTACATATCCAATTCCTGCTTTTTCTGTGAGTTCTTTCTCACCTAGAAAAGCTGCCCAGTGCAGAGGCTGCCGTTCTTTTTTATCACAGACATTCAGGCTGGCTCCCTTGTTGAGGAGCAGGTTCACCGTCTATATCAGAACATGGAAGACACCTGATCAGAATCAGGTACATGCCCTCAACCCACCCAAGAGCAAAACCCCATTCCCTGAAATCTCTGAAGTGGACTAATGCCTTTGTCCCTGAGCAGAACAGTCTCAAGAACAAGAGGGAACAGAGGAAGCAGGAAATTCCAGTCAGATTTGGAAGTTCAAGGGAATCTCATTAGAGTCTATTCAGGTGATTTGGTTGGTGATTCTTAAACTCAATTTTGAGTCTTTGAAAATATGTTGGAAGACATGGATTCTCTCCTCAAAAAAAGGCAAATATATGAATGTTTTATATGCAACTTTAGAGGGTTTATCAACCTCCTGAAGTCCAAGACAAGAATTTCAATCTAGTTTAACCACTCATTTGGTGCCTGAGACCAAGTGTAAATACGACCATCTGGGCTTCTTTCCCCTCAGGCATAATAGCCCAGCGCAGGAAGAGGTGCGTAAAAGGTAAGGAAAGAGAAGGCACCAAGCTGGGCCTGGACAGGAGCATTCCTCACCTCAAGATGCCCGCTATGCACTGCATGGTGCAGGGCACTGCGCCCGCTTCTGTCAGCCACGTTGAGGCTGCTCAACAGGGGTGCCAAAGCCTCAGCACACTTAGTGGCCCGGTTGGCGGCGGCCACATGCAAGGGTGTCTGCCACAGCTTGTCCCGGGCATTCACATCTGCTGAATGTGCCAGCAACAACCCCAGCACCTTCTGTGGAGGGGCACAGGATAAGAGAGAAGACAGACGGGGAGCAAGAGGTAAAACAACAGGAAACGGAAGGAGGAATAAGTCAGCACGGCACACACAGCTCTGTCTCTCCCAGCCGAGTTCCTTCTCCTTGGTTCTCCAATATACCTCTTCTCTTAATACCTACTTTTCACCTTCTGGGTTTTCTCTGAGCATAAAACCTTCCTTATCTTGCTGAGGAAAAAAATGGACCCCTTCTTCTTCCTCAGGCCACCCAACCTTGAGAAAACATCCACATATATCCACTCTCAAAAACCCACACATGTAGAGGATCCCAAACTCCCACTACTTCTAGGAAAAACAAAATCTCCTGCCACATTAATGCCCTCAACACTCTCATTCAGTCCTTCAAAGGGCACCATGATCACTTTTATTACTTCAGTAAGAAAAGATTCTGTTCCTCTTCAAAACCCAAGCTAAAATGCCCCTCCTAACCACTGCCCACCTCATTATCATCGGCCTCAGCCCTTGACCCCAAGTAACTACCTAACCAAGAGAGAGGTCTCCTTTTCCTTCTCTCCAGGGTTGACAGGAATAACATACAGGACCCTATTGGTAAAGTATGCTTCGCCCATCTGCTGTCTGCTTTAGTACTGCTTGAGGGGCAGGGATGCAACACATCACTACCCCCAAACTCCACACCCTTCCTATTCCCTTGCTACCACAAGGAAAGAAATCTCAGTGCCCAGAAGGGGATCAGACTCTGAGGTGGCCCCCCAGGGAGGGATGAGTCACTCAGGCCTGGCAGCAGGGCCCCCTGCAGTCTGCCAGCTCGGTGTTAAGCTCTCCCTGACGTCACATCAGCTGGCAGCATTCAGTCCCCTTCCCAGCCACTTGTAGGGCTAGGAGGGAGGGGCCCAGGTTTGGTCTCCTCCCCATGTAGGGGTAGAACAGCTTGTAGGGCAGAAGACTGAGGCTCTCCAACTCTTAATTTCCACCTTTAATCAACTCATCCTTTTTGGAAGGGTGAAAGGAGGTGGGAGGCCCATACCTCATTTCGGGAAGCAGCAGCACGATGAAGAGGGGTCAGCCACAGTGTGTCCTTAGCGTTGACATTAGCACCTGTAGGGATATAATTTCTTTTCTTTCTTTCTTTTTTTTTTTAATGGAAAGGGAAGGGGTGGGGAAATAAGCCAGCAATCAGGCCAGGGAGTCTGGATGGAACTGGAGCCTCCCCTGGACCAAGCACCAGAGAATATCCTTAGAATATGATGGGACAGAAAAAAAGAGACTCCTCTCCTTCCCATCTTCTTCCCTCCCACTGTGCCACACCTTCCTGCTCCCCACTTTCACCTGACATCAGTAGCAACTGGAGGATGGGGACATCGCCTACGTAGGCAGCAGCATGCAGTGGAGTTCGCCTCTCTTGGTCCTGGGAGGGCAGAGAAGAGGAGCGGCTCTTTCTATCATGGCTCAAGTACCCCAGCTCAAGACTTGGCGCTCCAGACCCTTCTCCACAACCTCTTCTCTTGGGCTCTGCAGCCTCCTATATTGAGTACTGAGTCAAAGACAAGCACCTAGGGAGGGTGGAGTCAGGGCCATGGGCCAGGAAGCCGGCTCCTTCTTCCAGGAGAGGTGGGGGCGCTGCAGACCCCAATGGTTGAGAAGAGAACACCTTTTCGTGGTATCCCCAGCCCCACTGGTCTGCGCTACCAGTCTGACCAAATGCAGAGCAGGATTCCATCCCAGGATGGAAGGAGCTACGGCCTCATCCGAACAGAGGAGGCACCAAACTGCCCGGCTGGTGGGGAGAGATCCAGAACATCGTAGCCCGGGATTCCGGGTTCGCCATCCTCCCTGCTCCCAACTCACCAGCACATTGATGTTCTCCTTCTGCGAGAGGAGGGAACGCACTTCCTCCACATCTCGGCTAAAGATGGCCTGGACCAGGGGCGGCTGCAGGGAGAACCGTCGGTCAGAGAGCCGGCAGGAGCGGGATCGGAGAAGGGGGAAATCTAGGCTTGAGGAGGACGTCCCAGGAGGGGCTCCGCCCCAGGAGTCCTGACTGCTGAGGGTCCCCAGGGTGCCTCTGCCGGTCGTCAGCCCCCCAAGGACACCGGCTTGGATGAGGAGAGCGCGGAGTGGGGCGGGGCGGGGGCCGCGGGAGCCCCGGGCTCCGGCCCAGCCTAGGCCGCACATCCCCGGGCTCGCGTGGCGGCGGCGCTGGGACCTGGAAGGAGGAAGCGGGGAAGGGAAGGAGGGCTGACCTGATCCGTGATGCTGAGGATCCCCATGGCCCGGCCCGGGCTCCGTCCGCATCGAGCTCCCGGCGGCGGCGGCAGCGGCTCCACCGGGGACACGGGGCGGCCCAGGCGGCGGCTGCGGCGGCGGCTGCGGGGAGAGCGCGGCCCCGCCTACCGGGGGGCGGGCGAGCGGGAGCCCGCAGCGCTCCCTGGCGGCGGTCCTGGGCCGGGCCGCAGGGCGCTCGCTGCGCAGACGTCCCTGGGCCGCAGCGCCCCCGCCTCGCCCTAGGAGCCCGACCGGCCCCGGCGCTCGCCACCTTGCGCGCTGTCTCTCCGACTCCTCCGGCGGGCCGCGCTGTGCTCTAGGCTCCAGTCTGGCGTCCCGGGAGGTCTCCCACAAAACCCTCGGAACAACCCGGGCCTTGGACTTGAGGACCAAACCGCTTTCGACTTGAGGACCAAACTGCTGGCCAGATTCCCACTCTCCAACCCCAGCCCACCCTGCCCCCCACCCCCCATCCCCAGTCCCCAGTCCCCCGCCGCCTGAGTTACTCCTCCCGTCAGCGGCTCCACACTCCAAAATCTACAACTAGGGAAAACTGGCGATGGAGATCTGGAGATTTTACATGGCAGTAGCCCCAGAGAAGGGAAAAGCTTGTAACGCCGCTGGAGGTGACACGATTTAGGTAGAAAGGAAATAGCAAAGGTGCTCGAACTGCCTTGAGTTTGAAATAGAAGGAAGGAAATAGCAAAGGTGCTTGAGAGAAATTCCAAGAAGGACCTGCCGCAGGAAAATAAAATACAATAATAACAACAACAGCAAAAACACAAAGAGGTTAGGGTAACTGGCAGTAACAGAAGGGGCACGTTCCGACCCCTTAATAAACTCCATTGTTGGTTAAACTGGTAGGGTTAAATCTCAACGGTATCTTCCCAGAAAAGGGTGGAGGTGCCTCCTCACCTCTTCTCATTGGAGAGGCCAGGGAGCAGCCAAGAAGAGAACTGGGTGGAGCCCAGAAAGGGAAAAAGTGGGAAGAAGAAAAGTGGAAATCGAAAAACCGGTAAAGTTTATAAAAGGCGAACCACAATCCTATTCAGAGTTCAGCAAATCAATCTGTGTATTCTGTGAAAGGATCACATTTAGGAAGAAGTTTAGCATGTATGTTCCCTATCAAGGTATGCATATAAAAGCCATCGCTTGCTCTAGAACAATCTGATCTGCTTTACTGCCTTCAATTTCTTGATTCCCTCTGGAAAGATGCACAGGACACTGGTAATAGTGCTGTTTTCTGGAAAGGAAAACTGGGAAACAGGAAATGAGGAATGAGAGGAAAATTTACCTATCACTGCATACCTTTTAGAATTTTTTGAATTTTTACCACTTTGAATGTAAAATTTGGGGGGGTGCAAGGGTTGTTCAGTGGTAAAATTCTCACCTGCCACGTGGGAGACCAGCGTTTGATTCCTGGCCCATGCACTTCCCAAAACAAAACAAATAAAAAAACCAACAAACGAACAAAACAAAAATTCAACAAACGGTGCTGCGATAATGGGATACTCACATGGAAAAAGAATAAAATGTGACCCCGCCATATAGCATACAAAAAAAAGTAAAATTTTTACCACACTAAAAGTAAACATTTAAATTTTAAATATTGCTTAAAACTTACCTCTTCTAGGAAGGCTTCCATGGTTAACAGCCTTTTCCGTTTGTCGGGTCTCCTTAACACATATTTAGTTTATACTGCCACTGGCTGATATAATTGTACCTTTTTGTTTCTCATTTCACCTTGCATCTTTATGATATACAGGTATCTGACATTTCAGAATGGATTTTTTAAAAAAAATTTATTTATAAAACCAATCAACATACAATATGAACATTCTTTTTTTCATCACATAGTTGTATATTCATCATGATCATTTCTTAGAACATTTGCATCAATTCAGAAAAAGAAATAAAAACACAACAGAAAAAAATTCATACATACCATACCACTTACCCCTCCCTTTCATTGATCACTAGCATTTCCATCTACTAAATTTATTTTAACATTTGTTCCCCCCTATTATTTATTTATTTCTAATACATATGTTTTACTCATTTGTCCATAAGGTGGATAAAAGAAGCATCATTTTCAGGCAGTTCCCTCCAGCCTCTCTGTTATGGCTTAACTAAAAAGGTGATATTTGTTTGATGCGTAAGAATAATCTCCAGGATAACCTCTCGACTCTGGAATCTCTCAGCCACTGACACTTTATTTTGTTTCATTTCTCTCTTCCCCCTTTTGGTTGAGAAGGTTTTCTCAATCCCTTGGTGCTGAGTCCCAGCTCATTCTAGGATTTCTGTCTCAGGTTGCCAGGAAGGTCCACACATCTGGGAGTCATGTCCCATGTAGAGAGGGGGAGGGCAGTGAGTTTGCTTGTCACGTTGGCTGAGAGAGAGAGGCCACATCTGAGCAAGAGATGACTCTTAGGCTTGGGGGTGACTCTTAGGCTTAATTTTAAGTAGGCTTAGTCTATCCTTTGAGGGGTTAAGTTTCATATGAACAAACCCCAAGATTGGGGGCTCAGCCTATTGCTTTGGTTGTCCCGACTGCTTGTGAGAATATAAAAAACTCTCCACTTGGGGAAGTTGAATTTTCCCCTTTCTCACTCAGAATGGATTTTAAACTCCTTATTAGCAGGAGTGAGATCTCCTTTCTTTGACTTTCTTCCCAAAACAGGACTGTGAAATTTTTCTGTTTTTAATAAAAAAAAAAGGATTTTGAGCTTCCTGAAGGCAAAGGTATAAATTAAATGTTCTTTGAAACTCTAGCAGAATAACTCATGGAAACAAGAACCAATATTTGATGATGATGATAAAAGGGGGTTAAAAAAGTAGAAACCAAAGGCAGCAGGGGATCAAACGGATATGGGTGTTGAGATGGGTTGAATTGACAAATGGGTATGATGGACCTTCCAGGAAGGACTGATATGGCCCAGAGGATGGGGAGGAGGGGAATACATGGTCTCCATCGCCCAAAATAGCTCTTAGTAACCTGAGGAACCAGAGTCAGGGTTGAGCAGGAGTCAAGTGCTTGCAACTGGCACAGGGATAGAGGTGAACAAGGAAGGTTGCCAGATAGGTTTTCTGGGCAGCTGGCAGGACAAGGAAGGGCTAGAAGAGCTATTTTTAATATTAATCAGAGCACAGAAAGAGGATTTCCCCATAGGAAAAAAAAAGGGATATGACATAGGTAACATGGATACTTCCAGGGCTTAAGGAGAGGCACAGAGAGAGGATGGTGGGGTATGCAGAGTGAGGAGGCCAGAAGTGGTGGCAAAGCCCTCTTATGGCAGACAGCCCTTTCGGATTTGACTACTGAATTTGTATTTGGATGATTTGAAGCAGATGCTTGCCTATCTTTAAGCCTCAGTTTTTATTCTTTTAATAAATGTTGGTCAAGACCAGACCATTGTATATAGTACTATGCCAATCAGTACTTAGAAGTAACGATGTCTGTCTTTGTAGAGCTTATAATTTAGTAGAACACACAAATACACAAGAAACAGCTAGAGGATTAGGCTATATGCAAATGTATATGGCATTATACCTTCATAGTAATGAGGAATGGGTTTTGTCGAAGGGGCCTTCCTGGAAAAGGTGTGTGTTGAATTAGTACTTGAAGGAAGTTGTTGATATAGAATGGCAGGAAATTGGCTGTGCCAAATATAAGGAATGAATTAGGAAAGGTTTAAATGGTATTAATTAGCTAATCTAATTAGTAAGGGGACAGCAAGCAAATTGGCTTGGCAGGCCTATCGTACCTTGGGGATTCTGCATCGGTTAACTCGGTTAAGGCAGAGTATTAATGAGGTCACAGTTCAGTCACGTACCCCAGTTAATTTCTTCTCTTACTGCCATATCCTTACTCCTCAAACTAAGCAGCTGCCTCACATGTGTAATCCCTTAGTCAGAGAGGGGTGGGGCCAGACAAGAGAGTTGGGTTGGAAAGAGTAAATCTGTCTCTCAAAGTCACATGCCTATCTGAACTTCAGATTATCATCTTTGAAGTGGAAGAAGATCTAGTACCTTGGTGGTAGTGGCGGTGGTGGTGGTAGTAAGAGTGAGGAGCAAATGGGCATAACACACCCTTCCTGCAGTGCTGAGGGGAAAACAAATGTTAGGAGAGAAAAAGATGTGAGATCATCCCCCAGCTTGGGACTTCATGCTTCTACCCCTAGTATGTGGAATAAAAGAGGACAAAAAGAAAGGTGACAAAACCTTTATTTGGTCAATAATTATTTGTTTAGCTAGTAATGTTATGTACTATGGAGGCAGAATAGTTGTTTTAAAAATGGATTTGGTGAATGCTCGCCTTCCATGCAGGAGATCTGTGTTCGATTCCCAAACCATGCAACCCCCCCGACCACCCCCCCCACACACAAAGAATTTGGTGATCACCTACGCTTGGTCTGCTTTACCACTTACTGTGTGAAGCTTCTGCATATATAAATGAGGATATAAATACCTTCCTTACAAAATGTCAAATGTTGGTTCAAGGGAGGGATCCTGCTAGTTGAAATACAGAAAAGATAGGCTCAAATTTTAAATCTATCTATCCCCAATAGAAGTCCCAAAGTTCATGCTAATCTCAAGGAGTGGGTGGAGTTGGACAATTTATACTGGCTTTCAGGCCCTCATTTCTGGGCAAGATCACTCTTCCACACCAATTACAGCCACGATGCAGCTTTTATCCCACCCCCACCCCCATGCCACGCAGGCAAAGCTTTCCCTGAATGTGAGAGCTTAACTATAAAGATTTAGAAAGAAAGTAGAGGAGAGGCCTGCACTGTAATACCATAAACATCTTTAAATGCAACAGCAGGCGCCACCACTCTTAAAGCGTCCTTCCTCCACTCTACCTCAGGAGAATTTCAATGGCGCTTGCACTCACCTAGATCCAGTCTCTGATCGCTAATTCCTTTCTCCCCACCCTAGCCCCTTCTTTTTTTCTCTTTTTGTTATCCTCATTTTTTGTTTTGTTTTTACATTTTTCAGATTAACTTGAAGACTAGTATAAGTGGTAAGGATCGGGGTACTTTGTAAAATGCTAGACAGCTGCAGTATGGAAAGAAAGGACCCGGTAAAATGAAATTGGGATGGCCCTCCCCATCTGGAGAATGGGAACACGCTGGCTTTCTTCATAGCTGTGGTGGCAGCAGCTCTGCAGTCTGACTGCACACTTGATTTCAGCTGAAGCCGGGACTCCTGTGCTGCGCCACTTTAAACAAGTGAAAAGGAAGGTGCACCAGCGATATTGGTTCAGTCAATTACTTAGTAAGGAGTGGCTTTCCTTCCAGAAGTCAGTGCCTGCTTTCCTGGAAACTCAATTTTATATAGTTCAGCTCCATCTGAAGTCACACTTCTCTCGTTTCCATGCAGTGAAGCTCTCCCATGACACCCAGGAGGTCAGAAAAACCACTTTTTTGATTTCTGGATATTTATATTCATTGTATTAAAATTACTTTGAAGGGGTTGTCTTGTTGGAAGGCTTTCTTCTTCTTCTCTCCAGGGAGAAGGGAAGAAATGTACTTGGGAAGTATATTTATGTTTACATCTATTTGCAAATTCCTGTACATAGAGATAAATTTTTTAGGTGTGACTGTGACAACATACTATGGATTCCGCCTTGGTTATAAACAAGTCGTCTTCAGTCAGTTAACCAAATAAAATCAGTTCTGAACCTACCTCGTTTGTTATTGGAGGAGGAGGACTTGCCTCCTCCGTGGAGCCCAGAAAAGGAGGAAGAGTGTCCAGGAGTGGCCTGGGCTTCCCAGACAGCTAGACCACATCTTACTGCTCCCCGGGGCACATCCTCAGTAAACTGGGGCAGCCCCCCCCACAACCTGGCCGGCTAAGTTACATATACTCCAGCCTGTGCCTGCATCCTTAACCTTTGGAGGAACAGGCTGATTGCAAACCAATTAGAAACCTGCAGGTGGTCCTCAATAGCATCCGTCTCACACCCTTGAAAGGGCTCTGGTCGGCCCTGGCTAGTGAATCTGTAGATACCCCGGGAGCAACATTTACCTGTCTTCACAGTCTTCTCTAGGAGCCAGCCCTCACTGTCTGCGGGAGGGACAGAGTGCCAGGTCCAATGGGAGGTGATCCCAGCGGCCCCACAACCCAAACAAGCACAGCACCTGTCATGAGGCTTCCAACGGGGTGTTTATTTATCTAGCATAAAGTATACACTATCACAATCTTTTTACTCCTTTTACCAGAATAGTCCAATTTT
Source organism: Tamandua tetradactyla (assembly GCF_023851605.1). Lineage (NCBI taxonomy): Eukaryota > Metazoa > Chordata > Mammalia > Pilosa > Myrmecophagidae > Tamandua > Tamandua tetradactyla. The sequence goes on from NC_135333.1 coordinate 123,323,553, forward strand.
TTACCATACTATCAAAAAGTTCTAATTCTTTTTCTCTCACCAAATCAAAGTGATTCAAAAGAAGGTAGAAATGGGCACAAGAAGCTAAGGGCCCCCCAGCCTTCTACAGATGTTGTCCTCAGTTTTACCAAGAGCATTCTTTTTTCCTTTTTGTTTCATGGAAAACAGTATAATGATACCTCATTGCCGTGTTTTCCTTGGGTCTCATCTTTATCAAATGCACTCTGTTCCACACAAATATGATTCTCTCCCCTAAAATTCCGGTTCCTCCTACCCTGACTGACTTCTTTCCATAAATATTAAAAGAAAACTGCTAAGTTTTAGCTCAGAGCCTAGGACGTTAATTTCCTTTCTCAATGGTGTTAAAGCACAGCACTAGGACTGTGACGCCTACAGAGATACGAATGAGAGCCCCTCTTAACAAGACAGACTATAATAAAAGCGCTAAACAGAGATGGAAGAGAATCGACTGATGCCGTCAATACGCTCTCGAAATCGTTACTGTGCCTATTATCAGGTCCCGTGACTCGTCAAGTTGTTCGCCTGGCGACATCGCTCCACGGGCCCGTCTCTACAGCTTCTCAAACACACATCCCAGAGCCCTTTCTCGCCAGAGGTGTGAAACTACATCTCCCGACAGGCCGCGTCGTCCCCTTCCTTCCCCACTCTCCCAGTCTCGAACCATGGTAACGGCGTGACGTGGGGGTACCAGGAGCTGCCGGAGCAGCGCGAGCGTCTTCAGTTCTAGCCAACCCGGGCGGGAGCAAGGCGCGAGGCGCCACAGCTCTGCGCCGACCCTAAGCTCGGGGACCCTGAATCCGCCCGGTGGCCGCTCCCTGCCGCTCCTCCCCATTGGGTGAGGAGGGCGCACAGGGTATCTGAGCTGAGAAGGCAGCGCAGGGTCGCGCGCATGGCTTCGGCCGGCGCGCGGCGGTTCCCGGCGGGATCGCGCGCAGCAGCGCAGCGCTGCTGCGGCCTCCGGCTCCGCCCGGCCCCGCCCCATGCCCCTTCGCTACAGCCACGACCAATGAGGTGAGAGGGAGGCTCGCGCGCCCGCTCTGGAGGGAAGGGGGTCGTCCCAGATGCCTAAATTCCGCTGTGGAGGGTTGCCACCGTGGGATGCAGGCGCTGCGCGGGACGGCGGCGGTCCTGCTCTGGGGTCTTATGTAGTGTGCCCTGGAAAACGCTTTTGCAAGTTATCCGCGAGAGGAAGTCCCTTGTCTCACTGTCCCTCGCGGGACGCGCTGGCTGTGACGGACTCAATAGGGGCGGGGGGTGGACCCTTTGGACTGTGGTACAGCCTACGAGTCTAGCTTTCAGGGGTAGCGTAGTCCCTACTCAAAGGCTGCTGGCGCTTAGCCCGCTCTCTTACTTTTACCCATCCCCTCCCCTCCCTGGCCGGCCCTGTCCTCAGCCACCCTTGACCTTTCGCACTCGTGACCGCCTGGCCGGCTGCAGCAGGTGCTAGGGGGTGAAGCTTGTTTGGACAACCTCCTTCTGGGATGCACCCCACTTCCCTTCTCTTGGGAATGGTTGAGAATAAGGAACGGCTCGTGACTTTGCCTCTGTTTTCCTTTTGACCTTAGGTTTCTGACCGCCTGCAGCCTCCTAGTGCCCCGAGCCGCCCACGTCTTGGCAGGTGAGGCTGGCTTACCTCCCAGTCGTTCCTTCATGGGCTTTGCTGCCCCCTTCACCAACAAGCGAAAGGCCTACTCGGAGCGTAGGATCATGGGGTGAGCATCCTCTTATGTCCTGCATCCATCCCTTCCCCACTCCAAAACAAATAACTGTGTCCAGACTAGTATGTAAGGGTAGCAAGAATGGACAAGATTAATTTCTGGGTACCCCCCTCTCCAGCTGTATGACTGATCCTTTATGCTCCTCTCAGCCTTCCAACCTTAATTTACCCCTTCTTGGTTGCTATGCATCTGTATTACATGAAATCTGACTAGAGGTGGACTATGTCATACTAGAGATGGACAGAGCACTATTTTTCTGGTGACCTTTTAAAATGAGCACAGTATAGCTAACACTGAATACTTGGCTATGTGATAGCAGCTATGTGTTTTATGTTTATTTTTCTTAACAAACCTATGAATCGGGCACTTTTCTTACAATTTATAGATGAATAAATGGAGGCCCAGGTAATTTACCTGGTGTTATTATTAGAAAGTTGTAGACCTAGGATCTGAGCCCTATATAACACCAGTAAACTCGACAGCCTTTGTTCTCCCTAGATGGTCCCTGTTTAGGATCAAAGTAACGAATACAAAAGCGTTCTGTAAACTGTAAAACAAGGTAATACTAACATTATAGGAATTTGCATACGTTTGCCTTGGGGGCCTCATTCATGCAGGCTTGTGTGGGATCTCTAGTTCCTGCAGGTGCATGGTTAGTTGGCAAAGCTTTTGAGTTTAGGGCCCGCAGCAAGTAGAAACCTGACCCAGCTGGCAGTACCTTGGCCTCTCTCCGTAATTCCCCTCCCCCTAGGTACTCAATGCAGGAGATGTACGAGGTGGTATCCAATGTACAGGAGTATCGCGAATTTGTGCCTTGGTGCAAGAAGTCTTTGGTGGTATCCAGTCGTAAGGGTCACTTGAAGGCCCAGTTGGAGGTTGGCTTCCCACCTGTCATGGAACGTTATACCTCTGCAGTTTCCATGGTCAAACCTCACATGGTTAAGGTGAGGCCTGTCTGGACCAAGTTTTTTTCTGTGTTCCCTAGCATTTTCATATTTAAAAGCTGTTTTGGCTTCCCTTTGTAATTATTTTATCTGCATGCGTCAAGTACCTCCTTAAAATATTAGAAGGCAAAGAATCTGACTTTTGATTACTTTTTATAGTTTCCTATAATTAGTATGTTTTATTTCATTGTAATATTACTTAACTACCTGGCTGTCCTATTCTAGGCTGTTTGCACTGATGGCAAGCTCTTCAACCACTTAGAGACCATTTGGCGATTCAGCCCTGGTATTCCAGCCTACCCCCGAACTTGCACTGTCGACTTTTCGGTGAGTCAGAAGGCTGTGTAACAGAGGGCTCAGACTGGGAATGGGATAGAGCTGAGGTACTGTGTGACAGGTTTATTCTTTAAGTAAAGCTAGCACTTAGTATTTTCCAAGTCAATGACAGCATGTTTCCACAGGTCTGATCTTTTAGCATACTTATAGTTTGTGTGCAGTCCTCTGGTTAAGTCCCCCCTTTGAGGGAACCAAAGGAACTGGAAGGAAAGGGGGAGAAAGGGCACTGAGGAATAACATCCTTGCATCTGGTCAGGGGCTATCCAATGTAGTCTTGAAAAATTTCTGTCTCTTACCCATTCCCAGATTTCCTTTGAATTTCGTTCTCTGCTGCACTCCAAGCTGGCCACCATGTTTTTTGATGAGGTTGTCAAACAGAATGTTGCTGCCTTCGAGCGCCGGGCAGCCACCAAGTTTGGTCCAGAAACAGCCATCCCCCGTGAACTGATGTTCCATGAGGTGCACCAGACTTGAGGCAAAGGATTGTTCCCTGGCCTCTCTCCTACTCTCTGTCCCCACCCAGTTCTCTTATTTGGTTTAGCTCCTGCTCCAGCCCAAGAGAGGAGTTTGTGTTCATAATATTATTCTCCCTCTCAGTTCCCCAGAAATTGGTCTCTAATGTGGCTGGAAATGCTGGGGGGAAAGAAAGGAAAAGGCAGAAGCTATAGAAAGGATATGTGCCTAGAAAAGGGTCAGGCTCCATATGCCTGCAGCCTTTACGCAATGAATTAATCAGGGCTGTGGGTTTTGTCTGTGGGCTCTGTCATGGTGCTTCAGTGTCTATCCAGGGGAATATAGCAACTTTTCTAAGAGTCAAGCAAGCTGAGCTTTTTCATTCTCCTTTATTACAGAGGTATTAGGTGGTAAATAACTTCTGTCCTGCCTGAGATTTCTCAGGAGAAAAGGCAACCTGCCCCCACTTTGAAATCCAGAAAACAGACTCTCACTGTAAGAATATTTCCATGATGCCTGGCTACTGGAGAGTAAGGGGCTTTCTTAACCATCAGTGCCACAGGGCTGAGGAGAAAAAAAGCACTGAACAAAATACTCTTGGGTTGTACCTTATTCTACTTGGCCTGAGTTTTTATAATATTGCAATAAATTAATTGTGACAATGTGAATTTGGCTCTTTTGTATTGTTTCTTGGGGGAATAACATAGATACAGTGGAGAAAAAGTCATGGCTTTTTTCCCTGGTAGAGTGAAGGTGCAAAAAGACCTCTTGGACATAGTGTCCCTGCTAACTATAGTAGCACATTCTACAAGCCAGGACCTGGTACCCACCCCCTTGCCTATTTATAGACTTTTCAGAAGGTCAGTTACAGCAGGACCATCAGGACAGAAGCATCTGGCCTCAGACCTCCGATGTATCTGAAGCTCTTCGAACCATTTCTTGATTATTTGGGGGGCCTCCATAAGGGAGGCTACAAAGAAAAGTAGGCACTCCACAAAGTGCCAGAGCCCTCTAAGTGGCTAGTAGTCCTACCCCCATTTTGTCCTTGGTACAGTTTATTCCTTTCCCGCAGAGGTCTGTACAAGAGTCCCTAGTCATATAAGCAGTTGTGAGGTCTCAGCTATAGTCCTTGAATGTTCTTCTGCCTTCCGACAAAATTTAGAAGGATGGAGGTTAAAAGTCAAGGACTTCCTGACCTTGCGGAAAGAAAGACTGCCTCTGGCAATCTCACAGGGAGTCTGTCCTCTCATTGGGGTGAATGAATGCCAAAATGGTATAAAGATAAAGAGATGCACAAAATAACTTATAACCCACTAAACTCAAGATTCTTTTACCTTATGACAGAGATTCTTCCAGGCCTTATTTAAAAGCAGGCTCAAGCGTTGTTAATAAAAACATTTATTTTGCATTTTATACAGAACAACCTGAAGTCTGCAGTATGACTTGACAATTACCCAGGAGTTTACAGACAGTGTGTCTATCTCAACAGTGTGGTTTTAGGGCTTGGAGATCCACACAAACACAGGCAGGAGTTGGGAGGGAGGAAGGGGGCACAGTAGGAGTGTATTTCAGTCCTTTCTCAAAGAAAAGGTAGTAGAGCACTCTGAGTCACTGAAAACCTGTGAAAATGTAGCTTCTGAAACAAACACTGTACTTTGAGCTTTGGGGAAGAGATGGGAAACGGACCTCGATAAATAAGAGGGTCTTTTCATGTAGCAGGGGGTGAAGAGGGAGGCTTACTATTTTTTATGCCCTTATCCCCAGGACCAAGATATTCAATAAGGACCATGTACAATCTCAAAAATCATTGCCTTGTTCAAAAAGAAGTGACAGTATGGCCAGGATGAAACCATGAAGATAACACTTTAGTCATTCCTAAGTCCCTGTTTTATGCTCTAAAGCCTTTAATAAAAGAAAAAAGGAAAAAAAAATGTCAGCGGGAAGTAACTTGTTTTCTGTGGAAGTATAAAGCTTAGTTCATGATAAGCACCTATAAAGCCAAATAACTGAGAAAGACCACAGATTAGACAGTGGTTTAAACAACCTGCTAAAGAAGGTCTCTAGTAGGGACCAAGAGAGGAAGGACCAGAGTATCTTTTCAGCCTGAGGTGCAACAGGTATAGAAAGTCTAAAAGGAGGTGAGTCCTAAAGTAATGGGGAAGAGAACACACCGCAGACCCTACTTAATGGGACAATTTAAAAAATGGAAATAAAAATCAAACACTGGATGCCAGTCCTGACATGCCATGGCATCCATGCTCACCTGGTAGCATAAAAAATGCCAAAGCCATGTCCGGCTAACCCACAGGTCCTTACTAAGGGGTGTTTTGTGTGTACAAGAGAGGGCAATGGGGTTTAGTGCAACATGAATCCTATGGAAAGAGAAGGGGCAGAATCCTGGTTTGATGGCCTACTGAGGGCTGGACAGAGTAGAAGAACCAAAAGCTCCAAAATGACTGCAAATTCTCTGTAACCAGCTTTGGCCCAGGGAAAAGAAGGACTAGATTCCTACTTTAGAGATGGTGGGGGGCCAAACCTGACCCATATCACATGCATTAGACCTGGTCATCCTACAGTTGATGGGCAATTCATACCAGGTAGGGGAAAGAAGCTGGTTAGGGGGAAGTCTTAATTTATATTTCTTCAAACTTATCAGTGCCTCAGATACAATTTAATCTTAAATTTTTAAACCCTGAAACAAAAGACAAAAGTGTATTTTTTTAAGTTTCTTCACTTTCTGGTAGTCAATTTCCTCCCAATCTCCAGTTTTACCCTGACTTAGAGTCCACAAACTTCATCAGACCATCCGTGCTCATGGATTTGGGCCTCTCTAGAGGGAAGCCTAGGGCTCGGCTCCAGATGAGCTGTGCCAGTACTCCCAGTGCCCGGGACACCCCAAACAGGACTGTGTAGTAATTCATCTCTGTCATGCCATAGTACTGTAAAGTAGAAAATAAAAAAAGACTTTGTTAAAGGCTCAGAGGTAGTGGTATGTAGAAGTCCAGGGTGATAGAAATCTTAAGAGGCTGTTATTTACCCCTTTTCTTCAGGACTTAGCTCAGCCAGACTTAAATAGAAATGACACTGGAAAAAGTATAGCAATTGAGTTCAGAAAAGAAAACACCCCCCACATGGACAACTTTATCAAAGAGGCTGAGACAAGAGGTTTAAGAGTTCTTGCCTGATAAAGGAGTTGTCAGTATGCCTGGCAGAACAGTAGGGTTTAGTACCTATTAGAAGGAAAGTAGGGAAGAGAAGACTCACCTGGAGCAGAACTCCACTGTGGGCATCTACATTGGGCCAGGGATTCTTTGCCTTGCCCTGCTCTAAGAGGACATTGGGCACAATCTTATACAACTGAGCAACCAGCTTAAACATGGGGTCGTTAGGCAGGTGTTTCAGAGCAAACTCTCGCTGACAGACATATCGTGGATCAGTTTTTCTTAGAACTGCATGGCCATAGCCTGGGACAACCTGCAAAGGGTGAAGGAAAAAAAGCCAGCTGATATTCTCAGGTAGAAATGATTTTTTTTTAAACTACCATCTTTTCGAAATTCTTCAGGGTAGACAAACTGGGGGAAGGGGGGGATATCCCCTTCTGTAGTTTAAAGAACCTATATCATTCTTTACTTAATTCTTCCAAAATGCTGAACTTGGGTCTTAGTGCCTTTCTTAGTCACTAAGCATCTCTACTTACCCGTCCTGAGTTGAGTGTGTTCCAGATGTAGTCTCGTAATTTCTCATCCGACACATCTTTGCCAACTTCCTTCTGTAGTTGTGTCAGCCAGACAAGCACTTCCTACGGGTAATGTTTAGGAAATAAAGGAGTGCCAATACATAGGCCAGGAGAAAATGACAAGGTCAGAATCAAAGCATGGGAATAAGAAAAACAATACAAGAAGCAGGAAAAGAAAAAGAATAGTCTTACTTGATTTGCCAGTCCATGTAGGGGCCCTGCTAGCCCATTCATGGCTGCTGCAAAGGCCAGGTAGGGGTCTGAAAGGGCACTGCCCACCAAATGGCTGGTATGGGCACTTACATTGCCGCCCTCGTGATCACTGTGGGGACGTAAGAAAGGTGAGTCAAAGGCCAAGGAATGAGGAGAAAGGGCAATTATAGAAACAGACCTTGCTATTTTCTGTGACATATGATCCTCGTTACGGCTATCAGCTCGTAAGGTCTTGTATGAGATGTCTCAATCACATTACCAGCTTTTGTTCACTAAGCCAAAGAGCTAGAGTGGTTACTGGGTGATGTCTTCCACCCGAGCTTTAACAGCAATGACCAGAAGAGGGAGCTCCTGAAAAGCTGTAGGCCTACTAATAAAGTGAGCACCTAGTACCTTTTCCTAGCTGGAGACACCATCTTGTTTTCAGCATGATTATGGTAATTTCCCTAGATCTCTTGACGTTTCTCACTAGGCCCCTCTAGTGCCTTTTATCTTCCCTTAGGTTGCATTTCCATCTCCTTGCTATCATGTTAAGGTGCTTTCTTTAAGCACCCAATATCTAGTAGCTTTGGTTGCTGGTCTAACTCACCTGTGGATAGTGAGGTACATGCGCATGAGCTCAGTGAATTGAGCCTCAGTATAGCCTAACATGTTGGTAAAATTGTGGGACCAGTCTAGTTTAGTGTCAATGGCCCCAATACTGCTGCCCTCTCGGTAGAGGTTCCGGTAGATCTTTGCTGCAACACAAGGTAGCTTTGCGATCAGATCCATACAGTCTTCATATATCAACTGATAGGGAAAGAAGATGGAGAAAAAAGAAAAGGAATTGTCAGTAAAGAAGAATTAGGCAAGGATACTGTTTGGTCTTCATGGTTTGGACTATTTAGGTTGATGATTATATCATGGGTGGTTATCTACTGAGTGTGTTTTGAAAGTACAGAATAACAACAATCATTTAACCAATAACTTATGATTCAAGCACTGCACAAACTGAGTAACATACACTATCTCATGTGTATTAAAACATTATTTCTGATTATTACCACTCGGAAGTATACAGTTACCTCCATTTTACAGACAAGGGAACTGAAATGCAGAGCATATACTAAATGCCAAAGTCAGACTTTGAATGCTGATCTTTCTCACTATACCACGACAGGAAAAATAAGTCTTTTGCCCTCAAGTAATGTGCTAAGACATTAGGTTTAGTAATTAATTCTGTTTTATCTTCCAAAGAAAAGTCACCATTTTGCCAAGGGTGAAACAGAGGCATTCTATTATTTAGTAACAAAGACCTCTATTTTTTAAGCATTTACTATATACCAGGTACTGTTCTAGATATATTTTTCACATTTTTTTAGAGGAAAACAAGAAAAATAAATTTAATATCTAACATGCAAATCAGTTTTCCAAAGAAACATAGACTCATAAAGTAAAACTAAAAGACAACCACAAATACTGCTTAGAAATGAGCTCTGTATCCACATTTTTTTTTTCCTTTTAATAATGCACCCATAGGGGAATATATCTTTAATTTTAAAGATGAGGAAACTGGGGCTTGGCCAGATTAACTAGCACAGGCCACCATTTGGGTAAGAAGCATCACCTGACTTATCCCAGACATATTTCAAGCATGAGGCTCTAAAAGATAAAGATTTTTCATAAAAAAATTAGAAAACCATTAACCCACCTTAAAAATTCTCAAAATCATTAAAGTCTTCCCTCTCTTATTTGTTTGTTTGAATCAGTACTGCAATAAGAGTTCATACAATTGCAGATAAATGCTATTGTCTGGTATGTCTCTGAAGTTTCTTTTAATCCATTATAAGCCCCCTTCCATTCTTTTTTTACTTTGCAATTTATTTGTGAAGAATCAGATACTTTTTTCTGTAGTTTACCAGCTTAGATATATTGCTTGTTATATACCTGTGTGTCATTAAACATGCTCTGCTGTCCACTACATTCCCTACAACTGATGATTAGCTCTAGAGGCTTGAGCAGATTCAGGTTTAATTTTTTAGCAAGACTACTTCATAAATAGTGTTGTTTTCATTTATCAGGAGACATATAATGTCTGGGTGTGTCTCTTTTTGTGATGTTAATAGCTTGCTTCAACTTTTGTGTCTCAGTTTTACCTGTGTAAAAGAATTTAAGTTCCTTTAGGGAAGGAACAGGTTGGATTTTTGTTGTTGTTTTAAATAACTTTTACAAATTCTGCTCTCATCTTCAGTTCCAGGTACATAGAAAACATAAGGAAATACCTGCTGATTGATATTACATATTGCTATCCCATCAAGCTAACTGGCTAAGAGCTCCTGCAATAAGTCATAATGTTTCAGTAGTTCCTTTGGAACAAAGAATAAAATCTATAATAAGTAGCCTAAATGAGTTAATCTCTATGAAGTAATCTATTGAAAAAAGTGAATTTTATCAATGTCACCAGGGTTCTATGAAAATAATGCCAAAATTAAAAAGCTACTTGAAGCAAGAAATATTTAGCTGACACTTGTAAGGTCTTAGGTGATTACTTACATAATAATCATACTATAATATTATTAACTATACCTCCTTGTAGGTTTACATGCCCCAAGAAAGTAGGTTACTTCCAGAAGCCTGCATCAGGATATGCAGTTTTAAGAAAGTTGGAATCATTTGCAAAATGCCAAGAAGACCAGGATCCTGGACTAGGCAAACTGGTATCTGTGGAACAGATACTAACTTTCAAAATATTTGGAAAATGGAAATGGCCATATGATAATGAGATTACAAAAAGAGATAATTTCAACTTCCACCACTGAGGATGAAGTTCAGAAAGCAACTGGAGTCCAACCAGATATGACATTGTGCAATCCTTACCTTGCTTTTTATAGTCATCAATGCTGCATAGTTAAGAAGAGTTTAAAAAAAAAAAAGAACCTGACAGGGAACTTCTGCTTATTTCTTTAAAAAGCTAAGACTGAAATGCTATTTAATTCTTTGCCAACACATTCTTCCTCCATAAAACCCTGGAAAAAAAGATGTTGAAACATGCCACCATCACCATCATAACTGTCTTGAATAACAAAACTGACCATAATCATCGTGAACCACCATCTCTATTGCTAGTAAAAGTCTGACCTAGATTCTTCCATTAGCTATCAGTCATTACTAAGAAGACACAGAAAAAGAAGAGAACCAGTATTAATGGTGAAGAGACCCTGGAATCAAGCAAATCCACCTTTGAATCTGGTCTCCACCACTTACTAGCTGCATGACTCGGGCAAGCTAGTTAACTTCTCTGATCCTCAGTTTTCCTATCCAGTAAAATGGGAACAATAAATAGCACCTACTGCACAGGGTTGTTCTGAGGATTAAGTCAGATGTGGATATAAAGCATTTAAGCACAATACTTTGCTAGTTCTCAAGAGTTGTTAGCTGTTAGGATGATGATAATGATTTTATTACAAACAACTTCAAAAGCTACGTCTACCATTTCTGACCTTATAATATCTAACATTACTAATAAAAGTTGAACTGTGAGCTACTTAGCAAATCTATTAAATTCAACATGTTAAGGCTTCTTCACAATTAAACAGCTGATTGCCTCACAGCAATCTCTCTGTCCTAAGTGAAGTTAGAGTCAATCAGAGGGAGCCTAAAAGCTGGTTAAACTCTTTCAAGAGGAGATTACACTATTCATCTAAAAACAAAAGTGTTATGGAGAAATTGTTGTAGGCAGATCGTTTTCTTGAGGTAAATGTAAAAAACAGTATGGGGGCGGGCCACGGTGGCTCAGCAGGCAGAGATCTTGCCTGCTATGCAGGAGAACTGAGTTCATTTCCTGGTGTCTGCCCACGCAAAAAAAAAAAAGTACGGACTGATGATTCTAGGAAAAGACTTAGATCACATATTAATTCCTTAACATGCATTTTATATCTGAAACAACCAGATGAATGCTGTCATATAATTCTACTTAGATAGTCCACAGTTAAATTAACTAAGACAGAGAACTGAACTGAAATAGTTTCTTTGACCTTTGAGAGATAAAAGATGTAGCAGCAAAAGAACATCAAGCTCAACTAAACTAAAGCATTTACTGGTGCTCTAAATTTTTTGTAAGGTGAACTTATTAAACATACACTCTAAGGCTGACAAATGTTCATCAGTAGTGCTTACAAGCATTTTCCTAAAGATTACCCTTCAATGACAGCTCACAAAGAGATGGCAGAATAATCAAGCAATGACTGTATACTGAAATAAAGGCAACAGCAAGCAGGGGACCACATTCTAAAAGACAAGCTTCAGTGTACAACCTACCTTTGGTCTTGATTTCATCTTTTCTGTAATGGTAACCCACATAGGAAACAATTACTTGGATAACATTTAAAAGAGAAAATGAAAAGCAATATATTTAGATTATATGCCCTTCTGTACATGCTGATATATAGCTTTATAATGCTTTAAGTGGTTGTGAAGTGTTTATTTTGTGTCATTCCTATAACCATTCCTCCCCAATGCTAACCAACATAACATTGATTTCAAATCCTTCCTCATTCTCCCAACAGCAAACACAAATCTCTATACACAGTTGGCACTGAATAAATATTGGCCAGTGAGAAGGATTTGGTAAGACACAAGGGGGTTTCATCAGATCACTGGGTCATGCTATTCTGTGCCTTGCAACACAGTAAACCCTTTGGTCCTTCTTGCTGTTTAGCATTTCCTGGTAAAAAATTTAGTGACCTGGAAAAAGGAATTTTGCTGTTCCTATTCAACATGTCTCCAAATAAGAAACAAAAAATAAATGAGCTATCCTCCTCTCTACCTAGCCACATAACATGTACTCTACTCAGAGTTTGTGGGACTCTAATAGGCTCCACCCCAATAGATATCTTGGGTAGGCTAACCCAGAACTGTGGGTGATTGACATTAGTCTCCTCTAGACTCTAGAGTTGCCTTAGATGCTATTTACCCAACTTGTAATATTTATCAAGGCTTTCCTTATTCGCAGAAGTGTGAAAAAGGAAAGAGTGACTCCCTGGGGCTCAGGTGGGATTGCTCTGTGAAATCCTTCTCAGGGACCCTATAGTTAAGCTACATCTTCTACAATGCTCCAACAGCCCTGTGTATATACCTCTATTACACGAAATTACCAAATTGTAGGGTTTTTTTTTAAACATGTATTATCATCCCAATCAAACCAATAACCTTGGTGACAGGAATACTCTATTCATCTTTGTAATCCTAACAACTGACACATAGTAAGCCTACAATAAAAATTTGTTAAAGAAGTTTCTGTCATAATTCAAAGAAAGATTTTCCTAAAGATTCTACAATCTGTCTTTTCTTTTCTCCATTCAAACTCAAGTCTTCTGAATCTCCATCACACACCAAGCACCCAAATTTCCTACCTCCCAGTACTTGGTTCGGCTGACACCCTCTGCATATGCTCGGGCAAAGTTACTTTCACTGTTGAGGGCAGTAATGGCTGCACTGAACTGAGACATGGGGTGTAGATTGGTGGGAAAGTTGTCCAGCATGGTAACCACATGGGAAGGCAGAGCTGCCCTCTTCGCCCACTCTTTTGAGAGCCAAGATACCTGTGGAGAGGAAGACACTGCTCAGAACATTAGTATGGAAAAGGAAGGAGAGAAATAAAAGAACAGTGACAGCCGAGCAAAGAAAAACTCATGAGAGTTCAGTACAATCCATTTATACAGCAGAACTCTGCTCTGACTCTTTCCCCCACTGCTCATCTCTATAACTATCACATTGTCAAATCAGGATTAAGTGTCTGAGATTAGAGAAAGGTAAACAAGAAGGGGAATGAGAAGGGCTGTTGTCCTTCTGCTTTACCTGTTCCTCTGATGGAATCTGTCCCGTTACCAGCAGCCAAAATAAACCCTCAGGCAGGGGTTCTTCCCCACCTTTAGCTTTGGGTAGCAGTTTCTGGCATTCAGGGATACTATAGCCTCGGAAACGGATGCCCTTGAGGGAGAAGAGTGAGAATTACAACTTCCTAAATTTATTAGCCTGGAAGGCACATAAATGTCCACTCATATCAGACCTTTCAACAAGTTGGAATACAACTTTTAAAGCTTTACACTTTATTACATAACTTACTGCTTGCTGGCTTTTGTATTTTTATTTTTACTGGTTGATATATTAAAAAGGTAAATTTGTTGTTCAGTTATTTTATATGTAGCTATTCTCCACTTTCCAAAAAATGAAGGTAGGTATTTTGTTTTGTTCTCCTTTCCCCGTCTTGGCCCCCATGCTGTGTACAACATTCAATAAACTTAATGATTACTAGTGATTGACATGAGGGTGCCTTACCTCATCAGGATCAAGAACTGATGTTTCATATACCAATCCTTTCATGCCTCTCATGCCACCATACATCTAAACAAAGGAAGAGGATGTTACCAGTAGTCAGATGATTCAGGGTAGAGCTTGTCAGAACTTCATGGGCTCTGAGAGAAGAAATTTATTCTTTGACTTACAAGACTTCATTTGGGGGAAGGAGATTCCTGAGGAGTTAACTTACTATAGAATAGAACTTTGCTAGAAAGATTCCTACTTTTGGAAGTGAAAATTTTTAATTGAGAAATCACTTTCCTGTTTCTACCAGTATGCTTCCTTTTCTTACTGTATTTTATTTTTTCTCCTGCCCAATCTCCACCCTACCCCCATTCCCCTCAACCAAAGTAAGCAGAATGGTATCTATTATAGAGGAAGGAGAAGGAAAACAGTGACTAAGCACTGCCGTGGAACTATCATCTAAGTCACTCAGACTCTTACGGCTGGGAAAAAATCATCCCAAAGCTGTTCTAGAAGGCCTGCTACAGCTGTACTTTAATTGGAAGTTGATATAGGAGAAACTCAATAGACAGAGATCTGACACCAAAAGCTGAGAGATTGGAAACAGGAATAGAAACTTCATACTGCCCTCTCCTAAGTGAATTAAGTGAGGTTCAACTATTAAATGTTAGAAAAGAAGTCTAATTTCTAACGAACATCACAAACTTCACTATTTCCTTGTAGGGGACAGAATGCTTCTGTAAAATTTTAATTCTATATATCAAAGACCTAAACATTAGATCTAAGACCATAAAACTGTTAGAAGAAAATGTAGGGAAATATCTTATAAATCTCCTAATAGAAGGCAGTTTCCTAGACCTTACAACCAAAGCACAAGCATTGAAGAAATAAATAAATAAATGGGAACTCCTCAAAATTAAACACTTGTGCATCAAAGAACTTCATCAAGAAAGTAAAAAGACAGCCTACACAATGGGAGATGATATTTGGAAACGATGTAGTATCCACTATCTAGTATCCAGAATATATACAGAGATTGTGCAACTCAACAACAAAAAGACAGACAACTCAATTACAAAAGGGGTAAAAAACTTGAACAGACACTTCTCAGAAGAGGAAATAGAAATGGCCAAAGGCACATGAAAAGATGCTCAACTTCCTTGGCTGTTAGGGAAATGCAAATCAAAACCACAATGAGATATCATCTCATACCCACCAGAATGGCCATTATCAATAAAACAGAAAATGACAAGTGCTGGAGAGGATGTGGAGAAAGAGGCACACTTATCCACTGTTGGTGGGAATGTCAAATGGTACAACCGCTACGGAAGGCAGTTTGGCGGTTCCTCAGGAAACTAAGTATAAAATTGCCGTATAACCCGGCAACACAATTGCTAGGTATCTACTCAGAGGACATGAGGGCAAAGACACAAATGGACATTTGCACACCAATGTTTATAGCAGCATTATATACAATTGCCAAGAGATGGAAACAGCCCAAATGTCCATCAACAGATAAGTGGCTAAACAAACTGTGGTATATACATACAATGGAATATTATGCAGCTGTAAGACAGAATAAAGTTATGAAGCATGTAACAACATGGATGGACCTTAAGGACATTATGCTGAGTGAAATTAGCCAGAAACAAAAGGACAAATACTGGATGGTCTCACTGATATGAACTGACATTAAGGAACGGTCTTGGATAATTTCAGTTAAGAACACAGGTCATCAGGAGATAGAAATAGGGTAGATTTGGGTAATTGGAACTGAAGGGATACAGACTGTGCAACAGGACTGATTGTAAAAATTCAGAAATGGATAGCACAATACTACCTAACTGTAATACAATAATGTTAGAACACTGAATGAAGCTGAATGTGAGAATGATAGAGGAAGGAGTCCTGGGGGCACAAATGAAATTAGAAGGAAAGATAAAGACTGAGAAGGTATAATCTAGGAATGCATGGAGTGTATAATGATAGTGACTAAACGTACCCATTTAAAAATGTTTTGCACGAGGAAGAACAAAGGAATGTCAATAATGCAGAGTGTTGAAGACAGATGGTAATATTTTAAAACTTTAACTTATGTGTGAGACTAAAGCAAAAAATGTTTATTTGGTACAAAATTTAATATTTTGACTAGTGCAGTTCCTAAGATAACTTATGTGGACAGCTTAATTAAACAATACTTGGAACCTTGAATAGGGCATGTGATTTTAAAGGTTTATCCAGAGTGATGCCCCAATAAATCCCAGAGTGATTTAAACTGGGAATAAAAAAGTATTTGCAAAGTCCCCTTGGGGGACTGGTGAGAAAGAGAAAATTCAACTTCCCCAAGTGGAGAATTCTTGTTCTCACAAGCAGTGGGGACAACCAAAGCAACAGGCTGAGCCCCCAATCTTGGGGGTTGTTCATAAGAAACTTAACCCCACAAAGGATAGGCTAAGTCTACTTAAAATTAGACCTAAGAGTCACCCCCAAAAGAACCTCTTCTGTTGCTCAGATGTGGCCTCTCTCAGCCAACATGACAAGCAAACTCACTGCCCTCCCCCTCTCTGCATGGGAAATGATGCTCAGGGGTGTGGACCTTCCTGGCAACGTGGGACAGAAATCCTAGAATGAGCTGGGACTCAACATCAAGGGATTCAGAAAAGCTTCTCCACCAAAAGGGGGAAGAGAGAAATGAGACAAAGTGTCAATGGCTGAGAGATTCCAGAGTCAAGAGGTTATACTCCAGGATATTTTTAACACATTAAATACATATCACCTGTTTAGTTAAAGTGTAATGGAGAGGCTGGAGGGAACTGCCTGAAAATGTAGAACTGTGCTCCAGTAGCCATGTTTCTTAAAGATGATTGTATAATATAGCTTTCACAATGTGACTGTGTGGTTGTGAAAACCTTGTGTCTGATGCTCTTTTTATCAACAGATGAGTAGAACACATAGATTAAAAATAAGTAAATAGTAGGGGGAACAAATATTAAAATAAATTTAGATTGAAATCTAAAATTTAAATTTAAATCTAGTGATCAATGAAAGGGAGGGGTAAGGGGTATAGTATGTATGAACTTTTTTCTGTTTTCTTTTTATTTCTTTTTCTGAATTGATGCAAATGTTCTAAGAAATGATCATGATGATGAATATACAACTGTGATGATTTTGTGAGTTAATGATTATATAATAAGAATGGAATGATCATATGGTAAGAATGTTTGTGTTTATATGTGGTTATGTTTCATAAAAAAAAGATTATAGTGAAGAATACACAACTATGTCATGATATTGTGAGCCATTGATTGTAGAGCATGTATGGACTATATGTGTGTGAAGATTTGTCAATAAAAATATTTTTAAAGAAATTTAATTCTAGGGTTATTTTTTTTGACATAATACTTCTGAATAGTCAACAGAGATAATGGCACTTTTTGCTGAGGCACATGACAGAGTTCCTTCTTCCAGCCAAAGACTCAACAGCCCTTACCATGTCCACAGTGATTTGGCCCACTACCGTCTTGCCATGTTGCTGCCTGAAGGTCTTAATTCTGGCCTGTTCCTTAGGTATCAGGTCAGCCAATACATTTTTCAAGTTCTAAAATAGAAGCAGAAGGGCTGGGTGATGATCAGAAAGTTAATTAGATTTCCTACAAAGCAGGGGGATGTTAAGTCTTTCCTTCTAAGAATCTGGCTTTCTCTATCTGCCATGTCTGCTCAACTACTCCATACAAATGAGGGAAAAGAATTAAGCAAAAATATCTGATATTCCCACTTCAATACTCCACTGAGTATATAGAAGCAGTAGTAATATCGAATAAATAGTTATAAAAACCATATGTACCTTTAGGAGATACTCAGAATACTCACTTAAGACCTTTCAGATTCAGTAATTTAGAGGCGGGATAAGTTTGTTTGGTTTTATTGCTAGGATAACAACAAGAGGTCAGATGGATGGCTAAACCCATACCCTCTCCATCCAAGGGTCAGGCTATCCTATTGATTCTCAGTTCTCTTTTCCAAATCTTACCGTGGAGGAAGCACTGGCATGCCGGGCAGCAAGAACAAGACAGGATGCATTCTGCAAAGAAAACACACAAATTTTATGTAACAGTTACTCTTCCTCCCTGTGTACTGATAGGAAAGTGTTAAAACAACTTCCATTCACTTTAGCCTTGGAACGGTTTGACATGAGAAAGTTATAAATGAGTCTGAAACACTTAGAAGGAGTTAGCAGTCTACAGGAGGTTTAACTGCTTAGAGAAGTCACAGCTTCATTAACATTCTCTGCAGAGAGGCTGGATCTCATTATTTGGATTCCAGGGCAGGGCTTTTTTTTCTTTCTTTAAATCAGAGAAGTTGTGCATTTACAGAACAATCATGCATAAAATACAGGATTCCCATATAGCACCCCACCATCAATGCCCTGCACTGGTGTGGAACATTTGTTACAATTCATGATAGCACATTTTTATAATTGTGCTATTAAAGTCCATAATTTTTAATTTTTTAAAATATTTTTTATTGTGATATCTTCACACACCATACAGTCCATCCAAAGTATATAATCAATGGCTCACAACATCATCACATAGTTGTGTATTCATCATCATGGTCATTTTTAGAACATTTACATCACTCCAGAAAAAGAAAAAAAGAAAAAACCCATACATTCCATACCCCTTATCCCTCCCTCCCTCTGACAACTAGTATTGCAATCTATCCAATTTTTATTTTTGCCCCTGTGGTAGTCAGGTTCAGGTGTCAACTTGCCCAGGTGAAGGTGCCTAGTTTTGTTGCTGTGGACGTGAGCCAATGGCATGTGAAACTCATCTGTTGCTGATTACATCTGCAGTCGGCTAGGAGGAGTGCCTGCTGCAATGGCTGGAAGTTTAAGTGAGAGAGCTCAACATAGCACAGCCCAAGCAGCTCAGCATACCTCATTTCAGCACTCACAGCTCAGCCCAGGCCTTTGGAGATGCAGAAAGGAATCACCCCCGGAGAAAGTTGTTGGAACCCAGAGGCCTGGAAAGGCCATCAGAGATTGCCTTGTGCCTTCGTGTAAGAACCTCAGTTGAAAGTTAGCTGCCTTTCCTCTGAAGAACTACACGTTTTTAACTAAATAAATCCCCTTTTATCAAAACCCAATCCATCTCTGGTGTGTTGCATTCTAGAAGCTTTGGCAAACTAAAACAGCTCCTTATCCCCCAATATTTATTTTTTTGTCCTTAATTTTTACTTATCTCTCTATACCCTGGATAAAGGGAGTGTCAGCCAAAAGTTCTTCACAATCACACTGTAAAAGATATATAGTTATACAATTGTCTTCAAGAATCAAGGCTACTAGAATACAGTTCAGCAGTTTCAGGTACTTCCCTCTAGCCACTTCTACACACCATAAACTAAAAAGGGATATCCATATAATGCATAAGAATAACCCCAGACTCTATCTGAAATCTCTCAGCCACTGAAACTTTATTTTGTCTCATTTCTCTTTTCCCCTTTTGGTCAAGAAGGCTTTCTCAGTTCCATGATGCCAGGTCCCGGGTCATCCCCAAGAATCCTATCCCACATTGCCAGGGAGATTTACACTCCTGGAAGTTATGTCCCATGTAGGGGGTAGGGTAGTGAGTTCATCTGCAGAGCTGGCTTAGAAAGAAAGGCCACATCTGAGCAACTAGAGTGCTTCTCTGGGTGTGATTTTTTTTTTTTTTAATGTAATCACTTTTCTTTCTTTCTTTTTTATTAATTAAAGAAAAAAAAAGAAATTAACCCAACATTTAGAAATCATTCCATTCTACATATGCAATCAGTAATTCTTAATATCATCACATAGATGGGTGTGATTTTTAGGCATAATTATAAGCAGACTTTGCTTCTCCTCTGCAGGAAGAAGTTTCACAGGGATGAGCCGAAAGATCGAAGGCTTGGCCTATTAAATTGGTTGTCCCCAATGCTTGTGAGAATATTGGGAACTTGCCCAAGTGGGGAAGTTTAGTATTTCCATCTTTCTCCCCAGTCTCTCAAGGGGACTTTGAAAATACTTTTTTATTCGCTGCCCCAATTACTCTGGGATGTATCAGGGTATCAAACTAACCTGTACAAACCAACAAGATCTTACTCCCTATTCAAGATTCCATGTAATCATGGTTACCAATAATATTGTAATATTATCACAATAATAATATATAATGTAATATGGTGACACAAATTCAGAGAACTCTAGGGAATGACCAGGTTATGTACAAACAGCTCAGCATCTCAGAATTTAGAAATAACAGTTTCTGTTATTTTATATATTCTGTTATTTCTCCAGAATAGATGTGACTGCTGTAAGAGCTTATAATTTAGGAACCTTTACAGTAGACCTTAACCTGATAACCGATGCTCTTGATTTCAATTCTCCAAATTTGTAAATTATAGTTCACATGAGGCATAATATTTTTCAGTGGTGATGAATCTATTTTTTAAACTATTTTAAAAATATAACCTATATACAAAGCAAAGAGAGAAAAAAACAATAATTTTCAAAGCATACTTCAAGTAGTTACAGAACAGATCCCAGAGTTTGTCCTGGGCTACCATTCCATCAGCTCAGATTTTTCCTTCTTGCTGCTTCAAAACACTATGGGCTAGAAGGAATAATAGTCCTTCAGCAGCCATACTTATTTGTTAAATCCTATTTTTTCTGTTTATCTCTTCCTTTTTTTTTTTTTTCTCATGGGCAGGCTCCAGGAATCCAACCCGGGTCTCTGGTACGGCAGGCGATAATTTTGCCACTGAGACATCGTTGCACTGCCCACCTTCTCCCTTTTTAAGCCTTCTCCCAATCTATAGGGATCCTTAGCCAATGCCGGTTCTGAGTTTTACATGTTGAGAAGGGGTGTCCACACTAAAGGATAGGGGGATAAAACTAACTGATAATCGTAGAGAGGCTAATCCCTCTGGGTTTCAGGATTTATCTGACCTAGGAACCCTCCGGGAATTATAGGTTTCAGGAAAGCAAACCTAGTGCACAAAACCTTTACAGAGTCTCAGTTTGAGCCCTAGGTGTTCTTAAGAGTCAACAGGTGTGATGTTGGTTGGGGTTTAGCAGACCATGGCAATTAGTACTATCTAACTGAAGCTTGCATAAGAGTAGCCTCCAGAATAGCCTCTAAACTCCATGTGATCTCTCTTGGCCACTGATGCCTTATTACACTTCTTTTCACCCTTTTGGTCAGGAAAGTGTTGTTGATCCCACAGTGTCAGGACCAGGCTCATCCCCGGGAGTTGTACCTCACGTTGTCAGGGAGATTTTCACCTCTGAATGGCTTGTACCAGGTAGCGGGGAGGGCAACGATTTTCCTTGCACAATTGGGCAGAGAAGCCACATCTGAGCAACAAAAAGGATTCCTGGAGGCAACTCTTAGGCCTTATGGGTAATCTTAGCTTCTCCCCTACAGAAATAAGTTTCTTAAGGGCAAGCCTCAAAATCTAGGGCCTGGCCTATTTTGGGGGGAGCCCCCAAAGGTTAAGAAGGTACCTGGGGTTCCCAGATGGAACAGTGTAATAGTCACTTGGCTTGAGGAGGGAGTATGGGAAGGGACTTTGAGAAGTGGCAGATAAAAAAAGTTGACTCGGGTCTAAAGCCCTGCAAAACACATCTGGGGCTCCGGAGGAGACTTAGGGGGATGAGATGGAATTAAAAAGCGTGGTAGAGTCCCTTGATAGTCTCTATATCTATATATATACTTTTTAATTATCAGTCCACCATAGTCTCAGATATATCCTGATATAATAAGCTATACAGAGAAACACAAGGTCTTGTTCCCGTTCTGGACTCAAGGAGTTTGGGTTGCTTAAATGAACTATCCAGAGAGATTGATTTAGATTATGTTACAGAAAATTTAGGTTACAAACATAATAAACCTCTCTGCTTTTGGTCTCATACAGTAGCCGAAGGTCTAGTTGGTAAATTAGTATGCAGAATTCTATGGTAAATTAGAATGCAGGGTAAAAGATGATACATTCACTATCATCTTTTACCCTGCATTCTAATTTACCATAGACCCAGCCAGCTGGCTTTGTTTTAAACTCTAATTGAAGCCTGATCTCTTTCTCAGTTACTTTAACTGTTATTATAGATAGCTATGTGTGTGTATACACACACACACACACACACACACACATCACTTTTATATCTCTTCTATAGCTGTGCTAACTTTCAGGGCTGCAGTGCTCCATTTCTGGGTCCCACTGTGTGCCTCTTGACATTCTGTGCTTTTGTAGCTGCACCATATTCCATCATGTAAATGTATCACTGTTTGCCACTGTACTTCTCAGTCATTGTATCCTTTGGCTCTCTCCAACTGTTGGGCATATGGATAATGTCCAAAATGAACAAGCCATGTCTCACAATATCCTCACTTGGTTGTGCAATCAGCAGCACTCTCAATTTTAGACAATTTACATTAGTCCATAATGACAAAGAACTTCCAGATACAACCTCACCAACTATCAAATCAGAACTACCCCTTATCACTTGCCCCTTCCCCCCTCAATTAGTTGCCCCTGGTAGTGCTGTGGCACTGCTGATGGCTTCATGTTAACTACTGGCCACAGCATGCTATATTCCTCTATTATTGACTCTCTGTCCACTATTAAACCATTGAAATAGTTCATGTGAGAACTTAGTTATAATTCTACATTTAATCAGTGGCATATATGGCAGTATATATTGCCTTTCAATCATATTCACCTTCAATATGGCAATGTTACTTATACACCCACTAATTAGTTACAATCACTTCTATTCGTTTCCTTGCGTTTAGATTCAACCTCTTTGGGTAGCCTTTTCTCCACCTCTAACTTTTGTGTACATCTAGGTCTGCTATACTCAACACTGTAACCTCTCAGATTACCTTTACCAGAGTCATAATAGCGAAATCATACAGTATCTGTCCTTTTGGGTCTGACTTATTTCACTCAGCATTATGTCCTCAAGGTTCATCCATGTTGTCATATACTTTGGGACCCCATTTTGTCTTAACTGCTGCATAATATTCCATCATATGTATATACCACATTTTGTTTATCCACTTGGTTTCCATCTCTTGGCAATTGTGAATAGTGCTGCTATGAACAGTGGTGTGCAAATGTCTGTTTATATCACTGCCCTCAGCTCCTCTGGGTGTATACCAAGTATTGGTACTGCCAGGTCTTAGGCATCTCAATATTTAGTTTTCTCAGGAATTGTTTAACTATCTGCCACCGTAGATGCATCATTATACATTCCCTCCAATAAATGTTCCAGTTTCTCCATATCTCCTCCAGCATTTGTGATTTCCTGTCTAATAGCAGCCTTTCTTATAGGTGTGAGGTGATATTTCGTCATCTTAATCTGCACTTCCCTAACAGCCAATGAAAAGTGAGCATCTCTTTATGTGCTTTTTAGCCATCTGTTTCAGCTCTTCAGAACAGTGTCTATTCCTATGCTCTGCCCATTGTATAACTGGGTTGTGTGTTCTTGAGTTGTTGAGCTGTAAAATTTTTATTTTTTAATGTATACAGGATGTCAAACTTAATCTAATATGTGGTTTCCAAATATTTCCTCCCACTGCGTTTGCTCCCTCTTGACCTTTGAGGTGAAGTCCTTTGACTTTGAGGCACAGAGGATCTTGATCTTAAGGAGTTCCCATCTGTCTATTTTTTCTCTTGATGATGATTTTGCTTGAGGTGTAAAGTTTAAGAAGCTACCTCCTATTACTAGATCTTGAAGATGTTTCCCTGCATTTTCTTCTACAACTTTTATGGTACTGGCTCTTATATTAAGGCCTTCACTTCATTTTGAATTAATTTTTGTATAATGTATAAGGTAGGGGTGCTCTTTCACTCTTTGGCTATTGAAATACAATTCTTTCATGCCCAATTATTGAAAGGACCTTTGTGACCCAGTTCAGTGGATCTGAGGGCCTTATCAAAGATTAACTGTCCATAGATTTGGTGGTCTATCTCTGGAATCTCAATTTGATTGCACTGGTCAATATTTCTATCTGTGTATTTAGTATTGTGCCAGTACCATGATGTTTTGACCACTATGGCTTTATAGTAAGCTTTAAAATCAGGAAGTGTTAATCCTCCCACTCACTTTCTTTTTTTTTTAGGTCTCTTTAGCTATTTGGGTACTCTTTCCCTTCCAAATAAATTTGACAACTAGTTTGTCCAAGTCTCCAAAGTACGTTGTACTTTGCATTCAATGGTAATGCATTGAAACTGTAGGTCAGTTTGGGTAGAAGTAACATCTTGAAAACAATCATCCTTCCTATCCATGAACATGGAATGGCTTTATATCTCTTTAGGTCATTTTAAATTTCTTTTAGCTTTTTTTTTTTTTTGGTAATTTTCTGTGTACAAGTCCTTGACATCTCTGGTTAGGCTTATACCTGCTTCTCTTGGTCATTATTTTAAGTGAATTTTTTCCCCTTGTTTCTTCAGATAGGTCATTGATTGTATATAGAAACATTACTGATTTTTGTAATTAATCTTGTATCCTGCCACTTTGCTGAATTTATTAGCTCCAGTAGCTATGTTACAGATTTCTCAGGTTTTTCTAAGCATAGGATCATGTCATCTGCAAATAATGAAAGTTTTACTTCTTCCTTTCCTATTTCTATTTTATTTCTTTCTCCTGTCTAACTACTCCAACTAGGACTTCCAGTACAATACTGAATAACTGTGGTGACAATTGGTATCCTTGTCTAGTTCCCAATCTTAGGGGGAATGCTGTCAGTCACTCACTGTTAAGAATGATGTTGTTATGGGTTTTTTATATATGTCCTTTGTGATAATGAGAAAATTTACTTCGATTCCTACCTTTTGAAGTGTTTTTATCAGGAAAGGATGATGGATTTTGTCAGATGCTTTTTCAGCATGAATCAATATGATCATGTGATTTTTCCCTTTCAATTTTTTAACGTGCTATATTATGCTGACTGATTTTCTTGTGTTGGACCAGCCTTGCATTCCTGGTATATACCTCACTTGGTCATGATGCATGTGTTGTTGGATTCAATTTCCTAGTATTTTGTTAAGAATTTTTGCATCTATGTTCATTAGAGAGATTGGTCAGTAATTTTCCTTTCTTGTTGTGTCTTTGTCATGTGTTGGTATTAAAGTGATGTGCTGGTATTAAACCTCAGAAAATGAGTTAGGTGGCGTTCCTTTCTCCTCGATTTTTTTGAAGAGTGTAAGCAGGATCGGGGTTAGTTCTTTTTGGAGTGTTTGTTAAAATTCCCCTCTGAAGATGTCTGGTCCTAGGCTTTTCTTTGTGGGAAGACTTTTGATGACTGACTGACTCTTTACTTCTAATTGGTTTGTTGAGATCTTCTATTTCTTCCAGAGTCAGTATAGGTAATTCAGGTATTTCTAGGAATTTGTCCATTTTATTTAAGTTGTCTATTCTGTTGGTATACAGTTGTTGATAATATTTTCTTATGAATTTTAAAATTTCTTCAGGATCCATGGTAACAATCCCCTCTCATTTCTGATTTTCTTTATTTGCATCCTCTTTTTATCTTTGGAGACATGGTAATATTTGTATTTTGGTTTCTGACTTTCATTCAACATACTGTCCTCAACTGAATGAAGCTGAACGTGAGAATGATAGGAGGAGGAGGTCTGGAGGCACAGATAAAATCAGAAGGAAAGATAGACAATAAAGACTAAGATGGTATAATCTAGGAATGCCTAGAGTGTATAACGATAGTGACTAAATGTGCAAATTAAAAAATGTTTCTGCATGAGGAAGAACAAAGGAATGTCAATAATGCAGGGTGTTGAAAATAGATGGTAATTAATATTTTAAAACTTTAATGTATGTGTGAGACAAGCAAAAATGTTTATTTGGTACAAAATTTATATTTTGACTAGTGCATTTCCCAATATAACTTATGTGGACAGCTTAATCAAACACCATAGTACTTGGAACCCTGCACAGGGCATGAGATTTTGTAGGTTTGTCCAGAGTGATGACCAGATAAATCCCAGAGCGATTTGAACAGCGAATCGGGAAGTATCTGCAGAGTACCCCCTAGGGGGAATGGTGAGAAGGGGGAAAATTCAACTTCCCGAAGTGGAGAATTCTTGATATTCTCACAGGTAGTGGGGACAGCCAAAGCAATAGGCCAAGCCTCCAATCTTCAGGTTTGTTCATATGAAACTTAACCCCATAAAGGATAGGCTAAGCCTACTTAAAATTAGACCTAAGAGTCACTCCCAAGAGAACCTCTTCTGTTGCTCAGATGTGGCCTCTCTCTCTCAGCCGACACAGCAAGCAAACTCACTGCCCTCCCCCTTTCTACGTGGGACATGACTCCCAGGGGTCTGGACCTTCCTGGCAACGTGGGACAGAAATCCTAGAATGAGCTGGAACTCAGCATCAAGGGATTGAGAAAACCTTCTTGACCAAAAGGGGAAGAGAGAAATGAGACAAAATAAAGTGTTAGTGGCTGAGAAATTCCAAACAGAGTCAAGAGGTTATCCCGGAGGTTATTCTTATGCATTAAATAGATAAGCCGTAACAGAGAGGGTGGAGGGAACTGCCTGAAAATCATGCTTCTTTTAACTACCTTATTATGGACAGATGAGTAAAACATATGGATTAAAAATAAATAAACACTAGGGGGAACAAATGTTAAAATAAATTTAATAGATTGAAATGCTAGTGATCAATGAAAAGGAGGGGTAAGGGGAATGGTATGTATGAATTTTTCTCTGTATTTTTATTGCTTCTTCTGAATTGATACAGATGTTCTAGGAAATGATCATGATGATAATATACAACTATATGATGATAATGCGAATTATTGATTATATAACAAGAACGGAATGTCATATGATAAAAATGTTTATATTTGTATTTGGTTATATATCATAAATAAAAAATAAATAAATTTTAAAAAAGAAAGGGAGGGGTAAGGGGTATGGTATGTATGAATTTTTTGCTGTTGTCTTTTTCTTTTTCTGAATTGATGCAAATGTTCTAAGAAATGATGATGATGATGAATATGCAACTATGTGATGATATTGTGAATTACTGATTATATATGTAGAATGGAATGATGTTAAGAATGTTTGTTTCTTTGTTGTCATATATTTTATTTAAATTTTTAAATAAAACAAAAAAAACACAAAACATACTGTCCTCAAGGTTCATCCACCCAGTTGCATGTCTCACAACTTCATTCCTTCTAGCTGCTGCTCAGCAGTCCACTGTGTACATATACCAGAGACCTTCCATCCCTCAATACTCCTACCCCTAGGCCACCTCTATCCATTGTGGATCTCAAACATGCAGCCATCAACACCAATGTGCATAAACACCAGAGTGCAAATGTCCATTCATGTCCCCACTCTCAGTTCCTCCAAGTATATACTGAGCAACAGGGTTGTAGGATCAAATGGCAACCCACCCCTTGTCTCCTCTGGAAACACCACACTGCCCTCCAGAGGGGCTATATCACTCTGCTTTCCTATCAACAGTGAATAGATATATCTCTCTCTCCACACTTTCTCCAGCACCTGTTATCTCTCTGTTCATTTTTAAACAGTTTTTATTCACTCATCATACAATCCAGCCTAAATGAAAAAATCAATGGTTCTTGGTATAACCACACAGCCATGACTTCATTACCATAATCTATATGAGGACATTTCTTTACTTCCACAAAGAATAGCATGACCATCCTCCATAGCCCCTGCTTATTAACATTTAGTTTTGGCATACTGCCTGTGTTACATTCAAACGAAGGATATTACATTGTTATTTTAAACTACAGACCTTTGTTGGCATTGGACTGTATTTTTCCCATGTACTATCCTATTTTCAACACCTTGTAATACTGAAATTCATTTGTTCTCCCTCATGCAAAGAAGTTTTTATATTTGTACATTTAATCACCATCACTGTGAACCCTAGATTTTCCTAAATTATACCATCTCAGTCTTTATCCTCTATGTTTCCTTCTGGTTTCATACTGTGTCCCCAGCCCTTCTTCCTCAATCATGATATATATATATATATATACACATACACATATATATACATACATACACACACATATATAATTAGCATTGAAGTGTAATTTTTTCTGCACTGTCAATCCCATTAGATTGTAAGTTCCTCAGGGAAAGTCACTGAATGTTTTACTTCTTTTTAACATTCCAAAAATGTGGTATGTCAACATATTTATATGTATATATACTAATACACACAACATATCATTCAGTGTAATTATATCATCATGCTACCATCATGTAGTACTGTTATCCTTTTTTTTTTTTTTTAATATGGAACGCTTCACGAATTTGCGTGTCATCCTTGCACAGGGGCCATGCTAATCTTCTCTGTATTGTTGCAATTTTAGTATATGTGCTGCCGAAGCGAGCACTGTGCTATCCATTTCTGAATCTTTACAATCAGTCCTGTTGAATATCCTGTACTCCTTCAGCACCAATTGCCCAGTTTCTAACTTCAATCTCCTGATAACCTATTTTCTTAACTGTAACTCTCAAGAATTTACTCATTAAAATCAGTTCATTTTAGTGAGACCATATGGTATTTGTCCTTTTGTTTCTGGCCAATTTCACTCAGCATAATGTCCTCAAGGTTCGTCCACATTGTTATATGCTTCATGACGCTATTCTGTCTTACAACTGTATATTATTCCACCATATGTATATACCACAGCTTCTTTAGCCACCCAACCACTGATGGACATTTGGGCTGTTTCCATCTCTTGGCAATCATGAATAAAACCACTATATACATTAGTGTGCAAATGTTCATTTGTTTCCTTACCTTCAGTTTCTCCATATATATACCTAGTAATGGGATTGCTGGATCATATGGCAATTCTATACTTAGTTTCCTGAGGAACAGCCAAACTGCCTTCCACAGCAGTGGCACCATTATACATGCCCAACAACAGTGAATAAGTGTGCCCCTTTCTCCACATCCACTCTAGCACTTGTTTTCTGGTGCTTTTTTGATAACAGCCATTCTAGCAGATGTGAGTTACTTCACTATTGTTTTGATTTGTATCACCCCAATAACTAGTGAAGCTAAGCATCTTTTCATATGCCTCTTAGCCATTTGTATTTCCGATTTTGAAAAGTGTCTATGTATTCTGCCCATTTTTTAATTGGGTTGTCTTTTTATTGTTGAGTTGAAGATTCTGATACTAAACCCTTACCTAATATGTGCTTTCCAAATACTGTCTCCCACTGCATGGCTCCCTTTTAACTTTCCTGACAAAGTTCGTGCTGTACAACTTTTAAATTTGTGGAGATCCCATTTGTCTATTTTTTCATTGCTTGTGCTTTGTGTGTAAGGTGTAGGAAACCACCTCCTATCGGAAGATTTACAAAATACTTTCCTACATTTTCCTCTAAAAGTTTTATAGTCCAGCTCTTTGATACATTTGAGTTAATTTTTGGATAGGGTATGAGATATGGCTCCTCTCTCATAATTTTACATATGGATATCTAGTTCTCCAAATATCATTTATTGAAGAGGCTGCTCTGTCCCAGGTGGATTGGTTTGACTGCCTTATCAAAGATCAACTGTCTATAGTTGGGAGGGTCTATTTCTGAACATACAGATGGGTCCTGGTTCTTAATCCATTCTGCCAGTCTATGTCTTTTGATTGGGGAGTTTAATCCATTAACAGTTAATATTTTAACTGGAAACGAAGTACTTTCTTCTACCATTTTGTGTTTTGGATTTTATGCCATTTCTTCTTCTTTTTTTTTTTTTACCTTTTATGATAGCCTTCATTTCTACACTCTTCTCCAGACCTTTCTCTCCTGTCTGTTCCTACCTGCCTGTAGTGCTCCTTTCAGTACATCTAGAGCTGGTCTCGTACTTAGAAACTCTCTCAATGACTGAAAATATTTTAAACTTCCTCTCATTTTTTAAGGACAATTGTGCTGGGTATAGAATTCCTGGTTGGCAGTTTTTCTCTTTCAGTATCTTAAATATTTCATACCACTGTCTTCTTGCTTCCAAGGTTTCTGCTGAGAAATTTGCACGTAGTTTTACTGAGTTTCCTTTATATGTGATAGATTGCTTTTCTCTTGCTGCTTTCAAAATTCTCTTTGTGTTTGTCATTTGGCAATCTAATTAGTAAGTGTTTTGGAGTAAGTCTATTTGAATTTATTCTGTTTTGGGGTACGCTGTGCTTCTTAGAAAGACATAATTTTATGTCTTTCAAAATAGATGGGAAAATGCTCCTTTTATCTACCTTGTCAACAAACTAGTAGAACATATGGAATAAAAATAAATAATAGGGGGAACAAATGCTAAAATAAATTTAGTTTGAAATGCCAGTTATCAACGAAAGCGAGGGGTAAGGGTATAGCAAGTATAATCTTTTGTTTTCTTCTCTGTGTTTGTTTTATTTCTTTTTCTATTGTCTTTTTATTTCTTTTTCTGAATTAATGCAAATGTTCTAAGAAATGATGAATAT
The DNA here is from genome assembly GCF_023851605.1 of Tamandua tetradactyla. Classification (NCBI taxonomy): domain Eukaryota; kingdom Metazoa; phylum Chordata; class Mammalia; order Pilosa; family Myrmecophagidae; genus Tamandua; species Tamandua tetradactyla. The sequence goes on from NC_135333.1 coordinate 123,353,782, forward strand.
GCAACTAAGTGATGATGTTGTGAATTACTGATTATATATGTTGATGTTTAAAAAAAAATAGATGGGAAAGTTTTCAGTGAATACTTCCTCCATTAGTCTTTCTGCTCCTTTTCCCTTCTATTCTCCTTCTGGGATACCCATAACATATATACTCTTGCACTTCATTTTGTCATTCAATTCCCTGAGACCCTGCTCATATTTCCCCATTATTTTCCTTATCTATTCTTTTGGGTGTAGGATTTCAGAAGTCCTGTCCTGTTTTACTAATCTTTTCTTCTGCCTTTTCAAGTCTGCTATTGTAGGTCTCCATTTTTCATGTGTTCTATTGTGCCTTTTATTCCCATAAGTTCTGTCATTTGTTTTTTCAAACTTTCACGTTCTTCTTTATGTTTGTCCAATGTCTCCTTTATATCCTTTATCTCTTTTGTCATATCTTCTATCAACTCAATTTGATTTTTGATGTGATTCTGCATGTCTGTTCAAACATCTTTAATTAGTCATTTCAACTCCTGTATCTCATTTGAAATGTCTGTCTGTTCCTTTGACTGGGCCATATCTTCATGTTTCCTAATATGACTCATTTTTTCGCTAGTGTGTAGGCACCTGACTTCCTTGATTAGTTTATTCTGAAAGTCGCTTTCTGTGCTGGTTTGAAAGGAAGTATGCCCCCTAAGAAAAGTCATGTTTTAATATAAATCCCATTTCTTAAAGGTAGAATAGTTTCTATTCAATGCTGTGTATTTGGGACTGTGATGGGATCATCTCCCTGGTTGATGAGATTTAGTTAAGAACGGTTGTTAAACTGGATTAGGGGATGACATGTCTCCACCCATCTGAGTGGGTCTTGATTAGTTTCTGAAGTCCTATAAAAGAGGAAACATTTTGGAGAGAGAGATTCAGAGAGAGCAGAGAATGCTGCAACACTACAAAGCAGAGAGTCCACCAGCCAGCAACCTTTGGAGATGAAGAAGGGAAACGCCTCCCGGGGAGCTTCATGAAACCAGAAGCCAGGAGAGTAAGCTAGCAGATGACGCCGTGTCTGCCATGTGCCCTTCCAGCCGAGAGAGAAGCCCTGACTGCGTTTGCCATGTGCCTTTCCAGATGAGAGAGAAACCCTGAACTTCATCGGCCTTCTTGAACCAAGGTATCTTTCCCCAGATGCCTTTGATTGGACATTTCTATAGACTTGTTTTAATTGGGGCATTTTCTCGGCCTTAGATCTGTAAACTAGCAACTCATTAAATTCCCCTTGTTAAAAGCCATTCCGTTTCTGGTATATTGCATTCCGGCAGCTAGCAAACTAGAACATTTTCACTTTTACATAGGGTTTTCTGTTGCTTGGCTTTGTTCTGTTTTGTTTTTTTCTTCTTTCCCCCTTGGCATTTAGTTCAACGTTCTCTAGACCTCTAGCACAACTTCTCTTTAACTGATCAGAATTTTTCACCTCTTACTTTTCTGGTTCTTGTATATGGAACCTTTTTCTGAGGAAGGTCTCCTCAAATATGATCACTTCAGTCAGATTTTCCCAGACCAGACAGGCCCACATCTCAGGAGTGTATATTCAATATCAAGTTTTCCTGAGGAAAGGCCCAGCAGGTGTTACTTTCCTATGACGCCTCTGGACTGTGTATTTTCTGTCCTTCCTGGCAGGTGGCACTTGTCAGCCTGCAGCTTCCCACCAGCATAAAGTGGTATGATCCCTTTAATTCTCAGCAGCCTCTCCCTGCCAGGGGCATGGCTGAGAAAGAGGCTGAAGTAGAAGGGGAGACTTAGGTTGCTTCTGTGTTTTTTAGCCCTTGGGGTCTGAATTGCCTGAAGGAGGGCCAACACTTGAGCCAGGCCCTGCCCCCTTTTTCTTGGGGAAGATACACTCTTCAGGAAATTCTCTCCCCCACCTGACTCATTAATTGGTCTCTCCAACTCATCTTAACTTGCTCTTGCCTGGGTCTTGGTGACAACTGGGAGTGCCTGCAGCTTTCTCTAATGAGCTACCTGGAATAATTTAAAATAAAAGAATAAAAGAAATCCTTTTTCAGAGGCATTTCCTGGCCCCCAAGGTTACAGTACTCTGAACTCAGTTGATCCCAAAAATCTGTCTTTATTCTATTTCATTTTATTTTTTCCATCAGCCCTGGCTCCTCTCTGCCTGGTTTAAAACCACAATTGGAATCAAGGCAAGATGTAGCATAGTGAGGTGTGGAATTCAGGTCATCCTCCAGGTCAACTAGTGAATAACCAGGAATGGTACACAACATTTGCTGGAGGAACATCAGTGACCGGACACACAGCATACACTAGTCTGAACCAGGTGGAAAAGCTGAGATCCCACACACAACTGTAAGTCCACCAAGCTTCAGAGGCCAGCATCACCCCCCACGGGCACAGCAGGCTGGTTCCCCAAGGGGAAAGGAAACAGACTTCACTAGCAGCAAGAACTTAGCTCAACTGAGCTCCAAATGTGGAATTAATGAACAAATGCTGACTACTGAAAACAGGTCCCTGGCACAGATAAACCTGGAATAAGCACCAAAGGAACTAGGAATTTTTGCCCTGGCAATGAGGGGACGGGGCTAAAGGAAATAAAAAACAACAAAAAAGAGGATTTTTGAGCTAGCACACAACACTAGAAAAGGGGGGCACACAGACCCTGGAGATACATACAGCCATGTACCAACCCAAGCTCTTGATTGACAAACCCAAGGAGAAGGGGTCAGGCACTGAAAAAGCTTTTTGCCTTTTTTTTTTTTTTTAACTCCTGAAACTGCTCATGAGATAGAACTAGAAGCCTTCTCAGGCTCAAGCACTGCCCCAGGCAAGGGAAGAATTAAGCCTGTTTGAGAGACCAAGTAACAAGTCATGTGAAAGGGGTTAATACCCTAATTAATGGGTGTATTTTCCCTCCAAAAAGGGGAGCAGGGGCCCAGCTCAAGTGGAATCCCTCCTTCAAGGAATTCACGCCCCAGGGACCGGAAAACAGAAGCAATGAGAGCAATCCTACTACCTCACCTCGGTTTCCACCACCCCCTTGGCAGGGAGAGTCTGCTGAAGTTAAAGGCACCACATCACTGTACACTGGTGGCAATCCCCAGGCAGACAAGCACCACATGCTGGGCAGGATATGAAAAGCATAGAATCTAGAGGCTTCAAAGGAAAGTCTGATGAGGTGCTGGGTCTCACCCACAGAGAACACTGATGCTGAGGGTGAGACCCTGAGATGTGGGCCTGTCTTGCCTGGAAAACTTTTAATATCTGAGGAGAGCTTTGCCTCAAAAAAAAAAAGTCTCCATATAAGCAGGACAAGAAACAGAATAATTGAAAAATTCTGATCAAACAGAATCTACGCTAGATGTCTAGAATAAGTTGAAATGAATGTCAGAGAACATATAGAGAACAAAGCCATCCAGCAAGAAAACCCTAGGTAAGAGTGAAAACAAACTCCAGAATAAACTAATTAAGGAAATCAAATGCTTAGATGCCAGCAAAAAATAACGAGTCATATTAGGGAAATTGAAGATATGGCCCAAAGGAAACAACAACACTTCAAATGAGATGCAGAAGTTTAAACACTAATTTAGGATGTTGAACAGATATACAAAATCACACTAATAATCAAACCAACGAGTTAAGGGGGGATATAAAGTCAGTGGGAGAACAAAAATAAGAATTTGAAAGCTTGAGAAAACAAATCACAGAATAGGAATGAAAGACACAGAAGAAAAGATGAAAAACAAACAAACAAAAAACAATGGAAACCAACAACAATAGATTTGAAAAGGCAGAAGAAAGGATTAGTGAACTAGAAGAAAGGATATCTGAAATCCATCATACAAAAGTCAATATAGGGAAAAGAATGGAAAATACAAGCAAGGCTTCAGGGAATTAAATGACAAAATGAAGCACATGAATATATGTGTTGTAGATGTCCCAGAAGGAAAAGAGAAGGGAGACGGAGTAGAAAGACTAATGGAGGAAATAATCACTGAAAATTTCCCATCTGAGAGACATAAAATTACAGTTCCAAGAAGAAGAGCATACTCCAAACAGAATAGATCCAAATAGACATACTCCAAGACACTTACTAATTAAATTTTCAAATGTCAAAGACAAAAAGAGAATTTTGAAAGCAGCAAGAGAAAAGCAACCCATCACATACAAGGGAAGCTCAATAAGACTGTGGGGATTTCTCAGCAGAAACCATGGAGGCAAGAAGGGAGTGGTACGATATATTTAATATCCTGAAAGAGAAAAACTGCCAAACAAGAATTCTAACTCAGGGAACTGTCCTCCAAAAATGAGGGGGAGATTAAAATATTTTCAGACAAAAAGTCACTGAGAGAGTTTGTAACTAAGAGATCCACTCTGCAAGATATACTAAAGGGAGCACTACAGGCAGATAAGAAAAGGCAGGAGAGAGAGGTCTGGAAAAGAGACCTGAAATGAAGACTATTAGTAAAGGTAAAAAGAGAAAAAAAAATAAGATATGACATATAAAATCCAACAAACAAAATGACAGAAGAAAGTACTACCTTTACAGTAATAACATGAAATGTTAATGGGTTAAACTCCCCAATCAAAAGACAATCTGGCAGAATGGATTTAAAAACAGGACCCATCTATATGCTGTCTACAGGAGACTCATTTTAGACCCAAGGACAAAAACAGATTGAAAATGAAATGTTGGGAAAAGGTATTTCATGCAAACAACAATCAGGAAAGAGCATAAGTAGCTATACTAATATCTGACAAGTTAGACTTCAAATGTAAAACAATTATGAGACAAGGAAGGACCCTTTGTATTAATAAAAGGAATAATTCAACAAGAAAACATAACAATCATAAATATTTATGCACTGAGCCAGAGTGCTCCTGAATACATGAGGCAAACACTGATAACATTGAAGGGAGAAGTAGACACCTCTACCATAATATCTGGAGACTTCAATTTCCCACTCTCATCAATGGATAGAACATCTAAACAGAGGATCAATAAGAAAAGAGAAATTTTGAATAATACAATAAATGAAATGGATTTGGCATTTACAGAACATTATACCCCACAAAAGCAGGATACATTTTTTGTCAAGTGATCATAGATTGTTTTCAAGGACAGACCATACGCTGGGTCACAAAGCAAGTCTCAATAAATTAAAAAAGATTGAAATTTTAGAAAGCACTTTCTTGGATCATAACAGAATGAGGGTGGAACTCAATAACAGGCAAAGGACCAGAAAATTCACAAATATATGGAGGTTAAACAATACACTCTTAAACAACCAGTGGGTCAGGGAGAAATTACAAGAAAAATTAGTAAATATTTTGAGGCAAATGAAAATGAAAACACGACATATCAAAATTTATGGGATGCAGAGGAAGAACAAAGGAATGTCATTACTGCAGGGTGCTGAAAATAGATGGTAATTAATATTTTAAAATCTCACTTTATGTGTGAGACTAAAGCAAAAAATGTTTATTTGGTCCAAAATTTATATTTTGACTAGTGCATTTCCTAATATAATTTATGTAGATAGCTTCATTGAACACCATAAGTACTTGGAATCTCAGGTAGGACATGAGATTTTGTTGGTTTGTCCAGAGTGATGCCCCAATGAATCCCAGAGTGATTCAATCAGTGAGTGGAAAACTATTCGCAAAGTTCCCTTTGGGGAATGGTGAGAATGGAGAGAAATTCAACTTCCCCAAGTTGAATTCTTGATATTCTCACAAGCAGTGTGGACAACCAAAGCTACAGGCTGAGCCCCCAGTCTTGTGTTCATATGAAACTTAACCCCACAGGGGATAGGTCAAGCCTACTTAAAATTTAGGACTAAGAGTCGCCCACAAGAGAACCTCTTTTGCTGCTCAGATGTGGCCTCTCTCTCCAGCCAATACAACAAGCAAGCTCACCACCCTCCCCCTGTCTACGTGGGACATGACTCCCAGGGGAGTGGACCTCCCTGGCAACATGGGACAGAAATCCTAGAATGAGCTGAGACTCAGCATCAAGGGATTGAGAAAAACACTAGAATGAGCTGAGACTCAGCATCAAGAGATTGAGAAAACCTTCTTGACCAAAGGGGGAAGAGTGAAATGAGACAAAGTGTCAATGGCTGAGAGATTCCAAACAGAGTCGAGAGGTTATCCTGGAAGTCATTCTTACGCACTGAGTAGATGTCACCTTGTTATTCAAGATGTAATGGAGAGGCTGGAGGGAAATGCCTGAAAATGCAGAGCTGTGTTCCAGTATACATGTTTCTTGATGATGATTGAATAATGATATAGCTTTCATAATGTGACTGTGTGATTGTGAAAACCTTGTGTCTGATGCTCCTTTTATCCAGGATATGGACAGATGAGTAGGAAAAAAAATACATATACATATATATACATACATATATATATATATATATATATATGGATAGATTAAAAATAAATAACAGCCAACACAACAAGCAAACTCACCACCTTCCCCCTGTCCACGTGGAACATGATTCCCAGGGGTGTGGACCTCCCTGGCAACATGGGATAGAAATCCTAGAATGAGCTGAGACTCAGCATCAAGGGATTGAGAAAACCTCCTCGACCACAAGGGGGAAGAGTGAAATGAGACAAAGGAAGAGTGAAATGAGACAAAGTGTCAATGGCTGAGAGAATCCAAACAGAGTCCAGAGGTTACCCTGGAGGTTATTCTTATGCATTAAGTAGATATCACCTTGTTATCCAAGATGTAATGGAGAGGCTGGAGGGAACTGCCTGAAAATGTAGAGCTGTGTTCCTGTAGCCATGTTTCTTGATGACGATTGTATAATGATATAGGTTTCACAATGTGATTGTACGATTGTGAAAACCTTGTGTCCTTTTATCTACCTTGTCAACAGACCAGTAGAACATATGGAATAAAAATAAATAATGGGGGAACAAATGTTAAAATAAATTTAGTTTGAAATGCTAGTGATCGATGAAAGGGAGGGGTAAGGGGTATGGTATGTATAAATTTTTTTGTTTTTGTTTTATTTTTCTGTTTTTTTATTTCTTTTTCTGAATTGATGCAAATGTTCTAAGAAATGATCATGATGATGAATTTACAACTATGTGATGATATTGTGAATTACTGATTATATATGTAGAACGGAATGATCATATGTTAAGAATGTTTGTTTCTGTCTTGTAATTTTTTTTTAATTTAAAAAGTAATAAAAATAAAAAAATAAACAAATAATAGGAGAAGATAAAAGGTAAAAACTGGGTAGACAGAAATACTGCGGGTCAAAGGAGGAGGGGTAAGGGGCATGGGATGTATGGGTTATTTTCTTTTTCTTTTTCTGGAGTTATGCAAATGTTCTAAAAACAATCATGTTGGTAAATACAGACCTATGTGAGCCACTGACTGTATAATATGTTTGGACTGTACACGTGTGGATAGTCCTCAAAAAATATTAAAAATAAAAAGAGACTTCTGGGTCAAGATGGCAGCTTAACAACGTGTGCGTTTTAGTTCGTCCTCCAGAACAATACTAAATAACCAGAAACAGTACAGAAGAGCTCCCGGGGCCACGTCAGTGACCAAACACACAGCGTACCCCAGTCTGGACAAGCTGGACTGGCTGCGAGCACCCCCTCGAACAGTGAGTTAACAAAACTGTGGCAGCCAATGCTCCTCCCCGACAGGCTGCTTCCCAGAGGGGAAAGGAAAGGACTTTACCAGCAGCAGGGACTGGGCACAATCAAATGCCAATTGTGGAACTAATTAACAAATTCTGACTACTAAAAATAGCCCCCAGCTTAGGTGAACCTGATCAAAGCAGAGGTTGCTCATTTTTGCCCCAGCGCCAAGGGGGCAGGACTGACAGAAAAAGGGAAACAAAAAAAAAGTAGGAAACAGAGGTTTTTGTGGCTGTGTATCTACAAAGGCTTGACTGCCTCTGGATACAGCAGCAGAACTTTTCAGGCTGCAACTGCCCCAGGCATAGGCAGAAGTGAGCTCTTTTGGGGGCTTGTCTGGAGCCTGTGCCTTTCCCAGGGGAGGGGTGAAGGCCAACTCGGATGGAATCCCTCCATCAAGGAATTCAGACACCAGGGCTTGGTAATTTGAAGCCATTAAAACCAGCCTACAACCTCTCCTCTGTCTCCACCATGCCCCCAGCAGGGAGAGTCTGCCAAAGTTAAAGGTACCACATCATCTTATGCTGGTGGGACCTGCAGTCAGACAAGCGCCACACACAGGGCAGGATAAGAAAAACAGAGTCCAGAGACTTCACAGCAAAGTCTTTCAACCTGCTGGGTCTCACCCTCAGGGAAAACCGACACAGGTGACTCTTTCCTCCTGATAGGAGGCCAGTTTGGTCTGGGAAAATCTGGCTGGGGTCTATAATATCTAAGTAGACCCTCCTAAGTGTGGGGTTGGGGAAGGCACCACACAAGCAGGGCAAGAAACAAGAAAACAAGAACTGAAAAATTCTCCTCTGTTAAACAAACCTTAAACTAAAGGTCCAGATAAAGCTGAACTGAATGTCAAAGAACAGACAGACAACAAATTCATCCAGCAAGAAAACCCTAGATAAAAGAAGTGAAAGCAACCTCCAGAATAAACTAATTAAGGTAATTAAATGCCTACACGCCAGCAAAAAATAACAAATCACACTAGGAAAATTGAAGATATGGCCCAGTCAAAGGAACAAACCAACAATTCAAATGACATACAGGAGCTGAAACAATTAATTCAGAATGTATGAACAGACATGGAAAACCTCATCAAAAACCAAATCAATGAATTGAGGGAGGATATAAAGAAGGCAAGGAAAGAACAAAAAGAAGAAACTGAAAGTCTGAAAAAATAAATCACAGAACTTATGGGAATGAAAGACACAGTAGAAGAGATGAAAAAAACAATGGAAACCTACAATGGTAGATTTCGAGAGACAGAACACAGGATTTCCAAACTGAAGGATGGAACATCTGAAATCCAACAAGAAAGAGAAACTATACGGAAAAAAATGGAAAAATATGAGCAGGGACACAGGGAATTGAAAGACAATCTGAAGCGCACGAATATATGTGTTGTGGGTGTCCCAGAGGAGAAGAGAAGGGAAAAGGAGGAGAAAAACTAATGGAGGAAATTATCACTGAAAATTTCCCAACTCTTATGAAAGACTTAAAATTACAGATCCAAGAAGTGCAGCATACCCCAAAGAGAATAGATCCAAATAGACATACTCCAAGACATTTAATAATCAGAATGTCAGAGGTCAAAGAGAAAGAGAGGATCTTGAAAGCAGCAAGAGAAAAGCAATCCATCACATACAAGGGAAGCCCAGTAAGACTATGCGCAGATCTCTCAGCAGAAACCATGGAGGCGAGAAGACAGTGGGATAATATATTTAAATTATTAAAAGAGAAAAACTGCCAACCAAGAATTCTATATCCAGCAAAATTGTCCTTCAAAAATGAGGGAGAAATTAAAACATTTTCAGACAAAAAAATCACTGAGAGAATTTGTGACCAAGAGACCAGCTCTGCAAGAAATACTAAAGGGAACACTAGAGACAGATATGAAGACAGAAGAGAGAGGTGTGGAGAAGAGTGTAGAAAGGAAGACTATGAGTAAAGGTAAAAAGAAGGAAAATTAGATATGACATATAAAATCCAGAAGGCAAAATAGTAGAAGAAAGTACTACCAATGCAGTAATAACACTGAATGTTAATGGATTAAACTCCCCAATCAAAAGACATAGTCTGGCAGAATGAATTTAAAAACAGGACCCATCTATATGCTGTCCCTACTCAAAGGACACGAGGGCAAGGACACAAATGGACATTTACACACCAATGTTTATAGCAGCATGATTAACAATTACCAAGAGATGGAAACAGCCAAAATGTCCATCAACAGAGAGTTGACTAAACAAACTGTGACATTTACATAAGATGGAATATTATGCAGCTGTAAGACAGAATAAAGTTATGAAGTATGTAACAACATGAATGGACCTTAAGGACATTATGCTGAGTGTGATTAGCCAGAAACAAAAGGACAAATACTGTATGGTCTCACTGATATGAACTGACATTAGTGAATAAACCTGGAATATTTCCTTAGTAAGAGAGACCATCAGGAGATAGAAATAGGGTGAGATATTGGGTAATTGGAGCTGAAGGGATACAGATTGTGCAACAGGACTGAATATAAAAACTCAGAAATGGACAGCACAATACTACCTAACTGTAATGTAATTATGTTAAAACACTGAATGAAGCTGCATGTGAGAATGATAGAGGGAGGAGGGATGGGGACATAAATGAAATCAGAAAGAAAGATAGATGGTAAAGATCGAGATGGTATAATCTAGGAATGCCTAGTGTGTATAATAATAGTGAAATGTACAATGTACAAATTTTAAAAATGTTTTTGCATGAGGAAGAACAAAGGAATGTCATTATTGCAGGGTGCTGAAAATAGATGATAATTAATACTTTAAAATGTCAACTTATGTGTGAGACTAAAGCAAAAAATGTTTGTTACAAAATTCATATTTTGACTAGAGCATTTCCTAATATAACTCATGTAGATAGTTTGATTGAATGTCATAAGTACTTGGAATCTCAGGTAGGACATGAGATTTTGTTGGTTTGTCCAGAGTGATGCCCCGATGAATTCCAGAGTGATTTGATCAGTGAGTGGAAAAGTATTTGCAAGCCCCCTTTGGGGAATGGTGAGAGTGGGGAGAAATTCAACTTCCCCAAGTTGAATTCTTGATATTCTCACAAGCAGTGTGGATAACCAAAACTATAGGCTGAGCCCCCAGGCTTGGGGTTTGTTTATATGAAACTTAACCCCACAAAGGATAGGTCAAGTCTACTTAAAATTTAGGCCTAAGAGTCACCCCCAAGAGAGCCTCTTTTGTTGCTCAGATGTGGCCTCTCTCTCCAGCCAACATGACGCGCAGTCTCACCACCCTCCCCCTCTCTGCGTGGGACATGACTCCCAGGGGTGTGGACCTTCCTGGCAATGTGGGACAGAGATCCTGGAATGAGCTGAGACTCAGCGTCAAGGGACTGAGAAAAACCCTAGAATGAGCTGAGAATTAACATCAAGGGATTGAGAGAACCTTCTCGACCATAGGGGGAAGAGTGAAATGAGACTAAGTGTCAATGGCTGAGAGATTCCAAACAGAGTTGAGAGGTTATCCTGGAGGTTATTCTTATGCATTAAGTAGATATCACCTTGTTCAAGATGTAGCGGAGAGGCTGGAGGGAACTGCCTGAAAATGTGGAGCTGTGTTCTAGTAACCATGTTTCTTGATGATGATTGAACAATGATATAGCTTTCACAATGAAACTCTGTGATGTGAAAACTTTGTGTCTGATGCTCCTTTTAGCTACTATATCAACGGAAGAGCAGAACATATGGAATAAAAATAAATAATAGGGGGAACAAATGTTAAAATAAATTTAGTTTGAAATGCTAGTGGTAAATGAAAGCGGGGGGTAAGGGGTACGGTATGTATAATCTTTTTTTTTCTCTGTTATTGTTTTATTTCTTTTTCTGTTGTCTTTATTTCTTTTTCTAAATCGATGCAGATGTTCTATGAAATGATGAATATGCAACTATGTGATGATATTAAGAATTACTGATTGTATATGTAGAGTGGAATGATATCTTAATGTTTTGTTTGTTAATTTTTTAATTAATAAAAAAAGTTAAAAAATAATAAAAAATAAAAATAAAGAGAATTGCTAGAATTAACGAGCTGGCATCTTCTTTTACTTCATTCAGCATTAAAAAAAAGAACTTGAGAAATGGATGGTGGTGGTAAAACAGTATGAAAGTAACCAATGCCACTGAATTGTATACTTAAAAATAGTTAAATTTCGTTAAAAATAAAATAAAAAATAAAATTTAAGAGGAAACCAGAAAAAGGGCAAAGGTCACCCTAATTAATAACACTGTAAGAATGCAATAACATTTCAGAGGAATCAAATGGCTCATGATTAAGGCTTTCTTACAGCCATCTCACAGATCTGTTTATTGAACATTTTATTTTTTGGCGAGGTGTGGGTGTGTGGGTGGTTTGGGAATTGAACCCAGGTCTCCGGCATGGAAGACAAGCATTCTACCACTGAACCAACTGTACAACCATATGTGAATATTTTAAGATGAAAGTTAGAGAAGGGAGAGCCTGGAATCAAACAACTCCCATCTACCCTCAGCAAAGTCCTAATTTCCTTTGTAGAGAGCTTCTTTGCTACATATTGAAGAGCCTCAGGAGCAATCTCAACTGTTTCTAATCTCTATAGCTGGCTTTCTAATTTGCAAAGCCAGGTCAGTTTGTAAACAGCTTGGATACACAGCTACAGAAAAAAATCTAATTTACTTGGTCTCTACTACAGTTCACCACTTTCTTGCTGTCTGTCACTAGCCAAGTCATTTAATCTTTCTGTGCCTTAGCTTCTTTATCTGTAAAATGGGGACGACAGTAGTACCTACCTCAAAGGATTGGTATGAGGAATAATTGAATCAATATTTACAATGCACTTAAAACAGTGGCCTCATATTTGTTACATAATAAATAAATACATAAAATAAAATAATATGGCCACTTTTTAGCACTCTTCAGTATTAGGTTCAGTTACGTTTTTAGCCAATCCTGCAGCTTAGAAGAAAACTGAAGAAACCAGAGGGATTTTAAAGGCAAGAATTCATTGATATGACTGCTCAAAATGCTAGAGTAGGAAAAATTCAAGTTAGGACAACTTTACTATTGATGCAGAAGACAGAGCCCTTGATTCAGTGTTAGGGAAGGAAATCTGGGTTCTAGCACCAGCTAACAATACTAAGTAACTGAGACATCGGAAAACAAAGCAATTAACTACTCTGTTTTCCTTTCTGTTTCCATATTTAGGATATTACTCAAGCTAATCAGCTCAAAGTCTGATCCTAAGGAACCAATAAAGACATGTTTAAAAGGTACTCAAAAACATTGCTACTTAAAATGGGATTTATTAGCCAGCAGTATCAACATCACAAGGAGGCTGTTTAAAATGCAGAATCCTGGGCATCACCTCAAACCCACTGAATTCAAAATTGCAAATCACAAGGTCACCAGGTTATTTATATGAGCAAACCTTGAGACCCCTGATTTAAAGTGTCAGACAAAAGCTGGATAGAATGGAAGAGTCTGGGATGTGGAGTTAGCCCCAAATTCTGGTTCCACTTTCCAGTTGTGTTATCTTGGCCACATGACCTAATCTCTAAATCTGATTTCACATCTCTAAAATAGTAATAATGCAAATTAGCAGACAGGGAGACCAAGTGAAGTGATTTACATGAAAGCATCTCTAGATCAATGCCTTGTGCATAGCTGAGATCAATTAATGTTTGTTTCTTAGAACTGTGTTGGTCTATTACCTACTGTTTCAAGTGAGAGAACTAATATTACTCTTTCCCTGGAATTAGATCCCAAGAAAGAGACAATCAGGCCTCAGGCTAAAGTGAAAAGATAATTCCCTGCAATGTGGAACAGGAAATACCCTGCAATGTGGAACAGGAAATAAAGTCCCAATTTCTTTTTCAAGGGCCTCTTAGCCAAGAGGGGGAGGAGTCTCAGGGAGAGGAAACAAATTTAACCTCCACCTGCAGACCAAATGATTCCAGACATGAGATACTGGAGGACTGTCACACCCAAGGTCATAAACCTCATTTCATCTACCCTATGGTTGCCAAAGAAAGCTGCTAAATGGCTGCAGACAGTACATTCAGGCTATACTCACTGATAGGACAGGCAGATTACAAACTTCTGAGTCATGCCTAATCCTCCCAGCTCCTCCCCCAACTTTGGAGGTGTGGCAGCTGGGCCCTGACCCTCACTTCTGGCTTCTGGTTGCAGTCTGGGTGCACGCCACAAGTAGAGTCACCCTACTGGAACAGCAGCTGTCAGGTGAATCAGGAAACAGCTTCACTCAATAGGTCAGCTCCTTCATGGGAAGAGAGCGCGCTGCTTCCAAAGTCAAGGGTGTGGCTCACAATGTCTGACGGCAGATTTCTTTAGGATGTAGGGATTTCATGATCACTAAGAGGTTTTTTCAGACCTCACATACAGCTACCCTTGCAGGAAGGAACTCCACTAATGAGTTTGCTATTATTTACAGGAATGGGCTAGAGCTCTCAAATGTGCCTGGATGGGAAAAAATAAAAATAAAATGAATCTCTACATTATAGGCCAAGGGAAAAAAAGGCCTTAATAGGACATGCAGGAGATACTGCCAAAGACTTGCCTACTTAGGACATTCATGGAATAGGGTATTGGCCAAATCACTTACCAATGTCAACTAAAACTACTCCCTCTTTCCTAGATTCTGGGAAGAATTCTATTTAGATAAGCACCTGCTCAGTAAAGTGGTTATTTTCCTCTCACCCTAATATCATTACCGGTCCACAATCAGGACTCTTACTCTACAGAAGAGAAGCCAAGCAAATTTCCTCCTATCCTCCATCGTAGGCACATTCAGCCTACATCCTGCCACATATCCAGGAGCTTCAACATTAAGAACTTGAGGGAGATGCTCCCTAATTAATAAACCCTTGCCCTTCATCAACAAAGGTCAGAGCTTGCCAAGCCAGCAGGACTGGCTTACCTAATGAAACAAAGCACTAATAATTGGTAGGAAAAATCTAGTGCCACAAAACCTTCCAATGCAGAAGGAACAACTTGCATTAAGGGAAAAGGAACATAAAGGGAGGACAAAGACTTCTCTCTCCCCAGAACCAAGTCAGAAAACTAGAGCCATTCAACATGTATGTTTTACAAATGGTGATACTGGAAGTCGGCTTGCACTGCCCTGTCAGGCCACTTAAAAAGTTTGAGCAGAGTATCTTCAGACTTCATACTTTCACCCCTTCACACTCATAGGCGTTTCCTTAATAAGTCTAACCACCTGTCATTTTCCAAGTCTAATGCCTAAAGATTCACTGCTCAGTAAGGAAAACAGCAAAAGACACCATTCCAGCCTCAGAAAACAATCAAGAATCCTAATTTTTCTCTTAGTAGAAACTCTTACCACTCTTTCATTTAAGAAAATGAAATATTTTCTTAAATGTGTCAAATAGCTATTTAACACCTATTTACATGTTCACTAATGAATAAAGTATATAGGATCTTCCTCCTAAAGCAGAATACTGATGTCAATTTTAAAAATAATCATTAATCTGAAAAAATGCCCACTATGTTTTGTATAGTATGTTCAATAAAGTTGTGACCAAAAAGTTCTACATACAACTTAACTGGCCTAACAGTATAGTCCTAGGATCACCAAGCATCACCAGTCAACTAAGATGCTGGAAAAAATACAAATTTCCAGATTCTATCCCACCTCTGCTGAATCAGAATCTGATGGAAGGATTCAGGAATCTGCAATGTAAATAAGCATCCCAACTGACTGATGCCCACTTAAGCCTGAGTTTACAGATCTTTTAAAAGGAAAGTTTATGTAATTACTTGTTGAAGAGTGCTTTGAAATCTATTGCTTTTTTCTTTCTTTGCTTTGTATTTATGTTGTATTATACAATAAAAAAATTTTTAAAAGGACAGCAGATTAAAAGAAATAAAGGGACCTAAGAAATTCGGGCAGTTGAGGGGAGAACAGGAATGTACTCAGATCCTAAGATGTATCTATTGTTAAAGTTGCCTCACTACAGTTTTACATTTCACATCTCACTCAACTTATTGCAGAAAGCACTGAAACAGAGCAGAAAATTTATTCTATGGCTGCATTCTTTCTCCTCTAGTTTCCTGCCTACTGCCCTACTGCCCATTTGGATTCTAAGAACCAGGAGCACCAGCCCTTCTTTCTCTGATCTATTGCTGCCCCCTTCTATTCTTCCTGCCACCTCACACCCATCCATTCACCTGCTGCCAATCTAAAGACCAAAATAATGCAATCACCCTACCACTACTAGCACATAATTGATGTTTTACTCTCCATTTTTCATTTGTGGCCATCTAGTAAACACCAAGGAAACGCCATTACTTTGAGTAGGCTGATAATCAAAGCAGGGGCATGTTAGCCAGAGATGAATTGAGCCCTTCTTGGATTTGAGCCTAACTATTTCATAGGACAAACGGACTCATTTGGTTGAACCTAATTTCAGACTAGGACATACACAGGAGACATACAGTCGAGTAGGTCCACAATAAAGTTTTAATTAAAATATCTTGAAAAAAAATCTAGAAATACTCTACAAACACCTTTGGATTGATTTATCCAAAGTTTATCAGACATCCTAGGTTGGGGGAGAAATTCTCAATGGGACTCCCTTTAGCTAGGGCTGGCTAAGTCATACAGACTTCAGGTGTCCAGAAGTGAATTGGTGGCCCTACTCTAATCCCAGCCCAAATCCAAACCCAAATCTGTGAAAAGACAATATTTAAATAACAAAGCTGGGACACCCACAGGTAATGTTAAGGTTTTTGCTTAGTATTAATTCATTTGCATAAATAAGAAGCCAAATAATCTCAAGGCTCTGAATTAAGTCTATCTCCCCAACTTTCGGTGTTCATGTAATTTCCCTGCCAGTGTGGAACAATAAAACAATGGCTTGCATTTGTTTTTCCCAGAAAGGTGAAACTACATCTGACCTTGAGAATCAAAGTGGTAAGGGGTCAGTTCCATCAGATCAGAAGACTATTTTGCCTCTTAAAGTCTACCTTATTAGCAAGTAAAATGTACTAGTAATTAAACCACAGGCTAACCTGGAAAACTCAGGCAAGTGCTAACAATGCTAAAAAGCTGAAGGGTTTCTTGTTATCTGGTCACACTTCTGTGTTCCTGAAAAATTTCCACTCCTGAATCCATTGGGCTTTCCTAGTTTTAAGGGTCAAAAGCCTTCTAATGGCTTCCAATTTAAAGTTTTTTGGGAATCCTCAGGTCCATCTCCAATAGGAAAGTAAAGAACGTTACCAAGATTCTATAGCCCTGTCATCCCAAAAGTTTTCTGAGGTTTCCTAGAGGCTTAAGTGACAAAATAAATTCAAAAGGTAAATTTTCAACTTTTTCAAATTCATAGTAGGGTTAGACTATCTGGTCTGGGTTAGCAACTCTGGAATGAGCTAATTATAGTATCCCCTATTCCACCAAAACATAATCTAGAATTTACTTCATTTCCCAAGAGGTTTCCTTACCTTGCTCCCTGGCAGCAAGAGAAGCAAAAACCAAGCGAGCCAAGTATCTCCCAAATGAGCAGTCTTTACCTTGCTGCTGCGTGCCTAGAAGCACCCCAAAGTAAATCCTACAGATTTCACCTTATCTGCCAACCATGCAAGATACGCAAACCAAAACCATACTAAATCCTTCCTTCCCTTTAGGGGCTGGCAGCTTTAATCTGTCTGCAGAAGAGAAAGTGTAAATTCTTTGAAGAAGTCAAGGTCACTTGTGGGACTGTTACTGCTTGGATTAGAGGGTTGCGACTCCCTCAGTACAGCAGTTTCTGTTTAAAGGGCCAAGTTACCCAGAACTATGAGTGGTGGCAATTTTAAGTCAGAGGCACTTGTATGCATAATCCAAAAGGCAACAAACGTAAAGGAAAGGGGCCCAACGAAAGAGAGGAAGCTCCCCTGGGTAGGGCAGAGTTTCAGATAAGCAGCAAAATCTGGATAAGCAGATTATATGACCTTGGCTCCACTATCTCCTGCTGAGTATCTTCACTTATGGCCTGAAGAATGGAAACAACCCTGCTGTTTTCTTCTCCAGTCATATATGATAATCATGCAGAAGGATGTGCAGAAGCACACCACCCCAATCAAGTCCCTCTTATATAAAGAGTTAGTGCAAGGGTCCTAAGGGACAAAGAGGACCTGAGGGTCCCACTCCTCTAGCAAGTGCCACGGGTCGGTCACTAAAGACTGCCAAAAATTGGGGTGGAGAAGTGGAAACAGGGAGTTCAGGAACTGGCAAGCCCCTCTTTACAATGCAGAAAATGGAATTACAGCCACTGGGGCTCTGCCCTTAGTACTAAGCGGGTACATCTATTTGTCCCTGCCTTCCCTCTTACCCCCGCCCCCTCCTCCAACCAGGATACTTACTGGCTCTTCCCCTAACTCCGGCGGAACACACCACCACCTCTGCTTTCTACTGGCGGCTCCTGTCTGGACTCCTTCCTTACCCTGGGCCACGCATCGCCCCTTGCCACCCTAGACCCATGGGTGACAGCAGGGCCTCAGGACCACAGACCCGGGGTGGGCAGCGCCCACCGCACACCGAGGATCAGTAAGGCCAGCGTAGCACATGGCCCCCGGAAACTCCAAGCAAAGCCTGCTGCAAGCCAAGCGCACCGGTCCTCCAAGGCGCACAAGGGTGCGTAGGGGTGGGGGAGGGACACCCCGGCACGCAAGGGCCTGGCGGCGGCTTCAGCCCCACCCTGAGCGGCGCCCTTCCTCTGTTTATCGCTCACCTTGGCTCCGAAGAGCCGGGCGGCCGCAGTGAGTAAAGCCATGGCGGGCGTACTCGGGGACCTGGCGGGCAGGGAGGGAGGGGAGAGAGCTGCAGCAGAACCTGAACCGCCGCCGCCGCTGCACGGGTACACAAGGTTGAAAGGAGGCGGCTGAGAGAAAGGGTCGACCAACCGTCGACGGCGCCCAGCCCGGGGTCCTCAGCGAAGCCCCGCCTACTTCCCCCGCTCCGGCTCGCGCCCTCTTAGGGGGCCCGCCCCGGGTTCGGCCATTTGCCCAACGGGGAGAAGGGGCGGAGCTTAGACCGTTGACGATGTTTGTGACGGGAAGGATTGGACCGCCCGGATTAGGCTAATTAAGGATAGGGGGTGGAGCGGGGAGCGTATAGGTGCCTAAGAATGTGCCTGAGAACTCAGTTAACTTCTTTCGGCTTTCCCCTTCCTTTTAACACGTTTGGCCTTAGTTCGGAGGTGAATGTTAAAGACCCAAGACCTCGATCCTTGAAAGTCCTCGGGAACCAACTCCGTAAAAATGGTAACACTGCCAGCTCCCCCTACTCCCTTGGTATAGTCTCCAGGACAGTGTCTTTGGTTAGCGACTTCATGGCCATGGAGGTAACATCATGTGGACATTGGCTATAAAGCCAGAGTTAGCCGCTGGGTGGAGATCATTTGAAGTCAGCAGAGGTCATAGTATTATGGATACTAACAACCCCACCTTCACCCCCCGCCCCCAATATGTGGACAATGAGAGCACGGGCTGGAAACCGAATATCCAGTGCTCTTTGTGGGATGTCAGTTCTGTGTTTAACGCCAGGAAATCCAGTCAAAACTCGCCTGTACTACAAAAGCTTCCAATAGCGCAAGCCAGAGCCACTAGGTCCTGGGCATTAATATCATTGCCACTCCAGTCATATAACCCCAGTCAGCCAGCCCACACCACATCTAGCTGCAGATCACCTCATCCAAGATCAAGCCTAATATGTTCTTTTTGCCATATTATTCATATCGCCTCCACAGCACCTCTGGACCTGTTCTCCTGCATGGCTACGTTCTATACGCACATTCAGTGCTCACCAGAGACCATTAAATGACTAATGGCACTAAAGTGATCTTTCACACCATTCTCTGCCTAACTCCTCTAAGTAGACAAGACCTCAGGACCTTTCTAAACCCGTCACTGTCGCTGACCCAAGGGTAGAGGGAAGTCTTAGAGAACCAGGGTATCTTACATAAAAATCTCAAGCCCCAAGCAAACTGTTCTTTTATCACCTTACATAACAGCAGCAACAAAACTCAGAGATCTCTAGTCATCTAAGCCAGGTTTATATGGAACCTACTTTATAGCTTAGATTTGGAAAAAAAGGAAAAGAAAACCCCCCTTTTCCTCTTCCTAAGTCTTCTCAAACTCATCTTCATACCTACCAACCAATGCTCCTCGGGCTTGGGATCAGATTTGTTGGTCTTAGGAAGAAACTACATAAAGAAAAGCCAGGCAATACCCCAGAGGAAGCACTGACCTCAGCTACCACCTCGGTGACTTCAAAAAAGCACCACTGATCAATATTTACTCCCAATTTAGTGTCTCACAGAGGATTTCCTCATAATCTTAGAATAGTCTGACTTGGCTTCTTTTCTCTGGTTAATTATCCACAGCTATTAGCCAGCAGACCAGAAGACTGAACTCCAGTGTCCCAAGAGATAGGAAGCACCCTCATGGTAAAACTACCAGAGGGACAATTAATGGGTGGTTTTTAAGGGTAACCTATTTTGGAGATCTAAGCGATGATCTCCAAAATAAAAATTGGAAACAGCAATATTCTATGCCCCTTGACACAGGTTCGTGGAGCCTAGCATCATAAAGACTTAATGGATTTGAAATTGTCCAATCCTGATATCCACTGCTTTAAGGCCAATGAGAGAGACAAGGGATCAAAGGAGCTTAATGGGATCTTCCAGGAACTGCTCTTTCTGAACATGGATGGGATGTGGGGAGATAGTTAATGGAGAAAGATTGACAACTAAAGCAGCCAAATGAGCTCTAGGTACAAATACTGCTAAGTGCCTGAGAAATGGAGCAAGCAAGCGAGAGAAGGCTGAGCAACTGAGGTCATCTTGACCTTGGGAGGATCCCTTTCAAATGGACATACACAATGGTGCCCCCTGGTGGTCAAGAAGAAGTGGGAGACTGCAGTTTAAATTTAAACCCTCTTTAACTGTCCATACCAGTAAACCAAGGCCTGTATCTAATAGCTAGTATTTACCTACTATTTTAAGATACCATACTATCTAAATGTGCTGTATGCATTATCTTATTCCTTACAATGATGATAAAGCGTATGGTAACATTATATCTTTAAAGAAAAGGAAACCAACACTTAAAGTTTCCTGCCCAGAGTCACATACCTCATAATTGGCATTACTAGAATTCAGCCCAAGGTCTGCTTCACACCAGAGCCTATATCTTGTCTACTAAGCTGTACTGTTTATAGGATGATGGACTTTAAACTATCAGCTGCAACTCAGGAAGGGGATTTTTGAGTTATTGCCAACTGTCTCCTAGGAATATCAGCCTAATATGTTGCCACATTTAAAGATATTTTTTAAAATTAGGAACAAAAATCTTACATATCTATAAAGCCTTGGTTCATCCATACCTAAAATACACGATAAACGGTGACTCCTAAGATACATAAAGTAGGAAAGACAAATATTTTAAAGATTAGCACCCAAAATGACCAGAGGGTAGAATGGACTTCTTATAAGAAACAACCGTTTGGAAAAATGGCTGAAAAGATATAATGCTTTTTCACTACAGAATATTAGAGTCAGAGGGTATGATTTAAAATTTGGAGGTAGTTTTCAAACAAATAAAAGGAGTACTAATTTACACAACCATTGGAGACTACATGGAGATTCCACTCCAGGAGTGAGGTATAGGAAAAAGACCACTGGCCTAGGAATATGATCACAGGGGTTGAAGTCTTGGCTCTGTGCTGACTAGCAGACACTGAACCTCTCGAAGCTTAGTTTCCTCATCAATAGATAGAAATAAAACGTTTCTTGGAGTTGTGAAGACTGATAAAATGAAATGAGAAAGCATATGTGCTTATATGGGTATCTAATATATATTAATTCCCTTTCTCTTGCTATTCATCCTCCTTATATTTAAAGGATTCCTGCCCCTGCTATGATTTTTTTGTGTGCCAAAATTTGGGATATGAATCCTTTTTAACAGGAAAATCCTCTAAAACTTACTTTTAAAGAATTAGGTTTTCCCATAATAAATTTTCTGGTTATACCTGTACTTCACTTAATACTGTCTCTGGGAATGTTTTAAATCCTAACATTTTACTGATAAACTGATTTAAGAGGCATCAAAGTTTAAGGTATAGCTAGATTTGCAAGGGTAAGAGAATATACTATACCAAATACTGACTAGAATGATTCATTATAGTGAATCTCTTGAAAGGGTCAGATAAATTCATGGAGAATTTCTTGAGATAACCTGTGATACAAACTACGAGATGTGCAGAGTGTATCTTCTTTTAACCTTCTGAGGATCAGGTCAAGGAGAACTTGCACCCTTTGCTGTGCAGTACATCCTATGTACCTGTGCAGTACATCCCTGTGTGATGTGTTCCAGACTTGTACTGGAGAGTTCTTAACTGTGGTACTGTAACAAACTTACTGAAATGTATCACAAGTAATTTGTTACTGATTAACATTTGTTATTCCATTTATCAAAACTTGTGAATTTTTTTTTTTTAAATTAAAGCAGATGCAAGTTACCTACTTTTACATTTCTTGTGAATTTTCTGATGGAAACAAAGCTTCTAGATGTCAAGCAGGCAATGGACTGAACCCTGCATATACTTACAGAGGTACGAAGCATGTGAACATTACTCTTGTGAATCACAGAAGGAAAGAGGGATATTAACAGCTGGCCTGGAGAAGTGATTTGCAATGATGCATTTCTTATAGCTCATGAGAGAATAGGGAATTAACACTAGGCCTCGAGTTTAGTTGTCAGCTAATATCACAGTGCTTGCTGAGCTAGATAATGTGCTATGTTTCATAGATTTGTAGTACAAGAAAGCGTTGTTCAATACATTCATTCAAAGTACCAGGCTTAGTGCAAGATATTACTAAGAGGGAAAAAATGACAAAACAGAAGCTACTCCAAGCTATTAGAGCTGAATGGCACTTGGGAAAGTTAGCTTATAGATCCAGTTTTGCCACTACACAACTTCAAGTCCTATGGCTTCTCTGGGCCTCAGTTTCTTCATCTGTAGAACAGACAGAGGTGAACTAGATGACCTCCCAAAGTCTCTATGGATTCTAAAATTCTGCAGTTTTACAAGTCTTCAAAATGTTTATTCAGGTGTTCTCTTCAGCAATGCATTCCTGGGACACAGAGAAGTTCCATGCCAAACTCTGATATAGGCACACCTCAGCAGCAGGGTGTTCAACAAGTTCCCAAAAGAAGGTATCCCTTAGGTTTTCATCCCTATGTTCTAGTACAGGATCTCTACACACAGAAAATGGGGAAAAACTTCCAGTCCAGATTGATAATGGGTTAGTGATGGAGATAAGAAAGATATACTTTATTTGTTGCTGTTGGCATTAAATTTAAAAGTTTAGGCCAGCAAGCAAGGCCTTTCATTAAATAATATTCCTTACCTCATCTCTCCCTATCCGATAAAGCCCTTACTTTTCAGTGGAGTTGGTCACATCCATTTTCCCCTTCCTGTCTCTGTTCTTGCAGTTCCCTCCATCTGGAAGGGCAGGAAGGAAAGAATAATGCATGTCCATTATTTCCTTCAAGACCAAGCCCTGTCTTAATTTATGTTTCATTAGCATGAATATAGAGAATTTCTAGAATACTATACTGCCATACACTTACTCATGCTCCCTTGCTTATTCAGAAATTCCTCTTCTCTGCACAATTAGACTCTAAACATATTATATTGGGTAGAGGCTGAATAAATGCTTATCTAGTTTATATGAGAGGAGCAGGAATTTCAGAGGGTAAAAGAATTAAAGGTCCAAGTTCTTCCTACCTTTGTTCTACAGCAATCCCAAAGCTCTTCCTTCCTTTCCCTTTTCTTTCTTGTCTGGAATCCCTATCTTCAAGCCTAACGTAAGGGCCGACTCCAGGCATGAAAAGACAACACAATTCGTACTTTTGGTTTCATATTTTTTCAGTTCATTTCAGTAAAAACAATATAAAAGGCATTGCCACCCTCTTCCCCTGGGGGTGTTCCATCAAGCCTGTTGGTCTGTGCTGCTCCAGTGGTTCATAACTCATCATGAGATATGTGCAGGGCATGGTCACACAGATCTGCAAATAGCACACAACAATTTGAAAGAAAATGCCACTCTCATACTGATATATACTACTATTGAGAAAATACCGCAAACCAAGCTGGCATGCACACCAATCACCATTCTTCAGAGCATATGCTTATAAACAAAACCACTACTTTCTCATCTGTAAGTTAGGCCAGGGAGCCATAAATTCTGACAACTCAAGTTCCTAAGCCAGGGAAATGGAAGCCGACTATTGGCCTAATAATAAAGGGTTTCTAGGGGGATAGGGAATTGTGCTAAGTTCCACATAGCTGTGAGGACAGGAAGTAAAGTTGAGGACAGGAGGTAAAGTTGGGGGCAGGTTACCTGTTCGCTTACTACAAAGTTTGTCTTTAACATTGTCAGCCTCTCGGGAAAAGAATTCAATGAGCTCATCTTCATATTCTTCCACGATGCTCTCACACTGCCAACCCAAAGGAGAAATGGGTAAGACAGGGAAGTAAGAAGTGGTCCCTTGTCTCAGCCTCCCAAGAGGAGGACAAGTAGATTAGCCCAACTATCTACTTAGGCTTTCCAACAACCTCCCTAATTCCCAGGAACAATTCCTACAGCTCACCGCAAACTTGAGGGTGCCACTGATGTCTGAATCAATTCGGATGCCCTGTAGGTCTAGTGCACTGGATTCTCCATTCCGGCCCACTACACGTACGTAGTTCTTGCGGTGGGTGGAAGGGTCGATCTGTTCCCCATACTCTTTCATTCGGTCACACACCTCTTCTAGCAGCTCTGTGAGGTGGGCCTCTGAGCGGGCGTAAGGCACCTAGAAATGTCCTCAGCCTTGGGTCACTTTCTTCTACCTCTATACATCAGTAATTTGTCTTTACTTTCCTTCCAAATCTAGTTCAACCAACATATTCTAAAAAGCCTTACTTGATTAAAACCAGTACAGCGTATTTGTATAGTTTCAAAGTACTTTCAAATAATATAATCTTATTTTTACCTCATTATACAAGCCTAAAAATAAGACAAGTGTCATTAATTCCAAATTATAAATAAAGAGACCTCTTTGATTAGCCCTAATCAACTGTACGTTATTTTCTTTTGAATCCCCTTAGCAATTATGACTGTAAGGTAATAGTTTTACTTCTTTGTATTAAAATGAGATTAACACTCACTCTCAATAGGAGTGCACTAAGAGACAGTGTAGGCTCTAAGGATAACAATTAGAAAAGCATTTCACAAACATCATAACCTTCACATTGCTTTATATGTTGCTCGCTAGATACAGCTTTGTGTATGTGTGTTGTGTTTCTAAAATAAATGTCCTAATTATAAGGACATTTTATTTCTTTTTCTTTTTTGAGTGAATGTTCATAATATACCATACTGTCATACGAATTAGGGACATGGCAAAGAGGGCTGCTCAGGGCTCCTTGTCTGTTATCAAGATTTACGGCAGAAACAAAACATTAAGGTTGGAGTCAGGAAGTAAATGCATAGGATACATGCCTTCACCTACTTCTGAATAAAGAGAAAAGCTAATCTTTCAGAAAACCTCTCTGGGTCAATGTTTTCTTCATTTCTATTAAATCAAGGTCCTTCCTAATTAGTTGAATTCTCATTCAAAACCCAGGGTGAGCTACTTTATTTGGGGGAACATTAACAGTTACCTCAACCACTGACTGGCTGCCATCTGGATTGATTCGGAAAGATCCCATCTGAATGGTCTTCTTAGGATCCACCTGAGCAATTTCCCACTCCAATTCATCCACCAGAGCCCTGCAAGCTGGTGCAAGGGAAACAGGGAAAGGGGAAGAGAGGTGGGGAGAGAATAGGATCAACTCATGGATTTGCATAAATCCTCCCCAGCCTCCCAAGGCTATGTCTTCCACACTCTTCTTTCTCCAACTTTCCTTTGTGCCTTTACCTCCACAGTGTAGATCCTGGCTCCTCCGAGCCCAGGCAGTTCCCAGTAGAGCCCCCACAAACAGGGGCAGCCAACCCCAAACTTTCATCTTCAGCGTGATGGGGTTGCTCCACCTGGGTTTGGACGGGAATAAAAGAATAGATGGGGTGAGAAGCCGGCTCCGCCCCCAGTCGCCTTTCTGAGCTCACATCCTAAAGCCTTCAAAGGCCTCCATGTAACTCTGGTTCTACTTTCTTGGGAATGGCCATAACAAAATATGGGCTCCTCCGTTATGGCCCGGATTCGCCCACGTAGTCGGGGAACTTGAGGCTCAGCTCCAGGAACGCACGACTACAGGTGAAGCCTTGGAGTTGGTACTTTAGCGCCGGAGACCCAGGACTCACAGGGGTATGTAGCAGCTACCGGACAAAGGCTGGTGATTAAGCGAGAACCCCAGGCATAGAGGGGCCAGCAAAAAGCCTTTTAGTCAGGCCAGAACCAGGTGAGGCAGAGAGGTAGCTGGCCAGCAAACAGAGCCTTCAATAACTAGGGACCATTTGGACCGAAGATTATTGCATCCTCTCCTCTAGCCTCTGCATTACTTCCCGTGCGGACCATCCCCCTTTCAAAGGACTCCGCCATTGCCTTTGCTCCAGTCCATCCCCAACCTTCAGCGTCCGGCGCCCCCCGCATCCGTCCCACCTCTGCTCCCGGGGCCGCCGCCGTGGCCCAGGTGCTGGAATACGGCCGGAATGTTTCTTTAGCCTCGGCGGCTCCTAACCCTAGCACCTGGCTGCGAGGGGAGCGAGGCTGTCCAGACTTCTCCAGAGCGCTTCGGCTCTTTCCTGACCCGGAGTGCCCCGACGACCGCCTGAACCAGCGCCGCGAGCCCTAACAGCGCGTTTAAGCAGGACTCCGGTGCGCTGCCGTGCAAGCCCCACACTAAAGACCCCAAACCCGCCCCACCAAACTCTCGCGCGAACAGGCAGCTGAGGAGCGGCTCCGAGGCCGCGAGGACCCCAGTGGACAGCATAAGGACCCAGACTTGCGTGGCGAACTGTTCCACGTGACCACCAGGTCCACCGCAGAATAGGAGTGGCCTGAAGGGAGAGCAGAGCTCGGACGTGGTGCTTGGGGCAGTGAGACGAGTGTGTGTCGCTGTGTTTGGGTTAGGAGCTTCCAAAACAAAGGTACGCTGTTAGCCGTGAGAAGCCCAGGTTTTACTACACGGAAAACTACAACTCCCAGGAAGCACCGTGTCATACAGCTCCTTTGTCCGTACCTATGGGTTTCAAGATGTTTGTCAGCCTCCCCAGCTCCCTTTTTACATAATTAACGGAGATTATACTGTCCATCAAAAATGAATCCGGGGGCGGGCCGCGGCGGCTCAGCGGGCAAAGTGCTTGCCTGCTATGCCGGAGGACCTCGGTTCGATTCCCGGCCCCAGCCCATGTAACAAAAACGGAGAAACAGAATACAATAAAACAAGAAAATGTTTAAAAATGTTTCCCTTCCTTCTATCCTTCCTTCCTTCTCTCTGTCTTTCCTTTAAAAAAAAAAAAAAAAAAATGAATCCGGCCTTTTGGTAGCTATAGCAAATACCTGGTATTTTCCTGGAAGGACATACCCATAACACTGGGCTCCAGAGTTTTACCTTTGTTTCCTTTTTTTTTGCATGCACAGGCACTGGGAATCGAACCCTAGTCTCCCGGCATGGCAGGCGAGAGCTCTTCCTACTGAGGCACCGTGGCCTCCTCCTTACCTTTATTTCTAGGTGAGAATTTAAACACAACCTTAGTTTTCCCAGTTGTAATAGGAAGCTAACAGACAAAGGAGAAGAAGAAGGATGAAGTCAGAGAACCACACACTTGCAGTTCTCAAATGGAACAGATGATAACCAATATATTTGTTTTTATTTTAGAAAACATGCAGTTTAAAACAAAAGTTAAAAAACAAACAAACGTGGGACAGGAGAGTGGATGGAAGACAGACGGTTCTCAGCCGTCAGCAGGAATGAAATCCGGTCAGGCTTTGTCCAGGACCCCAAGGCCCCTTCGGCAGTGGTGTTGGTAACTGCTTTGCTTGAGCCATCAAAACCCTGCGTGCTGGCGCCGCTGGCATCCCTCAAGCAGTCAAAGACATGAGCTAAGTCTCTGTCATTGTCCAGGACTTCAGTCCCCAGCCAGCTGGGAACTGAGAGTTTTGATTCCAGGAGTTTCTTAGTCTGGATATTAATCACCCAGGATATTTAGTAAGAATACCATTTGAGTCAGTTCTTGTCTGTTTCTGTCCCACTATTTTGCCAGGATGAAGAAGGAAATCTGGCTCCTAGACTCTTTGCAACAATTCTGCTGCATTCCTGTTCTATTAATAGCACCATCTGTAGACCTGTGTAGGTCCAATGAAGGAAGTGGACAAGGTATCACCAACTTGGAAAACCATCTCTCAGTTCAGGGTCCACAAAGGAGAGGGAGTGATTCATTGGCAGAGGGTGTGTCAGAGTGCCAGTACTGAGGAGAAAACAGCTGCATCTGCCAGAGACAAAAATCAAGAGCATGATTTTTAAGGTGAGCAGAGACAAAGCAACTGGGATGCCTGAAAAATGCAAACAGAAAAGGGTACATGGACCTGCGAAAACAGTTTAGAATTAGGGAAGAGAAGTTGTAGGACTTCGGAGAGTTTCAATAATAAAACTGATTCACTGAAATGTTAGGAGGATTAAGTGCTTTAAACTGTTAAGTGTTTCATATATATAAGGTAGGACGGTATTGTTAGCATCCTCATCATTATTACTGTAGCAGATATAAACCCCACATACGCAACCAAAACCTACCCGGTTCAGATTCCCCTGTCCTACCCCAGGGCTTACTCTTGGGACTTGTCTGGCCCTCAGGCTTGGGCACCTTCCAGTCCATCTTTCGACCCTTCTCATAAAGACCCTTGAGCACCTTGTGGAAGGACTCAGGTTCAGTACCATTCTTGCTTAGTTCCAGATACTTTCGGTAGAGCTGAAGGGCTGTGCGGGCGTCCTCAATACTGTCATGAGTTTCACCTTGAATCTTCAGGTCTGGGGGAATTAGAGGTGGAATAGATCAGGACATTACAAAGAAAGATAGGAATCTGTCCCCCCAGCCCCACCTTCGACTTCCAGAAAACTAAAAAACCTGACTGTTCTTAAAGAAAAGAGCTAATACCTTTCCTAGTGGACAGAAAGGATACTGAAGCTAACTGAATCCATTGGTAACTCTCACCACTAACTCAGGATCTTCCCTACTTCCCCTTGGCCCTCCAACACTTTTCCTGCTCTCAGTGAGCACCACAAGGACCTACAATGCAGAGCAACTCACCCAAAAAGTACCAAGCAAGGAACCGCAAGGAAATCATTCGTTTTCGGGGCATGTGGAACAGGTAAACAGTGTCAAGGACTTGGTCCTTGGGCACCTGGCAGGAAAAAAGAATGGGAGTCTGAAGGTAGGGGATCCACAATTTCCTATTTTCCAAAAGCACAATGCTCACCCTGAGTCCACCCTCAAAGAATATTATTAAAGAGCCCTGCCCAAACCATGAGGTTGATGACTCGGAAGTCCTTCTGCAGACCATGACCCACAAACTTGACTCCAATGTCTATCAGAAAACGAAGCTTTAAGTAGGTAGATTTGAGAGTTGTGAGGTGCTTCGAGGAGATCTTGGCATCGAGGTCTCCTGGCTTTATTCCTGAGTACTGAGTTAAGTAATCCACCACCTAATGATACAGAAAAGGACAACTCACCCAGGAAGTAAGGTGCAGAGTATCCTCCTGCCATTCTTCCCCTGGGTTCTAGACCACTATACCCAAGCACAGGGTTTGCCTTACTTGTAAACCCATATTCTGATACCTGCTCCTGGGTAGAGATATAGTCATCAATGAAGGGGATACCCTCATTGGGTCCCTGGCCCCGGACACAGGTAATTCTTGCTACTGACATCTGGCTTGGTTTAATGGTAGACTTGGTGCCATCACTACGCAACTCTGCTTCCTCCTATGTGAGAAGAGTTAATAAATCAGAGAAATGCCTACAACTCCCAATATCCTCAGAGTTCCACTCCAACACCCACCCTATCCTTTTGGTTACCTCATTAAGGGTGACAAACTCAGCATCCAGGCCCACCAGGTCCCCAACCTGTGGCATCTCATTCAGCATCAGTGGAATAAAGGTAGTATGTGTTTTCTGCTGCTTCCGTGCCAGTGAGGCTTCAGCCAACAGGACACTTGCTTCAATAGGGTTCTTGACTAGAAAGGGAGAAGGCAGAGGATAGACAGCTTTGGACAGGGAAGTAACCAGGAGAGGGAAGTCTAGGTGACTCACTAGAGACTCTGGGTCTACACTGTGTAATCCCTCAGTAATTAAAGCATGATATCTGGTGAACAGAGCAGGCTGACAAATCAAACAAAATATGCTTAAGAAATATGTTAAGAAAAAGACAAGAAAGGAGACAGGAAGGAAAGATTTTCACTTTGGACCTTAGCTTATAAAATTCAGAAAAATAAGGCTAAAGAGGAATTTTAATGGTTTGAAGGCACCAAAAAGGGCCTTGATAAAGGAGCTCAACTACAAAGGAAGAAAAGATCTTCACTTTGGGATAAGATAGTTTGGAATAGTTAGACTCACAGTCATAGCCTTAGCCATTTTGATCAGACTTCAATGAGTTACTCCAGCCCCAATCTCTCCCCACTTTGCCCCTTCCCTGCTCTGCCTTCAGGATCTCCAGCTTCTAAGGTTAAAGCCTGGTAAGCAGGACTCTCTTTAGTATCCCTGGAGATGTTAACACTGCTTAGCAATCCTAATCCTAAAAAGCTATTTCCAACATCTCTTCCTGAAGACCAATTTTAATTGCCCATACCCTAAATCTACTCTGCACCACTTACTGTTCAGGTTGTATTTAGAATTGAGATTCCTTTTGACATAATAAAGGATAGCAGGTACTTTCCAATTCATGTCAAACTGCACGGCTTCATACTATAAAAGAGAAAAAGCACTTACGGCCAATGTTTTTAATCCCTTTGCCCTTTTTCCCAAATCAGACAAAGGCTAGGACTTGGATGCTATTTTTAAGCTCTGCTACTGCTTTCTTTATTCCTGAGAACCCACCCATTCCTCCTGAATCTTCCTATATTCCTTAGGGCCCTAAGGATGAGGGTACTTAGAAAAGAGGAGATGGAACGGGGAATGCAACGTGTTGCAACTAACCTTATCAATGGGTTCAATAAGGAAGTCATTGAAGAGATACCACTGCTGGTGAGTAACACCCTGTGGAGATATGAGAAGACATCCCAAAGTGATGGCTAGACAACTGTGATTCAGACTCAAGTAGGGAAAGACTTGGGACTCCACCATGGCCATCATCAGGAGTGTCCCCATTCTGAACCACCCCACTCACCTCTTTGCGCTGATGGTAGGTCTCTCCAACTTTGATGTGAGCCACCAGGCTACCCCCTGTGCGTGAGTCCAGGATGTGTACCACAGTAGCCATCAGGTCATACACATAGACACCATGCTCTTCCTCTGCCCTGGCTGGGCCCCACTGTGAGGGGGGCACCCAGGCTGCTAAGCCAAGTTTAAGGATGGGGAAGGAAAGGGAATGGGGATAGAGGACAGGGAGTTGGGGGCATAGGGATGGGGACCAGGGTGGGTTATCTCCATCCTAGCCCACCTGATTCCAAACACTAAACTGAGTTCCTGTGGAAATCCCACAACTGGTAGATACTACGCCCTATTCTTCCCACCTCCCCACTCTCCTAATTCACATTCTGTTCCCATCTCCTCTCCCTTATTTCCCCTCCTCTTCCCAGTTTTTCAACCTGCACCTCATCCCCATCAGTCCAATTGTAAACATCCAGCCCTTTGTTCTTGGTCATCTTCATGCGAATGGAGAAAGGAAGCCAGACATTCTTCAACTCCTCAATGGAGGGACACATCAGCAACCCCTCTGGACTCCCTAGTTCCTTCCTATCAGGACAGGAAAATTGAAATTTGTTCTGAGGAGTTATAGCCAGTGAGGAGTAGCCACTGGATAGTTTAATCCTTTGACAATTTCCAAGGCAGTACCTACCAATCAGCCAAAGCAAATTCCTTGTTTTTGGAGATTTCCCCTCCAAGCTTCTTTACTGTCATCTTGAAGGCAAACTGAACACAAAGGAAACAACATCCGATTCCTCAGGAACATACAGATAGAATCATATATATCAACAGAAGAGTAGCATATATGGAATAAAAATAAATAATAGGGGGAACAAATGTTAAAATAAATTTAGTTTGAAATGCCAGTGGTAAATGAAAGTGAGGGTAAAGGGGTATGGTATGTATAATCTTTTTTTTTCTCTGTTATCGTTTTGTTTTTATTTCTGTTGTCTTTTTATTTCTTTTTCTAAATCAATGCAAATGTTCTAAGAAATGAATATGCAACTATGTGATGATATTAAGAATTACTGATTATATATGTAGAATGGAATATCTTAAATGTTTTTTTTTTTTTAAAGAGAGAGGGAGGAAGGGAAGGAAAGACAGAGAGAAGGAAGGAAGGATGGAAGGAAGGAAGGGAGGAAGAAATGGAGACATCTTTAAACATTTTCTTGTTTTATTATATTTTGTTTGTTTGTTTGTTTCTTACATGGGCTGGGGCCGGGAATCGAACCGGGGTCCTCCGGCATAGCAGGCAAGCACTCTTGCCCGCTGAGCCACCGCGGCCCGCCCCTCTTAAATGTTTTGTTGTTAATTTTTTTAATAAAAAAAATTTAAGAAAAGATATAATCATATAAATATAAATATAATATATAGTACTAAAAAGTATTCCTAAGAGCCCTGTTTCCAGTTCCACCACTTACCTCGGCCTGCATTCTCCAGAAATCAGCCTCTTTTGAGCTGTTCACCTCACAATTGATGACAAGGATATCTGGCAGGTGGCAAATGTTACGGGTCTGAATCTGAAGGGACAAAACAAACAAGAATGGCAGGGAGCCCCGAGGGAAAGATACTGTGACAGGAACAGTAAAACCTGGGTCTGCATCGTCAAACTGGGGCTCCTTCCACATCTCCACAGATTCCAGATGAGCCCACAGCTGAGTCCTCAACATGACAGGGCTCTAGTCCAGTGCAACAGCCCACTCACCGTGGGCTGGTACTTCTCACAGTTGTCACACCATGCCTGTGTATTCTGCTCCAAGCAGATGCTTCGTTTCAACACCTGGGCAAAATCATAGTTCTTCCCGGTTTTATCTAAGGAGGAACCAAATGTTTCACTTCAGTTTCTCCCCACTTGCCCACAGTTAACCCCCCCGACACACCCTCCCAGATGTTACAGGACATTTAGGGAAGCCTTCCCAACCCAGCTGCAGGGTACACCACTGCTGCTACCCTCAGGGTAGGAGAGCGTGAAGAGCAGGGTGGATGAGGCTCGCACAGTCTCACTACCACAACGGCAGAGGCTGCAGTTCTCCATCTCACAGCTGAACAGCTGCCCAATGACAGAGTCCCCCGATGAGCAAAAGCTGCTAAAAGTGGAGAGGCAACATATGTACAACAAAGGGAATTAGGAGACTGTAAGTCACAGAGGGGCCTGTCATGGTGGCTTTAACTACTCCTGTCCCGATTCCATACCTGCCTCCAGCTCCCCGGTAAGCCTGGGGTGCTTCCAACTCCTGCATGTCCTGATGCAGTTGAGTGAGAATGAAGCGATTCCACCTCTGAATGAGCCTGGCCAGACTGCCCTTGCCTGAAGCCTCATCCGAGTCAGCCAGGATCAAACCAAGGGCTGAGGCCTCAGGAATGGTGCGGAATGCCCGAAGAAAATTACTGCCCTAGAATCCAGAAAGTGAGTTGATGGGAAGAAGTGATTTTTTCTTTTGTGGCCATTTACACAATGATGTCTCCGTCTACTAGCCAACTTCCTTCCCCTTCCATTTTAAATATCCCAGGTCTCCAGGCACTGACCTGGCAAGGGTCACCACGGGAGAGGTCCAACATATGGAAGAGGAAGCCAAGCTCACAGGCAAGGCAGAACTCCTTTTGGCAAAGGTGGTTCTGGATTAAACAGCAAACAGGCTCCAGGAAATAGAGCACCTGGAGGGAAGAGCAGGAGAACTGGTGCAAGAAACTGGGATGAAGAGGAAGAGAAATGGAGAGGTTAAGAGAGCTAGTAGAGAATACAGAGCAGGAAGCTACTGAAGTGGCGCTCAGGAGGAGACCTGGAGGTTGTGATGGGAAAAAGAATGGTAAAGGAGGCCATGATAGAGTGGGCTTGGTTGAAGAGACCTAGAGAAAAAGTGGGGGCTACAGGGAAGAAAGACGGTAGGCATGTTCAAGTTTAGGAACACCCGCCCCTTACCTGGATCATGCAGTTACAGTAGGCATTAGGGATGTGAGGCTCTAAGCCAGCAAACAGGGTCTTATTGTAGTGCTTGAAGTCAAAGTCTTCCAGGCCTAGCTTGGAGTATTTGATGGTTACCTAAGATAGAAACAGTTTGAGCAGGAATGAAGACATTCTCAGAATCCCCAAGTATTCCCTGTAGCTATAATCTTCTCCAGAACTTCCCGCTGTGTCCAGGGTGGTAGGTAGAGGCTCTTGACTAACCCTTCAGTCCTTTCCCAGCTAACCCTCTTCCCAGGACACGTGCCTCTACATCCCACAGGGCCCCTGCCTTGGTGTCCCCAAGCACCTTGCGGTATTTCTTAGAGACCATGTGGCGATGTGGTTCCTCTTCTCGCCCTACTGGTGACTCAGTAACCTGGCTGAAGCTGTCAAATTCGTTGTCTGATTCCTTGAGTCGGTAAGGAATCTAGGGTTTTTTAAAAAACATAAATTGTTGCATGTCTAAATCATCATCTTTGGCTTCCCCTACCTTTATTTTAACAATGAAATAGCACGAAGTCTTGAGCCTTCTATCTCTATAGGGTTTAAGCATTATTGCTTCCTTTTTATTCTCACTGCAATCACCCTACTTCATTTCAGCTAAGCAAATGGTTTCCACACTGGGCTCCCCACATTCACTGTCCAGCATTTCACTACCAAATTAATATTCTCAGAATGCTGCTTTCAGTGCGTCACTTCTTCTACTACATACTAGTATTCAAGGCTTCACAGTCTGGTCCGTTCTAACTTTAATCTCTTACTATTTCCCAATGCCAACAGCTACTCCAGCCAGGTTGGTATTCTCACAGGGACCCTTAGCAACTTTTTCATTTATGCCTCTTGAGACCTTTACACTGTTCTCACATCATGAATATTCTTTCCTGTTACTATCTACTTACCCAAATCCCACCCCTCCAGCTCTTTCATTATGCCTTTCCTGATGACTACAAGGCAGCGTAATATTTTCCCTGCAAGCAGCTTTGGCACTGAACGCCTATAGCATTCCTTTATCATTTAACAACAGAACATAAATCCATAATTTCTGATATGGATATGTCTTATCTTCACCAACCAAATAGTAAATTTCTTAAGAACAAGGACCCTATCTTCTATGTCTCTGAATCTCTGCTAGCACCTAGTACAGCATCTTCAATTCAGGAAGCCCTCAAAGCTTTTACTTACTGAAAACAAAAGTAGTAGTAGTAGTAAAGGAAAAAGGAGAAACTCCAGATGGCTGACCCTCTCCCCACTAAACATACCTGATTACGCAGCCTGGTACGGGGGTTGGGCGCATAGCCAATGAAGCCCACCTTCTTCATGGTGCGTAGAATCTCTGCATCCACAGGTGGCGCCCGCCTGTAATGCAGCATAGCTCTAGGACCTGAAGTCTCACGGTATCTATCTGTCTAATCCCCAACCCCAAGGGTTCAGAAAAATAAGAAAAATATTGAGGCAGCATTAGGAAAGAAGCATAATAATAATAAAGCTAGCAGAAAATCCTTGTGTCTCAGCCCTTTCTCCCTCCCTCCTTTTGGCCCAGATGTGAAGTATAACCTGGGAGCTGGAGCAGAGTTGGCAGCAGGCCAGTCGGAGAGAAGTGAGTCAGTGGTGAGTGGGACAGGGATGAGGGAAAGAGGCAGCAGGTCCTGGCTCCAGTCCAGAGGAGGCAGTGAGTCCACAAGACAAGGCAAAGCAAATTCGGTCTCACGGGAGTAGGGGTTGAAAGAAGGCTCAGGGGAATCAGTCCAGAGGTGCACACAGCCCTCAGAATCCCCAAAGGCCAGGGCCTGCTTGCTGGCTGATACATCAAACGTCATTAGCAGAGGTCCCACAGGATTCACATGAAAAATGTCTGCTGGGTTGGCCAGGCCTGTGGGCTCACAGAACTGGCATTGCCCTAGGAGGGAAGAAGAGCCCACTGAGCCGCAGAAGGTGGAAGGGAGCCATCCTTTTATGCCCTTCCTACCCTCTTCCCCTGATAAGTATCAAGGCAAGATACCCTCTGTCACTAAATCCATATAAGATTTAATGACAGAGAGAAAGCCTTCCCAGAAATCACAGGTTTGCTACCCCGCAAAAGGCACTTCTAGAGTTTGCTCTGCCTACTCCATCTTTATCGTTCCTATTCATCATATCCAAGGAAAAATTAAAAACTATAACCTCTTACAAAACCACTGAAAGGTTACTTTTTTTCCCAAGAAAAGAGGTTCCTAAGAGAGTGCTCCTTCTGGTGGCACCTAGTTCCCTTTTGATCATCAATCCCTCCTGCCTCCTCTTACCTGACTGGGAGATGATAGCAAGACGAGAAGTGTAAGTAGGGATGAAGCGCAGGAAGGCAGGATCCACGTGTACTTGAAGTGGTGTGATCGCACGCATCATGCGGAGATCATACACCTTGAGGAAACGGTCACAGGCCAGGCCGGTGAGGCGGCTGGAGAAGCC
Organism: Tamandua tetradactyla; assembly: GCF_023851605.1. Lineage (NCBI taxonomy): Eukaryota > Metazoa > Chordata > Mammalia > Pilosa > Myrmecophagidae > Tamandua > Tamandua tetradactyla. The sequence continues at coordinate 123,390,264 of NC_135333.1, forward strand.
ACAGGCTGCCAGCAGGTTGCCGTGCACATCAAAATCCGACAGACTCCCTGAGAAGGCATTGAACTCATGCTCCACCTTAAAAGTACGGAGATCTCGCAGGGAAACCTGAAGAGATAGTTCCAGAAGATTATCCAGAAGAGATAATTCCAGGTAACTGCCAACTAAGTTATCAAGAAGAGTACCTGCAACTTACTTAACCCTGTGAAACCTCTATCAAGGGAACTCAGACTCTAGGATTTAGGTAATTAAAGCACTAGAAAGGCAAAAAGAAAAGCCAAGTGCTGGAGGGAACTCCAAAGAGAACTTTCGTTCACACTTTTGCTCTAAATCCATCTGGTTATGATAGAAAACATCAGATTGTAAGTTAATCTCCTGATATAATAATATGGCTGAGTAGGAACTCAATTCACTTTTCCCATCCCTTATCTCCAACACAACTACAGTCCCAGAGTTGAGGAAGAGGCAAATCCCAATCAGATATCTGGTGGAACAGCTCCGTGACAGAGGGAGAAATAGAACTTGGCCACCTTGCCGGATGTGTGGCCACAGAAGAAGAAGCGATTTGTCTGTCTCATGATGGTGACTCCAGGTGTCTCGACTGCATACTGGAAGGGGAAAAGGAGAAACCAGTATGAGAAGAATGATTTTTCCCTCAGACGAAAGGGAAGAGAAAGAGAAAAATAACCACAGGCCCTATGTGGACCTTTCCTGCCCCAAGCCTGTACCTTCTGAGTCTCCTGGACAGTGTTCAGGTCAATCTCCAATATGTGGTTCTGCAGCCCCCCAACGAGCAGAGTGCTGCTGTCAGTCAGCAGGAGACTATGCATATCCTCACTCTCGTCCAGCCTATGGGGCAGAGGAAAGGCTAAGGGGCCAGGGTCTTACAAGGTGCCAATTCCTTAGCCACTCCATCCTATGAGACCCTCCCTCCATGTCCAAGGCTGAGAGGCCACTTACAGGTAATCAAATATAATGAGGCCCCCACGGGCCATGTACTTGAGGTTGTTCTTGGTGAGAAAAAGGATACCATTCTCCAGGCTCTGGATCTGTCGGATATCATCACTGCCATTGACCTGAAAGGATGAGTAGCGCTCCAAGGTAGGGCCAAAAAAAGAAGTGGCGTGGCCCTGTAGAGGACAAAAAGACAACAGGAACACCTTGGGCTGAGGAGCAGAGCCATATCAGATTCAGTTCAGGGACTGGGAATTGCTCAGCCTTTTTTCCCATTCTTGCCTGGCTTTTCTGGCTAGGAGCAACTGAGGCAGAAGACTAGGGACCATTCAATCTTCATGACAGATACACTGATAATACTATCTTCTACTTGTTTGATGCTTTACAAAGTACTCTGGCAAATTTTACCTCATTCTATCCTCAGAATAACCCTGTTGGATAGCTAACGGCTCAGTAGGTTGGAACAGTGCACAGAAGATAAGTACCATGGGACAGATCCTCCACTGGCCAGCTGGATTTCTTGTGTTCTACAGTCAAGTCTATCTCTACCAGCCATCTAGGAAATGTGTACTATGGGTCACAGGCTAGAATAGAGAGAGTATGAAACTCATTCCTCCTTTTTTTCCTATGACATCATCTTCTCCTTGTTTTTCTCCTGCCTGGTTTGTCTCCTGACTCTTAGCTCATACCTTCTCCTTATGTGCTTCTCTTCTTCTGACCACTCTTGAAACACAGTTCTTCCCATTCTACTTGTCTTGCTAGGTAATCTAGCCCAGACCACTTCCTCAAGTTTCCAAATAACTGCTAAACATTTCTACTCAGAAATCCCATACGAACTCCAAGCAAATTACATTTAAAGTAAATTCATCATTTTTATCCGATTTCATTTCTTCTCACTATATTCACCATAGTACCATGCTCTACTCAACTGACTAAACCATATATCTGGCAGTCAACTTAAGTTCTATTTTCTTCTTAAACATCTCCTCTCTCTTTTCACAAAACCATCTCTACTGTGTTTCATTCAGGGCATCATCATATCTTATGTAAATTACTACAATAGCCTGCACACTGATCTCACTGTTCTAGCCTTACCCCAGGGCCCTAAACTCTACACTGTCACCTCAGCACTCCAGCTCAGATGCAAACCAGACCTTGTCATCCCAGATAGAAACAATTCAATGGTCCGAAGAATCAAGTCCAAGTTCTTTTAACATTGCATATGAGGTTCTCCAGAATGTTCTTTCCCGAGGTATCTGCATGGCTCCCTCCCTCCCTCCCTTCTAGAGTGCCTAGAATGGACATCTTGGCTTTTATCCAGGTCTCCACTCCAGAGAGAACTCCCCTTACTAATTCTCTAAAAATAGGAACATCTTCCAGCCTTGATTACCTCAACTCCCTTACTCTACTTTATTTTTCTTAAGCATAGTAATCAACACCTGACATAATGTACACATATATTTGCTATCTTTTTTGTTTATTGCTTATTCCAAGCCTAGACCCTAGAACAAGATCTGGTACCTAGTAAGTGCTCAGAAAACACTGATTAAATGAATAAACGTCTGCCTCTACATTTGTTTCAGCTTCCAGTCCAGCAAAACCTAACTGCTTATAGTTCCCACATTGTACATTCACCAAGCTGTGTTAATACCTTGGAATCTTTTTTTTTCTTAATCCTGTTGCTTTGCCAAGACAGCCTTCTCTCCACTTCTTCACCTGACAACTGCTCATCTTTCAAGATGCCCTTCAGATGTCACTTCCTCCTAGAGGCCTCTCTAGGCCTCCTCTATGTGCTCCAGCACCCAATATGTATTTTAACAATAGCGCTTAGCACAATGATAATTTCTGTTTATCTGTTTTTTCCCTCATTGTCTTATAAACTCCTTGAGGGCAAGGATTATGTTTTATTCAGCTTTATTCCCTGTGCCTTGCATAGTAATAGGCCACTGCCTACTTTGAACAAGTCACAAAAAATTCATCCCAATTTATGCTCTGTGGAAGGTAAATTAGTAAACCAAGAGCAGCATGGTATTGATAACAATACCTTTGGGCTCACAGGATACTGGCAATATGGATAAACAGTTAAAAAAAATTTACACTGACAATTGCTGAGAGAGATTACAATCAGCTGGAGAAGACAAAATGAACAATGTAAGATATGCAGAAATATGCATTATATATACTATAATTATAAAAATTATATTCATAATTAGAAAATAGAGAAAGGGCATTAGAAATTGGATTTGGATGGCTACAGAGCTAACTTATAGGTACAGTTATCAAGACTAATCCAAGCACAGGATGGGCAAATTGTGGCAGAAGTGAGATGCTTTCTGAAAAAAGGACAGCTATGCGACTCTTCCCTGGATCATGAGTCCTCCTTTCTCTTTCTACCCTCCTCCTCTTGGCATGACTTTAAGACAGAGCTGACTCAACATCTCAACTTAGTTTTGAGAAAAGCAGATGTCCTTGGGCTAAGACCAGAAAAAAAGAATTCCAACATCTCCTTTCAGCCCTCACGAACAGGTACAGTTCTTACCCCATGGCTCCCCACCCATAACATCTCCTCGTGCAAGTCAAAGTGGGAGACGGAGACAGGCACACCCACTTCAGCCACCACACTGTGCAATTCAGAGTAGACACCTTCCATTATGTGCACTGACTCCTGGACGGGAAGTGCCTCCAAGGCCACTCCCTCTGGGTCCAGCTCCACATTCTGTAGCAGACTTGGGTTCAGGTGAGCATCCAGGACAGGGTCCAGGGCAGAATGCAAGGCCGGGGCATACTCTGCCAGTCCAGGGTCCAGACCCTCAAAGTTCATGATGAGGATGGCAGATTAGATCTCTGTTACACTTTCCCCTAGCACAGTCCCTTTCAATGCCTGACCCAACCTTCAACAGGACAGCACCAGTGGGCCTAGATGGACATCATGGCCTGTAAGGAGAAAGAGGTAGCTAGGTCAGGGGCAGGCCCAGCTACCAGTACTTAACATCTTCTACATTATGTGGGCAAGAGGGAGCTAAGGCAGGCAGAAGGGGTGAGGCTGCCAGGCAAGGGATGAAGCAGGCAGGAATGGAACAAGGAGTGGAATGGGAGAGCTGTTGTCTATTCCCCTGTTCCTCCTGCCCCTCTGCATCCTCCACCCCACTATATAACCGAAGCTTTAACTTCCCTTTCACCTCCCTTCAGGCCTGCTCACTTGCCTGGTTCAGCCCTGAACCATCAGGTGAAGGGAGCAGGCATGCAGAGATAGGAGATAGGAGAGAGGGCTAAGATGCTAGTTCCCCAGAATTGGGAGTAGGAGTAGATTGGGAGGTGAAGTCAGTTTCCCAGGGGCCTCTGCAATACAGTTACCCAGAATTCTCGGGGGGAAAACAAAAATGCCAGTTATCACAACTGGGGCGGGGGTAGGAGGAGGTAATGAAAATGGTTAGTTACCCAGAATCCTCTAAAAGAACCAAAGGAATCAGTTACCCAGAATTCTTCCTCGGACGAGGGAGAGGAGGTGAGAGATGGAATTCGGGCAGGGGTCAGATGTGTTCCTGGGATGTTTGCGGGGAATGGGTCATTACCAAGATTTCTCCACGACGGATATTTTGGAGCGCGTGGAATTAAAATGAGTAGGGGTAGAGCAAGCGCCGTCAGCTGTACGGGAAATTCCAGTTTCCCCAATTCTCTTCCGCGCCTTAGGCGCAACCGAACGTAACGACGGGAAAAACAGCGGACTCCCTGTCGCAACCTTCCAATCATGAAGGGTTTGGAGCGCCTGTAAGCCAATCAGAGGAAGGCAGAAACTGACGGCTCCGGGAGAGGACGTGTGACGCAGGGCAAAAGCAAGGTTACGGGCCGCCGATGGGGACAAACCGAATCAGATCCAGAAACTGGTGGTGTAAAAAGTAACCCATCCACTTTTAAACTTTCTTTGTTCAAAATAAGAGAGCGCCGAATTTGGAAACTGAATTTTGTGGTCCTTATAACTCTAAAATAAGGAGGCCCCAAGGCAGAGCACTGGGAATCAACTCCTGGGCATTCCCAGCATGGTTTACTCCACGCGATCCTCTTGTGAGCCACCGGCCACCTCTGACCCTGTTGTCCCGAAACTCGCTGGCATTTCCTATCATTTCCAGATATGAGAGGGAAAAAAAAAAAAAAAAGGAAGCGGGAGCCCGTTTTTTAACACAGCTGAAGTGGCTGTGTCTTCTACGATTCTTCTGAAGGACTCCTTCTGAAACTCCTATCCGTAACTGTTCTCTCCCCCAGAGGCCCCTGGAACATTCCCAGGGAACATTTCCCTAGGTTCTGGGGCTGGACGTTATGCGTTAGAAGAAGATGAGCATGGCAAATTGAATCATTTGCCTTCCCCAAGCTTATACGGATTATGAACTATTCTGAGGAATTCTTAGGGTCCAGGTTGAACGGGTTTGGAAGTGATCCAGGTTTTAAGATATCTTTAGGGCACTTTGGCTTAGCTGTTTCATTACTGTTTCTGAAGACCACAAAGTGGGACTCTAGTAGGAGTAATTCCTCATGGAGGATACAGTTTAAAGCATTTCTCTATCTCAATAAAAGCTGGTAGCTAAACTTCCATGACTCTGGGGATCCTAGACTGAAGAAAAAAAGCAACCTACCTAACTTAGAGGGTCTCTCAAACTGATCTGATTTCAGATCCTTTGGTTTAAAACTTCACACAAAAATAGATGCTGAGCGATCTAGACGGTTCCTACACTTTGATAAATTTCCATATATAGGTCAAATTGAGAAAGACTTCTTGAATCATGAGAATTAAAGAGCCAAAGATACCTGTGCTAAATGAGCTTTGTAAGTTACAGATGGTCTTGTGTCTCCACAGAATATAGTGTAATGATTAAGAAGGTAGATTCTGAACCCAAATTACGCTGGACTTCTGGTCACTTGGTACTTCTGTGTTCTTGAACAACTTCTTTTCTGTGCTCCTCAGTTTGTTCATCTGTAATATGGGGATAATAATGATATTAACGGAGTTGTGAGAATTAAATGGGTTAGTACATGTTAAGTCCTCAGACCAAGTACAAATACTTGGCATAAAGTGAAAGTTGGGTATATTTTAGCCATCATTATTAACCACCTGGGGGAACTTCAACTGGCTTTGGAATCTGGACACCCAACTGGAAAGACTTGCTTAGGGGTGTCTTGTTACTTTTCATTTTTTATGTTTTAAAATTGTTTTTGTTATGAGGAGTATTTTGTGAATGTGATTTGCATAACAGTTGAGGCCCAGCTGACGTCAAGGGCTCCTTGCAACTCCAGGTCAGATGTTGTCCTGGAAGTAGTTCCTGCCGTACAACAGTCCCACAGTCGCCCCACCAACCCTGTTTCCTACCCGGCTCCTGCAGCACCAGGAAGTGAAACAAAGCAGCTGAGCCCCGTGCCTCCAACTCACCCTTGTCTCTCATCCCATCCCCCAGTGCTCCACTTCCTCCTGTTCCTCCTCTTCACCTTCCATCTCCTATCCTTTAGAGCTCCCAGAATGGGGAACAGAGGTGGGAAGAACATAGGCAACATTATATACCCGAGTGAAATGAGCTCCTCTATTCTCCTCCCTCCAATTTCCATTTGTGTCCACCCTACGTAGGAAGAAGCAAACTATTTCTCACCAAAACTTAGATAATCTCTCTGATGCTGGAAATATATTTCATCCTTAGAGTAGATTTACCACAGCATCATAGTATCTGAACCAGAAGTTTCATTAGGCAGTTTTGTATGATTCTAAGGAAGGGAGACCCCTTTCAAGGGCAAGTTTCTCAGAGGAAAGGGTCACCCTCTTGGGAAGGCTTTGCGAGCCAGCTATGTGGTCACCCATGGCCTCATTCTGACGTCTAGATTATTCTGGGACCCTCCCCTGGGGTCGGGGAAGTCCCAGCTTTGGACCACCCTCTGCTCCCACGCCCAGCCTCACATTCTCAGCTGTTACACTGGATGTTGCATCAGGGAGGGTGATGAAATCAGAGTCAGCGGATTTTACCCATGGATGCAACAGGTTGAAGTTCCAGCTAGGGTCACTGACACTGTGCTCCTTCAACTGCCCAGAGCTCCAGGACTTCTTGGCCTTGGGAAAGGGTCTGGATGCTAGACTGTCTAAGTTGGACTTGTAGCCCTTGCTTACACTGGCGTCCCAAAGAAACCAACACCTGAATCACACAAAGCCTGTGAAATCTTGGGCCACTAGGGTTGAGGAATCAAATGGTTCTTAGCAACAATCCTCTTATCCTCAACAGACCTCCTAACCTTCACAGTGAGGCCTGACGTAGGGGAACAGTAATACTTTTTATGGTACTTATACGAGTTTCTGGTTCACAAATCCTTCTCTCCTATGTAACCAGGGCCACCCAGTGAAAATAACAGAGGAAAAGAAGCCTCCTTATTCTTAGGTAGAGGGCATCAGGTGGAAACTAATTTCTTCACTCCAAATTGAGCTTGCCATTGTATTGGGAGATGAATGAATACTTCTCTGCTTCAATATTTCCTCAGGCAAGAAGAGGTGAGGAAATTAGGTTGGGGGTGGAATATAGCTTTGAGAAAGAAAAAGGTCAGGGAAAGGTTAAACAGGAAGGAACTTGGAACAAAATTCATTTAAATATTCGATACTCTCCCCCCCACCCCCACCCCACACTTCTCCCCTTCTACAGCCTTTCAATTCCTGGAGAGCATTACACATATGTCCCATTCCAGGCCTCCAGCCACAGCAACCAACACGACTCATTTCCCCTAGAACTGAGGCTGCATACCTGGGCTCTCCACGGAGGGGGATGATGCAGGGAGGGGAATCCCACCTGCTGTGAGTCACCTGCTAGTATAAAGGGTGGACCATACAATGCAGGGGCCTTAAAAAGAGACTCAGAGACAAAGGGAGAGAAACAGCAGGAAGCAGTTCAGATACTTGGTGAACAACAGAAGGAACCAAATCAGAGACGCAAAACAGAGAATCAGCCTCAGAGCAAGGGGAAGTGGGCAGTGATTCCAGAAGGACTGGTGCCAGGCTCTGAGCCAGCCAGATTTTGGAAGCGGGCAACGAGATGCTGGGGATCAGAGCTGTGATGCTGCTGTTGCTGCTGCCCTGTACTATTCAGGGCAGGTCAGTGCCTGGGGGCAGCAGCCCTTCCTGGGCTCAGTGCCAGCTGCTCTCACAGAAGCTCTGCACTCTGGCCTGGAGTGCACATCCACTAGTGGGACCCATGGTGGTGAGTTCATACACTGTGACCAAAGGGTAGCCTTTCCAAGCCTTCCCAGGCTGCAGTGGAGATTCTGTGGCCTTGAGTGGAAGCTGAAGGACTATAGGCCATTAGGGAGTGAGAGGGGTCAGGGAAGTGGGGTTCCTGGGAAAAAATAATGGGCTTGAGGGGCCAGGTGGGGTTTAAAAGAACTCCTTTTGTTGTTTCACTCTTCCAATCTCCTCTTCCATTCCAGGATCTACCAAGAGAAGAGGAAGATGACAAGATTACAAATGATGTCCCTTATATCCAGTGTGGGGATGGCTGTGATCCCCAAGGACTCAGGCACAACAGTCAGGTACCACTGAGGAGGTACTGGGCTGCAAGGGTGAGGGGAGTAGGGACATGGTTAGCACCAAGGGTAGTAGTCATGTCTGAGAAGGGTAAATAAGAACTGGTTGGGTCTTCTGTGAATGGAGTAGGAAGAGGGCATTCACCATCTTTACTTTATTCTGTCTCTAGTTCTGCTTGCAAAGGATCCACCAGGGCCTTATTTTTTATGAGAAGCTGCTGGGCTCAGATATTTTCAAAGGAGAGCCTTCATTATTCCCTGAAGGTCCTGTGGACCAGCTACATGCATCCCTCCTGGGCCTCAGCCAACTCCTACAGGTATGAACTAAGGGCCTGGAGGATGGGCTTGCAGATTTCAGAGCCAGGAACTAGGGGGTTAAAGATCTAGAGTCCTGGGCGGGCCGCGGTGGCTCAGCGGGCAAGAGTGCTTGCCTGCCGTGCCGGAGGACCCCGGTTCGATTCCCGGCCCCAGCCCATGTAAAAAACAAACAAACAAACAAAATATAATAAAACAAGAAAATGTTTAAAAATGTTTCCCTTTCTTCCTCCCTTCCATCCTTCCTTCCTTCTCTGTCTTTCCTTCCTTTCCTCCCTCTCTCTTTAAAAAAAAAAAAAAAAAAAAAAAAAGATCTAGAGTCCTCTGTGACTATATCCTATGCTCTTTTAGCCTGAGGGGCACCACTGGGAGACTCAGCAGACCGCAAGCCCAAGACCCAGCCAGCCGTGGCAACGCTTTCTTCTTCGCCTCAAGATCCTTCGCAGTCTCCAGGCCTTTGTGGCTGTAGTTGCCCGGGTCTTTGCCCATGGAGCAGCAAGTCTAAGCCCCTAAAGCCAGCAGCTTAAGGATGGTACTCAGATCTCCATGGCTCAGTGAGACCAAGATGAATCTCTCACCCCACGCAACTGTGAGCCATCACATTAATTAGCCCATTAGTTCTACTGGGACTTGCATATATTGAAAAATTACCAATACTGACTGACTTGTGATGATGACCTATGACAAGATTGGGTATTTATTAAATGGGAAGGGAATATTTGGGATTATTTATACTCATGGGAAGAGTTTAGAGAGGAGGATTATTTATTATATTTATACTAAATTATGTGCTTTAAATAAAGAATTATTTATGTGGATATCTGAGTCTTCTTTTTTCCCCCTATTTTTTTTTTACTTTTTATTAATAAAACCAATCAACATACAATATGAACATTCTTTTTTCATCACATAGTTGTATATTCATCATCATGATCATTTCTTAGAACATTTGCATCAATTCAGAAAAAGAACTGAAAACAGCTAAAAATTCATACATACCATACCCCTTACCCCTCTCTTTCATTGATCACTAGCATTTCAATCTACTAAATTTATTTTAACATTTGTTCCCCCTCTATTATTTATTTACTTTTAATCCATATGTTTTACTCATCTGTCCATAAGGTAGATAAAAGAAGCATCAGACACAAGGTTTTCACAATCACACAGTCACACTGCGAAAGCTATATCATTATACAATCATCGTCAAGAAACATGGCTACTGGAACACGGCTCTACATTTTCAGACAGTTCCCTCCAGTCTCTCCATTACACCTTAACTAAAAAGGTGATATCTATTTAATGCGTAAGAACAACTTCCAGGATAACCTCTCCACTCTGGAATCTCTCAGCCGTTGACACTTTGTCTCATTTCACTCTTCCCCCTTTTGGTCGAGAAGGTTTTTTCAATCCCTTGGTGCTGAGTTCCAGCTCATTCTAGGATTTCTGTCCCATGTTACCAGGAAGGTCCACACCTCTGGGAATCATATTCCATGTAGAAAGGGGGGAGGGCAGTGAGTTTGGTTGTCATGTTGGCTGAGAGAGAGAGGCCACATCTGAGTAACAAAAGAGGTTCTCTTGAGGGTGTCTTATTTCTAAGAGTGGTTGGGAGAAGGAAGCAGAATGGCAAAGTAGGGCCAAGAGACTACAATGTGTGTCCCTTTCTTCTCTGAAGGGCTATAGTGGAGAGTCATTATTTTCTCATGATCCCCCAGTAGATGGAGTAATGGGATCTTTCTGGTATTAATCCCTGAATGACTGGGCAAACAGAATGGCATTGTAAGGGGGTTGAGATTAGGAATTGAGGTTCCTAGATGGGGCCCCTCACTTGCTCCTTGATCTTATGCCTCCTTCTCTGCTTGCTTAGTCAAGAGTATATCTGGCCAAAGACAGTTTTGAGATCACTACAGAAGCAAAAGTCAGAGCTCAGTTTTGAGCAGTTAGGGCATTCCAGGAAGAGGAAAGTAAATTCCCCAAATCAATGGGATCTTCCCCTAAAGAAGGACATCTGTGGGCCCCTTCAGAAGGGACTTTGGTTACCCTAGAAGGGTTAACTGTCTATGAAAGGAAGAGGCTAGTGATCATTTCCTTTCCTATTCTCCATAGTCACGACATGGATATGAAGGGCGTGTTCTTCCAAGTCAGGCAGATCCTGGTTTGTATCTTGGCTTTCTAACCAGCTAAGTGATCATGAACTTGGTTATGCAACTATGTGCTCTCCCCACCTCCCACCCATCTATACCTCAAAGACCCCGTGGAAAAGTCTAGGGAATGGAAGAGCTGCTCTAAACAGAGGGAACAAGAAAGAAAAAACATTGGCAAGAGGGGAATACTGGGCTAAGGGGAGGAGAGATCACAATTTGTTGACCTTACACCTACATGGCCTGCTGGTGTTCCCAAGCTCATGAGTCTTTGGGAACAGAGAAGTAAAGGAGTTCGGAGACAAGCACTTCCAAATCAGCACAAAGTTTATTAGCCACTTCTCTCTAAGAACGGTCCTTTAATGAACGAGATTCTCTGACACAAAAGGCAGGAAGCAGCCACATGCACAGGACCTCATTTTCTTTTATGTCTCATGTGATACCCACAGCACATCTTGGAGCAAGGCAGTTGTTGCCTGGGGTTTCCTGGGAGTGGTGAAGGTGTGAGGTTGTCCAGAGTCCCATGATAAACCTTCACAGTTCCAAGTACCAGCAACTTATTCTTTGCCTGGATATACACACAGGAATAGAGACTCCCCTTTCAGGTACAAAAGAAAAAGGATGATATCTAATAGACAGCTAAGACCCAGGTCTTCTCTTCTTCTGTAAAAATACCAGATTCTGCCCAGTACTATAAAAGCAATCCCTAAATTCCCAGCCACCTCACCATCCTGGCATCCAGGAACGATTTGTCTCCTAAACATTGGAAAAGTGGAGATTAAGCAGACAAGTTAGAGTGCAAAGCTACACAGGCACATCAGGTGGGCAGGACCACTTTATAGGAGTGGGATGGGTATGGCCAGCTTGGTGGAGGAGATGGACAAGAGGAGGTCTACCCTATACCCCCTTCTTCAGGATGGAATTTCACACGGTGGGGTGAGGTAGAAAGCTCTCAGCCCCGGCAGAAAAGAAGGAATTTAGGACTTGAACCAGGAATGAAGAGAAGAAAAAAGGGAAGGGTTCTACTTGACAGGAAGGAGCCAGAAGAGAGAAATGGAGTGAGTTTGATCACATCTCCCTCCCCAGCAAGGGCCAATGTCAGTGTGCAACAGCTTAGCCTTACCAGCTATTAAAATATTGAAATACTTCTGTGCTGGGAAAGAGCCACTGCCTTGAAGCCTCCAAGTCGCCCTCAACTGACCTGGCCCACCCCAAGGACTCCTACATGTCCTTAGCACAGAAGGCAGTCTCAAAATTCTGGTTAAATCCTCATTCAGCATCTGTTCTGATTGGGTGGTGCCCCTTCCATATCCACATTAGGCTTTCTCTGCTTCCCCAGGGTTCACCCAGCTTAGAAGGGGCACATGCCTAATTTCCCAACCTTGAAGAGCAACATTATGATTTGGAACGTAGGAGGGACAAGAGATAGGGAAAGAACAAAGGAAGTGTCGTTCCTAGTAGTCAGAAGGCATCAAGGACCCATCCATCTGGAAATGGCTGGGGCAGAAGCTGTAAGTCTCATCCATGGTGCTCTGGTCAGCCAGAAGTGGGTCACCATTTGGCATGATTTCTTCAATCTTCATAGAGTTTCTGAAGACTAAGCAGTCCAGAGAGGGAAATCAGGGCCTGATCTTAAGTAAAAAGTTTCCAACCCAGCAGGGAAAGTGAGGGAAGATGGCTGGGGATCCCTGGACAGGGCCTGAGTGGAGATTTGAGGAGTAGAAGGACGGTGGGATGGGGGACACTTGTGCATTTCCAAATAAAAGGAATCACTAGAAAATGAGTTTCTGGCCAGTGAGGAGCTTGAAGCTCAGCCTTTTCTTTAATGGGGAAGAGAGGGAAGTTGGGAAAGGGTATGTGTCACCTCCTCTCTAGACCCATTTCATCACTTACTTTCCATATCTTCAATGTTCAGGTTGCTCAGATCTTGGGGCAAATCTGGCTCTGGTACTGGCTGTGATACAGGCTCTAGAACAGTCTCCAGCTTCACCTCTGATTCCAGCATTCTTTGTGGTGTGAGCTCCAGAGCAGGCTCCAGCAGGAACCCCAGATCCAGCCCTGCCTCTAGTAGTGGCTCTAACTCCAGGTCTTGCCCTGGCTTTGGCCCCGGTGCCAGCCCTGGCTCTAACTCCAATGACTCCTGTCCTGGCTCAAGCTTAGGCTCCAGTGGTTGTTGTAGCTCATCCACCTGTCTGGATATCCAAACAGACAAAGGAGTAAGGCTCAGTGGTTTAGTGAAGTGGGTAATGGGAGAGCAAACAAAGGCAGTATCTCTAATCTAAAAAGGCAGCAAAGCAGAAGGATAAGCACATAAGCTTAGGAGTCAAGCTGGCCAGACCTCAAATCCTACCATTTACCAGCTGGATGATCTTAGGTAAGTTAACTAACCTCTCCAAGCCTCTGAGAGGGGGTAAAATGGGAACAGCAAAACCTAGTAATACTTGAGAGGTAGTATAGGTGGGCTAAAAGCAGGGCTTTGGAGTCCAACAGACCTAGATCATTTATGAGCCATGTACTTCAGGTATGCCACTTCACTACCGTAAACCTCAGCTTCCTCAGCTGAAAACAATATCAGTGCCTACAGCATAGGACTCCTGTGAAGATTCAATAAATGCGAAAAGAGACATCAGGCTCTTAGTCCAGTGCCTGAGACATAAATAAATGTGGCAATGATGGTGATGACGATAATCTACTCTGACAGGCTGCCACAAAAATTAAATGAAAAAATGTACCATGCTTGGTACCAAGAGGTATCTGCTAATATTTGGGATCATGACTGTTCTTACCAGACATCCCTGTGGAGACAACCTAAGAATAGTAGCAGGAAAATATGAGAAAGGAGAGTGGTTAGGGGAGCAAGAAAAACAGCAACAATGACAACTAGAAGGCTTGAGCGTGTGGGTCTGTAGGGAGCAAAGGCTGGAGGGTCTAAATTGGGCAGGTCAGAGTCACTACTATCAGTCAAAAAGGATTATGGAAGATTGGCAAAGAGCACATATCTCACCTGTTAGAGACCACAATAAGTCTATGTTTCAGGTATTTCCTCTGTTCCTGCAGATTAACTGTGGGGGCATACATGGGGGGGCACCCATCAGCGGTTGGACACAGCACCCCCTCGTGCCCCAGTGCAGGTGGTCCTGACAGTCATCTCTCTAATAACCAGCAGTGCCCCACGGACAAACCCCTCAACTTCGTGGGTTATCAATTTCCCCATCTCTGAAAGGGAGGAATTGGATTTGTAGATGGTTGAGGATCCCAGCTGTCAAGCAGTGAAGTATGTCAGTGATTCCCACCTTTCTCCTGATAGTAGCGCCCGAAAGCCTCATCCCGGGGGATCCGAGGGTAGAGGAAGCACAGCGGGTTCTCGGGTATGTTCTCCTCTGTGAGCAGCTGGTAGTGGCGGATGATCTCGGTCAGTGGGAGTGACTGCAGTACCTCCTTTGTATAGGGCTGCACAGAGTGGATCTGCACCTTATCTGGAGAGCGGATGCAGGCTCAGGCATGCGGAAAGGAAGACGTATGGTCTAGGAGTCCCCCACCCTGGATGGCCACCCCTAGACCTGCGGAGGGCTTCAGGGCAGGGCCAGGGAAGCCGAAGAGGAACAAAAGGGCAGCCAGGTAGAAGGGAGAGGCTGTGGGGATGGCAGGACCAAGCAGCTGTGAGTCTGACCATCATCCTGGTGCTCGACCCAGGAGCAGGTAATGCCCCCTTCTGATGATTCACTGAAGCGCAGTAAAAAGGTGCCAGAGATGGTCTTCTTCAGCAGCCGTCGCTCCTGGCGCCGGCTTACAAAGCCCATGATGAAGCTAGGGCACAGACACCGGCTGTGAGGCCTTCTTGCCTCCTGGCCCCCCGAGTTCCGGGTTTCAGCCCTGGTTCTGCCGCTGAAAACCTGTTTCATCTTGGCTGAGCTACTTCACTGCACTGATGATACCCACCTCCCCGGGCTCAAAGCAGAGTGAGGATTTGGCGAGAGCATAGAGAGGAGACAGGGTGCTACACAGATCAGCAGGAGGGACAGTAGAAAGAGCACAGGCTTGGAGTCAGACAGGCCTGGAGTTGAATCCTAACTCTGTCCCTTGGGTAGGTTCTTTAATTCTCTGAGCTTTGGTTTCTTCACTTGTAAATGAGGGCGGCAACATACTCCATTTGGCGTAGTTGTAGGATTAAATGAGATAATTCATGAGCACCCAGCAGGCTCTGAATATATTAGGTACTTCACAAATGCTGCCTGTTTTTATAATAATAATAGCCATTACTATTATTAAATTGAGGAGATATGACCTCACATTTCTACTCTCACTGTTCGCCACACGAGGGCGCCCAGAGTCCACCCCAAAATGAGAAAAGCACCTGGGCCAAGACCTTACCCATCATTCCAGAGATCCTTCAAATGGTCATGGACAAGGTCCAGAATTTTGTCCAACCATGTCCAGAATGGTAGCTTGCCGGGGGGGCTCTCACGCTGACGGAGGAATGGAAAGGCAGGAAGAGGTGTGGGGCCAGGAAGGGCCAGTGTTTGGGCTGGGGGCTGGATCTCGCTGCAGGGGGCCCAGGACCTTACCTTGGTGAAGTCAGCCCAGGACAACATGGGACTCCCCACCCTGGAGTTCTGCCCTGTAGGACAGAGAGGCACAGATGGCCAGCTGATGGGGACGCCAGAGCTCCTGGGACAGGCAGGAGACAGAGAGCCGTGATGGGCTAGGGCTGGGGAGAGGCGGAGAGAATAGAAGGAGATGGGTACCAAACAGCTTGTCCCTCAGCATGCTTAGCTGCTCCGGGTTGAGGCCGCGGCCAATGTAGGAGGAGAACTGCCAACTGAGAGCAGGGCCCAGGAGGCTCCAGGGGGCCCTCGGGGGGCTGGAGAAGAACTGCTGGTTCTGGTGGGGTGGGAGGAGAACAGCGCGGCTCAGAAGGAGGCCCACACAACAAGCCTCCACACCCTTCCTCCCCAGCCTACACCAGGCTGCAGCGGTCTCCTTCCCACCTCCTACCTGGGGATTTGAACTCAGTAGGTTGAACCAGAGAACCGAGGCCCAGGCGATCGAGAGTTGGTTCAAATTAGAAATAATCACCACGGGGAGGGTGTCTGTCTGGGGAGAAGACATGGGTCACAGGCGAGGGATGCGCTATTTCCAGTAGCAGATATTGCAGGGGTGGGGTGGGGGTGGGTGTAGGTGGGTGAAGCTTCCGTTTACCTCCTTTTTATGCTTCTCCCAAGTCTAATTCAGATCGGCCTGCTCTCCACTCTCACTTACTTTCAGTTCCAACTCCAGACCCTGGTAGGTGTATTTGATTGTGAAGCTGATGATGTGCAGTTCCTCTGTCACACACAGCGGCCCCTGGACAGCCAAGGACACAGTGACCAGAGGGCCTTTGGCAAGTCCCTCCTGCCACCCAATCCTCTGTCCAGGCCTCACCTTATTGCTGCCCTTTCCCGAACCCCCTGAACGTTGCTCCACCAGAGTCTGGGAATTGAAGGAGAGGAAAGAGAATGTCCGAGTGGGGATCCCATGGTCCCCGGAACCCCTGTTTTACCCTCAAGGCCTCCCAAGCTCTGGGAAACACCCGGCCCCTGTTCCCTTGTATCAGAAGCCTAAGCTCCTGGAAATTCTTACCAGGTGCCCGAAATCCCAAATTAAGCCCTGCCTCTGCCCCTTCTCGGGGGTCAAAGTTTTGCAATTTGAAGTCAGAATGTTGAATTTCCGGAAGCTAGTTCAGGAGGATGAAGAAATATGGAGAAAGGGAGCAGTTATCCTAAAGAACCAGAGGGAAGACAACAAAGTCCCACCTCAAGTCAGGCCTCCCCCACAATCCCCAGTCCTGCTTGTGAGTGCTCCCACCAGGGCCGCCGCACGTGGCAGCGCAGGTTATGCAGTGCACAACTGCTTGCAGCATCCTTTTCAGGCACCTACCCTTGCACTTGAGGAGGATTCCTAAAAAGAAATACACACACACAAAAAAATCATTGGGAAGCAAAACAATGTAGAAGATAGGAAACCTAACTGCAGCTCACTAGCTATGTGGCCTTATGCAAGAGACATAATCTCTCAGAGCCTGTTTCTTCATTTGTATAGTGATGCACTATGATAATTAAATGAACACTTGACATGCTGTATTCCACTTTAGAAGTATCCAGCAAAAGGGGTAAGGTATTATTCCTATGAAGTAGTAGTGAAAAGGGGAAACGATCCCAGGGTCCTGCTGTGAGGAGTGGGTGAGTGGGTGCCTCCTCCATTCTACCAGCCTATGTCTGGGGCACCACTTGGTCCCACCCTTCACCTGCCCCAACTTACATGTCAATGAAGACTTCCACTGTTAATGACTCATTGCCTTCCTGGAGCCTCACCAGCAACCTGTGGGGAAGGGGAGAGGATGGGGAAAGAGTGGTCAACTTCGATCTCTGGAAAAGCCAGATATTTGAAAAAGATAAGGAAAGATGTTGGTGGAGAGAGGAGGAATGGGAGACGAAAAGTCCTAGGGTGGGATGTTCTGAAAGCCAAAGAACGCATAGTGCCCAGGATAGGAAAACGGGAGCAGGAATGAGTTCTGCAGGACCAACCTTGTTCGGACCATGAACTTGCTCCCAGTCTTGAGGATGAGGGGCCGATGGGGAGTTTGGGGCATGTAGGGCTGGGTTTCTACCACAAAGGCACTGGGGAGAAAAACATGGAAAGAATATACAGCTCAGGATCTGCAAGAATGGCTCTATTCGTTTCTTCCCTCTGTCCCTCCCTCCAGGTCTCTCCCTGGCCTCTAGACCTGTGGAGCAGACGCTGCAGCAACTCTGTGACCTGGGCCTCCCGTAGGTCAACCCCTTGGATCAGGGGGTCATCCTGATAGCTAACCAGGTGACTCAATCCCTTCAGTTCCTTCAATAGCTGCCGCAGGTGAAACAAGAGCTTTGCTCCATCTGTGAACCTGAGTGATAGAGTCCAAGCAGAAGGGAATTGATGAGTTTCCTGGAGCCCCAATCCAAGCCCTAAGTGCTCTTCTTCAGCCACGTGGAGAGCTACAAACTAATTGGGGTCTAAAAAGAATCCAAGAAGCATATGTAAGATTATTCAACATGATTCATAAGCTAAGTAATAAAAATCAAAGCCACTTTCAAACATGAAACAGGATAAACGATTTATTACTAAAGAAAATTTTTAAAAAGAAAAAAAGACATTACTGTTATAATAGCTAACTTTTATATACAGGGTATGTACCATTTGTTTTAAGTGCTCTACACATATTAATGCATTTAATCCTCACAACAGCCCTATGATAATAATATTAATATTAATAATAATAATGGTACCATTATTATCCCCATTTTATAGAAGATAAAATGGAGGCAAGGTCATAAAACTAGTAAAGGATCAAGCTTGTATCTGAATCCAGGCAGTCAAGCCAGAAAATTGATGCTTTTGACTACTATGCTTTACTGCCTCTGTAATAAATAATAATAATCAATGCAGTGACAGGAAAACAGTCATATACTGCATATAAGCAAACAAAGTGGGACAAGTTTGTTGGAAGGCTTCTTTAAAAAAAAAAACCTCAAAAGTGGGCACACATTTTGAATATTTTGTTTCTAAGATATAGCCTAAAGAAATAATCAGATGAATGCATGAAGACAAGGATATTCATAACTGGATTATTTCTAATGGAAAATTAGAAACAACTGGTACTGTTCATATCAATTTGGGCATATTCATGTCACAGAATACTATGCAAGCATTAAAAATAATGATATACAGCCAAATTATTTACATGAAAAAAAGTCCAAAAATATTAAATTTAAAAAAATTTAAGAAATCCATACATGGTATAATCTGACATCTGTTTAAAATAGATGTATATTTGTGTATATGCATAGGAAAAATCTGGAAAATGTGTTAAAAATATGCTAACAGTGGGTACCTCTGGATGGTGAGATTATGGGTGGTTTTACTTCCTTTTATTCTTAAGTTGTCGGAATTTTTTACAGTATATATTACATTTATTATTATTTTGCTATATTACATTTATAATCAGTAAAAGAAAGAAAGGTATTTCCAAATAATAAAAAAGAAGCAGGATCAACACTACCACCAGCAAGAAAAAGTATATACACACTGGAGCTCAAAATTACCACTTCTCAGAATTTATATTAAGGAAATGATAAAGGATGTAAATAAAGATAACTATGAGGATACTTATACAGCATTGTTGATAACTGGAAGAAATCACCCACAGGTTGCAGCTTGCTATATTCTGTATTAGGTGATGGATAGGTTTGCAACTCCAATTTAAGTGCTAATCCTCTACCCTAAGTCCTACATAATCATTCTTCTGTTTACCTGAAAAGTGGTGGAATGTTTTTTATTGTTTTTCTTTTTTATTTATTTACTTATTTATTATTTTTTATGTGTTTTTTTTTTTGGGTGCACAGGCCAGGAATCAAACCCGGGCCTCCTACATGGAAGGCAAGCATTCTACCACTGAACCACTCGTGCACTCTGTGGCATGTTTTTTACATTTAAATTAAAATGAAAATTTTCATGAGAGAACATTTAAAAGAGTAGGTTACCTCTATAGAGAGAGCTATTATGCAGCTACTTCAAATAACATGGATAAATACATATAATATACTGCTAAATTAAAAAGGAAAACCTCACAAGTTTCAAAACAGCGTGAACACTATGATTCAATTTTTATTTAATAATATTACAGTAACTTCATCTGAGTAGTAAGATAATAGGTAATTATCTTTTTTTCTTTTTTCACTGCAGTTAAAAAAAAGTAGAAAATGTATTTATCAGGTGATTAAAAAGGAAGGAGAAACCAGGTGTGTTCATTCATCACTTTCAGAAATGAAGGCGTGGGCTCTAGGCCCCCTCGGGAGCAAGGACGATGCTGCAGTGTAACTGCGGTCAGCAGGGAAGCTGGGATCATTCCGGGGAGCAGAGCAGTGATGAAGGTAATATCTTTTGAGGGCATATGCTGGGCCTTACAATTTAAAAAACACAGGGGGTTGGTTAGGAGTCAGGCTGGGGTATGCAAGAGCATTGGGAGGTGCTTCTCACCACTTCTCCAGCTGTTCCAACCGGTGGTCCAGGGGCCCTCCAATGCAGGCTTTTTGCTGCTGGCCTTTCCACTCCTCCAACTCTGGTAGCAGTAATTCAATTAGGGTAGTTAATCGGCCCAGGAGTGCTTTAGAAGCATCTAGTACCTCCTAGGAAAGAGATAAGTGGATACTAAGCTCCTCTCACTATTGCCTTCTATCACTCAACTGGGGATGGGGAGACAAAGAAGCCAAGGTGAAGAGGTCAGGGCTCCAGACCCCTCATTATTCCGAGGTCCCTGCTGCCAATTCCCTGTCTCCTATTTCCCACCTTCCTTCTTTTGTCCAGTTCATTGAGCGTTTCCTGAAGAAGTTGCTGCTGTCTGGTCTGATGCGGATCCAAAGAGGAAGTCCTCACTGGATGGCAGGAAGCAGGAGTCAGTCCAGTGCACAGACCCAGGGCTCCTTCCCCTCTCCTTCCTGAGTAAGGTTTCATTCAGCTCATCTGGAGCCAGGATGGGGGAATTTTGGAGGGGAAAGGGGAAACCAAGCAAAGCACAGGCGCCTCTCGGTCCTCAGACAAATTCTGACTGGCTAGCCATGCATGGACCAGAAGCCCACTCAGTCTGGTAAGGCAGTTTTCTCCAACATTCACTAACTGTTACTCAGTCGCACCTCCGGTCCCTGACCCCCACCATCGGCACTTCTAGCTTTGCACAGCTACTGAATTGCAGCCAATGAGGTAAAGCCAAAGATGATTATTGCCCACAGATTTTCCCTTTTATTCTTTTACTCTTTTGGCTCCCCAGCAGGCACCTGTCTTTTCCCCACCCTCAATAACCCCCATACCTGAGGTATGAGATTTATATCGGAAGCAGAAGACATCCTGCTGGTCTTTCAGTTGGCTAATGGACTTCACCAGCTTCTGTAGAAGGGACAGGACCCAGGTGAGGCTGCTTCTGTGAGAGGAGACAGGATGAGTCCCACCCATCCCAAATCTCACCACATCTACCAACCTCCATCATGGCCCTTAATTCCAGGATCCGGGACTCAATCTCATGCGGCTGGCTTTCCACAGGTGGTACTCCAGGGGCTGGCTCACCTTGGTCCTGAAATAAGGAGCTCTGAGCACATTTTGGCCCTTCCATTCTGAAATTCAGGCCTGAATTACACCACAGAATGTGGGAGGATTCTCTTGTGACAAACTTTCCGAGGCCTTTCCACAGACCTTCCCTACTTTAGGAGCTTCCAACATCACCACCAAATTGTTCTCACCAATTGAGTCCTCTGAGACTGGATCAGAATTCTTTTCTCTTCCAGAAGGAGATTAAAGATCAGCTCGGCCAATTTGATGGGGTCCTGGGAAAAGGCCTGGCACAGGATAAGAGAAAAGATTCATCTAATTAGACCACTCCCAGTGACCCTAGACCCTTCCCATCAGAGTCCCCAATACCTTTCCCTAGCCCTTTCTCCTTTCACCACTGGCTTCCCAAACTCCAGCCCCCTCCAAATAGGGTCACCTAGACCCTGCCCTTAAGTCCAACCTCTGTCCCATTTTTCCCAGAGCTGCCCCCCTTCCTTTCCACTTTCAGGTCCTATTCCTTACCCCACCCCTTGCACCTCTACACTTAGACCCAGTTCTGCTCAGCTGTCATACTCAGCTCCTCTAAGTACCTGGATGTCCCGGTAGAATTTTCGTAAGTTATGCTGTTGTAACAAGTACTCAGAGTCTTGACTACAACGGCCACACTCATTACTCAGTTGGTCCAAGAAGTGGAAGAAGAGCATGTTCGCCTTGGAATCATCACTGCCCAATGCAGCCTCCTGCCTTGGGACCAGGAAGGACAAGTTTCAGTGCCTTTGCTAAATTGTTACTGTCCGAGGTCTCAAGCAGTTTCCTGTCTGTGTCCCCAGGGTCTTGGGGGATCAGGAGAAAGGAACCACCCTCCTCCTGCCCACCCTCTACTTCCTAAGGCCTCACCAGTTCTGGTCTTCAATCCAGGCAGCCAAGTACTGTCGAATGTCTGCTGGCAGGAAGCTACTTGAGTAGAGCTTGTGCAGCTGGTCCTGAAATGGACTGTCAAGATTCTGCAGCATTTCCCACTGTGCCATTTGGGATGTAAATCTGAAAGATGCAAGTTCCCAATTGGAAAAATTTGCTGGACTAAATCACCCATAGTTTCACGGTTATTATTAATGAAAAATTTTTAAATATATCTAATACAAGTAATCCTAGTAAAAAAAAATTGAACTCTACTTTGACCCCAAACGTCAACCTTGGTTCCTTCCCCTCCTCTCCAGAAGAAACTCCTATTATTAGTTTGTCTATGTTCTTCCAGGGAGCACTATACGTGGGCCTTTTTGTTTTAATGGCAATTTAGAAACATACCAAAGTACAAAGAATAATACAAAGATCACCCATGTACACATCACTCAGCTTCAATAAAAACTAATGACATTTCCACCATCCCTATTTCATCTATCTGCCCAAATTAATTTTATTTATTTCAAATTATTTACTTGTGTATTTGTTTATGTTGGAGTGTTTAAAGGCAGTTGAAGTATTTAAGCATAATCCCTCTTGGATCCAAAGCTTTTTCAGGTGCTGAAACTTCCCTGTAAATAAAGGGAAGAGGAGCTCCAAGTTAGAAGATGCCTGAATACTATGCAAGGGTCCCTAAGATTGTGACTGTCTCTTTTCAGGCACACCTAAGTCCCCCCTCCTCACCCTGAGCAGAGTATGATTCTCATTCAAACCACCGGGAATTTCCAAAAATGCTTTTACAACCGCTGTCAACCTCTGATTCTCAATGTGAATTTTCAACTTTGTGAATGACCCAAAACTACTGTTTGCCTGTCACCAAGCAGACTGGCACCTGCATGTTTCTCTATCTTTCTCCACCCACTGCCATCTGATGTCTTTTAAGGAACTAAAACTTATTTTTGCTGCAGCTTTAGCCTGAAAGAAGAGAATACAACAAGCACATTTGTGGTCTAAATAGTCACATGATTTTGTGACAAAGCAAAGGAAAATGTTTAAGGTGGGAGATTCTATTCCAACAGCAGGAATAATCCTCAGTTGCCTTTCTACCTCTGCAGAGTAGAACAGGAGCTATTGGGCAGAGACTCTTTTTCATTTTGACCCTCTCAATAAGGGTTAACTTTGTAAACTCTGCACTTGAATTGCTTAAAAAAAAAAAACACGAATTCAAAATATATGACGAGGCTTCAATTTTTGAGGAATTGAATAAGATGATTTTAAATAGCAAGACAGCAAGTAAACCCTGAGATTTAAGTATGAAAGAAAGCCTGGTCTCAGCAAATGGATTGCAGACACCGTGAGGTTAAGCTAGGGCTTAATTTTTCCTCCAGGATCTCTCACTCTCTTAGGTACATATTTTCTACGCAATAAGTTTTTCTGAAATGAACTGAATTTTGCATGTGGCCTTAGGCAATTGTTTCACCTTTCTATACCTCATAGCTTTCTACGTAACAAACGAAGAGGATAAATCACATCTATCTTTGGACACTGTTTTTTTGGTGAGGATAAATAATAATGCAGATCAGAAGGTAAAGCATAGGCTAAGACACCGAACCGATGCAATGCCAGGTTCCGGTTCTTGGGGGCCAAAAGGGAATTTGGGAAGGGAGACGTTCAAGTTGAAGAGCACGACTGGACCAGTCCACGGCTGGATGGAGGGGGAGATCCAGGGCGGAGCCGACGACCACTTCTATATCAACTTTGGGACTAAGGCTACGTTCTCCCGGATATAACCCCCAGGCCTGCCGACCTTCCTCCCAGGGAAGACCCCGCGCCCCCAGACCAGTCCCCGCGGGCCCCTTCAGGGCCCGTACCTGGTTAGGGATGCGGTTCCCGTTTCCTCCAGCGGCCCTGCGCACCGCTTCCTGCTGCCAAGCGGAGTTGGGGCGCCGAGGCCTCCCGTCCCGCCCCCGGCTTCCTCCCGCCCCTTGAAACCGCCCCTTCACAGCGCCTACCGCCGGCAGATGAAACAGGCGCTCGCCGCTCCTGCGGAGCCTTTCGACACGAGCTGCCACTCAACCAAGCCCCTCCTAGGCCCCCGCAGGCGGCGAGGTCATTGGTGCGGCTCCAACTCCACCCACCCTCCGAGGCGGGACAAACAGAGCTGAAACCACACCTCCAGCTCCAGTGATTGGTGGGAAAGCTGATGTAAGTCCCGCCCCACGAGCCCACGACTGAAGCAGCTGATTTCCCAGAACCCGAGCGCTGGCTGCAGAACCGAGACTGGCCCACTCTCCGCGAGGCTCTGTAGATTCGGTGCGAAAGGGTGGGACCGGAATTTCGGCAATATGGGATAGGAAGGGGAGGGGTGAGATGAGAAAAGCCTTAATAACTACCGTTCATTGAGAGTTTCTTGCTGAATATTTTGAGTTCACTGTACGCGCGGCTTTTAATTTCCACGACCCATTGACGTGAGAATCATTACTCTTTTTTTAGAGATTAAAATACTTAGCTTCGAGTAAGAAGTTAGTAGTTAGTGATTACAGAAACACTAACAAGCAGAACATGGTTTCCACCAAATCCTCTGACTCCAGACCCCAAACATTTAAATTCCTACCTTTTACAGCATTGCCCTCTTCCCGGGTAATAAACCAGAGGTTTAGATTTCTCACAGACACATAGAGTTTGTCAGTACATTAGGGTTTATTCCTTCTGTTTCTACCACCTTCCCTTTGTGACCCAACACTCCTGGCCCCACGATCTAAGCCTTGGCTCTTGAATGAGCCCCTCTAGGCGAGAGCTATGCTTGAAACCTCTGACACCCGCCGCCCTGAAGCTATGGCTGTTGTCCCTCCCAGACCACTCACATCTGTGGTGTTCACCAAGCCCTCCTTACTGGTTCCTGGCAGAGCGGTGTTGGACTCTTTCTCTTGGTAATACTGGATCAACCGCAGAACCCCGGCCTTCACTGCAGGCTTAAGCGCAGAGCTGACTAACAGTCCCGTGGGCCCCCCTGGGAACCCCACCATGGTCATGAGAAGGTCGTAACCCAGATCTATGACCCCATCTTGGCCGCGTTCCTTGGCTTTGTCTGAGCAGTTCTGAGCAGCGTAGTACAAGGCTGTGCCCAGGTTGTAGTAGGTTCCCACCACTGGCACCAGCTGGACTACCTTATGCACCTGCTGCTCCTGCTCACTCCCACAGGACACAGCCTCGAGGGAGCGCCGGGGTCTCCCTGGGCCAGGCTGCTGCAGAGCAGCGGCCAGGGCCTCCATGGACACTTTGCTTCCTGTGTTGCCTCTCTGGAGCTCTTGAAGCTGGCGAATGAGGATCTGCGTAGCTTTCACACCCCCCTGGCGGTACAGCTGAAGCTGTAGGGTGCAAGCTTCAGTCTGGCAGCCTGCAGCTTCCAGAGCATTCTTCAGTGCCAGGCCTACCAGGAATCTAGGTAGAAGGGCCATGTGGGTGAAGCCAGGCAGGGACTTTGGGAGCAGGTACTGGCAGGATAAGGCTCCTGAAGAGGGTGACTGGGATCCCAGAGACGAAGGAAAATGCATTGAGACCTCTTTCTGGTTTCCATATGACATGGCATCGACGGAGCACAGCAGGAAGTAGCAAAGAAGCAGCTCAACTGGCATTATAATGGCTCTGGAACCACACGTGTCTGGAACAGAGTATGTTGGAGCTCGGAGAAGCCCAAAATACATCAACTATTTTCTTAAGGTTGTGGTCTGAAAGGAGCCTTAAGACTCAGCTAAGAGGCATGTCATGCATCACCTCCATGCATTTGTTTGGCTTTTTTTTCTTCCTACAGGGAATGCCAATAAAATGGGAAACGGGACCCAATTCTCCTCCTTGTCTTCCCCATTTATGGTCATCAGGGTTAACTTCCTTTTACTTCCACCCATTTCTAGGGACCCCAAATTACCACACAGTCCAATCTTGGAGAAGTGAGACTGCCCTGGCATATTTGGTTGCTCCTTGGTCTCGTTCTGCCCGGTTCTCTGACCTGTGAGAAGAATGTCTGGTGAGACATTTGCTTTCCCCTTTGAGCAGGAAGAGCTGTAATCTCTGTAAATATTTGCCCATTTGTATGAACTGCCCAAACCTTGCCCCCTTGTCACACATTCATCTTTAATGCCTACCTTGCTGTTTCTTGGCACTTCCTACATGTTTCTGCAACATTCTCACTCTAGCTTACGACAGGAGTTGAAAGACTGAGAGTCAAGAGAGAGTAAATGTTTATGAATCTCTTCCTCTCTCTTTTTCTCCTGTGAGTTCTGCCTTTTTAAAAAAAAAATTAATTGTGGTAATATATACACAACAGAAAATTTCCCATTTTAACCATTTTCATGGGTACAGTTCAGTGGTATTAATTACATTTACAATGTTTTGCTGCCATCACCATCATCCATTATCAAAACTTTTTTATCAGCACAAACAGAAAATCTGTACCCATTAAGCAATGACTCCCTATTTTTTCTTCCCATTCCCTGGTTTCCTCTAACCTACTTTCTGTCTCTATGTATTTTTTTCTAGGTCTAGATATTTCACATAGGTACGATTGTACAACATTTGTCCTTTCAGGTCTGGCTTCTTTCAATGTGATGTCTTCAAGTTGCACCCATTTTGTAACATGAATCAAAACCGTATTCCTTTTTATAGCTGAATAATATTCCATTGCATACCGAAACACGCACGCACACACACACACACACACACACACACACACATATATATATACCACATTTTGCTCATCTTTTCAACTTTTCATGGACAACTGGGTTGCTTTAATCTTTTGACCATAGTAAATAATGCTGTTATGAACATTAGTTTACAAGTAGCTGTTTTAATGCCTGTTTTCCAGAAGGAATGGAATTGCCAGGTCATATGGTAATTCTCTGTTTAACTTTCCAAAGAACTGCCAAACTGCTGTGAATCTTTTTAATTTTATTTCTCTTTTCAGTTTGAAAATTAAATAGACAAGCTACAGCAGGTAGTTGGGTATTTAGAAAGTACAGGGTAGATGAATCAGAAAAGGTTAAAAGACCTGTTCTGTCTGCTACATAGTAAATGCACAGTATTTGATGACTGAAAGAGAGAGAGAGAAAAAAAGAAAGACAAATGGAATAAGAAATAGGGACTGGGACCTTCTAAGAGGAGAGAGGCAAAGCTAATACCAGTAACGTGTCTTTTAGCACTGGGGTGAAATGAAGGGCATAGATCTCTCCTAAGTGGTCTCCAACATTTCTAACTACTTACTGTGTTTCACCCGTGAACAAATTCTAAGAAAGAAAACTTGCCACCTAAGTGAAACTGTGTTTGTGAATCAAGCCTGGACAAATACTATGGTGGTTTGGAAGTGTATGTACCACAGAAAAACATTTTCTTAAAGTTAATCCTTTCCTGTGGGTATAACCCAAAAGTAGGACCTTTTGATGAGGCTGTGTTAGTTAAGGTGTGAGTCACCTTATTCAGGGTGAGTCTTAATCTTATTACTGGAGTCCTCCATAAATGGAATGAATGCAGAGAGAGACACACATACACACTTCCATGTGTCTTGCCATGAGGCAGAGGAGCCATGACTGGTTGGCAGCCAATCTTTGGGAAGAAAGCATCGCCTTGGCAATGCCTTGTTTTGGACATGTTCATGGACTCAAAACTGTAAGTTAATTAACTCCCATTTTTTAAGCCAACCCATGTCATGCTTTGAGCAGCCTAGGAAACTAAAACAAATACCTTAATCAATTAAATAAACCAATAAAACACTTTAGAATAGTTGTGTATTATGTGATAAAGTACATCTCCCTAACCATAGGCACTGAGAGGTTCTTTAGCTTAGTTCTTCAGTATGCTCCCAAGACTTACATCTACAGGTTAGGTAGTGCCTATCCAAGATACTTTAAGTTATGCCACCAGCAATATGGGAAATAGCTTCTCCACAAATGCATCATACCTGAGCTAATTGGTAGACCAGTCATCTCACTGGGTGTATCTGCTTGCTATGAGTACCAAGAAAAATGTACTTGTACTGGACTGGTAGAGGGCAGAATTTACCCAAACTCCCTGAAGTTTCCTCCAGATACTTCCAAATTATCTTAGTGTTGTTGATCCCTTCCTCTGCATTCTGTTTTTGAATTTCATGGATAAGCGTTTTCCTTCCATTCTAAAGAGCTGAAGCTGCAGAATGGGGCCTCACTTGGGCAGCCAATCTCCTCCAGGGCCACTCTCAGAACTAAGTTGGACAGGTACTCAGGCAGAAGGACTAAAGTGTGGGTCTTGTGCAAGAGTTCCTGGCAGGGATCTGGAATCTGGGAGAGGGATCTGTGCTGTCACATTAGGTAGAGGTCCAAGCTCTGTGAAAAATAGTTGGAAGCTTAGGGCCCCTTTCTGGGTGTTTCTTGGAAAGGCATCCACCAGGACACAAGCAAAGAAGTAACACAGCCCAGATGAGGGTGCTGGAAAGAAGCAGTGCTCAGTTTGGAACATGGATGAAGGTGCAGGGTACTTTCTCTGAGGGTGATTCAAGGACTAAGAAGCAACAAGATCATCCAGAAAGTGTCTTACCCCTTTCAGACACATCTCATCCCCACCCCTAGAGGTTGTGGGAGATCCTTACTGTTTTGAGGAAGAAATAAGACAGAGAAATGAGACTTTCCAAGTTTCTTTTTTATTATGGTACCTTCATGAGCCAGATGTTTTTTGATCTTACCTTCTCTCTACCCTAGCCAGAATGATGAGGAAACCAGAAAGTTGATGGCTTCAAAGAACAGTGAACGATACAGCAGTCATAAATATTTATCTATCTCCTCCTGAACCAGGTTTGTCCACTTCACCTTTGCACCATGTTAACAAATAGAACTTTTCCCTACTTTTCCTGCCTCATATCTCTGTTAACCTAAGGATTTACCCTAGATCTAAACTTGAAGCAAAGAAAAGTTCCTCTATATCTTTTGGAAGGAAGAAGGGGGAAGTCAGGAAGGCTCATTATCTCTGATAGGGGATCCCAAAACAGCTCATCTTGTTTAAAGGATAAGTTAGGTAGTGGTCTGGGGGAACTGGACAGATTGGCAAGCCAGATCATATTAAAGAGACTTTTATTTTTTAACATTTGTAATTCCAATGCAAAAACCAAAAACAGCAATGCTTTATGGGTATATGTGATAGTAGCTGAAAGGGAAAGTTTAGGGTCATGTATGTGACTAGAAGGAAAGCTAGAGGATATATATATATATATTTTAACCTTTTTTTTTTTTGCTTGGTCAGGCACTGGGAATCACATCTGGGTCTCTGGCATGGCAGGCGAGAACTCTGCCTGCTGAGTCACCGTGGCCCACAAAACTAGAGGATAAAACATGAAACTGTAAAATGTTGTGAACCCTCTTGTAGACCATGAGTGTGATTAATAATACAAATACAGAATGTTCTTCCATGATTAGAACAAATGTACAATCCTGTTACCAAAAGGTATTACTAATAGATAATATATGGGTAAAAATACACCTAAAGTGAACTATGGACTGTAGTGAATAGTAATTGAATCTCTTGTGTACCCTAGAAAAGCTGACTCAATATTGCTGGGTGGGAACTTTTTGATTAAGTTGTTTCCATGGAGATGTGACCCACCCAGTTGTGGGTGGGACCTTTTGATTAAGCAGTTTCCATGAAGATGAGTCTCTACCCATTCAAGTTGGGATTGCTCACTAGAGTCCTTTAAGAGGGAACCATTTTAGAAAAAGCTTCGGAGCTGACACAGACAAAGAGACCTTCGGGGATGCAGAAAAAAAATGCCCCTGAGGAAGCCTTATGAAATGAGTAGCCATGAGAGAAAGCTAGTAGATGCCCCCACATGCCCAACCAGATGACAGAGGTGTTCTGGATCCATTGGCCTTTCTTGAGTTAAGGTTCCTTTTTTGGATACCTTAGTTTGGACATTTTTATAGGCTTAGAACTGTAAAATTGCAACTTAAAAATTCCCTTTTCAAACTCCATTCCATTTCTGGTATATTGTATTCTGGTAGATTTATCAAACCAAAACTGTAATATATTAACATTCTTCCAATAAATGAAAAAAGAAAAACCACATTATATGAAGTGAAAGATGCCAGACACAAAGTACTACATATTGTCTGATGCCATTTATATAAATTGTAAATATAAATAAATTTATATATAGGAAAAAAGTGTTTGTTCTGACAGAAATAGATTGGTGGTTATGTAGGGCTAGAGAAGGACAGAGGGATTGAGAAATGACTGCTAAGAGGTATGGGGTTTTTCTTTTTGGAGTAATGAAAATGTTCTATAATTGATTGTAGTGATGAATGCACAACTCTTTTAATATACTAAAAGCCATTTAATATACGCTTTGGATGGATTGTATGGTATGTGAACATAGAGCCATAAAAATGGTTTAAAAAAAAAAAAGCAAGGGCACATCAATAACCTGTTTTAAAAAAGAAAAGGAAAGAAAATAAACCAAACCTTATAGCCCTTTCTATTCAATCTCTATATCTTACCTCACCTCAGATAACTATCATGCTAAATCTCATGCTCATCATTTCTTTACTCTACTCTATATATGGGTTTCTTGTATTTGCACGTATTACAAAAACATGGGTGTGCATGCGCATGCTCACATATGTATGTTTGGAAATGAACCATCTGGCTTTAGAGTATTCGCTTTGTATTCTTTTACTTTTTTGCTAATTTCTTTTCTTCCTCCCACCCCTTAACAATGGTATCTGCGAATACTAATTGACTTCCTATTTTCCTCTCTAGAGATTGTTTTTGTCATACTTGATCCTCTTAGGATTCAAACTCCAAAACTTCTCTGTTTTAATAATGTCAGCAGATAGATTTCTAATTTCTCCTCAACTCTAATGACATCACCTTCATTGCTTATAGTTTATGTCTGCTTGGACATGGTCCTTTGAATCCACAATTTTAAAAGTTACTAAAAATATGCTATGAAGAAATCAAAATTTGTTAAGTAAAGACAAATATCAGAGATAATATTTAAATTAGAGGAAGAACTTTAAGGAGAAGAGCTACCATGGTTTATAGAACTCTGGATTTTACATTGGGGAGAACTGAATTTCTACCTTATTTAAGCTACAATTTTTTGAGCACTTTCTGTTACTTGCAGCTGAACCTAATTGTTACTAAAACAATTAAGATAATGGTTTCTAGGGGGCATAAAATAATAAATAATGGTTAACATTAACAACAACAACAAAATTCTTGGAGGAACAATACCAGGCTACATTTTTCTCTAAAATCCTTTTAAGGTTTGACTTCAGACAAAATATTAAGGCTGGGCTGCATTAAGCAGCGTATCTGTAATGTTCTATTTGTGTAACGTGTGTTACTAGTTACTAGACTGTGGGAACAAATGGACTGACATGACAGCAAAAGCAGATTTCACTTATGTTTCCTACCCACACCTTGCTAAGGCAAGAACTCAGAGCTCTCTATAGGGTTGGTTATTCCTTCACCCTGCCCCCAGCAAGTATTTCTAAGAATTCCTAGGGTTGTTTCCCAAGTGTTTATGCTTTTCCTTCCTACTGCATTACTGAGTACCCAGTTTGAACCACCAATTTTGTGGGACCTGCTGGGTATTGCAAAATCTGCTGGGAACTTGCCAATATTTACAAACATCCATTGGGCACCATCGTCTGTTGGACACCCACAATTTTCCACTATACATCTACTGCATTTAGCCACGTCTGCTGGGCATCATTACTTCCTGTCCCTATTGAGTCACTGAAGCCTCTTTAATTGTCAAAGCAATGAAGTTTTCTGCTTAAAAGTAGAGGACAGGTGGTGTGATGGTGGCTCAGTGGCAGAATTCTCACCTGCCCTGATGGTGGCTCAGTGGCAGAATTCTCACCTGCCCTGCTGGAGACCCGGGTTGATTCCTGGTGCCTGCCTATGGAAAAAAAAAAAATTAGGGAACAATGCTCCTATCCCCTTAGGTTAAATTCTATTAAAGGAGCCCATGGTGGTTTGAAGTTGTATGTACCCTAGAAAAACACGTTCTTAAACTTAATCTATTTCTGTGGGTGTGCATCCATTGTAAGTAAGACTTTTTGATGAAGTTATGTCAGTTAAGGTGTGGCCCACCTCTATCAGGATGGTTCTTAATCCTATTACTGGAGACCATTATAAGGGGAATGCAATTCAAATAGATACATAAAGAAAGCCAGGGCGCGCAAGAGTTGAAGGTGAATAGGACCCAGAAGAAAAGGGAGAGGCCAAGAGAGGCCACCATTTGCATTGCCATGTAACAGAGGAGCTAAGGACAAAGGATCCCCAGCAGCCAGCCCCAGAATGCTAACCTTTAGGAAGAAAGCATTGCCTTGATAACTACTTGATTCAGACTTTCTCTTAGCCTCAAAACTGTGAGCTAATAAATTCCCATAGCCAAAAAAAAATCAGAAATAAAATACATTCACCAGCTGGACAGTAACTCCAAAATCTAAGAATTAGGCTTCATCTGTGGTGTGGAGTAACTTCATTCCAACCATTAGGGGAGGAAGGCCTCTGGTGCTAACCTCATGTGCAATGCAAAGAGCATAGAGCCACTTCTCTGACATTTGTAACCTGAATCTAATAAGAGGAAATACCAGACAACCCCAAACTGTACCAGTCAGAACAAAATAAAACAAATGCATCTGGTACAAATTCTCACATATCATGTGTCGTAAAGTTTCCTTTCTGGTGCTGTGACCTTCTTCTGGAAGACAGCTAAAAGGACAGGCCAATGAGAAGGTCCAAGGACCTTCTGTCTATTTCATGCATGTCTTTCCATCCCAGGTGGGGGCTGTTTCGGTTTGCTAAAGCTGAAGAAATGCAATTTAAGAGAAATGGATTGCCATTAACAATGGGGATTTTTTATTTTTTGTTTTTTGGGTCAAGGGAGCTTTATTGTGAGGCTATGTGCAGGCAGGCTAAAGCATAAGATGGTGACAGCCCTGAGCAGAGGTAGGGGTACGGGTTATATAGGATGGTTAGCAGGAAATAGGGAAAGGGAGGTAGTGGATTTTTATTGTCTAGTTTGGACGTGGAAAATTGGCACATTCTCATCAGGATTGGTTTGTTTCAACACAGAAGGTTAAGTGGGGACTTGGTAGCTTTTCATCGGTGAAGTTTAAAATTTAAACACTGCTGTAGTCACGCAGGGTTGCAACTGCCAGAGGGTAGATGTTGGGTAAGGGGAGTTATCACAAGATTGCAGCTGCTGGAGGGCAAGAGGGGTCATGTGACTGTTGCGTGGGCTGGGGTGTGCTCTGTGGGTTTCCTGGAAATCATGGGTGGGGAAAGCTTCTTGGAATATTTGCTGGGGGTTGTCACATCATGGGAAAGGGGTTCAGCCTAACATCCCAGACTTTTCCTTTTAATTTTCTGGGATGCTGAAGGGCAAAGGTTTGTCTTCTGTATCTGCTTCCAGCTGGTGGACAGCATAAAGCTCTCCTTCCATTTCATCACAGGGCAGTGGCTGGTACCGGTGTTTTTGTCTGAGGAGTAGCATGTCACCAATGTCCTGATTTGTCATTGCTCAGGCAGTTCCCAAGATGATCCACTAGTGTTGGTGCTGAAGTCAGGCAGGTGGGTTCTGTTCACTCCTACAGAGGTTTTGTCTCTGTTCCCAGTCCCAGGTTTTGGCACCAAAATGATAGTTTTTCAACAGGGAGGGGGGAGAAGAGACCAAAACTTGATCAGAGGAGCTTTACTGCAAGGCTATGTGAAAGTGGGCTAAGGCCTAAAATGGCAACATCCCAGAGCAGGGGAAGGGATACCGGTTATATAGGATGGTTGGCTGGAACAATGGGGAGTTATTAAATTTATAGTTCTTAGGCCATGAAAATGTCCAACTCAAGGCATCAACAGGAGGATACCTGGACTCTGAAAACAAGTTGCTGGCATCCAGGACACCTCTGTCACATGGGAAGGCACATGGCTGGCATCTGTTGGTCCTTCTCTCCTGGGTGTCATTGCTTCAGCTCCTGGTTTTTCTGTTGTGCCTTTTCCTCTCAGTTTCTCAGGGGCTTCTTCAGTGAGCGTCTCTTAACTAAATCTCTTTCCTTCTATAGGTGTTTTATCCTTCTATAAAGGCTCCAGCAAAAGAATCAAGACCCACTCTGAGTGAGGCAGGTCACATCTCAATTGAAATAATCTAAGCAAAAGGTCCCATCAGCTGTGTGTCAGTTCAGCTGATCTGACCCACAGGAATAGATTAAAATAACATGGACTTTTCTGGGATGCATAATAGCTTCAAATCACCACAGGGCCCTAAGAAGCAAAACAAAAGTGAAAGAAAGAAGAGGAGTAAGTGTCCAGGGACACACTGCCAAAACTGGGAAAAGCAAGAATTAGGTGAAAAGGAATCCAACATTGCCTGAACTTCCTGAAACCAAAATCCCTGAGGAATCCCTAGTAATTTATAGCTTCTGAGCAACAACATAACAAAGGGTAAAATATTTAACCCTTTTCCCCTAGATCAACCAAAAAGCAAGAACTTGACAACTGTACTTAATGAGGTTATCACACCTATCCTTACTCTTAAGAAATACACATGGAAGTATTAAGTGTTCAAGGAGCATGATGTATGCAACTTACTCTCAAATATTTAGAATATAGATACCGATAGAAAGATTACATAGATAGATGATAGATATACAGGCAGATAGATAGATAGATAGAAAGATATACCAAATGTGAAAAAATGTTAAAAGCTGGCAGATCTTGGCATCAGGTTAGGTAGTGTATTGGTATTCTCTATTAGTTTTGAATTGTTTTCATAACTATCCCCTAAGTTTGAAATTATTTCAAAATAAGAAGTAAAAAAAAAAAAGACAGTGCAAGGAAAATCATTAGAATATCGTTTAGAATAGTAGTTTTCAACTAAGGAACTAAGCACACTGTTGCCCCCCAAAAGACAATTGATAATGTCCAAAGACATTTTTAGTTGACACAAATGGGGAGAAGGATTGCAATTGGCATCTAAGGTAGAGTCCAGAGATGCTACTAGACAACCTACCAGTGTACAGGAAGCTCTTCAGCTTCTTAGTAGCTGTTGCAATGGAAACAACTTTGCCACATGTAATACCTGAGTGGTGGAATCTAAAGGAGTCAATGACTTTTCTGGAGTCTCAATCCATGCCCCCCAAGAGTTCTTCCTTAGTCATCTGGAAAGCCTGTAGCTGGATCAGGCAGAAAAGAATCACAGAAGCATATAAAAGATTATGCAATATCATTCTTAGTCTAAGAAAAAAAATCATTTCAAACTAGTTTCAAACCAGTAAAAGTGACTAATAATAGCTACTACTAATAGTAATAGTAATCAAATAATAATAATAATAGCTAACTCTAGCCTCTTCTCATCAAGCTTACCTAGATTGTTGATCCCTCCCCAAACCCACTCGTCTCCCCGCAGTGCAGGCTTCAGACTCAGCCTCTGCCAAAGACAGTCTCCTCTCTCTGCGCAACTCCTACATCCAAATCCCACTCTTGCCCTCTTTTTTTTAAAACACCTTTATTGAGGTATAAATACCATACAACAAAATGCACATATTTAAAATATACAATTTGAAGAATTTTGACAGATGTACACACCCACGAAACCATTACCAAAATAGAGATAGTGAACAAATACATCCACCAATCACAAAAATTTCCTAGTTTCCCTTTGTAATCCCTCACTTCCCTTCCCTATCCCATCCCCCCCAAAAAACCACTGGTCTGCTTTTTGTCACTATAGATTGATTTTGATTTTTTGCATATTTTATAAATGGAATCACACAGTATGTATTCCTTTTTTTTCATTATACTAAGTGGAAGCAGCCACTGACGCTTTATTTTGTCTCATATCTCTTTTCCCCCTTTTGGTCAAGAAGGTTTTCTCAATTCCTTGATGCTGGGTCCGACTCATCCTGGAATTTCTGTCCCACCTTGCCAGGGAGGTTTACCCCCTGGGAGTCATGGCCCATGTAGAGGGGGAGGGCAGTGAGTTCACCTGTCAAGTTGTTGGGTTAAAGAGAGAGAGGTCACATTTGAAGAACCTCATTCCTTTTTATGGCTGAATAATAACCCATTGTATGTACCACATTTTGATTATATATTCATCTATTGACAGACACTGGGGTTGCTCCCATTTTTGGCAATTGTGAATAAAGTAATTATGAACATCGATGTGCAAATATCTGTTCAAGTCCCTGCTTTCAATTCTCTTGGGGATTTACCTAAATGTGGAATTTCTGGGTCATGTGGTAATTCTATGTTTAACATTTTGAGGAACAATCAAACTGTTTTCTACACTGTCTTGTTTCATAATTGACAATTGATTTTGGTTGCAATGTCTTCAGCTTTTTTTTTTTTCATTAATTAACGGAAAAAAAAGAAATTAACCCAACATTTAGAAATCATACCATTCTACATATGCAATCAGTAATTCTTTTTTTTTTATTTATTTTTATATTTTTTTCATCTTTTTTTTTAAATTAATTAACGGAAAAAAGAAATTAACCCAACATTTAGAAATCATATCATTCTACATATGCAATCAGTAATTCTTTTTTTTTTTTTTTTTTTTTTTTTTTTAAAGGAAAGACAGAGAGAAGGAAGGAAGGAAGGAAGAAAGGGAAACATCTTTAAACATTTTCTTGTTTTATTGTATTTTGTTTCTTTGTTTTTGTTACATGGGCTGGGGCCGGGAATCGAACCGAGGTCCTCCGGCATAGCAGGCAAGCACTTTGCCCGCTGAGCCACCGCGGCCCGCCCGCAATCAGTAATTCTTAACATCATCACATAGATGCATGATCATCGTTTCTTAGTACATTTGCATCGGTTTAGAAGAACTAGCAACACAACCGAAAAAGATATAGAATGTTAATATAGAGAAAAAAAAATAAAAGTAATAATAGTAAGAACAAAACAAAACAAAACAAAACAAAACAAAAACCTATAGCTCGGATGCAGCTTCATTCAGTGTTTTAACATGATTACTTTACAATTAGGTATTATTGTGCTGTCCATTTTTGAGTTTTTGTATCTAGTCCTGTTGCACAGTCTGTATCCCTTCAGCTCCAATTACCCATCATCTTACCCTGTTTCTAACTCCTGCTGGACTCTGTTACCAATGACATATTCCAAGTTTATTCTCGAATGTCGGTTCACATCATTGGGACCATACAGTATTTGTCTTTTAGTTTTTGGCTAGACTCACTCAGCATGATGTTCTCTAGGTCCATCCATGTTATTACATGCTTCATAAGTTTATCCTGCCTTAAAGCTGCATAATATTCCATCGTATGTATATACCACAGTTTGTTTAGCCACTCGTCTGTTGATGGACATTTTGGCTGTTTCCATCTCTTTGCCATTGTAAATAACGCTGCTATAAACATTGGTGTGCAAATGTCTGTTTGAGTTTTTGCCCTTAATTTCTTTGAGTAGATTCCCAGCAATGGTATTGCTGGGTCGTATGGCAATTCTATATTCAGCTTTTTGAGGAACCGCCAAACTGCCTTCCACAGTGGTTGCACCATTTGACATTCCCACCAACAGTGGATAAGTGTGCCTCTTTCACCGCATCCTCTCCAGCACTTGTCATTTTCTGTTTTGTTGATAATGGTCATTCTGGTGGGTGTGAGATGATATCTCATTGTGGTTTTGATTTGCATTTCTCTAATGGCCAGGGACATTGAGCATCTCTTCATGTGCCTTTTGGCCATTTGTATTTCCTCTTCTGATAGGTGTCTGTTCAAGTCTTTTTCCCATTTTGTAATTGGGTTGGCTGTCTTTTTGTTGTTGAGTTGGACAATCTCTTTATAAATTCTGGATACTAGACCTTTATCTGATATGTCGTTTCCAAATATTATCTCCCATTGTGAAGGCTGTCTTTCTACTTTCTTGATGAAGTTCTTTGATGCACAAAAGTGTTTAACTTTGAGGAGCTCCCATTTATTTATTTCCTTCTTCAGTGCTCTTGCTTTAGGTTTAAGGTCCATAAAACCGCCTCCAATTGTAAGATTCATAAGATATCTCCCTACATTTTCCTATAACTGTTTTATGGTCTTAGAACTAATGTTTAGATCTTTGATCCATTTTGAGTTAACTTTTGTATAGGGTGTGAGAGATGGGTCTTCTTTCATTCTTTTGCATATGGATATCCAGTTCTCTAGGCACCATTTATTGAAGAGACTGTTCTGTCCCAGGTGAGTGTCTTCAGCTTTTTAAGGAACTGTTCACACTAATAGCCTTAACAAGTCTATGTTCTCTGGACACTTTTTTTGGATGCTGCAAACAAGTACAACTTAATTAACTCATTATTGGAAATAGCTTTCCTTGCTTGACTAAGAATGAGCCAGTTGGAAACTTTTATTGCAGCCTCATTTTCATACTTTATTTTTGTGAAGAAATTCTGTTGTGATGAGATTTCCTTATTGCTCTGATTGTTGTTTTCCTGTGAATATTGTGATGAGTGCTTAGTCTGGTAATGTTGACAGATAGTGTATTCTTTTAGCACAGGTATAATATCAGTGCTGTACTATAATCCATCCTCCATCATGCCTAAAAGTATGACATTTGACACCCAAACACTTATCTTCCCTTCTTGTTTTGACATGCTGGGTATGTATTGGTAATAAGAAATGTGTCACAGTATAGTGATATGCATGATACTTGAAATTCTGTCCGGTTATAACCACCTTACTCTTATTTTAATATATGATGAATGTGTTAGTTTGCAAAGTGCTGGAATGCAATACACCAGAACTGGAACAGCTTTTAAAAAGGGGGATTTAGTAAGTTACAAGCTGTTCCGGGTCAAGATGGCGGCTTAACAACGTGCGTGTTTTAGTTCGTCCTCCAGAACAACTACTAAATAACCAGAAACAGTACAGAACAGCTCCTGGGGCCATGTCAGTGACCAGACACACAGCGTACCCAAGTCTGGACCATCTGGACTGGCTGCGAGCACCCCCCAGAACCATGAGTTCCCAAAGCTGCTGCGGCCAGCACTCCTCCCCCACAAGCCACTTCCCAGAGGGGAAAGGAAAGGACTTTACCAGCAGCAGGGACTGGGCACAATCAAATGCCAATTGTGGAACTAATTAACAAATTCTGACTACAAAAAATAGGCCCCCAGCTTAGGTGAACCTGATCAAAGCAGAGGTTGCTCATTTTTGCCCAGCGCCAAGGGGTCAGGACTGACAGAAAAAGGGGAGAAAAAAAAAGAAGGAAACAGAAGTTTTTGTGGCTGTGTATCTACAAAGGCATGACTGCCTCTGGATACAGCAGGCAGAACTTTTCAGGCTGCAACTTCCCTAGGCATAGGCAGAAGTGAGCTCTTTTGGGGGCTTGTCTGGAGCCTGTGCCTTCCCCAGGGGAGGGGTGAAGCCCAACTCAGGTGGACTCCCACCATCAAGGAATCCAGACACCAGGGCTTGATAATTTGAAGCCATTAAAACCAGCCTACAACCTCTCCTCTGTCTCCACCATGCCCCCAGCAGGGAGAGTCTGCCAAAGTTAAAGATACTGCATCATCTTATGCTGGTGGGACCTGCAGTCAGACAAGCACCACACACAGGGCAGGATAAGAAAAACAGAGTCCAGAGACTTCACAGCAAAGTCTTTCAACCTGCTGGGTCTCACCCTCAGGGAAAACCGACATAGGTGACTCTTTCCTCCTGATAGGAGGTCAGTTTGGTCTGGGAAAATCTGGCTGGGGTCTATAATATCTAAGTAGACCCTCCTAAGTGTGTGTGGGGGTGTAAGGCACCACAATGGCAGGGCAAGAAACAAGAACACAAGAACTGAAAAATTCTCCTCTGTTAAACAAAACTTAAGCTAAAGGTCCAGATAAAGCTGAATGGAATGTCAAAGAACAGATAGACAACGAATTCATCCAGCAAGAAAACCCTAGATAAAAGAAGTGAAAGCAACCTCCAGAATAAACTAATTAAGGTAATTAAATGCCTACATGCCAGCAAAAAATAACAAATCACACTAGGAAAATTGAAGATATGGCCCAGTCAAAGGAACATACCAACAATTCAAATGACATACAGGAGCTGAAACAACTAATTCAGAATGTACGAACAGACATGGAAAACCTCATCAAAAACCAAATCAATGAATTGAGGGAGGATATAAAGAAGACAAGGAAAGAACAAAAAGAAGAAACTGAAAGTCTGAAAAAACAAATCACAGAACTAATGGGAATGAAAGACACAGTAGAAGAGATGAAAAAAACAATGGAAACCTACAATGGTAGATTTCGAGAGACAGAACACAGGATTTCCAAACTGGAGGACGGAACATCTGAAATCCAACAAGAAACAGAAATTATAGGGAAAAAAATGGAAAAATATGAGCAGGGACTCAGGGAATTGAAAGACAATATGAAGTGCATGAATATATGTGTTGTGGGTGTCCCAGAAGGAGAAGAGAAGGGAAAAGGAGGAGAAAAACTAATGGAGGAAATTATCACTGAAAATTTCCCAACTCTTATGAAAGACTTAAAATTACAGATCCAAGAAGTGCAGCGTACCCCAAAGAGAATAGATCCAAATAGACATACTCCAAGGCTTTTAATAATCAAAATGTCAGAGGTCAAAGAGAAAGAAAGGATCTTGAAAGCAGCAAGAGAAAAGCAATCCATCACATACAAGGGAAGCCCAATAAGACTATGCACAGATCTCTCAGCAGAAACCATGGAGGCGAGTAGACAGTGGGATAATATATTTGAATTATTAAAAGAGAAAAACTGCCAACCAAGAATTCTATATCCAGCAAAACTGTCCTTCAAAAATGAGGGAGAAATTAAAACATTTTCAGACAAAAAAAATCACTGAGAGAATTTGTGACCAAGAAACCAGCTCTGCAAGAAATACTAAAGGGAACACTAGAGACAGATATGAAGACAGAAGAGAGAGGAGTGGAGAAGAGTGTAGAAAGGAAGACTATGAGTAGAGGTAAAAAGAAGGAAAATTAGATATGACATATAAAATCCAGAAGGCTAAATAGTAGAAGAAAGTACTGCCCATTCAGTAATAACACTGAATGTTAATGGATTAAACTCCCCAATCAAAAGACATAGTCTGGCAGAATGGATTAAAAAACAGGACCCATCTATATGCTGTCTCTACTCAAAGGACACGAGGCCAAGGACACAAATGGACATTTACACACCAATGTTTATAGCAGCATGATTAACAATTACCAAGAGATGGAAACAGCCAAAATGTCCATCAACAGAGAGTTGACTAAACAAACTGTGACATTTACATAAGATGGAATATTATGCAGCTGTAAGACAGAATAAAGTTATGAAGTATGTAACAACATGAATGGACCTTAAGGACATTATGCTGAGTGTGATTAGCCAGAAACAAAAGGACAAATACTGTACGGTCTCACTGATATGAACTGACATTAGTGAATAAGCTTGGAATATTTCCTTGGCAACAGAGACCATCAGGAGATAGAAATAGGGTGAGATATTGGGTAATTGGAGCTGAAGGGATACAGATTGTGCAACAGGACTGAATATAAAAACTCAGAAATGGACAGCACAATACTACCTAACTGTAATGTAATTATGTTAAAACACTGAATGAAGCTGCATATGAGAATGATAGAGGGAGGAGGGCTGGGGACATAAATGAAATCAGAAAGAAAGTTAGATGGTAAAGATCGAGATGGTATAATCTAGGAATGCCTAGAGTGTATAATAATAGTGAAATGTACAATGTACAAATTTTAAAAATGTTTTTGCATGAGGAAGAACAAAGGAATGTCATTATTGCAGGGTGCTGAAAATAGATGATAATTAATACTTTAAAATGTCACCTTATGTGTGAGACTAAAGCAAAAAATGTTTATTTGTTACAAAATTTATATTTTGACTAGAGCATTTCCTAATATAACTCATGTAGATAGTTGGATTGAATGTCATAAATACTTGAAATCTCAGGTAGGACATGAGATTTTGTTGGTTTGTCCAGAGTGATGCCCCGATGAATCCCAGAGTGATTTGATCAGTGACTGGAAAAGTATTTGCAAGTCCCCTTCAGGGAATGGTGAGAGCGGGGAGAAATTCTACTTCCCCTAGTTGAATTCTTGATATTCTCACAAGCAGTGTGGACAATCAAAGCTATAGGCTGAGCCCCCAGGCTTGGGGTTTGTTCATATGAAACTTAACCCTACAAAGGATAGGTCAAGTCTACTTAAAATTTAGGCCTAAGAGTCACCCCCAAGAGAGCCTCTTTTGTTGCTCAGATGTGGCCTCTCTTTCCAGCCAACATGACGAGCAGTCTCACCACCCTCCCCCTCTCTGCGTGGGACATGACTCCCAGGGTTGTGGACCTTCCTGGCAACGTGGGACAGAGATCCTGGAATGAGCTGAGACTCAGCATCAAGGGACTGAGAAAAACCCTAGAATGAGCTGAGAATTAACATCAAGGGATTGAGAGAACCTTCTCGACCAAAGGGGGAAGTGTGAAATGAGACTAAGTGTCAATGGCTGAGAGATTCCAAACAGAGTTGAGAGGTTATCCTGGAGGTTATTCTTATGCATTAAGAAGATATCACCTTGTTGTTCAAGATGTAGCAGAGAGGCTGGAGGGAACTGCATGAAAATGTAGAGCTGTGTTCCAGTAGCCATGTTTCTTGATGATGATTGAACAATGATACAGCTTTCACAATGTGACTCTGTGAATGTGAAAACCTTGTGTCTGATGCTCCTTTTAGCTACTATATCAACAGAAGAGTAGAACATATGGAATAAAAATAAGTAATAGGGGGAACAAATGTTAAAATAAATTTAGTTTGAAATGCTAGTGGTAAATGAAAGCTAGGGGTAGGGGGTATGGTATGTATAATCTTTTTTTTTTCTCTGTTATCATTTTATTTCTTTTTCTGTTGTCTTTTTATTTCTTTTTCTAAATCGATGCAAATGTTCTAAGAAATGATGAATATGCAACTATGTGATGATATTAAGAATTACTGATTGTATATGTAGAGTGGAATGATATCTTAATGTTTTGTTTGTTAATTTTTTTTAGTTAAAAAAAGTTACAAGCTTATAGTTCTAAGCCTCTAAAATTGTCCAAACTAAGGTATCCAGGGAAATATACCTTAATTCAAGAAAGACAGATGGGTCTGGTACAGCTCTTCAGCTGGAAAGTCACGTGGTTGGAATCTGCTGGTCCCTTTCTCCTGGGCCCCAATGCTTTCAGCCTCTGTTCTTGTGGTGGCTTCTCACTCTGCTACCCCAGAGCTGGCTTTCATCTCTTGGCTTTCCTCGACTCCCTCCAGGTTCTGTCTTGCTTAACATCTCATAACAACGTCCACTGGGCTCCAAGCATCTTCAAACACCTGTATCTCGGCAATCTCTGTCAGCTCTGAGGTTTCTGTTAGCTGTCTCTCTGTTGGCTCTGCTGTTTCTGTCATTTCTGACTCTCTCCAAAATGTTTTCTTTTTAAAGGATTCCAGTAATCATGATCCATCTGGAATGGGTGGAGTCACATCTCCATGTAATCAAAAGGTCACATCCACAATTGGGCATGTCACTTAACTGTGGAGATAACCTAATCAAAAGTTACAGCCCTATAGCATTGAATCAGGATTAAAAGAAACAGCTACCTCCACAGGATTGAGTCCGGACTAAAAATGATTTTTCTGGGGTACAATATTTATATAAATTATATTTCTCACTTAAACTCAACTTGTCATAGTTTGTTATTAATATGCAAACACAACAAACTTTTGAAACATCATATTTACTAAAATTCTGGCAAGAGCTTTATGTAACAAGACACTGCATACTTGTTTGTGGTAAATCTCAGTTTCAATATGTAGCTTTTGAAGAAAAATATCAAAATTTGCTTTTTAAAAACATGTTTATTTGGTACAAAATTTATAATTTGACTGGTGCATTTCCTAATATAACTTATGTGGACAGGTTAATTGAACACCATAAGTACACGGAAACTTGAGTAGGGCATGAGATTGTGTAGGTTCATCCAGAGTGATGCCCCAATAAATCCCAGAGTGTTTTGAATGGTGAATAAAAACGCACTTGCTGAGTCCCCTTGGGGGAATGACGAGGAAGGGGGAAAATCCAACTTCCCCATGTGGAGAATTCCTGGTATTCTCACAGGCAATGCAGACAACCAAAGCAATAGGCTGAGCCTTCAATCTTGGTGTTTGTTCTTATGAAACTTATCCCCACAAAGGATAGGCTAAGCCTACTTAAAATTAGGCCTAAGAGTCACCCCCAAGAGAACCTCTTTTGTTGCTCAGATCTGGCCTCTATCTCTCAGCCAACACAACAAGCAAACTCACCACCCTCCCCCTATCTATGTGGGACATGACTCCAGGGGTGTGGACCTTCCTGGCAACGTGGGACAGAAATCCTAGAATGAGCTGGGACTCAGCATCAAGGCATTGAGAAAAACTTCTCGACCAAAAGGGAAAGAGAGAAATGATACAAAATAAAATGTCAATGT
This sequence comes from Tamandua tetradactyla, assembly GCF_023851605.1. Classification (NCBI taxonomy): domain Eukaryota; kingdom Metazoa; phylum Chordata; class Mammalia; order Pilosa; family Myrmecophagidae; genus Tamandua; species Tamandua tetradactyla. The sequence goes on from NC_135333.1 coordinate 123,434,734, forward strand.
CTGAGAGATTTCAAACAGAGTCGAGAGGTTATCCTGGAGGTTATTCTTACGCATTAAGTAGATATCACCTTGTTATCCAAGATGTAATGGAGAGGCTGGAGGGAACTGCCTGAAAATGTAGAGCTGTGTTCCAGTAGTCATGTTTCTTCAAGAAGATTATATAATGATATAGCTTTCACAGTGTGACTATGTGATTGTGAAAACCTTGTGTCTGATGCTCCTTTTATCTACAGTTATGGACATATGAGTAAAACATATGGATTAGAAATAAATAAATAATAGGGGGAACAAATGTTAAAATAAATTTAGTAGATTGAAATGCTAGTGATCAATGAAAGGGAGTGATAAGGGGTATAGAAAAAAAATAGGGGAAACAAAGGCTAAAATATATTGGGTAAAGGGAAATACTAGTAATCAATGAGAGGGAGGGGTAAGAGGTGTGGTATGTATGAGTTTTTTTCTTTTTATTTCTTTTTCTGAATTGATGCAAATGTTATAAGAAATGATCATGATGACGAATATACAACTATGTGATGATATTGTGATTTATTGCTTATATATCAAGAATGGAATGATCATATGTTAAGAATGTTCATGTTTGTATGTTATTATGTTTAAAAAAAAATAAAAAAGTACCAGTGTTTATTTGAACTGATTCCTCTCCAAAGCCAAAGTGTAGTTAAAATTAATTCACAAGACATAACACATTGTAATGCTAAAAAATATCCAGAATTATTGAAGCAGAAGTAAATTCCAGAGGTTTTGGGGCTTTCTCATGAGGCACAAGGCCATTTCTTTGGTTCATTCAGGGCAGCATATGACAAGAGTCTAAGGATGTCACTAAACTCAATAAAGGGCGAGGTTGCTGGTATCCAGCTCTGATCTCCTCAGGAAGTATGGCTGCTGCATCCACAAAAATAGGATGTGTGAGGATCAAAGGCATGCTATTCTGCTAGCTAAAGAGATAGCAAACCCCCTCCCCCAACCTAAAAGTTCCTTCCCCAGGTAAATAAAAAGTATACAGAGAGAAAAATTAAAATGCACTTATCTACAGAGTCAGGATTTTGGAATATCAATGTAATCTCTACCTCGAAAATGCTAACTAAAATTGTCTGGATATTTCTGATAACAGCTTAAACATGTATTCAGATTCAATTTCTGTTGAATTATAATTAGGTAATTATAGTAAAAAATATCTTTATCCCTAAATATCTGAGCCACTATCATGATTTCAGTGTATTATCTCCCAGAGCCATTAAGCACTGAAGGAGGAAAAAAAGATGTGCAAACAACAGGACAACAATTATGGCCCTTTCACACAGCGGCATGTGAGTGGCTATGAAAGACCAAGAATAATTCTAAAAACAAGAAAAATCATGCATTTTAGTAAATGTCATACTTTTCACAGCTGAAATTTCCTTAGACATTGTACTTTCTCTATAAGGAAATCCTGATTTTTCTTAATGTTATGGAGAATCAAGACTTTAACTAACAGCCTTCTTTTTCTTCTTCCTACTGTGTTTCTTGTGCTTCTTTTTCTTTTTTGTTTTCTCTATTGCTTTTTCTCATTCCTCACTGCTTTTCTTCTTTTTCGCTCAATGTAATCTGATTTTGACAAGAACTCAGATGATAAAGGTTTATCTTCAGGATACGTCTTTCTTTTTTTGCTGAGTCCTTTACTGTCCTTTTCTTTCTCAACTGAATCCTTTCACTTCTTTTTCTTTTTTCCAACTGTCCTTACTATCTGATTCAGTTGCACACATGGAACTTTCTGAAAACTTGTGTGAATCATTCAATTCTTTCTTCTTTTTCCTTGTTTCTTATTCTCATCCTCAGAATCTGAAGAACTGCTGGGAAAAGCAGAACTTGATGAAGAAAAAGATGAATACCTACCAGATTTCTCCTTTTCTTTTTTCCTACTCTGACTTTTTTTGGATGAATGCTCAATTTCCACTAAATAATTTCTCCCTGTGTTTTTTGAGGTTTTTTTTTCAAGTTCTCATCATTTTTTCTTCAAATTCAGCCAATGCCTTGAAACCTTTCATTTTCTTTTCTAGTTGCTCTTTTACTTCTTCCCAGGTGGGCCTTGGTTAATTCAAATAATCTTTGAATTGTTGGCCCGGAAGACTGAATTGGACCCCTTGATCTGGCCATTGCTATTGAGTTCATATAGGCCATTTGATTGTCCCACTTTCCCATGGTGCATGACGGCTGGCAGAGAACACAATCAGATGCCAAGGGAGAGTCTAGAGCTGGAAAGTAGCATATCTGAACTTGGTCAGTCTTTGCTGTCTCACTGCCATTCCTGACCACCCACTGCTGCATCCCTGTGCCATTTTCCATCACTCAAACACAGCAGGCCTTTTCATGCCACCAAGCTGTTGGTCATGCCAGTTCCTCAACTGGATGGCTGTCCAACCCCACTCCATTCTTCAAGAATTCTCAAACCTGCTGTTTTCTTTGAAGCAATCCCTCCCACCCTTTGAACTCCCAAAGTACAGTCATCACTTTGGTAGCTGATATTAAATCTTTAACTTGTTAAAACACCAATCTCATACTGTTATATCTTACTTTTTTCTTTCTCTCATTAGATCATGAGCAAAGATCATGTCTGATTTACCTTCAGATACCAAGGACACACTCTTTAATAATCCAATTAACACATACACCTGTTCTCGATGCCTCCTATATAGCATTCACTGTGCTAAGCATTGGGTATAATTTGGGAGAGTGATTACACAAAGACTGGGTACACATAGGTGAATAAGGCAATAATAAATAAAGATCCCAACACTTGTAGATCTTCACCAAGCACAAACAGAATCATGCTAGCAATCTGGTGGTTAGAGGCTGGTCTTTTCTCTTTGCTGCCATTATCAGCTTCCTTGCCTCTATAGGAGAGCAAGTGCTGGATGAGGAGCATGGAGCTCAAGCCCTGAGGGCCCTCCTGTTAGGCTGTAAAAGGAGAGCAGTTGCGGTGTCTGCAGGGGTTAGATAATAGCAGGAAGGCCTTTCTATTGAGTGTCAGCCATTTTGGTTCACAGGGCTAACGGGGTTATTTTCATGCCTCCTATTTCAGTAGAAGACCGAGCTGATGAAGAAGAGCAGCCAAGAACAACACCTAAGAGGTGACAATTGCTGTACATTGATGAAGAATAAGAGGAAGACGAGGGCAGGAGTAAGAGAAGGAAGTCTGACTGAGGACAACAGCCTTTGTCTTTGTCCGTCATCCTTCACCTTGGTCCTAGGGACAAACTCACCACCACTTTCCCTACTCTCTAACATAGCTACACATTTAACTTCTCTCCCCTATCATTAACAATGCACCAGAGTTGGGAACTCAAACCCTTTCAAAGAAAATTCAGTTTCACAGTGAGGATGACGATGATATCTACTGAAGAACCAGGACCCTAGGTGTAGAGGGAGGCCCAGTTATGGATGATCAGAAATGGGAAAGTCAGAAAGAATCCAAAATACCCCCTCGTTTCAGAGAAACAGTAGAGTACTGGGATTCTTCAGAGATTTAGGGCCCAGGAATTTCAGGTACCAGTGCTGGGTCCCTCTACATCCAGTTCTTCCCTCTCCCTATTTTAGGAGTGTGTCCCAGTAGCTCCCTTAAGACTTACTCCTCTTGTTCTAGAACCACTTTTTCTGATATTCCTGTGATTGTTAGGAACCCCTCCTGGGAACTGAGAAGAGTGAGTAAAATAGGAGCAGACATCTTCTAACCCTCTCATTCATCTGTTCCTTTTGGCTGTCTGCCAGAAGTGGGTCAGAGCACCCTGGAAGAAGTTTATGACACAATGATGTCTGGGAATTTGTACTAGTTTTTAGAGGCACCACATGATGGCTTTCCCTATTTTCCATAGATTGCAGTCACCCCTGGACACAAAATGAAGTCCAATTCCTACAGTTTTGATGTAGAAAGAGGTAGTGTCATGTGATGAATGTATTTTATTTGGTATTCCACTGAAATTAGAAAATTAAAAATTGAAAATTTCTCTTATTTGGTCTGACTTGGTACTATTTTCTCAGTAGGTACTATTCTCTTAGTCCTCTACCTGATATATCCATTGAATAAGAACTATTTTAGAGTCTTCTTCCCAGAAATCATTGGCATCCTTGCCTTCCCTATTCTCTCTTTCCCAGAAGATGCAGAGGAACTATTCTTGTTGTTGAACATTTAGGTCTAGGATAAATCTTTAGAATATAGAGATATGGGGCAGGAAAAGCAGGAGTCACAAAGAGAGAAGGCCTGTTTGTCAGCATGGGACAAGTTTGAAGAGGACAAAGTCTGGATCAGACGAGGTGGATAAATATTTGTGAACACTATGTTCTCAGAAAGCATGACTTTTTGGCTGGGGTCAAGAGAAGGTGAGATCTAGAAAAGAGCCATTCAGATCAGGAAAGCGCTGAAGCAAAGGACAGGTTTGGACCTCCTCATTCCTCTGGTTTGCTTCTTTCTCAAACAGGTAAGGATTTCCCATGGCTTCTCAGGGTCAGAGTGAAAGTATGTCCATGGTAACTGAAGTTCCTAAGGGCTAAGGCACTTCTAAATTTGACCAGTCATGGTGTCTCGTTGTCTTGAGCCATTCCTCACAACCTAACCTGAGCACTGCTTCTTTCCTGCAGGCTATTCTTTGTGTTCCACCATGATCAGGACTGTGCTGTTTCTTTGCTATGTTCTTCTGTACCCGATTGCTGCCTTTCCAAGAAATGCCCAGAAAGGGGACCCAGCCTTTCCATTGCCTTTCACAGATCCTGAGGCTGCACCAAACATGCTCTCCAGCCAGATCCCTATCCCGGATCCCATGTCCTGCCAGGATCTCTTGTACAAGGCCCCCTCTTTAGACCCTTTGTCTGAGTACCTGTCCAGCTTAGCTCTGAGGATGGCCCTGGAAGAGGTTGGCTGCCCAACCGAGGCTCGCATTCTAGAGCTTCAGCTCTTTAGGATGGGAGGAAAAGACATCACTGAAACCCTCATCCATGAAATTCGAAAGCGTAAGGCAGTGGAAGGGGTCAGCAACATTAAAGCCATTCTGAGGGACATGGTGAGATCCCCAGGGGATCTGGGACGGGTCCGGCGCTCAGTTACCCTTCCTGAGGCATGTAAGCATGAAGGATGGCTGTACTATGAGACAGCAAAGCTGATGATTGAATTTGCTGAGAAGTTACCTCCCACTGATCTGATTAAAGAGTTCAAGGCTTCTGCCATCAATGTCACTGAGAAGTGTACAGAAGAGTCTTGGGACCATTTGGGAGAAGTAGGCAAAAGAGTGATAGAAAGCCCTGAACTTAAGGACTTCTCAATGTCTATAGAAGATGAGATAAGCCTTGTCATGCAATTCATAGTCCTTCTGATGCAAGCTATATGGAAGATGATACTGAATTAATTCTAGATTTATGAGAGGGATTGTCACTTATCACATTTCTTTTCTCAGATATCTCTGATAGGACACCTATCAGGGACTTACCAGAGTGGGTTGGTAGAAATGTTGGGGATAACTTAGGACCAATGTATGCTCTTTATTAGATCCTAATACCACAGGATACGTGACCTGAGTCAGCCTTGCTCCTTTATTAGTAGGTCTCAGTTACTTATTTCTCCTTCTAGTTTTGTTTCCTTTCAGTCATCAAATATTGTACATTTATTATGCACTAGACATGAAGTGTATCTATAATTTCCACTCCTCTGTCTTGTATTTTCTAATTCTTGTAGTGGATGCTATCACTTTCTTATGTTAATTTTTTAACTGAAAAGAAAAATAAAGAGTTGCTTCTATACATGAAAAAAATATCTGCTCTCTTTTGACTTTCTGTTTCCCTGGTACCTGTTGTGAGCTAGAGAGAAAATGTAACAGGACATACAAGAAATCCCCATGTCTTTTAAGGATGATTATGTGACAAGGGAACAAAGTTTGAGCAGTCAGTACTAAAGAGCAAATATTGGCAGAGGTCATGTCCCTAACTCATCACAGGGGAAAGCAACCATCTCTTCTTCTCTTGAAACAGACATGAGCATGTCTAGACCAATCTCACTTCTCAGTGTCTTGACTGTGTAATAATTTGGGGCCCCATAACTGTGTGGAAGTGAAGCACATATAGAATTCGGAGAAGCAAAGAAGAACAATCACGTCCCATTTCTATGTCCTGGACCCGGACCTAAAAGAATAGCAGTGCTACAACTAATTGTGGTACTGTACTTTGAAATTTATTGCTTTTTTTTTTTTTTTAACTTTTTATTAATTAAAAAAATTAACAAACAAAACATTTAGAAATCATTCCATTCTACATATACAATCAGTAATTCTTAATATCATCACATAGTTGCATATTCATCATTTCTTAGTACATTTGCATCGATTTAGAAAGAGATAAAAAGACAACAGAAAAAGAAATAAAATGATAATAGAGAAAAAAAAACTATACGTTCCATACCCCTTACCCCTCACTTTCGTTTACCACTATTTCAAACTGAATTTATTTTAACATTTGTTCCCCCTATTATTTATTTTTATTCCATATGTTCTACTCTTCTGTTGATATAGTAGCTAAAAGGAGCATCAGAGATATGGTTTTCACATTCACAGAGTCTCATTGTGAAAGTTATATCATTGTGCTTTTTTGTATATGTTATTTTTCACAAAAAAAGAAGGAACAAAAGTCAATTGTGATGATAAAAAAGTATATAAGTCCTCTAGCCTCCTATGTTCTGGAGCAGCTAGAAGGAAAAATACGAGAGGATCATATGGTGGCCCATGACAAACTGGGATCTGTCCTGTAACCACTTGTTAAAGACTGGTTTGAAAACAATAGCTTTTTTATTTCTTTGCTTTGTATATATGTTATACTATACAATAAAAAAAGTTAAAAAAAAAAGAAGAAGAAGAAGAAAAAAAAACTGTGAGACTGATCCATATATCTATCTCTGACAATTTAATACTGTCTAAGTTAACTTACCTTTATTGTAAGTCTTTAAATTGGGTAGAATGCAATACTGGGGGGTCAGTAAAAGGGGGATAAGGGGTATGGGATGTTTGGGGTTTTCTTTTTATTTCTTTTTTTGAAGTAATGCAAATGTTCTTAGATTGATCGTGGTGATGAATGCACAACTATGTGAACCACTGTATACTTTGGATGGATTGCAATGGTGTATGACTATATCTGAAAAAAATTACATTTTGATGTAGAGGGGGGAAAAAAAGTAATAGCAGCCAAGAGTTGAGGGGTGTGATGTCCTCTAACTGGGTTCTGGGTTTGTTTCAGCCCACAGCCCTAGAGAACAGCTTGAGTGTTGTCTTTCACTCTAGCATAGTCCAATCTCACTAGGAAATACTTGAGATCCTTCATGACCTGCTACTTTACTGCCTCCTGCTGCACCCCATGGCTGCCATTTCATGCGGACCCAAACAAAGACTTTGATGCCCTTTCTCTCATTTCTGGGATCCCAGCCACCCACTGCAGTTCCTGGTTCTGCCAAACTCTGCTCCCCAAGTCCTTGACTGGCCTCAGTCACATGAATTTACCCATGATTCCAACAGGCCAGGCAATGAGGACTTCCCTCACCACCAGCCTGATTCCTGGACCCTGCAGCTTTATCTCTATGGAATGAACGATGGGAAAGCCAGGTGGGTTTTCTTCAACCAGATTCCATGAGGACAGCAATACAGGCAGGGGCTTCCTAGGGAATATCCCGGTCTCTGTTCTGCATCTGCATCCCAGGAGAACGTTATGTACTCTCCCCACTGTGACTCTGGATATGAGGATGAGCAGCAAGTGTATATTGTGTTACAGCTGTTGCCAGGAGAGGGAATCTACTACAAACTCTATCACAGCTTTGTACTATGCTGCTCAAGACTGCTCTGGTAAACCCAAGGAATGAGGCTGAGACAGGGTTATAGGCCTGGGCTATGACATTGTGATGCCCATGCTGAGGGTGTTGGGGGTGGGGTACAGAAGGGTGCTGAACTTAAGCCTGCTGTGAAGGCTGGGTTATACCATTGATCCAGCATTCCTCTGAGAGGCACAGACTCCTCTGCCAGAGACCAGCAAGGAAAGCTGGGGTATGGGGCATCACAGATTGGAGTCACCTAGTAGTGACAGGAAGCAACCATGGCCTCAGAGGACAATCATTAGAAGAGAACTCAATTCCTATTCAATGAAGTAAAATGAACAGGGCCATGTTCCTGGAGGCTTGTGCTTTATAAATAGGAGTTAGGCACAGAACAAACATGAACTAATTCTAGACAAGTTTGCATCCAACTAAATGAAGCAGTCTAACTAAAAGACCCAAAATGGTAGAGTAGTAAGTTCTAGGGGTCCTTTGAGCTAGAAGTAGCTATTAGAATCTGTTTTGCAACTTGGGAAACTGATCAGACTCACTGTGAAAAATCAACCAATCAACAAACAACACACACACACAAAACAGGGTAGTGCTTATTGAAGGAAGAGGTTGTTGATCTTCTGGAAGTAAGCAGCATGTGTGAACCAATGACTATTTCTTATTCCTCAATCTCAATGAGGTTGTGGGGTTAATGTTCCATGATCCAGAAGCCACTGGCTAGTGCCAATGTAGTCAATTTTCCAAACATTTGGAACATTTGATTGTGCATTTTGATTGGTCTGGAGTACGCTGATGGACTTGCACAGATGCTTGCCTTGCAGTAGCTTACTCCAGCAACATCTATTAGAAGATTTGAAGGGACAGTATGTTTTCTCCCCTTAACACACATAAAAATAAGTAAAAATTAAAAACTAACAAAAAAAAGTATAACACAACAAAACACATTGCTGACAGAAAGCCTAAGTAACAGGAAAGACATCCGTGTTCATACATTGGGAAGTTTAATATTGCTAAGATGATAATACTACCCAAAGAAATTACAGATTCAATGCAAGCTCTATCAAAATCCCACTGATCTTTCTGGAGAAATAGAAAAACACATCCTAAGATTCATATCAGATTTCAAGAGAACCAGAACAGACAAAACAATCCTGAAAATGAACAAAGTTGGAAAACTCACACATCCCAATTTCAAAACTTCCCTCAAAGCTATAATCATCAAAACAACGTGGCACTGGCACAAAGATAGACATATAGGCCAATGGAATAGAAAAGAGATCACAGAAATAAACCCTCTCACCTATGATCAATTAATTTTCAGTAAGGGTCCCAACACCACTCAGTGGACAAACGACAGTCTTTTCAACCGATGGTTTTGTGAAAACTGGATAGCGACTTAACAAAAGAATGATGTTGAAGAATGAAGAATGAAGGTAAGTAACTTTACCTTACCACACATTCAAAAATTAACTCAAAATGTATCAAAGTCCTAAATTTAAGAGCTACAACTATAAAACACTTAGAAGACATTGAAGCAAAACTTCATGACCTTGGACTTGGCAATCTAAGTATGACACCAAAAGTGCTGGCAGTAAAAGAAAAAAATGGATAAATTAGACTTCATAAAAATTAAAAACCTGTGTTTCAAAGGGGCTCCATCAGAAGAGTGAAAAGACAATTTACAGAATGGAAGAACATATTTCCAAATCACATATCTCCTAAGGGTCTAGTATATAGAACATAGAGTGAACATGTAACAAACCACTAACAAGAAGACAAACAACTCAATGTTACAATGGGGAAGGGATGGGGACTTACAGTGGATAAAGATGGTGGCATAAAATGCTCTTGCGTAGGGTCTTCCTACAGAGTCTTTGAACAACTAGCAAAACCTGGTAGAGCCATCTTCTTCAAAACTTCAGAGTTAAAGGGTTGCATTAGCTGGGCAAGTGCTGAACCAAGAAAAAGTAGCTTGAAAAATGGTAGACAAAGCTCCTTGTGCCCTTGCTAGCCCATCCCCTACCCCTCCCAGTATACTGCAGAGTCAATCTGCACTTTCACTGTAGGTCCCTAACTCTGTTACAGAAGAAGTAGAGTGTATGTTTGTCAGTACTAATCTATCAGGTAAATGCCTGAAAGACTAAAACCAGGAAACTCCTCTTAAGCTAGCCCTTCCAGAAATTGCCCTCCAGGCAGGGAAGCAGCTTGCAGACAGCCAAAGCACTGTAAGAAACAAAGAAGTCTGGAGCTGCTAGGAAGATGATGGAGTAGGGTAGGCTGGTTTCACCCCTGCTCTGTGGGACAAGAGAGGAGACAGAAAAATGAGCACTCCCGGGAGCTGAGTGATCAAAGAGGGCCTTTGGGATTTCATGGGGAGGTTCTGGTAGAGAGAGGCAGGAAGATCCAGACTGGGAGAGCAGGGTGTGTTTGGCCATGACCCCACTGGGGGGGGGGGGGGGAGGTGCTGGTGGCAGCGCGCAGGGAAGTACAGAACCAAGGGAGCAGATGGTCCCTCCAATCCAACCTGCTGGAGCAGCAAGCTGGGGAGACATCCCCATGTGGCTCTAAAGCTGGCAGGGATCCCAGAGCTGCGCCTAGCCAACCACTGCAAAAAGCCACGCCCGTGGGGTGCTGTGAGTGGTCACTCTGCCAGGCACTGGGTGCTACAATCAGCTGCTATGTTAGGTGTGCTGGGACTGGCCATTCCGCCACCACACGCCAGGAGCGGCCTCTGCTGCACACTCCATCATGCCCAGCCAGATGCCAGGGTCAAGGAGAGGCAGCTCTGAAGGGAGGAGGTGGCTCAAGATCACAATCTACTGGATGGATGGAAGTGGTAAGTGCAGTCTGGCAAATTTCCTATTTGTATAGCTTTTAAATTTTTTATTATTACTTTTTTAATTTCCTGAAACACATTTAAGAATTGTAAGGATGTAAAAAATTGCTATAAGCTTTTTAAAAATGTATTTTTATTGAGATCTCTTCACACACCATACAGTCCATCCAAAGCATACAATCAATGACTCACAATATCCTCACATAGTTGTGGATTTATCACCATGATCATTTTTAGAACATTGCATCACTCCACAAAAAGAAATAAAAAGAAAAAAAACACACATCCCATATGGCTTACCCCTCCCTCTTATTGAAAACTAGTATTGCAATCCACCTTTTTTTTTTTCTTTTTACCATATCCCCCTCCTATTACTTTTTAATTTTTTGTCCTTTTTTACTCATCTTTCCATACCCTGGATAAAGGCAGCATCAGCCACAAGGTTTTCACAATCACATGGTCACATTGTAAACACAATATAGTTATACAATCATCTTCAGGAATCAAAGCAACTGGAATACAGTTAAACAGTTGCAGATACTTTCCTCTAACCTCTCCAATACGCTAAAAACTAAAAAGGGATATCTATGTAGTGCGTAAGAATAACCTCCAGGATAACCTCTAGACTCTGAAATCTCTCAGCCACTGAAAATTTATTTTGTCTCATTTCTCTCTTCCCCCTTTTGCTCAAGAAGCCTCTCTCAATCTCATGACACTGGGTCCTGGCTTACTCCTGGGAGTCATGTCCACATTACCAGGGAGAGTTACACCGTTGGGATCATGTCCCACATAGGGAGCAGGTCCCTATCTGCCTAACTTTTTATTTTTTATCTACCTAAGTTTTTTTTTTTACTTTTATTTCTATATATACTTTTTTTTTGTTTTTTTCCCCCTCTTTCTCTTCCATGGGCCTCAGTCTGAGTTCATTCCCAATATATCTTGGGGTGCCTCCTCATGGCTTTGGGGCCTATTATTGCTGAGGTGTTTTTGGTGATGTTGTTGTTGGGTTTCTTTGGGGTGTGTTCTAATTTGCAAGCTGCCAGAATGCAATATACCAGAAACACAACAGCTTTTAAAAACGAGAATTTCTTAAATTATAAGTTTACAGTTCTAAGGCCATGAAAATGTTCAAATTAAGGCAAGGCAATAAAAATGTCCAAATTAAGGCACTAACAAGAGGTTACCATCACTCATGAAATGTCGATGAAGTTCAGGGTTTCTCTCTCAGCTGGAAGCACATGTGGCAAAGTCTGCAAGCTTTCTCTCCCGGCTTCTTGTTTCATGAAGCTTCTCTACGGGCATTTTCCTTCTTCATCTCCAAAGGTCTCTGACCGCATGAACTCTCAAGCTTTTTCCAAAATGGTTCCCTCTTAAAGGGCTCCAGTAAGCAACCCCACCTTGAATGGGTGGAGATGCATCTCCATGGAAACCATCTAATCGAACGTTCGCACCCACACTTGGGTGGGTCATATCTCCACAGACACAATCAAAAAGCTCTCATCCAGCTATACTGAATGAGGATCAAAGAACTTGGCTTTTCTGGGGTACACAACAGATTGAAACTGGCATCGGGTGCAAGGGCCGGGAGTCGAGCCCAGGGAGCACACATATGGGGGCTGTGGGGAGTCTGCCACTGAACTACCTGTGCACCCATCCCTAATTTTTTTTACTGTAGCAGTGTTTAATTGTTTTAAAATAGTGGCAATTATACTATCTTAATACACTTCTAATATTTAAACCTCATAATTACATTTTTTTTCAAATTTTTAAATAAATTTTTAAATTAAAAAATATTACAAGAAACACAAATATTCTTCACCTATGATCATTCCGTTCTACATATATAATCAGAGTGTTAGATTCAGTTGTCAACTTGGCCAGGTGAGCAGACCTAGTCTTGTTGCTGCAGACATAAGCCAATGGTACGTGAACCTCATCTGTTGCTAATTACATCTGCAGTCGGCTAGGAGGCATGTCTGCTGCAATGAGTGACGTTTGACTTAATTGGCTGGTGCTTAAATGTGAGAACACAATGTAGCACAGCCTAAGCAGCTCGGCATTCCTCATCTCAGCACTCGCAGCTCAGCCCAGACCTTTGGAGATGCAGAAAGAAGTCACCCCGGAGAAAGTTGTTGGAACCCAGGGGCCTGGAGAGAAGACCAGCAGAGACCATCCTGTGCCTTCCACGTAAGAAAGAACCTCAGTGGAAAGTTAGCTGCCTTTCCTCTGAAGAACCAACAAAATAAATCCCCTTTTATTAAAAGCCAATCTGTCTCTGGTGTGTTGCATTCCGGCAGCTAGCAAACTAGAACAATCAGTAATTCACAATATCATCACACAGTTGCATATTCATCATCATGATCATTTCTTAGAACATTTGCATCAATTCAGAAAAAGAAATAAAAAGTCAACAGAAAAATAAAATGAAAACAGAAAAAAAAATTATGCATACCATACCCCTTACACCTCTCTTTCATTGATCACTAGCATTTCAAACTAAATCTATTTTAACATTTGTTCTCCCTATTTTTATTCCATATATTCTACTCATCTGTTGACAAGGTAGATAAAAGGAGCATCAGACACAAGGTTTTCACAATCACACAGTCACACTGTGAAAGCTATATCACTATACAATCATCATCAAGAAACATGGCTACTGGAACCCAGCTCTACATTTTCAAGCAGTTCCCTCCAGCCTCTCCATTACATCTTGGATAACAAGGTGATATCTACTTAATGCATAAAAATAACCTCCAGGATAACCTCTCAACTCTGTTTGGAATCTCTCAGCCATTGACACTTTGTCTCATTTCACTCATTTCACCCTTTTGGTCGAGAAGGTTTTCTCAATCCCTTGATGCTGGGTCTCAGCTCATTCTAGGGTTTTTCTCAATCCCTTGATGCTGAGTCTCAGCTCATTCTAGGATTTCTGTCCCATACTGCCAGGAAGGTCCACACCCCTGAGAGTCATATCCCAGTAGACAGGGGGAGGGTGGTGAGTTTGCTTGCTGTGTTGCCTGGAGAGAGAGGCCAGATCTGAGCAACAAAAGAGGTTCTCTTGGGGGTGACTCTTAGGCCTAATTGTAAGTAGACCTGACCTATCCTTTGTGGGGTTAAGTTTCATATGAACAAACCCCAAGATTTGAGGTTCAGCCTATAGCTTTGGTTGTCTCACACTGCTTGTGAGAATATCAAGAATTCAACTTGGGGAGGTGGAATTTTCCCCCATTCTCACCATTCCTCAAAGGGGATTTTGCAAATACTTTTCCACTCGCTGATAAAATCACTCTGGGATTCATCAGGGCATCGCTCTGGACAAACCAACAAAACTTCATGTCCTACTCAAGGTTTCATGTACTTATATTGTTCAACCAAATATCTACATAAGTTATATTAGGAAATGCACTAGACAAAATATAAATTTTGTACCAAATAAACATTTTTTGCTTTAGTCTCACACATAAGTTGACATTTTAAAATATTAATTACCATCTATTTTTAGCACCCCGCAGTAATGACATTTCTTTATTCTCCCTCATGCAAAAACATTTTTTAAATTTGTACATTTAGTCACTATCATTATACACTCTAGGCATTCCTAGATTATACCATCTCAATCTTTATCATCTATCTTTCTTTGTGATTTCATTTATGCCCCCAGCCCTCCTCCCTCTATCATTCTCACATTCAGCTTCATTCAGTGTTCTAACATAATTGTATTAAAGTTAGGTAGTATTGTGCTGTTTATTTCTGAGTTTTTATATTCAGTCCTGGTGTGCAATCTGTATCCCTTCAGCTCCAATTACCCAATATCTTACCCTATTTCTCTCTCCTGATGGTCTCTGTTACCAACAAAATATTCCAAGTTTATTCACTAATGTCAGTTCATATCAGTGAGACCATACAGTATTTGCCCTTTTGTTTTTGGCTAATCTCACTCAGCATAATGTCTTTAAGGTCCATCCATGTTGTTACATACTTCATAACTTTATTCTGTCTTATAGCGGCATAATATTCCATCATATGTATATGCCACAGTTTGTTTAGCCACCCATCTGTTGATGGACATTTTGGCTGTTTCCATTTCTTGGAAATTGTAAATAATGCTGCTATAAACATTGGTGTGCAAATATCCGTGTGTCCTTGCCCTCATGTCCTTTGAGTAGAGACAACATATAGATGGGTTCTGTTTTTTAATCCATTCTGCCAGTCTATGTCTTTTGATTGGGGAGTTTAATCCATTAACATTTAGTGTTATTACTGCAAGGGCAGTACTTTCTTCTACTATTTTGCCTCTGGATTTTATATATCATATCTAATTTTCCTTCTTTTTACCTTTACTCATAGTCTTCCTTTCTACACTCTTCTCCACACCTCTCTCTTCTGACTTTTCGTAT
The DNA here is from genome assembly GCF_023851605.1 of Tamandua tetradactyla. Lineage (NCBI taxonomy): Eukaryota > Metazoa > Chordata > Mammalia > Pilosa > Myrmecophagidae > Tamandua > Tamandua tetradactyla. The sequence continues at coordinate 123,449,813 of NC_135333.1, forward strand.
CTGTCTCTAGTGCTCCCTTTAGTATTTCTTGCAGAGCTGGGCTCTAAGTCACAAATCCTCTCAGGGATTTTTTGTCTGAAAATGTTTTAAATTCTCCCTCATTTTTGAAGGACAGTTTTGCTGGATATAGAATTCTTGGTTGGCTGTTTTTCTCTCTTAGTAATTTAAATATATCATCCCACTGTCTTCTTGCCTCCATGGTTTCTGCTGAGAGATCTACACATAGTCTTATTGGGTTTCCCTTGTACATGATGGATTTCTTTTCTCTTGCTGCTTTCAAGATTCTCTCTTTCTCTTTGACCTCTGACATTCTGATTAGTAATGTCTTGGCGTATGTCTATTTGGATCTATTCTCTTTGGGGTACGCTGCACTTCTTGGATGTAATTTTAAATCTTTCATAAGAGTTGGGAAATTTTCAGTGATAATTTCCTCCATTAGTTTTTCTCCTCCTTTTCCCTTCTCTTCTCCTTCTGGGACACCCACAACATGTATATTCATATGCTTCATATTGTCTTTCTATTCCCTGAGTCCCTGCCCATATTTTTTCATTTTTTTCCTTATATTTTCTTTTTCTTGCTGGATTTCAGATGTTCCATCCTCCAGTTCACTAATCCTGTGTTCTGTCTCTCGAAATCTAACGTTGTAGGTTTCCATTGTTTTCTTCATCTCTTCCACCGTGCCTTTCATTCCCATAAGTTCTGTGATTTGTTTTTCCAGACTTTAAATTTCTTCTTTTTGTTCATTCTTTGCCTTCTTTATATCCTCCCTCAATTCATTGATTTGGTTTTTGATGTGGTTTTCCATGTCTGTATGTATATTCTGAATTAATTGTTTCATCTCCTGTATCTCGTTTGTATTGTTGGTTTGTTCCTTTGACTGGGCCATATCTTCAATTTTCCTAGTGTGATTTGTTATTTTTTGCTGGTGTGTAGGCATTTAATTACCTTAATTAGTTTATTCTGGAGATTGCTTTCACTTCTTTTACCTAGGGTTTTCTTGCTGGATGAATTTGTTGTCTGTCAGTTCTGTGACCTTCAATTCAGCTTTTTCTGGACCACTAGCTTAGGTTTTGTTTAACAGAGGAGAATTTTTCAGTTCTTGTTTTCTTGTTTCTTGCCCTGCTTGTATGGTGCCTTCCCCCTCCCCCCTTACGAGGGCCTACTTAAGTAGTATAGACCCTAGCTGGATTTTCCCAGACCAAACTGGTCACTTCTCAGGATGAAAGAGTCACCTGCATTGCTTTCCCTGAGGGTGAGACCCAGCAGGTTGAAAGACTTTCCTTTGAAGTCTCTGGACTCTGTTTTTCTCATCCTGCCCTGTATGTGTTGCCTGCCTCCCTTCAGGTCCCACCAGCATAAGATGATGCAGCACCTTTAACTTTGGCAGACTCTCCCTGCTGGGGGCGTGGTGGAGACAGAGGAGAGGAGGTAGGTTGGTTTTAATGGCTTCAAATTACCAAGCTCTGGTGTCTGAATTCCTTGAGGGAGGTATTCCACCTGAGTTGGGCTTCACCCCTCCCCTGGGGAAGGCACAGGCTCCAGACAAGCCCTCAAACAAGATTGTTTCTGCCTATGCCTGGGGCAGTTGCAGCCTGAGAAGCCCTGCCACTGTATCCAAAGGCAGTCAAACCTTTGTAGAAACACAGCCACAAAAACCTCTGTTTCTTTTTTTTTTTCTTTTTCCATCAGCCTTGCCCCCTTGGCTCTGGGGCAAAAGTGAGAAACCTCTGCTTTGACCAGGTTCACCTGAGCTGGGGGCCAATTTTTAGTAGTCAGAATTTTTAAATTAATGCCACAATTGGTGTTTGGTTGGACTCAGCCCCTGCTGCTGGTAAAGTCTCTTTCCTTTCCCCTCTGGGAAGCAGCCAGTGGGGAGGGGCACTGGCCACCACAGTTTGGGGAACCTATGGCTCTGGGGGTGCTCACAGCCGGCCCAGCTGGTCCAGACTGGGGTACGCTGTGTGTCTGGTCACTGATGTGGCCTCAGGAGCTGTTCTGTACTGTTTCTGGTTATTTAGTAGTTGTTCTGGAGGATGAACTAAAATGCACACATTGCTAAGCCACCATCTTGGCTCCCATTCTTAGATTTTAATAGACCCTCAAGTAGAATTGCACTCCCTACATGAGATCTGGCCTTATTTTTGCAGGGAATTGCACCATGACAACGTGGGATTTATTCCAGGTATGGAAGGCTGGTTCAACATAAGATAATCCATTAATGTAATACACCATATCAACAAATCAAAGCAGAAAAAACACATGATTATCTTGAGTGATACAGAAAAGGCCTTGATAAAATTCAACATCCTTTCTTCTTAACTGTTTTTTTTTACTTTTATTGATAAAACAACATATAAGCACATACATTCCTTTTTAGTGTGTGCCTAGATCCCCCCTTTTTTTAAATTATTTTCTTTAATGGTTTAAAATACTAAAAAACACCAAACAAACACAAACATTCTTAACTTTTGATCATCCCGTTGTACATATATAATCAGTAATTCATAATATCATTACATGGGTGCATATTCATCATCATGATCATTTCTTGGAACATTTGCATCTATTCAGAAAAAAAGTAAAAGGAAAACAAAAAAAAATTCATACATATCATACCCCTTACCCCTCCCTTTCATTGATCACTGGCATTTCAATCTAAATTTATTTTAACATTTGCTCCCCCTATCATTTATTTTTATTCCATGTGCTCTACCCATCTGTTGACAAGGTAGATAAATGGAGCATTAGACACAAGGTTTTCATAATCACACAGTCACATTTTGAAAGTTATATCATTATACAATCATCTTCAAGAAACATGGCTCCTGGAGCACAGCTTTACATTTTCAGGCAATTCCCTCCAGCCTTTCCATTACATCTTGACTAACAAGGTGATATCTATTTAATGTGTAAGAATAACCTCCAGGATAACCTCTTGACTCTGCTGGGAATCTCTCAGCCATTGACACTTTATTTTGTTGTTTCACTCTTCCCCCTTTTGGTCGAAAAGATTTTCTCAATCCCTTAATGCTGAGTCTGAGCTCATTCTAAGGGTTTTCTCAATCCCTTGATGCTGAGTCTCAGCTCATTCTGGGATTTCTGTCCCACGTTGCCAGGAAGGTCCACACCCCTGGGAGTCATGTCCCACTTAGACAGGGGGAGGGTGGTGAGTTTGCTTGTTGTGTTGGCTAAAGAGAGAGAGGTCACATCGGAGCAACAAAACAGGTTCTTTTTGGGGGTGACACTTACGCCTAATTTTAAGTAGGCTTGACCTATCCTTTGTGGGGTTAAGTTTCGTATGAACAAACCCCAAGATTGGAGGCTCAGCCTATAGCTTTGGTTGTCAGCACACTTGTGAGAATATGAAGAACTCAACTTGGGGAAGTTGAATTTTCCCCCTTTCTCACCATTCCCAGAAGGGGACTTTGCAAATACTTTTTTATTCACTGTTCAAATCACTCTGGGATTTATCGGGGCATCACTCTGGACAAATCAACAAAATCTCATGCCCTACTCAAGGTTCCATGTACTTATGGTGTTCAATTAAGCTGTCTACATAAGTTATATTAAGAAATGCACTAGTCAAAGTATAAATTTTGTACCAAATAAACATTTTTTGCTTTAGTCTCACACATAAGTTAAAAATTTTAAAATATTAATTAGCATCTATTTTCAACACCCTGCAGTAATGACATTCCTTTGTTCTTCCTCATGGAAAACTGTTTTTTAAATTTGTACATTTAATCTCTATCATTATATACTGTAGGCATTCCTAGATTATACCATCTCAATCTTTATCGTCTATCTTTCTGATTTCATTTGTGTCCCCAGCCCTCCTCCCTCTATCGTCTCACATTCATCTTCATTCGGTGTTTTAACATAATTGTATTACAGTTAGGTAGTATTGTGCTGTCTATTTCTGAGTTTTTATGTTTAGTCCTGTTGCACAATCTGTATCCCTTCAGCTCCAATTACCCAATATCTTACCCTATATCTATCTCCTGATGGTCTCTGTTACCAATGAAATTCTCCAAGTTTATTTACTAATATCAGTTCATATCAGTGAGGCCATACAGTATTTGTCCTTTTGTTTTTGGCTAATCTCACTCAGCATAATGTCCTTAAGGTCCATCCATGTTGTTACATACTTCATAACTTTATTCTGTCTTACAGCTGCATAATATTCCATCGTATGTATATGCCACAGTTTGTTTAGCCACTCGTCTGTTGATGAACATTTTGGCTGTTCCCTCTTCGCAATTGTAAATAATGTTGCTATAAACATTATTGTGCAAATGTCCGTTTATGTCCTTGCCCTCCTGTCCTCTGAGTAGATACCTAACAATAGTATTGCCGGGTCATATGACAATTTTATATTTAGCTTCCTGAGGAACCACTAAACTGCCTTCCACAGCGGTTGTACCATTTAACATTCCCACCAACAGTGGATAAGTGTGCCTGTTTCTCCGCATCCTCTCCAGCACTTATCATTTTCTGTTTTATTGATAATGGCCATTCTGGTGAGTATGAGATGATATCTCATTGTGGTTTTGATTTGCATTTCTCTAATGGCCAGGGAAGTTAAGCATCTCTTCATGTGCCTTTTGGCCATTTGTATCTCCTCTTCTGAGAAGTGTCTGTCCAAGTCTTTTGCCCATTTTGTAATTGGGTTGGGTGTCTTTTGGTTATTGAGTTGAACAATGTCTTTATAAATTCTGAGTACTAGAACTTTATCTGATATATTGTTTCCAAATATTGTCTCCCATTGTGTAGGCTATATTTTTACTTTCTTGACGAAGTTCTTTGATGAACCAAAGTGTTTAATTTTGAGGAGTTCCCATTTATTTATTTATTTATTTATTTATTGAATGCTAGTGCTTTGAGTGTAAGGTCTAGGAAACCACATCCTATTATAAGATTTATAAGATATTTCCCTACATTTTCTTCTAGCAGTTTTATGGTCTTAGATCTAATGTTTAGGTCTTTGATCCATTTTCAGTTACTTTTTGTATAAGGTGTGAGATATGGGTCCTCTCTCATTCCTTTGCATGTTGATATCCAGGTCTCTAGGCACCATTTGCTGAAGAGACTGTTTTGTTCCAGGTGAGTTGGCTTGACTGCCTTAGCAAAGATCAGTTATCCATAGATGAGAGGGTCTATATCTGAACACTCTATTTTATTCCATTGGTCAGTATATCTATCTTTATGCCAGTACCATGCTGTTTTGACCACTGTAGCTTCATAATATGCCTTAAAGTCAGGTAGCATGAGACCTCCAACTTCATTTTTTTTTCCTCAAGATACTTTTAGCTATTCGGGGCACCCTGCCTTCCAGATAAGTTTGGTTATTGGTTTTTCTGTTTCTGAAAAGTAAGTTTTTGGGATTTTAATTGGTATTGCATTGAATCTGTAAATCAATTTAGGTAGAATTGACATCTTAACTATATTTAGTCTGCCAATCCATGAACATGGTATGCCATTCCATCTATTTAGGCCTCCTGTGATTTCTTTTAACAATTTCTTGTAGTTTTCTTTGTTTAGGTCTTTTGTCTCTTTAGTTAAGTTTATTTCTAAATGTTTTATTCTTTTAGTTGCAATTGTAAATGAAATTCTTTTCTTGACTTCTCCCTCATATTGTTCATTACTAGTGTATAGAAACACTACAGATTTTTGAGTGTTAATCTTGTAACCTGCCACTTTGCTGTACTCATTTATTAGCTCTAGTAGTTTTGCTGTGGATTTTTTGGGGTTTTCAACATATTGTATCATATCATATGCAAACAGTGAGAGTTTTACTTCTTCTTTTCCAGTTTTGATGCCTTGTATTTCTTTTTCTAGTCCAATTGCTCTGGCTAGAACTTCCAACACAATGTTGAATAACAGTGGTGATAATGGACATCCTTGTCTCATTCCTGATCTTAGGGGGAAATTTTTCACTTTTTCCCCAATGAGGATGATGTTAGCTGTGGGTTTTTCATATATTCCCTTCATCATTTTGAGGAAATTACCTTCTATTCCTATCCTTTGAAGTGTTTTCAACAGGATAGGATGCTGAATTTTGTCAAATGCTTTTTATGCATCAATCAAGATGATCAGGCTTTGATTTGTTGATATGGTGTATTACATTAATTGATTTTCTTATGTTGAACCATCCTTGCATACCTGGGATGAATCCTACTTGGCCATGATTATAATTCTTTTAATGTGTTGCTGGATTCGATTTGCTAGAATTTTGTTGAGGATTTTTGCAGCTATATTCATTAGAGAGATTGGTCTGTAGTCTTCTTTTTTTGTAATATCTTTGTCTGGCTTTGGTATGAGGGTGATATTGGCTTCATAGAATGAGTTAGGTAGCTTTCTCTCTTCTTCAATTTTTTTGAAGAGTTTGAGCAGGATTGGTACTAATTCTTTCTGGAATGTTTGGTAGAATTCACATGTGAAGCCATCTGGTCCTGGACTTTTTCTTTTTGGGGAGTTTTTAATGACTGATTCAAATTCTTTACTTGTGATTGGTTTGTTGAGGTCGTCTATTTCTTCTCGAGTCAAAGTTGGTTGTTCATGCCTTTCTAGAAAGTTATCCATTTCATCTACATTGTCGTATTTGTTAGCATAAAGTTTTTCATAGTATCCTATCATTATTTTCTTTATTTCTGTGGGGTCAGTGGTTATATGTCCTTTTCCATTCTGATCTTATTTATTTACATCCCCTCTCTTCTTCTTTCTGTCAATCTTGCTAAGTGTCCATCAATCTTATTGATTTTCTCATAGAACCAGCCACTGGTTTTGTTGATTTTCTCAATTGTTTTCGTGTTCTCAATTTCATTTATCTCTGCTCTAATTTTCATTATTTCTTTCCTTTTGCTTGCTTTGGGGTTAGTTTGCTGTCCTTTCTCTACTTCTTCCAAGTGGACAGTTAATTCCTCAATTTTTGCCCTTTCTTCTTTTTTGATATAGGCATTTAGGGCAATAAATTTCCCTTTTAGCACTGGCTTTGCTGCATCCCATGAGTTTTGATACGTTGTGTTTTCATTTTCACTTGCCTCAAGATACTTACTGATTTCTCTTGTAATTTCTTCCTTGACCCACTGGTTGTTTACAAGTGTGTTGTTGAACCTCCAAATATTTGTGAATTTTCTGGCACTCTGCCTATTATTGATCTCCAACTTCATTCCTTTATGATCTGAGAAAGTGTTTTGCATTATTTCAATCTTTTAAAATTTATTGAGACTTGTTTTCTGACCCAGCATTTGGTTTGTCCTTGAGAATGATCAATGAGCACTTGAGAAAAAGGTGTATCCTGCTGTTTTGGGGTGAATTGTTCTATAAATGTCTGTTAAGTCTAGCTCATTGATTGTATTATTCAAATTTTCTGGTTCCTTACTGACTCTTTGTTTAGATATTCTGTCCATTGATGACAGTGTGGAATTGAAGTCTCCAACTATTATGGTAGATGTGTCTATTTCTCTTTTCTGTGTTTTCAGTGTTTGCCTCATGTATTTTGGAGCATTCTGGCTCAGTGCACAAATATTTATGATTGTTAGGCCTTCTTGTTCAATTGCTCCTTTTATTAATATATGGTGTCCTTCTTTGTCTCTTTTAACTCTTTTACATTTGAAGTCTAATTTGTTGAACATTAGTATAGCTACTAATTGTGATTTGCATAAAATATCTTTTCCCACCCTTTCACTTTCAACCTATGTTTATCCTTGGGTCTAAGATGTGTTTCCTGTAGACAGCATATAGATGGGTCCTGCTTTTTAATCCATTCTGCCAGTCTATGTCTTTTGATTGGGGAGTTTAATCCATTAACATTTAGTGTTATTACTGTATGGGTAGTACTTTCTTCTACCATTTTGCCTTTTGGATTTTATATGTCATATCTAATTTTTCTTCTTTTTACCTTTACTCATAGTCTTCCTTTCTACACTCCTCTCCACACCTCTCTCTCCTGTCTTTTCGTATCTGCCTCTAGTGCTCCCTTTAATATTGCTTGCAGAGCCCGTCTCTTGGTCACAAATTCTCTCAGCGACTTTTTGTCTGAAAATGTTTTAATTTCTCCCTCATTTTTGAAGGACAACTTTGCTGGATATGAAATTCTTGGTTGGCAGGTTTTCTCTTTTAGCAATTTAAATATATCATCCCACTGTCTTCTCACCCCCATGGTTTCTGCTGATAAATCTACATATAGTCTTATTGGGCTTCCCTTGTATGTGATGGATTGCTTTTCTCTTGCTGCTTTCAAAATTCTCTCCTTCTCTTTGACCTCTGACATTCTGATTAGTAAGTGTCTTGGAGTATGTCTGTTTGGATCTATTCTCTTTGGGGTACGCTGCACTTCTTTGATCTGTAATTTTAAGTCTTTCATAAGAGTTGGGAAATTTTCAGTGATAATTTCCTCCATTAGTTTTCCTTCTCCTTTTCCCTTCTCTTCTCCTTCTGGGACACCCACAACATGTATATTCATGCGCTTCATATTGTCATTCAATTCCCTGAGTCCCTGCTCCTATTTTTCCATTTTTTCCCTATATTTTCTTTTGCTTGTCGGATTTCAGATGTTCCATCCTCCACTTCACTAATCCTATCTTCTGCCTCTTGAAATCTAACATTGTAGGTTTCCATTGTTTTTCCTTCTCTTCTACTGTGCCTTTCATTCTCATAAGTTCTGTGATTTGTTTTTTCAGACTTTTGATTTCTTCTTTTTGTGCATTCCTTCCCTTCTTTATATCCTCCCTCAATTCATTGATTTGGTTTTTGATGAGGTTTTCCATGTCTGTTCATACATTCTGAATTAATTGTTTCAACTCTGTATCGCATTTGAATTGTTGGTTTGTTCCTTTGACTGGGCCATATCTTCAATTTTCCTAGTGTGATTTGTTATTTTTTGCTTGTGTCTAGGCATTTAATTACCTTAATTAGTTTATTCTAGGGATTGTTTTCACTTCTTTTACCTAGGATTTTCTTGCTGGGTGAATTTGTCTTCTGTCTGTTCTTTGACATTCAGTTCAGCTTTTTCTGGACCACTAGCTTAGGTTTGGTTTAACAGAGAAGAATTTTTCAGTCCTTGATTTCTTGTTTCTTGCCCTGCTTGTATGGTGCGTTGCCCCCACCCCTCCTGCCTTAGGAGGGTCTACTTAGGTATTATAGACCCCAGCCAGATTTTCCCAGACCAAACTGGTCACTTCTCAGGATGAAAGAGTCACCTGCATTGCTTTTCCTAAGGGTGAGACCCAACAGGTTGAAAGGCTTTCCTTTGAAGTCTCTGGACTCTGTTTTTCTTATTCTGCCCAGTATGTGGTGCTTGTCTGCCTGCAGTTCCCACCAGCATAAGATCATGTGACACCTTTAACTTTGGCAGACTCTCCCTGTTGGGGGCATGGTTGAGACAGCAGAGGGGTTGTAGGCTGGTTTTAATGGCTTCAAATTTCCAAGCCCCGGGGTCTGAATTTCTTGAGGGAGGGATTCAACCTGAGTTGGTCCTCACCTCTCCCCTGGGGAAGGCACAGTCTCCAGACAAGCTCTCAAGCAAGCTTGTTTCTGCCTATGTCTGGGGCAGTTGCAGCCTGAGAAGTGCTGCCACTGTATCCAGAGGCAGTCAAGCCTTTGTGGGGACACAACCACAAAAACCTGTTTCTTTTTTTCTTTCCGCCAGTCCTGCCCCCTTGGCGCTGGGGCAAAAATCAGCGACCTCCACTTTAAGTAGATTCAGCTGAGCTGGGGGCCTATTTTTAGTAGTCCGAATTTGTGAATTAATTCCACACTTGAAGCTTAGTTGTGCTCAGCCCCTGCTGCTGGTAAAGTCCCTTTCCTTTCCCCTCTGAGAAGCAGCCTATGGGGGAGGGGCACCAGCTGCTGCTGCTTGGGGAACTCATGGTTCTGGGTGGGCCCACAGCCAGTCCAGCTGGTCCAGACTGGGGTATGCTGTGTGTCTGGTCACTCAGTGACCCCAGGAGCTGTTCTGTACTGTTCCTGGTTATTTAGTAGCTTTTTTGAAGGACGAACTAAATACCATACCTTGCTAAGCTGCCATCTTGGTCCCTCCATCCAGCACATACATTCTTAACATACAAACATTCCACACATGGTGTACAATCAATGGCTCACAATATCATCACTATGATATTCTTTTAGAACACTTGCATCACTCCAGAAAAAGAAATAAAAAGAAAAATCTCATACATACCATACCCCTTACCCCTCCTTCTCATTGACTAGTATTTCCAGCTACCCAATTGTGGCATATTTCTCAGGGACTGGAGCCTAGCCATGCTTAAAATTTTTTAATCCTTCTCTCCCTCTCTACATTCACTCTCTGCCCTCCGTACTTGTAACCCCCCTCTCTGTTCCCCCTTCCCCCTCTTGTTGTAAACCGCCCATTTCCGTAGCTCACCACTAAACCGCAAGCCTTCCTGTTATTCTCTTCACTCCTCTATACCTAACCTAAGCCCTCAGCCTAGCAACTGCCTCCTGCCTTGTGTGATTGGCTGTCTCCCCCTGACGTGTGCGCCCAAGACTCCACCCCTCCCTGAGAGTACTTAAACCCCACGCTTACCCCGCTCTGGGTCGTCCGAGCCCCGGGGTCTTCGGACCCCAGACGTCTCACTCCTCGGGTTCCCGGGTGGCCCATCCCGGTGTGTAGCAATAAAAGCGTTAACCCGAATCTGGCCTCAGTGAAAACGTTTCTCGCGACCGCCGGCTGGGGAAAGCGCCGGCTTCAGCTTACCCAGGTTAATTCCCTGCGAGCTCGCCCCAAACCCACCCAGTGTACCGGTCGCGCGGCCCGGCTGAAGCTATCAGCGGCACCAATATATATTTTTTAATTTTAACATTTGTTCCCACATATTTATTTTTAATCCATACATTTTACTCATCTTTCCATACTGTAGATAAAAGCACCAGACACAAGGTTTTCACAGTCACATAGTCACATTATGAAAGCTGTATCATTATACAATCATCTTGAAGAAACATGTCTACTGGAACACAGCTCTACAGTTTCAGGCACTTCCTTCTAGCCTGATACACTTTAAACTAAAAAGGAGATATCTATATAATGCATAAGAAAAACCTCCAGGATAAACTCTCCACTCTGTTTGAAATCTCTCAGCCACTGACACTGTATTTTCTCTCATTTCTTTCTTCCCCTATTTGGTCAAGAAGGTTTTCTCAATCCCTTGATGCCGAGTCCCAGCTCATTCTAGGATTTCTGTTCCACTTTGCATGGGAGGTTTACACCCCTGAGAGTCAGGTCCCATGTAGAGAGGGGGAGGGTGGTGAGTTTGCTTGCCATGTTGACTGAGAGATAGGCCACATCTTAGCAAGAAAAGAGGTTCTTTGGGGGTGACTCTTAGGTCTAATTTTAAGTAAGCTTGGTCTATCCTTTGCGGGCATAAGTTTCATATTAACAACTCCCAAGATTAAGGGCTCAGCCTATTGATTTGGTTGTCCCCACTGCTTGCAAGAATATCAGGAATTCTCCAAATGGGGAAGTTGAATTTTCCCCCTTTCTCACCATTCCCCCAAGGGGACTTTGCAAATACTTTTTTATTCACTGTTCAAATCACTCTGGAATTTATCAGGGCATCACGCTGGAAAAACCTACAAAATCTCATGCCTTACTCAAGGTTCCATGTACTTATGGTGTTGAATTAAACTGTCCATATAAGTTATATTAGGAAATGCAGTAGTCAAAATATAAATTTTATACCAAATAAACATTCTTTGCTTTAGTCTCACACTTAAATTAAAGTTTTAAAATATTAATTACCATCTATTTGCAACACCCTGAAATATTGACATTCCTTTGTTCTTCCTCATGCAAAAACATTTATATATTTGTACATTTAGTCACTATCATTGTATACTCGAGGCATTCCTAGATTATACCATCTCAGTCTTTATCATCAATGTTTCTTCTGGTTTCATTTGTGCCCCCAGCCCTCCTCCCTCTATCACTCTCACATTCACCTTCATTCAGTGTACTAACATTATTGTGCTATCATTTCTGAGTTTTTACAATCAGTCCTGTTGTGCAGTCTGTATCCCTTCAGCTACCAATACCCCAATCTACCCTATTTCTATCTCCTGATGGCCTTTGTTTTTAACTGAAATTCTCCAAGTTCATTCATTAATGTTAGATCATCAGTGAGAACATACAGTATTTGTCCTTTTGTTTCTGGCTAATCTCACTCAGCATAATGTCCTCAATATCCATCCATGTGGTTACATGCTTCATAACTTTATTCTGCCTTACAGCTGCATAATATTACATCATATGTTTATACTACAGCTTGTTTAGCCACTATCTATTGATAGACATTTGGGCTGTTTCCATCTCTTGGCAATTGTAAATAATGCTGCTATAAACATTGGTGTGCAAATGTCCGTTTGCGTGCTTGCCCTCCTGTCCTCTGAGTAGGTACCTAGCAATGGTATTGCCAGATCACATGGCAATTCTATACTTAGCATCCTGAGGAACCGCCAAACTGCCTTCCACAGCGGTTGTACCATTTGACATTCCCACCAACAGTGGATAAAGTGTGCCTCTTTCTCCACATCCTCTCCAGCACTTGTTGCCTTCTCTTTCATTGACAGTGGCCATTCTTGTGGGTATGAGATGATATCTCATTGTGGTTTTGATTTTCATTTCCCTAATAGCCCGGAAGTTGAGCATTTTTTCATCTGCCTTTTAGCCATTTGTATTTCCTCTTCTAAGAAGTGGCTGTTCAGGTCTTTTGCCCATTTTGTAACTGGGTTGTTTGTCTTTTTGTTTTTGAGTTGAAAAATTGTTTATATATTCTTGATACTAGACCTTTATGTGATATATCGTTTCCAAAGATTGTCTCCCATTGTGTAGGCTGTCTTTTTACTTTCTTGACAAAGTTCTTTGATGCGCAAAAGTGTTTAATTTTGAGGAGTTCCCATTTGTCTATTTCTTTCTTCAATGTTTGTGTTTTTGGAGTAAGATATAAGATATTTCCCTACATTTTCTTCTAAAAGTTTTATGGTCTTAGGTCTAATGTTTAGGTCTTTGATCCATTTTGAGTTGTTTTGTAAAGGGTATGAGATATGGATCCTCTTTCATTCTTTTGCATGTGGATATCCAGTTCTCCAAGCACCATTTATTGAAGGGACTGTTATGTCGCAGGTGAGTTGGCTTGACTGCCTTATCAAAGATCAATTGTCCATATAAGGGAGGGTCTATATCTGAACATTCTATTCAATTCTATTGATCAATATATCTATCTTTATGCCAGTACCATGATCAACATCCTTTCTTGAAGAAAACACCTCAAAAGATAGGAACTCCTCCACATGATAAAGGGAATATATGAAAAACCCACAGCTAACAGTATACTCAATGGGGAAAGACTGAAAGCTTTCCCTCTAAGATCAGGAACAGGACTAGGATGCCCATTGTCACCATTGTTATTAAACATTGTGCTGGAAGTTCTAGCCAGAGCAATTAAACAAAGGAAAGAAATAAAAGGCATACAAATTGTATAGGAAGAAGTAAAACTCTCACTGTTAGCAGATGACATGATACTATATATCAAAAATCCCAAAAAATCTACAGCAAAGCTACTAGAGCTAATAAATGAGTACAGCAAAGTGGCAGGTTACAAGATCAGCACTCAAAAATCTGTAGTGTTTCTATACACTAGTAATGAACAATCTGAGGGGGAAATCAAGAAAAAATTCCATTTACAATTGCAACCATAAGAATAAAATATTTAGAAATAAATTTAACTAAAGAGATAGAAGACCTATACAAAGAAAACTACAAGAAATTGTTAAAAGAAATCACAGGAGACCTAAATAGATGGAATGGCATACCATGTTCATGGATTGGCAGACTAAATATAGTTAAGATGTCAATTCTGCCTAAATTGATTTACAGATTCAATACAATACCAATTAAAATCCCAAAAACTTACTTTTCAGAAATAGAAAAATCAATAACCAAATTTAACAGGAAGGCAGGGTGCCCTGAATAGCTAAAAATATCCTGAGGGAAAAAAAATGAAGTTGGAGGTCTCATGCTACCTGACTTTAAGGCATATTATGAAGCTACAGTGGTCAAAACAGCATGGTACTGGCATAAAGATAGATATACTGACCAATGGAATAGAAGAGAGTGTTCAGCTATAGACCCTCTCATCTATGGATAACTGATCTTTGCTAAGGCAGTCAAGCCAACTCACCTGGGACAGAACAGTCTCTTCAATAAATGGCGCCTAGAGACCTGGATATCAACATGCAAAAGAATGAAAGAGGACCCATATCTCACACCCTATACAAAAAGTAACTGAAAATGGATCAAAGACCTAAATATTAGATCTAAGACCATAAAACTGCTAGAAGAAAATGTAGGGAAATATCTTATAAATCTTATAATAGGATGTGGTTTCCTAGACCTTACACCCAAAGCACTAGCAGTCAATAAATAAATAAGTAAATGGGAACTCCTCAAAATTAAATACTTTTGTGCATCAAAGAGCTTCATCAAGAAAGTAAAAAGACAGCTTACACAATGGGAGACAATATTTGGAAACGACATATCGGATGAAGGTCTAGTATCCAGAACTTATAAAGAGATTGTTCAATTCAACAACAACAAAAAAAAACCAGACAACCCAACTACAAAATGAGCAAAAGATTTGAACAGACACTTCTCAGAAGAGGAAATACAATGGCCAAAAGGCAGATGAAGAGATGCTCAACTTCTATTAGGAAAATGCAAATCAAAACCACAATGAGATATTATCTCATACCCACCAGAATGGCCATTATCAATAAAACAGAAAATGACAAATGCTGGAGAGAATGTGGAGAAAGAGGCACACTTATCCACTGTTGGTAGGAATGTCAAATGGTACAACCGCAGTGGAAGGCAGTTTGGCCAGTCCTCAGAACGCTAAGTATAGAATTGCCATATGATCTGGCAATACCATTGCTAGGTATCTACTCAGAGGACAGGAGGGCAAGCACACAAACGGACATTTGCATACCAATGTTTATAGCAGCACTATTTACAATTGTGAAGAGATGGAAACAGCCCAAATGTCCATCAACAGACGAGTGGCTAAACAAACTGTGGTATATACATACGATGGAATATTATGCAGCTGTAAGACAGAATAAAGTTATGAAGCATGTAACCACATGGATGGATATTGAGGACATTATGTTGAGTGAGATTAGCCAGAAACGAAAGGACAAATACTGTATGGTCTCACTGATATGAACTGACATCAGTGAATAAACATGGAGAATTTCATTGGTAACAGAGACCATCAGGAGATAGAAATAGGGTAAGATATTGGGTAAATGGAGGTGAAGGGATACAGACTGTGCAACAGGACTAATTGTAAAAATTCAGGCATGGATAGCACAATACTACCTAACTGTAATACAATTATGTTAGAACACTAAATGAAGCTGAATGTGAGAATGATAGAAGGAGAAGGGCTGGGGCACAAATGAAATCAGAAAGAAAGATAGACGATAAAGTTTGAGAAGGTATAATCTAGGAATGCCTTGAGTGTATAATGATAGGGACAAAATGTACAAATTTAAAAATGTTTTTGCATGAGGAAGAATAAAGGAATGTCATTATTTCAGGGTGTTGAAAATAGATGGTAATTAATATTTTAAAATTTTAACTTGTGTGTGAGACCAAAGCAAAAAATGTTTATTTGGTACAAAATTTATATTTTGACTAGTGCAGTTCCTAATATAACTTATGTAGACACCTTAATTGAACACCATAAGTACATGGAAGCTTGAGAAGGGCATAAGATTTTGTAGGTTTGTCCAGACTGATGCCCCAATAAATCCCAGATTGATTTGAACAGTGAGTAAAAAAGGATTTGCAAAATCCCCTTGGGGGATGGTGAATAAGGGGGAAAATGCAACTTCCCCAAGTGGAGAATTCTTGATATTCTCACGAGTGGTGGGGACAATCAAAGCTGCAGGCTGAGCCCCCAGTCTTGGCATTTGTTCATATGAAACTTAACCCCACAAAGGATAGGTCAAGTATACTTAAAATTAGGCCTAAGAGTAACCCCCAAGAGAATCTCTTCTGTTGCTCAACACAACAAGCAAACTCAACCAGCAAACTCACCGCCCCCCCCCCCCATCTACATGGGATGTGACTCCCAGGGGTGTGGACCTTCCTAGCAATGTGGGACAGAAACCCTAGAATGAGCTGAGAACCAGCATTAAGGGACTGAGAAAACCTTCTCCACCAAAAGAGGGAAGAGCTAAATGAGACAAAATAAAGTGTCAATGACTGAGAGATTCCCAACTGAGTCGAGATGTTATCCTGGAGGTTATTCTTACACATTAAGTAGATATCACCTTGTTAGTCAAGATGTAATGGAAAGGCTGGAGGGAACTGCCTGAAAATATATATCTGTGTTCCGGTAGCCATGTTTCTTGAAGATGATTGTATAATATATAGCTTTCACAATGTGACTGTGGGATTGTGAAAACCTTGTTTCTGATGCTCCGTTTATCTACCTTGTCAACAGACGAGTAAAACATATGGAATAAAAATAAATAATAGGAGAATCAAACGTTAAAATAAATTTAGTAGATTGAAATGATAGTTATTAAGGAAAGGGAGGGGTAAGGGGTATAGTATGTATGAATTTTTTTTTTTCTTTCTTTTTCTGAATTGATGAAATGTTCTAGGAAATGATCATGATGATGAATATGCAACTAAGTGATGATATTGTTAATTACTGATTATATATGTAGAACAGAATGATCTTATGCTAAGATTGTTTGCGTTTGTATGTTGTTATATATATACTTTTAATTTAAAAATTAAGAAAAAAAAAAAGAAAAGTGAAGTGAGAGAACTTACACTACCTGACTTTAAAGCATACTACTAAGCTACAGTGGTCAAAACAGCATGGTACTGGCATAAAGATATACTGGCCAATGGAATCAAATTGAGTGTTCAGAAATAGACCCTCTCATCTCTGGATAATTGATCTTTTTTTTTATTAATTAAAGAAAAAAAAAGAAATTAACCCAACATTTAGAAATCATTCCATCCTACATATGCAATCAGTAATTCTTAACATCATCACATAGATGCATGATCATCATTTCTTAGTACATTTGCATCAATTTAGGAAAACAACTAGCAAAACCACAGAAAAAGATAAAGAATGTTAATATAGAGAAAAAAAATAATAATAGTAAAAAAAAGGAAAAAAAGACAAACAGACAGACAAAAAAAAAAAAAACCTATAGCTCAGATGCAGCTTCATTCAGTGTTTTAACATGACTACTTTACAATTAGGTATTATTGTGCTGTTCATTTTTGAGTTTTTGTATCTAGTCCTATTGCACAGCCTGTATCCCTTCAGCTCCAATTACCCATTATCTTACCCTGTTTCTGACTCCTGCTGGACTCTGTTACCAATGACATATTCCAAGTTTATTCTCGAATGTCCGTTCACATCAGTGGGACCATACAGTATTTGTCCTTTAGTTTTTGGCTAGACTCACTCAGCATAATGTTCTCTAGGTCCATCCATGTTATTACATGCTTCATAAGTTTATTCTGTCTTAAAGCTGCATAATATTCCATCGTATGTATATACCACAGTTTGTTTAGCCACTCTTCTGTTGATGGACATTTTGGCTGTTTCCATCTCTTTGCAATTGTAAATAACGCTGCTATAAACATTGGTGTGCAAATGTCCGTTTGTGTCTTTGCCCTTAAGTCCTTTGAGTAGATACCTAGCAATGGTATTGCTGGGTCGTATGGCAATTCTATATTCAGCTTTTTGAGGAACCGCCAAACTGCCTTCCACAGTGGTTGCACCATTTGACATTCCCACCAACAGTGGATAAATGTGCCTCTTTCTCCGCATCCTCTCCAGCACTTGTCATTTTCTGTTTTGTTGATAATGGCCATTCTGGTGGGTGTGAGATGATATCTCATTGTGGTTTTGATTTGCATTTCTCTAATGGCCAGGGACATTGAGCATCTCTTCATGTGCCTTTTGGCCATTTGTATTTCCTCTTCTGATAGGTGTCTGTTCAAGTCTTTTTCCCATTTTGTAATTGGGTTGGCTGTCTTTTTGTTGTTGAGTTGGACAATCTCTTTATAAATTCTGGATACTAGACTTTTATCTGATATGTCATTTCCAAATATTATCTCCCATTGTGTAGGCTGTCTTTCTACTTTCTTGATGAAGTTCTTTGATGCACAAAAGTGTTTAATTTTGAGGAGCTCCCATTTATTTATTTCCTTCTTCAGTGCTCTTGCTTTAGGTTCAAGGTCCATAAAACCGCCTCCAATTGTAAGTTTCATAAGATATCTCCCTACATTTTCCTCTAACTGTTTTATGGTCTTAGACCTAATGTTTAGATCTTTGATCCATTTTGAGTTAACTTTTGTATAGGGTGTGAGATATGGGTCTTCTTTCATTCTTTTGCATATGGATATCCAGTTCCCTAGGCACCATTTATTGAAGAGACTGTTCTGTCCCAGGTGAGTTGGCTTGACTGCCTTATCAAAGATCAAATGTCCATAGATGAGAGGGTCTATATCTGAGCACTCTATTCAATTCCATTGGTCGATATATCTATCTTTATGCCAATACCATGCTGTTTTGACCATTGTGGCTTCATAATATGCCTTAAAGTAAGGCAGCGTGAGACCTCCAGCTTCGTTTTTTTTCCTCAAGATGTTTTTAGCAATTCGGGGCACCCTGCCCTTCCAGATAAATTTGCTTATTGGTTTTTCTATTTCTGAAAAATAAGTTGTTGGGATTTTGATTGGTACTGCATTGAATCTGTAGATCAATTTAGGTAGAATTGACATCTTAACTATATTTAGTCTTCCAATCCATGAACACGGTATGCCCTTCCATCTATTTAGGTCTTCTGTGATTTCTTTTTTTTTTTTTTTTTTTTTATTTTATTTTATTTTTTTTTTATTAATTAAAAAAAAGAATTAACAAAACAATTAGAAATCATTCCAATCTACATGTACAATCAGTAATTCTTAATAACATCACATAGTTGCATATTCATCATTTCTTAGTACATTTGCATCGATTTAGAAAAAGAAATAAAAAGACAACAGAATAAGAATTAAAACAATAATAGAAAGAAAAAAAACAAAAAAAACAAAAACAAAAAACCTATACCTCACATGCAGCTTCATTCAGTGTTTTAACATAATTGCATTACAATTGGGTAGTATTGTGCTGTCCATTTCTGAGTTTTTATATCCAGTCCCGTTGTAGTCTGTATCCCTTCATCTTCAATTATCCCTTCTCTTTTTTTTTTTTTTAATTAACGGAAAAAAAAGAAATTAACCCAACATTTAGAGATCATACCATTCTACACATGCAATCATTAATTCTTAACATCATCACATAGATGCCTGATCATCATTTCTTAGTACATTTGCATTGGTTTAGAAGAACTAGCAACATAACCGAAAAAGATATAGAATGTTAATATAGAGAAAAAAATAAAAGTAATAATAGTAAAATCAAAACAAAACAAAACAAAAACCTATAGCTCAGATGCAGCTTCATTCAGTGTTTTAACATGATTACTTTACAATTAGGTATTATTGTGCTGTCCATTTTTGAGTTTTTGTATCTAGTCCTGTTGCACAGTCTGTATCCCTTCAGCTTCAATTACCCATTGTCTTACCCTGTTTCTAACTCCTGCTGAACTCTGTTACCAATGACATATTTCAAGTTTATTCTCGAATGTCTGTTCACATCAGTGGGACCATACAGTATTTGTCCTTTAGTTTTTGGCTGGATTCACTCAGCATAATATTCTCTAGGTCCATCCATGTTATTACATGGTTCATAAGTTTATCTTGTCTTAAAGCTGCATAATATTCCATCGTATGTATATACCACAGTTTGTTTAGCCACTCTTCTGTTGATGGACATTTTGGCTGTTTCCATCTCTTTGCAATTGTAAATAATGCTGCTATAAACATTGGTGTGCAAATGTCCGTTTGTGTCTTTGCCCTTAAGTCCTATGAGTAGATACCTAGCAATGGTATTGCTGGGTCGTATGGCAATTCTATATTCAGCTTTTTGAGGAACCGCCAAACTGCCTTCCACAGTGGTTGCACCCTTTGACATTCCCACCAACAGTGGATAAGTGTGCCTCTTTCTCCGCATCCTCTCCAGCACTTGTCATTTTCTGTTTTGTTGATAATGGCCATTCTGGTGGGTGTGAGATGATATCTCATTGTGGTTTTGATTTGCATTTCTCTAATGGCCAGGGACATTGAGCATCTCTTCATGTGCCTCTTGGCCATCCGTATTTCCTCTTCTGAGAGGTGTCTGTTCAAGTCTTTTTCCCATTTTGTAATTGGGTTGGCTGTCTTTTTGTTGTTGAGATGAACAATCTCTTTATAAATTCTGGATACTAGACCTTTATCTGATATATCATTTCCAAATATTGTCTCCCATTGTGAAGGCTGTCTTTCTACTTTCTTGATGAAGTTCTTTGATGCACAAAAGTGTTTAATTTTGAGGAGTTCCCATTTATTTATTTCCTTCTTCAGTGCTCTTGCTTTAGGTTTAAGGTCCATAAAACCGCCTCCAGTTGTAAGATCCATAAGATATCTCCCAACATTTTCCTCTAACTGTTTTATGGTCTTAGACCTAATGTTTAGATCTTTGATCCATTTTGAGTTAACTTTTGTATAGGATGTGAGATATGGGTCTTCTTTCATTCTTTTGCATATGGATATCCAGTTCCCTAGGCACCATTTATTGAAGAGACTGTTCTGTCCCAGGTGAGTTGGCTTGACTGCCTTATCAAAGATCAAATGTCCATAGATGAGAGGGTCTATATCTGAGCACTCTATTCAATTCCATTGGTCGATATATCTATCTTTATGCCAATACCATGCTGTTTTGACCATTGTGGCTTCATAATATGCCTTAAAGTAAGGCAGTGCAAGACCTCCAGCTTCGTTTTTTTTTCCTCAAGATGTTTTTAGCAATTCGGGGCACCCTGCCCTTCCAGATAAATTTGCTTATTGGTTTTTCTATTTCTGAAAAATAAGTTGTTGGGATTTTGATTGGTACTGCATTGAATCTGTAGATCAATTTAGGTAGAATTGACATCTTAACTATATTTAGTCTTCCAATCCATGAACACGGTATGCCCTTCCATCTATTTAGGTCTTCTGTGATTTCTTTTAACAGTTTTTTGTAGTTTTATTTATATAGGTTTTTTGTCTCTTTAGTTCAATTTATTCCTAGGTATTTTATTCTTTTAGTTGCAATTGTAAATGGGATTCGTTTCTTGATTTCCCCCTCAGCTTGTTCATTACTAGTGTATAGAAATGCTACAGATTTTTGAATGTTGATCTTGTAACCTGCTACTTTGCTGTACTCATTTATTAGCTCTAGTAGTTTTGTTGTGGATTTTTCCGGGTTTTCGATGTATAGTATCATATCGTCTGCAAACAGTGATAGTTTTACTTCTTCCTTTCCAATTTTGATGCCTTGTATTTCTTTTTCTTGTCTAATTGCTCTGGCTAGAACCTCCAACACAATGTTGAATAATAGTGGTGATAGTGGACATCCTTGTCTTGTTCCTGATCTTAAGGGGAAAGTTTTCAATTTTTCCCCATTGAGGATGATATTAGCTGTGGGTTTTCATATATTCCCTCTATCATTTTAAGGAAGTTCCCTTGTATTCCTATCTTTTGAAGTGTTTTCAACAGGAAAGGATGTTGAATCTTGTCAAATGCCTTCTCTGCATCAATTGAGATGATCATGTGATTTTTCTGCTTTGATTTGTTGATATGGTGTATTACATTAATTGATTTTCTTATGTTGAACCATCCTTGCATACCTGGGATGAATCCTACTTGGTCATGATGTATAATTCTTTTAATGTGTTGTTGGATACGATTTGCTAGAATTTTATTGAGGATTTTTGCATCTATATTCATTAGAGAGATTGGTCTGTAGTTTTCTTTTTTTGTAATATCTTTGCCTGGTTTTGGTATGAGGGTGATGTTGGCTTCATAGAATGAATTAGGTAGTTTTCCCTCCACTTCGATTTTTTTTAAGAGTTTGAGGAGAGTTGGTACTAATTCTTTCTGGAATGTTTGATAGAATTCACATGTGAAGCCGTCTGGTCCTGGACTTTTCTTTTTAGGGAGCTTTTGAATGACTAATTCAATTTCTTTACTTGTGATTGGTTTGTTGAGGTCATCTATTTCTTCTTGAGTCAAAATTGGTTGTTCATGTCTTTCCAGGAACCCGTCCATTTCATCTAAATTGTTGTATTTATTAGCGTAAAGTTGTTCATAGTATCCTGTTATTACCTCCATTATTTCTGTGAGGTCAGTAGTTACGTCTCCTCTTCCATTTCTGATCTTATTTATTTGCATCCTCTCTCTTCTTCTTTTTGTCAATCTTGCTAAGGGCCCATCAATCGTATTGATTTTCTCATAGAACCAACTTCTGGTCTTATTGATTTTCTCTATTGTTTTCATGTTTTCAATTTCATTTATTTCTGCTCTAATCTTTGTTATTTCTTTCCTTTTGCTTGCTTTGGGATTCGTTTGCTGTTCTTTCTCCAGTTCTTCCAAGTGGACAGTTAATTCCTGCATTTTTGCCTTTTCTTCTTTTCTGATATAGGCATTTAGGGCAATAAATTTCCCTCTTAGCACTGCCTTTGCTGCGTCCCATAAGTTTTGATATGTTGTGTTTTTGTTTTCATTCACCTCGAGGTATTTACTAATTTCTCTTGCAATTTCTTCTTTGACCCACTCGTTGTTTAAGAGTGTGTTGTTGAGCTTCCACGTATTTGTGAATTTTCTGGCACTCCGCCTATTATTGATTTCCAACTTCATTCCTTTATGGTCCGAGAAAGTGTTGTGTATGATTTCAATCTTTTAAAATTTGTTAAGACTTGCTTTGTGACCCAGCATATGGTCTATCTTTGAGAATGATCCATGAGCACTTGAGAAAAAGGTGTATCCTGCTGTTGTGGGATGTAATGTCCTATAAATGTCTGTTAAGTCTAGCTCATTTATAGTAATATTCAGATTCTCTATTTCTTTATTGATCCTCTGTCTAGATGTTCTGTCCATTGATGAGAGTGGTGAATTGAAGTCTCCAACTATTATGGTATATGTGTCTATTTCCCTTTTCAGTGTTTGCAGTGTATTCCTCACGTATTTTGGGGCATTCCAGTTCGGTGCATAAATATTTATGATTGTTATGTCTTCTTGTTTAATTGTTCCTTTTATTAGTAGATAGTGTCCTTCTTTGTCTCTTTTAACTGTTTTACATTTGAAGTCTAATTTGTTGGATATTAGTATAGCTACTCCTGCTCTTTTCTGATTGTTATTTGCATGAAATATCTTTTCCCAACCTTTCACTTTCAACCTATGTTTATCTTTGGGTCTAAGATGTGTTTCCTGTAGACAGCATATAGAAGGATCCTGTTTTTTAATCCATTCTGCCAGTCTATGTCTTTTGATTGGGGAATTCGGTCCATTAACATTTAGTGTTATTACTGTTTGGATAATATTTTCCTCTACCATTTTGTCTTTTGTATTATGTACCTCATATCTGATTTTCCTTCTTTCTACACTCTTCTCCATACCTCTCTCTTCTGTCTTTTCGTATCTGACTCTAGTGCTCCCTTTAGTATTTCTTGCAGAGCTGGTCTCTTGGTCACAAATTCTCTCAGTGACTTTTTGTCTGAGAATGTTTTAATTTCTCTCTCATTTTTGAAGGAAAATTTTGCTGGATATAGAAGTCTTGGTTGGCAGTTTTTCTCTTTTGGTAATTTAAATATATCATCCCACTGTCTTCTAGCTTCCATGGTTTCTGCTGAGAAATCCACACATAGTCTTATTGGGTTTCCCTTGTATGTGACAGATTGTTTTTCTCTTGCTGCTTTCAAGATCCTCTCTTTCTCTTTGACTTCTGACATTCTAACTAGTAAGTGTCTTGGAGAATACCTATTTGGGTCTATTCTCTTTGGGGTGCGCTGCACTTCTTGGATCTGTAATTTTAGGTCTTTCATAAGAGTTGGGAAATTTCCCGTGATAATTTCTTCCATTAGTTTTTCTCCTCCTTTTCCCTTCTCTTCTCCTTCTGGGACACCCACAACACGTATATTTTTGCGCTTCATATTGTCCTTCAGTTCCCTGATCCCCTGTTCAAATTTTTCCATTCTTTTCCTGATAGTTTCTGTTTCTTTTTGGAATTCAGATGTTCCATCCTCCAAATCACTAATTCTACCTTCTGTCTCTTTAAATCTATCATTGTAGGTATCCATTGTTTTTTCCATCTTTTCTACTTTATCCTTCACTTCCATAAGTTCTGTGATTTGTTTTTTCAGTTTTTCTATTTCTTCGTTTTGTTCAGCCCATGTGTTCTTCATGTCCTCCCTCAATTTATCGATTTCGTTTTTGAAGAGGTTTTCCATTTCTGTTCGTATATTCAGCATTAGTTGTCTCAGCTCCTGTATCTCATTTGAACTATTGGTTTGTTCCTTTGACTGGGCCATATTTTCAATTTTCTGAGCGTGATCCGTTATCTTCTGCTGGCGTCTGGGCATTTAGTCAGATTTCCCTGGGTGTTGGACCCAACAGGTTGAAAGATTTTTCTGTGAAATCTCTGGGTTCTGTTTTTCTTATCTTGCCCAGTAAGTGGCACTCGTGGCACTCATTTGTCTGCGGGTTCCACCAGTAAAAGGTGCTGTGTGTCCTTTAACTTTGAAAAACTCTCGCTGTGGGGGAGGTTTGCCAGCCGAAGCGGCTTGGAAGAGTGCCAGCCTGCCTGGGGATCCGAATGTGGGGGGGGGGGTCGCCGGCCGCCGCAGCCGGGGAGAGCGCCCGTCTGAATCTCCTAGCCGGCCCAGGGCGCCAAGCATGGCGGGAGGGCGCCACGCGCCGCGGCCTGGGAGAGTGCACCGTTCCCAGCCGGACCGGGAAGCCACGTGTTTGGAAGGGACCCCGGTCACCATTCTCCGCGGCCTGGGGATCTCCGATCCAATTCTCCCAGTTGGTCCAGGGGCCTGCGCTTGGGGTGGGGGGCGCCAGCCGCCACGGCTTGAGGGGACCGCCTGTCCAATTCTCCCAGCTGGCCCAGGAAGGAGGAAGGGAGGGACTCCGACCGCTTGCCGCCCCGGCCCGGGGAAGCCTGCGCCCCTCGGCGATCTCACCGGAGCGGGTTCTCCCAGCCAGTCAGCCGTTCCAGAATGGGGTATGCTGTCTTCTTGATCTCTGTCGTGGCTCCGGGAGCTGTTCTGTATTGTTTCTACTCCCCTAGTAGCTGTTCTGGAGGAGGAACTAAGACCCGCACGTCTTACTAAGCCGCCATCTTCTCTGGAAGTCCTCTGGATAATTGATCTTTGATAAGGCAGTCAAGCCAATCCACCTGGAACATATGTAGTAGGAGGTGGTTTGCTAGACCTTACACCCAAAGCATGAGCTTTGAAAAAAAAGATAAATAAATGGGACCCCCTCAAAATTAAACACTTTTGTGCATCAAAGAACTTTGTCAAGGTAATAAAAAAGCAGCCTACACAATGGGAGACAATATTTGAAAACCACATATCAGATAATGATTTTTTAAATTTATTTATTTATTAATTAAAAAATATTAAGAACAAACAAAAACATTAACATATCATTCCATTCTACATATATAATCAGTAATTCTCAATATCATCACATAGTTGCATATTCATCATTTCTTAGAACATTTGCATCAATTCAGAAAAAGAAATAAAGACAACAGAAAGAGAAATAAAACGATAACAGAGAGAAAAAAAAAGATTATACGTATCATACCCCTCACCCCTCGCTTTCATTAATCACTAGCATTTCAAACTAAATTTATTTTAACATTTGTTCCCCCTATTATTTATTTTTATTCCATATGTTCTACTCATCTGTTGACATGGTAGATAAAAGGAGCATCAGACAAAAGGTTTTCACAATCACACAGTCACATCGTGAAAGCTGTATCATTAATCAATCACCATCAAGAAACATGGCTACTGGAACACAGCTCTACATTTTCAGGCAGTTCCCTCCAGCCTCTCCATTACATCTTGGATAACAAGGTGATATCTACTTAATGCGTAAAAAATAACCTCCAGGATAACCTCTCGACTGTTTGGAATCTCTCAGCCATTGATACTTTGTTTCATTTCACTCTTCCCCCTTTTGGTTGAGAAGGTTTACTCAATCCCTTGATGTTGGGTCTCAGCTCACTCTAGGGTTTTTCTCAATCCTTTGATGCTGAGTCTCAGCTCATTCTGGGATTTCTGTCCCACGTTGCCAGGAAGGTCCACACCCCTGGGAGTCATGTCCCATGTAGACAGGGGGAGGGTGGTGAGTTTGCTTGTTGTGTTGGCTGCAGAGAGAGAGGCCACATCTGAGCAACAAAAGAGGCTCTCTTGGGGGTGACTCCTAGGCCTAAATTTTAAGTAGACTTGACCTATCCTTTGTGGGGTTATGAACAAACCCCAAGACTGGGGGCTCAGCCTATAGCTTTGCTTGTCCACACTGCTTGTGAGAATATCAAGAATTCAACTTGGGGAAGCTGGATTTCTCCCCATTCTCACCATTCCCTGAAGGGGACTTTGCAAATACTTTTCCACTCACTGATCAAATCACTCTGGGATTCATCAGATAATGATTTTGTATCCAGAATATATAAAGGGATTCTTCAACTCTACAACAAAGACAAACAACCCAATTTAAATATGGGCAAAAAACATGAACAGACACTTCTCAGAAGAGGAAATACAAATGGCTAAAAGGCACATGGAAAGATGCTCACCTTCCCTGGCTATTAGGGAAATGCAAATCAAAACCACAATGAGATATCATCTGACACCCACTAGAATGACCATTATGAAAAAACCAAACCCACACATACACACACACACACAAAACAGAAAACGACAAGTTCTGGAGAGGATGTGGAGAAAGAAGCACACTTATCCACTGCTGGTGGGAATGTAAAATGGTACAACCGCTCTGGAAGGCAGTTTGGTGCTTTCTCAAGACGTTAAGTAAAGAATTGCCAAATGATCCAGCAATCCCATTACTAGGTATATATTCAGAGGATGTGAGGGCAAGGACACAAATGGACATTTGCACAGCAATGTTTATAGCAGTATTATTTACAATTGCAAAGGGATGGAAACAGCCCAAATTGTCCATCAATGGAGGAGTGGCTAAACAAGCTGTGGCATATACATACGATGGAATATTACACAGCAGTAAGACAGAATAAAGTCATGCAGCAAATGACAATGTGGAAGAACCTTGATGACACTCCTCAGTTACATTAGCCGAAAACAAAAGGGAAAATACTGTATGGTCTCACTAATATGAACTAACTTTAATGAGTGAACTTTGAGAACTGAAGTTAAGAACACAGGTTATCAGGAGATTGGGCAATTGGTGCTGAAGGAATAGATTGTGCAACAGGACTGATTGTAAAAACTTGGAAATGGCTAGCACAATACTACCTGACTGTAGCACCTAAGTATACTGAATGAAGCTGAATGTGAGCATGATTTAGGGAGAAGGGCTGAAGACACATATGAAACGAGAAGGAAAGATAGAGGATAAATACTGAGACAGTATAATGCCTATAATAGACAATGATAATGATTAAATGTACAAATAAAAAACGTTTTTGCATGAGGGAAACCAAATGAATGTTAGGGTGCTCAAAATAGATGGTATAAGGGAGAAAAAGTACAATCAATGCAAACTTGGGTCTATAGTCAACAGCAACATTGTAATATGCTTCCAGTGAATGTAACAGCATTATGCCAGAACTAAATGTCAACAGACATGGGGGTGGGGAGGAGGGGAGGGACATGGGGGCAGGGTATGGATTCTTTGTGGAAGTAAAGGAAGTGTCTTTATATAGATTATGGTGACAAAAAGATTATGGTGATGACAGTATGTCTATGCACTTCGGTTGGGTTGTATGATGTGTGAATAAAACTTTAAAAATGAACAGACACTGAGATATCCGTTGTTTGATTCAACTGCAAAAAATTGTAAAATTATCAAAATTTGAAATGAACATTCTTTTTCTGTAAATACACATTATGAGAACTAAATAGTGACAGGATCATTACTTTCATTAAAAAAATGAACAGAGAGAATATGCATTATAATATAATATGCATTATATAGATATCCCTTTTTAGTTTATAGTGTATTGAAGTGGCTGGAGGGAAGTACCTGAAACCTCTGATCTGTGTTCTAGTAGCCTTGTTTCTTGAAGATGATTGTATATAGATATAACTTTTATAATATGACTGTAGGATTGTGAAAACCTTGCATCTGATGCTCCTTTTATCCAAGATATGGACAGATGAGTAAGAAAAATGGATAAAAAATAAGTAATAGGGGGGACAAAGGGTAAAATAAATTGGGTACATGTAAATACTAGCGGTCAATGAGAGGGAGGGGTAAAGGGTATGGTATGAATGAGTTTTTCCTTTTTCTTTTTCTGGAGTGATGCAAATGTTAAAAAAAATTATCATGGTGCTGAATAAATAACTATGTGATGATCTTGTGAGTCACGGATTGCACATCATGTGTGGAATGTATGTGTGTGAAGATTTATCAATAAAAATATTTAAAAAAAATCAAAGTCTGAGAGCATTTATCCTTGGGGCTTTAGAAATGTTAGTCCAACCTTTTCCAAGGGCCTACACAGCAGCCTTGCTCTCTCCAAATGCTGGGGTGAGTTGCAACACTGGGGCACATGGGAAAACCACCTTTTTCTCAGCTCCATTCACTCCAGGCTTCGGGGCAGCACCTGGGATCTCTGCCATCCCTGGGGCACATGCTCAACCCCTCCAGAACAATGGGATGGCAGCCAGGCTCCCAACCAATCCCTGGCTTATGTGCTCCACCCTCTCTAAGGCTTGGGGTGACAAAACTCTTCTTGAGTGGAAGGCCGTACTTGGCCTTTGGAGCAAACTCACCCTCTTCAAACACATGGGTAGATCCACTCTCCTGGTCTGAGGTTTCTTGGCTTCTGACCTTAGCTTCTATAGTTTTGCCTCTGAAGTCATTTTTCCCTTTTAGTCCAGACTAGCAGTGGTTCCAATCCTGCAACACTCTTGTCTGTTTTCTATGTATTATGCAGGGATCCTAACTATCAGAGAATAGGACTTTCCACAAATCGTTTTGGATAACTCCATTTCCAATCCTGGCTTTTCCTGAAATGGCTGACTTGTTCCATGTTTGGTTAAATCCTCACATGGAGCCCTACTCACTGAGGTCTCACTTTTTGGAAGCCGAGAATTTTCCAGACCATCAATTTCTGTTTTCTTTTTACCCAAGAGTTCAGTTCTCAACTTCCTCTCACATTTTTACTATAAGGTGCAAGGAATAGCCAGACTACATTTTCCACATCTAGTTTGAAAATTTCTCCTGCTAACTATCCAAGTTCATCACTCTCAAATTCTACCTTCCACCCACAAAGAATGCCTTCCTCTTATGTATGTAGCAGAGATTAGATTACCTATAGGTATGCCTAAGAGTTACTTCTGGAGGACCTCTTTTGTTGCTCAGATGTGGCCTCACTCTAAGCCCAACTGCAAGTGAAATCATTGCCTTTCCCCCTGTGTGGGACATGACATCAAGGTTTGAAAGTCTTCCTGGCAGTGTGGGATCAACAAGGCCATCCTGACCAAAATGCGGAAAAGAAGTGTAACAAATAAGGTATCAGTGGCTGAGAGAGTTCAAATAGAGCCGAGAGTCTACTCTGGAGGTCACTCTTAAGCAAGCTTCAATTAGTCATTGCTACCTATCATAACTTACCAAACCCAATTGTGCCAGTTTGAAAGGATTATATACCCTACAAAAGTCATGTTTTAATCCAGATCCGTCTTATGGAAACTGCCTTTTCCCACAGTTTGGGAAAATTGTGGATATTAACCTCTCATCCAATTGTGGATAGTAACCTTTGATTAGAAGAAGACATGACTCCACCCATTGCAGGTGGGTCTTTATTAGCTTACTGGAATCCTTTAAAAGAGGAAGCATTTTGGAGAGAGCCGTGAGAACTACCAGAGAGCCCATGTAGCCAGAGACCCTTGGAGATGAAGAAGAAAAACGCCCCTGGGGGAGCTTCATGAAACAAGAAGCCTGGAGAGAAAGCTAGCGGATGTTGCCATGTTTACCACGTGGCTTTCCAGTTGAGAGAGAAAACCTGAAAGTCATTGGCCTTCTTGAATCAAGTTATATTTCCCAAGTGCCTTAGATTGGACATTTTTATAGCCTTACTTTAATTGGGACATTTTTGTGGGCTTAGAACTGTAAACAACACAATTTATTAGACTCCCCCCTTTTAAAAGCCATTCTGTTTCTGATATATCGCATTCTGCCAGTTAGCAAACTAGAACAACAACCAAAACCATTCCAGCCAATCCTAAAGAACACCCAGGGCAATATAATTCTACAAAGGTTCCATGCACTAGGGTAACTTCCCAGAAACCTACAACCTCCAGATGGGTTCCTGGACCAGATAAGTCCTAAAACCTAGAGGGCCCAGCCTCTCCATAACAGCAGTTAGTTCTATCTTCCTACCCTTTATTATTGACAGCCCCTTCCAACATAAAAAAAGTTAGAATGGGCATAGCCCAAACACCATTAAAAAGTGAGATAGAAAGATCAAAGGTGATGGTGGAATTATACAGAGAAGGTAGGGTTTAACAAATGAGTATGATTGCTAAATGATATCAATATTTCTTTCAGTCTCCAGTATCTTAGAGAAGCTAGATATAAAAACCAAAAATTGTAGAACTATAACCCAGACCAAACTCTAAAATCTGTTCTACAACTAACTATTGCAATTTTTTGAAATTTATTGTTTTTTGTATGTTATTTTTCATAAAAAAAGAAAAAAGTGACAATAAAAAATATATATATATTTCTTTTAGCCTCCAATGTTTTGGAGCCGCTAGAAGGAAAAATCTGAGATGATGGTATGGTGGTCAGTGACAAACTCTGGGATCTGTCCTGTAACTACTTGTTGAAGAGTGCTTTGAAAACTATTGCTTTTTTCTTTCTTTACTTTGCATATACGTTATTTATACAATAAAAAAGTTAAAATAAATAAATACATAAACTTAGCCAGATCTAGGAAGTGTCTGAGTCCTTGGAAACTTCAATTATCCTGGACCCACCCTTACCCCCCACCCCCCACTCCAAAGGCCATGGGTGATCCTCATTTGTTCAGGAAAAAAAGACCAAGTCAGTGAAAACAAGACAGTCTAAATGCATCCTTCACCTTGGTGACCCTCTGGCCTGAATGGCTATCTTCTCAATCTCACCTTCTCTCTAACTCAGCTGGAAACACAAGGGAGTCAGAAAGTTGATCTTTTCTAAGACGAGTGAAGGGTATGACATTTGAAATATTTATCTATCACTTTCCAGCCCAGACTTTGCCCTTCCCCTTCCCCCAAGCTGAAAAACTGACTTTTTCTCCCTTTTGGCCCCTGCTTCTTCCTGTTGCATACTCTTGTAAAATTAAAGATTTACCCTACTCAAAGTGGGAAATCTTCTATCTTCTGTTGGGGGGTACGGGGGCAGGGGAGAGAAGGAAAGCAAAGGAGTTTGGACAGAATGGCAAATCAGACCAAAATTAACACCTTTTAATTTTACATGTTTAATTTAATACAAAACACATTCCATCAGCTAGAGGGTACCTCATTCCAACCCTGTCTTAACTGTTGGAATTGGACTCAGTGTGTTTCTCATGGGTGATACAGGAAAGAAAATGAGGATAGGGGCATCTGTACCTTGAAAAATGGTATGAAATTCCCACCCATCATGATGTTAAAACGTTCCCCATCTGGTGCTTGACTCACCTCCAACAGAAAGCCAAAAGGAATGATCTAATAAGAGGAGTGTAGGGAACCCTCTATATTTCACTCACCCCTCTCATCTGCCAGGGGGCTCTAAGAACCAAGAAGAGAAAGAGAAGTAGGTTCCTAGAAGAAAAGTAGTACATCTCCAGGGAGCTATTGGAGCATGCTGATAAAAATGGAAAAAGCATGATCTGGGTACATTGGTTCCAGAAATTCCTGGGCCTTAAATCCATTGGGAAGCCGAGGACCCTGCTGCTTCTGTCCAGTAAGAGGAGTTCCTGGGTTTTATATGACCCTCCCAACTCTGGCTTAAATTCACTGTCTATGAACGGGTCTATATCTACCCCTAGGCTTCTGGATCTTCAGTCATTCTCATCTTCATCCTCAATCTGAAACCGTTTCTTCTTTTGGATTCTTGGAGCTCCCATCTCTGGTGCTATAAGAATGACGAGAGAGAGAGAATATCTGAATACATTAAGAGTAAAGGAGGGGTCAAGATGGAGGCTTAGCAATGTGCGCATTTTAGTTGTCCTCCAGAACAACTACTAAATAACCAGAAACAGTACAGAACAGCTCCTGGGGCCATGTCAGTGACAAGACACACAGCATACCCCAGTCTGGACCAGCTGGACCGGCTGCGAGCTCCCCCCAGAACCATGAGATCCCCAAGCCACAGCAGCCAGCACCCCTCCCCCACAAGCTGCTTCCCAGTGGGGAAAGGAAAGAGACTTTACCAGCAGGAGGGGCTGAGTACAATCAAAGGCCAATGGTGGAATTAATTAACAAATTCTGACTACTAAAAATAGTCCCCCAGCTCAGGTGAACCTGGTGAAAGCGAGGTCACTTATTTTCATCCCAGCACCAAGAGGGCAGGGTTGACAGAAAAAGAAAAAATAAAAGAAGGAAACAGAGGTTTCTGTGGCTGTCTTTCTACAAAGGCTTGACTGCCTTTGGATATAGCAGCAGGACTTCTCAGGCTGCAACTGCCCCAGGCATAGGCGGAAGCGAGCTTGTTTGGGGGCTTGTCTGGAGGCTGTGCCTTCCCCAGGGGAGGGGTGAAGCACAACTCAGGTGGAATCCCTCTCAAGGAATTCAGACCCCCCAGGGTTTGGAAATTTGAAGCCATTAAAACCAGCCTACAACCTCTCCTCTGTCTCCACCACGCCCCCAGCAGGGAGAGTCTGCCAAAGTTAAAGGTACCAAATCATCTTACGCTGGTGGGACCCACAGGAAGACAAGCACCACATACTGGGCAGGATGAGAAAAACAGAGTCCAGAGACTTCACAGGAAAGTCTTTCAACCTGCTGGGTCTCACCCTCAGGGAAAACCGACACAGGTGACTCTTTCCTCCTGATAGGAGGTCAGTTTGGTCTGGGAAAATCCGGCTGGGGTCTATAATACCTAAGTAGGCCCTCCTAAGTGTGTCGGGGGAAAGGCACCATAGAAGCAGGGCAAGAAACAAGGAAATAAGAACTGAAAAACTCTCCTCTGTTAAACAAAACTTAAGCTAGAGAGGAGTTCCGGGTCAAGATGGCGGCTTAACAACGTGTGCATTTTAGTTTGCCCTCCAGAACAACTACTAAATAACCAGAAACAGTACAGAACAGCTCCCCGAGCCATGACAGTGACTGGACACACAGCGTACCCCAGTCTGGACCAGCTGGACTGGCTGGGAGCACCCCCCCAGAACCGTGAGTTCCCAAAGCTGCGGTGGCCCGCGCCCCTCCCCCAAGGCCTCTTCCTAGAGGGGAGAGGAAAGGACTTACCAGCAGCAGTTTCTGGGCACATTCAATCGCCAATTGTGGAACGAATTAACAAATTCTGACTACTAAAAGTAGGCCCCCAGCTTAGGTGAACCTGATCAAAGCGGAGGTTGCTCATTTTTGCCCTGGCACCAAGGGGGCAGGATTGACAGAAAACGGGGGAAAAAAAAATAAGGAAACAGAGGTTTTTGTGGCTGTGTATCTACAAAGGCTTGATTGCCTCTGGATACAGTGGCAGAATTTTTCAGGCTGCAATTGCCCCAGGCATAGGCAGAAGTGAGCTCTTTTGGAGGCTTGTCTGGAGCTTGTGCCTTCCACAGGGGAGGAGTGAAGCCCAACTCAGGTGGAATCCCACCATCAAGGAATCCAGACACCAGGGCTTGATAATTTGAAGCCATTAAAACCAGCCTACAACCTCTCCTCTGTCTCCACCATGCCCCCAGCAGGGAGAGCCTGCCAAAGTAAAGGTACCACATCATCTTATGCTGATGGGACCTGCAGTCAGACAAGCACCACACACAGGGCAAGATAAGAAAGAGTCCAGAGACTTCACAGCAAAGTCTTTCAACCTGCTGGGTCTCACCCTCAGGGAAAACCGACACAGGTGACTCTTTCCTCCTGATAGGAGGTCAGTTTGGTCTGGGAAAATCTGGCTGGGGTCTATAATATCTAAGTAGACCCTCCTAAGTGTGTGTGTGGGGGGCGGGGGGTGGGAAGGCACCACACAAGCAGGGCAAGAAACAAGAAAACAAGAACTGAAAAATTCTCCTCTGTTAAACAAAAGTTAAGCTAAAGGTCCAGATAAAGCTGAACGGAATGTCAAAGAACAGACAGACAAAAAATTCATCCAGCAAGAAAACCCTAGATAAAAGAAATGAAAGCAATCTCCAGAATAAACTAATTAAGGTAATTAAGTGCCTAGACACCAGCAAAAAATAACAAATCACACTAGGAAAATTGAAGATATGGCCAGTCAAAGGAACAAACCAACAATTCAAATGACATACAGGAGCTGAAACAATTAATTCAGAATATACAAATAGACACGGAAAACCTCATCAAAAACCAAATCAATGAATTGAGGGAGGATATAAAGAAGACAAGGAAAGAACAAAAAGAAGAAACAAAGTCTGAAAATACAAATCACAGAACTTATGGGAATGAAAGACACAGTAGAAGAGATGAAAAAAACAATGGAAACCTATAATGGTAGATTTCGAGAGACAGAACATAGGATTTCTGAACTGGAGGACGGAACATCTGAAATCCGACAAGAAACAGAAACTACAGGAAGAAAAATAGAAAAATATGAGCAGGGACTCAGGGAATTGAAAGACAATATGAAGGGCATGAATATATGTGTTGTGGGTGTCCCAGAAGGAGAAGAGAAAGGAAAAGGAGGAGAAAAACTAATGGAGGAAATTATCACTGAAAATTTCCCAACTCTTATGAAAGACTTAAAATTACAGATCCAAGAAGTGCAGCATACTCCAAAGAGAATAGATCCAAATAGACATACTCCAAGACATTTAATAATCAGAATGTCAGAGGTCAAAGAGAAAGAGAGGATCTTGAAAGCAGCAAGAGAAAAGCAATCCATCACATACAAGGGAAGCCCAGTAAGACTATGCGCAGATCTCTCAGCAGAAACCATGGAGGCAAGAAGACAGTAGGATAATATATTTAAATTATTAAAAGAGAAAAACTGCCAACCAAGAACTCTATATCCAGCAAAATTGTCCTTCAAAAATGAGGGAGAAATTAAAATATTTTCAGACAAAAAATGAGGAGATTCACAAATGAGAGAATTTGTGACCAAGAGACCAGCTCTGCAAGAAATACTAAAGGGAACACTAGAGACAGATATGAAGACAGAAGAGAGAGGAGTGGAGAAGAGTGTAGAAAGGAAGACTATGAGTAGAGGTAAAAAGAAGGGAAATTAGATATGACATATAAAATCCAGAAAGCAAAATAGTAGAAGAAAGTACTGCCCATTCAGTAATAACACTGAATGTTAATGGATTAAACTCCCCAATCAAAAGACATAGTCTGGCAGAATGGATTAAAAAACAGGACCTATCTATATGCTGTCTCTACTCAAAGGACATGAGGACAAGGATACAAATGGACATTTGCACACCAATGTTTATAGCAGCATGATTAACAATTACCAAGAGATGGAAACAGCCAAAATGTCCATCAACAGAGCGTTGACTAAACAAACTGTGACATTTACATAAGATGGAATATTATGCAGCTGTAAGACAGAATAAAGTTATGAAGTATGTAACAACATGAATGGACCTTAAGGACATTATGTTGAGTGTGATTAGCCAGAAACAAAAGGACAAATACTGTATGGTCTCACTGATATGAACTGACATTAGTGAATAAGCTTGGAATATTTCCTTGGTAAGAGAGACCATCAGGAGATAGAAATAGGGTAAGATATTGGGTAATTGGAGCTGAAGGGATACAGATTGTGCAACAGGACTGAATATAAAAACTCAGAAATGGACAGCACAGTATTACCTAACTGTAATACAATTATGCTAAAACACTGAATGAAGCTGCATGTGAGAATGATAGAGGGAGGAGGGCTGGGGACATAAATGAAATCACAAAGAAAGACGATAAAGATCGAGATGGTATAATCTAGGAATGCCCAGAGTGTATAATGATAGTGACTAAATGTACAAATTTAAAAAATGTTTTTGCATGAGGAAGAACAAAAGAATGTCATTACTGCAGTGTGCTGAAAATAGATGGTAATTAATATTTTAAAATTTCAACTTATGTGTGAGACTAAAGCAAAAAATGTTTATTTGGTACAAATTTATATTTTTATTAGTGCATCTCCTAATATAACTTATGTAATAGTTGGTTGAACACCTTAAGTACATGAAACTTTGTATAGGACATGAGATTTTGTTGGTTTGTCCAGGTGATGCCCTGATGAACCCCAGAGTGATTTGATCAGCGAGTGGAAAAGTATTTGCAAAGTTCCCTTCGGGGGATGGTGAGAACAGGAGAAAACTCAACTTCCCCAAGTTGAATTCTTGATATTCTCACAACCAGTGTGGACAAGCAAAGCTATAGGTTGAGCCCCCAGTCTTGGGGTTTGTTCATATGAAACTTAACCCCACAGGGGCTAGGTCAAGCCTACTTAAAATTAGGCCTTAAGGGCGGGCCACGGTGGCTCAGCAGGTAAGAGTGCTTGCCTGCCATGCCCGAGGACCCGGGTTCGATTTCTGGTGCTTGCCCATGTAAAAAAAAAAAAAAAAAATTAGGCCTTAAGAGTTACCCCCAAGAGAACCCCTTTTGTTGCTCAGATGTGGCCTCTCTCTCCGACCAACACAGAAAGCAAACTCACCACCTTCCCCCTGTCTACATGGGACATGACTCCCAGCGGTGTGGATCTTCCCGGCAGCGTGGGACAGAAATCCCAGAATGAGCTGAGATTCAGCACCAAGGGATTGAGAAAAACTCTAGAATGAGCTGAGACCCAGCATCAAAGGATTGAGAAAACCTCGACCAAAAGGGGGAAGAGTGAAATGAGACAAAATGTCAATGGCTGAGAGATTCCAAACAAAGTCGAGAGGTTATCCTGGAGGTTATTCTTATGCATTAAGTAGATATAACCTTATTATCCAAGATGTAATGGAGAGGCTGGAGGGAACTGCCTGAAAATGTAGAGCTGTGTTCCAGTAGCCATGTTTCTTGATGATGATTGTATAATGATACAGCTTTCACAATGTGACTGTGATTGTGAAAACCTTGTGTCTACCTTGTCAACAGATGAGTAGAACATATGGAATAAGAATAAATAATAGCGGGAACAAATGTTAAAATAGATTTAGTTTGAAATGCTAGTGATCAATGAAAGGGAGGGGTAAGGAGTATGGTATGTAAAAAAAAATTTTTTTTTCTGTTTCGTTTTACATTTCTGTTGTCTTTTTATTTCTTTTTCTGAATTGATACAAATGTTCTGGGAAATGATGATGATGATGAATATGCAACTATGTGATGATATTGTGAATTGCTGAGTTTATGTGTAGAGTGGAATGAGCATGTGTTGGGAATGTTTGGGTTTCTTTCTTGTAATTTTTTTTTAATTAATAAAAAAAATGAGTAAAGGAATGTGGCAGAGTTTGTCTCCAGGATTAAAGAGAAAAGTGATAGAGCGAAGAAGACAAAAGCACGTCCCAATCACACTCCCTACCTTTGGTCCTGCCCTCATTTTCCTCCTGTTCCTCATCACTATCCAGCAATAGTCGCTTTCTGGTTGCTGCCTTCAGCTGCTCTTTCCCACCTTCAGGTTGTTCCTCTGAAATGGCCAAAAGAGGCATAAAATTAGGAAACTGGGCCCTCACATTCTCAGTATATGCTATTAGCCCTCTAGACCCACATAGTTGGCATATAGTAAACACTCAATAGAATGTTTCTTCTGTTACCCTCTGGGGACACCAGGCCTGCTTTCTTTTTACGGGCTAACAGGGGGGCTCTCAGGGCTTGTGCTTGGTCCTCCTCTTCTCGCCCTTGTTCTCTAAGAACTTCAGGTTCTAACTCTGGCTGCAGCTTCCTCTCTTCCTCTGGTTGACTCAAAGAAGCTGCTAACCTCCTGAGCTGGGTGGGACTCTGCTTGGCTGGAATTCGCCAGAAAGTTTCCTAAAGGGGCAAAGAAATTGAAAATGACAGGAAAATCAAAGGACAAGCCTCTTGTTCACCATATTATTATTGCTCATTGAATAAATGTGACCTTCCATGGGTGAAGACTCATAAGGGTTGTGGATTTTACTTACTGCTAATGTATTCAATATAAACTCAATGTCTAGCACAGTGTCTGCTACATTAGAAGGTTCCCAGAAAATATGGTCGTTAAATTGAATAAGTAAATAACTGGATCTTGGGGATTTAAAGGTGAACACAACGTGATCCTTGCTCTCAAGGAACTCACAATCAAATGGGAGAAAGAATAGATGTGCTATAACACCACAGGATTAGAGACATATCGAGGGAATGAACAAAGCCCTGCTGCCAACGTGACCATGTTTTCTCCAGATGTTCAAGAGTGACAGGAGTGCTTTTCAGAGGAGGTGACAACTGAGTTGATTCTTGAAGTTTGGGTAGAGATTCATCAGAAACAGATGGTGTATATGTGTATGTATAGCCTTCCAGTAGAGTGACAGGTATGATCAAAAGTCTGGAGTGAATGGCCTGGTGTTTGGTGGATGGAAAATCCAGGATGACTATGATGTGAAGCATGTGTGTGGGCAGTATGGCTATGAGGCTGCAAAGTTGGCCAAGGCCGGATATGCCGTGGAAGTTCTAGGCTCCATCCTGTAAGCAGTGGGGAATCCAGTGCTCTGCACAGGGGAGGGACATGGTTGGAACAATATTTCAGAAAGTTAAGTCTGGGGGCAGTGTGTTAGATGAAGGAGCCTAGGTCAGAGGGGATGAGGTAATTGCAATGAGGAAGAGGATGTATTTTTCAAAGGAAAGCCAAGACATCTTAATGGCTACCTGGCTGACACTGTAACTGGTTTGTTTACCTGCCCAGAAGCAGGGGGCCGAACCCCTAGCTTGCGCAACAGCTGCTGAAACTGTTCATTTTCCATTGCTTCCTCATTTTCTTCTGTCAGTGGCACCAATGGAACTGCCTGGGAGCATCCTAGGACATGATCAAGATAGTTAAGAGGTGGCAAAGAAAGATCTAGTCCTTTATCACACAACCAGGTCTCCAGCAGCCTAGAGTCCCTGCCCTCCTAAAAATGACATTCTGCCCACTCACCATCCTCTTCTCGATCATCTGCTATGCGAATCAGGTAGTTCTGGAGCCAAAATAGGGGAGCAGAAAAGCCTAAGAGAAGGAAGTAAAAACACTTGGCCCCTACTCCCAAACCCTTCCTTCTGAGGCATATCTTCCTACCCAAGTCCTTACCTTCCTGACGCAGGCTTTGCCCAAGGTTTTCAGTCAGGAAGACTGAATTACCCTGGGCTTCATCTGCTCCTGAGCCCTCTTCTTCCTCTTTATTCTCTTCCTCTGGGAGGTTTTCCTCTTCTTCCAGATCTTCTTGGCAAAAATCTTCCAGGGAGTCCTCTCCATTGGGCTAAAATTCATTGAGGTAGGAAATGAGAAAAGGAGATAGGAAGAGGAATTTAGTGGAATTCTCTGGTTCCTGAAAACCTCACTGGCAGGACCTAGCTACTGAGTCAAGCTAGGCTTCTTCTAAGGAGCACTTCAGGGGTGTGGGCACATGTAGACAGAACAAGGATAAGAATGTTACCAAGCTGGAGGGAGCCAACTTCTTCCGGCGTTTCTTGTACAGCTCCCGCCGATCTGCCACCAGCCCCAAGGCCAGCAGTTTATCTACTATTCGGGCCCGGGAGCGTTTGGCTGTGATATTCTTCATGATGTGACCCATGACATCTATAGAGAGGGAAATGAGAAAACCCATGTGCAACAGGAGAAAGGGATTAGTAAAGGAAATCGGAGGTCTTTGGAAAAAGGCCAGCTTAATTCACCTAAAGTGACAAACAAATACAGTAAACAGACAGAAAGGATGAGCAAGATAAGTGTTTCTTGAAAAGAGGAGATAGGAAGAAGAGAAGTGGACAGCTTGGCTTTCATCTTACAGGTTCCCTGAACTTCCACCTTATTTACCATCTGAATCCTGGAACTCCTCAAAAAGCCGCTGAAGCTCCAGCTCCTGATCTTCTGTCCATAATACAACAGAGGTTCCTTTCCTGTTTAGGAAGGTGATCAGAGTGGAAGAGGGGGTCCGGGTATTGTACAGAGGATTCCCCATTCCAATTCCCTTCAGAGCGTGTGCCTCTACCTTTGGAAGTCCTTGACACTGTCAGCTAGTCCCAGCCGCACCAGATGGTGGATGACCTGCTTGCGTGTTCGAGCAGTAGTCAGGCGTGCCAAGATAGCATCCACCACATCCTGACCTGGGGTAGAGGAGTAGTTAGGCAGCAAAGAGGGGTCCTGAAGCTCAGGCTGCCTTCCTCATAAATTCTTCAGACATCAAGGTCTCATACCTTCCACGTCCTTCTGAGAGAGGTATAGTTCCCTAAGTTGGGCCTCTTCCTCTGGACTCCACATAGGAGGTCTGCGACTGGAAGACCTGAATGGGGAAAAGGGAAGGATGGGTTGTTGTTAGTTGTTGCCCAAAAGGAAGAAAATAAAGGCCTTCTCTGGTCAGGTCTGTAAGGAAGTTGTCAAGACCAGAAGAACAGAACGGTGATGCAGGTAACTCAAAGGAGTGAACTAGCAAAGGCTTATAGAATGCTTCCTTTGCTTTCCTTTCTCTTAAGAACCCCAAAAGTCAAACTAAGGGATTCTCCAGGCTGGGTCTATGGAACCTGACACTGTAGGGACTGACAGCATTGTGGGAAAAGGAGAATGTGAAAGGAGAAGAGCTGAAATATTCAGGGAAAGGGGACAAATTTCTACGAAACATTCTGACTTTCTCTGGGGGCCACCCCACTCCCAACAGTGGCCAACCCTATGAAGGAGGTTGCAGAATAAAACCTTCACCAGAGGTATTAGTGAAGGAGAAGTCAAATAGAGTAGCCAAGAGACTTAGACTCCAGCCCCTGTTCTCTTGAGTGTCTTTAGGCAAAGCATTTCACCTTTTGGGCCTGTTTCTTAACCTACAGAAGAGAAAGAAAGGTTGGACTAGATGATCTGCAAGCTCTTTTAGCTTTGGTACTCTGTGATTTTGTGTTACCCACCCTTACTGCCCATCTTTGCCCAGCCTCAAGCGTACCCGCCATCCAGCGAGCCATAGCCCTCAGTCATCTCTCGAATCACAGCAGAGTTCTTCCAGAACAGCAGCTCCACAAAAGCTTTCTGGTTGACTGCAGTCAGTGCAAAAAACTTGCCCAGGATGTACTTGGCAAAAGTCACTAGCTCCTATAGTAGAGGAAGACTGTTTTGAGGCCTCTGGCTCAAATTGTAACACAAACTTGGCTCTCTTCACCTGTTGCCAGTTTCCCCCTCCTCGTTCAGACTCTCTCATATTCTTCCTTATGTAGCCCCTTCAACCTCTCTTCTCACTTCCTCACAGTTCGCTTGACCCCCTCAGCATCCTTATATCTCCTTTTATCCCAAGACTCCCAGATTCCTCCAGATCCCCATTTCTTGGTACCCCCTCACTTTGTAGGCTCCAGCAGCAGGGTCACTAAGCAGGCGATTGAAGAGGCAGAAGAGTGAGAGCTGGAAAAGCAGGGCTTCCATCTTGAGGTCATGGGCTAGCCGGTGCAGCATCTTGACAACACAGTGGTTAGTGTGGGCACTGTTCTGCCGGTAGCTCCGCAGCAACAACACGTAAACTCGGACAACGGTGGAGCACGCAAAGCTACACCGAGATAGGGAGGGAGAGAATATCAGCAGAAGAAAGACAAAGCTCATCTACCTAGCTCCCCAGTCACCACCCTGGCACCAACTAGTTCTCTCGGCCCACACCGTTTCAGGTAGTCCAGAAAATTAAATTCTTTCTCTGACACTTGGACCACTTGCAACTCCTCCTCCTCTTCTTCCTCTTCTTCCTCTGCCCCTTGTTCCTCTGGCCCTTGTTGTCCTATAGGAAGAGTGAGGTTTACTGGGGTCTTGTAACGCCAGTGCTGGAGAAGAGCTGGAAGGAGGTAGATGTGAAAGGAATGGAAACTCACTTGGAAGTGGAGCCAAAAGGATTTGTTTTAGCAGCTGGATCTCTTCCTCTGAGGAAATGTCTTGAGAGCCAAACACATCTTCCTCTGGCCACACTTCCCTAGGGTATACAGAGAGAAAAAGCTTTAGCCAGTTGGAATTGGAGTTATAATTTGAAGTGGAAGAAGGAATTTAGACTTATTGCATTTGTCAACCAAAAAAGAATGCAAACTGTTACTCTAAAGATTTAACAAAAATGTTAGGGAAAATTTTCCTTATAAACCATGTTGCAATGAAAATCATATAAGAACAAAATGCAAACAATAACTGACAGTTGAGCAGACGTACATATCACACAATGATATTGTACAGTCATTAACAATTATCTTTATAGAAATACATTTAATGAGAAATAAGGCTCATAACATACTGAGAAGCAAAAAACATAAATCAGCATGTACAATGTTTATTTTGTAAAAGAAGGTATATATTATATATCTACATATAACACAGAAGGAAAAAACTCTGGAAGGCTACTTATCAAAATGTTAATAATATATAAAAAAAAGAAAAAGAAAAAGAAAATGAGAAGTGCTGGAGAGGATGTGGAGAAAGAGGCACACTTATCCACTACTGGTGGGAATGTAAAATGGTACAACCACTCTGGAAGGAAGTTTGGCAATTCCTCAGGAAGCTAAGTGTAGAACTGCCATATGATCCAGCAATTCCATTACTAGGTATATACTCAGAAGACCTGAGGGCAAGAACACAAATGGACATTTGCACACCAATGTTTATAGCAGCATTATTTATGATTGCCAAGAGATAGAAACAACCGAAATATCCATCAATGGATGAGTGGCTAAACAAGCTGTGTATATACATATGATGGAATTATGATGGAATATTGTACAGCAGTAAGACAGAATAAAGTCATGAAGCATGTAACAATGTGGATGAACCTTGAGGATATTATGCTGAGTGAAATTAGCCAGAAATAAAAGGGAAAATACTGTATGGTCTCACTAATATGAACTAACATTAATGAGTGAACTTTGAGAACTGAAGTTAAGAACACAGGTTATCAGGAGAGAGAAACTGGGTAGAGATTGGGCATTTGATGCTGAAGGAATACAGACTGTGCAACAGGACTGACTGTGAAATTCAGAAATGGATAGCACAATACTACCAGATTACAGCACAATAATATAAATACACTGAATGAAGCTGAATATGAGTGTGATCAAGGGAGGAAGGCTGGGGTCACGGATGAAACCAGAAGGAAAAATAGAGGCTAAAGGCTGAGACAGTATAATTTAAGAATGCCTACAGTGGACAATGATGGTGATTAAATGTACAAATAAAAAAATATTTTT
The DNA here is from genome assembly GCF_023851605.1 of Tamandua tetradactyla. Classification (NCBI taxonomy): domain Eukaryota; kingdom Metazoa; phylum Chordata; class Mammalia; order Pilosa; family Myrmecophagidae; genus Tamandua; species Tamandua tetradactyla. Next base: position 123,493,517 of record NC_135333.1, read on the forward strand.
TGCACGATGGAGAAAAAAATGAATGTCAACACCACAAGGTGTTGGAAATGGATGGTATATGGGGAAAAAGTACAATCAATGCAAGCTAGGCTCTATAATCGACAGTAATAGCGTAATATGCTTCCACTGAATGTAACAAAGGCATTACACCAAAAGAAATGTCAACAGGCAGGGGGCATGGGGGAAGGATACGGATTCTTTGTGGAAGAAGAAAAGGAAATGTATTCATATAGATTATGGTGGTGAAGGCATGCCTATATACTTAGGTTAGATTATATGATATGTGAATAACACTGCTTAAAAATGAACAGAGAATGCAAAAAAAAAAAATGAACAGAGAGAAACAAGTGCTAGAGAAAATGCAGAGCAAGAGATGTACCTATTCATTATCATTAGGGAAACTGAGAGGTGCAGCCCCTTGGATGGCAGTGTGGTAGTTCCACAAGAGGCTAGGGGTGGGGTTGTCATATGATTCTGAAACCCCTTTGCTCAATACATACCCAGAGGAACTGAGTGTGGGGACACAAATGGACATTTTCACAATGGTGTTTACAGTGCCAGTGTTCACTGATTCACAATGGATGGAGGTGACTAAGGGTACAACCAAAGAATGAAAGGGAGAACTATGGTGTATATATACAATGGAGCAGCAGCAATAAAGAGTGAAATCGTGAAGCATGCAACTAGGTGTATGAACTTTAAGGACTGTATGTTGAATGAAATGTCAGAAACAAAAAGACAAATATTATCATGTCCCAATTATATGGACTAACTACAATATAAAAACTTGGTGAACTGAAGTTGAAAGCATGGGTTATCAGGTTGGGGCCTATTGTAAAGGGTTCTAGATTACAAGCTCTTACGTAGTCACATATATTCAGGAGTTGTAACTATTATTTCTAAATTCTAAGATATTAAGCTATAACCTGGTTGTTCCCAGAAACTTCAGGTACTTACATGACACCTGAGACTCAGAGTTAGAGCTCTGAAGCTATGTAAGTCAGCAGTACCCAATTCAGGAACCGTTTAAAAAGTTGAAAAAGAGATTAGACTACATCCAGAGATATGAATGCAGGTGATTTGGATAGGACTAAGGTAAATCAAAATAAAGTGCAAAGAATATTATCATCCATATTTTAAAACGTCAATTTCTGTGTAAGACCAAGCGGAGAGATGTTTATTTGGTACACAGTAGTGTATTTCCTAATTTAACTGGTATAGTCAGTTTAGTGGAACCATAAATACATGGAATCTTGAATAGGGTGGGAGATCTGGTTGGTTTATCCAGGTTAGTGTGATCCCCTGAAATAAACAGAAAAATTCGGGCAGTGAATAAACAAGTATTTGCAAAGTTCCTTGGGGAACTGAGGAGAAAGAAGGAAACATTCAACTTCCCCATTTGGAGAATTTCTGATATTCTCGCAAGCAGCGGGGACAGCCAAATCAATAGGCTGAGCCCTCGATATTGGGGTTTGCCCCTATGAAATTTATTTCTGCAAAGGATAGGCTAAGCCTACTTAAAATTAGGCTTAAGAGTCAACCCCAGAGAACCTCTTTTATTGCTCAGATGTGGCCTAAGCCAACTTGGCAGGTAAATTCACTGCCCTCCCCCACTACGTGGGACATAATTCCTGGGGGTGTAAATCTCCCTGGCAACGGGGGACAGAATTACCAGGATGAGCTGGGACCTGGCATCAAGGGATTGAGAAGGCCTTCTTGACCAAAAGGGGGAGCAGAGAAATGAGACAAAATAAAGTTTTAGTGGCTGAGAGATTTCAAACAGAGTTGAGAGGTTATCCTGGAGGTTATTCTTATGCATGATATAGACATCCCTTTTTAGTTTATGGTAAATATAAGAGGCTGAAGAGAAGTACCTGAAATTGTTGATCTGTGTTCCAGTACCCTTGATTCTCGAAGACGATTGTATGAAGATATAACTTTTACAATGTGACTGTGTGATTGTGAAAACCTTGTGTCTGATGCTCCTCTTACCCAGGGTATGGACAGGTGAATAAAAAATATGGATAAAAAATAAATAATAGGGGAATAAGGTGTAAAATAAATTGGGTATATGGAAGTACTAGCGGTCAATGAGAGGGAGGGGTAAGAGGTATGGTGTGTATGAGTTTTTTTCATTTAATTTTTTTTTCTGGGGTGATGCAAATGTTCTAAAAAATGATCAGTGTGATGAATACAGAACTATATGATGATATTGTGAGCCACTGATTGTAAACCACGTATAGAATATATGTGTGTGAAGATCTGTGAATCAAATATATATATATATATATATATTTTACCATTTAAATTTTTTGTTTCATTTTAATTACTCCCAAATCATTTATCCAAACTAAGAAAATTTACATACACATACATACACACATGAGCAACAAAACATGTGTTTCATCATTAGAATAATAAATATACACGAGCTCCCAATCGATGTTCAGAAAAGAGAATCTCAATGGTACTAAAACGCTCTGGGCTTTGCTGTGTTTCACGACCCTGGTAATCTTTTCACTTTTAGTTATCTGCATTTAAAGAAACCATGTCATTTATCCACCAAACTAAGAGCCTTTTTTTTTTTCTTAACATAGATGGGTACCAGGAAACGAACCCAAGCCTCCGGCATGGCAGGTGAGAATTCTCCCACTGAGCCACCATCACACTACCCTCTAAGGTGCTTTTGAGAGAGAAAGAAGGGCATAATCTAACAGAACAGCAGGACATCAGGCATGATTTGAAGGATTCATCATAGCTAAAATATATATATTTTTAATGTTAATAATGAATTGCATACTTGAAAGTGGTTAAAATGGGAAACTTAATATTGTCTATGTGTTCTCATAACTTTTTTGCAAGTTTAAAATGGTTATCTTTGGCAAGTGGAATAGTCTTTCATTTTTTTTCCAATTAACTATGTTTTTTTATATTTCTTAATAACAACAACCAACAAACTAATCAAAACTTCCCAGAACTCAGTACTCAATAGAGAGCCAAGTGATTCTGATTGGACTTCTCTCTTTTGAAGACTGAGATCCTTGTACCATAAGTGAGAGCTTCTCCTTGCTCCCAAAAGCCCAGGAGCTACATCCAGGAGGGTGAGTAGATGGGATTCTTACCGAGCAGACCTCAGAAGGGTAAGGGCCTGTGGGGCCTGGCCAGCCAGGAGACAGTCTTGGATCCGCAACATGGCTTCAGCTCGTTGCTCTTCCACTGACACCTCTGAGGCTGCGTCAAAGGGAACCATGGAGTCCAAACTGAGCTCAGGATCCTAGAGATGGAAAAGGCTATGGGAACAGAGAGAAGGGAAACCCAGACTAACTACCCAGAGCACTACCCTCAGGAAAGATAGGGTTTCTACAGCCACCTACCTGGGCACAGAATTGTAGCTGCTCAGCCAGGGCTGGCCACATAGACTCCAGTTCCTCTGGGCTATAGGAGACATTACCAGAAGCAATGGGCTGGTCTAGGACCTTCTTCTTCTTTCTCTTCTTCTGCTTGTTCTATAGGGGAAGTAGTGTGTTAGAATGGCAGAAAAGCTAAGGAGGCCTTTTCCCCATCATTGAGAAATTAATTAATTAATTCAAAGAATGCCCACTATGTGCTACTCATAAGCAATGGGGAAGCAATAGTAAACAGCATATTGTCCTTGCCCTTGAGAAGCTTGTACTCTAGTCGGGGAGAGAGATAAACAGGCAATTCCATTACAGTGTAGACAAAATATATGATGTGGGTGAATATAAGATGCCATGGCAAAACACAGGAATAGCACCTGACTCATTCCTTGGGGTCAAAGGTTTCCTAAGAGCAGTGCTATCTTAAGCAGAAATCTGCAGAATGAACAGATTTCCAATGAGGCTCAAATAAGAAATTCTACATGAAAAGGCCCTATAAAATGCATAGCACTATGTAAAGAGGATCTATAATTTTTTCTCTTAAAAAGCAGAATAAGAGTCAATACTCAAACTTACTCCACCCTATACCCCACCTATTATGGTTCTGAACCAATCTTTGATGTGGGTAGTCAAGGGGTACACAGGATGGACTGGAAGGGCCTTGAAGTTCATAGTTAAATAGGTAAACAGATGCTCCCTTCAAGAAAATTCTAATCAGATACACAAAAGGTTAACATGAACTCTGGAGTCCAGCAGATCTGGATTTGAGTCATAACCTAGCCACTTACCAGTGAAACCTTGGGTGAGTTACTTAACCTCTGAATGTATACCTCCCAGGACTGTTTTGAGGATTACATGAAGACTTAGGCACAGTGTGTGACACATTGTAAACACTCCATAAATGATAGCACCTATTATTATTGATAAGATAGTAGAAACTTGAGTGTAAAAATATCTTTCAGCAAAGTCTCACTGCCCCTTTCAAGTCCAGTTCTGACAGAATTTTTAGCTGCAGCAACTAGAATTATAAGAAGGTTCTGGTACAAAACCCTTTCTTACAAAGCAAAGACCTTGCATCTCCAGGATACAAATTCCTTGAGGTTTTCATCTTGTCCCTGATGTTTCACTTATTATTTCACTTTAAACTTATTGTACATCCTTTAATAGGCTATAAGTTACCATCTTAATTTTATGGATCTGAAGACTGAAAAGGGCAGCTTCTAATAGTAGTTCTAATACAGGACTAGATTCCAGACCTCTAACTTAAGGATCCAACACACCGCAATGCTTGTGAAGTATAACTAGGACACATTACAGCATAATTACTAAACTTCAAAATCATGAATCCCCAGGGTTTATGTGCACGTGGTAGATGTTCAAGAAATGTCTGCTGAATGAAATAAGATATTTATGGTAGATAAGGGGTTAAATTTAAGCTACTGTTCACCCAAATATGGGAGTTCTTAGTCTGAAAATAAGGCAGGAATAGCAAAACACAACAAGAAGTAAATAAAAAAATTCTGTCCTGTTAGAGATAAAAGATCTTACAAAGATCCTTTTTTTGACGTATAAGCAGGGGGAAACTAATTCAAAAAATTAAGCTTCTAATTTGCATATTGTAAAACTACATTTATTGAATATTCTTCAACATAAACTTTCTGAATGCATTTGAACTAGCTCAGAATAAGAAAGACCTATACAGTGGGTTGGCTAAAGCTTCTATAGCTCTGTAAGAGCAGATAGTCTTCTAGCAGATACATTTTTGCTTCTACATACTTGTACCTATTGCAGTATCAAAAAATTCATAAATGGAACTTGATTCAGCCATTTCTTTCCCATTCTCAGATTAACTTTTTTTTTGTATGCTGTATGGTGGGGGTCACATTTCATTCTTTTTCGATGTCACAATCCCATTACTGAACACCATTTGTGGATTTTTGGCGGGGGGATAGGGGGTAGTGAATGGGCTGGGAATTGAACCCAGGTCTCCCGCACAGCAGGTGAGAACTTTACCAGTGAACTACCCTTGCACTCCTCCCTCAGATTAACTTTCTATCTGGTAATTACTGGTTTGAATCGCTTTTACTTTTTCAAAATAAGTTCATCCTTCCTCTAGTGGCCTTAACGTCTGAACAATCTCAGCTTCTGTGTTCCCATCACCTGCACTCATTCTATGCTTGCTCTAAATTTAGGAAATCTCCAGCTTTACTCACCTTTACCACAAAGAGCAAGTCTCCATTTATGGTATATGCATATATTATAGGAATTAGCAGAATTCTACCTGAATAAAATGGAATAACTTACAAGAGGTTGAAAAATCACACTATTATTAATTTCTTTGTTTTGTCTCTTCCTTACTCTGAAGCAAAAGCTAAAATACTTGTGCCAGTTTGAAGCTATTATATACCCCAGAAAAGCCATGTCCTTTTTCTTGATCCTATTTTGTGGGGTGAGACCCTTGATAAGATTGTTTCCATAGAGACTGACCCTCTCAATTGTGGGTGTGTACTTTGATTAGATAGGAATGTGATCCCACTTATTCAAAGTGGGTCTAGATTAGTTTACTAGAGTCCTTTAGAAGAGGAACCACTTTGGAGAAATCTAGATGCAGATGCTTGGAGAACAGTTGCTTCAGTGCTAACATGAGACCCAGACATTTGGAGCTGCAGAAAGAAAATGCGACTAGGGAAGCTGTTTGAAACCAGAAGCCAAAGACCCAGCAGATGCCAACCCTGTGCCTTCCCAACTGATAGAGGTGTTCTGGACACATCAGCCTTTCTTCAGTCAAGGTATCTTTCTCTGGATGCTCTAGTTCGGACATTTTTATGGCCTTAGAACTGTAAACTTGTAATTTATTAAATTCCCTTTTTGAAAGCCAAAAAAAAAAATTAAGCTAATAGAGCAAACTATAGAAGACTCACATCTACAACATCAACAAAATTCTTGCCCTCTTAGTTCAGAGTATTTCTAACAGATAAGCTTAAGCAGCAGAAAAATGTAAGGAGAGAGAGGTCCTGTCCTTCACCATGCCCTCACAGCCCTTTCCACATTCTGGGGTTGCCCAGTACCTGAACTACCAGGTTCCTGCGGCTCCGACAGAATCGCTCCAACATCTTGAGAAAGAGGTGGGTGGTTTCCACCAGGTCACGAAGGAAAGAACGGGGCTGCCATCTCTCATCGAACTTTCGAAAGAGTGCCAAGAACAGTTCTCGGTACTCCATCACATAGAAAATGTTATCTAGAAATGGAAAGAAAAAGGAATGGAAGGACTAATCTGGAAAACTTGGGAGAAGAGATGAAATTGGGCCTGGGAAGAGTGAGATTCTGATCAAGAAACAGAGAAGGATGGGATCAGGAACTAGGTCAGGGCCTCACTCTTGATGATGCGGCTGCTCTCCCTCACAGCCTCATCTGGGGATGTGTCCATCTCATTCACTGTAGCCAGGAGTTCCTGATAGGCCTTCAGAGCCAGATGCATCCTGCGAGGTGAAGTAAAGAGATGAAATGGAGGATGTCATGGTCAGCTTCATGTGTCAACTTGGCCAACTGGTGGTACCTGTTTGTCTGGTTGGGCAAGTGCAGGCCTGTCTGTTGCAATGATCACGTCAGCTGCATCCACGGCTGATTCCATTTGTAATCAGCCAAGGGGAGTGTCTTCCACAATGAGTGATGCTCAATCTAATCACCGGAAGCCTTTTAAGGAGGATTCAGAAGAGACAGGCTCTCTTCCTGCTTTGGCCGGCAAGCCTCTCCTGTGGAGTTCGTCCAGACCCTCCATCAGAATCGTTGGCTTCACAGCCTGCCCTGCAGATTCTGGACTCTGCGTTCCCGTGGTCACGTGAGACACTTTTATAAATTTTATATTTTGAGTGTTCCCTGTTGATTCTGTTTCTCTAGAGAACCCTAACTAATACAGAGGATAATTCAGGGTACTAACTGGCTTACAGAAACACTCTCCTCTTCTCCCTAAAGGCTTCCAAAACCTGACCACCTCAACTCTGAAACAGGACAAAAAGGATCATTTGGAACTCGGGCACTCAGATTCCCAGCTTGGCCAAGATCCCTACTCTGATCCCAACCCCATTCCCCTCACCGGCGTGCCCAAGAGGCAGCTTCCTTGCGATCAGTCAGCATCATCTCATAATAGTTGGTGAGGTTCTGCTCAATGAAGTGGAAGGTGCGGACACTGAGGGTCTCAGAAACCAGGCCTGGGCGGAAGGAGGCAGCTCGGTTGAAGGCCATGAAGAAAGCCAAGGCCCACATGTAGTAAGTTTCATCATGCTGCTGAGCCTTTTCTCGAAGCAGGTGATCCTAATGTCCAGAGAAAAAAGGGCCTCAGGGACTCCAACTTCCTCCTGTCTTATGATGATTGGGGTGGGGGATGGACGACAACGACGGGACCCTGAAACCACTGTTAATAATATTCTGGAGCTACAATTCTGAACTCTCTTGGAGTCTCTAGGTCTCTCCTGTCTTCTGGAACAATATCGCTAGAGTCTTTTTTGTCATGCCAATAACCCACTCCCTCTTGAACTTTTCACCATCTCTAGGGGCACCCTAAATCCTTCCAACCTACCAGTCCATACCCAGGGTCAGCTGCTCAAGGGATCAACTCACCTGGCCCTTCTTACCCACCAATGGCCCACCTCTCTATTCTATCCTGGAATAGCTCCATATCCTTCTTTTAGGCTCTCACCTTTACTGAGCCCATGAGACGGTTATAACAGTTCTCCAGGAACTCAGAGCAGAAATCTCTGAGGAAAAGTCTCACATTGAGGGCAGAGCGGCGCTGAGTGGACAGCTCCCGGGCAGACTGGTGACGTTTAGGTACCCTTCGTGGCTGCTTTCCCAAATCTGAACTGTAGTTCCGGAGCTGGGGGTGAATTGAGGGATTAGAATTACTCCTAACCATCATCCTCCCCTTGCAGCTTTTTTGACATCCCTGGTGCTGCGATTTTCTCAGAAGAAACTCTTAGACGAGTCTTTTCTTCTAGTACTAAGTAGGCAAAGACAACATGTTAATGTCAGAGCCTCTATTTCTCCTACTGTCCCCAACTTTCTAAGCCCAAGTACAGAAGAGCTTTAATCTCAGAGAAAGTTACCTTTCTTAGGCCCTCAACTCCATAATGTTCCCCTCCCAGATGTGAGCATACTCACATTGTGAAGACCTTTGTGAAAGATAAGGTCTCTCTCCCCAATGGATTTCAGCCCCTGGACAATATAAGAGCCCCCAAATCGAGAATGCCTGAAGGAAAAAAAAGTTCAAGGTGATTCCTCAAGTCTCTGAAAGCTTTATCACCATTTTCATTCATCAGCGTAGTAGAGGGTATTATAATGTAAAATGTCATCCAGTCACCACTGTCTTAGAGAGTTTGGCCAAAGTCCTCAGCATTTTATGGGGATTAGAATGGGCAGGCACAGGAGCATGGGGAGAATAGCTCTCTGCCTCTCACCTGTTGCCTCGTTGAAGGGCTCGAGTCTTCTTTTCTGCCAACTCTCGCTGGCGCAAGATCTCCAGTTCTGCCACATCTGTGCTCCGTTCCTGAGCTAAGCGCCCTTGCCCTACTCCTGCCAGCTGCTCAGGATTCTAGATTTAGAATGAGGGAAAAGTCAGAAGATGTCCTTATCCTCAGTTCAGTCTTAACAGGGACAGAAAGAGTGAACAAAACAAGACTGTTGATGAGACGCTGTACTTGGGGCATGGCTACTCTACTTGTCATCTGACTTTGCCCAAATAATTCAACTGTTTTTACAACAGCAATTCTGGTGGCATAGAAGAAAAGACCTGGGTGAGGGTACTGAAGCAACAGGCAGGGTCTCACCTGGTCACGGAACATAAGAGAGATAATCTCTAGCACATGTAGGCTCCACTGCTGCTCAGCAGACGAGCTGGCCAGAAAGAGCAGCAGGTCATCCAGGCCGGTGAGGTGAATTGCCCAGAGAAGCTGGTCATGGACACTGGCATCATCATCAATCCTCTGGGCAGGGAACAGTGAGGGGAAAAAGAGAAGCCATTCAGTTCTATGACTCTGCCTTGAGGTTCTCCACCTCAATCCTTGACCAAGATTCTTCCCCCAGCCTTGTCAAAGGACAGAAAAGTCTAAAAAGGACAGCAAAACTCAACTACACATAGAGCTCAGACTACCCAAGACCCTCACCTTCTCCTGATCAGGGTCGGCTGGGACATGGAGAATATTTCTAACCAGGAGCAGGATTCGCTCAATCAGCAAATTGTCTTCTTCTTGTCGTTCTTCCCAGCCCTGGACAGAAGAATTAGAGGAAGAAACTTCCCATGAAAGGAAGGTGGCATCTACCCTAGCTGGAGGACTCAGATACAGAGGAGAATCATGATTAAGACAAAAGGAAACAAAGACTTCAAGCAGTCCTGAGATAGCCAGAGGCTATGGATAGTACCACCGGCTGAGAACCCATCTCTAAACTCAGCGTCTCCTGACAATGTCCAGGTTAGGACTCTGCCCAGAGGAGGTGCAAGGTACTTGTTTCATGGTACCTTTGAGGGTAGATGTCTACTCACCAGCTGCAGTAACTCATACAAAGTCTCACTGAAGACTCCAAAAGCCTTCTCACTGGCAAAGGCCTAGGAAATAGAGGCTTGGACTTTAATGGCACCCACCCACTCTTTCCCCATTACCTTTGAACTTTGCCCCAGGGACTCTAAAGCAAAGTCTCACCTCTTTGTATGCCTGCAGATAAGTTAGCACCTGTAGAAAGTGGTGCCGGAAGCTGGGCTCCGTGGGCACTCTGCCAAAACAGAGCAAGGCTGGTTGTGTCAAGTTCACCATCAGCCTGGGGACACAATGAAGGAAGGAGAAGTAAAAATTTAAGGCACAGACACTAATGGCTGGCACATGGTTAAAGTTAAAGGCTGGGAAATCAACCTGATAACTGCATCAAAGAGTGGCTTGTCCTGGTGGTGCTGGGTAAGGATGGGTAGAAGGTCACTCTGTAGGATTTGGGCTGCCCCCAACTGCTGTCGCATATCTCGTGTCTCATCCTCATGCCTCAAGTAGCGGATCAAATCCTTCACACTCTCTTCAGGGACAGAATAAACATGTGTGAAATGCTGGAAGACACTCCACCTAGGCCCATGTTCTTTTTCATACCCATGGCTTGAGAAAGTCAACAGACCTCCTTAATCCAGCAATTTCTTTTAACTGTTTCCTCAAAAAGGTACTCACCTAAACAATCTGGTTCCTTGTGGTAAGTGTCTCCCTCCAAGTACCCAAGGGCACTACATGTGGCTAGAAGTTCACAATTCATCATGTCTAAGTCCATACATCAGCAGACCAACAGGAAAGTAAGGTAAGCAGAGACAGGGGAGACAAAAATTAGGAGGCCTGCAGAGACAGGGAAAGATAACAAATGTTGGGCCCTCTCATGAAAGGGAGAGAGGAACAGGATAGGACCTAAAACTCAAGATATTCTGAACAAGAACTTCAAATGCTTCACTTTGATCAGAACCAAAAGGGTCGCTCCCAGTCCCAAAAAGGTTCCAAGCCTAAGAATTAAGCATCTGTCACACACTCTAACCTAGGTCTGATAAACTGTAGAAACATTCTGTTTCAGAGTGAGGAAAACCTATTAGAAAGAAAGGTTGATTAGAGAAGGGCATTAATTCTGAGACTTTTCCCCTTAGGGAGAGGTAGGGGGGAATGAGCTTACTTCATTAAAATTGCCAGACACAGCATCTCTCTTCCACATATACTGCCACAGTTCTTATATACTAGAGAAATTAAGAAAACCCAGTCTTGACCATACAGTGATTCCACTTAGGGCTTGATATATCTAAGGAGCCCTTAGACTTCTGGGGCATTGAGGAAATATAGAGGTTTCTTCACCATCTTCCCCAAAATTAATCTCAAATGTGGGTAATCTTAATAGAAACCAACAACTAACAAGCTAATCAGGTAGGCACAGATGGAGAATCCTGGACGTTTCAGAACCTGGCACACAGACACATATAAACACATTACACTCACTAACTTGCACATGTGGAAGATCAGGAATATTCATCAGTTCTGTCCTCCTGGTACCTCCAGCCATACTGTTCTCTCAGTCCCTGGTAGCATCCTCTAAAAAGTCTCCTTCTAGTAGCCCTGAAACCTACCTCTAGCCCAACTTCACCCATTCCCCCACAGGAAGTGCATAGAGTACAAGAGCTAACGTTTAATATCCAATGTTATCTCCCTGCATTTATGTAATTGGTTTACCTCTCCAGGCTTTATGCTATCTCTCCATCCCTACCCAGTGCTAACCTACTTTCTGACTCTGCTCAGCCCAACAGTATAGCAAGCCAGCAAAACACTCACTGAATGACTAGGAGGACAGAAAGGGAAGAGACTCCCTCTGCCTAACTCTTTCCCATGGAACCTACAGACCTTGAAACATGGGCTCCTGTGAGTTATGTGAAATCCCTGACATTCCTCAAAGATGCATCTAGCTTTCTCAGACACACTACTGTGAGCACATGTGCATACGTGTAAATGTATGCACACACACACAACCACACACAGAGATTGAAAAGGCTTCCCTGTCTGCTCTTTCCTCTAAGTGGCAGGCAGGGAAGCTAACAAAAATAGATAATAGACTGTCTGAAAGATGCTGAGTCAGTACATCCTTTTCAAAATAAGATATAACATCACACTCCGGCAATAAAAGGGAAGAAGTGATAAGGTCTTTTTTTTTTTATTCACATAACAACATACAAACACAAACATTTTACCATATGATCATTCCATTCTTGATATATAATCAATTACTCACAATATCAAGTGATAAGGTCTTTGAACAGCAGAGATAAAGCTGTACACAGGAAGGCCCCAGATAGGTAACCTAACAGTCTTCCCAGCTGCCTTTCCCCTCCATTTCCATTGTAAATCAAGTCTAAGTAAGGATTCAGGATATATAAAAATGGCCCCAATAGGCATTGTAAAGTGGTGCAGCCATTCTAGGAATCAAGTTTGGTAGTCCCTCAGAAAATTGAAAATAGAATCGTATGACTCAGGCAATCCCACTTCTTGGTATATACCCCAAAGAACTGAAAGCACGTACTTGAAAATATATTTGTAAATCAATGTTCAAAGCAGCATTATGCACAATAGTCAAAAGGTAGAAGCAACCCTGGAGTCCATCAGCAGAGAATTGATAAACAAAATGTGGTATATACACATAATGGAGTATTAATCAGCCATAAAAAGAAATGAATTCTGATGCATGCTGCAACATGGATGAAACTTGAAAACATCATGTTGAATCAAAGAAGCGGGACACAAAAAGGCAAATACCATATTGTATGATCTTGCTTAAATGAAACACCTAGATCAGATGCAAATTTCATAGTGACAGATTACAGGGGCTGGGGAAGGGAAGGAGAGGGAAAGGGGGAGGTATTGCCTAATGGGTACAGAGTTTCTGTTTGAGGTGATGAAAAAGTTGGGATGATGGATATTGGTGATAGCACAATATTGTAAATGCAATTAATAATACTGAATCATACACTTAAAAGTGGTTAAAATGGGAAGTTTTGACTTCTATATGTTATTATGATAAAAAGTTAAAAAAAAAAAAATCCCCAGCAGAGCATTCACACCTCTGCTCCTAAAACATCATTTTACCTGACAAGCAAAATAACAGAGGGCGTATCAGCCATTGTTCCCAGTTACCAAAATGGGGCAGAATAATGGGTGGGAGATAGGAGGAGGAAATAGAGAAAGAGTAGTTTCAGCAGATGAGGAATGGAAAAGGTTATGAAAGGGATACAGGACTATGGGTTCTAATCCTCTCCAGTTTTGATCAAACCAGGCTGCAGAGCAAGACAAAACAGAGAAATAAATGGGTTAGATGACTTATTGTAAAGCTCCAGGTCAAGGGAGATGAGGCAAGCCAGCCAGCTGGGGCCCATTCATTGGAACCTGAATAAAAGAGCTCTCTCAAGAGGAGTTTCAGCCCTCCCTCTCTCAAGTGTATTAAAAAGTCAGCCAGGTGCTAGCGAGGTTGTAGAAAAACTGGACTTTCATTCATCACTAGTAGGAATGCAAAATGCTACAGCCACTTTGGAAGACAGTATGGATGTTTCTTACAAATCTAAACATAGGCTTAGCATATAATGCAGAAATTGAATTCCTAGGTATTTATCCAGAGAAGGTGAAAACTGATACCCACTCATGGTGTCAAACCTGCATGCCAATACTTATAGCAGCTTTATTCATAATTGCTAAAAATTGGAAGCAACCAAGAGGCTCTTGAATAGGTAAGTGAATAAACGAACTGCAATACTTCTACATAATGGAATATTATCCAGCAATCAAAAGAAATGAACAAACAGGATTCGAATAGGCATGGAGGAATCCTAACTATATATTGCTAAGTGAAAGAAGTCACAGTCTGAAAAAGCTACATATTATCTGATTCCATTTATTTGACATTCTGGAAAAAGGCAAAATTAACAAAGACAGTAAAAAGATCAGTGGTTGTCAGGGATTCAGGAGGAAAGGTGGGAGGGTGAATAGGTAGAGTGCCATTTATTTTTAGGGCAGTTAAATTATTTTGTGCAATATTGTAATGGTGGATACACGACATTACACATTTGTTAAAATTCATACAAAGAATGCATCCTAACATAAACTATGGTCTTTAGTTAATAATAATAATGTGCCAATATTGTTATATCAACTATAACAAATATACCTCTAATGGGAACTCTCTGTACCTTTTGCATATTTTTTTCCTGTAAACCTAAAACTATTCTTAGTTTCCAGGCTGCTATGACAAATACCATACAATAGGTTGGCTTAAACAACAAGAATTTATTGGCTCATGGTTTCAGAGGCCAAAAGGCTTGCTTCCTCCTGGGGTCCACAGTGTTCTTGCTGGCTGCAATCTTTGGGTTCCTTGGCTTTCCCTTCACATGGCAATGTCCTCTCCTTTCTCTTCCAGGTTCCCACTGATTTACGACTTCTCTTTGTGGCCTTCTCTTGTTAAGGACTCCAGTAATAGGATTAAGACCTATGCTGATTTAGTTGGGTCATACCTTAACGAACAATAATAGCTTCAAAGATCCTATTTGCAGATATCCCTTTTCAATTTATGGTATATTTGAAAGGCTAAAGGGAAGTACCTGAAACTATAGAGCTGTGTTCCAGTAGCCGTGTTTCTTGAAAATGATTGTTTGAAAATATAACGTTTACAATGTCACTGTGTGACTGTGAAAACTTTGTGTCTGATGCTCCCTTTATCTAGGATATGGACAGATGAATAAAGAATATGGATTAAAAAAATAAACAAATAATAGTGGAAAAAGGTTAAAATATATTATTGGGTAGATGGAAATACTAGTGGTCAATGAGAGGGAGGGTAAGGGGTTCCGTATGTATGAGTTTTTTCTTTCTTTTTCTGGAGTGATGCAAATGTTCTAAAAAATGATCATGGTGATGAATATACAACTATGTGATGATATTGTGAGACACTGATTGTACACCATGTATAGAATGTTCGTATGTTAGGAATGCTTGTGTTTGTATGCTGTTTATCAACAAATATAGTTGAAAAAAAGATCCTATTTGTAATGGATTCTCACTCACAGGAATGGAATTAAAACTAAAAACGTTTTTTTTCTGGAGTACATAATTTAATCTACCACATGCTCTAAAACATAAAGTCTATTTAGGAAAAAAAAAATCAGCCAAGGACAGAAAACTTGCAGTTCATCCTCTTATTTAGTTAAGAAATCACTATTCACCGGGTCTCTCTGGTCTTACCTCCTTCTCCCTGACCCATGCTTATAATCCCTAACCGTATCATCCCCACATCACAATACCCAACCAACCCACTATTTCCTCCTCTGGTTGTCTCCCACTCCCATAAGAATATAAACATACATGTCATAAGACATTGAGCCCTCTTATGGCCTCTAAACCTTTGCTCAGTCTATTCCCTCCATTTGGAAGCCCACTCTCCCTTATCTCCAAAAGTTCTAAACCTAGGAGACCTTCAAGATCCAGTTCAAAAGGTACTCACTCCTCAATGAAGCCTTCCCTGATATCCCACAGCAGGATGGGATCTGAGGACACATATTAGTGTGTATGTACTTCCTTGTCCAGGACTTAACTACTTTCTTACATTACCAGAACAGATCTTTTTCTCCCCTATTGGCTGTTGTCTTATACGTTTCTAAATGCACTTACTTCAGGAACTTTCATATGGAAGACATCATTCAGTAAAAAACTGTTGACTGCAACTTGGTATAAAAGATAGAACAATACAGCAGTAAGAAGATGGGGTCAGTGCTTTGGCTTTATTGGTTCCCTGCCTATTCTTAAACAAGTCAGTCTCAGCTTTCTCATCTGAAAAATAAGGGAAAGGATGCTGTGGCAGACTCGGAGATGCCCACCTGCTTGGATCTCACTTCAAGAAGGAACTTGCTGACTTTGGAAAAACCTAGAGAATGACAAGAGAGAAAGCTATGAGATTCTGAGAGAGCAGAGAATGACATAGCTAGGAGAATCAGAGAGTCTACCAGCCAGCGACCTTTGGAGATGAAGAAGGAAACGCCTCCCAGGGAGCTTCATCAAACAGGAGGCCAGGAGACAAAGCTCACAGTTAACGCTGTGTTTGCCATGTGCCTTTCCAGATGAGAGAGAAACCTTGCCTCTGTTCACCGCGTGCCTTCCTACTTGACAGAGAAATCCTGAACTATATCAGCCTTCTTGAACCAAGGTATCTTTCCCTGGGTGCCTTAGATTGGATATGTGTATTGACTGGTTTTAACTGGAACATTTTCTTGGCCTTAAAACTGTGAACTAGCAACTTATTCAATTCCCCTTTGAAAAGCATTTCTGTCTCTGGTATATTGCATTCCAGCAGCTAGCAAACTAGAAGAGAAGCGCTTGACAGAGAAGGCCTAGAATGTTTGAAGAGACTGTTGGTAGAAATGTGGACTCCGAAGAAAACGGTGATGAGGCCTTAGACAGAAAGGAGGCATGTGTGTTAGTGCAAACTGCAAAGAAGGCAATCCTTGTTTTAAAACAGCAGATAATCTGGTAAAATTGACCAGTGGCTTTGGCTGGAAGGCAGATTTTCAAAGGCATGAACTTGGAAATTTAGCAGAAGAGGTCTGCAAATTCAATGTGGAAAGTGCAGTCTGGTTTCTCCTCGCAGCTTACAGGGAATCTGACAGGAAAAAGATCAGATGAGAACTGAACTCTTGGGTACAAAGAAACCAGAAACTGAGGCTCTGGAAAATTCTGGGCTTCCAGGAGGGGAGAACCCAGAGAATAGTGCCCCACATGAGGTTTTAACCAAACATGGAACCAGTCAGCCATCATCTCAGAGAAAGTCAAGATGGACACGGAGTTATCCAGGAAGGATTTGTGGAAATTCCTTATGTCTGAGGGCATGATCCAAGGCTACTGCATCGAAAGCCAACGACAGTGCTGTGGGACCTGTATAGACAGAGCCCCTGCCAGTTTGGACTGGGGGGCTAAGAGAAGGGACACACTGGAGGAAACATAACTTCAGAGGCAAAGCCATGGAGGCTGAGGATCCGTAGGCAAAAAGCATCGGGCCATCCCTCTCTCAACCAACATGACAAGCAAACTCACTGCCCTCCCCCTCTCTATGTGGGACATGACTCCCAGGGGTATGAACCTTTCTGGCAATGTGGAACAGAAATCCTAGAATGAGCTGGGACTTGGCACCAAGGGATAGAAAAACTTCTCAACTGAGAGGGGGAGCAGAGAAATGAGACAAAGTATCAACGGCTGAGAGATTCCAAACAGAGTCGAAAGGTTATCCTGGAGGTTATTCTCGCCCATTAAACACCTATCACTTTGAACAGAGAGGCTGGAGGGAACTGCCTAAAAATGTAGAGCTGTGTTCCAGTAGCCATGTTGCTTGAACATGACTGTATAATGATACAGCTTTCACAACGTGACTGTGCAATCGTGAAAACCTTGTGTCTGACGCTTCTTTCATCTACCTTATGGACAGATGTGTAAAACATATGGATTAAAAATAAATAAATAATAGGAGGAAAAAATGTCAAAATAAATTGAGTAGATTGAAAGAAAAAAAAAAAAAAGAAGGAACTTGCTGTTTAGTTGCAAAGAATCCATTCACCTCAGTTTTTTAACTAAGGGCCTGTACTTCCTGGGCAGTACCCAGGCTAATTCCTGAAATAGAGTTGGGCATAAAAAGAACATGCAATAGGCCACGACAGAGAACAGAAACACAGTGTACCCCATTCTGGAACGGCTGAACCGACTAAGAGAATCCACTGCGGTGAGGTCCCCGAGAGGCGCACGCTTCCCCGGGCCGTGGCAGCTGGCGGCCGGAGCCCCACCCTCCCTCCTTCCCGGGCCAGCTGGGAGATTTGGAGCGGCGGTCCCTCAAGCCACGGCGGCCAGCGCCCCCCCCACGCGCGGCTTCCCGGGCCGGCTGGGAGCTTTGGATCGGCAACCCCCACAAGCCGTGGCGGCCAGCGCCCCCCCCCCCCCCACGCAGCTTCCCGGGCAAGGTGGGAGATTTGGATAGGAGGTCCCCCAAGCCGTGGAGGCCGGCGACCGGAGCCCCTTCCACACACATGGCTTCCTGGGCCGGCTGGGAACTATGGATCGGCACCCCCCCAGGCTGCGGCGGCCAGCGCCGCCCCCCCGACACACAGTTTCCCGGGCCGGCTAGGAGATTTGGATCGGCACTCCCCCAAGCCGCGGAGGCCGGCGCTCCCCGCCACGCGCGGCTTCCCAGGCCAGCTGGGAGATTTGGATCGGCACTCCCCCAAGCCACGGCGGCCGGCGCACCCCCACCACACGCAGCTTCCCGGGCTGGCTGGGAGCTTTGGATCGGCACGCCCCCAAGCCGCGGTGGCCGGCGCCACCCCCAGGCGCGGCTTCCCGGGCCGGCTGGGAGATTGAGATCTGCACTCTCCCAAGCCGCATCGGCTGGCGACCCTCCCCCACAGCGAGAGTCTTCCAAAGTTAAAGGGGCCACAGCATCTTTTACTGGTGGGACCTGCAGACAGACGAGCACCACATACTGGGCAGAATAAGAAAAACAGAGCCCCGAGACTTCATAGGAAAGTCTTTCAACCTGCTGGGTCCCACACCCAGGGAAATCTGATTAAATGTCCAGACGCCAGCAAAAAATAACGGATCACACCAGGAAAAGTGAAGATATGGCCCAGTCAAAAGAACAAACCAATAGCTCAAATGAGACACAGGAGCTGAGACAACTAATTCTGAATATACGAACAGAACTGGAAAACCTCTTCAAAAACCAAATCAATAAATTGAGGGAGGACATGAAGAAGGCATGGGCTGAACAAAAAGAAGAAATGGAAAGTCTGAAAAAACAAATCACAGAACTTACGGGATTGAAGGACAAAGTAGAAAAGATGGAAAAAACAATGGAAACCTACAATGGTAGATTTGAAGACACAGAGGCTAGAATTAGTGAACTGGAGGATGGAACATCTGAATTCCAAAAAGAAACAGAAACTATAGGGAAAAGAATGGAAAAATTTGAGCAGGGGCTCAGGGAATTGAATGATAATATGAAGCGCACAAATATACGTGTTGTGGGTGTCCCAGAAGGAGAAGAGAAGGGAAAAGGAGGAGAAAAACTAATGGAAGAAATTATCATTGAAAATTTCCCAACTCTTATGAAAGACCTAAAATTACAGATCCAAGAAGTGCAGCGCACCCCAAAGAGATTAGACCCAAATAGGCGTTCTCCAAGACACTTACTAGTTAGAATGTCAGAGGTCAAAGAGAAAGAGAGGATCTTGAAAGCAGCAAGAGAAAAACAATCCGTCACATACAAGGGAAACCCAATAAGACTATGTGTAGATTTCTCAGCAGAAACCATGGAAGCTAGAAGACAGTGGGATGATATATTTAAATTACTAAAAGAGAAAAACTGCCAACCAAGACTCCTATATCCAGCAAAATTGTCCTTCAAAAATGAGGGAGAAATTGAAACATTCTCAGACAAAAAGTCACTGAGAGAATTTGTGACCAAGAGACCAGCTCTGCAAGAAATACTAAAGGGAGCACTAGAGTCAGATACAAAAAGACAGAAGAGAGAGGTATGGAGAAGAGTGTAGAAAGAAGGAAAGTCAGATATGATATATATAATACAAAAGGCAAAATGGTAGAGGAAAATATTATCCAAACAGTAATAACACTAAATGTTAATGGACTGAATTCCCCAATCAAAAGACATACTGGCAGAATGGATTAAAAAACAGGATCCTTCTATATGCTGTCTACAGGAAACACATCTTAGGCCCAAAGATAAACATAGGTTGAAAGTGAAAGGTTGGGAAAAGATATTTCATGCAAATAACAACCAGAAAAGAGCAGGAGTAGCTATACTAATAGCCAACAAATTAGACTTCAAATGTAAAACAGTTAAAAGAGACAAAGAAGGACACTATCTACTAATAAAAGGAACAATTAAATAAGAAGACATAACAATCATAAATATTTATGCACCGAACCGGAATGCCCCAAAATATGTGAGGAATACACTGCAAACACTGAAAAGGGAAATAGACACATATACCATAATAGTTGGAGACTTCAATTCACCACTCTCATCAATGGACAGAACATCTAGACAGAGGATCAATAAAGAAATAGAGAATCTGAATATTACTATAAATGAGCTAGACTTAACAGACATTTATAGGACATTACATCCCACAACAGCAAGATACACCTTTTTCTCAAGTGCTCATGGATCATTCTCAAAGATAGACCATATGCTGGGTCACAAAGCAAGTCTTAACAAATTTAAAAAGATTGAAATCATACACAACACTTTCTCGGATCATAAAGGAATGATGTTGGAAATCAATAATAGGCAGAGTGCCAGAAAATTCACAAATACGTGGAGGCTCAACAACACACTCTTAAACAACGAGTGGGTCAAAGAAGAAATTGCAAGAGAAATTAGTAAATACCTCGAGGAGAATGAAAATGAAAACACAACATATCAAAACTTATGGGACGCAGCAAAGGCAGTGCTAAGAGGGAAATTTATTGCCCTAAATGCCTATATCAGAAAAGAAGAAAAGGCAAAAATGCAGGAATTAACTGTCCACTTGGAAGAACTGGAGAAAGAACAGCAAACGAATCCCAAAGCAAGCAAAAGGAAAGAAATAACAAAGATTAGAGCAGAAATAAATGAAATTGAAAACATGAAAACAATAGAGAAAATCAATAAGACCAGAAGTTGGTTCTATGAGAAAATCAATAAGATTGATGGGCCCTTAGCAAGATTGACAAAAAGAAGAAGAGAGAGGATGCAAATAAATAAGATCAGAAATGGAAGAGGAGACATAACTACTGACCTCACAGAAATAAAGGAGGTAATAACAGGATACTATGAACAACTTTACGCTAATAAATACAACAATTTAGATGAAATGGACGGGTTCCTGGAAAGACATGAACAACCAATTTTGACTCAAGAAGAAATAGATGACCTCAACAAACCAATCACAAGTAAAGAAATTGAATTAGTCATTCAAAAGCTCCCTAAAAAGAAAAGTCCAGGACCAGACGGCTTCACATGTGAATTCTATCAAACATTCCAGAAAGAATTAGTACCAACTCTCCTCAAACTCTTAAAAATAGAAGCGGAGGGAAAACTACCTAATTCATTCTATGAAGCCAACATCACCCTCATACCAAAACCAGGCAAAGATATTACAAAAAAAGAAAACTACAGACCAATCTCTCTAATGAATATAGATGCAAAAATCCTCAATAAAATTCTAGCAAATCGTATCCAACAACACATTAAAAGAATTATACATCATGACCAAGTAGGATTCATCCCAGGTATGCAAGGATGGTTCAACATAAGAAAATCAATTAATGTAATACACCATATCAACAAATGAAAGCAGAAAAATCATCTCAATTGATGCAGAGAAGGCATTTGACAAGATTCAACACCCTTTCCTGTTGAAAACACTTCGAAAGATAGGAATACAAGGGAACTTTCTTAAAATGATAGAGGGAATATATGAAAAACCCACAGCTAATATCATCCTCAATGGGGAAAAATTGAAAACTTTCCCCCTAAGATCAGGAACAAGACAAGGATGTCCACTATCACCACTATTATTCAACATTGTGTTGGAGGTTCTAGCCAGAGCAATTAGACAAGAAAAAGAAATACAAGGCATCAAAATTGGAAAGGAAGAAGTAAAACTATCACTGTTTGCAGACGATATGATACTATACGTCGAAAACCCGGAAAAATCCACAACAAAACTACTAGAGCTAATAAATGAGTACAGCAAAGTAGCAGGTTACAAGATCAACATTCAAAAATCTGTAGCATTTCTATACACTAGTAATGAACAAGCTGAGGGGGAAATCAAGAAACGAATCCCATTTACAATCGCAACTAAAAGAATAAAATACCTAGGAATAAATTTAACTAAAGAGACAAAAAACCTATATAAATAAAACTACAAAAAACTGCCCAAAGAAATCACAGAAGACCTAAATAGATGGAAGGGCATACCGTGTTCATGGATTGGAAGACTAAATATAATTAAGATGTCAATCCTACCTAAATTGATCTACAGATTCAATGCAATACCAATCAAAATCCCAACAACTTATTTTTCAGAAATAGAAAAACCAATAAGCAAATTTATCTGGAAGGGCAGGGTGCCCCGAATTGCTAAAAACATCTTGAGGAAAAAAAAACGAAGCTGGAGGTCTCACGCTGCCTGACTTTAAGGCATATTATGAAGCCACAGTGGTCAAAACAGCATGGTATTGGCATAAAGATAGATATATCGACCAATGGAATCGAATAGAGTGCTCAGATATAGACCCTCTCATCTATGGACATTTGATCTTTGATAAGGCAGTCAAGCCAACTCACCTGGGACAGAACAGTCTCTTCAATAAATGGTGCCTAGAGAACTGGATATCCATATGCAAAAGAATGAAAGAAGACCCATATCTCACACCCTATACAAAAGTTAACTCAAAATGGATCAAAGATCTAAACATTAGGTCTAAGACCATAAAACAGTTAGAGGAAAATGTAGGGAGATATCTTATGAAACTTACAACTGGAGGCGGTTTTATGGACCTTAAACCTAAAGCAAGAGCACTGAAGAAGGAAATAAATAAATGGGAGCTCCTCAAAATTAAACACTTTTGTGCATCAAAGAACTTCATCAAGAAAGTAGAAAGACAGCCTACACAATGGGAGATAATATTTGGAAATGACATATCAGATAAAAGTCTAGTATCCAGAATTTATAAAGAGATTGTCCAACTCAACAACAAAAAGACAGCCAACCCAATTACAAAATGGGAAAAAGACTTGAACAGACACCTATCAGAAGAGGAAATACAAATGGCCAAAAGGCACATGAAGAGATGCTCAATGTCCCTGGCCATTAGAGAAATACAAATCAAAACCACAATGAGATATCATCTCACACCCACCAGAATGGCCATTATCAACAAAACAGAAAATGACAAGTGCTGGAGAGGATGCGGAGAAAGAGGCACACTTATCCACTGTTGGTGGGAATGTCAAATGGTGCAACCACTGTGGAAGGCAGTTTGGCGGTTCCTCAAAAAGCTGAATATAGAATTGCCATACAACCTAGCAATACCATTGCAGGGTATCTACTCAAAGGACTTAAGGGCAAAGACACAAACGGACATTTGCACACCAATGTCTATAGCAGCGTTATTTACAATTGCAAAGAGATGGAAACAGCCAAAATGTCCATCAACAGAAGAGTGGCTAAACAAACTGTGGTATATACATACGATGGAATATTATGCAGCTTTAAGACAGGATAAACTTATGAAGCATGTAATAACATGGATGGACCTAGAGAACATTATGCTGAGTGAGTCTAGCCAAAAACTAAAGGACAAATACTGTATGGTCCCACTGATGTGAACCGACATTCGAGAATAAACTTGGAATATGTCATTGGTAACAGAGTCCAGCAGGAGTTAGAAACAGGGTAAGATAATGGGTAATTGGAGCTGAAGGGATACAGACTGTGCAACAGGACTAGATACAAAAACTCAAAAATGGACAGCACAATAATACCTAATTGTAAAGTAATCATGTTAAAACACTGAATGAAGCTGCATCTGAGCTATAGGTTTTTGTTTTATTATTATTACTTTTATTTTTTTTCTCTATATTAACATTCTATATCTTTTTCTGTTGTGTTGCTAGTTCCTCTAAACCGATGCAAATGTACTAAGAAACGATGATCATGCATCTATGTGATGATGTTAAGAATTACTGATTGCATATGTAGAATGGTATGATTTCTAAATGTTGGGTTAATTTCTTTTTTTCCGTTAATTAATAAAAAAAAATGTATTACATATCACCTACAGTGCATTATTTCACTGTGGTTGGCCTGATTAACCTCTTTTCCTTTCACTGCTTTCACCATGCAAAAAACCCCAATCTTGGATCAAGACTATTCAACTCAAATCTAGACTCAGAATTGAATGGAGATAAACCAAACTCTGACTGCTGCAGAAGACAATTTGGCAGTTTCTCATAAAGTTAAGTATAGAAACACCAAATAACCTGATAACCCCATTCTAGGTATAAGAGAACTGAAAGCAGGGACTCAAACAGATATTTCCACACTGGTGTTCATCGTGGCATTATTCATAATTGCTAAAAGACAGGAGTTACCCAAGTGTCCATCAACCAATGAATGGCTAATAAAACATGGCGTATACAAAAAATGGGATATTATTCACCTGTAAAAAGGGATAAAGTCCTAATAAATGCGAAAAAATGGATGAACCTTGAAGACATCATACTGAGTGAAATAAGCCAGACATAAAAGAATAAATATTATATGAGCTCATGATACAAAGCAATTAGAACAAGCAAATTTGCAGAGTCAGAAATGAGAACACAGGTTACCAGGGGTAGAGGTGGGAGTAGGGAATGTGAAGTTAATGCTTAAATTGTGCAGTTTATATTTGGATTGATGGAGAAATTTTGGTAATGGATGGTGGTGATAGTACTGCAAAATTGCTACCATGAATATAATTAACAGCACTGAATCATAATTTGAATGTGTTTTTTTTTAAAGGGGAAATTTTAGGTTGTGTACATGTTCCTAAAATAAAAAATTTTAAAACCAAAAAAATAGGATTGTACAACACAATGAGCATTATTGTAAATGATGGACAATAAGGTTAATAGCACAACTATAAAAATGTTCTTTCATGAATTGTAACAAACGTACACTAATGCAAGGTGTTAACAATACAGTGGTATTTATATATGAGAACTCAGTATTTTCTGTGTTTATGCATAAAAAAATGCATATGACATATAACAGATGTGTAGTCTCCAACCTTGGCCGAGCCCTCAGCCTGATCTAGAAATCCTTTTTAGTTTTCCTGTTAGCTTTCTCTTTTCCAAGAAACAGCTGTTTCTAACCTTCACCACTATCCTTAAGCCCCTTTATTCCACTGTATCCCACACCTCTCAACTGGTGTTTCTGCTTCCTTCCTCTTAGTAGCAATCAAAGTTATCAGGCATGAACTCTCAAATCCATGAACTCTCAAATCCTCGTCACCCTGGCCTAAAAAACATACATTATATCTCAAATACCCACCCTCCGCTCTATGCTTCTAATCTAAACCCTCCATTTGTGATTTTGTTCAATCACTTTCCATCCCTTAGGTGGTTGTTCCTCAATTATTTCCAACCTTCCCTTTATACTGTTCCATCTACATACATTGGGAATTGGGGGGGGGGGGGTGAACAGAATAAAGCAAACCTGCCCCCGTGACTGTTCCTCCTCTCCACCTTAAATGCTGATGTTCAATAGGCCTGCATGTTCAGTCTTCATCGTATCTCATTATACTGATTCCTGGGCAAACTTATCCATTCCCATACTTTCAACTACCACCTGTCTCTGGCTCCTGTGAGCTCGTCCAGTACCAATACCACATGTTAAACTGATTAATGGAGAGCATTCTCCCTCTTCATATCTCAAAAATGCCTCACACTCAACATGTCCAAAACCGAATTCTTCATCTTTTTTGTTTTTGGACCTCTCAGGGACTGGCACTATTATCTACTCAGTCTTTCAAGTTAGAAGAAACCTTAGAGTCATCCTAGATGCCTTCATCAACTTAACTCCTAACACTGAATGGATCACTGATTCTGGCTAATTTCTGCCTCCTTAAACTATCCTACCCAGCTGCTATCCATCACCATTGCTACTGCCTTGTTCAAGTCCTGAATGGCTCTTTTTTTTTAAGTATACAATTCAATTAATTTTATTATGTTTACAGTATTGTACAACCATCATCACAATCTAATATTCAAAACCTCAAGGCCATTTACAGTCACACCTCATTCCTATGCCTGCCATAGGCAATCACTATCCAACTTGGGTCCTGAATATCTCTTGCTTAATTACTCAACTGCTTTCTTAACCTCTTTTCCTGCTTCCAGTCTTGTTCCTTTAAATCTAACTTCCACATGGTTACCAAATTTGGCCATACAATCACCCTGCTTAAAACCCTTCAAATGGGAGGCCACAGTAGGGGAAATATTTATCTTTCAGTTTGGTACTATTTAAATTGTTTACCATTACATACATCATAATTTAAGTCAAAACAACAGCCATAAGACTGAAACTTCAGCGGTTTTCAATGCCTACAATATAAAATCATTAGCATGATCTGCCTGCTGATCACCTCTGAAGTCTTCTCTCTCAAGATACTCCTCTGTCCAGAATGCCCTTCTCCCAATTCATCTTTTAAGACTGCCAAATGATTCTTTCTCCGGACTTCTCCATACAAAAGCAATCACTTTCTCCTTTGTGTCTACTTTGTGCCATATATAGACTTCTGTCCAGGCACCCGCATTTCATGTTGTACATATAATAGGTAAAACAGATTCTGCTTAAAATGTCTGCCACCTTCCATTAGCCTTAGATTCCCTGTGGCAGGAATTGTTCCTTTTTCATCTTTGAATTTTCAGAGCATAGATACTGAATCAAAAGATACAGGGGGTGAGACTTGGGGAAGAGTGTTTTGAAAATGTTCCTCAGGTAATTTTAACTCGATCTTATCTTAATAACATCACTAAAATGTAAACTCCTTGAGAGCAGGAATCATCATGACCAACACATAGGAGGTGCTCCATACTTATCAAACTGAACTGAAACAGACATGTCTTGACCTGAGGGTGGAGAGGATGAAGCTGGAGATTTGAAGGAATTAGGATATAAAATGGAGTGTGAAGTTGTGAAAGGAGATAATCTTACCCACAAGCGTGTGGGGTATGGAAGCCAGGGCAAACTTTTCATCACCCAGTAACCGCAAAGATCCTTAAAGCCTGACACTGTTTATTCATTTCTGTACCGCTGGCACTGGGCACAGTGCACAGCACAGTAGTAGGGACAGCACGAAAGAGCCCAAGGCAGATGGCATCCTTTCCATGTGGCTGGTGAGTCCCGTACATGAGAAAGGAAAATATTTAGGGAGGTTTAGAAAATAAGGCTGAAATGAGAGGCTCAGGGTCAAACTGTTTTGAAAGGCCCTGTATGCCCACTTAAGGATTTAAGCCTGACTATGGGTGACCAAGGAGGAAATTTTAATTTAATCTGAAATCATCAGATTGATCTTTTTATAAAGATAACTGGTGGCAGCATGAAGGGCATGACATAAAGAACTGAAACTCAAGGGAAGAAACTTCATTAGTGAATGATGGTCTAGGCAACAAACCCAGGCAAAGGCCGTGTCCTCCTTTAAGCCTGCTGTCCAAAGGAAAGGAGGAAAATGTGAGGAAGAAATAAGGAGTCCGTTTTGTCAAAACCAAAGATGTAAGTTAAATGACTTAAATTCCAACCCGATGACCACCAAGCCGCAGACCTGTTGTTTCGGGTGAACGGAACGGGGTGTTTCAAAGTTTAAGTCTCCGGAACCATCTATTCTTTTTTCCCATCGCAGCCCTAAGCCCGCGCGAGGACCAACTGAGCAGAGCGAGGACAGGGCGGTCCCCTTGACGCGGGAAGGAATGCACCGATTAGAGTGCCCAGCGCGGATTCGGAACGCAGCGGCTTCGGGGCGAAGAACGCAGCGCGCGAAACTGCGCGTGCGCGCCAAGAGCGCCCGCCCCGCTCCCTGCCTTTAAGCAGAGAGGCGGGACAGGGACTCGGTGCCTCACAGAAGTGTCCCCGCAGCTTCAAAGGGACCCGACCGTGTCCGATTAGAGCCCTCCTACCCACACACTCACTCATTCGCTCCCCGCGGGTCCTCGGGATGCTCGTAGAGGCAGCAGCCCAGAGGCGCTGGGCCGCAGCGTTTCCCGCCACTAGACTCGGCTCGACCAGTCCCCGCCAGTCTGAGGAGAGGGGCGTGGCTTGGCGGGCTGGTCCACGTGATACGAGTGGGCAGGGGGGTTGGTGATGGAGTAAGAAAATGGAAAGAGAGCGCAAGTTCTGTTTTATCTGTGACGATCCCCTCCATTGCGTTAAAAAGCACACTGCTATGAACTTTCTGCTGATTTAACATAAGAGGAATAAAAGTCTGATTAGGAGTAAAGTTACAAATAGTTTTCCCCTTCTCCTAGACAAGTAGACTATTCCAAAGTTTTGATTGGTTACTTAGAAAAGTTAGGCTTTATTTGGGAGGAGGTGGAAAGCAGAGGTCCGGAAAAGAGAGGGTTTGTTCTTTATGTTTTCTGTTGTATTTTGTTTGTTTGAATCTGTCATATTGTAGGAACAGGCTTAGAGTTTGCGACGTGTGCAGTTGGCTCATAAAAGTAAGAGATCAACACTAAATGTTCATTGGTCAATTGAGTCTCCTCTGGCCTCTGCTGAGATGAGTGTATTTTGCTTACCACAAAAAAGGATAGGGCTCAAACGAATAATTACCTCTTGAATTATTAAGCATCTAAATAGATGGAGTCTATTTCTGGGATGTGTGAGAGAGGCGGTTTGCTGCGAAATGAAAGGGCAGATGAGAAAAATGAAAAAGATACCCACAAAAGGAACATAAAGGGAACTATAGAATTAGTGATAAAAGCAGAAAGATGTCTTTTTTTTGTTTGTTTTTTTGCATGGTCAGGCACCGGGAATCGAATCCGGGTCTCCGGCATGGCAGGCGATGCAGTGACTGAGTTAAAACCCTGAGGGTCAAAGCATGCATCTTCCCCAACCTCCACCGTTTTCCTCCCGGCATCCCAATTCCTGTTTTGACCTTAGAAAGCTCTTATGGGGCTTAAGTACTGTCTGTCAGGAGACCATTCTGGGGGAAAGGGAGATGTCAGGCAGAGCAGCTAAACTTTATTTTTCTAAATTCTGGTCTCATCCGCTCCTATTTTTTTAATTGGGAACTTGCTGGCCCACACCAGAATGAACACACAAGCCAGCCGGTGGACGTAGACAGGTTTATGAGGCTTTACAGAACAGCTCAAATCCCAGTATCCCAGTGCTCTTTTTTCTCAAAGCTACTTCCCCACCCGAGTCCCTGGGGCAAGCCATCCCTGAGATAAATAAGCTATACTTTCCCATGAATTTCCCCAAAACTTTGTGGTGCAATTACATCCTGGTCTGGGGTTTATACCTCCATTTCCTATCCCCTCTCCGTCTCGTCTCCCACCGCTACCACCATTCCTACAACCACAAGCATCTTAGCCTCATTCCAGAGAAATGTTGAGCCCCTTCTCATTCCAGAGAAATACTGGAATGCCTTGTTTCCCCACTTCTTTCCATCTGCCTCCTGTGAGGAGTAACACCTTTTTTCTCTCTTAGAAACCAAAAAGCACACACTTGACTAATAGCAGACTATAGGCCCGAAACTTGAAGTCTTGGTTCCCTGTGTTCACCACACTGAGTGGAGGAGGAAGGCATAGGATGATATCACTTTTCCCTTCCCTAGCTTTCATGCCCCAAAACTCAGACACAGCCACACTCACCCACATTCATACCCACAATCATGCACACACGGCGAAGGGAGGTGAGATGGGGAAGGAGAAAGGAAAGTTTGCACCAACCAGCTCATGAATGCAACTTGAAAAATTTCACACGGCAAAAGGGGAAAAAACACACACATCCACATGTAAATTTAAAAATAAAGAAGTACATGTCTGTCCCCACAGTCTTTCTTCATCTAGGGGCTGAATCAGCCTCTGCATTTAAACCTAGAAGCTTCCTACTCCTTGTATCCAGCTGGAGCTTTTACAGGGCCTGGGTCTTCAGTTCAACAGGTTCCCCTGTGCCCTCTTGTTGTCCATTGGGGTCACTGGGTCTGGCACCTTTGAGGATAGAGAGTCTCTCAGAAACATTCTTGAGTCGGGGGAAGAGGAGAAAGTCATAGATGAGGCTGCCCAGGGCCCCTCCAATGATTGGGCCCACCCAGAACACCTGCAGGAAAAGGAAAGGAATACTCAGATTTGGGGAGGGGATTAAGAAGAAGGCTGCTTTTTTTCCCAACCCTCTCAGTGGAAAACAGGCATCCTGGACTTGGTGTATAAAACTGGGTACTATTTAAGCAGAAATCAGTGAGTGTTCGTTTGTTCTTTAACTCCTAGGCTGTGCTCCATTGCCTGTATCTCAAAACTCACATTTATTTTTTCATTCATCAAATCATTCCTTTGTCCCACATTTTCTTAACACACATATATTCAATTTGTTGTTATCTATTTACACAGTTTAAATGTTCTTTTGAAAAAAATTGAATTATTTTCAAATGTTTGGTTTGTCTATAGCCAACAACTTAATCATAGCTAATATTTATTGAGGACCCTACTCCATACCAGATTCTATGCTAAATGTTTCCCACATGTAACTTTCACATTTCTCATGACAGCCATCCTATAGTTAAAGAAACCAAGGTTTAGGATGATTGCATTACTTGCCCAAGGTTACACCCAGGCTAGTAAAGTGCTAGACAGAGGTTTCTATCTTCATATTCAGTTCTCTGGCTTTATAGCCCCTAATTTTGGTATCCACTGGTACTCAGTAAAATCTTCTGACTATAAGAAAAAGAACAGTATGAGCAAGAGCCTCTCTTCCCAGCAAAATGATGAATCCTGCTCACATAGGCATGCCAAACTCTCTGACAGTCCCCTTGGCTGAGGTGCCAAGTAGAACAGCCAATATGTCCAGATAGAAAGCTGGAAACAAACCTGGAACCTGCAGCCCACACCCATTCAGAAGAGATTCAGGATTTTGCCCCTCTCCTTTAACTCACCCAGTGGTTGGTGAAATTTCGGGTGAGAATGGCAGGAGCAAAGGAGCGGGCAGGGTTCATGCCTGCACCGGTATAGTATATCTGTAAAAGACACAGTTGTAACTGAAACACCCTCTCCATTTCATCCCATCTCTTCTCTCCACAACCCAGTTTGCCCCCGAGATCTGGTACCTTGTCTCCAGTCAGCAACAAGTAGGGAAGCACAACTTGCACGTCTCTTTAAAGGTCCCCATAATGGGTAAGGGCACTGATGTGCTTGCTATCTGGGAAGAGGCTATGAGCTCAAGACAAAGCCCATATTTCCCTGTGATTCAGGCATTTCCACCTTAGGGTCCAGAAGGACTTGATATGGCAGTCATAAGGGAGAGGAATAAGGCAGGGAGATGCAGAGTAAAGTGGATGGGAAGAACCTTGAAAAGTTGGGGAAGGTTTGGGGGCCCTGGAATCCCTGAATGAGAAGTTGTTTGCCTCCTCTGCTTACCCCAAAGAGGTGCCCCAGGGTGAGGGAGAAGCCAACAGCCAGGGCCACAGAGCCCAGGCGGCCATTCCGCCTCTCGTCATATGTGGCAAAGATGCAGAGCACAAACTGGAGTGTCAGGAAGATCTCCACCATGGTAGCCTGGCCCACACTCACCCCAGGGTGCAACTGGCCAAAGAAAGAAGACGGAAGGCACCTATTAGGCTGTCACCGTGTTACCTCCTCAAGGCTTCCCAGGCAAGGATCCCCTTATGGCATCAGTTCCCTGGAAAGGAATGATAATACAACCCCCTTCATAATAATTATATTTGTTTCTTAATTTGTCCTAACAATACTCCTTCAAGGTAGAAATAATTTCACTCGCACTGATGGGGAAACTGAGGTCCCTAAGATAAAAAAAATTTCCTCAAGACCCAGCAAGGAGATGGGAGGAAACCTGGGACCTGAATTCAGTTTCCTTGATTCTCAGTTGGGAGTTCTATGCCTTCCTTACCCCTCCATATCACTGGCTAATCTTCCCCACCCTGAAACAGGCACATGCAAACACACACACACACACACACACACACACACACACACACACACACACACACACACACACACACACACACACACACACACACACACACACACACACACACACACGTCCCAGAACCCAGGGAACTGATCCACCCGCACCAGTCAGGGATTCAGAATACTAGGTGTCACAGCCCCTCTCAGCCAAACATTACCGTGTTAAGTGCTAAATTTCCTCGGACGGCAGGCGGGGTAACACTATACAGCACGGCAGCCCCAGCCACTGCTCCCAGGAGCTGGGCTGCCATATAGCAGAAGGCACGAAGCAGGGACATCTGGGAACCCACGAGGAAGGCAAAAGTGACTGCAGGATTGACGTGGGCTCCACTGATGTGGCCCACAGCTTGCACCAGTGTAGCCAGGGCCAGGCCAAAGGCCAAAGCCACCTGCAGGACTTGCAGGGGGCCAGGGGCCCAACGCAGTGAGGCCCCCAGCCCGAAGAAGACATAGAAGAGGGTGGCAAAAAATTCTGCAAATATGGCCCTCCAGAAGGAGGCTGATTTCAGTTCCCACATGGCAGAGGGGATGGGCACAGTGCCTGAAGCCCTGATATGTCCTGGTCTAGTTGGACAGTCCCCTTTATAGAGGACTCTTAATCCCTGGGAGGGGCATGCTGAGGTGGCTGCCCAGCCTGTTAACCCCTTAACAGTTGTGGAGGACTGGGCCTGCTCCCATACATCTGATAAAGCTGCTGGAATTCCCCCTTCCTCTTCAACTGGGAGATAATCAGAGCCACAGAGGATGCCTGAAAGGGCTCAGAGATGGAGAGACTCAGAGAAAGGGACCAAGGACAAGGGGAAGGGCAGGGTCTGTCCTTTTCTTTGTGTCAAAGTTGGGATTCATAGTTCTGATTGACATCTATGTTAGAACATTCCTCAGCTCTGCTTGGTAGGTCAATCAAAAGTAAAACTGAGTTTACTTCACGGAATATGGGGCTCTGCTCCTGGGGGCTTCCAGGCTCCACTGAGTCTGCCAGGGATAAGGATGGGGGTGGGGATCAGGAGAGAGGTCCAGCAGGGAAGTTGGATAACTGAAGAGAATTCTTTAGTTCCCTGGGATTAGAAGGTTTTCTCCCATTGGCTGGTTTGGACTGGAATCTGTGGACCCTGCAGCTCTGGGACAGAATAGTTCTGCTGTGTCTGGCTTTCTCTTAGCCCAGGGTTCCCCACCCCAAACCCATGCCAGCACCTCCCTTTCCAAACCCTAGGCTGACCTTAAACCACAGAGAGATGGGCATAGGGAAGAAGCTATCTTTCATGCATGGGCGTTGGAGGACCAGGGAGGGGGAAAGAGGTTAAAAGTTAAATCTGAGAATCAGCTCATACTTCATCTTTTCAACTCACGAGGTCATAGCAGGAAAAAGTGAAAAGAAGGAAACTGTGTCGTGGCTATTGAAACAAAGGGAAGGTCTAATATCCCCTCTAATATGGCTATAATTGGGAAACTGGAATCCTAAACCCCATGTCTTAATACAGGCCCTGAAGACAGCACTCCTGTTTCCCAGGGAAAGGTCTTGGGGTGGACAAAGCAGGCTGGACAAAGAGGAAAAGGACAAGACTAGGGAGGAAAACTTGGGGAAAGGGATTCAGTTGTGCCTGAGCTTCATAAGGAACTCAGGCCCTCTGGGTGGGGGCTGTGTGGTGGTGAAAAAGGAGGAATGGGGCACTCTGGTAGGCTTTACCATCTCTATATAGTGACAGGTCATACAACGTACAGCTTTCCCCATGAAACATGAGGGAAGAACAGAAATTTGAAGGAGATGCCTGCAAAGATGGCACCCAGCATAGATCCAAACCAGTACACCTGCTGAGAGAGAGAAGGGACACAGATCAGTGTCCATGCTCCTCTTCTCCAATATACAGCTTGGGGGTGGACAGGAAGAGAGTTACAGCAAAGGGGTAGGTCCATCTAACCCATCTACCCACAGGAGGAATTTCTGACAGCTGGTCAGACGGCAGCCCAGGGAACTAAAGCTCTTGAGTTCATGGAGGAGGAATAATCTCTCATTGGTCCTTGGAAGCTCTTGAATTCTAGAAGCCCTGCCACTCTCCTGACCTTAGAACCTGTAAACCTCACTGCACCCTACCCAGTGATGCTCCCAGAGCCCTATCATGACTTCTGACCCCAGTGACCATTCAGGGTTTGTGTACTAACTCCATAAATGGTGCACTAGACAGAAGAGAGGTGTTTCAGTCAGGATTCTCTAGAGAGATAGAACCAATAAGAGAGATCTGTAAATATGAGATTTATAAAAGCAGTCTCATGCAACCGTGGAAATGGAAGAGTCCAAAATCCATAGGGTTAGGTTGTGAAGCTGACAGCTCCAATGAAGGGTCTTGATAAACTCCACACAGGAGCCTTGCTGGCTGAAGAAGCAGTAAAAAAAAATCTCTCTTCTTCGTTAATAGTCTTCGGGTGATTGTATTATCTCGTGTGTGGGAGACACATCACCTTGAAATACGCTTGATTTTCAAATAGAACACAATAACAGACATTTGTTTCACCTAACAATACTCAACTGTCCTGTATACCATCTGGAAACATACTACATCTCTCCAGAATAGGGTGCAAGTCCTTAAGTAACATTCACTCTTAAACTTCATATCCTATAACTTAAATACTATAAGATGAACAATACAACCTATGTCATATGATAAGAGGAGAACAAGATATTTCCTTATGTACAATTACAAACTTCTTAACAGCGAGGAAATAGTAATACCATCACAGTCCTCGTTTCTGTAACTGCTCACATGGTCATAGTTCATACTTATCATTATCTTCTTCTAGTAGCCATTCCATGTTCCCTTTGCCCTCAGCAAGCACTTCAGCTGGCTGTGGTTCTTTGCCAGGTGGGGTGACCCAAACCTTCATTCCTGAAGTTTCTGGCCCATTGGTAGTCCTGCCTGGATTAAGTTGTTACAGTTTTCCATTGGCTTTAATCACAGGGCATGGCAGTACTAAGAGATACCCTAGGGGATCTCCTGTATTCCAGGAAAAGTCTTCTTTATCTCCAGTGTAGTTGCAGTCCTATTTCCTCTTGATAGTCAGGATCAATCACCCCAGACAGTACAGTAATCCCCCTTTGTGCCTATTGATTCAGTGGCATGAGAAGCCCAAAGTGGCCAGGTGGCAGTCTTAACTTCCAGTTCAATGGAATCATTACTCTATCTCCTGATAGGAGCACTCCTCCTTTTGGAACTAAGACCTGTAGTCTAGCAGAGCTTAAGATTTCAGGGACAGGAAGCAAAAATTTTCCTAGCAGATCACTAGGGGTGATAATGAGTGCTGCCACTCCCATTTCCACCCCTTGATTCCTGGACCCATGGATCCTGGCTATAGGAGAAACAGCATCATACAGTGGATGCTGATTCAGAGCATACACAGCCTCCTGGAGAACACTCCCCAGCCCTGCAAGGTATTGCCACCTAGTTGCCACCATAATTGGGTCTTCAAAAGGCCATTCCATGGTTCTACCAACCCAGAAGCCTCTGGATTATGGTGAACATGGTAGGACCAGAGAATTCCATGAGCATGTGCCCATTCCCGCACTTCATTTGCTGTGAAGTGGGTTCCTTCATCAGAAACAATGCTGTGTGGAATACCAAGATAGTGGATAAGGCATTAAGTCCACAGATGGTAGTTTTTGTGGAAGAATTTCATGCAGGGAAGGCAAACCCATATCGGGAGTATTCCAGTTAGAACAAATTGCTACCCTTCCCATGAACGATGTGGTCCAATGTAATCAACCTGCCACCAGGTAACAGGCTGATCACCTTGGGGAATGATGCCACATTGGGAACTGAGTGTGGGTCTGGCTGCTGGCAGATTGGGCACTCAGCAATGGCTGTAGCCAGGTCAGCCTTGGTGAGTGTAAGTCCATGTTGCTGAGCCCATGTATAACCTCCATACCTAACACCATGCCCACTTTGTTCGTGAGCC
This sequence comes from Tamandua tetradactyla, assembly GCF_023851605.1. Classification (NCBI taxonomy): domain Eukaryota; kingdom Metazoa; phylum Chordata; class Mammalia; order Pilosa; family Myrmecophagidae; genus Tamandua; species Tamandua tetradactyla. Next base: position 123,529,183 of record NC_135333.1, read on the forward strand.
CATTGGGCAATTGCAGAAGTGGCTGGGGAAAGAGAATGACTCATATCCACAGAATGAGTTATCTTATCTGCTTGATTATTAAAACCTTCCTCTGCTGCAGTCACCCTCTGGTGAGCATTCACATGGGACATAAATATCTTCATGTTTTTAGCCCACTCAGAAAGGTCTATCCACATACCTCTTCCCCAGACCTCTTTTTCACCAATTTTCCAGTTATGGTCTTTCCAAGTCCCTGACCATCCAGCCAAACCATTAGCAGCAGCCCATGAGTCAGTATATAAATGCACCTCTGGTCAGTTCTCCTTCCAAGCAAAATGAACACCCAGGTGCACTGCTCGAAGTTCTGCCCACTGGGAGAATTTTCCCTCACCACTGTCCTTCAAGGACACCCCAGAAAGGGGTTGTAGTGCTGCAGCTGTCCACTTTTGGGTGGTACCTGCATATCATGCAGAACCATCTGTAAACCAGGCCTGGGTTTTCTCTTCCTCAGTCAGCTGACCTTAAGGAACTCCCAAAGAGGCCATACCTCTGGGCTGGGAAAGAGAAGGTAATGTGGCAGAAGTGAGGGCCATGGGCATTTGGGCCACTTCCTCAACTTACTTGTGCCTTCAGGACCTGCTTGAGCCCTATCTCTTATGTACCATTTCCATTTTATGATAGAGTGCTGCAGTGCATGCCCAACTTTATGACTTGGTGGGTCAGACAACACCCAGTTCATGATAGGCAACTCAGGTCTCATGATAACTTGGTGGCCCATGGTTAACCATTCAGTCTCTACTAAGGCCCAGTAGCAGGCTAAAAGCTGTTTCTCAAAAGGAAAGTAGTTATCTGCAGTGGATGGTAAGGCTTTGCTTTAAACTCTAAGGGTCTGCACTGCGATTTGCCTAGAGGGGTCTGCCAAAGGCTCCAGACAGCACCCCTATTTGCAACTGACACTTCCAGCACCATTGGATCTTCTGGATCACTGGATCATATGGCCCAAGTGGCACAGCAGCTTTCACAGCAGCATGAATTTGTCACAGAGCCTTCTCTTGTTCCATTCCCCACTCAAAACTAGCAACTTTTCTGTTTACTCGGTAAATGGGCCAGAGTGGCACATTCAAATAAGCAATATGTTGTTTTCAAAATTCAAAGAGACCAACTAGGCATTGTGATTCTTTTTTGGTCATAGGAGGGGCCAGATACAACAGCTTATTTTTACCTTAGAAGGGATATCTCAACATGCGCCACACCACTGGACACCTAGAAATTACACTGAGATGGAAGGCTCCTGTATTTCTGTTGGATTTATCTCCCATCCTCTGACATGCTAATGCCTTAGAAGTAAGTCTAGAGTAGTTGTTACTTCTTGCTCACCAGGTCTAATCAATATGATTCATCAAAATAATGGACCAGTGTGATGTCTTGTTGAAAGGGATAAACGATCAAGGTTCCTGTGAACAAGATTGTGACATAGGGCTGGAGAGTTGATATACCCCTGAGGCAGGACAGTGATGGCACGCTGCTGGCCTTGCCAGATGAATACAAACTGTTTCTGGTGGTCCTTACTGACAGCTATTTAAAAAAAAGCATTTGCCAGATCCATAGCTACATACCAGGTACCAAGGGATGTATTTGCTCAAGCAATGATACCACATCTGGAATACCAACTGCAATTGGAGCCACCACCTGGTTAAGTTTATGATAATTCACTGTTAACCTCCAAGACCCATCTGTTTTCTGGACAGGCCAAATAAGAGAGTTGAATGGGAATGTGGTGGGACTCACCACCCCTGCGTCCTTCAAGTCCTTAAGAGTGGCACTAATCTCTGCAGTCCCTCCAGGAATCCAGTATTGCTTCTGATTCACTATTTTGCTAGGTAGGGGCAGTTCTAGTGGCTTCCACATGACCTTTCTGCCATAATAGCCCTCACTACATGAGTCAGAGAATGAATGTGGGGATTCTGCCAGTTGCTGAGCATGTCAATTCCAATATGCATTCGGGAACTGAGGAAATGACCACAGAATGGGTCTGGGGACCCACTGGACCCACTATGAGATGATCCTGTGCTAAAACTCCATTGATTACCTGACCTCCATAAAGCCCTACTTTGTCTGGTGGACCAGAGTGACATTTTGGGTATCCTGGAATTAGTGTCACTTCTAAGCCATTGTCTAATAATTCCTGAAATATCTGACCATTTTCTTTTCCCCAATGCACAGTCACCCTGGCAAAAGGCTGTGGGTCTCCTTGGGGAAGGCTTGGAGGAAGATTAACAGTGTAGATTTGTGGCAGTGTAACAGGGTTCTCCCCCAAAGGGACCTGGCCTCCCCTTCATTCAAGGGGCTCTGGGTTTGTAAACTGTCTCAAGTCTCAATTTCTTAATCAAGAAATTAATTAAGGGGCCATGACTGTGTTTTTGCAGTTCAAGTTAGACTTCTGTTCACTTGACCTAGAACTCTTTTGTTTATACAGCTCAAACAAGAATTTAGTAGACTTCCCATCCATTGTACTTCCAGGTACCCCATGATTTACTAGCCAACGCCACAAATCTCTGCTAGTCAGATTATTTTGACTCCTGCTTTAAGTTTCCTATCTATTATAATAGCCACATCCACCCTGTCTTTGGCGATTAAGTGCTGCCACCTGGCTTCTGCCAACTTGGGATCCAGTCATCCCCATTGTGTTTAAGGATTCTAGCTCAGTGATAGCAGTTCCCACAGTAATATCTGACCTATAGAGAAGTGCAACTATAGAGCTCTTCAGGGATGATGGCACTAGTCTCACAAATTTATTTCTCACTGTTCTGGTAAAAGGTGCATCTTCCGGCATTCCTGGGGTATAAGAGCAGGCTTTGCATGATAAATCCACTCTAACATTCCAATCTCTCTAAGCCTCTGGATCCCCTCATCTACATTACACCAGGGCAGTCTGGCATTTCAACCTCAGGTAACTTCGGGCAACTTTTGATCCATGTTTCAGTCAACCATCCAAACTATTAATGCCCTTTCTAATCCCTTGAGCTACAACACTGAATGCAGAATCTATTAAGTGGGCCTTTATCAATAAATTCTGCATGATCCAACTTTATATTCCTTCCACAATTATCTCACACCCTTAATATCCATCCCCACACATATTCCCTTGATTTCTGTCTATATAGACTGGAGAACTCATGTAATTCTTTTGAAATATAATGTACCTCCTCATGGATCACATTTTGTACCTCACTTTTTGGGGCCTGTTGGGATTTTAGTCTAGTTATAGATCTTTGAAGAAAAGAGGGGTAGTGGGGGTGAGTCATAAAAAGAAACAGAAGTATCCTTCAAGCCAATTACTTCAGGGCATTCCATTGCAATTTCATATGGTGAAATAGGAATAGTTGCTCCATATAGAGGGGGGCTATCTCCCCAGGTGGTTACAGGTTTAGCAGGCATTGAAGGATTAATCTCTTTAAGGGGAGGCTGGAGGCAGACTCCTCTGGGCAGACTGGAGGCTGGGAAGCTGTTTGCTCAAGGCAGGCTGGAAGCTGGAAAACTCTTTCCTAAGGGCAGTCCATTACAGCTCTATCTAGCAAAGGTTCGGCAGATTCCAGGGATTCCATCTCTCCATTGCCATATGTCACTATACCAAGTTTCAGGATCCTATTCTTTTCCAATCAAAGTCCTTACTTTAACAGCAGACACCATGGAAGGTTGAGATTTTAGTTTACGTTGTAAATCTGCTACTCATACAATGAGGTTCTGTGTCTGGTTTGCAGAGATCTCAAGTCTGTGGCCACAGGAAATAAGATTTTCTTTCAGAGAACACATGGAAACTTTTACATCTTTCATGTGTTGCTTAAGTTGCAGGAAACACACTCTTAGTTGATCGAAGCAGTAAATAGCCACAGCTGCCATCAACTGACTGATGATTTAATAAACCAGCCTTCTGATTTATCATCCAGCCACAAAAAATATCCTTGCAGCAATGGTCAGGCCAGTGCTTGCCTGACCAGACAACTGGGTACATCATCTGTCCAAGCTGACACCAGAACCTAACCAACAGTACAGGGCGGGAACAGAGTCTCTGGAAACAGACACTTTAGTTCAAATGTCGTTGAGAATACAAAGTGACAGAGCCTCTCATGACTGCTGGTACAAGTCTAAATTCAGAAAATCACTCTGGAACACAGTATAGCATCATCTCATAAAGTTGAACAAAAACATACTTTCTGATCCAGCAATTTCACTTCTCATTTAGATATCCAAGAGAAATGTCTCTGTGCATACACCAGGAGACATGTAGAAGAACGTTTAGCGCAGAACTGTTCACAATAGCAGAAAAATGGAAGCAACTCAAATGCCCACCTGCAGAAGAATGGATGAATAAATAGTGGTATATTCACACAATGGAATAATATTTATTCAGTAGTTTAAATGAGGGAACCTGTAGAGGTCTATTTCTTCCTGGTGTGTAAGCTCTTACAGTGGTCACATCTATTCTGGAATGGTAACTGTTATTTCTAAATTCTGAGGTGCTGAACTCTTTGTGTATAACCTGGTTGTTCCCTGGAATTTCAAGTATTTGCATGACACCTGAGACTCAGAGCTAGAGTTTTGCAGCTACAAAAGTCAGTATTACCCCATACAACAACGGTTAAAAACACTGAAAAAGTGAACAGATTTCACAATCTCTCCAGAACATCAATAGTTCCATCCCCCTACCCCATATTATCTCACTCCTATCCAAAGCTAGAATGGGCATAACCCAAATACCCCTAAAGAATGGGAGAAAGATCAAAGGTGATGGTGGAGTTATACAGAGAAGTAGGGCTTAACAAATGAGTATGATTGTTGAATCATTATACTGATATTTCCTTTAGTGTCCAGTATCTTAGAGCAACTAGAAGTAAAAACTTAAAATTGTAGAATTGTAATCCATACCAAATTCTGAAACATATTCTACAACTACTTATTGTGATATGCTTAGAAATTCATTGCTTTTTTGTATATATGTTATTTTTCACGAAAAATAAAAGTTGATTGTGATGATAAATGCACAACTATATAACAAAAAAATTAATGAAATCATACACGGCATTAAAGAATAAAAATTCAAAATCTTAAAAAAATAAAATGATCAGATTTCAATTAGAGATATGAATGAAGCTGATCTGGGTTGGATTGAGGTAAATAAGACTAAAAGGTAAAGGATGATATTAACTATATTTTAAAACTTCAACTTCTTTGTGAGATCAAAGGAAGAGATGTTTATTCGGTACAAAATTTATACTTTAAGTAGCACGTTATCTAATTTAACTTTATAAATTAACTTTTTTTTTTCAGCTTATTTGAACAACATAGCTTCATGGAACCTTGAATAGGGAGTGAGATTTTTGTTGGTTTGTACAAGTTGGTGTGATGCCCTCATAGATCTCAGAGTAATTTGGGCAGAAGATTAAAAAGTATTTGCAAAGTCCCTGTATTAGTTTGGTAAGCTGCAGGAATGCAATATACCAGAAATGGAACAGCTTTTATAAAGGGGATTTATTAAATTGCAAGTTTATAGTTCTAAGGCCAAGAAAATGTCCAAATGAAGGTACCAACAAGAGGTTACCTTCAATCAAGAAAGGCTTTTGCCATCTGGAATACCTCTGTCAGCTGGGAAGGCACATGGCTGGCATCTGCTGGTCCTTGTTTCCATCTCCATTGCTTCCAGCTTCTGATGCCAGTGGTTTCCTCTCTAAGTGTCTGTAGGCCTTCATTTAGTTCCTCTGGTACACAACTCTGGGTTCTGGCTTACTTAGCATTTCATGGAAAGGCACATGGTGATGTCCACAGGCTCTGCTCATGTCTAGGCATCTGCTCTCTTTGTCAGCACTCCAAACATCTTCAAATATCTGTGTCTCTGTCAGCTCTGAAGCAACTCTTCTCCAAGCATCTGCATCTGAGGTTTCTTCAAAGTGTTTCCCTTTTTAAAGGACTCTAGTAAACTAATCAAGGCCCACCTTGAATGGGTGGAGTCACATCTCCATCTAACCAAAAAGCCATACCCACAATCGGGCCCACCACATCTTCCTGGGAGATAATCTAATCAAAAGGGTTTCCACCCTACACTATTGAATCAGTATTGAAGGACATGGCTTTTCTGGGGTACACAACACTTTCAAACTAGTACAGTCCCTTTGAGGTACTGGGGGAAAAGGTGGACATATTAAACTTCCCCACCTGGGGAAGACCTGATATTCTTGCAAGCATTGGGACTGCCAATTTAATGGGCCAGGCCCTCTATCTTGGGGCTTGCCCTTATGAAACTTATTCCTACAAAGGAGAAGCTAAGCCTACCTATGATTAAGCCTAACAGTCAGCTCCAGAGAACTTCATTTGTTGCTCAAATGTGGCCTCTCTTTCTAAGCCAGCTCTGCAGGTGAACTAACTGCCCCCCCCCCCACTATGTAGGACATGATTCCCAGGGGAGTAAATCTCCCTGGCAATATGGGACATGATCCCCAGGGATGAGCCTGGCCCTAGCATCATGGGATTGAGAAAAACTTTTTGACCAAAAGGGGGAAGAGAAATGAAATGAAATAAAGTTTCAGTGGCTGAGATTTCAAATAGAGTTGAGACATCATTCTGGAGGTTATTCTTATGCAGTATATAGATATCCCTTTTCAGTTTTTGGTGTATTGGAGTAGCCAGAGGGAAATATCTGAAACCATTAAACTGTAATCCAATAGCCTTGATTATTGAAGATGATTGAATAACTATAGTTTTTAAGGTGCGATCATGTGACTATGAAAACCTTGTGACTGACACTCCATTTATCCAGTGTTTGTCAGTTGAATAAGAAAAAAAAAGACAAAAAATAAATAGGGGGGATGGGGGTATGGGATGTTTGGGTATTCTTTATTCCTTTTACTTTTATTCTTATTTTTATTTTGTTTTTCAGTAATGAAAATGTGTAAAAATCAAGTGTGACGATGAATGCACAACTATATGATATGTGAACCACTGATTGTACAAGTTAGATGATTATATGATATGTGACTAGATAATATATCTCAATAAATTTTTATTTTTTTAAATGAATAAACCCACATAGGGACACTCAACAACAGGATGAATCTTAGCCAAAAAAAAAAAAAAAATTTCCAGAATATTATACATGGTATGATACCCTTTTTATAAAGTGAAAAAAAACTATTAAAATTTAAACATTCCTTTCAGAATATATGAAGATGAGATAAAACTACACAAAAATGAAACAAGAGAATGATGACCACAAGATTCAGGATGGTGCTTACCCTGCACTGGAGGAGGTGAGGGGATGGGGTGTGATATGAATGTATATACATGTAGACTTACGTCAGTTATTGTCAAGGTTCTAGCTTTCCTACTGGGTGGATTGCTAATATTGATGCTTAATCATCATTAACAACAAACAAACAAGTAATTAATTGAGAGCCATGTACAGGCCAATAATGAAAGGACGTCAAGAACAAAGGAGTAATGTGTGCATCTGATATCCATAAAGAACATCATCCTGGCTTTACAACTTTCTAGACAGCCACCTCATACCCACTAGTACCACAGGACGAGGACCATGTCAATTTGTTCACCACTCCAAACACCATGCTTGATACAAGTAGATAGTCAGTACATATTTGTTCAATGAATTAATATAAGCTCTCTGGGCCCCAGTTTACTCATCTATAAACTGGGAGTAATAACTGTACATACCTTATAGGACTATGATGAGGATCAAATGAGATAATTAAAGTAGGTAAAGAGCCTAGCAGAGTGCCTGGCACAGAGGCAAGCACTAAACAAACAGGAGCTATTCAATGAGGGTTTTATTAACAGGAAGAGGTTATCCCTACCCTCCAACCCTACAGCCTCTTATAATAGGGAAAAGAAGGGCAAAGAGTGGCTAATTCAACCCCTTGCAGATCTCAAGTAAAATAGTTAGATTTTCTTATTTGAAGCTACCAACTTCTTCCCTCTATTCCTCAACAAATGCTGGCAAGACCCAACAGGCTAAGAACTGAACCCCAGCCTGCTTCTCTTTACATCAGCCCTCTCACTTAGTTGAATGCCAACCTCTTTCAAATACAACTAGAGATAAACTCCCAAACGTTCACTTAACAGTGTAGTACAAGACAGACAAATAGATGAGTGGAATTGAAAGTCCAGAAATAGACCTACACATCTATAGCTAACTGATTTTTTTAATTTTAATTAATAAAACCAATCAACATACAAAATGAACATTCTTTCCTTTTTTTCCATCACATAGTTGTATATTCATCATCATGATCAATTCTTAGAACATTTGCATCAATTCAGAAAAAGAAATAAACAGAAAAAAATTCATACACACCACACCCCTCCCTTTCATTGATTACTAGCATTTCAATCTACTAAATTTATTTTAACATTTGTTCCCTTATTATTTATTTTTAAACCATATGTTTTACTCGTCTGGCCATAAGATAAAAGAAGCATCAGACACAAGGTTTTCACAATCACACAGTCACACTGTGAAACCTATATCATTATTCAATCATCTTGAAGAAGCGTGGCTACTGGAACACAGCTCTACATTTTCAGGCAGTTCCCTCCAGCCTTTCTGTTACGCCTTAACTAAAAAGCTGATATCTATTTAATGCATAAGAATAACCTCCAGGATAACCTCTCACTCTGTTTGGAATTTCTCAGCCATTGACACTTCATTTTGCTTCTTTTTTATCTTCCTCCTTTTGATCGAGAAGCTTTTCTCAATCCCTTGGTGCTAAGTCCCAGCTCATTCTAGGATTTCTGTCTCACTTTACCAGGAAGGTCCACATCCCTGGGAGTCATGTCCCACGTAGAGAGGGGGAGGGCAGTGAGTTTGCTTGTTGTGTTGGCTGAGAGAGAGAGGCCACATCTGAGCAACAGAAGAGGTTCTCTGGGGGTGATTCTTAGGCCTAATTTTAAGTAGGCTTAGCCTGCCTTTGCGGGGTTAAGTTTAATATGAACAAACCCCCAAGATTGGGGGCTCAGCCTATTGCTTTGGTTGTCCCCACTGCTTATGAGAATATCAAGAATTCTCCATTTGGGGAAGTTGAATTTTTCCCCTTTCTTACCATTCCCCCAACGAGACTTTGCAAATATTTTTTATTCACTGTTCAAATTCTTCTGGGATTTATCAAGGCATCAATCTGGACAAACCTACAAAATCTCATGCCCCTGTTTACGGTTCTATGTACTTAACAGTGTTCAATTAAGCTGTCTACATAAATTATATTAGGAAATGCACTAGTCGAAATATAAATTTTGTACCATATAAACATTTTTTGCTTTAGTCTCATACATAAGTTTTAAAACATTAATTACCATATGTTTTCAATACCCTGCATTATTGACATTGCTTTGTTCTTCCTCATGCAAAACATTTTTAAATTTGTACATTAAGTCACTATCATTATACACTCTAGGCATTCCTAGATTATAACCATCACAGTCTTTATCGTATATCTTTCCTTTTGATTTCATTTGTGTCCCCAGGACTCCTCCCTCTTATCATTCTCACAGTCAGCTTCATTTAGTGTTCTAACATAATTGTATTACAGTTAGGTAGTACTGTACTATCCATTTCTGAGGTTTTACAATCAGTCCCATTGCACAGTCTGTATCCCTTCAGTTCCAATTACCCAAATCTACCCTATCTCCTGGTGACCTCTGTTCTTAACTGAAATTATCCAAGTTCATTCATTAATGTCAGTTCATATCAGTGAGACCATGCAGTATTTGTCCTTTTGTTTCTGGCTGATCTCACTCAGTATAATGTCCTTAAGGTCCATCTATGTTGTTACATACTTCATAACTTTATTCTGTCTTACAGCTGCAAAATATTCCATCGTATATATATACCACAGCTTGTTTAGCCACTCATCTGTTGGACATTTGGGCTGTTTCCATCTCTTGGCAATTGTAAATAATGCTGCTATAAAGTGTGTAAATGTCTGTTTGTATCTTTGCCCTCATGTCCTCTGAGTAGATACCTAACAATGGTGTTGCCGGGTCATATGGCAATTCTATACTTAGCTTCCTGAGGAACTGCCAAACTGCCTTCCACAGCGACATTCCCATCAACAGTGGATAAGTGTGTCTCTTTCTCCACATCCACTCCAGCACCTGTCATTTTCTGTTTTATTGATAATGACCATTCTGGTGGGAGTGAGATTATATCTCATTGTGGTTTTGATTTGCATTTCTCTAATGGCCAGGGACATTGAGCATCTCTTCATGTGCCTTTTGACCATTTGTATTTCCTCTTCTGATAGGTGTCTGTTCAAGTCTTTTTCCCATTTTGTAATTGGGTTGGCTGTCTTTTTGTTGTTGAGTTGGACAATCTCTTTATAAATTCTGGATACTAGACCTTTATCTGATATGTCATTTCCAAATATTGTCTCCCATTGTGTAGGCTGTCTTTCTACTTTCTTGATGAAGTTCTTTGATGCACAAAAGTGTTTAATTTTGAGGAGCTCCCATTTATTTATTTCCTTCTTCAGTGCTCTTGCTTTAGGTTTTAGCCCAGGAAGCTGAGCATCTTTTCATGTGCCTTTTGCCCATTTGTATTTCCTCTCCTGAGAAGTGTCTGTTCAAGTCTTTTGCCCATTTTGTAATTGGGTTGGCTGTCTTTTTGTTGTTGAGTTGAACAATCTCTTTATATATTCTGGATACTCGACCTTTACCTGATATATCATTTCCAAATATTGTCTCCCATTGTGTAGGCTGTCTTTTTACTTTCTTGACGAAGTTCTTTGATGCGCCAAAGTGTTTAATTTTGAGGAGTTCCCATTTGTTTATTTATTTCTTCAATGCTTGTGCTTTGGGTGTAAGGTCTAGGAAACCACCTCCTATTATAAGTTTTATATTTCCGTACATTTTCTTCTAACATTTTTATGGCCTTAGATCTAATTTTAGGTCTTTGATCAATTTTGAGTTAATTTTTGTATACGCTGTGAGATATGGATCCTCTTTCATTCTTTTGCATATGGATATCCAGTTCTCTAGGCACCATTTATTGAAGAGACTGTTCTGTCCCAGGTGAGGTGGCTTGACTGCCTTATCAAAGATCAACTGTCCATAGATGAGAGTATAGCCAATTGATTTTTAACAAGATTGCTACATATATGCAGTGAAGAAAGAGTAGTCTCTTCAATAAGTGGCATTGGGAAAATCGGCTATCTACATGCAGAAGAATGAAGTTAGATTCTTACCTCATGCCATATACAAAATTCAACATAAAGTGGATCAAGGACCTAAATATAAGAGCTAAAACTCTTAGAAGATAACATAAAAGCAAACTTCATAACCTGGGATTTGACAATGGGATTCTTATATATGACACCAAAAGCACAAGCAGAAAAAGAAGCAATAGATAAATCTGATTTCATCAAAACTAAACACTTTTGTACATCAAAGGAAATTATCAAGAAAGTGAAAAGACAATCTACAGAATGGGAGAAAATAATTGTAAACCATATATTAGATAAAGCTTAATATACAGAATACATAAAGAACTTTTACAGTGCAACAACAAAAAAGACAACCAAATGAATAAATAGCAAAGGACTTGAATAGACATTTCTCCAAAGAAGATAGACAAATGGCCAATAACACATAAAAAGATGTTCAACATCATTAACCATTAGGTAAATGCAAATTCAAACAACAATGAGATACCACTTCATACCCACAAAGATGGCTACTACTAAAAGAAAAAAGGAAGGGAAAATAGCAGGAGGAGAAATTGGAACTCTAGTACATTGTTGGTGGAGCATAAAATGTGCAGCTGCTATGGAAAGCAGTATAGCAGTTCCTCTAAAGGTTAAATATAGAATTACCATCTGACCCAACAATGCCACTTTTGAGTTATACCCAAAGAGAATGAAAACAGGCTCTCAAACATATACTTGCTTACCAATGTTCATAGCAGCATTATTCACAATTGCCAAAAGATGGAAGTAATCCAAGTGTCCATCAACAGATGAATGGATAAACAAAACTTGGTGTATACATAAAGGGGGATATTATATAGCCATATAAAGGAATGAAGTTCTGATTCATGTGACAATATGGAAGAACCTTGAATACATCATACTGAGTGAAATAAGCTAGGCACAAAAGGACAAATGTTGTATGATCTCACTAATATGAAATTATTAGAATAAGCAAATTTATAGACTCAGAAATTAGAATACAGATTACCGGGGGCTGGGATGGGAGTAGGAAATATGAAGTTAATGCTTAAATTGTATAAAGTTTCTGTTTATGGTGATGGAAAAATTTTGGTAATTGATGATGGTGATGGTAGCACAACATTGTGAATATAATTAACAGCCCTGAATTATGTATTTGAATATGATTAAAAGGAGAAATTTTAGGTCTTATATATGTTACTAGAATAAAAATTTTTTTAAAAACCCACAGGGGGAGATCCAAGATGGCGGCTTAGTAAGGTACATGCGTCTTAGTTCCTCCGACTCCAAATCAACTAATAGGTGAACAGAGACGGTACAGAACAGCTCCCGGGGCTACAGCAGGGAATGGACACACAGCGTAACCCAGTCTGGGCTGGTTAGTCTGACTGCGAAACTCGGCTGCGGTGAGTGAGATCCCCGAGCGGCGGGCGATTTCCCGAGCAGCCGCAGCTGCGGCGGTCCGAGCTAATCCCTCCCTCCTTCCCGGGCTGGCTGAGGGACGCGGAGAGACAAGCTTCCCAGCCAAGGCGGCCAGCGCCACACTTTTGCGGGCGGCTTCGAGTCTCGGCTTCGAGTCCGCGACTACGAGTCTCGCATCAGGGGGCTATCCAAAGTCTGGGCTGGCAAGTCTGATTGCGAGACTTGGCTGCGGCGAGACCCCCGAGCAGCCGCAGCTGCGGCGGTCCGAGCTAATCCCTCCCTCCTTCCCGGGCTGGCTGAGAGACTCGGAGAGACAAGCTTCCCAGCCAAGGCGGCCGGCGCCACACTTCTGCGGGCGGCTTCGAGTCTCGGCTTCGAGTCCGCAGCTACGAGTCTCGGATCAGAGGGCTATACAAAGTCTGGGCTGGCAAGTCTGACTGTGACTCTTGGCTGCGGCGAGACCCCCGAGCAGCGCGTGATTTGCCGAGCAGTCGCAGCTGCGGCGGTCCGAGCTAATCCTTCCCTCCTTCCCGGGCCCGCTGAGAGTATCGGAGAAGCAAGTTTCCCAAGCCGAGGCAGGCGGCGCCCTTCTTCTGCGGGCGGCTTCGAGTCTCGGCTTTGAGTCCGCGGCTACGAATCTCAGATCAGAGGGCTATCCAAAGTCTGGGCTGGCTAGACTGACTGCGAGACTTGGCTGCGGTGAGACCCCCGAGCGGCGCGTGATTTCCCGATCAGCGGCAGCTGCGGTGGTCCGAGCTACTCCCTCCCTCCTTTCCGGGCCAGCTGAGAGTATTGGAGAAGCAAGTTTCCCAAGCCGAGGCAGGCGGCACCCCTCTTTTGCGGGCGGCTTCGAGTCTCTGCTTCGAGTCCGCGGATACGAGTCTCGGATAGGAGGGCTATCCAAGCAGCGGTAGCCCCCCCCCACGGGAGGCTTCCTGGTCCAGTGGGGAATCCCCCAGGCCCGCTGCGGCCCGCAACCAGCCACAGGGTCCCCTCAAGTCGCGGCAGCTGACGCCCCCACCACGCGCGGCCCCTGAACCAACGGAGAGAATTGGATCCGAATCCCCAGGCCACGGAGATCGGTGACTGGGGGAGACCCATTCCAAACACTTGAGACAAACGTGTGCCACGTACGCCACATACTGGGCAAGATAAGAAAAACAGATCCCAGAGATTTCACAGAAAAATATTACAACCTTGCTGGGTCCAACACCAAGAGAAATCTGAATAAATGCCCAGACGCCAGCAGCAGAAGATAACTGTCCACGCTCAAAAGATTGAGAATATGGCTCAGTCAAAGGAACAAACCAATAGCTCAAATGAGACACAAGAGCTGAGACAACTAATGCTGAATATACGAACAGAAATGGAAAACCTCTTCAAAAATGAAATCGATAAATTGAGGGAGGACATGGGCTGAACATAAAGAAGAAATAGAAAAACTGAAAAAACAAATCGCAGAACTTACGGAAGTGAAGGATAAAGTAGCAAACATAGAAAAAATAATGGATAGCTACAATGATAGATTTAAAGAGACAGAAGATAGAATTAGTGAATTGGAGGATGGAACATCTGAATTCCAAAAAGAAACAGAAACTATAGGGAAAAGAATGGAAAAATTTGAACAGAGTATCAGGGAACTCAAGGACAATATGAACCGCACAAATATACGTGTTGTGGGTGTCCCAGAAGGAGAAGAGAAGGGAAAAGGAGGAGAAAAACTAATGGAAGAAATTTTTACTGAAAATTTCCAAACTCTTATGAAAGACCTAAAATTACAGATCCAAGAAGTGCAGCGCACCCCAAAGAGATTAGACCCAAATAGGCGTTCTCCAAGACACTTACTAGTTAGAATGTCAGAGGTCAAAGAGAAAGAGAAGATCTTGAAAGCAGCAAGAGAAAAACAATCCATTACATACAAGGGAAACCCAATAAGACTTTGTGTAGATTTCTCAGCAGAAACCATGGAAGCTAGAAGAGAGTGGGATGATATATTTAAAATACTAAAAGAGAAAAACTGCCAACCAAGACTCCTATATCCAGCAAAATTATCCTTCAAAAATGAGGGAGAAATTAAAACATTCTCAGACAAAAAGTCACTGAAAGAATTTGTGACCAAGAGACCAGCTCTGCAAGAAATACTAAAGGGAGCACTAGAGTCAGATACAAAAAGACAGAAGAGAGAGATATGGAAAAGAGTGTAGAAAGAAGGAAAATCAGATATGATATATATAATACAAAAGGCAAAATGTTAGAGGAAAATATTATCCAAACAGTAATAACACTAAATGTCAATGGACTGAATTCCCCAATCAAAAGACATAGATTGGCAGAATGGATTAAAAAACAGGATCCTTCTATATGCTGTCTACAGGAAACACATCTTAGACCCAAAGATAAACATAGGTTGAAAGTGAAAGGTTGGGAAAAGATATTTCATGCAAATAACAACCAGAAAAGAGCAGGGGTGGCTATACTAATATCCAACAAATTAGACTTCAAATGTAAAACAGTTAAAAGAGACAAAGAAGGACACTATATATTAATAAAAGGAACAATTAAACAAGAAGACATAACAATCATAAATATTTACGCACCGAATCAGAATGCCCCAAAATACGTGAGGAATATACTGCAAACACTGAAAAGGGAAATAGACTCATATACCATAATAGTTGGAGACTTCAACTCACCACTCTCATCAATGGACAGAACATCTAGACAGAGGATCAACAAAGAAATAGAGAATCTGAATATTACTATAAATGAACTAGACTTAATAGACATTTATAGGACATTACATCCCACAACAGCAGGATACACCTTTTTCTCAAGTGCTCATGGATCATTCTCAAAGATAGACCATATGCTGGGTCACAAAGCAAGTCTTAACAAATTTAAAAAGATTGAAATCTTACACAACACTTTCTCGGACCATAAAGGAATGATGTTGGAAATCAATAATAGGCAGAGTGCCAGAAAATTCACAAATACGTGGAGGCTCAACAACACACTCCTAAACAACGACTGGGTCAAAGAAGAAATTGCTAGAGAAATTAGCAAATACCTCGAGGTGAATGAAAATGAAAACACAACATATCAAAACTTATGGGACGCAGCAAAGGCAGTGCTAAGAGGGAAATTTATTGCTCTAAATGCCTATATCAGAAAAGAAGAAAAGGCAAAAATTCAGGAATTAACTATCCATTTGGAAGAACTGGAGAAAGAACAGCAAGCTAACCCCAAAGCAAGCAAAAGGAAAGAAATAACAAAGATTAGAGCACAAATAAATGAAATTGAAAACATGAAAACAATAGAGAAAATCAATAAGGCCAGAAGTTGGTTCTATGAGAAAATCAATAAGATTGATGGGCCCTTAGCAAGATTGACAAAAAGAAGAAGAGAGAGGATGCAAATAAATAAGATCAGAAATGGAAGAGGAGACATAACTACTGACCTCACAGAAATAAAGGAGGTAATAACAGGATACTATGAACAACTTTACGCTAATAAATACAACAATTTAGAGGAAATGGACGGGTTCCTGGAAAGACATGAACAACCAACTTTGACTCAAGAAGACATAGATGACCTCAACAAACCAATCACAAGTAAAGAAATTGAAGCAGTCATTCAAAAGCTTCCTAAAAAGAAAAGTCCAGGACCAGACGGCTTCACATGTGAATTCTATCAAACATTCCAGAAAGAATTAGTACCAACTCTCCTCAAACTCTTCAAAAAAATCGAAGTGGAGGGAAAACTACCTAATTCATTCTATGACGCCAACATTACCCTCATACCAAAACCAGGCAAAGATATTACAAGAAAAGAAAACTACAGGCCGATCTCTCTAATGAATATAGATGCAAAAATCCTCAGTAAAATTCTAGCAAATCGTATCCAACAACACATTAAAAGAATTCTTCATCATGACCAAGTAGGATTCATCCCAGGTATGCAAGGATGGTTCAACATAAGAAAATCAATTAATGTAATACACCATATCAACAAATCAAAGCAGAAAAATCACATGATCATCTCAATTGATGCAGAGAAGGCATTTGACAAGATTCAACATCCTTTCCTGTTGAAAACACTTCAAAGGATAGGAATACAAGGGAACTTCCTTAAAATGATAGAGGGAATATATGAAAAACCCACAGCTAATATCATCCTTAATGGGGAAAAATTGAAAACGTTCCCCCTACGATCAGGAACAAGACAAGGATGTCCACTATCACCACTATTATTCAACATTGTGTTGGAGGTTCTAGCCAGAGCAATTAGACAAGAAAAAGAAATACAAGGCATCAAAATTGGAAAGGAAGAAGTAAAACTATCACTGTTTGCAGATGATATGATACTATACGTCGAAAACCCGGAAAAATCCACAACAAAACTACTAGAGCTAATAAATGAGTACAGCAAAGTAGCAGGTTACAAGATCAACATTCAAAAATCTGTAGCATTTCTATACACTAGCAATGAACAAGCGGAGGGGGAAATCAAGAAACGAATCCCATTTACAATTGCAACTAAAAGAATAAAATACCTAGGAATAAATTTAACTAAAGAGACAAAAAACCTATATAAAGAAAACTACAAAAAACTGCTAAAAGAAATCACAGAAGACCTAAACAGATGGAAGGGCATACCGTGTTCATGGATTGGAAGACTAAATATAGTTAAGATGTCAATCCTACCTAAATTGATTTACAGATTCAATGCAATACCAATCAAAATCCCAACAACGTATTTTTCAGAAATAGAAAAACCAATAAGCAAATTTATCTGGAAGGGCAGGGTGCCCCGAATTGCTAAAAACATCTTGAGGAAAAAAAACGAAGCTGGAGGTCTTGCACTGCCTGACTTTAAGGCATATTATGAAGCCACAGTGGTCAAAACAGCATGGTATTGGCATAAAGTAGATATATCGACCAATGGAATCGAATAGAGTGCTCAGATATAGACCCTCTCATCTATGGACATTTGATCTTTGATAAGGCAGTCAAGCCAACTCACCTGGGACAGAACAGTCTCTTCAATAAATGGTGCCTAGAGAACTGGATATCCATATGCAAAAGAATGAAAGAAGACCCATATCTCACACCCTACACAAAAGTTAACTCAAAATGGATCAAAGATCTAAACATTAGGTCTAAGACCATAGAACAGTTAGAGGAAAATGTCGGGAGATATCTTATGAATCTTACAATTGGAGGCGGTTTTATGGACCTTACACCTAAAGCAAGAGCACTGAAGAAGGAAATAAATAAATGGGAACTCCTCAAAATTAAACACTTTTGTGCATCAAAGAACTTCATCAAGAAAGTAGAAAGACAGCCTACACAATGGGAATCAATATTTGGAAACGACATATCAGATAAAGGTCTAGTATCCAGAATTTATAATGAGATTGTTCAACTCAACAACAAAAAGATAGCCAACCCAATTACAAAATGGGAAAAAGACTTGAATAGACACCTCTCAGAGGAGGAAATACAAATGGCCAAAAGACACATGAAGAGATGCTCAATGTCCCTGGCCATTAGAGAAATGCAAATCAAAACCACAATGAGATATCATCTCACACCCATCAGAATGGCCATTATCAACAAAACAGAAAATGACAAGTGCTGGAGATGATGCGGTGAAAGAGGCACACTTATCCACTGTTGGTGGGAATGCCAAATGGTGCAACCACTGTGGAAAACAGTTTGACGGTTCCTCAAAAAGCTGAATATAGAATTGCCATATGACCCAGCAATACCATTGCTGGGAATCTACTCAAAGTAATTAAGGGCAAAAACTCAAACAGACATTTGCACACCAATGTTTATAGCAGCGTTATTTACAATTGCAAAGAGATGGAAACAGCCAAAATGTCCATCAACAGACGAGTGGCTAAACAAACTGTGGTATATACATACGATGGAATATTATGCAGCTTTAAGGCAGGATAAACTTATGAAGCATGTAATAACATGGATGGACCTAGAGAACATTATGCTGAGTGAGTCTAGCCAAAAACTAAAAGACAAATACTGTATGGTCCCAATGATGTGAATCGACACTCGAGAATAAACTTGGAATATGTCATCGGTAACAGAGGTCAGCAGGAGTTAGAAACAGGGTAAGATAATGGGTAATTGGAGCTGATGGAATACAGACTGTGCAATAGGACTAGATACAAAAACTCAAAAATGGACAGCACAATACCTAATTGTAAAGTAATCATGTTAAAATACTGAACGAAGCTGCATCCGAGCGATAGGTTCTTGTTTTGTTTTGTTTTGTTTGTTTTGTTCTTATTATTATTACTTTTATTTTTTTCTCTATATTAACATTCTATATTTTTTTCTGTTATACTGCTAGTTCTTCTAAACCGATGCAAATGTACTAAGAAACAATGATCATGCATCTATGTGATGATGTTAAGAATTACTGATTGCATATGTAGAATGGTATGATGTCTAAAAAAAAAAAAAAAAAAAAAAAAATGGTCAGCACAATACTGCCTAACTGTAATGTAATTATGTTGGAACGCTGAATGAAGCTGCATCTGATCTATAGTTTTTTTTTTGTTTTTTTTTTCTTTCTCTTATATATTTTTGTACTTTTTATTTTTATTTGTGTTTTCTCTGTGTTATCACTCTATTTCTTTTTCTGTTGTCGTGCTATTTCTTTCTCTAAATCGATGCATATGTACTGAGAAATGATGACCATACACCTATGTGATGATATTAAGAATTACTGATTGCATATGTAGAATGGATTGATCTCTAATGTTGTGTTAGTTAATTTTTTTTAATTAATGAAAAAAAAAAAAAACCCACAGGATTGTACAATACAAACAATGAGCCCTACGTAAACTATGGGCTATAGTTTGATGTTACAAGTATAATAATATACTTTCATGAACTGTAACAAATGTACCATACTAATGCAAGGTATTAGTAATGGGGGGAGGTAATAGGGTAATATATAAATCTATATTTTCTGCCTGATTTTTCTGCAAACCTACAACTTCTCTAATAAAAAAAATTAATAGATGGAAAAAATGGTATGATATCACTTATAAGAGATTACTAGAAATAGAATATTTGCGGAGTAGAAAGCAGATTAGAGGTTACCAGGGCAGGGAGGGTTGGGGGGGAGAGGGAAGAGAGAGTGTTCATTAAAAAAAGAAAAGAAATGCTTACTTGAGTTTACTTGATTTATACATCATTGCCATGTTCATTGTTTTCAATTAGCCTATCCTCATTCAAAGAGAAAAAAGGCTCTGTGTCCCTTGGAGAGTAGAATGTAGTCTTCCCGAAGCCCTTGCTGGATATGGGTGGGGTTCTGCCCAGTGACAATGCTGGGGCAGTCACTGAGAAACCCACCACCAGGCTACCTGGCTCACTTACCTCCAGTAGCTGCTAGTGAGCCACAGCAACCACGTGAGTACCAGCTGGAAAGTGGAGAAAAGCTCCAAGCTCAGAAAACCTTTCTGCTCACCTAGGTGAGACCAAAAATGCCAAGACAAGGGGAGGAGGACATATATGTACCTCCCACTGCCCCCACTCCTACACCATCTACCCACTAGGAAACTTTGAGCAAAGAATCTGCAGCAAGTCCCTCAAATTCCTGAGTTGCTGAGCCTCTCTTTGGCCTATTTGCACTATACTGAACATGGTTTAATGAGAGAATGCACGAAGTAGGAATCTCCTATCTTGCTCATCCCTTAAGGTCCTATCAGCCATCTACCCTCACAAACTGTCTAGTGTCCCCCTCCTGCCTACCTGGATGACCAACTTGGGTGCAGCCACCTGGGGAAGTGGAAGGTAGAACCAAACAGAGACCAGGAGGCTCCTGTGCTCTTGCGCTAGGACTCATGTCTGGAGAGGGTCAAGCCGGTGGGCACAGAGGAGTGTCAGAATCAGGGCTGGATTCACCTGGGCCCCTCTGATCTTGCTGAAAACCTGTGCCAGGCTCACCATCACCATCCCTCCAGCTAGGGCTGGCTGCAGGGAGTGAGGGACTGTGTCTAGCACGGAGCTCCCACTGGGGCATGAAGCCCCAAGCACAATCTCTACACAGTTCAGGGTGCCCAAGCCTTCAGCCTACAATCCTTTCCAACTGCTGACTCTGCAGATCCTGGGGGAAAGGAAGGATAAGTGGGAAAGGAAGGCAAGATCTGGGCTGGCAGCGTCTGCTCCACTCCTCTCCCCATGGGCCTCCTACCCTTTGCCCTTTCGTTCTTAATCACCCTGTCCCCTTAAGAAACTCTCCAATTAGTTCTTTGCCTTTTAATTCTGTACCCACTGACCCCCAAGCACTTGATCTGGGAGGAAGGAAAAAGGACTGAATGAGAGAATAAGGGAATGGTCAGAGAATAAGTACCCACTTGGTTGACCTGGGATTTAAGAGCGGAGAAGAGGAAGGATCTGAGATTTCAATACAAGAAGGATAGAGTTTTTGGAAAAAGATAATCGTTCCTACTCTCCTCAGAAAATTTACCTCCTAGACCACCATTCTGCCAGCCTTTATTAGGTCTCTATGAGGCATCCAGCTCCAGTTTAGAAACTGCTCTTCTAAGTGAAAGTTGTTCCCTGATCAGGTCAGTGGAGTGGGAGTTGAGGAGCAAGTGTTGAAGTGTCTCCCCTATAGAAAGAAGTAGCAAAAGAGATGACAGCTCCACTCCTCTGATCAGGGAACAACTTTCGTCTCCTGCCTTCAGCTAAGAGTGAGTAGTCTTATTCCCCCACCTCCCGCCCCAGTCCCAATCAGTGCTCTCCCCAAGGGAGACTTAGCCACCTGTACTCACAACATTCTCACTTCCAGGGAGCTTTGGTGCCTTCTCCTCTCCTACCAAGCTTTTTCTTCTTTTTTAGCCCCTCTACCCTAGACTCTCTGTTTAAGGGCAGGAGATGATAATGGTTCTGTCAACCAGAGATGCTGACAGTGAAGGCAGAGACTCATTCTTCCACTTCCCAATTATCTGGCTTCAAAAGCCAGAGGGGGAAAGAGGAAAGTGAGAATCTGCAAGATATGCAGACACCCATCCCTCACCAGAAACAGAGTAAACCAGAAAGTACCAATGCCAGATTGGCCACAAGGCCACCGGAGTCTGTAAAGGAAGGTGCCTTTGAGGAAACGCCTGGGAGTGCAGGGGATTCCTGGGATCTAACACTCCTGGGATCACTCGGGACATAACCCAAATGATCATTGTCTTTTTTTCTGGTTAGCTTGCTCTCCTTTTTGTGCTATCATTTTAACTCCATTCCCATATTTGGGGTTCTTTTCAGGAGTTGCAAAAAAAAAATTTAGCTACAAACTCTCCACTTTTCTTTCATTCTGGTCTTAAGTAAGTATACAAACATTTTTTAAAAATTTCCACTAGAAACTACAGATGTGGAGAAAGGATTCATGAAATAATAAACTTGGGTAAGTAACAATTATTGTAAATGTTAACAGCTTGTGGTAGTAGTCATCCTGAATGGAATCACATCTCTCTCTACACTTGATTAAGTTATCTCTTGATAAGTGATGAATAAGCTGTCAATTTCTTTATATCCCTGGAGCCAGTGATCCTAAGTTTACGCTCTCCTACAGTAAAGAAGGCCCTATTTCTCAGTCCCAGAGAGGTGCTAGAGGGAAGATAATCCATACTAATAGGGAGTAAATGGATCTATAAAGCTCAGGGAACCCCCAAGGCAGAACTCTTTGTCTTGTTTCATTTCTACACAGCTGTTCCCGTGTAATTACCTAAGCCACCTCAGAGGTTGTCCAGAACTGGCTCACCACCTATCCAAAGCTACTCTCTAGCCAGCTCATATCATCAGTACCTAAAGAATAACCCAGGTTTGAGTTCTGGTGATCTTACAAGGTTGTATGAGGATCAAATGAGAAATGCCCAAGTAATATACACATGCTAAGTTAGGTGCCTTAAATCAAAGTGTAAATGAATTGATTAGTGTTTTAAACTAATACAAAATATTATAAATAATATTATTTATATTATTATAACTAATAATGATTTATTATTGTGAAGTATTGAACATCCTGTCCAACAATTCCAATGTGGATAAGAAAAGACATGGTTCTGAGGGGCTGGGTGATGTGCTGGTTTGAAACTGTTATATATATACTATTATATACCAGTCTTGTAGGGGCCGATTTATTGTTTGGGTGGGATCTTTTTTATTAAGTTATTTCCATGGAAACGGCACCCACTAAATTGTGGGGTGGGTGTTGGGTCAGAATCATTAAGGAATCTGTGCAAGACAGTGAGTCAAAACATAACAGATTTATTCAAGGGAGAAAGCAAGTGGGTGCCACTGAAGTCTGCTGGTAAAAAGAAAAAAATGGCTCCCGGGAGCCACAGAAAGGAAAGAAGATGGCTATGGCTCCTGGTTCTGGGAGCTGTATTTTAAAGGAAAATTACACTGGGAGGGAAGGGTGCCCACTAAGTGGTATGTTGTCTCTTGATTGGATGGGGACTTGTTAACTTATGATCTGACTGGTTGCTGGGCTGCTGATGCACTGCTCTCCTTTGATGTGCAGCTGCATGTACCGTAAAGGGTTATCAAGCAGGAACAGATTTTTTTTTTTTAACTTTTTTTTGTTAATTAAAAAAAAATTAACAAACAAAACATTTAAATATCATTCCATTCTACATATACAATCAGTAATTCTTAATATCATCACATAGTTGCATATTCATCATTTCTTAGTACATTTGCATCGATTTAGAAAAAGAAATAAAAAGACAACAGAAAAAGAAATAAAATGATAATAGAGAAAAAAAACTATACATACCATACCCCTTACCGCTTGCTTTCATTAACCACTATTGCAAACTGAATTTATTTTAACATTTGTTCCCCCTATTATTTATTTTTATTCCATATGTTCTACTCTTCTGTTGATATAGTAGCTAAAAGGAGCATCAGACACAAGGTTTTCACATTCACAGAGTCTCATTGTGAAAGCTATATCATTGTTCAATCATCATCAAGAAACATGGCTACTGGAACACAGCACTACATTTTCAGGCAATTCCCTCCAGCCTCTCCACTACATCTTGAACAACAAGGTGATATCTATTTAATGCGTAAGAATAACTTCCAGGATAACCTCTCAACTCTGTTTGGAATCTCTCAGCCATTGACACTTTGTCTCATTTTATTCTTCCTCCTTTTGGTCAAGAAGGTTCTCTCAATCCCTTGATGTTAATTTTCAGCTCATTCTAGGGTTTTTCTCAGTCCTTTGATGCTGAGTCTCAGCTCATTCCAGGATCTCTGTCCCATATTACCAGGAAGGTCCACACCCCTGAGAGTCATGTCCCACGCAGAGAGGGGGAGGATGGTGAGACTGCTCATCATATTGGCTGGAGAGAGATGCCACATCTGAGCAACAAAAGAGGCTCTCTTGGGGGTGACTCTTAGGCCTAAATTTTAAGTAGACTTGACCTATCCTTTGTCGGGTTAAGTTTCATGTGAACAAACCCCAACACTAGGGGCTCAGCCTATAGCTTTGGTTGTCCACACTGCTTGTGAGAATATCAAGAATTCAACTTGGGGAAGTTGAATTTCTCCCCACTCTCACCATTCCCTGAAGGGGGCTTGCAAATACTTTAGGAACAGGTTTTGACTGCATGTCTATGGTTGTTTATCTAGTTTTGCTTCATTCACCTTCTGGGTAGGGCATCGGAATGCCTGGGGATCTCACTGCCACATCTGGTTCTGCAAAAGAAGCAGAGGGGCCCCCTGGTTAAAAGTCCCTTTTATATGTGCCATCGACCTTTCTTGAGTGAAGGCATCTTTCTCTGGATGCCTGAGTTTGGACATTTTTACAGCCTTAGAACTGTAAACTTATAACTTAATAACCCCCCTGTTTAAAACCAACCTATTTCTAGCATATTGCATTCTGGCAGATTAGCAAACTAAAACAGTGATCATCTCTGCTTCCATGCCTGAAATCTCTATCCCAGTCCCATACTTAGAATGCAAGGTCAGCATGCAACCCAGCTCCATTGTGTGGATAGTTTCAGCAGGACAAAGCCCCAGAGTAACACAGGCCTACCCAGCCGCCCCTTTGGCTAGTTTCTGAGCCCCACCCCCACCCCCTGCTGTCTCTCCCTTTCTCTGGTTATGCTTTGCAGACTCCTGGCAAAGTCCAGAACAATCACCAGGCTCTGAGTGTACCATCCCTATTCCATCCATAGTTAAGGGCTCAAATTAGCACTTGGATCAGGCTAGGGCCCCAACAAATTAGAAATAGGGTAATCCAAGAAATAGAGTCATAATGCAACTAGGCCATCCTCTTCTTGCCTCCTCCTCCTCTTCCTTTCCTAGGGAGTCAGAAACAATCCCAAGCCAGGCAGATGAATGGCTTAGGTCCTGTTCTAAGTATTTTTTCTTTTATTTCATGTATTAGTATTCCCTCCAGTTGTACCTTCTGTTTATTCTCTACTTAGCCTACACCCTCTTCTTGGATGACCTCATCTACATCCTCTCTCCCTTGAATTTTATATCCACAGAGCTACAGAACATTTTCACTTGGGTGTCCCACAGACACCTCAAATTCAGCCTGTCCAAAATTGAACTAATTATCCTCCCCCCACCCGACCCCCGACCCAAACATGAGTCTCCTTCTGTATCTTCTCATTTAGCCAGAAACCTAAGAATCAGTTTTGAATTCTTTCCCCATCTTTCCACTCCCATCTAATCAGTCACTAAAGCTTCTCCAATTCTACCTCTTAGGTAGCTGAACATGCATCATGTCTCACCTAAGAATCCCAGTAGTCTCTGACCCATGTTCCTGTTTCTAGTCTCATCCCCTCCAATTCAGTTTCTATGTTGCTACTAGTTTGTAAATCAATAATTTGTCATTTTCCTCTTTTAAAGCCTTGTTCCCCTCCTCTGGCTCCCACAACTCCTGAATGTCTGAAAGACAAAGTCTAAACTTCCTACCATGGCATCCTTGGACCTTCATACTTTAGATTTAACTCTTCCCGCTGCTCTCCTTATCTACCCAATATGTGAATCTAGCAATACCACACTTCTTGTAGTTCCTTAAACATCTCATTCTATTTCATAGTTCAGTGTTTTCGCTTAAACTGTTCCCTCTGGCTAGAATATCTTTTCCCCTCCTGCCAAGTAAAACACTATCACCTCCTAATTATTATGCACAGAAATGTTCAGAATTAATCACTTGCTTGTTAGCAACAAGGCAGGCTAATCATCTGAATGAAGAGGCTCAGTTTTTCAGATTGTCAGCCTGTAAGACTGAAATAATACAAGAGATGATAGATACGAAATTGGAGATCTGAGTAGGAAATACAGTAATGGAGGCATGACTAAGTGACAGTGTGAGGGCTTACATCCTTGCAGCCTGCTTTCCATCAAAGAAGAAATCTTACAAAAACACAATTCTGGAGCCTTCCTCTCATTAATACCAAAATGCAAAATATTGACAGAGCAGGACTTTTCCAGACGAAATCTTTTCCTCCACACTCTTTGCTTTTAGGCTTAACGGGATTAGAAAGCTCTCTTTTCACAAATAGGCTAGGCCAAGCCGACCTCTGGCGGAGAGAATGAGCCACTACACCCCAAGGATGTGGGCACAAAACCCTCTTCCTTTATACTCATTTATTCATTCAAAAACAATAAGCACACACTCTACTTGTGGGGGGGGGCATAAAGAACAAATGACTTAATCTCTATTTTTAAATTTTCATTATATAATGGGTGAGATATGTAGTCATATGTGCTGCCTTTTAAATGTTGCCTGCACAGCACTGGGGAGAATGCGAGCTAGTTAGAAGGCTGATGAAGAAGTCCAGGGGAGAAACAATGTGATAGAGATTAAAAAACAATGAAGAAGTCCAGGACTCCCAGTTTGTGGCCTTGGTTGTATATAGGACTGTGATTAACTAAGTCAGGGAATCTAGGAGGCGGAGGAAGTTTATGTAGGAAGATACAGGTTACCTTTGGACATGCTGAGCTTGAGGTGACTGGAGGCCATCCAGTTAGAAACATTCAAAGGCTACTGGGTACATAGATGTAGAAGCCAGGAGAGAAATATGGAGTAGAGTTTTGAGTCTTTCTCCAATAGGTGATCATGGACACCACCAAAGTAAATGAGATGACTCAGAGAATATATATATGGTGAGAAGACATTGACTGACATCTTGAGCAGGATGGGCAGAGAAGAGGAGTATACTGGAATACTATTTTTCAAGTAGAGTTAAGAAAGAGCATAGTCTTGTAGGTAACTAAAAGTCAGGGTGCAAGGTTTGGGAGGCAGATGAGGTCTTGTTTTCTCTCACCAGTAGGGCCTCAGTATATGCAATTTACTCCTGGCTTAACCATTTCTGCTTTTGAGCCATAGGTCTGGCTCCTGGGAAATCTCTCCCCAATATTCTTCCATATACTGTATCAGAGGCTCCTCCTTTGGTTCCTAAACATCTTACAATCACGCCAATCATAGCATGTAACATATTGTATTATAACTGCCCATATTCGCATCCATCTCCCCAGCTAGATTGTAGGCCCTTGAAAGCAGGGAATATGTTTTGTGAGAAAGAAAGAATATAAGTAGCTGCCATATCATTTAAAGTCTATGGCCGTGCAAGGGTATTGGGTCTTCATCCTAGAAGAAATGCAGGCACATTAAAGGGTTTAAGCAGGGAAGTGGTATGACTAGACATGAAACTTAGAAATGTCCCTCTGTAGCATGGACATTGGGTTAGAAACAGACAGATGGAAGCTGGGAGACCCCAGCTAAGGCCAGAGATGACTGGGATCTGAACTGGAATGGTGGTTAAAACTCTGGGAGGAAGTTAGAATTTATGCTTAATCTTTAGGCTCTTAAAGACATGAAATTGCTTTTTGGGGAGGGGAGTGGGAGAAGGATGGTGGGATATTGATACTGGGATGGCCAGGTGAGCCTTGGGCAGTGAACAGATTGAAAAAGCAGGGATATAAGGTCTCATGCAGATCAAAATGTTAGATGTAGAAGTCCTCCTTATTCACCTATTCCACACCTGTTACACTTTTAACAAAAATGTTGATATTTTTGGTCAATCTGGGAAAACCGGGTATTGAGTTAAACTCTCCATTTCCAACCTTGAAAACACAAAATCAGCATTTACAGTACTTATGGATTTAACATTTTATTACAAACAACTGCCACTTACCCAGTGGTTGTCAAACTGTATTCTAGACTATTCTATTATTTAATTTTTACTAAGGTCCAGGGACTGGATATTATTTCTATTTTACTCATGAGAAAACTAAGGCTCAGAGGACTTTAGTGATTTGCCGAAGTCACATAGTGGAGCCGGGTTGAATCCAATTGTTCTTTAATTCTAAAATCTACACTTCTAAGCATCTTACCATAACTTTCCAGAAGCCCTCTTATGCAAAGACGAGCATACTCCAGCCACACTCTTGGCAAAAACAAAAAAAACAAAATAAGGAGAGGACAGAAGTCGTTAAAAGAGCAGCTCCCTATGAAGAAGTCGGGAGGTGGGAGAAACTGCTGTTCTGACGTCATCACACTGCGCCACCGCCTCTAGCCGACCACGTGAGAGCGGAGCTCGCCCGGCAGATGGCGGGGTTATTGCCTGGGGTGGCGTGCCGTATTCCTACGTGGCTTGAAATGGCGCTGTCCTTTGCCCGTTCGTGGCGCGTGTGCCACTGGGGAGCCAAACGATTGGGGATTTCCGCCGCGGAAGCCCGAAGAGGTAGGTTTATCTCCTTTTACCCTTCTTTGCCTCTAGAATGGTTTCCTTCTGTTGTTCCCGAACAACGCCCGACCCCTCTATTCTAATTCTCGATCCATAACCCCTTCCCCGTCACATTGGTCTCGAGCTTCCATACCTGGGACATGTGGTACCTTTAAATCCCCGGGCTTCTTTAACCTGAGCTTTTGGGGCCTGGGAGACTGCCTTTACTAAAACTTTTAACCCGCTTGACGGTTTGTCCCATCTTTACTTTCTCGTGATCTCGCGGCCGGCTGCGTCGGGTCGGAGTACGTCGCCAGCCCTTGAGTTTGGGCCCTTGTCAACATTCAGTTTTTGTTCTGCCCGTAGGTATCAGTTTCAAACTGGAAGAAAAAACTGCCCACAGCAGCTTGGCACTCTTCAGAGGTGACACAGGCGTCAAATATGGCATGGTGGGATTGGAACCCACCAAGTTGGCTCTGAGTATGGAGCGTTTCAGGGAGTGGGCAGTGGTGCTGG
Organism: Tamandua tetradactyla; assembly: GCF_023851605.1. Taxonomy (NCBI): domain Eukaryota; kingdom Metazoa; phylum Chordata; class Mammalia; order Pilosa; family Myrmecophagidae; genus Tamandua; species Tamandua tetradactyla. The sequence goes on from NC_135333.1 coordinate 123,558,046, forward strand.
CAGACACAGCGGTTACCAATGGCAAGCACTATTGGGAGGTGACAGTGAAGCGCTCCCAGCAGTTCCGAATAGGAGTGGCAGATGTGGACATCTCCCGGGATAGCTGTATCGGTGTTGATGACCATTCCTGGGTGTTCAGTTTTGCCCAGCGCAAGTGGCACACCATATTGGCCAACGAGAAAGTCCCAATTGAGGGCATCGGGCAGCCAGAGAAGGTGGGACTGCTGTTGGAATATGAGGCCCAGAAGCTGAGTTTGGTGGATGTGAACCAGGTGGCTGTGGTCCATACGCTACAGACAGATTTCCGAGGTCCTGTGGTACCTGCCTTTGCCCTTTGGGATGGAGAGCTGCTGACTCACTCAGGGCTTGAGGTGCCTGAGGGCCTCTAGTATGACCATCACTGGAGCCCCTAATCATGCTCTCGGTCACCCTCTTGCCTTTAAAAGTGTCTTTTCACCTTGCCTCAAGCAACCTCTAGCTCCCACAATTCAATGTCAGATTCCTCTGTGCAATATCGTATTTTTTTTCTCTAGTCTGTGAAAGCAAGGCGTTCAGGCATACTGCCATGCCCCACCCCACATTCTTTCAAGTCCCTAGGCTACTATGGGTGTACTTTTTTTGGCTTGCTTCCTTCAGTTCCTCTGCCTCTTTGTACCCAGGCCTTGCTCATACTATTCAGTTCTGGGGTCTTCTCTTACAAATTTGTTGATCACTGTGATGCCTTTCCCTCCCTTTGCCCGTATATAACTTCTGTTTATTTTATTTGGAGATCTACTGTATCTCCAAAGTAAATCCTTTCTACCTCTGGCTCAGAGAAGTATTATAGCGATTTAGGCCTTTCTCTACAAAACAGAGAGTCAGGGTTCTGACTCCCTCAGTTAAGTGCTTTATTGACTCAGTGTTTTACAGTGAGAACAGAGCCCTCCTACCCCAATACCTCATTGCCACAGCCCTTCACCCCCTCACAGCTGCAGCTATCATCACCCTGAGTCCATTAATCTTAATCTGCACACCTCTGACACCCAGCCGGTCCATTATAATTATTGTGCCAGTTACAATCATGACCAAAGGACAAGAGACACTTGGGGGATATCTCGGGGTTTAGTGATAGAGACCGTTTATTCTTGAGAAGTTCCATCTTCATTTCTGCCATAGTTGGAACGTCTTGAGGGAGGAGGGAAGCCTGCAGTTGTGTACAATCCATTTTTGGTCTCTTGCTTAGACCCAAACTCTCATCTCTTTAGGCAGAAGAATACACTTAACCTAGGGCAGAATTTGGGTTTAAGGAAAACCTGGTGGGGTGAGTAAGTATGTGAAATATGTATTATTTGGGTCCTGTCTGGTCCTGTGGTTCCATCTTATTCTACCTTCTATGATGGTGTTACAGCTAGATACCCCTAAGGGAGAAATAGAAGGGCTGGGTTTAGCAAAAATAATGATTTGTGTAATTAAAGTTCATTTGAGCACAAAATACTTTCTTTGTCTATAAAATTACTGTTAGCAGAAGCAGTAGCATGTTCTGGCAAAGGAGGACCAGCTCTCCAGACTACTAAAGCCAGGTACATAGTGCCTCCTCTCCCTCTAAATATATACGTGTGTGTGGTGGCTGAAGCCTCTTCACCAGCATATCTGTCTCATATGGTTTCTTCAGGGAGAAGAAGAGGAGACCTGGGGGAGGTCCTTGGATGGTTTTGAATGCGCCAGGTCATTAGGCTTTACTTTGAAGAAGCCCATAGTCTCCATGAATAGCTATGTGTCCATCTCAGGGTGTCCACTGAGGCCCTTCTCTGGGCTCTATCTGCCAAGGGTATTGGATATTCTGACTCTTACAGAAAACACTGGCCTAAGTCACCAAATTACTTCTTTGGTTCTCACTGAAACAGTGTTGCTCTCCATAGCATTTTTGGTGGTTATAGGTTAAGTGCAGCCAACTTGTACTTTTTCTTGAGCAGGGACTGTGGCCATGTCTTGTGCTCACACCATGCTCTCTAAGTTTTCTTTGGACAGGGCCTCAGCTGCTGCCTCAGCCTGAGTCTCAGAGAATGTGTAGGAGTCCTGGTAATCTTGAAGCAGTTTGACTACCTCCAGATGGTTGAACTGCACAGCATCATCCAGGGGAATGTTACCCCACCTGAGAGGAACAGAGACCATGATCAGGCAAAGAAAACATCAAGAGTGCCGTGGCTATATACATGGTGCGTGGTGGCCAGAGGGCAGTGTTGGAGATGCTCCTCCCTTCCCTTTTAGTTTAATCTACTCACCTGTCCTTGACAAAAGGATTCACTTTGCAAGCCTCAATCAGGAATTTCACAACTTCAGTGTGTCCTAGAAACATGAAGAGAGGGAAAATGAGAGGGTACAGGTCCTGACACCGTTTGGTGTTAACACTGGTGCAAGTCCATTGGCAGCTGGGCTCTGTACCAAAAGGGGAAGGGAAAAGGCCTCTCCATCTTACTTCCTGCAGCACCCAACAATAGTCTGGCTACAAACTGAAGAGCACCTGGATAAAACTAGTTGCTGCTCTTGGAATCCCAAAGGCACATACAGTGGGGGTACCCTTGGTAGAGAAGAAAGGCTGAGCCAGCTTAGGGTATATGGAATATGAAAGGGTCTTAATAGACGATCTGCTTCCCCTCTTATTTAACTCTTTAGATACCTTCAGCTGCAGCAACATGCAGGGCTGTTCGGGAGTCATAGTCTTTCTGCTCCATGTCCATGGCTGACAGGGCAAACCTGAGGGTAGTGGAAAGCAACTGGAGTTATCCAGATCAGCCTCAAATCACTAAATGTCTTTTCTGAAATGGGATCATTCTGGATGGGTTCCAGAAAGAGTAAGTACAGCTTTATGTCAAGAATGGTAGGCCCTGCATTATACAAATTCTATACCTAGATGAGACTGTTACTCCCACATCAGAGAGATGGGAGTGCAACTCTCCTCAATAGAAACATATACTGCCTACCCATAGTAAGTGCCCAGTTGTATCTCTTGAGGTTGGCAATAATTTTGACGCAGGATCCCTACTCTCTTAAGACTCTGCTTTTAACACCCAGGTAAATAACAGTGACTACTATTAAGTTCTTACTACATGGTAGCACTGTAATTTTTTAAAAATCTCACCTAAATGTAATCTATGTCCATTCTATCTGACTTCAAAGCAACTATTTTGCTATGTTGCCTCCTAATGAGATCTTGAACTAGGAGTATCTTATGGTCTTTATTTTGTCAAAGTGGAAGGTACCTTCGAAGAGCTGAGACATCTCCACTATAGGCAGCAAATAGCAGGTTCACCACAGTCTTGTTCTGGAATATAAATCATACTCACTTGAGATTCATTGTGGTTTTGAACCCTCCCATGCCCATCTCTGCCCTGTGACCCTCCATGGATGCTTAGCCAAGTATACTGTTGAAGGGTTATGGAATGTTCTATTCTGAAGTACTCTTATAAAGGTTTTCCTTACTCGAACTTCTCCCCCTTCACGCCGTGGGTCTAACTTCCGAGCACAGTGCCGGAGGTTGTCATAGTTGTGGAAATTGAAGAGAGACACCAATTTCTAGAATTGTAAGCCAAAGATACTGTTTATTTACTCCTTGTATCTAATAGAAGTTCAGAATTGCTTGCTTTATTTATTTAAAAATATTAATACCTACTATATGCAAAGCAACTCACCTGACAGAAGCTGATGCCTCTATGACTATTCCCCAGCTTGTCCACTAGAGGTGACAGGCACATCATTCCCATGACATTAGGTACCACCAGGAGAATAGCTCCTGACACAGCTGACTTGGCTGGTAGGCCCACCTTGGAGACAAAATTGAGGATCCGCTGGGGGTGCCCAAAACCTGGACAGACAAGTTAGGGTGTCCCAAGTGACTGCATGGGTAAGGCTACAACCCACCTCAACCTTTTGGCTGGTTCATTAGCTGCTTTTCTTACTCCTACTCCTACCCTTCCTCCCCTCCTTTAAATTTATTGATTCAGTTAGGAAATATTTATTGCATATCTACTCTGTGCTAGATGCTGTGCTAGAACTAGGGCAAAGTCCCTCTTCTAACTTACATTCTAGAGATGGAAAATAGATAATAAACAGGAAAACAAATAAAAATAATTACAAACTAATGATAACCACTGAGAAGAAAAGAATTTGGGTGCTATAATACAGAAAAAGGATAGAGGAGCCCACTTTACATAGGGTACATCAGAAAAACTTTCCTGAGGAAGTGACACCTAGCAGAGACCTGAACAAGAGAACAGTCAGCCATGTTAAGGATAGAAGAGCGGTTTAGAAGCTGGAACTTTATGTATTCATATATGTTGAGGAACTTGGTGTGTCTGACAAACTCTCCTAAGGATTCTCCGCTTAATCACCTGTCGAAGTGAAAAAGAGGCAGGCACAAGTTTCCACCCCTCCACCTGCAAAGGTTCCTTGTTCTGTCCTCCTGGCACTGACTCATGGAAAATGGATGGCAGGGCCAAAACACTCACATGGAAGGCAAACTGGCCAGAGAAGTCATACATGCCGCAGGAATGCATGAGGCTGAGGGTGTTGCGCACTGCCTCTGCGCTCAGCACACTCTCGCCTGTGATGGGGCAGATCCCGCCATTAGCAAGGGTGGCTGCCATGACGCTGCCTGATTCACAGGTGACCTCCACGGAGCACAGCTATAAGGACAAGGGAAGAGGTGAGGGTGTGCTGTGACCTGACCACCACACTTTTGGGTGTAGAGCAATGTTCTTGATCTTTTAACAAGGTCCCCTCATGTTTCTGAAGGATACCAGAACCACTGGAGAGAAGCACCCCTCTTGTAGGTCAGAACCAGGAGGGGACGCTGTCCTGTTCTCTTAGCCAAGAGCTGAATGGCAGTGTTTGCTTACCTGGAAGTAGAGATCCAGGGCAGCCATCATATCCACCCCCTTAGGAAAGCACTGGGAGGGAGAAGAGGGGAGAATATTTCTCTTCAGGCCATTAGCAGCCCCTTTCACACTGCCAGGATCTCAGCCAAGTCCCCCAAACCTTGTTCCCAGCCTTTCCTAGTTACCTTCTTTTCCTTGAGATAATAGCCAATGGCATAATTCCGATCACCTGTTTCCTTCTCTGACTGGAATCTGAAGCAAACACTCAATTTAGTACTTAGGTTTGAGAGATGTATGTGAAAGGAAGGGGTAAAAATACCTTCCTTGGAGAGACACAGAACTACATGATGCATGTCAAACTAAACCAGCCCCTTTATAAATTCTTACAATATTATTGGAGGAAATATCTGAACACGAGCCAACACTGGGCATATAGTTTTATTGTAAAGTGTAAAAACAACAACAAAAACCCAAATCTTCATCTAGTGTGAGAAATCTGGTGAGGTTTTTGGCTTTGAGGGTCTTAGTAGAAAGAGCCTAGGTACAAGCCATCACATGGCCTCTCTCATTACCTACTAAATAGAAATGGAACAAATTATTTCACAAAGTAAACAAATGTCAATGAAAGGGCTCAGGGGAAACCAGGAGGCCAAAGTTCCCCCAGGATTTCTTCCTCAAGTTTCTCTCTCTCTTATCTCCCACTACCCCCCACTACTTCCACAATACACTGAGCCAATCCTCTGAACAGGGCTTACGTGGCGTTGCTGAAACCCATGAATTCATTCCCAGCCATTTTGTTTAGATATTGCAACACCTAGAAAAGAAGAGGCATGGGAGATACCACATGACTGAGGACCCCTGCTACATAAACAAGCCAGGCTAGTCTTCTGAACCCCTCAGTCCTTATCCCATTTTTCCCTGAGAGGGCAGGGACTTCAGGAGGCTTTCCCCTATGAGGCCAGCTGATTGCCACACCTTTGGACATAAGACTTCCAATGTGCACTGGTACAATGGATAATGGGGTTAGAGCCAGATACTGGGCAACTGGAGAAGACAGTCTATCAGGAAGAAAAACAGCCAGGGACTGAAGAAAGCAAGGGAACTTACAAAATCAAATTTCTCTGCTTTATTACAGTCCATCTGCAGAGAGAGAGACACACACAGAGAGAAATGTCAGCACTTAAAGCCAAGGAGGATGACCAGAGGGGAGAGTCAGAAGGGCCTCATGGAATTCAAGTATTAGACTGATCTTTCTACTAGGAATGTGTCAGATTTTACAAAGACTTTTTTTTTAAACAACTGAGCCTTTATATGTATTCGGTAATCTAAAAAACCAAACCATTCAGATTTTATCAAGTTATGAGTGTGCAGGTACCCTCACCCCATCTATAAGCCTCACCCATAACTGAACTTCACTCTCACTTCCAATCTCAATTCCAACCCTTAGTGCTGATCCCCACTTTCATTTTCCTGACTTCTATTCCCTCTCTAAGCCCTACTCCTATCCCTGAGCCTCACCCCATTCCTGATCCCAAACTCTATTTCTTATACCCCACGCTAGAGGCCATCCCTGACTCCCATACCCATCTACATGACTGGAGTGAGTAACAGGAATGAGATGAGGGTATCTGTTAATTATATTATAATATTCAATTATATTGCTAATTGAAATAAAGTTGAAGATTTTAGCTGAAAGTCAAGTCCAATAGGACCTGCTTTGATGGCGATAGAATGAGACAGATCCCAGGTACAAGGCTAGAACCATCATAGAGCAAGGCGGAGAGACTCTGCCTGGTCTCCTCCCCCAGGCTCATTGCTTCTTGCACGTGGCAACTGCACAGTAAACACAACAATGGCTCTGACACCTGAGTCCCTAGGGGGAGGGGTCCTGACACCACCTCCCCCAGGAGGAGCTGTGATTGGCTCCAGAGTGTTGCTGCTCCAGGTTCTTGCTCAAGCCCTGGGAGACCTACATTGGATAGGCCAACCTGACACCCTTGCTCAAGGCCAAATCACAGTTGCAGGTGACGTGAATAGCTGCCTGACATGGCCATTCACCCTTCCTTATGTGTATCCTTCACTCAGAAAAGTAACCAATCAGCGCCCAATGATGCTGTCCTCCCCCTGTCTCTGGCATTTGGCCCTTGGTCCTAGGCAGAGGTCAGGACCTGCTCATTTCTCTAAGGGTCAGGAAGCTCTGGGTTTCACTCATCTAGGGGGCAGGGAACAGTGCAGGGATAAGGGGGGGAAGCATGCTGTTCCTTTTACTAACATGTCTCTGCATGACATGCTGTGCTTTCACCTGTCTCCTGGGGACCCCTCAAAGGAATCAGGACCCACAGCTGTCTCCCTGGAGAACTGACAGATATGAAGGCTACAAGAACAAGGGGATTTAAAGAACAGTACCTTCCAGAAGGCTAGCATGGCACTGACCTTGATCAGGGAGCTCACGACAATGGCACCAGCATTAACCATGGGGTTGTGGGGGATTCCTGGGGAAATACAAACCACCCCGAATCTTATCAGCCACTGAGCAAAGTTTCTTTTCCAGCCTGCTCACTCTGCAGGTTAGAAAAGGAGTATTTCTTTGCTGGGAGAAAGGAACGACAGGGCTGAACAGGAAGGGTAGAGAAACCCAAAGAGCAGGCTGGGATGGAGTGTAGTGGGGAGGAAGGGAGCAGCCATGAGTGTGATCTGAGCCCTGGTGGTGCTCACCTTCCTCGTTGAGGGAGAGCTTGTTGTAGCGCAGGCCACTGGGCTCCTTGCCTACAAACCTGTGCACGTAGTCAGTGCCTAGGGTGCTTATGGAGATGGCATAGGTGAGGGGCTTCACACAGGACTGCAGGCAGAAGGGGATCTTTGTGTGGCCCACAGAATGCCTGGAGGCAGACAGGGCCATGAAAGGGGTCGGCCCCTTTGTTTGTACCGGTGCCCTGCCTCCCCTTCCTCTCACCCAGAATCTCACCGCTGACCATCCACAGTGCACAAAGAGACGCCCCACAGCTCTGGGTTTGACTTGGCCAGCTGAGGGATGTAGGCTGCCACCTCGGTGTGAGTAGGTAGAGAGAACAGATTCAGAATGGAGATACAGATATGGAGAAGGGGAACAAAGCTAAGGTTAAGGGTCAGCAAATTTTTTTAGATAAAAGTTAAAATTCTAGCTTTTGTAAGGCACAGGGACCTGCTCTTGCCCAGTACTCCCAGAGATGCCCAAGCCTTACATCCTACAGGAACTTCTGTGGCCCCAATCCTATAAGGATGGCAGTGAAGCCCATGGAATGTAAAAAAGAATTCTGGGGTCAGCTTCCCTTTTTGGTTCTTAGGCCCAAATATCCTATAGGTCTCTTTCAAGGCTCTATTGAATCCCTATGCCAACTATCCCCATAAAAACCTCAGATTTCCCCACTTGTTCTATAAATCACATGTATAGGGCCCCAGAAACACATAAAGCCTTGTCCCCATCTTCAGACATTCTGCTTCTCATCTCGCTCATTCATTGGAATCCCAATCTCAGGAAATCTTTGTGGAGCAAGGGATGCCTGACCCAGAGACCTTGCTCCACCCTTAGTCCCTTGGCCCTCACTTTGCCTTCTGTGAGTTCTTTGGCATCCTCAAAGATGTGATCCACGTGGCCTGTGAACTCCTCAAAATCAGGAATGACAAACTTCTTTCGGAATGCTTGGGTCAGGAGTACAATGTTGCTGCTCACACACCTGGATACCAGACATGATTAGGTTAGCGGAATGGAAAGATGCAGCTATGAGTCGTTCCGGAGCCACAGGAGTTAGAAATAGGAAGGCTGTGAGTGGTCAACAGGTTTGGGACCAACAGTGGTGTGATCTTCAGAAAGCCATCTTATCTTACTGGGTCTTAGTTTCCTCACCTCTAAAATGAGGAATTGTAATAGCATAGAAAGATATCCCAAGATATTATGTTAGAAAAAGTACCAGAATGATACTTACAGTATGTCATCTTTATATTTTCAAAAATTCAAAATCTTAAATAAAAATTTTAAAAAAATTTTTAAAAAATCTAAATCATATATGCATATTTACATATATTTGTATATGCATATTTACATATATTCATATATATATAAATACATAGGAGATTATCTAGATGATACCCACTAATCTGTTAATAATAGTTATTTCTGGGAAAGCAGACTAGGATTGGGAGGGAACGGAGAAGGAAAAATGTATTTCTATATTATTTGAACTATGATGATTATATGCATATTCATATATTATTTGTGCAATGAATAAGTGATAAAATGAGGGCCTGGACTATACCAATTCCCAAGACCCTCCCCCCCCCCATTCTTATGGTCTGTGTTTCCACAGAACAGTTTTGCGAGTGGTACCCTTCTTCCAAAGGCCCTCACTTTCGGAAGAGGTCTCGGTCCAAGAGACCGCCACTGCTGGACTCTCGAACCATACGGCGCATCTGGCTCATGCAGTCCCTTAGCCGCGGGTCTGATGTTTGCAATCCGGTCGCTTTCAGTGCCTTTTGGGGGAAAGAAGAGGCCCAGTAAATTCAGCTAAAGGACAGTAACCTTTTCCTAATAATCTTTCCCAATGTATACCAAAATAGCTCAACCCCATCTGCTCCAGATAAGTGGAATAACTGGGTGTGGAGACTAAGAAAGGAGGCACTAGCATTGAAGGCTAACAAGGATTTCCTGCCCTTTCTCACAAAGGCAGCTGATTTCTCGAACCCCAAACCAAGAAGATGGGTTGAGTTGGAAAGTTCAACCTTCCCAATCTGGGGAAGGGATGGGATTGTCTCATCAGCCTAGAGAGTGTCTCTTCTGCTATCATCTGCTGTCCTCCATCCTCACCCTATTGGCTTGAGGCAGCCCATCAGCTGCCCTGCACTTGTCCTACCCTCCTTTTCCCATTTTCCAGAGATCCCAAGATATTAGGGTTCTGACAGGTAGAGAACAACTTACAGTAGTGAACTTGTGGATAGGGATTCGTTCCTGTCCTTCAGCAATAGTGTAGAAGAGCAGATCCCCCAAGCGAGACAGCATGCCACTTTCTGAAGAATTACTGTTTGGGGACAGATATAGGACAGAAGGCAGAACCTGAGAACTGATCTTGGCATCTCCTCTTGAGACATGGGCTTCAAGTTCTCATCCGCTAAACCATCTGATCCACCCCTATAATTTATAAATTGAAGTTTCATATCTATCCTGAGAAGTCTTAAATCTTACTCTAGTCTTCTTTTCTCCTAACTTTCAGCTGCTTTCTAGACACCTCTACTTCTAGATGTCTCATAGGCACCGCAAATTCAATATGTCCAAACCTGAGGTCTTCTCCTTCTCTTGTGTTTCCCATATGGGTTAACAAGTGTTACCACCTACCCGGGGGCCGAGCTGGAAAGGTGGAAACATTGTGATAGCTCCCACACCTCCAGCCCATGTTCATTTGGTCACCAAGATTAGATGAATCTACCTCCGGAATGTCTCTCAAATCCACCCTCTCTTCTCCTTTATCCCTGCACCAGGAGGATGTAGTGAAAAGAACCAGAGTTTATTCTTTTTTTTTGGGGGGGGGGGTTACTCTTAATAGCTGTGTGATCTTGGGTAAGTCAATTAATATTGCTGAACCTGCTTGCTCATCTGTAAAATAAAGAGTTGTAATATCTGCTTCACATGGGTGATGCTCACGTTAAGATGACATTCTGTGAAAAACTGCTCAGTAACTCATGTCTCTTTCTCAAAAGATCTCTATCATCTGTTACCCTAATTGCCTCTATCTCTTTTGACTTCTAGTCCATCTTCCACAACATGCTGGTTATCTTTCTGAAACGCAAATATCACTTCTCTACTCCAAAACTGTGGTGGCTCCCCAATGCCTACGGCATAAGTTCTTAATTTTAGAAATAGTGTCCAGGGCTCTTTAAAACATTGCTCAAAAAAATAAATAAGCAAACTCGAAGTATCTTTATTTGTGAACGAGGAAATAAAGGCTTACTTCCCCTAAAATAAAATAAAGTAAAATAATAAATAAATAATGTTGCTCCAACTTTCCTTTCCTACCCCCTGCCATGTCCTGACCCTCTAGTTATTCCAGGTTTCCCAAATGGGCCAGACGCTGTCCTGGCCTTTGCCTATGCTGCAACTTCTGTGTTGAAGGACCTTGTTCTGCTTCATCTGGTAGTCCTGCTCATCCTTCAAAGTTCAGATCAAATGCCATTAATTCTGTGAAGGCTTTGCCAAACCTCCAAGTTTTGCTTAAAATGCTGGTATGACACAATGCATCAGCTTAATGTCAGGTGTCTCCCTTACTCCACTGTTAAGTTTTAATGTTTTATACACTATTGTCTTCCTAGCACTGGGTAAGATCCCTGCCATGCAGTGGGTCTTCAATAAAGTATTATTAAATTGCATTGCTAGAAAGGTCCCTATGTCTCAAAACATTCCCTCACTGGCTTGCCACAGCACCTAAAGTTACAGATACTGAAGACTTCTTGGTTTTCAAGAGTTAACAGATTTTGAGGAATTATTTTATCAGATAATTTTCAAGTATGACAGGTAGTTGAGATTAAGACCCTTCAAAAGCCTTTGACCCTATAATTTATTTGACTTTCGGGGATTTATCCTACAGGAGTACTCATACCTACAAAGTAACATTCACAGTTATTCATTGTATGGTTAGTAATAACAAAAGATAGGAACCAACCTAAATGTGCATCAGCAGGAAACTAGTTAGGTAAATTTATGGTATGATGGAATAGTATGCAGTGTAAAAAATTATAAGGAAGTACTTTAAGTATTGATATAGAATTATCTCAAAGATGTAATATTAACCAAAAGGAGCAAGTTGTGGAACAGTGCATATAGTATACTACTATATTTATGTTTAAAAGGAAAAAAAATACGTGTTTGCTTAATCAGAAACGAAATATTTCTGGAAGGATATATAAGAAACTGATAAGACTGATTACCTCTAGGGAGAGAAGAAGGTACTGGGCAAAAGGGGTGAGAGGGATATTTTATGTATCTTTTTGTATATTTTAAATTTTGAACCATGTGAATATGTTCTCTATTGAAACAATACATTACAAAAATAAAAAGACCCTCAAGAACCTTGGCATAGACTAGGTTTCTGTGTGTTTGGGGATCAGGAGGAACACCCAGGAGAGGGGAGAGTCTTCCCATTTCTGGGAAAATCCAGGGAGGAGAGGAGCCATGTAGTGATGGAGGAGGGCAGGGAAAAAGCTACCTAATACTCATTCTGAGGGAAAAGTCAAGAAAGAAAGTACGTAAGGACATTCTGAGGGCCTGGGAGCTGAAAGAAGATAGGATATGCTATACCACTGAATGTATCATCAAGCTTAAAAAACTGCATACATTTTGACCCAAATATGGATTGATTTACAATATAGTGTTAAGGGGGGAAAAAAAAAGCAAAGTGCATAACAATGTGTACACTATGATGCCATTTGTATAAAAAAAGAGAAAATATGTTTTTGCTGATATATGCATAAAATATCTCTAACAGGTAAGGTAAGACATCAATGACATTCCTTTTCTGTGGAGAAAAATTTCCTAGGAATTATCCTAAGAAAAAATTGAACAAGTACACAAAAGAGTATGTAATAACCAAACGATGACTGATTAAATCAATTATGATACCGCATACAAAGGAATCTTGTGAAATGCCAAAATAGTGGCCATTAAAAATGACAATGCCACACACACACAAACACACACATTCAATGATATTAAAAGCTGTTCATAAATGGAAAAGATAAGTGAACAAAATACTAGATCCTATTCTTGTTAAATTATAAATATTCATATATAATACAGATATATATCACAATAGTAACTGATTATCTCTAATATTGGTCTCTATTTTCTTGATACTCTTCTGTGTTTTGTTTTCTTTTATAATCCAAAACTTATAATGCTAAATATTAAAAACAAAACAACATTAACCTGAATAACAGGAAATTTTCTCTTTGCTGCCCTCCTTCCCCTCTAAACACAACACAGAAACCGTCTCCTTTACCCACACTCCACCCATGGTGTCACACTCCCTGAGCCCATCCCCCTCCAATGCTCACAACCTCTTCTGCCCAGAGAGCACCAACCAAGGCCATCACCAAGGTTCCCTGCAGCACAGGCAGGCATAGGCAGAAGATGGAACCAGTTTCCCCCAAAACCACTCTACCACCTGACTCTACTGAATAAGAAGGTGAGGTGGGGAGACCAAGGCCCGCTTAGCTCCCCATCCCACTGTGGGGGCCAAGGGAGAAAGGGGGTTAAACCTTTGCTCTAATCCACCACTATTTCTCTCTCTCATGGTTATTCTTTGGGAGGAACTTGGGATGGAGAGTAGAACAGGAAAGAGGGGGTCTGTTTTTTTGTGTTTTTTTTTTTAAGTTTAAATGTCTCCTTGAGAAGAGGCTGATGGAAAAGTACCACATAATTATTAATAACAAATGACACCTTATTGGTCTGCTACACCTCAGGACAGGACCTCCAGTGTGGGTGAGGTAGCACTTGGGTCTGTCCGGCTACTTTAATTTTGATGTGTGTCTTTCTGAGTGTCATCAAGTAGAAGTCAGTGACAGGACAGAGGGTCCATTTCCTGTTCCTGCTATAGTAGGGCAGGGGCTCCTTGGACAGTGTCTATGTTGGCATATTGGCATTCTGAGGAAGATAAGATTTCCTGTTCTGCTCCGTCTCGGTCTCAGAGAAAAGAGGCTCAGCCACCAAGTGTTGTGGAGCAGTGCAGGAGAGAGGTTTGGCGTCTCAGGAAGAAATTCCCAAGGGGAGAGAACCGTTTAAATCAGGGAGCCTGCGCTGTACAAATAACGGTTCTGACAGGCTCTGGTTTAGGAATCTGCGTCTTAATGATTTTCTTTTCCCCATTACAAATATTCTCCTCATTGAACAACCAACTGGAAAACAACCCTTATTCTACAGATCACTGAACCTTATGCACACACCCAACACATACGACACACGCACGTACCTGCGCACCAATAATACACGCGCATCACACATTACCCGCCGAGAACACGCAGAAACAGAGTCAAGTACGACTGGACCCGAGGCAGACGGCTGTTCCATACCCAGGCATCCCCTAAAATACACTCGAGGACCGGGAAGGAGAGGGAGGGTGAGGTTGGCCTGGCGCGCATACGGCCCTGCGTTCAGACCCGTGCACAAGCAACGTTCGGCGCCAATCAGCGCACCTTGGACCCCGTTAAATACGCACCTTGGACAGGCGCCATCCCGAGGACCCACCTCCCCAAACGCCCTCCCGGGCGGGCAGCACGTTACCGCTCGAGCGTGGCAGACCCAGAGCCCCAAATCTAAAGGAAAGGGCATCGCAGGCTAGTGAGCGAGGAGCGGAGAGGAGAAGGGAGAAGAGGTGCACTCAGGTAGAAGGGGACTCAGGACCTAGCGAGAACGACTGTGGGAGTGGGAGCGAGCCTGGCCCCTGCCCCGCACCCCCCCCCACCCCGAGCCTTACTGATCCTTGTGCTGTGGCTGGTGGGTGTGCGGCGTCTCCCTGCCCTGCACCACGGCCTCACTGAAGTGGTGCCGAACGCCCCCGCCAAGGAGGGGGTTCCGACACAGGTGACCACAGCCTCCCCGCCGGCAGTGACTGCCGGCCCTGCTCAGGGCATTCTGTAGAGCACTCATGGAGCGCATCCCCCAAGCGCGCCGCTGGCTCCGCCTGAGTGCCCAGGATGTCTGGGCGATGCTTAGCGGGCGAAGAAGACCGAGACCAAACAAGGTGGGGGGAGCTCTGTGGTAGGAAGCTGAGATGGAGAGGAGGTATCTGGTGGGTGGGGTTGGTGCAAGAGGAGGGACCGGTGCCTTTAGGGCTGGACCTGTGGTAGGTGGCACCCATTCCTCCTAGACCCAGCAGGGGGCAGGGGAGGTGCGCAAGGTATTGGGGAGAAAGCGGGGGTGGGGTGGGGGGTGGCAAGAGGGTAAGAGCGTGGCGAGGAGAGGGCGGTGCCTGTGGAGTTAGAATGGACAATGCCAAAGTCCAATCAATAAGGAAATAAAAATCTTGGGGGCGGGAAAAGGGTGAGAACTGCTCAATGAGAATGAGGCGGTGGGCGTCCGCTAAAAGCTTGAGGTTCCGCGGATCTGTGGCCCCTGCGGTCGGCGGAGCGTGCCAGACGCTTAGCGCCACAGAGCCGAGGCTGAGCCGGCGCGAAGTTGGGGAGGCTCTACCTGGGCGCGGCGGGGTTTAGGAACGATGGGATTCTTGGGTGGAGAGGAGAGCGGTAGGTACTTCGGCAGCGAGGAATGAGTGAACCCTGTTCAGGAGGCATTTATGGACCTTCAACATTCGAAGGCCAGAACCTGTCCACAGTCCCGCCGTGCACTGGCGCGTGGGGACAAAACGCACGCCCAGTCACCGACGCGGCGTGGAACGAGGAGTCCCACGGCGGGGAAGTGCCTCGACCAGAAACAGCCCCGCGCCCTTTAGCGAGGTGAAAGGATCGTCGTCCTGGTCATCAGGATGCCCGGGTTCTAGCATGATTTCTACTATTTATTTCGTGGCTGTATAACTTGGGGGTCTTAACTTTGAGTCCCCTTTTCTTAGCTGTAAAGTGCAGCCATTAAAATAAGACAGCGCTCACGAAAGCATTTTATCAACAAAGTGCTCACCAAATTTTGGTTATTGTAATTACTTGTTCTGCATTCCCCAGGGCAGAAGAGAGGTGATGAACAAAAAGAAGTTTGAAAACTAAGTCTAAGACATTCAGGAATTTTATCATTTGCAGCTCGGCGAACATTCACCTTGTATTCTACAGCGCCTAACACAGCATCTATATTTGGTAGGATTCATTATCCCTAAATAATAATTGAGTGCCTACAGCATGCCAACCACTTAAACAGCATATCTCTTCCCTCTTGCCAAAGTCCTGCAAAGTAGTTATAATGAATCACGTTTTGAAGATGAGAAAAAACTAAGACTCAGAAATTAAGGACTTCTTGAATAAGACAACTAAGTTCCTTAAGTACCAGAACAAGGAATGAGGCCAAGTTTTTTTGGCTACAAGGCTCCCTCTCCATCATGCAGCCCTTTCCCAAAGTTTAACTAGTGAAATGAATTATCCCAAGAAATGATCCCCTCCCTAAGGTAGGCATTTTATGTGGAAGTATTATGATACAATACTGGAAATTGTCTGTTGAGGCACCTCTGGCGGTATCACAAAATACCACTTAGTTTCCTATTATTTTTTTTTTTTTATTAAAATGAGCATCAAGGGTAACTGGGGGAAAATAAATATTAAAACCATACTTGAGTGTTCTGTGGAAAGTAGTTCTTTTGCTTTGATTAGGGCTGAAGGTTTACTTGGCTTGAAACCAGGTAGAGTGACTTTTCTTTTCTTTTGTTTCCCCTTTCTGTATTCACTGCCTATCTGCATTGTTCTCATATTAATGGGACTCCCTCTAATTCAGACTCCAGTTGGCTTGGCTTTGCCCATGACTTCTATAAGAAAGTTCTGGGTTTTAATAGTTAGTATAAAATCAATCCAGCATTAATTTTTCCATATGTCAAGGGCTAATCTTATCCTTGTTTCATAGGAAAGTTATCATTTCTATGAAATTTTTCCAACTGTTCAAGAGAAAGATACCATGTGTTAGGAAATTTAAACATTACCCAGGAATTATTTACTTTATTTCCCACCCCTGTTTCTTTGAATTAGCTTTAAATGATAATCAATAATGAGGTCCTCACACCCGTCCTCTACTCTTCCACTAACAGGAGCTGATTGGACCGTGAAGGGAATCTTGCCGTGGAAGCCTGTTCTTTGAGTTGAGAACTAGCTCCGACTGTACTTTCACCTTTGGACTGATTCTGCCTCCACTGCTAGGTTGCTGCCTTTGCATGAGAATGGAGCAGGAACCAGTGGCTTGGGAGGCCCACAGTATTGTGTGAAGTATAAGATATCCAAGAAGGGCAGGCTTGTCATCTCAGGTGGTTAAAGCTTGGCAGAGTCAGGATCTTCTATTGTTTCTGATTTGAAGAGGACAAATCTCTGACTTGACCAGCTAGAAATAGGGGTTTTCATAAGTGAAAGAAACCTTTCCCTGTATCTCTCATAGTGGGCATTTTTAGGTCAGTCGCTGCCTGTGCCAGAATTTTGTGAGTTAGGGAAAAGGTTGATTTTAATGATTTTGAGACCTGAAATAAGAAAAGCAAATAAACCGTGGTACAAAATTGGAGGTGATGTTTGTGTTTGGAGAATGCATGTTTAAGATTTAGAGGCTCATTAGTTCTACACTTTAAACTGTAGCTGGGATGTTAATTAGTCCAAGTGAAAAGTAATTTTGCATAAAGTTTTTTTCCCATTAATCTTTTCTCTGCTAATGTTTCTATGTGCAAATTCCTAATGTTGTTATGTGCAATCTCTTACCTGCCTTAGTTTCTCCATTAGTAAAAGATAATCTTGTATTTTATTGATTAAAATGTAATAAGCTTCCGTGTAGCACCCGGCGTGGCCGCGCAGGGGAAATGGTGGACGGGAAGGCGAGAGAGGAGAAGCTGAAGAAGCTGCAGCGAGCTGGAACCGTCGGAGGACCTGAAGAAGAAGCAGAAAAACCTGTGAAAACTAAGACTGTTTCTTCCAATAATGGAGGGGAAAGTTCCTGTCGCAGCGCTGAGAAATGATCAGCTGAAGAAGAAGCTGGAGACCTCCCAACAAAGCCTACAAAGGTCTCCAAATTTGGATTTGCCATAGGTAGTCAGACGACAAAGAAAGCATCAACTATATCCATCACATTTGGATGAAGTAAGCCTAAACAAACTGTTGCAACTCTTTCTCCAAAAACCCTTTCTGTAGCAGCAGCTTTTAATGAACATGAAGATAGTGAGCCAGAAGAAATGCCTCCAGAAGCAAAGATGAGAATGAAGAACATTGGAAGGGAGATACCAACATCAGCAGGTCCAAACTCTTTCAACAAAGGAAAGCATGGATTTTCTGATAAGGAGAAGTTATGGCAGCAAGATATAAAATGACACACTTGGAAATGTCCATGACCAAGATGATTAAATGATGTGTTTTGAGATTGGGGTGTGGGGGTGGGTGTAAAGTTGAAAAAGGAACAGTTTCCTTTTTTCAAGAATGGTATAAGACTACCTTTGGAGCCACTTTTTTTTTTTTTTAAGATTGAGTGGTACACTAATAAATGAGAGTTTGAAATTAGAGGTAATTATGTTTTATATACAAATTTCAAAACATTTGCTAATTTTGTAGTTTCATGTGATTAGTTTCCAAAGGTTACAGTAATAAAGAAATCAGCAATGGTACCTTTTTAAGAATTGCATATTTTTTTAGACACAATTATTAACATATTAAGAGGGAAGCAAAAAGTTATTGTCTGCTTAACCTAGTTCAAAATACAAGCGTTTTCTCTCTTAACTCCCTCATTAACTAAACTGGCCCCCCAAAACAGCCTCATAGAAAGGGAGTATTGTATTGGAAGGAGAATGTTACTGGATTATTGGCTGAAAGTAAATTTAGATAAATTTAAAAAAACAGCTTTTTTTTTCCTATGGGCATTTGTTTTGTTTCAAGTCATCATAGTACTGCATTGCTATCAGTGAATACAGATGCTTAGCTCTTAAAAATAAACATTTTTTGAAATTTTATGTAAACTGTTGAGTATTTGAAATAGCTCACTTACCATAATGGGTCTTGTCTACCTTCATTAGTCTTCAAAGAATTACCATTTGCTACCAAAGTCAGTCAGTATTTTGAATGTGCTTCTGTTGGTTTTTGTTATTAGCTAATTCCTGTAAGCTTTTCCACCAGAACTTGAGGTAAATCGTAAGGAAGCTGTTTCTTTTAAAATACAGACTACCACCAAAAAATATATAAATGTACATATTGCTTAAATATTTGGCTATTTTTGTTTTTTGAAAGGTAACCCCCCCCCAAATTAACACTGTATGAAGATGGAAATGAGAAGATGCAGTTTCTGTATTTTGTCAAAGCATTTAGGTTACTAACTTATGAAATCCAATTTTAATTGAACTTTCTTAATAGATTAATATGGCTTATTTGAAGTGTATATGTATTGACCAGTAGCCTCTCAGAATTACATTTTAGTTAACTAGAAGGAAAGAAAATGCATCTTTAAATATATATCATGAAAGTTCTGACCACATACAGTTTTG
The DNA here is from genome assembly GCF_023851605.1 of Tamandua tetradactyla. Lineage (NCBI taxonomy): Eukaryota > Metazoa > Chordata > Mammalia > Pilosa > Myrmecophagidae > Tamandua > Tamandua tetradactyla. Next base: position 123,577,070 of record NC_135333.1, read on the forward strand.
TTAGTTCTCTATGTTGTAGGATTTGGTTTTGTTTTTGGTATTTTTGTATTGTATATGAACTTTTAAAAAAATTGTATTAATAAAACCAATCAACATACAATATGAACATTCTTTTTTATCACATAGTTGTATATTCATCATCATGATCATTTCTTAGAACATTTGCATCAATTTAGAAAAAGAAATAAAAAAGAAACCAGAAAAAGAATTCATATATACCATACCCCTTTTCCCTCCCTTTCATTGATCCTAGCATTTCAAATCTACTAAATTTATTTTAACATTTGTTCCCCCTATTATTTATTTATTTTTAACCCATATGTTTTACTCATCTGGCCATAAGGTAGATAAAAGGAGCATCAGACACAAGGTGTTCACAATCACACAGTCACATTGCGAAAGCTATGTCATTATACAATCCTTTTCAAGAAACATGGCTACTGGAACACAGCTCTACATTTTCAGGCACTTCCCTCCAGCCTCTCTGTTACGCCTTAACTAAAAAGGTGATATCTATTTAATATGTAAGAATAACCTCCAGGATAACCTCTCGACTCTGGAATCTCTCAGCTATTGACACTTCATTTTGTCTCATTTATGAACTTTTTTTAATGTGACAGTTAAATGCATCTTAAAAGCATAGTCACAAATAGAAAAAGCATTCATTATAATGGTTTCCTTAAAAATTCCTGCAATGTCAAATTTGGAGGCAACTTCAGGCTATTTTATTGGTGGTAACTGCTCACTGATATCTTTTAATAAAAGTAATTAATGACTCCAGAGAAGTAGCCTGACTGTTGCATATTTCTGACACTTTGTTCACTTGCATTTAAGTTCAGAATAAGCCCCCATATAAAACAATGGAAATGTAGATGGAACTATTAGTTCTTACATGATTTGATTTTATCAAGATATGTGGATTTAACTTATGTTAATATAGGTGAACTTTCCATTTCATCCATTGTATTGTTTATGTTAAAATAACAACTGTCCCTCTCCTATATAGTCTTTTCTTGACCCAAATGAAATATTTATATAAGTCAGGATGGGAGAGAAACTACTGAGATGAATGATTTTACTAAAAATACCAATAAATTTGTCAAGGTAAAAAATTATATAATAAGCTTCTATTCATTCAGTATTTATTTGTTGGCTTTACAGGGTGCTAGGCCCATTGCTAGAGAATACAAGAGAAATGAGAAAGCCAGTGTTTAAAATTCCTAGTGATAAATGCTGTGAAGACAGAGATATGTAGAAGGAAGTATAAAAAAGAGACATCTAACTGGTCTGGGAGTGAAGGGCAGCCAAGATAGAGGAGAAAGAGTCTCAGGATTGTTGGATGACGGAAGGCAGCTGAGAGGTGTTTGCAGGGAGATGAGGAAAGGGAATTTGAAGGACTCTAGGTCAGTTTGGTTGGAGTGAAAAGTGAGTGTGAGAATGTGTTGGCCAATGAAAATGAGAATGCAGATGGGGACTGTATTATGAAGAGTTTTGAATACTATACTTATCCTACTGAGGAAACACCGAACTGTTTTCCATGGTAGTCGCACCATTTTATATTCTCACCAACAATGTATGAGGGTTCCCAATTCTCTGCTTCCTTGCCAACACTTGTTATTTTCCATTTTTTAAGTAATAGCCATTCCAATATGTATGAAATGGTATCTTGTGGTTTTTCAAGTTAATTCTTGAATCCTTTTGACATAACTCCAGTAGTTTTTGATAGCTTCCTTGCTTACTGGTATGAATATGCCTTGTGCTTATTGTCTTTTCTTATTTTTGCCGGTGTATCTTTAGAATATATTCCTAGAAGTAGACCTGTTAGGTTGAAGTGTAAATGCTTAAGTAATTTCGCTCAATAGTGTGAAAGGAGTTAGACCATTTTTCATTTCCATAAGCAATATACGACTGTGCCTTTTTAAACCACAGTCTCACCAATAGTTTATTGTTAAATTCTGGGATTTTTGCCAGTCTGATAGGTGGGAAATTGTTTCTCCATGTAATTTTTTTGTTCTTTTTTTTTTATTTATTTTTTCCATGTAATTTTAATTTGAGCATAGTTTTATGTTCAATCACATTGAACATTTTAATAAGTTTATGGTGAGCATGCATTAATATATAGAAAAAGAAATTTTCCATTAGCCATCTAAAATTCAATGAGTCAACTTTGACCCTGTAGCTGCAGGTTCTTTACCTCGGTTTATAGTAAGGAATAAAATGGGTTTATACTCAACATGGTGCAGTAAATATCATGAGTGGGTGAAAAAATACATCTCAACCACTTGTAAAGTGATTTATAATTGACAACTTTTAAAGTCATTATCTCAAAAATAAATAAATAAAATAAATAAATAAATAAATAAAAAGGACATTATCTAATTTGACTGTCATGATAATCCCTGATAGGTAGGACAGATACCATCCCAATTTTGTTGAAGAGGAAACTAATGTTTTAAAATGTTGAGATTTGCCCACTGTGATACAGCAAGTAAGTGATAGAGCTGGGTTTAGATTTCTAACTTCTGATCTACTTAGGTACAAAATTTTATGCTGTTTTCCCAGTGTTTCCTAAAAGCGGCAAAACGATTTTGCCCAAGAGGTGGCAGTGTTTCTCTTAATAGTTATGGGAATTCACTTTACTGTTGGAGATACTAAGAGATGAAAATTTTACTTTTAAACATAAATTATGTTTAGGTGTTAAAGTAAAAAGATGAGTAAGGTGTGTGCCTACTTCATAAGAGCTCACAATCTGGGAGTAAGAGGCCTGCAGCTGCACAATATCCACTGTACATATATACCACAATTTGCCTTTTCACTCATCAGTCAATGCACACTTGGGCCAGCCACCTCCATCCATTGGCTATCATGAATAATGGTGCCACAAACATTGGTGTGCAAATGTCTATTCGTATCCCTGCTTTCGGTTATTCTGAGTATATACCTAGTAATGGGATTGCTGGATCATATGACAGTTCTAGATTTAGTTTCTTAGGGAACAGCCACACTGCCTTCCAGAGGGGCTGCACAACAGTGAATATGTATACCTCTTCCTCCACATCTTCTCCAGTACTTACAGTTTTCTGGGTTTTTTTTTAACTCTTTTATTCACGAGGTGATGTCTTAATATGATAGCTGCAGTGTAGTTTTATCTGGCACACAGGTGAGAGTGGGTTTACTCTTTTATTAGAAGATAGGCAAATTCAAGCTCTCTCACTTCCTCAAGAAAAAAATGACAAAAATAAGCAATAAAAATGCGTAATATATAAAGCAATATATATTTTAAATATAAAGAGAAAAGCCCCTAGAAATCCTAATGTGCCATTCTTTTACTATCCTCACTACTTTCAGTGTTTTTAATGAGTAGCATCTTTTCAGATGTAAATTTAGTGTTCTGAAATATTCCATTTATTCGTTCATTTAGCAAATATTTTAACATTTTAAATTAGCTAGATACTGCTAGATGCTAGGGACATAGTGGTATACAAAATATTCGTGGTCCCAAAAGGGGGAAGAGTGAGATGAGACAAAGTGTCAATGGCTGAGAGATTCCAAACAGAGTCGAGAGGTTATTCTTACCCATTAAGTAGATATCACCTTGTTATTCAAGAGGAAATGGAGAGGCTGGAGGGAACTGCCTGAAAATGTAGAGCTGTGTTCCAGTAGCGGTGTTTCTTGAAGATAATTGTACAATGATAGAGCTTTCACAATGTGACTGTGATTGTGAAAACCTTGTGTCTGATGCTCCTTTTATCTACCTTGTCAACAAACGAGTAGAACATATGGAATAAAAATAAATAATAGGGGGAACAAATGTTAAAATAAATTTAGTTTGAAATGCTAGTGATCAATGAAAGAGGGGGTAAGGGGTATGGTATGTATAATTTTTTTTTCTGTTTTCGTTTTATTTCTTTTTCTGTTGTCTTTTTATTTCTTTTTCTGAATTGATGCAAATGTTCTAAGAAATGATCATGATGATGAATATGCAACTATGTGATGATATTGTGAATTACTGATTATATATGTAAAACGGAGTGATCAGATGTTAAAAATGTTTGTGTTTCTTTGGTCATATATATTTTTTAATTTTAAAAATTAATAATAAAAAATATTCATGGTCTCTCTCACCAAATGTATCCTTCTAATGAGTCCTACTGGTGACTGCTGGCCTTAGAAAAAATGTGTATTGATATTCTAGAAGCTGTTTATTCTGTTCTAATGTATTGTTTGAGAGTTTCAAGATATTATACAAATTATCCCCAGAGATGAAGCAGAATTCAAGCAAATTGCCTTATAAATATACAGTGAATCAAAAACTCAGGTGGAATCTTGAACACCTGATTACCAGCACTTCCCAGCAACTGCAGTTTTCTACAGATCCCTTTGCTATTTGCATTATTATAAGTTTATCCCTAGAAATATCACCCAGTGTGCAAGTTAAGAATAGACAAACTGCTGGGTATTCCTGCTGCTTTAAATAAAGGTCTGGCTTGAGGAAAATAGTTGAACTTTCACCTCAGGAATTCTGACTATACTTTTCTTAATTCTGATAATATAATATTTACAATATTATAATTATTTATTTATAATACTACATAAAATATTACATATTTATAGGAGGTCACTCCCGCTGCGGTGGGGTAGGAAAACGGTGGCCCTGCCTCAAGAAGCCCCCTCCCTCACCAGCCCCAGCATTCACTCTGGTCCTGGCCTTGGCTGACAAGCACGTTCTAGAATCTATTACCAGACTCTGGATTGATTACAGATTGTTGTAATCTCTGTATGGAAAAGGTACAGAAAATTAATCCTCTTATATTGAATATACTCCAGTAAGAGGATGAAGAAAGTAAAAGAGGACTGGAAAAAGGAATCACATTAAACTGTTGCTGGCAATTGCCTGATGCCACTAGAAAGAATAATAGGTAAAGATTTTTGGATTTTTTCCAGAATTTTAAAGGAAAAATCCATATATTATTAGTTTGGATATCAGGTATAACCTCCTCTGTGATTTGGGCACAAAATATGCTGCAAAAATGCTCTAAAAACAACTTAATCTCATTTATTTAAACGTTTTGTGTAATGATATTGGGCCCGATGGTGGAGAATTGGTAAAGCACTACATAAGAATACAACTCTGAAGTACAGATTGAAAATATAGGCAGAATATTTTATGCTGCAAATAAATTCAACCTTAAGGATTAGATCTGAAAGACTAAACTTGAAATGCAAAGTGTGATCGTATTTGCTACAGCACTAACTCAAAACCAAGCAATTAGGGAAATAAACCTAAACCATCCTACACTGTTTGGTGGACAGGAAGAGTACACAGTCCATATACCACATGTTAAAAGAAAATCACTTCCTTGTTAAACTACAGTGTAAGCATGATATATAAAATTATATTATAAAACAGACGTATGATCCACTGTACCTGCACACCAGCCTATGCCACCTTGATGTCTGCTGCAATCAAATAACCTGTGATGGAATGGTGTATTCGGCTGATGTTCTGCAAAGCAATATTACTCTGGAAGTAACAGAGCTTTCTTTCAACAGACTAGAAAATGCAGGACAAACTATCTCAGTAAAAGTGTTGCTTCACATAACAGGAGTCTTAAAGGAGTTAGCAACAACACAAAGGGAGAAAGACTTGTTGTACTTTCATAATTAATGAAAAATCCCACACTTGCCAATATTTACATTTGGGGAAAGAAATTTGAGGTTGCATATTCAGACTTAATTCAAATGGCCCATCTGCAACCAGACAATCCAGACGTGGAGCCATTTGTGGCGGATGACTGTGTGCATCTTGCAGAAGTCTCAATGACCTTTGAAAACATTATTCTTGGACGCCAACTTATGGAGAAGCTTATGGCACTAATCTAATGCAGATTTGCCCTTGTACACCAACATCTATGAAAAACTGGGTCTAAAATAATTTTCACATATACGTCATTACTTTCACAGTCCATAGTCATTAATATTTTATTGCCTATTCATTTTCTTTTATAAATTAGAATGTTATCTTTGTCTAATGTGTAAAAGACTATATTGAAGTTTGTAGAATTGTCCACTGTGTAAAACTGAGTAGTATAATAAGAAATTTTACAAAATAGAGACAAAATCATTTTTCAGAGTCGTTGCCTTTTCTTTCCCTGTTTTCCAGTGAGATAAATCAAGGACTGGAGAGGCCAAAGTTTCCCATTCTCTAATTTTTAGACCAATTTTATTATCCCATGGTACATCAGAAGGGGGCAGGACCAAGCTTTGCTTTGTTGTTTGATGCAGCTCTGTAAATTTTCCTGCCTAAGGAAGCAGATGTGTTAAACTCTTTTTCTCTTCTTCCTAAGGCATAACCTCATCCCTTTACCAGGAAATACATTCACCTTTTTGGACTATTTCCATACCTAGCCACTGAGGCACAAAAGTTCATCAATAAAAGGAAAGATAATTCTGGGGTTGTTTGTAGATGAAGATAAGGCATTGTTGGCCCTAATTGTTATAAAGATCTCTGAAGCACATTCAAAACTTCACTAGCAAAGCCACCCTATCTCCTATCTCGTAGCTTTCGGGCACATGTGCTACATAAGCCTGGTTTCCAGTTGAATGTCTGGCTCGTGTCCAACACATCTGCAGGTAATACATTCTTCTGAGTTCTCCATCCTGATGGGGAGCTGCCAATGGTGGCATGTAACCATCTTTCAGCATACAGATCAGTGTTAATCTAGCCTCCAACTTCTTCACTTGGGACACTTGTTTAAAAGTGTTATTTTTCTGGACAAATCATAAATCAGGTTGTATTGAATCAGAGATAGAAATGTCTCTTTCCCCAAGAGAAATTCCAGATAACTTATTTTACTTCTAACTTAAAACAACTCTTGAATGCTAGGCCCTTGAGAACCAAGAATTTGAGGGCCGTTGTCTAAATCTAAGAAAAATATGGACAATATAATGGAAAGCAGAGGGGATGGTCAAACTAAATACACTGGAGGAAATAGGATTCTTCCTTGCCACACACGTCCTGAATCTAACCACCCACCCCCATTTACTTCCTCACCCCTTTCACAGAATTACATAATCCTTTACAAATATACTCACCAGGATAAAGGATGTGATTGTCAGCCTTGTGGGAGCTCTTTAACATAATTCACCTTTGGAAAATCAGTTCACAATCTGGATCATTTATTTCTATGGCCCTAAATTTATTAGACAGTCATATCTAGGTTTTTCTATTGGTTCATACAATATAGTTTGTCTAACTGGATCTTTATCTTTCTATATGGAACTATCTACTCTTAGTAAAGAAATAGGGTTAAATTTTAGGATGCATGAAAGGCCTACTTTTTTTTTTTTTCCTAAATCTATTTCTATTTCTTAAAGTAGCAGGACTTGAAGAGAAATGGGAGCTGGGGTGTCTTGGTTCTAGTGCTCTTTGATTCTATATTATTTTATTCTGTGTTATTTTGTTTCTTTTTTTCTTAGAGACAAGAGATAAGAGATGAGAAGATAAGAAGAAGGAGCAGGAGGAAAAAGAGAAGAAGAAATTGGATTGGGAATGGGTGATTCCTGAAACTTCTTATTCAGTGTTCTCCAGTTATGTGAGTTTAGCCTGCCTAGTCCTTAATCTTTTAAATGTAACTAAGATACTGGTTTTTGGAAATGGTCATGTCAGATAATCAAATCTAGATTATGTGACACATAGAAGGATACACCCTGGGAGACAGTAGAGCAATCCATCATAATGAACTAACATCTACTGAGTGTTTACCCGAGTGCCAGGAACCGTTCTAAGGTCTTTACGTGCATTGTCTTATTTCATTTCACTATGCTTTTAGAAAAGTAGATACTATTTATTTTCTTCATTTTGTAGATGACAAAAGTAAAATTCAGACGTGAGTAATTTTTCCAGTGTAACTCAGCTTGTGAGTTACATAATAAGACACCAAATCTGAGATCTGGTTCTAAAGGCCAGAGGAGAGGTCATTATCCCCATTTCACAAATGAGTGAATTAGAGATGCTAAGTAACTTTGGCCTAAGGTCACATAATTGGTCTCAACTGTGGTGTCAGGATTTGAACTCAGATCTGTCTCTCTCTAAAGCCCCTGGTTTAACTACTTTAAATTCTAAGATATCATTAAGCATTAAGGCACAGAGAGAACACAATACCTTAAGAATATTAGAATTAAAAATAAATAAATAAATTAGATTGATTACCCTTTTGAATTAGGCCTTCAAGAATAAGGTTTCTGGGCAGGCCACAGTGGCTCAGCAGGCAAGAACACTTGCCTGCTATGCCAGAGGACCCAGGTTCAATTCCTGGTGCCTGCCCAAGCTTTAAAAAAAAAAAAAAAAAAAAGAATAAGGTTTCTTTACTTCATGCTTAGAATAAGGGAGAAGACGTCAACCAAGGACCTAAACTATAAGGATAACTTGGCCTCTAATAAATGAGAATTTCTGAGGACTAAAAAATGACTTTTTAAAAAAATATGGTATCACTGAAAGGTGCCTTTATTTATTTCTTTATTTTCATTCTGTTTGGCTGTTGTGTTTCCAATTCCCAAAGTGAGGCTGTTCCCACCCTTCCTGTGTCCCTTGAGCTTAGCAGGCACTTCCTGTCCTATTGGAAATGAAAGTTGAGATTGGGGGTGGGGTGTGTGTGTGGGTTTACTCTGTAGAATGTTAGGACTGTCCGTTCCATTATCATGGCAAAATAGGTGACAGGAGAACTAGAACAGAGACTAGGACTTCATTTTAGGGAGGGTTTGGGCTTAATGCTGGCTGTGGCAAAGCAGACAGGGTTAATTTATGTGTCTAGAGAATAGCTGTGATGGCAGAAAGGTGGCCCAGTCTTCTGTTCCATGTCACTGTTCCACTTGGATTGCTAATGGTTACTGGGTATCAGTCTTAAATTATCGGTTTCCTACCAGGCCCTTTTCTTGCTAAGGCTATGCCTCCAAGGATATTTCTTTGAAACAATTAGAGGTGAGTGATGTTGCAACTGTGTTAGGTTCTTGATTCTTAAGTTTGTGTTCTTCTTTTCTAAGGATGATCTTTTTCATCTCTGTGAATCACATGCTTTTTAAACAGTTGTTTTTCTCTACAGCTCAGAGACAACTCGGAGCAAACATCGCGGCTCTGTGAACTTCAGTTTGGGCATAAATTCCAGGTTTGGTGAGTTGCTGTAATTGTTTCAGCTTTAAGGTCCTTGAAGGCTAGAAAAGAGTGGGATAAAGATAAGCTCACATTGTCAAAGAAACCACTAGGCAGCAAATTTCGTATTATAATCTAATCAGACAATTGCTTCTTAAGTATGAAGTCATCTTGGGAAGATCTGAAAAAGGACTGAGGGGCATTAGCCACTTCGGGTGACCCAAGAGGAACAGAACTATCCTGAAGGATCTGAAACGAGTTATTTTTCATACTGTTTTGCTTGTCTCTGTGCTTGGGTGTGCTCCTTTGTCTGCTCCTTCTTCGCATATTAAGTTCACTACAAATGTGAAGTGGGGAAGCCCTGAGCTCATCGAACTTACTCTATCTCAGTATGATTTTCTTCATATGTTTTCCAAGGCTGTGTCCCAGTGGCCCCTTTAAAATTAAGCTTGAAATCCTCTTCTAAAATGTAAAGACAGTTTCTCATTCTTTTTCCAGAAGAATCAGAACTTCTTTGTAGAGGAATGGGGATAAATTTGAAGAGTCGGGTCTTTGGTTAGACCCAAGACCCTAAGACCTTTAAAGCCTCTTCTTTCCAACTTTACTAAGCCTGAAAAACAACAACAAAATTTCTTGGGCATTAGGACCCAGTAGAAATGCCTCTTTCAGACTCCCGGTTAACTTCGCTCAGTGACGTAAACAAGCAGCCAAAGCTTGCTCTCTACCCGCCCCCTCATCTCTCCCTCTAGCTCCTTTTCTCCCCCTTTCTCCTCCCCCTCCCTTTTCCCTCTCCCCTCTCCCTCTCTCTCTCTCGCTTCCCCCTCCCTTTCCCTCTCCCTCTTCTTTCTCTCAGCTCCCTAACATTAAAGAGAAAATGCTGCTATCAGTGACTTCCAGGCCTGGAATACCGACTTTTGGCTATAACAAGAACAACAAGAAGGTAGGGAAAAGTGCTTTTTTGGAATTCAGCTACTTCCTTTTCTGGGAATCCGGGAGTGCCCTTGGCTTTAACATTCTCCTTGAATAGTGGAACAGGATTCCTCTCTCCTCTCAGAGCCTCTCCCTTTTCCACCACTTCTTTTCCGCATCTTTTCTCACCTGGTTCTGGAGGTCCTGGAATTTACAGTCCCCGTATATGAAGCCGGAGAAGGCAAAGGAATTAAAATCCAGTCAAGCTTGCAAGTTTGTATCTTTGTGAAATGAAGTTAGTTTGACTTCTTGCTGTAGGTCATCTCAGACCCTGGCCCCCAGCTCCCCTGCCCCAGGGTATTTTATCCTTGTGATTAACTGTTTCCATTCTTCCCCAGCCCCTCCTTCCTCCCATAGCCCAGCAATATCAAATAGCCACTGAAATCACAGCAGTTTCATCAAGAACTGGGTATACTGTTCCACACTAGTTAGAGACCCTATCCCACCCAGCCTGTGGAGGAGTCTTGCGGGAAGACATTCCTTGGGGATAAAGCGGAAAGCCCTGTGATTCTTTGGGTCTTGCCGCTGAGCTGGTGCTGCTTCTTCAGCTCTGCAGATAGTCGGCTCAGCAGGGATCCTCAGAGTGTTTATGATTAACCCGCAGCTGCCAGAGAGTTGTGCTATGCTTGGGCACATGGGCAGGCTGGGGAGATAGAGTATCTTCCAGGCACTCAGTACTGATCAGGAAGAACCTTTTAAATGCCGTAGCAGGAAGACCCTTTAAAATGCCGAGACTCTCGACGGAGACTGTCGGCGGGCGTGGTAGCTGCTCTTTGAAGAAAAATGGGGTCAAAGACATTTAGGGATATCTTTTGCTCATCTGCTGTAGCATTGGGGGTGGAGTGGGGAAGGATTCCTGCTGCTTTGCCAGATACCTAAAAGGACCATTACAGGTAGGTCTGGACAAGGCAGTAGGTCTTTAGACCCCCAAAATTTAGTGTTAGTTTATGGGTATTTATGTTTACATCTTTAAGAAATATGGGTCCATACCTATCTGTTGATTATCATTAGTTTTGAGATATAAATAGATAGCTATAAAGATATATAGTTTAATAATGGGAATTTCATCTGTCTTTATCCTCTTCAAATTTTATATATTATATAAAATTTCCTTCCTGATTTACCCTTGTCTCCTAGGTAACTCAGAACCCATTAAAATAAAGTAAAATGAATTCCAAAAATTAATTTTTTTTCTATATGTATTTGGAGCTATCTAATATCTTCCCTTTTCTCAGCTCTCTACCAGCTTCTCCACTTTGGAATATAAGAAACATATAACCTGTCTCTAAATATAGTCTAGGGAACAGGAGGTATAGTTGTGGATTTGAATTCAAATCTTGTATTTCCGCCCAATAACTTGTAAGGTTTGAAAAACAGTTCAGGAGACAGTTGGATCAAGGGGAGTTGGGGTGAGTAGATACATAATTACTAACATCTTTGTCAAGAATTCTTTGAGTTCTTTCAGACTAGTACCACGTTGGCACCTAAGGATGCTGTTTAAATGCGTCATTTTGTGGCCATGTATCTAACTCCGTGTGTGTATATGGGCTTGTGAATCTCAATATTGATATATTTAAACTAAAGCTCTTGCTTTCTATGCAGGTATTGACATATAGGGCTTAATGTGTTCCTTACTCCAGGAAGTGTTTCATATGCATCTGCTCATGTAATTTGTTCATTTTTATGCTCAAGGTATAAAATTTTAAAGTAACTTTATTAGTTTTTAATATTAAATGTAACACATGCCCATTTAAAACAATTAAGCATAAGGAAGTATATGAAATACAAAGTGAAGTCTTATAGCTCCTCATCCAAATTCCACCCTTCAAGGAAAATAATTGGGAGCAGTTTGGTGTATGTACCCTCCCAGAGCTTTTTCTATGCCAAGGCAAAGTTTTAACTTGGACAGTTGTTTGTCATTTCTAGTAAGAACTCAGTTTCTCAAATAGAACAAGTCTATGTAATAAAGTTCCTGGACTTGTCCAAAAGGTACAAAAAACTGAAATAAAGGACAACCAAATTCTAAACTTACGAAAAATAAGTACAAATGAAATATTTCTCCTGCTTTATTTATACAAGGAGAATTGTTACATTGTAATTTACTGTTGTATTCATCACCTGTAGTTTGTGGAATAAAAATAATTGTCAGCGAGCTCAGTTGGAAAAGCTGCTAGTTGTATACCACTGGAGTTTGTAATTTGCTTATTTGAAAGAATACAATATTCATTTTATTTGTTTGACTTTAAAATATAGGTTTATTTTATATTATATTATATTATATTATAAATTTATATTATTTTATATTTATTTTGAAAAATATCTATATACTTCACTTGTCAGATGTGTTTCCTAAGGAGCCAATGACAATCATAGTTTCCTTATTGTTTTTTGGCTCATGGTGAATACAGGAATGTAGCAACAAATGTAAAATGCCTAATAAAGGCAGATTCTTTCTCCAGGTGTAATAATGAATTTCTGTTTCTCTGGAATTAAAATAGTCACAGAAGGTGGGAAATGTGGCCTTCAAAAAGGGATTTTGTAAAATAATTTAATGTGGTACTTTTTAAAAACATTTTTTTAATGCATTTCAAATTATTCTTGGTTTGTTTAAAAAAAAAAAAAAAAAAACGCTCCCAAAACCAAAAGGCTGAAGTAAAAAGGTCACAGTTCCAGGGTCTCAACACTCTTTCTTCAGTGTTTGAAGGAGTTGCATCAGTTAAGAGATTTGAATATAGGTGAGATTGAAAGAGGAAATGTTTGGGACTAAAGGAATTTCAGACTTGTAAAGGGCTAGCCACGCCCTCACTGACGTCATCTCCCTGGCATGTGTTATAATTTAACTCCTCGTGGGATCAACAACCATTTCTTTGGAAAAAAAGAATGGGGACTGCGTTTAAATTGAGATACTTTGCTTTCTCCAAATTATATTGCTTAAATCCTGTTTCTTCTTGCCGTTAACATAATGAATACCAATGGGGAGTGGGAAGCAAGGAGGAGAGCAGGACCGACTCGTGCCTATTGCCAAAGCCTCATTTTTTGAGAAGCTGGAGTTACCCGAAATTTTCAAAAGTGTTTACTCGGTGGAGAAAAGAATGTGGGAAGCATTACTATAATTTTAACAGGAAGAAATAAGTTTCTGTGTATGTGAATATGTGTTCACTACATTTCCATCTAGTTTCCATCAAATTAAATTTGATAGAATGGAGAATTAAGAACATTTAGAACTAACAACTCTTAACTGGTGGCAGCTGTTAGTTTTGTTACCAGTAATAAAGTTAACTCAGTGGGTAACAATTGAGCTGTAATCTCTTTCCAGTGATCCCTCCTTTCCCTGTTTAGCACCACTACCCTAATTTATGCCCTCATTATCGATTACCTTTACAGTACTACATTCAGCTTCCCCCATGATTGTCTTTGCCTCCTGTTTCTACATCCCCTACTACTTGCCCCCGAGTAATTTTGTATTTGCTGCCAGAACTGTCTTCCAGTAATCCAGCAGTCTAGCAGTAAGCATTTCCTGTATTTAAACCTTTAACAGCTTCATATTACCTACTAAAAAAATTCCAAATCCCTAACCCAATATCCATGATCTATCCATTCTTTCCACATACTACCTACCTTACTCCCTTATGATTCCATTATATTAATTCTTCTCTAGCCTAGTTGTATTATTTGCAGTTTCCTGGATATACCCTTTCATTATTTGTTGACATTTTTTTATTCCATAGGAATATGTGCAGTAAAACAGAAAAATACAGACAAAACCCAGCACAAGGGAAAATATAGATTAGAATAGAGATTGTTAGGTATTAAAATGCATATGTGCAAACCATAGAGTTATGTACTAGAAGATAAGGACTGAAGAATAGTCATTGATTTTGGCAGTAGAGAGGTTGTTGGTGACTTTGACATGCAAACTCAGAGGAGTGGAGAGCAAAAGTATGCGTGGAGTGAGTTGAAGAGTGAAAGGGAGAATAAAAAATGAGCGAATAGAAGGTTAGGAAGTATAGATAGTGGGTACAAACTGATCATTTAAGAACTTTGATTAAGGTGGGGAGCAGAATCCAATTTTAAAATGGGCAAAATATCTGAATAGTTATATCTCCAAAGAAGAGATACAGTATGATTTTTCTGTAAACCTACAACTTCTCTAATTAAAAATCTATATATTAGTGGTTCAGTGGTAGAATGCTCACCTTCAATGCCAGAGACCGAGGTTCGATTCCTGGACCATGCACCTCCCCCCAAAATAAAATAAAATAAAAATAAAATATATATATATTAAAAATGTTTGTTGAAGAAAAAATGAAAGATATACAAAAGATTTTGAACAGATGATCAACATCATTAGTCACTGTGGTAGTTAGATTCAGGTGTCAACTTGGCCAGGTGAAGGTGCCTAGTTCTATGCTGTGGACCTGAGCCAATGGCAGGTGAACCTCACCTGTTGCTGATAACATCTGCAGTTGGCTAGGAGGCGTGCCTGCTGCAATGAATGATGTTTGATTTAATTGGTTGGTGCCTAAATGAGAGAGCTCAACATAGCACAGCCCAAGCAGCTCAGCATACCTCATCTCAGCACTCCGTAGCTCATTCCAGGCCTTTGGAGAAGCAGAAAGGAATCACCCTGGAGAAAGTTGTTGGGACCCAGAGGCCTGGAGAGAAGACCAGTAGAGATCACCCTGTGCCTTCCTGCGTAAGAAAGAACTTCAGTAGAAAGTTAGCTGCCTTTCCTCTGAAGAACTAACGAAATAAATCCCCTTTTATTAAAAGCTAATCTGTCTCTGGTGTGTTGCATTCCAGCAGCTAGCAAACTAGAGCAGTCACCAAGGAAATAAAATCAGAACCACAATGGGATACCACTTCATACCCACGAGGGTGGCTACAATCAAAAAGGCAGATAATAATGTGGAGTAATTGGAAGTCTCATGTACTGCCGGTGTAATGTAAAATGAAATAGCTGCTTTTGAAAACAGTTTGGCAGTCCTCCGAAGGTTAAATCCAGAGTTACCGTATGACTCAACAGTTCACTGTTAGGACTATACTCAAGGAAAATGAAAACATATATCTGTACAAAAACTTGTGCATGCTTGTGCATGAATGTTCATAGTGGCATCATCCATAATAGGCAAAAGTTAAACGACCCAAATGTCTATCAGCAAATAAATTGTGATATACCCATGCAATGAAATGTCTTTAGGTGATAAAAAAGAATGACGTACTGTGACTACAAAATGGATGAACCTTGAAAACATTATTCTCAAGGAAGAAGTGAGTCACAAAAGACCATATATTGTATGATTCCATTTATATGAAATGTACAGAATAGGCAAATCTATAGAGACAGAAAGTAGATTCCTGTTTGCCTAGGGCTGAGATGACTGATGATGAAAATTTTGGAAAATTTATTATGGGGATGACTGCACAACTCTGAATGTTCTACAAAAACACTGAATTTATACTTTAAGGGAGTGAATTGCCTGGCATGTGAATTATCTCAATAATTTGTTATTTAAAGAAATATGGGCAGCAGAGAAATGAGATAAAATCTGGAAGAGGATGAGGGTGGTGTCAAGTGAGAATTTTCTCAAAGATGGATGATACAGGAGTCAGAGTAAAGAGAAGCATGACCAATTAAGTGCGCTTACTCTCAAAAAAAGAAAAAATTAGGGGCAAGAGAGAAATGAGACGAAGTGTCAGTGGCTGAGAGATTTCAAACAGAGTCGAGAGCTTATCCTGGAAGTTATTCTTATGCGTTATATAGATATCCCCTTTTTAGTTTATGATATATTAGAGAGGCTAGAGGATAGTACCTGAAACTGTGGAGCTGTGTCCCAGTAGCCATGTTTCTTGAAGATGATTGTATAGTGATAAAGCTTTTGCAGTGTGACTGCGAGAATGTGAAAACCTTGTGTCTGATGTTCCTTTTATCTAAGGTATGGACAGGTGAGTAAAAAATATGGATAAGAAATAAATAATAGGAGGAACAAAGGTTAAAATAAATTGAGTATATTGAAATACTAGTGGTCAATGAGAGGAAGGGGTGAGGGGTTTGGCATGTATGAGGGTATTTTTTTCCCTTTTTATTTCTGTTGCTGGAGAGATGCAAATGTTCAAAAATGTTAATGGTGATGAGTAGACAACCATGTAATGATATTGTGAGTCATTCATTGTAACCATGTCAAGAATGTTTGTATGTCAAGAATGTATGTTTGTTGTTTACAATAAAAACATTTTTTTAAATAATAAAAATAAAATTCAAAAAAATTAGATACATATATATACACGCACATTCATTTTCATATTCCTCCCATTTTCTGATCTGTTTCATTTTTGCTTCATGTATTCAGTTTCTGATCCTTTTTGTTGTTGCTTCCTTCTAGAATGTCCTTCCTGTTCACTCCACCCACATTCATTAAATAGCGTTCTAGGCTCCGGGGCTAGGACATGGTTATGACCTTTGAGGCGCTCTCAGTCTAAACATTGTCTATCAAAATCCTATCCATCCCTTCAAGTTCAGAGGAAATGTTACCACTGCTATAAAGCTTCCTTTAATCCTTTCACTTCCTAGCCCCAAAAGGGACGTTTTTCTTGAATGCCGATAACATTTTGCATGTCATATATGGTGTGTATATGATTTTACATGCATTGGAGTCATTTAAGTGATTGACTTATTTTCATGGCTGGAGTGTAAACTCTGTAAGAGTAAAGGCAGTGTTATTTAGTGTTATTTTTCAAAAACACCCAGTACAGCATCTTACGCCTATATAGCAGATACTAAAAAAAAATCCTGTTTTCTTTAATTTAAAAATGTGTGATTAAGCTAACATTAGGCCCTAAATCAAGGTTAAGCAAAGGAAAGCAGCATTGTGTTGTATACAATTAAGTGAAATGTGGCTTTTGTCACTTATTAGCTGGGTGACTGAGTGGCAAGTTTCTTAGGCTTTTCTGACCTTGAGTTCTCCATCTTAATGTAGTGATTAAGTTTGTTGGATTATTTTGTGGATCGTAATATTTATAATTATATATCCACATAAAAACATGCTGTAATTTCTCTTAACAACAAAAGAAACCTGTATATTGATGCCTACTTTTTCCTCTTGCTGAAGTATCATTTTTCTTCTTCCTTTTATAGTAAAATACCTCCAAAGAGTTGTTTGTTCAAGGGTACTATATACTTTCTCCAATTTCTTTCCTCTCATTCTCTTCTTTTTTGTTTGTCTTTAATACATTATCTAATAATACAATTGATTTCATGTAGTTATAAAGCATAATAATAAAGGAGCATCTCTGAGTATATCGTCCAACTCAAGAACTAGAATCATTATAACTTGCATCCTATCCCTTATTTCCCCACACAGGTAACCACTCTCCTGAATTTTATGTTTGTTATCACTGTATTGCTTTCTAAAAAATTTTAAAATCATAAATATGTTTTAAAAAGATACTGTGTACTTGCTTTTGTTGTAAGTGCTCGCTTGTGTGTGCTCTTTATGTATATGATCTCATTTATTCCTTACAACAACTTAATTGTTATTATCCCCATTTTACAGATGAGGGAAATGAAGTACAGAGTTTAATAACTTGCTCAAGGTCCCCACTCGTGAATGACCCAGCTGGGATTTGAACCCAGATAGTCTGGCTCCCGTTCTGTATTCTTACCCACTATCGTGTTGCCTTATTGTAGTAAATAGTCTTCTGGGACAGGTTGTTTTTTTTCTTTCATTCAATATTACACTTTCACAATTCATTCATGTTACGCGTAGCTGTGGTTCATTTTTCAATGCTGTATAATGTTTGATTTGGGGAATATACCATAATTTACTTATCTGTTTTCTAACAATAGACTTATGGATTCTTTCCAGTTACTTTGTTTTTGCTATTCCTAGATTTGCTGTTCTAAACATTGTCATAAATGTGGTTCACTTGTGCAAGAGGTCGTTGGGGAACATTCTAGGGAGAGTAGGATTACTGAGTCATAAGATATATGAATGTATAGCTTTAAGAGGTGTATAGTGTCTAAGGATAAGAATAGTTTAAAAACCAATGATTGTTTTTAACACAATCTTAAATAAGTAAAAGGTTTACAGCATTTTTTTCTGTTGCTGTTGTTTTTAAAATTTGCTACGCTGTGTTCTGAAATATTATAAAAAAATTAATACCAAAAACATTTAATGTCTAACATCCCTTAAAATTCACATGGTTCTTTTATTTCAGATATCATTGTAAATAAAAGTAACCATGGATAAATTTGAGAATAAACTTTTCATTGTTGCAAAACTATGATTATGAATTTGTAAACTTACCCTTGATCTAATGTACACTTTAAAATATAGTCATTAAATTCTCTAATCTAAAAAAAAGAGATAATGCTAAATTCCTTTACACAGTGTTGCACCACATTTGATCCTTTCAATAATGTATAAAATTTACTTAGATTCACATCCTCTCTCATTGTTGGTAATGTCAGACTTCTCTCATTCTCTCTTAAACCCAGTCTCATTAGATTTTTATTCCCACCGCTCCACCAAAACTACTCTCATCAAGGTCTGCAGTGACCTTCCTGTTATTAAATGGTCAGTTCGTAGCCCATATCAGATCCTTCTATTCTTGAAAGACTTTTCACTTCCAGAACATGCTGTCCTGGTTTCCTTCTACCGATGGCTCTCTTAAGATTCATTTCCTGGTTCCTCCTCATTTTCCTGGTCTTGAGCCTCTTTTCTGTCTATACTTGTCTCTACATAATTTTATTCAGTCCCATGGCTTTAAATATCACCTATATGATGGCAACACTCAAATTGTATTTCCAATTTGGACTGAGTCTGGAGTGAGTCTGCATTCCAAACTCATATATATAACATCACACTTGACATTCCATATAGATGTTTATTAGACATTTCAAACTTAACAGAGCTTTTGCTCTCTGCCTTCCCCCTTCCCTACAACTGTCCTTTTCACTGTATCTCCATCTCAGTAAATGGCAATTTCATTCTTCCAGGCACTCAAGCCAAAAACCTTGATGTTATCCTCTATTCTTCTCTTTCTCTCATAGCCCATCTCTAGTGACATAATAATAAAACCTACCTCTTTGGACAATTAGTAATGCTTGGCACATAGTAAATTATCATTAAGGTTACCAATTATAAGTAAAAATACCCATGGAAAACAGAATTCCATCCTCTCTATTCCTATCTGCATATAAACAAGATTATAATTTCTCTCATCTTAAAAAAAAAAAAAGACCTTGCTTTGATCTCATATCTCCTTCCAGTTACTGCCTATTTTCTCTGATTCCTTTCAGAATCAGACTTCTTGGGAAAGTAGTCCATATACCCTTCTTCCTTACCTCCACTCTCTTTTTCTTAGCACTCTATTTAATTTTGTAATTTAATGCTTATTGTTATCAAGTAAGACATACCCGATTTAAAAAGTCAAATCATTTGAGAAGGCTTATAGCAAAAGGAGTCCTCTGACCTCACTGCTTTTTATTTTTATTAGAGAGGTTGTAAATTTACTGAAAAAAAAATCATATAAAATGTAGAGTTCCCATATACCACCACTGTTCTATTAACACCTTGTATTAGTGTGGTACATTTGCTACAATTTATGAAAGAATTATTAACTGTAGTCCATCATTTACAGTTGGGTTCACTGTGTTGATTAGTCCTATGTTTGTTTGATATTTTTATTCTGGTAACACATATGCAATCTGAAATTTCCTTTTTTTTTTTTATGGAGTAGTATAATGCTTTATTTTTATTTTTTATAATTTTTTATTAATTAAAAAATTACAAGAAAGAAACGCAAACATCCTTAATATATACTCATTCCATTCTACATATATAATCAGTAATTCACAATATCATCACATAGTCGCATATTCATCATCATGATCATCTTAGAACATTTACATCAATTCAGAAAAGGAAATAAAAAGACAACAGAAAAATAAAACAAAAACAGAAAAAGAAAAATTTACATACCATACCCCTTACCCCTTCCTTTCACTGATCACTAGCATGAAATTTCCTTTTTTAACTACATTCAAATATGTCATTCAGTGCTGTTAATTACATTCGCAATGTTGTGCTGCCATTGCCAGAGTCCTTTACCACACCCTTCTTAATTCCCACTGCCAGAAGCAACCACTTTCAATTCTTTTATATATTTTTAAAATATATCTTTGTAGTATTTATCTGTATATTTTTAGCTAACATGATTATATTATTTCTTAAATTTTCAATTTTAGTGTATATCAGCTTTCTGCCTTGAACACCCTTGTCCCCTCATCTCCCAACTTCCCTTTTCCTCCCACCCGCCCAGAGTAAATTGAGTTACAATTTATAGTTGTATCAACATTCAGTATTTATATTATTGACTTTGTAAATATTATTCCCAGCTAAGATGTGTAATATTCTCTCATTGTAATTTCTTTCTTTTTAATTTTTTGTCTGCTGTTAATAATTACCTTATTTTCATAGTTTTGCTTTATTTAACAAAATTGATACATGGTGGGTACTGTTTAAGGCTCTTTACAAATTTAACTCGCGTAAACATCATCATGAACTGATGAAGTGAGTGCATTTATCACCCCATTTTACGGGGATGGTAAGGCACCAGTAGTTAAATGACTTGCTAAGGGTCACAAATACAGTAAGTAGTACAATCAGTGACCTAACTCAGTGACCTGACTCAGAGTTGTACTCAGGATCGCCAAGCTATGCTGCCCTTCTGTGTAGTTGACCCTTCTGCATTGTTGCAGGGGTAGGGGTAGGGGGTGGGAAGGTTAGAGGCGGGGTGCCCCAGCCATCTGGAAAGTCCCTGTTTTGGCCCTCCTAGAGTTAGCCTTGAGGGAAGAGAAGCCGCTTGTAGATAGCTGGGACCAGGAGTGAAACAATTAAATTGAAACACCCTGGGGCAAAAGACTACCTGCATTGTGTTAACCAGGAGTGGGGTGGGAGGTTTTGTTCTAAAGGCATTCACTCCTGAGGACTTAAAGGGGCATTGCTGTGTCCTCTAGGGAGCTCTGGCCCAGGAGAAGCAGGCTTCCAAGCTGTGACTAAAAGCCTGCTTGTAAGACTGAGAACTCTGCACTTCCCGTTTTCCTCAGGCTGCTCTGATTGACAGGAGGGCTGAAGCTCTAGGAGACCACTGGCCAAAGCAGGGCCAGTTTGCAAAGATAGTGAAAGGTGCTTTTAGCTTTGGGTAAAATATGCACTTTATGTGTTTATGAGTTACTAAATTTTTTAAGGGATTCTATTTTCTAGCCTTTGTTGCCTACTTGCTTTTGCATTCTTTTCACAAACTTTAACTTTTAAAAAAATTTATTTATTTTTTAAACATAACAACATACAACCATGAACATTCTTGCCGTATGATCATTCCATTCTTGATATATAATCAGTAACTTACAATATCATCACGTAGTTGTATATTCATCATCATGATAATTTCTCAGAACATTTGCATCAATTCAGAAAAAGAAATAAAAAGAAAAAAGAAAAAATTCATACATACCATACCCCTTACCCCTCCCTTTCATTGATCACTAGCATTTCAATCTACTAAATTTATTTTAACATTTGTTCCTCCTATTATTTATTTATTTTTAATCCATATGCTTTACTCATCTGTCCATAAGGTAGATACAAGGAGCATCAGACACAAGGTTTTCACAATCACACAGTCACATTGTGAAAACTATATCATTATACAATCATCTTTAAGAAACATGGCTACTGGAACACAGCTCTACATTTTCAGGCAGCTCCCTCCAACCTCTCCATTATACCTTAACTAAAAAGGTGGTATCTATATAATACATAAGAATAACCTCCAGGACAACCTCTCTACTCTGAAATCTCTCAGCCATTGACACTTTATTTTGTCTCAATTTCTCTCTTCCCCTTTTTGGTTGAGAAAGTTTTCTCAGTCCCTTGATACTGAGTCCCAGCTCATTATTCTAGGATTTCTGTCCCATGTTGCCAGGAAGATTTACACCCCTGGGAGTCTCCACAGAGAGGGAGAGGGCAGTGAACAAACTTTAATTATTACTTATTTTAAATTTAAAAAAGAAATTGTGTATACTTATGGTATTAGAAGTTAAAATATGTTGATATTACACAATACTATGCATATATTTTATGCATTTCTGAGTTTCTGAACTTTTTCTATGCCATTTGTTGGCTTTCGTGTGTTGTCTGCAGCTTCTGCAAAACTCCCCCAAACTTCCCATTTAATTTCTTATGCCAACCCACGTGATATATTGAAACCGCGATGGGGGAAGTCGTGATGTGGAAGGGATAACTATACTTCTTATTCTCTTCAAACTTTCTGACAGTGTAAATCTCCCAGCACCTTTAAATCAATCAGGAAATCTATTATTTTAATTTTTTTAAATTGGAGACCTCTATCTTGAGGTCTCTGAGTTTCTGCCCTAATTTGAACAGATTGTTCCCTAAATCTACTGCACAGCTGTTGTTTATAATCTCCCTTCATCCTCATCCTGGGGACTTTCTTTGCCTCTTATCTAGAATGGATCCACTGTTTCCTGGATTTCAGTTCATCCTCTTTGTTGCTTTACTCCTTTATTATGGTGGAGCATGCCCTTTAGTAGCTTCCTGAGACAGAGTACAAACGGCAATGACTTTTTTAACTCAGAATATGTTTGCTCTACCTTAACACTTTTTTATTTTTTGTTTTTACTTGTTAAAAATTTTTTTTAATAAAACCAGTCAACATACAATATGAAAATTCTTTTTTATCACATAGTTGTATATTCATCATCATAATCATTTCTCAGAACATTTGCATCAATTCAGAAAAAGAAATAAAAAAGAAACCAGAAAAAAATTTATACGTACCATACCCCTTACCCCCCCTTTCATTGATCACTAGCATTTCAATCTACTTAATTTATTTTAACATTTCTCGCCCCTATTATTTATTTATTTTTAATCCATATGTTTTACTCATCTGTCCATAAGGTAGATTTTAAAAAAAGGAAGCATCAGACACAAGGTTGTCACAATCACACACATTGCAAAAACTCTATCATTATCATCTTCAAGAAACATGGCTACTGGAACACAGCTCTACATTTTCAGGCAGTTCCCTCCAGCCTCTCTTTTATGCCTTAACTGAAAAGGTGCTTAACTGAAAAGGTGATATCTATTTAATATGTAAGAATAACCTCCAGGATAACCTCTCACTCTGTTTGGAATTTCTCAGCCATTGACACTTTACTTTGTCTCATTTCTCTCTTCCCCCTTTTGGTGGAGAAGGTTTTCTCAATCCCTTGATGCTGAGTCTCAGCTCATTCTAGGATTTCTGTCCCACATTGCCAGGAAGATCCACAGCCCTGTGATCTACCTTAACACTTAATTGACAATTTAACTGAATATGTAATTATTGGTTGGCTATCATTTTCTCTCAGAATTTTTAAGGTGTAACTCCATTGTCCTCTAATTTCCAGTTTTGCTGTTGGCCGACTGATGCCATTTTAAAAAACTTTTTTTTGTTATGAAATATAACATATATACAAAAAAGCAATAAATTTCAAAGTACACTGTAACAAGTAGTTGTAGAACAGATTTCAGAGTTTGGTATGGGTTACTATTCTACAATTTAAGTTTTTTCCTTCTAGTTGCTCTGAGACCCTGGAGACTAAAAGAAATATGACTGATGCCATTTTGATTCCTGATCCTTTGTTAGAGACCTGGCTTTTCCCTCTCCTCTGCAAGGGTTTTAGGATCTTATCTTTATCCCAGTGTTGAAAACTTTCAATGATTGATGTTTCTTGGTGTGGGTCTTTTTTATTAATTCATTTGGAGTTGGATGCTCATTTCCACCTGGAAATTCATATCCTTCGCTTGTCATGGGATTTTTGTTGTTATAATTTGCTCCCTTCATTTTCTCCATTTTCTTTTCTTTTTTAAAAAGTATTTTTATTCAGATAATCTTCACATACCATACAGTCCATCCAAAGTCAATGACTCACAATATCATCACATAGTTGGGTATTCATTGCCGTGATTGTTCTTAGAACATTTGCATCACTCCAGAAAAAGAAATAAAAAGAAAAATGAAAAA
This sequence comes from Tamandua tetradactyla, assembly GCF_023851605.1. Taxonomy (NCBI): domain Eukaryota; kingdom Metazoa; phylum Chordata; class Mammalia; order Pilosa; family Myrmecophagidae; genus Tamandua; species Tamandua tetradactyla. Next base: position 123,601,278 of record NC_135333.1, read on the forward strand.
CCCCATACATCCCCATATCCCTAACATCTTCTGTTTTCATTTTGAAGTCTTGTTTGTATATAGGACCTCCCAGATAATTTCTTTTATTTTCTCTCCTGTTTTCCAGTTTTTAAAATCTTTTATCTTTACTTTCTGAAAGATTTCCTCTACTTTATCTTTAGTTTATCATCTAGTTTTTCTACTGATGTATATATATATATCTCAATATATTTTTTGGTAGTGCAGGGTTTTATTGATTTTTTTTTTTCTCTTTTTTTTTGTATGGGCAGGCACCAGAATCGAACCTGGGTCTCTGGCATGGCAGGCGAGAACTCTGCCTGCTGAGTCACCATGGCCCGCCCTCTATTGATATTTTAAATTGATAGCTGCTATCATATTTTTAATTACCAGGAGTTTTTTTTTCTGTCCCTGTACATTCCTCTTTAAAGTTGTTTTCTCCTGCATTGTCTCTTTTTTCTTTTGAGATTTTTTTTCTATTTTCTGTTTGTTTTGCTCTCTGACTACATGTTAGAGGTTTTTCACAAATGTCTCATGATTTTTGGTAGTTGATTTATGTTTAAGTGGAAGACATTAAATGAATGCCCTGTTGGCCTGGGCAGACCTTACAAAGTGGTGGGTTTCACTGTGGGGTGACCAGGTTGTTGGCATAAGGAGACCCCTAAATGCCATTATTTATATGGCTTTTCCATTGCACAGGTCAGTTTCCCTAGCGAGAAATTCTCTAATCTCCTAGGAGAAACCAGGCAGGGGAAATGGCTAGAAATGTTACCACTTCAATAAGTATTCTTTTACTTAATCCCTAAATTTTCAGTTTAGTACTCATTCTTACTAGAGCTATGCTGGGTGGCTATGAATTCAGAGTCCCTTTCGTGCAACCATCCCAAAGAATAAATTCACTTTCTTCTGAAGAGGAGGTGGAGGTGAGGTAGTGATAACCTGGCTATGTAGCTAACGCCTGCCTTTTTAGATACCTGGTCACTCCAATTTCTGAGCTTTTTAGGAATTTTAGAGAAGAATCAGCTTTCTCCTGGTTTTCTATTGTGTTTTAGCTTTCTTTGTTCTTCTCATGCATATAGTTTATCTATCTGATGTCCAGTTTCTAAAATGTTTTTGGCCTCTACTACTTATTCTTTTTGTCCTTGGAAGTTTATGCCTTTTTGTATACCTTTATAATCATTTTAGTGCAATTTGAGAGACTGTAGATATAATTATATATATTCAATTCAAAATCTACTCACTTGTCAACTCCCACCAATCTGGACTCTGCCCCCACTATTCCACTAAAACAGGTCATCATAATCATTAGGCCAAATTCAACTGCCTTTTACAAATTTTCATCTTACTCACCCTCTTAGTAGTATTTGCTAGAATTGACTGTTCCTGATTTCTTTTTTTATTAATTAACGGAAAAAAAAGAAATTAACCCAACATTTAGAAATCATACCATTCTACATATGCAATCAGTAATTCTTAACATCATCACATAGATGCATGATCATCGTTTCTTAGTACATTTGCATCAGTTTAGAGGAACTAGCAACACAACAGAAAAAGATATAGAATGTTAATATAGAGAAAAGAAATAAAAGTAATAATAATAGTAAAAAAAAAACACAAAAAACCTATAGCTCAGATGCAGCTTCATTCAGTGTTTTAACATGATTACTTTACACTTAGGTATTATTGTGCTGTCCATTTTTGAGTTTTTGTATCTAGTCCTGTTGCACAGTCTGTATCCCTTCAGCTCCAATTACCCATTATCTTACCCTGTTTCTAACTCCTGCTGGACTCTGTTACCAATGACATATTCCAAGTTTATTCTCGAATGTCCGTTCACATCAGTGGGACCATACAGTATTTGTCCTTTAGTTTTTGGCTAGACTCACTCAGCATAATGTTCTCCAGGTCCATCCATGTTATTACATGCTTCAAAAGTTTATTCTGTCTTAAAGCTGCATAATATTCCATCGTATGTATATACCACAGTTTGTTTAGCCACTCGTCTGTTGATGGACATTTTGGCTGTTTCCATCTCTTTGCAATTCTAAATAACGCTGCTATAGACATTGGTGTGCAAATGTCCGTTTGTGTCTTTGCCCTTAAGTCCTTTGAGTAGATATCTAGCAATGGTATTGCTGGTTCGTATGGCAATTCTATATTCAGCTTTTTGAGGAACCGCCAAACTGCCTTCCACAGTGGTTGCACCATTTGACATTCCCACCAACAGTGGATAAGTGTGCCTCTTTCTCCGCATCCTCTCCAGCACTTGTCATTTTCTGTTTTGTTGATAATGGCCATTCTGGTGGGTGTGAGATGATATCTCATTGTGGTTTTGATTTGCATTTCTCTAATGGCCAGGGACATTGAGCATCTCTTCATGTGCCTCTTGGCCATCCGTATTTCCTCTTCTGAGAGGTGTCTGTTCAAGTCTTTTTCCCATTTTGTAATTGGGTTGGCTGTCTTTTTGTTGTTGAGTTGGACAATCTCTTTATAAATTCTGGATACTAGACCTTTATCTGATATGTCATTTCCAAATATCTCCCATTGTGTAGGCTGTCTTTCTACTTTCTTGATGAAGTTCTTTGATGCACAAAAGTGTTTAATTTTGAGGAGCTCCCATTTATTTATTTCCTTCTTCAGTGCTCTTGCTTTAGGTTTAAGGTCCATAAAACCGCCTCCAATTGTAAGTTTCATAAGATATCTCCCTACATTTTCCTCTGTTTTATGGTCTTAGACCTAATGTTTAGATCTTTGATCCATTTTGAGTTAACTTTTGTATAAGGTGTGAGATATGGGTCTTCTTTCATTCTTTTGCATATGGATATCCAGTTCTCTAGGCACCATTTATTGAAGAGACTGTTCTGTCCCAGGTGAGTTGGCTTGACTGCCTTATCAAAGATCAAATGTCCATAGATGAGAGGGTCTATATCTGAGCACTCTATTCGATTCCATTGGTCGATATATCTATCTTTATGCCAATACCATGCTGTTTTGACCACTGTGGCTTCATAATATGCCTTAAAGTCAGGCAGCGCGAGACCTCCAGCTTCGTTTTTTTTTCCTCAAGATGTTTTTAGCAATTCGGGGCACCCTGCCCTTCCAGATAAATTTGCTTATTGGTTTTTCTATTTCTGAAAAATAAGTTGTTGGGATTTTGATTGGTATTGCATTGAATCTGTAGATCAATTTAGGTAGAATTGACATCTTAACTATATTTAGTCTTCCAATCCATGAACACGGTATGCCCTTCCATCTATTTAGGTCTTCTGTGATTTCTTTTAGCAGTTTTTTATAGCTTTCTTTATATAGGTTTTTGTCTCTTTGTTTAAATTTATTCCTAGGTATTTTATTCTTTTAGTTGCAATTGTAAATGGGATTCGGTTCTTGATTTCCCCCTCAGCTTGTTCATTACTAGTGTATAGAAAAGCTACAGATTTTTTTTTTTTGTATTTTATGTTTTTTTAAAACTTTTTTTTTTATTAAAAAAAGAATTAACAAAACAGTTAGAAATCATTCCAATCTACATGTACAATCAGTAATTCTTAATAACATCACATAGTTGCATATTCATCATTTCTTAGTACATTTGCATCGATTTAGAAAAAGAAATAAAAAGACAACAGAATAAGAATTAAAACAATAATAGAAAGAAAAAAAACAAAAGGCTACAGATTTTTGAATATTGATCTTGTAGCCTGCTACTTTGCTGTACTCATTTATTAGCTCTAGTAATTTTGTTGTGGATTTTTCTGGGTTTTCGACGTATAGTATCATATCGTCTGCAAACAGTGATAGTTTTACTTCTTCCTTTCCAATTTTGATGCCTTGTATTTCTTTTTCTTGTCTAATTGCTTTGGCTAGAACTTCCAACACAATGTTGAATAATAGTGGTGATAGTGGACATCCTTGTCTTGTTCCTGATCTTAGGGGGAAAGTTTTCAATTTTTCCCCATTGAGGATGATATTAGCTGTGGGTTTTTCATATATTCCCTCTATCATTTTAAGGAAGTTCCCTTGTATTCCTATCTTTTGAAGTGTTTTCAACAGGAAAGGATGTTGAATCTTGTCAAATGCCTTCTCTGCATCAATTGAGATGATCATGTGATTTTTCAGCTTTCATTTGTTGATATGGTGTATTACATTAATTGGTTTTCTTATGTTGAACCATCCTTGCATACCTGGGATGAATCCTACTTGGTCATGATGTATAATTCTTTTAATGTGTTGTTGGATATGATTTGCTAGAATTTTATTGAGGATTTTTGCATCTATATTCATTAGAGAGATTGGTCTGTAGTTTTCTTTTTTTGTAATATCTTTGCCTGGTTTTGGTATGAGGGTGATGTTGGCTTCATAGAATGAATTAGGTAGTTTTCCCTCCACTTAGATTTTTTTGAAGAGTTTGAGGAGAGTTGGTACTAATTCTTTCTGGAATGTTTGGTAGAATTCACATGTGAAGCCGTCTGGTCCTGGACTTTTCTTTTTAGGGAGCTTTTGAGTGACTAATTCAATTTCTTTACTTGTGATTGGTTTGTTGAGGTCATCTATTTCTTCTTGAGTCAAAGTTGGTTGTTCATGTCTTTCCAGGAACCCGTCCATTTCATCTAAATTGTTGTATTTATTAGCGTAAAGTTGTTCATAGTATCCTGTTATTACCTCCTTTATTTCTGTGAGGTCAGTAGTTATGTCTCCTCTTCCATTTCTGATCTTATTTATTTGCATCCTCTCTCTTCTTCTTTTTGTCAATCTTGCTAAGGGCCCATCAATCTTATTGATTTTCTCATAGAACCAACTTCTGGTCTTATTGATTTTCTCTATTGTTTTCATGTTTTCAATTTCATTTATTTCTGCTCTAATCTTTGTTATTTCTTTCCTTTTGCTTGCTTTGGGATTCGTTTGCTGTTCTTTCTCCAGTTCTTCCAAGTGGACAGTTAATTCCTGCATTTTTGCCTTTTCTTCTTTTCTGATATAGGCATTTAAGGCAATAAATTTCCCTCTTAGCACTGCCTTTGCTGCGTCCCATAAGTTTTGATATGTTGTGTTTTCATTTTCATTCGCCTCGAGGTATTTACTAATTTCTCTTGCAATTTCTCATTTGACCCACTTGTTGTTTAAGAGTGTGTTGTTGAGCCTCCACGTATTTGTGAATTTTCTGGCACTCCGCCTATTATTGATTTCCAACTTCATTCCTTTATGATCCGAGAAAGTGTTGTGTATGATTTCAATCTTTTTAAATTTGTTAAGACTTGCTTTGTGACCCAGCATATGGTCTATCTTTGAGAATGATCCATGAGCACTTGAGAAAAAGGTGTATCTTGCTGTTGTGGGATGTAATGTCCTATAAATGTCTGTTAAGTCTAGCTCATTTATAGTAATATTCAGATTCTCTATTTCTTTATTGATCCTCTGTCTAGATGTTCTGTCCATTGATGAGAGTGGTGAATTGAAGTCTCCAACTATTATGGTATATGTGTCTATTTCCCTTTTCAGTGTTTGCAGTGTATTCCTCACGTATTTTGGGGCATTCTGGTTCGGTGCGTAAATATTTATGATTGTTATGTCTTCTTGTTTAATTGTTCTTTTTATTAGTATATAGTGTCCTTCTTTGTCTCTTTTAACTGTTTTACATTTGAAGTCTAATTTGTTGACTATTGGTATAGCCACTCCTGCTCTTTTCTGGTTGTAATTTGCATGAAATATCTTTTCCCAACCTTTCACTTTCAACCTATGTTTATCTTTGGGTCTAAGATGTGTTTCCTGTAGACAGCATATAGAAGGATCCTGTTTTTTAATCCATTCTGCCAGTATGTCTTTTAATTGGGGAATTCAGTCCATTAACATTTAGTGTTATTACTGTTTGGATAATATTTTCCTCTACCATTTTGCCTTTTGTATTATATATATCATATCTGACTTTCCTTCTTTCTACACTCTTCTCCATACCTCTCTCTTCTGTCTTTTCGTATCTGACTCTAGTGCTCCCTTTAGTATTTCTTGCAGAGCTGGTCTCTTGGTCACAAATTCTCTCAGTGACTTTTTGTCTGAGAATGTTTTAATTTCTCCCTCATTTTTGAAGGACAATTTTGCTGGATATAGGAGTCTTGGTTGGCAGTTTTTCTCTTTTAGTAATTTAAATATATCATCCCACTGTCTTCTAGCTTCCATGGTTTCTGCTGAGAAATCTACACATAGTCTTATTGGGTTTCCCTTGATGTGATGGATTGTTTTTCTCTTGCTGCTTTCAAGATCCTCTCTTTCTCTTTGACCTCTGACATTCTAACTAGTAAGTGTCTTGGAGAATGCCTATTTGGGTCTATTCTCTTTGGGGTGCGCTGCACTTCTTGGATCTGTAATTTTAAGTCTTTCATAAGAGTTGGGAAATTTTCAGTGATAATTTCTTCCATTAGTTTTTCTCCTCCTTTTCCCTTCTCTTCTCCTTCTGGGACACCCACAACACGTATATTCGTGCGGTTCATATTGTCCTTGAGTTCCCTGATCCCCTGTTCAAATTTTTCCATTCTTTTCCGGATATTTTCTGTTTCTTTTTGAAATTCAGATGTTCCATCCTCCAAATCACTAGTTCTATCTTCTTTCTCTTTAAATCTATCATTGTAGGTATCCATTGTTTTTTCCATCTTTTCTACTTTATCCTTCACTACCATAAGCTCTGTGATTTGTTTTTTCAGTTTTTCTATTTCTTCTTTTTGTTCAGCCCATGTCTTCTTCATGTCCTCCCTCAATTTATCAATTTCGTTTTTGAAGAGGTTTTCCATTTCTGTTCGTATATTCAGCATTAGTTGTTTCAGCTCCTGTATCTCATTTGAACTATTGGTTTGTTCCTTTGACTGGGCCATATTTTCAATTTTCTGAGCGTGATCCCTTATCTTCCGCTGGTGTCTGGGCATTTAGTCAGATGTCCCTGGGTGTTGGACCCAACAGGTTGAAAGATTTTTCTGTGAAATCTCTGGGTTCTGTTTTTCTTATCCTGCCCAGTAGGTGGCGCTCGTGGCACACGTTTGTCTGCGGGTTCCACCAGTAAAAGGTGCTGTGGGTCCTTTAACTTTGGAAAACTCTCGCCGTGGGGGAGGTTCGCCAGCCGAAGCGGCTTGGAAGAGTGCCAGCCGGCCCGGGGGTCTGAAGGCGGGGAGGGTCGCCGGCCGCCGCAGCCTTGGAGAGCGTCCAACCGAATTTCCTAGTTGGCCCGGGGCGCCAAGCGTGGCAGGAGGGCGCCAGCTGCCGCAGCCCGGGAGAGTGCACTGTTCCCATCCGGACCGGGGAGTCACATGTTTGGAAGGGACCCACCTGGTCACCGTTCTCCACGGTCTGGGGATTTCCAACCCAACTCTCTCAGTTGGTCCGGGGGGCCATGCGTGGTGGGGGTGCCAGCCACCGCGGCCCGAGGGGACCGCCTGCCCAATTCTGCCAGCTGGCCTGGGAAGGAGGAAGGGAGGGACTCCGGCCGCTTGCCGTCCCGCCCTGGAAAGCCCGCGCCCCTGGGCGATCTCACCGGAGCTGGTTCTCCCAGACAGTCAGCCGTTCCAGGATGGGGTACGCCGTCCCTTTGATCTCCGTCGTGGCTCCGGGAGCTGCTCTGTATCGTCTCCACTCCCCAAGTAGCTGTTCTGGAGGAGGAAAGGTGAGGGTGGCAAGGCTGTTGAGGACGGTGGCGGAGAAGCTGGTGAAGGTGGAAGAGGGCACGGTGGTGGTTGGAGAGCCACCGGAGCAGGAGGAGAAAGGGAAGGATAAGATGGCGGATGGAGCGCCGCTGGAGCAGAAGGGGAAAGGGAAGGGCAAGATGGCGGCGGGAGTGCTCCCGGCGGAGAAGGGGGAAGAGGAGGGTTGGCTGGCTGGCGGCGGGAGTGCCGCCGGTGGAGAAAGAGGGAGAGGAGGGCTGGCTGGCTGGCGGCGGGAGCGCCGCCCGCGGAGAAAGAGCTGTTCCTGATTTCTTGAAGTGCTCTCTTTCTTTGGCCTTGGTAACACCAGCATTTTGGGGTCCTGCCCCTTTCTCATTTAGTCTTTGTCAAATTACCCGATTCAGTCTCTGAGTGTATAGAGTTCTCAGGTCTTCTTGCCTTTTCTCTAAATATATGTTCTTTCTAAATTTCACTAATTACTATGTTAACAGATTTACAGATTATAATTACCAGACTGGACTTCTTTTCTGTGTATCCAACTACCTACCTGATATTTTCTCCTGGAAATCTCACATGTTATTGAAATTTAACACGTTCAGAATGTTTCACTTTCCAGTCTTCAAAGTGGTTTTCCCCCACCTCTTCAGTATCAGTGAATTGATATTGTAGTGTACCCAAGCCAGACACCATCCTTCCTGTATCCAATCATAAGCAATTCCTGTTGATTCTACTTAGAGACTAAATCTCAAATCACTCTGCTTCTCTCCATTTTAACTGGCATCTCTCCTGTTCTAGGTTATCATTGTCTCTTGTTTACAGTAACCTCCAATTGATCCACTTGTTCCAACTCTTGCTTTACTCTGACTTGCTCTTCCATAGAAGCCAGAATAATGTTTTCAAAACATAGATCAGTCCTTATGATGTCTCTTCTACTTCAAAATTATGACTGTCCGTTGAGTTGAGATTGAAAACTGCGCTCACCATAGCCTAGAACATGCAGCCTACCTCTCCATTCTTTCTGCTCTAGCTTCATTGGCCCTCTATTTCTTTCTATTTCAGTCGAAGGCCCTACCTTGTTTCATTTGCCCATGTAGTTCCCTCTTTCTAGAAAGAACTTTTCTTTCATTCTGTGAATGGCTGGTTTCTTCTCATCCTTCAAGTCTCACTTAAACATTGCCTTTCTGACCAGCCAGGTTAAAGTAGGTCACAGCCTTCTTTTTCTCTCTAGCCTATTTATCCCAGTGGGTAATTAGGCAATTATTTTTTGATAATTTGATTAATGTCTCTCTCCCCACTAAACCCTAAATTCCATTAGGGCCAAGATCATATCTGATTCACTCAGCATTTTGTCCTTAATACTCAAAAGTATCAAGTATCAAGTACTCTAAGGTGGGCATTCAGTATTTGTCGAATAAGAATGAATGAATGTAAGCTCCTTTGGTATATTTTTTTAACTTTTTTTATTAATTAAAAAAATTAACAAACAAAACATTAAGATATCATTCCATTCTACATATACAATCAGTAATTCTTAATATCATCACATAGTTGCATATTCATCATTTCTTAGGACATATGCATCGATTTAGAAAAAGAAATAAAAAGACAACAGAAAAAGAAATAAAACAATAACAGAGAAAAAAAAAGATTATACATACCATACCCCTTACCCCTCGCTTTCATTTACCACTAGCATTTCAAACTAAATTTATTTTAACATTTGTTCCCCCTATTATTTATTTTTATTCCATGTATTCTATTCTTCTGTTGATATAGTAGCTAAAAGGAGCATCAGACACAAGGTTTTCACATTCACAGAGTCTCATTGTGAAGGCTATATCATTGTTCAATCATCATCAAGAAACATGGCTACTGGAACACAGCTCTACATTTTCAGGCAGTTCCCTCCAGCTCCTTTGATATTTCAGGCACCCTGCTAAGAGCTTTGTGTGTATTATTTACTTTAATCCTTTCAACAGTCTTATTAGATAGATGCTTTTACTGTTACCATTTTACAGGTGAAGTTAAGCAACATATCCAAAGTCACACAGCTGGCACATGGCCGTGCTAGAATTAAACCTAAATCTGGGTGACTTCTGACCCTGTATTTTATACCTTCTGCTGGTTAATGGAATCTAAACTAAAGAAATATGACCTTGAGAGAAAAAAAAATTAGCAAAGAATGATTCATTGACTACTCAATTGCTGAATGAATGAGTGAATAAATGTGTGATTATATAAAAAGTAAATCTGATTTTGCCCTTGGAGCCTCATTTGTAAAATAAGGACCTTACGTTATGAATGAAAATTATTAATTTTCTTAACCCAGATTGAATGATTATTAAAATCTTTATTTTACAATTGTGAAGATTTGCTAACTTGTAGGGCTAGCAAGTATCCTAACCTTTACCCTACCATCTCAATTACCAAAGATAATACTTGCCAACTCCTTAGAGATTGTTGGGGTTTGAGGTTTTAATTCAAATTACTTCTCTTCCTCCACTCCACTTGAGAAATATGAAAAAAGTATGATGGCTAGAAACCAAAATATCACCTTTAGTCCTAATAAAATAAATATTCAGTGAGGAAGCTTATATCTGGACTAGTGGACCAGCTCTAATATTGAACCCAGAATTAAACAGATTTATCCATCTAGATACAGGCAGTTATCAAAAGAAAACAAAAGAGAAAACTATGGACTTCCCCTTTTGGGGACTAGTACTGAGAAGCAAAGTTAAATGTGTACTCCCTGCAGGCACCTGGATCCCAAAGACAGAGGGAGGGAAGCAGCTGGTTCTTCTGGCTGCTTCTGCCAAAGTCACCAATCAGGAAAGGGTGATTAACTAATGTTTTTCCCTCTACATTGAAAGAAACATCTGGAGTGGGGAATATGTGTTTTCCCCTATGAAAATGATGTTTCTTTTGATTTGGTTTCATAGTCACGTTATCAAACCAATGCTTAAATCTAGTAGATTGTTCATTGATTGAGGCAAAATGATAAACTAAATCTCTTTGCCTTTTTTTTTTTTTTGAGGGGGGGAGCAGGTAGCTGATTTGAATATATCTTAGAAATGGATTTTTTTTAGTAATTGGAGCTACTTGTTGACCATATGGTTAGTGAAGGCCCAGCTGTTCCTTGTGTTTATAAAATAGCAATGGAAAGGATGTGGACTTGGGAGCCAAACAAACCTGGGATAAAATAAGACTATTACTTACTAACTGAATCTAAACTTGGGAATATAAGTTACTCCTCTGAGCTTCAGTTTCCTCATCTATCAAAGCCAAGAAAGAAATGATACCTGTCTCACTATCTGCTTGTAAGGATTGTATTAGATTAACAGAATCCTCCAGTACCAGGGATGTGGTAGGTACCAGTAGAAATGTTAATAATAAAATATTGGGTCAATTGCCACTTTCTTCCATTAACTTTTTTTTTTTTTTTTTAGCTTTTTTTTATTGTATAATATAACATATATACAAAGCAAAGAAAGAAAAAGATCGTTTTCAAAGCACTCTTCACAAGTAGTTATAGGACAGATCCCAGAGTTTTTCCTGGGCTACTAAACCATCATTTCAGATTTTTCCTTCTAGCTGCTCCAGAATATAGGAGGCTAGAAGAAATAAATACTTTTTTATCACCACAATTGATTCTTTTCTTTTTTGTGAGAAATAACATATATACAAAAAAGCAATACATTTCAAAGCACAGCACAACTATTGTAGAATAAATTTCAGAGTTTGGTATGGGTTACAATTCCACAATTTTAGATTTTTACTTCTACCTTCTCTAAGATACTGGAGACTAAAAGAAATATCAGTTTAATTGTTTAGCAGTCATATTTGTTTGTTAAGCCCTACCTTCTCTGTATAACTCCACCATTACCTTTGATCTTTCTATCCCACTCTGTAGGGGTATTTGGGCTATGGCCATTCTAACTTTTTCATGTAGGAAGGGGCTATCAATACTATGGGATGGGGGATGGACTAGCTGATGTTCTCGAGAGGCTGGGCCCTCTGCATTTCAGGACTTATCTGGTACAGGGATCCATCTGGAGGTTATAGATTTCTGGAAAGTTGCCCTAGTGCATGGAGCCTTCGTAGACTCTTATATATTGCCCTAGTGTTCTTTGGGATTGGCTGGAATGATTTTGGTTGGGTTTTGACAAGTTATGATAGGTAGCAATGTCTAGCTGAAGCTTCTTCGAAAGTAGCCTCTCAACTCTATTTGAACTCTCTCAGGCACTGACACTTTATTAGCTACACTTCTTTTCCCCCTTTAGGATGGCATTGCTGATCCCTTGGTGCCAGGGCTAGTCTCATCCCTGGGAGTCATCTCCCACACTGCCAGGGAGACTTTCATCCCTGGATGTCATGTCCCAAATAGGGGGAGGGCAGTGATTTCACTTGCAGAGTTGGGCTTAGAGAGAGTGAGGCCATAATGTAGTGTAATTTTTAAAGTAAACTTTTAATTGAAGGGTGAGGTACCTATTATAATGTTATTTAGTGCCTAAATGAAATAACGTATGCAAAGCTTTTAGTACAGTGATCTCAAATGAGGGCCAATGAGCGTGATCTCTGGGCTCTGAGTTTTTTTTTTTAATTAAAAAAAATGACAGGAAAGAAACACATTCTTAACATATGATCATTCCGTTCTACATATATAATCAGTAATTCACAATATCATCACATAGTTGCATATTCATCATCATGATCATTTCTTAGAACATTTGCATTAATTCAGAAAAAGAAATAAAAAGACAACAGAAAAAAATTCATACATACCATACCCCTTACCCCTCCCTTTCATTGATCACTAGTATTTCAATCTAAATTTATTTTAACATTTGTTTCCCCTATTATTTATTTTTATTCCATATGTTTTTAAAATTTATTTATTAATAAAAAAATTAAGAACAAACAAAAACATTAACATATAATTCTGTTCTACATATATATTTAGTAATTCTCAATATCACCACACAGTTGCATATTCATCATTTCTTAGAACATGTGCATCAATTCAGAAAAAGAAATAAAAAGACAACAGAAAAATAAATAAAATGATAACAGAAAAAAAGAGATTATACATATCATACCCCTTACCCCTCACTTTCATTTATCACTAGCATTTCAAACTAAATTTATTTTAACATTTGTTCCCCCATTACTTATTTTATTCCATATGTTTTACTTGACTGTTGATAAGGTAGATAAAAGGAGCATCAGACACAAGGTTTTCACAATCACACAGTCACACTGTGAAAGCTATATCATTATACAATCATCATCAAGAAGCATGGCTACTGGAACACAGCTCTGCATTTTCAGGCAGTTCCTTCCAGCCTCTCCATTCCCTCTTGACTAACAGGGTGATATCTATTTAATGTGTAAGAATTACCTCCAGGATAACCTCTCGACTCTGTTTGGAATCTCTCAGCCATTGACAATTAATTTTGTCTCATTTAGCTCTTCCCCCTTTTGGTCAAGAAGGTTTTCTCAATCCCTTGATGCTGAGTCTCAGCTCATTCTAGGATTTCTGTCCCACATTGCCAGGTAGGTCCACACCCCTGGGAGTCATGCCCTCTGTAGACAGGGGAAGGGCAGCGAGTTTGCTTGTTGTGTTGGCTGGAGAGAGAGGCCACATCTGAGCAACAAAAGACATTCTCTTGGGGGTGACTCTTGGGCCTAATTTTAAGTAGGCTTGACCTGTCCTTTGTGGGGTTAAGTTTCATATGCACAAACTCTAAGATTGGGGGCTCAGCCTATTGCTTTGGTTGTCCCCACTGCTTGTGAGAATATCAAGAATTCAACTTGGGGAAGTTGAATTTTCCCCCTTTCTCACCATTCCCCGAAGAGGACTTTGCAAATACTTTTTTATTCCTTGTTCAAATCACTCTGGGATTTATTGGGGCATCAGTTTAGACAAACCAACCAAATCTCATGCCCTATTCAAGGTTCCATGCACTTATGGTGTTCAATTAAGCTGTCTACATAAGTTATATTAGGAAATGCACTAGTCAAAATATAAACTTTGTACCAAATAAACATTTTTTGCTTTAGTCTCACACATAAGTTAAAATTTTAAAATGTTAATTACCATCTATTTTCAACACCCTGCAGTAATGACAGGGAACCTGTTGATTTTAAAAGTGATTTTAGACATAGCAATCAATCACAGTCTGTGGACCTTATTTGAATATTGTTTCAAATAAATAAACTGTAAGCAGAGCAACAAAAATTTTTTGAGACAACTAGAATTTTTACTTTGCTAGATATATTATGAAATTAAGGAATTATTAATTTTTTAGGTGTGAAAATGATATGGCTTATGTTTTATGAGTTACTGAAATGTTTTGGGGTGAAATAATATCCGCGACTTGTTTTGAAATAATATGGGAGGTAAGGAAGTGGGTGGAGATACAGATGAAATATGTTTTTTCATAAATAATTGTTGAAGCTAGGTGATACATAGGGATGTAGCGATTTATTATACTCTTCTGTTCACTTGCATGTTTTTCATAATAAAAAGTAAAACAAAACAAAACAAATTTACCCATCCTCTGAACCAGTACTATCTTTTGTTTTTTAATAGGATGTCAGCAACCTTAATACCACAACCAGGCTAGTTAGTATCTTAGTTAGTATCCTGACTGATTGCTACTGTCAGGAGTACACCTAAACAAAGACACAGAAGAAAGGAAAAAATGAAGGAAGTAAAGGTAAAGAGTAAGGGAGAAGAGAGACCAGAGAAAAGAAAAGAAAAGCGAGGAGAGTAGAGGGTTGCTACTAAATCATAAGGCTTTTACTCCCTTCTAATTTTTTCTCCAATTTCACCACCCAAGGGTACCTTGTAAGGTTGATAAGTACCTGAGATTCTGCTCTATACATCCTGTCAAAATTATTTTGTAATAAGGAAAAAGAAAAACATATTTTGTCTTAATATATCTCCCTAAGAGAATAAGAATTCCCTCTTTTTCTGTATTCTTTATAGTTCTACCATATTGTAGCTGTTCTGTAAATAGTGTATTTTTAGATGACTGTAGACACTGAGACCCTGTGGAAAGTCTTCAATCATCTTCCACCTCACTGTCCAGGTACTGGACAGAAGATCCCTCCCTTTTTTGGAGACTTTATCTGTTTGTTTATAATTGGCTTTTTGTTTTCCATTCTCACTTTGGCAACCAGCCTCACCTCAACCTCTTACCTCCAACCTCCAGCCTTTCCCAAACTTAATTTAAGATAATGAGTTTGATAAACTAGGTTAATACTTTCTCAAGGACTAGTTCTCTTCACATCACTTCTTTGTTGAGATTCAAGGTATGATACCAATTAGAAGAGCGTGGGTTCAGAGTTTGGTTAGTATAGATGCAAATATTTTAGTTTTCTATCCTAGTTTTAAAAAAATGGCACATCAGACTTTAAAAAAGACTTTTGTTTGTTTTGAAATAAATAATAGATACATGTACTTAGGACAAAATAGAAAAGATTCAAATAGGTATAAGTAAAAAAAAAAAGAAAGAAAAATCTTTTCACCCCTGTTCTCCATGTAACTAGTTCCTCTTTCTCATGGCTCCACTTAACTGTTTCTTGTGTGTTGTTCTAGAGATGTTTTTATATACATTATATCAGACTTCTAAAAATTATGTATTAAAAATTATTACTTGTAAAAAGCAGGCTAGAAAGGGGATTGTACTTTCTGTACCTGCTGTGTTGTAGGGTGGTTGCATATACACGTTATTTTGATCTGGAAGTAGACTGCACACACATACCCTTTATATCGTTGGGTTAGGCAGCTCCCTTGAGGTGAGTAGTGTGGTTGGTGTTTGTTTGGTGAATCAAAAATATTCCTGTAATGACCAAAGGAGCAGAGTCTATAACTAACTTTGAGAGGGTAGGGGCCTTGGGAAGATTATGTCCCTGATCTACCAACATGGGTACTCTTTGAAGAAGCATTGTGAAGGTGACAAAGAGGGTGCAGGTGTTGCCCGACTTTCTGTGGGTTTGTGTGTATTTCTGACCAAAGTGAAATAGGCTGAAATGACAAAAATAGGATAAATGACAAGGTAGGGTACAATAAACTACAGCAGACATATCCTCTATCTTCTCTCTATCTGAAGCAACTATTATGGAAGAAAAGCAAATGTACTTCTCACAGTCAGCAGTTCTTTAAGCCTTGAAGCTCTAATTATGCTGCTATTCTGTTCCACTTTGCATTGCCTTCCCAGGCCGTCTATCCTGAACACAGATGATCCTCCAGCCAGGCTGAATAGCACTTAATGCAGAGTGACACTCAGTGGAGTCCTACCGAAGTTCTCCCTAAGCAGCTGGCTGTCTTTTTCATACTTGAGGTGCTTAACTTTCAAAGATCAAAGCTTCTCCTTCCGTCCTAAGAAGTTAAACTTTTTGCCGAATGTTATATGTTTCCTAATACGTGTGAGGTATTGCCACACCGACAGGTACCCACAAAACATGGCATGGTTGGTTATTCCTGGATTTGGCTGCAGATATGAATATGAACATGGGCTGCCTAAAACTCCTGTGCCTAAAACAGCCATGCCCACCAGAGAGTTGCCTGTATTCTGCAGACAAAGGCTCTTGCTCTAGTTAGTTTATGCAAGATTAGTTTTATATAAGAGATTTTCTCTAACTTTTTATTTGATTCAAAGTTCAGATGTTTTTTATTCCTTAAATATTCTACCCTGACTAGATGTTACCTTTCATCAAGGAATTTAGAGCTGTTCTCTTTCCAGAGAGGAGAGAAACAAAGAAAATATGGTCATATAAGGGGCTGCTTTTGTTGTCAACTCATCTATTGCCCTAGTTTGGATGTTGTCAAGATTCATCAGTTACTTGATTCTGCTTATCAGAATCAGATGATATAATAGAGGAAATGTTAAATGAGTTTGAGCCTCAGTTTTCAAGCTTTAGAATGGGAGTAACACTTTTTAATAAAAGAGGAATAACAATAATTCCCTATTCCACTTCCCAGTGTTGCTGGGAAGATCAAATGAAATCATTATGCAGTAGGACTTAGGACACTAATAAAGTGTTAGACAAATAAATGTAGAATACAATTTTGTATTAAGCTGTGTCTTAAGGATTTTTGCACAGCAAGGAGGTTTTTATCCAACCTTGAAGAAAAGCAGTGTTTCACTGAAAGCTTCTGGCATAATCCTCTTCTACCTGGATATATAGGGTAAAAAGGTTGGTTCATGAATCAGGGTCCCAAAATCTGTTTCCAATGGCACACCCAAACTGAGTAATTTTTTTTTTTTTTTTTTTGGTGCGTGGTTTGGGAAATGAACCCATGTCTCCTGCATGGGAGGCGAACACTCTACTACTGAACCATCTGTGCACCCCAAACTGAGTAATTTGAGAAAAGTTTAATAAAGGGAATATTTACAAAGGGATTTAGGGAAAATGGCAAGAGATAGCAGAGCACCTTAAGGTCATCAACTGCAGAACCTACATTGGCTCTATGTCCAAAGGGGCAAATTACAGGGATTCCTAGAATGTAATATAGTAGCTGTCTGGAGAGAGTTTGGGCTTCAGTAGAGGTATTCAACTAAACCACAGTATTTTGGCAAGGGAAAGAGCTAGGTAAATAAATATTCTGTTCTCATTCCCCTCCTGCCCTTTAATCTCCTTCTGGTATACCTCTGCTTGGTCTAATCCAATTGAAGGCAGAGGGCAAAGGACCCTGTTCATACATTCCATAGGTCAGCTTCCTGGGGCACAAAGCAGCATGGACAAGGATGGCAAGTGGATCTGGAAGGACAAATTGAAGATATCAAGCACAAAAGGATTCCTGGGTAACATGTGGCTAAATTCTTAACTGAGGATTCTATAGTTATTTTGACTTAGGATTTTAAAATGTCAATTTTATTCTTGAGACCCAGTTTGAGTACCACCTGTTATGAACATACGCTTCTTCCTGGAGGCCATGTAGTTGGTCCATCTTACTGTTACCTTGATATTCAAAAGATGAGAGAAACAAATTGCTCTTATAGTGATGAGAGCCATGAAGGAGAAGGGGAGAAGAGCTGAGAGGCTGGATATGGTGTCAGGTTCACTTGTGCTAAGAAGAAATAGCAGGAAGTACTGAGAGTCAGCTCTTAAAACCAGCTTAGAGGGCAGATACATTGGAAGGGTTCTGTGCCCCAGGCTCTGTGTGTTTCAGACATGCCTTTCTTATTTTTTGTTGTGTTGGTGGTGGGGAGGGTAAGGAGGAGGGTCGTCTGCAGGAAGTATCCCTTTCTTGCTTTGAAATGATTTAAAGTCTAGTTGATATTTCCATTTGAGTTCCAATAAAATAAACTTGTGTTCTTTTTACCTGAAAATGAAGTAAGGTATCAATCTAGTATGAATCCTGTGCTAGTTCACACCAACTTTGGTAGCCAAATATCTCATGATGGTTTTGATGATTGGTATGGTCTCTTTTCTTGACTCCATCCCCATTAAATTTTTTTTAACAGTTATATATTGACATATACTTCACAAACCGTGTGTTCTAGTTTGAAAACTGCTGGAATGCGATATACCAGAAATGGAATGGCTTTTTAAAAGGGTAATTTATTAGTTTGCAAGTTTACAGTTCTAAGGCCATGGAAATGTCCAAATTAAGGCAAGGCTATGAAAATGTCCAAATTGAGGCACCAGCAAGAGGTTAACTTCACTCAAGAAAGGCTGATGAAGTTTAGGGTTTCTCTCTCAACTGGAAGGGCACATGGTGACATCTGCTAGCTTTCGCTCCAGGCTTCTTGTTTCATGAAGCTCCCTCAGGGGCATTTTCCTTTTTTATCTCATGGCTCTTCGTTTTTTTCCAAAAAGAAAGGGCTCCAGTAAGCAATCCCACCTTGAATGGGTGGAAACACATCTCCATGGAAACCATCTAATCAGAAGTTACCACCCACAATTGGATGGGTCACATATCCATGGATAATCAAAAAGCTCCCACCCAGCAATATTGAATGAGGACTAAAGGATATGGCTTTTCTGGGGTATACCACAGATCCAAACTGGCACACCATGTAATTCACCCATTTAGAGTCTACGGTTCGGTAACTTTAGCCTATTCACAGAGTTATGTATCCATTATCAAATCAATTTTAAAACATTTTCATTATCCCAAAAAGAAACCCCACCTACTTAGCTGCTACTCCTTTAATCCTCTTATGACCCCTAGCCCCCAGCCCTAGACAACCAATCTTATTTCTGTTTCTACAAATCTACCTATCCTGGGCTTTCATATAAATGGAATCATAAAATATGTGGTCCTTTTTGACTGGCTTCTTTTACTGAGCATAATGTTGTCACATTTCATCCGTGTTATCCCATGTATCAGTATTTCATTCCTTTTTGGCTGAATACTAGTCCACTGTATGAATATAACATACTTTATTTATCTGTTCATTAGTTGGGGGACATTTTGGTTGTTTCTACTTTTTAGCTATTGTGAATAATGCTGTTATGAACATTAATGTACAGGTTTTTATGTGAGCATATGTTTTTTATTGTTTTTTTTGTATGCTATATGGCTGGATCACATTTCCTTCTTTTTCATGTGAAAAGAAGCACCATTATTGCAGCATCATTTGTTGAACATTTTGTTTTTGTTGGTTCCTTTGTTTGTTTGTTTGGGAAGTGCGTGAGCCAGGAATTGAACCCTGGTCTCCCGTATGACATGTGAGAATCCTACCCTCAAACCCTCTTATGTGTGCATATGTTTTTTTGTTTGTTTTATGGTCAACTGATTTATTTATTTTATTTTTTAAATACCAAAAAACACCAAACGCAAACATTCGTAACTTTTGATCTTTCTGTTCTACATGTATAATCTGTAATTCACAATATCATCACATAGTTGCATATTCATCATCATGATCATTTCTTGGAACATTTGCATCTATTCAGAAAAAGAAATAAAAAGAAAACAGAAAAAAATTCATACATACCATTACCCCCCCCCTCACCAGTCACCAGCATTTCACTCTAAATTTATTTTAACATTTGTTCCCCCTATTATTCATCTTTATTCCATATATTTAACTTGTCTATTGATAAGGTAGATAAAAGGAGCATCAGACACAAGTTTTTCACAATCACACAGTGGTCTAGTTTGCTAGCTGCTGGAATGCAACATACCAGAAACAGAATGGCTTTTAAAAAGAGGAGTTTAATGAGTTGTTAGTTTACAGTTATAAGGCTGAGAAAATGTCCCAGTTAAAGTAAGTCTATAGAAATGTCCAATCTAAGGCATCCAGGGAAAGATACCTTGGTTCAAGAAGGCAAATAAAGTTCAAGATTTCTCTCTTAGCTGGAAGGGCACATGGCAAGTACAGACAGAGTTTCTCTCTCATTTGGAAAGGCACATGGTGAACACGGTCAGGGCTTCTCTCTCAGCTGGGAGTGCACATGGCAAACATGGTGTCATCTGCTAGCTTTCTCTCCTGGCTTCAGGTTTCATGAAGCTCCCCAGGAGGCATTTTCCTTCTTCATCTCCAAAGGTCGCTGGCTGGTGGACTCTCTGCTTCGTAGTGCTGCAGCATTCTCTGCTCTCTCTGAAAAATCTCCCTCTCCTCCAAAATGTTTCCTCTTTTATAGGACTCCAATAAACCAATCAAGACCCAACCCATATGGGTGGAGACATGTTGTCACCTAATCCAGTTTAACAATCACTCTTGACTAAATCACATCATACAGGGAGATGATCTGATTACAGTTTCAAACATACAGTATTGAATAGGCATTATTCTACCTTTATGAAATGGGATTTTTTTAAAAAAATGTATTAATTAAAAAATTAAGAAACCAAATAAAACATCACACATACATAATCAGTAATTCACAATGAAATGGGATTTTGATTAAAACATGGCTTTTCTAGGGGGCATACTTCCTTTCAAACCAGCACACACAGTCACATCATCTTCAAGAAATATGGCTACTGGAACACAGCTCCACATTTTCAGGCAGTTCCCTCCAGCCTCTCCACTACATCTCGACTGACAAGGTCATATCTATTTAATGCGTAAGAATAACCTCCAGGATAACCTCTCGGCTCTGTTTTGAATCTCTCAGCCATTGACACTTTATTTGTCTCACTTCACTCTTCCCCCTTTTGGTCGAGAAAGTTTTTTCAATCCCTTGATGCTGAGTCTCAGCTCATTCCAGGATTTCTGTCCCCCGTTGCCAGGAAGTTGCACACCCCTGGGAGTCATGTCCTGCGTAGACAGGTAGAGTGGCGAGTTTGCTTGTTGTGTTGGCTGGAGAGAGAGGCCACATCTGAGCAACAAAAGAGGTTCTCTTGGGGGTGACTCTTAGGCCTAATTTTAAGTAGGCTTGACCTATCCTTTGTGGGGTTAAGTTTCATATGAACAAACTCTAAGATTGGGGGCTCAGCCTATTGCTTTGGTTGTCCCCACTGCTTGTGAGAATATCAAGAATTCAACTTGGGGAAATTGAATTTTTTCCCATTCTCATCATTCCCTGAAGGGGACTTTGCAAATACTTTTTTATTCCTTGTTCAAATCACTCTGGGATTCATTGGGGCATCACTCTGGACGAACCAACAAAATCTCAAGGTTCCATGTACTTATGGTGTTCAATTAAGCTGTCTACATACATTATATTAGGAAAGTGCATATCTTTTTATTTCTCATGGGTACAGATCTAGGAATGGAATTGGTGGATCATATGGTAATTATGTTTAGCCATTTGAGGAATTACCAGACTGTTTGAAGTGGCTGCTCCATTTTACATTCTCAGCAGCAGTGAACCATTTTCTCTAAGTCTATACCAGCAACTTGTGGTTATCTGTCTGTTTTTTTAATGATAGCCAACCTAGAAAGTATGAAGTGGTAGTTCATTGTGATTTTGATTTGCATTTCCCTGATGGCTCCCAAGTACAATTTTGCTATCCTACTTATGATACCTTCAAGGTATGATCCAAATGTCTTCTTCAAAAAATGTTTCTCTCAGGAATAAATTGCACCTTCTTTCATGCTCTTATACCGCTTTGCTTGGAGCCCTATTAGTGCACATTTTTCATTCTGCCTGTTTTCTAGATTGTTAAGTTCTAGATTGTAAATTCCTTGATGAGTGGCTGTGTGTGTTTAAATGTATGATATATAATAGTCTAAGAAAGTGGATGTCCTCTTATTAGGAGATATTACGACTTGGAACCCAGGAGTTAATGTATTTTAGAAATGATGTTCTGATGTATGTCCTAGAGACCACTGACTAACGGAATTTGTCTTGTGAGTCGTTCATATCTAGGCTGCAATAGGAATTTTGATATCCCACCACTGGGTTGGGTATCTATGAGTTTTTTTTTAAGGAGTTTATTAACATGCATGATTAGCAAAACCCCTGTTTTTTTTTTCACTCTTTTAACAAAAACCCATGCTCATTATGTGCAAGGAAGTTGGCTAGGGACCAGATGTGGGAGGAGCTTTTCTCTTGGTCTGATGGTTAGTGAAGTTAAGGGCCCAGGGTAGGTATACCTTTGATGACAATGAATGGATATGGGATTTGCGAATTTTATTAAACCAGGCAAAAAGAGCATTTAAGCAGAGAAGATAATTTTCAGAAATACAAATTTTTTAAAGACAACGTTTTACCTATACTAGATTTTCGTTAAAGATGCTCATCTGACTGAATCATTCTCTTAAAGATCTTATGAAAACTTAGTGCTTGGAAAGTAAGCATTGTACTGGCTCTGCCATTATGACCTCTTGAATTAAGAGAGCAAAGGGAAGGGCACTCTCTTATCTCTTAGTTTCCTGTAACTCAGCAAGAAAGGAAATATGAAGTTCCTGCTACAGGAAGAGGGAAATTTGACTTTTCTTTTTTCTGAGTGAAAGATGGAATTATGTTTTTCTATATCCCCAACCTACCAGGTCCTCCCCCAATTAAATGGTTATTCTGGGGAGGGAAAAATAGTGCTGTATTATTTCCCTTGGTTCCTACTGGTCTGAAATGGTTTTCTGAGGCCATAGGCCCTCTGCTAGTACCTAAGCTAGAAAATGAAGAGCAAGATTTTTCCTTGCTGCACTATGGTATATATCATAAGCTGCCTCAGACTCTAAGTGTTAAAGCTAATTAGCCATGTATTGCTATGTCCTTAAAAAAAAAAAAACAAGTCATTTTCACCTGTGGCTCAAATTCTGTACTGTTAAAGGAGCTGAATTGGCTGAATTTTCTGTACTCTAGTCTCTCAAAGAAGGGATTGATCTCTGCTATAGTGCCCATCAGTTTGCTTTAGTCCTTTGAATGACATGCAATTTTCTTTTGTTTTTTGTTTTTTGTGTGGTGGGGGGTCACATTTCATTCTTTTTTTTTTTTGGTGGGGGTGGGGGTGGGGGTAGTACATGGGCTAGAAATCGAACCCAGGTTGACATGAAGTTTTGATTGGCTCTTGGAAGTAAAAGAAACCTGGTGGATTTTTACTTATAACCTTGGCTTGTAATCATGTAGGTAGAACTCCTAAAGTCATTTGGATTAGTGGTTCTAGTTTGCTAACTGCCAGAATGCGACACACCAGAGACAGATTGGCTTTTAATAAAAGGGGATTTATTTTGTTAGTTCTTCAGAGGAAAGGCAGCTAACTTTCATCTGAGGTTCTTTCTTATGTGGGAAGGCACAGGGTGATCTCTGCTGGCCTTCTCTCCAGGCCTCTGCGTTCCAACAACTCTCCAAAGGACTGAGAGTGCTGAGATGACGTATGCTGAGCTGCTTGGGCTGAGCTGCTTGGGCTGAGCTACGTTGAGGCTCTCATTTAAGTACAAGCCAATCAAATCAAACGTCATTCATTGCAGCAGGCACACCTCCTAGCTGATTGCAGACTTAATGAGCAACAAATGAGGTTCAAGTACCATTGGCTCATGTCCACAGCAACATAACTAGGCACCTTCACCTGGCCAAGTTGGCAACTGACTCTAACTACCACAGTGGCCATTTAGAAAAGGACACAGAACTGTTCTATACCCCTTAGGATTCTAAGATTTAAACTCTTTAAAACGAAGACCCTCACATTTGGCCTAAATCTCAGATTCCTGGGGTAATATTAGTTTTGCCTTTAGAAATAAAGGATGGAAGCATATAATCAAGTAGAGAAGAAACATCCAGTACAAGAGTATAAGTATGAGTCTTCTCATGAGGGAGACTTAATTCTGGAAGTGATTGGGAAATATTAATGAGTTAATAAACAGAGGATTAACACAATCACATATATTTGCAAAAGCCAATGCTAGCTGCATTATCAAGGGAGGTTTGGATGAGTAGGAAACCAGAGGCAGTGAGACTAGTTAGGAGATGTTAGGCATGAAGGGAGTTCAGAAAAAGGTGTAAAAGTTAATTTTGGAATTTGAAGTTATCTGCTTGATGGCTATATGTTGGATGCTTTCAGAATAAATACTAGGTGCTCCATTCATTTGGTAAACATTTGAGTACCTTAAAAGAAAAAAAAAGGGCTAGGTAGGAAAGGTATGAAAATCATGATAACTTGGTGAGGAGCTTTGAAGTTTGATTTATTGAATGCTTTAGAAATGTGGAAACTCCTTAGAAATGTAGGCTTGTAAAAGAGATATTAATGGTTTTAGAAAGTTCTCATACGTCATTAATTCTTTGGGAAGGGAAGAATTTCAGCTGTGATCCTTGAAGGTAGAAGTGGTCTCAGGGAATGAGCTTTTTTACTTCAGATCTGCTAGTGAAACCCAGATGCCTGTGGGTAATTCGTTACCACGGCTGAATAGGAAACACTGATTCAAAGCAGGGTGCTAAGAAAGAGCAGGTTTAGGTTTGGTTGGAGGACTAGAATCTAGCACATGGGGTGTATGAGGACACCAGTGTGTGAGGACTTTGCTGTTTACCAGAAGCACCACTCCCCTCACAGACTCACCAACCACATGTAAAAGTAAAAGGAAGGCAAAGAGAAGTGGGATCAATGAGATCCTGGCTGTTAGGTGCTTAGCGTGGTGTTTGGCATACAGCAAGTGCCAAATTTCAATTATTATTACTTTTTTGAAATAGGACTCAGAGTGAAGGACAAAAATCTCCTTCCTTTTGCACAATACGGAGAATTCACCAATAATGAGCTATTATTTTTCTGCAGAAGTTTGATGTTTCCACAAGCAACTCTTAAGAATCCAGAAGAACTTGGGAGAGATACTTTTATGGAAAGCATATGAAGAGACTTGAGGCTGTGAGACAGGCAGCAAAATACCTAGATGTCTTTTAAGCATCTTCAGGGATACTCTTTCTCTTTGGAACCCACTTTGAAAGACACTTTTGTTTAGAGTATATAGAAATTTCATCTGTTTTGTTCTTCTTTTATTGTCCAGGACTGAGATTTCAAGATATAATAGTAAAAAGACTTTAATCCCTAAAGTTTTGTGGGGTGGAGTTTAAAGAATGGGCAGAGAATTACACTGTATCATACTCCTTAAGAAGCCCTGGGGGTTATATATTTAAATTATTTAATGCAAAAGCATATCACTGAGCCATGGTGGCTCAGCAGGCAGAATTCTCGCTCGTCATGCTGGAGACCCAGGTTTGATACCTGGTGCCTGCCCATGCCAAAAAAAAAAAAAAGCGTTATCACTGTAGTCACCTCTCATAGTAAACACTGTTTCGTCTTCTAGCTTTTAAGAAGCTACTGAGTGCTGATACTACATTAAGGGATCAGACTTAAGGTCAACTTGAAGTGTCACTGCTGGGTATCCTGGCCATTCTGAACTATATCTAAGGCCAAAAATGAAATGAAGGAAGAAAAGTGTGGAACAAGTTGTTGCCTGGTGTACCGTGGGAACGCAGGCTCAGGGCACAACAGAAACTTTCAGCAAATGAGTACTTGATTACTTACACAACACAAAGTGTCCAAAAGTGGAGGGGAAGAGATCGCATCATTGCCAGTCTCCCAGAGTGGCCCAAAACTGCTCAGATTAGGATTAGTAGATGACACCTGTGCACGCCCCATTTTGGGTGGAAGAAGAGAGACAAATTTTTGCTGTTTGAAGCGTGGTATTTACCCTGGGGGGTAGGAGCCCTGCCACTGAGAATTCCTGCCTTGCTTAGCATCTGGGGCTGCTTGAACCTGGTTTCTGGGTTTAAGATCTGGTTGGGCCGTTTCATTAGACTTCACCTTTTCCCTAGCTTGTGAAATGGAAACAGACTGAAACATCATTGCGCAATAGAAGAGGAGGTGTTGGATACGCGAGGGCTGGGAAATGGCTGCTGAGTATGTCAGCATTTCCCAGCATTCCACCCCTCGGCTTCTTGACCAGACCTAGCTACTCCTCCCCATGAGCTTCCACATCATAACCCCACCTCCCATCTCAAGCATGAAGGAGGAGACAGGTGGGGCCTGCCAGCCTGTGGCTCTCAACCATGTTGGTAGTAAATGTTTGGGAACACCAGTGGCTGCTGCGCATTAGGAGGGCTTCACCTATGTATACCATTGCTCCAAGCAGGGTGACCAGGCCTATCTAGAGTAATGGTTGCATCTGTGCCTCCCTAACACGCAGGAGACATGTGAGGAGGTTCCACATAGGATTTGTTTGTGGAACAAACAAATTTCAGCCAGTGAACTTGCCATTGGATTTTAGTCACCTCCTGTCCCCCCACCCTCACCTCCTGCCCCAGGTATTAACCTACGTACAGCAGGAGGTGTTAGCAGTAGCACATATGTCTCCTTATTGGGCTAGGAGGAATCTAAGGCAATGTGGTTATCAGATACTACTTTGGCTAGAGAGTCTAATAATTTTGCTGAGCTTGAACTCAGCAATGTCTACGAATGTAGATGACAGATTGTGTATCATATGTTCTTGGTGAATAAATTGGAAAGATGATTGAGCTATATGCCAGTTGCATTACATCAGGAGTTGTTATGTTCAGACAGGTTGTCTAGTGGTGTAGAGAAGAGTGCACAGCCAATGGTTGTGCTGTTATCTTTGTCACTGGGTATAATTGAAGGACTTCCTGGTGTTAGTTCAAATGTGAGGTAGGAAAGATCTCCTCCTTGAGTGTCAATCCAAATTTGGCAAAGAGGAGAGAAAGAGCAAAGGGATAAGATGACAGATCCAGCCAATGTCAGGTTTCCTGCCACCAAGATGGCTCTGGACAGCTGGACAAAGATGTCTTCCTTCCAGTTCAAATCTAGAAAAACAGGAGAAGGGAGCAGTAACTACTTCTGACAGTGTTCGGGTTATACAACCACTTCCTGTGGGAGATACTTCTCTCTGCCTATTGCAGTAACTTATTTTTTCCACCTAAGGCCACCTGGTCTGTCTGCCCCTTTCCCTAAGCTATAAACTCACCCCTTTCCCTTTGATCTGAGTACCTTATCCATATCTTCTGGACATTTCCACCCCTTCCTAATAGATGGGATTGTCAGGACTCCTCCAAGACCACTCCCAAAGGGATACGTGGCCCAACCAGGCATAGGTGTTGCCCACTAACCTCCAGTATATGTGTGGCAAGCCGCACGGGTGCAGCCCATTGGATTGCCACCCCATGTGTGGTAAGTACTTCTAGGCCTGCTTCCATCATACCATCTCTCCACCTGGTGGTCCTAACCTTGCAATATTCTGGGACTTATGTGGAAGGTGTTATGAGGTAAAAAGCAAATATCTCCGGACAGTGGCTGGAAAGGAGAGTCCCAAATGGTGTGGCCTTGTTCCCTCTTTTGGGGCCAATCCTCATCCTCAAGGGTGTAAGGGCAGACATGCAGCAAACCTTCATTTGTCCCTCACCCTTGTTCCCTCCCCGGACTAGGAAGCAGGATAAGGCTGTGTTGCCATTTCAGGAACTGCTGAGTTCAGCTTCTAAAGGGCCTGAGTAAGGCAGACAGTCCATCTAATAAGAGTTGTCAGGGAGAGGGAGTAGATACTGAAGCTCCTTTTTCAGGCGGTCTTAAAGTATTACACAATGTCCGCTGCCTATGGGTGGTGGGTGACATGGAAGGTCCATCTAATTCCATGACTCTGGACCGATCGCTAAGTAGATTGTGCAGTAAAGTAGGGTCCTTGGTCAGAGGAGATGTCATCTGGGTACCCAGAGGGGTGGCAAAGCCTTTTTTCCAAGGCATCTCATATATGTGTTGCATCTGCATGACAAACTGGAAAGACAAGGCTATAGCCTAAACAGGTGTCTGTCACAACCAAGGCATAGGACAAACCTTGGGTTGGCGAGAGAGGGCTGATGTAGTCTACTTGCCACGAGTGGCCTGGTGTGGCCCTTCTGGGGATAACCCCTAAATGCACTTTTTGGGTATTGGCTTGTAGTTGACATCTCTCACATTGGTAAATGGCAGATTGGGTCTTTTTTAAAGAAAGAAGTATTCTGTGTTTCTGGGCCCATAATTTCATTGTGTCAGAATTTCCATATCCAGTTCAGTGGTGAATCCACCCAGCAGTGGAAACATGTACAGGAAATTCAGCTATTTCAGGGATGTCACCGAGGGCAAGTTCATTGTTCTCACCTCTAGGCAGGGCTCATCCTCTGCTCTCTCTCAGGAGGATCTCCAGCCTCGTCAGGTACAGAAGGCATCTCAATACGTCCTTCATTGGTTCCAATGATGTTCATCTTGATGTAGGCCCCTTGCCATGTGCATCAACATGGGTAACACAGATGGTGCCTTTGCATGCGTAGGTCCCTTCCCCACACTGGGGCACCTTTAATTCTCTAATTGCACTTCCTCCATGAACCTGATCAGACTACTAAGCTAGTGGTGACAGCTCATGAGTTAGTAAACAGGTATACAGAGATGTTTGGGTCCTAGTGTTCTAGGGTTAAGAGGACCACTCTCAGGTTGGCCCATTGGGCACATTTTCTGGTGCCAGAGGAAAATTGGGCAAGGGAATCAGCAGCTGCTGGCCAGTGGATGCCAGATGGCTTTAGCTTGGCTGATCCATTAGTGAGCCAACACTGAGCATCTGGTGGGGCATACTTGAGTTGGGGTCCCTAGGATGCCAGTGTAGGGAGGGAAGGGCTCTCATCTGTTTTTGCAAGATCATTACTGAGAAAGGACACACCACTCATGCAAGTGTGTCACTCCCTGGAGGCCCAGACAAGTGCGATACTGAATGTACCACTTCCATTCTCTTGTTGGGCACTGTCTGGGTGAGTGTTCCGATTACCCAGGACCCAGAACATGATGGAGATTTGTGGTCTCAGGGAAGAGATCTTGTCAATTCCCTTCACTTCCAGCAAGGCTCAACAGCATACCAGAAGCTACCTCAGGAAGGAGGAATAGCACTAGGCTGTGTCTAAGAACTTCTTGATCCAGAGACCCAGGGAATTCCTGTTGCTCTCCTGCAGTTGACATGGGTCTTGGTGGCAGAAATCTGTCTTTCAAATGGAGATCCAGAATCTAAAGGTTCTAGAGGCAGGGTGGCTGAAATAGCCACTTTTACCTACTCTGTTCTCTAGGGAATACCTACTTTCTGTGTCACCCAATGTAGGGGTGCCAGGAGGATACTGAGATGAGGAATATGCTTGCACTGTTTGGCACCACAGGGGGCACTTCTTCATTCAAAGGCCAATAGTCTATAGTCAGCTGCCATACTCCATTCGCCTTTTTCACAGGCCACATGGGACTTTTATAGGCAGAAATAGTGCAGCAGGAGACACCCACAGATAGAAGGTCCTTTATGAGTTCAATAATGTCCTTTTCCCTACTCAGGAGACGATATTGCTGTTGTTGGACAGTGCGGCAAGGAGATGGGAGCACTGGGGCTTTGGCTGGTTACTTACGCAAATATGATGGCTAGAATTTGCTGGAATTTGGGCATGCATCCCTGCATTTGCTGCTGAGAGGCATAGCAGTACAGGACATCAACTCCTATAGCGCATTCCCCAGCAGGAAACAGTGGCCGCTAAAAAGCGATAGGAACTAGCACCCCTCCTCTCTGTATCTTCCTGAATAACAGTTACCTGGCAGCTTGTAGCTTGTAGCCAAAAGCACCATAAAGGTTGGTTTACTGTCCCCAAATTACACACACTGGGGTATAAGGCCTCTGGTCCCAGGGGTGGGTGAGACCCTTGACTCCACCTGTAGGCCATTTTTAATTTAGTCAAGTCTGGGGAGAGAGGCCTCTCCTGGAAGCTGGACTCCTCAGTCAGGACTAAAGGAGAATCTGCAAACTTCTCTTCCCCTGGACTCCTCAGTCAGGACTAAAGGAGATCTGCAAAATTCTCTTCCCCTATTGCCCATCTCTGGGGTTGTGGGAAGGATGTTGGACAGGGGCCACTTTTTGCTGTTGAGCCTGTGGCCTTCCTAGTTTATATTTTTCCCCAAAGTTCCCCAATGAAGATCCCATTTAGGTATCCTTTGGGACCTCCTTACTCTAGTAGCCACAAGCCTCTTAGTGAGTGGGGACTCTGAGGAATGAGCAGCTCCTGACATAATCTGTGGGGTTTAGGACCCTCTGGATTACAAGATGGGTGCCCACCACCCACCTGCCCGGCTCCCCTGCCAGTTACCACAATGGCCACTCTCCTAGCATGGGACCCCCCTGCCACCTTCAGTGCAGAGAGGGCATGATACACCCACAAAATTTTGTCTCCCAGGGGAAGCCCTGGGGTGAGGAGAAGTATCAGTATGTTGCCCCTTTTAGGGGGGGCTCTTTCTAATAAAATCATCAATGTCCCATCACAAAATGGGACTCTGACGAGGAGTTAAATCCCTCCAGCAGGGATGGGGGGCGGTGGCGGCGGTGGTGAAATATCCATGTGTTAACATCAGCTGTCACAGTAAGACCTTGGCTTCCTCCACATTACTCCAAGCCTTAGCTGGAATTTGGGAGAGGTCACTCAGAATGGGATAAGCTCCTCTGATTCCCTTTAGGGACCCAGTCAAATAAAGGTTGTGGTCAGGTTGCATCTGGCAGTGGCTCAGCCACAGTTGCAGCTCCCTCCCCTCCGCCCCCACCTCCACCCCCACTTCCTTCTCTCTTAACTCTAATTGAGAATCTCAGTTGGAGGACAGGGTTGGATGCCAGGTGCTGAGATTTCTCCGAACAGTGTGGGTAATCAGGGCTGTCATCGCACCCTCATTGTAAAGTCTGGACAGCCATGAGAGATATCTTCTCCTGGTATCTGCCCATATCTATCTTTCATATCCTGTATCTCCTTCTCCAAAAAAGCTTGCCTCACACTAACCTCACAATCAGTCTGGTGGCTTGAGTGCGGGTGTGCTTGATTCCAGAATGAGAGCAGCTAATAAGAGGCCATGAGCCAAGGAGGTATATGCTGGGGTCGAAGCCCCCAACTTCATTGATCTCAGAGTGGAGCCAATTCCCTGGCATTTGGAGGGGGGAGGAGGGAGAGTGATTTTCAAAGTCCCATTTATCCCCACCTCTCCCCCAGAGAAGATAGCATGCCCTGTGTTCCCCAGCTGCTGGTAGGGTGGGTGACGACAGTCCTTCAGTTTAGCCCAGAAAACCACGAGTCCCTTCTTGCCCAAGACACTTGTATATAAAAGGAATGCAAGAGTGATGAAAAGAATAGCCAAGTATCAACCCACTCCATATTTCACCATGCACCTGCTCACCGCACCAAAATCTGTGCAGCGAGTTGCTACAGGGTAAGCCATGGGAACAGGCTCAGGGCACAACAGAAACTTTCAACAGATGACCATTTTCTTACTTACACAGCACAATGGGTCCAAAAGAGCAGGGGAAGAATCCTCTCGGGCCTGTCTTCTGGAAAGGCCACATGCTTGGGACAGGGTCAGTGGATTGTAGACCTGCATGCCCCACTTTGTATCAGAGAAGAGAGACAGAATAAAATTGCTTAAATAATTTTTTAAAAAGATAGAGATCTATGTTGTTTGAATGAGATATTTATACACCCTGGGGGGAGGGGACCCTGCCACTGAGAATTCCTGCCTTGAGTAACATCTGAGGCTGCTTGTTCTAGTTTTCTGGGTTTAAGGTTTGGTCAGACCTTTTCTTTAGACAACATGTCTCTTAGGTTGTGGAATGGAAATCATTGCACGATAGAAGAGTTGGGGGGCAGTGGGTGGTGGGCGAGGGCTGGGAGATGTCCGTGGTCTCTCCAGCAAACAGAGATGAAACTGCCCCCTTGGTGGTTCACATTGTCGGTGAATGAATAGGGCTGAGCAGGCAATGGTTAAATATTTGTTGAATGCCTGCTAGAGATATGGATCCTCAGATAGGCAAATCAAACAATTCCCTGCCGTCTAGGGGTTGACAACCAGCAAAAACACTCTGAGACTGGTCCCTTCGGATCAGAGAGAGGTAAACCTTTAAGCCTTTTGCTCTCTGGTCAGCTGTGGCCTGCCCAAACTTTCACCCCTCCTGCAGTTTGGATATAAATGCATTTTATGATGCTGTCTTGTTAAACAGTTGGAACTTCTACAGCTGAGTAAACAGAAGGAATGCAAATGTAGGACATTTGAGAACTCATAGCTCTTTTTAGTCTTTCCTTCTCCGGTAAGAATATCTGTCTACTGAACACTCTTTTCTCTCTTACATATATAGATAAACATCGATTGTTAGTTTATAGGGTTTTTCTCTCTAAATAGTTTTTTTGAGGAAGCTGGACAGGCTTTACTTAGGGACTTTCTCAACTTTTTTGTTTCTTGGATTCTCTTATCCCTCAAAGCAAATATTTGTCTAACATTTCTCTTTGATGCCAGATCTATGCAGCAACTTCAGGAGGTGCTTGGGAATAACAAAAGATGAAAAGCTTTTATTCCGAGCCATATCTTTTTTCCTAGGAACTTTTCTGGCCTTGTACCAAGTTTATTATTGATTGTCACATTTTTAGATCATAGCTAAGACCCTATTGCTAAAACCAAGGTTATAACAAGGGTAGCAAGCCAGTAGCTTCTTTTCAATTTACTTTGTTCCCCAATAACCCTTGTACTCTTATTTGGACAGTCCTGGCATCATCAACATTTTCCTTTTAGAAATATCCTCTCATGGTGGGAAAGGGTGCTAGATAAACTCCGAGGCAGGTGGCTCTTTATCTATCAGCGCTAGGCACATAGCAAGGAATTATTTTTATTGCCTTTTTTACTGTTGGCCTCATCATTAGCATCATCACCGACCCCAGACCTAAAATCTCAGATTCAGTAGAAGAAGCTTGGCTTTTTCATCTGAGGATTAATAATAGCCACTGCTAAAGATGAGGAAGGGTGTATCACATTGAATGCACTCCAGTGGTTCATTTTGAACTCAGGAACCATGATTAGAATATAGGTCACAATCTTCTTGACTTTATTTTAAATCAGATGGTATGATTATGCTAGTAGTGACAGTGGAGGGGGCCCAGACCCACTTGTGTTTGATTATTATTGCAGATATAGTAATTCAGTGGACATTTCAATGTGGTTCGGAAAGTACTCCCACTCTAGCACTGACAGTAGGACTTTAATTAGGTTTCTTTGCCTTATTGTTGTCCTGTCGTCCGAACGCTGCTTAAAGACATACACTTGCCCCATGTACTACAGGGCCCTTCTTGACTACATCATGAGACTATCATGAGCATCACAGAAATTCCTCTGGCACATGGAGTATTCTGTCTGCACAATCCTAGTTGAAGGAAGAGGTGATAGGAATAGGAAATATAAAGAGTGTGCTAAGAGCTATAATAGGATCAAGAGTCTTTGGGCCATTTCAGAATGTGATATTGGATTTCTTCTTCTCTGCTAAAATATGAGAGCTGAGGAGCAAACTGTATATGCAAGTGAGTGTATGTTTGTGATTATGTATAGTGATAAAGATAGGGAAATACCTGCTTTAACATATTTTAGCCCAAGCAAAGAGTTTTATTTTGAAATTTGCTAAGAATCAGAGGCATGAAATATAAATGGGATGTTTCACATTAATTAAGATTCTTTTGGGAGAAATTTCCCATCTTTGATATTCATGTTTCTCTTTTTCTTCTTTTACTACTCCAGTTCCTTACCATCATCACCAAAGAAAGAGAGAAAAATAAAACTGGAAATGAAATTGGAATTTTAGAGGGAAGCAAAACCAAATAGACTTATAAAGTATTTTAGGGGAGAACTGAAATATGAGTGAGATATAGTAAAATGTACCAGGTTATAGGTGATAAAATATAAATTTAGATAGAGTACTATGAACCAAGTATAAATGTAAATGCTAAAAGCCCGATTAGAGCATAAGAATGTAATATGTATCACCAAGGGATGGATCCATGTTCCGGCCAGCCTAGTATTTTTTCTCTAACAGAAGTACCTAGAAAATGTAGCAGAATCTGGTTGCCATCCTGGTATCAGATGCAGAAGGTTAGGGGTGTTTTGCCACAAATTCAGGATTTCCTTGATCATACTATATCTATTATTCATTCATTTAAACTTTTTAAAACTTGAAATAATTTTTTACTAAACCCCTATTAGGGTGGTAACAAATTTCATTTTTTCATATTTCATTCAAATTAACTGGAATGTTAATTAATATTTCTCTTTATTTGTCTGTTTATAATAATTTGATATTTGGCAGTTCTCATATTCTACAGTTTTGTGACTAATCTGTGTTCAATTAATTTATACTCTTCATGATTGGTTAATTTTTATTATTTCCTCTTTATCATTCTGGAGTGGAACGTAGATTTTATTAGTTTCATCTCAATACACAGTTTACTTGAGAGGCAGACATTAATCCTGTCCTGCAGCGTCTGTGTGATAAAAACATACAGCTATAATATAAAATAGCTTTATTCAAAACCTTTGACAAACTTGTTCTGGCTTCTCATTATTCCTAAAAGATAAGTATATATTTACTTACTCTATAGCAAAGAGGAATTCCTTTAATTAAGTTTAGTTTTTTTTAATACCTCCTCTTTAGTTTGCTGTTAAAGTTTGGAATCATTCTTCCCAGGGCACCAGGATCCCTTAGTCTCCAACATCTGACCTTCTGTTCTTCATGTTTCCCTGTAGCCATATGTGTCATTGACCCAGCAGATGGCCCCACCTAGTCCAAGCAACAGTACCCCCAGCAGCAGCAGTGGCAGCAATGGAAATGACCAGCTGAGCAAAACCAACCTATATATCCGGGGATTGCAGCCCGGCACTACAGACCAGGACCTTGTCAAGCTGTGTCAGCCGTAAGTTGGGGTACTTGTGAGTCAGCTTCCGGGGACAGTGCCGATTTGGTGATACTGGCTTCTTGTGAGATA
Source organism: Tamandua tetradactyla (assembly GCF_023851605.1). Classification (NCBI taxonomy): domain Eukaryota; kingdom Metazoa; phylum Chordata; class Mammalia; order Pilosa; family Myrmecophagidae; genus Tamandua; species Tamandua tetradactyla. Next base: position 123,636,080 of record NC_135333.1, read on the forward strand.
CTCTTATCCTGAAATGCAGTAGTATTTGGCTTCTACCTCATAGTCACAGGGTTTCCCAGCAGCCCCTCTTAAAGAAATCCTATCTACCGGTGATATATAAAACCTGCTTGCATTTCTCTGAAGGAAGCCAAGATGGGGCTGATCTTTGAAACCTAATGTCTGATAATGATCTTAGTAGAAAGATTCCTCTCCTTACACCTTAAGTAGGAATGCTCAGTATCTCCACAGAGACTAATTAGAAAGCATTGAGAATTGGCAATGGGGATAGAAGAAAGTGGGACTAGCTAATTGAATTATCATACATTTTGGAGAGTTTCTGCTACTGGAGATAGTTCCAGTGAATCAGTGGAGTCCTCAAATCAGTGGATAAGGAGGAAGGTGGAAGAATGGGAAGAAAGGGAAATGAAAAGAGAATGTCACTCTGCAGCTTTCTCCTGAAGAACCTTTGGGATTCTGCAGACTAGATTTGAGTCATCAGGTAGACAGTGGCTGCTGTAGAATTAGCCCAGTTAGAAATGCTGGGAAAGTTGCAAGAGCACAGAGATGCCTACCTCAATTCCATTAGGTAGAAAAGCATATTTTCAAATCACATATTTGGGAGACTGATTAGAGGAAAGTCTAGGGGTATGATGGTGTATTAGTTAGGGTTCTCTAGAGAAACAGAATCAACAGGGAACACTTGCAAATATAAAATTTATGAAAGTGTCTCACGTGACCGTAGGAACGCAGAGTCCAAAATCCACTGGGCAGGCTGCGAAACCGATGACTCCAATGGATGGCCTGGACGAACTCCACAGGAGAGGCTCACCAGCCAAAGCAGGAATGCAACCTGTCTCCTCTGAGTCCTCCTTAAAAGGCTTCCCATGATTGGATTTAGCATCACTAATTGCAGAAGACACTCCCCTTTGGCTGATTACAAATGGAATCAGCTGTGGATGTAGCTGACGTGATCATGACCTAATCCTATGAAATGTCCTCATTGCAACAGACAGGCCAGCGCTTGCCCAATCAGATGAACAGGTACCACAACTTGGCCAAGTTGACACCTGTCCCTAACCATGACAGTCCACCCCTTGTCAACTTGGCACATATATATATATATATATACATCACCTTAGACCATACTTAATTTCCAAATGAAAACAAATAAGCACACATTTTTTCTTTTACCTGACAAGACTCAACTGCCCTGCATATAACTGGAAACACATTAAATCTCTCCAGAACAGCGTGCAAATCCTTGGGCAATATTCATTCTTAAACTTGATATCTTACAACTTAAATAGTATAACACAAAACAGCATTACAGTCCTCGTTTCTGTAACTGATCATGTGGTCGAAGTTCATATTTATCACTACCTTCTTCCACTACCCATTCCATGTTCCCTTTCCCCTCGGCAAGCACTTCAGCTGGCCGTGGTTCTTTGCCTGGTGGGGTGACCCAAACCTTCATTCCTGAAGTCTCAGAGCCATTAGTGGTCCTGCCTGGATTGTGTTGTTGCAGTTTTCCATTGATTTTAATCACAGGGCATGGTAGTACTAATAGACGCCCCAGGGGATCTCCTATATTCCAAGAAAACTCTTCTTTACCTCCATTATGTAGTTGCAGCCCTACTTCCTTCTGATAGTCAGGGTCAATTACCCCAGACAATAATGTAATCCCCTTCTTGGTGTGTTGATCCAGAGGCATAAGTAGCCCAAAGTGGCCAGGTGGCAATCTTAACTTCCAGTTCAGTGGTATCACTGTTGTTTCTCCTGGAGAAAGCACACCCCGTTTTGGAACTAAAACCTGTAGACCAGCAGAACTCAGGGTAGCAGGGACAGGAAGCAAAAATTTTCCTAGTGGATCACTAGGAGTAATAGTGAGTGGCACCACACCCATTTCCACCCCTTGGTTCCTGGACCCATGGATCCTAGCTATGGGAGAAACAGCACCATACAGTGGACGCTGATTCAGAGCATACACAGCTTCCTGGAGAACATTACCCCAGCCTTTCAAGTTTTTGCCACCTAGTTGGCACCGTAATTGAGTTTTCAAAAGGCCATTCCACCGTTCTATCAATCCAGCAGCTTCTGGATGATGGGGAACATGGTAAGACCAGAGAATTCCATGAGCATGTGCCCATTCCCGCACTTCATTTGCTGTGAAGTGTGTTCCTTGATCCGAAGCAATGCTATGTGGAATACCATGACGATGGATAAGGCATTCTGTAAGCCCACGGATAGTAGTTTTGGCAGAAGCATTGCGTGCAGGGAAAGCAAACCCATATCCAGAGTATGTGTCTATTCCAGTTAGAACAAATCGCTGCCCCTTCCATGAAGGGAGTGGTCCAATGTAATCAACCTGCCACCATGTAGCTGGCTGGTCACCTCGGGGAATGGTGCCATATCGGGGGCTGAGTGTGGGTCTCTGCTGCTGGCAGATTGGGCACTCAGCAGTGGCTGTAGCCAGGTCAGCCTTGGTGAGTGGAAGTCCACGTTGCTGAGCCCGTGCATAACCTCCATCCCTACCACCATGACCACTTTGTTCATGAGCCCATTGGGCAATAACAGGAGTTGCTGGGGAAACAGGCTGACTGGTATCCATAGAACGGGTCATCTTATCCACTTGATTATTAAAATCTTCCTCTGCTGAAGTCACCCTCTGGTGTGCATTCACATGGGACACAAATATCTTCATGTTTTTAGCCCACTCAGAAAGGTCTATCCACATACTTCTTCCCCAGACCTCTTTGTCACCAATTTTCCAATTATGGTCTTTCCAAGTCCCTGACCATCCAGCCAAACCATTAGCAACAGCCCATGAGTCAGTATACAAACGCACCTCTGGCCAGTTTTCCTTCCAAGCAAAATGAACAACCAGGTGCACTGCTCGAAGTTCTGCCCACTGGGAGGATTTCCCCTCACCACTGTCCTTCAAGGACACCCCAGAAAGGGGTTGTAATGCTGCAGCTGTCCACTTTCGGGTCGTACCTGCATATCGTGCTGAGCCATCTGTAAACCAGGCCCGAGTTTTCTCTTCCTCAGTCAATTCACTGTAAGGAACTCCCCAAGAGGCCATAGCTCTGGTCTGGGAAAGAGAAGGTAATGTGGCAGCAGGAGTGGAAACCATGGGCATCTGTGCCACTTCTTCATGTAACTTACTTGTGCTTTCAGGACCTGCTCTGGCTCTATCTCGTATATACCATTTCCACTTTACAATAGAGTGCTGCTGTGCACGCCCAACTTTATGGCTTGGTGGGTCAGACAACACCCAACTCATGATAGGCAACTCAGGTCTCATGGTAACTTGGTGGCCCATGGTTAAGCGTTCAGTCTCTACTAAGGCCCAGTAGCAGGCCAAAAGCTGTTTCTCAAAAGGAGAGTAGTTATCTGCAGCAGATGGTAAGGCTTTGCTCCAAAATCCTAAAGGTCTGCGTTGTGATTCTCCTATAGGGGCCTGCCAAAGACTCCAGACAGCATCTCTATTTGCCACTGACACTTCCAGCACCATTGGATCTGCTGGATCATATGGCCCAAGTGGCAGAGCAGCTTGCACAGCAGTCTGGACCTGTTGCAGTGCCTCCTCTTGTTCAGGTCCCCACTCAAAATTAGCAGCTTTTCTGGTCACTCGATAAATGGGCCGGAGTAGCACACCCAAATGAGGAATATGTTGTCGCCAAAATCCAAAAAGACCCACTAGGCGTTGTGCCTCTTTTTTGGTTGTGGGAGGGGCCAGATGCAGCAATTTATCCTTCACCTTAGAAGGGATATCTCGACATGCCCCACACCACTGGACACCTAGAAATTTTACTGAGGTGGAAGGCCCCTGTATTTTTGTTGGATTTATCTCCCATCCTCTGACACACAAATGCCTTACCAGTAAATCTAGAGTAGTTGCTACTTCTTGCTCACTAGGTCCAATCAACATGATATCATCAATATAATGGACCAGTGTGATGTCTTGTGGGAGGGAGAAACGATCAAGGTCTCTGTGAACAAGATTATGACATAGGGCTGGAGAGTTGATATACCCCTGAGGTAGGACAGTGAAAGTATATTGCTGACCTTGCCAGCTGAAAGCAAACTGTTTCTGGTGGTCCTTACTAATAGCTATTGAGAAAAAAGCATTTGCCAGATCAATAGCTGCATACCAAGTACCAGGGGATGTATTGATTTGCTCAAGCAATGATACTACATCTGGAACAGCAGCTGCAATTGGAGTTATCACCTGGTTGAGTTTATGATAATCCACTGTCATTCTCCAAGACCCATCTGTTTTCTGCACAGGCCAAATAGGAGAGTTGAATGGGGATGTGGTGGGAATCACCACCCCTGCATCTTTCAAGTCCTTAAGAGTGGCAGTAATCTCTGCAATCCCTCCAGGAATACGGTATTGCTTTTGATTTACTATTTTGCTTGGTAGGGGCAGTTCTAGTGGCTTTCACTTGGCCTTTCCCACCATAATAGCCCTCACTGCACGAGTTAGAGAACCAACGTGGGGATTCTGCCAGTTGCTCAGTATGTCTATGCCAATTATACATTCCGGAACTGGGGAAATAACTACAGGATGGGTCCGGGGGCTCACTGGACCCACTGTGAGACGGACCTGAGCTAAAACTCCATTGATCATCTGGCCTCCATAAGCGGTGGTCCAGAGTGACGTTTTGGGTCCCCTGGAATTAATGTCACTTCTGAACCAGTGTCTAATAATCCCCGAAATATCTGATCATTTCCTTTTCCCCAATGCACAGTTACCCTGGTAAAAGGCCGTCGGTCTCCTTGGGGAAGACTTAGAGGAAGGTTAACAGTATAAATTTGTGGCAGTGTAACAGGTTTCTTCCCCATAGGGACCTGGCCTCCCCTTCATTCAAGGGGCTCAGGGTCTGTAAACTGTTTCAAGTCTGGAAATTGGTTAAGGGGCCGTGACTCTGTGTTTTTGTAATTCAGGTTAGACTTCTGTTCCCTTGACCTAGAACTCTTTTGTTTATACAGCTCCAACAAGAATTTAGTAGGCTGCCCTTCTATTGTATTTCTAGGCACCCCATGATTTATTAGCCAATGCCACAAATCTCTGCGTGTCATATAATTTTGATGCCTCCTTTGAGTTTGTTGTCTATTATAATACCCACGTCTTCTACCCTGTCTTTGGTGATTAAGTGCTGCCACCTGGCTTCTGCCAACTCGGGATCCTGTCATCCCCATTGTGTTTAAGGATTCCAGCTCAGTGACAGCAGTTCCTACAGTAATATCTGACCTACAGAGAAGTGCAACCACAGAGCTCTTGAGGGATGATGGTGCTAGTCTCACAAATTTATTTCTCACTGTTCTGGTAAAAGGTGCATCCTCTGGACATTCCTGGGGTGTAAGAGCAGGCTTTGCATGATAAATCCACTCTAACATCCCAATCTCTCTAAGCCTCTGGATCCCCTCATCTACATTATACCAGGGTAGTTCTGGCATTTCAACCTCAGGTAATGTTGGCCACCTTTTGATCGATGTTTCAACCAACCACCCAAACAAGCTGTTAACACCTTTTCTAACTGCTCTAGCTATAACATTGAATGCAGAATCTCTGCTTAGTGGGCCCATATCAATAAATTCAGCCTGATCCAGCCTTATATTCCTCCCACCATTATCCCACACTCTTAAAATCCATTGCCACACATATTCCCCTGATTTCTGTCTATATAAATTGGAAAACTCACACAGTTCTTTTGGAGTATAATGTACCTCCTCATGTGTGATACTTTGTACCTCACCTTTAGGGGCCTGTTGGGACTTTAGTCTAGTTATAGGTCTAGAAGAAATGAGGGGTGGTGGGGGTGGGTCATGAAAAGAATTAGAAATATCTTCCAAGCCATTTGCTTCAGGGCTTTCATTTGCAGTTTCATCTGGTGAAACAGGAATAATAACTTTAGGGCTAATCCCTTCAGGAGGAGGTTGGGTGGCCAATTCCTCAAGGCAGGCTGGAGGTGGGGCGGCTATGTCCTCAGGGCAGACTATTACAGGGTTATCTAAAGAAGGCTCAGCATGGTCTAGGGTTTCAACCTCACCCCCAACATCATCATCAATCCATATGTCACCATCCCATTTTTCAGGGTCCCACTCCTTTCCAATCAATGCCCTCACTTTAACGGCAGACACCATGCAAGACTGAGATTTCAGTTTACGTTGTAAAGTTGCTACTCTAACAATAAGATTCTGAGTCTGATTTTCAGAGATCTCAAGTCTATGGGTACAGGAAATAAAATTTTCCTTCAGGATACTCATAGAAACCTCTACATCTTTCAGACGGCACTTAAGCTTCTTGTTTGAAGCCTTAAGCCCATCCCTTTCACCCTTTCATGTAGACAGTGTATCTAACAACAACCAACCAACATCTCTATAACTCTTATTCCTACAAAACTCTGTAAAGGTGTCAAAAACATTATCCCCCAGAGTCTGGCTTCGTACAAGCGAAGCATTAGGAGAATCGAATGATGATATTTTGACTATCTCCTTTGCCAACTCAGTCCATGGATTGGGAGTGTCATTCTGATTACGGGAATCAGAGTCCTTAGTGTCTCTGAGCCCAGTCAGAGTAGAAAACCATTCATAAAAACCCATTTTTAAGATTCTGTTCCTTAAGAACCACTCCTGGTACCAAGATGTATTAGTTAGGGTTCTCTAGAGAAACAGAATCAACAGGGAACACTTGCAAATATAAAATTTATGAAAGTGTCTCACGTGACCGTAGGAACGCAGAGTCCAAAATCCACTGGGCAGGCTGCGAAACCGATGACTCCAATGGATGGCCTGGACGAACTCCACAGGAGAGGCTCACCAGCCAAAGCAGGAATGCAACCTGTCTCCTCTGAGTCCTCCTTAAAAGGCTTCCCATGATTGGATTTAGCATCACTAATTGCAGAAGACACTCCCCTTTGGCTGATTACAAATGGAATCAGCTGTGGATGTAGCTGACGTGATCATGACCTAATCCTATGAAATGTCCTCATTGCAACAGACAGGCCAGCGCTTGCCCAATCAGATGAACAGGTACCACAACTTGGCCAAGTTGACACCTGTCCCTAACCATGACAGATGGGAAGGGGGAAAGAATTGAGTCTGGATAAATGAGTGGTAGAAAGAGCTAGAAATAACATTAGACTGTGTATATTTTCTTTAATTTTTTATTAATTAAAAAAAATTACAAGAAACAAACATTCCCAACACATACACTCAGCAATTCACAATATCATCACATAGTTGCATATTCATCATCATGATCATTTCCTAGAACATTAGCATCAATACAGAAAAATATAACAAACAAAGAAAAAAAATTTTACATGCCATACCCTTACTGATCCCTTTCATTGATCACTAGCAGTTCAAACTAAATCTATTTTAACATTTGTTCCCCCTATTATTTATTTTTATTCCATATGTTCCTCTCATCTGTTGACAAGGTAGATAAAAGGAGCATCAGACACAAGGTTTTCACAATCACACAGTCACACTGTGAAAGCTATATCATTATACAATTATCAAAAAACATGGCTACTGGAACACAGCTCAACATTTTCAGGCAGTTCCCTCCAGCCTCTCCATTACATCTTGGATAACAAGGTGATATCTACTTAATGCATAAGAATAACCTCCAGGATAACCTCTCGACTCTGTTTGGAATCTCTCAGCCATTGACACTTTGTTTCATTTCCCTCTTCCCCCTTTTGGTCGAGAAGGTTTTCTCAATCCCTTGATGCTGGGTCTCAGCTCATTCTAGAGTTTTTCTCAATCCCTTGATGCTCAATCTCAGCTCATTCTGGGATTTCTGTCCCACGCTGCCAGGAAGAGCCACACCCCTGGTAGTCATGTCCCACGTAGACGGGGAGGGTGGTGAGTCTGCTTGCTGTGTTGGCTGGAGAGAGAGGCCACATCTGAGCAACAAAAGAGGTTCTCTTGGGGGTGACTCTTAGGCTTAATTTTAAGTAGGCTTGACCTATCCCCTGTGAAGTTAAGTTTCATATGAACAAACCCCAAGACTGGGGGCTCAGCCTATAGTTTTGGTTGCCCACACTGCTTGTGAGAATATCAAGAATTCAACTTGGGGAAGTTGAGTTTTCCCCCGTTCTCACCATTCCCCGAAGGGGACTTTGCAAATACTTTTCCACTGACTGATCAAATCACTCTGGGATTCATCAGGGCATCACCTGGACAAAGCAACAAAATCTCATGTCCTATACAAAGTTCCATATACTTAAGGTGTTCAATCAACTATCTACATAAGTTATATTAGGAGATGTACTAGTCAAAGTATAGATTTGTACCAAATAAACATTTTTTGCTTTAGTCTCACACAGAAGGTGACATTTTAAAATATTAAGTACCATCTATTTTCAGCACACTGCAGTAATGACACTCTTTTGTTCTTCCTCATGCAAAAACATTTTTAAAATTTGTATATTTAGTCACTATCATTATACACTCTAGGCATTCCTAGATTACACCATCTCAGTCTTTATCATCTATCTTTCTTTGTGATTTTGTTTATGCCCCAGCCCTCCTCCCTCTATCATTCTCATATGCAGCTTCATTCAGTGTTTTAACATAATTGTATTACAGTTAGGTAATATTGTGCTGTCCATTTCTGAGTTTTTATATTCAGTCCTGTTGCACAATCTGTATCCCTTCAGCTCCAGTTACCCAATATCTTACCCTATTTCTATCTCCTGATGGTCTCTGTTACCAAGGAAATATTCCAAGCTTATTCACTAATGTCAGTTCATATCAGTGAGACCATACAGTATTTGTCCTTTTGTTTCTGGCTAATCACACTCAGCATAATGTCCTTAAGGTCCATTCATGTTGTTACATACTTCATAACTTTATTCTGTCTTACAGCTGCATAATATTCCATCTTATGTAAATGTCACAGTTTGTTTAGCCAACTGTCTGTTGATGGACATTTTGGCTGTTTCCATCTCTTGGTGATTGTTAATCATGCTGCTATAAACATTGGTGTGTGAATGTCCATTTGTGTCCTTGGCCTCGTGTCCTTTGAGTAGAGACAGCATATAGATGGGTCCTGTTTTTTAATTCATTCTGCCAGATTATGTCTTTTGATTGGAGAGTTTAATCCATTAACATTCAGTGTTATTACTGCATGGGTAGTACTTTCTTCTACTATTTTGCCTTCTGGATTTTATATGTCATATCTAATTTTCCTTCTTTTTACCTTTACTCATAGTCTTCCTTTCTACACTCTTCTCCACACCTCTCTCTTCTGTCTTTGTATCTGTCTCTAGTGTTCCCTTTAGTATTTCTTGCAGAGCTGGTCTCTTGGTCACAAATTCTCTCAGTGATTTTTTGTCTGAAAATGTTTTAATTTCTCCCTCATTTTTGAAGGACAATTTTGCTGGATATAGAATTCTTCGTTGGCAGTTTTTCTCTTTTAATAATTTAAATACATTATCCCACTGTCTTCTTGCCTCCATGGTTTCTGCTGAGAGATCTGCACATAGTCTTATTGGGCTTCCCTTGTATGTGATGGATGGCTTTTCTCTTGCTGCTTTCAAGATCCTCTCTTTCTCTTTGACCTCTGACATTCTGATTATTAAAAGCCTTGGAGTATGTCTATTTGGATCTATTCTCTTTGGGGTACGCTGCACTTCTTGGATCTGTAATTTTAAGTCTTTCATAAGAGTTGGGAAATTTTCAGTGATAATTTCCTCCATTAGTTTTTCTCCTCCTTTTCCCTTCTCTTCCCCTTCTGTGACACCCACAACACGTAAATTCATGCGCTTCATATTGTCTTTCAGTTCCCTGAGTCCCTGCTCATATTTTTCCATTTTCTTTCCTATAGTTTCTGTTTGTTGTCAGGTTTCAGATGTTCCATCCTTCAGTTCAGAAATCCTATGTTCTGTCTCTCGAAATCTACCATTGTAGGTTTCCATTGTTTTTTTTCATCTCTTCTACTGTGTCTTTCATTCCCATAAGTTCTGTGATTTGTATTTTCAGACTTTCAGTTTCTTCTTTTTGTTCTTTCCTTGTCTTCTTTATATCCTCCCTCAATTCATTGATTTGTTTTTTGATGAGGTTTTCCATCTCTGTTTGTACATTCTGAATTAATTGTTTCAGCTCCTGTATGTCATTTGAATTGTTGGTTTGTTCCTTTGACTGGGCCATATCTTCAATTTTCCTAGTGTGATTTATTATTTTTTACTGGTGTCTAGGCATTTAATTACCTTAATTAGTTTATTCTGGAGATTGCTTTCACTTCTTTTATCTAGGGTTTTCTTGCTGGATGAATTTGTTGTCTATCTGTTCTTTGACATTCCATTCAGCTTTATCTGGACCTTTAGCTTAAGTTTTGTTTAACAGAGGAGAATTTTTCAGTTCTTGTTTTCTTGTTTCTTGCCCTGCTTTTGTGGTGCCTCCCCCGCCCTCCCCCCACACACTTAGGAGGGTCTACTTAGATATTATAGATCCCGGCCAGATTTTCCCAGACCAAACTGGCTTCCTATCAGGAGGGAAGTAGACTGTGTATATTTTCTATCTTTTAAAACTTTTTATTAAAGTATAACAATCATACAGAAAAATGCACAATCATATGTATGTATAACACAGAGAATTTTCACAAAGTGAGCACACCCTGGTAACCATTCCTTGGGGCAAGAATTAAAACACTTCAGGAGCCCACTTACCAGTAGTAGATAGGGTTTCTTTATTACCTTTACTGGCTCCCCCACAAAATTATCAATTGTTTGTCTTCTAAATAATAGATTGTTAAGGCTTGTTTACACTTTATATAAATACAATCATATAGTGCAATACCTTTATGTCCGGCTTATTTTGCTAAATGTTGTTTGTGAGAGTCATCCATGTTAGGAATAGCAAAAACTTATTCATTCTCATTGCTTTATAGGGTTATACCATCATGTAATTATGCTACTGTTTGTTTATCCATTCTACTATTGTGGGACATTAGGTTGTTTCCAGTTTGTGAATATTATGAATAAATAGTGCTGCCGTGAACTTATATGTGTCTTTTGTTGCATAAGTGTACACATTTCTGTTGGGTATACCTAGGAGTAAAATTTCTGGGTCATAGGATATACATCTGTTCAAGCTTTGTAGATACTACTAAACAGTTTTCTGAAGTGGTTAAACTAATCCACAATCCCATGCCAGTTGCTCCAAATCCTACAGAGGCAGAAAGTTTTGCTCCCAAGATAGAAGGCATCAGAAATATTCTGTGGTAGTTAGGTTCAGGTGTCAACTTGGCCAGGTGAAGGTACCTAGTTCTATTGCTGTGGACATGAATCAATGGCATGTAAACCTCATCTCTTGCTAGGAGGCTTATATCTGCAGTCGGCTAGGAGGCATGCCTGCTGCAATGAATGATGTTTGATTTAATTGACTGGTGCTTAAATGAGAGACTCAACGTAGCACAGCCCAAGCAGCTCAGCATACCTCATCTCAGCACTCACAACTCAGTCCAGGCCTTTGGAGATGCAGAAAGGAATCACCCCAGGGAAAGAGGTTGGAACCCAGAGGCCTGGAGAGAAGGCCAGCAGAGATCGCCTTGTGCCTTCCCACATAAGAAAGAACCTCGGTTGAAAGTTAACTGCCTTTCCTCTGAAGAACTATATGTTAACTAAATAAATCTCCTTTTATTGAAAGCCAATCTTTCTCTGGTGTGTTGCATTCTGGCAACTAGCAAATTAGAACATACTCTATATTGGAAACAACCCAAGTGTCCCTCAACTATGAATGGTTAGACAAAATGTGGTGTATTCACACAATGGAATGTTATTCAGCTGTAAAAAGAAATGAAGTCCTGATACATATGACAACCTGTGTGAACCTTGAGGACATCATGTTATGTAAAATAAACTAGACACAAAAGGACAAATATTGTATGATCTCAGTGTTTGAAACAATTAGAATAAGCAAACGCATAGAATCAGAATCCTGAATATAGGCAAATGGGACAGGGTCGGGTAGGGAATAGGAAGTTAAGGCTTAAAATGTACAGAGTTTTATGGTTAGAATGTCATGCGGGAGACCTGGGTTCGATTCCTGGACCATGCACCTCCCCCCCAAAAAAAACATGTACAGAGTATTTTGAATGATGGAAATGTTTTGGTAATGGATGGTGGTGATGGTAGCACGGCATTGTGAACACAACAGTACTGAAATGCACATCTGTATATGATTAAAAGGGGAAATGTTAGATTTTATAAAGGTAACAGAACAAACATTTTTAAAAAAAGCCATGAAACTGGGTGCATGGGTGGTTCAGTGGTAGAATGCTCACCTTCCATGTGGGAGACCTGGGTTTGATTCCTGTACCATGCACCTAAAAAAAAAAAAAATCCATTAAACTACACTGCACAAACAGTGAACCCTAAGTTAAACCATGGAGTTTAATTAATAGTAACAATTATAAAAATGTGCTATCATGAATAGTAACAAATGTTCCACATCAATGCAAAGCATTGGTGGTGGGGTGGTATGTGGGAATCCTGTATTTTATTCATGATCGTTCTGTAAACCCATACTTCTCTAAATAAAAAGAAAGAAATACTCTGAAAATCCCTTACTCTTCTGAGATAGTGATTTGATCCATTTGGTCTGTGCAAATCACATGGGCTTTTGCTAGCAACAGACCACACAGGCTCAGTCTCTACAGAGTATGAAACTGGTTCTTCCTTAACCTCAGCTTATCTTGTTAGTACTGCATTTAAGCAGAATTTAGGGGACTTAGTCTAAGGCTAGTAATTGGAGATGGGAGGATGGGAATTGGCAGAAATGCTGGCTTATGAGGGAATAGTGTAAAATTGCAACCTAGGTCCTTGATCCCTATACCTTGTGTTTCTTGTATACAAATACAATGCGCTGCAAAGATCCTTTCATACCACAAACTCAGAGAGGAAACTCGATTCTACTTTACTGTACTTTTAGACCTTTATTTTGTCCTTCGCAACCGTTGCCGTGTCTTTTGCTGTGTCCGAAAGGATGAGAATAGTCAGGGCCAGCATGTCGGATGGAAGTAGGGAGCCCAGAAGGGAACTGTGGAGAAGTAGGAGTGAGTCAGGGAGGGGATAGGTGCAGATGAGTTAGGACCAAAGGAGGATTGAGAAGAGCTGGTGGGTGGAGCCCTCCTAGATGCTGCCAGCAGGAGTTAAGCCTTTCTAGGAAGGGTGTTTCCCATGCTGAGAAGGACTTCCTGCCTTTGTCCCAGTTGTCTATCTCGGGGTTGTAGGGGAAGTAAATGTTGCTGGATCCTAAGCCCTGCTGGGCTGGAAAGAGAGGTGTAGAATCTGGGACTAGAACTCCTGGTTCTCTTCAACAGCTCCTTCTTCCTAGGAGGAAACAGCAGTGACCCAGCTGTTGCCAGTTGCAGTGGAAATTCTGAGCTCAAAGTCTCAGGCTGCTCTGACCACAGTAGGCTCCACCCTGGGGCCTTGATAGGGATAGCAGCATGTGCGTCCTCTGGCCTGCAGTCAGACTTCCCATGGATTCCTCCCCTTGCCTGTTTGAGAAAGAATCCAAGCACGTATCCCTGAAGGGCTTGGCTCACCACATCCATTCCTACCCCAGTTTAATGTGTTCTTTCCCCAGTCTCCAGGGCATTGCTTGACTTACTCTGTCTTGCCCACTGGGTCACAAAAGCCCCACTGAAGAAAATTAGCGAGAGGCCGCCAAGGAGCAAAACAAACAAATAATGTTCTTTGGGGATGAGAAGAGAGGTGGGAAAAATTGCTTATTAGGGGTATTGGTCTTAAATTCAGTGCCTGACAACTGTCCTAAGTTAGATCTTAAACTTCTGACTTTTTAGTGACTTCCATTCTGTCTCTTTTGTATTTTCACTCTCCTAGAGTGGAACATGGAAGTTTTCTTTTAGTAGAACACCTCGAATATAATCCCTGACCTGTGATACTCCACTGCTCAGTGTTTGGGAGCTTCCACATGACTGCTGCCAAAGTATAACTTAAAAAATTTTTTAAAAAGACAAGTACATGACTTATACAAATACAGAATGAACGTATGTCAAAAATTTATTTAACTCATTAATGAAGGAACCAGCAGGATAGGAAATGGGTTCAAAGAACATTTGAGGAACTGAAGAAAGAATGTTGGAGTAGGATTGCTGGGTTAGATACAAGACTGATCCATGTCCTACAGGACAATGAAACCCAATAACCTTTGTGATTATCTTTTCTACTGAATAGAAATAGTTTGCATTTCTACCATAAAATATGTACACGGTAATATGTATCTTCAAAGTCTGGGACCTAATCAGTGATAAATAGTAAGTCAAACAAATGAACATCCTCCTGAAATATTCCTTGGATTGGCCTTTTAATCAGTGTTCCAGAATGACATGAAAAGACATGCAGTCCTCCTTTTAGCTTATTATCAAATTTTGGGTCATTTTTTCTTAATACTGCTTTGCACCTGGTTTTTGTTTTTCCCTCGCCCTTAGATACGGCAAGATTGTCTCCACTAAGGCCATACTGGACAAGACCACAAACAAATGCAAAGGTGAGAGAACAGCTGTCCTTGTGATCGAGAGCAAGTCAGCCAGGCCATCCCTTGCCTCTGCCTTTTACTGCTGAGAGTTCCTAGTACCCAGTGCCAGGGAGGAGTCTCTGAGGTTTTTCAGGCTTAAACAACTAGCAGATATTTAGATTCCTTGGTGCCCAGACAGCTAAATAGACAAAAATGCTGTTTTGGGTATCCAGCGTCAGAAGACTGCACAGTTTCTTTGAGTCCTTTGGGCTTATTCTGGACCTCATGTCTCCCTAAATTAGGTGGTAGAGATGGGGAGGTGAGATTGTTTCTTCTAGAAAAGCAATGTAAATGCCTTTTTGGGGAGGTGGGAGTGGGGTGAGGGTAACTGGTAGTTTGTTATTTTCTGAGTAATAGTGTTATTGGGGTTTTGAGCAATTCTAGGTGGGGCTGGAAGAAAGGGAAAGGGTGGGGAGGGGCTTCTTTCAGCTGGCAATTGGTTATCTGCTCAGAGAGGTTGCATTTCCTGTGTCCCCAGCATTTCTGAGGTGTGAATGGAAAAGAGGAGAGGTGACTGTGGGTTGTTGGAAAATCTCATTCCTGAAACCTTAAATCTAAAAGGGACAGGGATGGAGGTGGGAGGGAAACAGGAGGGACACCACAAGGACCTCACTGCCCTTGGCATTGTTAGCCATAAAGTAGAGCGAATCTCCCAGTATTTGAGGAGCACGTGTCCATTTGAAACCTCTCAATTTCTCTTTCTCCCTACCACTCCTGTTACATGGGTCATAACTGTTCTGTCTCCTGAAAGGCCTGGGCCTCCCACCTCCCTTACTCCCCCACCTCCAAGTGACGCTGCTTCCTTGTTCCAGGCTATGGCTTTGTGGACTTTGACAGTCCTTCGGCAGCACAGAAAGCTGTAACAGCACTGAAAGCCAGCGGTGTTCAGGCACAGATGGCAAAGGTAAGGGCACTACCTCAAACTGTTCCTCCAAGGGCTTTGTGGTTAGCCTAAGAGTTCCAAGTTCCAAGCTCACAGGCGGCTTAAGAGTCATGAAGTTGACAGGCATGGGCTATCCACAGTGCTTTTGGACTCTCTACCTAGCCAAAAATAGTCTGGTCCAGGGGTCCCATTGAGCACCCCCTTGCCGGCTGGAGGACAGTGTCTGTGGCAGGTAGCTCAGCCAGTTCTGTTCCTCTCATCAAATAATTCTAAGTAGGCTGGGGGCTGAAGGGGCTTCTTCCTTTTCTCCTGCTGCTTTCCCATCTCCACTCTGGCCCCACTTGCCTACCAGACAACTTGCCGTGATTTTGTAATATTCCCTTTAGAAACCAGTTGTGCAACTCAGAAACTTGAAGCAATGCTCTCCACCTCCCAATACTGTTGTGTGTCTGTGTGTGTGTGTGTGTGTGTGTGTGTGTGGCAGTGGAGGGGGTAAAATGGCAGTGGAGGCGATGGATGGGGAGGTCAGTAAAGATGGGGGGAACGTCACAGCAGAGAAGGAAAACTGTCCCTCTTTCTCAAATCTGTCTGGAGTTACTGTTTCCCCTTAGACTACTAGAAAACTAGAGGATTTTCTCTCCCTTTTCTTAGATGAGATTGTCCCTTTGCCTTTCAGAAGCAGTTGTAAATGATATATATATGGAACCAATGAAGCAGGCCTTCCAGGCACACTTTTCTGTAATGGATAAAGAAAAAGGAAGCTCTGAAGGGAAAGGCAGAAGAGGCAATTAAGGTTGCTGGTGACCCAATGTCTAGGGTGGAATGACAGCTCTGCCCTCTGAAAACCCCCCTCCCCACCTCTTCTTTTTGGAGAGAAGCTCAGCTCACTGATAGTACAAATTAGGAGCTTTCAGAGTTCCTAGGAGACTTGAACCTTCAGGGCTTCATGGTGACCCAGTGAGTTGCTCATTTGGCCTTGAGTGCAGCCCAGGCACATTGTCCTTCCCTTTCTCCTTCTCCTGTCTTCCTGCTTTCCCTCCATCAGGGAGAGAACAGGAATTCCTACTTAGAGGATTGTGCTGTGGCCGGAAGTGGGGGATGGGGAATTACTCAAAACAATCCAGCCAAGGAACAAGGCAGTCCAAGAGAATCCAGCCTCTGGGACAGGCTGCTGGGGTAGGGCGGGGGTGGGGTGGGTGTGGAGGTGGGGGTTGGGAGTCTCTGTCTAGTTTTTAAAGAGACAGCCAATTGATGCTTTGTATTATGAGTTTGTACAGAAATTACCTAATTACAGATTATGGGTTTGTAATAGAAATAGTAAAGCTGTTTTTTTTTTTTTTTTTATGAAACATTTTTTTTATTAATTAACGGAAAAAAAAGAAATTAACCCAACATTTAGAAATCATACCATTCTACATATGCAATCAGTAATTCTTAACATCATCACATAGATGCATGATCATCGTTTCTTAGTACATTTGCATCGGTTTAGAAGAACTAGCAATACAACAGAAAAAGATATAGAATGTTAATATAGAGAAAAAAATAAAAGTAATGATAATAGTAAAAAAAAAAACCTATAGCTCAGATGCAGCTTCATTCAGTGTTTTAACATGATTACTTTACAATTAGGTATTATTATGCTGTCCATTTTTGAGTTTTTTAAAGCTGTTTTTTTTCCTGGACTTAATATATACCCCAAGGTAGTGGGACTGGGTATTACAAATAGTTGATGAGGTTATTTTTGGTTGTGTGGCTCTAGCTATCTCTTTTCTGAGATGCGATTTTGTGGATGATGGCTAAGGATGTAGGAAGGGTAAGAGATGTGAGCTTCATTTCTTCACTTTTATTTCCATAGCAACAGGAGCAGGACCCCACAAATTTATACATCTCAAACCTCCCACTGTCAATGGATGAGCAAGAACTGGAGGGAATGCTGAAGCCCTTTGGCCAGGTTATCTCCACCCGAATCCTTCGAGACATCAGTGGGACAAGCAGAGGGGTTGGCTTTGCAAGGTGAGAGGTCCCAAGGGTGGGAAATGATGAGGTTAGTTTAAGAATGTTTCTTAAAAATCTGTGTTGCCTTATCCCAAGGACCAAATTATCATACAAAAGCACTTGATAGTAAACCTAAAGTCTAGTTTATCGTTAGAGGTCACAACAATCAAAAATCCATTTGCTTCCAAATCTTTATTCTTTTCCCCAGTACTTCTGGCTGCTCTAACCTCTGTTTCTTTGGTCCAGATCCAACCAGAATAAAATAATCCCACATATTCTTTTAATTAATTGTGTCCAAGTTCATCCTGTTATCCACTTAATCTTTACAACAACCCCAGTGAAGTAAATACTCCCCATTTTACCGATGAGGAAACTGAAGTTCCAATATGAAGTGATTTGCAGAGCCCTGGTCCTTCTGGCTTCAGAATCAGTAGGATAAAATAGAAGGTTTGGTCTCCCTTTTCAGATCTGTTAGGAGAGCTAGATCCTAGAAGCACCTCTGCCACTATATGATCAGGCTGTGTGATCTCAGGCCTTCATGAGCCTTGATTCACGCTGTGAGGTGGAAGAAATTGATGTAGGTGAGTGACTTTCATAAGCTGTTCCCTGAAGTTGAAGAGCTCTCCAGGGTGCCCTCTGTTTGGGCTCAGGGGTCATTGTCATAGGGTTTCAGCCTCCTCCACCCCACTTAAGAAATGATTCGTAATAAACTATTTTATTTAAGTATTTGTTTGAATGGTTTTCTTTCTTTCTTTCTTTCTTTTTTTTTTTTTTTTTTGCTTTTTTGGAATAGTTTGAAAACTACTGATCTGAAGGTTGCTTTTTTGTTTTGCGGTGTCTTGTCTGGTCCATGACCACTTCCGTCTTACTCAGCAATGTTTCTGGCCTTACACACTCTTGGTAGCCCCACCTGCTGGCAATCCCGAGTATAACCTGAGGGGCATTCTTGGGCTTGGGCTTGCTCCCATACCCTCTTGAAGCAGAAGTTCCCAAACTTTCTTAGTTCATGGCACTCTTATTTGTCACGGTAGTTTTTTCACAGCTCCCTAGACCAAAAAAAATACCTAATGGTTAGATTTATTAAATAAATGATCTAAACAACTTAATATTTATGTCTTAGCAACTTTATAGCAGTTTGGAAAAGCACATAGTTTTGCACATAGCAGTGAAAGAAAAAATATTTTAATTTCATTCTTAAATAACCATAGTTACTAATGGGATGTATGTGCCTGTTGGGGGCTGCACAACTTCTCAATCTTGGAATCAGATTGGATACCTCCACCCTTATTTCCTGTTAAATTTTCATTCTCTTAGGGTACTTGTTTTCTTCACAGCAGCCGTTGTAAGCCAACGTCTGCAATGTTGTTGACATTGTTGGAAGGAAGGTAGGGTTAGCTAATGTTGAAATAATAAAGTACTTTGAATTAGTGGTTCACTCGGTGTCCAACAGATGTTGCTGTGTTTTCTTCAAAAAGTTAAAATTTCCCTCACCAGGCCTCTGTGAGTTTGCTGTTAGAGTCTTTGACTCCAAAGACTTTTTTTTTTTGACTCTAAAGACTTTTGAAAAACTATAACATATCTTGCATGTTTCTATGTTAACATCTAAAATTTTTCTTCATACATTTAGATTCTTCTAAAAGGTATAGTTTCCAGCAAATTAGAAATATTGCCATTGAAAAATAAAACTGTTACATCATTTAAAAATGTATCCAGATGAAATCTATCATAGCAGTTTGGTATACAAATCATCCATTTTAAAAATACATGGGCCATTTCTTTTTTTGTTGTTGTCAATTTTTTTTTTTTATTTAGGGCCATTTCTTTTTTAACAGTCATAAATTTTCTGTCTTACAGTGTTCCTTTTTTTCCTTCATGATCTTGTATTTCTATTCCATTTCCCTACAGAATTTTATTCTATAGTAAAATATTTCTATAGTTAGAAGTGGATTATCCTGTCATACTTCTCTGCAACAACAATATATAGAAATAGAATTTTTTTCCCCATGGCCATAGGGCTCTTAAGTATTAATCCATAAAAAGTTTATTTTTATAATTGTTAGTTCATAGCTGCTCAAAACAACATAAGTTTATTGAAATGTTGATACGAAATTGTTTTATGTAAAGTAAATTGTACTGGAAATGCTTCTTTTATGACATGGGTAAGTTTTATTTTGTTTAGATTTTTCTAATTAAGTCATATAGCCATGAATGAATATTGTTTACTGCTGTAGCAGAACAGGTTTAATAACAATTCTGTTCATGGCTTTGTTTTGTTTGTTTTGGTGCCTGGGCCATGAATCAAACCTGGGTCTCCCTCATGGCAGGCAAGCATTCTACTATTGAACCACATGTTCCTGTTTTTTGTTTTCATGCTGAGAATGATTATGTACTTGTGCACATAAATAAGTAGATGGGAATGGAAAGAGATTTATTAAGACGAGAATTCTTTGAATTCCCTCTGACTTATATGCCAAGAACCAAAGGGATCTATTATCAAAATTGATTTTTTATGTGTCAGTTGACAACTTGCTGAAGTCCTCCGACTTTGTTGGAAGGAAAGAATTGCAAACACTCGACTAAACAAAAGGATTTGTAACTCAGTCACCAATGCCTCTTGTTGAGATTTGGGACAGGTGAGAAGTAAGTTGAGAGGCGTAATTAGGAGAGGGCCCTTGATCACTAGTAATCATGAGCTGTCCCTCGGGGAGATAATTTTTGAGAAGGGGTTTATAAGAAAGTTGAGTTTCTCAAAGTGATTTTCTTAAGACTCTTTGGAAAGACTTTAAGTAGTAGGAGTAACCCAGTTGAAGACTACAGTTCTAGGATACCTAATGTGCGCTTTTCTCTAAAAAGTTCCATTTGAGGCCTTTTGAAAATTACTGCCTTCAAGGATTTATAACAGAGAAGTTAGGATTTTACAAATGAGTATGACTACTGAATCATTATATTGATATTTCTTTTTAGTCTCCAGTGTTTTAGAGTAGCTAGAAGGAAACACCTGAAATTATGGAAATGTAACCCATACCAAAATTTGAAATCTGTTTTATAACTGCTTGTTAAAATGTACGTTGAAATTTATTGCTTTCTTGTATATGTGTTGTATTTCATAATAAAAAAAGTAAAAAAAAAATTTACCCCCTTCATAGGAAGGGTTCATATTTTTAGCAGTTATTAATATAGAAAGTATGCTGAGATTCACTTCTTTAAATATGGAGAGAGGGGAAGATACTGTACCTTGTATTATATAGATCCTTATAACTTTCAAAACATATTTATATACATTACTGCATTTGAACTATGCAACCCTGTGAGGTAGAGTAGATGGGTATTATCTATAAAGTAAAAATGAGGAGTGAGTCCAGAGCATTTTCATGAGTATTGTAGCTCACAGAGGCATTGGTGGTGAACTGGCTCTGAAATCTAGATTTCTTACTCAGTATTGCTTCCCCTTACAAGGTACTTTAATTCATTAGTACCAATTGTTGTTTTTTTCCCCCCATCATCATGGACTATGGACCCTTTCTTTTTATTTATTTATCCGTTTTTAAACATAACAACATACAAACATGAACATTCTTACCATATGATCATTCAATTCTTGGCATATAATCAATAACTCACAATATCATCACATAGTTGTATATTCATCACCATGATCATTTCTTAGAACATTTGCATCAATTCAGAAAAAGAAAAAAAAGAAAACAGGAAAAAACTTATATATACCATACCTCTTACCCTTCCCTCTCATTGACTACTAGTATTTTATGGACCCTTTCTTAATCAATTGTCCCTTCTACAAATGCATGAATTCCTAATAATGTTATCAGTCACTAATCAGACTTTGATAATTATGTTCAGAAGCAAAGAATAAATATTGGCAAATTCTTGCAGTTTTCTCAGAGTAAGGGAACAATGTCCTTTAGAAATTTTGTAATAAAAAATAATGGTAACAGCCATTATTTCTTATATTCTTATTTGTGTACAAGACAAAATATTAGACCTATCCATCAACGTCTTCTTTGGAATGTTCATAGCTTAAAGCCCTCTATTATTCCTTTGAAGGCTCCTACAGGAGCCAGCTTAGACCTTAATTAGAGGATTGGAGTTGCCTCATCAAGATACCTTGAATTTGCGTGGAAGGAGCTCTTGAGTTTCTGTACTCACAACTTTTGGAGCATTTGTGGGGGCTGGGAACTTAGAGATTTCTCTTTGAATGTAGGGAGAACACAGATCCTGGAGAAGCTAGAGCCTAACCCCTCTTGTGCTCCTTAGGATGGAGTCCACAGAGAAGTGTGAAGCCATCATCACCCACTTTAATGGAAAATATATTAAGACACCCCCTGGAGTACCAGGTGAGGCCTCTGGGAATCAGGCTGAGAGGGCCGCAGGTTATTACTTCCAGTGAAGATTCTGGAGGAGTTTTGTATGAATTGAGTGGTTTAAGTGAGGCAGGACTCAGCTTGCCTGTCTGCTTTCTCTCTTGGCAGCCCCATCTGATCCCTTGCTTTGCAAATTTGCTGATGGTGGGCCAAAGAAACGACAGAATCAAGGAAAATTTGTACAAAATGGACGGTCTTGGCCAAGGAATGGAGATATGGTAAGAGGACCCCTGAGAAGACTGGAGTATTGAGGATTTTAAAGTAGAATGGAAATTACCATGGCTTGATTTCTATGAGCTTGGGGGGGGGGGTTTCAATTTGCTAAAGCTGCTGGGAATACAATATACCAGAAGTGGGTTGACTTTTTCAATGGAAATTTATTAGGATACAGATCAATAATCCTAAACCATGAAAATATTCAAATTAAGGCTTCAAGAGGAAGATACCTTTGAGAAAAGGCTGCTGGCATCTGGGGTTCTTCTTCACATGGAAAAGCACATGGCGACATCTGCTGATCTCCCCAAAATGTTTCTGAACTTCTGTGGGTCCTTGCTTGTTTCTTCCAGGGCATTTCTAAGCTCTCAGTCTCCCCCTGAACTCTCTTAAAGGACTCCAGTAAATGATTAAGAACAACCTTGAATTGGGTAGGTCACATCTCCACTGAAACAACCTAATCAAAACGTCCCACCTACAACAGGTTTGCCCCCACAAGAATGGATTAAAAGAACATGGTACTGGGGGGGAGTGCAAAGGTAGTTCATTGGTAGAATTCTCGCCTGCCATGTGGGAGACCCGGGTTCGATTCCCAGTCGATGCACTTCCCAAAAAACAAAACGAACAAGCAAAACAAGCAAAAAAGCAAATGAACAAAAATTCAACAAATAGTGCTGCAATAACAGGATACTCACATGGAAAATTAATGAAACGTGAAACTGCCAAACAGCATACAAAAAAAAAGAACATGGTCTTTTCTGGGGTACATAACAGATTCAAACCAGCAAAGGGTTGGGGGGTGGGGGGCAAGCTTGAGTATGTAACTGAAAGATGATGGCTACTTAACATACGATTCAGTGTGGGTTACAAGTGGGGTTTTGCAGCCTGTGCACAAAGAGAAAAACCTTTTAACAGTTATATTGAGACTTGACCAGACTTCACCCTAATCAGCTGAACTAAGTACATCCCCTGCCTTGGCCTTTTGGGCTTGCTCCTGCGCTCACCCAAGGGCTGACAATATGATCCCTGTGTTCTTTTTTTTATAGGGTGGTGTGGCCTTGACCTACGACCCCACCACAGCTCTTCAGAATGGGTAAGTGTATTTTATGTAATCAGGTCACCTGAAAGTGACAATAGCATCTGTCCAGGCATTTGGATGTTCAGTTTGATTTTCAAGCAGCATTTAGTGGGACTTGGTTGTGTCTGTCTGTGGGGGCACTTATCCTGTGACTCCTTACTGATTGTGGTTCCCTCCTACAGGTTCTACCCAACCCCTTATAACATCACCCCCAACAGGATGCTCGCTCAGTCAGCACTGTCTCCGTATCTTCCATCTCCTGTGTCTTCATTTCAGGTACGTTAATGCCCCATAGAGTGTGAGATGGTTTTACCCACCATTGTGTTTCCGGTGAAGGAATATAAAGCTGGAAAAAAGCTTGTTTTTTAGGTTTTCTTTTATACATGTTGCACACAAATAATTTTACACGAAAGTATAAAACATCCTCTTTTTTGCTGCATCTACTGTGAGAATGAAGACTATTTTCAGCAGCCAGACTGTTGATATTCCAGGAAATGGAAGGGACACACAGTTATTGGGAAGAGGCTGAGAGTTGACAAACTGGGGGGTCATGGGAAGGAATTGGCCATAGATCACTGTACTGTAGTTAGGTACAGAACGAGGTCAGGGAATTACTCTGGACTCCATCACAAGATGAGGTCTGCGGAGGCTTACTTCCCCATCAGTGTCGATATTCCAAAGAGAGGGTGTCTTTTTGAAATCCAAAATGTCTTGGGTGAAAAAGAAATCTGCAGGGTCAGATGAGCCAGGTGTTGCTTGTTCAGTATCTCAAGCTCAGAAAGATGAGTTAATTTTTTAAGGAAATGAGATTGAACTTGTAGCAAATTCAGCTGCTTTGATTCGGCAAACAACAACAGTTAAAAACAATATAAAAAAAAATCAGAAAAATTTTGAGTGATACCTGTGTTTCTGAAAAAGGAACAGTTCAGCAGGCTGATGAGTAAGATCTAAGAGTTGTCCAGCTATGGAAACGCGATGCCAGACCTGTTAGTGATATTTAGAGATACAATAAAATTTTTCTGTTGGAAAAAAAAAAACACATAAAATGTGATCACTTTATATACAGAGAGACTGTTATAGGGGTCTCCCTTTTTTGCTTACCATACCCACAAGTAAACCCAGGCTATAATTACCTAGTATATAGCTTGCATATTTTTCTTCATGTGCATATACAAGCCTATATGGGTTTGTTTTACAAAAATGAGATCATATTAAATATATATTTTACATCTCTCCCTTCTTACTCAGTCATAACTTAGACCAGGAATTCTCAGACGTGTGGTCCCTGAACCAGTAGTATCAGCATCAGCTGGGAATTTGTTAGAAACAGAAGGTCTTAGACCCTGCTCAGATGTTAAATTTAGAACCCTGGGCATCCCAGCAATCTGGGTTTTAAAAGTCCTCTAGGTGGTTCTCCAGGTGGAAAACCTCTGCTCTGATTATTTCCTTTTTGATGAGTGTCTTTGTATTTCATGGTGCAGAAATACCTGAATTCTTCATCAATACTCCAGTGAAGGGTATTCACTTGGTTTTGTTTTTTTGCTGCTACAAATAATGCTCCAGTAAACATCCTCGTACTGTATCCCTGCATTTGAGTGCTTTTATTTTGAGGGGCTGTAGTCCCAGAAGTGGGATTGCTAGGTTGAAAAGTATATGCATTTTCAGTTTTATAGATGTTTCCAGACTGCTTTCTGCAAAGGTTGTGTTGATTCATGTTTCTATCAGCAGTGTATGAGTGTACCTATTTCCCTTCAGCCAGATATGTTGTTGCTCTTTTAAAATATTTCCTAGCTTGATGAATATAAAGTGCATTGTTAGTTTAGTTTCCATTTCCCTGGTTGCAGGTGAAATTGGCATTGTTTTATGTTGTCATATTTTGATTTGTTCTTCTCTGATTGCTTCTTCATATGCTTTGCTCCTTTTTCTATTAGATTATTTGTTCCTTTTTTATCAACTTACAAGAATTCTTTGTATAAGTATTACTCCTCTGACTGTTACATTTGTTACAAATAGTTTTTTCCAAATTCATTTTTTATCTGTTGACTTTGTGTTCCTCAGACTTTAGCTGTGCATTAGAAATCCCTTGGAGTATTTGTTAAAGCCTAGACTGCTCAACCACACCCAGAATTCTGATTTAATAAGTCTAGGATGTGAAGCAAGAAGGTGCATTTCTTTTTCTTTTTCAAGAAGTTGCATTTCTAACAAGTTTCCAGAGGCTGCTGCTGCTGCCAGTCCAGAGACCATACTTTTGGGAATCATTGTTTCTGTCATACAAAAGTTTAAAATTTGTATATAGTTAAATGTCTGTTTTCTTGTTTATAGCTTTTGAGTTTTCTGCCTTAATTAAAAAGATCTCTCTAGTCCCTAGAATGTGTACATATGGTCTCTAAGATTTTATTTCTTTGTTTTACACTTAACTGTGTAATCATTAGAAAATTTTTTTTTATATAGCATAAGATAGAGGTCCTACTGTAGTTTCTTTCAGAATGTTTTCATTCTGGAAACTTTCAGTTTTCCTAGCAAATTATTAAATAATCCATCCTTTTTCCCACTGAATCAAAATGCCAGCTTTATAATATAATAATACTGGGATTTATTTCTCTATTCCATTCCAATGATCTTTGTGTCTGTTCCTGTTCTAATAATATATTGATTTGTCCACAGCAGTTTTCATAATATGTTCTAATATATGTAAGACAAACTCTTTTCTCCACTCTTTTTCATACTATTCTTTGCTATTCTTGGGCATTTATACTTCTATATAAAGTTTATAAACATTTAAATCTGTGAGGGTTTTAATTGGAATTACACTAAATTTATATATTAGCTTAAGAAAATTGACTTTAGAAATACTAAGTCTTTCACCTAAGATATCCTATCTCTTTCATGTTTTCAAGTCTTACTTTATGTCCTTCAATATGATTTTTGTTTTCTTTGTGTAGGTCTTAGTTAAATATATTCCTATGTGCTTTATAATTTTTATAAGTATTTCTGGTAGTTATTGATAGACCAAAGAAAAGCTATTGATTTATGTTTGTCTCTCTTTTATACTGTTAACTTAACAAATCCTCTTATTATTAATAGTGTTTTTTTATTTGAGTCTTAGTTTTATAGGTGTTTAGTTACATCAGCAAATAATAATACTTTTGTCTCTTTTTTCCCAATTTTAAACCAACTATGTTCTTATTGTATTTATTTGATTGACCCTATGATAAGTTACTTTAATTGCAATGTAATTATAATGGTTTTAATATTTCTCTGTTTAGGTTAATTTTAGTGGATAGTTTATGTTAATAAATAACCTTTACTATATTTAAGAAGTTTCTTTCTTGCCTCGATTTTTTTTTTTGCACGGGCAGGCACTGGAAATTGAACCTGAGTCTCCAGCATGGCAGGTACGAACTCTGCCTGCTGAGCCACTGTCTCACTGCCCTTGCCTCGATTTTACTTTGAGATTTTTTTAAATAAATGGCTGCTGAATTTTATCAAATGTTTTTTCAAGCATCTAATATTACACTGTAGTTTTTCTCCTTCAATTTTGATTTATGTTTATAGAGTTTCTGATCTTGAACAATCCTTACTTTTTTTTTTAAATAAACCCTGCTTGGTTATTTTGATGCACTTCTGGATTTGTATTGCTAGTATTTATATTTTTTGCATTAAAAAAAATTGAGATAAAAGTCATATATTTATTAGTTGTAAATATTTTCTTATGTACCAGAGAGCTTACATCTTTATATTTAATAAGTATAAAATAAGCATATTTGAAACTTGTTCAAAATGCATTTTAAGTTATAGTATATAGTTTAATAACTTACTGATTAAAATATGATTAATTACATTTCTTTGGGCTATCTAGTGGTTCACCTAAGTTTGCTGGAAATCTTTCTTTAAATTTACTTTTAAAAGTGAAAGTCATTAACAGTAATTATTACATCAGCTTTATTTCCTGCTGTGATATGCATATGTACAAACCCTATTTTATACTACTTGTGCATTACAATCAGGCTGAAATGTAACACTTAAGTCTATAATATGATATGATTATTAAATAGTTTTGTTAATTGAAAAAAAAATCACATACCATAAAATTCACCCTCTTAAAGAGAACAATTCAGTCGTTTTCAGTATATTTATGAAGTCATGCAAGCATCATCATTAATTTCAGAACATTTTCACCACCTCAGAAAGAATCCCCTATCTATTAATATAGTCCTACTCCATTCCCTCTCCACCACCACCCCCAGTACCTGGCAACTATTAACCTACTTTCTGTCTCTATAGCTATGCCTCTCCTGGATATTTCATATAAATGGAATCATACAATGTGTGATGTTTTGTGACTGTCCTCTTTCGTTAGCCTTTTTTCAAGGTTCATCTATGTTGTAGCATGTATAAGTACTTTATTTGTGTTTTGTTTTGTTTTTCATAAAAATTCAAGGTCAAATTACTGATAAAACTGCAAGATGAGCACAGATGCAATAGCATCTTGCTCCCTTCTCTCCTCACCCTCCCAGCCCCCCAGCCTCTCCAGAGTTGGCCAGAACCAAGGCAGATGATGGCCAAAGGGTTCGAATTCTGCCTCTGGCCAAGTTCTGGGCTCCATGCAGCAAACGAGGGAGGGCGGTATAAGTGGACAAGTCTGTGTCTCTTCTTCTCAAAACTGTATTTACACAGAGAGTCATCGCTTTTCCTCCGGTGGGGCCGGAGGGGACTCAGTGGCCCAGTGAGCAGGGCCCTTCAGGCCCTGAACTTTCTTCCACCTCTCAGAGGCAGAGGGGGTGGGATGTATCTTCAGTCTTGTTACAGTTTCACCATTTTAGGTTTTTACTTCTAGCTGCTCTAAGATACTGGAGACTAAAAGAAATATCAATATAATGATTCAGCAATCACTTGTTTGCTAAACCCTACCTTTCCTGTATAAGTCCACCATCACCTTTGCTCTTTCTCCCACCCTTCAATCTTTTTTATCTTATTTTGCTCACAGTCAACACACATTGTGGCCAAGGCATGGGACATCTCCTCCGTGACATCCTCCCACTGCTCCTTGTCCTGTCTCAGAACCCAGTTAGTTTGTAGTGGAGTTTGAGGGACATTTGTTGATTGCATGATCCTGGGGTAGTTCATAAACTCTGGGATGGTCATTCTCTGGGTAAACTGTGTTTTCAGCCTGTTCTGAATGAGCATCCTCACTTCCTCTGATACTTTTGACCATTCTGGTTTGGGAAATTCGTATTGGCCCATTTAGATGAGACTGCGTCCAGAGAGATGGCAGGGCCGTAGTTGGAGTGGGGTGGGTACCTGCACAGCAAGATATACCCGATGACATCCAGAGACCACATGTCACAGGACTTGTTATACATCTCTGAGCCAAGCACTTCTGGACCCACAGAGTATGTATAACAAAGGCTTGTCAAAGAGTTGCAGGTGGTGATTTCTTCCTCAAGCCGAAATCACTGAGTTTCAAAATGGCATTGGGCCTTTTAGAGGTATATAAAAGATTCTCGGGCTTGATACCAAGGGACATTGTTGATTGAGTGCAAATACTTGAGTGACCACACCAGTCTCTTCGTGGTTTCTGATGTTTCTCTTTCTATGAACACTTAGTCTCCTCCATCCTGAATTCAGCTGAAGAGTTCATCATCCAAACATTCCATGACAGCCAGGAGGCACTTCCTCCCTGCATGTAGATTCTCATAGATGTCCATGATCCAGAGGATGTGTGGTCACTGGGAGGCCCGTGAGTGCAGGTCCACCTCCCTGGGGCCTTGGGGCAGTCCTGAAACAGGTTTAGGGCAAATTTCTCCTGGATTCCAGGTCCTGGCTGATGACCTTGCAATCTCAGGGACGGCGTGCTTTTTGATCTGCGGGTCTTGACTTGACCTGGAACTGGAGAAACTGTTGTGGGGCTGGGAGCTTTGGCCAGTTGCCAAACACCAGTGGGGTCTGGCCTTGGGAGTTGGGCAGCATGGTTGCCTGGAGACGGGCGAGCAGAGGGGGAGACCCTGCAGCCACCCCCTCCTCTGGTTCTGGACAGGGTCCCCCCTCCCCCCCCCACATACTCTGGGGCTGTGGGTTTTCCCTGGGCCCAGCTCCAGGCTGGGTAGGTCATGGGGCGATGTCACAAGTCCTTCTTACCTCCTTTCCTCCCTTCTCCCAAAGCAGAATGATGGGGGCCAGACTGGTGGGGCAGGGGAAGTGGCCTCGTGAAAATGTACTCAACCCCCTTTATTAATTTTTATGGCTCAATAATGTTCCATTATACGAATATACTATCTTTTTGGACATTTGGGTTGTTTCCACTTTTTGGCTATTAAGAATAATGTGACTCTGAACATCTGTTTACAGGTTTTTGTGTAGACATGTTTTCATTTTTCTTGAATACAGACTTAGGAATGGAATTGTTGGGTCATATGCTAACTCTATGTTTAACTTCTTGAGAAACCATCAAACTGGTTTCTAGAGCAGCTGCATCATTTCATATTCCTACCAGCAGTGTATGAGAGTTTCAGTTTCTCCATATCCTTGTCAACCCTCGTTTTTGTTTGTCTTTTTTATTATAGCCATCCTATGGGTGTGAAGTGGTATCTCCCTGTGTTTTGTATTTACATTTCCCTAGTGACTAATTATGTTAACCATCTTTTCCTGTTTTTATTGGACATTCATATATCTTCTTTGGAGAAATATTTATTCAAATCCTTTGGCCATTTTGGATTATTTGTTGAGTTGTAAAAGTTTATAGTATTTTAAAAACATATCATTCTTAATGTTTCTATTTTCTGAGAGGGCAATCAAACTTTTGGGGGGCTTTGCTACCATTTTCAGATCAGTAGTTTCTAGGCAATTAAAACTTTTGTTTGTTTTTGCTTGCATTAGAGAGTGGCTCAGACATCTCCTCTACAAGTACCTAACCCGGCTTGGATGCACCACCAGTCATACCTCATGCAGCCTTCAGTGAGTTCAGAAATGGACAAAAGTCAAAAAGGCAATTTGGTGTAAAGAAAAACAATGGAATTTGATGACAGATGTGGGTGCAAGTTCTGGCTCAGGCACCATGCAACCCAGCGGAATGACCTAAAATCCTGACTCTGTCATTCTTAGAGAACGGTTCCTCCAGTATGATGGTTAGAGAGCCTATTTCTTTGGCATAGCTGGGTTGCTGCTCACCTGTCATTTCCCAGGATTTTAAGGTCATTTAAAATCCATCAATCACTACTTTAGGCAGCCTTACAGGATGCTGCCAACTAACCCTGTCCTTTGTTTCCGCCTCTAGGGCTCAGTTCTGACACCAGGGGTGGACCACCCTATTTCTCTGCAACCTGCCTCCATGATGGGACCCCTTACCCAGCAACTGGGCCACCTCTCCCTCAGTAGCACGGGCACGGTAAAACAGGAGACTTGTTAGATTATTATAAACTCCTACAGAGCAAGGACTACTTATGTAATTCTCTTCAGCATAAATGCTTTTGATGATGGGGAGTCATATCAGTGCAGTTGAGGGCACACTCAGAATAGAAGATAAATTGAAAAGCTCATAATTGATGATCCAGGAATACAGCCATCCTGCTTCCCAACTCACCCATTTAAATGGATTCCTACACATGAAACTAAACAAGTAGTATTTCTGTCTACAGACTGGCTAACTGAGGAGCTCATGTACATCTAGAGATCCTTATCAAAGTAGTTTACAGGAAGAATGGATGAAGAGCAATACTTTTTTTTTTTTTTTAGTCTGGCTGCATTCTGATTTATACTGGAGAACTTAGGGGCAAAGATGGTAAGAGTAGTGAGGAAAAGTAAAAGAGAGTGGGAGAGAAGAGGAAAGCGAGTCAAGCAGTAGGAGTCTTTCTTGGCCGGTGTTCTAACCGTGGATGTACTGTAGTACCACCTGGAATGCCTGTAACAAAACCAGTGCCTAGACCAATTCAACTAGAATCTCTGGGGGTAGAGCATAGGCATCAATTATTTTTTTTAAAACTTCCATGTACTTTAAATGTAGCCAAGAATCACTGCTATTGATGTTTTTCATTCTAGTATATGCCACCAGCTGCAGCTCTGCAAGGAGCTTACATTTCCCAGTACACCCCTGTGCCTTCTTCCAATGTTTCAGTTGAGGTAAGCATTTTATCATCTCTCTGGATTGAGGCCAGGAAAATGAACAGAGGCAGATTTCCCCCATCATGTCTCCCTCTCACAATGATGCTGATTCCGTGTTCACAAATAGCTGGTTGGTGTGTATAGGATGTAGGAAGGAGAGACCTAGCTAGTCTGTGTTCATGAATGAGGCCCTTTCTCACATTTTTCCAGCCAGTAGTTAATTTCCTGGGTGTTGGGTTGTATTTGAATTGACCGATGTGTCTTAGGAAGAGGATAAGCTGCAGTACATGCTGTGAAAGTTGGTGCTGTGTGTGTGCGGGGAGAGGGGGAGTGGGCAGGTCAGGAAGGGCCCTTGGCTTTGGGTGGGTGTTAGCTAGGCTGCTTTACTGGGAGGTAAGGAAAGGATAGCACAAGGTGACTCTCCTGCCTTGGCTGTGGTACAGGAGAGCAGCGGCCAGCAGAATCAAGTGACGGTGGATACTTCCTCAGACCATGGGGTCTATTCTTTCCAGTTCAACAAGTAACAGTGGGTAAGAATCACATGCTGAGGGGCGGGGCCTGCTGAACTGGGAGACAGTTCAGCCTGGCCTTAAGTCAGACAGGTTCTCACGTTTGCCATTCTCCTTCCCACCCCCTCTGGTTTATGCCTCCCCATCTTTGCTTAAGAGAAGTGAGTTCTTAGAGATGCTGATACCCCCAGACTTCTGAGGGTTAGGAGGAATACAGACCGTCTCTGGCCCTCTTAAGGACTAGCACTTGGCCATTGTTTTTTCACAGATAGGCCTGGGTCTGACATAAAGAACATCTCTACACTTCTGCCCTCTGTTCTTCCTCCACTGCGGATGGAGCTAGGGGAACCATCACTTTTTTGTGTGCTATATTGAAGGAGATAAAAAAAATACTTCTTTTCCTGTTTTGTAAATAAAGTTTTTTTTTTGAACTACAATATACTCTTTCCCTCCCTCAAAGAAATGTGGTAGGTGGAGCCTCTTTTCACTTGTATGAAAAGCATTTTTTGATGTAATAGAATTATTTGGGGGACTTTTTTTTTAACAATTTGTTATTAATTCATTAAAGAGAAAACAGAAAGATGTGGTGCTAGAACATTGATGAAGGAATCCTACTGTGGGCCCTTCTTAAATGAGTTTAGTTACAGACTTTTTTTGTTGTGTATGTGTGTTTAGGAAAATTATGCAAATATACCCCGTCGCATCACAGATTTTATTGTGAATCTTATTCAGTTGTTCTTTTTCTCTTTTCATACAGCAAAGCCTGCCTGCTTCGCCTTTTTACAGTTTTTAATTTTGTGAATTTCTTTTTTGAATGAAATTTCATATGGAATTTTTGGGGGACTGGTCAAGGAACAAGGTAGAACATTAAACAGGCAATGTGGAATTGGATTTTTCTCCCTCTGCCCTGCCACATCCTGGAGAAAAGACTAGACTTGGTCTTCAGAAAGTTGAGATGTGACCTAGGTTCATTAAAGAGACAAACCCAGTCTTGGGAAGCCACTTTTGAGTCAAATTCGGATGAAGATTAGGTCTTCTTTGGCAAGTTCCAGAAGGATGAACTTAATGACTTCTAACTCTTCTCACTGCTGGGGCCGACACCATCTGAGGAAGTACCTTTCCCAGCTATAGGAAATACCTGTTTTCCTGCCTCCTGAAAGTTTTTCTTCTCTGCCTGGGTCCCGTGGCCGGGGACCTCGTCCCTATTGCACATTGCTGTGCTCAGAGCCTTCACAGCTGTGACCTTGTTGAATCCTCTTAGGTTCCTTCCCCACTGTGAAAGAATAGCGGCATCACCTAGAGACTAGTGTTTCTTAGCTGGGACAATTTTGTCCACAAAGAGACATTTGGCAATATCTGGAGACATTTTTGATTGTCATACCTGGGGCAGTGCTACTGGCATCTCGTGGATAGAGACCAGGGATGCTTCTTAATGTCCTGTACATACTACGGCCCCCCTCCACACACAACAAAGAATTATCTGGTCCAAAAATGTCAGTAGTACCAAGGTTGAAAAACCTTGGTATAAACAGGGTTGTCTCTGCCTCCATAGGATCATAAGACTTGGTAGACTTCCCACCCCCACCTTGGACACACAGTGCCTTTTGACACTCTTGCAACTAGTTGGGAGAGGGAGAACTGGAGTCCTTGAATTCTCCCAGGCTTTGATTTTTCATACCTCTGCATACAGCAAAAGCTGACCTTGAAAGGCTTTTGGCTGTGTGTACCTACCCTAGGCCCGGAGGGATTCGGAGGGATTGAGGCTGTTCAATGCCTGTGCTCTGCAGGGGTGGGAAAGGACAAAGCTCTTCCTAACTGTCCAGAGTGACCTGCCCTGTCCTGGTGTGTGAGTTCCTTTCCCAGGGAGCCAGGGCATCAGAAATAATATTCCTTCTTGTGGAAGGACAACAGGGAGCTAGGATAAAAAAGGACAATAAATCCCATCTGATTCTTTGCAAGGTCCTTAAAAAGAAAAGTCTGTATCTCGCTCTTAACTTGGTCTCCTTCTGTAAGACCTGACTATGCACATGGAGACAGATGGGTAGAAAGCCTTTGCTCTCTAGGAGTTAAGAACCTGCACCTGTCTTCTCCCGGTAACTTCCTTACCCACTGAAAGAGGAATTCTGTTCTCCTTCACTTTGAGGTCAGACAATCAGGATAGAAAGCCAAATGCTGGTGAATGGAGAAACAGGTGTTCATTAGGCTGGCTGCAAGGAGTGGAAGGAGATGGTAGAGGAAAATATAGCTGTAGTATCAAGTCATTGCTTTTAGAATTGGGTCCATCATTCCCTCCCCTACTACTGCCCACACCAGAATTGAGTCCCAGTGCTTCCTACCCCTAGGCTGTCCCTCTGTACATTCTGGGGCAAGAGGTTGGGAGACATTGGGTTGGATATAAAGTAAATGACAAAACTGCCACTATTATGTTTCTTATGGGTGCTTCTAATCTTAGGATGGGCTTATCCAATGGACAACAGCCCAAGCCCACTAACTTTCAAGAAAGGTTTGGCTGGGCAGGTAGCTCTTATTCCTGAGTCTCCATTCCTCAGTCAATCCTTAGTTCTATGATAGGAGGTTTGATGCAGTAGGGGCCTTTCACATATAGAAACTGCTGTTGATGTTACTGCTGCCCTCTCCTTTGCCACCTGGAACACCTGATTCTGTCTACTTTCTCTGTATTTAAAAAATGTTTAAATGGCCATGACCTTTTTGTTTTTGTTTAAAATTCTGAAGTTACTGTTTGCATGTTCTCCTCATGTGATTCTATTTCTTGGATTCTGTTAACGAGTGCTTGTGGTTTGGGCAAGTCTGGGCATGGGCTGGGGAACCTGAAGTTATTTTTGATGCTTTTAGGTTACACTCATGATATCTTTTTCCCCCTTGTTGTTTGTTCCTAACAGCAGATTAGTGATTAGAGAAAGGAGGAAGAAGGATCCAGGACTACTTTTTCTTCCACGAAATAGCCTATTGGTGGGGGTGCAACAAAGAGCCTTCTAGCTCTAGAGCCTTTGGCGAGACTCTTTAAACACTGTTCCTCTTTGTGGTGGTTGGAAGATATCATGGGTATGGTGTCTTCCACTTCTGGGTTGGAAGATACCATGGGTATAGTGTCTTCCACTTAGTGTTCTGAATCTTGTCTTCAGTCTCATGCTCTGTGCATTCACAGCTCGCCTCCACCCATTACAGATACAGTATTTATAAAATCTTTTAGCAATTTTTCTGTTTTTAGTCAAGTAGATCAGACCAGAATCCCATCCTCTACTAGGATCAGAGACTGCCAGTCCCATCTCATGACATGCTATTTACTGTTTCCCTCAGGCTCTGACATGACCCTAGAACTGGAGGGGGCTTTGGGTAGAGGTTAGGGAGGATGAGGGAATGATGATGGGGAGGGAAATTATTTTTAGTCTTTTAGGCCAAAGAATTCGAAGAGCTGTCTAGACTAGGAAGCTTGACAGCTCTGGAGAGGTAATAGCCTTTGGCTGTGACAGAGGTGGTAGGGAGGGCATTAACTTACACTGAGGGTGAAGACCAGACTTCACTGCTCTCTAGATCATCCCTGGGTTGTGCCACTTCAGCCAAATTTCCATTCCTGTTACTTGCCCAACTTACTAATCAGTGAATTTATTCATTTTCCTTGGCGTCTCCAATGTTCACTCCTTGCTGCTCCAATGTTAACCTACTCGATGCCAAGGCCTACTTGTAGGTTGGTTCTTAGCACTATAAAGGTGCAATGAGGAGCCTTGCTGAAATGTAGGGATCCCAGACAGTGAACCACTGCTGCTGTCTTGTCCAAGTGCCCCACCTTCTGGAAGAATGGCAGCATTGCACTCGTGAGGGGCTACTTAACCAAAGGCAATAAACTTCCAAACTTGCCTCCAGGTTCTGCTAGGTCTGAATCAGCAGACCTCAGAGATGTTATCAACGCCAACCAGTAAGGGGACAGATCTTAAGTTTCGTGCCTTTTCCTACTGATCCTTCCTGATTCCCTCTCCTAAAAACCAACTACTCTCTCCATTTCTGTGCTACCGGCACTTAGGTCCCTCCAAACATTAGCGGAACCCTGAAATTCACTCCCAATGTTTACCATTCCCTTCCCTGTAAGTCTTCCTTCAGCAGCTAAGACCAGCCCATGCACTCTATTACTCTTCTGATCTTGGATGAATTTTGCTGCCCCTCCTTAGAGGTGGTCCCACCAGACTGCAGTAATGAGAAAGCTCTAGGCATCCTCTCCCCCTTACTCCCTGCCTGTCCACATCTGTTTTGAATAAAGCGTCATTCTCAAAGCATGTCCCCAAACTATTTTGTCCTTGTTACACATCTACCTCACAATCTCACAAGTCAACAAGGGCACAAGCGCCTGGTATATCTTTTCTTTATTCTGCCCTTCCCTTAATATCTAGATAGATATTCCCACCTTAATATCTAGATAGTAATTTAGATTGTTTACCAATACAAAGCTTCTAGCCTGGAGGGTGTTAGAGGCTTCCCAGTTGAAGTAAGGAAAGTCCCCACCTAACACAGAGCTTTTTTGGTCTTTTTGAGTGGGTGAAAGCTCGCGCGCATGCATTTATCACCTTGGACGGGAAATAAGTTTAATTTACCAAATCAATCACACTTTGTATTTTTCTTTATTCAGAGGTTTCTAGTTTTATACTCCTCCATGCTATGCCGATGCCACCCTTCCAGCCTATCTTCCTCTTCCGACCCTTGGTCTTCCCATGTTCCCTATAATTTGATATTGCTCCATTTTGTCTTATTTCAACTTTTGTTTTGAAATAAAACACAAAAGTCTATTTCCAGGTGTTTTCTCTGAGTGGGTGGGTGGGAGGTGGGAGGTGGGAGGTGGGAGATTGATGATGGGCCCATATTTGCTACTACAACAGGTAACAGCTTAGGAAGCCAAGGAACAAGGCATTCTAAACCTGACTTTGCTCCAGCACTTCTGTCAGGCTTCTAGGCAGAAGCACTAAGAACCTGTTCACCGTAC
This sequence comes from Tamandua tetradactyla, assembly GCF_023851605.1. Lineage (NCBI taxonomy): Eukaryota > Metazoa > Chordata > Mammalia > Pilosa > Myrmecophagidae > Tamandua > Tamandua tetradactyla. The sequence goes on from NC_135333.1 coordinate 123,672,771, forward strand.
ATAAGCAAAGGGTGTGAATCAGGAATTCTGCCTCTGGATGCTTCTTGCACAGGAAAGGCCAAGCTTGCAGGTTTAGGGGCATATTGTTCCCTGCCTGCTATCTCCTATTCCAAGCCAGTCAAACCACCCTAACACCAGTATCCTTTTAGGCATGTGGGAGTACCACAGGTGAAGGGAAGATAAATACACAGAGTCTTTTGAATCTCTATCAAATGTGGTTTTTATTCAACTGACAAGCACTTTTCTACAGCTGCACTTGTGGAACATCACATGGCAAAAACAGTTTTTCTCTAGACTTTTTTCCTTTTTTTTTTAACCTTATTAAAAATGAGATTGGTCCTAAAAATATAGAAAGAAATAAATTTAAATTCACAAAAAACTGTACATTATCAAAAAGTCACTAAAACACCACATTTGGTTATATAAAAGTCAGTCCCTTTTGTTATAAAAGGAACATGGAAACTTGTTGGTGTTGATGGTGTGGTTTCTTTCTGTTACCAGACTGATGGGGTGGGGGGAGGGCGACAGCGAAGGGGCAGGGGGTGGGTTTTTGTGTTATTTTTTTAAACCAGCCTTCCCTCCCAAAATCCACCTAGCTCAAGGGGCAGGGAAGATTAGGAAAGAAAAGTGAGAAATGGCCCCTTTGATCAAGCCCTGCCCCCACCCACCCTTCAGCCTCTACTTCAAACTGAGGCTAGGACCTCAACCCACCTTTAAGAGTGCCTGGTCCCTAAGGAGAGATGGAGCTGGGAGAGGCACCCAAAGCAGGAACAACTGAGATTTCACTCTCCCTATCCACCTCACCTCCAACAATAAAGTTAGTCTAGTACATTTTATACCAGGGGAAAACTGCCATGGGGAAAAAGGAGGAACCCCCAACTATAACAGTTCCAAACATTTAACTAACACAAAGTTTGTTACAGCGCAGTTATTTAGATAAAATATAAATATTTATGCATAATATAAAGTCAATTCAAATATTCTTCAATCCACCTCTTATTTAAAAGAAAAAAAATCTCAAATAAAATTAAAAGTTTTGAGGTTTATCTGACAGAAAAGGCGACTTTAGAAATAGGCTATGGGGGAGAAGGGGCATAAGGGAGTAAGAAAGGAGTTGCCCCAGGACCTGCACTGCTCCCCCTCTCTTCAGTGGCTAATTCAGTGCTGCCAGAAGTACAAGGAATGCTCCACTTCACCTGGCACCCTGTCCCTACCAGTCCCCCACCAATGGAACATTTCTTAGATGCCTCAGCTCTCTGCTTTGGGCCACCCAGCAGCCACCTCCCCAGTGCAAGTACCCGTATTTTCTGATGGGAGGGGCTCTGCTAAGCAGGAAAGCAGGGGGCCAGGAGCTGTAGCTGGGAGTTAGCAGCTTTCCTCTCATGTGCTGGGGGCTTAACTTGGGCAGAGTCAGATGTAGGGCAGTGGTGGATCCAGAACCCCTTCTCCCTACTTTCCTGTGCTCCAGGGTCTCTGCTGCTGGGGACAAGGTCCTAAGGGTATTGAGTAGGTAAGGGAAGGAACTTACAACTAAACCCACAGAAACTCATGGGATTAAGAAAAGATCCAGTTCTACCCTTCTCCTGCAAAAGCTTAAGACTCAAAGCTACTGAGGAGAGAGGGAGTTCCTACTAAAAGATTGCACAGTTTGAAGAGGCTGGAACAGAAATGACCGGGAGAGAGGAGAGCAACACTGCCTTGTCCCCAGAGAAACTGTTCCTTGTGGTTTCCCAAAGACAAAAAAGTGATGGTTTGAAACAATGGGAAAGGTGGGAATAAAAACAGGTATATGGGGAAACAAAATGGATCCCAAGAACAATATAAGGGCACAATCATAGCATCTTCTCTCTCACACATTCACAAACACACACATACTCTCTCTCTGAGGCCAGTCAATTACTACCTGGCCTCCATTTTGGGGGTATGCCCAAACTCAGCAGTAGTTGTCCCTGAGGAGTTCCCAAGAGGGAAGTTTGGGTAAGAGATGGGGAAGGAGGCTGGAAGGCCCAGTGTGCCTCCCTGCCCTCTCCCCAGCTACTGAGTTTCAGAAAAGGCTGGAAACTCAGTATGTGAGGAGTATTCAACATTAGAGAGGGGATAGCTAGTGGCAGGAAGATGGATCAGAGAGAAAGACAGGGACCTCTGAACATTTTTTTCCTTTGAAGGGAAGGGGAAAAAGATTTGGGGGAAGAGAAAAGGAGGGAAGAACCCGTACACAATAGTTTTACATTATTGGATGAAGGAAAATCTGTAAAATAGGGGTGAGGGTAAAAAAGGAAAACCTTGAGAGAGAGAAAGTGAGAAGCAGGGGAGGGACTGAACATGGAAGCAGCATGTCCAGGGCCCGGTGTCCGGCTCGACACACTTGGGAGTTAAGTCCACTTTACTGGCCGTCACTGCGGGTCCACACACAGTACAGAGTGTTTCTCGGTTTCACACATTCACTAGAACTATTGCTATTGTTAAATAGCCCCAGAATGCTGGGGCATGTACAGGGAAGGAGAGAGAAAGCTGGGAGGAGGAAGGAGGGACTTCTTTCTCCCTCCCCATTTTTAATTAGGAAATAAAACAGAAAGGAAAAACTGTTTCTTTCTTTTTTGGCTTTCAGTCCAGAAGGACCTCATCTCTTCCCCTCTTATTAGAGGAGTAAGAAGAGGAAAGGGAAAAAGGGGTGTAAAAGTAAGAGGATGTGGAGTACTGCCAAGAGTAGGGTCCAAAAATCAGAGTATAATCTCTGACTCTTGAGTTGGGACCCAGGGCAGCATCAGCAGGTGAGAATGGCAGGGTTTTGTTTTGTTTGGAAGGAGGGGGTAAGATTCCCACAAGCTGACACCCCACCTCCCTTGCCTCACAGATTGGCCTGTTTTCCCTGATAAAACTCCTCCCAGCGGCTCTCAAAGAAACGGCGCATGATGTGCCCAGCTTTGCCTACTTCAGAGTCATCCTCATTGAAGGTCTGGCAGTTGTCAAAGACCAGGAGGGCATCAGCCGCAAACTCCTCTGAGCTGGTATACCTGGGCAAGGGTGGAGGCAGAGCTGTGAGGTGGGAAGGAATTACGGCAATAATGGAGAAGAGCCAGAGAAGCCGGTATCTGTCTACTTACCCTCCCCGGAGCAGTCGCTCCCGCATGGTGGAAAAATCCATGGGGTTTTTGATGATTCGACGATAGCCGCTCACCAACCGTGGATTCACAGGCTCCAGAAAAGGCCAGGCTGCATCATGGGACTCCATCTCCATCAGAATAATCCTATCATTCAGAGACAGTGACGACTAGCCCTCAGGAAGCAAATACATTAACCCCACCCAGCTTTTTCCTCTGGCAAAAGTATGGCCAGGTATTCCCCAATCACTCAACTCACTCGCAAAATGTGAGATCACTGTGGTGGTTCCGCATAGAGAATCGCCGCCGCTTGGAGGGGGAGAACCCTTCTTCTGAATACCGAGGCCCTGCTGGGCTTTCTCGGCTCCTCAATAGTCCCCGGCGACGGCGGCTGTCACCCTCTGGGAAGTTCAGTGCATAACTACTTTTTCGCTTCTGGCCTCGCTTTGGGAAACCAGGCTTCTGAGAGAATTCACCCTCTACCTGCTGAGATAGACGGCAAGAGCAGCAACAGCTGGTGATATGTTCTGCTTGCCTTGCAGTTCATTACAATCCCTACCTGTTTAAGTAAGATCACAGCTTCAAAATGTTCTTATACAGGTTCCTCAAAAATCTGGCAATATGACCTGGCAATTCCACTTCTAGGTATATACTCCCCTAAAACTGAGATATCTATTATCTGTACGCCAGCATTATTCACAATAGCTAAAAGGGGGAAGAAACCTAAATGTCAATCAACAGACAAATGGATAAACAAAATGTGGTATACACGCATAATGGAATTATATTTATCCATAAAAAGGAATGACTATTCTGATACATGCGACAACAGAGAGGACTCTTTTGGGTATTATGCTAAGTGAAACAAAGCCAGGAAGACAATTACTGTATGAAATATCTAGAACAGGGAAATTCATTGAGACAAAGTAATTTACAGGTTATCAGCATCTAGGAGGTGGGGAAATGGGGAAAAAGGGATTATTGTTCACTGGGTACAGGTTTCTGTTTGGGATGATGAAAAAGTTTTGGCAATGGATGGTGATGACAGTTGCACAACATTGTGAATGTAATTAATGCTGCTGAGTTCTACACTTAAAAATAGCTAATATAATAAAGTTTATATCACATTATAATTAAATAAAAAAACAAAAAACTTTCATCTGTAAGCCAGCATGTAAATTTATTCACAAAATCCAATAAGGTAGGCAAAAGGGAAGGTATAAGTATTCCCATTTACAGAAGAAACAGTTGAAGCTATAGAATATAAGTGATTTGTCCGAAGGACCAGAACCCAGGTCTCTCAACATCCAGTCTGGAGCTCTTTTCAAGAGACTGAGGGCAGGATAAGAAGGGATACATCCAGGACTGGTGGTTAAGTGGAAAAAAGAACTCTGATTTCCACTTGGGAGAATAGGAGGGCAGAAGCCTTACCTGGGCCAAACAGACAGCACAGAACCAATCTCCTTCTGGGACAGCCTCCATCTTGGGTCGATGGCAGTAAATATGGCAGCCACGGTCACACCCATCACAAAGCAGAAGAAACTCATCGTTGTCACCCTTCCGGCAGACTAGACAGGTCTAGACCAAGGTTGTGAAGAAGCAAGGTGAGTCCCCAAGCCTCTGCCTGCCAGTGATACCACCCACCCCGGCTGGCTGGCTCCTCAGTGTTCTAAGGTTCTCTCAGCCTCTTACCACTTTGTTGACAGACTTCTCCCAGGCAATAGACCTCTCCAGTTGGCTCAGGCATAAGCACACCTGGGCTGCACTCCGACACCGCTCAAGTGTCTGGCGCCAGGCCCGAATACGAGGGGTGATCTCATATGATCTGGAGGGAGAACATGGTGATCTTTGGATGAGGAGCAGGATCCATTAAAGAGGGAATTATACCTTCCCTTTCAGGACCAAGAAAGGGTGAAGGAAAGACAGCACTCACATTTCTGTAGTGGTGCACTGGGGGGCACCACTAGGTGTACTGAGCAGGGCCTTCTCCACTACAACCTCATGAGCTGGCCAGAGGGGCTCCCGTAGGTACCGCCGTTCCACATTCTGCTCTAGTGCAGCCAATCGCATCACAGCCAGGTCCAGAGGGTTGGTAGTTTTACGCTGGGGGGCCAGTCCTTCCCTGCCCCGACCTCTCCAGGTGATGTCCTCCTGGGAGTCAGGAAGATGCTCACAGTAGGTCAAGTCTTCCCGGGCAGAGTCTGGGTTAGGACATGTCCAGCCCTGCAGGTGGAAGAGAGAAATAAAACTCCTCAGTGAACAGGAGAAAAATCAGGCATATGAAAAAATGTGACCCATTTAAGGTCATAGTGACTTGTGACCCAAGATATTTCCTAACAGGGTGTGAGAGATTAATGCCCTTGCCATAAACCCACTACTCAGTCCCAGCCTTCCCCAATGTACCCGAATCTGCAGATCAGACAAGATAACTCTCTGTTCCAGCTCCTCTACCCACTGAAGCACAGCCAGGTCTGTTTCATATGTCTTCTCTTTGGGGGACCAGCTCAAAAGCGCTTCTTGAAAGGCAAGGAGCTGACTGGGCTCAAAAATGGGATCTAGGAAGTAAAAAGAGAGTAGGAAGGGCCCATGAGGCCACTGTTTGTAGCAGTAGCTCAACATTTACCCTAGGTTCTCCAGTTCAGGCTGGATTAGGGTCTTCATCTTACCAGTTAAGGGCCGTAGGCAGACTTCCTGCAAGAAGTCCTTGTGCTTGCTAAGGTGTTTGTGAAGTGCCTTCTCTCGGATGCCTCGGGGGTGCAGGGCCTTGAGCGTGGCATCTAATGTCTCAGGATCTTGGATCCACCACCAGCCTGAGCGCATTTCTGTGAAAAGAGTATGCTCACTGAGCTTTAAATTACACTGCCCACATTGGATGCCACTTCTGTCTACACTCTTACCCTGTTTCAGTCCAAGTCACTCACCAGGGGGAACAGGCTGGGCGGTCAGCTGGGTTAGGTAACACTGTTCCATCTGTTTGAAGAACTTACTGGGGGGCCTCCCTCTCCGTTTTGGCTGTCCCAGCCCTGTGGGACTCTGTGGCATTTCTCCAGGGTCTCCTGCTCGCCTCTTGGGGACCACTCCAGGAAAGGGGGTGGAAGAGAGCTGGGCTGGAGAACAGGGGTTGGCAGCACTTGGTCTATTCACCTATGAATGAGATGAGACATAAGGCAGACATAAGGGCTAAGGGCCTTTTCATGTTTATAGGATCCCAGTGGCCCTATCCTTTCGCCCAACCTGTGGCAAGATGAAGTAGAAGTACATATAACTAATTCTGGCTACTTACTGGCTTGGAGGAGGCAGGTAGCTGAGGGGAGGGAGCAGGCTGGTCCTCAGAAACTGCTGGGGGTGGTGTAGGGGCAGCATTGCAGGGCATCTGGGCTGAGAAGTTAAACCAGGGAGCCTGAGGATCAGGGCTGGATTCTGCCTCATCAGGCTCTGGCTCCTCCGGGGGCTGTGACGGGGCTGTGTCCAGTTTTCCTGGGCTACTATCAGGTGTGAGGACAGAGCTGCTCAGCAGGGAACCGTGGTTCTGAGTCTGGCTCAACCAAGACAGGAAGGCCGACTGGCTGAGGTCATGGTGGCTCTGACCCAGAGACAAAGGGGAGCCTTCTGGCTCTAAGAACCCATTATGGAACTGGGGGTGAGACTGCAACTGAGGCTGGGGCTGGGCCTGGGGCTGAAGCTGAAACGGGGGAAGGGACTGGGCCTGAAGCTGAGGAGGGGGCTGGGCCTCAGGCTGAGGCTGGCCCTGTAGCTCTTCTGAATCCTGATCCCTGACAGGGGACTTAAGGTGCTTAGGCCGCAGAGACCTAGGCTTAGTTTTTCGAGGTCGGCCTCGGGCCCGGGCAGAAGAACTGGCAGAGGTGTTGGAGTCAGTTAACTCCCTCTTTCCAGACAAGAGGGCTGGGCTGGGTGCTGGATGGGCTGCCACTTTTAAAGAGTGAGTTTCCTGCTTTATCATATCCTCAGGAACTATAAAGAGAAGAAAGGAATGTCAGATATACACTGATATATAAGGCAAAAGAAACAGGCATAGTATAAATATAGGACATATACTCTTTTTCCCTTGGGCCTAGCACCCCCTTTGAGATTCTATTTGCAAAAGTTTATAAGCCAATGAATTTAGTATCTGGGGAGGAAACATTACTCCCCCAAGTAATCATCATTATCATCAGTAGCAGCAGCAGCAAACATTTATTGAGAACCAATTATATGTTAAACACTACTGTAAGAACATTTACTCATCTTACAAAGAAAGAAACTGAAGTACACAGCTGGTAAACGGTAGAGCAGGTAGCAGGTCGGTAGTCTTACTGCAAAGCCCATGCTCTTAACTACTATATCATACTGATTCCCTTAAAATAAAAGAAGCCCAAGACTCCTGAGAGGGAAAAGGAGTTGTTTACCTTTTGTTACACAGGACTCAGAATTCAGGTTCCCACAGACACACCTACCTAAGCTCTCCTCTGTTCCTTCCACAAAGATACCAGCCAAATATGGCAGCACCCAGTAGCGACGTCTATAGCGGTCTTGACCCATGGAGACTGCCCGAAGCATATGGGATGAGTGAAGCAGCTTTTTACGAAAGAAGAGCTGACGCTGGGTAGGCAGTGGAAAAGCAAAATGAATAAAAAATACATTTCTAGAGCGACAATGGTGAATTCATCCAGTATGTGGAAAAAGAAAGGCAATGGCTTTCAGTTTCCTAAAAAATTGGTACCATCTGGCCCAACTCAGAAGATGATTCTTGCCCAGCCCATACCTCCAGTTTCTGAAGTTTAGATGCACATTACCTTGCTGAGTTTTTCTATCTGGCGCTCTAGCTCCAGGATGCTGGATGCTGGGGGATCAACCTGGGGAAGAAGCAAGTAGATACAAAGAGAAAGGGAGTTCGATTCAAGAGAAAGACATCATTTATTTTCCAGTTTCCACTCCTCTCTTCAGTCCTGAGCCAGTACCTCTCCATCTCTTCGACTCCTACGACCATGGTCAGCTGCTAAAGTCTCCTCCTCTTCTTCCTCTTCTATACCACTGGTTTCCTCCATGATTCGAGAACTGCGTCTCCGCCCCAGGCCTTCCTCTGGTCCTTGCATCTCTACCTCAGCCCGCCCAGTTCGCTTGGCCAGAGCACTTTTCAGTCTTGAAATGATAGGGAAAGAATAAGAGAAACTGTGGTAAGGAATGTGATACTGCCACTACAGGAACACCTGGAATCTGAACCATCCTGAATCCTGGTAAGGTCCCAACCCCAGAGAAAGAGCTAAGGCATTAAGTTCCAGGCAAAAGTCCTGCCTATACTTCACCCTTTCCCCCTTTCTCTCCTGTCCCTACCTCCGAAGCCGGCCTTCAACAATCCACTTGTTTTTCCTGTAGCTGGACATACTCTCCAGAGTCTTGTCAATCTCACTGCAGGGGAATAGGGAATGGGATTTTGGAGGTAAAAGTGGCAGCACAAAGCAAAGGAAGAGAAGCACAGGGGTATAGGGGCTTCAGCAAAAAAGGGAGTTTCAGACTAGAACCTATATTGGATGATTGGCAGAGGAAGGCTTAAGTTCTCTCCCGGAGAACTCTAGCATCTCCAGAGCATGGCAGTGGACCCATGATCACCCCAGGACTTCTGTATGGCTAACCCCCTCCTCTCTCCCATTCTGACTTTGAGTTAGGACAAAAGGCATACAGTAATCACCCCCACTCCCAGCCCCTCACTTGATGATGAGGGTGGAGCCGTTGAGCTCATGCACGAGGAAGGCCAAGACAGCAGCCTTCTGTTGGGGTGGCTGAGCCTGAAAAGGCTGGGTACGCAGGCTGTCACAGAGGGCTGGCTCCACTCCATACGCCATAAGGAAACAGCGCAAGATCTCAGACACATTGTCTCTCGTCAGTGGGATTTCGGATACCTTCTCCCCCAAGATCTTTAGAGACTGTTAGGAGAACATAATGGAAGTGAGGTGGTAAAGAAGAACAACTCAAAGTCAGGTGAACCAGGAAGGGGAAAATACAATAAGACAGAACTAGGGGGGTTAAGACAGGACAAGAGGAAAAGAATGAAAGCTGCTAGGAAAAGATGGGAGGAGGAAAGATGCAAAAGAAAAGGAAAAAAAATAAAAGGAAATAATGAAAATAAAGGGAGTCAAAAAGAAAGAGGAACAGAAGGAATAGTATGAGGAAAACAGATACAGAGAACTTAAATCTTCCGTTACTTGTCCTGATTACTTTGTTACTTGTCCTGATTACTTTAGGGAGGGACTTTCATGTGTGCATAAAGAGAAAAAGCAAAGCTGAGACAAAGCCCTGGATCACAGATAGTTCCAATCTCCCTAGAAAAAGGTCTCACCTGACAGTAGGAGGGCAAGCCAGGATCACAGAGTGCAGCCTTCAGGAGCCGAACTAGCAGATCTTGCACCTCGCCTATGCTGTTGCCTTGACACAGGAGTCCCTCTTGTAGGACCCCTAGGCTAGGCACATCTTTGGCAGGGTCAAAGCCCAGCACTTTGCCGAAACTATGCAGGAACTCCACAATGGTCAAGCAGTCTGAGAAGGCCCCACTGGGAAGTATCAGACCAGGGATGCGTGAAAAATCAGGCAGGGGCTATTGGATAAAAGTGGAGGGAGGACCCGTCAAAAATAGTTTGGATATCTGAGGCTCTTCCTTTAATAGCAATGTCTTCACAATTAGCCCCCATCCATAACCGAGAACCTATTACTTGCCCCTCACTACCTGGTGGTCAGCCAGACACATATCCTCTGTGGGTTTCTTCATCTCCTCCAAAATCATCTGATGCCTCTGTCTTTCTTCCAAGCGCCTCTGTGTGGCCAAAGTCTTATCTGCTTTACCAGTTGGCTTGGCTTTGGCTACCTCCTCCTTTTCCTTCATTTTTACTTTCTCCTTCTTTTCCTTCTTGACTTTTTCCTTCAGTTTTTCCTGCTTTGTTTTTGCCTTCTCCTTTTCAACCTACCCAGCCAATGGAAAGAGGAATAAAGAGTCCCATGAAGATACCAATTACCATCCTTCTATGGTCCTAGTCCCTTTCAGCCTCAGAGCCCAGAAAACACACTAGAAAACAAAATCTATGCATGTCTTGCAAAAATCAGTTTAGGGGCTTCAAAGTCATATTTGGTGAGTGTGTACACACACCTACCTTGGATTTCTTTTTAACTTCCTTCTGCTTTAAGCTCTTAGTCTCTTGTTTCCGCTTGTTTCTGGCCTGAAAACCATAAGGGAAGTCATTTCTCCTCAAACTTTCAAAGTATCTCTGCTTGGGCTAGAATTAAAAAACAGAGACAAGGGTACTGGCGAGGAGAGGTGAGAGACGGGATGAGGGATGGATAATGATCAATTCTATCACTCTGCCCAGAATATTCTTTTAATAAAGCCCAAGAGGTTTCAGGGTAATGGACATGTGCTGCAACACACAGGTGACAGATGCAGGAGATGGAAGAAAAGACGAAGTAGGTTATTGGGAAAGTTAACCCACTGTATAATATCTCCAATGCCTCTCACCTGCCCTTGGACAGTAGTCTGACACTCTCCCCGTTGTACCTTCCGTCTCATCTTCTTCTTGATTTTACTCATCTTTGCTTTATCCTCTTCATTCAGTGTTTCTGTGAGGGTAGAAAAAGAGTGAGGCTCAAACATTCATCCCTCCCATCCAGGGTGGCACAGGCCTGTGGCAAAGCTGGCTCCCAAACAACTCCCTAAACAATCTAGAATAGTTTTTTGTTTTGTTTTGTTTTAAGCATACATAATTAAATGTCAGGGATAAAAAATGTTAGAGTCATCTGCTCTGGGGGTGGCACAAAGAACCCAAATGACATCTCCTGCCCAGAAGCACTAGCCCCTGGAGCCCATCAGACTGCTTTATAAGGGATCTGGATCTGGCTGATGGAAAAGGGGTCGCAATGACAGAGTAAACCTACAGCCCTTTCTCTCTTACACACTACCTGACATGGGCAGCAACCAACAGACAGAGATTTGAGAGCAAAGAGAGTACCAGAGAGAAAGGGCCCAGATAATGGACATCTCAGTAGCATGTGGGTGACTCTGCCATAGTTTCTGTTTATACTCAGCTCCCATGTCTTCTTCCTTTTTGGAAGACTGAATAGTGAAGTATAATTCTGCAAACAGTAGAGTATTTTAGAATTGACGTTTTTAATATGAATACCTATTATTATTATTATTATTATTATTATTATTTTTGCTTCTGGTATAGAAACACTACCACTACCACATCTGTCAATTAGACAGATATTATCTGTAAATGAAGCAAGTGACTTGTTCCAAGTCACAGTCATTATACAGGAAAGATGAAATTCTAAAGTGGTGTCAAAGACTAAATTTTTTTCACATTCTTTACACTACCTCAAGATAAATGTAATATTTATTGAAAAAATAGATAGCTAATTCACTAAAATACTGCCAATTATCTTTTTAATTCAGACATGAATTCTGAATCTTTGTGATGATGGTAATAATTTAAGGTAAGTGATGTACTACTGAATCTGATGCGATAAGAGAGAAGTTGAAAGGTAGGTAGAAAGGACATGAAAGTCCTCTCTTTGGAACCAATGCCATCATCTTCCAACAGGAAGAATAACTCAAGGAAGAAATTGGATGGAAAAGAAGTACTCTAAAAGTGCTGGGACCCCAGCATCCCAGGGAGAAGTTGATTCAGATTCATTCTGTCCAGATAATGTCAGTTATACTCCTTGGAAACCCAGGTATGAATAATTTGTCAGCACTTCAGATACCCCATGGGGTGAACAGCATTCCAAAGTAGGAAATACCACTGTACCTTGGGCTTCCAATTTCTTTAGGAGGCGGCTGTCTGTCTTATTCAATAGCTCAGTGATTTTGACTTTGGGTGGCCGACCTCGGCCCCGTTTCACTTTGGGGATTTCCTTGGTCTTGGCCTTCTCAGTGTTTCGAGGTCGGCCCCGTTTGCCAGTGATTGCTTGAATCCTGGATGGGATCTCCTCTGCTGAGAGCTGTACCCACTGCAAGCCCTAAGATAATGAGGAAGACTGTGTTACCATACAAGGGAATCAGTACAGGCAACCAGGCCCTCTGAACCATTCAATGTCCCAGAACCTCCAAACCCCACAAAAGGAAGCTGTAGTTTGTTCAGCAACCCTTTCTCAGGAACAAAAACATATTTAACCCTTGGGACTGCACCTCTGGTGTGTCTCTTTCTTCAAAGAAATCTCCAATAGGCATACGGGGACTGAAGCTGAAGTGTTCACGGCGGACACTGTGTACCACATTACGGCTCAGGTACTAAGAGGAGGAGGTAAGGTGGCATTAATAAATTTGTGGCCCTACCATAATTTTGCCCAGCAATGGCACAAGCAGAACAGGCACCACAGGAGACAATGCCAGCCTGCTGCCACTGGGCCTGAGAAAGGAGCTGGTGTTTCCCTAAGAAAACCCATGAAAGCTACATTACCTTGATCACTTCTGGGAACTGTTTCATCCTCTTCCCACAGGGGCCATAATACCAGGTCTCCCCCTGCCATCGGTGGCTGCCCTTCTTGATGCGCACCTCTCTCCGCCATCTGCCAGAGAAGCACACGGGCCCTGCCACCAGGTCACACCTCTACCCATTCCCATGCCACCCAGGAGCCAAACCCACTGAGCAAATGACTCTCTCATAATCTGTCTCACTAGAACCACAGGTAGATGCAGAAGGAGCATGACACAAGCTTGGCTAGAAGGCAAGCTTGAGTTCTAGCTAATCTCTCAGGTCCTCAATTAGAAAGCAAACTGCACAAGCCCAGAAAGACATCCATCCTTCCTTTTACAATGTCAGTGAGATGAGTGGCCAGAACTCCCTCCCTGATGCCATTCAGGGCAATTACTGGATCTCTAGTAAAGAGGATGAAGACCTAAGGGAATTAATGCAGGAAAGACAAGACAAGGGAGGCAAGCAGAAGTTGGTAAATTTATTGCTAACCCCACAGGTAAACTCATTGACCCCATGAAATGACTCAAATAGGACAGGGTCTCACTAAGAACGATATGCTTCTAACAATAGATTATTCTAAGACCTACCCTTATTCTTCCCTTAAAACTTGATGCAGTATTAAGACTTGGTGAACACAATAGCTTAGAGGAATGGGGGTGGGGAAAATCCAGGAAGGTAGTTAGTCCTATAAGGTCCTTGCTGTCAGCTAGCTTGCTCATTCTGGTCATGTACTGTTCCTACCTTTACTTCTCCCCAAAGCATTATAATAACAAAATAATAATAATAGTAATAAAAACAAAAAAACACCAAGAAAATAACAACAAAAAACTCAACTTATTGGTACTATGCCACTCCCTACTCACTGTTATCCCTCCTCCACACAAATAGAACAAGCCAGACACAGTTTGAGCATCTGAGTCCGCAAGTCACCAACTGGGTTTGGAAAAGACAATAGCTGGACCCTTTGAGCAAAAGTGAGTTACTACAGAATGAGGAAAGAATAGGTGAGGGGAAACAGACTTCCAGAGAGGAAGAAGGAAAGTCAAGAACATTGTCATTACAGATAACTGTCCTTTCATCCACTCCTGTCTAACCCATTCTTCCGCCACTTCAGACAAGGAAAGGAGGTCCCTTCTTTCTAGAGTCATGTATTAAACTTGTCAAGGTCAATGTATATAGCAAACTAGAGCATTTACCCATGCTGGAGGGGAAGACGAACTTCTTCTGGGGTAGCAATACGTCTCCTCAGGACATCGCCTTGGGAGGAAGACAGGGAATACCCAAGTTAAGAATTAAAGCAAAATATTGAAATAGGCCTGTAGGGAAGGGCCTAAATGCAACATGGGACAGAAATTTTTCCTGGAATTATTCTAGGGGTAGACTAGAATCTGGACACTAACCACTACCAGATGTTGTGACTCCTTCTCCAGTGATCTCTTCCAGGTCAGCAGTAGTTGCAGAGAAGCTGCTGACATCCTTATTTGCTGGGGAGGCTGTTGGGAAGGCAGCTGTTGGGGAAGCTTCAGGGGAGACTTTAAGGGAGGCAACTGGAGAGTCTGTCAGGGAGACTTCTGAGGAGACAGCTGGGAGGGCTGCTGGGGAGGCTGGAGAGACTGTTGGGAAGGCTGTTGGGGAGACAACTGGAGAGATTTCTGTAGACACTTCTGGGGAGGCTGTAGGTGAGACTGCTGGTGAGACTTCTGGGTGTAGCTGAATAGCAGATGCCTGATCAGAGGTTGGCTGGGGCAGGGTTGGTGGGAAGTCTGAATCCTGAGTCTCCATTTCTTCCTGTTCTGTATCACTACCATTATTCAGATCAAAGCTGTTATCTAGATCAAAGGGACAGGATGGGTAAAGGAAAAATGTTGGCACACAAGACAATCTACTTAATCAAACTTGGACTAAATGAATGAGATTACTTTGAGGGCTTTTCTCTACTTTTGGAAACAAAGATGTAGCATATGTATTTCTTCCCCAACCATTCATGAAGGTTAAAGGGCAAAGCTGTTGCTGCTGTCATCATATAAAGAAACATCTTCTACCTGAAGCCAGTAAGCCCTCTGGCCTCCTTTTTCCTGAAATTCCAAGTCTCATAAATTCTTCTGGGCACAGGGCAGAGGTCAGAGTGTAGTGATGTGTGCCTTTTTTTTTTTTTAATTAATTAAAAAAATTAACAAACAAAACATTTAGAAATCATTCCATTCTACATATATAATCAGTAATTCTTAATATCATCCCATAGTTGCATATTCATCATTTCTTAGTACATTTGCATCGAGTTAGAAAAAGAAATAAAAAGACAACGGAAAAAGAAATAAAATGATAATAGAGAAAAAAAAACTATACATACCATACCCCTTACCCCTCGCTTTCATATACCACTATTTCAAACTGAATTTATTTTAACATTTATTCCCCCTATTATTTATTTTTATTCCATATGTTCTACTCTTCTGTTGATATAGTAGCTAAAAGGAGCATCAGACATAAGGATTTCACATTCACAAAGTCTGATTGTGAAAGCTATATCATTGTTCAGTCATCATCAAGAAACATGGCTACTGGAGCACAGCCGTGTGCCTTTTTTAGTACCATCATATTCTACCCAATATTCCCTTCAGGCCCCAGCAAGGTACTCAAGCAGATTTCCCATCCCTGAGGCCCTAACTATGAGACCTATTCTCTCTCTTTTTCCAAAGTCAAGTGCCATGCTCTTTGTCCTACCTCTCCACACTTACCTTGCAGGACAGACTCCCCTAGGACAGGTGGAGAGGTGGGGCTGGCAAAGATAGAAGCTGAAGTTTGACTATCATCAGCCAGAAGACTGAAGGCAGTGGCATTATTCAGGGAAGGGCAATCAAGAGCAGAGATCACAGGGCTGTCCCCAAGAGGCAGCTTGTCCTCCGCACCCATCAGCTCCGTGTCATCTATACCATAGAGTCCTCCGCTCACTGGCTCTATTCATGGAAGTGGAAAAATTAAAAAAAAAAAAAAGCAGGATATTGAGGAAAAAACAGAAGGCAAGATTCCTTTTAGGAATATTCATCTGAAAATATCCAATTCTAGTTCCCAGAACCTGTGAAGGTATTTCCTAATATTAAATTAGGGGTAATTGGCAACCCTCTCCCTGAAAGAGTAAAGTCATCAGACTGTAGTGATCATTAAAGCTTGAGATGAAAATGAAAGGAAAGGCATTGGCCCTTTATGAACCCACAGACCCAAGCAAAATTCTATTATCTATTGTAAAACAAGCCTTTTTAATACTTTGCTGGGTAAAACGGTTTAATTACTTTCTGGCAAATGTTTTCAAATGTTTTCTCTCTAGTTAGAGAAACCCAAAAGCCCAACTATGTGGTAATAAGTCCCCATTTAGTGAATTATTACAGCCCAAGGCTCTTGGCCAAAAGAGATATTGGGAGACCTGGGAAATGAACCAATTTAGTTCAGAGTGCAGTTGGCCCAGCCAGTGGCATGTAACTGTGGTCTGCCAGGATTATCTGGATGACCTAAAGCTCCAGACTCCTTGCAACTTTGCCTAGTTTACTATATCTTCCCAAGTAGTAGACAAATGGCTACCCTCTGCAGGGATAAGTTGGAGGGACGCCTCCAAGCCCACCTGGTGCCAGAGAGTTGAAGGGCTCCAGAGAGTCTTCACTGAGGATTGGTGTGTCTTCCAGTTGATCAGGAAGGTGTGAAGGATCATCTAAGCAGCTCACTGTGGGGTCAGGCACCAGGACTGAGACCTCTTGGTGTAATGCCTCCACAGAGGGGACAGAGCCATTATAGCCACATATCTTCAATTCTGAGAAATCCCAGAAGAGGGTAGAAGTCAAAATCAGTGTCATTAACCAGTTCATTTAGCTATAGTATGTAGACAATCTTTGCTAGAGGGATATTCACTTATTCAACATTTATAGCTGTCAGGGTGCCAGTTCTAGGTTGGGTACCGATCATACCAATATACTCCTAAGCTGGTAAAATCCTATTGCAGACAAAGAGAGGGGACAGGGGAGTAGGGTCTGAGACCAGAACTCCATCATGCTCTCAGGTATCTACCCCATCTTGTGAGAACAGGTGGTAAAAAGAGAAAACATCCTGTGATATTACAGGGTGATTACTCTTATACTTGGAATCAAATAAAGCTAAACTTTTATATATTGAGGGGAAAAAATGAGAGGACTCGTCACATGTACCAATAATAACAACGAAAAAGGACACTGAGGAAACAAGCAACATTATGCTCTGCCTGCCTTCTTCCCTCCTTCATGTGCCCACCACTACTAGGGCTCAGCCCAGTTCAGCAGCCAGTGTGACCCTGCCATTGTCAGTCAAGAACTACCTCAGTGCCTACTAGATAATGCCCCAACCCCCTCTATTTTGGAAGAAGCCCTTCTTGATGCAGGGTGTCTGTTGGGGCTGTTTCGGGCTCGCCCACCTGCCCTCTCCAGGCCAGGAGCTCTGCATGAGCTTGAAATAATTTGCACTCCCACTCGCGAGCTGGTGCTGCTGCCGCAAAAACACCAGCCACTTGGCTCTGCTAATCACCAACATGCAAATCAGCCTCCACTGCAGAGAGCTGGAAAGACAAGTTTTCCTCACCTCAAAAAGCCACTGTCCCCCCAGCCCCACTTTCCCTCTCCCCACCCAGCTTGTAGGGCCCACAGTTATACCTGGCTGCTCTTCTTCCAGCTCCAGGCTGCCTACCAAGCCAGTGCCATTCTCTGCCACAACTGAAGTCAGTTCCTTTTCTGCTGTCTCATCATGATGGATACCACTGCCTACCTCCTGGGAGGGTGCAAAGGTCTGGATGCTGGATCCCAACATAGGAGAAGACTGGGGGGAGGTGAAAAAACTAGGGGGTCCATTGGGCATCACCTCAAAATTCTGATCAGGAAAGGAATCATAGAGTTCCTGTGAGTCAAAGTTAAGCCCCATGGGACTCTGGGTACCGTTGGCCCAAAACTCTTGGCTCCCAGCCCGAAGGTTAGTGTTGTGACTTGGGGATGAAGGTTGCCGGCTGCCCCCAAGGATGCCGTTGAGTGGGTACTGTCCCCCCGAAAACTGGGAGAGAAGGGGTGGGTCCTTGAGGTTGCTGCCAGGATTGGCAGATGGATACTGTGAGTAGTTCCAGAGACAGTCGTAGGCCACGTTGGGGTGATGGAGGTGTGAAGTGCTGGAGGAGTGAGGAGCAGAGTTCAAAATCCCTGAAGTAGTAGTGTGAGATACAGTAGATAAGCCATTAACATTCACATCCCCATTCAAACCTGGCAGAGAATGAGGGAAGAGTCAGTTACTGATATGTATGTAAGTAACTCTACCAAAAGAGCCCAAAGTCACAACTGACTAGACATAGGGAAGGTGAAGGGATGGTGATTCCCTCTCTGCTATATTTGGCTTTTTGGCCTCCAGGGTACACCAAACCCAGATGTTCCTGGATATAAGCTCAGCAACTGCTGCTTGAGGCTCCTGAATAGGGGGCTGGGAGTTCTCCTGGCCTACCATGGGAGCCACAGAGAGCTTGTTGCTGTAGATGTTCAGAGCTCTTTTTTTTTTCCCTTCAATGAAACTATTTGCAGATTCCCTATAGTCACATGCATTCTTCCCCACCCTCATTCCCTAGGGGAATTTATCCCTTGGAAGGGGATGGGTAAATTCTTCAGGGCGGCCTTTTCTTCAGTATTTGTTTGGCCTCTCAATGGCACTGGAAGGGACAGCCTCACCTCACTGGCACATGCAGATCCAGCACTTTGTGCTAGGCTAAGAATAGAATTTGCAGTCACCACAGCGACAAGATCCCAGCTGGAAGGCCGGGCTTGGCCCTCCCCATAAGCCCTGGAGGGTAATTTACGGGGGTGGGGGGGGAATCTTTGCACACCCAGTGCTGCAAACTTCAGCTTTCAACACCAATGGCAACCCCTGGGTTGGAGGACAATCAAATAAAAGGAACCAGGATACTAAGGAAGCTGAGGGGAAAAAAATTCCAGTGAAATAAAGGAGCTCCTATGCCTCTATCTAAATATATAGGACTATCCTATAGAGCGTAAGAGGGAGAAGTGAAAAGGATAAGCCCGTGGCAGTATATTTTTACGCAAGGAAGGAGGGAAGCATGTAGGCTTCTCTCTGTTTCCAAGCACAAAGGACCTGAAACCCAAGTAAGATTAGAGAACCACTTGACAGAGCTATGCTAGAGAGCAAATGATAAGCTATATCCAGGAAAAGACCCAATCCTGGCAGAAACACTCCTTTCTGGAATTATAAAGGTTCTTCTCTGGGGTACTAAAACCCTCCTTGTCCCTACGTTCCATCCTCAAGGACACGTAGCAAGGGTACTTCTAGCATCTGATTTCTACATTCCAACCTTCACCCAACCCCCACACCCAGTCCTAGCCCAATGTAGTTCCTCAGAGGACTAGCTCTCTCTCTTTCTCTATCTCTCTCTCTCATGGGTACAACCTGGTTATCAGCAGCAGTAGCTGCCTCACCGCTCTTTGGCAGTAGCCAGGGAACAGGGGCTGACAGAAGAGAGGACTAAAATGAAAAAAGCCAGTATGCTTTTCTAATCCCTTCCAACCCTAAACCTTAAGTCAAGACTAAAAGTTTGTTCCACAAACTCCTAAACTTCTTCTTAGAAAGCCTTGTTTCTCTCCAGCACCTGAACTCTGGAGATTAACTTCTTCCCTCTTCACCTGGCAAGAAAGAGAACTGTTGTGGAGTAGCTAGCCCAGAGGGGAAACAAATCTCCCATCAACTTGCTCTAAAGGAATAATATCCATCCCCTCCCCAGGACATGCAGTCCTCATACTCACTTTTCCCTTGCTGGGGGAAGTTCATGGGAGACCCGTTAGTGTAGAGGCCCTCCCCTGAGGAAGGAGAGGGTTTCAGTCCTGAGGCAGCAGGTGCAGGGGGAAGGCCAGTAAAGTTAAAATGGTCGTTTGCCTCCATTTCTGTAGGAGGGGAGAGAGGGGGAGGGAAATACTGGCAGTTAAACAAGGTTATATCACCAGGAATTTTCTAGAGGAAATGAATGTCCCCTCCTATTACCTACTTACCCTTCACCTACCTAAATAGTGGGGGAAGGTAGAGGCTGAAAAAAGAAGAGGAAATATACCCCTAACTTGGGCAATGACCCAATAGAAATAAATCTTGTAAACCCAGCCTAGACCTTGTAGTAATAGAAAGAGCTAGTGAGAGGAACCAAGGTTAAAGTATAGAAGAGCCTGCCCCTCTATATCTCTGTATAAGCCCCTCACTAGGCCAGGTTACTTCTCTATGTAGGGTATTAGCTCTCTACTGTAACATTTAACATTCTCTTTCCTTTCATTTTTTTCTTAAAGGTAAGACCAAAATCTCAGGATCTATAGAAGGTTCCCAAAGCAACTTTTTAAAAAAATGGGACTCCATGGAGATGACTATTGGCAGGAAAAGCATATCTGATATATTCTATGTTCTGTTTTGTTATCATACTGACTTGAGCTAAGCAGAATTTTCATGTTATCTTATCCATAGCTTTCAACAACTGAAGAAGAGAGTACAGTTACATTAGTAAAGGAATATGAAAAGGACAATACGTTTCAGAAAAGATGACCATAATTGCAAAACCCAAATCATCCAGCAACACTTCTACTCCTCAATCATGGGAAACAACACGCCCCTCAAGAACACAGGTCAGAAAAATGTCAGCAATGAAAATGAATAAATGAGAGGGTATCCCAAAGAATATTAATGTGTCATATCTATGATGGTACTTGCGAATGTTTTGGTTTTCTGGTTTAAATGTCATAAAGAGAACACTACAAAGAAGATACTTATTTATAAATGTTGTGGCTCACTGAGGATGGTATGGTTAAAAACCTTCTCACCATCTCCTGAGTATGTGGTGATAAACTACAGGAATGATAAGATGTGAAACCCTTGATGCGAATTAATTTCACTTTGATAGAGCAGAAAGAAGAGGGAAGAAAGATAGGAAGCAGAAGCCAGAGTTATTGGTAAAGTCCAATGCATCAGTCAGATACTTGCGCTATACTAAGATATACTAACTTGATGTGTGAAAGACAGGATCTGTCTTGATAAAGGAAAATCAACTCCTTGGCTTACTATGCTTTAAAAAGGGTGGAATAATTCAGAGAGAAAGGGTTTCTCTGTCAGGCTCCCAAGATGAGGCAAAAAGCAGTCCAAGGTAACATTTTAAACAGCCTCTTTTAAAAAAGAACTAAATGTAAATTAGCTTAAGAACATATATGAACACTGACCAAGATCTGCCTGTGTTATGTTCCCTAGTAGTCTACACATCACAAATTAAACATGATTATGTACATATATAAATCTAAAATAATTCTGACCATGTAATATAAAATGAAATAATATAGTTCATGCATGACAGCTATAAAAATTTTCCAGGCTAAATACCATAATTGCCTCTACTTAACAAATTTTAGCCAAAATTAAGAGGGGAAAAAAAAAAGCAGTTTGTATTTTGTTGTTTTTTAGGAAACGGACTTATCTTCCACAGAGGATTTTTCATCTCCACTCTAAAATAAGCAGCAGACATAAGCCTGCTATGTTTAGATGAAGAAATTAGGTCTCTATAAAGAAAAGAACTTAGGGTCCTCCCACACTTCCCTATAGTTAAGGACCCCTCCTCAGCAGCAAGGGAAATGAAAATTTAGCATTATAAGTGATCCTTCTGAAATGAAAAAAGATCTCAAGGATGAAAGTTCATTCATCTCTAGGTTAGGTTCCTTCCAAAGCATACATCACAGGGCACAGAAAACATTTGTAGTTCATTTCAGAAGTCCTGGAAATGCTAGGCCTGATAAGCCAATCTCACCTTACCACCATCACCCATGTCCCTACCCTCAGAGTTTTAAGTGGATACATTTCTCTGACATACATATACATCTTTCCTCCTATGAGAACTTGACTATATCCTCCCACTTGGTGATATGCCATAGAATTCTTTTCTCCATTCTCTATTTGAATCCATGAGGGAACTAGTGACCTCCTCCTCTCTGCTACCCTGGGAAAACATAACACTTCCTGTTTCATAAATTGAAATCTAATAAAAATACATGGATGGCTCACAGAAATCAGATAAGTGAAAGGAATGGTAAATTATCTGGTGCCTTAGGTCTGATTCCCTACCAGCCTCTACTGAAGGGATAGCACACCACAATCACTGCATTTATAAGATACTTCCCAAACACATAAAATATTCTTTGTGTGTGTACAGTGTGACTGCAGTATAATGTAGTGGGCTCCAGGTTCAAAAACAGTTCTAGCGCTTACTAGCAGGGTGACCTTGGACAAGTTACTTAATCTTGCTGAGCAGCAGTTTCATCATCTGTAAAAATTTTAGTATTCATCTCTAGGGCCTGCAAGGATTAAATGAGATAATCTATATAAGATACTATAGTCAGGCCTTATATGCAACTTGACACTGATTTCAGATGCTTATAAATATAGGATCACAGTAAAGGAATACAAAGATAGTATGAATAGCTCTTCTCAGCAATTAACTCAGGTTTAATGTGATTTAACCTTCCTACCCAAAATGCTTTTCACAATAAAGCTTGGAGGTAAATTGTGCCCTTCCATCTAAAGCCAGTAAGAATAGTAAAGCAGCAAAGGAGGGTGTTTCCCTTTGAACTAATAGGATTTTGGTCACATGAAAAAAGAAATCAATCAGTGACCACCCCCTAGAAAAGACAGCTATCCTGACCAGGAGGTGTGAACAGGCAAGCACCTAACCCAGGACCAGTTGTGTGTAAATAGATCTCTTAAAAGACCCTATGTTTCACTTCTCAGAGTTAAGGAACACTGACCCTTCTGCTCCAAGCAGCAAAGCCCTGGCTAAAAGGCCAAATAAATAGAGCACTTTTCTCTCAATCTCAATCAAAGAGTTACTATCCTGTACACAGACCTGTGACATGGTTTTACCAAAAAAGGCTGACAATGCACCAAGTGTTGAAGTAATTATTACAGATTTCAACACTGTTGCAGGTGCTCTGACCAATCCTAATACTAGGGCTTCCAACGCCAACCCCCAGAAAGATAAGATACATAAACACCCTCTGGTTAGGACACCTTAGTGGTCCCTGTAGCTCTTTGGTTTTCATTCCATATAGCACACCAAAATTCCTAATGGGGATGTTTCTATATATTTTTGGAAGGGGTGGGGAGAAATTGATAAATATTTACCTTCACTAGACAGCAAAGGCAACTTTTCTGTATAGAAAATAAATCATACCATTACATTTTAGCTTTATAATTGTGAATATTACGAAGGATATTTCTCAACTCTGCACAAACTCTGGATTCACTCACCATATTCTAATATAGTGGTTGCTCCCCAGTGATATCTGGTAAATGTCTGAAGGTGTGCGCTACAGGCATCTAGTGAGTGGAGGTTAGGCATGCTACTAAACATCCTACAGTGCACAGGACAGCCTTCTACAATAAAGAATTACCTGGTCCAAAATGTCAACAATGCCAAAGTTGAAAAAAATTTGCACCAACAGAAAAGCTACCTCATTCCTGCGTTGGGAAAGTTCCAAAAGTTTTCACTACCCCCAATTCCCAATACTTCAAGCAAGGACACTTTGACTTAATACCTAAAACCCCTTTCCTGGCTAAACACTCTTCCTCCGCCAATATAGGGTTCTACCGGCAAACCACAAAATTGAGATACTCTCTAACTCAATCAGGATAGTTTACTCTAATGGTCCCAGTAAAAAGCTTCCTGTGAAAGTCTGACTTAGACAAACTACAGCATGAAATGACTGAAGCTCATTCTCTCTAAAAATGTCCTTTCCTTACCCTTCCCTGGTCATGATTCCAAATCAGGCAGAAGGAAGAGTATACTGAGAGAGACAACGGCCTTGTTCAGGTTGCTCAGGAAAATGCCAAAATGATTCTCTTTGGTCCTTATCTCTTCTAAAGTATGTAGGTTCCATAGCAAAAACAGGATTTTAAGTTTCACCACTATATATCCAGTACCTAATTTAGTGCTAAGCACATAAAAGAACCAAAGGAAATATTTTTGTTGACCCTATGGACTAAATAAATCAATGGGTAAATCTACCTTTTCTTTCATTACCAGTTTACTCAATCTACTATTCTCAGAGAATCAAAATTCAGCCTTATTCACGGACATAAAAATTCCTAGAGGGAAGAAAGGCCCCAAATTTTAGCATATTCTAGATAGCCTCCCCTTGCAGAAAATAAGGGCTAAGGGCTGGAACGAAACAAGTACTGGGAATGGTACTGGCAATATATTTAAAGTCTAAATTATTAAAACGTTCTGCTTAATTCAACTGAACAATGACGTACACAGTAGGTTTTTAAGTATTTGTTGACTGAGTAAAGGAATCATATAACTACCTAACCATAAGCTAGGTTTTCTGACACAGTACCAGTCACTTCACCGTCAGATCACTGGGAATACCTCTGAAATTACAAGACATTAAAAGCCACACTCCAGAGGTTATATAACAAGGATATTCCCTCTTTCAGCTCCGATATTTCTCAGAATTTCAGGTCAACACTTAAGGATGCCAACTTTTCCTCCAAGAAGATACTCATCCCCACCACTACCACAAAAAAACTGAGCTGGGCAAGGATCCTATTAGTGAAGCAGGTTATAGAGAGTCAAATTCCAGAAGACCAAAAGTAGTGAGACTACCTGTCTCTTAAGAATCCTTGTTTTACTTTTTTTCTGACCAATTTTTTAAAGATTACATTATCCTTCAGTTTGCAAAATTCCTTTAGTAATTATTCCTTATAACTAGGGAAAGCATAAAACAGTAAGCCAATGCTACTTTTACAGTCAGTAAACCAGTCCTAGAACAATTTCTATAACTCTTCAATGGAGAAAGGTTTTTTGTTTTGCAGAATTTTATAAATTTCAAAATTATACAGACTGACAAGCTGGTGAAACATGTCCTTCTGACCATGTGCAACAATGCTGAGAAAGTATTAATCTTTCTCATCTCATTTGAGGACACCCATACCTCACGAAAAAAAAAAAATCAGGAAGATTATTTGTCCTAGCAAATACCTTGAGTTTTATACATAAATAATACTAATAATGTTATATATAACATATATATAAAGATTCATGCTCTAGTCTATGTCCTAGTACATAACTTGGGTCTTATTGCCTCACTTTGCACATCTCACGCAATGCCAAATCTCACAGCAATTATTGACTGACTTCCATATTAGTCTGACAGTGAAAAAAAAAATAACAGTTTAATACTTGACCTCTTCAGAGGTGACAAGATTGGTCAAGCAGCCAAACACAGTCAATAACCCTAACAAACTTTGCTTCTCTCCTGGTAACACGTGATTTCAGAACCACAAGACTGCAAGATGAGCCTCTCAAGGTGTTCTAGATTTCTGACTAGCTCTGAGGTCAGCCCATGAAGTTCTCCCTGTACCTCAATTTTTTTCCTTCAGGGATTGAAAAAAAAAAAAAAGGACCAGTTAAGATTAAGAAATCCATTTCTCTGGTATAGAAATGCAGACATTTACACAAAGGTCATGAGAGATTTGCTTCATTCACCAATCAAATGAAGTCAGTATCTACTTTCTCAAAATCAGCTTCTATTTCTTTCGAGTTCAAAGAAAAAAGGGTGGTCCATTCTCCTTTCCTCACTCTTTTAACACTTAATGGAAAAACAAGTTACTATTCTGTGAGCCCTGACTTAGGTGAGGAAAAAATTTACAATCAGCATGGAATCAACCTTCTATCATAAAGCAATTCAACGGAACCAAACAGTCAAGCAGAGGAGCAAGAAAAAGCTGATATCAGACTTTGTATTCACTGTTTACAGAATATTAGCAACTTAACATACCCAGTAAAAAGAACAATGATGATATCTTAACAGTGAAGATGTCACTATCAATCACATTTGTTTATCTGTTTCTGTCCTGGACCTTTACTCTAGGGATCTACATCCAGGAGAGTGGTTTGTGATACGAAAATACTAAAATAATGATTTAAATGCTAGGCCTAAGCAGCTTTCAAGCTACTTCAAATGAAATCGCTACTTCATCTCACAAAATCTAAAATCCTATGGCCCACTCTTGTCCTTAACCAAAATGTCTTGAGACACAGTACACACATCATCACCGAATGTGCCAACAGAAATCTCCTAGAGTTATCAGGTGGGAGAAAGATTAAATCCGGACACATGACTTTACAAAGAACATAGGAAAAACTTACTTCTCTCTAAGAAGACTAATAAGGGGGAAGATGTATTTTATGGACTAAAGGGTAAATCATATGATAGCCAATTCTCCTGTACTAATTAGTTGGTTCTTCAGAACCTTCTACCTAAGTCAACCAATAGGCTTCCCAGAGGAACTGTCTCTCAGGAATGACCCCACCACCCTCACACTAACTCACTATGCCAACACACAAATCCTCTTCTCAGTCAAATCTTCCCCACCCTCTTCCACCTCTCAGAATCTACCCTTCTTTACTGCATAAGCTGACTTGCTCAGGTGTTCTACAATACGGAAACTGCCATGCTTAAGAACATTCTGAGGATCTCAAGAAGCCACTCATACCATACCACAAAAGATCCCAAGTCTTGTATGCTGAGGGAATTTTCATCACTTGAATTGAGAGTGTACCCCTGCTGGTGATAAGTGAGTTTGCTTCTCTATGACCTCTAGCGCAAGGGAGAAAAAAAAAAACCCAGACAGGGAGACAGAGATGCTTGGAAGGGGATCAGGATCAGTGAGTCAACTGCAGCGACTACTTCCAGTTGACAAATTAAGTTTATAAAAAAAAAAGTCCAATGAAAGGACTCTCAGACTACACGGTGGGCAAGATCGAGGCTTGCCCAAAAGGCCCCAGAAAATGAAACTAAATCTGATTAAAATGGACATTTCAAAACAAGAGACGCAGCAGCGAACGCACAGCTGCCATTTCCCGGCCACTTCCTGCGGGAGGCTGGGGGAGGGGCTGTTTGTGTACAGATGGAGGTGGAAGCTATCCCCCTACCACCCCCCGAAGGACGCAAATCCCTCACTCCAGCAAACCCTACAAAGGATAACTGCTATTGGCGTTGTACGCTTCTGAAAACTCGGAATTCCAGAAAAGAAAGGGATGATGTGAGATCATCTTCTCTGCCACGGAAATGGGGATCCCCTTAGTGAGGAATCCCCTTGGAAAGGGATCCCTCTTTATTCTTCCCTTCAGCCCCTAAACCCAGCTCCAAATTCAAACGCCTCAGAATCAGCCCTACAACCCTTACCCAAGAGTGTAGGATTCTCCCCGAATGCGCCGGATCTCTGCCCATGCACAACCATCCCAGTAAGGCCTCTCTCTGGCTCACCACGCCGAAGAGAACGTGTGCTCCCTTCAAGGAAGACACTCTCAGATGCCCTACTCCCCACAAACCGAGTGTTTAACCCTCCCAGGGATCCCCTCGCATTCGGACAGTCCCCACCCCCACTCGAGGAGGTGGAGCCCCTCCCGGGGATTCCACCCCGAGTCCTCCACAGGAGTCATCTCCACCAGACAGGCAGCTTCGCCGCCTCCTCCTCGTCGTCGTCGCCGCCGCCAGGAGCCCCCACAGCTCCTCCCGCCCGCGCAGCCCCGTCACGGGTCCTCAGCAGACCCACCAGCGTCCCCCCCTCTCCCGGGGGCAAGGAGACTCCCGCACGCAGCAGGGTCTTAACTGAAAATAAGCCGCAGGCAGTGATCAAGCCAGCTCCGGAACCACCGTTTCCAGAGGGAAGCCTCAGATGAAAACGGGGATCTCTCCCCTCAGGCCCCCGGGATAGACCCCACAGACCTGAGGTGGCGGCTACAGTCGGGCTCGGGGCTCGTCTCTCCCCGGGGGACGGTCGGTTCACATGGCCTCGCTCCGGGCGCCTGGAGGGGAGGGGACGCCCGCAGGGAAGGGGACAGGGTCCGGGAAGGGGGAGGGGGACGCGGCTCAACCGCGGGGCCCAAGCGGAGCCAACATGGCCGGCGGGGAGGAGGGAGCGGGAGCCGGAGGGGGCGGGGAAGCTGCGGCCCAGAGAGCCGCCCTCTGCTGCCTCCGCCTCCGGGTCCTAGCGCCCAGAATTCTGTCTTCTCCGACCCGGATCTGGGTCCTAGCGCCACTGAGTCTCCTGCCATCCGGCCACCCCTGTCCACCTGCCTTTCATCGCAGGCGGTGGTCCTGCTTCACACAAGGCAAGACGAAAGCCATGCATGGTCCCAAGGTTAACCTAAAAGACTAGGTCAAATTTCTAGGACCAAAGGCATGTGCCATTCCTTTAATAGGCGAGAGGTGGGTGGGGGCGGGGGTCTGGAAGATAATTTCGGGTGCAGTTATTCCCAGGCTGGGAAAGTGGAAAAGCAGAAGTGTGAAAGCGGGAAGGTTAGTCAGGACGATTCAGTCCTGATAAAGGGGTGGAGCAAGGCAGCGAGCCTGTGGTATCTGCTACCCACTCACCTCTGT
Source organism: Tamandua tetradactyla (assembly GCF_023851605.1). Classification (NCBI taxonomy): domain Eukaryota; kingdom Metazoa; phylum Chordata; class Mammalia; order Pilosa; family Myrmecophagidae; genus Tamandua; species Tamandua tetradactyla. Next base: position 123,700,797 of record NC_135333.1, read on the forward strand.
CCCGTGGGGGCAACCTGGTACTGCCTGGATCACCACTTTCCCGGTGACATCTGCAGGGCCCTTGGCGTTGGGGAGATTCCTGTGAGTGGGAAGAGGAGGCTTGGCTCTGGAATCAAATAGTGAAGACTCAAGTCTGGCCTAAACATGGTCAGAGGGCCAGGAGATAAGAGGAAAACTGACCAGCAATACATGCCCCAAATGTCCACCTATTCTTCTGAAGGCTCTAGTTGCAGTACTTTTTCTGATAAAGTTATATGTGATAGGGTCATATGACACTGTGAAACCTTCTGAAAACAGGAGAGGAAAATCAGGCAGAAGATCAGAGTTTGGTTGTCATCTGCTATGTCTCTTACATTCAGGGCCCCAGGATGGAAGTGCCATATATTAGAGCTTAGAGAATTTCTAGCAACCTTCTCTTGTTACCAGATGAAGAAATTAAGTGCAGAGAACGACTGACCTGTTTGAGGTCAAACAGTGGATAAAAATGTGACTAGAAACCAGGTTTCCATTCCTTGCAGTTCAACAGACCTCAATATAATTCCCATTCAGTTCAGTGCAATGCATTTCTACAAACCACTGCCTAAACTGTGCAAAGCTCAGGCTGAATATTCTGGAAGAGCAACAGACAAAGCCAGGATGAGAACCTCGGGCAGATAGGGGGCACAGGGGGGGATGATTAACATATACCTTTTCCTCTGGAGGTTTGGGAAGGAAAGAGATCTGAAGACCAGGTGGTGACAGGGCAGAGAAAGGCCAAAGCCAGCAGTCTAGATTGGATTATTCCACAGAGGGATGGGTCCTTCCTGTGCTTGGGGGACAGACTCCATTCCCCCACTACAGATACTCAATAGCTTCAGCAAAGCCTCACAAAAGGTGTGGGCCAGAGAGACAAGGGGAAGGGGGCTTTCTTTCCCTCTACTAAGATTTCCAGGGGAAGTATACAGGTAGGTAAACCAAAAGCCTCTCTCCTCCCTGTCAAAAGAAAGGTTTATAGGTCACCTTGGAGAATAAGTAAAGACCCCCAACAGCCTGCTAACCTCAAGTACCTGGGTGGGTAGAGGCTACACTCAGAGGGAGCAGAGTCTTCCTTCTGGAGAAAGGAGGGATCCAGCAACCTTCTGATAAGGAAGGCCTTCTCCCATCCCCTAAATAAAGGCAGATGGAGAAGAGAGCTCAGGACATAGAACTGATTCCTGAAGGGCAGAGAAAGAGAGCTGCTATCCAATGTTTTTCTTTTCCTTTTCCCTCTCATAGGAGGGAGAATCTTCCTACCTCCCACTCCCAATCATAGGGCTGGGGAGTGGGATACTGAGCAAGCAGGGTAGGAGCCTGTGTCAGTCAGATGGGTATAGCCACGCCCATTGTCCCCTCCCCCACAGACACACACCCACCGGCTGGCCGACTCCTCTCTGCTCCGGAAGAGCCGGTTACTCCTGTGCCCCACAGACTGCCCCCACCCTTTCCGAGCCCCAGGCCTTATCTCCAGGGCAACCCCTAGGTCTATTCCAGCCAGGAGAGGGTCACCTGGGATCAGAAAAGAAATTGGGCCTGGATCTGTTCTTCCCATCCACAGCAGAATCATATTCATCCCAGCTAAACAGGGATCTTCCTTGATCTTTGAGGAGAGATGAGAGTGGGGTACCAATACGCCCAAAAGCTGGGTGTTTACTTGCCAGAAGCCACCTCAGGCAGCAGCTGTGCTTCTCCTTCTATCCAGACAACAGAGGGCAGACATTCCTCAGTCCATCAGATGCAGCCACTCACCCCTGTCCCTACCACTCCCCCACCCCCAGGAAGCTACTAGAAAAGGAAAGGGGCAAATGGTCATTTTTCAGCAACTTGTGAGAAGAATGTCTAGGGAATAGATGGAACCTCTGTCAAGCCAGGCCAGTGGGAAGATAATGAGAACAAGGAGGGAAAAATTAGCACCTGCTCCCCTTTCTCACCCTCCCTGTGTCCCTGCTGTACCACCCTGACTCTGGGGTCAGCTGCCACAGTGCCTGGCTCCACTCTGGAGCCAGATGGCAGGGACTGGGAGGGGGAAGAGAAAGAAAGAAAGAGAGGGAGAAAAGAGATTTGTTTGCATCCCTCTACCTCTCTCCTTCTCCCCCTCCAGACACTTCTGGCATCCAACCCACAACCCCACTGCTGACCACCCTCTCCTCCTCTTAGTTCCCCCCCCCCCAGCCCCATCAAACAAGACTCAGAAGAGTGAAGCAAATCCTGATGACCTGTCCCCCAATTCTGAAGGTGGAGAGTGGAAAAAGAGAGTACAAGAGAAAGAACAGTTAAGGTTACAGCTGGACTTGGAAAGGGGGAAGGAAATCCCCAATGGCCTTGGGGTAATTATTAAAGCCCTCTATCCCTACCACCTCCTCCCCCAATGGATCACATTATTAATAATGTTTATTAGATTACCCTCAGCCCTGAAATCATTCCAAATGATCCCTTTCTCTCCCCAGGTTAGTCTCTTACCTCTTTATATTTTGGGTTGGCTAGATTCTCCCATCTAAAGGACCCTAACCTCTCCCTTCTCCTCCCTCCAAGGGCATAAGTGCCCCCTTGGATTCACACCCCAGTCTGTTGCTGAACTCCCTTAATAGGCTTCTCTATGGTGGTTCAAATACAGGATGGAGAAAGCCCCAAATTCCCACCCCCAGGTCTACAACACAAGCTTCTTCAATAGCATCTTAAACCCAGAATCACAAGAATCTGGCAGAGACACATACATCCTACTCTGGGGAAAAGAGTGTTCCTAGGCTGGACTGGCCTACCCGGGGCCCAAGAAGTGGGCCCTTCCCAGCAGAGCAGGGCTTGGTTGGAGGGTACCAAGGTCAGACCCCCAAATTCCGGAAGGGGCTGGAATGGGATAAGGCTACGGGAATGCTTTAGATGGGATTTAGATGAACTTGGGCTGGGCGGAGCGCGGCCGGAAAATGATTGTACTTTACGCCGGGCCCCCCTTACTACGGAGAAGGAGGGGAGTTGGGGTGGCAGTTACTCCTCCTCCCATTGGAGGTTAGGATGGCGTGGGAAAGCGCTAGTTCCAGAGGCGAGGAGGCGAAATCTAGACCGCGGGAGATTTTTCTGGCGAGGGGGAGGGGAGATCCAGGGCTGAGAATAGGAGGAATACCCGGGAAAGGATCGCAGGGACGCGTGAGAAGCCTCGGAATTCCGGTCGCGGAGGACTGGGGAGAAATGGTCGAATAGATAGTGAGGGGGAGCGAGGAGGGGCAACTCCGGCGGAGAGAGGATCAGATCCTGAATGTCGGGCCAGGGGACTGCGGGAGCGGCCCGCTCGGGCACCTCGGGGCCGGAGGTGGGTGCTGGGCCTCACCTGGGTCAGGGCCGGGCCGCGGGCGCGGCGGTGACGGCGCAGGTGGCCGAGCCGGGCGGCGGCAGTGGCGCCTCCTCCCCCAGCCCCGGCCGGCGGCGGCGGCGGTGGAGGGGGGCGGGGGAGGAGAGGTGGTGCTTAAAGGGGCAGGAGCTGCTGGGGTGAGGACGGGCGCTCGGGAAGACCTATCTTGAAGGATCCGCTGGGGGAGGGGGAAGCGGGTGGCGTCTCCTAGAGGCCAGAACCAGGAAGGATCCCAGATGGAGGAAAAGAACAGATCCCAGGAAGAGACAGAAACTTCTGCGGGAAGGTGGGGCGGGTTAGAGGTAGGTCTGAACTGAACACGGGAGAGCTCTACCAGCGCTCCCGGGGCACCCGCGAAGACCTCTTCACAACGCAGGGCCGGGAAGGCGGTGAGAGCCACGAGGACGCCGCCGAGGGCATCAGGTGCTGGAAAGGGTACTCTCCCTGCTGTGGGCCAGGCACGGCCTCTTACTAGGTGAACAGGTTCCCCATGTTTCAGCTCCTCGGCGTCCCAACTCTGCAGCTGTGAAAAGGCACAGCCTCCTTCCCCCAACGCTGCCCAAGTTTAAAAGCCTCTGAAAGCCACGAGAGTAAAGATCTCCAAGTGCTCTCAATCTCAAGCCTACCCCTCACTCAGTGACTTCATAGTTTGGAGGGTGGGGGACCGCCAAAAGCGATAAGACTGATGGGGGTCTGTGAGAATCGGCTTTATACTGGTTCGGTTTTCCTCTAACTACCACCACCTTTGCAGCAACCTCTGGGGCAACAGGAAGCAGCTGCTCAGTACAGCCCCCACCTGGCGCAGTCTGGTGGGGGAGGAGAGTAGTCAGGGACTTAAAAGGCTCTGGGAGAAAACTAGGGGGAGGGGAGGAGGCACCTTAAAGACCTTCGAACAAGCCCCAAAGCGGGCTTTACTTTTGGGGAGGAAGCTAGCAGTGAATGCTGTAAAATATTACTTAGAATCTCAGCAGCATAAATGGGGAGGAGCAAGGGGCAATCTCCCAAGCCCCTTTCTTTGAGCTCAAGCTTGCCTATGTTCAGTATTCCATGGTTGGCAGCCTTGCTAGCTGAGCCCACTGTCCCCTATAGGCCCATTTCCCCCCTTCAACCCCAAAAGAGCAAAGGTTACTCCCCACCCCTGCTGAGTCAGCCAGGGAGGGAGCTAGGCATCCCTCGGGCCTTCCCGGGGGCTTGTCCCCATACTCACTCATGTCAGGCTGGCCTGGCTTCAGAACTGAGAACCCCCTGCTCCTCACCGTCCTTAGGTCCCTCTTCACATGAAGGCTGGTGTTAGATCCAAACTGAGCTGAGAACTAGTAAGAATCAAAAAGCCAATGTGTGCTTCCTGCGAACCACAGCCTGAACTGCTGTAGGGTGATGTCCCTATCTGACAGACTGGGGGGGGGGGAGGGGGCGGGGAGGAGGGAAAGGCGGGGCTTTCTCTGGGTGGAGGAGGGAGGAGGAGAGGACAGCGCCGACCAGGAGAATATGGAGGAAGGTTAGGCCTGTGTTGACACTGCAGTGGTGTGGTTGAAAAAAAGGGAGGTAAAGGGGGAAGGAAATAAATAGTTGCAGCTGTAGTGAGAGGGCGAAGGTTCTTGATAAGTACAGAGAGATGTGAACATGTGGGGGGAAGTGGTGGAGGGATGTAAATGACCTTTAGGATCACAGCTCCCAGACCTGCATCTAGTGATGTGGGAAAACAAAGCAGAAAGGCTGACCTGAGTTCAGAGTCAGGACCCAGAGGAAGTGCCCCCACCTCCATAACTCAGCATTTCATAAAATCCATACTTTTCTAGGAGCAAACATCCAGACACAGGCGGCTCAGGGGCTCCACCTTCTGTCCAGATCATGACACAGGAGAGACTGGTGCCAAGGACGTCATAGGCAGATGGGAGGAAGCTTGGAGGCCCCTACCTACTCCACCCCTGGCTTCCCTCCCAAGATCCCTCCCCAAATTTCAGCCCCCAGGGGCCTCTGAACTGGGAGCTAAACTTGTCTCCACCCTACTCCCACCCAGCCAGAGCTTGAATGCCCCAGAGGGGTGGAGCTTATAGATGCAGCTCCTCCTCAGGACAAAAGCCCCAGCTGGTTTGTAAACAGTCATTAGCAGAGAACCACATCCCAGCAAATGGCCCTCATGGATTTCAAAATGGTGAGATCAACTCTTGCAGTCTCCAGTCCTTCCACCAGAGGGCAGTAAGAAGCCTTTGAGCTCCAAAGAACACTGGGAGTCTCTAATTTGACCTTGCACCACAGCAGGCACTTGTTTTATACTGATAAGCGTGCTCCTTCCGAGCCTGCACCTCTCAGTGGACTAAAGTGAAGGGGAACGGACCTAATTCCATTATTTAGTTCAGCCCAGGAAACTCTTAAAAATTGCTATTGCCCTGTAACCAACTGTCTCAAGAATTCAAATAAGGGATCTGAGCAAAGCACAGGCTAGGCCTCAAGGGTATAAAACATACCCTTTTGCATAGCCTCAAAAAATCACAGACATACAAGTTTAGGCACGCTCAAAATATATATCAAGAGATAGTGGAGTAGGCAGGACTTGTTGAAGAATTAAAATCTAGATAAGATGTAGGGAGTTTGGCTCATTTTTAAACATATCATTACTAATCTTTCAAAATGTGCATCGCCATTTCCTATTTGTTTAACAACCAGGGAGTAATGCAATATTTAAGAGGCAAAAAAATCAATCTGCTCTTAACAAATGCTGTAATGGGCTAAAGCCAAGGCCCTACTAATAAAATCATGTTAACTACAGGAAACCTCACAAAACTCATTTGTCAATCAATCCATGGAAATGGCTATTCTTTTCTGGAGACCCCAGTTACAGGGTCTAGAGCCTAATCTGTGCTAAAAACTGTTTCTTGTGGCCACTCTAAAAATATTATTCTCAAAAACTTCAGTGTTGGTTTTGTTGTCAGAACTATAGAAAAGGAAAATAGTTAAGTGTTTCGTTTACATTATCTCCCCAGAAAAGCAGACAAATTCTGAGGGATATATATTTTATTGGAAACCTTAAATACTCTTCGGACAGAATTTTCAATCAAGGCTCTTGTATGGCCTACACAGAAAACTGAAGCCTTCTGGATTTGGGGCAAGGAGAGGGACAGCACATTGGACATTTGCCAAAAGGACCCCTCACGAATGCTCTTCAGCCAGCTTATCAGCTTTTGCCACAGCTTCTTCGATGGGTCCAACCATATAGAAGGCCTGTTCTGGGAGATGATCATAGTCACCTAAATGGGGGGAAAAAACCCAGATAGTGAGAAGTGGAAGGATATCAGCTTTCTGTAGTATATATATATATTCCTCACCCCTTGAGGCCACCAGTCAGAATGAGATGAATTCATGCCATCTAAGAAATCTTAATAAACTTCTCTCACAAATCAAATTCCCCAGGAAGCACGACATAGTGGGAATTAAGAACGTATGGTCCAGAGCCAGATGACCTGCTCCCTACTTTGGCCAGGTAACATTTGAACAGGTTATTTTAAACTTCTAACTTATAGTTTCCTTGTGTAAAACAGAATAGTGCCTTCCTTATAAGGCTGTTGCAGTTCACTTAGAAGAGTAACTAATTAAATGTTGGATGATGTATTAAAGGGAGCTAGAGAATCAAATAATTTAAGAGATTCTCAGGTGATAAGAGTATTTTCAAACAAAAGTGATGGGAAATAGCTTTAAAAAAAAATAAAAAAGCCTGTATTGGGGTGCAAGGGCAGTTCAATGGTAGAATTTTTGCCTGACATATGGGAGACCCAGGTTTGATTCCCAGCCTATGTACTTTCAAAAACAAACAAAAAAACTTGTGTTAACTATATGGCTTAATGATTGTTAGAATGGGAACACAGCACAGATAGCATTCAAGACATTTCAGCATCTATATTTTATATAAAGCTTTGTTTTCGAAATCCTACCTGCCAAAATCTGTTGGAAACCTTTGATGGTCTCTTTCAGGGGTACCAGCTTCCCCATATGACCAGTGAAAACTTCAGCAACCTGGAACGGCTGAGACAAGAAACGCTGTATTTTCCGTGCACGGGACACAGTCAACTTGTCTTCCTCAGAAAGTTCATCCATACCCAGAATTGCAATGATGTCCTGAAGGGATTTGTAGTCCTAGGGGAAAAAAAAGATAACAGAGGCCTGAGGCAATATTCACTATATGCATATACATATATATAGACCTATTTTTTTTTGCATGGGCAGGCACTGGGAATCGAACCTGAGTCTCCGGCATAATCTTTTAATATGGCCAAAACTAAGGAGGTTTATGCCATTTTATATTCACCACTGAGCTTTGCACAAAGCATTTTAGTACCTTACATGCTACTGCACAACTAAAAAAAAGCTAACAGAGGGGAAGTCAAAAAATCAGGGTCATGAAGGTCCTCAACCAAGATCAGTGTCTTGTTCTCTTTATTCCTTTGCCTGGTACTATGAGAAAAACCTGGATTCCAAAGACTAAGCACCCAGAAACCTAAAAGACCTCATTAGCACTCACTGATAACTGCTAGTCTCATCTTACGTTGCCCCCAAGCAAATCACAGAAGTCACCAACAAAAATCTGATACTAACAGAGTCCCTCAATCGCAGCCTTTATGACTTTATGGCCACTGATCCCACATAGCAATACTCACCTGCAGAATCTTTTGCACCCCACGGGCAACGTCATAATGCTCACTGCCAACAATGTTGGGATCCATGATGCGAGAGGTGGAGTCTAGAGGATCCACAGCTGGATAGATGCCCAGCTCAGCAATAGCACGTGACAACACTGTGGTAGCATCCAAATGGGCAAAGGTAGTAGCAGGAGCAGGGTCAGTCAAGTCATCAGCAGGCACATAGATAGCCTAAAATGAGTCAAGATCCCATGAAGAGCAGCAGGAACCAAAATGATTCTACTTAAGCCATCCTTTTTTCTGAACTCCCCATCATCTCAGGCCATCTTAGCACTCAAGAATCCACCTCAAAGGAGCCTTTATTTTTATTATTTTTTTAACATGGGCAGGCACTGGGAATCGAACCCGGATCCTCTGGCATGGAAGACAAGCATTCTTGCCTGCTGAGCCACCGTGGCCTGCCCTCAAAGGAGCCTTTTTACTGCCCCTACCACCTGCCAAGTGAAAGAGTAGATTATCTGGCCTCTCCAAGCTATGATAGCAGAATGACCATTGTCCTTCCTTTTGGTCGTCTTATGCTTTAACTATATTACACATAGCACCCCCTTCTAGAGTTTAAAAACAAAAAACTTTTTGTGCCACTACGGTAATAGTTCACTAAGAAAAATTTAGTCTCATTTAAAAGAAAATTTTACTATATATAGTCTATAAACACTCAAAAATTTGCAGTACATTAATCTAGTATACATTCAATGTTGTTTCCATGCACCTCCAGACAGACTCCCCTCAGGCTTCAACTGCCTTTATGACCTACATTTACACATATACCTTCAACTGCTTAGAAAGGTGTTTTACTTTTAGGCTCTTTGATATACATACACAGAATTTTGCACATCAGTAGTTCAGGAGCTTATAAACCCCAGGTTAAAAGAAAATTGAGATTCAAGTAACTAACTAGGTTTTATGCCTTTTTACATGCCTTTATATACCTCAGACCTTCATCCACCTCAGTTTTCTTACCTGGACAGAGGTGATAGAGCCCTTCTTGGTGGTAGTAATTCTTTCCTGCATGGTACCCATGTCAGTGGCCAGGGTAGGTTGATAGCCCACGGCAGAGGGGATTCTGCCCAATAAGGCAGACACCTTAAACAAACAAACAAACAAAAAGGTAAGTACAAAGATCTTTAGGTGTTGTATCTTTAGCCTCATCTGTGTTATTGAAAAGTTCAAATAAGCCATGTCTTCTCAAGCCTTCCCTCTTACCTCTGAGCCAGCCTGGGTAAAGCGAAAGATGTTATCAATAAACAGCAGTACATCTTGACCTTCTTGGTCTCTGAAGTATTCAGCCACAGTCAGTCCAGTCAGAGCTACCCGGGCACGAGCACCAGGTGGCTCATTCATTTGACCATACACCAGCGCTACCTGCAGTAGTCACACACAACTCAGAAAACCTGGCAGAGGAGAATGAAAATCACATGCCCCAAATCCCCAAATCAAAGAGAGAAACTACCACTAGCCCTCCTTCTCAGAAAATGCCACCGCTTTTGGTCTCCAATCTCTTTTCCCTATTAGAGATTCAAAGCAACACAAAAGACAGATGATTTCTTATATCACCGAGGCAAAATCCCTATAGTAGGAAGGAAATAAATATCTGCAAGTGAAAGGCACAAAATAGGGTTATCTAACTACTTCCAACCTTGCCCCCACCAGCTTTCATATGATGGGCCTACCAAAAAGAAAGTCTAGAAATATTATCTAATGTCAAAAAGCAAAGAAAACGTGCATCAATGCAGAAGTTGGGGAAAGGGAGGCAATACTGACTGGAATTTTCTCTGTTGGTTCCAGGACTCTAACTGTTGCTGGAACATAAATATTGCTTCCTAGTCAACAGTTTCCTGGCACATCAGCTCAGTGCTCACCTTGGAGGTAGCATCTTTTAAGTTGATAACACCAGACTCAATCATTTCATGGTACAAGTCATTGCCCTCCCGGGTCCTCTCACCAACACCAGCAAACACAGAATAACCACCATGGGCTTTGGCAACGTTGTTGATTAATTCCATGATCAGTACTGTCTTACCAACTCCAGCACCACCAAAAAGGCCTGGCCAAGGTTGAGAAGAAATATGTAAGAATTATGCACTCCCAAATAAGCAAACTTAAACACACACACACACACACACACACTTCTCTCTCCCCATCTTTTTCCTTCTCAGGAATAGCATCTGGCTTCAGCAAACTCAGAAGAACGAAAGTCAGAAGTTACTCATCAGTGAAGAATAGGTCTCAATACCCACTCACAACATAAAATTTCCTCCCATGTTAGGTTTAGAAAATATGTACCCGCCACTAAACTTACCAATTTTGCCACCCTTGGCATAGGGAGCCAGCAGATCCACAACCTTTATGCCAGTAACCAGAATTTCCTGTTCAACACTCATCTCCACGAACTCAGGAGCCTCAGCATGAATAGCAGCAAACCTGTAAAGAAGTGTCTCTTCACTTTGTTGAAAGCAACTGAAATCTTAAACTCAAACTCAAAACTTCTCAACTCCCAAGCCCTTTATTCACACTCTCACCTCCCCTTTCATGTAACATTCAAAACAAGCTGTCACCTAGCTTTTAACCTAACATTCTGCAATGAGGACTCCATTATCTCAAGATGCAAAAAGCCCACTCTTTGACAAGGTTAACTGTCATTAAGTTTTTTTTTTTTTACTGAGCCCTAATCTATTCTTCATGTACTAAGGAATACAAAGACTTGCAAGTTTTGGAGACCCCCAAACCAGAGCCATTCACTTACAATCAACTGGGGTCCTGGGTAGCAAGTTCCTGTCAAATTACAACTTCCCACATCTGGAATTTCTTTGGAAGAAACTGTACTGTGATTATAATTGCCTACTACCAACCTTGTCAATATTCTCTGCAGGGAAATTCTGTTATACTACTCACTGTCACTTTAATGTATAAAACTTCAAGAAAAAGCAGTCCCTTTGCTTGCAGATGCCGCAGAAGGAGTCTTACTGTTTGGTTTTAATGGGACCTCTCTCATCAATAGGTTCTCCAATGACGTTCATGATTCTCCCCAAGGTCTCAGGACCAACAGGAATTTTGATTGGTGCACCAGAATCCAGGACTTTCTGACCTCTAACCAAGCCTTCAGTACCATCCATAGCAATGGTCCTCACTGTGCTCTCACCTGTCAGATAAAGGCACTGACATAAGAACAAATCGGCTTCATTATATTTGATGAAGTGTGGCTGCCATGAAAGCCCTAAGTCAACCAAGACTCCTTCTCAGAACCTACATGTGGCTTCAGCAAACTCAGAAGAACGAAAGTCATTTTGATAAAATCATCATAGAAAGGAGACCATCTTGTTTGAAGGCTAAACAAGCTCTTTACTATTCTTGACAAATTCTACTTACCCAAATGCTGGGCCACCTCCAAAACTAGTCTGGTCTCCCTGCCTTGCACTTCCAGGGCATTCAGAATGGGTGGCAGGCCTTCATCAAACTGGACATCCACCACTGCTCCGATAACCGCCACGATGCGCCCCGTGGCGGCGCCTGCCTTTGGCGAAGGAGATGTTTGCGCCGCATAGTCTCTGGCTAACAGTTTGAAAGATATTGGAAACAGCGGGAGTCAGTACGGTTAGAGGTCATCAGAAGACCGACTTTGTGCCACTAGGTGAGGTGGATTCGGCCCAGGTCGGGCCTCTTTCCGCTTGCACGGAAGGCGTGTCCAGAGGAAGGACCGTGCAGCAATCAAGAAAGCGACCGCACTGCCCTCCCATCCTTATGCACAAAACCCCATTATTCTAGAGCTCGGTGCCCACATTCTATGGGAAGGTCAAACGCACCTGCCCGCAATTTTCAGTCACGCAGCGCCCCTTTCTCCAAAATGGGACGGCAAAAAGGTGGCAAAAAGCTTCCCGGAGCAAATGTTAAGAAGGCAGGTCGATGCCCCTGGCGTCCTTCTAGCACCACGGATCCCTTAGGCCCGAACGACAATCGGCCCCCTGCTCAAGGTCATGGGACAGCAGAAGTAAGCCCAGTTCCTAGAGGGAGGCACTTACCAGGTTGGAGCGCTGCCGGGACGGCTCGCACTAAAAGCTGGCCTTGGGTTAGCGATGCTGAAGCGCTGAATCCCCGCAAAGTCCCCGAGGCCGATGCGGAGGCCACACGACCAACTAACCCCAACATGGCGCAGAACAGGAGGAGACTGAGTGCCGCAGTTGCCCCAGCCGCCAACTCCCGCGCAGTTAGGGCGAGGCCTAATCTGCAGTAGGCACATCCATTGGGTCAAATTGCTGTTTATCACTCTCGGCACTGTTTCCATAGGTTAATATACCCCCAGCTTCTCACCCATTGGGTAAAACTAGTGCTAATCTAAAATTTATTTTTTTCATTGGACCATCTCAGGTTAGGTGCAACCCTAGGAGCTACGAAACATAATTGGACCATTAGGACGTCAGTTGGAGAGAGTTATTTGGCGGAACTACGTTTACTAAAAGGGCGGGGTTCCTGCCGGGAAGCACGTGGGCTGTCTTTGGCTGTCCTTGGGCTTGCGCCTTAGATAGGACCTTGAGCTGGTGACAGCCACAGGAGTGGGGGTGAGGGAAGTGATATCGTCGTGAAGCTCAACGTAGGGTGACCTTGGCGAAGGGTGGAAAAGAATCAATCGAGTTTGGCAACTAGGTATTGCAGTCAGTGCAGAATGGGGTCAAAAGTTAATTTCAGGGGGTTGAATCAAAGCAGGCTATACATTTTTGATTCCCCGACTATGCTCTTTCCATTACACTGTAGTATTCCAGTTAGGAAACGGAGACCCATATATATATATATGTATATACACATACATACATACACTTGCTTCCCTTAGCTACTAGAAGTTTCTATAGACGGAGTAAGATACTCCTTAAGTGTCAACGCTGGGGCCAGACCATCATGGTTAAAATCTTATCTTTGCCACTTACTAGGTATGTCACTGGGGAATGATTTGATCTTTGTACATCAGTTTCCTCATCTATAAAATGGGAATAAAATGAAGATATTCTCAAAGGGTTGTTTTGAGGATTAAGTAGATTAATAAATGAAAGAAGTATTTAGAATGATGCCTGGCCTGGCACATAGCCTATATATGCTCTGATTATTATTGACCTAATGCTAAGATTCTGTCCAATTCACTCATTAGTTTGTATATCTCATGCATTAAAGTCTGTTTGATATAAGGCCCTCAAAAAATTAATAAAGGTTAAGTACTGTTTTGGATTATTTAAAAACAATTCTAGAAAGAATCAGTTGCATTAAAAAGGGGGAAGGGGGACGAAAGTAAAGAAAAAATAAAGTCATTTGTCCTAAAGTAATCATTTGTGAGCCAGTGATACTCCGTATCTATGACCTCAATTGTTTTTGACCTGAAGGAAAAGTAACATTTTATACTGAAACCAGGGAGCTGTATTTTTCAAACACGTGACAACTTTGGCTTTGTTTCACTTGGTCAAATTAGTTTCATTAACCATCAAGCGCACAACTGACAGGTCACTTAATCCAGACTGCAAAGGAAAGATTTTCACATTGTTTCTAGGTAGCTGAAGCTTTGTCACTTTTTGAAATGTATCACATCTTTTTGCCCTTTTAGCAGATCAAGTAATTTTTTTTTTCAGACACTTGGGTTATTCAATGTCACTGAAGTGGGTATACGAGCTACTTCTCCATGAGATTATGCTCAAATTTGTGAGCTTTTTCCGTTGCTAACATTGTTTGCCCTCAGCAAAATCCTGAGGTGAAACCAACAAATTAAGACTTAACAAATGACTACTAACTCATTATATAGATATCTTTGTAGTGTCTAGTGCTTTTAGGATAGCCAGAAGGAAATACCTGAAGTTGTTGAACTGTAATCTAGCAGCCCTGATCTTTGATGATTGTACATTGAAAAAAAAAAATTTGCCCTGTTTATATGATCTACTTCTGTTTTGTTCTGTTCCACTGACGTATATATCTATTTCTGACAATACTATTTTGTCTTAGTTAACCTACCTTTATTGTTAAGTCTTAAAATTGGGTAGGGTGCAATATTAGTGGTCAATAAGAGGGAGGGGTATAAGAGATATGGGATGTTTGGGGTTTTCCTTTTTTTCTTTTTCGATAGCATTGCAAATGTTCTAAAAATGATCATGGAGATGAATGTACATGATGTTACTGTGAACCTTTGATTTGTATACTTTAGATGGACTGTATGGTGTGTGAATATATCTCAATAAATTACACTTAACCCTCTCCCTCTCTTCTGAAATCAGGCAACTTTATAAGTTTTAACTTTATAAAACTGTCTAAAGTAAAACAAACAAAAACATCATTGGCTTGGGTTGAGATGGGCCCTAAGGGTCTTTCTGAGCAAATGTCATCTACTTTAGTCCCCAATTCTTCCAGTACTCTGGTAATTGGTGGAATGTCTTGTCTCTCCCACATTTCTTGACAACCATCTTGGGTGCTTTTAAATTCCATGAATGTAAATCTATTTGATACTCTAGCTTCAGAGTTCTTTAACCTCTTAATTCCAAATTACTTCCACATTAATTTTTACTTAAGCTTTTTACTTAAGCAGCCTACTGCCACAACCACTTCCAACTTTCTCACTCTGAAATACTCTACCTCAAAAATCCAATATTCTTTTCTGACAATTTTGGGGTTTTTGTCCCTTTTACTATACATGAAAACATTCTAGTTGTGCATGATTGTCTTTTGACCACTAACCTCCGAGTCCCACTCTCCCTGAAAAATAATCATTTTGCATACATTCCATTCACTTTCTATACATTTCATATACATAATGCATACAGTTCCATTTTAAAAAATTCTCAACAGAAGTACACCATAGAGAACTTAAAATTTTTCTCATGCTTATTTAATATGCTTTATAGAACTGTCCACACATTTAAATTTACTTTGTTGATCATGACTAACTTATACACTTTTAGGGCATAATGTTCAAACAGGTTTTTTTTTTTCAAATGGCTATTATGCGTAATTTTGAATGAAAAAATTATTTGTATGCAACATCATGTACATTTTCTAGTACCTTTAACATAGGTTCCTACAAGTAAATAATTTGCTCAGAATTATATATAAACAACATTGTTAGATTGCCTTATAAAAATAACTTACTTTTCCAGGTTTTTGTCATGCTTGTCAACACTTCTTTAATGCAGCTAATATAATTTTCATTGATTTGCATTTCTCATATTGCTACCTAGATGGAATATTTTCATGTTTATTGCCCATTTATTCCTTCCGTCAACTGCCTGTTCTTACTTTCTGCCTAGTTTTTTCTATTCGTTTGTCAAAATAAGTGCTCTTTAAATGTTTCACTAAATATAGTCCTTTTTTTTCTGTCTCGCATATAAATTTTAATGAGTTCAAATTTATTAATCTTTCCCTTCGTAGCTCCTAGGTTTTTAATCATGCTTAGATTTCCCCATGTCATCTTAGGCTAAGAATCTGATTAACGAATTGTTTCTTTAACAGCAGGAACCAACTGCATCAGAATCACCTAAATTTGCAGTATTAAATATTGTAGTCAGGTTGGTGATCAATGAGAGGGAGGGGTAAGGGGTATGCTATGTATTAATTTTTTTCCATTTTCTTTTTTTTTGAATTGATGCGAATGTTCTAAGAAATGATCATGGTAACGAATATACAATTATGTGACGATATTGTGAGTATGGAATGGAATCATATGGTAAGAATATTTGTATGTGGATATGTTTCAAAAATAAAATTTAAAAACAAATTGTAGTCAGTAGCCTTAAGAGGTTGTTTCAATTTAACAGTTTCTCCATTGCATTAGCCACGTCAGATGCTCAATAGCTATAATGTGGCTAGCAACTACCACATCAACAATACAAACATACATTTTCATCACCAGCTCCTACTGGATGACACTGAACTCTCAGCACTACAAACTGAATCCGAATCTGCATTTTAGATTTGAAAGCGGTGGTAATCACCACTGCCCACCCACTCACGTGAGACAGAAAACCCTGGATGACCTGGGATCCAGCATCAAGGGATTAAGAAATCCTTCTTCACCAAAAGGGGGAGGAGAGAAATGAGAAAAAAGTGTCAATGGCTGAGATTTCTAACAGTTGAGAGGTTATCCTGAAGGTTATTTTTACACATTATACAGATATCCCTTTTTAGTGTATGGTGTACTGGAGTAGCTGGAGGGAAGTAACAAACTGTTGAGCTGTGTTCCACTAAACTTGATTCTTCAAGACTGTACAAAGACCTAACTGTTGACTGTGTGAAAAGCTTGTGTCCGATGCTCCTATTATCCAGGGTATGGAGAGATGAGTAAAACTATATAGATACAAAAATAAATAGGGGGGGGACAAAGGGTAAAGCAAATTGGGGAGATGGAAACACTAGTCAGTCAATGAGAAGATGGCTAAGGGGTATGGAATGTATGAGCTTTTCTTTTTCTGGAGTGATACAAATGCTCTAAATACTTGGCAAGTATTTTGTCATGTTATAGAAACACAGCTTGAGGTCTGATCTTACTAAGGGAATACAAGTTCTGCAAAGCCCTGGATTTTTCCATATTTGGAGTACAAACTGCTATACTGTTTTAAATTGATGCTTTAAAACTATGTGATGATATTGTGAGCCAATGATTGTACAACATGTAATGGAAGATTTCTCATTAAAAATATTAAAAGATAAATAAAAACAAAAAGGGGGGATAAGGGGTAAAATAAATTGGGTAGACAGAAATACTAGCGGTCAATGAGAGGGAGGGTTAGGGGGTATGGGATGGTTTTTTTCTTTCTGGAGTGATGCAAATGTTCTAAAATTGATCATTATGATGACTGCACAACTATGTGAGGATATTGTAGGCAACTGATCGTATACTTTGGATGGACTGTATGCTGCACGAAGATCTCAAAAATATTAGAAGCTGTTAAAAAAGGAAAAAAGACCTTAGACGATAAAGCTTGGAACTACTCTTAAGTATTAAAAATTCAAAATTTTCTATGGCTGTCTCCACCCCACCCCCCACCTCTATTTTAGTTGCACTCTAATTCAGGTCTCATTTGCAAACGCCTGATAGCTTGGACTTAACAGAACTAAGTGGTCTTTCCCAAATCAATCCTTAGTTTTCGAACTCTGAATTCCCTCCACCACAGCAAATATTCTCAAGATTCAGGTGGCGTGCCTTCCTCCCTCTCCTAACCAGTTATCTCCACCACATACATACGATGCTGGGTGAGCCAATGGTACGTGTATTTTAATTTAGTTGATGACCCTAGGACACATGTCAGTTCATTATCACCGTTTTCTTCATTTGTCAAAAAAAATTTTTTTTCTCAATAGAAAAAAACTAAACCTAGCCCACAACTAAAATGTCAAATGAAATCTTTTGCACTGATGTATCAACTTATTACTATCCCAAGTTCCTTGGAGTTAACTTAGAATTTAGGAAACTCATATATATTTCCATGTCACATTTCCATTATCACATTCTCATATCACATTTCAAAACAAAGTACAGACACTATCTCCATTAATTTGGACTTCAAAACCACTTAAGTGATGTTCTCCCGAATCATTAAATCCTTTTAAAACAATAGTAAATTGTGCTTCATGGAAAAATGAAATGTGACCTCACCATACAGCATACAAAATAATACACACGCGCACACACTTCAGATTTGACAAAGACAAACGGCTCTCCTGAAGTTTTGGTCTGCAAAATAAGCCTTTGGCAGGAACTGCTCTGGACAGAAGTTCGATGGATACCATGCACAAAGCTTGGCAAGTGACTGACAGTAAGAGCTAAGGAAATAAATCCCTTTTAAATGTTTCAACACAATTTTTAAAATTCTTTAAGAATCTCAGGATAAAGTAAGAAATCTACCAAGCTATACTTTCTTAATGCCATAAGCTCATTTTAAAACTGCATACCAGTTTAAGTGTACCTCCAAATATGGAAAAATCTAGGGAGTGGAAATTGTATTCCCTTAGTAGGATCAGATCCCAAACTGTATTTCTGCAACATAACAAAACTGAGTTGAACAGTAAGTTGTTGTTTGTCCTGTGTCTCTGAAAAATACAATGGTTTTCTAGTCGGAACATTTCAATAAAACGTTTTTGAAAACCACTCTGAACGGCCATACGTTGAACAGGGGCAGGAAAAGAAGTAGTTTTTCCAACCCAATCCCTATAATACATGTGCATATCTGTTATTACATTTTCCACATAAAGTTTTCTGCTTTTGTTTGCATGCTGTATGGTGGGGACCACATTTTATTATTTTTTTCCCGTGCTACTATCCCATTATTGCAGCATCATTTGTTGAATTTTTGTTGTTTTCAGAAGTGCACGGGCTGGAAATCAAACCCATGTCTCCCACAGGGCAGGCGAGAATTCTACCACTGTTTGTGTTCGTTGTTAATGTTTGCGCAGCTACCATCCAGCTCCTACCCTACTCTATGAGGGCTGTGATTTTTAGCAATCACCTAAGGATTCATCTTTGTATCCCTAGCACGTAACAGTGCCTGAAATACAGGTCCTTAAATATCTGATTTAAGGAAGCGTTGAAATACAGAGCATTTCTATGCTATGATAAATAAACACAAAAGCTAGAGGGAATAAAAACTGTCAAAATGTAGAAGCTCAAAGATTTAGAGGACAACATATTTATTTTGCCATACTTTCTTTTCAAACTGCTGCAACGTGCATCTACAATTTTCTATTACAGATCCACTTAAGGAAGCTTTCCTGTGAACATTACAGCAAGCCTTTCTTTTCGAACAGAGGAATATTCCCAAGTTCTTCCTCAAGTAAAAATGAAACCTCCATTCCAGTAAATGGTAATAATACATGAAATTACAGTAAACCAGACACTTAAAGGACAACCAAGAAGTCTTCCAACAGTTTATTAGAAAGAACGTAGACATTTAAAAAAAAAATTCCCACTGCCATGAACACAAATTGAGGTTTTTCAGCCCTGGTATAAGCTGAATCAAAAAAAAAGAAAAACAAATCCAATAGTGTATTAAACATTTTTTTCACTCATTTGCCATACTGACAGTGCAAATACAAATTTGGTCTAAATGTACAGACTCTCAAGCAACAATGTACAGCCTTTCTTTGTCCTCTGTGCTAAGAGATGTAAAAGCCTAAGGGTTAAACAATACCAAATGTACAGGCTATAAAAACCATCTAAGTTAGGGCATTCACTAGTTTTAGCTAAGATACATCTGGAACATTGACAAGTGATCACCTACATACAATAATGTGAAGTAAATTTTTGAAAAATAAAACTTTAATGGAACAATCCTGAAGGATACACCAGAGGAACAGCAGGTTAACAGTTCAAGGTATCAGCCAAATTGTTTCAGCCACTTTGAGTCCATGTTCTAAAATCTAAGATTTAGTTATCTTTCTCTAAACTGAGAGCTTATCATGTCAGTATCTATGTTAAGAAGAAAGGAGACTTAGATGAAATGTTTTTTATTTATTACAACTGCTGTAATCAATTGCCTAGGACCTCAACAGCTTCATGGAAGTCTGGGAAATGTTCATGCATAAGGTTATTGCCTTAGCTGACTTAAAACTGCCCCATACAATGGTACATATCAACCCTTAGTGAAGCCTTTTAAAAAACAAACAGGTTGAAAAAATGGGTTAAAGGAGGCAAATACAGCATCTGCCTTTAGAGCTATCAATTCAGGAATTCTCTCAATCATGAAATCTTGCAGAGAAGTTATTTTTCTTTCTCAAAATCCCGACGATAATATTCCTTACTCCAGATCTGGCATTTCTGAAAGGATTTGAAAGAGTTAAATATGAAATACAAGGGAATGGTCTACCAACCTTCCAAGTATTACAGTAAAAGCAGCCAAAAATAGAGTTAGTTTTCTAGCAAATAAGTGCCGTCTCTAGTCAATCAAATTTTAGCCTTGGCTATTCAGAGGCATAAAGAAATAATTTTTCTTCCAAAAATGAAAAAGTTGACTTCTCTATTTTGAAAGTTTGATATTTCATGTGAAACAGTACTATATAAACATATTTCTATAAAGGCACTTACTTTCATCATCACTGTCTTGTGAATCCTGAAAGGGAAAAAAAGAAGATATCAAGTTGATCAAACATTCCTCTGCTAAGTGAACAGTTTACCTTGTAAAGTCGAAACACTGTATTTTTGACTAAAGTAGAAAAGGTATGTGGTAGCCTAGGAATATAATCTTTGGACTTGAGTAAAAGTTTACTTTAGCAAACTGTTGTATATTTGAGGATCTCTCTTCTGTAGAAACTGATGTGTGCCTTTTGATGAGAATTTAGCCCACACTTTGAGGAATCCTTCTCTATCAATCATACTGAACCCTGGTACAAAATGATTCCCTCTCTCTCTCCGCATTCAGCGGAAGAGGAAAAATGGTTCAATATGAAGACCATTAGGACTGACAGAAAATAATCAACTCTAATTCCCTACAGGTTCAATTAGTAGTCCAAGTATTCTCCAAACTGTATTGAATGACTTTCTGGAAGATGGTAACTAGGACGGTCAGGGCAATGTTGAGAAAAATAGTCTGGTATACCTTCCTCTTATACATTCACAATGTTCATTTGTTTATTATAATCTGCTATAAAACCTATTTAATTTTCATTCTTAGTCTAAATGAGAGAGTCAAAATAACTCTTAAACTGTTAATTAATAAATAGGGTATGTGAAGTCTCTATGCAATTCTTGAGATACAGCCCCTTTAGGAATGGCCCATGGACACATTTTAAAAATTGCTTTTCCTTATTAAATTTAGGGGGGAAAAAACATAAAGTGGCAAAAAAAAGAGGCAATCTTGAACCTATATATAACAACCTAGAAATACAGTTTCTTACTATTAAAGTAAACAGAGAAAAGAATTTATAAACTTACATCATCTGCTCCATCTACTTCTGGTAAATCTACATCCTCATCACCACCCATGTTGTTCATCATCTATTTGAAGTGTAAAAATTAGTTTAAAAATGATGTTAAATTAAGCCCTAATTATTAGGTTGCATGTCCCAGAACAAACCTTAAGATTGTCATAGATTTTCACCAATGAATAATGCAAAATAAACTTAAGCACCTTCCTTTCTGGAAAAAAGTAGATGATGGGTAATTACAATAAAATCTTGAAAAACTGTAATGAAGACTAAGTTCTCACTGAAAAAAAATGACGTTATTAAAATTCACCTATGCATGATGTAATTAAATAAAATTCTGAATAGCGGTTACCTCTAATGGCTAAGGGAAAAGAATGGGATTCATTTGTAGCTCTACAGTTTTATATCTTAAGCTAGGTGACGTGCATTTTGCTATTCTCATTATGGTTTTAAATATTAAGAACTGACAAATAATTTAAAATAAAGTACTTAGGGATGATTAGTTTGTATAAGAGCTCTAAACAATACTGAACTGAAGGCTCAATCAGTATCTCTAAGTTTAAAACAGGAAAGAAACATAATTCTTGAAACAAGAGGTACCATAGTGTAAAATGCTCATGTATACATTAATACCTCGTATACTTAAAATAATCTAGGACTAACAACTCAGAACACTTCCATAAGTGTTATTTTCCCATCTCTAGTAGTTTTTAATCATAAAGTAAGTGGTGTATTACTTGAAGAGACACAGCTAGCCAAAGACTAAACAACTACTATCAGATAGGGGAGGTGGCCTTATGTCTAAGTTAAAACTTCCCTGTGTAATATTTAAATTTTAGAAATTTTTTTACAGAACCATGTACACTTTGCAAATAAAATTTTAAAACTTTTAATAGTCCTGTAAGTTTAAAATTGTTTCAAAATAAAGTTTTTTTTTAAAATCCATTGACTTCAAAAATATATGTTTACTCAGATTTTAGAAGCAGAAGGAACCTTAGTAAGATACAGAAGTGAATAAAAAAGTATTTGCAATGTCCCCTTGGGGGAATGGGAAAATTCAACTTTCTCATGTAGAGAATTCCTGATATTCTCACAAGCAGTGGGGACAACCAAAGCAATGGGCCAAGCCCCTCAACCTTGGGGTTTGTTCATATGAAATTTATCCCTGCAAAGGATAGCCTAAGTCTGCTTAAAATTAGGCCTCAGAGTCACCCCCAGAGAATCTCTTTTGTTACTCAGATGTGGCCTCTCTTAGTCAACACAACAAGCAAACTCACTGCTCTCCCTCCTCTACATGGGACAGAAATGCTACAATGAGCTGGGACTCAGCATCAAGAGATTGAGAAAACCTTCTCAACCAAAAGGGGGAAGAGAGAAATGAGACAAAATAAAGTGTCAATGGCTGAGAGATTTCAGAGTCAAGAGGTTATTCTGGGGGTTATTCTTATGCATTATATAGATATCACTTTTTCGTTAAGGTATATTGGAAAGGGTGGAGGGAAGTGTCTGAAAATGTACAACTGTGTTCCAGCAACCATGTTTCTTGAAGATGATTGTACAATGATATAGCTTTCACAATGCAACTGTGTGACTGTGAAAACCTTGTGCCTGATGCTCCTTTTATCTACGGTATTCACAGGTGAGTAAAACATATGCATTAAAAGTAAATAAATAATAGGGGGACAAATGTTAAAATAAATTTAGTAGATTAAATGAAAGGGAGTGGTAAGGGGTATAGAAAAAAACAGGAGAAACAAAGGCTAAAATATATTGGGTAGATGAAAATACTAGCAGCCAATGAGAGGGAGGGGTATGGGTATGGTATGTATGAATTTTTTTCTTTTTATTTCTTTTTCTGAATTGATGCAAATGTTCTAAGAAATGATCATGGTGATGAATATACAACTATGTAATGATATTGTGAGTTACTGATTATATACCAAAAATGGAATGATCATATGGTAAGAATGTTCATGTTTATATGTTATGTTAAAAAAAAAAAAAAAAAAGATACTGAGGTCAAATGTCTCCGAATACCAAATCTGGACAATCTAATGATGAATAAAAAGCTTAACTGGTAAAAAGTTTTCCATTTCTGTAGACACTTGACTATTTTTGGAAAAAAAATTTTTGACCAGGAAAAAATGTGCTCAAACTGTGTCAAAAGTATGCTATATACTGAGAATACAATGACAGTAGAGATAGAAAATCAAACATATTCAAGAGCTATTTTTAGAGATAAAAACAAAACACAAGAACAAAGACAACAATGTCACAGTTTTCCCCTCTCCTTACATATATGTATTTCTATATCTATATACATACACATGGAGAGACCAAGGCAGAGATGTGATATGCACATCATAGGGAGTTCTGTTCACAACATTTTTTCTTTTGGAGGGTGGTGATGGTGGCGCTTAGACTGGGAATCAAGGTGGGAATTCTACCCAAGCACCAGGTCAATGTTATACTAAATAAGGAGAAAGTAAAGGATAATATAGTGTTAAGTTGTGACTTGCAAAGCTGTATTAATGGTGGCAATAACCACTAAAGGTAAGGAATAGTGTATTTCAGGAGATTCGCAGGAATACAGCAGTATCCTTTCTTTCCTCCTGTTGAAATCAAGGTGCCTGGGTCATGTAAGAAGAGATATTAAATAACCAGTTTGCATACACAGATTTAGAAACTTGGCTCTTCAATTCTTTCAGTTTTCAGAGCAGAAATACAAATAAACTCCAGCTAATTAAAAATTTCAAACTGCAATTAGAAATTATTTCATGGGTATATTTTCAACTTACAACCTACTGTTTTCTACAGCTTTATGCCAGTATATTTGATAAAGTCTATTCTGCCTACAGGGAGATCCTTACTTTTTTCCCCCTCTGTCCATGGCAAAATATATTGGGGTGACATTACAGGAAATGGCCTTGTCCACTTGTTTTTTTTTTGTTTGTTTTTTTGGGTACATGGTCCAGAAATCGAACCCAGGTCTCTCACATGAAAGGTGAGCATTCCCATTGAACCACCCTTCCTATTTGTTTTTGACAACTAAAAATATCCCTGATTCTGGCAGGGGTTTTAAGGTTTATATCCATATTACATGGCCCCTAAAACACAAACCAATTACTGCATCTGTAGCTCCAAAAAGGCAATCTGTTCCAATGCCTGAATAAAAACCAGCTGTTAGATTAACCAACTGTGTGATTTTTTGCTTCTACACATCAATTTTAGAACTCAATTCTAAATTTAAAAAAAAAACAAAACACTAATTTCAAGATTAAAGGACCATTAAGATTCCTACTGTTACTGTAGAATAGCCCTGAAAATAAAATACATTTCTTAAATACCAGTATGTGCTTAAAACCAAATTCAAGTGAGTAAGTATACATAAAGGTAGAAGAAGGTAGAAGTGGAAAGGGTAGGAATGCATTTGTAAGAACTTACCTCAGAGAAACGGTCAAAATTAGACATGTCTTCATCTGAATCATCTTCCCAGTCTTTCCAATTATTAAAGTCCACACTAAGCCAATTAAGCTATAGACCAATACAAACATTGCCTTATGATTAGCTTAACCTGCACTCAATGGTATACACCTTAAGACTACATTTTTTAAACTGTGGGTTCATATCCATTAGTGGGGCATAGAATCAACATAAAAAAAGGATGGATTAAAATAGAAAAAACAGCAAATTCAAATGCAGTAATGGTAAATATAGTTTCAAGAAGCTTCTTCCACAACTGCTATATTTGTACTTGTGTGTTCTGGATTGCAATGTAACATGTTATTCCTTACCATGGGTCACTGTCAATGGACAGCCATGCCTTGGGGAGTAAGTATACCTCAAATTATATACAAAAATTAGTATTATTTATGCAATGCTTCGCTAACATTTTTGATAAACTTCTGTAAACAAACCTAACTTTTTAAACAACAACAACAAAAATTCCTTGATCAAATCTAGTTTTCAGGCATGTGTGGAAAACAGAGGAGAGCAGGTTTGTGCCATAATTTATTTTTCTCAGTGACACCAAGATATGCTTTCATGATCTGAATAATTTATAAAGGGGGTTCAAAGTAAAGTCTGCCTCTTGAATGCAAGAGATTCTCCATTAAGGAGCAACTGATCTTATTCTGACCATACTTGGCATTGTTAAAACTAATAAATCTCACAAGCTTCAGCTAGAGACTGCTAACTGCCACAGTTTGTCAAATCACAACCAAAACCATACCTACTAACCTTAAAAAACACCTATGGCTCTAACTGAGACTCTATAACAGTTTCATAACCTAAGTTTGCTTTCCTGAAACCCATTACCTCCAGAGGGTTCCTAGACTAGAAAAACTAGTAAACCCAAAGAGGTCAGTCTCTTCAGGAATATAATCCCATTCCCCTAATTTTGTATCATCGACACATCTTTTCAACATGAAAAAATTAGAAAAGGTATAGCCCAAATATCCTTAGAGTGGGAGAAGGATCAAAGGAGGTGCATTATAGCAGAGAAGACAGAATTTAACAAATGAGTATGATTGCTGAATCAACTATACTGATATTTCTTTTAGCCTCTAGTGTTTTGGAACAGCTAGAAGGAAAAACCTCCAACTGTGAAATAGTAACCCATACTGAAACTATGAAATCTGTTCTGTGGCTGTTGTGTTGGACTGTACTTCGAAAATTATTGCTTTTTTCTCTTCTTTTTTATGTTATATTTCACAATTAAAAAAAGATTTAAAAAACTAATAAAATTCAAAGTAGAGAAAAATATATAGAACGGGAATCTTTAATAGTATTGAGCTGTGAAATGAAAATATTATATTCCCTAAATAAAGCAAATGTACCATTCATCACCTACAATAAAAACATAAACCATTCAAAAAAAAAAGAAAAAGAAACTTACCTTTGCCCTTTCTTTTGTTAACCTTGGCCATGACTGGCCAGATTCTCCTTTCCGTAAACAACATAATATTGATCTGTCCGTTCTTTTATGTTTGGAATCCTAAAGACAAAAACAAAAGCACCATCACACCATTTGTCTCTCCAGTATCAATAAACGTTAGAATGCAGCTTGTCATTCCCCACCCTCACCTTTCTAATTTATTTCCCTGTATTTTCTCAAATCTGAAAGTCTACTGAAAATTTCACAAACTATCAATCTGCAAGACAAGGCCAAAAAGTTTCTAGGTTAACCTGGTATTTCTTTTCTTCTCTGCACAAGCTAAATGAAGTAAAACCTACAAGACATTAACTAAATAAAGCTTAACAACCAATAATACCACAGAATACAAATATATCTTAGTCTCTGAATGTTAAGAAAAACAGAATTACAGCTTACGGCTAAAAAGAGTATCTTTTCCCTCATGACTTAAATGGGGATTAAAACACCAAGACTACTTACATTTGGATCAATACAATGAAAAAGATCAATTTCGTTTAAATGTTTAAAATTATCACTTCCTCCAAGACAACTGCAAAAAAAAGAAAACAAAAAGAGTGCGCTTCTTCAGAAAGGTGAAGATTAGTAACAAAAACAAGCAAGCCAAATTATTCAATTGTCTGAAACAAGCTTTTTATCACTAACTTACCTGAATGTAAGTTTGGATTTTTCAAAATTTACATTAACATCTTTACTGTCTTCAACACAAAACTCAATAAAGACATAGTCCCTTCGATCGTACCACTTTGCAGAAGCAGGTTGCCTATGAAGAAATGAAATTATACAAAGTCAAGCTGGAATTCATTAACTGAACACTGACATAACCTCCAAATATATGTAGTTATGTATTATTTCCTTACTCCATTATAGCATTATTCAGAGTTTATTACCATTTCAAACAGAAACCACATTCTTAACACTAGCAGCTACATTCCAAGCTGTAATACAGAGTTCAGTGTAGTTCTAGAATACCATTCTCATAAGAGGCATTAATATCAAAACAGAAATAATACTCAATAACTAAGCACATTTACCTAGCAACGTCAACACTTAACGTGCTACTCCTTTAGAACCATGTTCCTAAAATTTGCACTTACAAAATTCATAAACCAGAGAACTAATCTTCTCTCAAGTGAAATACATCATTCAATCCCTCTAACTTACAATGTTAGGAAGCAATCTAAGTATCCATTAACAGATAAATGGGTAAATAAATTTAATACACTCAATAATGAAATATTATTCAGCCATAAAAAGGAATGAAGTTCTGATGCATGCAACAACATGGATGAACCTTGACGATATCATGCTGAGTGAAATAAGCCAGACACAACTAGACAAATACAGAATGAACTCACTGATATGAAATAGTTAAAAGCTAATTGATAGAGCCAGAAACTAGGACACAGGTTATCAGGGAGGTGGAGGGAATGAGAAGTTAATGCTTAATGCATACACAGTTTCTGCTTTGGGTGATTAAAAAATTTTGTTAATGGGTGGCAACACAATATCGTGACTATAATTAACATCATTAAATTGTACATATGCAAGTGTGTGAAGAAGGAAAATTTGTGTTATATATATGTCACAATGAAAATTTTAAAAAAATTGTAAAGGTATCATATACACACAATTAACAGTTTACCTCTTTAAGAATGAGCAAATGAGCCAGACAGATGATGACCAAGAGGTAGAACCATATCACTCTAAATCAATGTCAACTATTTCAAATAAGTATGTGCTACTTTCACAATCTAAAAGTTATACCTACTGGGCATACTGAAATTGTTTGTGCTCTTTTTGCAGCTTCTCTGTTAAGTACCAAATTATTTCAAAATAAAAAATTAAAAAAGTAATTACTGTATCTTCAAACACTATTAATAAATCACCTCAACTGAAAGAGATTATTGTCCTTTCCAAGCTCTGAAATCTCCAAACATAAGGAGTAGTAGTAGTTAAAAATTTCTCTTCTTCTATAAATAAAAACTGTAGTCAACAGCTCATTATCAATTTTATATAACTGATTACACAAATTTCCATAGTCATATTTCACTTGCAAACACTGATATCAGACATGAAGTAGGTTAAAAATTATAGATGACGGAACTCAAAGTACAAGTACCAGCAAATCAGCAAGGAGAAAGCTGGCAAATTAAAAAAAAAGACATTTTAAACACCTCTGAATAATAAGTCTAATTAAATTTCTGTAGAATAAGGAATCACAACTTTTAAAGTTCGCACCTTAAGATAGCCAATGAACAATTTAGTGGCTTTTACAAATAGGTCACAACAGCCTACACATTTTCTTGCCCAAATAGTATTCCCTATATTACATGTTCTGTCTTCAACGGAAAACATTTGGTAACGTAATAGAGAACTGAAACTTTAAATGACCAGTTTTATGGATTTTCAATTGAATCGACAGTCCTATTTTTAAAATAGCATTAGTGATTACAACCCAGAAGCAATGACCACCCCAGTGCCACAAAACCATTACCAACTAAAAGGAATCAGAGTTCTTTTGAACAGCCTGATGTGGGAAATTCAGATGAGTCTGGAACATCCTGTACAAACAATGCTATAAAGACACGAGGTGAGCCCAACCAGGGGCAACAAAAAGGGTCTCCTTTTGGCCCAAAAAAGTATAATCCGAACATCTGTAAGAATGACTTCAAAATGACTCAAATAATACTGAATATAAAACCCTGAGTCTGTATCAATTACCCACAGTTTTTGGTCACCAAAATGGAGTACCAATTCTTTAAAACTGGCAATTTAAGAGAGAATTGAACAATTTTCCTTCCTTCATGATACCAAATAGTACCAGCTCATACGGGAAAAAAATTCCAGCTAACAATGTGGAAGAAACCAAGAAAAATTACTATTTTCAACCCTTTAATCTAAAATAAAGGGTTGCAAAATGCTCCTTGAAATGGCAGTGATCGCCAGTGACTGAAATTAGCAATGAGGAATACATGAACAGTTGAGGAGGAACTTAGCATCACTAAAAGTGGAACAACCAGACATATACCTCCTAATTTCAAGCAAGATAAAGTATCCACAGTATCAGCTATGTATTTTTTTCTTAAAGTCTAACCTCAATCCATCAAACAGATAAAGCATATTTCCAGACTATGAGAAATAATGGGGTAAAGGAACAAGTTAAATTCTACAAGGAAGTAAATGATAAATTCAGAACAAATTAATGGCATGAGGAGAAAAAAAAAAGAGAAGCTTGTTCTAAATTAAGAGACTTTAGAAATTTATCAAAGAAGTGCAATTATAAGAGTGCACATTTGGTTCAGTGGTAGAATGCCTGACTGCCACTCAGGAGACTTAGGTTCAATGCATGCAACCCCCCCCCTTCCCCAAGTTCAATTTGTGAACCTGGTCTGCATTTTGATTCAAACAAAAGTAAAGATAAAGAGATTATTGAAACAACCATAAAGACCTGGTTATGGACAGGGTATTAAGTGATACAGAGATTGTTAGTTTTGTTAGGAGTGAAACGCACTGCTTTTTAATGGGGGGGAGGGGAGAGATGAAAACTGAAGCATATGCAGTTTGTTTTAAAATACTTTGGAAGAACTGGCAGGACTTGCACTTAATTTCAAAGCTTATTATAAAGCCAGAGTGGTCAAAATAGCATAGTATTGGCAAAACGATGGACATATTAGTCAAAGGAATCAAATCGAGAGTTGAAAAACAATACTACCAGAATGTAAAATGGTTCAGCTGCTGCGGAAATCAGTTTGGCTATTCCTCAGAAAACTAAATATTAATTAAGTTGCCCTATGACCCAGCAATACCAATATGGGATATATACACAGAAGAGTTGAGGGCAGTGACATGAACAGACATTTGCACACCGATGTTCATGGTGGCACTATACACAACTGCCGGGAGATGGAAACAATTCAGGTGTGCCCATCAACAGACGAGTGGATGAATAAGATGTGGTGTATATATACATGATGGAATATTATGCAGCATTTTGACAAAATGATGTCCCCAAACATATGACAACATGAATGAACCTTGAGGACATAATGTTGAGTGAAATAAGTCAGACACAAAAGGACAGATATTGAATGATTCCATTACTGACTCTGATAAAGCTGCTAGTGTTTTGGAGCAGTTAGAAGGTAAAAACTGAGTTGAGGGCATGGCAGCCCATGACAAACTCTGGAAAACTGTTCTGCGCTGCTTGTTCAAGTGTGCTCTGAAAACTGGTGCTTTTCTTCGTGTGTGTGTGTGTGTGTGTGTGTATTTTACAACTGTAAAAGTTTTTAAAAACTATAGGCAGTTATAGTAAATATCAGATAAAATAAATTCCTGAAATTAAAAATCTGAAGATATTTAGAAACAGTTCACTTCTGTAGCTAATGTGATATTCGTAACAACTTTTACTTGATATTTTGAGAATGCACACAGTTTTCATAGTTTATCAAATGGTATTTAAGGTATTGCTCAATATTTAGAGTTCAAGTAATTCTGGTATTTGCATTTATAAATTTTTTCCTTCCCGGCTTTAATTTTAAGTTTGTTTATGAAACATATACAAATAGGCTTTACAATGATTACTTAGATATGTATTTTAAAATATGCCTATGGATAAGAGAAGATACCCATTTTAGGTGGTTAAAATTTCCGTATGTTAATGACAAAAATACTTGTATCTTCATATTTTCCTGAAATAAGACATTTGATAACACAGGCCATTACTAAAGTTGTGCAGATATTTCTAAGAATTTTCTACTTGATATTTTGAGAACATTCAGTTTTGACAGCTGATCAAATAGTATCCAAGTTAATTTTTAATATTTACAATTTAAGAACTTTGCTATCTGAATATGTAGATTTTTCCTTAATTTTAAATTGATTTATGAAACTTATTGTGCAAACACAGGCTTTACAATGATTATATAGATACTTTACTTAAATATGCCTATGGTTAAGCTAACTAAGATATCCATTTTTGGTGGCTCTAAGTGTATTGTTTGTTTTCTTAAATTAAAAAAAAAAAAACCAAAACCCACCCGATCTATGGTCAATTCATCTTCAACAAGGCCCCCAATAATCTCTTCAATAAATGGGGCTGGGAGAACTGGATGTCCATAGTGAAAAAAATCCTCACATCCCATACAAAAATTAACTCAAGTGGATAAAAAATATATGAGCCAGTACCATATATTCCTAGAAGAAAATATAGGAAAACATCTTCACGACCTAGTAATAGGAGGTATCTTCCTAAACTTTATAACCAAAGCACAAGCCACAAAAGAAGACAGTCAAAAAGCTGGAGAGGAAGCCAACTCAATGGGAGAAAATATTTGGAAATCATGTATCCGATAAAGGGTTGATATCCTGTATTCATAAAGAAATCATATACTCAACAACAAAAGAATAAACCCAATTATAAAAGGGCTAAAGATATCAACAGATATTTTTCTGAAGAACAAATACAGATGGCTAAAAAGCACATGAAGAGATAGATGCTCATCTTCAATAGCTAGAAGGGAAATGCAGATCAAGACTACAAGGAGATACACCACCTCACACCTGTAAGAATGGCTGCCATTAAACAGGAAGTTACAAATGTTGGAGAGGATGTGGAGAAATAGGAACTCTTATTCACTGCTGGTGGGAATACATAATGGTACAGTCACTGTGAAAGATAGTTGGTGGTTCCTCAGAAAACTAAATATGGAGTTACCCTTTGACCTGGCGATACCACTACTCAGTATATACCCAGAAGAGCTAAAAGCAGTGACACTAACAGACATTTGCACACCAACGTTTCTATCTTTCTGCAATGCTGCTATGAACAGCACAAGTGTCCATCAACAGATGACAGCATAAACAAAAATATGGTATATACGTACAATGGAATATTATGCAGCAGTAAGAAAGGAAGTCCTGAAGCATATGACACGGATGAACCTTGAGAACATAATGCTGAGCGAAATAAGCCACACACAAAAGGACACTGTATGACTTCATTAACAGGAACCCCCAGGAAAACAAAAACTCAAAGCCTTAAAATACAGCATATAGGGGACCAAAAGATAGAAGCTAGAGAAGGGGGACTGTTACTTAGTATGTACAGACTAATTAACGAGAATGAACTTAAAAGCATGGGAACAGATAGAGGAAGTAGTAGTTCATTAGTGGGTTTAAGTAATATTGCCTTATTAAGGGGAATATGATTGAAAGGGGTTGTTTAGAGCCATGTACCTCATCAATTAGCACTACAAGTAAATTCTTGTATGAACTACTTCAAAGGTATTACACCTGTACAAAGAGTGAATAGAGGGGTATGTAGGAAAAACTACTTATTGCATGCAGTGGTCTATATTCCACAGGAATACCTCACTAGTACCACAACAGTACTAGAGGTAAACAACTGAGGTCGGGGGGGAGTTAGGGGAGTTTTGTATTTTCTCTTTGGAGTGGGTTTGTCTGTTATTTTTCTCTTTGGAGAAATGAAAATTGTCTAAAATTCAGTGATGATTGTACAACTAAGCGAGGATACTGTGAAACAATGTTTATTTTGAATAGACAATATACTATTTGCTTAATGTAATACCCATATATATCCCAGAGCACACCGGGTAGATGATTAAAAAGTATTGGCAAAGTCCCTTGAGGGACTGGAGAAAAAAATATGAAACTATTAAACTTTCCCACCTGGGAGACCCCTGATACATTAATGGCTCCTCCAAAGCTGACAGGCCACACCCCTCACCTTGAGGTTTGCGCTTATGAAACTTATTTCTGTAGTGGAAAAACTAAGCCTACCTATAATAATACGCAAGAGTTATTTTCAGAAAACCTCTTTTGTTGCACAGGTATGGCCTTTCTCTCTTTAAGCCCAACTCTTCAAGAAAAAACATTATCCTCCCCCCTACATGGGACATGACATTCAGGTGTGGAATGTCATGTTTGTCCTGACCAAAAGGGGGAAAAGAA
The DNA here is from genome assembly GCF_023851605.1 of Tamandua tetradactyla. NCBI lineage: Eukaryota > Metazoa > Chordata > Mammalia > Pilosa > Myrmecophagidae > Tamandua > Tamandua tetradactyla. Next base: position 123,733,630 of record NC_135333.1, read on the forward strand.
TGTGACAGAATAAGTTATCAGTGGCTAAGAAAGTTCAAATACAGTTGGGAGGCTATTCTGGAGGATACTATTATACAAGCTTCATCTAGATAATGCTAATTAGCACAGTTTGCCAAACTCCAACCAACATCATTCCTGTTAAGTCTTAACATCTAGAGCTCTGTGATGTTAGATTTTGGCGTTACTTTGGCCAGGTGATGATGCCCTGTTGACGACACCCAGTTGTCTGGTCAGGCAAGCACCAGCCTAATTGTTACTGCAAGATATTTCATGGCTGGCTGATTAACTGGAAGTCTGGCTTATTAAATCATCAGTCAGCTGACTGCAGCTGTAATCAATTGCACCTATAATCAAATAAAGGTATGTCTCCCACAAAGGAGATAATCCAATTGTTGAGAGTTTTCACTGCTTCTTCAGTTAGTGTGGAGCTGCCAGCTTCATAGCTTGCCCTAAGGATTCCAGACTCTTCCATTCCCATGGTGTGTGAGACACCTTATAAATCTCATCTTTACAGATACCTCTTGTTCTCTCTAGAGAACTCTGACTAGTACAGGATCTATCTGAGATTCTATAAAAGTTTCATGCACTTAGTTTACTTTCCAGAAACTTATAATCTCCAGATGGCTCCTAGGCCAGATAAGTCCTGAAACCCAGAGGGGGCCTGCCTCTCCAAGAACATCAACTAGTTCTATCCCCCCATCCCATTTTATCAAGACCCCTTCTCAATGTGAAAAAATTAGAATGAGCACAGCCCAAATATTCCTCGAGACTGGGAGAAGAGATCAAAGGAGGAGTTATAACAGAGAAGACAGGATTTAACAAATGTGTATGATGACTGAATCATTATATCGATATTTCTTTTAGTCTCCAGTGTCTTGCAGCAGCTAAAAGGAGAAAACTGTTGAATTTTTAACCCATACCAAACTCTTGAATCTATTCTATAACCTGTTGTTAAAATGTACTTTGAAAATTATTGCTTTTTTATATATGTATTTCACACACACAAAAAATGCTATATGACTGTATCTCAACAATCTGAACATTAAAAAAAAGATTCAAGTACTAGCAAAAGTGTGGAAAGAGAGGTATATCTCAATTCAATGTTGGTAGGGTAGCAGAATGGGACAGTTCCTCCATAGGATAATGTAGTGAACCCACAGGCAGCTAAATATAGGGTGGCCATATGGTTAGGCAATCCTGTTACTGGGAATATATTTGAGAGAACTGGAAACAGGGACTCAAACAGACATTTGTACACTGATGTTTATGATGACATTACTCATGATACCAACAGATGTAGGTGACCGAAGGGTACACTGACTGAGAAGCAGATGGGTGAACTGTGGTGTATACAGAGTCAGCATTACTACTCTGAGCGACTGTTAAAGAAGCCGAAAGATACCAGGCTTCAATTAGAGGCTTCTCAGGCTTCAATTAGAAGCTTCTAATTGAAGAAGATCTTGTTGGGGCTCAGGTAAATCAGAATACAAGGTAAAGGATGATATTGTCTGTATTTTAGAACTTCACCTGCTGTATGAGACCAAAAAAAAAAAGGGGTTTATTTTGTCCAAACCTGAATGTTCTGCTGCAGACAATCTAACGTAACCAGTCTGTCCAGTTCATTTAAACAGCCTAAACACATGGAGTCTAGAATTGCAATTCTTAATGTAATACCCAGATACGTTTCAGAGTATGTTGGGTAGATAATTTTAAAATACTGGCTTTGGATGGACTGTATTATGCATGAAGATAACTCAATAAAGATTTTCCTTTTTTTAAAAGAACTTACGGTGTTTCAGTGGTAGCATGCTCACCTTCCATGCAGGACACCCGGTTTCAATTCCTGGACCATGCACCCCCCCCAAAAAAGAACTTACGGTATAAGCAAATGTTTCAAATTTTTTCTCACGAGACTGTATGGAATATATTAAAAATTATAATATTTTTCCAAGTGAAAACAAATGTTGGCAGTCCTTTAAGGGACTGGAGAAAAAATATGGAACTATTAAACTTTCCCACCTGGGAAATTCCCGATACTATCAAACATTAGGGACTCCCAAGTTGACAGGTGATGCCCTGGATCTTGAGACTTGCTCTTACAAAACTTACTTCTGTAATGCAGAAGCTAAGCTAAGCCTACCTATAATCAAGCTTAACAGTTACTTCTAGTGGCTAAGAGATTTCAAACAAACTCGAGAAAGTTATCCTGGAGGTTATTCTTACGTATTATATAGATATCCCTTTTCAGTTTATGGTGTATTTGAGGTCTAGAAGGAAGCACCTGAAAGTGGTGAGCTGTGTTCCAGTAGCCTTGATTCTTGAAGACAACTGTATAATGATAAAGCTTTTACAATGTGACTGTGGGATTATGAAAACCTTCTATCTGATATTCCTTTTATCGAGGGTATGGGCAGATGAGTAAGCAATATGGATTAAAAAATAAAGAATAGGCGGACACAGGTTAAAATAAATTGGGTAGATGGAAATAATAGTGATCAATGAGAGGGAGGGATAAGGAGTATGGTACATATACGTTCTTCCTTTGTATTTTTTTCTGGAGTTATGCAAATAAACGTTCTAAAAAATGATTATGGTGAGGAACACACAGCTATGTGATGAAAAACAAAAACAAAAATGTTACTTCCAGAGAACCCCTTTCTTGTTGATCAGATGTGGGCTGCCTCTCTCTCTAAGCCCAACTCTGCAAGTAAAATAATTACCCTCCCCTGTCTACAACTGACATGACTCCCAGGGATGAGCCTGGCCCTAGCAGTGTGGGATCAAAAATGCTTACTTGATCAAAAGGAGGAAAGAAATTTATCAAAATAAGGTTATTAATCAATCAATGCATTAGTTAGGGTTCTCTAGAGAAACAGAATCAACAGGAAATATTTGTAAATATAAAATTAACAAAGTGTCTCAGGTAACTGTGGGAATGAAAAGTCCAAAATTTGCAGGAAAGTCTGTGAACTGACGACTCCAATGGAGGGTCTGGACAAACTCCACAGGAGAGGCTCACTGGCCAAAGCAGGAAGAGAGCCTGTCTCTTCTGAATTCTCCTTAAAAGCCTCTCAGTGATTAGATTAAGCATCACTCAAAGAAGATGCTCCCCTTGGCTGATTACAAATGGAATCAGCTGTGGGTGATTATGATTTAATTCTCTGAAATATCTTCATAGCAAAAGACAGACCAGTACTTGCTCAACCAGACAAACAGGTACCATCACCTGGCCAAGTTGACACATGACCCTAACCATGACAGTCCACCCCTTATCAACTTGGCAACTATGCTTATCACCTTAAATCATACCTAATTTCTAAACAGAAAACAATAAAAGACACATTTTTTTTTCTCACCTAACAATACTCAACTGCCCTGCATATAATTGGAAACACATTAAATCTCTCCAGAACAGGGTACACGTCCTTGGGTAATATTCATTCTTAAACTTGACATCTTACATACAACTTAAAATAGTATAACATGAACAAAACGGCATTACAGTCTTTGTTTCTGTAACTGATCACATGGCCATAGTTCATATTTGCCACTACCTTCTTCCACTACTCATTCCATGTTTTCTTTTCTCTCAGCAAGCACTTCAGCTGGCCGTGGTTCTTTGACTGGTGGGGTGACCCAAACCTTCATTCCTGAAGTTTCAGGTAGCCCTGCCTGGATTGGGTTGTTGCAGTTTTCCATTGATTTTAATCACAAGTCATGGTAGTACTAAAAGACACCCTAGGGGATCATCTACATTCTAGAAAAATTCTTCTTTACCTCCACTGTGTAGTTGCAGTTCTATTTTCCCCGACAGTCAGGGTCAATCACCCCAGCCAGTAATGTAATCATCTTTCTCAGCTTGTTGATCCAGGGGCATAAGTAGCCCAAAATAACCAGGTGGCAGTCTTACATTCCACTTCAATGGAATCATCGTTTCTCCTGGTGGAAGAACTCCCCCTTTTGGAACTAAAACCTGCAGATCAGCAGAGCTCAGGGTCGCAGGGACAGGAAGCAAAATTTTCCTAGTAGATCACCAGGGGTAATAGTGAGTGGTGCCACTCCGATTTCCACCCCCTGGTTCCTGGACCCATGGATCCTGGCTATGGGAGAAACCGTACCATACAGCGGACGCAGATTCAGAGCATACACAGCTTCCTGGAGAACATTACCCCAGCCCTTCTAGGTACTGCCACCTAGTTGGCACTGTAATTGAGTTTTCAAAAGGCCATTCCACTATTCTATCAATCCAGCTACTTCTGGATGATGGGGAACATGGTAAGACCATAGAATTCATGAGCATTTGCCCATTACCACACTTCATTTGCTGTGAAGTGTGTTCCTTGATCAGAAGCAATGCTGTGTGGAATACCATGATGATAGATAAGGCAATCCGTAAGACGACAGTTGATAGTTTTGGCAGAAGCATTGAGTGCAGGGAAAGCAAACCCATATCCAGAGTATGTGTCTATTTCAGTTAGAACAAATCGCTGCCCCTTCCATGAAGGCAGTGGGGTCCAATGTAATCAACCCGCCACCGTGTAGCCGCCTGGTTACCTTGGAGAATGATGCAGTATTGGGGACTGAGCGTGGGTCTTATGCTGCTGGGAGATTGGGCACTCAGCAGTGGCTGTAGTCTAGTGAGCCTTGGAAGTGGAAGTCCATGCTGCTGAGACCATGCATAACCTCCTACAACCACTTTGTTCGTGAGCCCATTGGGCAATGACAGGAGTTGCTTGGGAAAGAGGTTGATTGGTATCCACAGAATGGGTCATCTTATCCACTTGATTATTAAAACCTTCTTCTGCTGAAATTACCATCTGGTGTGCATTTATATGGGAATCAAACATCTTGATGTTTTTAGCTTGCTCAGAAGTCTATGCCCATACCTCTTCCTCAGACCTCTTTGTTAACAATTTTCCAATTATGGTCTGTTCAAGTCCCTGACCATACAGCTAAACTATCAGCAATAGCCGATGAGTCAGTATATAAATGCACCTCTGGCCAGTTCTTCCAAGCAAAATGAACAACCAGGTGCACTGCTTGAAGATCTGCCCACTAGGAGGATTTCCCCTCACCATTGTCTTTCAAGGACATCCCAGAAAGGGTTTGTAGTGCTGCAGCTGTTCACTTTTGGGTGGTACCTACATATTGTGCTGAACCACCTGTAAACCAGGCCCGAGTTTTCCCTTCCTCAGTCAATTCACTGTAAGAACTCCCCAAGAGGCAATAGCTCTGGTCTGGGAAAGAGAAGGTAATGTGGCAGGAGTGGAGACCATGGGCATTTGGGCCACATGCTGGTTTGAAATGATATATGTACCCTAGAAAAGGCACGTTTTAATTCTAATCCCATTTCGTAAAGGCAGCCACTTCTTCCAATCCCTATTCAGCACTGTACGCTTCAAATTGTAATCAGATCATCTCCCTGGGTGTGTGATTTAATCAAGGGCGGTTGTTAAGCTGGATTAGGTAGAGGCATATTTCTTGATTATGTTGGGTCTTGATTAGTTTCTGGAGTCTTATAAAAAAGGAAACATTTTGGAAAAACAGATTCTGAGAGCAGAGCAGAATGACATAGCTACGAGAAGCAGAGCTCACCAGCCAGTGACCTTCTGAGATAAAGAAGGAAAATGCCTTCTTAGGAGCTTCATCAAACAGGAAGCCAGGAGAGGAAGCTAGCAGATGATGCCGTGTTTGCCACGTGCCCCTTCCAGATGATAGAGAAACCCTGACCATGTTCGCCACGTGCCCTTTCATTTGAGAGATAAATCCTGAACTTCACTGGCCTTCTTGAACCAAAGTATCTTTCCCTGGATGCCTTTGATTGGGTATTTCTATAGACTTGTTTTAACTGGGACATTTTCTCGGCCTTAGACTTGTAAACTAGCAACTCATTGAATTCCCCCTTTATAAAAGCCATTCTGTTCCTGGTATACTGCATTCTGGCAGCTAGCAAACTAGAACAGGCCACTTCCTCATATAACTTACTTGTGCCTTCAGTACCTGCACTGGCCCTATATTGTATACACCATTTCCATTTTATGATGGAGTGCTATTACGCACTCCCAATTTCATGGCTTGGTGGGTCAGATAACACGCAGCTCATGGTAGGCAACTCAGGTCTCATGGTAACTTGGTGGCCCAAAGTTAAGCATTCAGTCGTTACTAAGGCCCAATAGCAGGCCAAAAGCTGTTTCTCAAAAGGAGAGTAGTTATCTGCAGCAGATGGTAAGGCTTTGCTCATAAATCCTAAGGGTCTGTGTTGTGATTCTATAGGGGCCTGTCAAACGCTCCAAACAGCATTTCTATTTGCCACTGATACTTCCAGTATCATTGGCTCTGCTGGACCATATGGTCCAAGTAGTAGAGCAGCTTACACAGCAGCCTGGACCTGTCACAGAGCCTCCTCTTGTTCAGGTCCCCACTCAAAATTGGCAGTTTTTCTGGTAACTCTATGAATGGGCTGGAGTAGTACACCCAAATGAGAAATATATTGTCATGAAAATCCAGAGGGACCAACTAGGCGTTGTGCCTCTTTTTTGGTTGTAGGAGAGACCAGATGCAGCAACTTACCCTTCACATTAGAAGTGGTACCTTGACATGTCCCACACCACTGGACACCTAGAAAATTCACTGACGTGGAAGGCCCCTGTATTTGTGTTGGATTTATTTCCCATCCTCTGACAAGCAAATGCGTTACCAGTTAAGTCTAGAGTAGATCTACTTCTTGCTCACTAGGTCCAATCAACATATCATCATTAACATAATGGACCAGTGTGATGTCTTGTGGGAGGGAGACATCAAGGTCCCTGTGGACAAGATCTTGACATAATAGGACTGGAGAGTTGATATACCCGAGGTAGGACAGTGAAAGTACACTGCTGACCTTGCCAGCTGAAAGCAAACTGTTTCTGGTGGTCCTTACTAACAGCTATTGAGAAAAAAGCACTTGCCAGACCAATAGCTGCATACCAGGTACCAGGAGATGTATTGATTTGCTCAAGCAATGATACCACATCTGGAACAGCTGCAATTGGAATTACCACCTGATTGAGCTTATGATAAACCACTGTCATCCTCCAAGACCCATCTATTTGCTGCACAGGTCAAACAGGAGAGCTGAAGAGGGATGTGGTGGGAATCACCACCTCTGTATCCTTCAAGTCCTTAAGAGTGGCAGTAATCTCTGCAATTTCTCCAGGAATGCGGTATTGCCTCTAATTTACTATTCTGCTAGGTAGGGGCAGTTCTTGTGGCTTCCACTTGGCTTTTCCCACCATAATACCCCTCACTGCATGAGTGAGAAAGCCAGTGTGGGGATTCTGCCAGTTGCTCATTATGTCTATTCCAATTATGCATTCTGGAACCGGGGAAATAACTACAGAATGGGTCCAGAGTCCCACTGGACCCACTCTGAGATGGACCTGAGGTAAAACTCCATTGATCACCTGACCTCCAAAAGCCCCCAATGACTGGTGGACCAGAGTGATGTTTTGGGTCCCCTGGAATTAATATCACTTCTGAATCAGTGTGTAATAATCCCCAAAATATATGATCATTTCCTTTTCCTCAATGCACAGATACCCTGTAAAAGGCTGTCAGTCTCCTTGGGGAAGGCTTAGAGGAAGATTAACAGTATAGATTTGTGGCAGTGTAACAGGGTTCTCCCACAAAGGGACTCGGCCTCCCCTTCATTCAAGGGGCGCTGGGTCTGTAAACTGTCTCAAGTCTGGAAATTGATTAACGGACCGTGACTCTGTTTTTGTAGTTCAAGTCAGACTTCTGTTTACTTGACCTAGATGGAACTCTTTCATTTACACAGCTCAAACAAGAATTTAATGGACTGCCCGTCTATTATACTTTTAGGTACCCCATGATTTACTAGCCAATGCCACATCTCTCTGCAAGTCAGGTTATTCTGACTCCTGCTTTGAGTTTGCTGTCTATTATAGCAGCTACATCCACCCTGTCTTTGGCGATTAAGTGCAGCCACTTGGCTTCTGCCAACTCGGGATTGTCATTCCCATTGTGTTTAAGGATTCTAGCTCAGTGACAGCAGCTCCCACGGTAGTATCTGACCTACAGACAAGTACAACTACAGAGCTCTTCAGGGCTGATGGCGCTAGTCTCACAAATTTATTTCTCACTGTTCTGGTAAAAGGTGTATCTTCCAGACATTCATGGAGTGTAAATCCACTCTAACATCCCAATCTCTCTACATCTCTGGATCCCCTCATCTACATTATACCAGGGCAGTTCTGGAATTTCAACCTCAGGTAATGTTGGCCACCTTCTGATCCAAGTTTCAGCCAACCATCCAAACGAATTGTTAATGCCTTTTCTAACCCCTTGAGCTATATAACACTGAATGCAGAATCTCTGCTTAGTGGGCCCATATCAATAAATTCAGCCCGATCCAGCCTTATATTCTTCCCACCATTATCCCACACCCTTAAAACCCACTGCCACACATATTCCCCTAATTTCTGTCTATATAAATTGGAAAACTCACACAGTTCTTTTGGAGTACAATGTACCTCCTCATGTGTGACACTTTGCACTTCACCTTTAGGGGCCTGTTCAGACTTTAGTATAGTTACAGGCTGGAAGAAATAAGCGGTGGTGGGAGTGGGGTCATGAAAAGAATTAGAAGTATCTTCCAAGCCATTTGCTTCAGGGCATTTATTTGTAGTTTCATCTAGCGAAACAGGATTAATCACCCTTCAGGTGGAGGCAGGCTGGCCAACTCCTCAGGGCAGACTGGAGGTAGGGCAGTATGTCCTCAGAGCAGACTATATTACAAGGTTACCTAGAGAAGACTCAGCATGACCTAGGATTTCAACCTCTCCACTGACATCGTTATCAATATGTCGCCATCCCATTTTTTCAGGGTCTCTACTTTCCAATCAACACCCTCACTTTAACAGCAGAAACAACGCAAGACTGAGATTTCAGTTTATGTTGTTAAGTTGCTACTCTAAGATTCTAAGTCTGATTTTCAGAGTTCTCAAATCTACAGCTACAGGAAATAAAATTTTCCTTCAGGATATTCACAGAAATGTTTGCATCTGTAAGATTAAGCTCCCCATTTGAAGCTGTAAGCCCATCTCTTTCATTAATGTACACAGTATCTCTAACAACAACCAGCCAACATCCCTATACCTCTTATTTCCACCAAACTCCCTAAAGGTGTCAGAAACATTATTCCGGACTTCCGGAGAAGATGGCGGCTTAGTAAGACGCATGGATCTTAGTTTCTCCTCCAAGACAGCTACTAGGGGAGTAGAAACGATACAGAACAGCTCCCAAAGCCACGACAGAGATAAAAAAAAGACAGTGTACCCCATCCTGGAACTGCTGGCTGGCTGAGAGAACTCGCTCTGGTGAGATCGCCGAGAGGTGCGGGCTTCACCGGGCGGGGTGGCAAGCGGCCGGAGTCACTCCCTTCCCCCATCCTGGGCCAGCTGGGAGAATTGGACAGGCGGTGCCCTCAAACCGCGGCGGCTGGTGCCCACACCACGCGTGGCCCCCCGGAACAACTGAGAGAATTGGATCGGAAATCCCAAGGCCGCGGAGATCGGTGACGGGGGGAGGGACCCCTTCCAAACCCGTGACTCCCCGGGAACGTGCACTCTCCCGGGCGGGCCGCTGCCGCCCTCCCGCCACGCTTGTCGCCCCGGGCCGACTAGGAAATTCGGACGGGCGCTTTCCCGGGCTGCAGCGGCCAGCGACCCTCCCCGCGCTCGGACCCCGGGGCCGGCTCGCACTCTTTCAAGCCGCTTCGGCTAGCGAACCTTCCGGGCGGTGAGAGTTTTCCAGAGTTAAAGGACCCACAGCACCTTTTACTGGTGGGACCCGCACACAAACGTGTGCCACGAGCGCCACCTACTGGGCAAGATAAGAAAAAACAGAACCCAGAGATTTCACAGAAAAATCTTACAACCTTGTTGGGTCCGACACCCAGGGAAATCTGACTAAATGCCCAGACGCCAGCAGCAGAAGATAACGGTCCACGCTCAGAAGATTGAGAATATGGCCCAGTCAAAGGAACAAACCAATAGTTCAAATGAGATACAGGAGCTGAGACAACTAATGCTGAATATACGAACGGAAATGGAAACCCTCTTCAAAAACGAAATCGATAAATTGAGGGAGGACATGAAGAAGACATGGGCTGAACATAAAGAAGAAATAGAAAAACTGAAAAAACAAATCACAGAACTTATGGAAGTGAAGGAAAAAGTAGAAAAGATAGAAAAAACAATGGATACCTACAATGATAGATTCAAAGAGACAGAACATAGAATTAGTGATTTGGAGGATGGAACATCTGAATTCCAAAAAGAAACAGAAACTATAGGGAAAAGAATGGAAAAATTTGAACAGAGTATCAGGGAACTCAAGGACAATATGAACCGCACAAATATACGTGTTGTGGGTGTCCCAGAAGGAGAAGAGAAGGGAAAAGGAGGAGAAAAACTAATGGAAGAAATTTTTACTGAAAATTTCCAAACTCTTATGAAAGACCTAAAATTACAGATCCAAGAAGTGCAGCGCACCCCAAAGAGATTAGACCCAAATAGGCGTTCTCCAAGACACTTACTAGTTAGAATGTCAGAGGTCAAAGAGAAAGAGAAGATCTTGAAAGCAGCAAGAGAAAAACAATCCATTACATACAAGGGAAACCCAATAAGACTTTGTGTAGATTTCTCAGCAGAAACCATGGAAGCTAGAAGAGAGTGGGATGATATATTTAAAATACTAAAAGAGAAAAACTGCCAACCAAGACTTCTATATCCAGCAAAATTGTCCTTCAAAAATGAGGGAGAAATTAAAACATTCTCAGACAAAAAGTCACTGAGAGAATTTGTGACCAAGAGACCAGCTCCGCAAGAAATACTAAAGGGAGCACTAGAGTCAGATACAAAAAGACAGAAGAGAGAGATATGGAGAAGAGTGTAGAAAGGAGGAAAGTCAGATATGATATATATAATACAAAAGGCAAAATGTTAGAGGAAAATATTATCCAAACAGTAATAACACTAAATGTTAATGGACTGAATTCCCCAATCAAAAGACATGGACTGGCAGAATGGATTAAAAAACAGGATCCTTCTATATGCTGTCTACAGGAAACACATCTTAGACCCAAAGATAAACATAGATTGAAAGTGAAAGGTTGGGAAAAGATATTTCATGCAAATAACAACCAGAAAATAGCAGGAGTGGCTATACTAATATCCAACAAGTTAGACTTCAAATGTAAAACAGTTAAAAGAGACAAAGAAGGACACTGTATACTAATAAAAGGAACAATTAAACAAGAAGACATAACAATCATAAATATTTATGCACCGAACCAGAATGCCCCAAAATACGGGAGGAATACACTGCAAACACTGAAAAGGGAAATAGACACATATACCATAATAGTTGGAGACTTCAATTCACCACTCTCATCAATGGACAGAACATCTAGACAGAGAATCAATAAAGAAATAGAGAATCTGAATATTACTATAAATGAGCTAGACTTAACAGACATTTATAGGACATTACATCCCACAACAGCAGGATACACCTTTTTCTCAAGTGCTCATGGATCATTCTCAAAGATAGACCATATGCTGGGTCACAAAGCAAGTCTTAACAAATTTAAAAAGATTGACATCATACACAATACTTTCTCGGATCATAAAGGAATGAAGTTGGAAATCAATAATAGGCGGAATGCCAGAAAATTCACAAATACGTGGAGGCTCAACAACACACTCTTAAACAACGAGTGGGTCAAAGAAGAAATTGCAAGAGAAATTAGTAAATACCTCGAGGCGAATGAAAATGAAACACAACATATCAAAACTTATGGGATGCAGCAAAGGCAGTGCTAAGAGGGAAATTTATTGCCCTAAATGCCTATATCAGAAAAGAAGAAAAGGCAAAAATGCAAGAATTAACTGTTCACTTGGAAGAACTGGAGAAAGAACAGCAAACTAATCCCAAAGCAAGCAAAAGGAAAGAAATAACAAAGATCAGAGCAGAAATAAATGAAATTGAAAACATGAAAACAATACAGAAAATCAATAAGAACAGAAGTTGGTTCTATGAGAAAATCAATAAGATTGATGGGCCCTTAGCAAGATTGACAAAAAGAAGGAGAGAGAGGATGCAAATAAATAAGATCAGAAATGAAGAGGAGACATAACTACTGACCGCACAGAAATAAAGGAGGTAATAACAGGATACTATGAACAACTTTACGCTAATACAACAATTTAGATGAAATGGACGGGTTCCTAGAAAGACATGAACAACCAACTTTGACACAAGAAGAAATAGATGACCTCAACAAACCAATCACAAGTAAAGAAATTGAATTAGTCATTCAAAAGCTTCCTAAAAAGAAAAGTCCAGGACCAGACGGCTTCACATGTGAATTCTACCAAACGTTCCAGAAAGAATTAGTACCAACTCTCCTCAAACTCTTCAAAAAAATCAAAGCGGAGGGAAAACCACCTAATTCATTCTATGAAGCCAACATCACCCTCATACCAAAACCAGGCAAAGATATCACAAAAAAAAGAAAACTACAGACCAAACTCTCTAATGAATATAGATGCAAAAATCCTCAATAAAATTCTAGCAAATTGTATCCAACAACACATTAAAAGAACTATACATCATGACCAAGTAGGATTCATCCCAGGTATGCAAGGATGGTTCAACATAAGAAAATCAATTAATGTAATACACCATATCAACAAATCAAAGCTGAAAAATCATATGATCATCTCAATTGATGCAGAGAAGGCATTTGACAAGATTCAACATCCTTTCCTGTTGAAAACACTTCAAAAGATAGGAATACAAGGGAACTTCCTTAAAATGATAGAGGGAATATATGAAAACCCACAGCTAATATCATCCTCAATGGGGAAAAATTGAAAACTTTCCCCTTAAGATCAGGAACAAGACAAGGATGTCCACTATCACCACTATTATTCAACATTGTGTTGGAGGTTCTAGCCAGAGCAATTAGACAAGAAAAAGAAATACAAGGCATCAAAATTGGAAAGGAAGAAGTAAAACTATCACTGTTTGCAGATGATATGATACTATACGTCGAAAACCCGGAAAAATCCACAACAAAACTACTAGAGCTAATAAATGAGTACAGCAAAGTAGCAGGTTACAAGATCAACATTCAAAAATCTGTAGCATTTCTATACACTAGTAATGAACAAGCTGAGGGGGAAATCAAGAAACGAATCCCATTTACAATTGCAACTAAAAGAATAAAATACCTAGGAATAAATTTAACTAAAGAGACAAAAGACCTATACAAAGAAAACTACAAAAAACTGTTAAAAGAAATCACAGAAGACCTAAATAGATAGAAGGGCATACCGTGTTCATGGACTAGAAGACTAAATATAGTTAAGATGTCAATCCTACCTAAATTGATTTACAGATTCAATGCAATACCAATCAAAATCCCAACAACTTATTTTTCAGAAATAGAAAAACCAATAAGCAAATTTATCTGGAAGGGCAGGGTGCCCCGAATTGCTAAAAACATCTTGAGGAAAAAAAACGAAGCTGGAGGTCTCGCGCTGCCGGACTTTAAGGCATATTATGAAGCCACAGTGGTCAAAACAGCATGGTATTGGCATAAATATAGATATATCGACCAATGGAATCGAATAGAGTGCTCAGATATAGACCCTCTCATCTATGGACATTTGATCTTTGATAAGGCGGTCAAGCCAACTCACCTGGGACAGAACAGTCTCTTCAATAAATGGTGCCTAGAGAACTGGATATCTATATGCAAAAGAATGAAAGAAGACCCAAGTCTCACACCCTATACAAAAGTTAACTCAAAATGGATCAAAGATCTAAACATTAGGTCTAAGACCATAAAACAGAGGAAAATGTTGGGAGATATCTTATGAATCTTACAACTGGAGGTGGTTTTATGGACCTTAAACCTAAAGCCAGAGCACTGAAGAAGGAAATAAATAAATGGGAGCTCCTCAAAATTAAACACTTTTGCGCATCAAAGAACTTCATCAAGAAAGTAGAAAGACAGCATACGCAATGGGAGACAATATTTGGAAATGATAAATCAGATAAAGGTCTAGTATCCAGAATTTATAAAGAGATTGTTCAACTCAACAACAAAAAGACAGCCAACCGAATTACAAAATGGGAAAAAGACTTGAACAGACACCTACCAGAAGAGGAAATACAAATGGCCAAAAGGCACATGAAGAGATGCTCAATGTCCCTGGCCATTAGAGAAATGCAAATCAAAACCACAATGAGATATCATCTCAAACCCACCAGAATGGCCATTATCAACAAAACAGAAAATGACAAGTGCTGGAGAGGATGCGGAGAAAGAGGCACACTTATCCACTGTTGTTGGGAATGTCAAATGGTGCAACCACTGTGGAAGGCAGTTTGGCGGTTCCTCAAAAAGCTGAATATAGAATTGCCATACGACCCAGCAATACCATTGCTGGGAATCTACTCAAAGGACTTAAGGGCAAAGACACAAACGGACATCTGCATACCAATGTTTATAGCACCGTTATTTACAATTGCAAAGAGATGGAAACAGCCAAAATCTCCATCAACAGAAGAGTGGCTAAACAAACTGTGGTATATACATACGATGGAATATTATGCAGCTTTAAGACAGGATAAACTTATGAAGCATGTAATAACATGGATGGACCTAGAGAACATTATGCTGAGTGAGTCTAGCCAAAAACTAAAGGACAAATACTGTATGGTCCCACTGATGTGAACGGACATTCGAGAATAAATTTGGAATATGTCATTGGTAACAGAGTCCAGCAGGAGGTAGAAACAGGGTAAGATAATGGGCAATTGGAGCTGAAGGGATACAGACTGTGCAACAGGACTAGATACAAAAACTCAAAAATGGACAGCACAATAAAACCTAATTGTAAAGTAATCATGTTAAAACACTGAATGAAGCTGCATCTGAGCTATAGGTTTTTGTTTTGTTTTGTTTTTACTATTATTACTTTTATTTTTTTCTCTATATTAACATTCTATATCTTTTTCGGTTGTGTTGCTAGTTCTTCTAAACCAATGCAAATGTGCTAAGAAACGATGATCATGCATCTATGTGATGGTGTTAAGAATTACTGATTGCACATGTAGAATGGTATGATTTCTAAATGTTGGGTTAATCTCTTTTTTCCTGTTAATTAAAAAAAAGAGAGAAGGGGTAATTGGAGCTGAAGGGATACAGACTGTGCAACAGGACTGGATATAAAAACTCAGAAATGGACAGCACAATACTACCTAATTGTAATGCAATTATGTTAAAACATTGAATGAAGCTGCATGTGAGGTATAGTTTTTTTTTTCTCTATTATCGTTTTAATTCTTATTCTGCTGTCTTTTTATTTTTTTCTAAATCGATGCAAATGTACTAAGAAATGATGAATATGCAACTATGTGATGATATCAAGAATTACTGATTGTACATGTAGAATGGAATGATTTCTAAATGTTTTGTTAATTTTTTTTAATTAATAAAAAAAAAAAACATTATTCCCCAGAGCCTGGGGGTTAGAAGAATCAAATGGTGATATTCTGACTATCTCTTCTGCCAACTCACTCCATGGATTGGCAGTGTCATTTTGATTATGGGAATGAGAGTCCTCAGTGCCTCTGAGTCCAGTCAGTTTAGAAAACCATTTAAAAACCCATTTTTAAGATTCTGTTTCTTAAGAACCACTCCTGATACCAAGTTGTATTAGTTAGGGTTCTCTAGAGAAACAGAATCAACAGGAAATTCTCGGAAATACAAAATTTATAAAAGCATCTCACGTAACCATGGGAACGTAGAGTCCAAAACCTGCAGGACAGGCTGTAAAGCTGATGACTCGGATGGAGGGTTTGGATGAACTCCAGAGGTCACCAGCCAAACCAGAAAGAGAGCCCGTCTCTTTTGAATCCTCCTTAAAAGGCTTCCAGTTATTAAATTAATCACTCATTAAAGATGTTCCCTTTGACTGATTACAAATTCAATCAGCTGTGGATGTAGCCAACGTGATCATGATTTAATTCTATGAAGTATACTCACAGCAAAAGACAGGACAGCACTTGCCCAACCAAACAGGTACCACCACCTGACCAAAGTGACATATGAACCTGACCATGACAATCATAAATAAAAATAAAAGCAAACCAAACAAAGTAAGGTATCAGTGGTTAAGAGATTTCAACAAGAAGTAGGAATGGCCACTGCCCAAATATCCCTAAAAATTGGGAGAAGGATCAGAGGAGGACTAGTTGTATCACAAAGGACAGAATTTAACAACTAATGATGACTACTGAATTATTACAGTGATATTTCTTCTTAGAGCAGCTAGAAGGAAACACCTGACATGATGGAATTGTAACCTATACCATACTCTGAAATTTGTTTTAAAACTACTTGTTAAAATGTACTTTGAAATTTATCACATTTGTATATATGATCTATTTCACAATAAAAATATTTTATCTTAAAAATAAAATAAAGATGTATCAAATTATTTTGGGGTAGAATACTTTTCTTCCTTTTGAACAACCCAGTCTAGTTGTCTCATTACTTAATAAAAAGCCAAAAAAAATCATTTTTTTCATTCAGTTAAGACACAAGAAAACAAAGACCACAGTAACCACAGTTCACAACATCTGAGTATAATCATTATTCTAAAATTTCAGAAACTGGTGCTTTGCTAAATAGCAACTTACTTGTTGCTATAGGTATCCAGATTATAAACATGGCTATTTTTTTAAATTAGGGCTGCTTTATTTAAAATAATCAAGTGAGGGGGAGGAATATAGAGGAACAAGACTGATCCTAGCCTGATAATGGAGGTTAAGTAATGGGTACATGAGGATTCATTATAGTATTCTACCTTTTTATCTGAAAAAGAAATCACGTAAGGTTAAAAAATAATTAACCTGGTTAATGAGATGATTCTTCTCACAAAAAGTTTCATATATAACTATATTCCAATAAGTTATGTAAATAAAATGCTTTTGTAGTCATATTTTACAATATAATCCTAAAATATTCAGCACTATTATTTACCTTGTAAAAACCAAATTGTGTATGTATTAAAAGGATATCTAGGGTGGTGCGAAGGTGGCTCAGTGGCAGAATTCTTGCCTGCGATGCTGGAGACTGACCCGGGTTTGATTTCCAGTGCCTGTCCATGAAAAAAGCACATCCAAAAAAGGAAACATACCCAATAACTTTTCTGTAGGCCTCCTAATTAACTTGTGATTTCAGTTAAATCAATGCCATATTTTGCATGCAGCAATAAAGGATCATACTAATGATGACCTAGTTATTAAAAGAGCTATATCGGGTTCAGTGATAGAACTCTCTCGCCTGTCATGCAGGAGACATGGGTTCAATTTCCAATCCATGCACTCAAAAACAAAAAAACACACTCAACAAATGGTGGTATGGTAATAGGACAGTCACATGGAAAAGAAGATGTGACCTCCACTGCAAAGCGTAAAAAACAAGCAAATAAATAAATAAGGGCTATATTACAAACCAAGTACAATATATCATCTTCTCGTATTTACTTCTCAAATTCACATTAAATATTCTAGTTATTCATTCCCAGATAAAACAAATTTAAATGATCTTAACCAAAGGCTGGACCCAGGAGCTAAGAATGGTTTTTACATTTTAAAAACAATAATGTGGGACACAGAGATATTTGTGGTCCCCAAGGCCTAATATTTACTGGTTGATTTTTACCAAGTTTTCCAAGCCTAATCTAAACCATTAAAAATATAATTCGGGGGGAGGGGGGTTAAGCCCCAGTTATTTAACCTAAATTAGTAGCAAAATACACATACACATTCATTTAAAAAGGGAACCAAATGTTAATGAAATCCCCTCTTGTACTCCATGAGGTTCACAACACTTATTTTTCTTCTATTAACTCACAAGTGCTGGTTTATTAGCTTTAACTGTAGTTTCTAAATTATTAAATTTATCTCTAGCCTTTATACTAACATTGGCAAAGTTGTAAACACTGTACAACTCCGACAATTCATTTTCACCTCTTCATACATTATAGAAATAATCCACTATTAATAGAAAGAGGAAAAAACCCATTATGGGACATACCATCCCCTCTTTCAAGCACTTTATGTTCGACACTGAGGCTATATGACAATTCAAGCAATTAAATTTTGTGTATCCTGAAATTCTCCTCTATAGTTATGTTACTCTTAAGTTTGTCTTGAAAGGACAGAGTAAAAATTAGGTTTGTTTCAAAATACCACAAATTTTAATAGTCTAGAACCTGGTGGGTTTAATTCTAAGTTATGGAAAATTATAAGCATCCCCTCACCCCTCACTTTAAAAGAGAAATGTACCTGGCAAAGCAAGATGGAAAAAGAAATTGAGGAAAATAACTAGGAATAGTTATTCCAATTCTTTTGATAGTTTACTATAAGCAAGAAATAATTATAAAAGGTAGTTACAAACACCTCAAGTCTTTTATGACGAGTAGGACAGAAAAATCATACATAATTTGGAGAATATTCATGAAGCTTAAGGATGAAAAGCCAAGTCAGAACTGGGTCACAGGTGTCCTGGAGACAATGGTAAAGAGTTTACATTTTATTCTGTTAACAAGTTTCAAATGGAGGTAGTACTGGTAATGGGTCCTCTTAATTGCCACTATCATTATCATTTTAGAACTTCGGAAATCCTCAAGTGGGAAAATCCCAACAGAAGAGGCAAAAAAGAATTAAGAACAAGTAAAACCAAAAAATGCTGAATACAAAAGAAATTTCTACAGCATACAACTAACACTATAGTCAAGCAAGATCCAATATCTTTATTTACTTTTTCTCTCAGAATTTCTAATGTCCAAAAGTTCTTACAAACAAGTACTCCAGACCATCACATAGCAAACCTGAAAAATATGAGGTATTTTAGAATGCAAATAAGCCTACAAATCTGAGTTAACACCCTAATTCAAATCTGGCTCCCTGAATCAGATTTAACCAGATTAACCTCATTTGGAAACACACACAGGCTCCTAATTTCCCACATACTACACAGAATTTCGCATGTCTGCTTTTACCTACCCCAACAATTTCCTTACTACTGTCTCATGACAGTGTCCAAACAGACTGATTTCTTTATAAATGAGTTTCTACCATATATATACACACAAATGTAATAACTTTTTGTTAATGTCTGATATTTGAACTCTTCTAATCATTGGGAAAAATTTAGGATACCATCATCTGCTCCCAAAATATTAGAGGCTAACATACAGAACGTAATGGAGAAATTAGCACTAATTGCCATTTAATCAAAGTGCTCTACTTTTCTAAAAATATATAACAGACTGCAAAATGTGGTGGAAGGATATGCCAATTAACAATATTTATAATCAAATGGGAAAATATTTTTTTTTTTTTTTTTTTTTTTTAAAGGAAAGACAGAGAGAAGGAAGGAAGGATAGAAGGAAGGAAGGAAGGAAGAAAGGGAAACATCTTTAAACATTTTCTTGTTTTATTGTATTTTGTTTTTCCGTTTTTTGTTACATGGGCTGGGGCCGGGAATCGAACCGAGGTCCTCCGGCATAGCAGGCAAGCACTTTGCCCGCTGAGCCACCGCGGCCCGCCCTCAAATGGGAAAATATTTTAATGTCATTATTAAGTTTATACCTTCACAATTAATGACTTTATACAGAAATTAGAGACCACAGAAAAAGAGGATAGTTTAAATGGATTCAAATCGTCTGAAAAGTCAACCTCTTTAGATTAATACAAGTGGAGGGGGGAAGGAGCTCACAAACAAGTCAAATGTCCCTTGAAGGCATATATAACTTGGTACTTCTTTTCCGGACATCCCAAATCACAGCAAAGACTCAGACTATAAAATTAGAGATTTGATTTATAGATGGCTCTCTCACAACCTATGTTTATCTTTTCACTCGACCATCTACCTACTTTCCAACCTATAAAAATATGGGACACAACTGAATTTGATTGAAGATGTGATATGGCAGAATACAGGACCAAAAGTAGGAGACCCCAGTTAGTGAACCCTCACTGTCAAGCATTTCATGTAGCCAAGCCATATAGCTAAAAGTATTTTGAGCTCAGATCATAAATGGAAAGTTTAAACATTACATGTTCAATGTATTTAATGGACACTGTGTCAGGAATTGTTCTTAAGTTCAACAGAAACCAATAACAGACAAAAATCCCTGCTCACAAGAAGCTCACAATCAAGTTAAATGAAATTCAGTAAAAAACTTTCTTAAGAAATACAGGGGAGGGTGGGCCATGGTGGCTCAGCAAGCAGAGTTCTAGTCTGCCATGCGGAGATCCGGGTTTCATTCCAGGTGCCAGCCCATGCAAGAAAAAAAAAAAAAAAAAAGAAATACAGGGGAGGGAGAAGGGAGAATCGAACCCATTATTAGTTTCGGCTACTCTTTCTCAAAGCATAAATAGGCAGTAGTACAGTGCATCAAAGGATAACCTTCCTTGGTTGTTAGTTCTTTGAAAGGGAACTTACTGTTTACTACGCATGTAAGAGTATTCTCTAATAGTACACAGCCTCACATACTATTTAGAAGTACTGATCACACCCTTAGGAATTTATTCTTAAGGGTTGGTGCATGTTTGAATTCTAAAACAATAGCCTAGTTTTTTTTTTTTTTTTACTAGAGCTTAATAATGGAGTAAATACAGTAAGTTGGGTTTAGGAATAAATTAAACATTTTTTTTCTAGTAAGAAAAACTATTTACAGACTAGCAAATCTGCCCATCCCCCCCTCCAAATAAGCAAATAAAAAAGCGTTGTGATTTTGTAGATGAAGAAAGGCTCAGAGAAATTCAGAAACTTGAGTATTTAAGCCACTAAGTGGTAGAGCTGGAATTTTTTAGGTCTTCTGAAGCCCATGCTCTTTGCATGGGGGTCTATTGCCACCTCATTAAATCTTTTGTAGAACTTCAGCTCTTCTTAAAGGACTGTCTACAGAGACACGTTTTTCCTATGAAACTGTTAGGAATTTGGGTGCCTTAAACTCCTTCAAATAAATACCCTTACTAGTCTTTCCTCCTAGTAAAGCAAGTTTTACGTCACTTAACAACAAGGTCCCCAGTGGCATTTTCATTGTTAAAAAGATGGCTTTTAACTAAAGTAGATAATAACCCCATCTTTTTCTGTCTGTGCCATTCAGTCACCCATGTCCTTAAACTTAACTATGGTACATAATACACGTGCTTAGAACTAGGTGTTTTTCCTCAGTCATTTTTAGGATTTAAAATGAAAATTATTTTCCTGCTCTTTCCCTGCTTTAACTGAAGTTAAACAATTCTAGCTAATTTGAAATGTGTTAGGGTAAGCACACTTTAAGTGATGGTTTCTAGCTTTGAATTTGGAGTTCACTGGCTATGAGGAATGAAATCGGGAACTGAGGAGAGGGATGGTTAAGGCGATTATAAAATGGGAGAATCAGCATTTTTAAACACTGTAAACATAAAAAGAATACTTTCTTCTGCCTGCTGTTTGTGTAAAAAGCTCTTTGGGAAGAGCTTTTATGAAGACCATTTTTTTTTTAATATATGTAATTTATCTACCTAGTATAAGTATCCTAAAACATGTATGTAAACGTTCACAACTGTTTTGTCTGTGTATTTAGAAAATACACAAGAATCTTTAACAAACCTAAAAATATAAACTTGTAAGCACTAAACTGCTTCTGGCTTTATGAATTTTACTGACTCTGACATTTAATTCAGATTTTTTGAATTTCAAGTGTACCGCATTAGACGAATTGGGGTGGGGGAATACCTTTGTAAATTCTGATTTACGTGTAATCCAGATATCTTTCTATACAAAGTCTCCAAGTTTGAATTATATATAGGTTTTTAAATTTATGTTTGTATGTGAACGTGCATGAATGACTCAAACTACCTCCTAATAATGCTTGGAAAGCTGCTTTAGCTCATAGTAATGACTTGTAGTAAGTATATTATTCATCTTTTATATTCATTTAATTTTAAAATTCTCTGCAGGTTTTGGAAAACGTCAGTATCTCTTATAACTCATACTGTGCACAATCTTGGAAATGGGTTGAAAAACAAAGGTAAGGTACTGCTGCATCCAGTATTTTCTGTATATAAATGAATTACAAGTAAATATAGTGTTCTAAAAAAAAAAGCATTGTGAACAAAATCCCTTACAATATCCATACCACATTTACCTCTGTGTATGTACAAATAAAACACACACACATATATACATCATATATATATATATAAGGAGACACAAATAAAAGACTAGTGAATTTTCTATACATCCCAAAGTATTTTTAAGTATCAAGAATGTTTATAGAAGAACAAAACTCATTAAAACTAAATACAAATATACAGCAAAAAAGATCGTTAAAAAATTTGGAATGTTAAATTTAAACACTAAAACAGAAAAAATGTACTAGAAAAAAAAGACTTAAAAAATCAATAATTTAAATTTTAAAAACAAAGTTTTTGGAACAATTATATTTCCCTGGTTTACCACCAGGGAAACCCGATACTGTGCCAAACATTAGGGACACCCAAATGAACAGGCCAAGCCCTTGATCTTGATCCTGTGAAGCTTATGTATGTAGTGGAGAAGCTTACCCTACCGACAGGTAGGCCTAATAGTTACTTTCAGAGGAATTATTATGTTGCTCAGATGTGGCCTCTCTCTCTAAGCCCAACTCTGTAAGTGAAATCATTGCCCTCTCCCCACTACATGGGGCATGACATCCAGGGGTGAAGATCTCCCTGGCGACATGGGAGATGACATCCAGGGACGAGCCTGGCCCTGGCACTGTGGGATCAACAAATGCCATTCTAACCAAAAGGGGGATAAGAAACTGTAAGTAAGAAACAGTGGCTGAGATAGTTCAAATAGAGTCAAAAGGCTACTCTGGAGGTCACTCATACGCAAGCTTCAGTTAGACACTGCTATCTACCAATACTTGCCAAACCCAAACCATTTCTGCCAATCTTAAAGAACATCTAGGGTGTTACAGAAGATTCTACGAAATTCCATGCACTAGGGTAACTTCCCAGAAACCTACAACCTCCAGATAGTACCTGGACCTGGTAAGTCCTGAAATGCAGAGGGGCCAGTCTCTCCAGAATATCAATTAGCTTCATCCCCCGTCTCATACTATCAGCAGCTCCTTCCAACATTAAAAAATTACAGTGGGCATAGAATAAATACAAGAGGAAGATAAACATCAAAGGTGATGGTGGAGTTATACAAAGATAGGATTTAATAAATGAGTTTGATTGCTGAATCATTATAGTGGTATTTCTTTTATTCTCCAGTATCTTAGAGCAGCTAGAAGAAAAAACTTGAAATTGTAGAATTGTAACCCACACCAAATTCTGAAATCTGTTCTACAACTAATTGTTGTGATACGCTTTGAAATTTATTCCTTTTTTGCATATGTTATTTTTCATAAAAAGAAAAAATGAGGAGAGCTAAAATAGTACAAACCTGCACTGTCAAATAAAGAATTCTGTTTGTCCACTTGGGGGTGGGGTGGAATCTGGGGCTTGTATTTTGTCTTGTCTAGGATAATAAGTTAGTACTGCCTTGTTAAGTCAATACCACGGCTCTCATTACAATACAATATTTTAAAGTTTCAGAAAAAAATAATGGAATGAAAAAACCAGTAAATCTATTTCAGTTTGTAGTAAGGAATGATGTGGAGTCATGAAAATAATGCTATAGGAAAGAAAATAAGTCTCAAGTACATAGACTGAGCAGTTTCTCCTTTTAAACAGTTATCAAAAAGCTCTGCCTATAATCATCTGAAAATAAACTCTCTCTCACACATATTCTTTGCTCAAAGAAAACCCTAGAATATCTTTCACAGATCTGCTGCACAACAACTGCACTACTATGGAAAACTTCCTGGAAAGTTAATCCAAATAAACACACTAGAGTTTTGTGGTTCCCAAATCTTCAAATGCATCAGGGCACCAAGGAGGAACTTACAAAAGTGTGGTGGAATATTTTAAGTTTGAGGAAAATTCAGCCATATTCAACATCTGTCAAGACACCAAGCAAACTGCTGGCTTCAGGTAGTTCATAGTTTCAATGTTAGACTGCACTATTTCCTTCTCCATTAAGTCTCATCTTTGCAAAGCTAGATTTTTGGTGGTTGCCATGATTTAAAAAAAGGAAAAAAAGCACTCACAAAAATCAATGAGAATCAGGAAATGAGATGGAAGCATCCAATCTGATTTCAAGGTTTGAGAAGTTATACAATGCCCAAAAGGCATAACACATCTCATTACAATATGATTATATAAGAAACTTTTTTTCTTTTAGTTTATGTGCATTATTTTTGCAAGTAACTACTAGGTTGTTAGGACTAAGCAACCTAATAAACAGAATGTCTAGGTTATTTCTTTTGGCCTAGCAACACTGTGGAAAAAAACAACAACAATTACTGAAACACCAAAGGCACCATGAACCAAGAACAATTTGTGAACCTCTGTGCTAATTTATTTCATAATCCACACTCTAAGATGTAAAGGTAAAAGATGCTCAAAAATGCTATCCCTCAACCCCCCAAACCCACTGACGTTTTATCCAAGCCAACTCTATGACCTTCCCACGTTTCCATTTTTGTGCATTCTTCCTTTCAATACTTCCAAAGCAGATATAATTTTTCTTCACAAAAGATTCAAACAAGATAACTCTCAATTGTTCATTGTCTCCATTACTGACAAATCTAAGGGCTTCAGGGTTCCATTACTGTATGTTAGAAAGAAAAGGGCAAAAGAAAGCAGCATAGATTACATAATAAATAAAACTGAACTACAGAAACCTGCTTAACTATTTGGAAATAAAAAGATAACCTGGAAAATTTTTTCTTTACCTTTTTTTGTGAAGCAGAAAAAATAAACCTGTTAAAAACCTAGATTCCAATCCTAGTCAGATGAACCTCTGCATGAATGTATTTTAAGAACTAGATATACAAAGATAATTAAACATGCTGTGAGTTAGAAAAAGGCACTGACAAAAACACTCTTAATCCATAAGGTACTTCTACATTTGAGTGCAACTGTGGCATGGAAAATCCGCACTAGTGCATTTTATTTGGTTTTGGAAAATATGACTAAGGAGAGAGCGTATTTCTGAAGATTAGGTTAAAATAATTGGCATTAAGACCAAAAGAAGGAAGAAATGAGCAAAAATAAAGTTTCAGTAGCCAAGAGATAATCCTTATGCATTATATAGATACTCCTTTTCAGTTTATGTTGTATGAGAGTGGCTAGAGGGAGGTACCTCAAACTGTTGAATCCAGTAGCCCTGATTCTTGAAGACGATTGTATAACTAACCACACAGCTTTTACAATGTGACCTTGTGATTGTGAAAACCTTGTGTCTGATACTCCCTTTTATCCAGGGTATGAAAGATGAGTAAAAAAATAAATAATAGGCGGGAGAAGGTGAAAAAACAAAACAAAACTGGGTAGACTGCAATACTAGCGGTCAATGAAAGGGAGGGTAAGGGGTATGGGATGCATGAGTTTTTTTCATTTTATTTCTTTTTCTAGAGTGATGCAAATGTTCTAAAAACGATCATGATGATAATACACAATAATGTGATGATACTGTGAATCACTTGTACAGCACATGAAGACATCTCAACAAAAATATAATTGGAGTAAAAAAAGGGTGAGGCTCCAAGATGGCGGCTTAGTGACGTGTGGAATTTAGTCTGCCCTCCTGAGTAAGCTAGTAAATAGCCAGGAACAGTACACAACTGACTGGACACACAGCGTACACCAGTCTGGACAAACTGGACCAGCTGCGATCCCACCCAGAACTGTGCGTCCCCCAAGCCATAGAGGCCAGAGTCCCTCCCCCACAGGCTGGTTCTCAAAATGGGGAAAGGAAACAGACTTGACTCACAGCAAAGGGCTGAACTCAACCAAGCTCCAACTGCGGAATTAATTAACAAATACTGACTACAAAAAATAGGCCCCCAGCTCAGCTAAATTTAGAATAAAGGCTAAAGTTACCAGTTTTTCCCCCAGTGCAGAGGAGGCAGGATTGACAGGGAAAAAAAACAAAACAGGTTTTTGAATTGGGACAGCACAAAACACTTGAAAATATCTTGGACCCTAAAAATTATTATTAAAAAATATTAATTGGCAATATTAATCATGGAAAACCAAAAATTCAAGGGTGTCCTGGGGAAGCAGATAAATTAGTCTCAATTTAAAATCTACCACTGTTGACCTATACAGTAAATAATAAAAAGTATTATACAACACTGCATTTCAACAGCAAAATACACCAGATGCAACAATTCTCAATTTAAGAACTCAGATAAAATATGATCTGAAGTTTTTTAAGAGCTAAGTTGATTCTAACTGGTATTAAAAAAGCATCTCCCAAATGTCACCAGAAGGAAAGCTGGAGGTTAAAACATGGGAATGTTTAACACACTGAATCCTGTGGTGGACAACGCCAGTGATTAACTGTACAAATACAAAACCATTCTTTCATGGACTAGAACAAATGTATGACATTATTATAAAGAGCTAACAGAGGAGATTTATGGGAAAATACGTACCTACTGAAAACTATGACTACAGTTAATAGTAATGGTTTAATATTCTTTCACCAACAATAACAAATATACTATATCAAAAACTAAGGATCAATAGGGGTGAATAAGGAATATGGGACGGTTTGGGTTTTCTTTTTATTTTTTTTCTGAAGTAATGAGAATGTTCTAGTATGCACAACTATGTGATGATACTGTGAGCCAGTAATTGTATACTTCAGATGGTTTGTAAATATATCTCAATAAAAAAAGCACCTCCCATCCCTGAAGGGCACAATCATTAACCACATAAGACCCCAAAATGATATAGCCTCAGAATTTTTAAACCGAGAATAATTTAATAGGAAACTCTAAATTTCGAATATAATACTAGCCTAAACTCAAGTGATTTCTAATGCCTTCTAGTTAAAGGCTAACTGAGCATAATAAAAAAAAAGGAAATTCAGCTGCCAGGTTACAGTGGTTAGAAAATCAACACTGAACAAAGGCTATCATCTTCCCTAACTTACCAATTACTCATTTTAAATAGAAATTAGTGGTAAACCATATGCTCACTATGACAATTTGCTTTGGAGGTTTGATATCTTTGGAGATTCAAACCTACAAAGCTAAGGAACAGCAAAGTAAGATTTTAAATCAATGTTCAAGATGGTCATTTTATGTTTCCAAAAATTTATTAATTTAAATAATAAATTAATGGGATGATTTCAACAAGGCACAGAAAGAATGACCCTTCAAATACCTCAAATAAAACTAAATAAAATATTTTACTTTCTTCTCTTGTTAGGATCCAATAGCAACCAACTATAATAGCTAATTTAAAAGAGAATGCAAAGTACCACAGCGCAAGTTTAGCTTTGGGGAGGTTTTAAATGGGTAAGGAGGTCTTAAGATCCCAGCCTTCTCCAAGGTAGGAGAGAGATGGAAACTTCTATGTAGGCTACTAGACAAATTTAACTAAGAAATCACTAACAGAGTTTCCAAACTTGAAAAAAACACAACCCCAAACCTTCAAGACATCCAGCACAAAAAACAAATCAACAGAAAAGCAGCATTAAAACAATGTTTTAAATAGACATCACCAAGAGGAACCCTTATCAGCCAATTTTTCCTAGGACTAAATGATCCATTAAAAGTCTTCTCCAACTCAAATAAATGACTCAGATTTTCTTAAGATCCCCTGAAGAATTTACAAGACAGCACATGTCTAACATTTTAAAAGAGGATGAGATTTATCTGGTTTCTTCACAGAAAATTCACTTTAAAGGCAGCATTCTTTAAATATAGTCAGACTGCTTTTTGGAATACTGATTGCTACACTTGGCATCCCAATTTTACCCTTTACATAGTTTAACATTTCTTACCTATTTTAACCTCCAAAAAGTGACCTCCGAAAAGTGTTTCTATTTCAAACATGGTACTTCCCCTATATTAATACTCTACATTGCTCTAATACACATTAAAAGTTGGTACTGCTTTATCTGACAATTCATTTTTTCTTCTACTTTCAGAGTAGAGACTTTCAAAGTATTAAATGAAAAAATCTCTTTACCTAACAACTATCAAATGGGGAAACTTAAAAGGGAGTAATGGGACGATTTCAACAAGAATATAAAGCCTACAGCTGTCAATTACATAAACATTTTGAGCAGTTAATATATCCCCCTGAATCCAATTAAGATAGAAAAAAAAAGTCCACATTAACTTTAGCACTACTAGTACTCTACAGTCCATATTGACAATTATTTAGAAATTTCAAAGGGATAAGCAAAACCTATTTTACATAGATTTAAGGTGGAAAGGTCAAGAGCTTTTATTACGTTAAGATCACCAAAGTTTTCCTTTACCATAAAAGAAAAAGATGGCAACAGAATCCTCCTCATAAACAGAATTTGAACACCTTAAGACCACAAGACAGTTATGTACCTATTTTATTCTAAATTAAGATGAATGATACCTCACCTACAGTTTAATATGGAACACAATGTCCACAAGTATCTCTAGGTTCGACACGTGCAAAACTACCTGTTCAGTGGTAACTCCTCGGTGCCAGGACACGACTGAGCTTTAGCAGCCTTCATTTCCTTCAAGATACTTGAGTTTAGAGGCCTGAAAGGACCTATACTCAAGAAATCAAGGCACTTCAGAGGGTAAAAAAAAAAAGTTGTGGTGACGGCATGGCCTCCCTCTCGTTGCCTAGCAGTAACTGTCGCTCACGGCCTTGGGCCGCGTAAGGCTCTAGGATCTTGCACCATCAGTCTTCTGGTGGCACCCACCACAGGTGCACTTGGCCCAGGGCCTGGTCCCAACACAGAGTGGCAGAACCAGACTGACGGAGAACCGAAGTGGCAATCCACGAGGGTCAAATGCCTCCAAGGCGCCCGCATGGCAAAAGGCTCAAAGGAGATTAAGGCCTAAGGCCTAAAGCTAAGTTAGGACGAGTTATGAACGGTTACGCATAACTCAGACCACCAAAGGGGGAAAAGCGGGATTTCCGGCATGGGGAAAACGAGGGACAGTTTAGAGGTGAGGGAAGCGGGTATGTGGAGGAAAAATGTCCTCCGTCCACCAACGGTAACCGAACAAGACCACAGACCTCCCACCACCAGATAGTAACAACCGCCACCAGTGAAAAGAGAAAACGGAGAGCGCCGAAGGCGGGGGGAGGGGTGGGGAGGGCAAGGTTTCCCCACAGCCCAGGAGTCCCCAGAGCGGCCTCGGTCTCCCTAAGGCCGACTTCCCCACGATGGGATAGCGCACTCACATTGTGAACGGGTCAGGGGGCGGGCCTCTCCGGCGGCAGTTGCTGGGAGTCGACTCCTCTCCGGCCGCGACTCCGGCGCTTTCTCCCCGGTCGTGGCCTCTTCACGCTTCCCTCAGGCGACGGCACAGGCGGCGGGCTCGGCCTGGGTCCCCAGAATGCACCGCGCAGAGAGAGCGGCTCCGCGGCTCGGAGAGAAGAGGAAAGCGTAAGAAAAGGGGCGCGAGGACGGAGAACGAACGTGCGTGCGTGAGAACGAGGGGTGGTGAGGCCAGGCGGCGGCTGGTGACGCAGCAAAATGCCCGGGCCCTGCCGCCGCGCGTGCGCAGTCCTTGTTTTCGGGCTCCCGCGCGGCTTTCTAGAGATATCTACGGAAAGGGCGGAGCTTCCCAGCTCCTTCGCGATCTTTCCCGAGGCTGGCGCCGCCCTTCGCCCTTTTCCGGCCTGCGCCGGCTTCTTCCCGCCTCTTGTTCCGCGCTCCGGTAGAAAACCGTTGGGTTTATAGGCACTCGGCGTTGTTCCTTGGGCGTCTTCCCCTGAGAAACGGCTGTGTTGGATAGTGGAAGGAAAGCTGAGGCCGAGGGACGAAGATTTTTCTGGAGGCTTGTGACGTGAAAGGGGGGATTGGTTATTCTTGAGATACTAATAGGCCAGACAGGTTGTTTGAGGGGAGAGTTTAGCCAGGTGTCAGAGAATGGAGAGACTTCAGACACATCAGTGTGTGTGTGAATTTGGGGTGGGAGGCTTTCAGTCTGCTTCAACCGTTATCTCTTGGGCAACTGCTTTGTGCCAGGCACTGGGTTGTGCTCTAATGGGGGCTAACCAAGAGATCAGAATGGGCCCTGCCCACTAGGAGGACACTTAAACGGTAGAATGAGGGGGAAACAAAAGCGATACACCGCTACTGAGCACCCAAAGGAGTTTTAAGAAAAGTGCTGTAAGATGTCCAGAGGGAGTGTTTGGGGGTTTCATATTCAGCAATAAGATATTTGATGTCTATATTTGTGCAAGATAGATATCATGAACTGTGGACATAGAACCCTATCTAGTTTCATTTTAAAGGGCGATTAAATCCCAGCTGTTACTCTGATTCAGGGGCCTGCTGCCTGTTCGAAAGACAAAATAATGATTATTGAATACCATAATGGAAATACAAAAAGTATGGGAGCTTGAAAGGAGGAGAGGTCTATTTGGGCTGGAAGAATGAGGGTAGGTTTTGTTCAGAAAAATTACCCAGAACCTGGAAATAAGGCATTGCACCGAGGGATAGCCTTTCAGTTTACACTGGGACATTGTTTAACCTGTCTATCAGGAGACAGGAGAACGAACCTATGTTTGTCTTTGCTATTTATTATATAATTAGAACTCAGACATCGTGAAGTTACATACTAACTTGTAGATTTTTTATTGGAAGACTAATCCCAAAGTTACAGTTTTATTGCTCTGAAGGACACTAAGCGGGTTTGTTTGACCCAGCAATCTTATTCTAATTCTTTCATTTTTATGCCTGTGAATAACCAAATGTTATTTGCCATTTTACTGGTTCCATTCGTGAGTGAGATATTTGGTTTATGTTAATTATATGTTTGTGAGAGAATCGTGTTTTTTAGTTTTTTGAAAATTCTATTTTGACAGCCTCATAGAGGTGACAGCAGGAATAAGTCGGATTAGTATATTCAGGCAGGAATATTGGTGAAGAGACAGAAACAGAAGTATTTCTAAGTCAGTGGTCAGCAAACTTTTTCTGTAAATGGCCAGATGAAATCATGCTGGCTGTTTTTGTTGCACCTTCTGAACTCTGCTATTACAGCATGAGACAAACAGACAATATGTAAACAAACAAGGATGGTTATGTTCCAATAAAAGTATTTAAAGGTACTGAAATTTGAATTTCTTATAATTTTCACATCAGAAGATATTTTAATTTTTTTCAACCAATTAAAAATGTAAACACCATTGTTAGCTCACAGACTAAGATTCTGCACATAAAAAATCTGGTGAATGTGTTAGATTTCGTGTACAGGTTGTAATTTGCAGAACCCTGACCTAGGTAGTTGAGAATGTAAGGGAATAGTTCAGGATATGGTTAAGAAGATAGTCAGAACCAAATAATGGTGATGCTGAATATCGGGATAATTGCAACTTGTCTCTCTCACATTTGGAAGCTATTAAAGTTTCTTTGAGTCGGGGAGCAGCACTCTTGTGTCCTAGATTTGTAAAGATTAATTGGTAACAAAGTATAAGATGAACTGAAAATGAAAGAACTGAATTAGAGATAGAAGACTCCAACCCAAATTTCTGGCAATTTCCCTTGTCAAAAGACAGGGTAGAGAGTGCTACGGGGAAAACTACCTTTTTTTTTTTTGTATCCTAATTCATGGTTCATTTACAGCTATTCCCCTCCCCCATTAGTTTATTTACTTCCTTAGTTATTCCTCACTAAACATATTTCAAGGGGTTTTATTTTAGTGTTCTTCTGGAAATAGCTTTTCTACCAGAAGTTTCACAAATACTTTGTAATTAGGCTTATTCAAGCCCTTAGATGTTATCCCAACCATTAGTAGGTGGGGACCTGAGTTATACCAGGTTCATTTTCAAATTCACTAATAGTTCTATTTCTAGTATGGGGCAAAATGTAGATTCAAACATGTATAGTTACAGTGTCAGGGTGTTTAATAAATCTGCAACCTGGATTAACAGAAACTAGAAAATACGTGGTGAGTAGTAGATGCCACCTCATAAATTTAATCCTAACAGTCTCCTAAGAGAAGAAATTGTCAGGTCAGTTAAAAAAATACATATGCCAAAGGATTGCAGAGACATTTTGTCAATTATCATAGCAAGTTCTCTGTGATATTTTTCTAAGAACTGAATTTAAATATGTGCCCAGAGTCACTAGTAGCAAAAGAGAATTTTGTATGTTGACATGAGCAATTAAACATTTTAAAAATTAAATCAGATAATGAACACAGTCTAGTTGTATGAATTTTCTAATAAGACCTTGGAAGTTATCTATATATGTCATATAAAGGGGAAAGGGGTAAAGTGGTAAGAATCTCTTTTGGATATAGGAAAAAGGAAATTGGCCATGAAGCTTAAAGGAGACATCATGACTGTATTAGCTAGGGTTCTGTAGAGAAACAGAATCAGTAGGAGATATCTGTAGATATGAAATTGATAAAAGTGTTTCACATAGCCTTGGGAATGTAGAATCCAAGGTCTGTAGGGCTATAAGCTGGCAACTCTGATGAAGGTCCTCAGCGAACTCTCAGGAGAGGCTGCCTGGGCAACCTTGGGAATGTAAAGATCCAAGGTCTGTAGGGTAAGCTGCAAGCTGGCAACTACGATGACAGTCGTCAACGAACTTTCAGGAGACGTTGGCTGGACAACTGTGGTAATGGAAGAGTTCATAGTCTGCAGGGCAGGCTGTGAAGCTGGCAACTTGATGAAGGGTGTGGACGAAGTGCATGGCAGAAGGTCCCTGGCTGAAGCAGGTAGAGTGTCTCTTCTGAATCCTTAAAAGCCTTCTGGTGATTAAATTAAATGTCACTCATCACAGAAGACGCTCCCTTAGCTAATGTAATCAGCTGTGGATGCAGCCAACATGATCATGATTTAAGTCCATGAAATGTCCTCATAGCAACAGACAGGTCAGCACTTGCCTGACCAGACAATCGGGTACCACCACCTGACCAAGTTAACAAATGAACCTGATGTGACAATGACCTAGCTAAATAAAATCATCGCAGATAGCTTCTGGATTCTCTGCCCAGAGTTTAGAAGCATACCTATCAGTCTGGTTTGGTAGTAATGGAAAGGGTTAAAAACTACTGTGTCTTGTTCAATTCCTGGCCTATGCACCCAAACAAAACTACTGTGTCTTGTGTCAAGCTTTTTCACATAAGTTTTGATTTGGTGCTACCAGGCTTTCTGATTGTGGGCTGGTATAAGCATGGACAACCCTAGGGGAAGGAAAAGGCTCTAAAAAGCTCATATACTTTTAAAAATGAAATATGTTGAAACCTAAAAGTGGGCTGTCCCCAATATCACCCTATAGTTTATATACCTGTAGTTCAAGTCATAAAAAAAAAAGACTATAAAAAGTGATGATATGCCAAATCTATGTAAATTAGCAAGAATCTCTGACATCAGAATAAATCAGGTAATAGAGAAGTTTTCTTTTAATTTTGTGTTTCCATGAAATGTATTGCAGTTCTCGGATAACTATGGGTAAGTAAATACGTCGCAGTGTTCTTTCAATTGAATATGGTAGGAAGTAACCAGAAGAATGCTGCATATACATTCAGATACTAGATCTTGGAGGAATGCTAACAATACCATTTTGTTCAGTACCTTACAAGATAACTGAGTATATGATGGGATAACGGAGAAATAGATCTAGTTTCAAAGTTAAGGGAGCCTTTGTTTCTAATTTTTTAGTTATTTCCCAGAGATCATTTTTAAATGTCCCCTGTTTTACAAATTAAGGTCTATTTATTGCTATTTGGAGAAAAATAAGAGACCAAGTACTTGAGATTCATTTAAACAAATATTTTGAATTTAGGGCCTGCTGTGTGCCTAGTACTGCAAAACAATATTGTTCCTGACTTTCAGGAATTGAATCTGGTAGAGAAGATAAATAAGTAAATAGATATTTATAATTTATTACAATGACTAGATACTAGATCTATATACAAAATACAGTAACCCGAAAAACTAACTAGGGGAGTCTGTGAAAGCGTCAAAGAGTAGGTAACATTTAGGAGGTGAGTTTCAAAAGCTGAATTTTTCCCATGTTCAATGGTAAGAAGTAGAAGAGAGTATTAAAGACAGAGAATATAGCATATATAAAGGAAAGTGTTGATATTTTCAGGATTTTGTGGAAAGTTCAATGAAGCAGGAACTTAGGAGACACTGTAGGAAAAGGAGAGTGGAGGGAGTGTGACAGGGCTGGAGATCAGTCTAGAGAGGTGGGTTCAGGGCAGGTGGCAAAGGACCTTATATGTCTGTGTAAGGTATTTGAACTTTGTTCTAGGGGTAGTAAAAAGCCAGAAGCTTATTTTTCCTCTCAAAGCACATCGCAATAATTAGTTGTAGGACAGATTTCAGAGTTTGGTGTGGGTTACGATTCCACAATTTTAGGTTTTTATTTCTAGTTGCTCTAAGATACTGGAGACTAAAAGAAATGTCAATATAATGATTCAGCAGTCATACTCATTTGTTAAACACCACCTTCGGTGTATAACTCCACCATCACCTTTGATCTTTCTCCCACTCTTTAGGGGTATTTGGGCTAGGCCCATTCTAACTCTTTCATGTTGGAAGGGGCTGTCAATAATATGGGATGGGGAATGGGGCTAGTTGATGTTCTGGAGAGGCTGGCCCCTCTACATTTCAGGACTTACCTGGTCTAGTGACCATCTGGAGGTTGTAGGTTTCTGGAAACTTACCCTAGTACATGGAAACTTTGTAGAATCTTCCATAATGCCCTAGGTGTTCTTTAGGATTAGCAGGAATGGTTTTGGTTGGGGTTTGACAAATTATGATAGGTAGCTATGGCTAGCTGAAGCTTACATAACACTGACCTCCAGAGTGGCCTTTTGACTGTTTGAACTCTCAGCCACTGAAACCTTATTTGTTACACCTCTTTTCCCCTTTTGGTTAGGATGGCATTGTTGATCCCACAATGCCAGGGCCAGTCTCGTCCCTGGGAGTCATCTCCCACACCACCAGGGAGACTTTCACCCCTGGATGTCATCCCAAATAAGGGGGGAGGGCAATTATTTCACTCGCAGAGTTGGGCTTAGAGAGAGTGAGGCCAGATCTGCGCAACAAAAGAGGTCCTCCTGAAGTAACTGTTAGGCATAACTATAGGTAGGCTAAGCTTCTCCGCTACATACATAAAGTTCACAAGAACAAGCCTCAGAATCAAGGGTTTGGCCTATAGATTTGGGTGTCCCTAATGTTTGACACAGTATCGGAGTTTCCCTGGTGGTAAAGTATAATAGTTTCATATTTTTTCTCCAAGAGTTTTAAGTTTTCTTGTTTTGCTATTTTCTCTGTTTATAGAGCTACCAGTTTTTTTTTTTTTTTTTTTAGACAGAGAGAAGGAAGGAAGGAAGGAAGAAAGGGAAACATTTTTTTTTTTTTTAAACATTTTCTTGTACTCTGTTTCTCCGTTTTTGTTACATGGGCTGGGGCCGGGAATCGAACCGAGGTCCTCCGGCATAGCAGGCAAGCACTTTGCCCGCTGAGCCACCGCGGCCCGCCCTAGAGCTACCAGTTTTTAATGGGACTAATGATGCCAGATTTTTATTGTTTTTAAGGAAGATAGTTATTTGTATTCCCAGGGCCAGATACATAGTAAGTGCTCAAAAAAATGTTTGTTAAATATAATTTGTCACCTGAACTGGAAAGAGACTACAGACAGGCCAGTTAAGATAGTTTTGGCAAGAGATTAGACCCAGAATTAAGGCAGTGACTACAAGAGAGGAGGGAAAAGCTCACCCAGAAATTTGGTATATTTTTTACCTTGAAGCCCTGTTAGGAAAGGGAAGAAATAAGGAGGTTTCTAGTTTGGGAGACTGGATGAAATGTGACACCATTAACTGAGACTGAAAGGGACAGATGGAGGACTGGAAAAAGATAAAACATTTAATATTGTATATTTAGTAGTTGAGGGAAGGGTTTTTAGTTTTTTCTTTGTTTAATAATGAGCAAGTTTAATCTTGTTTGAAGAGTGAGAGAGCAAGGTATTGAAGAAGGCAGGATAACTGAGAGAAAAAGATCTGGCATGAGGCAGGACAGGGAAAAAATCCAAGGAAAAGAAAGAGAAGGCTTAGGTAGCGAGAAGGGCATTGTTTTAATTCCCCTGCTGCTAAAACAATAACATAAATGGGTTGGCTTAATAACAAGAATTTAATGTCTCATTGCTTCAGAGACTGGAATACTTGCTTCCTCCCGTGGTAGGTATCTTCTGGCTGGCCTGAAATCTTTGGGGTTCCTTGGCTTTCCTATCACACGGCAGTGTGCAAGGTGGCATCCGTTCCTTTTCTGGTTTCCATTGGCTTCCAGCTTCTACTGCTCTGTGTGGCTTCTCTCTCTATTTCACTTTCATTCTGCTTATAAAGGACTCCAGTAATCCAGATTGAATCCCAATCTGATTCAGTTGAGCCCACTTTAACTGAAGTAACATCTTGAAGAGATCTTACTTACAGTGGGGCCACATCCACCAGAATGCAGCCCAAGACCAAGAACATATCTAGACTGAGGTATACAATCCACCATGGGGCTCAAAATAACTCTACACCTAGTAATTAAACAATTTCCAAACTCCTTCACATAGAAAACCACAAGACATGACTTGTAAGAAGGTTTTGTATTGTATGTTTCTAGAACTCTTGGTGGTCAAATCCTGGAATATTACAGAGTTGGGCTTGTCAAAATTGATCACGCATTTATCAAAGTGATTATCTGATATGGATCCAATCACTATTGTATAATGATTAATGATAACCTATAACAGGGATAGGGGTATTCTTTTTTAAAAAATATTTTTATTGATAAATCTTATCATACAAGCATTCCATACATGGTGTGCAAAAATGGCTCACCATATCATCACATAGTTGTGTATTCATCACCCATAATCATTTTTTAGAACATTTGCATCATTCCAGAAAAAATAAATAAAAAGCAATAACTCATACATACCATACGCCTTACATCTCCATCTCACTGACCGCTAGTATTTTCATCTACCCAATTTATTTTAACCTTTGTCCCCCCATTATTTTTTAATCCATATATTTTACTCATCTGCCCAGACCTTAGATAAAGGAGCATCAGGCACAAGGTTTTCACAATCACACAGTCACATTGTAAAAGCTATATTGTTATACAGTCATCTTTAAGAATCAAGGGCACTGGAACACAGCTCAACAGTTTCAGGTACTTCCCTCTAGCCACTCCAATACACCATAAGCTAAAAAGTGATATCTATATAATGCATAAGAATAACCTCCAGGATAACCTCTTGGCCACTGAAATCTCTCAACCACTGAAACTTTATTTAGTTTCATTTCTCTCTTCCCCCTGTTGGTCAAGATTGAGAGAGCTCAATCCTTTGATGCCGGGTCTTGGATCATTCTGGGATTTCTGACCCACATTGCAGGGAGATTTACAC
This sequence comes from Tamandua tetradactyla, assembly GCF_023851605.1. Taxonomy (NCBI): domain Eukaryota; kingdom Metazoa; phylum Chordata; class Mammalia; order Pilosa; family Myrmecophagidae; genus Tamandua; species Tamandua tetradactyla. Next base: position 123,771,251 of record NC_135333.1, read on the forward strand.
CCTGGGAGTCATGTTCCACGTGGTGGTGGTGATGAGTGGGGGAGGCAGTAAGTTCACTTGCCATGTCAGCTTAGAGAAAGAGGCCGCATCTGAGCAACAAAAGAAGTTCCCTGGGGGTTGACTCTTAGGCATAATTTTGAGTAGGCTTAGCCCTATCCTTTGCAGGAGTAAGTTTCATAGATGTGAACCCCAAGATCAAGGGCTCTGCGTATTGATTTGGCTGTCCTTACTGCTTGCAAGAACAGCAGAAGTTCTCCAAGTGGGGAAGTTGAATATTTCCTCCTTTTCCCCCAGTGCAAATACTTCTTTATTCACTGCCCATATTGCTGTGGGATATATCGGGACATCATACTAACCTGGACAAACCAACAAAGTCTCAAGCCCTTTTCAAGATTCCATGTACTTAGTGGTCAACGAGAGGGAGGGGTAAGGTGTATGGTATGTATGAGTTTTTTCTTTTTATTTCTTTTTCTTCAGTGATGTTCTAAAAAATGATCATGGTGATGAATATACAACTGTGTGATGATATTGTGAGCCATTGATTGTGCACCATGTATAGCAAGTATGTGTGTGAAGATTTCACAATTAAACAAATTAAAAAAAAAAAAAGATTCCATGTTTTTACAATGTTCAAGTAAACTGACCATACAAGTTAAATTAAGAAATGCACTACCCGAAATGAAAATTTTGCCCCAAATAAACATCTCTTCCTTTGGTCTCACACAGAATTTGAAGTTTTAAAGTACGGACAATATAGGGATAAGGGTATTCTTGATAACTTCCTTGCACAGACTGAAGCATACATTGTAATCTGAGTTTAAAAGTTTGTCATTTGAAGGAAGAACAAGGAATGCCAGTACTGCAGGATGTTGAAAATAGATGGCAATTCATATTTTAAAACTTTAACTTGTGTGAGACTAAATCAAAAAATGTTTATTTGGTACAAATTTTATATTTTGACTAGTGTATTTCCTAATATAACTTATGTGAACAGTGTGATTGAACACCATAAATGCATGGAACTTTGAGTAGGGCATGAGATTTTGTAGGTTTGTCCAGAGTGATCCCCCGATAAATCCAGAGTGATTTGAACAGGAAATTAAAAAAATTTGCAAAGGGAATGGTGAGAAAAGGGGAAAATTCAACTTCCCCAAGTGAAGAATTCCTGATATTCTCACAAGCAGTGGGGACAACCAAAGCAATAGGCTGACCCCTCAATCTTGGGGGTTGTTCATATGAAACTTAACCCTGCAAAGGATAGGCTAAGCCTACTTAAAATTAGGCCTAAGAATCACCCCCAGAGAACCTCTTTTGTTGCTCGGATGTGGCCTCTCTCTCTCAGCCAACATGACAAACAAACTCAACAGCCCTCCCCCTCTCTACGTGGGACATAACTCCCAGGGGTGCGGACCTTCCTGGCAACGTTGGACAGAAACCCTAGAATGAGCTGGGACTCAGCATCAAGGGATTGAGAAAACCTTCTTTAACAAAAGGGGGAAGAGAGAAATGAGACAAAATAAAGTGTCAATGGCTAAGAGATTCCAAACAGAGTCGAGAGGTTATCCTGGAGGTTATTCTTATGCATTATATAGATACCACCTTTTTAGTTAAGGTGTAATGGAGAGGCTGGAGGAAGCTGCCTGAAAATGTAGAGCTGTGTTCCAGTGGCCATGTTTCTTGAAGGTGATTGTATAATGATATAGCTTTCACAATGTGACTATGTGATTGTGAAAACCTTGTGTCTGATGCTCCTTTTATCTACCTTATTGACAAATGAGTAAAACATATGTATTAAAAATAAATAAATAATAGGGGGAACAAATGTTAAAATAAGAAAAAAGAAAAGGGAAGTGTTTTGAAGACGGGATACCTAGGCATGGAGAAAGTCTATCGAGTTACTAGACTTCTTTGCTTTCTGTAAATTTTTTTTTAAGTTAAATAAAAGTTTTATATAAAAGTGAAAAAAAAAAACCCCACAACTCATACTATTCAAGCACTAGCTATATTTAGTTTGTTGTCTAGTATAGGGGCTTATTTACATCTAATAGTGGTTATTAGAAACTTTAAGACGAATAGTTCCTCCTACACCTTCTCTTTGAATATTCTGAATCCATTTTGTTAAAGAGTATCCAAAATTAAAATGTAAGCAGCTAAAGAAAAAAAAGTTTGTCATTTGAATATTTTCATTTTCTCTTAAAAATTATAGGTTCCTTGCAGTCATTGCTGTATTTCCTGAGTTTGCCATGTAATAGGCATGTCATTTGTTCAAGCATTCAGTCATCCAACAAATATTTATTTAGTACTTACTATGGCACAAGTATTGTACTAGGTGCTAAAGATATAATGGTGAATAAAAAAAAATTCTTGCCCTCATAAAACTTACATTTTGGTGAGGAAGATATGTGCTGACATGCATTACTCAATGTATTTTATAAATAAGTTACACGGTGTGGGAGATGACTCCCAGGGATGAGTCTGGCCCTGACACTGTGGAATCAACAACGCCATCCTGACGAAAAGGGGGAAAAGAGGTGTAACAAATGAGGTATCAGTGACTGAGAGAGTTCAAATAGAGTTGAGAGGCTACTCTTGATGTCACTCATATGCAAGCTTCAGTTAGACATTGCTATCTACCATAACTTGCCAAACCCCAACCTAAACCATTCCTGCTAATCCTAAAGAACACCTAGGGCATAGAAGATTCTACAAAGGTTCCATGCGCTAGGGTAAGTTTCCAGAAACCTACAACCTCCATATGGTCACTAGACCCAGATAAATCCTGAAATGTAAAAGGGCCAGCCTCTCCAGGATATCAAGTAGTTCCATCCCCCTATCTCATATTATCAACAACCCCTTCCAACACAAAAAAATTAGAATGGGCATAGCCCAAATACCCCATAGGAGGAGAAAGATCAAAGGTGATGGTGGAGTTATACAGAGAAGGTGGGGTTTAAAAATGAGTATGATTGCTGAATCATTATATTGATATTTCTTTTAGTCTCCAGTGTCTTGGAGCAGCTAAAAGGAAAAACCTAAAATTTGTGGAATTGTAACTCATACCAAATTCTGAAATCTATTCTACAACTAATTGTTGCAATGTGCTTTGAAATTTATTGCTTTCTTTGTATATATGTTCTTTTTCACAAAAAAGAAAAATAGGTATATTCCTTCTATCCTCCAGTGTTTTGGAGCAGCTAGAAGGAAAAATCTGAAATAGTGAAATGTTAATCATAACAGACTCTGAAATCTGTTCTCTAACTACTTGTTGAAGTGTGCTTTGGAAATCATTGCCTTTTCTTTTTCTTTGTATGTATGTTTTAAGCATACAAAGATGTTTTTTCTAAATGTAAGTTACAGTTTACCTCCAGATTACTTAATATGTTAAAATTCTAAGTTTTTAAATAGGCAGCCAAAGAAGGTTGCATGAAAATGAAATTATGGATAAGTTGCAGTTATTGCATATAACAAGATCAAAAAAGTATGACCATGGGAGTGAGTGGCTCAGGTATGGACAGAGAACAGTATCATTTGATGATATAAAGTCAAGGAACTTAAAAGACCAAAGCATTGGAGGCATATTGAAATCACCAAGAGTTATGATAGCAGTTCCTGCAGAGATAGACAGCCAGCACCTAAAATCTTAAAGGAATGAGTAGAAGTTATCTGAGAGAAGGGCCAAGAAATACAAGGAGGGCTAATCTGATGACGTGATTTAAGGAGAGAACTTATCCCACCTCTGCCCTATGGATGTATGAAAAACTACATTTGAGAAGATTGCAGGAGGGGCATTGTCATCAAAGGAGAACCAGGTTGCAATTAGAGCAAGAAGGTGAAGAGAATGTTCACAGAATAGATTGAGAATATAAGGGATTTTGCTGGTATATATATATATATATATATATATATATATATATGTATTGTGTGTGTGTGTGTGTGTGTGTTGGGGGGGGGTGATGCATGGTCCAGGAATCGACCTGGGTCTCCTACATGGAAGGTGAGCATTGTACCACTGAGCCACCCATGCACCCCATAATTTTTTTTTTTCCATGGGCAGTCTCCAGGAATCAAACTCGGGTCTCTGACATGGCAGGTGAGAATTCTGCCACTGAACCACCTTTGCACTGCGAGTTTGCTGATATTTGATCTTGAGTTCAATTGTGAGAGTTTCAGGGAATGGGGAGGGGTGCAACATAGAGTTAGAAATAGTGATGTACAGATTGTAGGAACAGTAGAGTCTAGGATATGATGCATAGTTGGGGAATCCTAGATTTCAGTGGTAACTGACATGAATAGGCGTAAAGGTTATCTCAAGAGTCAGGGTGGTGGGCGGGCCACGGTGGCTCAGCAGGCAAGAATGCTCACCTGCCATGCCAGAGGACCCGGGTTCGATTCCCAGTGCCTGCCCATGTAAAAGTAAATAAATAATTAATTTAAAAAAAGAGTCAGGGTGGTAAAAAGATTGTGAATGTTCAGAAGAAAGGGAGGAGTGGGAGGTATTGCCAGGATTATAGATTCTGGGGTTCCCACTTGACCTCTGCTGATAGATGTCAGCAGGGAGAGATACTCTGAGGATACCAACTACTTTTTGTAATAAGAGTTCATATTGAATTATACATTAAAGTGCACAAATCTGACTCCCTCTTGTTTTGGGGGAATCTTCAGGCCTAAAGAGGGGCATTTTTAATTCCTAGCCCATAGGCTACTCTCTTTTTTATTTTTTATTTTTTATTTTTTTATTAATTAAAGAAAAAAAGAAATTAACACAACATTTAGAAATCATTCCATTCTACATATGCAATCAGTAATTCTTAACATCATCACATAGATGCATGATCATCATTTCTTAGTACATTTGCATCGATTTAGGAAAAGAACTAGCAAAACAACAGAAAAAGATATAGAATGTTAATATAGAGAAAAAATAAAAATAATAATAGTAAAAAAAAAAGAAAAGGAAAAAGAAAAAAAAGACAAACAGACAGACAAAAAAAAAAACCTATAGCTCAGATGCAGCTTCATTCAGTGTTTTAACATGATTACTTTACAATTAGGTATTATTGTGCTGTCCATTTTTGAGTTTTTGTATCTAGTCCTGTTGCACAGTCTGTATCCCTTCAGCTCCAATTACCCATTATCTTACCCTGTTTCTAACTCCTGCTGGACTCTGTTACCAATGACATATTCCAAGTTTATTCTCGAATGTCGGTTCACATCAGTGGGACCATACAGTATTTGTCCTTTAGTTTTTGGCTAGACTCACTCAGCATAATGTTCTCTAGGTCCATCCATGTTATTACATGCTTCATAAGTTTATTCTGTCTTAAAGCTGCACAATATTCCATCGTATGTATATACCACAGTTTGTTTAGCCACTCGTCTGTTGATGGACATTTTGGCTGTTTCCATCTCTTTGCAATTGTAAATAACACTGCTATAAACATTGGTGTGGGCTACTCTCTTGATCCCAGAAGATGCCAATAGCAATCCTCAGAGGACTTTTACTCCAAGTGGATGGGCTTTCTCTTTTTTTTATTAATAATATTTTTATTATAAACAACGAACAAGCATACAAACATTCTTGAAATGGTTACAACCAGTAGCTCACGATATCATCACGTAGTTGTGTATTCATCACTATGATCATTTTTTGAACATCTGCATCTCTCCAGTAAAAGAAAGAAAAAAGAAAAACCTCATGCATGCCATACCCCTTACCACTCCCTTTCATTGACCACTAGCATTTCAATTTACTCAATTTATTTTAACCTTTGTTCCCCTATTATTTGTTTATTTCTTATCCATATTTTTTACTCATCTGTCCATATCTAGATAAAAGGATCATCAGACACGTTTTCATAATCACACACACTGCGAAAGCTATATCATTATACAATCATCTTCAAGAAACATGGCTAGTGGAACACAGCTCTATGTTTTCAGGCACTTCCCTCTAGCCACTCTAATACACCATAAACTAAAAAAGGGATATCTATAAAAGGCATAAGAATAACCTCCAGGATAACCTCTCAACTCTGTTTGAAATCTGACAGCCACTGATACTTTATTTTGCCTCATTTCTCTTTTGGTTGAAAAGATTTTCTCAATCCCTTGATTCCAAATCCCAGTTCATTCTAGGATTTCTGTCCCGTGTTGCCAGGGAGGGTTATGCCTCTGGGAGTCATGACCCACATAGAGAAGGGAAGGGTAGTGAGTTTGCTTGCTGTGTTGGCTGAGAGAGAGGCCACATCTGAGCAACAAAAGAGGTTCTCTGGGGATGACTCTTAGGCAGGCAATAAGCTTTCTCTTAATTTGTGCTCAATAAATATTGAGTGAATGAAACAGGTGCCAGATCCATGAGGGAAATATGCTTTACTTAGAGGACCTCAGATCACTTCAGTTCTCTGTTTCCAGGTTTGTTAGGTGCTGCAGCATAACAAATACAACTAACATCTAACCCACAGCAGAACTGTCACACTTTCTGTAATAGATATGCTTAAGGGCTTTGAAATCCCTGGGGAGATACCAAAGAAACACTTATACTTTTAGATCTTCTGTGCAGCATTTGTGGCTCATTGCTTGATGCTTATGAATAGAAAACTGATTAAGTACTAACATGATGATAGATATTTCAGTATTCATCAGTATGAGACAAAAGCAGGCATAAATGCAGTAATAATTAGAAAATTATTTCTATAACTAGATTTTATTTTTCTATCATAATATTGTACCAGCTATAGTCCCATTCAAACTTCCTTCTTAATACCCCACATCAGAGAACTTATTCTGAAGTAATATTTAATTCCATCTATTTCAGATTTTTAAACATCATATCTTAAGATGAGTATACTAATATTTTACTGAGTTTGTTGTTTGTTTTTTTTTAATACTTCCAGGGCAGGCCAAAGTTTAGGAAGTGTCTGAATGCAAGAATGGTACAGGAATTAGAGAAACCTTTACCTTGAGTCGAACCTTAAGTGCCATTTAAAAATTGTGAGTGTACTTTTGCTTCTATCTCTAAAGAATAGTCCTCTTTTAAGCCCCAAATGGCCCTTATGCCTATATTCTTAATCTCATTGTCTTCTGCCATTTCCAGAAACATGCATTTTCAGTTTGTTGCCTTAATCTTTACATTCTGCCTACAAATACGCTTAGATCTCTGTTCTAGTTTGCAAGCTGCCGGAGTATGATATACCAGAAATGGGATGGCTTTTAAATAGGAGGAATTTATTAAATTGCAAATTTACAGTTCTAAACCCATGAGACTGTCCAAATTAAGGCGACAACAAGAGGTTACCTTCACTCAAGAGAGGCCAATGAAGTTCAGGGTTTCTCTCTCAACTGGCAAGGCACATGGCGAACATGGCAATGTCTGGAAAGGTTCTCTCCAGGCTTCTTGTTTCATGAAGTTCCCCTGGGGGCATTTTCCTTCATCTCCAAAGGTCTCTGGCTGCATGGACTCTGCTGGCTTTATGGCTCTCAAGTTTTTTTTCCAAAATATTTCCTCTTTTAAAAGATTCCAGTAAACTATTCAAGACCCACCTGGAATGGGTGGAGACACATCTCCCTTTAATCAAAGGTTAATACCCACAACTGGGTGAGTCACATCTCTGCGGAGATAATCTAATCAAGTCTCCAACCTACAGTGCTGAATAGAGATTAAAAGAAACGGCTGCCTATGCAAGATGGATCAGGGTTAAAAACATGGCTTTTCTAGGGTACATAATCCTTTTCAAACTGGCACATCTCCAATCAAAAGAACAAGCCCAAAACAAAACAAAGCAAACTTTCCTCAATTAGGCCTTCCTTTCATACTGTGATCTACACTTTTTCTACATTTCTAAGAATAGGCCTCCCTCACTATTCTCACTAACTACACTGGCTTCCACTCTTCCAGCTATCAAAATTGATATATTGAAAGTCACTGAATTGCCAAATTCAAAGCCTATTTTCAGTTCTCATACTTGACCTTTTTGAAGTGTTTTCTACAGTTGACCAACCATTTCTTTTTCTTAAAATGGCTCTCTTTTAGTTCTTATTTGTCTCTATGACTGACTAACCTTTCTGTGTCCTTCACTGACTCTTTCTGCTGCCCTCTAAATATAGATGGTCCCCCAAATTTTATTTTTGGAGCTTTCCATTCCCATATAACTAATGATTGCCAAACTTTCTTGTCCATAGTGCCCTATTGGTTTAAATATAAATATAAATATATTATACTTTTGCTAGCAATTATTAATGAACTTATTTACCTTTCCTATTCTAAGAAGACTTGAATTATTTGAGGCAAGGATACTGTTTTAGTCAGTAACCTGCTGGAATGTGATATACCAGAACTGGAACAGCTTTTATAAAGGGGAGTTTAATAAGTTATAAGTTTACAGTTCTAAACCTGTGGAAATGTCCAAACTAAGCTGTCCATGGAAAGATACCTTGAATTGAGGAAGGCTGATGCATCTGTAATCCCTCTGTCAGCTGGAAAGGCACACTGGTCCCTTGCTCCTGAGCTCTGTTGCTTTCAGTCTCTCTTCCTGTAGAGATTCCTCACTTTACTTTTCCAGGGCTGACTTTCGTCTCTTGGCTTCCCTTGACTCTCTCCATGTTCTGACTTGCTTAACATCTCATGGCAATATCTGCTGGATTACAAGCATCTCCATACATCTGTGTCTCTGTTCTCCACATGTCCACATCTATGTCAGCTCTGCTGTGTAGTTTCTGTCAACTCTGAGATTTCCGTTGTTTCTCTAGGCTCTGCCCTTTTGGCGTTTCTGTCTGCTCTGTCATTTCTCCAAAATATTTCCTCTTTTAAAGGATTCCAGTAAGTTAATGAAAACCCACCTGGAATGGGTGGAATCACATCTCCATTTAATCAAAAGTTAATACCCAGGGGATACAAGGGTAGTTTGGTGGTAGAATTCTTGCCTGCTATGAGGGAGACCTGGGTTCGATTCCTGGCCCATGCACTTCCCAAGCAAACAAACAAGCAAACAAACAAATGAAAATCCAAACAAAAATTCAGCAAATGGTGCTGCAATAAGGGGATACTCACATGGAAAAATAATGAAATGTGACCCCTGCCATACAGCATGCAAAAAGAAAAGTTAATACCCACAGTTGTGAGTGTCACATCTCCATGGAGATAATCTAATCAAAAGATACCAACCTACAGCCCTGAATAGGGATTAAAATAAATGGTGCTCCCATAAGATTGGATCAGTATTAAACATGGCTTTTCTGGGGTACATGATAATTTCAGACTGGCAAAGATACAAATTTATTTATTTTTACATCCCCATCCCAGCTGCACACTTTTGAGGTTTGGGGGTTGCAAAGGTTCCTGAAAAGATGCAACAGTGGGGTCTCCAGTCAAAAGAGAAGGTGGTATGGGTGGGCCACAGTGGCTCAGCAGGCAGAGTTCTTGCCTGCCATTCCGGAGACCTGGGTTCAATTCCCGGTGCCTGCCCATGCAAAGAAATAGATACATAGGTACATAGAAAGCGGTATCCCTCCTGCTGTCTACCTGCCTCTGCTTCAGCAGGGCAACTCAGAATACATGGGGCTACTGCAGAAAGGGCTAGCTTACTGGATCAAGAATGCCTTCATCAGGAAAGATAGATGATAAAGAGTGAGATGGTATAATCTAGGAATGCGTAGAGTGTACAATGATAGTGACTAAATGTATACATTTTTAAATGTTTTTGCATGAGGAAGAACAAAGAAAGGTCAATACTGGTATTGAAAATAGATGGTTGTCAAGAAATAGCCAGACCATCATCTATCACCAGACTCTTTATAATTACTACTTAAAACTTTTAACAGCCAATCACAAGTACACCAAAGCTTTGAATACATTAAGAAAATGCATCAAGACAAATCCACCTAGATTTCTACCCCTCTGGTGAATCTTAGACATGTAATATTTTTGTCAATAAATGCCAATCAGGGCCATGGTGGCTCAGCAGAGTTCTCACCTGCCATACCAGAGACCTGGGTTCGATTCCCAGTGCCTGTCCATACAAAAAAAAAAAAAGAGTCATTCAGATTCAATTTTCAAAACCTACTAAAATTTCACAATATAGCAGGGGAGAAACAATGTATGTAATATAATTTGGAAAAATGTCAAGATATTGTCTTAAATCATCACATTAATGCAGAATAATAATATTCGGAAATAGAAACATTATATTATGTTGAGTTTACAAAATATCTGGCATACACCAAATTTTATGTTAAAATGCTTAAATTTCTATTCTAAATTTATTTTCAAAACAGAAGACTACAGAGAATAATCATTTGGGGGATGTCAAGAGGCTTGGTACAGCATAGTGGTAAATTATGTATTTAGTTTAAGAAAATCTTAGAGGTTTAACCATCATGGAATAGCCTAGCAGACTTAAAGTAAATCTAAGATTTAATAACTGAGATTTAATAACTAAGATTTAATAAGATTCTATAGAATCTCTTGCTTTCATAAAGAATTGCATGCCAGCTACAATATAGTGAATGCCATTCTCCTCAAAATAAAATGAAAATTTTTCTTTGCATACAAACAAACAAACAAAAAGAAAATAGATGGATATTAATATTTTAAAACTTTAACTTGTGTGTGCGGCTAAAGCAAAAAATGTTTATTTGGTACAAAATTTGTGTTTTGACTAGTGCAGTTCCTAATATAACTAATGTGGACCGCTTAATTGAACACCATAAGTACATGTTACCTAGAGCAGGGCATGAGATTTTGTAGGTTTGCCCAGAGTGGTGCCCTGATAAATCCCAGAGTGATTTCAACAGTAAATAAAAAAATATTTGCAAAATCCCCTTGGGGGAATGGCTAGAAAGGGGGAAAATTCAACTTCCCCAAGTGGGGAATTCTTGATACTTTCATAAGCAGTGGGGACAACCAAAGCAATAAGCTGAGCCCCTGTTCTAGTTTGCTAGCTGCTGGAATGCAACACACCAGAGGCAGATTGGCTTTCAGTAAAAGGGGATTTATTTAGTTAACATATAGTTCTTCAGAGGAAAGGCAGCTAAATTTCCACTGAAGTTCTTTCTTACGTGGGAAGGCACAAAATGATTTCTGCTGGCCTTCTCTCCAGGCCTCTGGGTTCCAATGTCTTTCCCCAGGGTGATTCCTTTTTGCATCTCCAAAGGCCTGGGCTGAGCTTCGAGTGCCGAGATGAGGTATGCTGAGCTGCTTGGGCTGTGCTGTGTTGAGCTCTCTCATTTAAGTACCAGCCAATTAACTCAAACATCATTCATTGCAGCAGGCACGCCTCCTAGCTGCCGGCAGATGTAATCAGAACCTGAACAGATGAGGTTCACAAGCCGTTGGCTCATGTCCATAGCAGTATAACTAGGCATCTTCACCTGGCCAAGTTGACAACTGAATCTAACTACCACAGCCCCCAGTCTTGGAGTTTGTTCATATGAAACAACCTCGAAAGGATAGGCTAAGCCTACTTAAAGTTAGGCCTAAGAGTCATCCATAAGGGAACCTCTTTTGTTGCTCAGATGTGGCCTCGCTCTCTTAGTCAACACGACAATCAAACTCACAGCGCTCCCCCTCTCTACATGGGACATGATTCCCAGGGGTGTGGACCTTCCTGGCAACATGGGACAGAAACTCTAGAATGATCTGGGACTCAACATCAAGGGATTGAGAAAACCTTCTTGAACAAAAGGGGGAAGAGTGAAATGAGACAAAATAAAGTGTCAGTGGCCGAGAGATTCCAAACAGAGTCGAGAGGTTATCCTGGAGGTTATTCTTACCCATTAAATAGATATCAAGTTTTTAGTTAAGGTGTAATGGAGAAGCTCGAGGGAACTGCCTGAAAATGTAGAGCTGTGTTCCAGTAGCCATGTTTCTTGAGGATGATTGTATAATGATTTAACTTTCACAATGTGACTGTGTGAGGGTGAAAACCTTGTGTCTGATGATCCTTTTATCTACCTTATTGACAGATGAGTAAAACATATGGATTAAAAATAACTAAATAATAGGGGGAACAAAGGTTAAAATAATTTAGTAGATTGAAGTGATAGTGATCAATGAAAGGGAGGGGTACGGGGTATGGTATGTATGAATTTTTTTCTGTTTTCTTTTTATTTCTTTTTCTGAATTGATGCAAATGTTCTAAGAAATGATCATGATGATCAATATTCAACTATGTGATGATATTGTGAATTACTGATTATGTATGTAGAATGGAATGATCATATGGTAAGAATGTTTGTGTTCGTATGCTGGTATATTTAATAAATAAAATAAATTAAAAAAAATGCCTTCATCAAATTAAGAGAGATTTAGGAACTAATTATTGCGATGTACTTTGAAATTTATTGCTTTTATGTATATATGTTATTCAAAGAGAAGGAGGAGTATAACAGAGAAGATAGGATTTTAGAAATGAGTATGACTGCTGAATCACTATATTGGTGTTTTTATTGGTTTCCTATATCTTAGAACAGATAGAAGAAAAACAAACAAAAAAATCTTGGAACTTAACACATACCAAACTTTAAAATCTGTTTTATATGGGGGAGAACTCAACTTTCCAAGTCAAATTCTTGATATTCTCACAAGCAATGTGGACGACCAAAGCTATAGGCTAAGCCCCCAGCCTTGGGGTTTGTTCATATGAAACTTAACCCCACAAAGGACAGGTCAAGCCTACTTAAAATTAGGCCTAAGAGTCACCCCCAAGAGAGCCTCTTTTGTTGCTCAGATGTGGCCTCTCTCTCCAGCCAACACAACAAGCAAACTCACCACCCTCCCCCTATCTACATGGGACATGACTCCCAGGGGTGCGGACCTTCCTGGCAATGTGGGACAGAAATCCTAGAATGAGCTGAGACTCAGCATCAAGGGATTTAGAAAACCTTCTCGACCAAAAGGGGAAAGAGTGAAATGAGACAAAATAGTGTCAATGGCTGAGAGATTCCAAACAGAGTCAAGAGGTTATCCTGGAGGGTATTCTTATGCATTAAATAGATATCATTTTGTTAGTTAAGATGTAGTGGAGAGGCTGGAAGGAACTGCCTGAAAATGTAGAGCTGTGTTCCAGTAGCCATGTTTCTTGAGGATGATTGAATAATGATATAGCTTTCACAATGTGGCTGTGTGATTGTGAAAACCTTGTGTCTGAGGCTCCCTTTTATCTACCTTATCAACAGATGAGTAAAACATATGGAATAAAAATAAATAATGGGGGAACAAATGTTAAAATAAATTTAGATTGAAATGCTAGTGATCAATGGAAGGGATGGGTAAGGGGTATGGTATGTATGAATTTTTTTCTGTAGTCTTTTTATTTCTTTTTCTGAATTGATGCAAATATTCTAAGAAATGATCATGATGATGAATATGCAACTATGTGATGATATTGTAAATTACTGATACATATGTAGAACAGAATGATCATAAGTTAAAAATGTTTGTGTTTGTTGTTATATTTTTTTGAAAAATTTAAAAATTAATAAAAAAAAGAAAAATGATGTAATGCAGAGGCTGGAGAGAACTGCCTGAAAATGTAGAGCTGTGTTCCAGTAGCCATGTTTCTTGAAGATGATTGTATAATGATATAGCTTTCACAATGTGACTGTGTGGTTGTGAAAACCTTGTGTCTAATGCTCCTTTTATCTACCATGTCAACAGATGAGTAGAACATATGTAATAAAAATAAGTAATAAGAGGAACAAATGTTAAAATAAATTTAGTTTGAAATGCTAGTGATAAATGAAAGCGAGGGGTAAGGGGTATGGTATGTATAATCTTTTTTTTTCTGTTATTGTTTTATTTCTTTTTCTGTTTTCTTTTTATTTCTTTTTCTGAATTGATGCAAATGTTCTAAGAAATGATGAATATGCAACTGTGATGATATTGAGAATTACTGATTATATATGTAGAACGGAATGATATGTTAACACTTTTGTTTGTTCTTAATTTTTTAAATTAATAAATAAATAAATTTAAAAAAATACTTTGCAGAAATGGAAAACCAATAACGAAATATCTGGAAGGGCAGGGTGCCCTGAATAGCTAAAAATATCCTGAGAAAGAAAAATGAAGTTAGAGGTCTCACATTACCTGACTTTAAGGCGTATTATGAAGTTACAGTGGTCAAAACAGCATGGTGCTGGCATAAGGAGAGACATACTGACCAATGGAATTGAATAGAGTGCTTGAATATAGACACTCTCATCTATGAACAATTGATCTTTGATAAGGCAATCAGACCAACGCACCTGGGACAGAACAGTCTGTTCAATAAATGGTGCCTAGAGAACTGGATATCCATATGCAAAAAAGAATGAAAGAGGATCCATATCTCACAGCTTATACAAAAATTAACTCAAAATGGATCAAAGACCTAAATGCTAGAGTTAAGACCATAAAACTTTTTTTAAAAGGAAATGTAGGGAAATGTCTTATAAAAAGTTGTAATAGGAGGTAATTTCCTAAATCTTGCACCCAAACCACGAGCATTTAAGAAAGAAGTGGATAAATGGGAACCCCTTAAAATTAAACACTTTTGTGCATCAAAGAACTTCATCAAGAGAGTAAAAAGACAGCCTACCCAATGGGAGACAATATTTGGAAATGACCTATTAGATAAGGGTCTAGTATCCAGAATATATAAAGAGATTGTTCAACTCAACAACAAAAAGACAAAGAACCGAATTACAAAATGGGGAAAAGGCATGAACAGACACTTCTCAGAAGAGGAAATACAAATGACCAAAACGTAGATGAAAGGATGCTCAACTTCCCTGGCTATTAGAGAAATGAAAATCAAAACCACAGTGAGACATCATCTCATACCCACCAGAATGACCATTATCAGTAAAACAGAAAATGGCAAGTGCTGGAGAGAATGTGGATAAAGAGGCATACTTATCCACTGTTGGTGGGAATGTAAAATGGTACAATCGCTGTGGAAGGCAGTTTGGCCATTCCTCAGGAAGCTAAGTATAGAATTGCCGTATGACCTGGCAATACCATTGCTAGGTATCTACTCAGAGGACATGAGGGCAAGGACACAAACTGTCATTTGCACACTAATGTTTATAGCAGCATTATTTACAATTGCCAAGAGATGGAAACAGCCCAAATGTCTATCAACAGAGGAGTGTCTAAACAAGCTGTGGTATATACATATAATGGACTATTATGCAGCTGTAAAACAGAATAAAGTTGTTAAGAATGTAACAACATGGACGGACCTTGAGGGCATTATGCTGAGTGAGATTAGCCAGAAGCAAAAGGACAAATACTGTGTGGTCTCACTGATATGAACTAACATTAAGGAATGAACTTGGATAATTTCAGTTAAGAACAGAGTTCATCAGGAGACAGAAATAGGGTAAGATATTGGGTAATTGGAGCTGAAGGAATACATACAGAGTGTGCAACAGGACTGATTGTAAAAATTCAGAAATGGCTAGCAATAGTACCTAACTGTAATACAGTAATATTAGTACACTGAATGAAGCTCAATGTGAGAATGATAGAGGGAGGAGGGCTGGGGGCACAAATGAAATCAGAAAGAAAGATAGATGCTAAAGACTGAGATGGTATAATCTAGGAATGCCAGGAGTGTACAATGATAGTGACTAAATGTACACATTAAAAAATGTTTTTTGCATGAGGAAGAACAAAGGAATGTCAATATTGCAGGGTGTTGAAAATAGATAGTAATTCATATTTTAAAACATGAACCTATGTGTGAGACTAAAGCAAAAAATGTTTATTTGGTACAAAATTTATGTTTTGACTAGTGGATTTCCTAATATAACTTATGTAGACAGTTTAGTTGAGCACCATAAGT
Organism: Tamandua tetradactyla; assembly: GCF_023851605.1. Classification (NCBI taxonomy): domain Eukaryota; kingdom Metazoa; phylum Chordata; class Mammalia; order Pilosa; family Myrmecophagidae; genus Tamandua; species Tamandua tetradactyla. The sequence continues at coordinate 123,787,075 of NC_135333.1, forward strand.
ACATGGTACCTCGAATAGGGCATGACATTTTGTTGGTTTATCCAGAGTGATGCACTGATCAATCTTATAGTGATTTGAACAGTGAATAAAAAAGTATTTGCAAAGTCCCCTTGGGGGAATGGCAAGAAAAAGGGGAAAATTCAACTTCCTTATGTGGCGAATTCCTGATATCCCCACAAGCAGTGGGTACAACCAAAGCAATAGGCCGAGCCCTCAATTTTGTGGTTTGTTCATATGAAACTTATCTCCGCAAAGGATAGGCTAGGTCTACTTAAAATGAGGTCTAAGAGTCACCCCCAGAGAACCTCTTTTGTTGCTCAGATGTGGCCTCTCTCTCTCAGCCAACATGACTAGCAAACTCACTGCCCTCCCCCTCTCTATTTGGGACATGACTCCCAGGGGTGTAAACCTCCCTGGCAACATGGGACAGAAATCCTAGAATGAACTGGGACTCAGCATCAAGGAATTGAGAAAACCTTCTCGACCAAAATGTCTTTCCACCTATTTAGATCTGCTTTGATTTCTTTTATCAATGTTACATAGTTTTCTGTGTACAAGTCCTTTACGTCCCTGGTTAAGTTCATTCCTAAGTATTTGATTCTTTTAGTTGCTATTTTGAATGGAATTTTTTCCTTAACTGACTCCTCAGCTAGCTCATTGCTTGTGTATAGAAATGTGACTGATTTTTGCACATTAAATTTATATCCTGCCACCTTGCTGAATTTGTTTAGTAGTTCAGGTAAGTTTGCTGTAGATTTCTCATGATCTTCCAAGTATAGTATCATATCATCTGCAAATAATGAGAGTTTTACTTCTTCCTTTCCAGTATGGATGCCTTTTATTTCTTTATCCTGCCTGATTGGTCTACCTAGAACTTCTAGCACAATGTTGAATAATAGTGGTGATGGTTGGCATCCTTGTCTTGTTCCTGATCTTAGACAGAAAGCTTCCACTCTCTCTTCATTGAGTACGATACTAGCTACTGGTGTTTCATATATTCCTTTTATTACCTTTGATTCCTATCTGTTGGAGTGTTTTATCAGAAAAGGATGCTGAATTTTGTCAAATGCTTTTTCAGCATCAATTGTGATGATCATTTGATTTTTCCCTTTCTATTTGTTAATATGCTGCATTACATTAATGATTTTGTTGCATTGAATCATCCTTGCATTCCTTGGTATAAACCCCACTTGGTCATGGTGTATAATTCTTTAATTTATTGTTGGATTCAATTTGCTAATATTTATTGAGAATTTTTACATCTATATTCATTAGGGAGATTGGCCTGTAGTTTTCCTTTCTTATTGCATCTTTACCCGGTTTTGGTATTAAAATGACATTAGCTTCATAAAATGGTTAGGTAGAGTTCTTTTTTCCACAATTTTCTATTTTGTAAAAGTTTGAGCAGGATTGGTTTTAGTTCTTTTGGGAATGTTTGATAAAATTCCCCTGTGAAACCATCTGGCCCTGGGCTTTTCTTTGTGGGAAGATTTTTGATGACTGATCAAATCTCTTTACTTGTGATTGGTTTGTTGAGATCTTCTATTTCTTCCTGAGTCAGTGTCGCTTGTTTGTGTGTCTCCAGGAGTTTGTCCATTTCATCAAAGTTTTCTAGTTTGTTTGTGGATAGTTTTTCATAGTATCTTCTTATTATTTCTTCAGAGTCTGTGTTAACACACCCTTTTCATTTCTGATTTTGTTTATTTGCATCCTCTCTCTTTTTTCTTTGTCAGTCTTGCTAGTGGCCCTTCAATTTTATTAATTTTCTCAAAGAACCAACTTTTGGTTTTGTTAATTCTTTCTATTGCTCTTTTGTTTTCCCATTCATTTGTCTCTTGTTTAATCTTTGTTATTTCTCTTTTCCTTATTTGCTTTGGGGTTAATTTGCTATTCTTTCTGAAGTTCCTCCATGTTTGCTGTTAAGTCTCGATTTTTGCTCTTTCTTGTTTTTTAACATGGGCATTTAGGACAATAAATTTCCCTCTCAACACAGCCTTTTACCGCATCCCATAAGTTCTGATCAGTTGTATTCTCATTTTCATTCATTTCCAGATAGCTACTGATTTCTGTACCAATTTCTTCTTCAACCCACTGATTGTTTAAGAGTGTGTTATTTAATCTCCACATATTTATGAATGTTCTCGTTCTTTGGTGGTTATTGAGATTCACCTTCATCCTATTGTGATCAGAGAAAGTGCTTTGAATAATGTCACTCTTTTTAAATTTATAAAGACCTGTTTTGTGTCCCAGCATATGATCTATCCTGGAGAATGTTCCATGAACACTAGAGAAGAATGTGTATCCTTTTGCATTGGGGTGCAATGACCCATATATGTTTGTTAGGGCTAATTCATTTATTAAGTTATTTAACTTCTCTATCTCCTTGCTGATCTTCGTCTTGTTCTTCTATCTGTAGAAGAGAGTTGTGTATTGAAGTCTCCTACTATTATTGTTGAAGCGTCTATCGCTCCCTTCAGTTTTGCCATTGTCTGTCTCATGTACTTTGGAGCTCCTTGATTGCGAGCATAAACGTTTATGATTATAGCTTCTTGGTGAATTGACCTTTTAGTTAGTATATAGTGTCCTTCTTTGTTCTTATGCTGCCTTTACATTTAAAGTCTGTTTTGTCTGATATTAGTATAGCTACTCCTACTTTCTTTTGGTTGCAACTTCCGTGGAAAATCTTTTTCCATCCTTTCATTATCAGTCTATTTGTCTCAGATGAGTCTCTTGTAAGCAGCATATAGCTGGATTATATTTCTTTTTATTTTAATTTTTAATTAATTTTTAAATTAAAAAATGACAGGAAAGAAACACATTCTTAACATATGATCATTCCATTCTACATATATAATCAGTAATTCACAATATCATCACATAGTTGCATATTCATCATCATGATCATTTCTTAGAACATTTGCATCAATTCAGAAAAATAAAAAGACAACAGAAAAAGAAATAAAACAAAACCAGAAAAAAGTAAAAAAAAAAAAATTATACATACCATACCCCTTACCACTCCCTTTCATTGATCACTAGCATTTCAAACTAAATTTATTTTAACATTTGTTCCCCCTATTATTTATTTTTATTCCACATGTTCTACTCATCTGTTGATAAGGTAGATAAAAGGAGCATCAGACCTAAGGTTTTCACAATCACACAGTCACATTGTGAAAGCTATTGAATTATGTTTCTTAATTCATTCTGTCAATCTGTGTCTTTTAATTGATAAGTTTACTCCATTAACATTCAAAGTTATTACTGAAAAGGCATTTCTTGAATCCACCATCTTACCTGTTTTATTTTGTTTGTCAGATCTATATATTCTTTTCCCTCTTTTTCTTTGTATCCCTTTAATTACCCTTATGGTACTCTTCAATTCTGGAACCCCCTCCAGACCTCCCTCTCCTGTCTTTTGTTTTTCAGTTGGCGGAACTCCTTTTAGTGTTTCTTGCAGAACTGGTCTCTTGTTGACAAATTCTTTCAGGACTTCTTTGTCTGTGAAAACTTTAATCTCTCCTTCAGTTTTGAAGGACAATTTGGCTAGGTACAGAATTCTTGACTGGAAGTCTTTCTCTTTCAGGATCTTGAATATATCATACCACTGCCTTCTCGCCTCCAGGGCACTATTTGAGTAGTCTGAACTCAGTTTTATTTTCTTTGTTTTCCGTTGTATGTAGTAGATTGTTTTTCTCTTGCCACTTTTAGGATTTTCTGCTTCTCTTCAACATTTGACAGACTGATTTGTATGTGTCTTGGGGAAGGCCAATTTGGATTTATTCTGGTTGGAGTTTGTTGGGCTTCTTTGACTTGTATATTTATGTTCTTTATGAGGGTTGGGAAATTTTCCCCGATTATATCCTCTACTACTCTTCCTATCCTTCACTCCTCTCTTCTCCTGGGACACCAGTGATTCTTATATTTGTGCACTTTGTTTTGTCTGTCATTTCCCTGAGATCCAATTCAAATTTTTCATCTTTTTTTCCATTTGCTGATTTGAGTCTTCAAAGTGAGTTATCCTGTCCTCTATATCACTTATTCTGTCTCTGTCTCTTCAAATCTGGATTGTGTGCCTCTAGTATGTTTTTTATTTGGTCAACAGAATCTTTAATCTCTGTGATGTCTGCTATTTTTCTGTTTGTTCTCTCAAATTACTCCTTATGCTCTTCTACTGTCTTATTTGATCTCCTTTATGTCATTTGCTATCCCACTTATTTTGTTAAGTAGAGTTGTATGAACATCTTTGATTAGTTGTTCCATCATCTGTGTCTCCTCTGTTTTTTAATTTGGTCATTAGGCAGGGCTATATCTGTCTGCATTGTGATATGCTTAGTGATCTTCTGCTGTCTTCATGGCATGCAAATATCTTGATTGATTAACTTTGGGAGTTGATTTCTTTCAGTAGTCTAAGGCCTTGTGTTTGTGGGATGGTTGTACAGCAGGGAGAAGGGTACAGGGTGGAGCACTCAATGCAGTGATTTGTTTCAGGGAACGTATAGGCAGTTTGGGGATGTTACACTGATGCTTGTGAATGTGGGCACCCAGCGGCCAAGGAGGATGTAGCTGTGCAGGTGCACTGTTCTGGGGAGTGTAACCCTAATGTGCACTGGTCGAAGGCATGGGGCCCTTTATGTGCATGTGTAGATATGTGGCAGCAGGTCGATGTTATGCCTTCGTCAGTGGGGGGCTGATGTGACCCTGCTGCGCAGGTCAGCACTTCTCGGAGGTGGAAAGTGTGGCTGAAGAAAGTGCACATGTGCAGTTGTAGGACTGTTGTAAATTGAGGTTCCCAAATCTGAATGACATGATTGAGTTCCATTCACATGTGTGGGCCTAGGAGTGCCATAAACTGATGTGTAGAGCTCACGGGGCAGGCATGGTGAGGCTGTGTGACACTATGGGCAGGGTCTTAGGGGCAGCCTGGGCACAGAGGTCAGTGCCCGCAGCCCTAATATACTGGCAACAGCCTGCAGGAAACAGGAAAGGGGAGGCATTTCTTGGGAGGGGCTCAGGAGAGGTTGGATGGGCCGCACTTGGGGTGGGAATGGGAGGCAGGCACGTGCACTTGGGGGCTGGTGGGGTGGGGACACCTGGAGTTCGGGAAATGGAAGCAGGTGACGGGGTTCGGGTGTGTGTGGGGTGGGATGAGTTGCCAGACACAGGGCTGCACTGGTGAGGGCACTGTGTCCAAGGAATGCGGCCTGGCCCACTCCCCAGTCCCTGGGTCTATCCCTGTACTCCCAGGGGATCCACACCTCCGCGCCAGGCTCCAGCCTTCTGCTGCTCAGTTCTGGGCCTCTGCAACTAAGGCTTCCCTATGTGATGCAGGTGGCTCTCCCAGGTCAGCCGCACTCCCGAATCACTGCCCCAGATGCCCTCCTATCCCCCTTCTAACCTCTCAGTGGAGCAGGGCTAATCTCGAGCTACTCCACTCAGCTAACTTCCTGGAAGTTTCCCAAGGCAAAGTAAAGTTTAAATAAATGAATAAATAAAGTTTCAGTGGTTGAGAGAATCCAAAGACAAAAGTTAATCCTGGAAGTTATTCTTATGCATTATATAGACATCCTTTTTTAGTTTATGGTGTATTGGAGAGGCTAGAGGTAAGTACCTCAAACTGTTGAACTGTATTCCAGTAGCCTTGATTCTTGAAGACGATTGAATAAGTATATTTATATGTATATATTGCTTTTTATAACGTGACCATGTGTGGTAGTTAGGTTCAGGTGTCAACTTGGCCACGTGAATGTGCCTAGTTCTATTGTTGTGGACATGAGCCAATGGCATGTGAACCTCATGTCTTGCTAATTACGTCTATGGTCAGCTAGGAGGTGTGCTTGCTGCAATGAATAATGTTTGATTTAATTGGCTGGTGCTTAAATGAGAGAGCTCAACTTAGCACGGCTGAAGCAGCTCAGCTTACCTCATCTCCGCACTCACAGCTCAGCCCAGGCCTTTGGAGATGCAGAAAGGAATCAACTCGGGGAAAGTTGTTGAAATCCAGAGGCCTGGAGAGAAGTCCAGTATAGGGCGCCCTGTGCCTTCCCACTTAAGAAGGAACATCAGTTGAAAGTTAGCTGCCTTTCCTCTGACGAACTATGCGTTAACTTATTAAATCCCCTATTATTTTTTTTTTTACATGGGCAGGCACCAGGAATCGAACCCGCATCCTCTGGCATGGCAGGCAAGCATTCTTGCCTGCTGAGCCACCGTGGCCTGCCCTAAATTCCCTATTATTGAAAGCCAATCTTGTCTCTGGTGTGTTGCATTCCGGCAGCTAGCAAACTAGAACAGGTTTGGTACCGAAAGTGGGGCGCTGCTGCAGTTTGCAAACACCAGACATGTTGGACCATTTTTTTGGATGGATAAGGGGAAAATTTTGGAGGAACTGTGAAGAGAATAATGGAGAAGTCCTGGAGTGCTTGAATAGACTGTTGGTGTAAATGAAACCACTGCCACTTTGGACAAAGGGGTACACAAAAGGGACAAATTGGAGTTTGCAGAGTGTGAACCATGGAAGCTCGGGTCTGAAGCCAAGGAAACTTGGCTGGGAGAGCAGACCCACCCATATACATGAAGAGGATGAGTTTCCCACCTCATTACAGTGGAAGAGTCGTGCCGCCTCAAGCCTTTAAAAAGGTACAGCACACCCCTTGAGGACTGGGTAGAGCCTGGTTGCCACCACATGGAGGGGATGAGCACGTGCCCCGGAAATGGCAGTGAGCCATTTATTTATTTATTTGCAGGCAGGAAATGTATTGAGAGCTCCATGGATGGGGTTTGAAGTCTAAACCCTAGCCCATTTGGGGAGGGAAGGTCTTTTATAGTGGAGGGAATGAGGGTTTTGCTGGGCATGGGGAATTGGCTGTTTCTCATTGGCCATTTTAAAAAGCAGAGGTCAAGTGGAAAGTTGGCTGCTCTTCATTGGTGGGTTTAAACTAAGCTTGGCAGTTACTGAGGCAGGAACTGGGAGTTACAGAGGCAAGAACTGGCACAGAGATGGGGACTGGTTCTGTCTAGGGTCTTCCCCTATGTGGTGAATGAATGGTGCAGTTAATAAGAGGCCCCTCTGAATCAACCCAGATGAAGGGGGCCTTTACCAACCTGAGGGATTCCTTGACATTCCTGACTTTTTGTTCTTATAACATATGGAAGCAGAGAAGTGGGTGCCATATAGAAGGGGAGTCAGGATGGAGTTAGGGCATCAGTCTATGCTGGCTCCTTCCTGCTGTTACAGGGCAGAGTTAAATATGTTTTCATCAGACAAATGCCATCTCATTTCACAGGGGCCAGTATTTGTATTCCTGCAGTGGCATTACACTTGTGACATGCTTTTGGTTTAGAGTTTGTACTGTTCTGCAAATAAAGATAGTAAGAAGTTTAAGGAGAGAAGAACCAAAAATTAAGAAGTAGGCAGTGGCTGGTATTGATGTTCCTGCCAGAGGAGTAACCTGTTGCCAGGAGTCTGATTTATTATTGTTTGGACAGTTCTGTGAATAAAGCCGTTTAAGAGTATTAATAGACAGGGCTTAAGAGTGAAGAGAAATATCTAGGTGATGACTCTTTAACTGCTTCAAAGCTAATGGCAAAGAGGTGTTGTCATTAAGGGGCAAAGGGATGTTATGATGGAACTTGTTGCTATTCTTGGAGAGTCCAGCATCTCTGGGTTTTAGAGCGTTTCTGGCATTGGAACAATCTGGAGGCTTTAAGTCCCTGAAAAACAAACTTAATAAGTAAAATTTTAGAGAGCAGAAGATATTTTTCAGGATTCCCAGGAACACCGTTGGTTGAGGGTTGCTATATTGTGGCAGTTGGCAATATTTAGCTGAAACTTGCACAAGAGTAACCTCCAGAGTGACCTCTCACCTCTATTTGAAATCTATTAGCTATTGAAACTCTTTCTTTCCCCCCTTTTGGTCAGTTAATCCACAATGCCAGTGTGAGGCTCTTCTTTGGAACTTATGTTTCATGATGCCAGGGCCAGTTATGTTCTGTGCTGCTAAGGTTAGGTTTACACCACTGGAAACCATGCTCCAGGTTGGAAGGAAGTGCAGAGCTTGGCTTAGAGAGAAACCACATTTGAGTAACAATAGAGATTTCCTGGAGGTGACTCTTAGGCACCGTGCTGGTTTGAAAGGATGTATGTACCCTAGAAAAGCCATGTTTTAATCAAAATCCCATTTCATAAAGGTAGAATAATCCCTATTCAATACTGTATGTTTGAAACTGTAATCAGATCATCTCCCTGGAGCTGTGATTTCATCAAGAGTGGTTGTTTAACTGGATTAGGTGACGACATGTCTCCACCATGTGGGTGGGTCTTGAGAAGTTTCTGGAGTCCTATAAAAGAGGAAACATTTTGGAAAATGAAGCAATTCAGAGAGTAGAGAATGCTGCAGCACCATGAAAGTCCGTAAGCCAGCGCTTTAGAGATGAAGAAGGAAAATGCCTCCCTGGGAGCTTCATGAAATAGTAAGCCAGGAGAGAAATCTAGCAGATGATGCCTTGCTTGCCATGTGCCCTTCCAGCTGAGAGAAGAACTGTGACTGTGTTCGCCATGTGCCTTCTCACTTGAGAGAGACCCTGAACTTCATCGGCCTTCTTGAACCAAGTTATCTTTCTCTGGATGCCTTTGATGGGACATTTCTATAGACTTGCTTTAACTGGGATATTTTCTCGGCCCTAAAACTGTAATCTAGCAATTTATTAAATTCCCCTTTTTAAAAGCCATTCTATTTCTGGTATATTGTATTCCTGCAGCTAGCAAATTAGAACAGGCACTAATTTTAAGTAGGGTTAGTTTGCTGTTTTAGAAGTAAGTTTCATAAAGGCAAGTTAAAATTGAGGTGTCAGCTTATTGAATTGGGACCCCTCTTACATCATAAAGTTTACAATTTGAGCTTCAATTTGTATAAGTATTTTTAAATGAAGCTACTTTCAGAAATAAAAATATTAAATGGTTGTTTTATATTAACCAAACCACTGCAGAGCTTTCCTTGTTATAGTTGGAGCTCTGACCTATAGCTGACTACATAAACTTTAAAAAAAAATTTTTTTTATTAATTAAAAAAAATTACAGAGAGAAACACAAACATACATAAACTTTTAAAGAAGCATTAGACCAAAGTAGTGCAACTGATAATTTCATTTTTTCTATGATTTGTAGCTTTTTAAGAATAATTAAAACTATCACTATGTCATTGCTGAACATTATATAGATTAGGATCAGGATATAACATGGATAGTGAGAACATTGTTAGATTCTTAGGAGTTTTATACAGTCTTTAAATATATAAGTATTATTTTACTTATACAAATTTAACAAGTGACAAGATAGAGAATCTTTTTAGCCACTGTAGTATTTCTCAAACACTTCATATGCAATAGGTTAAACCATAAAGGTTTAACCATTGCATATAATAAATTATTTATAACAGTTTTTTTTTTCCTGAACAATGAGAAAACATTGAAATAAAGGCTGAGAAGGTTAAAGATATTATTTTGATGTAAAATCTTTGTTTTCTGGACAGAGTGGTTTAATGATTAAGAAAAAACACTATGTTTTCCCCTTCAGATGCAGCCCTTTTGCAGTTTTCTGCTGCTTTTGGGAAATTCCAGGGGCAGTTTTTTTTTAAGTTCAGGTTTTTTTATAGTAGTTATAAATTAAGGTTTTTGAATCTTACCTTTCAGAGTTTTTTTTCTCTCATTTTTTTAAAATCTAGAAGTATCAATTTATATATTTATATGACACAATTATTTTTCACAGTTTAAATAGCGCTTTCTAAGATTTTTTAAAATCATTTTGCTATTACCATCCTGTGCCAGTTTGAAAGGATTTATGTACCCTAGAAAAGTCATGTTTTAATCCTGATCAAATTTATGGGGGCAATCATTTCTTCTAATCCCCATTCAGCAGTATATGGAAACTTGATTAGGCTATCTCTATGGAGATGTGACTCATCTGACTATGGGAGTTAACTTTAAAAATATATATTTTTATTGTAACAAACAAGCATTCTTTTTATTTATTTATTATTATTTTATTTTTTCAAAACTTAACAACATACAAATAACGAATATTCTTTTTTTATGTATATAATTATAATAGACTTTATTTTCTTAATTGAGCAGAAAGGGTAGAGTTCTCTTTCTTCCTCCTTCACAATTTTCCCTCTGTTTTTAAAAAATTTATTTTATTTTTTTAAATGCCAAAAAACACAAAGCAAATGCAAACATTCGTATTTTGATCATTCTGGTCTACATACATAATCAGTAATTCACAATATCATCACATAGTTGCATATTCATCATCGTAATCATTTCTTGGAAGATTTGCATCGATTCAGAAAAAGAAATAAAATGAAAACAGAAAGAAAATTTATACATACCATACCCCTTACCTCTCTCTTTCATTGATCACTAGCATTTCAAACTAAATTTATTTTAACATTTGTTCCCCCTATTATTTATTCTTATTCCATATGTTCTACTCTTCTGTTGATATGGTAAATAAAAGGAGCATCAGACACAAGGTTTTCACATTCACAGAGTCACGTTGTGAAAGCTATATCGTTGTTCAATCATCATCAAGAAACATGGCTACTGGAACACAGCTCTGCATTTTCAGGCAGTTCCCTCCAACCTCTCCACTACATCTTGAATAACAAGGTGATATCTACTTAATGCATAAGAATAACCTCCAGGATAACCTCTTTACTCTGTTAGGAATCTCTCAGCCATTGACACTTTGTCTCATTTCACTCTTCCCCCTTTTGGTCAAGAAGGTTTTCTCAATCCCTTGATGCTGAGTCTCAGCTCATTCCAGGATTTCTGTCCCACGTTGCTAGGAAGGTCCATACCCCTGGGAGTTATGTCCCACATAGACAGGGGAGGGTGGTGAGTTTGCTTGTTGTGTTGGCTGGAGAGAGAGAGGCCACATCTGAGCAACAAAAGAGACTCTCTTGGGGGTGACTCTTAGGCCTAAATTTTAAGTAGACTTGACCTACAAAGGTGTGGGGTTAAGTTTCATATGAACAAACCCCAAGACTGGGGGCTCAGCCTGTAGCTTTGGTTGTCCACACTGCTTGTGAGTTCACAATGCTTTTGTGAGTAACTATGTTACTGGACAAAAGCTGTGGATTCTTTTGCTGAATGCTCAAAACCAATTCCTGAGATTTGGGCTTTCAAAGAGTTTATTACTAGGTGCATAGGAGAGCAGATGGCCTAGCAGCCCAAAATCTGTCTCCCCAAACTGCAGTAATTCTGATAGTTTTATCAAAGAAAAAGATGGGTAGGGCTTAGGATAATGGGCACAGTGTCCCCAGATGAGGTAATTAGAGTTGATCTAATTATTGAGCATGCGCAGATTAATTACATGCTTAGTCACAGAATGTATGTAAGAAAATGGCGGAATTAGGTATAGGTGACTTGTAGGTTCAAGTCTAAGCTATTGCGCCTCTCAGGTGGGCCTATTCTGGTTAGATCCAGCTTCCGTTCTCAAGATAATTTTGAACTTGGGGTGGGTTATTTCCAGGCTGACCCAAGACCCTTCATTAACAAACATTTGGGGCTGTCTTTAGTGATTACAAGACTCTAAATTTGAAAACCTGAGATAAGGACAAAAAGTATGGCCTGTACCAGGTATACTGATATTTCAGGAGAACACAGGCAAAGGACTGCAAAATGAAACTTTGTTTTATGTTACTAGCTAAATGACTGAAATTTGAAAGCTAAGTAGTCATATGTATTGCTAAATGACCTAAATTTGAAAGTTGCTGCTTTATTTAATAGGGTTTAAGTGAAAGGGTTTTAGAAGCAATCCACACATGGGGTAAGTTTAGAGGGATTCTGAGTAGAGGGTAGGAGACCAGTTAGGAGGCTACAGCTCACTCAGTTGACTCTCAATTATCGTAATGGCTCTAGGAATGAGGAGACAGGTATGGACTGAAAGCATTTAGAGAGTAAAACTGGTAGGAAATGGGTAAGGATAAGAGAACCTATGAGAGATGAGACGAGAATGATATCCAAGTTTGTTTGTTTCTTTTTTTAACATGGGCAGGCACCGGGGATCGAATCCGGGTCTCTGGCATGGCAGGTGAGAACTCTGCTTGCTGAGCCACTGTGGCCCACCCTACCCAGGTTTCTTTTTTATGAGCGGATAGCTATGCCATTCATTAGCTGTGTTAGGAAATACAGATGGGAAAATTTTTGGTAGGGAAGATAATGGAACTAATTTGGGATGTCTTGAAAGTGAAGATTAACCAGATTTAAGAGGAAACCGAGAATGGTGTCAGGAAAATAATATGAGAGGAAAGACAAATGCAGATATGTGTGAAGAGTATGCAATGGAATTAGTGACTAGGTAACCTTGGTGAGTCATTTTAACTGAGAGGTAGAGGTAAAAGCCAGATTACAACGAACTAGAAAAGGAATGAACAGTGTTTCATCTACCACTATAGATAAATAAATCTTGGAAACAAAGTTGAACTGCAAAGCAATTAACTGAAGATTCATCATGCACAATACATTTTATTTCAAGTTTTAAAGTTATAGAACATTAACTTCTCAGTATGTAAGTATGCATTGAGAGCATCAACTCATGCACAGGAATTGAAACATGGTAGTGGTCACCTCTGAGGAGTCATGAAAATAAGATTGAGGAAGGGTGTACACAGGGGCTTCTAATGGTCCCAGTAATGTATACTTTAAAAAATAAAGTTGGTTGGTAGGTACTCAGCCTGATTTTAGTATTTTCCAATAAAAAGTCCATTTTTAATAGTAGAAAATATGATGGTGAAGTTATGAGAAACTGTACTTAAGTAATCAGGCCCATAAGGATTTTTCATTTAGAATCAGAATTATCTTTTAGTGACTAAAACTAACTTGTACCAATTTCACATATTTCTAGTAAATGTTCTTAACCCTGTGTGTCATTGGAATATTGGGTCTATTCTCACAGGAGAGGTCAGAGATTACATGATTTTAGATGCCATTGTTAAAAATAGTATTTGAACATAGGCCTTTCTGTTTGACATTACCAGGAAGGAGCATTTCCTCTTTAAAAGGGAAAGGTGAGGAATTTGGAAGCTAATGATGCATCTCTAAATTAGAATCGCTGGGTTGGTCCAGATTTGACAGGCAGGGGCTTGTCTTTAGCTTCGTGATCATGAAACTTGTTTATCAGATGATCTAACCTGTTCTACCCCAGTGAAGTGGAATTATGACCATAATTTTCAGCCAGTTTTCAGATTTCCATTTTTAAAATTCCAATATAGCATCATTAATTGTAGGAATAATGAAAAGACTCTGCTCTTTGGTGGCTATCTTTGGGGAAGTCATTTAACCATTTTGGTTCTGAAGTTTCACACATCTGCTAAAATGTCTACTTTATCATAGACTAAATATACTAGAAATTAGAAGTTTAAATTTCTTAAGTTTAGTTCCAAAACCCTTCCACAATGTTAGCCTTTTTTACTCCCATTGTAACATACTACTTCTAGATGTACTATCATTTATTCAGTGCAAGATATTTGCTTCTACTTTCTATTGTAGCCTTCCCATTTCCAAATAACTTTTTTAAAAATATATTTTTGAGAAATCTTCACACTTTTTTTTCTTTTTTTAATCTTTTAAGTCTTCTGCTTCTTAACAAACTATTATTTGACAACCCAACCTTAGAAACTTTTTTAGGACTCCCATATAGATAACATTTATCATAAACAGACTAGTCACATATTCCAAATTGCCAGTGCTGTTTTTTACTTTACCCTAAGCATAATTATGGTTATACCAATCATAACTTACTTTGTAAATTATCTCTCTTTCTACATCCTTTCCAACCAATCCCTGACATGCCAAGATGTAACCAACATGACCTATTTCTTTGAGACCAGAGAAGCCCCAATATATATTCAGAAAGACTGTGTAGTTAATTGAAGGAGCTGATTATTAGATAAGGAAGAATCAGGATTTGCTAAGGGTTAACATCTGGGACAGAAATTGGAAATGAGAAACTTTAGTTTTATTTAAGTCATATTCTCTGAAGACACGGGTCCCAATAGATTGCCTAAAACAATAACTTCTTGTTAAGAGGTGAAAAGGCTGAAACTTTAAGAGGGGAATCTGTGGTACTAAACTTTTTCAACTGAAGCTGAGTTCTTAAAAATATTATAAGACTGTGTTCCCATCTCTAGAACCTTCACATTCTTGGAAGGAAAGAGACCAAGCGCCCACTGAGTTCATCCAACAAGAAGCCATAACTTTATTAATGATAGAAACAGTACAAATTTCAAACCACGCTGCAGGTTACTCTTTTGAAACACCAAAAAAATTTCCTCATTTTCAGATGGTTACATTGTTAATTCCTGTAAGAGAAAAAAGAAAATCAGATGCAGTTACAGGCAAACTGGGTGAATTCAGGTCATTAAATCCTGAGGCAAGTCAGAATAGGCTTTAGATAAGGTTTCCTAATTGGCTGATATCAAACAGAGTACACAAAGAAGGGTTTGGTATCCTCTTATTTCAAATATATTACTCAAGGCCACAATACTATCATGAATTCTTTAGGGTTCAATTCAATGATGTATCAGACTCTTTAAAAAGTCATTCATAGTTAATTGGGCAGGATAGAGGAAGTCAAGGAATAAAGGACTGGACACTTACCATAATAGCATTTACAATATCATTACTGTTGTTCTTCAAGGCTCGGACTGCCTTAGCTCTTGACACATTTGCTTGTGACATGACCAATTCTATGTCCTTAACTTCCACACCTGTTTCATCAACCTAAGACAAAAGAGGGAAAAAACCCTCAGTAAACAAAGGCAAGAAAATGAGTCCAATAACTCTTTGGCATCAGGAGCACATTAACTCAATGTGGGGTCTGAGAGCCTAAAACAATATATGGTTCACCCAGCAACCCAAACATATTATATGGAGAGGATTAAAGGTAGGTATAAAAAAAGATTTCCTGGTATACCTCCTCCTCTTCACTCTCCTCTTGTACAGTTGGAGTCTGTGTGTTTTCCTGAATGTTCGAGACAGCTTCACCTTGTACTTTGAATTTCTCAGCAGCTGCTAGTTGTGCTTGTTGAGATAAATCCTCGATCTACAGGGCAGAGAATAGAGATTCATTTGAGTAGATAATCTGCAGTAAATGAAAAGAAGCCATATATATAATTTCTAAGCTCTTACTCTAAACCTACTTCAGGTAATCTATTCTATAGCTTTCAACTCTTTGCTGTCACTCAAGACTAGTATCACTGTAGAAAAAGAAATAGCTTAAGGTCTAGAGAGGTGGTTTTCAAATGGGGGAGATTTGGTATCCTAGGGGACATTTGGCAATGTCTGGTGATACATATATTTTTTATCACAACTGGGGGTGCCATAATGCAAAATATCATATAGTGTATAGGACAGCCCTCCTCCAACAAGGAATTATCTTGCCTAAAATGTCAATAGTGCTGAGGATGAAAAACTCTCAAGAAAATTTTATTTACCTTGGCTTCCCCAAAAACTATGTAAGTATCCGAAGCTGGGCTCTTGTAGACATCTGGCTTTGTGATGACAAAAAGGATATTCTTAGATTTCCGAATAGTGACTCTAGTAACTCCTGTAACCTGTCGAAGACCCAGTTTGGACATAGCCTAAAAGAATAGAAAAGCATACCAGCTTTTCAACTCCCTTAGATGCAGCTTCAGGAAATAACATAATAATAAGACCATATCTAAATAAAGCTTATACAAGTAGAATCTAGTTCTTTGTAACTCAAAACCCACATAAGTTAGTGAGATTTGAAAGCCTAAAACAAAGTTTATACAAATTAAGAACAGAGAACCAGCTACCCCTGCTTCTGAGGTTCTGTGCCTGACCCGGTGGAACATGGGCTTATAGGGGCTGGGAGGGTCCCACAAGGTAGAAAGTACCAGGTAGAGGGAAGAGGAGGCACCTGCCTCTGCCTTATAGGGCAAGGACAGGAGGGGTATGCTCCCTCCAAGGTGTAGGGAGGGACCCAAATTTGTGGGGGTGGGGGTGAGAGTGCAGAAAGGTGGTCCAGGGCACAGCACCTGATGTCACTGCTCTGAGTGGGTGAACTGATGGGAGTGTAGTTTAGCCCCTTAGGGCTCAGGGAAAGTAACAAAGCTGAGGCCCAGGGAAGGACTGGAGCTGGGCCAGCAAGGACGAGGGCCTGGCGATTAAGTGCAGGACTCGGGCAGCCTCCCTGAACCAGCTCAGGCCAGGTCCCACTGGCTTCTCAGAAGCCACAACTCCACCCACAAAGAGTTCTGCTTTTCCCTGTGCCCAAGTGTACTGGTTTATTTTGGTTCTAAGAAAGCCTGGCCATGGCTAGTTCAGCTGCCCACCCAGTGCTCCCTGTCAGGGAAATGGTGCAGACCTTCGGCCACTCTGGGGCTTATCAAAAGACAGAGTGGCAGATAAGTCCTAAATTGCAGAGGGGCCAGTCTCTCCAGAACATCAACTAGTTCCATCCCCCTATTCTATATTACTGACAGCTCCTTCTAACATGAAAAAGTTGTTCTTTCTCCCCTAAAGAGTGGGAAAAAGATCAAAGGTGATGAAACAGTTATAAAGAGAAGGTAGGGTTTAACAAACGAGTATGACTGCTCAATCATTTTACTAGTATTTTTTTTTAGTCTCTAGTATCTTAGAGCAGCTAGAAGTAAAAACCTAAAACTAGAATTGTAACCCATACCAAACTCTGTTCTACAACTGTGATGTGCTTTGAAATTTGTTTTGTATATGTTATTTTTCTCACAAAAAAAGAAAAAAAGCTGACTGTGATGATAAATGCACAGCTCTATTATATTGTGAACCACTGAATGCACATTTTGGATGATTACACTGAATGTGAATATAAAGGGGCAGGGTGGACTCCCGGGGATGTAAATCTCCCTGGCAACATGGGATAGAACTCCCTGGATTCACCAGACCAGGCATCATGGATTGAGAGAGACTTCTTGACAAAAGGGGGAAGAGAGAAATGAGACAAAGATATCCCTTTTTAATTTACGGTATATTGGAATGGCTGAAGGGAAGTACCTCAAACTGCTGAGCTGTGTTCCAGTAGCCTTGAGTCTTAAAGATGATGGTAAAATGATGTAACTTTTACAATGTGACTGTGAAAACCTTGTGTCTGGTGTTCCTTTTATCTGGGGTATAGACATGAGTAAAAAAAATATGGATAAAAAATAAATAATGGGGGGACGAGGGGTAAAATAAATTGGGTAGATTGCAATATTAGTGGTCAATGAGAGGGAAGAGTAAGGGGTATGGAACGTAAGGGTGTTTTCTTTTTCTGGAATGATACAAATGTTCTAGAAATGATAATGGTGATCAATGCACAGCTACCTGATGATACAGTGAGCCACTGATTGTATACCATGTATGGACTGTATCTGTGTGAAAATCTGTCAATTAAAAAAGGCAGAGTGGGCAGCCCCAGACCTTGGAGACAGTACTCCCTCCAGCTGGTGCTTCAGCCTTCTTTGTACGCTGCCCCTATCCCCTATCCCCTGGATTTTCCTTCTTTTCTCTTTCCCTGATTTCTTCACTAATGTTAAAATACTAAACTGAGAGCAGTTCCTAAGTTACTCCAGATCCTCTTCAGAACAAAGTCAGGAAGGAGGAAAACACTTGGGCAAGGGAAAGACTCCATATGTGAGCTCATTTCCAAAGCAAATGGCAGATGAAGGCTCTGTTCCTGTGCTGAGGCAGCCTCCTCTGGAAGCCAATTTTTTTTCCTTTTAGTTTAAGTGTAATTTACATGTAATAAGATGCAAGGATTTTAGGGGTAGAGCTTAGTGACTTATGACAAATATCTACAGACAAATTATCCCTTTCCCCCAAGTCATCACCTTCCCCCAAACAAGATGGAGGATGTTTCCATCAGTTCAGATAGTTCTTTCCTGCCCCTTCCCAGTCAACACCCCCCAGCCACCAACTTCCATCAAAAAAAAAAAAAAAGAAAAGAAAGGAGGGGAGGGGTGCCGCCATCCAGACCAGGACCAGCATTTTGGTATATTTTCTTCCACCTTTTCCTCTACATATGCAGAAATGTTAATTTTTTTCTATGCATATATACTTTTTACATACATGAAATCATATCACAATTCAGTATTTTAAAACTTATTGCAGTACAAGCATTTCCCCATGTTGCAAAACACTTTGTAAATATAATTTTTGGGAAGTCTTCAGTGTGTAAGTGTTGATACAAGAGTTAATGTTAGAGAGGATTATGCTTTTAAAATTAAAATTTAATTTATTTTTGGAATAAATATCATGTACATGGCTCAAAATTCAAAAAGCACAAAAAGGTGTACACTTCTGACTACCTCTATGACCAGCTTCTTGTGTAGAGAACTTGTTCTCTACACCCCCTGCCAATGAACTATGAAAATTTCAAACCTAGAGAACAGCTGGAGGACAATGAAACCCCTTCACCAGTTGCCTGTCTATTAATATGTCCACACAAGTCCTACCAAACCATAGCATCATACATCAACAAACCCAAGAATTCCCAGGAATTGTGATACTGATATGACAAAACTCAGTAATTCCTGCCAGGGTGGAGTCCTTCAACCATGGGTCCCAACAGCTGTGTGATTGCATCGGAAAACATCATCCCCCAAATGTCACTTTGTCGGTGTTTGACAAGTGTAGAAAAAAGGCAGTGCTGGATATGTGTGCAAATAAAGCTTTCCCCCCGAGGTGGGGGGTGGGGGGAAGAATGGAGAACCAGTTTCTAGGACTTTTGTGTTCTGCCATAGTAATTTGTTACTTTAAACATGATTCCACAACTACCAAGAGCTCTACTACAGGTATTCCACTCTAAATTTTCTTCATCAAAATTTTTAATCTTTGTTTGTAACTTAAAATCTTACCTTTCGTGCCTTCTTTTCACTCCGACTCTGTTTTGCTTTACTGACTGGTTCTTCATCAATTTCAGCTGCTGCTGCCAGCTAAAGAGATTAAACAGCTCTGAGTAAACTAGAACTTGGATACCACAATTTCCCTTTATCAAGGGTCACAGTTCCATAACACGTGCCAGCTTTTCTGAACAACCCTAGTTCTCCAATGCTTCTTTGACCCTAGTACTTTTACTAGTTAGTAAGAGAACACACCCACCTGAGCCTGTTGTGTGGTTGCTTGTGTAGAATCCTGTTCCTCCAGCTCTGGTACTGATTCATCACTGTCAGATTCTGTTCCAGACCCTAAGATGACAAACAACTTTTGCTATTTAAGAATAACTGAACAGTTTATGTACTCTGCTTCCTTTCCCTCAGGGTCTTCAATTCTTGGCCAGGCAAACACCAATAACTCATGTAACAATAATTTTACCCAACTGCCCAACCACCCCAGAAATGTTCTGGCAGACAAGGTTCTCCATATACATTTAAGTAACCCCCCCCCAAACAAAACAAGTCACACTGTGGAGACATGGCACTTTTTCTTTCTCTTTCAAAAAGGATTGGGAGAGGCCAGAAGTAGTTGTGCATATACATCTAGTCTTATTTTCAGCCATTCACCCTAGCAATTTGATCTAATCAATATAGCTTGAAGATTCTCAGTGATGTCAACCTATTACTCTAATAATCACCTTCTCCACTAGATACTGCCTTGTGTCTACCCTCAATTCTTCCAAACATAATTCAGATAGTTTAAGTTTACCTCAATTGAAAGGCCAAGCATCAGTAAAGAGTACTGAGGGAAAATAGCATACACCTGCACCATTCTCAGGCTAGGAAAAACAGGTCTCTACATTTTTAAGGGTGTCCCTGGGCAACTGGTCATTATTAAGTTTAAGAGAAATTAAAATTGTTCCAGATTACCCCATATTTTTAGCAAATCCCAGGCCCAGGGACAAGGTTAGTGATATGGAAGAGATTAAAGCAAATAAAGATCTGGTAGGTCTTGGTTTTCAATGTCAGATCAGCTAAGTAAAAAAGATGGCAAACCCAGGGTTTTGTCTGGGGATCACTTTATATAAGATGACACTCAATGGACAATCTGAGGTGATGAAAACCAAGATCTTATCTCACATTCCAAAAATTTTTGCATATAAAATTATCATTCTATGTTCTACATCCAAACACAAGCAGACACAATGGAGAAAGCGGCGCATCCTAGGGTTAGTATTGGTGGGTAGCCCCCAAGAGGGGTGTGGGCGACACACCATGCACACAGCAAACCAAGGCAAATACCCTTATCGTTCTTCAGAACAGGTTGCTTGGCAGAGGGGGTTGGGGCAGGGATTCCAGCAGGTTTTGGGACAGGCATGTTGACGAGGACGGACTGGAAAGGCACTCCCCCTGAGATTGGTTCCGGGGGAATCAGAGGCGGCAGCTCATCCTCATCAGCAGGGACTGGGGGCTTACAGGGAGATTCCAGCACCAGCCCAGGTGAGGACGGTGGAAGTTGCTGTTTAGGAAGCAGAGGGGGAACTGGGGAGGGAGCAAGAGGCAGAGAGACTGATGGTGTAGGTACTAGAGAGACAGATGCCAGTCCAGCTTTAGGAAGGACCTTCTCAGAGGCAGCCGTTGCTAGAGGGGTAGAGGTCTTAGACTCAGGAGCCTCCAAGGAACCCTTTGGGGAATGAACTGAATCTTTGTCCTTCACTGGAGAGATAGGGATGACAACTCTGGGAGACTTTGAAGGGGCTGGAGTCACTGTAGAAAGGGGTCCTTTGGTACCATTCCTAGCTGAGGAACCTGGGCACACAGGAGGTGAAGCAGAACCCTTCTTGGCCGGTGGACCTTTCTGAGTGGGAACTGTGATGACTGGTCCTGGGGCAACAAGTACTTCCTGCAAAGCCCCAGGGCTTTTCTTTGTTGGGAGCCCTTTAGACACCTGAGGGGCAATGGCTCCCAAGGGACAGGTTATTGAAACTGGGGAAATAGTGGCACCTTTGGGGGAGGAAGGAGTCACAGCTGGGATAGCTGGAGTGCCTCTGGCGGGGGATGGGGCAGCAGAGTCCTTTTGGGGGGATGGAAGAGTCTCAGCTAGAGGGATGGGGATCCCCTTAGAAGAAAGAGGAGTTATAGCTGGGGTAATGGGGACCCCCGTAGGCGATGGAATAGCTGGGACCCCTTTGGGAGATGGAGGAATAGCAGCTGGAGGATTGGAAGGAGTTATAGCTGGGGTAGCCGAGGTCCCCTTGGTGGGTAGGGCAGTGGGAGCCCCCTTAGTGGATGAGGGGGTCTCTAGTGGAGGATTGGGGTCTCCTTTAGAGGAGAGAGGAGTTACAAGTTGGGCAATGGGAACCCCCTTGGTGGGTGGGGTAGCAGGGTCTCCTTTGGTGGATTTGAGAGTCTCAGTTGGAGGGTTGGGCCCCCCTTTAGTAGCAGTTACAGATGGGGTAGCAGGGGCCCCTTTGGTGTGTGGTGTAGCAGAAGTTCCCCTGGTGGGTGGGGTAGCAGGGTCTCCTTTGGTGGATTTGAGAGTCTCAGTTGGAGGGTTGGGCCCCCCTTTAGTAGCAGTTACAGATGGGGTAGCAGGGGCCCCTTTGGTGTGTGGTGTAGCAGAAGTTCCCCTGGTGGGTGGGGTGGCAGAGGTCCTCTTAGGGGATGCAGTAGCTGGGGCATCTTTGGTGGATGGAGAAGAGTCAGGTGGAGAATTAGAATCCCCTTTAGAGGAGTGAGAATTTATAGGGGGAGTAGCAGCAGTGCCCTTGGTGAGTAAAGGAGTCTCAGCTGGAAGACTGGGGTCTCTTTTAGAGAAAGGGATTGCAGGTGGGGCCGCATGTGCCCCCTTGGTGAGTGGGGCAGTGGAGGCCCCCTTGGTGGGTGGAGGAGTTTCAACTGGAGGACTGGGGTCCCTTTTAGAGAGAGGTGTTAAAAGTAGGGTAGTGGGAGTCCCCTTGGTGGGTAGAGGAGTCTCTGCTGGAGGATTAGGATCCCCTTTAGAGGGAGGAGTTACAGTTGGGGCAGCAGTATCCCCCTTCGGGAATGAAGTAGCAGGGGTCCCCTTGGGGGATGGAAGAATCTCAGGTGGGGAACTGGGATTCCTTTTAAAGGAGGGAAGAGTTACAGCTGGGGGAGTAGGTGCCCTTTTGAGGGCTGGGAAAGCAGAGACCCCTTTAGAGGAGGGAGGAGTAGGAGAATGCTTTTTGGCTGGTGAGCCTTTGGGGCCTTGAAAAGAAAGATTTGCCTCTGGAAGAAAGGAAGCTTCAACTGGAGAAATGGGGCAAGGGAGATTTCCAATGGAAGAATCAGGGATAGCAGGTGCACTTTTATAAAGAGAAGGAGTAAGAGTCAAGGTAGTAGGGGAAGTAGCTGAACCCTTCTTGGTTGAAGGTCTTTTAGTCTGAGGAGCCACACTGGTCCCTAAAGGAGATGGTGAATCAGCTAGGTAAATTAGAGTTCCTTTGGAAGATGCAGTAAAAGAAGCACCAAAGTCCTTCTCAGGTGGGTGCCCATCAGCAGAGGAAGGAGCAGGTGCAGATGCCAATGCTGCGGTATGAGAAATATCATCAATTCCCTTTGCATTTGGAGGATTTCCATCTGGGGGAAGAGAGGGAAAGGGCACAGATTTGGGAATTTCAGGGGCCAGTGCCAAGGTAGCTAGAGAAGTAGAAACATTTTGGGGGGATGAAGTCAAAGTTGGAGCCAAAGGGCAAGTTACAGAGGCTGAAGAAAGCAAAGGTAAAGTAGCAAGAGTGGAAGCACCCTTCTTAGCTGGCTGGCTTTTAGGAACTAGAGAAGGGATGGCTGTAGTTGTAGGAGGACCGGTAGTTTTGGCAGTTGCAGAAGCAGCCACCCCAGTAGGGGAAGGAGGATCCTTCTTACTTAGGATATCTGTAGTAGCTGCAGAGGGAAAACTTTTGAGGGGCAGACTAGCAGCGCCTGCGCTGGTATAAGAATCTGTCTTAATTACGGAGGTTGGGGAGTTAAGAACACCCAGAGAAGAAGTAGTGCTGGCTGACTTAACTATAGGAAGAGGTTCTACAGGGCTCTTTTTTGCTAAGGTGGCTTTAGGAGACATCTCCAGAGAAGACATACTATGGGAAGAGGGGGAATCTTTAGGTGCTGTCAGAACCAATGGTAGTAGAGTAGGGTCTTTCTTGGTGGAGAGTCCTGCCTGGTCTGGAGAAATGGGGGCTCTTACAGGAGAGGGAGGCACAGTTTGGGCATCTTTTTGTGTTGGAAGTTTTACCAATACCGAAGTGGGGAGACTTCTGGAGTCTTCATGAACTGGCACAGGAGGAGAAACTGCTGTCCCCAGAATGGTTTTTACCTGAGGAGTAGGAAGCTGTTCTGCAATCACAGGTGCTATAACCAAGGTAGTCTGGGAAGCTGATGAAACTGGAGAAGAGAGACAATTAGCTACCTCATGGATGGTAGGTGTTGCAAAAATTGTAGAAGGGCTAGCCATCACAAGTGGTGTGGCTCCAACAGAAGAGACAGGAGTTTCTTTTAAGCCTGGACTTCCTGGAGAAGCAGGAACCTGGGACACCAAAGACTGATTATAAGTCGTATCAAGAGAGTCTTTGAGAATGAGAGAAGCTGTAGGAGATAATGGAGAAGAGGCAGCTACATTTGGGGAACCAGAAGGGCTGTCACTAGTGATGGCAGAGGGTCCTTTGTCAACAGTCAGAACCAAAGGGGAAGCCACTGGAAAAGCACTTGCAACAGCAGGAACTGCCTCATTTCTGGAAGGAAACGGAGGGATTACAGATCTCTGAGAAGGGTAAGAGGCTCCTCTGGAAGAATGACCTACAGGGATAGTAGCCACTGCAGGATTTGAGAGAACATAAGGGCCTGTTGGACCTGAAGGTTGGACAGGAGAACTACTCTGATGTAAAGGTACAAGATGAGAACTTAGAGAAGGCAGGAAAACTGGGGGCACATTGGGAACTGCAAGCTTTTGAGAAGAGGTGGCTGTAGGAACACACGGGGTTGAAAAAGATAAGGAAGCAGATGTACTAAGAGGCCCTTTAAGGGTGAAGCTTACTGGATTTTGTGGAGAACTCAGATCTGAGGGAATAGGGATGACTTTCTCCTGAGGGGAAGTGATGTCTAGGGGAGTAGTGGGTGGTGTCTGAGGACGGGAGGTTCCTTCAGATTGAATAGAGGCCAAAGGAGTTACAGAGTGGGATGCAACGCCACTCACTATACCTGGAGGGCTGGGTGTACCTTTTGGATTAGGAACTACCTGAAAGGGAACCTGAATAGGAGAAGTCTTTGGGTCTGAGGGAGCAATGGGAGTTAAAAGAGGTGTCACTAAGCCTGACTCAGCTGTGACAACTGGAGGAGGTGTGGTCAGAGGGTTAGGTGGAAAAGCAGAGCTCTTTTGAACTGAGGTGGGAGCCAAAGCTAGTAGAGCCAACGGAGCTGAAGAGGAATGGGTTCCTTTCAGAGCTGGAGCTATCATGGGAGAGGCTAGAGCTAAGGCAGCTGGGGAGATGGGAGGCCCTTTTAGGTCTGGTAGGAAAGTGGGAGTACCAGAAGGGGAAGAGGTACCTCCCAAAGCTAGAGCCGTTTCTGAGGATGGGTGGGGAAAAGGAGCTTCAAAAGGGATTGAGGGAGTAGGGAATGCGGAAGGCTGGTTAGCAGTAGCAAGAGGGAATTGCTGGGAGACCAGAGAGCAAGGAGGGGGAAGGGTAGGTCCAGGCTGCCCTAAGGCAGCAGTGACACTCAAGGCTGAAGACTTGGGAAGTGCAGCTGGAGTAAAGCAAAAGAAAAGGGAAGGAAAAAACAAAGGTGAGTTATGCAGCCCTAATTTGGTTCAACATGCCTCACAGGAAACACTGGGGTTTTTAATCTGAGAATGAAAGTCACCACACATGATCAGACAACGGTGACAGGCAACACCAACCCTTCCCCAAACATACTTCAGTGGTCAAGTGAGAATGCATCCTCTCTCTTCTCATCTCCCATACTCCCCAAAATAAGTAACTATTTTAGGGTGGGAGAACAGTCTAAGGGAAGCCTATTAGTCTGTAAATGGGAAAAGTCCAGGAATGGGGAGTGAAAAGCATATTTTCTACCCTTTTCCAGCTATGCCTTCCCCTTTCCTTTTCCAATGAATCCCATTCATAAGTCTTTCTTATGGGCAATGGAATTATCACTAGAACAGCTGTGCTACCCTGTCCACCTAAGGATCATGAACTAACTGAAACAGATATTGAATACTGGAACAAGGAAAGTAGTGAATGGTGCTAATGATGGGGGACAAGAGCTAAATGAGAAAAAAGCAGGCCTTTATACCCTCAGACTATCATGAGGTCAGGAAAAATCTGACTTTGCTAAAAGTTTTTGGAAGGGGGTGGTGCCTGGCACAATTTCTTAAGCTGAAACTCTTCCAAATTAAATACTAAGTACTGAGCTTCCTTATGCCTCAGTTCACTCACCAAAAAATGGGCTGGATTCCATAATTTCTAGATTGCCCTAGAGATGAGCTCTTCAGACATTCATCTAAAATGAACTATATTATCTGGGTAGAGAGCTTAGTCACAAGGGCAGGGACTGTATTATAAGACTAACCCAACTTGTCAAACTAGACTAAATTTCTATTGCAGAAGTAGAGAACTGGAGTGGAGAGAAAACACTGGATCCCCTTAATGTGGTTAAGTAATTCATTCTGCCAAAATAAACCAATATTTGGCACAAGAATAAAGCTAATAGGTTTTCTGGATGATGGAAAAAAAATATGCCGGTCATTCAGGAGACAACAGGGATGGAGCAACAAATGCTCAACCCACAGAAAGGAGCATCAGATCAAGGGGACAAAACAAACTCACTGTATCCAAATTCACAATTTAAATACAGAACCAGTATTTCTGAAGTTCTTATAATATCCTACTATAGACAAAATAGGTGACTCAACCTCTTCTCCTGGAGAGTTTGTAGGTCAAACTGTGTTTTCCTTTGATTGGACCTCAAGATAGGATAAGATCTATATTGCTTGCTTTGAAATCATAACCAATTCCTTGACCTAGTTTTCTCATTCATTCTGGTATTACTTGATTATAATTATAGACAAACTCCTGAATGTTTACCGCTGGTATTCCTTTAATATTATAAATCCACTGTTCAAATTCAAACTATTCAAGGTTCAAATGGCTCATTCCCTAGCACAGGGGGCCCCTCATATCTCCTTCCTAGCAGCTGCATTAATCCCTTTTGCTGCTAAAAATCAGACAGGTGGAGAGGGTGGACCGCAATGCTTTAAACTATAAACCATTCTATTTTAACTCCAAAAGGGGGTAGAAATTCCCTCAAGTGACAGCGGGAATTAAAAAAATAAATAAAGAGAACGGAGGTTACAGTTTGAACATTTCCTTCACTTAGTTCTGCAGAACTGACTCCGTGATGTTAATTTTTTTCACTACCTTCTCTCCAAGTTTTCTAGAGAGATGTTTTAACCAGAATTAAACTTGCCCTCACACTGTAATGTACACCCATTAGTTTCAAAGCTGAAGAGTAGCTGAAGAGTAGCCGAAGGAAGGCTTTATTTCAATCCTGGGGCTCCAGACAACCTGGAGGTGCAGGCACTATTTCAGTACAGTAGAAACATCTCAAAACCACAGAACAAATTTACTGACCTCGGAGGACCCTGGGGCCCAGTAAGATAACCACTAGTGTGCATCTCATTCAGACATGTGATGAAGGCACAATGCCAAGTGCTGCTATCTAAAACCTTGATGCAACTTGCTGGCTGAACTTCATAAAAGCTCAGGTCTCCCTGGCCTGTGTGTTATCCAGTTCCAATGGGTAAGAATCACTGAGCAATTCTTCTCAGTTTTCTTCTGTGAGGTGGGGGTTCTATAGCAGAGATCCTTCGGAGGCAATTGCCATAAACCACAAATTTGGCTAGGGCACTTTTAATGTCCCCAAATCTTAAAGATACTAAGAGATACTATTTTTTACTCCATTCCCCTAATGAAGCTCCTCTAGGATAGCAGTTACTTTTACGTGCTTCCCTTCCCAGTAAAGCTACAGCCCTATCTTCTCTAATGAATCGAATTCTCTGAAATGCAAACGTGTATTCCCTTGGTCACTTTACCCATCAAATACCTTAAGGTCGATCTTAAAACCCTAATAACGGGAAAGGGGCTAAGGGAACCTACCTGTCTCAGCCTGGGGCTGTGGCAGTTCCTGCTCTGTAGCAGGGACGGTTTCTGTGGCTTCACCGGGCATTTCTGAAGGAAGGGAATAAAAAGGTCTGAATTGACTAGGATCCATTCTCTTGCCTAACCCAGAGTCAGGTATTCTTAAAAACTCTGCGGAAGGCCGCTAAGAAAAACACCAGGGTGTTTGGGGACAAGCTTCTCCAAAATACCTGGGAGCGGGTGAGAAATATGACGTGACCCTCAGATCTCTGATGAAACGAAATCACCACCTCTCACTGCGCTT
Organism: Tamandua tetradactyla; assembly: GCF_023851605.1. Taxonomy (NCBI): domain Eukaryota; kingdom Metazoa; phylum Chordata; class Mammalia; order Pilosa; family Myrmecophagidae; genus Tamandua; species Tamandua tetradactyla. The sequence goes on from NC_135333.1 coordinate 123,814,446, forward strand.
CGCTCCGCAAATTGCGGACTTCCTAGAGCCTAGGGCTCGTTGTATTCCATACTCCAAAATCCCATAAGGCCAGCAATCACCACCGCGTTCTCAACCCAAGGGCGAGGATCACTGTCTGGGCTCTCGACCAGGGGAGACTTCAGACACTACCTCAAACCCACCTCTCCTCCCCTTCTTTCATCCACAGTGCCAGGGCTGGGGCCCCCAGGTCTCCCGTTTGCCGGCTTTCGGGAGCCAGGAGAGGAGGGGAAAGAGGGTGCCTAAGTCCCCCAAACTGGCTTGTCACAATAAGAACGGTGTGTGTGTGTGTGGAGGTGCGGGGGGAGGGGGGTTTCAAGGCTGTGACCCCTTAACCTCCTCCGAATTCTCGTGAAGCGGTTCTCAACATCAAACGCGCTCCGCTTCCGCCCCCAACAGAGCAACTACTCCCACCCCCTCAGTCCTGGACTCTTCGCCCGGCAAAGGCCCTTCTGCCCCTCCTTATGCCAGGACACCAACCTCAGACCCCATTTTGAACAGAGGCCCCAAGGAAACACTTCCCAGGGCCAAGTAGGGACCCTGTGGTCCTATGGAGTCTCCGGCTCTCCTTAACTGAGCCCCTGGGGCGTTTCAGCCCCCAAGAAAGGCGGATGGTTGCGGATAGATAGTATCGGCGCAGACGGCACTTACTGTGCGATGAACGCGGAACCAAGATGGCGGCAGAAAGAGAGGGAGCGAGAGCGTGACCCACGCCTGTTGCAGAAGGAAGCCTGGCCCGGAGGGGGCGGGATTAACATCCGATTCCGGGTTAGGAGCTGCCGGCAGCCACTTCCTTTAACGAGTGACTCGTCCGGCTGTTCCCAGGGCGGGGTTGGTGACGAGTTCTAAATAAGGTAAACACAGTATAGGACGCACTGACCGCGGAGTTCCTTTGATGGCCGACTTCCTCCCGCTTTCCCGAGTCGGGACATTTTTTTGATATCTGCAGACAAACCGTGAAGAGAGACGCAGTCTTGTACCCCGGTTGCTAAAGTGGCCGCAGCGATATTAGGGCGACCCACCGATGTCCCTTTCTCAACGCAGGAAAATATGAGACGTTAATATCGAATGTCACAGATTGCATTCACACTAACGGAAGGTGGCAAAGGTTGAGGTTAACCCCCAATTATTTTATTTTTGAAATACGATTTAGGCTTATGTTGAAATTATGCAGTCTCTGGGTGGACTTCACTTGACGGTGGAAGAGACCTAAAGCAACATATTCATAATTTGTCACCTTCTAGTTTGGTACTTTTTTTGTAGAGGCATCTCCTTTTACTAGTAATATCTTCAACTGTAATTTCTCCAACTTTGTAGAACTATAGATTCTCCTTTCTAGTAAAAAGAACAATAAGCATATATACCATTCGTTTTGCCCGCTATGTTGGTGACTACTTAAATCTGAAAGTCTAGTCCGTGACCCCACATTAAGAACTCATGCTTTGTACGGTAAAGCACAATGTAAAATCAGCGCTTTATTAATGAAAAGGCTGTGGGCCCTGATTCCCATACCCTTTCAGCCCCACGAGAAGACAAAACAAGTATGTACCTGGATTACCTAAACCACCTTTCGCTATTTGATCTAACAGCTTTAAGATGATTGTGGCTGCGTTTTAAGGGAAGCAGCGAAATGATGAAATTTTCTGAAAGCTACTTTAAAATTTCTGAGCTCTTAGGTAATTTAATTAAACCATCTGTGCCTCAGTTCCTCGTCTGTAAAATGGGGATAACGGCGACTTCATAGGATTAAGAATATTAAATAGGTAATAATACATGTGCAGCCCTTAGAAAGTGTTGTTACTCTTAAAATTGTAGATAGAATTTCCTAAGCAAGTAAGTGGTCTGGAAGATTTTCAATGCAATCCATTAACTTCAGAAAAGAGGGCCAGAAATACCTCATCTTTTTAGACAAAACTACATTTGACTATTCTTTCTTCCCCTAGCAACCCATTGATTTTTTTCTCTCCCCGTTGCAATAACTAGCCAAGGATTTTTTTTCCTTTGGGTTTCTTTATAAATTGGGCAAGTTTGGAGATGGAAGCCGTTTCTCATGCACGCTTTGTTTCCACCATTAATATATTGATGAATTGGCAAATGAGGGAAAAGGGAAGTCAATGGTGTTTGCATATGTTCTGCTGTCTTCAAGAACCAAACATTCTTTTTCATGAGCACATGTTCTGTAATTAATAACTTTATGGGCTAGCATACCAGCTTTTATTTAAGATATTTAATACTAAAACTTTAACATACTTTAATGCTAGACATTTTTACAGAACCATAATGGAAGTTTAAAGTATTCCTTGTTGAAAGCATAAGACCAGTCTTTCCACTCCAATTCTGAGTTCTTATGAGCTAAGAACTGATGAGTCATTCTGTATTCAGGAATTTTAATTGACCCACTAGAACCTGAAGACTGAAAAATATTTAGTAAACAGAAGCTCAAATAGTGAGGCATTTTGCACAAAAGCCTTTAATATTTTTTTCTTAAAAACTTAAAAAAGAGAAAGGAATGCAAAGTTTTTCAACATATTGACTTCATTAAAGAGGATTTTATATAAACCGTAAGATAAAATTAAAAAAGATTATAGAGGAAATAAGTGTTAAAGGAAATGTAAGGGAAGGAAAATTTTAAGTCACAGAAAAGCACTGGCCTAATAGCTTGTTTCTTACTGCTTCTCAAAAGATAGAATGTAAATTGGAACAACTGTTATGTTTAGAGTGGTTGTAAAACCAGGCAAGTGAAATCTGACACTTTAGATTCTATCACACAAAACCAAACATGGAAGAAATGAAACTTTTAAGTATTCTATCTAAATATATAAAAAGCTTTTTTGACAATTAGAGTAGGTTTTCTGTTGGTGAAGATGTTATTTTTCTAAGTTGCTTCTTTCTGATTAATCCAATTGCTCTCTGAGGGAAAAAGTTAGGAGCTACAATTGCAACAGTTGTAAAAAACTATTATTAAGTTTCAGTATTGTTAGTCTAGTAATTGATATTTTTTGAATTGAAGTTTTGATCAGTTTAGATGCCTTGTTTAAAATGGGCAGTGGAGTGTGGTCTAACTAATAAGAACATTAATAAGCAAAATAGGAAGAGATGAGATATATACGTCAGGTATAATTAAGAGAATAAGAAGGGGGCGGGTCATGGTGGCTCAGCAGGCAGAGTTCTGGTCCCATGCCAGAGACCCGGGTTTGATTCCTAGTGCCTGACCATGCAAAGAAAAAAAAAAGAGACTCAGAAGGACAAAATTCTGACTTATCCAGAAATTGGAGGTTACAGTGAGGTGAGAGGAAAGTCTTGGATATATTACTACTTACTATTTATAGCACCTGTTTGAAGGGAGTGTTTATATCAGAAATCATAGAATTCTCTGTCTATTATTTTATAAATCTTATCTGAAATCCACCCATCAGTTAGTCTTCTCTTTAGTCTCTTTCCAGAAACCCTGACACTCTCCCATCAGTGGTCTCAAGGAATCTTTTCAGCATAATTATTTCTCAAGAAAAGGAAATTTTACTTTGAGCATTAAGACACATACATGGTTCTGCCACATTTATTAAATGGCCCTTGAAGTACATGATCTTTGGTTGAAGGTAGAAAGTAACCATATTGGTTTGCAGGGAGGTGTTATCTTCAGAAATCTTTCTGTAAATCTAAAATAAAATAGATTTTGTCAAAGGATAGTAAAGAAAACAAAATAAAACATTTATTTTCACATTTTGATTTGATGCTTCCATTAAATTCACATAATAAATAAAGATTTGCTTTCACATTTGCTGAAGCCCACATTATAGGCTGAACTACTACAGAACAATAATACAAAGGAGAGTGTGCTGGTTTGAAATGATGTATGTACCCTAGAAAAGCCATGTTTTAATCCTAATCCCATTTTGTAAAGGCAGCTGCTGCTTCTAACCCCTATTCAGTACTGTGTGTTTGAAACTGTAATTAGATCATCTCCCTGGAGATGTGATTTGATCAAGAGTGGTTGTTAAGGTGCATTAGGTAGAGGTGTGTCTCTACCCATTTGGGTGGGTCTTGATTAGTTTCTGAAGGCCAATAAGAGGAAACATTTTGGAGAATGAGATTCAGAGAGAGCAGAGCAGAACGACAGAGTCACGAGAAGCAGAGTCCACCAGCCAGTGACCTTTGGAGATGAAGAAGGAAAATGCTAGCAGATAACGCTGTGTTCACCATGTACCCTTCCAGATGAGAGAGGAACCCTGACCGTGTTCACCATGTGACTTTCCAAATGAGAGAGAAACTCTGACTGTGTTCGCCATGTGCCTTCTCACTTGAGAGAGAAACCTTGAACTTTCATCAGCCTTCTTGAACCAAGGTATCTTTCCCTGGATGCCTTAGATTGGACAATTCTATAGACTTGTTTTAATTAGGACATTTTCTTGGCCTTGGAACTGTAAATGAGCATCTGATTAAATTCCCCCTTTTAAAAGCCATTCTATTTCTGGTATATTGCATTCTGGCAGCAAGCAAACTAGAACAGATGGTAAGGTGAGTTGGAATGGCAGCTTAACAAGGCTTTCCAAGTTCACAGTCATCATTGTTCATTCAATAAACACGTTTGCATGTCTACTAAGGTACTACTCCTTAAGTCACTACATTTAATTTTTTAATAATGTAGTGGAGAGGAAATTTGTATTTCCATAACACTGTCACAGTTTTTAGGGTATCTATTGATCTCCTGAATAATATTCACTCTGCTGATTTTTTTTTCTTTTGGCTGAAACATATGCTCATGTCTCTCCTATTCCAAGAACTCTGCTTTTGGCTCTGCTGTCTTTGTAGTTCCTTCTTCTAATTGCCATATCCAACAGGATTTTTTCTGTTCCCTACTGCATTTGATACTTGACAGTCTCCTTGAAAGTCTTCCTTCTTGCTTCTATGGAACTTTCCATTCCATTGTTCATTTTCTACTTCCAAATCATTACCAGGTCCCAAGGATGGCTCCAGTATTTGTACCTTTTGGAGATCTCTAATACCACTGTCCTAATGGCAGTAGCCCAAATGACCTCTTGAGTTCTTATCCTATCTTCTCCCTCTTCCCACTGTTGCCAGATTTCATATACCATCACTTCCTGACCCTTTTTTTTTTCAGACTAGCTGTACTGCTTGTTGGACCCAATGCCTACCTCTCTTTTACTATCTGTGCTCCTGCTGTTCCTCCTAGAATGAATGACCCTTCTTTTTCTACTCCTATATCTTTATCCCATGAAATCTTCTTGTGGAAATTTTACTCATGCCTCAAGGCATGGAATCTGGCAATGGGAATTAGAATTCTTATAGTAGTTCACTGGGAGGACTTCAAATACCACCTTTTTGATGAAGTCATTTCTGAATTCTTTCAATCATATGTGATCTCTCTTTTTTTCAGTGTGTATAGCCAAATAGCTTAATAAGCACAATGCATAGATGTGATCTCTTTATTAGCATTTTGTACTTCTTCATTTTGTATCAAATTAGTAAGACTTATAATTTCTTATGGGCAGGGAGGTATGGTGTGGAATTTATCTTCATTTAATTCATCTTTGTTTCCCTCATAGGACCTGATAAATAGAATGTACTGAATGGAATTAAGGGACCTCAATTTTCAAAAACACTAAGAATAATAAGACAACTCAATGAATTTTGTAGAAAAAGGGCAAACACCAGACTCCAAAATTGATCGTGTGCTGGATGCTTTAAATTACCCAGACTAAGATCCAAATAAATAAAAGGGAAAGGTCATGAAGTCTTACCACTCTTCTTGAGAAGCTCTCCTTTTCGGTATTTATCCAGATTTTCAAGAAATTGTTCAAAAATTTTCACATAAGGAGCTAGACCAGTCTTCTTATAATCTAATTTATGAAGTATATATATTATAGTTAGTATTTTGACAGCAAGAATAATATGAAAATATAACTTTAAAGTTTCCATTAAGAATTCTCTAGAGCAGTACTGCTCAATAGAAATCTACTGCAAGAAACTTAATGTTCTCTAGTAGTCACATTCAAAAAAGTAAACATAAAAAGGTAAAATCAGTTTTACTAAATATTACTTAACCTGTTATATCTAAAATATTGTCATGTCAACATGTAATAAAAACCGAGATATTTTATATTCTTTTTTCATACTAAGTCTTCAAAATCGAGTGTATACTTAACATCTCAATTCTGATGCTAAATTATCACCAGAAATACTGAATCTATATTTAGATTTAAATTATAAAATTTGCAGTTAAAAAGGTAGGTTTACACCTCCGGATGGGTCCCTGGACCAGACAAGTCCTGAAACCTAGAGGCCCAGCCTCTCCAGAACATCAGATAATTCCATCTCCCTGCCCCACCTTAGTGAGAGATCCTTTCAACATGAAAAAGTTAGAATGGCCATAGACCAAATTCTCCTAAAGAGAGGACTAGAAAGACCAAAGTAATGGTGGAGTTATACAGAGAAGAAAGGATTTAATAAATGTATATGATTGCTGAATCATTAAATTGATATCTCTTTTAGTCTCCATATATTAGAGCAGCTAGAAGTAAAAACCTAAAATTGTGGAACTGTAACCCATGTCAAACTCTGAAATATGTTCTACAATTAATTGTGGTGTTGTGCTTTGAATTTATTACTTTTTTGTACATATGTTATTTTCACAAAAAAGAAAGAAAAAAAGTTGATTGTGGTGATATTTAAGCCTTCTAGCCTCCTGTATTCTGGAGCAGCTAGAAGGAAAAATCTGAGAGGATCATATGGGTAGCCCATGATAAACTCTAGGATCTGTCCTGTAACTACTTGTTGAAGAGTGCTTTGAAAACTACTGATTTTTAATTTCATTGCTTTGTATCTGGTATACTACACAATAAAAAAGTTAAAAAAAAAAAAAGGTAGGTATATAAACTACTCAAACCTACTCAAGTTGTTCCAAACATACTTAAAAAGTTTTCCAATAACTAAATTGAATTCAGGTTTTAAATTATAGTTTAATACAATACATTAGTTTATGGCCATATTTCAAATGCTTAGTGATCACATATGGCTACAGTATTGGACAGTGTAGCTTGAAAACATCTAAACCACATGTACATATCTACTAGTCAGGTTTTCTAGAATTAGATCAAAATAATTGATTCCTATGTAAGTCCCACTCAGTATTCCTTTCTTTAAAAATTCTGGTTTCAGAAGTAAATAATTTGACTAATAGAACAAAATTTTCAAAATGTAAAGTCAAGGCCATGCCTTTTGGAGACAATCATAAATTCATATCTTCACATAGTACTAAGTACAGGCTGATAAAACCTTTGATTTATAAAACAGCAAAATGTACATGACAAATTTTTGAATATATAATCTTATTTATTCATTTAGTTATGTAATCTGTAATTAATACCCACTAGGGGAAAAATATGACTGAGAACAAGAAAGGTTACTTGAGATCTGGATTTTAGTAGTATGTTATATCTGCATGGAATTAAGAGTCCTCCTAATAGTTCCTTGAAGGGTTAAAAAAATAAACTAATTCTTAAAAAATTTTAGGAACTATTTATCTACCTATTCCATAATGTTGACACCACTTTTCAACATGAAGAAATTAAGTAGTCATTGTTCAAATTTCCCTGAAAATTGGATGAAAGATCAAATAAGAGGGAGGAGTTGTAACAGAGAAGATAGGATTTAACAAATGATTGTGACTACTGATATTTCTTGTTAGCTTCTAGTATATTAGAACTAGAAGGAAATACCTGAAATCGTGAAACTGTAACCCATACCATACTTTGAGATCTGTGCTATAACTACTTGTTAAACAGTACTTTGAAATTTTTCACTTTTCTGCATATCTGTTATATTTCACAATAAAAAATGCTAAAAATTTTTTAGTAACTATTATCTCACTTGGCACCGAAGGAATCTTGATGAGGGTATTGAGGATGAATATCTGAATAGTGACAATTCCAATACGACATTTTAATTTTGATCTAAATTTTTATGAATTTTCATATCATGAATAAACTTATCCAAAGAAATAATTTAGTTTTGGCTCATTCACAGAGTGCTTTGAACCTTTAATTCAATATTTAAGTTCCTTGGATATAAGTCTATAGGTTTGTTTCATGGTTGTCGATAGAATATGTAAGAATATAGAGTAGATTTAAATTATAAAATGTGCAGTTTATTATGTAATTTAAATAAATATTTACTGGCTATTATATATAAAGTACTATGCTAATTTTTTTGATGGATTAACAATTTTTTTTTTAAAGGAAGGATAAAATTCATTTTCACAAATTTATAAGTGTTGCTAGTGCAGGATTTATCCTACTAAGCAATGAGACTGGGACTCAAATACGAATTCCCCTTTCTTATCTTAGAAATTGGCACTATTTCAGAAACATGGGTTTTTGTGTATTTCCTTAAATAAAGCTACAGTTTGTTTCAACCAAACAATTCTGATTTGGATGTTAAAAGTCATCATAAACTACGTTGCACACAAAACTCAAGGAGCCACTTTTCCAATCTAGCCCACGTTTGCGAAAGGGAGAAAAAGATTCTCTCTAAAGAGCGACTAAGGAGAGGAAGAAAGTTAGTGTTGCATAAGCAGGTGTCTGTCACACAAACCTAGGGTGGGCTACAGGAGGTCCATGCAGTGGTACTATGAACCTTTGGTGGCTGGCTTCACTACCTGGTAATGGCTGATCTCCTTGACGGTTTGGTCCTCAATGCGCAGCCACCTGTTCAGGCTGATCTGGAAGATGTCTGTGGTATAATAACCACCCACTGCACTGTTGCCATGGTGACAGACCACTGCAAAGAGCCTGTGGTTCTGTGGCAATTAAAATTCCTATTGTTAACCCCTGGAGAAGGAGTTCTTTTTTTTTTTTTTTTACATGGGCAGGCACCAGGAATCGAACCCGGGTCCTCTGGCATGGCAGGCGAGCCATTCTTGCCTGCTGAGCCACCGTGGCCCGCCCGAGAAGGAGTTCTTTACTAATTTCCAAGGCCACAGGATATTCAGTATTTTTGATAAGCTTCTGACATCTACCAGTCTTATCATAAATGAATCATTTAAGGTGTAGCACAACACAAGAACAGGAGGGAATTTTTCCAGAGTCACTCTTTGTCTTAACGTCTCACTTGTTTTTTTGTGGTATAACCTTGGACATAGTCTCTTGCCACTAAGCTTTCTAATGCATCCTGGACCATTCGTATCTTATCAGGCTGGATATCCAACTGCAGCATAAAAAGTGGCTGAACTCCACTCGTAAACCACAGATCTGATGTGTCCACCAAAAATGCCAGTGATTGGGGTCTGCATAAAATCTACCTGGTGAGTGACTAAGGTTTTGTTCCTGGGGCTCACTTGCTCCCATTCGTCCTTGCTTCCTGCTGTTGTTTGTTTACCAGATGGCTTTTGTGTCTGTTAGAAACAGTAAGCTTTTCATTATTTGGTGAGTGAAGTTTCTTCAGGTTTAACATTCCTCATGAAATCCATTTAGAATAATGCCTAAGTATCCCTCAGCATCTTTTTGTTGGCCCTTTTCAGACAAGCTCAACTTGATTACTATAAAGAGTCTATAAATACATGTGGGTTCCAAGGCAGTTCCAAGGCAGATGTTTCTCACAAAGTAATCCCCAAGGACTTGTCTGGGTTTTGGAGGTACTGGCATATTAGTAAACTCATTCATTAGCCGAACAAAACTATCTATCATGGCGGTTGATATACAAGGCCATTGTACTTCTGAACACAGAGGAATGAACTTCATCAGGTGATATATTAGAGAGCAAGCAACCAATGCCTGTAGCATCTGATTCTGTCATTCATAGGTCAACAATTTTTTCTTTTTGGTCAGGATCATTTATAAGCAAAGTAGGCAGACCAGATAGTAAACCAAGTTTCTGGACTCAACATTAAGGTTTGATGCCCCATGGAAGCTGAACTGAGTCAAATATCCTGAGGAAGAGAAGATGGCAGCAAGCTGGCCGGGGTGCATCCAAGAAGGATATGGCATTGATGTAGCACCAGATGCCTTTACTGATCAGCCCACAGGGTTGCAATGACACTGGTTTATGTATTAGGGTCACATTTTCCAGTAATTCTGCAATCTTTATGGCTACAGGATCCTCTGAAACTGGAGCAAGTCCTTCTTTGACTTTGACCAGCTTTTCAGAGACCAGGGAAGATGTGGCAGGAGGGGAATACTTAGCTTCCACGTAAGCCACAGGTGAGGAAGAAGAGGGCTTAGAATCATGAAAGAGACTAGCCCATGATTTGGCAGGCTAGCTGAGAGGAAGGGAGCTTGCTACTGAGGCCATGGGGTCAGCAGGCAGTGAAGCACTCTTGGATTTAGCTGGGTCTAAATCCATGTTCTCCAGCAGGTGTAACCCTACCCTGTTGGCACTTGAGCCCTCACCCAAGGATTCAAGTATTTGTCCATTAGCAATGCCAAGTGTTTCAGTAGTATCAGTACCAACAACAAGGCTGAGCCACAGCTGTCCTTACCAGTCTGTCTCTGCCAACTTCTGCAGGAAGGTATGACTGCTCAAAATTGGTCAGGTGGCAAGCCTCGGGCTGCCCCACAGTTCTGGCATCGCTGCTGAGTGCTTTGAGGATAGAACCATCAAGCAAAGAGTCACTGATGAAGTCCATGGAGCTCTAGGGCTGTTATAAGTCCTGGGTGTGGCCAGTGGTGGTATATCCCCCATAAATTTGGCATCCTCTGGACTTGCACTGATTGGTACTGCAGACCCAGCATGCCCACTGACCAGGCCTTCTGTGGGGATAACCCCATCACTGCCATCCTTCAAGTAAATGTAACAGCCTGGTGGCCATTCTTCCTTCTTTGTCCAAGACCACCTGAGATGCTATCATTTTCCAAAACTTTAGCATCCATGTGAGAACTGCTATCCAAGGCAAGGATAGATATAGTCTGGGTACTAGCATTTGATGGAGCTGTAGTTTGCTTCTTTATGTCATCAAGGGTCTTCCTGGAAGGTCTGCAGCCAAGAATACATTCAGGGACCTGAGAATTCAGTGTACTTGAAATACTGTAGTTGGGGGTTCTCAACAAAGTGTCATCGGGTTCTGTTTTTCATTAACAGCAAATTCTCTGATATTCTTGTCCATCAGGTAGTTCATCTGTAGCCTGTGTACCACACCACAGTGTTCCATTGTATGGAGGAAGCTCAACTGAAGACTGAGGAGTCATAGAGAACTGATGGGACTCATCAGGGTTAAAATCTAAAAAAATATACATGTATACATGCTGTGATAGGCTCTGGGCTGATGTTCCACATGTATAGTATCATCCAATGATGCTCATGTTGCACGAGTTTTTTAATATAATGATTATGTTTTTGATTTCTAAGAGCTCTTTCTTTTTCTCTTTTTTCATAGCATTCTGATCTTGTTTCATAAATGGAATATCATCTCTTTTTGCTCTCTGAGGATATTATGGTTTTTAAAAAAGAGGTTTCTTTTGTCCTTGCATTGTCTGCAGGTTGTGGAGGGCCATGGTGGCCTGTTTCAGTGGGGCTCAGTGCTCCTCTGGATCCCTCACACTGCTTCCCCCACTGCCGCCATTTTAAACATTAAAATAAATATATCTAAGCCATAGTACTTGGTTTCAAGAAGTTTATAAGTTAATTGGAAAAACAAGACCAATATATTATAATAGAAAATAATATATAATTATATAACACATAGGCATATGAATAATTATTATAGGAGTCCAAAGAATTGACCATTCAGTGTTGACTGAGGTGGATATAAGCTAGGTCTTAGAAAAAGATACAATTAGAATACTCAGAGAGGAAGGTAGAGAACATTCCAGGATTTGAGGAGTAGAAGAGAAGGAACACAAACTGGCAGTAGTTGAAAAAGGTCAAAGGCTTAAAATCACAGAAACTTAAGAGATAATAAGGAACTTACACATCACCTAGTCCAACCTCCCGTCACCTCTAGAGCATTTCTGAATGATGGCTATTAGCCTATTTATGAATACTTAAACAACAGGCTGTTTTTAGATAGTCATATTTATTAGGAAGTTTCTCCTTATAAGGAGCCAAAACTTGCCTCCCCCAAATCTCAGAACAAAGGATACATATATCCACAAAGAGACAACATTAAAAATTAAACATTGTTTTAAAGTAAAATATGCACATTGTTATAAGTAAAATGGTACTAACAGATTTATAATGAAAAAAACAACAACAACAAAAAACCAGTAGTCCTTTGCCCTAATTCTGACCTCCTCCTCCTCTGGAATAGCAAAGACTTTTAACAAATGACACTCACTGTTTAGAAGTCTGAGGTCATTCTGATTACCTTTCTTAGGTCTGCAGCTTTTTTGGGGGTTGTGGGGTAGAGTGGTGTGAGAGTTAGGGAGGACTCTGCAAGTTCTTAGGATCTTTTCATAATCCTCTGTGTTCTAAAATTTCAAAATGAAGTGCCTTGGTGTAGGTCTGTTTTCTTTTTTTTCCGAGCCCCTTCAATAAAGGCTTATTTCTGGGACGTTTTCCTGTATAACTTTGACAATTACTTTTCCCCTGTTTTATTTCTTTCTGAAACTCCCATAGTCAGATGTTAGAAATTTTGAACCAGCCCTATAATTAAACAAAAAATCTTTGTTCTCCTTTAAAACAAAAACAAACTTGTCTTTTTAATACTACTTTTCTCTTCTGTCAACTTTCTCTTCTAACCCTTCCGTTGAGTTTCTTATTCTAATGATTATGTTTTTGATTTCTAAGAGCTCTTTCTTTTTCTTTTTTTTCATAACATTCTGATCTTGTTTCATAAATGAAGTATCATCTTTTTTTGTTCTCTGAGGATATTATAGTTTTTAAAAAAAGAGGTTTCTTTTGTTCCTTGCCTTGTCTCTTTTCTCTGAGTTCCCTATTTTAGTCTATTCTGATCTGTTTTTCCTGTTGGAGACTTTTTTCAAATATTTAAAACAGAATACTTATACTCACTCCACAAAATTAACAGTGGAATATACTATGCTTAGGTATTACGTTAGAGGTGGTAAAGATGAAGTGCTTTGAGACTGGATTTTGAAAGAAGGGTAGCAACACTTGAATAAAAAAGGTCAGAGACCACAGATCTGCCGTGTCCAATTCAGTAGGCGGGGCTACCAAATTCATTTCTCCAAAGATGATATACAAATGGTCAATAATCACATGAAAAGATGTTCAACATTATTAGCTATTAAGGAAATGTAAATCAAAACCACAATGAGATACTGCTTCATACCCATTAAGACTGCTATTATTTAAAAAAAAAAACACCAAAAACAGCGAGAAAGTAACTGTTGGTGAGGATGTGGAAAATTAGAACTCTAGTGCATTGTTGGAGGGAATAGAAAATGGTATAGCCACTGTGGTAAACAGTTTGACAGTTCTTTAAAAGTTAAAAGTAGAATTACCATGCCTGGCAATTTCCCTCCTAGCTATATACCTGAAAGAATTGAAAGCAGGCTTCTGGGAAGATGGTGGCATACGAGAGGCAGAGCTAACTTCTCCACTGTGGGATAACTAGAGAAAGGGCAGAAAACTAGGGATAGCGGTTCCAGGGAACAAGCAGCCAGAGAGGGGCTTCTACATTAAATAGGGAGGACCTGGATGAAAAAGCAGAGACATTATGACTGAAAGGACCGGATGGGTTTATTTAATTGTGACTGCCTCTGGGGCTGGAGTGGTTGAGGGAGGAGCTCTGTACTCCCACATTCCCATCTCCTTAACCAACTGAGGAGTCATCTTTCAGTCCTATAGCCAGGAGCTCCCATGTGGGAACGCAGGAACCGAAAAGGCTTGTTTTAGCCACACAGAGACCTAGCTGCATGCATCCTGCCTACCCCCAACCCTAAGGCTGGCCGCTTCAGATGCATGGTTTTGGGAAAGACTGGGGGACCGTCCCCTTGGGAGGAGAGGGGACGCAGGGCAGAGCTGAACCGACAATAAGCAGGCAAGAGAGACACTCTATTTCCACGCCTGTATCATTTCTCCACAGAGGCCTGCGGTGCTCGTGGTGTGCATGAATAGAGAGGCCATACGGACAAGGGAGAGGGCCACATGGAAGCACCAAGAGTTCCTCCCTAACCCGAGGCCCACAGGTTCTTGGTGGGTAGGGATCTTGTGGGCCGACAAATAGCAGGGTACTTCTGATTTGGCTGAGGGCTGGGGAAGGTGAAACTCTCAGCCCCCATAGCCCGAGATTATTCCACTTGGAAGCCTGGGAATCACTAGACCCATCATGCTCTCAAGTGGATTCTCCACTGAGGTGCACAGTGGCCATATCCTACCCCCAGGACTGGCAGTCAGCAGCATGCATGGAGACCTGCTACAGTCAGGAAAAAGTATGCTTGAGAAGAGGAGGTGGGCCAAGAATGCCATCTACTGGGAAGACAGGGAAAGTGCGCTGTGGCAAACTGCTGTGCTGCCAAATCTTCAACAGCTGTCCAAATTGACTTGCATTTCCTGTGTGAGGCCTTGGCCTTGGACTGACTGGGAATTACTGATAAACCAAGTGCCAAAGGAGACCTCCAATTCAAACCAGAGTAAAAATAAAATGTCAGGTGAGCGAGGGAAATGAACTTTCAAAATAACCTTATCAAGATAACAAAATGCTGAGTTAGCAGCAGAAAATCACAGAGGACATAAAAAGGCAAGAAAATATGGCCAAGCCAAAAGACCAGATTAAAAAGCTGGAGAGAGAGAATCTGGAATAACTAAACAAAGAACTACAAATAGATCTCCAAAATAATTTCAATGGGTTGGCTAAAGACATAATATCAAGAAGACATTAGAATGGAATGTCTTCCACAGGAAAGTAGAGAAGGGACAGATGATCAAGGATAGAGAGTTCAAAATTAACAACAGTACTACAGATCTGCCACTCCCAGCCACCTGAAATTAACAGTTGTGCTATCTGTGACTTGTTTTATTTTTGTCTTCTTTAATAGGCTGAGCAACTGTACCTTGTTTATAAATGTACTGACACCATTTGCTTCAGGCCTTGTTCCCCTTTTTACTATTTATAGGATTTCCTTTTCACAAAACTTTTAATGAAAACAAGCTGAAGAAATAAACACATTAAAATTAAAGAGAAGACGTTAAAAGAGCATAAAGAATTTGAAAGAGTAAACAGTAAAACAGCGGATCTTATGGAAATGAAAGATGCTGTAGATCAAATTAAAAATATACTAGAGACACATAACAGCAGATTTGAAGAAGCAGAAGAATGAATAAGTGAACTAGAGGATGGGCAACTGAATGTGAGTGCACAAAAAAACAAGTGGTGAAAAAGATGGAAAAATTTGAATTGGATCTCAGGGAAATGATTAACACGAAGCACACAAATATAAGAAACACTGGTGTCCCAGAAGAAGAGAAGTGTAAAGGAAGAGTATTTGAGGAGATAATTGGGGAAAACTTCCTAAACCTTTTAAAGACATAAATATGCAAATCAAAGAAACCCAACTAACTCCAAATAAAATAAATCCAAATAGATCCACATTCAAAGACACGCACTAATCAATCAGATTGTCCAATGCTGAAGAGAAGAAGGTCTGAAAGCAGCAAGAGAAAAGCGATTCACCACATACAAGAGAAGCCACATGAAATTAAGTAGTGACTACTCAACGGGTACCATGGTGGTGAGAAGGCAGTGGTATGACGTTTTTAAGATTCTGAAAGAGAAAAACTATCAGCTAAGAATTCTTTACCCAGCAAAGCTGTCCTTTAAAAGTGAGGGAGACTCAGCAGGCAGAGTTCTTGCCTGCCATGCCGGAGACCCAGGTTTGATTCCCGGTGCCTGCCCATGTTAGAAAAACAAAAACAAAAGTGAGGGAGAGAGGGTGCATGAGTGGTTCAGTGATAGAATGCTCGCTTTCCATGCGGGAGACCTGCGTTCGATTTCTGGACCATGAACTCCCCACCGCCCACCCAAAAAAAGTGAAGGAGAGGTGAAAATTTTCACAGACAAATAAATGCTGAGAGAATTTGTTAACAAGAGACCTGCCCTTCAAGAAATACTAAAGGGGGGCGGGCCGCGGTGGCTCAGCGGGCAAAGTGCTTGCCTGCTATGCCGGAGGACCTCGGTTCGATTCCCGGCCCCACCCCATGTAACAAAAACGGAGAAACAGAATACAATAAAACAAGAAAATGTTTAAAAATGTTTCCCTTTCCTCCTTCCTTCCTTCCTTCTCTCTGTCTTTCCTTTAAAAAAAAAAAAAAAAAAAAAAAAAAAAGAAATACTAAAGGGAATTCTGTTAGCTGAAAAAAAAAAGAAGAGAAAAGTCTGGAAAAGGGCACAGAATTGAAGAATATTAGTAAGGGTAACTTAAAGGATAAAAGAGAGAAGGCAAAAATAGATCTGATACAACACCAAAGGATAAGAGGGTTATCCTTTGTTCAAGTACTGCTTTTACAGTAATAACTTTGTGAATGGATTACACTCCCCCAAGTAAAATATACAGATCGGCAGAATGGATTAAAAAGTATGATCCATCTATATGCTGTTTACAAAAGACTCATCTTTAGACCAAAGCATACAAACAGATTGATGACATGGTGGGACACAAAACAGGTCTGAACAAATTAAAAAAAAACTGAAATCATTCAAAGCACTTTCTCTGACCATAGTGGAATGAAGCTGGAAATTAATAACCACCAAAGAAACAGAGCTTTCACAAACATATGGAGGTTAAACAACACACTTTTCTTTTTTTTTGAATAGAATTTATTTTTTAATTTTAAAATATTAATTACCATCTATTTTTAGCACCCTGCAGTAATGACATTCCTTTGTTCTTCCTTTTTAAATTTGTACATTTAGTCACTATCATTATACACTCTAGGCATTCCTAGATTATACCATCTCAGTCTTTATCGTCTATCTTTCTTTCTGATTTCATTTGTGCCCCCAGCCCTCCTCCCTCTATCATTCTCACATTCAGCTTCATTCAGTGTGCTAACATAACTGTATGTTAGGCAGTATTGTGCTGTCCATTTCTGAGTTTTTACATTCAGTCCTGCTGCACAACCTGTATCCTTTCAGCTCCAATTACCCAATATCTTACCCTATAGCTATTTCCTGATGGTCTCTGTTATCAGTGAAATTCTCCAAGTTCATTCACTAATATCAGTTCATATCAGTGAGACCATACAGTATTTGTCCTTTTGTTTCTGGCTAACCTCACTCAACATAATGTCCTTAAGGTCCATCCATGTTGTTACATACTACATAACTTTATTCTGTCTTACAGCTGTATAATATTCCACCGTATGTATATACCACAGTTTGTTTAGCCACTCGTCTGTTGATGGACATTTTGGCTTAAACAACATAGTCTTAAATAACCAGTGGGTTAAAGATCAAATGGCAAGAGAAATCAGTGAATACATGGAGATGAATGAAAATGAGAATACAACATTTCTAAACCTATTGGATACAGTGAAGTCAGTGCTGAGAGGGAAATTTGTAGCTCTAAATACATACATTAAAAAGGAAGAAAGAGCTAAAATCAAAGACCTAAATGAACAACTGAAGAAGCTAGAGAAAGAGTGGCAAACTAACCCTAAAGCAAGTAGAAGAAAAAAAATAAAGATTAAAGCACAAATAGATGAGCAGAAAATAAAAAAAAAAACAATAGGGAGAATCAATGAAACCAAAGGTTAGTTCTTTGAGAAGATCAACAAGATTGACAAACCCTAAGCTAGCCTGACAAAGTAAAAAAGAGAGAAGATGCATATAAACAAAATCAGAAAAGATGGGGTCATCATGGATCTAGATACTGTATGATTTCATTAATATGAACCCCCTACAAATGTAAACTCAGAGTCTTAAAATGTAGAATATAGGGGACCTAGAGATAGACAGAAACTAGTGAAGGGGGAGTGGCTATCTAATATGTACAGAAGTGTTAATGAAGTTTAACTTAAATGTATGGGAATGGACAGGGGTGATGGTAATTCATTAGTGGGATTATAAGTAACAGTGTCGTATTGAAGTGGAATATGACTAAAAGGGGTTGTTTAAAGTCATGTATCTCACCAAATAGCACTTTAAATATAAATAAGTTCTTGAAAGATCTACTTCAAAGGTATGACATTGTAGAAAGAATCAATTATAGAGTGGTGTGCTGGCTTGAAAGGATTATGTGCTCTAGAAAAGCCATGTTTTAATCCTGATCCAATCTTCTGGGAGCAACCATTTATTTTAATCCCTATTCAATAATGTAGGTTGGAATATTTTGATCAGATTATCTCCATGGAGATTCGACTCACCTAATTGTGGGTATTAACCTTTGATTAAAGGGAGATGTGACTCCACCAATTCCAGGTGGGTCTTGATTAGTTTACTGGAATCCTTTTTACAAAGGAAACATTTTGGAAAAAAGCTTGAGAGCTAGGAAGCCAGCAGAGTCCATGCAGCCAGAGACCTTTGGAGATAAAGAAGGAAAACGCCCCAGGTGGAGTTTCATGAAACTAGAAGCCTGGAGAGAAAGCTAGCAGATGTCACCGTGTTCGCCATGTGTCTTTCTAGTCGAGGGAAACCCTGAACTTCATCGGCCTTTCTTGAGTGAAAAGGTAACCTCTTGTTGGTGCCTTAATTAGACATTTTTATAAAACTGCTTTAGTTGGGACTTTTCATGGCCTTAGAACTGTAAATTAGCAACTTAATAAATTCCCCTTTTTAAAAGCCATTCCACTTCTGGTTTTTTGCATTCTGGCAGCCAGCAAACTAGAACAAGTAGTATATGGGAAAAACTATCTATTGCATGCTATGGACTGTATTTAATAGGAATACTTCACTGGTATCACAACAATACTGGGGGTAAATAATGGGGGAGGGGGGAGTTACGGGTGTTTTGGGTTTTCTCTTTGGTGTGGGTGTATCTGTTATTTTTCTCTTTGGAGCAATGAAATTTGTCTAAAAATAAGAGTCATGATGATTGTACTACTAAGTAAGGTATGGTGAACACTGATTGTTTATATTGGGTGGAATATATGCTATGTGAGTATATCTCAACAAAATCTGCAGATTTAAAATAAATAAACAGAAAAATTCAAGTGCTAGAGAAAATGTGGAGAGAGAGGTATACCTATTCAGTGTTGGTAGGATAGCAGAATGGTGCAGCCCCTCCAGAAGGTAATATAGTGGATACACAGGAGGTGAAATACAGAGTTGCCATATGATTAGACAATCTTATCATAGGAATGCACTTGGAAGAACTGAAACCAGGGACTCAAATAGACATTTGCACAGTGGTGTTTATGGCTGCATTGTTCATGATAGCCAATGGATGAAAGTGGCTGAAAGGTACATCAACTGAGGAGCAGAAGGGCAAACTGTGGTGTACATATATGATGGAATACTGTGAGGCTCAGAAAGGAATGAAGTCATGTGTTTTGGTTGTGATATACCAGAAATGGAATGGCTGTTAAAAGGGGGAATTTAATAAGTTACAAGTTTACAGTTCTAAGCCTATAAATATGTCCAAACAAAGGCATCCAGGGAAACTTTAATTCAAGGAAGGCCGACGGGTCTGGAACAGCTCTGTCATCTGGGAAATCATGTGGCTGGCATCTTCTGGTCCCTTGCTCCTAGGCTCCACTGTTTTCAGCCTGTTCCTCACTTTGTTTCTCTGGGGCTGGCTTTATCTTTTGGCTTCCCTTGTCTGTCTCCAGGTTCTGGCTTGTTTAACATCTCATGGTAACATCTGCTGGGCTCCAAGCATCCCCACACATCTGTGTCTGTTCTCCAAGTGTCGGCATCTGTGTCAGCTCTGGGCTCTGAAGTTTCTGTTGGCTCTTTCTCTGTTGGCTCTGTCGGCTCTGTCATTTCTGAGGTTTCTCCAAAATATTTCCCCTTTAAAACACTCTGGTAAACTAATCAGATCCACCTGGAATGGAGTCACATGTCCATTCTATCAAAAGGTTACACTGACAATTGGGCAGCTCACAACCCTGTGGATACAATCTAATCAAAAGTTTCCACCTTACAGTATTGAATCAGGATTAAAAGAAACAGCTGTTTCCACAAGAGTGGATCAGGATTAAAACACGGCTTTTCTGCCGGAGACCCAGGTTCGATTCCTGGTACCTGCCCATGCAAAAAAAAAACAACACAAAACCACGGCTTTTCGGGGGTACATAATAGTTTCACACTGGTACATCATAAAACATGCAACAAGGTGAAAGAACCTTGGGGACATTATGTTGAACAAAATAAGCCAGAAACAAAAGGACAAATCTTGTATGATCTCATTTAGAAAATATTTATAAGAAAATTAGGGTCTAGATGGTAAAATGTTAGAGCAGTCTCATTTATTCCTGAGTTTTAAGTGTTATTTCTAAATTCTGAGATGCTGTATTCTGTGTGTGTACTCTGGTATTTCTTTGTAACTCTGGATATGTGTGTGACACCTAAGAATCAGACTTAAGAGTTCTGCAGCTCTGAAAGTCAGCATTACTCAATACAGCAACTTTTAAAGAAACCAAAAAAGAGAGCAGACTTCAATTAGAGATGTTAACAAAGCTGACCTGGTGGAACTAAGGTCAGAATACAGGGTAAAGGATGTTGTTGTCTGTATCTTAAAACTTCACCTTCTATGTGAGACCAAAGAAAGAGAGGTTTATTTTATCCAAAATTTAAATTTTCTGTAGCATACAATCTAACTTAACTTGACTAGCCAGTTCATTTAAACGGCCTAGAATAGGGAATGAGGTTTTGTAATTCTGTAATACCCTGATGCATTCCAGAGTATATTGGGCAGATAATTAAAAAATATTGGCAAAGTCCTATCAGGGACTGGAAGAAAAAATATGGGACTATTAAACTTACCCACCTGTGAAATTCTTGATATTCGCTCAAGCATTAGGGACTCACCAGTTAATAGGCCAAGCCCTAGATCTTGAGGCTTGCTCTTATGAAACTTATTTCTGCAACAGAAAAGCTAAGCTTACCTATAATTATGCCTAAGAGTCACTTTCAGAGAACCTCTTTTGTTGCTCCTTTTGTAGCCTCTCTCTCTAACTCTCTAAGCCCAATTCTGCAAATAAATTCATTACCCTCCTCTTACATGGGATATGAATTCCAGAGATGTTAAGATAACCTAGAAACGTGGGACATAACTCCCAAGGATAAGCCTGGCCCTGATATCGTGGGATTGACAATACCTTCTTCACCAAAAGAGGGAAAAGAAATGTATCAAGATAAGGTTTCAGTGGCTAAGAAATTTCAAATAGAGTTGAAAAGCTATTCTGGAGATTATTCTCATGCAAGTTTCAGCTAGACACTGGAAATTGCTGCCACATGCCAAGCCCCAAAGAACAGTATTCCTGAAAACTCTAAAGAATACCCAGGGCTCTAAATGAGACTCAATAAAAGTTACTGAGTTTATTTTTCAGGAATTTAAAACCTCCAGATTGTTTGCCAGATAAGCCCTGAAACTCAGAGGTATCAGTTTCTCCAACAGTATCAACCAGTGGCATCCTCCTACCCCATAATGTCAACACCCCTTTTCAACATGAAAATGTTAAAATGGTCATTGCCCAAATATCCCTGAAGATTGGAAGAAGGATCAAATGAGAGGGAGGAGTTATAACAAAGATAGGATTTAACAAATGAGCATGACTACTGAATCATTATATTGGTATTTCTTTTTAGTGTCTAGTGTATTAGAACAGCTAGAAGAAAATACTTGAAATTGTGGAACTGTAATCCAAACCATACTTTGAAGTTTGCTCTATAGCTACTTGTTAAACTGCACTTTGAAATTTATCACTTTTCTGCATATATCTTACAGTTCTCAATAAAAAATGTTTTTAAAAAATTGAAAGCAGGGATTTGAACATTTGCACACCAATGTTCATAGCAGCATTATTCACAAGAGCCAAAAGGTGTTAACAAGCCAAGTATACATCAACTGATGAATGGTAAACAAAATGTGGCATATCCATACAATGGAATATCATCCAGCCATAAAAAGGAATGACGTTTTGATACATGCTACTTCATGGATAAACACTGGAAGCATGTTAAATGAAATAAGTCAGACACAAAGGCTATATATTGTATGATTCCACTTTTATGAATTATCTAGGATAAACAAATAAGAGGGAGTTATTGCTCAATGGGTAGTTTGTTTTGAATAGTGAAAATGTTTTGGTAACGGATGTTGTTGATGTTATCACATTATGAATTTAATGACAGTGAATTGTACACTTAAATATGGTTAAAATGGCAATTTTTTTGCGTTATATATGTGTTACCACAATAAAAGAAAATTAAATGAAAATAAAAGTTTGTTTCTCAAGTCAAACTAGCCATATTTCAAGTGTTCAAAAGCCACATGTGGCTAGTGGCTACGATATGGACAGTGCTTTCCACCATCACAAAAAATCCTTTTGGATTCCACTGCTAGAGTATTTTTTGGGTGTTGGTAGAAGATTTGAGTTCCATTAGCAGTAGGATTTATAAATTCCCAGTTCCTTCAAATTCTTGAGTATATATATTAACTATAGTTTAAATCTGTATTTTCTATAAAACCCGTCAAAAACAAAGGACAAAAGCATTTTGTACATTGTAGGTATTTAATAAACAAATTGTTGAATTTACGAGACTGTGACATTCAAATTAATTGTCAACAACAAAACATCTATTAACACCAATTGACAATTTTGTCTTATAATATAGAACCCACCATTTAGAAGTTGCTCAGTAAATTATCTGTTAAATCAAGTTGGATCAATAACACTACTTAAGTAACTGATGATGAAAAGACAGAAATACTGCTATAGCATTATTTGTTACTAAAGTGGTTTTAGGATAAACACTAACACATTCTGAGGTGAATCCAAGGGGAATTAATAGATTGATTGGATGACAGAAGATAAAAAGTGAGATTTCAATATATCAACCTACCTCTGGTTCTACGTTTGATGTCAGACTCAGCTTTATTCTCTTTTTCCTCTTCGTTAGTGGAAATGGTATCCAGTTCATGACAGATGGAACTATAAGTCATATAACAGGAGAATTTCAAAGTTGGCCAATGTATGATAGCAAATGAACCCCACAATCTTTTCTGCAAAATATATGTGGCACCAATTAAATTTGGGATAGTCTAAACTAATCCTGGAGTTATTCATGTACATCAGTATATTAAAGACTGGGAATTCTTGCAGGAAAGAAACTTTTATTTTAAGTCAGCATTTCCCAACCTTATTCGACCTTAAAATCTCTTTTTGCAAAGTAGCAGCTGAAAAAATTGTGCTCTGTGGAACTCATTAGAAAATGTTGCTCTACTAAGGCATCATTTTGTAACCTCAGAGCCAGGTGGTTCCACAAACAAATATATACTCCTGTGCAGCTACTTCTCTGGAAGGAATCTAATCCAGTTGATTTCAATTTCAGAACAAAACTCACAAACTCAAATAAGGAGTAAACAATGATCTGGAATATACCTTATGGTTGGAACAGCAAATGGATCAAATTGATCCACATTCTGTAAATCAATAGGAACAGAAATGCGACCTGTAAGAACCAAAAGTTATAAACTGATGATTGTGGAATACAAACCATAGTCTGTCTCTTGTAAGTTCTTTTTGGTTAAAATTTTTATCTAGGGCTAAGAACAAGGGTTAGTTAGATTCATCTGTTAAGAACAAAATTTAGAAATATAAAATACTTCCATACTAGCTGTTGTTGTTTCTCTTAACAACAACAACAAAAAAACAGGTGTTAAAGACTATTGAGCTATTTCCCTGTTGCTCTTGTCACTTATTTCTATCTCTCTTTTCCTAATATCCTCCCATATATAAGTTCAGAGCAATCTCAAATTCAGTGAACCCTAAAAATGGAACAAAATAGATGGAAATAATTCATTACATAAGGTTGGTTTATTTGCTGAGATCAAAGTAGACACCACATGTTGGGTACCTTTAGAAAGCAAGTTGGAAATAAAATAATATTAACCCTCTCTTTTATAATAACCACACTTGGGACACTATATAAAATTCATCACATCTCAAAAATGAAATAGTGAACCTAAAGAATGCTAGATGAGTAACAAGTAAAATAATTAAGGGAACTAGGAATTGCTACTTGAGGTCAGAGTAAAGAAACTGCAGCTACTTAATATGAAAAGGAAAGGCGTATAGAAAAGGAAAGGAGTATAAAAAAAGGGAAAGGAATATAATAAAAATATTCATTATGAGCAAAGATAATTATTTACCCAAACATTGAATACTGGAGTAAGGGGATATCCATTGAAGCTTTAAAATTAAGGTTAAAACAAATAAGAAATATTAAACTTAATCCTAAAAGAAGCGGGAAAAAAACAGGTTTGACAGTTTGAAGAGGGGCTATAAGAATGCATGGACTACAGTCATATAGGTTATTAAAGGAAATTAGGCAGTTAGGAAGAACTGAATATGTGCCAGACACTTTCCTAAGCACTTTACGTTTGATCTTCACAATAATCCACGGAGGTATTATTATCATTTCGATTTTACAAATGAGAAAACACAGACACAGATAAGTTAATTTGCCTAAGGTCCCACAGTAGGTAAGTTTCAGGGTATGACTGGTGACACCAAAGAGGGCAATTATACACTTCTCTAGTCACTTTTATTTCTATTTTAAAGTCAGTTTCAGTCCACCAAATCTTACCTAAGAGAAATATAAAGAGTAAAGGTAAAACTATTGAAAAAGAACTGAAGGAGGCAACAGAGTAGGAAAAAAAAGAACTTTTGAGTTTTAAGAACTGAACTCTGTTCCTATCTCTGACACAATTTGTTTATGACTGGATAAATCACCTTAACCTCTAAGGCTCCTGTTTTCTCATCTAATCAACACGTAATATGATTCCTAAGGAACTCTCCAACTGTAATTCCAATTCAGAGCTTCAGAAAACCAACTGAGTAATATTAACAGTGACAATTGATCTGGTAGGTATTTAATTAACAATATAAAAAATAAGTTAATTAGGTAGTAGCTGATAGTAATTTTTCAACTTTTAATAACTCAGAATTTATGTCTTGACACCCAACAACACACTTGCTAAAACAAAAAATAACTTTCATTTCTCCCTCAGTTGTCCTTACTTTTTTTTACACAGTACCTGTTTTAGGATGAACACTAAAAGGGCTCTTCAGTAAATGATTGAGTCCTTTGCTAACGTTGATATCTAGCCGTGGAAAACAGTACTGGAGCATGATTTCCCATTCTAGCCAGGGCCCACATTTGTCATTTTTGGTATTCTAAAAGCAGACATAAGTCAGCATAAGGGTCAATAGGAACTAGAGATGGTCTTTAAAGAAAGTTAAAAAATGATCTTTTACAATCTATCACTTATTAAACAAAAAAAATCAGAGCTTAATAACTGCATCATGATATTTATAGTACTGATTTCAATGGAATATACCTGTGATTTGCTGGTTACTTTCTTCAAATACTCCCAACGCTGAAGTGAACTGTGATGCTTTTGGAAACCTTGCTGAAGTTCATCATGAATTGGTGATGGGTCATTAAGGAACATACTCATTTAGGGCATATAAATGAACAACTTAGTTTTCAATATGTATTACCATAAGAATATCTAAAGCACATAAATATTTAGAATGTAATTATTAAGGATCTCTGCAATGCAAATGTTAAACACTTATTTCCTTAAAGATGTCTCTGTAAATATGTGATATGTAAATTCTGTGATACAACAGAAAGAATGCTTAAGAAAATAATCAGAAGGTTTCATATAAAATATTTCCTCAGTCTGCACATATTTTGACTAAACGATTCAGCATTCCTTAAACAGCCATTAATTCTAGGAGAACCATCTTTCAAAAAAGAGGAAACTGATTTGTGAAATGGCCTCATTTCTCACTGTATTCCAGACTAGAGATACAAAAATGCAGGCACTTAGGACATGTTTGTGTAAAAAATATAACTTATAGGAATAAATATAAGACTATATAGGCAGAATACATATCATAGCTCAGTACAACTAGCTCAACATGGTCTCAGGAAAGGATATTTTCAGGAACAAGGGCTAAGATCTTATCCCAGCATGCTTTATTTTCAAGAATATCTTGATTGACCAAAGCATATTCTTCAAAGTATTTTTTAATTATGTTTATAGACTTTCTGTAGGAACAATAACAACAAAGCCCAACACTGTTAGCAACACATGAACCACATGGATATTATTGCCATTGGATGGAACACTAGCACTTATTCCAATTTCTACTGATTTCTAGAACTTAACGGGGTAAAATAGGAATAATACCCCATTGCAGATTTATGAGTTAAATGAGACATCTAAAGAGAAAGAACCTAGTACAGCACCTACTAGAACAGACATTCAAGAAATGTTGTCTTTTTAATTAAACTCCACACCATAGAAAGCTAAGAGCATCATAATTAAATACGTATCAAGGATAAAAAGCAACTAAACAGGGACAACACAATACATCAGTAGTAGAATGTGGGATACAGTCTAAAGTTTCTACCACAAATCATTTATAGAGCTCTGCAATTTGCAGGCATACTTCACATCACCTATATTATTTAATCTTTGCCACAACACTCAGAGATAAGAATGGACTCTCTTCTCCCCATTGTACAAATAAGGAATTGGAGGCTCCAATATTTTATTAAGGTCACAGGAAATGGCAGAATAGGCATTCTTACTCCTAATCCAATGTTCTTTCCATTATCCCAGAGAAGTAGTGAATTTAATGGAAAGGGCATGGGCTTTGGAGTCAGGCAGATTGGGACATGAATACTCCATCTAACAGTTACTTGTGTGATGCCAAGCAAGTTATACAATCCCTCTGAGCCTCACTTTCCTTATCTATACATATACCTCAAGAGGTTGTTGGGAAAACATTCTTATCTATAAATGGAGATACTATCATATACTGCATGAGGTTGCTGGGAAGACCAATGAGAACATTTGTAAAGCATTTGTTATGGATACTGCAGCAGAAAATAGGTACCCAACTAACTAGTTATTATTACTATAAATGCTACCCCAACAGTGAAAATTGATAATAAGGTAATTCTAAAAGCACACGCAGGTAAATCAGACACAAACTACATGGAATCTTTTCCAACAGACCTGACAAAAGGGTGAATTTTTTCACTGAGGTGAACTTTCTTTTTAACTTCTTGGCCGCCCTGAAAAATAAACCATTAAAAAGAACTTTGTAACCTCCAGATGGGTCCCTGGACCAGATAAGTCCTGAAATGCAGAGGGGCCAGCCTCTGCAGAACATAAACTAGTTCCATCCCCCTATCCCATATTATCAACAGCCCCTTCCAACATGAAAAAATTAGAATGGCCATAGCCCAAATACCCCTAAAGAGTGGGAGAAAGATCAAACGTGATGGTGGAGTTATACAGAGAAGGTAGGGTTTAACAAATGGGTATAATTGCTGAATCATTATATTGATATTCCTTTTAGTCTCCAGTATCTTAGAGCAGCTGGAAGTAAAAACCTAAAATTGTGGAACTGTAACCCATACCAAACTCTGAAATCTGTTCTATACTAATTGTTGCAATGTGCTTTGAAACTTACTGCTTTTTAGTATATATGTTATTTTTCACAAAAAAGAAGAAAAAACATTTCTTCTAATCTCCAGGTTTTAGAGCAGCTAGAAGGAAAAATTTGAAATAGTGGAATGGTAACCCGTAAATTCTGAAATCTGTCCTGTATCTACTTAGTTGAAGTGTACTTTGAAAATCATTGCTTTTCAATTTTTTTCCCTTTCTTTGTATACATGTTATATTTAACAATAAAAAATGTTTAAAATATACACTTATAAGACTTTGTATGTATCACATATAACATAAATGAAATTAAACTATTTTTTGTATGCTGCATGGCAGGGGTCACATTTCATTCTTTTTCCATTCTTATCTCATTATTGCACACCATTTGTTG
The DNA here is from genome assembly GCF_023851605.1 of Tamandua tetradactyla. Taxonomy (NCBI): domain Eukaryota; kingdom Metazoa; phylum Chordata; class Mammalia; order Pilosa; family Myrmecophagidae; genus Tamandua; species Tamandua tetradactyla. The sequence goes on from NC_135333.1 coordinate 123,842,400, forward strand.
AATTTCTGTTTGTTTGTTTTTGCTGGTTGTTTTTTTTTCTTTTTTTGGGGGAAGTGCATGGGCCGGAAATCAAACCTGGGTCTTCTGCATGGCAGGCAAGAATTCTACCACTGTTAAGCTATTTTTTAAAAGTTCTATTACTACATTAAAATTATATAAATGCAAAGACATTTCTTATTTCTGTCAAAGTATAGAAGCTTTAATGCTATTTCATGTAGTCTTAATACCTGTAACTTTTGGTGTTAACTTTTCTTGAAATAAGTGAACGAGAAAAGTAAATTAATTATTCTTTTACTGCAAAGGCGGATACTTATTGTAAAATATGAAATATCTAAAAAATGTAGCTGTGATCTTAACTGATTTATTGATAAGATCATTTACTCTAGAATGTGGATGCTACAAAGGATGGTTTAATTTTGTTATGAAACATATGAGGCTTGGTAACACCTGGCATAAAAGAAATGTAAATTAACATTAAGAGGATCTTACCTTTAAAAGACTCAAATACTCAACTATCCCCGAACGTACTGCGGAGGACAATTTTCTAACTGATTCATCACAGACCCAACAATGAACGCCTCTCCTTCCAGAATATACCCAGAGACGATGCTTGAATCCAAAGTCCTCTGAGGAAAGGAAGAAAAGGATTTAAAACAAACCTACAAAATCCTTGTTCTTGCTTACTTCCTTAGCTTCATTTTAAATCTCTTATTCACATGTGCTTTCCCTGTAACCATACTGAATTATTTGTAGTTTCCCAAGTGCCCCACACTCTTACCTTCATGTCTTTAGCCATCCTGGTCTCTGCCAAGAATTTCTTCATGCCCCAGCACTTCTATTTTTCTCCCTGACTAACTGTCATTTATATCTTTAAAGACTCATCTCAGGATTTTAAAACAGTTAATATATTTCAAGTGTTTTAGAACAGTACCTTGGACACAGTAAGCCTTATATAAGAGTCAGCTGTCATTATTATCATCATCATAGCCACTTCTTCTGGGAAGCCTTTTCTGACCCATTCTCTTCCCATTCCTGTATACACTCCTGTGGCTCTATATCCCCAGAGCACCCTGTGCGTATTACTTAATACAAATGTACCTGTGTCCTTAGAGTGTGTGACCTAATTGAGGGAGGAATTGTTATCTCTCATATTTTCTTTATCTGGAACAGCACCTAGTACATAGAGTTGCCCTATAAATGACTGACTTGGGTAAAAATATACTAGTTTGCTCACCAGCTTTATTAGAATTTCAACTGTAACTTTATTTCAACCTTTTATTTCCCTACCATATGTTTCAAGGAGACATTAAAAATTCAAGAAATCATACTATAAAATGGTACAGATAATCCAATATCCAGAAGAAACAGATTCATCTGACCCCACTCAGATATTGCTGATACTTGCCCTTCAACGCTCGGTCGATGATGTGTATGGCCATTGTCATGAGGGTCCAACACTTAGAACATATGTCTGCGGAACTGGAACAGAGAGGCATCATTATTCACTGTCAGTGACATCACCCACCCCAACAGCAGGGCACCTGGTGCTTACCTACAACATCTCCTCACATCGTCATAGTCTGTCATATCAATGTCAAACACCAGCTCTTTTTCCTGAGCCTGGAAAGCTCCCAGCTTCACAGTATTATATTGACTAGGCTACAAATATAAAATATTTATCAGTTTCTATAAGAGTTGCCATGCTGTTATATCTGCTAATTTTCTACTCACATAGAAAAAAAAGTGGCCAAAGGGAAATGGAGAAACCATAAAATCTAAGTCTATGTTAATGAAGTTTCGTTATCTTGGATCCCCAAATCCAGAATTGATGACAAATTAATTTTCATAAGAGTTTGATAAATATATTCACCATAAATATTTGTTGATTGATAGGAATTATAATGAAACTTTTCAGGTCTCTGATATGAAAAGGTACTTATAAATAATAAATACCCTAAAACAAAGGTTTTTTTTTAAAAAATGTGTCTCCCTACATGTTTTTCTGTATAAATACACACACAGAGAAGCAGATATGTAATATGCATACCACAGCAAATTTGTTTTGTTTTTTTTTGGGTGCATGGGCTGGGAATTGAACCCAGGTCTCCTGCATGGCAGGTGAGAATTCTACCATTGAACTGTCCATTTTCCCCACAACGGGTTTTAAAGATCTTTACTTGTTACTGTATATACAAGTAATAAAGACGTAATTATTTTAAAACGTTCAGTCATTCAAAAGGATCTTCCCAATGCGTTTGAACTGGGCCTTTATAGTCAAGAGGCTATGGTCTCCCAGGTAAAGAAGGCGGACTGAATACAGATACTTCTGTTCCTTTCAGATCCCTTTAAAAACAATAGAAAAGCATTTTTCAAGAAGGCATAACCCTTTTAAAAAAGAACCAAAGAGGAGACAACACCTTCACAATTTTTATAACTAGAATTCTGAAGGGAGTGGTAACTGAGGAGACTCATAAAAGCCAAATCTTAAACTATCAATAAGAAGAGCTAAGAAGCAACCCAATTCATAGCTCAGGATCCCCAAAGGGCTCAGAAAAAGGTATTTCTGGAGTGTGTGTATGTGAAGGATGATGGAGGGGGTTGGTGGTGAGGCTGAGATTAAAAACAGAAGGACTGGTTCAAAACCTATTCAAGAATCTGTTAGCTCCCAAGCTTGTTATATTTACTTTGCAGAGTTGGGAAACTGCTCTTCCTGTGACCTAGCAATAGACACCTAATTTATCATCTGGAGAATGTAGAACAGAGGCTCTCTGCATGGGGGAACAACAGGCACAGTCAAAGGAGTATTCTACTATAATTAGGGGGATTAACTGGACATTTACATATGGAATGTTGAGGACCCATTTCTTTAACCTTCTACTAACAACCCATGCAGAAGACTGGAAGATTCTGAAGAATTTGACCAGATTATGAGGAAATCTCAAGAATATCTGAGTGCCAGACACTTTTCTAGGCCCTAGGAATAGATCAGTGATGAAACCAAAGTTTTCTGCCCTAGTGGAAAAGATCTAGAAAAACTGATAGCAGTGATTCCCCAATAAAGTGGCCTAGCTCAAACTTGAGCAAGGGCCAGTATGGCTGGAGTAGTGAGTCAGGGGGAGAGAAGGGCTTTTATTTTGGATGAAATGAGGAGCCAATGGAGAATAGTTTTGACAGGAACCACAGAACTTGACATTCATTCATTCATACATTCATTTATTTTTGGGTGCATGGTCTGGGGATCGAACCTGGGTTTCCTGCATGTAAGGCATGCATTCTAACATTAAATCACCCGTGTACCCTTTTTTAATTTTATTTTTTAGGAAGTTTTTTTTTTTTTTTTTTGGGCATGTGCAGGCTCCAGGAATCTGACTTGTCTTTAACAGGTTCACACGGAAGCCTGTGTTGAGAACAGACTTCAGAATACAGAGGGACAAACTATTTGGTTTTTATAGCAATTCAGGTGAGAGAAGATGATGGTAGAAGCACTGGTAGCAGTGGGTGGATTTTGATATATATATGGTACAGTCAAAGGGAATTCCTAATCTAAAGGATGTGGGAGTATGAGAGAGGAATCAGGAATAACTCCAGTGCTGGGAGAAAATACAGCTCTTTTTTTGGTTCCCTACTATTGCCTTCCTTGCTAGTCTTTTAGCCAGATATCCACTTTTGTTGTTGTTGTTGCTCTAGTGAGAATGCAACCAATTTACTTCCAATTGATTTCCAATCAGTAATGTACAGTGTCAAAGAACAAAAGATTATAATCTACTTGCAAAAGCTAAATAAGCAGGCCTTAATAGTGCCCTGAACTTAAGTGAACTCTAAAAAATTTATCCCAAAATGCTGGCGGCATCAACTGATCCTTGGTTTAAAAAGCAAAACAACAAAATACAATAAAAAAGATTCCTTACTCTGTGGGAATATACTGCACCTATGTCAATCTTGTATGGATTCATTTTCTGCATCTCCTTTTCCAGTTCACCCTGGTTGTTGAAGGATTGGTAGCGAACGTAAATATCATCTTTCAAAGTGAATGAAAATTCACGGTGTTGAAAATAATTCTTTATCACTGCAAAATAAATTTACATTTTAGAATTAATTAGGTACTTTCTTCATTTCAGGGCATATGACATTAACCAACAAGATATTTAATGAGCTCCCTGTGCCCAACACTGTGCTGATGTACACCAAAGCACAAGACTTGGTCTCTAATTTGAAGGGGTTTACCATTATCTGCTAGGAAAAAACAAAAATGAGGAAAAAGATGCAGAAATATTTTACAATATAATGTTTCCTTGGTGGATGCTAATAAACGAAATCAGCTGCGAAGATGAAAGTACTTTTCCTTCTCCTGGAGACACTGGTCTGTCCCCGATGCAGATCACACCTTTGCAGGTTCAGGCTACAAAATCCCACAAACCCCTGGTTTACGGACCGCAGCAGGTAAATCGGGCTCCAAATGTGAGCCTGACCAGGTGGTGTAGGAGCAGCGGCCCTACCTTTTGCTGTGCGGTCGTAGTCTGGTTATCATACTCTCTTTCGGCCCATGTCCATCTTAAAGGTGGTGAGGGTTCGAGATAATGCATGAAGGCGCCCGGAACAACGCCTAGGCGCACGGAAGGCACACCTAACATTCATTCCAAGAACATCCCGCCCGGAACCTTCTCACACTCCCTCCCGACCCGACTCCTTCCCCGCGTCCATCACCTCCGCCATAGTTGAGCCAGCGATAGTACTGGGCGTAGGGAAAGAGCCTCCGGTAATAAAGGTTAAGCAGTTCAGGCAGCTCGGAGGGATCAAACGTCTCCATAGAGTAACGAGCTCAACTCAGGTAGGACTAGGGCAGGAATTGGCGGGAATCAGCTAGAGTTTACACTAGGGCGCAGGCGCGCTGGCGCGCTGCGACCGCGGCCCGCCTCCTGGCGGGGCCGCCGGGAATTGTAGTTCCCTCTTCGAGGTCAGCCCGGGAGGCGGTCTGCGCTCACTGACAGCCACACTAGGGCAAATGGGCAGAGGAAGCGTCAAGAACCATTCTGGAAAGATGAAAGCTTATTCAAAAGGTGAGCATATCGGCTTAGGTTTTAAAGATGAAGGAAAATAATGTTCCTTGCTAACTTTATAAATGTACACATTGAAACAATGAAAATTGATATCATTTTAAGAGGGTTTGGGAATTAGTTCTTCATGGAGTTATGAGGCCAATAGAGCACCCAGGATTACTGAAATATAAATTAAAGGCAGCTGGAGAATCATGAAATGCTTTACAAGTGTGAAAGGATCCCGTTTGCTATTGATGTAGCACATCTGCCAGGCGGGTAAAGATACATCTCTTTGCAATTGTGATTGAGGTGGGCAGTCTATTAATGATAGCAGTGTGGTGTCACGTGAAAACCATCATTTTCATAAATTTTAGTTTTCACAGTGATGGTAGGGAAGAAGGAGAGAATAGTCTCTTGTAAATTTTGGATTTATATTCCTAATCTTGAAATTGATCATCTTATTCCCTTTAAGTGCTCTGCCATGAGGCCTTTATCCCAAATGCCGCTGGGGGGCAGTGTTGCCATTCAGTTTGTTTTCCTCTCCTGATTTCCAGGCCATTGTTCTTTCACTTCCAAAGATGCAAAGCCCCTTTCTCCATAGGTCTTATTCTCTGTGACTCTACTTTGGCCTTCTTTGGTCAGCACCAGGTCTCTTCCCAAGTTCCTTGCAAACTGGTTCACCCCAAGTGTCTTCATGGGCTTCCCTTCTTCTTAACATCTATTGTTATTTTTGATATTTTTTAGCATCCAAAAGGGTGGTGTTTTTGGTAAAAGTATGGTCCATTCAGTTATTCTTTAATTCATTGATTTACTCAACAAATAGTTAATGAACGTATATGTTGGACACTTTGGTAGGCTCTGGGGAGAAAAAAATTTAATGACATAATATCTACTATCAAGGAAGTTATAGCCTAGTAGGAGTAAGACACAAATCAAATATGGCAATGAAGGGTAATGGATGTATTTGTAACCCAACTGTCTATTAGCATAAGCATGTTCCTTAAGACTTGGATAAAATTGGCTTAGACCCCAAGTCCACGATTTGGAGCATGTCCATGATGTCTAGATTTCTGCAAATCTACAGTGAGCTCACTTTCTCAAGATGTAACCCGGACCTCCTCCGGAATAAAGTCAGTTCAGTTAAGAAATTACTCATCATCTTGCACAAGTTGTCCTTTTTCTGTCTTAATACTAAGGTATTGAACTTACCCATTACTATAATTTTCACACACACACAAACCCACACCATTGTGAGTGTACCATATTAATTGAAGGTTTGAGAAATTTGAAAGCGACTTTACATTAACAATCTAATATGGAGAATTAGACACCCCTGTTTTTCAAAGACCAGCCATACTTGACTATCCTCTTTCTTATCTCTTCTCCCTCTGCCAACTAACTTCTTACTGCCAGGTTCCTGTTCTTTTGTAGAGCAGTTTGGCTTTCTCTTGTGCCCCTGAGGTGTCACCTTCCTACAGCTGGTCTTGGCCAAAAGGGTGAGAAGTGATCACCTTCCACTCTAGAGACAAATTGTATTAGTTTACTAAAGAAAGTTTCCTCCCTAAAAGAATTTCTGTGCCAACTATTAAAATAATTATTGTGGTTTTTTTTTTTTTTTTTTTTTTTTTTACCCTCACCACACTTTACTAGAAATATATAAGGGGTAAACTTAAAATCACAAAATAATGAGTGGTGAATTTTCCTTTTAAATAGGGGACAGCAATAGTTCCTAGACAAGGTAGAATTGAAGTGCTCCTGGAAAGATGAGTGTGGTTTGCTAGGTTGCAACGGAGGAAATTTCTAAGCAGAGCAGTTATAGGGAACACAGGGTCAAAGGTCTTAATGGTATGGCACATGAAAGAAACTGTCAACAGTTCCCTAGTGACAGAGCTCAAACTTCAGGGGAAGGCATCCTTAGAGTCAGCCACAGTGGTTTTGCATACCAAGCTAAGGAGTGTGGAAAAAAATTACTTCCCTTCTGCTTTTGTTAAGCTTTGGATATAATGAAAATAAAATTCTGATCATATCAGTATTTGATGAGAAATCTTGGAAGTGAATAATCTTTTTGAAACAAGTAAGTTGTTTGAAAATTTGAAGTATTTCTGTGCAAGTTATTTTTCTTCTCAGTTAGATAAGGAATAGGAGGTTAGAGAATATGTTCTGTTGATACAAGAGTATAATAAACAAAGGGAGGTTATCTAAATGGGATCAAGGTCATATCTAAGTTTTTGTTTTCTTGGTTGTTGTTTGCTTATTTGTTTGTTTTGGGAAGTGCATGGGCCATGAATTGAACCTGGGTCTCTCACACGGCAGGTGAGAATTCTACCACTGAACTACCCTTGCACCCTGCCCCCCCCATCTAAGTTTAAGCATGAAAGGTCCTGGCTCTTGTTACCACAAAATACTGAAAAGTAGCAAGGAGACCCTCATATTCATTTAATAAAAAAGCTTTAGTTAAATGTCACAAGAATGTTTCCTTTAACCACAAAGGAAGTGATGACCACCAAGGCAATAAAACATGTCTTACAGGATATTGAAATTGCTCTTTAATTATATATATTGGGTTTGGTATAGAAAATGGAATGTTTTTACTAAGCTGTAAATGATCTCAGCATACTTATAATAAGTAATCTGGCACTATATATACCGTGTAGGTTTTTCTGACAAATCATAAAGCTACATACTATTTGGGTCTAGCTTTCTTCTTGCAGAATACTTGAAATAAAGGATGGCTCTAGCAGATTCAAATCCAACATCAAGCCTTGTTCCTCCACGGGAATTTGGATTTGTTGTGAAGACAGTAGGAGCTATGGGAAGGTTTTAAAAAGGGGAGGAACATAATCAGAGTTGTGTTTTAGAAGTAAACTCTGGAAATAAACTATGGAGCCCTGTGGAGGACAACAGAAGGGAGAGAGCAACTGAGGTAGAGCGCTCCTGGGAAACTTGCTATAATCCAGGTGAGAGGTACTCATGGTTTGAACAAAGGTAGAAAAGTGGAGATGAAGGGAATTGGGTGGACATAACTGACTTTAGGAGGTAGAATTAATATTGATTGGACATGGGGAGTGAGGGACAGGAAGGGGTCTAGGATGATAGCCAGATTTCAGGCTTGGTAACCTGATGGAAGGGGGTTTTCTGGCACCCAGTAGTCACTAGTTAACTTTTCTATGTGTTGAATAAATGTGCAGATATGAAATACATGAGTATAAGGAGAAGAATCAGTTTGCAGTGAGGTATCATTTCTATTTTAAATAAGTTGAGTTGGAGGTACTGCTAAGATACTCCCTGTAAGCACCATATACTTTTCTTTCATATCCTTTATCATAGTGTTCAGCTATGTATTTATTTGTGAGAACATGTTTATTTTCCCTACTAAGCCTGTAAGCTCTAAGAATTCAAATATCATGTTTATTTTACTCACCTGTGTATCTATAGCATAATAGGGACCCTATATTTACGGAATGAAATGGATGAACCCAGTGCAGATGTCCAGCAGATAGTTAGATCTGAGGGGCTAGATCTGGACTGAAGTTAGGGATGTCCAAGTGTCTAACTCAGAGAGATTGCCAAACAAGGAGGCTGTGTGCAGTGATAAGAGAGGAAGGACCTGGAAAAAAAATCTTAAGGGTACTGACTTCAGAAATTGAGTAGAGGAGGGGAAACCAACAAAGGACAATGAGAACGAATGGTAGTAGAAGCAGGAAAGCTAGGAGAGAATGATTTTACAGGGGCAAAGGGAGCACAAGAGAAATGTGAAAGGATAAACATGGTCAATTAAGATAAGGACTGAGAAGAGAACTCAGCTTGGGCAATCAGGAAGTTACTGATGACCTCTGCCAGATTTGTTTTATGGAATAGTCAGGGCAGCATACAGACTTCAGGGAGTTGAGGAAGGAATAGATGGTTCCTCCTCCTGTTTTTCTGAACTTGTTTACTGGCACCATCACCACCAACCCAGTTGGTGGGCCCTTCCTCTGCCTCACTCCTACCCCTAAGGTGTTAATAATCCCTTTTATTTCTAACATTCCTGGAATATGTCCTCTCCTCTCCATCCCCATTTCCACTGCCTGAGTCCAGATTCTTATTGTCTCTAATTTAGATTGGTGCAGTAGACTCCTGATTGTTCTCCCCATTTCCAGTATTGCTCCATCTTTTCCACTGTTGTAGGGGTAAGATTCTTCAGTGGCTCCCCGGATTCATTCCTATCAGACTCCAGTTAGTTCTTTGATTCCCTCCCTTGCAGCTTTGCTTTAGTCATATAAAACAGCCTTTACCTGATGCTCTTCCATGATTCCAAGGTTTCGTACATGCTATTCATAATGCCATTTTCTGCTGATGAATGTCTTCCGATTAGTTTCCCTCTTTTGTGAAGCCTTTTTCTTCCTTCTTTCAGAGATAGGTCTTCCTGTATCTCCTGATCTTTATTATGAACTACTACAAGTATGCAGAGAATAAATAACACCCTTTTATCCATTGCCTAGATTTGACAAATATTTACATTTTCTGTATTTTTTTTTCAGATACGGTTAAGGGCCCTTGAAAACTCTTTCCTCTCTTCCTGAAGGTAACCATTTTCCTGAATTTGGCATATGATTTTCAGTACCATTCAATTGCTTTTATACGCATGTATTTTTTATAAACAATATGTGATATTATTTTGCCTGTTTTAAAAATGTATATGAATGGGGATCATACTTTACATGTATAAATATAATCATACTGTGGTTAGTATTTACTACTTGCTGCTTTTGCTGTATATGATAGTACATTTTAAAAACCTCTTCTCTAGGACCTGTTGCACTGTATGGTATTCGTTTCCTTAGGGCAGAGCCTTTCTTCTTATTCATCTTTGTTTTTTAGTTTTAGTGTGGTTCCTCCCTTGTAGTAGGTATTCCAAATGTTAACAGAGAAGAGATTGGGGTGATTTAAAATTTTTTTGTGACTTTTTCTATATTTTAAAAGTTTCTACAGTTATTATTTCTGAAATGAGAAAATTAATCTGGTATTTTTCTCTGCAAACATTTCCCAAGCTGCAGAGCCAGGAGCCCAGTTGTTACTGGAAGGAATGACCAGTATTGGGTGGGGCTTCCCATTAACTTTGTGGTTTTCTGTAGCGTGGGTAACCTCTGATGGTATAAAGCCCTTCTTCATGCTTTGTATGCGATGTGGATTGCCAGGTTTTACTAGAGTTCTTACTGTGACTCCCCACATCCTTTATAATGGACTAAGTGCTTAATGGGTATGGAGTTTCCTTTCAGAATGATGAAAATATTTTGGAATTAGATAGAGATGGTGGTTGTACAACATTGTGAATGTATTAAATGCCACTGAATTGCTCCATTTAAAATGGTTAATTTTATGTTATGTGAATTTCACTTCAATTAAAAAAATGGGCAAAAGATTGAACAGATCTTTCTCCAAAGAAGATATAGAGTGGCCAATAAGCTATTGAGAAGATGTTCAATATCAGTAGTAGCTAGGGAAATGCAAATCAAAACCACAGTAAGACCATTTCATGCCCACTGGGATGTCATAAGACAGACAATGACAGGTTTTGGTGAGGATGTGGAGAAATTGGAACCCTCATAAATTGCTGGGATTGTAAAATGATATAGTTGCCTTGGAAAACAATCTGGTGGTTCTTCAATGTGTTTAACATATGATCCCAGCAATTCCACTCTTAAGTTTCTATTCAAGAAAAATGAAAACTTATGCCCACACACATATTCATAGCAACCATTTCACAATAGCTCAGAAGTGGAAACAGTGCAAATGTCCATCAACTTATGAATGGATAAATAAATGTGGTATAACCATACAAATGGAATATTATTCAGCCCAAAAAGGAATGAGGTGCTGATACATACTACAACATGAATAGACCTTGAAAACAAGCTAAGCGAAAGAAGCCAGTCATAAAAGGCTTTCATTTATATGAAATGTCCAGAATAGGCAAATCCGTAGAGACAGGAAGTAGATTAGTATTTATCAGGGACTGGGGAGAAGGAGGAATGGGGAGTGACTGCTAATGGATATGGAATTTCTTTTTTGCAGTGATTGAAAAATGTTCTGAAACTAGGTAGTGATGACTGTTGTACAACTCTGTGACTATCTAAAACCACTTAATTCTATACTTAAAAAAGTGAATTAAAAAAAGATGAATTATATCTCAAGAAAGCAATTGTTTAAATAAATAAAAAACCAGTATGTATAATCCTGCCTGCAGGGCCCAAGACGTGAAGCACCTGCAGTTCTTTTGGAAAGGGGCTGACAGCATCAGGATGAGAGCCCAGTTTGCAACAGCCCTTCTCACATTGGCAGTCTTAGACATGGGCTCTGCTGAAATAGGTTTGACATTCACCCCCAACACTCCAGCAGGGCCTTTACACACAGTATCCCAACTTAAATTCACAGAATGGGAGTTGAAGGACACAAGGACCTGTCTCTGGCTGGCTAGGACAGCTGTTTTATTTATTTATTTTTCTGCTTTACATTTTGTCAACAATTGAACTGATTTTCAAGCTGAGTAATGGCACTGGTGAGAAACACTGCAGGATTGGGAGGAGGGAGTGGAGCAGCCCAGTTTGACCGTAAGAGGGAGGCTATGTCAAAGCAGTGTGGAAAAGAGGGGCCAGGGCCTCAAGGTTTAAAGATGTGAGCTTGGGAGGCTGCTCAAGGAGGGAGATTCATAGAGGTCTTCTGAAGTCTCCAGCATCAGTTCTTTCCTGAGCAAGTAAGGTTTGCCTATGTGTGCATGTGTGTGTGTTTGTGGGTGTGTGTCGGTGAAAGAAAGGAACAGGGTATGTTTGGAGAGCGGTCTTGAGTATGGTTGTTATTTATTTATTTATTTTTTTAAATTGTGGTAAAAAAATGTATAAGGTACCGGGTGCAAGGGTATTTATTTCAGTGGTAGAATTCTCGCCTGCCATGCGAGAGACCGGGGTTTGAGTCCTGGTCCATGCGCTTCCCAAAAAACAAACAAACAAGCAAAAACTCCACAAATGGTGCTGCAATAACAGGATACTAACATGGAAAAATAAGGAACTGTGACCCTGTCATACAGCAAACAAACCAAAAAATTAAAAAATATATATAGAACAAAAAATCTGCCATTTTAACCATTTTTTTAAGTATACAGTCAGCAGCACTGATTACATTCATAATGTTATGCAGCTATCATCGCTATTTATTTCCAAAATTTTTTGCTTTCTTAAAAGTATCCTTTGGGTTTAATAAACCTTCCTGAAGGAAATTTTGTCACTAACCTTGCATCGCTGTGTTTTCTCTGCGTTTTGATCATCACTCCCTTGGAACTTGGGAAAGCTATTGGTTAGAAATTGGGGGTGATTTTACGCTTGGAAATAGGACCCCCCTCTGGGTATGCTCTGCAAATTGTGCATTCTTGAAAATGGGGACAATCAGTTCTTTCATGGTTAATACTGATTGTTGTGGGGCAAGGTTTTGAAACTTGGGGCAAGCAAAGGGACCTTTTAAATTAGGCCATGAGAATTGTGTTGCTAAAACTCTGTAGTCTAGTCTGGGTTGCTGTCTTCATTTTACCCCCTTCTGCCACTGTGAGCAAGCTCTTGGAAGGGGAATGGGAAATTTCTTTTTCCACCTGACCAATGAACAAGGGTTTTAGTAGTCCTATTTTTCCTTCCTACCTGTTACATATCTGATCTGTGGAGAACAGAGTGGAAGCAAAATTCCAGGGGGTGTAAAAAACAAGAAGTGTTTGAAATACAAAATATATCAACTATTTCCAAAACAAAGATTCTTCGGGTAACGTTTTTCCTTTGTCTTTGTCAAGTCTTATATACTGACATGAAGTGAGGTATAATAGGAAAAATGCAAGTACAAGGTATAAGTTGCCTGAGTATTTGCTAACTTTTTCCCAGTTGGCAGAAGAAGGTGAGTCAGCTTTTGTAATGAGGCTGAGATTGCAGAATCTGTTTAAGTCAAGTTTTATTCTTGGAAAGATACAGCTTTTCCAGGAAGGGTTTAAGGGAACCTGAAGTAAAAGGTATTATGCAATAAAGTTATTAAAATGCAAATATAAATACTAAGAGAAATAGAAAATTAAAATGATGGCAGGGAATAGAGAAGAAGAAAAAATGCTACTTTTTTTTCCTACTAGGGCTAATAGAATTGTGATTGAACATTAAATTTCAACTTGATTTTCAAAAGAATATGAAGAATTAGATAGTCTTAATATAATTAATTGTATACTATTTACTTAGAAAAACAAATTCTTTTCTGGTACTAAGTGCATGACAAGATTTATCATGTGGGATCTTGCACAGTGTACAGATGCTGTACTTGATAAGAATTTTATAGCAAATGCAGAAGCACTTTTTCTCTGATTGTTTCTTGTATCAGTTTATAGTAGGGCAAAACTTTAAAGTCTAATTCAGTAGAAGAGATTCTGCCCTGGAAGTGAAGGGTGGGAGTTGGTGGGAGTGTCAGTGTGGCTTTTGGAGATTTGTCCGTCAGAGTGGATATCCCCTGAGTGAGGGGAAGGTGAGCAGAACCTTCTTCAGGCTCTAGGAATCTTGTGTGGGAAGGAGAATTATTTCTAAGGGGTGAAGGAATAGGTCTCCTTTGCTATTGGGTTCCTGCTGGGCACCATTTTTAAAAATATGCTTGTATATTTATTGTTCTATTTTTTAAAATAAGAATTTTACAAATATACTCATATTTGGGGATTGCTAATTCTGGGGAAATTTCCGTTTTATAAATGAATTCTTGGCATGATTATGGCAGATGGACTTTGGTTTCTGTGGCAATTACAGTATTTGGGGAGAGACTTTCTAGGATGTGTGGAAACTTGTTCTCTTGGTTATTGACAAGTATTTTTTTTTTAATATTAGAGAAATTGTAAGTTTACAGAAAAATCATGTAGAGAATACGGAATTCCTGTATACCTCCTCCACTACCACAATTTTCCCTGTTTTTAACACTGTGCTTTAAGGTAGTATGTTTGCTACAATTGATGAAAGAGTATTATAAATGTACTATTAACTATAGCTATAGTTTACATTGGGGTTTTATGTTTGTGTTGTGGAGTATTATGTTTCTCAAAAATGTTTATTCTAGTAAATATGTACGACCTAAAATTTCTCCTTTTAACCACATTCAAATATGTAACTTGGTGTTGTTAATTACGTTCACTATATTGTGTTACCATTAACACCATCCATTAATGAACTTTTATAAGTTTTCCAAACAGAAGTTCTGTACCAATTAAGCATTAACTCCCCATTCCTTACCTCACCTCAGTCCCTGATAACCTTCATTCTAGTTTCTGAATCTATGAATTTGCCTATTCTGTTTGTTTCTTATCAGTGAGATCATACAATATTTGTCCTTTTTTGGGGGGGGGTTGAAATACTTTAATGGCTGAAAGAAAAACTGGCAACCTATAATTTTATATCTAGTAAGACTTTGTTTCAAAAATTAGGGAGGGGGGTGCATGGGTGGTTCAGTGGTAGAATGCTCACCTGGCATGTGGGAGACCTGGATTTGATTCCCAGATCATGCACCCTCCCCCCAAAAAATGAGGCAGAGAATTAGATGGTCTCTCAGATAAGCAAAAGTTGAGGGAGTTCATTGCCACTAGACTGGAACTAAAAGCAATGCTAAAGGAAGTTCTTCAGACTATAAGAAAATGGCACTAGACAGTGGTTCAAAGCAGCATAAGGGAATAAAGCCCTCTGGTAAAGATAACCATTTGTGTAAATGTAAACATCAGTATTATTGTAATGTACTATTTTATATGTAACTCTAATTATTATGTCTTACAGGTGTAAACTGCAGGTACATAAAAATAACAACAAAACTATGATTTTGGATACACAATATTCAAAGATAGTGTTTTAGTCTGCCAAAGTTGCCAAAATGTATTTGTCCTTTTGTGACTTATTTCACTCAACATGATATCCTCATGGTTCATCCGTGTTGCTACATGTATCTAAAACTTCATTCCATTTTATGTCTGAATAATATTCCATTATATGTATGTACCATTTTTTGTTTATCCCTTAATTTACTGATGGACTCTTGGGTTGCTTCCATCTTTTGGCAGTTGAGAATAAGGCCACTATGAACATTTGTGTGCAAATACCTGTTTGAGTCCCTGCTTTCAATTCTTTGGGTATGCAACTAGAAGTGGGATTGCCAGGTCATATGGTATATTCTGCACTTAACTTTCTGAGAAACTGCCAAACTGTTTTCCACAGCAGCTGTACCGTCCCATCAGTGAGATGTTCCTATTTCTCCAGATCCTCTCCAACATTTGTAATTTTCCTTTTTTTTTGCGGGGTGTGTGTGTGTGTGTGTGTGTGCATGGTCTGGGACTCAACCCTGTGTCGCCTGCATGCAAGGTGGGCATTCTAAGCACTGAACTACCCATGCACCCTTCCATTTTTTTTTAATAGTAGCCATTTTAGTGAGTGTGAAGTGGCATCACATTATGGCCTTGATTTGCATTTCCTCAATGGCTAACAATGTTGAACGTCTTTTATTGTGCTTTTTGGGCCACTTGTATATCTTTTTTGGAGAAATGTCTGTTCAAATCATTTGCGCCCCCCCTTTTTTGGGGGGGTGGTGCGTGATCCAGGAATTGAACCTGGGTCTCCCGCATGAAAGGTGAGCATTCTACCACTGAACTACCCGTGCACTCTCATTTGCCCATTTTTAAATTGGGTTGTTTGTCTTTTTCTTGTTGAATTTTGTTGTTAAGTAGTATTTCCTTTTATCACTAGATATTAAACTCTTATTGTACATGTGGTTTCCAAATATTTTCTCCCATGCTGTAGGTTTTCCTTTTACTTTCATGATGAGGCTCTTTGATGCTCAGAAGTTTTTGATGTGAGAACGTACCATTGCTCTATTTTTTATTTTGTTGCTTGTGCTTTGAATGTGAAGTCTAAGAAACCATTGCCTAATGCAAGGTCCTGAAGATGTTTCCGCATCTTTACTCCCAGGAGTTTTATAGTTCTGGTTCTTGTCTTTAGGTTTTTGATGCATTTTGGGTTAATCTTTGTCTAAGGTATGAGGTAGAGTCCCATCTCCATTCCTTTTTTTTTTTAATTTTTTTTATTAATCAAAAAAAAGAAAAGAAATTAACACAACATTTAGAAATCATTCCATTCTACATATGCACTCAGTAATTCTTAGTATCATCACATAGATGTATGATCATCATTTCTTAGTACATTTGCATCGATTTAGGAAAAGAACTAGCAAAACAGCAGAAAAAGATATAGAATGTTAATATAGAGAAGAGAATTAAAAAATAATACTAATAATATATATATATATATATATATATATATATATATATAAAGGAAAAAGAAAAAAAACAAAAACAAAAGATACAAACACACAAACAAACAAACAAAAACCATATTTCAGGTGCAGCTTCATTCAGTGTTCCAACCTAGTTACATTACACTTAGGTATTATTGTGCTGTCCATTTTTGAGTTTTTGTATCTAGTCCTGTTGCACAGTCTGTATCCCTTCAGCTCCAATTACCCATTATCTTACCCTGTTTCTAACTCCTGCTGGTCTCTGTTACCAATGATACATTCCAAGCTGATTCTCGAATGTCGGTTCACATCAGTGGGACCTTACAGTATTTGTCCTTTAGTTTTGGGCTAGACTCACTCAGCATAATGTTCTCTAGGTCCATCCATGTTATTACATGCTTCATACGTTTAGTCTGTCTTAAAGCTGCATAATATTCCATCGTAGGTATACGCCACAGTTTGTTTAGCCACTCGTCTGTTGATGAACATTTTGGCTGTTTCCATCTCTTTGCAATTGTAGATAATGCTGCTATAAACACTGGTGTGTAAATGTCCATCTGTGTCTTTGCCCTTAAGTCCTTTGAGTAGATACCTAGCAGTGGTATTGCTGGGTCGTAATCCATTCTGCCATTCTATGTCTTTTGATTGGGAAATTCAGTCCATTAACTTTTAGTATTATTACTGTTTGGATAATATTTTCCTCTACCATTTTGGCTTTTGTATTATATATATCATATCTGATTTTCCTTCTTTCTACGCTTTACTCCATACCTCTCTCTTCTGTCTTTTCGTATCTGACTCTAGTGCTCCCTTTAGTATTTCTTGCAGAGCTGGTCTCTTGGTCACAAATTCTCTCAGTGACTTTTTGTCTGAGAATGTTTTAATTTCTCCCTCATTTTTGAAGGACAGTTTTGCTGGATATAGGAGTCTTGGTTGGCAGTTTTTCTCTTTTAGTAATTTAAATATATCATCCCACTGTCTTCTAGCTTCCATGGTTTCTGCTGAGAAATCTACACATAGTCTTATTGGGTTTCCCTTGTATGTGACGGATTGTTTTTCTCTTGCTACTTTCAAGATCCTCTCTTTCTCTTTGACCTCTGACATTCTAACTAGTAAGTGTCTTGGAGAACGCCTATTTGGGTCTAATCTCTT
Source organism: Tamandua tetradactyla (assembly GCF_023851605.1). Taxonomy (NCBI): domain Eukaryota; kingdom Metazoa; phylum Chordata; class Mammalia; order Pilosa; family Myrmecophagidae; genus Tamandua; species Tamandua tetradactyla. Next base: position 123,859,898 of record NC_135333.1, read on the forward strand.
TGGGGTGCGCTGCACTTCTTGGATCTGTAATTTTAGGTCTTTCATAAGAGTTGGGAAATTTTCAGTGATAATTTCTTCCATTAGTTTTTCTCCTCCTTTTCCCTTCTCTTCTCCTTCTGGGACACCCACAACACGTGTATTTGTGCGGTTCATATTGTCCTTGAGTTCCCTGATCCCCTTTTCAAATTTTTCCATTCTTTTCCCGATAATTTCTGTTTCTTTTTGGAATTCAGATGTTCCATCCTCCAGTTCACTAATTGTAGCTTCTGTCTCTTTAGATCTACCATTGTAGGTATCCATTGTTTTTTCCATTTTTTCTTCTTTGTCCTTCACTCCCATAAGTTCTGTGATTTGTTTTTTCAGATTTTTTATTTCTTCTTTTTGTTCAGCCCATGTCTTCTTCATGTCCTCCCTCAATTTATTGATTTGGTTTTTGAAGAGTTTTTCCATTTCTGTTTGTATATTCAGCATTAGTTGTCTCAGCTCCTGTATCTCATTTGAACTATTGGTTTGTTCCTTTGACTGGGCCATATCTTCAATTTTCCGAGCGTCATCCATTATTTTCTGCTGGTGTCTGGGCATTTGATCAGATTTCCCTGGGTGTGTGACCCAGCTGGTTGAAAGCTTTTTCTGTGAAATCTCTGGGCTCTGTTTTTCTTTTCCTGCCCAGTAGGTGGCGCTCGTGGCGCTCGTCTGTCTGCACGGCAGTCGGCCCGGGAAACCGCGCGTGGAGGCGGGGTCGCTGGCCGCCGCGGCTTGGGAGAGTGCCGGTCCTAATTGCCGAAACGCCAAGTGTGACGGGAGGGCCCCGCTATCCAACGTTCCCAGTCAGACCGGGGAGCCACGTGCGTGGAGGGGACCCCAGTCGCCAGCCGCCCCGGCCAGGAAAACGCGCGCCCCTCGGGTATCTCACCGCAGCGGATTCTCCCTGCCCGTTCAGCTGTTCCTGAATGGGGTACACTGTCTTTTTGGTCTCTGTCGTGACTCCGGGAGCTGTTTCGTATTGTTTCTGTTTCTTTAGTTGCTTTTCTGGAGGAGGAACTAAGACCTGCGCGTCTTACTAAGCCGCCATCTTCTCCGGAAGTCTCTCCATTCCTTTTGATATGGCTATTCCCAGCACCACATAAAAAAAAACATTTTTTATTGTGAAAAATACCATATATACAAAAAAACCAATAAATATCAAAGCACACTGCAACAATTAGTTGCAAAACAGATTTCAGAGTTTGGTATGGGTTATAATTCTACAATTTTGGGTTTTTACTTCTAGCTGCTCCAAGATACTGGAGACTAAAAGAAATAGCGATATAATGATTCAGCAATCATACTCATTTATTAAGTCATATTTTGTCTGTTATAATTCCACCTTCTCCTTTGATCTTTCTCCCACTCTTTAGGGGTATTTGGGCTATGCCCATACTAACTTTTGCATGTTGGAAAGGGCTGTTGATAATATGAGATAGGGGGATGGAACTAGTTGATATTCTGGAGAAACTAGTCACTCTGGATTTCAAGACTTATCTGGCCTAGGAACACAATTGGAGGTTGTAGGTTTCTGGAAAGTAATCATAGTGCATGGAACCTTTGTCAGATCTCAGATACAGCCAGTTACTGTTCTTTTAGGGTTAGCAGGAATGGTTTTGGTTGGAGTTTGGCAAATCATGTGGTTTTAGTCTACCAAAGCCACCAGAATGCAACACACTAGAAATAGATCGGTTTTAAATAAAAGATCTGTTACATGGGAAGGCATACAGTGACATCTGCTGGGCTTCTCTCCTGGCTTCTAGGTTCTAGTGCCTTCTCTGGTGCGATTCCTTTCTGCCTTTCCAAATGTCTGGGCTGAGCTTCAAAGTGCTGAGATGAGGTATGCTGAGCTTCTTGAGCTGTGCTGCTTCTCTCTTCTGACCTCTCTCTTTTAGGTTTCCACCTGTTTAAATTAAGTATCACTCATTGTGGAAGATACTACTCCCCTTAGCCGACTACAGGTATAATCAGCCATAGATGAGTTTCACATGCTAATGATTCATGTCCACAGCAGCAGAACTAGGTACCATCACCTCGCCAAGTTGAACACCTGAACCTAACTACCACACCATGATAAGTAACAACGTCTAGCTAAAGCTTGCATAAGAGTAGCCTCCAGAGTAGCCTCTGTGACTCTATTTGAATTCTCTCAACCACTGATACCTTATTTGTTACAATTCTTTTCCCTCTTTTGTTCAGGAAGGAATTGTCAATCTCATGGTGCCCGGGCAAGGCTCATCCCTGGGAGTCATATCTCATGTTCCAGGGAGACTTTCACCCCTGGTTGTCCTGTCATTTGCAGAGTTAGGTTAGAGAGGAAAAGGCCACATTTAGGCAACAAAAGAGGCTTTCTGGAAGTAACTCTTAGGCATAACTATAGGTAAACTAAGCTTCTCCGTTACATAAATAAGCTTCACTAGATTAAGCCTCAAGATCAAGGGCTTGGCCTTTTGACTTGGGAGTCCCTAATATTTGAGACAGTATCAGGGATTTCCCTGGTGGTAAAGTTTAATCGTTCTGTATTTTTTCTCCTGACTCTCAGAGGACTTTGCCAATACTTTTTAGTTTTCTGCTCAACATACTCTGGGATGTTTCTGGACATTACATTAAGCTATACATGATTACAAGCCCCCATTCCCATTCTGGGCTTCCTGTGCTTGGGTTTTTAAAATGATCTGTCCATACAGGTTAAGTTAGATTATGTGCTACAGAAAATTTAGGTTCTGAACAAAATAAACCTCCTCTTTTTTTTTTTTTTTTTTTGGTCTCAGAGTAGGTTGTAGGAGTCAAGGGTTAATAGAAAACCTGCTGAATTTACTGGGAGTGACTGGCTTCAGGGTGGCCTTGGCAGTAAACTGTGGAGACTGTTATCTGCTTACTTGGAGGACAGTCTGAGAGGAACAGAATATTTGTTTTTTCTTAAGCCCCAAGGTCTTTTTAGCTATCTCTTGTATGTAGGGAGTATTATACTGAAAAGCAGGCTTGGTCAGCAAAAGAGCTGTGAGAAAGGATATAAAATAAAGCAGGTGAAGCTCTTCGGGGCTGCAGTCATCTTGTCTGTCTCGTACGTCTCATGTGTCTGTGTGTTTCATTCCGCAGGGGTTGCTGAAAGATTGCAACAGTAGGTGAAGTTCTGAAATACAATATCTTCCTTACCCCTGTATTCTTTTTTTTTTTTTTAGGCATTAGTAAAGTTTATTAAAAGAGAAGTTTTTTAAAAAGTGAGAGTATATATTAAAGAGGATAGCTCCGACATGCCCACGGGAGGGACACGCCCTGTGTGGAGTTGGCTAACTTGTTTTAGAGGAAAGTTTTGTTGGTAGCAGGTTTCCATAGTAGCCTTTGAATACTAGGTGCCTTCTTTGTTCTAGGAGGAGATAGCTAGCAGAATATGTGGTTTGTTGTCACATACCTAAAATTTGTCTTGGGGCAAATGGTTAACAATCTTTATGACCTTATGCTTCCTATATTAACTAAGAGTTTGCTCTGAGCCCAGAATTTTACAAGCTTTTATGGTGTGGGGAGGTTTCAATAGTTTGGGGGTTTTAGGGAAATTTTTGTCCCAGGAAGTTTGCAGCTCTGTAATAGTTCCTTTGGAGCTAGATAAGAAACAGGGGACTTGGAGTTGTCTGTTAACTCTTTCACAGCTGAGTAGGAAACTAGGGACTTACAGATGTCCTATTTAATCCTGTGTCTATTCTCCCTAAAAGAGTTCAATCCCTTAAATCTTAAAGGGAGGTTGAGGGATAAATTTTTGATATTTTCACAGAATTGAGAGAGTACATACAGGAATATGCATAATTGCTGCTGACAGTGTTGAAAGAGTTGGGGGGTATTGGAAAAATGCAAAAATATTATGTTATAATCAGCTCCATCCCATCACTCTTAAAGTCTTTCTGCCACCTCTTCCACATGAGTCCTTGAGTGTGGGAACGGGAGGTTACAGGTTTACAGTTTGCAATGTTGAGAAATGAGAATAAAATAGCATTTAGGAGAAGGCAAGTATGCGCTGGCTCACTTAGAGCTACTTTGCTCCCCCTGTCATTTATTTTGTCATATAATGATGTCCTGGTTACACTTGAATGTGGACAGCCGTCCTATGTGCTGGTGTGGAGTTGAGTCAGGAGCAAGGATGCTACCTTTAGTAATTATCGAGATTGAGCTGTTCCAAACAGATGTCACAGATGGGCAGGTCCTGTTGTATTCATGTCTAGAGACACCTGGGGTATCACGATTTCAGTATTCTTTGGCAAGATCCGGGGAGCCATTGGGCCTGGCCGGGAGCAGCCAACGGGGCTTTTGGAGAGGCTTTGCTCCACTTGGGAGCTCAACACTCTCTCAGGCGCAGTGTCCTGCCTTCCCGTCTCACAGACGGGGTCCTGGAAGTCTCTCCATCTTTGGGGCTCCTTTGGTCTTTGGGGGCACTCCCACTTCCAGTGTCCCAACTCTCCACATTGATGACAGGTTCCCAGTGGCTTCTGCCCTGAGTGGCCCTGAGGTGACTTACGGTTCATAGCCAAAGCTGTGAGCTGGGCCTTATTCCTGTGTCTCCTTGTTCTCTTTTCCTCTGCAGCCGAAATGCAGGTCTCCAGGGCCAGTGTCTTACGTGGAAGATGTTGCTCCCCTGGGATCTTTTGAGACCACGCCTGTAGGGCTTGCCAAAATATATATCTTGTGCCCAGCTGGTAATGATGCCAGCTGAGCCCCAATCCAGATTCGATAGTCTAGAAACTGAAAGAATTTACAGATGAAAGGGCTGGTAGGAATAAGTAGTAAAGTTTATTAAAAGAAAAGTTTATCAAAAAGAGAGTACACGTTAGAGAGGTTAACATGGACATGCCCAAGGGAGGGACACACTACCCCTATATTCTGATTTACCTTAGTCCGGACCTGATCTGCTTATATAATTATATAACAGCTATATAATTTCTTTAATAGCTGTTGTTTGTGGCAATGCTGACCTTCAGAACTGCAGAACTCCTGAGTCTTAGGTGTCACACAGCTACCCAGGGTTCCAGAGAAATAACAGGTTATGCAAATATAGCACAGCCTCTCAATATCTAGATGTCGCTATTATCACCCAGGACTAAATGTGATTGCTATAAGAGCTTACAATCTAGGCCCCTGTTTTCTTATAAGTATTTTCTAAATGAGACCAGACAATATTTGCTCTTTTGTTTTTCTGGCTTATTTTGCATCACACAATGCCCCACAGGTTCATTGACAACGTTGCATGCCTCATGACTTCTTTCCTTTCTGTAGCAGCATAGTATTCAATCATATGTTACACCACAGTTCACTATTCTAGTTCTCAGTGTATTCTTTAGCTACCTCCATCCACTGGGAATCATGTATAATGTCCAAGGTTAACAGTCCTTCACACTCTCAATTTTAAACAATTTTCATTGCTCCCAAGAGAAAAATAACTGATAAACAAACTGTTCTAGTTTGCTAGCTGCCGGAATGCAACACACCAGAGACGGATTGGCTTTCAATAAAAGGGGATTTATTTAATTAACATATAGTTCTTCAGAGGAAAGGCAGCTAACTTTCGACTGAGGTTCTTTCTTTTTTTTTTAATTTTTTATTAATTAAAAAAATTAACAAACAAAACATTAAGATATCATTCCATTCTACATATACAATCAGTAATTCTTAATATCACCACATAATTGCATATTCATCATTTCTTAGAACATTTGCATCGATTTAGAAAAAGAAATAAAAAGACAACAGAAAAGAAATAAAATAATAACAGAGAAAAAAAGATTATACATACCATACCCCTTACCCCTCGCTTTCATTTACCACTAGCATTTCAAACTAAATTTATTTTAACATTTGTTCCCCCTATTATTTATTTTTATTCCATATGTTCTACTCTTCTGTTGATATAGTAGCTAAAAGGAGCATCAGACACAACATTTTCACAATCACACAGTCACATTGTGAAAGCTATATCATTGTTCAATCATCATCAAGAAACATGGCTACTGGAACACAGCTCTACATTTTCAGGCAGTTCCCTCCAGCCTCTCCGCTACATCTTGAACAACAAGGTGATATCTACTTAATGCATAAGAATAACCTCCAGGATAACCTCTCAACTCTGTTTGGAATCTCTCAGCGATTGACACCTAGTCTCATTTCACTCTTCCCCCTTTGGTCGAGAAGGTTCTCTCAATTCCTTGATTTTAATTCTCAGCTCATTCTAGGGTTTTTCTCAGTCCCTTGATGCTGAGTCTCAGCTCATTCCAGGATCTCTGTCCCACGTTGCCAGGAAGGTCCACACCCCTGGGAGTCATGTCCCATGTAGAGAGGGGGAGGGTGGTGAGACTGCTCGTCATGTTGGCTGAAGAGAGAGACCACATCTGAGCAACAAAAGAGGCTCTCTTGGGGGTGACTCTTAGGCCTAGATTTTAAGTAGACTTGACCTATCCTTTGTGGGGTTAAGTTTCATATGAACAAACCCCAAGACCGGGGGCTCAGCCTATAGCTTTGGTTGTCCACACTACTTGTGAGAATATCAAGAATTCAACTTGGGGAAGTTGAATTTCTCCCCACTCTCACCATTCCCCGAAGGGGGCTTACAAATACTTTTCCACTCACTGATCAAATCACTCTGGGATTTATTGGGGCATCACTCTGGACAAACCAACAAAATCTCATGTGCTACCTGACATTCCAAGTACTTATGACATTCAATCAAACTATCTACATGAGTTATATTAGGAAATGCTCTAGTCAAAATATAAATTTTGTAACAAATAAACATTTTTTGCTTTAGTCTCATAAGGTGACATTTTAAAGTATTAATTATCATCTATTTTCAGCACCCTGCAATAATGACATTCCTTTGTTCTTCCTCATGCAAAAACATTTTTAAAATTTGTACATTGTACATTTCACTATTATTATACACTCTAGGCATTCCTAGATTATACCATCTTGATCTTTACCATCTATCTTTCTTTCTGATTTCATTTATGTCCCCAGCCCTCCTCCCTCTATCATTCTCACATGCAGCTTCATTCAGTGTTTTAACATAATTACATTACAGTTAGGTAGTATTGTGCTATCCATTTCTGAGTTTTTGTATCCAGTCCTGTTGCACAGTCTGTATCCCTTCAGCTCCAATTACCCAATATCGTACCCTATTTCTATCTCCTGATGGTCTCTGTTACCAATGACATATTCCAAGTTTATTCACTAATGTCAGTTCATATCAGTGAGACCATACAGTATTTGTCCTTTTGTTTCTGGCTAATCACACTCAGCATAATGTCCTTAAGGTCCATTCATGTTGTTACATACTTCATAACTTTATTCTGTCTTACAGCTGCATAATATTCCATCTTATGTAAATGTCACAGTTTGTTTAGTCAGCTCTCTGTTGATGGACATTTTGGCTGTTTCCATCTCTTGGTAAAAGTTAATAATGCTGCTATAAACTAAATAGAAAATCCAGACCTCCCCTTAACTCTTGTCCCTCTCCCCCCAATATTTACCCCTGGTATTGCTTTGGTACTGTTGATGTCTTCCTGCTAAACATTGGCTATAACATGCATTAGTAGTTTTCCCCCTATGCCCCAATATTATAAACTCTTTGTTCAAGATTCATACCTTTGCAGTAGACCATGCAGGGACTTATTTATATTTGTTGTGTTAATTGGTGGGATACACGTCTCTCTACAACCCCTTTCTATCATGTTCACCTTTAGTATGGCAATATTATTTGTAGACCTGCTAATGATCAAAGTACATTTTAACAAGTAACTTTAAAACAGATTTCAAAGTATGGTCTGGGCTATAGTTCCACAATTTCAAGTATTTTCTTCTAGCTCTCTAAGACAATGGTGTCTAAAATTAAATATCGTTATAATGATTCAGTAGCATACTCATTTGTCAAATCCTATCTTCTCTGATACAACTTCTCCTTCTCCTTTGATCCTTCTCCCAGTCTTCAGGGATATTTGGGCAATGGCCATTCTAATTTCTTCATGTTGAAAAGGGATGTTGACGTTATGGGGTAAGGGGATGCATCTGGTTGGTGTTCTTGGAAAAACTGGTAATGCTGGGTTTCCGGGCTTATCTGACCTAGGAACCATCTGGAGGTTATAGGTTTCTGAAAAATAAACTTAATGAGTTAAACTTTTAATAGAGCCCTGGGTATTCTTTAGGGTTTATAGAAATACTGTTGGTTGGGGCATGGCATCTATGGCAATTAACAATATCTAGCTGAAGTTTGCATGAGAGTAGCCTCTAGAATGACCTCTTGGCTCTCTTTGAACTCTCTTAGCCACTGATTCCTTATTTTGTTACATTTCTTTTCCCCCTTTTGGTCAGGTAAGCATTGTTGATCCTACAGTGCCAGGGCCAGGCTCATCCCTGGGAGTCATGTCCCATGTTACCAGGGAGACTTACACCCCTGTATGTCATGAACGTTATGAGTTCATGAGTAGAGTTGGGCTTAGAGAGAGAGAGAGGCCACATCTGAGCAACAAAAGAGGTTCTCTGGAAATGCCTCTTTGGCATAATTATAGGTAGGCTTAGCTTCTCTGTTACAGAAATAAGTTTTGTAAGAGCAAGCCCCAAGATCAAGGGCTTGACACATTACTTAGGAGTCACTAATGTTTGAGAGAGTATCAGGGATTTTCCAGGTGGGAAAGTTTAATCATTCCGTATGTTTTCTCCAGTCCCTCAAGGAACTTTGGCAATACTTTTTGATGATCTGCCAAATATACTCTGGAATATATCCAGGTATTACATTAAGCTATACAGACTTGCAAAACCTCATTTCCAATTCTGGGCTCCATGTGTTTAGGTTGTTTAAATGAACTGACCAAACAGCTTATTAGATTATATGCTACAGAAAATGTAGGTTTTCGACAATATCAACCTCTCATCCTTTGGTCTCACGCGTAAGTAAACTTCTAAAATACACACAATATCATCCTTTACTCTTTATTCTGATTTACCTTAGTCCCAACCAGATCAGCTTTGTTCTTATCTCTGATTGAAGCCTGATCTCTCTTTTTTTTGTTTCTTTATCAATGTTGTATGTAGGAGTTCTCAGCACCATTTTTGAAGAGACTATCCTTTCCCCACTGAATGGACTTGGGATCCTTGTCAAAAAATCAGTTGGCCTTGTGAGAGTTTATTTCTGAACTCACAACTCAATTCCACTGGTCTATATGTCTGTCCTTGTGCCAGTATCATGCTGTTTTGATTGCTATAGCTTTATAATAAGTTTTCAAATAGGAAGTTTGAATCCTCAAACTTCATTGTTTTTAAGATTGTTTTGGCTATCCTTGGTTTAGGATAAGGGCCCCTTATCCTTCCATATACATTTGATAACTGACTTTTCCATTTCTGCAAAGAAGGCCATAGAATTTTTATTGGGATCATGTTGAATCTGTAAATTGGGTAGAATTGACAAATTAATGATATTTAATTTTCCAATCTATAAACATGGAATGTCCTCCCATTTATTAGGTCTTCTTTGATTTCTTTAGCAACGTTTTGTATTTTTCCAAGTGTAAGTCCTTTGCATCCTCAGTTAAATTTATTCTTACATATCGATCCTTTTAGTTGTTCTTGTAAATGGAAGTTTTTCTCGATTTCCTCTTCAGATGGTTTATTACTAGTGAATAGAGACACTACTGATTTTTGCATGTTGATCTTTTTTTTTTATTAATTAACGGAAAAAAAAGAAATTAACCCAACATTTAGAAATCATACAATTCTACATATGCAATCAGTAATTCTTAACATCATCACATAGATGCATGATCATCATTTCTTAGTACATTTGCATCGGTTTAGAAGAACTAGCGACACACCAGACAAAGATATAGAATGTTAATATAGAGAAAAGAAATAAAAGTAATAATAATAGTAAAAACACAAAAACAAAGAAACAAACAAACAAAAACAAACAAACAAACAAAGCCTATAGCTCAGATGCAGCTTCATTCAGTGTTTTAACATGATTACTTTACAATTAGGTATTATTGTGCTGTCCATTTTTGAGTTTTTGTATCTAGTCCTGTTGCACAGTCTGTATCTCTTCAGCTCCAATTACCCATTATCTTACCCTGTTTCTACCTCCTGCTGGACTTTGTTACCAATGACATATTCCAAGTTTATTCTCGAATGTCCGTTCACATCAGTGGGACCATACAGTATTTGTCCTTTAGTTTTTGGCTAGACTCACTCAGCATAATATTCTCTAGGTCCATCCATGTTATTACATGCTTCATAAGTTTATCCTGTCTTAAAGCTGCATAATATTCCATCGTATGTATATACCACAGTTTGTTTAGCCATTCTTCTGTTGATGGACATTTTGGCTGTTTCCATCTCTTTGCAATTGGTGTGCAAATGTCCGTTTGTATCTTTGCCCTTAAGTCCTTTGAGTAGATACCCAGCAATGGTATTGCTGGGTCGTATGGCAATTCTATATTCAGCTTTTTGAGGAACCGCCAAACTGCCTTCCACAGTGGTTGCACCCTTTGACATTCCCACCAACAGTGGATAAGTGTGCCTCTTTCTCCGCATCCTCTCCAGCACTTGTCATTTTCTGTTTTGTTGATAATGGCCATTCTGGTGGGTGTGAGATGATATCTCATTGTGGTTTTGATTTGCATTTCTCTAATGGCCAGGGACATTGAGCATCTCTTCATGTGCCTTTTGGCCATTTGTATTTCCTCTTCTGGTAGGTGTCTGTTCAAGTCTTTTTCCCATTTTGTAATTGGGTTGGCTGTCTTTTTGTTGTTGAGTTGAACAATCTCTTTATAAATTCTGGATACTAGACCTTTATCTGATATGTCATTTCCAAATATTGTCTCCCATTGTGTAGGCTGTCTTTCTACTTTCTTGATGAAGTTCTTTGATGCACAAAAGTGTTTAATTTTGAGGAGCTCCCATGTATTTATTTCCTTCTTCAGTGCTCTTGCTTTAGGTTTAAGGTCCATAAAACCGCCTCCAATTGTAAGTTTCGTAAGATATCTCCCTACATTTTCCTCTAACTGTTTTATGGTCTTAGACCTAATGTTTAGATCTTTGATCCATTTTGAGTTAACTTTTGTGTAGGGTGTGAGATATGGGTCTTCTTTCATTCTTTTGCATATGGATATCCAGTTCTCTAGGCACCATTTATTGAAGAGACTGTTCTGTCCCAAGTGAGTTGGCTTGACTGCCTTATCAAAGATCAAATGTTCATAGATGAGAGGGTCTATATCTGAGCACTCTATTCGATTCCATTGGTCGATATATCTATCTTTATGCCAATACCATGCTGTTTTGACCACTGTGGCTTCATAATATGCCTTAAAGTCCGGCAGCGCGAGACCTCCAGCTTCGTTTTTTTTCCTCAAGATGTTTTTAGCAATTCGGGGCACCCTGCCCTTCCAGATAAATTTGCTTATTGGTTTTTCTATTTCTGAAAAATAAGTTGTTGGGATTTTGATTGGTATTGCATTGAATCTGTAAATCAGTTTAGGTAGGATTGACATCTTAATTTTATTTAGTCTTCCAATCCATGAACACGGTATGCCCTTCCATCTATTTAGCTCTTCTGTGATTTCTTTTAGCAGTTTTTTGTAGTTTTCTTTATATAGGTTTTTTGTCTCTTTGGTTACATTTATTCCTAGGTATTTTATTCTTTTAGTTGCGATTGTAAATGGGATTCATTTCTTGATTTCCCCCTCCGCTTGTTCATTACTAGTGTATAGAAATGCTACAGATTTTTGAATGTTGATCTTGTAACCTGCTACTTTGCTGTACTCATTTATTAGCTCTAGTAGTTTTGTTGTGGATTTTTCCGGGTTTTCGACGTATAGTATCATATCGTCTGCAAACAGTGATAGTTTTACTTCTTCCTTTCCAATTTTGATGCCTTGTATTTCTTTTTATTGCCTAATTGCTCTGGCTAGAACCTCCATAACAATGTTGAATAATAGTGGTGATAGTGGACATCCTTGTCTTGTTCCTGATCTTAGGGGAAAGTTTTCAATTTTTCCCCATTGAGGATGATATTAGCTGTGGGTTTTTCATATATTCCCTCTATCATTTTAAGGAAGTTCCCTTGTATTCCTATCTTTTGAAGTGTTTTCAACAGGAAAGGATGTTGAATCTTGTCAAATGCTTTCTCTGCATCAATTGAGATGATCATGTGATTTTTCTGCTTTGATTTGTTGATATGGTGTATTACATTAATTGATTTTCTTATGTTGAACCATCCTTGCATACCTGGGATGAATCCTACTTGGTCATGATGTATAATTCTTTTAATGTGTTGTTGGATACGATTTGCTAGAATTTTATTGAGGATTTTTGCATCTATATTCATTAGAGAGATTGGTCTGTAGTTTTCTTTTTTTGTAATATCTTTGCCTGGTTTTGGTATGAGGGTGATGTTGGCTTCATAGAATGAATTAGGTAGTTTTCCCTCCACTTCGATTTTTTTGAAGAGTTTAAGGAGAGTTGGTACTAATTCTTTCTGGAATGTTTGATAGAATTCACATGTGAAGCCGTCTGGTCCTGGACTTTTCTTTTTAGGAAGCTTTTGAATGACTAATTCAATTTCTTTACTTGTGATTGGTTTGTTGAGGTCATCTATTTCTTCTTGAGTCAAAGTTGGTTGTTCATGTCTTTCCAGGAACCCGTCCATTTCATCTAAATTGTTGTATTTATTAGCGTAAAATTGTTCATAGTATCCTGTTATTACCTCCTTTATTTCTGTGAGGTCAGTAGTTATGTCTCCTCTTCCATTTCTGATCTTATTTCTTTGCATCCTCTCTCTTCTTCTTTTTGTCAATCTTGCTAAGGGCCCATCAATCTTATTGATTTTCTCATAGAACCAACTTCTGGTCTTATTGATTTTCTCTATTGTTTTCATGTTTTCAATTTCATTTATCTCTGCTCTAATCTTTGTTATTTCTTTCCTTTTGCTTGCTTTGGGATTAGTTTGCTGTTCTTTCTCCAGTTCTTCCAAGTGGACAGTTAATTCCTGCATTTTTGCCTTTTCTTCTTTTCTGATATAGGCATTTAGGGCAATAAATTTCCCTCTTAGCTCTGCCTTTGCTGCATCCCATAAGTTTTGATATGTTGTGTTTTCATTTTCATTCGCCTTGAGGTATTTACTAATTTCTCTTGCAATTTCTTCTTTGACCCACTCGTTGTTTAAGAGTGTGTTTTGAGCCTCCACGTATTTGTGAATTTTCTGGCACTCCGCCTATTATTGATTTCCAACTTCATTCCTTTATGATCCGAGAAAGTGTTGTGTATGATTTCAATCTTTTTAAATTTGTTAAGACTTGCTTTGTGACCCAGCATATGGTCTATCTTTGAGAATGATCCATGAGCACTTGAGAAAAGGTGTTTCCTGTTGTTGTGGGATGTAATGTCCTATAAATGTCTGTTAAGTCAAGCTCATTTATAGTAATATTCAGATTCTCTATTTCTTTATTGATCCTCTGTCTAGATGTTCTGTCCATTGATGAGAGTGGTGAATTGAAGTCTCCAACTATTATGGTATATGTGTCTATTTCCCTTTTCAGTGTTTGCAGTGTATTCCTCCTGTATTTTGGGGCATTCTGGTTCGGTGCGTAAATATTTATGAATGTTATGTCTTCTTGTTTAATTGTTCCTTTCATTAGTATATAGTGTCCTTCTTTGTCTCTTTTAACTGTTTTACATTTGAAGTCTAATTTGTTGGCTATTAGTATAGCCACTCCTGCTCTTTTCTGGTTTTTATTTGCATGAAATATCTTTTCCCAACCTTTCACTTTCAACCTGTGTTTATCTTTGGGTCTAAGATGTGTTTCCTGTAGACAGCATATAGAAGGATCCTGTTTTTTAATCCATTCTGCCAATCTATGTCTTTTGATTGGGGAATTCAGTCCATTAACATTTAGTGTTATTACTGTTTGGATAATATTTTCCTCTACCATTTTGCCTTTTGTATTATATATATCATATCTGACTTTCCTTCTTTCTACACTCTTCTCCATACCTCTCTCTTCTGTCTTTTTGTATCTGACTCTAGTGCTTCCTTTAGTATTTCTTGCAGAGCTGGTCTCTTGGTCACAAATTCTCTCAGTGACTTTTTGTCTGAGAATGTTTTAATTTCTCCCTCATTTTTGAAGGACAGTTTTGCTGGATATAGGAGTCTTGGTTGGCAGTTTTTCTCTTTTAGTAATTTAAATATATCATCCCACTGTCTTCTAGCTTCCATGGTTTCTGCTGAGAAATCTACACATAGTCTTATTGGGTTTCCCTTGTATGTGATGGATTGCTTCTCTCTCGCTGCTTTCAAGATCCTCTCTTTCCTTTGACCTCTGACATTCTAACTAGTAAGTGTCTTGGGGATCACCTATTTGGGTCTAATCTCTTTGGGGTGCGCTGTACTTCTTGGATCTGTAATTTTAGGTCTTTCATAAGAGTTGGGAAATTTTCAGTGATAATTTCTTCCATTAGTTTTTCTCCTCCTTTTCCCTTCTCTTCTCCTTCTGGGACACCCACAACACGTGTATTTGTGCGGTTCATATTGTCCTTGAGTTCCCTGATCCCCTTTTCAAATTTTTCCATTCTTTTCCCGATAATTTCTGTTTCTTTTTGGAATTCAGATGTTCCATCCTCCAAATCACTAATTCTATCTTCTGTCTCTTTACATCTATCATTGTAGGTATCCATTGTTTTTTCCATCTTTTCTACTTTATCCTTCATTTCCATAAGCTCTGTGATTTGTTTTTTCAGTTTTTCTATTTCTTCTTTTTTTCAGCCCATGTCTTCTTCATGTCCTCCCTCAATTTATCAATTTTGTTTTTGAAGAGGTTTTCCATTTCTGTTCGTATATTCAGCATTAGTTGTCTCAGCTCCTGTATCTCATTTGAACTATTGGTTTGTTCCTTTGACTGGGCCATATTTTCAATTTTCTGAGTGTGATCCGTTATCTTCTGCTGGTGTCTGGGCATTTAGTCAGATTTCCCTGGGTGTTGGACCCCACAGGTTGAAAGATTTTTCTGTGAAATCTCTGGGTTCTGTTTTTCTTATCCTGCCCTGTAGGTGGCGCTCGTGGCACACATTTGTCTACGGATTCCAGCAGTAAAAGTTGCTGTGGGTCCTTTAACTTTGGAAAACTCTCGCCGTGGGGGAGGTTCGGCAGCCGAAGCGGCTTGGAAGAGTGCCAGCCGGCCCGGAGGTCTGAACGCAGGGAGGGTCACCGGCCGCCGCAGCCCGGGAGAGCGCCCGACCGAATTTCCTAGTCGACCCGGGGCGCCAAGCGTGGCGGGAGGGCGCCAGCTGCC
Organism: Tamandua tetradactyla; assembly: GCF_023851605.1. NCBI lineage: Eukaryota > Metazoa > Chordata > Mammalia > Pilosa > Myrmecophagidae > Tamandua > Tamandua tetradactyla. The sequence goes on from NC_135333.1 coordinate 123,875,233, forward strand.
ACAGCCCAGGAGAGTGCACTGTTCCCAGCCGGACCGGGGAGTCACGTGTTTGGAAGGGACCCCCCGGTCACCGTTCTCCGCGGTCTGGGGATTTCCGACCCAACTCTCTCAGTTGGTCCGGGGGGTCTCGCGTGGTGGGGGCACCAGCCGCCGCGGCCCAAGGGGACTGCCTGCCCGATTCTGCCAGCTGGCCTGGAAAGGAGGAAGGGAGGGACTCCGGCCGCTTGCCGTCCCGCCCAGGAAAGCCTGCGCCCCTCGGTGATCTCACCGGAGCTGGTTCTCCCAGACAGTCAGCCATTCCAGGATAGGGTACACCGTCCCTTTGATCTCCGTCGTGGCTCTGGGAGCTGCTCTGTATCATCTCCACTCCCCCAGTAGCTGTTCTGGAGGAGGAAAGGTGAGGGTGGCAAGGCTGTCGAGGCTGGTGGCGGAGGAGCCGGTGAAGGCGGAAGAGGGCACGGTGGTGGTTGGAGAGCCGCCGGAGCAGGAGGAGAAAGGGAAGGATAAGATGGCGGATGGAGCGCCGCCGGAGCAGAAGGGGGAAGAGGGAGTGGAGGGCGGGCTGGCTGGTGGGGTGTGAGCGCTGTGCCGGGCCGGCAGACAAAGAGGGAGAGGAGGACGGGCTGGCTGGCGGGGCGTGAGCGCCGCGCCGGGCCGGCGGACAAAGAGCTATTTTTATATTTTATCTTGCATTTTATTCCACTCTATGGTGCTGTTTCTCCTATAGCTAGGATTCATGGGCCCAGGGATTAAGGGGTGGAGATGTCCCTGCAATCTTATGTTTCATTGATATAGAGGTCCTAGCTCCAAATGAAGAAGTGCCCCAAACAGGAGACTCAAGAATGATTGCATTCAACTAGAAATTAAGACTGCCATCCGACAACTTTGGGCTTTTTAGGCCTCTGAATCAATAGGCAAAGAAGGGAGTTACTATACTGGCTGGGGTGATTGATCCTGATTGCCAAGGAGAAATTGAACTGCTACTCCACAATGGAGATAAAGAAGAGTGTGCCTGGAATCCAAGAGATCACTCAGGGCATCTCTTAGTACTTGCTTAGAAGCCTCTTCTGAGCACTCCAACTACATCCTATCCTTAATTCTGTTATATTATACTGTTTTCTTATTGTTCCTTGCACAAAGACTGTATCTTGTACATGGCTGTGTATCAATGCTTAGTACTGTGTTTGGCTTATAGTAGAGGCTGAGTTAATGTTTGTTTAATGATAATTGATGATTGAGCAGAGTCTTAAAGATAAGTGTTATTTACCAAGTGAATGAGGTGGGGGATGAGGTCTGGAAAGAAGGGATTGTAGAGAGAAGTGTGTGCAGAGGCATGAAAGGTCTGTACTCTGTGGAGTACTGAAAACTATTAGGACTGAAGAGTGAAGTATGAGGGAGGGTATGGTAAGAGATAAGGCTCACGAGGAAGTCAGGGGCCTGAACAAAGGGAAGTCCTTAGTGTCAAGTTAAGGAGTTTGAATTGCATGGAGTCACCTTAAACAGGCATTGTGGTGTAGACCTCCTGATTTCCTAGTGGTCCATGCCCATCTTTGATCTCTGTCTATGTCTTTATGACTCATTTGTTAGTTTATCCCAGACCTACAGATTATCCAAAAAATGGTGGGCTTTCCTCCAAACTGCTATTTTTTGCTGATTTGAGAAGTTGGATTGGTGAGTTTCAGCCTTCTTAGACAGTTCATATTTTCACCTGTGTAGAAATGTAGGCAACTGTGAGCACTGCTTTCAGCAATGCTTTTTTTAAAAAAATTTTTTATTAATTAAAACAAATTACAAGAAACAAACATTCCCAACACATACACTCAGCAATTCAAACTATCATCACATAGTTGCATATTCATTATCATGATCATTTCCCAGAACATTAGCATCAATTCAGAAAAAGAAATAAAAAGACAACAGAAAAATAAAACAAACAGAAAAAAACAAAAAATTTTACAGGCCATACCCCTTACTGATCCCTTTCATTGATCACTATCATTTCAAACTAAATCTATTTTAACATTTGTTCCCCCTATTATTTATTTTTATTCCATATGTTCCTCTCATCTGTTGACAAGGTAGATAAAAGGAGCATCAGGCACAAGGCTTTCACAATCACACAATCACATTGTGAAAGCTATATCATTATACAATCATCATCAAGAAACATGGCTACTGGAACACAGCTCTACATTTTCAGGCAGTTCCCTCCAGCCTCTCCATTACATCTTGGATAACAAGGTGATATCTACTTAATGCATAAAAATAACCTCCAGGATAACCTCTCAACTCTGTTAGGAATCTCAGCCATTGACACTTTGTCTCATATCACTCTTCCCCCTTTTGGTCAAGAAGGTTTTCTCAATCCCTTGATGCTGGATCTCAGCTCATTCTAGAGTTTTTCTCAATCCCTTAATGCTGAATCTCAGCTCATTCTGGGATTTCTGTCCCATGCTGCCACGAAGATCCACACCCCTGGTAGTGTTGTCCCACGTAGACAGGGGGAAGGTGGTGAGTATGCTTGTTGTGTTGGCTGGAAAGAGAGGTCACATCTGAGCAACAAAAGAGGTTCTCTTGGGGGTGACTCTTAGGCTTAATTTTAAGTAGGCTTGACCTATCCCCTGTGGGGTTAAGTTTCATATGAACAAACCCCAAGACTGGGGGCTCAGCCTATAGCTTTGGTTGTCCACACTGCTTGTGAGAATATCAAGAATTCAATACTTTTCCACTCACTGATCAAATCACTCTGGAATTCATCAGGGCATCACTTGGACAAACCAACAAAATCTCGTGTCCTATACAAAGTTCCATGTACTTAAGGTGTTCAATCAACTATCTACATAAGTTATATTAGAAGATGCACTAGTCAAAGTATAGATTTGTACCAAATAAACATTTTTTTGCTTTAGTCTCACACAGAAGGTGACATTTAAAAATATTAAGTACCATCTATTTTCAGCACACTGCAGTAATGACATTCTTTTGTTCTTCCCCATGCAAAAACATTTTTTAAATTTGTACATTTAGTCACTATCATTATACACTCTGGGCATTCCTAGATTATACCATCTCAATCTTTATCGTCTCTCTTTGTTATTTCATTTATGTCCCCAGCCCTCCTCCCTCTATCATTCTCACATTCAGCTTCATTCAGTGTTTTAGCATAATTGTATTACAGTTAGGTAATATTGTGCTGTCCATTTCTGAGTTTTTACATTCAGTCCTGTTGCACAATCTGTATCCCTTCAGCTCCAATTACCCAATATCTTACCCTATTTCTCTCTCCTGATGGTCTTTGTTACCAACAAAATATTCCAAGTTTATTCAATAATGTCAGTTCATATCAGTGAGACCATACAGTATTTGTCCTTTTGTTTCTGGCTAATCACACTCAGCATAATGTCCTTAAGGTCCATTCATGTTGTTACATACTTCATAACTTTATTCTGTCTTACAGCTGCATAATATTCCATCTTATGTAAATGTCACAGTTTGTTTAGCCAACCGTTTGTTGATGGAAATTTTGGCTGTCTCTATCTCTTGGTAATTGTAAATAATGCTGCTATAAACATTGGTGTGCAAATGTCCATTTGTGTCCTTGTCCTCGTGTCCTTTGAGTAGAGACAGCATATAGATGGGTCCTGCTTTTCAATCCATTCTGCCAGACTATGTCTTTGGATTGGGGAGTTTAATCCATTAACATTCAGTGTTATTACTGCATGGGTAGTACTTTCTTCTACTATTTTGCCTTCTGGATTTTATATGTCATATCTAATTTTCCTTCTTTTTACCTTTACTCATAGTCTTCCTTTCTACACTCTTCTCCACACCTCTCTCTTCTGTCTTCATATCTGTCTCTAGTGTTCCCTTTAGTATTTCTTGCAGAGCTGGTCTCTTGGTCACAAATTCTCTCAGTGATTTTTTGTCTGAAAATGTTTTAATTTCTCCCTCATTTTTGAAGGACAATTTTGCTGGATATAGAATTCTTGGTTGGCAGTTTTTCTCTTTTAATAATTTAAATATATTATCCCACTGTCTTCTCGCCTCCATGGTTTCTGCTGAGAGATCTGCACATAGTCTTATTGGGCTTCCCTTGTATGTGATGGATTGCTTTTCTCTTGCTGCTTTCAAGATCCTCTCTTTCTCTTTGACCTCTGACATTCTGGTTATTAAATGTCTTGGAGTATGTCTAATTGGATTTTTTCTCTTTGGGGTATGCTGCACTTCTTGGAGGATCTGTAATTTTAAGTCTTTCATAAGAGTTGGGAAATTTTCAGTGATAATTTCCTCCATTAGTTTTTCTCCTCCTTTTCCCTTCTCTTCTCCTTCTGGGGCACCCACAACACGTATATTCATGTACTTCATATTGTCTTTCAATTCCCTGAGTCCCTGCTCATATTTTTCCATTTTTTCCCTATAGTTTCTGTTTCTTGTCGGATTTCAGATGTTCCGTCCTCCAGTTCAGAAATCCTATGTTCTGTCTCTCGAAATCTACCATTGTAGGTTTCCATTGTTTTTTTTTTTTTTATCTCTTCTACTGTGTCTTTCATTCCCATAAGTTCTGATTTGTTTTTTCAGACTTTCAGTTTCTTCTTTTTGTTCATTCCTTGCCTTCTTTATATCCTCCCTCAATTCATTGATTTTGTTTTTGATGAGGTTTTCCATGTCTGTTCGTACATTCTGAATTAATTGTTTCAGCTCCTGTATGTCATTTAAATTGTTGGCTTCTTCCTTTGACTGGGCCATATCTTCAATTTTCCTAGTGTGATTTGTTATTTTTTGCTGCTGTCTAGGTATTTAATTACCTTAATTAGTTTATTCTGGAGATTGCTTTCACTTCTTTTATCTAGGGTTTTCTTGCTGGATTAATTTGTTGTCTATCTGTTCTTTGACATTCTGTTCAGCTTTATCTGGACCTTTAGCTTAAGTTTTGTTTAACAGAGGAGAATATTTCAGTTTTTGTTTTCTTGTTTCTTGCCCTGCTTGTGTGGTACCTTTCCCCCTCACACACTTAGGAGGGTCTGCTTAGATATTATAGACCCCAGCCAGATTTTCCCAGACCAAACTGGCCTCCTATCAGGAGGAAAGAGTCACCTGCATCGGTTTTCCCTGAGGATGAGACCCAGCAGGTTGAAAGACTTTCCTGTGAAGTCTCTGGACTCTGTTTTTCTTATCCTGCCCAGTATGTGGTGCTTGTCTGACTGCAGGTCCCACCAGCATAAGATGATGTGGTACCTTTAACTTTGTCTGGGGGTTTGTTGGAGACAGAGGAGAGGTTGTAGGCTGGTTTTAATGGCTTCAAATTACCAAGCACTGGTGTCTGAATTCCTTGATGGAGGGATTCCACCTGGGTGGGCCTTCACCCCTCCACTGGGGAAGGCACAAGCTCCAGATAAGCCCCCAAATGAGCTCACTTCTGCCTATGCCTGGGGCAGTTGCAGCCTGAAAAGTCCTGCCACTGTATCCAGAGGCAGTCAAGCCTTTGTAGATACACAGCCACAAAAACCTCTGTTTCCTTCTACCCCCCCCCTTTTCTGTCAGTCCTGCCCCCTTGGCGCTGGGGCAAAAATGAGCAACCTCCACTTTGATCAGGTTCACCTAAGCTGGGGGCCTATTTTTAGTAGTCAGAATTTGTTAATTAGTTCCACAATTGGCATTTGATTGTGCCCAGTCTCTGCTGCTGGTAAAGTCCTTTCCTTTCCCCTCTGGGAAGCGGCCTGTGGGGAAGGGGCGCTGGCCGCCACAGCTTTAGGAACTCACGGTTCTGTGTGGTGCTTGCAGCCGGTCCAGCTGGTCCAGACTGGGGTACACTGTGTGTCTGGTCACTATCATGGCTCTGGGAGCTGTTCTGTACTGTTTCTGGTTATTTAGTAGTTGTTCTGGAAGATGAACTAAAATGTGCACGTTGTTAAGCTGCCATCTTGACCTGGCTCAACAATGCTTTTGATGAGTCTATATGATGGTTAATTTTATGTGTCATCTTGTCAGGGTTATGGTGACCAGGTGTTTGGACCACTAAACTCTGGCCTAATTGTTACTTTGAGGATATTTGATAAATGGATTTGCATCTATGCATGTAGGCAGTTCATTTCGTCTACAGTCACCAAAGACATTGCCCTTAGCAATGAGGGGAGTCTTCTTATCCAATCAATTGGCAGTCTTAAAGCCAGAATTGAGGATTTCAGAAGTCAGAATTCCTGTCAACTTCAGCCAGTCAGCTTCTCCTGGAGAATTTACCTTCATCTCTGTCAGAGTGTACAGCTTGCAGCCTCCCCTACAGAATTAGAATTTGCCAGTCTCCTTGATTTCATGAGCCCATTCCTATAAACTTGTATATATCTCTGCTTGGTTCTCTTTCTCTGAAGAATCCTGGATAATACAGATTTTGGTACCAAAGAGTGGTATTTGAGAAATAGAATCTTAAAAATGAGATTTCTGGGCGGGCCACGGTGGCTCAGCAGGCAAGAATGCTTGCCTGCCATGCCAGAGGACCTGGGTTTGATTCCCAGTGCCTACCCATGTGAAAAAAAAAAAAGAGATTTCTAAGTTGGTTCTGGGGTTTTGAAATTGTTTGTCTACTCTGATTAGAGTACAAGGCACCAATGACTCTACTTCCAGTGATTAAGAGGGCATTGATAGTCCATGGCATGAATTGGCAATGAAGATATGCAAAATATTATCATTGGATTCATCTACTCAAGTGCTTATAAGAGGCAAGGCTGGATGACAGTGTATGTGATACTTCAGATTTTTGTGATTTTAAAAAGTAAACAATGTTGGCTTGTTGTTCCTAAATTTGCTGGGTAAAGTTACAGAAAAGGATGAGATCAGATCTTCACATTCCCTCATCAACTACCTCATGAATGACATGAAAATTTCATTGTATTTCTATGTGTAGCTACAGAGTTGAGGTTCTTGAAAACTGAATGCAGAGTCTCATCATGCGAGTAGCTGAATTATAACGCAAATTGAATTGCCAACATTTCAGGGGAGCTGCTATTAAACTGAGAGCATTGATTGGGAAGGTATGGGATCCTGAAACTTGGAATGGGGACATATGGGTTGACCATGATTATGGGGAAAACATTGAACCCCTAAATTCTGCTGAGTCTTCTTTGCTAGATAAACCTGTAATGATCTGCCCTGAAAAGGCAACATATTGGGTGTGCTATTCTGCCTCATTTTCCAAGTGATCCAAAAAGTTGTTAGTTTTAAGTGGGGACTGGACTGACTGCAACATGTCCAGGCTTGCTGCTCTGTCACTTAGTCCATGTGATCCAGCAGATCTATTGGAGTTTGAAGTGTCGGTGGCAAATAGAGGTGCTGTTTGGAGCCTTTGGTGGACCCCTATAGGAGAATGGCAATTCAGACCCTTAGGATTTTGGAGCAAAACCCTTGTCTCTGCTACATATTATTACTATCTTTTTGAGAAACAGCTTTTGGCCTGCTACTGGGCTTTAGTAGAGACAGAATGCTTAATCATGGGCCACCAAGTTACCATGAGACCTGAGAAGCCCATCATGAACTGGGTGTTGTCTGACCCACCAAGCTATAAATTTGGGCATGTACAACAACACTCCATCATCAAATGAAAGTGGTATATATGAGTTCATAAGTCTTGGAGAGAGATATGTGGATAGACCTCTCTGAATGGGCAAAAACCATGAAGATATTTGTGCCCCATGTGAATGCTTACCAGAAGGGACTTCAGCAAAGGATTCTAATAATCAAGGAAATACGATGATCCATTCTGTTGATACCAGTCAGCCTTTTTCCTCAACCACTCCTGTCATTGTCCATTGGGATCATGAACAAAGTGGCAGTAGTGGAAGGAATGGAGGTTATGCATGGGCTCAGCAACATGGACTTCTACTCACCAAGGCTGACCTGGCTACAGCCACTGCTGAGTACCCAGTCTGCCAGCAACAGAGACCAATACTCAATCCCCGATATGGCTCTCTTCCCCAAGATGATCAGCTTTCTAGCTTCTATTGGGGAATTCACTTTTTCCTTCATCAATTTCCAACTTGTGGCCAGCCCCATGAAATCTGGACTTGCTAATTCCCATGGTTACGTGAGCAACTCCTATAGTAAATATCTTGGCATTTACATATATGGATATAAATATCTCTGTCAGTTCTGTTTCTCTGGAGAATCCTGACTAATACAGTCCATATTTACAATATTTCAACCAAATTACTGGGTCTCCTAACTGATCTCTCTGCATCTATCACATCTCTGTTTAGTCTATTCTCCACCTCGATATGAGATGGATCCTAAAACTAAACTGGGGCATCTTATCCACCAGTTTACTACCTTCTAATAGCCTCATTCCTAAGGATAACACCCAAATTCCTTAGTGTGGCCCACATGATCCTTCGTGATCTGGCCTTCACTGTCTCATCTGCCATTTCTTCCTCTGTATACTCTGCACTGCACCTGTGCTGGAATCGTGGGTGTCAGGAAGTTTTATGCTATTCACTACTCCATTTATGTACACAGTGTTACTGCCTGGAGTGTCTTATATCCTCATACACTCTTTGAACTTTTACTTATTCTGTAAGAAGTAGTTCCACAAACACCACCTCTGGGAAGCCAACACTCATTCTTCCAGGCAGTGGATCATCCTCCTTTGCTGCCTCATTGGACTGCGTATATAGTTCTCTATGGCACCTGTCACACTGCATTGCATTTATTTGATTATCTGCTTGTTTTAGTTTGCAAGAAGCCAGAATGCAATATACCAGAAACAGAATGGCTTTTTAAAAGGGAATTTATTAAATTGCAAGTTTATAGTTCAAGGCCATGAAAATGTCCAAATTAAGGCATCCAGGGAAAGATACCTTGCCTCAAGAAGGCCGATGATATTCAAGGTTTCTCTCTCAGCTGAAAAGGCACATAGGGACATCTGCTAGCTTTCACTCCAGACTTTTGCAGTCACTTGCCTGGGGGTGTTTTCTTTCCATATCTCCAATGGTCTCTGGCTGTGTGGGCTGTTAGTTCTGAGCCTTTTCCAAAATGGTTCCCTCTTAAAGGGCTCCAGTAAATGACCCCACCTGAATGGATGGAGACATATCTCCATGGAAACCACCTAATCAAAAGGTACCATCCACAAATTGGATGGTCACATCTCCATGTGAATAATAAAAAAGATCCCACCCAGCAATGTTGAAGGACATGGCTTTTCTGGGGGGACATAATAGCTTCAAACCAGCACACTGCTTGACTCCTCTCTCTATATTGTGGCTTCTTGCATGACCAAGTATTAGTCAATGCAGAGTCCCAAGCACCTAGTGCAATGTTTGGCACAAAGAAAATACTCAATAGACATTGGCTAAAGACTAAAGGAGGGAAAAAATGGAAGCTGTTTTCTTTCTTTTAAAGGGAATGGACAGACCCCTGCCATATGGCTCTGTCTGGCAGCCCTCGTGGGCCTATTCTACCTTCTGCGCTGGTTCCGGGAGAGGCAGGTGGTGAACCACCTCCGAGACAAGTATGTCTTTATCACGGGCTGTGACTCGGGCTTCGGCAACCTGCTGGCCAGACAGCTGGACCTGCGAGGCCTGAGGGTGCTGGCTGCATGTCTGATGGAGAAGGGGGCCGAGCAGCTGAGGATCCAGACGTCAGACAGGGTGGAGACCGTGATCCTGGATGTCACCAAGATGGAGAGCATTGCTGCAGCTACCCAGTGGGTGCAGGAGCGTGTGGGGGATGCAGGTATGAAGGATGATTTTTTTCCTTTTCATATGCTTAGGCATGAAGATGCTAAGGTTATATATATGTATCAAAAGCAGGGCTTAAAATACCAGGCTTAAAGTTGTTCTAGTTTGCTAGCTTCCAGAAAGCAATATACCAGAAACTAAATGGCTTTTAAAAGGGGAAATTTAATAAGTTACAAGTTTACAGTTCAAGGCCATGAAAATGTCCCGATTAAACAAGTCTATAGAAATGTTCAGTCTAAGGCATCCAGAGAAAGATACCTTGATTCAAGAAGGCTGATGAAGTTCAGGGTTTCTCTCTCAAGTGGAAAGGAACATGGCGAACTTGGCATCTGCTAGCTTCCTCTCCAGTCCTCTTGCTTCATTAAACTCCCAGGGAGGCGTTTTCCTTCATCTCCAAAGGTCCCTAGCTAGTGGACTCTGATTCTCTCTTCCTTCTGTCATGGTTCTGCAGCTCTCCTTGTTCAAAAGGAACTCTCTTCAAAATGTCTTCTTTTTTATAGGATTCCAGTAAACTAATCAAGACCCAGGTAGAACGGGTGGAGACACATCTCCATCTAATCAAGTTTAACACCCACAATTGATTGACTCATATCTCTGTGGAGATGACCTAATCAAGTTTCCAACCTATAGTGCTGAATAGGGATTAGAAGAAACTGTTGGTCTCACAAGGTTGATTAGGATTAAAACATGGCTTTTCTAGGGTACATTATCCTTTCAAACCGGCCAGAAGGACAGCTGTGAGTCTTTATGGTATTTCATTTCCTTAACAATGTTTACATTGAAAATAAGTCCAATAGATTTGAGGGTATTATCTCACCTTGCAAGTGGACTATTTACAAGCACAATTCTTTGTTTAAAGAGTTTTCAAGGTGTTCCTAAGAAACTGATTCTTCTTCCTTTTTTGCCAGTTAAAATATAGGCATTCCTTGAAGTTGGTCTTTGGACCTTTTCTCTTTTTTAAGTACTATTTTTCTTTAGATATTATCCAAGTCCTCTCTCACTGCTTCCTTCTCCCTCCCCCGTCATTTTTTGATTCAGTAGATCATGTTAATTGAACCTGATGTTTCTCAATATCCCTTCCATTCTCTTTGTTGAGGCTTATACTAATGCAATAGTCCTCTAACCACTTGCAGTATTCGGCCCCACTCTCTCTTATCTTCCATCTAGACATCACTGGAATCTTCTAAATCTTTGCTACTCACAGTGTGGTCTGGAGACCAGCAGCATCAGAATCCTTGGGGACACTTTTAAAAATGCAGAATCTCTGGCCCCACCCCAGACCTCCTCAATCTGCATCTTTATTTTAACAAGACCCCCAGGTAATTCGTAGGTACATGAAAGTTTGAGAAGCAATGGTCTAAAACACATATTAGAATCAGATTTCCTGTTTATAATCCTGCAGTGATCACTCCCTGCCTCCTTTACTTTTAGAATAAAATCTCATTTTCTTGGTCTTTAAGGGCCTTCAAGACTTGGTCCTAAACAAACCAGGCTTACCTCCTAAGCCATCGCTTCTCTTGTGTTCTACTTTCCATTCCCAAACATACCATCCTCTTTCCTGACTCAGTACAAAAAGTTATTGCTTTGTATTGATCTATAATTTAAAACGTACCTTTTGTCCTGCTCTTCCCTCATCCTCAAATGCCTTTCCTTCATTCTCTTGTACTTGTCTTCTTCATGATTCTTCAGGATTCTTCTGTGGCTCTTCCTTGGTCCCTTCTCCTCCCATCAAGATTAACCACACCTTCTTCTATGGTCTGGAAGCACATAATTTATATCATTACTTTCTACTAGATTTGTTCTGCTTTATGTAAATTAGTTGTCCACCATCAGATTCCATCAGTCAGTTTTTTGATCTTACTGGAATCTTCAGGTTTTCTGCTTACTCTTGAGTCAGTTTTGCTAGGTTATATATTTCTGGGAAATAGGTCCATTGGATTTATTCACATAAACTTTTTCTCAATATTTTCTTATTATCTTTTTAATGTCTGCAACAGTTGTAGTTTAAATAAATCCTAATATCATTAATTTTTTCTTATCAGTATTGTTAGAGTTTTGTTAATTTTATTAGTCTTTTCAAAATCTGACTTTTGACTTTTTTTATTAATTAAAAAAAATAACAAAACATTTAGAAATCATTCCATTCTACATGTACAATCAGTAATTCTTAATATCATCACAGTTGCATATTCATCATTTCTTAGTACATTTGCATCGATTTAGAAAAAGAAATAAAAAGACAACAGAATAAGAATTAAAACGATAATAGAGAGAAAAAAAAACCTATACCTCACATGCAGCTTCATTCAATGTTTTAACATAATTGCATTACAATTAGGTAGTATTGTGCTGTCCATTTCTGAGTTTTTATATCCAGTCCTGTTGCACAGTTTGTATCCCTTCAGCTCCAATTACCCCTTCTCTCTCTTTTTTTTTAATTAACGGAAAAAAGAAATTAACCCAACATTTAGAAATTATACCATTCTACATATGCAATCAGTAATTCTTAACATCATCATATAGATGCATGATCATCGTTTCTTAGTACATTTGCATTGGTTTAGAAGAACTAGCAACACAACAGAAAAAGATATAGAATGTTAATATAGAGAAAAAAATAAAAGTAATAATAGTAAAAACAAAACAAAACAAAACAAAACAAAAACCTATAGCTCAGATGCAGCTTCATTCAGTGTTTTAACATGATTACTTTACAATTAGGTATTATTGTGCTGTCCATTTTTGAGTTTTTGTATCTAGTCCTGTTGCACAGTTTGTATCCCTTCAGCTCCAATTGCCCATTGTCTTATCCTGTTTCTACCTCCTGCTGGACTCTGTTACCAATGACATATTCCAAATTTATTCTTGAATGTCCGTCACATCAGTGGGACCATACAGTATTTGTCCTTTAGTTTTTGGCTAGACTCACTCAGCATAATGTTCTCTAGGTCCATCCATGTTATTACATGCTTCATAAGTTTATCCTGTCTTAAAGCTGCATAATATTCCATCGTATGTATATACCACAGTTTGTTTAGCTACTCTTCTGTTGATGGACATTTTGGCTGTTTCCATCTCTTTGCAATTGTAAATAATGCTGCTATAAACATTGGTGTGCAAATGTCCGTTTGTGTCTTTGCCCTTAAGTCCTTTGAGTAGATTCCCAGCAATGGTATTGCTGGGTCGTATGGCAATTCTATATTCAGCTTTTTGAGGAACCGCCAAACTGCCTTCCACAGTGGTTGCACCATTTGACATTCCCACCAACAGTGGATAAGTGTGCCTCTTTCTCCGCATCCTCTCCAGCACTTGTCATTTTCTGTTTTGTTGATAATGGCCATTCTGGTGGGTGTGAGATGATATCTCATTGTGGTTTTGATTTGCATTTCTCTAATGGCCAGGGACATTGAGCATCTCTTCATGTGCCTTTTGGCCATTTGTATTTCCTCCTCTGAGAGGTGTCTATTCAAGTCTTTTTCCCACGATGCAATTTTTGTGATAGGAGCAGGTCCATGGATTTCTGTTGCAGCAGGAATATGTTGTCAGACATTGGGTTGGTTATGGCAGCTATTGCCCTAGGGCCGAATTAGTTGTAGGTGTTTGAGTGCTGTGGAGGTGCGCCGGTGTCGCGTTGGGATGGTCTGAGCCTGTAGACTCAAGCCCTCAAGTGCATGGAAACCTGAATGACCGTGCGGTTTGGGGGACGGAGTCAACTGGAAGGCTGCTCCCGAAGCCCCAAGGGGCCGAAGACTCAAGCCTCAGTCAGATGTCTGAATGGAGTTGACTGGTAGGTGGTCCGTTCCATAGCCCTGAGGGGCCGGAAAGCTAAGCCTCAGTCAGACCTCTGTCCCGGGTTTTAGCACCAGGTGTTAGGCATGGAGTCAGGCATGGAGTCCTTAAGGATTCCACACAAGACCAGTCAGATGTCCGGACCTGGAGCCGGAAGTGGTTTCTCTCTTTGAATCTTTTCTTAAGGTGCCAAAAGTCTCTAGAGTCCCCGCAGAACAGAAAAACCCTGGTTGCTGAGCCTCTAGACTAAATTTAGTTCAGTGGCCACAAAAGGCGTGGTTGCCTGGCTCACCTGCTCTGCTGGAGCTCCAGAGATTTGCTTGGGCATTTGCCTCAGGGGGTCGTCAAATTGTTACCGGACAGTGGCCGTGGATTCTTCTGCCCGACGTGCTCAATAACCGCTTCCTGAGACATCGGGGTTTCAAAGAGAGAAAGAGTTTGTTACTACATATGTAGCAGGAAAGCAGACAGCCTAACAGCCCACTAACTCTCCGAGTTTAGGGGGTTCAAGGTTTTTAAGCTACCCTTATTTTTTTATTTTTATTTTTATTGAGAAATCTTCATGCACATGTAGTCCAAACATACCTTATTGTTTTATGTGGATTTGATCAGAAAAGACATTGAAACTTTCTCCTACGGTGATTAATTTTTAAATTTCTCTTTTAAAAAAAACTGTCAATTTTCGTTACATAGGTTTTTGAGGCTTTGTAACTAGCTGCAGTCAAGCATAGAACAGTTACATCTCCCTAGCAAATGACAAGTTTTATTATTATGTAGTGAGCCTCTTTACTCTAGTAATGCTTTTTTGTCTTATATTCTGTTTTATCTGATGCCAATTTAGCCTTTTTGGTTAAGTTTTGCCTGGTTTATCTTTCCCTATCCTTATACTTTCTACCTTCCTGTATCCCCATATTTTATATGAATGTCTTGTAAATAACATATAGCTAGATATTTAAAAAAATCCAACCTGACATTTTTAAAACTAGAACATTTAATCTGTCTGCACTTATTTAGTTATTGATATGTTTATATTTATTTCTATCTTATTTTGTGATTTTTGTCTGATTTTCCCCCAAGTTTCTCTTTCTCTCTCTCTTTTTTTTTTAACTTTTTAAAATTGTATAATATAACATATATACATAGCAAAGAAAGGAAAAAAGACAATAGTTTTCAAAACACTCTTCAACAAGTAGTTACAGGACAGATCTCAGACTTTGTCATGGACTACCATACCATCTTCTCAGATGTTTCCTTCTAGCTGCTCTAGGATATAGGCGGCTAAAAGGAATAAATATTTTTTTATCATCATAGTCAACTTTTTTTTCTTTTTTCTGAAAAATACCATATATACCAAAAAACAATAAATTTCAAAACATATAATTAGTTGTAGAACAGATTTCAGATTTGGTATGAGTTACCATTTTACAATTTTAAAATCTTAGTTACTCTAAGATCCTAGAGACTAAAAGAAATATCAATATAATGATTCAGGAATCATACTCATTTGTTAAATCCTGTCTTCTCTGTTATAACTCCACTTTCTCCTTTGATATTTCTCCCAGTCTTTAGGGGTATTTGGGCTATGCCCGTTGTAACTTTTTCATGTTGGAAAGGGCTGTCAATAATATGGGGTAGGGAGATGGAACTATCTGATGTTCTGGAGGGGCTGGGCCCTATATGTTTCAGGACTTAACTGGTCCAGGGATAACATTAAGATGAAGGATAATATTGAATTGAGATGTTAAGTACACAGTCGATTCTGAAGACTTAGTATGAAAAAAGAATATAAAATATCTCAATTTTCATAAGTCCAGGGACTCATCTGGAAGTTGTAGGTTTTGGAAAGTTACCCTAGTACATGGAACCTTTGTAGACTCTTATATTGCCCTACGTGTTCTTTAGGATTGGCTGGAATAGTTTTGGTTGGGGTTTGGCAAGTTATGATAGGTAGCAATGTCTAACTGAAGCATGGGTAAGAGTGACCTCTAGAGTAGGCTCTCAACTCTATTTGAACACTGTCAGCCACTGATAATCTTATTAGTTACACTTCTTTTCCCACTTTTGGTCAGGATGGAATTATTGATCCCACAGTGCCAGGGCCCGACTCATCCCTGGGAGTCATCTCCCACGTCACCAGGGAGACTTTCACTCCTGGATGTCATGTCCCATGTAGAGGGGAGGGCAATGATTTCACTTATGGAGTTGGGCTTATAGAGAGTGAGGCCACATCTGAGCAACAAAAGAGGTCTTCCAGAAGTAACTCTTGGGATACCTATAGGTAGGCTAAGCTCTGCTACATACATAAGGAAGACAATGTCTTCCTTACCCCTGCATTCTGAATGATCTTAATCCTGACCTAATTGGCTTGGTTCTTTTTTGTTGTTGCTCCCCCTATTGTTTATTTATTTTTAATCCATATGTTTTACTCATCTGTCCATAAGGTAGCTAAAAGAAGCATCTGACACAAGGTTTTCATAATCACACAGTCACATTGCGAAAGCCATATCATTATATAATTATCTTCAAGAAACATGACTACTGGAACACAGTTCTGCATTTTCAGGCAGTTCCCTCCAGCCTCTCCACTACATCTTAACAAACAAAATGATATCTATTTAATGCATAAGAATAACCTCCAGGATAACCTCTCGACTCTGTTTGGAATCTTTCAGCCATTGACACTTTATTTTGTCTCATTTCTCTCTTCTCCCTTTTGGTCCAGAAGGTTTTCTCACCTCTTGGTGCTGAGTCCCAGCTCATTCTAGGATTTCTGTCCCACGTTGCCAGGAAGGTCCACACCCCTGGGAGTCATGTCCCACGTAGGAAGGGAAGGGCAGTGAGTTTACTTGTCCCGTTGCCTGGGAGAGAGAGGCCACATCTGCGCAACAAAAGTGGTTCTCTTGGGGGTGACTCTTAGGCCTGATTTTAAGTAGGCTTAGCCTATCCTTTGCGGGGTTAAGTTTCATATGAACAAACCCCAAGTTTGGGGGCTCAGCCTATTGCTTTGGTTGTCCCCACTACTTGTGAGAATATCAGGAATTCTCCACTTGGGAAGTTGAATTTTCCCCTTTTTCACCATTCCCCCAAGGGGACTTTGCAAATACTTTTTTATTCACTGTTCAAATCACCCTGGGATTTATCGAGGCATCACTCTGGACAAACCTACAATATCTCATGCCCTACTCAAGGTTCCATGTACTTAAGGTGTTCAGTTAAGCTGTCCACATAAGTTATAATAGAAATTGCACTAGTCAGAATATAAATTTTGTACCAAACATTTTTTTTACTTTAGTCTCACACATAAGTTAAAGTTTTAAAATATTAATTACCATCTATTTTCAACACCCTATATTGACATTGCTTTGTTCTTCACGCAAAACATTTTAAAATTTGTATATTTAGTCACTATCATTATACACTGTAGATGTTCCTAGATTATACAATCTCAGTCTTTATTGTATATCTTTCCTTCTGATTTCCTTTGTGCCCCCCAGGCCTCCTCCCTCTATCATCCTCACATTCAGCTTCATTCAGTGTTCTAACATTATTGTATTACAGTTAGATAGTATTGTGCTATCCACTTCTGAATTTTTACAATCAATCCTGTTTTGGCTTCATTCTTATCTCTATATATCAGGTTATAGATATATAAAACAGCCTCTCAAAATCCAGAAGTAAGTGTGTCTGCTATAAGAGTTTACAATCTATTCCTCTGTTCTCTTATAAAGGAGACCATACAATAATTGTTCTTTCGTTACTGGTTTATTTTGCCTAACTGAATGTCCCACAGGTTCATTCACATCATTGCATGCCTCACCATGTTGTTCCTTTTTGTAGCAGCGCAGTGTTCAATCATTTGTATCCACCATTGTTCGCCACTCTACTTCTCAGTCAGTGCATCCTTCAGCCACCTGCATTCATTAGGCATCATGCATGAAGCCCAGAGTCCACAGTCCATCAACACTCTCAATTTTAGATAATTCAATTGTTCCCAAGAGAAAGATAACCAATAAACACACCCTCACTAAATAGGAAATAAACTTCCCCTTAACTCTTTTCCCTCCCCCCCACTATTTACCCGTGGTGTTGCTGTGGTACTGCTGTTTCCCTATTAAACATAGCGCATAGCATGCAATAGCAGTTTTCCCCTGTACCCTGGAATTAAACATTCTTTGTACACAAATCATACCTTCGAAGTGGTTCTTGCAAGAACTTATTTATATTTCTAGTGTCAATCAGTGGAACACTTAAAAAATATTTTTATCGAGAAGTCTCCACACACACACAATCCACCCACAGTATACAATCAGTGGCTCACAATGTCATCACGTGACGTTGTGTATTCATCACCATGATCATTTTTAGAACATTTGCATCACACCAGTAAATGAAATAAAAAGAAAAAAGAAAAAACTCATATATCCCATACCCCTGACCCCTCCCTCTCATTGATCACTAGTCTACCCAATTATTTTTAATCTCAATTTATTAATAAATAATTGATATTATTTATCAATTTATTTTTCCTTATATTTTTTACTCATCTGCACATACCTTTGATAAAAGGAGCATCAGACACAAGGTTTTTCACAATCACACAATCACATTGTAAAAGCTATATAATTATACAATCTTCTTCAAGAATCAAGGCTACTGGAATATAGCTCAACAGTTTCAGGTACTTCCCTCTTGCCACTCCAATGCACAATAAACTAAAAAGCTATATCTATATAATGCATAAGAATAATCTCCAGGATAACCTCTCAACTCTGAAACCTCTCAGCCACTTTTTTTTTTTTTTTGTCTCGTTTCTCTTTTCCCCTTTGGTCAAGAAGATTCTCTCAATCCCTTGATATCAAGTCCCAGCCCACTTCAAGAATCCTGTCCCACATTACTAGGGAGATTTACATCCATGGGAATGACGTCCCACAAGAATATCAGTAATTCCCCAGATGGGGAAGTTTAATATTTTGTCCCTTCCACCCAGTCCCCCAGGGGAACTTTGCAAATGCTGTTTTTATTCTCTACCCATATTAGTCTAGAATATATCGGGATATTATACTAACCTGCATAAGCCAACAAGAATCTCTCGCCCTATTCAAGATTCCAAGTAATTATGGTGTTCAAATAAACTGACCATACTAGTTAAATTCAGTAATGTGCTATATATTTTGTACCAAATAAACATCCCTTCCCTTGGTCTCACACAGAAATTGAAGTTTTAAAATATGGACCATATCATCCTTTACCCTGTATTCTGATTCACCTTAGTCCTATCCAGATCAGCTTCATTCATATCTCTAGTCTAGGTCTGATCACTTTTTCAACTTTATAAGCAGTTGCTCTATGGGGTAATGCTGACTTTCATAGCTTCAAAGCTCTAACTCTTGAGTCTCAGGTATCACATAAATACCAAAAGTTTCAGGGAACAACCAGGTTATATACCAATAGCTCAGTATCTCAGAATTTAGAAATAACAGTTACAACTCCTGAATATATGTGACTGCTGTAAGAGCTTACAATCTAGGACCCTTTACAATAGGGCCCAACCTGATAACCCATGCTCTCAACATCAGTTCGTATATGAGTGAGGCATGATAATATTTGTCTTTTTTTTCCTGACATTTCTTTCCGCATACTGTCCTCAAGGTTCATTCACCTAGTTGCATGCCTCACAATTTCATGCCTTCTTTTAAACTGATTGAATTTCTTCCATTTTTTTCCTCTGCAAAAATTGAAAGTAATATACTCTATTTCTATTTCTTTAGTGGTTCTTGTAGAGATTTTAACTGCGTGCTTAATTTATGAAAGTGTAAAATTAATATCTTTACCCTTCTGTTTAGTAATCTAAGCCCTCAGAATAACTGAGCTCCCGTCACCCCTCCTGACATATATGTTATTTCTCTTGCATATTTTAGTTCTATTTTTTAACCCTATATTATTTGACACTTGTTTAGATTTATCCCCTATTTACCATTTTCTTTGCTTATCATTCCTTCTTGAATCTTCCATAAAAAATTGCTTTCCTCTTGACTGAATACATTCCTTAGAATGTAGAATTTAGTGCTAGGGGCAAAATCTCTCGGTTTTTTGCATTTCTTTAAATATTTTTATTTTGCTCTCATTTTTTTGCAGATTTCATTGCAATATATTCATTTGCCATATATTCCATTCAAATTATACAATTAGTATCTCACAGTACCATCACTTAGTTGTGCAGTCATCATCGCGTTCATTTTTAGACCATTTTAATTACTCCAAAAAGAAACTTATCAGATAGACACACACAAAAAGGACACCCCAAACACCCCATATTCCTTATCTCCTTGTATTATTGACCCCTGGTAATGGTGTGGTAAACTAGTTACTGTTGATGAAAGAATTATAAGGTATTACTGTTAACTACAGTCCACGGCTTGCAATAAATATTTCCCCCACATAACACTCTATTACCAGTGTCGTATGTTTGTAGATAAGTTCATGTACGTACTTCTTTAAATTTGTAGTGTAAATCTGTGATATACATGACTCTAAACAACCCTTTCAACCAAGATACAGCATTATTCCTTATAGTCCCACTAATGAGCTACCTTCACCTCATTTTTATTTCCAGATATTTCAAGTTTAGCCTCATACATTCTGAGCATATTAGGTTACCACGCCCCCTTCTCTAACTTCTGCCTATTTATGGGTTTCCTATACTCTACATTTTAAGGATCTGAGTTTACATATTCTAGTTAGTTCATATTAGTGAAATCATATAATATCTCTCCGTTTGTGTCTGATTTATTTCACTCGGCATTTATGTGAAGCCACATGCTTCATCACCTCATTCTTTTTACTGATGCATACAATTCCATCATATGTATATACAACATTTTGTTTATCTGTTTGTCTGTTGATGGGCATTTTGATTGTTTCCATCTTTTGGCAATTGTGAATAATACTGCTATGAATGTCGGTATGCAAATGTCTGTTTGTGACTCTGCTTTCAGATCTTCTGAGTATATATTGAGTAGCAGAATTGTGGGGTCATATAACAACTCAGTATTCAGTTTTCTGAGGAACTGCCAAACTATTTTCCACAGTGGCTGTACTATTTTACACTCCTGCTAGCAGCGAATAAGCGTTCATCCTCTCCAACACTTGTAGTTTTCTGTTTACTAGCAGCTATTCTCATATGTATGAAATGATATCTCATTGTGGTTTTGATATGCATTTCCCTAATAGCTAATGAAGATGAACATCTTTTCATTTTTAGCCATTTGTATTTCTTCTTTGGAGATGTATCTATTCATATCTTTTGCCCATTTTATAATTAAGTTGTTTCCTTTTATTGTTGAGTTGTAGGATTTCAGGATATCAAACTGTTATCAGATATATGGTTATTCTCTTCCATTGAGTTGGCTGTCTTTTCACCCTTATGACATAGCCCTTTGAAGTACTGAGTGCTCAGTCTTGAGGAGTTCCCATTTATCTGCTTTTTCTTTCGTTGCCTCTGCTTTGGGATTAACGTCTAAGAAGCTACTTCCTATCACTAAGTGTTGAAGATGTTACCCTATATTTTCTTCTAGGTTTTTATGGTACTGGCTGTTATATTTAGTCTTTGATCCACTTTGAGTTAATTTTTGAATTAGGGGTCCTCTTTCATTCCTTTGGATATGGCTATCTAGTTCTTCCAGCAGCTTTTATTGAAAAGACTATTCTGTCCCAGTTCATTGGATTTGGGGGCCTTGCCAAAAATCAGATGACCATAGGTCTGAGGGTCTATTTCTGAACTCTCAATTCGATTCCACTGATGTTTATATCATGGTATATAAACCACTGTGGCTTTATAATAAGCTTTAAAGTATAAGACCTCCACTTCATTCTTCTTTTTCAGGATATTTTTGGCTATTTAAGACCGCTTTCCCTCCCAAATAAATTTGATAACTAGCTTTTCCAGTTCTGCAAAGTAGCTTATTGGAATTTTTATTGGTATTGCATTGAATCTGTAGGTCAATTTGGGTAGAATTGACATCTTAATGACATTTAGCCTTCCTATCCATGAGCGTGGAATGTCTTTCAACTAATTAGGTTTCTTTGCTTTCTTTAAGCAATGTTTTTTGTTTTTCTGAGTACAGGTCCTTCATATCTCGGTTAAGTTTATTCATAAATACTTGATTCTCTTAGTTGCTGTTGTGAATGGAATTTTTAAAATTGCCTCTTTGGTTAGCTCATTCCTCATGTATAAAAATCCTACCTTTTTTTTTCTTTGCTGTGTGGCAGGGGTCGCATTTCATTCCCTTTCCACGTCAGTATCCCATTATTGCATCACCATTTGTTGAAAAAACTTTTTTTTTGCGGGGGCGGGGAGGGGAGAGTGCACAGGCTGATAATCAAACCCAGGTCTCCCGCATAGCAAGCGAGAATTCTACCACCAAACTACCCTTGCACCCCCACCTACTGATCTTTGCACATTGATCTTGTATCCCGCCACTTTGCTGATTTTGTTTTTTAGCTCAACTGGCTTTGTTATAGATTTCTTGGGGTTTTCCAAATATAGGATCAGGTTGTCTGCAAATAATGAGAGTTTTACTTTTTCCTTATCAATTTGGATGTCTTTTCTTTCTTTTTTTTTTTTTTCCCCTAATTGCTCTAGCTAGAACCTTAAGGGCAGTGTTGAATAATTGTGGTGACATTGGGCATCCTTGTCTTGGTCCAGATCTCAAAGGGAAGGCTTTCAATCTCTCCCAGTTGAGTATGATATTGGCTGTGGGTTTTTCATATATACCCTTTATCTTATTGAGGAAGTTTCCTTCAATTCCTACCTTTTGAAGTGTTTTTTTTTTATCAAGAAAGGATGCTGAATTTTATCGAATGCCTTTTTGCTGTCAATTGAGATGATCATGTGATTTTTCCTTTTTGTTTTGTTAGTGTGGTATTTTACATTAATTCATTTTCATGTGTTAAACTACCCTTTCCTGTCTGCAATAAACCCCATTTGGTCATAATGTATAATTCTTTTGATATGCCGTTGGATTCTATTTGCAAGTACTTTGTTGAGAATTTTTGCATGTATAATCATTATGGAGATTGTCTTATAGTATCTTTATCCAATTTTGGTATTACAGTGATATTAGCAACATAGAATGGGTTAGGAATTGTTCCCTTTTTCTTCAAATTTTTGGAAGAGTTTGAGCAGAAATGGGGCTAGTTTTTCTTGGAATGTTTGGTAAAGTTCCCCTGTGAAGCCATCTGACACTGGGCTTTTCTTTGTAGGGAGATTTATTATTTTTTAAAATTTTTTATTAGAAAAAATTCATGCATAAAATACAGGATTCTCATATACCACCATAATATTAGCACCTTACATTGGGGTGGTACATTTGTTACAATTGGTGAAAGCATATTTTTAAAAATTTCAATTAAATTTAAAAATTGAATTATAACATATATACAAAAAAGCAATAAATTTCACACACCACAACGATTAGGTATAGAACAGATTTCAGAGTTTGGTAATGGGTTACAGTTCCAGAATTTTAGGTTTTTACTTCTACCTGCTCCGAGGCACTGGAGACTAAAAGAAATATTAATATAATGATTCAGGAGTCATACTCATTTGTTAAATCCTATCTTCTCTGTTATAACTCCATCTTCTCCTTTCATATTTCTCCTGGTCTTTAGGGGTATTTGGGCTATGACCATTCTAACTTTTTTTGTTGGAAAGGCTGTCAATAATATGGGATAGGGGGATGGAACTAGTTGATATTCTGGAGAGGCTGTCCCCTCTGGGTTTCAGGACTTATCTTTTCCAAGGCACCTATCTAGAGGCTATAGGTTCTAGAAACTAATCATAGTGCATGGACCCTTCGTCAAATCTTAGACAGAGCTCTATGTGTTCTTTAGGTTGGCAGAGAGAGTTTTTATTGGAGTTTGGCAAACTATGGTGAATAAGCAATATCTAGCTGAAGCTTACATTAAGAGTAGCCTCCAGAATAGCCTCTCAACTCTATTTGAACTCTCTTAGCCACTGATACATTATTTTTTTACATTTCTTTTCCCCCTTTTGTTCAGGAAGGCATTGTCGATCACACGGTGTCAGGACCCGGCTCATCCCTGGAGTCATGTCCCATGTTGCCAGGGAGACTTTCACCCCTGGATGTCATGTCCCATATGGGGCAGGGTAATGATTTTACTTGCAGAGTTGGGCTTAGAGAGAGAGAGAGAGGCCACGTTTGGGCAACAAAAGAGGTCCTTTGGAACTAACTCTTAGGCATAACTATAGGTAGGCTTAGCTTCTCTGCTGCAGAAATAAGCTTCACAAAAGCAAGCCTTCAGATCAAGGGCTTGGACATTTCATACAAAAATGAAAGCACATTTTTGTACTTGTGCTATTAACTATAGTCTATTGTTTAACTTAGGGCTGACTGTTTGCTTAGTGCAGTTTTGGGATTTAAAAAAAATTTCTATCCTATTACCACATATACAATATAGCATTTCCCCTTTTAACCATATTCAGGTATATATTTCAGTGCTGTTATTTATGTTCACAATTTCGTGTTGCCATTACCACCATCCATTACCAAAACATTTCCATTGTTCCAAATAGGAACTCTGAACATTTTTTAAAAGAAAATAAAAATAAAAGTAAAAGGAACACCCAAAACATCCCATACTCCCACCTCTCTATTGTTTATTTATTTTTTGTCTTTTTTTTCCTTCTTATTCATCTGTCCTTACACTGAATAGAGTGTCAGTCATAAGGTTTTCAAAAACACACAGAGAGACCTTAAATGCTCTGTGGTTAGTCAGTCATCTTCAGGAATCAGAGCTATTGAATTATAGTTAAACAACTTCAGCTATTTACCTCTAGCTACTCCAATACATCAAGAACTGAAAAGGGATATCTATATAGTACATAAGAATAATCTCCAAAATAACCTCCTAACTCTATTTGAAATCTCTCAGCCACTGGAACTTGATTTTGTTTCACTTCTATTCCCCCTTTTTGTCAAGAAGGCTTTCATACTTCATATTTTCATACTTTCTACATTGCCGGGGCCAGGCTCATCCCCTGGGGCCATATCCTGTATTTCCAGGGAGCTCTACACTCCTGGGAGTCATGTCCCACATAGGGGGAAGGACAGTGGGTTTACCTGCTGAGTTGACTTGGAGCGAAAGGCCACATTTGAGCAACCAAAGAGGTTCTCTGGGGTGACTCTTAGGCATAATCATAAGTAATCTTAGCTACTCTTCTGCAGGAATATGCTTCATAAGGGCCAGCCCCAAGATCAAGGACCTGGCCCATCAAATTGGGAGTCACAAATCCTTGTGAGAATATCAGATCTTCTCCAGGTGGGGAAGTTTATTATTTCCACATTTTTCCTCAGTCCCTCAAGGGGACTTTGTAAATACTTTTTAATTTTCTGTCCAGATTATTCTGGGATGTATTTTGGGCATTACACCGTCCTGTACAAACCAACAAGATCTCACTCCTTATTCAATGTTCCATGTAATTATAGTGTTCAAATAAGCTGACCACACATGTTAGATTAGATAGTGTGCTACAGAAAATAGAAATTTTGCACCAAGTAACCTCTCTTCCTTTGGTTTCACACAGAAGTTGAAGTTTTAATATACAATCAATATCATCCTTTACGCTTTAGTCTGATTTACTTGAGTACTACCAAGATCATCTTCATTCATATCTCTACTTGAAGTCTGATCACTTTTTCAGTGTTTGTAACAGTTGCTGTGTGGGAGTAATGCTGACTTTTGTAGCTACAGAACTCTAAGTCTGAGTCTCAGGTGTCACGCAAATACCTGAAGTTCCAAGGAATGGCCAGATTATACACAAAAAGCTCAGCATCTCAGAATTTAGTAATCACAGTTACAACTCTGGAATAGATGTGACTGCTGTAAGAGTTTATAATCTAGGAACCTTTACAATAATCCTTCATCCGATAACTTATGCTCTAGAATTCAGTTCTCAGAGTTTGTACATTATAGTTGGTCCATATTAGTGAGGCATTATAATATATATCTTTTTGTTTCTGGCTTATTTCACTCAACATACTGTCCTTTAGGTTCATTCACCTAGTTGCATGCCCCACAACTTCATTCCTTCTTACAGCTGCTCAGTATTCCATTGTATGCATACACCACAGTTCCCCCTTCCATTCTTCAGTACCCTTAGAGCACCTCCATCTATTGCAAATCATGAAATACTGCCATATAAACACCATACAAGTCAAATTATATAGTGTGCAACTGTCTATTCGTGTTCCTGCTTTTAGTTCCAGTGAGTATACACCTAACTATGAGGTTGAAGGATCATATGGCAACCCCACCCCTAGACTCCTGTGGAGCTACCACACTGTCCTGCAGAGGGGCTGCACTACTGTACTTACCTACCAACAGTGAGTAGGTACATCTCTCTTGTAGGGAGATTTCTGATGACTGATGGAGTCTCCTTGTGATTGATTTGTTGAGGTCTTCTGTTCCTTTTCAAGTCAGTATAGGATGTTCTTGTGTTTCTAGGAAATTGTCCATT
This sequence comes from Tamandua tetradactyla, assembly GCF_023851605.1. Lineage (NCBI taxonomy): Eukaryota > Metazoa > Chordata > Mammalia > Pilosa > Myrmecophagidae > Tamandua > Tamandua tetradactyla. Next base: position 123,901,282 of record NC_135333.1, read on the forward strand.
TCATCTAAGTTGTCTGGTTTGTTTGCATATGGTTGAATATATGGAATGTAGTCTGTTTGGATTTATTTTATTTGGAGTTCATTGGGCTTCTTTGATTTGCTTATTTGTATCTTTAAAAGGGTTGAGAAGTTTTCTCCAATTATCTCCTCAAGTACTCTTCCTAGCCCTTTTCTCTTCTCTTCCCCTTCTGGAATACCAGTGATTCTTATATTTGTGTATGTGCTTTGTGTTATCCATCATTTCCCTGAGATCCAATTCAAGTTTTTCCATCTTTTTCACCATTTGTTCTTTTGTGTGTTCACATTCAATTGCCCTGTCCTCTGGTTCACTTATTCTTTTTTCTGCCTGTTCAAATCTGTTGTATGTCTCTAGTATGTTTTTAATTTGATCTTTGGTATCTTTCATTCCCATAAGATCTGATATTTTTCTGTTTACTCTTTCACATTCTTCCTTATGCTCTTCTAGTGTCTTGTTGATATCCTTTATGTCATTAGTCAACCCATTGAAGTTATTTTGGAGATTTATATGGGCATCTTTGATTAGTTGTTCAAATTCTGTCTCTGCTCCAGCTTTTTAATTTGGCCATTTGCATGAACCATATTTTATTCCATCTTCATGTGTTTTGTGATTTTCTGATTTCTCAGGATTTTATTATCTTGATAAGGCTATTTTGAAAGTTGATTTCCCTTGCTCATCTGACATTTTGTTTTTGCTCTGGTTTGCATTGAAGGTCTCCTTTGACACTTGGTTAGTCAGTAATTCCCATCCAAACCAAGTCCAGGGCCTAACTCCGGGAGCAGCCCTTTTCAGAAGTCTGTGGGAGGCTGGGCAGAGAAGCAGGTTGCCAGTATGCCCTTTCCCTATATTCCCAGAAGATGGCACCCTTGGGCCACCTCTTCCCTACAACTCCATCTCTCCCAGCCTTTGGAAACCTGCTGAACAGGGGCCAGACCAGATGAAAATTCACTCAAAGCTAGAGGCGCCCCAGGTGTGCTGGAAGCTGCTGACTTTGGCAGTGGGGGATGGGCACTGTACACCGTGGCAGACTCTGGCTTGTAGGTGCTGTATGTCTGGTGATTTCCAGATTCATGTGTGGAAAGACTCTGGGCTGTGGGACTGAGAAATTTGACTTCACCAGCTAAGGAGTGCTCTGCCTTTCACAGATTGCCACAGGTATGGAAGAGAGGGGACTTGGGGTTGTAGTGTAGCCACCTGGCCCCTGCCTTTCTGCTCATGTACGTAGTGAGCACCCTGAGCCCCTGTGCATAAAGGATTGAGGCAGCAGGACTCACATTGTCTCTCTTGCTGGCCAATTGTCAGTTCAGCTCTGGTCTGCTTCCCCTCTCCTCCTGAGGGGAGGGCTTCCCAGATGCCCCCAATCTGGGTACCTGCAGCAGCCTGCCTCAGTGATGGGAGGTAGATACTGGGCATCACAGCAGCTGCCCTAATTTTTTGAAGGGTATTTTTGCTAGATATGCAATTCTAAGTTTACAGTTATTTTCTCACCATTCATTGAATATTTAGTTACACTGTCTTTTGGCTCTCGTTGTTGCTATTGATAAGCCAGCCTTAAGCCTAATTAATTTCCCTTTGAAATTGATCTCGTCTTTCCTTTATGGCTATTTTAAAGGTATTCTCTTTCTTTGATCTTACTGAAGCTTTATTTTGTTATGTGGATTTTTAAAAATTTGCAGTACTTGGGATTTATTTGGCTTCTTGAATCTGGGTTAGTGTCTTCCATCAGTGCTAGAAAATTCTCAGTCATAGTTGTTGCTTCAAATATTGCCTTTATTTCATCCCTTCTCTCCTTTCTTTATGGATCTGATTAGATATATATTAGATGATTTTACTCTGTTCTTGTTTCTCTTATCTTTTCTTTCTCTTTTTTTTTTAGTGCTATGGTCTACATAATTTCCTTTTCCTGCTCTCCAGTTCACTACTTTCTCTTTTCAGCTATATCTCTTTGCTGTTAAACTTGCTTACCAAAATTTAAAATATTGATTGTTACACCATTTAGCTCTACTTCTATTTTGTTTCATTTCCAAACCTGCCTGGTCATTTTTATGTACCTTGTCTTTCTTAATATTTTCAATCCCTTCTTTTATAAAATATGTATTCAGCATATTCATATCGTGTCTGATATTTCTAGTGTCTAAAGTTTTTGCAAGTCTTTTTCTACTATCTGTTGTTTCTACTAGCTCTTGCCAGTGATGTTTTGTTTCCTTGTGTGTCTACTGATTTTTGACAATGAGCTGCTGCTTCTCTTTGTAACACTCTCTGGTGATTCTTTGAGTCCTGATGTAAAGATTCCTCCAGAGAGGGTCTATATTTGCTTCTGTCAGAGCCTATGGCCACTTTAAACTTAATTCTTGGCTTGAAGCTTTTTGGACCACCTAGATGGTATGGATTGTCCTGCAAACCCTCATGAAATATGGCTTGTGGTTATGGTTGGGGCTGATTCTCCCCTGAGAAGACTACCACAGTTACCCAACACCCAACACCACAGTTCAAGACACACAATTTCACTTTCAGTCTTTTGAAAGGGGATATTATTTCTAGTTCACCATTAGACTTGGAGGGTAGCTGTTTAGGATTCTAGTTTAATGAGAAGAGTGTCTTTTACTAGATTCCCTACCTCAGGTGGGCCCTGGATTTCATCTGTCTTCTATGCATTTTGAGACTATACTGACATCCAAGTTTATACTTGTTGGCAAATTGGCTCAAATAAAAAACCAGCAATAGTGCTCCATTTACCCATTTACCCTCTCTTTTGGGTTCTTGCCTTTCTTTAGTTTTTGGTCTGAGCTTTTTTTTTTTTAATTTTTTTGTTAGCTTATAGATGCATTTAAGAAGATTAAAACGTACATTTTGTCTAGCATTTTTACTTGTTTTTAGCAGAAAGATTGGCCAAAGTAAACAGTCTGCCATCTTGTCTGAAACTGAACTCCGGATTTGTCTTTTATTGTTTTAGGACTCTGGGGCCTGGTCAACAATGCAGGCATTGTTCACCCGATTGGCTGCAGTGAGGGGCTGAGGATTGAGACCTATGTGAATGTCTTCAATGTGAACCTAATTGGATTGATTGCAGTGACCTTGAGCATGCTTCCCTTGGTGAGGAAAGCGCAGGGGAGGATTGTCAATGTTTCCAGCATCCTGGGAAGAATTGCTGTCTTTGGAGGAGGGTATTGTAGCTCCAAGTATGGAGTGGAAGCCTTTTCAGATATTCTGAGGTAATTCTCTTAAGTTAAAAACAACACCAAACCAACTATTGGATACTTAAATATGACTCAAGTATTGTACTAGTTGCTTTCCTTTACAGTATCTTATTTCATCACCCCCTAAATGGTGAAAAGCAACTATTATTACTAACCCATGTTACATGAGGAAACAGGCTCAGATTTGTTAAGTATCTTTACCAAAGTTTTCCAGCCGTAGCCACGATGCAGCAGAACCCTGGGTCTTTGTTTCCTGCCATATATTACACTTTAATTTCCAAGATTTAGCCTGGAAAAATTCCTTTTCTGAAGAGAACGACTCCCTTCTTTTTCCTTAAGGTGAACCTTTTCATGTTCTTTTGTGGTGACTGTCTTTCTTTCTGCTTCCAACTATCTTCTTCCTTCCCTTTATTCTGTATATCTTTTCTTTGCCTAATAGCTTTTTTCTTTCTTATAACTTCAATTTACAATGAACCCCAATGGCCCTGTCTCTACCCCCTAGCTTTTTTCCATGCCTTTTGGCTTGACATCTCTCTTCAGCTACTTCCTTCTCTTTGTATTTCCTTGGTTTAATTCCTGAAAGAGGATCCTATTGGCCAAGTTTGTTTGTATGTGTGTGTGTCAGGTGGCACTATCTGTGACACTGTTGTGCTCTTGTGTGTCAGGCATTGTTGTGTGTGATTTTCATAACAACCCAATGCAGAAGGTATTATTTTTTATCTTCATTGTACATATGAGGAAACGAAGGCATGGAGGTTTAGTACTTTGCCTCTGTCCATATGGTTAATGTGGGGAAGAGCCACTGTCCAGCCCTAGGATGGACTCTCCTCCCATCAAGTACTCTCTGTAGTCTAATCATCTGTTGACATTAGGGTACAGTTACATAGCACAAAATATAGCTGCACAAACTGCCCTTCAGCAGGGTCTGACCATGAGGCAATTTCACATGGAGATGAGTGGTGAATATGAAAGACACCATAAAGCCATATGTCTATTATAATGTGCATATTATGTTATCTGCCTAGGAAATATCTGGGAGAGGGAAATCACCATGAGTTGTTACCACTGTGGCAGGCACCTCACCTGGCCTTCTGCTTAACCAAAGCCCAGTCTAACCCCATGTGGCCCCTGCTGGCCGAGGCACCACCTCTCAGAACTTGTCTCTTGAACTCCTTAGCTCATTCCCAGACCAACAGTGAAGATGTTTACTTTTCATATTTGGGTTGTATTTTTTTGTTTTTTTGTTTTTAGTAAATATATATACATTTTTATGTATATATACATATTTTATTCGAGAAGCAGTGGGTTTACAGAATGATCATGGGTGAAAGTCAGAATTTCCACACACTACCCTATTAACACTTTACATTAGTGTGGTACATTTGTTATAATTGATGAAAGCATATTTTTGTAACTGTACTATTAATTATAGTCCGTGATTTAACTTAGGGTTTACTGTGCTGTATAGGTCCATGGATTTTTTTCTTTAAAAATTTTTAATCTAGTAACTATACAACCTAAAATTTCTGCTTTTAACCCCATTCTAATATATAATTCAGTGCAGTCAATCACATTCACAATCATGTGCCATCACCATCATCCATTACCAAAACTTTCCCTTCATCCCTAATAAAAACTGTATATTTTATGAACTCCTTAGTCCCACCCTGTCCCCTGGCAACCTACATTCTAGATTCTGACTAAGATTAGTGAGCACTTTATAAAACCCATTCATTTTTGTTTAGCCATAAGTAGAATTTGTTCAGTTATCTGTTTCCCAGATATCTCCCCCAAAGGGAGCAAAGGGTACCAGTTTTTCAAGATTATGTTTTTTGAATCATGCCCTCTTTAATCTAAATGTCCTCATTCATTTCTTTTTTTATTCACGTATCATACAATCATCCAGTTTTTACAATCACTGGTTCACAGTATCACCATAGAGCTGTACATTCATAATCACAATAGGTTTTTAAACTGAAAAATCTCAAAAAAAATTAAAATAAGAATAAAAGTTAAAAAGAACATCCAAAGCATTCCAAATCCCCTTCCCCTACTATTTACTTAATTTTGTCTTTTTTTTTTCCTTACTCATTTTACCATACACTGGATGAACGGAATGTCAGTCACAAAGTTTTCACAATCACTTGGTGTTTTGGTTTGCTAACGCTGCCAGAATGTAGTACACCAGAAATGGAATGGCTTTTAAAAAGGAAATGTATTATGTTGCAAGTTTACAGTTCTAAGACCATAAAAATGTCCAATCTAAGGCATCCAGAAAAATATACCTTGACTCAGGAAAGGGCTGATGATATTTGGGGTTTATCTATCAGCTGGGAAGACACACGGCAATGTCTGCTGGCTTTCTCTCCCAGCTTCTTCACATGGCTTCCCAGGGCCATTTTCTTTCTGCATCTTCAAAAGTCTCTGGCTGTGTGTGCCTGTAGATGCTGAAGCTTTTTCCAAAATGGTTCGGTCTTAAATGACTCCAGTAAGCAATTCCACCTTGAATGGGTGGAGATACATCTCCATGGAAACCAACTAATCACCAGGTTCTCCCCACAATTGGGTGGGTCACATCTCCATGGAAACAACTTAATAAAAAAGATCCCACCCAACAATATTGAATGAAGATTAAAGGACATGGCTTTTCTGGGGTACACAACAGTTTCAAACCAGCATACACAGTCACACCTAAAAAGCTCTGTAGCTATTCAGTTGTCTTCAAGAATCAAGGCTATTAGATTACAGTTCAATAGTTTTAGGTATTTCCCTTTAGTTACTACAGTACACCAAAACCTGAAAAGGGATATCTATATACTACATAGAAATAACCTCTTGACTCTATTTGAAATCTCTCAGCTACTGAAACCCTACATGGTTTCATTTCTCTTCCCTCATTTGGTCAAGAAGTCTGTTTAAATCCCATGATACCAGAGTCAGGCTTATCCCTGGGAGTCAGGTCTTATGTTGCCAGGGAGATTTATACCCCTGGGAGTCTTGTCCCACATAGAGGGGAGGGCAGTGAACTCATCTGCAGAGTTGCCTTAGAGAGAGAGGGGCCACATATGAGCAGTAAAAAAGGTTGTTGGGGGATGACTCTTAGGCATAATCATAAATAGGCTTAGCTTCTTCTTTGCAGGAATAAGTTTCATAAGGGTAAGCCCTAAGTCCGAGGGCCTGGCCCATCAAATTGGGAGTCTCTAATGATTGCAAGAATATCATGTCTTCCCCAGGTGGGGAAGTTTAATCACCTTTTCCCCCAGTCTCTTAAGGATATTTTGCAAATACTTTTTATTCCGCCCGGATTACCCTGGGATGTATTGGGGCATTACACCATCCTGTACAAAGCAACATCTCACTCCCTATTCAAGGTTCCATTTAAGTATGGTGTTTGAATAATCTGACCATTCGTATTAGATTAGATCATGTGCTAGGGAAAGTAGAAATTTTGCACCAAGTAAACATCTCTTCCTTTGGTCTCACACAGAAGTTGAAGTTTTAATATCTGGTCAATATCATTCTAAACTCTGTATTCTGATTTACCTTAGTGCTACCTAGATTAACTTCATTCATATCTCTATTTTGAAGTCTGAGCACTTTTTCAGTGTTTGTAACAGTTGCTCTATGGAGTAATGCTGGGGTTAGGGTTTTAAAGGGGAGTGGAGATATGGTGGTGGGACTCAGAATGAGAGAACTCCAAGGGTAAGTGAAATCCAGGGGAGCAGAGTCACCTCTGGCATGTATAGCTCCTATATCTTCCCTCAGGACACACAGACGCCTGCAGAATCTTTTTTCTGAAATTCTAATTCGGAAGGTTTTAAGAGTTTAGTTTGTTAAGGGAGGCTTTTCCTTTAGGACAGTGGTTCTTAAACTTTAACATGCCTCAGAATCACTTGGAGGTCTGTTAAAAGAGATTGCTGAGTCTCATCCCCAGGATTTTTATTTGGCTCATCTGGACTGGGGCTGATAATTTTCATTTCTAACCAGTTCCCAGATGCTGGTGATGCTCTTGATCCATTTTCCACACTTGAAGAGCCACAGCATTAGGGCGTCATAGTGCTTTGAGTTCTACCTTTGTATGGACCATTGTGTCAAATCGGTTTCTCCTTGATTTTCAGTTTGGGCTTCATCTTCTCCAGCAAGGCTGCCTGAGGCCCAAATTAAGGGAACACCTGGATTAGGGAGAACAACTCATCACTGTCCCCAAAGCACCCAGGATGTACCTCTAGCATGGTGCACAATGTCACGTTACTTATTTATCTCTGTACAGTAAATTCTATGAGGACAGGGACCATATCACACTTCACTTATTTAGGCAGCACATAGCACCGTGCTTGGCACATAAATATTTGTGGAACCATTTGTTAACTGACCTGAATATTCTGAATGACCAATGACTTGAATTTTTTTTTTTTTTTATGGCTGGAGATTATGGCCTTTTTTTTGCACTTTTTTTTTTTATTAATTAAAAAAATTAACTAACACAACAATAGAAATCAATCCATTCTACATATGCAATCAGTAATTCTTATTATCATCACATAGGTGTATGGTCATCATTTCTCAGTACATATGCATCGATTTAGAGAAAGAAATAGCACTACAACAGAAAAAGAAATAAAGTGATAACACAGAGAGAAAACACAAATAAAAATAAAAAGTACAAAAATATATAAGAGAAAAAAAAAACAAAACAAACAAAAAAAAAACTATAGATCAGATGCAGCTTCATTCAGCGTTCCAAGATAATTACATTACAATTAGGCAGTATTGTGCTGACCATTTTTTTTTTTAGACGTCATACCATTCTACATATGCAATCAGTAATTCTTAACATCATCACATAGATGCATGATCATCGTTTCTTAGTACATTTGCATCGTTTTAGAAGAACCAGCATTATAACAGAAAAAGATATAGAATGTTAATATAGAGAAAAAAAATAAAAGTAATAATAATAAGAACAAAACAAACAAAACAAAACAAACAAAAACCTATAGCTCAGATGCAGATTCATTCAGTGTTTTAACATGATTACTTTACAATTAGGTATTATTGTGCTGTCCATTTTTGAGTTTTTGTATCTAGTCCTATTGCACCGTCTGTATTCCATCAGCTCCGATTACCCATTATCTTACCCTGTTTCCAACTCCTGCTGAACTCTGTTACCAATGACATATTCCAAGTTTACTCTCGAGTGTCGATTCACATCATTGGGACCATACAGTATTTGTCCTTTAGTTTTTGGCTAGACTCACTCAGCATAATGTTCTCTAGGTCCATCCATGTTATTACATGCTTCACAAGTTTATCCTGTCTTAACGCTGCATAATATTCCATCGTACGTATATACCGCAGTTTGTTTAGCCACTCGTCTGCTGATGGACATTTTGGCTGTTTCCATCTCTTTGCAATTGTAAATAACGCTGCTATAAACATTGGTGTGCAAATGTCTGTTTGAGTTTTTGCCCTTAATTCCTTTGAGTAGATTCCCAGCAATGGTATTGCTGGATCGTATGGCAATTCTATATTCAGCTTTTTGAGGAACCGCCAAACTGCTTTCCACAGTGGTTGCACCATTTGACATTCCCACCAACAGTGGATAAGTGTGCCTCTTTCTCCGCATCCTCTCCAGCACTTGTCATTTTCTGTTTTGTTGATAATGGCCATTCTGGTGGGTGTGAGATGATATCTCATTGTGGTTTTGATTTGCATTTCTCTAATGGCCAGGGACATTGAGCATCTCTTCATGTGTCTTTTGGCCATTTGTATTTCCTCCTCTGAGAGGTGTCTATTCAAGTCTTTTTCCCATTTTGTAATTGGGTTGGCTATCTTTTTGTTGTTGAGTTGAACAATCTCATTGTAAATTCTGGATACTAGACCTTTATCTGATATGTCGTTTCCAAATATTGATTCCCATTGTGTAGGCTGTCTTTCTACTTTCTTGATGAAGTTCTTTGATGCACAAAAGTGTTTAATTTTGAGGAGTTCCCATTTATTTATTTCCTTCTTCAGTGCTCTTGCTTTAGGTGTAAGGTCCATAAAACCGCCTCCAATTGTAAGATTCATAAGATATCTCCCTACATTTTCCTCTAACTGTTCTATGGTCTTAGACCTAATGTTTAGATCTTTGATCCATTTTGAGTTAACTTTTGTATAGGGTGTGAGATATGGGTCTTCTTTCATTCTTTTGCATATGGATATCCAGTTCTCTAGGCACCATTTATTGAAGAGACTATTCTGTCCCAGGTGAGTTGGCTTGACTCCCTTATCAAAGATCAAATGACCATAGATGAGAGGGTCTATATCTGAGCACTCTATTCGATTCCATTGGTCGATATATCTATCTTTATGCCAATACCATGCTGTTTTGACCACTGTGGCTTCATAATATGCCTTAAAGTCTGGCAGCGCAAGACCTCCAGCTTCGTTTTTTTTCCTCAAGATGTTTTTAGCAATTTGGGGCACCCTGCCTTTCCAGATAAATTTGCTTATTGGTTTTTCTATTTCTGAAAAATAAGTTGTTGGGATTTTGATTGGTATTGCATTGAATGTGTAAATCAATTTAGGTAGGATTGACATCTTAACTATATTTAGTCTTCCAATCCATGAACACGGTATGCCCTTCCATCTGTTTAGGTCTTCTGTGATTTCTTTTAGCAGTTTTTTGTAGTTTTCTTTGTATAGGTCTTTTGTCTCTTTAGTTAAATTTATTCCTAGGTATTTTATTCTTTTAGTTGCAATTGTAAATGGGATTCGTTTCTTGATTTCCCCCTCTGCTTGTTCATTGCTAGTGTATAGAAATGCTACAGATTTTTGAATGTTGATCTTGTAACCTGCTACTTTGCTGTACTCATTTATTAGTTCTAGTAGTTTTGTTGTGGATTTTTCCGGGTTTTCGACGTATAGTATCATATCATCTGCAAACAGTGAGAGTTTTACTTCTTCCTTTCCAATTTTGATGCCTTGTATTTCTTTTTCTTGTCTAATTGCTCTGGCTAGAACCTCCAACACAATGTTGAATAATAGTGGTGATAGTGGACATCCTTGTCTTGTTCCTGATCTTAGGGGGAAAGTTTTCAATTTTTCCCCATTGAGGATGATATTAGCTGTGGGTTTTTCATATATTCCCTCTATCATTTTAAGGAAGTTCCCTTGTATTCCTATCCTTTGAAGTGTTTTCAACAAGAAAGGATGTTGAATCTTGTCAAATGCCTTCTCTGCATCAATTGAGATGATCATGTGATTTTTCTGCTTTGATTTGTTGATATGGTGTATTACATTAATTGATTTTCTTATGTTGAACCATCCTTGCATACCTGGGATGAATCCTACTTGGTCATGATGAATAATTCTTTTAATGTGTTGTTGGATACGATTTGCTAGAATTTTATTGAGGATTTTTGCATCAATATTCATTAGAGAGATCGGCCTGTAGTTTTCTTTTCTTGTAATATCTTTGCCTGGTTTTGGTATGAGGGTAATGTTGGCTTCATAGAATGAGTTAGGTAGTTTTCCCTCCACTTCGATTTTTTTGAAGAGTTTGAGGAGAGTTGGTACTAATTCTTTCTGGAATGTTTGATAGAATTCACATGTGAAGCCGTCTGGTCCTGGACTTTTCTTTTTAGGAAGCTTTTGAATGACTGCTTCGATTTCTTTACTTGTGATTGGTTTGTTGAGATCATCTATCTCTTCTTGAGTCAAAGTTGATTGTTCATGTCTTTCCAGGAACCCGTCCATTTCCTCTAAATTGTTGTATTTATTAGCGTAAAGTTGTTCATAGTATCCTGTTATTACCTCCTTTATTTCTGTGAGGTCAGTAGTTATGTCTCCTCTTCCATTTCTGATCTTATTTATTTGCATCCTCTCTCTCCTTCTTTTTGTCAATCTTGCTAAGGGCCCATCAATCTTATTGATTTTCTCATAGAACCAACTTCTGGCCTTATTGATTTTCTCTATTGTTTTCATGTTTTCAATTTCATTTATTTGTGCTCTAATCTTTGTTATTTCTTTCCTTTTGCTTGCTTTGGGGTTAGCTTGCTGTTCTTTCTCCAGTTCTTCCAAATGGATAGTTAATTCCTGAATTTTTGCCTTTTCTTCTTTTCTGATATAGGCATTTAGAGCAATAAATTTCCCTCTTAGCACTGCCTTTGCTGCGTCCCATAAGTTTTGATATGTTGTGTTTTCATTTTCATTCGCCTCGAGGTATTTGCTAATTTCTCTAGCAATTTCTTCTTTGACCCAGTCGTTGTTTAGGAGTGTGTTGTTGAGCCTCCACGTATTTGTGAATTTTCTGGCACTCTGCCTATTATTGATTTCCAACATCATTCCTTTATGGTCCGAGAAAGTGTTGTGTAAGATTTCAATCTTTTTAAATTTGTTAAGACTTGCTTTGTGACCCAGCGTATGGTCTATTTTTGAGAATGATCCATGAGCACTTGAGAAAAAGGTGTATCCTGCTGTTGTGGGATGTAATGTCCTATAAATGTCTATTAAGTCTAGTTCATTTATAGTAATATTCAGATTCTCTATTTCTTTGTTGATCTTCTGTCTAGATGTTCTGTCCCTTGATGAGAGTGGTGAGTTGAAGTCTCCAACTATTATAGTATATGAGTCTATTTCCCTTTTCAGTGTTTGCAGTGTATTCCTCACGTATTTTGGGGCATTCTGGTTCGGTGCATAAATATTTATGATTGTTATGTCTTCATGCTTAATTGTTCCTTTTATTAGTATATAGTGTCCTTCTTTGTCTCTTTTAACTGCTTTACATTTGAAGTCTAATTTGTTGGATATTAGTATAGCCACTCCTGCTCTTTTCTGGTTGTTATTTGCATGAAATATCTTTTCCCAACCTTTCACTTTCAACCTATGTTTATCTTTGGGTCTAAGATGTGTTTCCTGTAGACAGCATATAGAAGGATCCTGTTTTTTAATCCATTCTGCCAATCTATGTCTTTTGATTGGGGAATTCAGTCCATTGACATTTAGTGTTATTACTGTTTGGATAATATTTTCCTCTAACATTTTGCCTTTTGTATTATATATATCATATCTGATTTTCCTTCTTTTTACACTCTTTTCCATATCTCTCTCTTCTGTCTTTTTGTATCTGACTCTAATGCTCCCTTTAGTATTTCTTGCAGAGCTGGTCTCTTGGTCACGAATTCTTTCAGTGACTTTTTGTCTGAGAATGTTTTAATTTCTCCCTCATTTTTGAAGGATAATTTTGCTGGATATAGGAGTCTTGGTTGGCAGTTTTTCTCTTTTAGTATTTTAAATATATCATCCCACTGTCTTCTAGCATCCATGGTTTCTGCTGAGAAATCTACACATAGTCTTATTGGGTTTCCCTTGTATGTGATGGATTGTTTTTCTCTTGCTGCTTTCAAGATCCTCTCTTTCTCATTGACCTCTGACATTCTAACTAGTAAGTGTCTTGGAGAACGCCTATTTGGGTCTAATCTCTTTGGGGTGCGCTGCACTTCTTGGATCTGTAATTTTAGGTCTTTCGTAAGAGTTGGGAAATTTTCAGTGAAAATTTCTTCCATTAGTTTTTCTCCTCCTTTTCCCTTCTCTTCTCCTTCTGGGACACCCACAACACGTATATTTGTGCGGTTCATATTGTCCTTGAGTTCCCTGATACCCTGTTCAAATTTCTCCATTCTTTTCCCTATAGTTTCTGTTTCTTTTTGGAATTCAGATGTTCCATCCTCCAAATCACTAATTCTATCTTCTGTCTCTTTAAATCTATCATTGTAACTATCCATTATTTTTTCTATGTTTGCTACTTTATCCTTCACTTCCATAAGTTCTGCGATTTTTTTTTTCAGTTTTTCTATTTCTTCTTTATGTTCAGCCCATGTCCTCTTCATGTCCTCCCTCAATTTATCAATTTCATTTTTGAAGAGGTTTTCCATTTCTGTTCGTATATTCAGGATTAGTTGTCTCAGCTCTTGTGTCTCATTTGAGCTATTGGTTTGTTCCTTTGACTGGGCCATATTCTCAATCTTTTGAGCGTGGACAGTTATCTTCTGCTGCTGGCATCTGGGCATTTATTCAGATTTCTCTGGGTGTTGGACCCAGCAAGGTTGTAAGATTTTTCTGTGAAATCTCTGGGATCTGTTTTTCTTATCTTGCCCAGTACGTGGCGCACGTGGCACACGTTTGTCTCAAGTGTTTGGAATGGGTCTCCCCCAGTCACCGATCTCCGTGGCCTGGGGCTTTCGGATCCAAATCTCTCCGTTGGTTCAGGGGCCGCGCGTGGTGGGGGCGTCAGCTGCCGCGGCTTGAGGGGACCCTGTGGCTGGTTGCGGGCCGCAGCGGGCCTGGGGGATTCCCCACCGGACCAGGAAGCCTCCCGTGGGGGGGGTGCTTCCGCGGCTTGGATAGCCCTCCTATCTGAGACTCGTATCCACGGACTCGAAGCAGAGACTCGAAGCTGCCCGCAAAAGAGGGGTGCCACCTGCCTCGGCTTGGGAAACTTGCTTCTCCAATACTCTCAGCCAGCCCGGAAAGGGGGGAGGGAGTAGCTCGGACCACCGCAGCTGCCGCTGATCGGGAGATCGCACGCCGCTCGGGGGTCTCACTGCAGCCGAGTCTCGCAGTCAGTCTAGCCAGCCCAGACTTTGGATAGCCCTCTGATCCGGGACTCGTAGCCGCGGACTTAAAGCCGAGACTCGAAGCCGCCCGCAAAAGAAGGGCGCCGCCTGCCTCGGCTTGGGGAACTTACTTCTCCGATACTCTCAGCCGGCCCGGGAAGGAGGGAGGGATTAGCTCGGACCGCCGCAGCTGCCGACTTGAATTTTTAATATCTGTATCACATTCCATTAATGGCTTCCTGCGTCTTTGAACAAACTGTAAGACTTCACAGGGCCGTACGTTTGTTTATGCACTGCCTTGTGTGCCACTCTTTCCTGTCTTTGCCTGGAAATTTCCTGTTTATCCTTCAAGGTTCAACTGGAATGTTTTCTCTTCATGGAAGCCTCCCTAACTCCCTCAAAAAATCTGTCTGCATCCTCCTTTCTACTTCCATAGGCCCTTGCATACCTCTTCTTTATAATGTTTTTGAGTTGTATTGAAATTGTTTGCTTACTTGTCCGACTTACCTGCTATGAGCTTTTGAGATGGGAAACCAATCTCAAAAACATCTGTCTTAATCTTCTGAGATATTGCATGTAAAAAATTAGGATAGTGCCTGTCATAATGAATTTTAATTATTTTATTATTCTTTGAGTTTCCCAGTATCTAGCACATGGTAGTTACTTAATAACTAGTTGTTAAAGGAGTGGCTGTGGGATTGATAGGTAATGGCACTTCATATCATCATGCCTCAATTGTTGGACTTATGGGTGTTTAAATTTTTTCTTTTCTCCTCTACATTTCTTTATTCTGTAAAATACATAGTAAAAGTGTTTTTATAACTTACTTTTTTGTTTTTCCTGAGACCATTGAAATTATGGTGTCTTTCAATGAAAGGAATTAACCTGAAGGATTTGTTTCAGGCTTGAGCTTCAGCATTTTGGGGTAAAAATCAGCATAGTTGAACCTGGCTATTTCAGAACGGGAATGTCAGACCTGCAGGTGGCCTTAGTGGCAGGAAGCAAGCCTGGCGCTTCCTTACAAGCGCCAACGCATATTAAGGAAGCCTATGGACAGCAATTTTTTGATGCCTGTGAGTTTTTTCTTTTGATAAGGATAATGGGTACACTTGTGTTCTAGTTTGCTAGCTGCTGGAATTCAACACACCAGAGATGGATTGCCTTTCAATAAAAGGGGATTTATTTAGTTAACATTTATTTAGTTCTTCAGAGGAAAGGCAGTTAACTTTCAGCTGAGGTTCTTTTTTACATGGGAAGGCACAGGGCGATCTCTGCTGGCCTTCTCTCCAGGCCTCTGGGTTCCAACATCTTTCCCTGGGGTGATTCCTTTCTGCCTTTCCAAAGGCCTGGGCTGAGGTATAAATGCTGAGATGAGGCATGCTGAGCTGCTTGGGCTGTGCTACGTTGAGCTCTCTCATTTAAGCACCAGCCAATTAACTCAAACATCATTCATTGCAGCAGGCACGCCTCCTAGCTGACTGCAGATGTAATCAGCAACAGATGAGGTTCACATGCCTTTGGCTTATATCCACGGCAATAGAACTAGGTACCTTCACCTAGCCAAGTTGACACCTGAATCTAACTACCACAACTTGCATGAGAGGGAGAAAAGAGTGTTAGTGGGGTACAACTGGCAGATTCTCTGAGAAGGAAGCTTCTTAAATAAAGCCTCCCTGGTCACAAGGGAATTGGGGAAGTCCCAGTGGCCTTGTGCTTGGCTAGTGATATCTGTCTTGGCTAAGGAAGGGGTCATATTGGCGTCTTGGACTGGGGCCTGCCCTTTCTGCCCTGTCACCTGTGGGCCTGGCCCCTTGAATTTCCTAGGGAGGGATTATGTAGAAGCATGGAACCTCTGGGTCTTTTTTTCTTTTTCTAATTTTAAAATTTTTATTGACAAAACAAAACAACATACAAACTCAAACATTCTTAACATACAAACATCCCATACATGGTGTACAATCAGTGGCTCACAATATCATCGCATGGTAGTTTATTCATCACCATAATCGTTTTTTAGAACATTTGTACCATTCCAGAAAAAGAAATAAAAAGAAAAAAAGAAAAACTCATACATGCCATACTCCTTACCCCTCCCTCTCATTGACCACTAGTATTTCCATCTACCCAATAAATTTTAACCTTGGAACCTCTGGGTCTTGAGAGGGAGTGCCCCTGGGTAGTTTGACAGGGCTGGTGTGAGAGGCCTGTACTTTAGTCCAGCTTTCACTATTGCCTATCCTTTGGGTCACAACTCTGTCTTATTTTGACTAGAAGTAAGGTGCAGAGTGAAGAGATAAAGGAGTGAGGGCCATGTTTGTAGAGAGGGGCCCATTGGCTATTTTAAGAGACTGGGCCTTATGTGCAGGCCATGGAAGCCCTGTAGGAATGAGAAGGCACAATTTCACATTAGAAAGACCTTTCCAGTGACCTGGAAGAGGAGGCAAGGCAGCCCTCTTAGTAGAAGTAAACCTTGAACCCTGATGTGGGGCTGTGCCTTCCTGGACAGTGAGATGCTTTTTCTTCACACAAAGATGTCAGTAGCTTGCCAAGGCTAAACGGAGCAGACCTCTTTTCCATTTCACACACAGGCCCTTAGTGGTTAGCAGCGGCCTTACCACTGGTGATGCGTGATATTGCAGTCCAGAGAAGAAGAGGAGGGCAATGTGCAGACAGAAGATGCCTGACCTAGAGTCCCATCATCTAGGTGTAACAAGCCAGAGGAGAACCATCAGTGGAGCAGAGGAGAGAGGTTAGAGTCCGAGAAGACAAGAAACAATACGTAAGGCACTCAGAACTCAGTCTATTAAAGAACTACAGTTCCCAGCCTACCAGAGGGCTGGCCATTGCTCTAAATTCTTTCCCATCTAAAGTTTTTAACTATTAGGGATTTTTTCTCCCCTTGTGGGCATTTATCTATAGTTTGAGAATTGACTAAGAAGTGCCTACACATAAAAGGAGGGATATATGTATTTCATGATTTGTGCCTTCTCTTTTGAAAGAAGTTGGAATTGTTCATATATTTGTCCATGGATCAGCATAATCTAGATTGGCACTAGAGCCACATGTGTAATTTTAAGTTTTCTAATAGTCACATTAAAAAAAAGGATAATTGGGCTACGGTGGCTCAGCGGGCAAGAATGCTCGCCTGCCATGCCAGAGAACTTGGGTTCGATTCCTGGTGCCTGCCCATGTAAATATAAAAAAAAAAAAAGGAAACAGGTGAAATTAATTTTATGATATGTGAATTATATCTCAATAAAAATGTTAAAACTTTACAACTGAAAAGTTATTCCAAATGTATGTCAAATTTTCCAATAACTGAATGGAGTATCAATTTTTAAATTAAAATTGCACTTAAAAAATTAGTTTTTTGGTTGCATTAGCCACACTAATTTTTTTTATTGTGAAAAACAACATATATACAAAAAAGCAATAAATTTCAAAGCACACTATAACAATTAGTTATAGAACAGATTTCAAAGTTTGTTACGTGTTATAGTTTCATAATTTTAGGTATTTCTTTCCGGCTGTTCCAAGACATTGGAAACCAAAGGAAATATCAATATAATGATTCAGCAATCATACTCATTTATTAAATCCTCTCTCACCTTCTCCTTTGATCATTTTTTAAAAATTATTTTTATTGACATTTATTATATATTCATATACCATGTAATTATTCAAAGTGTACAATCATTGGTTCACAATATCATCATATAGCTGTGCATTTATGATCACAATAAACTTTTTTTCTTTTTTGTGAAAAATAAAATGCACACAAAAAAGCAATAAATTTTAAAGCACATCACCACAATTAGTTGTAGAACAGATTTCAGAATTTGACATGGGTTACATTTCTACAGTTTTAGGTTTTTATCCTAGCTGCTCTAAGATACTGGAGGCTGAAGAAATACCAATATAATGATTCAGCAATCATACTCACTTATTAAACCCTACCTTCTCTGTATAGCTCCACCATCACCTTTGATCTTTCTTCTACTCTTAGGAATATTTGGGCTATACCCATTCTAACTTTTTCATGTTGGAAAGGGCTGTCTATAATGTGGGATAGGGGGATGGAACTAGCTGATGTTATGGATTAACCACATTTTAAGTACTCAGTAGCCAGATGTGGTTAGTGGCTATCAAGTTGGAAAGCATAGGTCTGGATTGGCCTCATCTTCGCAGAAACTAAACTTGGTTAGATAAGTGTGACC
Source organism: Tamandua tetradactyla (assembly GCF_023851605.1). Classification (NCBI taxonomy): domain Eukaryota; kingdom Metazoa; phylum Chordata; class Mammalia; order Pilosa; family Myrmecophagidae; genus Tamandua; species Tamandua tetradactyla. Next base: position 123,919,312 of record NC_135333.1, read on the forward strand.
ATGTACAGCAGGATCTTAAAATAAAAATATAGAGTAAGATTGCTGACTTTTTTTTTCTTGTTTACAGATCACAAGAATACCAAAAAAGGGCTGCTGAATTGTTTCACAAGCTTGAATCTGGTCACTGACTGCATGGAACATGCTTTAACATCTGTACCACCCCACACTCGATATTCAGCTGGCTGGGATTCTCAATTTTTCTTTATTCCTCTAGCTTATTTACCTACAATGCTGGCAGATTATATAATGACTAGATCTTGGCCCAAACCAGCCCAAGCAATCGAAAGAAAACAGATGTGATAGTTCTTAGAATGAAGAAGACAATTAAAAGTCTGAAATTGGCTGCTAGTATCTTGGTAATTTTTATTTAGAATTTAGATTTTTAGGTAACAAGATTTCTTACCTAAATCAATTCTTCTAACATCATCAGGGAACCAATATGGTCACATTTCAGGTGATGAATCTGTACTAATTTAACCATTTTTTGATGAGACTGTTTCTCCATATTGTACTTCCTTGCCTTATTAAACAGAGTAGATTGAAAACAGTTTCACCTGTTTTTTTTTTTTTCCAGATCCTGGGAAGTCCTCTTTTTTTTTTTAATTTTTTTTATTAATCAAAAAAAAGAAAAGAAATTAACATAACATTTAGAAATCATTCCATTCTACACATGCACTCAGTAATTCTTAGTATCATCACATAGATGTATGATCATCATTTCTTAGTACATTTGCATCGATTTAGGAAAAGAACTAGCAAAACAGCAGAAAAAGATATAGAATGTTAATATAGAGAAGAGAATTGAAATAATAATACTAATAAAAATATATATATATAAAAAAGGAAAAAGGAAAAAAAACAAAAGATACAAACAAACAAACAAAAAACTGTATTTCAGGTGCAGCTTCATTCAGTGTTCCAACATAGTTACATTACACTTAGGTATTATTGTGTTGTCCATTTTTGAGTTTTTGTATCTAGTCCTGTTGCACAGTCTGTATCCCTTCAGCTCCAATTACCCATTATCTTACCCTGTTTCTAACTCCTGCTGGTCTCTGTTACCAATGATATATTCCAAGCTGATTCTCGAATGTCAGTTCACATCAGTGGGACCATACAGTATTTGTCCTTTAGTTTTTGGCTAGACTCACTCAGCTTAATGTTCTCTAGGTCCATCCATGTTATTACATGCTTCATAAGTTTAGTCTGTCTTAAAGCTGCATAATATTCCATTGTAGGTATACGCCACAGTTTGTTTAGCCACTCGTCTGTTGATGGACATTTTGGCTGTTTCCATCTCTTTGCAATTGTGAATAATGCTGCTATAAAACACTGGTGTGCAAATGTCCGTCTGTGTCTTTGCCCTTAAGTCCTTTGAGTAGATACCTAGCAGTGGTATTTCTGGGTTGTAATCCATTTTGCCAGTCTATGTCTTCTGATTGGGAAATTCAGTCCATTAACTTTTAGTGTTATTACTGTTTGGATAATATTTTCCTCTACCATTTTGGCTTTTGTATTATATATATCATATCTGATTTTCCTTCTTTCTACACTTTACTCCATACCTCTCTCTTCTGTCTTTTCGTATCTGACTCTAGTGCTCCCTTTAGTATTTCTTGCAGAGCTGGTCTCTTGGTCACAAATTCTCTCAGTGACTTTTTGTCTATAAATGTTTTAATTTCTCCTTCATTTTTGAAGGACAATTTTGCTGGATATAGAAGTTTTGGTTGGCAGTTTTTCTCTTTTAGTAATTTAAATATATCATCCCACTGTCTTCTAGCTTCCATGGTTTCTGCTGAGAAATCTACACACAGTCTTATTGGGTTTCCCTTGTATGTGACAGATTGTTTTTCTCTTGCTGCTTTCAAGATCCTCTCTTTCTCTTTGACCTCTGACATTCTAACTAGTAAGTGTCTTGGAGAACGCCTATTTGGGTCTATTCTCTTTGGGGTGCGCTGCACTTCTTGGATCTGTAAATTTAGCTCTTTCATAAGAGTTGGGAAATTTTCAGTGATAATTACTTCCATTAGTTTTTCTCCTCCTTTTCCCTTCTCTTCTCCTTCTGGGACACCCACAACACGTATATTTGTGCGCTTCATATTGTCATTCAGTTCCCTGATCCCCTGCTCAAGTTTTTCCATTCTTTTCCCTATAGTTTCTGTTTCTTTTTGGAATTCAGATGTTCCATCCTCCAGTTCACTAATTGTAGTTTCTGTCTCTTTAGATCTACCATTGTAGGTATCCATTGTTTTTTCCATTTTTTCTTCTTTGTCCTTCACTCCCATAAGTTCTGTGATTTGTTTTTTCAGATTTTCTATTTCTTCTTTTTGTTCAGCCCATGTCTTCTTCATGTCCTCCCTCAGTTTATTGATTTGGTTTTTGAAGAGGTTTTCCATTTCTGTTCGTATATTCAGCATTAGTTGTCTCAGCTCCTGTATCTCATTTGAACTATTGCTTTGTTCCTTTGACTGGGCCGTATCTTCAATTTTCTGAGCGTCATCCATTATTTTCTGCTGGTGTCTGGGCATTTGATCAGATTTCCCTGGGTGTGGGACCCGGCTGGTTGAAAGGTTTTTCTGTGAAATCTCTGGGCTCTGTTTTTCTTTTCCTGCCCAATAGGTGGCGCTTGTGGCGCTCGTCTGCCTGCGGGTCCCACCAGTAAAGGATACTGTGGCTCCTTTAACTTGCCAATCCGAATCTCGCAGTCGGCCCAGGAAACTGCGCATCGATGGGGGGTCGCCGGCCGCCACGGCTTGGGGGAGTGCCGGTCCAAATTGCCCAGCTGGCCCTAGATGCCAAGCGTGGCAGGAGGGCCCCACTATCCAACATTCCCAGTCAGACCGGGGAGCCATGTGCGTGGAGGGGACCCCAGTCGCCAGCCGCCCCGGCCGGGAAAACGTGCGCCCCTCAGGTATCTCACTGCAGCGGATTCTCCCTGCCCGTTCAGCCGTTCCAGAATGGGGTACGCTGTCTTTTTGGTCTCTGTCATGGCTCTGGGAGCTGTTTCGTATTGTTTCTGTTTCTTTAGTTGCTGTTCTGGAGGAGGAACTAAGACCTGCGCGTCTTACTAAGCCGCCATCTTCTCCGAAAGTCCTCACCTGTTTTGATGTTACTTCTTCATGTATATGAACAGCTGTTCTGTACTGTGATAAACTATTGTTCAGGGTCTACTAAGGAATATATGGTCTTTCATACCTGAAATGGCTCTTTACTTTGATAGGTTTTACAAATATCTGATTTTGCTTTCCCTTCCTTTCTTCCCAGCTATCATTTTTCATTGTGCTTCCTCCTTATTTAAAGCAAATGATTGTAAATTTTTTTTAATGAAAATAATACACACAATAGTCAAAAACTCGATTAATACTCATCCACTTAAAAAATAACAGTCTCCCACCCTCATCTGTACCTTTCAGTTCCCAATAAAAATGCTTCCAACTTTTAGCTGTTTCTTCTGGTATTTACTGCCATGTTTCTAAATAATATACTTACACTGCTATTTCTTGATTTATTAATTTTAGGCATTCTTGATTGATTTCCTGTTATGGTAAATGAAAATTTCACTTCCTTACACCACTTCCCAGCCCATTTGCCTTACCCTCATATTTCTAATATGGTTTTATCATATTTTTCATTAAATTAATAGTGTTTGTGTTATTATATATGTGAATATGTTCACTGTCTAGCCAAGTATTTTTCCTTTGTAGTAACATTTTTGTTTCTCTTGGAGTTAATTATTGCCTTGCTTTACTAGCATAGTTTTCTCCCCACACCCCTTTTTTTTCAGTTGTTTCCACAGATCTAGCAGATCATTAGCAGCAGTATTTTCCAAGTAGCTAAGCAAATTCTAGAACCTACCTATCCCTTCCACTCTGCCCCCTGAGGCCTCCCTTTCACAACTTCATCTTTCTATTTCTGTGTGGGCTGGTTGCTCTCTAGTTCTGCTATTTAGTTAATGTTCTATAATTTCTCTTCATCACTTTCTGGATGTATGATAATCTATTCTTAGAGCACATAGCTTCTTGGTTTCCCCCTTATTTTGATGGAACTCATTCTTGCTAGCTTTCTAAATCTTTACATATCTGAAAAGAAAGACCATTCCATGCTCAACCATAATAGGTTGATTGAGTATGGAAATCTAGGGTTCAAAAATAATTTTCTCTCAGAATTTTTAAGATGTGGCTCCATGTTCTTGTCATATCCATTGTTGTCTTAAGAACCCCAGGGCCACTCTGATCCTTGTTCCTTTGTGTGAGCTGTTTTTGTCTCCCCTCTGTGGGAACTTTTAGACTCTTTTTATCTCAAGTGTTCTAAAGTTTCACAGTGATGGGAAAGGGGTAGATCTTTTGTTCAGTTATTGTGTTTGGTACTTAGCACAGTTCATGCTGTCAGAGACCAAGGGGAGGACTGCTGGAGGACGGCAAGTAGAGTTGGGGCACAAGTGGAAGGATTGGCTTCAGGTGGTAGCCTGATTTCAAACACTTAAGTTTTGTTTCCTGCTTAAATAACTGAAAGTTTGGAAGTAGGAGGTCACTGGCAGGTTCAGTAACTCATCTTTGTCAGGTCTATGTGCATCTTTTTGGCCTCTTCTTCCAGCTTGTTACCTTGAAGTTGTGAGATGATTGATGCAGATCCAGACATCACTTCAGTTTTCAAGACAGAATGAGAGGGCAAGAGGGAAGGACCAAGTTGTTTCCATCTGCCCTCTTCTATGAGGAAAGCAGATGATTTCTGAGAAATCCCCACTACAGATTTTCCTTTATGTTGGGTGACCATAAAATTTTTTGTGAAATTGAGAATGAAAGGAGACAGACACTATTAATAATTTACAAAGAGAAAACAAGTATAAACTGGCACTGGCCCAGGTAAATTGGGACCTCTGGCCACTCTACTTTGATGTAGTACCACTATCTAAGCTTTAGTTCCTGTACAAATTCTGCCAGCTGTTGAAAAGCTGTTCTTAATATAATAGCAAGTTAAAAAGCTTTCCAGTCCAGGATCCAACACAGGAACGCAGTTGGAATTTAATTGTCGTAGCTCTGTAATTACATTTAACCTAGAACAATTTCTTAGCTTTTTTTTTCTTTTTCTACTTTCTAAATGGTATAATATTACATATATACAAAGCAAAGGAAAAAAAGCAACAGTTTTCAAAGCATTCTTCAACAAATAGTTACAGGACAGATCCCAGAGTTTGTCAGAATCTACTTTACCATCCTCTCAGATTTTTCCTTCTAGCTGCGACAGAACATAGGAGGTTAGAAGGAATAAATATTTTTTTAATAAATTTTTTTTAATCATCACAATTGACTTTCTTCTTTCTTTTTTGTGAAAATTAACATATATACAAAAAGCAATACATTTCAAAACACACAGAACAATAAGTTGTAGAACAGATTTCAGAGTTTGTATGGGTTACAATTCCACAATTTTAGGTTTTTACTTCTAGCTGCTCCAAGATACTGGAGACTAAAAGAAGTATCAATTTAATGATTCAGCAATTACATTTGTTTGTTAAACTCTACCTTCTCTGTATAACTCCACCCTCACCTTGGTCTTTCTCTCCCACTCATTTGGGGTGTTTGGGCTATAACCATTCTAACTTTTTCGTGTTGGAAAGGGCTGTCAATAATATGGGGTAGAGAGATGGAACTAGCTGATGCTATGGGGAGGTTGGGCCCTCTAGGTTTCAGGACTTATCTGGTCCAGGGACCCATCTGGAGATTGTAGTAAATGGAACCTTTGTAGAATCTTATATATTGCCCTGGGTGTTCTTTAGGATTGGCTGGAATGGTTTTGGTTGGGGTTTGGCAAGTTATGATAGGTAGCAATGCCTAACTGAAGCTTGGGTAAGAGTGACCTCCTGAGTAGCCTCTTGACTCTATTTGAACTCTCTCAGCCACTTATTTGATAATCTTATTTGTTACACTTCTTTTCCCTCTTTTGATCAGAATGGCATTGTTGATCCCATGGTGCCAGGGCCAGGTTCATCCCTGGGAGTCATCTCCCATGCCACTAGGGAGACTTTCACCCCTGGTTGCCATGTCCTATGTAGGGGGGAAGGTAATGATTTCACTTGCTGAGTTGGGCTTAGAGAGTGAGGCCACATCAAAAACGAGGTCCTCCAGAAGTAACTCTTGGCATACCTATAGGTAGGCTAAGCTTCTCTGCTATGTACATAAGCTTCACAAGAGCAAGCCTCAAGATCAAGGGCTTGGCCTATTGATTTGGGTGTCCCTAGTCTTTGACACAGTATCAGGGGTTTCCCCGGTGGTAAAGTTTAGTAGCTCAATCTATTTTTTTCCCATCCCTCAAGGGACTTTGTCAATACTTTTTTATTTATCTACTTAATATACTCTGGGATTTATCCAGTCATTACATTAAACTATACAGGATTAAAGGCCCTCATTCTTATTCTGAGCTCCCTGTGTTTGGATTATTAAAATGATCTTTCTAGACAGGTTGAATAATATTATGTGCTACAGAAAATTGATTTAGGGCCTAAATCAATAGGCCAAACCCTTGATCTTGAGGCTTTCTTCCTTTGGTCTCAAGGAATAGATGAGGTTCTAAAATAGATAATGTCTTCCTTACTCCTGTATTCTGAATTACCTTAATCCCGACCTGATTGGCTTCATTCTTATTTCTCAGTAACATGTTATACAGATATAAAGCAGCCTGTCAAAATCCAGAAATAACAATTACCACTCTGGACTAAATGTGTCTGTTATAAAAGCTTACAATCTAGGCCCTAATAAGTATTTTCTAAATGAAACCATACAATATTTGTTTTTTTGTTTGTTTCTGGCTTATTTTTCCTCACCAAATGTCCCACAGTTTCACTCACAATGTTTCATGCCTCACAACTTCGTTCCTACTAGTGGCAGCACACTATTCGATCCATCATTTGCCAATCTACTTCTCGGTGTACCCTTCAGCCACCTCCATACATTGGGCATCATGTATAATGTCCAAAGTCAGCAGTCCTCTTGTATTTGTTTTGTTTACATGGGCAGGCACCAAGAATTGAACCCCGGTCTCTGGCACGGCAGTCAAGAATTCTGCCACTGAGCCCCCGTCACACCACGCCTTCATGTAGTTTTAACAGTCATAAGCATTTTACTTTTAAAATCTATGACCTGGTTAATGGACAAGTTTTTTAAAATCTGGAATATTAAATTTCAAACTTCAACATGTAGTAAAATTTTGCTTCACTAATTAACTTTTTTAGAATGACAGGTAATAGGCACAACTGAGAACCCATGTTTAGACAGATGCCTTTTTCCCTTCTTCAAAGTAAAAGCTTTAAAAAGTGCAGTATAAATGTTTTAGATATGAAGTCACTGCATAACTTTGCATCATATGGCTAATGTCTTGCTTAGCAGCAAGAGTAAAATATTCTACTTAATTTAATGGAGCTTAAGAAATTTTTTGAGGAGGACCTAGTTCACACCAAAGGAAAAGAACCTTTTGACCCATCTAGTTAATTGATTCCTCTCCACAACTGTGCTTTAAAAATTTACCTGGAAAAGCTATCTAGAGTATGTCAACCACAAATATGCCTAATGTTATTCTGCATGAATGTCAGGAGGTGTGGAGAAGATTACTACTGGTGTGAAAAAATACTGATTTCCAAAAAAGTAACTTATCTGTTATGTTAACACTGAATACATCTTTCCAAATCCACTGTTTTTATATAAATGTGGCCAACAACAGATGATCTATCAAAACAACTTTTCAAAAGTTAAGTTCATAGTATTTTTATAAATCTAGTGAACAGATCTGAGCCATTATAATATCCTATTCTTAAATTTAGGACATTGTATGTTTTTTACATGTGGAATTCCCCGGAGGGCAGTAATAGTGCATAGTTCAGGGAGTGCTCTGATGTCATAAGCTCTGCTATGACAGAATCAAAACAAAAACCACAGCCAAAGGAACTGCTAAGCAATTAACCACATTTGTTATGTTCTTAGGACACCAAACCAAAAGCTGTCCAACATTACATAAACTGCAATAATAACCATAGAGGTTTCAGGAGGCTTGGAAAATCAGACCCTGAAGTTCTTGGTAGCATATAGTTGATTTCATTGGTCCCCCTTTTAAGAAAATATGAAAAAGAATAGAAATTTGCCCCTTAAAGTAAACCACACAGTATATTTTCACAGGAAGAAATATTTTAGTTGAAGTGAACTTTGTTCCTTCCAGGCCAGTGAAATAGTGGCCCACAAGATTATCATCTAAGAAGTTAAGGCATTTCAATAACCTGGTCTAATGATTCATGTTTTTCCTTAATTACATTATAGAGAAGAAAACTATATATATATATATATATATATATATATATATATACTTTAACCAGATTAGTTTCAGAACAGAGTAACATATTAGAGAAAACATTACTTAAAATAGTTGTGTTTATGTTTCACAATTTGTGGCCTGCCCATGCAAAAAAAAAACAAAAAAACTGTCTTCCACAATTTGCTCAAATAATGATTTCTTACAAACTTTCTACAGGATGTTTTTAAAATAAATTCTTCACATCAGGTCTTGACTATACTTATGGAATTTCAGGAAATAGTTCTGTTTGTGTTTATAGCTTAATTTGTGCTAAAGGGATGGCAGGTGGTCACACGCAGTCCATTTGGGACTCTGACATGACATTTAGTGAGTTTTCGGATGTGAACTTTCCCTTTGATGCTGAAGGCAATGCATCTGTTGAAAGATTTGGATTGCCGCTCTGTGCCTCTTCCAGCATTTCCGTGTTACCTCCCCAATTAATGTGGAATCTTCTGACCCTGGGATTAGATGCCAAAATTCCTCTGAAGCTTAGAAAAGTCTGGTTTTACTGGTGGATTTTTCCTGAATTCTGTTTCAGTATATTCATTATTTACATAATAGCCAACGCTAGTAAATTCTTAACCTCGATAGATGCATGTGATTGCACAACTGTCACACGAACTGCATCTGTATCTGGAATGAGTTCTAGATTAGATGCATCGGGCTGAAATACAAGCATATGCCTTCCTGCAGGAACAGAACTCACTAAAATAGAGTCTAAAACTTGATCGTATTCTTCACTTTCTGCAGAACCCATGCAGATAATTTTCCAGTCCAAGTCTTCACAGGTCCTCAATGCACTCGAAGGTGATCTCAAATTGGAAGGGGTTGTAGAAAGGAGAATGGTTATCCAGCACCACTACATTGTTCACCTGAACCTTTGCCATATTTTGAAGAAAAAAAAACCCCACAAACAATGGGAACCAAGTCTTGTTGCAGCACAGCAATGTCCAACGTGCAGTTGCTCATGAGAGCCTGGATGTTATTTCCACCTATTTGTGACTTTTCCAATTTTCCTTCTGTTATTCATTTCTGGTTTCATTTTATTGAGATCAGAAAAGGTACTCTGTGTGATTTCAGTCTTTTTCAATGTCTTTGGATTTTTTTTTATGTCCTGATAAATTGTCTGTTCTTGAGAATGTTCCATGTGTGCTTAAGAAGAATGTGCATTGAGATGCTGTTGGAAAGTGTTCTATTTGTTGGGTGGGTGTTGTTCTTATGTTTGTTAGTTCTAAATTGGTGTGTAGTTTTGTTCTAGTTCACTATGTCCTTATTGAGCTTCTGCCTGGTTGTTCTATCTATTATCTATCTATTATTATTATTATTTATTGACATATCATCACACACATGCACTCTATAATAGTGTACAATTGATGACTCACAATCTCATCACATAGTTGTGTATTCATTACCATGATCATTTTTTAGAACATTTGTATCTCTCCAGAAAAAGAAATAAAAAGAAAAAAGAAAAATCTCATACATACCATACACCTTAACCCTCCCTTTCATTGACCACTAGTGTTTCCATTTACCCAATTTATTTTACCCTTTGTACCCTATTATTTATTTATTTACTTATCCATATTTTTTACTCATCTGTCCATACCCTGGATAGAAGGAACATCAGACAGAAGATTTTCACAATCACACAGTCACAGTGTAAACATTTTATCTTTATTAAATCATCTTCAGGAATCTAGGCTACTGGAACACAGATCAAAAGTTTCAGGTACTTCCCTCTAGCCACTCCAAAACACCATAAACTAAAAAGGTGTATCTATATAATGCATAAAAATAATCTCCAAGATAACCTCTAGACTGTTTGAAGTGTCTCAGCCACTGAAACTTTATTTTTATTTTTGAATTTTTTTTTTTTATCCTTACTTGGTTGTGTAATCAGCAGCATTCTCAATTTTAGACAATATTCATTGGTCCCTAGTGATAAAAATGGACAAACATAGTATCACCAACTATCAAATCAACTACCCTTTATCATTTGTCCCACACCCTGTTCTAGTTTGCTAGCTGCCAGAATGCACTATAAAAGAAACAGCATGTGTTCTAGTTTGCTAGCTGCTGGAATGCAATACACCAGAAATGGAATGGCTTTTAAAAGGGGGAACTTAATGAGTTGCTAGTTTACAGTTCTAAGGCCGAGGAAATGTTCCAATTAAAACAAGTCTATAGTAATGTACAATCAAAGGTATCCAAGGAAAGATACCTTGGTTCAAGAAGGTCAATGAAGTGCAGGGTTTCTCTCTCATCTGGAAAGGCACATGGTGAACACAGTCACAGTTTCTCTCTTGGTTGGAAGGACATATGGCAAGCAAGGCATCATCTGCTACTTTCTCTCTTGGCTTCCTGTTTCATGAAGCTCCCCGGGAGGCATTTTCCTTCTTCATCTCCAAAGGTTGCTAGCTTGTGGACTCTGCTTCATAGTGCTACAGCATTCTCTGCTCTCTCTGAATCTCTCACTCTCCAAAATATTTCCTCTTTTATAGGACTCCAATAAACCAATCAAGATCCACCCAGATGGGTGGAGACATGTCATCCCCTAATCCAGTTTAACAACCATTCTTGACTAAATCACATCAACCAGGGAGATGATCTCATTACAGTTTCAAACATACAGCATTGAATAAATATTATTCTACCTTTATGAAATGGGATTTATATTAAAACATGGCTTTTCTTAAGGGGCATACTTCCTTTCAAACCAGCACATTCCACCCTCTGGCCCCTAAAAAAGACATGTTTTTCACATATACAAAATACATTAATTTCATAACAATATCAGAAACCTTAAACCTTTCAGTAGAAATACAATGAAATACAAAGTTAGAGACAGTATAAAATCCCATCAGGTCAGTTACAGGCATGGTCTGTCCTAAGACAAAATTCTCTCCAAAGCTCTGGACCTTTGAAAACTCATAACAAGTTATTTGCTGCCAACATATAAAGGAGGAACATTCATAGGATACACATACAAATTTCCATAGGGAGGGAGGAACACAGGGGTCATGAGACCCATAGAGTTTTGAAAACCCGCAGGGCAAAGTCCATTAGATTTCAAAGTCTGAGAGTCACTTAACCTCAGGGCTTTAGAAAGTGGCAGTCCCACCCTTTCCAAGGGCCTACACAGAGGCCTGCCTCTCTCCAAATGCAACCTTGGGGGATATTGGGGAGACCACCTTTCTCTCAGCTTCACCCTCTCCAAGCATTGGGGCTGCACCCGGGCTCTCTGCCATCTCCGGGGCACACGCTCAACCCCTCCATGTGGTGGCAGCCAGGCTCTCCCCAAACCCCAAGGAATGTTCTTCACCTTCTCCAAGGCCTGAGGCAGCATGACTCTTCCACTGCAAAGAGGTGGAAGGCCCATTCTCTGCCTTTTGGGCAAACTCACTCTCTCCACAGGCTTGGGTGGGTCCACTCTCCTGGCCCGAGGCTTCTTGACTTCAGACTCCAGCTTCCATGGCTCTGCCTCTGAAGTTATTTTTCTTCCAATGTGTCCCTTCTCTGAACCCCTCAGTCCAGACTGGCAGCGGCTCAGTTTATACAGGTCCCACAGCACTCTCGTCGGCTTTCTATGCCATTGTGTTGGATCATGCCTATCATACATTAGGAGTTTCCACAAATCTTTCCTGGATAACTCTATGTCCAATCCTGGCTTTCTCTGAAATGGCTGACCGGTTCCACATTTTGGCCAAGACCTCATGTGGGGCACTATTCTCTGGGGTCTCCCTTCCTGGAGGCCCACAATTTTCCAGAACTTCAATTTCTGATTTCTTTGTACCCAAGAGTTCAGTTCTCAGCTTATCTCTTTCCTCTCACATTTCACTATAAGCTGTGAGGAGAAAGCAGGCTGCGCTTTCCACATTTAACTTGGACATCTCTTCTGCTAAATATCCAAGTTCATGGCTTTTACAATCTACCTTCCAGCCAAAGCCACTAGTCAGTTTTGCCAGATTATCTGCCATTTTTAAAACAAGGATCACCTTCCTTCCAGTTTTCAATAACACATGCCTCATTTCTGTCTAAGGCCTCATCAGAGGTATCTTCAGAGTCCACATTCCTACCAACAGTCTCTCCAAAGCATTCTAGGCCTTCTCTATCAAGCTTTTCATAACTCTTCCAAAATCTTCCCCTTATCCATTTAAAAAGCCATTCCAACATGTTTGGCATTTGCGAACCGCAACAGCAGCACCCCACTCTCTGGTACCAAAAATCTGTTCTAGTTTGCTAGCTGCTGGAATGCAATACACCAGAAATGGAATGGCTTTTAAAAGAGGGAACTTAATGAGTTGCTAGTTTACAGTTCTAAGGCTGAGGAACTGTCCCAATTAAAACAAGTCTATAGTAATGTACAATCAAAGGCATCCAGGGAAAGATACCTTGGTTCAAGAAGGCCAATGAAGTGCAGGGTTTCTCTCTCATCTGGAAAGGCACTGTTTCTCTCTTGGTTGGAAGGGCACATGGCAAGCAAGGCATCATCTGCTACTTTCTCTCCTGGCTTCCTGTTTCATGAAGCTCCCCGGGAGGCATTTTCCTTCTTCATCTCCAAAGGTCGCTAGCTTGTGGACTTTGCTTCATAGTGCTACAGCATTCTCTGCTCTCTCTGAATCTCTATTTTTAAATTTTTTATTGTATAGTATAACATATATACAAAGCAAAGAAATAAAAAGACAATAGTTTTCAAAGCACTCTTCAACAAGTAGTTACAGGACAGATCACAGAGTTTGTCATGGGCTACCATACTATCTTCTCAGATTTTTCCTTCTAGCTGCACCAAAATATAGGAGGCTAGAAGGAAAAAATATATATTTTTTATCACCATGATCAACTTTTTTCTTTCTTTTTTGTGAAAATTAACATGTATACAAAAAAAGCAATAGGTTCAAAGCACAGCACCACAATTAGTTATAGAACATATTTCAGAGTTTAACATGGCTTACAATTCCACAATTTTAGGTTTTTACTTCTAGCTACTCTAAGATACTGGAGACTGAAAGAAATATCAATTTAATGATTCAGCAATCATATTCATTTGTTAAATCCTATCTTCTCTGTATAACTCTGCCATCCCTTCCTTTGATCTTTCTATCTCTCTCTTTAGGGATGTTTGAACTATGCATAGCCAGTCTGACTTTTTTATTTTGGAAGGGTCTATCACTAATACGGGGTAGGGAGATGGAACTCGCTGATGTTCTGGAGAGGCTGGGTCCTCTAGGTTTCAGGACTTATCTGGTTCAGGACACATCTGGAGGTTGTAGGTTTTTGTAAAGTTACTCTAGTGCATGAAACCCTTGTGGAATCTTATATATTACCCTAGGTGTTCTTTAGGATTGGCTTTAATAGTCCTGGTCGGGTTTGGCAGTTTATGATAGGTAGCAAGGTCTAACTGAAGCTTACATAAGAACAATCTCCAGAGTAGCCTCTTGTCTCTGTTTGAACTCTCTCTGCCACTGATGCTTTATTAGTTATACTTCTTTTCCACTTTTTGATCAGGATGGAATTGTTGATTCACAGTGCCAGGGCTGGATTCATCCCTGGGAGTCATCTCCCATGTCACCAGGGAGACTTTCACCCCTGGATTTCATGTCCCACTTAGGGGGGAGGGTAATGATTTCACTTGCAGAGTTGGGTTTAGAGAGAGTGAGGCCACGTCTGAGCAACAAAGGAGGTCATCCAGAACTAACTCTTAGGCATGCATATAGGTAGGCTAAGCTTTTCCGCTACCTACATAAGCTTCACAAGAGTAAGCCTCCAGATCAAGGGTATGGCCTATTAATGAGTATCTTTAAAGTCTGACACAGTATCGGGGGATTTCCTGATGGTAAAGTTTAATAGTTTCATATTTTTTCTCCTATCCCACAAGGAACTTTGCCAATACTTTTTGATTATCTGCTTAATATATTCTAGGATGTATCCAGGCATTACATTAAGCTATACAGGCTTAAAGGACCCCTTTGTTATTCTGACCTCCTGTGAGGAAAGTGTTTTGGTTTTGTTTTGTTTTGTTTTTGGCATGTGCAGGCTCCAGGAATCAAACCTGGGTCTCTGGCATTTCCAGTGAGAATTCTACCACAGGGCAACCCCTGCACTGCCCTGAAACTTTATTTTGTCTCATTTCTCTCCTCCACCTTTTGCTCAAGAAGGCTTTCTGATGCTGGGTTCTGCTTATCCCAGGCTTTCTGTCCCATGTTGCTGGGGAGATTTATACCCCTGGAAGTCATGTCCCATGTAGGAAGGAGGGCAGTGAGTTCACCTGCTGAGTTGGCTTAGAGAGAGAGGTCATATCTGAGCAATAAAAGAGGTTCTCTAGAGGTGACTCTTACGCTTAATTTTAAGTAGGCTTAGCCTATCCTTTGCAGGAATAAGTTTCATAGGGACAAACCCCAAGATCAAGGGCTCAACCTATTGATTTGGTTGTCTCCACTGTTTGTGAGAATATCAGAAAGTCTTCAAATAGGGAAGTTGAATATTTCCTCCTTTCTCCTTATTCCCCCAAGGGGACTTTGCAAATACTTCTTTATTCACTGCCCAAATCATTCTGGGATTTATCAGGCATCACATCAACCTGGACAAACCAACAAAATCTCACACTCTAGTCAAGATTCTTTGCCCTCATGATGTTCAACTAAACTGACCGTACAAGTTAAATTAGGAAATGCGCTACCCAAAATATAAATTTTGCACCAAATAACATCTCTCCCTTTAGTCTCAAACAGAAGTTGAAGTTTTAAAATGTGGGCTATATCACCCATCCTTTACACCTTAGTCCTGTCCAAATCCATTTCATTCATGTCTCTACTAGATGTCTGGTCACTATTTCAACTTTTTAAACAGTTCCTGTTTGGGGTACTGCTGACTTTCATAGCTTCAGAGTTCTAACTCTGAGTCCCAGTGTCACATATTCACCCAAAGTTTCTGGGAAAGACCATATTATATACAAACAGCCCAGTATCTCAGAATTTAGAATTAACATTTACACCTCCTGAATATATATGACTGCTATAAGAGCTTACAATCTAGGACCCTTTACATAAGCCTCAACCTGAAAACCAATGCTCTTGACTTTGGTTCACTGAATTTTTATATTATAGTTAGTCCATATGATTGAGGCATGATAATATTTGTCTTTTTGTTCCTGACATTTCATCCAACATAAGCTCTTAAGGTTCATTCACCTACTTGCATACCTCACAACTTCATTCCTTCTTGCAGCAGCTCAGTATTCCATTGCATGTATACACCTCTCTATCCATTATTGAAAATGGGGTACTGAAAGTCTCCAACTATCACTGTAGAACTGTCTGTTTCTCCCTTCAATTCTGTAAATTTTGCTTCATATGTTTTGGGGCTCTCTTGTTAGGTTGTGTGTGTTTATAATTGTTATATCTTTTTAATGGATTGAATATTTTATCAATATATATTTTCTTTCTTTGACTCTTGTAATCTTTTTGACTTAAAGCGTCTTTGTTCTGACAATAATATAACCACCCCTGCTCTCTTTCGGGTACTATTTACACAGAACATCTCTTTCCATTCAACACCTTTGTTTCTTTTTATCTAAAATGAATAGATAATGATTTGGATAAATGTACAAATATAAGAATGTTTTTGCATGAGGGAGAACAATTGAATGTCAACATTGCAAGGTGTTAAAAATGGGATGGTATTCTAGTTTGCTAGCTGCCAAATGCAATATGCCAGAAACGGAATGGCTTTTAAAAAGGGGAATTTATTAAGTTGCAAATTTGCAGTTCTAAGCCTGTGAAAATGTCCAAATTAAAGCAAGGCTATAGAAATGTCCAATCTTAGGCATCCAGGGAAAGATACCTTGGTTTAAAAAGGCCGATGATGTTCAGAGTTTCTCTCTCAAATGGAAAGGCACATAGCGAACATAGCGACATCTGATAGCATTTTCTCCTGGCTTCTTGTTTTATGAAGCTCCCCTGGGGATGTTTTCCTTCTTCATCTCCAAAGGTCTCTGGCTGTGTGGGCTCTGTGGCTCTCTCCAAAATATTTCCTTTTTTAAAGGATTCCAGTAAACTAATCAAGCCCCCCCTGGAATGAGTGGAGCCACATCTCCCTCTAATCAAAGGTTAATACCCACAATTGGGCACACCACATCTCCATGGAGATTAAGTTGCCAACCTACAGTATGGAATAGGGATTAAAAGAAAGGGCTGCCTCCACAAAATGGATCAGGATTAAAACATGGCTTTTCCAGTGTACATAATCCTTTCAAGCCAGCATAGATGGTATATGGAAAAAATACAACTTGATGTAAACTAGGGTCCATAGTTAACAATAACATTGTAATATGATTCCATTGGATGTATCAAAGACAGTATGCCAAAGCTAAATGTCAATTAGCAGGGGTGGGGGTGGGTGGGGTAGGGATATAGGGGAGAGATATGAGATTCTTCGCAGAAGAAATGGAAATGCCCTCATATAGATTGTGGTGGTGAAAGCATAGCTATGTGATTATACCAGGAACATCGATTTTTTTTTTTTTTTTGCATGGGCAGGCCCTGAACCTGGGTCTCCAGTATGGCAGGTGAGAATTCTGCCAGTGAGCCACCATCACACCACCCAGGAACCATTGATTTTTTAGTTAGGTTGGACTGTATGGTATGTGAATAAAACTGCTTAAAAATGAACAGTGATGCAAATGCTGGAGAAAATGTAGAGAGAAAGAGATGTACCTATTCACTGTTGGTAGGAAGTAGAGTGGTGCAGTCTCTCTGGAGGGCAGTGTGGTGGCACCACTGGAGGCTAGAGGTGGGATGGCCAGTAGTTCAGAGGAACTGAGAGCAGGGACATGAATGGACATTTGCATGTGTTTATGGTGGCAGTGTTTGGTGTTTGCAGTGGATGGAGGTGGCCTAGGGATACATTGGCTGAGGAATGGAAGGGGGGAACTGTGGTGTATACATACAGTGGAATACTGAGCAGCTGTAAGAAGGAATGAAGTTAGGGGGTATGCAATGAGATGAATCAACCTTGAGGATAGTATATTGAGTGAAATAAGTCAGAATTTAAAAAGACAAATATAATGCCTAACTAATATGGACTAACTATAATGTGCAAACTCTGAGAATTGAATTTGAGAGCATAAGTTATGAAGGGAAGTCCTATTGTAAAGGTTCCTACATTGTAAGCTCTTACAGCAGTCAAATCTATTCTGGAGCAGTAACGGCTATTTCTAAATTCTGAGATACTGAGCTCTTTTTGTATAATCTGGTCATTCTTCAGAGCTTCGGGATTTATGTGACACCTGAGACTCAGACCTAGTGTTCTACAGCTTTTAAAGTCAGCATTTCCCCATATATTAATGTTAAAAACACTGAAAAAGTGATCAGACTTCAATTAGAGATGTGAATGAAGCTCATCTGGTTAGGACTAAGGTAAATCAGACTAAAAAGTAAAGGATGATATTGACTGTATATTAAAACTGCAACTTCTGTGTGAGGACAAAGGAAGAGATGTTTATTTTGTGCAAAATGAATATTTTTGGTAGCACACTATCTAATCTACCGTGCATGGTCAACCTATTTGAACACCATAATTACATGGACCCTTGAATAGTGAGTGAGATCTTATTATTTTGTACAGATTAGTGTGATTCCTCAATCATCCCAGAGTTACTTGGGCAGATAATAAAAATGTATTTGCTGAGTCCCCTTGAGGGACTGGGGGAAAAGTGGAAATATTGAACTTCCCCACCTAGGGAAAACCTGATATTCTCACAAGCATAGGAGACTACCAAGTTCATGGGCCAGGCCCTCAATCTTGGGGCTTGCCTTATGAAACTTATTCCTGAAAAAGAGAGGCTAAGCCTACTTATGATTATGCCTAGGAGTCCCCCTCAGCAAACCTCTTTTATTGCTCATATGTGGCCTCTCTCTCTCTCTCTCTAAGCCAATTCTACAGTTGAGCTCACTTTCCAACTCCCTACGTGGGACATAATTCCCAGGAGTGTAAATTTCCCTGGCAATGTGGAACCTGACTCCCAGGGATGAGCCTGGCCGTGGTGTGGGATTGAGAAAGGCTTCTTTACTAAACGGGGGAAGAGAAATGAGAAAAAGTAGGATTTCAGTGACTGAGAGATTTCAAACAGAGTCAAGAGGTCATTCTGGAGGTTATTCTTATGCACTATATAGATATCCCTTTTTAGTTTTTGGGGTATTGGAATAGCTAGAAGGAAATACCTGATACTTTTGAACTGTAATCCAATAGCCTTGATACTTGAAGATGATTGAATAACTATAGAGCTTTTAAGGTACGACTGTGATTGTGAAAACTTTGTGATAACACTTCCTTTATCCAGCTTATGGAAAGATGAGTATGAAAATAAAGACAATAAATAAATAAATAGTAGGGGCTGATTGGGGGTATGGGACTTTTGGGTATTCTTTTTTACTTTTATTTTAAATTTTATTCTTATTTTAATTTTTTTGGAGTAATGGAAATGTTCAAAAATTTATTGTGATGATGAATGCTTAGCTATATGATGATACTGTGAACCATTGATTGTGTACTTTGGATGATTATATAGTATGTGGATATATAATATTTATCAATATAATTGTATTAAAAAGTAAAGTGATACCTGGTGGCATGGGAGATGATTCCCAGAGATGAGTCTGGCCCTAGCACAGTGGGATCAACAATGCCATTCTGACCAAATGGGGGAAAAGAAGTGGAACAAATAAGGAATCAGTAGCTGAAAGAGTTCAAATAGAGTTGAGAGGCTACTCTGGAGGTCACTCTTACACAAGCTTCATTTAGACATTGTTACGTATCATAACTTGCCAAACCCCAACCCAAACCAATCCTACCAATCCTAAAGAATACCTAGGGCATTGTCTAAGATTTTACAAAGGTTCTATGCACTAGGGTAACTTTCCAGAAACCTACAACCTCCAGATGGGTCCCTGGACCTGATAAGTCCTGAAATACAGAGGGCCCAGCCTCTCCAGGACATCAACTAGCTCCATCTCCCTATCCCATATTATTGACAGCCCCTCTTAACCTGAAAACATTAGAATGGACATAGCCCAAAAACTCTGAAAGAGTGGGATAGAAAGATCAAAAGTGATGGTCGTTATATGGAGAAGGTAAGGTTTAACCTTAATGTATGACTTCTGAATCATTATATTGATATTTCTTTTAGTCTCCAGTATCTTAGAGCAGCTAGAAGTAAAAACCTAAAATTGTGCAATTGTAAGCCATACCAAATTCTGAAATCTGTTCTACAACTAATTGTTACAATGTGCTTTGAAATTTAGTGCTTTTTTGTATTTATGCTATTTTTCACAAAAAAGAAAAAAAATATTTTTCTAGCTTCCAGTGTTTTGAAGCAGACAGAAAGAAAAATCTGAAATATTGGTAACCCAGAACAGACTTTGAAATCTGTCTGTATCTACTTATTGAACTGCTCTTTGAAAATTATTGCTTTTTTTCCCTTTTCTTTGTGTATATCTTATATTTAACAATAAAAAACACGTTTAAAAAAAGTAAAGTGAGTCTATTATAGAAAGGCATATAGATGAATCATGTTTTTAATCCAATTTTCCAATCTATCTTTTAATGAAGAGTTTTATCTATTTACATTTGAAGTAATTACTTATAATGATTTACTTCTGCCATTTAGCTAATTGTTTTCTGCATCTTTTATGGTTTTTTACTCTTCAGTTCCTTCTTTACTGATTTCTTTGGTGTTTAGTTGATTTTCAGAAATGTGTCATTTTGATTTCCCTTTTCTGTATTTTTTTTAGCATATTCTTGTTGGTGCCTTGGGGATTTTAATTAAAACCCTTAACTTATAACTGAACTACTGACGTAATTCTATACTGTGCAAACTCTCTACTCTTGTATAGCTTCCTCTCTCCCCCTTCATATTGTTAATGTCTCAAATTACCTCTATATGCATTGTGTGCGTATTCATTAACATAGATTTATATTCATTGTTTTATGCATTTTTCTTTTAAATAATATAGAAAAAAATAACTGGGTGAAAAAATCAAGGCATTATTAGAATGAAATAATTTTCTATTTGAAACACATAGTAGTACTGATATAAAATGTCATTATTTAGCTGTTTGTGAAGTTCTCCCACAGATGGTGTCAATACATCAATAGCTTTGGCTTCATTTTTCACGTGTGCCTAAAGAAACTTGGAACTGTCATTTGTTCAAAATGAAAAGTCATTTTCACAGAATGATATGTAAATGTATCTTCTACAACTGCAAATGTGATGTCATTGTCTTTGGATACAATTAAAAAAAAATAATGACTGACTTTTGAAGTAGATGTGGATTCATCTACCAGCCTATCAGTGGTATCACTGTGGACCCCATTGTGAATGGCAAATGTCAACAAAGATTTTGCATGAGTTATTAATTCATCATCAATTTTCTAAAGAAATGAAATTCATTTCTTAATTTTTCATTAAATATGCACTTTTTAAACTCTTACTACCAAAGTTTTATTGCCAAATAAAAAAGCGTTTTCAAATAGTAAAATAAATAGCTGTAGATTTATAGAAAACCACTGTCAGAAGAGCATACACACTCTAGCAGTACTACTCAGCCTGTTTCCTTATATATGTCAAGTACATTTAATCTATAATTTTTCACTGCCCTCACCAACCTTTAGCTTGGGATTTGATGCCCATCACAAGCCACAGCACAACAGAATGGTTCACTCACTACGTGACCAAGATACGCATCTGCCAAGACATGCCTATAAGCTGGTTTTGCTTTGGATTTAGCTATCTGTTAAAGTGAGAACTCTTTCAGTGCTACTGGAGAAGCATGGCAGAATGTAGAAGTACAAAGTAGAAGTCTTCCAAACCCATTCTTATTTTATTTTAATAATTATTAGTAATACTTCATTTAAAAAGGAAAATTCCAGGATAAATGTTACTCCAGATGCAACACTGGGACAACAAACATAGCCTGGGACTGCCTTAGGCAAACCAGGACACAGAGTCACCTTACAATTGTATTAGTTCAAGTTCTCTGGTGGCAAACAAAAGAAAAGGGCTCTGATTAACTAAAAGAAAAAGACAATTTATGGGAAGAATTTGGAGGGAGGGCGAGGTATAGAATTGAAGACTAAAGACTCAGGCTTGGAGAAAGGTTCTCAGTTGCAAGAACTCCTTTTCAGGCTGGTCAGGAGACCACTGATGAAAAAAATGTGTTTCAGCTAGCCACAGATCTTCTAGAAGCTCAGTCTGGACATTGAGTACCTACAGCCATTCCTTTGAATTCTTACACTCTTGTGCCTACTTTCTGATCATATAATCCTTATCTTTCCAGGTCTCTCACGTCTATTCTCCCAACTCTTGTTCTTTGACCTCATGAAGACTGCAGGTCCCTCAACCCTTTTCTCCATTTCCTCCAACCTATGAACCTGCTCCCACCTTAACTCTCTTCCCAGGAAATATAGCCATGGTCCACTGTTTTAGTCACTCACTTGCTTATATAATATTGAGCTTGCATCCTAATGCTTAGCTTTCCGCTCCAGCTTCTATTCCCCTAACCAGCTGTCTCCCATTTCTCCAGGAGTTATTTTAAACATTCACTATTGTTGTCCTCAAATGTCTGACCCTATAATCCCTTACCAAACTAAGAGAAAATTGAGGGTACCAAGTGAGAAATCCCTCAATTTCTTGTCTTCCTGACTGACTAATAACATCTCCTCCCTTACAGTTTTGTGGACAAAGTGTCCATCATTTAATGAAAGGTCAATTCCCCTTACCCCCCACCCCACTCCAGCCCTGTTCTCTACATGGAACCAACTTTGTAAACTTTATCCAGTTAGAAACTGAACTAATATTTCCATGCAATTTCATTTTATGAGGAAGGATGGTGCATTTTTTTACAGTTGACAAAATGTTTTCGTTCTGGTCTGGGACATACTTCTTATTTATTGTAGTTACTTTTCATTAGACATAGGAGCTTAATAAGAACCAGTTCTTAGAGGCTATCAATAAGCAGTTGCACCCGAACTGTACAACAAAGTTACCCTAAACTTTAATTGCTTTTCTTATTTTTAATTTATTTACAGAAATATTTATTTTTAAGTTGCACTTTTTAAAAACCAGAAGTGCTTTAGATTTTAATGTCCAAGGTATATTGTTTCAGGTAGCTGTTAATACCACCCATACCTTCAACCCATTTATTAAGCCAAACTATTCAAGCAACTTCAGGTTCATAAATTTACAATGAAGTATAGAAGCCCAATCAGGATGGGACAGAATGTGTCCAAGTTAGAAGGGGATGGCACGGTTCCTCAATGGTGTCTCCTGTGGGGCACTTGTGCTTGCTGGGCAATTCAGGTTTTCTTCCCAAAAATCTTTATGTGACTGTTTAGCTCCTCTAGCTGTGGTGGTTTAGTTTTTTAATGGTGTTCTGCTTTGCTGCTAGGAGTTGATCCAAGCCTCCAGGCCCCTCTTTGGTAGGTCTCCATTATTTATGTGGGAGGCTCAAGAAAGCTGACCAATCTGAAGCTTGGAACATTTGCTGAAAGAGTAACCTCCATTCCACCTTAAGGATGTCCTGAATCCTACTGCAGAAGCTGTTGTCATCAGGGGATGGTGAATCCTAGAAAAGCATAGCCAAGAAAATGTCCTATGGGGTTTTGTCTGAGAATTTATCCCCTAGAGGGAGCCGTCTGACCACTTCCTTTTTTATTTTTTTTATTTTTTATCAATAAATCTTAACATACAAACATACAAACATCCTTAACATGCAAACATTCCACACATGGAATACAATCAGTGGCCCACAATATTATCACATAGTTGTGTATTCATTACCATGATCATTTTTCAGAACATTTGCATCACTCCAGAAAAAGAAACAAAAAGAAAAAAGAAAAACTCATGCATCCCATACCCCTTACCCCTCCCTCTCATTGACCCACAGTATTTCAATCTACCCAGTTTTTACCCTTTATCTCCCCCTATTATTTATTCATGTTTATCTTTTTTTACTTTAACTCGTCTATCCATACCCTGGATAAAAGGAGCATCAGACACAAAGTTTTCATATTCACACATTCACACTGTAAAAGTTATATGGTGGAAAAGGAGCCAAGATGGCAGCTTACTGAAGCGTGGTATATTTAGTCCACCCTCCAGAGCAGCTAATAGCCAGGAACTGTATACAACAACTGCTGGGGCCACATCAGTGACCTAATACAGCATACACCAGTCTGGACAAGCTGGACCAGCTGTGATCCAACCCTAAACTGCAAGTCCCCCAAGCCGCATGGCCAGTGCCCCTCCCCATAGGCTGTTTCCTAGAGGGGGAAAGGAAAGAGACTTTACTAGCATCAAGGGGCTGAGCAACTAAGCTCAAATCTGTGAATTACTTAACAAATTCTGACTTTTAAAAATAGGCCCCCAGTCAGCTGAACCTCAAGTAAAATCTGAGGTTGCTGGCTTCTACCCTGGCACAGAGGGGGCAGGGCTAATGGAAAAAAAAAGAGGTTTGTTTAGATTGGGCAGCACAAAATACTTGAAAGGGTCTGGGCTCTGAAGGAAAGGAGGGGGCACATAGGACCTGGAGATACACAGAGCAACGTACCAACTTAAGCTCTTGATTAGCAAACCTGAGAAACAGGGGTCCTGCTCTGAAAACTAGGATTTTTTTTTCTTTTTTGTGGCTGTGTTTCTACAGCTTGACTACTCTTTGGATACAACTGCAAGGCTTCTCAGGCTCCAACTGTCCCAGGCAAGGACATAATTAAGCTTGTCTGAGAGCTTGTCTGGAGGCTGTGCCTTCCCCAGGAGAGGGGTGGGACCCAGCTCAGGTGGAATCCCTCCCTCAAGAAATTCAGACCCCAGGGTCTGGAAAACTGAAGCGATTAAAGCCAGCCTGCAACCTCTCTTCTGTCTCAATCACACACCCAGCAGAGAGAGTCTGCTGAAGTTAAAGATACCACATCACCTTATGCTGGTGGGACCTGCAAGCAGACAAGCACCATGTACTGGGCAGGATAAGAAAAACACAGAGTCTAGAGGCTTCATAGAAAAGTTTGTCAACCTGCTGGGTCTCACCCTCAAGGAAAACTGACAAGGAGACGCTTTCCTCCCGAGAGGAGGCCAGTTTGGTTTGGGAAAATCTGACTGAGGTCTATAATACCTAAGTACATCCTCCTAAGAGGGAAAAAAAAGGCACCATACATGCAGGGCAAGAAACAAGAAAAAAAGAACTGAAAAATGCTGATCTGTTAAACAAAACCTAAGCTAGAGATCTAGAATAAACTAAACTGAATGTCAAAAAACAGATAGATAACAAAGTCATCTAGCAAGAAAAACCTAGATAAAAAAAAGCAAAAACAATCTCTTGAATTAAGGAAATTAAATGTCTAGATGCCAGCAAAAAACAACGACTCATACTAGGAAAATTGAAGATATGGCTCATTCAAAGGAACAAACCAGCAATTCAAATGAGATGCAGGAGTTGAAACAATTAATTCAGAATGTTCAAATAGACATGGAAAACTTCATCAAAAATCAAATCAATGAATTGAGGGAGGATATAAAGAAGGCAAGGGATAAGCAAAAAGAAGAAATCAAAAGTCTGAAAGAAACAAATCACAGAACTTATGGGAATGAAAGGCACGGTAGAAGAGATGAAAAAAAAACAATGGAAACCTACAATGTTAGATTTCAAGAGGCAGAAGATAGGGTTAGTGAACTGGAGGATGGGACATCTGAAATCTGACAAGCAAAAAAATTATAGGGAAAAGAATGGAAAAATATGAGCAGGGACTCAGGGAATTGAATTGTCAACATGAAGGGCATGAATATATGTGTTGTGGGTGTCCCAGAAGGAGAAGAGAAGAGAAAAGCCAATGGAGGAAATTATCACTGAAAATTTCCCAACTCTTATAAAACACTTAAAATTACAGATACAAGAAGTGCAGCATACCCCAAACAGAATAGATAAAAATAGAGGTACTCTGAGACACCTACTAATCAGAATGTCAGATGTCAAAGAGAAAGAGAAAAATTTTAAAGCAGCAAGAGAAAAGCAATCCATCACATACAAGGGAAGCCCAATAAGACTGTGTGTAGATTTCTCAGCAAAAACCATGGAGGTGAGAAAGCAGTGGTATGATATAATTAAGTTACAAAAACAGAAAAACTGCCAACCAAGAATTCTATATCCAGCAAAACTATCCTTCAAAAAATGAAGGGGAAATTAAAACATTTTCAGACAAAAAAAAAAAAATCACTGAGAGAATTTGTGACCAAGAGACCAGCTCTGCAAGAAATACTAAAGGGAGCACTAGAGACAGATAGGAAAAGAGAGCAGAGAGAGGTATGGAGAAGAGTGTAGAAATGAAGACTATCAGTAAAGGTAATAAGAAAAAAAATTAGATATGACATATAAAATCCAAAAGACAAAATGGTGGAAGAAAGTACTGCCCTTACAGTAATAACACTAAATGTTAATGTTTTAAACTCCCCAATCAAAAATATAGACTGGCAGAATGAATTAAAAAACAGGACCCATCTACATGCTGTCTACAGGAGACACATCTTAGACTCAAGAATAAACATAGGTTGAAAATGAAAGGTTGGGAAAAGATATTTCATGCAACAACAATCAGAAAAGAGCAGGAGTAGCTATACTAATATCCAACAAATTAGACTTCAAATGTAAAACAATTAAAAGAGACAAAGAAGGACACTATGTATTAATAAAAGGAACAATTCAACAAGAAAACTTAACAATCATAAGTATTTATGCACCAATCCAGAGTGCTCCAAAATACATCGAGCACTCTCTTTTCAGTGTCTGCTCCTTTTCAGGCAGACACTGAAAACAGAAATAGACACATCTACCATAATAGTTGGAGACTTCAGATTCCCCACTCTCAAAAATAGACAGAACATCTGTTCAGAGGATCAATAGAGAATTTGAATAATACAGTAAACAAATTAGACTTAACAGATAATTGTAGAACATTACGTTCCACAACAGCAGGATATACCTTTTTCAACTGCTCATGGATCATTCTCAAGGATACACCATATACTGGGTCACAAAACAAGTCTCAATAAATTTAAAAAGATTGAAATCATACAAAACAGTTTCTCAGGTCATAAAGCAATGAAGTTGGGAATCAATCATAGGCAGGGTGCCAGAAAATCCACATATATATGGAGGCTCAACAACACACTTTTTTTTTTTGGCATTATCTTTAGTCTAGACTTAGGGATAGAACCCCAGGCTGGGAGCCTGGAAACCTCCATTTTCTTCTTCTTCTTCTTCTTCTTTTAAATTAATTTTTAAATTAAAAATACATATATGACAACAAAAAAACACAAACATTCTTAACTTATGGTCATTTCGTTCTACCTATATAATCAGTAATTCACAATATCATCACATAGTTGCATATTCATCATCATGATCATTTCTTAGAACACTTGCATCAATTCAGAAAAAGAAATAAAAAGACAACAGAAAAAAATTCATACATACCATACCCCTTATGCTCCCTTTCATTGACACTAGCATTTCAATCTACTAAATTTATTTTAACATTTGTTCCCCCTATTATTGGTTTTTATTCCATATGTTTTACTCATCTGTTGATAAGGTAGATAAAAGGAGCATCTGACACAAGGTTTTCACAATCACACAGTCACATTTTGAAAGCTATATCATCTTCAAGAAACATGGCTACTGGAACACAGCTCCACATTTTCAGGCAGTTCCCTCCAGCCTCTCCATCACATCTTGACTAACAAGGTGATATCTATTTAATGCGTAAGAATAACCTCCAGGATGACCTCTTGACTCTGTTTGGAATTTTTCAGCCATTGACACTTTATTTAGTCTCATTTCACTCTTCCCCTTGTGGTCAAGAAGGTTTTCTCAATCCCTTGATGCTGAGTCTCAGCTAATTCTAGGGTTTTTCTCAATCCCTTGATGCTGTTTCAGCTCATTCTAGGATTTCTGTCCCACGTTGCCAGGAAGGTCCACACCCTTGGGAGTCATATCCCATGTAGACAGGGGGAGGGCAGTGAGTTTGCTTGTTGCCAACAACACAGTGTTAAACAACCAGTGGATCAAGGAAGAAATTACAAGAGAAGTCAGTAAATATCTTGAGGCAAATGAAAATGAAAACACGACATATCAAAATTTATGGGATGCAGCAAAGGCAGTGCTAAGAGAGAAATTTATTGCCCTTAATCCTTACATCAAAAAAAGAAGAAAGAGCACAAATTGAGGAATTAACTCTCTGCTTGGGAGAACTAGAGAAAGAACAGCAAATTAACCCCAAAGCAAGCAAAAGGGAAGAAATAACGAAGATTAGAGTAGAAATAAATGAAATTGAGAACATGAAAACAATTAAGAAAATCAACAAAACGAGAAATTGGTTCTATGAGAAAACCAATAAGACTGATGGACCCTTAGTGAGGTTGACAAAAAGAAGAAGAAAGTCGATGCAAATGAATCAAATCAGAAATGGAAGAGAAGACATAACCACTGACCCCACAGAAATGAAAGAGGTAATGAGAGGATACTATGAACAACTAATCTAATAAACTAGACAATGTAGACGAAATGGACAACTTCCTAGAAAGGCATAAACAACCAATAATGCTCAAGAAGAAATAGACGACCTCAACAAAACAATCACAAATAAAGAAATTGAATTAGTCATTAAGAAGCTCCCAGAAAAGAAAAATCTAGGACCAGATGGCTTCACATGTGAATTCTACCAAACGTTCAAGAAAGAATTAGTAACAATTCTGATCAAATTCTTCAAAAAATTGAAGAGGAAGGAAGCTTACATAACTCATTCTTTGAGGCCAATATCACCCTCATGCCAAAGTCAGACAAAGATACTACAAGAAAAGACAATTACAGACCAATCTCTCTAATGAATATAGATGCAAAACTCAACAAAATTCTTGCAAATCGAATCCAGTACTACATTAAAAGAATAATACACCTTGACCAAGTAGGATTCATCCCAGGTATGGAAGGATGGTTCAACATAAGAAAATCAATTAATGTAATACATCATAAAATCAAAGCAGAAAATCCACATGATCATCTTGATTGATGCGGAAAAGGCATTTGACAAAATTCAACATCCTTTCCTGTTGAAAACACTTCAAAGGATAGGAATAGAAGGGAACTTCCTCAACACGATAAAGGGATATATGAAAAACCCACAGCTAATATCATCCTCAATGGGGAAAAACTGAAAACTTTCCCCCTAAGATAAGGAACAGGACAAGGATGTCCACTATCACCATTGTTATTCAACAATGTTTTGGAAGTTCTAGCCAGAGCAATTAGACAAGAAAAAGAAATACAAGGCATCAAAATTGGAAAGGAAGAAGTAAAAACTCTCATTTTTTTGCAGATGATATGATACTATCAGTCAAAAACTCTGAAAAAATCCACAGCAAAGCTACTAGAGTTAATAAATGAGTACAGCAAAGTGGCTGGTTACAAGATCAACACTCAAAAATCTGTCATGTTTCTATACACTACTAATGAACAATCTGAGGGGGAAATCAAGAAAAAAGTTCCATTTACAATTTCAACCAAAAAATAAAATATTTAGGAATAAATTTAACTAAAGATACAAAAGACCTATACAAAGAAAACTACAAGAAATTTCTAAAAGAGATCACAGAAGACCTAAGTAGATGAAAGAGCATACCGTATTCATGAATTGGAAGACTAAATATAGTTGAGATGTCAATTCTACCTAAATTGATTTGTAGATTCAATGGAAGACCAATTAAAATCCCAAAAACTTAATTTTCAGAAATAGAAAAACCAATAACCAAATTTATCTGGAGGGGCACATTGCCCCGAATAGCTCAAAGTATCCTGAGAAAAAAAAAAAATCAAGTAGGAGGTCTCACACTACCTGACTTTAAGGTATATTATGAAGCTACAATGGTCAAACAGCATGGTTTGGCATAAAGATAGATATACTGACCAATGGAACCAAATAGAGTGTTCAGATAGAGACTTTCTCATCTATGGACAATTGATCTTTGATAAGACAGTCAAGCCAACTCACCTGGGACAGAACAGTCTCTTCAATAAATGGTGCCTAGAGAACTGGATATCTACATGCAATAGAATGAAAGAGGATCCATATATCACACCCTATACAAAAATTAACTCAAAGTGGATCAAAGATCTAAACATTATATCTAAGACCATAAAACTTTTAGAATAAAATGTGGGGAAATATCAATCTCATAATAGGAGGTGGTTTCCTAGATCTTATACCCAAAGCACGAGCATTGAAGAAAGAAATAGATAAATGGGAACTCCTCAAAATTAAACACTTTTGTGCATCAAAGAACTTTGTTAAGAAAGTAAAAAGACAGCCTACACAATGGGAGACAATATTTGGAAACAATATATCAGATCAGATAAGGATCTAGTATCCGGAAGAGAAATGAGACAAAATAAAGAGAGAAATGAGACAAAATAAAGTGTCAGTGGCTGAGATTTCCAATAGAGTCAAGAGATTATCCTGGGGGCTATTCTTACGTATTATATAGATAATCCGTTTTTAGTTTAAGTTGTATTAGAGAGGCTAGAGGGAAGTGCCTGAAACTGTAGAGCTGTGTTCCAGTAGCCATGTTTCTTTAAGATGATTGTATAATGATACAGCTTTTGCAAAGTGACTGTGTGATTGTTAAAAACCTTGCTCTGATGGTCCTTTTATGTACAGTATGGACAGATGAGTAAAAAATATGGATAAAAATAAATAACTAATAGGGGGAACAAATGCTAAAATAAATTGGGTACAGGGAAATACTGGTGGTCAATGAGAGGGAGGGATAAGGGGTATTGAAGGTATGATTTTTTTCTTTTTATTTCTTTTTCTGGAATGATGTAAATGTTCTCAGAAATGATCATGGTGATGAATATACAACTATGTGATGATATTGTGAGCCATTGATTGCACACCAGGTATGGAATGTTCACACGTTAAGAATGTTTGTGTTGTATGTTGATTGGTTAATAAAATTTTTAAAAATTAAATATTTTGTATACTGAAAAAAATTTATATGGTTACACAATCATCTTTAAGAATTAAGGCTACTGGAACACAGTTCAGCAGTTTCAGGTACTTCCCTCTAGCCACTCCAATACACCATAACTAAAAAGGAATATCTATATAATGCATAAGAATAACTTCCAAGATGACCTCTCTATTCTGTTTGAAATCTCTCAGCCACTGAAACTTTATTTTGTCATTTCTCTCTTCCCTTTTTGGTCAAGAAGTCTTTCTCAATCCTTTGATGCCACATCATGGCTTATCCTGGGATTTTTGTCCCGCGTTGCCAGGGAGATTTACACCCCTAGGAGTCATGTCCCATGTAGGAGGGAGGGCAATGAGTTTACGTGCTGAATTGGCTTAGAGAGAGAGTCCAAATCTGAACAACAAAAGGGGTTCTCTGGGGGTGACTCTTAGACATAATTAATTATAAATAGGCTTAGCCTATCCTTTGCAGGAACAATCCTAAGATTGAGGGCTCAGCCTATTGAATTGGTTGTCCCCACTTCTTGCAAGAATATGAGGACTTACCCAGATGGGAAAGTTTAATATTTCATCCTTTCTTCCCAGTCCACCAAGGGGACTTTGCAAATGCTGTTTTTATTCTCTGCTCAAATTACTCTAGAATATTTTGGGGCATCACACTAACCTGTACAAACCAACAAGATCTCTTGATCTATTCAAGATTCCATGTAGTTATGGTGTTTAGCTAAAACCATAGAAGTTAAATTAGGAAATGCACTACCCAAAATATAAATTTTGCACCAAATAAACATCTCTTCCTTTAGTCTCACATAGAAGTTGGTGGCCACTTCCTTTTTAATCTCATTTCTAATACCTGCTCCATTTCTTCAAGGGCTGTTGTAAAATTATCTACTTGAGTAGTACATATGGTTTGCTGTTCTAGGAACTGGATACTTTCTTTGCCTTTCAACTTCGTTTAACTTTACTATTAAGGACCATTACTTCTCCCTCCATCTGTTATTTGGCTGTTTCATTAAAAAGCTCCAGCTCATCTTGCAAAGTTTACAGCAGCAACATAGAGCCCATGTAATCTATTTTGGATTCATGTTTGCTGCCTAAAACTGGGTTGATGCCCTTGCTCTCCAAAATTGCCAAACAGTTGTGCTGAAACTTTTCCAGAGTTCTGAGTCAGATCCTTCAGCTCTCCCTGAGTTTCAGTCAACTTCAGGTGCAACTGCTCATCGACAGCCTCTAAGAGCTGATTCTTATTCTTGAGTTCTTCCTCTGATTTCTGCTTACTTAATTGTTTGTAGCTTTTTCTAATGTTCTTTCTAATGGCAATGTCTGCAGCTTTTGTCTGCCCATTTTCTCCTTTGCGCTGGATGATTTTCTAAACATTGTTTTCTGAACTTCCTGAATAAGAAGTTTGGAAACATCTACTTCTTTGAACTTAATGGGTAACTCCCTTAGAAATGGCTTGAGTTTGTGTGTCTGCAGGCAGACCCCCTCTCAGCACAGATTGTACATTGTCTTCACCACACACATCACCCTAACAAGGTGGCATGACGACCTCACACCGCCTGCTCCTGCCCGCAGTCCTTGTCCCTCTCGTTTAAGAGATGCTCTGCCTTAATAGCTTTACTTTTAAAAGCTGTTTCTAAATGGCTGTGTCATGTTGGCAGCCTAAGTTATAAAAGTTTTAAAGATACAGGAAAAACTGGAATGTAGGTGGGGACAGGATGTAATGACTTTGAAAGCACAGTTGCAGAAGGAAAGCTGGATGCACCGTCGTTATTATTCAGTGTCCGGGTGTTCATTTATAACAGCATCTTTATCTCTTGCAATGGGTCTCAAGGGGCTGCAGGGGACATTAAAATAGATTGTTCCTTGCACATAATAGTGGCTTAATAAATATTCATTGAATGAGAAAGCAGAGACAGGCACATCAGAGCTTTGCAGATAGGAAGACTTGCTCATTGAGATGTGCTGCAGGTTTCTGGTGTGGGTGGAAGTGGTAATAAAATGGTGGTTTTATGTGGAACACGCAGGGCACAGAGGCAGCGGGATGGAACATCACGCCATAGAGAACTTTTGATGTGATTATGTAACAAAGTTACCTGGAGTGGTGACCTCATTAGTCTAAACCCAAGGAAATCTGATGCCCCCTAGACCTTTCCTATATTCCTTTTGCTTTTGTTTTCCAAGCTGGTGCCCATTTAGTACAGCTGTGCTCCTACTCCTATGAAGTGCTGGGCACTGGGGCCACAGAGATGAGGCGTCAAGGATCCCAGCCTTTGGAGGCACACAGCTTAGGTGACAGCAAACAATGTTTACCCCATCCAGGGGTAACGACAGCCAGGACTGGGGCAATGGTGGGGAGGGGGCTCAGAGAAAGGAGCCATTACTCAGAGAGGCCGGAGGTGAAGGAGAGAACGTGGGGGGGGGGGGTGGTTCTCAGAGAATGTAAAGGGTGAAGCAGAAATTTGCTGCCACAGAAATTGTGTGTGCGTGTTTTCAAAGAGAATGTAAATGGCTTGTAAGCCACAGCAGACAAAGCATGAAGTGAGTGGTGAAGCAAATATGAAGTTGTCATTGATCATTTTCAAGGCTTAGCAATCAGGTGAAAGTTATGCTGAGTCATTGATTCCTGGAACTAGACGTTCTTCACGCTGGCCTTTTTCTGAGGAGGTTGGAAGACATAAGTGAGAGCCAAATCCCCAGATGGAAAGGGGAATAAGGGAGAGAAATTTCGCTCTCCCTTGAAAGAACAGAAAACGATGAATAGGAGATGATGGAGAGAAGGGAAGGAGGTCACAGCATGCATCCACATCCTCTTTCAGGGTACCCAGTACTTGCTGAGCCCCCATTTGTACCGCCTGCCATCTCCGCAGCCTTGCTGAAGCCCCCCTGCTCCCTCCCACACAGTCAAAATGGACTCCTGCTGCACTTATTCGTGGCTCCACTGCTCTGGCGTTTTGCCCATCTCTGTGCATCTTATTGCCTGCATTTTCCTTGTGGTCCTTGACACCAGGACCTGTTTTCCTGTCTGGGTCTCTTCCCAGACCTGCAGAGCCTCTACACAGATCATTATATTGGCCTCTGAAAGGGCCATCTGCCTCCAGCTTCCTCTGCCTCACCCTTCTTTTAAAAGTCAAATTGTAGGGTGGGCCGTGGTGGATCAGCAGGCAAGAATGCTTGCCTGCCATGCCAGAGGACCTGGGTTTGATTCCCCGTGCCTGCCCATGTTAAAAAAAAAAAGTCAAATTGTGGAAGGATGATGCCTTAATGACAAGGAAGTGTTCACGATATATAAAGTAAGATTAGATTAGGTTCAGTATGATCCCAAGTTATGCTAACAATATAGGTCAAATGACTGAAAAGATATAAATCAAGATGTTGACATGGCGATTGCAAGTGATCTTTATTTTTATATTTCTGGGTTTTCCAATTATCTAAAATAAATGTATCTGTGAGGACTGTATTGTGCCCTTCACAAAGGGCATGTTCAGGTTCCAAACCCCTGGTCCTGAGGGTGTGACCCATTTGTAGTAGGACCTTAGAAGATGTCATTAGTTAAGGTATGCTCAAACTGAGTGAGGGTGGGCTTTAATCCAACAGGGCTGAAGTCTTTATAAGCAAAGGAAATTGGACACAGAAAGAGAGAAGCCGCAGGAAGCAGCCAGAAGCTGGAAGTCAATGGAACCCAGAAGAGAAAGGAGAGTGAATACAATGCGCATTGCCATGTGACAGAAAAGACAAAGAACCCCAAAGATTGTCAGCTAGCCAGAAGATTCTGACCCCTACAGGAAGCAAACCATGAACCAATAAATTCCTGTTGTTATGCCAACCCATTGTGTAGTATTTGTTTTAGCTGGTGGGAAGCTAAAACACATCTTACCATTGCATTAAAAAAATCCCCCAATAAATATTTAAAAAGACAAAAAATGTCCAACAATAAGAGAACAGAGAAATAAATTGTGGTATTGTCATATAATGGCAAATTATTCAACAGTGATGGTGAATGAACTACACTAACATCAACATGGATGGATCTTAGAAATGTAAGGCTGAGTGACAAAAGCAAGTTTTGAAGACCATCGTGTGAGAATGTTTTTATAAAGTTCAAAAACAAGCAAAACGAAACAATATGTTGTTTAGGGATGCACACATATGTGCTAAATCTATAAAGAAAACCAAGGAAAAAAATTTTTTTTGTTTAAAGTTCAGAATGGTGGTTATCTTTGGGGGAGGCAAGATCCTGTGATCAGTAAGTTTGATAATTTTGGTTGTATTCTAGTTCTCAGGTTGGTGAATGGGCTCATGACTGTTAGGTTATTTTGCTTCATAACTGACATGTATACACTACACATATATTTTGTATATGCAAATAGTTAATAATTTAAAATGGGAATAAATAGCTGCTTCTGCTTGCTTGAGGCTTTCCTTCTGAGCTCCTACAGCAGTGCCAGTGGTGGTCAGGGTGAGGTTGAGAGTCAAGAGGGCTGAAGCTAAGTGGCAGAGCCTGGCACAGGATGTAGACTGAGATGAGGACAGAGGTGGGTTGCCAAACCAAGGTTGTGAATGGGCCAAGAGTCAAGGGCTCTGGAACACCCAGCAGCAATGGAGCTGAGTCCTGCCCAAGAAGGGGATTGCTGCAGCTTTTTGGAAACAGGCTGTATCAGGTGTTTTTCCCTTCTCTGATGCTGCCAACTGAGTCTACACTGCGAATTTCCCCACATGGATCCTCATACCTTTATCCAGCTTACCACATGCTCCTCTCTCCTCTGTACAACCCTCTCTCCAAAGAGACTGGTCTTACTTCTATAAATGCCAGACCATCCTCACTTCTGACCTCTGTTCTTGCTGTTCCTTCTGGAGCATGTTTCCTTCCCTTTTCTTACACAGACCTCTCAGAAGTCTTTGCTGACTCTACTGACCCAGCCTGCTTTCTTCCTAGTTTGCTTCCTGTGGGACTCACAGTCTACATCATATACTTTGGCATTGGGCTGGAATTGAAGCTTGTTTAAAAAAGGAATGAAAATGCATATAAAACCCCTTGCATACTATTCAACATATAAAATATGCTAAAAAAGGGCTGCTTTCGTTAACTAACTCAGATGCAGGTGGTCTCCTGTGCTCTAGCTCTGGTAGCCATATCTGTTTTTGCTACACCAATTTGTATGGACATTTTATATGACACATATCAATTGCTTACTTGTCATATTTGCTATACCTTCTATGTCCCATAGAGGAGATACAATTATGACAGAGACAGTTATAGTCTTTACCTTCAAATTAGTGGGGTGAGACTGGAGAAAGGGACAACAGTTAGATGGGTGCAGGGAACCCAAGAGAAGGTGATGATGATGATGACATCTAGGAGTAAGCTGGTGTTTTAGTTTCCATGATATGGTTCAGTTTAAGCAATGGGAATTTATTCACTTATGATTAGAATCTGGGTAAATATCCAAATCAAGGCATCATTAAGGCAATGCTTTCTCCCTGAACACTGGTGATCTTTGGCTCCTCTGCCAAATGGCAAAGCATATGGCAGCATCTGCTGGTTTCTCCCTTCTCTTCTGGATTTTGTTGATTTCAGATTCTTGCTTGTGTGGCTTTCTCTCTGTGTCTCTGTTTTTATTCTGTTTATAAAGGACTCCTGAATGAGGTGGGTTACACTTTAACCGAATTAGCCTTGTCAAAAGGTCCTACTTACAATGGATCCACACCCATAGGAATGGATTAAATTTAAGAACATGTTTTTTTTCTGGGGTACATGCAGCTTCAAACTACCACAAAAGGCCATAATGGAAATAATAACAATATCTCACATTTGTATCATAATTTATGGCTACAGAACATTTAAAAAAAATGGAGAGGAAGGATGAATCCTACAGGGACTTCAAAGAAAAAAAATGAGTGGGATTAGGTAACTGATAAATATATAAAATGGTAAGAAAGATTACTGCACAATTAGGTATTTACCATGTACTTTTTGTTGCAGAGGCATTTCTTTTTACCACGTCATGATTCTCAACTTACAGATATGAATTGTAAGGTTTTGTAAATTGCTTAGAATATATACATATGAAAAAAAAAAACGAACCCACACAACAATTTCGGGTTAGGCTGGAATGTCAAATATCTGACAAGATACAATAAACCCAGTCAGTAAAACATCTAGTTCAATTTATAAAATAATAACACCTTTTTAGACAAGAAGTATTGACAATTGTATTGAATGAAATGATTTTGGCAACGTTGGGCCTTAGAGGGTCATGTTTTCTCTGGGCAGAGATTTCACAAGGTATTCTTTGGATTAAAAAGACTTCTTTCATATAGGATATTTTATCTTGGGTGGGACGGTTAGCTTTCAGAACTGATGTTTCCACAAAATGTAAGATTTATTTATTTAAGGAGAAGAAAAGGAATGGATTTAAGGAAGAAACACCCCCAAGGCATCTTTGACACGACAGGAATAACAGAGCCACAGGCTGCATATTAAATTCATTCACCAATTTTTCCAACCTTACCTTGGTCGACGTAGTTGTCTCGAGGTGCCTCTCATGCTTGGCTTCTCTCCTTCTCTCCCTCTTCCCTCTCGGTAAGGCCAAATCCCTGTCTTAGATGCTCTTGAGCTTTTCAAGTGCAAGTCCTTTTTGCCTCGAATCCTTCCGGTTCTGAATCCATGTGGTGGTTGCTATTTTGTGTGGTTAAACCTCACATTCCATTTGAGGCTTAACTGAAAGGATCAGAGGAAGAAAATCTCCCTTGGGGAAATGGACAGTACTTTGAAACTGAACCATTTCCATACAATCTATTGACTTGCCTGTTCCAAGGGACAGGCTGTTCTATATCAGCCTTGCGCCCCCATCCCAAGATCTTCATGCCTCCCACTGACACTTGGAGGTATTTCAGGTTCAGCCAGTTCTGGCATCCCTGACCTCCAGTGGAGCGGGTCTTACCTCATACCCATTTCCACACTCTGAACAAAAGGATTTTTCAATAACTGCAAATATGAATGAGTGAAAGAAGCTGAGAGCTCCATGAATGCAGACTGAAGCAGTGCTCAACCTCTCCTTGTCTAGTTCAGGGGTTACTGGTCTGTGGCAGGTGCCGTGAGTTGTCCACGTGGCTGTTCTCAGTGGTCCTCTAAAAGGTGCCACTACAGTCAGCTCTTCCTCCCTGTCCCTCTTCCTACCGCATTTTTCTCCTTGCTTGTGCTTTAAGTCTCAGACAGGTCCCCTGGTAGTGTTCAGGGCGGTGTCTCAGTCTCCTCCCCTTGCCACTTGCCCCTCTTGAGTTAGCCAGGGTCTGTCCTGGGGAGGTGGACCAGAGGATTTCTCAGCAGCCTATCCCACTCCCCAATTGTCTGTTGACCAGTTCGAGTTGGGAGGGAGAAAAAAAACCTTCAGCACGCCTTCGGCACTTAAGTAACTCAGAAGTTGGGAACTGGAAGGGACAATGTATATAAACAACCCTTGGAGCTCTGGCCTTAGGACTGTGGCTCCCCCGGGTCTAGAGACCTCGCTCCTTTCTGGCAGTAATGTGATTGCTGGGCCTGGCCTGAGCACAGGGTTCAAAGGGAAAACAGGGTTCAAACAGCTGCCCCCAAGTCTACCAGCCCATCTGCAGGGGACAGCGATAAGGCCCTAGCCTTCCTCTAAGAGGTGCTACTTGTGAAGAGTGCCCCTGAGGGGAAGGGGGACTTAAACATGCCTCCATGGGCTGTGCCAGGATCCCAGGAAGGAGGCTTGGAAGGAAATTTCCAGAGGGGACCCTTATCCTTGCTCAGAGCTATTTTGTGAGGAAGTGGGAGCCATAGCTTTGGCGGGAAGGCCCCATGCTGCAACAGGTGGGTCACTGCAAAAAAAGGGAATGACATCTGGGTTCAACTTTTGGGGGAGGAGGATAAACTATCACCCCACCATATGTACGTGACTTCTTGATTTCCCATTGCAGTTTCCTTTTTTTTTCCTTGCATGGACAGCCACCGGAAATCAAACCCAGGTCTCTGGCATTGCAGATGAGAATTCTGCCACTGCCACCGTTGCACCACCCAGTTTCCATTTTTTAAGTAGCAATTTTCAACCCACTTTGCTTGCCTGATGTCTGCTTGGAACGGTTTGAGACCATGTTACTGTTTAAAAATGAATGCAGGTTAAGATGACTCTCCAACCTCAGCGAAAAATAAAACTCAAACTTTGTGGGGGAAAAAAGCATGTGTTGATTAACTCGTACTTGTCTGAATCGCTGATAAAGTCAGATAAAAGTGATAAAAGATAAAAGAACTTAGGATGGGCTTTTAGAGAACTGTCATTATGTTTCTTTAGCAAAATAAAAACTTGTCAGGAACTCAGGGAACAATCTCAATGCACCTTTTTTTAAGTTTGAAAAAAATATTCATTGTGATAAAATAAATATATGTGCCATTTTAACCATTTTTACAAATACAATTAAGTGGCATTAATTACATTAACAATGTTGTGCAACCATCACCGCTATCTATTTCTAAAATATTTCATTACCCCCAAACAGAAACTCTGTATTCATTAAGCAATAACTCCCCATTCCTTCCCTCCCTCCAGCCCCTAATAACCTCTAATCTACTTTCTGTCTGTATAGATTTGCCTTCTCTAGATATTTAATGTAAGTGAAATCAAACAATTTTTGTCTTTTTGTGTCTGACTTATTTTATGCAACATGATATCTTCAAGTTCAGTCATGCTGAAGTATGTACAGAACGTCATTCCTTTTTATGGTACCACATTTTGTTTATCGGTTGGTGGACAAATAGGTTGCTTCTGCCTTTTGGCTACTGCGAATAATGCTGGTGTGACCACTGGTGTTCTGGTTGAATTCCTGTTTCCAGTTCTTTTGGGTATATACCTAGGAATGGAATTTTCAGAGTCATATGGTATGGTAGTTTGAAGCTGTTATGTACCCCAGAAAAGACCATGTTCTTTTTTTTTTTTTTTAGTATTTGTTCTAGTTTGCTAGCTGCCGGAATGCAATATACCAGAATCATAATGGCTTTTAAAAAGGGGAATTTAAGAAGTTGCTAGTTGACAGTTCTAAGGCAGAGAAAATGTCCAAGTAAAACAAGTCTATAGAAATGTCCAATCAAAGGCATCCAGGGAAAGATACCTTGGTTCAAGAAGGTCGATGATATTCAGGGTTTCTCTCTCATCTGGAAAGGCACATGGCAAACACAGTCACAGTTTCTCTCTCGGCTGGAAGGGCACATGGCGAGCAAGACATCATCTGCTACTTTCTCTCCTGGCTTCCTGTTTCATGAAGCTCCTCTGGAGGCATTTTCCTTCTTCATCTCCAAAGGTCACTGGTTTGTGGACTCTCTGCTTCTCATGGCTATGTTGTTCTCTGCTCTCTCTGAATCTCCCTCATTCTCCAAAATATTTCCTCTTTTATAGGACTCCAGAAACTTCTCAAGATCCACCCAAATGGATGGAGACATGTCATCACCTAATCCAGTTTAACAACCACTCTTGATTAAATCACATCTCCATGGAGATGATCTGATTACAGTTTCAAACATACAGTATTGAATAGGGATTATTCTGCCTTTATGAAATGAGATTTAGATTGAAACATGGCTTTTCTAGGGGACATACATCCTTTCAAACCAGCACACTATTTTTATTGATAAATTTCCATACACATACTATATTGTCTAGCCATATTGTACAATTAATGGCTCACAATATAATCACATAGTTGTGTATTCACTATGATCATTTTTAGAACATTTGCATCACCCCAGAAAAAGAAATAAATAGAAAAAAAAAAGAACTCATAGATCCCACACAATTTACCCCTCTCCTTGACCAGTAGTATTTCAATCTATCCAATTTTTACCCTTTATGTCCCCTTATTATTTATTTTTTATCATTATTTTTTTACTCATCTCTCCATACCCTGGATAAAAAGAGCATCAGACCCAAGGTTTTCACAATCACACAGTCACATTGCGAAAGCTATATCAGTATACAATCATCTTCAAGAAACATGGCTACTGGAACACAGCTCTACATTTTCAGACACTTCCTTCCAGCCTCTCCAATATACCTAAACTAAAAAGGTGTTATCTATATAATGTGTAAGAATAACCTCCAGGATAACCTCTGACTCTGTGTAAAATCTCTCAGCTACTGACACTTTATTTTGTCTCATTTCTCTCTTCCCCCTTTTGGTTGAGAAGGTTTTCTCAATCCCTTGATGCTGAGTCCCAGCTCATTCTAGGATTTCTGTTCTACGTTGCCAGGAAGGTCCACACCCCTGGGAGTCATGCCCCACGCAGAGAGGGGAAGGGCAGTGAGTTTGTTTGTCCTGCTGGCTGAGAGGCCACATTTGCACAACAAAAGAGATTCTCTGGGGGTGGCTCTTAGGCCTAATTTTAAGTAGGCTTAGCCTATCCTTTGCCGGGATAAATTTCACATGAACAAACCCCAAGATTGAGGGTTTGGCCTATTGCTTTGTCCCACTGTTTGTGAGAATATTCAGAATTCTCCACTTGAGAAAGTTGAATTTTCACCCTTTCTCACCATTCCCCCAAGGGGACTTTGCAAATATTTTTTTAATTCACTGTTCAGATCACTCTGGGATTTATCGGGATATCACTCTGGACAAACCTACAAAATCTCATGCCCTGCTCAAGGTTCCATGAATTTATGGTGTTCAATTAAACTGTCCACATAAATTATACTAGGAAATGCACTAGTCAAAATATAAATTTTGTACCAAATAAACATTTTTTGCTTTAATCTCACACATAAATTAAAGTTTTAAAATATGAATTACCATCTATTTTCAACACCCTGCAGTATGGACATTCCTTTGTTCTTCCTCATGCAAAAACATTTTTAAATTTGTACATTTAGTCACTATCATTATACACTCTAGGCATTCCCAGATTATACCATCTCAGTCTTTATCATCTATCTTTCCTTCCCATTTCATTTGTGCCCCCAGGCCTCCTCCCTCTATCACTCTCACATTCAGCTTCATTCAGTTGTTGCTCCCTATTGAAATGGAGCCTGAAGGATATTAAGGAATGATGAGAAAAAAAGAAAGGAAGAAAGAAAGAAAGACACAGATGGGCTCAGGGGGTCTGAAGCTTGAGTTTACTTCAGACAGACTTCAGACAACTTTATTCTTATCCAGATCCTACTTAAATACTGCAGGGTGACAAAAGGCATGCATTCATTTTTTGAAAGAACAGAGAGCTTATTTTTCAGTGCTCCCTTCCTTCATACTTAACATAACTATTTGGGGTAAACATTCTCTTCCTCCCAGGCTGCTCTACATAACAATCTCCACAGTTTACTGCCGCCATCCTGAGGCCAGCTACTTCCAACAAATTCTGCAGGTCTTGTTTTAACACTTGGCTCCTACATTCAGTGTTCTAACATTATTGTATTACAGTTAGGTAGTATTGTGCTAGCCATTTCTGGATTTTTACAATCAGTCCTGTTGCACACTCTGTATCCCTTCAGCTCCAATTACCCAATATCTACCCTATTTCTATCTCCTGATGGTCTCTGCTCTTAACTGAAATTCTCCAAGTTCATTCATTAATGTTAGTTCCTATCAGTGAGACCATACAGTGTTTGTCCTTTTGTTTCTGGTTAATCTCACTCAGCATAATGTCCTTAAGGTCCATCCATGTTGTTACATACTTCATAAATTTGTTCTGTCTTACAGCTGCATAAAATTCCATATTATGTATATTCCACAGCTTGTTTAGCCACTCGTCTGTTGATGGACATTTTGGCTGTTTCCATTGCTTGGCAATTGTAAATAATGCTGTGTCATGGTCAGGTTCATGTGTCAACTTGGCCAAGTGATGGTACCTGTTTGTCTGGTTGGGCAAGTGCTGGCCTGTCTGTTGCTATGAGGACATTTCATAGAATTAAATCATGATCACATCAGCTGCGTCCACAGCTGATTCCATTTGTAATTCACCAAGGGGAGTGTCTTCTGCAATGACTGATGCTCAATCTAATCACTGGAAGCGTTTTAAGGAGGATTCAGAAGAGACAGGCTCTTTTCCTGCATTGGCTGGTGAGCCTCTCCCGTGGAGTTCGTCCAGACCCTCCATTGGAATCGTTGGCTTCACAGCCTGCCCTGCAGATTTTGGACTCTGCGTTCCCATGTTCATGTGAGACACTTTTATAAATTTTATATTTGTGAGTGTTCCCTGTTGATTCTGTTTCTCTAGAGAAGCATTCTACCATGGAACAGCTGTGCATCCTTACTCAACAGATGTTAACCTTTGTTCCCCCTACTTTTTCTATATCCCTTATCACTCCCTTTCACTGTTTACTAGTATTTCAATCTACTCAATTTATTTTAACATTTGTTCCCCCTATTATTTATTTATTTTAATCCATATTTTAACTCATCTGTCAATATCATAGATAAAAGGAACATCAAACACAAGGTTTTCACAATTATACTGTCACATTGTGAAAGCTATATCATTATACAATCATCATCAAGAAACATGCTACTGGAACACAGCTCTACAGGTTCAGGCACTTCCCTCCAGCCTCTCTAATACACTTTAAACTGAAAAAGGGATATCTATATAATGCATAAGAATAACCTCCAGGATAACCTCTCAACTTTGTTTGAAATCTTTCAGCCATTGACACTTTATTTTGTCTCATTTCTCTCTTCCCCCTTTCGGTTGAGGTTTACTCAATCCCTTGATGCTGAGTCCCAGTTCATTCTAAGATTTCTGTCCTTATACTGTAAAGTTTTAAAAAGATGTTTCAAACCCTTAAGGAAATCAAATTTAATAAATTATAACACTGGTTTATTAGCTTTGCAGAGTTGCTTACAAGAATTTTGCTTGCTGGATTTGCTAAGGCTTGATGTGTGAGGTGTTTCACAGAATCAGATATATTGCCTTTGTAAATACAGTTTGAAGGGTCTCAGAGCATTGAATCAAGCACAAATGGGGTTCAATGTTTAGGGGAAGTAATCTAACACATTTGTAAGCTAATTGAGCCTCAATCCAAGGTTAAGTAAAAATAAGTGCTTCTAATTTTAAACCAAGAATGTTATGATTTGCAAGTAAATTTAAGATTTTAAAGTTGCGTTTAAAGACTTAAAGAAAACTAGAGTCTACATTTGTAACTTTAATACACTGAATTTTTCTCAAAACCCAAATAAATAAAGTTCTTCTCTGCACATAGGCACCCGCTGAATTGCAACCTCCTGACTGACACAGCAATGAAGAAAGACATCAGAGGCTCAGTAATGACTCCTTTAGTGCATTAAACAGATGATTCCAGAAAAATAGCACATGCAACTTAACCTTATTTTGCTTTAATAGGCAAGGAACTGCCCCTTGGAAAAGAGCTGTGTCACCTAGAATCTGTAATTTCTCTAAATATACTCTAAGCTTGCAGAGTTTGTAAATGGAGTTCAGAAATACCAAAGTCTCAAAAACTGCTGCATAAAATTGTCTTCTAACATGCTGCAACATGGATGAACCATAATGTTGGCTGAAATAAATCAGACACAAATGAGCAAATGCTGTATGATCTCACTGATATGAAATGCCCAGAAAAAGCAAATTCATAGAGAGAAAATAGATTTCAGGGGTTGGGGGGGAGAAGGAAGGGGGAGTTATTTCTTAATGGGCACAGAGTTTCTGTTGGGGGTGAAGAAAAGATTTTGGTGATGGATGGTGGAGATGGGAGCATAAAATTGTAAATGCGGTTGATATTACTGAATAGTACATTTATAAGTGGTTAAAATAATAATAGAGAAGTTCCTTCTAAACAGACAATACACATAGTACCAGTTTCAAACAATTACCTACCCCAGAAAAGGCATGTTTTAAACTTGATCCAATCTTGTGGGGGCAGC
The DNA here is from genome assembly GCF_023851605.1 of Tamandua tetradactyla. Taxonomy (NCBI): domain Eukaryota; kingdom Metazoa; phylum Chordata; class Mammalia; order Pilosa; family Myrmecophagidae; genus Tamandua; species Tamandua tetradactyla. Next base: position 123,963,601 of record NC_135333.1, read on the forward strand.
CATTTCTTTCAATCCTGATTCAATATTTCAGGACAGAAATTTTTATTAGATTATCTCCAGGGAGAGGTGGTGTGCCCAATTATGGGTGTGACCTTTTTTTTTTTAATTAAAAATTTTTTTAAAAATATAACAACAAACACAAACCTTCTTAACTTATGATCATTCCATTCTACCTATATAATCAGTAATTCACAATATCATCACGTAGTTGCATATTCATCATCATGATCATTTCTTAGAACATTTGTATCAATTCAGAAAAAGAAATAAAAAGACAACAGAAAAAAATTCCTACATACCATACTCCTGACCCCTCCCTTTCATTGATCACTAGCATTTCAATCTACTAAATTTGTTTTAACATTTGTTCCCCCCATTATTGATTTTTATTCCATATGTTTTACTCCTCTGTTGATAAGGTAGATAAAAGGAGCATCAGACACAAAGTTTTCACAATCACACAGTCACACTGCGAAAGCTATATCATTATACAATCATCTTCAAGAAACATGGCTACTGGAACACAGCTCTACATTTTCAGGCAATTCCCTCCAGCCTCTCCATTACATCTTGGATAACAAGGTGATATCTATCTAATGCATAAGAATAACCTCCAGGATAACCTCTCGACTCTGTTTGGAATCTCTCAGCCATCGACACTTTATCTTGTCTCATTTCACTCTTCCCCCTTTTTGTCGAGAAGGTTTTCTCAATTCCTTGATGCTGAGTCCCAGCTCATTCTAGGATTTCTGTCCCATGTTGTCAGGTAGGTCCACACCCCTGGGAGTCATGTTCCACATAGAGAGGGGAAGGGCAGTGAGTTTGCTTGTTGTTTTGGCAGGACAGAGAGGCCACATCTGAGCAACAAAAGAAGTGTTCTTGGGGGTGACTCTTAGGCCTAATTTTAAGTAGGCTTGACCTATCCTTTGTGGGGTTAAGTTTCATATGAACAAACCCCAAGCTTGGAGGCTCAGCCTGTTTCTTTGGTTGTCCCACTGCTTGTGAGAATATCCAGAATTCAACTTGGGGAAGTTGAATTTTTCCCTTTTCTTACCATTCCCCAAAGGGGACTTTGCAAATACTTTTTTATTCCCTGTTCAAATCACCCTGGGATTTATCAAGGCATCCTTCTGGACAAACCAACAAAATCTCATACCCTACTCAAGGTTCCATGTACTTATGGTGTTCAATTAAGCTGTCTACATAAGTTATATTGGGAAATGCACTATTCAAAGTAAATTTTGTACCAAATAAACATTTTTTCCTTTAGTCTCACCCCTAAGTTAAAATTTTAAAATATTAATTACCATCTATTTTCAACAACCTGCAGTAATGACATTCCTTTGTTCTTACTCATGCAAAAACATTTTTTTTAATTTGTACATTTATTCGCTATCATTATACACTCTAGGCGTTCCTAGATTATACCATCTCAGTCTTTATCATCTATCATTCTTTCTGATTTCATTTGTGCCCCCAGCCCTCCTCCCTCTATCATTTTCACATGCAGCTTCATTCAGTGTTTCAACATAACAGCATTACAGTTAGGTAGTATTGTGCTATCCATTTCTGAGTTTTTACAGTCAGTCCTGTTGCACAATCTGTATCCCTTCAGCTCCAATTACCCAATATCTTACCCTATATCTATCTCCTGATGGTCTCTGTTGTCTCAATGAAATTCTCCAAGTTTATTCACCAATGTCAGTTCATATCAGTGAGACCATACAGTATTTGTCCTTTTGTTTCTGGCTAATCTCACTCAGCATAATGTCCTTAAGGTTCATCCATGTTGTTACATACTTCATAACTTTATTCTGTTTTACAGCTGCATAATATTCCATCATATGTATATACCATAGCATGTTTAGCCATTGTATGTTGATGGACATTTTGGCTGTTTCCATCAATTCATAATTGTAAATAATGCTGCTATAAATACTGGTATGCAAATGTCCATTTGTGTCCTTGCCTTCATGTCCTCTGAGTAGATACCTACCAATGGTATTGCCGGGTCATGTGCAATTCTATATTTAGCTTCCCAAGGAACCGCCAAACTGCCTTCCACAGTGGTTGTACCATTTGACCTTCACAACAGTGGATAAATGTGCCTCTTTCTCCACGTACTCTCCAGCACTTGTTGTTTTCTGTTTTACTGATAATGGTCATTCTGGTGAGTGTGAGATGATATCTAATTGTGGTTTTGATTTGCATTTCCCTAATAACTAGGGAAGTTAAGCATCTTTTCATGTGCCTTTTGGCCATTTGTAGTTCCTCTTCTGGGAAGTGTCTGTTCAAGTCTTTTGTCCATTTTGTAATTGGGTTGTATGTCTTTTTGTTTTTGAGTTGAACAATCTCTTTCTATATTCTGGATACTAGACCTTTATCTAATATATTGCTTCGAAATATTGTCTCCCATTGTGTAGGCTGTCTTTTTACTTTTTGACAAAGTTCTTTGATGCACGAAAGTGCTTAATTTTGAGGAATTCCCATTTATTTATTTCTTTCTTCAATGCTCGTGCTTTGGGTGTAGGGTCTAGGAAATCGCCTCTGATTATAAGATTTATAAGATATTTCCCTACATTTTCTTCTAACAGTTTTATGATCTTAGATCTAATGTTTAGGTCTTTGATCCATTTTGAGTTAATTTTTATATAGGGTATGAGGTATGGATCCTCTTTCATTCTTTTGCATATGGATATCCAGTTCTCTAGGCATCATTTATTGAAGAGACTGTTCTGTCCCAGGTGAGTTGGCTTGACTGTCTTATCAAAGATCAATTGTCCATAGATGAGAGGGTCTATATCTGAATACTCTATTTGATTCCATTGGTCAGTATATCTATCTTTATGCCAGTACCATGCTATTTTGACCACTGTAGCTTCATAATATGCCTTAAAGTCAGGTAGGGTGAGACTGCCTACTTCATTTTTTTTTCTCAGGATATATTGAACTATTTGGGGCAATGTGCCCTTCCAGATAAATTTGGTTATTCGTTTTTCTATTTCTGAAAAGTAAGTTTTTTGGGATTTTAGTTGGTATTGCATTGAATCTGTAACTGATATTTTAAAGTGGGCAAGGAACACATTATTTTTCCCACATAAGGTAATATAATAATTTATACAAAATTGTTAGAGTGTTCTATGTTCTAGAATTAAAAAATAGATCTGGATAATAAAAAATACATTGACGGTTTATTTAAACAACATAATTACATGGAACCTAGAATAGGGAATGAGATCTTGTTATTCTGTACAGGTTGATGTAATACCCTGATACATTCCAGAGTATTTTGAAGGATTTGCAAAGTCCCCTTGAGTGACTGGGGGAAAATATAGAACTATTAACTTCACCAACTAGGGAATTCCTGATATTCTTTCTAGCATTAGGGACTCCCAATTTATTAAGCCAAGCCCTCGATCTTGAGGCTTGCCCTTATGAAACTTATTTCTGCAATGGCAAAGCTAAACCTACTTATAATTATGTGTTAAGAGTCACCTCCAGAACACCTCTGTTGTTGCTCAGATGTGGCCTCTCTCTCTAAGCCAACTCTGTAAATAAACTCACTACTCTCCCCCTATGTGAGACATGACTTCCAGGGGTATAATTCTCCCTTGCAATGTGGGACATGATTCTCAGGGATTAGCCTGGCCATGGCATCATGAGATTGAGAATGCCTTCTCTCCAAAAGGGGAAAGAGAAATGAAACATATAAAGTTTCCAAGGCTAAGAGATTTCTAATAGAGTTAAGAGGTCATTTTGGAGGTTACTTTTATGCAAACTTCAGCTACATATTGCTAATTGCCATGATATGCCAAATTCCAACCAACAGTATTCCTGAAAACCCTAATGAATACCCTGGACTCTAAGACTCTATAAAGGATTTTCTTAGTAAGCTTAATTTTTCAGAAAATTAAGGCCTTGCCAGTTAAGCCCTAAAACCTAGAGGTACCAGCCTCTCCAAGAATATCAATGTCATGGTCAGGTTCATGTGTCAACTTGGCCAGGTGGTGGTACCTATTTGTCTGGTTAGGCAAGTGCTGGCCTGCCTGTTGCTATGAGGACATTTCATAGAATTAGATCATGAGCACGTCAGCTGCACCCACAGCTGATTCCATTTGTAATCAGCCAAGGGGAGTGTCTTCTGCAATGAGTGATGCTTAATCTAATCACTGGAAGCCTTTTTAAGGAGGATTCAGAAGAGACAGGCTCTTTTCCTGCTTTGGCCAGCGAGCTTCTCCTGTGGAGTTCGTCCAGACCCTCCATTGCAGTCATCAGCTCATAGCCTGCCCTACAGATTTTGGATGCTACATTCCCACGGTTATGTGAGACACTTTTATAAATTTTATATTTATGGATATTTCCTGTTGATTCTGTTTCTCTAGAGAACCCTAACTAATACAACTTGGTACCAGGAATGGTTCTTAAGAAATAGAATCTTAAAAGTGGGTTTTTACTATTGGTTTCTACTCTGACTGGACTCAAAGGCACTAAGGACTCTGATTTCTGTAATCAGAATGATACTGCCAATCCCTGGGGTGAGTTGGCAAGAGAGATAGTCAAAATATCACCATTCAATTCTTCTAATGCTTTGCCTGTTTGAAGTCAGGCTCTGGGGGATAATGTTTTTGACACCTTTACAGAGTTTTGTGGAAATAGGAGGTATAGAGATGTTGGCTGGTTGTTGTTAGATACGCTCTTTACATTATTGAATGAAAGGGACGGGTTTAAGGCTTCAAATGAGAAGCTTATGCACCATTTGACAGATGTAAAAGTTTCTGAGTGTTCTGAAGGAAAATCTTATTTCCTATAGTTGTAGACTTGAGATTTCTAAAAATCAGACTCAGATTCTTATTATTAGAGTAGCAACTTTACAGTGTAAACAAAAATCTCAATCTTGCATGGTGTCTGCCATTAAAGTGAGGGCATTGATTGGAAAGGAGTAAGACCCTGAAAAATGGGATGGTGACATATGGATTGATAATGATGTCGGTGGCAAGGTTGAAACCCTAGGTCATGCTGAGTCTTCTCTAGGTAACCCTGTAATAGTCTGCCTTGAGGACATAGCTGCTCCACCTCCAGTCTGATCTGAGGAGTTGGCCACCCAACCTCTACCTGAAGGGATTAACCCTAGAGTGATTAATCCTTTTCACCAGATGAAACTGCAAATGAATGCTCTGAAGCAAATGGCTTAGAAGATACTTCCAATTATTTTCATGACCCCCCCCACCCCTCATTTCTTCCAGACCTATAACTAGACAAAAGTCCCAACAGGCCTCTAAAGGTAATGTACAAAGTATCACACGAGGAGGTACGTTATACTCTAAAAGAACTGTGTGAGTTTTCCAATTTATATAGACAGAAATCAGGGGAATATGTGTGGCAATGGATTTCAAGGGTGTGGGATAATGGTGGGAGGAATATAAGGCTGGATCAGGCTGAATTTATTGATATGGGCCTACTAAGCAGAGATTCTGCATTCAATGTTATATTTTGAGGAGCTAGAAAAGGCATTAACAGTTTGTTTGGATGGTTGACTGAAACATGGATCAAAAGGTGGCCGACATTACCTGAGTTTGAAATGCCAGAACTGCCCTGGTATAATGTAGATGAGGGGATTCAGGGGCTTAGAGAGATTAGACTGTTAGAAGGGATTTATCATGCAAAGCCTGCTCTTAATACCTCAGGAATGTCTGGAGGATGCACCTTTCTCGGAATACTGAGAAATGAATTCGTGAGACTAGCGCCATTATTTCTGAAGAGCTCTGTAGTTTCCCTTCTCTGTAGGTCAGATATTACTGTGGGAACTGCCGTCACTGAGCTGGAATCCTTAAACATAATGGGGATGAAAAGATCCCGAGTTTGCAGAAGCCAGGTGGCAGCACTAAATCACCAAAGACAGGGTGGATGTGGCTATTATAATAGACAGCAAACTCAAAGTAGGAGTCAAAATAATATGACTCTCAGAGATTTGTGGCATTGGCTAGTAAATCATGGGGTACCTAGAAGTACAGTAGATGGGCAGTCTACTAAATTCCTGCTTGATCTGTGTAGATGAAAGAGTTCTAGGTCAAGTGAACAGAAGTCTAACTTGAACTACAAAAACACAGAGTCATGGCCCCTTAATCAACTTCCAGACTTAAGACAGTTTACAGACCCAGAGCCTCTTGAATGAAGGGGAGGCCAGGTCCCTTTGGGGGAGAATTCTGTTACACTACCACAAAGTTATACTCTTAATCTTCCTCCAGGATTACCCCAAGGAGACCAACGGCCTTTTACCAGGTTAACTGTATGTGCTGGTTTGAAAGGATTTATGAACCCTAGAAAAGCCGTGCTTTAATCAAAATCCCATTTCATAATGGCAGAATAATCCTTATTCAATACTGTATGTTTGAATCTCTAATTAGATCATCTTCCTGGAGATGTATCCCAATCAAGAGTGGTTGTTAAACTGGATTAGAGGCGATGAGTCTCCACCCATTTGGGTGGGTCTTGACTAGTTTCTGGAGTCCTATAAAAGAGGAAACATTTTGGAGAATGAGAGACTCAGAGAGAGCAGAGCAGAGCCACATAGTCATGAGAAGCAGAGTCCACCAGCCAGCGACCTTTGGAGATGAAGAAGGAAAATGCCTCCTGGGGAGCTTCATGAAACAGGAAGCCAGGAGAAGAAGCTAGCAGATGATGCCATGCTCACCATGTGCCCTTCCAGATGAGAGAGGAACCCTGATTGTGTTCACCATGTTCCTTTCCAGATGAGAAAGAAACTCTGACTGTATTCGCCGTGTGCCTTCTCACTTGAGAAAGAAACCTAGAACTTCATCGGCCTTCTTAAACCAATGTGTCTTTCCCTGGATGCCTTTGATTGGACATTTCTATAGACTTGTTTTAATTGGAACATTTTCTCGGCCTTAGAACTGTAAACTAGTAACTTATTAAATTTCTGTTTTTAAAAGTCATTCCATTTCTGGCATATTGCATTCTGGCAGCTAGCAAACTAGAACACTGAACATTGGGGAAAAAGAAATGATCAGATATTTTGGGGATTATTAGACACTGGTTCAGAAGTGACATTAATTCCAGGGGACCCAAAACGTCACTCTGGTCCACCAGTCAGAGTGGGGGCTTATGGAGGACAGGTGATCGATGGAATTTTAGCTCAGATCCATCTCACAGTGGGTCCAGTGGGCCCCCAGACCCATTCTGTTGTTATTTCCTTAGTTCCAGAATGCATGAATGAATAGAAATACTGAGCAACTGGCAGAATCCCCACATTGACTCTCTAACTCATGGTATGAGGGTATTATGGTGGGAAAGGCTGAATGGAAGCCACTAAAATGCCCCTAACTAGCAAAATAGTAAATCAGAAGCAATATCAAATTCCTGGAGGGATTACAAAGATTACTGCCACTCTTAAGGACTTGAAGGATGCAGTAGTGGTGATTCCCACCACATCCCCATTCAACTCTCCTATTTGACCTGTGCAGAAAACAGATGGGTCTTGGAGGATGACAGTGGATTATTGTAAGCTCAGCCAGGTGGTAACTTCAATTGCAGCTGCTGTTCCACATGTGGTATCATTGCTTGGGCAAATCAATACATTTCCTGGTACCTGGTATGCAGCTATTGATCTGGCAAATGCTTTTTTCTCAATAGCTGTTAGTAAGAACCACCAGAAACAGTTTGCTTTCAACTGGCAAGGTCAGCAATATACTTTCACTGTCCTACACAGGGTATATCAACTCTCCAGCCCTATGTCATTATCTTGTCTGCAGGGACCTTGATCGTTTCTCCCTCCCTCAAGACATCACATTGGTTCATTATTTATGATATCATGTTGATTTAACCTAGTGAGCAAGAAGTAGCAACTACTCTAGACTTATTGGTAAGGCATTTGTGTGTCAGAGGATGGGAGGCAAATCCAATGCAAATACAGGGGCCTTCCTCCTCAGTGAAATTTCTAGGTGTCCAGTGGTGTGGGGCATGTCAAGATCTCCCTTCTAAAGTGAAGGATAGGTTGCTGCATCTGGTCCCTCCTATGACCAAAAAAAGAGGCACAATTCCTAGTTGGTCTCTTTGGATTTTGGTGACAACATATTCCTCATATGGGTGTGCTACTCCGGCCCATTTATCGAATGACCAGAAAAGCTGCTAATTTTGAGTAGGGACCTGAATAAGAGGAGGCTCTGAGACAGGTTCAGGCTGCTGTACAAGCTGCTCTGCCACTTGGACCATATGATCCAGCAGATCCAATGGTGCTGGAAGTGTCAGTGGCAAATAGAGATGCTGTCTGGAGCCTTTGGCAGGCCCCTATAGGAGAATCACAATGCAGACCCTTAGGATTTTGGAGCAAAATCTTACCATCTGCTGCAGATACTCTTCTTTTGAGAAACAGCTTTTGGCCTGCTACTGGACCTTGGTAGAGACTGAATGCTTAGCCATGGACCACCAACTTACCATGAGACCTGAGTTGCCTATCATGAGCTGGGTGTTGTCTGACCCACCAAGCCATAAAGTTTGGCATGTGCAGCAGCACTCATCATAAAATAGAAATGGTATATATGAGATAGGGTCAGAGCAGGTTCTGAAGGCACAAGTAAGTTACACGAGGAAGTGACCCAAATGCACATGGTCTCCAGTCCTGCCACATTGCCTTCTCTTTCCCAGACCAGAGCTATGGCCTCTTGGGGAGTTCCTTATAGTGAACTGACTGAGGAAGAGAAAACTCGGGCCTGGTTTACAGATGGTTAAGCACGATATGCAGGTACCACCCAAAAGTGGACAGCTGTAGCACTCCAATCTGTTTCTGGGTGTCCTTGAAGGACAGTGGTGAGGGGAAACCCTCCCAGGGGGCAGAAATTCAAGCAGTGCACCTGGTTGTTCATTTTGCTTGGAAGGAGAACTGATCAGAGGTGAATTTTTATGTTGACTCATGGGCTGTTGCTAATGGTTTGGCTGGATGGTCAGGGACTTGGAAAGACCATAATTGGAAAATTGGTGACAAAGAGGTCTGGGGAGGAGGTATGTGGATAGACCTTTCTGAGTGGGCTAAAAACATGAAGATATTTGTGTCACATGTGAATGCACACCAGAGGGTGACTTCAGCAGAGGAAGGTTTTAATAATCAAGTGGATAAGATAACTTGTTCTGTGGATACCAGTCAGCTTCTTTCCCCAACAACTCCTGTCATTGCCCAATGGGCTCATGAACAAAGTGGTCATAGTGGTAGGGATGGAGGTTATGCATGAGCTCAGCAACATGGACTTCCACTCACCAAGGCTGACTTGGCTACAGCCATTGTTGATTGCCCAAGCTGACAGTAGCAGACACCCACACTCAGCCCCCAATATGGCCTCATTCCCGAGATGACCAGCTGGCTACATGGTGGCAGGTTGATTACAGTGGACCACTCCCTTCATGGAAAGGACAGCAATTTGTTCTAACTGGAAGAGACACATACTCTGGATATGGGTTTGCTTCCCTGCACGCAATGCTTCTGCCAAAACTACCATCTGTGGACTTGAGGAATGCCTTATCCATCATCATGGTATTGCACACAGCATTGCTTCTGATCAAGGAACACACTTCACAGCAAATGAAGTGTGGGAATGGGCACATACTCATGGAATTCTCTGGTCTTACCATGTTCCCCATCATCCAGAAGCAGCTGGGTTGATAGAATGGTGGAATGGCCTTTTGAAAACTCAATTATGGTGCCAACTAGGTGGCAGTACCCTGAAGGGCTGGGGTAATGTTCTCCAGGAAGCTATATATATGCTCTGAATCAGCGTCTGCTGTATGGTGCTGTTTCTCCCATAGCCAGGATCCATGGGTCCAGGAAACAAGGGATGGAAATGGGAGTGGCACCACTCAGTATTACCTCTAGTGATCCATTAGGAAAAGTTTTGCTTCCTGTCCCTGCGACCCTGAGTTCTGCTGGCCTACAGGTTTTAGTTCCAAAAGGGGGAGTGCTTCCACCGGGAGAAACAACAATGATTCCATTGAACTGGAATCTAAGACTGCCACCTGTCACTTTGTGCTACTCATGCCCCTGGTATGACAAGCCAAGAAGGGGATTGCATTATTGTCTGCAGTGATTGACCCCTCATTATTTAGCCCTGGTGTTGTGCTACTGCTGATATTTTCCTGTTAAAACATAGCCCATAGCATGCAATAGCAGTTTTCCCCTGTACTCTGGACTTAAACACTCTGTACATAAATCATACCTTTGAAGTAGTTCTTGCAAGAACTAATTCAGATTAGTGTTAATCAGTGGGACACATAGGTCTATACAACCCCTTTCAATCTTGTTCATTCTCAATATGGAAATATTACTTGTGGACCCACTGGAGAACTGTCTTCACTTCTATTTATTCCCTTCATTTGAGTTCAACCTCATTAGCTAACCGTTCACCCATATCTGACTTCTATATATCTCTAAGTCCCCTAAATTCTGTATTATAAGCCTCTTATTTTACCTTTACCATGGTCATAAAAGTGGAGTCATACAATATCTATCCTTTTGTTTCTGGCTTATTTCACACAGCATTATGTCCTTAAGGCTCATCCACATTTTGTTAATCTGCTCATCTGTTCATGAGTATTTGGACTGTTTCCATCTTTTGGTGATTGTGAACAATGCTGCTATGAACATCGGTATGCAAATGTCTCTTTGTGTCACTGCTTTCAGAACTTCTGGGTATATACCAAGTAGTGCTATGGTTGAGTCACAGGACAACTCGATACTTAGTTTCCTAAGAAAACAGCAAACCGTCTTCCATAGCAACTGCACCATTATACATTCCCACCAGCAGTGCATAAGTGTCCCAATTTCCCCACATCCTCTCCAACATTTATAGTTTCCTGTTTGTTTAATAGCAGCCATTCTTATAGGTGTGAGGTGGTATCTCATTGTAGTCTTGATCTGCATTTCCCTTATAGCCAATGAAAATGAGCATCTCTTCATGTACTTTTGAGCCATCTGTATTTGCTGTTCAAAAAAATGCTTATTCATATCTTTAGCCCATTTTATAATTGGGTTGTTTGTTCTTTTGTTGTTGAGTTGTGTGATTTCTTTATGTATACAGGATATCAAATCTACTTCATTTATATTTAATATCATTACTGATATAATTTGGGTTAAATTTATAATCTTATTATTTGTTTTCTATTTGTTCCCTCATTCTATGTGGGTTTTTTTTGTGGCTCTCCTTTCTTGCCTTCTATATTATTATTTTATTATTCCATTTTTAATTACCTTATTAAATATAGTATTCTTTTAGTGATTACCTTAGAGGTTACACTATGAGCTCTTGGTTATTAACCACAGAGGGAAAAAGAAGCCTGGCAGACACCCACTCAGTTGAGTGACCAAAGTGAAGATCACCAGTGATGGCAAAAATTCGAATCATGCCACACCTGAGAAGGTGCAGCAAGAGCCCAGTGCCGTTTGTGTGATATTCCTGCCAAAGATGCATAACCTGCTCTTAACCATGAGGAGAAATCTGACAAACTCAAATGGAGAGAATTTCTACAAAATATGTGGTCTGTAATTTTTACAAATAATTAAGGTCATGAAAGTAAAGTCAGAGGACCGTTCCAGATTGAAGGAGACTAGAGAAGCATGAATATTAAATATAATGCATGATTCTGTACAGAATCCCTTTTCTATACAGTGTGGTTGAAAGTTGGAGGAGGGCTGAAGTTTAGAAGAGTTAAAAAGTACTCGGTGGTGGGTGGGTATTTCTTCACATTTTGCTATTCGCATTTTTTCTTTTGTGAATTGCCTGTATTTTTCCTTAATCCAAAATCATTTATTGAAGAATTCATTCTTTCCTGACTGGTTTGAAGTGGTGTCTTTATCATATACCATATTTTCATATATACATGAGTGTACACTAGAGATCTTTGTGCTAATTGTCTGTTCTGTGCCAGGTTTAGTTTTAAACACCTTTCTAGTGTGTTTTGAAGGTTAAAGAGCATGTATCCATTTTTCCTCATAAAAACTTCTGAATACACTTGGATGTAAGTAATAATCCAATAAAAACATAAAAATGAAACAACCCATAGGTCTATCAACTGATGAATGGATAAACAAAATGTGGTATAGCCACACAATGGAATGTTTTCAGCCATTAAAAGGAATGAGGTAGGATAAATATTGTATGATTCACTAATATAAAATATCTAGAATAGCAAATTCCTAGAGACAGAAAATAGAATCACGGCTACCATGGGCTGGAGCAAGAAAGTATAGGAAATTATTGCTTAATCGGTACAAAGTTTCTATTTGGAATGATGAAAGAATTTGGAAATAGTGGTGATGGTTGCACATTTGAATGTAATTAGTTCACTGAATTACACACTTAAAAGTGGTTAAAATGGCACACTTTATGTTATATATATATATATATATATATATTTAAACATAGTAAAAAAAGGAATGACGTACTATGGCATGATACAACATGAATGAACCTTGAAAATGTTATGCTCAATGAAAGAAGCCTGTCACAAAAGAACACATATTGCACGGTCCATTTATATGAAACGTTCTGAATAGCCAACTCTGTAGAGACAAAAAAGTGGACTAGTGGTTGCCAAGGTACAAGAGGAGGGGAGATTTGGGAGGTAAAGTTTTTTTTGGGGGGGTGGGGCAGTGAGAGAAACGCATTAGAATTAGATAGTGGTGATGGTTGTACGATGTTGCGAATATACTAAACCACTGAATTGTATACTTTAAAATGGTGAAAATGTTGAGTTTTTTTGTTTTGTTTTGTTTTGGCACAGGCAGGCACTGGGAATTGAACCCGGATCTCTGGCACAGCAAGCAAGAACTCTGCCACTGAGCCACCGTTGCCCGCCCCAAAATCATGAGTTTATGTTATCTCAATTTTATCTCAATAAACATGTAACAGATAAATAAGTAAACCATGATAAATTACACCCAATTAAATATGTAAAGATGGGAAATAAACACCTGCAGGGTCATGGGGCAGGGGCTCTAACTAGGGTGGAAGAACAGGCCAATGGGAAGAAGAGCCCGAGCAGCATGATGAGCGTCACCTGATGTGAGTCTGCTTTCAGTGGTGATGGAGCACTCTGGTGTGTGGTCAGGGGGTGAGGGGCCAAGGTGGGTGGGAGGGGAGGTCACTGTGGTGAAGAGAACAGGCTCAGTATCAGCCCAGTGGCTGGTTTGCCAAGAGAAGACAATGAGGGTAGAGAAAGAACATGGCACTGGGGATCAGTAGACCTGGGATCTGACTCTGCCTAGCCCTTAGCTGGGGAACCATGGGACAGTCACTGAACAACTCTTTAGTGTCAGTTTGTACATCTGTCAGTAGGGATAATAGAGGAACACCCACCTTATTGGGGCTCAGAAGGCTACTTTTTAAAAAAATGTTTTCATTGAGAAATTTTCACACACATACATTCCATACATGGTGTACAATCAGTGGCCCACAATATCATCACACAGCTGTGTATTCATCATCACAATCATTTCTTTGAACATTTGCATCACTTCAGAAAAAGGAACTAGAAGAAAAGATGAAAAACTCATAAATACCATCGCCCTTACCTCTCCCTCTCATTGACCACTAGGATTTCCATCTACCCAATTTATCTTACCCTTTGTCCCTCCTGTATCTTTGTACTCATCTATCCATATCCTGGATAAAAGGAGCATCAGACATAAGGTTTTCACAATCACACAGTCCCATCATAAAAATTATATTTTTATACAATCATCTACAGTTTTCCAGTGGAGGTGGGGAAATAGGGGCTTGAAGTCAGGCCTTTGGACAGATCTGTCATGTATTTGAATTGGGAGAAAATCAAATGACTCACTGAATTGCTGTGAGGTGTAAAGAAAATGCTTGGCATAGAGCTTTTTTGCTTGCAAAAACTCTGAGGCTTAGTGACTTAAGATGGTGGTCTTCATAGCTTGGCGGTTCCTCAAAAAGCTGAGTATAGAACCATCATCTGACCCAGAAATCTTTGTCAGCCCCTCACTGGGGACGGCAGATACAGTAGAGCTGGCATTGTTCACCAAATCCCAGAGGCCTGGCAGAAACAAGAAAAATTAGTTAGAAATGGGAAAAGTTTTATAAGTATTTCATTGTCTGGTTATCAGGAATTTTCTTTCAAAATGAGAACAGTTCAAATAAGTAGAAAGCATTGTCATTGCCAAAGGGCAGCAATAGGCCAACAGGTTGTTATCGGTCTGATCCACTCACGGCCTTAGCAACTTGAGAAGACAGACTTAGCGTGTGCTCTTGTAGTCCAGAAGACATGGGCTTTAGTTAGCTCCTTTAATCAATATGACAAACATTTATTGAATGTCTTCCATTCGCCAGGCATGGTTGTGGGCACTTCTGGGATATAGCAGTGAACAAAGAAGACACAAAGATCCCTCACCTTGCAGAGCATGCAACTTGTGGCAGCAACACATATTAAACAATGGATATTAAAAAATAATATAAGATGTTACATGCTCTGGAAAAAAGAAAAAAGAGCAGGGTAAGGGGGGTTAGGGTGGTGGGAGTATATTACAGCATGTCACGAAGTCATGGTGAGCTTCACTGGGAAGGTGAGGTTTGAGCAAAAGCCTGAAGGCATGAGGGATAACACCAATCCATAGAAAGACTATTCCAGGCAAAGGAACAGCTAGATCCAAAGGGCTGAGGTGGACCATGTGTCTGTGAACAGTAGGAGGCCAGTGTGCGTGGAGTGGAGTGGAAGGGTAGCAGGAAAGGAGTTCAAGACATAATGGAAGAGTATGGAGAGCCATGTGGAATTTCTTAGGCCAAGGTAAAGAATTGGCTATCATTGTACGGGAAATGGGCATGATGTACTCTGGATTTAGGAGTATCATTATGACTTGTGATGGAGAATAGACTGAAGAGGGCAAGGGTAGAAATAGAGAGCTGAGTTAAGAGGCCAGGACAATAATTCCTGTCCACCTGGAACCTGTGCATGTGGGACTTTATTTAGAAATATGGTCTTTGAAGATTTAATCAAATTAAGATGAGGTCATACTGGATTAGGGTGGTGTCTAAATCCAATATGACTGATGTCCTTATAACAAGAGGGAAACTTGGACACACAGACAGACACACAGGTGAGAAAGCCACGTGAAGATGAAGGCAGAGGTTATAAATTATGCTGCCACAAATTAAGGAACTCTAAGGATTTCTGGCAAGCACCTGAAGCTGGAAGAGGCAGGGAAAGATGCTCCCCTAGAGTTTTCAAGAGAAGATGACCCTGCTGATATCTTGATTTCATACTTCCAGCCTCCAGAATTATGAGAGAAATGATTTCTGTTGTTTTAAGCCACCCAATTTGTCATGCTCTGTTCTAGCAGCTCTAGGAAACTAATACAGGAAGTTAAGGTCAAGAGAAGGTGTCTTTTCTTTTCTCTCTCTCTCTCTTTTTTTCTTTTTTCCTTTTTTTGTAAGATGGATAAATAGCATGTTTGTGTGCTGATGGGCTGCCTTGAGCAGGAGAGAGGGGGAGAAATTCTGGAACGTTGGTCTTTGGAGCATGGTAGAAGGGAGCAGGCACAAGGAGAGTTCATCTCTGGTAAGAACTCATCTATATCTATATGTCTACCATCTAGACAGTGCCTCACCTCTTCCCAGAATTTGTCCTGCTTAGACTATGCCCCATGTTTTGGCTCTTATCATCATCAAGTCATCTCTATTCCAAGTCGTATTTCCTCTGTTAGCTGTCTCAGAAAGTCATCTCTGTGAACTGTTGGAGCAGAAGACTTGGAGACCATGAGTATGGAATGCTCTCTGAAGGGGGTTGGTTCTGATAAGGAACAGGGAAATGGGTCAGTGGCTGGAAGGGAAGTGGAGTCAAGATACTTCACTTGTATTGAAGATGGGAGAAATAACAGCATATCGGTGTGTTGATGACAATGATCCAATATAAGGTGAAAACGTTCATGAGGAAGGGAGCATTGAGTTGGAAAGTGGGGCTGGAAACTATTGTACTAGCAAAGGTAATGGTCTTAATGAGTTCAAACTATTTATCCTCAAAGCAGAAGGGAAGGCAGAGAATATGGGCATTGACACTTGTAGGTGGGTAGGTGTAGTACAGTAGTGGAAACTTGTGAAATTTCTCTTTTGATTGATCATCTTTTTTTCAGGAAAACAGGAAGTGAAATCTTCAGCTGGGGGAGTAAATGGGGAGGGAGAAGTTGGAGTTTAAAAGAATCAACTGAAAGTGGGAGAGTGATTAGACTAAGGAAACAGAAATGATTACAGGGCAGTTTTAAAGTTCCATTGAAGGCTGATGAATTTAAAGTGAATTTAAAGTGCAGCAAGAAGGGGAAAGGGGATCTCGGGAAGAAGTTCAAGGCAATAGAGGATTTTGCTGCTGGTGAACAGTGAGTTCCAGAAGACTCAGTAGTTTCATAAATTGAGGAGGTGTGGGAGTTGAGGGCAGAAAGGAGAATCACTAGAGTCACATGGAGATTATGTTGCAAGAGATTCATTCATTAAGTCACTCATTCATTCTTGCATTCATTGTGCCACCTACGTTCCAGGTTGTGTTCTAGGTGCAGGGGACAGACAGATCTACCTTCCAGGTCACTTATCCTTTCTTCTGTCACCTCAAGTTAAATTTTTTTGAGCTCCTCTTTTGATATTTTCATTTCAGTTATTACACTTCTTAACACTAGCATTTTCATTTGGTTCTTTTTTATAGTTTCTATTTCATTATCAGGTTCTTTTTTATAGTTTTTATTTCATTATCAGAATTCTCTTTTTGTTGAGTTATTACCACCAGTTTTCTTTTCCCCCTTTTTATTGCTTTTTTAAAATATATTTTTATTGACAAATCTTCACAGTCCATACATGGTTCACAATATCATCACATAGTTGTTCATTCATTACCATGATCATTTTTAGAACATTTGCATCCCTCCAGAAAAAGAAATAAAAAGAAAAAACTCATACATCCCATGCCCCTTACCCCTCCCTCTCACTGATCACTATTATTTTCATCTACCCAATTATTTTACCCCTTATCCCTCCTATTATTTTTTATCCATACTTTTTTTACTCATTTGTCCATACCCTAGATAAAAGGAGCATCAGATACAAGGTTTTCATAATCACACAGTCATGTTGTAAAAGTTATATCGTTATACAATTGTCCTCAAGAATCAAGACTACTGGAACACAGCTCAGTAGTTTCAGGTACTTCCCTTACGCAGTCCAATATACCATAGACTAAAAAGGGATATCTATGTAATGCATAAGAATTACCTCCAGGATAACCTCTTAACTCTTGATCCGACCCACGGGACAGACGAACCTGGACCTGAGGGAGGGAGTGAGAATGGGGGACAAAAGACACAGAGAATGGAGACAAGACAGGATTCTGATCAAGTCTCAATTTATTGAGGGCAAATCCAGGGTATTTATCCAGCGGGACAGGGGAAGTATCTTTCAGCAGGTGATGGGCATTGCATTGTGGCTAAGCCAATCCGCAGGAACTAAGATAGCAAAGGCGGATCAGCCGAGGATAGTTAGCAGATGTCTGGGCAGAGCAGAGCAGACATAAGAAAATAGAAACTTAACTTGAGATAAAAACTTAACCTAAGATAAAAACTTAACTTGAGTTAGTACCCAAGATGGTGTTAGACTACAAGGTGGTCAGCAGATGGCATCAGACACCAAGATGGCCGGCACACTGCGGGTGCCATAAGCAGTTTCCCACAGGTCCCCCTTTTTTTATTATTTTCAAAAAGATGGAGACTGCGACAACAGCCTATCCCAGGGGGACTGTGTCTGTCTTAGGTCAGGACACCACAAAGTAGGCAACCTGAAACCTTATCCGTCATGGAGGCTTAGGGCAGCATAGGGCCAGACCTCTGGCTTAGGTGGTAGATTGCTCAGACTAAGGTGTCCAGTTGCCCATCATTGGCTACCTAGTCCAGCACTCTGGAATGTGCGGATGGAGTGTCTTTTATAGGTATTCATCAAGATTATCATCACAATCTGCTGCGTCTAGTCTCTGATAGTGGACCTGAAGGGTCTGCATTTTTATGGCTTCAATTTGTTGTTTTAAGAAGGCCATCACTTTATTGACGAGGACAGGTCCTAGCAAAACTAGTATTGGTAAGACAAGCAAGGGTCCTAGAAATGGGAGAAAATAAGGCAACAGTCCATTGAATCCGCTCCACAGAGGGGTCTCAGCCAGTTATCTTCTTTTCATCAGATCTTCTTGCAATTTTTAAATTTTGTCTCTGACGATGCCTGATTTGTTGGCGTAGAAGCAGCAGTGTTCCTGTAAAGCCAAGCATATTCTCCCATGCTCTGCGGTTAATAAATCTAATCCCCTTTGGTTTTGAAGGACTACCTCAGCAAGGGAGTCTAATTGATCTTGAATATCCTGAATAGTGCCTGATAAAGCTTGCACATCCTCAGTTAACTGTTTAGATAATTCAGTATATTGAGTGATAGAGACCCCTAAACCAGCAGATCCAGTACCTAAAGCTCCAGGAATACCTATTGTAGCTAGGAGGGGAATCATCTGCACGGCCCTTTTGTGGCGGCCAGCAATAAGGTCTAGCCTGGGGATAGACACTGGCTTCTCCCCATCAATGACATCAATGTTAGGAAGGAGTATACCTAAGACACATAATCCAGTCCATTTTTGCGGGAGTGTAGAATAAGCAAGGCTACTGCCGCATATGAATACAGTGCCGTTAGTGGGACAGAGGGGATCAGAGATATGGATTGTCTCCTGACAACCGATAGAGAGTACGCCGAGATCTATCTCATTACTATCATTAGAAGATGGCGAGGAGAAACAAAGAGTGCTGTTTTCAAACGTAGGCAGCACTCGAAAAGGTATGGAAATACTGCAAGAGCTAGAGAGGTTGCCATAGGTATTATTGCGTGGTGGCAAGGCAAAGGGCAGGGGGCCTCCCATTCGTAGGCAAAGCCAGCAATCAGAAGCTAAATCTGGCTTGGAGATATTAAGTAACTTCCAAGTAGCAGTTAAAATATCCAAAGTTTGAGCGTCTAAATTTATATCTTGGGTTTTTATTTTAGCTAACGGGTGATAATGAATCTGAGGATACAAGTGATCAATCATTGTTTGTAATTTTTTCTTAACTATGAGCTCTCTGATTTGATCTTGTGGGCCTCCTCCGTCTGACATGTGTATTGGAGGGGTAGGTGGCCAGCATACCTCATTCCCTATTCTGGCACTGCTGCCGCAGTTACTTAGTTGAAGCTTAGAGGTACTTAAGCCTTCAAGCGGCTTAAACATTAAATCCGTGTGAGCCAATTTTGTAAAATAGTAAGTTTTTTTTTAACTTTTTTTATTAATTAAAAAAATTAACAAACAAAACATTAAGAGATCATTCCATTCTACATATACAATCGGTAATTCTTAATATAGTTGCATATTCATCATTTCTTAGAACATTTGCATCAATTTAGAAAAAGAAATAAAAAGACAACAGAAAAAGAAATAAAACGATAACAGAGAAAAAAAAGATTATATATACCATACCCCTTACCCCTCGCTTTCATTTACCACTAGCATTTCAAACTAAATTTATTTTAACATTTGTTCCCCCTATTATTTATTTTTATTCCATATGTTCTACTCTTCTGCTGGTATAGTAGCTAAAAGGAGCATCAGACACAAGGTTTTCACATTCGCAGAGTCTCATTGTGAAAGCTATATCATTGTTCAATCATCATCAAGAAACATGGCTACTGGAACACAGCTCTACATTTTCAGGCAGTTCCCTCCAGCCTCTCCGCTACACCTTGAACAACAAGGTGATATCTACTTAATGCATAAGAATAACCTCCAGGATAACCTCTCAACTCTGTTTGGAATCTCTCAGCCATTGACACTTAGTCTCATTTCACCCTTCCCCCTTTGGTCGAGAAGGTTCTCTCAATCCCTTGATGTTAATTCTCAGCTCATTCTAGGGTTTTTCTCAGTCCCTTGATGCTGAGTCTCAGCTCATTCCAGGATCTCTATCCCACGTTGCCAGGAAGGTCCACACCCCTGGGAGTCATGTCCCATGTAGAGAGGGGAAGGGTGGTGAGACTGCTCGTTGTGTTGGCTGGAGAGAGAGGCCACATCTGAGCAACAAAAGAGGCTCTCTTGGGGGTGACTCTTAGGCCTAAATTTTAAGTACACTTGACCTATCCTTTGTGGGGTTAAGTTTCATGTGAACAAACCCCAAGCCTGGGGGCTCAGCCTATAGCTTTGGTTGTCCACACTGCTTGTGAGAATATCAAGAATTCAACTTGGGGAAGTTGAATTTCTCCCCACTCTCACCATTCCCCGAAGGGGGATTGCAAATACTTTTCCAGTCACTGATCAAATCACTCTGGGATTCATCGGGGCATCACTCTGGACAAACCAACAAAATCTCATATGCTACCTGAGATTCCAAGTACTTATGACATTCACTAAACTATCTACATGAGTTATATTAGGAAATGCTCTAGTCAAAATATAAATTTTGTAACAAATAAACATTTTTTGCTTTAGTCTCACACATAAGGTGACATTTTAAAGTATTAGTTATCATCTATTTTCAACACCCTGCAATAATGACATTCCTTTGTTCTTCCTCAGGCAAAAACATTTCTTAAATTTGTACATTGTACATTTCACTGTTATTATACACTCTAGGCATTCCTAGATTATACCATCTTAATCTTTACCATCTATCTTTCTTTCTGATTTCATTCCTCCCTCTATCATTCTCACATGCAGGTTCATTCAGTGTTTTAACATAATTACATTACTGTTAGGTAGTATTGTGCTGTCCATATCTGAGATTTTATATTCAGTCCTGTTGCACAATCTGTATCCCTTCAGCTCCAATCACCCAATATCTCACCCTATTTCTATCTCCTGATGGTCTCTGTTACCAAGGAAATATTCTAAGTTTATTCACTAATGTCAGTTCATGTCAGTGAGACCATACAGTATTTGTCCTTTTGTTTCTGGCTAATCACACTCAGCATAATGTCCTTAAGGTCCATTCATGTTGTTACATACTTCATAACTTTATTCTGTCTTACAGCTGCATAATATTCCATCTTATGTAAATGTCACAGTTTGTTTAGTCAACTGTCTGTTGATGGACATTTTGGCTGTTTCCATCACTTGGTAATTGTTAATAATGCTGCTATAAACATGTAAATGTCCATTTGTGTCCTTGGCCTCGTAACCTTTGAGTAGAGACAGCGTATACATGGGTCCTGTTTTTTAAACCATTCTGCCAGACTATGTCTTTTGATTGGAGAGTTTAATCCATTAACATTCAGTTAACATTCAGTGTTATTACTGCATGGGTAGTACTTTCTTCTACTATTTTGCCTTCTGGATTTTATATGTCATATCTAATTTTCCTTCCTTTTACCTTTACTCATGGTCTTCCTTTCTACACTCTTCTCCACACCTCTCTCTTCTGTCTTCACATCTGTCTCTAGTGTTCCCTTTAGTATTTCTTGCAGAGCTGGTCTCTTGGTCACAAATTCTCTCAGTGATTTTTTGTCTGAAAATGTTTTCATTTCTCCCTCATTTTTGAAGGACAATTTTGCTGGATATAGAATTCTTGGTTGGCAGTTTTTCTCTCTTAATAATTTAAATATATTATCCCACTGTCTTCTCACCTCCATGGTTTCTGCTGAGAGATCTGCGCATAGACTTATTGGGCTTCCCTTGTATGTGATGGATTGCTTTTCTCTTGCTGCTTTCAAGATCCTCTCTTTCTCTTTGACCTTGGACATTCTGATTATTAAATGTCTTGGAGTATGTCTATTTGGATCTGTTCTCTTTGGGGTATGCTGCACTTCTTGGATCTGTAATTTTAAGTCTTTCATAAGAGTTGGGAAATTTTCAGTGATAATTTCCTCCATTAGTTTTTCTCCTCCTTTTCCATTCTCTTCTCCTTCTGGGACACCCACAACACATATATTCATGCCCTTCATATTGTCTTTCAATTCCCTGAGTCCCTGCTCATATTTTTCCATTTTTTTTCCCATAGTTTCTGTTTCTTGTTGGATTTCAGATGTTCTGTCCTCCGGTTCATTAATCCTATGTTCTGCCTCTCGAAATCTACCATTGTAGGTTTCCATTGTTTTTTTCATCTCTTCTACTGTGTCTTTCATTCCCATAAGTTCTGTGATTTGTTTTTTCAGACTTTCAGTTTCTTCTTTTTGTTCCTTCCTTGCCTTTTTTATATCTCCCTCAATTCATTGATTTGGTTTTTGATGAGGTTTTCCATGTCTGTTCGTATATTCTGAATTAGTTGTTTCAGCTCCTGTATGTCATTTGAATTGTTGGTTTGTTCCTTTGACTGGGCCATATCTTCAAGTTCCTTAGTGTGATTTGTTATTTTTTGCTGGCATCTAGGCATTTAATTACCTTAATTAGTTTATTCTGGAGATTGCTTTCACTTCTTTTATCTAGGGTTTTCTTGCTGGATTAATTTGTTGTCTATCTGTTCTTTGACATTCTGTTCAGCTTTATCTGAACCTTTAGCTTAGGTTTTGTTTAACAGAGGAGAATTTTTCAGTTCTTGTTTTCTTGTTTCTTGCCCTGCTTGTGTGGTACCTTTCCCCCTCACACACTTAGGAGGGTCTGCTTAGATATTATAGACCCCAGCCAGATTTTCCCAGACCAAACTGGCCTCCTATCAGGAGGAAAGAGTCACCTGCATCGGTTTTCCCTGAGGATGAGACCCAGCAGGTTGAAAGACTTTCCTGTGAAGTCTCTGGACTCTGTTTTTCTTATCCTGCCCAGTATGTGGCGCTTGTCTGACTGCAGGTCCCACCAGCATAAGATGATGTGGTACCTTTAACTTTGTCTGGGGGGTTGTTGGAGACAGAGGAGAGGTTGTAGGCTGGTTTTAATGGCTTCAAATTACCAAGCACTGGTGTCTGAATTCCTTGATGGAGGGATTCCACCTGGGTGGGCCTTCACCCCTCCCCTGGGGAAGGCACAGGCTCCAGATAAGCCCCCAAATGAGCTCACTTCTGCCTATGCCTGGGGCAGTTGCAGCCTGAAGAGTCCTGCTGCTGTATCCAGAGGCAGTCAAGCCTTTGTAGATACACAGCCACAAAAACCTGTTTCCTTCTTTTTTTCCCCCCTTTTTCTGTCAGTCCTGCCCCCTTGGTGCCAGGGCAAAAATGAGCAACCTCCGCTTTGATTGGGTTCACCTAAGCTGGGGGCCTATTTTTAGTAGTCAGAATTTGTTAATTAGTTCCACAATTGGCGTTTGATTGTGCCCAGTCCCTGCTGCTGGTAAAGTCCTTTCCTTTCCCCTCTGGGAAGTGGCCTGTGGGGGAGGGGCGCTGGCCACTGCAGCTTTGGGAACTCACGGTTTTGGGGGGTGCTCGCAGCCGGTCCAGCTGGTCCAGACTGGGGTACGCTGTGTGTCTGGTCACTGACGTGGCCCCAGGAGCTGTTCTGTACTGTTTCTGGTTATTTAGCAGTTGTTCTGGAGGACGAACTAAAACGCGCACGTTGTTAAGCCGCCATCTTGACCTGGAAGCCCTAAAATAGCAAGTTTTGTTATTACTTTTGTCTATGCACTGCGAATATGCCGTATAGCATTGAGCATTAATAGAGGGATATATTGTGGTACAATTGCATTTTGGTAATACCCCATTAACGGGGAATTCTAGGTCAGGAGGCTTTAAACAAACCCATCTTTGATAATTCCCTGCCTCAGAGGGGTGACCAGCTAATAGGTAGGCTACCTTCTCACCACAATTTCGCTGCAACGTATATGTTTCCTCGTAGCAGTCGCAAGTGCCGGCATGAATTTTATTTATCAGCTTTCTGATAGCCTGTGGGTCATCCCAGCCACCATAAGAGCCTCTCAGGAATAAACCCAAAATAATAAGTATACAGGAGTAAAGATTCGTAGTGGTCAAATTCCAATTTTCTTGCATGACTGGGCCCAGTTTGGTCCTCTGGGAACTGGCTAGGGACCAAGAGGAGTTTCCTGGGACCTAGATATTTTTATGAAAGTACCTCTCTGTCCGGGAGGATAGCCAGTTCTCCCAGCTAGAGTGCACAGTTTAATTGTTTCTTTTCAAGGCCATGCGATAGCAACATGAGCTGCATGTAATGACAACATTAGGTGACTAGAACAGACTCCACAAGTATATTTTCTCTTACTTTTGGCTTTCAAATTGGATTTGTATCTGATTTAAGTCAAGGCTATTTTGGGATAAATAGAATTTATACCTAAGTAGTTTATATAAACACTGGATAAAGCATTAAAATATTTTGGCCTAAAAAAATGTGAGTATATATATGACTTGAATATGCTTTAGTGAATAATAGATTTATATACAGTAATGTCATATAAAGTTATAGCTACAGCGATCAGAATTCTTTCTAATGGGTTCCGATCCTTAGGAGCAACTGTCGCAAATCAGGCTGCAAACAACAGGGCTAGTGAGCTAATTGGCAGTAGGAGTTAGCAATGCATGTGATACCAGTGGGGGGGCGTTTACCAGAAAGTTAAGCTCTTAGACTTCAGCTGTGCGTGGGTTAGCCATCTTCGAATGGGCTATAGCAAGGCTTGCCAGTCTGTTAGCGGCTTTAGATGTGCTGGAAAAGAAAAAGAGAGAGAAATCTTTCTCAGGGTGATTTCTCTGCCCTGGACAAATTGTTATTGTCTATTTGTTTTATTAAGCGTTCTGGTAACCATCTGGCAGAATCTAATTCTTTAGAATATATGCAGACTGAGCCTCTGCCCCATATTAGAACAGGATCTGGTCCATGCCACATATTATCTAATGGGTCCTTCCAGAGGACCGTGGCAAACTGTGTTTTGGACTTTGTGTGCCAGAATCACTCTGCAGCAGAACGTCCGTCTTGATCCAAAGTTAAAAAATTTAAAATTAAAAGAGAGTGTGATATTAAGTTTCTGGGTGATCTTTTAGTGGGGGTACCACTCCCCCTTTTTTATTTTTTCAATATTGTTTTTTAAGGATAAATTTGCTCGTTCTACTATTCCTTGTCCTTGTGGGTTATATGGTATGCCTGTGGAATGTTTGATTTGTAGTTGTTGACAAAATTTTGTAAACATTTGACCTGTGTATCCAGGACCATTATCAGTTTTTATATGCTGTGGGGTCCCCAGTGCAGCCATGGCTGCCAACATAATGTGCAACAGTTTGTTTTCCTGCTTCACCAGTCTGGGGCGTAGCAAATATAAATCCACTAAAGGTATCTATACTAACATGCACATATTTAAGATTGCCAAATTCTGGGATGTGCATTACATCCATTTGCCATAATGCATTGGGCACTAAACCTCGAGGGTTAACCCCTAAATGTGGTGTAGGCAGATGTGTGATGCAACCTGGACACTGTTTAACTATTTGGCGAGCTTGTTCTCTGGTGATATGAAACATTAGCCTTAAGGTGCGAGCATTGAGATGATGCAATTTATGAGCTTCTATAGCCTTTGCGACTAGGTCAGGTAATTGGTTGCTGAGGACAATGTTTGCACAGCACGCGACACATGTGGCTTGATCAGCTAATTTGTTTCCCAAGGACGGTGGCCCAGGGAGATTAGTATGAGCTCTAAGGTGACCAATAAAGAATTGTTGGGTTCTATTCCGAATGAGGGATTGTAGTTGAACAAACAGACAAGCTGTTTGAGAAGTATTTTTAATTTGAGCTGCAGTTTCCAATAGTGGCACAGATTGAGCAATATAGGCACTATCTGTATAAAGATTGAAGGATCTGGCTGGATAGGCTGAAAACACTGCTACACCTGCTTGCACTTCCGTTATTTGAGCAGAATCGCAATGCATTGGGAATTGAATAATTTCATTATTGACAACATAAGCAGCGATCCCTGATGAGGACCCATCAATAAATATTAAGAGGGCATCCTCAATTGGCTGCAAGGAAGTTTTAAGGGGAAATACAAAGTCATGAGGGCTAATGAAATGCAAAAGTTTATTGTTAGGGTAATGATTGTCTATTTGGCCAGAGTAAGAGGCGCAGGCGACAGGCCAACAGTCTGTAGTTTGAAAAAACCAATTAACCTGTGCTACAGTATATGGTTGGATAAGTGTGTTTGGATCTTTACCAAAATATTTAACACTTTGTTCTTGACCTAAGAGAATGATATCGGCAACCGCTTGGTAGTAGGGGTAAATAGTTTTTGCGGGAGAAGCGTGCAGATGAACCCACATAATAGGTGCCTTTTGCCAGAACACAGCCGTGGGTGTATAAGCTGTCCAGCAAACTACTAAAACTAATGGTTGAGTGTAATCTATGAAAGTAACAAATTGTGATTGAATAGCCTGATCTACCTTGTTAATGGCTTCACGTCCTTCAGGGGTAATGGTTCTAGGGGAATTAGGGTTAGAGTCTCCCTGAAGAAGGTCAAATAATGGCTTGAGATCTCCAGTAGTTAATTTTAGGTAAGGCCAGAGCCAATTAATGTCTCCTAAAAGTTTTTGGAAGTCATTTAATGTGGATAATTTATCCAATCTTAATTCCATTTTTTGGTTGGTGATTTTATTCCCATATAAGTGGAACCCTAGATATGTGTATGGGTCTTGTAACTGAACCTTTTCAGGGGCTATTTGGAGTCTGTGAAATGCTAAAGCCTTAGTTAAATCATAATAACATTTTAAAACATCCTGGCCATCTTTTCCTGCTATTAATATATCATCCATATAATGAATAATGTACAAAGCTTTCCACTTTTCTCTAGTACCTGAGATGGTTAAACTCATAAATTTCTGGCACAAGGTAGGGCTATTAGCTATACCTTGGGGCAGAACTTTCCATTGGTATCTTTTCATGGGTTCCCTAAAATTGGTGGATGCACTGAATGCAAAGCGTTTTTGATCTGCTGGGTGTAGAGGAATAGTAAAGAAACAGTCTTTGAGATCTATGATGATTTTATAGTAATTGAGGGGGATGGCTACAGGAGAGGGCAATCCTGGCTGTAAGGCTCCCATGAGTACCATAGTTTTATTAACCGCCCTTAAGTCCTGCAATAACTTCCATTTTCCTGATTTTTTCTTAATGACAAAGATAGGTGTATTCCAGGGTGAGCTACTTTCAGTGATATGACCTGCACTAACCTGTTCCTGTACTAACTGTTGTGCAGCCTGAAGTTTTTCAGTACACAAGGGCCATTGATCTGCCCATACTGGCTCATCCGAGAGCCATGTGATTTTTTCTGCATGGGGTACAGGAGGATCAATGATCCCTAGGATAAATTTCCTAGTCCCTTTTTGTCAAGTTGTCCTTTGATCTCTAAGGGTTGTACAATGCTTAATTCATTTTTTCCTAGCCCTTTTTCTGGCCGGAACCCTTGAGAAAGCATTTGAGCAGTGACTACATCACTGGGGCTGAACATAAGGAGTCCTAATTGGGACAATTGATCTCTTCCCCAAAGATTAATGGGGAGCCTTTGGATAACATATGGCTGTATGGTTCCTTGATTTCCTTCCTTGTCTTTCCAGATTAACATTTTTGCACTTTTTTCAGGGTTTTGACTTTGACCTATCCCTCTTAAATTTGTGAGGGTAGGAGAAAGTGGCCAATTTTGCGGCCAAGTCTCTTTTCTTAGGATGGTAACATCAGCACCTGTGTCAACTAGGCCATTAAATTCCCTTTCATCTAACCACAGGGTCAACATAGGTTTGGTGTTAGAAATGGATTGTACCCAATAGGCATCAGAGGATCCAAACCCGCCTGTGCCTCGTTCAAGATTCATAATTTTATTGTCAGTTTCAAATAATGGTAATAACAATAATTGAGCAATCCTTTGATCCGAGGGAATAGTAGTGATGACTTGTGGGGAGGAAGCCATAACCATAATTTCTCCCTTATAATCATTGTCTATGACACCTGGAGAAACGTGGAGTCCATTAATTGTGGAGCTACTTCGCCCTATAATTAGCCCATAGGTGTGTGGTGGCAGAGGACCAAACACACCCGTTCCTAATGCTTGCACTCCCATTTGAGGTGTTAATATTGCGAGGTGGTACAAAGCTGATCGCCCCATAGGCTTGTTTGGGTTTGGGGGCCTGGGGCTGGCCCGGATTCCCGTTTCCCGAGAGGGGAGGTAAGGACTGACCTTGGGCATCGGTTTTGGCATTACATTCATTGGCCCAATGTCTGCTTCGGCGACGTCGAGGGCATAATCTGGGGATTTGATTTTTATTAATAACATTTTTTGATTGCTTACAATTTTTTGCAAAGTGCCCCTCCTCGCCACAATTGAAACATTTTCTTCTTCTTTGTTGAGCCAAGTACTGTTTGACCGTGTAACCCTGTAGAGCCGCGGCCATTGCTAATCCTTGTTGATAAGCGGCTCCAATGTCTGCACACAGCCTTATGTACCCGGAGAGGTCTGTTTTCTTTTTGTATGGGCGGATAGCGGCTTGGCATGCGGTATTAGCATTTTCATATGCCAACTGTCTTACAAAATCAATGCCTGCATCCGCGTTTCCAAATATCCTTTCTGCTGCTGTAATGAGCCGATGTACAAAATCTGCAAATGGCTTGTCGGGTCTTTGCCTAATGTTAGTAAGAGAAGAGCTAAGGTCTCCTTTTGTAGGCAATTTTCTCCACGCTCTGGTGGCTGCCGTTTGAATTTGAACAAAAAGTCCAGGGTCAAATTGCATTTGGGTGTCATTAGTGGCATAGTTCCCTTCTCCTATTAGCATGTCTAGAATCCAGCCATTGCCTGCCTGAGCGTTACGCCTGGCAGTATCTTTACATAATTCAACATATTCTGATTTCCATAGTAAATAATCTCCCCCTGATAATGTAGCACGGGCAATAGTGTGCCAGTCCGTGGGACTGAGCCAATTTTTTGCAATAGATTCTACAATAGCCATGGTATAGGGAGCAGTAGCCCCGTATTGTGCAACAGCAGTTTTTATTTCTTTAATGACTTTGAACTCAAAGCCATTATAGTGTCTCCACGTTTGCCCCTGGTTATCAGTAGTCTCAGTGACGGGGAAAGCCTCAGGTTCTTGCATATCAGTTAAGGTGTTAGAAAATTTGGGATGTTTTTAGAATAGCTCCGCGAACTGGTGGTTTAGCAGGGGTTTGATCAAAACTAGTTTTATTTTTTGCCTTTCCTATTTTTAATTTTTCTAATTGATTTATAAGTTCTTGATGCTCTTCTTCTAATTGAATTTGCTCTTTTAACGTTTCTATTTTTTCTATTAATTCCTTTCTTGGGTCTATGGCAGGCATTACTACCGGCGGCGCTGAGGAGGGAGGAGGCTTGTATGGCGGAGGCCATTCTGGAGAGGGCGGCCATGTTACCTCTTCCTCCTCCTCCTCCCCCTCAGAGCTACTTGTCTGTTCATCTTCCGGATTATTTATTATCTTATAAGTTTTGAGATCCGGGTAAAGCCCTCCCTTATGAATATTTTTGGAATGTTTAATTTGGGCCCTACCCTTTTTAGATTTGTCCTTTTTCCCGATTTGAGTTTCTTTTTCTTCCTCACTTTCTAGAGAA
This sequence comes from Tamandua tetradactyla, assembly GCF_023851605.1. Classification (NCBI taxonomy): domain Eukaryota; kingdom Metazoa; phylum Chordata; class Mammalia; order Pilosa; family Myrmecophagidae; genus Tamandua; species Tamandua tetradactyla. Next base: position 123,993,122 of record NC_135333.1, read on the forward strand.
ATTAAGTTTTCCTCAAACTTGTTCTTTTTGGTTTTAACTACGACCTTTTCTTCAAGGTCTTTAATATCTATGCTAGGATCTGTCCGTTTCGGATTTGAGCTTCGTTCTTTTTGCAGGAGAGCCTCGCTGGTTTCTACAACTGCAGCGATTTTACTATCTTTAAACCGAACACTAAGAATTTCATTAATAAGACTCCAATATGAAAAAGCCGTTATAGGTACTTTTTCCGGGCTGAAAGTACTGTAAAAGTCCTTTAAGGCGTCTCCTACTCTCCCCCATCTTTTTTCATCTATACCACCTTCTTGAGGAAACCAGGGACATATTTCTTTTAAAAATTCAAAAAATTTTAACAAATCTTTAACTTTAACCTTTACTCCCCATGTCTTTAAAGCATCTTTTAAACCTTCTACAAAAGTTTCATGCTGACTAATTGCTTGTCCCATAATTGCTGACCATTTACCGAGGAACCTGGCTGCAGGGCAGGTTCCCCCACAGTGTCCTCCAATTACCGAGGATCCTGATGGCAGGGCAGGTTCCCTCGCCGTGTCCTCTATTTTCACCCGGCCGGGGTTTCACAGTCTGCGTTCTTCACTGGACCCCTTGTACTCAGGTCCCTGTTTGGGCGCCACTTGACCCGACCCGCGGGACAGACAAACCTGGACCTGAGGGAGGGAGTGAGAATGGGGGACAAAAGACACAGAGAATGGAGACAAGACAGGATTCTGATCAAGTCTCAATTTATTGAGGGCAAATCCAGGGTATATATCCAGTGGGACAAGGGAAGTGCCTTTTAGCAGGTGATGGGCATTGCACTGCGGCTAAGCCAATCCGCAGAGACTAAGATAGCAAAGGCGGGTCAGCCGAGGCTAGTCAGCAGATTTCTGGGCAGAGCAGAGCAGACGTGAGAAAATAGAAACTTAACTTGAGATAAAAACTTAGCCTAAGATAAAAACTTAACTTGAGTTAGTACGTAAGATGGTGTTAGACCATAGGGTGGTCAGCAGATGGCGTCAGACACCAAGATGGCCGGCACACTGCCGGTGCCATAAGCAGCTTCCCACAAACTCTGAAATCTCTCAGCCACTGAAACTGTTTTGTCTCATTTCTTTCTTCCCCCTTTTGGGCAAGAAGTTTTCTCAATCCCATGTATCCAGGTCCTGGCTTATCCCAGGATTTCTGACCCACATTGTCAGGGAGATTTACACCCTGGAAGTCATGTCCCTCATAGGGGCCAAGGCAGTAAGTTCACTTGCCAAGTTGGCTTAGAGAGAGAGGCCATATCTGAGCAATAAAAAAGGTTCTCTAGAGGTGACTCTTAGGCTTATTTTTTCTGAGCAATAAAAACTTTGCAGGAATAAGTTTCATAGGGACAAACCCCAAGATCAAGGGCTCAGCCTATTGATTTGGTTGTCTCCACTGTTTGTGAGAATATCAGGAATTCCCCAGATGGGGAAGTTGACTATTTCCTCCTTTCTTCCTAGTCCCCTAAGGGGGCTTTGCAAATACTTCTTTATTTACTGTCCAAATTACTCTGGGATATATTGGGGTATCACACTAACCTGGACAAACCAACAAGATTTCACGCCCTATTCAAGAGTCCATGTACTTATGGTGCTCAACTAACTGACCATACAAGTTAAATTCGGTAATACACTATGCAAAATATAAATTTTGCACCAAATAAACATCCCTCCCTTTAGTCTCACACAGAAGGTGAAGTTTTAAAATATGGGCAATATCATCCTTTACCCTGTTTTCTGATATACCCCAGTCCTATCCAGATCAGCTTCATTCATATCTCTACTCAAAGCCTGATCACTTTTTCAACTTTTTAAACAGCTCTTCTGTGGTGACCTTCATAGCTTCAGAGCTCTAACTCTGAGTCTCAGGTGTCATACAAATACCCAAAGTTTATGGGAACAACCAGGTTATATACAAACAGCTCAGGATCTCAGGATTTGGAAATAACAGTTACAACTCCAGAATATATGTGACTGCTGTAAGAGCTTCAATCTAGGACCCTTTACAATAGGCCCCAATCTAATAACCCGTGCTCTTGACATCAGTTCACTGAGTTTTTATATTATAGTTAGTCCATATGAATGAGACATGTTAATATTTGTCTTTTTGTTTCTGCCATTTCATTCAACATACAGTCCTTAAGGCTTATTCACCTAGTTGCATGCCTCACAACACCAGGATTCTTTTCTTTATACACATTTTCCTTTAATTATCTGAGCATGTTTGTAATAACTGCTTTGGAATCTTTTTCTACTAAATCTAACACTGGGCTCACTCACTGTAGTTTTAATTGATTGCTATATTTTTCTTATGTATGGATAACACTTTGCTGTTTCTTTGCATATCATATTTTTTCATTGAAAACTGGCAATTTGGGGATAATATATTGTAAAACTATAAATTCTGAGTTTTTCCTGAGGGTTTTTAAAATTTTTCCTGGACTTAAAACTACATAATTTGTTTCTTCATTGGTATACAGTTGTTGATGTCTCTGCTCATTTTTAAAAAATTCTTATTAAAAAAATTTTTTTAAAAGCTTAGCTTCTGGTGGGTCACACTAGTATCTGCATAGCTTAATGGTCAGCCTAGGGTTTCAGAAGAGGCTATGCTCAAACACCTCTAGCTATCTTCTGTCCATCAATCTGTATGTGAGTTAGGACGGGCATTCAGAGTTCAGTGAGTTCTCAAATTCGCCTTGACTTGTTTTTGTTTTTTTTTTTGCATGGGCAGGCACCAGGAATCAAACCCAGGTCTCTGGCATGGCAGGCAAGAACTCTGCCTGCTGAACCATCATGGCCCGCCTGAATTTGTCTTGACTTTTGCTTTCAGAGTTGCTTTTGCAGATCTCTCCTGTGCATGTAAGTTGTTTCCCAGTCAACTAGTGATGTATGGAGTTTCCTGCTAAATTTATGACTTGTCTGCTGCTTACCCCAACCAGGACCATAAACTCAGGTTAGGAGAGAGGTGAGTTTTCCCTGTTTTTTTTTTTCCTACCAAGTTTGCTACTTTTACTGGTAATGCTTGTGGTGTATTTTCCTCTGTCTGAAATTGAGCCTGCTTCCTCTGGCAGCAAAGCTGCTGATTTTCTGGCTAGTTCTGCACTGGTAGCACTGCCATTCTTGCCTACTGAGCTGGAGTGGGGATGAAGGGGGAACAGTTTTCATGAATAAATCATGAACAAAACTGAAGCTGTAGCAGTTTTTCATGGATAAATGTTTCTCAATTTGTTGTTTACCTTTGGTTGATTTTGCAGAGAGCCCAGAAGGTTGTTTTAGGCGGTTTTGTCCAGTTTTATACTTGTTTTTGGTGGAGAGGAACAGTTGACCTCTTCATTCTACCATAACTGTAAGTCTCCCCATTTTTTAATGTTTTTTAAATGTGAAATATAACATATATACAAAAAAATTACAATAGATTTCTAAATACATTTTAACAAGTAGTTATAGAACAGATTTTAAAGTTTGGTAAGGGTATTTTCCACAATTTTTCGTTTTTTCTTCTAGCTGCTCTAAAACACTGGAGACCAATAGAAATATTGATATGATGATTCAGCAGTCATATTCATTTGTTAAATTGTATCTTCTCTGTTACACTCCTCCTCTTCAAAAAACATATATATATATAAGGAATAAATTTCAAAATACATCACAACAGTTAGTTGTAGAACATATTTCAAAGTTTGGTATGGGTTACAATTCAACAATTTTGGGTTTTTATTTCTAGCTGCTCTAAAGTATGAGAGGCTAAAAGAAATATCAGCCTAGTGATTAAACAGTCATACTCATTTGTTAAACCTGACCTTTTCTATATAACTCCACCATCACCTTTCACCTGTCTCCCACTCTTTAGGGGTATTTGGGCTATGCCCATTCTAACTTTTCCATGTTGAAAGGGGCTGTTGATAATATGGGATAGGGGGATGGAACTAGCTGATGTTCTGGAGAGGCTGGCCCCTTGCATTTCAGGACTTATCTGGTTCAGGGACTCATCTGGAGGTTGTAGGCTTTTTGGAAAGTTACCCTAGTGCATGGAACCTTTGTAGAATCTTATATATTGCCCTCAGTATTCTTTAGTAATGGCAGGATTGGTTTTGGTTGGGGTTTGGCAGGTTATGGTAGGTAGCAATATCTAACTGATGTATGTGTAAGAGTGGCCTCCAGAGTAGCCTCTCAATCTATTTGAACTCTCTCAGCTACTGATACTTTATTTGTTACTCTTCTTTTCGCCCTTTTGGTCAGGATTGTTGAGCTGGTGCCAGGGCCAGACTCATCCCTGGGAATCATCTTCCATGCCACCAGGGAGACTTTCATCCCTGGATATCTCCCCATTTCTTTTGAGTTAAGGTTTACGTCATAAAACCTGACAATTTCAGGATAGACATTCACAAGCCCAAAAGGATAAACTGCATCCTAGAGGAAGTCTAGAGAGCAGAGAATACTAAGGATAGAATTTCTTTTCAAAACTGTAAATCCTCTTCTGCCAGCAGCCAAGCAAGTATTTTTGGCTCTTAGTTCAGGAAAGCTGATTCTGAGTCCCGAACAGGGCTCTGATCCATGGGGGATAAATTCTTCAGGGCTGGTTGGGTTAATCCTCAGATAGCTAACTTTGTAAAGTCGTATCCCATGATAAGTACTTTTCCCTAGTATGTTAGTCTTCCTCACTTTTCTCCCATCCCTTCCATTCCCACTGCATACACATGTGCACACGCATGCATAAACACACACAGACCTATATGCATACACACACATCCCAACAAATTGCTTCTAGAGTAATCCAACCGTGGCCTCAGTGAGATAAGCAAACTATATCTGAGGTGCATCAGAAAAGGCCCTGGATGGGCTTCTGAAGACATTTTCCTCCAAGTGCCAAAAATTAGAGTTCACATCTTATTCATTCATTCATTCATTTAATTGATCTGTCCTGAAGCACTTATTATGAAACCAGCACTATGCTAGGAGCTGGGGATATGGTGGTGAACACGCCACAGTTTCCAGCCTAGAGGAACATTTGGTACCAAGGAGTAGGCAAAAGTAAACAAGCACTTAGAATAAAGTGTGATAAACATAATGGCAGAAGACTTTTATAGAAACTCATGGCAGAGGCATTTAGTCCAGACTTGGAGGATTAGTGAAGGCTTCCTAGAAGAAGGGATGTATAAACTGAAACTAAGGAATGAGTCAGAGTGAGGCAGGAAGCTGGTTTATGCTGCATATTATCCATAAACATTCAAACCCAGACAAGTTTAACTCAACCTTCCACCCACTTGCTATAATTCTAGGTCACCTCCTCTGCTTTGCCTCCCTGCCTGTCTTATCTATGTCATTTGGCATGTGATCCTTTAAAGGAATGCCAGTTCAAATTTAACGTTTTTTTGAGCTAGATAGATTTAAGAAGGTAAGAATGGAGCAATAAAAACAATCCTTGACCTGAAGATTAAGGAATAACTCTCGCATTTCCTTGGCAGCATGATATGTGAACCCAATTGACCTGGCTTCTCTAGAAGATTCATACAGTTGATGGGGGTTGGACTAGATGACCGTGAAATTCTAGTCCTGGATCTGCCATTGAATAGTTGTGTGACTTTAGACAAGTTTCTTAAATTCTATTGTCTCCTTTGCTGTTAAGTCACCCCCACCCCTGTTACCTTCTACCTTTAAATATAAAGTGAATTGAGCTTGAGTTTTTTTTCACAAAGCTAAATGGAAATAATTCTTGAATGGCTGTCCCATAGAAAGCACGCTGAGGTCCCCATTAAATTGACTAAAGTGCTACATTCAGTGTTAGGGTAGAATTTATGAGTAGAGATGGAGTGCTTACAATCTCCATGAGCAGCTTTCTCAGGCTTACCCTGCATGTGTCTCATACATCTCTTTCTTGCATGAAAAGAGGTTGAAGATGGCTTCCATTGTGTCCCTACAGATTGCACATACTTGCAAATGTTACTGATCAAAGCAAATCGGATCTGTAGGTAGGGACAGGCAGCAGGGAGCACACGATGCGCCCACTTCCTGCTCTTCCAAGTTACTTTACATTTCTCTCTCTTATTGGCCAGTTTTCCTGGAGAACCTCAACTTCTAACTTGGACTAGGCAAAAAACCTACAGGGAATGAGGTAGCCTCACTCTCTGGCTCACTACAAGTGTCCACATGCTATGTGGAAGTTTAAGTCAAAAGCTAAAATAATGCTAAATCGTGTTCTGACAACCCCCACAATAAATATGATTCAGAAGTCTTGGCTGATGCAAGAAGGAATGAAGTTGTGAGGTATGCAAGTAGATGAATGAACCTTAAGAGCTGAATGTTGAATGAAATGTCAACAACAAAAAGACAAATATTATTATGCCTCAATTATATAGACTAACTATAATATAAAAATTAGGTGAACTAAAGTCGAGAACATGGGTTATCAGGTTAAGGTTTATTGTAAAGGGTCCTAGATTGTAAGCTCTTACAGCAGTCACGTATATTTAGGATGTGTAATTGTTAATTCTAAGTTCTGAGATACTGAGTTGTTTGTATATAACCTGGTTGTTCCCAGAAACTTAGGGTATTTATGTGACACCTGAGACTCAGATTCAGAGCTCTGAAGTTACGAAAATAGCAGTACCCCATACAGAAACTGTTTAAAAAGTTGAAAAAATGATCAGACATCAAGTAGAGACATGAATGAAGCTGATCTGGATAGGACTAAGGTATATCAGAAGACTGGGTAAAGGATGATATCATTCCATGTCTTAAAACTTCAACTTCTGTGTGAGACCAAAGGGAGAGATGTTTATTTAGTACAAAATTTTTATTTTGGGTAGTGCATTTTCTAATTTAACTTATTAGACAGTTTCGTTGAACACCATAAATACATGGAATCTTGAATAAGGCATGAGATTTTGTTGTTTTGTCCAGGTTAGTGCGATGCCCCCATAAATCCCAGAGTGATTTGGATAGTGGAAAAAATAAGTATTTGCAGCGTCCCCTTAGGGAATGGGAAGAAAGGGAGAAAGATTCAACTTCCCTATTTGTAGAATTTCTGGTATTCTAGCAGGCAGTAGGGACAACCAAATCAATAGGCCGAGGCCCTGATCTTGGGATTTGTCCCTATGAAGCTTATTTCTGCAAAGGATAGACTAAGACTACTTAAAATTAGGCCTAAGAGTCACCCCCAGAGAACCTCATTTGTTGCTCAGATGTGGCCTCTCTCTCAGCCGACATGGCAAGAGAACCCACTGCGCCCCCACACCCCCCATGTGGGACATGACTCCCAGGGGTGTGAATCTCCCTGGCAACATGGGACAGAAAGCCTGGGATGAGCTGGGAACCAGCATCAATGGATTGGGAAAACCTTCTTGTCCAAAAGGGGGAAAAAAGAAATGAGACAAAATAAAGTGTCAGTGGCTGAGAATTTTCAGAGTTGAGAGGTTGTCCTGGAGGTTATTCATACATATCATATAGATATTCCTCTTCAGTTTATGGTGTATCTGAGTGGCTAAGGGAAAGTACCTGAAACTGTAGAGTTGTGCTCCAGTACCTTGTTTCTTAAAGATGATTGTATGAAGATATAATGTTTACAATGTGACTGTATGATTGTGAAAGCCTTGTGTCTGATGCTCCTTTCATCTAGGGTATGGACAGATGAGTAAAAAATATGGACAAAAAAATAAACAAATAATAGGGGGAACAAAGGTTAAAATATATTGGGTAGATGGAAATACTAGTGGTTCATGAGAGAGAGAGGGGTAAGGGGTATGGTATGTATGAGTTTTTCTTTTTTCTTTTTATTTCTTTTTCTGAAGTGATGCATATGTTCTGAAAAATAATCAAAGTGATGAATATACAACTGTGTGATGATATTGTGAACTTGATTGGACATCATGTGTGGAACGTTTGTATGTTAAGAATGTTTGTGTTTGTATGTTGTTTATCAATACAAATATTAAAACAAACAAACAAACAAAGGAAGTTGGCTGAATGTTAGATCTTTTTTAATTTATTTTATTTATTAAGTATACTAACATACAAACACAAATATTCTTACCATATGTTTGTGATTCCATTTTACATATATATCAGTAATTCACAATATCATCACATAGTTGTATATTCATTATCATAATCATTTCTTAGAACATTTTAATCAATTCAGAAAAAGACGTAAAAAGAAAACAGAAAAAAATTCATACATACTATACCCCTTACCCCTCCCTTTCATTGATCACTAACATTTCAATCGACTAAATTTATTTTAAATTTGTTCCCCTTATTATTTATTTATTTTTAATCCATATGTTTTACTCATCTGTCCATAAGGTAGATAAAAGAAGCATCAGACACAAGATTTTCACAATCACACAGTCACATTGTGAAAGCTATATAATCATCTTCAATAAACATGGCTACTGGAACACAGCTCTACATTTTCAGGTATTACACCTTACACCTTAACTAAAAAGGTGATATCTATTTAATGCATAAGAATAACCTCCAGGATAACCTCTTGACTCTGTTTGGAATCTGTCAGCCATTGACACTTTATTGTGCCTCGTTTCTCTCTTCCTCCTTTCAGTCAGCAGGTTTTCTCAATCCCTTGGTGCTGAGTCCCAGCTCATTCTAGGATTTCTGTCTCACATTTCCAGGAAGGTCTGCACCCCTGGGAGTCAAGTCCCATGCAGAGAGGGGGAGGGCAGTGAGTTTGCTTGTCGTGTTGGCTGAGAGAGAGAGGCCACATCTGAGCAACAAAAGGGTATGTCTTGGGGGTGACTCTTAGGCCTAATTTTAAGTAGGCTTGGCCTATCCTTTATGGGGTTAAGTTTCAAATGAACAAACCCCAAGCTTGGGGACTCACTTTGGTCGTCCCCACTGCTTGTGAGAATATCAAGAATTCTCCACTTGGGGAAATTGAATTTTCACCCTTTCTCGCCATTTCCCCAAGGGGAGTTTGCAAATACTTTTTAATTCACTGTTAAAATCACTCTAGGATATATCGGGCCATCACTCTGGACAAACCTACAAAATCTCATGCCCTATGCAAGGTTTCATGTACTTATGATGTTCAATTAAACTGTCCACCTAAGTTATATTAGGAAATGCACTAGTCAAAATATAAATTTTGTACCAAGTAACCATTTTTTTGCTTTAGTCTTATACATAAGTTAAAGTTTTAAAATATTAATTACCATCTATTTTCAACACTCTGCAGTATTGACATTCCTTTGTTCTTACTCATGCAAAAACATTTTTAAATTTATACATTTAGTCGCTATCATTGTACACTCTTGGTATTCCTAGATTATACCATCTCAGTCTTTATCATGTATCTTTCCTTCTGATTTCCTTTGTGCCCCCAGCCCTCCTCCCTCTATCATTCTCACATTCAGCTTCATTCAGTGTTCTAACATTATTGTATTACAGTTAGGTAGTATTGTGCTATCCATTTCTGAATTTTTACAGTCAATCCCGTTGCATAATCTGTACCCTTCAGTTCCAATTACCCGATATCTACCCCATTTCTGTATACTGATGACCTCTGTTCTTAACTGAAATTCTCCAAGTTCATTCATTTGTGTTAGTTCATGTCATTGAGACCATAGGATACTTGTCCTTTTGTTTCTGGCTAATCTCACTTAGCATAATGTCCTTAAGGTCCATCCATGTTGTCACATACTTCATAACTTTATTCTGTAAATGCTTAGCCCAGGACTTGATTTATAGAAAGGGCTCAATAAATGTTGATTGTTAGCATTATTTTTTACCCCTGTATATCATTGGAGGCTGCATAATATTACATCATATGTATATATCACAGCTTGTTTAGCCACTCGTCTGTTGATGGACATTTTGACTGTTTCCATCTCTTTGCATGAATGTCAGATCTTAAGAATGCTTAAGGAGTCAAGGTTGCCCTTTCTGATCTATCCTAGTTTCCCAGTTTTAGAAGAAATGTCTTTTCATTTGACATTCCTACTCGGAAGGTGGTAGGCAACCCTTTCAATTCAGTGTAAACCAGGGGTTCTTGTGTGATCCAAGTAATAGGGGAGAAACTTTTGCAAGACTGTGTGTTTGTATGTGTGTGTGGTATGTGTGTATGTGTGTGTAGGTGTGTGGTGTGCACGTGTGGTGTGTATTCATGTATGTGTTGGGTGTGTGTGTGTATGTGTGTGTGTGTGTTGTGGAGGAAACAGGGGGTGTCAGGTTGGTTTTCATTTCATCTGGGGAAAACTGAATGTGCATGGTAGGGCTGTCTACAACTGGCACATGTAAAGGGTAATGTTTACCAAAGACCCATTGTAACCTGCCAATAGCAATGTCTACTTGACTTTCCTGTAGAAGGGACAGATACCCTAGAGTTTGTATAAGGTCACTAGCTTTCAAAGTGGGAGTTTCCCACTGTCCTAGGTTTGAAAGCCTCCAATGAGATACAGAGATAAAAAATAATGCTAGCAATCAATATTTATTGGGCCCTTTCTATAAATCAAGTTCTGGGCTAAGCATTTACATACATTATCACCTTTAAGCTTATGAAGTATTATTTTATCCTGTTTTGTAGAAGAGGAAACAGGCTCATAGAGGTTATATATAACTTGCCCAAGTTCACACAGCCAATAACACTGATATGAACCTAGGAAAAGCTGCCCAGGTCTTGGAGCCAAGAGATTTTGGCCAATCTGCCTCAAACAAATCATTGAACCTTTGTCTCTGAATGACATTCTGCAATTTGATCATGAGCAAATATTCAAAGGACATTGCAATCTCCATCTGGGAGTGCTGTCCTTGCACATTGGAACATCCACTGCACATGCCGAAGCTGAGCGGCCACTTGTGTGGTTTCATGAGGGCTCATGGTGCCTTCTCCTCTCAGATTGTTATTTCCCAAATGTCACTGGTGTACTGTAGGATAATTTTGCCTCTAGGAGTTGTTTTGGGGATTGAAATAATCAGCAAAGTGCTAAATGGCAATTTTAAGCATGACCAGTCCAATGACTAAGTCCTAGTGCCCTTCAAGGCTTACATTTGTATTTCTACTTCTTTTCTCTAAGCCAGTCCCTATCAAAGTCATGATCACATGCCCAAAAAAATTGGCCAACTAATTTCTATCTACTAAATAATTACACGTGCACATTGTCTAATCACTGCACAACCTTTATTCCAGTCAAACCAAAATGGTTCACAATCCACAAACATCTTATAACCTTTGTTGTCCTGTATTGTTCATTTGTTACAGGAAAGGTTGTGCGACCAAAGGTGGTGGATGCTTTTGTCTGATGCTCTCAAATGACCAATTTCTGAGACACCAGGGTTTCAAAGAGAAAAAAAGTTTATTGCTAGGCATGAAGCAGGAGATCAGCCCAAAAATCTTTCTCCCCAAACTGCAGTAATTCTGATAGTTTTATAGTATTAAAACATGGGCTGGTTTTAGGATAATGAGCACAATGGCCCCAGATAATGTAATGAGAGGTGATTTAATTATTGACCATGCACAGATTGATGACATGCTTAGTCACAGAACATATGTAAGAAAATGGCGGCCTTAATATGGTGATGGATGTGATTTTTAGTATGACAATAAGGTATAGGTGACTTACAGGTTAAAGCCTAAGCTACTGTGTATGTCAGGTGGGCTCATTTTGGTTAGATCCAGCTATGGTTAACAAGATAACTTTGAACATGGGGTGGCTTAGTTCTGGGCTAACCCAAGACCCTTCATTAATAAATATTAGGAGCTGTTTTCTGTGATCACAAGACTCCAAAGTTGAAAAACTGGATAAAATGAGTGTAAGAGAGGGTTTGCACAAGGTTTTTACAATTACAAGGGCACAAGATAAAGGCTATAAAATCATTATCAGAGGTCAAAGCAGTTGGATTACAGGTCAAAGATTTCGGGTATTTCCCTTTTTCTACTCCAATATACCAGAAAGCAAAAAGAAATAACTAGATAATGATTCGGCATCCATAATCATTCCTTAAATCCTAATTTCTCAGTTAAGTTCTAGATGGGAACCTGGGGAGAATAGAGAGTCCCACTTCCACAACACAGATCTACAGCTCAGGTTAGAATCAACCTCCATTTCAGTCTCTGACACAGGACAACTCAAACATTTCTAGAAGGGAAAAGTATACCCTGGAATGCCCTTTCCATCTTCTCTACCCAACTAATCCCCACAAGTCCTTTGAGGCTCCCTTTAACCTTCCCTGAACCCTTCCCATTTTGGGTCACTGTTCAGCTGAACTCCCACAGCCTGCATGCTTATTACCTTTAATTGTAATTGTGCCTTTAAGCAGACTCTGCATATCCTGAGGGTGAGGACATTGTTTTTGATTTCTGTGTCTCCAGCCCATACTACAATGCCCTACTTATAGGAAGTGCTCAGTAATGTTTGTAGGATGAATGCCACATGATTATTTACTCCCTAAAAAAAAAAAGGTATATCTGTCAGACATATTTTCTCTTAAGAGCAATGTTGTTTCTGTTGTTCCCAAGCAGATACCATAGGAAGTGCTTGATGATACATTTAGTAAGCCTTACCTGTGTTACAGATCACCATTTATCTTAAAACAAGCAAGCAAAACTCAAACACACACACCCATAAGACTTTTATTTTCCTTATTATATAAGCAATATTTTCTCATTGTAAGACATTAGAAAATATGAAAAACAAAAAAGGAGGAAATAATAGTGAGCATAATTCTACCACTCATACATAGCCACTATTAATATTTTTGTGACCATACTTGCACACTTTTCTTTATGCTTTGGACATGGACCTTAGTGTTCATGTGATATTTTTTTCTCCTAATATATAAGCATTAAATAGCTTTTATATCATATTCAGACTACATACTTTTTTTATTGTATGAATGTGCTGCATTTTATTTACCGACTGATTGGATCGCTTCCAACTCCACAACACTGCAAGGTTTAAGTTGGTATTTTATTATTAGCTTAGTATAAATTTGGGGGAATAAAAATGCAGGCCCAATAAGTATGCATATCTTATGTGAGTTTTTCTTTTTTATGGACTACCACATTATTCTCAGTCCCCACCATCAGTGCAAGAGTGCCCGGGTCCTTGAATTCCTGCCAACCCTGAACTCTGGCATTGAAAACGAAACAAAGTACACAGGACAATCATTGCAAAGTCATTCTTGTTTTACTTGGGGAGGTTAAATTCTTTTTCACATGTTTATCGGTGCTTTTTTTTTTTTTATGTGAAGTGTGTCCTTGGCTTTTTTTTCTATTGGGTAATTTAAATAACTTGTTTTGCATTGGAGTTACATCAATTCCCATGAGCCATCTGACTCAAAGGCCATTTTGTAATGACAGATGTTACATCAGGTTTGAGCATCTGTGACTTTATCTAAATGTCCTTGAGCAAAGCCTTTTATGAGTAGAAAAGGTTTTTCTGAGGGGCTACTTTGAAAATTAAAATTAATGTCTGGTTTTCTTAAAGTTGTAGTTAAAAATATCATTTTTCTTTAATCATGTGTTCATTTTATAGATCTTATTATTCTATTCATAAAATTTAGCAAATTTTATCAATTATTTCTAAAGGGGACTTTGATATTTGATTCTGATAATTAAAATCCCTTGAACACTTTAAGCTGTATTCATCCATTTAACATGTTAAATTTTCTTTTAAAATACATCAATTCAGTGTCTGATAAACAAACCACTAAATAAGCTTTATAAATAAAATAACACAACAGGTAAATATGACAAAGCCAAGTTGTCTTACATTTTCTAATGCTGTTTATGAATTTGGCACAATTTTATCTTAAAACCACAAATCTACTCAAATACTTATTATACATTTTAACATTGGATTTATAAGGCTAATCTGTTGGATAATTTTAGTAGGCCAAATTCTTTTATATGTTTCATGTACTTAAAATACTATATATGTTTATGCTATTCCCAAAAGTAATTCAAATAATAATAATAACAATAATAATTCATGTTCGGTTTACTCGACCATATCTATACTAATTCTAAATCTCCTCAGACATTTACCCACTCAGGAGGAAATTATTTTATCCCAAGTAGTTTAAGATTGCCCTTTAAGGTGCCTGAGGTTGCATATAGACCTGCGATTTTGGTTGGGATGAGATATTTTTAGTTGTAGGTATCTAGGGTGATTTTCCTCACAATAATGAGGGGCAAGTATTACTAGGAATCTCTTTCGATGACTCCATGCCAATAGAAATGTTAAGCCTGGCCCTCCAGATTGGGGGACTGAGGGGAAGTTTTCACCCAACTCTCGCCTCCTGGATTCAGAACTCCTAATTCACAGGCTGATTTAAACCCCCATCCAGGTTGTTTCACAAACTAATTGGATCCAATTGATCTGTTTTCAGATTTTATTCTAAGCTGAATTTTTTCATATTCTTCCTATCTGTAGTGCCATACTTCTTATAGATATTCAAATGGCAAGTGATTGCATGTCTATAATTCAAGGGTGACAGTTCTAAGGTCACTCTACTGACAACAGCCTAGATTTTTTTTTTTTTTTGGCCCAGGCAAATAAATAAAACAAGATAAGTGCAAAGTTTTTAAGTTATTTGAATAATCACTGGCAGCTTTCTAGGTTTAACACAACCTTAAGGTCCTCCTTCCTTCCTTTCTCCCCTCTTTTGCAAATCACCACAATCACATATTATAACTTGACTTATAAATATTGAGTCCCCCAGTTGATGCATAAGGCAACTATTGACTCTAAGTGGGGTGACAGCCTCAGAATTTGGGGATAAGATTAAAATTAATGTAATTCTCTGAATATGAGGCGAGTCATACTAGAAATAATTCCACCCAAGAGATGGTTTGCAAGTGTCATGCTGTAGAGGCATGGGAAACTCTTGTTTCATTCGGGACAAGATACGTCCTCAGGAAAGCAGGCCTGGAACATAATGTACCTACAGTACATGCATGTACTCAACACACTGTAACAAGTGTGAGTGCTTTGGGGTTCTAACAGAGGGATGATGGGTTACATGGGGCCTAGGGGAAGGTAGCCAGAGAGAAGGGGTATGTATGCCTGCTGGGCTGCTGCCTTGCCCATGAGAGAGACTATTGTGGCCCTGAGGGCTGCTGCTGACTAACATGACTCTATTCTAGAGTGGAGAGAGGACAATTCACTTAGAGTACTAGCTTAATGGAAATAATCGTTAAAAACATCTAATTTCTTTGGCTCTAAACTTGCCCTTACTAAACAGCTTTTTGATCTATGATTGAGACTCCAGGTGTTCTTAATCTCACCCACATGTTAGTGTCCTGTGAAAATACCCTAAGGAGATATTACATCTGCTGATAGCTTCCCCAGTAAATTGGGTTCTCAAACCAATTATGATATTCACTCTGTGTGCTCTGACTGGACTGTTCCAATGGATTCCTGATACCAGTGTCTTTTTCTCCTGGATTCATCAGATTCCCCAGAGCAGCTCTTCCAGCCTCCTGCCTAGAAAGCTCAGGTCTGTTGCCAGCATTCTTGTTGCGAAACACAGGAAGACTGGACCTAGGGATTCTTCACTCACTATGTAAATTTCCCTTCATCCCGTTTTCAGTACTATATCTTTACCTTCAGCTATGCCAGGTGTCTCCCCTCCCATCTAGATGCTCTTTGTTTTACCCTCTTTACAAGAAGAGCCTCGGATTTTCTTCCCAGGTTTGAGAGGGCCAGTTGCTGCAAGGTTTGTATTTGGGAGGGAATGTGGAGGATGTTTCTTAAATAGGTTTTCATACTATTTAAATCCTCATTTGCAGAGATAGCTAATATCCTACTTCTTGAGCCCAAAGGCTGAGCTGCTTCTTGGCCATCCCCATTGATGGCTTGCTATTGAACATTTTAAATTCTGATAAATCATTTACCACTTGTCCATTTGCTTTCTATCTTCTAAAAATGTTAGTGTTGAAAGTCTTCTCTTTTTCCAAGTGGGCTTGTCTTATTAAAAGAGGTATTTTAGTAAGATGTAGTAGTATTTAGTGTATTTTCAGTAAAGACCATACATAAATGAATGGGCTAAATCTGACATTATTATGGCTTTACTTAATCCCCAATCTCAAAGGTCACAATGCATGCATGAACAGGTTCTTGGAACCTGTCCTGTTTTTTTTTGTTTTTTTTTTTTAAGTGTTCATAACACCTAGCCCGAGAATGTCAAAAGCAGGGAGAGGTTCCTTATAACACAGTCTAGAACCTAGCTATTCAAAATGTGTTCTGTAGACCAGCATTACTGGCATCACCTGAGAACTTATTAAAAATGCAGAATCTCAGGCCCCACATCAGGCTTATTGATTCAGAAACCACATATTAACAAAATCCCAGGCAATTTATAGCCAAATAAAAAAAAAAAACCAAGCAAACAAAACAAAACTTTATACAACAATTCTTGGGGATATGACCTACAGGGAAACAGTGGCTAGTCGTATAAGTTTAGGGGTGGTAATACCAAAACAATTCCTGAAACTTCCAGCTCTGAACAGAAGTATCCCAGCTGCAGGACATAGGCTGTATAAGTGACTAAAAAAAGGTGCCAAATATATACAGAGTTTACCTTAGGGGAAAGAGTGTAAATACTGATGTACAACTTGTTATTTTTGGGGAAGCCATATTAAAAAAGAGAATTGGTTCTTATTATAAAAGCCTGGTAAATAAGTAACTGTTGCTATAATAAAGACATTAGAATGGTCAATTCACCCTTGTCTTTGTCAACACTTTGCCTTTAAAGAATTAGAAAGAAGAGTCTGCTGCCCTGAAAATAAGGTTATCTAATCCATCTTCCAGATCCAAGATATTAAACTCCAGGAGAGAAGCTCACAGATTGGGATTAGGTCATTTGGGGCAAGCAGTGGGAAGGACTATGTGCTGGAAGGATGCAGCTATCAGCTTTATATCATTGTAGATTAAGGGGCTACAGCTGCCAACTGATTTCACTGACTTTAAATGAACAAGCTTAGCTCCAATGAGCCAAGGCATAGTAAAATTAGACAGTTGTCTGGAGAAACAGAGACTGTAAGATTTCTAGAAAAAGTTAACTCCACAGGGGCAGACATCCAAGTGGCTCATATGAGTTATCACAAACCATGGCTGCAGTAGAGCATGGAGTTAAACATTTGTCTAGAGTGAGCCTGGGAAATCTAAGCAGGGAGAAAGTGCAAGCAGGAATGTCATTGTTTAAATATAGGGACATTGTCAGTGCCCAGTTCTGCAAGATCAGCTGGACAGAGTCCTGGACTGAGCCCCAAAAGAGGAGTGTTATGTAAGGGGGCAGAGGTAGCATAAACAGAAAGAACCATGTCACTTGTAGAAGAATGCTAAGGCTACTGCTAGTGCCAAATGTTAAATTAAAGAAAAGTGATCAAGGATGCAAGTGAGTATGAAAGTCAGCAGTACCCCATACAGGAACTGTTTAAAAAGTTGAAAAAGTGATAAGGTTTTGAGTATAGATATGAATGAAGCTGATCCAGATAGGACTGGGGTATATGCGAATACAGGGTAAAGGATGATATCGTCCATATTTTAAAACTTCAACTTCTGTGTGAGACCAAAGGGAAAGATGATTATTTGGTGCAAAATTTATATTTTGGGTAGCACATCATCTAATTTAACTTGTTTGGTTAGTTTAGTTGAACACAGTAAGTACATGGAATCTTGAATAGGGTGTGAGATCTTATTGGTTTGTCCAGGTAAGTGTGATGCCCCGATATATCCCAGAGTAATTTGGTCAGTGAATAAAGTATTTGCAAAGTCCCCTTGGGGTACTGGGAGAAAGGAGGAAATGTTCAACTTGCCCATTTGGAGAATTTCTGATATTCTTGCAAGCGGTGGGGACAACCAAATCAATAGGCTGAGTCCTCATTCTTGGGGTTTACCCCTATGAAACTTATTCCTGCAAAGGATAGGCTAAGCCTACTTATAATTATGCCTTAGAGTCACCCCTTAGGGAATCTTTCTTGTTGCTCGTATGTGACCTCTCTCTCTAAGCCACCTCAGTAGGTGAACTCACTGTGTTCTAGTTTGCTAGCTGCTGGAATGCAAATACCAGAAATGGAATGGCTTTTAAAAAGGGGAATTTAATAAGTTGCTCGTTTACAGTTCAAAGGCCGAGAAAATGTCCCAGTTAAAACAAATCTATAGAAATGTCCACTCAAAGACATCCAGGGAAAGATATTTTGGTTCAAGAAGGCCACTGAAGTTCAGGGTTTCTTTCTCAAGTGGAAGGGCACATGGCAAACACAGTCAGTTTCTCTCTTATCTGGAAAGGCACATGGTGAACACAGTCAGGGTTCCTCCCTCATTTGGAAGGGCACATAGTGAGCATGGCATGATCTGCTAGCTTCTTCTCCTGGCTTCCTGTTTCATGAAGCTCCCCTGGAGGCATTTTCCTTCTTCATCTCCAAAGGTCGCTGGCTTGTGGGCTCTCAGCTTCTCGTGGCTATGTTGTTCTTCTCTGCTCTCTCTGAATCTCTCATTCTCCAAAATGTTTCCTCCTTTATAGGACTCCAGAAACTAATCAAGACCCACCCAAAAGGGTGGAAACATGATGTCACCTAATCCATCTTAACAACCACTCTTGATTAAATTACATCTCCACGGAGATGATCTAATTAGAGATTCAAACATACAGTATTGAATAGGGATTATTCTGCCATTATGAAATGGGATTTTGATTAAAACATGGCTTTTTTAGGGGACATAAATCCTTTCAAACCACCATACACTGCCTTCCCCCCTCCATGGGACATGACTCCCAGGGTGTAAATCTCCCTGGCAATATGAACAGAACTCCTGGGATGAGCCGGGACCTGGTATCATGGGACTGAGAAAACCTTGATCAAAAGAGGGAAGAAAGAAATGAGACAAAATACAGTTTCGGTGGCTGAGAAATTTCAGACAGAGTTGAGAGGTTATCCTGGAGGTTATTCTTATGTATTATATAGATTTCCTTTTTAGTTTATGGTGTATTGGAGTGGGTGGGGGGAAGCACCTGAAACTGTTGAGCTGTGTTCCAGTAGCCTTGATTCTTGAAAATAATTGTGTAATAATATAGCTTTTACAATGTGACTGTGTGATTGTGAAAACCTTGTGTCTGATGTTCCTTTTGTCCAGGGTATGGACAGATGAGTAAAAAATATGGATAATAAATAAATAAATAATAGGAAGGGTGGGTAAAATAGATTGGGTAGATGGAAATACTAGTGGTCAATGAGAAGAAGGGGTAAGGAGTATTGGATGTAAGAGTTATTTCTTTTTTCTTTTTATTTCTTATTTTGAAGTGATGCAAATGTTCTAAAAGTGATTGTGGTGATGAATGCATAACTGTGATGATATTGTGAGCCATTGATTGTACACCATGTATGGACTGTATGTGTGTGAATATTTGTTAATCAAAATACTTTTGAAGAAACAGTACAGAAAAAATTATATACTTGTGTAATATATAGAGGAAATGATCAAGCTAATTTGATAAAATGTTGATAATATTTTAAGGAATTAAGTAGGGTATATACAGGAGTTTTTTGTACTGTTTTTGCAACTTTTCTGTAAGCCTGAACTTATGAGAAAATTAAAAGTTTAAAAACACACATATATAATCATATTAGGTTAAAAATTATAATTAAAATTTTACAACGATGTAGAAAAAAATCACCAAAACCAAAAGTTGATTCTTTGAAAAGGTCAATAAAAGTGACAAAACTTTAGCAAAACTCATGAAGACAAAAAAGGAGAGCATACAAATGACTAAAATTAGAAATGAAAAAGGGGGCATAACTAAAGACCCCACCAAAGTAAAAAGGACTATAATAGGATACTACTGTACACCAACAAATTAGATAACCTAGGTGAAATGGACAAATTTTTAGAAACACAGAAACTACCTACACTAACTTAAGAAGAAATAGAAGATATCAATTTTACTAGTAAAGAGATTGAATTGGTAATCAATACCTCTCCCCCTCAAAAACAGCACAGAACAGTTGGTTTCCGAGAGGGGTTTTACAAAACATTCCAAGAATCAACACCAACTCATCCAAAAAACTGAAGAAGAGGGAACACTCTCTAATTCATTCTACAAGGCCAGCATAACCATCTCACCAAAGCAAGATAAAAATACTACTGGAAAAGAAAACTACAGACCAATATCTCTTATAAGTATAGATGCAGAAATCTTTGATAAAATACCAGAAAACTGAATCCAGCTGAATATTAAAATAATTATACACCATGATCAAGTGGGATTTATCCTAGATATGAAAGTGTGGTTCAAAATAAGAAACTAAATTAATAGATTGATAGAAAATCATTAATACAATGAAAGCGGGTAAAAAGTATATGATCATTGCAATTAATGCAGAAAAAAGCATTTGACAAACTCTAGCAATGCTTCTTGGAAAAACACTTAGAAAAATAAGAATAGAAGGAAACTTCCTCAGCATGATAATGGGCGTATATGAAAACCCACAGCTAGCATCATACTTTTTTGGTGAACGGCTGAAAGCTTTCTCTCTAGGATCAGGAACAAGACAAGGTTGCCCAGTATCACCACTGTTATTCAACATTGTACTGGAAGTTCTTGCCAGAGCAATTAGGCAAGAAAAAGAAAAAAAATTCTCCCAAGTTGGAAAGGAAGAAGTAAAACTTTCACTATTTGCAGATGACATGATCCTATATACAGAAAATCTTGAAAAATCTGCAGAAAAACCTCTTAGAGCTAGTAAATGATTTCAGCAAAGTGGCAGGACACAAGATCAACAGCCCAAAATCAGCAGCGTTTCTATACACTTATAATGAATAATCTGAAGAAAAGTACCATTTACAATAGCAACTAAAAGAATCAAATATCTAGGAAAAAATCTGACCAAAGGATATAAAGGACTTGTACACAGAAAACTACAAAGCATTGCTAGAAGAAATCGAAGAAGACCTAAATAATGGAAATACATTGCATGTTTTTGGATTGGAAGACTAAATATCATTCAGATAGCAATTCTAACCAAAGTGATTTACAGATTCAATACTGTCATGGTTAGGGATATGTGTCAACTTGGCCAAGTTGTGGTAGCTGTTTATCTGATTGGGCAAGTACTGGCCTGTCTGTTGCAATGAGGACATTTCATAGGATTAGGTCATGATCACGTCAGCTGCATCCACAGCTGATTCCATTTGTAATCAGCCAAAGATGAGTGTCTTCTACAATTAGTGATGCTAAATCTAATCACGGGAAGCCTTTTAACGAGGACTCAGAGGAGACAGGTCCCATTCCTGCTTTGGCTGGTGAGCCTCTCCTGTGGAGTTCATCCAGACCCTCCATCAGAGTCGTCGGCTTCACAGCCTACCCTGTGGATTTGGACTCTGCGTTCCTGCAGTCACGTGAGACACTTTTATAAATTTCATATTTGCAAGTGTTCCCTGTTGATTCTGTTTCTCTAGAGAACCCTAGCTAATACAAATACCATTCCAATAAAAATTCCAATAATCTTCTTTGCAAAAATGGAAAAGTCAATCCTAAATGTATATGGATGGGTAAGGGGCCCAAAATAACCAAAGCCATCTTGAAAAAGAAGAATAAAGTTAGAGGATTCACACTTCCTAATCTTAAAACCTATTACAAAACCACAGTAATCAAAATAGCCAGGCTGGTACTGGCACAAGAACAGACATACAGACCAATGGAATTGAACTGAGAGCTCAGAAATTAATCCTCACATATAGGACCAACTGATTTTTGACAAGGGAGCCAAGACTACTCAATTGAGAAAGAATAGTCTCTTGAATTATTCAATAAATAGTGCCGGGAAAACTGGATCTCCATTTGCAAAAGAATGAAAGTGGATCCCTACCTCACACTATATAAACAAACAACTCAAAATCAGTCAAAAACCTAAATATGAGAGCCAGGACTATCAAACTCCTAGAAGGAAACATGAGGAAGCATCTTCCGGACTTTGGTTTCATAGACTTTACATCCAAAGCACAAGCAACAAAAGAAAATATATAATGGGACCTCATCAAAATTAAAAACTTTCGTGCCTCAAATGATTTTAGCATGAAAGTGAAATGACAACCTACACAATGGGAGAAAATGTTTGGAAACCACATGTCCAATAAAGGTTAGTATCCAGAATATATAAAGAAATCCTTCAACTCATCAACAAAAAGACAACACAATTGAAAAACAGAACTGGGATAGACATTTCTCCAATGAAGTCAAAAGCACATGGAAAGATGTTCAACATAAGTCATCAAGGAAATGCAAATCAAAACCATGAGATACCATTTCACACCTACTAGAATTGCTACTTTGTGTGGTGCAAATTAAGAGGGAAAGAGAGTGAACTTCTGAAATAGTTATTTGTAAATATAGGAGGAACCTGACAAGGACACAGACTAGTATTGAGCAGCCGAGGTCCCTACAGTGAACTTTTAGTGGTATTAACCCCAAAATGTAATCTTCCTTTGGCAGAGATCCACAGTGGGGAGCAGAGAAGGGGCTACTGGATTGACCCAGAATTGGGGTTTTGCTTGGCAGTTGGTGTCAGGTTGTGAAAGGGTTTTGGCTGGAGGATGTTTGGAGTGAAGACCTGTGGGTCTAGGCTTTGACAGCACAGGTAGCAGCTGGGAGACTAGGAGAGAATGAAGGGCCAACAAATGTTTATATTGTTAATCCAGAAAAGCCATACACTTTAATTAGAATTATATCGATAGCCCCTCTCTTAGAAGAATAGGCAGAAAACATGAACAAAAAATTAAAAATGACAAACTTTTGGAGGATGTTCAACCTCACTAGTAATAAAAATATGTGAATTTTAAACACCGAGATATCTTTTTTCCAACTACCAGAGAAATAAAAATTTCAATGCAAATACTTGTGCTGATGAATCAGAGATAAACTAGGTGTAATCAAATTCAATGGGGAGTATAAATAGTACAATCATTTAAGAAAATGTTTTGTTAACCATTATCAAGATCCTTAATGCTTTACCTTTTGCATTAGGAATTTTGCTTTGTGTAGTCATAACAAAGAAATATAGAAATGGAGAGGAAGTCTTTTACACAGTACATGTTCTCTATAACATTATTTATATATATTGAAAAATTGTAATTGTCTAAGTGCTCCACAGTAGTTAAAATTTTTTTTTACCGATAATCATTAAATTAATGACATACCTTCTTCCTGAAGACAGGCTGCTGGCGATCCTGGAGTCCTCTGTCAGATAGCAGACACACTGTGGTGGCACTGGTCTCTCCCTACTTTGCTGCATTTTGTTACTCCCAGTTTCTGGCTTCAGTGGCTTCTTCTTTGTTTCTGTGGTTTTCTCTCTCAGCTTCTCTGTCTATCTCTCTGTCTGAATTTCATTCTCTTACAAAGGTCTCCAGTAAGAGGATTAAGACCTATTTTGAATGAGGTGGGTCACATGTTAAGTTAATACCAACTAGCCAATAGGGCCATATCCATGGGGATGGGTTAATTTTAAAACACACTTTTCTATGGTACATACCAGCTCAAACCATCACAAGCTCTGAGAAAAAAAAAAAATGGATGTGTCATGTTTCATGTGATAGGACTGCCCAGAAAATTTTGATGTCAAATTGGTATGAAGCAAATTATACGGTAAACAGAGAACTCACTATTTTAAGGAACTCCATAATAAAAACCTTCTGTTAGAAATTAAAAGAATTCTTGTCAATCAAAAATAACATTATAATTTGTCTTCTGACATTTAATGTTCTTATCCAAGGCTTTCCTAAGGCAGAGCACAATTGCACACCTTAGGAAAAATGTTAGGGCTGTGAGGTGGACAGAAACAAAACCTGAGACATGGTTTGGTTTCATTCAACAATAAGAGCAGGCTTCAATGCTTTGAAAATAGGTGTCAATCCTGCTGGTTTTGTTTTCATTTCAACCATGTGAATGCTATTGTTGGTAAGATTTCCTGTCCTTTCTTTAAAATACAATTATTCTGCCTGATCTCTTAGGAACTCTGGTGGAGTAATTGCAGTAATGGCCCCAGTTGGCCATGCATTCCTGGGCCCATGCCCTTTGCAATGTCACTTTGCAGCTCCTTTCAAGAAGAGGTGGAATTTATGGTGCACGGGTGGTTCAGTGGTAGAATGCTCGTCTTCCATGTGGGAGACCCAGGTTCGATTCCCAGATCATGCACCCAAAGCAAAACAAAAAAAAAAAGGTGGAATCTAGTTCCTCATTGTGGTAGTTACATTCAGTTGTCAACTTGGCCAGGTGAAGGCACCTACTTCTGTTGCTGTGGACATGAGCCAATGATACGTGAGCCTCATCTGCTGCTCTTTACATCTGCAGTCGGCTAGGAGGCATGCCTGCTGCAATGAATGATGTTTGATTTAATTGGCTGGTGCTTAAATGAGAGAGCTCAACATAGTACAGCCCAAGCTGCACAGCATAACTTATCTCAGCACTCATAGCTCAGCCCAGGCCTTTGGAGATGCAGAAAGAAATCACCCCGGGAAAAGTTGTTGGAACCCAGAGGCCTGGAGAGAAGGCCAGCAGAGATCGTCCTGTGCCTTCCCACATAAGAAAGAACCTCAGATGAAAGTTAGCTGCCTTTCCTCTGAAGAACTAATGAAATAAATCCCCTTTTATTAAAAGCCAATCCGTCTCTGGTGTGTTGCATTCTGGCAGCTAGCAAACTAGAACACTCATCTCCTCAATCCAGGCTGCACTCTTGACTTGTTTGGCCAGTGGAAATGATAGTGTGCCATTTCTAAGTCTAGTTATTGGTAGGTCTTTCAGGCTTCCACTTGGACCTCTGTGACCTCAGGCTAGCTGGCTGGAGAATGAGAGATGGGTGATCCTATACACCCTTCCCTAAAAAAAAAAAAGAAGGTATAATTTTGATTTATAGGGCAAGTCCCCCTTCCCTTCATTTTTTTTTTCTTCACAAAGTGTGTTCTTTTGGGGGGCCAAGATGGCAGCTTAGTAATGTACGTGTGTCTTAGTTCCTCCTCCAAAGCAACTACTACGTGAACAGAAACAGTGCAGAACAGCTCCCAGGGCCACGGCAGGGAATGGACACACAGCGTACCCCAGTCTGGACTGGCTAGTCTGACTGCGAGACTCGGCTGCGGTGAGATCCCCGAGCGGCGTGCGATTTCCCGAGCAGCGGCAGCTGTGGCGGCCGGAGCTCCTCCCTCCCTCCTTCCCGGGTCGGCTGAGAGTCTCGGAGAGGCAAGTTTCCCAAGCCGTGGCAGCCAGCGACCCTCTTTTGCGGGCGGCTTCCTGGACCGGCTACGAGTCTCGGATCAGAGGGCTACCCAAGCCGCGGTGGCCCTCCCCCGCGGATGGCTTCCTGGTCCGGTGGGGAATTCCCCAGGCCACAGCGGCCGGTGACCGACGCCCCACCCCGCAGGCGGCTTCCTGGTCCGGTGGCGAATTCCCCGGACCCGCTGTGGCCGGCGACTGACACCCCTCTAGGGAGAGGAGGGAATTTCCGACAGTGGCAGGGACTGGGTCCAACCAAACACCAATAGGAGAATTAATAAAGAAGCCACAGGGTCCCCTCAAGCTGCGGTGACTGACACCCCCACCACGCGTGGCCCCCTGAACCAACTGAGAGAATTGAATCGGAAATCCCCAGGCCACGGAGATCAGTGACCGGGGGGATCCTTTCCAAACACATGAGACAAACGTGTGCCACGAGCACCACCTACTGGGCAGGATAAGAAAAACAGAACCCAGAGATTGCACAGAAAAATCTTACAACCTTGTTGGGTCCGACACCCAGGGAAATCTTACTAAATGCCCAGACGCCAGCAGCAGAAGATAGCGGTCCATGCTCAGAAGATTGAGAATATGGCCCAGTCAAAGGAACAAACAAATAGTTCAAATGAGATACAAGAGCTGAGACAACTAATGCTGAATATACAAATAGAAATGGAAAACCTCTTCAAAAATGAAATCGATAAATTGAGGGAGGACATGAAGAAGACATGGGCTGAACATAAAGAAGAAATAGAAAAACTGAAAAAAACAAATCACAGAACTTATGGAAGTGAAGGATAAAGTAGAAAAGATGGAAAAAACAATGGAAACCTACCATGATAGATTTAAAGAGACAGAAGATAGAATTAGTGATTTGGAGGATGGAACATCTGAATTCCAAAAAGTAACAGAAACTATCTGTAAAAGAATGGAAAAATTTGAACAGGGTATCAGGGAAATCAAGGACAATATGAACCGCACAAATATACGTGTTGTGGGTGCCCCAGAAGGAGAAGAGAAGGGAAAAGGAGGAGAAAAACTAATGGAAGAAATTATCACTGAAAATTTCCCAACTCTTATGAAAGACCTAAAATTATAGATCCAAGAAGTGCAGTGCACCCCAAAGAGATTAGACCTAAATAGGCATTCTCCAAGACACTTACTAGTTAGAATGTCAGAGGTCAAAGAGAAAGAGAGGATCTTGAAAGCAGCAAGAGAAAAACAATCCATCACATACAAGGGAAACCCAATAAGACTATGTGTAGATTTCTCAGCAGCAACCATGGAAGCTAGAAGACAGTGGAATGATATATTTAAATTACTAAAAGAGAAAAACTGCCAACCAAGACTCCTATATCCAGCAAAATTATCCTTCAAAAATGAGGGAGAAATTAAAACATTCTCAGACAAAAAGTCACTGAGAGAATTTGTGACCAAGGGACCAGCTCTGCAAGAAATACTAAAGGAAGCACTAGAGTCAGATACAAAAAGACAGAAGAGAGAGGTATGGAGAAGAGTGTAGAAAGAAGGAAAATCAGATATGATATATATAATACAAAAGGCAAAATGTTAGAGGAAAATATTATCCAAACAGTAATAACTCTAAATGTTAATGGACTGAATTCCCCAATCAAAAGACATAGACTGGCAGAATGGATTAAAAAACAGGATCCTTCTATATGCTGTCTACAGGAAACACATCTTAGACCCAAAGATAAACATAGGTTGAAAGTGAAAGGTTGGGAAAAGATATTTCATGCAAATAACAACCAGAAAAGAGCAGGAGTGGCTATACTAATATCCAACAAATTAGACTTCAAATGTAAAACAGTTAAAAGAGACAAAGAAGGACACTATATACTAATAAAAGGAGCAATTAAACAAGAAGACATAACAATCATAAATATTTATGCACCGAACCAGAATGCCCCAAAATACGTGAAGAATACACTGCAAACACTGAAAAGGGAAATAGACACATATACCATAATAGTTGGAGACTTCAATTCCCCACTCTCATCAATGGACAGAACATCTAGACAGAAGATCAATAAAGAAATAGAGAATCTGAATATTACTATAAATGAGCTAGACTTAACAGACATTTATAGGACATTACATCCCACAACAGCAGGATACACCTTTTTCTCAAGTGCTCATGGATCATTCTCAAAGATAGACCATATGCTGGGTCACAAAGCAAGTCTTAACAAATTTAAAAAGATTGAAATCATACACAACACTTTCTCGGATCATAAAGGAATGAAGTTGGAAATCAATAATAGGCGGAGTGCCAGAAAATTCACAAATACGTGGAGGCTCAACAACACACTCTTAAACAACGAGTGGGTCAAAGAAGAAATTGCTAGAGAAATTAGCAAATACCTCGAGGCGAATGAAAATGAAAACACAACATATCAAAACTTATGGGACCCAGCAAAGGCAGTGCTAAGAGGGAAATTTATTGCCCTAAATGCCTATATCAGAAAAGAAGAAAAGGCAAAAATGCAGGAATTAACTGTTCACTTGGAAGAACTGGAGAAAGAACAGCAAACTAATCCCAAAGCAAGCAAAAGTAAAGAAATAACAAAGATTAGAGCAGAAATAAATGAAATTGAAAACATGAAAACAATAGAGAAAATCAATAAGGCCAGAAGTTGGTTCTATGAGAAAATCAATAAGATTGATGGGCCCTTAGCAAGATTGACAAAAAGAAGAAGAGAGAGGAGGCAAATAAATAAGATCAGAAATGGAAGAGGAGACATAACTACTGACCTCACAGAAATAAAGGAGGTAATAACAGGATACTATGAACAACTTTACGCTAATAAATACAACAATTTAGAGGAAATGGACGGGTTCCTGGAAAGACATGAACAACCAACTTTGACTCAAGAAGACATAGATGACCTCAACAAACCAATCACAAGTAAAGAAATTGAATTAGTCATTCAAAAGCTTCCTAAAAAGAAAAGTCCAGGACCAGATGGCTTCACATGTGAATTCTACCAAACGTTCCAGAAAGAATTAGTACCAATTCTCTTCAAACTCTTCAAAAAAATCGAAGTGGAGGGAAAACTACCTAATTCATTCTATGAAGCCAACATCACCCTCATACCAAAACCAGGCAAAGATATTACAAAAAAAGAAAACTACAGACCAATCTCTCTAATGAATACAGATGCAAAAATCCTCAATAAAATTCTAGCAAATCGTATCCAACAACACATTAAAAGAATTATACATCATGACCAAGTAGGATTCATCCCAGGTATGCAAGGATGGTTCAACATAAGAAAATCAATTAATGTAATACACCATATCAACAAATCAAAGCAGAAAAATCACATGATCATCTCAATTGATGCAGAGAAGGCATTTGACAAGATTCAACATCCTTTCCTGTTGAAAACACTTCAAAAGATAGGAATACAAGGGAACTTCCTTAAAATGATAGAGGGAATATATGAAAAACCCACAGCTAATATCATCCTCAATGGGGAAAAATTGAAAACTTTCCCCCTAAGATCAGGAATAAGACAAGGATGTCCACTATCACTATTATTCAACATTGTTTTGGAAGTTCTAGCCAGAGCAATTAGACAAGAAAAAGAAATACAAGGCATCAAAATTGGAAAGGAAGAAGTAAAACTATCACTGTTTGCAGACGATATGATACTATACGTCAAAAACCCAGAAAAATCCACAACAAAACTACTAGAGCTAATAAATGAGTACAGCAAAGTAGCAGGTTACAAGATCAACATTCAAAAATCTGTAGCTTTTCTATACCTAGTAATGAACAAGCTGAGGGGGAAATCAAGAAACGAATCCCATTTACAATCGCAACTAAAAGAATAAAATACCTAGGAATAAATTTAACCAAAGAGACAAAAAACCTATATAAAGAAAACTACAAAAAACTGTTAAAAGAAATCACAGAAGACCTAAATAGATGGAAGGGCATACCGTGTTCATGGATTGGAAGACTAAATATAGTTAAGATGTCAATCCTACCTAAATTGATTTAAAGATTCAATGCAATACCAATCAAAATCCCAACAACTTATTTTTCAGAAATAGAAAAACCAATAAGCAAATTTATCTGGAAGGGCAGGGTGCCCCAAATTGCTAAAAACATCTTGAGGAAAATAAACGAAGCTGGAGGTCTTGCACTGCCTGACTTTAAGGCATATTATGAAGCCACAGTAGTCAAAACAGCATGGTATTGGCATATAGATAGATATATCGACCAATGAAATCGAATAGAGTGCTCAGATATAGACCCTCTCATCTATAGACATTTGATCTTTGATAAGGCAGTCAAGTCAACTCACCTGGGACAGAACAGTCTCTTCAATAAATGGTGCCTAGAGAACTGGATATCCATATGCAAAAGAATGAAAGAAGACCCATATCTCACACCCTACACAAAAGTTAACTCAAAATGGATCAAAGATCTAAACATTAGGTCTAAGACCATAAAACAGTTAGAGGAAAATGTAGGGAGATATCTTATGAATCTTACAATTGGAGGCAGTTTTATGGACCTTAAACCTAAAGCAAGAGCACTGAAGAAAGAAATAAATAAATGGGAGCTCCTCAAAATTAAACACTTTTGTGCATTAAAGAACTTCATCAAGAAAGTAGAAAGACAGCCTACACAATGGGAGACAATATTTGGAAATGACATATCAGATAAAGGTCTAGTATCCAGAATTTATAAAGAGATTGTTCAACTCAACAACAAAAAGACAGCCAACCCAATTACAAAATGGGAAAAAGACTTGAACAGACACCTCTCAGAAGAGGAAATACAAATGGCCAAAAGGCACATGAAGAGATGCTCAATGTCCCTGGCCATTAGAGAAATGCAAATCAAAACCACAATGAGATATCATCTCACACCCACCAGAATGGCCATTATCAACAAAACAGAAAATGACAAGTGCTGGAGAGGATGCGGAGAAAGAGGCACACTTATCCACTGTTGGTGGGAATGTCAAATGGTGCAACCACTGTGGAAGGCAGTTTGGCGGTTCCTCAAAAAGCTGAATATAGAATTGCCATACGACCCAGCAATACCATTGCTGGGAATCTACTCAAAGGACTTAAGGGCAAAGACACAAACGGACATTTGCACACCAATGTTTATAGCAGCGTTATTTACAGTTGCAAAGAGATGGAAACAGCCAAAATGTCCATCAACAGATGAGTGGCTAAACAAACTGTGGTATATACATACGATGGAATATTATGCAGCTTTAAGACAGGATAAACTTATGAAGCATGTAATAACATGGATGGACCTAGAGAACATTATGCTGAGTGAGTCTAGCCAAAAACTAAAAGACAAATACTGTATGGTCTCAATGATGTGAATCGACATTCGAGAATAAACTTGGAATATGTCATTGGTAACAGAGTTCAGCAGGAGTTAGAAACAGGGTAAGATAATGGGTAATTGGAGCTGATGGGATACAGACTGTGCAACAGGACTAGATACAAAAACTCAAAAATGGACAGCACAATAATACCTAATTGTAAAGTAATCATGTTAAAACACTGAATGAAGCTGCATCCGAGCTATAGGTTTTTGTTTTGTTTTGTTTTGTTTTGTTTTTACTATTATTACTTTTATTTTTTTCTCTATATTAACATTCTATATCTTTTTCGGTTGTGTTGCTAGTTCTTCTAAACCAATGGAAATGTACTAAGAAACGATGATCATGCACCTATGTGATGATGTTAAGAATTACTGATTGCATATGTAGAATGGTATGATTTCTAAATGTTGGGTTAATTTCTTTTTTTCCGTTAATTAATAAAAAAAAAAAGAGAGAAAAAATAAAAATACAACCATGTGATGAAAAAAAAAAGATGTACTGGAGAGGCTGGAGGGAACTGCCTGAAAATGTAGTGCTGTGTTCCAGTAGCCATGTTTCTTGAGAATGACTGAATAATGATACAGCTGTCACAATGTGACTGTGTGATTGTGAAAACCTTGTGTCTGATGCTCCTTTTATCTACCTTGTCAACAAAGGAGTAGAACATATGGAATACAAATAAATAATAGGGGGAACAAATGCTAAAATAAATTTAGTTTGAAATACTAGTGATCAATGAAAGCGAGGGGTAAGGGGTATGGTAGGTATAATCTTTTTTTTTTTCTTTCCTGTGTTCGTTTTATTTCTTTTTCTATTGTCTTTTTATTTCTTTTTCTGAATTAATGCAAATGTTCTAAGAAATGATGAATATGCAACTAAGTGATGATATTGTGAATTACTGATTATGTATGTTGATATTTTATTTTGTTTCTTAATTTTTTAATTAATAAATAAATTTTTTAAAAAGTGTGTTCTTTTGGATCAGTGATTCTCAAGGGAGTGATTTACCCTCCAGAGGACATTTGGCAATATTGAGAGATGTTTTGGGATGTCACACCTGGAGTGTGGCATGAGTGTGGTGGGGGCAACGTTGTTACTGATATCTAGTGGGCAGAGGCCAGAGATATTATAAACATCCTACCCTGCACAGGACCCCTACCATAAAGAATTATCTGGCCCAAAATGTTGATAGTGCTGAAATTGAGAAACCCTGTTCTAAATGAACTTTATGATCATTTCATCAAGATCCAAAACAAATTTCATTGGAATTCTGGATGGGATTGCATTGACTTTGAGTGTTCATTTTGGCAGAATGACAGCACTGAGTCTTCCCATCCAGGTAATTCAGTTCTGCTATGACCCAAAATAAACCTCCTAAAAATTCACCTAGCTGTTCAAAAGTATGCCGTAGGGCCACTTTTGAACAGAATGCTTGCCTGCCACGCCAGAGGACCCGGGTTCAATTCCTGGTGCCTGCCTATGTAAAAAAAAAAAAAAGTATGCCGTAAACAAGTGAAACATATGGATTATAAATAAATAATAAGGGGAACAAACGTTAAAATAAATTTAGTAGACTGAAATGCTGGTGATCGGTGAAGGGGAGGGATAAGGGATATGGTGTGTATGAATTTTTCCTGTTTTCTTTTTATTGCTTTTTCTGAATTGATGCAGATGTTTAAGAAATGATCATGATGATGAATATACAACTTTGTGTTGATAGTATGAGTTATTGATTATACAACAATAACAGAATGATCATATGATAAGAATGTTTGTGTTTGTAAGTGATTACGTATCATAAATTAAAAAATAAATAATTTTTTTTTAAAAGTATGCCGTAAACCCACAGGACTTGGCGGAAGTGGGTGAGGGGCACACCACGGAAACCTTTGTCGTAAAAACCATAGCCTAGTTTTCACATGTTACTTGGTTAAAAAACACATAAATACCACAATAGATATGGCATTTTACCTTGAAAAGGATTTTGCCTGTAGAAGTGGGTAGCAGAAGGGCAACAGCTTGGGAACCTTTGCGAAGTGTTGGAAGGAGGATTATCTGCAACCCACGGAAAGCTGTAACCCAAGTGTCCCTGGGCGCGGCTGACTTCCCACCTGCACTGGCATGAAACATCAGGGAAGCAATCTTTCAGAGCCCTCAATTCTGGGACAAGCTCTTCTGCCTCTGAGATGTAGGTCCTTCCTTTATAACAGAATCTTGTTTCATAAAAGTGGACATTTTGATACAACTCATAGCCCTCCTCTTCAGTTAATGTCTGATCACTGCTGATCTGTTGCTTTCTTATTTGCACTGTGGGTTTACCAGACAGCTGAAGGCGCTAGGGGTGACACAAGGGGTGACAAAATTATAAAACAATAAATATTACAACTATATGTTAATTTTCCTGAAATCAGGAAAATATTAGTAACATGGATCATTATTATAGCAATGCTTGATATTTTGAGAACATTCATAGTTTTGAAAGCTTATCAAATGGTATGTAAGTTAGTGTTTAATACTTAGAATTGAAAAACTTTCCATCTGAATTCATAGATTTCTTTCCCTTGTTGCCTTAATTTTAAATTGGTTTATGAAACTTACTGCACAAACACAGGTTTTATAATCAGCGTATGGATACTTTATTTAAATATGCCTATGGTTAAGCTAAGATATCCATTTTTGGTGGTTCTAAGTGTATTGTTTGTTTTCTTAAATTACAAAAAATATGCCAAAAAACCAAAACTAAACTAAATGTTAGTAGGAAGAATGTATGATTTCACTTATATGAACTATTTAGAATAGACAAATTCATAGAGACAGAAAACAGATGAGGGGCTACCAGGGCATGGGGGCAGTGGGGAAAGGATACTAGGAAGTTATTGCTTAATGCATGCAATATTTCTGTTTGTCATGATGAAAAAGTTCTGGAAATAGATAGTGGTGATGGCTGCACAACTTTGTGAGTATACTTAAGATTATTGAATTAAACATGGTTAAAATGATAAATTATACATTATATATATTTTACTGCAATAAAAATAATATTTTTTAGAAGGCTATATGGTATGCTCTCGGAAAGTAACAACAATTTCTAGAGAACAGAATAGAGAATCCCAAATAATGTATACATGAAAATACAGTATATTACAAACATAGCATTTTAAATCAGTAAGGAAAATATTGGTCTTTCAATGAATGTTTGAGACAATGGACTTTCTAAAAGGAAGGAAAAGTTAGACCTCTATCCCACACTATATACAAATGTAACTTGCAGATAGATTATAACTATTATAACTGACTTAAAACTTACAAAAGTGTTAAAAGAATATATGGAGGAATATGTTTCATCATCTTTGGGGTAGAAAAAGAATTTTTAAGCATTACACAAAACCTAGATGAGATCAAGGAAATTATCTATAGATTTAACTAAAAATTAAAATTTTCTTTATTACCTAATAATGATTTCAAACAAAAAATTAAGATAAAATTGGGAGAAAACATTTTCAGTATGTCTAATAAATAAAGAGCTAATAGCACAAAAGAAAATGCAGATAAAAAAATAAAGCATGGTGAGACACAGACATTGGAACAACTAATCAAAGATGTTCATACAGCTACTACTTAATAAAATAAGTGGGATA
Organism: Tamandua tetradactyla; assembly: GCF_023851605.1. NCBI lineage: Eukaryota > Metazoa > Chordata > Mammalia > Pilosa > Myrmecophagidae > Tamandua > Tamandua tetradactyla. Next base: position 124,027,385 of record NC_135333.1, read on the forward strand.
GCAAATGACATAAAGGAGATCAAGAAGACAGTAAAAGAGCACAAAGAGGAATTTGAAAGAATAAATTAAAAAATAGCAGAAATCATGGAGATTAAAGACACTGTTGACCAAATAAAAAACATACTAGAGTCACACAACACCAGATTTGAAGAGACAGAAGAAAGAATAAGTGATATAGATGACAGGATATTTGACTTCAAAGACTCAAAACAGCAAATGGCAAAAAAGATGGAAAAAAATGGATGGGAACTCAAGGAAATGACAGGCAAAACAAAGCACACAAATATAAGAATCACTGGTGTCCCAGAAGGAGAAGAGAGGAGTAAAGGGCTAGAAAGAGTAGTCGAGGGTATAATGGGGGAAAACGTCCCAACCCTCATAAAAGACATAAATACACAAGTCAAAGAAGCCCAACGAACCCCAGCCAGAATAAATCCAAATTGGCCTTCCCCAAAACACACACAAACCAGTCTGTCAAATGTTGAAGAGAAGCAGAAAATCTTAAAAATGGCAAGAGAAAAACAATCTACTACATACAATGGATACCAAAGAAAATAAAACTGAGTTCAGACTACTCAAATAGTACCCTAGAGGCAAGAAGGCAGTGGTATGATATATTCAAGATCTGGAATGAGAAAGACTTATAGCCAATAATTCTGAACCCAACCAAATTGTCCTTCAAAACTGAGGTAGAGATTAAAGCTTTCACAGACAAAGAAGTCCTGAAAGAATTTTTCAACAAGAAAATGGCCCTACAAGAAATACTAAAAGGAATTCTGCCAGCTGGAAAAAAAAACAGACAGGAGAGGGAGGGCTGGAGGAGGGCACAGAATTGAAGAGTATCACCAAGGGTAATTTAAAGAATACAAAGAGAAAGAGGGAAAAGAATATATAGATCTGACAAATAAAATAAAAAAGATAAGATGGTGGATTCAAGAAACGCCTTTTCAGTAATAATTTTGAATGTTAACAGACTAAAATTACCAATTAAAAGATACAGATTGGCAGAATGGATTAAGAAACATAATCCAGCTATATGCAGCTTACAAGAGACTCATTTTAGACACAAGTATACAAAGAGATTGAAAACGAAAAGATGGAAAAAGATTTTCCATGCAAGTTGTAACCAAAAGAAAGCAGGAGTAGCTATATTAATATTGGACAAAACATATGTATAAAGACATCATAAGAGACAAAGAAGGACACTATATACTAATGAGAAGGTCGATTCACAAAGATGATATAACAATCATAAATATTTATGCTCCCAATCAAGGAGCTTCAAAGTACATAAAACAGACATTGGCAAAACTGAAGGGAATGATAGATGTTTCAGCAATAATAGTAAGAGGCTTCAATACACCACTCTCCTCTATAGATAGGACAACTAGACAGTAGATCAACAAGGAAATAGAGAAGTTAAATAACTTGATAAATGAATTAGACCTAACAGACATACATAGGTCATTGCACCCTAAAGCACAAGGTTATACATTTTTCTCTAGTGCTCATGGAACATTCTCCAGGATAGATCATATGCTGGGACAGAAAACAGGTCTTTATAGATTTAAAAATATTGAAATTATTCAAAGCACTTTCTCTGATCACAATGGGATGAAGCTGGATCTCAAGAACCACCAAAGAATGAGACCATTCACAAATACATGGAGATTAAATAGCACACACTTAAACAACCAGTGGGTCAAAGAAGAAATTGCTACAGATATCAGTAGCTATCTGGAGATGAATGAAAATGAGAACACAACTTATCAGAACTTATGGGAGGCGGCAAAGGCTTTGCTGAGAGGGAAATTTATTGCCTTAAATACCTATATTAAAAAACAAGAAAGAGCAAAAATCGAGTACTTAACAGCAACCTAGAGGAACTTGAGAAAGAACAGCAAACTAACCCCAAAGCAAATAGGAGAAGAGAAATAACAAAGATTAAAGCAGAGATAAATGAATGGGAGAACAAAGGAACAACAGAAAGAATCGATAAAACCAAAATTGAGAAAATCAATAAAATTGATGGGCCACTACAAGACTGACAAAGAAAAAAAGAGAGAAGATGCAAATAAACAAAATCAGAAATGACAAGGGGTGCATTACCACAGACCCTGAAGAAATAAAAGAAATCATAAGAGGATACTATGAACAACTATACACCAACAAACTAGACAACTTAGATGAAATGGACAAGTTCCTGGAGACACACAAACAAGCTACACTGACTCAGAAAGAAATAGAAGATCTCAACAAAGCAAGTACAAGTAAAGAGATTCACTCAGTCATCAAAAATCTTCCTACGAAGAAAAGCCCAGGGCCAGATGGCTTCACAGGGGAATTTCATCAAACATTCCAGAAAGAACACCAATCCTGCTCAAACTTTTCTAAAATATTGAGGAAAAAGGAACTCTACCTTACTCGTTCTATGAAGCTAATATCATTTTAATACCAAAACCAGGGAAAGATGTTATAAGAAAGGAGAACTACAGGCCAATCTCCCTAATGAACATAGATGCAAAAGTTCTCAATAAAATATTAGCAAATCAAATCCAACCACACATTAAAAGAATTATACACCATGACCAAGTGAGGTTTATACCAGGAGTGCAAGGATGGTTCAACACAACAAAATCAATTAATGTAATACAGCACATTAACAAATCAAAAAGGAAAAATCACATGATCATCTCGATTGATGCTGAAAAAGCATTCGACAAAATTCAGCATCCTTTTCTGATAAAAATGCTCCAAAAGATAGGAATCAAAGGTAACTACCTCGATATGATAAAGGGAATATACAAAAAAAAAACCAATAGCACAACATACTCAATGGAGAGAGACTGAAAGCTTTCCCCCCAAGATCAGGAACAAGACAAGGATGCTCACTGTCAGCACTATTATTCAACACTGTGCTAGAAATTCTAGCTAAAGCAATCAGGCAGGACAAAAAAATAAAAGGCATCCAAATTGGAAAGGGAGAAGTAAAACTCTCATTATTTGCAGAGGATATGATACTATACTTGGAAGATCATGAGAAATCTACAGCAAAGTTACTTAACTGTAAGTGGTGGGATATAAAATTGATGGGCAAAAATCAGTAACATTTCTATACACAAACAATGAGCTAGCTGAGGAGTCAGTTAAGAAAAAAATTCCACTCAAAATAGCAACTAAAAAGAATCAAATACTTAGGAATGAACTTAACTAGGGATGTAAAGGACTTGTACACAGAAAACTACATAACGTTGTTAAAAGAAATCAAAGGAGATCTAAATAGGTGGAAAGACATTTCCTGCTCATGGATAGGAAGGCTGAATATAGTTAAGATGTCAATTCTCCCCAAATTGATCTACAGATTCAACACAGTACCAATCAAAATTCCAACAACACACTTTGAAGATTTGGAAAAGCTAACTAGCAAATTCATCTGAAAGAGAAGGAGACCCTGAATAGTTAAAAGCATCCTAAAAAAGAAGAACGAAGTGGGAGGATTAACACTCCCTGACTTTAAAACCTATTATAAAGCCACAGTGGTCAAGACAGCATGGTACTGGCACAAAGACAGAAGCATTGACCAATGGAATTGAATTGAGAATGCAGAAATAGACCACCAAATCCATGGTCAACTGATTTTTGACAAGGCCCCCAAATCCTCTGAACTGGGACAAATTAGTCTTTTAAATAATTGGGCATGGAAGAATTAGATATCAATAGCCAAGAGAATGAAAGAGGTCCCCTATCTTACACCCTACACAAAAATTAACTCAAAGTGGATCAAACACCTAAATATAAGAACTAGCACCATAAAGCTTCTAGGAGAAAATGTAGGGAAACATCTTCAAGACCTAATAATAGGAGGTAGCTTCCTAAATTGAGTTGTCAGCAAAGTAATGCTTTCTCGCCAAAGGTTGTGGATTCTGGGGCTGGCTGCTTGCAATATTGTCCTTGGCTTTTCTGTCACATGGCAAAACCCATGGCAATATCTTCTCTTTTTTCCTCTGGGTTTCTGTGACTTCTGGCTTCTCCCATGGCTTTTTCCCTTCTATGTCTGAATTTCATTCTTCTTATAAAGGACTCTAGTAATAGAAATTACATCTCAAACCAATTCAGTTGGCCATACCTTAACTAAAAATAATACCTTCAAAAGATCCGGTTTACTATGGGTTCATACCCAAAGGAATGGATTAAGATTAAGAAAATGTTCTTCTGGTCTACATAATTAAATCCCCAATAATGACTAAATGTGAAGAATATTTAAACACTTTGTTATTAAAGAAACGGTGATACTATAGTCATTAATCAAACATGTGTGTGAAATATGCTTGATGTTTATCCAGTTAAAATGATTGTTCCATGCATATAATACACTAATATGCACTCATCAAAAATTGTTAGAGAAATGTGTTAGAGAAAAACTTTAACAACATGGAAATGATTATGTTAAATGTAAAATAATAGTCATAAAATTAGTATGTACAGTATGATTAAACTTTTATTTTTAAAAATATAAAAACAAGGGATACAGAAAACAGAAAGGTTACAGAATGTTAACAATAGTTATCTTGAAGTGGTAGAATTTCCTTTGACTTTTATTTCCTTCTTCATTTTAGCTATAGTTACAATAATTTCTATAATTAATATATTTATAAATTTTATAATCAGAAACATAATATATATATTTAAGAACAGTTGGATCTTGCTTTAAAGTATGTATGCTTTACAATTCTGTTAAGAATATACTTCTTCCTTCATATTTGAGAGCCATAATACATAACCCCCCTTGGAAGATTTTCCCCACTCTATTCAGCAAATCTGCTCCCAGTAGTACCTAATTAGTAGACTTTGGGTCATATGATCTTTCCCGCTGGCTGTAATTAATTAGCTCAAGGGTGAGTTGAGCCTAGTTAAGCCAATAGATCATCTCTAAATTTGGAATTCGGACTCAGAATCTTATTTCCTATTGATATCTTAGACTGGGAGCCAAGTAGGACTGTAGAGGCCATTTCCCACCATAGGCATAGAAAACTAGAAAAATTCAATTTCCAAAGAAAGAGGACAAAATACAGAGATGTAAGCATATTAGAGACCCTATGACATCAAAGATTGACAATAAATTTAATAAAAGCTACACTGTTCACTAATTCATTTCTGTAAATGTAGATTTTTGGGGGGAATCCTGAAGAGGGAGCTGACTTCTATGATTGGATTAATGCAAGGCAAACACATTATGTAGGGGAGCTGGTGATGAAGACAGGAAATTCTGAGAGTGAAATCACTGGGAATTAAAAATTCCTGTAGCACTTCAAACTTTCAAAACTGTGGAGTGATGGGGTCCAAAATGAGATCTCCAATGATAAAGGGGGACCCGGACATTATCTGGGTTATAGATTAATAAATTCAAAATTACATCTCTCTGTCTCTGTCTCTGTCTCTCTTTCTCTCTCTGTGTGTATATGTATGTATATATAAACATATGTATATATATAAACATATACAAAAGGATGACATTAGAAAGTAGGAAGGCTAAAGAGGGTTAGAGGATTCTATTAGACTAGGTGGTGGGGGAAGGGCTATAAGTTTACCTTCTTTTTTTGCTCCCCTCTTCTTCCCCTCCAAGAGGGGGAAGTTTCCAAGACTGTTCCATTGCTTTGTGATGTGCACCCAGAACTCTTGTCCAGAGTGCACATTCTCAGGGGCCATTTGCCTGAGACAACAGTTAATGCTAGATAATGGAAAACTACCTCCATTTTATGGTGGGGCCTTAGTATGGTGTGACCGAGATTCAGCTCTTTGGCGCATTGTTTCCTTCTTCTTCTTCCTACATAGGAGCATAGGGCTCCTTCTTTGGTTACCCTGCAGAGGAGTTAATTTTTACCAATGTTTGGAAAACACCGAGACATCCATCAGGTAAGAAACCTTAGCCCCAGGCCCTAGCATATATCACCTCTTTTTTACTTGGTTTCTCTTCCCACTTTTCTATTCAACTATGTCGACAAAGAGAAACCCACAATGGAAACTTTTAAAACAATTTTTCCTTCTCGGGGAACAGATGGGGCAGGGTGGGTATCAGAGCAGGGAGAAGGGTTTCCATCCAGATCTCACAGAGCTAGGTATGTGGTGCATGAAAGGCAACGTGATATTTGTGGCTTCTTAATTTATAGGCTCAGATTCATAGACAACACAGACTTCAGTGCTATAAAAACAGAATTTATTAGGAAAGTAATTAAAAGAGCTTTTAAAAATAAGGCATAGTTACACCTTACATAGTTAAGATGGCACCAACACATGAAGAGAAGTGCTGGGAAGTCTCGGAAACAGCATTCAGAGTCTCGTTAGTAAAAATCCACAGCAGAGCATTCTTTTCCTGGATAAGATTCTGATGAAACTTTCTTTCTCATAAAATTTTCCTCCTCCTTCTTCCTTCATCTAACTGCTTGCATACAGTTTATATGGTATCATATTATATGGCTGAACTCCAATTAGCTTACATAACCGGGCTCAGTTGGGTCCTCTGGGAACTGGCTAGGGACCAAGAGGAGCTTCCTGGGACCTAGATATCTTTATTAAAGTACACGTCCTTCTGGGAGGATAGCCAGTCCTTCCAGCTGGAGTGCACATTTCAATAATTTCTTACCAAGGTCACGCAATGGCAACATCAATTGAACAGAACAGACTCTACAAATTTATCATTCCCTTACAATTACAGGACTCCAGGGTGAAATCCCAAACACATAAATTCAGTGGCGATGGTTATCTTATTAAGAAAGTTCATACTCCTTACTGGAGAGCAGCGTCTTTTACACTGGTTCATCAGTCAGCTTCCTGTCTTAGGTGTCTCTGTGCTAAGTGAGGACCTTTGTGATGGCCTGATCTGGAGAGCAGTGCTAAGCCTCTGAATGCTTCTGACCAGATACTAGAACCTGAGCTCTGCCCTGGGGATCAAAATCCTCTTTGTGTTGGAGCATCATAAACTTGAGGATCTGAGATTCTGTGACCTTCCTCAGCAAAGGACTAACAACTGATAAATCAATTGAAGATTACATCCAGAAAACTATTGTTTGAGTTTTTCAAAGAAAAATATTTGTATCACTTTAAAATAAGTAATTACAAGAGAATTAAGAGGCAAACTACAGGGCTAGGAGAAAATATTTGCAAATTACATATCTAACAAAGGACTTGTATCTAAAATATATACAGAATTCTCAAGACTTAGTAAAAAAAAAAACACACACACACACACAATTAAAAATGGGTGGGTAGTGCAATGGTGGCTCAGTGGCAGAATTCTTGCCTGCCATGCTGGAGACCTGGGTTCAATTCCCAGAGCCTGTCCATGCCAAAAAAAAAAAAAAAAAAAAGGGCAAAGGACTTTGTGATAAAGCAGAATTTCCAGAAAGGAAAGATCCTATCCCCATGTTTGTATCAGTTATATGGTGCAATTGACTTTTAGAAAGGAAGATTATCTAGGTTGTCTAATCTAATCACATGAGTCCTTACAGGCAGAGAACTTACTGTGGCTGGTGAGAAGATGAAGACAGATGAAGAACTCAGAGATACTGGACACATGAAAAAGACTTGGCACTCGTTGCTGCTTTGAAGATGGAAGGAGTCACAGGAGAAGAAATGAAAGTGGACTCTTTGAAGCAGAGAGTGGCCTCCAGCTGAGAGTCAGCAAGGAGAAAGGGAGCTCAGGCCCACAACCATAAGGAATAGAATTCTGCCAATAACATGAATGAGTTTGGAAGTGGGTTCTTTCCCACAGCCCAAGTGGGAGACTTGGCCAGCTGACACCTTGATTATCATCTTTGTGATACACTGAACATAGAACCCAGTTGAGGTTGTCCAGACTTCTGACCTACAGCACTATAGGTCAGAATTGTTTTATGCCACTAAGTTTGGGATAATTTGTTACGGCACCCTAGAAAACTAACATAGATTTTAGTACCCAGAAGTATGGTGTTGCTGTAACAAAACGTGAAAATATGGAAGTGGTTTTGGAATTGGGCAGTGAAGTCTGGAAGATCTTTGAGAAGCATGATAGAAAAATCTACATTATCTTGAACAGACTGTCAGTAGAAATATGGACATTAGAGAGTGCTGGGGAGGGCTCAGAAGGAAATGAGGAGCATTATGGAGAAAATCCAAGTCATTTTGAGAATACCTAAATCTCTGTGAACAAACAATAGGCAGAATTATGGACATTAAAAACACTGTTGGTGAGGGCTCAGAGGAAGTAAGAAACATGTCATTGCAAAGGGAAGAAAGGGGGATCCTTGTTACACAGTGTCAGAAAGCTTAGTGTAATTGGATCTTGCAGTTATGTGGAAAGTAGAACTTATAAATGAAAACTTGGATATTTAGCTGAAGAGATATCCATGCAAGGTGTTGAAGGTGTGGCCTGATTTCTTCTTGCTGCCTATAGTAAAATACAAATTGAGGAAAGTATTGTTACATGAAAAGAAACCAGAACTGGATGATTTGGCAAATTCTCAGCCTATAAAGTTGGCAAAAGATGCTACAATTAAGAGATTGATTCCAAAAACATGGCATGGAGGGAAAAAAGGATGACTGTGTGGGTATACAACCTTTTGCTAAAAATCAGAAAGATAAAAAAAGTCAGAGCTTTCAGTCATACAAAAGGCTTTTTGAAGAAATTAAAGATGTGACTTAGAAATTATCTCAAAGCAGAGAACTTCTAGGTAGCTTACAGACATTGTCCTCAAACATGTTAGCATAAAGCAAAGAAAGAAAAGGGATTACCTCATAAATATCTGTGGATGAGACATTCGTCTAATGGAGTGAAGCCCTGTGAAACCATGAAGAGCTCACAAAATTCTTGAGAATATTATATCAGCAGAAACATGGCCAACTTGTTCTCAAATGAACAGAGAGAATACAAAATGGGAGGAAGCTGTATTCAGATACCCAAAATTCTACTGGCAGGAAGCTAGCTGATAAACTGACTCAGCTGTAAATGCATGTTCTGGTTTGAAAGCTGGTGGAATGTGATATACCAGAAATGGAACAGCTTTTAAAGGGGGGGGGGGAATTTATTTGCAAGTTTACAGTTCTAAAGCCATGAAAATGTCCAAATTAAGGCAAGGCTATGAAAATGTCCAAATCTAAGGCATCCAGGGAAAGATACCTTGGTTCTATTCCAGAAGGCCAATGAAGTTTTCTCAGCTGGAAAGGCACATGATGAAGTCTGCTAGCTTTTTCTCCTGGCTTCTTGTTTCATGAAGCTCCCCCAGGGGCATTTTCCTTCTTCATCTCCAAAGGTCTCTGGCTGCGTGGGCTCTGTTGGTTCTGGCCGCTCTTGTGGCTCTAAAGATTTTTCCAAAATGGTTCACTCTTAAAGGGCTCCAGTAAGCAATCACACTTGAATGGGTGGAGACACATCTCCATGGAAATCACCTAGTCAGAAGTTACCACCCACAGTTGGGTGGGTCACATCTCCGTGGAAATAATAAAAGGGATACCACCCAGCAATATTGAATGAGTATTAAATGACATGACTTTTCTGGGGGTACACAACAGATTCAAACTGACACAATGTGCATTACCTATAATGAGAAAAGAAAGATGGTTCAGGGGGCAGATCTAAGAGCCCAGTTGGTGATCTGACAGCCTGGAAGATGGCACCAGGAACACATAGTACAGAACCAAAGGCCACAGGCCTTGAAACCTAAGGAAGTTTGCCTGGCTAGATTTCATAACTGCTTTGGTCTGGTTACTCCTTTTTAAGCTTTGGTTTCCCCCATTTTTAACCCAGAATGTCTATAACTGTTATCCTGTGCTCATACCATCATTATATGTTGGGGACAGGCAACTTGTTTCTTTAATTCCACAGGTCCAAAGATAGAGGAATTGTGCCCAGGCACCTCGTCCACACATGATTTAGATGATAAAATTTGGGACTTTGGAGTTGATGAGATTTTATGCTTTGAGTTGATATAATGGGATGATATATTGGGAACTTTGTGATGGTATGAATGTGTTTTTCCTGTTGGATGGATGTGAATTTATAGTGATGAAAAACACACCAGTGGTTGCACTTAGTAAATAAGAGCCTTACTATTCTTGTCATTTACCATGTGCATTGAATAGTAATTATTGTGGTTCTCAGATTTTTATCCCCCCATTGTCTTCTCAAAAGAACATTTCTTTCTTGTTTTTCATTATCATAAACAGTGCTATACCAAGCATTCTTCTTTATGCCTCATTGTGCCTGTGTGCAAATGCTTCTCTAGTACATACCTAGAAATGGAGTTTCTGAATCAGACCATATTTTTTCCAAATACATATTTTTTTTACAAATTTAAAAATTTTGAATAACAAGCACATGCACATGGTAAAAAAAAAATCAGTAATAGAGGTGTGCAGTGAAAAGAAGTCTTTTCCCTAGAACTGTCTCTCAGTCCTCTAGTTCCTTTCTGTAGAGACAAACACTGTTGCTAGTCTCTTAGGTGTTTTTCTAGAGTCATCACTATCTCCTTTTAACATAAATATTGGCATGGTATACAATTTGTTATGAATCTTTGTCTCTTTTAAATTTTGAAGCAATCTCAAATATACAGAAAAGTTGCAAATATAGTACAAAGAAATTTGTTTTACATGAACCATTTGAGAGTGTATTTCCAAACTAATGACCTATTGCCCCTGAATATTTTAACTCTATTTCCTACAAACAAGAATTTTGTCCTACATAACAAAAAACAACTATGAAAATAAAGAAATTACACTACCACCATATTAAGTCATTGAAATCTAAGGATTATATTAAGGAGTATGCTAAGGAGTATGCTAAGGAGTATAATCCTTCCATGCCAGAGATTACTAAAAGAAATCAAAGAAGACCTAAATACATGGAAGAACATCTGTTTTCATGGACTGGAAAACTAAATATTGTGACGATGCCAATTCTACACAAAATGATTTATAGATTCAATGGAATCTGAATCAAAATTCCAACAGTTGACTTTGCATAAATGGAAAAGCCAATTACCAAATAACCAAAAAAAAAAAAAACACCTTGAAAAAGAAGGTTGAAGTTGGAGGACTCACACTTCTTGACTTTAAATTATATTATGAAACAATAGTGGTCAAAGCAACATGGTACAGGCACAAGGATTTCAACCAAAGGGATCAAATTGAGAGTACAGAAATAAACCTTCATGTCTATGGCCAATTGATATTTGATAAAGTTGCCAAGTCCACTCCATTGGGAAAGAATAGTGTCTTCAACAAATGGTGCTGAGAGGACTGGATATCCATACGCAAAAGAATGAAAGAGGTCCCCTATCTCATACCATATACAAAAATTAACTCAAAAATGGATCAAAGACCTAAATATAAAAGCCAGGACCATAAAATTCCTAGAAGAAAATGTAGGAAAGTATCTTCAGGATCTTGTGTTAGGCAATGGTTTCTTAGACTTTACACCCAAAGCACAAACAGTGAAAGAAGAAATAAATGGGACTGCCTCAAAATTTAAAGCTTTTGTGCATCAAAGGACTTTGTCATGACAGTGAAAAGACAACCTGCTTACTGGGAGAAAATATTTGGAAACCACATGTCTGATTAATGCTTAATATCCAGAATATATAAAGAAAGCCTACAACTCACCACTAAAAAGAAAACCCAATTTAAAATGGGAAAAAGTCTTGACTAAATGATTTTCCAAAGAGGATAGACAAATGGCTAAAAATCACATGAGAAGTTGTTCAACATCGCTAGCTATTAGGGCAATGCAAATCAAGACCACAGTGAGATATCATTTCACACTCAGTGGAATGGCTATTATTAATAAGACAGAAAACCACAAGTGTTGGAAAGAATGGGGAGAAATAGTAATACTCATTCATTGCTGATGGGAATATAAAATGGTGCAGCCACTGTGGAATTTCCTCAGAAACTTCCAGTTTGGCAACCTAGTTCCCCTAGTCCCGCTGCTGAGTGTATACCCAGAAAAATTGAAAACAGAGACTCGAATGGAGATTTACACACTGATGCTCATGGCAGTATTGTTCACTGTTGCCAAAGGATAAAGGCAACCCAGGTGTCCATCAGCCAATGAAGGGATACACAAAATATGGTATATAATGTGATGGAATATTATTCAGCTGTTAAAAGGAATGAAATCCTGATGCATGTGACAACATGGATGAACAGTAGTGACATCATGATGAGTGAAATAGTCCAGACACAAAATGACAAATCTTATATGGTCTCACTGATATGAACGAATTATAATAAGCAAACCCATAGAGTAGAATCTGGAATCTAGGTTACTAGGGGATAGATTGGGGATAGCGAATGGGGAGCTGATGCTTAATTTGTACAGAATTTCTATTTAGGGTTGATTGTAAAGATTTGGAAATGGATAGTGGCGATGGTAGCACATTATGGAGAGTTAACAAACAGCACTGAATTATGTTTAGAAATGTGGCTGAAAAGGGAAGTTTTGGGTCGTGTGTGTTGCTACAGTGAAAGTTAGAAGATAAAACATGGGACTGTATAACACACTGTACCCTGTTGTGGATGATGACTGTGGTCAATAGTACATTTAAGAATATTCTGTTATGAATTATAACAAATGTACAGCACTAACACAAGGCTGGGTAGGGGACACCACAAAAAGAATCCCATACGCAACTTGGTGATTATAGTGACATCATGTAATGTAGAATGTAAGTGGGTAAGGAAAGAAGAGCAGTTGTCAGGGGGTGTGGGTCAATGAAAGAATGGTTGAATCAATAGATTGGAGGTCATGGAGAGATCAAGAAATATCTGGAGAAGAGATGGTGACCTGGAAAGACTGGAAGAGGTGGTTGCAAGAATGAGATGCATGCAACTGAGTTTCTAAGGTTTCTAGGAAAATAACAGCTCTGATATTATCCCTATCTTTGTAAATTATCATCTGCTTTCCCAGAAACCAGTTGCCAGGACCCCTGTATCCTAGGTCAGTACAGCCTGCACTTTGTCCTAAGCCAGCAATTCTCAATAAGGGCTGTGTGAAAGCACACAAAGTCTCATAATGCTTGAGAAGAGCTCAGAAATTTATCAGTTAATAAGTAATAATTAAGATACAAAGGTTGTAAAGGGCTTCCCTTCAAAAAATACATTAGAAAGGAGTCAAGATTAACTCTATTGCCCCTGTCTTTGGTTTAAAGAACTTGCAGAGCTCCAAGGATTTTTTCCCACTCCACAGAAGGGAAAGGGATGTGAATTCACCTTTTTAATTATTTTTTTTTATTTTTTTTTTATATTACTTTGTGACTTCTTCTGGAAGAGTGGTGTCAAACTTTTTGACTATGGCCCACAGGACAAAATGCACTTTCACTTTGTTTTGTGTCCCTTCTTTCACCTTTGTGACTGTTCAATTGCTTGTGATACAGGCCTGGAACTCTAGTCTAAAGTGTCCATTGTTAGTTGCTTGAGACAGTGGTGCACTTTAGATGCTGGAGACTTACTCTTTTTTCTGAATAGCTTAGTGTGGCTAGGGCATTGGTTCCATCTTCTACTCCCTGTGTGGGGTGGGGCCCTTCCTCTGTCCCTGTACTACCTACAGAGGAATTCATTTTTACCAATCTTTGGAAACACCTGTCAGGTAAGGGATCCCTAGACTTAGCCCACACACATAATGACACTTATTTTCCCATTTTTTTTCTCACTCTTCTACTCAATTATGTTGACATAGAAAGATACTTATAAGGAGAACTTTGAGGACAGAGTGGGGCATCATCCTTCTAGGTGAACAGATTGGGCAAATTAAGAGTTAGAGTAGATCGTGGTGAATGAAAACACAACTATGTGATGATATTGTGAGCCATTGGTTGTATAGTGTGGATGGACTGTATGTGTGTGAAGATTTCTTAATTAAAAAAAAAAGAGAGTAGAGACTGTGGTTTCTAAAATAATGTCACAGACCATCTACCTGGGAGTGGTAGAGTGCTCCAGGGTGAAATTGCTCAATCACTGCAGTACCACCCAAGGCCTCTGCCTCAAAATTCAATACACTCAGGCCCCAGTAGCACCCCACTATCCCACAGTTCAAGCCAGACTGTGAACCTCCTATCTCTCTACCTTCCCTCCTCTTAAAAAAATTAATGAATTTCTCAGTTACTCTCTGGGAAAGATCTAATAAAATAATACACTCTAAGTTGTTAAAGACTGAGAAGCAGCAACCTCTTAACAATTTTAGAGCAAAAAAAGGTTCACAAATTTATAAAACATAGAAAATGTGTCACTGGATTTCCTCAGATTGCAATTAAGTTATGACCCATGCTATTCTAGTTTGCAAGCTGCCAGAATGTGATATACCAGAAACAATGGATTTTAAAAAGAGAAATTTATTAAGTTGCAAGTGTACAGTTCTAAGGCGATAGAAATATTCAAATGAAAGTAAGGCTATCAAAATGTCCACATTAAGGAACCAACAAGAAGTGACCATCACTCAGGAAAGGCCGATGAAGTTCAGGATTTCTCTCTCAACTGGAAAGGCACATTGCAAACATGGTGACATCTGCTAGGTTTCTCTCCAGACTTCTTGGTTCATGAAGCACCCCCAGGGCTGTATTCCTTCTTCATTTCCAAAGGTCTCTGGCTGCATGAGCTTTGCAGTTCTTGTGGTCTCTCGTTCTGAAGCTCTTTCCAAAATGCTTCCATTTTTAAAGCATTCCAGTAAACTAATCAAGACCCACCTGGAATGGGTGGACTCACATCTCCCTCTAATCAAAGGCCATAATTGGGCGAGTCACATCAGGGTGGAGATAATCTAATCAAGTTTCCAACCTATAGTTCTGAATAGGGAGTGAGAGAAAGGGCTACCTTCAGGAGGTGGATCAGTATTAAAACATGGCTTTTCTAGGGTACATAATCCTTTCAGACCAGCACAGGGTCCTCTACTGGTGCAGCAGAATTGACAGGACAGTTTGGGTTGCAAAGGAAAGTGATTTCATAGCTGATGGAAGTCTCATGGTCTAAGATCTGCCAACCTGGCTTCCCTGGCCCTCAATTTCTTCCTCTTTAAAACTGGAATAATAATACCTACCTCTCAGGATTGTTGAGCCTTAAATACATGTATAAAGTGCTTAGAACAGTCTCGGGCCTGTGGTGAGCACTATGGAAGCTTCTCCTATTACAGTGTATGGGGAAGCCAGGGGCAGGAATCCTGACTCTGACACTTATTAGCTGCATAATCTTATGCAAATTATTTTCTCTCTCTCAGCCTCAGTTTCCTCCTCTATAAAATGGGGATAACCTCACAGGGATTGTTGTAGAGATTAAATAAAATTAAATTGTGGGAAAAGGGGCGTGTAATAGTTCAGTGGTAGAATTCTAGCCTGCCATGCGAGAGACCTGGGTTTGATTCTCGGCCCATGCACTTCCCAAAAACAAACAAGCAAACGAAAGAAAGAAAAATACAATTCAACAAAATGGTGCTGCAATAATGGGATACTCGCATAGAAAAATAATAAAAGGTGACCCCTGCTATACAGCATATAAAAAATTTTTTTACTGGATAATGAGCAGAAAGCACTAAGCACAGTACTTGGGGCAGATTAACTGCAAAGGGGCACAAGAAAGCTTTTTGGTGTGAGAGAAATGTTCTATAGCCTGACTGGTGGAGGTTGCACAGGTATATTCTACATCCAAACTCAAACTGTGCACTTAAAATGGATGCATTTTATTATTATTTTTTGCACGGACAAGCACCGGGAATTGAACCCTGGTCTCCAGCATGGCAGGCGAGAATTCTGCCAGTGAGCCACCATCACACCACCCCATTTTATTTGTTTTTACCTCAATAAAGTTGATTCGTGAAAAAAATAATAAGGTAAGCAGCCTCCCAGTGATCTACTAGATCTCCATCTTTTCTCTTTTCCATGGTATTTGTTGGTATCTAAAATTATTTCATTCATTTCTTTATATTAGAATAAAATTAGAACATAAACCCTTTGAGGGCAAGCTCTCTGTTTTATCTACCATTATAACTCCAACATCTAGAACATGCCTGGCACATAAAGGTGCTCAATAAATTATTCTTGATAGACAGTCTAACTGATTAAAACCCTTCAGTGTTTCTACCTCCAAATTACATACCAACTCCTCTCATTTCAATCTCCATTGAGCACCTGCAGTGATCTTCTGAAAATGTGAATCAGCTCACATTACTCCCCTGCTTAAAAAAAGTGGAGGAAATATGATTAAGAGGTTAAGTGAGCAAGAAAAGGAAAGTCAGTTTAAAACTCCAGGAAAGTAAAATAGCTGTATGTAGTGGGTTTAGTAAATTTTTGTATCTTCAACAAAGATAACTTACTTTTGACCTAAGTTCAACCCTCTCAGTAGCACAGAAGTTTTAGTTTGGAATTTTCCAGGGTAGTGAACATTGTCAATGACCCCCTAACATCCCTATTCTGACCCATGGATAAGCTAAGCAATTGGTCACACCTTACCCCTTGTCAGTGATTGGTTCATGGATGGACAGGCCTAAGCCCGTTTGGTCCAGTGAGATTCAAGGACCCAGCGGGTGTGAGATGGTGAATCTGATGTGTCTGTTTTGGAGACACAGACACTCTCTGATGTAGAACATCTTCTACTCCAATTCATGCATTTATGTCCATCACTGTCTCTTATTCACTTATTTTCTCAGAACTCAGGAAGAGAAGGTTTTTTGTTTATTTGTTTGTTTAGGAATAAGTAGTAAAGTTTATTAAAAAGAAGGTGTATGTTAGAGAGGTTAATGTGGACTTGCCCGAAGGAGGGATGAAAGGGAAGAATTTTGACTATTACAAATAAGTGGCAGCAAGCTCTAGCCTATATCTTGAATCCATATTGGAAGAATTAACATAATCAAATAAGGTTTCAGTTTGGATTTGGTGGAGGTAAGAGTGGGAGAATCGAAAGTCCATCACACTGAATGAAAATTCTGAATTAGAAAATTTATTTTTAAATACCATCTTATTATTTTCAAAGTTCAGCCAAATAATGAAGAGATACGTTAAATACTTTATAATATAATTAATTCACATTTGACCTTTAGTATGTGACCATTCCTCAGGATTAGAAAAATCTTTTCAACAGAATTCACATGGCCCAGAAGTTTAAGGTTTATTATTTTTAAATCTAGTATTTAAATTTTAAATCTAGATTAAAAACTTTTAAATCTAATTCCATGACTTTTTTGACAAAGTCACTATTTCAGCGATAGAGTCTCCTATAACTAAAATAGAAACCCTGGCCTGGGAGTCTGAACTCCTGAGTTCTGTCCCTGTCTTGGCCACTAAGTGGGGGCCTTGGGTAGGTCATTTCCACTCTGAGCATTAACTGTTTCCTCCATGGAAGTGTCAGCATACGTGTACCTAGCTATATCATAATCATGCCAGCACTTGTTACAAATACAGATTTCAAGGTCCCATCCCTGGCCTACTGAATTAGATTTCTATCATCGGGGCCCAGGAATCTGTATTATTAACTATCCTGGTGACTATAATGCACAAACCTATTGGATGATGCACAAAACAATAAAAATCTGATTTTCTGATTACTGTTCCTTCTATCACTGTCCCTCCTATCTTTGCTACTAGATGTTGTGTTTCCAAAACAACAAACATAAACAACTAAACAAATAAAAACCCAAGATTGTGATTTAATCATCTTTATATCCCCTGGCACCTACACAATGCCTGGCATGTAGCAAGTACTCGATAAATATTTGAAAAATTAATCAAGGATAATTAAATAAACAAATGGTATTTAATGTGAGTCCCAATCACATAGGGCCAGAAAAATCTGAAGAGAGAGAAAAATATTTTAAACATGCGCTTGACAATAGTCTTGCATTCCCTGCTTGCCCTACTACATATTTAAATTAGTGGGTTGTCTAAATGAGGTTAATGTATATTTGCAGACCCAAGAGGAAAGTGATTGAGATTCTCCTGTGGGCAAGATTATCCCTATAATATTTCCCAGTGCTGGTGATAACTGAGAGGAGCTCAAGATTCAGAAGAAGCTGGTTGTCCTCTCAACTTTTCCACATCCAGTAAAAGCCAGATTCTGACTGGGGTGACACATCCTAGGGCCATGCTGCAGGTCTCTGAACTCCAAAGGCCACCACAGGTTTCTGTGGGGCCTTAGCAGGTTGGAAAAGGCCTCATCTTCAAGTTACATGGAAGTCCTCCAATGGTGGTGCCTGCAGAGCAAGCCATCTTTGCAGCCAGCACGCCCCAGGATGTCTGATACCGCCTCTGGTGATCCCACAGTCCCTTCTCCCACCCCCCACTCCTCTACACTCGACTGACCATCCCTTGAGCCTCCTAGGCTCAGACAGAGTCTGCTGGTCTTGGAAAGTATCGGCTCAGGAAGAAATCTGTCACAGGGGTGGGCAACTTAGCCAAGGGGATGTAGAGGAGTTTGGCATCTAGGCCAGGATTATAGCGGACGCGGGGACTCCGGGAACAAATGGCATGCTCCATGCTGTTGGTGACCTCGCTGATCTTTGGCTCTGCCAACTGCATCGTGTTTTTTAACTTGTCAGTATCTGTTTAAGGGTATGGGGAAAAAAAATCAAAAGTTCCATTATTCTTCATAAAAGATGGTTTCTTCTGAATTCCACCCAAGCACCCTTTCCATCAGTTCCTTGATCTAATTTCAAGCAGGCCTGCCACACCCTCCAGATTGTCCCTTATACAAACACTCCCTAAATAATCTTCTTTTTCCTGTTCAACAGTTGTGCATTGAATTCATGCTCTTGCACTGAAATAACAATTGACTAGCAATGAAAAGACCTGTGCCCAATTCTGCCACTTGTTTGTTTTTGACCTTGAGCTTAAAAATCATCATCTGTAAAATGGGAATAATAATACTTGCCGTGAAAAACAATGAAGATGATTTGTACCAGGGTAGACAGAGAGGGACAACAGGATAGAAAACATGTGCAGTAAGCATATAGAAAAATTAGAAGGAAATAAATTGTCCGCCTGGTGGGATTCTTAGTTACTGCAGGCTTATTTTTTTTTTTCTTGTACATACTCCCCAGAATTCCCAATTCTGATACAAAAGCATGAAGGAAAAATGTTATTTAACAATAGTAATACATTATTATAATTGTTATTATTGGATTTAAATGAGCTAAGGGAATAGATGAGCCTCCTGTAAAGCACCGACAAATGTGAGGGGTTATTCTGATCACCTGGCGTATGGGGTGTAGGAATGGGTGCAGGAAGGGTGGAGCCGCATCTGTACCCTCGTTCCAGGGTTTGGGGATTGGGGCAGGTTGGTGGGATTCAAAATTTATTGAGAATCCCAAGGACTCCTGCAGGAAATGATACCTGAGAGTCAGACTTCTAGAATGCAGGGTTAAAGCTTGAAAACAAAGATGGAGCAAAAGCTGCCCGGCCTTTGGGGGCTTTCCAGGCAGGCAGGGAATTTGCTCACCCAACAGAGAGAACATCGGAAAACACCCTCTGGGTCAGCACAATGGGTGTGTGTTCAGCGGACCGGGAACATTTTAAGTGAGGCCCCTGAGTGTGATATTCAGCCCAGACCTCGAGGAACTCCCTTTATATTTTTAAAGAGAAAATTGTTACTGTGAAAAAGCCAAGCTATATATATATATATTTTTTTTTTTGGCATGGGCAGGCATCGGGTATTGAACTTGTGTCTCCAGCATGGCAGGCGAGAATTCTGCCACTGAGCCACCATCGCACTGCCCCCAAACTATATTTTGGAGTCCTAAAATAGATCATGCTAATGTCAAAGCCAACTGTCCAGAGAGCAATAATATCATAGGAATGCAACACCCTGGCCTCCAACCTTGGGCCTGACACAGAGACGACCACCAGCAGGTCCGCGGCACGGAGGAGAGTCCCAACTGATGGAAATCTCTAGGACTTTTCTTCTCCCCACAGATTTCTAATATAGCCGAAACTAAATGAATATTTTTTTCCCTTTAGTATTTCTCCCTGCGTTTTCGGTAAACCAATAAATGGAAGATAACCACCACGCCCCAGGTTCCCCGAATCCTAACCCTGGTGTCCATCCTGGACGTCTCCTCCCTCGCCCCCAGCCCCCACAGGTCTAATGTACACCTGGAGTCCATCACCTCCTTTCCACCTCCTCCGGCCTTCGTGTCCACAACACCACCGTGCCAAGCCTGAAGCACAGCGGCAACCAGAGCGGTCTTTGCTCATCACAAATCGATCAGGTCCTTAATTCTCCTGGCGCTTGGCCCTCTCCAATTTCTCCCCGCCAGTTCTGCTCCCCACACTACCCGGCCCCTCTGGCTTCTTTAAATTCCTCACTGGAATTTCCTACTTCAGGGCCTTCCTGTCATTGTCCTCTCTCCTGAAAAATCTTCTCTGCCCCTCCCCACCCCTCCACCCCTGCCACTTTCCAGCCTCCTAAACTCTTATTTTTCCTCAGAGTCAACTCTGAGAAGCTTTTGGGCCCAACTCCTAGTACCATTTTTTTCCACAGCCCTAGACTGTTCCTTCCTGGCAGTTAGCCACGTCTGTCACTAAGCGTAGGTGTTTTGTGAAGATCTGTCTCCCCTACTGGGCCTGAAGCTACAGGAAGTAGCTTAAGTGAACGGTTGTCCTGTTCACTCTGGCTCCACAGCTGCTCATAGAGCCTGGCACACGGCAGGCGTCATAGAACATGAATTAAATGAATGAATGACTTGCATGGTTTCGGTGGCTTTTTACCTTGTTGATGTATGGTATGATGTCCCTGAGAGCACATCGCTAAGATAAATCCCCCTTGACAGTTAAATACTTGCCATGGATTTGATTAAGTGATTATACTTAGCCCACCCAGAGTTTCTGGGTGTATTTCAAAGATTAATCTCTTTGGATTGTGGATAATTGATATCTGAGGATCTCTCTTTGCAATAAAGAACTTATAGCTTGTAGGCTTGAGTATAATGGAGAAAAGGAGGCCACACTAAGGGAGGATAAAAATAACAGCAAACTTTTAATGGACCAAGCGCTATTCTAAGTACTTCGAATATATTAACTCATTTAATTCCCAAAACCCATTGTAGATGAGAAGTTAAATAATTTGCCCTAAGCAAACAGGCAAGTTGAAATTTGTATTCAGGCGGCCTAGTTCCAGAGTCTAAGAGTTTAGCAACGACAATAAATTGCTTCTCAGAAATGTTCATGGAATCCAAGTAAAATAGGAAATATATATAACTTAGGGCAATTTGTAGGCAGGCTGCAGAGGTCCAGAGGGAACAGGACAGGACTGAGAACCCAGCTGCTTCACCCTGGCCCACTGAAAACCCACCTCAGCCAGCAAACTGCCAGCCCCAGCTTGCTGATAAAGAAGCAACTGGAGGAGTAAGAAGCCCACCACTGTGGTTGTGGTAGGTTGAACCACTTACCCCAATGGAAAACATGTTCTTAATCCTTGTTCCTGTGCAAGTGAAACCATTTGTAAACAGGACCCTTTGAAGGTATTATTTTTAGTTCAGGTGTGTGGCCCAACTGAATCAGGGTAAGTCTTAATCCACGTTACAGGAGGCCTTACAGAAGAAACCAGAAACCTTAAAAGGAGAAGAAACCAGAAAATGAGGCTCCAGAGGAGCCAGAAGCCAGAAGTCAGCGGAAACAAGAAGGGCAGACACAAGGAAAGAAAGATCACCACGTGAAGAGAGACAGAAATGCAAGTCAAGGAACCCCAAGGATTGCCGGCAGCCAGCCCCGGAACACAACCGGGAGCAAGCAGAGTCTTGCCAAAGCCTTGGTTTGGACTTCTGGCCTCTGAAACTGTGAGCCAATAAATTCTTGTTGCTTAAGTCTAACCAAGTTTGTGGTGTTTGGAATAACAGCTCTGACAAACTTAAGACAGTGGTGCTGGCTAATGGTGCCAGAGCCAGTTTCTATTGGCAGGTTGGAGATTGCCCCACACAAGGTCAGCTACAAGGGTGACTCTGGGGGGCTGCTCTCCCTTTACGCCCTTGGAGCTGGAGAAATGGAGAGAGCTAGGGGATCTTCTGAATCCAGCTGGCTCAGCTTCTGGATTAGATGCTCCCTGGTAAGAGTATGGAGGCTTCCGGTTCTCAGGTTGGTCTTTCTCCCCCTACCAGGAGGTGTGCCAACAGGTGTGTGGGCCAATTCCTCCTCCACTGCACTTTCAGGCCACCTCCTCTCCAATCACTCTCCACCCCCTCCACCCCCCTACCCCACCCCCATCCAGGCGCATCCATCTCCCAAACCAAAAGAATTACAGGCAGTTTTTTGGTGGGGGCGGATAGTTCACAGCTGTGAAAACCCACCTCCACCTTCTAAAAACACTTGAGATTCACAGGAAACCCTTAGCTTAAGGAGAGAGTGGGAGCTGCCTGGAGACCCTCCCTTTTAAATACCTGTGTGTGCCTTTGCCTCTTTATTTACTTAACAAGCACTTGGTGTGTGCAAGGCACTTCACAGGTATTAATCCTCATGGCAACCCTGTGAGGCAGGCCCTATCATTAGCTCTGTTTTATAGAGACATAGGGTGATGTGGCCAAAGTCTCTGCTGGTAAGTGGCAGAAACAGGATTTGGCCCCTGGCAGTCAGACTCCAGTGGCCATGCTCATAATCACTTGTCTAAATTTATTTCAGTGCATTTTCACCTAAATAATGATATGGGCAGTATCTATCCTGGCCCCTATCCCGGCAGCTATGGTTCTGCCACTCCCAGCAGTTATCCATGTGGTCTCTGTTCTGCAACCCTAGCAGTGTGGCACTGGGCCCTTGATTTTCTGAGCCTCCATCTCAGCACCTGCAAAATGAGGGTGGGTCAGTGACCCCCAAATTCTCCCCTCTCAGAGATTCCTCTCCCACCCGGGGAACTTACAGATGCGGAAGTATTCTTCTCCGTAACTTTCCCGGGTTTCCTGAGGCAGCCGCTCCCACAGCTTTCGCATGCGTGACTCCAAGCTCTCCTTGCCCAGAATGGACGTTCGATAGTTTCCTGGCTCAATGATGCTGACCTTCACCCCAAAATAATGGAGCTCACGCCTGGGAGAAAAGAGTTGAATTCAGGCTGGGATCCCAAGATGAAAGTAGGTCATTGGGGGAGTCGCCTCTGACACTTTTGGTAGGGCCTGTCTCCCGAGGAGCCCAGGAGGTGCTCCCCCCACTTCCTGCACCAGGCTGGCATTGACTTCACAAAAATAAGCCCTTCTTTAGAGCCTCCATCCTTTCCCAAACCTGGTACAGCAGTCACTGGACAATTAGCATTAGAGAAATCCAATGGGGAGGAAGTCAACTAGGCCAAGACCTTACCTTTTATCAGCAACCTCCCACTCCCAGCCTCTTTCCCAATTCCCATGGTGGAGAAGGAAGTGAGGGGGGCGGTCTGTGCAAGACCTGCATCCTCCTTGGAGGGTCTCCTGATAGGCACCTCCACCCCAAGTTTTCTATGTCTGTTCAAAGCCCTCTCCTTCATACTCCCACAGAGGATTTTGCTCATTCTGGGACAGCCCTAGAAAGACAGACCTGACCACCTCCCATCACAGCCCCACCTTTTCTCCTCATTCTTTCTCTTGGTCCTAGGCCTCTGTCATTCAGCCTCCCCCCACTACTGTTTTAGCTTCCTGCTCCAGAACCCTTATCCCTGTGCTCTCACCCCCAGCCGTCTCTTCCTAAGGTGAGACCCCCAGAATGGTTTGGCTCCAGCACCCAGTCACCTGATGCTGTCAGA
Source organism: Tamandua tetradactyla (assembly GCF_023851605.1). Taxonomy (NCBI): domain Eukaryota; kingdom Metazoa; phylum Chordata; class Mammalia; order Pilosa; family Myrmecophagidae; genus Tamandua; species Tamandua tetradactyla. Next base: position 124,051,082 of record NC_135333.1, read on the forward strand.
GAAGGCCTCGACGCCAAACTTAGAGACGCAGTAGCCGCCACCAATGACAGCCACACGACCCCCGCAGCTGGACATGTTGATGACCCTGCCTCGGGCTTTCTTGACCATGGGCAGCATGTGGAGGGTGACTTCAATCAGTCCCACCAGGTTTATATTGATCACCTTCACAAAATCCTCCTTGGTCATCCACTCGTTGGGACCACTGGGCAGGCCCACACCAGCATTGTTCACCAGGGCCCAGAGGCCTGGGGACAAGACGGAGAGAAAGAGAACCATGGAAAATATCAGCAGTGTCTATGGGAAAGTACCAGAGTCCACTACCCACTGACTCAGGCCACTTAGGGTGGTTGAGCAGGTGCCCAAGGGACAAGACAACCCAGCTGGGAGGCAGGGTGGGGAGCTATGACAGCCTGAAGGACAATGTGCCTTTTATTAATTAGTTTGTCCAGAAGAGGAACCTTTATCTGATTCATACAAACTCAAGGCCGGCTATCTGGGGCCTTGTGTCAGCCACAGTTTAGGCTTTAGCTAATAGCACCTAAGCTATTTAGCTCTTAGACAGACATCTTTTTAATATCAATGAATTAATGTTCAAATTTCTTCTCCCACCATGCTTTCCCCTCTCTATTCACATAAATATAAGAAGCCAACTCCACTTGACTTTTTACCCAAGTCAATTCATTCATTTATCCATTTACACAGTAATTCATTCATACATCTCTTCTGCCAATTACAGGGCAAGGTGCTAGAGACATAGAATGAACAAGATAGGGACTCATCTCTTAAGGAGCTTATAAATTTATAATGTTTATAAATATAGAAAATGATTAAGTAAAATAATTATGGAAAAATATGATAAGGGTTATCTTTGAAATATTTAAATTGGGTTGGTATAAATGGAGGGAAATAATGCTAAGCATTGCCTTTCAACCCTGCAGTGGCCCAGGGTTGAAGAACCCCAGGTTCTAGTTCTGGTATAACCTCCAGCCTTAGACAAGTCACTTCTCTCTGGGCTTCAGTTTTTTCATCTGGCTGGACTAGAATACTTGTTTCCAGCCTGTGTTTTGCAAGCCTGAGAGCTTTCAAGGCGGAGCCCCAGAACTTGCTAGGGGTGGGGGATTCAGGAGAAGCTCTACTTTCATTTGTCTTACATATCGAGCTTGCAAGTAAAATTCCACTTGGGGTTGAAAAATTCGCTGCTAAAAACATTTTGGCAAAAGCTCCAAGAGCCTGTTCCGGCTCTTTTATTCAAGGATCTCATAAGCCCTACTCCCCTAGCCTTTTCTCTTTCCAGCCCTCCTCCATTCTCTCTCCCCCGATATGAACCACCCCACCTTGGCCTCTGTTGCCTCCAGTTATTCTGATGGGGACACTTTCCACTCTCTCCTAAGGGCAGGTCTGGATACAGACATCCACCATGACTTGTCTCTTCCTCTATATCTGGGGTCCCCACATAGGCCACATCCCCACCCTATCTTCCTGTTTTTCTCCACTTCAGAAACCCCAGAAGACCAACTGGATGGCAAGACTCAGAATCTTTCTAGCTGTTGTGGACTCTCTCATTTTACAGAAGAGAAAAATGAGACTCTGGAGATACAATGACCATATATAAAACCCAAGTGCAGTCTGTCTGAGAAGTAGAGACACACACTCTCCACTACCTCTGGTTATCCCCGGTAACTGCTCTAGCAGAGGATGCAGAAACAGAATGACATTTTTTTTTTTTTTTGGTCTGTCAAGAGCAACTAATGAGCCATCAAAACAATGCTAACAGCTTTAGCTTTATGCCAGCTGGACATGTTCAGGGACTCTCAGGGGCAACAAGAGAACATGCAAGAAACCTCTCTACCCACTCAGTCCCAATGCTTCTTAGACCAAGAATGCTGTCCAGTGTGATAGGCAGAATTCTGGTTCCTCAAAGATGTCCACACCTTAATCCCTGGAGCCTATGAATATGTTAGATTACATGGCAAGGGAGAATTAGGGTTACAGATGGAATTAAGGTCTCTAATCAACTGACCTTAAAATAGAGAGATTATATGGGACTAGCCTGTTGGGCCCAACATAGTCAAAAGGGTCCTTCCAGGTGGAAGAGGGAGATGCACAATCAGAGAGATGACAGTATGTAAAGGATTTGGCCCAACCTTGCTGGATTTGAAGATGGAGGACTTGAGTGATGTATCAACGAATGAGGGTGGCACTTAGAAACTGGAAAAGCAAGGAAATAGATTCTCCCCTAGAACCTCCAAAAGGAATGCAGCCCTACCAATACCTTCATTTTAGCCCAGTGAGCCCCATTTCAAAGTTTTGACCTCCAGAACTGGAATGCATTATACTCGTATTGTTTTAGTCCCTAAGTTTGTGGTAATTTTTACAGCAGGGGTAGGAAATTAATAAATCAGTGAATCCTTAATACAAGTGACTCAGGTTGAATGTAAGGAGCCTGGCAAGACAGCCTGTTGAAGAAAGAAACTCACTCTTGCTGAGCTATTCATTAATTCATTTAACAAACACTTATTGAGCACCTACTAGGTGCCAGACCGTGTCCTAGGTACTAAGGATATTTCAGTATATAAAAGAGTCCAAAAGCCCTGCCCTCAAGAAACTTCATTCCAATAGAGGAAACAGAAGAGGAACAAAGCAAGGAGTAACTGTCTGGCTCCTCCTGGGGCCCATGGCTCTGCTCCCCAGCCTATAGACAAGAACCTCCAGACTACTTCCTTTGGGGGTGAGGACACTCCCAGGCTGCTGCTTCTGCCACAGCACCAGCCTGTTCCTCCTGTTCCCCTGTCCACACCCTGCATGCAGGAAGTTCTGGAGTTCCCCAGCTGGTTCAGTCCCAGCCCACAACCTTCTTTGCCAATAGGAGTAGCCACTATGACACAGGCCCTCGCCCTAAGGTCAAATCAGAATTGATCATCCTGAAAGGAAGAAAACAGGTCTCCCTCTCCCCTGCCTTCTTGCCTCACATAGTCAAAGAGATCAAATGCCCCCTACTCACAGAATCTCTACCTCATGTCCCCTCTCCCCTACCTCCCAACAGGACAGTGAGCTCCTATTTCTATAAGACCTGATGGTTAGGGCTATTGAAGCCCCTATTAAAGCACATCCATCTCTAAGGGTTTGGGAATAAAAAATACATCATCCCACCCCTACCTCCTCTTGCAGACCCTACCCTATCCCTCATGCAATGATTCCCAATCAGTCTCATCCAGAGACACAGCCACTTTCAACTACATTGTATGTCCCACCTCATCTGAACAACAGAGTCCCCGATGCTATCAGGTGCCCGTGAGAGAAAGATGGATAAACTGAGAAAGCCAAAGAATACAATTCACCCACCTTGCTCTCCTACTTGGTCCCTCACCCACTGGGCCGCCGCCTTGATGCTCTCCGTCTTGGTGACATCCAGTAGGGTGGTCTGCAGCCGGTAGGAGGTCTCCCGCTGAAGCTTCTGTGCCCCCTCCTCCGTGAAGCAAGCAGCTAACACCCGCATGCCCCGATCAACCAGCTGCCGAGCCAGCAGGTTCCCGAAGCCCGAGTCACAGCCAGTGATGAAGACATACTTCTCTGAGAGATTGCGGACCAGGTTGTAGTTCTTGAACCAGCGATACCAAAAGGAGAAGTCTGTGAGAGCCGCCATGGGCTGGGGAATAAGTGACGGTCAAGAAGGAGTAGGCTCAGGAGACAGTGGGAGAGGCTGGTCCTCTGAGCCCCAGCCAGCAATCTGCTGGCATTCACTGAAAAGAAGAGTTCTCCTCCTTTCCAGGGCTTACAACAGCTACACGGTCCCTGGGCGAGCCACTCTGTAATTTTTATAGGTGGATGCATCAGCACACCAATTAGTCTAGACACAAGAAATTCAAGTCCAACCTGAAGCCTTGTCACCTCCAATAGCCATGGTGGCTGCCTCCCTTTCTCTACCAGCCCTGGTAGCTGAAGGTGTCAAGAACCCCAGTGGCAATGTGGGTGCTGAGAGGTGGCTCATCTGAGTGGACTGCTGGGGGCAAAAGAGAAAGGAGGACTCAGCCCAGATAAGGCTCCTGCAAAGCCCCCACTCCAATCTTATCCCCAGCCCAGGCGTAAAAATCATTTGTCATGAGTATAGGCATGTAATAATTTTAATTTTTTTATTTTTAGGAAAAGAAATTAAGATAAATTCATTAATGGGAAACAAAAATTGGTTCTGTGTCCTCCAAACCCCAAAGGAAATGTGTTTCAGGTCATTAGCTCTTTGGAATTCTCTGCCCATAGATGAGTCTCCATTATGAGAGATTATGAGAAACAAAGGGTTTCTCCTGGGGTGGATGTGCTTCCATTTTCTTGAGGCCCAAGGCAATAGGGCCTTTCTATGGGGGAGGCTGGTGAGTGATGCCCCAACTCCCAGAAAGTAAAAGACCCGACGGGTTCTAGGCCCAACTCCTTGGGGATTGATACTTGGGGGACCAGTGGAGAGCTCCACCTCACCGTAAGGAGACCCAACTCCTCTCTCATGACCAGGCTGAAGGAGAGAGTAAAGGATTGAGGACAGAAAAGCTCTCCCAGGCAGGGACCCTAGTGGACATTTTCCTTCCATCTCCAGGATGAGGCTCACTCTGGCTATACTAATGAGCTGAGATTGAAGAAGGGTGGTGATGGTGGGATGAAGGGACTATGAAGCAAGAGAACACTGTGACTAATTGGATATGCAGAGGGAAGGAGGGCCAAGAGTCAAAGTGATTCCAAGGTATGGGGCCAATGACAGGTAGACCTACATGGTTGCAGGTAGCAAAGGCAAGTCAGGAGAAGTGACACTTAAGGTGTCAAGAAGGAAGGCAAATCTGAATATCCTTGAGACTAAGGTCCAACCACATGACAAGAACAGGTCTTGAGTTCACCAGGCAGCAAGAGAAAAGGCCTGGGGCTCTGAGAGTGAATGAGACACTAGAGGAGCAGAGGGCTCAGGTCAAGGGACTTGAAAATTCTCAGGGTCAGGATTTGGAGGAGAGGAAGAGATTCCAGGCAATGGAACAAAAACTCAAAGGTAGGCGAGGGGTTGGGAAAGGAAGTGAGGAAATGACCCGCGTGTGAGGCAAATAGGGACCACACCCATAATTTCATAGGCAGCTGGATGGAATGATGCTGGGGATGACGTGGTTCCTTAGAGTAAACTCCATGGTCATCTTCAGGATGGGCCTGGCCAACCAGTTCACGCCAAGGGGGCCAGGATCCCAACCCCCTATAACTTCTCTGTCTCGAGGGTCAGAAAGGACACAGAATTGGGGTCCTAAAGTTCTCCAGAGTGAAAAGACCAGGGCTGGGACTACCTCTCACTGTTGGATGACAGCCCTCCCTGCTGAATTGGCACCTGAGTGAGACCTGATGAGGACTGGTCAGTGGTCATTCTCCCCACCCTCACCCATGCCCACAGGTGTCTTCAGAGGAGGGGTGCCTTCACCTTTCTCAGGCCATTTCCATCCTGGGAAGGTGTAGAGAGGCTGTGATCAACACACATCTGGAGAAGGGAGACGGGAGGCTGAGCAGGTGGGGCTGGGCCCCCTCCCAAAAGGCTTAGACCTTCCCCCAAAAGTGCAGATTCCTAAGGGTGGCAGAAAAGCCCATGTGGATCAAGGTCTTTAGTGGCCACGCAGGGCACCAGGCAGCAGTGTGTACTATGGGGTCTCAGTTCTTTGTGAAACTTGTTCTTACCTCAGGTTATCCCAAGAGTCCTAAATAATGAGGCAGGAAGCCTGGGGCAGTAATCCAAGAGGGGGTTAAGCTAGGAATCCTGTTCACTTGAGTGCTTCCTCCCTCTACCCTACTTCTTGCTTCCTGATCCATTCACATTCACACAGCACCCCAACTCCATGCCACCAGGTCCCTGGTTCTTGCTTTACAGGATCTTTTTGGGCCTTAGGGGGTGCTGTAGACCATGGCATCCATCAGGACGGGGGTCATGTAGTTCATGGAAAGGTAGAGGGCCTTAGCATCACAGCCAGCCAAATACCCAGCCAGCTGGGTAACCAGTGAAGAGGTGGAAGGCAGGTAGTGCATGCTCCATGCAGTCCACCACCATGAACAGATCTGGTGAACACTTTTTCTCCCCTGAAGTAGTTTTATGTCTGAATGAAAAAGGAACCATGTATACTTCCACCTCCCACCCCTCTTGCCATGAGATCTACTTAGGGAGAAGAGTTGTTAAGAATTCCTGTAGCCCTAAAGCTATGAGCCCAAATCACTCCAATCAGGTTTTCCACAGATTCCTACACTTTCAGGAACAATTGCTGCAAAATAAGCCAACTCCAGCTCTCTTACTGACAAATAAATATCTGGATGTATAGGATGAGAGATTTCTCCAGAGCAGAAATGTAAGCAAGCAAAGACCACCTGTCTCTGAACACCAGCTTGCTATGAGTCTATAGATATCTTCCATTTCTGTTTTCAGTTTCCTACTCCATATAATAAGGGGTTCAAAAAAATGGTCCCCAACTCTAACAAGCCTGGATCCTTTCTTAATGTCACCAATTGCGCACAAAGAACACCTGAGAATGGGGAGAAGTTCCTCACTTTGTGGAGGACACAGAGCCTGGAGCATGGACTCTGAGACTGGGAGAAGCTAATGATGGACCCCAGCTTTCCAGCAATGGTTTGCTTCTCTTCATACTATCCACAACTCAGCCGTAGGATGCCAGGAACTTCTCACCATAGGTCTCCTTGACCTCCATCTTAGCCCAGTCCCATAACTCCTGGAAGGACTGCATAAAGATCTCTTTGGTGGCGACTCTAGTCTTGAAGTAAACTGGGCTCAAGTTACTTCATAACTACCTTCACCCCAGAGTAGGAGAGCTCCCACCTGCAAGAAACCAGGTAGATGGGCCAAGAGCTTCAGAGGCCTTGCAAAGCACAAATATTTAAACCCAACAGCAGGCAGTTTTATCTGAAAGACTGAAGAGTTTCAAAGTGCAGCAGCTAGTGGAGAAAATTAGAGATGACATCATTGCCTCTTTATAGGGTCTAAGTAGTTTTTTTTTAATTTTGCTATTACAGAAGTTGTAAGTTTACAGATCAATTACTTGTCAAATACAGGATTCCCGTATATTTCCCTACCGCCAATACCCTGCATTGGTAGTTTAATGCTTGCTACAATTGATGATAGCATTTTCTTGTAATTGTTCTAATTTTTTAACAGTAATTACATTTGTTACAATTGATGAAAGATTATCAAAATAATACTTTCAACTATTTTCCATAGTGTACATTAGGTGTATTTTTCCATATACCACCCTGTTATTAAAACCTTATATTAATGCCTTACATTTGTTATGATTCATGAGAAAACATGCTTATACTTGTACTATAAACTATAGTCCATCATCTACAATAGGCTTTGCTGTGCTGCACAGACCTCTGCTTTATCTTTTAATTTTTTATTCTAGTAACATATATGACCTAAAGTTTCCCATTTTAACCACATTAACCTGTATAATTCAGTCCTATTAATTACACTCACGATAATGTGGTACCATCACCACCACTATACATTTCCAAACCTGTACAATCAACCTAAATAGAAATTCTGTATAAACTAAGCATCAACTCCACATTCTCTAACCCCAGTTTATCCTCTGATAACCTGTTCTTGATTCTAACACTATGACTTTACTTGTTATAATTACTTCATGTCAGTGAGATCATATAGTATTCGTCCTTTTGTCTCTGACTTATTTCACTCAGCAAAATGTCTCAAGGTTCATCCATGTTGTCGCATAGACAGGACTCCATTCCTTTTTACAATGTATGATATTCCATTGTGTGTATATACCACATTTTGTTTATTTATTTGTTGGTGGACACTTGGCTTGCTTCCATCTTTTGACAATTGAGAATAATGTCACTGTGAACACTGGGGTGCAACTATCTGTTTGAGTCCCTACTTTCAATTCTTTTGGGTATATACCTAGTGGCAGGATTGCTGGATCATATGGTAATTCTATACCTAGCTTCCTGAAGAACTGTCAAATAGTCTTCCACAGTGGCTACACCACTTTATATTCCCACAAGAAATGAATGAAATATTCCTATTTCTGCACATCCTCACCAACATTGTAGTTTTCTGTTGTTTAATAGTAGCCATTCTAGTTAGTGTGGAATAATATCTTGTGGTTTTGGTTTCCATTTCCCTAATAGCTCATAATTTTGAGCATCTTTTCATGTGCTTTTTAGCCATTTATATATACTCTTCCGAGAACTGTCTATTCAAGACTTTTGCCTATTTTTAAATTGGGCTGTTTGTCTTTTTATTGTTGAGTTGTACGGTTTTGTTTTGTTTACATGTTCTGGATATTAAACCCTTATGTGAAATACATACCCAAATATTTTCTCCCATCAATAGGTTGTCTTCTCACTTTCATGATAGTCTTTTGATGCACAAAAGTTTTTAAAATTCTGAGCAGGTAGCATTTATCTATTTTTTCTTTCATTATGCTTTGGATGTAAAGTCTAAGAAACCATTGCCTAACACAAGATCCTGAAGAAGCTTCCCTATATTTTCTTCTAGGAGTTTTAAAATCCTGGCTCATATGTTTAGGTCTTTGATCTATTTTGAGTTAATTTTTGTATATGGTGTGAGATAGGGGTTCTCTTTAATTTTTTTCCATATGGATATCCAATTCTCTGAGATCCAATGGCTAAAGAGACTATTATTTCCCAATTGAGTGGAGTTGGCAGCCTTGTAAAAATCAATTAGCCATAGACATGAGGGTCCATTTCTGAACTCTCAATTTGGTTCTGTTGGTCAATATGTCTACCTGTGTCAGTCCATGCTCTTTTGACCACTGTAGTTTGTAACATGCTTTAAAGTCAGGAAGAAAGTATGAGTCCTCCAACATCATTCTTCTTTTTCAAGATGTTTTTTACTATTTGGGGCTCCTTACCCTTCCAAATAAATTTGATAAATAGATTTTCCATTTCTGAAAATTAGACTGTGGAATTTTTATTGGGACTGCATTGAATCTTTAAATCATTTTGTGTAGAATTGACATCTTAATGATATTTAGTTTTCCAATCCATGAGCACAGAATGTTCCTCATTTATTTAGGCCTTCTTTGATTTCTTTAAGCAATATTATATAATTTTATGTGTGCATGTCCTTTACTTCCTTTGGTTAAATTTATTCTTAGATATTTGATTATTTTAGTTGTTATCTTAAGCAGAATTTTTAAAATTTCTTTTTCTTGCCTAACTGCCCTGGCTAGAACTTCCAACACAATGTTGAATAACAGTGGTAACAGTGGGCATCCTTGTCTTGTTCCACAACTTCAAGTGAAAATTTTTGGTCTTTCACCATTAAGTAAGATGTTAGCTCTGGGTTTTTCATATATAAAAGTTTCCTCAAATTTTTATCATATTGAGAAAATTTCCTTCTATTACTATTTTTCTAAGTGTTTTTATCAAAAAAGGATGCTGGATTTTGTCAAATGCCTTTTCTGCATCAGTGTAGATTCTCATGTGGTTTCCTCCTTCATTTTATTAATGCAGCACATTACATTAATTGATTTTCACATGTTGAACCACATTTGAATACCTGCAATTAAGTCTACTTCACATGGTATATAATTCTTTTGATGTGTTGTTGGATTTGATTGGCAAATATTTTGTTGAGGATTTTTGCATCTATACTGTGATGGTCAGGTTCATGTGTGTGATCATCTATAGTGTGATTGGCCAGGTGGTTTGTCTGTTTGGGAAAGTGCTGGCCTGTCTGTTGCTATGAGGACATTTCATAGAATTAAATTGTAAGCACATCAGCTGCATCCACAGCTGAGTGCATTAGCCAAGGGGAGTGTCCTCTGCAATGAGTGATGTTTAATCTAATCACTGGAAGATTTTTAAGGAGGATTCAGAGGAGACGGACTCTCTTCCTGTTTCTGCCAGCAAGCCTCTGTTGTGAAGTTGGTCCAGACCCTCCATCGGAGTTGTCAGCTTCACAGCATGTCCTACGTATTTTGGACTCTGCATTCCCATGGTTATGTGAGACACTTATATAAATTTTATATTTATGGATATTTCCTGTTGACTCTGCTCCTCTAGAGAACCCTACTAATACATACAGTCATAAGAGAAATTGGTCTGTAATTTTCTTTTCTTGTAGTATCATATGCTTTGTGGTATTGGGTGATGTTGGCCTCACTGAAAGAGTTAGATAGTATTCCTCCTCTTTAATTTTTTGGAAGAGTTTGACCAGGATTGGCATTCTTCTTGGAATGACTGGTAGAATTCACCTGTGAAACCATCTGGTCCTGGGCTTTTCATTGTTGGGAGGTTTTGATAACGGATTCAATCTCTTTACTTGTAATTGGTCTGTTGGGATCTTCTATTTCTTTGCAAGTCAGTGCAGGCCATTTGTGTGCTTCTAGGAATTTGTCCATTTGATATAGGTTGTCTAATTTATTGGCATACAGTTGTCCATATTATGGTCTTATGAACCTTTTTATTTCTGTGGGGTCAGTAGTAATGTCCTCCCATTTCATTTCTGATTTTATTTGCATCTTCTCTCTTTCCATCCAGTTAAGGATTTGCCAATTTTCTTGATCTTTTCAAAGAACCAACTTTTGGTTTTGCTAATTCTCTTTATGTTTAAAAAAGAGAATTAATTTCTCTAATTAATTCTCATTTCATTCATCTATATTCTAACTTTATTTCTTTCCTTCTGTTTGCTTTAGAATTAGTTTCCTGTTGCTTTTCCAGTTCCTACAGGTGTGAAATCATGTGTTTGATTTTAGCTCTTTCTTCTTTTTTAAAGTAAGCATTTAGAGCTATAAATTTCCTTTCGCTGCATCTCATAAGTTTTGATATGTTCTGTTCTCATTTTTATTCATCTCAAGTTATTTACTGATTTTCCTTCTCCTTTGACCCATGGATTGTTAAGAGAGTGTTATTTAACATCCATATATTTGTGGATTTTCAAGTTCTCTGCCTCTTATTGATTTCCAGCTTCATTCCATTATGATCAGAGAAGATGTTTTGTATGATTTCAATCTTTCTAAATTTGTTGAGACTTGTTTTGTGACCCAACATGTGTTCTATCCTGGAGAATGATCCACATGCATTTGAGAAGAATGTATATCCTACTGTTTTGGGGTGTAATGTTCTGTATATTTCTTTTAAGTCTATTCATTCACCAAATTATTCAAGTTCTCTGTTTCTGTATTGATCTTCTATCTAGGTGTTCTATCTGTTGATGAGAGTGGTGTATTGAAGTCTCCAACTATTATTGTGAGGGTGTCTGTTTCTTCAGTTTTGCGAGTGTTTACCTCATGTATTTGGAGCACCATGACTAGGAGCATAATATTTATTTCTTTTTAGTGGATTGCCCCTTTTATTAATACATTGTATCCTTCTTTGTTTCTTGTAGCAGCTTTTGGCTTAAAGTCTATTTTGTCAGATATTAATATAGCTACCCCAGCTCTTTTTTAGTTAGTATTTGCATGGAATATCTTTTTCCATCCTTTCACTTTCAATCTCTTTGTGTCTTTGGATCTAAGGTAAGTCTTTTTTAAACAACATTATAATTGGATCATGCTTTTTTATCCATTCTGCCACTCTGTGTCTTTTTTGTTGTTGTTGTTCTTAATAGTCCATTTATTGTATATTTGAACATGAACAAGACACAGGTAAGGAGTCACCCTTGAGTTTAAACATTTTATGTACATTTGGCCCTAACAAAAAACTGGTGCAGGGTTCAAAATTAGAAACTTAGGTTTGGAAAGATAAAGATTACAACAACATTAAATATATATATATATAATTTATATTTTTAAATATATATATATATATATATGTATGTATACACACACACACTACATGGTGGATACATTTAGTTCAGATTTCTTTTTTATTTTAATTTCAGTTACCTGAATGTCTTTTTGGTTCTGTGTATGCAACCTTACATCTGCCCCATACCTCCATATTCAAATTCCATCTCCACCCACATGCATCAACTGTAGTTCTAATCTGAGTTCAGAGTTAAAGATCCCTCTGGATCAGAACAATACTCCCATCATTTCTTCCACTTTCATCACTGCTTTTAACAAACAGCAAATGTCTATCAGAGATGGACCTGGCTGACCGATTCTCATCTGCTTTATGCCACAGAATCCGAATAGGACAGAAGGCTGCCTCCTTCAGACTCTATGTCTTGTTGCCTATCATGACGGTAATATTTCCATAACCTTTTCCTCAAGGCTGCTCCTGCACCCCCTTTCCACAGTCCACCCAATCTAGGGCTTAGCTCTTTCTGACTAGATCCGGATCAGGCAATCATAAAACCAATGAGGCAATGCCTTATTAACCTAGGATTCAGAGGTCAATATTTCATGGAGTATTTGATAAATCCATCTAGATAATCAGAAGGAAAAACACTGTAATATTAATGGAATTGGCTATCATTCCATCGTAGGATCAAAATTGCCCTCTGATTATGGGGCTGAATGGAGCTTGAATTTTATTTGTTTTGTTTTATTTTTTTCTTTGACTTTTAAAAAAATTTTTTTCTTATGCTTTTTTTAAGCTTGAATTTTAAATTAGACAAAGTAACTCAAGAATACACACCTCTTTTTCTTAAAAAAAAAAAAAAAAAAAGACTGCCCGATCACAGTCTCTTGTTGGTATTCTGAATATGGTAAAATGCTTATTTATGTAAATATTGGCCTAATTTTTTTCAGCTCCACATGTCTTGGAGTTAAAATCTGTTCCTGCCTTTGCAGATTAGATAATGGACTCTTTTTGTTTCAGAGTATAAAAAAGAACTGAAGAAAAAAATAATTGATTTTCTATATTCTTTAGAAAAATATTTCCCTGAGTTTACATATGAAAAGCCAATGAACATCAATTCCTTCCTAAATGTAACTGAATTAGGAGATGAGAATGGAATACAACAAGATAGGAAAACTTGTTCTCTAATAAACATGAGAGATTCAACTCCAAATAGTAAAATAATTAATATTAATAAGAGGTTCAACCCCTTATTAGTTGAAATTGTGTATACATCCAGTGAAATTTTGTTCATTCCATTCTAAGCTCCTAACATATTTAACAAAGACTCACAGATGAAATGTGCCATGTTTAGCACTAGAAGCAATTTTACCATTCATTAACATAATAAGCAAATGAATATTATAACATAAAACATGCTGGCAATAAAGCTGCAATAAAGTAACATAAAAGATGTCTATAATATTTTTTACTGGGAAACCCATTTTGTAAACATTCATATTAAGCCACATCTTTTGCAACTATAAAATCATCAAGAATTTGTACTCCATGGTAAGAAATAAGTTGTTAAGTAGCTTCACTGATTTCTCCTCCTTGAATAACTGCCTGTTCTGGAATCTCATTCATCCTCAGAACCTCTACAGAGAGCAAATAATCATGCCGGCTGCTGGGTAGCAGCAACTGATGGATAAAACTGTCAGATTGTAGCTGCTCTTGTTTTAGACTGGACCGAATTTTAAAATGACAAATGTGGGTCAGGGATGGAACAGAGGTCCTTTTGCAAAGCCATACACATGGGAGAACTGAACCCAAAGACGCGACAAATCTGGGTGTCTGGACTGTAACCATTCTGGAGTAGTGTTTCTAGGCAGTCTTCATGCCCTCCAAATACTGCTGAATAAGCAGGGCTTAACTTTGTCTGGCCCAGTGTCACAGACCCAGTTAGTAAATGTTATCAACAAGTCCAAGATATTTGTATGCCCCATGTTCTAGTTCACTAGCTGCCGGAATGCAGCACACCAGAGACAAATCGGCTTTTAATAAAAGGGGATTTATTTCATTATTTCTTCAGAGGAAAGGCAGCTGCTTTCATCTGAGGTTCTTTCTTATGTGGGAAGGGACAGGGTAATCCCTGCTGGCCTTCTCTCCAGGCCTCTGGGTTCCAAAAACCTTCCCCAGGGTGATTCCTTTCTGCATCACCAAAGGCCTGGGCTGAGCTGCGAGTGCTGAGATGAGGTATGTCGAGTTGCTTGGGCTGTGCTACGTTGAGCTCTCTCATTTAAGCACCAGCCAGTTAAGTCAAACATCATTCATTGCAGCAGGCATGCCTCCTAGCTGACTGCAGATGTAAATCAGCAACAGATGAGGTTCATGTACCATTGGCTATGTCCACAACAACAGAACTAGGTGCCTTCACCTGGCCAATTTGACAACTGAATCTAACTACCACATCCCGTTTGTGCAGCTGCATGAATAGGTAACTGCCAATTGTCCTCATTACACCATAAATCAGGATCTGCTCCACTGGATAGCAAAAGCTCTTTACATTTTGTGTGGCTCTCTTGAGCAACAATGAATAAGGGTGTAGCTTTGTCCAAGGCTTGACAATTAACATTTGCACCTGATGAAATAAGCATGCTCAGGCTTTCTAGCTTGCCGTACTGAGCAGCCACAAATAAAGGTGTGATTCCAAAATCATCTTGGCATTCCTTGTTTGCTCCTTTTTTAAGAAGCAATTTTATGATCCTAGCATTTTCCTGAAAAGTGGTCTGGTGCAAGGTGTACCATCCACACATAGAATGAGATCCATTAACATTTGCTCCATGTCGAAGCAACAGCCTTAACACATCTATCTGTCCATTTTCAACAGCTAAAAACAGTGATGTTGTTTCCTCTAAAGTAGTTGCATTAGGATCTGCCCTAGGGGATCTCCTATATTCCAGGAAAACTCTTTACCTCTATTGTGTAGTTGCAGTCCTATTTCCCCCTTATAGTTAGGGTCAATCACCCCAGCTAATAATGTAATCCCCTTCTTGGCTTGTTGATCCAGGGTCATGAGTAGCCCAAAGTGACCAGATGGCAGTCTTAAATTCCAGTTCAGTGGTTGCTAACTGCTGAAATGCAATATACCAGAAACGGAATGGCTTTTAAAAAGGGGAATTTAATAAGTTACTAGTTTACAGTTCTAAGGCCGAGAAAATGTCCCAATTAAAACAAGTCTATAGTGACTTCAGATTGCTGGGGACCCACTCTGAGGCCTGGCTTAAACAAGGTAACTGAGAAGACTTAAAGACACTATGCTTCCTTAGGGCTGCATTTGTTGAGTAGGTCAAGAAAGTGCAACCTTGGCGAGCTAGGGAGGAAGCTCCTGTTACTCTTCCTGATCCACTCCCCAACACAGTTTGGAGCCAATATGCACCCTCTTCATGGATCCCTGTCCTTATTCCAGCTGGGAAAGTCTGACTTGGGAAACTACTCTCTGGCAAAGCACCTCCCCTCACCCCCACTCCCACCCCAGCCCAAGATATGCCCTCCAGGTGAAAGCAGTTTGAGATAAGGAATACAGTATAAGAAATTATTAAGGCAGATCACTAGGGCTAAGAATTGCCTGCTTTAAATGCCCTGGAGAGGGAGATCTGTCTCCTGGGAAGTAGAGGGGGGATTCAAACTCCTTTAAACAAGGGAACTCAAATTAGCACAATCACAGGATGAGACACAGGCCCAGAAGAGACAGGGAAGACCCTGTACTTTATATTCATCTTGAACGGGTCTTCTGGATGGTAGGGCTGGCTCTCAATAAAATCCCTGTCTTATTACCAACTGGTTACAAGATCAAGAAATAGACATCTCAAGGAATAAATCACAGAGTTAAAATTTTAAGGTATTAAAAAGTACAATTGCAACAAAAGAATATCAAATAAAGAAACAGGAAACAATGGCCCATCCAGAGGAAGAGGATAAAAATCCAGAAAACACCCATGAGGAAGATCAGACTGTGGACATACCCAACAAAGGCTTTTTTAAAAAATCTTTAAAATGCTCAAGGAATACAAAAATTCCAAGTGATAGAACAAAATGTCTAAATGAATGACTAGCAACAGGAAAGAGGTAGGCCTCCAAAGAGAGAAATTATGAAAACAAATTTCTGAATTTCTAAAGAGAACAGGGTGAAAATTTAGAGATTTCCACATTGAGTGAGCTAGAAAACTGGCAGGTTGTCATGGTAACTTCTGCAGTGATTTTGGAAAAGACCCACAAAATAATGGCTCTGTTTTTCAGAGGGCAACTTGGGAGAGACCAGAAATTAGAGGCAGTATCATGAAATACTTGAGAAGATTTAATGTGGGGGAAGTCAGTGTGGTTTCCAGAAAGAAAGGTGATATGTGACATCCTAGAGGTTTGAGTTAGAGTCTGGACTTTAGTCAGGTTGACCTGTGTTGGAACCCTAACTTTGCCTCTTAAGAACTGTCTGACTTGCAGTACATGAACCTGGACTGGATCTAAGGAAGCAGGAGGAAGTGTCCAAGAGGACATTGTTGCAACAATTAAAAACACTGGAATATAGACTGTGTGCTTTAGATCAATGCTAAATTTCTTGAACTTTATAACCTTACTTAATGTGGTTAATAGGTGAATGTCCTTGTTCTAAAGAAATGGATATGGAAGTGTTAGAGCAAGATGTCCATAATCTAACTTCACATGTCTAGAAATAGATAATAAATAGAATTGTATAGCAAATATGACAAAATATTAAAAGTTGTTAAATCTGGGTATCTGGGTATGGAGTATATTGGAGTTTACCATTTTGTTATTTTATTATTTTTGCAAGAATCCAGAAAGTTTGAAATTATTTCAAAAAATGTTTGTTAAAAATGCTCATTGAGATGAAGGAAAGTACAGAGAAAGAACTAGAGGATATCAGAAAAACAATAAATGAATAATATGAGAATCTCAGTAAAAGAGACAGAAATTTTTTAAAGGAACCAAACAAGAAGCTTCCAAGATGGTGGCTTAGTGAGGTGTGGGATTTAGTTCATCCTCCAGAGCAGCTAGTAAAGAGCCAGGAACAGTACAGAACAACTGTCACATCAGTGACCTGACACACAGCATACACCAGTCTGGACAAGCTGGACCAGCTGTGATCCCACGCAAAACCGTGAGTCCCCCAAGCCATGAAGGCCGGCGCCCCTACCTCACAGGCTGGTTCCCAGAAGGGAAAGGAAGGAGACTTTACTAACAGCAAGAGGCTGAGCTCAACCAAGCTCCAATTGTGGAGTTACTTAACAAGTTCTAACTACTAAAAATAGACCCCCAACTCAGCTAAACCTCAAATAAAAACTAAAGTTTCTAGTTTTTGCCCTGGGGCAGACAGGGCAGGGCTGATGGGAAAAAGACAACAGAGGTTTTGGATTGGATGGCACAAAATACTTGAAAATGGATGAACCCTAAAAAAAGGGGAGGGGGCACATAGGGCCTGGAGATACATAGAGCAATGTACCAACTTAAGCTCTTGATCAACAAACCTGAGAAAGGTGGGTCCTGCTCTGAAAAGGATTTTTTTTCTGTGTTTCTACTACTTAACTGCAAGGCTTCTGAGGCTCCAACTGCCCCAGACAAGGGTGGAATTAAGGTTGTCTGAGAGATAAAGAGAGACAAAAATTTTCCAACTGGTCAGGTGAAAGGAGGTAATTCCCTGGAGGCTGTGGCTTCCCCAGGAGAGGGGTGGGGCCCAGCTCAGAGGAATCCCTCCCTCAAGGAATTCAGAACCCAGGGACTAGAAAACTGGAGCAATTAAAGCCAGCTTGCAACCTCTCCTCTGACTCAACCATGCCCCCAGCAGGGAGAGCCTGCTGAAGTTAAAGGTACCACATCACCTTATGCTGGTGGGACCCACAGGTAGGAAAGTGCCACATACTGGGCAGGATAAGAAAAACAAAGAGTCTAGAGGCTTCATAGGAAACTCTGCCAGCCTGCTGGGACTCACCCTCAGGGAAAACTGATACAGGTGACTCTTACCTCCTGAGAGGAGGCCAATCTAATTTGGGAAAATCTGACCGGAGTCTATAATACCTAAGTAGACCTCCTAAGGAAAAAAATTGAAAAAAAGCCACCATACACACAGGGCAAGAAACAAGAAAACAAGAACTGAAAAATTCTGATCCAATAAACAAACCTTTGCTAGAGATTGAGAATAAGCTGAACTGAATGTCAAAGAACAAATAGAGAACAAAGTCATTCAGCAAGAAAGTCCTAAGTAAAAGAGTGAAAATAATATCCATAATAAACTAATTAAGAAAACTAACTGCCTAGACCACCAGCAAAAAATAATGAATCATACTAGGAAAATTGAAGATAAGGCCCAGTCAAAGGAATACACCAACAATTCAAATGCAGTATAGGAGTTAAAACAATTAACTCAGGATGTTGAACAGATATGGAAAATCTCATTAAAAATCAAATCAATGAATTGAGGGAGGATAGAAAGAAGGCAATGGGTGAACAAAAACAGAAACTGAAAATGTGAAAAAAAAACAAATCACAGAACTTATGGGAAGGAAAGGCACAGCAGAAAAGATGGAAAAAAAAAACAATGGAAAACTGCAATGTTAGATTTCAAGAGGCAGAAGATAGGATTAGTGAACTGGAGGATGGGACATCTGAAACCTGACAGACAAAATACAGGAGAAAGAATGGGAAAATATGAGTAAGGACTCAGAGAATTGAATGACAACATAAAGTGAACGAATATATGTGTTGTGGGAGTCTGAGAAAGGAAAAGGAGGAGAAAGAATAATGAAGTAAATTATCACTGAAAATTTTCCAACTCTTATGAAAGACTTAAAATTACAGATCCAGGAAATGCAGCATACTCCAAAAGAATAGTTCCAAATAAACATACTCCAAGACACTTACTAATCAGATCATATGTCATAGAGAAAGAGATCATTCTGAAAGCAGCAAGAGAAAAGCAACCCACCACATAGAAGGGAAGCCCAATAAGACTACGTATAGATTTTTCAACAGAAACCATGGAGGCGAGAAGACAGTGTATGATATATTTAAGATTCTAAAAGAGAAAAACTGCCAGCCAAAAATTCTATATCCAGCAAAATTGTCCTTCATATATGAGGGGAAATTAAAATATTTTCAGACAAAAAGTCACTGAAAGAATTTGTGACCAAGAGACTGACTCTGCAAGAAATACTAATGGGAGCACTAGAGACAGATAGGAAAAGACAACAGAGAGAGGTATAGAGAAGAGTGTAGAAATGAAGATTATCAGTAAAGGTAAAAAGAGAAAAAATTAGATGTGACATATAAAATCCAAAAGGCAAACTGGTAGAAGAAAGTACTGCCCTTACAGTGATAACACTAAATGTTAATGGATTAAATTCCCCAATCAAAAGCCATAGACTGGCAGAATGAATTTAAAAAAACAGGACCCATCCATATGCTGTCTACAGGAGACAGATTTTAGACCCAAAGACAAACACAGATTGTAAGTGAAACGTTGGGAAAAGATATTTCATGCAAACAACAATCAGAAAAGAGCAGGAGTAGCTTTACTAATAGCCAACAAATTAGACTTCAAATGTAAAACAACTGAAAGAGACAAAGAAGGACACTATTTTTAATAAAAGGAACAATTCAACTAGAAGACATAACAATCATAAATATTTATGCACCAAGCCAGAGTGCTCCAAAATACATGAGGCAAACACTGAAAAGAGAAACAGACACATCTATCATAATAGTTGGAAGCTTCAATTCCCCGCTCTCATCAATGGACAGAACATCTGTTCAGAAGATCAAAAAAGAAACAGAGAATTTGAATAATATATAAATGAACTAGACTTAACAGACATTTATAGAACATTGCACCCCACAACAGCAGGATACACCTTTTTCTCAAATGCTAATGGATCATTCTCAAGAATAGACCATATGCTGGGTCACAAAGTAAGTCTCAATAAATTTAAAAAGATTGAAATCATACAAAACACTTTCTTGGATCATAGAGGAATGAAATTGGAAATCAATAACAGGCAGAGGGCCAGAAAATTCACAAATATATGGAGGCTCAACAACACAGTCTTAAAAAAACAACAACAGTGGGTCAAGGAAGACATTACAAGAGAAATCAGTAAATACCTTGAGGCAAATGGAAATGAAAACACAACGTATCAAAATTTATGGGATGCAACAAAGGCAGTGCTAAGAGGGAAATTTATTGCCCTAAATGCCTATATCCAAAAGAAGAAAAAACAAACATTGAGGAATTAACTGTCCACTTGGAAGAACTAGAGAAAGAACAGCAAACTAATCCCAGGCAAGCAAAAGGAAAGAAATAATGACAATTAGAGCAGAAATAAATGAAATTGAGAACATGAAAATAATTGAGAAAATGAACAAAATCAGAAGTTGTTTCGATGAGAAAATCAATAAGAATGATGTACCCTTAGCAAGGTTGACAAAAAGAAGAAGAGGATGCAAATAAATAAAATCAGAAATGGAAGAGCAGATACAACAACTGACTCCGCAGCAATAAAGGAGGTAATGAGAGGATACTATGAACAATTTTATGCAAATAAACTAGACAATGTAAATGAAATAGACAACTTCCAAGAAAGGCATGAACAACCAACAGTGACTCGAGAACAAGCCAATCACAAACAAAGACCTCAACAAGCCAATCACAAATAAAGAAATGGAACCAGTAATCAAGAAGTTCCCCAAAAAGAAAAAACCCAGGACCAGATGGCTTCACATGTGAATTCTTCCAAACATTCAAGAAAGAATTTGTACCAATTCTGCTCAAACTCTTCCAAAAAAAAAACTGAAGAGGAGGGAAGGCTACCTAACTCATTCTATGAAGCCAACATCACTCTCATACCAAAGCCAGTCAAAGATACTGCAAGAAAAGAAAATCACAGACCAATCTCTCTAATGAATATAGATGCAAAAATCCTCAACAAAATTCTTGCAAATTGAATCCAACAGCTCATTAAAAGAATTGTACACCCTGACCAAGGAAGAGTCATTCCAGATATGCAAGGATGGTTCGACATAAGAAAATCAATTAATGTAATACACCATATCACCAAATCAAAGCAGAAAAACCACATGATCATCTCAATTGATGCAGAAAAGGCATTTAACAAAATTCAAAAAAATTTGAAAACACTTCAAAGGATAGAAATATGGGGGAAATTTCTCAACATGATAAAAGGCATATATGAAAAACCCACAGCTAACATCATCCTCAATGGGGAAAAACTGAAAACTTTCCCCCTAAGATCAGGAACAAGGCAAGGATGTTCACTGTCACCATTATTATTCAGCATTATGTTGGAGGTTTTAGCCAGAGCAGTTAAACAAGAAAAAGGAATACAAGGCATAAAATTGAAAAGGAAGAAGTAAAACTCTCACTGTTTGCAGATTATATGATACTATATGCCGAAAGCCGCAAAAAATCCACAGCAGGACTACTAGAGCTAATAAATGAGTACAGCAACGTGGCAGGCTACAAGATCAACACTCAAAAATCTGTAGTGTTTCTATACACTAGTAATGAGCAATCTGAGGGGGAAATCAAGAAAAAAATCCATTTACAAATGGAAACAAAAGAAAATATTTAGGGATAAATTTAACTAAGGATACACAAGATTTGTACAAAGAAAACTACAAGCAATTGTTAAAAGAAATCACAGAAGACATAAATAAATGGAAAGGCATACCATGTTCATGGATTGGAAGACTAAATATAGTTAAGACGTCAATTCTACCTAAACTGACTTATAGATTCAATGCAAAAACCAATAACCAAATTTATCTGGAAGGGCAGGGTGTCCCAAATAGCTAAAAATGTCCTGAGAAAGAAAAATGAAGTTGGAGGTCTCACACTGCCTGACTTTAAGGCGTATTACAAAGTTACAGTGGTTAAAACAGCATGGTACTGGCACAAGGATAGTTATACTGACCAATGGAATTGAGTGGAGTATTTAGATATAGACCCTCTCATCTATGGACAATTGACCTTTGATGGGGCAGTCAGGCCAACTCACCTGGGACAGAACGGTCTCTTCAATAAATGGTGCCTAGAGAACTGGATATCCATACACAAAAGAATGAAAAGGATCCATATCTCATACCTTATACAAAAATTAACTCAAAATGGATCAAAGACCTAAATACTAGAGCTAAGGCCATAAAACTTTTAGAAGGAAATGTAGGGAAATATCTTTAAAAAAATTGTAATAGGAAGTGGTTTCCTAAATCTTGCCCCCAAAGCACAAGCATTGAAGAAAGAAACAGATAAATGGGAAGCCCTCAAAATTAAACACTTTTGTGCATCAAAGAACCTTGACAAGAAAGTAAAAAGACAGCCTACACAATGGGAGCCAATATTTGGAAATGATATATTAGCTAAGGATCTAGTATCCAGAATATATAAAGAGATTGTTCAACTCAACAACAAAAAGACAAACAACCCAATTACAAAATGGGAGAAGGACATGAACAGACACTTCTCAGAAGAGGAAATATAAATGGCCAAAAGGCACATGAAAAGATGCTCAACTTCCCTGGCTATTAGGGAAATGCATATTAAAACCACAATGAGATATCGTCTCACACCCACCAGAATGACCGTTATCAATAAAACAGAAAATGACAAGTGCTGGAGAGAATGTAGGGAAAGAGTCATACTTATCCACTGTTGGTGGGAATGTAAAATGGTACAACCACTGTGGAAGGCAGTTTGTTGGTTCCTCAGGAAACTAAGTATAAAATTGCCATTTGATCCAGCAATACCATTGCTTGGTATCTACTCAGGGAACGTGAGGGCAAGGACACAAACAGATATTTGCACACCAATATTTATAGCAGCATTATTTACAATTACCAAGAGATGGAAACAGCCCAAATGTCCATCAACAGACGAGTGGCTAAACAAGCTATGGTATATACATATGATGGAATATTATGCAGCTGTAAGACAGAATAAAGTTGTGAAGAATGTAACAACATGGACAGACCTTGAGGACATTATGCTGAATGAGATTAGCCAGAAATGAAAGGACAAATACTGTATGGTCTCATTGATAGGAACTAACATTAGTGAATGAACTTGGAAAATTTCAGCTAAGAACAGGGACTGTCAGAAGATAGAAATAGGATAGGTATTGGGTAATTGGAGCTGAAGGGATACAGATTGTGCAGCAGGACTGATTGTAATACAGAAATGGCTAGCACGATACTACCTAACTGTAATACAATAATGTTAGTACACTTAATGAAGCTGAATGTGAGAATGATAGAGGGAGGAGGGCTGGGGGCACAAATGAAATCAGAAGGAAAGATAGGCGATAAAGACTGAGATGGTATAATCTAGGAATGCCAGGAGTGCACAATGATAGTGACTAAATATACACATTAAAAAAATGATTTTGCATCAGGTAAAACAAAGGAATGTCAATATTGCAGTGTGTTGAAAATAGATGGTAATTCATACTTTGAAACATTAACCTATGTGTGAGACTAAAGCAAAAAATGTTTATTTGGTACAAAATTTATGTTTTGACTAGTGCATTTCTTAATATAACTTATGTGGACAGTTTAATTGAACACCATAAGTACATGGAACCTTGAGTAGGGCATGAGATTTTGTTGGTTTATCCAGAGTGATGGCCTTGATAAATCCCAGGGTGATTTGAACAGTGAATAAAAAAGTATTTGCAAAGTCCCCTTGGGGAATGGCAAGAAAGGGGGAAAATTCAACTTCCCCATGTGGAGAATTCCTGATAACCTCACAAGCAGTGGGTACAATGAAAGCAATAGGCCGAGCCCTCAATCTTGTGGTTTGTTCATATGAAACTTATCTCCACAAAGGATAGGCTTGGCCTACTTAAAATTAGGTCTAAGAGTTACTCCCAGAGAACCTCTTCTGTTGCTCAGATGTGGCAGCTCTCTTTCAGCCAACATGACTAGCAAACTCACTGCCCTCCCCCTCTCTACATGGGACATGACTCCCAGAGGTGTAAACCTCCCTGGCATTGTGGGATGGAAATCCTAGAATGAGCTGGGACTCAGCATCAAGGGATTGAGGAAACTTTCTCCACCAAAAGGGGGAAGAGAGAAATGAGACAAAATAAAGTGTTTAATAGCTGCCATTCTTATAGATATGAGGTGATATCTCATTGTAGTCTTGAACTGCATTTCCCTTATGGCCAATAAAAATGAGCATCTCTTCATGTGCTTATGAGCCATCTGTATTTGCTTTTCAGAAAAATGCCTATTCGTATCTTTAGCCCATTTTATAATTGGGTTGTTTGTTCTTTTGTTGTTGAGTTGTATGACTTCTTTATATATATATATATATAGGAAATCAAATGTTTGTCCAATATGTGATTTCCAAATATTTTGTCCCATTGAATTTGCTTCCTCTTCACCTTTTCGACAAAGTCTTTGAGGTGCAGAAGCATTTGATTTTGAGGAGTTCCCATTTATCTATTTTTTCTTTTGTTGCTTGTGCTTTGGGTGTAAAGTTTAGGAAGGTACCTCCTGTTACTAGGTCCTGAAGATGTTTCCCTACATTTTCTTCTAGACGCTTTATAGTGCTAGTTCTTATATTTAAGTGTTTGGTTCACTTTGAATTAATTTTAATGTAGGGTGTAAGAGAGGGGTCCTCTTTCATTCTTTTGGCTATTGATATCCTATTCTTCCATGCCCAATTATTTAAAAGACTATTTTGTCTCAGTTCAGAGGATACAGGGGCCTTGTCAAAAATCAGTTGACCGTAGATTTGGTGATCTATTTCTGCACTCTGGATTTGATTCCATTGGTCAATGCTTCTATCTTTGTGCCAGTACCATGCTGTATTGACCTCTGTGCCTTTATAATAGGTTTTAAAGTCAGGAAGTGTTAATCCTCCCACTTTGTTCTTCTTTGTTAGGATGCTTTTGGCTATTCAGGGTCTCTTTCCCTTCCAGTTGAATTTGGTACTTAGCTTTTCCAAATCTTCAAAGTAGGTTGGAATTTTGGTTGGTACTGTATTGAATCTGTAGATCAGTTTGGGGAGAATTGACATCTTAACTATATTTAGCCTTCCTATCCATGAGCAGGGAATGTCTTTCCACCTATTTAAATCTGCTTTGATTTCTTTTAGCAATGTTATGTAGTTTTCTGTGTGCACGTCCTTTACATCCCTAGTTAAGTTCATTCCTAAGTATTTAATTCTTTCAGTTGCTATTTTGAATGGAATTTTTTCCTTAACTGACTCCTCAGCTAGCTCATTGCTTGTGTATGGAAATGTGACTGATTTTTGCACATTAAATTTGTATCCTGCCACCTTGCTGAATTTGTTTAGTAGCTCAGGTAAGTTTGCTGTAGATTTCTCAGGATCTTCCAAATATAGTATCATATTATCTGCAAATAATGAGAGTTTTACTCCTTTCTTTCCAATATGGATGCCTTTTATTTCTTTGTCCTGCCTGAAAGCTTTCAGTCTCTCTCCATTGAGTACGATGCTAGCTACCGGTTTTTCATATATTCCCTTTATCATATTGAGGTAGTTACCTTTGATTCCCATCTTTTGGAGTGTTTTTATCAAAAAGGATGCTGAATTTGGTTGAATGCTTTTTCAGCATCAATCGTGATGATCATGTGATTTTTCCCTTTTGATTTGTTAATGTGCTATATTACATTGATTGATTTTCTTGCATTGAATCATCCTCGCACTCCTTGGTAAAAACCCCACTTGGTCATGGTGTATAATTCTTTAATTTGTTGTTGGGTTCGATTTGCTAATATTTATTGAGAATTTTTGCATCTATGTTCATTAGGGAGAGTGGCCTGTAGTTTTCCTTTCTTATAGCATCTTTACCCGGTTTTGGCATTAAAATGACATTAGCTTCATAAAATGAGTTAGGTAGAGTTCTTTTTTCCATATATATATATATATATATATATTTTTTTTTTTGTAAAATTTCAGCAGGATTGGTGTTAGTTCTTTTTTGGAATGTTTGATAAAATTCCCCTGTGAAGCCATCTGGCCCTGTGCTTTCCTTTGTTAAGATTTTTGATCACTGATTGAATCTCTTCACTTGCAATTGGTTTGTTGAGAGCTTCTATTTCTTCCTGAGTCAGTGTTGCTTGTTTGTGTGTCTCCAAGAATTTGTCCATTTCATGTAAGTTGTCTAGTTTGTTGGCAGATAGTTTTTCATAGTACCCTCTTATGATTTCTTTTTATTTCTTCAGGGTCTGTGGTAATGCACCCCTTCTCATTTCTGATTTTGTTTATTTGTATCCTCTCTTTTTCTTTGTCAGTCTTGCTAGTGGCCCAGCAATTTTATTGATTTTCTCAAAGAACCACCTTTTGGTTTTATTGATTCTTTTTATTGTTCTTTTGGTCTCCCATTCATTCATCTCTGCTTTAATCTTTGTTATTTCTCTTTTCCCATTTGCTTTGGGGTGAGTTTGCTGTTCTTTCTGAAGTTCATCCAGGTTTACTGTTAAGTCTCGAGTTTTGCTCTTTCTTGTTTTTTAATATGGGCATTTAGGGCAACAGATTTCCCTCTCAGCACAGCCTTTGCCACATCCCATAAGTTCAGATCAGTTGTATTCTCATTTTCATTCATTTCCAGATAGCTACTGATTTCTGTAGCAATTTCTTCTTTGACCCACTGGTTGTTTAAGAGTATATTAAGAGTATATTTGTGAATGTTCTCATTCTTTGATGGTTGTTGAGATCCACCTTCATCCCATTGTGATCAGAGGAACTGCTTTGAATAATTTCAATATTTTTAAATCTATAAAGACCTGTTTTCTGTCCCAGCATATGATCTATCCTGGAGAATGTTCCATGAGCACTAGAGAAAAATGTATTGTAAGGTTTAGGAGGTGAAAGAGAGAAGAGACAGACCAAAAACTTTAGAGTGAGCGAGTTTATTTCTGCGCTCCTGGGCAGAGCTCACAGAATTTAAGGTAGGGAGTTGTGAGCTCGCCACTGGGTCCTGGTGCAGATGGTTTTTAAGCAAGGGGGTTAGGTGACGTCTAGATGGGGTGGCAAATTTTATACAGCTCGAGTCATGGTGACCTTCCATGTTCCCCTGACCTAACATTCCAGCCTTTTTGTGATAATAGGGTGCCGAGATTTTTTTTACTATTTCTTGCTGCATTGGGGCAGCATGAGGTTATAGGCCGGAACTGTCATAGTCAGGAGAGTGGGGAGGTTGGCTATAGGAATCTGGTGAGGAAGGCAGGTGGTGATGATGATGTAGGAGCATTTGGTTGGCTACTACCCCTGACAGGTCTTTTATGCCTCCTTGAAGGAAGTTGAGGAGACAGGGAGCTAGGAGAAAGAAAAGACAGATTAGAATAATTGGTCCTAGTAGCAGGAGGAGCCATGTCACCAGGGGCAAAGAGAACCAGCTTAGGGCAGAGTTGGTTCCCTGTTTTTTATGGTAGAGATCTTTTTTACCAGACCCGACTCATTGATGTAATAGCAGCATTCTTCTTGGAGGAATATGCACATACCTCCTTTTTCAGCTGTTAGCAGGTCCAAGGCCCGTGGATTTTGACGAGTCACCTGGACCAGTGAGGTAAGTTGACGTTGCAGAGAAGATAGGGATTTTGATGTTGAGTCCAGGGCTACCTGTAGCTGAGTTTCGAAGTTTTGAGAGGTTAAAATATTATGTTTTAGTGCTCCTCCCGTTGCTGATGGGGCTGCGACTGAGGCAGCCAGGCTGATACCTACCAGGATAGGAATGAAGGCAGCCCTTTTGGAGTGAAGGGGGGGAGGGCAGTAGCCAAGTTAGCTCGGATTTACCATAGAGGGTTAATTGAGGAATTATGTCACTAGGAAGCACGGTCCTGGGGTAGTGGGGTTGAGGCACTTGGTAAGAGTCCCATTATACCAGAAATATTGTCCTTTAGGAGCATGGGTGGAGCTGTGGATGGTGACATTAGTTTGGCATTTGCTATGGAGCTCTGCTTGGCTCATGGTTGTGTGGGTAAGGTAGCAGAACCTAAGGGGGTAGGGAAGGTTATTGGGCTCTGGTTCCCATAAGGGGATGTTCTTTAGGGTGGTATGGCAGGAATCAGGGTTATGATTGTGTATTTGGGTAAGATTTATAGGGACAGCTGCTACTAGGGGCCTTCCCAACAAAGCACAAAGGAAACAGTGGGTTATATTGGGAAGTATTTGTGTTTGTAAGGTGCGTTGAAAGGAATTGTAAGGTGTGTTGGAGGATTTGGAGCCATGTTTGAGGGACTGTTGGGGCAGAGAGTTTGGCAAGGTGGTTGGAGAGGTTCTGCTCTGCTTGTAAAATGTTGATAGACACCCGAGTATGAGTATTATTTATGACGATATACTCGTGATGTATTTCAATGGTGATTACAGGGTACTGGGACCAGCCGCTGTAGTATAATTTGCTTTGAACCCTCGTCACCCATTTAGTGTCCCAGGGATTTGTAATATTCATGTAAAATCGTTTGGAGCTGATGTAGAAGAGTCCCGTCCCATTATCAGCATTATGTATTTTGCATGACTAATAGGGGCATTTCCCATGTATGTCGTTATATTTGTCCTGGTTGCAGTAAGTTTTAGTTTGTTCATATGGAAAGCAGGCAAATGGCCCCCAGTTGCTAGCAACCGATTTAGGAGTTATGGGGTTGGTTAAAGATTGGCTACAGCCTGCGAGAGGGCAGTCTCCTGCACTAATTATATGACTGGTTGACTTGCCATTTTGGTTAACAGTTTCCCGGATTTTGAATTGCCATATATAGGAAGCGCCCTCAATGGGGGTTAGGAGGGTGAATAGTGCGGGTGAGGCGGATGCGAGTGGGCCCCAGAGGGTGACAGGTGTATGGGCTTTCATTCTGTTTGTATAGCTTGACCCCTGACAGGTGGTGCCAAGAGGGGTCACCTAGAAGCTTTACCGCCATAGGAGTGGTAAGAATCACCGTGTGGGGGGCAGTCCACCGCGGTTGGAGTGGTCTGGGTTGGAGCTGTTTAAGGAGTATTTCGTTGGAGACCGTGGGGAGGTTCGGCGGGATCAGTTCTCCTGGGTTGTGGCAGGAATTGATCAGCGTGTTCCTGCAGCAAATGCCTGATTAAAGAGAGATATGGTAAGTAAGAACCCAGAGGAGGAGGTTGCACTGGCAGATGGTGATTGAGTAGGAACGGGTGGCTGTACATGAGCTCAAAAGGGCCTAAGAAAGTAGATGCTCATGGAGCGGCGCATAGTCGGGCAAGGGCCAGCGGAAGAAGATTGACTCAGGACTGTCATAATTCAATGGCTAGTTTGGTTAATTGTG
This sequence comes from Tamandua tetradactyla, assembly GCF_023851605.1. Taxonomy (NCBI): domain Eukaryota; kingdom Metazoa; phylum Chordata; class Mammalia; order Pilosa; family Myrmecophagidae; genus Tamandua; species Tamandua tetradactyla. The sequence continues at coordinate 124,080,149 of NC_135333.1, forward strand.
TCTTGATAAGACCGTTAGCTCGTTCCACCTTACCCGAGGATTGGGGTCTGTATGGGATATGTAGTTTCCAGTCTATTCCCAAGGCAGATAAGGCCTGCTGGACCACCTGAGAAATAAAGGCTGGGCCATTATCAGATTGGATGGAGGTAGGTAGTCCGAAGCGGGGAGTGATTTGTTTTAGGAGGATGTCAGCTACCACGTCAGCAGTCTCCCGTGTAGCAGGGAAAGCTTTTATCCAGCCTATCAGGGTGTCAATCATAGTTAGTAGGTATCGGAATTTTTTGTAGGTGGGCATGTGTGTGAAATCAATTTGCCAGTCCTGCCCCAGAAGGTGGCCCCTTAGTTGATGGGTTGGGAAAGTGGGGTGCAACTCTCCTTGGGGGTTTGTTATTTGGCAAGTGGGACAGGAGGAGCAGACCGACGTTATGAGGTAAGTCAGGGATGGGTGATGGAATAAGGGCTGGAGGAACGTGTGAGGGCCCTGGGTCTGATGTGAGGTGACGAATGTACCTGAGAAGGAATATCGGGGGCCTGTTTGGCTGGGAGAGCCACCTTGTCATTGAGGAAGATCCAGCCTTCTGGTGTAGTAGAGCCTCCCTGTGCAAGGAAGTTTTCACATTCCTTGGAAGAATAGGTGGGTTGGATGGAGGGGAGAGTAAAGAAAAGAATTGGTGCTGGAGGGTTTAAAGGTGAGGGTTCTTTGGTCAGTTCCCATGCAACAGCATCAGCCCAGTTATTTTCACGGGTGATTTCAGATTTACCTGTTTGGTGTCCTTTGCAATGGATGATGGCCACCTGTGACGGTAATTGAAGTGCTTGAAGCAGGCGTTGGATAAGCTTAGCGTTAATTACAAGTGAGCTTCTGGTGGTAAGGAACCCTCGCTCCTTCCAGATGGCTGAGTGGCAGTGTGCTATTAGAAAAGTATATTTGGAGTCTGTGTAGATGTTGGTGGATTTATTTTCGGCTAGGTGTAAGGCCCTGGTGAGAGCAATTAGTTCAGCCTTTTGGGATGTAGTTCCCTCTGGGAGCTGTACCTCTTCAGGTATTTTGGTGGGAGAAACTATAGCGTATGAAACCCTGTGCTTTCCCCGTTGGTCTATTATTGAGCTGCCATCAACAAAGAGGGTGAGTCTGCCTGTGACAGGGGTGTGTCTGAGAGGTCCTGGCGTGGGGAGGCGAGCTCTTCCATGATTTCGGTGCAAAGGTGAGTGGGCTGTGGAGAGGGGTTTGATAGGGGGCTGCAAGGGAGAAGAGTAGCAGAGTTGAGGCCAGGCGAGACAGAGAGTGTGATATCCGAGTTTTTTAGGAAGAGTAAGTGAAATTCCTGGAGACAGGAAGGAGTGAGCAGAGAGAGAGATTTATGGGATAAGAGGTCTTGTAAACGGTGGGGTGACAGTACTTAGAGAGGCCTACCTAGATTAAGTTTAAGAGCTGTACGAGTTGGGGTGATGGCTGCAGCCAACGCTCAGAGATAGGGAGGCCACCCACAGGTGGTGGGGTCCATTTGCTTAGAGAGGTAGGCCACTGGAATATGAGTTGGTCCCAGGGGTTGGGTGAAGACTCCCACCGCTATTCCTTGTTTTTCATTGGTGAAAAGGAAGAAGGGTTTGTCAGGATTTGGAAGAGTGAACCAGGGAGAATGAAGTAAGGCATTACGGAGAACCAGAAAAGCTTTGGCTATAGTAGAGGGGTCATTCCGGGGTCCCATGGGCGTCACCTTGGCTGCTTCATAAAGAGGTCTTGCTAGGAGGGAAAAGCCGGGGACCCAGTGTCGGAAGAACCCCACAAAACCTAGCAAGGATAAAATTTGTTCAGCATATTTTGGAGGTTGCAGTTCTCGGAGGGCTTGCTGTCTGTCTACTGTTAGATGTCGGGATGTGGGAGTGAGGCGGAGCCCCAGGTAGGTGACGGTGGAGGAAGAGAGTTGAGTTTTGACGGGGGAGACTCAATATTCTTTGTTAGCTAAAAAATTTAATAGGGTGGCTGTAGCCTTTGTGGAAGTTTCTTCAGAAGGGTTGCAAATTAATAGGTTATTTATGTAGTGGAGAATGATACTGGGAGTTAGATTGCACCCTAGTAGGTCCCTGGCTAGGGCTTGGCCAAAGATATGAGGGCTGTCGTGAAACCCCTGAGGTAATACCATCCATGTAAGTTGTTGGACAGCTGAAGAGTCCAGGTCTTCCCAGGTAAAGGCAAATAAATTGTAACAGGCAGGGTCTAGAGAGATTGTAAAGAAGGCATTTTTGAGGTTTAGGACAGAATAATGAGTGATGTGAGGGGGGATGTGTGAGAGAAGGGTATATGGGTTGGGAATTACTGGGTGGATGGGGATGACAGCTTCATTAATTAGTCAGAGGTCTTGGACTAGATGACAAGAACCGTCAGGTTTTTTTGACAAGCAAAATAGGGGTGTTATATGGTGAGTTAGTGGGTATGAGGAGTTCCTTTCACTTGAACTGCTTAATGATGGGTTGGAGTCCTTTTCGATGGGTTATAGAGATGGGAAATTGTGGCCGAGACGGGAATGAGGAGGGATCCTTTAGCTGGATAAGAACTGGTTTATGATGGGAAGCTATTATGGGCGTTGAGGTATCCCATACCTCTGGGTTTATTAGGTGAGGTGGTAGAGGAGGTGAGGGAAGGGTGGAACCCTGGGTGGAGGTGGAGGCCACACATAAGGGTAATAGTAAATTCGTTTGAGGTTTTTGTATCCAGTGAACAGGCTCCTAATTTGGTGAGAAGATCCCACCCCATTAGTGGGCTGGGGCAGGAAGGCATCACTAAGAAACAGTGTGTAATGGGGTAGCCTTCTATTAAATATGTAAATGGTCCAGTAGTTAAGGGGTGCGAAGGACGGCCATTTATGCCCATAACTGTGACCTGGGAAGGGAGAAGTTGACCCGAGTAAGAAGGGAGGACGGAGAAGGTAGCCCCCATGTCCACTAAAAAGGAGGTGGACTTACCCACTATCTTGATTGTTACCCTGGGCTCGACGAGGGTGATCGGGGTCACTGAGGCAAGGCATTGTCAGTTGTCGGTGGCCAGGCCGAGGACTGCCAGCGGTGGGTCAGGGGTTGGAAGGACGGCCCCTCCACGGCTAGGCACTGAGGGGCAGTTATTTTTCCAATGTCCCTTTTTTCCACAGAGAGGGCATGGTCCCTTGGGTGGTCAAGGATTGGGGCACTGGTGGGACCAGTGTCTGTTGCGGCCACATTTGAAGCATTTTCCTGGTGGCGGATCAGCCGTAGCCGGCATCTTGTCAGTTGAAGTGGGCCGCAGGGCCGCAATCAGGGATTGAGTTTGTAAATTTGCCCTTCAGCGGTCCCAGGACTCTTTTTCCGCCCTCTCTAATTCATTATGAGCATTAAAAATTTTAAAGGCCATGTTTACCAAGTCACGAATAGGGGCCTGAGGACCGCCCTCGATTTTTCTAAGTTTGTGCCTTATATCCGGAGCTGACTGGGATATAAAATGTGTGGCTAAGACGTTTTTACCAGCCTCTGAGTCAGGGTCTAGGTGGGTATATTGGGAGAGGGCTTCTGTGAGCCGGTTTAGAAAAGCGGCAGGATTTTCCTCAGGACCCTAAGTAACTTCCCTCAGTTTATGAAAGTTTATGACTTTATGGGAAGCTTTTTGCATGACAGCTATGAGGCATGTAAGCATTTTGTCTCACCTAATAAGTCTGTTTCTCCCCGCTGGAGTGTTAATTTGATAGTCCTGCCCTGGCTCTTGATCTGCTACTGCCTCTGCCCCCACTGGCATGGTGTGGTCAGTTATATGCACCTGGTTAGCATGAGCCCTGGCCGCATTGAAAATGTGGTCCATTTCATCTGTAGTTAGGAAAGAAGAGCAGATTACATGAATGTCATGCCAGGTAAGGTCATAGGTATTAGCCAGATATTGGAATTCTTTAGTATAGGTAGTTGGATCATTTGAGAAGGAACCCAATCGTTTTTCGTTTTTCGATGTGAGAGCGATCAGCCAGGGAGAAGGGAGTGTGTACTCAAATTAACCCTTCAGGTCCTGCAACTTCCCTGAGGGGAGAGAGTAAGGTACTTTTTGAGCAGGTATGGGAGCTTACAGGTGAGGATGGCAAGGCTGTTGAGGACGACAAAGGATTAGGCGGTGGCAGAGGAGCTGGTGAAGGGGGAAGAGGACACGGTGGTGGCTGGAGAGCCGCTAGAGCAGAAGGGGAAAGAAGACAGTATGGCAGCGGGAGCGCTGCTGGAGGGAGAGAAGGATAGAGTGGGGGAAAAGAAGATAGTTTCCCTGAATATGGTGGAGGCCCTGGTCATCTAAAGGAAGATGAATCGAGGGGGTCAGAAAGGAGGAAGTTTCATCAGACTGTGTGTCCAGGAGTGAGGGCTTGGGGGTTTCTTTGGCTAGAAAAACCTGAGCCATAGAGCAGGAAGTGCAGAGAGAGGGGCGGGAGCGCAGAAGAAAAAAAGCCTGGGCATAAGGAATTTTAGCCCATTTGTCGTTCCTCTGGCAAAAGTTGCAGAGGTTTGTAAGGATATTAAAATCAAAAGTCCCATCCTCAGCCCAATGAAAATCATTGTCCAGTTGATATTGGGGCCAAGCCTTTTTACAAAAGTAAGTGAGGTGTTTTGGCCGGATGTCTGGAAGTAAATCCAGTGTCGATAGGTTAGTCAGGAGACAACCCAGCAGGGTAGAGGGTTTGGCTTTTGAGGATTTGCTGCCCATACTGATGGGTCTGAAAGGAGAAAGGACTGGCCCAGGGGTATCAGTGTCCCAGTGCCCTGAGAGAGTCCTTGGAGCTCTTACGAGCAGAGGCTCATCTCTCCAGGGGATGTCTCACCCTGGTTTGAGGCCCTTTCAGGTCCTGGACCTGAAAATCAGGAGGGAAACGAGAAGTGGGGCATCCCCATGATTTTTTGAGTCCCAGGAAAGGGTGTGAGGTTTGCGGGTGACCCCTTTCACCTCAGCCCTCAGAAGAGAACCTGATGTGAATTCACAATTTTTGGAGGGTAATTTATGGACAGGCTCTCTCTGAATGGTGAGACCCGACAGCAGGGCTAGGAGGGAAGGGATTTACCCAATCTGTGGTGGATGTAGCGGCAGGCCGAGGGATACCCTGTCACTGGATATGTGGAGGAAAGAGGAGGGAGGCGGCCAGGTCACCCCTGGCCAGGTGAGCAGCACCCGTGCTTTCCTCCTAGATTTCGGCACCAAAAAATGTAAAGTTTAGGAGGTGAAAGAGAGAAGAGGCAGACCAAAAATCCTTAGAGTGAGCAAGTTTATTCCTGCACTCCCGGGCAGAGCTCACAGAACTCAAGGTAGGGAGTTGTGGGTTGGCCGCTGGGTCCTGGTGCAGGCAGTTTTTAAGCAAGGGGGTTAGGTGATGTCTACAAGGGGCGGCACATTTTGTTGAGTCATGGTGACCTTCCCTGTTCCCCCAACCTAACATGTATAACCTTGTGCTCTGGGGTGCAATGACCTATGTATGTCTGTTAGGTCTAATTCATTTATCAAGTTATTTAACTTCTCTATTTCCTTGTTGATCTACTGTCTGGTTGTCCTATCTATAGAGGAGAGTGGTGTATTGAAGTCTCCTACTATTATTGTTGAAACATCTATCATTCCCTTCAGTTTTGCCAATGTCTGTCTCATGTACTTTGGAGCTCCTTGATTGCGAGCATAAACATTTTGAGATTATAGCTTCTTGGTGAATTGACCTTTTAATTAGTATATAGGGTCCTTCTTTGTTTCTTATGACGTCTTTACATTTAAAGTCTATCTTGTCTGATATTAGTACAGCTACTCCTGCTTTCTTTTGGTTACAACTTGCGTGGAAGATCTTTTTCCATCCTTTCACTTTCAATCTCTTTGTATCCTTGTGTCTAAAATGAGTCTCTTGTAAACTGCATATAGCTGGATTATGTTTCTTAATCCATTCTGCCAATCTGTGTCTTTTAATTGGTAAGTTTAGTCCATTAACATTCAAAGTTATTACTGAAAAGGCGTTTCTTGAATCCACCATCTTATTTTTTTTTTTATTTGTCAGATCTATATATTCTTTTCCCTCTTTCTCTTTGTATACCTTTAATTACCCTTTGTGGTACGTTTCAATTCTGGGCCTTCCTCCAGACCTCCCTCTCCTGTCTTTTTTTTTCTCCAGCTGGCAGAACTCCTTTTAGTATTTCTTGTAGGGCCGGTCTCTTGTTGACAAATTCTTTCATGACTTCTTTGTCTGTGAAAACTTTAATCTCTACCTCAGTTTTGAAGGACAATTTGGTTGGGTACAAAACTGTTGGCTGTAAGTCTTTCTCTTTCCAGATCTTGAATATATCATACCACTGCCTTCTCACCTCCAGGGCACTATTTGAGTAGTCTGAACTCAATTTTATTTTGTTTGGTTTTCATTGTATGTAGTAGATTGTTTTTCTCTTGCTGCTTTTAAGATTTTCTGCTTCTCTTCAACATTTGACAGACTGATTTGTATGTGTCTTGGAGAAGGCCAATTTGGATTTATTCTGGTTGGAGTTCTTTGGGCTTCTTTGACTTGGATATTTATGTCCTTCATGAGGGTTTGGAAGTTTTCCTCCATTATACCCTCGACTACTCTTCCTAGCCGTTCACTCCTCTCTTCTCCTTCAGGGACACCAGTGATTCTTATATTTGTGCACATTGTTTTGTCTATCATTTCTCTGAGGTCCAATTCAGTTTTTTCATCTTTTTTGCCATTTGATGTTTTGAGTCTTCAAAGTGAGTTATCCTGTCCTCTATATCACTTATTTTGTCTCTGTCTCTTCAAATCTAATGTTGTGTGCCTCTAGTATGTTTTTTATTTGGTCAACAGAGTCTTTAATCTCTGTGATATCTGGTATTTTTCTATTTGTTCTCTCAAATTACTCCTTATGCTCTTCTACTGTTTTATTTGATCTCCTTTCTGTCATTTGCTGTCCCACTTATTTTATTAAGTAGAGGTATATGAACATCTTTGATTAGTTGTTCCATTGTCTGTGTCTCTTCTGTTGTTTAATTTGGTCATTAGGCAGGGCTATATCTGTCTGCATTGTGATATGCTTAGTGATCTTCTGCTGTCTTCATGGCATGCAAATATCTTGATTGATTAACTTTGGGAGTTGATTTCTTTCAGTTGTCTAAGGCCTTGTGTTTGTGGGATTGTTGTACAGCAGTGAGAAGGGTACAGGGTGGGGCACTCAATGCAGTGATTTGTTTCAGGGCACGTATAGTTGCAGTTTGGGGATGTTACACTGATGTTTGTGAACGTGGGCACCCAGCAGCCAGGGTGGATGTTGCTGTGCAAGTGCACAGGTCTAGGGGGTGTAACCCTAATGTGCGCTGGTCTAAGGCATGGGGCCCTTTGTGTGCATGTGTAGAGCTGTGGCAGCAGGTCGGTGTTATGCCTTTGTGAATTGGGGGCTGATGTGACCTGGCTGCAGATGTCAGCACTTTCTCAGAGGTGGGAAGTGTAGCTGAGAGCTGTGCACATGTGTAGATGTAGGATTGCTGTAAATTGAGGTTCCCAGATCTGAATGACATGATTGGGTCCCATGCACATGTGTGGGCCTAGGAGTGCTGTAAACTGAGGCGTAGAGCTCAGGGGGCGGGCAGGGTGTGACTGTGTGACACTATGGGCAGGGTCACAGGGACAGCCTGGGCACAGAGATCTGTGCCCGCAGCCCTTACACACTGGCAACAGCCAGCAGAAACCAAGAAAGGGGAGGCAGTGCTTGGAAGGGGCTCAGGAGAGGTGGGGTGAGCTGCACCTGGGGCAGGGGTGTGGGGCAGGCACGTGCACTGGGGGCTGGTGGGCTGAGGGCACCTGGAGTGCGGAGAATGGGAGCAGGTGATGGGGTTCAGGTGTGTGGGGTGAGTTGCCAGTCACAGGACTGTGCTAGCAAGGGCACTGCACCCAAGGAATGCGGCCTGGCCCACTCCCCAGTCCCCTGCTTCTGTCCCTGTACTCCTGCAGGCTCCACACCTCCGCACCAGGCTCCAACCTTCTGCCTCTTGGTTCTGGGTCTCTGCAACTAAACCTTCCCTATGTGATGCAGGTGGCTCTCCCAGGTCAGCCGCACTCCCGTATCACCACCTCAGTTGCCCTCCTATCCCCCTTCTAACCCCTCAGTGGAGCAGGGCTAATCTCGAACTACTCCACTCAGCTAACTTCCCAGAAGTCTCCTGAGGCAAAATAAAGTTTAAAATATATATAATAAATAAACGAAGTTTCAGTGGTTGAGAGAATTCAGAGACAAGAGGTTATCCCAGAAGTTATTCTTATGCATTATATAGATAACCTTTTTTAGCTTATGGTGTATTGGAGAGGCTAGAGGTAAATACCTCAAACTGTTGAACTGTATTCCAGTAGCCTTGATTCTTGAAGACAATTGAATATATATTATATATATTGCCTTTACAATGTGACCATGTGTGGTAGTTAGGTTCAGGTGTCAACTTGGTCAGGTGAAGGTGCCTAGTTCTATTGCTGTGGACATGAGCCAATGGCATGTGAACCTCATCTGTTGTTAATTACATCTGCAATTGGTTAGGAGGCATGCCTGCTGCAATGAATGTTGTTTAATTGTCTGGTGCTTAAATGAGAGAGCTCAACGTAGCACAGCTGAAGCAGCTCAGCATACCTCATCTCAGCACTTGCAGCTCAGCCTAAGCCTTTGAAGATGCAGAAAGGAATCACCACAGGGAAAGTTGTTGGGACCCAGAGGCCTGGAGAGAAGGCCAGCAGAGATTGCTCTGTGCTTTACCGCATAAGAAAGAACCTCAGTTGAAATTTAGCTGCCTTTCCCCTGAAGAACTATATGTTAACTAAATAAATTCCCTTTTATTGAAAGCCAATCTGACTCTGGTGTGTTGCATTCCAGCAGCTAGCAAACTAGAACAACAACCATTTTTTAATTTTATTGATTTCAGTCCCATCTTGATTGCTCTATGGCCTAATCCTGGCAGCTTGACAGATGCCTTTGCATTTTCATATCCCACCCCTTTCCATCCCCTCCCCTCATTCTCATCTACACCAGAATCTCCTCTAATCTTTATCTTATGGCTCAGAACTGCCTGTGCTTATCTTGTCCCTCCCACTCAGTAAACATTTGCAGAATGATTGAATAAATCAATGATTTGAAGGTATATGATATTGCAGCTATCATTCAGCAACATAATAGTCCTGGAAACCTCCATAACCATAAGTACCTCTTAATTAGCATTTGTTGATATCTATATGACTTTCTGCTAATCCATTCCCTGATGAATCTTTTCTTAGAACATCATCAAAAATAGTGAAGACTTCCGGAGAAGATGGCGGCTTAGTAAGACGCACGGGTCTTAGTTCCTCCTCCAGAAAAGCAACTAAAGAAACAGAAACAATAAAAAACAGCTCCCGGAGCCACAACAGAGACCAAAAAAACAGCGTACCCCATTCTGGAACGGCTGAACGGGCAGGGAGAATCCGCTGCGGTGAGATACCTGAGGGGCGCGCGTTTTCCCGGGCCGGGGCGGCTGGCGACTGGGGTCCCCTCCACGCACGTGGCTCCCCGGTCTGACTGGGAATGTTGGATAGCGGGGCCCTCCCGCCACGCTTGGCGTCTCGGGCCAGCTGGGCAATTTGGACCGGCACTCCCCCAAGCCGCAGCGGCCAGTGAACCCCCCCTCCACGCGTGGTTTCCCAGGCCGACTGCAAGATTCAGATTGGCAATTTAAAGGAGCCACAGCATCTTTTACTGGTGGGCCCCGCAGACAGACGAGTGCCACGAGCGCCACCTACTGGGCAGGAAAAGAAAAACAGAGCCCAGAGATTTCACAGAAAAACCTTTCAACCAACCGGGTCCCACACCCAGGGAAATCTGATCAAATGCCCAGACACCAGCAGAAAATAATGAATGACGCTCAGAAAATTGAAGATATGGCCCAGTCAAAGGAACAAACCAATAGTTCAAATGAGATACAGGAACTGAGACAACTAATGCTGAATATACGAACAGAAATGGAAAAACTCTTCAAAAACTAAATCAATAAATTGAGGGAGGACATGAAGAAGACATGGGCTGAACAAAAAGAAGAAATAGAAAATCTGAAAAAACAAATCACAGAACTTATGGGAGTGAAGGACAAAGAAGAAAAAATGGAAAAAACAATGGATACCTACAATGGTAGATCTAAAGAGACAGAAGCTACAATTAGTGAACTGGAGGGTGGAACATCTGAATTCCAAAAAGAAACAGAAACTATAGGGAAAAGAATGGAAAAACTTGAGCAGGGGATCAGGGAACTGAATGACAATATGAAGCGCACAAACATACGTGTTGTGGGTGTCCCAGAAGGAGAAGAGAAGGGAAAAGGAGGAGAAAAACTAATGGAAGAAATTATCACTGAAAATTTCCCAACTCTTATGAAAGACCTAAATTTACAGATCCAAGAAGTGCAGTGCACCCCAAAGAGAATAGACCCAAATAGGCGTTCTCCAAGACACTTACTAGTTAGAATGTCAGAGGTCAAAGAGAAAGAGAGGATCTTGAAAGCAGCAAGAGAAAAACAATCTGTCACATACAAGGGAAACCCAATAAGCCTATGTGTAGATTTCTCAGCAGAAACCATGGAAGCTAGAAGACAGTGGGATGATATATTTAAATTACTAAAAGAGAAAAACTGCCAACCAAGACTCCTATATCCAGAAAAATTGTCCTTCGAAAATGAAGGAGAAATTAAAACATTTATAGACAAAAAGTCACTGAGAGAATTTGTGACCAAGAGACCAGCTCTGCAAGAAATACTAAAGGGAGCACTAGAGTCAGATACGAAAAGACAGAAGAGAGAGGTATGGAGTAAAGTGTAGAAAGAAGGAAAATCAGATATGATATATATAATACAAAAGGCAAAATGGTAGAGGAAAATATTATCCAAACAGTAATAACACTAAAAGTTAATGGACTGAATTTCCCAATCAAAAGACATAGAATGGCAGAATGGATTACGACCCAGCAATACCACTGCTAGGTATCTACTCAAAGGACTTAAGGGCAAAGACACAGACGGACATTTGCACACCAGTGTTTATAGCAGCATTATCTACAATTGCAAAGAGATGGAAACAGCCAAAATGTCCATCAACAGACGAGTGGCTAAACAAACTGTGGCGTATACCTATGATGGAATATTATGCAGCTTTAAGACAGACTAAACTTATGAAGCATGTAATAACATGGATGGACCTAGAGAACATTATGCTGAGTGAGTCTAGCCAAAAACTAAAGGACAAATACTGTATGGTTCCACTGATGTGAACCGACATTCGAGAATCAGCTTGGAATATATCATTGGTAACAGAGACCAGCAGGAGTTAGAAACAGGGTAAGATAATGGGTAATTGGAGCTGAAGGGATACAGACTGTGCAACAGGACTAGATACAAAAACTCAAAAATGGACAGCATAATAATACCTAAGTGTAATGTAACTATGTTGGAACACTGAATGAAGCTGCACCTGAAATATAGTTTTTTGTTTGTTTGTTTGTATCTTTTGTTTTTGTTTTTTTTCTTTTTCCTTTTTATATATATATATATTTTTATTAGTATTATTATTTTAATTCTCTTCTCTATATTAACATTCTATATCTTTTTCTGCTGTTTTGCTAGTTCTTTTCCTAAATCGATGCAAATGTACTAAGAAATGATGATCATACACCTATGTGATGATACTAAGAATTACTGAGTGCATGTGTAGAATGGAATGATTTCTAAATGTTGTGTTAATTTCTTTTCTTTTTTTTGATTAATAAAAAAAAATTTAAAAAAAAATAGTGAAGAGCATGGAGAAGTGGGGCCTTGCGAAGCCCTGAGTGACTCAAGGGAAATCCTATCCACACACAGTAGGTACCCAACAAAGACTAGCAGAAAATGAAAGATTGGGGATCCAGAAGTGACTGTTAAGGAGGGAAGGGTCATGTACGGCCAGAGGGAGGGAAAACACATAGCCCAGTTTTGCTTTCCAAATCCCTTCCCAGGCCATCCACCTCACCCCTGACCTCCATGAAACCACCTGACTCTTCCTCCTCTGGACCCCATCGCACACTTACCTGAGGCTAGGGGTCAACCATTGTGCATGGTGAATTTTTTTATTTTTATTTCAAGGCAAAAATAATCAAGGTAAATTCATGCTTTCAAGACAGAAAAAAATTGGTTCTTTGTCTGCCCTCCAAACCCCAGGAGAAGGGATTTTCAGGTCCTGGGCTCTTTGGAATTCTCTGCCCCTAGATGAGTCCCCATTATGACAGATGATGAGAAATAAAGTGTTTTCCCCAGAATGAGTGTGTTCCCGTGTCAGCAGGACCCTCTTATAGAGGAGGTTGGTGGTGTGAGGTCTGAAAAGTGGAAAGAACAAAGGGTCCAGCTCTTTGGCGGTTGATACTCAGGGCACCTATGGGGCACCCCACCCCAATGTGAGCAGGCCCAGCTCCTCCCCGCCCCCCATCCCCTGTCCCCCACCCCCATGACCAGGCAATGGAGTGAATCAAGGACTGAGGACAATAGCTCTTCCCACATCATCCTCTGAGGGTGTTGTTCTCAACCCAAGGACCAGGCACACGGTAAGTGATATGATGAGTCAAGGAACTTAAGGGTACTGTGGCATTGGGTGAAAGGGACTTTGAAGCCAGCTTTCACAGTGGCTAATTGGGAGAGCAGAAGGAAGGGGGTGAGGAGACCAAAGTGATCCAGAGTCTGTGAACATCAAGATCTACGGATAGCAGTGTATGGACAGATAAGTAAGAAAATAAAGACAAAAAATAAATAAATAATAGGGGGGTTGGGAATATGGGATCTTTTGAGTGTTCTTTTTCAATTTTATTCTTCTTATTTTTTTTTGGAGTAATGAAAATGTTCAAAATTCGATTGTGATGAATGCACAGCTATATGATGATACTGTGTAAACCACTGATTATCAATGGTTGAGTGGATGATTATATGGATGGTTACACAGTACATGAATATGTATCTATAAAAGTGCATAACAAAAAAGATCTAGGGATAGTTTCAGCCTTGCCACTGTCAGCCCTGGAGACTATTGTACCCTTTCCATCCTCCACCACCTACTAGAGACAGAGAACATGATGGTACAGATAAAGTGAACTGATACAGAAGGCCCAGCTGGCTGAACAGGCTGAGCGATATGATGGCATGGCAGTCTGCATGAGGTCTCTAACTGAGCAAGGTGCTGAGTTACCCAATGGAAAAAGAATCTTCTCTCAGTTGCTTGTGAAAATGTCGTAGGAGCTCACAGGTCATCCTGGAGGGTCATTTCAAGGATTGAGCAAGACCCTGAAGGTGCTGAGAAAAAAACAAAAACAGCAAATGGCTTGAGAATTCAGAGAGAAAACTGAAACCAAGCTAAGAGATATCTGCAATGACACAGTGTCTCTTTTGGAAAAAGTCTTTTGCAAGTAGAAAGTAAACTTTCTATTTGAAAATAAAAGATACTGTTGGTCACTTGACTGAGGTTGCTGCTGGTGGAAAGCATTGTAGATCAGTAACAAGTATATCAGGAAGCTTTGGTAATCAGCAAAAAAGAAATATAACCAACATACCTATCAGATTGGGTCTGACCCTTAACTCTCTGTATTCTGTTATGAGATTCCAAAGCCCTGGAGAAATCCTGCTTTCTTGCAAAGATATGTTTTGGTGAAACCATTACTGAAAAACTTGATGCCAGTCAGTGAAGAACCATCCAAAGACAGGACAGTAGTGCAATTATTGAGAGAATTGTTTGTAAACATTGCATATGCAAGGAGACAAAGCTGAAAACAGCCATTCTGCCGTGATGAGGAGGAGGAGGGGGAAATTAACCAGGCTTCCAACTTTTGTCTACATGTGCAGTGTTTGAGGACACCTATAATATTAGAGGGAACAGTCCCTGCATAAGATTGCCCCCACTTCTGACACCAAATGCAAGTTGCAAGTTCAGGGAGCTCCTAAAACCACCCTTAGGTTAAATTCATTATAAAGATTCACTGAAAAACAGTTAAAGTTTTGCACAGGGAAAGAATACAGATTAAAATAAGCCAAGGGATTTAAATATAAGAACTAGTACCATAAAGATTCTAGAAGAAAATGTAGAGAAACATCCTCAAGATCTAGTAATTGGAGGCAGCTTCTTAAACTTTACACCCAAAGCACAAGCAACAAAAGAAAAATTAGATAATTGGGAATTTCTCAAAATCAAATCAGTAATACCACAGCAACCCTAGGAGTAAATAAAGGGGGGAGGGACAAGAGTTATGGGGAGGTTTAGATTTTCTATTTGGCAAAAGTGTGTTTATTGGTTATCTTTCTCTTGGGAACAATAAAATTATCTAAAATTGAGATTGTGGATGGACTGTGGACTTTGGACATTATACATGATTCCTAATGAATGCGGGTGGCTGAAGAGGCACTGACTGAGAAGTAGAGTGGGGAATGATGGTGTATACATATGATCGAATATTGTGCTGCTACAAAAAGGAATAAAGTTGTGAGGCATGCAACATTGTGAAAACCTGTGGGACACTGGGTGATGCAAAATAAGCCAGAAAAAAAAGAGCAATTATGGTATGGTCTCCCTTAGAAAATGCTTATAAGAAAACAGGGGCCTAGGTTGTAAACCCTTGTAGCAGTCACATTTTGTCTAGAGTGGTAATTATTATTCCTGGATTTTCAGAGGATGTTTTATATATGTATAACCTGTTATTCAGAGATAAAAATGAAGGTGATCAGGTCAGGACTAAAGTAACTGAGAACACAGGGGTAAGAAAGACATTGTGCATAGTTTAGAACCTCATTTACTCTTTGAGACCAAAGGAAGAAAGGTTTATTTTGTCCAGAACCTAAATTTTCTGTAGCACATAACCTAACTCAACCTGTCTAGGCAGCTCATTTAAACAATCGAAACACAGGGAGCTCAGAATAAAAATGAGGGCCTTTAATCCTGTATAGCTTAATGAAATGCCTGGATCTATCCCAAAATATATTAAGCAGATAATCCAAAAGTATTGGCAAAGTTCCTTAAAGGAGGAGAAAAAAAAAAAAGGAACTATTAAACCTTACCACCAGGGAAACCCCTGATACTGTGCAAACATCAGGGACACCCAAATCCATAGGCCAAGCCCTTGATCATGAGACTTGCTCTTGTGAAGCTTGTGTGTGTAGTGGAGAAGCTTAGCCTACCTATAGTATACCGAAGAGTTACTTCTGGAGGACCTCTTTTGTTGCTCAGATGTGGCCTACTCTCTCTAAACCCAAGTCTGCAAGTGAAATCATTGCCCTTCCCCCTACATGGAACATGACGTCCAGGGGTGAATGTCTCCCTGGTGGCATGGGAGATGACTCCCAGGGATGAATCTGGCCCTGGCACCATGGGATCAACAATGCCATCCTGAATGAAAGGGGGAAAAGCAGTGTAACAAATAACATATCGGTGGCTGAGAGAGTTCAAATAGAGTTGCGAGGCTACTCTGGAGGTTGCTCTTACACAAACGTCAGTTACACATTGCTACCTATCATAACTTGCCAAACCCCAGCCAAAATCCTTCCAGCCAATCCTAAAGAAAACCTATGGCAATATATAAGATTCCACAAGGGTTCTATGCACTAGGGTAACTTTCCAGAAGCCTACAACCTCCAGATGGGTCCCTGTACCAGATAAGTCCTGAAACCTAGAGGGACCAGACCTTCCAGAACATTAATTAGTTCCATCTCCCTACCTCTTATTAATGACAGCCCCTTCCAACACAAAAATGTTAGAATAGGTATAGCCCAAATACCCCTAAGGAGTGGGAGAAAGATCAAAGGTGATGGTAGAGTTATACAGAAAATGTCGGGTTTAACAAATGAGTATGATCACGGAATCATTAAATTGATATTTCTTTTAGTCTCCAGTATCTTAGAGCAGCTAGAAGTAAAAGCCTAAAATTGTGGAATTGTAACCCATACCAAACTCTGAAATCTGTTCTACAACAAATTGTGGTACTATGCTTTGAAATTTATTGTTTTGTTTTTTTTTTGTATATGTTATTTTTCACAAAAAAAGAAAAAAAGTCAATTGTGATGTTAAAAAAATATTTATTCCTTCTAGCCTCCAATGTTCTGGAGCAGCTAGAAGGAAAAATCTGAGATGATGGTGTAGTAGCCCGTGACAAACTCTGGGATCTGTCCTGCAGCTACTTGTTGAAGAGTGCTTTAAAAACTGTTGCTTTTTTCTTTCTTTGCTTTGTATATATATTATACAATAAAAAAACAAACCAATCAGCTAAGGAAGAAGCATATAGGGCAGTGCCCTGGAGAAGTACCCCATGCAGAACTCACAAGGTCCTCTCCCATCTGGCGTCAAGATGCAGTACTCTTCTGTATGGATTTGTGAAAATACACACAAATCCAAGATATTGGCAACAAGGTCAGCTCACCCATGCTCAGTATTCGGAGATTTTACTGGGGCTCAGTTACTTGCTGTCTGCATGGCAGAAACTTAGTCTCCAGGCCTTCCCAGAGGCCAAGACTTTGGTCCCCAGTTCCTTCCAAAGGCAGAACTGATACCACATGGCTCTGAGCCCCCATAAAAAATCACACTGTTAGACTTTCCGGTGTCCAGAACCCCCAGACAAACAAAACCACTCCTAATGGGCATGACATCCCAGGAGCCTACCTTTCATTTCACCTCCCAGGAGCTAAGGGCATGGACTCTCTTTTGGATGAGATGAATTCCTCACTACACACTGCCTTGTTCTAAAACTTATGCAGTATGCAAGTTGGCACCCATGCTATCTCACACATATTTCTGGCAAGTTTATGTTACTTCTGTTTTAATTTTGGTATTTCCTCTGTGGTTTTTATGATTAATATGGTAGTTAGATTCAGGTGTCAGCTTGGCTAGGTGAAGGTGCCTAGTTCTATTGCTGTGGACATGAGCCAATGGCATGTGAACCTCATCTGTTGTTAATTACATCTGCAGTCAGCTAGGAGGTGTGCCTGCTGCAATGAATAATGTTTGATTTAATTGGCTGGTGTTTAAATGAGAGACTCAACGTAGCACAGCCAAAGCAGCTCAGCCTACCTCATCTCAGTACTCACAGCTCAGCCCAGGCCTTTGAAGATGCAGAAAGGAGTCACCCTGGGGAAAGTTGTTGGAACCCAGAGGCCTGGAGAGAAGGCCAGCAGAGATTGCTCTGTGCCTTCCCGCATAAGAAAGAACCTCAGTTGAAATTTAGCTGCCTTTCCTCTGAAGAACTATATGTTAACTAAATAAATCTCTTTTTATTGAAAGCCAATCCATCTCTCATGTGCTGCATTCTGGCAGCTAGCAAACTAGAACAATTAATATTAGGTGTGTACCCCAAGAGACCCTCTTTTGTTGCTCAGATATGGCCTCTCTCTCCAGCCAACACAACAAGCAAACTCACCACCCTCCCCCTGTGTCCATGTGGGACATGACTCCCAGGGGTGTGGACCTTCCTGGAAATGTGGGACAGAAATCCTGGAATGAGCTGAGACTCAGCATCAAGGGATTGAGAAAAACCCTAGAATGAACTGAGACTCAGCATCAGGGAATTGAGAAAACCTTCTTGACCAAAAGGGGGAAGAGTGAAATGAGACAAAATAAAATGTCAATGGCTGAGAGATTCCAAACAGAGTCGAGAAGTTATCCTGGAGGTTATTCTTACACATTAAATAGATATCACCTTGTTAGTCAAGATGTAGTGGAGAGGCTGGAGGGAACTGCCTGAAAATGTGGAGCTGTGTTCCAGTAGCCATGTTTCTTGAAGATGATTGTATAATGATATAACTTTCACAGTGTGACTGTGTGATTGTGAAAACCTTGTGTCTGATGCTCCTTTTATCTACCTTATCAACAGATGAGTAAAACGTATGGAATAAAGATGAATAATAGGGGGAACAAATGTTAAAATAAATTTAGATTGAAATGCTGGTGATAGGTGGGGGGGGTGAGGGTATGGTATGTATGAATTTTTTTCTGTTTTCTTTTTCTTTCTTTTTCTGAATAGATGCAAATGTTACAAGAAATGATCATGATGATGAATATGTAACTATGTGATGATATTGTGAATTACTGATTATATATGTAGAACGGAATAATCAAAAGTTAGAATGTTTGCATTTGGTGTTTTTTGGTACTTAAAAAATTTTTTTAATTAATAATAAAAAAAATATTTGGCATGTAAAGCCAGTTAACATTTGGGAAGCTGTCTGTTTTCTTCTGGACATGGCCAGTAGGTGGATGTGGAACTTTTAGATGTTATGAATGTGTGGCATAGAGCTTTTGGTACTTCTGATAGCAGATAGATAGAAAAAAATACTCAATATAATCTGTTAGCTGGAAAATGCTCAGTATAGTAGCTAGAAAACTAATATAATCACTTCATTCAAGCCTTGAGTTATTTTAAGCACAAAAAGCCCTTGTTGAAATTGTTTGCTGTTGATCTAATCTCAACAACAAAAAACTTACTCTCTCTTTCCAGAAACCCTCTCAGCATTGCCTGCAGGATGATGCAAAAAAATTCACCAGATGATTAGTTAATCAACACCTTCTTCTCCTTGAAAAACAAGCTTGAATGAGGACTTATAAGATAACAGGATAGGCTGGCCAAACAACTTTTCCTCTTCTATTTTCTTTCCCTTCTGCTTTTTTTCTGGATCCTGCCCATTTTCTTTGTCCAGGGTTATAAAAGCCCAAGCCATCCTTTCCACTCAGAACTGGTCTTGCAATGTTTTTCCTCCAGTTCTTTACATGTGCACCTGTAATAAACTCACCTTCTCACCGAGATGAAGAGACTCATTTCTCTGTTTGATACAGGATCAGGTGGGCCTAACCATTAAAGACCATGTATTTTGACAGTAACAATCTGGCAACCGCAGCAGCACCCGCACTGCTTTAAGTGCAGCCCTGATCCATGCCTCCTCAGCCGTGGTGCTCACCTGAAACACCAGCTCCATGCCTAGCAGCTGCCCAGGAGTTTTTCCTGGAGGGTCTGGGTGAAGGAGCCTGCCGCAGATGGACACCAGGCACATCTGGGTGAAGGTGACTTTGCAACCAAGACTTTCCTTGGGCTGAGTAAGTGTGTTGTCTTTTGTCGGTCATGCTTACTTTTCTTCCTTTTGTTTCAATTAGCCTATTGTGTAAAAGGGTATTTGTGTTAATCAAGGGGTTGCCACTAACCGTGACCCTGCATTTGCGGTGTTTCTTTCAATTTTACAGTTTGTGCAGTGTACAGTCCTGTGGGGAACCAACTGCATTTAAGAAGTTCCTACTCTGCTGTTCTGTCTCCGTGGTTTCTGTGGGTATTGCCCAGCCATGGGAAGCTCTCAAAGTGTGCCATCCACTTGTCCCTTGGAAAATATTCCTAATGATTGGTCTATAATTTGAAAAGTATCATTTTAAAAAAAGGAAGGAAATCATTAATACATTATTGCAACTCTGTGGCCACAATATAAAATAAATAAAGGGGGGTGTGCCCAGAAAATGGGATGTCTGACCTTCAGGGAATTATCCAACTAAAAATGTATTACAAGGGCCGGCCATGGTGGCTCAGCTGGCAGAGTTCTCACCTGCCATGCCGGAGACCTGGGCTTGATTTGCAGTGCCTGTCCATGCAAAAAAAAAGTATTACAAGAAAAAAGATGATGAAGTTTAGTAAACTAAACTTCTGCTGTTGCAGTCAGCTGGTCATTATATGTGGTATGACTAGCTATAGCAGACTATCTTAAGAAAGACAGAGAAATCTGCCAAGTTACAGGAAAAATCACTGATGGAAATATATGGACTTCTACCTCTGCTTTAGTGGCAGGCCTTCCAGAGCAATTAGATAAGAGAAATAATGATATAGAAGTGCTGGCTTATTGTTTTTTTTAATTAGGGGGTTGGAAATAAAGACCTGGCAAAAGGCTGGAGCTATCTTAGCTAAAAAAAAAGAAAAAAGGATTGGAATCCAAAAGCCTGGAATTCCTGGTCGGACATCAAGAAATAACTGATACAATTTAAAAATTGGCAAAAGCACAAATTGTCACACTGGCACAAAATTCTTTTAGCAACCCTGTTTGCCCAGTAAATAAAACTATGGTTATTAAGGAATATTTTGCAGGATAATTAATTAAATTGGAAAAATTTTTCCTCCTAGTAACCAAGAAGCAAGTGCCTTAGCCCATATCCTAATATATCGCATACCTGCCTTATGATACATGAAACAGGGTGGACATAGAGGAGCAGCCATAAGGTGGCAAAAGAAAAAAACATTAGGAATTCCTCCCAAATACCCTGATTTAATAACTGTTATACAAGACTGTGAAGCTTGTTCTTGGCTTCACCCTTGTTCAGTACCCTATAGTGAAGCATAAAGCCAGTATGCCTCTAAAGGATTTAACAAAACTATGAAGACAAAATACTTTCATTTCAAAATTCATGCAAAATTAAATCCCTGTTTTCTTGAGGGGGGGAACAATGTAATACCTATATTGTATTTATCCTTGTCAAAAGATTTTATATTACTGTTTCAAAATGCATTGACTAAAGTGTTATAAGTATTTAGCTGTTCCGACAAGTTTGATTTAGATGGTAATTGTATGTTGTAGGATGTTTGCTTGAAGACAGTTTCCAAAATTATTTTGGTAATTTTAATATATAAAGTATAAAGGGTATATTTTTATTAAAAGGAAAAAGAAAATAATTTTGTCCTAAATAATTGGTTGTTACAGGATTTTTTAAAAAGGAGACAATGTAAAATAAAATCTGAATAAATATGGTAAGTAACCGAAAGTTAACGGAAAAGGAAATTGTAGTCAAAGTTAGGAAAGATTTGATGGGTCTATCTATAATTTTTTTTAAGCTAGCATCAAAAAACATATTGATACAAACTACAACTTAGTTTTCTCTCTGTTGAAGTGACAAAGTTTTCTTGAATTATTAGTCTCTGTGGGGCGCAGATGAGACAGAGGTCACATGCTCACTGCAGAGATATAGCAAAGCTGTCTCTGTGGGAAAAGGCACCTGATGTCCTGAAAAAACTGAAGTGTTGCAAAGCTGCTTGAGTCTGGCCAGAAGAAGGTCTTGGGAAACCTGTAACTTTTTGACTCATCTGGTCACAGGGAAGCAGACCGTTCAGCCCCTGCTTCCTCCTTCCTCTTTCTTTAGTTACAGTTTTTGTTGCTTTCTTTACCTTGCAGCCTTATAAAATAAACAGGGCTGAACCTCTTGGGGTCTTTGAGTCTCCATCAGAGCTCAGAGTCCCACCTGGTCCCAGCTTTATATCTTTGTCTCTTGTCTTTCTTTCTTAATTCCCCATCCCCTCCCTTCAGTCCCAACCGAGCAACTTGTAGCAACTAGCAACTGAGCCGTGCTAGTTGCTACAAGTCTGTTTTTTAGTAAGAGGTTATAAAAGATTTTCTGAATAATCAGTGTAAAAGGCAGAAAGTCTGTATTTTATCAGAATAACTTCTTGTACTGTATGTTGACTTTATGTCCATGGTTGTTTAAGAAAATCAAGTCTTCTCACATTTAAAAGAGCTGTCTTTATCTTAATTTTAGTTAAATATATATATATTTTTTATTTTATCAGAAAGTCTGAGTGTGATTTATCAAAATTCAGAATTGCATTTCTACAATAGTGGAAAACTTTCAGTCTCTTCTTACTATTCAAAACCAGCAACTGCCTTTGAGACTAGAAAGTGAGGAGAGGATCAAACAGATTTAAGTACTGCCTGACTTCTTCTAAAGTGATGCACTCTTTTATCCTTAAAGTAATCATCTTGGGTAACCAGAGAGTTTCTCAGTCTGTTCCCAGGATTAAATAGACAAGAGACCACTGTCTGTATGCTTCGATCCACAGATTTCTTTTGTGGGCCATTTCCAGAGGCTGGAGTAACTTCATGAACTGAGCATTCAGTTGGTAAAACTTCAGTCCCTGGATCAACTTCATTATAGCGGTAGTTAACACCTGTATAGGCCAGAGGTATAACATAGCTCCTTTGCTCCCCAGCAGGCCACTGTGGTGGCATCTGGTAATTATATACAGGCAGCTGATACCCAGTGATGACTTGCACTGGTGAACTTGGGTAAGGAGGATATGCCTGAACATATTGAGTTATAGGATTCATCATGGTTGGAGGCTGCATATAAGTTTCAGTATTTGGATTACTCTAAACACTCTGAAACTGTGGTGGAGGAGGAGAATTAAAAACCAAAGGACGTGGCTGCACATGATAAGCACATAAATTTTGTTTCCTGATTGCAGGACCTAGTTTCAGCTTTTTACCTTGGAAATTTATCTGTGATTCTACTATCTTCTGCACATCCACATCATTATAAAATGAAACAAATCCATAGCCTTTGGAAACACCAGTTTGATCCGTGATTATCTTCACTTCTTTTACTGAACCATATCCAGCAAAGAAACTTCTAATTTCGGATTCATCCATCCCAACATCAATTCCACCAACAAAAATGGTGTTTGGCATGATTTTGCCTTCTGGTAAAACATAGCCTTGGCTGGTTGTAGCTCTGGAGATGGTTGAGTTTGGAGTCTCAGGATTTGCAGCAGACATGATGGCACCGACGGGGCTTGAGGAGCAGAGGCTGTGCTTCTGGCACCACTCCTGAGGCTGGTGCTAGTTCTGCTCGCACCTGTAGCCTGGCTTCAAATGGGCAAAGGAAGAAAAGTCATGCATGTAAAGGAAATCAAAGGTGAGCAGGGAGGCTGAGGAGCCCTAAAATATGAGTGTTGAGGCAGAGGAGCAGCAAGCGGATTCTAAAAAATATATACATTTTTTATATATTAAAATATATATAAAATATAATATATATATATTCTTTCAAACCTGATAACTTTTAACATTTTGCTTTCTCAAGGTCAAACCCTTTTAAAGGATATCTTTTATTCTAAACAAATACAAAGGATTTGTTCTTTCACCTTGTAAAAAATGAAGTGCTAAAAATAATTCATTTAATATTTTATAAGCTGCATAAGAAATGCTTAGACAACTCTATACAATTAAAAGTGATTTTCTAACCTTCTGTTAGTTACTGATCTGGAAACTATTAGACAAAAATATAATTTTGCCAGTTATAGTTTTAATTATTTTAAAATATGTTACATGTCACAGAAACACTCAAACTCCCTTTTCAGTTACATTGTTTTATTCTAATGCTGCTCTGAAATTGCTTGCAGTCAACTACAAGTCAGGGCTTCACCTTCAAAAATGAGACTTTTAAAAAGAAGCAAGGCAAGTATATAAATTACGTTCCACCCATTAACTGACATAACCCTAGTAAAAATGTAAGGAAAAAATTGAACTACTGTTTTAAATGATATGCTTTCATGTTTAAACCAGGATTCTAGTACTGTGCATGGTGTCTTCCCATCTGACTTATTGGCTAGACCCATTTCTGTGGTCCCCAAACTATAAAGGTATCAACCACATCACATGCTTCAGAGGTACATGGGAGCATGCTGTTACTGAAAACACCTCATTTCACCTCAACACCTTTAGCTCTGCCTGCTGGAGAAGACACAGGGGGCACTACTTCGGAACTAGCTCTGTTGCATAGATGGGCACTGTAATACACAGTCTGATGGAATCCTGGAGCCCACCATCCTGTTTTTCAGAGGACCAACAATGCTGTGCTATAATAACTGTTCAAAGAACATACCTCCTGGAGCTATAATTGCCAAAGTGATGTGGTTGGAACCTAAAAAGACACAATTAGCACTAAGGCCTGCTCCTATGGGGGTCATCATGCATGGTATTGTAAGCTTAATACCCAATGCAGCTCAGGAAAAAAAGTGTGCATTAATTAGTATTAAGGGCTGCACATATATACCAGATAAATATGACAATATCTCTTCAATTCTAAATCATATGCAAAATGATATTGAATGTGTTAAAGATTATAATAAGCTAAACTCATTTTCTAAGTGGTTAATGAATTTACTTACGAAGTGGAGAGTAGCACTAGCATAGCATTAATTTTGCCTGCCATATGTTTGTCTTTTTTTTAATTTTTTAAAAATATTTTTATTGAGAAACATCCACACATATACAGTCCAATGATATCATGCACTCAGTGGCTCACGATATCATCACGTTGTGGTATTCATCACCATGAACATTTTTAGAACATTTGCATCATTCTAGAAAAAGAAATAAAAAGAAAAAAGAAAAGCTCATACATCGCATACAACTTACCCCTCCTTCTCACTGACCACTAGTATTTCCATCTACCAATTTATTTTACCCTTTGTCCCCCTATTATTTATTTATTTTATATCCATATTTTTTAGTCCATACCCTGGATAAAAAGAGCATCAGACACAAAATTTTCACATTTACATAGTCACATTGTAAATGTTATATCTTATACAATTGTCTTCAAGCATCAAGACTACTGGAACACAGCTCAACTGTTTCGGGTACTTCCCTCCAGCCACTCCAATATACCATAAACTAAAAAGGAATATCTATATAATGCATAAGAATAACCTCCAGATAACCTCTAGACTCTGTTTGAAATCTCTCAGCCACTGAAACTTTATTTTGTCTAATTTCCCTCTTCCCCCATTTGATCAAGGCTTTTTCAGTCCCTTGATGCCAGGCCCCAGCTCATTCTGGGATTTCTGTCCCACATTGCCAAGAAGATTTACACCCCTGGGAGTCATGTCCTATATAGGAGGGAGGGCAGTGAGTTCACCTGCCAAGTTGGCTTGGAGAGAGAGGCCACACCTGCACAACAAAAGAAGTTATTCTAGGTCTAGAATAACTCTTAGGCCTAATTTTAGTAGGCTTAGCCTATCCATTGTAGAAATAAGTTTCATAAGGGCAAACTCTAAGATTGAGGGCTCTGCCTCTTGATTTGGTGTCTCCACTGTTCGCGAGAATATCAGAAATACTCCAAATGAGGAAACTGAATATTTCCTCCTTTCTCTCCATCCCCCAAGGGAGCTTTGCAAATACTTCTTTATTCACTGCCCAAATTACTCTGGAATCTATTAGGGCATCACACTAACCTGGACAAACCAACAAAATCTCACACCCTATTCAAGATTCCATGTCCTTATGGTGTCCAACTAAACTGACCATACAAGTTGAAGTAGGTAATGTGCTACCCAAAATGTAAATTTTGCACTCAATAAACATGTATCCCTTTAGTCTCACACAGAATTTGAAGTTTTAAAAGTGAACCATATCGCTCTTTCTCCGCCGGCCCACCGCGCGGCGCCCACGCCCCGCAGCAGCCGACCCGCCCGCCCTCCTTCTCCCCCCTCTTTCTCCGCCAGCCCGCCGCGTGGTGCCCACGCCCCGCAGCAGCCGACCCGCCCACCCTCCTTCTCCCCCCTCTTCCCCCTCCTGCTCCGGCCGCTCTCCAACCACCACAGTGCCCTCTTCCCCCGCCTTCACTGGCTCCTCCGCCACCAGCCTTGACAGCCTTGCCACTGTCACCTTTCCTCCTCCAGAACAGCTACTGGGGGAGTGGAGATAATACAGACCAGCTCCCGGAGCCACGAGGGAGATCAAAGGGACTGCATACCCCATCCTGGAACGGCTGACTATCTGGGAGAACCAGCTCCGGTGAGATCACCAAGAGGCACGGGCTTTCCTGGGTGGGACGGCAAGCGACCGGAGTCCCTCCCTTTCACCTTCCCAGGCCAGCTGGTAGAACTGGACAGGCAGTCCCCTTAGGCCGCGGCAGCTGGTGCCCCCACCACGCGAGGCCCCCCGGACCAACTGAGATAGTTGGGTCGGAAATCCCCAGACTGCGGAGAACAGTGACCGGGGGATCCCTTCCAAACACATGACTCCCCCGTCCGGCTGGGAACAGTGCACTCTCCCGGGCTGCGACAGCTGGCGCCCTCCCACCACGCTTGGCGCCCTGGGCCGACTAGCTAATTCGGCCGGACGCTCTCCCGTGCTGCGGCGGCCGGCGACCCTCCCCGCATTCGGAACCCCAGGCCGGCTGGCATTCTTCCAAGATGCTTCGGCTGCCGAACCTCCCCTACGGCGAGAATTTTCCAGAGTTAAAGGACCCACAGCAACTTTCACTGGTAGAACCCGTAGACAAACGTGTGCCACGAGCGCCACCTACTGGGCAGGATAAGAAAAACAGAACCCAGAGATTGCACAGAAAAATCTTTCAACCTGTGGGGTCGAACACCCAGGGAAATCTGACTAAATGCCCAGACGCCAGCAGAAGATAACAGATCACGCTCAGAAAATTGAACATATGGCCCAGTCAAACGAAGAAACCAATAGTTCAAATGAGATACAGGAGCTGAAACAACTAATGCTGAATATACGAACAGAAATGGAAAACCTCTTCAAAAACGAAATCGATAAATTGAGGGAGGACATGAAGAAGACATGGGCTGAACATAAAGAAGAAATAGAAAAACTGAAAAAACAAATCACAGAACTTATGGAAGTGAAAGATAAAGTAGAAAAGATGGAAAAAACAATGGATACCTACAATGACAGATTTAAAGAGACAGAAGATAGAATTAGTGATTTGGAGGATGAAACATCTGAATTCCAAAAAGAAACAGAAACTATCCGGAAAAGAATGGAAAAATTTGAACAAGGTATCAGAGAACTCAAGGACAATGTGAACCGTACAAATATACGTGTAGTGGGTGTCCCAGAAGGAGAAGAGAAGGGAAAAGGAGGAGAAAAACTAATGGAAGAAATTATCACTGAAAATTTCCCAACTCTTATGAAAGACCTAAAATTACAGATCCAAGAAGTGCAGCGCACCCCAAAGAGATTAGACACAAATAGGCGTTCTCCAAGACACTTACTAGTTAGAATGTCAGAGGTCAAAGAGAAAGAGAGGATCTTGAAAGCAGCAAGAGAAAAACAATCTGTCACATACAAGGGAAACCCAATAAGACTATGTGTAGATTTCTCAGCAGAAACCATGGAAGCTAGAAGACAGTGGGATGATATATTTAAGTTACTAAAAGAGAAAAACTGCCAGCCAAGACTCCTATATCCAGCAAAATTGTCCTTCAAAAATGAGGGAGAAATTAAAACATTCTCAGACAAAAAGTCACTGAGAGAATTTGTGACCAAGAGACCAGCTCTGCAAGAAATACTAAAGGAAACACTAGAGTCAGATACAAAAAGACAGAAGAGAGAGGCATGGAGAAAAGTGTAGAAAGAAGGAAAGTCAGATATGATATATATAATACAAAAGGCAAAATGGTAGAGGAAAATATTATCCAAACAGTAATAACTCTAAATGTTAATGGACTGAATTCCCCAATCAAAAGACATAGACTGGCAGAATGGATTAAAAAACAGGATCCTTCTATATGCTGTCTACAGGAAACACATCTTAGACCCAAAGATAAATATAGGTTGAAAGTGAAAGGTTGGGAAAAGATATTTCATGCAAATAACAACCAGAAAAGAGCAGGAGTGGCTATACTAATATCCAACAAATTAGACTTCAAATGTAAAACAGTTAAAAGAGACAAAGAAGGACACTATATACTATTAAAAGGAACAATTAAGCAAGAAGACATAACAATCGTAAATATTTACGCACCAAACCAGAATGCCCCAAAATACATGAGGAATACACTGCAAACACTGAAAAGGGAAATAGACACATATACCATAATAGTTGGAGACTTCAATTCACCACTCTCATCAATGGACAGAACATCTAGACAGAGGATCAATAAAGAAATAGAGAACCTGAATATTACTATAAATGAGCTTGACTTAACAGACATTTATAGGACATTACATCCCACAACAGCAGGATACACCTTTTTTTCAAGTGCTCATGGATCATTCTCAAAGATAGACCATATGCTGGGTCACAAAGCAAGTCTTAACAAATTTAAAAAGATTGAAATCATACACAACACTTTCTCGGATCATAAAGGAATGAAGTTGGAAATCAATAATAGGCGGAGTGCCAGAAAATTCATAAATACATGGAGGCTCAACACCACACTCTTAAACAACAAGTGGGTCAAAGAAGAAATTGCAAGAGAAATTAGTAAATACCTAGAGGCAAATGAAAATGAAGACACAACATATCAAAACTTATGGGACTCAGCAAAGGCAGTGCTAAGAGGGAAATTTATTGCCCTAAATGCCTTTATCAGAAAAGAAGAAAAGGCAAAAATGCAGGAATTAACTGTCCACTTGGAAGAACTGGAGAAAGAACAGCAAACGAATCCCAAAGCAAGCAAAAGGAAAGAAATAACAAAGATTAGAGCAGAAATAAATGAAATTGAAAACAATAGAGAAAATCAATAAGACCAGAAGTTGGTTCTATGAGAAAATCAACAAGATTGATGGGCCCTTAGCAAGATTGACAAAAAGAAGAAGAGAGAGGATACAAATAAATCAAATCAGAAATGGAAGAGGAGATACAACCACTGACCCCGCAGAAATAAAGGAGATAATGAAAGGATACTATGAACAATTTTATGCAAATAAACTAGACAATGTAGATGAAATGGACAACTATCTAGAAAGGCATGAACAACCAACAGTGACTCGGGAAGGAATAAACGACCTCAACAAGCCAATCACAAATAAAGAAATGGAATCAGTAATTAAGAAGTGCCCCAAAACAAAAAGCCCAGGACCAGATGACTTCACATGTGAATTCTACCAAACATTCAAGAAAGAATTTGGAGACTTTTGGGCCAAGATGGCGGCTTAGCAATGTGCACATTTTAGCTCATTCTCTAAAACAACTAGTAAATAACCAGAAACAATACAGAACAGCTCCTGGGGCCACATCAGTGATTGGACACACAGTGTACCCCAGTCTGGATCAGTTGGACTGGCTGCGAGCCACCCCAGAACTGTGAGTTCCCCAAGCAGTGATGGCTGGCACCCCTCCCCCATGGCTGCTTCCCAGAGGGGAAAGGAAAGAGACTTTACCAGCAACAGGGGCTGAGCCCAGCCAAATGCCAATTGTGGAATTAATTAACAAATTCTGACTACTAAAAATAGGCCCCCAACTCAGGTGAACCTGGTCAAAGCTGAGGTCACTTATTTTTGCCCTGGCACCAAGGGGGCAGGGCTGAGGGAAAAAGGAAAAAGAAAGAAGGAAACAGAGTTTTTTGTGGCTGTGTTTCTACAAAGGCTTGACTGCCTTTGGATACAGTGGCAGGGCTCCTCAGGCTGCAATTGCCCCAGGCATAGGCAGAAACAAACTCGTTTTGAGGGCTTCTCTGGAATCTGTGCCTTCCCCAGGGGAGGAGTGAAGCCCAACTCGGGTGGAATCCCTCTCTCAAGGAATTCAGACACCAGGGCTTGGTAATTTGAAGCCATTTAAACCAGCCTACAACCTCTCCTCTGTCTCCACCATGCCCCCAGCAAAAGTTAAAGGTACCACATCATCTTATGCTGGTGGGACCTGCAGGCAGACAAGCACAACATACTGGGCAGGATAAGAAAACAGAGCCCAAAGACTTCACAGGAAAGTCTGTCAATCTGCTGGGTATCATCCTCAGGGAAAACTGATGCAGGTGACTCTTTTCTCCTCATGGGAGGTCAGTTTGGTCTGGGAAAATACAGCTGGGGTCTATAATACATATGTAGACCCTCCTCAGGGTGAGGGGGAAAAGACACCATACAAGCAGGGCAAGAAACATGAAAATAAAAGCTGAAAAATTCTCCTCTGTTACACAAAACCTAAGCTAGAGGTCCAGAAAAAACTGAACTGAATGTAAAAGAACAGATAGACAGCAAATTCATCCAGGAATAACCCTAGATAAAAGAAGTGAAAGCAATCTCCAGAATAAACTAATTGAGGTAATTAAATGCCTATACACTAGCAAAAAATAACAAATCACACTAGGAAAATTGAAGATATGACACGGTCAAAGGAACAAACCAACAATTCAAATGAGATACAGGAGCTGAAACATTTAATTCAGAATATATGAACAGACATGGAAAACCTCATCAAAAACCAAATCAATGAATTGAGGGAGAATATAAAGAAGGCAAGGAATGAACAAAAAGAAGAAATCGAAAGTCTGAAAAAACAAATCACAGAACTTATGGGAATGAAAGGCACAGTAGAAGAGATCAAAAAAACAATGGAAACCTACAATGGTAGATTTCGAGATGCAGAACATACAATTAGTGTACTGGAGGATGGAGCATCTGAAATCCCACAAGAAAAAGAAAACATAGGGGAAAAAATGGAAAGATATGAGCAAGGACTCAGGGAATTGAAGGACAATATGAAGCACATGAATATACATGTTGTGGGTGTCCCAAAGGAGACGAGAAGGGAAAAGGAGGAGAAAAACTAATGGAGGAAATTATCACTGAAAATTTCCTAATTCTTATGAAGGACTTAAAATTACAGATCCAAGAAGTGCAGCGTACCCCAAAGAGAATACATCCAAATAGACGTACTCCAAGACATTTACTAATCAGAATGACAGAGCTCAAAGAGAAAGAGAGACTCTTGAAAGCAGCAAGAGAAAAGCAATCCATCACATACAAGGGAAGCCCAATAAGACTATGCATAGATTTCTCAGCAGAAACCATGGAGGCGAGAAGACAGTGGGATAATATATTTAAATTTTTAAAAGAGAATAACTGCCAAACAAGAATTCTATATCCAGCAAAACTGTTCTTCAAAAATGAGGGAGAAATTAAAACATTTTCAGACAAAAAAATCACTGAGAGAATTTGTGACCAAGAGACCAGCTCTGCAAGAAATAATAAAGGGAGCACTAGAGACAGATACGAAGGCAGAAGAGAGAGGTGTGGAGAAGAGTATAGAAAGGAAGACCATGAGCAAAGGTAAAAAGAAGGAAAATTAGAAGGAAATATAAAAGCCAAAAGGCAAAATGGTAGAGGAGGGTACTGCCTGGGCAGTAATAACACTGATGTTGATGGATTAAGCTTCCCAATCGGGGGACATGGACTGGCAGAATGGATTAGGGAACGGGACCCACCTATATGCTATCTCTACTCAAAGGACATGAGGGCAAAGACACAAATGGACCTTTGCACACCAATGTTTATAGCAGCATTATTTATGATTACCCAAAGATGGAAACAGCCAAAATGTCCATCAATAGACAGGTGGCTAGACAAACTTTGGTATATACATATGATGAAATATTATGCAGCTGTAAGACAGAATAAAGTTATGAAGTATGTAACAACATGGATGGACCTTAAGGACATTATGCTGAGTGAGATTAGCCAGAAACAAAAGGACAAATACTGTAAGTCTCCCTGATATGAACTGACATTAGTGAATAAACTTGGAGACTTTCGTTGGTAAGAGAGACCATCAGGAGATAGAAATAGGATAAGATATTGGGTAATTGGAGCTGAAAGGATACAGATTGTGCAACAGGACTGAATGTAAAAACTCAGAAATGGACAGCACAATACTACCTAACTTTAATACAATTATGTTAAAACACTGAATGAAGCTGAATGTGAGAATGACAGAGGGAGGAGGACTGGGGGCACAAATGAAATCAGAAAGAAAGATAGACAATAAATTCAGATGGTATAATCTAGGATTGCCTAGAGTGTATAATGACAGTGACTAAATGTACAAACTTAAAAAATGTTTTTGCATGAGGAAGAACAAAGGGATGTCATTACTGCAGGGTGCTGAAAATAGATGGTAATTAATATTTTTAAATGTCAACATATGTGTGAGACTAAAGCAAAAAATGTTTATTTGGTACAAAATTTATATTTTGACTAGTGCATTTCCTAATATAACTTATGTAGATAGCTTGGTTGAACAACATAAGTATATGGAAACTTGGGTAGGACATGAGATTTTGTTGGTTTGTCCAGAGTGATGCCCCAGTGAATCCCAGAGTGATTTGTTCAGTGTGCGGAAAAGTATTTGCAAAATCTCCATTGGAGAATGGTGAGAACAGGGGGAAATTCAACCTCCCCAAGTTGAATTCTTGATATTCGCACAAGTAGTGTGGACAACCAAAGCTATACGCTGAGCCCCCAGTCTTGGGTTTTGTTCATGTGAAACTTAACTCCACAAAGGATAGGTCAAGCCTACTTAAAATTAGGCCTAAGAGTCACCCCCAAGAGAACCTCTTTTTTTGCTCAGATGTGGCCTCTCTCTCCAGCCAACACAACAAGCAAACTCACCACCCTCCCCCTGTCTACGTGGGACATGACTCCCAGGAGTGTGGACCTTCCTGGCAACGTGGGACAGAAATCCGAGAATGAGCTGGGAATCAACGTCAAGGGATTGAGAAAAACCCTAGAATGAGTTGAGACCCAGCATCAAAGGATTGAGAAAATCCTCTCGACCAAAAGGGGGAAGAGTGAAATGAGACAAAGTGTCAATGGCCGAGAGATTCCAAACAGAGTCGAGAGGTTATCCTGGAGGTTATTCTTACACATTAAGTAGATATCACCTTGTTATCCAAGAGGAAATGGAGAAGCTGGAGGGAACTGCCTGAAAATGTAAAGCTGTGTTCCAGTAGCCATGTTTCTTGATAATGATTGTATAATGGTGCAGCTTTCACAGTGTGACTGTGTGATTGTGACAACCTTGTGTCTTATGCTCCTTTTATCTACCTTGTCAACAGATGAGTAGAACATATGGAATAAATATAAATAATAGGGGGAACAAATATTAAAATAAATTTAGTTTGAAATGCTAGTGATCAATGAAAGGGAGGAGTAAGGGGTATGGTGTGTATGGGGTTTTTTTTCTGCATTCTTTTATTTTTCTGTTGTCTTTTTATTTCTTTCTCTGAATTGATGCAAATGTTCTAAGAAATGATCATGATGATGAATACGCAACTATGTGATGATATTGTTAATTACTGATTGTAGAATGGAATGATCACATATTAAGAATGTTTGTGTTTCTTTCCTGTAAATTTTTTTGAATTAATAAAAAATAAAAAAAGAAAGAGTTGTACTGATCCACTCAAACTCTTCAAAAAAACTGAAGAGGAGGGAAGGCTACCTAACTCATTCTATGAAGCCAACATCACTGTCATACCAAAGCCAGTCAAAGATGCTACAAGAAATGAAAATCACAGACCAATCTCTCTAATGAATATAGATGCAAAAATCCTCAACAAAATTCTTGCAAATCAAATACAACAGCTCATTAAAATAATTATACACCCTGACCAAGGAGGATTCATCCC
This sequence comes from Tamandua tetradactyla, assembly GCF_023851605.1. Taxonomy (NCBI): domain Eukaryota; kingdom Metazoa; phylum Chordata; class Mammalia; order Pilosa; family Myrmecophagidae; genus Tamandua; species Tamandua tetradactyla. The sequence continues at coordinate 124,113,323 of NC_135333.1, forward strand.
AGGTATGCAAGGATGATTCAACATAAGAAAATCAATTAATGTAATATGCCATATCACCAAATCAAAGCAGAAAAACCACATGATCATCTCAATTGATGCAGAAAAGGCATTAACAAAACTCAACATCCTTTCCTGTTGAAAACACTTCAAAGGATAGGAATAGAGGGGAAGTTTCTCAACATGATAAAGAATATATGAAAACCCACAGCTAACATCATCCTCAATGGGGGAAAACTGAAAACTTTCCCCCAAGATCAGGAAAAACACAAGGATGTTCACTGTCACCACTGTTATTCAACATTGTGTTGGAAGTTCTAGCCAGAGCAATTAGACAAGAAAAAGAAATACAAGGCTTCAAAATTGAAAAGGAAGAAATAAAACTCTCACTGTTTGCAGATGATATGATATTACATGTCGAAAACCCCGAAAAATCCACAGCAAAATTACTAGAGCTAATAAATGAGTACAGCAAAGTGGCAGGTTACAAGATCAACACTCAAAAATCTGTAGTGTTTCTGTACACTACTAGTGAACAATCTGAGGGAGAAATCAAGAAAGAATTCCATTTACAATTGCAACCAAAAGAATAAAATATTTAAGAATAAATTTAACTAAAGAGACAAAAGATCTATACAAAGAAAACTACAAGAAATTGTTAAAAGAAATCACAGAAGACCTAAATAGATGGAAGGGCATACCGTGTTCATGGATTGGAAAACTAAATATATTTAAGATGTCAATTCTACCTAAATTGAGCTACAGATTCAATGTAATAGCAATTAAAATCCCAAAAACTTACTTTTCAGAAATAGAAAAACCAATAACCAAATTTATCTGGAAGGACAGGGTGCCCTGAATAGCTAAAAGTATACTGAGAAAAAAAGTGAAGTTGGAAGTCTCAGGCTACCTGACTTTAAGGTGTATTATGAAGCTACAGTGGTCAAAACAGCATGGTACTGGCATAAAGATAGATATACTGACCAATGGAATCAAACAGAGAGTGTTCAGATATAGAGCTTCTCATCTATGGACAATTGATCTTTGATAAGTGCAGTCAAGCCAACTCACCTGGGACAGAACAGTCTCTTCAATAAATGGTGCCTAGAGAACTGGATATCCACAGCAAAACAATGAAAGAGGATCCATATCTCACACCCTATACAAAAGGCACATGAAAAGATGCTCAACTTCCCTGGCTATTAGGAAAATGTAAATCAAAGCCAGAATGAGATATCATCTCACACCCACCAGAATGGCCACTATCAATAAAACAGAAAATGACAAGTGCTGGGAGGATGTGGAGAAAGAGGCACACTTAGCCATTGTTGGTGAGAATGTCAAATCGTACAACCACTGTGGAAGGCAGTTTGTCAAATGGTACAGCCACTCAGGAAGCTAAGTATAAAATTGCCATTTGATCCAGCAATACCATTGCTAGGTATCTACTCAAGGATACAAACAGATATTTGCACACCAATGTTTATAGCAGCATTATTTACAATTACCAAGAGATGGAAACAGCCCAAATGTCCATCAACAGATGAATGACTAAACAAGCTGTAGTATATAGATATGATGGAATATTACACAGCTGCAAGACAGAATAAAGTCATGAAGCATGTAATAATGTGAATGGACCTTGAGGGCATCATGCTGAGTGAGATTAGCCAGAAACAAAAGGACAAATACTGTATGTCTCACTGATATGAACTAACATTAGGAATGAACTTGGAGAATTTCATTTAAGAACAGAGACCATTGGGAGATAGAAATAGGGTAGATATTGGGTATTTGGAGCTTAAGGGATGCAGATTGTGCAGCAAGACTGATTGTAAAAATTCAGAAATGGATAGCACAATACTACCTAACTGTAATAAAATAATGTTAGTACACTTAATGAAGCTGAATGTGAGAATGATAGTGGGAGGAGGTCTGGGGTGCAAATGAAATCAGAAGGAAAGATCAATGATAAAGCCTGAGATGGTATAACCTAGGAATTCCTAGAGTGTACAATGATAGTGACTAAATGTAGAAATTTTAAAATGATTTTGCATAAGGAAGAACAAAAGAATGTCAATATTGCAGGGTGTTGAAAATAGATGGTAACTTATATTTTAAAACTTTAACATGTGTGAGACTAAAGCAAAAAATGTTTTTTGGTACAAAATTTATATTTTGACTAGTGTATTTGCTAGTATAACTTATGTGGACAGTTTAATTGAACACCATAAGTACATGGAATCTAGAGTAGGGCATGAGATTTTGTAGGTTTGTCCCAAGTGATGCCCTGATAAATCCCAGAGTGATTTGAACAGTGAATAAAAAAGTATTTCTAAAGTCCCCTTGGGGGAATGGTAAGAAAGGGGGAAAATTCAACTTCCCCATGTGGAGAACTCCTGGTATTCTCACAAGCAGTGGGTACAATCAAAGCAATAGACTGAGCCCTCAGTCTTGGGGTTTGCTCATATGAAACTTAACCCCGCAAAGGATAGGCTAAGCCTACTTAAAATTAGGCCTAAGAGTCACCCCAAGAGAACCTCTTTTGTTGCTCAGATGTGGCCTCTCTCTCTCAGCCAACACAGCAAGCGAACTCACCACCCTCCCCCTCTCTACGTGGACATGACTCCCAGGGGTGTAAACCTTCCTGGCAATGTGGGACAGAAATCCTAGAATGAGCTGGGACTCAGCATCAAGGGTTGAGAAAACCTTCTCAAACAAAAGGGGGAAGAGAGAAATGAGACAAAATGAACTGTCAATGGCTGAAAGATTTCAAACAGTTTTGAGACGTTATCCTGGAGGTTATTTCTATGCATTATATAGATATCACCTTTTCAGTTAAGGTTTATTGGAGAGGCTGGAGGGAAGTGCCTGAAAATGTGCAGCTGTGTTCCAGTAGCCATGTTTTTAACAATGATTGTATAATGACACAGCTTTCACAATGTGACTGTGTGACTGTGAAATCTTGCGTCTGATGATCCTTTTATCAACAGTATGGACATATGAGTAAAACATACGGGTTAAAAATAAATAAATAATAGGGGGAACAAATGTTAAAATAAATTTAGTAGATTGAAATGCGACTGATCATTGAAAGGGAGTAGTAAGAGGTATAGAACAAAATAGGGGAAACAAAGGCTAAAATATATTGGGTAGATAGAAATATGAGCAGACAATGAGAGGGAGGGGCAAGGGGTATGGTATGCACGAGTTTTTTTCTTTTTTCTTTTTATTTCTTTTTGATGGGAATGTTCTAAGAAATGGTCATGGTAATGAATATACAGCTATGTGATGATGTTGTGAATTATTGATTATATACCAAGAATGGAACGATCATATGGTAAGAATTTTTGTGTTTGTTTGTTGTTATATTTAAAAAATTGTTTTAATTAAGAAAAAAAGAGCTTAAGTTGGTACATGGCTCTATGTATCACCAGGGTCTATGTGTCCCCTTTACTTGGGGTCCAGCCCTTTTCCAGTATTTGGTGCTGTTTGACTCAAAAAGCTTCTGGGTTTTTTTTTTTCTCCATCTGCCCCACCCCCTCTCTGCCAGGGCAAAAACTCCTAGCAATTTAATGCTTATTCCAGATTTATCTATGATGGAGGCCTATTTTCTGTAGTCAAAATTTGTTAATTAATTCCACAACTGGAACTTGCTTGAGCTAAGCCCTTACTGGTAGTAAAGCCTGCTTACTTTCCTTTGGGGAAACAGCCTATTGTGCCCATGGGGGAGGGGCACTGACTTCTGCAGTTTGGGGGACTTACAGCTCTGTGTGGGGTCTCAGCTGGACCACCTTGTCCAGACTGGTATACACTGTGTGTCCAGTCACTGATGTAGCCCCACCAGTTATTCAGTACTGTTCTTGGCTATTTACTAGTGCTCTGGAGGATGAACTAAATTTCACAGCTTACTAAGCCACCATCTTGCCCCTCATATGTTTGTCTTGCTGCTGCCTGTATTGTATTGGTGAGTTTATGTCCAGGCATCTTTCATATTAATATAAGAACTTCTTTACCCTTGCTCAGCAGGAAGAAATTACAGTAAATTGGCCCTTTGCCCACTTTCCCCTTATAAGAAATGCTCACAAGATGCCATTTCTTAAGAAAAAGAAAATACCACATAAAAGAGGGGGATTTGATATCTGGACAGACAGAAAAAGAACTCAGTAAAATCCTTTAGCTGGAAAATGCTTAATATAGTCTTGAGTAGCTAGAAACCTATTACGACCACTTTATTCAAGCAGACTCGAGTTATTTTAAGCTTAAAAGCCCTTATTGATACCAGTTAAAATCTTAACAACTTACTTTGCAGGAATAGAAAAACCAATAATCAAATTTATTTGGAAATAGAGTGTATTAGCTAGGGTTCTCTAGAGAAACAGAATCAGCAGGAGATATCCATAGATAAAAAATTTATAAAAAGTGACTCACAGAAAACCTTCTCGACAAAAGGGGTAAGCGTGAAATGAGACAAAATGCCAATGGCTGAGAGATTCCAGAGTCAAGAGGTTATCCTGGAGGTTTTTCTTATGCATTAAGTAAATATCACTTTGTTATTCAAGATGTAATGGAGAGGCTGGAGGGAACCGCCTGAAAATATAGAGCTGTGTTCCAGTAGCCATGTTTCTTGATGATGATTGTATAATGACATAGCTTTCACAATGTGACTGTGTGATTGTGAAAACCTTGTGTCTGATGCTCCTTTTATCTACCTTGTCAACAGACGAGTAGAACACATGGAATAAAAATAAATAATAGGGGGAACAAATGTTAAAACAAATTTAGTTTGAAATGCTAGTGAGCAATGAAAGGGAGGGGTAAGGGGTAATTTATGTTATGTATAAATTTTTTTTCTGTTTTCGTTTTACTTTTTCTGAATAGATGCAAATGTGCCAAGAAATGATTACGATGATGAATATGCAACTATGTGATGATATTGTGAATTACTGATTATATATGTAGAACAGAATGATCAAAATAGGAATGTTTGCATTTGCTTTGTGTTTTTTGGTATTTAAAAAAATAAAATTAAAAAAAAAAGTGACTCACATAACAGTGGGAATGTAGAGTCCAAGACCTGTAAGGCAGGCCACAAGTTGGCAACTCCAATGAAGGTCTTCAACTAACTCTCAGGAGAGGCTGGCTGGACAACTGTGGGAATGGAAGAGTCTAAAATCTGTAGGGAAGGCTGTGAAGCTAGTGGCTCCAATGAAAGGGTCTGGATGAACTCCACAGGAGAGGCTCACTGGCTGAGGTAAGAAGAGTGACTGTCTCTTCCAAATCCTCCTTAAAAGCCTTCCAGTGATTAGATTAAGCATCACTCATTGCAGAAGACACTTCCCTTAGCTGATTATAAATGCAATCAGCTGGTCATGACTTAAGTCCATGAAATGTCCTCATAGCAATAGACAGGTCAGCGCTTGCCCAACCAGACAACCAGGCACCATCACCTGGCCAAGATGACACATGAACCTGACCATGTCAGAGAGGGTGCCCCAAATAGCTAAAAATATCTTGAGAAGGAAAAATGAAGTGGGATGTCTCAAACTACCTGACTTCAAAGCATATCACAAATCTACAGTGGTCTTTATAGCATGGTACTGCTATAAAGATAGATATACTGACCAATAGAATTGAATTGAATGTTCAGAAACAGACACTCTTATCTATGGACAATTGATCTTGATAATGTGGTCAAGCCAACCCACCATGGGCAAAGAAGCCTGTTCAATAATGTGTTTGGAGAACTGGATATCCATATGCAAAAGAATGAAAGAGCATCTTTACCTCACACCCAATATGTTGGGGACAATTAAGGTAGCATGTATAAAATCCACCCTCAGCGATGCCGGAAACATGCAACATGGCCGCCAGGGCTGAAACAAAGAACAGCCTAAACTATAATCAGCCTTCTTCACGGAAGTAATAGTAGTTCACGCCTAAAGTTCGCACCAAAAGTACTAACCATACATCTGCCCTCTGCCCTAGCAACAGCAGCCACCAATCCCAGATCACCACCGTCCCTACTAGCCACCCCCTCTCCTTCTAGAGTATATATACCCAGCCTCCTCAATAAACTTTTGCAGCTTGATCAGAATATTTGTCTTGCTGCCGTTCTTTGCATCTCTTTGTCCCATGCCATTCTTCCCTCACAGGAGTTCGAGCTTCGGTTGATCGTCCCGCGGGCCAGGACAACTGGCGCCCAATGTGGGGCTCGAGCCTTGTGAGGGATAGAACACCGCGCTCAAACGGCCTGGCCAGGCACATGCATCGCACCAGGGATCATCATGAGGGTACTCGCCCACGAGAGGGATCCGTTGTAGCAGGAGTGTCGGTGAAAGGAAAAGAAAAGAATAGAAGATTCAACGGAAACGGTAAGCCCCCACCCTAATCATGGGACAAGAACTTTCCAAACCCCAATTGTATATTAAGCAAGTAAAAGAGTCAATCAATGCACGAGGAACTAGAGTTAAGAAAAAGGATCTTATCCACTTTTTTGATTTCCTATTAAAAACTTGCCCTTGGTTTCCGCAAGAAGGTACTATAGATCACCAATGCTGGCTAAGGGTCGGAGATTGTCTAAAAGACTACTACTGAACCTTTGGTCCTGAAAGGGTCCCAGTTACTGCCTTTACTTACTGGAGCCTAATTGATGAAATCCTAAAAGTCCATCCTTTAGCCTCAGATATTCAAAAGCTCTGTAAAGAAAGGGAAGAAGCTATGAGAGAGCACTCTCGCCCCGCGTCAGAATGCTGCTCAATTATTATTGATATGCCTGAAAAATCCCCAGAAAAATCCCCAAGCGAAGGCAAGGACATGGAAAGAGCAAAAACCCCATATAACCAAGCAATCTCATCTTATCTTAATCAGTATAAAGATGAGACGGAAGTCGCACTCCCTCCCCCTTTGGAGGTTGAGTTCCTTCCCCCCTTTCGGCCCCCACCATACGCCCCCTTATCTAAAGCGCTCCCTACATCAAAACCCTTCTTCTGCCCTGCCATAACCCAACCACCGCAGGCAGATTTAAAAGGAGCAACAAAAAACCTCAGGCTACACGCCGCCTCTTTAAGAGCATTTTTGCATGAAAGGAGAGAGACCCTCCTCAAAGAACTTAACGCAGTTACTCACGACCTAGCAGTTGTAACATTTTTCAAAAATGACTCACCAGCACACCCTAGTGGTTTATACACCTTTCCCATCACACCAGTCAAGCCAAACCCCCTGCTGTTGAATCTCAAACTCACTCCAGGTTGGAAAGCAATAGTGAAGGAGATGACCAGTCTAATCCCCCTAATGAAGAAGAACAGGGAAAAGAACAGGGAAAGGCCAGTTCCACCTCAGCAGCACAAGAGGCCAGTTCCACCCCAGCAGCAAAATATAAAAAACTCAGTCTCAAATATTTAGAAAAACTAAAAAAAGCAGTGAATGACTATGGCGCTACCGTTAGCTCCTATTCATGTTTGAAAAGAGAAATATATTTTAAGAACTTTAAAACTAAAAATTCTTGTTAAAAACTATATATTGATAGTTAATACATATTTGAAACATTAACTAAAGTATTTTAAATATTTAACATTATTCTAGCAAATTTAATTTTGATGATAATTACATATGTGGTAAAATATTTGTTCAAAGTAATGATTTAAGTATAAAAAATATGAAAGATGTATTTTTATTAATAGGAAAACAGAATAGTTTTATCTTAAAATGAATAATTGTTACTAAATGAGAAAAATATGGAATAAAGCCTAAACTAATATAATAAATGCTGAGGGTTTATAAAAATGGAAATTCTGGTTAAAATCAAGAAAGATTTAATGAGTCTAAAATGACAATGTTTTCTTGGACTCAGGCTTTTTTAGAAAAATTTTTTTCTAAATAATTAATTAAAAAGCAAAGAGTCTGTGTTTTATCAAAATAACATATTAACTTTTATCATGTTGTTATCTATATAAAAATACTTTAATGCTTGATCCAGTGTTTATATAAACTATGTATGTATAAACTAAATTTATCCCAAGATAACCATGGCTTATATTGGAAGCAAATCAGATTTGAGGGTTGAATGCAAGGAAAAAATATACTTGTGGAGTCTTTTTTGTTCACTGATGTTGCCATTACATGTAACTGATGTTGCTATCACATGACCTTGGTAAGAAATAGTTAAAATATACACTCTAGCTGGGAGGACTGGCTATCCCCCCAGAAGGAGGTATACTTTAATAAAGATATCTAGGTCCCAGGAAGCTCCTCTTGGTCCCTAGCCAGTTCCCAGAGGACCCAACGGGGCCCGGTCATGTAAGCAAACCGAAATTTGGCCACTATTGTGAAGAAATACCATAAAAACTGCATGCAATAAATTTAAAATTAGCAAAAATGCACAACCAATTATAAAGAATCCACATTCCTGCATTCCTTTTAAATCAATCCAATGAATTCAATTTAAAAAATTTGGTCATTTGCTATGGGTACATGTCACTATTGGCACTCTGCATTCATTTTTGCTACCTGCCACTTCAGGGATTCCTAATTATATATTACAAAACTTGTTTGATATTTTACAAGGAGATTCTGATTTATTAAGCAAAAGGCAGTTAACAGCTGCAGCTGAACGAGAGTTACAATTAATTGAACAATGCATTCAAAAAGGACAGCTTGTTCAAATAGATCTAAAAAAGCCTGTTGATTTTAATATTTTCTTTACCTTGCAATCTCCCACAGGCCTATTTTAGATCTATTTGAACACAGTTCGCCACGGTCCTCTGGAAAGATCCATTGGATAACACTTGGCGAGGACCGGATCCGGTCCTGATATGAGGCAGAGGATCAGTGTATATATATTCTAGGGAATTCGATTCAGCCAAATGGTTGCCAGAGCGATTAACAAAACAAATAGACAATAACAATCTGTCCAGGGCAAAAAAAAGTTGCCCTGAGAAAAGGCATTTTTCTCTCTTTCTTTCTCCAGCACAGCTGAAGCTACTAATAAACCAGCAAGCTCTGCTATAACCTACTCAACGATGGCTAAGCTAACAAACGACTGAAGTCTAAGAACCCATCTACTAGTGTTGCTGGTCTAGGCACTGGTATCGCCTCAATCACCCTCCAACAACAAAGCCTCTCCAGCCTAAGAGCTGCAATAGACGAGGACTTAACCTGTATTGAAACTTCCATCACCCACCTTGAAAAGTCCCTTATGTCCCTATCAGAAGTAGTTCTCCAAAATAGAAGAGGGCTAAACCCGCTCTTCCTTAAACAAGGAGGGCTTTGTGCAGCATTAGGTGAGGAATGTTGCTTTTATGCTGATCATTCTGGCTTAATTAAAGATTCAATGACCAAATTTAGGGAAGGAATTGCAAACCACAAACGTGAGCTGGAAGCCCAAGGAGGTTCCTCCTGGGGACTCAACGGAATCCTCTCTTACCTCCTCCCTATCTTAGGCCCCTTAATAACCCTACTCCTTATAATATCTTTTGCACCTTGGGCCATAAAAAGGATAATACAGCTAATTAAGGATCAAATTGATTCCGCCCTAAGCAGGCCCATTCAAGTGCATTATCACTGGCTTCATCTCACTGACCAAGGTATGAAACCAGAATATCTGACTGCTACCCACCCTCTCGGGTAAGAATCCCCCCTCCTACGGGAGCAGCATACAACTCAAAAGTATGCTTCTAGCTTATGCTATGATTGGTGCCGCTGGGTGCAAGGCAAAGCACTGCAAAGGAGAGCCAAAACAATTAAAGGCCATTTTCAAGCTCCTTGAGAAGTATGCTTCATCTTGCATGGAGGTTCACTCTGCAAAAATTCCTCTCCCCAGAAAAACAGAGCCACAAACAACCTGGGGAATGAGGCCTCTACTTCCCCCAGTAAAGGTTAATGCCAAAAGAATGCTGGATCAGCATTCTTCCTCCATCTTTTTGAAAAACAAAGGGAGGAGATGTTGGGGACAATTAAGGTAGCATGTATAAAATCCACCCTCAGCGATGCCGGAAACATGCAACATGGCCGCCAGGGCTGAAACAAAGAACAGCCTAAACTATAATCAGCCTTCTTCACGGAAGTAATAGTAGTTCGCGCCTAAAGTTCGCACCAAAAGTACTAACCATACATCTGCCCTCTGCCCTAGCAACAGCAGCCACCAATCCCAGATCACCACCGTCCCTACTAGCCACCCCCTCTCCTTCTAGAGTATATATACCCAGCCTCCTCAATAAACTTTTGCAGCTTGATCAGAATATTTGTCTTGCTGCTGTTCTTTGCATCTCTTTGTCCCATGCCATTCTTCCCTCACAGGAGTTCGAGCTTCGGTTGATCGTCCTGCGGGCCGGGACACCAATACAAAAATTAACTCCAAATGGATCAAAGACCTAAACAATAGTGCTTAGACCATAAAACTTGTTTTTTAGATCATAAAACTTTTAGAAGAAAATGTAGGAAATATCTTATAAAACTTTTAATAGGAACCAGTTTCCTAGACCTTACACCCAAAGCACAAGCATTGAATAAAGAAATAGATAAATGGAAACCCCTCAAAATTAAATACTTTTGTGCATCAAAGAACTGTGCCAAGAAAATAAAAAGGCAGCCTACACAATGGGAGATAATATTTGGAAACCACATATCAGATAAGGGTTTAGCATACAGAATGTATAAAGATCTCCTTCAATTCAACAACAAGAAGACAAACAACCCAATTAAAAATGGGCAAAAGACATGAACAAACATTTCTCAGAAGAGGAAATACAAATGGTAAAAGGCACATAAGAAGATGCTCAACTTCCCTGACTATTAGGGAAATGCAAATCAAAACCACAATCAGATATTATTTCACACCCACCAGAATGGCCACTATCAATAAAACAGAAAACGACAAGTGCTGGAGAGGATGTGGAGAAAGAGGCACACTTAGCCACTGTTGGTGGGAATGTCAAATGGATCAACCACTATGGAAGGCAGTTTGGCAGTTCCTTAGGAAGCTAAGTATAGAACTGTCATATGACCCAGCAATACCATTCTGAGGACATGAGGGCAAGGACACAAACAGACACTTCCCCACCTATATTTATAGCAGCATTATTTACAATTGCCAAGAGATGGAAACAGCCCAAATGTCCATTAATGGATGAGTGGCTAAACAAGCTGTGATAAATACATAAGATGGAATATTACACAACTGCAAGACAGAATAAAGTCATGAAGCATGTAACAATGTGGATGGACTTTGAGGACATTATGCTGAGTGAGATTAGCCAGAAACAAAAGGACAAATACTAATGGTTTCACTGATAAGAATTAACATTAATGAATGAACTTGGAGAAATTCAGTTAAAAACAGAGGTCATCAGGAGATAGAAATAGGGTAGAGATTGGGTAACTGGAGCTGAAAGGGTACATATTGGGCAACAGGACTGATTGTAAAAATTCAGAAATGGATTGCACAACAATCCAACATGACAAGCAAACTCACTGCCCTCCCCCTCTACATAGGACATGACTCCCAGAGGGTGTAAACCTCCCTGGAAATGTGGGAAAGAAATCCTGGAATGAGCTGAGACTCAGCATCAAGGGACTGATTGTGAAAACCTTGTGTCTGATGCTCCTTGTATCTATGGTATGGCAGATGAGTAAAAAATATGGATAAATAATGGGGGGAACAAATGCTAAAATAAATTGAGTAGATTGAAATACTAGTGATCAATGAAAGGGGGTGGTAAAGGGTATAGGAAAAAATGTAGGGGGAACAAAGGTTAAATTATATTGGGCAGATGGAAATACTAGTAGTCAATGAGAGGGAGGGGAAAGGGGTATGATATGTGTTTTTTTTTTCTTTTTATTTCTTTTTCTGGAGTGATGCAAATGTTCTAAGAAAAGATCATGGTGATGAATATACAACTATGTGATGATGTTGTGAGCCATTGATTGTGCACCAGGTGTGGTACATTCAGATGTTAAGAATGTTCATGTTTGTATGTTGTTTTGTTTTGTCAATAAAAACATTTTTAAAAAAAGAATGGAAGAGGATCCATATCTCACAGCCAATACAAAAATTAACTCAAAATGATCAAAGACCTAAACATTAGAGCTAAGACCATAAAACTGTTAGAAGAAAATGTAGGGAATTATCTTGTAACAGAAGGTGGTTTCCTAGGCCTTACACCCAAAACATCAACATTGAAAAAAGAAACAGATAAATGGGATCTCCTCAAAATTACACACTTTTGTGCAGCAAAGAACTTTGTCAAGAAAGTAAAAAGACATCCTATGCAATGAGAGACAATATTTGGAAAGCACATTTCAGTTAAGGGTTTAGTACCCAGAATATATAAAGAGGTTCTTCAACTCAACAACAAAAAGACAAACAACCCAATTTTAAAATGGACAAAAGACATGAGCAGACCCTTTTCACAAGAGGAAATAGAAGTGGTTAAAAGATACATGAAAAGATGCTCAACTTCATCAGCTATTAGGGAAATGCAAATCAAAACCACAGTGAGATATTATCTAACACCCACTAGAATGGCCATTATCAAAAACACAGAAAATGACAAATGCTGGGGAGGATGTGGAGAAAGAGGCACACTTAGCCACTGTTGGTGGGAATGTAAAATGGTACAACTGCTCTGGAAGGCAGTTTGATGGTTATTTAGGAAGCTAGATATAGAATTGCCATAGGATCCAGCAATCCCATTACTAGATATATGTCCAGAGGAACTGAAGGCAAGGATACAAATGGACATTTGTACACTAATGTTTATAGCAGCATTATTTATGATTGCCAAGAGATTTGGAAACAGCCCAAATGTTCATAGTGAATGAATGGCTTAACAATCTATGGTTGTCTTCAAGGTTCATCCATGTTGTTACTTGCTTCATGACTTTATTCTGTTTTACTGCTGCATAGTATTCCATCGTATGTATATACCGCAGGTGGATTTGCATTAAGTTGATATAAGTAGAATAAAAGTTTTACAAATGTACTTTTCAACTACTTTATAGCTTTTCAAGTAAATTCATCTTTGGGTTCTCAAATCTTTCTAAAGGAAATTGCACATTTTTGGAAGTGTTTTCCTTGTTTTTACTAAATTTAAATAGAAAGTTTATTTGAACAACAAAAATACTGCTGATACAATTACTATTTTTGATAGTTAGGTTCTAGTGTCAAGTTGGCCAAATGATTATGCCTAGTTGTCTGTCAGGTAAGCACTGGCCTGACCATTGCTGCAAGGATATTTCATACCTTAGCTGGTTAATTACATCATCAATTAGTTGATTGGATCTGTGGCAGATTACATCTGGAATCAACTAAGGTGTGCCTCCCATAAAGAGATAATCCAATCATTTTATGTCTCATGTTTACAGATGTCTCCTGTTGGTTCTGTTTCTTTAGAGAACCCTGACTAACAGACTACTGTTTCCAAACATGTCCTATTCCTTTCTCATGTGCACATATACAACACACACAAACACACACACACACACCACACACAAATCTGCTATTAGATAGGGAAGACTATCTAAATAAAGTAATGTTCCATTTAAATTTTTTGGTTCATGCATTTTTTATTTTTCTGAAAATATCTTAATCTCCTCCTCATTTTTGAAGGACAGTTTTGCTAGGTATAGAATTCTTGGTTGGCTGTTTTTCTCTTTCAGAATCTTACATATATCATCCCACTGCCTTCTTACTTATATGTGGTGGATTGCTTTTCTCTTGCTGCTTTTAAAATTCTCTCTTGGTCTTTGACATTTGACATTTTACTGATTAGTAAGTGCCTTAGAGTAGGTCTATTTGGATCTATTCTGTGTGGGGTATGCATCACTTCTTAGATCTGTAATTTTATGTCATTCATAAGAGATGGAAAATTTTCCATGATTATTTCCTCCACTAGTCTTTCTGCTCCTTTTCCCTTCTCTTCTCCTTCTGGGACATCCATAATACATATGCATGTGCTTCATGTTGTCATTCAGTTCCCTGAGACTCTGCTCATATTTTTCTATTCTTTTCCCTATATTTTCTCTTGTGTGTCAGATTTCAGATTATCTGTCCTCTACTCACTAATTCTTTCTTCTGCCTCTTCAAATCTATTGCTGTAAGTCACTGTGCCAGTTTGAAAGAATTTATGTACCCTAGAAATACCATGTTTTAATCTTAATTAATCTTGTGGGAGCAACTGTTTCTTCTAATCCCTATTCAGTACTATAGTTTGGAAACTTGATTAGGTTATCTCCATGGAGATGTGATAAACCCAATTGTATTAACTTTTGGAAAGAGGGAGAAGTGACTCCACCCATTCCAGGTACGTCTCAATTACTTTAGTGGAATCCTTTAAACAAAGAAGCATTTTGGAGAAAGCTTGACAATGATGAGAGCAGCAGAGACACACAAACCTCAGAGTCCACCAGCCAGAGACCCTTGGAGATTAATAAGGAATACATCTCTGGGGGAGCTTCATGAAACAAAAAGCCTGGAGAGACAGCTAGCAGACTACCTATCTGGAGAGAGAAACCTTGAACATTATCAGCCTTCTAGAACCAAGGTATCTTTCCCTGGATGCCTTAGATTGGACATTTCTCTAGCCTTGCTTTACTTTGGACATTTTTGCAGTCTTAGAACTGTAAACTAGCAACTTATTAAATTCTCCTTTTTGAAAGCCATCCCATTTCTGGTATATTACATTCTGGCAGCTAGCAAACTAGAACAGTCACCATTGGTCTTTTATTTATTTGTTTGTTTGTTTAGCATGGGTAGGCTCCAGGAAGCCATTTTTTTCTCTTCTATTGTGCCTTTCATTCCTATAAGTTCTGTGATTTGTTTTTCAAAGTTTAGCATTCTTTATGTTTGCCCAATGTCTTCATGTCCTCCCTCAACTTGTTGATTTGATTTTTTTAATGAGATTTTGCATGTCAGTTTCAACATCCTGAATTAGTTGTTTCAACTCCTGTATCTCATTTGAGGTGTTGGTTTGTTCCTTTGACTGGGCCATATCTACAATTTTCCTAGTATTATTTTTGCAGACATCTAGGTATTTGATTTCCTTAATTAGTTTATTCTGGAGTTTTTTTCACTCCTTTTTTACCTAGGGTTTTCTTGTTGGATAGCTTTACTCTATCTGTTCTTTGACATTCAGTTCAACTAATTCTAGATGTCTAGCATAGGTTCTGTTTAACTGATCAGAGTTTTTCAGTTCTTGTTTTTCTTTTTCTTGCCCTGTTTATGAGGAGCCTTTTTTTTTTTTTTTTTTTTTTTTTTGAGGAGCATCTCCTCAGATATGATTGACCCCAGTCAGATTTTTCCAGATCAGACGGGCCTACATCTCAGGAAGAGAGAGTAGCCAGTATCAAGTTTCCCTGATGGTGGGACCCAGCAGGTTGTCAAACTTTCCTCTGAAGCTCTAGACTCTCTGCTTTTCCTATCCTGCCCAGCATGTGGTACTTGTCTGCCTGCACCTTCCCCCCAGCATAAAGTGATGTGGTGCCTTTAATTTCAGCAATCTCTCCTTGTCCATGGTATGGTTGGGAAAGAGGCTGACATAGTTGATGGGTTTGGATTGCTTCTGTTTTCTAATCCCTGGGGACTGAATTCCCTGAAGGAGGGCCTTCACTTGAGCTCAGCCCTGACCCCTTTTCTTGGGGAAGATACACCCTTGAAGGACTTGTCCCCATCCACCTGACTATTTACTTTGTCTTTCAAACATGCTTTAATTCTGCCCTTGCCTGGGCCAGTGCTGGAGCCTGAGAGTGCTTGCAGTTCTATCTAATGAGTTGTTAGGAAGTTAAAAATAAATAAATACATACATATATACATAAATGCCTTTTCAAAACCAGACTCCTGCTCCCCAGGCTTGCCAATTAAGAGCTGGAGTTGGTATGTGGCTCTATGTGTCCCCAGGCTTTATGTGCCCCCTTTTCTTGGGGTCCAGCCCTTTTCCAGTGTTCTGTGTTGTCCAGCTCAGCCTCTTATTTTTTTCTGTCTGTTCCACGCCCCCTCTGCCACAGTGAACACTCCTGGTTCTTTTAGTGCTTACTCCAGGTTTATCTGTGCTCTGGGCCTGTTTTCAGTAGTCAGAATTCATTAATTAATTCCACAATTGGAGCTTGGTTAAACTAAGACCTTGCTATGAGTAAATTCTTTCCTTTCCCCTCAGGGAACCAGCCTGCCATGCCCATGGGTGAGGAATGCTGGCCTCCACAGCTTAAGAGAGTTTTGTGTGGGATCTCAGCAGTTCCACCCATTCTAGACTGGGGGATGATGTGTGTCCAGTCACTGAAGTCCACCCCCCACCACCAGCTGTTGTTCTGTACAGTTCCTCACTATTTACTAGCTACTCTAGGAAATGAACTAAATTCCACACCTCACTATGCTGTCATCTTGCCTTACCTAAACCCCAACATTCATGGTTCCTGGCATTTTCTACCTTAAGGAAGCCACAACATACTTGGCCCATCATGATCTTTGGATAGCATTAAATGTATGTTGTTGTTGTTTTTTAAGAGTTTCTCACTAGGTTATATCTTGCCTTGGATTTTGAATCTTTCTTATATTTTTCAGGTGTAGAATATTAGCTTCCTTTTTCATCCTTCTCTCTTCCATTATGTTACCTGCCACTCTTACTTTGGTGGTCATGTACTTGCATAAAGAACACATTACCTTTCTGCCTCCACCCACAGTCTACCACCACGCTTCCTTTGCTTGCATCCTATAAAATATTTCCTAGTTTTATTTACTGCAGCAAATCCCTCCTAGCTTATGAAAGAGTGTCTATCTTGCTATTTTAGTTTTCAATTGCTAGCAACAAATTGTCACAATTTTAGTGGCTTAAAACAACACAAATTTATTATCTTATAGTTCTGTAGGTCACAAATTCTGACATGGATCTTGCAAGGCTAAATATCAGGGTGTTGGTAGAATATTTCCTCAGTACCTTGCAGTAAAACTGAATTAGGAGAGATGTATTTTTTTTTTATCTTTTTCCTTTTAGAGTAAAAATTCCAGAGAAAATTATTTCTGTGCGTTCTATTGTGCCTAGTACATTATGTCCAATAAATATCAATGATGGGATGCAGTGAGTCTTCATTATAAGGGTGAGACAATGAAATAACAAATACTGTTTAATTGCTTATATTGTTATAATTTTAGGTTAAATTGGCACTTTGGACAATTGACCCCAATATTACATTCAAATAAAAGTGAAATAGAGGTCTTCTGGCATTTCTTTGGAGGAGAAAAATCTCCTATACATTTGGAATAGCATAATACATCGTCACAGACAGCTCTTTGTTTTACCTTGCCTATTGATTGCTTCTGACCACAAACCAGGAAGGTTTGATAATCATTCCATAGTTAAGGACAATTAAGCTAGACCGAAGACATTAATTGAAGATGAACCAATTCAAATAATAAGATCTGATACCGAAAAAAATCTGAAACTCAAAAATAAACAGTGATTCCAAAGTATAGAGCCAATGACAGGAAGAACCATATGCTGTAAGCAATGGGATAAGTCAAGAGATGAGACATTCTGGGGACAGGGAGGGGAAGCAGGAGCCCAAAGAGTTCTGATCTGAACCTTGGTGAACCTGAGGCCCAGCCAGATGGTGAGGACAAAAGTTCCCTGAACAGCTGGAGGCAGGACCAGGGCAGAGTCCCAGGCTCTGAGAGTGGATGAGATGTGAGAGGAGCAGATGACTGCAGCAAGTACCTTGGAAAACAATGTCAAAAGACAGGTTGGGAAATAGGTAAAGGAACTGACAGAGAGATAAAAAGTCATTCAGAAAAGGAAACAACCTGAGTCAGAGATGTGTGGTAGTGAGGTGCTGTGCCCAGATTAAATAGTGTGCAGGAGAGAGTGATGCTAGAGCCTTGGGGGAATTCCTTGAAACAAAATTTCAGCACCATCCTCAGGAAACAGTGAAAACTGGGATCCAGCTTGCAAGATCAGGATTTCAGTACCCAGCACCTCCTTGACTAGAGGATCAGACACTGAATCAAAGCCCCAAACTCTGCAGGGTGAAAACCACATGTTTGTGTATATACACAGTATTGTCAGCAAAGCTAGGCAGCCCCACAGAGGTCTGATGGGCCATGTGTGATCACCCTAGTCATCCTAACCCATGGAGGGGCATCTTCAGGCCATTACCATCCTATGAGGGAGGGTATAGAAAGGCCACAGCCAACACCCCTTCTCCCCTGCTAAGGAGAGAACAGGAAGCAGAGCAGTTTGGGGCTAGGCCTCCTCCAAGCTGCTCATGCCCCCCATAAAAGTGCAGATTCCTCAGGGTGGTAAGAGGGCAAAGACAGCTACAGCCATCATTGACTGCACACGGCACTGGGCAACAGCATGTGCGACTGGGTCCCCATTTCTCCCTTACGAAATTTGAATTTCTAATATCTTAATGATGTCCTAAGAGAAGCCTGAAGCATTAAGTTCAAGGGAGTGAGCCAAGAGCCCTGTTCAGTTGAGAAATTCCTCCCTCTACCCTACTTCCTCCCTTAACCTATTTCCCCTCATACAACTCCAGCTCTACCCCACCGTGCACCCCAGTCCCAGCTTCAAATGGCCTTTCTGAGCTGTGTGGACTTCCAGTAGATCATAGCATCCACCAGGAAGGTGGGCATGTAGCTCATGGGGATGTAGAGAAGCTTGGCGTCCCAGCCAGCTGAATACCGGGTGCGGGGGTGGCAGGCGGTCAATGCATGCTCCATGCAGTCCGTCACCAAAAGCAGATCCGCTGAGCACATTTTCTCCATGTCTTCAGTACCACGGATGTCTATCAAGAATGAAAAGGATCCATATATTCCTCCATCTCTCACTCCTCCTGCCCTAGGATGCCCTTAGTGAGAAGAGTGACTAAGAATTCATGTGGCCCCAAAGCCACGACCCCAACTTAAACCAGCCAGGTTCCCTGCAGATCTCCCACCTTTGCAGAAACAATCTCCACACACCATACCACCTCTGGCTTTCTGACTGACAATGTCTGGACTACATACCATGAAAGTCTCTCTCTGTACACTATAGATGTAAACAGATAAAAATCACCTGTATCTGACACCAGCTTGTTATGAATCCATAGGTGTCTTCCCTCACTGGCCCCAATTTTCTACTCCATATAATGAGGGATTCAGATAAATCGTCCTAACTCTAACAAGGATGCACCCTTTCTTGAAGTCACCAGTTGACTACATGGGGCCCTGGAATGAAGTGAACTTCTTCATTTGTGGAGGATGCAGAGCCTGAAACACGGACTTTGAGGCCGTGAGAGGAGCTAATGATGGACCTAGACCAACCAACAATGGTTTGCTTCTCTCCCCACTGTCCACAGTTCACTCACAGGATGCCAGGTACTTCTTGCCATAGAACTCCTTGACTTCCGTGTTGGCCTGGTCCCACAACTTCTGGATGGTCCTGGAAAGAATCTCTTTGTTGGTGACGTTGGTCTTGAAGTAACCGGGTTCAATCATGACCACCTTCACCCCAAAGTGGGAGAGCTCCCGCCTGTAAGAAACAGGCAGAGAGGGCAAAGACTTCAGAGGCTTTGGGAGGCACACAATTGAAAACCTAGGTGCACAATGACTTTATTGAAAGAACAGGGAGCTGCAAAGTGCAGTAGTTCATGGACAAAATTTAAAATGATGCCATTATATCTATATAGGGCTTGAACATATTTTGAAATAATTCTACATACATGAGTCCATTAGCTCTAAATCCTACCTAGCCTGCAAGCTACAGCCTATATGTTAACTGCCCTATTTCCCCTCATATCCCATCATTCCCAAACCTTGCTGATTTTCCTCCTTCAGAGTCCACAATTCCCTCTCTCTCCTCCTGCCATAGTAACCTCCTTGGTCATCTCTCAGCTGAGCCTTTTATTCTTGTCCTCTAAGGAGAATCTCTCTGTGTTTGGACTTACTTCCTCCACATTCGGCAGACAGCCGGGGCTCTAGATGCTGATTGAACCAAGCAACTCCCCTGATTAAAGCCTTTCATTGAGGTTCCATGGTCAATAGTGTGAAGTTCCAGCAAGTTTCCTGGACTCAAAGCCCTCCATAAGGCCACCCATGCCCACTTCCCACCTTCCCTCCAACCTAGACCCAGTCGTGTTCTCTTGTCCCTGCAGTGTCCCGAAGCACAGGTTACATGCTAATATCCACTCTGGACATTTGCTGATGGTATTCCTGCAACGAGGAAGCCCTTCCAACCCTTTCTCAGGCTGCCAGGCTGTACTGGTTTGAAGGGATTTAGGTACCCTAGAAAAGCTATGTTTTAGTCCTAATTAATCTTGTGGGGGCAACGGTTTCTTCTAATCCCTATTCAGTACTATAGGTTAGAAGCTTGGTTGGGTTATCTCCACAGAGATGTGACTCAATCAATTGCATCTTAAAGTATTAAACTTGATTAGATGAAGGTGTGTCTCCACCCATTCTATGTGGGTCTTGATTGGCTTACTGGGATCCTATAAAAGAAGAGACAGTTTTGGAGAGAATCCCTTTTGAGAATGATGAGAGAACAACAGACTCCACCAGCCAGTGACCTTTGGAGATTCTGAGAGAGCAGAGAAGGACAACAGAATGATGAGAGCCATGAACCAGAGTCCATCAGGCAGCAACCTTTGGAGATGAAGAAGAATTCCCCTAGGGAAGCTTCATGAAGCAAGAGGCCTGGAGAGAAAGCTAGCAGATTCCAGCATGCTCGCTATTCCAGCATGCCGAAAGAGAAACTTGAATGTCATTGGCCTTCTTGAATCAAGGTATCTTTCCCTTGATAGGTCCAATTAGATTGGACATTTCTATAGACTTGTCTTAATTTGGACAATTTCACAGCCTTAGAACTGTACGCCAGCAATTTATTAAATTCCCCTTTTTAAAAGCCATTCCATTTCTGGTATATTGCATTCTTGCAGCTAGCAAACTAGAACATAGATTGACCCTTGTTCCTCAGTCCTCAGCTCAGACCCCATCTCCAAGACCCTCCCCCTAAATCCAGGGTTACCATGACTATGGGTACAAACACTACCCGAGGTGGCAATGACATCTCTGCCTCTAGTCCTGCTCTGAGCTGGAAAAGGATTTAGGTCAGGGCCCCAATCTTGTTGTCCTAGGATGCAATTATTGGCACTCATGGAAGAATCTTATAAGTGCCTGATGAATGGAGTCAATGCTCTAGCCCCACTAAGGGCTTCCAAAAACAGAATATCACAGTGCCTGTGAGCAGGGGCTCCGGATTCAAATTACCTAGATTCCAATTCTGCCTCAGAGACTCTCCAAATGCATGCCCTCACCCAAGCCAAGCATTTGATAATTAAACTCTGTTGGCCTGGGGTCCCACCCTCCACCCAGAACCTAGAATGGTGAGAATCAATGATTGACTGGTAAATCCAGGGAGGAGGCTGGAGCACAGGCCAGGGAGAATGGACTGCGAAGGAGGAGCCTCCGGGGCTGGGAGTAAATAAACTCCCTTACCAAGACTCCCCAGTAGACAGAAGCAGGAGAACCAGGAAGGAGCCAGTCCAATACCTGAGGGAGTCTGAGAAGGCCTCCACGCCATACTTGGAGATACAGTAGCCCCCACCAAAAAAGGACAGCCGGCCCATGATGCTGGAGACATTGACCACGCGGCCCCTTGCCTTCCTCACTAGCGACAGCAGGCTCAGTGTCACCTCGATCAATCCCAACAGGTTCACGTCAAGCACTTTCACGAAGTCCTGTTTGGTCATCCATTCATTGGGTCCCACAGGCATGGAGATGCCAGCATTATTCACCAGGCCCCAGAGTCCTGGAGATAAGGAAAAGATCAAACAGAGATGATGTCCAGAGTGGAGCCAGTTATGGTTCCACTGGAGTAAAAACATCATGGTAGAGGTTGGGCTGCAGTTGCTCAGCAGGCAGAGTTCTTTCCTGCCATGCCAGAGACACGAGTTCGATTCCCAGTACCTGCCCACGCAAAAAAAAAAACATGGTAGAGATTGGGTGTGAGGAGCAGGGTTCATTAAAGGAAGACATGGTTCAGGAGGGCAGGGAGCGAGGATGCAGAGCCTGTGATTTCTTAGAGGATAGAAACTCTGCTTTCTTCCTCCCTTTATTCTACATAGCACACCCAGCGCCTGTTAGACAGCAGGTAACCATCCCCTACTTGATGAGTACAGGAATTGATGTTGAGGAAATATAGGCATACCGATAATAATATTTTATTATATACACAAATAATGTCTTAGAATTAAATATACTTATCTCAATTTTCAGATTTTATAGATATCTTATATATTGGGTATTCAACAATGATCTATTAAGGGAAAAAGAGACAGAGAAAATGAGGAAAGGAGAGGAAGAGAGTAACAGAAAAGGTGAAAAGACCAAACAAGAGAGAGAAAGAGAGACAGGATAATATCTCGCTCAGTTGGGAAAGACACACTTGATATCCCAGGTTTGGGGCAACTGGAAGAACAGGCCGCCATCTGACCTCAGGAGACTGGCACTGAAACCACATGAATAACCCAGGGCAGCGCCGTCACAGGAAGGAAAGGCCACCCTACACCCTGGGCATCCAAAGCTCACCCTGAGGAGCATGCCCGGGGCAGGATTAGGGAGGACATGAGGCAGTCACACACCAAACTCCAAAGTGCAGAGTCCACCCTCTGTGCTCAGAAAATGTCACCCTCTGCTCCCACTCTCCCAGAAGCCACTCCTACTCTTACCCTAGACCACCATCTTTCTGGAAAGCTCCGTGAAAGACTTGCAGAGAAAAAAAAGCAAACTCCAAAGAATTAATGTAGAGTTTTACCAACTAACAGACCTCAGGGCAGCAGGAGTGGGGCTGATGTTGAGGCAGGGCAGGGGTGGCAGTTGTTGACCCTGAGAGTTTTGTCAGGGAGAATAAAGCCCAGGGAGGAGAGTCCCTCCTCAATTCTAGAGAGACATCCCCAGCCCTTAAAGAAATGCCAACTGTTTGACCCAGATATTTCATTTCTAAGAATTAAATCAATATACATATTTATGAAGGTAGAGAACTAGGTTAAAAGAGGTTCACCAAGACATTATTTATGACAATAGAGTGTTGAAAACAATTTCAGTATCATGTTATAAAGTATTGTTTAAATAAATACTGCTGTATTTAAAATAGATATTATAAAACATTAAATATTATCTATGAAGAAAGGGGCAACCACTAATTTGACTCTCCTGAAGCAAGCCCCTAATGCTCAGGGTCCTCATCTGAATATTGGGATGATCTTAACTCTCTCGACAGATGACTATGGGTTGCCTCAGACCTCACAGAGCTGAGAAACTAGCAGCAGCCCTGGCACTGCCACCAACCACCTACACAAACCTCCAGGGCAGTGCTTAGTCTCCAGAAAGTCTGCCCTGAGCTCTAACCTTAGCACTAGCACCTGTGGCTCCAGAACTTCTGGTTTAGAGAGCAGCAGTGAAAGGGAGAGAGGATAGACACGAATTCTGGAAGGGCAAATTCTTATCAGTGCCGACTCTCACCATAGTCATAATTCTGAGGTGCACAGATTAGAAAAGAGAAGGAACTCAAGCTGGCTGGAGAGTGAGAGAAAGATGGCTGGTATTAGTTAAAGGCTTGAAAAACAAATCTTAGAAGTCTTCCCAGGTAGCAGCAAAGAGGGCTCCTCTTTCATGGAGAAAAAAGAAACAAACAACTATAAGGAGCAACATGGTACCTGCGTCCCCCACACGTTCCTTCACCCACTGGGTGGCTTCAGCAATGCTCTCTGTCTTGGTGACATCCAGGATCACCGTCTCCACCCTGTCTGACGTCTGGATCCTCAGCTGCTCAGCCCCCTTCTCCGTCAGACATCCAGCCAGCACCCTCAGGCCTCGCAGGTCCAGCTGTCTGGCCAGCAGGTTGCCGAAGCCCGAGTCACAGCCCGTGATGAAGACGTACTTGTCTCGGAGGTGGCTCACCACCTGCCTCTCCCGAAACCAGCGCAGAAGGTAGAACAGGCCCACGAGGGCTGCCAGACAGAGCCACATTTCTTTGCAGGGGACAGACATAAAAAGGCTGGGATCAGAAAAAGATCTGGCCTCCTCAATCTGGAAGGTGGTGCAGGCAGACTGGTCTCCACCCTCTTTGGCCTGGAGTCCTCAATATAACCCCTACGCCTGATCAAAGTCTTCCTGAAACTATACATGCTGGGCCCCACCTGCTGCCCTTTGAACTACTTTTGGAAAATCTGATAGGAGCCCTTGAAAATTATAAACCGAGCCCAGAAGGAACACACACACACACACACACACACACACACACACACGAGCTACTGTGACATAGATTTCAAGGTTCAGAACCATCTCGATCATCAATACCCCCTGGGACCCTGTCTTCCTGACCATAGGATGTTCTTACTGGGAAGCTACCGTACGTTCAACACAATGTAGATTTCAATCCCTCTCTGAGCCTAGGATCACTCATCTGCTTAGCACACAAAGCAGATGTGTGCTATTATTACTCCTTAGAAACTAAGTTACTGTGAGTCTTTCTGGGTTTAGAAGACGACAGACATGTAAATAAAGCGCCAGGTTCCTCCAGGCATAGTACTCATGGACAGAAAGGAGTACGGGACCACAAAGGGTTTCTATCACAGAAGGAAAGAAAATTGTAGCTGGGGACACATAGCAGTGAGCTTTCTCAGAGTTGTCAGGAGGATTGAATGGAATGACTTGTGCAGAGCAGGTTAGTTTTTACTCTTTCACCTTATCAGATTATCCTTTCCATAGACAGGCGTCAGGTCAGGTTTCCCTTTGCCCTCCTGTCTTGAGGCTGTGTCCTGAACAGCCACACATCCAGAATCTGGTCCACTGAGATACTGCAAATCCAAAGCAGAAATCATCCCAGCTGTATTTTCTAAACAATGCCACCAAGGACAACAGGGATGGCAAGTCCAAAGCCTCACCTAACCAGAGTGGGTTCTAAACTGTAACGGCCGGGAAGGTCTTAGTTTGGTTGGGGTCAAGGTGCTGATGGAGAGGAGGAGGGAGACTCCCCCTCACGAGCCTAAGAAGAGAACTAAAGCCACTGGACCACTTAACTGCACATGAAGGGACCTACAGCATGAGGCCCAGGACAGGTGCTACCACCTTTCAACAGGGACGCGCGGCATAGAGGGCCCGGGAGCAAGAGCACCTGGGAAGGGGCAAAAGGAGCCAGGATTTCCTAGGCCAGCGTGTCTCTGCACTGTCCCCATTGGTCTCAGCTCTGACAGGCACATAAGGGAAGACAAGGGAGCAGACTGGGAGGGAGAACGGGCGGTTCAAATGCCCTCCCTGTAATACCCCAAAGTACAGGCTGACCAGCCATGGGGCACTAATTCCAGCCTCTGCCTGAAGGTACAAACGTCATCCTCAGGTAGCAGGCCACTGGTCCTGGAAGAGTTTGTCTCTCAGGTGGGTGGCAGGGGAATCAGGATGGGGGATGTTCCTGCAGAACCCAGCATCTCCCTGCTTCCTGGGGGACAGCCAGTACCCTCCTACCTGGAATACAGAGAGAGACGGTGGAGGAAAACTGCAGAAGAGGTAAAAGAGGAGCCCTGGAAATTCCGAACCTGCTAAGGGGAAATACTAAGGGCAGGCTCAGGTGTCCTTTACTCAGAATGAGTTGGATTTTTTTTCTCTCAGAAACCACAATTTCCTTAAGTCCAAAAAAGTCCAAGGGGACCATCCAGCAAACATATCCTATACCGCCGCACCTGCTATTTCACTCTTGTTAATGTTGAAAGCAATATAACTCCTTGCTGGGTGCGGTAATCTTAGAGTCCATTCCACAATCTGCAAAATTCCAAGAAGTTCCGACACGGGAAAGGAGGTCAGGGCTGGAGGCGAGGCTCTAGGAGCAGAAGGGTAGATTGGGAGCCCAGGGAGACTCACTGACTTGGGATCCACTCGATCCAGAAAACGAGAATCCCTCAGAGAAGCTCCCGGGATGGAGACTCCAGGCCCGCCAGTCCCTTTATGGGGACTCTGGACAGGGTTTCCGACACAAAAACCTCCACCTGCGTCCTGGAGAGGGACGGCCTAGCCTGGCGCCAGTACTACGCTCCTGAGCGGGGTGCGCGCTGCAGGGGAGGTGCCGCCCCCTGGCGGTGAGACAGCGCGCCGCAGAGGCTCGGCGGGCAGCCTGCAGGGACGGTCTCCAGGGGGAGCCTGGGCTCAGCCTTACCGGGACCAGCGTCAGCGCCTGTTCTATCTCCAACTTGTTCGATCTGCTGAAGACACTGAGGTGTGCGAACGTCACTGGGTGCTTGAACACACCGGAAATGAGGGTGAGTTGGGGAAACCTGTTCCCAGCCCTGTAACGGAGAAATTAAGAATTAACAAGTGATTATGATGACTGAATCATTATATAGTTAGCTTCTTTTTTTTTACATGTTGTAGAATGGCCAAAAGTTAATACCTGAAATTACTGAAACTCGACTAGCCTCACTCTTGTTTATACCTACTATTGTCATGGTCATTCTAGCTTGGTCTCAGCCCTGTTTATACTTCGGATTGTAATGGTAACTCCACCTTCCCTTGTTTGAATCATAAAATCAGACTGAGAGAGACAGACTTGGGGGCCAATAGGCTATCTGAGTGCCTGCTTTGCAGTAACAATAAGCTCTTTCTCTCTTTAAAACCCCGGTGTCATGGATTGGCTGTTATGTGCATCAGGCAGAGAACCCCACATTTGTTGGGTATCAGCCCCATTTGGCTTGCACCCCACCCTTCCTCCCTCCCCCCACCCCGCCACACAGTAATTCTTCTGTGAGGGCAGAAAATGAAGAATACACATCATGTCCTGCAGGAGTGTAGATCCCGTTGGTTGAAGTCTGCCTCTGTACTCTTCAGAAAGGGACAGGACACCAAGAGGAAGGAGTGAGGGCAGCTTCATCCTGGCCCCAGCTGTGGACTCAGGGGTCTGGATTCCATCCATACTCAGAACTGCTGCCCTGGCCTTGTCCCCTCCCAGAGGGAAGAGGCCAGGAAGAAGGAGGAAGGGGGTCCTGCCGAAGGGCTAGGGTGTGCTTGGGGATGGTTTACTTTGCTTTTCAAGTCATTGTTGTTCCCTCGTGGCAAGTTCAGCACCTTTGTATCCGGCCCTGGTTTTGGCCTAATGTCCAGCCCCTGTGCTGCCCTGACCCCCAGATGGAGTCCAGCACCAAAAATCAGAGTTCGTATCCTTCTGGAAGTGGTGGCAAGAATGGGGACAAAAATCAGCCCAAAGTAACCTGGGGGAGGGGTACTTCAAACCTCCCCAACATGCATCCCTGAGGTTATATAACGAACCCACAGTATTTGTTTGTTTTCTGGTGTCTGCGTGCATATTTTGTGAAAAGGATATACAAACAAAAAAAAAGCTAGCAGTTTCAGGTTATATTTGAAGCCCTTGCTTTACTCTTGAGAAGGGAACATGGATTGATGTTTCCTAGAGCGTCGATGGACTCAGAGCCCCTTGAGTCAGGGTCTGGTCAGTTTGCACTTTTAGTATTCATGTGTCTGCCCACAAGGCTCTCTGTTGTTTTAGAATGAATGGCACTGCAACAATGACCTTACTTCGTTTTCACAAGGAATTCTGTAATTTTCAAGGTGACATCTGGACCTTCATTTCCTAATCTTTTACAAATAGGGAGGAACACAAAGATGACAGGGAGGTACCACTCAACTCCAATTAGTAAGCAGCTCAGGGATCTATCAAAATCCATTCTCTGTTGAGTCCATACTTAGAACATCATCAAATTAGGAAGACAGAGAGGCATGGCCTCAGGAAGCCCTGGGTGACTGAAGGAAATATTCTTGTCCCCAGAACCCAGTAAGTAGCAGAAAATTAAAGCATGGGCATCCAGAAGAGACTCTCATACTAGGCTCTGTGAAGTGCGGCAAGAGGATGATGGGCTGGGGAACCTGAGAGATGGCAGAGGAGGGAGGTGTGGTGACTACAAAGTCATAGACAACCCTAGAAGGTGGGAGGGAGGCTTGAATGTCCCAGGGAAGAGCCTTTTTCTTGAAAGAACCTTAGTGACATCTCTTTGTTTTCCACATTTGTATCTAATAGTGTGACCGTGATCTACCCGGGAATTCATGAAAGGGTTTCATAACCTGAGCTCATTCTTCAAATTCCTCCCCAGATCATCCCACTCATCCTTTGAGCTCCCATAGGCACCTGGTCTTCTCCTTCACCACATCCACCCTCCCCAAAAGCCACAGCTGAAATCACTGGGCATGGATGAACTTTTTAACTCTTATTGAGAGGCAAAAACGCTCTAAGGAAATCTGCCGTTTCATGACCAAACAAAAATTGGTTTCGATGTCCACAATTAGATTCCCTTTTGCGGACTCCCTCTCCCAGCCAGTAACTGCTGAGTGAGCACCCGAGTTCTGTATGTTCTGGCTGGTGGGGTCCCCTCACCTCCACACTCACCCACCCTCCAATGTTGATCGATAACTTCAGAGAAGGGCACGAGCTTCTCAAGTTTCCCTCCCAGGCCATTTGCCTCTGTGAGGGGCTGTAGAGAGGCCACAGCCAAAACATACTTTAAGGAGAACAGGAGGCTGAGGGGTATGGGCTGGGTCCACTACCAGTGGCTAATACCTATCTCAAAAGTGTGGATTCCTCAGCGTGGCAGGAGGACCTGCACCCCTTAAGGCCTTCAGTGGCCACCAAAGTCACCAGGACACCATGGTGTGCTATTGGGCCTCCATTCCTCAGCTGCTAAACTCGCTTCTTTCCTCCTAAAACCTCAAAACTCCTGACACGTATCCCTGATGAAGCTTGAGGAAGCAATCAAAAGCAGTGAGCTAGGTGCCTTGTCACTTGAGTGTCCCCCCATCCACCCAATTTCCTTTTTGATCCCTCATACAGGACCCCAATCTCCTCACCTTGCACCCCAGCCTTGACTTCACTGAGTGCTGAAGCCCAAGGTGAGTTAGAGGAACTTGGTGCATTCTCCATGCAGCCCTTAACAAAGCAGAGTCAGCTTCTATTTCTCTTCTTGTTATTAAAAAATTTTCAGGTACCCAAGATGTGTCCCCACACATCCTGATCCATCTTGTCAAGGGGGATTCCCAGAAATATTGTACCTTCTGTCCCTGCTTAGTAACAATTGTGGCCCTTGGTCCCCGACAGGCAGGTCTTGTCTTGGGAAAATCTTAAAGCTAAAAACAGCTGCTGGAAAATTAAAGGGCTGAACAGAAATTTCAACAGTGACCCAAAATTGAGGAATCAGAGGAGGGATTTGGGGCCCACTCAGGTGGAAAGGCCATGAAAATGGGCTAGCTGCCAGTTGAAGCCTAATAAAGGTTATGCCCTAAGAGAAAAGGACATCCTGAAAAGAACAGTCCTAACAAAAGATATGCCTACTTTCTACTGAATTAAGGTCATCTGCCAGAATTTCATCAGCATGCCAGAGAACAATAACACTCCCTGAAGAAAGATAACCCCCCACAGTGGTTCATAAACAATAGCTGGTATTCAATCAAAAATTACTGGGCATGCCAAAAAAAACTGCTTAAATGGCTTCATGTTCTAGTTTGCTAGCTGCCAGAATGCAATGTACCAGGAACAGAATGGCTTTTATAAAGGGGAATTTAATAAGTTTACAGTTGGAAGGCTGAGAAAATGTCCCAATTAAAACAAGTCTATAGAAATATTCAATCAAAAGTATCCATCCAGGGAATGATACCTTGGTTCAAGAAGGCCGATGAAGTTCAGGGTTTCTCTCTCAAGTGAGAAGGCACATGGAGAACACAGTCAGGGCTTCTCTCTCAGCTGGAAGGGCACATGGTGAACACGGCGTCATCTGCTAGCGTTCTCTCCTGGCTTCCAGTTTCATGAAGCTCCCCGGGAAGCGTTTTCCTTCTTCATCTCCAAAGATTGCTGGCTCGTAGACTCTGCTTTGTGGTGCTGTAGCATTCCCTGCTCTCTCTGAATCTCTTTTTCTCCAAAATATTTCCTCTTTTATAGGACTCCAGAAACTTATCAAAGACCCACCCAAATGGGTAGAGACATGTCATCACCTAATCCAGTTTAACAATCACTCCTGATTAAATCATATCATCCAGGGAGATGATCTAATTACAGATTCAAGCATGCAGTATTGAATAGGGATTATTCTAACTTTGCAACATGGGATTTTGATTAAAACATGGCTTTTCTAGGGGACATACATCCTTTCAAACCAGCACACTTCAGATTAAAAAGATAGAAAAATAAAAAGGGGTAAAAATTGTTTAAAAGAGTTAAGTGACAGTTGGAGCAATCACCAGTTATCTCTGCAATTATCAAGGATGGAGATGTAGAACTTCGCCAGAGAGCTAGACTCTATGTTTTTTTAAAAAGAGTTAAGTAAAAAGTCTAGAACTGAACAATATTTAAATTGTGAATAAAATAGTTACTTTTGGCTAAGTAGAAAATACCCTAGTGGAAGCACACTGAGAATTAAATGCTGTACACATATGGGCCATGGAAAAATTTTTCCCATATACCTGAAGTTCCAGAGGGAGGGAACCAAAAAAAATTTAAACAGAATCAACATCTGAAGATAAGACTTCTGAGAATTTTTCAAAACTGCCAAGACATTAGTAGTCAGATATTCAAGAAGTTCTAAACACCTCAAGCAAGCACGCCTAGGCACATCATAGTAAAACTACCCTGAACCAAAGGCATTGGGAAATTTTAATAATTTTAGCCTTTATAAGCTCACCTTGAAAACCTCTAGGTACTGCTCTCTGAATCCTCCTTCTTGGGAGTTTCTGAGGCAGTCGCCGGCTGGCTAATAAATAATTGGCTTGCAGTGTGGAGGGCCAGGAGCAATTAATCAGGCCCAAGCAGGGAGAGTCCCCACACCATTGGGGCGGAATGTCCCCGAGAGTTAAACAATAACCAATGCTAAGAAACTGTGGGAATGGGATAGGTTTTGGCAACGGCTAACAGCATTCTTCTGCTTCCATGAACCGCTTGCTTGCTAGCAACTGCAAAAAACCACAGCATGATGTTAGCCTTTATAAGCACACCTGGGAAACCTCTGGGGGCTGCTCTCTGAATCCTCTTTCTTGGAGGTTTCTGAGGCAGTTGCTGGCCGGCTAATAAAGACTCCAAATTGGCTTGCAGTTTTGAATTGTGTGGTCTCTCTTTCGGTGCGCCCCACAACAGGGAAGAAGTTACAAGAGAGGGAGATTTTTATAAGGGTAAAAGAGTCAATTTAACAAGAATAGATAATATTAATAGATACTAAAAATACAGCCAGATAGCAATAAATTCAAAATATATCAACCAAAGGACAGAACCAAACGGAGAAATACACATATCCACAATGAAGTTGAACATTTTGAAATGTCTCAATCAGTAACAGATAGAACAAGCAAACAAAAAATCAGTTTGAAGATCTAAATAAACAACATGTTTTGGGGTGTGTGTGTATGTGTGTGTGTGTGTGTGTATGTGTATGTGTGTGTGTGTGTGTGTGTATGTGTATGTGTGTGTGTGTGTGTGTGTGTGTGTGTGTGTGTAGGTGAGAGCGTGGCCGCCGCGGAGCACAAGCAGCACCAGCAGGCATGTGGCCCCTCCCATGTCTCCGCACCAGCACCATGTCTGGCTGGTCAGTATAACGTGTAGACATCAGGTCTGAACACTGCAACCCGGCAGGCTTGACAAGTTTGGGTTAAGGGCTAAGGGAAGTGGGTAAGCTCTCCATCTTCAGTTGTCTTTTAGTGTGTACATGTACCATCTCCCCTAGGAGAAAGTGGGCTCCCACCTACTCGTGTCTTAATCATCTCTATGATGCCCACTCCATCCTCCCCTCCACTCTCAGCATTTATTTCTCAGCTTGAAATAAATGGCCTCTGGAATCCAGAAACAGAGAGAATGGAGCACAAGTGGAGACAACTAAGGGCTTTGAAGCAGAGGCTCTAATACTGTGATTAAATGAACCCCTAGAAATGGCTCCCCAGAAGGACAGAAGCAGGAGAACCCAGGGAGGGACCTTTGTCCCAATCCAATACCTGAGAGAGTCTGGAGAGGCCTCTGTGTCACTCTTAGAGATGCAGTAGCCCCCACTGCCAAGTGACAGCCAGCCATGACACTGGAGACGTGGATCACATGACTCCTCGCCTTCCTCACGCAGGGCAGCAGGCCCCACGTCACCACCACCGCCCCCAACAGGTTCACATAGAGCCTTTTCACAAAGTCCTGTTTGGTCAGCCACTAGCTGGGTGCCCTGGCCATGGAGATGCCAGCATTATTCACCAGGCCCTAGAGCTGAAAATAGTAGAAAGAGACACAATGAGGGCTTGTCCTTTCTGTGCACAGTCATGGTTCAAATGCTCATTCCAATTGAGTTCCTGTGTACTGAGCAGTAACCATTATGCTACGTGCTATTAGGAGGGGTAGAAGTTGATGAAATCAAGGTGCACTGGCCGAGTGTCTCGAGGTGGGCATTGATTTGGAGCTCCTGGAGGGCACAGAAGTTCCCTCCTCATCTTTCCAGCCCCCAGGCCTGGCACCCAGCAGGCCATTGTCCACGTTTGTATTAAGTGTGGATGGATTTTGAGTAAAAAAGGTAAATTCAAGAAATATATATTGAGGGAATAAGGGAGCGAGGAGGAAGAGAAAGAAGATAAGGAGATGGAGGGAGAGGAAGAGATGGTAGAGCCAGAGAAGAAAGCAAGAGAAGAGAAAGAGATGTGAAAAAATAAGAAGAATGGAAATAATTCCAATAATTACCAGCCTGCTCTGGTTGGGAAAGACAGACTTAAAATCATAGAGTTTGGGGAAACTTGGAGAGAGGCCTGCATTTCACAGCAGGAGAGCTGCCCTTCAAACAACCTGCATCAGTTCAGAAGCAATATTATTTTGCCTCACCCTCTATGATGGGGAATTGAGGGCTGGATCCTTAGGTTTTGGAGGGAAAGTAAGGCCCCCGCACCCCACACACCCTACGTTTCAGATCCCACCCTCTCTTCCCATAGATGGTCAACCCCATACTCGCCTAGATGGCTGCCATCGCCCCAGCCCCCTCCGTCCCCAGCCCACCCAGCTTTCAGAGAACTTCCCTGAAAGATATGCAGAAAAAAATAATCACAACCCCATCAACTCGAGCTAGTCAGATTTCTGAACTGTGGACCTCGGGACAGCAAGAGCAGAGCTTGGGCTGAGTTAGGAGGGAGGAGGGAGCATGAGCTGGGAGGAGTCTCACACGGAGAGGAGGCCTGGAGAAATGAGTCTCTCTCCTGCTCAGAAACCTTCCCTGGCCAAGGTCTTTGTCCCAGTTATTTTACTTTACTTTAGAAAAGTCCCTGAGAATGTGACCCAACCCCTATACAAGATGTTTATTAAGATATTATGTATGCAAGGAAAGAACTTCAACACACACCAGTAAGAGTCTGATGCAATCAATATACTGATATCATTAGATTGGGATATAGAAGACATTGGATATTATGTTCTAGAAAAATTTTTATGATAAAACTGTTGAGAATTTTAACTAAAGAATAGGATATGAAACTATATATATATACATAAAATAATACAAAACACACCAAACCTAAACAGTAATTATCACTTATCTCTGGATGGGAGGGCTATGGTCAGACCAAGTTTGTATATTTATACCTTTTGTATTTTCCACTGTGCTTGTTTGAAACTGTTGTATACCCCAGAAAAGCCATGTTATTTACTCCTCATTCAATATTATTGGGTGGGATCTTTTTTATCTTGTTTCCATGGAAATGTAACCCACCCAGTTGTGAGTGGGACCTTTTGACCAGATGGTTTCCATGGAGATGTGTCATCACCCATTCACGGTGGAGTTGCTTACTAGAGTCCGTTAAGAGGGAAACATTTTGGAAAAAGTTTCAGAGCCCACACAGCCAGAGACCTCAGGAGATGAAGAAGAAAACACCCCCAGGAAAGCCTTGTGAAATGAGAAGGTAGGAGAGAAAGCTAGCAGACGTCGCCGTGTGCCTTCCCAACTGACAGAAGTACTCCAGTCCCATAGGCCTTTCTTGAGCCAAGGTCTCTTTGAACGTTTTTATAACCTTAGAATGGTAAACTTGCAACTTAATAAATTCCATCTTTAAAAGCCGTTCTGTTTCTGGTATATTGCATTCTGGCTGCTTTAACAAACTAAAACATCCATCATGCATATGTTTTAATTATTCAAGAAAGGGAATAAGTAACCTGTTCTTTTATCCCCTAAAAAGAGACAGGCAGGGAAATGCAGTAAAAAGAATAGGGCCCCTTACTAATTACTTCACCAGAAGCAAGTACCTTAGCGTTGCATACCTCAGTGGCCTCATCTGTAACAGCTGGAAGCTTACACAGAAAAAGATGATTATTAAAAAATGTGAACCTGAGCCCAGCTTCTGTCGGCCCCACCGCAAGCTCCCCAATGCCAGCCCTCAAAGCCAAGCTCAGTGCCACCCTCCTTCACAAAATTTGTCCCGAATAAGCACTGGGCTCATCTAAACCTGGAGGTCATGTCAAGCACACCAGAACTTTGATCTTTAAAGGGAGAGAAGGAGATAAAAATGATTTATGGAAGGACGAATTCCCATCAGTGCAAACACTCAGCAAAACTACAGTGTTCAGAGGTCAGGGGGTTGGGGAGAGAAGAGAATCACGTGGAATTACATGGAAGGCTCAGAGGGATATTGAGAGGGGCCAATGACCTAAGATTTCTACTCTCGCTAGGGTAAGAAGATAAGGAAAATCAAGCCCTGGAAGATCACAGTAAGTTGGGAATCTTCCCAGGCAGCACAAGAGAGGGCTTCCCTTCGCAGACAGAGAAGAAACAGAAACAACCAGGTGCCAGGTGGTACCCGCGTCCCTCACACGCTCCTTCACCCACTGGGTGGCTGCAGCAATGCTCTCTGCTTGGTGACATCCAGAATCTCTGTCTCACCCCTCAGCTGCTCGGCCCCCTTCTCCATCAGACACGCAGCCAGCACCCTCAGGCCTCGCAGGTCCAGCTGTCTGGCCAGCAGGTTGCCGAAGCCCGAGTCACAGCCCATGATGAAGCCGTACTTGTCTTGGATGTGACTCACCATCATGGGTTCCATCATCTTGCTTTGCACACAAAATGCTGCTCCTCAGAAAACCAATTTACTGTCAACTTGTCTAGGTTTAGAAGGAGCAAGTGAAATAGTGTAAAGGAGTAGGTCCCCTCCTGATACAGACTTCTGTGGGGCAGAAGGCAGTACCAGGTGGCAAAGAGGGGGCCTGACCACGGAGGGAAAGAAAGGGGAGAGACAGGAAATGATGGCTGGACACATGCAGTAATGACCTTTTTCAGAGCTGCTGGAAGGTGCGAATGGAATGCAGAGCAGGTGGAGGGGCTTGACCCTTTCACCTCCTATAAATGCCCTTTTACCAGTCCTAGTGGCCAATCATGTTGCCCTCTGCCTCTCCGGAGGCCCTCCCCTGACCAGACTTATGTCCAGAATCTGCCCCTGAGGTATGGAGACTTGGAAAGTAGAAATCGTCTTCTCAGCTTCATTTCCTAAGTGTTGTCACCAAGACTCAGTTCGACAAGGGTAGCACAGACGGGGGGGGGGGGGGGGGGGGCCTAAATCTCACTCAAGCACTGAGGGCTCTAAAACCTAATTATTGGAAAGGCTCAGACGGAGTGCATGGGGGAGCTGCCTCCTGAGGGGGATAAAGGAAGAACTAGCGACTGGATCCTAGAGAAACTGTCCATGGAGGACGAGGGTGGGGATAACTACCACCATTTCACCACAGTGGGGTGGGGTGAAGAGGGGCGTGGAGGTAGGGGAGTGGGGCAGGGACAGGAGAACCCAGGGGTTCAAAGGCCGGGCGACATCCGCTATCCATATTTATCACAGTCTGTCCCTTAATAAGAGAAGAAGAGGGAACGAGCTGGGAGAGGGGACCGGAGAGCCCGAGTGGAGTCGCGCGCCCTCTGGTGGTCACTGCGCGTCACTGCGGTGTCGGCTGGACGTCCCCCCGGGATCCGCTGCAATGTGGAGCCTCTGCCCATTCCCGCAGTGGCCAATCTCTCCAGTATCAGGGAGCCCCCGGTAGCCCCCGACATGGGTCATCTAGAGCAATTCTGGAGACCGGGAAGGGACAAGATGACGGGTAAATTGTACAAACCTGTTCCTAGCCTCCCAGACTTAGCACCTTGCTAAGCCCACGGCCTCTAGAACTAAAGAGGGCACAGCCTTCTCTGCTCCTCAGAGATGATCAGAATTGCAAACGGAAGAAGCGAAGTGAAACCCAGTGGACTCTGAGGAACAAGGCCTGGAGAGCTGAGGGGCTGGGAGACAACGCTGGGCTTCTGTGTCAGTGTTCTCCTGCCCTCCCTGCAAGACAGCTGGCTCCAGACGCAGCCTCAGGTCCAGCCCGGCAGCAACTGGCTTGTATCCCTCAGGAGGTCCTAGTAGAAACCAGAGGCCTGACCAGTCCACAGTTCTCTAACATTCTGGAGAGGACTCCTGGAGGTGGGCCCAAACCTCTTTCTCCCAGGGACTACAAAATGGCTCAACAATCATTGCTTTTTTTGTTTGTTTTTAATTAGAGAAGTTGTGAGTTTCCAGAACAACCATGCATAAAATAAAGGATTCCCACATACTACCCTACGACCCACACCTTCCAAAGTTGTGGAACATTTGTTACAGTTGACGATAGCACACTTTTATAATTGCACCATTAAAGTTGATGGTTTAATTTAGGGCGCCCTGTTTGTGTAGTTTGGTTCC
The DNA here is from genome assembly GCF_023851605.1 of Tamandua tetradactyla. Taxonomy (NCBI): domain Eukaryota; kingdom Metazoa; phylum Chordata; class Mammalia; order Pilosa; family Myrmecophagidae; genus Tamandua; species Tamandua tetradactyla. The sequence continues at coordinate 124,150,023 of NC_135333.1, forward strand.
ATGTAGTTTTTTTTTTTTTTTTTTTTTTAGAGAGAAGGAAGGAAGGATAGAAGGAAGGAAGGAAGGAAGAAGGGAAACATTTTTAAACATTTTCTTGTTTTATTGTATTCTGTTTCTCCGTTTTTGTTACATGGGCTGGGGCCGGGAATCGAACCGAGGTCCTCCGGCATAGCAGGCAAGCACTTTGCCCGCTGAGCCACCGCGGCCCGCCCGGTTCCATGTAGTTTTAAAAACATTTTATTCTGTTACCATATATACAATCTAACACGTCCCCTTTTAATTATATCCAAATGTATATTTCACTGCTGTTAATTGCTTTCACAATGCCGTTGGAACTATCATTACCATCCATTACCAAAATATTTCCTTCATTCCAAATAGGAACCCTGTACATTTTAAGTCATAATTTTCCATTCCCTTGTTCCACCCCATCTGCTGGTAGCCTATATTCTAGATTTTGACTCTATGAGTTTGCTTATTCAAATAGTTTCAAATCAGTTAGATTATACACTATCTGTCCTTTTGTGTCTAGCTTATAACAATCATTGTCTTCTATGCAAAGAAGAATAATGAATAAAGTAATCAGTAGCAGAGAGAGTTTAAATAGAGGCGAGAGGCTACTTTTGAGGTTGCTCTTATGCAGTCTTCAGTTACACTTGCTACCGATCATAACCTGCCAACCCCCAACCAGGACCGTTTCAGCCAATCCTAAAGAACACCTAGGGCAATATATAAGACTCTACAAGGGTTCCAGGCACTAGAGTAACTTGCCAGAAACCTACAACGTCCAGATGGGTCCCTGTTCCAGATAAGTCCTGAAACCTAGCCCAGCCTCTCCAGAACATCAGATAGTTCCATCTTCCTACCCCATATTAGTGACAGACCCTTCCAATATAAAAAAAATTAGTATCGCTAATAGCCCAAACACCCCTAAAGAGAGGGCTGGAAAGATCAAAGCGGATGGTGGAATTATACAGAGAAGACAAGATTTAACAAATGAATATGAATGCTGAATCATTAAATTGATATCTCTTTTAGTCTCCAGTATTTTAGAGCAGCTAGAAGTAAAAACCTAAAATTGTGAAATTGTAACCTATATCAAACTCTGAAATATGTTCTACAACTAATTATGGTGCTGGGCTTTGAAATTTATAGCTTTTTTGTATATATGTTATTTTTCACAAAAAAAAAAAAGAAGGGAAAAAGTCGATTGTGATGATAAAAAAAATAAGCCTTCTAGCCTCCTATATTCTGGATTAGCTAGTAAGAAAAATATGAGAGGATCATATGGTAGCCCATGGCAAACTCTGGGATCTGTCCTGTAACTACTTGTTGAAGAGTGCTTTGAAAACTATTGCTTTTTTATTTCTTTGTTTCACATATATGTCATACTACACAATAAAAAAAAAAGTTAAAAAAAAAAAAAAAGAAGAAGAATTATGGAAATCTAGAAGCTCCAGTTTGTGTCTTGAGTGGGCTGAACACTAGAACACTGCTGGACTCAGAGTTCCTTAAGGGCGGGGACTGGGTCTTGCCATTTTTTAACTTTCAACACCCAGCAATTCAGAGCATCTAACAGTGATGAAAGAATGATGAGGGAGGTGGTAGATGACACTGAAATATCAGACTTCACTTTGCACTTTCACCGAATTTCTTTCATTGTCTGATGACACTCCCTGACATCCTGGCATTTCCATTTCCCCCTGTTTATAATGGAGGAGAGCCAAGATGACTTCCTAGAGGACTCCCAATGCCAATTTTCGGGAAGTCTAGGAATCCACATGTTCATCAAAATGGTGAAACCTCAGAAAATCAGGGCCCCAGGAAGCACTGGGGAACTCAAGGGAAATTTCTGTCTAATGCACAGTAGACATTCAACGAAAGTTAGCAAAAACAGAATAAATCTGGAATCAGCGATGGACTGTTATCACATCTACAGAGGAGCCTACTGAGGGGCTGGGGGTCAGGAGATGGGGCAATGTGAGGGAGGGACAGAAGCTAGGGGAGGGAAGAAGGAAGAGCTGAGGCCTGGTGGGAGGTTGCTGGGTGGTGTCAGTTTCCCTGGGGGAAATGGTATCTGAGGCCCTTCCAGCCTCTTATCAGCCTTTCTAAGCTTCCTTTTCCTTAGACTACTGTTGCAACTCCTAGTCTCTTGGGAAATCATAGACAGGAAACAGTTATCCTTCATCTCGTGGAAGGATGGGTGGGGGGTGGGGAGATGTAAAGGGCAAAGACAATTCACCTTCCCCTTCTTACATCCCTCCCGGAATCATCACACTCATCCTAGAATTCCCAGGGCCGAATCACCTTCACAGAAAGTGGATGCCCTACCCCGCTTCTTTATCCTAGCCTTGTCCTTTAGTCCCTCTTCCAGGGTATTTTAAAAAAAAAAGTTTTATTTACATACAATTCATCCAAAGTGTACAATCAGTACTCTTGGTATACTCACAGAGTTACGCATTCATCCCCACAATCGATTTGAGAACATTTTCATTGTTCCAAAAAGGAAAAAGAATTATACCCCTTAATCCCCACTCCTATTATTAACACTAGCATTGGTATGCTACCTTTGTTACAACTGATGAAAGAATATTACAGTGTTACTATTAACTATAGTCCATAGTTTGCATGAGTTGTACTTTTCCCATTTACCACCTGTGGTAGTTAGGTTCAGGTGTCAACTTGGCCAGGTGAAGATGCCTAGTTCTGTTGCTGTGGACATGAGCCAATGGCATGTGAAGCTCATCTATTGCTGATTACATCTGCAGTCGGCTAGGAGGCATGCCTGCTGCAATGAATGATGTTTGATTTAATAGGCTGGTGCTTAAATGAGAGAGCTCAATGTAGCACAGCAAAAGCAGGTCAGTATACCTCTTCTCAGCACTCGCAGCTCAGCCCAGGCCTTTGGAGATACTGAAAGGAATCACCCAGAGGCAAGTTGTTGGAAACCAGAGGCCTGGAGAGAAGGCCAGCAGAGATTGCCCTGTGCCTTCCCGTGTAAGAAAAGAACCTCAGCTGAAAGTTAGCTGCCTTTCCTCTGAAGAACTATACATTAACTAAATAAATCCCCTTTTATTAAAAACCAATCCATCTCTGGTGTGTTGCATTCCGGCAGCTAGCAAACTAGAAAAGTACCCTATTATTAACATCTTGTAATAATGATGTATATTTGTTCTACTTCATGAAAGAACATTCTTATATTTGTACTATTAACCACAGTTATCATCCACAACAGGCTTCGCTTGTTATACAGTCCCATGCTTTATCCTCTAGCTTTCTTTCTAGTGACATATATGACCCTAAACTTCCCCTTTCGGCCACCAGCACATGCACACTCATATTTCAGCACTGTTAATTGCACTCACAATAATGTGTTACCATCACCTCTATCCATTTTCAAAACTTTACAATCAACCTTATTAAAGATTCTGAACAAATTAAGCATCAGCTCCCTATTATCTACCCTCATTCTATCTTCTGGCAAGCTACATTCTAAATTTTAACTCCATGAGTTTGCTCATTATAAGAAGTTCATAGAAGTTCATATTAGTGAGACTATACAATATTTGTCCTTTGTGTTTGGCCGATTTCATTTAGCATTATTTCCTCAAGTTTTGTCCATGTTGTCACATACATCAAGACTTCATTCCTTTGTACAGCTGCATAATATTCCATCATTTGTATTTACCACATTTAGTTTATTCATTCAGCAGTTGATGGACACTTAAGTTGTTTCCATCTTTCGGCAATTATGAATGCTACTATGCACATCGGTGCGCAAATGTCCCAGCTTTCAGTTCTTCTGAGTATATATTTAGTGGAGAGATTGCTGGGTCAATTCTATGCTTAGCCTCCTGAGGAACTCCAAACTGTCTTCCAAAGTGATTACACCATTCTACATTCCCACCAGCAGTGAAGAAGTGCTCCAACTTCTCCACGTCCTTTCCAACACTTGTAGTTTTCTGTTCTTCTGATAGAGGCCATTCTAGTCGGTATGAAAAGATATTTTACAGACGTGATTTGCACTTCCCTGATAGCTAGTGATGTTGAGCATACTTTTTAGCCATTTCTATAGCCTCTTTGGAAAAATGTCTGTTCAAGTCTTTTGCCCATTTTTAAACTGGGTTGTTTGTCCTTTTAGTATTGAGTTATAGCATTTCTTTATATATTCTGGTCATTAGATCTGTACGAGATATGTGGTTTTCAAATATTTTCTCCCATTGAGTAGGCTGCCTTTTCACTTTCTTGACAAAGTCTTTTGAAGCACAAAGATATTTCATTTTGAGGAGGTCCCATTTAACTATTTTTTTCTTTTGTCACTTGTGCTTTGGGTGTAAATCATACTTAAACTTTTGGATGTCACAGACTCTTTGGGGGGATCTAAGGAGGGCTCTAAGCCCCCATAAAAATGTATATAACACAACAGACAAAGCTTTGCATATACTTTCAGGGAATGTATAGACCACCTAAAGCTATTAGATGCAGGGAATCCAGGTTAAGAATCCTTAAAATGCAGGTTTATCAAACTATTAGCAGCGTGACCTGGGGAAGTTATTTAACCTCTCTGTGCCTCAGCTTCTTCCACTTTGATAGTGCCCACCTCTTTAAGGCATTATGAAGATTAAGTAAGGAAATACATGTAAAGCACCTTACAACCAACCACATCTGTGAAATGTGAGTGTTTCAATAAACGCTGTTACTATTATTACATCACTTCGTGGTGATTTATAGTGGCATTTGGGAATGTTCTTGCCCTTCTGTGTAAGAAACACAGCCCCAGACAACTTTATAAAAGAGGAAGCTGGTGTTCATGCAATTCAGAAAAAAAAAAAAAGAAAAACTGGCTGCTGGTGGTGGAAATAGAGAGAGGTATCCCAAGACCAATTCCACAACAGCAGATCTCTTCTTCCTTGTCCCTAGAAATAGGGAAAGGGCACACTTATGACAAGCATTTTATAGATTATCTCATGTATCCCATAAAATAACCCTGTGAGGGAGGCGTTAATATCTTCACTTAACATGTAAAGAAACTGTGGCTCAGGGAAAGGTTAGGTGACTTGCCCAAAGTCACACAGCAACTGAGCAGTGGGACAGTGGTTAAAGCTAGGTCTGATACCCAATCTGGCATTACTCCAGTGTGTCTTGGTGTAGAGTGAGTGTGGTAGTTTGAAGCTGTTATGTACTCCAGAAGTTGTCATGTTCTTTTACTCCATTCCTGTGAGTGCAGACCTACTGTGGGTGGGAACTTTGGATTTTCTTCATGGCCTAAGAACTTTAAATTGTAAGTTGATAAATCTCCATGGTAACAGCCAACCCATTTTTGGCATATTGTATTTTGTCAGCTTCAACAAACCGAATCAGTGAGTGAGAAGGGAAGAACTGAGCAGAGAGAGCCAAGAACAGGGGAGCTGGGCCACCTGTTTCTTTGGGGAGAGGGGGGGCCTATGGAGACCCTTCTCTGGTGCCACCAGGCAGACAAGTCTGTGTCTGGCATGGGGAAGACTTAACAGAAAGGTAGAGCAACCCCTCAGCTGGACCTGGCTTCTGGGAGCTCAGGCCGGGGGATGGACATGCAGTCTCTGCCGAACTTGTCAGCCTCAGCCTCTCCCCACCCACCTGCCTCCACCATAGCAGGTAGAGTTCTTGGCCATGCAGCCAGGCAAGTAGGGGAATTCCTGGGGCAAACTGCCTCACCCTTTCCTCCAGGGTCCAGGCACAAGTCCTTTGCCCTCTCCTGTCTGCCTTTATCTGTACCTCTCAATACCTCCTCCCTGGTACCTTCCTTCCTTTCTGATTGTGGATCACAATGTCTTGTCTACATTTTTCTTAAAAAAAAAAAAAAAAGGGAGGTGGGGGGAGAAAGAGTAAATTTCCAGGAATTGTTTTAATGCTGTGGCTCCTGCTGCTTGAAGCAAAGCTGTTTGCCCCTCCTCCTGCCTGGGTTGGCAAGGAGCCTAGCCTCCTGTCCCTCCCTCTTTCCCTTCCTCTTCATCTCTCTCTTTCCAGCTGCCCATACCACTCCCTGCCATCCACCCAACCCCTCACCCCGCCAAAAAAACAAACAAACAAAAAAACCCACAGGAAAACTGCAGAGCTATCACTTACTTTTTCCTGAGGAAGCAACTTTCTCTCTGTGTCTCTGCCAGAAGGAACAACCATCACTTCCACATGTTGCAGCTATGCATCAGGAGATGTGAGTAGGTAGAGGTGAAGCTGGAGGGGATGGGGTGAAATCTCCACCAAGAAGGGAAAGGTCCTGTGGTGGAGGATTCGGAAACCCAGAAGACATGAGCCACTAAAATGCAGCCAAAAAAAATTTTTTCAATGCAGCCCAAAGAGGAATGAAAACAGCCAAAAGTCAGAAAATGAGATCCGTATGGAGAGACCCGAGACCATAAATAAAGTCTTCCTTGGATGGTGCCTGACCTGGCTGAGACTTCCTTGTACATGGGTCAAAGGCATAGAGAGGGCAGCAAAAATTCTCAGAAGTCTTCTTACTGAAAAAAAAAAGATATCCTTAGGATAGAAACTGAGATTCCACATAGAGTTGAACTTTCTGAAAAAGAACAAAGTAAACCGCATCCCACATCATGGCACAACATGGCAGGTTTCTTGAGCTAAGAGTGGTCTGCTACGTGAGAAGAGAGTTTAAGAAAACCAAAAAATTTAAAATATCTCTTCCACTCCTTGGCAGCATGGGAGATGACTCCCAGGGATGAGTCCAGCCCTGGCACCATGGGGTCAACAATTCTATCCTGACTAAAAGAGGGAAGAGAAGTGTAACTCATGAAGTATCAGTGGCTGGGAGAGCTCAAATAGAGTCAAGAGGCTACTCTGCAGGTCACTCTTATGCAAGTTTCAGTTAGACCTTGCTACCTATCATAACTTGCCAAACCCCACCCAGGACCATTCCAGCCAATCCTAAAGAACATCTAGGGCAATACATAAGATTTCACAAGGGTTCCATGCATTAGAATAACTTTTCAGAAACCTACAACCTCCAGATAGGTCTCTGGTCCAGATAAATCCTGAAAGCTAGCCCAGCGTCTCCAGAACATCAGATGGTTCCGTCTTCCTACCCTATATTAGTGACAGACCCTTCCAATATGAAAAAATTAGTATCGCCATAGCCCAAACACCCCTAAAGAAAGGGCTGGAAAGATCAAAGGGGATGGTGGAATTATACAGAGAAGACAGGATTTAACAAATGAATATGAATGCTGAATCATTAAATTAATATCTCTTTTAGTCTCCAGTATCTTAGGGCAGCTAGAAGCAAAAACCTAAAATTGTGGAATTGTAACCCATGCCAAACTCTGAAATCTGTTCTGCAACTACTTGTTGTGCTGTACTCTGAAATTTATTGCTTTTTTGTATGTATGTTATTTTTTACAAAAGAAAGTTGATTATGATAATAAAAAAAATTTATTCCTTCTAGCCTCTTATATTCTGGAGCAGCCAGAAGGAAAAATCTAAAATGATTTTTAGATGTGTCCTGTAACTACTTATTGAAGAGTGCTTTGAAAACTATTGCTTTTTTCTTTCTTTCCTTTGCATATATGTCATATTATATGATTTTAAAAGTTTAAAAAAAAAATCTCTTCCAGACAACACACACTTGACCTTGTATCTCACAAAATATGGGCCCAGCTCCAGGCAGCTCTGACAAAAGTATGGCTCATGTGAAACAGCAGCCTCTCTGGGCCACAGAGGGGATAAGTAGCCCATCCTCCTTCCTCTGAGAAGCACAAAGCTCTGCTTGTGCTTGAACACAAGATGTTCACAACGACACAAGTCAGTGAGTGGGCTCAGAGTCAGGGAGTGACCCCCTGAGGCCCCCGGTGACACTCTCACTGGCTTGGTGCCACACTGCATGAGAAGTATGGAGCAGTAAGGGATGGGGTGGGGGGAGGGTAGGATGCTGTTCTCCTCCCCCTCCCCCTCCACAAGCCTCCCTGAAGGTTGATGCAGCAGGCTTCCCCACCCCTATATTCAGCCTTTTCTCCCTCTCCAGATTCTTACCCCAGATCCCAAAACAAAGGCAGGGATGGAATCCCGGCCAAGGGCTGGGCAGAATGGCAGTGGGGGTGGGGGTGAGGGAGGGGCACAAACCAGCAGCAGAAGGGTCAGTCATTAAAAGCTCAACTGATTTTTAGGTTTATTTCAGCCCCCTGCCCAATTCAGTTTTGCTTTAGTAGGAATCAAGACAGACACAGAGGTGTGGGAGTCCAAGCAGAGGCAGAGAGAAGAAAATACACACATCTTGGTAAAGCATTAATCACAGGCTGTGTGCCCTGTGTTAAGCACCTCACCTTGAGGGCTCATTTAATTCTCAGAACCCCTATGAGCAGGTACCCTTGTGGTCCCCATTTAGTAGAGGGAAGAAGGGAGGCTTAAAGAGATAAATGCACATAGCTGATGAGGGAAGAGTCTGGGTTTTAATGCTTGCAAGCCTGACTCCTCCCCACCTCTGGCACATAGGGTCTTTGCTGTGACTTCCCCTCTAACTGGATTGGGGAAATGCAGGAAAAAACACGGCCCTCTCCCACAGAGCCTCAGCCCTGAAGTAGTGATAGCTACTTCCCGCCTGAGAAGGGTGACCCTGAAGCCAGCAGCAAAGCCAGCCCCACCGCCACAGCCCCTCCAGCATTCCGCAGCAAATCCACAGCCTCAACCCGCTGGCCCTCCAGGACCCCAGGCCCAGGTTTTCCCAATAGAAATTCAGGTGAGTGTCGCCCTCTCCCAGGGAAGAAGGGAATCAGGGCTTTGAGACAACCTGCTTTCCCACATAATCTACGGGTTTTCCCAAAGCTGGATTAGAAGTGTGTGTGTGTATGTGTGTGTGTGTGTGTGTGCATTTGCTCCTACCACAGCACAAATGGCAAGAAAGACAGAAGGAGTTGGAGGTTGCAGGATTAGAAGTGTGTGTGTGTGTGTGTGTGTGTGTGTGTGTGTGTGTGCATTTGCTCCTACCACAGCACAAATGGCAAGAAAGCCAGAAGGAATTGGAGGTTGCAGACTACTTGGGGCTGGAGGTGGGTCGGACCCGCTGGGGCTGGGAAGAAATCCTTTTGGGCACAAACTCCCAGCATTGAAGACCTTCAGTAAAGCCATCTCTGCTCTTGAGTTGAACCTGGAGAGCAAGTTGTAAATTATTTAGTCATCGTTTGAATGCTAAAGGTTCTTCTCTTGCGTTTTCGGATCTAGAATCTTTCCCCAGAAACCCCAGGCCTTGTGTCCTGCTACCCCGGGGGCACAAGTCTGCTTCCAAGATCTCCTTTCTCTCCCACTCCTCCCTTCTTCCCAACAGGTGTTTGCTGTCCTGATGTCAGTCAAACCTAGCTCAGGGCCCAGCCCCCCGGAGAGTTTCACCAACATCACTGCCAGTGACTTTGGGGAGATCCACAACTGGACGGAACTGCTGTACTTCTTCAACCACACTTTGTTCGAGTGCCACGTGGAGCTCAGCGAGAACACCAAGCGCGTGGTGCTCTTTGTCCTCTACCTGGCCATATTTGTGGTTGGGCTGGTGGAGAACCTCCTGGTGATATATGTCAACTGGCGCTGCCCAGGCCGGTCGGGGCTGCTGAACCTCTACATCCTCAACATGGCCATAGCAGACCTGGGCATTGTCCTGTCTCTGCCCGTGTGGATGCTGGAGGTCACGCTGGACTACATCTGGCTCTGGGGCAGCTTCTCCTGCCGCTTCACTCACTACGTGTACTTCATCAACATGTACAGCAGCATCTTCTTCCTGGTGTGCCTCAGCGTCGACCGCTACGTCACCCTCACCAATGCCTTTCCCTCCTGGCAGCGCCACCAGCCCCGAGCGCGGCGGGCCGTGTGCGCAGGGGTCTGGATCCTCTCAGCCATCATCCCTCTGCCCGAGGTGGTCCACATCCAGCTGGTGGACAGCGCTGAGCCTATGTGCCTATTCATGGCACCCTTCGAAACGTACAGCACATGGGCCCTGGCAGTGAGCCTGTCCATTACCGTCTTGGGCTTCCTGCTCCCCTTACCTCTCATCACAGTATTCAACATATTGACGGCCTGCAGGCTCCGGCAGGCAGGGCAGCCCGAGGGCCGGCGCCACTGCCTGCTGGTGTGTGCCTACATAGCCATCTTTGTCTTCTGCTGGCTGCCCTACCACGTGACCCTGCTGCTGCTCACGCTGCACGGAACCCATGTCACCCTCCACTGCTACATGACCCACCTGCTCTATTTCTTCTATGACATCATCGACTGCTTCTCCATGCTACACTGCGTTGCCAACCCCATCTTTTACAATTTTCTCAGCCCAAGCTTCAAGAGCCGGCTCCTGAGTGCTGTGGTCCATTATCTTCCCAAGGACCAGGCTAGAGCCAGGCGGCATGCTGCCTCCTCCTCCTCCTCTACCCAGCATTCCATCGTCATCACCAAGGACGGCATTCTGCCCACTGCAGCGCACCCCCACCCCCACCCAAGCCTGAGCATCCGGGCACCCTCCCTGCCTCCAAATACCTCACCTGTCTCCACTCCTCAATCTCCTATTCAGCTGAAGTAAGATTCCAGTTTCCTTGGTGAAATGAAAAAGCTGGAGGTATAGATAAGAGATTTTTTGGAGGCGGTGGAGGGGAGGTCCGCACACCCATGGTCAGTTTTGAGTGTATGTTAAAATACCAAGGTGGGGAGAGGGAGCAGGGGTGGGGAAGGATGGAGAATGACTCTTTGGTATTGTACTGTTTGTCTCAATCCATGTGTCTGAGTGAAAAAAAAAAAAGAGTGAAATAAATAATAGACAACCACGACTCTGGGTCTCTGAAAAATCTGCACTTCCAGCTGGGATTGGGAATGGAGTGAAGGCTAAAGAGATGCTCAGCAGAGGAAACCAGACACATTCATTTCATAAATCACCCTGGCCGGAAAGAGGGAGCTCTGCTGGAATCTCATGAACTTTCCTTTTGCGTTGTTGTGCTTGTTGACTTCCCAGCACACTATGCAGATTATGGGGACAAGAGGGCAGAGGCCAAGGAACCAGGAGGCTCCAGCAGGACATTCCCTAGCTGTGCATCCTCAGTGCTGTGATAAGTGTGTGTGTGGGGGGGCGGGCAATGGGGGTGGGCAAATCTGAGGTCAGAGGCAGGCGCCCTGCAGCTGCATCATTGGCAGGATGGCCCCAGCCTTCCAGGAAATAGGGCTCTGTTTCCTTGCCGATACCCAGCCCTCGTCCATCCTGCTGCCCCTCCCCCAGAAGCAGAGGAGCTGTCCCAGAGCACTCAGGTCAACACTCTTCATACCTGACCCACCTCCCAGCTCTGGATCTAGGACTTTGCCAGACTTCTGGGAAGAGAGGGTGTCAAAAATCCCCCATCTCTCCCTGTCCCTCCAGATCATAGAAAAATATCCAGAAGGCATCCATTCTGGAATCAGGCCCTGGGACAACCAGCAGCAGGCACCAACAGCCTCTGTCCCCTGCACAGGATAGGGAAGGCCAAAGTGGAAATTCAGGAATTCTGCTGCAAGGCAGCATTCTGACATTCTTCTAAGTCAGTTCTAACCCTTATACTTGTTTCTGTCTGGCCAAGTGTTTTCAGAATCTTTCTGTCTAGAAAAGAAACCCTCTTGTTAACAAGTAGGTCTTCTGGAGAGGGCTCACTTATCAGTTTGGGAAACTATGACCATGACAAACTCTGATTTAAGCAAAAGCCTAAGAACAGGTCCTAGTTTCTGCCTTCCAGTTCCAAGCCTTTGGCCTCTTAAACCTGCAGTGGAGTGAAGGCATTGTGACTGATATCCTCTTTTCTGGCTCCTCCATCCTGCTCAAGTGGTCTGGAATGTTTCATTTGGAATAACGACTCACCCGGAAAGCGGTCTCCTCTGTTCTCAGAAATCTTCAACTGTGTTCACCAGATTCATTAAACATGTGCTCCAATGGTATATGCACCCAGGTTTGCACCTACAATTGCCCTGCTTATGCGGCCCAAACCTGGAAGGGTACAGAGCTGAAGGCTTTCTGAACCAGGAGTCTGGGATTGCAGTAGGGGCTTAATTTAACAACGTTAAAATGCACCTGATCTTGGTTTTTATTTCCAGGTTAAAATCAAGCCAAGATCAAATGCCCATATACTGCCTCTTCTGACTTGGGCTCTAGAACTTTCCCAAAGGAAACCCAACTTTGCATTTCTATCACATCCCAGGGGCTACTTCCCCAAGATCTTGCTCTTTTTCCCCCAGATTTCAATCTGACAACCAATTACTTGTCCGGCAGCATACATACTTCCTCAGGCCTCAGGGCCCTTCCTTCAAGGGAGGGAAGAGAGTGGGGACTAGCTGTGCCACTCAGCAAACACTGAGCACTGATGGGACCCAGCGCCAGCTGAGTGCTGAGACCAGGACTGTACTAGTCCCTAGTTTCTATAGGGAACCTCCTTCTCTGTGGGAACACATCTGTATCGACCATGAAATTATGCCTAATTTTGCCTTCCCCACTTGAATCTTCCTCTTTCCTTACTCTTCTCCATTTGCCCCTCCCCACTCAAAGACATACCATGTCACAGAGAGTTAAATAGTACTGCCAGACAATTTGCATCACCTCTCTCAGGACTGTCTAATCCAACTGCCCATCGCTCTCCAGGCTTACAGATGCCCTCAAGGATGTACACCTGCAGAGGTTGGATCATGGACTTAATTTCCCACTAAAAACAGATCAGTGAGTTAGTCCAGGGAAATTCCAACTACAGGGGAAGAAAATAGGCTACCTGAAAGAACTATGGCATCTGCCGCTCCGAAGTGGGGGATGAGCCCAGATATTCAGAACTCAAGGTATGAGCATGTTCACAGCCAAGAGGAAAACAACTCACATTTCAAATTTCCTTTTTTTATTCTAAATAAAAACCACAGTTTGTGCTGAACAATGGAATATAAAAGAATCAGATGTACAACGATTTTAGACATCTACTATTTGGGGAAAAAAGTTTACAAAATATACAAAACTTTACAGCAATAGATAGTAAACACTTAAATATTAGGAGGTCAGTACTTATTAATTTAATGGAAGGAGTTAGATGTCAACAACCCTTGTCTGCTTCATAAAAGAGCCTTTAGCTATTAGAGGTTGAGGGGAGGGGAGAGGAGTGGAGGGGAGGGGTTGGACAGGATAGAGGAAAACATCAAAATCAACACCTTTCATTTTCACTCTGATGCTAAGTTTACGGTGCGTAATCACACTGAAACCAATGCTGTGTGCCCTGCTCCCCGACTCATTCGGTACCAGATTTAGGGAAAAGGCCGCATGGGAACAGACTCTTCACACACCCCGTGCCAATACTAACAAACTCAGCGTGTCCATCTATAAAAAGATTTAAATTCACCTCCAAAGTTGAGTAATCTAGGAAATAGGGCACAGCAGCAGGCCAGAAGGGATGACCAGGAAGGAAATTCATCAGTAGCAAAAACCTGCCAGGAGAAGATATTGTATTTATTTAAGCCCAAAGGTCTGTCTTGGAGCCAACAGGTGCTGGCAGATGAGAATAGAAGTCAGAAAGAGTTATTACCCATCTCCTTGTTCTGCGAGGTCCACTTGGCCCAGCCCCCATCCTCACCCCCACCCCTCCTTCCCCACTAGCCATTAACTGCAGAGACTCCACAGTCTTAAAATTTAGGACCAAATATTAGGACACAGCAGAGCTTCCCAGCTGGCACTTCGGCACCAGTGAACCATGAGTGGGTCACAGGTGTGCATGATGTTGACCCCTTCCTCTGGCCACAGCAGCCTCCCCATGTGCCATACAAATACTACCATTTTCCATTAGGAAACAAGTTGGGACAGGCCTGGGCTTGGTTTAATGCTCTACTGTCACATCTGAAATTCTTAATTTTTAACAAGGGGCTTTGTAAATTATGTAACTGGTCCTGAGTAGAGAATAAGAAAAAGGGGAAAGAGAGAAGTGAGGACATCCAAGGGTCAAACAGAACCTCAGCATAATACAGCAGGAGACGGCGCTAAACTGGGCTTCAGGGGAGAAGGGGGAACAAAATCAAATGAACACTAGGTTGAAAAACAAAAAAGCAAGACTCAAAATAAAACAAACACATTCTACCAGGTATACTAGAGTGCCCTCTGTCACAACCAATATAGTGTTTCAAGTAAAACAGCTCAGAAAAGGACGAGCTGGAGGCAGAAGCAAACGACTTCAAACAGGAGGGTTCAGGTGTGAATATGGGAGACACACAGAGGAATGGGGTTTGGTCAAGGAGTCTTGTGAGCTACTGATTCTGCTACATGTCTGACTGGGACCAACCAGACCACCCTGATCAACCACTTCAGCCACAGGGGGATCAAGGGGTACAGTTTTCAGTTTAGTATTTCAAGGGCAAAATTTCAAGGATTTGCTTTTTGGTTTACTGGCAAAAGGGAAAACTTCACAGTTTCAGGTTAAGTATACAGACCACCCAGCATCTAAGATGCTTCTGTTTAAGAAAAGCATTTCTCCAGGACATTTCTCCACTCTCAGCACCCTGACTGGGTTCTAATAAATACCACCTCTCTCAAATCCACTCAAAAACCAGTCCTCACCACTAATCTGGGAGGTTTGAAAAGCTCAGCAGATACTTAATTTTAGCCTTGAATGCACGTTCCTTCGTACATTTCTAATGGTCAGTTAGAAAAAGAAAGGGAGAAGGTAGTCAGTTACTAAAAGTCCCAACACTGCTTTCCTAACAAGAATGTCCTGAGGGGACATATAACAAGTTGGGTTCAGATGACAAAAGGTTGGCCTTTAAACTGGCCACTGTGCAAGTCCCTTCATCTGATGGTCACCCCACCAGAGAGACATGTGCTCCAACTCGAAAGCTTCACCATTTCTGGGCTTAGGAGACAGGCAGTAGGTCCAACAGAGAGGGAGCTTTGGTTTGCCTGCACATCTCATTATGGACAAGGACAGGAGGATTTCCAAGTTTTGGAAGGATAAAAAAATGTGCAAGGAGGTCTTCCATGAAACTTGAGCCCCTTAACCCCATCCCCAATCTACTCCATCACTGGATGGAAGGGGGATGAAAAGCCTGGGAATTTAACTGGCCTCCATTACTTTACTACTCTTTGTCCCAAATTTCTAGACCTAAAGTGTTCCCTGGGTTTATTCTGCTAGAAACTATCTGGAGAGGAAGAAAATAATTTGCTTGTTTAAAAGGCTTGATATGTTCTCCCCTAGTGATAACCCTGTTCTCCAAATCTCTGGCCAGGACTGTTCCTTGAAATATGGCTACTTGTTGGGGAGAAACTCACTTTCCTGAAATCTCTTTATCTAAAAGAGATGCTGGGTAATGTGTATACGAAAACAAAAAAATAAATAAATATTAATGCTTAAAGAGGCTTTGTGAATTAATTTAAACCACTTGCTTGTGAAACAGCCTGGGGTGCTGCTGAGTTCCACCAGGAGCAGTATGGGGCCAAGGCCAGGGACTCCCAGAGCTTGCTGGAGCAGGGTGAGGTAGTATGAATTACTGAGGCGCCACCTTGTGAGTATGCAAGGTCCAAGAGCCCTCTCCCTCAAATCTTCTTTGGGCAAGATCCCTTCAAAAACCCACTAAGACCGGTGTCAAGCTGCCCTGTGCACTGGGTAGACACATTCCCCAGCCACCTGGGTAGGGCCTGAACCAGCCCCCATCCAACAGCACCCCCTGAAGGTGATGCAATGACAGATCAGGATAAATTCCAGCAGGTCAAAGTGGAGCTGCCAAAGCTCTGGCCCTGTTAGCACAAATTAAACAAGTGTTACCCAACTGGACAGTTGAAATGCACACCCCACTACACACCATGGGTTACTAGCCCTTTAATCCTAAAGGGCTCACAAAGTCCACCACTCCACCACCTCATAGGGTCTTCTAATGTACACTATAGGCCAAACATACTTCTGTGTGGGAGGCTGGGTGTAAATTAAGGCAAGACTGCTGCTATCACTGACATCCACACCTCTCCACAAGGAAACTCAAGGGCAAGGAGGAGGCTAGTGTGACACATGACTATATCAAAGTGACTCCCTGTCTTCTGTCCACAGGGAGAGTTGACGTCCGGGACCATCACTCCATAAAATTGTTTTTCTTTGGAAATGAGGAGAAAAGAGAAACCTCCCTTCCTGTCCATCCGTGCTGCCACTTAAGGCAGCACTGCAGGACAACCCTTCTGGCTGGCAAGGATTCATCCCAAAGCTTTCTTACCCGTCCTTCCTCCTAAATAGAAAGCTTTGTCCCCAGTTTGGATCTAGGTGTCAAAAGATTTTCACCATCCAGTCAGACGATAAGGGCCTTGGAATGAGCAGGCATCTCCATCCCTGACACTTCTGACCTCCTGAGAGCTGGGACTGGAACCTAAGTTAAGCTGCCCTGCTAACTAGTCTTTTCTGAATGACATTTCTAAAATCTTCCTCATAACTGGTTGTCCCGTTGGAGGTCTGGCAGCAATACCTGCAGTGAAACCCTCTCTCCACCTCCTCTATACACTGAGGCTGTTGGTTGGATTCTTAGCAGCATAAAACCTATCAGTAAACTAAAAGTAGAAAGGCTGGGGAAGGGAAATCTAGTTGACACCAACTGCTTGACTAGATCCCAAAGCCAGCCTCAAAAGAATTAAAAAAACCCTTCATGGGTAAAAACAGATATGGAGGTAAACACGATAGGGCCATTGCTTCTTAAAAACAGTAATTCAGCTTATGTGCCATTTCTTTGTTTTTCTTCTTTAAACACAACACAGAACAGAATTCCTAACAAGGCAAAATTGTAACTTCAGCTGCGGAGGGACCAACAGCTGTTAGAGAACCGATGTCCTGGCTGTCCCCTGGGAGCTGACCCTGGCTCTGCCGGGCCCTAGTCAGCTGTCTGAGTTCTTCTCCGCCTCTTTGGAATGGATAATGTACATAAAGGTCTGCTCGATGGTGAAGTCAGGCGGGAGGCTGCCTTTGTGCACACCGACGTGCTTGCTCATGAGGTTAAGGGTGGAGCTGTAGTGGCCGCAGACCGTGCAGCGGTACATGAGAGCCCCTGAGTGTGTTTTCAGGTGGCACTTGATGGTTGAGCGGCCTCGAAAGAACTTGTGGCACACCTTACACTGGTACGGCTTTTCGCCTGTATGGATCCGCCGGTGGTAGTTGAACTCGCTTGTGTGGGCAAACCTTTTGCCACAGACCTTACAGCTATACTTGCTATTTCCTGGTTGGCCCTGCAGCACCAGCTCCTCACTCAGGAACTCCTCTGCCGGCAGCTTCCGCTTCTGGAGAGCTGAATGCTGGAGCCCAAAACCGGGCCGTACATCAAGGCCACTGTTGCATTTGTGCTGGCTAACATGGTAGCGATAGGCAGCCTCTGATTTGTAGCTCTGGCTGCACAAGTGGCAGTGGAAGAGTGCGTCTTCCAGGCTTTGGTGCACGGCCATGTGCTTCTCTAGGAGATGCCAGTCTACAAAGCTGTTGGCACAGACAGAGCAGGAGAAGACTGAAATGCCAAGATGGGAGAGTGTGTGCCACATGAGGCTGCAGAGGTTGAGGTGGCGCTGGTCACAAATGCTGCAGGCCTGGCCCTTCAAGTTTAGATGGTCAAGGATGTGGCCCCGGACCATGTGGAAATCTTTGGCCAATGCCTTCCCACAGGCTGCACATTTCAACTCTGGGGAGGCTGCCCCTGAAAAAAGACTCAGCTTCCCAGGCAGGGGATCATTGGGGCGGACAATGATGTTGTTCTCAGATATCCCATCCCGTCGGTGGAGGGTCAGCTGCCACTGGGTAAAGAACTTGGTTTCACACATGTCACAGGAGAAGAGGAAAATACCAATATGGGACAGGACATGGGTCACCCGGGAGTTTCGGTCCTGGAAGTGGGTCTCACAGACTTTGCAGTTGCCTGTCAGCAGGTCCACGTGGTCCCGAGCATGCTGTCGGATCAGTTGAATGTTGGGCTCCAGAACTTTCTTGCACACTTGGCAGGGCATGGCCTTATTCTCCCGGTTGTCATTCTCTCCAAAAGTCAGCTCATCCTCACTGTCATCACTCAGTTCAATCACCTCCTCAGCCGTGCCTATCTCCTCGGTGGGGTCTTCAAACTGCAAGTCGTCCTCCCCCAAGTCCTCCAGCTGGAGCTCATCCATTTGCCCAAAGCCTGTATCTTTGGAGTGGTCACTATTGCTCAGACAGGAGTTGCTCCCAGTGGTAATATCTATTGCATTGTCAGGAATGAAGAAGCTGTTTTTACCAAAATCTCCATTGCTTTGAACTTTATAAGGCTGGCAGGAGCTCATGGTGGCCTGGATGCCCATGCTGACAGTGCCTAGGCCTGGCTGCGTTGCCATACTAGGAACGGATGGGAAGGGAGCAGGGGCATCATGGTCTTCCGTCTTTGGCGGCAGTGGTGGCTGTGGCAAAGGCAGGCTTTGGTTAGTGTCACTGGGAACATTTTTCTCTTCCTCTTTATAGTTTCCTCCCGCCTCGCTGGACAGCAGATAGTTTCTATCAACACCAAAGTGCTCCCCACTACTCCGGAGCTCTCCCAGGGGATGGGCAGGTTCTGCTGAGGTACCACTCGGGGTACCAGAGTGGCTCTCGCTGGTACTGGTCAGGGGCTTGGCCACAGCTGTGCTCTCCAGGTCAGGGAAAGTGGAGTGACAGGCCCGGAGAAGATCCTCCATACCCAAGCGCTCGGCTACCTCATAGATGACCCCAACATTGATCAGGTCCGTGAAAAGCTCTGATGTATAGACAAAGCTCAGGATCTTCTCAAAGTTAGCGGGAGTGATGAAGTCCACCACATAGGTTCTGGCAGCATCAAGCCCAGTATTCAGGAAGAGATTCTGGAAGTAGCCGGCTGCACAAGCCAGCACGGCCTTGTGGGCCGGGAAGGAGCGGCTGCCCACCACGATGGTAACATCGCACATGGTCTCCGAGAGCCGGCACTTGTTGAGTTCCTTCAGCAGGTTGTTGGGGTGGTTGGTGCTTTGCAGTTTGATCCTCATGCCCATTTTAGCAGCTCCTAGGAAGTTGCCTCCTTATCAGCACGGTGAATCTGTGGATGCAAAAGGAAAAGACGGATGGTCAATCAAAAACCTGCACATGAGGGGCCCTGCAGGAGAAAATACAAGCAATCTGAGTGTTTCTAAGGCCCAGGCAGGGAGCAAAAGTGAACAGACAGACAAGAGCTGCTCCATTCTGCTGGGAGCAAGGACAGCAAACATGGTGGGACAATGATCTCTCCCCCTGCACACACTGAGTCATCATGATAAAATCTAAAATATTGAGAAAAGGTCTGATAGTTTGGTCTTTAAGAGTCAGAAAAAGAGGTAATGGGCCTTCTTGGACAGAGGCTAGTCCTCTGTGCCTGAGAGACAAGCCAGAGGCACACCCAAGAACACAATCTTGCACTGCATCACCAGAGCAACTGGCTCAAATTTATCTTCTATTAATTTCCTGCTAAATAACACAATTTCCTACCTCACTGAGCATAGTTTCTTCTCTCACAATGCCATACACACTTGAACACCATTATCAAAACTCCATTAGCTACTGGGGGAAAGATAAGGATACTCCATCTTTTCGTTTTCTGCCCTTATTGTTTCCTTTCAGCCCTTCAATAAATTTCTTTCTCTTTATTGAATTCCCATCTCTCTTTAACTAAGTTGCACGCCTACTCTCTGGTCTTTCTATTACCCCTCCCAGATACCGCTCCATCACATTCTCTGTATTCTGTGAATGAAGTTAAAACATTCAGAATCCCAAAACGCAAACCAAAATAGAACACAACTGTGGCATTTTAAATTAAGTGTTTTACTCCTGTTTACTAACAAACGCATTTCTTGCCCTAATAAAGACATCTAATAACATAGATAAGACTCCTAAAGGCTTGTTCAGTACCACCTATTTCCTTTACCAGTCCCCATGGCCTAAGGATGATAGACTAGTTGCATTCCTGTTCAATCTCAGGATTCGCCCTGAGCAATACAGCTCCTTTCTCCATCTACCAGATTCTACCAACAACTTCCAACTTTTTCTGGGGCCCAGGAACCTTCTGAGCCTTGCAAGGCACCAGTCAAGCATCTCCCAGGTCCTGATGGTCACACATCCACGGATCCACAGATCAGGGTTTTAGGAAGCCTGAGGGGGGGTGGGGGGACGAAGGGCGGCGGGGAGAGTCGGAACTTCGGAGAAGGACGTCCCAACAATCCGGTGGCGCCGCAGCTCCCCTCTGAAGATTCGAATCCGTGAGGGGATAGCGTATGACCCAGCTGGGGCGCTCCATCTGGGGGGCACCTAGCACCTCGGCCCCTCCACGAATCGGCGGGGGATTCAACCGGCAAGCCCGGGGGAATGAGGGGACGACGGGCTGTGGGACCGAACAGGGAGCGGAGGTCGACGCGGGGCGGGGAGGACGGGTCCGGTCCAGGGGAGCAGGCAGAAGGGGCCCAGCGGGAGGGAAGGGACGGCCGGGACCGGGTCGGGCCTCGGCCGGGGCAGCCCTCCGCCCTGCCGCGCTTACCCGGCTCCGCGGGGCCCCGAGCACCATCGCCGCCGCCGCCTCACACAAAGGCCCCGGCCCACCGTGCCCGGCCCGACGAGGAGGCGGCGCAGCCGGCCGCGGCCAGACTCTCCATCCGCCGCGCCGCTCGCCGCGCCGGCCCGGGCCGCCCCCGCCGCCCGGGCCGCAGCGCCCCCCGCCGTCCCGGAGGAGGCAGCGCCCCCCGCCGCATGGCCGCTGCGCCTCCAGCTGCCCGGGAAGAGGCAGCGCCCCCCCACGGCGGGGCGGGGCAAGGCACGAGGCCGGCCGCCGCTCCTCCCCCGGACCCCAGCAATGGTTTCCGCGCGGCCGGGGACCCCAGCTCTGGCCCAGCGCTGCGGCACGTTTCCAAGCCCCCAGCCCCTTTCCTTCCCAGGCCCAACTTTTTTCAAAGCGCTGATGGTGTCTGGAGAATCAGTCAATCCTATCCAAACTCTAAGCCCTCATTGCGTCTTCTGTTCTTGTGCCTCTTTGTTCCAGAAGCTTCTCTGCAGATCTTCAGAACATTTGTAGTTTTTGTAAAAGTTGTACGACTATTTGTTTAATTTATGTCTCCCCCGCGGGGCTATGAGCTTCCTGAAGGTGAGATTCTGTGTGGTATTGTGTGCTAGTATATACGGCTTTTACCATACTTTCTAGTACATAGGATGAGTGTTTAATAAAGCTTGTTTGAACAAATGAACAGGGAAGGAATGGGCACTTGCACACCGGGTCCCTAGTGGTCCCCTTTGGAAACCCACTGCTGCCCCTTCTTCCAGCTAGATGGTCAGCTGAAGACATTCACGGAATTCCACTGTGCCTTGCCAGGCCAGGCGGGTTTCCTGAAGCCTCCCTTCCCCAACTCTTTCTAGAGCTCCATCACTCTGCCTCCTCCAACCTTTCTTCTGCAAGGGTTGCCCCCAGATCCTCTCCTCAAATGTGCCTGCCCAAGAATTGTCATCAAGCCAAAATCACCTCACCTGCCTACTATCCCCACCACCATCATCGAAGACATTTAGGTATTGTGATCACCCAACTCCCCCTCCTCGATGCAGACGAAACCGGCAGGCTCCAGGACCCCCTCACCCCACCCCGTTCTGTTTTGCCTCTCTTTGGTCTCATTCACAACCTGCTGGCAGAGGGCAACTCAGCACAAGCTCCAGGGCAAGCCCATGGTAGAGTTCAGTGATTCCTTAATGGACAAATGGGGAGAGGGGAGCCGGCGTCACATCCCATTGCCAACTTCCCTGAGCCAGTTCGACCATTCAGCAATTGTCAGTTCTCTTGGTACCCTTTCCCACAACCTCATAAACTAGTGATCGATTAAACTGAAGGCAAGCATCATACCAAATGGTGCCTAATATTTAACATTTACTAGCAAGGAGACACAAAAATAGCCATACAAACTTTTTTGTATTTGAGGAGTGGGGAGTCCACTTTGCCCCCACATGAATGGGTCACTCAGATGCTACTGTAGTGTGTTCCAGTGACTTGTCAAAATGACCGAGACCCCCTGACAAGGAACATCAAGCCAGGTGCCAGCCCTCCAGCTTGGCTCGTTCGACTGCTGGCCTTGCAAGGGCTTTGGACCTGTTCAATCTTTCTAACCAACTGCCTCAACCACCTCTGGGGTGTTGACCCCAGATAAGCCTACTTCAGATGCTAGCTAACCACCCCGAGGTTGTAAATTAAAGTTGACTTACCCAAACACACATTACGCTGTTCACACTGAAGTGTTTCTCTGTCTATTTAAAGTAAATCACCACACAGCCACAACACACATACAAAGCGCAGGGAGACGAAAGCACCAGGAATTCAGTTAAGGTTTTACTGACCAGGTTTCCCTAGGCCTCAGCCTGTTTACAACAGGAAGGCGAGGGCCAGGATCCCTTCGCACACATTCTCCAAGTATAGAAACAGAAATCCGAGTCAAAATTTTTCTTTACTGCTCCTGGAATCCCCAGGACTGCAATTTTTGTCAGTCCCACCAGAGAGCAACCTTTCTACATTGATGCCTCTCCTTGGCAAAGCATTTGTCTCTTCATCTTAGCACACACACCCGACTCCCACCAAGCCTGGCCAGAACCAGCTCTTGAAGTTTTTGTGACCTTAAAAAAATTCCCCCAGATGCTGCAAAAGTTACCCCATTTTTAAACCTGTAGATAGTTAATTTTGAAAAGTCAGCAAGATGACTAGCTGAGGAGAAAGGCTCAGAGATCTAGGGTGTGGGCATTCTTTAACCTCTAGCAATAAACTTTACACCAGAGATGCTGAGATGAGCCTCTCCTTCTTTCCCCCACCCCCTACTAGCTGTCGGTCCAAAGTTACCCCTGTCAGGCTCTGGGAAGAGACTTTCCCTAGGGTGAAAGAACTATAGGAAGTAGCCTCTGGCTCGGCAGCCCTGCACTTTCACTGTCTTAGGAGAGCTGTGTGGAGACTTCCTATTGGGGTGATTTAGGGTCAGGACCAAGGCCCTGTACCAGACTAAGTTAGGGAACCTGAGAATTTCCCAGTCTGCTCCACTAAGGTACAGAGCCCCTCCTTAGGATCAGTGGGCTATGATAGCTAGGACATCAGATTAATAAAAGATTCCACACACACACACACACACACACACACATTTAAGTGCCTTACACATACTGGGGACTTCTAGACTAACGCTCCAGGGGCTGGTAAGAAGTACATTACCAAGAGTCTGAGATAAGTTTTCCCTTTATAATAATTGAGGCAGCCACTTAATGCCCTGTTTTGCCCTGAAGAGCTCTTCTTCCCTCTTTCTTCGCTCCTGAAGTAACTTCCAATCCACCCCCATCCTAGCTGAAACAAGTTCTGTGTGTCTATCTGCAGCCCTGCTACACGGTAAATTCCGTGTATGGACCACCACCTCATCCTGAGGACCTTGCACAGGATTTGTGTTCAATATCTGTGGACAGACCCTCTACCTAAGTAGGGCCAAATTCCAGATTGATATCTACCAAGCCAGTCCTAAATACAGGCAAGCCATTCAGATATATATTTTTCCTCTTCATTTATTTATTAATTTTTGTCTGAAGCTGGTCTGTGAAAGTCTACATACTAGAAACCAACTATCAAATTCATTCACTCTTTTAATCATTAAAGAAACCTTCTGCTATTTATTCTGTGAAGCAATGTGTAAGGCACTGTTGGGGAGATTGATATGTGTAGAAAATAAAGGTATTTAAATATTATGTATCATATGCATATGATATGTATGTGTGTATAATACATCTAGAAGAATCAAAGAAAGAAAAACCCACCAATCAACCAAATAAATACATCACTCTAGGTCATTTGTAAAAATCCTTTATTATTAAGGAGTCGAGAGGGACATTATATTTTCCATGTAGGGTAATACAGAAATTCCAGGGGACTCTGTGGTTGATGCTCGTCGAGACTGGGAATATTCACAGTGCAGTTCTACGTGGGGACGGGGGCAGGATAGAGGGATGAGAAAGAAGTCAAAGCACGAGGATGCTACAACAACGAGGAGAAAGAGCAGTAGGCGACACTGCACCTGGGCATCGGGAGCGATTGGCAGGCTGTCGTCGTAATGCAGCCCAGGCATCCAGAAGTGGAACGCTAAAACCAAAAAAAGGAAATCACACCTTATGTCCTGTAAAACTCCCGCCCACCACCCACTGAGGGAGCAGGGGGCATCTGTAAGGGAGAAAGCCAAAGAACAGAATTCTTACCCCTCAGTTCTCCCTCCAGCCTTTGGAATAGAGGACCCAACTCTACCAACAACAGATCCATATTTATCATGCTACTTAAAAACACTTGTGTGCATTGTGTGTGATGCGGGAGTCACACAGAAAGATGTGCTGACAAAATTCATACCATATGCCCATGAGCCAGGTATACACACAGCCCCACCCAAAGGACCCAGGTACTACAGCTCTCCCTACCCTCATACTCTTCCCAGAAACCTCCTTGAAGAAAGACAGGCCCAGGGATTACTTGTTTGGGTTTTTGTTCCCCCACAGCTTTTCATGAATGAAATAAGATGACAGCCTCCCCTGGACTGCTGCATAGAACACAACAGTCTGTGCTGATCCATCTCATCAAATTTCCTTTAAATGCCATCTCCAGAGACCTATGTCCTATCCTGCCTGTTACCTAACAGGTTGAGATCCTCCATTGGTGGTGATGGTGAGATTATGAAGCCTGCAATTATTGGCCTGGTCCCTCTGAAAGAGCTTAGATTCACCAGCAAGCATTAAAAGTAGATTTCTACAATGCACTTGTTTCTGCCATTTGTATAAAATACTATGGCAAAATTGCACTGTAATTATCTTTATGGCCAGTGCATAACGCTGGAGGAGAGTATGTCATCCAGATATAGCTGCCTATATAATTATCTGGCTGTCAGCAGGACTGAAATAACTATCTAATGAGAGCAAAATGATACGGTAAGTACCATGTAATCAGCGAGTTACGGTTATTATGGCTCTTTGTGCCCTCTCACCCAGCCCTGAATGGGGGACCAGACCCAGTCTGTGGTCCCGGAGAGTCAAGCAAGGGCAGGATCACGGACAGCCAGCTCCTTGCAAGGAGCTCCTTGCACGTTGAGACCAATGAGTGTGGGAAGGAGGAATAAGAAAGTGGGGCAGGGCTCTTCCCTTGATAACTGAGGCTGGCCAATCCCTCTCCTTTCTTGCCCCCCTCCTCCCCCCAACACATTCTTTTTGTGGGAAAAAAAGAAAAAAAGGCCATCAGTTGAACTGTTATTACTGTGTGTGGGAAGATGGAATCAAGGCGGAAGGTTCTGTGTTTCGACTAGACACTTCCCGGAGGGACTGTCACATTCGCATACCAAGTGAGAGGTCTGTCGGCCCACTCGGGCCTGGGGTCCAGCCCAGACGGCTCCAGGCAGGCAGGCCCGGGAAGCGCGAGGACATCCCCCACTCCTCCCAAATCCTAACAGTGCCAGAGCCAACACTGTGTGCCAAGTGCCGGTTCGGAGCACTTTACCTAGACTCAGTCTCCAGAACCCCAGCCCTGCAAACGACTGAGAGGTCGCTTCCTCTCATTTTAACCAAGACCCAGGGGAGTTATCCAACTTGGCCGTGTTCTCTCAGCGAGGAACTGGGCAGATCCAGGATTTGGACTCAGGCCACGCTCTTATCAATTATGCCACACAGAGGGACTTAGATACGGCTTCTAGCTACTTCCATTCGATTTTAGAGCTGATTCTATTTCTTCCTAAATCACCCTTATGCAGCACTACACAGAGACACTGGGCCAGCTAACCCAAGGTTCTGAATAACCTGAAAGGCTCAGCCTGCCTTTGAAGCAAAAAATGCTTTGCCTGTGAATTGGATGTGGTACCTATAATTATCAGATGCTGTTCTCCCCGTCTTTGGCACAAATCATAAGAGAAATGAGTCCAAACAACTGAAGTTGCGTATCAGAGGAGCCTTTTTCTCCCCATCACTCACCACTCACTACTGCTCAATAGTCTGGGGTCCATGATACAGAAGAAAGAGACAAATTAAAAGGTCTGTGTGTCCCCATGCTCTAAGTATTTGTGTGTTTGACCAACAACATGCTTGGGTCTTAGCAGGGTGTTTTAGGCAACTTTATGAGTGACAACTGCCTGTAGTATCAGAGGAAATGCACAACTGGCACATCCCCATCCCAACTCCCACACCCAGTTGCCTCTCCTCTCCCCAACCAACAACCCTTACCTCATTCCTCACTGGGGGGATTCTTCATTTTGCCAAAGCTGGGGCCATTCTCTTGGTTCACGTCAATAAGAGTGTCTGGGGTAAAGCAAGTGGTGCACTTAGGAGGGATTTTTCTGAATGTGACCTTCACCCTGGCCCAACAGTGAAGAACTGTCTGAGGGGCAGCATTAGTAGTCGGGGAGAAGAGACATGTTCAGTTTGGGAGAATGGAGAGGAAGCAGCGCCTCCCTGCCCTCCATCCCAGCTGCTGCAGGGCTGTCTGTCTCCCAAGTGCATCCCTGTTCTGCTTTCAGGGAGGGCTGGTATGAGGATTCAAGTTATCTAGACAGAAGGGACCCAGGAAACCTCACTGTTGCTAAGGAAAGTCCTGTCTTTCCCTCTGGTGACAGATATGAGGCACTGGGCTTCAGCCATATCCTCACCAGCGTCCCAAACCTTTCCACCAGACCCCCAGACACTCCTACCTGGCTGGGTGTTCCTCTTGCCCATAAGTCCCACAAAGAAGTCATGCATGTCACCTGCAGAAAGAAGGCCAACATTGTCAACAGTGATAAAGGTTGGGGGGGATGCACATCCCCAGATATGTGCCAAGATTTTCCGGGACACCAAAGGTTTCTGGTCTGTTTCTTTATCTTGGACAGGCAGGTGTCCTTTGCCACAGCTTGGCTCCCCCCAATCAGCAGACATATTCCCTGAACTTATCCTTCTACCCATCTCTCCCTCCTCTCCATTTCAAGAATTCTCTCCCCAGCAGGAACCTGGCCAGCCAAGAATCTTGGTTCCCAGTGACTAGCCAGTGGAGGGAGAGTCCACGAGGCCCCTTGCACCTGTTTCCTCCTAGTTCCCAGTGGCCTTTCATTCTCAGAAAAAGCTGGCTGAGTGGGAGCAGCTGGTACGTTGTTTGTGCCAGCTGAGATGAGTCCAGCCAAAATGGCCCCTGGGCCCCGAGCCCATGGAGCTCTAAGCAAGTGGTCAGCAGAGATGGGGAGGGAGAAGAGGCTACTCACGTTTCTGGGGAAATGACAGTTCCTTAGGATCTGTGAAGCCAAGAACAAATACGTAAATTGAGAGTGGAATCTGGAAAGTGACCACCAGAGGAGCATTCCAACCACAACCCTCAACAATTCAGTAAGCCATCTCATTTCCCTCCCACCTGGAGAGGTTCCCCAGATTATTTCATCTTCAGGATCCTGCCCCTCATACTCCTCTTCCCGGGGCTGCTTCTTACCCACGCTAGCCTTGCTCAGCATTTTGAGCAATCCATCCAGAGAGACCGAGCGGCTGTCGTAGAGTCTCCGGAGCAACAACGGGGGCAGCTGGTAGAGATCAGAGTTTTTCTGGGGGAGAGAAACCAAGAGTGTTGAGGCAGGAAGCTCACACCCCAATCCACTCATTCTCATTTCCCACAAGAAACGGTCTCTTCTTGAGCCTATCACAGCTGAACCTGACATCCTGTTTCTTTTAGAATCTCCTCTGATTTAGGTCAGAGAGAAGTGAGTCTCCCAGTATGGTCTGTGGACCATCAGCAACACCGAGGCTGGTTAGAAATGCATAATCTCGGTCACACCTACTAAAAGACAATCCACATTTTAACAAGATCCATTTGCACAATAAGGTTTGAAAAGCAAAGCACTGGTGAACTGGGGACACACAGACCCCTGGAATTCTACCATCTCCTCTGCCCAGGCCAGGACGTCAGTGTCTGGGGCAGGGAGGGAAGAAGTCTGATCTGACACACAGAAAACCCACCACACAGGCAGGTGGTGACATGCTCCCCAGTCTCTGATGTATGGCAGGGCAAGGGTAGGGTCGGTGGGGTGTCTTTGGCTTTGATTAGGCTCCATCACATCTGGCAGGGGTGGGGCCCCAGGGGCTCCCACAGTACGGCTGATCAACTGTCCCAAGGTGCCAAAGACTGGGGGACTTTTTGGGATGCAGGACTTTCATCACTAAAAGTGGAACGGTACCAGGCAATCCGAGACAGCCCTTTCCTGGCTCCTTGTCTTCCTGGCACATCAGGAACCTGTTTGCCCAAGGATGTGATTGCCCCACTTGGTAAGTGTACCCTGAATTCTCTCTCCCACTCCCAAGAAAGGCCCACCAGACAGAGCAGGTGTCCTCCGGTCTGTGTTCTCTTGACTGAGTCCCAGACAAGAGATAGACTCAGTCCTTGGGTGCGGGTGGGGGTAGGCAACTGGGGCACACCTGCAACCCCAAAAGTCTCCCACTTTGCACTATGTCCACAGATGTTTCTCTCCCTGTTTTTTCCCACTGACTCTCATATTCTCTTCCTTTGGTTCTGTCTCCTTTTGCCCTGGACCTAGAATCTCAGGAAAGGGCATGCTCAGAATGGCCCCTCCTCTTCTTCCCCCACCCTGCAACTGAACCCCAGATCCTGGAGATGCTGCTAAGCAGGGACTCTTAATTGTCCTCATGACTTCTTTTAGCAACCTGGGACACAGCAGGATGGTGGGCACACATCCCCACCCAGGTAATTGCAGCTGCAGAGAGGCAATAACAATGATCATATTTGGAAATTCTCACCTTGAATCTCAACAGTGTCTCTCACTGCAGAGCCCAGGCGTCTTTGGGCTGCTGTGCACACTCAGAAGTGCATTTACCCGAGGCACACACACGTACAACCCAGTCGTATAGACACACAGAGTGAACATCCTAGCCACCTCATACTCCACTTTCCCTCATCCTCAGAGACCCACGGAGGAGGGGCGAATGCAGGACCTCCCCCTCATTGACCAAGAGGGGAAGAGAAGACATCTCAGCACCCAAGGTCTCACACCAGGTACTTTGGTGACCCCAGGCTGGATCTGTGTCCACTGGCTCTGGTATTTTGGATCTGGAGCAACAGCCCCCACCTGCAAGGCTGGCAGCCTGCTGGACCCTGGGACACCTCTGCGGCTGCATAAAATTTGCTTAT
Source organism: Tamandua tetradactyla (assembly GCF_023851605.1). Lineage (NCBI taxonomy): Eukaryota > Metazoa > Chordata > Mammalia > Pilosa > Myrmecophagidae > Tamandua > Tamandua tetradactyla. The sequence continues at coordinate 124,179,153 of NC_135333.1, forward strand.
TTATCTCCCTTTGCCCTGCTCAGGGCTTCCCAGACAGCCACTTTTCTCAAATTGTTCAAATACTCTGCCCATCTCTTGAAATGAGATGCTAAACAGATTCGAGCTGGGGAGACAGACTTCACACACTGAATTTGTAATAAGTCTCACCTGTAATCATCCTAAAAGCATTTGTACCAATGTAATTGCTGTCATTTCAAAAACCTTGAAAAGACTTCCTCCCTGCTCTCCCGGGTACCCCTGCCCTGACAATTCCTTCCCTTTTTCTTTGAAGAGCTTTGAAAATTAGTGCCCAACTTGCTTTTTCTCCACCCCCTCCCCCCATCCTGACTAAGCAGAGGCTGAAAGGGAACGAGAGAGAAGGGACTGAGATTTTAGGAGCACCTTAGGCGGTTTCTGGGGGCAGGCAACCAGAGAAAATAAAGGAATCTATTTGCATTTTGAAAATAAAATAATATACATAACTGGTAGGTAAAATAGCATACAAATGACCACTTAGGAGAGAGTCTGAGAGTTTCATATCATCCAAGGGACAGAATTTGAGCTGGACTGCAGAGATGCTCAGACCACCCTGGCTCACCCCTCGCAGCAAATCACCAGTCAATCCTTTAGGTACCTTTTACATACAAAGCAGCCAAGACGCACGGAGATAAAGAGACACTCACGGAGAGAAATCCCAAAGGAGGCAAAATACTCTCTGATGCATAATGCAGATAACTGCGAACCCCCCTGCGTCCCACCCAGCCTCCCTTCGCACAGCTGTCCAGCCCAGCAGAGGCCCAGGCTCCCATGATGCTGCCCAGTACTCTGCCAGGGCACGACTGGCCGGAGGAGGTGCCTTACCTTGCTCTGGCCCCTGCCGGGCACCACCTGCTCCTGTGACTCCTCACAGACAGTCCCGCAGCTCCGAGCCAGGCTGAGGGCCAAGATGGCTGCAAACAGGAGGGTCCTCTGCATGGTGCCTGGAAGGGCAAAGGGCCGGGACCAGGGGGAGAGGGCAGCGGAGGAGAAGACAGGCAGCGCCCTCAGTACAGGTGCAAACGCAGCAGACTTTCATGACCAGAAGCTTGGTTTGGCCCTGTTTCCCCAGCCCCCACCTGTCCCATCCAAGCCCCTGGTCTGCGGAGAAGGTGGAGGTTACCTCGGGCAGGCTCAGTTTCCCTGCTCCCCATCAGACATCTCCCCAGGATGTGCACTGGGGGCGAGCAACGGTACAACAGTGCTGGGGACCCTAGGCTACCGAGGAAGAGAACAGATGTATAGGACACAGATAGGTCCCTTTGTGGAGGGATCCTGGATGCTATCTGCCAGCATGAAGTAACCCCAAGACTTAGGCAAAAACTTTCGGTGTGGAAGAATCAGTCTGTCACCACAGGCTCCAAATATTAACTAGCTCTCTGTCCCCACTGGCGCTTTCTGCTCACCTTCCCAGTACTCTGCTCCACCATCAAAATCTACCATCTCCTTTATTCCTTCCTGCTTCTGGTCACTGCCCCAGGGTGCTTCCCCACCCCACCCCCTCCAACATTCTTCCACTCCCCCGTGCCTACCTGTGGGGCAGCTTTGAGCCTGGGGCTGGATGGTTTGGCAGGAGCAGGTTGCTGGCTGGTGCTGCTGTAAAGAGAGGAAAGGAGTGGAGAGGATCTGGGAATATGTGAGGAACTCAGTCCCAGCTCCCTGATAAAGGCTCTGGGAGGGTCTGGGGGAGCCAAGGGGAGGGGCTAAGAGTCGCCAATCCCAGGGTGGCTAGAGGGGAAGAGGGAGGCTGGTGGGGAAAGGAGGATGTAGACTGCAGCTGCACACCCAGACACACACCCACATACACACACGCAGGAGAAAAGCACAGACCCAGCAGACAGCTGGAGTTGTCCAGCAACTCCAGGCAGCTGCCCATTTTCCAGCATGATATGTTGTGGTGCATGGCTTGTCATGAAATTTCCATGTGGGGTCTAACTCAATAGGTATGGACCCCTGGGACTCTTTCTCCTCCTTGTTAACCCACCAGCTTCTTGTCCTTTAAACCTTCAGTCTTAATTGCCAGGCCGGAACAATTTCAGAGAAGGCTCTGCAGTGACCAGCCATCAGACAGGAGCCTCTCTGCCCCTCCTACCAGCAGGACGACCCTCAGACTGCTGAGCCTTGGGAGGTGTCTGGCATCCCCTCCAGGCCTCATTTTCCCTCTGTGCTCCTCCCAGCTGGACACTGCCCCAGTTGGAAGGCTGGAGCTGCCCCGTCACGTTGGTCCGCATGCCAGTGGAGGGTCAGTTCTACCCTGCTATTGAATCCAGAAACCTCCAGTGGCTCCCAGCACCACTCTTCAGGGCTAACGTGTCTCCCTTCCACCTCCCCACCCTACTTCCTCCTTGACCCTGAATCAGCCTGGCTTAGTTAGGATCTTCCAGGGTTCTAGCTTCTGTTCCTCCTGCTGTAATCTCAGGGGAGAGGAATAGAAGATGCTGCTGAGCTGTTCCTCTGCCCCGCCCCAGCATTGGTCTCTTCATTGCTTCCCTTCCCTCCCAACAGTTAACATTTTTCCTGCTCTAATCTGTTTCCCTGCAGCTCAGGCATCTTCTCCCCTGACCCTTCAAGCCTCTTGTTCCTGCCTCACCCTGTTGAGGGCGCTTGTTCTGCTCCTCTCACACCTGAGGTAGCTCCAGGGGAGAGCCAGAGTCAGGATCTGGCCCAGAAAGGGCCGGAGGGAGATGCTGCTGCTGCAAGATATGAGGAGAGATGCAAAGGGAAAGACTGTATCAGAGTAATTAGCCATTCCCACTGTTTACAATGGGTGCAGGGTTTGAACACTTGCAAGGTGCTTTGGCATAGAGCAATCTATTTGATTTTCATCCCTACCCATCCCTATTTTTTTGGACCCCGTGTAGGTACAAAATACTCCTATTTTTCAAATGAGCAAACTGAGGCTCAGAAGGCTAAATCACTTGCTCTGGGTCTTATAGCTACTGATCAGTAGAGAACAAATTCAGATTTTTCTCACTCCATGTCTCCTATTCTTTTTACTGCACTAGAGTGAACTTTGACCTGTGGAGGGAACAGTTAACTCTGCCCTAGGGAGACTTGGGAGATTTGGGATCTTCCACTCTTACATTTTGGAATTGGGAAGAAATTTATCTCTGTCACATATTTACTTCAAAGACTCCTGCTCACCAAGGCCTTCTCCAATCACCCTATCTAAAATTACAACCACACCAATAGTCCATATCCCCTTCTGCTTTTTGCTTCATAGCACTTATCACATCCAAAATGCTAATTGTCCTACTGATTTATTATACCTTTCCCCCCACTAAAGTGTAAGCATCATGAGGGTAAGGATTTTTGCCTGTTTTGATTGCTGTTATACCCCCAGCCCTATAATGTTTGACATGTAATAGTTGTTGATCAATATTTACTTAAAACGAGAAAAAAAGACAAAGCCAAGCTTCTTGTATCATCTCCCAAAACGTGGACATCCATGAAGCACGGCCAGAGTCCTGAAACATTTGTCTCCCCACCTCACATTCCCAAACCCTGCCACACACACACACATACACACACCAGGAATGGGACATATTGAGAGAAGCACCCTGGCTGTACCAACTCTGCCTTCAGCTCAGAGTGAGGACAGCAGCTGGGTCTCCAGGCCTCTTTATTATTCGAGAAGCTAATGGAACCTCATTAAAAGCTTCCCATTACACAGCTAATTACAGGGCTATATGGGCAAAGAACATGGGCCAGACCCAGGGTTGGGAGCACATGGTGGATAGAGGGACAGAAGTAAGGTGGCTGTTTACATGCAAATGGCATAACTGAGTGGTTCCTTTGAGAATCTCGGGTGCTATTTCTAATTGGACCTCTCCATTCCTCTCTCCCTCCCACAGGGAGAAGGAGGCCCAAGCTAGGGCTGCTGAAGGCAAGGGTGGGTGCGGGAGAAGGAACATGCTAAACCCAGGGCTGACCACCAAAGCCTTCTGGGTACCATTTGTGTGTCAATCCCCAACCCCCAACCCACCCATGCCTGCCCCCAAAGCCCTGGCACCAGGGAAGCAGGGCTTCAGCAAAGGTCCACCATGAATAATGTCCTTTGATGATGCAGTATCTCACAGAGGATGGTGGGAGCCAAGGATGGGGAGGAGGAAGGGGATGGCTGGGAGAACTGATCACCCCTTGATCTTTAGGATTAGCAAAGACTTCAAAGAGCTAATGCTGAACTAAGTTAGAGAGGTGGTGAAGTAGGAAGGTACTGGAGGTCTGGAGCAGGCCCAGCTTCATATTGCCACAAAGAATATGCAAATAGCATAGGTGTTGACAGATATGAGCAACAGCTTTTTTTGTGTGTGTGTGTGGACACCAACATTTTATTTGAATCCTATCTCAGATGCTAACTGTTACTGCCCAGAGGAGCAGGGTACTAGGATTCCAAGGTCCCCAGCAGGCCATCTCCATTGCAGCTCCCTGTTTTCTTTGCTGGGATAGGGCAAGGATAAGGCCAGGAGGAAGTTGGGTATAGTTATACTGAGATGACATGGGTTAATTAGTCATTTCCAAAGAGGCAGAGGTGGAGGCAGACACAGCTTGTGCCTGTGCACACGAGCTGACCTGCACATGTCAATCTCAGGTGCACAACATGGGTGCACACATGTGGGCCCTCTCAACATCCTGGAGGGGTGCTAAAGGGGGAGAGGTAGAGAAGAGCCAGGGCCCTCTGTGGCTTTGGGTGGAGATACTAGTGAAGAAGGATAGGATGTTGGTTTCTGCATCTGACCTGCAGAGTCCTGCATCCAGGAACAGCTAGGAGACAAGGGACTAGACGAACCCCTCAGTGACTAGAGGAGAAATGGGCTGAGCCAGGAGGAATGAGCTAGAGCTGGTGTGAGCTGTGAGATGCTGGATCAGCCAAGGAGGGAGAGGGCTGGAGGGGTGACTGGCAACAGAACCCTGGCTTTTTCCACAGGTGGTGGAGACCAGTTCAAGGCCTGTAATAGAGATGAGGTAACTAAACCCAGGAAGATAGGGGATGGAAAAATATTCTTAGACCTTGAAGAAAAGAGAGGCAGAGACAGGAAAGAGGAGGAATAAGGGAGGGTAAAGGAGAAGAAGAGGAGGCTCTATGCTTTCTTGAACTGGCATCAACCAACATAACTGATGGGGAGAGGGCATGAGGCTGACCCATGACCCTGGCACTCCCTACCCCCACCCCCGGCTTTGAGCTGACAGTGCCTTCAGCTCTGGGAAAGGAGAAGCAGGATAGGGAGCAGCCGCTGCATATGCTCCTGAAATTGCTTCTGAAAATGACCAGATACTTCACTGGGAAAGTGACGACAATTTGGGCCCTGGAAGCAGGAGATGAGGCAGAGAGCGGAGGCGGTTGGCTCGGGTCACCCACACCCTTCTCTGCCAAACAGGATCTTCTCAGCCTGATTCTGAGAAGTCAAGGATGGGGGGAGCTCTCAGGGGTGGGGAAAGGCTGGCCAGAGCCTGAGCCACCCCACTTTGGACATTGCTCCCCACCCGTTCAAGCCAGGCTGGAGCAGGGCACCTGCCTGGGAGGAGCTGACTGCCTGGACCCATACCCAGCTCAGAGCAGGGCATGGCAGAGGCTCCTGGGGCTTGTGTTCGAGAGCAAGATTAATCTGCAGGCGGGAGAAGTTAATCAGGCCTCTCCCGCCAGTGTGATTACCTGGGGCCGTGAGCTGCCTGCTGATGGAAGGGAGGTGGAGGGGGAGACCCCAGCCTCAAGACACTGGGAGCTCAGTGGAGGAGTCAGGGAAGAGGCAGAGAAGGAAGAGATCATGGAAGGCGGAAGAGACCTCCAGAGACATAATCACAGGCAGCCATTTGTAAGCGCTCAGAGAGCACAGATCTAAACACTACAAATGTATGAGCTGCTTATTCCCCCAAGGTAAAGATTGGGCAGAGTCAATGAGGAAATCGATATGAAGGGGGGTAGAGAAATATTTAAAGCATTATACAAAATATTACATATTAATATTAGTCAGAGCCCATAGAAACAGGGACAGTGAGATGGTGTGAGACAGACGTAGACAGAAAAAAAAGGTAATGATGATGACACAGAGAAAATAACAAAGGAAAGAAGGAAGAGGTTGAGTCATAGGGATGGATAAGTCCGGGTGGGGAGGCCTCCCCCATCCAAGTGTCACCAGCTGCAGGACCCAGCTGTCAGACAGTGATTAGCAAAGACAGCTGGAAGCAGCTGGCACCCTGGGTGTATGGAAGGGAAGGGGCTGCCAGGGAAGCAGTGTGAGCAGCCCAGTGCTGAGCTTGAGGGTATGGGCAGTGGAGCTCCTGGGTGCAGGGAACCCTGCCTTCCCCAGCTCATCTCAGTTTACATGAGTCCTCCAGCCTTGAGCCTCTTTTCAGACTAAATCTCCAAAGGATCCCAGTTTCCGCCAAGGCAGGGATCCTCGTTTCTTCCCTCCAGGGACACACTTAATGAATCAGACCAACAGCCACCTGCGACCTGGGCCCATCCCTGAAGCTCCCCCTTTCCTATCCCAGCCTCTCTGACAGAGCTCAGCAGGTCAAGGAGCCCACAGATAATTTCCCTTATTTTCCATTCTTATTATCTACCTTAGCTGGCTCCAAGGAGCCTGAGAGAGGAGAAAGGGAATGGGGGAGGGGGTCAAAGTGTAACTAGGGGAGAAGATGGGGGGGGGACATAGGCACCACCCAAACTGAGCAAACTGTTCAGAAGTCACAAGTTTTATTAGTGGGCAAAGAGGCTGAGGGTGGGAGGGAGCCAAATTTGGAGGAAAGAACTGGAAAGCTTTGGGAGAAGAAAACTTCTCTTGAAAGGTTCTTCAATCTCTAAGCCCCACCCCACCTCACCATCAGAGGTGTCAGACCAGAGATCCTCCCAAAAAGGTGGGTGGTGGGATGGGTGGTGCCGGTCTGGGAGGAAGAAGCAGCATTAGGCTCCCATCTCTCTGTCTCACTGTACAGTCACCTCCAGGCGACGACTCCCCTTCTTCTTGCAGCTTAGCTTGCCATCCTCACCTCCCCCAGGGCCTTGGACGACCTTGACAGCCACACTGCTCTCCTTGAACCTCACTGAGAAGCTGAAGTGGGTACAGACAAGAAAAGCAAAGGCTGGTGCCCCCATCTTCCCACACCCTACCCCCACACTTTCATAAGAGCTCGGCCTCCCCTCCCTGAGGCATGTCCCTCCCCCAGATCACTTGCGGCCCCAGAGAAGGTGGGTGAGGGCACTAAGAAACACCTATCGAGCCCTGAGATAGTATGCCCCACTCTCCGACTGTGAGAGCTCTCGGGCTCACAAGGGCCAACAGCTTGGTCACCCGTTCCTGGCCCTCCCTCAGCCCCAGATCATGACCCTACTTCTCAGTCACAGTGATTGGCAGCTGCCTCTGTGTGGCATCCAGCACAGCCTGGTACATTTTGGTCAACAGTTCAATCACGTGCCCACTGATAAGCAGAAAGTCCCCCTTGGAGCCCAACGATGATATCTTAGGAAGAGAAAGAAAATATCAGGGAAGAGACTCATTTTCCCTCCTCAGGAGCACCTTGAGGGACATCAAAGGAGGAAGGAGCAGGCCCCGATGAGGGATGTGGTCCCCGTCACCTCCAGGCGGCCCCAGCCCCACGACGCCCACCACCATCTCCTGCCGGAGACCCTGTCTCCGCGGGGCTCTGACACCTCACTCAGATGCAGGCTAAATAGCCCATCCCTGAGGCTGGTGACTGACACCCCAGCCACGCTGTCCAGCCCAACAACTGTCTTGGCCTGGGACTTCTTGGTGTCTGTGAGAATCACATGCCCCTTGGTCAGGAGGAGAATCCGAGAGGAGGTCTAGGGACAGAACGTGAAAGTGTGAGTAAAGGCTGGGAGTAATTGCCACCCTACACCCTCCACCTGGCTCCACCAGAGGCTCCACAGAGGAGAACCCAGAGCACATGCAGCCCACCCGGCCTGCTTCTCAGCTGCCGGCCTCACCACTCGGGACGGGACTGTGGGAGGAGTTCAGGAGGCTGGCCTTCACCTTGCCGTTGCCACGATTGACCTTCTTCACAGTCTCTGCCACCAGAACAGGCCCTTCTTCCCCACCCTTCAGCTTCTGCAGCTTGGGGTTCCCTTGCAGCCCAATGTAATCACCACGGAATGGTATGGGGACACTGAGGACATGGGAGGGAGAGCAGAGAGACAAGGTCTTCACCACTGACTCCAAGGCCCTCTGTCCCACCCCCAGAGACCCATCTTAGTCCTCTTATAGCCTCCCCCCATACCCTCCACCACATCTTCTCAGTGGTTCTCAAAGGGTGGTTCCAGACCAGTGATATAGCATTCTTACTGAGAACTTTTTAGAAAGCAAATTCTTGGGCAGCACTCCAGACCTGCTGAATCAAATCAGAAACTCTGAGGATGGACCCAGCAATCTGCCCCTTGATGAGCCTGCCAGGTGATTCTGATGCACGTGGGCTAAAGCTTGAGAGCCACTGCTCTATCTAGGTCACAGGAGCCAACCCCACAGGGGAAATCTCCTCTTTGCACTTAAACAAAATAGCTGCGGGGTCTAGGAGGCCCTCACCTCTGGGCGTATGATGCCTTCTTGTCCTTGAACAGTTCACTGGCACAGAGTTTCTCCTTTAGGACTTCAACCTGCTTTGGAGACAGCTGGTCCCGGAACTTCTTGCACTGGTGATAGGGGAAAGCAGGGGCTTAGATATGGGAGGGAGAAGAGCAGAGCAGGGGGAGGGAGGACATTGTTGGGAAAGGAGCAGAAGCTGAGAATGTTGGGAATGGAAGAAGAAGGACAGGGAGAGAGAAAAGGACAGGTACTAGATGCTTCAGAGAGAGGGCATGGGCTGGAGAAGCACCAAGGACAAGGGCAGGAACCAAGGGAGGCAGGGAGAGGTGAGTGAAATAAACAAACACAAGCACCAAGAGGTCTGTGTGCCTGGTACACAGTGCAATGCCCAGTCCCAGACAGGTGCTCAATCGGTATTTCCAAGGAAAAGAACAATGAGAGGGGAAGTGCCTGGGCATCAGGAAATGCTGCCCTGAGCCCCACCCACCTTCCACTGGTAGAAGAGCTGCCGCAACTCCCTATTAGCTGTGTTAAAACACTTGTAAGGGGCGGGTGGCCATGTGTTGTCCAAGACTTTGGTGGATGGCATATTCTTCTTGAGCCCCAGTAGGAATTTCTGTACCTGCATTGGGAGCAGGGAGAGAGGGAGTGCAATGATGAGAAGAGATAACTTCTGACATGCAAACTCACAGCCAGACCCTGTCACTTAGAAAGAGGAATGCCACACATAATGGGAGGCAACACGTGGAGCTGAGGAGGAGCAGTACAGACAGACTTTATTCTTATGGAGCTTATATTCTACAGATGGATGGAAAGGGAGAAAGCACAAGCAAATGTATATAAGACATGATATAATGCAGTAATAAACACATAAAATGAAATGTAATGCTATCTGCTACGATGATGGTAGCATGTTCTAGGAACAGAAATAAAGGTAGTGTGGCTGGAGTAAATTGAGGAAGAGGAGAGAAGGTCAGAGAGTTGGTCAGGGACAGACCACAAAGGGCCTTGGAGGCTACAGAAAGGACTTAGGCTTTTATGCTGAGTGACATGGGACACCATTAGAGAGTTTTGAGCAGAAGAGTAACATAATCTGATTTAAGTTGTCTTTTTAATTTAATATATTCTTTTTTATTTTGAAAGTTTTTAAACTTCAGAAAAGTTAAACCACACAATGAACATCTGTACACCGTATATAAATTCAACTTACAGCATTAAAATCTTGCCCCATCTGCTCGCTTGCTGTCAATCACACACACACATATATGCTACTTATATAAATATATACTATACACCCCCTATACCATCCTAATGTAGATTACAGATATTATGACATCTTCCCCTAAAGTTTCAGCATGCATTTCCCAAGAATCAGGACATTCTCCTACACATCAATGCTCCATTACCACACCTAAGAAAATAAACAATTAGAAACCCTCATCCAATAGCAATTCATATTCAAATTTGTCCTTTAAAAACATGTCCTTTATGCCCAGAATAAGAATGAGGACCTTTAATCCTGTATAGCTTAATGTAACATCCTGATACATCCTAGATATATTAAGTAGATAATCAAAAAGTATTGGAAATGTCCCTTGAGGGATGGGAGGAAAAAATATGGAACTATTAAAATATTGACCCCTGATACTGTGTCAAAAATTAGGGATACGCAAATCAACAGGCCAAGTCCTTGATCTTGAGGCTTGCTCTTGTGAAGCTTATGTATGTAGTGGAGAAGCTTAGCCTACCTATAGGTATGCCTAAGAGTTATTCTGAAGGATCTCTTATATTGCTCAGATATGGCCTCACTCTCTCCAAGCCCAACTCTGAAAATGAAATCATTGCCCTCCCTGCTACATAGGACATAACATCCAGGGGTGAAGTCTATCTGGTGTTATGGGAGATGACTCCCAGGGATGAGCCTGGCCTAGCAGCATGGGATCAACAATGCCATCCTGCCCAAAAGGAGGAAAAGAAGTGTAACTAATGGAGTATCAGTGGCTGAGAAAGTTCAAATAGAGTTGAGAGGCTACTCTGGAGGTCACTCTTACACAAGCTTCAGTTAGACATTGCTACCTATCATAATTTGCCAAAACCTAACCAAAGCCATTCCAGCCAATCCTAAAGAACACCTAGGGAAATATGTAAGATTCTATAAAAGTTCCATGTACTAGGGTAACTTTCCAGAAACCTACATCATCCAGTTGGGTCCCTGGACCAGATAAGTCTTGAACTCTAGGGTGGCCAGCCTCTCCAGAACATCAGATAGTTCCATCTTCCTACCCCATATTATTGACAGCCCTTTCCAACATAAAAAAGAACCGGCACGATCCCGCCCGGCCGTGAGCGCGAGCCATGCTAGTTCTAATTTTTGCTCAGGCGCCCTCTCCAGGGTCCTGTGAAGTAAAGCCTGGCAGCGTGAAGGAGAAGGGTTTCTCTCCATAGACAGCTTATAAAACAATGTTCAGAAGCCTTCGACCTCATTAATCGAAGGGTATGAGAAATTAGAGAAGAGTACTATATATGATAAGCCATCTTCCATGGAGATGTGTCTCCATTCAAGATGGGGCTGCTTACTGGAGCCCTTTAAGAGGGAACCATTTTGGAAAAACCTTTAGAGCCACAAGAGTCACGAGAGTCACCAGAACCGACGGAGCCAATAGAACAGACAGAGTCCTGGGGAAGTCACTGAAGAAAAAGCTAGCAGACATCACCATGTGCCCTCCCAGCTGAGAAAGAAATCCCAAACACCACTGGCCTTCTTAACCAAGGTATCCTTTTCTGGATGCCTTAGATTGGACGTTTTTATAGGCTCACCTTAATTTGGACATTTTCACAGCCTTAGAACTATAAACTTGTAACCTAATAAATTCTCACTCTTTAAAAGCCAAAAAAAAAAGAACGGGCATAGCACAAATACCCCTAAAGAGTGGGAGAAAAATCAAAAGTGATGGTCGAGTTATACAGAGAAGGTAGGGTTTAACAAATGAGTATGATTACTGAATCATTATATTGATATTTCTTTTAGTCTCTAGTATCTTAGAGTAGCTAGAAGTAAAACCTAAAATTGTGGAATTATAACCCATACCAAACTCTGAAATCTGTTCTACAACTACTTATTGTGCTGTACTCTGAACTTTACTGCTTTTTTGTATGTATGCTATTTTTCACAAAAAAAGAAAAAAAAGTTGATTGTGATGATAAAAAAAATATTTATTCCTTCTAGCCTCCTATATTCTGGAGCAGCCAGAAGAAAAATCTAAAATGATGGTATGGTAGCCCAAACTCTGAAATTTCTACAATTTATTGTGCTATGCTTTGAAATTTATTGCTTTTTTGTATATATATTATTTTTCATACACACAAAAAAAGTCAATTGTGATGATAAAAAAAATATTTATTCCTTTTAGCCTCCAATGTTCTGGAGCAGCTAAAAGGAAAAATCTGAGATGATTGTATCATACCCCATGACAAACTCTGGGATCTGTCCTGTAACTACTTGTTGAAAAGTGCTTTGAAAACTATTGCGTTTTTCTTTCTTTGCTTTGTACACATGTTATATAATACAATTTTAAAAAGTTAAAAAAAATGTCCTTTATAACTTTTTTATTTTTTCTATTCCTGTTTCACCTGTTGTATCTGTTTAGTCTCCCCTACCTCATCTAGAACAAGGACTCTGAAATCTTTAAACCCCAGCGAGCACCTAGCACCCTGCTTATTTATGGAATATAATTATTGATGGTATTGAAAATGACTTCATCTTGGGCACTTCCAAGTGTTTAGACTTTTAATGAATATTTTAGGTTAAAAAACATTGAAATAGAAAAAGACCACACCATCTATCACTCTCTAATTCTCCAGCTCTTTGGAGCTTCCACTCGTGGAAGGTCCACTGGGCTCAGTTCACAGGGTCTGGCCCTAGGGAGGCCTCCAATCCTCCCGAGTCCCCAGATCTTGAACTGGTTTAATCATGAGTATCTCCCACAATCTCCTTTGTTCCAATCAGTGTGAATCCTCTGAGTATTTTTTACCTTATTGAGTTTTTTTTTTTCTGAATCCAAAAAAAATCTGCCCCTTTCTGTACAGCCCTTCTGTCCTCACGTCTTTCCAGGGCCATGGATGTCTGTGTTGCTCAAGTCTCAACTGGGGGGGCAGGTGGGGGCAGCATTAAACAGTGGTTAAAAGCTTTGGAGTCAAATCTGAAAGAATACTTAGCGAGTTATAAAGGATTCTACAAAGGTTCCATGCACTAGGGTAATCTTCCAGAAACCTACAACCTCTAGATGGGTACCTGGACCAGATTAAGTCCTGAAACGCCGAGCAGCCAGCCTCTCCAGAACATTAACTAACTCCATCCCCCATCCCATATTATCAACAGCCCTTTCCAGAAACCTACACCCTACAGTTGGGTACCTAGGGCCAGATAAGTCCTGAAATGCAGAGAGGCCAGCCTCTCCAGAACATCAATTAATTCTATCCCACTATTCTATATTGTGAACACCCCTCTCCAACATGAAAAAGTTAGAATGGGCATAGCCCATATACCCTTAAAGACTGAGAGAAAGATCAAAGGAGAAGGTAGAGTTATAACAGAGAAGATAAGACGTAACAAATTGGTATGACTGCTGAATCATTATATTGATATTCTTTTAATCTCCAGTATCTTGGAGTAGCTAGAAGTAAAACCCTAAAATTGTGGAATTGTAACCCAAACCAAATTCTGAAATCTGTTCTACAATTAATTGTTGTGATATGCTTTGAACTTTACTGCTTTTTTTGTATATATGTTATTTTTCACAATTCAAAAAAATGCTCTGTATATGATGATACTGTGAGCCATTGCCTGTATATTTTGGATAGAGTGTATGGGTGTAAAGATATCTCAATAAAATCGCATTAAAAGAAACAAAAAAAAGCTTTGGCATCAGTTTGAATTCCAGCTCTAGCACTTCCCAGCTGTGGGACCCTTGGCAAGTTATTTACTTCCCAAAGCCTTACCTTTCACCTATAAAATGAAAGAAAGAGCAGTGTTTATCTCACAGGGTTGTTAAAAGCACTACATGAGCTGAAGCATGTAAAGAGACCCGCACATAGCAAGAGCTCAAAAGAGAGTAGCTGCTATCCTAGTTATGGTTAAGGCAATGGCAAAGTATGGCATAGTCAGAAACACTGGAGGATCAATGCTAAGTGACCCCCCATAGGCTCCAATGGGGGAGCAATTTATTGAAATCTTGTCTGAAACCCAGCAGTTCTGTGGTTGCCATCCAGCAGCTGCTAATATAAAGGGGAAAGATGAAAGAGGGGGCATTTAGGAGATAAGCACAAAATCAGATTAAGGTCTCAGGTATGTAGCAAGAGAGCACATACTTCATGAAGGCAGACAGGAGACCAGACAGTGTTTTTGAAAAAAGGCCTGGGAAGATGGAACTTCCCTGAGGAGGGGGAGAAGGAGGAAGGCTCAGAGAGGCAATGAAGGCACCATGGTTCAAAACTCCCATTCTTCTTCTTAGCCCAGAGATCCAGCCTCCCCAACAACAGAGGGGCTCCAAATGATTGTGTCTCGTGTCTGAACAAGCATAAATAAGCGTTCTAACAACTATTAAATCAGGGCAGGTTGGTTATCATTTATACCAGTCCTCTGTGCAAGACCAGCTCTTCCTCCTTGCTGGCCTTCTAAGGTTTCACTGGAAATGATGCTCTCGCCATCTGGTTTCCCACCAACGCTTCTCAGAAGCACTGTTGCTATCTGATGGATGTCTTTGGGAGTCACTCATTTCTTTCCCTGTTTTCTGCCCTCTGGAAACTGCAAGTAGTTTGAATGCCTGGGCCTGGCCCTGGCTTCTTCCTGCCAACGCTGACCTGAGTCCTCCGGAATTAAGATAGGTCCTTCTTGAGCTCTAACTTCAACTCTCCTGGTATAGTTCAAGAGGCAACAGAGGGATGATACGATTTCTCTACCCTTACCTCTACCCCAGATGGATCTCTTAATGTCAGGCTAGTTAATCCTACATGTGTCCTCAATCTGCTCATCCATGAGACTCAGCCTCTTCAATATTGTTAAACATACAGCCCTGTATCCTATTCACCCAGGGACCAGATGGTAGATGTGCTGGGTCCCCTTCCTGCCAGGAGGTTGCCTGGAATGTCCACTCAAGCCAAAATGCTCTCTGATTCTGCCCCTAGTCTCTGTGATGCTGGGGCCTGCATCCCCTCTTCTCCTAGGACTTAGAACATACAGATCAAGGAGGAGCTTGGAAAAAACTTTGAATCACCTCTTCTCAAACCTCACATCTTCCTCTTCCAGACCTTTCCATCCCTCTCTCCACCCCACCCCCATTCCCACCTCAACCCCCACCACTTACCATGCTCTTATAGATGAAATCTGACAACAAGAGAGCAGCTACTGACCGGAAATACTTCCGATAATCCTTGCGGATCTGCAGGGACATACAAGAAAGGAGCCAAAGTGGAGATAGACAGAGTATCAAGGAAGAGGTCCTACTATTTTTCAACCACATAAAAAGCAGAGTAAGATAGAGAGCTGAGATGTAGCTGGAGGGGAGAGCATCAAGTTGATAACTCAGAGAGGAGGAAGATCCTTAATGCAGAAGGCAGAGCTCCCCCTGCGCCCCTAGTCCAAGGCACACCCAGACCTATATATCCAGATAACCCCCCAACACATACCACACTCTCAGACACATACACACTCACACTGAGCAGACTCAGATGCACACCCAGACACAAGCATGCCATTGCACAGGGGTATGTCCTGGATGCAGGATCAGCTTGCTTTCTGCTAGTTTTCCTCCTTAGCAGCTGGCACAATCCAGAAAGATCCATGTAGGGGAGTGAACCACGCATGGGGAGGAAGTCCCTGTCCCCTTTCCCATTACCTTCCACCCTCTCACAAATGCCTGGATCAACAATACTGATGCCTTTATCCTCCCGTAGCGTTTCTTTTGCTGCAGAAAACATGGGGCCTGTTGGTAAATGCTTTGACAGACCTGTCCCACCCCCCATCAAGCTCCACCTCCTGAACCACCTCTCCCACATCCCATTCTCCCCATCAGAGTGAGGGGGATGGGACTTTGGGGATGACTGATACCATGTTGCCCCGAAACCAGGAGGAGATGAGGATCTGACTTCTACGCATCTGCTGGTAGTACATGCGGCAGCGCCAGCCTCGGTACACCTTCTGTATGAGTGTGGCCAGCTGCTGAAGTCTCAGGCGCCGCTGCTCTTCCAGGTAGAAAAGCTGGAGAGAGGGGAAGAGGGGGAACAAAGAGGCTGGCCTAGGGTAACAGTGCTCTCCCGTACCCCCTGGCACCAGAAGCTTCCCAGGTAGACTTTTATGTTATCATTGTTTGTCTTGTTAGTTCATTCATTTGTTCATTCATTCACTTAACAAGTGTCTACTGAACTCTGATTCTGTAGCCAGCCCTGTGCTAAGTTTTAGGAAATCAAACATAAGCAGAAAATCGCCCCTACTCTCAAGGAGACCGTTTCAGCAGAGGCCAACTCAGAGGGCCCCTCAAATATACATGGCTCCCAGGGATCAGGGCACAGGGTGAGCAGTGGGGGGCAGTAATGGGAGGCCTTCAGATTCAGTTCCCAGGGATAAAGCCCCTGCAGTGAGGAGACTGCCTCATTCATTGTCCATAGCAGGTTATAGACCCTCCCTTTCCCTTCAGCCTCACTCAGGTGGGCTTTCCCACTTTTCCACCTTCCCTCCCCCACCAAAGGCAAGTGCCTTCTCTAACTCACAGTCTTGGGGCTTCTAATGAAGATCTTTGTCTTCCCAAAGGCCAGCTCCTCTGAGGCCACACTCAGCTCCCCCATGACCTTCTCAACTCCCTCCCTACAGAAGTAGATGGGGGAAAGCTTCTGAGGGCTAGCCCAGGAGAGGGCCCTCCTCCACACTTCCCCTAAGCCCTTTTACCCTGGGGGAAGGGCTCTGGGCTCAAACAGATTCAGAGCCTTTGAAAAGTAATAATTCAATTCATTTCCCCAAGTATCCACTCACCGGCTTTAGCAACTGTGCACAGCATCACCCACTCCTGGTCCTTTCCCTCGAGATATTCCCTGAACTGCTCCTCCCTGCTTCTGAGTCTCCCCACAGGGTCTTACCGATCTCCTCCATTCCAGCGAGGCCAGGTGCTCCGGCTCAGCAGTCGGTACCTTTCCAGAAAGGACCTATATCCCTGGCGGTAGGCGTAGCCTGCCCGTCGTACCCGCACATTCTCCAGCAGCCCCAAGTACCGGACCTGGACTTCCACCAGGTTGGAGGAGAACTGACCTTGCTGCTGGTGCTCATTGGGCTTAATGCACCTGGGGGAGGTGAGCAAGTGTGAGCTTCAGGACCTGACACCTTTGCCAGTGTAACCCGTCTGGGTTCTGTACGCATTCCCCTTGGTTAAAATATTTCGGAGGAGGAGGTCACACTGGCCTTCTCAGTTTCATTCATTACTGAGAGGCCCCTCCCAAAGTCTGATGCTCTCTCACCTCCTGCTCAGGTGAGTTTCAGCTCCTCACCTGGCTCTGTTTTGCATGAGGAAAAGGTCTCCGATCCACTTATTCCAGGGACTGTACCCCATGAATGTGATCTACAGGGCATGGACCCTTCCCATGCCAGCATGGATGGGGCATGTTCCCCTGTGTGCCCAGCATGTCACCTGATGTAGTTGGGGTTCTTGGAATACAGGTTCTTCATGAGAACGGCCACAGAATTCTTGAACTGGGCCCCAACAGTCATAGGGCGTTTGAGAGATGTCTGCCTGGGATCGCCCTCCGGAAACAACGAATGGAGGAGAGGGTGCCGGGCCCTCCACATGGTCTGGGACAGGTCCCGGAAGAGTAGGTCATTATTCTTGTCAATGAAGCTGGTCACGATGTACGTCACCTGCAGGGGGCAGTTACTGGTTTGGAGGCCCCAAGACTCTGTCCCAGTATTTGGTCCTCCCCAGTCTCATTGTAAAGTATTCCAAACTCTTGCCTCCACCAACTGCTCCCCCACTGTCTTCATCCTGTGCCCCAGCCCTAGACTTTGCCCTTCAGCCCCGCCATTTCACCTTGCCCGCATAGTGACAGATGCGGAAGCAGCTGAGGCCCATGGTGTGGTCATACTGGCGCTGGGCATTCTGGGTGACTTTGCTCTCATAGTAGCCATGCTTGGAGAAGACCTGGTTCAGCTTTGCTAGGAAGGTGGAGTCACTGACCACCCCAGGCCGCAGGCACTCCTCATCCAGCAGGGCCAGTATGCCTCGCTGATTCTGGGTGGGGGGAACAAGGGTAGCCCAACCTAGACCTGGTTCTCCAAGATGCCATGTTCTCACCACTGCCCCCTCTGCCCCCTTTTACCCCCTGCCCTCATTATCATCCTTTCCAAGTGGGGCAGGGTGGAGGGAGGCCGGGGCAGGAACAAGGACAGATGTTCCAGCAACCTGGAAAGGGAGGTCCTGGTGCTAAGAGAAGGATAACTTACATGCTCAATGAGGTTACAGATGACGTTATTATCAAAGTAGTCCACCTTTGTCCATGGTATGCCCTGGTGAGGAAAGGATGTGACAAATTACAGGAAGCAGATCTAAGACAAGTTCCCAAAGGCCTCTCCAGGCACAGCCTCCTCTTCCCACTCCTCGAGGCACCATCAGAAAGCCCCTTAGTCTAGAGGATTCCTTGGTGTGATTCCTGTTTACATTCCCATCCCTCCAAGGTGGATGGAGAATTGGGGGGGGGGGGGGGGGGTTAGACATATGGGAGGACCCAGAGCAGCTGTGAGGGAAGGTGAGACAAGGCAGAAAGCCCTGTGGGTAGTGTAAGATGGAGAGGGAGTGTAATGTGTTGGGATAGGGGTTACTCCATTGTGGGAGTAGAGAGGGATCCATGTGCATGTGGAAGAACAAATGGCAATGCTACTCTGGCAACGAACTGTAAAACCTGAACCCAGAGGTGAGAATTTATCATCAAACAACAAAGCTAATTTGACATATCTTCAAAGACCTCCATCAGTGAGCCTCAACCTTGAATGTGCATCACATTCACCTTGGAGGACTTGTTAAAATATAGTCTGCTGGTCCCACCCCAGGGTTTCTGATTCAGCAAGCCTGGGTGGGACCAGAAAATTTGCATTTCCAACACTTTCCCAGGTGATGCTGATGCTAGTGGTCAGGACCATACTTGCATAACCCTTGATCTACATGATACTTTGGGGACTATAATTTTAAAATAAAATAAAATAGAAAAACAGGGATGGTACAGAGCAGAAGACCCAAAGCAATCATTACTTACTTAAGTAACTTCCTGGCCATTAGCCCTGCAGGTGAGATGGCTCCTGACCCCAGCCCAGTCCCAGAGACCAGACCTCCCAGGCTGAGGCCATCCCAGGTGTGGCTGGAGAGTACAAGCCTTTCTTTCCCTCCTCCCTCACAGGTCTTTAGAGAAAATGAATGGGATTGAGTAAATTTGCCCTTCCACTTCATTCCAAAAATACTTCCCCCAACTGGTTAAATGAATTATGGTATCCTTACAATCCTATGAGGCTGTAAAAAAAAAAAAGACAGAGAGGGGGTCTTTACATACTGATATGGAAAGATCTCTTGTTAGCTGATGAAAGCAAGGTGTAGGATAGAGTGTGTTTACTACCATTTGTATAAAAGTGTGTGGAAAAATATATTTCAGATTGGCTCATAAAATAGCCCTGAAAGAAGGCCCACTTCGGTTGCCTATGTTTGAGGAAAGGAACTAGAAGGCTAGGACAGGGTCAGGAGGCAGACTTTTTACTATACACACTTTGAAACCTTTTGAATTTTGAAACATAGGAACATATTATCTACTCAATAATTAAATTTTAGACATAAAAACATGCAAAAGAACTAAAAATAAGTTTTCACACATTGCAACCACATTGCCTGAAATTCTGCATAACAGATTCCTGAGAGCTTAAAAGGGAACATCCCTGGGAGGGTTTTGACGAATGAGACTCTCGGCCATTCACACATTGGGCTGGATTAGCTCAAGCAGAGAATTTTTCTAACACCTAGACATAGAAAACAGGGGTTTTTACTGAATCAGGGAAGGAGTGTGGAAATTTTGAGCCATGGGGCACTTCTGAAGAGGAGGGACAGCAACAGCAGCCAGGGCTCCAAAGGATTCTGAGATGTTAGAAAAAGGCAAAGAAAGGGATGTGGTAGGGTGCCAAGCCCAGGAGAAATGTCCCTTCTAAATTTGGCTTACAGTCTGACATAGGCCAATCACAACTGTCACTTCACTCTTAACAGTACTCTCCTCCTGCATTCCCTTCCATCAACCTAACCGCTTCCTAACCTGACCTCAAGTGGGGAATGGGGAGCTGAGGTGGGGGCAGGAGATGGAGAGCAGAGAATTGTGGCTACTTGGTAATGCTAGAATGTTCAGCTGTGCAAGAGGAATATTTTGCCCTTTGTGATCCCATCTGGGGACAACACAGGGGAAACTGTGATCAAAGAGAGGATTTGGCCTATGCCTAGAAGTCATTTAAGAAAGGGGAAGTAGGGAAAAACTTCAGCTTACCTCTCTATTATATTCTTCTTGTTCCTCTTTCAGTGTCAGCTCTATGAACACCTGCTGTAGCTTCTCATTACAGTAGTTGATCATAAATTGCTCAAAGCTATTATTCTGAGGGAGGGTACACAGGTTAATGACAGAGAGTAGCTTACTCCAAGAGCCCTCCCCTCTGTCTCGGTCCCACCTCCTCTCACAACCCCCTTTGAGCCTATATCTAACTCTAGGGAAGGACAAGTTGAGTGAAACTCTCACCTCTAATATTTCAAAGCCA
The DNA here is from genome assembly GCF_023851605.1 of Tamandua tetradactyla. Classification (NCBI taxonomy): domain Eukaryota; kingdom Metazoa; phylum Chordata; class Mammalia; order Pilosa; family Myrmecophagidae; genus Tamandua; species Tamandua tetradactyla. Next base: position 124,199,520 of record NC_135333.1, read on the forward strand.
TAGATATCCAAGACCCCCATGACCTTCTTCTTCTCGCCAGTGCCTACCTGAAGAGGAGGGAAGGACAAATCTGAGGACAGGGGCAGATGTGGCTGTTACAGAGGGCAAACGAAACGAGGATGAGTTGAAAAGGAACCATTGTGATTTTATTCTCCTTCCTCCTCCATATGTGGGAGAATAAGCTAAGGAGGAAGGAAAGGCGATCAAGGAAGATGCACATCAAGTCCAGAATGGTGTTTCTGTGGTATGAGGTAGAAAGACATGAAACTTAATTCCAGTGCATTTTCATCATCCCAGAAAGAAATCTTGTACCCATTCACAGTTGCTCTCCAACCCTCTCTCCCCTCAGTCACTGGTAACCACTAATCTAATGTCCCTTCTCTTGGATTTGCTATTTTGGGCATTTCATATAAATGAAATCATACCATTGGTGGCCTTTGTGTTTGACTTCTTTCACTTAGCCTAATGTGTTCAAGGTTCACCCATGTTGTCGTTTGCATTTATCAGTCCGATTTACTCCTTTTTATGACTGAATAATATTCTATTATATGATATTCCACATTTTGTTTATTCATTTATCAGTTGATAGGTATTAGATTGTTTCCACTTTTGGGCTATTATAAACAATGCTGCTAGGAACATTCCTATACAAGTTTTTGTGTGTTTCTGGGTCATATGACAATCATGTACAGGGTTTCATCTCCTCCTCACTAAACCCTGTGAACAGGTGTGCATTATTGCTCCATTTTCCAAACCTGTAAACCTAGGTTCAGAATCTCTGTGAAATTGAAAAGTCAACCGCTAGTAAATAAGGGAGCCGGATTGTCTCACTCAAAAACAAATGTTTCCAGAATATGTTATTGGAAGGAACTGTTCCTCATTCCTCATCATCCTTCTCCACACTGTTCATCTCAGAATACAAAGTAAGGGTATTCTAGGTAACTAGGACACAAAAGATGAGTTAAGCAGGAGAGTTTTGAGGGAGGAGGGCTCTCTCTCACCTTGATACTCTCATTGATTCGGTTCACTATCCAGTTGAAGAGGCGACTGTAGATGTTCTTGGCCAGAGCATCCCGAGCGTACTGTGCCTACAGGGCCAAGTCAAGCTGGTCAATGTGGGAAGCCCTAGAGCAAATTCAAAACTAGCCCCTTCCCATAGGGCTCCTTACCTGGATGACATTCAATGCAGTGACCACCTTTTCTTTGTTTGTTTCCATTGTTCTTGTACACAAAGCTCTCTCTAGTTCCTCTGCATTCAAACCTGCTATCTCCCCAATCTCTCGAATACCTAGAGTGATGAGGAAATGCAACTTGGCCTAAGAGAAGACTTTCTCCCAAGGGGATGGGGTGAGACTAGTACACGAAACTGCCTGGGAGACTGGGCCTGGGGAAGTCATTCAATCTGGAACATGGTCCTGGAAGAATCTCTGTGGAAGGAGAAAAGGGAGATAGGGCTCTTTGCATGCATTAGGTACTTTGAGAATCTCCTGAAATAGTTGGGATTATCTCCACCCATTTTGCAGAAAAACCAGCTGAGACCAAAAGGGGCCCCAGAACTGAGGTCTATCAAAATTCAGAACTTTGTTCCAATATGCCTCACTGGGAGTTCTCAATGGGTTTGTGTGGAGTAGAATTCAGGAGCAGGGTGAGTGGGACCAAATCAGGGTGAAGTGGAATAGGATAGAGATGGTAGAAGAGCAAGAATTGCAATAGGAGATTCAGAGGACTGAATGGGGCTCCAGCAAGATGGTGCAAACCTTGCCCATCGTGGATGCCACTTGCTGGTGTCCCATTGGCCTGGAACTCGTCTGCCAGCTTCACGTTTCCCAACTTCAGCACAAGGGCTATCACCTCCAGCACCTGTTGAATCTCCTCTTCCGAGAACCCAATCACAATCATTGCATTCTTAGGGGAAAAGCAGAAAACAAAAGCTGGGCTGGTGGTGTCAGTCCAATGTCTCCCTTCCCAAAGCCTTGGCACGGACTCAAGGGATGGCCTAAGGGCTTAAGCCTACCTGACCCTGGCACCCACCTGTACAGCCCTGAAGTTGGAAGCATCATCCATGCCATCCACCCTGGACACTTCCTGGTTCAGATAGGCATAGCCACTTATATCCTGCTCAAGCTTCAGTGCCTCTGAGAGGGCCAGGGTGAAGGAAAAAGGGTTAGTACATGGGCTCTCTGTAGCTCTTCAGCTTTGATACCTCATAACTCTTGCCCTATGTTGGTTCATTTATATAGTCAAAAGAGCCATTTTTGTTATAGTTTCTTCCCCCACCTCCTTTGTTTTGGAACCATTAATTCCTATGACAATAGACTATATTTTTAAGTGTTACATAGGGCTTGGGTATTCATAGCTGGGTTTTTGTCCACCCTCATGAAAGAAAAGCCTCATTCTCCTCTTGTCCTCACCCTTAGGATTCTAAACAATAAAAACAAAAAAGAAAACCCTCCATCCTATTCAGGTCTCAGGTGCCTGTGGGAGGACAAAGGTGGGGGGAGAAAGGTAAATATAATTTCCCACTCACTACCAGCCACAACACCTCACCCTTGGCCTGGATTGCTTTTACTCATTAATTGTCCACTGAGCACCAACAAAGTGGCAGGTACTATGCTCCCTGGCCCTGACAACCTCTTCTGGAAGGTCTTCTCTAATGCTACAGTATTGAACCAAAGAGCTCTGTTGTGTTCCCTATGGGGAATCCCTGTCCCAACCCATATCACATGGGTTAGGTTTATGTGTCTGTCTCATCCACAGATGAGTGACTGGTGTGTTGAGATTCTCTTTCATCTCCATATGCCTGCCAGGCACCCAGGAACTCTTTTTTTTTTTTTTTTTTTTTTTTTAATAAATGGATCAAGGGAATGGTCAAGCCATTCATCTGAAATGGGAAGGATTAAGTTAATCATGGAGTTTGAATGATATCAGTAATCTATTATGTGAATGATCTGAGAATCAGGGAATGTCACTCAAACTAGACCTCAGTGGGAATTTCCCTGTGGAATACAAATTTTGAAACAGGAGCCTTCTAAGGGAGAGACATCTGGCACCAAGCCCTAGATGAGACCCAGCTTAGACCCAGCTTAAACAAACAGATGAAGAGTCCTCCTCTGGCAGAACCAGATAAAACAAGACACAAGTACCCACGATTCAGAAAATTGAACATGATCAAGACTATTAAGCCAGGTAGGAACGGGAGACCTGGAGGGAATGTTCAACCACAGAGATTTCCAGGAGGGGAAAAGGAGATAGGCACAAGTCTGGCAGAGAATAACCAGAAACACAAGGGACAGATCCCTGGGGACAGATACCCATGATGCTCACAGATAGAGAGGGGATTGGGAGGCAAATTCTGGCAGGGCCTCAAGTCCAACCAAACTCTGCAGTGATGCCTACCCAGAGCTACCTTAGGCCGGTCCAGCATCCAGGCAAGGCTGGCTGGATTGGGGACTCACCAGATTCTCCATGCCTTCTGCTCCTATATTCACCTGCATGGGTCTATTTGCTCTGATCATACTGTAGTGTATTGCATCTGTTCACACACCTGCCATCCCTAGAAGACTGTTATTTCCTCAAGGACAGGGTCAGTGTCTTACTCACCTCTATATCCTTAGAGGCTAGCGCAATGATCATAGTAGGTGTTAAAGAGATATGTGATTGTGATGGATGAATGACTGGAACTTGCAAAGAACTATATAAGAAGAGGAAATCAGGAACAGTGTCCCAGGTGAGGCAGATGTAGACCTAAGTACAACTTCAGCTAGAGCTACTGAGAGTTCTTGAACACTTTAACATGCCTATTTTCCTGCTGATTAATAAAATCCTTAGAACCTAAGGTAGGAAAGGAAAGTATATGGGAATGAGTGTTCCATTTTTGAAGCCAGTTTGGGGAAAGAGGAACTGAGGCAGGACAGAGGACCACTGAAGAATCAACCAGGTTTATCCCTTACAATAAAACCCCAGGAAAGGGAGAGAAGACAACATGGGTCAGGGGATTTATTCCCAACAATGGGTGAGTAAGGTCCTGGGTGATCAATGCAGGCAAGGAGAGGTCTTGTAGGAGGAGGAGGGGGAAGGGGGATCCAAGGGATGAGGTCTGTGGGGGCCCAAAGGGAATAGAGGTTCTCGGGAGCTAATGGAATTGGCATGCTCTGCCGTGTGCCCAGGGCAGGCACCTACTTAGCAGCTGTGCATCTGCTCCAGCCAGTAGCTGATAGAAGATGTGGAAGTTCCTTTCTCCTTTGAGCTGCTTCACCACTCGGGATTTCTCCAGCAGATCTGGCAGAGAATCAGATAATAACGTCATGAAGGCCTGGAAGATCATACAGCTTCATTCTAATTCTGCCCTCAGCCGTGGTCTTCCTAGTGGTTAGGAAGTCTCCAGGTAGTCTAATTGTTCCCTGATGTACCATAGCAGGTTAGCAGAAATGACCATGAAGCAGGTGGAATAGAGAAGTGGAGAATGAAATGGGGGAGACACATACAGTTTGTGATGACACCACCGAGAGGAGCTCCTTTGAAGTCAAACTCAATATCCATGTATTTTCCCTTCAGAGAGAAACCAAAGAGAGATTTTGCTTTCTCCTCTTCTTGCCACCCTGTCCTGGAGGGGTCTGTGCTGAATTCCTTCCTCCCAAGCCCCTACACCCTCTCTACCCAGGCCAGGGAAATATTCACTCACAAATCGAGAGGAGTTGATGTTGCGAATGGTCTTGGCATTGCCAAAAGCTGCAGGGATGAGGAGAGAGGAAGTGAGATGGAGTTGAAGGGAGAGGTGGGACTCTAGAGAGGGGAAAGGAGGAAGGTCTTCCAGTCATCACACCAATCTTAGATTTTCCAAGAGAATAGTGGTTGCTGGAATATTGGGAAAGAGGGACTATGGCTGAGGAAGTCTGGAGGTCAAGGGGACAGAGAGGGCAGAGGCAGGAATTCTCACCCTCCAGAACTGGGTTTGACTGAAGCAGTTGTTCCTTCACAGAATTCACCTGCTCTTCTTTCCCACAGACAGCAGCCACATAAGACATCACCAACTTACTAGCCTCTGTCCAAGAGAAACCCCTACATGAATTCCCACCCAGAGCTGACCATCCCCCACCACCCTCCTGAAGGCCCTCGTTCAACATCTCAAACCCCTCAAAGTCAGAAAAACTGGGAAGGAATTTCTGTGAGGAGAAGGACCAGGCATGGCTTGGAAAGAGACAAAGGGAGCAGTTCAGAGGTGACTCCATGTCATCTCCAGTTGGGTGCCTCACCAGTCTTCCCAGCTCCACTCTCTCCCGTGATAAGGATACACTGGTCTTGGTCCCGGTTCTTCAGTGACTGGTATGCCAGATTTGCCAATGCATAGCTTATGGGGAGGAGATGGACAATGACGGACATTAAGACCAGTTCAAGACACTATCTTTCACTCAATCCCCAGATCCTGGTTGGACCAGAGTGAGGCAAGAAGTGACAGGCTTAGGATGGGGTCTCCCGAGGGCCAGGGGAGGAAGGTGCACTTGGAGAACCTCCCTCAGGGCAAGGATGTTTTGATGTCTCATTGTCAGGAAGCTGGGCCCTGCCAGCCCTCTGTCAGCCCCTCTACTCACATGTGGGGCTTCAACTCATAAAAGGTATAGTCCTGGTACTTGGCAATGAACTCTGGGCCATAGATGGGCAGCTGCTGGTAGGGATTCACTGAGATCACCACGTTCCCAATGTAGGTCTGGAGCCAAGGAAGAAGGTGACAGGGATGAGCTAGAGGGGCAGGTGAAGTGGGGAGAAGGCAGAGGGGGAAGTGGGAGTGCATGAGCTATCTGGCCACATACCCACAGCCAGCAGCACCCATATTGCACTCACATAAATCTCCTTGTTTTCATAGCGAAGCTGAAGGTTCTTGAGCAGGGACTCCTCCACCAGAGGTTCCAGAAGGACAAGGTCCTCCACCCCCACGGAAACTTCTAGGAGAGCCATGTCCAGAAGGCCTACGAGTCCTGGGAGTAAGTGGTGGGGGGAATAGTTTGATGATGACTGCTCTGCATTAGGGCTTTGGGTTGGTGGGGATGGAACACGAGTGGGAAAGGACCACCTGCCTTTGACCATCAGGGTAAGAAAGGCACCCAGTAAGCCGTAAATGAGGGTGCACAGTTGTACATGAAGGAGAGTGGCCAGGGAGGAAAGGGAAAGCAAAACTTTGGGCATCAGCCAGGACAGAAAGCTCTCTCCCTTCTGCACTGAGGCCCTGGCCAGGGTTCAGACTCCCTATTTGCCCCCAATTCTCATTCTCAACCTCCTTCCTTTCATAGCCCCTATTTCAGTCACCCAACCCACACATATCCAATTTTAAAAGTTCTTCCAAAGGTCTCTCCTCCTTCCTCATTGTTAGGGTGAGCATTTTTAAAACAGGAATTACACAAGAGCACAGAGTCAGGAGTTCCTCCATAAAATATTGGAATACCCCAGAGATTAACTAGGGTTTGTTCCCTCAATAAACAAGCGGCTGTCAGTACCTCTGGATGTGCCTACAAGTCTGTCCCTATTTTTCTATCTCCAGCTTTTAAATCCATTCCTGTAACCTTCCGGCATGGGCTTTGCCTCGGAGAGACACACCTAGCTTTTTAGTAGCTGGCAAAAATGGACACAGAGGAGCTGCAGGAAGAATTATGGAGCTCAGCCCCCACTCAGTAGGTACATGGAAGGTGTTCCCTAAGGAAGAAGCCCAGCCCTCTTCAGTTCTATGTGACGTAGTAGGCGGGGCGGCTGGGTGCAGGACAGAATTACTAGTACAATGGTCAATGCCACTCCCAAACAAGAATAAAAGAACCATATCCTCCTACTCTCCTGGTATCTCTGAACTGGGGAAGAGATGAATGGGGGCAGGGAGGGAAGCAGGAATGGTATGTGGGAGAAGAGGGCACAGGCTTCTTTTTCCCTTCACTCTGCTTTTCCCAAGCTCCAGAAAAGGAGAGCACTTGTCACTCTTCTTTTGCAACTGAGGAAGAAATAATAACACCAGTAACAGCAGTCTCTAGCAATGATGTGGCACCACAACCAGGCACTATTCTAAATACTATATACACAAACTCTTTTGATGCTACATTATCACCTTTAGGTAGATGGTATTATTATTCCCGATTTTTCAGATGAAATAAATGATAATTTAAAAAAGCAATTTAACAGAGGACGAGAAGCAAAAGGGAAGTTTGGAGAAGACATTTCCTTAGAATTCAGATTTGAAGGGAGTGAGAATGTGATGGGTTGGGGATGGGAAAGGGGAAAGGGAGTATCCTCAGATTAGATACCAAAACATGTTGCAAGAGGAGCTGTGATAGGTCAAAGCAGTACTCACCCAATACGGGAACTAGGGTGTAACTTCAGTGCCCCTTCTGAGAACGGCAGATGAAATCCCAAATTGACAGGAAGAGGGCATAGGAGTCCTGGGTCCCAAGGGTGGAGAGGTACCGTCGTTAGCAGGAGCTGTCCATGGTGTTAGAGAAGCCAGGAAAGAGACTGCCCTTGTTTGCCAGTGTCCACTCTTCCGACCTTTCTTTATGCTGCCTCCTCTAGCCTAGCTCCCAGTGCCAGTAATGGCAGGAGAGGACCAGAGACGGCAGCTCAGCACAAAGTCCGAGGCTATTCCTACTAAGGGTGTGGCTCGCTTAACCCTTCCGAGGCCTGATACCCCAGGGAAGAGGCTCAGTCACTTTGAAAAGCCCATCCTAGGTAGAGAGGAGGTGTCTGGCTGGCTTTAACTGTGGGGCTCAAGTTAAGCAGGGTTCTTGCTCCTTTGTCCCCCAAATTTGGATATGAGAGCAGAAGAAATGGAATTTATAACCAAGAGAAAAACTTCTGAAGTCAGGAATTTTCTCAAGAAGAAAGGTAGGCTAGGGAATCTTCCTGGCAAAGAAATAGAACCTTCCTCAAACCTTCTTATCTTACTGGGGATCAGTGAATGTTAATGAAATTCCTTGAGAATTACATGACAAAACTTCCAAATTCCTCCCCACTTCTCTTTCCCTATGAATCAGACCCAACATAAAGACACAAGGACTCAAGTTAGTAATAACACCTGGCAGTTGTCAGGCATGCACCAGTTTCATGCCACTCCCACCTGCATTATCTCACCCTGGGAGGTAGGCAGTGCAAGTCCTCCATTAAAAAAGGCAAACACCGAGGCTCAGAGAGGTTATGCGACATGGCCACAGTTCCAAATCTAATATGGGAAAGAACCAGGAACAATTTGCAAGCCTCCCGACCCTAAGTCTAACATGGCTCACAGCCCAAGGGTAGATATGTTAACTCTTCAGCCCTAGGACAGTAAGACCCTGAGATGTCATTTCCTGGGCACTGGCTCGGCTGAAAATAACTCTCAGATAAAAAGCTTTAAATTCTACTTTTCAGGGTACACCCCACACCCCACCCTAGAAAATTCCTAAAAGGCAGGCTCCCGCTGTCCACCACCTTCTTCCCCTGGCACGCATAGAGAAAATTAGGTTAATTGCAGGAACTTAGCTGAAGAAAAAGACTTGACTCTCCAACTCTCAGCCACAGCTGCATGGTTCAAGGTCCAAACTCCATTGCTTTCACAGGAGCACTTTGCATAAGCCTGAACCATCAGCAGTTCCACTATCAACCTGCCCTAACATAATTTATTGATCTACTATATATAGTTGGGGGGGGGGGGGAAGGGAGGCAAGGAAGAGAGAAAGCTGAGTGGAAGTGACCTAAGAACATAATCTCATATATAGGTGGAAAGGTATCACAATTTCAGAGGCATAAGTGACTACAGATTCCTTGTATTAGTGGAGGAAACAGACCTAAAGTGAGAAAATCATTTTCCCGCTTTTGACCTGACAGAGCTGGGACAAGAACCCAGGTCTGTTCCCCAGACCAGGGATCTGCAGTTGTCTTCCAGTTGGGGTTTATGTGTGTCCACCCACTTACTGAGTGCCTACTTCATGCATGAGAGAAGTGAGTCTAAATGGTAACCTTGGATTTCAAAAAAGTGGCATGAACATCACTAGTATAACCAGCTGCGTGGGTTTGCCTGGGACTGAAGTAGGTTTTGTGCACATAGGACTTTGGGTGCTAAAACTAGCACAAACTGAGGTGAGTTCGCCATTCTAAATTAACAAGGTACATAATACTCATTCAAGTCATCCAGGACTTCACAATCTCAAAATGTTCCTGGGACGGGGAGGAGGAATGGGGTTGGGGGGAGGTTGAGGGGTGGTGAAAAGCGAGATTGTGAGGCCCTGACTTCCTAGGCAAAACCAAAATGACCGGTTACTGGTCTTCCTACACTCCGTCTAATTCCTGAACACCCTTCCTTCTTCCTCTCATTAAAATTCCAAGTCCATGTAAGGGATATGAGAGAACTTTGCCAAGATGTAAATGTTTTATATGATCGTGGTAGTTATACACAACTATATCCACTTGCCAAAACACATTAAAAGCACTCACTTAAATTTGATGAATTTCATTGTATACAAATTATACTTTAATAAAGCTGACAGAAAAAAAAAGATTGGTTTCTAATAGGAGCTGGGAGGGCAGCAATCTGATTAAACTAATTCATATTCATTAACCCTTTCAGAGATACTCACTTTTTAAAAAGATGTCCCATAGTAAAAACATGTACATTTCAGATACAGTGGGGCAGTATTTGTGGTAGACCTCTTCTCGGTGTTCATAAATTATGTTAATAAGTAGCATTTCTCTAAGTACTTACTAACACGCCAGGCACCAAGCCAAATGCTATTCATCCTTGCTACTCGAAGTAAGATCCACAGATCAGCAGCATCCCAATCATCTGGGGGGAACTTATTCCAAATGCAGAATCTTGGGTCCCACCCCAGACTTAGTGAATTTTAATTTGCATTTTAACAAGATCCCCAAATGATTTCTAAGCACGTTGAAGTTTGAGAAGTGCTTTGCATGCCTTATGTGATTAAGTTCATGTGTCAACTTGGCTAGGTTACGGTATCCAGCAAACACTGGCCCAAATGTTACTATGAGAGTGTATGATGGACTTAAATCATTAGTCAGTTGATTACATCTATTATTGATTACATCTATAATCAACAAAGGAGATTGCCTTCAGCAAGAAGCGAAGTCTCATCCAATCAGTTGAAGACCTTAAAGGGAAAAGTGATGATTTCAGCAGTCAGAAAGAATTTCTCTACTTTGACCAGCCAGCTCCTCCTGGGAAATTCATCGAAACCTTCTTCAGCATCCCCCACTTGCAGCCTGCCCTACAGAATTCAGATTTACCAATCCTCACAGTCATGTGAGACAATTCCTATGATAAATCTCATAATATTTGTATGTGTGTGTGTATCCTGTCAGTTCTCTTTTTCTAGAGAACCTAATACACTTTATCTGTTTAAATTCTCACTAAAATTTTATGAGGTGGCTTTAAGTTTTTATTAATTCAACCAGTAATGATCATCTCTGCCTCTCTCATTTACCTAGTGATAGGTATAGAAGGGAGAAGAGAAAAGATGTCAGAGTACATTACTCTACATACATTTACACATGATCTTCCTGCTGTTTTCCTCCTTTCCCCCCCATCTTAAAAAAGTGGACAATGGATTTCTACGTAGCCAAAATATCTGAGATGAGAGGAAACAGGTACATAATGAACGTAAATACTATAAAGGATTCCAGGGTCTAAGGAAATAGCCAATACATAACAGTGAACGGCAAGTACCAGACTCTTACTGTAGAATGGCTGGGCCTAGACACAGCTGAGATTCTTGTTCCATGGCCCTAATCCTCACCTTCAGTTGTGCTCCCCCTTCCACTCCACACAGAGCTTTTGGCAGGCATCCCAGAGCTAGAACCACAGAACTCACCTAGAATGGTTTAAAGTCTATGGAAAAACTGCAGAGATACTTTAGGCCACTTAAAAATAATAATAAAACAACCACAGCACAATCAGAGTAACAGCCTGAACCAGGAAAAATCTATACTTTGTATGTTTTTGTGAGACAGCAGGGTAATATGACCGGCTACTCCTGGAAGAATACCCATTAGAGATCTGGCATCCTGGGAAATCATCAAATCCAAGGATGGAAATAGACCAATATAGGCCCAAGCCAGGGAGATGTGGTTAAGGAAAAAAAGGGAAATGAATGGCATGTGAAACCATCTCGTTAGAAAAAAGAAACTGAAGCACTAATACTGATTACCCTGAAAACAAGATCCAAACAAAGGTATGGACATGGTCATTCAAGAGAGATCACTACAGAGTATATAAAATTTTATTAAAATTGGGATTAATTACAAACTATACAATAAAAATGAAAATATATATATATGAGGCATTGTCTTTTTATCCTACAGAAAAGAGGATGTAAATGAGACCCATGGCAAAGAGCCATCCCTGATAATTTTGTTCCTTTCAAACATCCATGGACATTTATTTTAAATATAAATGACACAAATCTTTATTTTTAAAATAACATTAAGGCATTACCCATAGGCTAAACTGTACCCAGGAATTCCTTATCACTGCTATTTCACCACAATTTCAGAAACATGGAAAATGGAGCAATCCCAGGCTCTAATAGTTCTAATATTCACATTATGGGCTATCTATCAACATTAAGATGATAAGAAGGTTGCTCATGCTATAGGAAAGTTCAGGGAAGGTAATTTCACCACTTTGGGTTATCATCAAGGAAGATGAAACACACGGTTAGGATATATGGGAGTCTACATTTTGGGAGGTTGCAAAACTATCTCCATCCCCACTAAAGCAGGCTGTCAGGGGACATAAGTGTGAGTCTATTTTGTTTATTCCCAGAAGGCTCTGGTTGCCATCACCTAAGGCACCAAACACTTCTTTGCAAGGCAGTAACCATCTTGAATTCAACTTAACGATACTCTTAAATCCATAAGCTTCATCACCAAAGACATCATTGGCTCATCACAATTATACAGGCTCCCCTTAAAAAAATCAACTTCTGCTACATTGAAAAGAAACAAAAGATTTAGTGCATTTGCCTTGTGCAACGGGCATTTTATGTGCTTACTATTTGATTTCACTGCCTATAGAAAATGTAGGTACAATAAATCTGTCAAACTCTCCTCTCCTTGGTTCAGATAAAATTCTTGGCACTTCAACATAGGTTATTACTTCATATGTCAGGCCTGAGTCCAAGGAATACTAGAAGGACATTTAATTTTCTTTCCTCCTATTTCAACCCTCACTACTCAATTCAGAGATAAGTCATGATGACAGAGCTAGGGACCATTTTACACCAGCATCCATCCATCTGAGCCCATCTTTTTTCTGTAACAACAACAAAAAGATCAAGGACAACTGCATAATCCGTATCCATTCCCAAGCCTTTCATGGATATCAAGGCTGGGGGGCGGGGGTGGAGTTCTATTTGAGTCCTTTCTTCCATCAACCTCTAAAGTATATGCCAAATGGGGACTTGGGTAAAGAGAAAACAATCAATGCAGAGGGCTGGGCTCAAGAAGAAGCTGTATTAGGACAAAATGGAACATGAGGACCCAAAGAGTGATCATAAGCAAAATCCTCTTTGTAACACACATAAAAGTCATGAGTTTGAGGGGAAAAATAAACTAGTTTGGGTGGAATGCATTGGCTGATAGGAATATCTCATTACAAAATACCGACTTGTTAAATTTTCCTTGTTTATGGTTATTGTGATCCTCTGGTCTCCTGAAAGCATCTGAGAGGGAAAGTGAAGGGGAAACATTTCAGGCCAGCTGCCTCTTATACTCCCATTAATGGGAGTCATGCTCTACACAACCTAGTCAGATCAATTAGAGGCAATAGATTTCCAATGCTGATGTGACCCTGAGCCAGGGGGCCAATTTACAGCGTCATTATTTGCCGAGCAAGATGCTGATGTAGCAGCAGACATGGCTCCAATGTCCAATTCACTCCACAGTTATCCCTTCAATCCTTTTTGATGAGATTGGTCTGGGAGATGAGACTGTGCTGAAATTGCAGGAGCTGTAACTGCCAGAGGAAATAAAATGGGGGGGGTTAAGTAGTGACTGAGCCAGTAGACTAAGTGCTAAGAGGGAGAAAAGAGTAGCTCCTAAAGGTTTACAAAGTGGAGCAGTCTTGAGCACACAGAGACTTTTCTAAAGCATCTGGGGTGGAGCCTCACAGGCAGACAAGCAGGCAGGGCAAGGACATACAGCACACCAAAGAGATAATGTCCCTCACTGACTAAGAGCAACTTTCATTCTGCAGAACTGATTGTCATCTCCACTGCATTCAGCTCAGTGGTTCAACTACCAGACAAGGAATAACAATGTATTTGACTTTACTCAGCCCAGATTTAAACAGTGAAAACAATGGTCTTGAGATAGAAACTATACTTCACAAGGTATTTAATAAATGGAAAAGGAGAACCTTTCCCTAGGCCACAATCTTTTCTCACTGAAACAGACTGGAAGCAAGCTACAACTTCCCTAAGCAGCTATTCTGAGGAAGGCACCGAAGTCCCCAGGGAATCCTGAGACCACTTCTACAACTGAATTATTTTTTTCAGAGCAACTTATGCTCAAATACGCTAGTCTCGATTTCTGTAAATAAGGAAAAATTCAGTATAAATACAATTCAGAGGTTGCCACAGTTCTTTAGAGAGAGAAAAGTTTACCACAATTCACAAAGGCATTCAAGGTTTCCCAATATAAAGTTCTTTCTATCCTAAAACTTTAAGCCCTAGCACCTGCCCAAATACTGCTCATTTTTCAGTTATTACTATATGTCTATGTGCTGTCAACTGAGGTAGTTGTCACCTTATGACAGTTTAGAGTTGGGGAAACACTGGTGGAAATAACTAACTGGCTACTTGAAGGGGAATCTCAGTGCTGACATTTTGGAAGTCGGCAAAGGAGCCCAGAACCTTTACCTACTAAATGGCTGGCCTGAAGGAGTCATTACAGCTTTTAGAAAATCATCTGCCTTGCCCATGAGCATGAAAAACCAGCAAGCATGATGCTGTGCTCATCATGAGCTTTTATCTTCTTGGCTAAATTAATTATAAGCTTTTTTCAAGGTACCAGGCTGAAGATCATGAAGACAGAACCCAGCAAATGAGAGACACTTGGGAATTTGCTCCTTCATAAATGGCAATTGCTGGTTTATCAGGATACTTTCCAATGGCCAAGGAATCTGAAACTAATACCATTGTAATGAAAGGTAGCACGAATCTCTGGTAGGAAATGAAACTGCAAATAAGTATAAGATCCTGGAAAAATGTCTAGTCCTAGTGGCTGAATGAAAAGCCAGAGCAGGAAGACTACCTGGAGGTCTATTTCCTAGCAATGCAAAATGCAGCAGCTACAGAGCTACAACTTGTGCATCAAGAAACTTTGTAGATAGTTTCAGTGCCGATAAATTAGTCAGAATTGGGGGTGGGGAGTAAAGGGGGAGGTTGCTCAAGTGGTAAGGAAGGCTGAAAGGAATGTAGAATGAGTAGATAAAGGAAGGGAAAGGAAAAGGAGATAGTTGCTTGATTCCATAGCATCTCAAAGATATGTGATCCATTGCCAGAAAAAATGGAGAACCTATCAAAGGCATATAAATCCCCCCAATACTACCACTTCTCCTAGCAGGCAGGAATAATGCTATAAACCAAGGGGAAGAAGGTATAAGAAAAGAAGCAAACACTGAATACTGCATACTACACAGGTGAGTAACAGACCCTTCCTGAAAGGGTAAAGGGGACAGGTAGGAGAGGCAGCCAAGGAGGAATGGGAAGAGAAGAGTACAAATGTACTTTTAACAAGGAAAGGAAAGTTGAATAGAATAAAAAGCCACAATGGCCTTGTCTACAGAAGAGCCTAAAGGCTGGCAAGACTCAGTATGAGAATTAATGCAAAGCTCAACCAACCACAACAGCTCTTGGAGCTTTAATGAACAATCCTATGGGGTCTTGTCACTCTGGAGCACCGGCTTGTTCTGGAACATGAATTTGTTATATTTTTACAAATACACTTAGTTAAAAAAATAAGACAGTCAAATAAAAATCCATCTTTTCAAAACAGTTAAATCAAGAATGTTTCTCAAGTCACTAAAATAAAAGCTGAAGTGAAGGAGGCTCAGATTTGTGAATTTCTTATGGAAGATGCAGCTTTTAGTCTGAAAACCTTATAGCGCTTAAAACAGTCCTCACTCCTGAATGCCGGCCACAGTGGAAAGACACCACGGTAGGCAGAAATGCCACGACTGAATAAACTTTCAAAGAGCTAGAAGGCCATATAAGCTGTGGGCACCCAGTGTCTTTGGGAACACAGAGGTGGGCTGACAGTTTAACCAGTGGGAAGCAAACTGTCCACAGCATTCATTACTTTACCACCCTCCTTCTCCAGGAATTCCATAGAGACCACCGAGACCAGATCCAGAAGGAGGTCTTACTGAGGCCTCTAATTCCAGTGGGAGAATTTCTGTACTATCTCACCCTGTTTCAAAGGGTTCAGAAGCAATTACACAACATCTGCAACATGGACCATGGAGGTACCAAGCCAGTCGCATAAAAATAATTGAACACCACCTAAGGCAGGAAGTTGTTCTGTGTGACAGTGGGGCACCAAGAATCTGAGTCCTCCTCCTCAGAGGATGTGTCCTCAAAGACTTCAGCCTGGGCAATAATGCTCCCTAATCCATACTCTTGCTCATGGACAGAAACCTCATTAGGGGTCAGGTGGCAGGAACCTTCCACAAAGTCAGCAAATCTGGAAAAGAAAAGATAATACTTTAGGAACCTGCCCTCTGTTCTTTCTGGTTTTCCTTCAAATTAAGAACAAATTGATACTGTTCATATGCTCATAGCTCAAATTATATTAAGTCTAGTCAAAATCTCTGCTAAAGTAAGAAATGAGAAAAGGAAAACTGGGATCATAAGTCAAGATCCTCTGCAACTCCATCCTGCTTAACGCATGAGCCTATCCTTTTCAGTCATAAAGTGCTAAGGTCCCATTAGTCCCATTATCAAGAATCCTGATAAAAGAAGATTAAGGGACATTATACATTTATTAGTGTTTATGGCCCTATAAACTTTATACCATCAGGATTCCAAATTGAAGCTTCACATATTCATTGGTATTGTTGCTCCCAACTAAAAAGAGGGTGGAAGTGGGGCAAAGCAACCTACTCGGAGAACAATGCCAAGGGAAAACCTCACGATACTCGAGTCTTCCTATCTCAATGGTACAATCAAATTGGGGTAGATGGTTCCTTAAGACTTGAGGAAACAGGCTACAACTAAATATATGATGATATGCTTAGCTTTTTCTTAACTACTCCTAGGTTAACAGGAAAACAGAAGCCACACATACAACACAATTATCTCTATTAGAATACTGTTAGAACTCAATATTACAATAATCCTGACAGATGCTTGGTATATCTGGCTCAGAGTTTACCTTTTTGGAGACTGGATTCGAGAAACAGTTTTCCAAGCAGAGCAGTCTGGACTGCAACAAAATTCTCGAAGTTTGTCTAAAGCCTTTTGGGTCTCCACCTCTCCTTGTATCCGATACTCTTCTTCTGTCAGGAGACGAGGGGGGACAGGCTTTTCTGTTGTTTTACACATCTTTCTGTGCTCACCAAAATAACATCACGAATCATCAATCAATAATCCATACCCATCCTTACCTCTAGCTCTCTTCAGTGAGCCAACCAGAGAATATACAGCCTGCACCTTAAGTGTCACCCCACCCCCACCCTGCCACTTTCCTCCCAAAGATATTTGTAGTTTTAATGGACTCATAACACATTGGACTATGAGTGACATATCATAGCAGCCAATATTATTCACTAATGCAAAGTTACTTATTTCCAATAAATGGAAAAATAACAAAAAAGTGATAGTATAAGATTATGGCCCAGCAACTTGGTTCCCCAAACTGAAGGAATCACTTTGTATTCAATACAACAACCACTGATAACCTCAGAACATATGACCATTGCATTTTCACCATGCCTAGATGGTAACGAGCTATGAATTATATCCTAAAATGAGAAGAGTGCTCCCAGAGCAACCTGATAGTCTGAAAGTAGGTGACCTCGGACATGTGGTAGAAGGGATATAATGTGTACCACCTAGTGGTAACAAGGACACATGGCACTTTATTGGATGCTTTTATTTTATATAAAATGACTAGAATAAAAATACAAAAAGTTCTACAGGGAGAACTAAAACACTAGACTCAGGAACAACAGCAGAAACACAATACAATAACTTTTCATTAACAAAGGGGCTTCTGG
Organism: Tamandua tetradactyla; assembly: GCF_023851605.1. Lineage (NCBI taxonomy): Eukaryota > Metazoa > Chordata > Mammalia > Pilosa > Myrmecophagidae > Tamandua > Tamandua tetradactyla. The sequence continues at coordinate 124,216,762 of NC_135333.1, forward strand.
GTCAACACCTCTGTATCCTTGAGATATAACTGCATCCCACATTGTATTTGTCAAAACAACGTTACAATGCCCTTCAGTCACCTGTAGGTGATGTACAGCCAATGAATAGGGTAGTCCAGGTTCTTAGTGCACAGTGCAATGACGATAATGGCAAGGGCTATGTGCGGTATCTGGATGCCAGAATACATGAAACATAAACCCATTAGCTGCAAGGTCCAGGTCAACAGGTTGATGCTTCGTTCATTCTCCAAAGGCCCATACTTGTAACACACTGCAAAACTCATGAATCCAACTGTGAGGATGTAGCCTATGAAAAGAGTTATCAGAAGATATTCCTCTTCATCTATATCTGTAGAGAACAGTAGTAAATTCACTACACAGCACCCACTGAACCAGGAAATGGGACAGGATCTTTACTCAACCAGTCACACCTTTTCTATGATTATGATATATTTATCTCTGAAAGTTTCTATCCTTTCTTTTATCTGATGTATCTGTCCCAAAGTTATCTGGAGCATTAAAGCTACATGTTGAACAACTCTAGAAAAATCTATATATGAAGATTTAAAAAAAGATTTTAAAAAATCAATACATGAAGATCCAGATTAATCAATTCTCAAAAGTGATAATCAAGGACTACCATCTACAGACCAAACGATTCTCATTTTATAGAAAAGATTCACTGCAGAGTCCTTTACTTAAGGTTCCCAAGTATAGTTTATATATTAATAAAGTCCATTTACAACTTTAAAGAAAGATGCCTATTGTGTAAAAAGATGTACATTTATAAATACCAACAATTTAGTCTTCTCCCAAGCAGCACCATTTAATATAAGAAAGGGGACAATGTAGAAGGGTTAGAAATGTATGAAAATCCTTTATTTTTAAAAGTTAGTAAAATGACATGACTATTAATTCCTGTAAGCAGACAGCAGTCTTTTTATGATCAAATTAACTAAACATCTTATAACCATATGAAAAGGAACAGCAAAATCAACAATACTTACTTAAAAGATACTGCCAGTAATACCTCCAGATCTCTTGTAAATTTTTAAAAACTAGTTGAATGAGGTACAAAGAAAAGGACCAGCCTCCCACCAGGATGACATAAATGGGACTTTTCTAGGACAGAGGGCAGAGGTGAAAGCAAAAAGTTACAACAGGCTTTCCACATATAAGAGAAACAAAATGGAACTAAGATATTAAAAAAATTCAACCCACTCAAAATGCAGAAAAACTCATCCCTTAAAAAGATGCCCTTTATATTTAAAACGGTATAATCTTCAAGGAACACCAGGAAGATGAGATGCTAAGTAATTTAAAAACCTGGCCATGTAATGAAAAACCAGGAAAGACTTTAATTCACTCCAATGATCACAGGATTTTATACAAAAAGTAAAGTTTGTACATAATCAGACCCCAAGTTACACTGTGGAAAGTATCTTTCTGAATCAAGGAAAGAGCAGGACACTGACCTATCAGCCATTTCAATGTTCTAACACTCTCCAGGAAAACAATCCTTTGGCTGTCTAAGCTCATCCTACCTGCATATGTGGATTCTGCTACTTACCTTGGGCATAAACTTGGACAGTATGAAAATGATGATTAGTAGAGAGGCCACAATTCCCACACTCATCCCAGTGGAATAGTAGAAAATTTGACTTCTGCAGAGATAAAATTTACTTAATTATAAGTATATACTTCATATATGGCATTGTTCAAACAAGGACAACTATCCCAGACGAAAGGCAGAAAAAGGTACAATATTGAGCATATATTGGACAAAAATGAGGTCAGAGAAGTGTAGAGATTGGTACAATATAGCTGCTGCAAGATTATGAGTATCAATTCCCATAAAATTCTCTCAAATAAATATTTTCCAATAATAAACCTCTACTTAGCCTCCCACCCCAACCCCTAGCATCTCTCCCAACCCAATTTTCAGTAATAATCCTTCTTCTGAGGAACTGAACAGCTTCTTTAGGGAGAAGAAAGGGGCAAGAATACTGCCCAGGTGGAGACTGGAACTGAACTTCTTACCCAGAAAGACAAATCAAACACATGGCCTAGCACAGACAGCTCCTATTCCCATCCAGGCTTTTCTACCAGATACTCCTTTCTCACTGTGAGTTTCTCTCAGGATCCCAAAATAAAGATTGACTTCCACCAAACCCTCCAGCCAAACCTCAATTCTAACTGCTATTCTCTCATGCACTACTCCACAAATACTCTTTTCATTTGTGTACAAAGTCAATGTTGATTCTACCTTTGTTCAATGTTTGTTAATACATTTTTTCTTTATATGTGTACATGTCAATTTCACCTATCTTAGCTAGTAGAGTCCTAAAGGCAGGAAATGAGTAAGTGGATGATGTTTGTCTCTTTGCCTCTGAACAGCATGAAACTAATCAACACATGGCCTTGTGTAGATGAAAGTTTAACAGTTTATATCTAGTGATGTAAATAGTGGTGATGTTCAACTTCATAGCATGCACTAAATCCCATCACATGATGGGACAACTTAAAGGGAGAACTTCATATTGTCAATCTTATTCAATAAGAGAAAAACAAAAATCATAATATGAATTATTAAAAAAAAAAAAACTCCAATAGGCAATGGCTTAGCCATAAAGGTTCTGGAACAGAGTATGGCAGAACTTGAAGTTTCTAAGACAGAAGTCAGGCAGGGTGGGTCTGAGCCTCACCATACTGTACACGCTGAGAACCTACCTGCTCAGCAAGTCTCCACAAAAAAATAACATAATTCCAAAGAGGAAAACGAAGAAGAGTTTGGGATCAAATTCTGAAATAAATAAAGACTTACGTTTAATAGCAGAAGGAAACAGTTTAAAGTACTATATAATAAAAGACAATTTTGGTATTATTGGTCAGCTACAGTAAAAGAAATGCAAAGAGCCCACCTAAACAGATATGCAAATTCCACACACAGCATGGGCACCCTTCCAATGAGAAAACATAATTATGTCTGTGTCTTACATGTATTCTCCCAAAAATCTTATTTTTCTTTTGGCTACTTACCCTAAGGGGAAAAGAAACTAAGCTTTGCTTTGGACGGAGCAAGGCATGGTGCCTTCGGCATTCACACAACTGTCCACAAGGAGTCTCCACTACTCTTTCAAACCTTAAGTCATTCACAGGCATGGAATTCAACAACTCTGCCTAGGGCTTTGGGTCAGGGCCTTCCTTCTGTTGCTCTCTAGCTGGCTGCTTTTCTTGTCCTTCAATACCTTCTACTTTCTTTTGCTACACACACTGTGCTGGAAAAGCCTACACTCAAGTCAGCTCACCAAGGACCAGGAGGCCCAAAAGGAAGCCTGTCAGTAGCATACCAGACACACACACACAGCTTTCACATTCAAGAGCTCTGCAGTCTAGGGGAGATCTAAAACAGAACAGGAGCAAGAGAGATTGGCATAGGAAGAAGAAGCAGCAAAAACAGGCCAATCTTAACCAACTAAAGAACCATGGAACCGTAGGACAATTGGAAGGTCACAACCTATTTTGTAGCAAAACCTAGGCACATTCCTACCACTTACAACATCCCAGGATGCTAGGTGTTAATGAGGGAGAAACCAAAAGTCAGAGAGAATTCAACAGGATAATGATCTACCTCCTCTGGGAAACTTTTTTTTTTCTTTTTTTTAACTTTTTTTATTAATTAAAAAAATTAACAAACAAAACATTAAGAGATCATTCCATTCTACATATACAATCGGTAATTCTTAATATCATCACATAGTTGCATATTCATCATTTCTTAGAACATTTGCATCAATTTAGAAAAAGAAATAAAAAGACAACAGAAAAACAAATAAAACGATAACAGAGAAAAAAAAGATTATACATACCATACCTCTGGGAAACTTTTTTTTTTTATTTATTTATTTTTTTTACATGGGCAGGCACCAGGAATCGAACCCGGGTCCTCGGGCATGGCAGGCAAGCACTCTTACCTGCTGAGCCACCGTGGCCCGCCCTGGGAAACTTTTTAAGACACCTGCAAGAGAAACAAAACTTCTCCCTGTTCCACTGAATAAGCCTTAAAAAACAGTGGACTTCCTCTTTATTCATGATTCCACAATTATCCTTTTTACAGTAATATTCAATTTTATCTTTCTGTTTTTATTGTTTAACCATTCATGTCTTCAAATGTAGGCATGTACATTTCAGGACATCTACCTATGTCTGGATATGCCCAGAAAGCAGTAACCAGTCTGTCTGATTTACGCTGAATAGCAACAGGCACATCAACTCAGGAATGCAAGTCTTCATAATTCTAAGTAAGGAGGTACTCAGAATGACCTGAGGTAGTGTCTTGATTCGCTCTGAAATGTCTGAAGAAGTGGTATATTCAGGGTTATAATGAGAATGAAAACTTGGGGTGACTTTTCTTTCTCGCCAAGCATACTTATTTAAAAATAATTTATTATACAAAAATTATACTTATCTTTAGTCCCTTCTCACTATAGAACCCATCAGAAAAACAGAGGTGAGACTTACTCCGGGTCACAAAGACAGTATATTTGGTGTCATCCTCTGTAATCTCAACTTTGAGGCAGGTTTTTGTGCTGTACAGACCCACATTAACATAGGTGTCATTCAATTTCTCCTTTAAAAAGGAGGAAAAAAAGTTCCAGATACTAAACTGCTCTAACTCCTTCAGTTTCTCTTCATTGTCTACCTGGGTGACTCGTACCAGTTTGGAACTATGTATCCGGATCTGCAAGACAAGTAAGATAAGGATGAGAGAGAAGAAAGAATTTTCAATTTTCACAAATATACATTTTTTAAAACCCTTAGAATAAATAGCTAAATCCAGGAATATAACCAGTTTTCCACAAGCCTTATCAGAAACACAGAGAAACAGCAGGTAAATTGGGCAAATAATATTGCACATGGTACAGAAAGACAGGTGTTAGAATACCTCATTGTTAAAATGATCTGAATCTAACTATCAGGCCAGAGCATAGGGGGAAAAAAGACTTCCTTATCAGTACAGCTATATATGAGAGATCATACAAAGCAGAGGCCTAGAGTATTAAGAAAATTGCAGGTATAAACAGCCCCAGAAAACTGAAACTCTTTCCCATAATGACAGGCTGAGTTCAACCCATTGTCACAAATCAATGATTATGGGTAAACGGTGGTTATAATATGCCCCAGATGGAGTACGATTTTTGTATCAGACAATAAAGAAAACACCACAATTCTACCTTTGTATTTTTGATGTGAACAACAAATGCCCTTATCAGTAGCTATGCTTGTAAAAGCAGCAACATTTCCAAAAGGACTTATTTTGTTCAATCACTATTAGAGCCAGACACTCCTGTTGGCCAGATGATTTAATAGTGTTATGAAATAAATGAGACCAAAGTCATTCTATTGAGAGGTGACTTCAGCTCAGGGGGGGTTCTGAAACATCTCATGTAGAATCAAAATAGAATAGGAGCAGCAAGTCAAAGGAGCTTGCATCAAGATAGGCATGCAACAATTTCCAGCCCAAAGAAGGCATAAGGTCTTTAAAGAGAGAGAGGGATGTGTGTTGGAAAAGAAAAGGAGGAAGTGTTTCCTAAGGAATTGTTACTTGGTTTGCTTAGGAATTCAGTGTTGTAAACTACTTAAGGGAGCAGAGAGAGAGGAACACAAAGTAGGCATAAATGATTATTGATAAAAAAAAATTCAGGATAATCTCAACCCTAACAAGGTTGCTAGCAATACATTTTGTGGGGGGGGGGGGAGTATCAAACTCATTAATCACAAACAGATACTCACAGAAGTTGGCTTTGCCAGGGACCTCTAAGTTCTTACCTGTATTCGTGTCCATAAATCATGCCACTTTGGGACAAGTACATTTTTATAACAAAGCTGTTGGCTGTTGACCCCATAATAACCTTGGGATTCCTGAAGCATGACTACGTGGACGTCAACTCCAGCTTTATGCAAAAAAAAAAGAAACAAGGATTAAATGTAATATAGCAGAGCAAGCCGATAATTTGTTTCAGAAAAAGAAAAATAAAATGGCTACTTTCTTAAAAGCCGTATTTCAGTTGGGGATTAAAATGTCAGCCAGACCAATATATAAGAAAAAACGGAGATCAGAGAAAGAATAAGGCAATCTCATTTCTGTGAAATTTAATTAACAAATACTACAAATAATTATTAACCCAGAACAAGTAATAATAAAAGCTACTAGTAAGTATTTGTAATGACGGACAGTATGCTAAGTAATTTGCATACTATCTCTCATATAACTCTCCCAAGAATCCTGGGAGATAGGTACTCCATAACCCTTACTTTAAAAATGAGGAAACAAATGCTTAAGGAAGATTAAGTAATTTGCCCAAAGTCACAAAACTAATAAATAGCCAGACTGAGACTCACACCCAGGTCTGACTGTGGCCTTAACACTAGTTATCCTCTTACCATTGTAAGGCACAGCTAGGGTAAACTAAAGTTAACCCCATCTGCTGACCTTTTCAGCCCTCTTCAGAATGGGATGAACAAAGTTGGCAATGTTTTTATATACATAGTACTTTCAGGGGATACTAAAAGATTGCAAAGTGGCTTTTTCCTAACTTTTGTTTTATCTCAAGTTTTAAGAGCAATCAATGATTATATACATCTCCCTTGTTCGATATAAAACAGAAGATTCTCTCCTTATTGTACTTACCAAGTTATCAAGTGCTACTGGAATGGGAAATTTAGTTATTACTTTGATTCTAAGTATAAAGGTGGGCAGAATTTAAATAAACTAAAAACCAAAAAGAATGCAATCAAACCTTAAGAAACTAAACCAAAATTACATAAAAGGCCATGATGCCAAGCCATTCAAAATGGTTTTAGACTGAAGCTAAGACTAATTCTGAAGTCAAATTCAGTCTCGAACCTATAAAGATGAGAGGAAAAACAATAAAACGCTTAGAAGAGAAAATAGGGGTAAATTTTCATGCCCTTGGATTAGGCAGTGGCTTCTTAGATATAACACCAAAAGTACAAGCAACCAGAGGAAAAATAGTAATTTGGACATCACCAAAATTAAAAACGTCTATGTTTAAAAAAGACACTATCAAGAAAGTGAAGACAACCCACAAAATGGAAGAAACCATTTGCAAATCAATGCAAGATTCACATTTATTAATACCTTTTCTCTCCCACAGTACCATGTAGCTCTACACCTTTTTGAGTTCCTTGTTATTGTCAAGATGGTAAGAAACCAGGTGTCAACAGCACAGACCATTCCAAAAATTTTATGACAAAAGAAAGCCTCATTGTTTTTAAAGTAACTTTAAAATGCCCCAAAGTTGGGTGGGCCACGGTGGCTCAGCAGGCAGAGTTGGAGACCTGGGTTCAATTCCTGGTGCCTGCCCACGCAGAAAAAAAAAAGTTCAAAGCCACTTTCCTAAGGAATAACACTTGTTTTATAAAGCAACGACAGAATTAACATCTTTATAAAATCAAACTCTTCTCAGAGTTCCACACCATTCAAGAGAAAGAATAAAAACGGGGGGAGGGGAATGAAAGAAAAAATTTTCTTAATTGCAACCTTCCATAGGCATCAGCACCTTGGCTAACCACATCTTTGGGAATTCACTGAGTGGGGGAAATAAATCAATTCAGCCTTTGGGGATGATCTGTGAGGACTGATCACTCCTTAAGCTATAACATAAATTTTTCGAAACACAGAACTGAAGGAAATAAGCTTCAACATATACAAGTTGTCAAAATGTTCATGTTGGTTTCTTGCGCTTCCCATGGCAAAATGACACACATTACCTCTATTTCTCTCCCCAAAGTGAGTTCACCTGCATGATAAAAAGGAGAGCAAACTAAACATTGAGGAAAACCTCTACTGAACCCAAAGATCTAGCTTTTCTAGGAAAATGCTTTCTTGGAATTCAGTGACTCACAAGCTATATTTACTTATAAAGCAATTATTCAACAGGTGATAACTTCATATTTACTTGTAATCATTACAAGCTTACTTTTCACCTACTTTTCAATCAATAAACACTGATCACTTACCATATATAGGCAGATGATAACAAAAATGATTGGACTGGAAAGAGTCCTAAAAAGTCATGAAAACAACCCGTTCAAATTCTTATGAAAAAGCCTCTACTACTTTCTGTCAAGCAGTAATCCAGTTCATCCTTAAACGCTTCCTAAAAACTAACATCTTAAATCAGTGGACCTAATAAAGAATTATTCAATAGGATACTGAGACAACTAACTTGTTATTTAGAAAATAAAATGTATCCAGATCCTCATCTCATACCAAATGGCCACATGAATTATAGATTAAAAAGTAAAATAAAGAAAAATTAAATCATACCATGAGAAGCTAGAATAAAATAACATTAATGCAATTCTGGAGTACTCTAAGCATAAATACAATGGAAAAATTCTAAAGATCAAAATCAAGTGATCACATAAAATATATATTTTATCTTAAAAATGAAAGGGGCAGCGGGCCGCGGTGGCTCAGCGGGCAGGGTGCTTGCCTGCCGTGCCGGAGGACCCCGGTTCGATTCCCGGCCCCAGCCCATGTAAAAACCAAACAAACAAACAAAATATAATAAAAACAAGAAAGTGTTGGGCGGGCCGCGGTGGCTCAGCGGGCAAAGTGCTTGCCTGCTATGCCGGAGGACCTCGGTTCGAGTCCCGGCCCCAGCCCATGTAACAAAAACGGAGAAACAGAATACAATAAAACAAGAAAATGTTTAAAAATGTTTCCCTTTCTTCCTTCCTTCCTTCCTTCTATCCTTCCTTCCTTCTCTCTGTCTTTCCTTTAAAAAAAAAAAAAAAAAAAAAAAAATGAAAGGGGCAAATTAAGGAAAAGTTCAAACACATTATTTAAAAAATATATTTCAAAAAGCTCATACGAATTGATTTTAAAAGTACACAAAAGGGGCAGGCCACGGTGGATCAGCAGGCAGAGTTCTTACCTGCCATGCCGGAGACCCAGGTTCGATTCTCGGTGCCTGCCCATGCAAAAAAAAAAAAAAAAAAAAAAGTATACAAAAGGCCAACTGATTTTCAACAAAGGTGCCAAGTTTATTCATGGAGTAGAAAGAATAGTCCCTTCCACAAATGGTGTTGGGAAAACTGAATTTCCACATGGAAAAGGATGAAGTTGGACCCCTACCTCAAACCATATACAAAAACTAACTTAAAATGCATCAGTGACTTAAATATAAGAGATAAACCATAAAACTCTTAGAAGAAAACATAGGGGTAAATATTCATGACCTTTGATGCAGCGGTGATTTCTCGGATATGACATCTAAAGCATAAGCAACCAAAGAAAAAAATAAAATTAGAATTTATCAAAATGAAAAGCTTTTGTGCATCAAAGGATATTATTAGAAAGTGAAAAAACCTACAGATGGGAGAAAATATTTGGAAACCATATAGTTGATAAGGGTTTACAATCCAAAAGCTATAAAAAGCTCCTACAACTTAACGATAAAAAGACAAGCAATCCAATTTAAAAACGGGCAAAGAACTTGAATAGATATTTCTCCAAAAAAGATATATGTGGTGGTTTGAAGTTTTATGTACACCAGAAAAACATTATTAAATCTAATCCATTCTTGTGAGTGTAAATCCACAGTAAGCAGGATCTTCTGATGAGGCTACTCCAGATAAAGTGTGACCTACGTCATTCAGGATGGGACTTAACCCTATAACTGGAGTCCTTTATAAAGACAATGAATACTGAAAGAAAGGGGGCGGGGAGAGAGAGAAAGAGGGAAGAGGGGGAGAGAGTGAGAGAGAGAGAGCATGTGTATGCCATATAAGCAAAAGCTGAAACTGATGAAACCGAGAAGAGAAGGGAGAAATCAGCAGGCGCTGCCATGTGCCTTGCCATGTGGCAAAGGACCCAAGGATCTCCAGCAGCCAGTCTTTGGGAAGAAAGCATAGCCTTGATTTAGACATTTTCCAAGACTCTAATTGTAAGCAAATAAATTTCCATTGTGTAAGCCCAAGCATTTCATAGTATTGCTCTGAGCAGCCTACAAAATTAAACAATATACACATGGCTAATAAGCACATGAAATGAAAAGAGGCTCAACAACAGTATCATTAGGAAAATGCAAATCAAAACCATGACTACGACTTCACACCCACTAGGATGACTATTATTGAAAAAAAGAAAGGAAAGAAAAAAAAAAAAGTGTTGGTAAGGATGTGGAGAAATGGGAACCTGTGTGCACTGCTGAAAGGAATATAAAATGGTATAGCCACTATAGAAAACAGTTTGTTGGTGCCTCAAAAAGTTAAACATAGATAGGGAGCTAGTACTTCCTACATTTCATTATTTTCAATTTCTTAAGAGCATGTATTAATTTTAAAATTATAAGTAGAAAGTAAAATGTCACTTCAATTTAAAAGCAAAAGTTAAACGTAGTTTTACTATACAACCCAACAATTCAAGCCCTAGGTATATCCCCAAAAGAATTGAAATCAGGGACTCAGATACTTGTATACCAATGCTCATAGCAGTGTTATTCATAGTAGCAGAAACACAGAAACATCCCAAGTGGCCATCAACAGATGAATAAACAAAATGTGGTATATCCATATAACGGAATACTATTCAGCCATAAAAAGAAGTTCTGATAATTGCTACAATATGGATGAACCTTGAAAACAGGCTACGTGAAATAAGTCAAACACAAAAGGACAAATATTAAATATTGTATGGGTCTACTTACATGAAATATCTAGAATAGGCAAATTCATAAAGTAGATTAGAGGTTGCCAGGGTTTGGGGGAAGGGAGATGGGAAGTCACTGCTTAATGGGTACAGACTTTCAGTTGGGGTTGATGAAGGAGTTTGGGAAAGTGGTGATGGTTCTGAATGGAATTAATACCACTGAATTATACGTTTAAAATAGTTTCAATGGCAAATACTATGTTATATATATTTTACAATAAAATTTTTTTATAAGTACACAATATCCCAATAAATAGCAATCACAAAGAACAAAGGACATAGATACCTCCAAAATTTTATAAAAGTTCATTAATATGGCTAATAAACAGTTAAAAATGCTCATTCTCACAAATATTGCAAGAAATGCAAAGTAAAGTAAGACAGCGCTTTCTATTTATCAAGTTAACAAAAATGTTACAGCTTAGGATATCTAATGCTGCCAAAGGGGTATGGGCCACAAGCAAACACTGCTTCAAGTGGTGTAGGTGGTACACTTTACAGGAAAGCATTTTAAATACATTTTATCTTTTGATTTAATAAACTCAGTCCTGAGAATCTATCCTAGAAAAATCCAAATACAATAAAACATTATACACAAAGACATTCACAGTGTTATCAACAACAGTGAAGCATCAAAAATATGGGGGGTATACTAAATAAATAATGGTCTTTGCATACAACATATAATAAGAGTAAAAATAATATTCAGGAAGACTTTTAAATGACTTAGTGAAATACTTGTACTAGAAGATCCATGTGCAAAAGGTAACAATTAGGGGGCCTCCAGGGAAGGGAAATGGATTACTGCCAGGAATATGACTTACCGATTCAAACGCTTTTGTTAATCTAAAACATGTGGAAAGATGAAAACAAAATATGCTAAAATGGATTATCTATGAATGGAATAAACAGGGTTTCTTTTTCCTTTATACTTAACTGTACTTTCCAAATAGCCTAAAATAATACATTATTTTTGTAATTTGATTTTTTTTTAACTTTCAGCAAAAAGGAACTTTTTGAGGTACTCTTTTCATTCTTTTAGAAAGTTCTTCCCTACTACATGTTTGTCTCTTTGTAGCTGACACCCATATGATCTATCGGGCCACCCAGGACAAATACCTTCCTCGGTTTACCTTTTTCCCAAGCCAAGAAATCCCAGTTCCTCTTCCAATTAAAGAGAAAAAAAAAAAGACTACAGATTGAGCACTAAGTACGTGATGGCATTTTTCTATGCATTTTCTCAATTCAACCTGGAAACCCACAACCCAATTTTAGAAATTAACCAACTGACCCAAGTTCATCTGATAACAGTCTTTCAAGTGTTACCATGGACCCTGCCTCTAGAAAAGTACCTGTCCGGATACCCCCTCTCCGCCTCCTATATTTTTTTTCCCAGAAGTAAGCTACGCTTGGAGCTAGAACTATTAATGTTGAGACCATCTTAAAGCTAAGGATAATCACAAGTGACAGCATGAGATAGGCAGCAGCTGAAGGGTGAAGTGAGCATGTCTTTACGAGATAGGATTATTTTTATTTCCGTGAGTTTCAACTCCCTCCAGCGGAAGCTTGGAAACCACCTTTTTTCTGTTGTAAAATTAACGACAGGAGAGTAGGAGATCTTTTACAAGTACACTCTAGGTTTTCTGGATTTTAAGAGCGGAAAGAAAACTAGTTTCCGTCCCAGTCCAAAGCCAATTCTCTAGTAGCAGTTACCAAATGACTTTGCCTGGAAGGAATGAATAAACTTCTAAAAGGACCCTACCTGGTGAAGAACAGCAATTGTATCTTTTTGGGAAAGAGGGAAATTGAATGATTTCAAGATTTGTTCTATAAAGCCGTAGTGGAAGATACTACACAGAAATTATGCATTTCTGTGAACAATGATTGTCTGTTCAACCACCGTGCCCCGCGTCCTGACAGACCCATACGCTCAGGAGGTGTCTGCTAAACTGTTGCACGAACGTGATGCTTCCTTTCCGTAGCATCACAGCCTGCGCAAAACTGTCCTCGGGTCTCCCGAGTGCAACGCATCCTCCAGGACCGCTTCTCGCCCAGTCCAAGCCTCTCCTTCGGTCTCAGCCAAAAGGCTGCAGGCTCCTCCCACGCCGGGAAGCTGCCCCAGAACCCTGACCCCTCATCCGTCCCGACGCCCGTTTTCGGACAACGACACATCTCCCTCCGCCCCACGCCGACGCGGCGGGCAGAGCCGCGCCCCTGGGCAGGGTAACGGCCCGAGACTTCCGGGCGATCCCCGCACTCACTTTTCTAAAAATAACCCCACTGGCACCCGCCCCCTTGGCAGCTACGGCCCGGGCGGTACCTGCGCCGCAGAACAAGCAGCCGGAGAAGACCAGGAGCAGCCACAATGCCCCGCCATCCCCAGCCCCACAGCCCCAAAGTCGGGAACCAACTGCCGGCGAGACCGCCACTTTGATTCCTCCCGCCATGGTCGCCGCACACCACCTCCCCCTCACGTGCCTCTCGGCGGTAACTAGCCCTAGACAAGCAGGGCTAGCAGCCCATCAGCTACAAGGCCCGCCCCCTAGCACCCAATCAGATGGGCGGAGCTTTGAAAAGTCACTCCTTTGACGACCCTATGAATCCCGCGCCTTAGCAACTGATGGAAGAGGGCGGGAGAAGCCTCTTTCAGCCTATTAGGAAACGGGTTTTCACCTTAGCAATGGAGACAGGAAGATCCCACCCCTTAACAACACGCTTCCGTCCCCAGTTTATTTACAACTGGTGAGATTGATGGTAAGTTTAACCAATACAAAATCAGGATGGGCAATGCCGCCTTGACTAGACTTGCCGCTTCCATCGAAACTGTCTCAAATTCTATTTCTATCCTTTTTCCACGATCTTTTGTTATAGCTAGCTTATACTGAGATATTTATATTAACAGGGTCGTCTTGACGGGACAGTTTTTTAAATTAACGTGACTGACAAAGTGTGGTTCTCCAAAGTCCTAATTGAATTAAAACAGAAGTCACAAAAATTGTGTCAAGTTTTACAGGTAAAATTTTAAAATGTAGTCCTAGGGATTATTTTGGAAGGAAGAGGAGCAAAATAAACGTGAAGATGAAAAGAAAGTGTTTTAAATGTTATTCCTCACAACATCTTGTGAAATAAATACAATTATCTTCATTTAAAAAGTAGTCAAGTGCTCATTTTATCTACCTTGTCAACAGACGAGTAGAACATATGGAATAAAAATAAATAATAGGGGAAACAAATGTTAAAATAAATTTAGTTTGAAATGCTAATGAAAGCGAGGGGTAAGGGGTATGGTATGTATAATCTTTTTTTTCTGTTTTCATTTTATTTCTTTTTCTAAATTGATGCAAATGTTCTAAGAAATGATGAATATGCAAGTAAGTATGATATTGTGAATTACTGATTATATATGTTAATGTTTTAGTTCGTTTGTTAAATTTTTTTTTAATTAATAAATTTTTTTAAAAAGCACTCAAGGCTAAGACAAGCAATGGGACTTGCCCCAGATCGTATAGTTAGTTTGCCTAGGTTGACCCCGAAAGCCTGAGCACATAATAGGTGTTCCGGAAATGCTAATAGAAATGAAAGTCCCTCTTTCTACAGGATCTGTTAGTGGTGGGTAAGTAGACCAGAAATAATGGGCCCTCCTGAATGAGGCAGGGAGGAGGGAAGTATGGGTGGATCAGGGAAGGGGTAGCTGCTGGGGAGGGTTAAAAATAAGGGATTTGAGTCATGGGCAAGAGAATAAATTCCATCCCCAGAGAGAAAAGTCTAAACCACCCCTGCTGCACTGGTTATCTTGTCTCTCACATATACACACTGTTCTGTCAATATCAACAGTTGTAAGTCACACTGGTACTATGTATCCTTCACAGAATGTATTGAAAATGGCACTTTACCCCTGTTGTTTTCCTCCTCAAAACCCATAGCACCAGTCTAATCATGACAAAAACATTAAACAAAATCCAATTGATGGGCATCCTATAAAACACTTGACAAGTGCTCCTCAAAACTGTAAAGAGTATCATAAACAAGAGTAGTCCAAGAAACTTCACAGGCAAGATACACCTAAGGAGACATGAGAACTAAATGTAACATAGTATCATGGATGGGATCCTGGAGCAGAAAAAGACATCAGTTGAAAACTAAGGAAATCTGAATAAACTACGGACTTTGGTTAATAGCAGTATATCAGTACTGGTTCATTAATTATGGCAAATGTACCATACTAATATAAGATATTATTAATAAGGCAAAGGGAACTCTGTACTATTGTCTCAATTTTTCTGTGGATCTAAAACTGTTCTAAAAAATAATTCATTGAAAAAACTAAAAAAAAGATGAGACAAAATATAAAGTTTCAGTGGCTAGAGATTTCAAACAGAGTCAAGAGGTTATCCTGGAGGTTATTCTTATGCATTATGTAGATATCTCTCTTTAGTTTATGGTGTATTGTAGCGGCTGGAGGAAACTACCTGAAACTGTTGAGCTGTATTCCAGTAACCTTGATTCTTGAAGATGATTGTATAACGATATAACTTTTACAATGTGACTGTGTGATTGTGACAACCTTGTGTCTGATGCTTCTTTTATCCAGTGTATGGACAGATGAGTAAAAAAATATGGAAATAAATATATAGTGGGGATAAGGAGTACAATAAATCAGGTAGATCAAAATACTAGTGGTCAATGAGAGGGAGGGGTAAGGAGTATGGGAGTATGTTTTTTTCTTTTTTAAATTTCTTCTTCTGGAGTGATGCAAATGTTCTAAAAATGATCATGGTGATGAGTATACAACTATATGATACTCTGAGCCACTGATTGTACATATGTATAGACTGTATATGTGTGAAGATTTGTCAATAGAAATATATTTTTTAAAAGGCTTCTACTTTCTAGCAGGCATCAAATTGTTACTATTCAGGACTTGCTCTTTGGTTTTGACTAAAGGCCAGAGGGTGTGGATGATTTTGAAACTAATTCCAGAAAATCACTGATTATTAAAATGTACAAACAAGGTGTACAGTAATGAAATTGTCCACAAGCAGGTCACAATTTATCATCCAAATGAGTGCTGTCACTTCAAGGTCACTTTAGTCTTGTTTTACTAATGCAGGTACTGCTTAAAGTAACTTGAAAATTACCTTCAGTGAATATAGCTCACATTGCAATGAATATCCATTATCTGTTAGTGAATCTGATTTACACAAACGTAACTCAAGCTAGGTCTGATAAATGTGGTGGTTAATCTGAACAGTAAATGCGTTTCAGAATTCAGACTTTTAAAAATTTAGAAAGGTAATATGGTCATATATACCACATAAGGCAACAATCCTAATGGGGTTGGGACAGCACCTAGTAATCAATCATATTAATATTTCTGCAATGACAATTCATTCTAAGTGTGATAAATGGAAACTACAAATAATGTCATGTAAGTGTAGGTCAGGCTTTGCCATAAAATAAATTCAGATCAGATTAGATTTTGTAGCCAGATGAGTTATGAAAAAACTTTCAATTTTCATTACTCTTTGAAATTAGGAATTATGGATATAAGACTGTGGACTGTCTTGATGAAGACAATATCAAAGTTTTCAGAGGAAGCATTCCATTCTATCTTCTTAGTAACTCAATCTAGGTACCTGGGAGTCATCCTAAACCCCTCTCACCTCCCACACTCCCTCCATCTTCAACCAAACATCAAGTCCTACTGATTTAACTTCCTTTCATTTGAATCTGTCCTCTCTTCTCCATCCCCCCCTCCATCTAATGAAGTCCAGATCTGACCATGTTACTGCCTTGTTATAAAGTGTGTATGATTCTATAGTAACACCACAGGATGAGGTCCAGAGCCTTTAGTATGATCTAAAACATAAACAAATAACTTCAACAATGTTATTCAAAGTCTGTTACCAATCTGCAACAAAATAACTTCAGAAATTTATATAGTAATTTGACTAATTTTATATTTGTTGAATCTAATAAAATGGAGCTTTTTGTTTCATTTTTTTAATAATTCACCTTTAGTGTATTTTATAAAAGTAGCTGACAACAATGGATTGGAAATTAAAAAAAAAAAAAGTGTCCTCTGCCAAACTTTGAGAAGCACTGGTCTACAATATCCTTAATTAAACCACCCTGACACTTCCCTAAGCTCATTGCCAACCTTTCTCCTCTAGCAATAACGGACAATTTCTAGTTTCTCAAACATATTCTGTTCCATATGTCTGTGCATTTATTACACATTTCTAGTCTCTCTAACTCGACTGTCCCTTGCTCCTGCAAAACTCCCATTATTCATATTTGAACATCCTGAGTGGCATCATTGCCTCCTTTGCATGCCTCTCTAACCTGGGTCTCCCTCAATCCCAGGCAGAATAGATCGCTTGACCCCTACTCTGTTATTGTTTGCACTCCCATTGTTTAAGTGTCCAACTCCTGACTAATCTATGACTTCCTTAAAGGTGGATGTTATTGAAAGAGGGATAAAGGAGGTTCATTATAGTTGTACTGAGGTAGTTCTAAGAGTGATTCCAATGTTACTGCTGTATTTCCTGCCTAGAATGACTTTATAAATTTGTGTATTTTCAAGAATGTGTGAAAACATGCTTTCTGAAAGACCATGTCTGCTGTACCTGCCTAGGCATGCCCAGGCCTGCCTACTTAGCAAGATGAAATGTCTGCTTTCCAGAGAAGAAATATCAGCTAAAAACTAGAGTTTGCAACTAGCCCCTGTCCATCCCTGTCTGTTTCCATGGTAACTCCCTCCCTGCAAGCCAGAGGAAGTGTCTGCTTACAACACCGTCCGGGTCCGCTCCCATGGTAACTCCCACTCTGCAAACTAGCCTATATAAATAACCTTAAAACAAAGGATATTCGGGGCTCAGACTTTAGAGTCTGCTGAGACTTCTGGGAATAAAAAGGTTATCCACTTCTCAAAGGCTCCAGTGCTTTCTTGGGTGGCATTCAGAGTTTTTCCCTACTACATTTCTGGTACATTGGCCAGGAAGCTCTGCACCCCAAGGAAGAGATATGCTTGTGTCCCCTTCCCACCTCTGGGAGGCCTGAGCCGCGGACCAATCTCGATCATCCCCAGGGCACCCCCGGAACCCCTTCTTCTGGTTCGGGATCATCTAGTTGGAACAGGACACCGGCTTCCCTGGACTCGGGAGGGGGGACCTCAGCGGCCCAGAGAACTGGACCGGAGCCCCGCCCTTCGGAGTGGTAAGAATAGCCCTTCTACCAGGTACAAGAACTGACAGGTCCTACCTTTCAGGCAGAAGAGGCGATTGATCACCTGCTAAACTGAGCTGAGTACCCTTTGGACAGAGGAGAGGCTGAAGGAGAAACCCCCCGTAGTTGATACACTCTGGTTTTGGGAGGCAACATAATTTGTGTTGTCGAGTAAGTGTGTGGAAGTGTGTGAATGAAATGTGGCTCTGTCCTGAGGCTTTGGCGCTGTGTCATCTGCAAAGTGAAATTATGTACTGAGCTCCACCACTGGTTAAAAAAAAAAAATTCAAGGAAATATTACACAATGTGGAGAATTAACCTTAAAAAAGCAACCCCAGGGCTTGAGCTCCACTCTGTCTCAGTTGCACAGTTTGGTAAATAAAAAATTTCCACTGCAATTAACACTCCCTGTGCACTTCTTTACCCCAAGATTGTTGGTCTGGGTAAAAGACTGAAAAAAAAATCAGGCATTAACACCCACCTGGATAGGGCCCTATACAGTCCTCCTTTCTACCCCTACAGCTGTCAAGGTTGTTGAGATCTTCCCCTGAATCCACTACTCCCGGTTAAAACCTGGAAACTGCTCAACCCTGACTTGGAAGTGCCTAACTGAACCAGAAAACCTGTTGCATCTAACCCTGAAGACCACCTGCCCTCGCCCAGCCACTCCGGAGCTGACTAGTCTACCCACAGCTAAAGCTTGAGGAAACTACTCACGCACTGCCTTGCTCCAGCCACTCCTGGGCTGGCTGGTCTATACACGGCTGAAGCTTGAGGAACTGCTATAGCAGTCGTGTGCTAACCTAGTTTTTCAATTTAGTTTTTTATGAAATGAGTGATGCAGCTTGCCATGTCTGCAGTTCAGCATCTTTTATCCTTGTGTTCGCATATGTCATGTATCTAGCAATGTTAGTACTTGCAGAAGTAATCTGTCTTCATTACTTCCCCAAAACTTTTACTTTAATTTACTGGCATTATCCATGTATCCAGGTGACGCCTCCTTTCCTATATAAGTTGCAAAACATTGAAATGTTAATCTTCCTTGCCCTTTCCCTTTGTCCCTGCAGGACCACCACCCCATACTCCTGTTGCCTGCAGTTAGAAAACCTAGGAAAAGTGATAAAGGAAATCACCAATCACATGAAAACCCTAGCCCATGTCCTGGTTCAGACCTGGAACAGCTCAAACCCAAAAACCTGTTCAGAGGGTGGTTCTCAACCTTTGGAGAATTCAAAACTCTAACTGGAAGTGTTTTAGTGCTGCTTAGTATGTGTCTTATGTTCCTCTGCCTCTTCCCCTGCTTATTAAAGTATAAGTAGAACTATAGAAGCCTTAGTAGACAGAAAAACTGCCTCCCACTTATTTAATCTCAGAGGCCTGCACCCCTCGAACCATCATAAAAATAAACCAGTCCCTACAAATGAAAACGGTGCTGCATCTGTAAAATAAAATGTGATGAATAATATCCTCAAAAGGGTGGAATGAGGTTGTTCATAAGAGTGACTCCAGTTATTGTTGCATTTACTGGCTGGAATGACTTTATAAATTTGTGTATTTTCAAGAATGTGTAAAAACATGCTATCTGAAAGAAAATGTCTACTGTACCTGCCTAGGCATGCCCAGTTCTGCCCACTTAGCCAGACGAAGTGTCTGTTTTCCAGATAAGAAATATCAGCTAAAAGAGCTTGCAACTAACCCCTATCCATCCCTATCCATTCCCACGGTAACTCCCGCCCCACAAGCTAGAGGAAGTGTTTGCTTACAACACCATCACTGTCCATTCCCATGGTGACTCCCGCTCTGGAAGCTGGCCTATATAATCTTAAAACAAAAGACATTCGGGAATCAGACTTTGGACTGGCGTCACCTGAGACTACCAGCAAAAAAAAAAGCTTATCCACTTCTCAAAGGCTCCAATGCTTGGGTGAAGTTCAGAGTTTTTCCCTACTACAGTACCTTTCTATTACCAGGAAGGATTTCAGCCTCTTCCTTTAGATCTGGGTGTAAATTCAATGACCAAAAAAGTAGACATTTTAGAAGGTCAAGGAGCCAAACTTGTGAGACTCCCTGGAAGCTGATTTTCGACAGATGTGGAAAACCAACTTCTCTACTTAACTGCCTTGTCTAGGTTTAGCCCCAATTGGAGTGATATCTACAGGGCTGCCCTTTTCAAAGCTCCTCAGGCCTCAAAGCACCATCATCAATTCATTCAATTCTGAGGGCCCAGCCTAGAGAGGTCTTGGGCTGAGGGTGAAACAAACTATAATTGAAAGAGTCCAGAGGCCGTGGAGGTGGGAGGAATAATCTCTGCGTGGAGGACTGGAGAGGATCTAGGAAGCAGGATCCCGGAAGGTGACATGTGAGCCAGACTTTGCTGAGTGGGAACTGGTTTGGTGAAAACGTGAGGGGAGGAATAAACACTGAAATCTGCACGATGAAAGTCTACGCGTGGCAATGAAAATCCTTCTGGTTTTCCTCTTCCTTTACACTTCCACCCCGTTTCTTCCCTACCTCTTCCTGTCTTCTTGGAAAACTGGGACTGAAGATACTGCTTTGCTGCAGAAACGCTTCCTGAAAGAGACCCGCCTGGACCATAAAATAAAGTACTAATCCTTGATTAAATGGGACATTTACTCTACTTGCCTCAGAAAACACTGAGGGAAAAGGCGGGGGTGGGGTGGGTAGGGGAACGGGGCCGGGTAGTTGAGTCAGGTAGGAAAGTGGTCGGAAAGAGAAAAGGAGCCACTGGAGAGAATGGGATGCACGGCGAAAAGACCAGGAAGATTTTTTTGTATGGATTCCACTCCCCTCTGTCATATCCCCTCCAATCTGTCTCTTATCTTTATGCTTTTCTATAGCTTCTCATAGTCTCATTCTCTCTTTGTCTCTTTCCCTTTTCCCAAAGCTGGAAATTCCTTGTTCTCAACGGAAGGGAGTGGGAGGGAGTTGGGGGTGATAGGAGTGGGAGGGAAGCGAAGAACAAACATCTCAGCAGCTCCGGCTGCGGGGGCGCTCTGGGCCTCGACGGGGCCCGACAAGTCAATGATTTTAACATTATATATCACTTTTTAAAAATCCACGCTTTGGGACTCATACAAACCTAGAGAGAGACAGACACACATATACAAAAGTAGATGTAAAGAAACAAAAATACATAATTTCAGGGTAGAGAGGCACAAACCAGTGACAGCGTCTCAGATTTACTTAGCATTTTACAATTTACAAGCAGTTTTCACATACATTGTCTCATTTCAATCTCAGGACAACCTTGAGAAACAGTTATAAACACTCGGGAGTTTAACTCCTTCACACACATACACGTTGGCACCCGGACACCCCACCCCCACCAGCTCCCGCAGATAAGTGGGCAAGCCCAGTCCGCGGGACTTTTCTTCCCACCTTCCTCTCTAGCCGAGTACCTGCTCCAGGACCGGGGAGAGGCCCCAGGCTCCTCCCTCGTCCTCTTTCCGAAGCTGGAACCCAGGCGCGCGGGCCTAGTAGGTTCCCACCCCCGGCTCCGCCCTCCTCCCTGGGCCAGAGTCTCCCTCCGGATCCCGGGGCTCAGCACCGCCCCAAGGGGGCCCGGGTGGGAGGGAGAGGGGCGCCTCTAACAGAGGCTGCGTGGGCGGAGGATGTGCGTCACGAGGAGCGTGGGCAGGTGGAGGGAGGGGGCACATGGAAACCCGGGGCCAGCGGCTGGCAGCCCAGGATCCAAAATAACCATAGCTGGAGTGGGGGAGGGGCCGTGCCCACTGACATCAGAGGAGGGTCGGGGAGCGTGCCCGGACTGAGCCTGTCTAGGCGCGCCTCTGGTTGCGGGATGGGGAGTCGGGAGGAGAGGGGGGCAGTGCTCGTTGCTACAAGCCCCCCACTGTGTTTGGTGCTTAATGAGATGGGAAGGAAAATATTAACTACCGAAATCCATCCCCCACCCCCCACCCCCCACCCACGGCCAACAACCTCCCTACCTCATCAGAGACCTAAAGGCCCGGCCGGAATGCAGAACCGGCCCCCGCCCACGCCACCCACGCTCCGCTAAGCTCTGGACCATTCAAAAGTGTGGAACGGCGGGGTGGGGCGGAGCTGAGGTTTCAGACTAGGGGGAACCTTGTCTCTGGCCTAACCATTCTCTTCCTACCACTCCCACCCCTGCCCCGCCCCACCCCTTTTTACCCCAGGGCCTTTGGCGGCTGGGCGGGGCCCTCAGAGCCCCCGCAAGCTTACCCCTCCGCCCCGGCCCTCCCAACCGTGGGAGGGAGTGAAATGGAAACCAGATGGGGAAAAACTAAGGGGTAGGAGACGGTGGGTTGAGGAGGGAGCCTGGCTCCTTCAAGGCGCTCCTCCCTCCAGTTCTTCCGTAGGAAGCCACGTCGAACGCTCCAGCCTCAGGCGGGAATTCCACTTGACTCTTCCCGGCAAGACCATTTAATAGACGTCTCCAGACGGGTATCTTCCCTAATACAGGTTTGCCACACAGAATTGCTAAGGGGCGGGTCCCCCTCAACAAATAGGTGGCGACAGGTAGGGGAGGGCGGAGTGTCTCCGCCCCCTGCCTGACCTACGCGCTAACAACTTCCGACCCGTTTAATCTACGCACGTCTAAGTGGTGAACTCCAGCATAACCACCCCAATTCCTGTTCCCCAAACTCCTGCAGCGACGCGAGGCAGGGACGGAGCTAGCCTCGTTCTCCGAAAGTGGCCTCCCCAAATTATTCCTTTGGGGCTGAATAAGGGCGCCGGAACATCTAAGGGAGTCTCACTCAGCCTCACGCTCGGAGACTTGCCCTAAGTGCAAACCGCACGGGAGTCAGCTGCGCGCAGAAAGAGCCGCGCGCCCAGGAGCCTCCGCCAACTTTCCTAGCTCCCTCCTAACATTCACACGCACAGCACCGCGAGACCTGAGTGTGGGCAGCGAACGTTCTTGAGTTGTTTCAGCGCGTGTGCACTTCTCTGTCTTTGTGTACCTGTGCGTGGTTGTGACACTCGGCTCTCAGCTCAGAGAAGTGGGGGGGGTAATGTGGCCGGCGGGGAGCTCACGTGGGTACGTGGGCGCGGAGAGGACCGGCTGTGCATCCGGCGTGGGCGGCTCGGGGCGACCTCTCCCCGCCCGCTGGGTCCCCAAGCCCGCCCTCCACAGTCCGTTCTCGGTCACCTCGGTCCCCAAGTCGGCGCCCCGGCTCCGAGTCCCCGCCCCCGCTTACTGCTCCGCAATCCCTCCCCCCCAGTCTCCGCCTCCCTCAGCCTCTCTGCCGCGGTATCTCCGCGGCCGAGAGGCCCGGGTGCCCGCCCCTCGCCCCCGGCCTCCGCCCCCCGCCACCGGCTCTGCCCACGCCCTCCGCCCGCCAGCCCGCCAGCCAGCGCAGCGCCGGGCCTCGCTCCCCGTGCGTCCTGCGGAGGCGGAGGCACGGAGAGGCGGCAAGCGCTGCTGGGGAGGGTGGGGGGGGCGCAGAGGCACAGGCAGAGGCGCGGAGGCTCGAAGAGAGGAGACGTGGAGGGAGGGACGGAGCCTGGACAGCGGCGGACACGGCTTCGCGCGCCGGGAAGAGCGCAGCGCGCACCGGGCGCCGAGTGCCAGGCACCGAGAGGGGCAGCCCCGGTAGTCTCCGACCGTCCATGCACAGAGCACCCTCCCCCACAGCCGAGCAGCCGCCGGGCGGAGGGGACAGCGCCCGCCAGATCCCGCAGCCCAGACTCAAGTTAGTGAGCAAAGGGAAGCGGTGGGAAGTGGAGTGGGTGGAGCCGGACTCAAATGGGGTCCAAAGGGCGGAGGTCGAGGGAGGAAGAGGGAAAGCGGGACGGGGGTGGGGGGTGGAGACTGATGGAAAAGGGGGTAAGTCTTGGAATTAGGGGGCCCTGGGAGGGGGCAGGGATTTGGGATAAGAAAGAGTTGTACCTAGTTCCCCCTCGCCTTTTACTCTGTGAGCATGACCTGGCAGGGAACCGGTCAAAGAATGCGGAAGCTCCCCCCCCCCCCCCGCCCAAGTGCCAGGGAACCCCGGGAGCTCTAGGTGGCAGAAGTGTCCGAGGAGGGCCTCTTCAGCTTGTTTAGTCTGACGTTGACTCCCACCTGAGAGAACCGGCGCGTTTGAGCCAAGGAAGCATCTGCGGGACACTGGGCAAGCAGAGGATGCGTTAAGCTCTCTCTTCCCATTTCTGTGCCTTTATTCACAGCGGGGTGGAGGTGGGGGCAACTGTTGGAGTGCTGCCTCTCCCGCCTTGAGCCACTCCCCCACTCTATTTGAAGATGTGGGTGGAAAATGAGGGAGAGGAGGGTAGGCGAGAGCCCCCAGGCATTTTTTCGCCCACAGACGCTACCGCTGTGGGAGGGTGTGGGGGCGGAACGGCCCCAGAGCAGAACAATTGAGTCGCCCCTCCCTTACCACCCCCCCATGCCTGAGCTGAAGGAACAGGCCTGTTAAGCAGATGAGAAGGTCACTGCCAGGAGAGGGGCCAAGTGTGGGGCATTGGGCAACCCAGAAAGGAGGGGAAGAACTGGGGGTAGTGAGCAAGGGTGCCTTGAGAACACCTAAAGGAAGAGGAGGGAGCTAAGGAGAGAGGCTCATATGGTTCACTGAGTGAGGCAGGGAAGGGGCCACACCTCCTTGTTAGCCATCGGGGCAAAATGCAAAATGCCATCAAGGATTCAGCCATCAGTGGGCTCAGTGTCCACAGTGGGAAGAGAGGTGGTCTTACAGTCACCTGAGCATGGGATGTCGCCCAGGTGGTGTTGAGAGCTGCTGGGTGTTTAGGATGAAGGTGAAGACTGTTCTGAGGGGCACAAAGGTTCAGCAATTCCAGGGATGTGCTGGCTAGCTTGGGAGCTGAAGGGTAAAAACTGAAGATAGGGACTTAGAGTCTTTGACTTCTGTAGGGACTGAGCACTGGTTTTAGGTGCACCCAAGCAGTCTGAGATGGCACTGGATGATCTAAGGTTTTGCAGAGTGTCTGATTCTCATAGTCTGTGCTTAGGCCTGGGCAGTGGGCAGAGAGAGCATTCAAAAGAAGGGAAGACATGAAAGGACAGTTGTGGGTATGGGATGGTCCCCAGCAGAGGGACTTATACCGATTGCCTCACTCTGTGTACCTCCTCCGCAGGCCCAGTGCCCAAGCTATGGCACTGCCTCGGACACTGGGGGAGCTGCAGCTGTACCGGGTCCTGCAGCGTGCCAACCTCCTTTCCTACTATGAGACCTTCATCCAGCAGGGAGGGGACGACGTGCAGCAGCTGTGCGAGGCGGGTGAGGAGGAGTTCCTGGAGATCATGGCCCTCGTGGGCATGGCCACCAAGCCTCTCCATGTCCGTCGCCTGCAGAAGGCACTGAGAGAGTGGGCCACCAATCCAGGGCTTTTCAGCCAGCCGGTGCCTGCCGTGCCCGTCTCTAGCATCCCACTCTTCAAGATCTCTGAGACGGCGGGTACCCGGAAAGGGAGCATGAGCAACGGGCATGGCAGCCCAGGGGAAAAGGCGGGCAGTGCCCGCAGTTTTAGCCCTAAGAGCCCCCTGGAACTTGGGGAGAAGCTGTCACCGCTGCCAGGGGGCCCTGGAGCAGGGGATCCCCGGATCTGGCCAGGACGGAGCACTCCAGAGTCAGACATTGGGGCGGGAGGAGAAGAGGAGGCTGGCTCGCCACCCTTCTCCCCACCTGCAGGGGGAGGAGTTCCTGAAGGGACTGGGGCTGGGGGTCTGGCAGCAGGTGGGACTGGGGGTGGTCCAGACCGACTGGAGCCAGAGATGGTACGCATGGTGGTGGAGAGTGTGGACAGGATCTTCCGGAGCTTCCCAAGGGGGGATGCTGGGGAAGTAACATCCCTGCTGAAGCTGAATAAGAAGCTGGCTCGGAGCGTGGGGCATATCTTTGAGATGGATGATAATGATAGCCAGAAGGAAGAGGAGATCCGCAAGTACAGCATCATCTATGGCCGTTTTGACTCCAAACGGCGGGAGGGCAAGCAGCTCAGCCTGCATGAGGTGAGGGCCTTGGGCTCCCAGGTTGGTTCTTGATTCCTAAGCCTCAACCCACTCACCTCCAAGAATCTTAGTGCTCCCCAAGCTTACCCATGCCCCCCAAGCTTACCCATGCCCCCCAAGCTTACCCATGCCCCCCTCCCCGACGTATCTCAACCCCAGCAGCTACAATGTTTCCATTCTTAACTGACGGGAAAGCAGAGACATGGGGGACCCAGCTTTCCAGCTCGGTGTCACTCAGGACCCAGTAGTAGTGGAGGCGGCCCTGGAGCGTTTCTCAGAATTGTAGGTGCTGGCCTCTGTCCTCCTCCCTCAGAAAACTCCTGTATAGCGTAAAAACCAACCAGACATCCTATGGATGGGCTCCTCCTCTGATGGTGGAAAGCTGTAAGAAGGCCCAGGAAAGGCAATGGGGGGAATTAGGGTTCTGACTGCCCTGGCTGCCCATGTCCACAGCTGACCATCAATGAGGCCGCTGCCCAGTTCTGCATGAGGGACAACACACTCTTACTGCGAAGGGTGGAGCTCTTCTCCCTGTCCCGCCAAGTGGCTCGTGAGAGCACCTACCTGTCCTCCTTGAAGGGCTCCAGGTAAGATTCTTTCCCCGGGTCCTTCCTAGGTTAGAATCCTGCCAAAGAACTAGGTCATGTTCCAGCCTCCAGCTCAGGCATCTCCTGCTTCCCACCCACCCGCACATCCTGCCTTTGGCCATGTCAGCTTATGTGGCCTCTCCTTCTATCCCTCTCAGCTCTCCCTTGAGCCCCCAGAACAGCAGTAGTGCTTGATCTGCCCAACCAGCTACTTTGCAGAGTCTTTAAGTATCCCATGCTCCTGGTCCGATTTTTGTACCCTGTTGATTATATGGCCTTTCCCCAGCTTTACTCTCCATATTCCTCTTCCTCTTTGCAGGCTCCACCCTGAAGAACTGGGAGGTCCCCCACTGAAGAAGCTGAAACAGGAGGTAGGTTTTTCACTGCACGTGAAGGGGGACAGACAGCCTTCCACAACCCCCACCCCCTCCCCACCGCCACCATGTCCTCATTTCCCCTTTTGGGGCATTTACAGGTCGGAGAACAGAGTCACCCTGAAATCCAGCAGCCTTCCCCAGGTCCTGAGTCCTATGTACCCCCATACCGTCCCAGCTTGGAGGAAGACAGTGCCAGCCTGTCTGGGGAGAGTCTGGATGGCCACTTGCAGGGTGAGTGGGCATCAAAACACTTCTCTCCTTGCTGGGGTGGGGGTGGGGAGGAGGGAGCCAAGAGGCAGCTCTCTGGAACAGGAGTGGGAGGCCTGGCTGGATGGGGGTAGAAGGGCCTCCGGGTCTGGCTGTGCCACTGAGGGTGGGGGTTGAGTTGGCTGCAGCCCCTTATCTGACCCATGCCCATGCCCACAGCTGTGGGGTCGTGCCCAAGGCTGACGCCGCCCCCTGCTGACCTGCCTCTGGCATTGCCAGCCCATGGGCTGTGGAGCCGCCACATCCTGCAGCAGACACTGATGGACGAGGGGCTGCGGCTCGCCCGCCTCGTCTCCCACGACCGAGTGGGCCGCCTCAGTCCCTGTGTGCCTGCGAAACCGCCTCTCGCAGGTGAGGCAGCTAGCAGTGCTGTCCCAAGCACCTCAGCCACCCTAGCCCCAGACAGCGATCTTGGGTGTCCTGGGACTAGGCAGGAAGGTAGAGGGATGTAGTAGCCATAGGGCAGGAGGAGGGTCTAGCCCTAGCCTAAACTGGCTTGGATTAAGGAATGAGGACCCTGTGGGGCTGTTCCCACTGGAGAAGGTCTGACCCTAAGACATCTGCCAAGGGAGAGTTGGGAGGAGTAAGGAGCAAACAATGGCGAATGAAGGGGAGCAGGAAGAAGGGTCACCAGTAAGGGAAGCTTGGACAGAACTTCTACCAGTGCTTGAGGGTGGAGCAGGCTAGGAGTTGTGGGGTGGGGTTGCCCAGCTTGGATATGGAGGAGCCCAAGGGGGATGGATGCATTGTGTGTGGTTGGGGGAAGGGGCCGGCAGAGGGCTGGGCAGCGCCTGGGCCGAGAGTGACGCAGCAGACAAAGCCACCAACCCTGGCTTGGTATTTTTAACTGTGTGTGGGTGGGAAGTGGGGGCGGGACTGGAAGGGGGGGTTACTCTTCTTGGAGGAAGAATTGGGAGGCTGACTTCCTGTGTTCCCTCTGATTTGCCTTCCTAGAAATTTGGGGGGCCATGGTAGGGTGGGTGGGGCCTGGGAGGGGGCAGGGATGAGTGGGGGCAGCAGAGCCTGGAGGGGGAAGGGGGAGAGGTCAGAGCCAAGCCACCCCCGCAGCTCCCGACAGAACCAGAAATTCCAGCAGAACGGAGGCGGGAGACACAGAAGGAGAGAGACACATACAGAGACAGCTACAAACAGGCAGAAAGGGGAGGGGGCGCTGCACGTGCAAGAGTATGGAACCCTCCATCCACCATACACATGTAGTGGACAGGAGGCAGTAACTCACTAAGTTGAGCTCATCCTTTGCAGCTCTGTCTGCCCCTGCTCCTGTACCCGACCACTTCTCTCTACAGTCTCTATCCCACAACCTCCTAACCTGCTCCTTCTCCCTGCAGAATTCGAGGAAGGCCTTCTGGACCGGTGCCCCGCCCCAGGACCCCATCCTGCTCTGGTCGAGGGTCGCCGGAGCAGCGTGAAAGTGGAGGCTGAGGCCAGCCGGCAGTGAGAGATGGACTGAGTCTTCAGATCCGGGATCCCAGATTTCTGGGTCACACAGATGCCCCCTACATTCTTGATCCCCAGAATCTAGTCCCAACCCTGGATCCTTCCGCTGCCCTTCTCCTGCCTCCCCACCTGCTCCATGGGCAAAGAACTATGGGGCTTCAAGCAATAACGAGCAGGGGCCCGGCGAGAGGACACAAGGATGGTGCGTGGTGCCCTCTCACCCCTGCCCAGAGCAAGGGGGCAAGGACAGCCTCCAGGGCATTCGGGGTTCTCCCCTCACTCACACAGCACACTCCCATTCTCTCCAGGTTTGAACCAGTGGCGTGAGCAGTTGGACTGAGTTCGGACATGGGGGAAAAGGGGGACTTCCCTGGAAGGTCCAGCATATAAAAATGCAAATGTTTTCCCTAGAACTGGGGGCTTGAGAACACTGGACCTGCTCCTTCTCCCCTCCCCTTCCCCATTTTTGTGCTTCTCGTTTGTTCTGTTAATTTAACAAGTGCTGCGGTTTGCCCACCCACCCCCATCTCTTCCCCACATCCTCAGCAGTTCTTTTCTTCTGCCCTCTCTTGGAGTGGTGGGGGTGGATGTGGGATCCCCTTGAAGCTTCGGCCCCCTTGGGAGGCCTGGGTTGGTCTCAGGGTCTCCCCAGCTGGGGGCTGGACTGCAGCACCCATCTGAGCAGTTATAGAGCATCTTTCTTTTCAGATTGTGTACAGTAGATTATTTATTTTGTTATTTTGGAATAAAATTTATTTTATGGCTTAGGATCTATGACTCCCAAGAGGGAGAAAGGGTGACATGGGATGGGGGTGTGGAGGAAAGCTGATGGTAGGTGGGAAAACGGGAAGAGAAGTAATGAGTAGGGACCCTAGTCCACTGGGAGGACCACACACAAGCCCAAGTCCCAGACTCTCACCCCCTGGTCTGGGAGGTGTTGAACAGCCGAAGCCAAAGCCGTATGCAAGTATCCTGACCACAGACCCACCTGGGCAGAGACAAACTCCAAACAGAATATCTGGATTAGAATGCAACAGATAACAGCACACTTGCTGATGTCTTGTGCAGTGTCTTACACTTCCAAATTTATATTGTCACACAGGCAAAATCAGACACATATTTCCCTATGCTGTACACCTAACATGTCATAACTATACATTAACGTGTCTTGGGTACACACGGTTAGATCTGTACATGAGGAAACTTGACCTTTGTACTTGCATACAGTCTCATACACATACCAAAAGCTTCCATCTGACTGGCAGGAATTTGGGGTGGCTTGAGATGTTTTCATTTTTTAATGTGGGCAGAACCCACATCATTAACCAAATGTACAGACCCCTCCTCTTATCTCACTCAGAGTCCCAAAAACTGCCTCCCATCACCCCCCTAACCTGCCCCAGGGCTGAACCCCAGCCCTTCCATTCCATGTCCAGTCCCTGGGACAAATGTGTGTAGGTTTCTGTGTGTTTCTACATGTGTGTCCTGGGCCCTGGCTCAGAGTGGGTGGGGAAGTACTCCATGCCCGAACCTGTGCTCTTGCCCAGCTCCCATCCTGCCAGCTCCATCTTCCATAGAGAGCTGTGTGTGTGTGTGTGTGTGTGTGTGTGTGTGTGTGTGTGTGTGTGTGTGTCTGTTTTCTGCATGCGCAGGCAGGTTGGAGCGTGTCTCACACTGGAGCCTGACCTTCCCTTCCAATGCTGGAAGGAGGTGGCTGGGGGTATGTCTGTTGTGGTGGAAGGGAAGGACAGGATCTGCTCTGCCCACAGTGCATTCTGGCAAAGTCTCTTCCTCCTGGCCAGGGAGGGGAGGGTAGGAGGACACCCTCCCCATCTACTGATTGGCAGAAGCATGGGCAAGGGTCCAGAGCAGGTCCATGAGGGTAGAAGAGCTGTTTCTCTGGGCTGCTCCTCCAGCTGGGATCACCAACTGGGGTTGGCCCTTAGATCCAGATGGGACATCGAGATCCCAGACTGCCCGTAGGTGGAGGGCTGCAGAATGGGCTGGACTCCCAAGGACACTCCACTTGATTCCCTCTGCCCCTCCAGGAGAAGCTTGGTGAAGTCTTGTTCAGTAGGGGGCAGCAGGGAAGGAAACATGTCTTCACCCACCCTGCATGGAGGAAAGGGGAGAAGCAGTGGAGTAAGGATGGCGGCTGCTCCTCTAGCAACCACCCAGAACCCACCTTCATGCCAATACTCACCAGGTACCCTGAGGGAACCCCTCCACCTGCTGGCTGAGGCAGCTTTCTTCCACCATGACCACATCTGGGCACAGCAGGGGCTCAGGGGTGGACCCAGCGTGATCCTGTGGCTGGCATGGCAGCAGGCCCCTGCCCAGGACCAGAAAAGGAGATAAGGTGAGGGTGGGTTTGCTGGCAAAGAATGAGAAGGTCAAGGGTAGGGGTGGGTTTGTCACTCACTGGGGGTGAGGTTGGTCAAAGGACGGGTTTATCTGACTCAGGCGGGGGGGCATCTGCAGGTGAGGTCTGGAAGCACAAAGGTGGGAACACTCAGAGGAAAGAAGGTTGGGTGAAGGCAGGGGGTGGCAAAGTCAAAACTATTAAGGAAGCAGAAGTCCCATTTCCTAGTCCTGATTTCACCATTCAGTATCTGTATGACGCTGGGCAAGCCATTTCCACGCTCAGCTAAGCTCCCCAGTCCTCACCCTCACCTCACCTCCGGGAGAGGAGAGGTTATGCCTTGACTAAGAGGTAAAAAACCTGGGTGTTGCCAGGGAACAAAAATGTCTCTGCTATGTCAAGGCCAAACAGATGAATAAGTAAAAACCAAGGCAGCAGATAAGTGGCATCAGATTTCAGGAGCAGGAGAGAGACTAATACTTAAATAGTAGCTCTTGCTGTGAGCCAAGTACTATGATAAACTTTATACATATTATTAAGTCTTTTAATTATCATACTAGCCCTACGAGGTAGGAATCATTATTATTATCCCCATTTTACAGATGATGGCACCAGAGGTTAAGTAGCTTTCCCAAAGTCAATCAGAGGCGGAGCTGGAATTCGAACCCAGGTAGTGTGGATTACCACATCCTCCTCGTGGAGTGTGCAGAAGAGACAAGGAAAAAGTGGTAGCATCTGCTGTCCCTTTCTCACAGAAAAGCCTCTCCTAAAAATGAAAATCCCACTTGTAGGTGGTATTTCCCCCATCCCCAAGAGTCCAGGGGTTCCAACTTACTCCTGGAAGGGTGGCAACACATTGACTGGTTCTTCTGGGGAGAGGGCTTGATATGAGGAGATGGAGTGAGGGTGTGGTGGGTACACCTGTGGCCTGGGGAAAGAAAGCAGATGCCAGCCCTTCTCCAAGAAAGGAAAATTCTCAGCTTCACCCCCAAGTGCCAGTTCTCTCAGCTGCCCATGGTGAATGCCCATGTGCCCACCCCAGCCCAACTCCTATGTCTCAAGCTTCTTACACCATTTCTGGGCTGAGCTGCATATTCATGGAGGAATCAGGGGCCATTCCAAGATCATAAGTGGGCACCATAGTAGGCATCTGAGTCTCTGGGGTGGGAAGTGGCTGGTCCCTGGGATGTGGGAGGGAGACACATGTTTGACCAAGGATTGATGCCATCCTGCCTTCTGCAGCTAAATCCCAGCCCCCAGGCCCCACTCCCCATTCACAGACTATGTTCTCACCTTTCCACAGTCATCTTGATGGTAGCTGGGACATAACCCCTGCCATCCTTACCCATCTGTTCAACTGTTGTGGGGAGGAAAGAAAAGCCATGGAGTGCTCCAGAGTTACAAAGGAAGGGAGATGGAAAAGATGGGCACGGCCGATGGAGATCCAGGAGAAGTGGGCTGAGAAGATGGGGAGGGAGGTCAGGGATGACCCACAGCAGGCAGGGAGGGGGGGCAGCTGGGAGCAAGGAGAAGGTGGGAGACAGGAAGAAATCAGCACTGCTGTCCCAGCTCACGCTTGTAGTGGCTCCGGAAAGCCTCATCCTTGGGTTTCTTGGGGTAGAGGTTTTTGAGCTGAGCCAGGTCTCGGATTCGGTCCCCCAGTGAGCGAATGGACAAGTCCTTGGCAGAGAATGGTTGGATGTTCTCTATCTGTGAGGAGCCTACAACAGGAATGACATCTTGCAGGAATGACATCTTGATCCCCTCTGGTCAGACTTTCTTCCCTTTCCCCGGCACCCACTTCAGGACTCACTCTCAATCTACCAAAGCAAGGGAGAGAAGTCCGCAGGGTGGGGTCCTGCATTTGACAGAGCTCCCAGTGAAATTATGGGAGTTGAGACCACAGAAGGAAGAAAAGAAGTTGGACCTAAGGGAGAACTTCCTGAAGGTCAGGGCTGGTATTGAAGAAGCCAGGGTATTTCCTTCCCAAAAGAACCCCCCACAGGCCACGAGTATAGAGACAGAGGACTGGCTGGGGTGACCTCACCATCCTGACCCCGGATGACATGGGCAATGGTGATGCCCCCAATCTCTGAGTCGCTGAAGCGGAGGAGGAAGGTCCCATCGGGCTCATTGAGAAGAAGGCTAGTGACGTACTGTTTGCTGATGAAGCCAATGATCAGCCTGGCCAGGATGAAGGAGAGGATGGGAGTGGGAGCATTGGGTATGGAGAGGGAGCGGGAAGTACAGCTGCCCCGGCCACCTGCGGTAGGGACTCACCGGTCTGACCAGTAGCTCCGGAGACAGCGTTTAGTGAGGTCCAGGACACCATCGAACCACTGCCAGAAGGTGAAGCCCCGACCCAGCAAGATCTCCTATTGGAGAACTGGTGTGAGCAAGGGAGGGCTGCAGCTGGAGCCCGGTTGGGGCAGTCACTGCACACCCAACAGTAGCCGGGGTCAGGGGCCAAACTGGACCTCCCTCATGCTTACTGTGTATGAGGCACCATTTCAAGCCCTTTCTATATTAATTTATCTGGTCTCTACAAGCCTATGGAAGAAGATACTATAACTAGGCCAACCAAGTATGGAGGCACAGAAAGCTCAAATGCCTTGCCCAGGACCACAGAGCAGGTGAGAGGCAGAGCTGGGATAGAACCCAGGTGGCCTGGCAGTGGAGCCCCTCTACCCACTAGGCCACTCCACCTCCCTAAGGAGGCTTGGCTGCGATGGAGTCCGGAGGAAGGCAACTTGCTGTGTGAGAGTCGTGCTCCTTTTACTGACACATCCTCCAGTCATGTGGGTGTTTCTTTCTTCCTTTTTTTTCTTCTAAGAGAACAGTACATGCCTGCTGTTTACTCAGCTGATCACCAACCAAGACACCTAGATCTCCTTTTTTCCCTTTGTAACCCACCCAATTGTGGGGCACCCTATATGGGAGACAGTGTAATATACCATAGTTAAGAGCAAGAGTCAGAAAAATGGGGGTCCATCGCCATGCCACTGACATGCTGTGAGACCTGGACACACTACTTAACCCCTCTAAGCATCACGTTCCTCCCCTGCAAATGGGGATCATAACAGCACCCACCTCAAAGGATGTCAAGAGAATTAAATGAGAGAACACTCATCGAGTGCTAAGCACGGTGCCTGGCATATAGTGAACTGGGAGCTATTTTTATCACACAAGTCCCTGTGGAATTCCATTCCGGTTTTTGCAACAGGAACTATTTTCCCAATGGGCCAAAGCTCTGTTGACAATTTGGGAGGATTCTGTAAGTCACCAGTAAAGACAGAGGACAGAGGGCCTCCCAGGCCAAAACCTGACGGATGCCCGAGGCTGCATTGTCTGAGCTGACCCCTGAAGCTGGAAGCTGAGGGGTTTTCCCACCTGGGACACAGCAGAGGCCTTTGTGATGGACCTGATGGGGCACTGTGAAGATCCCAGCAGTCAGGCCCCAGGCAGAGACCCCAGGGTTCTCTGAGGATGAGAAGCTTGGAGGTGGAGACCTGAAGGGCAGGGGAATGACCTTGTTGAATTGTGACCAGGACACGGAACGGTGCTGGAAGGCCTCCATGCTGAGGCTGTTGTCGTTAAAGATTTTCTGGGCCAAGAAGAGGAAATGCTCTGGTAGCAGCCCCCGGTTGGTCCCCACATCGGCCATGAACTTGAGGTTCAGAGTTTCACACATCTTCTCCCAGGGTACCCGCTCAGCCACCACAAAGGGCACACGCTCCTGCGGTGAAGGGGAAGGAAGATGCCTTAGGCTATTAACTCTGCTCTCCCTTTGGTGGATCCTCAACCCTCCCACCTCCCCTGAGCCCTGTCCCTCTGAGCTCTGTCCCAAGCTCTGTCCCCTGAGCTCTGTCCCTCTGAGCTCTGTCCCAAGCTCTGTCCCTCTGAGCTCTGTCCCTCTGAGCTCTATCCCAAGTTCTGTCCCCTGAGCTCTGTCCCTCTGAGCTCTGTCCCTCTGAGCTCCGTCCCTCTGTGCACTTTCACGAAGCTGGTGCTTTTTCAACAGCAGTTTCGTGGTGCTACAACGTGATAGTTGTAAAGGCTGGGATGAAAAGATGACAGGAGCACAAAAGAGGTCCATGAGCAGGAGTCAAGGTCATACTTTATTACATGCCTGACACCCTACCAGCCTGCAGCACGGGTGCTCTCCCATGTTAGAACCCACAGCCCCTGCCCCACCCACTCTAGCTGTCCTCACCATCTCAGAGAAGGCATTGTCCCACAGGATGGTGGCTTTGGCATTGTTGTCTTGGTTGCCGTGGACAATGACCACCAGGGGCAGAGACAAGACCTGAAAGGGGTGTGGACAGGGGGTTCTTCTTTATGGGGCAAGGGGTTTCCCAGGGCTGGCTCTGAGACTGTAGGGAAACTACTGGGCTCCCATGACATAGTTAAAAGCACACGGTAGGTTATTAAATGCTTTCTGAGCTCGATAGGGCCTTACCTTAGAGAAGTGGTTATACGGCAATGCTGTGGAGCCAGACTTCCAGATTTCAAATACCAGCTCCAGCACTCATAGCTGTGTGAGCACGGACACATCACTCTCTCTACATCTCACTGTCCTTATGCGCAAAATGAAGCCAGTAAGAGTACCTACCTCATACTGTGAAAACCAAATGTGTATGGATATATACCTCACTTAAAACAGTGCCCCAGTCTATAAAAGTGTTTATTAAGTGTTGGTTGCTAGCATGCTGTTATTCCCGGGGATGAGCCCTAGCATTCCTGCTCCGTCTCATTCATCCAGACACGTGGGATGGGGATTCAGGGCACCAGTGCATGGCAGGGAGGGGCATCTGGGGTCCCAGATTGGGGGCAGGGCTGGAGCCTCGGGTCACCTGGAGCTGGATGGGGAGTTTGTTGGGGCTGAGTGTGAAACTGGTGGAGAAGAGCACGGCACACTTCTCCTCGGTGACGGACTCGGTTCCTTTCCGCTCACACCGCTTGATCTTCTTCAGGAGCTGCAGGGTGGGGAGGTGGGGAGAGCATGAGGAAAACAGGGGGAAGGGCAGAGACAGCATCTCCTGGGCATCCCACACCTTCAGCCCCACAGTCCAAAGCCTCCTGGCTGCCCCTCCCTCCCTGCCCACAGCACCCCGAAGCCCCTCACCAGGTTCTTGAACAGGGCAGAGCAGCAGTTCCCGGGAATGCTGTTCTCCAGTGGCACCGTGTTGTTGATGATTTCCCCAGTGCTTTCTCTGCCAGGGGAGGGCCGAGAGTGAGCGAGCTCATCCCACTTGGGCCAGGTGCACCCGTGAGCGTGAGGAGCTTGAGTGCTCGGGGGAATGGTGTGGACCCACCTTCCCCAGTCCCATTGGCCCCAAGTCTCGAGCTCCCCACTTGAGTTTTGAAGGGGCAAGTCTCCATCTTAGCCTAATCCTGATGCCCCCACCCCATTCTAGCCCCTGAATGGGTCCTTCCCCTTCCTCTGCCTTGAACACTCAGGGTCCCCAATGCTGCACATTCCTTTTCCCATCACCCTAGCCTTCATGACGCCTCCTCTGGTCTCTATCACCCTGACAGGCCTCTCTGGCCCCAGCTCCAGCCCCAGCTCCAGCCCCAGCTCCAGCCCCAGCTTACCCTCCAGCACCGGGCCCCTGGGGTATGCTCAGCTCCCTCGCTTGCTTCTCAGTCACCATGTCGGCTCTGACCAGTGGGGGCTTGGCCGGGGTCCCCAGGAACCGCAGACCCAACAGGAACCGAACTCCAGCCTGGAACTTAGTCTGAGTCTTCAGAACCTGAGGGGGCTGCTTCTCTACTAAGAAAGAGCTGGGAGGAGTGATGAGGACATAAGGGGAGTCAGGCTGGATCTCTCTTCATACCCTCCCACCACTCTAACCCCCTTTCCTTCCTTGGGGTCTTCTCTAGGTCAGGCTGGGGGTTTGAGGGGCACACCTGGTGACGAGGGTTCGCAGGACTTCATCCAGCCGGCCCATCAGCGATGCCCGGGTCTTGGGCTCAAGCTCCCCACCAGCAGCCCCCACCTCCTGCTGCAGCTGGGAGTATATGTCCACCAGGCTCTCACACCTGGGGCCGAGACAGTGGTCAGGGGGCATGGACTTTAGGCTGCCTGCTCCAACCTAGACCCCCTTCCCCTAAACCCAGGAAGAGAGCAAAATAGGGTTTGCGGAGGGGTGGGGAGGGATATTGGGTGTGACTGCAAGGAACCTGAGCTGAAGGGCTCTGGGACCAGTCTTGGCTCTAGGTGGGAGGTTCATTCTCAATGTCTGGCCCCCAGTGGAGACCCAGTGCCTCTTCGCCAGTGCCCTGGTACCTGGGATAGCTGCCAGCACACATGGTGCTTTTGTAAAAATTAAAAGGTGCCCCCTCCCAGTAGACCTAAGAGGGAAAGTCTCCTCGTACCTCTGGGGCACAGGCTTGAAGAGAAGCATGTGGGCTGGATTAGCCCCTACTATGCCCTCCTGGCTGACACTTGCACAGGACATGGCCTGAAAACAGTGTGCATAGCCCTGCTGGGTCTGGCTACCTGGTTCACCCCGAGGCCCTCCTGCCTGGACTTTTCTCTGTCACCCCTGTGGGTCCTGCCCATCCCCCACTCTAGCAGGGACAGCAGGTGCTCACCCCCGCCCCCCGCTTGTCCCCCTCCCCCATCAGCTCTGCCCTACCTTTCCTGCAGCGGGCTCAGGCTTTCCTCAAAGGGTGCACCATTCCCTGCCAGCTGCTGCTGCCGTTTCCAAATCTGGATCCTCTTCAGCACCAGGGCCTGGGCGGCCTCCAGCTCCCCCACAGCCTCCTGCAGCAGTGCTGGCAGGGCCTGCGGACAGGGAGGGGCCTGAGCCAGGGCCACGCACTGCCTCCTCACCTAGCTCTTGGGGAGAGGGCTCTTGCTCTTGCCTCTCTGACATTCCCCTACCCACCTCAGTCCGCATCCCTCTGAGGTCTAACCTCCATGCCTCCAGCTGTACTTTGAGCTCAGCCTCCACCTCTCATCTCATTACTCACCTCACTTGGCCCAGTCCCACTGGCAGGAGTTTCTATCAAGCTGTGCAAAGATACTGAGGGTGGGGTCAGAAATCAGGGGTACAGATAGAGTGGAGATTCTGTCAGGATGAGCTCCAAGAGGGGATTACTCCCCCACACACTCCCCAGAACCCTCCTGGGGCTCGAGGCCCTGGCCCTTACCTTGGCCAGCCTCAGTCCCCTGCTGTAGGGCTTCTCGAAGAAGGCGGGTCTGCCCCATTCGGTGCTGCAGCCTCCGCAGCACTGTGTTAAACTTGAGTTCTTCCTGCTTCCAATGGAAGGGCATTGGCAAGTGGTGGAACTGTGCAGGAGGTACATACATCAAGAGGTGAGACACTCTGTCCATTCTTCAATATCCAGCCTCCACTCCCTGAACAGGTACCCACTGCCACACTGTGCAGAAAAGGAGATGACCACTTCCTTATCTGGCTCCCCTTTCCCCTTAGGCAGCTCATCCTGACCTTTTGGAATCCCCTGGGGATCAGATCTCTACCCCTCTGGTGGAACCAGTTTGTTACCCCTTAGCTCTGCTCTCCCCAAGCCTCTCTACCCTCAGTTCCTCATTGGAAGCATCTCTGAGCCTGGCTTGGGGTTCACTCTGACCCTGGGACCCTCCTTTGGTCATCCTAGGCCTAGAACACTGAAACTTTCCTGATGTTCACATTATTTCTGATTTCTATTCAGGGCTCAGACTAAAGCCCAAGGGAGTTGATTGAGATGGGGAGTGGGATATCACAATACCTGTTCCATAACAGCTTTTTTCTCTCCTTGAAGTATTTGTTTGAAAGTGGTCACCAGCTTCAGGGGGTCCCTCTGGTATATGCTCTGTAGAGAGGAAGTCAACAGGCAGGTTTAGGCCAGTTCCTACCCACATCCTTTCTCCCCTTCAAACCCACCCTCCCCAAATCACACATACACTGAAAGGTGGCACAATTTTAGACTCCAGAAGTTTTCATGCATTCCCATGTTTTAAAATCTCATTTGATATTAGCTAACATCTAACCACAGGAATACCAATTTTCTTCCAGCGTCCAATACTCACCCCAGCTCCGCCCCGTCCCCACCCCAGCTCTGTCCGCCACACCCCTACTCCCCCCCTCAGCCCCATCCCCACCTCCAGGGTGCTGATGTGTTGCAAGAGGGCGCTCCCTTCTCCCTGCTCTCCCGCAGAGGCCTGAAGGCGCTGGATGGTGGCTGAGAGGAGAGCGCTGGCCATGTTGCAGCAGAAGGCATCTGAGCCGACCAGGAACTCCCTTTGAGAAGATGAGAACGAGGCTGCTGCAGGTCTGGGCTACCTCAGCTCTCCTGACCTTCCACTCCACAGCAAACATCTCAGCATCTCCTTTCCCCCTCCTTGTTCTCCATCCAGACCTTCTGCAGCCCTTATCTGTATCCCTTGTTCCCCAATTTCCCAGCTGTTATGAGACACGCCCTTGCCCCAGCCCAGACCTCCTTCCTCTTTGGCTCAGCCTCCTAAGGAGGAAGACTCCACCTGTCAACCAACATGCATGGTCTGGTTTCGTTGGGGCAGAGTGTCTTCTAAATCTAAGCCAAGGAATAACAGGTCTCAAATCCAGAATTCCATGGATGGGGAAGAGCATCCAATGGGCGGAGGTGAAGAGGAGCAGAGTGGGGCAGCAAGCACTCACCAGGGCTGGTTTTCCAGCCAATCACCCAGGAGATGCCGCAGGTGTTGGGGAAAGTCAACATAGAGCCGCTGCAGCTTTTCTGGGGGCATCTTGGAGACCAGACCCCACAGAGACATGATCTGGGGTTGGGAAGGTACCTGGAGGAGAGGTACAAGGCCACTCTAGATGTCCAAAAACCTCGGACTACCTTTCGGTGCTGTCAGGGACCTCTTGTGAATTAACTCTCCCAGAGCCCATCCCCACTGCCACTCACAGCCAGACCCCCTCAAACCAAAGACATTCTTGGTCAATGCCTGAGACAGGATTACACCTTCAATGGTGGACACAGAACGATGTGATGGGAAGAGGGGCGGTCTAGCCAGAGGTGTGGGGAGACAAGGGGAGACAGTGTAGGGGGGAAGGAACTCCCTTAGAGAAGACAGAAGACATGGGTTCCAGCTCTCAACCTGGTTTAGTTCAGTGGGCAACGGACCTCCCTTCTGTGGGTCTTGTTCTCCTCATCTATAATATGATGGTTAGATGAGTACAGAGCTTCCCATACCTTTTTGAAAGTAATAGACAATTTTAGTGTTTAATCTGTAAAACCCCAATAATACAGAAGGTAAAAAATTGGAAATCTCACCCTGTTGAAAGCAAGTGTGGAAGGCCTGGAATTCTAGTGCTTCCCCATCTCCTGATCCCAAAGGTGTCCCTGGAGAAATGCCCCAAAATTCCAGAATGCCACAGGATAATTTGAAAACCACTAGGGTAGATGATGAAGATGATAAAGTAATAATAGCTACCATTTATTAAGCACTCACTATATATGAGGCATTATGCCACGTGCATTATCTCATTAGAAACTCACAACAATTTAAAATATATATAGTTAACCCCTTTTACAGATGAAGAAACTGAGACTGAAGTTGGTTCTCTAACTTTTTCAAAGCTACTCAGCTAATAATGAAATTGGGATTTGAATCCAAATCTGTGCAATTCCTGAACTTTAATCACCACGCTGTGCTGTTGGATTCCCTTCCAATGACAAATCTCATCATTGTAGGAAAGGGGGGAGGGTGGGAAGAAAATGACGGAGGAGAGACTGAGAAAAAGGGAAAGTAGAACTGAAGAAGAGGGGGAGAGAGATTAGAGGGACAAAATGGGGTTAATGAGCTTGGAGTGAAGAGCCTAAAAGAGGGAGAGGAAGTGAGAAAGCACTAGAAGGCCATGAGAGAGAAAAAAAGAGGGAGAGACTAGAGTAAGAGGTGAGAGATGTAGGGGAGAGGGCTGTACCTCCACTTGTATGTGTGCTGCAGGGTGGGGTAGACCAGTGGTTTCCCAAGGGTCTCTCAGTTCATGTTTCTCAACTCCCAGAGGAAAGGAAGAGGATGAGAATGGAAAACCCCTGGATCTTCCCCACCTAGTAACCCCAAGTCCTTCCATTGCACTTTCAGCCTCTTCCCTCCTCCAGGGTTCCCAAAGGGATGGAGAACTGGCTCCAAGACCTTCTTGCCCCTCCCTCATTCCCTACCTCAGGGGGCTCTTTTCTCCCAAAGACAGAAGCTTCTCTGCCCCTCTCCACTTCTGCTCAGAGTCCTCCATAGGCCTTGCTTCCCCCACGGGGTGGGGTCCCTTCGGGAGCCAGTATTAGGTCTGTGTTTCAGATTCAAAGGAGGATTCCATTCCTCTATTCTCTCTTTCCCTCTAGTGACTCTCCGGGTGTTCGGATTCCAGACCTTTGGTCCCCTCCCCCTCCCCTATAGGGGTTGATAGCACAATCCTTCGTAACCCCCCCCCACCCCCACCCCCGCCCACCTCCGTTCCTCTAGATTCTCCGGAGATGGCCCAGGCTGCAAATTCCCCACCTTACTCCCACACCCCATAACAAGGTGGGGTAGAGTGCCCCGGACAGGACAAGGCAACTTTTGCCTTGAGCCCCCGCAGGGGGACAGGGAGGGAGGGGCCACGTTGGGAGGGGGCGGGGCCAGTGCTCCCTCCCAAACCGGGAAGGGAAACCCGCTGTTCAGGATCCTCGGCGGCCCTCTGCGTGGCCTAAACGCCTTCACCCCAACCCCTACATTCTCGAGTCCTCTGGCCGCGGGACCACAGGATCAAAAGTCAAGAGTTTCTGAGAGTTGCCCAATGTGTGTCGGCGGCGGTGGGGGAGGGGGCGGGGAGGCGGAGCCAGCTCAGCACGAGGAGGGTTAACTCGGCGCCACCGGGAAATCTGCGTCTACAGCAGCCAAGCGTGGAGCAGCCTTAAGGGGGAAATTCCCCCTCCTCTGGGGCACCATGAGGTCTACATCTGGGGCTCGCTCACCGCCCAAACAGGCCACACCCTTGAACAGGGACCTTTATGGGGGGACAGAATAAGGGTTTGACAGGGACCAACTGCCCTCTGCCATCAACCTTCTAGGGAGGGGCGCCACTTCCCTCCACTCAGAGGGCAGAGGGCAGCTCTTTCCCCTCCTTTCTCTGCCTTTACATCACCCAGGAGGTGAGGGGCAGAGGGTGTGGAGAAAGTGACCCATCCCTCCCGGCCAGGGTAGGGGTGTTGGGGCCTGTAGCCACCCCAGATTTCTCTGAGAGTTTGAAAACTTGCCAAAACCCAGTACCCGGTACCAATAGTTGAAACAATTTCTTGGAGGCTCTCCACCCTGCCCAGGGGAGAATCCTGAGAGGCCCCCCTCTGGCCGACCCCCCACTCTGAGACTGGAGGCTCCCCCTCCCCTCCTCAGAGGCATCCCCTCACCTTGGCAACCCCTCTGCCGTCTTCTCCCTCTCTCAGCGGGCACTGCCAGTCCCCATGGGTCTGTAGCTCTGTCCAGTGAGTTGAGGGCCGGCCCTGCTAGCACCTCCCCCACTCCACTACCACCGCCAAAAAGAAAAAAAATAACATACACACACACACACACAATCCTCTCCCGTCCTTCCTCTCCAGTGTAAGCAGTGGCTGCCCTAGTCACTGTTTCCGGCTTCTCTGTCTACCCAGGTCCCTCCCTGGAGCGCTGACGACACAGAGAAGAGAAAGTGGGCTGGAAGAGGAAGAGGAAGAAAGTGGGGTGAACGTGCTTCTCCTCGGCCGGGTGGGAGAGAGCGGGGGGAGCCAGAGCCCGGGGACGGGGCCACCAGGCTGGAGGGGATGCTGCCCCCTACGCATTCTGCCCCCCTGGGAAGTCACCAGAGGGAAGTCACCTAATATTTAGCAGAGACATCGTTCTCCAAACTGCCTGTCTCCCATAGTCAAACTTTCACAGGGGTTGGGTTTGGACCCACGAGGGACTGGGCTCTCCGGGGCCACTGGGAAAGTAAATCCCTCTGGACTGTGCGCTCCCTCCGGCGGAGGACCCTGAAAAGCGGCTGAAGGGCCCAGCGCAGTCTGGAACTCTTCGCTCCCCCTCCCTTCCTGAGGGGAAACGCCTTAGAGGTCGCGTGACTACTGATGGGAGGGAAGGGGGGAGGGGACCCCTGCGCCTCAGAATTCTGGACTGGAAACGGAACCCTGAGCACGGAAGACCGTTTTCACCCCTTCCTCGCTGGGTACCACTCCTCAGACCCAAGTGGGAACCAGCATAAGCTGGGGCTGCTGCCTGCAGATTCCCAAGGGACAGGTTTGAATAAGAATTTACTGTGCAGCTTTGGCAAAGTTCCTATCCGTTTCTGGGGATAACACTGAGACACACCCAGAAACACACATGTATAGTGTCTGCAGCCACAAGACTACACACACACACACACACACACACACACACTTATGCACACGTGTG
Organism: Tamandua tetradactyla; assembly: GCF_023851605.1. Taxonomy (NCBI): domain Eukaryota; kingdom Metazoa; phylum Chordata; class Mammalia; order Pilosa; family Myrmecophagidae; genus Tamandua; species Tamandua tetradactyla. The sequence continues at coordinate 124,260,141 of NC_135333.1, forward strand.
CAGGAAGGCTCACAGACTTGTCAGCACTCAGAGCCACGTGCAATCCCAAAGCTCCCCCACTCTGTCCCCCCCACATACTTCTGCACTCAAACTCACAAAACTTGCTCAGCAAATGCTTCTGAGTCATCACCATAAAAAATAAATGGTTTCTGCAGCTTTTGTTGTGGGAGGAGCTGGGGGAGACCAAGAGACCCAGAGAGGCCCTTATGCCCCCAAAGCAGAGAAGCAGGCTATTCAGAAAGGGTGGTGTCTGGGGTGGGGGAGCTTCCACTCCCCTTTCTCTGCTTGCAGGGCTAGGCTGAGGGGTCAAAGCTTAGCCTATGCTGCCCTCTGGTGTCTGAACTGAGCCCCACGCCCCAGCTCCCTCACCTCCGTCCGAGACTAATGGGCATGTCACATGCACACATGTTTGGGCCCATCCATGCAGCAGAGCAGGAACAAGCAGTAGAGTATCGCAACTAGGAGCTGGACCCTGGAGACAGGCTTTTTGGGTTTAGATGCTGTCAGTGCTGCTAAGTGGGCAACTCTGGGCAATTTATTTAACCCCTTTGTGCTTCCATTTTTGTCATCTGTAAAATGGGGCAGTCTTTACCCAACAAGATTGTCAGAATGAAATGTGACAACACATGTGAAGGATTAGAACAGGGCCTGGCACACAGAGTAAATGTTAGGCACTATTTGTATGATCCAGGATAAATCAAGGGTGAGGAAGGCAGACTTGGGGGTAATGCCACCATCGCAAAGACTCAGCTTGTTGGTGTGCATGTGGGTATTGGGCCTGGAAAGCAGTTAGACTGAAGGGGAGGGAGAGCAGGGATGGGTATGGCAGCCAGAGAAACTGTCCATGGGTTTGTACAGCAGGCAGTGCTAGGATGGCGCTTTGTTTGCACTCCCAGGTGCCCTCTCTGCCTGAAGACATCCACAGTCAATAGCTCAATTTAAACTCCATCATCTTGGGAGTCTCAGGACGGCCAAGGACCACCCCATCTTGGGTAGGTGGAAGGGAAGGAATGAACAGTCTCCAACTCTCACTTCTTTTGGGCATGAGTAAGAGAGTGAGGAATAAGTACTGGTAGGAAATTGATATTTAAATTGTTTTCCTCTCCAACTGATTGTACCAGTGAACAAATTGTGATGTCATGGAAAGAACCCAGAATTTAGAAGCAAATTCAGCTAGGATCTGACTCCATTTAAGTGGTTTGTGACCACAAATGTCAACTCTTGAAATGGGACAATAGTTATACACAGGGCTTGGACTAGGATGAGGCAAGTGAGGTACTTAGGGTGCAGAATTTAATGAGGCATCATCAGTGGCTGAGAAGTTCAAATAGAGTCAAGAGACTACTCTGGAGGTTGTTCTTATGCAAATTTCAATTAGACATTGCTACCTATCATAACTTGCCACATCCCAACCAAAACCATTCCAGCCAATCCTAAAGAACACTTAAGGTAATATATAAGATTCTACAAAGGTTCCAAGCACCAGGCTAACTTTCCAGAAATCTTCAACCTCCAAAATGGGTCCCTGGACTGGACCAGATAAGTCCTGAAACCTAGAGAGCCCAGCCTCTCCAGAACATCAGCTAGTTCCAGCTCCCTACCCCATATTATCGACAGTCGCTTCCAACATGAAAAAATTAGAATGGGCATAGCCCAAATACCCCTAAAGAGAGGGATAGAAAGATCAAAGGTGATGGTGGAGTTACACAGAGATGGTAGGGTTTAACAAACGAGTATGGTTGCTGAATCATTATATTGATATTTGTTTTAGTCTCCACTATCTTAGAGCTGCTGGAAGTAAAAACCTAAAATTGTGGAATTGTAACCCATACCAAACTCTGAAATCTACTGTTGTGCTGTGCTCTGAAATGTATTGCTTTTCTGTATATATGTTATTTTTCACAAAAAATAAAAAAAGTCAATGGTGATGATAAAAAAAAAAAAGTATTTATTCCTTCTAGCCTCCTATATTCTGGAGCAGCAAGAAGAAAAAATCTGAGAGGATGGTATGGTAGCCCATGACAAACTCTGGGATCTGTCCTGTAACTACTTGTTGATGAGTGCTTTGAAGAGTAATGCTTTTTTCTTTCTTTGTTTTCCTCCCAACCAAAAAAAAAAAAAAAAAAAAGGAGGCATTCATTCTCAGGTCATGAAATTGCAGGATTGGCCAGAAGAACTTCAGTAATGACACCTGTACTTGCACAGCCCTGAGAGTGAGCACCTTGCTTGTGGTACTTCCTCCTGACCTTGCCATCCCACTGCATGGTTCTAAGGATTGCCTGAGGAAAAACATACGAAAAAAAATTTGTGACCTGTGAACTGCAGACTGCAACCCAATAGCAGGCCACAAAATCAATTTGGAGGGCCTTACATCTTACTTTTTTAAAAAACTGAGTAAGAATAGAGTAAAAAAAAATATCAGGGGAGTGACCCCGCCGGAACCACCGCTGCCAGCGAAATGTTCAAGGTAATTCAGAGGTTGGTGGGACCGGCCAGCCTGAGTATGCTCACCTTCAAAGTTTATGCATCACCCAAAAAAGACTCAACTCACAAAAATTCCATGAAAGTTGATGAGCTTTCACTCTACTCAGTTCCAGAGGGTCAGTCTAAATATGTGGAGGAGCCAAGGACCCAGCTTGAAGAAAGCATTTCACAGCTCCGACAGTATTGCGAGCCATATACAAATTGGTGCCAGGAAATGTACTCCCAAACTAAGCCCAGGATGCAAAGTATTGTTCAGCAGGGCGTAGACAGCTATGAATATCTCCAAAATGCACCTCCTGGATTTTTTCCAAGACTCGGTGTAATTGGTTTTGCTGGACTTGTTGGACTCCTTTTGGCTAGAGGTTCAAAAATAAAGAAGCTGATCTATCCGCCTGGTTTCATGGGATTAGCTGCCTCAATCTATTATCCACAACAAGCAATTGTATTTGCCCAGGTCAGTGGGGAGAAATTATATGACTGGAGTCTACGAGGATATATAATCATGGAAGATTTATGGAAGGAGAACTTTCAAAATTCAGGAAATGTAAAGAATTCACCTGGAAATAAGTAGGATACTTCTTACTCTGCCGGTTTTAATCAGTTATAGGTAAACATTGGAAACGCCATACAGTAAATCAGTATTTCTACAGAAAAAATGGTGGAGAAGTCAGTACTGAATGTAATAATTTCTTCACAAAAAACTATACTAGCCCTCTCTGTTATCTTGGATGATGCCATGTTACAAGTGGACTAATCAAGAATCTTTTCACCTAGAGATAATGTACAAGCCTTAGAACTCCTTGTTCTTATGTTGCTATTTATGTACATAATTAAAATCTCAAGTAAAAAAAAAATATCAGGATGCATCACACAAAAGATAGGAGGCATTGTTTCGTGAAACTTTTCTTCCAGTTTTGTAGAAACACCGAACTCCAGGTCATAATATAAAACATATTTCTTAGTGCAAGTTGTGTTTGAAAAAGTTTGAAAGCACCGTTCTGATGTTGATGACCATCTTCTAACTTTGCATTGCTTTTTAATTGTTTTATGAGTACATCCTTCTTTCCCAACAATAACATAAGCTCCCAGAGGGCAGGAACTCATATCAACTTGTACACACCACCATAAGCTAAAGAAGACAACATGCATTCTGGCTAGAAAGTATAATGGCTACCATTTACTTAGTGCTTACTATTTACCTGCACTGGGCTAGATGTTTTACATACACTGTCTTATATATGGACCAGACTTATCTATCGATGGGTTGATTACAGGAGTTCAAAGCATTTTGCAGCCAAGATGAGTGGGTGCCATGTTCAGGGGGACTGGGTAGTGACCTGGGATTTGTGAAGGGTTGGAGGATAGAAGGCCCACACATGAAGGAACTGTGGGCTGTTACTGTGGACTCCTAGCCTGGTCTGTCTCCCAGGCCTTCACCATTCTACCCCAATCTCCATTGTGCTGGTTTGAAAGGATATATGCCTCCTAAGAAAAGCCATGTTTTAATATAAATCCCATTTCTTAAAGGTAGAATAATCTCTACTCAGTACTGTATATTTGAAACTGTAATGAGATCATCTCCCTAGTTGATGTGATTTAGTTAAGAATGGCTGTTAAACTGGATTAGGTGACGACATGTCTCCACCCATTTGAGTGGGTCTTGATTAGTTTCTGAAGTCCTATAAAAGAGGAAACATTTTGGAGAATGAGAGATTCAGAGAGAGTGACACTACGAAGCAGAGAGTCCTTCAGCCAGCGATCTTTGGAGACGAAGAAGGAAGATGCCTCCCGGGGAGCTTCATGAAACAGGAAGCCAGGAGAGAAATCTAGCAGATGATGCCGTGTTCGCCATGTGCCCTTCCAGCTGAGAGAGAAGCCCTGACTGTGTTCGCCACGTGCCTTCTCACTTGAGAGAGAAACCCTGAACTTCATCGGCCTTCTTGAACCAAGGTATCTTTCCCTAGATGCCTTTGATTGGACATTTCTTTAGACTTGTTTTAATCGGGACATTTTCTAGGCCTTAGAACTGTAAACTTGCAACTTATTAAATTCCCCTTGTTAAAAGCCATTCCGTTTCTGGTATATTGCATTCCAGCAGCTAGCAAACTAGAACATCCATCCACCGTGATTGCAACTCACCACTCAGAGGAAACAGGCCATCAATTGGGAACTCCTCCAATTTCTCGCCTGCTCCCTATCCTCAGACTATTCAGTGGCACTTGCACCCTCCCTGCAGGCTCAGGGAAGGTGTCTCTGCCCCTGGCCCTGCCCAAGGTATATTGGTCCACCTGTGCTCAGACCCCTCCCTTCTGCATCCTCAGGAACTTATTCTGTTAATTATCACCTCAACCCCCCAGATCTCCAGCCCCTTACTCTCAAATTATCATAGCTCTTTACCCTCAGCATATAAACATGTTCAAATCCCTCCCACCTTTAAAAAGTAAAATCAAACTGATATAAAACCGACAAAGTCAATCCTCTCAGAACTTATGTCCAATTCATTCAACAAATATTTATGTAGCTTCTCTCCTCAGATACTTGTAGCCGAGAGGACAAGTCAGACTAGGTAACAGTCAGTGATACTACAGGACTTTGGGGCTGCAATTCCAGTGAGCACAGGGTGCCATGAGAGCTCAAAGAAGGGGTACATAAGTTAGGTAAGCGTTGGGGCGATCCTGGAGAAGGTGATGCTTGAACTGTCTTGAATAAAAAATAATTATTTAGGCAAAGAACAAGAAGAGAGTTGAAACAGAAGAGGAACTACCATATGCAAAGGCATGGATACCTATGGGAACCTGGTACATTCTGGGAATGGCGGTAATTGGCAATACAGAGCCAATTGAGGATTTAGGCATGAGGAATGGGATGAGATTTAGTAGAGAGATCACCCTGGCAGCATTGTTGGGAATGGTTTGAAAAGGACCTGTTGGAAGCTGAAAGGCCAGTTGAGAAGGTAACTAACACTAGAGGAAAATGTATGGTGAAGTGAAAATGAAGTATTGTGGTATCCATCGAAAAGGAGGTGAGAGGCTGGTGGGTAAGGAAAGAAGGGAGGCAAGGAACTGGAAGTCTCAATCAACCTAAAGACCAGCCATCTGGAGAGCCAAGGAAAGAAAGACTGGAGGGTTGGGTTGGTGGCCTGAGATGAGGGTTGGGTGAGGGTGCGATTTCAAGCCAGCTCTTTTGGGAGGGTATGGTACTGGCTGTGGCTATGGGAATGAGGCTTTGCCAACACAGAATGTCATTGGCATTGAGGAGGCCAGAGAACCAAGAGGCCAGGATGCCAGCTGGGCTCCCTGCATGAAAATTGAAGCCATTTGGGTTTGTAAAAGACCCGAAATGGACAAGAAGACAGTGAGTTAGGTGCCATTGTCTTCAAGGAGTATAGACACGTGGCCAGGACATCTTTACCATATTACTTCAATCCTACTTAAAAATCTAAGCGTTGTACATTTTATGGTAGAACTATATTATGAAATAGAACTGTGCTGCCCAGTACAGTATCCACTAGCCACATAGGGCTATTTATCCATTTAAAAATTTTTATCAAGATGACATATACACAAACACAAAATTTCCCATTTTAACCACTTTTGTGCATACAATTCAGTGATCCTAATTACATTTACACTATTGTGTTACCATCACTACTATCCAGTTCTAAAACTTTTTCATCACCCCAAAAAGAAACTCTTATTAAGCAATAACTCCTCACCAACCCCCTACCCTGGTACCCTGTCACTATGAATCTGCCATATCAGTGGTATCATATAAAGTATATCATAGAAGTGTCTGTCTGATTTCACTCAACATGATGGCCTCAAGATTCATCCATGTCATAGCATGTGAACGTGTGGCTATTTAATTTTAAATCAAAATTCGGTTCCTCAGATGTACTAGCTGCATGTCAAATATTCAAAGCCACGTGTAACTGGCAGCTACCATATAAGCACATTTAACATTTCTAACATCACAGAAAGTTCTGCTGGATGGTGCTGACACGCTGCATTTTCCAGATGAGGAAACTGACATGGAAAGGTTAGGTAACTTGCCTAAGATTGCAGAGACGGGAAGTGAGAGAGCTGATATTTGAACCCAGTTGGGCTGGCTCCAGCACCGTTGCCCTTAAGCAGTGTGCTAAACATCTTCTCAACAGAAGGTGAAATAGCCCTAAAGAAAGAGGAATTTTATATGACTACTGGGGCAAACACCAATGATGCCTACTTAGCAGCCAGTCCCTTCTTCTTTACTGGCAGAGTCTGGATTTATTCAGGTGTTCCCCTGCCATGTGTTTGGGAGATGAATTTTAATTGGCCTAGCTAACCACCTTCGTTCCATTCCTCTGGTCAACCACTCAATCCTGGCCAACAGGACCTTAAGGAGCTCCTGGGAAAGGTTATGTTCAGTGCTCTTTCCACATGTGTGATCTGAAGCATGTCACAACCAAAAGAGGAGACACTACTGACCAGGGTCGGTAGAGGATAGAATGCAATGTGAAGACTGATGAATCAGCCAGCCCTGGCTCTTCTCTAGAACTCTTCACTGTTCAACTTACTTTAACTGGGTCTTCCATTACTTGTCCTATCTGAGACTTTGGTGGAGCCATTATAGTTAGAGGAAACGGAATGCTCAGAGCAGGCTAACTGGCCTTGTGGCCCCACATCTGTCTGGTGTAATATCTCATTACAGAAAGAGTGTTCTCAGGGAGAGCCAGATTTCAGGCAAGCAGAGGGTAATTTGAGCTGAGGATGGCCAAGGCCTTCATGCAAGGAGAACGGTGGGATGCAGTGCAAGGATGATCAGGAAGAGAAAGCACTGGACTGAGTGGAGAAGGGTGGACGCCCATTGAGGCCTGCCAAGGATGACAGGATATGAGCAATGGTGGGGTCAGCTGCTCTCAAGGTTCCAAATGAAGTCCTGGGGTTGTCAGAGACTTTCCAGGGCCAGCAGACCTTCACTTTCCAGACAAGTGAAGGACAAGCAGCAGCCCTGGTGGGTAGGCGGAGTCAAGCCTCTGAATGGAGCCAGCTGTGGTCAGGATTGAGCTTTGTGAGGAAATTCCAGCCCTCCAGCTAGATGTCTAATTACTGTCTCTCTCTCCCCATTCCCCTGTGCAGCCAAGCTCCTTGGGAAACTTATTCACATTCACTGCCTTCTCTTTCTCACCTCTTTAGCACACTGCCAGTTGGTGGTTGCCCCACCAGCCCAGTGAAACTTTTCAGGCTTATGTCTCACGTACCTTCCTAGGTGCTGAGAATGACCTTGCCCTTACCTTTCCGGACCTCTCCTCAATGTTCAACACTGTTAGCCATTTTGGGGTAAGCTCTCCCCTGACTGGTTTTCATGATTTCTCTCTTTCTCCCCTGGTTCTTCTCCCACTACTCTGGGTGTTCCTTCTCAGTCCCCTGTCTACATAGATTACTTTTCCTATGTAATCTCATCTGTAACCAAGGCTGCACTGCTCCTGGGGCAAGTTGGCATAGTGTGGTGGTTAAAACCATGGCCTCTGGAGCCAAACTGCCTGTGTTCAAATCCCTGCCATATCACTTGGTTGCTGTGTGAACTTAGGTAGGTTGTTGAATCTCTCCATGCTCTAGTTCCTCAATCTATAAATGGTGAAAATAATAATAATATTATTTACCATGTAAGGTTGCTGTTGTAGGAGTTGGGTAAATTAAATTTTTTTTTGGGGGGGTGCATTATCCAGGAAACGAACCTGGGAGAGTGAATTAATTTTATTTTATTTATTTATTTATTTATTTTTAATTTTTAATTTTTTTTCATAGGCAGGCACCGGGAATTCAACCCAGGTCTCTGGCATGGCAGGCGAGAACTATCCCCGCTGAGCCACCATGGCCAGCCCACGAATTAATTTTAAATAAATTTCTGCTAATGATGCCTTGCTCACTCTAGGTATCCAGTTGCCACTTGTTCATCACCACTTGCAAGTCTCATGGAACATTCAAAATCAGATAGTCCAAAACTGAAATTATCACATCTTCTGACCAAATCAACTCCTTCTCCTCTGTTCCCTGCTTCAGTAAATGAAACCATGGATGCACCTAATTGCGCTGGATAGAAACCTGGGAGCCATCCTTGACCACTGATTGTCAACTTAGACTGCATATTAGAAGCACTGGATATTCTGATTTAATTGATCTGGAGTGTGACCTGGACATTAAAATGTATTTATAATCATTAATTTGTTTTTGTAGCAAAGATTCTGAGTTAAAATTTGCAACCCATGAAACGAATGAATCTTAAGAATACATTCACTGAATTTCGACAAATACATACACTTGTGTAACTCAATCCCCATCAAGATATAGATCATTATCTTCACTCCACACTCCCAGGGGGAACCACTGGAAATTCTAGCCAGAGAGATTAGACAAGAAAAAGAAATAAAAGGTATCCAAATTGGGAAAGAGGAAGTAAAACTAACCCTATACACTGATGGCACGATCCTACATATATAGAGAGAAAATACAGAAGAATCTGCAGGAAAGTTACTCAGCAAAGTGGTGGGATACAAGATCAATACACAAAAAACAATAGTGCTTCCATACACCAGCAACGAATAATCAAAAAAGAATTCAAGAAAACAATTCCATTTACAATAGCAACCAAAAGAATAAAATATCTAGGAATAAATTTAACCACAGATGTAAAATATTTATACACAGAAAAATTACAATGCATTACTGGAAGAAATTAAAGAAGTCCTGACTAAATGGAAAAATAGTCCATGTTCATGGATTGGAAGACTTAATAGTGTTAAGATGTCAATACTACCTAAGGAGATTTGTAGATTTAACACAATCCCAGTCAAAATTCCAACACCCTAAACCTACTTAAAATTAGGCCTAAGAGTCACCCCAGAGAACCTCTCTGTGGCCTCTCTCTCTAAGCCACCTAGGCAGGTGAACTCACTGCCCTCCCCCCACATGGATATGACTCCCATATCCATGTAAATTTCCCTGGCAATGTGGGACAGAACTGCTGGGATGAACCAGGACCCAGCATCAAGGGATTGAGAAAGCCTTGACCAAAAGAGGGAAGAGAGAAATGGGATAAAGTTTCAGTGGCTGAGAGATTTCAAACAGACTTGAGAAGTTATCCTGGAGGTTTTCTTATCATTATATAGCGATCCCTTTTTAATTTATAGTGTATTAGAGTGAGTGGAAGGAAGTACCTGAAACTGTTGAGCTGTGTTCCAGTAGCTTTGTTTCTTGAAGACGAGTGTATAGAGATATAACTTTTAAAATATGACTGTGTGATTGCGAAAACTTTGTGTCTGATGCTCCTTGTATCCAGGATATGAATCGATGAGTAAAAAAATATGGATCAAAAAATAAACAGGTAATCGGGGGGTGTGCTGGTCTGAATCTGTGGTGGACCCCAGAAAAGTCATGCCCTTTAATCCTCATTCAATATTGCTGGTTGGGATCATTTTGATTGTTTCCATGAAGATGTGACCCACCCAATTGTGGGTGGTAACTTTTGATTAGACAGTTTCCATGGAGGTGTGTCTCCACCCACTGAAGGTGGAGTTGCTTACTGGAATCCTTTAAAAGAGGAAACATGTGGGAGAGAGTCCCTTTTTAGTAGAGCCATGAGAAAGCCAGCAGACACCGCCATGTTTGCCATGTGCCCTTTCAGCTGAGAGAGAAACGTTGAACGTCATCGGCCTTCTTGAACCAAGGTATCTTTCCCCAGATGCCTTAAATTGGACATTTTTATAGATTTGGTTTAATTGGGACATTTTCTTGGCTTTAGAACTGTAAACTAGCAATTTATTAAATTCCCCTTTTTAAATGCCATTCTGTTTCTGGTATTTTGCATTCCAGCAGCTAGCAAACTAGAACAGGGGGACAAAGGGTAAAATAAATTAGGTAGATGGAAATTCTAGTTGTCAATGAGAGGGAGGGGTAAGGGGTATGGTATATATGAGCTTTTTCTTTTTATTTCTTTTTCTGGAGTGATGCAAATGTTCTAGAAAATGATCATGGTGATGAATACACAACTATGTGATGATATTGTGAGCCATTGATTATCCCCCAGGTATGTTTGTTAAGATTTGTCAATAAAATATTTTTTTTTAATTCAACTGTCTTCTTTGCAGAAATGGGAAAGCTAATTATCAAATTCATATGGCAGCTGATGAATCCCAGAGTGATTCGATCAGTGAGTGGAGAAGTATTTGCAAGGCCCCCTTCAGGGAATGGTGAGAATGGGGAGAAATTCAACTTCCTCAACTTGAATTCTCGATATTCTCACAAGCAGTGTGGACAACGAAATCTATAGGCTGAGTCCCCAGTCTTGGGGTTTGTTCATATGAAACTTAACCCCACAAAGGATAGGTCAAGTCTACTTAAAATTTAGGCCTGACAGTCACCCCCAAGAGAGCCTCTTTTGTTGCTCAGATGTGGCCTCTCTCTCCAGCCAACACAACAAGCAATCTCACCACCCTCCCCCTGTCTACGTGGAACATGACTCCCAGGGGTGTGGACCTTTCTGGCATCGTGGGACAGAAATCCTAGAATGAGCTGAGACTCAGCATCAAGGGATTGAGAAAAACTCTAGAATGAGCTGAAATTGAACATCAAGGGATTGAGAAAACTTTCTCGACCAAAAGGGGGAAGAGTGAAATGAGACAAAGTGTCATTGGCTGAGCGATTCCAAACAGAGTCGAGAGGTTATCCTGGAGGTTATTCTTATGCATTGAGTAAATATCACCTTGTTATTCAAAATGTAATGGAGAGGCTGGTGGGAACTGCCTGAAAATGTAGAGCTGTGTTCCAGTAGCCATGTTTCTTGCAGATGATTGAATAATGATATAGCTTTCACAATGTGACTGTGTGATTGTGAAAACCTTGTGTCTGATGCTCCTTTTATCTACCTTGTCAACAGACAAGTAGAATATATGGAATAAAAATAAATAAAAGGGGGAAAAATGTTAAAATAAATTTAGTTTGAAATGCTGGTGATCAGTGAAAGCGAGGGGTAACGGGTATGGTAGGTATGTTTTTCTGTTTTCATTTTATTTATTTTTCTATTGTCTTTTTATTTCTTTTTCTGAATGGATGCAAATGTTCTAAGAAATGATGAATATGTAACTAAGTGATGATATTGTGAATTACTGATTATCTATGTTAATTTTTTAAATTAATAAATAAATTTAAAAAATTCATATGGCAGGGCAAGGGACCCTAAATATCCAAAACCACTTTGAAAAAAGAACAAAGTTTTAAGACTCACTCTTCCTGATTTCAAAATTTATTACAAAGCTGCAGTAATCAAACAATGTGTCACTGGCACAAGCACACACACACATACAGCAATGGAATGGAATTGAGAGTGCAGAAATAATCTATACATTCAAGGTCACTTGATTTTTGACAAGGGAGCCAAGTCCATTCACTGGGGAAAGAATAGTCTCTTCAACAAATGGTGCTGGGAAAACTGGATACCCACACACAAAAGAATTAAAGTTGACCCATACCTCACTCCATATACAAAAATTAACCAAAAATGGATCAAAATATCCAGGAATGAAAGTTGCCCTGGCTTTGTGGGGTATGACTCCCGAGGATGAGCTTGGCCCTGGCACCATGGGATCAACAAGGCCTTCCTGACCAAAAGGGGAAAAGAATTGTAACAAAAAAGGTATCAGGGGCTGATAGAGTTCAAATAGAGTTGAGAGGCTATTCTGGAGGCTACTCTTACACAAGCTTCAAGCTAGATATTGCTGTTTATCATGGTTTGCCAGACCCAACCAAACCATTCCTGCCAACCCTAAAGAAGACCTTGGGCTTTATCTAAGATTCTAGAAAGGTTGCATGCACTAGATTAACTTTCCAGAAACCTACAACCTCTAGATGGGGTACTAGGCCAGATCAGTCCTGAAACCCAGGTGCCCCAGCATCTCCAGAACATCAACTAGCTCCAACCTCCTTTCCTGTATTATTGACAGCCTTTACAATATGAAAAAGTTAGAATAGGCATAGCCCGGACACCCCTAAAGAGTGGGAGAAAAATCAAAGGTGATGGTGGAGTTATACAGAGAGGATAAGATTTAACAAATGAGTATGGCTACTAAATTATTATATTGATATTTCTTTTAGTCTCCAGTGTCTGGGAGGAGCTAGAAGGAAAAACCTAAAATTGTGGAACTGTAACCCATACCAAGCTCTGAAATCTGTTCTATAACTAATTGTTGTAGTGTGCTTTGAAATGCATTGCTTTTTTTTGTATATATGTTATTTTTCACAATTTAAAAAATGAGGAAAAAATGGATCAAAGACCTAAATATAAGAGCTAAAACTATAAAAATTTTAAAGGAATATATAGGGAAATATCTTACAAACTTTTACTAGACAATGGATTTTTAGACTTTACACCAAAGGCACAAGCAGCAACAATAAAATAGATAAATTGGACTTTGTCAAAATTAAAAAACTTTTATGCTTCAAAGGACATTATCAAGAAAGTAAAATGACAACCTATAAAATGGGGGGAATATTTGGAAATTATGTATCTGGTAAGGATTTAGTATCAAGAATACATAAAGAGGGACTTCCGGGCCAAGATGGCAGCTTAGCAATGTGTGCGTTTTAGTTCGTCCTCCAGAAAAACTAGTGAATAACCAGAAACAGTACAGAACAGCCCTTGGGGCCACGTGAGTGACTGGACACATAGAGTACCCCAGTCTGGACCAGCTGGACTGGCTGTGAGCTTCCCCAGAACCGTGAGTTCCCCAAGCCGCAGCGGCCGGTGCCACTCCTCCATGGGTGTTTCCCAGAGGGGAAAGGAAAAAGACTTTACCAGCAGCAGAGGCTGAGCCCAACCAAATGCTAATTGAGGAATTAATTAACAAATTCTGACTACTAAAAATAGGCCCCCAGTTCAGGTGAAACTGGTCAAAGCGGAGGGCACTCATTTTTGCCCCAACACCAAGGGGGCAGGGCTGACAGAAAAAGGTAAAAAGAAAAAAAAGAAGGAAACAGAGGTTTTTGTGGCTGTGTTTCTACAAAGGCTTGACTGCCTTTGGATACAGCGGCAGGGCTCCTCAGTCTGCAACTGCCCCAGGCATAGGCAGGAACAAACTCATTTTGAGGGCTTCTCTGGAAACTGTGCCTTCCCCAGGGGAGGGGTTAAGCCCAACTCAGGTGGAATTCCTCTCTCAAGGGATTCAGACACCAGGGATTGGTAATTTGAAGTCATTAAAACCAGCCTACAACCTCTCCTCTGTCTCCACCACGCCCCCAGCCAAACTTAAAAGTTCCGCATCATCTTATGCTGGTGGGACCTGCAGGCAAACAAGCACCACATACTGGACAGAATAAGAAAAACAGAGCCCAGAGACTTCACAGGAAAGTTTGTCAACGTGCTGGGTATCACCCTCAGGGAAAACCGATGCAGGTGACTCTTTCCTCCTGATAGGAGGCCAGTTTGGTCTGGGAAAATCCAGCTGGGGTCTATAATACCTACATAGACCCTCCTCAGGGTTGGGGGGGGGGGGGGAGGCACCATACAACCAGGGCAAGAAACAAGAAAACAAGAACTGAAAAATTCTCCTCTGTTAAACAAAACCTAAGCTAGAGGTCCAGAAAAAGCTGAACTGAATGTCAAAGAACAGGGTGACAGCAAATTCATCCAGCAAGAAAACCCTAGGTAAAAGAAGTGAAAGCAATCTCCAGAATATACTAATTAAGGTAATTAAATGCCTAGACACCAGCAAAAAATGACAAATCACACTAGGAAAATTGAAGATATGACCCGGTCAAAGGAACAAACCAACAATTCAAATGAGATACAGGAGCTGAAACAATTAATTCAGAATATACTAACAGACATGGAAAACCTCATCAAAAACCAAATCAATGAATTGAGGGAGGATATAAAGAAGGCAAGGAATGAACAAAAAGAAGAAATCAAAACTCTGAAAAAACAAATCACAGAACTTATGGGAATGAAAGGCAAGGTAGAAGAGATGAAAAAAACAATGGAAACCTACAGTGGTAGATTTATAGAGGCAGAACATAGGGTTAGTGAACTGGAGGATGGAACATCTGAAATCTGTCAGGCAAAAGAAAATATAGAGGAAAAAAATAGAAAGATATGAGCAGGGACTCAGGGAATTGAAGGACAATATGAAGCGCACAAATATACGTGTTGTGGGTGTCCCAGAAGGAGACGAGAAGGGAAAAGGAGGAGAAAAACTAATGGAGGAAATTATCACTGAAAGTTTCCCAACTCTTGTGAAGGACTTAAAATTACAGATCCAAGAAGTGCAGCGTACCCCAAAGAGAATAGATCCAAATAGACGTACTCCAAGACATTTACTAATCAGAATGTCAGAGGTCAAAGAGAAAGAGAGAATCTTGAAAGCAGCAAGAGAAAAGCAACCCATAACATACAAGGGAAGCCCAATAAGACTATGCATAGATTTCTCAAGAGAAACCGTGAAGGTGAGAAGACAGTGGGATGCTATATTTAAATTATTAAAAGAGAAAAACTGCCAACCAAGAATTCTATATCCAGCAAAACTGTCCTTCAAAAAATGAGGGAGAAATTAAAACATTTTCAGACAAAAAAATCATTGAGATAATTCGTGACTAAGAGACCAGCTCTGCAAGAAATACTAAAGGGAGCACTAGAGACAGATATGAAGGCAGAAGAGAGAGGTGGGGAGAAGAGTGTAGAAAGGAAGACCATGAGTAAAGGTAAAAAGAAGGAAAATTAGAAGGACATATAAAAGCCAAAAGGCAAAATTATAGAGGGGGGTACTGTCCAGGCAGTAATAACACTGATGTTGATGGATTAAACTTCCCAATTGGGGGACATGGAATGGCAGAATGTATTAGGGAATGGGACCCATCTATATGCTGTCTCTACTCAAAGGACATGAGGGCAAGGACACAAATGGACATTTGCACACCAAAGTTTATAGCAGCATTATTTACAATTTCCAAGAGATGGAAACAGCCAAAATGTCCGTCAACAGATGGGTGGCTAAACAAACTGTGGTATATACATACTATGGAATATTATGCAGCTGTAAGACAGAATAAAGTTATGAAGTACGTAACAACATGGATGGACCTTTAGGACATTATGCTGAGTGAGATCAGCCAGAAACAAAAGGACAAATGCTGTATGGTTTCACTGATATGAACTGACATTAGTGAATAAATTTGGAGAATTTCGTTGGTAACAGAGACCATCAGGAAATAGAAATAGGGTAAGATATTGGGTAATTGGAGCTGAAGGGATACAGATTGCACAACAGGACTGAATATAAAAACTCAGAAATGGACAGCACAATATTACCTAACTGTAATACAATTATGTTAAAACACTGAATGAAGCTGAATGTGAGAATGATAGAGGGAGGAGGGCTGGGGGCACAAATGAAATCAGAAAGAAAGATAGACAATAAAGATTGAGATGGTATAATCTAGGATTGCCTAGAGTGTATAATGACAGTGACTAATGTACAAATTTAAAAAATGTTTTTGCATGAGGAAGAACAAAGGAATGTCATTACTGCAGGGTGCTGAAAATAGATGGTAATTAATATTTTTAAATTTCAACTTATGTGTGAGACTGAAGCAAAAAATGTTTATTTGGTACAAAATTTATATTATGACTAGTGCATTTCCTAATATAACTTATGTAGATAGCTTGGTTGAACAACATAAGTACATGGAACCTTGGGTAGGACATGAGATTTTGTTGGTTTGTCCAGAGTGATGCCCTGATGAATCCC
Source organism: Tamandua tetradactyla (assembly GCF_023851605.1). Taxonomy (NCBI): domain Eukaryota; kingdom Metazoa; phylum Chordata; class Mammalia; order Pilosa; family Myrmecophagidae; genus Tamandua; species Tamandua tetradactyla. The sequence continues at coordinate 124,276,399 of NC_135333.1, forward strand.
AGACTGATTTGATCAGTGAGCAGAAAAATATTTGCAAAGTCCCCTTTGGGGAATAGGGAGAACAGGGAAAAATTCAACCTCCCCAAGTTGAATTCTTGATATTCTCACAAGCAGTGTGGACAACCAAAGTTATAGGCTGAGCCCCCAGTCTTGGGGTTTGTTCATATGAAAATTAACCCCACAGGGGATAGATCAAGTCTACTTAAAATTAGGCCTAAGAGTCACCCCCAAGAGAACCTCTTTTGTTGCTCAGATGTGGCCTCTCTCTCCAGCCAACACAATAAGCTAACTCACCAACCTCCCCCTTTCTTTATGGGACATGACTCGCAGGGGTGTGGACCTTCCTGGCAACGTGGGACAGAAATCCTAGAATGAGCTGAGACCCAGAATCAAGGGATTGAGAAAATCCTCTTGACCAAAAGGGGGAAGAGTGAAATGAGACAAAGTATCAATGGCTGAGAGATTCCAAATAGAGTCGAGAGGTTATCCTGGAGGTTATTCTTACGCATTAAGTAGATATCACCTTGTTATCCAAGAGGAAATGGAGAGGCTGGAGGGAACTGCCTGAAAATGTAGAGCTGTGTTCCAGTAGCCGTGTTTCTTGATGATGATTGTATAATGGTGTAGCTTTCACAGTGTGACTGTGTGATTGTGAAAACCTTGTGTCTGATGCTCCTTTTATCTACCTTGTCAACAGATGAGTACAACATATGGAATAAAAATAAATAATAGGGGGAAGAAATGTTAAAATAAATTTAGTTTGAAATGCTAGTGATCAATGAAAGGGAGGAGTAAGGGGTATGGTGTGTATGGTTTTTTTTCTGTTTTCGTTTTATTTTTCTGTTTATTTCTTTTTCTGAATTAATGCAAATGTTCTAAGAAATGATCATGATGATGAATATGCAACTATGTGATGATATTGTGAATTACTGATTATTCCACCAGCAGTGCATAAGTGTCCCATTTTCTCCACATCCTCGCTAACATTTATAGATTCCTGTTTGTTTAATAGCAGCCATTCTTATAGGTGTGAGGTGGTTATCTCAACGTGGTCTTGATCCGCATTTCCCTTATAGACAATGAAAATGAGTATCTCTTCATGTGTTTTTGAGCGATCTGTATTTGTTCTTAGGAAAATGCCTATTCAAATCTTTAGCCCATTTTATAATTGGGTTGTTTGTTCTTTTGTTGTGGAGTTGTATGATTTCTTTGTATATACAGGATATCAAACGTTTGTCCAATATGTGATTTCCAAATATTTTCTCCCATTGAGTTGGCTGCCTCTTCACCTTTTTTTAATCTAATTTTTATTGTGAAATATATCTACAAAAAAGCAATACATTTTAAAGTACATTTTAAAAAGCAGTTATAGAACAGAATTCAAAGTTTGGTACAGTTTGGTTACGGTTCCACAATTATAGGTTTTTCCTTCTAGCTGCTCTAAGACACTGGAGAAAAAAATAAATATCAATATAATGATTCAGTAATGATACTCAATTTTTTTTTTTGGTGCAACTAATTAAAAAAAATTTTTTTATTAATTTTAATTAAAAAAAAATTTAAACAATATGACAGCAAAGAAACACAAGCATTCCTTTTTTTTAAGATTGTCTTTTTAAAAAAAATTTTTATTAATTAAAAACATTACAAGAAAGAAACACAAACGTTCCCAACACATACACTCAGCAATTCACAATATCATCACATAGTTGCATATTCATCATCATGATCATTTCCCAGAACATTTGCATCAATTCAGAAAAAGAAATAAAAAGACAATAGAAAAATAAAACAAAAACAGAAAAAAAATTTTACATACCATACCCCTTACTCCTCCCTTTCATTGATCACTAGCATTTCAAACTAAATTTATTTTAACATTTGTTCCCCCTATTATTTATTTTTATTCCATATGTTCTACTCATCTGTTGACAAGGTAGATAAAAGGAGCATCAGACACAAGGTTTTCACAATCACACAGTCACATTGTGAAAGCTATATCTTTATACAATCATCATCAAGAAACACGGTTACTGGAACACAGCTCTACATTTTCAGGCAGTTCCCTCCAGCCTCTCCATTTCCTCTTGGATAACAAGGTGATATCTACTTAATGAGTAAGAATAACCTCCAGGGTAACCTCTCGACTCTGTTTGGAATCTCTCAGCCATTGACACTTAGTCTCATTTCACTCTTCCCCCTTTTGGTTGAGAAGATTTTCTCAATCCCTTGATGCTGGGTCTCCACTCATTGTAGAGTTTTTCTCAATCCCTTGAAGCTGAATCTCAGCTCATTCTGGGATTTCTTTCCCACACTGCCAGGAAAATCCACACCCCTGGGAGTCATGTCCCACGTAGACAGGGGGAGGGTGGTGAGTTTGCTTGCTGTGTTGGCTGGAGAGAGAGGCCAGATCTGAGCAACAAAAGAGGTTCTCTTGGGGATGACTCTTAGGCCTAATTTTAAGTAGGCTTGACCTATCCTTTGTGGGGTTAATTTTCATATGAACAAACCCCAAGACTGGGGGCTCAGCCTATAGCTTTGGTTGCCCACACTGCTTGTGAGAATATCAAGAATTCAACTTGGGGAAGTTGAGTTTTCCCCCGTTCTCACCATTCCCCAAAGGGGACTTTGCAAATACTTTTCCACTCACTAATCAAATCACTATGGGATTCATCAGGGCATCACCTGGACAAACCAACAAAATCTCATGTCCTATACAAAGTTCCATGTACTAAAGGTGTTCAACCCACCATCTACATAAGTTATATTAGGAGATGCACTAGTCAAAGCATAAATTTGTACCACATAAACATTTTTTGCTTTAGTCCCACACATAAGGTGATGTTTTAAAATATTAATTACCATCTATTTTCAGCACACTGCAGTATGACATTCTTTTGTTCTTCCTCATGCAAAAACATTTTTTAAATTTGTACATTTAGTCACTATCATTATACACTCTAGGCATTCCTAGATTATACCATTTCAATCTTTATCGTCTATCTTTCTTGTGATATCATTTATGCCCCAGCCCTCCTCCCTCTATCATTCTCATATGCAGCTTCATTCAGTGTTTTAACATAATTGTATTACAGTTAGGTAATATTGTGCTGTCCATTTCTGAGCTTTTATATTCAGTCCTGTTGCACAATCTGTATCTTTTCAGCTCCAATTACCCAATATCTTGCCCTATTTCTATCTCCTGATGGTCTCTGTTACCAACAAAATATTCCAAGTTTATTCACTAATGTCAGTTCATATCAGTGAGACCATACAGTATTTGTCTTTTTGTTTCTGGCTAATCACACTCAGCATAATGTCCTTAAGGTCCATCCATTTTGTTACGTACTTCATAACTTTATTCTGTCTTACAGCTGCATAATATTCCATCTTATGTAAATGTCACAGATTGTTTAGTCAACTGTCTGTTGATGGACATTTGGGCTGTTTCCATCTCTTGGTAATTGTTAATAATGCTGCTATAAACATTGGTGTGTAAATGTCCATTTGTGTCCTTGGCCTCGTGTCCTTTGAGTAGAGACAGCGTATATATGGGTCCTGTTTTTTAATCCATTCTGCCAGACTATGTCTTTTGGTTGGAGAGTTTAATCCATTAACATTCAGTGTTATTACTGCATGGGTAGTATTTTCTTCTACTATTTTGCCTTCTGAATTTTATATGTCATATCTAATTTTCCTTCTTTTCACCTTTACTCATAGTCTTCCTTTCTGCACTCTTCTCCACACCTCTCTTTTCTGTCTCCGTATCTGTCTCTAGTGCTCCCTTTAGTATTTCTTGCAGAGCTGGTCTCTTGGTCACAAATTCTCTCAGTGATTTTTTGTCTGAAAATGTTTTAATTTCTCTCTCATTTTTGAAGGACAGTTTTGCTGAGTATAGAATTCTTCGTTGGCAGTTTTTCTCTTTTAACAATTTAAATATATCATCCCACTGTCTTCTTGCCTCCATGGTTTCTGCTGAGAGATCTAGACATAGTCTTATTGGGCTTCCCTTGTATGTTATGGGTTGCTTTTCTCTTGCTGCTTTCAAGAGTTTCTCTTTCTCTTTGACCTTTGATGTTCTGATTAGTAAATGTCTTGGAGTATGTCTATTTGGATCTATTCTCTTTGGGGTATGCTGCACTTCTTGGATCTGTAATTTTAAGTCTTTCATAAGAGTTGGGAAATTTTCAGTGATAATTTCCTCCATTAGTTTTTCTCCTCCTTTTCCCTTCTCTTCTTCTTCTGGGATACCCACAACATGTATATTCATGCGCTTCATATTGTCTTTCAATTCCCTGAGTCCCTGCTCATATTTTTCCATTTTTTCCCTATAGTTTCTTTTTCTTGCTGGATTTCAGATGTTCCATCCTCCAGTTCACTAATCCTATGTTCTGTCTCTCAAAATCCACCATTGTAGGTTTCCATTGTTTTTTTCATCTCTTCTACCTTGCCTTTCATTCCCATAAGTTCTGTGATTTGTTTTTTCAGACTTTCAATTTCTTCTTTTTGTTCATTCCTTGCCTTCTTTATATCCTCCCTCAATTCATTGATTTGGGTTTTGATGAGGTTTTCCATGTCTGTTCATATATTCTGAATTAATTGTTTCAGCTCCTGTATGTCATTTGAATTGTTGGTTTGTTCCTTTGACTAGGCCATACCTTCAATTTTCCTAGTGTGATTTTTCATTTTTTGCTGTTGTCTAGGCATTTAATTACTTTAATTAGTTTATTCTGGAGATTGTTTTCACTTCTTTTACCTAGGGTTTTTTTTGCTGGATGAATTTGTTGTCTATCTGTTCTTTGACATTCAGTTCAGCTTTATCTGGACCTCTAGTTTAAGTTTTGTTTAATAAGAGGAGAATTTTTCAGTTCTTGTTTTCTTCTTTCTTGTCCTGCTTGTATGGTGACTTCCCCCCCCACACACAACTACACCCTTAGAAGGGTCTACTTAGATATTATAGACTCCAGCCAGTTTTCCCAGACCAAACTGGCCTCCTATCAGGAGGAAAGAGTCACCTGCATTGGTCTTCCCTGAGGGTGAGACCCAGCAGGTTGAAAGACTTACCTGTTAAGTCTCTGGACTCTGTTTTTCTTATCCTGCCCAGTATGTGGCACTTGTCTGCCTGCAGGTCCCACCAGTGTAAGATGATGTGGTACCTTTAACTTAGGCGGACTCTCCCTGCTGGGGACGTGGTGGAGACAGAGGAGAGGTTGTAGGGTGGTTTTAATGGCTTCAAATTACCAAGCCCTGGTGTCTGAATTCCTTGAGGGAGGGATTTCACCTGAGTTGGGCTTCACCCTTCCCCTGGGAAAGGCACAGGCTCCAGACAAACCCCCAAAAGTGCTCACTTCTGCCTATGCCTGTGGCAGTTGCAGCCTGGGAAGTCCTGCCGCTATATCCAAAGGCAGTCAAGCCTTTGTAGAAACACAGCCACAAAAACCTCTGTTTCCTCCCCTCCCCTTTTTCCATCAGCTCTGCCCCCTTGGCACCGGGGCAAAAATGAGCAACCTCAGCTTTGACCAGGTTCATCTAAGCTGGGGCTTATTTTTAGTAGTCAGAATTTGTTAATTAATTCCACAATTAGCGTTTGATTGTGCTCAGTCCCTGCTGCTGGTAAAGTTCCTTTCCTTTCCCCTCTGGGAAGCAGCCTGTGGGGGAGGGGCACCAATCACCGCAGCTTTAGGAACTCATGGTTCTATGGGGGCTCACAGCTGGTCCAGCTGGTCCAGGCTGGGGTACGCTGTGTGTCTGGTCACTGATGTGGCCCCAGGAGCTGTTTGGACTGTTTCTGGTTATTTAGTAGTTGTTCTGGAGGACGAACTAAAATGTGCACATTGTTAAGCCGCCATCTTCACACAGAACTTATCAACACAAGCATTCTTAACATGTAATCATTCCATTCTACATACATAATCAGTAATTCACAATATCATCACATAGTTGCATATTCATCATCATGATAATTTCTTAGAATATTTGCATCAATTCAGGAAAAGAAATAAAAAGACAACAGAAAAAGAAATAAACAAAAACAGAGAAAAAAATTATACATACCATACCCCTTACCCCTCCCTTTCATTGATCACTAGCATTTCAAACTAAATTTATTTTAACATTTGTTCCCCCTATTACTTATTTTTATTCCATGTGTTCTACTCATCTGTTGACAAGGGAGATAAAAAGAGCATCAGACACAAGGTTTTCACAATCACACAGTCACATTGTGAAAGCTATATCTTTATACAATCATCATCAAGAAACGTGGTTACTGGAACACAGCTCTACATTTTCAGGCAGTTCCCTCCAGCTTCTCCATTTCCTCTTGGATAACAAGGTGATATCTACTTAATGCATAAGAATAACCTCCAGGATAACCTCTCGACTCTGGAATCTCTCAGCCATTGACACTTTGTCTCATTTCACTCTTCCCCCTTTTGGTCGAGAAGGTTTTCTCAATCCCTTGATTCTGGGTCTCAGCTCATTCTAGGATTTCTGTCCCACGTTGCCAGGAAGGTCCACGCTCCTGGGAGTCATGTCCCATGTAGACAGGGAGAGGGTGGTAAGTTTTCTTGTTGTGTTGGCTGGAGAGAGAGGCCTCCTCTGAAAAACAGAAGTGACTCTTCACATTTTTTTTTTTATTAACGGAAAGAAAGAAAAACAAAAGAAAGAAATTAACACAACATTTAGAAATCATACCGTTCTACATATGCACTCAGTAATTCTTAACATCATCACATAGATGCATGATCATCTTTTCTTAGTACATTTGCATCGGTTTAGAGGAACTAGCAACACAACAGAAAAAGATATAAAGTGTTAATATAGAGAAAAGAAATAAAAGTAGTAATAATAGTAAAAAATAACCCTATAATTCAGATGCAGCTTCATTCAGTGTTTTAACATGATTACTTTACAATTAGGTATTATTGTGCTGTCCATTTTTGAGTTTTTGTATCTAGTCCTGTTGCACAGTCTGTATCCCTTCAGCTCCAATTACCCATTATCTTACCCTGTTTCTAACTCCTGCTGGACTCTGTTACCAATGACATATTTCAAGTTTATTCTCGAATGTCTGTTCACATCAGTGGGACCATACAGTATTTGTCCTTTAGTTTTTGGCTGGACTCACTCAGCATAATATTCTCTAGGTCCATCCATGTTATTACATGCTTCATAAGTTTATCTTGTCTTAAAGCTGCATAATATTCCATCGTATGTATATACCACAGTTTATTTAGCCATTCTTCTGTTGATAGACATTTTGGCTGTTTCCATCTCTTTGCAATTGTAAATAACGCTGCTATAAACATTGGTGTGCAAATGTCCGTTTGTGTCTTTGCCCTTAAGTCCTTTGAGTAGATACCTAGCAATGGTATTGCTGAGTCGTATGGCAATTCTATATTCAGCTTTTTGAGGAACCACCAAACTGCCTTCCACAGTGGTTGCACCCTTTGACATTCCCACCAACAGTGGATAAGTGTGCCTCTTTCTCCGCATCCTCTCCAGCACTTGTCATTTTCTGTTTTGTTGATAATTGCCATTCTGGTGGGTGTGAGATGATATCTCATTGTGGTTTTGATTTGCATTTCTCTAATGGCCAGGGACATTGAGCATCTCTTCATGTGCCTCTTGGCCATCCATATTTCCTCTTCTGGTAGGTGTCTGTTCAAGTCTTTTTCCCATTTTGTAATTGGGTTGGCTGTCTTTTTGTTGTTGAGTTGAACAATCTCTTTATATATTCTGGATACTAGACCTTTATCTGATATGTCATTTCCAAATATTATCTCCCATTGTGTAGGCTGTCTTTCTACTTTCTTGATGAAGTTCTTTGATGCACAAAAGTGTTTAATTTTGAGGAGTTCCCATTTATTTATTTCCTTCTTCAGTGCTCTTGCTTTAGGTTTAAGGTCCATAAAACCACCTCCAGTTGTAAGATCCATAAGATATCTCCCTACATTTTCCTCTAACTGTTTTATGGTCTTAGACCTAATGTTTAGATCTTTGATCCATTTTGAGTTAACTTTTGTATAAGGTGTGAGATGCGGGTCTTCTTTCATTCTTTTACATATGAATATCCAGTTCTCTAGGCACCATTTATTGAAGAGACTGTTCTGTCCCAGGTGAATTGGCTTGACTGCCTTATCAAAGATCAAATGTCCATAGATGAGAGGGTCTATATCTGAACACTCTATTTGATTCCATTGGTCGATATATCTATCTTTATGCCAATACCATGCTGTTTTGACCACTGTGGCTTCATAATATGCCTTAAAGTCCGGCATCGCAAGACCTCCAGCTTCGTTTTTTTTCCTCAAGATGTTTTTAGCATTCGGGGCAACCTGCCCTTCCAGATAAATTTGCTTATTGGTTTTTCTAAGTCTGAAAAATAAGTTGTTGGGATTTTGATTGGTATTGCATTGAATCTGTAGATCAGTTTAGGTAGGATTGACATCTTAATTATATTTAGTCTTCCAATCCATGAACACGGTATGACCTTCCATCTATTTAGGTCTTCTGTGATTTCTTTTAGCAGTTTTTTGTAGTTTTCTTTATATAGGTTTTTTGTCTCTTTGGTTAAATTTATTCCTAGGTATTTTATTCTTTTAGTTGCGATTGTAAATGGGATTCGTTTCTTGATTTCCCCCTCAGCTTGTTCATTACTAGTGTATAGAAAAGCTACAGATTTTTGAATGTTGATCTTGTAACCTGCTACTTTGCTGTACTCATTTATTAGCTCTAGTAGTTTTGTTGTGGATTTTTCCGGGTTTTCGAACTATAGTATCATATCGTCTGCAAAGAGTGATAGTTTTACTTCTTCCTTTCCAATTTTGATGCCTTGTATTTCTTTTTCTTGTCTAATTGCTCTGGCTAGAACCTCCAACACAATGTTGAATAATAGTGGTGATAATGGACATCCTTGTCTTGTTCCTGATCTTAGGGGGAAAGTTTTCAATTTTTCCCCATTGAGGATGATATTAGCTGTGGGTTTTTCATATATTCCCTCTATCATTTTAAGGAAGTTCCCTTGTATTCCTATCTTTTGAAGTGTTTTCAACAGGAAAGGATGTTGAATCTTGTCAAATGCCTTCTCTGCATCAATTGAGATGATCATGTGATTTTTCTGCTATGATTTGTTGATATGGTGTATTACATTAATTGATTTTCTTATGTTGAACCATCCTTGCATACCTGGGATGAATCCTACTTGGTCATGATGTATAATTCTTTTAATGTGTTGTTGGATACGATTTGCTAGAATTTTATTGAGGATTTTTGCATCTATATTCATTAGAGAGATTGGTCTGTAGTTTTCTTTTTTAGTAATATCTTTGCCTGGTTTTGGTATGAGGGTGATGTTGGCTTCATAGAATGAATTAGGTAGTTTTCCCTCCACTTCGATTATTTTGAAAAGTTTGAGGAGAGTTGGTACTAATTCTTTCTGGAATGTTTGATAGAATTCACATGTGAAGCCGTCTGGTCCTGGACTTTTCTTTTTAGGAAGCTTTTGAATGACTAATTCAATCTCTTTACTTGTGATTGGTTTGTTGAGGTCATCTATTTCTTCTTGAGTCAAAGTTGGTTGTTCATGTCTTTCCAGGAACCCGTCCATTTCATCTAAATTGTTGTATTTATTAGCGTAATTTGTTCATAGTATCTTGTTATTACCTCCTTTATTTCTGTGAGGTCAGTAGTTATGTCTCCTCTTCCATTTCTGATCTTATTTATTTGCATCCTCTCTCTTCTTCTTTTTGTCAATCTTGCTAAGGGCCCATCAATCTTATTGATTTTCTCATAGAACCAACTTCTGGTCTTATTGATTTTCTCTATTGTTTTCATGTTTTCAATTTCATTTACTTCTGCTCTAATCTTTGTTATTTCTTTCCTTTTGCTTGCTTTGGGATTAGTTTGCTGTTCTTTCTCCAGTTCTTCCAAGTGGACAATTAATTCCCGAATTTTTGCCTTTTCTTCTTTTCTGATATAGGCATTTAAGGCAATAAATTTCCCTCTTAGCACTGCCTTTGCTGTGTCCCATAAGTTTTGATATGTTGTGTTTTCATTTTCATTCGCCTCTAGATATTTACTAATTTCTCTTGCAATTTCTTCTTTGACCCACTTGTTGTTTAAGAGTGTGTTGTTGAGCCTCCATGTATTTGTGAATTTTCTGGCACTCCGCCTATTATTGATTTCCAACTTCATTCCTTTATGATCCGAGAAAGAGTTGTGTATGATTTCAATCTTTTTAAATTTGATAAGAATTGCTTTGTGACCCAGCATATGGTCTATCTTTGAGAATGATCCATGAGCACTTGAAAAAAAGGTGTATCCTGCTGTTGTGGGATGTAATGTCCTATAAATGTCTGTTAAGTCTAGTTCATTTATAGTAATATTCAGATTCTCTATTTCTTTATTGATCCTCTGTATAGATGTTCTGTCCATTGATGAGAGTGGTGAATTGAAGTCTCCAACTATTATGGTATATGTGTCTATTTCCCTTTTCAGTGTTTGCAGTGTGTTCCTCACGTATTTTGGGGACATTCTGGTTCGGTGCGTAAATATTTATGATTGTTATGTCTTCTTGTTTAATTGTTCCTTTTATTAGTATATAGTGTCCTTCTTTGTCTCTTTTAACTGTTTTACATTTGAAGTCTAATGTGTTGGATATTAGTATAGCTACTCCTGCTCTTTACTGGTTGTTATTTGCATGAAATATCTTTTCCCAACCTTTCACTTTCAACCTATATTTATCTTTGGGTCTAAGATGTGTTTCCTGTAGACAGCATATTGAAGGATCCTGTTTTTTAATCCATTCTGCCAGTCTATGTCTTTTGATTGGGGAATTCAGTCCATTAACATTTAGAGTTATTACTGTTTGGATAATATTTTCCTCTACCATTTTGCCTTTTATATTATATATATTATATCTGACTTTCCTTCTTTCTACACTCTTTTCCATGTCTCTCTCTTCTGTCTTTTTGTATCTGACTCTAGTGCTCCCTTTAGTATTTCTTGCAGAGCTGGTCTCTTGGTCACAAATTCTCTCAGTGACTTTTTGTCTGAGAATGTTTTAATTTCTCCCTCATTTTTGAAGGACAATTTTGCTGGATATAGGAGTCTTGGTTGGCAGTTTTTCTCTTTTAGTAACTTAAATATATCATCCCCTTGTCTTCTAGCTTCCATGGTTTCTGCTGAGAAATCAACACATAGTCTAATTGGATTTCCCTTGTATGTGATGGATTGTTTTTCTCTTGCTACTTTCAAGATCCTCTCTTTCTCTTTGACCTCTGACATTCTAACTAATAAGTGTCTTGGGGAACACCTATTTGGGTCTAATCTCTTTGGGGTGCGCTGCACTTCTTGGATCTGTAATTTTAGGTCTTTCATAAGAGTTGGGAAATTTTCAGTGATAATTTCTTCCATTAGTTTTTCTCCTCCTTTTCCCTTCTCTTCTCCTTCTGGGACACCCACAACACGTATATTTGTGCGGTTCATATTGTCCTTGAGTTCCCTGATACCCTGTTCGAATTTTTCCATTCTTTTCCGGATAGTTTCTGTTTGTTTTTGGAATTCAGATGTTCCATCCTCCAAATCACTAATTCTATCTTCTGTCTCTTTAAATCTATCATTGTAGGTATCCATTGTTTTTTCCATCTTTTCTACTTTATCCTTCACTTCCATGAGCTCTGTGATTTGTTTTTTCAGTTTTTCTATTTCTTCTTTATATTCAGCCCATGTCTTCTTCATGTCCTCCCTCAATTTATCGATTTTGTTTTTGAAGAAGTTTTCCATTTCTGTTCATATATTCAGCATTAGTTGTTTCAGCTTCTGTATGTCATCTGAACTATTGGTTTGTTCCTTTGACTGGGCCATATTTTCAATTTTCTGAGCATGATCTATTATCTTCTGCTGGCGTCTGGGCATTTAGTCAGATTTCCCTGGGTGTTGGACCCCATAGGTTGAAAATTTTTTCTGTGAAATCTCTGGGTTCTGTTTTTCTTATCCTGCCCAGTAAGTGGCGCTCGTGGCACACGTTTGTCTACAGGCTCCACCAGTAAAAGTTGCTGTGGGTCCTTTAACTCTGGAAAACTCTCACCATAGGGGAGGTTTGGCAGCCAAAGCGTCTTGGAAGAGTGCCAGCTGGCCCGGGGGTTCGAACACGGGGAGGGTCGCCAGCCGCCGCAGCACAGGAGAGCGCCCGACCGAATTTCCTAGTCGGCCCAGGGCACCAAGCATGGCGGAAGGGTGCCAGCTGTGCAGCCCGGGAGAGTGCACTGTTCCCAGCTGGACCGGGGAGTCACGTGTTTGGAAGGGACCCCCTGGTCACCGTTCTCCGCAGTCTGGGGATTTTCGACCCAACTCTCTTAGTTGGTGCAGGGGGCCTTGCGTGGTGGGGGCGCCAGCCACCGTGGCCCAAGGGGACCGCCTGCCCAATTCTGCCAGCCGGCCTGGGAAGGAGGAAGGGAGGGACTCCTGCCACTTGCCGTCCCACCCAGGAAAACCCGTGCCCCTCAATGATCTCACCGGAGCTGGTTCTCCCAGACAGTCAGCCATTCCAGGATGGGGTACGCCGTCCCTTTGATCTCTGTCGTGGCTCCGGGAGCTGCTCTGTATTGTCTCCACTCCCCCAGTAGCTGTTCTGGAGGAGGAAAGGTGAGGGTGGCAAGGCTGTCGAGGCTGGTGGCGAAGGAGCTGGTGAAGGCAGAAGAGGGCACCGTGGTGGTTGGAGATCCGCCGGAGCAGGAGGGGGAAGAGGGGAGGGAGGGCGGGTCGGCTGCTGCGGGGCATGGGCACCCCTCTTCACATTTTTGACAAAGTTTTTTGAGATGCAGAAGCATTTGATTTTGAGGAGTTTGCATTTATGTATTGTTCTAGTTTGCTAGCTGCCAGAATGCAATATACCAGAACTGGAATGGTATATTTATGGAATTTAATAAGTTGCTAGTTTACAGTTCTAAGGCTGAGAAAATGTCCCAATTAAAACAAGTCTAGGGACCCTCCTCACACTCCGGCGGCTCCAACTCGTGGTGCTGAGGCCCGGTCCGGTGATGGACTTTGAGAATCTGTTCTCCAAACCCCCCAACCTGGCCCTCGGCAGGAGACCGGCCCCGGACACTGATGAAAGACCCAAGTGTACAGTTCAGTTGCAGTATTCCCTGTGACACTGTTGTGCTTTCATCACCGCCATCAGCACCCCAAACAGAGATCCTGAACCCATATGCATCGTTTCCATATTCCCTGAATCGATGATGAAATAGATGATACCAAAGTTGAAGAAACACAAGAAGAGAACCAAAAATGGGAAATAAATGTGGCGTGTGAGCAAATTCCCAAAAAGAGACTTCCGGAGAAGATGGCAGCTTAGTAAGATGTGTGGGTCTTAGTTCCTCCTCCAGAACAGCTACTAGAGAAGTAGAAACAATACAGAACAGTTCCCGGAACAACGACAGAGACCAAGAAGACAGCATACCCCATTCTGGACTGGCTGACTGGCTGGGAGAACCCGCTCCGGTGAGATCCCCGAGGGGCGTGGGCTTCCCCAGGCCAGGGCGGCAGGCGGCCGGAGTCCCTCCCTTCCTCCTTCCCGGGCCGGCTGGGAGAATTGGACAGGCAGTCCCCTCAAGCCGCGGCAGCTGGCGCCCCCCCATGCGCGGTCCCCCGGACCAGCTGGGAGAATTGGATTGGAGATCCCCAGGCCGGGGAGAACGGTGACCGGGGTCCCTTCCAAACATGTGGCTTGCCGGTTCGGCTGGGAACGGTGCACTCCCCCAGGCCGTGGCGGCTGGCGCCCTCCCACCACGCTTGGCACTCCGGGCCCAGCTGGGAGATTTGGACAGGCGCTCTCCTGGGCTGTGGCGGCCGGCGACCCTCCCCGTGTTCGGATCCCCAGGCTGGCTGGGAGATTCAGATTGGCACTCCTCCAAGCCACTTAGGCTGGCGAACCTCCCCCACGGCGAGAGTTTTCCAAAGTTAAAGGACCCAAAGCACCTTTTACTGGTGGGACCCACAGACAAACGAGTGCCACGACCGTCACCTACTGGGCAGGATAAGAAAAACAGAGCCCAGAGATTTCACAGAAAAATCTTTCAACCTGTTGGGTCCAACACCCAGGGAAATCTGATTAAATGCCCAGACGCCAGCAGAAGATAATGGATCATGCACAGAAAATTGAAAATATGGCCCAGTCAAAGGAACAAACCAATAGTTCAAATGAGATACAGGAGCTGAGACAACTAATGCTGAATATACGAACAGAAATGGAAAACTTCTTCAAAAACGAAATCAATAAATTGAGGGAGGACATGAAGAAGACATGGGCTGAACAAAAAGAAGAAATAGAAAAACTGAAAAAACAAATCACAGAACTTATGGAAGTGAAGGACAAAGTAGAAAAGATGGAAAAAACAATGGATACCTACAATGATAGATTTAAAGAGACAGAAGATAGAATTAGTGATTTGGAGGATGGAACATCTGAATTCCAAAAAGAAACAGAAACTATAGGGAAAAGAATGGAAAAATTTGAACAGGGGATCAGGTAACTAAAGGACAATATGAAGCGCACAAATATACGTGTTGTGAGTGTCCCAGAAGGAGAAGAGAAGGGAAAAGGAGGAGAAAAACTAATGGAAGAAATTATCACTGAAAATTTCCCAACTCTTATGAAAGACCTAAATTTACAGATCCAAGAAGTGCAGCGCACCCCAAAGAGAATAGACCCAAATAGGCGTTCTCCAAGACACTTACTAGTTAGAATGTCAGAGGTCAAAGAGAAAGAGAGGATCTTGAAAGCAGCAAGAGAAAAACAATCCATCACATACAAGGGAAACCCAATAAGACTATGTGTTGATTTCTCAGCAGAAACCATGGAAGCTAGAAGACAAGGGGATGATATATTTAAATTACTAAAAGAGGAAAACTGCCAACCAAGACTTCTATATCCAGCAAAATTGTCCTTCAAAAATGAGGGAGAAATTAAAACATTTTCAGACAAAAAGTCACTGAGAGAATTTGTGACCAAGAGACCAGCTCTGCAAGAAATACTAAAGGGAGCACTAGAGTCAGAAACGAAAAGACAGAACAGAGAGGTATGGAGAAGAGTGTAGAAAGAAGGAAAATCAGATATGATGTACATAATACAAAAGGCAAAATGGTAGAGGAAAATATTATCCAAACAGTAATAACACTAAATGTTAATGGACTGAATTCCCCAATCAAAAGACATAGACTGGCAGAATGGATTAAAAAAACAGGATCCTTCAATATGCTGTCTACAGGAAACACATCTTAGACCCAAAGATAAATATAGGTTGAAAGTGAAAGGTTGGGAAAAGATATTTCATGCAAATAACAACCAGTAAAGAGCAGGAGTAGCTATACTAATATCCAAACAAATTAGACTTCAAATGTAAAACAGTTAAAAGAGACAAAGAAGGACACTATCTACTAATAAAAGGAACAATTAAACAAGAAGATATAACAATCATAAATATTTATGCACCGAACCGGCATGCCCCTAAATACGTGAGGAATACACTGCAAACACTGAAAAGGGAAATAGACACATATACCATAATAGCTGGAGACTTCAATTCACCACTCTCATCAATGGACAGAACATCTATACAGAGGATCAATAAAGAAATAGAGAATCTGAATATTACTATAAATGAACTAGACTTAACAGACATTTATAGGACATTACATCCCACAACAGCAGGATACACCTTTTTTTCAAGTGCTCATGGATCATTCTCAAAGATAGACCATATGATGGGTCACAAAGCAAGTCTTAACAAATTTAAAAAGTTGAAATCATACACAACACTTTCTCGGATCATAAAGGAATGAAGTTGGAAATCAATAATAGGCAGAGTGCCAGAAAATTCACAAATACGAGGAGGCTCAACAACACACTCTTAAACAATGAGTGGGTTAAAGAAAAAATCGCAAAAAAAATTAGTAAATACCTAGAGGCGAATGAAAACGAAAACACAACATATCAAAACTTATGGGACACAGCAAAGGCAGTGCTAAGAGGGAAATTTATTGCCTTAAATGCCTATATCAGAAAAGAAGAAAAGGCAAAAGTTCGGGAATTAACTGTCCACTTGGAAGAACTGGAGAAAGAACAGCAAACTAATCGCAAAGCAAGCAAAAGTAAAGAAATAACAAAGATTAGAGCAGAAATAAATGAAATTGAAAACATGAAAACAATAGAGAAAATCAATAAGACCAGAAGTTGGTTCTATGAGAAAATCAATAAGATTGATGGGCCCTTAGCAAGATTGACAAAAAGAAGAAGAGAGAGGATGCAAATAAATAAGATCAGAAATGGAAGAGGAGACATAACTACTGACCTCACAGAAATAAAGGAGGTAATAACAGGATACTATGAACAACTTTACGCTAATAAATACAACAATTTAGATGAAATGGACGGGTTCCTGGAAAGACATGAACAACCAACTTTGACTCAAGAAGAAATAGATGACCTCAACAAACCAATCACAAGTAGAGAAATTGAATCAGTCATTCAAAAGCTTCCTAAAAAGAAAAGTCCAGGACCAGACGGCTTCACATGTGAATTCTATCAAACATTCCAGAAAGAATTAGTACCAACTCTCCTCAAACTTTTCAAAATAATCGAAGTGGAGGGAAAACTACCTAATTCATTCTATGAAGCCAACATCACCCTCATACCAAAACCAGGCAAAGATATTACTAAAAAAGAAAACTACAGACCAATCTCTCTAATGAATATAGATGCAAAAATCCTCAATAAAATTCTAGCAAATCGTATCCAACAACACATTAAAAGAATTATACATCATGACCAAGTAGGATTCATCTCAGGTGTGCAAGGATGGTTCAACATAAGAAAATCAATTAATGTAATACATCATATCAACAAATCATAGCAGAAAAATCACATGATCATCTCAATTGATGCAGAGAAGGCATTTGACAAGATTCAACATCCTTTCCTGTTGAAAACACTTCAAAAGATAGGAATACAAGGGAACTTCCTTAAAATGATAGAGGGAATATATGAAAAACCCACAGCTAATATCATCCTCAATGGGGAAAAATTGAAAACTTTCCCCCTAAGATCAGGAACAAGACAAGGATGTCCATTATCACCACTATTATTCAACATTGTGTTGGAGGTTCTAGCCAGAGCAATTAGACAAGAAAAAGAAATACAAGGCATCAAAATTGGAAAGGAAGAAGTAAAACTATCACTCTTTGCAGACGATATGATACTGTACATCAAAAACCCGAAAAAATCCACAACAAAACTACTAGAGCTAATAAATGAGTACAGCAAAGTAGCAGGTTACAAGATCAACATTCAAAAATCTGTAGTGTTTCTATACACTAGTAATGAACAAGCTGAGGGGAAATCAAGAAACGAATCCCATTTACAATTGCAACTAAAAGAATAAAATACCTAGGAATAAATTTAACTAAAGAGACAAAAGACTTATACAAAGAAAACTACAAAAAACCGTTAAAAGAAATCACAGAAGACCTAAATAGATGGAAGGGCATACCGTGTTCATGGATTGGAAGACTAAATACAGTTAAGATGTCAATCCTACCTAAATTGATTTACAGATTCAATGCAATACCAATCAAAATCTCAACAACTTACTTTTCAGAAATAGAAAAACCAATAATCAAATTTATCTGGAAGGGCAGGGTGTTCCGAATTGCTAAAAACATCTTGAGGAAAAAAAACGAAGCTGGAGGTCTCGCGCTGCCAGACTTTAAGGCATATTATGAAACCACAGTGGTCAAAACAGCATGATATTGGCATAAAGATAGATATATCGACCAATGGAATCGAATAGAGTGCTCAGATATAGACCCTCTCATCTATGGACATTTGATCTTTGATAAGGCAGTCAAGTCAACTCACCTGGGACAGAACAGTCTCTTCAATAAATGGTGCCTAGAGAACTGGATATCCATATGCAAAAGAATGAAAGAAGACCCGTATCTCACACCCTATACAAAAGTTAACTCAAAATGGATCAAAGATCTAAACATTAGGTCTAAGACCATAAAACAGTTAGAGGAAAATGTAGGGAGATATCTTATGAAACTTACAGTTGGAGGTGGTTTTATGGACCTTAAACCTAAAGCAAGAGCACTGAAGAAGGAAATAAATAAATGGGAGCTCCTCAAAATTAAACACTTTTGTGCATCAAAGAACTTCATCAAGAAAGTAGAAAGACAGCCTACACAATGGGAGATAATATTTGGAAACGACATATCAGATAAAGGTCTAGTATCCAGAATTTATAAAGAGATTGTCCAACTCAACAACAAAAAGACAGCCAACCCAATTACAAAATGGGAAAAAGACTTGAACAGACATCTCTCAGAAGAGGAAATACAAATGGCCAAAAGGCACATGAAGAGATGCTCAATGTCCCTGGCCATTAGAGAAATGCAAATCAAAACCACAATGAGATATCATCTCACACCCACCAGAATGGCCATTATCAACAAAACAGAAAATGACAAGTGCTGGAGAGGATGCGGAGACACAGGCACACTTATCCACTGTTGGTGGGAATGTCAAAGGGTGCAACCACTGTGGAAGGCAGTTTGGTGGTTCCTCAAAAAGTTGAATATAGAATTGCCATATGACCCAGCAATACCATTGCTAGGTATCTACTCAAAGGACTTAAGGGCAAAGACACAAACGGACATTTGCACACCAATGTTTATAGCAGCGTTATTTACAATTGCAAAGAGATGGAAACAGCCAAAATGTCCATCAACAGACGAGTGGCTAAACAAACTGTGGTATATACATACGATGGAATATTATGCAGCTTTAAGACAGAATAAACTTATGAAGCATGTAATAACATGGATGGACCTAGAGAACATTATGCTGAGTGAGTCTAGCCAAAAACTAAAGGACAAATACTGTATGGTCCCACTGATGTGAACCGACATTTGAGAATAAACTTGGAATATGTCATTGGTAACACAGTCCAGCAGGAGTTAGAAACAGGGTAAGATAATGGGTGATTGGAGCTGAAGGGATACAGACTGTGCGACAGGACTAGATACAAAAACTCAAAAATGGACAGCACAATAACACCTAATTGTAAAGTAATCATGTTAAAACACTGAATGAAGCTGCATCTGAGCTATAAGGGTTTTTTTGTCTGTCTGTTTGTTTATCTTTTTTCTTTTTCCTTTTCTTTTTTTTTTACTGTTATTATTTTTATTTTTTTCTCTATATTAACATTCTATATCTTTTTCTGTTGTTTTGCTAGTTCCTTTCCTAAATTGATGCAAATGTACTAAGAAATGATGATCATGCATCTATGTGATGATGTTAAGAATTACTGATTGCATATGTAGAATGGAATGATTTCTAAATGTTGTGTTAATTTCTTTTTATTCTTTAATTAATAATAATAATAAAAGTCTATGGAAATGTCCAATTTAAGGCATCCAGGGAAAGATACCTTGGTTCAAGAAGGTTGATGAAGTTCAGGGTCTCTCTCTCTCTCAAGTGAAAAGGCACATGGCAAACACAGTTTCTCTCTCATCTGGAAAGGCATGTGGCAAACACAGCATCATCTGCTACCTTTCTCTCCTGGCTTCCCTTCACAAAGCTCTCCAGGAGGCATTTTCCTTCTTCATTTCCAAAGGTCGCTGTCTTATGGACTCTCTGCTTCTTGTGGCTACGTCATTCTGTTCTCTCTGAATCTCCTTTCTCTCTTGTCATTCTCTTTTATAGGATTCCAGTAAACTAATCAAGACCCATCCAAATGGGTGGAGACACTTCTAATCCATCTTAACAACCACTGTTGATTAAATCACATCTCTAGGGAGATGACCTAAATACAGTTTCTAACATACAATGCTGAATAGGGATTAGAAGAAATGGCTGCCTTTACAAAATGGGATTAGGATTAAAACATGGCTTTTCTAGGGTACGTACATCATTTCAAACAAGAACATCTATTTTTTCTTTTGTGGCTTGTGCTTTAGGTGTAAAGTTTAGGAAGCCATCTCCTATTACTAGGTCTTGAAGATCTTTCCCTACATTTTCTTCTAGAAGCTTTATGGTGCTAGTTCTTACATTTAGGTGTTTGATCCACTTTGAGTTAATTTTTGTATAGGGTGTAAGATAGGGGTCCTCTTCCATTCTTTTGATGATTGATATCCAGTTCTTCCATGCCTAATTATTGAAAAGACTATTTTGTCCCAGTTCAGAGGATTTGGGGGCCTTGTCAAAAACCAGTTGACCCACAAAACAAATTTTGTGTGTTTGTTTACTAATATGATTTTTCCTTCAAAGTACAGTACAAGCTTACTAGGGAAGCTATCTTCATTTTAGGAAAAAATACTTCAAAATAAAGGGAGACCTCTTAGTAACTGAATCTAATAGAAGAATATAGATATCTTATTTCAGTGGTAAATCTTATGAGTAGTGGGGAATATCTTTCAGGAAGTTGGAGTTTTGCTATCTTTTGCAGTTGCAATAAAGTTCTGTCTTTATTCTAAAATTAAAAATTCTAGATGTTTTATTCTAAAATTAAAAATTCTGTTACTGAACTGGTACTCAGACAATATTTAAAGATATTTCAGAGAGAAATTGCATGTTTTTATCACATACCCTGAGCTCTCCATCATGGCTTACATTCTTTTTGTTCATTTCATCATATATCCTAATATTTTTCTAGTTAATATTAACAAAAATTTGCTCGAGGCCTATTAGACCTTAAGTATTTTTTCTTCCCCCACACAGTGCTTTCTGGTGTCTGTTCTAGAAATAACATTAAGAAGCCAAATGTCTGGAGGCTGAAAGAAGGGCAAGTTTCTTAGATTTTATTAGTAATTAAAATAATTAACTATTGTTTTAGATTAGAGGATTTTGTTTTGATAATGTATCTTGTGCTCTCTTTTGAGGGGCTTTTTAGTTTTAATTTTACAAAAAGTAATTTAAATATTTTCATCATTGTTTCTAATGATATGGAGATAGGACAGGGAAAATCACTCAGCTGTTCTTATTATGCAGAAATTATTCATATAGACCAATGTGAAATATTAGGGCTATCAATTAATTTGTGGCTTAAGTTTTTTTTTTTTTTCCTCCTGAGTGTGTCCAAGTCCAAGAGTGGGCAAAAATAGTTCTCTACTTTGGACCAATCTATAAAGGTTTTTGAGAGTCTGTATTACTAACTTCTTTGAATTCATGATATCCTCCTACCTTGTGGTTCCAATTGTAAACCTTTGTTTCTCTAAAATAAATTAATTGAAAATGTGTAAAACAAAACAAAACAAAACAAAAACAACTGACCATAGATTTGCTGATCTATTTCTGCGCTCTTGATTTGATTCCATTGGTCAATGCTTCTATCTTTTTGCCAGTACCATGCTGTTTTGACCACTGTGGTTTTATAATAGGTTTTAAAGTCAGGGAATGTTAATCCTCCCACTTTGTTCTTCTTTTTTTAGAGTGATTTTAGCTATTCAGGGTCTCCTTCCCTTCCAGGTGAATTTGGTAATTAGCTTTTCCAAATCTTCAAAGTAGGTTGTTGGTATTTTGATTGGTACTCTGTTGAATCTGTAGATCAGTTTGGGGAGAATTGACATCTTAACTATATTTAGCCTTCCTATCCATGATCATGGAATGTCTTTCCACCTATTTAGATCTTCTTTAATTTCTTTTAACAGTGTTATGTAGTTTTCTGTGTACAAGTCCTTTACCTCCCTAGTTAAATTCATTCTTAAGTACTTGATACTTTTAGTTGCTATTTTTTAAATTAATTTAAAAAAATTTTTTAAATACCAAGAAATACCAAACAAACGTGAACATTCATAACTTTTGATCATTCCTTTCTACATATATAATCAGTAATTCACAATATCATCACATAGTTGCATATTCATCATCATGATCATTTTTTGGAACATTTGCATCTATTCAGAAAAAGAAAGCAGAAAAAAATTCATGCATACCATACCTCCCACCCCTCCCCCTCACCAATCATCAGCATTTCACTCTAAATCTATTTTAACATTTGTTCCCCCATTATTCATCTTTATTCCATATGTTTTACTCGTCTGTTGATAAGGTAGATAAAAGGAGCATCAGACACAAGATTTTCACAATCACACAGTCACATTGTGAAAGCTATATCACTATACAATCATCTTCAAAAAACATGGCCACTGGAACACAGCTCTATATTTTCAGGCAGTTTCCTCCAGCCTCTCCATTTCCTCTTGGATAACAAGGTGATATCTATTTAATGTGTAAGAATAACCTCCAAGATAACCTCTCGACTCCGTTTGGAATCTCTCCGTCATTGACACTTTATTTGGTCTCATTTCCCTCTTCCCTCTTTTGGTCAAGAAGGTTTTCTCAATCCCCTGATGCTGAGTCTCAGCTCAATCTAGGGGTTTTCTCAATCCCTTGATGCTGAGTCTCAGCCCATTCCAGGATTTCTGTCCCACATAGCCAGGAAGGTCCACACCCCGGGGAGTCATGTCCTACGTAGAAAGGGGGAGGTTTTAATTGCTATTTTGAATGGAATTTTTTCCTTAACTGACTCCTCAGCTAGTTCACTGCTTGTGTATAGAAATGTTACTGATCACATTAATTTTATATCCCACCACCTTGCTGAATTTGTTTATTAGCTCAAGTAACTTTGCTGTAGTTTTCTCAGGATCTTCCAAGTATAATATCATATCATCTGCAAATAATGAGAGTTTTACTTCTTCCTTTCCAGCTTGGATGCTTTTTATTTCTTTGTCCTGCCTGATTGCTCTAGCTAGAACTTCTAGCACAATGTTGAATAATAGTGGTGACAGTGGGCATCCTTGTCTTGTTCCTGATCTTAGGGGGAAAGCTTTAAGTCTCTCTCCATTGAGTATGATGCTGGCTATCAGTTTTTCATATATTCCCTTTATCATATTGAGGTAGTTACCTTTGATTCCTATCTTTTGGAGTGTTTTTATCAGAAAAGGATGCTGAATTTTTGTTGAATGCTTTTTCAGCATCAATTGAGATGATCATGTGATTTTTCCCTTTTGATTTGTTAATGTATTCTATTACATTAATTGATTTTCTTGTGTTGAACCATCCTTGCATTCTTGGTATAAACCCCACTTGGTAATGGTGTATAATTCTTTTAATGTGCTGCTGGATTAAATTTGCTAATATTTTATTGAGAATTTTTGCATCTAAGTTCATTAGGGAGATCAGACTGTAGTTTTCCTTTCTTATACCATCTTTACCTGGTTTTGGTATTAAAATGATATTAGCATCATAAAATGAGTTAGGTAGAGTTCCTTTTTCTTCAATTTTTTGGAAAAGTTCGCGCAGGATTGGTGTTAGTTCTTTATGGAATGTTTGATAAAATTCCCCTGTGAAGCCATCTGGTCTTGGGCTTTTCTTTGTAGGAAGATTTTTGATGACTGATTGAATCTCTTTACTTGTGATTGGTTTGTTGAGAGCTTCTATTTCTTCCTGATTCAGTGTTGCTTGTTTGTGTGTCTCCAGGAATTTGTACATTTCATCTAAGTTGTCTAGTTTGTTAGTTTATAATTGTTCATAGTATCCTCTTATGATTTCTTTTAATTCTTCAGGGTCTCTGGTAATGCATCCCTTCTCATTTCTGATTTTGTTTGTTTGCATCCTCTCTCTTTTCTTTGTCAGTCTTGCTAATGGCCCATCAGTTTTATTGATTTTCTCAAAGAACCAATTGTTGATTGATTCTTTCTACTGTTCTTTTGTTCACTCATTACTTGAGCTCTGCTGTAATCTTTGTTATTTCTCTTCTTCTATTTGCTTTGGGGTAAATTTGCTGTTCTTTCTCAAGTTCTTTCAGGTATGCTGTTAAGCCTCAATTTTTGCTCTTGTTTTTTAATATAGGCATTTAGGGCAATAAATTCCCCTCTCAGCACAGGCTTGCCACATCCCATAAGTTCTGATAAGTTGTATTCTCATTTTCATTCATCTCCAGATAGCTACTGATTTCTCTAGCTATTTCTTCTTTGACCCACTGGTTGTTTAAGAGTGTGTTATTTAATCTCTATATATTTGTGAATGTTCTCATTCTTTGGTGGTTATTGAGATCCACCTTCATCCCATTGTGATCAGAGAAATTGCTTTGAATAATTTCAATGTTTTTAAATTTATAAAGAACTGTTTTGTGCCCCAGCATATAATCTATCCTGGAAAATGTTCCATGAACACTAGAGAAGAATGTATATCCTTGTGCTTTGGGGTGCAATGATCTACATATGTCTGTTAGGTTTAATTGATTTATTAGGTTATTAAACTTCTCTATTTCCTTGTTGATCTTCTGTCAGGTGTTCTATCGATAGAGGAGAGTGATGTATTGAAGTTTCCTACTATTATTGTTGAAACATCTATTGCTCTCTTCAGTTTTGCCAATGTCTGTCTCATGTACTTTGGCACGCCTTGATTGGGAGCATAAACATTTATGATTGTTATATCTTCTTGGTGAATTGACCTTTTAATTAGTATATAGTGTCCTTTTTTGTCTCTTATGATGTCTTTACATTTAAAGTCTATTTTGTCTGACATTAGCATAGCCACTCCTGATTTCTTTTGGTTACAACTTGTGTAGAAAATCTTTTTTCTATCCTTTCACTTTCAATCTATTTGTATCCTTGTGTCTAAGATGAGTCTCTTGTAAGCATCATATAGCTGGATTATGTTTCTTAGTCCATTCTGCCAATCTGTATCTTTTAATTGCTAAATTTAGTCCATTAACATTCAAAGTTATTACCTGAAAAGGCATTTCTTGATTCCATCATCTGATTTTTAAAATTGTATTTGTCAGATCTATGTATCCTTTTCCTTCTTTCTCTTTGTATTCTTTAAATTACCCTTAGTGGTACTTCTCAATTCTAGGCCCTCCTGCAGACCTCCCTCTTCTGTCTTTTTTTTTTTCATTGGAGAAGACATTCCCCTTTGCTGTTTACAAATACAGTTAGCTTGGATGCAGACAACATAATCATGACTTAAGTCCATGAAATGTTCTCATAGCAACAGACAGGCCAGCACTTGCCCAACCTGACAAATGGACACCACCAATTTGTATGACACATGAACCTGACCACAACAGGTCCTCATGTGAGGATTTAACCAAACATAAAACCCGTCAGCCATTTCACAAAAAAACAGGATTGGAAATGAAGTTATCCAGACAGGATTTGTGGAAGCTCCTATTGTCTAATGGTTATTATCCCTGCATACTACATAGGAAACCAACAAGAGTGTTGTGGGATCTGTATAAAGGGAACCATTGCCAGTCTGGACTAAAAGGGAGAGAAAAGAGACTGATTGAAGGAAAAATAACTTCAGAGGCAGAACCATGGAAGCTAAGATTTGGAGCCAGAAAATCTCAAGCCAGGAGAGCAGACCCATCTGTACACATGGAGAGGGTGAGTTTGCCCTGTAGACATAGGGCAGGCTTTCTGCCTAGATGTTCTAGAAGAGTTATGGTGCCTCAGTCTTCCTAGAGGATGAAGCACATATACTGGGGATTGGAGAGAACCTGGCTGCCACCCCATTGTTCTGGAGGGGTTGAGTTTGTGCCCCAGAAATGGCACAGATCCTAGGTGCTACCTCGAAGCTTGGAGAGGGTGAAGCTGAAAGAAAAGGGTCCCACAATGAACTCCAGTGTTGCAATTCACCCCAGCATTTGGAGAGAGAGCAAGGTTGCTGTGTAGGCTCTTGGAAAAGGTGGGACTGCCGCTTTTTAAAGCTGCAAGGATAAATGACTCTCAGGCTTTGAAATCCAATGGAGTTTGCCTTGCAGATTTTTGGAACTGTTTGGGTCTGGTGACCCCTGCTTACCTTTTGATTTCTCCCTATGGCAATGAAAACATGTATCCCACACAGTCCCTCCTCTTTGTATTGACAGCAGATAACTTATACTGAGCTTTTCAGGTCTACAGCTAGAATAGAATTTTTTTGCCTTAGAAGTGACCATGTCTATAACTGACTTTGATGAGATTTTGTACTGGTTTTAGCTTTATATTTTATTTATATTGCTACTGAACTGGTTTAAGGCTTTTTTGATATTGTGATGGAGCAAATGTATTGTGTATATAAAAAAACATGTCTTTTGAAGGGTCTAGACAGTGGAATGTGCTAGTTTGAAAGTATTATATACTGCAGAAAAAGCCATGTTTTAATCTGGATTCAATCTTCTGGGGGTAGCCCCCAGTGCACTTTTAATCCTGATTCAGTATTGTAGGGTAGAACTTTTGATTAGGTTAAGAAACTTTTGATTAGGTTATCTCCACGGGGATGTGATGCTCCCAATTGTGGGTGTGATCTTTTGATTAGATGGAGATGTGTCTCCACTTACTCCAGGTGGGTCTTGATTAGTTTACCGAAGTCTTTTAAAAGAAGAAACAGACTTCTGGGAAGATGGCCAACTAGAGTAGCTTGAGATTAGCCCTGCTCCAGGGAAAAGTTAGAGAAAGGACAGGAGGGTGACTGAGGTGGCAATTCCGCAGTGTGGCTGACCTGGGAGAGCCTTCAACACCACATGGGGCAAGCTCTGGTTGCAGAGGCCGAGGAACTGAGAGGCAGAAAGCTGGAGCCTGGCACAGAGACATGGAGCTGCAGAGCTCATGGGAGTGCACAGATGGGTGCACAGGACTATTAAGTTATCCAGGCCACACTCCTTGGGTACACTATGCCCACCAGTTCAGCTCTGTTACCAGCGACTCACCCCACCCCCCATGCACCTGAACCCCATCACCCACTCCCATTCCCTGCATTCCAGGCACCCCCACCCCACCAGCCCCCAGTGCACATACCTGCCTCACCCCCACCCCAAGTGCAGCCCAACCCACCTCTCCTGCACCCCTCCTGAGCACTATCTGCCCCTCCCTGTTCCCTCCAGGCTGTTGCCAGCATGCAAAGCCTGCAGGCAATAATAACCTTCATATGAAGGGTACCCTTGCCCCCCTGCCCATAATGTGCGCAGTCTCACTCTGCCCCCTCTGAGCTCTGTGCATCCACATCTGTTTATGGCACTCCCAAGCCCACACATGCACATGAACCCCCAATCATATCATTCAACTCTGGGAACTGCATTTTACAGCAGTCCTAGAACCACGTGTGCACACAGCCCTCAGCCTCACTTCCCAGCTCTGAGAAAGTGCCGGCCTGTGCAGCTGGGTCACATCTGCCCCCAGTCCATGAAGGCATAATGCAGACCTCCTGCCACAGCTCTGTGCATGTGCAAAAATGGCCCCATGCCTTAGACCGCTGCACACCAGGGTTATGCCCCCCAGACCGGGGCACCTGCATGGCTGCATCCTCCTTGGCCACTGGGCGCCCATGTTCACAAGCATCAGCATAACATCCCTAACCTGCACCTATACCTGCCCTGAATCAAATCACCATACTGAGTGCCCACCCTGCGCCCTGCTCCCAGCTGTACAACCATCCCGCAAACACAAGGTCTTAGACTACTGAAAGAAATCAACTCCCAAAATAAATCAATCAAGAAATTACATGCCATAAGACAGTAGAAGATTACTAAGCATATCACAATGCAGACAGATATAGCCGTGCCTAATGATCAAATTAAAACACCAGAGGAGACACAGATGTTGGAACAATTAATCAAAGATGTTCATACAACTCTACTTAATGAAATAAGTGGGATAGCAAATGACTAAAGGAGATCAAAAAGACAGTAGAAGAGCATAAAGAGGAACTTGACAGAAGAAATAGAAAAATAGCAGATATCACAGAGATTAAAGATTCTGTTGACCAAATGAAAAAACATACTAGAGGTACACAATACCAGATCTGAAGAGACAGAAGAAAGATTGAGTGACATAGAGGATAGGATAATTGACTTTAAAGACTCAAACAGCAAATGGTGAAAAAGATGGAAAAATTTGAATGGGAACTCAAGGAAATGATAAACAAAAAAAAGTGCACAAATATAAGAATCATTGGTGTCTCAGACGGAGAAGGATAGTGCTAGGAAGAGTAGCTGAGATATGGTGGGGGAAAACTTCCCAACCCTCATAAATGACGTAAATATACAAGTCAAAGAAACCCAACGTTTCTTTGTTTATTCCAAACAGAATATCTAAATAGGCCTTCCCCAAGGCACATACTAATTAGTCTGTCAAATGTTGAAGAGAAGTAGAAAATCCTGAAAGTGGCAAGAGAAAAACAATCTACTACATTCAATGAAAACCAAGTAAGACTGAGTTCAGACTACTCAACTAGCACCCTGGAGGCAAGAAGGCAGTGGTATGATACATTCAAGATCCTGAAAGAGAAAGACTTCAACCAAAAATTCTGTACCCAGCCAAATTGTCCATCAAAATTGAGGGAGAGATTAAAGTTTTTCACAGGCAAGAAAGTCTTCTAAGAATTTGTCTTCATTGGACAATAGATGCTTAATCTAATCACTGGAAGTTTTTTTGTTTGTTTGTTTTTTAATTTATTTATTAATTAAAAAATAAGAAACAAAATAAAACATACATAATCAGTAATTCACAATATCATCACCTAGTTGCATATTCATCACTTCTTAGAATATTTGCATTAATTCAGAAAAAGAAACAAAAAGACAATTGAAAAAGAAATGAAACGAACACAGGAAAGAAAAAAAAAGATTATACCTATCATACCTCTTACCCCTTGCCTTCATTGATCACTAGCATTTCAAACTAAATTTATTTTAACATTTCTTCCCCCTATTATTTATTCTTATTCCATATGTTCTACTTGTCTGTTGACAAGGTAGATAAAAGGACATCAGACGCAAGGTTTTCACAATCACACAGTCACATTGTTACAGCTGTATCATTATTCAATCATCCTCAAGAAACATGGCTACTGGAACACAGCTCTACATTTTCAGGCAGTTCCTCCTAGCCTCTCCATTACATCTTGAATAACAAGATGCTATCTACTTGATGCATAAGAATAACCTCCAGGATAACCTCTCAACTCTGTTTGGAATCTCTCAGCCATTGACATTTTGTCTCATTTCCCTCTTCCCTCTTTTGGTCAAGAAGCTTTTCTCAATCCCTTGATGCTAAGTCTCAGCTCATTCTAGGGTTTTTCTCAATCCCTGGATGCTGAGTCTCTGCTCATTCCAAGATCTCTGTCCCACGTTGCCAGGAAGGTCCACACCCCTGGGAGTCATGTCCCATGTAGAGAGGGGGAGGGTGGTGAGACTGCTCCTTGTGTTGGCTGGAGAGAGGCCACATCTGAGCAACAAAAGAGGCTCTCTTGGGGGTCGCTCTTAGGCCTAATTTTAAGTAGGCTTGACCTATACTTTGTGGGGTTAAGTTTCATGTGAACAAACCCCAAGACTGGGGGGCTCTGCCTATAGCTTTGGTTGTCCACACTGTTTGTGAGAATATCAAGAATTCAACTTAGGGAAGTTGAATTTCTCCCCATTCTCACCACTCCCCAAAGGGGGCTTTGCAGATACTTTTCCACTCACTGATCGAATCACTCCGGACAAACCAACAAAATCTCATGTCCTACCTGAGATTCCAAGTACTTATGGCATGCAATCAAACTATCTACATAAGTTATATTAGGAAATGCACTAGTCAAAATATTAATTTTCTACCAAATAAACATTTTTTTGCTTTAGTCTCACACAGAAGGTGACATTTAAAAATATTAATTACCATCTATTTTCAGTACCCTGCAATAATGACATCCCTTTGTTCTCCTCATGCAAAAACATTTTTTAAATTGTACCTTGTACATTTCACTATTAGTATACACTCTAGGCATTCCTAGATTATACCATCTCAATCTTTAACATCTATCTTTCTTTCTGATTTCAATATGTCCCCAGCCCCCCTCCCTCTATCATTCTCACATGCAGCTTCATTCAGTGTTTTAACATAATTATATTACAGTTAGGTAGTATTGTGCTGTCCATTTCTGAGTTTTTGTATCCAGTCCTGTTGCACAGTCTGTATCCCTTCAGCTCCAATTACCCAGTATCTTACCCTATTTCTATCTCCTGATGGTCTCTGTTACGAACAAAATATTCCAAGTTTATTCACTAATGTCAGTTCATAACAATGAGACCATACAGTATTTGTTCTTTAGTTTTTGGCTAGTCTCACTCAGCATAATGTTCTCGAGGTCCATCCATGTTGTTATATACTTCATAAGTTTATTCTGTCTTAAAGCTGCATAATATTCCATCGTATGTATATACCATAGTTTGTTTAGCCACTTGTCAGTTGATGGACATTTTGGCTGTTTCCATCTCCTTGTAATTGTAAATAATGCTGCTATAAACATTGGTGTGCAAATGTCCGTTTTTGTCTTTGCCCTTATGTCCTCAGAGTAGATACCTAGCAATGGTATTGCTGGGTTGTATGGCAATTCTATATTCAGCTTTTTGAGGAACTGCCAAAACTTCATTCCACAGTGGTTGCACCATTTGACATTCCCACCAACAGTGAATAAGTGTGCCTCTTTCTCCACATTCTCTCCAGCACTTGTCATTTTCTGTTTTGTTGATAATGGCCATTCTGGTGAGTGTGAGATGATATCTCATTGTGGTTTTGATTTGCATTTCCCTAATGGCTAGGGACATTGAGCATCTCTTTATGTGTCTTTTGGCCATGAGTATTTCCTCTTCTGAGAAGTGTCTGTTCAAGTCCTTTTCACATTAAAATTGGATTGGCTATCTTTTTGTTGTTGAGTTGAACAATCTCTTTATAAATTCTGGATACTAGATCTTTATCTGATATTTCATTTCCAAATATTGTCTCCCATTGTGTAGGCTGTCTTTTTACTTTCTTGATGAAGTTCTTTGATGCACAAAAGTGTTTAATTTTGAGGAGTTCCTGTTTATTTCTTTCTTCAGTGCTCTTGCTTTAGGTGTAAGGTCTATAAAACTGCCTCAAATTATAAGATTTATAATATATTTCCCTACATTTTCCTCTAACTGTTTTATGGTCTTAGACCTAATGCTTAGATCTTTGATCCATTTTGAGTTAACTTTTGTATAGGGTGTGAGATACGTGTGCTCTTTCATTCTTTTGCATATGGATATCCCGTTCCCTAGCACCATTTATTGAAGAGACTGTTCTGTCCCAGGTGAGTTGGCTTGACTGCCTTATCAAAGATCAAATGTCCATAGATGAGAGGGTCTATATCTGAACACTCTATTCAATTCCATTGGTCAGTATATCTATCTTTATGTCAGTACCATGCTGTTTTGATCACTGTGGCTTCATAATATGCCTTAAAGTCAGGCAGCGTGAGACCTCCACCTTCGTTTTTTTTTTCCTCAGATACTTTTAGCAATTCGGGGCACCCTGCCCTTCCAGATAAATTTGCTTATTGGTTTTTCTATTTCTGAAAAGTAAGTTGTTGAGATTTTGATTGGTATTGCATTGAATCTGTAAATCAATTTAGGTAGGATTGACATCTTAACTGTATTTAGTCTTCCAATCCATGAACACGGTATGCCCTTCCATCTACTTAGGTCTTCTGTGATTTCTTTTAACAGTTTCTTGTAGTTTTCTTTGTATAGGTCTTTTGTCTCTTTAGTTACATTTATTCCTAAGTATTTTATTCTTTTAGTTGCAATTGTAAATGGAATTCGTTTCTTGATTTACCCCTCAGATTGTTCATTACTAGTGTATAGAAACACTACAGATTTTTGAATGTTGATCTTGTACCCTGCCACTTAGCTGTACTCGTTTATTAGCTCTAGTAGTTTTGCTGTGGATTTTTCCGGGTTTTCGACATATAGTATCATATCATCTGCAAACAGTGATAGTTTTACTTCTTCCTTCCCAATTTTGATGCCTTGTATTTCTTTTTCTTGTCTAATTGCTCTGGCTAGAACTTCCAACACAAATGTTGAATAACAGTGGTGATAGTGGACATCCTTGTCTTCTTCCTGATCTTAGGGGGAAAGTTTTCAGTTTTTCCCCATTGAGGATATTAGCTGTGTGTTCTTCATATATTCCCTTTATCATTTTAAGGAAATTCCCTTGTATTCCTATCCTTTGAAGTGTTTTCAACAGGAAAGGATGTTGAATTTTGTCAAATGCCTTCTCTGCATCAATTGAGATGATCATGTGATTTTTCTGCTTTGATTTGTTGATATGGTGTTTTACATTAATTAATTTTCTTATGTTGAACCATCCTTGCATACCTGGGATGAATCCTACTTGGTCATGATGTATAATTCTTTTAATGTGTTGCTGGATTCGATTTGCTAGAATTTTAGTGAGGATTTTTGCATCTATATTCATTAGAGAGATTGGTCTGTAGTTTTCTTTTTTAGTAATATCTTTGCCTGGTTTTGGTATGAGGGTGATATTGGCTTCATAAAATGAATTAGGTAGCTTTCCCTCCACTTCAGTTTTTTTGAAGAGTTT
The DNA here is from genome assembly GCF_023851605.1 of Tamandua tetradactyla. NCBI lineage: Eukaryota > Metazoa > Chordata > Mammalia > Pilosa > Myrmecophagidae > Tamandua > Tamandua tetradactyla. The sequence goes on from NC_135333.1 coordinate 124,308,832, forward strand.
GAGCAGGGTTGGTACTAATTCTTTCTGGAATGTTTGATAGAATTCACATGTGAAGCCGTCTGGTGCTGGACTTTTCTTTTTGGGAAGCTTTTGAATGACTGATTCAATTTCTCTACTTGTGATTGGTTTGTTGAGGTCATCTATTTCTTCTTGAGTCAAAGTTGGTTGTTCATGCCTTTCTAGGAAGTTGTCCATTACATCTACATTGTTGTATTTATTTGCATAAAGTTGTTCATAGTATCCTGTTATTAACTCCTTTATTTCTGTAGGGTCAGTGGTTATGGTCCTCTTCCATTTCTGATCTTATTTATTTGCATCCTCTCTCTTCTTCCTTTTGTCAATCTTGCTAAGGGCCCATCAATCTTATTGATTTTCTCATAGAACCAGCTTTGGGTTTTATTGATTTTCTCAATTGTTTTCATGTTCTCAATTTCATTTATTTCTGCTCTAATCTTTGTTATTTCTTTACTTTTGCTTGCTTTGCGATTAGTTTGCTGTTCTTTCTCCAGTTCTTCCAAGTGGACAGTTAATTCCTGTATTTTTGCCCTTTCTTCTTTTCTGATATAGGCATTTAGGGCAACAAATTTCCCTCTTAGCACTGCCTTTGCTGCGTCCCATAAGTTTTGATATGTTGTGTTTTCGTTTTCATTTGCCTCGAGATATTTACTGATTTATCTTGTAATTTCTTCCTTGACCCACTGGTTGTTTAAGAGCGTGTTGTTGAGCCTCCATATATTTGTGAATTTTCTGGCACTTTGCCTATTATTGATTTCCAACTTCATTCCCTTATGATCTGAGAAAGTGTTTTGTATGATTTCAGTCTTTTTAAATTTGTTGAGACTTGCTTTGTGACCCAGCATACGGTCTATCTTTGAGAATGATCCATGAGCACTTGAGAAAAAGGTGTATCCTGCTGTTGTGGGGTGTGATGTCCTATAAATGTCTGTTAAGTCTAGCTCATTTATTGTAATATTCAAATTCTCTGTTTCTTTATTGATCCTCTTTCTAGATGTTCTGTCCATTGATAAGAGTGGGGAATTGAAGTCTCCAACTATTATGGTGGATGTGTCTATTTCCCTTTTCAGTGTTTGCAGTGTTTGCCTCATGTATTTTGGGGCATTCTGGTTCAATGCATAAATATTTATGATTGTTATGTCTTCTTGTTTAATTGTTCCTTTTATTAGTACATAGTATCCTTCTTTGTCTCTTTTAACTGTTTTACATTTGAAGTCTAATTTGTTGGATATTAGTATAGCCACTCCTGCTCTTTTCTGGTTGTTATTTGCATGAAATATCTTTTCCCAACCTTTCACTTTCAACCTATATTTATCTTTGGGTCTAAGATGTGTTTCCTGTAGACAGCATATAGAAGGATCCTGTTTTTTAATCTATTCTGCCAGTCTATGTCTTTTGATTGGGGAGTTCAATCCATTAACATTTAGTGTTATTACTGTTTGGGTAGTACTTTCCTCTACCATTTTGCCTTTTGCATTTTGTATGTCATGTCTAATTTTCCTTCTTTCTACGCTCTTCTCCACACCTCTCTCTTCTGTCTTTTCGTATCTGTCTCTAGTGCTTCCTTTAGTATTTCTTGCAGAGCTGGTCTCTTGGTCACAAATTCTCTCAGTGACTTTTTGTCTGAAAATGTTTTAATTTCTCCCTCATTTTTGAAGGACAATTTTGCTGGGTATAGAATTCTTGGTTGGCAGTTTTTCTCTTTTAGTAATTTAAATATATCATCCCACTGTCTTCTCACCTCCATGGTTTCTGCTGAGAAATCTACACATAGTCTTATTGGGTTTCCCTTGTATGTGATGAATTGCTTTTCTCTTGCTGCTTTTAAGATCCTCTATTTCTCTTTGACCTCTGATATTCTGACTAGTAAGTGTCTTGGAGAATGTCTATTTGGATCTATTCTCCTTGGGATAGCTGCACTTCTTGGATCTGTAATTTTAGGTCTTTCATAAGAGTTGGGAAATTTTCAGTGATAATATCTTCCACTAGTTTTTCTCCTCTTTTTCCCTTCTCTTCTCCTTCAGGACCCCCACAACACGTATATTTGTGCGCTTCATATTATCATTCAATTCCCTGAGTCCCTGCTCATATTTTCCCATTTTTTCCTTATAGTTTCTGTATCTTATCGGATTTCAGATGTCCCGTCCTCCAGTTCACTAATCCTAACCTCTGTCTTCTGAAATCTACCATTGTAAGTTTCTATTGTTTTTTTCATCTCTTCTACTGTACCTTTCATCCCCATAAATTCTGTGATTTGTTTTTTCAGACTTTCCATTTCTTCTTTTTGTTCATTCTTTGCCTTCTTTGTATCCTCCCTCAATTCATTGATTTGGTTTTTGATGAGGTTTTCCATGTCTGTTCGTATATTCTGAATTCATTGTTTCAGCTCTTCTATCTCATTTGAACTATTGGTTTGTTCCTTTGACTAGGCCATATCTTCAATTTTTCTGGTGTGATTTGTTATTTTTTGCTGGCATCTAGACATTTAATTACCTTAATTGGTTTATTCTGGTGATTGCTTTCACTTCTCATCTAGGGTTTTCTTGCTAGATGAATTTGTTGTCTATCTGTTCTTTGACCTTCAGTTCAGCTTTTTCTGGACCTCTAGCTTAGGTTTTGTTTAACAGGGGATAATTTTTCAGTTCTTGTTTTCTTGTTTCTTGCCCTGCTTGTATGGCGCCTTTTCCCTCCCCATCCTTAGTAGGATCTACGTAGGTATTATAGACTCCAGCCAGGTTTTCCCGGACTAAACTGGCCTCCTATCAGGGGCAAGGAGTCACCTGCTTCAGTTTTCCCTGAGGGTGAGACCCAGCAGGTTAAAAGACTTTCCTGTGAAGTCTCTGGGCTCTGTTTTTCTTATCCTGCCCAGTATGTGGCGCGTCTGCCTGCGGGTCACACCAGCAAACGATGTTGCAGCACTTTTGACTTTGTAAGACTCTCCCTGCTGGGGGCGTGGTGGAGACGGAGGAGAGGTTGTAGGCTGGTTTTAATGGCTTCAAATTGCCAAGCCCTGAGGTCTGAATTCCTTGAGGGAGGGATTCCACCTGAGTTGGGCTTCACCTCTCTCCTGGGGAAGGCACAGGTGGAAAACAGCACTGAAAGCAACCCATTTCTGCCTATACCTGGGGCAGTTGCAGCCTGAGAAGTCCCACTGCTGAATCCAGAGGCTGCCAAGTCTCCGTAGAGACACAGCCACTAAAGCCTCCATTTCCTCCCCTTTCCTCTTTTTCCGTGAGCCCAATGAGCAACCTCTGCCTTGACCAGGTTTAGAGTCTCTTTCCTTTCCCTCTGGGAAGTTGCCTGTGGGGGAGGGGCGCCGGGCGCCAGCTGCTGTGGCTTGGGGATCTCACGGTTTTGGGGGGGCTTGCAGCCGGTTCAGCTGGTCCCGACTGGGGTACGCTGTCTGTCCTGTCACTGACGTGGCCCCAGGAGCTGTTCTGTACTGTTTCTGGTTATTTAGTGGTTGTTCTGGAGGACGAACTAAAACGCGCACATTGCTAAGCCGCCATCTTGGCCCACTGGAAGGTTTTTAAGAAGGATTCAGAAGAGACAGGTTCTCTTCCTGCTTCAGCCAGTGAGCCTCTCCTGTGGAGTTTGTTGCAACCTTCATTATAGTTACCAGCTTATGGCCTGTTCCACAGACCTTGGATTTTATGCTCCCACAGTTACATGAGACACTTTTATAAATTTTATATCTATGGATATTTCCTGTGGATTCTGTTTCTATAGAGAACCCTAGCTAATACGGATCCTATTCACTGGGGTCTCACTTTCTGGAAGCCTGGAATTTTCCAGACCATCAATTTCTCTTTTCTTTGTACCCAAAAGTTCAGTTCTCAACTTATTTCTTTCCTGTCACATTTTACTATAAGCTACAAGGAACAGCCAGACTGCATTTTCCACACTTAGTTTAGAAATTTCTCCTGCTAAATATCTAAGTTCATCACTCTCAAATTCTGTCTTCCATCCACAAAGAATGCCTTCCAGTTAGCAACAACACGTTCATCATTTCTGTCTAAAGCCTTATCAGAAGTATCCTTAGAGTCTACATTTCTACCAATAGTTTCCTCAAAGCCTTCTAGGCCTTCTCTATCAAGACCCTCACAACTCTTCTGGAATCTTCCCTTTATCCATTTTTTGGGGTGGGTGCATGGTCAGGGAATCAAACCCGAGTCTCCCGAATGGAAGGTGGGCATTCTAACCCCTGAACTACCCGTGCACACTCCCTTATCCTTTTTAAAAGCTGTTTCAACATGTTTGGTATTTGCAAACTGCAGCACCACACTTCTCTAGTACCCAAATCTGTATTCATTGTTAAGCTGAAATGGAATGGCTTTTATAAAGGGAATTTATCAAGCTACAAGTTTACAGTTCTAAGCCTATGAAAATATCCAAACTAAGGCATCCAGGAAAAGATACCTTAATTCAAAAATGGCCAATGGGTCTGGAACACCTCTGTCAGCTGGGGAGGCATGTGGCTAGCATCTGTTGGTCCCTTGCTCCTGGGCTCTGTGGCTTTCAACCTCTGTTTCCTGTGGGGGTTCCTCATTTGGCGTCCGTGGGCCTTCACTTGGCTCCTCTGGGAAACAAACTCTAGGTTCTGGCCTGCTCAGCATCTCATGGGAAGATACACAGCAACATCACTGGGCCCTGCATCTCCAAACGTCCAGGTCTCGTGTCAGCTCTGTCACCTCTCAAGTGACTGCCCTCCAAACATCCACTTCTGCTCTGCTTTGAGCGCGCTCCAAATTTTTTCCTCTTTTAAAGGATTCCGGTAAACTAATCAAGACCCACCTGGAATAGGTCTAGTCACATCTTTATCTAATCAAAAGTTTCCACCCTACAATATTGAACCAGGATTAAAAGAAATGGCTGCCCCCAAAAGATTGAATCAGGATTGAAACATAGCTTTTCTGGGGTATATAATACTTTCAAATTGGTGCAACTAGCATATTCACTTATGTAACCACATTAAATACAATTATCAAGTTTAAGAAATTTAACATTGATATAAAACACACAGTCTATATTCCAATTTTTTCAATTGTACCAAATAATGTCCTTTTGGGGATTTTCTCCTCCGTTATAAGATCCAATTCAGGACCATGTATTGCATTTAATTGTCAATGTCTCATTGGTCTCTCTCTGTTTTTTAGATTGTAATTTGCATTTTCTTGATGACTAAAGATGTTGAATACTTTTCTTGTGCTTATTCACCATTCGTATATGTTCTTTTGTAATGTATGTGTTCAAATCTTTTCTCCATTTTTTTTAGAAATTGGTAATTTGTCAGATCAATGGTTTACTTATCTATTTGGCTTACTTTTCCATTTTGTTAGTGGTGTCTTTTGATGAGCAAAAGTTTTCAATTTTCATGTTTATCTTTTTTTTCTTTCAAGGTTTTTTATTTTCTATGACTTAAACTTCTGCCTACCTCCAAGTCTTGAAGATGTTCTTCTGAATTTTAATCTAAAAGCCTTAAGATTTTCACTTTTATGATTTAGGTCTATGATCCATCTTGAATGAACTTCTGTGTATGGTATAAGGTAGGGATCAAGAGTCATTTATTTTCCCATAGAGATTTTCAGTTTTTTCAACATCGTTTGTTGAAAGACATCCCTTTCTCCACTGGATTACTTTGACGCCTTTGTCAAAATCAAATGACCTTTAAGTGCAAGTCTATTTCTGGTTCTCTAGTCTGTTCCATCTGTTTGTCAATTCTTAAGCTCTTACCACACTCTTTTGATTACTGTAGCTAACAAGTCTTGAAGTAAAGTGGTATAAATCCTTCAGTATTGGGAGTTTTAAAAGCTCCCCAGGTGATACTAATGTGCAGCTAAAATTTGAGAGCTTTGAGAACATTCTAATGTGTTCTCAAAGGCCCAGCTCTCTCTGTCACCATCCTTTAGACCTACATGAAAAACCAATTATTATACTTGATCCTACCTCCTTAATGCCTCTAGAATTCTTTTCTTCCTCTCCAATTCTATCACTAGTGCATTAGTTAAAAACATCATTTCTCACCTGGCTCCCTATCCCTTCTAAGAAAGAAAAAAATGCTAAGTCTTTAGTGTGACACACAAAAGCCTTTGTGACATACCCAGTACCCTCCCAAAAAGTACCTCAAACTTCATCCATACCACATTTTTCAGTTTCCCAAATGTTTTAAACTTACTCCTTTAGCCTCTCCTCCTTCCTACCTAAAATACCCTTTCCTACTTTCCTCACTTGTCATCTCCTTCGTCTCTTTCAACATTTATCCTGTCTTCACATGTCCTGCTCTGGCCTGATCCCTTCATCTATAATAAGTGTCCCTTCGGGGTTCTCAGGGCCCTCTGTGCATGTCTTTATCATAGGTTTCAGGTCCTGTGCTGTGACTGTCAATTACCTGTTGAGCAACCCCACTCATCTGTGAGCTTCTTGAAGCCTGAGAGGGTGTGTTTCAATCTCTTGTCCCTAGTGCCTTGTAATGTGCCTGGCAGGTGACATACCCAATGAATGTTTATTAAATGAGTGAAACATGGGCACAAATCTGCACTATGATTGGGGGCCGATTCTTTCATCTCTCTGAGGGTCTATTTCCTTATCTACCAACTGGAAATAACCCCTACGTCACAAGGTGGTTAAAAGGCTTAAGGAAGTGAATCCATATAAAATTCACTGCATGTGCCTGGCACTTGTAAAGTACTCAATAATTGTTGGCGCTCTTCCCTCTTTCCAGTTTCCACCAGACCCTTCAAAGATACCCCTTCCTGTGCACACTTCTAGTACTGACCACTAGGTGGTATCAGTTTGTGGTCTGAAATTCAGTCCCAGAGCTGCCCCATTATTGCCCTATCCCAGACCCTGTTGTACCCAGGCAGAAAAGGGAGGGGGAGGGAGGGTTTTTAACAATTTGCTGATGGGGGGGGGGATTGGGGGGAGAGTGGTCCAAACTTTTTTGCCCACTCTCAGCTTTCTAGGTCTCCCAGTAATGGATTGTAGAGAATTCCTCCTTGATTTCCCATGACTTTCACCAAATTCCATCTCCCAAATTTCAGGACAGAAAAACCTTCCTAAGAACAGCAGTGGGAAGAAAGAGGAGAAACTGAGGCAGAGAGGGACTGAATGATGAATACTATAAGAGAAAAGATAGGGAAGTGAGATTGCTCACAGTCATATCCCATCTGACATCAATTATTTATGACTGTCTCTTCCTCCAGGTCAGGTACCCCTAGTCCTAACATTCCTGCCAGCCTCCCTACAAACTAATCAAGAACTGCTAAGCCCAGGTAGATACAAAGAAGTAAAAGACATGGTCCCTGCCCTCAAGGAGTTTATAGTCTGGTGGTGGACCCTGGACCCATATGATCGAGCGCTAAACTCTGGGGCCGGAGGTTACCATGAGTGCAAGTTTAGAACAGATAGATAGGCAGAGATAGAGTAATAGGAAAGTTTTTCTGAAGAGGGCAGAAAGAAGCTGGGGAACAGTTTAACAAAGGCTCAGGTAGAAAGAGCATTTTCTTCTCCTAGAGACACCCTCAGCAGTCCACATACGGGAAACTACCCAGGTGCCCAACCATCCCAACAGATTATGGAGTGTCCAAGCAAGGAGATCCCAAGTGGCCAATATAAAGAATGAGCTTGACATGTAAGTATAATACAGAAAGGAATCAAGATGAGTTCATTGAACAAAGCAAGGTATAGGACAGTATAATATTGTAGGAGCTCATTTGTGTTATTTAAAGATATTCATTAATATTTGTCTAACGTTAAAAAAAAAGAAGACCAAAGAAACTATTAGCAGCGGTTACTCTGGGGACGTGGCTGAGGAATGGGAGTGTGGAAGAGTGGCAAGTTTGCTTTTCACCTGTACCTTTCTATCCTCTTTGAGTTTTTAAAACCACTAGGCATGCACTTCTTTTTTTTTTACAATATAAAGTTCTTAAAAAATAAATACACATTCACATTTAGGAAACAGCAGGAGCGAGGAGGTAGCCAGAGGTCAGTGTTGATATGCTGGCTGAGGCCAGATTTTGAAAGGCCGTGACTGTCTGGGAGAAGCTTTCACACTTGACTCAGTTGCCTATAAATACCCAGGAGAGGGTCACCAGCAAGGGAGAGACAGGGAGAAGGCCGAGTTTTAAGACGATTCACAGGTATAAGACAGATGGAAGGGAAAGGAATGAGGCTGCCCCCTCGGGCCACACAGTCACTCAGATACCTTTTTCCTTTCAAAGCTGCAAGAAGTCCGATTCCACCTGATTTCACTTGGATTGGAATGTTCCGAGGGGGCCCTGGGAGAGGGAGGAATCTAGTAGCGTTCATTAAAAAGCATTTAGTGAGTCCCTGCCAGGAGTTAGGCCATGAGGTCCGCATACAAGGATGAATAAGACCCCAGCCCCTCTGGAGAAACTTTCTCATGCAGTGGAAATGGAGGAAATCTGAGATATATTTCCAAGGAAAAAATGACAAGCCTTGAACACAGGCTTGCAAAGCAGCAAAGAGGGCTCGAAAGAATCCCTGGTTTTGGTAAAGGTCAAGTTCTTTCTGGAGTCCTCTCGTGCTCCCACTGCCACTAACAATTTTTTCATGCTGTCCCTGTAAGGGAAAGACTGGAGTGAGGACTTGGGACCTTTTTTGACTAGATTTTTAGGAAGGGAGAAGGGTGCAGCAACTGTTACTCATCTCTAAGGTTGATTTCCTGCTGCCAGTGTCTCCAGCCCCAGGTCTCTGAACTCTTGACTTCCACACATCCAGAAAGTCAGATACCAAGGATACTGCCTGAAGACACCACCCAGAAGGGGGCAGTAGCCAGAAGCACCTTCTCGGACTCGGGGAACCCCCAGCGCCTTCAGGACTCAAAGTAGCATTCCCGTACAGGCTCCGGGCTGGGGACAAAGGTCTCTCAGCAGACACCCCCTTAGAACCCCACGCTGGAAGCAGAGAGGTGCAGAGTCTCTCCTCTGACTCCAAATCCCTGGTGCTCAGGAATCTAAAACCCTGACTTGGTGGGAAGCCAGCCAGAAGATTAGAACAAAACAAAACAAAACCAAAAAAACAAAACAAAATGAGCCTCAACCTCTTGGGGGCGAAGGGGGGTGGCCCTTCCTCAACGCCACCCGCTAGTGACTCACCTCCCTCCAAACCAGAGCCTGCCCCTCCCGCGCCCGGTGCCAGGCGAGCAGGGCGGGGCGGGTGCTAAGGTGGGCTCCATCCCCGAGCCCTCGGCAGGCGGACAAGCTCTGGCGTGTCCCCGCGGGTGTCCCTGTTTACTCCGAACCCCGGAGCGACCAGGGGGCGGGCCCTCGCGGCCCCTCCTCCACCCGCCCCCCTCCGCCGCAGGCCCCAATCCCGGTCCCGGTATTACAAAGTCTCCAAATCAAAGCCCGGCCTCTCCCCACACCTTCCCGGCGGACTGGCGGCCCCGCCCCCACCCTAGGCGGGGGAGGCCTCGTCAGCAGACCTCGGAGTCTTGGACACCCCCAGCCCTGGGAAGTTGGGGGGGGGAATGAAATCCTAGGGTACGACTCTGAGTTTCTAAGAGGAGCGGCTCTCCTCGCCCACTGCCCATCTCCCCACTTCGCCCGTTCAGCTCTCTGGAGCGCAGAGCAAGGGGCCACTCAGGGGAGAGGGCGCTGCGGGTCCCAAATGGACTGGCGGATGCCCGGGACCCCCACACTCCGACCGCTTCAGAGCTCAAGTCTCGGTGCTCCTCCGACTCCCCCTCCCCAGGGCAGCGCGCCAAACCGGCGCATGCGCACTGCCAGGACTGCCGCGTAGCTCTTTCTACAACCCCCCCCCCTACACTTTTTCTTTCCCCGCCCCTTCCCTCCCTCCTTCGCTCCTCTCCCGGTCCCCTCCCTCTCCCCCCTCGGCCCCCCCGCAGCATCTCAGTCCAAGGAACAGCGGTGTGAGCTCCGGGCCCGTGCACTGAGGAGGCGGAAACGAGGGGAGCCCCCAGAGCTCCATCAGGCCCCTTTCAAGGGCTCCCCCACCCGGTCCACGCCCCCTACCTTCCCCCCTCCCCGCCTCCTCCCAATTGTGCATTTTTGCAGCCGGAGGCGGCTCCGAGATGGGGCTGTGAGCTTCGCCCCGGGAGGGGGAGAGAAGAGCGAGGAGAACAGCAGGGGGTGAGGGGTTTGGATTTGGGGGCAGAGGGCGCACCCCCGTCAGCAGGCCCTCCGCAAGGGACTCCCAACTCTGCCTCTTCACCTACACCCCTGGTGCGCTTTGCCAAAGGAAAGGATCAGAATAGCGGAGAAGAAGAGGGGAAGGAGGAAAAGGGGGGATCCCCCCAAATGGGGGGGCGAAGACAAGAAGTAGCAGGACCCGGGGGGAGGGAGCTGCTGCTTGCATCAGCCCACATCATGCTGACCCCGGCGTTGCTGCTGCTGCTGCCCCTGCTCTCAGCTCTGGTCGCGGCGGCTATCGACGGTGAGTGAGATTCCGCGGCCCCCTTGGACCCCCGGGGACACCCCCTCCCCAGCCCCCACTCCTGCGTAGAGCCGGGGAACAGAGACGTGGGAGGGGGTGTCTTTTGTTATCCCAGTCCAGCTGACACAGCAGCGGCCCCACTGGGGGCGGGGATGGGGGTATGATTTGGGGGGATGGGGGCCTGGGCAAATGATGCTTCAGGGACCCCCCAGCCCAGACAAAGACCAGAGGCCTGGGTAGGGAGATGAGGGCTCCCCCTTTCTGATCCTGAGATCCAAAGGCCTTCTATTCCTATCTCTGTCCGGGAGGGCCTCTGCCTCCCCTTCATCCTGCATCCCCCTCCCCAATCTGAATTGTGAAGGAATCTTGGTTTGCAATGTGCGGCTGCAAAAGGGGGCGGGGGTGGGGGGGGTGGGGTTCTGCCTTGGCCTCTGAAGCTGAAGAGGGTAGCAGGGCCAGGGATGCCCTGCTGGGCGGAGGGCAGGCAGGCCCAAGAAGGCTGTGGGTGGGGAGAGGGAGGGCCATGGGGAAGGCCCCCTGCTTGGGTGTGGAATCTGGGCCCGGGAGCCCAGGCCTGGAGGCCTGGATCCAGGATCCAGCAGGGCGCCTGCCTGCGTTCTGGAGTCGGCACTTCCTGGCCTCAGGACTTCTGTCAGTAGCCTGGGAAGAGCTGTACTGGGGGGCTAAAGGGGTGCAGGGGATGCTTTGTGACTTTGAATTTTCCTTCTTAATTCCTGGGAGGTTTGAGATGAAAAAACGTCATATGTCATCATTGGGGAAGGGTACTGAAGAATGGCCTGGAATGCTGGAGTGGGGGTGGGGGGACTGCTTTCTCCCTGGCTTCTGGCTTGATCACAGTTGGGTCTAGAAGGAGAGTTGGAGGGTGGGTTAGGTTTATAGCCATACCCCCATACCCCAATTCCCTGATCCTTTGGTAAATGTGTTTATTTATCCCACCTTACCTCAACCAGATATATACATACTTTGTATACTGCAGAGTTAGGTTTCTGCTAGAACGAACAGTGTCCCTTTGGGGAAACGGGATGCACCCTCTGGCCTTTTTCTGTCAGCTGTTTTTTTTTCCCTTTTACTTGTGACTCACTTGTTCAAGTCTTGCCCAAGATTTGTGCTGGGGTTATGGGTTTGGGCCCGGGGACTGGGCCGGATACCATCATGCAACAAGCAATTGTCCTCCTTTCCCTTACCTCCCCCTCCTCCTCCATCTTCTGAATTTTGCCAGGTTGTGATTGGGAAAGTTTTTCCCTGAAACCAGATTATCTCTCCCTCTCCTGCCCTCCCTGGAGCTTGCTTCACTTGGGGGAGGGGTTTATGGGGTCAGGAAGCAACGATGCCCAGAATACTGAGGATATGTGTAGTGGCCCTCAGTTATCCCATCCAGGGCTCTGTTTCTTTGCACCCCCTCCCACTCCCTCAATTATCAGTCCAAGAGAAAGAAAGGCACTCTGCCCTGAATATCCTCTAGACCAGCCTTCACAGCCAGCCTTTGCCCATGACTCCCTCAGTCATGCAAGTTCTTGCCTCTGTTTCTCAGCTCTGTAGGTTGGGAGGGGAAACTGAGGCAGAGAGATTTTAGTGCTGCAGTTCTGGGAATGGATAGGGAAAAAATATATATATATATATATATTTTTTAGTATGGAAAGAGAAAGAGAAAGACCCATCAGGAACCCCATGAAAGAGGGTGGACAGAGTTAGGCAAAAGCAAGGGGTCTCTGTGGAAAGCAGAAAAGGCCCCCAGCCTGACCAGGAATGGGCTCCAGGTAGCTTCACTCCCAGAGTTCTAAAGGGCTGTAATCACCACCTCAAGCTGGCTCCTCCTTCAAGAAGGAGGAAGATGGGATAAGTTTTCCTTAACTATCTCCCTATCCTTCCTTAAAATCCCCTGCTGCAGCCCCAGCTCACACCTCTTCCCAAAGTCCTAGAAAGAGGACCCCTCCCCCAAAGCACACCGTGACTCTCATCCTGGGAATGGGACTGGTGCGATGAGGTCCACCCCATGGACAGGGCTGGGGAGTGGACCGGTGACTGCCCAGAACTGTGCCACCATCTGTCTTTATCCTGGGGCAACCAAAGGGTCCTCTCATCCTTACCCCACCCTCATGCTTCAGGTGCACACCCTGAGCTTTCTCCTTTGCTTCCAGAGAAGGACGCCCCCTGGCTTGGTCCTAACCTCCCTTCCTCCTGCTCTCACAGGCCCTGCTGCTTTCCCTGCACAGGGGCCTCCCCCTCTCCTCTGTGCCTAAATCCACCCTACAGTCCTCTCTGGGGAGTCGTGTTAGTTCCCACTAGTACTCAGTGCTGGTGCTGCTGGGGAGGATGGAGAGCCAGATGGGATGGCGAATGGGAAGAGGGGTTTTCGAGGGTCTGGTTGAAATCAGGGAACGCTGTGTAATGGGAAGGACAGCCCCAGGCAGACGTGGGTTGCGGGGAAATGCTGACATCTTTCCTCTCTTCCTACTCCTCTCCACCCATCTCTGAACCCGTCGGGGTATTACCAGTTAGCAGGCAAGGTGGACCGTTGAAGTGAGTTATGAGGTTGGGGTGTTACCCTTCGATTCCTTAGAAGGTTGCAAACCCTTTCTCTTCGGGTCAGACCTAAATCCTAGATCGTCCCCCCTGACCCTCACTTTTCAAAGAGGGGTTTATGTAGAACGTTCATTTTGGGGTTGGAAGAATACTTTGATGTTGGGGCTATATCACATAACTACCTTTTTTTCCAATCCTGCTCACCTTCCCTCTCCTTCCATTTTCTCCTTATTTTTGCCCTCGAAAACTCTCCCATTACTGTATCGCCCAAAGATGTCAGCCAGAGCCTTGGCTAGAGCCAAATCCTGCCTAAATCCCCCTTTCCTTCCCTTTGGGAAGTCCTTCCTTATTCCATCTAACTCTCCTCTAGCTTTGGTTTGGGGGCTCTCTGTTCTTGGGAAATCTGGGTGCAGTTGAGTGGGATGCACGAAGGTCCTTGCCTTGGCACTCTGGGTGCCGGGTGTGAGCCTTTGGGGAACCCAGTCTCCCTACACACTCACACACACAGAGCCCACTTTGTGTTCTGTCCCAGATTTCACCCGGGTTAGCAGGATCCTGCATTGTTTGGAGAAGGAAGCAGTTGGCTCTGGAGTGCTTCCGGAGCAGTGGCCCCAGGCTCCCATGTAAAACCACCCTGGGAAAGACTTGGGAAGTGAGGGGGCATTGGGGAGAGGAGTAGGAGGGGAAGCTGTTGTCCCTCTTGCTCCCCCAGGGAAGGTGAGGGTCTCCCCGGGCCCTAGCTTCCCTGCTAGAGGAGCTCCAGTCTTCGTCTCCCCCTTCCTCCTGACTCCATGGGAGGCAGTGGTCCCCATTCTGGGTCTCCCTTGGGTCAGATGCAGCTACGGCAGGGGCATTATGTCCCCAGCCCAGGGTGTATGCTGCCTTCCACCCTACTCGGAGCTTCAGGGAGGTTGTCATTCTCTGGGTTCATCCCAGGGCAACTGTGTCATTGTCTTGGCAGCCTCTGGGCTAAGATCCTTCCTGCCTTTTTTTGCCTCTGTCTGTCGTTGGTTTGAGCTGCCTTGGCCACGCAGAACCCCTCTGTTTCTTCTCCTCTCGGCTCAACTCTCTTATTGCCCATCCTCCATGGTATTCTCTGTCCTGTCTCTTGGTCTCTGTCACTTGTCTTATATGTCTCTGCCTGTTGCCATTCACTTCCATCGGGCCTCTTGGTACCCTGAGAACTACCTGGGAGCAGGAGTGTCTCCTGGGCCTTCCCACATGCTCCCCAGCTCCCATCATCATTTTGGAGTTGTTCTTTCCCTCCCTGGCCAGACCCAAGAAGGTCTGGTTCAGTGGTGAAAGCTCCCCCTCCACTTTCCTCCAAGTTCCTCTCTCTCTTTTCCCCTCCACTAATTTTTGGGAATGGATTTCGGAGAGAATGTTTCTGGAAGAAGGGAACTTGATCTCCTTTGTGGGCTGAGTAAGAGGAAAGAGGGAGGTGTCTCAGAAGGAAGGAAGGAGGTTAGACTTCTGTAGGAACTTCCTCATGCGCCGGAGCCTGAGAACAGGAGAAAGATGGGGAGAATGAGTCAGGAACTTAGAGCTTTTACTTCTAGTAAGCATAGGCCCTGTGTGTGGGAGGTGGGGGGCGGGGGGGTGGGGAAGGCGGCTAATAAAGCCTGGCGAGAGATATGGTGACCTCTGGAGGCATTTGAAGGGTCTGGATTTTATTTGTGGGGAAAGGAAAAGATGGTGGAGAAGTCACGGTCCAGGCTAATGTCCTGCTGAGTCAATATTGACTCAGGATGAAGGGGGAGACCCTTCTCCCCTCCCTGCGGTTCAAGCCACCCTGTCTGTCCTTCTGTCCAGGCCACAAAGCAGAGGCCCAGACTCAGGAATGACAAAAATGTGTCTGAGCCTCACTGAGCTGCAGGAAGGAGCCAAGGGGTAACACCCAAAATACATAAAATGAAGTGAAAAGCCCTAGGTTTGGGTCTGCAAGGCCTTCGCCGCCCCACCCCCATGTGTTTATAAGTTCAGGTTCTGGCAGGCTCTGTCCCCCACCCCCACCCCCCCCAGCGACCCCCTGGCTCCTCTGTCCCCTCAGATATATCTCATGATCCCCCTTCAACAACCTCCCCCACCCCGTGCACGCGCACGCGCGCCCACACACACACACACACACACACACACACACACACACACACACAGTTTCTCCCTCTTCCCTGTCTGCTCTTGGAAAGGGTCTCGAGGGTCTCCTGCATGCTTTCCCTGTCTCCTTGTCCTTGTCCCTTGGGAAGGACCATCTGAGCCTTCACCTCTCTTCCTCCTCCTCACTGCTCCCACAGGCTTGGGGAATGATGGGCCCATCTCCTCTGGAGAAGACTCCTTGAGGGGTCTGTGCTTTCTGTGGCCCTCTCTTCTCTGACCAGGCACTTGCCAGCCCCCCTTCCCTACTCCCCAAGGTCCCAAAACAGGACAGAGGGTGGGAGCCAAGGTCCCAGTGAGGCAGTGGGGTCCGTGTTGTGTCTGGATGCACACCCAACCCTACACCTCCTCTCCTGGCTCCAGCTTGTGGTGGCCCTGGGGGCCATGGCTGGGCTGGGCGCCTGGGTCTGGGCGGGGGGTGGGGGCGGGCAGGGGTGTTGACCAGAGTTAGCATGGCGGTCACACTCATCTCCAGGCAAAGCTGAGAACAGACGGCCCTGTGTCCTGTGTTCTGCCTCAGCCTCGCTCGCTCTCCTCCTTTCTCCTCTCCTCCTTCCTCTCCCTCCTCTCGTCCCTCCTCGTCCAAGACCCATGCTTGTCCCCTGGGTCTCCTCCACGCACAGCACTAGACCACTACCACCTCCAAGGTCCCTCTCTGCATCCCCAGTGACAAGAGAGCCAAAACCTTCTCCCTACCGTTGCCTTCTAAATCTGACCCCTTCGCCATGGCGGATGAGTGCGCTTACTAATCCCCTGGCCCCTCAGTCTCCTCATCTGTGAAATGGGAATCACCATGGTGCCCACATCACGGGGTGGAGAGGATCTAAATATCTTTGGGAAGCCCCAGTGCTGGGGGCGGGTTTGGCCACTAGCTGCTGCCCACTTTCTTTCGGGCAGGGTTGTTGCCTCGTCTAAACTGCAGGCCACAAAGGTGGCTTTTCCGGGTGCTGGGCTCAACTGCAGAGGGCTCGGCGGAAGGCTGGGGTGTTGGCTGCTGACCCCCAGCAGCTCCCGGGTCCCCACCCCCAGCACAGCTCCCTCCCAGCCCAGAGCCAGGCTTCCCTTGGCTGTGTAGACTGCCCCAAAGTAAGGTATTTGTTTTGTTCCTCCCCTCTCCCCGTGAAGGAAATCAAAGACAGGCCTCAGCCTCCTAACTTAAGATTCCCGGGGCTTTCTCCTGTTAGGGAGGAAGGAAGTCCTTTTGCCTATCTCTCCTCCATCCTTGGGTGCTTGTGCTGCCCTGGCCCTTGGGAGATGTGCCCTCACCCCACCCCTGGGCCCGAGTTGATGCTGCTGTTGGGCCAGGGGCCCTGAGCCGTCCTCTTCCTTTCGCTCCCCACTCCCCTCCGTCAGAGAGAGAGAGAGAGAGAAAGAGAGAGAGAGAGAGAGAGAGAGAGAGAGAGCACATCTGGTTTGTGAATCTCTCTCATTCCAGCTTTCGGAGTTTGCCAGCTGCTGTTTCCTCTGTCGAGTTCAGGCCAAAAATGGGGGTGGGGGACAGTCAGGAGACTAAGTGAGGGCCAGAGCGGGGGTGGGGGGACCAAGGCTGGGACGTGGAGTGGAGGGGAGGTCCGAGTGACCAACCAGTGACCTCAGACCCTGTCTGCAGAACCTGACCCCGGGACAGGCATCCCGTGGAGGACTGAAGAAATGCGGTGAAGCTTAGGGTGGCGTAGGGGTCCGTTTCTGGGCTCCAAACATCCCATCTGCCTCCGAGTCCGTTCCAGCCCCCCCAGCCGCCCAGCCGGCTTCGGCTGGCCAGGGGAAGAGGACGGTTCTCCGGCATGCTAACTAGGCTGGCAGACTGTGTTTCCCGGGAAGACCTCACAGCTGGCCCAGTGGGGCAATGAACTCAGCATTATCCACCTCCTCAAGGGGCCTTTATTCCCGGCTCGCGGTGGGGGTGGGGGGGTGTAGGAGATGGAGACTCTGGGTGGGGGGGCCTGGCGGGGCCATCCTTGATGTGTTTCCTGAACTCGGCTCTCATCTTGGCCAGGGGCCTGAGTGCCACCCACTCTGCTAGAGATGTGGATTAGGGTGGGGGGGGCAGGCATCTGCCAGACCCTAACCCTCCCTGCTCAGAGCTCCTAGGCTTTATTTACACCTCTGTCTTGCATTCGGGTTAGTGCAGAGCTGTCTTCCCAGGGGACTGGGAGCCCCTGAGAGGCAGAGGGGAGTCTCACTCCGCTTTGACACCCCCAATGCCTCGTGCAGTGTCTGCACAGAGCTGGCCTTCAGTGCATGCCAGCTGAACGGAAATGAAATTGACCCAGGCCGAGGAAAAGGCCATGAGGGGCTGGGACGCTGGGACCCCGGCGCTGGGTGCGGGTGCAGGTGGAAGGGGCACCTCTTTCCAGGCAGGAGGGACAGTTCCCGGATCTCTCTGTGGGAATGGCGAGGCTGGTGAAGGGATGCTGCACTGGTCGGTGCAGAGCTTGAAGCTCTGAACTGGACTTGAGTCTCCGTTCCATCACTTGCCAGGCAACTCACCCACCCTCTCTGCAGCTCAGTTTCCTAGTCTGTGAGATGGTGGGGTTAGTAGTACTTCCTTTGTCATTTTGTGGAGAGGATTAAATAAGATAATACATGGAAAGAACTAATTTACCACAGTGCCTGGCACATACTAAGCCCACAGTAAAAGTCAGCTGTTGCTGTTCTTAGTTTTTCCTTAGAGAATGGAGTAAGAGAGTGGGTCAAAAGCAGGGGAAGGAGGAACAGGCGATGGAGGGGAGGGGAGGGGCAGGAGACGTCCTGGAAACCAGCTCTTAGAGGCCATCCCAGTTCTGCCCCTGTCTCTGCTCCTCTCCAGCTCTCTCATCCTAAGCACTCTTTTAGGTGCCTTTTACCTATAAGGACATTTACTGAAAGTCCTAACTCGGGTCTAACCAGCAAGGGAGACTGCTGTCCCCTCTGCCCTGCTGTCCTGCCCCAGCTTTGCCCTCCTGTGCCTCTACTGTGGCGCTCCCTCTCTCTCTCTCTCTCTCTCTCTCTTTCTCTCTCTCTCTCTCTCACACACACACACACACACACACACGCACGCACGCATACACAGTTCCTGCTGGGGGCCTGGTGATTTGGAGGTGGAGATGTGCAGAATGATGGGTTCAAGGGAGCAGGAATGTCTCAGATAGGATAGAGAAGACCTGCTCTGGGCGTCTGCTGGGAGGGTGGGGGTGGGGTGGGGGAGATAAGAAGAGAACGTATCAAAAGCCTAAATGTGTCCCCATTGCTGTATGTCTGGTCAGAGCGACGGAGAACAGCCAGGGCTCTGACTTGAGGCTGAAAGAAAGGCACACTGGACAGGCAGCCTGGGGTGGGGGTGGGGGCCAGTAAAATGTGTTCCCTGGAGCCTTTCCCCCCCCACCAGTGTTGTAGGCACCCCCACCCCACCCCACCCCACCCCGGGTCACATAGATTGTCCCAGAATCTGGACCAGATTGAGACTGACATTGGGGATGGAGGGGGAGCCCTGGGGAGCTTTGGAGTCCTGGAGTTGACCTCTACCCTTCATTTTACACCTCCTTTTCTTTCTGTGCTCCAGCCCCCAAGACTTGCAGCCCCAAGCAGTTTGCCTGCAGAGACCAGATCACCTGCATATCGAAGGGCTGGCGGTGTGATGGCGAAAGGGACTGCCCGGACGGATCGGACGAGGCCCCCGAGATTTGTAAGGACCTTTCCTAGAACCCACCCCCTTCCCAATCCCTGATTTATCCCTTTTCCTTTGGCCTTGGGCACATGTTTGGAACAGGGTCGGCTGGTTTCTAGCATGGTGTGGACCTTGCTCTGCAATTGTGTTTGTCCCTGACGAGATTGAAACTGTCCTCTCTCTCTCTCTCTCTCTCTCCCTCTTCAAATTACCCGCATGGGGCCTGGAGTGCTCAGAGACAGCCTGTCAGGTTTGTCCCTTGGCCACCGCCTTCCCAAGCCCGCCTGAGACGCTAGCCTCTGGGCTGACATCTTTACTGGAAGGAGATGGCCCAGTCTCCCTTCCTTTCCAGATCTCTTCCTCCCACATCTGAGCCTCCCTGACTGTTTATGAGTGTCCCAGGTTTTGCCAGGTCCAGTTCCCGTCCTCAGGCTCCCGGGCCAAAGGCCACAGGTTCTTGCTCAGCCTCTGTACCAGAAGCTCCACCCCTGTGCTCACAGTTTCCCGCCAACCCCGCCTTCCCCTACCCCCCAGTAAGTGGCGTAATCAGAGGCAGCTGTTTAAACTGGGAGAAAGGTCCCCACCCAGTTTACCCTGCCAGTGGGGGGTGGAGGACTTGCTGGCGGGACCCCAGAGTCCTGGGCAGCTGACAGAGTCCTGGGGTCTCGGCCTCCGTCTTTCAGCCTCTCCTGGGCTTGGCTAATCTGGCCAGGGTCCAGGCACCCTCCATTCCTAGGTGTGCCTCTGTTCTCCCTCCTGGGGCTTCATCCTGCTTTGCACACCCCTTGCCCTCTCCTCATACCCCCACCCATAATTACTAAGGGTAATTTTAGGGCTGGAAAGGGAGCCACCAGTTCTCTCCCTTTCCCACCCCCACAGTCTGCCCTGGACGGGTGGGGGCCGGGGATGTTCTGTGAGTGTGAATCAGTCTGGACTCCCTTCTCGTCTGACGCCACCTCCATCCCCTACTTTTCTGATTCTGATGCTTGGGCGCCAGGGGCTGCACCTGGCTCTTTTTGTCCATTCTTCCTTTAGCTTGATGCACACCCCACTTTACACACATGCCCACACTGTTCCCATTACACACACACACTCCTGGACCCATCACACCCACTCTCAGGCCCACCCAGCCGCTGACACTCCCACGTCCACACACACAAATGCTGACACAGGCACAGATGCATCCTCAGACCCCACAGAGGCAGCGCTCTCGATGGCGACCCAGATACCGCAGCCACACACGTGGCCTTAGAAACACACGCAAGCGCGGCTCACTCCCCCAAGGAGACTTGCACACTGACCCCCAGAGCACCTGCACACTTAGAAACGAGCGCCTGTACTGGGCATGGTTTACGCGCACCCCCCACATCCCCCGCTGGGGCGTGGGACTCCCGCCTGGGCACACCTAGAGATGTCCTTGTGCACACACCCTCTCTCGTACACGCCCTTTCTCGTTCACTTGTCCTGTCCGGGCTCGGGAACTGCCAGCCTGCCTCCCAACTTACAGGCTCAGCGAACACCCTGGCCCACATGGCTTCCTTGGGATTCCCCCGTGGAATCTACCCTGCCCCACCCCATCCTGAGCCCACCCTCCTGGGCAACAGACGAAGTACCGCAGACCCCATCGGTTTACCACAATTTGACGTTTCCCACATCTTTCCATCAGGCCAACACCTTTGGGGTTGGAGGTCTAGAAGAGTGCTGCCCAATTGAAATAAAATGCCACCACATAGGTAACTTAACATTTCTTCTAGCAGTCACATTTTAAAAAGGTAAAAGGAAATAGGTGAAATTAATTTTAATAATAAATTTTATTTAACCCACCCACTGTATCCAAAATATTACCATTTTGGTATATCATCCATACAAACATGATGACTGAGATCTTTTGCATTCTTATATTGTCCTAACTCTTCAAATCCTGGTGTGTATTCTGTACTTACACTTTGAACCAGCCACGTTTCGAGTGCTCAATAGTCCCATGTGGCTGGTGGCTACATAGCAGAAAGCACAGTTCAGGCAGACAGGGCCCAGCTCTCAGCCCCAGGCCCTAGGACCCAGGGAGATATGGGAAGGAGTTGTTTTTCATCATTTGAGCTTATCTGCTTCTCTTGGCTCAAAACTTTCACCTTGGACTTCAACCTGTCTCTTGAGCATAGAATGCTGAGGCATTGGGGCCCTGGGCATGAGGCATTTGGGGTAGCAACTCTTTGTTGAAGGCCTAGGGCCCCCCCTCCACCTTGCCACTCCCAGATGTGTGTTCCTCAGTGGGAGTGATTGAGAAGAGCTCTGGGTAGAAGGGTCTAACCAGCCTCTGAGGCCTCATGAGATCTGAAAAATACCTGTGTCTAAAACCCCAGCCTCAGTCCCCCACCCCCAGCTAAGCAGGCAGCTAGCCAGATGGCCACTAATAGCCAGTGGGCTCACGATGTCCCTTCCATCTGCCCCCAGGTCCACAGAGCAAGATCCAGCGATGTCAGCCCAACGAGTACAATTGCCTGGGCACTGAGCTGTGCATCCCCATGTCCCGCCTCTGCAATGGGGTCCACGACTGCATGGATGGCTCGGATGAGGGCCCCCACTGCCGAGGTAAGGGCTCACCCCACAATCCCCTGTCCCAGCCCGTCCTCACCAATGGGGTGGCTGTAGAGAGTTCTCAGCCAGACACCCGTTGGGTGTGGAGGCCTCACATCCGAGGATTAGCCTTTCACCTTCGCTTGGGATGAGGCCTTGTCTTGCTCCCTGCATGGATTTGCTACCAACAGCAGCCAAAATCGGTGGACTCCTTGGGCTTGGAGTTTGGTGGAGTAGCCCCGTGGACCTCCCACAGGCCCCAGTCTGGACACTCCCCTAAATGCTATGTCTGCCTGGACAAGTCACTACCCTCTCTACATTTTGCATATGTAAAATGGAGAGCTTTAAACGCCGTTAGTTTTCAGACATTTTTTTTTAATAGCAGGGTCCTTTCTTCCAGTGGTTATTTTACTTGAGAGGAGAGCAGAGCTCCTGGGATTGAAGCTGGGGTTGGGGGTCTGGAGTGTGCCCCCTGAGACATGCCCCCAAAACTGCAGATCTCTAGGCACTCTACAAGCTGCTTTGGTCCCTCTGTCTCTGACAATCTGGGATTCTGGCTGTGCTTTCTGATGCCTCGGAAAACTTAGAAAGGTCAGCCAGGCCGAGGAGGGGTCCCTAGGATGTTGTCAGACTTCCTTCCCATCTGCAGCTCAGGTCACCTGAGCAATTGGGGGCAATTAGGGGGCAGTCCCCCATGGGCGGGTGGCCGAGCCTCCGGCCACGTGGCAGCGGATGGAGCAGTGGCTGCTGACTGGGGCAGGAGGGCCCCTTCGTGAGGCCCTGGGCAAGCCCCTGGGGGTGGGGCAGTCTTCCCCAGCTGTGGGGGTGGCGTCTTGCCCCCGCGCGCATGTCAGAAAACATCTGCCTGTGGCAGGAGACACATCTGGATCCTGTTCGCTCAGGACAGGGGGTGTGGAGCAAGGAAGTTTGTGGAAGATCTGTCCTTTCCCTCTGGTCTGAGGCTCTTGAGATGGGAGGCGGAGTGTCAGCCCAGGGGCAGACTTCAATTACCACGCAATCCCATCCTGTTGGATGGCAATTGTTAAAATTAGTTTCCTTTTGAATACCTTTTCGGCCTCAAAAATAACAAAGAAGCTCAAAAACTTAAGGCTTGTCCTTCCTCCTCTGATGTTACAGATCTGGGCCTCCTTACCCACCCATCCCCATCCCCAAATCCAGAGGAGAAACTGTTTTCTAGGTTTTCCAAAATAAACATACCCCCTCCCTTTGTGGAAGAAGGCTGGACAGACAGCACATTTGGGCTCTTGGAGAGAGGTGGGGAGCAGAAAGAATAACTGGGGCCAGGCCCCCCATCCCCACGCCTCCTGGCAGGCTTAGTGCCTCCAAACGTCTTAGCATCTTGGGCAACTCTCTCTCCTAGGTGGGGAGGGTGGGAGCGGGGGCGTGAGGCAACTGGACAAAGGGGTCTTTGTGGCCAGGCCGCCTGGCCCCACGCAAGGGCTATTAATTGGGTCGCTGGTCTGGGGGGGGCAGCTGTTCTCCTACCTCTTCCCCCCTCCTGCTCATTCCCTTCTGTCTCCCTTGTGGAAGTGGGTCAGTGGCAGGAGAAAGATTAGAGAAGGATCCCGAGGGAAATGGTTCCGTTCCTCCTCCTCCCATCCTCCACCTGGGCCTCTCCCTGAGGGCCCTGGGGCTCTGCGGGGGGCGGGGGGGGGCCCTTCCAAACAGGGCTGGAATCCTGCAGCCGCCGTGCTGTACCTTCTGGATAAGACGCCCTGACTCACCTCCCTCTTGGCTAGAACCCCTCCCCGTGGGGACGGAGGGAGTGCAGAGTGCCTGGAGCGGGCAAATGTGGGTTCTCACGCAGCCCAGCTCCACCGTAATTGGCTTTGTGACCTTGGGCCTGTCTTATACCCACCTTCAGCCTCAGTTTCCTCACTTCCCAGTCCCTCTCCCGGCTCTAATTTTGCAGCCCTTGGAAGTGGTTTCTAAGGGGTTGATGGGAGCCAGGGGAAGAGAGCGGGCTGGGTGTGGCTGCCAGGTCTGGAAGCCTGAGTGTGTCCCCACCCCCACACAGAGCTCCGAGGCAACTGCTCTCGGCTGGGCTGCCAGCACCACTGTGTCCCCTCCCTCAGCGGGCCCACCTGCTACTGCAACCACAGCTTTCAGCTGCAGGCCGATGGCAAGAGCTGCAAAGGTATGCCAGTGCGTGTGTGTGCGCGCGCGCAGGTGTGTGCGGGTGTGTGTGGGGTTGGGTGGGCAGGGCCGGGGGTGAGATGGGGTGGGGGCGTAAGAGATGGCAGTGGGGTGCAAGAGATGGGGATGGGAGTGCCTCTGAACCCTCAGCACGGGCTTCCACTACATTTTTAAAAATTCATCTTAAAACTAAAGGTCAGATGTGAATTTTCTTGTCATAAAAAATTAAAACATTATAGTTAAAATCAAGATCCTCTTTGACAAATCCTCTTCAATTCTTGTCCCTTTCCCATCTCTCCAGAGGTGAACTCTGCTAATGGTTTGCTTTCTCTGTTTCTAGGCCTATTTTATGCGTTGGTATACATGTAGTCGTGGGAAATCTTTGTTAACATGTGTGTGCTCTTTTTTTATACAAATGGTATCATATTCTACATAGCTTTTTTCAGTGTTTTTTTTCACTCATCAGTGTGCTCTAGAGATCTTTCTATCTTACTATGTAGAGATCTACCTCATTCTTTTAAAAACTGCTGTGACGTGTGACAATTGCCACAGTTTACTTAGTCATCCCCCTTTGGATGAGTAAGATGTTCCCAATTGTTCTCTGTTGCAAGCAATGCAAACTTTTCTGTTTTAAATTTGCCTCACTCTGGTCCTTGCGCAAATGCTACCTAGTCAGGCCATCCTACCCCCACCACCTGCATGCTCTGTCTCTTTCTTCTGCTTACTTTTTTCCTATGATGCCAGTCACTTTCCGTGCACTGCACTTCTAATTTATAATTTACCTTTTTGGTTCATTTGTTATTGTAATAAAAATATTTCATTTAGTATCAGAATATAAGTTTCATGAGGGCAAGTTTGAGGGTCTGGTTTTTTTTTTTAATTTTTATTTGTTTTGAAATACTTTCAAACCTGCAGAATAGTTACAAAAATAATACAGATCCCATACAGAGCACTCCAACATACCCCCTTCCCGTAATACCCAGATACACCAATTTTAATATTTTGCCACATTTGCTACATCATTCCAGCCCTCTGCCCATCATCTACCCATCTATCTGTGTGTTTATTTATCAGTCCATTTTCTGAACACTGAATCTAGGTTGTATCCATCATGCTCTTTGCACCTTTAATACTGCCTTGTACATATCCCAAGAACAAGGATATTCACCTATGTATCCACCTTACATGCAGTTATCAAGTTCAAGAACTTTAACGCAATTATAAAGCTTAAGTCTGTATTCTATTTTGTTTTTCATATATTCTAGTAATGCCCTATGAGCCTTCTTTCCTCCCTTGTCCAGCATCATGCATTGCCTTTAATTGTCATTAATTCTTTAGTTGCTCTTTTCCTTTTTAAATTGTGGGAACATGTATAGAACATAAACTTCCCTAATTCAGCCACTCCCAAACAGATCCTTTGGTCAGATTAGTCACATTTACAATATTGCAGTACCCTCACCACCTTCCCTTACTAAAACTTTCCCGTCTCTCCAAACAGAAACCCTGTACCCATTATGCATTAACTCTCTGTCTCCCCACCCACCCTGCCATTGGCAACCTGTACTATAATTTTCTGTCTCTATGAGCTTGTGTATTTGCTGATCTTTTCTTTGTAGTTACCAGGGAGCTTGAATGTAACATCCTCAATCTGTAACAATCTCATGTTCGGTAGTATGCACAGACTGCGTTCCTATACTCCTCTGTCCCCCACCTTCATGTGGTTCTTGTCGCTAATTACGTGTTTATCCATATGAGTCCCAAACCACTGATTCATCATTACATTTTATACATTTGCCTTTTAGATTCTGTAGGAAGTAAAAAGTGGAGTTACAAACTGAAAATACAATTGTGCTGGCATTTATATTTACCCCGGTCATTCCCCTTTCTGGAGATCTTTATTTCTTCATGTGACTTCAATGCATTGTCTATTGTCCTCTCCTTTCACTGTGCAGAACTCTCTTTAGCATCTCTTGTAGTGCGGGTCAAGTGGTGATGAACTCCCTCAGCTTTTATTTGGGAATGTCGTAATCTTTCCCTCATTTTTCGAAGATGATTTTGCCAGATATAGAATTCTTGGTTGGCAGATTTTTGCTTTCAGCACTTTAAATAGGTCATTGCACTGCCTTCTTGCCTCCCTGGTTTCTGATGAGAAATCAGCATTAATCTTACTGAGATTCTCTTGGACGTGAAATTCTTCCCCTCTCTTCTAGCTTTCAGAATTCTCTATCTTTGGAATTCAACAATTGGATTACAGCATGCTGCAACTTGGGTCTATTTGGGTTCATCCTGTTTGGAGTCTATGGTGCATCTTGGATGTGAATATTTGTGTCTTTCATTAAATTTGGGAAGTTGACAGCCATTATTTCTTCAAATATATATATTTTTTACCCTCTCTCTCTTTCCTCTCCTTCTGGGATTCCTACAATGTGTATATTGGTATACTTGAAGTTTCTCAGACTGTTCACTTTTTTGCACTCTTTCTTCCTTCTGCTCCTCAGGCTGTTTGATTTCAATTGTCTTATCTTCAAGTTCACTAATTCTTTCTACTGCTCCAATCTGCTATTGAACCGCCCTAAGGAATTTTAAATTTCTCTTACTATGGTCTTCAGCACTATTTGGTTCCTTTTCATAATTTCCATCTCTCTATTGACATTCTCTTTATGTTCATCTATTGTTTTCTTGATTTGCTTTAGTTCTTTGTACATGTTTTCCTTTGAGCAAAATTAATACCTTTTTTTTTTTTTTCAATTTTTGCCTGATGTTTCCCAGGTCTGGTCCTCCTCATCGATGATTTCTAATGCTTTAATCTTCCTCTTTGCCTAAGCCATTACTTCCTATTTTTTTTTAATGTTTGAAATCTTTTGTTAAACCTGGACATTTTGATATTTTAAATTTGTGTTACTGAAATTCAGACTCTGAGGAGTCTGTTCCTTAAGTTTGTATCCACTAGTATATTGGCAGAGCTTTCTTTGAACACCAGTAGCTAACAGCAACATCAAAGTAGAAAACACCTTTCCCAGTCTTTGCATATCTACCAGAGCAAGTGCTCTCCTTTAGGGCTTATCTATACATTGAGTTTAGAGAATAGCTCCAGACCCTGGGGCCTCCCTGCTCCTTTCTGCACATGCCTGTGTGGCCCTAGGAATTCCCCCATTTACACAGATACAAATATCACCTCTTCCATGGAAAACAGTTTCCTTGTGGTCCTAGGCACTGTGCTGTATGCCCTACAAGCCAGCAATCCCTCGTCCCAGGCAGCATGACTTGCTGTTCTCCTACAATGTTCTGTCACAGAGAGTTCTGTGAGCTGCCTTCTACTTGCAGGGCAAGTTCTGGGGTGGTGAGTCCCTCAGGCCCTTGCAGACATACATGCATCCAGTATGTGCATGAAAATTCTCTACTCCCTCCAAAACTAGGCTAGTGATCTGCACTGGGAGTGCCGCCTGGCTCCGGCAGAGCTGGGGAGGGTTGGGGAGGGGCCAGCCAGGGCTGCAGGAGATCCTACCATTTTTAAGTAGCCTTTTTTTTAGTCCAGCCCTCACCCTGTTACTGCAGTTCTTTAACTGTTTTCTGGGGCTTTGAGAAAAAGTGTTTTTGCCAATTCTTTTTGGTAACTCAAAGCTTCTGTGGTGGCACAGAACCCTGGTTCTATTTTATTAATGGATGTATTCTGAGAGCCTAGAACATTATCTAGCACATAATAGGTACTCAAGAAATTTTTACCAAATGAATGAATGGATGTACACATGTACAGATGTTTCTCCAGAGTCAAGGTACCAGGAATGAACTTGCTGGGTCATAAGGTTTGTACGTTTCAAGTTTTCATAGATTCTGCTAATTGTCCTCCAAAGTAACTATAAGGATGGACACCTCCACCAATGGTGTGTGAGAGCACTCACTTCCTTTTGCCTCTTGCTTTGGAAATAACCACGCTCTTGCCCTTTTACTGTAGACTTTGATGAGTGCTCAGTGTACGGTACTTGCAGCCAGCTCTGTACCAACACAGATGGCTCCTTCACATGTGGCTGTGTTGAAGGATATCTGCTGCAGCCAGACAACCGCTCCTGCAAGGCCAAGAACGGTAAGTGGAGTCGCCTGTGGCCATGGCCCTGGCACCCTCCGTGCCACTTACTAATGGGCAGTGACTGAGAGGTCCTGGGGCCCCTGGCTGCACTGACCCTTGTCTCCCTGTCCCCAGAGCCCGTAGACCGACCTCCTGTGCTGCTGATCGCCAACTCCCAGAATATCCTGGCTACATACCTGAATGGGGCCCAGGTGTCCACCATCACGCCCACCAGCACGCGGCAGACTACAGCCATGGACTTCAGCTACGCCAATGAGACGGTGTGCTGGGTGCACGTTGGGGATAGTGCTGCCCAGACACAGCTCAAGTGTGCCCGCATGCCTGGCCTGAAGGGCTTCATGGATGAGCACACCATCAACATCTCTCTCAGCCTGCACCGTGAGTCACCTGCTTCCAGCTAGGGTGGGGAGGGAGGGGAAGTAGACAGGATGGGCCCTGCTGGAACAGAGGCAAGGGCCTTGTAGGGTGGCCCCACCTGAGTTGGGTAAGGGCAGGAGATTAGACAGGGTGGCTTCTGTCTGGGGCAGAGGCAAGGGCTTGATGGGATAATCCCTGTCTGGGGCAAGAGCCCAAGCTGACTAAGGCTGTGGCAGGGGGCTGGACACAATGATGCCTGTTTGGGGCTCCTTTCTTGGGGCTAAGTCTCTGGATGCCTCCTGCTTTTCTGATCCTGAGGAAGGACTTGGAAGAGAAATGAGGGCTGAGGAATAACAAAGGATAAGTCTCTAGAGACCAGGGATTCTCCCATTTCTTGGAGGCAGAGAGAGGAGGGATGATTCGAGTGCATAGGGGCTTTCCCATGCACTGGGAGCCAGGGCAAGAAAAAGAAGGGGCCTGGAACCTGGCGGGAGCCCCGTTTAGCTATTACTGAGGGCAAAAGAGCCAGGGCCTGGCTTGGTCCATTTTTTCCCTCAGGGGCACCTCCTGCTACAAGGGAGAGTGTGGAGCTTCTGCTTTGTGACAGTGAATGAGACTGGGGAAGAGCAGTGAAGGCTGGAGCCACGTGAACTTTGAACTGTCCTTTGCTATCTTAGGGGTGGAAGAGGGGATATCCCAGGGGATGGGACAGGAGCATTGCCAGGCATAGATCCACTGCCTGGAGTGGCCCTGCTCATCTCAGATGTTGGGATACAAACAAACAAGAACCCAACAGCTGTAAAGTCAACATCTAGTGTCATCACAGTTCCACCGAATTTGAAATGAGGGCAAGAATCTATGACCCGTGGTTGAACTGACCCCTGGAGGAGGGTAACTTGATCTGTGACCTTGAGCCAACCAGAGTTCCCTATCTCTGCCTTAGGTTTCCTAATCTGCATAATAGGTGTGACCTTGTCTGTCCAGATCAGATAAATTACAGTGGCAGCCAATGGTAAATAAAAGAAGGCACCCACAGAAAATTTAGGATGTGGGGTGGGAGAAGACCTTGGGCCTCTCTAAAAGATCATTCAAAGACCCAGGGGATGATCCCCACCAAAGACTAAGACCCCAACAAGGGAGGGACCTCCAGGGGTGCTGGGGGTGCAGAACAGGGGTGCTCTGAGAGCCCTCACACCCTGGGGCCTGGTCATATGATCCATGCTTGGCCTCTGGGTCTTCCAGAGCAAGGCTCACCTGTGGTCAGACATGCCCTCTTTGGGTGATAGGCTGGAGGCTGTCAAGCCCGGTTGGCTGAGCTCTTGAGGGGGTGGCAGGTAGGGTGGGATAAGCTGCCACCCCCTGCTCCCCATCCACTGCTCCACCCAATAGGCCTGTCTGGGCAGACAGTTCTGGCAGCTCCCTCCCTGGCCCGGCCTCAGGACCTAGTGGTGGGCTCATGAGGAGACGGCAAGGGGATATTATCTTCTCAGCTTCTGCTCTGGCCTGGGCCCCTCTTCTGCCTTCCCTCAGAGAAGAAGCAGGAAATAACCTCAGGCAGGCACCCCTCCCTTGGCAAATAGAGCCTGCCTCCCAGTGTGCTAGATTCTTGGGCCCCTCTGGGGCAGAGTCCAGGAGGCTGGAAGAGACCGAGGTTCTGGGAGGAAATGCTAGTAAGGTGGATGAGTGGGTTCCTCTTCTCCCAGTCTCTGTCCCTTCCTCCGCTCTCTTCCCCCACCCCACACCCCATGCCGCCTGTATGTCTGGCTGTCACCCTGAGAATGGTTATTTTGCTCTCATCCCACAAACTAATTATGGGCCCTGCGCTGAGGATGTCAGAAGTGTCTCTACCCCGGCATTCCCCCCTGCGCCCCCCAGCCCCAGGTCATTTCTCTTCCTTGGAGGGGCTGAATGGCCTGCACTGGTGTGTGCACCGGCCCGCCTGAGGCCCTCACCTGTGCAGTGGACTGCTGGCCTGTAATTAGCTCCCCAGGAGGAGTGAAGAAGAAAGACTATTGCTTTCTCTCTGCCCTCTGGGGCTCCCTCCCTGCAATCATCCCATTCTTTGCTGTGACTCTGACCCCCACCGGACCTCTAGGCTGAGCCCCAGGCAGGGCCGATAGGCATGGAGGGAGGAGTCTGACAGAGAGATACTGAAGGGAGTCTGGCCCCAGAGAAAACGCTGGAAACAGAAATAGAACAGAAGGAAGGAAGGAGGCCAGGAAGTAAGCCTGTTTCACGTGGGTCGTGGGGCATGCATGAGCCAGACCAGCCCCGGGCCCTCCAAGGCTCTGAGGTGGTTGGTGCAGCTTCAGGGAAAGGCTCCTGCAAGCCTGGCTCAGGATCAAAGGTCCAGCTTTTTCCCATCTCAAGCCCCATCCTTCCCTTCTGTTTCTATTCAAGAGTGGGAGGAGACCCACAGCCAGCATCCTTCTTTCTAAAAGGTGTGTTTGTGTGCACTCTCCTCCTCAGTGGAGGCCCCGGGCTGCTGACTTTTTCCCCAGTGTTGGTGTCTTTTATTGGCCTGGATTTGGAGTGAGGCACTGGGGGACTCGGTCCCCATTTCCTCCCCATCCTCACCTCTGCTCCTGTCCTGGCAGAATGGGGACTGGAGAGCATGTCAGCCGAGGGCCTGAAGACCCTGTAGAGAGCACCGAGACCAATCCCTTGCTTTTTAATATGTGATTCCCAAAGTGGGTTCACGTTGATTTTTGGTGACACATAGATAGTCTTTCTTTTTTTCTTTTAATGGTAATAGTTATTTTCATTTAATATTCATTAGGAAACTCCTACAACTGGCATGCCAAATCTATGATTTTATAGATTGCTTATGATGCAGTAAAATAAGAAAAGTGATTTAATTTAATGAAATACTAAGTAAATAATGGTGCAAGCTCGATGTAAACATGGCAACCATTTTGGAGATTGTACATAAAAGAATGGAGTTCTGGAAACAGGCCCAGTGGGGTCAACAGGTGTGGCAGTAAAAAAGCCAGGACCTGGCCTGCCCACCCTACGCCCCACTCCACTTTTCTGATCACCTCAAGCAATCTCACGCCCCTGTTCAGCCTCCTGCAGGGCTGGGGGTTGAGTCCCTGGCCTCAGCCCTGCATTTCCTGGGCTGAGCTCCTCTACCCTGTCCTCTCTTCAGCTGCAATACTCTCCCAGGCTGGAGGGTGTTTCCATTGTAGAGGCAAAGAGTGAGAATAGACTGCAGGAGTAGGGTGCTGGGAGGGGACAGGGTGTGGTGCAGAGGAGGTTCTGGGGCTGCGCAGAGGGTTTGCTGAAGTCACTCAGCAGGTTTGGACTGTGTGGGAGGGGTCCTCTGGAGGGGTCTCCAGGTGTCCTGGGGTTTCCCTTGCTGTGCCCGTGTTGCATAGGGAAGGGATGGGGTGGTCAGGGAGGCCCAGAAAAAGCCCCCGAGCCTGCAGTCGGCGAGGTTGCGAAATGGGTCCCCAAGTCCAGCTGGCCAACTTCACTTTTCCCTCCCTCTCTCTTTGTTTTTGTGTTTTTAAAATCACAGCAGGAAATGAGGTAGCAATTCGTCTAGGGGGGAGACTGTGAGAGGGCAGAGAGCAGCCCCTCTGTTTGTGCGCCCCAGCTGGAAGGGGCGCTTTCTCCTGCTGAACTGCCCCAGGCCCTCGTGGCCTCCCAGCTCTGGCCTAAGGAACACTTCCAGACCTTACCTAGGAAGGCAAGCGCCCACCGCTTTGGCTCTTCTGACCCCCGAGTGTCAGAATGTGTGGCGGAGGGGTGTGCTCCAACCACCTTGCTCTCTGGCCTTGAGCCCGTTGCGCTCTGGCTCTCTTGCTCCCCATTCGCGTTCAGAGTTTCCTAGTCCCGTCACAGCCCTTTCTCGCTGCACTCCTCTCTCGCAGGCAGGGCCAGCCCTGTGTCTCCGGCACGGAGCCAGCCCTGTCCTCTCCTCCTGCGCCATCTCCTTGAAGTTGCCTTTCCACCCAGCCAGCTCCCAACACGCCCCCTCCCTGTTTTCAAGCCAGAGGAAGCAGCTTCAGCAGGAGAGATCTGTTTCAGAGCCCAGAAAGGATTTCTCAATAGTGGGAAGACTCAGAATCGCAGAATCCAGGCGTCTCATCCCTGGGGACCCAGGATTCGATGCCTCTTGGGGGCCTGGGGCCGGCAGGGGCTAGGGGCAGGGCACAGACCCCAGGCTGGAAGAACCACAGGGCAAGAAGGGCGCCAAGGAGAAAGTGGTGACGCAATGTGGCTGAGCCCCGGACTTGCTAGTGGAGCAAGGAGGAGCAGAAGTCAGGGCCCTTCAGGGAACAGGAGCGTGAGGACATGGCGTTCAGCAAAGCTGCGGCCAGGTTCGCCCCAGCTGTCTCCTCTCCCACCTCCCAAGTCTCCAGCCCCTCTCCCTGCCAGGAGGGCTCCAGCAGCCATATAGGTTAGCAGACAGGCCGTCCCCTCCACCGTCCTGGGGCATTGGCCAGAGAAGGAGGACCCTGGAAGTAGAAAGGAAGGGAAAAAACGATGTACCAGCTGGGGACAACAGAGTGAGGACTCAGTATTCCATAAATATTTGTTGAATGAATTGATGCATATGTGTCAGGCGCTGAGGACAGAGATGAAAGCCAGTGCCCTGTCTCACACTCCTGGGGCTCGTGGGAGGCTGGAATAGGGAAATCTTCTGGGAGCCTGAGCTGAGTCCTGGGGGATGGGGGGTGTTAGCCCCAAACTGCCCACCTGGAGGGCCCCCCTTTCATCCAGAGGCCTTAAAGTTCCAGCTGGAGACCCAGATGGCAGCCCCAGTTTGCGGAGTGTTTATTGTGTGCCGGGCCCTGTGCTGAGCTCTGCTAGTGTACCATCCTGTTTTATATGAGAAAACTGAGACTCACAGTTAAGTTAACTAGTCCCTAGTCCCATAGTTGGAAGAGGATAGAAACAGGATTCAAACACAGGTTGTCTGTGTTGAGAGCCTAGCTGGGCGCATGGCAGAGCAGAGTGATGGGAAGGGATGTGGGGAGGTTCCTGGTGCTCGAAAACAGTCCATTGCTAGGAGCCTCCAGACCCCCGCCATGCTAGAATTAAGTGTGTTGGTTAGAGATGTAGCTAAAGTGGAAATGGGATTCCCTATCCCCATCCAGGAATCTCATACCTGTCCTACAATCTTTGGCTGCGTGGATATGTTGGGGGATATTTTCTAAGGGCGTAGAGGTTCCCTTTCTTTCCTGGAGTTTCTTTATTTTGGAGGGACTGCCTGGAATCCTATAGCTGAAGCTACACTCTTCTTGGGAATGGGGGGGTGCATTTTGGGAAAAACGCAGCCACTATTTAGGGAAGTGTCTGTTGAACAATACGAACGATGGAGAAGTTGAGAAAACTGGAGCTTGCGGGGAATGCAGAGTGCTAAGCCCTGGGGAGGGGGTGTGGGGAAGGCTTGGCAGTTACAGACACACACCCCAGGTCTATTCTGGAACCTGGAACTGAAAGTCCTTTGAGTCATCACAGCGGGCTGTGGTCTCCCCTCCGTCTTCCTCAGCCCCCTCCCAGCTTCCTAACCTCCCTTCTCTGTGCCTGAATACCCAGCACCTCGGCCTTTAGACATCCCCCTGCCCCAAACTCTGCCCTCATCACACTCCTCTTTGGCTTACCTGAGATTCTTCTGTCCTCAGGCCTTGGGGCCGTTGGCTGGGCTGGACCAGCCCTGAGAAGCCTGGGCCAGAAGGGGACAGCTGCCCTCTGGGTTTGTGGAATCAGAATGCTCACATCCCCTGGGTGGGATTCCACCTGCCCAGCTGGAGGGAAGGTCCCCCTCCCAGCTGGAGCCCATCTCTCTAAGATGATCTTTGAGTGATGGCTGAGCATATGCGTGTGCATGTGAGTGTGTGTACATGTGTGTCAGTGTGTGTGTGTGGTGGGGGCAGGCAGAGGAATCTGAACTTTAGGAGAGAGGAAAGTAATGCGGTGGAGGGGGGTTGGGTAACAAAGGATTTTGCTTGCAACTAATAGTCTCCAGCTGCAAAAATACCAAAGGGGAGGCCAGGCCGAGCTGGGGACGCCGGTTCTTGCCAACCCTCACGGGCCTGCTGAGTGGGGCCCTGCCTGGCCTTTAGGGAAGTGGAAGGGGGAGATTGCTTGAGCTCTCCCACCTCCTGGCCAAGGGTAAAGTATGTGAGAGCAGGATCGCTCCCACTGCCTTCCTTCCTAGAAGTGGAAGGGGAACCAGGCCAGGAGAGAGGCTGTAAGGATGGGCACATCCTGAGGTTGGGGGGATCACTGTGGAGCTGCACTGGGACGAGGAGCATCAGATCTCTGCAGGTTTCTTCCTCCTCCCCTCCTGCCTGGGGAAGGTTGGATGGGGGGAGCAGGGACAGGGTGTGCCAGGTCTGGAGCTGGGCAGTGACTCAGGGAAGCCTCAGGAAGTTGGAGAGAAGGACATAGCTGTGCCAGCTGGTGCTGGGAAAATAGTATACATGCCAGGAACCCCCAGACCCCCACCGTGCCCACCAAGTAAAGGGCACACAACTCTGTTTGCCTTTCAACCTTCCTGCTGGCAGCCTTGGGTCTCAGGCAAGTCCCTCCTTTGGGAGTTTGGTTTCCTTTGGAGGTGGCCCAGCGGCATTCATTTTAATCTGTTTTCTCTGTGGCAACAGTGTGTGGGGGGCAGAGAGTGTAATCGCCTTTTCCCTGAACTGGGCCCTTCTCCTGCATGGCTCGGGACCTACGCTTCTCAGGCTGCTCTGTCCTCTCCCTGGGGTCTCGTCAGGCTGGGACGGCACGGGGAGCCCAGAGGAGAGAGTGCTGGGTTTGGGGATGCATCAGCACTTCCAGGAATGACCTGCTCATCGCTGCAACCTCTTTATCCAGTCATCTCTGGGTGGGAAGGGGGCGGGGGGTGCAGTGAACAGAGGCGACCTGAGGAGGAAATTAGTTTGATGAGAGCCTCAGATTGGCTCTTCCCTTCCTCACCAAGTCCTGTGACTGTGAGTCAGTGTCAGGGACCAGCCAAATTCCTTGGGAGCCATGTTCCTGTTCCCTTTGCCCCCCCCTCCACCCACTGTTAGGAAACAGACCCCAATCCCTGTGGGGGGAAGATAGCAGAAAGCCAAGTCATTATACCTGTAGCAGTGGGGGGCAGAATAATCCCTACTGGGTTGAGTTTTGGGGGATATGTTTCAGCTGAGTGCTGGTAGTCTAAAGATGTCTCTACCTGTTGGGGAAATCGGTAGCAGTGGAGTGCAAGGTTGAGAAACTTTCCAAGGCATTTGAAATTTTCCAGTTTGCAAGAGGCGTCACTTCTGGTGGTGCGAGATGAGTTGGATGGAAGCCAGTGGGTCCTGGAGAGGAGGGATCTGGAGAAGGCCAGCAGGAGGTCCCTGCTCCTAAGAATTCTTCCTCCTAGACTTCCCGCTGCTCTCCTCTCTTCAGCCCTTCTCCTTGGCCCCTTCCACCTCCTCCAGAACTGTGGCTTAGGCTGAGGGTGGTCACTTGGTCTCCAGCTTCCACCACACATCTGAAGTTTGTTTTTCTGAGCCATGCCTCCGTTTACCTTCAGGTTCTTTGATGACCCTCTTCCTATGCCCCTTCTCTTACTTCCCCTTCCTTCTGACTTTTCCTAGGAAATGAGAAATTGAGTGATGGGAACATTGAGGAAACAGGGGAATGGAGGCAAGTAGAGGAAGTTTGGCCCACATCACTGATACCCAACCTTTTGCCACCAGGGACCTTCCCTTTTCAATTTCCATGAGCCCCATACTGTGAAAAACTTTTCTCTCAAGCAGGATGTATTGATGGGTATCTTGCCTTTCTGTTTTTAAAATCCATGCAACAAAAGCCATCAGTACTGATTTGGTATTATTAATCTGGTAGTCATTGCTATACCTTTCAGTACATTTGTTATTTTCACTAAATACTTATTAGAGGATTTTTAAACTTTTTTTTTCAAAATATTATGTGACATATGAAACATTGTTATCTTTTATATTAAAGTAATTAAAGAAAATTATTATATGAATGAAATTATTTTATCCCCCCCCCACCAAAAAATCCATGCAACATGTACATTTTCTAGTTGGTCTTTTGGTCAGTATGAGATAATTACAATTACCATATAAAGTTGATAAAAGTCCACCCAAAAGCCAAGAAGTATGGTTGGTTAACCTGGCCACTTTTATCTCAAGTAAAAGCAGATTTTTAAAATATCTATTGGACTCTGGAGCAACTAGAAGGAAAAATCTGAGATGATGGTATCTTAGCCCAGAACAAACTCTGAGATCTGCCCTATAACAGTTTGTTGAAGAATGCTTTGAAAACTATTACTTTTTTCTTTCTTTGCTTTGTATGTATGTTATAGTATACAATTTTTTAAAGTTCAAAAAAAAAAAACCCAAAAACTTTGGATTATTCTTCAACGAGAAAAGGAAAAAAGAATCAGTCTTTCTCTCCCCTTCCCTCCCCTGCTACTTCCCTCTCTCTGTCCCTTTCTCTCCTTTTCTCTCATTCTTCAAAGCCTTTTCCTGCTTGGTGGCTACTAAAGTCCATTTGTTCCACAACCAACCACTATAAAACCTTATAAATGGTTCAACTTCTATTTAGGAGTGTTGAGTGAATAGTGTTTACATGTAAAGTTTATTATATATAAAGCTTATTGGCTGGAGAATAAAACTAAATTATTTGTATTACATAAATATATATGTATATTGGAATGTGCTAGTGGACCTGTCGTCACTCACTTTTATTACCCTGTTTGAGAATGGACTGTCAGTGGGGAAACCGGTCACCCAGTCAGCCAGCATTGGCCGTGTGCCTCCTGGGTACGGCGCTGACCAGCCTGGGGCTTGGGTGCATGTATTAGGATACTCAGAGAGACCAGATTTGTGGAAAGATGGCAAAGGATTCAAGACAAAATGTGAGGCTGCAGGCAACTCCCATAGGAGCTCGGGGAAGGGAGATAGCTGTAGCCCGTGGCCCAGGTGAGGGCAGCGCCCCGAAAGCAGCAGGTTCTGCGGCAGTAAAGGGGTGGGCATATCTGTGGTCCCCAATGTCTGTTTTATTCACATGCTCCAGACGTGGAACAGATGGCCATCGACTGGCTGACCGGCAACTTCTACTTTGTGGATGACATCGACGACAGGATCTTTGTCTGCAACCGTAATGGGGACACATGTGTGACCTTGTTAGACCTGGAGCTGTACAACCCCAAGGGCATCGCGCTGGACCCCGCCATGGGGTGAGCGCGGTGGGCAGGCGCTCTGGCCCCGGAAGGGGGGAGGCGGAGGCAGCCACCGAAAGGAGGGGGCCTGACGCCCAGGCCCCGTTTAACGTGCCGCCCGCCCACAGGAAGGTGTTTTTCACCGACTACGGGCAGATCCCAAAGGTGGAGCGCTGCGACATGGACGGGCAGAACCGCACCAAGCTGGTAGACAGCAAGATTGTGTTTCCGCACGGCATCACGCTGGACCTGGTCAGCCGCCTCGTCTACTGGGCCGACGCGTACCTGGACTACATCGAGGTGGTGGACTACGAAGGCAAAGGCCGTCAGACCATCATCCAGGGCATCCTGGTGAGGGGGGCCTTGTGTGGGGTGTCTGTGGGGCCAGCCGGTATCTGGGGCCTTCTGGTCAGGGGAACCGTTCTCCAGAGCACCGTGGTGAGGGGGGAAGATAATGTGGGGAGCACCGTTGCCCCGAGCTCTCTGTAGGCAGAAGTTGGACATGAGCTCTTCAGGGAAAGATGGGATGTGATGTCCGCTCTGATGGGAACAGGAATTTTAGAGGGCTCTTTTACTTCCTCTTTTCTTATTCAATCTTTACCGTGACCCCTGGGGCAAGAGCAGGCTTAGTTCCCTTTTGACAGCTAAAAAAAAGCATGCGTTCTAAGAGGCGAAGTGATTTTCTTGAGGTTCCATGACTGGGAAATAGTCCTTGTACGTAGTCTAGAAGTTCTACCAGCTCAGAGAGGCATCTCCAGTCTGGGATAATTAAGGTGATCAAGTATCCTAGTTGGATGTTAACCCAAAAAGTCCCATGAAGTGTTGCACAAACTGGGTTGGTTGGTCACCCTAGATAAGCTCTGTGTGTGTGGTAGGGAGTGAGGGGCTATTTGAAGGCTTGAGCATATCTGTCCCCTCCAACCCTCAAGGGTAGGAACTGGATTTTGGGCTAATAATGTTCTCTGTAGATAGAGTTTAGAGCCCAAATCTAATGCAGTCTGAAATTATTAAAGCATCTACTGTGTGTCTAGTTCTTTGAGGGATGTGATCTCTGGCCTTAAGGTGTTTGAGTAGAGTTGGTGGGATAAATCCACAAATCACTTCTCCATGCACTGGATGGCACCTAGAGAGACAGAATATGGAAAGAGAGACATTCTTTGATCAGAAGTTTCCAGAGGTGCTTCAAAAAGCTGCTCTGGGAAGGATGAGTGGGATGTTGATGAGCAAAGATCTCAGAAACAGCATAGTCCAGCCAGAGGACATAGGATTAAAGCATGGAGTTAAAAACTATAGCGTGGATTTGAGAATGCACGTAATGAAGTTTGGATGGGCAGGGAAGGAGGGTCTCCTTCTCAACTCATGTTCCTCGTTTCCTCCCGCCTATCTCAGATTGAACATCTGTATGGCCTGACTGTGTTTGAGAATTATCTCTATGCCACCAACTCGGACAATGCCAATGCCCAGCAGAAGACAAGCGTGATCCGTGTGAATCGTTTCAACAGCACCGAGTACCAGGTTGTCACCCGTGTGGACAAGGGTGGAGCCCTCCATATCTACCACCAGCGACGTCAGCCCCGAGGTGAGCAGGACCCACTGCCCCTCCAAAGCTTGGTCTGTCCAGGTCTTAGGGGTCACTGCCCCTCCATAGACCCTCCTGTGGCAACCCCGATTCTTTCATGTCATGACTGCTTCTCTTAGCTGTCTACCCCAGGCCCTTGGCTGTCCCTGCCAGGCTCTTCCTGTCCCTCAACTTCCAGATCCTGCCCATAGGACACCTTCTCTCTTGCTGCTTCCCAGGGGGACATGGGTTGCCCTTCCCAGGCTAGAGCAGAAGCAGGTGGCCATGGATGGGCCATAGTGTGACTCTGTTGCCTGACCACTGTAGCTCCCACCCCAGAGAGTCTGAGGCTAAATTGTGGCTGAGGACAGGAATTCCAGTCCTGTGGCTTCTAAATCCTAAAATGGACAAACAGGAACAAAGACCATAGCAGGAGGGAGTGTGATCAGGCGTAAGGCAAGCTTTCTTGAGGCCCGGGGATCCTGACCCCCTCTCCCCTCTGCCCCCAGTGAGGAGCCACGCCTGTGAGAACGACCAGTATGGGAAGCCGGGTGGCTGCTCTGACATCTGCCTGCTGGCCAACAGCCACAAGGCTCGGACCTGCCGCTGCCGCTCTGGCTTCAGCCTGGGCAGTGACGGGAAATCGTGCAAAAGTGAGTGATGGGGGGAGGGTGCATGTGCCTGCTGGGATTGGGGCGGCAGGGTCCTTACCTGTCTCCCCACCACCCAGCTGAATCTGTCTGTGATGTAGAGATATTAAGAAATTTATCAAAGTTTCACTGCTAGTGAGGGCCAGGAGTGGGAATGAACCCACGTCCAAGAGCAGGGCTTTCCCCACTACCCACCCAGACACCAGAGAAGACTGTAAACTGGTTTGTTCATTCATTCAAGTATTATACAGCACCCACACGTGTCTGGCCCTGCTCAGCAGTGAGGATTCAGCAGTGAATAAGAGAGATGTCATCCCTGCCCTCATGGAGCTTATGCTCTGGTGGAAAAGACAGACAAACAAATATAATCTCAGGTGGTGATAGGTGTTACGAAGAAAATAAAGCAAAGAATAGAGTCGGTGGTGATGGTGAGGGTTCCATTTTAGAGAGAGTGCTCAGAAAACGCCTGTCTGAGGAGATGACATTTGAGCCGAGCACACATTGAAGTGAAGAAGCAAATTATGTGACTTAGGAAAGAGCGTTTCTGACCGAAAATGCAAATGCTCTGAGACCAGCGTGAGCTTGGAGTGTTGGAGGAAATCACAGTGGGCTGGAGTGGGATGAGTGAGGAGAGGGAGGAAGAAGAGGTCGGATTGTATTTGAATTATGTTGAGAAACTCTTAGTAACTTATTTTTTAAAAATTGTAGTAGTATATATAGCAAACGTTGCCAGTTTAACCATTTCCAAAGTGCACAATTCGGTGGCGTTAATTTCATTTACAGTGTTGTGCTACCATCACCACCTTCCATTACCAACATTTTTCATCTCCTGGTGACTTTCAAGCAGGACGTGATAGGACCTGATTCAAATCTGTAAAGAGATCACACTGGCTGCTGGGTAGAGGCTAGGCCTTGGGGGAGTGGCTAGGAGGCTCCTTCAGGGGTCCAGGCAAGAAGTGACGGTGGCAGAAGAGGTGGTGAAAAGTGATCAGATGCCACTATATTTTGAGAGTGCACCTATCAGGCCACCACCATCACTGCCAAGCAGTGGGCACGCTCTTCTTCCCCCATTCCCACCCCTAGAGTGCAGAGGTAAAATCCCAGGCCATGGTGGCCAGGGACCCAGAGTCGTGCATGCCTGGGTATGGGTCTTCCCACCCCACCCAGAGCCCCTGCCTCCGCCCTGCACCACCCCAGCGCCCCGGCCATCACGGCCCCTCTGGCCATGGCCCTCCCGGTGTGCAGGTGGCCCTGTGTGCGTCTGACTCCGTGTCTCTGCCCATGCCTGCCCTAGAGCCGGAGCACGAGCTGTTCCTAGTGTACGGCAAGGGCCGGCCGGGCATCATCCGGGGCATGGACATGGGGGCCAAGGTCCCCGACGAGCACATGATCCCCATCGAGAATCTCATGAACCCCCGGGCCCTGGACTTCCACGCTGAGACCGGCTTCATCTACTTTGCCGACACCACCAGCTACCTCATAGGCCGGCAGAAGATCGATGGCACTGAGCGGGAGACCATCCTGAAGGACGGTACGGACCCCCAGTGGGCGGGGTAACCATGGGACTCCCCAAGGGCCCGGCCCAGCGCGGGCAAAAAATGATCTGGTGCCTGGGCCTCTCCCTACCAGTGCCTTCTCAGCATGGACCGTCCCCTGCAAGCTGGCTAGCCGGGCTGGTTGGCATGGAGATGAGGGGATAGACAGATTGACCCCTATATGACCCCCTTCTTGGCTGAGCTGGGAAGAGTCGAGAGGATGGATGGTTTGGGCAGCGTGGGCCGTCCCTGCCAGCCCTTGGGAAAACTCAGGGTCTTTGCCATTGGCTCTGAGCCCTGGAGCTTCACACAGCGTGCAGTCAGGGAGAGGCCGAGGCCTTGAAACCGGAGTGGGGCCTGCCAGAGCAAGGGCGCACACACATACACACACACACACATATGCACACGCAGGGTCTTTGCAGGTAGACCCCACTGGGCTGCTGAAGGCTGAATGCTTACATGAACTGAGAAAATTATGTTTTCATGAACTGAATTCAATTTTTCCTTCTAGCTGCCCTGGCAGGTCAACAGTACATTGTCTTCTCATAGCCATCTGTGTGCACGCTCCTGAGCGTATGAATTCTGCCCTTCCCCTGTGGATGGTTAGGAATTCACAACCCTGCACTGCAGCCTCCCGAGACCAGGCTCCCTGGCCGGTCAATCAGGCCAATGTCCGTGACTACCCTTTGCCTCGGTCCCCACCCCCGCTCGGCTCAGAGAACCTCCGCAGTCAGCAATCATAAGACTTGGAGGAAATCAAAAGTAGCTCCTCATCAGGAAAAGATCGGGGTTCCCTATACTGGGGGAACTGCTATTTAAAGGACACTTGAGATGAAGCCTTTGGCTAAGTGAAAAATCACTTCCTAATTTATTCAGTTTGTTAGTTCAGGATTTTCTAGCCCAGGATGTGGCGTCACACTTGTGCCCAGAGCCATGGGCTTGTTCCTCCAGCTGCTCACCCATGCACAGGCCTAGACATTCCCCTTGTAGGTTTACTGGTTGCCATGTGTCATTTGGAAGGACTCTGTGACTCAACCCAGATGTGGCAACACAAACAGTCTTCCTCATTCCTTTCTCCAGCCTTCCAGCTCCCTCGACTGCCCAGGGCACAAGAGGCTACCTGCCCTTCCTGCCTAAGTTGCTCAAAGGAGAAAGTGTCCTGGGGGGTCAGAGGAATACTCCTTTGGAATTTTTTTGAGGCTCCATCTCTTCCTCCCTCACCCCCACAGGCATCCACAATGTGGAGGGCGTGGCCGTGGACTGGATGGGGGACAATCTGTACTGGACAGATGATGGACCCAAGAAGACCATCAGCGTGGCCAGATTGGAGAAGGCTGCCCAGACCCGCAAGACTTTAATAGAGGGCAAGATGACACACCCCAGGGCCATCGTGGTGGATCCGCTCAATGGGTGAGTCCTCCCAGGGCCTTGGGCTGGGAGGAGCCGAGGACTGTGTTTCAGGGAACTGGAGGATGGATGGGGCACAGAGTGAACCAGGCCATGGGAAGGGGAGGGCAGCCGAGGCAGGGAGACGTAGGCAGGGCTCCGAAGCTGAAAGGGGAGGAGCCCCTGTCTTCAGGGGAATGGAGTGGGGCTTTAAACACACTAATAGAAACCTGATCCTGTCAGCTCCAGCTCGGAGCCCCCCACTCGCTCCCCTCGCCCTCAGAATGAGACCCACACACCTTCTCAAGCATGCACAGCCCCACGGGGTCTGCCCCTGGCAACTTCTTTGGCCTCATCTGCACCTTACTTCCTGCACTTGGAGGTTCTGACTGCAATGACCAGCTCTCTGTTTCTCAAACACACAGCTCTTCCTGCCTGCTCTTGGAGTTCCTCTGCCCTGAACCTCCATATATTTACAGATCTGGCTCCACAGCAGTCAGAGTTCAGCTCAAACGCTGCCTCCTCAGGGAGGCCCTCCATGATCACGTTTTCTAACATTCACCCCACCTGCTGCCCCACCACTCTCCATTCCATCACCCTGTTTCATTACTTTCATTGTTCATGATGTGACCTTGTTGCTTGACTTATTTCATTGTTCATGATGTGACCTTGTTGATTGACTTGTTTCTTGTCTGTTGCCCCAGCGGGATGTGGGTTCCACAAGAGCCAGAGTCTTGGCTGACTTGGGCTCTGCTGGGTCCCTGAATGCCAGAATAGAGCCCAACTTATAGTAGGCACTCAATGAATATTTGTGACTGGAGGAATAAATAATAAAATGTGTGGTCCAGGGATGAGCAGGGCAGGAAATCCCCTGGGAGGGGCCCTAGGGATAACACGGATGGTCAGGATCAGAGGGGAGGATATTGATGGCAGGAATGGCCCACATGGTGCTGACTGTCCATCTGCCCACAGGTGGATGTACTGGACGGACTGGGAGGAGGACCCCAAGGACAGCCGGCGAGGGCGGCTGGAAAGGGCCTGGATGGACGGCTCACATCGAGACATCTTTGTCACCTCTAAGACAGTGCTGTGGCCCAATGGGCTGAGCCTGGACATCCCAGCTGGGCGCCTCTACTGGGTGGACGCCTTCTATGACCGCATTGAGACCATCCTGCTCAATGGCACAGACCGGAAGGTGGGCCAGTATGTACCTGTGTGCAGTGACTTGCA
Organism: Tamandua tetradactyla; assembly: GCF_023851605.1. Taxonomy (NCBI): domain Eukaryota; kingdom Metazoa; phylum Chordata; class Mammalia; order Pilosa; family Myrmecophagidae; genus Tamandua; species Tamandua tetradactyla. Next base: position 124,352,307 of record NC_135333.1, read on the forward strand.
TGCATTGGGCGTGGATGAAGATCTGTGTGTGAACGTGCGGGTATCCGTGTGTGTGTCCTGGCCTGTGTGCTTCGTGTGTACTTACCTGTGTCTCTATGGAGGTCTGCATCAGTGCGCTTTTGTACAAACAATGTGTCATGATGTTTGTGGGTTGCCTCTGTTAGTTTGTATCTATGTCCATGCATGTTGTCTGTGGGCTTGATCACACATACACACCTGTGTCCGAAGTATGCGCAATGTGCTTGGTGTGTGTTTTTGCCATTTGCCTCTGTACGGGCATGATATGTATGCCTAGGGATGGCTTCTCTGTCTGTCTGGTGGCTCTGTGCTTCGTGAGTCGTGTACCTGCCTGGGTGTGTGGGCCAAGCTCTTCATGATGCATGAGTCCCTTCATGATGTGGCCCCCAACTCCCTCTGTAGTCTCATTTCTGCCCCTGCTCCCCGCCTCCAACGCTAGGCAGATTGTCATTTCCCAAAGCACATCATGGTGCAGCTGCTCTCTGCCACTATGCATGCAGCTTTCTGCCTGGAAAACTCACTCCAGCTCCTCGGCCCACGGTGAACTTTTGCTTAGGGGTCACCTCCTCTCAGAGTTTGTCACCAAACCTCTCTTCCATACTGAATTCTTTGTGTGTGCCTTTCATGAGACAACAAGCAGTTTGAGGGCAGAAGCTGTGTCTTTCTCATCCTTTGGATGAAGGAATGGATGGATGAATCCTAGCTATCTGGCTGTATATTCAGTACCGTGCGTGTGTGTGTGTGCGCGCGCGTGTGTGAGGGTGTCTGAGTGTATGTGTGCGTGTGTGTATTGGAGAGATAGGAATAACTGTGAATGAGCCCAAGAGCAGAGAGTGTGGACAACATCGCCATCAGCAGTCTTTCTGGCTCATCTGCTGGGTTCGGGGTCTGACATCTAGGAAGCGTTATACTGTATGCAAAGTTGTCACCCTCAGGGGCCTCCCAGGCCAAGGTGGGGAAAATGAGACTCATGACCAGGATCCAGGCCGACATATGTACCAAACAGTGATCCCCGGTCCTTCTTTCGGCTCCCCCGCTTGTCTCCCAGCTCCCTAGTAGCACCTCTCCTCCATTTTAGATTGTGTATGAGGGTCCTGAGCTGAACCATGCCTTTGGCCTGTGTCACCATGGCAACTACCTCTTCTGGACCGAGTACCGGAGTGGCAGTGTCTACCGCTTGGAACGGGGCACAGGAGGCGCCACGCCGACCGTGACCCTCCTGCGCAGCGAGCGGCCCCCCATCTTTGAGATCCGCATGTATGACGCCCAGCAGCAGCAAGGTACACCCCCAACCCCGCAACTGAGGCTGGGGACAAAGGGTGCCTGGATGGTGGGTGGGGCCTAGGCCAGGGCTTGAGGCTCCTCTGCAGGGGAGGGCACTCTCCAGGGATCCTGACTTTTGTGGGTCTTGAGAACAGAGGCCATCCAACCCACCATGGCTCTCTGTGTTCCACATCTCCCTTCCCGCCCCGCGTCCGCATCGCCTCTCTTCCTCTCTCTCTCTCTCTATCTCCTCCCCTTCTATCTCCTCATATGAATGTGTCTCTTCTCCTCTCCCCTCCCCGTCCCTCTCTGACCCCTTCCGACCTGGCCACCACCTGTTCCCCACCCTCTTCCCCTTCCCCCTGCCTGTGGCCCCTCCCCCGCAGTGGGTACCAACAAATGCCGGGTGAACAACGGCGGCTGCAGCAGCCTGTGCTTGGCCACGCCTGGGAGCCGCCAGTGCGCCTGCGCCGAGGACCAGGTGCTGGACACAGACGGCGTCACTTGCTTGGGTACGAGGGCCCGGCCGGGGTGGGAGGGATGGGAGCCAACCCCAGGGGGAGAAGGTCACAGGGAGGGCAGGGGAGGGTCCCAGAAGAATTGAGGAGGTGAAGAGGGGCTCTTTGTGGGGGCTGGGGGGTGATAGGAACCAAGGGACCAGGGGTGAGAGAAGGCGCCGGGAGGTAGGAGGGGGTTGAGGAAACCTGGGCATTGGAGAGGCTTGAGAGGGCATGAAGATGAGGAGAAACAGTGAGAAACAGAAAAAGTGTTCTTCCACTTTTTTCTCGTTCTTAAAGTAATGTAACAGTAGTTCAAAATATTAGAAATTAGGCTATTATTTTAACATGGAAAATAACAAGTATTGGAGAGGATGTGGAAAAATTGGAGCTGTAGGGCATGGTTGCTGGGATTGTAAATTGGTGCAGCCACTGTGAAGGGAATATGATGGTTCCTTAAAAGTTAAACAGAGAAGGACCATATGACCTGGCAATTCCACTTGGAGGTATCAAACCGATACTTGTCCACCAATGTTCATGGCAGCATTATTCACGATAGCCAAAAGGGGGAAGCAACCCAAGTGTCCATCCACTGATGAATGGATAAACAATAGGCGGTAGTACACAGAATGGAATACTTTTCAGCCATTAGAAAGAATGAAGTTATTATAGTCATGTGGCAACACGGAAGAACCTTGAAAACATACTCAGTGAAACATTCAAGGCACCCAAGGAGAGAGACTGGTGATGAGTGAATATGATGTCATTTATAAAAGATGTCTGGAAATAATGATTTCGCAGAGACACAAAGTAGATTAGAGGTTACGAAGGGATGGGAGCAGGGGGGAGGGTAGAGAGTATGTGTATGGTGGGTATAGAGTATTTGTAAATAAAAGTAATTTTTAAAAAATTGGAAACTAGAGAGGAGAAACTTAAGAAGTCCAAATCCCACCAACAGACACCACTAATTACTAGCATTGTGGTTATTTGAGCTCCTTTCTTCTTTAAGTGGTCATGTTACTATTTTGCATATAGCTGTGACCATACTGTATATAAAACATGTTCTACCTTTTTCAGATCATATTTTTCATAAGCATTTTGCATGTTATTATAGCATTATTTTAAATAGTCTTTTTTTTAAAATAAAAGTGGGGCATGCTCCCTGTAAAAATAAATTTAAAATATAAAGCAGAAAGTACAATTCACCCCAAATCCCACCACCCATAGATAACCACTATTAGCTTTTTGGGAAGCATCCCCCCAAACATTTTTCCATGCATTTAATTTTACATAAATGGGCTTGTGCTGCACACACCTTTCTGTTTCCTGCTTTTTTCATTTGACAATATATAAGCATCATTTAAAAAAAAACTTTATTTTAAAATAATTTCAAATTTACGGGACAGTTCAAAAATAATATAAAACCCATACAGAGAACTCCTCCAACATACCCCCCAATCCAGATGCCCAGATCCGCCAACTTTTAACATTTTGCCACCCACATTAAAGTACCATTTTAAATGGCTGCAATATGTTTCATTCAGTAAGCATTCCATAATTTACTCAACCGCTTCTCTACTGTCGCACATTTAGGTCGTTTCCAGTGTGTTGTTATAATCACAGCCAGCATCTGTTGAGTGCTATGTATTGGACACGGTTGTAAGCATTTCCTGTGCAGTGACTTATGTACTCCTGACAACAGGAATTTTTATTTCCCCCATTTTACAGATAAAGAAATTGAGGTCCAAAGTTAGAGCAGGGATTCGAATCCCAGGAAGTCAGACTTGGGGCCCATGTCTGAATCAGCCGCTCTGCTGTTTCTCACATCTTCTTCGTGCCTTCCTGTTTTCTGTATGGTTTTCTTAGGGTAGAATCTCCAAGATGAAAATGGGTCAGTGGGGCCTTAGCATATGGCTGTGGGGATGAGTGACCAAGGTCACGTGGGGAACAAGGACACATCGAGGGGGGAACGTGCTGCTCCAGGAACTGAGAAGCCAGGGTAACGGAAGGACCATCTGTGTGGACATTGAAGTCACCAAGAAATAATTTAGGAGAAAAGGACACTGACCCAGGAAATAAGAACCCAAGGAATGATGAGGAGTGATGCGGGGGACCAGGGGTGGATATAGCCTGATAACGTGAAAGTCAACGCTGGTTTTTTAGAAGGAGGGAGACAGAATAGTCAGAGAGCAGTAGCGAGGACAAGGAGAGCCCATGGGCTATGGGAGAGAACAGTCACCCCGAAAACCTACAGGAAACCTCAGGGAGTGGAGGGGGTGCAGGGCTGTAGGCTCTGGGGATAGGAGCCGACACAGTCCTGGGCGTCCTGAAGCCGCCAACGTGGACACAGACAAGGGACAAGGGACGTGGTGGTTTTACCGCTAATGGTCTAAGGCAGATAGAGGTGGTGAGGCCTGAGGGTAGGGACACAGGAAGGGTGGAGCCTGCTGAGCTGTGGGGTCTGTCTTTGCTACTGCTGGTGGAGTCAGAGCCAGGACCTGGGCAGGGCCTCGGGAGCCCCACAGCTATCCGGAGGAGATGCAGGGAGGGCGTGGGGAGAGGTCTGCTTGGTGGTGACAAAGTGTGGGGGCTCAGCACCTTCCCACGATCTGGGCCTGACTCTCCCCCTCACACCCCCCATGGTGCCCACAGCGAACCCATCCTACGTGCCCCCACCCCAGTGCCAGCCGGGCGAGTTTGCCTGTGCCAATAGCCGCTGCGTCCAGGAGCGATGGAAGTGCGACGGAGACAACGACTGCCTGGACAACAGTGACGAGGCCCCGGCCCTCTGCCGTGAGTGCCCTGCCCCTCTCCATGGGGCAGCGGGCCTGCGGGGCCTGGGTGGGGCGCTGGGGGCCCCACGCACGTGCTGACCGCTGACCTGTCCCGCCCCAGATCAGCACACCTGCCCCTCGGACCGCTTCAAGTGTGAGAACAACCGATGCATCCCCAACCGCTGGCTCTGTGACGGGGACAATGACTGTGGGAACAGTGAGGATGAGTCCAATGCCACGTGTTCAGGTGCGGGAAGGGGGGTGGATGCTGATGGGGAAAACCAGGCCTAGGAGGACAGAGACATGAGAAGAGGACGGAGGAGCTCAAGGCTAAGGGGAAGGAGCCCTGAGTAAGAGGGGACATTCTGCTGGGCCCCTGCCAAGGAGGACAGGGCAGGCTGAGGAAGAGGGGAAGCTGAGATTGCACGTGGCCACAGGGTCACAGTTCAAGACAGGAGATGAGGGGGAAGGATGGAACTTCTCCTTGGAGGCTACCAGAGACAGAGAGAGAGACAGAGAGAAACGTGGGGTAAAGTCTCTGGTGTGAGGTCACAGATGATTTTGGACTTCTCTAAGAGAAGTGGTTTTGCGATGCTTGGGGAGACCTCCTGATGGGCAGAGAATACAAGGAAGGAAAAGGGAGTGAGGAAAGGGAAATAGACCACGAGAACTTACTCCCATCCCTGCCCGCCAGCCCGCACCTGCCCACCCAACCAGTTCTCCTGTGCCAGCGGCCGCTGCATCCCCATCTCCTGGACGTGTGATCTGGATGATGACTGTGGGGACCGCTCAGATGAGTCGGCCTTGTGTGGTAAAGAGGGAACGGCAGGCCTGGATAGGTCAGGGGGAAGAGAAACTTGTGAAAACCAGCCTGGGAGGGGGGGAGAAGCTCACGAGAACTAGCCTGGGAGGGGGGGAGAAGCTCATGAGAACTAGCCTGGGATGGGGGGAGAAGTTCACGAGAACTAGCCTGGGATGGGGGGAGAAGTTCACGAGAACTAGCCTGGGAGGGGGGAGAAGCTCACGAGAACTAGCCTGGGATGGGGGGAGAAGTTCACGAGAACTAGCCTGGGAGGGGGGAGAAGCTCACGAAAACTAGCCAGGGATGGGGGAGAAGCTCACGAGAACTAGCCAGGGATGGGGGAGCTCAGGAGAACTAGTCCTGGGACGGCAGCGGGGGGCAGGGAGAGGGAGGCCTGGAGCCTTGAGCGAGTGACTCAAACTCCAAGAGCCTCTGTGAGTTCCACTGCATGGTGGGGGGCAGTGATGCACCTACATCACATTACTTGAGGGTCCAAGGCACCCATGCTTGAATAGCACGTGCACGGTTTGGGGGGCACGGGTGGTTCAGTAGTAGAATGCATGCCAACCATGCACTCCCACCCACCCTTTCCCCCGCCAAAAAAAGAAAGGCCTGTGTTTGGGACCCAGTAGCTTGAAAAAAGGATGCTAGCAGGGGCGGGTGTGAGCGAGCAGAGTTTCAGGCTGAAGCGCCACTGCTTGGCCTCCCCTTCCCTGTCTGACAGGGCAGCAGGCTGGGACAGTCTCGTGGGCCCACGCTACCCAGTGCCTGAAGCTGTGTAACCTTGAGGATGGCCCTACTCAGCTACTCTTTCTCCCTGACAGCCTATCCCACCTGCTTCCCCCTGACTCAGTTTACCTGCAACAATGGCAGATGTATCAACATCAACTGGCGATGTGACAATGGTGAGCGCTTGCCTCCCTCCTGCCCTGATCCCTAGGACAGCTGGAAGCCACAGCCAGGCCCCGGACAGGAGGACGGGTTTTGAGATTCAAATCAAGGCCTCTCTCCTGTAGAGTGAAGCCCCACTGGGTTGTCTGGGACAAAAGTGGAAGAGCCAGAAATACCGTGGGGGTGCCGAGATGGGCTTAGGGGATGCCCTGCCCATCCTCCGGCAGAGGGGAGGTTGGCGACCCAGGGGACAGATGAGCGAAAAGGGCCAGAGGGGCAGAGCCCGGAGAGCCCAGTGCCCAGCTCCCTTCCCCCTGCAACCTCCCCATCTCCTGGAGCCCTGGTGTACCCTCCCGGCTTCAAGCTCGGGAGCCCACCTGGTGATCAGCCACGGACCCGGCGATGTCAGCCCTGAGCTAAGGGGCCGGCTGTGCGTGTAACGTGTGGGCAGCAGGAGGAGGTGGGGGGAGCGGGCGTGCGCTGTCTCGGGGCTCTGGGTGTGTCTGGTGTTGTGTTGTGACGTGTTGTGCCAGGGGCTCCTGTCCTGGCTAAAGTGTGAGAGGATGTGCTGGTCGGTGCCACGTTGCCTCTCACCTTTGCCGTGTCTCGTGTGCCAATGGTTGCCCTGGCGATTTCTGTGTTTCAGAGAAGGATTGTGGGGACGGCTCTGACGAAAAGACCTGTCCTGAGCCTGCCGGTCAGTGCATAGAAGCACATGCACCATCACCCCAGAGCCCCAGCCTGGCCTCGGGCTGCCTCCAGGCCCCCCAGGCAGCTCCCCTCCCCGAGATCTCCCAGGATGGCGAGAAAAAAACAGGGAGAGAGGAGAAAGCACAGGGAGAGAGACCGTAGAAAAGAAAGGAGGAGAGAGGGCAGAGGAAAGGCGGTAACTGAGAGGTGGGCAAGAACAGCACAATAAAGAGGAGGAGGAGAGAGGGAGAAGCAAATCTTGGGAAAAAGGCAGAACACATCCCCAGGCGGGTAGCCAGGCCCCACTGTTCCCAGGTTTCCTGTAAATCTGGAGGGGATTCTGTAGCCCCAAGCCACGAGGCCTAGACCCGGATGCTCATTCAGTCAGTCTCAGACACGTTCTTGCCAGAAGTGGCCCCGACCCTTCCCTGCTGCCAGCCCCGGAGACGGCAGCCCAGCATTGCCTGAGTTCAGGGTGGGGGCTAGATTGCACCCTTCCCGTCCCAGCCGAGAGGAGTCGCCCACATTCCTCCCACTTCTCTCCCTCCACAACCAGAAATTCCTGCCTCACCCCAGAAGTGAGTGGATCCTGTTCCCACACATTGCCAAAGACAGGAAAGACCGTTTCCTGTCCCCCAGGCCCAGCCTTTGCAGAATTTGGGGAAAGGGCCCTTCTGGAGCCCCCCCCCCCCGCCACTCCCTGCCCCAGCTGCGTGGGCCATGGTGCATGCTGCAATCTATGCAGTTTCTGTGTCTTTTCTGTTTGTTATTTTCTCAGTGGGGGGTTTGGGGTGGGCAGAGGGTGGGAACGGGGAGTTGGGAGTGGGGACCCCAAGCTGGGGTCACAGAGAAGGTTGCTCTGCTGATTCTCTCCCCCCGCCTTGTCCCCCACCCCCCGCCTCCCCAGACAATGACTGTGGGGACAACAGTGATGAGGCCGGCTGCAGCCACTCCTGCTCTAGCACCCAATTCAAGTGCAACAGCGGCCGCTGCATCCCCGAGCACTGGACCTGCGATGGTGACAACGACTGCGGGGACTACAGTGACGAAACGCACGCCAACTGCACCAATCAGGGTGGGCACCTCAGGGCCAGCAGGCAGGGACAGGTGGTGCCCACTGCACCAACCCTAGGCACATCTCTCCACCCATCTGCCCCATAGGGTGCCAGCTACCTTCTGGGAACCAGAGATAGAGTAGAGACAACTCTTATCTTCTGAACCTCCTGTCCTGTGGGAGAGGGAGATTCCCGGCACGTCCTTACCGCACACTGTGAAGATCTTACTTAGTCTTTGCTGTCGGGTGGCCTTGGGTTTTAGCTCCTGCTCTGCAACTTATTATCTGGGTGGCCTTGAGCAAGTTACTTGATCTCTGGGAAGAGCGTCTGTGAGTGTCATCTGCACCATGGGGGCAATAATGATGCCTACATCTCAGCATTATGTGAGGATTCAGTGCACCCAGGCTCGAAAAGCACTGCACACGAGCCTGTGTTTGGAACCAGTACTTTGGAAAAAGGATGGTCGCAGGGGCGGGGATGAGTGAGCACAATTGGCTCTGTGAGGCTCCCCCATGCCCAGGCCTCCAGGGTGCAGCCAGAGGGCTGGTGGGCACCAAGTTTGCTGGAGGGCCTGGTTCCTGTCAAGGGGAACTGGCTCTGGCCAGCTGCTGTCATGTGGAATGCAAGCCTGACTTGCCCTGGCTTCAAGAGAAGTGAGAAATACAGAATCATTGGTGAAATCTACGGTTTTTCACACTGGCCATTGACTTAAAAAGCGATAAAAATAGAGGCCTTGTCTGGTCCCTGACCAACAGCTTCCATCCCCTGCCTCATAGAGTTCAGGTGCGGGAATAGGACTAAATGGTAGTGAGCACAGCTGTGAGCCCAGCCCAGGGCAGGGAGCACAGGGAAGGTCACAGAGGCGCGGGAGACAGGAACGAGTCCCCAGAGCCATCTCCAGGAAGGGCCTCAAGAGTGGGACAGGTAATGGTGCGCTGGGGCTCCCAGAAGGGAGGCCGTGTGATGTGGTGGGAAGAGTTCCCTGCTCTACCCTGACGAGCTGGGCAGACTTGGACAAGTCACTTCATTTTAGCCTTGGCGTCCTCCTTTCTGAAATGGGATGAGATATGCGAGGGGCCTGGCACGTGGGAGCGGGGTATTGTGGCTGGAAGCAGCTGTTAACTATGATTGTGAGCTGGGGTAGAGGTGCAACTTGAGTTGGGTTCTCATGAAGGACTGTGGATAAGTGGACAAGAGGGAGGACCTTCGGGGGCAGATGGGAGAAGCCTGGAGAACCCACCAGTGAAGAGTCAGGGGCCCCTCACCCAGCCTCCTGAGCCAGTTGTCCATGGAACTGCAACGGGGAGCCTAAGCTTGCTCAGAGAACATGAGTCAGTCCACGCCCCACCCCGGCCCACAACCCGGCAGTGGTTCCCTGCACACCTAGAATAAATGCTGACCCCTCTCTGACCTGCAGGACGCTTACCTCTCTGATCTGCGTTCCTGCCATTCATCTTGTTCATTCCACTTAGCTACCTAAGCCTCCTGGGCATGTTCTGAATATGCCCAGATTCTATCTCAGAGACTTTGTACTGGCTGTTCCCTCTGCGTGGAACGCTGTTCCAGGCACCCTCACAGCTCATTGTCTCACTTCATTCAGGTCTCTGCTTAAATGTCTCTTGCTCAACAGCCTTCCCTGACTGTCGTACCTGAAGTATCATCCCCGGCATTCTTTAGCCTTCACCTGGCTTTGTCTCCATGGCATTTATCACTGTCTGTAATTACATTTTGCATGTACTTTTGTCTTTATTTGTCTCTCTTCCCTGGTAGAACCTAAGCTTCATGAGGGTAAGGACTTTGTCTTGTTGTTTGCTGGTACCTTGAACAGTGCCTGATACACAGTAGGCGCTCAACCAATGTTTGTGGAGTGAATGAGTGAAACAGGTTAGGCTAAGGGGGTGGAAAAGTTTTTGAGTTCTGGCCTAGCAAATTACTTATCCGATCAAGATCTCATCAGTAAAACAGGGCGATAAGATGAGAGTGTGTTACACCTCCTGACTCTTATACCAGTCAGTGCTTCCAAGAAGTGTCAGCAGGGCTAAGAGAACCTTCCATCCAGGCCTCAGCTCATGGCTCTGGGCTGGGCACTGCAGGAGGGTGTTGGGGAGGCAGAGATGGGAGTGGCTGACTGGGGAGCCTCTCCCACCCTGTTGATGTCCTCCACCTGTCCCCCTGCAGCCACAAGGCCCCCTGGTGGCTGCCACAGTGATGAATTCCAGTGCCGGCTCGATGGCCTTTGCATCCCCCTGCGGTGGCGCTGTGATGGGGACACTGACTGCATGGACTCCAGTGACGAGAAGAGCTGTGAGGGGGTGACCCACGTCTGTGACCCTAATGTCAAGTTTGGCTGCAAGGACTCAGGTGAAAAAGAGAATTTGAGGGAGCTTGGGTTGGGGCAATGTGGGCAGGATGAGACCATGTTGAAAGCAGAGAACAGTGGCAAGAGGGCACTGTGTGGGGTAGGGGTGGAGATATTGTGAGGCAACAGGTGGTACAGAGATAGCATGTATCCATGATATGTGGGGGAAGCCATGAATGGGCTGGGCCCCACCCAAAAGTCCTTAGGAAACAAAACCCCACCAGAGCTGAACTCTGCACCTCCTATGAATTTCTGCCTTCTGTGTGGCCTGTGAGAATTTGACCGAAAAAGCCTCAGAGTTCCTAGTGGACCCCAAGGCATTGTAGTCATGACCCTACTAGAGGAATCCTGCTGTGTCTGGAAAGAAGGGGAAAGGGCAGGGAGAGCCCCACTATCCAGACGTGGCCCCTCATACTATACCCATCCCTCAGCTCGGTGTATCAGCAAAGCATGGGTGTGTGATGGTGACAGTGACTGTGAAGATAACTCAGATGAGGAGAACTGTGAGTCCCTGGCCTGCAGGCCACCCTCACACCCGTGCGCCAACAACACCTCAGTCTGCCTGCCCCCCGACAAGCTGTGCGATGGCAACGATGACTGTGGAGACGGCTCAGATGAGGGCGAGCTCTGTGGTGAGGCCCAAGCCTGGGCAGTGGCCCCAGGCAGAGAAGTGGGGAGGGTGACTGGGTAAAGAGCCCACCAAGGCCAGGGCAGGTGAAACAGAGCAGGCTCTGGAGGGAGAGATCTGAGACTAGGAGAGGACAGCTGGTTGCTGGGTACCCAGAGCAGTTACCAACAGCCAGCATTGATTTAGGGCCCCCTGTGCTACATGCTGCACACTGTTAGGGCATTTCATCCACTCAGCAGTCCTAGAGGATAGGTGCTATTATATCCCCATTTTACAGATGAGACAACTGAGGCCCAGGGAGGTTAAATAACTTGTCCAAGGTCACACAGCTCCTAAAGCACTGTGGAGACCAAGTGTGCAACCCATCCCTGCAGGAGCAGAACCTCCCCCACACTCACACCACGCTGCTGCAGAGCAGTGGAGAGCAGGCACCTTGGAGATGGACAGTGCCCGGGTTGAGTGTTGATGTGGTCAGGGCAGTCTTCTCAGAGGACATAGGGCTTTAACTGGGTTCCCAAGGACGGGTAGAACGTAGAGTGAGTGAAGTCAGGGGAGGAGGGTGTGCTTTCAAGATCAAAGGAAACGAGGCAGATGGGGCTGGGGGTCAGGGAGGTCCACATGCTGTGTCTCGGGGATGATGAGCAGAGCAGCCTTATCTCTTGTCACCCCTCCTCCAAGCATCGCGGAGCAGTGGGTTCCTTCAAAGGAGAGGAATGGGAGATAAGGCAGGCTGGGGCTGGCCCAGGAGAACTGCTGACAGGTCATCAGTCAGGGCAGCCAACTCCTGAGGCTTGGCAGATTCCAAGGTGTGTCAGAGGACATGGGGGCGGGATATTCCCTACCGCACCCCTACGCCAAATCACACCCAAATCAGGAAGAGATGAAGGACAGGGGACTGAACATACGCAACCTCCCAGAGAGGAGGCAAAGAATGGGGTGCTCCCTGTGGGCCCGGGAAGGGGCAGGGAGAGACCAGAGAGACGCACCTTATATGTGGGTGCTCCTTAAGGTCAGGCCGGGCGGGTGCTGGGAGCCCCACCCTCCGGAAAGTTTGGGGCAGAGACTTGGCAAGGAATGCGAAAGTGGGGCGTGGTTCTATCTCAGCTGCCCCTGCCCTGCCTCCTGCTGGGGGTCCTGACTCTGAGCCTGTGCCCCCCCTCCCGCCCCCCAGATCAGTGCTCTCTGAATAACGGCGGCTGCAGCCACAACTGCTCAGTGGCGCCCGGCGAGGGCCTTGTGTGCTCGTGCCCTCTGGGCATGGAGCTGGGGCCCGACAACCACACCTGCCGGATCCAGAGCTACTGTGCCAAGCACCTCAAGTGCAGCCAGAAGTGCGACCAGAACAAGTTCAGCGTGAAATGCTCCTGCTACGAGGGCTGGGTCTTGGAGCCTGATGGCGAGAGCTGCCGCAGCCTGGGTGAGACGGCGAGGGGCGGCCGGGCAGGCCGGGGCAGGCCCCTGGGCAGCCGTGGGCTGGGCACAGGCGGCTCGATGCCAAAGCTCCAGGGTTCCCTTCGGGCCCCGATGCCAGGACCCACCGAGGCCCTACCTGCACCAAGCCCCTCGCTGACCCCTATCTTCCGCGTCCCCACCCAGACCCCTTCAAGCCCTTCATCATCTTCTCCAACCGCCACGAGATCCGGCGCATCGACCTTCACAAAGGGGACTACAGCGTCCTGGTGCCCGGCCTGCGCAACACCATCGCCCTGGACTTCCACCTCAGCCAGAGCGCCCTCTACTGGACCGACGTGGTGGAGGACAAGATCTACCGCGGGAAGCTGCTGGACAACGGAGGTGACCGCCAGGCCTGGGCTGATGCCTGGGGGGCGGGGGAGCACATGGGCACTCAGGCCCGGATCCAGGCCCCCCCGAAGCCCTTAGCACCCCCATCCCACCCCCACCCTCCTGTTAATTGGGTTAGATTTTGCTGTGGGTCTCAGTGCCTGACGCCCCGTAATTATCATCAGCAGAGCTGCCAGCCTGATAATTAACAAAATGATCAGCCTTTCCTCAGAACGGCCTGGAGCTCGGCTCCCCAAATCCCAAAATTATAGACTCGAAAGGAAAAGAGCCATTTGGGGGATGGGCTACCTGAACCCCATCATCTGTTCCAAGGCAACCTGACCTGTCAGACTTCATTCATTCTGCCAAGGAATGAGCATCTGCTGTATACACTGGGCGCTGGGGGTCCAGCCATGGTCAAAACGGGCCAAAATATCTGCCCTGATGCAGCTTCCAATCTAGAGGGGACATCAGACAATAGAACAAATAAGTGAACTATGGAATATGGTAGATGGTAATAAGTACTCTGGATTAAAAGAAAGGAGATAAAAAAGGGTAGGGGTAATGGGAGTTGCCATTTCAAATTGAGTGGTCAAGGAAGGCCCCCTGAGAAGGTGACTTCTGATTTGAGGGAGATTTGAGGGAGGCACATTTCACCAGAGGAGTTTGTATTATTTGTAATAGAGAAAACTTGGGACCATCCCAAATGTCCATCAACAAGGGAATTGGCGAAGGCAATTGTGATAATGCTCATACTGTGTGACAGTTTTTTTAAAATAATGAGATAAATGTATATGTGTCAACATGGGAAAATGTTTGAGACATTCTGTGGAGTGACTTCTAGAAAATTCTGTCCTCCACATCGAGTTCAGATCTGCCCAAAGCCTCCACCCTCTGTGCTGACCTCCTCCCTCAGGTGAGCTGTAAGCAGAAGGTAGCTGCCCCACCCAGCCCCTTCTGCAGGCTGCTAGCCAGTTTTCTCCCCTGGTGGGGCAGGGGTCTGGTGAGGAGAGTGGGAGGTTGGGGAACCCACTTTGGAATCTGGGGGCATCAGAGGTATTGGCGGGGTGTCCAGATTGAGGGTGGGTCTTCGAGGGACCCTAGGATCCATGGGGACTCTCACCTCCCACAACCCTCTTCTCCAGCCCTGACCAGTTTCGAGGTGGTGATTCAGTACGGCCTGGCCACGCCTGAGGGTCTGGCTGTAGACTGGATCGCAGGCAACATCTACTGGGTGGAGAGTAACCTGGACCAGATCGAGGTGGCCAAGCTGGATGGGACCCTTAGGACCACCCTGCTGGCTGGCGACATTGAGCACCCGAGGGCGATCGCACTGGACCCCCGGGATGGGTGAGGACCCGCCCGGGACACGGTCGTTCCCCATCCCGCCTTCTCCTAGAACCCTGCCCCAGTCCCTCCCCAGCTCCTCGGACTTTGGCTGCCCTGACCCCTCGCACCCTCCCCAGGATCCTGTTTTGGACTGACTGGGATGCTAGCCTGCCGCGCATCGAGGCAGCCTCCATGAGTGGGGCTGGGCGCCGCACCATCCACCGCGAGACCGGCTCGGGGGGCTGGCCCAACGGGCTCACCGTAGACTACCTGGAGAAGCGCATCCTCTGGATCGACGCCAGGTCGGCACCCGCCCTGTGCCACCCCCCACCACCACCGCCAGGGACTGGGGATGGGCAGAAGGCTCAGGGGACCTAGCGCCAGAAGCGGGCACACTGGGAGGAGGACCCCTGCACCGGGGGCTGCGGGAAGAGGTGCAGGCGGAAAGCATGCACGGGTGGGGGAACCCGTGGCTGTCCAAGTTGCACCCTATACAGGAGCGCCCAGCCAAGGACTGGGCCAGGGCAGAAATCCTCTCCACTCGCAAGGATGTGCGCTCTCCTGAGGTCGTGTCTGCCCAGAGGAAGGGCTGCCTCTTTCTCCTTTCACCAGGGCCTTTTATGTGCTTGCTAACAGCGGCCCCGGGGAGAAGCGAGCCCAGAGACCCAGGGCGGGGGAATCGGGGTCCCAGAGCTGGGGCCCTAGGACCGTAGGGTTCTCGCACCGCAGCCATTCTGTCGGCCTTGTCTGACCGTCAGGTTTTGGGGGAGAGTGCTTGAGCATGCTGAGGTGCGGGGGGGGCCGGGGGCCTGAGATCCCAAATGGCGTCCTCACTCTGCCCCGGTCACTCTTCCCAGGTCAGATGCCATTTACTCAGCCCGTTACGACGGCTCCGGACACATGGAGGTCCTCCGGGGACATGAGTTCCTGTCACACCCGTTCGCCGTGACACTGTATGGGGGGGAGGTGTACTGGACGGACTGGCGGACAAACACGCTGGCCAAGGCCAACAAGTGGACCGGCCACAACGTCACTGTGGTACAGAGGACCAACACCCAGCCCTTCGACCTGCAGGTGTACCACCCCTCCCGGCAGCCCATGGGTAAGGGACCCCGCGCCGCGGGGCAGTGGGGAGGAGCCGGCAGCCTCCCAGAACCCTGCGGAGAGCAGAAGGGGCCTGTGCTGGGCGGTGGGGGGGCCGGGCCAGCCTGTTGACAGAGCAGGGTCTGGCAGCGGGAGATGCCGGGACAGGGAGTGTGAGGGAGGGTGGAAGAGTGTGGGGAGGGGAGGGGCGCGGTGGGAAAGGCCGGGGAGGGCCAAGAAGTCACAGAATGGTCTTGCTTCTCTCCCCTCCCTGCTGCCCCCAGCTCCCAATCCGTGCGAGGCCAATGGGGGCCGGGGCCCCTGCTCCCACTTGTGTCTCATCAACTACAACCGGACCGTCTCCTGCGCCTGCCCCCACCTCATGAAGCTCCACAAGGACAACACCACCTGCTATGGTAGGCCCCCCCACCCCAGGAGCCAGCGGTAAACTGAGGCTTAAGGGGAAGGTCTCAGGTGCCCAGGCTGAAGGTGCAGAGTCCCAGCTTTGGAAGCTCCTGATCAGAGAGGTTTCCAAGACAGCCACTGTAAGCCAGAAGAGGCTGGAGCCCTGGCAGGGAGGTTATGTCCAACGTCAGGGGCCAACAGCAAACAACAAACCAAAGGAACTACCTGTCTGGGTGGGTGGGAAGCACGGAGGCAGGGGGCTGCCCTGGATGACCTGCCCTTGCCCCACAGAGTTCAAGAAGTTCCTGCTGTACGCACGCCAGATGGAGATCCGGGGCGTGGACCTGGACGCCCCCTACTACAATTACATCATCTCCTTCACGGTGCCCGACATCGACAACGTCACCGTGCTGGACTACGACGCCCGTGAGCAGCGCGTCTACTGGTCCGACGTGCGGACGCAGGCCATCAAGCGGGCCTTCATCAATGGCACGGGCGTGGAGACCGTCGTCTCGGCAGGTTCTGTCCTGGCCGCGGCCCCCCTCCGTCCAGACCCTCCCGTCCCACCTCCTCTACCCTCTCGATGCTCCCACCCTGGCTTCCCCCACCCCGGCCTGACTCCTGATCCCAGAGACCTGGCTTCCCGCCTGCAAGTGCCCGACCTCCTGACGCCCTGCTTTGCCCCCAGACTTGCCAAATGCCCACGGGCTGGCCGTGGACTGGGTATCCCGAAACCTGTTCTGGACGAGCTATGACACCAACAAGAAGCAGATCAACGTGGCCCGGCTGGATGGCTCCTTCAAGAATGCTGTGGTCCAGGGCCTGGAGCAGCCCCACGGCCTGGTCGTGCATCCCTTGCGAGGGTCAGTCCTGGTCCCAGGGCTGGGAGCCTGGGGTGCGGAGCTGGGGACGAAGGGGACCCTGACTCTCCCTCTTGGCTGCCCCCCCACTGCCCTGCAGGAAGCTCTACTGGACTGACGGGGACAACATTAGCATGGCCAACATGGACGGCAGCAACCGCACCCTACTCTTCAGTGGCCAGAAGGGCCCCGTGGGTACGCTCTGGCCCTACCTGCCCCACAGCCCTTCCTTGATTCCCAGCCTCTGATATTCTCGCAGGGACCCCCTGCTGTCCCTCAGCCTCTTCAAGCTCCCAGCTCAGTGTTTGTCCTCCTCACCGCCACCACCCCAAATCTATACCCTTTCCTCTCACCCATCTGGGTCCCTATTCCCTGATCCCAGCCCTGGGGCCAGGGCACCTGGAGGTGACAACCCCAGCCCCCCACCCTCCACCTTCCAGGCCTGGCTATCGACTTTCCTGAAAGCAAACTCTACTGGATCAGCTCCGGGAATCATACCATCAACCGCTGCAACCTGGACGGGAGCGAGCTGGAGATCATCAGCGCCATGCAGAGCCAGCTGGGCAAGGCCACGGCCCTGGCCATCATGGGTGAGAGCCGCGGTGGGGCCGGGGGGGAGCTGGGATAGGGGTGGAAGGGCCCTGGGATGACTCAGCGTCTACAGAAGGGTGGAGGACCCTTCCCAAGAGCGTCACCCCCTCCTGCCGCCCCAGGGGATAAGCTGTGGTGGGCAGATCAGGTGTCGGAGAAGATGGGCACCTGCAACAAGGCCGACGGCTCGGAGTCGGTGGTCCTGCGGAACAGCACCACCCTGGTGATGCACATGAAGGTCTACGATGAGAGCGTCCAGCTGGGTGAGGCAGGGCACAGAGCCAGGGGTGGGCGAGGGCGGGGATGAGGGGTGAAGTTCAGGCGCCATGCCCCTCCTCCCAACCCATCCTTTCCCCCATTCTCACAAAGGCACTGCGTCTGCTCACTGCAGCGCTGGTCTCAAGGGGCCAGGGGACAGGAGGTCAGAAGATCTGGGAGTCGGGTTGGGTGGTGACCCCCACTAGGTCCAGGGCACATGGGTGGCATCCTCTACCCAAGCAGCGCCATGCCCAAAGCCAGCTTGCTGCTCTCAGGCTGATGCCGAGAGCCTGAAGAGGACCACCTGACTAACCCTTTCTCTTGGCTTCCCACCCACCCCCAGACCACGAGGGCACCAACCCCTGCAGCGTCAACAATGGTGACTGCTCCCAGCTCTGCCTGCCCACATCGGAGACCACCCGCTCCTGCATGTGCACAGCCGGCTACAGCCTCCGGAGTGGCCAGCAGGCCTGCGAGGGTCAGTGCCCGGCCTCTGCTCCCCGCTTTAGCCCAGGACCCCAACCCCAGCCCTTCCTAACCTCACAGCCTCACCTGGGGATAGGACCGCCTTCACCACACACAGTTTGGGTTGTAAACGCCCGCTGTGCTGGGAGCTGGGGGTGGAAGTCCCTGTCCCTGACCTCATGAGCTCTGCAGCCTAAACCAGGAGAGGAGCCCAACACATAGGGAAAGCTGGCCCGTGCAGTGGCTCAGCCCGGCCAGCTCCTGCAGTAGGGTTTTGGAGTAGACAGCAGCAAAGTCAGGGCTAGCTTTGTGGCAGAGGCGTGCTATGAGTTAGGTTTTCTGGGACAAGTGTGGTTTGGAGGAGATGGGACGATATGCAGGAGGTAGGGGATATAGCCTAAAGCCAAGGTCCAAAGGAATCAGGAAGGTGTGTGCAGGGCCCCTAGGACCCTGGCGGTGGGCAGGATAGGGGGTGGGTGGTGGGCAGTTCGGCTGTGAGGTAGGGTGGGCTCCTGTGCGTCTCAGCAAAGAATGACTGGAAAGTGAGATTTCGGGGAGATTGACCAGGCAACAGAGAGAAGGCTGAGGTGGGGAGGGACAGGTGAGACGGTGAGAACAGGTAGCAGGCTTCCAAGTAGCCCAAGTGTGAGGAGATGGGGTCTTGGCTCCAGATTAGTGGCTGAGTTGAAGAGAAGGCCTGAAACTCAGAGACGTTTCACAAGAACTTGCTGACTGATTTACAAGCTTGCCTGGGACAGCATTTCCCAAAGTGCATTCCTGGGAAGCGCCTTCCTTTGATGTGGGTAGATGTTACTGAAAGAAACACTGGGTTGAACAAGGTTTAAAAGTTTTTTTTTCACTATGGAACTGTTCATTTTTTTCTTTCATGGAGCCTGAACAGCCAGGGCGCATTTAGGGATTCATTTAGGGACACACTGTTTCAAAGGGATAAAGGCCAGGGAAGATTCTGGGATGCAAGGGAAGTGGCACCTCTAAGGAATGGAAAAGCTGGGAATGAAACTGGTTCAGAGGCGAATGTCAGGTTCCAGACAGGTGAACGTCAAAGAGGAAACTAAGGCCAGACAGGGTGCTGTGCTGGAGATCTAGATTTGGAGCCATCAGCCCTTATTGCTTTGTTTGAACCTCCCAGGACTCTCCCTAAAGGACCTTGCAGGTGTGAGGGTTGTATTGGGTCAAGTGCAACTGGAGGGCCAGGTGCGGGGAGAGAAATCCGAGTCTCTGCTGCCCTCTGGTGATAGCTAGAGGTCTTGCAGGTGGAGCTCCACCACCCCTGTTTTTCCTCTCTAAGCTACTGCAGGGGGGTGATGGCTGAAGGAAGAAATCAAAGGAAAGCAAAGAAGGGTGATTGAAAGGTGACAGAAGCTGGGCTTAAAAGAGTGCCAGCAAGGCCCGTGGCTGAAGCAATCTTGTGTTTCAGGCGTGGGTTCCTTTCTCCTGTATTCCGTGCACGAGGGAATACGAGGGATCCCCCTGGATCCCAACGACAAGTCAGATGCCCTGGTCCCAGTGTCGGGGACCTCACTGGCTGTCGGCATTGACTTCCATGCTGGTGAGCCCTTTGCCTGTGGGGGAATAGGTCATGACTTGGGAGCTTTGGTGGGCATGTGTGCCGGGGGTCCAGTGAGTGGCTGCCTGGACAGGTCCTGAGTGGGCATGTCCCCCAGCCTCCCTGCCCCACCCCCTGACTCTCTCTCCCCTTCCCAGCACTCTGGCACCCGCCCCCCAGCATTCACATCCCTCCATCCCTACCCTGGGCATGATTTTGACCCCCTGCCTTACCTCTTCCCTGACGCCTTCCCTGCATCCGCTCCCCTCCACTTCCAGAAAACGACACCATCTACTGGGTGGACATGGGCCTGAGCACCATCAGCCGGGCCAAACGGGACCAGACGTGGCGTGAGGATGTCGTGACCAATGGCATTGGCCGCGTAGAAGGCATTGCGGTGGACTGGATTGCAGGTGAGCCGGGGGGTGGGGCTGGAGGTGAGGCAGAGGGCTCTGTGGGAGCTGGGGTCTCAGAGGAGGGTCTGAGAAGGGGTGGTCAGAGCAGATGGTGGAGCAGTTTTGGGGTGTCTGGGGGCTCGGAAAGGGCCAAGCACCTACCTCCCCACCAACTTCTACAGGCAACATCTACTGGACAGACCAGGGCTTCGATGTCATTGAGGTTGCCCGGCTCAATGGCTCTTTCCGCTACGTGGTCATCTCCCAAGGCCTCGACAAGCCCCGGGCCATCACTGTCCACCCGGAGAAGGGGTAAGGAGCTGGGCAGGCCAGCCACGACCCCAGCCCTGTCTCAAGTCTGGGCCCATCACTCTGGCCACAGCCCGCCCCGGCAAGGACCCTGGCTCTTGTCTGGAAGAGGCCACTGAGAGGTGGAAAGGGCTAGCCCTGGTCCCATCCCCATCCTGGCCACTGCCCAGTGGGGATGGTAAAGGACAGGACTTCCAGAGGGCTCGCTCATGGTGTGGGTACTGACTTCCACTTCTATCCCCTCTCCAGGTACTTGTTCTGGACTGAGTGGGGTCAGTACCCGCGGATCGAGCGGTCTCGCCTGGACGGAACGGAGCGAGTGGTGCTGGTGAACGTCAGCATCAGCTGGCCCAACGGCATCTCAGTGGACTATGAGGTTTGGACGTGGACTTGACTCTGGGGCCAATGGGGTAGAGCCCAACACCCTGAGGGGAAGGCCCATCTCCCAGCCCCTGCCGACCTTGTTTTCCCATTGAAGTGTCCCTGGATGAGCCTCCGGACAGTGGAAAGACAGAGACCAGGGGCAGTCATGGGGTCTTCTGGCCCAGCCCCCAACCCTGCCGCCACTGAGTGGGGAGGGCAGGGACCCCTAGGGGTCGGTACTTCGGCAGGTCAGAGGGCAGGGAGGATGTGGAGGAAAGAGGAGGAAGCCGTGCGGGGCGGGGTGAGCAGGGGAAAGCTGAACAGAGGGCCTCCCTCACAGGCCCACACGTTGAGGGGCTCAGGGTCAGTGGGGAGAGCGTGGCCCCGGATGTGAGGTGGGTGCCTCCGGCCTGCAGGACGGAAAGCTGTACTGGTGTGACGCACGGACGGACAAGATCGAGCGGATCGACCTGGAGACGGGGGAGAACCGCGAGGTGGTTCTGTCCAGCAACAACATGGACATGTTTTCGGTGTCAGTGTTTGAGGACTTCATCTACTGGAGTGACAGGTGAGGGCTTGCGTCGGGCTGTGTCCCCGCCAGGCTCTCCCTGTCTGGCCCCAGTCGATGCCCTGCTCACGGCCCGTCCCCGCCCCCAGGACTCACGCCAACGGCTCCATCAAGCGCGGCAGCAAAGACAACGCCACCGACTCGGTGCCCCTGCGCACAGGCATCGGCGTCCAGCTCAAAGACATCAAAGTCTTCAACCGGGACCGGCAAAAAGGTGAGGCTGGGGGCTCTGGGCTGGGGGGAGGGCGGGCAGGGGCTGCTCCGGCCTGGGAGTGCTTCCTCCCCAGGGCAGCGAGGGTGCGAAGGACTGGGAGAGAAGTTAGTCCTAAAGGGGGCGATGGCCCGTTGGCTAGGGGAGACCAGGGAAGGTGAGGGGATTTTGAGGAGTCTAGGGCTGATCTGGATGTTGGGTGCAGAAGCCTTGAGGGGTGCCTGAACCGGGGAGACCGAGGCAGAGCAGGGTGCCAACTGTTTGCACCTCGGCTGTAACCTACCCCTCCCCCCGCCCCTCCCCTCCCAGGCACCAACGTGTGTGCGGTAGCCAACGGCGGGTGCCAGCAGCTGTGCCTGTACCGCGGGGGGAAGCAGCGGGCCTGCGCCTGCGCCCACGGGATGCTGGCCGAAGACGGGGCCTCGTGCCGCGAGTACGCCGGCTACCTGCTCTACTCCGAGCGCACCATCCTCAAGAGCATCCACCTCTCGGACGAGCGCAACCTCAATGCGCCCGTGCAGCCCTTCGAGGACCCCGAGCACATGAAGAATGTCATCGCACTGGCCTTTGACTACCAGGCCGGCACCTCCCCAGGCACCCCCAATCGCATCTTCTTCAGCGACATCCACTTCGGCAACATCCAGCAAATCTACGACGACGGCTCAGGGAGGTCCACCATCGTGGAGAGTGAGTCCAGACCCGGGTCTGACCAGGAAGTGGCTGCGGGTGGGGGGAAGGTGGTGCGGGGGGGTCCGCACAGAGCGGGGGTGGGAGGTGGAAGCGCCCTCGGATACCAGCTCCCCGGCCCTGGGTCTGAGTCCCTCTATCCACAGCAATCCTGACCAATAGCCGTTCACACCATTCCAGACCCATTCCAGTTATTTGCAAGTCCTCCCTTATTTAGGGTCAGAGTTGGCCTCTCTTAGTTCTCCCTGCTCTACCCCCAGCCCCCGTGATCCTAGTTCAGTCTCCGGGGCTTCACAGAGTAAGCCTAAAATCTCTTCCTTTAGTGTAGTGGTTATAAGCCCAGGTTGTGCAGACAGGCTTGGGTTCGACTCCAGACACTTAGGACTTGGGCAGCTTTGGTCCAGTTTCCTGTGCCCAGCATGGGGCAGGCAGCGCGGCTCCATGACAAGTAGTTACCGGCCTTAGGGTTACCACACGGAGGGCAGCCCTTCAGCTCTTTGAAAGCTGCTGTTTGGGTCTACTACTGTTTTCTCTTTCTCTGGTTGTGTACAGACTGTCCTTCAACTTATTCACTTGTTCTTTTATTCATTCATCCCGCCCATAAAGACCTGCCAGGCACTGAGTCAGGTGCTGGTTAAGCAGCAGTGAGAATACAGACCTGTCCTTCCAGCCTCCTCAGGGCATATCCTACTACACACAGTCTAGGCTGCTGTCTGAAAATGTGGTGATCAAAGCCGAGCCCAGTGCTCTGTAATTACAGCTTGATCGGGAGACACTGGCAGAACTGTCACCTCCCTTTTTCAGGCTACAATACTTCTATTAATGCAGGTTTTTGGCAACCACATTGTCATACAGCTTGACGCTGCGAAAACTCCTGAGTCGTTTTCTCGTGAACAACTATCTATCTGTCTCTCATTGTGCATGTAATTCTTGGACCTGAGTTGAAAATGTCTACTTTACAAAACAGTCTGGACCAGCATTTTTTAAATAAGAAACTTCCCAGTACAGTGCAAATAGGATTTGATTTACTGAAATCCAATTTACACCCAGCTTGGCAGACCTCTAGCTCCAGAAAAACGTGACCACAGTATAAAGCCAAATCTACCTGAGGGTGGGGAGATGTAGGAAGAAGGGGTAGGAAAATGAGGACAGTGAATCATTTTGGTCAGAAATAGGGTGGGACAGGAGGGGTCAGACCTCAATGCTCCCCAGGTCCTCCCTGCCTCCTCTCCACCATGCTGCCCAGCTCCCACACTTCCCCTTTCAGCCCCACACATGCCAGGGGAGGGGATGCCCCAGAGCAGGCCAAGCTGTCGCCTTAGCTCCTGCCTAGTCTGCCCCCTTCGGCTCTGCAGTCCTGCCCCCACAACCGCTCCTGTCCCCTCGCAGATGTGGGCTCCGTGGAAGGCCTGGCCTATCACCGTGGCTGGGACACTCTCTACTGGACAAGCTACACTACATCCACCATCACGCGCCACACCGTAGACCAGACCCGTCCAGGAGCCTTTGAGCGTGAGACAGTCATCACCATGTCCGGAGATGACCACCCACGGGCCTTCGTGCTGGACGAGTGCCAGAAGTGAGCTGCTGGGCCTGGGGGAGAGGGAGGTGGCCAAGGGCAGCAGAACTACCTCCGGGCAGATCGAGGCACAGGACAAAGGAGCAGGAGAGATAGGCTTTCATCTGAGTTTGGCCACTTCCTTGCTGTGTGACCTTGGACAAGCTGTATAACCTCTCTGAGCTTCAGTTTCCTCCTCTGTAATATGAGGATAATAAGAACCAAGGGGAAGATCAGTGGCAGTGGAGGGTGCTTCTGGCTTTGTCATTGACTCATTCGTTCATCAGCCAGCCATGCTCAAGGCATATAGTAGGTCTTCTGTATCTCTGAGACTCAAAACTTCAGGCAGAAAATAGTCATTGAGCACCTGCTGTGTGGAAGCCCCAGGCCAGGCCCATTCAAGCTCTCTAGGTGGGGAGATGCATCATATTCACAGAAGGCACTAATGAACAGCCCTGGGTTGTATGTGCTGATGGAGAAGTATCACGGAGGTGGCAGGTTGGCCCAGGGCCTGGAAGTAAGAAAGCCAAGAAACTGCAGTCCAGGCAGAGGAGGGGTTTTGAGCATTTTAAGCAAAAATCTGGAGGTGGAGCAAAGCTCAAGGTAGAGAAGGGCAGGCAGCAAGGGTCACCTCCAGACACCCTCCTCCAATGCAAAGTCTTCCCTTGGGGGTGCAGGCAGGTCTGAGAGGTGTGGGAGGTTGGGGTCAGTTGCAAAGGAGTCAAGACTCAAGCCAGGAAGAACTTGGAAGAAAATACCCCATTGGTGGGTGCTCCCTGCTCTCTCCCTGCAGGGGCCAGCCCTGTCTGCCTGCTCTGCTCTCCTGCACGAGCAGCCCCCGCCCCCTCCACAAACTAATTCCAAACAGCACTTGGGAGTTTTTTCAAAAAGCTTTACTAGGAAACTAAGGGACAAACAAATCCAAAAGCAACTACATAGAAATGGTGAGTGTATTGAACCTGGATTCCTTACCCTGATGTAACTCAAGTCCAGGTCCTGCCCTGCCCGCCTGGCACAGCTGACCCAGCACAAAAGCCCTCTGTTCCCTTTCCACCTCAGCCCCGTCTGCTGGGGTTTGTCTGACACGTACACAGCTGATGACAAAGATCCTGTCTTCCCTCCCGTGAGCCTTGACACCTCCACCTGTTTGGGACTGGCCCTGGGGCCTTTGCTCTCCCTCATGAGCCTGGCGCCTCCATGGAGGGGCCATCATGCTGGGCTCCCTGGAGGCCATGGGCAGCGTTGCAGCTTCAGAAGCCCCCTCCTGGCTGCCCACCTGTTTCCTTTCCTCTAAGCCTGGGGAATTCAGCCATTCATTCAGCAAATGGCTTTTGAGAACCTAAGGTGTACGAGACAGACATCAGTCCTGCCTCGTGAGGCTGAAGAGCTGGTTTGATTCAACTCACTATGAGGCTACAGGGAGCTTCGTGAGTGTGGAATGGGGACCTGTCCCAGGCTGGAAATCAAGGAATATGTCCTTGAGCAGGCAGCATGTAAGGAGAGTTAGTTGTTTCCCGAATCAGGGGTGGGAAGAAGGCCCTCCCTGGGTCCAAGGAGGAGTAAGGGGGCCGGTGTGGAACGAGACAGGGGCCCGGAGAGGGCGGAACACCAGAGGACACCCCCCCCACCAGCCTGCCCTGCGGTGGGCACCTAGGATGTGCGCTGGTGGCCACGTGGAGCCTGGAGTCAGACCGTCAGAAGGTCCCCTGCGTCCCTGGTGGCTACTCACCTGCTACTTGAGAAAGTCTCTCTTCCCTCCCTTTCCACTGCCTCTTCCCTGGGGAGTGGTTTTACCAAACTCAGAATCTACTGCCGTCCCATATATCATTCTTCATGCATAACAGTTTGTCAGTGATAAGAGGAAAGCCAGTTCTCATGAATCGTGAGCTGGACTTCACCCGAGGGTGTGGAAGGCTCAGGTGGGCGCTGACAAGCCCTGTCCTGACAAGTCCTGACGACTCAAGTGGTGGACACCATTTCCTCTTTTGGAGGCTAGAGGGAGATGTCACCTCCCTCCAAGCTCCTTCCGAACCCCCATCCTAAGTGCAGCGCCATCCGGAGCCTCTGCCCTTCCCCAGGACAAGGCCTTTAGGACCTGAGCCTCATCCTCTGGAGCAGCCAGTATCTCCCCCTGGGAGGGGAGACAGGCGTCATTCTCCCACCCAAGCATAGTGAAAGGAGGCATCAGCTCAAACGTGGTGGGGAGACAATGGGCAGGGGCTGCCGGGTGAGAGCCTCTGGGATGGACAGCCCGGGAATCGTGGTGCCAATGCGGCCCATCTGAGGACCACAACTTGTCACCCGAGGATTATTCTCAACTCCTGCATGCTTCCCCCTCCATCCGTCCAGCCTCCCCCCAGCCCATCTCCTCTAAGGAGAAGGAAGCAGAGACTCACTCAAAAGTCAGAGCTAACAAGTGCAGAGCTGGGACCCAAACCCCAAATATCAAAAGGCTGTCAATTTTGGAGAAAGTGATTGTCCCAGGACTTCTCAAGGGTAGGATCTTCTTGTCTCCGATATTTAGGACACTAGAAATTCAACAATGGTTTGCTTGTTGGTTTGGAAAGGAGCCTCTTCTCACTGCAGGGAGAAGAGGGCAGTTAAAAATAAAATAATAGAAAATACTCTCGTCAGTTCCCATCTGCCACTAGGATGGATATTAACTTATTTCATCTCATGGCCACTCTCTGCGGTAGGTAGGACCGTTCTCCCCACTTCTAGAGATGGACATGAGGCAAAGGGAGGTTAGGCGACTGCCTGCGGTTGCTCCTGCTGGGCGGTGGAGCCCAGGTTGGTCCCTGCGGGACCTGGCTCGATGTGCAATGCCGGCCCAGTAAACACAGATGACCATTTCATAGACACAGAGGTGGGCGCATGCACACATGCTCACATGTGTGTGCACATGCACAAAGCAGACTCCTGCCTCCCACAGAGCGCATGGACTGCCTGTGGCTGCCCGGTTCCTCCCGGGCGTCTGGGCCGTGCTGGGAGCGCCAGGCTTGGCACGTGCCGTGGTGCTGGGTGGCATCCAGGTCCTGGCAGCGCCCTGGCTGCCAGCTGTCTGCGCGCCCTGGCCTGTGCCCCCCAGGCCAGCTCCTGGTGCCTGGCTGGACTCTGACTTTGACTCCTGTTCCTGTGCCCCTTACTTCCCTCAGCCTGATGTTCTGGACCAACTGGAACGAGCAGCACCCCAGCATCATGCGGGCAGCCCTGTCTGGGGCCAACGTCCTGACCCTCATCGAGAAGGACATCCGCACCCCCAACGGACTGGCCATCGATCACCGAGCCGAAAAGCTCTACTTCTCTGACGCCACCCTGGACAAGATTGAGCGGTGCGAGTATGACGGCTCCCACCGCTATGTGAGTGCACAGCCAGTGGGGGGTGGGGCTGGGTCCAAGGGGAGGGGACGGACCAGGCACCCAGCGGGGCTGGGGCCCAGTGGCCAGGGGCGGGGTCAGGCCGGCTGTTCCTGTGACGGTGGTGGCGCTGTCCCCGCAGGTGATCCTCAAGTCAGAGCCCGTGCACCCCTTTGGGCTGGCCGTATACGGCGAGCACATCTTCTGGACGGACTGGGTGCGGCGGGCGGTGCAGCGGGCCAGCAAGCACGTGGGCAGCGACGTGAAGCTGCTGCGTGTGGACATCCCCCAGCAGCCCATGGGCATCATCGCCGTGGCCAACGACACCAACAGCTGTGAGTGCTGGCGCTGCCCTGCTCTCCTGCCCACACACACACACACCCTGTGTCCCCTGGAAACCCTCTAATCCAGGTCCCCAAGACATCCTGGCACACACAGGCGTGCACACGCACACACCCACCTCCACAGGGTCTCATCTATATCCCCAGACCCCCACTGGTCTGCTTGCTGCCCCCTCCTTCACTCGCACACCCACATCCACACACATGCTCACACTGGGCCTGGCTCGCTGGGCGCCTCACACCTCAGCGTTTCCAGCCTCTCCCCCGCCTCCCACACGCCCTGGGACCCCATCCCTTCACACACGCCCTCCAGGCTCCTCAGACCAGCCTCCCCGAAACATGTGTCCAAGCCCACACCACCCTGTGGAAGAACACACACGCCCTCGACCCCGGACCCACCCCAGAACACATCCCCCCGTGGCCCTCCCCCAGCAGCCTTCCCTCCCACCACTCCCCCACCCCGTTCCCCCCCTACTGCCGGCCTCCCCCCCGAGTTCCTGCCACAGCTCCCACCAGGAACGCTGTGCCATGGCCAGTGCCAGGGAACTCTGAAGCTGTGTGAGTGAGTGTGGGGCATTGTGTGTGTGCATGTGCGTGTGTGCGTGTGTGTACGTGCCCAGCAGCAAACAGTCCTCTGCCTCAGGTGAGCTCTCCCCTTGCCGCATCAACAACGGGGGCTGCCAGGACCTGTGTCTACTCACGCACCAAGGCCACGTCAACTGCTCCTGCCGAGGGGGCCGTGTCCTCCAAGAGGACCTCACCTGCCGGGGTGAGTGAGTGGGGACGAGGGGATGGGCTGGAGACCTCAGCCTTTACCAAGGAGAAACCGAGGATGACCGCAGATCCTCGGGGCCCCAGGCCCTGGCTCACGAAGCTCCCTCCGCCTCCCTCCTCAGCGGTGAATTCCTCCTGCCAAGCACAAGATGAGTTTGAGTGTGCCAACGGCGAGTGCATCAACTTCAGTCTCACGTGTGACGGCGTCTCCCACTGCAAGGACAAGTCCGACGAGAAGCCATCCTACTGCAGTGAGGAGCCTCCCCCGCCCTACCCCTTCCCAGTCCCTGCAGGGTGGAGCAGGGGAGCGAGAGGAGCAGAAAGCCCCATGACCCCATTCCACCGCCCAAGAAGTTCTGTGAGCTCCAGAAGGGCAGAACTACTGTCAGCCCTGTGCTGGGCCCAGAATGGGGGCCGAGTGCACGTTTGTTGCGTGACATCTCATCGGAGGCACTCTCATCCCACACACTGCCACTGACGCCTGCTTCCCCACCCACAGACACCCGCCGCTGCAAGAAGACTTTCCGCCAGTGCAACAATGGACGCTGCGTCTCCAACATGCTGTGGTGCAATGGGGTGGACGACTGCGGGGACGGCTCTGATGAGATTCCCTGCAACAGTGAGTGGGGACGCTCCTGGCACCCTGTCCTCTGGGCTTCAGCCACCCTCCACCTCCACTTTGAGCTTGAGCCTCTGCCACCATGTCTTGAGCCTGTCCCTCACCCCCACTCACACCGAGCTTTTGTCCCCAAGCCCCAAAGGGGCCTTGCTGACATGCCCCCGCCGGCCCCCCAACATCTAGCTGGGCACTCTTATGAAGGGACTCTGGGCAGGTGCTTTGGTCCAGGAGCTCTGTCCTGGCCCCTCCTGCCCCCAAGGGAAGGACTGTGGCCTGATGGCACTGGCTGGCCGCTGTTCTAGAGACGGCCTGCGGGGTGGGTGAATTCCGCTGCCGAGACGGGACCTGCATTGGGAACTCCAGCCGCTGCAACCAGTTTGTGGACTGTGAGGACGCCTCGGATGAGATGAACTGCAGTGAGTGAGGCCCCGGGCCGCAGCCCTCGGCTCCCACCTCTCACCCTGCCCCGCACACAGCCGCAGGCCCTTCTGCTCCCGCCCTTCCCTCCTCTGCCTTCTCTCCTGCCCATTTAGCAGCTCTGATCCTCCCACATCCCTAACCCAGTTACACTTCTCCTCCCGTCACGTCCCCCAGCCCGGGCTTCCCAGGAAGTTGGATAGGTTGGCAGTGAGTGGCAGGCGGGGCATGCTGTGCGGGACGCAGGGCAGCGCCCCTCAAGCCCCCGCACCCCCACCAGGTGCCACTGACTGCAGCAGCTACTTCCGCCTGGGGGTGAAGGGCGTGCTCTTCCAGCCCTGCGAGCGGACCTCGCTCTGCTACGCGCCCAGCTGGGTGTGCGACGGCGCCAACGACTGCGGGGACTACAGCGATGAGCGTGACTGCCCAGGTCTGGCCAGGTCAGGAGTGCGGCGGGCGGCAGGCCCCGGGGGGCAGGCGTGCCCTCACACCTTCCTCGCCCCCAGGAGTGAAGCGCCCCCGATGCCCCCTGAATTACTTCGCCTGTCCCAGCGGGCGCTGCATCCCCATGAGCTGGACATGTGACAAGGAGGACGACTGTGAACACGGCGAGGACGAGACCCACTGCAGTGAGTGGCCCAAGGGCCCGTGGTTGGGGGGGAGGTGTCACCACGACTGCTGAGACCCTGTCCAGGCCTCCGCTTCACCCCGCACAGCAAATACCAGCTTGGAGAAGGCCCTCTAGGCTTGGAAAGAGGGACCAATTCTCTTGGTCTTGCTGACATGCCCCCCGCCCGCCCTCCAACATCTAACTGTGATTTCCAACTGTCCCCAGACAAGTTCTGCTCCGAGGCCCAGTTTGAGTGCCAGAACCATCGCTGCATTTCTAAGCAGTGGCTGTGCGACGGCAGTGACGACTGCGGGGATGGTTCAGACGAAGCGGCTCACTGTGGTGAGGGGTGGCAGGGACCGGTCGGGGGAGTTGCCTTGAGGAGGGACAGTCCCCCCTGCAGAGGAGCAAAGTGCGGTGGAGGTGGGAGCCCTCACAGCCGCCTAGTCAGGTGCTCTGCCCGCTCCCGAATCTCTCTCCGTGGCTCCCTGTCCCCCTGCAGAAGGCAAGACATGTGGCCCCTCCTCCTTCTCCTGCCCCGGCACCCACGTGTGTGTCCCCGAGCGCTGGCTCTGTGATGGTGACAAAGATTGTGCAGACGGCGCCGATGAGAGCATGGCGGCCGGCTGTTGTGAGTGGTGGAGGCCGTGACGCGTGGGGGCGGGGCGGGCAGCTGAGGCCTCTCGTTGCAGAGGGAGAAACTGAGATGGAAGGTGAGGAGGTGGGCCATGCCCTGCATGTACCTGTGACCCTGGTGTCGGGGCTCCTCGTGCAATGCCCCCCCACCCACCCACCCAGGATGCAGGATACCCAGGGCAGGAGGAGGGGGTGGGGGGCCTGGCCCACTGAGGCCCACGCCCGCTTCCATGCATAGTGTACAACAGCACCTGCGACGACCGCGAGTTCATGTGCCAGAACCGTCAGTGCATCCCCAAGCACTTCGTGTGCGACCAGGACCGTGACTGCGCCGATGGCTCCGATGAGTCCCCGGAGTGTGGTGAGCCCCAGGGCTGTGGCAGGAGATGGGCCCAGGCTCTGCGCGGGTTGTGTCGGGGCCCCCAGCCTCAATGGCCCCCTCCTCCCCCAGAGTACCCGACCTGCGGCCCCAATGAATTCCGCTGCGCCAACGGGCGCTGTCTGAGCTCCCGCCAGTGGGAGTGTGACGGTGAAAACGACTGCCACGACCAGAGCGACGAGGCTCCCAAGAACCCACACTGTACCAGCCCAGGTAGGCTTCTCCCCTTCCTGGCCCCCTCCCCCCTCTCTCTCTGGTTCCTCTTTCCTGAGTCCCCGCTGACCTGCCACCTCGTCCCTCCCCAGAGCACAAGTGCAACGCCTCATCCCAGTTCCTGTGCAGCAGCGGGCGCTGTGTGGCCGAGGCACTGCTGTGCAATGGGCAGGACGACTGTGGCGATGGCTCGGACGAGCGTGGCTGCCACGTCAATGAGTGCCTGAGCCGCAAGCTCAGCGGCTGCAGCCAGAACTGCGAAGACCTCAAGATTGGCTTCAAGGTGGGCCCAGCGTCCACACCCCAGGCCTGGCAAGAACTCCTTCCTCCACTCCCACCCTCCCTCAATCATTCATTCATTCAAGTGTCAGTTCCGCACCTCCTCTGTGCCAGGCACTGTTCTAGACACTAGGGATCCAGCAGTGTACAAAACAGAAATCTGCTCCGTTGGATTCTGCATCCGTTTGGAAGGTGGAGCCAGCAGGATTTGCTGACAGATGGGATAAGGGTGGGAGAAAAAGAGGAGAGTGTACATGTCAAGGAAGCAGTAGATATATGGGTCTAGAGTTCAAGGGAGAGGTTTAGACTCAAGCTATAAAAGTGGGAGATACCACCATCAAGATGGCATTTAAATCCACCAGCCTGGATGTGATAGATGCCCAGGGGAATGAGTGCAGATAGAGAAGAGGAGATCTGAGGCCTGAGCCCTGGGGCTCCCCAGCCCCAGGGTTTAGGGTGATGCAGGGAACCGGTTGAGGAGCCCAAGAAGGGGGACAGCTGCTGCAGAAAGAGGGGAGCCAAGTGAAGGAGCATTTCAAGGAGGAGCTCAGGACCAGCTCTGCCGAATGATGCTCACAGGTCATGTGCAGTGAGGCCTGAGCATCCATCTCAGGACCAGTGACATGGAGGTCACTGTTGACCCAGGGAGAAGTGTTGGTGGAGGCAGGAGCCAGAATGCCTGAGCGGGTCGATTTTGCATTTCTTTGCTACCTGACTCCAGGCAAGGCTGGGTTTCCTGTCAGCCTGCCACCCAAGTGGGCTTCCCACCCAGGTCTCCAGAGGGAGCCCCACAGCTCCCAGGAAGCTAGGCTTCCCATGGCCCCCACCCCTGCCCAGTCCCCGGCCTGAGGCTCTCTCTGCCTGCAGTGCCGCTGCCGCCCTGGCTTCCGGCTGAAGGATGACGGCCGCACGTGTGCCGACGTGGACGAGTGCAGCACCAGCTTCCCCTGCAGCCAGCGCTGCATCAACACCCACGGGAGCTACAAGTGTCTGTGTGTGGAGGGCTATGCCCCCCGCGGCGGCGACCCCCACAGCTGCAAAGCTGTGACCGGTGAGACATCCAGGCAGTTGCAGGCTGTGGCAGGAGAGCTGGGGGCGGCGGGCTGGGAGGACTGGATGCTCCGGCCAGGAGCTGACTCCAGCATCCTCTCTCTGCAGATGAGGAGCCATTTCTGATCTTTGCCAACCGGTACTACCTGCGCAAGCTCAACCTAGATGGTTCCAACTACACTCTGCTTAAGCAGGTACCCACACCCAGGCCCTCCTCTGCCCCTCAGCTCCCAGGACCAGAGGTACTTTCCTCACCTGCCCTCTCCCCCCGAGCCCAGGTCCCTCGTCATCACCCTTATTGGGTGATCCCCAACTCCACAGTCATCCCTCTTCCCAGAAGCAGATGTGGCCCCCCTGCTGCCACAGCTCCCCTGCTCCTCTCCCCACCCCTAAATCCAGGGCCTGAACAATGCCGTGGCCCTGGACTTTGACTACCGCGAGCAGATGATTTACTGGACGGACGTGACCACCCAGGGCAGCATGATCCGAAGGATGCACCTAAACGGCAGCAGTGTGCAGGTGAGGCAGAGGGAGCACCCACTCCTCGGCCGACAACACAGGGACTCCAGAGTTCCAGTCCCCAGGCCCCCTCCCCAGATGGGGCACTCCTTATTTTAAGGTCATCTCCCCTTGTCCCCCGCAACGAGTCTCCTCTAAGCCCAGAGGCCAAGACTACAAAATTCCTCTCCTCCCCTCTCTGCTAGCCCGAGGTCTCCCTAATGAGAACATTCCCCTCTTCGCTTGAGCTCTCTTAAACCAAAGCTCCCTGGCACTGTTGGCTTGCTCCATCCTTGGGGTGCTGGCCCATGGTCTCCCTCATGTCAGGACCCCTTTCCCAGAGCCTCTGATACGTGGAGCACCTCCTGGGGGGTCAGGCACAGGCTGGGCGCTCTACCCTCATGCTCCTTCCCACCACGCTAGGAAAGGGAGTTCCCTCCCATGTGGCCCGGGAGGAAGCTGGGCCTCAGGCTCTCAGCGACCCTCCTCTGCTCCCAGGTTCTGCACCGGACAGGCCTCAGCAACCCTGACGGGCTGGCCGTGGACTGGGTGGGTGGCAACCTGTACTGGTGCGACAAAGGCCGGGACACTATCGAGGTGTCCAAGCTCAACGGGGCTTACCGGACGGTGCTCGTCAGCTCTGGCCTCCGTGAGCCCAGGGCCCTGGTGGTGGATGTGCAAAACGGGTATGTGGGTGAGGAGGACTGGTGGACCCCCGAAAACAGGCGGGACGCTCAGGCAGCCAGGCCTGGCCTCCCCCCAGACTCCGGGTGGGGCCTGTGGCTGGACCTCTCAGGGCTCACAGCCCACCCACATGCCCAGGTACCTGTACTGGACTGACTGGGGCGACCACTCACTGATTGGCCGGATCGGCATGGATGGGTCTGGCCGCAGCGTCATCGTGGACACCAAGATCACGTGGCCCAATGGCCTGACGCTGGACTACGTCACCGAGCGCATCTACTGGGCTGACGCCCGCGAGGACTACATTGAGTTTGCCAGCCTGGATGGTTCCAACCGCCATGTTGGTCAGTTTGCAGCCCACAGGCCTAGCAGCCTTGGTGGAACTGAGGCTCTGAAATAACAGGGGGGATCAGGCTTTTGGGGCAGAGCAGGACACAGCAATTCCACCTGGAACATGGGGTTCTGAGCATTCCAAGGAGCTCCCCTGCTCCGGCCCAACCACAAGGTCACCATCCAGCTCCCTGGGGAAGGAGACAAAGAGGCCGCTTCCTATGCTCCGCCTTGCATGGAGGGACCCCAGAGAACGTGGGGAGGGAAGGCCCAGGGTTGGGGAACTTCTGCATGTCCCCCCATCCTGAGAGGAAGCTGGGAAATATCCTAGAACCTGCTATCAAGTAGAACTGAATTTGCATTCTAGCTCTGCCACTTCTTTAGCTGGGTGACCTCGGGAAGCCATTTGCCCCTCTGGAACAGGGAATAACACCCCCTTTACAGGTCGCTGTGGGGATTGAGTGGGGACCAGTAGGTCAGGTGCCTGATGCTTCTGGGCACCAACCGCCACCCCACTGGCCTTCCCCCCCTGCAGTGCTGAGCCAGGACATCCCACACATCTTCGCACTGACCCTGTTTGAGGACTACGTCTACTGGACCGACTGGGAGACAAAGTCCATCAACCGAGCCCACAAGACTACGGGTGCCAACAAGACGCTCCTCATCAGCACCCTGCACCGGCCCATGGACCTGCATGTCTTCCACGCCCTGCGCCAGCCAGATGGTAGGTGGGCAAGGGACGGGGTGGTGGAAAGGGGAGCCAGGGCCCGGAGCCCCACAGTCTCAGCAGGGTTCCTGCCCTCTTCCAGCCCTGACTGGGCTCCCCTTGCCAGATGTGGGGACTCCGGGAGAGTGCAGACAGGCCTCGGTCTGGCTCAGCAATATTTAGCAGCAAAGCCGAGAGACATGTCAAGTAGGATTTCAAGAGAAGTGTGGGTCATCTGGGTGCAGACCTTGGAGGTGGGGACGAAAGAACAGACCGTGGCTGAAGGAGGGGAAGAGCCGAGACAGGGTGCTGGGCTTTTCCCAGGCCTGGCCTGACCCTGGGACCTCGAAGTGGGCCTCTCCCACCTCTGACCTTAGCACCCTTCTGAAAGACACAGGGACCAGATCTGCCCAGCTTGCCCAGGACACAGTGGCAGGCCCTGGAATTCTGTCCCTGCTCTGCTGGCCACCCTTTAACCACTGTTTCTCTGACAGTGCCCAATCACCCCTGCAAGGTCAACAGCGGTGGCTGCAGCAACCTGTGCCTGCTGTCCCCCGGGGGTGGCCACAAATGCGCCTGCCCCACCAACTTCTACCTGGGCGGCGACGGGCGCACCTGTGTGTCCAACTGCACGGCCAGCCAGGTGGGGCTCCCCTCCAGGCCCCCGTCACCCACACCTCGTCCCCCTGACCCCCCACGTCAATATCCATCCCTGCTCCTCCTGGGGCCCCAACACCCGATCTAATATCCTCACGCATCTGGTTTTCCCACACTAACACCCCCACATTTCTTGCTTACCTCTTGTCTCCCCACAGCACTACTTTCCACCCGTCACCTCACACAATCACCCCCATACCCTAACCCCGACCCCCTACCCCCCCATACCCGGACCCTTACCCCCACACGCTCTTCCCCACACAGACCTGACCTCCCTGCCCTCATCATACCCCAGCCTTCCCTCCAGCTCAACCTGCCCCCAAGATACCCCGCCCCTACCACCTCTCCAAAACATCCCAACCCCTCAAAAGAAAAGCTTCTGAGTTCCCCGGACCCCCACCAACCCCTCTTGCCCCACCTGCCCTCCAGTTTGTGTGCAAGAACGATAAGTGCATCCCCTTCTGGTGGAAGTGTGACACCGAGGACGACTGCGGGGACCACTCGGACGAGCCCCCGGATTGTCGTGAGTGCCAGGCGGGATGGCTAGAGGGTCCTCACAGCCTCTGTGTCCAGAAGCTCGGAGTTGGCCCCCCAAGAGGGGCCCCGGCCAGGGTGCTGGGGGAGGAGGGTTTGGGCCCACCCTCTTGATGCCCAGCCCCCCTCCTCACCCCACAGCTGAGTTCAAGTGCCGCCCAGGACAGTTCCAGTGCTCGACGGGCATCTGCACAAACCCTGCCTTCATCTGTGACGGGGACAATGACTGCCAGGACAACAGTGACGAGGCCAACTGCGGTAACGACTGCCCATCCATCGGCTACCCTGTCCCCGCATGCTCCCCTAGGACCTGGGGGTTTCATTCTGTGCCCCAGGGGCAAGGGGAGCTCCATCCCAGAGCAGCCTTCCCTCCAGGCTGGACCCAGGGCTGGAAGCTCTGAGCCTGCACGCTCCCCAGTGAGGGAGTGGGTCTCCCCCAACTTGTCCCTGTGTCCCCACATCCACCAGCAGTGACTGTCCCCCTCCTCCCTCCCCCCACAGACATCCACGTCTGCCTGCCCAGTCAGTTCAAATGCACCAATACCAACCGCTGTATTCCCGGCATCTTCCGCTGTAATGGGCAGGACAACTGCGGAGACGGAGAGGATGAGAGGGACTGCCGTGAGTGCCCGAGGCTGGCACACGGGGGCGGGTGGTGGGAATGGGCATGGGGACCCGATTCACAGTGAATCCAACCCACTGCTTCTTGCAGAGGCCCATGCTGTCCTGCAGTAACATTCTCAGATAGACAACATAAATTATATTGGGCTTGCTTGATTTGTTCATAAAACCACTGTGCTTGCTACGGAAATGTGCAGATCCAGAAGAAAAAAAAGCACAAAGATCAGAGGGAGGGTGGGGCAGGGGGGATAAGTGCTCCTTTCTCCCAGGAACTTGCTGGCAGTTTGGAAAAGGGAGAAGACTGTGATCCCGGGCTCGGGTGGGAGGTGTAAAGGGCGGGTCCTCATGCTTCCCCCCACCCCAGCCGAGGTGACCTGCGCCCCCAACCAGTTCCAGTGCTCCATCACCAAGCGCTGCATCCCCCGCGTCTGGGTCTGTGACCGCGACAATGACTGTGTGGACGGCAGCGATGAGCCGGCCAACTGCAGTGAGTCGCCTGGCACCCCTGGAGCCCGCAGCCCACCCTCCACTCCCATTCCCAGCACACTCCTGAATCGAGCCTCCCCCTCACCACCGTGCCCGCCCCCTTGCAGCCCAGATGACCTGTGGCGTGGACGAGTTCCGCTGCAAGGACTCGGGCCGCTGCATCCCCGCGCGCTGGAAGTGTGACGGAGAGGATGACTGTGGGGACGGCTCGGACGAGCCCAAGGAAGAGTGTGGTGAGCAGGGCCATCCCAGCGCGCACTCCCCACAGTGCGGCATTCTGCTTGGGTAGGGGTGGGATGGCGGCCCCTGGCCGAGTGACAGGGGCTGCCTGCTGGCCGTCACTCATCATGGCCCTGGGCCCTGGCCGCCACCACCTGTCACACTCCCCTGTCCCTGCCCCAACCCACACCCCATCAGTTCATGTCTGAACTGATCTAGGTAAGCCGCTCCCCAAAGCAGCTCCCTCACCCCCATTCAGCTCTCTCCTGCCCCATAATCTCCTTGTAAACCCCACTTATCAGAACACTACCCAGACTCTCAGGTCTGGCCTTTCTCAGGCGGGAAAACACACACGCACACACACACACACACACAAGCACTCACACTCCTGGCCCTGGGCACTGCCGACCATCCTCACCATGCCTGAGACCCTAACGCCTGCCACCCTACTCCCTGCCCTGACCTTCCCAACCTTTGACCCCCCGTCTTACCCTCCCTAGATGAGCGCACCTGCGAGCCGTACCAGTTCCGCTGCAAGAACAACCGCTGTGTGCCGGGCCGCTGGCAGTGCGATTACGACAACGACTGCGGGGACAACTCCGACGAGGAGAGCTGCAGTATGTCCCCCACCTGGCCCACCAGCACCCCCGCCCCAGGAGACCTCAGACACCTCCCTTCCCTGCACCCCCGCCCCTCCCCCCACCAGGCTCCGCCAGGGCAGGGGTTAGGTGCCCCCTCTCTCCTCACCCCCACCCCACTCATACTGTGTATCTGAGTTTGTGCCATTTCACCTCATCTCATGTTTCTCTCCATTTTCACACTGTCCTCTTGGGGTTGCAGAGGTAGGTGTCTCTGATGTGCCCGTGCTCCCACCACACCCCTGACTATGCCCCAGAGCCCACGCGTCCCTGTGCTGTGCCTCTGCCCATCACCCTTTGTTGGTCTCTCCCTAAACCCTGGTGCCTGTCTTAGTGGTCTTGTCCCTCCCTCCCCTCCCTCGACACAGTCTATCCTGAGGGCAGGGCCAGGGACCTGTGCCCTCTCGCGTGCATCTGTCCCAGTGGGTGGGCTGTGGGCACCCTCTGTCCCATGAGGGCAGCCAGTTGGCTCTGCCAGTGGCTGTGGCCATTGGGGACACAGGACTGGGCCTCAGGCTCCAGGGTGCCACTCTGCCAAGGGCTGAAGGTGCCTCGAGGGCTGAGTCCCTATGCCCACCCTCTTGGGGGCTCTTTCCCCTGTCCTTCCCCAGCCCCTCGGCCCTGCTCCGAGAGTGAGTTCTCCTGTGCCAACGGCCGCTGCATCGCCGGGCGCTGGAAATGCGACGGGGACCATGATTGTGCGGATGGCTCAGATGAGGTGGGCAGGGACACCAGAAGGAAGGAGCGATGGCCTTGGGACAGTTGGGGCAGGGCCCCAGGGCACTCAGCTCTGACCAGGCTGCCCACTCCCGTGCCCACAGAAAGACTGCACCCCCCGCTGCGACATGGACCAATTCCAGTGCAAAAGTGGCCACTGCATCCCCCTGCGTTGGCGCTGCGACGCGGACGCCGACTGCATGGATGGCAGTGATGAGGAGGCCTGCAGCACTGGTGGTGAGCCCCCCAGCTTGGGTCCCTGGCCTTCCCACCCCACCCCCCACCCCCTCACGTGGCCTAGTCATTCACTCATTGTCTCCTTCCTATATTCATTGTTCATTTCACAAATGTTTCTTGGGTGCCTACCACGTGCTTGGCACTGTCCTAGGCACTGGGGATAGAACAGTGAACCAGACCCAAGGCCCCTGGGTATGTTTGTGCCTTGCAAAAGGGCATTCAGTCCAGAGGGTAGCCTATGGGCAAGTCCTCAGGGCAGTCGGCTGCCCTGAGAAGCCAAGCTCCTGCTTACTTTCCTCTCCTGGGGCAACGAGGCAGCCTCTGCCCCCGTCTGACCTGCCTGGGCTGGACAGCCCAGAGTGGGCACTGTGAAGCCTGGCCTGAGAGACAGGTAGGGCTTGCAGCAGGGACCCAACAGTGAGGACAGACGTCCTGGCTCTTCCCTGGTGGCCGGCGGACAGGGCCTTGAACCTAGACAGCTGGCCCCGGTGCTCTACCACAGCCACCCTTCTGAACCCCTCTGTACTGTCCCCCCGAAAAATGCCTCTTCTCCCCTAAATATCAGAGGTAGCAGTTCCACCTTGGCGGCCTGTCTAGTAGAAAATTAGGAGACATAGGTCGAGTCCTGCAGTGCCACTGCCTGCCTGGTGACCCTGCTGGGCCTCTGGTCCCCACCTGTTGGGGGGAAGGTTCTGGACTATATCCTGCCCCCAGCGTCACAGCTCATTCTCGGCTCTTGGCTTCGGCTTGTGCCCAGTGAGGACCTGCCCCCTGGACGAGTTCCAGTGCAACAACACACTGTGCAAGCCGCTGGCCTGGAAGTGTGATGGCGAGGACGACTGCGGGGACAACTCTGATGAGAACCCTGAGGAGTGCGGTGAGGCCCCTGGCGGGCGGGGCTCCGGGGCGGGGCTCCGGGGTGGGACCGGGCTCCAGGTAGGGGCTGGGGCAGGGCGGGGCTCGGGGCGGGACCGGGCTCCTGGGTGGGACGGGGCTCGGGGCGGGATTCCGGGGTGGGACCGGGCTCGAGGGCGGGGCTCCGGAGCGGGGCGGGGCTCCGGGGCGGGGCGGGGCTCTCAGGCACCCTAGCGCACCACAGCCCTCCTCGCTGGCTGATTCCTGCTCTGCCCTTCTCGCCCGCCGCCGCAGCCCGGTTCATGTGCCCTCCCAACCGGCCTTTCCGTTGCAAGAACGACCGTGTCTGCCTGTGGATCGGGCGCCAATGTGACGGCATCGACAACTGCGGGGATGGGACTGATGAGGAGGACTGTGGTGAGCAGGGAAGTAGCGTGGGGGTTGCTGAGTAGGGAGTAGGTGTCGACCACGACCACGAGGAAACTGTTCTGGGGAAGGAAACTCACCTGGGGAGGGGAGGATCCATTGTGGAGAGCCTGGGGGAGCCTGGGAGAGTGAAGCCTCTGGGAAAGGTGCCTGAGGATTCCTGATGCCTTAGGTCTGGAGGTGGGAAGGGGACTCTGAAGATTTCACCAGCTCCCCCTGCAAGCTTGACAGCCGGGTTTGGGACCCATCAGTATCTGTAACTGACTGTTGGGGGTCCCTTGAGAGGAGGGGAAAGATGGTGAATACCCAGGGATCTGAAGTCCCCACCCTCCCCAGAGCCCCCCACGGCCCAGACCCCCCACTGTAAGGACAAGAAGGAGTTTCTGTGCCAGAACCAGCGCTGCCTCTCCTCCTCACTGCGCTGCAACATGTTTGACGACTGTGGGGACGGCTCTGACGAGGAGGGCTGCAGCATCGGTAAGGCCAGGCACGCTGGGGTGAAAGTGAGGCGGCTGGGGAGAGGTGGAGGACCAAAGGCCAGGCCTCAGGAGGCTCAAGGGGCCTTCTCCCCCCAGACCCCAAGCTGACCAGCTGTGCCACCAACGCCAGCATCTGTGGGGATGAGGCCCGCTGCGTGCGCACTGAGAAGGCTGCATACTGTGCCTGCCGCCCTGGCTTCCACACCGTGCCAGGCCAACCAGGATGCCAGGGTATGAAGGCGGGACCAAGAAGGGGTGGGCAGAAACCCTAGCTGCAAGGCTCCCCCCGACGCTCCTGTGTAACCCCCAGACATCAACGAGTGCCTGCGCTTTGGTACCTGCTCGCAGCTCTGCAACAACACCAAGGGCGGCCACCTCTGCAGCTGTGCCCGGAACTTCATGAAGACACACAATACCTGCAAGGCCGAAGGTACAGAGCCAGCCGGGGAAGGACAGAAAGGGTGGGGCCAGGCCACGCCAGGAGGTGAACTGGGGCCGGCCTGGAATGGACCTTTTTCCTCCCACACACCGCTGCTCCAGCCTGGA
Source organism: Tamandua tetradactyla (assembly GCF_023851605.1). Taxonomy (NCBI): domain Eukaryota; kingdom Metazoa; phylum Chordata; class Mammalia; order Pilosa; family Myrmecophagidae; genus Tamandua; species Tamandua tetradactyla. The sequence continues at coordinate 124,393,023 of NC_135333.1, forward strand.
GCCCCAGAATCACGGGTGCAGCTTCCTACATCCCCAGCCCTGAGCACAGCTGGCTCACCTGAAGAAGCTGGGGACATGGGCAGCCCTCATCCCAGCATGCCTCTTCCCAAGGCCCGAGCACACACAAACACACAGTGACACATTTACACAGTTATATGTGCCCCTCCCCACATAGTCCCCACAGGCCTCCACACACTTACGCCTTCCATGTACCTGTGTAAACACACACCTGTGCACACCAGCCCCATGCGTGTACACCCCACATGCATATATACCACAAGCACATTCAGGCAACGTGTAGCAGAGAGTGCAATGATGCCAACTGGAAGCCATGAGAGGCAGAAGTCCCTGAGGCTGAAGGGGCAGGAATGACTTTGTGGGGGCGCAGTTTACACTAGATCAGCTCAGGGAAGACAAGGAGGGAGGAAGAACAGAAGGCAAAAACCAGAGCCCTCAGGCCCGGTGCTGAGGCGGGGTGAGCACACGCTTCTGTCTGGAGCTGACGGTTGATTAGGTGAGAAGAGGTTGTTAGTGTGAAAGGGGCTGGGCTGGGCTGGGGATCACATCTCTGATGTCCTCCCACCACCACCAGACCCAAGATCCCTCTGTCCCAGCTCCCTCCCTGGACAGCTGCCCCCGCCTGTCACCTGCACTGACCCGTGACCTCTTGTCCCTCCAGGATCCGAGTACCAGGTCTTGTACATCGCAGATGACAACGAGATCCGCAGCCTGTTCCCCGGACACCCCCACTCGGCTTACGAGCAGGCCTTCCAGGGTGACGAGAGCGTCCGCATCGATGCCATGGATGTCCACGTGAAGGCTGGCCGGGTCTACTGGACCAACTGGCACACGGGCACCATCTCCTACCGCAGCCTGCCGCCTGCCGCGCCCCCTACCACTTCCAACCGCCACCGGCGACAGATCGACCGCGGTGTCACCCACCTCAATGTGAGTACCAGGCCTGGGGCAGGATCGCCCGCAGGCCACAGATTCAGTGGGAGGGCTCCAAAGGGCAGGCGGCTTAGAAAAAGAACAAACAGCAGAAGGGGCAAAGGGTGAGACTGGGAGCCAGAGGCAGCCTGAGTGTGCAAGGGGACTGGGAGCCGGCTCTGCCACATTGCAGCCCCACTTCAGAATCTGGGGGGAAGGCCAGCCTTCTGGCATCAAGCCAGGCTCAATTCCTGATCTTCACCGCTACCCACCCTGAAAATCTTGGCACCTCATTTAACCTCCCTGGACCTCGTTTTGCTCATTAGTGAAACAGACTATCATACCTATCTTCGTGGCTTCTAGTGAGCATTGACCAGCATGACCTGCAAAAGCTCCAAATCTGGCACCTCAGAGCCAACGATCCGTGTTAGTTTAGACTTTTTAAATCCAGGGGCCTGGACTGGCCGTCAGTCTGGGAGGACTGTGCACAGGGATAGGCCAGCAGAGTGGTGATCTCGGGGGAGCACGAGGTCATGGGCCCTGAACACTTGTCCCTCTCAGATTTCAGGACTGAAGATGCCGAGGGGTATTGCTGTGGACTGGGTGGCCGGGAATGTGTACTGGACTGACTCAGGCCGAGACGTGATCGAGGTGGCACAGATGAAGGGCGAGAACCGCAAGACGCTGATCTCGGGCATGATCGACGAGCCCCACGCCATCGTGGTGGACCCGCTGAGAGGGTGGGCCAAGGCCCTGGGGGGTGGGCCTCCAGGGTGGGCTTGGAAGCCCTCGGATCGGAGCAGGGTCCAGCATCCACAAGCGCACCCTCCTGTCCAGGCTGGCCTGAGGTCACAGGCCTCCCCAGGCCCTCTAGTCCCCCAGGCTGTCCCCAGCTCAGACCATCCTCAGTGCTGCCTTTGCCCAGGCCTCCCCTGCTGTGTCTGCTTAGGGAGCAGCCTGACCTCTGCTCAACCGGCTGGCATGGGCAGTCATTCCTGGGCTTTTCCTGTTCCCAGGAGGGCAGCCCTACCCACTCAATTATCTCTGGATCCATACATTGTGGTTTTAGAGTAAAAGGTATTTAACCTGGTCAGGAAGTGGACTCCCTCTTGGTTTTCTCTATAGGAGGAGGGCAGCACATCCTCGTCCCAAAACCCAGCAGTTCCTGGGCCCAAACCAGGATCCTGATGTCTGACCTTGGTCTGCCCCTCAGGCCGACCTCACATCTTACCCACATCACCCCTTCTCCTTCCCTAGCACTATGTACTGGTCAGACTGGGGCAATCACCCCAAGATTGAGACAGCAGCGATGGACGGAACTCTACGGGAAACGCTGGTGCAGGAGAACATCCAGTGGCCCACAGGTCCGTGCTGGCAACAGGCTGGAATGATGTGGGGGTGGGGTGGGGGGGCTTATTGGGCCCACCTGCTGCTGAGGTCACACGAAAGCTGGGAAAGGGAGGGGGCATGGACGTGGAAGACACAAATGGGCTGTGAAGAGTCTTCCCAGAAGAGGTGGGAAGCAGTGTTCCTGTGACCATGGTGGATCTCCGAGTATTGAGGCAGTTCTGCCTTCCACCCCCGGCCTGGGGGCGGGAAGGGCCAGGTGCTCACTGGTGCCCTCTGCACCCCAGGCCTGGCAGTCGACTATCACAACGAGCGGCTGTACTGGGCTGATGCCAAGCTCTCGGTGATCGGCAGCATCCGGCTCAACGGCACAGACCCCGTTGTGGCCGCTGACAGCAAACGAGGTCAGCCTGGGTCCCCATCCTCCCCACTGAGCCCGAAGGCCTTACCCACTGCCTCCCCTCCCTCACCAGCCTGCCCCCGCTCTCCCCACAGTCCTGCAAGGTCTTCCAGCTAGACTCTTACCTGTGCCACTTCTGAAGGCCTGAGGCCCACCCTGACCCTCTACCCATTTGTCCTTTTGTTTGCTCTACCAGTGAGCACTGGGCTGTGTGGAGATAGTACAGGGACCAGTAGGAGCTCAGCAGGTGTGGGGAGGAGGAACAGATGTTGATCCCGACCCCAGAAGTTTGGGGCTGATGGAACCTTTTGCCAGCAGTGACCGCAGGAGGAGGAACGGGTTGGAGGGAGTTTGGTTTGGGACATATTGAGTGCTCAGGGGCCTGGGCACCCTGGGGGCCGATGTCCTGAGTGCCCCACCACACTCTTCTCTCTCCATCTCCCCCCAGGCCTAAGTCACCCCTTCAGCATTGATGTCTTTGAGGATTACATCTATGGCGTCACCTATATCAATAACCGTGTCTTCAAGATCCACAAGTTTGGACACAGCCCCTTGGTCAACCTGACCGGGGGCCTGAGCCACGCCTCTGATGTGGTCCTGTACCATCAGCACAAGCAGCCTGAAGGTGAGCGGGGTGGGGAGGCTGGGACCTGGGGAAGGAGTAGCCTTGTCCTGGTGGGCAGGGAAGGGGTCTGGGTTCACAGGGCTCAGGAAAAGGCCCTGCCCGGCATCCCCCCCTCCCTGCCTCTGCCTACAGTGACCAATCCCTGTGACCGCAAGAAGTGTGAGTGGCTCTGCCTGCTGAGCCCAAGCGGGCCTGTCTGCACCTGCCCCAACGGGAAGCGGCTAGACAATGGCACCTGTGTGGCTGTTCCCTCTCCAACGCTCCCACCAGACGGTGCGTCTGTGCCCCTCCCCACCCTATGCCTCAGAACTCTCCTCCCTGGGCCTCTGACGTACCTCCCATCCTTCCTCTGCCCTCCTCTCCTGGGCGCTGCCCTCTGACCTGTCCTTCCTGCAGCTCCCCGGCCTGGAACCTGTAACCTGCAGTGTTTCAACGGGGGCAGCTGCTTCCTCAATGCCCGGAGGCAGCCCAAGTGCCGCTGCCAGCCCCGCTACACGGGCGACAAGTGTGAGCTGGACCAGTGCTGGGAACACTGTCGCAACGGGGGCACCTGCGCCGCTTCCCCCTCTGGTACGCCCCGCACTCTCCTGCAGGACTGCCCCCCCACCCACCCACCCCGGCCGCACACCCCGCTTCGGGCAAATCTCCAGCGCCTGCCCTCTCTGGCTTCACCTCTGCCTCTCCTCTGACCCTCTCCACCCAATCCCAGCCCATGCCCCCTCAGCCTCTGCCTCCCACCCCAGTCTGTCCAGCCCTGATCCTCGGCGGTAGGGCTGGGTGGTTCAGGGGGCCGCAGTCCCGCTCACACATCCTCTCCCGCCAGGCATGCCCACGTGCCGGTGCCCCACGGGCTTCACAGGCCCCAAATGCACCCAGCAGGTGTGTGCGGGCTACTGTGCCAACAACAGCACCTGCACTGTCAACCAGGGCAACCAGCCTCAGTGCCGATGTCTACCTGGCTTCCTGGGTGACCGCTGCCAGTACCGTGAGTGAGCCATCCCCAGGCCCCAGGGACAGGAGGGCGGGGGAGGGGTGGGGGCAGCTGAGACCCCGAGGGTGGAGCTCGCCTTGGGCCACGGAACCACAGGGGCAAGTTCAGGGGAAGGAGATCACACCCAGCTCAGCCAGGCCCGAGTCCCAGGGGCTTCCGTGGAGGCATTGGCACACTTCACCCAGGGCAGTGGCCCCTCTGGCATTAGGAGTGTTCAAGCAAAAGCCGTGCCCTGTTGGGATGCTCAGGGAAGTCCTTGTGCTCTGGAACCTGCCTGAAATTTTGTGGGGGCAGCAGGGGCTCAGGAGGAGGTGGCAGTCACCCCCAGGACCTTGGGAGCCCCTCAGGGGCCCAGCTCTCCTTACCCTCACTGCCCATGGAGGACCTTCACGAGGGTGGGGCTTGAGGCACCTCCTCTCCCCCACTTCCCACCAACAGGGCAGTGCTCTGGCTACTGTGAAAACTTGGGCACGTGCCAGATGGCCGCTGATGGCTCCCGGCAGTGTCGCTGTACCGCCTACTTCGAGGGACCAAGGTGTGAGGTGAACAAGTGCAGCCGCTGTCTTGACGGCACCTGCGTGGTCAACAAGCAGAGTGGGGACGTCACCTGCAAGTGAGTGGGACACTGCCTCCCCAATTCTGTCCCACCTGGCCCCTGCCCCTGCATCCTGCTTCTCCCAGCCCTGTGCCCAGACAGCCCCACCCCAGCCTCTGACTCCTTCCTCAGCTGCTCCGACGGCCGCGTGGCCCCCAGCTGTCTGACCTGCGTTGGCCACTGCAGCAATGGTGGGTCCTGCACCATGAACAGCAAGATGATGCCCGAGTGCCAGTGAGTTGGGCCTGAGCCTCCCAGAGACTGGGTCATCCCTCCCTTCCCCGAACCTGTGCATGGGGACCGTCAGGACCCTGGGGCCACACCTGCGTTCCGGCAGCAGTGGCTATGGAGGCCGTGGCTGCTCAGCTCTGCCCCTCCTGTCTGCAGGTGCCCACCCCACATGACAGGACCCCAGTGTGAGGAGCAGGTCGCCAGTGAACAGCAGCAGTCTGGACGTAAGTGGCCAGAGGGGAGGGGACAGGCAAGGCTGCCAGGCCCCGGAGCAGGGGGGCTTGGTGCCTCCTGCTTCCTTGAGCCTTGCTGACTCAGTTTCCCACCTTTTCCCCTCCAGACATGGCCTCCATCCTAATCCCTCTGCTCTTGCTGCTGCTGCTGCTGCTGGTGGCTGGAGTGGTGTTCTGGTACAAGCGACGAGTCCGAGGGTGAGCCTTGGAGGGTCTGGAAAATTCTGACCATTATTTTACCAGCCTCCCCCTCCCCCCTCTAGACCTCCTCCCCCCCTTATCCTCCTGCCTTCCCCAGGGCTAAGGGCTTCCAGCACCAGCGGATGACCAACGGGGCCATGAACGTGGAGATTGGGAACCCCACCTACAAGATGTATGAAGGCGGGGAGCCCGACGACGTGGGGGGCCTTTTGGATGCTGACTTCGCCCTGGATCCCGACAAGGTGGGCTGGTGCGGGTGGGCAGAGGAGGCGGCTGTGGGTGGGGGTACTGAGGGTACTGGGTTGGATGATGGGGCCAAGGTGGGGGGCAGGGCACCCCAGCCCCCGAGCTCTACGTAACCCCTTTATCACCCTACAGCCCACCAACTTCACCAACCCTGTGTACGCCACGCTCTACATGGGCGGCCACGGCAGCCGCCACTCTCTGGCCAGCACGGATGAGAAGCGAGAGCTCCTGGGCCGGGGCCCTGAGGACGAGATAGGGGACCCCTTGGCCTAGGGCCTTGCCCCAGTGGACGACCCCAGACAGCCTCCGGACCCCTGCAGAGAAGTCTTTCAATGAGCCCCTCCCCAGCCCCCACCACTCTCCCCGGGGCAGCCCTTCCCCGGCCCTGCCGGCTGTATAAATGTAAAAAATGAAGGAATTACTTTTTATATGTGAGTGAGCAAGCGAGCACAGTATTATCTCTTTCCGTTCTCCTCCTTCCTGCTCCTAGGCCCTCCCCGCCCAAATGCTGCCTTCAGGGAGGGGGCAAGGAGGGCTCTGGAGGCTCCTGTGGCTGAAAAGTGGAAGGGGGCCCTCCCGCCTTCCCACCAAAACGCACCCGCACTGGGAGAGCTGGTGATGCTGCCTCCCCCTCCCTGTCCAAGACATTTTGTCAAGGCTCTCCCCTCTCGACACCCCCAGATGCCCCCTCCTCTACCCCCTCTGCCCTGGGGAGGGAGAGACCCTTGCTGGCCCTGTCTGGAAGTTTTGGCTCTGGCTGAGGTAGAAAGGAAAGGATGGAGTTTTTTAGTTCTTCTTGGGGGAGGCCACCCCAAGCCCCAGTTCCCCTACAGGGGCACCTCTGCCATGGCCATGCTTTACACCCCTCCCGGTCAGGCCCTGCCTCTCTCCCGTGCCCTCACCATGGTTCCCAGGGCTGGAGATTCTTTGGCAAACACTCCCCCGGGGACTGAAGAGGTGAGGAGGCAGGGGGGCACACCAAGGAAGGGCAAGCGGGCAGCCCCGTTTTGGGGACATGAACGTTTTAATAATTTTTGCTGAATTCCTTTACAACTGAATAACACAGATATTGTTATAAATAAAATTGTAAAAAAAAAAAAAAAAGGCTCTTGTGTCTGCCTGTGAGTGTGAGACTCTGGGAGGTGGGGCTGCGCTGGCCTGTGTCAGCCGCTAGAGGGCACCCTGCTGTGTGCTGGAGGCAGGCTTGAGAGGATGGTCCTCAGTGGCTTTTCTGGGCGCGCCCTCCCTCTTCAGCTCGCTGTGCCATGGGAAGAGGGTGGCACTGGGCTTGTCAGAGAATACCAGCTTCTCCGGGATGTATGACCTTGCGGCAGTGACTTCACCTCTGTACCTTGTGTTCTTCTCTGGCCCTGGGACACTAACTTGGAGATCTGTCTCTGCATTGTCATTGCTGTGGGACAATTCTATCCCCTTACTACCTAAATTGATCCCCCACAGTGAGAAACCCCTCCATAAAAAGAAGGAATGCAATAGGGTTGTGAAGGCTTTCTAATCCTGGGGTGGTGTTATACAGCTCTCTTCCTGAGTTTCTCCTGACGCGCTGCCATCTCACACTTCATGGAGACTGACTCAGATGCCGAGAGCAGAACCCAGGCTGCATCCCTGGGGTAAAGAAGAGCTGGGAGACCAGTTAGCCAGGCCCTACTAGCCACCAACAGACCCAGCTCACCAGTCATCTTAGACATCCCAAGGGTTGACAGTGAAGGACAACCACAATCAAAGGGGCCCCAGGTCTACTTCAACCCCTGCCCAGAGAGGAGAGACCTCTTGCAGGTCACGTAGCTTTACAGAGGCTGGAACAGGAAAGACGGCCAGAGCCCCACTTGTACTTCAACAGCAAATATGAGCTCAAGAAGGGTGGCTGCAAACACCTGAAGAACTCTCACCCAGCCCCCAAAGGGGAGGCACGGCCTTCCTCACTGGTTCAGTCCCCAAGTCTCTTCTTTGGCTTCTTCCTTCCCTGGGGAAGTTATGGGTCTAGGTACCTCCAGAAACAAGACCCCTGCTCGTCCCTCTTAGTCCTGAGATCCCATCTCCAAACTCAGCTCCCAGTCCGCTTTGAAGCCCTCCCCTACCTCCCGAGGCTCCCAAGAGCCCCACGGGCCCTGAGGCAGAGCCACCCTGCTGGGAAAGGGGGCATCTTTTAGGATCTCTGGGAGAAAAGCTCATGCCCCCTTCTGGCCACCAGGTGGCACCTGCAGTCTTGTATCACTGGTTAATGGTGAGACCCCCACAGTCCCTTTCCCCAAAACACATACTAATTATGCACCTGCAGGTGAACCCCAGCCCAGACTCTCACTTCCTCCCCCCTGGGCTATTCTGCCACACCCCCTCCACCCAGCACCATCTGGCTCCCCTTCGTCCCTCAGTGCCGGCCTGCCGCCCCACCAGCCCCACCCCTTTGCCCCCTCCCTCTGCCAGCTGTGCATCTGGCGCCCCCAGGGAGACACTGATTCTCTGCCTGTCACCTCAAGTTCCTGGGCAGATCGAGAGGGGCCCCCAGCTGTGGCTTGGAACACAGAGCATCCTCCCTTTGCCCGCCAGGACCAGCTGGGAGAGGATCTACTGGGAGGCAATCATTGAAAACTCCCCTCCTGGAAAGGAGGGAAGCGACCTGAGACAGAGATGGAGAAGAGACAGGGGAAAAGCAGCGACAGAGACTGGTACAGAGAGAAGGAAAGAGAGAAACAAGGACAGCGGCAAAGACCCAGAGGCAGAGTGGTGTGTGTGTGTGTGTGTGTGTGTGTGTGTGTGTGTGTGTGTGTGTGTGTGGTTCTGGCTGGAGAGAGAAGGAGTACCCTGTGACTGTAGCAAAAGGAGAAGGTGTATCAGGGCTCCAGAAAATCAGGACCCTGTGGAGCAGCTTCTGTTCTGGACAGCCTGAGCCTGGGTGCACCCACTGCCCCCAACCACTGCTGTAGCAAATCCTGCACTTGGGACTGGATTCAGGATTCTGGCTGGAGTCTCTGGCCTTGGACTTGGCCACTCTTGCCCCTTCCTGCCTCTCTCCTCTGTACCTTTCTTGCACCCAGATTCCTGCCTCCTGGCCCTGTCTCTCTCTCTGTCTGGGGTTTTTTTTGTGTGTCTGTCTCATCCTCTCAGCATCCCTGTCCTTTCTCTGACCCTTTTTCTGTATCTGTTACATCCCAATGTCTATCGGTTTCTTATATGTGCTTCCATGTATATGTTGCCTCAGCTTGTCTTCTGGACTGCCGGTCCCAGCATACACCTGTGTGTGTGTGTGTGGCCATCTCCAATTGTGGATGTTTGTATCTTTGTCAAGGCAAGGAGGGGACCTCTCTGAGTACCTGGTTGGTTGTGCTTGTCTCCTGGTGAAAATGGGCATTTGTCTCTCTCTCAGGGTGTGCACCTGTGTTTGGAAACAGTGTGTCCATTGGTGTGACACCGTGCCTCTGCACGTGCCCCTATCTGTGTGTGTGTGTGCTTGTCTCCGTCGGTAACTATTTCCTCCTGCTTGTGTGCTGTGTGCTCACCTCCATGGTGTGGCCTGCCCTGTGAATGCGTCTGTGTGGGTGTATATGTTTGCGCCTTCAGATATGCGTTTGTCTTTCTGTATCTTTGCTCATCCCTATCTCTCTGTCTAGGTGTTGGTCATTCCACAACCTCCGCCACAGCCTCAGTGCGTAGCAACAGCTGACAGCTGCACACTCCCAGGCAGGGAAGAGAGAGAGAGACTGAGGGGAGGAGGTTGCTGATGAAGAAACGGGAGGAGGATAGGGACAGAGATAGGGCTGGCGATGGGGACAGAGACAAGGACAGAAACAGACAGGAAAGGGGACAGGGAGCGAGAGCAGCTGATGGTGAAAGATGGGACAGTGGGAGGGAAGGAAAAGATACAGCCCCAAGGGACTGGGCAGGCAGCACGGAGAGGATTCCTGCCCAGACTCCCCCACGGGGGTACGTGGGGGTCAACGCTGGGGGGGGGGGCAAAGGTGTACGCGCCGGTCTAGCGAAAGGGTCCTGAGACCTCGAAGGTGCCGTGGAAGAGGGCGGGGGCGGCGGGCTCCGTTTGTCAGCCCTATTGACAGACGTGATGGGGTTTCCGTCCGTGATCAATGATTCTCATCTCCGGGCCCGAATGAGCCGCGGGGCGCCCATCCATCCCCGTCAGCGCCGCGCCGCTGCAGCCGCCCGAGGCCCCGCCCGCCCCGACCTCGGCCCCTGCCCTGCTCCTGCCCTGGGCCCCACCTTGGCGCGGAGCCGCGAGGGTCCCCTGTCCCACCCGGCTGCCAAGCCTCTCCCGGCCCCTGTTCCGCCGGGCCCCCGAAGGCTCCAGCCCCACGCCCTGTCCTATCCCTCACCGGCGCCCTGATCCCGGCGCTCGGGAAGCAGCGCCCCTGAGCCCCTTAACCCTTCGCGCTTCGCACCTGGGCCGGGGGCGTGTCTGGGGCGTGTCGGGGTGAAAGTCACCTTCGGTGCCCCCAGCTGGGCGGGAGGGGGCGCGCGGGGCGCGGCCGGGATTGGAGCGTCGCGGAGCCCCGCCCCCGCCCCCCCGCCCGCCGGAGTCAGACCCAACTTTCTCCCCCGCCCGCGCCCCGCCCCCAGCGCCGCGCTCCGCTCCTCGCGCGCAGTCCGCGGGCCGCGCCGCCCGCTCCCGCCGCTCCCGTCACCGCCCGCCGCCCGCCAGCCCGCCAGCCCCGCGCCCCAGCCCGGCCCCGGCCTGCCCCGGGACCCGCCCTGCCCGCCCCGCTCGGCCGCCGGGGAAGATGCGTCTGCTCCCGGAATGGCTTCTCCTGCTCTTTGGCCCATGGCTCCTGCGGCAGGTAAGGGCGGCGGGGCGGCGGCGCGGAGCGCGAGGGTCCCGGGACGCGAAGGTCCGCGAGTGCGGGGGGTCCGCGCGCCCGCTTCGCCCTCAGCGCGGCCTGTCCCAACTTTACGCGACGCGGTGGCCGTGGACAGACAGACTCCCCGATTCAGGACTGGCGCTCTTCCAGCGCAAGTTGGTTGAGGGTTGGGGGCCGGGGGTGGAGGCCCGGCCCGGATCTGGCTCCTGGCGCGGCGGCGGGGGAGGGGACGAAGCCCGGCCCGCGAGTGCGCCAGACGGAGTCGGAGTGCGAGACAGACAGACAAGCCAGCAGGGTGTCAGCCTTGCCGTCTTTCCGCGCCAACCTCGCTCGCCTTCCTCCGTATCTCTGTCCCTCCGCCCCACTCTCCGCCTTCCCAGTTCTCAATTTTGCACATGTCACAGTGCCAGGTGGGCACTGTGTTCCGAGCAGAGCACACACGGCCCGAGCACACGCGCATACACGGACTCACACAGACACGGCGGAACTTGGCTACAATCTCCCATCACATTTCCCTCGGAGATACCAGCTCCCCTGCACAACCTCACAGACACACCCCCTTTTCACACCCCGCTGATGAGGGGGGATGGTGTGCTGTCTGAAAGGGGAGTCCGTCCTCGTCCTTCCGTTCCACTTTGCCCCATCCCGGTCCCTCTCAGCTGCCTCTTTCCCTCAGGCTCCGAGGTGAGGACCCAGGGGCTAAGGGGGCCCAGACTTGTTCTGCCCCCCCTCCACTTCAGCCCATGTACACGGGTGGGATTGTAAGTGCTGGTGTGGAGTGTGGGGCAGTATACGTACCTGTGTGGCTGCGGGTGCATCTGGGGAAGACACACTGGGTGTCTGGTTCTGGGGCTCAAGGTGCCTGTGTGCACTGGTGTGGCGTGGCGTGGCGTGGTGGCGTTGTCTTTGCCTGGGTGAGGGTGAGTGACCGCTTGCTTCATGTGCCTGGCAGTGTGCCCCCCCCCCCCCCCCCGCCAATGAGGGCCTACGCCTGGCCCCTGGTCTCCATCCTTCAACCTGCTATGCTCATGGCTGCTCTGCTTCCTGCTTCCCAACAGCGACCCACCTAGTTGGGAGTACACCTTATGTACCACCATTCCCTACAGAGTCTGGAAGGGGTGAATTTCGCTCCCTAACCCTTGAACCCATAACTGCTGAAGCCAGTCGCACCCAACAGCCCCCCAGTAGGGCAGGGGCTGCCCTCATGAAACAGGTGAGAGAGCTCCGATTCTCCACCTGGTGACCTTGAAGAGCTGGAAGCTGGCCGAGGAGCCCCCTCTGCACACTGGCCTCCACTGGCAGGAGCTTCTTTTGGACTTGCTGCCCAGCTCTTTAGAGGACAGCAGCGGGGTCTGTGTCCCACAGCACAGCCATGTGTGAAGGCCTGGGTGTAAAGGAGGTAGGGGAGACGCTTCCCTACCCCTCCCTTCTACTTTCCTCCATCAAATAAACTCCCCTGTGGACAGATCTGGTTTAATTTTCTTTGCCCCCGAAGGGGAATGGAACATCTGGTGGAGATTTGAGGGAGAGTAAGCATGAGGGTGTAAGCGATGGGGCTCCATCTGAGTGTGTGGAAGAGAGCTGCAGCTGTGGGCCGTGCTGGAGTCAGTGGGGGGGAGTGTATATGCTGTGTGGTCCAGCTTGTGTGCATGTGTGAATCTGTGTTTGTGTGTGTGTACACACTATGGGTGTGTGACTGTGTATAACTGGGGGGGAGGGGCAGATAGAAAAATGTTTGTGTGACTGAGTACCTGTGTGTGTTTGTATGCACTTGTGAGTGTGGTGCGTACACATGTTTACCCCAGGGTGGGTCTCTGGTGCATCTGTGTGCTGGGGCACATGTGTCATCTGTCTATATTTGAGTGTATCTATATGCTTGTGGTTTTGAGTGCATATGAGTGAGGGTATGCAAGTGGGAGCCTCAAGATGGGTTCATGCATCTGAATGTGTGCTGTGTGTGGTTTGCACTCAGGGCTGTCTCAGTACCAGAACTGGAGTGAGAGAAAGGAGAGACAATGCTGGGTAAAAAGCTGGCAGAGCAGAGTTCACAGGGCAGTTCTTTGGGAGATGCTAATCCTCAAGTGCTAACAACCCTGCCTTCTCCCATCCTGCTCACTGCCCGCTCCTCCAGGAGCTCTTCCCTCCTTCCTCCTCCAGGCCCCCTGTCTGTCTCAGGACCAGGGACTGCCACTGCCCCTGGGACTCTGGCCTCTCTGCCCCGGCTTCCTCAGAATCTTTCTAATAAAGGATCTGACTCCTTCTCTCCCTCTCTGTCTCTGTCTCTCCCACCCCCTGCCCAAACGGCTGCCTTCTGGGAGAAGTGGCAGGTGATCAATAGTCACTAATCACTAATCACTAATTACTAATTAGCCGAGGGAGGGCAGGGGCGGGGCCCTGCGGGATCATCCAGCCCTATCCCGCCTCGGGGCAAGGATTAGGCCCGAAGCTAGTGTCTCTCAGAGCCAGCTGGCCCCAGCCCCTGGTCCAGCCACCCACCCTGCCTCCTTCCCCCTCCGTTCTCCCAACTAATCTCTGGCTGGGCCACTTAGACACGCGCCGCCTGGGCTGGGGCCCGAGAGCCGCTGGCGGGGATTTGGGGGTAATCGTGGGCTGCAGCTGGGCCTGGGGCACAGGGAAGGGGGGCTCTGTGACAGCTCCCTTGGGCCAGAGCCTGCCAGCAGAAGCCAGCCCCTGAATGGGAGGGGAACCCATTGGAAAGGAGAATTTAGAGGGTCATGCGCCTGGGGTTGGGGAGCAGCCAGAGAACCTAGACAGGGCAACTGGGGAAGAGGGGAGGTAATTAGGGAAGAGAAATAAAATAGGGGTCATTAGGGTCAGTCATTGGGTAATTGGGGAGGGGCGAAGTGACCATAGAAAGAGACCAGGTTAGTGGGGGCAGAGGGATCACAGGAGGTTAGAGATGCGGTAATTGGCAAAGAGATGGGGGAACTTTGGACAGGGCCCAAGCAACTCAGGATAGGTGGGGTCCCTGAGGGGGACAGGGTAACGGAAAGGGATCAGGGTAACAGAGGAGGGCAGGATCGTGAGGGACAGCTCCCGGGGTCAAGCTTTGCCCGGAGCAGGGGCGGGGTGCAGGGTGGGGGGCGTTGCCCGGCTTGGGTGGGAGCAAGCTGCCCGGCGGGGCGGGAAGCCGGGAGCGCTACCTTGAGCGCTGGAAATTGGCGAGTCTCCCCCTCTCCTCCGCCTGCCCCTCCTCCACCTCCCGCCCACTCCCCCTCCGGCTCCGGCTTCGGGAAATTACATCCCTGCTCCGCGGTTCCCCTCCACCCCCACCGCGCCCTGGAGCCGGCGCCTTTATAGGCACATTTATTGCAATAATAAAGTGAGGCGCGGGGCGGGGGGCGGGGGGTGGCCGTTCCCGGGGGGACAGCGCCGGCTCTTGGAAGCAGGGAAATAAAATAAAATAAAATAAAATCAAAATTCAGATAACGGTGAGCCTTGCGCTGCAGGCCTCCAGCAGGCGGGCTGGCGGAGCTGAGGGGGAGGGGGCGCCCGGCCCAAGGGCAGAGCCGGCCCCCCCAGCGGTCCCCCGCCCCCGGAGCTGTAGGAGGGTCTGGAAAGGGGGCTCCCTGTCTCCACCTGCCTTCGCCCCTCCCATAGCCTGATCCTGCCGGGTCTTCTGCCTTTTCCTCTGACTGGTCTCCCATTCCTGTCCTCAGCTCCTGTCTCCATCTGTTCTTGTCCCCCATTTCCCATTCCGGTCCCTATTCCTGTCCCCCATTCCTATCCCTCTAGTCTCTGCATCCATCAGCATCCCTGTTTCTTCCCAATAACCATTCCAGAATCCCCATTTCTGGCCCCACCTCCATCCCGTCCCCAACCCCATCTCCCAGTCTCTGCTCCATCCTCATTCCTGCCTGTTCCTAATGCCCATCTCTCACCTACTGGCCCTGCCCATCCCCATCCCCATTTTGGTTTCCATCATCATCTTCCAGGTCCCTACCCCAGTGGCATCTTTGTCTGCCCAATGTGGTCCCCATCATTGATCTCATTCCTGTCTCCATGCCTGTCCTTGCTGCACCCTATACTGTTTCTGCCTGGTCCCCAATCCCAGCCCTCTTCCATCTCTGTCCCAGTCCTCAACCCAACCTATCCTGTCCACCCACTCCTGTCCTCACCCCCATCTCTGTCCTTGGTTCCCAGCCAGACTTTGGACAGCCCTGACTGCGGTGCCCCAGCCTCTTTCTAGGCGTCTGGGCTCAGTACGCTTTTCCCTCCCCTTCTCCAACCCAGGCCGAGAACACTCCCTTCCCCAACCACAGAGTGCTGTCCCTTCCCTGGCCAGAATGCTGAGCGGCCCCGCCTGACCCACACGGCAGGAGAGAAGCAACCGACTGGTCTCGAGGCCCCGGGGAGGTGTGCCCTGCAATGCGGCTGGGGGGGCCAACAGCCTGATCCTCCCCCCCCACATTCCCAGCGATTCTATCCCAAGTGAGCCCCCCTCCCCCCGCAGAGTTTGCTTAGCAGCAAGAGGCAGCCTCGACTCCCCTCTGCTGCGTGGGCCGTCCTGCCTTGGGGGCAAAGCGCTCTGGCAGGGCTCCCCCCCCCCCCCCGAGGCGTGGCCCTGGAGGAACCTGGTGCAGCCTCCCCCCTCAATCCCCCAGCCGCCACACACCTCCGCCCCCTGCGCCGACAGCTGTGCTAGCCTCTCCCCTCCGCAAATGTCACCGCGCCCAATTAGCTTAATTAAACCAGCTCCAGAGCGAGGGGTACCCATTCTCGGACAACACCCCGCTCCTGCTTACAGCCGCAGAGGGGGAGGGACAGCTCTGTGGGTGCTGGGGCAGACAGGGGCACCCTTCCCACCCTGTTTTCCCCTCACTCCCACCCCCAACCATGGTTGGAGAAAGATAGAAAGCCTGAAGGACAGAGCGGGGGAATCACAGGTAGAGAGATAGAAACAGAAAAGCAGAATGAAAGGAAGAAATTAGAGTCAGGGACAGAGAGTGAGGAAGAGACTGAGAGACAAAAAGAGACTGAAGGAAGAGTCAGAGGGAGAGAGAGAGGGAGAAACAGTGAGAAAGCGAGAGCGAGCGAGCAGAGAGAGAGAGAGAGACCGTGTGAGCAAGGAAGCCAGAGGGAGGATTTTATTTTATTTTATTCCATGTTCCCATTTCTCGGCTCGTTTCCTCGCAGACTCTAGCCCCTCCCTGTCCAAGCTCTGCCCCCCCAAGGTCGCTTTGGCTGTCACACCCCCCCTCGCCTTTCGTTTTTATCTTGGCCGTCTCTGCAGCGGGTGGGGGATGCAGGCGCCCAAAGCCTGGGGATTTGCTGGGATCAGAGAAGCGGAGACAGCAATTTGTCTGGGATCAGAAGGGGGGGTGAGAATGCCCTGGCGCCCCTCCCCACCCTGCCAAATCTCATCCCCTCCCCTAGCCCTTTGGAGGAGTCCTTGAACTGAACGGAGGCCCACGAGATCTTGGGCTAAGTACAGCACACAGTGGAGTGGGATGGGCTGTGCTGGGAGGGTCTTCAGAGACATTTGAGGTTCCAGCAGCTAGCAGTGGGGACTGATGGCCATCCGAGCTGGCTGGGGAAAGTGAGCAGTTAGGCCTGCAGGGATGAGGCAATTAGGGGTCGGAGTTCAAATGAACCCCCACCCTTCAGCTTTTCCCAGAAACCCCACTCACTCCCTCCTCTGGTTCCCTCTCCCAGGCTCAGGCCCTGCCCTCCCCAAACCCACCTCCATGGAAGCTCAGCCCCTCCTTCTGGGAGGCCTCTTCCCCACCTCCTGTGGTCTGCAGCCCCTTCCTCCAGCCCCTCGCAGGCTGCCAGCTCAGGCCTGCCAGAGTCTGAGTCTATCACTCTTGCCGCCCCTGCCCCCCTTACCTGGGCTGGGAGGAGGGCTGGATGGGAGGAGGAATGAGGGGGGGCGATAAATATGTATGACGAGCGGGCGGCGTCGGCATTAATAACCCAGGATCGCAGTGCTGCGCTGCGGGGATGGGGACCAGGCGGTGGAGATTCTAGCCCAGCAGCTTGGCTTTACCATTCCTATCCCCCGTGGGCACATGGCGTGTGCACAGTGGTGTGTGCAAACAGAGGGTGGCACTTCTTCCTTTACCTACCCCAGGCTCAGTCTGCAGGCCAGTGTGGGACAAGCCCCCCCCCCCATTCATGTAGGACTCACGATGAGACCACACGTGTTCTATCACTGTGGATACATGGACACAAACCCTTTAGAAAGAGCTTGCTGCATGGATGCAGGATGATAGGAACTCACACAGAAAAAATGACTCCCCCAGGTAATCGCATGCAGCTACCCTCAGACCAACATACACAGACCTGCAGATGACCCAGGCACACAACAGTCTGACATACAGCACCACAAACTGACACACACTGCCTCACTCAGACCAACACTCACAGAGACATTACACCCACAGCCACCAACCTGGACACATAGATAGCCTCCAAAGACTGACATGACAGATATACGGCCACCCCCTGACACCACAAAACACCCATGACAGTTGGACACACACACAAACTACGAGGACTGCTACATGCACAGCCACCCAGGCAGATATATATATGACCATAAGTCGACAGTCACACACTTGGTCAGTCACCCAAGTCACTCCAAGCAGACGGACACACACATCCCAGGCTGACAGACACACAACCACTGCAGACTGACACATAAAGCCTACCCCCCCCCCCGCAGACCACACCAATCAGGGCCACACCAAATGCTCTGGCTAGCACGGGCTGACTGACACACTCTGACACAGGCGCCTCTTCTTCTCCCTCTTCCTCTCTGGCGCTGCATCTCCATATTTCTTCCTCTGGCGCTGTCCCCATCTCCTTCATAACTGGCCACCTCCCCGCCCGCCCCCGCCCCGCTCCCAGATAATTGATGGCCCGGGCCTGGCCCGGCCGCTCCCGCCTCTCGATCCATCTTGTACTCGCGCCCGCGCTGTCTCCCTGATCGGCCGCCACCTGAGACGCCTGGAGATGGGCGGGAGCGGGCAGGGGACAGTTTCTCCAGCCGCCTCCGAGCCCAGGGAAGGACCACCAGGCGGCGTCCACCACAACAGGAGGTGTGGAGGCGGGGGGGGGGGGGTGCTCATTTGGTCCCCAAGCCTCAACCCGAGCCTGACTCTGGACTCTTTCCCGTCGCTCAATGGGCTTCCCGCGCCACCTCGTTGCACTGGATTCGGGGCTGGGCCGGGGTGGGGCGTCCGTAGTCGCGGCAGAAGCACCGAAGGTCTTCACGCCTCTTTCTCGATGCTGGATGTTGACAGTGGCCACTGTCTCACGAAGCACTATAGCTTCTTGCTGGCACATTACCTCGAACCAACCAGGAGCCAAGCTAGGGTGTCATTTCACAGATGTGCAAGCTGAGGCCTGGGCAGAGGAAGTGACTTGGCCGAGACCACATAGTTGGAAAGGGGCAAAGTCTTTTAAGCTCTCGACTGCGCGATTCTATTTGGTCTCCTAGCGGCTGTGGAAAGGGATTGGCACGGGCAGGGCGTGGGCGGGGTGGCCAGGGACAAACCCAGCTTCCGTCTATCCTCCTCTTTCTTCGTCTACAGGGCGTCACCGCCCAGATAACGGAGTCCGGGAGGCCGCGGTACCTGGAGCTGCGCCCCGCCGCTGCCGGAGGGGGCGCCCCTGGCCAGCGGCTCCCTGCGCCCAACTCTCCCGACGGCCTGGGCTCTGCCCGCGCCTGGAGCTGGGCCTGGCTCGCTAACCACACCGGGGCGCTGGCCCGGGCGGGGGCCGCCGGGGCGCTGCCTGTGCAGCGCAGCAAGCGGAAGCCGTCCATCAAAGCGGCCCGCGCCAAGAAGATCTTCGGCTGGGGGGACTTCTACTTCCGAGTGCACACCCTCAAGTTCTCGCTGCTCGTGACCGGCAAGATCGTGGACCACGTCAACGGCACCTTCAGCGTGTACTTCCGCCACAATTCGTCCAGCCTGGGCAACCTCAGCGTCAGCATCGTGCCGCCCTCCAAGCGTGTCGAGTTTGGGGGCGTCTGGTTGCCCGGGCCGGCTCCCCACTCTCTGCAGTCCACGCTGGCTCTGGAGGGAGTGCTCCCGGGGCTGGGACCTCCGCTGGGGATGGCGGCGGCGGGACCCGGGTTAGGAGGCCCACTCGGGGGCGCGCTGACGGGTCCACTCGGGGGCACGCTGGGAGTGCCCGGGGCCAAAGAGTCACGAGCTTTCAACTGCCACGTGGAGTATGAGAAGACAAACCGCGCGCGCAAGCACCGCCCGTGCCTGTACGACCCGTCGCAGGTGTGTTTCACCGAACACACGCAGAGCCAGGCCGCCTGGCTTTGTGCCAAGCCCTTCAAAGTCATCTGTATCTTCGTCTCTTTCCTCAGCTTTGACTACAAACTTGTGCAGAAGGTGTGCCCAGACTATAACTTCCAGAGCGAGCACCCCTACTTTGGATAGGGCGCTCTGCCCCCGACCCCCCCCCCCCCCCCCCCCCCCCCCCCCCCGCCCCGAGCTTTCAGCCAAATCCCGGCCTGGCTTGGTGGGACCCCTCCCCGCGCCCCGCCCTCCTGCGCCCGCGCTCACCCCTTCTGCTCCGGGGCGGAGGGAACAGCCGTCCGGGGACCACCAGCCGGCGTGGGTGTTCTTTTCCTTATGAGGAATACCCACGAGGCTGGGGTAGCCCTCTCGACCACACCTCAGAGTGGAGGGGTAACAGCGCAGCCCAGGTTAGGCCGTTCCAGCGTCCCCTTTATCTACACGTGGTCCCCTTGCGCCCCCAGCGCTGGGCTGGGCGTTCCCTTTGCTCTCAGCTTTAATAACGCCTGGTCTGGCAGCCACATCCCACCCTGATTTACCCCCAGGCGCTTGTCCTCCCATGGCACCCTGTCCTCTGATAAAGATTGGCCGCCTATAAACTCCGGCCTATGGCCCCTCCCCTGTCTGCTATAAGCCTGTCCCCTTGTCCCCCAACCTTGACTAGGGTAGCCCAAGCAGAGCTGGCAGAGGCACTCCACCCGGGGCCTACCCTCTGCCCGTCTCCCTCCTGTCCCCGCAGTCCAGCTCCACCTGTTCCTCTCTGGCTGCTTCCTCTCGGTGATATTTTTTCTACGCCAAAATGGACGGGAAAGGGAACAAAATAAAGTGAAATCCAATAAGGTGTCTGTGTGAGACCTTTGTAGGGAAGGGAAGGGCGACGATGTGGGCTTATGTCTGGCAGAGACCTGGCTGAGGCCTCCTCCCTCGGTGGTTTGTGGGGAAACTGAGGCAAATATTGCTTTGAGTTACAGCCTTGAAGGTCATCCAAGAGCGAGATGAGGGCGACCGTATGGGTAAGGGTACAGCCTAAGCCGAGCATTTTCTTCCCTGAGGCGGGGGGAGTGAAGCTGCAGCAGACACGACGGGGGTTAGACCGAGAAGGGACGAACCAGTGGTCGATTCTGGAGAATCCAGTCCGGGAAAGGAGATACACACGGCCTTGAATCGAATAGAGATGCAGGGACAGCATAGGCAGAGCGCTGACAACCTGCTAAGCTCCGCGGGGCCGGCGGGTGGCGGCAGGTAGGGGGGAGGCGGAAGAGGGTTGCAGCATCTGGAGTAATCGATCTTCCTTTTCCTTCCTAATTTCGTGGGCGCTGAGTTTGCAGACGGATGAAGGAGGGAGGGAGGCCTGGGATGAGGAGATGGGGGAAGGGACAAGCGTGGGTTTGGAGGGCGGGGCCACGTCGCTTCCTCTGGCCTCCTGCAAACCCCGCGGACTTCAGCCAGCTGCCCACCTCGCCATCCCCGCCTCCAGCTCCCTCTGGCAGACGCGGCTGCTCATTTTATCCGCCCCCAACCCCGGCCTGGGCGTTAATTGGCTGCGGCTTCATTAGCAGTTCTTAAACTCAGCCGCCGCCCTCCCTTGGGGACTCCTGGCCTGGGTAAGGGGAGGGAGTTCGGACAAGCTGAGGCACACAGCAACTCCTCGCCTGCTTTCGCCTTGCGTCGCGGGGTCAAGGTAAACAACTCGGAGAGGGCACTGTCCTCCAGAGGATTGCACATTGGCTCCAGCGGGAAACTGAGTCAGAGGGGCCTCCGACCCAGACGTTCCAGGAAGTGAAAAATCGTAAGTGGAAAATAAATATCTGCTGGATGGATGGGTGACAGGATTAAGTGAAAGGAGGCGAGGAGTGGGAAGTGGTGCTGGATCAGAGCTTGGAGGAAGGAGAGAAACTTAGCTTTCTCCTAACACCTGACCTATTGCCAGAAAGACCTGGAAAAAATAATCTGAGGCTAGAGTGGGAAGGAAGGAGATTGGAGCTAACAGGGAACTTCTGGGGCCTACCTTGGGTTGGGAATGACTGGAATTAGCAAATTAGCCTATCTGAGCCTTAATTTTCTCACTTGTAAATTGATAATAAAATGGCATGTCTTGGGGATTAAATAAGACTGTGCATATGAAAATGTTCTACAACATGCTCCTCTTCCTCTTCTTCAGGAACCTGCCCTCTGGCCATTTCCTCCTCTTAGAATGAGCCTCTTCCTGTTTTTGTACTTTTCCCATTTGTCATCTGCTCATGTCATGATGTCCCAGCAGGCCGTGTGCTTTCTTTATATTCCCAGGGCTCTAAACTCTTGGGACTGGAATGGACATTCCTGTAAGCCAGACTTCATTTGGATAAAACTGTTGGGGGAAGGACTTACTGACCTTTCCAGGATAGGTTCCCAATCTTGGCTGGGCATCAGAATTGGCTGAGAAATATGAGTGCAGGACCTCTCCTCTGACTCAGTGGATGTGGGGTGGAGCCCAAGCATTTGCCCATCACACTGACATACACACAACCAAATCTGGTATTCCTTAGATAGCAATGTTATTCATTCTTTCATTCATTCAACAGACACACATTGAGCTCCTGTTGACTGTCAAGCCACGCTATCACCCTGGGGATATAAACAGAGCATAGTGCCTGCTGAGGCACCAAGAGGTGCATGGTAGCAAAACTGGACAAGTTTGATGACAGAAGGAGGCTCTTCAGTCTGGTCCAGGATGTCCGGGAGGAGGAGGGGATGGCCAGGAGGAGACAGGTTTGTGAGGCAGCTGAAGAGGGGAGGACAATCCATTGCAAAGCACGGCTCACATGCAAAGTCTCATTTGATCCCCAGGAAGTGCTATTTTGGTATCTATTTACAAGCAAGGAAACAGAGGCCCAGAACAGGCTAAATTACTGGTTAGTCCCAGGGCTGGAACTTGACCTCAGGTCTCTTGCCCTTTCAGACCAGGTGATTTCCAGAACACCATAGCCCTCTATCTTTTAGGAGAAATCTTTGTATCTCCAGAGCACCTAATAATGCTAAGTATTCAGTAGGCACTCAGTAAATGTTTGTTCCTGTCCAACAGAAAATAAAAAAGCAAACCCAACTCTGAAAGTCTTCAGGATAGTAAGGGGGATGGGTGTCACTGGGTTTTTTAATCTTTCAGGCGTGGGCCTCTGACCAAAAAGTTAGCGATGGGGAAGTGAAGCGGAAGAAGAGGAAAAAACTACAACTTCCAGAAGGCCCTAGAGGGGCCACTTCACGCATGCGTACGGCCCTCCCCATGGTTATGTGGCTTCTGAGGCGGCTCTTGATGCGCATGCGCTCTCTGAACGGTCTTCTTCCGACCCTCTTCTGTCTTAGGCACTAGTTGGTGGCTGGACCGCTAGGACTTCCGACTGCGATGCTGCCTTTTTCTTTGCTCCCAGTGGCCCGGGTAAGGCTGGGCTCCGAAGACTGGGAGACCAGAGGAAAGGAAGACCCCCTTTCCTCTATAGGGTTCTTATTTACAAACTTTGGCGTACTCCTCCCGTTCCATGCACGTGTTCTGGGGCCTTGGGGAGCGGAAGCGAAACTAGCTAATGCTAGTTTGAGACCCCGGGGCGCGCGCGGGGTGAACTGGGCCCCTCCTCCCCATACCCGCGGACGGATGCCCCAGAGCCTCGTGACCGCCCAGTTCACGTGGCATTAGGGAGGGGATCGCGCCGGATAGCCCACGGACCCTAGCGGGACTAACAAGAGGGGTTCCCGACTTGGACCCACGAACTGATCCTTTCCTGCTAGCTCTGAGCTGTGCAGATGATGCAACCTGGCCTCACTGCTTGCATCAGGGGGCTGCGGTGGAGGGAGAGGGACAGAGGGGTGGGGAGTGGAGGGGATAAGATATGGGTTTGGGCCTCTCTGCTGGCAGACATCCCGTTAGGCACACACACACCGCTCAGGGACTGTTAAGACTTATCCTCCCACCTTCATTCCTCTGGAGACCAGCTTGACGGCCCGTGGTCTTAACCCTGCGGATTTGGCTTTTTCCCACCCAACTGGGGTATCAGTTTATGCGGGAAGGCCCTTTAGTTCCTGTAGGTGGGGAGGTTCTGGGACCTCAGTGGGCCTTTAGTGAGTTCTGGAAACATGAACTCCTGGAAGAAGAACTTTGCACTGTGGTTTTGCAGAGCAGCTTGTGGGCAAGGATGAGCAGACGTGAGGTAGATGGACCGAATCAGAACCACCCCCTGGACATTGATCTCAATGTTGGCTTTAGAACTGGCTTTTGAAGGTGGAGGTGGGGGTGGGAGAACTGAAATTTGACAGCTGGCTGCTCTGTTTGGAGCCGGAGGGACCGATAAGTTGTTGCTGAGGGTGCCTGGGAGAAAGCTTGTCTGGACTCTTTCTTTTGACCCTGACTTTTTACTGCCCCCAGCCTCTGCAGAGATGTGGTCAGCTGGTCAGGGTGGCCGTTCGAGACCAGCACAACAAAGCAGCCCAGACCCAGACTGGGGAAGCAGCCAGGGGCTGGACAGGCCAGGAGAGTCTGTCGGACAGTGACCCTGAAATGTGGGAGCTGTTGCTGAGAGAGAAGGACAGGCAGTGTCGTGGCTTGGAGCTCATCGCCTCTGAGGTGGGATCTGGGGAGAAGGAGCAGGGATTGGGCCATTCTGTGTGCGGGAGACAACAGGTCACCTAAATGATAATGCTTCAGATCACCTTTTCAGAATCAGGCTCTTCCTTCTGGGCCTCATCTCTCTCCTTATTGTCCTCTGAAGCAAAGGCCAGACCAGTCTAGTTTATAGGGAAGAGTAGGGACATTTGGGAGCCTCCAGGATCTTCCAGGTACTGATCTAATCCCTCCCTCCCAAGAGGAAAGAGGGGCTTAGAGGCACAGGTTCCAGTGACCTGGAGCCTCGCTGGGGACACACCCATCGTGTCAGCAGGGTTTCTGAGGATGCTGTCTCTGGTGCTGCCCCAGGCCTGGCAAGAAACACTGAGTGAACAGAACATTCTGTGGAATTGGGATCCCTCCCTGCAGCCTGGGGCTCCGGCACGGTGGGGGTGTGGCAGTCCAGGGAAGGGGCTCAGTCCCTTCTGAGCAAGAACCCTGACACTGACCCCCCACCCCCCACCCCAGAACTTCTGCAGCCGAGCTGCGCTGGAGGCCCTGGGGTCCTGTCTGAACAACAAGTACTCGGAGGGTTATCCTGGCAAGAGGTGAGGGCTAGACGCCAGAGGGCTGGAGGGCAGTATCTGGGCAGGTGTTCCCAGTGGGGAAACCTACCTGTTCTCTCCCAGGGTATACAGAGGAGTGGCTTCTCAGTCCTTTGCTATTGGTCAAGTGGGTGGAGGCCTTTCTCTTTACTCTTATGAACCCCCTTCCCATGGCAGGTATTATGGAGGAGCAGAAGTAGTGGATGAAATTGAGTTGCTCTGTCAGCGCCGGGCCTTGGAGGCCTTTGACCTGGACCCTGCACAGTGGGGAGTCAACGTCCAGCCCTACTCGGGGTCCCCAGCCAATCTGGCCGCCTACTCAGCCCTTCTGCAGCCCCACGACAGAATCATGGGGCTGGACTTGCCTGATGGAGGACAGTGAGTGTATATGGGGTGGGTGATGGACTTGGTGGGCCGTGGGCAGTATGGGTGTGGGTGAAGAGTCGTTAACTGAACACCCATTCTATGCCTTGCAGACGGAACAGGCCTCTCCCTGAGCTGCAGCTTTCAGTTTCTATGAGAGTGGTGCATGCTAGGAGCAGTGGTGCAGGGATTGGAGGCCTCTGGGGCTTGGCATGAAGGGAGTGGCTAAGCCTGGGGTCATTCCAGTCTGAGACCTCTTTACTTCCTCCCCCTTCCCAGTCTTACCCATGGCTACATGTCTGATGTCAAACGGATCTCAGCCACATCCATTTTCTTTGAGTCCATGCCTTATAAGCTGAATGTGAGTGCTCTTGGGCGTGGGGAGAGGGCTGCTCCCCAGGGGAAGGTGAGGAACTGGAGCCCTGGGCAGCCCTCAGGTCAAGGGCGTGAGTGAGCTGCCTGGCTTCCTTTTCAGGGCTTTAACTGTTTATCTGTCTGTCTAGCCCCAAACTGGCCTCATCGACTATGACCAGCTGGCACTGACTGCCCGGCTTTTCCGACCACGGCTCATTATTGCTGGAACCAGTGCTTACGCACGCCTCATTGACTACGCCCGAATGAGAGAGGTTGGTGGAGGGCTGGGGTGCAGGGCACTCCCGGGGTGGGGGTGAGTGGGGGAATCTTGGAGGGGGGCATCCTTGGCCAGGCCTTTCTGGGCCCTCCCCAGCCTAAGGCTTATCTCTGCACCTGTGCAGGTGTGTGATGAAGTCAAGGCGCACCTGCTGGCTGACATGGCCCACATCAGTGGCCTGGTGGCTGCCAAGGTGATCCCCTCACCTTTCAAGCATGCGGACGTTGTCACCACCACCACTCACAAGACCCTTCGAGGGGCCAGGTCAGGCTCCCCTGAGGCCAGCCCTTGCCTCTCTCTACCCCCTGGGCCATTGCTGAGCTGCCTCTGAGAGGAATTCATTCCCACACCAGCCTCAAAAGGCTACACGCAGTCTTGTGAGGAGTCTCCCTTCTCATGGCCCATGGTAGCCATTCCCTGGCCTGGGATTTGGAGGTGGGAGTGAGGCCCTGATCCCCCTTCCCCCCTGAATCCAGTGCACCAAGCACAACTGAGGTGGACACAGAGCCCTCAGGGGGCCCAGGGCAGCCAGCTTCCTCTGCTTCCCCCACCCCTTTCCCTTTTCAGCTTCAATTCTGACCTCCCACCTCCACACAGGTCAGGACTCATCTTCTACCGGAAGGGCGTGCGGGCTGTGGACCCCAAGACTGGCCGGGATATCCCTTACACGTTTGAGGACCGAATCAACTTTGCTGTCTTCCCATCCCTGCAGGGAGGGCCCCACAACCATGCCATTGCCGCAGTAGCTGTGGCCCTGAAGCAGGTTCCGGAGCCTTGCCTGTGAAGGGCGGGTGAAAGGGAGGGGTCAGGATGGGGGAGCGGGTCAAAGCTATGCTGGGGTTGGAGGAGCAGGGTGGTTGGCGTCCAGTCCTAGGGTCACAGGTGCTCCTGTCCCATTTCCAGGCCTCTACCCCCATGTTCCGGGAGTACTCCCTGCAGATTCTGAAGAATGCTAAGGCTATGGCGGATGCCCTGCTCGAACGAGGCTACTCACTGGTGTCTGGTGAGCCAGGTGGAATGGGTGGGGGCCTCTAAAACCTCAGGCGCAGGCCCAGTTCTCACCCCTTCCTGCTTATTGCCCTTGCCCCCACCCTCTATCCCTGCAGGTGGTACTGACAACCACCTGGTACTGGTGGACCTGCGGCCCAAGGGCCTGGATGGAGCACGTGCTGAGCGGGTGCTGGAGCTTGTATCCATCACTGCCAACAAAAACACCTGTCCTGGAGACCGAAGTGCCATCACACCTGGGGGCCTGCGGCTTGGTGCGACCTGGAACCAAGGAGGGAAGGGCCCTCCTCACACTGGGTGGCTGTCAGGTGGCCTTATGCTGTGCTAATCCTCCCTCTCCCACTTCTTTCCCAGGGGCCCCAGCCTTGACCTCCAGAGGGTTCCACGAGGATGACTTCCGGAAAGTTGTGGACTTTATAGATGAAGGTGTCAGCATTGGCGTGGAGGTGAAGAGCAAGACTGGTGAGTGGGCAGAGCCCCCATGAGCCAGCCAGTTTATTTATACTCACCTATCCTCCCCTCCCCCAGCTTACCTAACTCACTTCCCTAGAGCTTTGACCACTTTTTTTCTCACCCCTGTCTAGCCAAACTCCAAGATTTCAAATCCTTCCTGCTCAACAACCCAGAAACAAGGCAGCAGCTTAAGGACCTCAGGCAACGGGTGGAACAATTTGCCAGGGCCTTCCCTATGCCTGGATTTGATAAGATCTGAAGCACCTGGAACATAGGACCCTCCAGACTGGAAGTTACTCCCTACCCCCCCACTACCTGGGCCAGTGGAGGGGAAAACCTCTCTTTCCATTTTTTGTAGGGGGCAGGGAACGCCTCCACTTGGGGGGCAGAGCCAGGTGTAATCCTCCTTCCCAGAATTCGAAGCTGAGAGGAGCTTTCTCAGTAATAAGACTTAAGAGGGGAGCCTGGGGTTTTGTGTCTTAAGTCTGCCATTATTTCAGTGTTACAGACTCCTTGCTCTTTCTTGGAGGGTGGTAGGGGCAGAGAAAGGGAGGGAGTTACTCTTCTGAGCCAGTGGAAGTGATAGGAAGGCGAGCCCTCTTCCTGTTTTTGTCTAATAAAATGCTAACCCGCCCTGTTTCTGTTACTGTGGGAGGGGTCCCCTGGGCCAGGTGGTGATTTGTCTCCGTTCATATGCTTCTCCCTTCCCTCCCATCACCACCACCACCACCACCAGGATCCCCGGGGCTGCAGCCTCCTTTCTCTGTCTCTAAGATCAGAGCCGACACCAGACGTGATTAGCAGGCGCAGCAAATTCAATTTGTTAAATGAAATTGTATTTTGCCCACGGCTGCTTCTGTTTGATCCCAGGGGACCAAGGGGAGCGAGGAGGGGCCAGGAGGCCCAGGTGCGAGGGGGGAGGGGTGCCGGTGGCCCGAAGACCACGGGCCTCGGGGAGGAGGCGCGAGCTGCCCTTCTCCAGGGGTGAGTGCCCTATCCCTGCAGGCTGGGCAGCCCAGAACAGGCTGCGGCCGAGCCCAAGCGGTGCCGCCCCTGGGCGGGCACCCAGTGCCTGAGCTAACGTGGGGCTCACCACGTCCCTTGGCACTCAAAGGTCCCTGCTCGCTCTCGCTCTCCACGTTGGTCATGCTCAACACGTAGCCAAAGCCACACCCTGAAAGGCCCGGGAGGGGAGGTAAGGGGGGCTGGCCTGTTCTTTTCGGGCCAGCCCCCCAGCTCAGGCTTCCCCCTAACACATCCACCCCCTCCCCCGCGTGGGACTCTAGCCGAGGGTCAGAGGCGCTTCCGCTGCTGGGAGCAAGGAGGAAGGGGGGTGGAGCTGCCTCCCCTCTTCGTGGGAACCGGGCCTGTGTAAGCAGGGGCTAAATGGGGTGGCCAGAGTGGTGCCCGGGGGTGGGGGTGGGGAAGGAGGGGGTTTCTGGCACTGGCGAGTGGAAGAAATTAGTGGCTGGTGGGCGGTGATTACATCCGACATGGACTCTGGCTGGTCTTAGAAGTCCGGCCGGTCTTTCTTCAGCTTCTTATAGTCAGTGGAAACTGCGAGGAACTGTGAGAAGAGGGAAAACAGGGTTGCACTGGGCACCCTAGGCATCTTTTTTCGTGGGGGAGATGCAGGAGAGATCAGTCCTGGGACCGAGATATGAGTGGATGCGGGCAACGGGATGTACCTTGTATTGGTCATTGGGGCTTAGGCGGTTCCAGGGCTCTGGATTATTCTTCCGGTCCCAGCTGTGGAGCAGGAGGGGAAGTGTTAGGGTCTCCTCTCCCGGAACCTGAGCTCTGGAGCGTAATGTGACCCCCAAGGTCCAGCCCCGGTCTCGGCCTCTCCCTCCCTGTTGTTGCCTACCCTGGGGCCCATTTACCGAAGACTGGCAAGGAATGGGCACGTTAGCGGGTGGTGACACGCGAGACAAGAAGCCTGTCACCATTGTCAGCGTGGGCCGGTGACAGACTGGGGACCCAGCCCCGGGAGAACCTCTCGTTCCCCGCCATCCTAGGTCAGCCCGGCAGAGAAGGGCAGCAGGGATCGGAGGGAGATCCGGAGAAGCTAGGCTGGCCTTTGGGTTATTTCTCCTGAATTGCGATAATGCCTTGGGATAACCGCCACTCCCGGCTCCAGCCCAGCGTGGAATCTCAGCGCCACCCCGGGTCTCGATGGCGCTCCCAGCCGCTCACTCGGCTACACCTCCAGGGCGCGGGCGCCGAGATCGCAGGACCCCAAGGCCCGCGGCGAGCAGAGTGGCGTTGCCATGGCAACTGGCTAGGAGCAGCGCGGGCTCTGCCGACCCGAACCGGCCAAGTAGAGAGCCCCGGAGCAGCGAGCCGCCGGTTGGGCCTGAGGGGAGGTTGGGGTCTCCGGGGTCAGGCGCAGGCTCCAGCCCGGAGATGGCGCTAGGTACAGTCGGAGATACGTGGCCTGGGGATCCCCACTAGGGGACCCCTGCAAGGTCCGTGCGTTCCCTCCCCATCTTGCTCCGTCGCCCGCGCCCCGCTTGAGTTCCCAGCCCGGCCTTTACCAGACGTCGGGGCTGCGCAGGGCGAGTCGCAGCAGGTAGAGCGCGGCGCTGCCCATTCCCAGGCCGATGAAACCGATCATCGGGATGAGCTGCGGGGAAGAGGGAGGGCACTTTCATGTCAGCCCCCACCTGGCAGCTCCCAACTGCCCTTTATGAGCTTTTCTGCACTCTCTTTCTTCTAGGAGAGGGGACCTGGAACCCCCTATACCACATCCCCCCTGTGGTCTCCCTCCATCCACAAAGATCCTGTTCCAGGGAGATCCGAGAGACGCAGGAGAACATTGCAGGGATGGGTTGGGGTTGCCTTTGGGGAGAAATTAGGCGCGTTGGAAGAACTGGGCAAGAGGCAGGGAACTGGAGGATTTGGGAGCCAGAGGTTCTGGAGGGGGGGAGGACAACTCACCCCCGGATTTCTTTTAATCTGCCGGTACAAGCGGGCCCCGAGACCGGTTCCCGCCATATCGCCTCTTCAGTGTCTGGTGCTCTCCAGAGGCTCTGCACCCTCCCTCCTCCTTGGGTCCCGCCCCTTGGCCGGGAGGGGTCAGCCCAGCCCTGCCTGGCTGAGCACGTCCAGCTACTTCAGACTCACCCTACCCCCCGCCCAGCTCCCCTCCTCCTGCTGTTCCAGGCCCAGAGCCACCGGGGAGTCATTGGGGCAAGGAGAGGTTCTGGCTTCTCCACTGTCCTCCAGATGCCTGCACCCTGATCTACGGGACAATGCTACACTTAGGCCTTTGGGCCATGGGAGGGAATGCCATACAGACACAGGACTGATTTAGGAAGAACCCAGAAGTGGGTAAAGGGGCCTGTCATGGGACAGGCAGGCAGACAGACTTCTAGCAAAGTGCATGTGTATGGGGTGCCCACAGGTGAGGGCATCGGTAGTGCTCCCTGACTAGTAGTGCAGGGGAAAGGGATGAGGGTGAGGTGGAGACAGACTGACAGCACTAAAGCTGCCCTAGGTCCTCTTGTCCTGGGTGGTTTTTTCCAAGCTGCGTTTGGAATAGTGGGATAGTGGTCTGTGGCGGAGGAGCCTGGGACACATCTAAAACATGGCTCAGGATAGAAAAATCATTTGACACCATTTTGGGATTTGAGAGACTTGTTTGTCAGTAAGGTTGAAGGTGGAGCCACCTAAGGAGGTTGCTGTCTGCCTCTGGCTGAAAATGGAGTGAGAAGGAAAAGTCAAGAAGAGAGAAAAAATGTTCAAGGAGGGGAAAAAATGAGAAAACTGTCGAGCAATTGCCCAGTTTCCACAGCCAACTCAGGTTTATGCCATGCTGCCAAGTTTGGAAGGCACCCCGCCCCTTTCTTTGGTCCTAGGAACGTAGGAGGGAGCCCTAATTTCCTTTCCTTACTTCCACGCTGCCCCCACAGCCCGGTCCCTGACTTCTCCATTCCAAAGATGACCGGGTGGCTGGCGCGGGCCGGGATGAGCTGTGCACTCACCACTAGACCCCTCGGGGTCGGGGAAGGGAGGAGATTCTTCGTGAGAACGACCCTCTCCTCTTCGCCGGAGCTGATACTTCCCCTGCCCACCCCCGCCCACCCCCGCCCCGAGCTGACAAGCGCGGCTGTAATTAGGCTGCGGGGTCCCGGGCTCTCCGCCTCCTTCCGGCGCATAATGAGATAAAGTGTCAGAGACACAGCGAGAACAAAGAGACAGAGACTCGCTGCGATATATGTAGGACGGGGAAGGGGGGCTGACAAGATGTCAGAGCCTCTGGCGGTGCGGAGCCTGGCCCTCCCTGAGCGCGGCACCTCCAGGGCCCAGCCATGGAGAGGAGTATCCGGAAACCTGCGCCCCCCAATCCTCCAGTCACTGGGACTAAAAAACCCAGAGCTCGAGCGCCAGCGGCCGCACATCTGGGCTGCACATCTGGTTCTTGGTGGTATAGCTGGGGCGCCAGGATGCCTTGAGGGACGGCTGGCCTGTGCTGCAGGCCCCTTTGCTCCTGGTCGTCGCCCTGCCCTCCTTGTGCCCTCTTACTTCTGCGTTCCGCCGCCCAGACCTGGCGAGTTGGGGATCCCTGTTCCTTCCTGCTTTAGGTCCTCTGCCCAGCTCTCTTGGCCCCTTATTACATTCTGGCTCCTGCTCCAGCCTCTCCACGACCACCTTGACTCTTTACCTGCTTGAGGTCTCTGTCTCTGACCCCTTGTCTGTGACCCTACTTCTAAGACCTGTCCCATCTCTGTGTCCCCTGTACATCGTGGTCTACGGGTCCAGGCTGAGAGAACTTCTTGGGTTCTAGATTCCACTTTCCTGTCTCACTTTCCCATCAGAGGGACTCAGCTCACACTGGGGCCTGAAGAGCCAGGTGAGGGACCACAGGAACCTTCGGCCACGGATTAGGCCTGGCCGAGAACAGCCAGGGCTCCCACCGGGACCTGGCGCCTAAAGAACCCTACAAGGCTCCAGGACCTGATCCGCGTGCCCGCCTTGCTAGGTGTTTAACAGTGCGGAGCACCATGGGCCACCGGGGCCACAAGGGCTGTGGGCGCGGCGCCCCCTGGAGGCCAATTGCCAAACTTTCCGGGGAGAGGCCTCAGGTGCTCCCTTCCGGGCTGCGCCCGCCCTGTGCCAACTGAATTCCGGCAGGTAAGTCCTTGTCTGGCACTTGATCTTCGCCCAGTCCACCGTCCAGGAAGTGGGTCATGCAGCCTCACCTTTTGTGGTGGTGTGTGGGGCCTGGGTGCGGAGAGGGGACGCAGAAGCTCCCTTCTTACCAACCACGGCGCTGGCACCCGGTTTTAAGTTGGTCCCTGGACGTCTAGGGCTCGGTCTCTGCTCTCGTTCGGTGCTGCCGGGTCGGAGGCTGTCCTCTGCCCCTGCCTGTCCTGGCTTCTGGCTGCTCTTCTTTCTGCCTTTCTTCTTCGGGCCCTGTCTGTCCATCCATCTGTGTATCTTTTTGTTTCCCTGAGTTTGTCTGTTTCTCTCTCCCTCCGCAGGTCTTTTCTACCTGGCTTTGTCCCTCTACATCTGTTGCTCTGTCTCTCTGGCTCTCCCTCTTTCCCATTACATTTCTCTACTTTGTTCTCAGTCAAGTCTTTCTTTATAAATGCCTGTCTCTCTGTCTCTTGTCTTTATCTCTGTCTCGCCCCCACCCCCATCCTCATCACTATTCCTGTTCTGTCTTGGGGGACCGCAGCAGTCCAACGGGACAGCCTGGGGACACCCTGGGGTATTGCCCGATGTCTCTCTGCTGGTCACCCCCATATGCCCGTCACCTCGGCGCGGCCTCAGTCTTACTGCCACAGCTGTGGATCGGGGAGGGGGCGCCTGGGAGAGAAGACACAGTGTCCAGCATCTGCTCGGGAGCCCCGAGGCTCTTGACCCTCTGCCGCTATTAAGGGCGCCGGGTCCCGAGGCTCCGAAATGATCATGATTGCATCAGCCAGACAGCAGCAGAGCCGGGAGCCGCGCGGCAGGCGAGCAAGCGAAACAAAGAAGCCCATGCCATCTGTTTATGCAAAGCGCACTCCGCCAGGGACCCCGGCGTCCCGGCTCCCGGTCCACCTCAGAGCACAGGGTCAGGAGCCGGTTCCCGCCCGGCGTCCTCGCCACGCGGCGGCTTCATCCCTCCCCAGCACCCGGAGGGGCCGCAGGGCGAACGGGGGGCGGGGGAAGCCGGGGTGTTGATGTGATTGGAGCGGACGCGGCTGTTTCTTCAATAATGGATGGAGATGATGCGGACGGCGGAGCCGAGTGGGCCGGGAGAGGAGAGAGGAATAGAAATGGGAAGAGGAGGGGCGGGGGCGGGAGACTCACCCAGACACACACACACACACACGCTCGCGCGCGGGCACGTCACACTGTCATTCGGATACACGCCGCTGCGCGGTTCACACCCAGGCACACGCCCACACACTGTCACCGAGACACACGCACCTGCAGGCGGAGACACCAGAGCAACACACGTTCACCAGCTGCACTTCCTGAATCTCACACACACACACGGAAATGCCTACATACGTGTACAACCAGGGGAGAAGCGTGCACAGACACACAGACACCTAGACACCAGGGGCATAGTCAGAAATCCTACAGATGGGGGTGGGGGGTCGGCATGGACCAGATGGACAAATTCAGACACATTCAGGCGCACAACCTCCTAGGCGCACAGACACTAATACACACATCACCTGATACACACCGCATACACCTGGGGCACACACACATACCACACATCAGGGGCATAGACTATCACAGTCCCCAGGGGTACAGACAGACCCCTGCCCACACATACTGCTGATATGCAAGAGTTGGCACCTGTGCCTGGCAGGGGTGAAAGTGGCAGCCAGGTGCTATGCTCTCCTTGCTCCCGGGGAACAGGCTTTGTTAGCCGAGCTGTATAATGAGGTAGTGGTGACAGGAAGTGCCTGGGGCTGTGGACTCAACCACACATGAGCCTGGTTTGACTAGGTTTCTGCCTGAGGTCCCCTAATCCGGGGTAGCCTGGGACTTTTTTCTAGCCTCCAAAAAGGTAGATGTGGACCTTGGACAGCCTGGTGCAGGTTAAACAGCCCAGCCTGTCCTGAGCAGTTGGTGGGGGTGGGGCATAAGGGGACATAGGCAGCTGCACTGAGAGATTCCCATGATCTTAAGCACAGGCCAGGAGGTGGAGATTGAAGAGTGGATCACTTTCTATCCCCCAGATCTCTCTACACTACCCAATTTTTCTACCTCAAGGGGGCACTGCCTTTGTTAAGAGTGGAGCAGATGGGGTGAGGTGTGGGGTGGCTGTTGCGTCTTGGATCCTGCCACTCTGGCCCCTCCTCTGGCCTCTTTTCAATTCAGTCCTCTCCTTGGCCCAGACTTATGACCTTTGTCGCGTGCGGCAGCATCATCCATCACCCAGGCGGCCGCTTGTGGGTTGTAGGGGATTTGAGGCCTCACATAGGGTCGCTGTAGCGTCAGCTGCCTTCTCCCGGGACCTGCTCTCGCGACAGCGGCCCGAACTCAACCTGCGAGCTGGTACCCGGGGGGTAGGGCGTGACCATGGGGCTTGATCGCGACGTTGGACCTTATATCCCCACCCCTGGCACCCCAGCACCACTTCTTCAAGCTCAACATAGCCCGCCTCCCGCTCCTGCTACCCCCACCCCATCTCTCGGGCCCTTTGCTTAATTTCCTATTAACTGCTGATAAATCCAATTAAACCGCCGCTCTAATTAGGGACAGCTGCCGGCTCCGCGAGGCAGGGGAGGGGGGCGCCCCTCGAGTGTACGGGGAGAACAGCCGCTCTCTCTGCTCTTTCAGCACCCCTCCACCAGCATCGCCGCCCAATGAGCCAGTAAATTGGTTTTGCTTCAGCATTGTGAGGGGGCCTGCTCCAGGATCTCGGGGGGCTCCAGTTTTGAGTCCAGCAGACCTTTTTTTTAAATTTTTTTTCTTTTTTTTCCAGCAGACCTTTTGAGGAAGAGAGACGATCCGGGCCTGGGTCGTGGTAGCCGAGTCCGAAAGTGGAGTGGGGGCAAGAGGCCTGATTTGTGTGTTGGGGGGGTGGGTGATCTGTTCTTATTCTAGCCCAAGATTGATTAAAGGGGGCGGGAAGGGGGGAGGGCTGCTAAAGTCTTTCTTTAGGACCCTAGCACCTTTCTCAGGCGTTCGGGACAGTCAAGGGCAAAGGGAAAAGGGGAGGGAACCTGTTCTGCAGCGAGTCGTCTTCTGTGCTTCCCTACCCCCCACCCCAACCTCAGCCTTCTGGAAAGAAGCGGGCGTGCCTGTCCCGGGCCCCCTTTCTCCCTAGTCCAGCTGAGCCTCTGCCCTCCCCCAGCCAGCAGCAGATGGTGCCCGGGTTCCCGCTGCCAACCTTACTAGGTGGTGCCAACCTCAGGCCTGGCAGACAACGGGCATGAGAGAGGAGGAGCTCCTGGCTGGTCAGGACCACCCTCCCCCACTCACCATCAAACCCAAGACACTCCGCCTGCCCCACTACAGCGACCACCCTACACTGCCTCTCACTGATCCACTCCCAGGTCTCCAAACTCTCTTTCAGCTCCCTTCCCTACACCTTCCCGCTCTCAGCCACCTGCCGCCCTGACCAGTGCCGGCGTATTTGCATATTTACATATGCAAATAAAACATTTGCATAAGACGAGCCGCAGGGGGTTCTCGGCTCAAGCCGGGTAGCTGTCTGCCCTGTGCCCTCTCACTCGGTACCTGT
This sequence comes from Tamandua tetradactyla, assembly GCF_023851605.1. Taxonomy (NCBI): domain Eukaryota; kingdom Metazoa; phylum Chordata; class Mammalia; order Pilosa; family Myrmecophagidae; genus Tamandua; species Tamandua tetradactyla. The sequence continues at coordinate 124,428,264 of NC_135333.1, forward strand.
CGGAAAGGGTTAGGGCGGGGGCCGTGCGGGAGGGGTTAGGGCCCGCGGCCTCGCTCGCTCAGTTCCCCAAGGACTTGAGGAAGTGTTGCCATGGAGACGGCACGCACCCCACCCCCTCCTAGGCCTAGGGTCTCGGGCTTGGTGTCTCTGGATCTCTTTCCCCGGGTCCCTTGCTCTCCAACCAAGATGTTGCATCGCCCCCTAGCGGTCCAGTTCCGTGCTGAGCCAGGTTCCGAAATAGAAGACGCTGCCCGCCGCTGAAGAGTTACCAGCCAGGGGGACCCTACCTGTATCCAAACCTGCTTCAAGCCACGGGGGGGTGGGGGGTGGGGGGTGGAGAAAGGGGGCCAGGGGCGGTGATCCCAGTCCTGCTCCCCTTTTTTCATAGACATAAAAGCCTCGCTTGGCGGTTTCTCCATCTCCCACCAGCCTCAGCCCAGATCGGTCTTGACTTACTGGATGCAAATGATTCTCCATCCCGCAGCAGACCCTCTCCTCACCCCCACCTTCGGCCCCTCCTTAAAAAGCAAACTTTTCTAACTTTTGTCAAAACTTTAATAAATTCACAACATCGACAAACCCCACCCCCACCCCCCGTGCCTCCTAGTGGAGTCCTTTTTCCAGCTCTCACAGGCTGGGCCTGAGAGTTGCGGGTACAGGTGGAGGGTGCTGGCTGCGTTGGACACCAGGTATTTGGGACCCCAGGCCATGGGAGGGTGCTGGGAACCAGTCCCTTCCCAGAAGCCCACTCCACGCTCTGGTGAGCCTTCCCTACTCTCGCCCAGCAGTCCCTTTCCTCCCAATCTCCGCTGGGCCCGCCCAGGATGTGCAAGGGTATCTTCTGCCCTCAGGCACACACATGCCTAAATCTCTTCCAGGAAGTCGGTGGGGAACAGCCCCACCTTGCGGCCAGTGTAGACCTTGACATAGCCACCGGCTTCCTCTCCTTTCTGCACCACGATCTAGGGGATTAAGGGTAAGGGAGTAGGAGAATCAAGAGAGAGGATAGAAGAGCAGAGTACAGGAGTCCAGCAAGTTATGAAAACTCTCATCAATGGGTTAGGATGTCCAAGAAATATGGTCTGCAGAGGTGCAGTTTGGGGTCTGAGGAAGGGTTGGGTCACTAGAGTTACCTGGTCCTTCTTTAGAGTGATCTGCCCTATCTCGCGGTTCCCAACAAAGGATCTAGTTACACGGTGCACACGCTCTCCAGCCCGGACCCGAATGATGAAGTTTGGAGGGAAATATCCGACCTTCTCTCCAATTTTCCCCTAGGGGAGATGGTAGGGAGAATCAATCTCTCAAGTACCAGGTTCTAGTAGTCAATTCATTCATGTCCCACCCTAGTCCCAGTCATTTTCTCTTACCCGCCACCATTCCTCATTTGAGTCATCAATGACTGTAATCTTCTCTCCAGGCCTGGGAGAGGAAGAAGGGAGGTATCTCTGAGATTTAGGGGTCTTGCTCACTTACCTGGTCCCTGGCTGTACCTAGCATCAATAGGTTTCAAGCCCTGAGCTCTCCTTTCCCTTTTCCATAGGGAGCTAGGCTCTTCCCTGTCCTTCCACAGTAGTCCCCCTCCTCTCGAAGCTGCTCACGGGAAATCCAGATCATCCTTCTCCAGGGCTTTGAACCGATAGAGAGCGACAAAGTAGTGCGACTGCTGGAAGCCAGACTGCTTGTGCTGGGGATGAAAGGGTGTGATGAGTCTTAGGGCTCCTTTGCCCCACGGGGAAGGGTAGGAGTCCAAGGCTGAGGCATTCTCCAAAAACATTACATTTCAACACCTTTACAGGTCCCTGAACTGTATTATTTCTTGTGGGTGTGTATGTGTGTGTTTGCATTTGTGTGTGAGAGAGAGAAGGGAGGGGGGAGTGTGGAGAGGACCTGTCAAGGGTGATGGGAACCTAAGAGGTGTGAGCGTCTACTGAGGCCATGGGTAGTGTCAGACCTGAGTTGGGGAGAGGACTGGGGTCCTTGCAAGGAGAAAGGATTCTCACTTTGTCATCAGGTGTCTTCTTCTCAGCCTTCTTATCTCCTTCAGGGTTTCCTGGGATAGAAATACAACCAACAACTTGTCTCTGGCTCCTGGAGGGAAGCCCCATTTTCTTACCCTTCCATTGAAGGGCTCTTTCATCTCTAAGCTCGGCTGTTCTTTGGTCCTCCATCCTCTGTACCATAGCTGAGCTCCTGACTCTACTCCACCTTAATGGATAGAGGTGGTGACACTCACCAGCTTGGGGTTTTCCTTCCTCAGGTTTGGCAGACTCTGTCTCCTCTTCCATCATGGCTGCTAGAGGCTAGAGAGAGTATCAGAGTTAGGCAGATGGGTCTTGGGAATAAATTATATGCTTGCCCTGGCTCTCCAGTCAGGCTAGAAAACTACAGACTAGGATCTCAAGGGTTGGAAGGAGTCTTGGAGGAAACATTTAGTCCGACCTCTGCCTACTGCAGGGACTTCCTCTAAAACATTTCAGCAGGTGGGTCACTTACAGTGTGTTACAGTGTGCTTGAATGTGGCTAATGGCAGGGAGCTCACTATTTCACAAAGCAATCCCTTGTCATTTGGGGGCAATTTCCTAAATAGATTTATGCCAGCTTCTTTGTAACTTTTACTTATTGGTCCTGATTTGTCCTCTGGAGCACTATAAAACAAAAAAAACCTTTAAAAATGTGAGGACAGTTAGGTGCATGGGTGGTTCAGTGGTAGAATGCTTCCCTTTCATGTGGGAGACCTGGGTTCGATTCCCGGACCATGCACCCCCCCTCCCCCCAAAAAAAGTGAGGATAGTTGACATGTATGTACTTCCTCAGTCTTTTCTTCTCTAGATTAATCATTTTTAGTCCCTTCAAAGCATCCCTCACTGTGATTCAGTCAAGATCCTTCACTATAGTGTCTGCCCTTAAAGATACTGCATTGTGCAAGAGAAAACTGCATTGTGCAAGAGAAAAATGAGCAGCACAGTTTTTATAATCCCTTTAAGAGAATGGAACCCAGAAGTGTATTAATTTCCTGGAAGCAGCCAACTATACTGCTAGTTTTGGATCCTAGAAAAGATCTGTACATTTTTCCTTACAAAATTTCAAATGTTTAATTTTGGTTCATTCTTCTGTATGATTTTTTAATATATGACTCAGTGTATAAGTTTTCTCTCCTTGCTTTCTACTTCCCACAAACTTAATGAATGTATTATTTATGTGAGAAAATGTCCATTGGTGAGGATCAAGAACCAAACCATGATGTAAGGCATCTGAAATCTTCCTCTAGCTAGGCGCTCCCTTAGGAACCAGGACCTTCTGATTATTGTTATTCAACCAGTTTTAGGAATCCATCTAACTGAATCATCATTTACCTTAGACCATCCTGGCTGCCCAGAAAAAATTAAGGATGCTCTATCAAATTCCTTGCTGAAGGGGTACACACTAAGTCTAGGGCACAACCAATTTAGTAACTCTATTACAAAGGGAAATGAGATTGGTCTTAGTCACTAGCTCTATGCCTCACTTTCCTCTCCTATAAAATGAATAGGTCAGACCAGATGATCTTCACGGACACTTGCACAGCTCTTGAATTACTACTTAGTAGGGCAAGTTCACTTCCTAAGTCCAAAAGCACAGCTCTTGCCTGTTTTCCAGCAAAGCCAGGGGCTTGGAGTCTAGTCTTCAGGTGGTTGTAGTGGTTAACCGTATAATTTCAGAAGAGAGTTCCTGAGGAAAACATAATCTAGGGTAGGAATTCTTAACGAAGCCCACAGTGAGGTGCAGCAGATCCAAAAATACCCTCTAAAATTGCATGCAAAAATTTTGCTGGTTGGGTTATGTGCAATTTTAGAGGAAGAGGATCCACAGCGTCAGTGCTTTCCAGTGGAAGGAGACATGACCTGCTCTTTGGAGTCCGTGGGAGGAACCTCAGGGGGAGACATATGTATGGTGCTTACATTTTTCTTATCTGCCTGTCCCTTCTTTCGTTCCTTGTTTGCCATAACCACCCCAGTGCGCAGGGTTTCAAACACAGGGTCATTGCGACTGGCAGCAGCTAGTGCGAATGGGAAAAGAAAGAAGATATTACTGGGGAGGAAGATAAAGGTTTGGAGGAGAGAGAGAGTAAGGGAAGAAGAAAGACGGGAGAGCTGGGATCAAGTACATAGATATTCATTGGGAAGTGGAGGGGGATTAGGGAAGGATCAGTTGGGCAACAGCTAGGTCCCCAATGTGTAATGGGTTTTAAAAACATTACTGTAAATATAATGTACTGGAGAAAAATATTTACCATAATTCCTTCCAGGCAGATTATTATTTGAGGTTGGTAAGAAAACTTTGGTAAGTTGCTTGGGAGTTGGGGCATACTTGTATAGTAAGAGTCACTATTCTTCTAAGGAGAGTGGGTCCTTTAACTGCTGGCTTTTCTGCAGAGTGACTTGAGTAAACAGGGATGCTATGACCAGCAGGTTCTTCTTTTTCATCCATATTCCACACAGAGTTTGGCCTTTCCTCCAAATAAATATTGTGCAAAGGGTCAATATGTTTTCAAAGGTTGCCAAATTAAGAATCTGCCCAGGATACCCATAGCTCTTGGTCTGGGCCTGAATCTGGCATGACTCTGTAACAAGGATGAGAACAGTCTAGAATCCTTGTTTAGAAATGGCTTTACATATGAAGAGCATAGATTCTGAAGTCAGGAAGATGAGGCTCTGCATCTTGCTGTGTGTGGCCCTAGCTAAGTCTCATCTTCCTCAGACACAAAACAGGGGAAATAATGTAGACTCTGCATCCAAGATGTCTAAGACTATTAGGTTAAAAGAGAACCATGGGAAACAAAATTTGCTCCAGATTTTGGCTTCCAAAGCTAGAGGTGGTGCTGAAACCATTTCTAGCCTTGCCCATTTCCTCAGGTCCCATATGGAACACTTACAGAGATCTTTGACACAAGCGTACTGCTGGTTGCTGTAGAGTGGGGAGCTATAGGCCCGACGGAAACCTGGGGGCTGTAGAATGGGATGGGAGGAAGCATTAGAGATAGCAAAATAGGGCCCAAAGTCCCATCTCTCTCAAAAGTGCTCACCCTTTCTTAGAAAAGAAATGAATGGGATGACTCAAGGAAGGGCTGGTAAGGGAGTAGGTGGTAACATGTCCACACCCTTCTATCTTCTTGTTCCCCAGAGCCTACTCACTATCTTGCCGAAGCATCTCTGCATCTCCACGTAGGATTGACAATGCTCGTGGATGTTGGTTTTGCAGTTCTTACAGCGAAGCCCAAATTTGTTGTTGACTTAGGAGAAGGGAAGAAATTTGGGTAAGGCTCCTGATTTCCCTTCCCCTTTGCACCACTGCTGTTACTCTAGCTCCTAGGGTCCCTTTACTTTCTGGGACCCTATACTCTCCCGGTTTCTAATAGTATTTTCTTAAAGCCAAACCTGCCACCGTCGGTCTGCTATACAAATACTCATTTAAACTCCCTCCCCTACCCCCTTGCCTTCCACTTCACACTCTCTCCACTTCCCTTTATGACTCACGCACAATCATCCGGGCACAGACATCACAGAACTTGGGCTTCTTGAAGAAATGATCTTTGAATTTGTGGGGCTTATCATTGACAAGCTTGGGAGGTTCTGGGGGTGGTTCCTCCTCTTCTTCTTCTTCCTCTTCTTCCTCATAGATGTAGTAGATAGGCCCACCCCCAGCACCCACTGCCTCCCCATTGGCCTGGGGCTCTGGAGGAAGCTCCATGTCCTTTGTCCCTGTAGACCCCTTCCTGAACAACTGCTTCAGCCGCTGTAGCTGAGGGAGGGAAGGAGTGAAGGAAATCCAATGTTAAAGGATTGTCATCGGGCAGGCCATGGCGGCTCAGCGGCAGAGTTCTCGCCTGCCATGCTGGAGACCTGGGTTACACCCCAAGATTAAGGGATACTGGGGCTGTAGGTGCTGGCTGGCATTCTAAATGAGTCACATAAAAATAAGAACAATTCAGGCACTTTTTTTAAAGGGCTGTAATGGTTTCCCACCTTCCCACACCCAATGGTCAGATGCCCAGACTCACCCCACTTTGACGAGTCTCTGCTGGGAAGGAGGGATTAGGGGGCTCCAGCACCTCCTTTTCTGTCATCCTGCAAGAGGTTGGACCCCACTATGAACTCTAATCCCTAACTGCCATTCTTTCCTTCCTTATTCCTGTCCTTAGCAGTAGGGTTGTCCTTGAAGAAGAGGCCTCAGAAGAAATCTGCTTAGAGATTCTTTCCTAGGGCTTATGAACAGAAAGACTCCATGGAGATCCAGACAGACGAAAGAATTTTCCAACCTGTTCCTTAAACCGATATCCAACCTTCTACCCTGAGGGGCAGCCCCAGAGTTTATAGCCTCAACACAGTGCTCAAAGCTACATGGTTTGGGAATTTTCCTACAGGCACTTTCTTTTGGGAGGTTGTGGGCAAGAGAGATTTGACATGCCTTCCTGGGCCCCTTCTCTTCAAGAGGTTTCATGCCTGCATCCACATGCATGCATGGAGGAATGGGCTGGAGACATTTGTTCCCTCCTACCTCCTCCTTTAAGCCCTGGGGGCCTCTCGCCTAGTTGATCTCAGCCTGCCACAGGCCTTAGCTATTTTAAGTTTTCAAAGTAATATGAGCCTTTCCCTCCCTATTGCTCCATCCCCTTGGCCCAACCCCCACTCCCCAACCTGCCACCGCCTCCCCCAATCCTAGCTCTCTTCCTGGAGTAAGGTAATAACTTCACTCCTAAAATACTTGGAGATAAGTAGAAATGAAGAAGATGAATAGACTAAGGATTGGGACAGCTGGGGTGAGCAGTCCTAGAAATGGAAAGAGGATGAAGAGGCAACTTACGTTTGGGATTCCCTAAGTCAGCCTGAGGAGGGAAGTAGGAGCCCCTGGGGCCTTGGTGGTGGTGCTGGGGGGAGGATCGGTCCTCTTCCCTGGGGGCTGAGCCCCCCCAGTACCCTCTGTACTCACACCGGCTACCAGTTGGTATATGTAGACCTCCTAGCCTCTCCCTTTGGTGTCAGAGTTGAAATGACAGGGCTGGAGGAAAGTGGACAGCTGAGCAACACAGCTGACACAGAGAAATTGGACACGGGGAGGACTGGGGCAGGGCTGTACCCTAGCCCTCCCGTCCCCCAAAGCTCCCGTTTCCTGATTCTTCATCTATGGTGGGCAGGCCAGTAGTAAATTCAGTAAGGAATGGTTTTGGTTCAGGCTGTACACCCATTTGAATGGATTTTGGAGGACTAAAGGTGAAGTAAAGATAAATTATAAAACATTTCTCCATCCCTTACCTCCAAGGTTCAAAAACTTCCCCAATTCTGCCCTCTCTGTACCTACTTTAAGGACTACAGACTTCAGCCTCTCAGCCTTTATCTTCTTGTGACTTATGTGTTTGTATAACCTCAAGCATCAATCTAACCTTAAACTTGAGGATGGAAAGGACTGGGGACTGGTGAAGATAGGAAAGCGCTCTCCTATCAACCAGACTAGAATGTTTTATTAACTGTGGGTTTAAGAGGGGTGGCCTTGCTTCTGTCCTGTAAAGGAGTGAGGAATCTGTATTACTGCTTGTTCCCTTGATCTTTCCACACATCTCCAAATCTTGTCCTCAGGATAGTGAATTGTAAGGGCTTAAGACTTCCATCTGAGAGATTTTGCGGGAGTGAGGGCCTAATGACCAGGTAGAGATAGTTCAGTTAACACTGGCCAGAAGCTTACAGCTGCTGCATAGGGAATTTTTATCATCTGTAAATAATGTTCCTTTCCTCAGGAGAACTGCAAATTCTTGCAGGTAGGATGGTTGAACTTCACACTTCCTAAATAATTTTCATTCCTTGATGCACCTCCTTCCTGTGATGCCCAAGTATATGAACTGATGGATCAGTACGATAGCTTGCATTCTTTTCTCACAGGGATGCAGCTTTCTGCTATTCTTTGGGTTGTGACATGGCTGGAAAAAGATAACCCCCATCTCAGAGGAGAGCAATTTAGACATGGTAATGTAGTGCTGCACTATCCCTTGTGTCTGTTAAGAAATAAAGGATTAGGTTGGAGGTAGGGTCAGACAAGCTTCAGAGCTTGGCTAGAGATACAGTCACCCAGATCCAACATTTTCCAGGGCAATATGCTCTGCCGTTTCTACCCACTGCTCTTTTTCCTAAGGGGGTGGGGTGAGATTGAAAGGGGGCCACTGGATGGCAGGGTTCTATTGGTTTGACTCTACAGGCTCCTTAATGGGCCCTGTTTAACAGGCTGCAGAAAAACAGGGCTAACTTTGAGATGCCTCAGATATAGAAAACGTCCATCTTGCAGGCAGGTGACCTCTGCTTTTCTTGAACTTTCTTCATCTGCAAAGGACAGGGACAGCTGAGTATGCCTGCATAAATCTAGCATCTTGGCACAGTAAGTTCAGATAATATAGCTTTTATTGTAAAACACCCACTTCCATTCTTGCCAAGTAGAGCTCAATCCTCTAGTTTTAGGATTAAAGAAAGGCCCATCGCTTGAAGGTTTTCAGAAGACTAGATGATGGGCTTTGAGATCAGCATTTCAACCCATTTCTAGACCTTATTCCTCCCTAGCTCAGCCACAAGGGCCCTAAATGAATACCACGGAATTAACAGGCTGACAAGAACCTTGGAGGTCACCTAGTCAGTCCAAGTCTCTTATTTTATTAATAAGGACACAGAGATCCAGAGTTGAGAAGGTGATGTGCTTGATGAACCACAGTTAGTGGCAGAATTGGAAAAACCCAGAACCACCCATCAGAATTATGGGCAGGAAGGAGGATCGGAGAGAGGGAATGGTGCTAGGAAGATAAATGTGCATATGCTAGGGGAAATCCATCCCAACCCACAACAAACCCTCCCAACCCCCACCCACACCAGGGCGGCAACACAGAAACGAGGACTGATGTCCAGTGACAGAAGATTTTTTTTTATATTTAAAAACAAAATCAACCTCCCCCCAAGTAACCCCCCCACAAACAAAAAACCAGATTAAATAAAATTTACAGTGAATATACCCAGCAAACATCTGTATGTGCAATTAAATACTGTGTCTGTTACTGCGGCACAAACTTCAAACAATATACAAGTGTTCTGGGGGGTGAGGGGGGCCCAAGTTTTAACTCTGTGGGGTTTGGGAGACAAGATGAGGGAAGTGAGAGGAAGGAGAAATCAATATTGTTTTTCTTAATTCTGCCCATATAAATATATTCGTAACGACCAAAAAATAAAAGGGAGCTTAGGATAGTAAGGAAATAGAATACGGGATTGTGGACCTTCCCAATTCTACCTGGCCAAAGAATATGAAAAAAATTAATTTTGTGGTGGGAAGAGAGATAAAAAATGATAGAAGAGGATGGGAAGGAGAGGGAAGCAGAGAGGAGCCAAGTGGGACAGAAAAGGGATGACGGCAGGGGAGTGAGGAGTCCAGTGCCAGTGTGAGTGTTTGCTTCCACGTTTATTCTTACTGTCTTAGGTTCCAGTTCAGCGTCTGTCTCCCTGTTTTCTACCTGTCAGTGGTCTATCTGGATCCCTCGACCCTCTTTCACCTCGTCCCCACCCCTACTGTGCCAGTCCTTTTCCCTCCTTCACTTATTGGGAGCTGGCTCGCTCCAGGATCCTCAGGTCATAGTTCTTTTTGGCCACTCGAAGTTTGAAGCGACTCACGGAGTTGTTGAGGCGAAGGGAGGCATTCTGGGCAGCCAGGGGGCTGGGGAACACAGCCACTATGGTGTACAAGGCAGCGAGGTCCGCATGGCGGCCGTTCTCAGCAGTCCCACCGTTGTCCCCTCCGCCCCCGCCAGGCAGCCCCTGAGCATCCTTGAGCCACTGGATCTTGGCGCCAGACAGGGCGAGCTGAGTGAAGAGTTTGTCAGCCTCGGTGCGGGTGATGCCCTCAGGGAGATCTGTCACCTCCAGCACCCGCCCCAGGACTGGAAGGGGAGGAGAGAGAATATAGTGGTAAGAGCCGAAGATGGGGAGTGGCAGGGGGGTGGAGAACTGGTCAGTGGCAAGGGAGAGAAGTATCCAACTGACAAGTCTGTATACAAGGTCCTCAAAAACCTAGCCATTCCCTCTTTGCTATCTTCTCCCCTCTCCAAATCAACCCAATTCCCCACCATCCAGACTCTGATTAGGGCAACTAGGAGAAAAAGATGAACCTTTCTCTTGGCATAGCCTAGAAATGTAGGCAAAAAGGAAGGTCTGGGAATCAGAATCCCAGGTTGATGGTCTGGGGACCTATAAATCAGTTCTCTCACAGGGTACCATTGCTATAAAGGAAGGGTGGGTTTTGCTGATGTGCTTTAACAAAATCAATGAATCAATCTCAAGTATGTCCACAGTTCCCTTCCTACTCAGAGGCTGGCCCAAATAAAATCTTCTTTCTTATCATCTAGGGAAGTTAATTTCCTTTTTTCTTTCCTTGTTTATCAAACTGTTCCAACTGGGGGAAATCCTGAGAGATCTTGTATGGCTAGTGTGGAATGCCTGCAGGAGGAGGATTACTCCCCCACAATCTCTGAGACTCCTCCTAAATACTACCAAAGGTAGAGGTCTTATATTCAGGTGAGGCCTGCTCCCAGAAGACTCTCAGCTAACAGACTCAGTGACTCCATTACTGTGTTATTTCCAATTTTTACCACTATCTTCCCAAGAATCTGGGATGGTTTGGTAGGGAAGACTGAGACATTCCACTTTTCCCTCTTCTCCCTGCTCTTGAGCACAAATGGTTCCCACTTTCATTTTCCACCCTAAGCTGGCTTTTCCCTCCCATCCTTGGCTGGTAACGCAGGCTTGTGGTAGGCACCTTCTTACAGGGATTTAGGATTTTATCACTCACCAACATCTGCTGTCCCCAGGTCAGTGGAAGCAGATTTGAGTGCTTGTCTCTTGCCCCGGCTTCCATGCTTCAATCCACTCTGTCCCTTCAACAATCAAAAGACTATTCTCATTTTGGATTAACAACACTAACTGCCTTCTATTGCAACTCCTGCCTGAGAGATTGAGTAATAGCACCCAGTCCTGAGGATCACACCTTTCCAGGCAATCAGATGCCCAGGCATGGTCACTGAGAAGCAGAGAGCCCCTCCCTCTTGGCATTGGGGTGGGTGGAAGAAATGAGTACAGGAGTGGGGTAAGGCCTTCAGCCCCTCCCACTTATTCCATTTTCCCTGTGTTGTTTCCATTGTCTTCTGAACTGGAAAAGGTGGATGGCTCAGAGATAGGGGACCAGATGAGAGTAGATGAGAGTGTATGAGAGAGAGAGAGAGAGAGTGAGTGAGTGAGTGAGTGAGTGAGTGAGTGTGTGTGTGTGTGTAGGGGGTAATCTGATGGCCTGAAGGCTACGTAGGAGGGGATGGTAGACACCCTTACCTGGTGCACTGTATAAGTCGACTGGCCATGGAGCAAGGGAGGGCAGATGGACAGATTGTACTGTAATGGCTGGCCCAAGAGGGAGTACCGCCCATCACCTAGGCAGTAAGAGCAGATGGTTTTCTGGGAGCTTGAGCTTTGTGGTATGACTTTTAGGAGACTTTGGGGATGGGATGGGGTCGGCTTTGAAAATGGATAGCAACAATACATACTATTCCTATATTTTCTGTGACAGGAGTGCCCGTGAGACTGATTTTAGAGTTGTCTCTCTTCCTAATCTTCCTGGCTCTCAGCTGTATCTTGTAGACAAATGGGGCTATTACATCCCCTCACCTTTACTTGGTAGACAAAAGCCTTGATGAAATGACCAGGGAGGAAACTAAAGACCCTTACAAATGTTTTTTATCTCATACAGATTCTCCCCACCTCAAAAGCCAGGGGTCGATCTTCTGACACATGTAAGAGCCAATACAAACGAGCATTTTTAACTTTTTAAACCATAGTCTCATCTTGTTTTTATACTGCATGTGACAGCCAGGTCAGAAAGCAGTTAAGATTCCTATCTTATGTGTGATGAACCCCATCTTATAGATCAGGAAACTGAGGTTTTTTTCCAAGTTAAAGTAACACATCCAGCATCACAAAGCTAGTGAGTTAGTGGTGGAACGAATACTTGAACCCAAGTCTTTCAACCCAAATCTTGTGTTCCCTCTTCTAAAATTCTACTGTGTTTGACACAACCCCACTTTTCTAGCCTTCAGACTCAGTACTGACTGGTTAAACTCTTGGGTTCACTAGAAAGTTCAATGAATTTCTTCCCCTTAGCCCACAGTACCAGTCACCTACTTGGTGATTCCAACTAAGTACATAAAGGAATATGGGCAGCACTAGAAAGAGGTGGGTGTTCTTGACTTAAACAGGGACGTTACAGTTTTTAGAGGTTCCCTGATACAAAGGAAGAACTAGCTCCCAGAAAAGGCTGAATTTTACAGCAGTCAGCCCTGATCTCTCATCCCTTACCCTGTGCTGGACCTCCAGGCCGAGGGAACTGTGTGAGGACAGGTAGAGGACTGAGTCCTGTGCAGACACTGCTGAGGCTGGTGACAGGTGAGGGTGCTGGGGATTGGGTAGGGGACGTGACGGGGCTGCTGCTCATTTGTGTGTTGGCCTGTGGAAGAGAGTAGCACCCATCACATAAACATCAAAAACAAATACTCCTTATGCTTGGCTTAAAATTCCCCCTCTTCACGAAATAAGTCTTTATTGCTGAACTCTGACAAACCAGACTGCTACTTAAAATTGCCCCCTTATTCCCTACATAATTAATTTATATTATTTTAACGCCTACATTTGGACACACCATTTTAAGTATTCTCTGGGCATTTTCAAGTATGTATCCTATCTGCTACCTTAGATCTGAGGTTCCCTGAAAGAGGACGTATTCTTCCATTTCTTGTGTTTTCTCCCCTAAAAGTGCCCAGGGGAAGATTTGTAAAAGAGGCTGTTCAGTCAATGGTAAAGACTGTTTCTTAGGAAGAATTTAGCCACCTCCTTGCCTAAACAGGGCTGGGCTGTAGGACTCACCTGAGGGTTACTGTCAGGATTGTACAGGTCTCCAGGCTTCTGGCCCCGCTGGTCCACGCTGTAATATTTACAGTGACTCCACTGGACCATGGATGGGTTCTGGGGAGCTTGGGGTCCATTAGGGACATTTAGCTGCATGACCACCACACCTGGCCCAGAAGGTGATACTCCTGAGTAGCAGGGAGAAAGAGGTGGGTTGTAAATCCAAATTGTTTTGGCCTTCCAGCTAGCCCTGAGTGTCTGGCTTGAGAATCTGTTTTGGCCTTCCAGCTAGCCCTGAGTGTTTTGGAAAGGCAGTAAGCAAATCCACCCACTAGCCTCATGGTCATTTAAATTGTGTCCTTCCTGGACTCTGACTTCCTCTCTCTAAACTAATGGAAAATGGGATGAGGGAGATAAGTTCCAGAAGCCAATGCTCTCCTGCTTTCACCTGGTGGGGGTACTTTGGTATGCCTGGCAGAAAATGACTCCATTCTATCAAAGCTTGGTATTACGAAATGCCTAGAACAGATTGCCCAAATGTCTGGGCAAGACACAGGCCTCCGTCTGGGGCTTGGGCCATGGCTGTGGGCACATGTGGGCTTTTCTGTTAATGGTTACAAATAAGTCAGTGATCTCTGGAGGTTCTGGAGATCATGTATGTACAGATATGCACTAAGCTAGACTTAGGACATACTTCTTGGGGAAGGGTTAGGTGAGTTGGGGAATATTCCAAGCAGACAGAATGGCATGGATGTATATAATATTCAGGAAATCATAAATAATTCCAGGTGCTAACGCCTAAGGGCTAGGTAAAGGAAGTAATAGGAGATGAAATATGTGTATCCATTTATTCAACAAACATTTGTTAAACATTTACTAGATGCTAGTTACTATGCTGGTCACTGGGTACACAAAAAGCAAACCTTGTCCTTGCCTTCAGGAATCGACAGTTTAGTAGGAAGTCAGACATTAACTAAATAGTTGGTAGAGTCTGAAGCATATTCTCCTAAGGAGTTTGGACTTGATCCTCTAGGTGGTAGGAATATAACTTGTACTCTGGAAAGCTTACTTAAGTAGCTGACTTAAGGATGGTTGAAGGGAGGAAGAGACTAGTAGCAGGAAAACCGGTTAGGAAGCTACTGAAACAACGAAAATGAGGAGGTTCTGAATTAGGGTACTGATAGCTGGAATGGAGTAGAAGGGTCAGAACCTCTGAATTTACAGACACGTTCAGGTAACTGACTGGATGTGACCGTGAGGATTTTAGCATGGGCAATCGTGGATAGCCTTATCGTCTCACAGGCTGGATGAGGAAAAGGGCTCAGTGAGGAGGAAAATTAAATCCTGAATCCTCATGGTGAAAAGCAGTTTGATACAGTTCCCGCTGGGAGGAATGGGCAGGAGCTCTGCCTCTTCACAGAGGACTGTCCAGCCTGAGGTTCACTCTTGCCCTTCCAGGCTCTATCCCTATTGGGGGACAGGCTAGGTTCATGCATGTGTGAGTGGTGCAGAAATGCAGATGGGTGTTGCTGGCTTGAGAATCTGTTGTAAAGCTGCCGTTTTCATGGCTCAGTACCTCTGGGGCTGCGACTGCCATCACATTGCTGCCTGTGATGGGAAATGTTGCAGCCTCTGCTTGGGCACCAGACATCCTGGGAAGTGAACGTGATTGCTTTCCTTAGGTAGAGTTGGTCAAAGGAAAGGGAAAGAAATGGTGGGAAGCCTGGGAAAAAAGCCTCCGAGACAGCATCTGTCATCTTTTATTCCTCAGTCAATTTGTGCCCTTCACCCTTTAGGGTTCATCTAATCAGAGAACACAAATACTCAGAGCCACGGTTTGCATCTCCCCATTCTCTGCCAAGAGGGCTAGGGTATTATTCATCAGCAGTGGTTTGAAGAAGGGCCGTGGGGAAAACTGCAGGGTTGTGGTTTATCATGCTTTTAACGACTCCCTGCTTACTATAGTTGCTTTGGGCATTTGATTTCCCTATCCTAAGAGCCCCACCTGCTCCAACATCCTCTACCAACAAAACTGCAATTGCAATTGACCTTATTCAAACACCTCACTGCCACCTGAGGGGCTAACGCTATAATAATCAAATATCCAGCTTTCCTGGAAGGCAGCTCATAATCTCATCCTAATGCCCTGGGCCAGGAAAGGTGAAGGATGGGGAGTGAGGTGTATATATATATATATATATATATGTGAGTGTGTAGGGGGTGTACATAAGAAAAGCAGTGGGAGCTTTTTCTAATACCAACACAGAGCCATAAGGGGCTATTAGGAGGCTTAAGGGGAGGGGGAGAGAGAACAAAGTCTTCAAGTTATTTCCTCTGATTCCAACAAAAACAAAGCCAGGGTTCTCAATTGCAGCCTTGTCCTGAGCTCTTGCACACACAGAGTCCTCCCCCGCTGGCCTGGAGCATTGTTCCTTCACTCAGCCGAGGATACAGAGCACTACTTCGCTGATGAGCAGATTTTTATGCTTTCCTTCCTCAAGCCCAAAGCAGGTGGCATCCATTAGCAGCTGAACTGTCGCTACTTTTTTTAATGGACGTGGCAATAAAAATAAAAAAACCCTACTGCCCAGTAACAGTGCCTACATATAATCAGGTTGGAGGAAGGAACCTGTGTTGGGGGGTACGGTGGGAAAGGGGAGAATGGGTTGACTAAGGAAATCAATTTTAGCTTGAAAGCTCTGAAAGGAGAGGGGACATGTGAATGGCTTTTTAAGTGGCATCATTAAACCTAGGCAGAAAGGTCGATTGGGCAGAGCAAAAAAACATAAATACAAACAGATGACATTTATGTCTGGCAGAACTATTTTTCGTTTAGTTTTTGTTTTGTTTTCTTTTTTTTTTTTTAAATCACTGAGATAGAAGCCTGATAAGGTTTCTACCTTACTACCAGGAATCAAATCTATGGAAAGCAATATCCAGAGAAATAAAAGCCACAGGTTTCTTTCTCAAATTACAGGATGGAATCCAATAATACCTTGGTCACCCCCTGCCATTTTTTTTTTTTTTTTTTTTGGTGGGGGAGAGGGTGTCTGCAGGGAATGAGAGAGAAAAGAGTTATTCATCTTAGCTTTGGAAAACTCTCAGCTACAAAATGAGCCAGTATGTGAGAGGCTATTTCTGTATGCACCTCATTCTGTCTGTGCTACTGTGTCACTGTGAGTTGGGAGACTGTGTATAGGTATTACTGCCATTTCATGTCTGTGTGCATCTTCCCTACGCAGGCATCCCTGTATAAGCCTCAAGGGACCTGCAAGTCATCATTTTAGTGTGAAGAAAAGTGTCTCCTGGGGCTATAGTTATGTCTAATATCATAGTGGAAGAATTAAGGTCCAGACCTTGGGGGTGAACTGAGTAACTACAAAAATGTATTAATAAACCAGAACAGTTGTTCCAGGAACAGCCAATCCTAATCCCTGCCTTTATTTTTGGAAGAGTGACCATGTTGCTACATGGGAGGAGGGCGGGTGGCTGTCCTCTGAAGGTGACAGAGCAGCTCCTGTGGGATGTGCCTGCCTTCTCTCTTCCTAGTGAAGGGTAAACTGGAAAGGAAAGAAGAAGCATTTGTTTTTCTTCTTCCACTTCCTCTTAGGTTTCTGTGAATAAGGATGAAAGACTTTTAAAATCAATGGTACAGTGAATACGGTCTCTTAGACCATGTGGGTGGGACAGAGGGTCTCTCACCTCTGGGAAAGTACAAGGGGTCAGTCAGAAGCCTAGGATCAATCAGGGTAGCTAGGAAGAAAGGAGATAGAAAATTCCGAAGAAGCAAGTGAAACAAATGATGAAGAGAGTTTTACCCATTTTTGTTGATTGGGAACAGCTTAGATGGTCTCTTTCTTCTGACCCTAGCCTGTATCTCTAGAACTGCCAACTTATAGACTAACAGCTGTTTCATTTTACTTAACCCAATATTAGGTCCAGAGTAGGTAATAAAAAATTCTTCTCATTTGGCTTATTGTTGAGTCAAAGACTGTGTTTCTGAAGATGAACAGACATAACCGAAGAGGTATACTGACAGAACACTAGGGACACACGCAAAAAATGCACATTTAAGTATACCTATATGCACAAGCACACTTAACAAAGAGGAGAGAAAAAGCCTTGTGGTATCAAGCACCACCACAGGCTATAGTGGTTCTCACAGCTGTTTTCTACAATTTCCATAGCCCTCTGGGAATTTCAAGACAAATGCCTCCTAGGGGATATTAGGAGAAACAGCAAGAGAGACCAATAATTAATAAAGGGTAAGGACTGTTGAAATTAAAACATCTTAGCTTGTGAGAGAACCAAGTCTGGTCTGGATGAAGGCAGAAGTCATTACTCCTTCAAGGTAACTTTGGATTATATCTTATGAAAAAGATTAATATTGGAATCTTTTTCTTCACTGCTTCTAACATAGTAAGGGTGCAAAAATTAATCTTAAATGAAAAATACTACATTTCTAAATGGTGAAAACTGACAAAATACCTCCCTTTCAACAGAAGAGGGCACTCTGAGATCCCCAACAATGGAGTGTCACGGGGATGATTGGAGGCTAAATCGTCTTCCTCTCCTCCAGAAACCCTGAAGCTTCAACTGGTCCTGCTGTGTCAGGGCAGGGTGAATGGGAAACAAACAAGGACAATGGTACTTGATATACTGGGAAGTTCTTAGCAAAGACAGACAATGAGAGCCTGCATGGCATAAACTGCACGGCATAAGCCTATTCACATGGGATGGCTGGCCCTTCTGAAGGCCTTTAGTTGTTCAACATGAAGTCTACTTTTTCCCTCTGGAGGGAAAGGAACAGAATACAGAAACCTGGGAAAATGTGTAATCGAGGATGCAGCATGGGATATGTATGGAAAGTCAAAAGACCCAGGATTGTGACGTTAGGCAAGTCATTTAACCTCTCTGAGTCTTAAATGTTCTCTTTATGAAGCTGTGTTGAGGAATAAAACGCCACAATGTATATGAGCACACACTAAAAACTGCTAAACAAACCTAAGAGATGACATAAAAAGCATTTAATCAGCCTCCCTCACACTCCCAAGGTAAAAGAAAAGCATTTTTTAAGAAGAGTGAGTGCAGGAGACAGAGGTAAGCACTTTATTTCCCAAAGACAGGTGATTGTAATGCTGGGTTGGGAGGGGGAGGGGGAGGGGGCAACCAACCTCACCTCTCGAGAGGTCAGCTTCAGCACCCATGGAAAACACCGGCCAAGACTTTGGTCTTTCCTAGTGATGGGGTCACAGCTGGGGACAGAGCCAATCCCTGAACTCTCTCTGCCCTTCCCAGCTCTAGAGCATAAGCCTTTCAGCAACATTTTGCTCTTACCAGTGCCCAAGACCTCCCAATTCTTTATCCTCTTACCTGAGTACTGCTGTGGCATTTGTGGTGGACTGCAGGGAGAGGGAGACTGAGGCATCTGGTACTGCTCAGAGCCAGGAGGTTGCAGAAACCCCACAGAAGGGCTGGGAGATGGAAAAGAAAGGAGTGGTGAAGTGGTCGAGGGAGGAACACAGCTCTTGGCAAACAGCTGCTTCCTGGGCCTCCCCTGTGGGAAGCAGAGGCAGCTCCAAGCCATTCCCAGACCAATTTGCCATACAATTTCTAAAATCGCTCATCAGTTCAAAGTTAATTACATATTTGTACTTGATCATCTTTCAATTAGGAAGCTGCTAATCAGTGCTACAGATGGAATGTTAGAGACATATCTGTTTCCAACAGTGCAGAAACACCAGACATACATACATGCAAACATGTATATACAAACGGATTCTAAAAAACCCAACGAAAACACAAGGAGAGTGCCACAGACAGATAAACAGCACTAGAGAGATGGGTAAAAAGGAACTAAGGAGGACTTCCGGAGAAGATGGGGGCTTAGTAAGACACGTGGGTCTTGGTTCCTCCTCCAGAACAGCTACTAGGGAGGTGGAAACGATACAGGACAGCTCCCGGATCCATGACAGAGACCAAGAGGACAGCGTACCCCATTCTGGAACGGCTGACTGGCTGGGAGAACCCGCTCCGGTGAGATCGGCGAGGGGCGTGGGCTTCCCCGGGACGGGACGGCAGGCAGCCGGAGTCCCTCCCTCCCTCCTTCCCGGGCCGGCTGGGAGAATTGAACAGGCAGTCCCCTCAGGCCGCGGCGGCGGGCGCCCCCCCCCCCACACGCAGCACCCCGGACCAGCTGGGAGAATTGGATCGGAGATCCCCAAGCCGCGGAGAATGGCGACCGGGGTCCCTTCAAAACACGTGGCTTCCCAGTCCAGCTGGGAATGGTGGATAGGCACTCCCCCAAGCCGCGGCGGCTAGCGCCCCCCCGCCACGCTTGGCGCCCCGGGCCGGCTGGGAAATTTGGACGGGCGCTCCCCCAAGCCGCGGAGGACGGTGACCCTCCCCGCGTGCGGATCCCCGGGCCGGCTGGGAGATTCGGATTGGCACTTCCCAAGCCGCTTCGGCTGGCAATCCCCCCCTACAGCGAGAGTTTTCCAAAGTTAAAGGAGCCACAGCATCTTTTACTGGTGGGACCCGCAGACAGATGAGCGCCACAAGCGCCACCTACTGGGCAGGATAAGAAAAACAGAGCCCATGACACCCAGGGAAATCTGATTAATGCTCAGACACCAGCAGAAGATAACGGATCACGCTCAGAAAATTGAAGATATGGCCCAGTCAAAGGAACAAACCAATAGTTCAAATGAGATACAGGAGCTGAGACAACTAATGCTGAATATATGAACAGAAATGGAAAACCTCTTCAAAAACCAAATCGATAAATTGAGGGAGGACATGAAGAAGACATGGGCTGAACAAAAAGAAGAAATAGAAAAACTGAAAAAACAAATCACAGAACTTATGGAAGTGAAGGACAAAGTAGAAAAGATGGAAAAAACAATGGATACCTACAATGATAGATTTAAAGAGACAGAAGATAGAATTAGTGATTTGAAGGATGGAACATCTGAATTCCAAAAAGAAACAGAAACTATAGGGAAAAGAATGGAAAAATTTGAACAGGGGATCAGGTAACTAAAGGACAATATGAAGCGCACAAATATACGTGTTGTGAGTGTCCCAGAAGGAGAAGAGAAGGGAAAAGGAGGAGAAAAACTAATGGAAGAAATTATCACTGAAAATTTCCCAACTCTTATGAAAGACCTAAAATTACAGATCCAAGAAGTGCAGCGCACCCCAAAGAGAACAGACCCAAATAGGCATTCTCCAAGACACTTACTAGTTAGAATGTCAGAGATCAAAGAGAAAGAGAGGATCTTGAAAGCAGCAAGAGAAAAACAATCCATCACATACAAGGGAAACCCAATAAGACTATGTGTAGATTTCTCAGCAGAAACCATGGAAGCTAGAAGACAGTGGGATGATATATTTAAATTACTAAAAGAGAAAAACTGCCAACCAAGACTTCTATATCCAGCAAAATTGTCCTTCAAAAATGAGGGAGAAATTAAAACATTTTCAGACAAAAAGTCACTGAGAGAATTTGTGACCAAGAGACCAGCTCTGCAAGAAATACTAAAGGGAACACTAGAGTCAGATATGAAAAGACAGAAGGGAGAGGTATGGAGAAGAGTGTAGAAAGAAGGAAAATCAGATATGATATATATAACACAAAAGGCAAAATGGTAGAGGAAAATATTATTCAAACAGTAATAACACTAAATGTTAATGGACTGAATTCCCCAATCAAAAGACATAGACTGGCAGAATGGATTAAAAAACAGGATCCTTCTATATGCTGTCTACAGGAAACACATCTTAGACCCAAAGATAAACATAGGTTGAAAGTGAAAGGTTGGGAAAAGATATTTCATGCAAATAACAACCAGAAAAGAGCAGGAGTAGCTATACTAATATCCAACAAATTAGACTTCAAATGTAAAACAGTTAAAAGAGACAAAGAAGGACACTATCTACTAATAAAAGGAACAATTAAACAAGAAGACATAACAATCATAAATATTTATGCACCGAACCGGAATGCCCCAAAATACATGAGGAATACACTGCAAACACTGAAAGGGAAATAGACACATATACCATAATAGTTGGAGACTTCAATTCACCACTCTCATCAATGGACAGAACATCTAGATAGAGGATCAAAAAAGAAATAGAGAATCTGAATACTACTATAAATGAGCTAGACTTAACAGACAATTATAGGATATTACATCCCACAACAGCAGGATATACCTTTTTCTCAAGTGCTCATGGATCATTCTCAAAGATAGACCATATGCTGGGTCACAAAGCAAGTCTTAACAAATTTAAAAAGATTGAAATCATACACAACACTTTCTCGGATCATAAAGGAATGAAGTTGGAAATCAATAATAGGCAGAGTGCCAGAAAATTCACAAATACGTGGAGGCTCAACAACACACTCTTAAACAATGAGTGGGTCAAAGAAGAAATTGCAAGAGAAATAAGTAAATACCTCGAGGCAAATGAAAACGAAAACACAACATATCAAAACCTATGGGATGCAGCAAAGGCAGTGCTAAGAGGGAAATTTATTGCCCTAAATGCCTATATCAGAAAAGAAGAAAAGGCAAAAATTCGGGATTAACTGTCCACTTGGAAGAACTGGAGAAAGAACAGCAAACTAACCCCAAAGCAAGCAAAAGGAAAGAAATAACAAAGATTAGAGCAGAAATAAATGAAATTGAAAACATGAAAACAATAGAGAAAATCAATAAGACCAGAAGTTGGTTCTATGAGAAAATCAATAAGATTGATGGGCCCTTAGCAAGATTGACAAAAAGAAGAAGAGAGAGGATGCAAATAAATAAGATCAGAAATGGAAGAGGAGACATAACCACTGACCTCACAGAAATAAAGGAGGTAATAACAGGATACTGTGAACAACTTTACGCTAATAAATACAACAATTTAGATGAAATGGACGGGTTCCTGGAAAGACATGAACAACCAACTTTGACTCAAGAAGACATAGATGACCTCAACAAACCAATAACAAGTAAAGAAATTGAATCAGTCATTCAAAAGCTTCCTAAAAAGAAAAGTCCAGGACCAGACGGCTTCACATGTGAATTCTATCAAACATTCCAGAAAGAATTAGTACCAACTCTCCGCAAACTCTTCAAAAAAATCAAAGTGGAGGGAAAACTACCTAATTCATTTTAGGAAGCCAACATCACCCTCATACCAAAACCAGGCAAAGATATTACAAAAAAAGAAAACTACACGTCAATCTCTCTAATGAATATCGATGCAAAAATCCTCAACAAAATTCTAGCCAATCGAATCCAACAACACATTAAAAGAATTATACATCATGACCAAGTAGGATTCATCCCAGATATGCAAGGATGGTTCAACATAAGAAAATCAATTAATGTAATACACCATATCAACAAATCAAAGCAGAAAAATCACATGATCATCTCAATTGATGCAGAGAAGGCATTTGACAAGATTCAACATCCTTTCCTGTTGAAAACACTTCAAAAGATAGGAATACAAGGGAACTTCCTTAAAATGATCGAGGGAATATATGAAAAACCCACAGCTAATATCATCCTCAATGGGGAAAAATTGAAAACTTTCCCCCTAAGATCAGGAACAACACAAGGATGTCCATTATCACCACTATTATTCAACATCATGTTGGACGTTCTAGCCAGAGCAATTAGACAAGAAAAAGAAATACAAGGCATCAAAATTGGAAAGGAAGAAGTAAAACTATCACTGTTTGCAGACGATATGATACTATACGTCGAAAACCCGGAAAAATCCACAACAAAATTACTAGAGCTAATAAATGAGTACAGCAAAGTAGCAGGTTACAAGATCAACATTCAAAAATCTGTAGCATTTCTATACACTAGTAATGAACAAGCTGAGGGGGAAATCAAGAAACGAATCCCATTTACAATCGCATTGTAAAAGATTTTAAAAGATTTTATTCTTTTAAAAGAATAAAATACCTAGGAATAAATTAAACTAAAGAGACAAAAAACCTATAGAAAGAAAACTACAAAAAACTGTTAAAAGAAATCACGGAAGACCTAAATAGATGGAAGGGCATACCGTGCTCATGGATTGGAAGACTAAATATAGTTAAGATGTCAATCCTACCTAAATTGATTTACAGATTCAATGCAATACCAATCAAAATCCCAACAACTTATTTTTCAGAAATAGAAAAACCAATAAGCAAATTTATCTGGAAGGGCAGGGTGCCCCGAATTGCTAAAAGTATCTTGAGGAAAAATAACAAAGCTGGAGGTCTCACGCTGCCGGACTTTAAGGCATACTATGAAGCCACAGTGGTCAAAACAGCATGGTATTGGCATGAAGATAGATATATCGACCAATGGAATCAAATAGAGTGCTCAGATATAGAACCTCTCATCTATGGACATTTGATCTTTGATAAGGCAGTCAAGCCAACTCACCTGGGACAGAACAGTCTCTTCAATAAATGGTGCCTAGAGAACTGGATATCTATATGCAAAAGAATGAAAGAAGACCCGTATCTCACACCCTATACAAAAGTTAACTCAAAATGGATCAAAGATCTAAACATTAGGTCTAAGACCATAAAACAGTTAGAGGAAAATGTAGGGAGATATCTTATGAAACTTACAATTGGAGGCAGTTTTATGGACCTTAAACCTAAAGCAAGAGCACTGAAGAAATAAATAAATAAATGGGAGCTCCTCAAAATTAAACACTTTTGTGCATCAAAGAACTTCATCAAGAAAGTAGAATTACACAATGGGAGACAATATTTGGAAATGACATATCAGATAAAGGTCTAGTATCCAGAATTTATAAAGAGATTGTTCAACTCAACAACAAAAAGACAGCCAACCCAATTACAAAATGGGAAAAAGACTTGAACAGACACCTCTCAGAAGAGGAAATACAAATGGCCAAAAGGCACATGAAGAGATGCTCAACTTACCTGGCCATTAGAGAAATGCAAATCAAAACCACAATGAGATATCATCTCACACCCACCAGAATGGCCATTATCAACAAAACAGAAAATGACAAGTGCTGGAGAGGATGCGGAGAAAGAGGCACACTTATCCACTGTTGGTGGGAATGTCAAAGGGTGCAACCACTGTGGAAGGCAGTTTGGCGGTTCCTCAAAAAGCTGAATATAGAATTGCCATATGACCCAGCAATACCATTGCTAGGTATCTACTCAAAGGACTTAAGGGCAAAGACACAAACGGACATTTGCACACCAATGTTTATAGCAGCGTTATTTACAATTGCAAAAGAGATGGGAACAGCCAAAATGTCCATCAACAGACGAGTGGCTAAACAAACTGTGGTATATACATACGATGGAATGTTATGCAGCTTTAAGACAGAATAAACTTATGAAGCATGTAATAACATGGATGGACCTAGGGAACATTATGCTGAGTGAGTCTAGCCTAAAACTAAAGGACAAATACTGTATGGTCCCACTGATGTGAACAGACATTCGAGAATAAACTTGGAATATGTCATTGGTAACAGAGACCAGCAGGAGTTAGAAACAGGGTAAGATAATGGGTAATTGGAGCTGAAGGGAAACAGACTGCAACAGGACTAGATACAAAAGCTCAAAAATGGACAGCACAATAATACCTAATTGTGAAGTAATCATGTTAAAACACTGAATGAAGCTGCATCTGAGCTATAGGTGTTTTTTTTTGTCTGTTTGTTTGTGTCTTTTTTTTTTTACTATTATTATTATTTTTATTTTTTTCTCTATATTAACATTCTATATCTTTTTCTGTTTTTTGCTAGTTCTTTTCCTAAATCGATGCAAATGTACTAAGAAATGATGATCATGCATCTATGTGATGATGTTAAGAATTACTGATTGCATATGTAGAATGGAATGATTTCTAAATGTTGTGTTAATTTCTTTTTTTCTTTAATTAATAAAAAAAGGAACTAAGGAGAGGTGTGATTTTATATATATATATATATATATACACACACACATACACAACAGCAAACACAGATATCTAAAGATAAATGGGGTAAAAAACCATAAAACCCTAGACTACATGGGAAACATACATATAAAAAGACAGAGAAAAAAACATATATACAGTGTGAGACAGACATAGAAACACATACAGATAGGCCTAGTCTTTAGTCCTAGTTCCAGCTCTATTAACTAGGTGTGTGACTTTGGATAAGTTTCTTAACATTCCTGGCTGGAATTTCCCCAGCTAAAACAAGGGAGATAAATAAAACAAGGAGACTCGACTTAATTATTTCTAAGTTGCCTTTTACCTCTAAAATTCTATTAGCTATGACCTGTGGTCAGACATAAAAGATATATAAAAACAGACACACCAAGATTTGTCCATAAATACAGAGGTACACAGAAAAATATACATATATATATATATATACTCCAAAATTGTTTCATTTAATGATGAACCATCTCTACCCTATAGTTCTGAGTTCCACTGTTGAAATAAGAAAAATTGGGGCAATTATAAAGCCTGTTTCTGATGCAGAATTTTTTTCTGTTGATGAGCTCTTATTCAAATGTCAAATCACAGAGGGAAAAACAACGAACTCCCTCATATTCTGCTTTTGGGCACCACTGGGATCTTTATCCCTGCCTTTCTTAGGGCCAAAAGAAAAAAAATCATGATGCAACAGTTGCTGAAGGTCTATGGGAGATGAGCCCCACTCTTTGGGAATCCTCACCTCGTACCATTCTGCTGAGCTGGTGGGATCATGCTGTAGTACACTGGAACACCCCCTGCCGGGAGGCCCCCTTGTACAGATTGGCTTGCAGGGACCAGCAAGGGTTGCTGGAAAGGTGGCTGGACCACATTTTGAGAGTCATTACCCACTGGGACCTGGGCAGAGATGAGAAGAGAATGAATACTGAATACTTGTATAAACTCTGAGCTCATCCAAACAGCCTAGTCAGCACAAGACCAGGATAATACATTTCTTCCCTACGTTTCAGAGATTCCCCCATCTGCCTAAACGACATGCATACAGAGTTCTATCTCTATTTCCACCTTCCCCCAAAACTATTCTTGGGCATTTGACATAGAGAAAGGAGCCAGATTTCATTTTTACCCTACTTTCCTGAATATCTATTTATTTGTATGGTTTATAAAGATAAAACAATTTTATTTATTTATTTTTTAAACAATTTTAATGATGACTTTTCCTAGACTCTCTGGGCATTCTCTCAAGAGGAAAAAACTTTAAAATTCTAGGGAGAAAGTGGGTAATACTTTAGTATTGGAGTACTGAACATGGAGACCCTGGGAGACTGGCTTCCTTTTTCTCTCCCCAAGAGATGGGTGATCTTTCCTGACTCAGAAGGCACCCACTTGGTAAGAAGGCAGTGGAGTGTACTGAACCACCAGGCCTTGCATCTGGCCTCCCATGCTGCTCCTCTGGTTGCTGAGCAGGCTGTGGTTCTGTGGCTGCTGGACCCCAATCATGCCTTGGTAAGCCGCCTGCTGCTGGTTAGGCATCATGGGCTGTAAACCTAGGGGTAGGTAAGGAAGAGAAGACATTAGTATGGTCTCAAAATAGAGGTGGTCACACACTATCAGTGATTTCCCTTTTCTAGTCTTTTCTTCTTTTCTGGAGATCCTAGGTTCTTCTTTCGGAGCTAAGTATTCCTGCTCTTTTTTGGGGGAGGAGGAGAGGGGGAAGGAAGAAATTTTTCTTTTTCCTAGTTTCTATCCTTCTCTTAGATTGACTGCTTTCTTATTATATCAGAGGTTCCTCTTACCAGGCTGCTGAGATGGCTGAGGCAGCTGCTGACCACGCTGGGGGCTGTAGGCCACCGGGTGAGAGAGAGGTCGATATTGCTGGTTGGAGTTAGTATACTGTCCAGAGGGATAATAAGAAACCTGGATCTATGGGGAGAGGAAACAGAAATGTGAGAGGGTCCCTCAAATTTAGCTCCAACAGCCCTGTACTATTAAATGCATCAGGGTTGATGGCTCAAAATATGCAAATGTAGATGTTTTGAACCTGCAATTGCAGGATTAGTATATATGTTTGAACTGAATAGGAAGAACTTGTGTTATATAGAAAGAAAACCTTTTAGTTAAAATGACAACTGTCAAGTGCAAGGTGGGGATAGGTATCTCCTCTGCTGTTAAATTAGAGTAAGAAAGGATTATAATACTAGATAAACTGAATTAGTGATTAAACTGGGAATGCGAGCTGCTCACCTGTTGAGGGGGCTGCATGTAGCCCTGGGGTGGCAGGACTTGCTGAGTAGGTGGTGGATGGCTAGAGGTGGAATAGTTAGAGGCGGGGAGGGGCTGTCCTGTAGAAGCCATGATGAAGCTAGTCTGCTGAGGGTGTTGGGAGATAAGTGGGGGCTGGAACAGAGCTGAAGATGGGTCAGCTGCTTCAGCAGATCCTTGGCGGCTAAGGCTCATTTGTCCAAAGGGGTTGCTGAGGTCATCTGCCTGTTGAGAAAGTGGGGAACTCAAGGACTGAGGCCGTATCAAACCTCATCTTTTGGCTTCAATAAAGACAGACAGACAGAAAGACACACACACAGAGACAGGAACTTTCTCTATAACTTTCCTTATGCTAATTTGGGACAATCTTGCCTCTGTGCTCCTGGAGGCACATTTTAGCCCTAAGCCTATGTCATGTGGTATTTTAAATTGCTGTGAATTGAACAGCTGCTTGAAGCCTAATTCCAGAGTCAGTCTCTCTAACACACATGAGGTAACAATGACCATTCTGATCATGATCTTTATTAGGATTAATTGTGGGGTGATAGGAGCACTGACACACAAAAACAAAACAAAACAAAGCAGGACAAACTAGCGAGTTAAGAAAAAGATTGTATGAGTCTTTCCATTTCCTGTCTTCCTCATGGCCCCAATCATATAAAGAGGATCTACCTTGCCATAAATCCTGTTTTTACATAAAGGACCCAGGCAATACCTTGAGTGGATTATGAGTGAGTAGGTTCGAGTAGCTCCCCAGCGTTGTTTATGCAGTAAAAAGACTGCTGAGCTCCCGATCATGCAGCTTTTTTTCCCTTACTTCCTCTTGAGATCATTTCCACCTCTGCTCTCTGACACTAGCCTGGAGTTCTCCTGCCTTTCAAAACTACTTCCAATTCTCACCTCCCAAAGGAGGCCAGCGTGAGTGGCTGAGCTGGAGGATGAGACTGACTGTTCGGTATGCAATTACCTTCTCTCTCGGCCCTCTTCCCTAAGCAGCAAGAGTGATGGTGTTCCATCTCTCACTTGTGTGGTGATAGGTTAGGACTTGTTAGCTTCCTCTTTTCTCTGCTCCCTGGACAGTAGCTGACACACACACACACACACACACACACACACCAGAGTAGGAGCGCTTTTGCAAAACACACACACACACACACACACACCAGAGTAGAAGCAGTTTTGCAAAATAAACTAATAGAAATCCAAAGACTTTTCCTGTTGGTTCACTCAATTTTCAGGGATCTAATCTTCAAGTTAGCTGTTTTACTACCTTACTGGGTAGGAATAGATGATAAGAGGACGGAACTGAAGATTAATTTGTGGTCCATATTCTAGGACTTTCCAGAATGGGGATAATAAGTGCAGGAAAAAAGGGAGTCTAGTGTAAAAGCAGAGAGATGTAATTAAACAAAATTAAAAATCAGGCTCCTATAATCATGATGGAAGTTAACAACTGCCAGGCCAGATCTTCAAAAGATCTGTAGTCAGGAGTACAAACCAGTTTAAACAGCATGTACTATATAGTGGAATGAAGTTATTTTCATATAAAATGACATGGTAAGATAAGGAAATGTCTTAAATTTTTACTAGTAGTACCAGAGAAAGCTGCAACTGTGTTTTTATTTTTAAAGGAAAATAAAGAGGACCATTCAGTACAGAATAAACTGAATTCCTCAGACATATCCAGGGAGCAGATGACTTGAAGGATGTACATGGTAGAAAGAATAGAAGCCTAAGTTAGACCTATCATTCCCTTGTCTGAAACTCAGGGATACTCACTGTTCCTCTCTATCTTATGTACAACATTTTTAAAAGCCTAAAGCGCTGCGCTAAGGCCATTAGAATGGAGTATATCATTCAGTTCATGCTGGCACCACAAGAAGAAACACCTTTTAACATGGCCCTCTGAAAACCACATGCTTGCAAGGCTGTCACAGACCGACCCAGACATACCTGGAAATACAGGGCACACATGGACAAGGACAAAAAAAAGGGGAATGGAGTTGTACCATGTTGTACTGCTGGGGCGGAGAGACTGGAAGAAGGACTTGGGGACAGGAGCTTGGAGAGAACTGAACAGGCTGCGGAGAGGGCTGCAGAGCTGGGACTGGCTGTGGACCAGCAGAGAGGCATGTGGAAAAGGGAAGAGAAAAGGGAGGCACAGGGAAAGGCAGAAGGGCAGAGATGGGGAGGGAAAAGGAAGGAACAACAAGGTTAATCATAAAAGAAATTTCATATGAATAGCAAGGGTGATGAGCAGGCAGCCAATCAGGCTGCAGATCAAGGCTGGGACAGCTTGGGATTTTCACATCTCTTTGACAAACAGGAATCTCTCCTATCAGAAGAGACTCCCTCCATGCCCTGCCCCATTAGCCACTCAGAACTCTGCAGTTGTTAAAAGCAATCTTATGATGCTCAAAGCCTGGATTTGCTGCCTAATTCCAAATACAGCATTTTTTCTGAACATACAATTCCTGGGAAGCACTATTATAACCTTTCCTGAATACCCACTTGAGAGGGGATTCCTGTCTGCACTGCTGTACTGTTTCTGTTGGAAGGGTCATCCAAGATCTGGCTCAGCTCTCCCTGCTAAGCTCCCAATTTCTAACCACAGCTGTCTTGGAGGAAATGCTCATTCACAAGGATTCATCTCCCTCCTGAGGGCAGAGAAGGAGAAAACATCTAGCCTGGTTCTGGCTATTTGATCCTGTTCGATGATTGCTCCTGTGCCCTCCATTCTGTGAGGACAGTATGAAAAATTCCCCACCCCACCCCCACACCTTAAGCAAGCTAGGAGGGATCTAGGAATACAATATAATTAGTCTGGTTTTAGCTTTTGTTCTTTCAATCTGTTCAGTAGGCTCAAGCAGGGGGATTTGTATATTAGGAACTTGGTGTCTTCTAAACTAACCAAAAGGTAGTTTTATTTTTTCCTCTCCTTTTTTTCTTTTCAGCCATTTCAATCACCATTATCAGTTTTCCACCCATAATTCCTGGTGGTCAGAAGGATAGGAGAAGGTGAGGAAAAATAATATTTACATACATTGTCTCATTACAGCCTCACTTCACAATAATCCTATAGGGAGATATCACTCTTATTTTGCAGTTAAGAAAGCAAGGCTCACAGAAATTAAATCACTAATCTAAGATAACAAAGCTAATAAATTGCAGAGTTAGAATTGAATCCTGGTTCTGCCTGACACGTTGTTTCTACTCGACTCTTGGTGTGGGGAGAAGGTGAAGGAGAAGTCACATACAGAATTATCCAAGCATCTTCCACAGATTCCTCCTTCTCTCTGGATTGAAAGTATTAAGGGATGGTGGTTTAGGGGGCATGGTATCGATATCCTCTCCTGCTACATATCTCCGGGAGTCTCTCACAGTAGAGAACAAGTCCTGGAATTAGAAGATACCCCCCTACCTCCACCTCCCATCCCACCCCCACTGCCAAAAAGGGGAGAGTATTCCAGAAGCCTTAACAAGAGTACCTGACATCTGGAGTAAATAAAAAGCAAGTTATTTTGATTAGGGAGACGTTATTGGGAATTTACTATATGACTTGGGAGAGATGCTGCTGTGGCTTGTAACTAAACTCAGGTCTACTGGCACATCTATTTCTCCTAAGTTCATGGCATTCCAAATATAACCGCTGGCCAAGTTACTCAGCATGAGCTGCCTGTGCTGATAGCTTTTAAACATATTTTCTATGAATTTTCTTCCTTCTTCTGGGGGAAGACCTAATTTGATTCAGACCCTATGTACTCTGGGTTGAAGGGGTGGCCCCAGAGACAGTGAAATGGTAAACATTAGGAAAACAGCCTGTTTTCCACACATTTGTGAGTTTTGAGTAAAAGTGAGAAGAAATGATGCTCCTATCTTAAACGCCCATAACTGGGGAAGAACAGTGGTAAAAGTAGTGGGTCTCAGTGGTATTTTCAGTTATCTCGCCACTATCCTGAGCTACAGACTCTCCTTGGAGAGTCTCAAACTCCAAGCTAGAGAACTTTAGAGAAACCAGGGTGAAGCCAGACAGGCTATGAGGGAGGTGACTGCCATCTATTGGTGAATTCTGGACTAAGTCATTGGCTCTTAGATGCTTGACTGGACACCTGGAAAGAGGCTGGGAGGGCTCCTTTTATAGAGCTCTACTCCATTTTAAGCAAATTGGGCAAAAGGTGGCCACTGGCCCTTTAATCCTCAGTCTCACTTCTTAGTTTTACTTGTTTTACTGACATGATATGAAGGCCTGCTCTGATCAAGGAGGTCTGCCAATAATAAGTGAAAGAATACTGCTTAGCTCACACAGTCCCAGCCCTGGGGCAAATGCCTCTTGCTGCAGAGCTAAAGGTAACTACTTTCTTTTCAAAGTTTTTCTTCTAACCG
The DNA here is from genome assembly GCF_023851605.1 of Tamandua tetradactyla. Lineage (NCBI taxonomy): Eukaryota > Metazoa > Chordata > Mammalia > Pilosa > Myrmecophagidae > Tamandua > Tamandua tetradactyla. The sequence goes on from NC_135333.1 coordinate 124,459,837, forward strand.
AAAACTTTCTAAATAAGCACAGTGGTGTGTGTGGTCATTCCATCACTGTTATGTACCATTTGAGAAACTGCAAAATATTTATTCTGGGGCTGAGCAACTTCTTGAGTTTGTAAAGCTCTTACGCTGAGTACTAGTAAGAGAAAAAGCAAAAAAAGAGAAAAAGGCAGCTTCTCTGGTTCTGAATGAAATGCTTCTCTTAAAATAGGAACCTGAGAATTTCATTCTTTTTTCATGGAAACTAACTTGTGACATGTTCTCCTTGTTATCCTGCCTATCTGAGGTCTTATCTGGGCATTTCTGGTGGATTTCAGGTATGTGGACAAATTCTTTGGTCCTGCTGGAATCTGGGACTTACAAGTCCTTAAGTCCTTAAATTGGATCCTGGGTGAAAAAAAAAATTTCTTTATATATGGTTAGAAAAGACTTTTTACTTTTTTAAAAAAAGAACAGTGAAATGCAGAATAATTTTTAGCAACAGGCCATTCAGATCTTTACTTGCAAAGCAAATAAAACCCTCCATATTCATAACTCTTTTGTAACCAAATGAATTTTTTAAGTCAAAAACTTCCCATCCTCTTCCCCACCACTCAACCATTTCTCATGCAAAATAAACCTCAATAAACTAACAGAAAAAAACCCACAAAAAACAGCATGTTGTAAATGATGGGGTCAGAGGAGCACGTAGAATGGGAGGCTAAAAGAATGGATTTTTCCTGCAAAGGCCTATTCTGAGCCTTCAGATACATTCAGAAATGCAGAGAGAAATAGTCAGTAAAGTGGCCTGCTCATCTTAGAACATCTTCGTTGGGGAAAAGCACTCAGAGTCCATTCTTGTGGAGGAAGGTGGGCTAGGAGAAACTCAGTATGGGGAAATCAAATAGAAAGGAATAAAACAGAGGAAGGTCAGGGAAAAGCAAGGATAGGATTCCAGTGGCGTCATGGCCCAGCTAGGGAAGAAACCAGAAAGGGTCCAAATAGGACGACTTGGGTCTTTGGAAAGAGGGCACCCTCCACCAACAACAGCAACAACAAAAGGCAGCAGGAATGAGCAACAAAAGGAAAAAATAGACAAACTGGACTTCATCAAAATTAAAAACTTTTGTTTATCAAAGGACACAAAAAGTGTGAAATGACAACCCTTGGAATGAAAGAAAATATTTAGAGATCATATATCTGACAAGGGTTTACTATCCAGAATATATAAAGAACTTGTTCTACAACAAAATAACAAAAAACAAACAAACAACCCAATTTTAAAAAATGGACAAAAGATCTTAAAAGACATTTCTCCAAAGAAGATAATCAGATGGCTAATAAGCATATGAAAAGACGCATCAGCTATTAGGGAAATACAAATCAAAACTACAATGAGGGGCGGATCACCGTGGCTCAGCAGGCAGAATTCTCGCCTGCCATGTAGGAGACCTGGTTTGATTCCTGGTGCCTGCCCATAAAAAAAAGAAAAACAAAAACAAAAAAACCACAGTGAGATACCACTTCACACCCACTAGCTACTAACAAACAAACAAACAAACAAACAAAAAGCCAAAAAAAGCAAAATGTAGGAAATGGCATAGCCATTATTAAAAACAGTTTCCTAGTTTCTCAACTTTTTGGTACATACCTCAAAGAACTGAAAGCAGGGACTCAGATATTAGTACATCAGTGTTCATAGCAGCATTATTCACAGTAGCCAAAAGGTAGAAACAACCCAAAGGTACATTAACAAATGAATGGATAAACAAAATTTAGTATATGCATTAATGGAATACTATTCAGCCATAAAAAGCAATGATACATGCTATAACATGAATGAATCTTGAAAACATTATACTAAATGAAAGCCAGTCATTTCATTTAATAAGCCAGTCATTAAAGGATAAATGATTCCACTTAATATGAAATATTTAGAATAAACAAATTCACAGAGAGAAAAGATTATAGAGGTTGTCAGGGGCTGAGGGAGCATAGAGGGAATGACAAATTATTGATTAAAGGGTAAAGAATTTCTGTTGGGTGATTAAGAAGTTTCAGTAATTAAAATTTTGATGGTAGCACAACATTGCAAAAGTAATTAATGCTGCTGAAGTGTACGTTTAAAAACGGTTAAAATGGCAAATTTTATTTATCTCCCCATAGTTAAAAAAAAAGGTAAAAAGAGGAAAAAAGGGATAAAGGGAGAGGAGAAAAAGTACAGAGGAAGTGGGGGGATGGTGGTGGTGGTGGCATAATATTAGCAACTACCAAAGTGCTTCTGGGCTACCAAAGCCTACCCAGGATAAGATTTTTTGGTTTGGAATGTGAGATCATGATTAAGCTGAGGAATAAATTTCTGAAGGAGCAGAGATCTCTGCACCAAACAATGCTCCCTTGTCCTGAATCTACAGTGTCTAACCCAGCACCAAACTCTTTGCATGAGATGAATCAATACTAATATGTTAATGCATTGATTCTCAAGTTAATGATTCCAGCATCAGGGACAGAATCTGAACAGAAGTTTGGAGTTCAGAGTGGTCACCTGGACATTCTGTTTAAAACATTTCCAGCCCCAAATGGTTGTTCTCTTTAATCATCACTTTATCCCTTCCTCTCTTGCTGTCTGTTTCTAGGTATAGATGGAAGGTGGAGGCAGATGGAGGAGTAAGGGGGAGAAAAGGGGGCAAGACTGTATTAAAATACACACATTTTATAAAAGAACACTCGCAAGTATTGAGACTTTAGAAAGTGTGACATACACACACAGAAACACAATATGAGAGAGCCAAAGGGAAGAGTACAGTTTACCCTTTTTATAAATTTGAATTAAGACACAGAGAAGTCCACGTGCACACATACACACACATACACACTACTTTATTCAGCATGGAGGTAAGTTGATATGAACAAGACTTAATTGGGTAGATGGTGGTAGAACAAGAATGAGAGTCAGGGCTATAGAGACAGGACTACAGAGAGTGTGATTTAGGGAAAGATGAAGGACTAGAGGCAAAGCAGGTTTTCCTAGATTTTCATGGTTCTTTAGCTTCATTTTACTATATTTTAGAGGGGGCGATACTGGGCCGTTGTGGGCCACTTCCATTCTAGTTTCTAGTTCCTGGGGGTAGAAACAGTCTAGTGTGTGACTGGCTTACTGTACCCAGGAAAGAGATACATCTAGGGCCAAGCTGGGCTGAGCAAGGGGAAAAGGGAGCCTGGGAGGTGAAATAAGAAAAACTGCAGCAGAAAAATCAGTGTAGATATATGGGCTTCCTGACTAGCAGAGAATGCTTCAGGATAAAGCTATGAAGTTCATCATGGAAGAGCTCTCTTCATGGAACAATAGTGCAGTTCTGCTCAGAGTAGTAAGATGACTTTTAACTCCGGAACACTAAGGTTCTAGTTCAGAATAGGACCTGACTTTTATGCTGATGACTTGCATGGTCTCCACAGAAGCAAAACTTTACTCAAACCCAACTCTAGTTGGTACCAAGGTCTTCCAGTCTAGCAACAGAAGGAGAATGATATAGCTCTTGATATAGCTCTTATATGGCCTATAGGAAACAAAGACAACATTTGGGGTCTTTGTGCTTTGAGTCATACATCTATATGCCAGGGGTCCTGTTTGAGTGTTATTCCCTTTCCCTCCAAACTACAAAGCAAACACATTCACAGTCAGGTTGTGGTGGGAGCTACAATCTTTTTTTGAGCTCCATATATGGATATAGTGAGGCAAAATAACTTTGCTAATTACACAGGATTACAGGGATGTAAGGTACAGTGGAAATGTGGTATGGGATAAAATATCTCACTGAAATTTCTGAGGAGAAAGAGGGAGAAATATAAAGTGAAAAACTCACAGGCCAACCCTACTGAGAGCATTTTGGCCAAATCTTTGCCCTTATTTTTCTCTGCCCACAACTTACAAATGAGGGATGGAAGCAGGGTGGCATGTCTCAAAAAACTGATCATTCCTGCCACCCACAGCACAGGAGACATGATTGTATTTCCAAAGCCTAACTGAATCAGAGTAGAGAGGGTGTTGATACAGAGTGGTGACTCACCTGTGAGATCATGTGATTATTCAAGGATGCCTGTTGCTGAGGTGTGGGTGGAAGAGCAGGAAGCTGCTGCTGTTGCTGCTGCTGCTGGGCAGTGCAAGGGAGAAGGCCCCGGATAGACTGGGATGAGGTGACCTGGTTACACACTTCTGGGGCACCTAATGCCATACCTAAGGCAAACAGGAGACCCACCAAGAGTTGTAAGCACAAACCTTGAACATACCAGCCGTGGAGGATACAGATGAAGAGCTCTAATCTTTCCTTGTCCTTTGTCTTCACTCCTCCCCGCTGCCCATATCCCCACTGGCTTTTGAAGATACATGCATGAGAATAGATGCATTTCAGCTTCCCTGCAGATGGGAGTCCTCACTCGGCAGGTTTCTGCTCCCCAGGGACAGGGACGGCTTTGACTGTTAGTGTTTGATTCTGGAATTGAACAAAATGTGAGCCTGCTGAGGCACCTCCCTTAAAGTGCCTAGAATCTGTCCATCATGATTAGATATCTGAAAACATGAATACTTACTTCCTGGGAAGATCCAGATTCCTGGTCCCTTAAGGGACCTATCTTCTCTTTGCTTTCTTCTCAACTTGTAGTATCTCTTATAAAAGTTGCTGAGGAGGCAACCCTACCTTTTCAAGTATGTGCACGCACACATATATATACACCCCTCACCCAACTATTCTTCTATTTTCAGCCTCCTCAAGGCATACACTCATTCATTCAAACAACATTCTTTTACTTTGTGCCAGGCATCGTGTAATGAGGACACAATGATAAAGGGACATAGTCTGTATTTACTATTAAGAAGCTCAGAATATTTCAACGAGAGATGGATATCAAAACAACTACTACACTGAATTGATGCTAATGTTCTGGGATATGATCATGATGACAAATATGCAACTATGTGATGATATTGTGAATTGCTGAGTGTATGTGTTGGGAATGTTTGTGCTTCTCGTAATTTTTTTTTAATTAATAAAAAATTAAAAAAATAAATATTCAAACTTGTATCAAGTTATGAATATTTTACCTAAAAAAAAAAACTACTACAATATGATAATGATAAGGGATACATCAGTGACATGAACAAAGTTGTATGAAAGCAAAGGGTAGGAAACAACTCTTTGGAGGGTCAAGGAAGGATTTAAAGAGGAGGCGGTAGGAGAGATGGGCTTGAAAGATGAAGAGAAGTTTATCATACTGAAAAGGACAAAACTAATGTTATAGTCAAGAAATGGTTGGAGGGCCAGAGGAGGATGAAGGTTTGGAAATGAGACAAAGAGAGCAAACTGGAGCCAGGTAGTGAGGTTATGCCATATTAAGTAGTGTGCACTTTATTACAGGGGTAATGAAAGACGAATTTTTAGAGAGGGAACTGACATGATCAGATCTATATTTTAGACCGGGAAATTGGCTTTAAGAGGCTGAAAATGGAGGAGAGAAATCAGCTTAGGGGCTTGTATGTCTTAAATAAAATAAGATTAAGACCTGGACAAAGTTAGAGGCAGTGGGATTAAAAAGGAGGTTAACGGAGAAGGGCAGCAGAGACCTAACATCAGAAACAAAGTTTTTACCATGACCAACATCTTCTGAGGACAAGGTCTACAGAATTTTTGGGATGAGATTCAAGCTATTCTTCAGAGGCAGGAGGATGGTGATAAAGAGGCCCCAGTGCGTATAAAGAACTATGCTATTAGTATAGCAAGATTAGATGGAGACAAGTATGTGGCAGATCAGGATAGCTGAAAGGTGGTTATCGGGCTTATATGTAGAATATAAGAATGTTTGCTCCTTTCCAGTGACTGGGCTGCAGAGGAACAGCCATAGCAATTTCCGTCAAAGATCTAACCTACTGATTGCTACACAATTAACTACAGACAGCTAAACACTTCAAAGCCCTCCTTATAAACTCAGAGCCACAGGATGAAAGCAATTACCATTTTCATCTTGGAATATAACCTGAACCTAGGTTGACAGGGATGTCCCACATCAGTCAGAAATCAGAACAAAAAAAATTATCTAGCACCAACAGATTTTTGTGACTCAGGTCAGACGACTGAAAGAAAACCAGAGAGAAGACTCAAAAGGACAACGGATCCAAGGAATCAAACTTCCCCTCACCTGGGTATGTTAGGTTTCCAGGAAACTATATTGGTACAAGTGTTTTGTTAAAAGTAAGTATCAGTGATGGGCATGACATTGAAGGAGAAAAGTTGTAGTACCTGGCCTAGAGGTCCTTCCTGTACTACCACCTTTACTGCTTCCAATGCTGTCGCCCCGAGTTAGGATAGAAATTCCGCTGAAGCTGCTGGCTTTGGTGACAGGGGGCCGCATGCTCCTGACAGAGCCATCAGAGTCGGTGCTGCTCCAGGGCCTTGGCTCCAGAGATTTGAGTTCGCTGTCTGTGCTGCTCTGGCGGCTGCTTGAGGTACGGCTCAGCCCCTCGCGGTTCCCCCTGCAGAGACCACAGTGGTCAGAGGACCTCCCACCCACCACTTCGGCAGAAGGGCTAGGAGAGAGTTCATTTCTATTCTTTCAATAACAAAGAAGGGGTGAGGGTTGGGGTAGGATGGACACTGACTTCTTGTTAGTTGGCTGGCCAACTAAAACTTGATGGGAGCAGACAGAACAAGATCCAGTACAGCAACAAAGAGCACAGAGGCAAACCTGGAAGACAGTGCACTGGCAACTAATTCAATACATCAGACCAGAGGTGGATGGGAAACCACATACATGATGCTGAGATTGGCTGTGGTCTTTTCCCCAACTCCTGCAGGGATCCCACACATGCAGGAAATAAGTGGGTAGCAGAGGGGTATCAGCTCCTTCTGGGAGTTCATAAAAACAAAAAGACTCTTAGAGGGTACTATTGCTAGAACACAGGGGTAGCCAATCATATGGATAAATCACACAACAGGGCTTCTACATAACACATGTCTAAGCCAGCAAAGGTGCTGCTTAAGGCTACCTTTTCAGGAATGGGAAGAGGAATATAGTGACCTAAAGGGGCTTCTGGAAAACTCAGAGAGTCTGGAATTGGCCCAACTTGTTTTGTGGAAGTTCCGTGTTGGTGTCTGGGAATAACCAGTTCAAGGGCCTCTTAGGGCTGATGTCCTCAGCAAGTCAGGCAAATATGCCCTTGGGACGTAGACAGCAAGGGGTACCTAATTGCCTCCACAATCATACCTCTACTGCCATAGGCATGGGCACAAGGCTACAGAGAAAAGGGATTCTTCCTCTCTTATTCCACCATGGAAACACCAGGGTTATCCTAATGTTAAAACCATAGTTTGTGTTTATAAATAGCTGTTTTTAAATTCTTAGGCTGGTTTTAAATTCTGTTGAGCTCATACTGCTTCTCAGTCAATAAGTGACCAAGAACCAGGAATTTTCCTTTCCCATCCCCACAACTAATGACCTAAGTTAACCAAATGAGAACAAGTTCCAAGGTTTGCTATGTATAAGGGGGAGCAATTAAGTAAAAATCATAGCAGTTTGGGCTTCCTCTTTTTCACCACCATCTCAACAAAAGCAAATAGAAAACTCCACCCCAAACTGCTTAGCTCCAAAGACATAAGGCTCAGAGTTAATCTAATAAAGAAAGGTATTACCCTCATCTGCTCCAAAGATAATGTAGAGAAAATGGGCACAATATATGCAAGGGTCAACTGTTCTAGCTTTTAGCCAAGCCTACAGTGGTGGGCTAAGAACACGTTGGCATAGCTGATTAGGAAATGCTAATTCGTCTTTTTTGCCATCCCGAGTAGATTTATATATAACATTAATGCTTCTCTACATACAGAATTGAGGACTAGGTAACATTCCTGTTTCCCCCAACTTGTACCCCTTCCTCATGGGGATGTCAAAAGAAGAACGAGAAATAAGAAGGAAGTGCAGATCATGTTTCCAGGAAAAGAAATAGACCTGAAATGAGAGCCAATGGCTCTTTGTCTCAATGGACAAAGACAAATCTACTGAGACAACTAAAAAAATGTGTGTTTGTGAGAGAAGGGGATACAGTGGTGAATGGATAAGGCTGCCCTGAATATTATGACATTAGAGCTTGAGTTTTGCAAAACAAGTCCTAATAGTTTTTCCACCTAAGTTGAACATTATGCTACCTGTCAGAGTAATCTTGTCATTTACTTCCTCTTTCTAACAGAGGTAGAATATGAATAAGGTAACTTTAAACCACACACCCTGGGAAAGCTTGGGCCAAGGTGGCAGCACTTTGTACTCATCCAGCTTCCCCAAGACAGCAATGACCCAGTGCTCAACATGTGGTTTGTCTGATAATTTTCTGACGAATTTTGGTGAGTACACCATTCTTCCAAGGGTTGGGGAATCTAGGGGGAATGTGGGCCAGGAGATCAGTTTTCCCTCTCGACAACTAATTCTAATGTCTTCTCACTTCACTAAAAATAAGGCTGCTAGGAAAAGTCAGCCAGACTCAATTCTGAACTCTGTGTGTGTGTATTGGAGAGATGAAGATAAAGGACAGATAGCATTCACATTGCATACTCCCATAAAATCAGAGCTGATTTAGTTCTCACAAGCAGGTTGAGTGCTGGTGAAAAGCACATTTTGTTAGGTCTGAGGTGTAGGAAAGAGGCCTGTGGAAGTGGTGGCAATAATTATGAGTAAGCCTCACTATAGCTTATTTATCAATGGGGAAGAACCTCCCAAAGATTCTTGGAAAATTAGGAAATTTCTATAGTTACTGCCAATCCAGATGATGGAATTTGGTGATATCAGCATTTGTTTCACAGAGACTTGGGAAGAAAGATATAAAGCAGTTTGAGAAGATCAACTTATGATCATCAAAGTTCTGGATAAGGACCCAAATAGGGGAAGATATTACCCCTTTTAAGAGTCTATGAAGCTGCATTTTACATGACCTAAATCTTTAATCAAAGCTCAGGGTGAAAAATAGCATCTTAAAAAGAGGTCTGGAAAAGAGAGGGCTTTGCTTGCTCACCAGATCTTTCAAGTTATTACCTGCACAGTTTGAAGTAGTCTGATGCTCCATAGTACTAATAAAGGCATCATTTGTAGCAATGAATCTAAATTAGGGCTCTGAATAGAACACTATGCAAACAGCAAGGGGTGAGATATTTGCAGAGAGCTGGTGTGGTGTAGTGAAAAGAAAACTGGCCAAGAGACCAGTCCCAGTTTTGCCACTAATAGACATGTAAACTTGGGTTAGCCGCTTAATCTCTCTGCTATTATTTTCTTGGATGTAAACCAGCTTACCAAATCAGGATGCTGAAAGAACTGAATCAGATAAAGGATATTTTTGCAACTTTAAAGTACTGTGCATTAAGTCACAGAGTTCACAGGACTTGGCTTAAAAATCCTGTTATTCTGGAATGATCTATGACCCTGAAGTATAGAATATGGAGCAGAAATAACAAATAAAAAAGGGTGGGGAATTCTTTCCCTTACAACCACCAAAACTGTGGCGTCCCCTTTCTGCCAGGGGCTTTCATATGGACCTCAGGGAAGGACAGTCTAGGAAAGAGTTCAGAGATATGGAATGTAATGTATGGACAAAACTTCTACCCAAAGATGGAAAATCTCTCTATTTCCATTTCCACAAACTTTGACTAGCTTTATAAAGAACAAATGGGGAAGGACAAATGAGATCTCAAGTTAATCTGATTTAGTTGGACAGTCCCTTTTCAAACTCAGGATTCAAAAAGAGAAAAACCCTTCAGAAAGGGCTTGGGCTGGAATCCTAGTTAAGTTGCAGATTCTCTAAACTCTGTAGTTTTTCTGTTGGTAAGACAGGAAGGATATATTCAAGATGAGTTGGCACCAAGATAGGGTCCTAAAATAGTTCTTCTCTTACCACCATCTTGTGAAATCCTCTGGAGTGGGACTGAGAGACTGAAATGAATGGAAGAGTTTCATGACTAATTGCTTTGTGGAGAAATGGAGAACATTAGGCACTGGGGAAGTTTAATACAAAGTTTTCACCAGCAATAATAAGTAATGGACAATAACAAAGGACATACTCTATGCTAAGGGAGAGAGTCCTTTCTGAGGTAATCTATACTGTCTCAAGGAGAAAACTGTCCACAGATAGACGTATTTGTATGTGTTTTTTTTTTTTTTTGCATGGGCAGGCACCGGGAATTGAACCTGGGTATCCAGCAAGGCAGGCAAGAACTCTGCCTGCTGAGCCACCATGGCCCGCCCTGTATGTGTTTTTATATGTGTGCATATACTACTCTTTCTTAAAGATAAAAAAAATTCTCTATACTAGGTCAAGGACAAGCTCTTCAAATCTTTCCACAATTTTGGAAAAGATAGTCAAGAGATGCCCATTCCTTTACCTTACTAGAACTGTGTTTCAATCCTTCAAAAATGCTCAATACCACCAAACTTTTGGGAGGGAGCAGTACCTATCCCAAATATACCTATTTGGTCCTATTTACCGCCTATCTAGGACTCAAAATGGAATCAGCAACAATAAAAATAAAGTCACTGAGCAGGAGCCAATTTCTTTTTTTAACAGGGAAAAATATTCAATGTTGCAAAAACCACAAGTTGAATTATTTCACAAGCAGCCATGCATGGAGCAAACTTACTCCGCTAAAAAGATTACAGCAAAACAAAATTAAAAAAAAAAAAGAAAGAAAAAAAAAGGAGAGATATAGATCACACAGAGGTACCTAAAAATCTGCCTTCTCTTGTGAGAGCTAGAAGAAAAGGCTTCTTTGGAGAGTCTGTTGGTTAACATCAAAGAAAAGCATCATTACAGGATTATATTAACCTCACTGACAAAGCTCAATGAGAAGCAGGGAACATGCTAAGTGGTACTAACCTGATGTCATTTAGATATCCGTTCTGGCCAGTCTAGGTGAAGGGGAGAAAATGGAAAATAACTTATAAGAAAACAGCATGGCATAACCGAAAAGGGTGTCCATGATGCTATGAATACCCAAGGTCCTCAAACCAAAGCTCACCCCACCAACAGGGAGAGAGGGAGCAGGGATAGATGACCCATACACCCACACCCAATCTGATTTTCTCACCTTTAATGGGAAAGAGCATTAGGAGTTTTCAGCCTTCCCCCAGAGTGTTTAAAAAGAGAGGGTGGTAAAGGTAGGAGTATGGAAAAGGGAAAGAGGGAAGTATTAACCTATTATTTCCTTTTTAGCCCTAAATTTATTCTTTCTAGAGGTAAGCTGAGCCTAACAATTAGTGTGCTTGGTTCTAAAAAGTGTGTTCAAAGAAAGGGAAAAGGGACACAAGAGAAAGAAGTTTAGTTTTTGGGATATCATCATCAATGGTTATTCAATTTTTGTCTTCTACACTGGCCCAAAATAAAAGACATTCTGACCTGGGACTTGAGGAAGATAGGAAAATGGGGAAGTAGATACTTTTCATAGCCTAAAAAAATGAGAAAACTAAAAGTCTGAAACATTCCCTTTGGGGATCATTTCCTGACAAAGCCACCGAGCTGAGTGAAGTGAGCATCATGGTGGATTCCCAAGCCTTAGAAAAAAGTACCAAGAGTGTCCAGCTGCTGAGCAGAGTAGGCTCCATGTAGAGCAGAGCTTATGTTGGTTAGCTTTCCAACACAGAACTAAAGCTCCAGAGAAGGCTGCAGCAGCAGCATTTCCATCCAAACACCCTTCTTGCCACTTCCCTCTCTTTCTGGTCTGCCTCCTGCTCCCCTTTCCCCCCCAGCATCTACAACTCCACCCTTATTCAGCTCCCACTAGCTGGCTAGGCTCCCCTCCACAAGGGAATCTTTAGATATGGTGGGCTATGGCCATTTTTCCTTGTTTAGACCTTTGGAGATTTCTGTTGCCTCTACCACAGCAAGAGTTAGGAAGTACTGAAATGAAAGTGATAAATCCACAAGGATTTAACAAAGGATACATACATTAGTAGAGGCTTGATAAGACTAGAAATCTGGAGAAAAAAAGGAGAGAAGAGCTAACTTTGGCTTTGTTATGGTTGTAGATTAATATACCCCAGCGTTGTTGATAATTATCCTGAACACTCTATTAAAAGGTGCCTATGCTTTCAGAGTATTTGTGGCTTTGCTCATAGCTGCATGGTGGGGCAGTCATTTTCTATGTGTAAGTAAAGCAGAGGAGAACACATCACATAGTCAATTAGCCTATTATGTCACTAATGCTTCTTAATCTAAAGAGCCTAGAGCAGAAGAACTATCAAGAGGTGGTTTAGTTTAAGAGCATGGACTCTGGAGACAGACTGTCTAAATTCAAATACTAGCTCTTCTGCTAATTACAGTATGACCTTAGGTGGTTACTTAACCTCTCTGTGCCTCAGTTCCTCCTTTATAAAATGGGAAAAATAATGTAACCTTTCTCATAGACCTGCTGTGAGGATTTAAATTAATCTACATAAATGCTTAGAACAGTGCCTGAAATACAGTAAACACTATATAAGTGTTTGTTGGTAATATCTACTAACCGGCTCTGTCCACAATCAGTGACCACAGCTGTGTACAAATGACATTTCTCCTCTCATTCTCAACCAAATGTTTTGCAGGTAAAGATAGAGAACCCTCTTTGAACTATTGTTTGGATAATTTGGAGGGAAATTTTTTCTGACTCACACTGGAAATCTATGTAACAGAAGATAAGAAGATTCTTTACCCTTGGACTTTGGGCTAGAAGGCTTGTTGGGTATCTGTCCCCAGTGAGGATCCTTGGAAGCCCTTGGGTCTCCTGAGACAATGGAGCAAGTTCATAGGGGAGTTCAGTTTTCTTGAGATATTATTTTTCTGAGCTAAGTAATGATGAAAAGTTATATATTTTTGATCTGGTTGAGGGAGGTGAGGGTAGAGGAATGGGAGGAGAGTAATGTTTATCTAAGTATACTGATTAGACCTGGCCATCTTTTGACAACAAAGGAGGTTGGTTATTTCTTCTGTGTTGCTAATATAAATTATAAGATGGTGCTGCTATCTGGATCCTATATTCTTTCTTGCCCAACCACACCTTTTCCTGAATTTCTACTATACATTTCTCTTCATCCTGGCAACCAGGTACAGGGATATCAAATAAAGTTGCCTAAAAGGATTCAAGTTGCCTTTTGGTCCATGGAGCCAGTCTTGTTCTAAGAAATAAGGTAAGGAATATAGTAAGAAAGAGATTTCCTGTTTAAGTAGGGTCTAGAGGGAATAGTGATATCCTCTGTGCATGTGGAATGCAGAGCTCACAGAGGATAGATGCCAAATCTGTGCTCTACCAATTACCAACACATCCTAAAAATAAGGCTGGTTAGACAAGATGAATGTATAGGCTGTGTGGACACTAAGTCTTCCACTTAGAAGCAAAGATGCCTAAAATGGATAGTGGGAGTAAAAGAGGTTAAGTGGGAAGAGGGTTTGATAGACAAGATTCAGGGCCCTTTCATAAGCCCTGCCAAAACCATTTCTATTTTCAGTCTAGTTGTACCTACCAAATTCAGCCACCCCAAGTTTTAGTTCTCTTTGTATGCTGTACAGCAGAATGTATGAAGAATAATACAAAAAAATCTGCAGCTTCCCAATAAGCCACTTTTAATTTTAGAGATCAAATCTGGGGTTGGCTGATGTTGGTTTCAAAAAACATTTATAGAGGGTTCATTCCATTCACAGTTCCAAAGATTAAGAGCTAAAAGCTATGGGCTAACAACTCTCAGAAGCTACACTTACCTCTCGGGCAAATATTCTCTCTCGGACCCTTTGATATTCCTCCTCTCTCTCTTCTATTGACTTGCTCCTCCTTCCATCCTGCAATGGAACTCTGATCTAGATCGATGAGCAGAATTAAGCTAGTTAAGTTCTCCTCGTACTGCAAGCTCACTGCACACCAGCAAGGAAGAGAAACCGGGAGAGTTTATAGTTGCCATCAAAAAAATGGGGGAAAAAAATTTCCAATCATGGACAGGTTTCACTGGGTACATCTGACCATGCAGTTTGGGAGATCAGGTTTCCTGGATGGCTGGGGTTCTCCATCTTCCCCACCCCCCAGAGTATCAAGAACAAGTATTTATAAGGTTTGGGTTATTTCCCTGTAATAATCAGGCACTCTCCAAGTCAGTAAGGATACAAGAAAATAAACAACATTGCTTTGGAGGGGAAGCAAGGAATAGAAAGAAGTTAGAAAGGGAGAAGAAACAGGTGTTTAGCTAAGCTGTATACAGAGGAGGAGGTTTACAGAATTAGCATGTGACATTATCCCTTCTTTAGTCACTTATGCCAAGACCCAAATCACACACAGAATAGCAAAGGGGGCCTTGGAAATGAAATCCCAAGGGCGAAACTAAACTCAAAGTCTAAGCACTTTTTTCTTCCTCCCATCTTAACGATAGCCACTGAAGAGAGGGAAGGAGAGGAATTACAGAAATAGAGAAGAAATAAAACAGAGCAGCATAAAGAAAAGAGGACTAGAACAGAAAGAAGGATGGACAGAGAAAGGCACAGACAAATGAGGTACAGTGGAGGCAGAAGACAGAAAGACAGACAGGAAAAAGAAAGAAATGGAGACTAGATAACCTTTCATTCTCTGAAAAATACGCAAGGTGTCTAGAAAGGATGGTTGGGCAAATCACCTCTCTGCCTCAAGCAAGCATATCATCAACTCTCCATCATTAGCCCATCCTCTCTGGACGTGCAATTTGTGAACACTATCTTGGTTAAGGTGTTACAGAGTGTCCTCTTCCATACTAGTTTTGCAGGTAAAGAGTTCTGAGGGAGATGACATGTCAAATGAATGTCATCAGGTTATAAAAGATTCTGACCTTTAATCCAGAAGCTTTGAAAGCTTCAAATGAAGCATCCTGAAGGAGACTGCTGCTCTAGGCTGATCTCCACCAATCTCCAAAGGTAGCCATAACTTCAGTGATAGAGTAGAAAAAGCATAAGGGACTTTGAGGCCAGGCAGAGTCTCAGCTCTGCCACCTCTGAGTAATGTGACTTCAGGCAAGTAACTTAACATCTACTAGTCTCAGTTTTCTAGCATGTACCCATCTTATAGGGTTGTGGAGAGGATTAAGATATAACGCATGCACTGTGTTTAGGATAGAGCTTAGTTTAGGAAAGACACTCAATAACATAGCAATTACTATGCTTATTATTAAGACAGAAAAAGGAATAGAGGTTACCCTATCATGGATCAAGCCTGAAGCTGAGAGAAGAAAAATTCACAATAGGGAAAGATTCCATGCTACCCCAATGTGCCTCTGGGCCTAAATAAT
The DNA here is from genome assembly GCF_023851605.1 of Tamandua tetradactyla. Lineage (NCBI taxonomy): Eukaryota > Metazoa > Chordata > Mammalia > Pilosa > Myrmecophagidae > Tamandua > Tamandua tetradactyla. The sequence continues at coordinate 124,475,104 of NC_135333.1, forward strand.
TCTTGATCCACAGAAAAAGGGTTTTGGGAAAATGTAGAGAAGGGCATCAGGATGGAAAGGCTCTTTCTTGTTTTTTGAATTTTATGTTTTATTTATTTGTTGTTGTATCAAACGTGACCTCAATAGATACGGCACTTTTCTCAAAAGGACTCCCTCAAATACTCAAGTAGCAAGCAGGAAAGGTCCTGGTCTCAAGTCCTTATATTATCAAAAAAATTAAATTTGACTCCAGAACTAAGATATTATAGTTATCATTAATTAGCAAGAATCAAATAGGCTCTATCCCACCAAGTTCTTCAAAACTTATTCTCTACCTAATCCCCACTGATGGCTAAATTGAAATAGGCTAGATCTAAACCCTCTACTTAGCTAGGAAAATAAACCCCTAAACAATTACTATCTAAAAGGTACGCTAGAGGTCAGGACAACAGCTGAGTCTATAAGTGAGGAATGGGGCAGATTGTTTACCTCTTATTCCCAGAGGAGTGAATCACAACGGGGTTACTGCCTGAGGTTCCCAGCTAAAAAAGTCAAATTAACTCACTCACCTTCGTAGAAGGATTTGGGAAAAGATTCAGGAGTTTGCAGAAGGGATCAGAAAAACCTTTATAAGTGGGTAAGTTAGACTGCAACTTTGCCATTTCAAGGCTAGCCCTGAGCTAGCATAAGACTGGAAGTAGGGTAAAGTAGCTTTTGGTATTCCCAAAGAAATCACTAACTACTAAAGAAAAAAAGTATGAAACCATCAACTGGATCAAGGGAGGGAGGGATCTTGCTTTGTCCCAAAATGACATGGAATCAGAAGTCAGTGGCACAACCAGGGCATCCTAGGCCAAATCAGAAAACCCAGCAAACCTCAGCACCATGTCTCTCTGGGGCTAAGAGCGTGGCATTCAACTCAACAAGTAGAGTCAGTCCTGAACATCAAGCCAAAGCCAACTCAGTATCACTCAATACATTTTTCCATACTGAGATAGTCTGAGTTTTTTTTCCATCCCACCAAAATTCTCCTCCCCTCCCAGTTTCTCTTATAACAGTCTCTCTCTTGGGCCCGTCCCTTTCTATTCTTCACCTGATTATCATCTCGGTCCATACTGGCGTCATCTCTCTTGAGAATGAATCTCTGTTGAAATTCTGCATTCTTCTCATCTTTTATGTGTTCTGAGAACCTCTGTTCAGGGCTGGGATTGGGAAAGAAATATGGAAGGAAGGGAAGAATAAGACCCTTTTGTTAGGAAACAGACCTTCTAGGTATAGCTCTCTTAAGTTCCTCAATTACCACTCAAGGAGTTTCTGGAGTCAACTATCCAAAAAGTCACACAAAAGTTATAATTAAATACTTAGGCTCAGTTCTTTTATATATTTAAAACTTGTCTTGCAAATTAAAGTCATACCTTAAGTTATACATATCAGTGAAGGTGAAGAGAGGCTAGGACCAGTCTTCACCAAGCTCCAGTGCCTCTAAAATTTGTCCTTGACACCTCAAAAGGAGTTTGATGATATAACCCTCAACATTCTCCCCTCCCCTGGAAGAGATCCTGATCCTACAACTTCCTCTTTCACCCCAGCAGGTTATCTCAGGAAAGTCTTCCCATTCATGGTTTCTTCCCTTACATTCTTGTGTTACTGGTTTTGTTGATGATGACAGCTTTCCCAGTCTGATCAACATTGTGGTCCATCCCAAAATAGGCAGCTACCCGGTGTAAAAGCATCCGGTGATATGAGGTCATTTGAGGGAATTTCTTGAACTGGTTACTAAAAGAAACCCAGGGGTAAAAAGTGAAATAAAGGCAAACAACAGTAATAAAAACTAATTGTAATTTTTCGTACAAGTGTCTAAAGTGGGAAATTTCTTAGGAGAAAGAGACATAGTACAAGGGAGATAGATATTTATTCAATGGAAAACAAAAGTTTCTCTTAGCTTCTTTACTGCAGATCACTCTGACCCACTATTCTCATTCTGAATGCTTCTTAAGACCTAGGTGTCACCTATTTGGATGACACTCTACACAAAAAAGGGAGAAATTTAAGAATACGAAAACCTGGGACAACAGCTAGTTGCTGAAAAGCAACTTAAGTCTATGCAATAGCTTTAAAACTTCACTTTGTCTTCATGCACATATTTAAAAATCCGTTTGGCTTGCTTCTCCCCAACTCCTTTTTGTTCCCAGAGAGCAATTACCTTAATAATCAGACTTAAAGTGAAAGATGACAGAGAGATGTCTTAAAATTTGCCCTAAATTTCTTTCCAGTACCCCCACCCACCTCTAAATATATATTTCAAACAAGTAACTTACTTGTTGTCATTAATAAATTCCAGAATCTCCTGTTCTAATTTTAGCAGCATCATTCTGTCCCTGTTTAAAAAAGATTAAAACAAAACAAAACAAAAACGCAGCCCAACTTGCTCACTACAAGAGCTGAGGGGAGGGATATATCTAAATCCCAACAGTGTAATGCAAAGGCTGCTCAGCATCACCCGTTGGTCCTGCGTGCATGGGTTTGTGTGTTTTTTGGGGGTGGGGTGGGGGGACATGCACTGGGAAACCCTGTGGTGTTTCTGAGAAACAATCCAAGTACACATTTTGTAGTTCCTTCCTAATCATGTATTTTGTTTTCCATATCAGAAATTTAATTCTATGAGCAGCCATATGCATATATAAACACATATATCATACTTAAAAATTTAATCATTGTTCTATAACCCATCTTGTTATTTATAGAACTTTTAAGCAATTATGATTTAGCTTATGATTTATATTGGAAAAAATCCAATTATTTTTCTTCTGTGCATGCCCAAGCCTTCAGATTTCTTTGTCCCTGCATTCTTCTTCCAGGGAATTTTCCTCAAAATATAAAACTATGCTGGAGAGAGATGATGGTGGGATAGACATCTTAGATTCTAACTGGAGAACCTCCAGGAAACTGCTCAGCCTCTTGGGTATCCTGCTGGTCCTTGGCCTCATTCCCTCTTCTACCAAATCATGTTATTACCTTGGGTTCTTTTTCAATGTATTTACAAGAAATTCATGTAGGTCTATTCCAGTGGAGTCCGTATATTCTTGGCTGGAATCTAGAACCACAACAACAAAAAAAATTAAGAATAAATGAAACTGCCTTGCGTGGGGTCTGACCCCAAGCAAAAGCCAACAACCCAATCAGAAGAGATGACAACAAGAAAGTAAAAAGAAACTGTAAGCATTTCATCATGAAAACCAGAACAACCTTGATCTGCCAGACCCCCAAAATTCCCCCTGACAAGGAGAGAATGAGGAATCTGGGTCACAATGTTGTATCAATGGTACACCAAAAAGCTGCCTTTACTGAATGTACTAATCCAAACAAAGCTGGTTTTATTCTGGTTAAGCAAAATAAATTCCAGGTAAGGACAGTCAGGGCAAAATTTTCCAGAATCTCAGCAAATATGGTTAAATGTTGATTATTTATGTGTGAATCATTCGCTTTGTGGATGTTTCATTTCAAATTTTTAACCCCAAGGTTTCCTTTCTCCTGCCAACTATCATTTTTATGGGCCATGTATATCTTTTTGCTACCAGCCCGAGTTTAAAGCCAAAGTAAGCCTAATAACTGGAGTAGCAAATCTGATGATTAAAAAAAGAAAGAAAAAATCGTTCCAGGCATTCCCAAACCAAATTATAAATGGTATTGGAGGATCTGCCACTAGTGATTATCCAAGACACTCCTTATTCTGGAAGCACAAGTAAATCAGAACTGACAAAAATTTCCTCTCCATGGGGAGCACCAATGCAGATAAAGTAGCTCCCTATGGTATGTGGGCCTCTCTGGCAGGGTTGATTAAAGAAGTAAAGAAAGCCACCTAGTTAGGCACATCCTCAAGCAACCGAGCAGTCAGCAGGACACTTTGAACTGTTGGGCTGGTAAGGCCAGCAGGTATTAGGTTTCAGGATGGAAGGAAAGGTCACCTGCAGAAACAATCATATGGCAGATGAAAGAACAGGTAAGTCCTCACCTCTGGACAGCATCTTTCTTGTAACCTTTTCTTTGTTTTTTTCCTTGTCTTCCTTTTCAGAGACATCCTTTGTGGACTTCTCCTCTTCCTTGTCAGAAGGGCAACTGATATGTAACTGAATTATATCCTTGGATAAGGGGAAAGATGAACATAATCAAAAGGGATTCTCCTGAAGTTCCCTAGGAATCTCAAAGAAGGCTAATCTTGGGAAGAGTGTATGTTGTTCATTAAATTGTTTTAGCTTTTGTTTTATCAAAAGGGTAAAGGTCAAGCCTTTTTTGCCAGCAATCACAGCCTACTATATGGAAAGGTCAAGTTACAATAGACGTTCTTGGCATAGGAATTGAATGGAAATTACTCTAAACACTGGGTGGAAAGGGTGGGAGTGTGAAAACAAGACTCAGCCCGGATCATCTTGTCTGTATCATCCTGGGTGGTCCGAGTGTGAAGAGTGTGAAGACCTATACTTTACGCTCTCATCCTTGCTCTGCTCTACTGTAATAGCTTTTGTTTCGGAGCTCCTTAACCCCGCTTTCCAAGTCTCATGTTGATGCTACTGCTTGCATACCAAACGTTAGCAAACAACTGCCTCATTCGAAAACCATACTTACTCCTGTAAAGGACCTACCTGGGTTTCTAGTGACCCATCAGCAAATGGGGTAGAGGACTCCTCACATACTGCCAGGCTGCGCACCAACTTCAGCTTGGAATTAGACTGGAAAAACCAAATACACATATATATTCCCTTGGTAGGCACTCAGAAACCTTTATGGCTAAAGGAAAGGTACTCTCTTGGCTCTATTAGTTGCCACTTTCACATTAGAAGCATTTTTTAAAATAGGTCCTACTTGCCAGTTCCTAATACACTTGAAAGATAGTTCTCCGCTTGCAACAATAGATATGTAAAAATAAAATGGCTACTCTGGACAGATGTTGGGAAAACTACCTCACACAATTCCCCTTCTCTAGACCAATGCTCAGGTTTCAGATTCAGAAGTTCACTGCCAATATACATAGCACAGCATAGTAGAGAGACTGGATTTGAGAATCACAAGTCCTGGATTTAACTCCTGGTTTTGTACTTACAAGCTACGAAACCCTGAGCAAATCACATGACCTCTCTGGAACTCTGTTCATTCCTCAATAAAAGTGGAATAAAAATACATTAAGCCAGGTTCATTTCCCTGTGCCTACCCATGGAAAAAAATACATTACGCATTAGTGAGATTTAGATGATATAAAGTAGGTAAATATACATCTAAAGATAGTGCTTAGCATACAGAAGACAATAAATTTTAAATGACTCTAAACCTGAGGTGGCAAGGGTGCCAAAAGAAGTGCTTAAGAAAAGAGTAAAGAGAAAGACTTTGAAACACTTGGGGTTTAATGCTATAAAAGGCTAATCTGCCTGGCTTTTTCTGCTGGCTAGAGAAGGCCAAGAAGATCTGAAATCCACTGGGCATATCACTGTTCTCTTAGGGAATCCATTCCCAAAGCCAATAATTGTAGAGCGACTCATTAGAAATGTATAAACATTTACTTAGAGTTCTTGCAATACATCAAAGGTTTATAGTGATTACACAAGCACAGAACATGGTATGTCTGTTCCAGGTAATGCAGCATAGTGAAAAGAACTCCCAAGTCTGAAGAACTGACTTCAAGTTCTTCAAGTTTTGCCATTTACTACTGAATGTCATTTGTCAAATCCCTTAATTTCTACAAGCCCAAGATTCCTCATCTGCAAAATGGAGATAAATTTAATTTATCTCAAAAAGTCTGCCCAGGAATCTAAGAAGCAGTGAGCACCCTCTGTGTTTTGAACTTTAACATCAGCAAGTCCATCACTGTGGATTAGGCCATGTGGAAGGCAGCACATGGTCCTAATTTATCATACTTCAAACCTAAGCCACATATTGGCTGGGCCACTCTCAGCTACTGCCGTTATTTTTCTGGGGGGAGGAGCTAAGCACCCTTCATTATTACTTCTGGTGACAATTCTTCCCACTGCAAGAGAAGTTTAACATTTTATTGTCTCCTAACTAATTAAAAAGCTATCGCACACTAACACATATAGTCCTCCCTGCTAATTTTGCTTAAAATAATCTGTGCTGTGCTAATTTTATGATATAATAATTAAAAACAAAATCCTCTTTCCTGCCCCAACCTAAAAAGTGAAACATCAAGAAATGCCTACACTTTTAGGATATCCAAAAATGCTGATTCATCTTTTCTAGTAAGACAAGATTTATCTTAATGGAAAATTCAAATGGGGGAGAAAAACGTGAGAAAAAAAAAAAGACTCATATGAGAAGCCAGGGTGAGCAGAGAAACTGGTATTTCAGGTTCTGGATGGGTATTATCTCAGACATCAGAAATAAACTGTGCCTGAGCTAGATATAATGAAGAAAAATAAAGCCAAGTCTTCCAATAGGAAATGGGCGAGTGTATGTGCTCGATGATTAGAATTCAAAGCTCAGGCAAGAAAACTTTGCCTATAACTGATCTGAATAAGCTGAATATTGATGATAAGGCCATTTCTGAAAAATATTACCAAAAATATGGTGCAGTGGAAGTGCTCTCACCTTGGCTCGTTTCCTGGCATGACCATGGTTGGATGTCCGCCTCTGTTAGAAAAGGATTAGAAAATATTAAAAATAGGAAAAAAACCAACACTTAAATTAATCACAATACATATTTACAAAGACAATCACTAACTGTAAAAAACCATTACAATAATAGCCAAACTAGGTATGAGAACCACTTGGTATGCTATTCTCCTATACTGCAACTCCAGCATTTGCAACATGGAAGGAACCACAGACCACCCAAAGGCAAATTACCACTTACCATGCAAAGAGAGAAAGGACACTGATTGGTTGGCCCATTTCACAGATTAATAAAAATTATATTTGGGCATACCATAGAATCCTCTCCCGATTAGGATGCTTTTGGAGATAGATGTCACTAACACAGCATGAAAGAATATCTAATCCCCAAGCTTGCTACATGAGGCTATTTAACCCATAAGGGATGTGAAATATGACCCCTAACCATCACTTAAAAATGCCTGTATAAGAGAACACAGAGTTCTGACTTGAGATACCTAAAACATCTGTCTCTATGGCTGCAAAAATGGGATGAAGACTTTTTTCCCCCCAATTGTTTCCCTCCCTGAGAGTTCTCTAAGTTGTAAGCTCCTGGTGGTAACTTCTTAGCTTTTCTGGGCCAAGGATGTAAGATGGGATAGGATACAAGGGAAGGAGAATGAAAGACAGAGGTAAGACTTCCAGAGCAAAGGGGAAAGAGAATGGGTAGGGAGCACCGTCGAAGCTGAGGATGATAAAAAATATGAGCTTGAGGTGGGATGGGAGAAGGAATGACTAATTAATTGATAAAGTTCATGAACAGCTGAGAATCCAAAATGGGAGCTTTTGGAAAGAGGTAATGCGTAGGGTTATATTTATGATGAGGCACTTTTAAGTGTAATGAACTGTTTAGAATGGAATTTGCTGCCACCAGCCTGTGTAGAGAACTGAGGCCACAGGGTTGGACAGCGGAAACAAGACAGACACAGAGCACCAGCATGATTCTGGGTAGGTGGGGATGTCTCTTTTCTTTGCCCTCTTCACTAGTTATCAAACAACACTGCCAGAAGGCAAAATGAAGAATTGGAAAAGTAGATGGAAAATAGAAATGATGATGGGTTTGGCCAGTAGCAAGGTTTGTTGCACCAAGAAAGAGTCATACTCCAGGAATACAAAGCAGTATTTGTCACTATTTTTTCAAATAGGTAATGTATACACATGGCACAAACATTCAAGAGGCATAATAGAGGTCTACAGAATAGTAAGTCTCCCTTTTTACACCTGTTCCTGGCTACCTGGTTACTTCCATAAGGGTCAACAACTATTAAGTTTCTTGTAGATCTTTCCAGAAATCTTTATTTTTAATGTTTTTTTATTGTAAAATATAACATATATACAAAGCAAGAAAGAATCAATAATTTTCAAAGCACACTTCAACAAATAGTTACAGGACACGTCACCAGAGTTTGTCATTGGCTATCATTCCATCATCTCAGATTTTTCCTTCTAGCTGCTCCTAAACACTGGAAACTAGAAGGAATATTTATATTGTGATTCACAGACATACTCATCTGTTAAATCCTATTTTCTCTGTTATACCTCCTCCTTCTCCTTTGATCCTTCTCCCAATCTATAAGGACAATTAGGCAATGCTTGTTCTGACTTTTTCATGTTGAGAAGGGGTGTCCACAGTAAAGGATAAGGGGATGTAATTAACTGATAATCTTGGAGTGGCTGGCCCCTATGGGTTTCAGTATTTATCTGACTTAGTAGTCCTTCGGGAATTATAAGTTCCAAGAAAGCAAACTTAGTGCATGAAACTTTTAAAGTGTTTCAGTTTGAGCCCTAATATTCTTAAGAGTTGACAGCAGTGTTGTTGGTTGGGGTTTAGCAAACCATGGCAATTAGCTCTATCTAACTGAAGTTTGCATACGAGTAGCCTCCAGAATAGCCTCTTGACTCTATCTGATCTCTCTTAGCCACTGATGTCTTATTTTATTACTCTTTTCCCCCTTTTGGTCAGGAAGGCACTGTGGATCCCACAGTACCAGTGCCAGACTCATCATCCGTGGGAGCCCCATGCTGTCACGGAGATTTTCACCCCTGAATGTCATGTCCCACATAGGAGGGAGGGTAATGATTTTCCTTGCAGAGTTGGGTTTAGAGAGAGAGAGAGAGAGAGACCACATTTGAGCAACAAAAGAGGTTTCCTGGAAGAAACTCTTAGGTTTCTCTACTACAGAAATAAATTTCATAAGGGCAAGCCTCAAAAATTAAGGGCTTGGTCTATTTTCGTGGGAGTCCCTAACCATGGAGAGGGTATCTGGGGTTTCCCAGATGGGAGAGTTAAATAGTTCCAGGGAAATACCAGTTATTACACTCCAGAGATCTTTTTTTTTTTTTGCATGGGCAGGCACCAGGAACTGAACCCAGGTCTCCCAGGTCTCTGGCATGGCAGGCGAGAACTCTGCCTGCTGAGCCACCATGGCCTGCCCTCCAGGAATCTTTTATATATATATATATATATATATATATATATGCCCATGAACAGAGGCATACACTCAATTGTGACAAAGAGGTTGTACCCATTTATACCCTTTCCAACAATGTATGAATCCACTTATCTCCCAGAATGTATATAACAGTCAAACACATTTCGAAAATCTAATATGTGCCAGGCACTATACTACCTTACTCGGGGATACAGAGATAAAAGACACAAACCTTGTCAAAAATGAACTCATAATCCTGTTGGAAAGACAGACAAATAGACAATTACAATACAGTATATTACAGGCATTACAGAGGTATTCAGGATGTACTATAGGAGCACCTAGCAAAAGCATCTAACTCAGCCTTAGTAATACATAAAGTCACAAATACTGAATTGCCTACTATGAGCAAGGCACTGTGCTAGGCCCTAGGGTACAATGGTGATCCAAACACTGACCTAATCCTGGACCTTGTGGGGAGTTTATAGTTCTGTTATGCAAAGAGCCATTAATTGAAGAATTATACAATGCATATAGACCTGAGATGAATGAGTAAGGCTGTCAAGGAAGACTTTTTGTTGGGGGGTGGGGATGGGGAAGGAGGAGGGGAAAGGGTGGGTGGGGAAGAGTTACAGGTTGGAAGAGGGCCAGAGAAAGAATACCAAGGAGAACATACTAGGCAGAGAAAGCATGTGCAAAAGTATGCTTTCCCTAAACTTTTCAGCTCCCATTTATAACCAGGGAATCAAATAAGGCAAAGCACAGGATATGAGAGGCAGATGGTTGGCAGGCAAGGGACTAAGTCATAGTATGCCATGCTGAGAAATCTGGGACTCAGGCAAGGGTAGTGAGACACAGATAAATAGTTTAAAGAAGAGAATTAACATGGTCGTGTCTCTATTTCAAAATCATTCTCTAAAGCAGTATGTAGATGAATCAGTGGGGATTACAAATTTAAAAGCAAAAAGCTCAGCTAGGAGGCCATACCCAGCTGGTTACTAAATGGACACATCTGAGTTCACTATGAATTAAGTGGGGGCTTGCCCAATTGCATCTTGGTACTTATACCTGTTATAGCACTGTTTCTATGAAAAAGATGTTCTGAATTCCAATTGCTGATCCTAAGATTATATCTTGCACAGTACAAGTAATGAAAATCCTCCTTCTCCAAACTCTTTACAGCTTTTATTTGTAATAGGGACTCCCCTGACAGCATCAGTTAGATTTTGGGAGTGAGGGTAGAACAAAGAGTAGAATTTTTAGCACATGATCCGTTAGGAAATAAATGGGGGGACAGAGTTTCCTAAGGGACTGCTCCATAGGATTGAGGATGGCTGACAAAGCTGTAGATTTTGCAGAGAGAGCAGAAGCTCCAATAGAGGGCAGCAGCAGCTCTACCTGCTCTAGCAGCATCAAAAGGAGCCCAGTCAGAGGGAGGCAGCCCCAGCCCCCCTCTCCAACCACGGCAACCTATTTGTATACGCAGGTGAAGACATTTTTAAACCAAGTGAATGCCCATAAGAAGTATTAAATCTATAGGCATCCTTTCTTTTCTACTTGTCTTTCAAGAACTACATATAATAGAGTTCAGAACACCACTTTTCATTTTATTTTATTTTATTTTTTTAAATACCAAAAAACACCAAACAAATGCAAACATTCCTATTTTGATCATTCCGTTCTACATATATAATCAGTAATTCACAATATCATCACATAGTTGCATATTCACCATCATGATAATTTCTTAGAACATTTGCATCTATTCAGAAAAAGAAATAAAACAAAAACAGAAAAAAAAAATTTATACATACCATACCCCTTACCCCTCCCTTTCATTGATCACTAGCTTTCAAACTAAATTTATTTTAATATTTGTTCCCCCTATTATTTATTTTTATTCCATATGTTCTACTCGTCTGTTGACAAGGTAGATAAAAGAAGCATCAGACACAAAGCTTTCATAATCACACAGTTACACTGTGAAAGCTATATCATTATACAATCATCTTCAAGAAACATGGCTACTGGAACACAGCTCTACATTTTCAGGCAGTTCCCTCCAGCTTCTCCATTACATCTTTTTTTTTTTTTTTTTTTTTTTTTTATAGCTCAGATGCAGCTTCATTCAGTGTTTTAACATGATTACTTTACAATTAGGTATTATTGTGCTGTCCATTTTTGAGTTTTTGTATCTAGTCCTGTTACACCATCTGTATCCCTTCAACTCCAATTGGCCGTTATCTTACCCTTTTTCTACCTCCTGCTGGACTCTGTTATCAAGGACATATTCCAAATTTATTCTCGAATGTCTGTTCACATCAGTGGGACCATACAGTATTTGTCCTTTAGTTTTTGGCTAGACTCACTCAGCATAATGTTCTCTAGGTCCATCCATGTTAATACATGCTTCATAAGTTTATCCTGTCTTAAAGCTGCATAGTATTCCATCGTATGTATATACCACAGTTTGTTTAGCCACTCTTCTGTTGATGGAGATTTCGGCTGTTTCCATCTCTTTGCAATTGTAAATAACGCTGCTATAAACATTGGTGTGCAAATGTCCGTTTGTGTCTTTGCCCTTAAGTCCTTTGAGTAGATACCTAGCAATGGTATTGCTGGGTCGTATGGCAATTCTATATTCAGCTTTTTGAGGAACCGCCAAACTGCCTTCCACAGTGGTTGCACCATTTGACATTCCCACCAACAGTGGATAAGTGTGCCTCTTTCTCCGCATCCTCTCCAGCACTTGTCATTTTCTGTTTTGTTGATAATGGCCATTCTGGTGGGTGTGAGATGATATCTCATTGTGGTTTTGATTTGCATTTCTCTAATGGCCAGGGACATTGAGCATCTCTTCATGTGCCTTTTGGCCATTTGTATTTCCTCTTCTGATAGGTGTCTGTTCAAGTCTTTTTCCCATTTTGTAATTGGGTTGGCTGTCTTTTTGTTGTTGAGATGAACAATCTCTTTATAAATTCTGGATACTAGACCTTTATCTGATATATCATTTCCAAATATTGTCTCCCATTGTGAAGGCTGTCTTTCTACTTTCTTGATGAAGTTCTTTGATGCACAAAAGTGTTTAATTTTGAGGAGTTCCCATTTATTTATTTCCTTCTTCAGTGCTCTTGCTTTAGGTTTAAGGTCCATAAAACCGCCTCCAGTTGTAAGATCCATAAGATATCTCCCAACATTTTCCTCTAACTGTTTTATGGTCTTAGACCTAATGTTTAGATTTTTGATCCATTTTGAGTTCACTTTTGTATAGGGTGTGAGAGATGGGTCTTCTTTCATTCTTTTGCATATGGATATCCAGTTCTCTAGGCACCATTTATTGAAGAGACTGCTCTGTCCCAGGTGAGTTGGCTTGACTGCCTTATCAAAGATCAAATGTCCATAGATGAGAGGGTCTATATCTGAGCACTCTATTCGATTCCATTGGTCGATATATCTATCTTTATGCCAATACCATGCTGTTTTGACCACTGTGGCTTCATAATATGCCTTAAAGTCAGGCAGCGCGAGACCTCCAGCTTCGTTTTTTTTTCCTCAAGATGTTTTTAGCAATTCGGGGCACCCTTCCCTTCCAGATAAATTTGCTTATTGGTTTTTCTATTTCTGAAAAATAAGCTGTTGGGATTTTGATTGGTATTGCATTGAATCTGTAAATCAATTTAGGTAGGATTGACATCTTAACTATATTTAGTCTTCCAATCCATGAACACGGTATGCCCTTCCATCTATTTAGGTCTTCCGTGATTTCTTTTAACAGTTTTTTGTAGTTTTCTTTGTATAGGTTTTTTGTCTCTTTAGTTAAATTTATTCCTAGGTATTTTATTCTTTTAGTTGCAATTGTAAATGGGATTCGTTTCTTGATTTCCCCCTCAGCTTGTTCATTACTAGTGTATAGAAATGCTACAGATTTTTGAATGTTGATCTTGTAACCTGCTACTTTGCTGTACTCATTTATTAGCTCTAGTAGTTTTGTTGTGGATTTTTCCGGGTTTTCGACGTATAGTATCATATCGTCTGCAAACAGTGATAGTTTTACTTCTTCCTTTCCAATTTTGATGCCTTGTATTTCTTTTTCTTGTCTAATTGCTCTGGCTAGAACCTCCAACACAATGTTGAATAATAGTGGTGATAGTGGACATCCTTGTCTTGTTCCTGATCTTAGGGGGAAAGTTTTCAATTTTTCCCCATTGAGGATGATATTAGCTGTGGGTTTTTCATATATTCCCTCTATCATTTTAAGGAAGTTCCCTTGTATTCCTATCTTTTGAAGTGTTTTCAACAGGAAAGGATGTTGAATCTTGTCGAATGCCTTCTCTGCATCAATTGAGATGATCATGTGATTTTTCTGCTTTGATTTGTTGATATGGTGTATTACATTAATTGATTTTCTTATGTTGAACCATCCTTGCATACCTGGGATGAATCCTACTTGGTCATGATGTATAATTCTTTTAATGTGTTGTTGGATACGATTTGCTAGAATTTTATTGAGGATTTTTGCATCTGTATTCATTAGAGAGATTGGTCTGTAGTTTTCTTTTTTTGTAATATCTTTGCCTGGTTTTGGTATGAGGGTGATGTTGGCTTCATAGAATGAATTAGGCAGTTTTCCCTCCACTTCGATTTTTTTTGAAGAGTTTGAGGAGAATTGGTACTAATTCTTTCTGGAACGTTTGGTAGAATTCACATGTGAAGCCATCTGGTTCTGGACTTTTCTTTTTAGGAAGCTTTTGAATGACTAATTCAATTTCTTTACTTGTGATTGGTTTGTTGAGGTCATCTATTTCTTCTTGAGTCAAAGTTGGTTGTTCATGTCTTTCCAGGAACCCGTCCATTTCATCTAAATTGTTGTATTTATTAGCGTAAAGTTGTTCATAGTATCCTGTTCTCCATTACATCTTGAATAACAAGATGATATCTACTTAATGTGTAAGAATAACCTCCAGGATAACCTCCTGGCTCTGTTTTGGAATCTCTCAGCCATTGACAATTTGTCTCATTTCACTCTTTCCTCTTTTGGTCAAGAAGGTTTTCTCAATCCCTTGATGCCAAGTCTCAGCTCATTCTAGGTTTTCTGTCCCACATTGCCAGGAAAGTCCACACCCCTGGGAGTCATGTCCCACGCAGACAGGGGGAGGGTGGTGAGTTTGCTTGTTGTGTTGACCGGAGAGAGAGGCCATATCTGAGCGACAAAAGCAGTTCTCTTGGGGGTGACTCTTAGGCCTAATTTTAATTACGCTTGACCTATCCTTTGTGGGGTTAAGTTTCGTATGAACAAACCCCAAGACTGGGGGCTCAGCCTATAGCTTTGGTTGTCCACACTGCTTGTGAGAATATCAAGAATTCAACTTGGAGAAGTTGAATTTTCCCCCGTTCTCACCATTCCCTGAAGAGGGCTTTGTAAATGCTTTTTTATTCACTGTTCAAAACACTCTGGGATTTATCGGGGCATCACTCTGGACAAACCAACAAAATCTCATGTCCTACTCAAGGTTCCATGTACTTATGGAGAAAACCACTTTTTAAATATTCTCCTGAGTTACTGATTATATATCAAGAATATAATGATCATATAGTAAGAATGTTTGTGTTTGTATAGTGTTATGTTGAATAAAAAAAATAAAAAAATAAATTCCCCCCAAAAAAAAATCTCCTGAGAAAAGAGCAATTTGGGCTCAAAAGTTGATTTAATCATTATCTTTAATGTAACATGATGGCATATAATTAAATATTCATCATGTAACTGTCTTGAGGATTTAAAATTCTTTATTGGTAGCAATGGAGGCTGCTGGAAGTACAACTGGAACAGTGGCAGATTGTCTCCACAAACTCTGTAAGGATGGGCTGGGAATGACAACACACACCCAAAAGATAATGGGGAAAAAAGCAGCCAGGACAGAGATCTGGCAAACTGTAAGAAGAAAGACAGTAGAAAAGCAGGCAGCTAGCAGACAAAATATTTCAGAGAGCTGTCTGATTTTACTTCATCCCTTTATATTTGCTGTTTGGTATTTTAATCATTAAAGAAGACAAGGCCTAGGTGAACTGAGATGTCTACTTGCTTCAAGTTTCTAGACCTTCCTAAATATTCTGCTCCTACTTTTAAAACTAATTACTCATTAGAGTTCAGTGTCTATTTTCTGAACTTATAATAAAGACCAGTCTCTCCCCTGAGCATGAAGGAAAGAATTTATTTAATTTGGGCTTGAGTAACAGAGGAAACCAGAACCAGCCATAGAAGAAGAGAAGAACTGTTGACAGGTAGTTGAGGAGGTTCTGAGACCAGACTGGCTAGGCACCATTGGGGAACCCTAGAAGAAGCTTGGCTGGCCATCTACTGCCACTGTTTCTATACTGCAGCATGAATTTGGATGGAAAACAACATTGCAACTGAAGAGTAAAATTCCTCTCATCCGCATTTAACAAGTAGCAAGTTCAGAGACTATTTCTGACCCAGAAAATGCTGACTGCTTTAACACAACCAGGATACAAACCAAACACTGTGTGTAGAGGCAGGCAGCTCTAGTTTTGAGAGTTTAGTGTATGAGCTATTTTATGACTTGTTAAATATATTTGTATACAGTTTACTTTCTGATAGTTTGAAAATACTAAAACTCAGTAAATTTGGTAAGAACCAATGAACTTAGGCCCAAATGGATTAGGAATTTCACTCTGTCCATTCTAGAATTCTTTGTGGACTCTATGACAAAAAGTGGAGATGTTTCCTGAGGGATGAAGTAGGGTTTTTAGGGAGAATCAAGATTGTTCATATAAGTGGTTGGCTTCCTATTGATTCCCAATGTCACCTATAATGATATTTCTACTAAGGTATATATAGGAAGAGTATGTACTCCTAATCCTTACCTGTGTTTCCTGACGCAAACTGGTATCTTCACCTTCTTTCTCAATTTCTTCTTTACTTGGAGTCTTAGATATATACTTGTTTTTGTTTACAGATTCTTCCACCAGTTTTTTTTCTGATTCTTTCATTATTTCCAGAGTCTCCTGAGTAGTATTACTGTTAGACATCTTCTTCAATAGAATACAATAGCCTTTATGGACTCCTAAAGAAAGATCAAACATTAAACAGATGGTACGCATCCATTCTTAAACTTTATATCTATTGACTTATATTTCACATATGTGCATTTTCCTCAGCAGCCTCCCTATGTCCCAGAAAAGCTGATAAATGTTGCCCCTGGACTCACTGCTTTTTAAAAAAACTTTACTGAGGTAAAACTGACATACAACAAGCTGTACATTTAAAAATATACAACTTAATGAGTTATGACATGCATACACCTGTGGAACCATCACCACAATCAAGATATTAAGCATATCTACCACCCTCAAAAGTTCCCTCATGCTCTCAGTAATCCCTACTTGCCCTTCCCAGCCAATCGATGACCTGATCTCTGTCACTTCAGATTATTCTGCACTTTATAGAATGTTATATAAATGGAACCATACATTGTCTGCCTTCTTTTACTCAGCATAATTATTTTGAGATTCACCAGGATCCATTTCTAAAGCAATTTAGCATGAATTCTCTAGGCATTTTGCTAACATTTTCAGCTCCATCACTCCATAGAGTTAAATCACTATACTCTCTCCAGGAAGAATAAGAAATATGTTATAAAGCTCTATTCACCACTAGAGAGGAACACCTCCCCTTCCCAAGGGAAAATTTCCTCAACCACCACAAACCATAACTTTGTTACAAACTTCAAATCATTCCTTCACCAAACAGCAGCAAAGTCAAACAATGGTTATAAAATCTTAACTCTTTCCCTTATTTTAAGCAAACTGAAAAAGCAAGGAGAGAACTTTGTAGTCATCTGTCCTTTAGAAAGACTGGGTATCTCCCTGGAGGAAGAGAGTATCTTTGCTGTGACTCATCACTTAGGTTGAATCTACCACCTCTCAATGATGTAGAGCATCTGCAATGCAGGGATGGTTGGCTCTTTATCACTTGCTATTGCTGCCTGTGATATGAAGTCAACACAGCTCTCCAAGCCAATGCTCAGAAACAAAAGTTAATGCTCTATACAGAGATTCATGTCTTCAAGCAATTGTTGACTCAAATGTGCTTAGCTCCAACAATGGTTTGTGGAGGTTTCTCTTTACATGGGCTACTGTCTGTACTTCATTCCTGTCTACTTCTCTCCTTCTTAAAAAGACTGGAAACTCTCCCAGATGTCATGTCTAGTCCCTATTAAGCGAGCAAAATAAGTGAATATGCAAATAATAAATGAATGAATGGCTAGCAATGTTTCAAGAAAATTGTCACAGCAGACATTTTTTCCTCCTTCAAATCCGTTCAAAGGGTAAGGCCCAGAAAAGTCTCAAGAAGCACAGGTAACTTTGTCCTGGCATAAGTTAGATAGTCTGTGCTTGAGCAGCTGCTCATAGACTCAGTTTGCTTAGGGCCAGATATATTCCCTTTAAAAACCCAGAAAGTCATTGTTCTAGTTTGCTACCTGCCGGAATGCAACACACCAGAGACGGATTGGCTTTTAATAAAAGGGGATTTATTTTGTTGGTTCTTCAGAGGAAAGGCAGCTAACTTTCCACTGAGGCTCTTTCTTACGTGGAAGGCACAGGATGGTCTCTGCTGGTCTTCTCTCCAGGCCCCTGGGTTCCAACAACTTTCCCTGGGGTGACTTCTTTCTGCATCTCCAAGGGCCTGGGCTGAGCTGCGAGTGCTGAGATGAGGAATGCCGAGCTGCTTAAACTGTTCTACATTGCGTTCTCTCATTTAAGCACATGCCAATTAAGTCAAATGTCACTCACTGCAGCAGACATGCCTCCTAGTCGACTGCAGATGTAATTAGCAACAGATGAGATTCACCTACCATTGGCTCATGTCCAAAGCAACAGAACTAAGTGCCTTCACCCGGCCAAGTTGACAACTGAATCTAACTACCACAGTCATGCATACAACCACAGTCATACAGCTGAATTTAAGGATGAGAAATACTGGAAGAAATGAACTAAATAAGAAAATAGTCAATATTCCATTAATTCAGTAAAGAGGGGATTCTATAAAAAGAGTTGTAACTTACAGAGCTTTAAATTACTTGAAATCAGGCCTTACTTCTTTTCAGCACATGCTTTCTTCATGCCTCTTAGCTTAGAAATATTAATAAATATAAGAACTGGAAGGGTTCTTAGATATGATCTCACATAATTCCCAACCCCCAATCCCCACCCCAACTTCCTTAAGAACAGAAGAGCTCCTTTCTCTAACCGCCTGAGAGGGGCATGCTTCACCCTTCTGGGATAGGATCATCTCACTATTTCTGAAATAGTCTTAACTGTCACGTAATTAAGATATACTGTATGTGATATATCTGTATGTGGGAAGATATACATAACTAAAAATCTACCATTGTAACCACTGTTAAGTGTACTTTTAAGTGGTATTAAGTACATTCATAATCTTGTGTAACCCTCTCCACTATTTCCGGAGCTTTTTCATCATTATTCCAAACAGAAACCCTGTACCCAGTAAGCAAAAACTTCCCATTCCTCCCTACACCAAGCCACAGGTAATCTTTATTCTACTTTTTGTCTCTATGAATTTGCCTATGGTATAAATGGAATAATACAATTATTTGTCCTCTTGTGTCTGGTTTCTTTTGCTTAGCATATGTTTTCAAGGTTTATCCATGTTGACACATGTATCAGAACTCCATTCCTTTTTAAATTTTATTTATATTTATTTATTTTAGCTTTTTTTTAATTGCGTAATACAACAAATATACAAAGCAAAGAAATAAAAAAGCAATAGTTTTCAAAGCACTCTTCAATGCAGGACAGATCCCAGAGTTTGTCACGGGCTACCATAACATCACCTCAGATTTTTCTTTCTAGCTTCTCCAGACAGTGGAGGCTAGAAGTAATAAATATTTTTTTATTATTACAATTGATTTTTTTTGTGTGAAAAATAATATATATACAAAAAAAGCATTAAATTTCAAAGCACGTTGCAACAATTAGTTGTAGAACAGATTTCAGAGTTTGGTATGGGCTACAATTACACAATTTCAGATTTTACTTCTGGCTGCTCTAAGATACTGAAGACTAATAAATATCAATATAATGATTCAGCAACCATATTCGTTTGATAAACCCTACCTTCTCTGTATAATTCCACCATCATCTTTGATCTTTCTATTCCACTCTTCAGGGGTTTTGAGGCTATGTCCATTCTAACTTTTTCACATTGGAAGGGGCTGTCGATAATAAGGGTTAGGGAGATGGAATTAGCTGATGTTTTGGAGAGGCTGGCCCCCCTAGGTTTCAGGACTTAGCTGGTCCTGGGACCTATCCGGAGGTTGCAGGTTTCTGGAAAGTTACCCTAGTGTATGGAACCTTTGCAGAATTTTATCTATAGTCCTAGGTGCTCTTTAGGATTGGCTGGAATGGTTTTGATTGGGGTTGGCAAGTTATGATAGGTAGCAATATCTAACTGAAGCCTGCGTAAGAGTGACCTCTAGAGTAGCCTCTCGACTTTATTTGAACTCTCTCAGCCACTGATACCTTATTTGTTATACTTCTTTTCCCCCTTTTGGTCAGGATGGAATTGTTGACCCCATGGTGCCAGGGCCAGACTCATCCCTGGGAGTCATCTCCCATGCTGCCAAGGAGACTTTTACCCCTGGATGTCATGCCCCATGTAGGGGGGATAGGGCCATGATTTCCCTTGCAGAGTTGGGCTTAGAGAGTGAGGTGACATCTGAGCAACAAAAGAGGTCCCCCAGAAGTAACTCTTAGGCATACCTTTGGGTAGACTAAGCTTCTCTGCTACCTACACAAGCTTCACAAGAGCAAGCCTCAAGATCAAGGGCTTGGCCTATTGATTTGGGTGTCTTTAATGTTCAACACAGTATCAGGGGATTCCCTGACAGTAAAGTTTAATAGTTCCAGATTTTTTCTCCCATCCCTCAAGGGACTTTGCCAATACTTTGTGATTATCTGCTTAATGTATTTTAGGATTTGTAGCCAGGCATTACATTAAGCTATACAGGACTAAAGGTCCTCCTTCTTATTCTGGGCTCCCTGTGTTTAAATGAGCTATCCAGACAGGTTGAGTTAGATTATGTGCTATAAAAATTTAGGTTCCGGACAAAATAAACCTTTCTTCCTTTGGTCTCAAAGAATAGTTGAGGTTATAGAATATAGATAATGCCTTCCATACCTCCATGTTATGAATGACCTTAATCCCAACCTGATCAGCTTCCTTCTTATCTCTAAGTACCAGGTCAGGTATACATACACAAACAGTCTCTCAAAATCCCGAAATAATAATTACACTCCAGATGAAATGTGACTGACAGATGAAAATATAAGAGCTCACACATGTCTCTTGAAGATGACTGTATAATGATATAGCTTTCACAATGTGACTGTGTGATTGTGAAAACCTTGTGTCTGATGCTCCTTTTACCTACCTTATCAACAGACTCAACAGACAAGTAAAACATATGGAATAAAAATAAATAATAGGGGGAACAAATGTTAAAATAAGTTTAGATTGAAATGCTAGTGATCAGTGAAAGGGCGGGGTAAGTGGTATGGTATGTATGAACTTTTTTGGTTTTTTTTAAATTTCTTTTTCTGAAGAGATGCAAATGTTCCAAGAAATGATCATGATGATGAATATGGAACTATGTGATAATATTGTGAATTACTGATTATATATGTAGAATGGAATGATCAAAAGTTAAGAATGTATGCGTTTGGTGTTTTTTCGTAAAGAAAAAGAAAAAAGAAATATAAGAGCTTACAATCTAGGCCCCTGTTTTCTTATAAGCATTTTCTAAAGGAGACCATACAATAATTCCTCTTTTGTTTCTGGCTTATTTTACCTCACCCAATGTCCCATAGGTTCATTCACAGATTCATGCCCCACAACTTTGTTCCTTTTTGGAGCAACGCAATATTTTATTATGTATACATATGTATACAGCATCATTCGGCAATCTACTTCTCAACCAGTGCATCCTTCAGGACCCTGCATTCATTAGGCATCATGTATTATGCAAAGACCACAGTCCACCAACACTCGCAATTTTAGATAATTTCAATGTTCTCAAGAGAAAGATAACCCATAAACACACCTCACCAAATAGGAAATCTAAACCTCATCTTAACTCTTGTCCCTCCCCTCATTATTTACCCTTGTTGATGTTTTCCTGTTAAATAGACCATAGCATGCAATAGCACTTCCCCCTGTTCTAGTTTGCTAGCTGCCAGAATGCAACACACCAGAGATGGACTGACTTTTAATAAAAGGGGATTTATTTTGTTAGTTGTTCAGAGGAAAGAAAGCTAACTTTCAAGTGAGGTTCTTTCTTATATGGGAAGGCACAGGGTGATCTCTACTGGCCTTCTCTCCAGGCCTCTGGGTTCCAACAAATTTCTCTGGGATGATTCCTTTCTGCATCTCCAAAGGCCTGGGCTGAGCTGCGAGTTCCGAGATGAGGTATGCTGAGCTGCTTGGGCTGTGCTATGTTGAGCTCTCTCATTTAAGCACCAGCCAATTAAATCAAACATCATTCACTGCAGCAGGCACGCCTCCTAGCCAACTGCCGATGTAATCAGCAACAGATGAGGATCACATGCCATCGGCTCATGTCCACAGCAGTATAACTAGGCACCTTCACCTGGCCAAGTTGACAACTGAATCTAACTACCACACCCCTGAACTCCATTCCTTTTTATTGCTGAATAATATTCTATTGTAAAATACACACACACAACCTCATTTTGCCTATCCATTCATCTGTTGACGGACACGGGTTGTTTCTACGTTTTGGCAATTAGGAATAATTCTCCTATGAATACAGGCCTATAATTTTGTGTTTGAGTCCAGTTTTCAATCACTTTGGGTATAAACTTTGGAGTGGAATTGCGGGATCATATGGTAACACGATGTTAACTTTTTAAGGAATAGCAGATGCACCATTTTACATTCCCAAAAGCAGTGCATGAGGATTCCAATTTGTCCATATTGTGGCAACACTTGATGTTTTCTGCTTGTTTTTTAAAAATTTAAATAACAGTCATCCTAAAGAAGTATCTTACTGTTTGTGTGTGTATTCAATTTTTATTGTGGTAACATATACACAATATAAAATGTCCCATTTTAACCATTTTCAAGCACACAATCCAGTGGTATTAATTAAATTCACAAAGCTGTGCTACCATCACCACCATCCAAAACCAAAACTTTTTTCATCACCTCAAACAGAAACTCTGTAATCTTTCCAAATAACTCCCCATTTCCCAACCCTGCCCCTGGTAACCTGTAATCTACTTTCTATCTCTATAAATTTGCCCATTCAAAGTATTTCACATAAATGAAATAAATTTTTGCCCTTTTATATTTGGCTTCTTTCAATCAACACTATGTCTTCAAGATTAATCCATGTTATTGTTATGTGTCAGAGCTTCATTCCTTTTTATGGTTGAATAATACATCCTGTGGTATGTATATACCAGATTTTATTCATCCATATGTCTGTCCATGGACACTTGAGTTTCTTACATCTTTTGGTTATTGTAAATAATACTACTGCTATATGAACATTGATGTACAAATATCTGATTGGGCCTTGTTTTCAACTCTTCTGGATATATATCTAGAAGTAGAATGACCAGATTATATAGTAATTCTATATTTAATTTTCTGAGGAACAGCGAAACTGTTTCCCACAGCAATGGCAACATTTTACATTCCCACCAACAACATATGAGGGTTTCTATAACTTCACATCCTTGCCAATGCTTATTTTCCTTTTTTGTTTTTTTTTCAGAAAAAGGCCAATAAAAGGTGTGCATGGTATCTCGAGTTTTGATTTACATTTCCCTAATAGCTAATGATGTTGAATAGCTTTTCATGTATGAACTGGCCATTTGTATATAATCTCTGGAGGAATATGTATTCAAGACTTCTGCCCATTTTGTACCTGAATTGTTTGTTTTTTTTTGGTTGAGCTGTAAGAGTTCTTTTGAGTATTGATCCATATCAGATATTTGATTTCCAATTATTTTTTCCCATTCCATGGCTTCTCTTCTCACTTTGAATGTTCTTTGATGCACAAAAGGTTTTAATTTTGATGGGCCAATTATCTATTTTTTTTCTTTTGTATCCTGTGCTTTTGATGTCATAGTTAAGAAAACACCACCAAATCCAAGGTAATGAAGGCTTTCCTGTTTTCTTCTAAGCATTTTTATAGTCTTAGCTCTTAAATTTAAGTCTTTGATCCAATTTAAGTTAATTTTTGTTTATGGTTTAAGGCGAGAGTCCAACTTCATTCTTTCGTATGTGGCTATCCAATTTTCCCAGAATCATTTATTAAATAGACTATCCTTTCCCCATTGAACTGCCTTGGCATTCTTGTGGCAGATCAATTGACAAATGTGAAGGTTTATTTCTGGGCTCTCTATTCTATTTCACTGATTTATATGTCTATTCTTATGCCAGTGTTACATTGTTTTAATTAGCATAGCTTTTTAGTAAGTTGTGAAATTGGGAAGTATGAGTCCTCTAACTTTGTTCTCTTTCAAGACTTTTTGGTTATTTCTCTTGAAATTCTATATGGATTTAGGATGGATTTTTCTATTTCTGCAAAAAATGCCACTGAAATTTTGATAGGGACTGTATTGAATCTATAGATCACTTTGGGTAATATTGTCATCTTAATATTTAAGTCTTCCAGTCCATGAACAAAGGATGTCTTTCCATTTAGGTTTACTTTCCTTTCATTCAGCAAAGTTTTATAGTTTTTAGTGTACAAAATTTTTGTCATCTTGTTTAAATTTAATCCTAAATTATAGCAGTTGTTATTGAGCCCTTATTAAATCAGCCAAACATTTTATCAAAAGCATACTTATTTGTGTCAACATGGAAAACTTAAGGAATAGTCTAACAAGCTGCTACTCAGTGAACAAAACAAAACACTGCAAACTTGATTATTCAACACACTCATTATTTGACAAAAAGCAATGTGGCCGTAGTATATTGTGCCTAATTTTTAATTTTTTAGTCTTGCATAAAATATCTTACAAAAAGTCATAGAAAGGACACTCTATGGGTCATATACTTTAAACCCCTGGATCTGTGTCATGCAGAGATTAAGGAAGGAAAATTTCTTTCTATTTTTTTAAATTCAGTGACATCAATTTTGCTTCACTGTAAATTTCCTTATGACTGTCCTGGACATAAAATCCCAAGTTTTTCAAGATTCCAATGTTTGGAAAAAAAATTTCTTCCTTTCTCGAGCTGCCATGTCATCTAAACTAGAAAAGAAATGGCTACTTAGAACCTACATTGTTCAACATCTGCCTCCCTCTAAAAATACTTAACCCAGAACGGGAAAGGAGCCATAGCCACAGATATAGAAATGATTAAAAGAATGATTAAAGATAATTCATATAACTGTAAATCCACATATTTTAAGATACAGGAAGTAGATGCCTTTCCAGCAAAATATAATTGCAGTAAGAAAACTGCATATAAGAATTAGAAAACTTGACAGAGCAATTAACCATTCATTGAAGAAGTTGAGAATGTAATTAAAGATCTACAACTGAAAAATGCTTTAGGTGCAGGTGATTTTATGACTAGTTCTATCTAACCTTTAAAGAAGGGCTAATTCCAGTGTTTATTTAAAGTATTGCACTCAGACTAAGCTCCCCAGTTTATTTTATGAAGTTAGAATAAGTTTAACATCAAAACCTAACACAGGGGTGGTGCAACAGTGGCTCAGTGGCACAATTCTCGCCTGCCATGCTGGAGACCCAGGTTCGTTTCCCAGTGCCTGCCCATGCCAAAAAAAAAAACTAACAGTCTGAAAAAAAGAAAACTCCAGATCATTCTCTCTCATGACTGCAGAAACAAAAATTACAATTAAAATAATAGCACAAAGAATTGAATAATATATCTATAGAATGATGCACCATGATGACCAAGTAGGAGTTACACCAAGACTGCCTAGTTAGGTAAGTAATAGGAAATCTATCAATAAAATATCAGCTTAAAGGAGAATAATCATATGAACTATGAATAGATGCTAAGATAATTAGTAGAATTTGCAGCAATTGCTAAAATAAACTATAAATTAAATAGTGATAGATGGTAACCACTATCTTTCTTTGGTAAAGAAATAAGAGTCTCATTACCAAAACCCCAAGAGATATGGAGAACACAGTCAGGGTTTCTCTCTCGACAGAAAGGGCACATGGCAAACATGGCATCATCTGCTAGCTTTCTCTCTTGGCTTCTTGTTTCATAAAGCTACCCAGGAGGCGTTTTCCTCCTTCATCTCCAAAGGTCGCTGGCTGGTGGACTCTCTGCTTCCCGTGACTATGTCATTCTTCTTTGCTCTCTCTGAATCTCTTCCTTTCTCCAAAATATTTCCTCTTTTATAGGATTCTAGTAAAGTAATCAAGACCCACCTGGAATGGGTGGAGACACATCTCCACCTAATTCAGCTTAACCACTTTTTTTTTCATCCCATAAATTTTGTTATGTTCATTTTCCTCAAGATATTTACTGATTTCTCCTGTAATTTCTTCCTTGACCCACTGCTTGTTTAAAAGTGTATTATTTAGCCTCCATATATCTGTGAATTTTCTGGCCCTCGGCCTGCTATTGATTTCCAACTTCATTCCATCATGAGCAGAGGAAGTGTTTTGCATGATTTCAATCTTTTCAAACTTACTGAGACTGGCTTTGGTCCATGAGCATATGAGAAAAAGCAAATGGTCTATCCTTCAGCATGATCCATGAGCATATGAGAAAAAGATGTATCCTGCTGTTGTAGGGTGTAATGTTCTGTTAATCTCTCTCAAGTATAGTCCATTTATTGTATTAATCAAATTCTCTGTTTCTTTACTGATCCTCTGTCTAGATGTTCTATTAATTGATAAGAACAGGGAATTGAAGTCACCAACTATTATGGTAGAGGTGTCTTTTTCTCCCTTCAGTTGTCAGTGTTTGCCTCATGTATTTTGGAGCATTATGGCTCGGTGCATAAATATTTACGACTATTATGTCTTCTTGTTGAATTGTTCCTTTCATTAATACATAATGTCCTTCTTTGTCTCTTTTAATAGTTCTACATTTGAAGTCCAATTTGTTGGATATTAGTATAGCTACTCCTGCTCTTTTCTGATTGTTGTTTGCATGAAGTACCTTTTCCCAATCTTTCACTTTCAACCTATTTTTGTCCTTGGGTCTAAAATGAGTCTCCTATGAACAGCATATAGATGGATCCTGTTTTTTAACCCATTCTGCCAGTCTACGTCTTTTGATTGGGGAGTTTAATCCATTAACACTTAATGTTATTACTGTAAAGGCAATACTTTCTTCTACCATTTTGCCTGTTGCATTTTATATGTAATATCTATTTTTTTGTTTTTTATCTTTTTACTGTTACTGATAATCTTCATTTCTACACTCTTCTCCAGATCTCACTCTCCTACCTTATCCTATCTGTGTGAAGTGCTCCCTTTAGTATTTCTTGCAGAGCTGGTTTCTTGGTCACAAATTCTTGCAGTGATTTTTTTTTGTCTGAAAATATTTTAATTTCCTCATTTTTTTAACTTTTTTTTATTGCATGGTATAACATATATACAAAGCAAAGAAATAAAAAAGCAATAGTTTTCAAAATACTCCTCAAACAGTGGTTACAGGACAGATCCCAGAGTTTGTTATGGGCTACCATATGATCCTCTCATATTTTTCCTTCTAGCTGTTCCAGAATATAGGTGGCTAGGGGCTTAAATACCTTTTTATCATCACAATTGACTTTTTCTCCTTCTTTTTTTGGTGAACATATATGCAAAAAATCTACAAATTCCAAAGCACAGCATCATGATTAGTTGTGAAACATATTTCAAACTTTCATATGGGTTGCAATTTCACAATTTTAGGTTTTTACTTTTAGCTGCTCTAAAATACTGGAGACTAAAAGAGATATCAATTTAATGATTCAACATTCATATTCATTTGTTAAGTCCTATCATCTATGTATAATTCCACTATCACCTTTGATCTTTCCATACCTCTCTTTGGGGTTGTTTGGGCTATAACAATTCTAAATATTTGATACTGGGAGGGCCTGTCACTAATATGGGGTAGGGAGATGGAACTATCTGATGTTCTGGAGAGGCTAGGCTAGGTTTCAGGACTCATTTGGACCAGGGATCCATCTGGAGGTTGTAGGTTTCTGGAAAGTTACTCTAGTGGAATCTGATACATTGCCCTAGGTGTTCTTTAAGATTGGCTGGAATGGTCCTGATTGGGGGTTGGCAGGTTATGACAGGTAGCAAGGTTTACCTGAAGCTTGAGTAAGAGCAACCTCCAGAGTACCCTCTTGACTCCATTTGAACTCTCTGCCACTGATACTTTATTAATTACACTTCTTTTTCCCCTACTGGTCAGGATGTAATTGTTGATCCCATAGTGCCAGGTCTGGATTCATCCCTGGGAGTCCTCTCCCACGTTGCCAGGGAGACTTTCATCTCTGAATGTCATGCCCCATGTAGGGGGGAGGGCAATGATTTCACTTGCAGAGTTGGGCTTAAAGAGACTGAGGCCACATCTGAGCAACAACAGAGGTCCTCCAGAAGTTACTCTTAGGCATGCCTATAGGTAGTCTAAGCTTCTCTGCTACCTACATAAGCTTCCTAAGAGTAAGCCTCATGATTGAGGGTATGATCTATTGATTTGGGATTACCTGATGGTAAGATTTACTAGTTCTATAGTCTTTCTCCCCTCCCTCAGGGGACTTTGCCAATACTTAATTTTCTACTTAATATACTCTAGGATGTTTCCAGGCATTATAATAGTCTACTCAGGATTAAAGGACCTCTTTCTTATTCTGTGCTCCCTGTGTTTCAGTTGTTCAAATGAGATATACAGATAGGTTGAATTAGATTATACACTACAGAAATATTCAGTTCCAGACAACATAAACGTTTCTTTCAGTGGTCTCAAAGAATACATTTGGTTCTAAAATATAGACACTGTCTTCCTTATCCCTATGCTCTGAATCAATTTAACCCCAACCTATTCAGCTTCGTTCTCATCTCTAAATATCAGGTTATATATATAAAACAGCCTCTCAAAATCCAGAAATAATAATCACCACTCAGGACTTAATGTGTCTGCTCTAAAAGCTTATACTCTAGGCCCGTGTTTTCTTATAAGCATTTTCTAAAGGTGACCATACCACGGTTGTTTTTTGCTTCTGGCTTATTTTGTCTCACCAAATGTCCCATATGCTCATTCACATTGTTGCATGCCCCATAACATTCTTCCTTTTTGTGACAGCACAACCCCCATTCATAAGCATACACCATTGTTTGCCAATCTACTTTGTCACTGCATCCTTCAGCCACCTGCATTCATCAGGCATCACATAGAGGGCCCAAAGACCACAGTCCATCAACATTTTCAATTTTAGAGAATTTCATTGTTCCCAAGAGACAGAAAGGCAATAAACACACCCTCACCAAATAGGAAATTTAAACCTCTTCTTAACTCTTGTCCCTCAACCCACTATTTACCTCTGCTGTTGCTGTGGTAGTGCTAATGGTTTCCTTTTGCACTATGACATAGGTCATAGCATGCCATAGCAGTTTTCCCCCTGTACTATGGGACTTAAACACTCTTCATACAAGAATCATGTCTTTGAATACTGGGTAATCAGAGCTGAAGGGATACAGATTGTGCAATAGGACCGAATGTAAAAACTCAGAAATGGACAGTACAATACTATCTAACTGTAATACAATTATGTTAAAACACTGAATGACGCTGAATGTGAGAATGATACAGGGAGGAGGGTTGAGGCACAAATGAAATCAGAAAGAAAGATAGATGATATAATCTAGGACTGCCTGGAGTGTATAATAATAGTAACTAAATGTACAAATTTTAAAATGTTTTTGCATGAGGAAGAACAAAGGAATGTCATTATTGCAAGGGTGCTGAAAATAGATGGTAATTCATATTTTAAAACTTTAACTTATGTGTGAGACTAAAGCAAAAAATGTTTATTTGGTACAAAATTTATATTTTGACTAGTGCATTTCCTAATATAACTTATGTGGACAGCTTAACTGAACACTGTAAGTACATGGAACCTTGAGTAGGTCATGAGATTTTGTTGGTTTGTCCAGAGTGATGCCCCGATGAATCCCAGAGTGATTTGAACAGTGAATAAAAAAGTATTTGCAAAGTCCCCTTTGGGGAACGGTGAGAAAGGGAGAAAACTCAACTTCCCCAAGTTGAATTCTTGATATTCTCACAAGCAGTGCGGACAACCAAAGCTATAGGCTGAGCCCCCAGTCTTGGGATTTGTTCATACGAAACTTAACCCCACAAAGTATAGGTCAGGTTTACTTAAAATTATGCCTAACAGTCACCTCCAAGAGAGCCTCTTTTGTTGCTCAGATGTGGCCTCTCTTTCCAGCCAACACAACAAGCAAACTCACCACCCTCCCCCTGCCTGCGTGGGACATGACTCACAGGGGTGTGGAATTTCCTGGCAACATGGGACAGAAATCCTAGAATGAGCTGAGACTCAGCATCAAGGGATTGAGAAAACCTTCTCGACCAAAAGGGGGAAGAGTGAAATGAGACAAAACAAAGTGTCAATGGCTGAGAGATTCCAAACAGAGTCGAGAGGTCATCCTGGAGGTTATTCTTACGCATTAAATAGATATCATCTTGTTATTCAAGATGTAATGGAGAGGCTGGAGGGAACTGCCTGAAAATGTAGAGCTGTGTTCCAGCAGCCATGTTTCTTGAAGATGATTGTATAATGATACAGCTTTCACAATGTGACTGTGTGATTGTGAAATGCTAGTGATCAACGAAAGGGAGGGGTAAGGGCTATGGTATGTATGAATTTTATTCTTTTTCTGAATAGATGCAAATGTTCCAAGAAATGATCATGATGATGAATATGCAACTATGTGATGATATTGTGAATTAATGATTATATATGTAGAACAGAATGATCAAAAGTTAATTTTATGTTTACGTTGTTTGTGTTTTTTGGTATTTAAAAATTGTTTTTAAATTAATTAAAAAAGAATCATATCTTTGAAGTAATTCTTATAAGAACTCATATTCCTAGCGTGAGTCAGTGGGACATGTAGGTCTATACAACCCCTTTCAATCTTGTTCATCTTCAATATGGTAATATTACTTATAGAACCACTGGCTGGAAACATGAAAAGATTCTTTTCAGAGCAGGACCCCTGCTCCTTGGATTTGTCAATCAAGAGTTTAAGATGGTATGTGGCTCTATATATCCCAAGCCTCTATGTGCCCCACCCCTTTATTTTTTTAGTGTCTAGTCCTTTTCCAGTATTTTGTGCTGTCTGACCCAAAAAGCCTCAATTTTTTTTTTTGCTTTTTGTTTTTCTGTAAACCCTGCCCACTCTCTGCCAGGGCAAAAACTCCTAGTACATTTAGCACTTATTCTAGGATTATCTTTGCTAGGGGCCTATCTTCAGTAGTCAAAATTTGTTCATTAATTCCACAAGTGGAGTTTGGTTGAGCTAAGACCCTCTTGCTAGTAAAGTCTCTCCTTTCCTCTTGGAGAACCAATGCACCATGCCCCTGGGGGGAGGGGCACTGGCCTTTGTGGTTTGGGAGACATACCGTTCTGTGTGGGATCACTTGTGCAGACTGGTGTACAATGTGTATCTGGTCACTGATGTAGCCAACGTAGTTGTTCTGTACTGTTTCTGGTTATTTACTAGCTGCTGTGCAGGATGAACTAAATTCCATACCTCACTAAGCCACCATCTTGCCCCCTCCCTTCACATTTTTTCTTTTTTAACGTATGTGTATACAGCTATAACTTTTCCTCTTAGGACTGCTTTTGCTACCTCTCTTAAGCATGTTGCAATTTCATTTTTGTCTCAAAGTATTTTCTAATTTATCTTGTGATTTCTTCTTAGTTCCAGTGGCTAAGAGTGTGCCATTCAGCTTCAACATATAAGTGTTTTCCTTCTGTTTATTAATTTCTAGATTCACTCCATTGTTATCATTAAAAATACTCTCTATGATTTCAATCTTGTTGGGTAGAATGTACTATATATATGTCTGTTAGATCTCACTGGGCAACAATGTTGTTCAAGTTCTCTATTTCCTTACTGATCTTCTGTCTGTAGTTTTATCCATTATTGAAAGTATGATATTGAAGTCTCCAACTATTATTGTAGCACTGTCTATATCTCCCTTTAATTCTGTCAATTTTTGCTTCAGATGCTTTGGGGTCTGTTGTTAAGTGCTTATATGTTCATAATTGTATCTTCTTGCTGGGTTGAAACTTTTATTAATGTACAATGTCCTCTTGTAACCTTTTTTGACTTAAAGTTTCTTCTATCTGACAATAATATAACCACCCAATTCTTTTGGTTACTATTTGCATGGAATATCTTTTCCCATCCTTTTATTTTCAACCTCTTAGTGTTTGTATCTAGGGCGAGTTTCCTATAGACACCCTGTATAGACAGATCCTATTTTTTAATCCTGTCAATCTCTGCCTTTTAATATGAGATTTAATCCATTTACATTAAAAGTAATACAGACTGAACTACCTCTGCCCTTAGCTATTTGTTTTTTGTATGTCTCATGTCTTTTGTTCCTTTAGTACTTCATTACTATTTCTTTTTTTTTATTTAGTTGATTTTTTTTTTTGTAGATTACTATTTGATTCTCTTCTTCTTTTCTTTTCTGTATCGTTTTTAGTTATTTTCTTTGTGGTTAACTTGGGGTTACAATTAACATCTCAACCTTATAATAATCTCATGTGCATAATACCAACTTCAATGGTATATATTCTGTTCCTGTACATCTCTGCCCCCCTTTATATTATTGCATTAGACTGTATCTTTATACATTATGTTTTAATTAACAAAGATGTATAATTATCATTCTGTGCATCTGCCTTTCATTTCAAAAGTGGAGTTATAAATCAAAAGTACAATAAAACTTGTTATATACATATATGGTTACCTTTACAAGGATTTTTTATTTCTCATGGCTTTGAGTTATTGTGTAGTGTTTGTTGTTCTAGTTTGCTAGCTGCTGGAATGCAGTATACCAGAAATGGAATGGCTTTTAAAAAAGGGGTGTGCTGGTCTGAAAAGATGTATGTACCCTAGAAAAGCCCTGTTTTAATCAAAATCCCATTTCGTAATGGAAGAATAATACCTATTCAATATTGTATGTTTGAATCTGTAATTAGATAATCTCTCTGGAGACGTGATTTAATCAAGAGTGGTTGTTAAACTGGATTAGGTGACAACATGTCTCCACCCATTTGGGTGGGTCTTGATAAATTTCTGGAGTCCTATAAAAGATGAAACGTTTTGGAGAATGAGAGATTCAGAGAGAGCAGAGCAGAATGACATACCCACAAGAAGCAGATTCCACCAGCCGGTGACCTTTGAGATGAAGAAGGAAAATGCCCCTAGGGGGGCTTCGTGAAACAGGAAGCCAGGAGCAGAAGCTAGCAGATGATGCTGTGTTCGCCATGTGCCCTTCCAGATGAGAGAGGAACCCTGAACGTGAGCCCATGTGCCTTTCCAGATGAGAGAGAAACTATGACTCTGTTCGCCATGTGCTCTTCCACTTGAGAGAGAAACCGTGAACTTCATCAGCCTTCTTGAACCAAGGTATCTTCCCCTGGATGGATGCCTTTGATTGGACATTTCTATAGACTTGTTTTAATTGGGACATTTTCATAGTCTTAGAACTGTAAACTAGGAACTTATTAAATTCCCTTTTTAAAAAGCCATTCTGTTTCTGGTATATTGCATTCTGGCAGCTAGCAAACTAGAACAAGGGGAATTTAATAAATTGCTAGTTTACAGTTCTAAGGCCAAGAAAATGTTCCAATTACAACAAGTCTACAGAAATGTCCAATCAGAGGCATCCAGGGAACGATACCTTGGTTCAAGAAGGCTGATGAAGTTCAGGGTTTCTCTCTGAAGTGAGAAGGCACATGGCAAACACAGTCACAGTTTCTCTCTTGGCTGGAAGGGCATATGGTGAGCAACGCATCATATGCTAGCTTTCTCTCCTGGCTTCCTGTTTCATGAAGCTCTCCAGGAGGCATTTTCCTTCTTTATCTCCAAAGGTCACTGGCTGGTGAACTCTTCTCGTGGCGGCATTGTTCTCTGCTCTTTCAGAATCTCCTTCATTCTCCAAAATGTTTCCTCTTTTATAGGACTCCAGAAACTTATCAAGACCCACCCAAATGGTGGAGACACATTTCCCCCAAACCAACTTAACAACCACTCTTGATTGGATTACATCACCAGGGAGATGATCTAATTACAGATTCAATCATACAGTGCTGAATATGGATTATTCTGCCTTTACGAAAAGGGACTTAGATTAAAATGTGGCTTTTCTAGGGGACCTACATCCTTTCAAGTCAGCACAAGTGTCATTTCATTTCAGCCTGAAGGTCTCTGGTATTATTTATAAGGCAGATCTGCTGGTAATGAGCTTCTTCAGCTTTTATTTATCTGGAGATATCTTGCTATCATTCTTTTTTTTTTTTTAATTATGGAAAGAAATTTTATTTTCCCCTAGGTAATTTGTAAAATAAAATATTTTAATGAAATTAAATCATTAAAAAATGATTTTTATTATAAACAATAGACGAACATACAAATATTCTTTTTTTGCATATTCATCATTTCTTAGAACATTTGCATTAATTCAGAAAAAGAAATAAAACGAACACAGGAAAGAAAAAAAAAGAAATTATACCTACCATACCCCTTACCCCTTGCTTTCATTGATCACTAGCATTTCAAACTAAATTTATTTTAGCATTTGTTCCCCTTATTATTTATTTTTATTCCATATGTTCTACTCGTTTGTTGACAAGGTAGATAAAAGGAGCATCAGACACAAGGTTTTCACCATCACACAGTCACATTGTGACAGCTATATCATTATTCAATCCTCCTCAAGAAATATGGCTACTGGAACCCAGCTCTACGTTTTCAGGCAGTTCCCTTCAGCCTCTCCATTACATCTTGAATAACAAGGTGATATCTACTTAATGCATAAGAATAACCTCCAGGATAACCTCTCGATTGTTTGGAATCTCTCAGCCATTGACACTTTGTCTCATTTCCCTCTTCCCCCTTTTGGTCGAGAAGGTTTTCTCAATCCCTTGATGCTAAATCTCAGCTCATTCTAGGGTTTTTCTCAATCCCTTGATGCCGAGTCTCAGCTCATTCTAGGATTTCTGTCCCACGTTGCCAGGAAGGTCCACACCCCCGGGACATAAAATATTCTTGACATGGTTACAATCAGTGGCTCACAATATCATCACATAGTTGTGGATTCATCACTATGATTTTTTTTAAAATATCTACATCTTTCCAGAAAAAGAAAGAAAAAAGGAAAAAGACGCAACTAATATATGCCATACCCCTTACTACTCCCTTCACTGACCACTAGAATTTCAATCTACTCAACTTATTTTAAACTTTGTTCACCCTATTATTTGCTTTTTCTTACCTATGTTTTTTACTCATCTGTCTATATTGTAGAAAAAAGGAGCATCAGACACAGGTTTTTACAATTACACAATCACATTGTGAAAGCTATATCATTATACAATCATCTTCAATAAACACGGCGACTAGAACACAGCTCTACAGTTTCAGGCACTCCCCTCTAGCCACTCTAATACACCATAAACTAAAAAGGGGATATCTATATAATGTGTAAGAAGAACCGCCAGGATAACCTCTCGACTCTGTATGAAATCTCTAAGCCACTGACACTTAATTTTGTCTCATTTCTCTCTTCCCCCTTTTGGTTGAGAAGGTTTTCTCAATCCCTTGATGCTGAGTCCCAGCTCACTCTAGGATTTCTGTCCCATGTTGCCAGGGAGGCTTACACCCTGGGAGTCATGTCCCACATAGACAGGGGGAGGGCAGTGAGTTTGCTTGCCATGTTGGTTGAGAGAGACAGGCCACAACTGACTGAACAAAAGAGGTTCTCTGGGGGTGACTCTTAGGCCTAATTTTAAGTAGGCTTAGCCTATCCTTTGCGGGCATAAGTTTCATAGGGGCAAACCCCATATTATTCATTCTTGAAGGAATAATTTTAACAGATATAGGATTCTTGGTTGATAGTTTTTTTCCTTTCAGGACTTTAAATATACTGTCTGGCTGCCTCCTGGCCTCCATGGTTTCTGAGAAGAAATAAGCCGTTTATCTTATTAAGGGCCCCTTGTATGTGATATATCACTTCTCTTTGGTGCTTTCAAAATTCTCTGTCTTTGGGTTTCAATATTTTGACTATAACAGTCTTGGTGTAGATCTCTGAGTTTATTCTGTGTGGAGTTTAGTGAGCTTCTTATATATGTACATTCATGTCTTTAATGAGATCTGTGAAGTTTTCAGCCACTATATCTTCAAATATTCTTTCTGCATCTTTCTCTTTAAGTCTTCTTGAGCTTGTATACTGGTATGCTTCATGGTATCACATAGGTCCTGACCTCAGGCTCTGCTCATATTCCTTTATTCTTCTTTCTTCCCTTCAGACTGGATAATTTCAATTATCTTCTCTTCAAGTTTAATGATCCTTTCTTTTTTTCCCCATTTCTTATTGTAAAATATAAAATAAATACAAAAAGCAATAAATTTCCAAGTACATTTTTTCCCCATGGGTAGGCACTGGGAATTGAACCCAGGTCTCTGGCATGGTAGGCAAGAACTTTGCCTGCTGGGCCACCATTGTCCGCCCTCCAAGTACATTTTAACTAGCAGTTATAGAACAGATTTTAAAGTTTGGTATGGGTTACTGTTTCATGATTTTTAATTTTTTCTTCTTGCTGCTCTGTTCTCATTTGCTAGCTGCTGGAATGCAATATACCAGAAACAGAATGGCTTTTATAAGGGGGAATTTATTAAGTTGCAAGTTTACAGATACTGGAGACCAACAAAAATATCAATAGAATGATTCAGCAGTCATACTCATTTGATAAATCCTATTTTCTCTGTTATATTCCTCCTTTTCTTTAAATAACATATACACATAAAAGCAATACATTTCAAAGTACACTGCAATAATTAGTTGTAGAACAGATTACAGAATTTGGTATGGGTTACAACTCCACAATTTTTTTGTTTTTATTTCTAGTTGCTGTTAGGTACTTGAGGTTACAAGAATTATCAGTATAATGATTTAGCACTCATACTCATTTGTTAAACCCAACCTTCTCCATATAACTCCATCATCACCTTTGATCTTTCTCCCACTCTTTAGGGGTATTTGGGCTATGCCCATTCTAACTTTTTCATGTTGGAAGGGGCTGTCAATAATACGGAAAGGGGGATGGAATTAGTTGATGTTCTGGAAGGGCTGGTCCCTCTGCATTTCAGGACTTATCAGGTCCAGGGAACCTGGTTGTAGGCTTTGGAATGTTACCCTAGTGCATAGAACCTTTGTAGAATCTTATATAATGCCCTAGGTATTTTTTGCGATTGGGAAGAAAGGTTTTGGTTGGGGTTTGGCAAGTTATGATAGGTAGCTATGTCTAACTGAAGCATGTGTTAAGAGTGACCTCCAGTGTAACTTCTCAACTCTCTCAGCCATTGATACCTTATTTGTTATACTTCTTCTCCCCTTTCTTGTCAGATGGCATTGTTGGTCCCACTGTACCAGGGCCAGGCTCATCCCTGGGAGTCATCTTCCATGTTGCCAGGAAGACTTTAATCCCTGGATTTAGCTTTTTTTGGGGTGGGGGTGGGGGGAAGTGCATGGTCCAGAAATTGAACCCGGGTCTCCTGCATGGAAGGTAAGCATTCTACCACTGAACCACCCATGCACCCAAGTTTACTGATCCTTTCTTCTGCCTGCTTAAATGCTGTTGGATACCTCTAATGAGTTTTTTATTTCAATTATTGTACTTTTTAGCTTCAGAATTTGTTTTGTTCCTTTTTAATAATTTCTATCTATTTTGTTTAGACAATATTTTCCTAATTTCCTTTAGTTCTCTGTCCATAGTATCCTTTATATTCACTAAATATATTTAAGAACTTGATTTAACATCTTTGAATAATAGTTCTAAAGCATGAGTTTCCTCAAGATGGTTTCTGTCAAAATCTTTCTTTTCACTGTGAATGGGCCATACTATTTTGTTTTCTGTAAATATGTTTTGTACTTTTTTTGCTGTTGAAAATTGAACATTCTGAGTATTATAATGTGGTAATTCTGAAAACCTGGTTTTCCTTCTCTGCAGGGATTGCTGATTTTTGCTTGTTAAGGGTTGGAGCCATCCATTTTTACTTATTTTGCTTTATTCATTTATTTATTTATTTTTGGCCTGGGCAGGCTCTGGAAATTGATCCCGGGTCTCTGGCATGGCAGGCAAGAATTGTGTCAATGAGCCACTGTTGCACCGCCCCCATTTTTAACTTTTCCAATCTATTTTTGCAAAGTCATATTCCTTGTTGTGTGTGGCACTGATGCTTTTGTTCTGCTGCAGTCAGCCAGTGACCTGACAAAAATTTCCTCAAATGTCTGGCTTCAAGAAAGAGCGGTGAAGGAAGGATTCTGTCTGAGTTCAGAGAGGGCTGAAACTAAGGGAAACATTTGAGCCAGTCCATCAGGGCACTCCCAGACCAACCAAAACACAATTTTTTGGAGGACAAGGTCCTAATCACCTGCCCTGGCACAAGTCAACTGCTCCAGAAATGTGGTCTGCAGTGGCAGCAATGAGGAATGCAGATGGTCACTGGTTTGTGCATACCTGCTCATTTACAAATGATCAGCAGTTTCTTTTTTTCACCAAGCACTCCTTAGGTTGTTGTAAGTGTCCAATCAGGCTCTAGAGTTGCAAAATAGTTGCCTCTGATGACTCTTTCCAGCTCAGTGGTGACTTCAGTGGAGGGACCAATGCTGAGACCTTTCTACCACACCATTCTACCTAAATTACCTTAATCTTGATCCTAAATTTACCTTAGAATCAAACAAAATTAAGTTCAATTCTTTTTCTGCATGATAGACCTTTAATGTTTTTCTCTTTTACAGGCTTAAATAGGCTCAAACAGATTTTTTTTTTGTCAGAAAGAAAATGTAACATGGAAAAATATAAAGCAGTTGGTTGTTTCTTTTTCTAGGCTGTGCCTCAATTCCCATCTATGTGTATTTCTTTATATCAGATTGACTGTTTTGCAGCTCCTCTTCAAATGTGGGTCAGAAAAGGTTCAACCACCTGGGCACCTGCACTGACTTCACAGTATCCAAACATTGTTTCTCAGCCAACACACTTAGTAAAAAAACTAATACGGTCTTTTGTAACAGCCACCTGTAAAATATGGTCACATATTCTAACCAATTTTAAGGAGTCACATGTTCTTACACTTATCTGGGCAAAAGGAAACTTGAACTATCGATCCTCCTAGATGTCATAAAACAGACAGTGGTTATTCCACCCAGCTTTAAAAATTCACACAGTCATTGCCACTGAGACTATTAGCCTATTGAAGAGCTATGTAAAACAAAGTCATTCTTACTATGAAGAAAAGTAAAGCACACAGAAAAAGGTAACATAGACCTAATACAGGTTGACTACCAAATCTCCCTTCTCTTCCCAATTATCAATCTATCCTAGATTTTCTTTTGATGTTTTCCCTCTTCTAAGGACATATGCTCAGGGAAGGTCTTCCTATCCCTGGCTCCAGGAGGTAGATCTCAATTAGTCTAAACCAATTATGGTAATTCTATTTCCTTTGTGACTGGCTTAGGAAGGGACAAGTGATCCAATAATTTCCAGTGAGATATGGAGGGACTTTGCTTGGTGGGTGGCTTCAAGGAAACTCTTTCCACTGCACTAAAAAGAAAAAAACAAAAAAGGAAAAAAAAAAAAAAGAAGCCACTAGAAGAAAA
Source organism: Tamandua tetradactyla (assembly GCF_023851605.1). NCBI lineage: Eukaryota > Metazoa > Chordata > Mammalia > Pilosa > Myrmecophagidae > Tamandua > Tamandua tetradactyla. The sequence goes on from NC_135333.1 coordinate 124,514,155, forward strand.
AAAATGTCTTTCTCTCCGCTGAAGGTGGTCTTGTGTATAGGTGATGTCTAGATGGTGTCGGCATCCTGCCAATTCATGGAAGGTAGAAGAACAGAAAGAATAAGCCTGAGTCCTTGATGCTGTGATGCAGATACTGAATTAGTTAACCTGGATCCTCCCTATGTCTAGATCTCTTGATAAGTGAGAGCATAAATCCTCTTATCATTTAAGCTATTTTGAATTGAGTTTTCTGAACTTTCAGGACAAATGTATCCTGAAACAGTCAGGAAAGGGTACACCTTGAGAGGGAATCTCTGGACCAGAGAAGCCCTACTCTGTAAGCAGAAATAACTAATAGGACAGAGATGATGGTAATAATCAGCTAAAACTTTGGAGTGCTTACATTGTGTCAGGCACTACTCTAAAGTGCTTTACATAGCTTATTTAATCTTGCTACAATCATATGAAGTACATATTATTATTGTCATAACAACTATTTTATAGATAAGTAAACTGAGGCACAGAAGTATTTAATAATTTGTTTGAGGTTATATAGTTGGTGAACTCAAAGCCAGAAAATTTGGTGCTTGAGCTTGCTTTGTTAACCTTTAGCAATCCTGGCTCTAGCTAAGGGATAAATGGTCAAAGACAAGGCAGGAAAATAAAAGGTCTACCAAAGATGCAAAGGAATCAGGGACTCACATAATTGGAAAGGGACTTAGAAGTTTTCTGATCCAGTGCCAACTTCTCTATCAATAGCCCCACAATCAGTTCTTGAATAACCAGTAACTCTGAAAAACGGTTGCACTGTCCCTGCTGAATACCCCAGTGAAGGGAAAATTTTCACCTCCAGATGTAGCCCATTTCTTTTGAGTACACCTTCCCTTATATAAAGAGGCAGAACTGATCTCCCTGCTACTTCCTCCCAACTGTTACAGTTGAGATCTTCAGGCAAGTCATTAATAACTAGCTGAATGTTGCTTACAAGTTGGCCCCTTATGGGAGATAATTTTATCTTATCTCTTCTCTAAACAGTCTCAGCTTTTTAAATCACCTATTCAAATCACATGGTCTTAAGTCTTATCACCATTTGGCTTCTAGGGTAAAAGAGGATGCCCTTCAATAGATAGAGACTAAGTATGAGGGGTCAGATGTTAACATTACAGAGTGAAGATTCCTCAGAAGATACACTGAGTTCAAAACCATAGTTTTGGGGCTGAGATTCTCTTTTGCTCTCCAAAACAACCTTTAACTAAAGTCAGTGGTGGTCCTTTAATCCAATGCAGAAGGCTCTCTTTACTCTTGGGGCATAAGGATATCTGGAAACAAATTTTTCTGTGCCAAAACAAAAGTGAAAGTTACAGCTGAGGGCAAGACAATTTGTTTACTAAAACAGATGTTAAAGAGTAAGAATAAAGCCAGTAGAAAAAGCCTAAAAGACAGAGAAATAATTTCCACTTTTAATGGTTTATTTGGAATAGAGAAAAAATTAAGGGCTTGGGAGGTTTTTGGTGGGGGAAGAAGAAAGGAACAATTTTGTATGTAACTGTGGCAAGAACAAAGTAAAGACGTTAAGATCTCAGGAGTCTAGATATATGCTTCTGTACAACCTATTTGTGTATATCATACATTTTATCCAGGCAAAGAGCACAATTTCTAAGGCAGGATGTCTCCTGGGGACACTTAGTGGCTCAAAGCTACACAGAGGGTACTGTCAGATGTGGAGGGGAAGAAAAAGGAGTGAAGAAATAGGATGGGAGGATGATTGGGAGCCAAGACTCAGCTTTTTTTTTTTTTTCCAGAGAGAATACTATATATTTCCCATAATTTTTTTTTCACTCTGCCACGGTAAGTATCTTTCCAGAGTACTGTGAGATTATATATCTTTCCATCAACTCTATAAGCAAGTTTCTAGGCATTGAGCCAAAAGGAATACCATTATATAGGCAACTCAGAATCTGAAGGGCAGTTTCATTTTCTGCCTTTTAATTTATGGCCACAGAGAAAATACAGGTGAGAAGACAATAGGTAGGTGCTAAAAATTCTGACTTAACTTGGGGAAATTCCCAGAAAAGTTTATAGTTCTTTACCGATTTGTATATCAGGAGAAATATTACTCCAAATTAATATTCAGATTTTACAGAATTGTTTAAAATGTGGGGCCTCAAGAGAATAAATTGTGGTATATTCCATATAATGGAATATTAACAATAAAAAAGAATGAACTGCTGTATGTATGGATATATACAACTCAGATATATCTCAAAACTATTAGGTTAAGTGAAAGAAGCCAGGCACACACATAGAAAAATACATACTGTATAAGTTGATTTCTATGAGGTTCAAGAACTGGCAAACTAACCCAGGGTAACAGAAATCAGAAAGTGGTTGCTTAGGGCCTGGGGGGTGAATGTGGATTAAAAAGAGACATAAGGTACCTCCAGGAGTGATGAAAATATTCTGTATCTTTGGGGGCAGTGGTTACAAGGGCATATAAAATTGTCAAAACTCAACTAAATGTTTACAATCTGTCCATTTTATTGTATGTTAACCACACCTCACAAAAATGTCCTTAGGAGTCAAGACAGTAAGGAAAAAACATCCATAAGGTCAAAATGGCAAGGTTAGAAACAAAACAAAACAAAAAAATCTAGGTGCTCATGGCAAGCCTATTCTTACATTCCTTGAAACTGGCAGTTAGGAGAAAAGGAAAAGAAATACTATTAAGCATGACTTATGAACCAGGTACTTTACACACTTTCACTCATATACAACAATCACTAAGCAACTTGGCCAAGGTCACACCACTAGTAAGTGGCAGAACTAGACCACAACCATGATGTTATCTGATTCCAAAGTACATTTTTTCCATGACTTTGAACTACAATTTATAGAAAACTGGTTACATACACCTTATTTGATCTTCTCAAGGTACAAAGTATTAGCTCCATTATATACAAAACAATAACAGTCAGGAATATTAAATGAATTGTTCAGGGCCACAAAGAACATGTGAGGAGCCAAGATTCAAACCCAGGAGGCCCTACTGAATTATAAATGAGGGATGGAGGTCTGACATCCCCTTCTCTTCAAGAGATAAAGCAGAACATGGGAATAGAATGTAAAGAGCCTATGGAACGTGCAAAGTATTTAACAGTCACCAAGCCCTTAAGGATTGCAGAAGTCAACCATCACAGGCTTCACTAGTACTACGCCATTAACAATGACAACAATAATAAAATAACAACAATTGTACCAATTTTCCAAGCCAGGGAAGCATAACAATCATTCTGCTTTATAACTGCAAAAGGATTCACTAGTGTATAAGGAAGCCCACAGGAGTTGGGTGATGTCCAGAGTAATTCCTCAGGCACAGTAAAGAAAGAGAAACAAGATTAAAATGTTCTGGACATGCACCCTCTTAGCTTAGTATCTGTTATGGTTGTACTTGCACAAAATGAGAACTACAGGTGCTTTGATTAATGGACTGAAGCATTAGTTAGGCTTTATTACAGTTTCTGTCTACATTCTTGGTCAAAGTTGCCCATTTTATTTCCTCGAGTGAAACAGATCAGATTTCCTCCTTTCTCAAAGAAAGAGCAACAATGGGGGCTTTTTCCTCTGCTGCCACCATTTTCTTTAGCTTTACCAAAGCAGTGCCACTAAACAGAAAATATCACAGAATCGTAGGGATGGAAAGGACCTTGAAAGCGCATACTGTGTTTTCCTGCCACCTTGTAAACTGCAAGACATCTGGGGGAAAAAAATCACATTTTACCTACCGCTCATGGCACTTTCAGAAAGCTTTCCTTCTATTACTAATTTAAATTGCCCGCAGCTAAGTCTTTCTGGCCCTACCACAATCATGTCTGGTGGATAAGATACCTTAGTCAACAATTTAGTATTAAAAGAATCTTTCACAATCTAAAATTGAACATGAGATTGGCCAATGCAATGAAATTAGATTTAATTTCATAAGAAGGAATTGGGAACCTTTAAGAATCATTAGCCCTTACACCTCTGCTAGAGAGGAGAGGCTACTATTTATCCCCCAATATCCAGTCCCTTTACTAATCACAGAACTTTAGATTTTCAATTAGGCACATGACTGCCTGGAACGAAGCTACGTATAACCCAAACTTCATTTCAGTTAAATATGAGTATGCATCTACGTACTAAGGAATGGGATATAAGCAGAAGTAGTAAATATTAACTTCCAGAAAAATGGAAATACTAACTGGTCTCCGTACTTCCACCCCTATTCCCCCCTAAGGTATTTTCTCAATATAGCAGATTGGGTAATTGTGTTAAACATTATCAGATCATGTTATATCTTCTTTATTCATTACTCCTCTCTGCTGACATTAACTTCAAGGCTGACACTTTAACAGCCATCTTTTTTGAGGGGCAGGGGGTGGAGAGCAGCATGGTCCGGGAATCAAACCTGGGTTTCCCACATGGAAGGTGAGCATTCTACAACTGAACCACCTGTGAACCCTCTAACAGCCATCTTGGACCATGAGATATTAGGACTGAAAACCATAGACAGTGATACAGACAGAAGAAACCTTGGGTCCTTGACTAGACCAGCCCTGGACTGACCACTCCTGGATTTCTTGAATTTGAGAAAAATAAACTTTTATTTTATTGGAAGTACTGCTTAGATCTTACTTTTACTTGTAGCAAAATTCAATCCTACTCCCTACTTGGTACCTCATTCATATATATACATACCCTCTAAGTAATAATGATGAAAATAATAAACAATTCTTCTATTACTATAAGCAAGAAATCCTTAGCAACACCCTGGAGCTGATATGTGTTTAGGAGGGAAGAAATAAAATAAGGGAGAATTGGCATTGTTATGGAGTATATAAGAGCATCACCCTTGGACCCTAATACCTCTGCTGCAAGGAAAAAGATGGGTATCATTGTAGAGTGAGTTAGTAGCATCATCCATAAAAATAAAGAGCATTCAATCTCCACAATGTGGGAGAGAGCAAGCATACTATAGCAAACAAGAGTATGGACTTTGTAGTTTGACTTGTATTTGGCTTTGTGACTGTCTCCACAACATACTAATTGTATAACTGAGTCTCTATCTCCTCAACTGCACTACAGACATGATATATATCTCACCGTCATTGGAATAATCACACAAGATAAAAAATGTAAGATGCTTGCATACAGTAGATGCTCAGTGAATATTAGTTTCTCCTAGTCATATTCTACAGTAGGAAGAGAGAAAACAATAACTGAGATATCCCTTTTCCTCATCTTTTACTGGTACTGTTTTATGCTTATGGAGTAACAGGTTTCCAGTCAGAATTAGCATCTTGTATGTACCTTTCCCCTATCAATACTGAACCACATTTCCTGCACAGGTAAGAATTTCACCTGTTTTAATGACAATTAGAGGGTAAAAGACTGCAAAAAAGAGAAAATATATGAATCCTATTTACTGTTCTTTATACTTGGCTTCCTACTTTTCTTGGTACTTTGGTGTTTTAAGAATGGTTTTTAAAGAAATCACTTTAGATAAATGCTACTTCCAAAACAGGGAACTCTAAGGCTTGATAAAGGTGTAAGCTTAGGTCTAAGGAAACAGATGAATCACTAAAGAGTAATTGGTTTCTTCAGATTTTCTTATCCATAATGGCTGGTTAGGTGGGCAAAGAACTCACAATGTTTGATGGCTCAGACCAAAAAGGGCCTCACTTCTATAATATTTATTATTTATCACTCCATTGTATACACAGAGCTAGAAATTTATAAGTAGGTATTACTATCCCTATTTTATAGGAGAATAAACCGAAGCTCAAAGTTACCAGGGAACAAATACTGTTGACTCTAACTTCAAAATATAACCAAAATCTGATGACTCCTACTTCCACTGCTACCAACTTGATCCAATAAGCTACAATCCTCTCTAATATTCTAACTGGTCTCCCTCCTTCCACCCTTGTTTCCCACTAAAGTATTTTCTCAATATATAGCAGAGTGAGTAATTGTGGTACGACATTATCAGATCACGTTATACCTTTGTTCAAAATTTGCCAATTTCTCATTTCACTCAGAGCAAAAGTCCTTAAAATTTCCTACAAGAATAAATTGGTTGTGAGGCATACAACTAGGTAAGTGAACCTTAAGAGCTGTGTGTTGAACAAAATGTCAGGAACAAAAAGACAAATATTATCATGCCTCAATCATACGGACTAACTATAATATAAAAATTCGGTGAACTAAAGTCAAAGCATTGGTTATCAGGTTGGGGTTTATTGTAAAGGGTCCTAAATTGTAAGTTGCCACAACAGTCACATATACTCAGGAGATATAACTGTTAATTCTAAATTCTGAGATACTGGGCTGTTGATATATAACATGGTCTTTCCCAGAAACTTCAGGTGTATATATGACACCTGAGACTTGGAGTTAGAGCTTTAAAGTTATGAAAGTCAGCAATACCCCATACAGCAAATGTTTAAAAAGTTGAAAAAGTGATCAGACATCAAGTAGAGATATGAAAGAAGTTGATCTGGATAGGACTAAGGTATATCAGAAAACTGGGTAAAGGATGATACTGTCCACATTTTAAAACTTCAACTTCTGTGTGAGACTAAAGGGACAGATGTTTATTTGGTGAAAAATTTATATTTTGGGTAGTACATTTCTTAATTTAACTTGTACAGTCAGTTTAGTTAACACCATAAGTACATGGAATCTTGAATGGGCATGAGATTTTGTTGGTTTGTCTAGGTTAGTGTGATGCCCCAATAAATTCCAGAGGGATCTGGGCAGTGAATAAAGATGTACTTGCAAAATCCACTTGGGGAATGGGGAGAAAGGAGGAAATATTCAACTTCTCTATTTGGAGAATTTCTGATATTCTAGCAAGCAGTGGGGTCACCCAACCAATACGGTGAGCCCTCGATCTTGGAGTCAATCCCTATGAAACTTATTCCTGCAAAGGACAGGCTAAGCTTACTTAAAATTAGGCTAAGAGTCACCTCCAGGGAACCTCTTTCATTGCTCAGATGTGGCCTTTCTCTCTAAAGCCAACTCAGCAGGTGAACTCACTGCCCTCCTCCTATGTGGGACATGACTCCCAGGGGTATAAATCTCCCTGGCAATGTGGGACAGAAAGCCAGGGATAAGCTAGGACCCAGAATCAAGAGATTGAGAAAGCCTTCTTGACCAAAAGGGGGAGGAAAGAAATGAGACAAAATAAACTTTCAGTGGCTAAGAGATTTCAAACAGAATCTAGAGTTTATTCTGAAGGTTATTCTTATCCATTACACAGATATCTCTTTTTAGTTTATGGTGAATTTGAGTGGCTAGTGTTCCAGTAGCACAGATTCCTGAAGACAACTGTATAAAGATATAACGTTTACAATGTGACTGTGTGATTCTTGAAAACCTTGTGTCCGATGCTCCTTATATCCAGGGTATGGACGGATGAGTAAAAAATATGGATAAAAATAAACAAACAAACAAACAAATAAATAATAATAGGGGGACAAAGGATAAAATAAATCAGGTAGATGGAAATACTAGTGATCAATGGGGGGGTAGGGTGTATGGTATGTATGAGTTATTTCTTTCTGTTTTATTTTAAATTTTATTTATGTATTTTTGAATTGACAAGCCAAAACAACATACAAACACAAACATTCTTCACATACAAACATTCCATACATGGTGTACAATCAATGCCTCACAATATCATCACATAGTAGTATATTTGTCACCATGATAATTTTTTAGAACATTTGCATCACTCCAGAAAAAGAAATAAATAGAAAAAAATCATACATGCCATATCCCTTACCCCTTCCTCATACTAACAGTATTTCCACCTATTCAATATATTTTAACCTTTGTTCCCCCTTTTTTTTTTCTATACCCCTTACCACTCCCTTTCATCGATCACTAATATTTCAATCTACTCAGTTTGTTTTAACATTTGTTCCCCCATTATTTATTTATTTTTAGTCCATATTTTTTTACTCATCTGTCCATACTGTAGATAAAAGGAGCATGAGACACAAAGTTTTCACAATCACATAGTCACACTGCGAAAGCTATATCATCATACATTCATGTTCAAGAAACACGGCTACTGGAACACAGCTCTACAGTTTTAGGCACTTCCCTCTAGCTTGTTTAATACACCTTAAACTAAAAAGGAGTTATCTATATAATGCCTAAGAATAACCTCCAGGATAATCTCTCAACTCTGTTTGAAATCTCTCAGACACAGATACTTTATTCTGTCTCATTTCTCTCTTCGCCTTTTCAGTTGAGAAGGTTTTCTCAATTCCTTGATGCTGAGTCCTACCTCATTCTAGGATTTCTGTCCCACATTGCCAAGGAGGTTTACACCCCTGGGAGTCTTGTCCCACAGACAGAGGGGGAGGGCAGTGAGTTTGCTTGCCATGTGGGTTGGGCAAGAGATAGGCCACATCTGAGCAACAAAAGAGGTTCTCTGGGGGTGACTCTTAAGCCTAATTTTAAGTGGGCTTAGCCTGTCCTTTGCAGGGATAAGCTTTATATGAACAAACTCCAAGACTGAGGGCTCGGCCTGTTGATTTGGTTGTTCCTACTGCTTGCAAGAATATCAGGAATTCTCCAAATGAGAATGTTGAATTAGAGAGGCTAGAGGGAAGTACCTGAAACTGTACAGCTATGTTCCAGTTGCCATGTTCTTTAAGATGACTGTATAACGACATAGCTTTCGCAAGGTGACTGTGTGATTTTGAAAACCTTGTGTCTCATGCTGCTTTTATCTACGGTATGGATAGATGAGTAAAACATGTGGATTAAAAATAAATAAATAATGGGGAAACAAATGTTAAAAAAAATAATAGATGGTTACATGGGGGAAAATGTGCCTATTGCAAACTATGGGCTATGGTTAACAGTGATATTTTAATATTCTTTCATTAACAGTTAACAAATGTACCACACCAATACTATCGGTCAATAGATGGTGGGGTGGATAAGGAGTATGAGAGGATTTGGGTTTTATTTTTTATTCTTATTTCCTCTCTGGAGTAATGAAAATGTTCCAAAATTGATCATGGGGATGTGTGCACAACTATGTGATGATACTGTGATCCAGTGATTGTATACTTCAGATAGTCCTTATGGTACATGAGTACATCTCAATAAAACTGTATTAAAATTTTTTTTCAATAAAACTTAAAAAAAAAAACAAAAAATAGAAGCTTTGTACCAAATAAACATTTTTTTGCTTTAGTCTTGAGTTTTTTCTTTTTTATCTTTTTTTTCCGGAGTGATGCAAATATTCTAAAAAAACGATCATGTTAATGAACACACAATTATATGATGATATTGTTAGCCACTGATTGTATAGAATATATGTGTGTGAAGATTTCCCAATTAAAAAAAAGAAGAAATTGGGTAGATGGAAATACTAGTGGTCAGTGAGAAGGAGGGGTAAGAGGTATGGTATGTATGAGTTTTTTCTTTTTTCTTCTTTTTTCTGGAGTGATGCAAATGTTCTAAAATATGATTGTGGTCTCCCTGGAGGCATGGGAGATACCTCCCTGGGATGAGCCTGGCCTGGCATCGTGAGATCAACAACGCCATCCTGACAAAAAGGGGGAAAAGAAGTATAAAAATAAAGTATCAGTGGCTGTGAGAGTTCAAATAGAGTCAAGAAGCTACTTTGGAGGTCACTCTTACACATGCTTCAGTTAGACATTGCTACCTTTCATAACTTGCCAAACCCCAACCAAAACCATTCCTGCCAATCCTAAAGAATACCTAGGGCGATATATAAGATTCTACAAAGTTTACATGCACTAGGGTAACTCTCCAAAACCTACAACCTCGAGATAGGTCCCTGGACTAGATAAGTCCTGAAATGCAGAGGAGCCAGCCCTTCCAGAACATGAACTAGCTCCATCCCCCTATTCCATATTATTGACAGCCTTTTCCAACATGAAAAAGTTAGAATGGGCATAGCTCAAATACCCCTAAAGAGTAGGAGAAAGATCAAAGGTGATGGAGTTATATAGAGAATATAGGTTTAACAAATGAGTATAAGTGAGGAATCATTATATCGATATTCCTTTTAGCCTCAAGTACCTTAGGGCAGCTAGAAATAAAACCTAAAATTGTAAAATTGTAGTGCATACCAAATTCTGAAATCTGTTCTACAAACAACTGTGATACTTTGAAATTTATTGCTTTTATGTATATATGTTATTTAAAGAGAAGAAGGAATATAACAGAAAAGATAGGACTTAACAAACAAGTATGACTGCTGAATCATTATACTGATATTTCTGTTGGTCGCCAGTGTCTTGCAGCTAGAAGAAAAAAAGGAAAATCATGGAACTGTAACCCATACCAAACTTTAAAATCTCTTCTAAAACTACATGACTCCCATGGGTGCGGATCTTCCTGGCAACGTGGGACAGAAATCTTAGAATTAACTGAAACTCATCATCAAGGGACTGAGAAAACCTTCTAGACCAAAAGGGGGAAGAGTGAAATGAGACAAAGTGTCAATGGCTGAGAAATTCCAAAACAGAGTTGAGAGGTTAACCTGGAGGTTATTCTTACGCATTAAGTAGATATCACCTTGTTATTCAAGATGTAATGGAGAGGCTGGAGGGAACTGCCTGAAAATGTAAAGCTGTGTTCTAGTAGCCATGTTTCCTGATGATGACTGAATAATGATAAAGCTTTCACAATGTGACTGTGTGATTGTGAAAACCTTGTGTCTGATGCTCCTTTTATCTACTTTGTCAACAGACGAGTAGAACATATGGAATAAAAATAAATAATAGGGGGAGCAAAGGTTAAAATAAATTTAGTTTGAAATGCTAGTGATCAACGAAAGGGAGGGGTAAGGTATGTATAAATTTTTTTTCTGTTTTCATTTTATTTCTTTTTCTGAATAGATGCAAATGTTTCAAGAAATGGTTATGATGATGAATATGCAACTATGTGATGATATTGTGAATTACTGATTATATATGTAGAATGGAATGATCAAAATAGGAATGTCTGCATCTGCTTTGTGTTTTTTTTTTTTTTTTTTTTTTTTTACATGGGCAGGCACTGGGAATCTAACCCGGGTCCTCGGGCTTGGCAGGCAAGCATTCTTAACTGCTGAGCCACCGTGGCCCGCCCTGCTTTGTGTTTTTTGGTATTTAAAAAAAATATTTTTTTAATTAAAAAAAAAAGGGGGCTAGGTGTGGTGGTTGGAAGCTGTTCTGTACCCCAGAAAAGATCATGCTCTTTTAATTCATTTCCATGGATGTAGATCTATTGTAGGTGAGGCCCTTTGATTAGGCTTTTTCAGTTGAGATGTGACCCACCTCATTCAAGGTGCATCTTAATTCTCTTACTGGAGTCCTTTTTAAGAGGATTAAGAACACTTCAGATAACAGAAGCACCCAAAGAAGTTTAGAGAAAAGCCTAAGAGAAGCTAAGAGAGGATTCACAGAATACAGAAAGGAAGCCACTGAAACCAGAAGTGGAAAGCAATGAAACCCAGGACAGAAGGACCAGCAGGCACCTTCTTATGTGACAAAGGTATTCTGGATGCCAGCAGCCTGTCTTCAGAATTCAGGTACCATCTCGTTGATGTCTCGAGTTGAACATTTTCATGGCCTAAGAACTGTAAACTGTAAGTTAATAAACTGCCATTGAAAAACTTAAAAAAAAAAGTAGTTGGAAATTTATTGTTTTTGTATATATATTTCATAATAAAAAAACATAAAAATTTGATCATGGTGATGAATATACAACTATGTGATGATATTATAAGCCACTGATTGCACACCATGTATAGAATGTTTGTATGTTAAGAATGTCTGTATGTCAAAGATTTATCAATAAAAATACACTTTTTTAAATGTCTTATAAGAAAAAAAGAGTCTTATACAACCCCAAATGACCTGATCATTAGTTTGCCCTCTGACCACATCTCTATTTCCCCCCACTTAACCAATTCCAGACACATTGGCTCCTCTAACCACTTCAGGGTAATTGCCTTTTCTGTTCCTTCCTTTTGTCTAGAATGTTTTCCCTCCAGATAACCACATGACTTGCTTCTTCAACTCCTTCAGGTCTTTACTCATATGTTGTTTTCTCAGTGAAACCTTCTCTGCCCATACTAAGTAAAATTACAACCTCTCCCCGCCCAAATACTTTCTATGTCACTTTCTTTCCTCTAATTTTCTGTTCAGCACTTAAAATTACTGTCTAACACTCTGTATAATTTTATTAATTTATCTTGTTTATTCTCCCCCTTTCCCCAGTAAAAAGTACACTTAAAGAGCATAGGAATTTTTGGTTTTGTTTTGTTCACAACTGTAAACCAGGACCTAGGACAGAATCCAGCACATAATAAATAAATTTTTAAATGAATGAAGTAAATAATATGACTAAATATTCATAGAATGTAAGTGGCAAAGTTAGAATTCAACTCAAGACTGGCTCCAAATTCTGTTTCTGTTATCAGTCTTTTCAAGATGCCTATTGCTTTCAAAATTAAGATAAGGGTGGCTTTCCTCAATTCTTATCTAAGAAATTAATGATTTCCATTCAAAATAAAGCCTAGCAACATAATGACCAGTTTCTAAAAAACTGTGCAAGCTGAGTAAGGTTCAATCTTATAATCTGACAGATTAACCTGATAATTTTTCTTCCTATTTTATGTTTATCCAGTGAACCAAATCATAGCCCTTACTCTTACCCTAAGGCCTCCCCCACAAAAATTATTTCAATCAGATCCCAAACAGACTTTTTGCTCTTTTTGGCTAAATAGATTAATGAGAAGTTGTTTTTTTCTTCTTAGACAGAAGGCAATGATATAATGAAAAGTTCACATCTCATTTATAGAGGTACTCAAATATTCAAAACAAGAAAAAGACCTTGAGGTCTCTTTCAATCCTTTAGTTCTGTAAAAAGGCAAGCATGTGAATGTTGGTGGAGAATAAGATAAGTCTTACCATAACTTCTCAAGTATTCCTGACACAAAGTATAAGACGAGAAAAACAGTAATACTCTTGACTTCTTTCACTTATAAGATCCAGACAGTGGGGTTTTCTTTGTATGAACAAATCAGTCTCTAGCGCAGTAAAGGTAAAGGGGAAGGAAGATTCATGTCATCTACTATGCCAAACCAACTTTGAGCTGAGTAAAATCTCCCAGACATAAGTCAATGAATATAAACAAGCTAGAGAAGTGAAGATGGAAAACACAGAAGCAACTCACAGCTAATCCTCTATCTCCAACAAAATACTGACAAGAACTACTTATTGTAGTGGAAGAGAAGGAAGGAAAAGCAAGTAAGCAAAAAACTGCTAATTTCTGACTCAGCTTTAAAGTTATTGAAATAAGCAAGATACTTTCAGATATAAATCTCCTCTGATCTAAAAGGCCAGAGTTTGACCTAGACTTGGCACAAGACCAACTGACTTGTGATTGAGCAGTAGCTCAATCCACAGACAGGTAGTAGGTGTCCTCTTCCAGTCAAATTATTTTAAGAAGCTTATAGAACATTACAGTGTTTATATTAAATGGCAAATTTTGAAAGAGAAGAGAAAAACACCTTACACTATTCTTGAAAGATTTTTTCACAGCTCTGTACACAGTGATGGTATTAATGTTATATATCACTGAATAAATGAATTCTGCAAGGTTAAGTGATGATGTGTTTATGTTCTAACCGCTCATTGGCCCCCAGGTCAGCCAATCTGATCCTAGACTCCATGGCAACAGGCTCTATCACCAAGAGCTATGAGATAAGATTCCTCTTGCCTCTTTTTTTTTTTTTTTAAATAAAGAATTTTCCACAGAAACTGTTGCAAATATGGGTCAGAGAATAGTCTCTACAGACAAATAAGATAAATGCTGCCCATCTGATATACTAAAAGCAAATGTGGGGTGGGAGGAGTGAATATCAATGACAATCTATGCAAACAGCAAGGAACACCCAAAAACCCTGGCGATTTTTCCCTTTCTTAATCTCACAATATTACAGCTTCCCATGCCATAAGATACAGAAAGAGCTGAAGGTTTCAGTTTAGGGCTGCTGACCTTTTAAGTCTCCCATAACTTCTTCTGAAATGTTAAAATCAACATCAAAACTCACAAATCTCAGGCCCTCTCTCTCCATATTCTCAAATCACAGCTGACACAATCCTTGGAATTCCATTGTGTCTGCCTTCTTCTCTCTCTATATATACCTTCCCTACCACCCTCTGCTATCCCTAGAGAAAAAATTAGCCATGTACAAATGAGGAAATAAGACATTTGCCTCCTCACATTCCATATGCTCCATTCCTTCTCCCTCAGTTGAAGGCCTCCTTGAAGCAAAGAGAAAACTTGAAAATTACAAACTGGGTCAGGAGACTAGACAAAAAAAGTGCCCTCCCCAATAGTGTTTGCAGATAATTTAAAATCCACCTAGTATATTACAAAGTGTTTCCCTTCTTGGCATGCTTTTCACCAATAATTGATGTAATATCTCTGGCTTCAACAAATAACTTTGGTCCCCACCTTCTTGTATATGGTAGTGAGTGAAAGCTGATAACTGAACAGAATCTGAGATGTAAGGGTCAAAATTAGCTTAGAACCTGTGCATTTTCATCTGACTCACACTTCTATTATTTTTAAATCACTGTACTATAGGACAGAAAATGATCTCAGATAAAAATGCTATGAAAGTTATAGTGTTAAGCGACTATAGTCATTCTTTCTATGAGTATTTAATGAACATGCATTTTTTGTGCAAGTGACTTAATAATAAGTAGTGGAATAGAAAAAATTGTGAATAATGAAAGTGAAGAACAGACAATCAAATGTTAAGCATCTTTGATGTTACTGCTTAGTAAAAATAGTTATTAAAATTTATTTCCAGTATGTTTTTTCACATGTTTCACAGAGCTTCTTACATGTACATCTCATTTTCCAAACAAGTCCAAAGTAGATGGATGTCTACATGGCTTGTCTTACTTTGTTCCAATGGACCCATAAGGGCAACCTAAATTGAGAAGCAACAGACAGTTCCAGAAATTCTTAGGACAGAGAAAATCTTTTGTGTAAAAGTGCTTTAAATTTACCAAGAATACTTGAGACAAAATTCCTGAGACAACCCAGAAAATGGAATAGAAGCAACTTTTAGTGGGAGTCCTTAATATTAAAACTAAAATAAAAGTCTTAAGGTTTGAAAGAAGATCAAAACCATGGGTGAAAAGTTTTAAAAAGTTAAAAAACAAACCAACAAACAACCACCTTATAGAAGTCAAAAGATCAATGATGGCAAACAAAGAGAAAAAGAACCACTAATCTCAGGGAACATGTTCTCACCTTGGTCTCTAAGCAACACATTAGAAAACATATTTTCTAAAAGAATCAACTGTGACTATTTTAAGCTTAATATTTAGATTATACTTAAATTCATTTTAAAAACTCAATATTGTTCATGGCTTGAAAATCTCTCAAAAATTACATGTGACCTGAAGACATAAATGTTATATCTTTGTTTAATTCCTAAATATTAATAATAATGACTAAGGCTAATACTTTATTATGACCAGGAACTGTCTTACAGGCTTTACAATATATTAACTCTTTTAATCCTCAAAACAACCCTATGGGATGGGTACTATTATTATCCTCATTTTATAATAAGATACAGAAGCACAGAAAGGCTAAATAATTCGCCCAAGGTCACAGAACCAGCTATTGACAAAGCTGAGATTTGAACTGAGGTAGCTGGGCCCTTATATCCAAGTATTTAACCACTGTGCTTTTTCTGAAGAAAAACTCCTAAAAGGCTATACTGGTGCGTGGTGGCAGTTAGAGAGGAGCGCATGAGAGAAAAGAATTGAGCAGGCACTTCCATACACAGAGATGGTCCCTTATCAATTTTGCTTGAAAGTCTTTCCAAGAAGTATTCCATTTTTAATTATCCCAAACAGATGATGCTAAAATCCCTTTTGCAAAAGCAGTTATTGATCTTTTCCTCCTCCTAAACTTAAAAGGAAAAAAAAAAAAAGTGAGGGGGAGGTGGGAGAAAAAGAAAGAAATTGAAATCTTCTCCAATACCTCTCAAAAGATTTCCTTTCTTTGACCTTTTCCAAAGCTTTGATGGCTAGAAAAATGAAGGTTTAAAAAGGAAGCACTTTGAATTCAAATAAAAAGATCTCTCGGCAGCTTTTACCCTGCTGATAACTGAAACATTTAAGAGTTTAGGTCTATCCCACCCACCCCCAAATGAAAGGAAAATCAATTTAACAAAACCATCATCTTTTCATTTCACAGCCATTTTCTTCCCCCTTACAGGCTATTCCTGTCCTTGTGGCAGACAGGGATATGCTCCCGTGACGTCAGAGCAGTCTCCCAGCAACTATTAATGAGGGTTGTCCACCACAGGGGTTTCCTGAAAAGCTATAAAGAAATTACTCACATATTTGCTGTAATATCAAGATAGAAGAATGCAATGGAATTTCTCTTAACCTTTTAGAGCTCCAGTTGTCAGGCAAACTTTTAAATAGGTTAATCTTCTGGAATGCTCTACTTTCACCTTTATGATTATTCTTTTTTCCTTCTCCCAACATCCCCAAATAAAGTTAGATTTTTGTTAGTTTCAAACATTTATTTAATAAATATTAAATTGACCTATCATAGAAAATAGGATTGTCTAATGTAAGCTAAAAAGCAGACGTTAATTCTTATTACTTCATGCAAATAACTTAGAATAAATGAAAGCACAGAACAGAAAAGAAAATCAGGATAGAGAAGAAAATCGGATGGAAAATAAACTGGCAGGTTCTTTTTTTTTTATTAATTAAAAAAAATTAACTAACACAACATTTAGAAATCATTCCATTCTACATATGCAATCAGTAATTCTTAATATCATCACATAGATGTATGATCACCATTTCTTAGTACATTTCTGGCAGGTTCTTAAAGACACTTCTCCATATATACTACCAGAACATACATCCAAAAGAGACAGGTAATCCTTAATTTTCCTAGGATCTAGTCTACTGAGTTTTCCACACTGACCTCTACAGGCAGGCCTCCAGAGATTGGTGATATTAAAATGGAGTTGCATAAAAAGAAATTAGAAGCCCACTCAATCTAAAATCAGATAGTTTGGCTGTAATGCTCACAACTAAAAGTTTATCTAACGAGCTCTGCCTAAAGCTCTGCTTTAGCCATAGACATTCAAAATTATAGTTTTACTCTAAACTAGGAATTTTATGTAACCACCTATTTTTGAGATCTGAGAAGCAGCAACACAAACTGCTCAGGACCTGTGCAAAACAGACAGAAAAAATTCCAAATTACAAAACCCAACCTATAATGATTAATGGATGCTAGATACCAGAAATCTGCTTATGAGCTCTTTTTCCCTCCATATTTAGAAGAAGCACTTAAGGTAATATTAATTAGCAATAGTACATATAGGGTTAATTCAGGCACCCTGCTTCAGCAGTCCTGACTGGCTCAATCCTATTTTCTAAAAGGGAACACACATAATTGCATTCCTTTCATTAAAACAACCCACTTGGCTTCAGCTCCATTTAATGGCACCCACTTATCATCATGAAGTCATATGGAAGAATGCATTGCTTCAGATGAATTTTTCTTCTTCTCTCTGTGCCCTCCCTCTCAGAAGAAAAATACTGCAAACAAAACCACTACGTCACTGGAGGTAGGGGAAATCCCATTCCTGCACTCTTTAGAAACCATGACCAACAAAGAAAAACAAGCCAATAGGAAGAAACAAACAAGTAAATAATCCAAAATAAGAAGTAGTAAACCCAGAAGAAATTCATATGACAACCTGAACATGTCAAAAGGCACGTTTCAGTAAAAAGATTGAACAAATTCCAGCTTCTATTCCGCAATTTGCCCTAGGATGCTCAGATTCAAAAAAGCCCCCCTAAACACATAGCAAAGGGAATAAATTTCTTCCTATCACATTTAAAGATTAGGGGACAGTTATATAAAGACATAGGGCAGAGAGGAATATTCACAGGCTGGGTGTGGACAGCTGTGCAATGACACCGTGAAGGATATTTATAGGGGATTCCCTGCTTCCTGCAATGTACGTCAACAGCATCACCAAAGAGAAGAGAAACCACCACTATTCTCATAAGCTAAATCTGAATGAAGCATTGCTTGAAATAGCCATGGAAGAGGTAGAATATGAATGAAAAAAGGTACCTAGCAAATCTAATTTTAAAAATATTTTAAAGAGTAAAAAACAGCAAATGAAAATGTCACAAAACATAAAACTTAACATGTTAAATTCTCTAATTTTCCTCATGTGTAATATGCAGTTAATTGGCCAAGATTTAAAAGCTATCTATCTTTCTAGTTTCTTCTTTACCCAGTCTGTAGACTTCAAGGGCTTTCATAGAAAGAAAGAAAATTATTCAAAACTCACCCCAGATGGATCTGCACTTACACCAATAGCCAGCTCACATCATTAATGGAGACCTCATTGTAAGGATCTGTTCTGCCGGAATTTTGCTGGAAGAAATTTCTTCTGGGAAACCTGTGCCTCTTCCCTCGCCCACAGTCTCCTCCCGCCCCCTTCACCCTTGAATGAAATGCTACCGATTCTTGCTACTGCATTCTTCTCCAGTAAGCTAATTGCTCTGACAAGCAGCTCTGAAGCAGACCATGGCCCAGCTGATCAGGATGTCACCCAGAGCTCTGCCAATAGCCACACCGTGCGCGCGCACACATACACACACATTCACAAACACATATGCACATGCTCACAGGCTGCAAGAGCACCCCCTCTCACCTCCTCCTCTTGCTCTCATTCAAGTACTTCAGTAGCATGCCTGCCTCCACACTGCTCTGAGGATAGCTTTTAAAGATACAGCAGCAGCACTTTTTTGCTGCATATGTCGAGATTTTAAAATAGTCCTTTTAGTGAAAAACAACAAGCTGGGGACATGTACTGAATTAAAAGTTCACTTTCGAATTTGCCTCCCCTTTTTCTCACCTGCAAAATAATTGAAAGCAGGGAAATGGTCTCTGTATAAAAGCTAAGGGGCTGAACTTTACGAAAGGAAAACTAAGATCAAGCTTAGTTACTGAAAATTTTCTTTCTAGCTAGCTATATTTAACAAAATAATTTTTAAAAAATTTTGGGAAAGAAGTCAAGCAGCATAGGAGTCTAGTAGCTATCTGTTTCATCTCCCATATTTGTCCCCAAAAGATTTTGGCTATAAAATGTGGGAATGTAGAAACTGTGAAAGAATCTTATTTATTGAACTGATGAAAAAGGAAGAGAATAGAGAATATAAGGATGAGGATAAGGATAAATAGATTAAAATAAAGGATTCAAATAAAGTGATACAAACGAGACCAGGAAAGAGGGGTAACAGTTCTAGAAAGTATTATGCATGACTCAGAGACAGCAGCCTTAGCAATGACCTTAAGGTCCTAATTTTTAAGAGTCCAAAGAAATGTTGTACTATCTACTGCTACAGGAGGTGATGGACATTACATGTTATGCAAGTTCTGTAACAGCATGAAAAATATACAAATAGGGTGCAGGTATACTGAGGTAAACAATCAAATCTATCACAAAGGCATACCTAGTCATTCATTCAACACTTATTCATTGTGTGTTTGGGTTCTTACTAGGGGCTGGGCACTACTATAAGCTCTAGAAATATGAGACACACTCATTAAGGGGAACACAGAAAAGACAGAATTTTGGCTTTTACTCTCAATGAGTTGAGAAGCCAGTAGGAAGGTGGAAGGCTGATCCTTAAGGGGCATGTAGACTACTGAAAGGAATCTGGCTTTTATGCTTACTGAAATGAGAAGCAATTGTGTTTCTTCTTCTCCCTAAGCAGACAAATGTTTTGACCTATATTTCTTTTTCAGCCCATTTTTTTTTGTTTGAGAAATTTCTAACATACAAAAAAAATTCACAAAAGTAGTACAGCAATGACATAGGTTCAAATACATATTTAATTATATATATATGCATATATACACGTGCATATGTGGGGATACATTTCTTTGTAACTATTTGAGATGTTCTTATGACCCTTCATACCTAAAGCAGTTTAGCATATATTTCTTAACAATAAGATTACTCTGAATATTGGAATAGCCACCAGCCGAATCCCAGATGGGTGACTGGGTGGTACACATGGAAGGTATATCTACACACCACTGTGAAAGCTTTGAAAACTGAAATTACTTTAGAAGGATGGCCAGAATAAAAGGATGGCCAACCAGGTTGAGACTTGCTATAACAAAAGTCAACATTCACCACAGAAGTTAAACAAGACCCAGACTCTCAAAATATAATATTCAAAATTTCCAGTATTCAACCCCCAAATTACTTGGCATATGAAGAACCAGGATAATACCAATTTTCATAGGAAAAGATAATCTATAGACATCAACATTAAGATGATGCAGATGTTGGTATTACCTGACAAAGACCTCAAAGAAGCTAACACAAAAAAAATCTCCAACAAGTAAGAACAAACATTCTTGAAACTAAAAGAAATATAGACCATCTCAGAAAAGAAATTGAGGCTATAAAGAAGAACCTACTAGAAATTTTAGCGCTGAGAAACAAAAAACTCATTTGATGGGTTCAAGAACAGAATGGAGATGACAGAAGGGTCAGTGAATTTGAAGCAGATCGACAGAAGTGGTCAAATATGAACAATAAAGGAAAAAAGATTGAAACAAAAAAGAATAGATCATTAAGGACCTGAGAGAAAATATCAAAAAGTCAAATATTCAGGTCATGAGAGTTCTAGATGGAGAGAAGGGAGGAAGGTTTTGCAGAAAAAATACATGAAGAAATAAGTTGAAAACGTTCACAAATTTGACAAAAGACATACACCTATAGATTCAAGAAGCTCACTAATCCCCAAATAGGATAAACACAAGAAAATCTAGTTCTGGATTCATCATAATCAAATGGCTAAAATCTAAAGACAAAGAAAATCTTGAAAGCAAACAGAGAAAAATGGTGCATTATTTATTAGAGAACGTTTTGAATGACTTCATATTTCTCAACAGAACTTTGGAGACTATAAGTATCATTTTTAAAGTGCTAAAAGAAAAGTATTAATAAATTCAGAATTCTCTATCCAGAGAAAATATCAGAATCTAATTGACATTTATAGAACACTCTAACTAAAAACAGAATACACACTCTTCCAAATGCCCATGGAATATTCAACAAGATAGACCATACCCAGGGTCATAAAACAATATTAACCAATTTAAGTGTATTGAAATCACACAAAGTCTGGTTCCCGACCACAATGGAATTATTCCAGAAATTAAAGACAAATATATACAGGGAAAATCTCCAAACACTCAGAAGTTAAATACCACATTTCTAAATAATCCATGGGTCAAAGGAGAAATCTCAAGAGAAATTGGAAAATATTTTTAACTGAATGAAACATAAATACAACATATCAAAATTTGTGGGATACAAACTAAAGAAATGCTTAAAGGGAAATACATACACAGCATTAAATACTTTGGTCAGAAAAAGAGAAAGTTCTGATATTAATAATCAAGGGTTCCATCTTAAGAAACTAGAAAAAAGAAGAATAAAACTCAAAGCAATCAAATAGAGGAAATAATTAAAAGCTGAAATCAAGGAAATTGAAAACAAACTATAAAAATCAATAAAAGGTTGGTTCTTTGCAAAGATCAATAAAATTGATAAATCTCTAGCAAGACTGATGAAGTAAAAAGGAGAAGATACATATTACCAATATAATAGCAATGAAAAGGAAGATATCACTACAGATCCTGCAGACAGTAAAAAGACAAGGGAATATCACAAACAATTCTATACACATAAATTCAACCACCTAGTTGAAACGTAGTAATTCCTTGAAAACCACAAACTACAAACTGTCACTCAAGATGAAATAAGTAACTTGAGTAGTCTTATAACTATTAAAGCTATCTATAGTCCCAGATATTTTCTCTGGTAAATTCTAACAAACATTTAAGAAGAAATAATACTGAATCTATATAATCTCTTCAGGAAACAGAAGAAAAGGAAGACTTCTCAACTCATTTTTTTGAGGGCAACATGACATTGATACCCAAACCAGGTAAAGACACTATAAGAAAACTACAGACCAATGAAAATAGATAAAAATACCTCAACAAAATATTAGCAAACTGAATCCAGTGATATATAAAAAGGATAACACATTTTAACCAAGTGAACTTTATCCTGAGAGGTTCAAGTTTTGAAAACTAATCAATGTAATGTACCATATTAAGTCCAAAGAAGAAAAATCACGTGATCATTTGAATTCATACAGAACAAGCATTTGGCAAAATTCAGCATCCATTAACGATAAAAACTCTTAGCCAACTAGGAATAGAAGTGAATTTCTTCATTTTGATAAAGGGCCAACTACAACAAACCTGCAGACTGAGTGTATTCCCCCTAAGATCAGAAACATGGTAAGGTTGTCCACTGTCACCACTCCTATTCAGCATTGTACTGGAAGTCCTAGTCAGTGCAACAAGGACAAGAAAAAGAAGCAAAAAGCATATGGGACTGTTTCCATTCGCAGACAATGCAATTGTGTACATAAAAAATACCAAGGGAAACCCCACCCGACCCCCAAACAAAACAAACACATCTGGAGCAAATATGTGTTTAGCATGGTCACAGGATATAATGTCAACACCCCCAAATCAATAAAATTTCCATATGTGAAAAACAAAATTAAAAACATATACATTAATAAAATATCTCTTCCCAAAATTAAATTGGGAATCTTCTTTCTTTTCAATTTTTAAATTTATTTATTAAACTTAACCACATACAAATACCAACATTCTTACCATATGATCATTCCATTTTTTATATATAATCAATAATTCCAATATCATCACGTGTTGTATATTCATCATCATGATCATTTCTTAGAACATTTGTATCAATTCAGAAAAAAGAAATAAAAAGAAAACAGAAAAAAATTCATACATACCATACCCCTTTACCCCTCCCTTTCATCAATCACTAGCATTTCAATCTACTAAATTTATTTTAACATTTGTTACCTCTATTATTTATTTTAAATACGTATGTTTTACTTGTCTGTTGATAAGGTAGATAAAAGGAGCATTAGACACAAGATTTTCACAATCACAGTCACATTGTGAAAGCTCTATCATTATACAAGCATCTTCAAGAAACAGGGCTACTGGAATACAGCTCTACATTCCCAGGCATTTCCCTCCAGCCTCTCCATTACACCTTAACTAAAAAGATGATATCTATATGATGCGTTAAGAATAACCTCCAGGATAACCTCTTGACTCTGTTTGGAATCTCTCAGCCACTGACAGTTTATTTTGTCTCGTTTCTCTCTTCCCCCTTTTGGTCAAGAAGGTTTTCTCAATCCCTTGATGCTGAGTACAGCTCAGTCTAGGATTTCTCTCCTACATTACCAGGAAGATCCACACCCCTGGGAGCTATTTTCCACGTAGAGAGGGGGAGGGCAGTGAGTTTGCTTGTGGTGTTGACTGAGAGAGAGAGGTCATATCTGAGCAACAAAAGAGGTTCTCTTGGGGGTGACCCTCAGGCCCAATTTTAAGTAAGCTTAGCCTATACTTTGTGGGGTTATGTTTCATACAAACAACCCCCAAGATTGGCTCAGCTTATTGCTTTGGTTGTCCTCACTGCCTGTGAGAATATCAAGAATTCTCCACTTGGGAAAGTTGAATTTTCCCCCTTTCTCACCATTCCCCCGAGGGGACTTGGCAAATACTTTTTTATCCATGGTTCAAATCAATCTGGGATTTACTGGGGCATCACTCTGGACAAATCTACAAAATCGCATGCCCTACTCAAGGTTCCATGTACTACGGTGTCCAATTAAACTGTCCACATAAGTTATATTAGGAAATGTACTAGTCAAAATATAAATTTTGTACCAAATAAACATTTTTTGCTTTAGTCTCACACACAAGTTAAAGTTTTAAAATATGAATTACCATCGATTTGCAATACCCTGCAGTACTGACATTCCTTTGTTCTTCCTCATGCAAAAACATTTTTTAATTTGTACATTTAGTTACTATCATTGTACACTCTAGGCATTCCTAGATTATACCATCTCAGTCTTTATCGCCTATCTTTCCTTATGATTTTATTTCAGGCCTCCTCCCTCTATCATTCTCACATTCAGCTTCATTCAATGTTCTAACATTATTGTACTATAGTTAGGTAGTATTGTGCTATTCATTTCTGAATTTTTACAATCAGTCCTGTTGCACTATCTATATCTCTTCAGCTCCAATTACCCAATACCTACCTTATTTCTATCTCCTGATTGTCTCTGTTACCAATTGAAATTCTACAAGCTCATTCACTAATGTCAGTTCATATCAGTGAGACCACAGAGCATTTGTCCTTTTCTTGCTGGCTAATCTCACTCAGCATAAAGTCCTTAAGGTCCATCTATGTTGTCACATACTTCATAAAACTTTGTTCTGTCTTAACAGCTGCATAATATTCCATCGTATGTATATACCACAGCTTGTTTAGCCACTCGTCTGTTGATGGACATTTTGGCTGCTTCCATCTCTTTGCAATTGTAAATAATGCTGCTATAAATATTGGTGTGCAAATGTTCGTTTGTGTCCTTGCCCTCATGTCCTCTGAGTAGAAATCTAGCAATGGTACTGCCGGGTCATATGGCAATTCCATACTTAGCTTCCTGAGGAATCGCCAAATTGCCTTCCACAGTGGTTGTACCATTTGACATTCTCACCAACAGTGGCTAAGTGTGCCTCTTTCTCCACATTCTCTCTAGTACTTGTCGTCTTGTTTTTTTTTTTTTTGATAATGGCCATTCTGGTGGGTGTGAGATGATATCTCATTGTGGTTTTGATTTGCATTTCTCTAATAGCCAGGGAAGTTGAGCATCTTTTCATGTGCCATTTGTATTTCCTCTTCTGAGAAGTGTCTGTTTAAGTCTTTTGTCCATCTTATAACTGGGTTGCCTGTCTTTTTGTTGTTGACTTGAACAATCTCTTTACATATTCTGGATACTAGACCTTTATCTGATAGATCATTTCCAAATATTGTCTCCCATTGTGTAGGCTGTCTTTTTACTTTCTTGATGAAGTTCTTTAATGAACAAAAGTGTTTAATTTTGAGGCGTTCTCATTTCTTTCTTTCTCTCTTCAATGCTTGTGCTTTGGGTGTAAGGTCTAGGAAACTGCCTCCTACATCAGATTTATAAGATATTTCCCTACATTTTCTCCTAAAAGTTTTATGGTCTTAGATCTATGTTTAGGTCTTTCATCCATTTTGAGTTCATTTTTGGGTAGGGTGTGAGATATGGATCCTCTTTCATTTTTTTGTATGTGGATATCCAGTTTTCTAGGCACCATTTATTGAAGAGACTGTTCTGTCCCAGGTGAGTTGGCTTGACTGCCTTATCAAAGATCAACTGTCCATGGATGAGCGGGTCTATATCTGAACACTCTATTCAATTCCACTGGTCAGTATATATATCTTTATGCTAGTACCATGCTGTTTTGACCACTGTAGCTTCATAATATGCCTTAAAGTCAGGTAGCATGAGACCTTTGACTTCATTTTTCTTTCTCAGGATATTTCTAGCTATTTGGGGCACCCTGTCTTTCCAAATAAATTTGGTTATTGCTTTTTCTATTTCTGAAAGGTATGTTTTTGGGATTTTAATTGATATTGCATTGAATATTTTAATTGGTATTGCATTGACTCTATAAATCAATTTAGGTAGAACTGACATCTTAACTATATTTAGTCTTCCAATCCATGAACATGGTATGCCCTCCCATTTATGCAGGTGTTCTGTGATTTCTTTTAACAATTTCTTGTAGTTTACTTTGTATAGGTCTTTTGCATCTTAAGTTAAATTTATTCCTAAATATTTTATTCTTTTGGTTGCAACTGTAAATGGAATTTTTTTCTTGATTTCCCCCTCAGATTGTTCATTATGGTATATAAATAACTACAGATTTTTGAGTGTTGATCTTATAACCTGACACTTTGCTGTACTCATTTATTAGCTCTAGTAGTTTTACTGCGGATTCTTCGGGGTTTTTGACATATAGTATCATATCATCTGCAAACAATGAGAGCGTTACATCTTCCTTTCCAATTTTGATGTCTTGTATTTCTTTTTCTTGTCTAATTGCTCTGGCTAGAACTTCCAACACAATGTTGAGTAACAATGGTGATAGTGGACATCCTTGTCTTGTTCCTGATCTTAGGGGGAAAGTTTTCAGCTTTCTCCATTGAGGAAGATGCTACTGTGGGTTTTTCAGATATTCCCTTCATCATTTCGAGGAAGTTCCCTTCTATTCCTATCCTTTGAAGTGTTTTCAACAGGAAAAGATGTTGAATTTTGTCAAATGCCTTTTCTGCATCAATCAAGATGATCATGTGGTTTTTCTGCTTTGGTTTGATTTGTTGATGTGGTATAATACATTAATTAATTTTCTTATGTTGAACCATCCTTGCATACCTGGGAAGAATCCTACTTGGTCATGGTGTATAATTCTTTTTTTTTTTTTTTTTTTTTGTTATAGCTCAGATGCAGCTTCATTCAGTGTTTTAACAAAATTACATTACAATTAGGTAGTATTGTGCTGTCCATTTTTGAGTTTTTGTATCTAGTCCTGTTGCACAGTCTGTATCCCTTCAGCTCCAATTACCCATTGTCTTACCCTGTTTCTAACTCCTGCTGGTCTCTGTTACCAATGACATATTCTATTCCAAGTTTATTCTCGAATGTCGGTTCACATCAGTGGGACCATACAGTATTTGTCCTTTAGTTTTTGGCTAGACTCACTCAGCATGTTCCCTAGGTCCATCCATGTTATTACATGCTTCATAAGTTTATCCTGTCTTAAAACTGCATAATATTCCATTGTATGTATATACCACAGTTTGTTTAGCCACTCGTCTGTGATGGACATTTTGGCTGTTTCCATCTCTTTGCAATTGTAAATAATGCTGCTATAAACATTGGTGTGCAAATGTCCGTCTGTGTCTTTGCCCTTAAGTCCTTTGAGTAGATACCTAGCAATGGTATTGCTGGGTCGTATGGCAATTCTATATTCAGCTTTTTGAGGAACCGCCAAACTGCCTTCCACAGTGGTTGCACCATTTGACATTCCCACCAACAGTGGATAAGTGTGCCTCTTTCTCCGCATCCTCTCCAGCACTTGTCATTTTCTGTTTTGTTGATAATGGCCATTCTGGTGGGTGTGAGATGATATCTCATTGTGGTTTTGATTTGCATTTCTCTAATGGCCAGGGACATTGAGCATCTCTTCATGTGCCTTTTGGCCATTTGTATTTCCTCTTCGGAGAGGTGTCTGTTCAAGTCTTTTTCCCATTTTGTAATTGGGTTGGCTGTCTTTTTGTTGTTGAGTTGGACAATCTCTTTATAAATTCTGGATACTAGACCTTTACCTGATATGTCGTTTCCAAATATTGTCTCCCATTGTGTAGGCTGTCTTTCTACTTTCTTGATGAAGTTCTTTGATGCACAAAGTGTTTAAGTTTGAGGAGCTCCCATTTATTTCTTTCTTTCTTCAGTGCTCTTGCTTTAGGTTTAAGGTCCATAAAACCGCCTCCAATTGTAAGTTTCATAAGATATCTCCCTACATTTTCCTCTAACTGTTATGGTCTTAGACCTAATGTTTAGATCTTTGATCCATTTTGAGTTAACTTTTGTATAGGGTGTGAGATACGTGTGCTCTTTCATTCTTTTGCATATGGATATCCTGTTCTCTAGCACCATTTATTGAAGAAACTGTTCTGTCCCAGGTGAGTTGGCTTGACTGCCTTATCAAAGATCAAATGTCCATAGATGAGAGGGTCTATATCTGAGCACTCTATTCGATGCCATTGGTCGATATATCTATCTTTATGCCAATACCATGCTGTTTTGACCACTGTGGCTTCATAATATGCCTTAAAGTCCGGCAGCATGAGACCTCCAGCTTCATTATTTTTCCTCAAGATACTTTTAGCAATTCGGGGCACCCTGCCCTTCCAGATAAATTTGCTTATTGGTTTTTCTATTTCTGAAAAATAAGTTGTTGGGATTTTGATTGGTATTGCATTGAATCTGTAAATCAATTTAGGTAGGATTGACATCTTAACTATATTTAGTCTTCCAATCCATGAACACGGTATGACCTTCCATCTATTTAGGTCTTCTGTGATTTCTTTTAACAGTTTTTTGTAGTTTTCTTTGTATAGGTTTTTTGTCTCTTTAGTTAAATTTATTCCTAGGTATTTTATTCTTTTAGTTGCAATTGTAAATGGAATTCGTTTCTTGATTTCCCCCTCAGCTTGTTCATTGCTGGTATATAGAAATGCTACAGATTTTTGAATGTTGATGTTGTAACCTGTCACTTTGCTATACTCATTTATTAGCTCTAGTAGTTTTGTTGTGGATTTTTCCGGGTTTTCGACGTATAATATCATATCATCTGCAAACAGTGATAGTTTTACTTCTTCCTTTCCAATTTTGATGCCTTGTATTTCTTTTTCTTGTCTAATTGCTCTGGCTAGAACCTCCAACACGATGTTGAATAATAGTGGTGATAATGGACATCCTTGTCTTGTTCCTGATCTTAGGGGGAAAGTTTTCAATTTTTCCCCGTTGAGGATGATATTAGCTGTGGGTTTTTCATATATTCCCTCTATCATTTTAAGGAAGTTCCCTTGTATTCCTATCCTTTGAAGTGTTTTCAACAGGAAAGGATGTTGAATCTTGTCAAATGCCTTCTCTGCATCAATTGAGATGATCATGTGATTTTTCTGCTTTGATTTGTTGATATGGTGTATTACATTAATTGATTTTCTTATGTTGAACCATCCTTGCATACCTGAGATGAATCCTACTTGGTCATGATGTATAATTCTTTTAATGTGTTGTTGGATTCGATTGCCTAGAATTTTGTTGAGGATTTTTGCATCGATATTCATTAGAGAGATTGGTCTGTAGTTTTCTTTTCTTTTTCTTTTTTAATTTTTTATTAATTAAAAAAAATTACAAGAAACACAAACATTCCCAACACATACACTCAGCAATTCACAATATCATCACATAGTTGCATATTCATCATCATGATCATTTCCCAGAATATTAGCATCAATTCAAAAAAAGAAATAAAAAGACAACAGAAAAATATAACAAACAGAAAAAAAAAATTTTACATGCCATACCCCTCACTGATGCCTTTCACTGATTACTAGCATTTCAAACTAAATCTATTTTAACATTTGTTCCCCCTATTATTTATTTTTATTCCATATGTTCCTCTCATCTGTTGACAAGGTAGATAAAAGGAGCATCAGACACAAGGTTTTCACAATCACACAGTCACATTGTGAAAGCTATATCATTATACAATCATCATCAAGAAACATGGCTACTGGAACACAGCTCTACATTTTCAGGCAGTTCCCTCCAGCCTCTCCATTACATCTTGCATAACAAGGTGATATCTACTTAATGCATAAAAATAACCTCCAGGATAACCTCTCAACTCTGTTTGGAATCTCAGCCATTGACACTTTGTCTCATATCACTCTTCCCCCTTTTGGTCGAGAAGGTTTTCTCAATTCCTTGATGCTGGGTCTCAGCTCATTCTAGAGTTTTTCTCAATCCCTTGATGCTGAATCTCAGCTCATTCTGGGATTTCTGTCCCAAGCTGCCAGGAAGATCCACACCCCTGGTAGTGTTGTCCCACGTAGACAGGGGGAGGGTGGTGAGTCTGCTTGCTGTGTTGGCTGGAGAAAGAGGCCACATCTGAGCAACAAAAGAGGTTCTCTTGGGGGTAGTTTTCTTTTCTTATAACATCTTTTTCTGGCTTGGTATGAGGGTAATGTTAGCTTCATAGAATAATTTAGGTTGTTTTTCCTTCTCTTCAATTTTTTTGAAGCGTTTGAGCAGTATTGGTACTAATTTTCTTGAATGTTTGGTAGAATTCACATGTGAAGCCATCTGGTCCTGGACTTTTTTTTGGGGGGGAGCCTCTTAATGACTGATTCAACTTCTTTACTTATGATTGGTTTGTTGAGGTCGTCTATTTCTTCTCGAGTCAATGTTGGTTGTTTATGTCTTTCTAGGAAGTTGTCCATTTCATCTACATGGTCGAGTTTATTAGCATAAAGTTGTTATCCTCTCATTACCTCCTTTATTTTGCGGGGTCAGTGGTTATGTCTCCTCTTTTATTTCTGATTTTATTTATTTGCATAAATTATACAACTCAAAAACAAAAGAACAAACAACCTAATCTTAAAATGTGCTAAAGATATGAATAGACATTTTTCTGAAGAGCAAACAAATAGCTAAAAAGCATAGGAAGAGATGCTCATTTTCATTAGCTATAAGGGAAATGCAGTTCAAGACTAAAATGAGATATCCCCTCACACCTATAAGAATGGGTGCTATTAAACAGGAAACTATAAATGTTGTAGAGGATATGCACTTATACATTTTGTTGAAAATGTATAATGGTACAGCCACTATGGAAGATGGTTTGATAGTTCCTTAGCAAATTCAATATCGAGTTGTCCTATGATCCGGCAATACCACTATTCAGTATATACCCAGACAGCTAAAAGCAGTGAGACAAACAGACATTTGCACACAGATATTCATAGCAGCATTATTCACGACTGTCAAAAGATGGAAACAATCCAAGTGCCAAGCAACAAACAAGTGGATAAACAAAATGTAGTACATACATATGATAGAATATTATGCAGCAGTAAGATGAAATGAGAACCTGAAGCATATGACAACATGGATGAACCCTGAGGACATAATGCTGAGTGAAATAAGCCAGACACAAAAGGATAGATACTGTATGATTTCGCTTTTATGACCAATGTAAAGGTAAACTCAGAGGCTTATAATACAGAATATCGGGGACCTAGAGATATATGGAAGCTAGAGATGGGTAAAGGGTTAGCTAATGAAGTTGAACTTAAATTTAAGGGAACATATAGAAATGAACGCAGATCATTAGTGGGTCTATAAGTAATACTGCTATATTGAAAGTGAACATGATTCAAAGGGGTTGTATACAGTCATTTATCCCACCAATTAACACTACAAATAAAAAGTTCTTCCATGAACTACCTCAAAGGTATAAGTCTCGTACAAAGAGTTTATAATATTGGAGTGTAGGGGGAAACCTACTATGCATGTATGGGCTATATTTAACAGGAAGACATCCGCAGTATCACAGCAATACCAGAGGTAAATAATAGGGGTGGGTGAGTTAGAGACAAGAGTTAAGAGGAGGTTTGGATTTTCTATTTGATGAGCGTGTGTTTACCAATTATTTTTCTCTTTGGAGCAATGATAATTGTCTAAAATTAAGAGTGCTGATGAACTAAGAGATTGCAAAACCCCTTTTGACCAAAGAGGAAGAGAGAAATGAGAAAAAATAAAGTTTCAGTGGCTGAGAGATTTCAACAGAGTCGAGAGGTGATCATTCAGGTTATTCTTATGCATATATAGAAATCCCTTTTTAGTTTATGGTGTATTGGAGTGGGTAGCAGGAAATAAATGAAATTGTTGAGCTGTGTTCCAGTAGGCTAAATTCTGGAAGATGAATGTATAAAGATATAACATTTATAATGTGACTGTGTGATTGTGACAACCTTGCATCTGATGCTCCTTAATCCTGGGTATGGACAGATGAGTAAAAAAATATGGATAAAAATAAATAAATAATAGGGAGGTGAAAAAGGGTAAAATAATTTGGGTAGATGGAAATACTAATGGTCAATGAGAGGGATGGGTAGGGTGTATGGTATGTATGAGTTTTTTCTTTTTTCTTTTTCTTTCTTTTTCTGGAGTGATACAAATGTTCTAAAAAAAATGATCATAGCGATGTACACAACAATGTGATGATATTGTGAGCCACTGATTGTGCACCATGTACAGAAAGTATGTGTGCAAAGATTTTTCTCAATTAAAAAATTAAAAACAAACAAAAAACCATTCCCACCTTTAAAAAAAAGTGTTAATGGACTGTTGACTTTGAACATTATAGATGATACCCAGTGGATGGAGGTGGCTGAAGGATACACTGACTGAGAAGTAGAATGGCAAACTGTGGTGTATACATGTGATCAAATATTGTGTCACTACAGAAAGGAATTAAGTCATGAGGTATGCAATGTTGCAAATGAATCAGTGGGGCATTACATGATGCAAATAAGCTAGAAACAAAAGAAGAAATATTGTATTGTCTCATTTAGAAAATACTTATAAGAAAATTGGGGCTTAGATTGTCACCTCTTGCAATCCAGAGCAGTAATTGTTGTTTCTAGATTTTGAGAGGCTGTGCTAGATATATATAAGCTGGTATTTCCGTGGAACTTTGGGTACCTATGTGACACCTAAGACTCAGAGTAGGAATTCTGCAGTTCTGAAGGTCACCATTGTTACACAGAACAACTGTTAAAGAAATTGAAAAAGAGGTCAGGATTCAATTAGAGATAAGAATGACGCCGCTAAGGTTGGACTAGGGTAAATCAGAAAACAGGGGTAAAGGAAACATTGTATTTTAGAACTTCACCTACTCTATGAGACCAAGTGAAGTAATCATAGCGCATGAAAGCTTTGTAGAATCTCAGATAAAGCCCGAGATGTTCTTTAGGGTTGGTAGGATGGTTTGGGTTGGGGTTTGGCAAACATGAGTGAGTATCAATGTCTAGCTGAAGCTTAAATGACAGTAGCCTCTTGACTCTATTTGAACTCTCTCAGTCAGTGCTACCTTATTTATTACAGTTCTTTCCCCCCTTTTGGTCAAGAAGGCATTCTTAGACCTATGGTGCCAGGGAGTTATGTCCCATGTAGCAGGGAGAGTAATGATTTCACTTGCAGAATTGGACTTAGAGAAAGAGGCCACATCCGAGCAACAAAATATGTCTCTGGAAGTAACTTTTAGGTATAACCATAGGTAGGCTAAGCTTCTCTGCTATATAAATAAGCTATACAAGAGCAAGCCTCAAAATCAAGGGCTTGGCCTATTGATTTTTGAGTCCCTAATGTTGAGACAGTATCAGGGGTTTCCCTGGTGGTAAAGTTTAATAGTTAACATATTTTTTTCCCCATCCCTCAAGGAACTCTATCAATACTTTTAAATTATCTGTTCTACATACTCTGGGATGTATCTGGGCATTACATTAAGCTATACAGAATTACAAGCCCTCATTTCCATTCTGGGCTTCGTGTATTTGAGTTGTTTAAATTCTATTTTTAGACAGATTGAGTTAGATATGTGCTACAGAAAATTTAGGTTCTGTACAAAATAACAACTCGGGCTTTATCTGAGATTCTACAAAGCTTCCATGCACTATGATTACTTTTCAGAAACCTACAACCTCCAGATGGGTTCATAGGCTAGATAAGTCCTGAAACCCAGAAGGGCCAGCCTCTCCAGAATATCAACTAATTCCATCCCTCATCCCATACTGTCAATAGCCTTTTCCAACACAAAAAAAGTTAGAATAGGCATAGCCCACACACCCCTAAAGATTGGAAGAAAGATCAAAGGAGAAAGAGTTATAACAGAGAAGATAGGATTTAGCAAATGAGTTTGATTGCTGAATCATTATACTGATATTTCTTTTTGCTCCAGTGTTGGGAGCGGCTAGAAGTAAAAACCTAAAATTGTAGAACTGCAACCCATACCAAACTCTAAAATTTGTTCCACAACTAATTACTGTGGCGTGCTTTGAAATATATTGCTTTTTTGTATATATGTTATTTTTCACACACCGTAAAAAATGTTATTTAATTTACAGAGCTACGGTGATTTGGTATGGGCCATATCAGCCAGTGCTGGCCTGCAAGAAAATATCTTCAAGTTATAGGACAGACACTGTGTAACAGCCCTCATAAACAAAATCTTGCAAGTTGATAAGAAAAAGACAGGCACCCCAACAGAGAATAAATGAGTAAAAGACATAAAAATTATTACGGCAAAAATGTGGCAAATATTAAAAGTTGGTGGATCTGGGTATGCGGGTATCTCTGTGTAGGTTTCGTATTATTTTTGCAAGTGTCCTGTAAGTTTGAAATTATTTCAGGAAAAAAAGGATGTTTTTAATAGCTCTATTCATAACTGCCAAAAAAGAAAACAACCTAAACATCCTAGAATGAATCAATGCATAAACAAATCATAGGACACTCATATAATTAAATTTTTTCTACTTAGCTATAAAAAGAAATGAATTATTGATGTATATACAACTTGGATGATTCTCAAAGGCATTTTGCTGAGTGATAGAAGCTAGTCTTAAAACATTACATACTATGTGATTCCATTTATATGACATTCTGGAATAGCCAAAATTAGGAATGGTAAACAGATTAGTGGTTGCCCATAGTCTGGGGAAAAAGGGAGAGGATGAACTCTAAAGGGCACAAAGGTGTCCCGCACCCTGCCCCTTGCCCAGCACATGCACCACTGTCCCACCCTGGCCTGCACCCCCATGCAGCACCCCATTTCACCATACCCTGCAACTTGCCCCGCAGCCCCACGTCCCTGCACCCAATGATATTGTGCCCTACCTAGCCAGCAGGCATTTCCTGGTTGGCTGTGGACAGGGTCAGCTGACACACCAGTTTCACAACCCAAGATCTTTCCAAGTGGGAGCCTGGGAACCACCTGACCCATTGGGCCCACAAGTGGAATCACTGCTAGGTGGGTACTGCCCATCCTCCAGCCCCAGGGCTGATAGCATTAGCGCACACTGGGACCAGTGAACCTGGCTGGAATTGCACTGGGCTTCTATCCAGCTCAGCTGGCTGTTACAGTTGGGGAGACTCAGGAAGAAGAGGCCCAAGAGCGACATCTGCTGGAAAGAAACAGAAAGTTCAGTCTGGCAAACTGGCTGCTATCTTTCAAAGAGATTCTCAAGAGGAGTTGTATGTCTCCCCTGCATGAAGGAATACTGATTTGGAAGGGAATTACTGATCGACCAAGTGCAAAAGGAGACTTTCAACACAAACTCAGCAAATACAAAACTTTAGATGACTAAGGTAAGTCAACTTTCAAAATAACCTTATCAAGATAATGAAATGCCTTGAAGCCAACAGAAAATCATAAAGCACATGAAGATGCCGGCAGAAGTGATCCAGCCAAACAAACAAATTAAAACACTGTAAGACACAGACTTTGGAACAACTATTCAAAGATGTTCATACAAGTCTCCTAAAAAAATTTGATGGGTTGGCTAATGACATAAAGGATATCAAGAAGACACTAAAAGAACATAAAGAAGAATTTTAAAGAAAAAGTAGAAAAATAGCAGATATCACAGAGAGGAAAGATACTGTAAACCAAATTAACAATATACTAGAGACAGACAAGAGCAGATTTGAAAAGGTAGAATAAAGAATAAGTGAACCAGAGAACAGGATAATTGAATTCT
Organism: Tamandua tetradactyla; assembly: GCF_023851605.1. Lineage (NCBI taxonomy): Eukaryota > Metazoa > Chordata > Mammalia > Pilosa > Myrmecophagidae > Tamandua > Tamandua tetradactyla. Next base: position 124,549,655 of record NC_135333.1, read on the forward strand.
AATGCACAAAAGAACAAATAGAAAAAAAGATGACATTCTATTCCAGAATGTCATATAAATGGAATCACATAGTATGTAATGTTTTAAGACTAGCTTCTATCACTCAGCAACTGGATCTCAGGGAAATGACAGACAACATGAAGCACACAAATATAAGAATCATCGGTGTCACAGAAGAAGAGAAGAGTAAAAGGCTAGGAAAACTAGTTGAGGAGACAATGGGGGAAACCTTCCCAATCCTTATAAAAGACATAAATATGCAAATCAAAGAAGCCCAATGACCCCCAAACAGAATAAAGCCAAATAGGCCTACTTAAAGATACATAATAATCAGTCTGTCAAATGTACAAGAGAAACAGCAAGTTCTAAAAGCGACATGAGAAATGTGACTCACCACATACAAAGGGAACTATATAAGACTGAGTTTGGACAACAGGCAGCATACTATGCAGGCAAGAAGGCAGTAGTATGATATATTTAAGATTCTTAAAGAGAAAGACTTCTAGCTACGAATTCTTTATCCAGCCAAATTGTCCTTCAAAGGTGATAGAATAAAATATTCACAGACCGAAAAGGGCAAATTTGTCAAAAACAGATGGCCTCTACATTAAATATCGAAGAGAGTTCTGTTGGTTGAAAGAAAAAGGAGAGGGAGGTCTCGAAGAAGGCACAGAACTGAAGATAACCAGTAAGGGTAACAAAGAACAAAAAGAGAATATAGATAGATAGATCTGACAAATAAAATCCAAAGGATAAGATGGTAGACTCAAAACTGCCTTTATAGTAATAACTCCGAATGTTAACGGACTAAACCCACCAATCAAAAGATACAGATTGGCAGGATGGCTTTAAAAATATGATCTGGGCGGGCCATGGTGGCTCAGTGGCAGAGTTCTTGCCTGCCATGCCGGAGACCTAGGTTTGATTCCCAGTGCCTGCCCATGCAACAACAAAAAAACAAAAACAAAAATAAAAATATGATCTATCTATAGGCTACTTACAAGAGACTCACCTTAGACCCAAGGATACAAATAGATAGAAAGTGAAAGGACAGAAAAAGATGTTGCACACAAGATGTAACCAAAAGAAAGAAAACAGAAAGAGCTATACTAATATAAGACAAAATAGACTTCAAATTAAAAATGTCATAAGAAACAAGGAAGGACATTACATATTGATAAAAGGCACAATTCACCAAGAATAAATAACAACCATAAATTTTTGTGCTCCAAAGTAAACGAGGCAAACATTGGCAAAACTAAAGGGAGCAATAAATGTTTCGACAATAATAGTGGGAGACTTCAATATACCACTCTCACTTCTAAAAACAGAACAACCAGACAGAGGATAAACAAGGAAACAGAGAACTTAAACAATTTGGTAAATAAGTTAGCCCTAACAGACATATATAAATTGTTACACCCCAGAACACCAGGATATACATTCTTCTCCAGTGCTTTTGGAATGTTCTCCAGAATAGATCATATGCTGAGGCACAAAACAAGTATTAATAAATTTTAAAAAATTGAAATTATTCAAAGCACTATGTTCACAACAAAATGATGCTGGAAATCAATAACTACCAAAGAACCAGAATTTTCAAAAATATATGGATCATATGGCAATCCCACCCCTAGTCTCCTGAGGAACAACCACACTGCCCTCCAGAGGGGCTGTACCCTCAGCTTCCCTACCAACAGTGAATAGATACATCTATTTCTACATATTTTCTCTAGTACTTGTTTCTCTCTGTTAGTTTTTTTTTTTTTTTTTTTTTTATTAACGGAAAGAAAAAAAAGAAATTAACACAACATTCAGAAATCATACCATTCTACATATGCACTCAGTAATTCTTAACATCATCACATAGATGCATGATCATTGTTTCTTAGTACATTTGCATCAGTTTAGAGGAACTAGCAACACAACAGAAAAAGATATAAAATGTTAATATAAAGAAAAGAAATAAAAGTAGTAGTAATAGTAAAAAACAACAACAACAAACAAACCAACAAGCAAACAAAAACAAAAAAAAACCCTATAGCTCAGATGCAGCTTCATTCAGTATTTTAACATGATTACTTTACAATTAGGTATTATTGTGCTGTCCATTTTTGAGTTTTTGTATCTAGTCCTGTTGCACAATCTGTATCCCTTCAGCTTCAATTACCCATTGTCTTACCCTGTTTCTAACTCCTGCTGAACTCTGTTACCAATGACATATTTCAAGTTTATTCTCGAATGTCCGTTCACAACAGTGGGACCATACAGTATTTGTCCTTTAGTTTTTGGCTGGATTCACTCAGCATAATATTCTCTAGGTCCATCCATGTTATTACATGGTTCACAAGTTTATCTTGTCTTAAAGCTGCATAATATTCCATCGTATGTATATACCACAGTTTGTTTAGCCACTCTTCTGTTGATGGAGATTTTGGCTGTTTCCATCTCTTTGCAATTGTAAATAACGCTGCTATAAACATTGGTGTGCAAATGTCCGTCTGTGTCTTTGCCCTTAAGTCCTTTGAGTAGATACCTAGCAATGGTATTGCTGGGTCGTATGGCAATTCTATATTCAGCTTTTTGAGGAACCGCCAAACTGCCTTCCACAGTGGTTGCACCCTTTGACATTCCCACCAACAGTGAATAAGTGTGCCTCTTTCTCCGCATCCTCTTCAGCACTTGTCATTTTCTGTTTTGTTGATAATGGCCATTCTGGTGGGTGTGAGATGATATCTCATTGTGGTTTTGATTTGCATTTCTCTAATGGCCAGGGACATTGAGCATCTCTTCATGTGCCTCTTGGCCATCCGTATTTCTTCTTCTGGTAGGTGTCTGTTTAAGTCTTTTTCCCATTTTGTAATTGGGTTGGCTGTCTTTTTGTTGTTGAGTTGAATAATCTCTTTATAAATTCTGGATACTAGACCCTTATCTGATATGTCATTTCCAAATATTGTCTCCCATTGTGTAGGCTGTCTTTCTACTTTCTTGATGAAGTTCTCTGACGCACAAAAGTGTTTAATTTTGAGAAGCTCCCATTTATTTATTTCCTTCTTCAGTGTTCTTGCTTTAGGTTTAAGGTCCATAAAACCACCTCCAGTTGTAAGATCCATAAGATATCTCCCAACATTTTCCTCTAACTGTTTTATGGTCTTAGACCTAATGTTTAGATCTTTGATCCATTTTGAGTTAACTTTTGTATAGGGTGTGAGAGATGGGTCTTCTTTCATTCTTTTGCATATGGATATCCAGTTCTCTAGGCACCATTTATTGAAGAGACTGTTCTGTCCCAGGTGAGTTGGCTTGACTGCCTTATCAAAGATCAAATGTCCATAGATGAGAGGGTCTATATCTGAGCACTCTATTCGATTCCATTGGTCGATATATCTATCTTTATGCCAATACCATGCTGTTTTGACCACTGTGGCTTCATAATATGCCTTAAAGTCAGGCAGCGCGAGACCTCCAGCTTCGTTTTTTTTCCTCAAGATGTTTTTAGCAATTCGGGGTACCCTGCCCTTCCAGATAAATTTGCTTATTGGTTTTTCTATTTCTGAAAAATATGTTGTTGGGATTTTGATTGGTATTGCATTGAATCTGTAAATCAATTTAGGTAGGATTGACATCTTAACTATATTTAGTCTTCCAATCCATGAACACGGTACGCCCTTCCATCTATTTAGGTCTTCTGTGATTTCTTTTAACAGTTTTTTTTTTTTTTTTTTTTTTTTTATTAACGGAAAGAAAAAAAGAAATTAACACAACGTTTAGAAATCATACCATTCTACATATGCACTCAGTAATTCTTAACATCATCACATAGTTGCATGATCATTGTTTCTTAGTACATTTGCATCAGTTTAGAGGAACTAGCAACACAACAGAAAAAGATATAAAATATTAATATAAAGAAAAGAAATAAAAGTAGTAGTAATAGTAAAAAACAACAACAACAAACAAACCAACAAGCAAACAGAAACAAAAAAAAAAACCCTATAGCTCAGATGCAGCTTCATTCAGTATTTTAACATGATTACTTTACAATTAGGTATTATTGTGCTGTCCATTTTTGAGTTTTTGTATCTAGTCCTGTTGCACAATCTGTATCCCTTCAGCTTCAATTACCCATTGTCTTACCCTGTTTCTAACTCCTGCTGAACTCTATTACCAATGACATATTTCAAGTTTATTCTCGAATGTCCATTCACAACAGTGGGACCATACAGTATTTGTCCTTTAGTTTTTGGCTGGATTCACTCAGCATAATATTCTCTAGGTCCATCCATGTTATTACATGGTTCACAAGTTTATCTTGTCTTAAAGCTGCATAATATTCCATCGTATGTATATACCACAGTTTGTTTAGCCACTCTTCTGTTGATGGAGATTTTGGCTGTTTCCATCTCTTTGCAATTGTAAATAACGCTGCTATAAACATTGGTGTGCAAATGTCCGTTTGTGTCTTTGCCCTTAAGTCCTTTGAGTAGATACCTAGCAATGGTATTGCTGGGTCGTATGGCAATTCTATATTCAGCTTTTTGAGGAACCGCCAAACTGCCTTCCACAGTGGTTGCACCCTTTGACATTCCCACCAACAGTGAATAAGTGTGCCTCTTTCTCCGCATCCTCTCCAGCACTTGTCATTTTCTGTTTTGTTGATAATGGCCATTCTGGTGGGTGTGAGATGATATCTCATTGTGGTTTTGATTTGCATTTCTCTAATGGCCAGGGACATTGAGCATCTCTTCATGTGCCTCTTGGCCATCCGTATTTCTTCTTCTGGTAGGTGTCTGTTTAAGTCTTTTTCCCATTTTGTAATTGGGTTGGCTGTCTTTTTGTTGTTGAGTTGAATAATCTCTTTATAAATTCTGGATACTAGACCCTTATCTGATATGTCATTTCCAAATATTGTCTCCCATTGTGTAGGCTGTCTTTCTACTTTCTTGATGAAGTTCTCTGATGCACAAAAGTGTTTAATTTTGAGAAGCTCCCATTTATTTATTTCCTTCTTCAGTGTTCTTGCTTTAGGTTTAAGGTCCATAAAACCACCTCCAGTTGTAAGATCCATAAGATATCTCCCAACATTTTCCTCTAACTGTTTTATGGTCTTAGACCTAATGTTTAGATCTTTGATCCATTTTGAGTTAACTTTTGTATAGGGTGTGAGAGATGGGTCTTCTTTCATTCTTTTGCATATGGATATCCAGTTCTCTAGGCACCATTTATTGAAGAGACTGTTCTGTCCCAGGTGAGTTGGCTTGACTGCCTTATCAAAGATCAAATGTCCATAGATGAGAGGGTCTATATCTGAGCACTCTATTCGATTCCATTGGTCGATATATCTATCTTTATGCCAATACCATGCTGTTTTGACCACTGTGGCTTCATAATATGCCTTAAAGTCAGGCAGTGCGAGACCTCCAGCTTCGTTTTTTTTCCTCAAGATGTTTTTAGCAATTCGGGGCACCCTGCCCTTCCAGATAAATTTGCTTATTGGTTTTTCTATTTCTGAAAAATAAGTTGTTGGGATTTTGATTGGTATTGCATTGAATCTGTAAATCAATTTAGGTAGGATTGACATCTTAACTATATTTAGTCTTCCAATCCATGAACACGGTATGCCCTTCCATCTATTTAGGTCTTCTGTGATTTCTTTTAACAGTTTTTTGTAGTTTTCTTTATATAGGTTTTTTGTCTCTTTGGTTAAATTTATTCCTAGGTATTTTATTCTTTTAGTTGCGATTGTAAATGGGATTCGTTTCTTGATTTCCGCCTCAGCTTGTTCATTACTAGTGTATAGAAAAGCTACAGATTTTTGAATGTTGATCTTGTAGCCTGCTACTTTGCTGTACTCATTTATTAGCTCTATTAATTTTGTTGTGGATTTTTCTGGGTTTTCTACATATAGTATCATATCGTCTGCAAACAGTGATAGTTTTACTTCTTCCTTTCCTATTTTGATGCCTTGTATTTCTTTTTCTTGCCTAATTGCTCTGGCTAGAACTTCCAACACAATGTTGAATAATAGTGGTGATAGTGGACATCCTTGTCTTGTTCCTGATCTTAGGGGGAAAGTTTTCAATTTTTCCCCATTGAGGATGATATTAGCTGTGGGTTTTTCATATATTCCCTCTATCATTTTAAGGAAGTTCCCTTGTATTCCTATCTTTTGAAGTGTTTTCAGCAGGAAAGGATGTTGAATCTTGTCAAATGCCTTCTCTGCATCAATTGAGATGATCATGTGATTTTTCTGCTTTGATTTGTTGATATGGTGTATTACATTAATTGATTTTCTTATGTTGAACCATCCTTGCATACCTGGGATGAATCCTACTTGGTCATGATGTATAATTCTTTTAATGTGTTGTTGGATACGATTTGCTAGAATTTTATTGAGGATTTTTGCATCTGTATTCATTAGAGAGATTGGTCTGTAGTTTTCTTTTTTTGTAATATCTTTGCCTGGTTTTGGTATGAGGGTGATGTTGGCTTCATAGAATGAATTAGGTAGTTTTCCCTCCACTTCGATTATGTTGAAGAGTTTGAGGAGAGTAGGTACTAATTCTTTCTGGAATGTTTGATAGAATTCACATGTGAAGCCGTCTGGTCCTGGACTTTTCTTTTTAGGGAGGTTTTGAATAACTAATTCAATCTCTTTACTTGTGATTGGTTTGTTGAGGTCGTCTATTTCTTCTTGAGTCAAAGTTGGTTGTTCCTGTCTTTCCAGGAACCTGTCCATTTCTTCTAAATTGTTGTATTTATTAGCATAAAGTTGTTCATAGTATCCTGTTATTACCTCCTTTATTTCTGTGAGGTCAGTAGTTATGTCTCCTCTTTCATTTCTAATCTTATTTATTTGCATCCTCTCTCTTCTTCTTTTTGTCAATCTTGCTAAGGGCCCATCAATCTTGTTGATTTTCTCATAGAACCAACTTCTGGTCTTATTGATTTTCTCTATTGTTTTCATGTTTTCAATTTCATTTATTTCTGCTCTAATCTTTGTTATTTCTTTCCTTTTGCTTGCTTTGGGATTAGTTTGCTGTTCTTTCTCCAGTTCTTCCAAGTGGACAGTTAATTCCTGCATTTTTGCCTTTTCTTCTTTTCTGATAAAGGCATTTAGGGCAATAAATTTCCCTCTTAGCACTGCCTTTGCTGCGTCCCATAAGTTTTGATATGTTGTGTCTTCATTTTCATTTGCCTCTAGGTATTTACTAATTTCTCTTGCAATTTCTTCTTTGACCCACTTGTTGTTTAAGAGTGTGTTGTTGAGCCTCCATGTATTTATGAATTTTCTGGCACTCCGCCTATTATTGATTTCCAACTTCATTCCTTTATGATCCGAGAAAGTGTTGTGTATGATTTCAATCTTTTTAAATTTGTTAAGACATGCTTTGTGACCCAGCATATGGTCTATCTTTGAGAATGATCCATGAGCACTTGAAAAAAAGGTGTATCCTGCTGTTGTGGGATGTAATGTCCTATAAATGTCTGTTAAGTCAAGTTCATTTATAGTAATATTCAGGTTCTCTATTTCTTTATTGATCCTCTGTGTAGATGTTCTGTCCATTGATGAGAGTGGTGAATTGAAGTCTCCAACTATTATGGTATATGTGTCTATTTCCCTTTTCAGTGTTTGCAGTGTATTCCTCACGTATTTTGGGGCATTCTGGTTCGGTGCGTAAATATTTATGATTGTTATGTCTTCTTGTTTAATTGTTCCTTTTATTAGTATATAGTGTCCTTCTTTGTCTCTTTTAACTGTTTTACATTTGAAGTCTAATTTGTTGGATATTAGTATAGCCACTCCTGCTCTTTTCTGGTTGTTGTTTGCATGAAATATCTTTTCCCAACCTTTCACTTTCAACCTATATTTATCTTTGGGTCTAAGATGTGTTTCCTGTAGACAGCATATAGAAGGATCCTGTTTTTTAATCCATTCTGCCAGTCTATGTCTTTTAATTGGGGAATTCAGTCCATTGACATTTAGAGTTATTACTGTTTGGATAATATTTTCCTCTACCATTTTGTCTTTTGTATTATATATATCATATCTGTCTTTCCTTCTTTCTACACTTTTCTCCATGTCTCTCTCTTCTGTCTTTTTGTATCTGACTCTAGTGCTTCCTTTAGTATTTCTTGCAAAGCTGGTCTCTTGGTCACAAATTCTCTTAGTGACTTTTTGTCTGAGAATGTTTTAAATTCTCCCTCATTTTTGAAGGACAATTTTGCTGGATATAGGAGTCTTGGCTGGCAGTTTTTCTCTTTTAGTAACTTAAATATATCATCCCACTGTCTTCTAGCTTCCATGGTTTCTGCTGAGAAATCTACACATAGTCTTATTGGGTTTCCCTTGTATGTGACGGATTGTTTTTCTCTCGCTGCCTTCAAGATCCTCTCTTTCTCTTTGACCTCTGACATTCTAACTAGTAAGTGTCTTGGGGAACGCCTATTTGTGTCTAATCTCTTTGGGGTACGCTGCACTTCTTGGATCTGTAATTTTAGGTCTTTCATAAGAGTTGGGAAATTTTCAGTGATAATTTCTTCCATTAGTTTTTCTCCTCCTTTTCCCTTCTCTTCTCCTTCTGGGATACCCACTACACGTATATTTGTACGGTTCACATTGTCCTTGAGTTCCCTGATACCTTGTTCAAATTTTTCCATTCTTTTCCGGATAGTTTCTGTTTCTTTTTGGAGTTCAGATGTTTCATCCTCCAAATCACTAATTCTATCTTCTGTTTCTTTAAATCTGTCATTGTAGGTATCCATTGTTTTTTCCATCTTTTCTACTTTATCTTTCACTTCCATAAGTTCTGTGATTTGTTTTTTCAGTTTTTCTATTTCTTCTTTATGTTCAGCCCATGTCTTCTTCATGTCCTCCCTCAATTTATCGATTTCGTTTTTGAAGAGGTTTTCCATTTCTGTTCGTATATTCAGCATTAGTTGTTTCAGCTCCTGTATCTCATTTGAACTATTGGTTTCTTCGTTTGACTGGGCCATATGTTCAATTTTCTGAGCGTGATCCGTTATCTTCTGCTGGCGTCTGGGCATTTAGTCAGATTTCCCCGGGTGTTCGACCCCACAGGTTGAAAGATTTTTCTGCGCAGTCTCTGGGTTCTGTTCTTCCTATCCTGCCCAGTAGGTGGCGCACGTGGCACACGTTTGTCTATAGGATCCACCAGCGAAAGTTGCTGTGGGTCCCTCAACTCTGGAAAACTCTCGCCGTAGGGGAGGTTCGGCAACCGAAGCGTCTTGGAAGAATGCCAGCCGGCCCGGGGTTCCAAACGCGGGGAGGGTCGCCGGCTGTCGCAGCACAGGAGAGCGTCCGGCCAAATTAGCTAGTCGGCCCGGGGCACCAAGCGTGGCGGGAGGGCGCCAGCTGTCGCAGCCCGGGAGAGTGCACTGCTCCCAGCCGACGGGGGAGTCACGTGTTTGGAAGGGATCCCCCGGTCACTGTTCTCCGCAGTCTGGGGATTTCCGACCCAACTATCTCAGTTGTTCCGGGGGGCCTCGTGTGGTAGGGGCACCAGCCGCCGTGGCCTAAGGGGACCGCCTGTCCAATTCTACCAGCTGGCCTGGGAAGGTGGAAGGGAGGGACTCCGGTCGCTTGCTGTCCCACCCAGGAAAGCCCGTGCCCCTTGGTGATCTCACCGGAGCTGGTTCTCCCAGATAGTCAGCCGTTCCAGGATGGGGTACGCTGTCCCTTTGATCTCCCTCGTGGCTCCGGGAGCTGCTCTGTATTATCTCCACTCCCCCAGTAGTTGTTCTGGAGGAGGAAAGGTGAGGGCGGCAAGGCTGTCGAGGCTGGTGGCGGAGGAGCACGGTGAAGGCGGGGGAAGAGGGCACCGTGTTGGTTGGAGAGCAGCCGGAGCAGGAGGGGGAGGAGGGGGGTAGGGAGGTCGGGCGGCTCGGCTGCTGCGGGGCGCGTGCGCCGCGCGGCGGTCCGGCGGAGAAAGAGAAGGGGTAGGGAGGTCGGGCGGCTCGGCTGCTGCGGGGCGCGTGCGCCGCGCGGCGGTCCGGCGGAGAAAGAGAGGGGGTAGGGAGGTCGGTCGGCTCGGCTGCTGCGGGGCGCGTGCGCCGCGCGGCGGTCCGGCGGAGAAAGAGAGGGGGTAGGGAGGTCGGGCGGCTCGGCTGCTGCGGGGCGCGTGCGCCGCGCGGCGGTCCGGCGGAGAAAGAGAGGGGGTAGGGAGGTTGGGCGGCTCGGCTGCTCCGGGGCGCGTGCGCCGCGCGGCGGTCCGGCGGAGAAAAAAAACTCTCTGTTAGTTTTTAAACAGTTTTATTTACACATTATACAGTCCAACCTAAGTAAATAGCCATGTCTTCACCACCATAATCTATATGAAGATATTTCCTTTTCTTCTCCCCAAAATCCATACCCCTCACCCATATCCCCCACTACTTCTTGACATTTAGTTTTGGCATAATGCCTTTGCTACATTCACTGGAAGCATATTACAATGTTATTGTTGACTACAGAACCTAGCTTGCATTGATTGTATTTATAAACAGAACCACTGCCAGTCTGGACTAAAAGGGACAGAAAAGGGACAAACTAAAAGAAAAATAACTTCAAACGCAGAACCATGGAAGCTAAGGCCTGAAGTCAAGAAACCTTGGGCCAGGAGAATGGACCCATCCATACACTTGGAGGGGGTAAGTTTGCCCCAAAAGAAGAAGGCAGGAGTTTCAGTGCCCCAGGCCTCGGAAAGAGTGATCACATTCCTTGGGGACTGGGGAGAGCCTCACTGCTATCACACTGTTCTGAGGGGATTGAGTGTGTGCCCTGGAGATAGCAGTGAACCAGTGTGCTGCCCTGATGCTTGGAGAGGGTGGAGCTAAGAAAAAGGTGGTTTCCCCAAGGTCCTTCAAGGTTTCAAATCTGACTGCAGCATTGGGAAGAGAGCCAGACCACTGTCTCCAGAGGCAATACAATACCAATCAAATTTTCAACAACCTACTTTGAAGACTTGAGAAAGATAATTATCGAATTCATTTGAAAGGAAAAGAGACCTCGAATAGCTAAAAATATCCTTAAAATGAAGAATAAAGTGGGAGGACTGACACTTCCTGATTTGAAAGCTTATTACAAGCCATAGTGTTCAAAACAATATGGTACTATCACAAAGATAGAAGTATCAACCAATTGAATTGAATTGAGAGTGTAGAGATGGACCATCAAATTTATGGTCAACTGATCTTTGACAAGATCCCCAAATCCAGTGAACTGGGACAGAATAGTCTTTTCAATAAATGGGCGTGGGAGAAGTAGATGTCAATAGCCAAAAGAATGGAAGAGGACCCTTACATACATCCAATACAAAAATTAACTCAAAGTGGATCTAAGACCCAAATATAAGCACCAGTACCCTAAAACACCTAGAAGAAAATTTAGGAAAACATCTTCAAGACCTAGTAAAAGGAGGTAGCTTCCTAAACTTTACACCCAAAGCACAAGCAACAGAAGTAAAAATAGATAAATGGGAACTCTTCAAAATCACATGTTTTTTGTGCCTCAAATGACTGTCAAAAAGGTGAAAAGACAGCCAACTCAAAGGGAGAAAATATTTGGAAATCACATACTGGACAAAGGTTTGATAACATACAAACATGAAGAAATTATACAACTCAAAAACAAAAGAACAAAACCTAATCATAAAATGTGCTAAAGATATAAACAGACATTTTTCTGAAGCGCAAACAGATAACTAAAAAGCACATGAAGAGATGCTCATTTTCATTAGCTATAAGGGAAATGCAGATCAAGACTAATATTAGACATCACCTCACACCTGTAAGAATGGCTGCTATTAAACAAACAGAAAAACTATAAATGTTAGAGAGGATGTAGACAAACTGGAACACTTATGCACTGCTGGTAGGAATGTGTCATGGTACAGCTGCTATGGAAGACAGGTGACAGCTCCTTAGCAAACTAAATATCGAGTTGTCCCACAACCGGCAATACCACTACTCAGTATATACCCAAAAGAGCTGAAAGCAGTGACACAAACAGACATTTGCACCAATTTTCACAGCAGCATTATTCACAATCACCAAAAGATGGAAACAATCTAAGTGTCCGTCATCAGACAAGTGGATAAACAAAATATGGTATATACATACGGTATTACACAGCAGTAAGATGAAATGAGGTCCTGAAGCATATGACAATGTGAATGAATCTTGAGGATATAACGCTGAGTGAAATAAGCCAGACACTAGAAATATATTGTATATTTCACTATCATGACCTTGGTAGAAGTAAACTAAGAGGCTTATAAAATGGAATATAGGGGACCTAGAAATATACAGAAGCTAGAGATGAGTGAAGGGTTAGCTTATGAGATTAAACTTAAATGTAAGGGAATGGACAGAAGTGAAGGCAATTCATTATTGTGTTTGTAACTAATATTGCCACACTGAAGGTGAACAGGATTGAAAGGGGTTGTATAATGCCATGTATCCCACTGATCAACGTTACAAATATAAATAAGTTCTTGCATGAACTACTTCAAAGTTATGAAAATCATACAAAGAGTCAATACTAGAGGGGTACAGGGGGAAAACCAACTATACTTAACAGGAAGACATCAACAGTACCAAACAATATCATAGGTAAGTAATTGGGGGGAAGGGCAAGAGTTAAGGGGAGGTTTGGATTTTCTATTTGGTGAGGGTGTTTATAAGTTATTTTTCTCTTTGGAGCAATGAAAATTGTCTAAAATTGAGACTGTTGATGATTGTACAACTAAGGGAGGATAATGTGAGACATAGACTGTTGACATTATACATGATGCCCGATGGATGGAGGTGGCTGAAGTATACATTGACTGAGAAAAAGAATGGCAAACTGCAATGTATATATAGGGAATATTGTGTGGCCACAGAAAAGAACAAAGTCGTGAGGCATGCAACAAGGTAAATGAACCTTGGGGACATTATGTGGTACAAAATAAACCAGAAACAAAAGAACAAATATTGTATGGTCTCTTTTAGAAAATATTTGCAAGAAAACTGAAGTGTAAACTATGAGCTTGTATAGCAGTCACATTTAGTCTGGAGCTGTAAATGGTATTTCTAGATTTGGGGATCCTGTGATATATATGTATAAACTGATATCTCCCGGAACTTTGGCTACATGTGTAACACCTAAACTCAGAGTTGGAGTTCCGCAGTTCTGACAGTCAGCATTGTTACATCCTAGAGTATGTTGGGCAGATAATTAAAAAGTACTGACAAAGTCCCTTGAAGGAACGGAGAAAAATATGGAACTATTAAGCTTTATCACTGGGGAAACCCCTGACACTGTCTCAAATATTAGGGACTCCAAAGTCAACAGGCCAAGCCCTTGATCTTGAGGCTGCCTCTTGTGAAGATTATTTCTGCAGTGGAGAAGCTAAGTCTATCTATAGTTATGCCTCAGAGTTACTTCCAGAAAAACTCTTTTGTTGCTCAGATGTGGCCTCTCTTTCTCTAAGACAACTCTGCAAGTGAAAATCATTACCCACTGGGGCATGACATGACATTCAGTAGTGAAATTCTCCTTGGCAATGTGGGGTATGACTCCCATGGATGAGCCTGGTCATGGCCTTTCCAGAACATCAACTAGTTCCAACCCTTTTCCCATATTATCAACAGCCTTTTCCAACATGAAAAAGCTAGAACAGGCATAGCCCAAATACCCCTAAAGATTGGGAGAAATATCAAAGGAGAAGGTACAGTTATAACAGAGAAGATAGGATTTAATGAATGAGTATGAATGCTGAATCACTATATTGATATTTCTTTTACATCTCTAGTGTTTTGGAGCAGCTTGTTACAATGTACTTTGAAACTTATTGCTTTTTTGTATATATTTCACAATAAAAAATGTTTAAAAAAAAGAGGTTAGCCAAAATGAAAATTAATGTACTAAAATTTAACAGTGTCTTGATTGTCTGGCAACAAGAGAAAAAGCGAACCCATACATGATAACAACCAATAATACCTAGGGATAAACCTACCAAAAGAAAGAATACAAAACAATGTGATGATTTTGTGAACCAATGATTGTATAATATGGTTGGACTCTATTTGTGTGGAAAGTTCTCAATAAAAATATATATTTAAAGTTATATAAAACATTATTTAAGGCTACAGACAACCTGAAAGAATGGAGTTATAGACCATATTTCTAAATAGGAAGGCTCAATACTGAAAAGAAATCAGTTCTCCATATATTAATTTCTAATTTCATTACAATTGCAACAAAAAAATCAATGGAGTTTGAATAAGATGACAAGGTAAAGAGATCTGACTTATTAGATATAGGCTTCTTATATAATAATTAAGATGTGTGAAAATGATACAGTACTAGATGAATGGACCAATGAAAGGTAGAACAAGATCCTAGAACAGACCAACACATACACAGAAACTTGTTTATTAGAAGAGGCATAATCAAAATTCAATAACAAATGGTTCGAGGACAACTGGTTATCTATATAGGGAAAAGAAAAAATAAACAGAGCCCTACTCACACCACACACAAACATAAATTCCAGGTGGATTAACGACCTATTTATGAAATGCAAATCTTTAAAATTTTTGGAAGTAAATATACAAAAATCAGTATGACCTCACTTTAAGGTAGGATTTTGTGAATAAATACCTGAAAGCTTATTTCTGATATGAGTTTGAGAATGAGTTAGGAGGAACACTCCCTAACTCATTCTATGAGGCCAAAAATCACCTTAATACCAAAGTCAGATAAAGATACCATAAGAAAAGAAAACTACAGATCAATATCCCTTATGAGTACAGATGTAAAAATCATCAACAAAATACTTGCAAACCAAATCCAACAGCACATCAAAAGAATTACACATTATGAGCAACTGAGATTCATCCCAGGTATGAAGGTTAGTTCAACATAAGAGAGCCAATAAATGATATACATCACATAAACAAAATGAACAAAATAAAAATTACATGATCATCTCAAATGATACAGTAAAGAAATTTCACAAAATAAAGCACCCTTACTTAATAAAAACACTTTTAATAATAGGAATAGAAGGAAACTTCCTCAACATGATAAAGAGCATCTATGAAAAACCCACAGATAACTTCATAATTAATGGTGAAAGACTGACAGCTTTCTTCATCCTCTAAGATGAGGAAAAGACAAGCATGCTCACTGTCACTACTGTTATGTTACACTGCACTGTAAATTCTAGCTAAAGCAATCAGGAAAGAGAAAGAAATAAAAAGGCATTCAATTTGGAAAGGAAGAAGTAAAACTTTCCCTCTTTGCAGATGATATTCTAAATACAGAAAATCCTGAGAAGTCCTCAACAGAGCTATGAGAGCTAATATATGAATTCAGCAAAGTGGTAGCATACAAAATCAACACTCAAATATTAGTAGTGCTTCTTGCTTCCATATACTACTAATAAACAATCTGAAGAAGAAATCAAAGAAGAAATTCCCTTTACAACTGCAACTAAAAGAATCAAATATCTAGGAATAAACTTAACTAAGGATGTATAGGACTTGTACATGGAATACTACAAAACATTGGTAAAATTAAAATAAAAAAAAAAGTAAATAAATGGAATGAAATTCCAAGCTCAAAGACTGGAAGACTAAACAATATGTGAATTCTACCCAAGGATGTTTTCAGATTCAATGCAATCCCAATAAAAATTCCAACAGCCTTCTTTGCAGAAATGGAAAAGCCAATAATCAAATTTTATGGTAAGGGGCCCCAAATAACCAAAGCCATCCTGAAAAAAGAACAAAGTTGGAGGATTTACATATCCCAATCTTAAGTCTTAATACAAAACCATAGTAATAATAAAAAGCAAAAACAAAAAACAAAAAACATCATGGAACTGCACAAGGACAAACATACAGACCAATGGAATTGAACTGAGCATTCAGAAATCAACCCTGACATTTATGGTCAACTGATTTTTGATAAGGGTGATAAGCTCAATCAATGAGAAAGAACTGTCTCTTCAATAAATGTTGCTGGGAAAACTGGATGCCTGTTTGCAAAATAATGAAGGTGAATCCCAACCTTATATCATACACAAAAAGCAAGTCAAAATGAATCATAGCCCTAAATATAAAAACCAGAACAATTAAATTCCTAGAAGAAAACATAGGAACTCATCTTTAGGACCATGTGTTAGGCAATGATTTCTTAGACTTTATACCCAAAGCACAAGCAACAAAAGAATACAGTAGATAAATGGGAGCGCATCAACATTAAAATCTTTTGTGCGTCAAAGGACTTTCTCATGAAAACAAAAAGACAACCTTCTCAGTGGGAGAAAGTATTTGGAAACCACATATCATCAAAGGCTTAATAACCAGCATATAAACAGAAATCCTACAACACAACAATAAAAAGACAAACAACCCATTTTAAAAATGGGAAAAATACTTGAATAGACATTTTTCCAAAGAATATATATGAATGGCCATAGAGCACATGAAAAGATGCTCAATATCATTAGCCATTAGGGAAATGCAAAATATAAAAATGACAATGAGATACCATTTCACTAGAATGGCTACTGGAAAGTAAAAAATAACAAGTGTTGGAGAGGGTGTGGACAGGAAGACTTATTCTTTGATGGTGGGAATGTAAAATGGTGCAGCCGCTGTGGAAGACAGTTTGGCTATACCTTGGACAGTTAGGCACAGAATTAACCATATGACCCAGTAATCCCACTTCTAGGAATATGACCAAAAAAATTATAAGCAAGGACTCTAACAGTTATCTGTACAACAATGTTCATAGCAGCATTATTCACAATTGCCCAAAGATGGAAACAACCCAAGTGTCCATCAATGTATATATACATTGTGTGTGTGTGTGTGTGTGTGTGTGTATACACACACACACACACACACACACAATGAACTATTATTTAGCTGTAAAAAGGAATGAAGCTCTGTATGACACTGGTACAAAGAGTTAGTACATGGGGGGAAAATATCTACTGCAAACCATATAGTCAACAGTTAATAACTAAAAGTTCTTTCATCAACAGTAACTGGAGTACCACACCAATACCACAAAGGGGTTTTGGGTTTGCTTTTTTTGTATGTCTATCTGATAATTTTCTTTTGGGAGTAATGAAAATGGTCGAAAAATGAATGCAATGATGACGGCACAACTAAGTGATGATACTGTGAGATACTGATTATATAATTTGGATGGAATATATGATAAATATATCACAACAAAATATATCACAATAAAATCTATACACACACACACACACACATAAATGAATGAAGTTCTGGTATTTATAACAACATGGGTGAACTCTGAAGACATCAGGTTGAGTTGAAATAAGCCAGATACAAAAGGACAAGTATTGTACAGTCTCACTGATATGAAATAATTACAATAAGCAAACTCAGAGTCAGAATGGAGAAAACAGGTTATCGGTGGGTGGACTGGGGGCAAGGAATGAGATGATAATGCTTATATTGTACAGTTTCTGTTAGAGCTGATCATACAGTTTTGGTAATGAATGGTGGTGATGGTAGCACAGCACTGTGAACATAACAGTACTGAATTATATATGTGAATGTGGTTAAGAGGGGAAATTTTAGGTTGCATATATATTACCAGAATAAAAATATAAAAATAAAAAACAGGACTGTACAACACAGAGAATCCTATTGTAAATAATGGACGATAGTTAATAATACAATTATAAAAATGTTTTTTCAAAAATTGTAACAAATGTACCACACTAATGCAAAATAAGTGTTTATGGGAACTCTGTATTTTATGCATGCTTTCTATGTAAACTTACAACTTCTCTTAAATTAAAAAAAAACGGAAACAAAACCACCATGTACACAGTTAAAAGACTTTGGAAGGGTTTTTTTTAAAAAAAATAACAACATATATACATGAGAAATATATAAATAATTATAAACCAAAAGAAATACAAATAATCCAACAAAAAATTTGGCAGACTTTGAAAAAGTGGGAAAAGCAAACACCTAATTTAAAAAAAAGTTCATTTTTAAATAATGATTAAGAAAATGCCAATTAAACAAGGCCGTATCATGTCACTACCAAAAGACTGCCAAAATTCAACAAAAATCAACAAGTCTGTCAATAACACAGATTGTTCATATTTTTATTGCTAAGCAGTATTAAATTTGTCTATCCATTCACCTGTTGAGGAATATCTGGGTTGTATCCAATTTTTAACTGTTACAAATAAAGCTAATGGAAGCATTCAAGTACAAGTCTTGATGTGGCTTTGACATACAGTAAACTAATAAAAATAACCAAAAAACTACCAACTGTGTTATATTCTTAAAAAAACAATTAAACAATATTGCCTTTTCATTTTCTCAACAGTGTGTTGAAGATTTTTTTTCACATTATTTTTGTGAAATCAAATTTACCATTTTAAAAAATATCTGGTGCTTTCTGTGTTCTATTTATGAAATTTTGCTTTACATATGGTCACACTGATTTTCTCCTAGGTTTTATTCTAGAATTTAGTAGTTTTAGTCATACATGTAAGAATATAATATATTCTGAGTCCATTTTTTAACAGTATAAATTAAGGATGGAGCTTCATTTTTAAAAAATAAAATTATCCAATTGTTAAGGTACCATATGCTAAAAAGTTATCCTTTCCTCACCAAAATGCTTTGGCAACACTGTCAAACCACTACACACACACACCCATTAGAAGGCCTAAAATCCAAACACTGAGAATGCAAAATCTTGGCAAGCATGTAAAACAACAGAACAGGAATTTTCATTAATTGCTAGTGGGATGTAAAATGATACAGCCACTTTGGAAGACAGTCTGGTAGATTTTTATACAGGTAAACACAGTTCTACCATGTGATCCAATAACTATGCTTATTGCTATTTACTCAAACGGAAAAGTTATAGCACATAAAAACCTGTACAAAAAAGTGTGTAGCAGTTTTAGTTATAATTTCCAAAACTTAGAAGCAACCAAGATGCCCTTCAACACATGAATAGGTAAACAAATTATGCCATAGCCATACAATGGAATGTAACTTAATGATAAAAAGAAATGAGCTATCAAGCCATGAAAAGACAGAAATGGAAATGCATACCGCTAAGTGAAAGAAGCCAGTTTAAAATGGCTACATACTATGTGACATTCTGGAAAAGGCAAAACTATGGAGAGCAAAAAGATCAGTGGTTGCCAGGGGGTTGGAGGGAGGAAGGAAGGGATGAATAGGTGGAACAAGGAGATTTTAGGGTAGTGGAACTATTCTGTATGATAATGTAATGCCATACACATAATATAATATACTTGTCAAAACCCATAGAACTGCACAATACAGTGAATCCTAATGTTAACTATAGATATTAGTTAATAACGTATCAAAATTGGTTCATCAATTATAACAAATGTACTACACTAATGTAAGATGTTAATAATAGGAAATATTGTGTGCTAGATGGAAGATGGGGGGACATATGTGTGAACTTTCTGTACTTTCTGTTCAATTTTTCTGTAAAAAAGCTCTAAAATTAAGTATTTTACTTAAAAAAATAACTGACCCTAAACATTTGGGTCTATTTTGGACCCCTATTTTCTTTCAATGATCTGTATGCCTACTTTTATACTAGTAACATACTATACCATACCATAATGAAATTTTAACAATACTGACTCTTCTGATCCATAATCAAGGCTTTGTAGTTTTCAGTGTATTGCATATTTAAAAAATCAAATTTAGCCCTGGATATTTCGTATGCCTTGATTTATCTGTTCTGGCTTAAAACAGTTACATACAACAGAAAAGCCATGCTCTTTTTTTTTTTTTAATTTTGTATTATCAAACCAAAACAACATACAAACATGAACATTCTTAACATACAAATATTCCATGTATGGTATGCAATCAATGGCTCACAATATCATCACATAGTAATATATTCATCATCATGATCATTTTTTAGAACATTTGCATCACTCCAGAGAAAGAAATAAAAAGAAAAAACTCACACATACCATACCCCTTACCCCTCCCTCTCACTGACTACTAGTATGTCCATCTACTCAATAGATTTTAACCTTTGTCCCCCCATTTTTTTCTATACCTCTGAACACTCCCTTTCATTGTTTACCAGTATTTCAATCTTCTCAATTTATTTTAATATTTGTTCCCCCATTATTTATTTTTTTAATCCATATTTTTTATTCATCTGTCCATACTGTAGATAAAAGGATCATCAGACACAAGGTTTTCACAATCACATAGTTCACATTGCAAAAACTTTATCATTATACATTCATCTTCAAGAAACATGGCTACTGGAACGCAGCTTTAAAGTTTCAGGTACTTCTCTCTACCCTCTCTAATATACCTTAAACTAAAAAGGGCGTATCTATAAAATGCATAAGAATAAACTTCAGGATAACCTCTCAACTCTGTTTGAAATCTCTCAGCCACTAACAAACTATTTTGTCTCATTTCTCTCTTTTCTCTTTCGGTTGAGAAGGTTTCCCCAATCCCTAGATGTTGAATCCCAGTTCATTCTAGGATTTCTGTCCCATGTTGCCAGGGAGGTTTACACCCTGGAAGTCATGTCCCACATACAGAGGGGGAGGGCAGTGAGTCTGCTTGTCATGTTGGCTGAGAGAGAGAGAGATAGGCCACATCTGAGCAACAAAGAGGTTCTCTGGGGGTGACTCTTAGGCCTAATTTTAAGTAGGCTTAGTCTGTCCTTTGTGGGGATAAGTTTCATAGGAACAAACCCCAAGTTTGAGGGCTCAGCCTATTGAACTGGTTGTCCCCACTGCTTGTGAGAATGTATCAGGGATTCTTCAAATTGGGAAGCTGAATTTTCCCCCTTTCTCCCCATTCCCCCAAGGGAATTTTGCAAATACTTTTTATGCACTGTTCAAATCACTCTGGGATTTATCAGGGTGTCATTCTGGACAAACCTACAAAATCTCATGCTCTATTCAAGGTACCATGTACTTATGATGTTCAATTAAACTGTCCATATAAGTTATATTAGGAAATGCACTAGTCAAAATATAAATTTTGTACCAAATAAACATTCTTTGCTTTAGTCTCACACATAAGTTAAAGTTTTAAAATATGAATTACCATCTATCCTCAACACCCCGTAACACTGACATTCCTTTGTTCTTCTTCATGAAAAACGTTTTTAATTTATACATTTAGTCACTATCATTGTACACTCTAAGCATTCCTACATTATACAATCTCAGTCTTTATTGTCTATCTTTCCTTCTAGGCCATGCCCCTCTTTTTTTATTAAAAAAATTTTTTTTAATATAAAAACAAATACAAACATTCTTAACATATGATCAGTCTGTTCTATATATATAATCAGTAACTCACAATATCATCACATAGTTGTATATTCATCCTCATGATCATTTCTTGGAACATTTGTATCAATTCAGAAAAAAAAATAAAAAGAAAACAGAAAAAAAATTCATACATACCATACTCCTTACCCCTCCATTGATCACAAGCATTTCAATCTACTAAATTTAATTTATTTTAACATTTGTTCCCCCTATTATTTATTTTTATTCCATATGTTTTATCTGCCTGTTGATAAGGTAGATAAGCAGCATCAGATACAAGATTTTCACAATCACAGTCACACTGTAAAAGCTATATCATTATATAATCATCTTCAAGAATCACCTTGACTAACAAGGTGCTATCTAGTTAATGTGTAAGAATAACCTCCAGGATAACCTCTTGACTCTGTTTGGAATCTCTCAGCCATTGACACTTTATTTTGTCTCATTTCACTCCTCTCCCTTTTGGTCGAGAAGGTTTTCTCAATCCCTTGATGCTGAGTTGCAGCTCATTCTAGGATTTCTGTCCCATGTTGCCAGGAAGGTCCACACCCCTGGGAGTCATGTCCCATGTTGACAGGGGGAGGGCAGTGAGTTTTAAGCCATGCTCTTTTAATATAGTCTTATGGGCACAGACATATTATGGGTGGGATCTTTTGATCAGGTTGTTTCCATGGTGATGTGACCCACCCAACTGTGGGCAGGGTCTTTTGATTAGGTGGTTCCCATGGAGATGTGACCCAACCCATTAAAGGTGAGTCTTAATCTGGTTACTGGAGAGGGACATTTTGGAGAGACAGACATTTGGAGATGCTAAGCTAAGAGACAAAATCCAGAGTTTGTCCCGGAGAAGCTAAGTGAGGACCCACAGATGGTTAAGGAGAAAGCCACTGGAATCAGAAGCTAAAAGCAATGAACCAGGAGCAAGAACCAACAGATGCCAGTCACATACTTTTCCAGCTGACAAAGGTGTTCCAAATTCTGTCAGCCTTTCTTCAACGTCAAGGAATCTTTCTCTGGAAGTCTTAATTTGGATAATTTCATGGCATTAAAACCATACGTTTGTAAGCTAATAAATCCCCTTTGTAAAAGCCAATCCATTTCTCCTAATCACATTTCAGCAGCTTTAGCAAACTGAAACATTATTCTAAATAAAATGTTTTTTATTAATTTCTGTTTCAGATTGCTCTTGGACTGACTTTGTATACTGCAACCTTCCTAAATTCAATTATTAGTTCTAGTTTTGTAGATTCCTCAGGATTTTCTATGTACATGAAGCTTCCCTCTGCAGAAAGGAAAACAATTTTATTTTTTCTTTTCAATCGGTCTGCCTTTTATTGCTTCTCCTCACCACCCCTTTATCGCACTGGCGAGAACCTTTAGTACATGTCAAAAACAAGTCGTGAGAATAAACATCTATTCCTTGTTCCTGTTCAAAGATGCAAGAATTGAGTATTTTACCATTAAGTATCACGTTAGTTGTATATTTTTCATAGATGCACTCTATCAGACTGAGGAAGCTCTTTTTTTTTTTTTTTTTTTTTTAATTTAACATGGGCAGGCACCGGGAATCAAACCCGGGTCCTTTGGCACCGCAGGCAAGCATTCCTGCCTGCTGAGCCACCGTGGCCTGCCCAGGAAGCTCCTTTTTAAGTTGGATTTTGTGAAATGTTTTTTCTCCTTCTTTTAGTTTAATACAGTGAATTACTGATTGTTTTTAGTGTAATTTTATTACTATATTATATATTCACATGCCATATAATCATCCAAATTGTACAGTGGTTCACAGTATCATCATATAGCTGCGCATTTGTTATCACAATCAACTCTTGAACATTTTCATTACTCAAAAAAAAAGTAAAAAGGAAAACCCAAAACATCCCATACCCCACCTTCCCCCTACTATTATTTTTTGTCTTTTCTTTTCCTCACTCATCTGTACACACACTGGATAAAGGGTAAATCTCGTGTCAGTCACAAGATTTATACAATCTCACGGTCACACCCTCAAAGCTCTATAGTTATTCAATCATCTTCAAGAACTAAGGATACTGAAATACAGTTCAACAGTTTCAGGTATTTCCCTCTAGCTGCTACAATACACCAAAAAACTGAAAAGAGATATCCATATAAGTACAACCTCCAAAATGACTGTTCATCTCTATGTGAAATCTCTTAGCCAGTGAAATTTTATTTGCTTTATTTCTCCTCCCCCTTTCAGTCAAGAACTCTTTCTCAATCCCACTATGTCAAGGCCAGGCATACACCCAGGAATCCTGTTCCAAGCTGCTAGAGAGATTTAAGCCCCTGGGAGTCATGTCCCACGAAGTGGGGAGGGCAGTGAATTCACCTGAGGAGCTGGCTTAGAGACAGAGGGCACACCTGAGCAAGAAAAAGACGTTCTCTGGAACTCTATAAAAGTTTCATGCACAAAGTCTGCTTTCTTGGAACCTATAATTTCCAGAGGGCTCCTACACCAAATAAATACTGAAACGCAGTGGGGCCAGGCTCTCCAAGATTATCAACTAATTACATCCCCCTATCCTCTAGTGTTGACAAACCTTCTCAACATGAAAAAGTCAGAACAAGAATTACCTAAACATCCCTACAGACTGGGAGAAGGATCAGAGAAGAAGGAGTTATAACAAAGAAAACAGGATTTAACAAACAAGTATGACTGCTGAATCATTATACTAATATTTATTGTAGCCTCTAGTATTTTGGAGCAGCTATAAGGAAAAATCTGAAAGTGGAATAGTAACCCCTAATAAACTCTGAAATCTATTCTGTAATAACATTTTTAAAAAAATATTTTTATTGTGATATCTCCACATACATACAAAGTATACAATCAATGGCTTATAATATCATCACATAGTGGTTATATTCATCACCATGATCACTTTTTTAGAACATCTCCATCACTCCAGAAAAAGAAATAAAAAGAAAAAACCCATACATCCCATACCCCTATGTTCCAGTTTGCTAGCTGCCAGAATGCAATATACCAGAAATGGAATGGCTTTTTAAAAAGGGAATTTCATAAGTTTCTAGTTTACAGTTCTAAGACTATGAAAATGTTCAAATTAAATAAAGCAAGGCTATAGAAATGTCCAATCTAAGGCTTCCAGGGAAAGATACCTTGGTTCAAGAAGGCTGGTGAAGTTCAAGGTTTCTCTCTCAACTGGAAAGGCACATGGTGACCATGGTTGTGTTGGTTTGAAAGGAAGCATGTCCCCTAGAAAATCCATGTTTTAATCAAAATCCCATTTCATAAAGGTAGAAAAATCCCTACTTAATACTGTATGTTTGAAACTGTAATCACATCATTTCCCTGGATGATGTGATTTAGTCAAGAGTGGTTGTTAAACTGGATTAGGTGACGACATGTCTCCACCCATTTGGGTGGGTCTTGATTGGTTTACTGAAGCCCTATAAAAGAGGAAACATTTTGGAGAATGGGAGACTAAGAGAGAGCAGAGAATGCTGCACCACCACGAAACAGAGTCCACCAGCCAGCAACCTTTGGAGATGAAGAAGGAAAATGCCTCCCAGGGAGCTTCATGAAACTGGACGCCAGGAGAGAAAGCTAGCAGATGATGCTGTCTTTGCCATGTGCCCTTCCAGCCGAGAGAGAGGCCCTGACTGTGATTGCCATGTGCCTTCTCATTTGAGAGAGAAACCCTGAACTTCATCGCTTTCCCTGGATGCCTTTGATTGGACATTTCTATAGACTTGTTGTAATTGGGACATTTTCTCGGCCTTAGAACTGTAAACTAGCAACTCATTAAATTCCCCTTTTTAAAAGCCATTCTGTTTCTGGTGTATTGCACTCCGGCAGCTAGCAAACTAGAACAATGGTGATGTCTGCCAGCTTTCTCTCCAGGCTTCGCTCCAGCTGTCTCCACAAGATTGCATTATGATTAAGCATGGCCTTTCTAGGGTACACAGATCTTTTCAAATTGGCACACCCTTATTCTGTTTATTGACCACTAGTATTGCTATGCACCCAATTTTTTAACCCCTTATTAACCTCCCATTATTTATTTACTTTTTGCCCTTATTTACTCAGCTGTCCATACCTGGATAAAAGGAGCATCAGCTACAAGGTTTTCATAATCACATGGTCACACTGTAAAAGCCATATAGTTATACAATCATCTACAAGAATCAAGGCTACTGGAATACAGTTCAACAGCTTCGAGTGATTCCCTCTAGCCCCTCCAATACACCATAAACCAAAAAGGGATTTATATAATGCATAAGAATAACCTCTAGGATAACCTCTAGACTCTGTTTGAAATCTCCCAGTCACTGAAACTTTATTTTATCTCATTTCTCTCTTCCCCCTTTTGGTCAAGGCTTTCTCAATCCCATGATGCTGGGACCCAGCTCATCCCTGGGAGTCATGTCCCACATTTCCAGAGAGATTTATACCCCTAGGAGTCATGTCTTACAGAGGGGGGAGGGCACTGAGTTCACCTGTCAAGTTGGCTTAGAGAGAGAGGCCATCTATAAGTAACAAAAGAGGTTCTCCAGGGGCAGCTCTTAGGCATAATTTTAAAAGCTTAGCTTCTTTGCTGGAGTAAGTTTCACAGGGGTAAAACCCAAGATTGAGGGTTCAGACTATTGAATTGGTTGTTCCTACCGCTTGTGAGAATATCAAGAATGCCCCAGATGGGGAAGTTTACTATTTCCTCCTTTCTTTCCACTCCCTCAAAGGGACTTCACAAATACTTTTTATTCTCTTCCAAATTACTCTGGGATGTATCACACTAACGTACAAACCAACATCTCACATCTTATTCAAGAATCCACGTAATTACGGGTGTTCAAATAAAGAGACCATATCAGTTAAATTAGATAATGTGCTATCCAAAATATAAGCTTCGCATCAAAGAAACATCCCTTCCTTTGGTGTCACAGAGAAGTTGAAATTTTAAAATACAGACCATATACTTTTGGTCTGTATTCTGATTTACCTATGCAGATCAGCTTCATTCATATCTCTAGTTGAAGTCTAATCAATTTTTCAAACATTTGCTGTATGGGGTAATGATGACTTTCATAGCTTCAGAGCTCTAACTCTGAGTCTCAGGTGTCACATAAATACCTGAAGTTTCAGGGAACAACCAGGTTATACAGAAATAGCTCAGTATCTCAGAATTTAGAAATACCAGTTACAACTCTGGAATAGATGTGACTGCTGTAAGAACTTACAATCCAGGGCCTTTTACCATAGGCCCCAATCTGATAATCCATGATATTGACTTCAATTCTCCAAATTTGTATATTATAGGTACTCCATATGAGTGAGGCATGATAATATTTGTCTTTTTATTTCTGACATTTCATTCAACATACTGTCCTCAAGGTCCATTCACCTAATTGCATGCCTCACAACTTCATTCCTTCTTGCAACTGCTCAATAGTCTGTTGTATGTATACACCACAGTTCTCCCTTTCATCCTTCAGTCATTGTATCCTAAGGCCACCTCCATCCAGTGCAAATCATGAACACTGACACCAGTGTTCAAATATCCATTCATGTTCCCACTCTCAGCTCTTCCAAGTATATACCTAACTACAGGATAGCAGGATGATATGGGAATCCCATGCCTAGCTTCCTGTGTAGCCACCACACTGTTCTCCAGAGAGGCTGTATCACTCTACTTCCCTGCCAATAGTCAATAGGTACATCTCCCTCTCCACATTTTCTCCAGCATTCGTATCTCTGCTCATTTTTAAGTAGATTTATTCACACATCATACAATGCAAGCTAAGTAAAAACATTAATGATTCCTGGTATAATCACATAGCCATGCCTTTGCCACCACAATCTATATAAGGACATTTCCATTTCTTCCACAGAGAATCCCATACCTCTCCCCCATATTCTCCACTTACTGGCATTTAGGTTTGGCATATGGCTTTTGTTACATTCAGTGGAAACATATTACAATGTTACTGTTAACTACAGACTCTAGCTTGCATTGATAGCATTTTTTCTGTATACCATCCCATTTTCAACACCCACCAGTACTGACACTCATTTGTTCTTCCACATGCAAATGCATTCTTATATTTGTACATCTAATTATCATCATTGCCCACTCTAGGCATCGCTATGCTATACTATCCCAGTCCTTATTCTCTATCTTCCTTCTTGTAGTCATACATGTCCCAGCCCTCCAACCCTCAAATATATGAGGCATATGTACACTCAGGTTTGTTCATTGTACTTACAATATTGTGTTATCCACACAAAAGGGAGCTTTTTTTTTTTGCATTTATTTATTTATTAATTTAAAAAAATTTAACAAACAAACAAAAACATTCTTAACATATGATCATTCCGTTTTACATAATCAGTAATTCACAATATCATCACAGTTGCATATTCACCCTCATGATCATTTCTTAGAAATTTGCATCAATTCAGAAAAAGAAATTAAAAAACAAGAGAAAAATAAATAAAACGAAAACAGAAAAAAAAAAATTATACATACCATACCCCTTACCCCTCCCTTTCATTGATCAAAAGGGAGCTTCTTGATGATTTACTATGTCTCTTTACTTGTGATTGGTTTCTTGAAGTCATTTATTTCTTCTCAAGTCAATGTCGGTTTTTCATGCTTTACTAGGAAGTCGTCCCTTTCGTCTACATTGCCTAGTTTAGTAGTATATGGTTGTTCATAGTACTCTCTCATTATCTCCCTTATTTCTGTGGGGTCAGTAGTTATGCTCCCTCTCCCATTTCTGATTTTATTTATCTGCATCCTTTCTCTCTTTTTTCTTTGTCAGGCTAGCTAAGGGTCCATCAATTTTATTAAATATTCTTAAAGAACATTCTTCTGGTTTTGATTCTCTCTATTGTTTTTCTGTTATCAGTTTCTTTCATTTCTGCTCTAATCTTCATTATTTCCTTCCTCTGTTTGCCTTGGGGGTTAATTTGCTGTTCTTTCTCTAGTTCCTCCAGGTGAAGTTAATTCCTTGAGTTTTCTTCATTCTTCTTTTATAATACAGGCATTTAGGGCAATAAATTTTCCTAAATTTATTGTTGTCTTTTCACAACTGGTTTCTCTAATAATTTCTTCCTTGACCTACTGGTTGCTTAAGAGTGTGTTGTTTAACTATGTGGTGATATTGTGAGCCACTGATTATATACCATGTATGGAATGTATGTTTATGAAGATTTGTCAATATGAATATTAAAAAAAAAAAGGGTGTTGTTTAGCCTTTATATATTTGTAAATTTCCCGGCCTTCCTCCTGTCATTGGTTTCCAACTTTCTTCCCTTATGATCTGAGAAAATGTCTTGTATAATTTCAATTACTTTAAGTTTATTAAAACTTTCTCTGTATCCCCAACTTGTGGTCTATTCTGGAGAATGATCCATGAGTACTTAACAGAAATGTGTTTCCTGCTGTTGTGGGATGTAGTTTCTGTTAAATCTAGTTCATTTATGGTTTTACTTACCTTACTGATCCTCTGTCTAGATATTCTATCCATTGATAATGTCTAGATATTCTATCAATTGATAAGAATATTATATTGAACTCTCCAACTATTATTTTAGTAGTGTCTACTTCTCCCTTCAGTGTTATGAGTGTTTGACTCATGTATTTTGGGTCACTCTGGCTTGGTGCATAAATATTTATGATTGTTATGTCTTCTTGATGAATTGCTTCTTTTATTAACACATAATGCCTTCTTCTAATTGTTTTATACCTGAATTTTAATTTGTTGGATATTAGTATAGCTATCCCCACTCTTCTAGTTGTTGTTTGCATGAATATAGTTTGTCAACCCTTTACTTTCAATCTGTTTTTGTCCTTATGTGAGTCTCTCATAGGCAGCATTTAGATGGGTACTGTTTTTTAATCCATTCTGCCAGTCTATGTGTTTTATTTATTTATTCTTTGCATGGGCAGGCATCAGGAATTGAACCTGGGTCTCCAGCATGGCAGGTGAGAATTCTGCCACTGAACTACCATCGCACCACCCCAGCCTATGACTTTTGATTGGCAAGTTTAATCCATTAACATTTAAAGCTATTACTGAAAAGGCAGTACTTTCTTCTATCACTTTATCTTTTGGATTTTCTATGTCACATCTTTTTTTCTTTGATTTTTTTTTAACCCTTATTGATAGTCTTCATTTCTTTACTCTTCTCCAGACCTCTCTATCCTGCCTTTTCCTATCTGCCTAAATAACTCCACATCACTTTTGATCTTTCTCCCACTCTTTACGGGTATTTGGGCTATGCTCAATCTAACTTTCTCATGTTGGAAGGGGCTGTTGACAATACGGAATGTGGAATGGAGCTAGCTGATGTTTTAGGGAAACTAGCCCTTTGCATTTCAGGACTTATCTGGTCCAGGGACCCATCTGGAGGTTTTAGATTTCTGGAAAGTTACCCTAGTGCATGGAACCTTTGTAAAATATTACATAATAACCAAGGTATTCTTTAGGATCAGCAGGATTTGTTTTGGTTGGGGTTTAGGCGAGCTATGATAAGTAGCAATAATTAACTGAAGCTTGCCTAAGAGGGACCTCCAGTGTACCCTTTCAACACCATTTGAACTTGCTTAGCCACTGATGCCTTCTCCTTCATTTCTGAAGGACAGTTTTGCCAGGCATAGAATTCCTGGTTGACAGTCTTTCCCTTTCAGAATGTTAAATATATCATATCACTGCCTTCTTACCTCCATGGTTCCTGCTGAGAAATCACACATAGTCTTATCAAGCTTCCCCATGTATGTGGTGGATCACTTTTATGCTGTTGCTTTCAGAATTCTTTGTCTTTGATGATCTGATGAGTAAGGGTCATGGAGTAGTCTATGTAGATCTATTCTGTTCAGAGTATGCTTTGCTTATTGGATTTGTAATTTTACATCTTTCGTGAGATGGGAAATTCTCAGTGATTATATCCTCCATTGTTCTTTCTACCCATTTCCTTTCTCTTCTCCTTTTCAGACACCCATAACATGCATATTCATGCACTTCATGTTATCATTCAATTCCCTGAGACCCTGCTTATATTTTTCCTTCCATTTCCCTATCTGTTCTTTTGTGTCTAGGATTTTTAGATGTCCTGTCCTCCAGATCACTAATCCTTTCTTCTGCCTCTTCAAATCTGCTGTTGTAAGTCTCCATTGTGCTTTTCATCTCTTCTATTGTGTCTTTCATTCCCATAAGTTCTGCCGTTTGTTTCTTCAAGCTTTCTAGTTCTTTATGATCACCCATTGTCTTCTTTATATCCTTCACCTCTTTTGTCATATCTTCCTCATCTTACTGATTTGATTTTTGACTTGATTTGGCATGTCGACTGAACATTATTTAGTTGTTTCAACTCCTGTATCGTATATGAACTGCTGGTTTGTTCCTTTGACTGGGCCATATCTTCATTTTTTCCTATTATGTCTTATTTTTTGTTGGTGACTTGGCATCTGATTTCCTTGATTAGTTTATTCTGGAGGTCATTTTCCCTCTTTTACCTAGGGTTTTCTTGTTGGCTGGCTTTGTATTCTTTTGTGTGTGTGTGTGTGTTCAGTTCAACTTATTCTAGACCTCTAGCATGCCTTCTGCTTAACTTTTCAGAATTTTTCAGCTCTTATTTTTATGGTTCTTGCCCTGCCTAAATGGGACCTTACTTTTTTTGGGGGGGAGGGGGAAGGAGGAATGGACTCCAGATATCATCAATCCCAGTCAGATTTTCCCAGACATGGCAGGCCTAGGTCTCAGGAGGAAGGTGTAATCAGTATCAAGTTTCCCTGGGGGATAAGACCCAGAAGATTCCTATGAAAACTTTAGATTCTGTGCTTTTCCTATCCTTCCCAGCAGGTGGTGTCTGTCAGCCTACAAGTCTTCACTGGTGTAAAGAGGTATTGTGCCTTTATTCTAAGCTGACTCTGTAGCTGCCAAGGGTGTGGCTGAGACAGAGGCTGAGATATAAGGTGGGTTTAGGGCTTAGCCCCTCAGATCTGAATTCTCTGACTGAAGACCAACACTTGAGCTGTGCCCAGAGCAGGGGTGGTGGTGGTGGTGGTGGTGGATGAGGGGCTGGCTTTAACTGGGGAAGATAAGCCCTTTGCAGAATTACCTCTTTCACTTGACTTTTTAATTTGACTCTCAGCCCTTGTCTGCCCTCAGATGGATCAGGGCTGACAACCAAAAATGCCTGAGGCTTTCTGTAATAAGCTACTTAGAGGAGTTAAATGTATTAATATCAAAGTGGATTTCAGAGCAACAAGTATTATCATGGACAAAGAGGCTTTTTTCATAATGAAAAGGTCAGTTCTCTAAGAAGAACTAATGATCCTAAATGCTTATGTACTTAATAACAGAGCTTCAAAATATATGAAGCAAAAAGAGTGACAGAACTGAAAGGAGAAATAGCCCACCAATATAGTTGGAGATTTCAGCAAGAATTCAATATTGATAGACAAAAGAGAAGTAAAAAGCCCAACAGTTAACTAATTTGACCTAACTGGCATTTACAGACCACTGCACGCAACAACTGCACTTCTATACATTCCTTTCTAATGTTCACAGAATATTCACCAAGATAGACATTATTAAGGGCCAATAAATGCATTTCAATATATTTAGGATTTAAATTATACAAAGTATGCTCTTTTTTCATGAAAATATTAAATTAGAAATCAATAACAAAGCTATCTGGAAAAATTCCTAAATATTTGGAAATTAAACACTCTAAATCAGACATGGTCACAAAAAAAATCACAGGGAAAATTACAAAATGTTTTCAGCTGGACTAAACATGACACTTCGGAATTCATGGGATGCAATTAGTACGGTGTTTAAAAGGAGACTTATAGCATTACGTATTTATATTAGCAAAGTTGAAAGATCTAAATATCAACAACCTCAGCTTCAACTTGAAGAAATTAGAAGAGCAAACTAAACCCAAAGTGAGCATAGGAAAGAAAATTGCAAAGACTGGAGCAGTAATCAGTGAAACAGAAAGCAGTAAAACAATAGAGAAAACAAACAAAACCGAAAGCTGATTCTTTAAAAAGATTATAACAAAATTGTTTAGACTATTTGCATTGAAAATAATTATCGCTACAGTTGAATTTAAATCCACAATCTTGGTAATTGTTTTCTTTGCTCAAACTATCTATTTTTCCCTTTTTTTCTGATAACTTTTACATTAATTACTTTCATGACTCAATGTTACCTCTCTTCACTAGCTTATTAACTATACCTCTCTATTTTTAAATGATTTCTTTAGGGTTTACAGTATACATTTTCAATTTTTCACAGTCCATCTTCAAATAATATGCTCCCTCACATATGTTTTAAGAGCCTTACAACAGTATAGTTCTATTTCACTCTCCCAAACTTCAGGGCAATTGCTGTCATACATTTTACTTCAACATAAGTTATAAACCCCACAATACAGTTTTATTATTTTTGCTTTAAAAATGATCGTTCAGAGAATTACCTAATTTAACTTGTATGGTCAGTTTAGTTGAAAAGTATAAATACATGGAATCTTGAATAGGGTATGGGAAGTTGTGGATTTGTCCAGGTTAGTGTGTTGTCCCAATATATCCCAGAGTTATTTGGGTAGAGAATAAAGAAATATTTGCAAAGTCCCCTTGGGGGAATGGGGAGAAAGGAGGAAATATTCAACTTCCCCGTTTGGAGAATTTCTGATATTCTCACAAGCACTGCGGATAACCAAATCAACAGGCTGAGCCCCCAATCTTGGGGGACAGAACTCTTAGGATTCACTGAGACCTGGCATCATGGGATTGAGAAAGCCTTCTTGACGAAAAGGGAGAAGAGAGAAATGAGACAAAATAAAGTTTTAGTGGCTGAGAGACTTCAAACAGAGTCGAGAGGTTATCCTGGAAGTTATTCTTATGCATCATACAGATATCACTTTTTAGTTTATGGTGTATTGGAGTGGCTAGAGAGAAGTACCTGAAACTGTTGAGCTGTGTTCCAGTAGCCTTGATTCTTGAAGATGTCTGTATAACGATGTAACTTTTACAATTGTTCTAACAGAAAGTCTGCTGTCATTCTTATCTTGGAACCTCTGCGCATTTTTTTGTTGCTGTTGTTACCCCTCTGTCTGCCTCAAAGACTTTCTCTTTATTACTGATTTTAAGCAATTCGATTAAGATGTTCCTTGGTGTAGCTCTGTTCAAGATGTACAGAGCTTATATCTGGGATGATGAAAAAGTTTTGGTAATGAATGGTGGTGATGGTAGCATGACACTGTGAAAATAATTAACAGCACTGAATTATATATTTCTATGTGGTTAAAAAGGGGACATTTTAGGTTGTATATAAATGTTACCAGAATAAAACTTAAAAAAAAAAAAAATCCATGAAACTATACAACACAGTAAACCCTAAGTTAAATCACAGACTACAGTTCATAGTACAATTATATATTTTAAAATTATTTTTCTGTTTTAGTTTCCCACAGAGCCATAAAGTTCAAATGTCCAATAGAACTTTCTGTGATGATAGAATTGAGACTACTAAGCACTTAAAACTGATTAGTATAACTGTGGAACTGAAAATTTTATTTTATTTAAATATCCATATGTGGCTAACATCAACTATACTGGATGGTGTAGGTTTAGGGGAACCCTCTGCAGATATCCAGAGCTCCCTCTTTCTTGTGAAGCTCTCTCCTCTGCAATACTATACCCATGAATTCCAGCTCTCCTGGCTTCCCTTAACACCTAATTCTGTGTCCTCAATTGAGACTGGCATCTCTGTTTAGGTATCCCTTCCCATTACCTATGCTCAGCCTAAAAAACTTTCTCAGGGCTGAAAGGTGGGGTTTTATGGCTCAGTTTGTTCGTTTGCCTTCTATCAGGGATCACTATTCTGTGCTATCTCTGAAAATAATTTTTTTCATATATTTTATTCAGATTTTTATTTTTTAAGGTGAGGGTATAAATCAAATTTCTGTTACTTCTCCATGACTACAGCTGGAAGTTCCATTCCACTAAGCTTTAAATTTTCAGTTATTACACATTTTGATTCCTAAAATATCTAATTGTTTATTATTTGAAACACCCTGTCTTGCTTTGTTTCTCTTGTTTCTTATTATGTGTATTCATTCTTTTATGTTTATATCCAATGATTCCAATATCTGAAGTTTCTTAGGCCTGCATCATAGTGACCACATCTTCTGAGTCTTGTTCATAGTGACTGGTTTCTCTTGAGATTTTTTTTTTAATTATTATTATAAACTCATATTTGTTGGCAATCTATCTTCGAAGCCAGGGCTATAATATGTTCCATTAGGGATGATCTGAGTTTGTTTCTCACAGGTACCTGGCAGCTCTTATCAATATGGGTATACATTTTAAAAATAAATTTAATACATGTACATATATTGAAAAGTATATATACTAAATTCTCATGCATAGTATCATGGGGATTTAGAAAATGGGCTTAATAGCTCTGCAGATAATATAGGATTGTAGTTCAGAAAGTCATTTAAGACTTTCAGAGTAAACCGATGTGAACTCAAATATACTAACAGAAGGATGTAAAGCTACACCATCAGATCATCATGGAGAGACGTTAGCTCTGGCAAGGCATCCCTTTAGCATGCCATTAATAAATGTGCATTAACTTTATTTGAAGGCAAAACTTGAATGACTATTTTGGAAACCGAGCAGATTGCTTTTTTGTTTTTGTTTTTGTTTTTCATTTCAATCCCCGAAATATAATTTTAGGTAAGACTTTAAAGTTTTGTATTCTCACCATTCTAAAAGATGAAAAGCAGAAAATCTCCAATACCTAGGATCTCTTTTCCCCTAAACTGATCCAAAGAACTGTCCTGTGACTAGGCAGAAGGCTGCCTAACATGTGCTGAGAGCAGTAGGAACAATTCAAAGGATTCCACAGAAAACAAGATCCTTCCTGGTTCTTGTACTTACAATTGAAATATGAAATTAAAATAAACATATATGAAATTTAATAACACAAATTTGAAGTAGTATAGAAAAAAACAATCTTTTATTTGCATCCTATGATTATAACTCCTTGAGTACAGGCACTGTGTTCTAAACCATCTTTTTGTTTTCCCACAGTACCTTCAAAAGAGAAAGCTGAATGAACTAAGAGTACATACAAATTATGTACTTGAGCACATACAAACTGAGGACTTGAGGAGTTTGAGTGATGGAAAGTTTCCTGGAGAATAAAACTGGATTTTTCAAGTTGTGGAAATGTATTGGCAAAAAGATAGGGGTCAAGATAACTTGGGGGAGAGCAAAAGCACAAGGGAAAGATAGCAAATTCAGCATAGTTCAACTTGGCTGAAATAGTTTTAAAAAAGGCGGGAGGAGCGGCTGACAAAACATCAGGAGAATAGCCTGTGAACTGTCCTAAGTCCTGCTGAGAAAAATGTGGGATTTCATGCAAAAGAGAAATGAAAATAAGAAAATAATGACAATGAAAGGAATCACTGGGCAATGAGATATCAGTTTTTGGGCCAGCAGCACTGACCAAAAGCAGCAGCAAAAGACCAAAAAATTTGTTCTTTGTTCAAAATATAAAAATATCTCATCATCACTATAAGAACCAGAACTAAATCTATATCCATTACTCTTTTTAAAAAAGCATAAGCAAACTCAGAGATGGCAAAGAGGGTATGGAGGACAAACAAGATTTCTCCATCTCCAATGCCCAAATAATGGACAGCTACCCATTCTCTCTTCCTAAGTGACAGGAAAAGGAGAAAATATTTTAAAAAGTAAAGAAAACTCAAGTAGCAGTGTGCTCATACATCAAAAAGCAGAGATATCAAGGAGAGAAAAATATTTTCATGAAAGATAGGATGCAGGCAAAAAAACAGGATAAAGGAAAAGAGAAATGCATTGGAAAACAGAAAAGAGAAGAAATATCATTTAACATAATTGTTTTAGTCTTAAATTTTGCCATCCTTCCTTCAAGCCTATAGTCTATAAGAAGGTGAGAGAATAGGCAATGAGAAGAAATACATCTAAACAAAAATGAAGCAAATCCTTTAACAACCCTTACCACAAGGCCAGAGAATTTCAAAGTATCCCCAAATATCCAAGTCATATTTATAACTAAAATGAATTTTGAAGTATCTCTATGCTTTTCATAGGGATTTCTCCCCCCATTCTCCTATAGAGCAACATCAGTAGAACAATTATAAAAATAAATATCATCACAAAAATCAGTATATCACAATCTCTTATCTCTGAGCAGATTATAAAGGGAGAACATAGCATAGTTTCTCTTCCACTGCTACTGAAACAAAAGAACAATAATCTAAAAGTCTGAATGATCTCATAGCTTATCACAGATTCTGGCCTGTTCCCACATTGTCTTGCAGCCTTCCCAGAATGGGCCATTAGGATTTAACATAAAGCAATTATGTCAACCAAATTGAAGAAAGACGTGTGGGTTCTAATGAGAAGTGTGAAAAAAAACATACCACTCCATTCTGCTCCAAACAATGATAAATAATTCAGGAAAAAGAAATTCTGCAACTCAGAGCACAGCAGCAGGATTCAAAAACAAACCATAGCCTAGAGAGCCTAGGTGAGGAATCAGGAGTCATAGAGAAAAAGTATTTATGTCTCAAAGTAGCTTGAGGTTAATCAAAACAAAAACAACATGCCAAAACTTAGAATTTGTAGCAAAGGCATGGCTGAGAGGAAAATTTACAGCTCCAAATGCTTACACTAAAAAAGAAGATCCCCAATCAGAGACCTAACCTCACTAACTGGAGGATCTAAAAAAGAATGAACTAAACCTGAAGTGAGAAAGGAAAGAAATAACAAAGATTGGAGCAGAGATAAATGAAATAGAAATCTAAAAAAAACAATAGAGACTGCTGGAATTTTGATTGATATTGGATTGAATCTGTACAACAATTTGAGCAGAAATGACATCTTAATAACATTTAGCTTTCCAATCCATGAACACAGTATGTCATTCCACTTGTTAACGTCTTCTTTGATTTCTTTTAGCAATGTTTTGTAGTTTTTGTGTACAAGTCCTTTACAACCTTGGTTAAGTTTATTCCTAGGTATTTGACTCTTTTAATTGCTATTGTGAATAGAATTTTTTTCATCATTACTTCCTCTGATAGTTCATTACTAGTGTATTGAAACACTACTGATATCTGCATACCTATTTTCTATCCAGCTAATTTGCTGAAATCATATATTAGCTCCACTACCTTTGTTTGTCATAGTTTTTCCAAGGCTTTCCAAATAGAAGATCATGCTCTTTGCAAACAGTGAAAGTTTTACTTCTTCCTTTCTGATAAGGATGCCTTTAATTCATTTTCTTGTCTAAATGCTCTAGCTAGAACATTTAGCACAAAGCTGAATAACAGTGATGACAGTGGGTACCGTTGCCTTCTTCCTGACGTTAGAGGGAAAGCTTTCACAGTCTCTCACTGTTGAGTACGATGTTTGCTGTGGGTCTGTCATATATGCCATGCTCAGGAAGTTTCCTTCTATTCCTATTTTTCTAAGTTTTTTTTTATCAAGAAAGGATGCTGGATTGTGTCAAATGCCTTTTCTGCATGACCCAAGATGATCATGAGGTCCTTCCCTTCCAATTTTGTAATGTGGTATGTATTAATTGATTTTCTTGTGCTGAACTACCTTTGCACACCAGGGATAAAACCCACTTGTTCATCGTATATAATTCTTTTAGTGTGCTGTTGGATTCCATTTGCAGGTCTTTTGTTGAGTATTTCTGCATCTGTATACCTTAGAGAGGTTGGTCTGTAGTTTCATTTTTCTGTAGTGTCTTTATCAGCCTTCTGTATTATGGTGATGTTGGCTTCATATAGTAGGTTAGGTAGTGTTCCCTCTCCTTCAATTTTTTGGAAGAGTTTAAGCAGCTTCTTGAAATGACTGATAACATTTACCTGTGAAGCCATCTGGTCCTAGGCTTTTTCTTGACAGGAGTTTTGATGACTGTTTCAATCTCTTTTACTTGTGAGTGGTTTGCTGAGGTCTTCTATTTTTTCTCAAGTCAGTGTAGGTTGTTCATGCGTTTGTGGGAAATCATCCATTTCACCTAAGCTGTCTAGTTTGTGGGCATACAGTTGTTCATAGTATCCTCTCATGATCTTCTTTTAAATCTCTTCAGAGTCCTTGGTAATGATCCATCTCTCATTTCTGATTTTATTTATTTGAATCTTCTTTTTATCTTCTTTGTCTTTGTCAGTCTAGCTAAGGGTTTGTCAATTTTACTGACCTCCACAAAGAACAAACTTTAGGTCTTACTGATTCTATCTATTGCTTTTTTTTGGTTCTCTGTTTCATTTATTTCTGCTCTTATCATTCTTATTTTTTACCTTCTACTTGCTTTGGTACTAGTTTGATGCTCTTTCTCTAGTTTCTCCAGGTGTTCAGTTAGGTCTTTGATTTTAGCTCTTTCCTCCTTTTTAATGTAGGCATTTAGGGTTATGAATTTCCCTCTCAGCACCTTCACTTATTTTTTTTAACCATTTTTTATTGTGAAATAGAACACATACAAAGAAAAGAAAGAAAAAAGCAACACTTTTCAAAGTACACTGTTAAAGAACAGATTTCAGAGATTGTTATGGGTTAACATTCCACTATTTCAGATTTTTCCTACTAGCTGCTCCAAAACACTGGAGGCTAGAGGAAATATTAATATAGTGATTCAGCAGTCATATTCGTTTGTTAAATTCTATTTTCTCTATTATACCCCGTCCTCCTTTGATCCTTCTCCCTATTTATAGGGATTTTTAGGCAATTCCCATTGACTTTCTCATGTTGAGAAGGGGTTTCTATATTACAGGATGGGGAGATGCAATTAGTTGATAAACTTGGAGAGTATGGTCCCTCTGAGTTTCAGGTTTTATCTGACCTAGGAACCCACTGGAAATGATAGGTTCCAGGAAAGCAAACTTAATACATGAAACTTTTACAGAGTTTCAGTTCAAGCCTTAGGTGTTCTTAAGAGTTAACAGGATTATGTGCTAGAGAAAATTTAGGTTCTGAACAAAATAAACCTCTCTTCCTTTGGTCACACATAGCAGGTGAAGTTCAAAAATACAATGTCATCCCTACCCCGTATTCTGATTTACCTTAGTCCTAACCTGATCGGCTTTATTCTTATCTCTAGCTGAAGCTTGATCTCTTTTTCAATTTCTTTAATAGCTGTTATATGTGGCAATGCATACAAGATTCTTCAGAAATGCAGAACTCATACTCTGAGTCTTAGGTATCACGCAGATACCCAGGTTCCAGGGAAATACCAGGTTATACATATATAGCAAGCTTCTCAAAACCTAGACATAACAATTAAGCTCTGGACTAAATGTGACTGCACTATGATTACTTTCCAGGAACCAAGAGCCTCTAGATGGGTTCCTAGGCCAGATAAATCCTGAAATCCAGAGGGGCCAGCCTCTCCAGTACATCAGCTAGTACCATCCCCCTATCCCATATTATCAACAGCCCTTTCCAACATGAAAAAGTTAGAATGGGCATAGCCCAAATACCCCTAAAGTCACCTCCAGAGAACCTCTTTTGTTGTTCTCCCTCTAAGCCAATTCGAAAGGTGAACTCACTGCCCTCCCCACTATGTGTGACACGGACTCCCCAGGGGTAGAAATCTCCTTGGCAATGTGGGACAGGACTTCTGGGATGGGCAAGGACCTGACATCATGGGATTGAGATGGTCTTCTTGGCCAGGGCAGGGAAGAGAGAAATGGGACAGAGTGGGGTTTCAGTGGCTGAGAGACTTCAGTCAGAGTGTGTTTGTGTGTGAGGGGGGTTGTCCTGGGGGTTGTTCTTGTGCATTATATAGATATGCTTTGTAGTCTGTTGTATATTGGAGTAGACTGAGGTTGGGGGCAGAGGGAGTCCCTGGAACTGTTGAACTGTGTTCCAGTGGCCTGGATTCTTGAAGATTATTATGTAGGTGTGTGGCTTTTGCAGAGTGGCCATGTGACTGTGGAGGCCTTGTGTCTGATGCTCCTTTTGTCTTGGGTATGAAGAGATGGGGGAAAAATGAGGATAAAAAATAAATAAATGATGGGGGTGTGGGGACTAGGGGGAGTTAGGTGGATTGGGATGATGGTTGTTGGTGGTGGGGAAGGGTGGGGAGTATGAGATGCATGAGTTTTTTCTTTATTCTTTTAATTTCTTTTTCTGGAGTGACACAAATATTCTGGGGTGATCATGGTGCTAAGTGCACAGCTGATGTGGTGGTGTTGTAGCCCACCACATCAAAGTACAGTCAGTAGTACTTTGGATGGACTGTATGTGTGTGAAGATATCTCAATGTAAAGAATTTTTAAAAATGCTTTAAAAAAAGTA
This sequence comes from Tamandua tetradactyla, assembly GCF_023851605.1. Taxonomy (NCBI): domain Eukaryota; kingdom Metazoa; phylum Chordata; class Mammalia; order Pilosa; family Myrmecophagidae; genus Tamandua; species Tamandua tetradactyla. The sequence goes on from NC_135333.1 coordinate 124,590,369, forward strand.
TAAAGAGAATCTACAAAAGCTGATTCTTAGAAGAGATCAATAAAATGGACCAAACTTTACCGAGACTGACAAAGAAAGAAGAGGGAGGATATAAATAACTGAAATCAGAAAAGACAGAGGGGTTACTACTGACCCCACAGAAATAAAAAGGGATATAAGAGGATATTATGAGCAACTGTATGCCAACAAACTAGACAGTTTAGATAAACTGGACAAATCTCTAGAAACACAAAAATTATCTACATTGACTCAAGAAGAAAGAGAAGATCTCAACAAACCAATAACTAGTAAAGAGGCTGAATCAATAATGAAAGACCTCCCAAAAGAGAAAAGCACAGTACCAAAAGGCTTCACAGGGAAATTTTCTAAAACATTCCAAGAATTTATACCAATGCTGCTCAAACTCTTCCAAAAAACTGAAGAGAGGGAATACTCCTTAATTAATTCTATGACACCAACATCACTCTCAGATCAAAGCCAAATACAGATACCACAAGAAAACTAAAGATCAGTACCCCTTCATATACATATTCATATAAAAATCCTCAGCAAGGTATTTAGGAAACTGAATCCAACAGCATATCAATACAAGTACATATCATAATCAAATGGGATTCATCACACATATACAAAGGTGTTCAACATAAAAAAATAAATATAATACTCCACGTTAACAAAATGAAGCAGAAAAAGGGGCATAATCATCTCAACTGATGTAGAAATGGCATTTGACAAACTAAAGTATCCCTTCCTTTTTTTAAGAATAAAATAAAGTTACATTTGACAACACAGTTGCCCTTCAATTATTAATGACAGTTATCAAAGGCTTGCTTCACAAGTGTATAAACAAAGCCTTTGTCCACATCACACACAGTACTCAACAAATAACATGTAATGAAAGCAAGTATTAGTCTATATTGCCAGATTAAATTTTCTTCCAGAAATATTTTAATAAAAATTGGCCATTCCAAGAAACACCTATTGCATGCCCATCAAATAAAAGAGAAACATAACATTTGCCTAAGAGTTACTTCTGGAGAATTTTTCTTTCATTGTTCGGATTGGCCTCACTCTCTCTAAGCCCAACTCTGCAGTTGAAGTCATTGTCCTCCCCACCACCTGGGATGTGGCATCCAGGGATGGGTCCAGCCCTGGCACCGTGGGATCAGCAGTTTCATCCTGACCAAAAGGGGGAAAAGAAGTGTAACTAATAAAGTGTCGGTGGCTGGGAGAGCTCAAATAGAGTCAAGAGGCTACTCTGGAGGTCACTCTTAACGTACGCTTCAGTTGGACATTGCTACCTATCATGACTTGCCAAACCCAACCAAAATCATTCCAGCCAATCCTAAAATACACCTAGGGCAATATGTAAGATTCTACAAAGGTTTCATGCACTAGGGTAACTTTTCAGAGGCCTGCAGCCTCCAGATGGGTCCTGGGACCAGATAAGTCCTGAAACCTAGAGGGCCCAGCCTCTCCAGAACAACAGATAATTCCATCTCACTACCCCATATTATCAACAGCACCTTCCAACATGAAAAAGTTAGAATGGCCATAGCCCAAACACCCCTAAAGAGTGGGATAAAAGATCAAAGATGATGGTGGAGTTACACAGAGAAGGTAGTAGATTTAGCAAAAGAATATGATTGCGGAATCATTAAATTGATATTTCTCTTAGTCTCCAGTATCTTAGAGCAACTAGAAGTAAAAACCTAAAACTGTGGAATTGTAACGCATACCAAAGTCTGAAATCTGTTCTACAACTAATTGCTGTGCTGTGCTTTGAAATTTATTGCTTTATTTTTGTATACATGTTATTTTTCACAGAAAAGAAAAAAAAAGTTGATTATGATGATAAAAAAATATTTAAGCCTTCTAGCCTCCTATATTCTGGAGCAGCTAGAAGGAAAAATCTGAGAGGATCATATGGTAGCCCATGACAAACTCTGGAATCTATCATGTAACTAGTTGTTGAAGAGCGCTTTGAAAACTATTATTTTTTCTTTCTTTGCTTTGTATGTATATTATACAATTTAAAAAGGTAAAAAAAAAAAAGACAGTCATTTTACTAGCAAAAAAAAAAAAAGAGAGAGAGAGAACCAAAACGAAATAAAAAATTTATCGTATGGCTATGATTTAAAGGGGGAAAAAACTAGCAGACACTCGAGCACATCAACAACCAAAGTCCATTATCAAAATCACATTCCTTCTTATGGGCTATGATTAGGAATCTGAATACAGACCAAAATAAAATACATTATAAATGTTGAATTATTTAGGTCAAGGGACCTCTATAGAAGCATCTGTGCCTTCAAAGGTATTGCAGTTTGAGACTCAATTTCAAAATAAGACAAAACAAATGTTAACAGAAGACATAAAAGGCTGAAGTGTCTGGGCAGCAACTCTGTCAAAGGGAAGGCCTAGCTGCCTTCAGCTTCACTCTCTGCTCTTCTTTCTGGCTACATTCATCTTAAGGAGGGTGGAGCAGAGGAAGAATAGACTTGGCTTCTGTCTGTCTCTTTGACCTCCTTGAGTAGGCTGCTCATGAGGGAGCCAAGCTGGAAGGGAGTCCCTCCACAGAGCCTCCACTGGTCCTCATCTGGAAAGCCTGGGATGAGGGATAGGGTGCTGGAATCTGGCCTCCCAGGGAAGGCCTTCTCTCCTGTCCCCAGGGGACATACTCAGCTGACCCACAGCACATTCTAGGGAAGAAGGGGAGCAAGAAAATGTCAGCAAACTGGTTAGGGAAGGCCCCAAAGCTGACCACACCCCATATAAGACAGGTCCTTCTCTCTGCCTGTGACCCCAGGAGGGGGAGGCAGACACTACATCCAGAACTAGAAAGCACTAACTCCCAAAAAGGTAAAAAAGGATTCTAAATTCCCCATATACTCTAAACCGGATAAAACAAATCTTGATTTAAAAAAAATTTGTTTTAAACATTTGCCAAGACGGAAATCAAAGATAAACAGAAGGCACACCAGTTTTGCTCACTTTTTTTTTTCTCAGATTTTGGAGATTTTGTTTTGGTTTTATTGTTTTTTACAAATTCAAATTAAACATGAAAAAACAACTTCAAAAAAAATTTAACAGTTCAAGAAAAGCATCAGTTGTACTCTAGACATTTACAACCTATCACAATTTAAATTTCAGTGGTAAAGACAGTAAGTTTTAGGATTATTTTTGTGATCATATATCAGAAAGAAAAAACTCTTAACACCTTTTCTTCAATTTTTTTTTTTTTTTTAATTACATGGGCAGGCACCAGGAAACGAACCCGGGTCCTCTGGCATGGCAGGCAAGCATTCTTGCCTACTGAGCCACCGTGGCCCGCCCCCTTTTCTTCAATTTTAAAACCACACCAGCAACAACCAAAAGTCAATTTTTCCAAAAGGCAATGTTCTCCACACCAGAAGGTAGGCATGACTCAAAGAAGAAACAATTTGGGTTTTTCCTGCCTTCAAGATATTTATCAAATCCTGTATTTCTCACAGGCTTTTGAAACACATAGAAAATAAGAAATATTCCAATGAACGAAACATAGCAAATGTCAGAATTAAGCAAGACACATTCTTTTGGGGATATGGCTGTTTAAAAAAAATCCAATCTGGATATGCAAAATAAGCACAGAAATTCAGCCTCTTTTTTTCTTCTTAAAAAATCCGTTTTTCCAGAGTTAAGGGGTTATCCTGGAGGTTATTCTTACACATTTTATAGATAGTCCTTTTTTAGTATTAGTGAGGCTAGAGGGAAATGCCTGGAACTGTAGAGCTGTGTTCCAGTAGCCATGTTCCTTGAAGATGACTGCATAATGATATAGATTTTGCAATGTAACTGTGTGATTGTGAAAACCTTGTGTCTGATGCTTCTTTTATCTACCGTATGGACAGATGAGTAAAACATACGGATTAAAAATAAATAAATAATAGGGGGAACAAATGTTAAAATAAATTGAGTAGACTGAAATACTAGTGATCAATGAAAGGGAGTGGTAGGGGGGAATAGAAAAAAAGGGGGAACAAAAGTTAAAACACATTGGGTAGATGGAAATACTAGCATCAATGAGAGGGAGGGTAAGGGGTATGGTGTGTATGAGTTTTTCTTTTTTAGTGAAGGACTAAAAGTTCAGGAAAGTAAAGAGAGGAAAGGGAGCACATACTATTAATACAAAAAGGAGTAAAGTTGTGCAAACTCAAGCAGTTTATAACAGATTAGGGTCATACTCCAAGACACCAAAAGCTGGTTGAAGAAATTCACCATTCTGCAGGTTTGTACTGCTGCGTGAAGATCAGCAAAGAACAATTAACTGCCTTGGAGCAATCCCTCTTCCCACTTCATTCCAGAAACAGAATCCTGTTTCTGCATCATGTCTCCACAAGGAGGGCCTCTCATTCCACCACCCAGACCATCTCAAAGGCCTCTATGTCCCCTCAGGTGGTTATCTCCATAGTCCCCTTCTTGGCTGCTTGAGGCTTCTTCTCATCCACATTCAGACAAACCTCATTTTTGAACATGATGGACCTGTTGTTAAGGCCCTTCTGAACAGGTTCAGAGTCATCAAACACAACAAAACCAAAATTAGGTGATTTCCCATCACTATTAAAGCACAGCTCCACCATATTCCCATAACTTTGAAAAAAATCTTTAAGGTTCTTATCCTGGTTCTGGTTCAGGATCGGGCTGGTTCAGCAACAGTTTCTTCTAAATGTTCTTCCAAGTCATTGCTGACAGTCTGACCATAGAAAGTTCCAGGATCATCAGGTATCACCTCTGGTAACTCTTGTCTTTCTTCAGGTTTCTCCACTTCTTACTCAGACTCCTCCTGAGGCTCAGTGACAAAGTCACCAAGGACCTCATCATTATATCTGAAAACATCATTGTGAATGTAGAACTTACTTGCAACAGAGCCCTCAGGAGCAAGAGCAAAAGTCTGCATGAATCTCCTCAAAGCCTGATTCTTATAAGAGAACAAGTCCTATCACCTGTACCACTATGTCATCATTTAGAGTGGCATGAGCATCAACATGGTGTATCTTAGTGTGGCTGTTGGTCAAGTTCTGGGACATCACTTTCCTATGGATTTCTTTCTTTCCACAGACCACATCTGCTGGTTTTTCATTGGAATCCAATCCCCCATGGACATAAGAAGGATTTTTTCCATAAAATCTGTGTAGCATGTTTGGGGCCTGGTTCAGTAGTATATAATACTGTCTCACAAATTTCCGCCTGACCAGTAGACTAGGCTTCTAGGACTAGGCTTCTCCATAACCACTGCTTTGGTCAATTCAACCTGTGTGGCTGAGCGAGAGAAGAACAAGCTTTGATCCACAGCAGGGTGGATGGCAAGAAGTCCCTCATCCAACTGTGTTTGGAAGGAACCCTTTCTAATAGAAACACTTAGAATACCAGGAACAGAAGGAAACTTCCTCAATATGACAAAGGGTATTGTGTTAGTTTGAAACTGTCATATACTTTAGAAAAGCCATGTCCTTTCAACCTTGACCCAATCTTGTAGGGCCTGACATATTGTCTAGGGTGAAACTTTTGATTAGACTACTTCCATGGAGACTGACCCATTCAACTGTATGTGTGACCTTTTGATCAGGTTACTTCCATGGAGATATGGCACACCCAAATGTGGGTGTGACCTTTTGATTACATGGAGATGTGGTCCTGCCCATTTAACATGGGTTTTAACTATTTACTGGAGTCCTTAAAAGGGGAAACATTTTGGAGACACCTCAGACACAGACACAGATGAAGACACAGATGTTTGGAAATGTAGAAGCTGCAACAGACATCGGGTGCTGAGAGAGCCAACAGAAGCTAGATAAGAACCAGAAGTGACATATACGAAGACATCTGGAGATGCCTGGAGGGCTGAAAGAGAGAGCAGACACCTAGACATGGATGTTTGGTGATGCAGAACCCAGCAGACATTGCCATGTGCCTTCCCACAAGATGCTAAGCAAGCCAGAAGCCAGAAGGCAAAAAGATCCACAGGGGTTGAGAGAGCCATTTGAAAACAGAAGCCAAAGGACCAGCAGATTCCTGCCATGTGCCTTCCCAGCTGAGAGAGGTGTTCCAGACACCACAGCCCTTTTTGAGTCGAGGTATCTTTCTCTGCCTGCCTTAGTTTGGACTTATGAACCGTATGGCCTTAAGAACTGCAAACTTGGAACTAAATAAATCCCCGTTATAAAAGCTATTCCATTTCTGGTATATTGCAATCTGGCAGCATTAGCAAACTAAAACAGGTTTTGATATCAGAGAATTGGAATGCTGTGGTCTGTAAATACCACAATTTACAATACCATAATACAATTCTGGAAGAATTATAATATACTTGATAGAAAAGGCCTGAATTGCTTTAAACAGACTGCTGGTGGAAATACAGACTCTAAAGTCACCTTTAATGAGGGTTTAGACAGAAATGATGAATGTGTCATGGCAAACTGGAAGAATAGGGACCTGTGTTTTAAAGTGGCAGAGATTTTGACAAAATTAGGTACTGCTGTTGGCTGGAAGGCAGAATTTAAAAGCAATGATCTAGGATACTTAGCTGAAGAGATTTTCAAACTAAATGTTGAAAATGCAGCCTGGTTTCTTCTAGCAGCTTACAGTAAAAAGTGAGAAGAATGAGGTAAGTTGAAAACTGAACTCTTGGGTATAAAGAAACAAGAAACTGGTGGTGTGGAAAATTCTGGGCTTCCAGAAAGGGAGACCCCAGCAGTTAGTATACATGTGAGGATTTAATCAAACATGGAACCAGTCACCCATTTCAGAAGAAGTCAGGATTGGAAATGGAGTTATCCAGAAGGGATTTGCGGAAAGTCCTATTGCAAGATGGTTATGATCCCTGCATACTGCATAGAAAACCAATGAGAATGTTGCAGAATCTGTATAAACAGATTGTGCTGGTTTGAAAGCATTGGGTAACCCAGAAAAGCCATGTTTTAATAACAGATTCAATCTTGTGGAGGTAGCCATTTCTTTTAATTCTGATTCAACATTGTATGTAGAAACTTTGATTAGATTATCTCCACAGAGATGTGGCATGCTGAGTTGTGGGTGTGACCTTTTGATTAAATGGAGATGTGACTCCCCTCATTCAAGTTGGGTCTTGATTAGTTTACTGGAATCCTTTAAAAGAGGAAACATTTTGGAGAGAGTCAGAGACAACAGAAACCTCAGAGCTGACAGAGAGAGCATGTGTAGACCCTTGCAGAATAGTTGTTCAGAGAACAGAGACCCGGCTGTCTGGAGATGCTTGGAGCCCAGCAGACCATGAGATGTTAATCAAGCCAGAATCTGGAGAGAGCCAAAAGAAGCCAAGAGATGAAAGCCCCAGAGAGGCAGAGTGAAAAACCCCTACAGGAACAGAGGCCAAAAGCAAGGAAGTTCAGAAGCAAAGAGACCCAGTTGATGCAAATCATGTGACTACCCAGCTACAGGTGTTCCTGATACACTGACCTTCTTTGAATTAAGTTTCTTCCCCTGGATGCCTTAGTTTGGACAATTTTAAACTTGTAACTTATAAAATTCCCCCTTTTAAAAGCCATTCTGTTGCTGGTATATTGCATTCTGGCAGCTTACAAATCGAAAGACAGATCCACTGCCAGTCTGGACTAAAAGGGACAGAAAAGGCACAGATTAAAGGAACAAATGCTTCAGAAGCAGAACCATGGAAACTAAAGTCTAGAGCCAGGAAATCTAGAGCCAGGAGAGCAAACCCACCCATACACACAGAGAAGGTGAGTTTGCCCTGGAAGCAGAAGGCAGGTTTATCAGTTTGCTAATAATGCTACCAGAAAGCAATATTCCAGAAACAGAACTGCTTTTAAAAAGAGAATTTAATAAATCACAAGTTTATAGTTTTAAGGTCATCAATATGTCCTAACTAAGGCATCCAGAAAAAGATACTGTAGCTCAAGGAAGGCTGATCTGGGAAGGCACGTGGCTGGTGTCTGCTGGTCTTTGTTCCTGGTTCCCCTGCTTTCAGTTTCTGATGCCAGTGGTTACCCCTCTGAGTCTGTGGGTCTTCACTTAGCATCTCCGGGACACAACTCTGTGTTCTGGCTTGCTTAGTATCTCATGGAAAGGACCATGGCAACATCTGCTGGGCTATGCCTGTGTCTAGGCATCTACTCTCTGCTGACACTCCAAGCATCTCCAAACATTCGTGTTTCTGTCAGCTCTGAAAGAATTGTTCTACAAGCATCTGCAGTTTCTCCAAAATGTTTCCTCTTTCAAAGGTCTCTATTAAACTAATCAAGACCCACCTTGAATGGATGAAGTCACAACTCCCATTTAATCAAAAGACACACACAGAATTGGGCATGCCACATCTCTGTTGAAAAAATCTAATCAAAAGTTTGTGCGCTGTGATATCCTATCGGGATTAAAAGAAATGGCTGTCCCCAAAAGACTGGATCAGGATTAAAACATGGCTTTTCTGGGGTATATAATAATCTCAAAGCAGCACAGTGGCATCCTGCTTTGTTGTTTGAGAAGAGTTTTGCCACCTCAGGCCTCAGAAAGGGTGGACCACACTCCTTGGACACTAGGGAGAGCCTTACTGCTGCCCCATTGTTCGGAAGGGATTGACAGTGTGTCCTGGATTTGGCAGAGAGCCTGGATGCTGCCCATTGCTTGGAGAGGATGGAACTGAGAAGACAGTGGTCTCCCCGATGCTCCCCAACACTGCAACTCTTACCCCAGCTTGGAGAGAACCGGGCAGCTGTGTAAGCCCTTTGAGATGAGACTGCCACTCTCTCAAGCCCTAAGGATAAATGACTCTCAGAGTTTGAAATCTAATTAAGTATGCACTGCAGGTTTTCAGAACTGTTTGGATCTGTGACCCCTGTTCTCCTTTCAATTTTGCTCTATGCAAATAGGAACATTTATCCAATGACAGTCTTTCCTTTTATACTGCAGCAGACAACTTGTTCTGAGTTTCACAAGTCAACAGCCAGAGAGTTTCTGCCTTAGGGAAACGATGCCTGTAACTGACCTCAATGAGATCTGTTTTTGTTACTGAAATGGTAAGGCATTTTTGATATTGTGATGTAATGACTGCATCTTGTATATGGAAAGAACATGTCTTTTGGGGGTCCAGAGGGTGGAATGTGCTATTTGAAACTGCTATGTACCCCACAAAAACCATTTTCTTTCAATCTTGATCCAATCTGTGGGGGCAGACCTATTGTTTTGGGTGGAACCTTTGATTAGATTGTTTTCACAGAGACTGACCCACACAATTGTAGATCTGGCACACCCAACTGTGGGTGTGATCTTTTGATTAGATAGAGATGTGACTCCACAATTTAATGTGTGTCTTGATTAGTTTACTGGAGTCCTTTAAAAGGGGAAATATTTTGAGAAAATTGGGAACCAATATAGATGCAGACATCTGGAGAAGCAGAAAGAGCTGAGAAAGTCATCTGAACATAGAGCTGGGAGAGAAGAAATCTCTGGCCCCAGAAGATGCTAAGCTAAGAGATAAAACCCAGAGTGTTGCCACAGAGCAGCTAAAGTAAAGGCCCAAAGACTCCTGGAGAGGAAGCCACTGGAATCAACATAGAAACACTAAAAGTGGGAACAAGAACCAGGTGATGCCAGCCACATGCCTTCTCATATGACAGACACTGGCCTTTCTTTGGAGTTCTGATATCCTTCTGTGGATGGCTTAGTTTGGATATTTCCATGGTCTTAGAACTGTAAACTTGTAACATATTAAATTCTCTTTTTAAAAGCTGTTCCATTTCTGGTATATACATTCTGGCAACTTTAGCAAACTGAAACAGAATCTTTCTTTGGATGCCTTAGTTTGGACATATTTATGGCCTTAGAACTGCAAACCTGTAACTTAATAAATCTCCTTTGCAAAAGCCAACCCATTTCTGGTATATTACAATCTGGTAGCATTAGCAAACTAAAACAGGTATCTACAAAAAACCCAAAGCTAACATCATATGCAATGGTGAAAGAGTGGCAGCTTTCCTTCCAAGATCAGGAAAAAGACAAGTATGCTCACTGTCACCATTGTTATGTAACACTGGATTGGAAGTTTTAGCCACAGCAATCAGAAAAAGAAAGGAAATAAAAGGCATCCAATTGTAAAGGAAGAAGTTTAACCTTCCCTATTTGCAGATGACACGATTCCATATGCAGAAAATCCTGAAAAATCCATAACAAAGCTACCAGAGTTAATAAATTCAGCAAAGTAGCAAAGTACAAGATCAACACCAACAAATTGGTAGTGGTATATATACTACCAACGTATCAGTACACTAGTACTGAACAATCTGAAGAAGAAATCAAGAAAAAATATTCCTATTACAACAGTAACTAAAAGAATAAAATATCTAGGAATAAATTAAACCATGGATGTAAAGTTTTTCTATACAAAAAACTATAGGACACTGCTGAAAGAAATCAAAGAAGATCTAAATAGGGTGGTGCAATGGTGTCTCAGCAGCAGATTTCTCACTTGCTCTGCCAGATACCCAGGCTTGATTATCAGTGTCTGCCCATGCAAAAACAAAAAAATTTACAAAGAGTATCTAAATAAATGGAAGGACAGTCCACCTTCATTGATTGGAAGACTACATATTAAGACAGAATTCTACCAAAACAAATTTACAGATCCAATATAATCCCAATCAAAATTCCAATAGTCTTCTTTGTAGAAATGGAAAATCAACAGTCAAATTCTTTTAGAAGATTAAGGGACCCCAAATAGCCAAAATCATCTTGAAAAAGAAGAACAAAGTGTGAGGACTCACATTTACCAATCTTAAAATTTATTTCAAAGCTATGGTAATTAAATCAGCATGATAGTTGCACAAGTACAGCATACAAACCAATGGTATCAAACTAACAGTTCAGAAACAAACCCTCACATCTATTGCCAACAGATTTTTAAAAATATTTTTATTTTAAGCAACAAAAGTACAAACATTCCTGACATGGTTACAATCAATGGCTCACAATATCATCACATAGTTGTGGATTCATCACCATGATCATTCTTTTGAACATCTGCGTCTCTCCAGCAAAAGAAAGAAAAAAAAAAAAACTCATACATGCCACAACCCTCACCCCACCCTCATAGACTACTAGTATTTCAATCCATTCAATTTATTTTAACCTTTGTTGCCCCTATTATTTGTTTAATTCTTATCCATATTTTTTATTCATCTGTCCATATCGTAAATAAAAGGAACATCAGATACAAGGTTTTCACAATTGCAGTCACACTGCAAAAGCTGTATCATTATACAATCATCTTCAATAAACATGGCTACTGGAACACACTTCTACACTTTCAGGTAATACCCTCTAGCCACTGAAATACACCATAAACTAAAAAGGGATTATCTATATAATGTATAAGAATAACCTCCTGGATAACCTTTCAACTCTGTTTGAAATCTCAGTCACTGACACTTTATTTTGTCTCATTTCTCTCTTACCCCTTTTGGTTGAGAAGGTTTTCTCAATTTCTTGATACTGAGTCCCAGATAATCCCAGGATTTCTGGCCCACACTGCCCGGGAAGCTTACACCCCTGGGAATCATGTCCCATGTACAGAGGGGGAGGGCAGTGAATCCACCTGCCGTGTCGGCTGAGAGAGAGAGAGGTTGCCAACAGATTTTTGACAACATTGTCAAGTCCACTCAGTTGGATTAAGGACCTTAATATAAGAAGCAAAACTCTAAAACTCCTAGAAAAAAAATATAGGAAAGCATCTTGAAGATACTGTCTTCGTTAATACTTTCTTAAACTTTACATTAAAAGCATGAGCAACGAAAGAAGAAATAAGCGGGACATCATCAAAATTAAAAACGTGTCTGCATGTAAGGACTTAATCATGAGAGTAGAAAAGCAACCTACAGAATGGAAGTACTTGGAAACCGCACATCCAGTAGAGGTTTAATATTCATAATATATAAAGAACTCCTACAATTCAACAACAAGAAGGCAAACAATCCAATTTAAAAATGGGCCAAAAAGGAAGGTTCCAATTCAGCAGCTTAGTGAGGTGTGAAATTTAGTTCATACTCCGTAACAGCTAGTAAATAGCCAGGAACGTGTTTAGGCCACATCAGTGACCAGACACAGCATACACTAGTCTGGACAAGCTTGGACCAGCTGTGATCCTACACAGAACTGTAAGTTCCCCAAGCCCTGGAGGCTGGCACCCCTCCCCCCAACCCTACCAGACTTTAAGGTACATTACAAAGCAAAAGAGCTCAAAACAGCACGGTACTGGCATAAAGAGAAACATAAATGACTAACAGAATCAAATAGAGTGTTCAAATATAGACCCTCTCATCTACGGACAATAGATTTTTGATAATGCAGTCAAACCAACTCACCTGAGACAGAACAATCTCTTCAATAAATGGTGGCTAGAGAACTGGATATTCACATGCAAAAGAATGAAAGAGGCTCCATATCTCACATCCTATCCAAAAATTAACTCAAAATGGATCAAAGACTTAAACATCAGCTCTAAGACCATGAAACTTTTAGAAGAAAATGTAGGGAAATATCTTATAAATCTTATAATAGGAGGCAGTTTCCTAGCTCTTACACCCAAAACATGGGCATTGAAAAAATTAATGGAACACCTCAAAATTAAACACTTTTGTGCATCAAAGAACTTTGTCAAGAAAGTGAAAAGACAGCCTATACAATGGGAGACAATATTTGGAAACTATATATCAGATAAAGGTCTAGTATCCAGAATATATAATGAGATTGTTCAACTCAACAACAAAAAGACAAAAAACTCAATTACAAAATGGGTAAAAGACATGAACAGACACTTCTAAAGAGAGGAAATACAAATGGCCAAAAGGCACATGAAAAGAATGCTCAACCTCCCTGGCTAATAGGAAAATGCAAATCAAAACCAGAATGAGATTTATGGGATACAGCAAAGGCAGTGCTAACAGGGAAATTTATTGCCCAAAATGCCTATATCAAAAAAGAAGAAAGAGCAAAAATTCAGGAATTAACTGTCCACTTGGAAGAACTAGAGAAAGAATACCAAACTAACCCCAAGGCAAGCAAAAGTAAAGAAATAACAAAGATTAGAGCAGAAATATATGAAATTGAGAACATGAAAACATTCAAGAAAAACAACAAAACCAGAAGTTAGTTCTTTTAGAGAATCAATAAAATTGATGATCCCTTAGTAAAGCTGACAAAAAGAAGAGAGAGAATGCAAATAAAATCAGAAATGGAAGAGGAGACATAACCACTGACCCCGCAGAAATAAAGGAGGTAATGAGAGGATACTATAAACAACTATATACTAATAAACTAGACAATGTAGATGAAATGGACAAGTTCCTAGAAAGGCATGAACAACCAATATTGACTCAAAAAGAAACAGAGGACCTCAACAAACCAACCACAAGTAAATAAATTGAATCAGTCATCAAGAAGCTCCCCAAAAAGAAAAGTCTGGGACCAGATGGCTTTCAAGAAAGACTTACTACCAACCTTCTCAAACTCTTCAAAAAATTGAAGACAAGGAAAGGCTACTAACTCATTCTATGAAGCCAATACACACTCATACCAAAGCCAGAAAAAGATATTACCAAAAAAAATTACAGACCAATGTCTCTGTGAATATAGATGCAAAAATCCTCAACAAAATTCTTGCAAATCGAATCCAGCAACACATTAAAAGAATTATATACCATGACCAAGAGGGATTTATTCCAGGTATGCAAGGATGGTTTAGCATAAGAAAATCAATTAATATAATACACCATATCAACAAATCAAAGCAGAAAAACCACATGATTATCTCGATTGATGCAGAAAAGGCATTTGACAAAATTCAACATCCTTTCTTGATGAAAACACTTCAAAGGATAGGAATACAAGGGAACTTCCTCAACATGATAAAGGGAATATATGAAAAACCCACAGAAAACACCATCCTCAATGAGGAAAGACTGAAAACTTTCCCCTTATGATCAGGAACACGGTAAGGATGTCCCCTGTCACCTCTGTTATCAACATTGTGTTGGAAGTTCTAGCCAGAGCAATCAGATAAGAAAAAGAAACACAGGGCATCAAAATTGGAAAGGAAGAAGTAAAACTCACTGTTTGCAGACAATATGATACTGTATGTTGAAAACCCTGAAAAAACCACAGCAAAGCTATTAGAGCTAATAGATGAGTACAGAAAAGTGGCAGGTTACAAGATCAAGACTCAAAAAATCCATAGTGTTTCTATTCACTACTAATGAACAATCTGAGGGGGAAATCAAGGAAAAAATTCCATTTATAATCGCAACCAAAAGAATAAAATATTTAAGAATAAATTTAACTAAGGATACAAAAGACTTACACAAAGAAAACTACAAGAAATTGCTAAAAGAAATCATGGGAGACCTAAATAAATGGAAGGGCATACCATGTTTATGGACTGAAAGACTAAATAGAGTTAAAATGTCAATTCTACCTAAATTGATTTATAGATTCAATGCAATCACAATCAAAATTCCAAAAAGTTACTTATAGATTCAATGCAATCCCCATTAAAATTCCAAAAAGTTACTTTGCAGAAATAGAAAAAGTAATAACCAAATTTATTTGGAAAGGCAGGGTGCCCCGAATAGCTAAAAATATCTTGAGAAAGAAAAATAAAGTCAGAGGTCTCACACTAACTGACTTTTAGGCGTATTATGAAGCGATATAGTGTTGAAAACAGCATTGTGCTGGTATAAAGATTGATATACTGACCAATATGAATCGAATAGAGTGTTCAGATATAGATCCTCTCCTCTACGGACAATTGATCTTTGATAAGGCAGCAAGCCAACTCACCTGGGACAGAACAGTCTCTTCAATAAATGGTGGCTAGAGAACTGGATGGATATGCAAAAGCATGAAACAGGATCCATATCTCACACCTTATACAAAAATTAACTGAAAATGGATAAAAGACCTAAACATTAGACCTAAGACCCTAAAAATTTTAGAAAAAAATATAGGGAAACATCTTTTAAATCTTACAATAGGAAGTGGTTTCCTAGATCTTACACCCAAAGCTTGAGCACTGAAGGAAGAAATAGATAAATGGGAACTCCTCAAAATTAAACACTGTTTTGCATCAAAGAGCTTTGCCAAGAAAATAAAAAGGCATTCAATGCAATGGAAGACAATATTTGGAAACCACATATCCGATAAGGGTCTAGTATCCAGAATAAAGAGATTGTTCAACTCAACAACAAAAACACAACTCAGTGGGAGACAATATTTGGAAATCACATATCCGATAAGGGTCTAGGATCCAGAATAAAGAGATCATTCAACTCAACAACAAAAAGACAAACAACTCAATTTAAAAAACTGGCGAAAGACATGAACATATACATCTCAGAAGAGGAAATGCAAATAGCTAAAAAGCACATGAAAAGATGCCAATCAAAAACCATGATGAGACCTACACCTACTAGAATGGCCATTATCAATAAAACACAAAATGACAAGTGCAGGAGGGGATGTGGAGAAAGAAGCACACTTATCCATTGTTGATGGGAATGTCAAATGGTACAACCACTGTGGAAGGCAGTTTGGCGGTTCCTCAGGAAGCTAAGTATGGAATTGCCATATGATCTGGCAATACCATTGCTAGGTATCTATTCAGAGGACATGAGGGCAAGGACACAAACAGACATTTGCACATCAATGTTTACAGCAGCATTATTTACAATTGCCAAGAGATGGAAACAGCCCAAATGTACATCAACAGATGTGTGGCTGAACAAGTTGAGGTATATACATACCATGAAATATTAAACAGCTGTAACACAGAATAAAGTCATTAAGCATGTAACAATGTGGATGGGTGGATGGACCTTGAAGACATTATGCTGGAGTGAAATTAGCCAGTAACAAAAGCACAAATACTGTATGGTCTCACTGATACGAAATAACATTAATGAGTGAACTTGGAGAATTTCAGTTAAGAACACAGGTTATCAGGAGATAGAAATAGGGTAGAGACTGGGTAATTGGAGCTGAAGGGATACAGATTGTGCAACAGGACTGATAGTAAAAATTCAGAAATGGATGGCATAATACTATATGATTGTAGCACAATAATGTAAGTATATTGAATGAAGGTGAATATGAGAATGATAGAGGGAGAAGGGTTGGGGGCACATATGAAACCAGAAGGAAAGATAGATGATAAAGACTGAGATGGTATAATCTAGAAATGCCTAAAGTGTACAATGATAGTGACTAAATGTACAAATTAAAAATGTTTTTGCATGAGAGGAAGAATAAAGGAATGACAATATTGCAGGGTGTTGCAAACAGATGGTCATTCATATTTTAAAACTTCAACTTGTACATGAGACTAAAGCAAGAAATGTTTATTGGGTACAAAATTTATATTTTGACTAGTGCATTTCCTAACTTATATGAACAGTTTAACTGAACACCATAAGTACATGGAACCTTGAATAGGGCATGAGATTTTATTGGTTTGTCCAGGTTAGTGTGATAAATCCCAGAGTAATTTGACCAGTGAATAAAGAAGTATTTGCAAAGTCCCCCTGGGGGAATGGGAAGAAAGGGGGAAAGTTCAACTTCACTATCTGGAGAATTCCTGGTATTCTCACAAGCAGTGGGGACAACCACATCAGTAGATTGAGCCAACTGTGAAAACCTTGTGTCTGATGCTTTTTTTTTTAATCTACAGTATGGACAGATGAGTAAAACATATGGATTAAAAATAAATAAATACTGGGGGAACAAATGTTAAAATAAATTTAGTAGATCGAAATGCTAGTGATCAATGAAAGAGAGAGGTAAGTGGTATGTTATGTATGAATTTTTTCTGTTTTTTATTTCTTTTTCTGCACTGATGCAAATGTTCTAACAAATGATCATGATGATGAATATACAACTATGTGATGAAAACAAGAATGTTCATATTGTATGTTGATTGGTTTCATTAATAAAAATTTTTAAAAAAGAACATTAATGCCTAGCAATGCCTCAAGGTGTGTAATTTTGAAGCTAATTAGCATTATCAAACTTGAACGTTTGCCGCAGTACTCAGTGCTCAAGGAACTAGGTGCAATGGAAAGGAGGTATGGACAAATGAACCCCACCAAAAACACAAAGTTCAGATGTATCTATAACAAATAAACAAGAAAACAGGATTCTGGGAGGAGGGGCCAAGACAGCGGCTTAGCAATGTGCGCGTTTTAGTTTGTCCTCCAGAACAACTACTAAATAACCAGAAACAGTACAGAACAGATCCCGGAGCCACGTCAGTGACCGGACACACAGCATACCCCAGTCTGGACCAGCTGCGAGCCTCCCCAGAACTGTGAGTTTTCCAAGCTGCGGCGGCCGGTGGCCGGTGCCCCTCCTCCACAGGCGGCTACCCAGAGGGGAAGGGAAAGAGACTCTAAACCTGGTGAAGGTGGAGGTTGCTCATTGGGCTAATGGAAAAAGAGGAAAGGGGAGAAAAAAGAGGTTTTAGTGGCTGTGTTTCTACAGAGACTTGGCTGCCTCTGCATTCAGCTGCTGCTGCAACTGCCCCAGGTATAGGTAGAAAGAGACTGCTTTCAGGGCTGTCGCCGGCCTGTGCCTTCCCCAGCGGGGGGTGGGGGTGAAGCCCAACTCAGGTGGAATCCCTCCCTCAAGGAGTTCAGACCCCAGGGCTTGGCAATCTGAAGCCATTAAAACCAGCCTACAATCTCGCCTCTGTCACCACCACGGCCCCAGCAGGAAGAGTCTTCCAAACTTAAAGGTGCCGCAACATCTTTTGCAGGTGCGACCTGCAGGCAGACAAGCACCACATACTGGGCAGGATAAGAAAATCAGAGCCCAGAGATTTCACAGGAAAGTCTTTTAACCTGCTGGGTCTCACCCTCAGGGAAAACTGATGCGGGTGACTCCTTCCCCCTGATAGGAGGCCAGTTTAGTCCGGGAAAACCCGGCTGGAGTCGATAATACCTACGTAGACCCTCCTACGGGCGGGGAGGGAAAAGGCACCATACAAGCAGGGCAACATACAAGAAAACAAGAACTGAAAAATCATCCTGGGCAACACACAAGAAAACAAGAACTGAAAAATCATCCTCTGTTAAACAAAACCTAAGCTAAAGGTCCAGAAAAAGCTGAACTGAAGGTCAAAGAACACATAGACAACAAATTCATCTAGCACGAAAACCCTAGGTAAGAAAAGTGAAAGCAATCTCCAGAATAAAATAATTAAGGTAATTAAATGTCTAGACACCAGCAAAAAATAACAAATCATATCAGGAAAATTGAAGATATGTCCCAGTGAAAGGAAAAACCAATAGTTCAAATGAGATACAAGAACTGAAACAATTAATTCAGAATATATGAACAGACATGGAAAACCTCATCAAAAACCAAATCAGTGAATTGAGGGAGGATATGAAGAAGGCAAGGAAAGAACAAAAAGAAGAAATGGAAAGTCTGAAAAAAGAAATCACAGAACTTATAGGAATAAAAGGTACAGTAGAAGAGATGAAAAAAACAATGGAAACCTACAATGGTAGATTTCAAGAGACAGAGGTTAGAATTAGTGAACTGGAGGACGGATCATCTGAAATTTGACAAGAAACAGAACCTATAAGGAAAAAAATGGAAAAATATGAGCAGGGACTCAGGAAACTGAATGATAATATGAAGTGCACAAATATACGTGTTGTGGGTGTCCCAGAAGGAGAAGAGACGGGAAAAGGAAGAGAAAAACTAATGGAAGAAATTATCACTGAAAATTTCCCAACTCTTATGAAAGACCTAAAATTACAGATCCAAAAAGGCAGCGCACCCCAAAGAGAATAGATCCAAATAGACCTACTCCAAGACACTTACTAATCAGAATGTCAGAGGTCAAAGAGAAGAGAGGACCTTGAAAGCAGCAAGAGAAAAGCAATCCACTACATACAACGGAAACCCAATAAGACTATGTGTAGATTTCTCAGCAGAAACCATGGAGGCGAGAAGACAGTGGGATGATATATTTAAATTACTAAAAGAGAAAAACTGCCAACCAAGAATTCTATACCCAGCAAAATTGTCCTTCAAAAATGAGGGAAAAATTAAAACATTTTCAGACAAAAAATCACTGAGAGAATTTGTGACCAAGAGATCAGCTCTGCAAGAAATACTAAAGGGAGCACTAGAGACAGATACAAAAAGACAGAAGAGAGAGGTGTGGAGAAGAGTGTAGAAAGAAGGAAAATTAGATATGACATACAAAATACAAAAGGCAAAATGGTAGAGGAAAGTACTATCCAAACAGTAATAACACTAAATGTTAATGGATTGAATTCCCCAATCAAAAGACATAGACTGGCAGAATGGATTAAAAAACAGGATCCTTCTATATGCTGTCTACAGGAAACACATCTTAGACCCAAAGATAAACATAGGTTGAAAGTGAAAGGTTGGGAAAAGATATTTCATGCAAATAACAACCAGAAAAAAGCAGGAGTAGCTATACTAATATCCACCAATTAGACCTCAAATGTAAAACAGTTAAAAGAGACAAAGAAGGATACTATGTACTAATAAAAGGAACAATTAAACAAGAAGACATAACAATCATAAATATTTATGCACCGAACCAGAATGCCCCAAAATACATGAGGCAAACACTGAAAAGGGAAATAGACACATCTACCATAATAGTTGGAGACTTCAATTCCCCACTCTCATCAATGGACAGAACATCTAGAAAGAGGATCAATAAAGAAACAGAGAAGTTGAATATTACAATAAATGAGCTAGACTTAACAGACATTTATAGGACATTACACCCCACAACAGCAGGATACACCTTTTTCTCAAGTGCTCATGGATCATTCTCAAAGATAGACCGTATGCTGGGTCACAAAGCAAGTCTCAACAAATTTAAAAAGACTGAAATCATACAAAATACTTTCTCAGATCATAAGGGAATGAAGTTGGAAATCAATAATAGGCAAAGTGCCAGAAAATTCACAAATATGTGGAGGCTCAACAACACACTCTTAAACAACCAGTGGGTCAAGGAAGAAATTACAAGAGAAATCAGTAAATATCTCGAGGCAAATGAAAATGAAAACACAACATATCAAAACTTATGGGATGCAGCAAAGGCAGTGCTAAGAGGGAAATTTATTGCCCTAATTGCCTATATAAAAATGAAGAAAGGGCAAAAATTCAGGAATTTACTGTCCACTTGGAAGAACTGGAGAAAGAACAGTAAACTAACCCCAAAGCAGTAAAAGGAAAGAAATAACAAAGATTAGAGCAGAAATAAATGAAATTGAGAACATGAAAACAATTGAGGAAATTAATAAAACCAGAAGCTGGTTCTATGAGAAAATCTATAAGATTGATGGGTCCTTAGCAAGACTGACAAAAAGAAGAAGAGAGAGGATGCAAATAAATAAGATCAGAAATGGAAGAGGAGACATAACCACTGACCCCACAGAAATAAAGGAGCTAATAACAGGATACTATGAACAACTTTACGCTAACAAATACAACAATGGACAACTTCCAAGAAAGGCATGAACAACCAACTTTGACGCGAGAAGAAACAGACGACCTCAAAAAAACAATCACAAGTAAAGAAATTGAATCAGTAATTACAAAGCTTCCCAAAAAGAAAAGTCCAGGACCAGACGGCTTCACAGGTGAATTCTACCAAACATTCCAGAAAGACTTAGTACCAATCCTACCCAAACTCTTCAAAAAAATTGACGTGGAGGGAAAGCTACCTAATTCATTTTATGAAGCCAACATCTCCCTCATACCAAAACCAGGCAAAGATATTACTAAAAAGGAAAACTACAGACCAATCTCTCTAATGAATATAGATGCAAAAATCCTCAACAAAATTCTAGCAAATCAAATCGAGCAACACATTAAAAGAATTATACATCATAACCAAGTAGGATTCATCCCAGGTATGCAAGGATGGCTCAATATAAGAAAATCAATTAATGTAATACACCATATCAACAAATCAAAGCGGAAAAATCACATGATCATCTCAATTGATGCAGAGATGGCATTTGACAAAATTCAACATCCTTTCCTGTTGAAAACACTTCAAAGGATAGGAATACAAGGGAATTTCCTTATAATGATAAAGGGAATATATGAAAAACCCACAGCTAATATTGTCCTCAATGGGGAAAAACTGAAAACTTTCCCCCTAAGATAAGGAACAAGACAAGGTTGTTCACCATTGTTATTCAACATTGTGTTGGAATTTCTAGCCAGAGCAATTAGACAAGAAAAAGAAATACAAGGCATCAAAATTGGAAAGGAAGAAGTAAAACTATCACTGTTTGCAGAAGATATGATACTATACGTCAAAAACCCCGAAAAATCCACAGCAAAACTACTAAAGCTAATAAACAAGTACAGCAAAGTGGCAGATTACAAGATCAACATTCAAGAATCTGTAGTGTTTCTATACACTAGTAATGAACAAGCTGAGGGGGAAATCAAGAAATGAATTTCATTTACAATTGCAGCTAAAAGAATAAAATACTTAGGAATAAATTTAACTAAAGAGACAAAAGATTTATACAAAGAAAACTACAAGAAACTGTTAAAAGAAATCACAGCAGACCTAAATAGATGGAAGGGCATACCGTGTTCATAGATTGGAAGACTAAATAGCAGACCTAAATAGATGGAAGGGCATACCGTGTTCATAGATTGGAAGACTAAATAAAATTAAGATGTCAATTCTACCTAAATTGATTTACAGATTCAATGCAATACCAATCAAAATCCCAACAACTTACTTTTCAGAAACAGAAAAACCAATAAGCAAATTTATCTGGAAGGGCAGGGTGCCCTGAATTGCTAAAAGTATCTTGAGGATAAAAAAGAAGCTGGAGGTCTCACGCTGCCTCCTTTCAGGCATATTACGAAGCCACAGTGGTGAAAACAGTATGGTACTGGCATAAAGATAGATATATTGACCAATGGAATCAAATAGAGTGTTCAGATATAGACCCTCTCATCTATGGACATTTGATCTTTGATAAGGCAGTCAAGCCAACTCACCTGGGACAGAACAGTCTCTTCAATAAATGGTGCCTAGCGAACTGGATATCCACATGCAAAAGAATGAAAGAGGACCCGTATCTCACACCCTATACAAAAGTTAACTCTAAATGGATCAAAGATCTAAACATCAGGTCTAAGACCATAAAACAGCAAGAGGAAAATGTAGGGAAATATCTTATAAATATTATAATTGGAGGCGGTTTTACACACCTTACACCTAAAGCAAGAGCACTGAAGAAATAAATAAAGGGAACTCCTCAAAATTAAACACTTTTGTGCATTAAAGAACTTCATCAAGAAAGTAAAAAGACAGCCTACACAATGGGAGACAATATTTGGAAATGACATATTGGATAAAGGTCTAGTATCCAGAATTTATAAAGAGATTGTTCAACTCAACAATAAAGAGACAGCCAATCCAATTACAAAATGGGAAAAAGACTTGAACAGACACTTCTCAGAAGAGGAAATACAAATGGCCAAAAGGCACATGAAGAGATGCTCAACTTCCCTGGCTATTAGAGAAATGCAAATCAAAACCACAATGAGATATCATCTCACACCCACCAGAATGGCCATTATCAACAAAACAGAAAATGACAAGTGCTGGAGAGGATGTGGAGAAAAAGGCACACTTTATTCACTGTTGGTGGGAATGTCAAATGGTGCAACCACTGTGGAAGGCAGTTTGGCGGTTCCTCAAAAAGCTGAATATAGAATTGCCATATGACCCAGCAATACCATTGCTAGGTATCTACTCTAAGGACATAAGGGCAAAGACACAAACGGACATTTGCACACCAATGTTTATAGCAGCGTTACTTACAATTGCAAGGAGATGGAAACAGCCAAAATGTCCATCAACAGAAGAGTGGCTAAACAAACTGTGGTATATACATATGATGGAATATTATGCAGCTGTAAGACAGAATAAACTTATGAAGTATGTAACAATATGGATGGACCTTGAGAACATTATGCTGAGTGAGACTAGCCGAAAACTAAAGGACAAATACTGTATGGTCTCATTGATATGAACTGACATTAGTGAATAAACTTGGAATATTTCGTTGGTAACAGAGACCATCAGGAGATAGAAATAGGGTAAGATATTAGGTAATTGGAGCTGAAGGGATACAGACTGTGCAACAGGACTGGATACAAAAACTCAGAAATGGACAGCACAATACTATCTAACTGTAATACAATTATGTTAAAATACTGAATAAAGCTGCATGTGAGAATGATAGAGGGAGGAGGGCTGGGGACATATTGAAATCAGAAAGAAAGATAGATGTTAAAAACTGAGATGGTATAATCTAGGAATGCTTAGAGTGCATAATAATAGTGAAATGTACAAGGTACAATTTTTTTTTCCTGGATAGCTTCAATAATACTTTATTTTTCTTTATTAATGCAGAATTTAAAGAATGAACAGTACTTCAGTGCTGACAGAATTTCTTCTCTTGGGTTTTTTGGCCCATGGAAACTGCAGTTATTGCAAGCTTCAATTTTTATACTTATATACCTAACAGCCTTGATGGGGAATTGCCTGATCATCACTGTAACCTCCCTGGACACATGCCTCCACACACCTGTGTACTTCTTCTTAAGGAATCTGTCTTTGTCTGATCTTTGCCTCATTTCTGCAGTTGTACTAAAAACTGTTGTTAACTCATTGACTAACAACAACTCCACCTCACTATTTGAGTATTTTACTTAGGTATTTATTGTGGTTTCTTCAGCAGCTGCAGTTTTCCTCCTCACAGTAATGTCCATTGACTGTTATGCTGCAATTTGCCATCCCTTGCACTATGACATCATCATGAACAGGAGAACATGTGTAAGGATGGCAGTCATGTCTTGGTCCAGCAGTGGATTGTGTCCCTTCTACATACAGTAGGTACCTTTTCTTTATCCTTTTGTGGACTCAGTGAAATTCAACAGTTTTTCTGTGATATTCCCCAATTGCTAACTGTTTCTTGTTCAGAGCATATAACTACAGAAATTTTGCTCATTTTCATTAATGCAGTACTTGATTTATGCTGTTTTATCTTCATCCTAGTCTCATACATCTATATCTTCTCCACTATCAGAAAGATCCCCTCTGTGCAAGGAAGTCAAAAGCCTATTATTCCACTTGCCTCCCACACCTGGCAGTTCTTGCACTTTTCTTCTCTACTGCTTTCATTTCTTACCTAAAACCCATTTTGGGGTCTACATCATTCACTGATCTCATCCTATCTGCTTTCTATATTTTATTGCCTCCTTCCCTTAATCCCATCATATACAGCCTGATAAATAAGGCTATGATGACAGGTTTGGAGAAGTTGATCATTAGAAAGCTATTGAAAAAGGAGTGTATTATTGTATTTCTTCAAGAGCAGAGGCATTCAGCTCCTAATATTTGTTTAAGAGTCAATGTAAGCTGGTATCATCAACTCTGATTATCTCCAGCATTTTTTGGAAATATGGTGCTTTTCCTTGGCCAAAGTGGCAGTAGTATACTAAATAGTTATTAATGAAGTCATGTTTGGGTCTGAAATATATCAGTTTCTGAGCTGCAGTACATAATCTGGTTGTTTGAATTATGTAACTCAATGTCAGCTATTCTTAACTTTAATCTGCTCCCCTGCATTTTAATTTATTTGTATTCTATTTACAAATATTCTTTTTTTGTATTTAATTTTTTTTTATTAATTAACGGAAAAAAAGAAATTAACCCAACATTTAGAAATCATACCATTCTACATATGCAATCAATAATTCTTAACATCATCACATAGATGCATGATCATCGTTTCTTAGTACATTTGCATCGGTTTAGAAAAACTAGCAATATAACCGAAAAAGATATAGAATGTTAATATAGAGAAAAAAAATAAAAGTAATAATAATAGTAAAAAAAGAACAAAAAAAAAAAAAAAAAAAACCTATAGCTCAGATGCAGCTTCATTCAGTGTTTTAACATGATTACTTTACAATTAGGTATTATTGTGCTGTCCATTTTTGAGTTTTTGTATCTAGTCCTGTTGCACAGTCTGTATCCCTTCAGCTCCAATTACCCATTATCTTACCCTGTTTCTAACTCCTGCTGGACTCTGTTACCAATGACATATTCCAAGTTTATTCTCGAATGTCGGTTCACATCAGTAGGACCATACAGTATTTGTCTTTTAGTTTTTGGCTAGACTCACTCAGCATAATGTTCTCTAGGTCCATCCATGTTATTACATGCTTCATAAGTTTATCTTGTCTTAAAGCTGCATAATATTCCATCGTATGTATATACCACAGTTTGTTTAGCCACTCGTCTGTTGATGGACATTTTGGCTGTTTCCATCTCTTTGCAATTGTAAATAACGCTGCTATAAACATTGGTGTGCAAATGTCCGTTTGTGTCTTTGCCCTTAATTCCTTTGAGTAGATTCCCAGCAATGGTATTGCTGGGTCGTATGGCAATTCTATATTCAGCTTTTTGAGGAACCGCCAAACTGCCTTCCACAGTGGTTGCACCCTTTGACATTCCCACCAATAGTGGATAAGTGTGCCTCTTTCTCCGCATCCTCTCCAGCACTTGTCATTTTCTGTTTTGTTGATAATGGCCATTCTGGTGGGTGTGAGATGATATCTCATTGTGGTTTTGATTTGCATTTCTCTAATGGCCAGGGACATTGAGCATACAAGGTACAATTTTAAAAATGTTTTTGCATGAGGAAGAACAAACGAATGTCATTATTGCAGGGAACTGAAAATAGATGGTAATTAATATTTTAAAATGACACCTTCTGTGTGAGACTAAAGCAAAAATCTTTATTTGTTACAAAATTTATATTTTGACTACTGCATTTCCTAATATAACTTATGTAGACAGCTTAATTGAACTCTATAAGTACATGGAACCTAGGGTAGGACATGAAATTTTGGTGGTTTGTCCAGAGTGATGCCCTGATAAATCCCAAAGTGATTTGAACAGTGAATAAAAAAGTGTTTTCAAAGTCCCCTTGGGGGAATGTTGAGAAAAGGGGAAATTAACTTCCCCAAGTTGAATTCTTGATATTCTCACAAGCAGTGGGGCAACCAAAACTATAAGCTGAGCCCCCAAATCTTGGAATTTGTTCATATGAAACTTAACCCCACAAAGGATAGGTCAAGCCTACTGAAAATTAGGCCTAAGAGTCACCCCCAAGAAAACCTCTTTTTTTGCTCAGATGTGGCCTCTCTCTTCAGCCAACACAACAAGCAAATTCACCACCCTCCCTCTGTCTACGTGGGACATGACTCCCAGGGGTGTGGACCCTCCTGGCAACATGGGACAGAAATCCTAGAATGAGCTGAGACTCAGCATTAAGGGATTGAGAAAACCTTCTCTACCAAAAGGGGGAAGAACAAAATGAGACAAAGTGTCAATGGCTGAGAGATTCCAAACAGAGTCAAGAGGTTATCCTGGAGGTTATTCTTACTCATTAAATAGATATCACCTTGTTATTCAAGATGTAATGGAGAGGCTGGAGGGAACTGCCTGAAAATGTAGAGCTGTGTTCCAGTAGCCATGTTTCTTGAGGATGACTGAATAATGATACAGCTGTCACAATGTGACTGTGTGATTGTGAAAACCTTGTGTCTGATACTCCTTATCTACCTTGTCAACAAAGGAGTAGAACATATGGAATAAAAATAAATAATAGGGGGAATAAATGCTAAAATAAATTTAGTTTGAAATGCTAGTAATCAATGAAAGTGAGGGGAAAGGGCTATGGTAGGTATAATTTTTTTTCTTCTTTCCTGTGTTCATTTTATTTCTTTTTCTATTGTCTTTTTATTTCTTTTTCTGAATTAATGCAAATGTTCTAAGAAATGATGAACATGCAACTTAGTGATGATTTTGTGAATTACTGATTATGTATGTTGTTTTATTTTATTTTTTAGTAAAAAAATTAAAAAAAAAAAAGAAAACAGGATTCTGGATTTATAAAATGTAACTTGCTGAGAGAAGAAAAATGATAGCAACCTTAGGAGTCTTGACCAAAATGTAAAACTCTTTGTTGATATTATTCATGCGGAAAGTGGGATTTAATTCATTATAAAGCTCAAAACTGTTGCAATAAATTATCTTTTTTATAAGATCACTACAGTGGAGTTGCACCACATAATTTTAACTATAATCCTTACTACACGTTTATCCTAGCAGAGAATTTAAATATGAGATCTTGGGTAAAGAAAATTCAATAAAGTATTCTGTACAGTATAGTTGGAAAGAGGTTTCCTTCCCAGTTTTGCACTTAGGAGACTATGATCTTGAGCAGCTTCTTTAAACTCTTGGTGGCTTAGTTTCCATTATCTGTAAAAGGATTTAATGATAAGTACTTCATGAGGCTGTAAAGATTAAATGAGGTAATATACAGGTAAACTGTTTGGACACATGGAAAGTATTCCAATAAATGTCAACTATTATTACTGTCTTCCCTAAACTAATTCAATGAGATCAGTCAGTACTTTTTTTTTTTTTTTTTAACATGGGCAGGCACCGGGAAGTGAACCCAGCTCTCCAGCATGGCAGGCAAAAATTCTGCCAGCTGAGCCACCATGCCTGCCCCAGAGTCACTATTTTTAAAGAAAACTGAAAGAATATAGCTGTGATATGATTTGTTTCACTGCTCCTCCCAAACTGAAGATCCTGTCTGCTTAGAATGAACAGAATAGGCAGGACCAGAGTGACACTCATAGAGCTGTTTTCTCTTACAGACAAATATTCTCAGATACAATCTAATATTCCTATGTCAGAGGAGTTTCTGTCCCACAGCTACCAGGAAAATCAACTGTGCAAGGAACAAACAAGTAAATTACAATGTATTATTAAGTGCTGGCTACAGCAGCTCACACGGTTAAATGAAAATAGGGGTTGGGGGTGGGTGTTGTGCTATCTAAATCAAACTGGAGAAAAGGTTTCTTAAAGGAGGGATGTTTAAGCTTAATCCTCAAGGACAAATAGTATCTACACAGAGAAGTGGGGACACAGACCTACCGAGGTTCCATAATGACCAGATGGATAATTTTGGGGAAAATAACCTAATCTTGCTAAGCCTCAGGTTCATCATCTATAAAAATGAGAGATAGTAACAATACTCCTTTTGTAAAGCTATGTGGCGGTTAAATGAGATAATGAATGGAAAATACTTAAAACAATGCCAGGAACATAGCTCAAGCCCAACAAACAATATCACTACTACAGTATATGGGTCACCTTGATAGTTT
This sequence comes from Tamandua tetradactyla, assembly GCF_023851605.1. Lineage (NCBI taxonomy): Eukaryota > Metazoa > Chordata > Mammalia > Pilosa > Myrmecophagidae > Tamandua > Tamandua tetradactyla. The sequence goes on from NC_135333.1 coordinate 124,618,728, forward strand.
CCCAGAATTGCAAATATTGCATAAAGAAAGCATTAGGTATTCTCAGAGAAGTAGCTTGAGAAGAGGCTAGAGAGGTTAATGGAAACAGGATAAAACATCTTGTATACTAACAGATGCAAAAAACATGTAAAGGATTTTCAGGAAAGAGTTATCAGATTTTGTATTTTAGAAAGATTAATTCTACTAAAACATGGATAGCTTAGAAAGAAGATGAACTAGAGGCAGGGACACCAAAAAGAAAAAAAAGATAAAGGTTCTAGATGTAGAATCAAAGAAAAAGAGATTCTGACCAGAGAGGCATTAAAGAGGTAGAATTTTTAAGACTTAGTAATGTATGAGATGTGATGACAAGAGAGGAGGAGTCACTAGACATCTAAGTGACTATATAGTACAGTTGCTCTCAAAGTATAGCCCAGGATCCTGGGAATATCCAAGAATTTTTCATGGGACCTGCAAGGTCAAAACTATTCTCATAATAATAATAAAACTTTGTCTCTTTCATCCCCATTCTCTCATAAGTATATAGTAGAGTGTTCCAGAAGCAACATAACTGAGTGAAAAGGCAGATATGAGACTCCAGCTGTCTTCTATTAGTCCCAATATTAAAAAGATTTGCAAAAATGAAAAAAACTATGCAACTATTCTCACTAAATTGTTTTGTTGTTGCTGTTTTTTTGGAAAAACTTATTTTTTATAAAAATATGTTATGTTAATAAGAAACGGTTTATTATTTTTATGACTATTTTTAAATTTCTCAGTTTTAATATATAACATGCTGTGCTGGCTTGAAAGGATATATGCCCCCTAAGAAAAGCCATGTTTTAATATAAATCCCATTTCTTAAAGGTAGAATAATCCCTATTCAATACTGTATATTTGAAACTGTAATGAGACCATCTCCCTGGTTGATGTGATTTAGTCAAGAATGGTTGTTAAACTGGATTAGGGGATGACATATCTCCACCCATTTAAGTGGGTCCTGATTGGTTTACTGGAGTCCTATAAAAGAGGAAACATTTTGGAGAATGAGAGATTCAGAGAGAGCAGAATGACATAGCCACGAGAAGCAGAGTCCACCAGCCAGCGACCTTTGGAGATGAAGAAGGAAAATGCCTCCCAGGGAGCTTCACGAAACAGGAAGCCAGGAGGGCAGACGCTAGCAGATGACACCACATTCGCCATGTGCCCTTCCAGCTGAGAGAGAAGCCCTGACTGTGTTCACCATGTGCCTTCTCACTTGAGAGAGAAAGACCCTGAACTTCATCAGCCTTCTTCAATCAAGGTATCTTTCCCTGAATGCCTCTGATTGGACATTTCTATAGACTTGTTGTAATTGGGACATTTTCTTGGCATTAGAACTGTAAATTAGCAACTTATTAAATCCCCCTTTTAAAAAGCCATTCCATTTCTGGTATATCACATTCCAGCAGCTAGCAAACTAGAACACATGCTAATACTGATACAGGAATAACCTACATAAACAAAAGCTCTTCTCAATAAGTTTTAAGGGTTGAAAGGAGCTCTGATACCAAAAATGGTGAGAACTACTGGTAATATTTCCATCTATTGAGATAGGAATACCGAAGAAGGAACCAGTTTTAAAGAAAGATGATAAAGTTTTGTTTTCTACATGGTAAGAATGATGTGCCATTGGGATGACAAGATCAAAATGTCTAATAAACTATTACATATGTTGGCCTGGATATCTAGATTATCAAACTGTAAGAAGTTGAAGCCTTAGATTTTGAATGGGGTCACAACAGCCAAGTACCTGGTGAGTAAAGCGGCAGAGCAACAACAACCAAAAAAAGCTGAGTAGAGGCCTTAGCATACAACAATATTTAAGAGATAAAGAAGAGGAAGAAGACTCCATATAAAGGAAAATGAAAATCATAAAAATGTGAAGTAAAAGTGAAAAATAAGAGAGAAAGCTGTAAAATGGAAGGAGAAAGCTGATTGCATCTTTAAAGAAAAGCAAAAGCCAACAACAACAAAAAAACAATCCATCACTGGTAATGGCAGGGAAAAATGAAATGCAGCATTAACCCCAAAATCTCATTTTAACTAAGCATTTCTATCTCTTCTTATATAATACTTTTTTCTTAACAGAATGGTTTTAGATTCATGTCCTTTTCCTTCTTTTCTTTGTTCACCCTCTGCAAAAAATGCAAACAAGAAAATAACCAAAAGGAAGAGATGGAAAGAAAAGAAAAGATCTTGGATAAAATATGAGATGGGAGTCTACTGAAGCAGTGACTCAAGGAGAAACATTCATTCATTCAACAAATACTTACTGAGTAACCGCATTTTACAGGGCATCATGACAGGCACTACTGAAAAACAGGTGACTAAAATACCTAGCTATGCCCTTAGTTCATCAGCAAAAGTGAAGGACTGGCAATGGAAATAAAACTTTCCTGATGAAACTGGCAAAATCAAAGGCAACTCTATTCCAAAGGTGGCTCTAGTAGATTACCAGAGCTCAAAATCACCTCATTACTAAAATATGTTTTAATTACAGAAAAAATTCCAAAAGAATTTTCTTCAAATGTTTGATAGCTATGTAGATCTGTGGCAATGCCATACTTCTCTGAATTTTTGTGAAATATAGAGCTAAAACTTCAAAAAATCCTTGTATGTATACTAAATTGTCACAAATGCTGATGTAAGCTCCAAAACTAATAGTAGAGGCTAGAAGAGAATTAGTAAATAGAGGCTCTTACACTGGTGAGGCTGCTTTAACAGGTCAACTCTATCCTTTAAGTGCAGAATCGTATGTGCTTTGAAATTTATTACTTTATTGTATATGTTATTTTTTTTTTAAAAGTTAATTGTGATGACAAATGCACAGGTATATGATGAAAAAATTAATGTAATCATGTACTGCATTAAAGAATAAAGAATTTTAAATCTTTTTTTAAAAATGCAGAACTGTGATTTTTAAAATATGGCCATTCATTTGAGAAAAGGACTAAAAGGATAATAACAGAAAAAGCTTGTTGCTTAATGAGTACAAAGTTTCTGCTTGGGATGATGAAAAATTTTGGAAATAGTGATGGTTGCACAACACTGTCAAGGTAATTACTGCTACTGAACTGTACACTTAAAACCGGCTAATTTTATGTTACATATATTTTATCAATATTTTAAAAAGAGAAGTTGATGAAAACATCCAAAATTTAGCATTACATATACAGAGAACTCTGAAAAAGAAAGAATACATTATGATGCACAAGCTGTCACTAAAATTTCTCCACCATCATCATCTCACCATGATAGCTGACCTATTTCTAGCTCTAAACCTGTTTCTGATTGATTTGTAACCTTCTGGAAATAGCTGAGCTTCAACACAAACTGAACATCAGAAATATCCTTTTTGTCTGAGCTCTATGTGGGCTACATCCCCCCCACCTTTTTTTTTTTTTTTTTTTACATGGGCAGGCACTGGGAATTGAATCTAGGTCTCCAGCATGTAGGTGACAACTCTGCCATTGAGCCACCATCCCACCGCCCCATCCCCCTTTTAAAGAGCTGGAATAAGGAAAGAATTACTTGACAATATTATATAACAATGGATATTCCTAATGCTAAAGGAAACCGTAAGTGTTGAGAAGGGAGGAATTCCACTCCAATTCTCACTAACGCGGAATAACAGGGATGAGATTTACCCTCCTGGAAGAAACAAATGAAAACCAAACAAAATGTATGAAACAATGCTTTCTGAGACATTGGATATCAGCCAATGAAGAACATTAATTCCTGAGAGAGGAATAACAAAAAAGATGGGGAATATGCCTGCCCAAAATTAATGCCTCAAGTGTTTATAAGCCATGTCACATGGAAAGGGAACCCAGGCAGAGTCCAAGAGGCTTGCTGAGGGGAGAATACAGGAGTGGGAGTCTGAGAGGGCCAAAGAGGCTATAGCTGACAGGGCAGAGTAATTTAAGTTGCAGATTGGGAGAAAATATTTGGAAACCACATATCTAATAAAATATTTGTACCTGGAATCTATACAAACTTTCATAACTCAACAGTAAAGAAACAAAAAATTTAGTTAGAAAATGGGTAAAAATATGATTGCAGCACAATGGTTCCATGCACTAGGATAACTTTCCAGACACCTACAACCTCCAGATGGGTCCCTGGACCAGATAAGTCCCAAAATGTAGAAGGGGCCAGCCTCTCCAGAACATCAATTAATTTCATCCCCATATCCCATATTATTGACAACCCCTTACAACATGAAAAAGTTAGAATAAGCATTGCCCAAATACTCCTAAAGAGTGGGAGAAAGATCAAAGATGATGGTGGAGTTATACAGAGAAGGGAGAGTTTAACAAACGAGTATGACTGCTGAACCATTATATCGATATTTCTTTAAGTCTCTAGGATCTTAGAGCAGCTAGAAGTAAAAATTTTAAATTGTGGAATTGTAACCCATACCAAACTCTGAAATCTGTTGTACAACTAATTGTTGTTTCAGAGCACCACAATTTGTTTGAAATTTACTGCTTTTGTATGTTTCATTTTTCACAAAAAAAAGTTGATTGTGATGGTAAAAAAATATTTATTTCCTCTAGCCTCCAATGTTCTGAAACAGCCAGAAGGAAAAATCTGAGATGATGGTATGGTAGCCCATGACAAGCTCTGGGATCTGTCCTATAACTACTTGTTGAAGAGTGGTTTGAAAACTACTGCTTTTTTTCTTTCTTTGCTTTGTATATATGTTATATTATATAATTAAAAAAAATTTTTAAAAAGATCAAAGGCGATGGTCAAGTTATACAGCGAAGGAGGGTTTAAACAAATGAGTGTGATTGCTGATTCATTATATTTATACTTTCATATTTATATATTTTTATTTCTTTTAGTCTCTAGTATCTTAGATCAGCTAGAAGTAAAAACCTAAAATTGTAGAACTGTAACCCATACCAAACTCTTAAATTTGTTCTACAATTAATGGTTGTGATGTGCTTTGAAATTTATTGCTTTTTTGTATATATGTTACTTTTCACAAAAAAGAAAAAAAGTCGACTGTGATGATAAATGAAGTTTTATGACGACATTGTGAACCACTGATTGCACACTTTGGATGATTACATGGTATGTGAATATATAATATATATCAATAAAAACAAAGAAGACAAAATAAAGATCTTTACAGATACAAAAGAGCTAAAATAATTTACTGTCCTAGTCCCTCACGCAGTTGGAAATCTGAACAAACACAAAGCAATAAAGATTGTCAAAAATGTCAATTATGTAGACAAATATGAAAGGGTTTTCTGCTCATTATTTAAATATCTTTAAAATATAACTGACGGAGGGCCACAGTGGTTCATCAAGTAGAGTTCTTCCCTGCCATGCCAGAGACCTGGGTTTGATTCCAGGTGCCTGCCCATGCAAAAAACAAAAACAAACAAACAAACAAAAAACATAACTGACCCATATAGAAAGGCCAAAGCCCAGATAACTTCACCCCTGAATTCTACTAAACATTTAAAAGAGAATTATACCAATTCTTCAAACTCTTCCAAAATAACTGAAGAGGAGAGAACATTTTACAATTCATTTTATGAGGCCAGTAATAATCTGATACCAAAAGCAAAGAAATCACAAGAAAACAAAACTACAGAATAGTATCTTTTTAAGAATATGGATGGAAGATCTCAACAAAAGACTAACAATCTAAATCTAGTGACATACCAAGTGGAATTTATCCCAGAGATGAAAGGTTTAGCATCTGATAATCAATGGGTATAATAAGTCATAGCAACAGAAGAATAAAAACAAAAATCAGATGATCAGCTCAATAGAAGCAGAAAGAGCATTTGACAGTATTCAACACTGAACTTTCACGATAAAAACATTCAACAAACTAGGAATAGAAAGGAATTTCCTCAATCTAATAAAGAGCATCTACAAAATGCCCACAGCTACCATCATACTTAGTGGAAGACTGGTTGTCTTCTGTCTCAGATCAAGAGCAAAACAAGGATGTTCATTCTTGTCACTTTTATTCAATATTGGACAGAGGTTCTAGGTAGGGCAATTAAGCAAGAAAAAGAAGTAAAAGGCATCCAGATTAGAAAGGTAAAAGTTAAATGGTCTCTATTTGCAGGTGAATGATCTTGTTTATAGAAAATCCTGATGAATTCACACATGCCCACACAAAACTACTAGTATTAATAAAAAAGTTAAGCAAAGTTTCATGAAACAAGACCAATATGCAAAATCAATGGCATTACTATACACTTGCAATGAACAATCCAAATGTAAATTAGTAAAAGAATTCCATTTACAATAGCATCAAAAAGAATAATTATGAATAAATTTAACAAAGAAAGTACAAAATTTATAATCTGAAAACTATAAAGCAGTGTTGAAACTAATTAAGATATAAATAAATGGAAAAACATGCCATGTTCAGGGACTGAAAAACATAATATTGTTAAGATGGCAATATTTTCGAATTGATCTACAGATTCAGCACAATTTCTATCAGAATCCCTTATGACTTCTTTGAGGAAATCAACATGTTAGCTGATTCTAAAATCCAAGTGGACTGCAAGGAGCCACAAATAGCCAAAACAATCTTGAAATAGAACAACAGGAGACTCACAATTTCCCAGTTCAAAACCTAGTACAAAGCAACAAGACAGCGTGATACTGATACAAGGACAGACATATTAATAAATGGAATAGAATTGAGAGTCTAGAAATAATCATAAATATTTACAAGCAACTGATATTCAATAAGGGTGCCAAAACTACTCAATGTGGAAAGAACAGTCTTTGAACAAACAGTGCTGATACAACTGAATAGCCATATACAAAAAATGAACCTGGACCCTCATCTCACACTACACCCCAAAAATAATTAAAAATGGCCTAAGTGGAAGAGTTTAAAAATTATGAAACTCTCAGAGGAACACATAGGGGTTAATCTTCATGATCTCAGATTTGGCAAAGGATTCTTCGATATATCTGACACTGAAAGCAAGAGCAACAAAAGAAAAAAAGAGACAAACTGGACTTCATCAGAATCAAAACTTTTGTGCTTCAGAGGACACCATTAAGAAAGTGAAAAGACAACCAACAGAATGGGAGAAAATATTTGCAAATCATTTATCTGATAAGGAACTTATATCTAGAATATATAAAGAACTCCTACAAATCAATACTAAAAAGACAAATAACCCAATTAAAAATTAGTGAATGCTCTCTAAGTCCAACTCTGCAAGGAAAATCACTACCCTCTCCCCTATGTGGGACATGACATCCAGGGGTGAAAATCCCTGGCATTGTGGGACATAACTCCCAGGGATGAGCCTGGCCCTGGTACCATGGGATGAACAATTCCTTCTTGACCAAAAAGGGGAAAAGAAATGTAACAAAACAGGGCATCAGTGGCTAAGAGATATCACATAGGATTGAGGGGCTATTCTGGAGACTACACTTATGAAAGCTTCAGTTAGATATTGTTAATTGCCATAGTTTGCCAAACCCTAACCAAAACTATTCCTCTTAGTTCTAATGAACACCTAGGGCTCTAACTGAGATTGCACAAAAGTATCACATACTAAAATTACTTTCCAGAAACCTACAACCTTCAGATGGTTCCTAGGCCAGATAAGTCCTGAAATACAAAGGGGCCAGCTCTTCCAAGAACATCAACTAGTTCTATCCCCCAACCTATACTGTCAACACCCTTTACCAACATGAAAAATTAGAATGGGCATAACCAAAAAAACCCTCAAGATTGGGGAGAAGAAAAGGAGGAGGAGTTATAATAGGGAAGACTGGATTTACCAAATGAATGTAAGTGCTGAATCATTATAATGATATTTGTTTTAGTCTCCAGTGCCCTGGAGTAGCTAGAAAGAAAAACCTGAAATTGTGGAACGGTAAGCCCATACCAAACTCTGAAATCTGCTCCATAAGTACCTGTTACAACGTACTTGGAAAATTATTGCTTTTTTGCGCACAAGACAAAAGTTTAAAGAAAAAACAGGAGTAAATGTCTTGAATGCCATTGCTTCAAAGATATACAAATGGCCAATTAGCACATGAAAAGATGTTCAAAATCAGTACTCATCAGAGAAAAACAACTCAAAATCATGAGGTACAGGAAAGCCACAGTGGCTCAGCAGGCAGAGTTCTCACCTACCATCCTGGAGACCCGGGTTCGATTCCCGGTGCCTGCCCATGTGGTGGGGACAAAAAACCACGAGGTACCATTTCACACCCACTAGGATGGCTAGAGATAAAAAAGATAACAAGTGTTTATGAGGATGCAGAAAAATCAGAACCCTCATTCACTACTGGTGAGGATGTAAAATAATACTGCTGCTACACATGGCCAACAAAGTACATGAAAAGATGCTCAGTTTCATTAGCCATCGCGGAAATATAAATCAAAAGCATAAGAGATACCATTTCACACCCACTATAAGGGCTATTAAAAAACAAACAAACAACATGAAAAATAACAATTCTTGGCCAGGATGCGGAGAAACAGGAATCCTCATACGTTGTTGGTGGGAATTTAAAATGGTGTAACCGCTGTGTCTCCTCAAACAGCTAAGTGTAGAATTATAAATGGACCCAGAAATCTTACTTGGAGGTATACAGGCCAAAGAATTGAAAGTAGAGACTCAAACAGATACCTATACACCAATGTTCATAAAAGCACTTTTCACAATAGCCAGAAGGTGGAAACAACTTCTAGTTTACAAGCTGCCAAAATGAGATATACCAGAAACAGAATGGCTTTTTAAAAGGGAAATTTATTAAGTTTCAAGTTTACAATTCTAAGGCCATGAAAATGTCCAAATTAAGGCAAGGCTATCAAAATAATCATATTAAGGCACCAACAAGAGGTTGCCTTCACTCAAGAAAGGCCGATGAAGTTCAGGGTTTCTCTCTTAGCTGGAAAGGCACATGGTGAAGTCTGCTAACTTTCTCTCCTAGCTTCTTGTTTCATGAAGTTCCCTCAGAGGCATTTTCCTTCTTCATCTCCAAAGGTCTCTGGCTGTGTGGGCTCTGTTGGTTCTGGTGGCTCCACAGCTTTTTCAAAATGGTCCCTTCTTAAAGGGCTCCAGTAAGCAACCCCACCTTGAATGGGTGGAGACGCTTTCTCCATGGAAACCATCTAATCAAAAGTTACCACCTACAACTGGATGGGTCATATCTCCAGGGAAACAATCAAAAAGGTCCCACCCAGCAATACTGAATGAGGATTAAACTACATGGTTTTTCTGGGGTACAAAACAGATTCCAACCCGCATATAACCCAATGTCCATAAATAGATGAATGGATATTATCTCCATAAAATAGAGTATTATTTAGTAATTAAAAAAATATTGATATGTGCTACCATATGAAGGATCCTTGAAAAATTATGCTAAGTGAAAGAAGTCAGATAAAATAGGCCACAGAGTATAGGATTTCATTTATATTAAATGTCCAGAATAGGCAAATCTATGGAGATGGAAAACAGATTAGAGGTTGCCAAGGTCGGGGGAAATTGGGGTGCGTGGGGAGAGTGAATGCTGATTATATAAAGTTTCTTTAGGTGGTTATAAAAATGTTCTAGAATTAGAAATAGGAGAGTGATATTTGCATAGCAATGTAAATATAAAACTACCGAATTGTATACTTTTTTCTATTAGAGAAGTTGTAAGTTTATAGAAAAATCATGCATATATTCATATATTACCCCTTTTTCAGTTTCATTGAAATATAGTCACATATCATACAATCCATCCAAAGTATACAATCAATAGTTCACAATATCATCACTTGGTTGTGTATTTATCACCACACTCAATTTTATAACATTTTCATTACTCAAAAAAAAAAAAACCTACCAACATATACCATGTCCCTTATGAACCTCCCTTTCTTGATCCTTAGCATTGGTGTTGTACATGTTACTGTTTGTGGTAGTCAGATTCAGTTGTCAACTTGGCCAGGTGAAGGTGCCTAGTTCTACTGCTGTGGACATGAGCCAATGGCATGTGAACCTCATCTGTTGCTGATTACATCTGCAGTCGGCTAGAAGGCGTGCCTGCTGCAATGAATGATGTTTGATTTAATTGACTGGTGCTTAAATGAGAGAGCTCAATGGAGCACGGCCCAAGCAGCTCAGCCCAGGCCTTTGGAGATGCAGAAAGGAATCACCCTGGGCAAAGTTGTTGGAACCCAGAGGCCTGGAGAGAAGGCCAGTAGAGATCACCCTGCGTCTTCCCACGTAAGAAAAAACCTCAGTTGAAAGTTAGCTGCCTTTCCTCTGAAGAACTAACGAAATAAATCCCCTTTTATTAAAAGCCAATCCATCTCTGGTGCATTGCATTCCGGTAGCTAGGAAACTAGAACACTGTTGATGAAAGAATATTAAAATATACTGTTAACTACAATGCACAATTTGCAGTAGGTGCATTTTTTCCCATATACCACTAGAACATTTGTTCTAGTTCATGAAAAAACATTTTTATATTTGTACTATTAATCACAGTCACCATCCATCAGAGGATTCAATGTGTTAAACAGTCATCTGTTTTATCTTCTAGCTTTCCTTCATGTGACATACTCTACTCTAAACCTCCCTTTTCAACTACAGTCACCCACACAATTCAGTACTGTTAATTATACTCACCATATTGTATACCACCCTATTAACAACTTGCATTAGTGTGGTACTTTTGTTAGAACTGAAGAAAGCAGATTCTTATAAATGTATTATTAATAATACATCCATGAATTACCTTAGGGTTCATGTTTGTGATGTATAGTTCTATGTTGTCGTTTAATTTTTAATCTAGAAATATATATACAACCTAAAATATCCTCCTTAACCACATTCAAATACATAATTCAGTATTGTTAATTACTTAACAATGTTGTACTACCATCACTACCATGAACTGTACAGTTTTTTTTTTTTTTTTGCACGGGCAGGCACTGGGAATCCAACCTGGGTCTCCAGCACAGCAGGTGAGAACTCTGCCTGCTGAGCCACGTGGCCCACCCTGAACTGTATACTTTTAAGAATGAAATTTACCAGTAGATGAATTATATTTCAATAAAAAAACTAAATTGACCACTAAAACACAAAACAAAATAAAATATTATGTTAAGTTAAAGAAGCCAGTCTTAAAAGACCTCTTGCTTCATGACTGCATTTACATAAAATACTCAGAATAGGTAAATTTACAAAAATAGAAAGTAGAGGGCAGGCCACAGTGGCTCAGCAGGCAGAATTCTCACCTGCCTGGTGCCTGCTCATGCCAAAAAAAAAAAGGAAGTAGATTAGTGGCTGCCTAGGGCTGGGGTTGGGAGGAAGGTAGGTGACTTAATTGGTAAGGGGTTTCTTTCAGGAGGGATAAAAATGTCTGAAACTTAGATTGGGATCATGATTCTACAACCCTGTGAACATATTTACAATGAATTATACACTTAATTTGTACGGTATATGAATTATATCTCAATAATGTCATTTTTAAGAAAATCTTCTAGAAGAAAATCTTTGTAACTTGGGTTAAGCAAAGATTTTTTTAGATATAACATAAAGTCACAATTCATAAAAGAAGAAAAACTGATAAACTGGTCATATTTAAAATTCAAAACTTCTGCACTGGGCGGGCCACGGTGGCTCAGCAGGTAAGAATGCTTGTCTGCCATGCCCGAGGACCCGGGTTCAATTCCCGGTGCTGGCCCACGTTAAAAAAAAAAACAAAAAAAACAAAAAAAAACTTCTGCACTGAGAACATAATAAAAGACAAACCAAACCAGGAAAAAATATTCACAAATTGCATGTCTGATAAAAGACTTGTATCCAGAAAATGTAAAGAACTCTCAAAACTCAATTAAGATAAAAAAATGGCAAAATATTTGAACTGATATTTCACCAAAGAAGATTTATAGATGGCAAATAGACACATGAAATGATACTCAATGTCATTTGTCATTAGGAAAATGCAAATTAAAACCACAATGAGATACCACTACAAATCTATTAGATTGGCTAAAATAAAAATTGACAATATCAAGTGTTGTCAAGGATGCAGAACAATTGAAACCTATACATTGTTGGGTTAGAAAGCAAAACAGTACAGGCCATTTTGTAAAACACTGTGTCAATTTCTTATAAAGTTAAAAATACACTTACCATATGATCCAGCCATTCCATTCTTAAGTACTCACTCAAGAGAAATAAAAATATTTGTCCATACAAAGACCTGCTCACAAATATTCATAGCATAGCTTTATTTGTAATTGCTGAAAACTGGAAACAACCCAAACGGCCGTAATCAGGTAAATGGATAAACAAATTGTGATACATCTATAAAAACAGACCACTATTTAGCAATAAAAAGGAAAGCACTATTGATACACTCAACAAATAGATGAATCACAAAATAATTATACTGAGTAAAAAAGTCAGAATTCCTTGCCAGAAAAAGAATACATACTTATGATTTCACGCACCTAAATTCTAGACAATATACATCATTCTTTAGTACAGAAAATAGATTAGTGGTTGTCTGGAGATCAGAGGCCAAGGAAATCATTACAAATGGGAATAAGGAAACTTGTGGGTGATGGATAGCTTCACTATTTTGACTGTGATGAGTTCGATGGGTATATACATATTTCAACACTTACCAAATTGCACACTTTCAATATGTGCAGTTTTCCATGTCAAATTTATATCAATAAAGTTATTTAAAAAATTCGGAAAGGGGAAGTCAAAAGTACTTAAGCTGATCACGGAATAACCAACAAAGCACCCACTAAAAGCATTTTTAATTTACATTGCTGAACGTACAGTCAACACTAGGAGAAACTAAACATGGAGAACTACGCAGGGTAGCATATAAATTTGAATTTTTATAAACTTAAAAATACTTCCATTTTCAAAGATGTTCAATCTTCATATGTGACTGATCTTCAGTCAGTAGTGTTAGAAACTCTTCCAGTTTCCCTATACCTCAGTCAAGTACTGTAATTAATGTGATCTGTAAACAAGCATTTAGGTTCTTATACCTATAAGAAAGTCTAATAGGGTTCCTTCAAGTTAAAATATCTGAGTGAATGGTAACTCCAGTAAAAGTAAATCAGCAAAAGAAACTATTATCTATATATTAAGAATTCCCCCATTAGATATATTTATATTACAGATATAGATATTCACCCAAATAGATTTATACTATTTCAAATTTTTATCTAAAATATTATAAAAGGAATAATATAAAAATTCTAAACTGAATTCTTCTTTATCAAAAGGTAAACTCATTGTTTTAAAGTCAAACAAAAAGTATAATATATTCATTAACAAGGAAAAATTATAGAATTTGGGGTGAAGTTTAGTCAGTCAAAACTACTTCACATTCATGATAATTATGCCACATAAGCAATGACATCATCTAACTCAAACTATCATCATTTCTCATTTTGACTATAGCAATATTCTTCTTTTTATTTTTTAATACAGCTGACCTCAATCTTTATTTACTGAGTCTCAATTTCTTCATCTATTAATAGGGACAATAATATTTCCAACCCCATGAAGCTGTGTGAAAATGGAATGAGAATTCATTATAGTACTTAATTTGTTGCTTGGCACATAGAGAATGTTCCATAAATGTTACCTATAATTACCTGAGTAAATGTTCAGCCTCCATGAGTCCAGTGCTGGAATGGCATCACATATAAGAAATAAGTCTAGGCCAAAGGAAAAAAAAAAAAAAGGTTAAAAGCAATTTAAATCTTTATATGAGACCCAAAGAAAAAATAAGAAAAGATCCAATTCAAAATCCCCACAATACTTATTAATACGTTCTTTCTTAATTCCTTTTGCTTACAATGTTTCTCATAACCCAGCACCTGCCCTGAATCCCTACATCCATTTTCACTCTGAATTAACAAAAAAATAGATAAATTTTAAAATCTGCTCATTTGGCTGTTTCCCTTCTATTGATTCATCTCATAGAAAGATCTCATTCCATTTTCTAATATAAACTAATCATAGCACCTTAGTGCTTTTTCGCCCCTTAGTTTTTTACACAAGACAAGTCTAGAAACTGAACTGGCAGATCTAGAAGCTTTTAGTAGAAGCAGAAGTTAAGAGAGGACAGAGAATGAATTTTCTTCTGTGAGGAGAAATGAATATTGCAAATATAACTTGAAATCTCCTCACCAACTCACTGCCCTCCTCCTTCCCCTAAGTGGGACATGACTCCCAGGGGTGTAAATCTACCTGGCAACATAGGACAGAAATCCTGGGATGAGCTGGAACCCAGTACCAAGGGATGGAGAAAACCTTATCTAACAAAAGGGGGAAGAAAGAAATGAGACAAAATAAAGTGTAAGTGGCTGAGAGATTTCAAACATAGCCCAGAGGTTATCCTGGAGATTATTCTTATGTATTATATAGATGGCCCCTTTTTAGCTTATGGTGTATTGGAGTGGCTAGAAGGAGTATCTGAAACTGTGGCGCTGTGTCCCAGTATCCATGCTTCTTGAAGACAACTGTATAATGATACAGCTTGTACAAAGTGACTGTGTGATTGTGAAAATCTTGTGTCTGATGCCCTTTTACGTAGGGTATGGAGAGATGAGTAAAAAAATAAGGATAAAAAATAAACAAATAATAGAGGGAACAAAGGTTAAAATAAATTGAGTATATTGAAATACTAGTGATAAATGAGAGGGAGGGTAAGGGGTATGGTATGTATGAGTTTTTCCTTTTTTCTTTATTTTGCTGGGGTGAGGTAAATGTTCAAAAAATGATCATGGTGATGAATACACAACTATATGGTGATATTGTGAGCCACTGATTGTATACTATGTATAGAATGTGTGTATGTCAAGAATGCTTGTTTGTAAAGTTTTTACAATAAACATATTAAAAAAAAAAATCTCCTCACCAAACTACAGTACTGTTGATGATGATAGTGGTGGCAGCTATTTCAGGACCCTAAGGGCTTGCTTCTGCGTAATGCACTTCAAAATACTGAATGCCAAGTGCCACTCCTGGAGTCTTTAATGTGTCTGAGCCAGTCTGTATTACTAGAAGCCCTCAGAACACCTAAGCCTTATTGTGTTCCATGCTGAAGTAAGGAGTATCACTAATGTAACCATTTTGTTTCCCAACTCTGTTCCATGAATATCCTAATGTTCAAGTTCGTCTTCCCAAAATCTTACAAGATTTCTGTGAAAAAACTCTTCTAGTTTTTTAATAGTCTCTGCACCTCAGGGCTTTGGCATTAGAGATCTGTAGAAACTTGGTTAGGGTTGGGAAGGCAAGGTCAAAGGCAAACAGGAACTGCACACCCTAGTTATTGGCCCTCAACTTTTCACCATCAACTTTTAGTCCTGAAATGTTGCCTATGTAGTAATTTCTTTCCAGAACATGCCTTGCTCCCCACCATACAAAGATATTACTTACTAGTAGTTTTTCCCCACAGGCATTCAACCCACACCCAGATTTACTTGATTTTTTAATGGGCACAATGGGTTCATGCTGAGTGCCTTACCACAATCCAATTTGTCACTCCTCTGACTAAGAGAATCAAGAGCAACATAATGCAAAGCACACACTAGTATTATGTTTTTCTTGCCCTATTTGTAATCTTAAAATTAAAGGTAGAATAATTTCTGGAAGAAGTTTAATTCCTTTCTGTCACCCATTCTCCATAATCTCCAAACCAGCTAGCAGTTTTTTGAGAAAATGCAAAAAATAGCCTCTTACCTAGTCTCTCTACTTTCACTCTTGGCACCCTGTAATTTGTCCTACCCAGAGAAGCACAAGTTTCTTAAAGCACTTATCTTCTTAAAATGCACATTAGATCACTTGGCTCTCTTACTCAACTCCCAATCCCTGGCTTCCACCAATGGCTTCCAATCATTTCAACCAAGGTCTACAGAGCCCTACGTGATCTGCCCCTGCCTACTCTTGAACATACCAAACCATACCCCCCCCATAAGGCCTTTGTTTTTATTATTCCTCCTACCTAAAATGCTTCTCTCCCAATAAAGAAATGATGGCTCTGCTCCCTTCAAGTAACAGTTTATATGATTCTTCATCAGAGGTCCTGACCATCCAATCTAAAGCAGCACTTTCCCGCCTTACTTTCTATCACATTACCACATTTTCTTCATAGCACTTATCGTAATATATAAATTATCTTGTATTTACTTGAAAACCATCTATCTCCCAGATAAGAATATATGCTCCTTTAGGACAGAAATCTTGTATAGCTTGTTCATATCTTTCTTCAATGCCAAGTAGTGGCGGACACATAATAAGCACTGAAATAGTTTTCTAATGGTCTGATTCATTTACAAAATTAAGTGCTTCCTCTGAGGCAGAGTAAACTGTTAAGGTTTTTAAAACTAAATTATTTATATTGCCAGTAAGATGGCCATGCTGTCAAAACACTCTTCTCTTTTTTGTTCTAACAATCTTCCTTGCATTCTCAAAAAGTCCCTTCCTTTCCAAATTTAACATTTGCACTCAGAAACTAAGATGGCAATTGTTATCTGGCAACACTGTTCTCTCAGTCTGTGGAGCTAAATCCTATCTTTTCAGTCAGCAACTGCCAACGATCTGACTACCATCATTGCCCTGAGTGTCTTAGCACCCCGAACAATTTGGCTAAATTGACCCAAAACTACAAACACCTATGAGAAAATCACTGCTGGTAACAGCTGTGTGAAGTACTCCAAACACCTTAAAGACAACCTCATCAGGAGTAGGAAGAATCAGTTCAGCAATCTGACTATGGAAAGCTTTAATAATGACCCTTTCAACAGGAAAACAGATACTTTGTCCTAGCCTTCTAGTCAGCTGTCTTTAGTAGCCAAATCCATCATTTGCAACAAAATGACACTTCTGAGTTCCTAGTTCCATTAAATTATCACTGGTTTAGGCCATAGATAAATCAGAAACTACCGTCAACAAATCTACTCGTCTAGGACCCAAAGCAATCAGTTAATCTTAATGGAGGAGGAGAATGGCCTCTATTCATCTGGAGACAAGTTTTAAAGATTCCAACTGCTGTAACACTGGGCACACCAACATAGAGCTGTAATCTAAAAAAAGAGACATAGCATTCCCAATGGTGCACCTATACTGAAAGCAGCCTTCCCCTTACAAAATAAATACTTCTGAAAATCAGCTAAATCCTGAAAAATGGCTCTGACTTTTCTCTACAATAAGTCATGACAGCTACCTTAATAAAAGGTCCAACTGGAAAGGGGCTCATTACGCTGACATTGTCACCTCACTAAGACTTCTGCTGATTCATTCTGATGGGCTGACAGGTCACTGCTATCTTTGCCTTGCCCAAGATTCTGTTTATTTCACATATAAAAACAGTGTCCATTCAAGACAACTGCAACCCAAGTATCTTCTCTGATATGAAGCCCTTCCCTTGGTGACTTCTCTCAGCACTTAGCAAAAAGTTATCATTTCAGCCCCATATTAGTAACTGGATGACTAACAAGCCACGGAAGGGCTGGGAATAGGCCCCATAAAAGAACTACAGTGTTAATCATCAGCAATTAGCAATTTATTATTTTTTTAATTGAAATCAGCTATGTATCTTTTTTGGCATTAAGAGATGCTTGGTATTGTTATAATAGTTTGGAAAAGAGCTGCAGTCAGCACCGTTAGCACCATGGCCACACCAAGAAATGAAAGAAGACATCCTTTCACCAAATAAACTTCAAAAAAGAAATATCAAGGCAACACACATACACACACACCCCCTCTATTTCATTTAAAAGGAATAAAAGGGAAAGGGAAAAAAGAGGAACAAGGAAGAACAGCCCACTGTTGTAGATTAAACTTGGCCATGAATTATTTGCAGCAACTCCCATTAAGAACTGCAGTCTATTTCCCCACTCCATGAATCTGAGATAGCTTTGTGACCTTCATTGACCAACAGAATGTGGCATGAGTAACACTGCGCAACTTCTAAGTAGAGGCCTCAAGAGTCCTTACAACTTTCACTCTGGCCCTTAGAACCTAGACACCGTGAGAGGAAGCCAAATCAGCATGCAAGAAAGGCCACCACATCCTGGCTGATACTCCAACCCTTGGCTATGTGAGGCCATCCAGGTCCAACCATGCCCTAGCCAGCCTGCCAGCTGACCAGAAACACATGAGTGAAGTCAGCCCATACCGTATGGAGCAGTGGCAAACCATACCAAATGAGGCTGCCCAAACTGCCAACCCACTTAAATCATAAAGAAATGTTTTAAGCCAATAAGTTTCTGGGTGGCTTGTTACACTGCAATAGATAATTGAACATCCAGAATCAACTGAGACTAATTCAAAACTTCAACAGTGACCCACTCATAATCAGCATGTGGATTCGCAACACATGGGAAGTTGGAATCTCTAAAGAATAATACAATTATACAGCATCACCCTCCACTGATGAAAGGAGCATTGAAGGAAATACCTGGAGAAGATATATAGAAATAAATGTATCCAGCAAAGGACTAATCCAAAACATATAAATTTCTAGAAAATCCATAAGAAAATAACAGCCCAATAAAAATATGGGCCACAGACTTAAACAGGCACTTCACAAGAAGATATTTACAAGACCAGTATGTATATGAAAAGATACTCAGCATGGGAGGGCCACGGTGGCTTAGCAGGCAAGATTGCTTGCCTGCCATGCCAGAGAACCTGGGTTTGATTCCTGGTGCCTGCCCATGTAAAAAAAAAAAAAAAAAAAAAAAAGATACTCAGCATTAACAGTCATCAGGGAAATGTATATTAAAACCATAAAAAGACATTACTACACCCCCAACAGACTAACTAAAATTACAAGGAATGACAATACTAAGTGTACTGAAGGATGTAGCTCAAACAGAACTCTCATACACTGCTGGTGAGAAAACAACTATGACCACTTGGAAAACTGGTAATAGTTACTAAAACTTAAAATATATACATCGTATGACCTAGCAAATTTAACAGAAATGAGTGAAATGACATGCACAAAAATGTTCACAGCAGCATTACTTGTAATAGTCCAAAATTAGAAACTGAACAGTACACAACGATAAACAAGCCACTGCTATATGCACTATATGCAACTACATTCATCAATCTCACAATGTTGATCTAAAAGACTCAAAAGAGCATATACTATATGTCATGGTTAGGGACAGGTGTCAACTTGGCCAAGTTGTGGTACCTGTTCATCTGATTGGGCAAGCGCTGGCCTATCTGTTGCAATGAGGACATTTCATAGGATTAGGTCATGATCACATCAGCTACATCCACAGCTGATTCCATCTGTAATCAGCCAAAGGGGAGTGTCTTCTGCAATTAGTTATGCTAAATGCAATCATGAGAAGCCTTTTAAAGAGGACTCAGAGGAGACAGGTTCCATTCCTGCTTTGGCTGGTGAGCCTCTCCTGTGGAGTTCATCCAGGCCATCCATCGGAGTCATCGGTTTCGCAGCCTGCCCTGTGGATTTTGGACTCTGTGTTCCTACGGTCATGTGAGACACTTTCATAAATTTTATATTTGCAAGTGTTCCCTGTTGATTCTGTTTCTCTAGAGAACCCTAACTAATATACTATATGATTTTTATAACATGGAATTCAAACAAGTAAAACTAAACCATAGTAATAGAAGCCAGAATAATTATTACATTTGGAAGCCACTTCATGCAAAAGAGATTCTAGACCATTTCTAACATTTGTTTCGGTTTCCTTCTAGAGAAAACTGCCTGCACAAGAGTATTCGAGGGGACAGCTTATAACTGATGGAAGCAGCTGGTTCTGCTCCTGCCCACTGCCCCAACCAACTGCTACTGCAGTTCTAGGCACATTCTCCAACCTCTGCACTGATCTCAACAGCCTGTCCTTTGCGGATCCATGAGGAAGACCAATATATTAGCTTAGGACCTCATCATTTTCTACAGTCTTCATTACTACTAAGCACACCGTGGTAAGGGTGATCTTTGAAAATATGATGGTATCAATCACCTACAGTCCTGCCTTACATACATACGCCTCCTTAAAATCCTTCAGTGACTTCCCACTGTGTATAGGATACATTCTGCACTCCTTAGCAGGTACTGTAGGCCCTTAATGATCTGACCCTTGATTACCTTTTTTTTCTCACCATGGAGTTCCAGCCACAATGATTTATTTGTAGTTGTCTTTAAAAAGTCTGTTCTTTTTCACCTCTGTATATCTAGATAGAAAATATATCCTCCACACAGAACAGCAATTCTCAAAGTGATCTAAAAGGATCTGCAAGATCAAGCTATTTTCATAATAATAGCGAGATGTTGTCTTTTTCACCATGCTGACAAAAGCAATGGTAGACAAAATTGCTGGTGCCTTAGCATAAATCAAGGCAGGGACATCAAACTGTACTATAATAACTTATTCTCCATAATCTCACACTTTGCAAAAAAAAAGTATATTTCACTGAAGAATGTCCTTGATAAAGCAGTAAAAATTAATAATTTTATTAAATTCCACCCCTGAGTACATTTCAAAAACATTTTAAGTGACAAAATGGGAAGTATAAAGCACTTCTGCTGCACATCAAAATATAATAAATGTCTCAAGGAAAAGAACTTGTGCAACTGAACTGCAACCTGAACTAGGAGCTTTTTTCATGGAATACTATTTATTGTGTAAACAACTAGTTATTCAGACTTGGGTGTCTGGCAATATTTTTCACAAAAATGAACAAGTGAACCTGTCACTTCAGGGAAAACAAGTGACAATATTTGTTATCAATGATAAGTTCGAACTTTCAACTGAAAATCAAAATTACTTTTTTTAAAAATTAGAGTTTCGAAAAGCTGATATCCACTATTGTTAGCCTGACAGCTACTCAACTCTTAACAGGCTTACCTGATGAAATGAATGGTGACATTAATGAGTATTTTTTAAAATGAAACTGTCAAACATTTGGAAGATCTGTAATATTTTCCAACTGACCAATTTGTCATGTTTTAAACTCATGCATGAGTAAAAGATCCATTCAAAATGCAAGATAGACCAATAGGTTTTAATGTTCCTGAGTACAAAAGTTAATATCATTTCAGATTCCACATTGTAACCAACCTGTAAGAAATTACCATTTGTTGAGTTTGGATATAGTATGAAAGAAGAAAATTGTAGTTTGCTAGCTGCTGGAATGTAACACACCAGAGACGGATTGGCTTTTAATAAAAGGGGATTTATTTCATTAGTTCTTCAGAGGAAAGGCAGCTAACATTTAACTGAGGTTCTCTCTTACGTGGGAAGGCACAGGGTGATGTCTGCTGGCCTTCTCTCCAGGCCGCTGGGTTCCAACAACTTTCCCCAGAGTGATTTTTTTCCTGAATCTCCAAAGGCCCGGACCTAGCTGCAAGTGGCGGGATGAGGTTTGCTGAGCTGTTTGGGCTGGCAATGTTGAGCTCTCTCATTTAAGGACCAGCCAATTAAATCAAACGTCATTCATTGCAGCAGGCATGCCTCCTACCTGACTGCAGATGTAATGAGCAACAGATGTTGCTCATGTACCATTGGCTCATGTCCACAGCAACAGAACTAGGCACCTTCACCTGGACAAGTTGACAACTGAATCTAACTACCACAAATATCCATAATTACCCGAAAAGAATATTAAAATACTCTCCCTTTTCCATCTACACCTCTTTGATGCTGGATTTTCTTCATATACTTCAATCAAAATGAAATACTGAAACAGACTAAATGTAGAAGCAGATATAAGAATCCAGCTGCCAGGTATGCAAGGATGGTTCAACATAAGAAAATCAATTAATGTAATACACCACATCAACAAATCAAAGAAGAAAAATCACATGATCATCTCAATTGATGCAGAGAAGGCATTTGACAAGATTCAACATCCTTTCCTGTTGAAAACACTTCAAAAGATAGGAATACAAGGGAACTTCCTTAAAATGATAGAGGAAATATATGAAAAAACCACAGCTAATATCATCCTCAATGGGGAAAAATTGAAAACATTCCCGCTAAGATCAGGAACAAGACAAGGATGTCCACTATCACCACTATTATTCAATATTGTGTTGGAAGTTCTAGCCAAAGCAATTAGACAAGAAAAAGAAATACAAGGCATCAAAATTGGAAAGGAAGAAGTAAAACTATCACTGTTTGCAGACGATATGATACTATACGTCGAAAACCTGGAAAAATCCACAACAAAACTACTACAGCTAATAAATGAGTACAGGAAAGTAGCAGGCTACAAGATCAACATTCAAAAATCTGTAGCTTTTCTATACACTAGCAATGAACAAGCTGAGGGGGAAATCAAGAAACGAATCCCATTTACAATCGCAACTAAAAGAATAAAATACCTAGGAATACATTTAACCAAAGAGACAAAAAACCTATATAAAGAAAACTACAAAAAACTGCTAAAAGAAATCACAGAAGACCTAAATAGATGGAAGGGCATACTGTGTTCATGGATTGGAAGACTAAATATAATTAAGATGTCAATCCTACCTAAACTGATCTACAGATTCAATGCAATACCAATCAAAATCCCAACAACTTATTTTTCAGAAATAGAAAAACCAATAAGCAAATTTATCTGGAAGGGCAGGGTGCCCCGAATTGCTAAAAACATCTTGAGGAAAAAAAACGAAGCTGGAGGTCTCGTGATGCCGGACTTTAAGGCATATTATGAAGCCACAGTGGTCAAAACAGCATGGTACTGGCATAAAGATAGATATATTGACCAATGGAATCGAATAGAGTGCTCAGATATAGACCCTCTTATCTATGGACATTTGATCTTTGATAAGGCAGTCAAGCCAACTCACCTGGGACAGAACAGTCTCTTCAATAAATGGTGCCTAGAGAACTGGATATCCATATGCAAAAAAATGAAAGAAGACCCGCATCTCACACCTTATACAAAAGTTAACTCAAAATGGATCAAAGATCTAAACATTAGGTCTAAGACCATAAAACAGTTAGAGGAAAATGTAGGGAGATATCGTATGAATCTTACAACTGGAGGTGGTTTTATGGACCTTAAACCTAAAGCAAGAGCACTGAAGAAAGAAATAAATAAATGGGAGCTTCTCAAAATTAAACACTTTTGTGCATCAAAGAACTTCATCAAGAAAGCAGAAAGACAGCCTACACAATGGGAGATAATATTTGGAAATGACATATCAGATAAAGGTCTAGTATCCAGAATATATAAAGAGATTGTTCAACTCAACAACAAAAAGACAGCCAATCCAATTACAAAATGGGAAAAAGACTTGAACAGACACCTACCAGAAGAGGAAATACGGATGGCCAAGAGGCACATGAAGAGATGCTCAATGTCCCTGGCCATTAGAGAAATGCAAATCAAAACCACAATGAGATATCATCTCACACCCACCTGAATGGCCATTATCAACAAAACAGAAAATGACAAGTGCTGGAGAGGATGCGGAGAAAGAGGCACACTTATCCACTGTTGGTGGGAATGTCAAAGGGTGCAACCACTGTGGAAGGCAGTTTGGCGGTTCCTCAAAAAGCTGAATATAGAATTGCCATATGACCCAGCAATACCATTGCTAGGTATCTACTCAAAGGACTTAAGGGCAAAGACACAAACGGACATTTGCACACCAATGTTTATAGCAGCGTTATTTACAATTGCAAAGAGATGGAAACAGCCAAAATGTCCATCAACAGAAGAATGGCTAAATAAACTGTGGTATATACATACGATGGAATATTATGCAGCTTTAAGACAAGATAAACTTATGAAGCATGTAATAACATGGATGGACCTAGAGAATATTATGCTGAGTGAGTCCAGCCAAAAACTAAAGGACAAATACTGTATGGTCCCACTGATGTGAACGGACATTCGAGAATAAACTTGAAATATGTCATTGGTAACAGAGTCCAGCAGGAGTTAGAAACAGGGTAAGATAATGGGTAATTGAAGTGGAAGGGATACAGACTGTGCAACAGGACTAGATACAAAAACTCAAAAATGGACAGCACAATAATACCTAATTGTAAAGTAATCATGTTAAAACACTGAATGAAGCTGCATCTGAGCTATAGGGTTTTTTTGTTTTTTGTTTTTTACTATTATTACTGCTTTTATTTCTTTTCTCTATATTAACATTTTATATCTTTTTCTGTTGTGTTGCTAGTTCCTCTAAACCGATGCAAATGTACTAAGAAACGATGATCATGCATCTATGTGATGATGTTAAGAATTACTGAGTGCATATGTAGAACGGTATGATTTCTAAATGTTGTGTTAATTTCTTTTTTTTTTCTTTCTTTCCGTTAATTAAAAAAAAAAAAAGAATCCAGCTTCCTTCTACACTTAGTGTAGATATTTGCAAAAATGTAAAACAATGCCCCTCCCTCTTCTCACTAAATCTTTGTTTTAGCAAATAGTTATTTTTCATAAAAATGTTTATGTAAGACTTCTATTTTTATTTCAATGAATAAATATTTAAATTTTTCTTATTTTTAATTTCTAATATAGTAAATATTGATAAATAAAAAACACATGAATAAAAACTCTTTGGGGACCATAATAATTTTAAGAAAGGAAGTGGTCAGAAACCAAAAAGTTTGAGAACTGTTAATATACAATTTCCCTGCCCCACTTTCAAGTCTGATTCTCCAGAAAACTTTGCCAATATCTTAGATGAAGTTAACCTGCTGTAATTATTTACTTATGGTGGAGAGCAAAGTCTATATTCTTTCAAAGAATTAATTATTTTCATAACTAATGGCTAAAATGCACCAATGTCGATGCTTCACTATAAATACACATGTATAAAGATGATACTTTAAAAACTGGTTATTTTGTGTATCTCCATCATGTCGAAACATACTCTCTCAAGACTATAATCAACTGCTGGTGGGAATAAAAATTTCATATATATATTTGCATGGCAATTCAGCAATACCTATAAAAACTACAAAAATACACAACCTTTAGAAATTTATCTTAATAGATACTATCCCAAACATGCAAATGACTTAAATACAAACTTATTCATGCAGCACTGTTTAAACTGTAAAGGACTGTGAAAAAATCAAAAGGCCCTGTAATTGGAGAATAAGATAAATGGTAGATCCCTATCTCATAATACATTGCAGTATTACAGAAATATAGAAATTTTGATGTACTTATATTGTTAAGTGAAAAGAGAAAGATACAGACTCTATAAATTTACTTATTCTAATTATTTCATATCCGTGAGATCATTAAATATTTGTTATTTGGTGCCTGGTTTATTTCATTCAACATGATATCGCCAAGTTTCATCCATGCTGTCACATGTATCAGAACTTTATTCCTTTGTATGGTGGAATAAAATTTCATTGCATGTGTATACCACATTTTGTTTATCCATTAATTGGTTGATGGACACTTGGTTGCTTCCATATTTTGACAATTATAACTAAGGCCACTGCAAAAAGCAGTATGCAAGTATCTGTTCAAGTTCCTGCTTTCAATTCTTTGAAGTACGTACCTAGAAGTGGGATCACAGGGTCATATGGTAATTCTACACTTCTTTCTGAGGAAACACCAAATTTTTTTCCACAATGGTAGCATCATTTTACATTGCCACTAACAACGAACAAGTGTTTCTATTTCTCCACATCCTCTCCAACATTTGTTATTTTCTGTGCATGTGTATGTGTGTGTATTTTAAATACGCATTCTAGTGGGTTTGAAATGGTACCTCATGGTTTTTTATTTGCATTTCCGATAGCTAATGACGTTGAGCATTTTTTCATGTGCTTTAGGCCATTTGTATACCTTCTCTCGATAAATGTCTATTCAAGTTTTTGTCCATTTTTAAATTGGGTTGTTTGTCTTTTTGTTGGTGAGTTGTAGGAATTTTTATATAGTCTAGATATTAAACCTTTATTGGATATGTGGGTTCCAAATATTTTCCCCCATCATATTGGCTGTCATTTTACTTTCATGATAAAGTCCTTCAATGCATAAAAGTTTTTAATTTTGATGAGGTCCCATTTATCTATTTTTTTTTGTTGTTGCTTGTGCTTTGAGTGTAAAGTTCAAGAAACCATTGCCCTACACAAGGTCCTGAAGATGCATCCCTACATTTTCTTCTAGGAGTTTTATAGTTGACTCTTAGGTCTTTGATCCATTTAGAGTTGATTTTTTTTACATGATGTGACGTAAGGGCCCACTTTCATTCTTTTGCAAATGGAGACCCAGTTTTCCCAGCACCATTGCTTGAAAAGACCACTCTTTCCCAATTGAGTGAACTTTGCTACCTTGTCAAAAATCAGTCAGCTAGACTTCTGGGTCAAGATGGCGGCTTAACAATGTGCGTGTTTTAGTTCGTCCTCCAGAACAACTACTAAATAACCAGAAACAGTACAGAACAGCTCCTGGGGCCACGTCAGTGACCGGACACACAGCGTACCCCAGTCTGGACCAGCTAGACTGGCTGCGAGCACCCCCCCGAACCGTGAGTTCCCAAAGCTGTGGCGGCCAGTGTCCCTCCCCCGCAGGCCGCTTCCCAGAGGGGAAAGGAAAGGACTTTACCACCAGCAGGGACTGGGCACAATCAAACGCCAATTGTGGAATTAATTAACAAATTCTGACTACTAAAAATAGGCCCCCAGCTTAGATGAACCTGATCAAAGTGGAGGTTGGTCATATTTCCCCCGGCACCAAGGGGGCAGGACTGACAGAAAAAGGGGGGAAAAAAAAGAAGGAAACAGAGGCTTTTGTGGCTGTGTATCTACAAAGGCTTGACTGTCTCTGGATACAGTGGCAGGACTTTTCAGGCTGCAAGTGCCCCAGGCATAGGCAGAAGTGAGCTCTTTTGGGGGCTTGTCTAGAGCCTGTGCCTTCCCCAGGGGAGGGGTGAAGCCCAACTCAGGTGGAATCACTCCATCAAGGAATTCAGACACCAGGGCTTGCTAATTTGAAGCCATTAAAACCAGCCTACAACCTCTCCTCTGTCTCCACTATGCGCCCAGCAGGGAGAGTCTGCCAAAGTTAAAGGTACGGCATCATCTTATGCTGGTGGGACCTGCAGTCAGACAAGCGCCACACACAGGGCAGGATAAGAAAAACAGAGTCCAGAGACTTCACAGGAAAGTCTTTCAACCTGCTGGTCTCACCCTCAGGGAAAACCAATGCAGGTGACTCTTTCCTCCTGATAGGAGGCCATTTTGGTCTGGGAAAATCTGGCTGGGGTATATAATATCTAAGTAGACCCTCCTAAGTGTGGTGGGGGGGAAGGCACCACACAAGCAGGACAAGAAACAAGAAAACAAGAACTGAAAAATTCTCCTCTGTTAAACAAAACTTAAGTTAAAGGTTCAGATAAAGTTGAACGGAATGTCAAACAACAGATAGACAACAAATTCATCCAGCAAGAAAACCCTACATAAAAGAAGTGAAAGCAATCTCCAGAATAAACTAATTAAGGTAATTAAATGCCTAGACACCAGCAAAAAATAACAAATCACATTAGGAAAACTGAAGATATGGCCCAGTCAAAGGAACAAACCAACAATTCAAATGACATACAGGAGCTGAAACAATTAATTCAGAATGTACAAACAGACATGGAAAACCTCATCAAAAACCAAATCAACGAATTGAGGGAGGATATAAAGAAGGCAAGGAAAGAACAAAAAGAAGAAACTGAAAGTCTGAAAAAACAAATCACAGAACTTATGGGAATGAAAGACACAGTAGAAGAGATGAAAAACACAATGGAAACCTACAAGGGTAGATTTCGAGAGACAGAACATAGGATTGCAAAACTGGAGGGTGGAACATCTGAAATCCGACAAGAAACGGAAACTATAGGAAAAAAAATGGAAAAATATGAGCGGGGACTCAGGGAATTGAAAGACAATATGAAGCACACGAATATACGTGTTGTGGGTGTCCCAGAAGGAGAAGAGAAGGGAAAAGGAGGAGAAAAACTAATGGAGGAAATTATCACTGAAGATTTCCCAACTCTTATGAAAGACTTAAAATTACAGATCCAAGAAGTGCAGCGTACCCCAAAGAGAATAGATCCAAATAGACATACTCCAAGACATTTAGTCATCAGAATATCAGCGGTCAAAGAGAAAGAGAGGATCTTGAAAGCAGCAAGAGAAAAGCAAGCCATCACATACAAGGGAAGCCCAATAAGATTATGCGCAGATCTCTCAGCAGAAACCATGGAGGTGAGAAGACAGTGGGATAATATATTTAAATTATTAAAAGAGAAAAACTGCCAACCAAGAATTCTATATCCAGCAAAACTGTCCTTCAAAAATGAGGGAGAAATTAAAACATTTTCAGACAAAAAATCACTGAGAGAATTTGTGACCAAGAGACCAGCTCCGCAAGAAATACCAAAGGGAACACTAGAGACAGATACAAACACAGAAGAGAGAGGTGTGGAGAAGAGTGTAGAAAGGAAGACTATGAGTAAAGGTAAAAAGAAGGAAAATTAGATAGGACATATAAAATCCAGAAGGCAAAATAGTAGAAGAAAGTACTGCCCATTCAGTAATAACACTGAATGTTAATGGATTAAACTCTCCAATCAAAAGACATAGTCTGGCAGAATGGATTAAAAAACAGGACCCATCTATATGCTGTCTCTACTCAAAGGACACGAGGCCAAGGACACAAATGGACATTTATACACCAATGTTTATAGCAGCATTATTAACAATTACCAAGAGATGGAAACAGCCAAAATGTCCATCAACAGAGAGTTGACTAAACACACTGTGCCATTTACATAAGATGGAATATTATGCAGCTGTAAGACAGAATAAAGTTATGAAGTATGTAACAACATGAATAGACCTTAAGGACATTATGCTGAGTGTGATTAGCCAGAAACAAAAGAACAAATACTGTATGGTCTCACTGATATGAACTGACATTAGTGAACAAACTTGGAATATTTCCTTGGTAACAGAGACCATCAGGAGATAGAAATAGGGTGAGTATTGGGTAATTGGAGCTGAAGGGATACAGACTGTGCAACAGGACTGAATATAAAAACTCAGAAATGGACAGCACAATATTACCTAACTGTAATGTAATTATGTTAAAACACTGAATGAAGCTGCATGTGAGAATGATAGAGGGAGGAGGGCTGGGGACATAAATGAAATCAGAAAGAAAGATAGATGGTAAAGATCAAGATGGTATGATCTAGGAATGGCTAGAGTGTATAATAATAGTGAAATGTACAATGCACAAATTTTAAAAATGTTTTTGCATGAGGAAGGACAAAGGAATGTCATTATTGTAAGGTGCTGAAAATAGATGATAATACTTTAAAATGTCACCTTATGTGTGAGACTAAAGCAAAAAATGTTTATTTGTTTAAAAATTTAGATTTTGACTAGAGCATTTCCTAATATAACTCATGTAGATAGTTTGATTGAATGTCATCAGTACTTGGAATCTCAGGTAGGACATGAGATTTTGTTGGTTTGTCCAGAGTGATGCCCTGATGAATCCCAGAGTGATTTGATCAGTGACTGGAAAAGTACTTGCAATCCCCCTTCAAGGAATGGTGAGAGTGGGGAGAAATTCAACTTCCCCAAGTTGAATTCTTGATATTCTCACAAGCAGTGGGGACAACCAAA
Source organism: Tamandua tetradactyla (assembly GCF_023851605.1). Classification (NCBI taxonomy): domain Eukaryota; kingdom Metazoa; phylum Chordata; class Mammalia; order Pilosa; family Myrmecophagidae; genus Tamandua; species Tamandua tetradactyla. Next base: position 124,648,402 of record NC_135333.1, read on the forward strand.
GCTATAGGCCGAGCCCCCAGTCTTGGGGTTTGTTCATATGAAACTTAACCCCACAAAGGATAGGTCAAGTCTACTTAAAATTTAGGCGTAAGAGTCACCGCCAAGAGAGCCTCTTTTGTTGCTCAGATGTCGCCTCTCTCTCCAGCCAACATGATGAGCAGTCTCACCACCCTCCCCCTCTCTGCGTGGGACATGACTCCCAGGGGTGTGGACCTTCCTGGCAACGTGGGACAGAGATCCTGGAAGGAGCTGAGACTCAGCATCAAGGGACTGAGAAAAACCCTAGAATGAGCTGAGAATTAACATCAAGGAATTGCAAGAAGCTTCTCGACCAAAGGGGGAAGAGTGAAATGAGACTAAGTGTCAATGGCTGAGAGATTCCAAACAGAGTTGAGAGGTTATCCTGGAGGTTATTCTTATGCATTAAGCAGATATCACCTTGTTGTTCAAGATGTAGCAGAGAGGCTGGAGGGAACTGCATGAAAATGTAGAGCTGTGTTCCAGTAGCCATGTTTCTTGATGATGATTGAACAATGATATAGTTTTCACAATGAGACTCTGTGAATGAAAACCTTGTGTCTGATGCTCCTTTTAGCTACTCTATCAACAGAAGAGTAGAACATATGGAATAAAAATAAATAATAGGGGGAACAAATGTTAAAATAAATTTAGTTTGAAATGCTAGTGGTAAATGAAAGCGAGGGGTAAGGGGTATGGTATGTATAATCTTTTTTTTCTCTGTTATCATTTTATTTCTTTTTCTTTTGTCTTTTTATTTCTTTTTCTAAATCGATGCAAATGTTCTAAGAAATGATGAATATGCAACTATGGGATGATATTAAGAATTACTGATTGCATATGTAGAATGGAATGATATCTTAATGTTTTGTTTGTTAATTTTTTTTAATTAATAAAAAAAGTTAAAATAAAAAAAATCAGTCAGCCAGGGTGGGCCACAGTGGCTCAGCAGGCACAGTTCTTGTGCCTGCCATGCCGGAGACCCGGGTTTGATTCCCAGTGCCTGCCCATGCAAAAAAATAAATAAATAATAAGTGGCCGTAAATGTGAGGGTTAATTTCTGAGCTGTCAATTCTATTCCATTGACCTATGTATCTGTCCTTGTACTGGTACCATACTGTTTTGATTACTGTAGTTTGGTGACATGTTTTATGATCAGAAAATGTGATGATCAGAAAATGTGAGTCCTCCAACTTCATTCTTCTTTTTTAAAGGCCTTGTAGTGGTTTGGAGCTCTATGTATTCCCCAAAAACAAGTTATTAAACTTAATCCATTCCCCGTGGGTGTGAACCCATTGTAAGTAGGACTTTTTAATAAGGTTATCTGAGTTAAGATGAGGCCCACCTCAATCAGGATGGATCTCAATCCTATTACTGGAGTCCTTTATGAACACGAATGAAATTCAGACAGGAAAGAAAGCCAGGGGAAATCAATATCAAGGAAAGAACAAAGAAGCCAGAAGAGGCCCCCATGTGTACTGCCATGTGACAGAAGAGCCAAGGATCAAGGATCACTTGCAGCCACGCCTTGAACGCCAATCTTTGAAAAGCATCACCTTGATGATGACTTGATTTGGACTTTCTCTTAGCCTCAAAACCATGAACTAATAAATACCAATAGTTTAAATCAATCCATTGCATGGTAATTGCTAGAGCAGTCTAGGAAAACTAGAGCAGGCCTCTCACCCTACTATGTAAATCTGATGACTGGACTTTCCATTTCTGCAAAGAAGGCTGCTGGGATTTTGACTGGGATTTTGTTGAATCTGTAAATCACTTTGGGTAGACCTGACATCTTTATATTTAGTCTTCCAATCAATGAATGCAAAATGTCCTTCCATTTATTTAGGTCTTCTCTGATTTCTTTCAGCATTGTTTTATAGTTTTCTGTGTATAATTCTTTAATTCCCTGGTTAGATTTATCCATAGATATTTTATTATTCTTTTAGCTATTATTGTAATTTTTTTTTCTTAATTTCTTCTTCAGACTGTTCATTACTAGGTTACAGAAACATCACTGATTTTTGGGTGTTGATCTTGTACCCTGCAACTCTGCTGAATTCATTTATTAGCTCCAGAAGCTTTGGTGTAGATTATTTCAAGTTTTTCTGTATATAGGCTCATGTCATCTGCAAATAGGCAAAGTTTTACCTCTTCCTTTACAATCTGTATGACTTTTATTTCTCTTCCTGGCCTAATTTCACTGGCTAGATTTCAAGTATAGTGATGAATAATAGTGGTGACAGTGGGCATCCTTGCCTTGTTCTGGACCTTAGAAGTAAAGCTTTCAATCTTTCACCATTGAGCATGACGTTAGCTGTGTGTTGTTTTTTTTTTATAAATTTACGGAAAAAAAAGAAATTAACCCAACATTTAGAAATCGTACCATTCTACATATGCAATCAATAATTCTTAACATCATCACATAGATGCATGATCATCGTTTCTTAGTACATTTACATCGGTTTAGAAGAACTAGCAACACAACCGAAAAAGATATAGAATGTTAATATAGAGAAAAAAACTAAAAGTAATAACAGTAAAAACAAAACAAAACAAAACAAAAACCTATAGCTCGGATGAAGCTTCATTCAGTGTTTTAACATGATTACTTTACAATTAGGTATTATTGTGCTGTCCATTTGTGAGTTTTTGTATCTAGTCCTATTGCACAGTCTGTATCTCTTCAGCTCCAGTTACCCATTATCTTACCCTGTTTCTAACTCCTGCTGGACTCTGTTACCTATGACATTTTCCAAGTTTATTCTCGAATGTCCGTTCACATCAGTGGGACCATACAGTATTTGTCTTTTAGTTTTTGGCTAGACTCACTCAGCATAATGTTCTCTAGGTCGATCCATCTTATTACTTGCTTCATTAGTTTATCCTGTCTTAAAGCTGCATAATATTCCATCATATGTATATACCACAGTTTGTTTAGCCATTCTTCTGTTGATGGACATTTTGGCTGTTTCCATCTCTTTGCAATTGTTAATAATGCTGCTATAAACATTGGTGTACAAATGTCCGTTTGTGTCTTTGCCCTTAATTCCTTTGAGTAGATACCCAGCAATGGTATTGCTGGGTTGTATGGCAATTCTATATTCAGTTTTTGGAGGAACCGCCAAACTGCCTTCCACAGTGGTTGCACCATTTGACATTCCCACCAACAGTGGATAAGTGTGCCTCTTTCTCCGCATCCTCTCCAGCACTTGTCATTTTCTGTTTTGTTGATAATGGCCATTCAGGTGGGTGTGAGATGATATCTCATTGTGGTTTTGATTTGCATTTCTCTAATGGCCAGGGACATTGAGGATCTCTTCATGTGCTTTTTGGACATTTGTATTTCCTCTTCTGAGAGGTGTTTATTCAAGTCGTTTTCCCATTTTGTAATTGGGTTGGCTGTCTTTTTGTTGTTGAGTTGGACAATCTCTTTATAAATTCTGGATACTAGACCTTTATCTGATATGTCATTTCCAAATATTGTCTCCCATTGTGTAGGCTGTCTTTCTACTTTCTTGATGAAATTCTTTGATGCACAAAAGTGTTTAATTTTGAGGAGTTCCCATTTATTTATTTACTTCTTCAGTGCTCTTGCTTTGGGTTTAAGGTCCATAAAACCGCCTCAAATTGTAAGATTCATAAGATATCTCCCGACATTTTCCTCTAACTGTTCTATGGTCTTAGACCTAATGTTTAGATCTTTGATCCATTTTGAGTTAACTTTTGTGTAGGGTGTGAGATATTGGTCTTCTTTCATTCTTTTGCATATGGATATCCAGTTCTCTAGGCACCATTTATTGAAGAGACTGTTCTGTCCCAGGTGAGTTGGCTTGACTGCCTTATCAAAGATCAAATGTCCGTAGATGAGAGGGTCTATATCTGAGCACTCTATTCGATTCCATTGGTCGATATATCTATCTTTATGCCAATACCATGCTGTTTTGACCACTGTGGCTTCATAATATGCCTTAAAGTATGGCAGTGCAAGACCTCCAGCTTCGTTTTTTTTCCTCAAGATGTTTTAGCAATTCGGGGCACCCTGCCCTTCCAGATAAATTTGCTTATTGGTTTTTCTATTTCTGAAAAATAAGTTGTTGGGATTTTGATTGGTATTGCATTGAATCTGTAAATCAATTTAGGTAGGATTGACATCTTAACTATATTTAGTCTTCCAATCCATGAACACGGTATGCCCTTCCATCTATTTAGGTCTTCTGTGATTTCTTTTAACAGTTTTTTGTAGTTTTCTTTATATAGGTTTTTTTCTCTTTAGTTAAATTTATTCCTAGGTATTTTATTCTTTTAGTTGCAATTGTAAATGGGATTCGTTTCTTGATTTCCCCCTCAGCTTGTTCATTGCTAGTGTATAGAAAAGCTACAGATTTTTGAATGTTGATCTTGTAACCTGCTACTTTGCTGTACTCATTTATTAGCTCTAGTAGTTTTGTTGTGGATTTTTCCGGGTTTTCGACGTATAGTATCATATCGTCTGCAAACAGTGATAGTTTTACTTCTTCCTTTCCAATTTTGATGCCTTGTATTTCTTTTTCTTGTCTAATTGCTCTGGCTAGAACCTCCAACACAATGTTGAATAATAGTGGTGATAGTGGACATCCTTGTCTTGTTCCTGATCTTAGGGGGAAAGTTTTCAATTTTTCCCCATTGAGGATGATATTAGCTGTGGTTTTTTCATATATTTCCTCTATCATTTTAAGGAAGTTCCCTTGTATTCCTATGTTTTGAAGTGTTTTCAACAGGAAAGGATGTTGAATCTTGTCAAATGCCTTCTCTACATTAATTGAGATGATCATGTGATTTTTCTGCTTTGATTTGTTGATATGGTGTATTACATTAATGGATTTTCTTATGTTGAACCATCCTTGCATACCTGGGATGAATCCTACTTGGTCATGATGTATAATTCTTTTAATGTGTTGTTGGATACGATTTGCTAGAATTTTATTGAGGATTTTTGTATCTATATTCGGTAGAGAGATTGGCCTGTAGTTTTCTTTTTTTGTAATATCTTTGCCTGGTTTTGGTATGAGGGTGATGTTGGCTTCATAGAATGAATTAGGTAGTTTTCCCTCAGCTTCGATTTTTTTGAAGAGTTTGAGGAGAGTTGGTACTAATTCTTTCTGGAATGTTTGATAGAATTCACAGGTGAAGCCGTCTGGTCCTGGACTTTTCTTTTTAGGGAGCTTTTGAATGACTAATTCAAACTCTTTACTTGTGATTGGTTTGTTGAGGTCATCTATTTCTTCCTGAGTCAAAGTTGGTTGTTCATGTCTTTCCAGGAACCCGTCCATTTCATCTAAATTGTTGTATTTATTAGCGTAATTTGTTCATAGTATCTTGTTATTACCTCCTTTATTTCTGTGAGGTCAGTAGTTATGTCTCCTCTTCCATTTCTGATCTTATTTATTTGCATCCTCTCTCTTCTTCTTTTTGTCAATCTTGCTAAGGGCCCATCAATCTTATTGATTTTCTCATAGAACCAACTTCTGGCCTTATTGATTTTCTCTATTGTTTTCATGTTTTCAATTTCATTTATTTCTGCTCTAATCTTTGTTATTTCTTTCCTTTTGCTTGCTTTGGGATTAGTTTGCTGTTCTTTCTCCAGTTCTTCCAAGTGGACAGTTAATTCCTGCATTTTTGCCTTTTCTTCTTTTCTGATATAGGCATTTAGGGCAATAAATTTCCCTCTTAGCACTGCCTTTGCTGTGTCCCATAAGTTTTGATATGTTGTGTTTTCATTTTCATTAGCCTCGAGGTATTTGCTAATTTCTCTAGCAATTTCTTCTTTGACCCACTCGTTGTTCAAGAGTGTGTTGTTGAGCCTCCACGTATTTGTCAATTTTCTGGCACTCCGCCTATTATTGATTTCCAACTTCATTCCTTTATGATCCGAGAAAGTGTTGTGTATGATTTCAATCTTTTTAAATTTGTTAAGACTTGCTTTGTGACCCAGCATATGGTCTATCTTTGAGAATGATCCATGAGCACTTGAGAAAAAGGTGTATCCTGCTGTTGTGTGATGTAATGTCCTATAAATGTCTGTTAAGTCTAGCTCATTTATAGTAATATTCAGATTCTCTATTTCTTTATTGATCCTCTGTCTAGATGTTCTGTCCATTGATGAGAGTGGTGAATTGAAGTCTCCAACTATTATGGTATATGAGTCTATTTCCGTTTTCAGTGTTTGCAGTGTATTCCTCACGTATTTTGGGGCATTCTGGTTCGGTGCGTAAATATTTATGATTGTTATGTCCTCTTGTTTAATTGTTCCTTTTATTAGTATATAGTGTCCTTCTTTGTCTCTTTTAACTGTTTTACATTTGAAGTCTAATTTGTTGGATATTAGTATAGCCACTTCTGCTCTTTTCTGGTTGTTATTTGCATGAAATATCTTTTCCCAACCTTTCACTTTCAACCTATATTTATCTTTGGGTCTAAGATGTGTTTCCTGTAGACAGCATATAGAAGGATCCTGTTTTTTAATCCATTCTGCCAATCTGTGTCTTTTGATTGGCGAATTCAGTCCATTAACATTTAGTTTTATTACTGTTTGGATAATATTTTCCTCTACCATTTTGCCTTTTGTATTATATATATCATATCTGATTTTCCTTCTTCTACACTCTTCTCCATACCTCTCTCTTCTGTCTTTTCGTATCTGACTCTAGTGCTCCCTTTAGTATTTCTTGCAGAGCTGGTCTCTTGGTCACAAATTCTCTCAGTGACTTTTTGTCTGAGAATGTTTTAATTTCTCCCTCATTTTTGAAGGATAATTTTGCTGGATATAGGAGTCTTGGTTGGCAGTTTTTCTCTTTTAGTAATTTAAATATATCATCCCACTGTCTTCTAGCTTCCATGGTTTCTGCTGAGAAATCTACATATAGTCTTATTGGGTTTCCCTTGTATGTGATGGATTGTTTTTCTCTGGCTGCTTTCAGATCCTCTCTTTCTCTTTGACCTCCGACATTCTAACTAGTAAGTGTCTTGGAGAACGCCTATTTGGGTCTATTCTCTTTGGGGTGCGCTGCACTTCTTGGATCTGTAATTTTAGGTCTTTCATAAGAGTTGGGAAATTTTCAGTGATAATTTCTTCCATTAGTTTTTCTCCTCCTTTTCCCTTCTCTTCTCCTTCTGGGACACCCACAACAAGTATATTTGTGCGGTTCATATTGTGCTTGATTTCCCTGATACCCTGTTCAAATTTTTCCATTCTTCTCCCGATAGTTTCTGTTTCTTTTTGGAATTCAGATGTTCCATCCTCCAAATCACTAATTCTATCTTCTGTCTCTTTAAATCTATCATTGTAGGTATCCATTGTTTTTTCCATCTTTTCTACTTTGTCCTTCACTTCCATAAGTTCTGTGATTTGTTTTTTCAGATTTTCTATTTCTTCTTTTTGTTCAGCCCATGTCTTCTTCATGTCCTCCCTCAATTTCTCGATTTCCTTTTTGAAGAGGTTTTCCATTTCTGTTCGTATATTCAGCATTAGTTGTCTCAGCTCTTGTATCACATTTGAACTATTGGTTTATTCCTTTGACTGGCCATATTCTCAATCTTCTGAGCGTGGACCGTTATCTTCTGCTGCTGGCATCTGGGAATTTAGTCAGATTTCCCTGGGTGTCGGACCCAACAAGGTTGTAAGATTTTTCTGTGAAATCTCTGGGTTCTGTTTTTCTTATCCTGCCCAGTAGGTGGCGCTCATGGCACACGTTTGGCTCACGTGTTTGGAAGGGACCCCCCCCGGTCACCGTTCTCCACGGCCTGGGGATTTCCGATCCACTTCTCTCAGTTGGTTCGGGGGGGCCGCGCCTGGTGGGGGCATCAGCCGCCACGGCTTGAGGGGACCCTGTGGCTCCTTTATTAATTTCCCTATTGGTGTTTGGTTGGACCCAGTCCCTGCCACTGTCGGAAATTCCCTCCTCTCCCTGGAGGGGTGTCGGTCGCCAGCCACAGTGGGCCCGGGGAATTCGCTACCGGACCAGGAAGCCGCCCGTGGGGGAGGGGCGTCGGTCGCAGGCCACCGCGGCCTGGGGAATTCGCCACCGGACCAGAAAGCCGCCCGCGGGGGAGGGCCACCGCTGCTTGGGTAGCCCTCTGATCCGAGACTCGAAGCTGGACCAGGAAGCTGCCCGCAAAAGAGGGGCACCGGCCGCCGCGGCTTGGGAAACTTGCCTCTCCGAGACTCTCAGCCGGCCCGGGAAGGAGGGAGGGAGGAGCTCCAGCTGCCACAGCTGCCGCTGCTCGGGGGGTCGCGCGCCGCTCAGGGATCTCACCGCAGCCGAGTCTCGCAGTCAGACTAGCCAGTCCAGACTGGGGTACGCTGTGTGTCCATTCCCTGCCGTGGCCCCGGGAGCTGTTCTGCACTGTTCCTGTTCACCTAGTAGTTGCTCTGGAGGAGGAACTAAGATGCACGTACCTTACTAAGCCGCCGTCTTGGCCCCGCCTCCCTGCTTTACCTAGCTATGTGTTTTTATACGTCTTTTTAAGATGTTGAGAAAGTTTCTTTCTATTCTTAGTGTTCTAAGTGTTTCGTGTCTTTATCAAGAAGGGGGTGCTGGATTTTGCCTTTTTTGTGTCAACTCAGTTGATTATGTCTCTTTTTTACTTCACTTTGTTAATGTGGTGTGTAAGATTTATTGATTTTCTTATATCGAGCCACCCTTGCATACCTAGGATAAATCCTACTTGATAATAGTATATAGATCTTTTAATATGCTGTTTGATTCTGTTTGCTATTATTTTGTTGAAGACTTCTGCATCTACATTCATAAGAGATATTAGTCTGTAATTTTCTTGTGGTATCTTTTTCTGGCTTTAATCTGAGGATGAGGTTGGTCTCATACAATTAATTAAGAATTGTTCCTCTTCTTCAGTTTTTTTTAAAGAGTTTGAGCAGGATACGTGTCAATTCTTCCTGGAAAGTTTGGTAAATTCCCCTGTAAAGCCATCTGGTTTGGGCTTTTCTTCATTAGGAGATTTTTGTTTACTGATTCAATTTCTTTTCTAGTTCTTAGTTTGCTGTGATCTCCTCTTTCTTTTTGAGTCAGTACAGGTAGTTTGTGTGTTTCTAGAAATTTGTCCACCTCATCTAGGTTATCTAATTTGTTGGCCTACAGTTGCTCATAGTATCTTAATATGTGCCTTTTATTTCGTGGGGTTGGCAGTAATGTCTCCCTTCAATTACTTTTTTTTTTTTTTTTGCCATTCAGTCACCAATATTTTATTTTTTGTATACAAGAACATAAAGTAATTTTTCTATGAAAGATGTGTTTATAATAGCAAAAAAAGTATTTGTTCCAGTATGACAATGAGTAAATATTGGGTTGATGTAATTATCTACTTTAGTAAAATCTATTTATATAGTTTTTCAAAAGATTGAGAAATACAAACCCCATATTCATTAAAATCTTAACCACCAGGTAAACTGATGGGAAAAGCTATGAAAATTAAACAATACATTTTGAAGAAGAATATGGGAAAGATGTAAGCACATTTCATTATATTCCTGTATTATAGACAGTCTGATAAACTATTAAGAATATTCTGGGTTATGGAATGTCTGGCTAATACAATTCCAATAGATATATAATTACAACATATATATGCTTATTACAAAAAAACAATTTAAATTTAAAAAGGTATACTTAACACTGAAACTGCACTGAATTTTATTCATTTCTCATGATTCATGAAACTGCTCACTCTAAACATGAATTATGGGTGGGCCACGGTGGTTCAGCAGGTAAGAATGCTTGCCTGCCATGCCCGAGGACCTGGGTTCAATTCCCGGTGCCTGCCCATGTTAAAAAAAAAATTATAATTTTACATTAGAAGGGGAGAAATGCTAATTCTTTCACCATTATAGAATATCAGGCATTGAATCATCTCATATTCTACCTCTCTCTCCCTACTTCACCTTCTCCTCTCCTTATAGACCTAGATTTTTGTATTCATACAACTATTTCCATCTAATCATTGAAGACTCTATAATCTTAGGAAACATTTCCTTGGATTTATAACTAAATTTCAATCTAATTATAATTATGAATTAGTTACATTATTATATCAAATTGCCATGCCTGTTTTATTCACTGAATTCATTTTCCACACGGTATCATTTTATCCAAAACCCAAGTGCATTAGTTTTACATACACTTTCGAGAAAAGAAAATATATGGCTCTGTAAGACTGAGGAATGAACCCAAGCTTAAAATGGAAAGAACTGTCCCGCAGTACATTTTAGAAATCTTCTCCCCAGCTGCTGTTTTAAAATGATCCATCCCAAACTCTTAATTTATATTGGCACACCGTATAAACTTCTGTAATCACTACCTTGGTCTTTTCTTGATTCATCTATGTGCTGAAATTCTTTAAGGTTTGAAGTTTACAGAAGCCCTCTCTGCAATGCTGAATAACCTTCTTTGATCCATTCTTGATGAGATAATCCACCAGCATAAGGGTTTTATATACATGGCGCCAATTCTTCCCACGGTCACTCAAGTCTCTGCCATAGCATATTCATAATCTCTGATAGGGAAATTGTGTTGAAAGTAAGGTCACTGATATCTATCATCAGAGAACTTGAAGGACCCCAACTGTCATCAGAAGTAGATTCCCTGACTTTTATTTCAGCATCTGAGTAGTTTTTCATGAAGTTCTTTATTTGCCTCCCGAATGCCATCAGAAAGACAAGTTCGAAAGAGAGATGGGGGACGAGAGCAATGGAATAGGAATTTGCGGAATTGGTTTACAAAACTCTTGACAGGTAATGAGTCCCCAGATCTGCCGTTCCCAAATACAAAGGACAGCTCTCCATGTTGACAAAGAATCAACTTTCTGTGGGGAAGATCAGTTGTGCTTTTTTTCCCCGTTCATACTCACACCCTTGTGAGACATCTGGAGGGCCAGCCTCTCCTCCAACCAGAACCCACTCTCCCTTCAATTTCTGATTTTAGTTATTTGTATACTTTCTCCTTTGTTTCTTCGTTAGTCTAGCTAAAGTTTTGTCAATTTTATTTATCTTTTTAAAGAACCAACTTTTGTAGATCTTATTGTTTTTTAATTCTTTATTTATCTCTGCTCTAATCTTTGTTATTTCCTTCCTTCTGCTCATTTGATCTTTTTCTACTTATCTTATTGTATCCCTGGAATTTTGAACCATGTAATACAGCATCACTTCAAAAAAACATATCTAAAAATGAATAAGAATCCTCATTTCACGTAAGGAATAGCCTCTAATTTATCTTTTTTTCCTTTACCCTCAAAAAAAGAAAAATCAATCCTTAATTTTTCACCCTAGCTTCAATGCTGTCTAAACCAAGTTCTATATTGACATAGGATTTTAAAACACTTTTAACAAGTCTTTAAATTGTTTTCAGTGGTTAGCTAATGATTCTGGAGTAGCTCATTATATTCATCTTTTACATTACATATTTCTGAGTTATTTAAATTTCTTACAATGAGTACATATTACATTTTTTTCAAATAAATGGTCTCACATATTTATTACTGAACAAACTTATTTATACAGAAGCATAAAAACAAGGAAAACCCAGGTTTTCTGCCTATAAGTCCAACTGCTCAGAAAGGTGATTTTTTCAGCTTGAAGGTGCTAGTGAATGTAGTACAGCATTAACATGTGTGCCATCATGTATGATTCCCTAAGACCCAGCTTAGTTCTTCTCCAATGTCTCAATCTTGGAGTTGAACTTGATTTTATTGCCTGTTTTCATTCAAATCCACTGAGGAATGGGATGATTCTGTTTTTGTTTCTTAGCTAGGAAGCACTTGATTTTAAAAGTCTTATGAGGACTTCCGGAGAAGACGGCGGCTTAGTAAGATGCACGGGTCTTAGTTCCTCCTCCAGAACAGCAACTAAAGAAACAGAAACAATACGAAACAGCTCCTGAAGCCACGACAGAGACCAAAAAGACAGCGTACCCCATTCTGGAACGGCTGAACGGGCAGGGAGAATCCGCTGCGGTGAGATACCCGAGGGGCGCGTGCTTTCCCAGGCCGGGGCGGCTGGCGACCGGGGTCCCTTCCACACACGTGGCTTCCCGGTCCGACTGGGAACGTTGGATAGCGGGGCCCTCCCGCCATGCTTGGCGTCTCGGGCCAGCTGGGCAATTTGGACCGGCACTCCCCCAAGCCGTGGTGGCCGGCGACCCCCACTCCACGCGCGGTTTCCCAGGCCGACTGCGAGATTCGGATTGGCAAGTTAAAGGAGCCACAGCATCTTTTACTGGTGGGACCCGCAGACAGACGAGCGCCACGAGCGCCACCTACTGGGCAGGAAAAGAAAAACAGAGCCCAGAGATTTCACAGAAAAACCTTTCAACCAGCCGGGTCCCACACCCAGGGAAATCTGATCAAATGCCCAGACACCAGCAGAAAATAACGGATCACGCTCGGAAAATTGAAGATATGGCCCAGTCAAAGGAACAAACCAATAGTTCAAATGAGATACAGGAGCTGAGACAACTAATGCTGAATATACGAACAGAAATGGAAAACCTCTTCAAAAACCAAATCAATAAATTGAGGGAGGACATGAAGAAGACATGGGCTGAACAAAAAGAAGAAATAGAAAATCTGAAAAAACAAATCACAGAACTTATGGGAGTGAAGGACAAAGTAGAAAAGATGGAAAAAACAATGGATACCTACAATGGTAGATTTAAAGAGACAGAAGCTACAATTAGTGAACTGGAGGATGGAACATCTGAATTCCAAAAAGAAACAGAAACTATAGGGAAAAGAATGGAGAAATTTGAACAGGGTATCAGGGAACTCAAGGACAATATGAACCGCACAAATATACGTGTTGTGGGTGTCCCAGAAGGAGAAGAGAAGGGAAAAGGAGGAGAAAAACTAATGGAAGAAATTATCACTGAAAATTTCCCAACTCTTATGAAAGATCTAAATTTACAGATCCAAGAAGTGCAGCGCACCCCAAAGAGAATAGACCCAAATAGGCGTTCTCCAAGACACTTACTAGTTAGAATGTCAGAGGTCAAAGAGAAAGAGAGGATCTTGAAAGCAGCAAGAGAAAAACAATCTGTCACATACAAGGGAAACCCAATAAGACTATGTGTAGATTTCTCAGCAGAAACCATGGAAGCTAGAAGACAGTGGGATGATATATTTAAATTACTAAAAGAGAAAAACTGCCAACCAAGACTCCTATATCCAGCAAAATTGTCCTTCAAAAATGAAGGAGAAATTAAAACATTTATACACAAAAAGTCACTGAGAGAATTTGTGACCAAGAGACCAGCTCTGCAAGAAATACTAAAGGGAGCACTAGAGTCAGATACGAAAAGACAGAAGAGAGAGGTATGGAGAAGAGTGTAGAAAGAAGGAAAATCAGATATGATATATATAATACAAAAGCCAAAATGGTAGAGGAAAATATTATCCAAACAGTAATAACACTGAAAGTTAATGGACTGAATTCCCCAATCAAAAGACACAGACTGGCAGAATGGATTACGACGCAGCAATACCACTGCTAGGTATCTACTTAAAGGACTTAAGGGCAAAGACACAGACGGACATTTGCACACCAGTGTTTATAGCAGCATTATTTACAATTGCAAAGAGATGGAAACAGCCAAAATGTCCATCAACAGACGAGTGGCTAAACAAACTGTGGCGTATACCTACGATGGAATATTATGCAGCTTTAAGACAGACTAAACTTATGAAGCATGTAATAACATGGATGGACCTAGAGAACATTATGCTGAGTGAGTCTAGCCAAAAACTAAAGGACAAATACTGTATGGTCCCACTGATTGAACCGACATTCGAGAATCAACTTGGAATATATCATTGGTAACAGAGGAGTTAGAAACAGGGTAAGATATATGTGTATTTGGAGCTGAAGGGATACAGACTGTGCAACAGGACTAGATACAAAAACTCAAAAATGGACAGCACAATAATACCTAATTGTAATGTAACTATGTTAAAACACTGAATGAAGCTACACCTGAACTATAGTTTTTTGTTTGTTTGTTTGTTTGTATCTTTTGTTGTTGTTTTTTCTTTTTCCTTTTATATATATATATTATTATTATTATTATTATTTTAATTCTCTATATTAACATTCTGTATCTTTTTCTGCTGTTTTGCGAGTTCTTTTCCTAAATCGATGCAAATGTACTAAGAAATGATGATCATACATCTATGTGATGATACTAAGAATTACTGAGTGCATATGTAGAATGGAATGATTTCTAAATGTTGTGTTAATTTCTTTTCTTTTTTTTGATTAATAAAAAAAGAAAAAAATGTAAATATATGTAAGCAGAGATGAGAGTTTAAAAAAAAAAGTCTTATGAGAAGACATGTTGAAGCTAACAATCAAACGTGCACACAAGTACATATTACTTTTGTAATGTGAAAAATATTGACCTCCATAAGATTGAAGAGGTTACATAAAAAACCTATAATGCTAACTCTGAGTTGGAAATATTGAAACATACTTTGGATTTATTTTTCTAAAAAAAAAAAAAAACAAACCTTTATTTGCCAGACTTGTCCACAAAAACTGCCAAAATAATGAGTATTCCTTACACTCACAGACTGTGAACTCGAAACACCATTTCACCATAAAATGATGTAGGAATTTGGGGCAATGGCTGATACAAATTTAGGAAAAGAAAAGTAAAACATGATCTTGGAACATCATATCAAACAAGAAAGTAAGTCCTAATAAAGTAAGGAATCTAGACACTGATCATCAGTGGTCCCTAACGTGACCAGCCAATAGTGGGAAACTCTACAGTCAGATGATTCTATTTCTTCAACAAATAAATTGCAGAGAAAAAGAGAGGGAGGAGAAATCTTTCTGATTAAGTGACTTCAAAGATATAATGTCTCCAAGAACATTAACAAGTTTCATTCCTCTATCCCATAAGGTCAACACCCCTTTACAACATAAAGAAGTTGGTCATTACCCAACTTCAGGGATTTTCAATCCCTGAAGATTGAAAGAGTGATCAATCTTGAGAAGGAGGAGGTAGGATTTAACAAATGACTGTAACTACTGACTCAATTAGAATTGCCAGAAGGAAATACTTGAAATTGTTTAACTGTAATCCAGCAACCCTGATCCTTGATAATGGCTGTACAACTTCAGAGCTTTTATCGTGTGACCATATGAATGTAAAAACTTTGTGACTAACACTCCCTTTATCCAATGTATGGGTAGATAAGTAACGAAATAAAAATGAAAAATAATAATAGGTCAGAAACATGGGGAAAAAAGCTCCTAAACTACGGACAAAAGTTATATTATTACTTCATAATCTTTCATCAATTGTAATAAATGTAACTACTGTTAAAATAGTAAAATTACAAAAAAAGTGTTATCATCAATTGGGACAAATTTCCCACATTGATATAAATGTTGGCGGTAGGGTGGTGTATGGGAATGCTGTATTTTATGCATGATTATTCTGTAAACCTACAATGTCTCTAATAAAAAAATGGTTTTAATAAAACACATACTGGTCAACTACAATGTATATATCTCCTATGAATCCTGTCTCAAACATATCAGCTGTTAAAAATAAATTATGGATCATCAAACGTCTTTATCATGGAAGGCCAATATGGCGGCTTAGTAAAGTGCACATTTTAGTTCACCTCCAGAACAATTACTAAATAACCAGAAACAGTACAGAACAGCTCCAGGTGCCACGTCAATGACCAGACACACAGCGTACCCCAGTCTGGACCACCCAGATCGGCTGTGAGCGTCCCCAGACCCATGAGTTCCCCAAGCAGTGGCGGCCAGCGCCCCTCCCCAACAGCTGCTTCCCAGAGGGGAAAGGAAAGAGACTTTAACAGCAGCTCAGGGGCTGAGCTCAACCAAACACCAATTGTGGCATTAATTAACAAATTCTGGCTACTAAAAATAGGCCCCCAGCTCAGGTGAATCTAGTCACAGTGGAGGTTGCTCATTTTTGCCCCAGCACCAAGGGGGCAGGGCTGACAGAAAAAAGGAAAAAAAAAAAAAAAAGGAAACAGGTTTTTGTGGTTGTGTTTCTACAAAGGCTTGACTGCCTTTGGATTCAGCGGCAGGACTTCTCAGGCTGCAACTGCCCCAGGCATAGGCAGAAACAAGCTCGTTTGAGGGCTTGTCTGGAACCTGTGCCTTCTCCAGGGGAGGGGTGAAGCCCAACTCAGGTGGAATCCCTCCCTCAAGGAAGTCAGACACCAGGGCTTGGGAATTTGAAGCCATTAAAACCAGTCTACAACCTCTCCTGTCTCCACCACGCCCCCAGCAGGGAGAGTCTGCCAAAGTTAAAGGTACTGCATCATCTTATGCTGGTGGGACCCACAGGTAGACAGGCACCACATATTGGGGAGGATAAAAAAACAGAGTCCAGAGACTTTGCAGGAAAGTCTTTCAACTTGCTGGGTCTCACCCTTAGGGAAAAACCAATGTAGGTGACTCTTTCCTCCTGATAGGAGGCCAGTTTGACCTAGGAAAACCCGGCTGGGGTCTATAATACCTAAGTAGACCCTCCTAAGGGTGGGGGGGAAAAGGCACCATACTAGAAGGGCAAGAAACAAGAACTGAAAAATTATCCTCTGTTAAACAAAATCTAAGCTAGAGGACCAGAAAACGCTGAACTGAATGTCAAAGAACAGATAGACAACAAATTCATCCAGCAAGAAAACACTAGGTAAAAGAAGTGAAAGCAATCTCCAGAATAAATTAGTTAAGGTAATTAAATACCTAGACAACAGCAAAAAAAAAAAAAAAAAAAAAAAAAAAACAAATCATACCAGGAAAATTGAATGAATATATGCCCAATCAAAGGAACAAACCAACAATTCAAATGAGACACAGGAGTTGAAACAATTAATTCAGAATATACGAACAGACATGGAAAACCTCATCAAAAACCAAATCGATGAATTGAGGGAGGATATAAAGAAGCAGGGAATGAACAAAAAGAAGATACTGAAAGTCTGAAAAAACAAATCACAGAACTTATGGAAATGAAAGGCAACAGTAGAAGAGATGAAAAAAACAATGGAAACCTACAATGATAGATTTCGAGAGACAGAACATAGGATTTCTGAACTGCAGGACGGGAACATCTGAAATCCGACAAGAAACAGAAACTATAGGGGAAAAAATGGAAAAATATGAGCAGGGACTCAGGGAATTGAATGACAATATGAAGCACATGAATATTCGTGTTGTGAGTGTCCCAGAAGGAGAAGAGAAGGGAAAAGGAGGAGAAAAACTAATGGAAGAAATTATCACTGATAATTTCCCAACTCTTACGAAACACTTAAAATCACAGCTCCAAGAAGTGCAACGTACCCAAAGAGAATAGATCCACATAGATGTACTCCAAGACACTTACTAATCACAATGTGGTCAAGGAGAAAGAAAGAATCTTGAAAGCAGCAAGAGAAAAGCAATCTACTACATACAAGGGAAACCCAATAAGACTATGTGTAGATTTCTCAGCAGAAATCATGGAGGCGATAAGACAGTGGGATGATATATTTAAATTACTAAAAGAGAAAAACTGCCAACCAAGAATTCTATATCCAGCAAAACTGTCCTTCAAAAATGACAGAGAAATTAAAATGTTTTCAGGCAAAAAAATCACTGAGACAATTTGTGACCAAGAGATCAGCTCTGCAAGAAATACTAAAGGGAGCACTAGAGACAGATATGAAAAGAGAGAACACAGAGGTGTGGAGAAGAGTGTAGAAAGGAAGACTATGAGTAAAGGTAAAAAGAAGGAAAATTAGATATGACATATAAAATCCAAAAGGAAAATGGGAGAAGAAAGTACTACCCATACAGTAATAACACTAAATGTTAATGGATTAAACTCCCCAATCAAAAGACATAGACTGGCAGCATGGATTAAAAACAGGACCCATATATATGCTGTCTACAGGAAACACATCTTAGACCCAAAGATAAACATAGGTTGAAAGTGAAAGGTTGGGAAAAGATATTTCATGCAACTAACAACCAGAAAAGAGCAGGAGTACCTACACTAATATCCAACAAATTAGACTTCAAATGTAAAACACTTAAAAGAGACAAAGAAGGACACTATGTATTAATAAACGGAACAATTCAACAAGAAGACATAACAATCATAAATAATTATGTACAGAGCCAGAATGCTCTACAATCCCTGAGGCAAACACTGAAAAGAGAAATGGACACATCTACCATAGTAGCTGGAGTCTTCAATCCCACACTCTCATCGATGGACAGAGCATCTAGACAGAGGATCAATAAAGAAATAGAGAATTTGAATAATACAATAAATGAGCAAGATTTAACAGACACTTATAGAACATTACACCCTACAACAACAGGATACAACTTTTACTCAAGTGCTCATGGATCATCCTCAAAGATGGACCATATGCTGGGTCACAAAGCAAGTCTCTATAAATTTAAATAGAGTGAAATCATAAAAAAGACTTTCCCAGATCATCAAGGAATGAAATTGAAAATCAGTAACAGGCAGAGTGCCAGAAAATTCACAAATATGTGGAGGCTCAACAACACACTCTTAAACAACCAGTGGGTCAAGGAAGAAATTACAAGAGAAATCAGTAAATATCCCAAGGCAAATGAAAATGAAAACACAACCTATCAAAACTTATGGGATGCAGCAAAGGCAGTGCTAAGAGGGAAATTTATTGCCCTAATTGCCTATATCAGAAAAGAAGAAAGGGCAAAAATCGAGGAATTAACTGCTCACTTGGAAGAACTAGAGAAAGAACAGTAAACTAACCCCAAAGCAAGCAAAAGGAAAGAAATAACAAAGATTAGAGCAGAAATAAATGAAATTGAGAACATGAAAACAATTGAGAAAATCCACAAAACCAGAAGCTGGTTCTATGAGAAAATCAATAAGATTGATGGACCCTTAGCAAGATTGACAAAGAAGAAGAGAGAGGATGCAAATAAATAAGACCAGAAATGGAAGAGGAGACATAACCACTGACCCCACAGAAATAAAGGAAGTATTGACAGGATATTATGAACAACTTTATGCTAATAAACACAACAATGTAGATGAAATGGACAACTTCCTAGAAAGGCACAAACAAACAACTTTGACTCGAGAAGAAACAGACAACCTCAAAAAACCAATCACAAGTAAAGAAATTGAATCAGTCATTAAGAAGCTCCCCAAAATGAGCAGTCCAGAACCAAACTGCTTCACATGTGAATTCCACCAAACATTCCAGAAAGAATTACTACCAATCCTGCTCAAACACTTCAAAAAAATTGAAGAGGAGGGAAAGCTACCTAACTCATTCTATGAGGCCAACATCGCCCTCTTACCAAAGCCAGACAAAGATATTACAAAAAAAGAAAACTACAGACCAATCTCTCTAATGAATATAGATGCAAAAATCCTCAACAAAATTCTAGCAAATTGAATCCAGCAACACATTAAAAGAATTACACATCATGACCAAGTAGGATTCATCCCAGATATGCAAGGATGGTTCAACATAAGAAAATCAATTAATGTAATACACCATATCAACAAATCAAAGCAGAAAAACCGCATTTGACAAAATTCAACATCCTTTCCTGTTGAAAACAAACTTCAAAGGATAGGAATAGAAGGGAACTTCCTTAAAATGATAAAGGGTATACACAAAAACCCACAACTAATATCCTCCTCAATGGGGAAAAACTGAAAACTTTCCCCCTAAGATCAGGAACAAGACAAGGATGTCCACTATCACCACTGTTATTCAACACTGTGTTGGAAGTTCTAGCCAGAGCAATTAGACAAGAAAAAGAAACATAAGGCATCAATATTGGAAAGGAAGAAGTAAAACTATCACTGTTTGCAGATGATATAATATTATATGTCAAAAACCCCGAAAAATCCACAGCAAAACTACTTGAGCTAATAAATGAGTACAACAAAGTGGCAGTTACAAGATCAACACTCAAAAATCTGTAGTGTTTCTATATACTACTAATGAACAATCTGAGGGAGAAATCAAGAAAAGAATTCCATTTACAACTGCAACCAAAAGATATTGGTAATTGGAGCTGAAGGGATACAGATTGTGCAACAGGACTGAATGTAAAAACTCAGAAATGGACAGCACAATACTACCTAACTGTAATACAATTATGTTAAAACACTGAATGAAGCTGAACGCGAGAATGATAGAGGAAGGAGGGCTGAGGGCACAAAGGAAATCAGAACAAAAGATAGACAATAAAGACGGTGACTAAATGTGCAAATTTAAAAGATGTTTTTGCATGAGGAAGAACAAAGGAATGTCATTACTGCAGGGTGCTGAAAATAGATGGTAATTAATATTTTAAAATCTCATTTCAGTGTCAGACTAAAGCAAAAAATGTTTATTGGGTACAAAATTTATATTTTGACTAGTGCATTTCCTAATATAACTTATGTAGATAGCTTGATTGAACACCATAAGTACTTGGAATCTCAGGTAGGACATGAGATTTTATTAGTTTTTCCAGAGTGAGGCCCTGATGAATCCTAGAGTGATTCAATCAGTGAGTGGAAAAGTATTTGCAAAGTCCCCTTCAGAGAATGTTGAGAATAGGGAGAAATTCAACTTCCCCAAGTCAAATTCTTGATATTCTCACAAGCAGTGTGGACAACCAAAGCTACAGGCTGAGCCCCCAGTCTTGGGGTTTGTTCATATGAAACTTAACCCCACAAAGGATAGGTCAAGCCTACTTAAAATTTAGGCCTAAGAGTCACCCCAAAGAGAGCCTCTTTTGTTGCTCAGATGTGGCCTCTCTCTCCAGACAACACAACAAGCAAACTCACCACCCTCCACCTGTCTACATGGGACATGACTCCCAGGGGTGTGGACCTCCCTGACAACGTGGGAGAGAAATCCTAGAATGAGCTGAGACTCAGCATAAAGGGATTAAGAAAAACCCTAGAATGAGCTGAGACTCAGCATTAAGGGATTGAGAAAACCTTCTCGACCAAAAGGGGGAAGAGTGAAATGAGACAAAGTGTCAATGGCTGAGGGATTCCAGAGTTGAGAGGTTATCCTGGAGGTTATTCTTACGCATTAAGTAGATATCACCTTGTTATCCAAGATGTAATGGAGAGGCTGGAGGGAACTGCCTGAAAATGTAGAGCTGTGTTCCAGTAGCCATGCTTCTTGATGATCATTGAATAATGATATAGCTTTCACAATGTGACTGTGTGATTGCAAAAACCTTGTGTCTGATGCTCCTTTTATCTACCTTGTCAACAGATGAGTAGAACATATGAAATAAAAATAAATGGGGGGAACAAATGTTCAAATAAATTTAGTTTGAAATGCTAGTGATCAATGAAGGCGAGGGATAAGGGGTATGGTATGTATAATTTTTTTTTTCTGTTTTCGTTTTCTTTCTTTTTTGTTTGTCTTTTTATTTCTTTTTCTGAATTGATGCAAATGTTCTTAGGAATGATGAATATGCAACTAAGTGATGATATCGTGAATTACTGATTATATATGTAGAACAGAATAATCACATATTAATGTTTTAGTTCATTTGTTAAATTTTTTTTAATTAATAAATTTAAAAAAATAAAAAATAAATAAATTATGAGACCAGTGAGAAGAGACAAGAATGACCCCTGGACCAACCAAAGCCCACATTCTGCTGCACCCCTGCATCGAGCACCTATGTCCCACCACCGCTGTCACCATACCCAAGAGAAAGGCTGAAAGGGATGCTAAAGGAGATAAAGCCAAGGTAAAAGATGACAGGGAAGATCTGTAATGTTATTTGCTAAACCTCCACCTCCAAAGCCAGAACCCAAACTTTAAAAGGCCCATGCAAAGAAGGGATAAAAGGTACCCAAAGGGAAAAGGGGGAAAGCTGATACTGGCAAGGATGGGAATAACCTTGCAGAAAACGGAGATGCCAAAACAGACCAGGCACAGAAAGCCAAAGATGCTGGAGATGCCAAGTGAAGTGTGTGCATTTTTGTAACTGTGTACTTCTGGTAACTGTATAGTTTGAAATACTACCTTTCATCAAGTTTTATAAAAATGCAGAATTTTGTTTTACTTTATTTTCTTAAGCTATGTTGTCAGCACACAGAACAATTAATGTTGTTTTTGGGGGAAGGGGCAAATGTCACTAATATAATGTCTCCAAGCTGGATTAACACAGGAGAAAAACACGTTTCCCTCCAGTTTTGAAAGACTTCATCTTTACTTCCAGGATATTGGATTCCCTGATGTTGATACACATTAGCAACCTTGGCAGAAATGCCTCGTGGTATGGAAAAATTAAAATTTGTTTTCATGTCCTCATGTCCACTTCTCCTTCTCAGTTTTCAGCATAGACTTGATTCCCTGAAATCTGTTGGGAACTGACACAAAAAAATTACCAGAAAGTCAGGCAGTTTGGACTTTTCAGTGATGCCCCTGAGATGGCATATCGTGAAAGAGCAGCAAGTCCTTGTTTAGGTTGTAGATCTTCAAACAGATAATTCTGCCATTTTTATTTCATTTCTTGTAAATCAGGGTCAGCTCATAAAAAGTTGTCAAACAACATGCTAAATGCGTAATGTCAACCCTCATTCTAAACTTTCCCTGTTCAGGGCATCAAATGGAGACTTCGCTGGGTTTTACACTGGCCTTCTGATTTTGGCAGTCCAGTGAAGAAGAGAATTTGAAAATTGTTGTATATTGTTAACAACTGTCTGCCCATGTCCTGCCTGGAATACCATGATTGTTTATGAACAGTATCTTTAATAACACTGGATACAGTTTGGCTTGGGAAAATAAGCAAACAAATAAATTATGATACAATCAAGGAAATACTAACATCAGATATTTTATATTAAGATATTATTGGTTGAGCTTTTCTCCGAGCCAACCCAGGCAGCAAGTGGTTTCGTCTAGGCGGCACTGCAGGGAACTCCGCTGAGGACGGCTCCCCCTCCCCAGGCCTGTCCCCTCATGCCCTCGAGTTCCCAAGGCTCGTAGGCCTCTCGCATCTGATATTGTACAGTGAGGTGCGAGCAGGCCCGGGGAGGGTGGTTACCGCTGAGGAGCCACTATTACGATCGAGATGACAGAGGTCCTGACAACAACCGAAACTGCTACACCAGCTGAATGCCCTTTTGTAACAGGAGTCTAGATGTCAGCCAAAGGTCTGTGGCTTGAGACTAATTGAGTCTGCACATGATAATGGCCTCAGAATGACTGCAAGGCTAAGGGACTTTGAAGTAAAAGATCTTCTAAGTTTAACTCAGTTCTTTGGCTTTGATACAGGGACATTTTCTCTAGCAGTAAATCTACTGGACAAATTCCTGTCCAAAATGAAGGTTCAGCCCAAGCACCTTGTATGTGTTGGACTGAGCTGCTTTTATTTGGCCATAAAATCAACTGAAGAGGAAAGGAATGTCCCATTGGCAACTGACTTGATCCATATAAGCCAGGATAGGTTCACAGTTTCAGACTTGATGAGAATGGAAAAGATTATATTGGAAAAGTTGTGTTGGAAAGTCAAAGCTACTACTGCCTTTCAATTTCTGCAACTCTATTATTCACTCGTTCAAGAGAACATGCCATGTGGAAGGAGAAATAATCTCAATTTTGAAAGACTAGAAGCTCAACTTAGGCGTGCCACTGTAGAATTATATTTTCTAAAGCAAAGCCTTCTGTGTTAGCATTGTCTATCATTGCATTGGAGATCCAAGCACAGAAGTGTATAGAATTAACAGAAGGAGTAGAACGTCTTCAGAAACATTCCAAGATAAATGGCAGAGATTTGATCTTCTGGCAAGAGCTTGTATCCAAGTGTTTAGCTGAATATTCATCAAACAAGTGTTCTAAACCAAATGTTCAGAACTTGAAATGGATTGTTTCTGGACATACTGCACGGCAACTGAAGCATAGTTACTACAGAATCAATCACCCACCTTCCAACAATTCCTGAAACGGTTCCTTAATTGGATTATTACAGCAACAATATCTCTTCTCTGAAGCCTTTTTCCACAACGCTGAGCTATGGATTCATTAGTGCTATAAGGGATTTAAGCTGTGAAGTCTCAAAACATCACAACTAGATTAACACTGATGTTCTCAGATGTGGGAAAACTGCCTGCTTAATATTATGCTATAGTAGAATTATGTTTAGATTTGAATTCATCTGTGAAGCTTACAAATCAGCTAACAGCAAACATATGAAACTAATGACAAGGCTGGGAAGATAAACTGTGAATATTCATTTCTAACACCGATCCAGATTTCTATATTGGATCAATTTAGGAGGTATTGAAAGTGGTAACCTACTTATAGGTCGTCTTAAGTGTGCTTTTTAAATTGTGAGGCATACATCAAAACCAACTTCCATGTGCACTTTTCAGGCATAACATTACTTGAGGGAGTATTAGGTTTCTTGGTACTCATAATGCCAACTGATGGAAATTCCAGAGATGTGGATTTACTCCTACATGGCAATTACATTTAAATTTGAGGGCATTTTATATAAAGCAAAAATACAAACCTGGCAAACCTGGCATATTCATTAAATTATTGTTAACATTTTTTCTAGAACACAGGTGATGTTTATATCCATGATAAACATTTTTATATAAAAACTACTGCCTCAGTCTAGTCCCATCAACAAACTTAGTTTCTCTTGGAACAAAAGAATCACTCCAAAAACTTGCTTTACCCCACCAAAGCAAGTTCAGGCTTAAATTAACACTCTACAAAGTTTTTACTAAGGACTGTTCTCATAAAATCATCATTTTCTAATTTAGAATTTAGTTTAAAGGGAAGTGTATACTTTCAGTAATGCCCATACTATACCAAAACAAAGAAGTGAATAGGCACCCTTAAAATAGTTAATATTCAGGATTTTCCATGTAAATTAAAGGTGTATAATATTAAAATCACTGTTGTTAAAGTCACTCAGCGCACATGTATAGTCTGAGTCCATCCAGATTAGCTTTAACCAATTCATATTCACATTTGACATCATGTTGTAGATAAATAAATATACACTGAAAAATAAACCAAAGAACTACAGTAATCTTTAAAAAGTTATACCTAACTTTTGTAAACTATGTTGGTGGATAACTTCTCAGTTTTCCCAAAGAGCTGACAACATTTCAATATTGTGAATACATCAGTGTTAATTTTGAGTTGAAGTAACCTAACAAACTATTACTATGTTTGGTACTAAAGGATATACCTTTCAATAAAATTACTGAAATGCAAAAAAAAAAAAAAAAAAAGATACTATTGGTTGAGAACATTTACAGATTTGACAGCTGATCAAATGGTATCTAAATTAGTTTTTAATAGTTAGAATTTAAGAACTTTGCTATCTGAATTTGTAGAACTTTTTTCTTGTTGCCTCAATTTTAAATTGGTTTATGAAACTTACTGTGCAAACACAGGCTTTACAATGATTATATGGATACTTTATTTAAATATGCCTATGGTTAAGCTAAAAAAACAAAAAAAAGGTATTATTGGATCACTCCATGTGTAAAGCACCATCAGCATGTCAAACTACCCTACAAATTTACTGACATCAGCCTGGCCTCTTGCGGACTCAAGGCCCTGGACATTGTGGAGAACAAGATGCTGGGCCTGATGCACATGCGGGAGATACACTCGGCCCCCAAGCCACTGAAGGGTGCCCGCATCTCCAGCTGCCTGCACATGACTGTGGAGACGGCTGTGCTCATTTAGACCCTAGTCACCCTGGGTGCCGAGGTATAGTGGTCCAGATGTAACATCTTCTCTACCCAGGACCATGCAGCAGCAGCCATTGCCAAAGTCAGCATACCAGTGTATGCCTGGAAGGGTGAAACAGACAAGCAGACACTGTAGATGGGCCTCTCAACATGGTTCTGGATAATGGTAGTGACCTCACTACTCTCATCCACACCAAGTACCCACAGCTCCTGTCAGGCAACTGCATTAGTTTGGAAGCTGTCAGAATACATACACAAGAACTGGAATGGCTTTTAAAAAGGGATTTTAATAAGTTACAAGTTTACAGTTCTAAGGAAGTGAAAGTATCCAAATTAAGGTACCAACAATAGGTTATCTTCACTCAAGAAAGGCCTATGGGTAAGGAACACCTCCATCAGCGGGGTAGTCATGTGACTGGCATATGCTGATTCCGTGCACTTGGGTTCTGTTGCTTTTAGCCTCTGTTCCTGTGGGGGTACCTCACTTTGTTTCTCTGGGGCTAATTTTCATCTCCTGGCTTCCCTTGACTCTCTCCAGGTTCTGGTTTGCTTAACATCTCATGGTGATGTCTATGAGGCTCCAAGCATCTCCAAACATGTGTCTCTGTTCCCTGAAGGAACTGTTCTCCAAGCATCTATATTTACTTTCTGTCGGCTCTGAGGTTTCTGATTATCTCCAAAATGTTCCCTCTTTTAAAGGATTCCATTAAACTAATCAAGAGCATCTTGAATGGGTGAAATCACATTTCCATCTAATCAAAGGCCACACCCACAAATGGGCGTGGTGAGTTTTCGTGGAGATAATCTAATCAAAAGTTTCCAACCCACAGTATTGAATTAGGATTAAAAGAAATGGCTGCTTCCACAAGACTGAATCAGGATTAATACTTGGATTTTCTGGGATACATAATATTTTCAAACCAGTACAGCATCCGAGGCATAGCCAAGGAGACCATGAATGGGGTCCATAACCTCTACAAGATGCTGGCCAATGGGACCCTGAAGGTGCCTGCCATCAATGTCAACATCTCTGTCACAAAGAGCAAGTTTGACAACCTCTATGCTGGGAATCCCTCATAGATGACATCAAGCAGCCACAGACATGATGACTGCAGGCAAGGTCGTAGGCTATGGCGACATGGGCAAAGGCTGTGACCAGGCCCTCGGGGTTTGGGGCCCATGTCATCATCACTGAGATCAACTCCCTCAACACACTGCAAGTCACCTTGGAGGGCTATGAGGTGACCACCAAGGATGAGGCCTGTAAGATTGGCAATATCTTTGTCACCACCACAAGCTGTATCAACATCATCCTCTGCCAGCACTTTCAGCAGATGAAGGATGATGCCATCGCGTGTAACACCGGACACTTTAATGTGCAGATTGATGTCAAGTGGCTCAACGAGAACACTGTGAAGAAAGTGAATATTAAGC
Organism: Tamandua tetradactyla; assembly: GCF_023851605.1. Classification (NCBI taxonomy): domain Eukaryota; kingdom Metazoa; phylum Chordata; class Mammalia; order Pilosa; family Myrmecophagidae; genus Tamandua; species Tamandua tetradactyla. Next base: position 124,675,626 of record NC_135333.1, read on the forward strand.
CCCCATTGGAATGTTACTGATTGAAGAATGGTCACCATATTATCCTGCTGGCTGAGGAGAGGCTAGTCAACCTGGGCTGTACTATGGGCCACCCTAGCTTTGCGATGAGCAACTCCTTCACCAACCACGTAACTGGCACAGATTGAGCAATGGACCCATCTGGACAAGTACCCCATTGAGGTCTACTTCCTGCCCCAGAAGCTGGATGAAGCAGTGGCTAAAGCCCATCTGCGCAAGTGGAATGTGAAGCTGACCAAGCTGACTGTGAAGCAGGCCTAGTACCTGGGCATGTCCTGTGGTGGTCCCTTCAAGCTTGATCACTACCCCTACTGAGAGCCTGGTCTTTGCCCTTTGCCTTCCAGCTGGCATCCCTGCCCAGGCCCTACCTCTCCTCCCAAGAACAAATGGCACCAACTTTAAAATTGGTTTGTCAGTGTACCTTCCCCCACAACATTGACTTCCAGGGGCTGATTACTCAGACTTTGACTTCTGCTGCATACCTCTGTTTGAAATGTGATAAGCAGCACTGAGAAACCCTCAAGCCCTGGTTACAATAGAGGTGCGAGGGAGACACCACAGGGAACCATGAGTTCATGGGTCTTGGAACTGTTCACTTAATCAGTTGTTAGGGTGGAAGTTAGCAGTAGTAGTCTAAAGCCAATGCACTATACTGTTTAGGTCTTCACCTGGCCTTAGGGACTTTATAGTCATGTTCTCAGTTTACAAGCTCAATGGTTCTTCAGCCAGTGACAGATGAAGAAAAGCAGTGTTGAAGGGGAGGAACTGTTAGCATCTGAATATTCCTAAGAACCCGATGCAATCATGACTGCACATGAGATGGGCTGCAACCTATAGGCAGGAGTGGGTGGCAAAGGAGCAGCTACACTCCTGCCTACCTCCGCAGCAACCTTGGAAAATCTTCCCTTTCCGCTCCACAGCCAGGAGATCCCATGGGGAACCTGGAAGCCAGCAGACTTGGTTTACCTTTGCACAAAGACTTTACTGTCAGTCCATAGTGTCTACACTGGGCACCTGAGGCAAGCTGATAAGAGTACCTGGTTTTGGCTGAGATTGGGGGACCCTCCCCTCAGGAAGACGGGAAACACAGATCAGAGATGATTTGACAATTGGCCAGTAAAAGAGATTCCCTGGGTCCCACAATCTCTATCCTTTCTCCACAGAGGCCCAAGAGCATTCATAGTATGCACAGGCGGAGAGGCAGAGATGAGGGAGTATGCCCCATCGCACCACCAGGTACTCCCAGGCTGGCTATGGGCAGGGGTAGTTGGAATAATCAATCCCACAGCCCAAGGTCATCCCATGCAGGTGCCTAGGGACCACCAGACCCATTGTGCCCACAAATGGATTCTCTGCTGAGGTATATACTGCCCACCCCTCAGCTTCAGAGGGTGGCAGCTTTCAATGTGCACAGAAACGTGTGACCTTGACCATATTCTCACCTGACTGGGTTCCGACCCAGCAGGCTGACTTAGTCATGGAGAGGTGGGTCTGAGGGGAAGAGGTAGACAAGAGCATCATTGCTACGAAGACGCAGAAAGGGCAATATGACAAACCAGCTTTCTCCCTAGATTTCAACGGATCTCCAATTAGAGTTGTACCTCCTGCATGAGGTTTGGCAAGGGAAAAATATAGAGATATCTGACAACTAAAACCAAGGGATAAAATGTTTTGGTAGAGAATTACTGACAAATCAAGTGCAAAACAGAAACCTTCAACGCAAACCCAAGCAGCTACAAAATCTAAGATGAATGGTGGCAATCAACTTTCCAAATAACCTAATCAAGATAATCAAATGCCTTGAAGGCAGGAGAAAAATCACAAAGCATGTGAAGATGGAAGAAATACGGTCCAGCCAAATGACCAAATTAAAACACCAGAGGAGACACAGAATTTGGAACAGCTAATCAAAGACATTCATACAAATCTCCAAAATAAGTTCAATGAGTTAGCTAATGACATAAGGGCTATCAAGAAGACACTAGAAGGGCATAAAGAAGAATTTAAAGAGTAAACAGAAAAACAGCAGATCTTATGGAAACGAAACATACTATAGATCAAATTAAAAATATACTTGAGGGCAATGGTGGCTCAGTGGCAGAGTTCTCACCTGCCATGCTGGAGACCCAGGTTTGTTTCCCGGTGCTTGCCCATGAAAAAAAAATATATATATATCCTAGAGACACACAACATCAGATTTCAAGAAGCAGAAGAAAAATAAGCAAACTAGAGGGTAGGATGACTGAATTTGAGTACACAAAAGAACAAATGGTGAAAAAGATGGAAAATTTTGAATTGAATTACAGGGAAATAATGGACAACACAAAGCACACAAATATAATAATCACTGGTGTCCCAGAACAAGAGTAAAGGGCTAGGAAGATTATTTGAAAAGGTAATTGGGGAAAACTTTCCAAATGTTATAAAAGATAAATATGCAAAATCAAAGAAGCCCAACAAACTCCAAACAGAATAAATCCAAAACAGATTCACTCCAGGACACATATCAGATTGAAAAGAAACATAAAGTCCTGAAAGCAGCAAGAGAAAAGCAATTCACCACATACAAGGGAAGCCACGTAATGCTAAGTTTAGATTCCTTAACAGGCACCATGGTGGCAAGAAGGCAGTGGTACGATATATTTAAGTTCCTGAAAGAGAAAAATTGCCAACTAAGAATTCTTTACTCAGCAAAGTTGTCCTTCAAAAGTGAGGGACAATTAAGTTCAACCTCATTAGCTAACTGTTCACCCATCTCAAGCTTCTGTGTATCTCTAGTACCCTATATTCTGTATTAAAAGCCTCTGATTTTATCTTTACCATGGTCATAAAAGTGGAATTATACAGTATCTATCCTTTTGTGTATGGCTTGATTCAATCAGCATTATGTCCTCAAGATTCATCCATCTTGTCATGTGTTTCAGGACGTCATTTCGTCTTACTGCTGCACGTTACAACATACGTATATACCACATTAACTGTAAGGAAACAGCAGTTCATTAGTGGGTCCATAAGTAATATTACCATACTAAAAGTGAACATAATTGAAAGGCTTGTATAGACTCGTGTGTCCCACTGATTAGCAGTACAAATATAAATAAGTTCTCGCATGAACTAATGCAAAGATAAAAAAAAAAGTGAGGGAAACAGATTACAATTTTCACAGACAAACAAATGCTGAGAGAATTTTTTAACAAGAGAATATTACAGGGAGTTCAGCAAAAAATACTAAAAGAAGCTCTGTTGGTTGAAAAAAAAAAACAAAAGAAAGCGGTCTGGAAGAGGGCACAGAATTCAAGAGCATTAATAAGGTACATTCAAAGGATAAAAAGAGAGGGGGAAATATAGAGATCTGACAAATAAAATCCAAAGGATAAGATGGTAGATTCAAGAAATGCTTTTACAGTAACAACTTTGAATGATAATGGACTTAACTCACAAATTAAAAAATACAGATTGACAGAATAGGCTAAAATATATGATCCATTTATATGCTGCTTATGAGAGACCCATCTTAAACCCAAGGTTATAAATAGGTTGAAAGTAAAAGACGGAAAAAGATGTTCCATGAAGCTATAACCAAAAGAAAGCAGGAGTAGCTGTACTTAATATCAGAATACACAGACTTTAAATGCAGAGATGTCATAAGAGACGAGGAAGGACACTACATATTAATAAAAGGGACAATTTGCCAAGAAAAAATATCAACCATTAATGTTGCATTATGGTGCATTAATGCACCCAATCAAGGCGCTCCAAAGTACATGAGGCAAACACTGGCAAAACTGAAGGGAGCAATAAGACAGTTCAACAATAATAGTGGGAGACTTCAATACACCATTCTCCTCTACAGATTGAACCACCAACCAGGATCAATAAGGAAACAGAGAACCTAAACAATGAGATAAATGAATTAGACCTAACAGACATATATAGAACGTTACACCCCAAAATACCAGGATATACATTCTTCTCTAGCACTCGTGGAATGTTCCCAGGATAGATCATATGCTGGGACACAAAACACATCTTAATAAATTTTAAAAGACTGAAATTATTCAAAGCATTTTCTCTGACCACAATAGAATGAAGCTGGGAATCAGTATCACTAAAGAACCAGAAATTACACATATATATGGAGATTAAATGACACACTTTTTTTTTCTATATATCTTTTTTTTTAACTTTTTTATTGTACAGTATAAATACAAAGCAAAGAAATAAAAAAGCAATAGTTTTCAAAGCACTCTTCAACAAGTAGATACAGGACAGATCCCAGAGTTTGTCATAAACTATCATACCATCTTCTCAGATTTTTCCTTCTAGCTGCTCCAAAATAAAGGAGGCTAGAAGGCTTAAATATTTTTTTATCACCACAATTGATATTTTTTTCTTCTTTTTTGTGGAAAATAACACATGTGGTGTTGGTTCGAAAGGACGTATGTCCCCTAGCAAAACTATGTTTTAATTTAAATCCCATTTTATAAAGGCAGAATAATCCCTATTCAATACTGTATGTTTGAAACTGTAATCAGATTATCTCCCTGGAGATGTGATTTAATCATGAGTGGCTGTTAAGCTGGACTAGGTGATGACATTTCTCCACCCATTTGGGTGGGTCTTGATAAATTTCTGGAGTCCTATAAAAGAGGAAACATTTTGGAGAATGAAGGAGATTCAGACAGAGCAGAGAATGCTACAGCACCATGAACCAGAGAGTCCACGAGACAGCGGCCTTTGGAGATGAAGAAGGAAAATGCCTCCCGGGAGCTTCATGAAACTGGAAGCCAGGAGAAAAAGCTAGCAGATGACGCCATGTTCGCCATGTGCCCTTCCAGCTAAGAGGCAAGTCCTGACTGTGTTCACCATGTGCCTTCTCACTTGAGAGAGAAACTCTGAACTTCATCAACATTCTTGAACCAAGGTATCTTTCCCTGGATGAATACCTTTGATTGGACATTTCTACACACTTGTTTTAATTGGGACATTTTCTTGGCCTTAGAACTGTAAATGAGCAACTTATTAAATTCCCCTTTTTAAAAGCCATTCCATTTCTGGTATATTGCATTCTGGCAGGTAGCAAACTAGAACAAACGTATATACAAAAAAAAAAACAACAATAAATTTCAAAGTATAGCACAATTAGTTATAGAACATATTTCAGAGTTTGACATGGGTTACAATTCCACAATTTTAGATTTTTACTTCTAGCTGCTCTAAAATACTGGAGACTAAATGATTTATCAATTTAATAATTCAGCATTCATATTCATTTGTTAAATTCTATCTTCACTGTATAACACCACCATCATCTTTGATCTTTCCATCTCTCTTTTTATGGGTGTCTGGGCTATGTCCATTCTAACTTTTTCATGTTGGAAGGTGTTGTCAATAATATGGGGTAGGGAGATGGAATTATATGATGTTCTGGAGATGCTAGGTTTCAGGACTTATCTGGACCATGGACCCGTCTGGAGGTTGAAGGTTTCTGGAAAGTTACCTTAGTGCATGGAACCCTTGAGGAATCTTATATATTGCCCTACGTGTTCTTAGAATTGGCTGGAAAGATCCTCTTGGGGTTTGGCAGGTTATGATACGTAACAATGTCTAACTGAAGCTTGCATAAGAACAACCTCCAGAGTAGCCTCTTGACTCAATTTGAACTCTCTCTGCCACGGATACTTTATTAGTTACACTTCTTTTCCCCTTTTTGGTCAGGATGGAATTGTTGATCCCATGGTTCCAGGGCCAGATTCATCCCTGGGAGTCATCTCCCACATTGCCATGGAGACTTTCACCCTTTGATGTAAATAACACACTCTTAAACAATCAGTGGGTCAAAGAAGGAATTGCAAGAGAAATTGGTAAATATCTGGAGACAAATGAAAATGAGAATGCAACAAAACAGAGCTTATGGGATGTGGCAAAGGTAGTGTTGAAAGGGAAACTTATTGCCCTAAATGCCTATATTAAAGAAGAAGAAGGAGCTGCTCACCTGGATGAACTACAGAAAGAACAGCAAACTAACTCCACAGCAAATAGAAAAAGAGAAATGACAAATATTAGAGCAGAAATAAATTAATTGGAGACAAAAAAAAAACTATAGAGAAAATTAACAAAACCAAAAGCTGGTTGTTTGAGACAATAAAATGCATGGACCCTTAGCCAGGCAGACAAAGAAAAAAAGAGAGAGAATGCAAATAAAATCAGAAACGAGTGGGGGTCATTACCAGGGACTATAAAGAAATAAAATAAATCATGAGGATACTATGAACAACTAAATGCCAACAAATTAAACAACTTGGATGAGATATTTTCTTAGAAACACACAAACAACCTATACTGACTTGAGAAGAAATAGAAGACCTCAACAAACCAATCACAAGTAAAGAGAATCAGTCAGTCATCAAAAACCTTTCTATAAAGAAAAGCCCAGGGCCAGATGGCTTAACCGGAATTTTACCAAACATTCCAAAATGAACTAACATTATTCCTACTCAAATTCTTCCAAAACTTTGAGGAAAAAGGAACAATACCGAACTCATTTTATGAAGCTAACTTATTCTAATGCCAAAACTGGATAAAAAGGGGAGTACCTGAAATCATTGAATTGTTTCCCAGTAGCCTTATTCTTGAAGAAGATTGTGTAACTATATACTTTTACTATGTGACCGTGTGATAGTGAAAATTTTTGGCTGACATCCTTTACCCAGGCTATAGACAGATGAATTAAAAAAAAAAAAGTACAAATAAATAATAGGAGGGGAGAAGGGGTAAAAAAAAAAAATTGGGTAGATTGCAATACTAGTGGTCAACAAGAAAGAAGGGTAAGGATATGGGATGTATGGGTTGTTTTTTACTTCTTTTTCTGGAGTGATTGCAAATGCTCTAAAAATGATCATGGAGATGAATACACAACTAAGTGATGATATTGTGACCCGCTGATCGTATAATTTGGGTGGACTGTATGGTGTGTGAAGATATCTCAATAAAAAAATAAGAAAAATAAATAGACTCAAGAGGCTATTCTGGAAGTTACTCTTTTTTTAAAAAAACATATTTTTATTGAGAAATCTTCACACACATACATTCCATACATGGTGTACAATCAATGGCTCATAATATTCTCACATAGTTGTGTATTCATCACCATGATCATTTCTTAGAACATGTGCATCACTCCAGAAAAAGAAATAAAAAGAAAAACTCACACATACCATACCCCTTACCCCTCCCTCTCACTGACCACTAGTATTTCCATCTACCCAATATGCTTTACCCTTTATCCCCACTATTATTTACTTATCTATATTTTTTTACTCATCTGTCCATACCCTGGATATAAGAAGCATCAGACACAAGATTTTCATAATAACACCATGATGCGATCATCTTCAAGAATCAAGGCTACTGGAACACAACTCAACAGTTTCAGGTACTTACCTCCAGTCACTTCAATTCACCATAAGTTGAAAAGGAATATCTATATACTGCATAAGAATAAACTCCAGGATAATCTCTCAACTCTATTTGAAATCTCTCAGCCATGAAACTTTATTTTGCCTCATTTTTCCCTTCCCCTTTTTGGTCAAGAAGACTTTCTCAATCCCTTGATGCTGGGTCCTGGCTCATCCTGGGATTTCTGTCCCACAGTGCCAGGGAGATTTACACCCCTGGGAGTCATGTCCTGTATGGAGGGGGAAAGCAGTGAGTTCACTTGCCAAGTTGGCTTAGACAGAGAGGCCACATCTGAGCAACAAAAGAGGTCTTCTGGGGGTGACTCTTAGGCATAATTTGAAGTAGGCTTAGCCTAACCTTTACATAAATAAGTTTCATAGGGGCAAACCCCAAGATTGAGGGCTTAACCTATTGATTTGGTTGTCCCCACTGCTTGAAGGAATATCAGGAACTCTCCAAATGGGAAAGTTGAGTATTTCCTCCTTTCTCCCCAGTCCTCTAAGGGGACTTTGCAAATACTTCTTTATTCACTGACCGAATTACTCTGGGATGTATCAGGGCATCACACTAACCTGGACAAACCAACAAAATCTAAAGCCCGATTCGAGATTCCATGCACTTATGGTGTTCAACTAAACTGACCACACAAGTTAAATTAGGAAATGCACTACCCAAATATAAATTTTGCACCAAATAAATATCTCTCTCTTTGGACTCACACAGAAGTTGAAATCTTAACGTATGGACAATATCATCCTTTACCTTGTATTCTGATTTACACTAGACCTACCCAGATCAGCTTCATTCATATCTCAAGCCTGATCACTTTTTCAACTTTATAAACAGCTTCTGTTTAGGGTAATTCTGACTTTCAAAGCTTCAGACCTCTAACTCTGAATCTCAGGTGTCACATAAATACCGGAAATATCTGGGAAAGACCATGTTATAAACAAACAGCTCAGTATCTCAGAATTCAGAATTAACAGTTACACCTCCTGAATATATGTGACTGCTGTAAGAGCTTCCAATCTAGGATCGTTTACAATAAGGTCTTGTTCTAGTTTGTTAGCTGCCAGAACGCAATATATCAGAAACGGAAAGGCTTTTAAAAAGGGAAATTTAATAAGTTGCTAGTTTACAGTTCTCAGGCCAAGAACATGTCCCAATTAAAACAAGTCTATAGAAATGTCCAATCTAAGGCACCCAGGGAAAGATATCTTAGTTCAAGAAGGCTGATGACGTTCACATTTCTCTCTTAGTTGGCAGGGCACATGGTGAACATGGGAGCAGCTGCTGGCTTTCTCGTGGCTCTACAAAAAGGACTCTCTCCAAAATGTTTCCACTTTTAAAGGATTAATGGGTGGAGTCACAACTCCATGGAAGCTATCTGATCAAAAGTTACCATCCACAACTGGGTGGGACCACATTTCCATTGGAAAATGCTCACAGCCAGCAATATTGAATGAGGATTCAAGGACATGGCTTTTCTGGGGTCCACCACACATTCAAACCTGATAACCTATGTTCTTGACTTCAGTTCACTGAGTTTTTATATTATAGTTAATCTACATGATTATGGCATGATAATATTTGTCTTTTTGTTCCTGACATTTCAATCAACATACAGTTCTTAAGGTTCATACACCTAGCTGCATGCCTCACAACTTCATTCCTTCTTGAGACTGCTCAGTAGTCCATTATATGTATACACTATAGTTTCCCCTTCCATTCCTTTAGGCCACATCCATCCATTGTGAATCATGAACACTGCCACCATAAACATCAGTGTGCAAATGTCCATTCACGTCCCCACACTCGGTTCCTTATTCTGGAGGTTACTCTTACACAAGCTTCAGCTAGATATTGCTAATTGCCATAGTATGCCAAGCCCCAACCAACAGTATTCCTGTAAACCTTAAAGAATACCCAGGGCTCTATCTGAGACTCTATAAGTTTCACTTCCTAAGTTTATTTTTCAGAAACCTATAACCTCTAGATGGTTTCTAGGCCAGATAAGCCCTGAAACCCAGAGCTGACAGTCTCTCCAAGAGCATAAACCAGTTGCATCCCCCAAACCTACATCGTCGACAACCCTTTTCAACATGAAGAAGTTAGGAGGGTCATTGTCCAAATATCCTAAAAACTGGGAGAAGGACCAAAGGAGAAGGAGGAGTTACTGTAGAGAAGATAAGATTTAATAAATGAGCATCTACTGAATTATTATAATGATATTTCTTTTTAGTCTCCAATGTCTAAAGCAGGTGGAAGGAAATACCTGAAATTGTGGAACTATAACCTATACTATACACTGAAATTTGTTCTATAATATTTGTTAAAATGTACTTTGAAATTTATCACAGTTTTGTAAATACATTATATGTCACAATTAAAAATGTTTAAAAAAACAGGAAATAACAAGTGCTGACAAGGATGTGGAGGAAATAGAAATCCTTGTACATTGTTGGTAGGAATGTAAAACCATGTAGTCACTATGGAAAACAGTTAAGAAGTTCCTCAGAAAGTTAAGTATATAATTACTATATGAGCTGACAATCTCACTTCTAGGTATATACCCAAAAGAATTGAAAGCAGGTGCTTGAAAGGATATTTGCACATTGATGCTCATAGCAGCATTTTTTACAGTTATCAAATGGTGGAGGCAACCCAAAAGTCCATTAACAGATAAAGAGATAAACAAAATATTATAAACAATACAATGGAATATTATTCAGCCACAAAAAGGAATAAACTTCTGTTTACATGTGACGACACGGATGAACCCTGAAGACATCCTGTTGAGTGAAATAAGCCAGATAAAAAAGGAAAAGTATTGTATTACCTCACTTATGAAATAATTAATAAATGCAAATTCATAGAGTCAGAAATCAGAATAAAAGTTACCAGAGGCAGGGGTTGGTGTGGAGAATGAGAAGGTAATATTTAATTGGTAGTTACTGTTTGGGGAGGTGGAAAAGTTTTAGTAATGGATGGTGTTGACAGTAGCACAATATTGTAATGTAACTGTATTGTAATTGTAATGTAATTAACATCACTGAACTGTATACTTGAAAGTGGTTAAAATGGGAAATTTTATGTTGTATATGTCTTACCAGAATTAAAAAAAAAAAAAAAAAGAACCATACAACACAAAGAGTGAATCTTAATACAAACTATGGACTATGATTAATAACATAACACTAGTGGTTCGTCAATTGTAACAAAGTTACTACATTAATGCAAAATGTAAATAATAGGGAAAACTAGAGGAGGAAGGGAGACAGTATATATGGGAACTCTGTATTTTCTTTTTTTTTATTGATTTCTTTTTTCACTAAAACAAATTTTATTTCCAGTGTTTAAATAGGTGTGCACACAAGCATGACACAGGTTTGGATTCATTAAGCCCTCATGCACAATTACATTTTTCTCAGTAAAGAAACCAGGGAACTCTGTATTTTCTGCATGATTCTTCTGTAAACTTAGAACTGCTCTAATAAAAAAAGGTGGTAACTTTCGTGTAGCATATGTTAACATAATAAAAATTATTTTTAAAAAACAACAAAACTTCAGCTTCATATAAAAAAAGAGTCTACCCAAATGAATAGTTATAAAGCCCCAAAAACAAAGAACCCAATAGCTAACTGGAAGATCAATCAGGAACACTGAGGAACAGGTCCATCAATGGACTTATAAGTTTAGAGTTGATTTATAAGTCCCCTTATCCTTTTAAAAAATTTTAAATCATTGTTTTATTCAAATTATAAAAGAAATACATATGCTTTATACATAGACTGTGCTGGTTTGAAAGGATGTATGTACCCTAGAAAACTCATGTTTTAATCAAAATCCCATTTCATAAAGGCAGAATAATCCCTATTCAATACTATATATTTGAAACTGTAATCAGATCATCCCCCTGGAGATGTGATTTAATCAAGAGTGTTGTTAAACTGGGTTAGGTGATGGCATGTCTCCACCCATCTGGGTGGGTCTTGATAAGTTTACTGGAGTCCTATAAAAGAGGAAACGTTTCGGAGAATGAGAAATTCGGAGAGAGCAGAGAATGCTGCAGCACCACAAAGCAAAGAGTCCACGAGCCAGCGACCTTTGGAGATGAAGAAGGAAAACACCTCCTGAGGAGCTTCATGAAACCAGAAGCCAGGAGAAAAAGCTAGCAGATGACACCATGTTCGCCATGTGCCCTTCCAGCTGAAAGAGAAGCCCTGACTGTGTTTGCCATGTGCCTTTTCATATGAGAGAGAAACAGTGAACTTCATCGGCCTTCTTGAACCACGGTATCTTCCCCTGGATGCCTTAGATTGGACATTTCTATAGACTTGTTTAATTGGGACATTTTCGCAGCCTTAGAACTGTAAACTAGAAACTTATTAAATTCCCCTTTTAAAAGCCATTCTGTTTCTGCTATATTGCATTCTGGCAGCTAGCAAACTCGAACACAGATATAAGCAAAACAAAAATTAAAACCATCCCACTACCCAAAAAACCATTTGTCTTAGCAAACAGCAAGTCCTCTGAAGGCAGCTTATTTCTCCAAGGAGCAAATCTCTCTCCTAAAACTGATCTATGCCAGATCCAACACAAAGGGGAAAAAAGTATGTAGACTTAACTTTAATGGTAGTAATATGTGGCCTTACTTTTCAATTTTTTTACATTTCACCATTTGTACCAATCCAAGGTCAGAATAACTATACATTCCATTTTTATGGATTTTTCTTGTTGGTTTATAATACATTTTTAAATGTCCCTAAATTTTCCAACTCCAGATCCTACTTTTCCAAGTACCAAATCAGGTCATAAACACAACATATGCACTCATTTTAACATATTTAACTTAAATTACTTATTCGTTTTCTTTATTTACTATTTATTGTGTTGTGGTCCTATCACAAATCCTCACATTTCATATACAGCTAAATGTACATGGAATAACTAATTTTCTTGACACATGCTAAACTGTGTCTAAATTTACACTTATACAAAACACTTCCAGTGTCTTAAAATTCACCCACAAGCATCCAAGTGTAATGCTCACCTGATCTCTAGCTCAGAGGTATAGCCTCATCCATCCAAATGAAGTGTAAACTATACTCATCAAGTATAATTTAGTGGGACACTGGAGAAAGGATCATTGATAGCCTCCAAAGATTCCCTGGGAGGGAAAAAATATTATTCCTTTCACACTCTGAGCCCACACTCTAAAAAGTTTTCAGCAATAGCCAAATAAAATTCTCAGGACAAATTCTGACTTCTCACTGGACTCTGTGTCTTAATTAAGTAATTTGGTAAGAGTGCAAAAATTAATTTGAATGTACCTTTTTTCTTCCTTTGAAAAGCAGAATGTTATCTGTCTTGACTATTAAAATCCCCAGAGATTTCAATTCTGCAGGAGTTCTACATGGTTTTAAATTTATTAAGTAATAGAAATAGTGGAAGGCAGCAATTCATGTTAATATCTGCATTTTTATGTTGCCAGACAGCTAACTTCTTAAGTAATCTTAGGGCAGTCTTCCACATAAATTAAAAAATATATATAAGGTATTCAATTGACTGATGGGTTAGTGTGCTGGTTTGAAAGGAAGTATGCCCCCTAAGAAAAGCCATGTTTTAATATAAATCCCATTTCATAAAGGTAGAATAATCCCTATTCAATACTGTATATTTGAAATTGTAATGAGATCATCTCGCTGGTTGATGTGATTTAGTCAAGAATGGTTGTTAAACTGGATTAGGGATGACATGTCTCCACCCATTTGAGTGGGTCATGATTGGTTTATTGGAGTCCTATAAAAGAGGAAATATTTTGGAGAATGAGAGATTCAGAGAGAGTGACACTACGAAGCAGAGTCCACCAGCCAGCGACCTTTGGAGATATAGAAGGAAGACGCCTCCCGGGGAGCTTCACGAAACAGGAAGCCAGGAGAAGCTAGCAGATGACGCTGTATCGGCCATGTGCCCTTCCAGCTGAGAGAGAAGCCCTGACTGTGTTCGCCATGTGCCTTCTCACTTGAGAGAGAAACCCTGAACTTCATCGGCCTTCTTGAACCAAGGTATCTTTCCCTGGATGCCTCTGATTGGACATTACTATAGACTTGTTTTAACTGGGACATTTTCTCGGCCTTAGAACAGTAAACCAGCAACTCATTAAATTCTCCCTTTTAAAAGCCATCCAGTTTCTGGTATATTGCATTCCAGCAGCTAGCAAACTAGAGCAGTTAGTAACGGTGTTAATTAAAATTTCCCTATGACTTCTGGAAATGACCAACTCCTTCCACCCTTCAAAAAATATTTTATATTTCTTTCAGGAAAATAGGCAAGATTTTAAATATTTCCACAGGAAATGTTAATAGTACATCATCACCTTCCTCACAGCTTATTTACATGTTTTCACATTAAAGGAATATACAGTTAGGTTTAATGATTTTCACCTTTAGCGCAAAGTATTTTTGTGAGAGGAACTAATATGTCTCATTTCATACACAGTCCTAGAGAATAAGTACATTCTCAAGCTGTTGGACTATAATTGATGTTGGTGTAGCAGATCCCAATTCTAAACTTGATCCTACTTTGGATTTTCTGAAATATTCAGGCCTGAAAAGAAGCCAGAAAACTATACTCCAGCAGACTTGTTCAATACAATAAACATCGTAATTTCATGTTTGTTTCCTTGACTGTATTCACAACCAATATGCAAAATATATGTGCAGATAATGCAAGATGCAGGTTCAAAGCAAAATACAAGAGACTGGGTTTAGAAGCTTCCCTATCTGCGAGAAATTTTAATTCAAACAACAAAAGATAGAAAGAAGGAAATGACTCCTGAGTTATTACACCAGAGGGAGAAAAAGCTTGGATTACATGAGAGTAAGATGGCTATAAAAACTTATTTTCATCTTCACATGTCATCAACAAGGTAGGAAAAAGAACCAAAACCAATGCCAATCTTATGTGCAATACTCTGTCTCCCACGACAAATCATCACAGCTGCCTATTTGAAAATAGGCACTTCATTTTGAAAAATAATTCAATTTAGACATTTTATTATCAAACACACCTCGGAAGATACAGAAGGCTCTTAGATCTGAATCTACTCTATTGTTCTGCTGGAAATAACTGATTTCATGAGGATAGTAAAGGATAGATAATGAAGAACGGGAAGCAATTCCTCTTTAAAGAACCATTCCCCACTAAAGGAATCACCAGGATCCCTCACAGAAATTACTGATTCCAGGTCTAGGGCAAGTCAAGTACAAGGAGAGCCAGAGTATAAGAAAATACTCAAAACTGATGACCCATCAAAAGGACCTAAAAGCCAGCTTGAAATGGCTGCAACTGACCAAATTTTGGACAATTTTAGTATTAAAAATGACAGTAATGGATTATAATATTCAAGTTTTAAAAAATACGGAACCTAAGTAATTCAACTAAAAAAGTGGGGTGGGGGGAGCAAAGGAAAGTACTCCTCTATAAAACAATGCCAACTAGTAAATGTAGAAGGAATGAGAAAATCAATATTTGCAATCACCAACGTAATAACCAACGCAGGCAAATATCACCTATGGGTACTAAAAACACTGGGTAAAAGGTTGTTGAAGAACAACAGTCCCAGGGTTGTTGAGGAATACAAGAGTCAGGTGATTTAAAAGTATCACCCTACATATTGTTTCTTAATTACAAAAGAGGAAAGGTACCTTATAATGAAAAAATCTAACAAGCAACTTAACCAAGTGATCAAATCTAACATCACCAACAATGGGACAAAGCAACATCATGTGCACTGAGAAATACACACTATTATCTATGCAGTATTCTTGCCAAAAATGTTTAACCTGGGTTTCTCAGAGCAAATCCAAATTGTAGAACAGTCCTCAAAACAACTGGACTGGACTCAAAAAAAAATTTCAGTGATGTAAAAAACAAAAAGGGGAAGATAACTGTTCTGGATTAAAAGAGACTAAAAAAAGACACAACAATTAATTGTAACACATGATCTTTGAATAAATCCAAAATTGAGGGGAAAAAGCTGTAAAACGTAAAGATAATTGAGGAAATGATAAACATATATTATTGTAAAACATTTTGACTGTAATAATGAGTTTAATAATAGTATTGTGGTGATATAGGACAACATCCTTGTTATTAGGCAATAGATACTTAAGAAATTTAAGGTGAAGCATACTGCAACATATTTTCTAATGGAGTATGTGTACGTATATGAGTATGTATAGAGATGGAAAAAGAAAGAGAAAGGGTGAGAGAGAAAGCAAATGTGGCAAAATGTTATCGACAGTTAAAAACATGTAAAAGTTATACTGGTACTCATTCTATCATTCTTTTACCTTTTCTATAGCTCTGAAATTTTTCAAAATAAAAAGCAGGAGGTGGGGGTGTGAACAAAAAGCACAGCTTACAGATGACCCTCATATGGGGTTTCTTGTCAAAACCGGCACAGACTTCCCTGGCCATTAGAGAAATGCAAATCAAAACCACAATGAGATATCATCTCACACCCACCAGAATGGCCATTATCAACAAAACAGAAAATGACAAGTGCTGGAGAGGATGCGGAGAAAGAGGCACACTTATCCACTGTTGGTGGGAATGTCAAATGGTGCAACCACTGTGGAAGGCAGTTTGGCGGTTCCTCAAAAAGCTGAATATAGAATTGCCATACGACCCAGCAATACCATTGCTGGGAATCTACTCAAAGGAATTAAGGGCAAAAACTCAAACGGACATTTGCACACCAATGTTTATAGCAGCGTTATTTACAATTGCAAAGAGATGGAAACAGCCAAAATGTCCATCAACAGACGAGTGGCTAAACAAACTGTGGTATATACATACGATGGAATATTATGCAGCTTTAAGGCAGGATAAACTTATGAAGCATGTAATAACATGGATGGACCTAGAGAACATTATGCTGAGTGAGTCTAGCCAAAAACTAAAAGACAAATACTGTATGGTCCCAATGATGTGAATCGACACTCGAGAATAAACTTGGAATATGTCATTGGTAACAGAGTTCAGCAGGAGTTAGAAACAGGGTAAGATAATGGGTAATTGGAGCTGATGGGATACAGACTGTGCAATAGGACTAGATACAAAAACTCAAAAATGGACAGCACAATAATACCTAATTATAAAGTAATCATGTTAAAACACTGAATGAAGCTGCATCCGAGCTATAGGTTTTTGTTTTGTTTTGTTTTGTTCTTACTATTATTACTTTTATTTTTTTTCTCTATATTAACATTCTATATCTTTTTCGGTTATATTGCTAGTTCCTCTAAACCGATGCAAATGTACTAAGAAACGATGATCATGCATCTATGTGATGATGTTAAGAATTACTGATTGCATATGTAGAATGGTATTTCTAAAAAAAAAAAAAAAATGGACAGCACAATACTACCTAATTGTAATGTAATTATGTTAAAACACTGAATGAAGCTGCATCTGAGCTATAGTTGTTTTTTTTCTTATATATTTTTATATTTTTTATTTTTATTTTTATTTTTTCTCTATATTATCATTTATTTCTTTTTCTGTTGTCTTGCTATTTCTTTTTCTAAATCGATGCATATGTACTAAGAAATGATGATCATACATCTATGTGATGATATTAAGAATTACTGATTGCATATGTAGAATGGAATGATTTCTAAATGTTGTGTTAGTTAATTTTTTTTAATTAATAAAAAAAAAAAAAAAAAACAGGCACAGACTGCCTTGACCCAAAAAATGTCAATCTTTACATTAAAATCCAATGTCATCAGGCCAGGAGTACCCCTTAAATTTGGTACTTTCTGATGTTTAATCCCGGTTCCCTATCACTCCACAAGTTTGCCCTGGATGATCTCATTCACTATCATAGCTTGAACCCCCTTTCTGTGCAGAGGACTTCCTTCTTATGTCTTTCAAGTTTCAGATCCATCTAGACAATTAGTGGCAACACATTTCCAAAACTGAATTCTCTACCAACTCTCCTATAACCCCAAACCTGCCCCTTTCTTATCCAGTCACCCAAGACAGGTACCAACAATCTCTTTCCTCTTCCTCCACACTTCCCCTGGATTCATCTGCTCTTCTCAGCTCCTACCCCTCTTTACTCCTATCACATTTGCGCCCCTCTGTCTCCTTTAACCCTAAAACAACTGTTATAAGAAAGTCTCTAGCCACTAAGAACTGCAGGACATACAGGAGGAGTGAGAAACTGCTGTTTCAAACTACTGAGATACGGGTTTGTTTCCTCCTCTGCATAATCTGGTCTATTATGATTTCAACATCTCTTGCATGGACTAATATAGCAGCCTCCTAACCAGTCTCTTCTCCTTAATACTAACCCTCTTCTAAGTATTTCTCTAAGTTGCCACCAATTACCTTTGCAAAACACAAAAATGATCATTTCATTTCTCTGATTAAAATCTTCAGAGGTAAAAAAAAAATCTTCAGAGACTCCCCTTTGCCTAAAAATATTTCAAATTTCTGGGCAGGCCATGGTGGCAGAGTTCTCACCTGCCATGCCAGAGACCTGGGTTCGATTCCCGGTGCCTGCCCATGCAAAAAAAAAAGTCATTTTGGGTGGGCAGTGATGGCCCAGTGGCAGAATTCCTGCTTGCCATGCCAGAGACCCGGGTTCGTTTCCTGGTGCCTGCCCATGCAAAAAAAAAAAAAAATTGTAATAATAATTCAAATTTCTTAAAATAGCTTAGAAACCCTCTATGGCCCTATATACATCCTTCTCTCCAGGCATCCAAAATACTGTTAACTCTCCACACATACCATATTCTTTAATAAAGACCCTGAGGTCTTTGCCCAAGCAGTTCTATCTGCTTGGGATGCCTTCCCACCCTTCCACAATCCACCCCCACCCATTATTTCCCAGTCCACAGAAAACTCCTATGCAGTTATCCCCTCACATTCTCTCAACAGCTATTCAAATTTGCCTCTTGTTAAGAAACAAACAAAAAATAGAAACTGTTATAACTACTGAAGGATTACTAAGGAAAAACTGTGTTATCTTTCTAACATTTCCTGTTAAGTTCCACTCCATAAACTTTATGCTCTTGTGAGGAAAAAGTAAAACATGGTTAATTTTATTTGATTTATGACATTACTTTCAACAAGCAAATGCTAAATGCGTAAGACCTGATTTGTGTATTAGTGTTATAACTTTCCAAGTAAAAGTGTCCCTAAAGGCCACTTTCTGATTTTTCCCAGTACATGTGGCAAGCACTCCTAAGAGCTTCCACAAATATTTAGCCATCTAAACTGGAAAGATGAATCTTTCTTCTTACACACACAAGCTTAGATTTTAGAGGGTGCTCAGGGTAATGCTACTCTTAGGATTTCAGGATATCTTCAAACCAAAATCTCAATGTTCTCAGTATGAAAAACCTGAGATAAGATGTTTAAGTAAGGAAAGTGCTATTTACCCAGTAAACCCAAAAAAGCAAATGGATAATGCTGGCTATATTTTGCCTTTCTGACATCTTCTTAAGAATCTGCAAGAAAAAACCTTCCCTTTTCCCTCCCCCAATAAGTGTGTTAAACAACTACAGAATACTAAATAAAAAATTTGGCCAAAACCAAAAGTACATATACATTTTTTTTCTTCTCTTCTCAAAAGCCCCTATTTTATCAGTCCTCCTAACGTTGCTACACCAGTTTTCCTGCCACAATAGGATAATTCGTCCCCTTACATCTTAAGGAATATAAAGGTCATGAAGCAGGAACTCCTTCCATGCAGCAGGGACCTCCCTCCAATTCCCTTATTCAGGAATAACACAAACAGTTGTCTCAAGTAGCTCTGTTTAGATTTCCAAGTGTAGGATCATATCATCTGCAATTAATGAAAGTTTTACTACTTCCTTTCAGATGTGGATGCCTTTAATTTTTTTTTCTTGCCTGATTGCTCTTGCAGAACTTGTAGCACAATGTTGAATAACAGTGATGACAGTAGGCATTCTTTTCTCATTCCTGATTTTAGGGGGAAGATTTCAGTCTCTTAACGGTGAATATGATGTTGGCTATGGGTTTTTCAACATATATAGCAATAAGTATATTTGTCTGATAACACAGAATATTTGTCATCTAGGCAAATTATTCAAATGGTTAAAAGCTTTTTTTTTTAATTAATTAATTTTTTTTAAATTTTTTATTAATTAAAAAAAAATTACAGAAAGAAACACAAACATTCCCAATATGTGATCATTCCATTCTACATATATAATCAGTAGTTCACGATATCATCACATAGCTGCAGATTCATAATCCTGATCATTTCTTAGGACATGTGCATCAATTCAGAAAAAGAAATAAAAAGACAACAGAAAAGTAAAACGAAAACAGAAAAAAAAACCATACACACCATACCCCTTACCCCTCCCTTTCATTGATCACTAGCATTTAATCTAAATTTAACATTTGTTCCCCCTATTATTTATTTTTATTTCATACGTTCTACTTATCTGTTGACAAGGTAGATAAAAGGAGCATAAGACACAAGGTTTTCACAATCATGCAGTCACGCTGTGAAAGCTACACCATTATACAAACATCATCAAGAAACATGGCTACTGGAACACAGAGGCAGTTTCCTCCAGCCTCTCCATTTCCTCTTAGATAACAAGGTGATATCTACTTAATGCATAAGAATAACCTCCAGGATAACCTCTCGACTCTGTTTGGAATCTCTCAGCCATTGACACTTTGTCTCATTTCATTCTTCCCCCTTTTGGTCAAGAAGGTTTTCTCAATCCCTTAATGCTGAGTCTCAGCTTGTTCTAGAGTTTTTCTCAATTCCTTGATGCAGAGTTTCAGCTCATTCTAGGATTGCTGTCCAACGTTGCCAGGAGGGTCCACACCCCTGGGAGTCATGTCCCATGTAGACAGGGGGAGGGTGTTGAATTTGCTTGTTGTGTTGCTTGGAGAGAGAGGCCACATCTGAGCAACAAAAGAGGTTCTCTTGGGGGTTTAAAAGCTTTTTATAGCTTCTCACTGAGAGCAAACAAATAATCCAAGAAAACATTATCATTTTAACGGCGTGAAAACTAAATTCTTGTTTTGCATGCAGATGCGTATAATAAGAAAACTATTTAAAATGCTATAAAACTATAAAATCTTAGCCAGCCTTACACAACCAATAATATTCACTTCCAACAAGACTTTTACAACTTACTATAAACTTCCATTTTGTCCTACAGATTCCTGTTTCTCATTCTGCAACAATCAGTTTTATACTTAAGGGGGAAAAATACTCTCTTTTTCCTTAACAAAAACACTTGCTGCATACTTTACATATTTAAATTACCAAAAAAGGTAGTGAAATCAATCTTCAAGCCAACATCCCACAGAAAACAATTCTTTTCAAAAATAAATCACCACCACGCCCCGCCAGCCAGCCAGTCCGCCCTCCTCTCCCTCTTTGTCCGCCGGCCCGGCGTGCGGCGCCCACGCCCCGCCAGCTAGCCAGCCCGCCTGCCCTCCTCTCCCTCTTTGTCTTCTGCTCCGGCGGCGCTCCATCCGCCATCTTATCCTTCCCTTTCTCCTCCTGCTCCGGCGGCTCTCCAACCACCACCGTGCCCTCTTCCGCCTTCACCGGTTCCTCCGACACCGGCCTCGACAGCCTTGCCACCCTCACTTTCCTCCTCCAGAACAGCTACTGGGGGAGTGGAGACAATACAGAGCACCTCCTGGAGCCACGATGGAGATCAAAGGGATGGTGTACCCCATCCTGGAACGGCTGACTGTCTGGGAGAACCAGCTCCGGTGAGATCGCCGAGGGGAACGGGCTTTCCCGGGTGGGACGGCAAGCGGCCGGAGTCCCTCCCTTCTTCCTTCCCAGGCCAGCTGGCAGAATTGGACAGGCGGTCCCCTTGGGCCGCGGCGGCTGGTGCCCCCACCACGCAAGGCCCCCCGGACCAACTGAGAGAGTTGGGTCGGAAATCCCCAGACTGCGGAGAACGGTGACCAGGGGGTCCCTTCCAAACACGTGACTCCCCGGTCTGGCTGGGAACAGTGCACTCTCCCGGGCTGCGGTAGCTGGCGCCCTGCCGCCATGCTTGGCGCCCCGGGCCAAGTAGGAAATTCGGTCGGGCGCTCTCCCGTGCTGCGGTGGCCGGCGACCCTCCCCGCGTTCGGACCCCCGGGCCGGCTGGCACTCTTCCAAGACGCTTCAGGTGCCGAACCTCCCCTACAGCGAGAGTTTTCCAAAGTTAAAGGACCCACAGCAACTTTCACTGGTGGAACCCGTAGACAAACATGTGCCACGAGCGCCACCTACTGGGCAGGATAAGAAAAACAGAACCCAGAGATTTCACAGAAAAATCTTTCAACCTGTGGGGTCCAACACCCAGGGAAATCTGACTAAATGCCCAGATGCCAGCAGAAGATAACGGATCACGCTCAGAAAATTGAAAATATGGCCCAGTCAAAGGAACAAACCAATAGTTCAAATGAGATACAGGAGTTGAAACAACTAATGCTGAATATACGAACAGAAATGGAAAACCTCTTCAAAAACAAAATCGATAAATTGAGGGAGGACATGAAGAAGACATGGACTGAACAAAAAGAAGAAATAGAAAAACTGAAAAAACAAATCACAGAGCTTATGGAAGTGAAGGAAAAAAGTAGAAAAGATGGAAAAAACAATGGATACCTACAATGATAGATTTAAAGAGACAGAAGATAGAATTAGTGATTTGGAGGATGGAACATCCGAATTTCAAAAAGAAACAGAAACTATCCGGAAAAGAATGGAAAAATTTGAACAGAGTATCAGGGAACTCAAGGACAATATGAACCGCACAAAGATACGTGTTGTGGGTGTCCCAGAAGGAGAAGAGAAGGGAAAAGGAGGAGAAAAACTAATGGAAGAAATTATCACTTCCCAACTAATGGAAGTTGGGAAGAAAATTTCCCAACTCTTATGAAAGACCTAAAATTACAGATCCAAGAAGTGCAGCGCACCCCAAAGAGATTAGACCCAAATAGGCGTTCCCCAAGACACTTACTAGTTAGAATGTCAGAGGTCAAAGAGAAAGAGAGGATCTTGAAAGCAGCGAGAGAGAAGCAATCCATCACATACAAGGGAAACCCAATAAGACTATGTGTAGATTTCTCAGCAGAAACCATGGAAGCTAGAAGACAGTGGGATGATATATTTAAGTTACTAAAAGAGAAAAACTGCCAATCAAGACTCCTATATCCAGCAAAATTGTCCTTCAAAAATGAGGGAGAAATTAAAACATTCTCAGACAAAAAGACACTGAGAGAATTTGTGACCAAGAGACCAGCTCTGCAAGAAATACTAAAGGGAGCACTAGAGTCAGATACAAAAAGACAGAAGAGAGAGGTATGGAGAAGAGTGTAGAAAGAAGAAAAGTCAGATATGATATATATTATACAAAAGGCAAAATGGTAGAGGAAAATATTATCCAAACAGTAATAACTCTAAATGTTAATGGACTGAATTCCCCAATCAAAAGACACAGATTGGCAGAATGGATTAAAAAACAGGATCCTTCTATATGCTGTCTACAGGAAACACATCTTAGACTCAAAGATAAATATAGGTTGAAAGTGAAAGGTTGGGAAAAGATATTTCATGCAAATAACAACCAGAAAAGAGCAGAAGTGGCTATACTAATATCCAACAAATTAGACTTCAAATGTAAAACAGTTAAAAGAGACAAAGAAGGACACTATATACTAATAAAAGGAACAATTAAACAAGAGGACATAACAATCATAAATATTTACGCACCGAACCAGAATGTCCCAAAATACGTGAGGAATACACTGCAAACACTGAAAAGGGAAATAGACACATATACCATAATAGTTGGAGACTTCAATTCACCACTCTCATCAATGGACAGAACATCTAGACAGAGGATCAATAAAGAAATAGAGAATCTGAATATTACTATAAATGAGCTAGACTTGACAGACATTTATAGGACATTACATCCCACAACAGCAGGATACACCTTTTTTTCAAGTGCTCACGGATCATTCTCAAAGACAGACCATATGCTGGGTCACAAAGCAAGTCTTAACAAATTTAAAAAGTTGAAATCATACACAACACTTTCTCGGATCATAAAGGAATGAAGTTGGAAATCAATAATAGGCGGAGTGCCAGAAAATTCACAAATACGTGGAGGCTCAACAACACACTCTTAAACAACAAGTGGGTCAAAGAAGAAATTGCAAGAGAAATTAGTAAATACCTAGAGGCAAATGAAAATGAAAACACAACATATCAAAACTTATGGGACGCAGCAAAGGTAGTGCTAAGAGGGAAATTTATTGCCCTAAATGCCTATATCAGAAAAGAAGAAAAGGCAAAAATGCAGGAATTAACTGTCCACTTGGAAGAATTGGAGAAGAACAGTAAACTAATCCCAAAGCAAGCAAAAGGAAAGAAATAACAAAGATTAGAGCAGAAATAAATGAAATTGAAAACATGAAAACAATAGAGAAAATCAATAAGACCAGAAGTTGGTTCTATGAGAAAATCAATAAGATTGATGGGCCCTTAGCAAGATTGACAAAAAGAAGAAGAGAGAGGATGCAAATAAATAAGATCAGAAATGGAAGAGGAGACATAACTACTGACCTCACAGAAATAAAGGAGGTAATAACAGGATACTATGAACAACTTTACGCTAATAAATACAACAATTTAGATGAAATGGACGGGTTCCTGGAAAGACATGAACAACCAACTTTGACTCAGGAAGAAATAGATGACCTCAACAAACCAATCACAAGTAAAGAGATTGAATTAGTCATTCAAAAGCTCCCTAAAAAGAAAAGTCCAGGACCAGACGGCTTCACCTGTGAATTCTATCAAACATTCCAGAAAGAATTAGTACCAACTCTCCTCAAACTCTTCAAAATAATCGAAGCTGAGGGAAAACTACCTAATTCATTCTATGAAGCCAACATCACCCTCATACCAAAACCAGGCAAAGATATTACAAAAAAAACAAAATAAAGACCAATCTCTCTAATGAATATAGACGCAAAAATTCTCAATAAAATTCTAGCAAATCGTATCCAACAACACATTAAAAGAATTATACATCATGACCAAGTAGAATTCATCCCAGGTATGCAAGGATGGTTCAACATAAGAAAATCAATTAATGTAATACACCATATCAACAAATCAAAGCAGAAAAATCACATGATCATCTCAATTGATGCAGAGAAGGCATTTGACAAGATTCAACATCTTTTCCTGTTGAAAACACTTCAAAAGATAGGAATACAAGGGAACTTCCTTAAAATGATAGAGGGAATATATGAAAAACCCACAGCTAATATCATCCTCAATGGGGAAAAATTGAAAACTTTCCCCCTAAGATCAGGAGCAAGACAAGGATGTCCACTATCACCACTATTATTCAACATTGTGTTGGAGGTTCTAGCCAGAGCAATTAGACAAGAAAAAGAAATACAAGGCATCAAAATTGGAAAGGAAGAAGTAAAACTATCACTATTTGCAGACGATATGATACTATACGTCGAAAACCCGGAAAAATCCACAACAAAATTACTAGAGCTAATAAATGAGTACAGCAAAGTAGCAGGTTACAAGATCAACATTCAAAAATCTGTAGCATTTCTATACACTAGTAATGAACAAGCTGAGGGGGAAATCAAGAAACGAATTCCATTTACAATTGCAACTAAAAGAATAAAATACCTAGGAATAAATTTAACTAAAGAGACAAAAAACCTATATAAAGAAAACTACAAAAAACTGCTAATAGAAATCACAGAAGACCTAAATAGATGGAAGGGCATACCGTGTTCATGGATTGGAAGACTAAATATAATTAAGATGTCAATCCTACCTAAACTGATCTACAGATTCAATGCAATACCAATCAAAATCCCAACAACTTATTTTTCAGAATTAGAAAAACCAATAAGCAAATTTATCTGGAAGGGCAGGGTGCCCCGAATTGCTAAAAACATCTTGAGGAAAAAAAACGAAGCTGGAGGTCTCGTGATGCCGGACTTTAAGGCATATTATGAAGCCACAGTGGTCAAAACAGCATGGTACTGGCATAAAGATAGATATATCGACCAATGGAATCGAATAGAGTGCTCAGATATAGACCCTCTCATCTATGGACATTTGATCTTTGATAAGGCAGTCAAGCTAACTCACCTGGGACAGAACAGTATCTTCAATAAATGGTGCCTAGAGAACTGGATATCCATATGTAAAAGAATGAAAGAAGACCCGTATCTCACACCTTATACAAAAGTTAACTCAAAATGGATCAAAGATCTAAACATTAGGTCTAAGACCATAAAACAGTTAGAGGAAAATGTAGGGAGATATCTTATGAATCTTACAACTGGAGGCGGTTTTATGGACCTTAAACCTAAAGCAAGAGCACTGAAAAAAGAAATAAATAAATGGGAGCTCCTCAAAATTAAACACTTTTGTGCATCAAAGAACTTCATCAAGAAAGTAGAAAGACAGCCTACACAATGGGAGACAATATTTGGAAATGACATATCAGATAAAGGTCTAGTATCCAGAATTTATAAAGAGATTGTTCAACTCAACAACAAAAAGACAGCCAACCCAATTACAAAATGGGAAAAAGACTTGAACAGACACCTACCAGAAGAGGAAATACGGATGGCCAAGAGGCACATGAAGAGATGCTCAATGTCCCTGGCCATTAGAGAAATGCAAATCAAAACCACAATGAGATATCATCTCACACCCACCAGAATGGCCATTATCAACAAAACAGAAAATGGCAAGTGCTGGAGAGGATGCGGTGAAAGAGGCACACTTATCCACTGTTGGTGGGAATGTCAAATGGTGCAACCACTGTGGAAGGCAGTTTGGCGGTTCCTCAAAAAGCTGAATATAGAATTGCCATACGACCCAGCAATACCATTGCTAGGTATCTACTCAAAGGACTTAAGGGCAAAGACACAAACGGACATTTGCACACCAATGTTTATAGCAGCGTTATTTACAATTGCAAAGAGATGGAAACAGCCAAAATGTCCATCAACAGAAGAATGGCTAAATAAACTGTGGTATATACATACGATGGAATATTATGCAGCTTTAAGACAAGATAAACTTATGAAGCATGTAATAACATGGATGGACCTAGAGAATATTATGCTGAGTGAGTCCAACCAAAAACTAAAGGACAAATACTGTATGGTCCCACTAATGTGAACGGACATTCGAGAATAAACTTGAAATATGTCATTGGTAACAGAGTCCAGCAGGAGTTAGAAACAGGGTAAGATAATGGGTAATTGGAGCTGAAGGGATACAGACTGTGCAACAGGACTAGATACAAAAACTCAAAAATGGACAGCACAATAATACCTAATTGTAAACTAATCATGTTAAAACACTGAATGAAGCTGCATCTGAGCTATAGGGTTTTTTTTGTTTTTTTTTTTTTACTATTATTACTACTTTTATTTCTTTTCTCTATATTAACATTCTATATCTTTTTCTGTTGTGTTGCTAGTTCCTCTAAACTGATGCAAATGTACTAAGAAACGATGATCATGCATCTATGTGATGATGTTAAGAATTACTGATGGCATATGTAGAATGGTATGATTTCTAAATTTTGTGTTAATTTCTTTTTTTTTCCGTTAATTAAAAAAAAAAAAAATAGATCACCAGATCCACAGCCAAGTGATCTTCAACAAGGCCCCTGATCCACTGAACTAGGAAAGAAAAGTCTTCTCAATAAAGGGGCCTAGGAGAACTGGATATCCATAGTCAAAGGAAGAAATGAAGAAATCAACTTTCAAAGTAACTCAGTCAAGATATTTACATGCCACAAAGACAGCAGAAGACCACTAAGCATATCACAAAATAGACAGATATAACCCTACCTAATGACCAAATTAAACACCAGAGGAGACACAGACATTGCAATAACTAATCAAAGATGTTCATAACTGTATTTAATAAAATAAGTGGGATAGCAAATGACATAAAGGAGATTAAGAAGACAGTAGAAGAGCACAAAAAGTAATTTGAAAAAATAAATAGAAAAACAGCAGAAATCACAGAGATTAAAGACTCTGTTGACCAAAAAAAAAAAAAAAAAAAAAAGTAGAGGCACACAACATCAGATTTGAAGAGACAGAAGAAAGAATAAGTGATATAGAGGACAGGATAATTGACTTCGAAGACTCAAAATAGCAAAATGGCAAAAAAAAAAAGATGGAAAAAACTGAATGGGAACTTAGGGAAATGACAGATAAAACAAAGCGTACAATTATAAGAATCACTGGTGTCCCAGAAGGAGAAGAGAAAAGGGCTAGGAAGACTACCTGAGGATATAATGGGGGAAAACTTCCCAACCCTCAAAAAAGACATAAATATACAAGTCAAAGAAGCCCAAAGAACTCCAAACAGAATAAATTTAAATAGGCCTTCCCTGAAGCACATACTAACCAGTCAGTCAAATGTTGAAGAGAACAGAAAATCCTGAAAGCAGTAAGAGAAAAACAATCTACTACATGCAAGGAAAATCAAATACGACTGAGTTCAGACTACTCAACTAGTACCCTGGAGGCAAGAAGGCAGTGGTATAGTATATTCAAGATCCTGAAAGATAAAGACTTCAGCCAAGAATTCTTTATCCAGCTAAACTATCCTTCAAAATTGAGTGAGAGATTAAAGTTTTCACAGACAAAGAAGCCCTGAAAGTATTTGTCAACAAGAGACTGGCCCTACAAGAATACTCAAAGCAGTTCTGCTGGTTAAAATAAAAAGACAAGAGAGGGGTCTGGGGGAGGTCACAGAAGTGAAGAGTACCACTAAGGTAATCTAAAGAATACAATGAGACAGAGGTAAAAGAATATACAGATCTGACAAATAAAATGTAACAGGTAAGATGGTGGATTCAAGAAACGCCTTTCAGTAATAACTCTGAATGTTAACGGACTAAATTTACCAACTAAAAGATACAGATTGGCAGAATGGATTAAGAAACTTAATTCAGCTATATGTTACCTACAAGAGACTCATCTTAGACACAAGGATACAAATAGATTGAAAGTGAAAGGATGGAAAAAGAACTTCCACGCAAGTTATAACCAAAATAAAGCAAGAGTAGCTATACTAGTATCGGACAAAATAGACTTTAAATATAAAGGCATCAAAGAGACAAAGAAGGACACTATACACGAATTAAAGGGTCAATTCACAGAGAAGATACTACAATCATAAATGTTTATGCTACCAACCAAGGAGCTCCAAAGTACATGAGACAGACACTGCCAAAACTGAAGGTAGCAATAGATGTCTCAACAATAATAGTAGGAGACTTCAATACACCACTCTCCTCTATAGATGAAACAACCAGAAAGAAGATCAACAAGGAAACAGGTAAGTTAAATAAACTGATGAATGAATTAGAATGTCTCCAGGACAGATGATATGCTGGAGCACAAAACAGGTCTTCATGAATTTAAAAATACTGAAATTATTCAAAGTACTTTCTCTGATCACGATGGGATGAGGCTGGATCTCAATAATTACAAAATAACAAGAACATTCACAAATATATGGAGATTAAATAACACACTCTTAAATAACCAGTGGGTCAAAGAAGAAACCGCAAGAGAAATCAGTAGCTATCTGGAGATGCATGAAAATGAGAACACAACTTATCAGAACTTATGGGATGTGACAAAGGCTGTGCTGAGAGGGAAATTTATTGCCCTAAAGGCCTATATTAAAAAACAAGAAATGCAAACATCAAGGACTTAACAGCAAACCTGGAGGAACTTCAGAAAGAACAGCAAACTAACCCCAAAGCAAATATAACAAGAGAAATAACAAAGATTAAAGGAGAGATAAATGAATGGGAGAATAATAGAAAGAATCAATAAAGCAAAAACTTGGTTCTTTGATGGGCCACTAGCAAGACTGACAAAGAAAAAAAGAGAGAAGGTGCAAATAAAATCAGAAAGGAGAAGGGGTGTATTACCACAGACCCTGAAGAAATAAAAAAATCATAAGAGGATACTATGAACAACTATACACCAACAAACTAGACAACTCAGATGAAATGCACAAATTCCTGGAAACACAAACAGGCTACACTGACTCAGGAAGAAACAGAAGATCTCAACAAACCAAACACAAGTAAAGAGATTCAATCACTCATCAAAAATCTTCCTACAAAGAAAAGCCCAGGGCCAGATGCCTTCACAGGGGAATTTTATCAAACATTCCAGAAAGAACTAACACTAATCCTGCTCAAACTTTTCCAAACAATTGAGGAAAAAGGAACTCTAACTCATTTTATGAAGCTACTATCATTTTAATATCAAAACCAGGTAAAGATACTAAGGGTACTGAATATACATGTAGACCAGAATTATTAAAAAAAAAAAAAAAAAAGATACTAAGGGAAAGGAAAACTACAGAACAATCTCCCTAATGAACATAGATGCAAAAATTCTCAATAAAATATTAGCAAATCGAATTCAACAGCACAATAAAAGAATTATACACTGTGACCAAGTGGGGTTTATACTAGGAATGCAAGGA
The DNA here is from genome assembly GCF_023851605.1 of Tamandua tetradactyla. Lineage (NCBI taxonomy): Eukaryota > Metazoa > Chordata > Mammalia > Pilosa > Myrmecophagidae > Tamandua > Tamandua tetradactyla. The sequence goes on from NC_135333.1 coordinate 124,705,717, forward strand.
TAGTTCAATACACGAAAACCAATTAATGTAATACAGCACATTAACAAATGAAAAGGGAAAAATCACATGATCATTTTGATTGGTGCTGAATAGCGTTCAATAATATTCGGCAACCTTTTCTGATAAAAATACTCCAAGAGACAGGAATCAAAGGTAACTACCTCAATATGATAAAGGGAATATATGGAAAACCAATAGCCAGCATTGTACTCAACAGAAAGAGACTGAAAGTCTTCCCTCTAATATCAGGTACAAGACAAGGATGCCCACTGTCCCCACTATTATTCAACATTATGCTAGAAGTTCTAGCTAGAACAATCAGGCAGGACAAAGAAATAAAAGGCATCCAAATTGGAAAGGAAGAAGTAAAACTCTCATTATTTGCAGATGATATGATACTATACTTGGAAGATATATATTTTGTACATGTATATCTTGTACATGTATTTCACAACTTCAAAAAAAATTGTGAAATAAAAAATAATTTAACTTCTCTATGAGCAGAAATTCAGAATGCAATGAATAGAGCAAAATATAGTTAAGGGGAAGACAATGAGCAGCCTTGCTTTGTGGAAACTGGCTCAAAAAAAGGCAGACAAAATGAAAGGTTTTGGATGCCCTGAAAGGTTTTCAGAACATGAGATCTAAAAAAAGTAAGATTTTTTATTGTTCTTATTTTGGGGGGGAGGGTGTTCAGGAAGACACAATAGTATACTGGAAGGTAACAAGGTGAGAGAACAGGAATGGTGAGAAAACAAGCAATTCATTTGTAGCATAAGCCTAATCCTAGGAGCAAAGGCAAAACAGCAAAACATAAAGCAGGTGAGGTACAGGGGCAAGAGTTTAAAAAAATAAAGCCTAGCTTTTGTCCTAGGAGCAGGGAAAAGCCATTGAGAAGTTTTAAGAAAGGTGGGAAAAATAGCTGATTTCAGTTTTCTCTAGCTGAAATTGTGAGAATGCTGAAAGACAACAGGGGCATTTTGGAAAAGCAAGACAAGAAGACAGACAAGGCTTCAGAATAAGTGTGAAAATCACTGCAAGCAATGGAAGAAATTCTGCGTGGCACAAGTGAAAAGGAATCCCCAACAGAAACAGGGGCCCAGCTCACGCAAGAGATGTACAGTACTGGGCTGTTGGTGATGCTGATCACTGACCTGCAGCTAACAGATTTTGAGGGAAAAAAAAGATGTGACCCAGATACTTAACAACATCCTGAGAAGACAGATAGGTACTTGGAGTCCAGCTGTGGAGTACATAAGTGTGCATCCTCATATCCTGTTTATGCTCCTCAGAGGGTATAAAGCCCCACAGATTGCCTTAGGTTGTGGGATTATGTTGAGAGAATGTATTCGACATAAGCCACTTGCCAAAATCATCCTCTTTTCTAATCGACTCAGAGATTTCTTTAAGTATGTGGGGTTGCCTACATATGATATTGCTTCAGACATTTAAGGATTTACTAACCAGGCATAAAGTGTTGGTAGCAGACTTCTTTGAACAAAATTATGACACTATTTTTGAAGACTATCAGAAATTGATTCAGTCTGAGAATTATGTGATTAAGAGACCATCTTTAAAGCTGCTTGGTGAACTGATCCTGGACGGACATAACTTTTCCATTATGACAAAGTAAATCAGCAAGCCAGAGAACCTGAAAATGATGATGAACCTCCTTTGCGATAAGAGTCCCAACATTCAGGTTGAGGCCTTTCATGTCTTTAAGGTGCTCGTGCTCAGTCCTCACAAACCACTGGCCGCCATGGAAAGCCTGTTAAAAAATCAGCCCAATCTTTCCTGTAACTACTTGTTGAAGAGTACTTTGAAAACTATTGCTTTTTCTTTCTTTGCTTTGTATATATTTTATATTATACAATGAAAAAAAGTTTAAAAAAATTATACCAAACTCACTGAGTTTCTAAGCACCTTCCAGAAGGAAAGAACGGATGGCAAGCAGCACACTGACAATAAGAACTATTTGATTAAACAGATTCAAGACTTGAAAAAACCAGGCCCCTGATATGCTGGCCTGGTCATCCGTCTCCCTTGCTCACTTGCACATTAAGTGTCACTGCAGAAAGCAACGGGTCTTAGAAAGGTTATGCAGGTGGCTTTTTCTTTCTCTATTCAATCTTAGGGTAAATGGAATATAAATGTTCGAATGGAAACAAATTTAACCTAGAACCAGTCTTGGGGTTTGTTCATATGAAACTTAACCCCACAAAGGATAGGTCAAGTCTTCTTAAAATTAGGCCTAAGAGTCACCCCCAAGAGAACCTCTTTTGTTACTCAGATGTGGCCTTTCTCCAGCCAACACAACAAGCAAACTCACCGCCCTCCCCCTGTCTAGATGGGACATGACTCCCAGGGGTGTGGACCTTCCTGGCAACATGGGACAGAGATCCTAGAGTGAGCTGAGACTCAGCATCAAGGGATTGAGAAAAACCCTAGAATGAGCTGAATCTCAGCATCAAGGGATTGAGAAAACCTTCTTGATCAAAAGGGGGAAGAGTGAAACGAGACAAAGTGTCAATGGCTGAGAGATTCCAAACACAGTCGAGAGGTTATCATGGAGGTCATTCTTACACATTAAGTAGATATCACCTTGTTATCCAAGATGTAATGGAGAGGCTGGAGGGAACTGCCTGAAAATGTAGAGCTGTGTTCCAGTAGCCATGTTTCTTGATGATGACTGAATAATGATACAGCTTTCACAATGTGACTGTGTGATTGTGAAAACCTTGTGTCTGATGTTCCTTTTATCTACCTTGTCAACAGATGAGTAGAACATATGAAATAAAAATAAATAATAGGGGGAACAGGGCGGGCCACGGTGGCTCAGCAGGCAAGAACGCTTGCCTGCCATGCCAGAGGACCCGGGTTCGATTCCCAGTGCCTGCCCATGTTAAAAATAATAATAATAATAATAATAATAATAATAATAATAATAATAATAATAATAATAATGGGAGAACAAATGTTCAAATAAATTTAGTTTGAAATGCTAGTGATCAATGAAAGGGAGGGGTAAGAGGTATGGTATGTACAATTTTTTTTTTCTGTTTTCGTTTTATTTCTTTTTCTGTTGTCTTTTTATTTTTTTTCTGAATTGATGCAAATGTTCTAAGAAATGATTATGATGATGAATATGCAACTATGTGATGATATTGTGAGTTACTGATTATATATGTAGAACAGAATGATCACGTTGGGAATGTATGCGTTTCTTTCTTGTCATACTTTTTTTAAAAATTTAAAAATTAACTTAAAAAATTTAAAAAAAATTTAACATAGAATATATTCACTTTAATAAAAAAAGTCATCTAAGACAACTGACCAGAGATGTAAGAAACACCTGGAACGTTTCTTAGGATACAAATTCCCAGGCTCCTGTCCCTATCCCAAGTCTACTAAATAAAAATCTCTGGGGATGGAACCCAGAAAACTACATTTTGTTCATTTATTCAATAAATGCATATTGAGGGGCTATTCTAGACAATATGAAAATATCAGTTAATAAAATAAAGCCGCCATTCTCATGGAGTTTAGATTCAATATGTGAGCCAGACTATGGACAAGAAAACAAACTAGATAATTTAAGATAATGATTAAGTGGTATGAAGATACTAAAGCAAAGGAATTTGAAGAAGTGCAAAGGGGAGAGTGACTATTTTGAATAAAGTAGTCAGGGAAGGTCTATGGAGGAATCATTTGAGTTGAGACATGAATGATGAGAAGAGGTAAATCAGGTGAAGATCTGGAGGAGCAGCATTTAAGCAGAAGGAATAACTAGTGGAAAGACTCTGGGGCAGAAAAAAGCCACAGAACAGCTAGGGCACAGTAAGAACAGGATAAGGTATAAGGTAGGTCAGAGACTAGCAAGTGCCAGATCATGACATATTTTGTGATCTACATTCTTAACAAGTACCCAAGAGATGCTTGAGCTACTAAAGTTTAAGAACCACAGGTAAAGAGGGAAAATATTAACAGAAGCCTTCAGGAAAACATTTAAGGGATGGCAGCAGAAAAAGAGCTAAGAATGTGAGTGGAAAAGCAAGAAAGTACAGTATCACTGAAGCATTTCAAGAAGGAGAAGGCTCAACACTGACATACATAGAAAAATCAAATAAGGATGAAAAGAGAACCATACATAAGATTAGTAATAAGATCTCCATGTTTTTCCCATTGATTTCTTTTTTTTTTTTAAGTTAAAACATTCTGTTTGTTTCAAGAAAGAACAAGGAAAGTGGACTTGGACATAATATATTCCCATTGATTTTGATGGCTACTAGGAGCTGCCTCCATCAACAGTAACCAATTCCTGTGAGAATGTGCATTTATCAGCTACCCATACACATCATTTTGTTTTCTGAATGTTATCGGTTTGTTACTATCATAGATAGCAGTTTGTTACTTCTCCCTCTCAGAGAAGGGTAAGGACAAAAAGCAGTGTATGAGAATAGGGAAAATGTATTTCAAATGTATCCACTGTTAAGTTTAGATTGTCACTGCCTTGAAAACATTCCTTCTAACATTCTGTTATTAGGACTGTAAAACCTTTCACAAATCTAAACCACCCTTGTCCAAGACACTAAGAATTACCTGGTGCCAATATTATTATTCACATGCCAAAATAATGTAAATTTTTACACAATTGACATACACAACAAAAAAACTACCTCCACAAAAATATGAACTATAATGTTGGAAAACCTTGTTTTTTTACTATAAATGCTGCCACTACTACAAGGGCCATTGAGCTTTTAGGAAAGAAGTATGTTTTTGATCATTAATAACAATAAACACTGCAGCACAAATGATGCTGCTATCAAGACGAAACACACTAAAATCCATACAAAGAAGCTAATGAACCAAAAGTGACAGATAAAACTCGTTAATGAAGTTAATACATTCTCTCTATTCTGTACATTACACAAGAACTGTACAGAAGACTAGTAATGGGTGCAAAATTACCACCTAAAGATCAAGATGGGACCTGACTGATCTACAGATGAGGTTTGTTCTTTCTCTTCCCACCAAAGACCCACAATCAGCACTAATTTAGAAACGAACTCTATTATTTAACCTGCAGGTTACCTCACTTATCTTTACATTTCTAGCTCTGAAAGATAAGGATTTATTATGGTCTTTTGGGACCTCAAAATAATTGTAAGGGGTGCAAAACTATAGGTTTTATTTTCCTGCAAAGATTTTGAGGTCTCCAATGGGTATGGGTGAGCAGGGAGGAGGACTTTAAAACATAATGTTGACTCCTCATTCCAGGCCCAAGAGGGTTGTCTTTAAGACTCTGTTTCTACTACTTGTGGTTGCTGTCCGTTTTTTTCTGAGGGGTAGTGGGCATGAACTTGCCTTCTGGGAGTTGTATTGATCCGGCTGTTGAGCTCAAGTCAGCTGTGAAGAAAATCATGCAAATTTTAAAAATTCTTCCTAGAGACATCCATGTCCTAGTTATTGACAAAAAAAAAAAGGAAAAAAAATGTAATAATTGATATGGTTTTGTAAAAGTACTTCTCTTTAAATAATCTAACTTTTTAAGCAATATTAAAATGTATTGTTAAAATGTTATGTAAAATGTAAATGTTAAAATGTATTAAAAATTAAAGCTGCAATTCCCAGTGCCTAACCATGCGAAAAAAAAAAAACACATTAACAACATTAAAGTTGCATGGTGGGAAAGTGAAAGCAGAGAAATAACTTGTAAATGGGTAATTTTGCTCTCTGTACCACCAATGGAAGGGGAAGGGTTGACTTTCACAACGTATAGGTTAAAAAACCTGATATATGAAACAATTTGTATCTAATGTGTACAGGGTAAAACTGACTTTAAAAATACTGCACATGCCAAAAAAAAAAACAAACCTGACAAGAATTGCCTGCCCATGCCAAAAATATATATATACAGCAGTGCTATTTTTTCTTAATCAGAAAGGGAAATTCTTAAGGCCTTTTGAAGAGCATAAAAGATGATGAAGACCATAAATTTGTATAAAATTATCTTGGTGAGAAAACAAATTACAAAATAGGTATTTGTAATCTTTTACCACTTGGGGTTGCTTTTTTCCCAGAATTCATCGGAATTTCAAATTTTTTTTAAAATGGGCTGTTTATAATGCAGGGGCTTTTCTTCCCTAGAAACCCAATGCTAAGAAGCAAAAAAAGAAAAAACATTCTACAAAAATTTGTTTTAAAAAAGGCAGCAGAGAGTAATTTCCATATAGTGTCTTTTATTTAAGTTTTTTAAATTAAGAAAAGCTAGTGATACATTTATACGTTTTTGTACAAAAATAAATGAATGGCAATTGATTTTTTTAAATCTTATTATGTACTTCTGTGCAAAAAAGTCTGTATAATATTTTCCTTAAATAAGAATTATTTTAATTGTGAGTTTTTTACTGAACTAATCTGAAATGTACAAGCCATGGATTTGTTATAGAATGAGAAGTTTTTTATTTTATTTATTTATCTATTTATTTTTAATTTTGGAAATTCTGTAGAAATCAGAACTCTTACCATGGTTTGAACTAAAATGGGCCAAGGGGGAGGGGAAAGTGTTGGGATTGTCCAACATGCTTGCATGTATATTTCAGAACCTTTTTAAAATGTAAAAGCTGTACATTCTGGGAAGTTCTGAAATTCTTTTATTTCATTTTTTCCTTCAAGCATTTTTTTCTGTGAGCTTTGTTTATATATAGCAAACAACTTGAAAAAATATGTGATGTTCAATTTTTTTAAAAAGTACAGTACAGCAGTGGTACAATAACTAAAAGACTGATAAAAAGAAATAATAAAAGGCCTACATTTAAAATGACATTCATATATACTTTGTGGATGAGAGCTAGATACTTTTACACACTTTTTAGAGGAATAAATTATTGAATTACTGGAAAAAAAAATACTGTTGAAGTCCATAACGAAATAAAGAATCAGAATATGAGCCTAAGTTAGGGAAAAGACCTTAGAAAGGCATTTAACAACTAGTTTCATCCCCTGTGCACACACACACACACACACACACACAATACCCAAAAAGGTTTGAAAGCTGTTTCCCAGGAAAAATTTAAAAATTCATTGAGGACAAACATATGGAACAAAGTACTAGAACTGAGAGCTCAGAAATAAACCCACACATCTACAGCCGACTGATTTTCAATAAGGGTGCCAAGCTCATTCAATAGGGAAAAATAGACTCTTCAAAAAATGGTGCTGGAAAAACTAGATAAAGCTACAGAAAAAGAATTAAATTGAACCCCTACCTCACACCATATAGAACAATTAACTCAAAATGGATCAAAGCCCTAAATATAAGATCTAAAACCATAAAACTCTTAGAAGAAAACATGGAGGAAAATCTTCAGGACCTCATATTAGGCAAAGGACTCTCAGATATGACACCTAAAGCATGAGCAAAAAAGAAAAAATAAATTGAACTTCATGAAGATTAAAAAATTTTGTACATGAAAGGATATTATCAAGAAAATAAAAAGACAACCGACCAAAAATACCAGACAACATACAGAATGGAGGGAAATATTTGGGAATCATATTTACTGATTTAATACCTACAATATATAAAAAAGTCTTACAAGCCAACAACAAAATGACAACCCAATTAAAATGGGCAAAAAACTAGAATAGCATTTCTCCAAAGAAGATAATCAAATGGTCAATAAGCGCATGAAAAGATGTGCAACACATCAGCCATGAGGAAAATACAAATCAAAACCATGAGAAACCACTTCACACCCACTAGGATAGCTACTGAAGAAAAAAAACAACAGAAAATGGCAAGTGTTAACCAAGATGTGACAAAATAGGAACTCAACCCTCCTACATTGTTGGTAGGGATGTAAAATAGTGTAGCCACTACTGAAAACAGTTTAGTAGTTACTTAGAGTCAGAATTACGATATAACCCAGCAATTTCACTCTTAGGTATATACCCCAAAAGAACTAAAAGCAGAGACTCAAACAGATATATGCACACTAATGGTCATAGCAGAATTACTCACAATAGCCAAAAGGTAAAAATAACCCAAATGTCCATCAACAAATGAATGGATAAATAAAGTGTGTTTTGGGTGGGCAGCGCCTGTAGGAAGCCCAGAGGCTGATGACTGTCCACCACAGGGTGGGCCTCAGGGTGCGGGAAGTGATCACCCCATCAGGTGCAAGAAAAGCCGGCCCACAATCGCAGTATCTGGTAGGCCCACCAGTGCTCTGGATCAGCTGAACCCCCACATGCTGGTCGGCTCCCCAGTTCCCCCAGCAGAGACCCCCTGGCACGGCAGCCCCACTGCTGAGCATGCCAGCCTCCAGTCGCTCCAGTCTGGAGGGTTGGGGCTGAGGGAAGAGGGGACTCCAGCACCATCTGCTGGCCAAATGCGGTAAGTGCAAGTCAGCTACACCAGACAGGTAGGGGAGAGCACGAGGGAGGAGGAGCCTCATGGTCGCCACCTACTGGGGCAAAGGGGCTATGAGTTCAGGTTGGGTCTCCTGCATGGTAGTGAGCCATTCTGCCACGGGAGTACCCGTACATCCTGGCCTATCTTATAATGGACACTGAAGTTGAACTGTATTCCCTACATGAGATCCGGATGTTAATTTGGCAGAAAATAACCAGCAAAGTATGAAAGGAAACATACAGCAAAAACTAAGTAAATTCAAAACTTTAGAAGAGTGAAGGAAACCAACTTGAATAATAACCGTATCAAGAAAAACAAATGCCCAGAACACAACAGAAAATCACAAAGCACACAAAGATCCAAGCAGAAATGACACAGCCAAACAACCAAATCAAAATTCCAGACAGGACACAGAATATGGAAAAACTACTCAAGGATATTCATAAAGAAACAAAGGATATCATGAAGACACTAGAAAAGCATAAAGAGGAATTCAGGAAGTTAAATAGAAAAACAGCAGATCTCACAGAAATGAAAGCTACAGTAGACCAAACAAAAAATACACTGGAGACATACAATACCAGATTTGAAAAAGCAAAAGGAAGAATAAGTGAGCTAAAGACAGAACAATAAACTAGAGCACACAAAAGAACAAATGACAAGAAAGTTGGAAAAACTGCAACTGGATCTTAGGGAAATGATGGACAACAAGAGGCTCAAAAATATAATTACTGGTGTCCCAGAAGGAGAAGAGAAGAACAAAGGGTTGGGAAAGTTAGTTGAAGATATAATTGGAGAAAACTTCCCAACCCTTATAAAAGACATGAATATGCACAAGAAAGAGGCCCAGTGAACTCCAAATAGAATAAATATGAGCAAACCTACTCAAAGACACATGTTAATCAGGCTGTCAGGTGTTGAAGAAAAACAAAGTCGTGAAAGCAATAGGAAAAAAGCAATCTACTACATAGAAAAGAAAACACGGGAAAATACATAGTCTCAGAGGAGCCAAGATGGCGGCTTAGCAAGGTGTGGGACTTACTTCATCCTTCAGAACAGCTACTAAATAAGCAGGAACAGTACAGAACAACACCTGGGGCCACGTCAGTGACAGAACACACAGATTACCACAGTCTGGGCCAGCTAGCCCAGCTGCGAGCCCCCCTAGCACCATGACCTCCCCAAGCCAAGGTGGCCGGTGCCCCTCCTCCACAAGCTGCTTCCCAGAGGGAAAAGGAAAGAGACTTCACCAGCAGCAGGGGCTGAGGGCAACAAAGCTTCAAGTGTGGAATTCACAAATTCTGAGATCTAAAAATAGGCCCCCAGCTCAGGCAAACCTGGTAAAAGCAAAGATCGCTGACTTTTGCCACGGCACCAAGGGGGCAGGGCTTCTCAGGCTGCAACTGCCCAGGCACAGGCAGAAACAAGCTTGTTTCAGAGCTTGTGTGGATCCTGTGCCTTCCCCAGGGGAGGGGTGAGGCACAATTCAGGTGGAATCCCTCCCTCAAGGAAGTCAGACACCAGGGCTTGGGAATTTGAAGCCACTAAAATCAGCCTACAACCTCTCCTCTGCCTCCACCACGCCCCCAACAGAGAGAGTATGCCAAAGTTAAAGGTACTGCATCATCCTACGCTGGTGGGACCTGCAGGCAGACAAGCACCACATACTGGGCAGGATAAGAAAATCAGAGTCCAGAGACTTCACAGGAAAGTCTTTCAACTTGGTGGGTCTCACCCTCAGGGAAAACTGATGCAGGTGACTCTTTCCTCCTAACAGGAGGCCAGTTTGGTCTGGGAAAATCCGGCTGGGGTCCATAATACCTAAGTAGACCCTGCTAAGGGTTGGGGGGAGGGGAGACACCATATAGGCAGGGGAAGAGACAAGAATTGAAAAATTCTCCTCTGTTAAATAAAACCTAAGCTAGTGGTCCAGAAAAAGCTGAACTGAATGTCAAAGAACAAATAGACAACAAATTCATCCAGCAAGAAAACACTAGGTAAAAGAAGTGAAAGCAATCTCCAGAATAAACTAGTTAACGTAATTAAATGCCTAGACACCAGCAAAAAATAACAAATCACACTAGGAAAATTGAAGATACGGCCCAAAGGAACAAACCAAAAATTCAAATGAGATACAAGAGTTGAAACAATTAATTCAGAATATACGAACAGACAAGGAAAACCTCATCAAAAACCAAATCAATGAATAGACAGAGGATATAAAGAAGGCAAGGAATGAACAAAAAGAAGAAATCGAAAGTCTGAAAAAACAAATCACAGAACTTATGTTAATAAAAAGCACAATAGAACAGACAAAAAAAACAATGAAAACCTACAATGTTAGATTTCAAGAGGCAGAAGATAGGACTAGTGAACTGGAGGACAGAACATCTGACATCCAACAAGAAAAAGAATGTACAGGGAAAAAAATGGAAAAATATGAGCAGGGACTCAGGGAATTGAATGACAATATTAAGCGCACGAATATATGTATTGTGGGTGTCCCAGAAAGAGAAGAGAAGGGAAAAGGAGGAGAAAAACTAATGGAGGAAATTATCACTGAAAATTTCCCAACTCTTATGAAACACTTAAAATTACAGCTCCAAGAAGTGCAGCGTACCCCAAAGAGAATAGATCCAAACAGACGTACTCCAAGACACTTACTAATCACAACATAGTCAAAGAGAAAGAAAGAATCTTGAAAGCAGCAAGAGAAAAGCAATCCACCACATACAAGGGAAACCCAATAAGACTATGTGTAGATTTCTCAGCAGAAACCATGGAGGTGAGAAGACAGTGGGATGATACATTTAAATTACTAAAAGAGAAAAACTGCCAACCAAGAATTCTATATCCAGCAAAACTGTCCTTCAAAAATGACAGAGAAATTAAAATGTTTTCAGGCAAAAAAATCAATGAGAGAATTTGTGACCAAGAGACCAGCTCTGTAAGAAATACTAAAGGGAGCACTAGAGACAGACATGAAAAGACAGAACACAGAGGTGTGGAGAAGAGTGTAGAAAGGAAGACTATGAGTAAAGGTAAAAAGAAGGAAAATTAGATATGACATATAAAATCCAAAAGGAAAATGGGAGAAGAAAGTACTACCCATACAGTAATAACACTAAATGTTAATGGATTAAACTCCCCAATCAAAAGACATAGACTGGCAGCATGGATTAAAAACAGGACCCATATATATGCTGTCTACAGGAAACACATCTTAGACCCAAAGATAAACATAGGTTGAAAGTGAAAGGTTGGGAAAAGATATTTCATGCAACTAACAACCAGAAAAGAGCAGGAGTACCTACACTAATATCCAGCAAATTAGACTTCAAATGTAAAACACTTAAAAGAGACAAAGAAGGACACTATGTATTAATAAATGGAACAATTCAACAGGAAGATATAACAATCATAAATATTTATGTACAGAGCCAGAATGTTCTGCAATCCCTGAGGCAAACACTGAAAAGAGAAATGGACACATCTACCATAGTAGCTGGAGGCTTCAATCCCACACTCTCATCAATGGACAGAGCATCTAGACAGAGGATCAACAGAGAAATAGAGAATTTGAATAATACAATAAATGAGCTAGACTTAGCAGACATTTATAGAACATTACACCCTACAACAACAGACACATCTTTTTCTCAAGTGCTCATAAATCATCCTCAAGGATAGACCATATGCTGGGTCACAAAGCAAGTCTTTATAAATTTGAAAACACTGAAATCATACAAAACACTTTCTCAGATCATAAAGGAATGAAATTGGAAATCAATAATAGGCAGAGTGCCAGAAAATTCACAAATATGTGGAGGCTCAACAACATACTCTTGAACAACCAGTGGGTCAAGGAAGAAATTACAAGAAAAATCAGTAAATATCCCAAGGCAAATGAAAATGAAAACACAACCTATCAAAACTTATGGGATGCAGCAAAGGCAGTGCTAAGAGGGAAATTTATTGCCCTAATTGCCTATATCAGAAAATAAGAAAGGGCAAAAATCAAGGAATTAACTCCCCACTTCGAAGAACTAGAGAAAGAACAGCAAACTAACCCCAAAGCAAGCAAAAGGAAAGAAATAACAAAGATTAGAGCAGAAATAAATGAAATTGAGAACATGAAAACAATTGAGAAAATCCAAAAAACCAGAAGCTGGTTCTATGAGAAAATCAATAAGATTGATGGACCCTTAGCAAGATTGACAAAAAGAAAAAGAGAGAGGATGCAAATAAATAAGATCAGAAATGGAAGAGGAGACATAACCACTGACCCCATAGAAATAAAGAAAGTAATGACAGGATATTATGATCAACTTTATGCTAATAAATACAACAATGTAGATGAAATGGACAACTTTCTAGAAAGGCATGAACAACCAACTTTGACGTGAGAAGAAACAGATGACCTCAAAAAACCAACCACAAGTAAAGAAATTGAATCAGTAATTAATAAGCTCCCCAAAATGAAAAGTCCAAGACCAAATGGCTTCTACCAAACATTATGGAAAGAATTAGTACAAATCCTGCTCAAACTCTTCCAAAAAATTGAAGAGGAGGTAAAGCTACCTAACTCATTCTACGAAGCCAACATTACCCTCATACCAAAGCCAGACAAAGATATTACAAAAAAAGAAAACTACAGACAATCTAATGAATATAGATGCAAAAATCCTCAACAAAATTCTAGCAAATCGAATCCAGCATCACATTAAAAGAATTATACATCATGATCAAGTAAGATTCATCCCAGGTATGCAAGGATGGTTCAATAAAAGAAAATCAATTCATGTATTATACCATATCAACAAATCAAAGCAGAAAAACCACATGATCATCTCGATTGATGTTGAAAAGGCATTTGACAAAATTCAACATCCTTTCCTGTTGAAAACACTTCAAAGGATAGGAATAGAAGGGAACTTCCTTAAAATGATAAAGGGAATATATGAAAAACCCACATCTAACATCATCCTTAATGGGGAAAAACTGAAAACTTTTCCCCTAAGATCAGGAACAAGACAATGATGCCCACTATCACCACTGTTATTCACCAATGTGTTGGAAGTTCTAGCCAGAGCAATTAGACAAGAAAAAGAAATACAAGGCATCACAATTGGAAAGGAAGAAGTAAAACTCTCACTGTTTGCAGATGACATTATGATACTATATGTCGAAAACCCTGAAAAATCCACAGCAAAACTAGAGCTAATAAATGAGTATAGGAAAGTGGCAGATTATAAGATCAACACACAAAATCTGTAGTGTTTCTATACACTAGTAACGAACAATCTGAGGGGGAAATCAAGAAAAGAATTCCATTTACAATTGCAACCAAAAGAATAAAATACTTAGGAATAAATTCAACTAAAGAGACCAAAGACCTATAGAAAGAAAACTACAAAAAATTGTGAAAAGAAATCACAGGAGACCTAAATAGATGGAAGGGCATACCATGTTCATGGATTAGAAGACTAAATATAGTTAAGATGTCAGATTGATTTACAGATTCAATGCAATACCAATCAAAATCCCAACAACTTACTTTTCAGAAATAGAAAAACCAATAAGCAAATTTATCTGGAAGGGCACAGTGCCTCGCATAGCTAAAAGTATCCTGAGAAAAAAAAAGTGAAGTTGGAGGTCTCACACTACCTGACTTTAAGGCGTATTATGAAGCTGCAGTGGTCAAAACAGCATGGTACTGACATAAAGATAGATATACTGACCAATGGAATACAACAGAGTGTTCAGATAGAGACCCTCTCTTCTATGGGCAATTGATCTTTGATAAGGCAGTCAAGCCAACTCACCTGGGACAGAACAGTCTCTTCAATAAATGGTGCCTAGAGAACTGGAAATCCATATGCAACAGAATGAAAAAGGACCCATATCTCACACCCTATATAAAAATTAACTCAAAATGGATCAAAGGCCTAAACATTAGGTCTAAGACCATAAAAGTGTTAGAAGAAAATATAGGGGAATGTCTTATAAATCTTATACTAGGAGGAAGCGTCCTAGACCTTACACCCAAAGCATGAGCACTGAAGAAAGAAAAAAAGAAATGGGAACTCCTCAAAATTTTAAACACTTTCGCGCATCAAAGAACTTCATCAAGAAAGTAAAAAGACAGCCTAAAAAATGGAAGACAATATTTGAAAACGATATATCTGATGAAGGTCTAGTATCCAGAATATATAAATAGATTGTGCAACTCAACAACAAAAGGACAGACAACCCAATTACAAAATGGGCAAAAGACTCAAACAGACACTTCTCAGAAGAGGAAGTACAAATGGCCAAAAGGCACATGAAGAGATGCTCAACTCCCTGGCTATTAGACAAATGCAAATCAAAACCACAATGAGATATCATCTCACACCCACCAGAATGGCCATTATCAATAAAACAGCAAATGACAAGTGCTGGAGAGGACGTGGAGAAAGAGGCACACTTATCCACTGTTGGTGGGAATGTCAAATGGTACAACTCCTGTGGAAGCCAATTTGGTGGTTCCTCAAAAAGCTGAATATAGAATTGCCATATGACCTGGCAATACCATTGCTAGGTATCTTACTCAGAGGACATGAGGGCAAGGACACAAATGGACATTTACACACCAATGTTTATAGCAGCATTATTTACAACTGCAAAGAGATGGAAAGAGCCAAAATGTCCATCAACAGACAAATGGCTAAACAAACTGGTATATACATACGATGGAATATTATGCAGCTGTAAGACAGAATAAAGTTATGAAGTATGTAATAACATGGACGGACCTTAAAGACATTATGCTGAGTCACATTAGCCAGAAACAAAAGGACAAATACTGTATGGTCTCACTGATATGAACTGACATTAGTGAATAAACTTGGAATATTTCGTTGGTAACAGAGACCATCAGGAGATAGAAATAGGGTAAGATACTGGGTAATCGGAGCTGAAGAGATACAGATTGTGCAACAGGACTGAATGTAAAAACTCAGAAATGGACAGCACAATACTACCTAACTGTAATACAATTATGTTAAAACACTGAATGAAGCTGAATGTGAGAATGATAGAGGGAGGAGGGCTGGGGGCACAAATAAAATCAGAACAAAAGATAGACGATAAAGACTGAGATGGTATAATCTAGGAATGCCTAGAGTATATAATGATGGTGACTAAATGTACAAAGTTAAAAGACGTTTTTGCATGAGGAAGAACAAAGGAATGTCATTACTGCAGGGTGCTGAAAACTGATGGTAATTCACATTTTTAAATTTTACCTTATGTGTGAGACTAAAGCAAAAAAAGTTTATTTGGTACAAAATTCATATTTTGACTAGTGCACTTCCTAATATAACTTATGTAGATAGCTAGGTTGAACACATAAGTACACGGAATCTTGGGTAGGACATGAGATTTTGGTGGTTTGTCCAGAGTCCTGCCCTGATAAATCTCAGAGTGATTTGAACAGTGAATTAAAAAGTATTTGCAAAGTCCCCTTTGGGGAATGGTCAGAAAGGGGGAAAATTCAACTTCCCCAAGTTGAATTCTTGATATTCTCACAAGCAGTGTGGACAAATCAAAGCTATAGGCTGAGCCCCCAAATCTTGGGGCTTATTCATATGAAACTTAATCCCACAAAGGATAGGTCAGGCCTACTTAAAATTAGGCCTAACGGTCACCCACAAGAGAACCTCTTTTGTTGCTCAGATCTGGCCTCTCTCTCCAGCCAACACAACAAGCAAACTCACCACCCTCCCCCTGTCTACATGGGACATGACTCCCAGGAGTGTGGACCTTCCTGTCAATGTGGGACAGAAATCCTGGAATGAGCTGAGACTCAGCATGAAGGGATTGAGAAAAGCCCTAGAATGAGCTGAGACTCAGCATCAGCTGATTGAGAAAACCTTCTCAACCAAAAGGGGAAAGACTGAAATGAGACAAAATAAGTGTCAATGGCTGAGAGATTTAAAACAGAGTCAAGAGATTATCCTGGAAGTTATTCTTACGCATTAAATAGATATCACCTTGTTAGTCAAGATGTAATGGAGAAGCTGGAGGGAACTGCCTGAAAACGTGGAGCTGTGTTCCAGTAGCCATGTTTCTTGAAGATGATAGTATAATGATATAGCTTTCACAATGTGACTGTGTGATTGTGAAAACCTTGTGTCTGATGCTCCCTTTATCTACCTTATCAACAGATGAGTTAAACATATGGAATAAAGATGAATAACAGGGTGAACAAATGTTAAAATAAATTTAGATTGAAATGCTGGTGATTGGTGAGGGGGATGGGTGCGGGGTATGGTATATATGAATTTTTTTACTGTTTTCTTTTTATTTCTTTTTCTGAATAGATGCAAATGTTCTAAGAAATGATCATGATGATGAATATGCAACTATGTGATGATATTGTGAATTACTGATTATCTATGTAGAACGGAATGATCAAAAATTACGAACATCTGCGTTTGTTTGGTGTTTTTATGGTATTTAAAAAAAATTTTTAATTAATTAAAAAAAAATTGAAGAGGAATACTCCCTAACTAATTCTATGTGGCCAATATCATCCTCAGACCAAAGCCAGATAAAGAGATCACAAGAAAAGAAAATTTACAGACCAATATCCCTTATGAATACAGAAGAAAAAATCCTCAACGAGACATGAACAAACTAAATCCAACAGTACATTAAAGTAATTATATACCATTATCAAATGGAATGTATCCCAGGCATGCACAGGTGGTTCAATCTAAGAAAATCAATTAATATAATGTGCCAAATTAACAGAATGAAGGGAAAAGATGGCATGATCCTCTCAATTGATACAGGAAAAGCATCTGACAAAATCAGTACCTCTGCTTGATAAAACCACTCAGAAAACTACAAATAGATGAAAACTCTCTTAACATGACACAAGCCATATATGAAATACCCAATGCTAACATCATACTCAATAGTGAAAGACTGAAAGCTTTTCCTCCAAGATCTGGAACATGACAAGGATGCCCAGTGTCACCCACTGTTATTCAACATCATACTGGAAGTTCTAGCCAGAGCAGTTAGGCAAGAAAAACTGGAAAGGAAGACATAAAACTTCCACGGTTTGCAGATGGCATAATCCTATGTTGAAAAAGTGCCAAAAAATCTACAACAAAGCTACTAGAGCTAATAAACTAAATTAGCAAAAAAGCAAGGTACAAGATGAACATGCAAATATAAGTACTGCTTCTATACACAAGTTATGAAAAGTCTGAAGAGGAAATTGAGACAAAAGATCCACTTATGAAAACCTTATGTCTGATGCTCCTTTTATCTATCTTGTCAACAGACGAGTAGAACGTATGGAATAAAAATAAATAATAGGGGGAACAAATGTTAAAATAAATTAGTTTGAAATGCTAGTGATCAATGAAAGGGAGGGGTAAGGGGTATGGTATGTATAATTTTTTTTTGTTTTCGTTTTATTTCTTTTTCCAAATAGATGCAAATGTTCCAAGAAATTATCATGATGATGAATATGCAACAATGTGATGATATTGTGAATTACTGAATATATATGTAGAATGGAATGATCAAAATAGGAACGTTTGCGTTTATTTGGTGGGTTTTTTTTGGTATTTAAAAAAATAAAAGTAAAAAAAAAAAAAACACTGAACAAACTATGGGGTATTTGGATAAGAAAAATAATAAAGATGGTAAAAAAAAAAAAGATCCACTTACAAATGCAACTAAAAATCTAGGAATAAATCTAACCAATGACATAAAGGACTTCTACAGAGAAAACTACAAAACACTGCTAAAAGAAATCAAAGAAGAATTAAATAAATGGGAGGACATTCTTTGTTCATTAACTGGAAGACTAAATGTTGTTAAATGTCAATTCTACACAAATTGATCCACAGATTCAACACAATCCCAACCAAAATTATGAGAGCCTTCTTTGCAGAAATGGAAAAAGACAATTATCAAATTTATTTGGAAGGGTAAGAGCCCCCCCAAAGCCAAAAACACCTGTAAAAAGAAGAATGAAGTTGGAGGATTCTCACTACTTGATTTTAAAACTTATTTCGAAGCTACAGTGGTCAAAACAGCATGGTAGTGGCGAAAACCAATGGAATCAAAATGAGAATTCAGAAATAGACCCTCATATTTAAGGCCAATTGGTTTTTTCAAGAGTGCCAAGTCCACTCAATGGAGAAAAAGGCTTTTCAACAAATGGCACTGGGAGGATGGGACAGCCACATGCAAAAAAAAATGATGAGGGGCCCCTATGATACCATATTAAAAAATCAACTCAAAATGCATGAATGAACTAAATATAAGAACCAGAACTATAAAACTACGATAAGAAACCCTAGAATAAAACTTCTAGAAGAAAACAGGGAAGAATCTTCAGGACTTGGTTCTAGGCAATGGTTTCTGAGACCTGATGCCAAAAGAATGAACATCAAAAGAAAAAATAAATAAATGGGACCTCATCAAAATTAAATACCTTTTGCATATCAAAGGATTTCATTGAGATAATAAAAACACAACTTACAGAATGTGAGAAAATATTTCGTAACCACAAGTGAGAATTTAATTTTCAAAATTAATAAAGAACTCCTACAACTCAACAACATAAGCCAACCCAATCAATAAGTGGTCAAACTACTTAAACAGACATTTCTCCAAAGAAGACATACAAAAGGCCAAAAAACACATAAAACGATGTTCAACCATAGCAGCCTTCAAGGAAATGAAAATCATACCACAATGAGATACCACTTCATGCCCACTAGAATTACTATTATTAAATAAAAAATAAAAGAATTAACAACAAGCGTTGGGAAGGATGTGAAGAAAGAGGAACACTCATTTAGTGTTGACGGGAATGTAAAATGGCACAGCTATTGTGGAAGACAGTTTGCAGTTCCTCAGAAAGTTAAGTACAGTATTACCATATGACCTGGCAATCCCACTTCTAGGTATATACCCAAAAGAACTGAAAACAGAGACTCAAACAGATATATGCACACCACTGTTCATAGCAGCATTATTCACAGCAGCCAAAAGATGGAAGCAACCCAAATGTCCATTAACAATGAATGAATAAATAAAACGGGCTTTACAACATACAACTGAATATTATTCAGCCATAAAAAAGGAATGAAGTTCTCAAAAATGACACAACATAGATGAACCAGGAAGACATCATGGTGAGTGAAAAAAGCCAGGAATATAAGGATGAAAACTGTATGATCTCACTGATATGAAATAACCAGAATAAATAAATTCAGAGAGTCATAAACTTGAATATAGGTTACAAGGGCCCAGGGTGGAGGTAGGGAAAGAAGAATTAATGCTTAATTGGTTCAGAATATCTGTTTGAGATGATGGAAAAGTTTTGGTAATAGATGGTACGGACAGAAGCACAATATTGTGAATGTAATTAACACTAGCAAGTTATATATTTGGAAGTGGTTCAAAGGGAAAATGTTTTATTGTATATAAGTTACTAGAAAAAAAAAGTTTAAAAAATCTGTATAACTGTACAATGCAAAGAGTAAATCCTAGTGTAAATTATGGGCTATAGTTAATAGTACAATTATAATAACATTTTCATCAATTGTAACAAAGGTACTACATCAGTGCAAAATCATAATGGTGGCAGATATTTAGAACTCTGTATTTTCTGCATGATTTTTCTGTAAACATACAACTTCTCTTATAAAAATAAACATAAAAATGTGTATCTTATAGGAAATTATGGCCCATCCAAACGAACTAGATAAAAATACAGAAACCATCAACGAAGGAAACCAGAATCAGGACATACTAGACAAAGACTTAAAAAATTATCTCAAGCTCAAGATTAGCCCTGCTCCACAGGAAAGTTAAAGATGGGACAGGAGGGCAACTGACATGGCGATCTGGGAGTGTGGCTGACCTGGGAGAGCCCAGCCCTAGTTGCAGAGGCCAAGGAACAGAAAGGCTGAAAGCTGGAGCCTGGCGTGGAGGGGTGATGCCCATGGGAGTACACAGATGGGAGCATGGGACTAGGAAGTAAGCCAGGCCAAGTTCTTTGGATGCACTACCCTTACCAGTGCAGACCCATGACTGGCGACTCACCCCACACACCATACACCCAAACCCCATCATCTGCTCCCATTCCCTGCACTCTAGGTGCCTCCACCCAACCAGCCCCTAGTGCACATACCTGCCCCACACTCCCACCCCAAGTACAGCCCAAGTCACCTCACCTGCACCCCTTCTAGCACTACCTCCCCCTCCCTGTTTCCTGCAGGTTGTTGCCAGCGTATAAAGGCTGCAGGCACTAACCTCCATAACCAGGCTACCCCTACCGTCACCCAAAGGGTTCCACAGCCTCACACCGCCTCCCGTGAGCTCTACGCATCAGTTTATGGCACTCCCAGACCCATGCATGCACATAGGCCCCTAATCACATCATTCAACTCTGGAAACCTCAGTTTACAGCAGTCCTAGAACTGCGCATGCGCATGGCCCTTAGTCACACTTCCCAGCTCTGAGAAAGTGTTGACCTGTGCAGCTGGGTCACATCTGCGGCCATTTCACAATGGGATAACGCCGACCTGCTGCCACAGCTCTACACATGCGCACAAAGGGCAGTGTGCCTTAGGCCAGTGCACACCAGGGGTACACACCCCCCAAGACCGGTGCACCTGCACAGCTACGCCCCCCCTGGCAGCTGGGCTCCCACATTCACAAAAATCAGCGTAACATTCCCAACCTGTACCCATACCTACGCTGAAACAAATTACCATACTGAGTGCCCTACCCCGTACCCTGCTCCCTGCTGTACAACCATCCCGCAAAAGCAGACCTTAGACAACTGAAAGAAATCAACTCCCAAAGTAAACCAATCAAGATATTTACATGCCACAAGGACAGCAGAAGATCACTAAACATATCACAATGCAGACTAATATAGCCCTGCCTGATGACCAAATTAAAACACCAGAGGAGACACAGGCACTATAACACCTAATCAAAGATGCTCACACAACTCTACTTAATAAAATAAGTGGGACACCAAATGACATAAAGGAGATGAAGAAGACAGGAGAAAAGCATAAAGAGGAATTTGAAAGAATAAACAGAAATATAGTGGATATCACAGAGATTAAAGATTGTTGATCAAATAAAAAACATATTAGAGGGCGGGCCGCGGTGGCTCAGCGGGCAAAGTGCTTGCCTGCTATGCCGGAGGACCTCGGTTCGATTCCCGGCCCCAGCCCATGTAACAAAAACGGAGAAACAGAATACAATAAAACAAGAAAATGTTTAAAAATGTTTCCCTTTCTTCCTTCCTTCCTTCCTTCTATCCTTCCTTCCTTCTCTCTAAAAAAAAAAAAAAAAAAAAAAACATATTAGAGGCACAAAACACCAGACTGTGAAGAGAGAAGAAAGAATAAGTGATACAGAGGACAGGATAACTGTCTTTTGAAGACTCAAAACAACAAATGGCAAAAAAGATGGAAAAACTTGAATTGGATCTCAGGGAAATGATAGACAAAACAAAGCGCACAAATACAAGAATCATTGGTGTCCCAAAAGGAGAACAGAGGAGTAAAGGACTAGGAAGAGTAGTTGAGGATATAATGGATGAAAACTTCCCAACCCTCATAAAGGACATAAATATGCCATTCAAAGAAGGCCAACGAACACCAAACAGAATAAATTCAAACAGGCCTTCCCCAAGATACATACTAATCAGTCTGTCAAATGATGAAGAGAAGCAGAAAATTCTGAAAGCAAAAAGAGAAAAACAATCTGCTACACACAAGATACAGATTGGCAGAATGGATTAAGAAACTTAATTCAGCTATATGCTGCTTCCAAGAAATGCATCTTAGACACAAAGACACAAGTAGATTGAAAGTGAAAAGATGGAAAAAGATCTTCCATGCAAGCTGTAACCAAAAGAAAGCAGGAGTAACTATACTAATATTGGACAAAATAGACTTTAAATGTAAAGACATCATAAGAGACAAAGAAGGACACTATATACTAATTAAAAGGCCAATTCACCAAAAAGATATAACAATCATAAATGTTTATGCTCCCAATCAAGCAGCTACAAAGTACACGAGACAGACACTGACAAAACTAAAGGGAGCGACAGATGTTTCAACAATAATAGTAGCAGACTTCAATACACCACTCTCCTCCATAGATAGAACCAGACAGAAGACCAACAAGGAAAAAGAGAAGTTAAATAACTTGATAAATGTATTAGACCTAACAGATACGTATAGGTCATTGCACCCCAAAGCACAAGGATATACATTCTCCTCTAGTGTTCATGGAACATTCTCCAGGACAGATCATATGCTAGGGTACAAAACAGGTCTTTATGAATCTAAAAACACTGCAATTATTCAAAGCACTTTCTCTGATCACAATGGGATGAAGCTGGGTATCAATAACTACGAAAGAATGAGAATATTCACAAATACATGGAGATGAAATAACACTCTTAAAACAACCAGTGTGGGTCAAAGAAGAAATTGCTTTGAAAATCAGTAGCTATCTGGAGATGAATGAAAATGAGACTACAACTTATCAGAACTTATGGGATGCAACAAAGGCTGTGCTGAGAAGGAATTTAATTGCCCTAAATGCCTGTATTTAAAAACAAGAAAAAGCAAAAATCAAGGACTTAACAGCACACCTGGAGGAACTTCAGAAAGAACAGCAAACTAACACCAAAGCAAATAGAAGAAGAGAAATAACAAAGATTCTGGCAGAGATAAATGAATGGGAGAACAAAAGAACAATAGTAAGAATCAATAAAACCAAAAGTTGGTTTTGGTTCTTTGGGAAAATCAATAAAACTGATGGGCCACTAGCAAGACTGACAAAGAAAAGAAAAAAAAAAGAGAGAGGATGCAAATAAACAAAATCAGAAATCAGAAGGGTGTGTTACCACAGACCCTGAATAAAAGAAATCATAAGAGGATACTATGAACAACTATACACCAACAAACCATACAACTTAGATGAAATGGACAAACTCCTGGAAACACACAAAAAAGCTACACTGACTCAGGAAGAAACAGAAGATCTCAACAAATCAACGACAAGTAAAGATATCCAATCACTCATCAAAAATCTCCCTACAAAGAAATGCCCAGGGTCTGATGGCTTCAGAGGGAAATTTTATCAAACATTCCAAAAAGAACTAACACCAATCCTGCTCAAACTTTTCCAAAAAAATGAGGAAAAAGAAACTCTACCTAACTTATTCTATAAAGCTAATATCATTTTAATACCTGTTCTAGTGTCTTACCTGCCGGAATGCAATACACCAGAAACGGAATGGCTTTTAAAAAGGGGAATTTAATAAGTTGCTAGTTTACAGTTCTAAGGCTGAGAAAACGTCCCAGTTAAAGCAAGTCTACAGATATGTCCAATCAAAGGCATCCAGAGAAAGATACCTTGGTTCAAGAAGGCCAATGAAATTCAGGGTTTCTCTCTCAAGTGGAAAGACACATGGCAAACACAGTCAGAGTTTCTCTCTCATCTGGAAAGGTACATGGTGAACACAGTCAGGGTTCCTCTCTCATCTGGAAGGGCACAGGTACATGGCAAACATAGTGTTATCTGCTAGCTTCTCCTGGCTTCCTGCTTCATGAAGCTCCCCGGGAGACGTTTTCCTTCTTCATCTCCAAAGCACTGGCTGATGGACTCTGCTTCATGGCTATGTCGTTCTGCTCTGCTCTCTCTGAATCTCTTTCATTCTCCAAAATGTTTCCTCTTTTATAGGACTCCAGAAATTTATGAAGACCCACCCAAATGGGTGGAGACATGTTGTCACCTAATCCAGCTTAACAACCACTCTTGATTAAATCACATCTCCAGGGAGATGATCAGATTACAGTTTCAAACATACAGTATTGAACAGGGATTATTCTGCCTTTACGAAATGGAATTTTGATTAAAACATGGCTTTTCTAGGGGACATACATCCTTTCAAACCAGCACAGCAGCTAACTTTCAATTGAGGTTCTTTCTTATGTAGGACGGCACAGGGCAATCTCTGCGGGCCTTCTCTCCAGGCCTCTGGGTTCTAACAACTTTCCCCGGGGTGATTTCTTTCTGCATCTCCAAAGGCCTGGGCTGAGCTGCGAGTGCTGAGATAAGGTATGCTGAGCTGCTCGGGCTGTGTTACTTTGAGCTCTCTCATTTAAGCAACAGCCAATTAAATCAAACATCATTCATTGTAACAGGCACATCTCCTAGCCGACTGCAGATGTAATCAGCAACAGATGAGGTTCACATGCCATTGGCTCATGTCCACAGCAATAGAACTAAGCACCTTCACCTAGCCACACTGACACCTGACTCTAACTACCACACTGATCTCTTGATCTTGGCGTTCGCCCCCATGAAACTTATTCCTGCAAAGGATAGACTAAGCCTACTTAAAATTAGGCCTAAGAATCACTCCTAGAGAATCTCTCTTGTTGCTCAGATGTGGCCTCTCTCTAAGCCAGCTCAGCAGGTGAACTCACTGCCTTCCCCCCATTACGTGCGACATGACTTCCAGGGGTGTAAGTCTCTCTGGCAACATGGGACAGGACTCCCAGGATGAGCCAGGACTCAGCATTATGGGATTGAAAAAGCCTTCTTGACCAAAAGGGGGAAGAGAGAAATGAGACAAAATAAAGTTTCAGTGGCTGAGAGATTTCAGAGTCAAAGGTTACCTTCGAGATTATTCTTATGCATTATACAGATATCCCTTTTTAGCTTATGGTGTATTGGACTGGGTAGAGGGAAGTACCTGAAACTGCTGAGCTGTGTTTCAGTAGCCTTCAACCTTTTTTTTTTATCATGATCATTCCGTTCTACATATATAATCAGTAATTCATGATATCATCACATAGTTGCATATTCGTCATCATGATCATTTCTTAGAACATTTGCATCAATTCAGAAAAAGAAATAAAAAGACATCAGAAAAAATTCTCATATACCATACCCCTCACCCCTCCCTTTCATTGATCACTAGCATTTCAATCTAAATTTATTTTAACATTTGTTCCCCCTATTATTTATTTTATTCCATTGGTTTTACTCGTCTGTTGACAAGGTAGATAAAAGGAACATCAGACACAAGGTTCTCACAATCACACAGTCACACTGTGAAAACTGTATCATTATACAATCATCTTCAAGAAACATGGCTACTGGAACACAGCTCTACATTTTCAGGCAGTTCCCTCCAGCCTCTCCATTACATCTTGAATAACAAGGTGATATCTATTTAATGAGTAAGAATAACCTCCAGGATAACCTCTTGACTCTGTTTGGAATCTCTCAGCTATTGACACTTTGTCTCATTTCATTCTTCCCTCTTTTGGTCAAGAAGGTTTTCTCAATCCCTTAATGCTGAGTCTCAGCTCATTCTAGGGTTTTTCTCAATTCCTTGTTGCGGAGTCTCAGCTCATTCTAGGATTTCTGTCCCACGTTGCCAGGAGGGTCCACACCCCTGGGAGTCATGTCCCACATAGACAGGGGGAGGGTGGTGAATTTGCTTGTTGTGTTGGCTGGAGAGAGAGGCCACATCTGAGCAAAAAAAGAGGTTTTCTTGGGGGTGACTCTTAGGCCTAATTTTAAGTAGGCTTGACCTATCCTTTGTGGGGTTAAGTTTCATATGAACAAATTCCAAGATTTGGGGGCTCAGCTTATTGCTTTGGTTGTCCCCACTGCTTGTGAGAGTATCAAGAATTCAACTTGGGGGAAATGATGATCATGCATCTATGTGATGATGTTAAGAATTACTGATTGCATATGTAGAATGGAATGATTTCTAAATGTTGTGTTAATTTCTTTTTTTTCTTTAATTAATAAAAAAAAAAAAGAATTCAACTTGGGGAAGTTAATTTCCCCTTTTCTCAACATTCCCCCAAGGGGACTTTGCAAACACTTTTTTATTCACTGTTCAAATCACTTTGGGATTTATCAGGGCATCACTCTGGACAAACCACCAAAATTTCATGTCCTACCCAAGGTTCCACGTACTTATGGAGTTCAATTAAGCTGTCTACATAAGTTATATTAGGAAATGCAATGCACTAGTCAAAATATAAATTTTGAACCAAATAAACAAGTAGCCTTGAATCTTGAAGACAATTTTATAACAATACAACTTTTACAATGTGACTGTGTGATTATGTCGGAGGCTCCTTTTATCCAGGGTATGGACAAATGAGTAAAACAATAAGGATAAACAATGAATAAATAAATTTTTTTTTAAAAATGAATAAATAGTAGAGGAGATAAGGGGTAAAATAAATTGGGTAGAGTGAAACACTGATGTCAAAAGAGGGAGGAATAAGGGGTATGAGATGTATGAGTATTTTCTTTTCTATTTCTTTTTCAGGAGTGATGCAAATGTTCTAAAAATGATCATGGTGATGGATACACAACTACGTGATGAAAAAAAATCAAGGTCCTGGCCTATTCAGTTGGCCCTACTATTTGAGAGCGTGTCAGGGACTTCCCAGGTGGGAAAGTTTAATAGTTCCATATTTTCTTTTCAGGCCCTCAAGGGACTGTGCCAATACTTTTTAATTATCTGCCCAACACAGTCTGGAATGTATCCAGGTATTACATTAAGCTATACAGAATTCAGAAATAACACTTAAAGCTCAGGAATGTGACTGCTGTAAGAGCTTACAATGTACACCCCAATTTTGTACATATTTTCTAAAAGAGACAATACAGTATTTGTCCTTTTGTTTCTTGGTTATTTCTGCTCCCAATTCCAGGCTCCATGTGTTTACGCTGTTTAACCAAACTGGCCAAACAGATTAAGTTCGATTGTATGCTCCAGAAAATTTAAGTTTTGAGCAAAATACACCTATCTTCCTTTGGTCTCAAATAGTAGGTAAAATTCTAAAATATGGCCAATATCGTCCTTTACCCTGTATTCTGATTCACCTTAGTCCCAACCACATCAGCTTCATTCTTATATCTAATTGAAGCTTGATCTCTTTTTCAGCTTCTTTTAACAGTTGTTGTATATAGCAATGCTGACTGTCAGAGCTAGGAACTCCCAGTCTCATTTGTAGGTGTCACACAGGTACCCAAAGTTCCAAGAAAATACCAGGTTATACACATACAGCACAGCATCTCAGAATTTAGAAATAACACTTAAAGCTCAGGAATGTGACTGCTGTAAGAGTTTACAATGTAGGCCCCAATTTTCTAAATATTTTCTAAAAGAGACAATACAGTATTTGTCCTTTTGTTTCTTGGTTATTTTGCTCAACATACGATCCTCATGGTTGATTCATCTCTGCATGCCTCATGATTTCATTCCTTTCCTAGCTGCACAATATTCTATCATATGTGTACACCACAGCTCACCCTTCTGCTTCTCAGTCTGTGTACCCTCTGGCCACCTCCATACATTGGGTGCCAGCTGACTTTTTACAAGACAGCCTAGTCTGCTCAATCAAGAAAGAATAGTGTCTTCAACAAATGGTGCTGAGAAAACTGGATGTCCATATATAAAAGGATGAAGGTGAACTCCTACCTCACACTATATATAAAATGAACTTAAAATGCATCAAAGTCTTAGATATAAGAGCCCAAACTATAGAACTCCAAGAAGAAAATGTAAGGAAACATCTTCAGGATGCTGTGTTAACCAATGGTTTCTTAGGCACAAGCAAAAAGCAACAAAGCACAAGCAACAAAAGAAAAAACAGGTAAATGAAATCTCATCAAAATTAAAACCTTTTATGCACAGGATTTTATCTTGGAAATAAAAAGACAATCTACACAATGGAGGAAAATATTTGGAAACCACATATCCGATAAAGGTTTAATACCCAGAGTATATAAAGAACTCCTACAACTCAACAACAAAAAGACAAACAACCCAATTAAAAAATGGGCAAAAGACCTGAATAGACATCTCTCCAAAGAAGATATACAAATAGCAAAAAGCACATGAAAAAAATGATCATGACGAATATGCAACTATGTGATAATATTATGAATTACTGATTATATAGGTAGAACGGAATGATCATATGTTAGGAACGTTTATGTTTCTTTCTTGTCATTTTTAAAAAAAAATGTTTTTAAATAAAATAAAATTCCAAAAAAAAAGCACATGAAAAGATGATCAATATCACTAATCATTAGGGAACTGCAAGTCAAAACCACAATGAAATACTATTTCAAACCCACTAGGAATGGCTACTATTTTAAAAAATGGAAAAATAAGTGTTGAAGAAAATGTGGAGAAACAGGAACACTTAGCAGTGGGAAAAGAAAATGGTGCAGCCACTGTGAAGAGAGTTTGGTGGTTCTTCAGAAATAAGTATAGAATTACTATATGATCCTCTATTCCCACTTATAAGCAGACACCCAAAAGAATTAAAAGCAGGGACTCAGTTTCACACCGATGTTCATAACAGCATTAGTCACACTTGCCAAAAGATGGAAGTAACCCAAGTATCCATCAACCAATGAATGGATAAGCAAAATGTGGAATATTCAGCCATAAAAAAGAATAAAGTTCTGACACATGCAACTACATAGACAAACCTTGAACATGCCACATTGAGTGAAATAAGCCAACACAAAGGACAAATATCTTAAGATCTAACATAATTAAAACAAACAAATGTATAGAGTCAAAAACTAAAATACAGGTTACCAGGTGTGGTGTAGGGAGAGAGAGTGAGGATTTAATGCTTAATTGGTCGAGTTTCTGTTTGGGGTGATATAAAACTCTTGGTAATTGGTAACTTGGATGGTGGTGATGGGAGCACAGTACTGTGACTGTAATTAACACCACTGAATTATATATCTGAATACAGCTAACAAAGAAAAAGTTACAAGAATATAAATTTTTAACAAAACCATAGGACTATACACACAGTGAACCCTGATGTAAACTATGGATTATAGTTAATAGGATTCTTTCATCAATTGTAACAAAGGTATCACACTAGTGGAAAGCATTAATAAAAGGGAAAACTGTATGTGTGAGAGTAATATATGGGAACTGTATTTTATGCATGAATTTTCTGAGTACCTACAATTTCAGTAATAAAAATATACATATTTTAAAAGTGTAATACTCTTTATCCCTTCCTCAAACTCTAGTTTTTCCTTAAAGCTTTCTGTATGAATTCATAAAGAGATTTAGCACAGGAACAAAGACTGCCAGTCATTCAGAAACTGTAATCTACACTCAAACCGCAAGTCAGTACTCAGTATATCTATAAGAGAAGAGAAAATAGCATAGAGGTCAAATGATATTTAAGTATCTCGAGAACCTGAGACAGACTTCGTAGAAACTGTAAAAGCATAAAGGGGACAATAAAAGTTTAGTAGAAGCTTCTGCCAATCTGCTTAAATCTTATTAGAAGTTACTTGGAAAACTAAAACTATTAATATACTTCTGATGTTATTTCTTCATACAAATAATATCAAAACCACATTAAAGCCAATGAGTACTGAATCACCAATTT
The DNA here is from genome assembly GCF_023851605.1 of Tamandua tetradactyla. Taxonomy (NCBI): domain Eukaryota; kingdom Metazoa; phylum Chordata; class Mammalia; order Pilosa; family Myrmecophagidae; genus Tamandua; species Tamandua tetradactyla. The sequence goes on from NC_135333.1 coordinate 124,735,669, forward strand.
CTCCACCACCCACAAATCATTTTCTCAAAGATCTGGCAACTTTCAATGTCCTGGCAAAGCAAAAAGCCTTACCTTTGCCACCAACATTCCTACAAAGTGTTGAAAGGACTACCTTACCTCCTTTGCCTTCTTTAAGCTGCGTAAGAGTGACAGAGATTCCACAGAGGAATCTCACCCAGGCCACTCTAGACAGGTCAATGAAGGTAACAAATGTACCAAACAAGAAAGAAGAAAAGAAGAAATAAATAAATGATAATCCACAGAACTCAGGGTGTCTGCTCCTTTTACCCTCAGACTCAATTTAATTGCTAAAAATGCCTCCCAAAATAGATTCGTGAAAAAGGAATCAGATACTCTCCAGAACTGAACATTCCACAATTGTTAGAGAAAGCTATTCATATAGTCTTTTGAGCTCAACTGTCTCCGTATGAATTAGGGGTGGAAATCTAACTCAGAGACCCATGACTATAAACATTAATGTCTTCATCCTGATGAAAATTCGAAGTATAACTGGCCTGCTCAGCTCTCAGGGGTCAAAGAAGTAAAGACAGTGATAGCTGTCTCAACAAGGATGTGAACAGATCCCAACAGAAGAGCCTGAAGCAAGCAGTAGATACAAATTCTAGCCATAGGCAGAACTGACATAATCTTCCTCCAAGCCCACTAACCAAAGATCTACACACTCCATTCTTCTTATCGCCTTCAGAGTGCTTTCATTTAATGACCTGAAAGCAGAAGACTTTTGTCAAAAGAGATACATGGCAAGAACCGATAGGAAAAAAAACAGCTCAAGGTCTCCCACAGTACCTTACAAAATCCTACTGCAAACCCATCCCACAACTCCAATGACAACCAATACCCATTCTCTGATCAAAAAGTCTTAACATGGAGGAGGGGGTGCAAGGGTAGGTCAGTGGTAGAATTCTCACCTCCCATGCAGTAGAATCGGGTTCGATTCCTGGCCTGTGTACTCCCCAAACAAGCAAACAAACGAATGAAAAAAACAAACAAAAATTCAAAAAATGGTGCTGTAATAAGGGGATACTCACATGGAAAAAGAATGAACTGTGCCCCCCACCATATAGCATACAAAAAAAAAGCATGGCAATAAGAAGATCAAGAATACAAACTATTCTGTGCCTATTCATTCAGTTGATAAATTTGTTGAGCAACTACTTCATGTCAAGTACTGCCCTAAGCACTGAAGATACAGCAATTAACAAAACAAAAACATCTGCCCTTATAAAGCTTATTTTCTAACGGGTGAAGACAAATAAATAGTATGCTATTAGGTTGTAAGGCTAAAGGAGAAAATTCGGGTAGAGAAGTGGGAAAGGGAGTAAGTTATGCAAACATATGGGGGAAAGGGTTTGTAATCAAGATAGCCAGAGAAATGTCACTCACTGTTAAGAGTGACATTTGAATGAAGACTTCAAAGAGATGAGGAGACAAGCTAGGCAGCTTTATAAGGGCTAATTCTGGGAAAGAGAACAAGTACATAGATCCTGAAGCAGAAGTGTGCCTGGTATACTCAACAGCAAGGAGGCCAGTGTATTAGGGGAAGAAAGGGTGCTACAGGTCTAGGGCCTTAAAGGTAACTGTAAAGACTTTGGTTTTTACTCTGAAAGATAAAGGAAGTAACTTCTGACTCCTTTCCATTAAAAAATATCAAGCACATATTTCAATATAGGCATATTTTGTTTAAAAAAAACCTTTTCCAAATTTGAAGCTTCAGTATAGATCATATGGTGGACAAAGCAGCAGCTGGAACTGCAACTCAGTGATTTGACTCTGGATGACAGAATTCATCAGACCTTCCCCAAAGGTTCTTCTCTTAACCCTCTGGAGAACAGCAACAGGAGAAGAAAAATACAAAAGTGAACTGAATTAACCTAACCTACCACTTCAAATTTTTACTTGATGTCACAGGCAACCTATAGGGCTCCAAATGACGGATAAAAAGAAATATTGGAGAAAGACAATGAAAAAATGCACTGGTAAGGAAAAAGAACCACAAACAACACTTCAAGTGTCAGTCTGACTGTGAAAATACAATAAAATGCTAGGAATTTAAGACGTTCCCCACGTGGAACCTGTCACCTCCCTCTTCCCCAGTCTCCACGCTGCCCAATATCAGAATGGATTCAGGCTTTCTCAATATTTGTGAGGCTTATTAGAATAAAAAAAAATCTTTGCATGGACATTCTCCACATGGAATCCGAATTTAAATTTTCCCACTTTTATTTCTTTGCTTTTACACACCTCGGATACTGTTATTCGGTCATGTACCATCATTATCCAAGAACAATTCATTTTGAGTGATGAAGTATTCTGTGGAGTTACTAAGATAATGGTCACAAATGTGGAAAAACACTGGCTCTACTACAGGAAACCAAAATCGAGAAGTTTTCAGGGACTCAAAAATTAGTTATGAGTTTAGTGTAGGCCCAATTTACAAGTTTCAGAAAGATCTCCCGTACGTGCCAACTCAAAAACCTCTCCCTGGAATAAACACGGACATCGGCATGATTTGAAACACTCCAACACCGTTCCTTCCCATTTTTCCAATGGTTGAAGGAAAACGGAGACAAAAAAAAACACATGGTGCCAGTCACCCCCAAGCACAAGGGCACAACAGTTCTTAGGTCCTACCACACAGGCCACAGGTGGCGCCAGGCCCCCGCCCCCGCCCTCTCGCTTGCACTCCAAGCGCACAGTCGGGGCGTCTCGGGCCTCGGGTTTGTCCTTCCCGGGCGCCTCCGGCCCTGACCCACTGCCCCGACGCCCCGACAACTACCGTGCGGGAGACACAGGCCAAGAATCCTCCGCCCGCCACGCCCCCTCCCCGCGGGCCGCCGGCGCCGCCCGCCCTCTCTGCTGGGAGGTGGCCTCACCTGGCGAGGGCCGTAGCGGGGAGGGCGCCGGCGTCTCCGCCCGCCAGCTGCCCGGGCCCACTGCCTCTCCGCAGCGGCTCGGCACCGACGGCCGGCGGCGGCGCGCCTCTGGGGGCGGGGTCTTCTCGGCGGGGGTTTCCCCCGGGCCCAGGGCGGGAAGGCAGGGGGGACCGGGACGGGGAAGGGGAAAGGGACTTGGGGAGGAGGGGGAGAGGGGGGAGAGAGGGGGGAGCCAAACCCGGAGAGGGAAAAAGAAGGGGGGAGGGGAAAAATCAGAAGGGGAAGAAAGGCCCAGAGACCGCCCCCCGCTGCGGCCTGCGTACTACGTCAGCACGTCCGCCGCAGTCGTCACGCGTCCAGCGCTCCGCGTGTCCCTTCCTGTGTGCCCCCCTCCTTGCCTGCAAGTAATCCCCCCCTCCCCATCCGCGTCACATAGAAGCGCCTCCTTGCACAATCACATATACATGCATGCTTGCTTGCTCACTCTCTGTTGCTCCATCTGCGTTACCTTGGAAACTGTGTCAAGCTACCAATACAGATCCTTGGGGTCTGCCCAGTCTACCTTAAACCCATCAAAACTGTCAGTTCCACCTTAAATTTTAGCAACCCTAATAACAGTAATTTCAATTCACTGAACAGTAAAAGATCCCTTCACTTATCATAATAACTCTAGCATCCAAAACAAAGCATATACTCAATAAATATGTTGTATAAATGGATAAAATGATAATGGTAGGTTAGTGTATATTTTACAGATGAAAATCTGACCCAAAGGAACCCACATATTTACCATCACCCCCTCTCTAAAATGTAGTTCATTTTCTAATGAATCATCTTACATTTCCAACCTTCCCCATTCTGTCCATTTTAGGCAGAATAAATTTAGTTATTGATTGTGTGTGTTTGGATCACTTACTAACGAAGTCTTGCAAAGAAGCAGTGTAATCTTACATTGATAGCATTCGACCATTGAATAGTTATTATGTGACAGGAACTGCAGTAGCAAAAATAAATAGATAATTGTAGTACAATATAAACGTAATAATAGATGTTCAATGTGCAATGGAAATGCAAGAAAGAGCAATTAGTTCTCAGAGGTAAGGGAGACTGTTACAGAGAAGCTGCAGGTGAAATTTCAGCCTGGTGGACCTGAGAGAGCTGGTGGGGTCCCGTTCTGCAGCTGACCTGGGTTTGATTTTTTCAAAACAGAGAAGGAGCTGCCAGACCCATCTTTGTTCTTTTGAGTCAAAGACCCTAAAAGTGGGCCCTTGATCCCAGAGTGATTTGAACAGTGAATAAAAAAGTATTTGCAAAGTCTCCTTCAGGGAATGACGAGAACGGGGGAAAATTCAACTTCCCCAAGTTGAATTCTTGATATTCTCACAAGCAGTGGGGGCAACCAAAACTATAAGCTAAGCCCCCAATCTTGGGGTTTGTTCATATGAAAGTTAACCCCACAAAGGATAGGTCATGCCTACTTAAAATCAGGCCTAAGAGTCACCCCCAAGAACACCTCTTTTGTTGCTCAGATGTGGCCTCTCTCTTCAGCCAACACAACAAGCAAATTCACCACCCTCCCCCTGTCTACGCGGGACATGACTCCCAGGGGTGTGGACCCTCCTGGCAACATGGGACAGAAATCCTAGAATGAGCTGAGACTCAGCATTAAGGGATTGAGGAAACCTTCTCAACCAAAAGGGGGAAGAATGAAATGAGACAAAAGAAAGTGTCAATGGCTGAGAGATTCCAAACAGAGTCGAGAGGTTATCGTGGGGGTTATTCTTACTCATTAAATAGATATCACCTTGTTATTCGAGATGTAATGGAGAGGCTGGAAGGAATTGCCTGAAAATGTAGAGCTATGTTCCAGTAGCCATGTTTCTTGAAGATGATTGTATAATGATACAGTTTTCACAGTGTGACTGAGTGATTGTGAAAACCTTGTGTCTGATGCTCCTTTTATCTACCTTATCAACAGATGAGTAAAACAAATGGAATAAAAATAAATAATAGGACAGCACAATAGACGAGCAGTCTCACCACCCTCCCCCTCTCTGCATGGGACATGACTCCCAGGGGTGTAGACCTTCCTGGCGACGTGGGACAGAGATCCTGGAATGAGCTGAGACTCAGTATCAAGGGACTGAGAAAAACCCTAGAATGAGCTGAGAATTAACATCAAGGGATTGAGAGAACCTTCTCGACCAAAAGGGGGAAGAGTGAAATGAGACTAAGTGTCAATGGCTGAGAGATCCCAAACAGAGTCGAGAGGTTATCCTGGAGGTTATTCTTACGCATTAAGTAGATATTACCTTGTTGTTCAAGATGTAGTGGAGAGGCTGGAGGGAATTGCCTGAAAATGTAGTGCTGTATTCCAGTAGCCATGTTTCTTAATGATGATTGAACAGTGATATAGCTTTTACAATGAGACTCTACGAATGTGAAAACCTTATGTCTGATGCTCCTTTTAGCTACTGCATCAAACAGAAGAGTAGAACATATGGAATAAAAAATAAATAATAGGGGGAACAAATGTTAAAATAAATTCAGTTTGAAATGCTAGTGATAAATGAAAGCGAGGGGTAAAGGGTATGGTATGTATAGTCTTTTTTTTCTCTATTATCATTTTATTTCTTTTTCTGTTGTCTTTTTATTTCTTTTTCTAAATCGATGCAAATGTACTAAAAAATGATGAATATGCAACTATGTGATGATAGTAAGAATTACTGATTGTATATGTAGAATGTAATGATATCTAAATGTTTTGTTTGTTAATTTTTTTAATTAATAGAAAAAAGTTTAAAAAATAATAAATAAATAAATAATAGGGGGAACAAATGTTAAAATAAACAGGTTGAAATGCTAGTGATCAATGAAAAGGAGGGGTAAAGAGTATGGTATGTAAGAATTTTTTTCTGTTGTCTTTTTATTTCTTTTTCTGAATTGATGCAGATGTTCTAAGAAATGATCATGATGATGAATATGCAACTATGTGATGATATTGTTAATTACTGATTATATATGTAGAATGGAATGATCATATGTTGAGAATGTTTGCATTTCTTTCTTGTCATATATATATTTTTAATTAAAAACAAAAAAATGAAAATGAAAGTGGACCCTCACTTTATGTAGTCACAAGGGCTCATTTATGGAAGGCAGGTGTTGGGGAAAAGCAGTTTTTGAAGTTGCTATTCCACTTATTGGACTCGCACAATACCCAAGGTTTCTGGTCTTGGTAGGAAACTAGCTACTTGCTGAAAAATTCACAAAAATATAATACTACAGCTATTCTTGCTACAGGCCTGTGGATGAAACCAGGACTGTGAATGACAGAGCAAAGAGATGAAGCAAGCTGGGTCCTTGAGGACATTATTAAGCCATGATACCACCCACCCTGATCCTCCCTATTAGAAGAGGTCTCTGCTGTCCAGCTATAAGTCCCTATTAGGACACTGATCATCCATGGGGCTGAGACTTCTGTTCCAATTCCCTGGCTTAACCTTGAAGCCGTTTGGCCCGAGCATCACCAGGGTGGTTCTGCAGGGAATCAGGCCCCAGGCTTCTATGTTGCTCTGTCCCAGGGTAAGGCTGGGGGGATGCCACCAAAAAAACATCAGAAGCTTTAGCCCTGAAACCTGAGGAGAGCTCTGCCCTACCTCAAGAGAGAGAAGACAAAGTCTGAATCATTGCTAGATTCAGAATGCCCCCTCCCCTGCTTCTGTGTCCAGTGACAGGAGCAAAAAGGCCTCAGAATTCCTGGAAAGACCACTCCCCCCTACCCCATGACACTGACAGCCTTGAAAACATTATCTACCCTGAAACCATCAGAATTAATCCCATTATTCCTTTATCCATGTTTATATCAACACAACAAGATGCTCTGGACTCTCAGGTCACCTTCCATCTCTCCTACTCCAGTCCTCAAACACCTCTGGAATTTTTTGTTCTCTTCCCTTCTCACACCCTTCCCCCACTCTCAAAATGCTTCGACTGTGCTCTCTGGAATGCCTTGTCTGTCAGAAACAAAATCTCTACATCTTCTCAACCTCCTCAGTCCCCTTCATTATCCTGCTCGAGCTGAGACCTGAAACTCCTCTTCTCGCGGTGACTGTTACCTCTATCACACCCCATATGACTTTGGGCCTGGAAATAGAGTGAGAGTCCTCCCTGCTCCTTATTGCCAATTTCAAACCACTCCCACTCCCTAAAAAATCCCAAGCTTTGAATCTCATGTCATCAGACTATACCACCTACTATCCCTCATTGTCACTTGACCTCACTTCTCAAAGATTTTAGGAGGTGGCTCTTGTCATTCTCTCCAACAGTACTCCTATCATAATTTCTAGTAATTTCAATATTCACTTGGATCAACCTTCTAATATCCTGGCTTCAGTTCCCTGACCTCCTCACTTCTGTGATCTTGCCCTTCACCCTATAACAGTCACTCACTCTGAAATCATACCCTAGACCTTGACCAATAATAATGCTTCCATATTCTCAATGTCAGAAATCCCCCTAGTACACCCATTACTCCTGTTCTAGTTTGCAAGCTGCCAGAATGCAACATACCAGGAACAGAACGGCTTTTAAAAGGGGAATTTATTAAGTTGCAAATTTACATATTCTAAGGCTGCATAAGTGTACAAATTAAAGCAAGGCTATAGAATTGTCCAATCTAAGGGGTCCAGGGAAAGATACCTTGGTTCAAGAAGGCTGATGACAGTCAGGGTTTCTCTTTCAACTGGAAAGGCACATGGTGAACATGGCAACCTCTGCTAGCTTTCTCTCTAGGCTTCTTGTTTCATGGAGCGCCCCCAGGGGCATTTTCCTTCTTCATCTCCAAAGGTCTCTCTGGCTGTGTGGGCTCTAAAGCTTTTTCCAAAATGATTCCCTCTCAAAGGGCTCCAATAAGCAACCCCACCTTGAATGGGTGAAGACACATCTCAATGGAAACCATCTAATCAAAAGTTGTTACCTACAATTGGGTGGGTCACATCTCCATGGGAACAATTAAAAGCTCCCGCTAGCTGTTTTATATATGCATAACCTGGTATTTAGAGTTAAGAATGAAGCCAACTGGGTCGGGATTAAGGTAATTCAGAATACAGGAGGAAGGAAGACATTGCCTGTATTTTAGAACTTCACCTACTCTTTGAGACCAAAGGAAAAAAGTTTTATGTCCAGAACACTGATTTTCCATAGCACATAATCTAACTCAACCTGCCAGGATAGATCATTTAAACAATCCAAACACAAGGAGCCCAAAGTAAGAATGAGAGCCCTTAATCCTGTATAGTTTATGTAATACCTGGATATATTCCAGAGTATATTAAGCAGATAATCAAAAAGTGTTGGCCAAGTCCCTTGAAGGTTGGGAGAAAAAATATGAAGCGATTAAACTTTACCACAGGGGAAACCCTGGATACTGTGCCAAACATTAGGGACACCCATATCAATAGGCCAAGCCCTTCATCTTGAGGTTTGCTCTTGTGAAGCTTATGTATGTAGAGGAGAAGCTTAGCCTACCTATAGATATATCTAAGAGTCATCTCTGGAGGACCTCTTTTGTTGCTCAAATGTGGCCTTTCTCTCTCTAAGCCAAGCTCTACAACTAAAACCATTGCTCTTTCCCTTACAGGGGACATGAATCTAGAGATGAAAGTCTCCCTAGCAGTGTGGAGATGACCCCAGGAATGAGCCTGGCCCTGATACCATGGGATCAACAATGCCATCCTGACAAAAATGGGGAAAGGAAGTGTAACAAATAAGGTATCTGTCCCTCAATACTACCTAACTGTAATAAAATTATGTTAAAACACTGAATGAAGCTGAATGTGAAAATGATAGAGGGAGGAAGGCTGGGGGCATAAATGAAATCAGAAAGAAAAGTAGACATTAAAGATTGAGATGGTATAATCTAGGAATGCCTAGAGTGTGTAATGATAGTGACTAAATATACAAATCTTAAAAATGTTTTTGCATGAGGAAGAACAAAAGGATGTCATTACTGCAGGGTGCTGAAAATATATGGTAATTAATATTTTAAAATTTCACCTTATGTGAGACTAAAGCAAAAAAATGTTTATTTGGTACAAAATTTATTTTTTGACTAGTGCATTTCCTAATATAACTTATGTAGATAGCTTGGTTGACACCATAAGTACGCAGAACCTTGGGTAGGACATGAGATTTTGGTGGTTCATCCAGAGTGATGCCCTGATGAATCCCAGAGTGATTTGATCAATGAGTGGGAAAGTATTTGCAAAGTCTCCTTCAGGGAATGACGAGAACGGGGGGAAATTCAACCTCCCCAGGTTGAATTCTTGATATTCTCACAATCAGTGTAGACAACCAAAGCTATAGGCTGAGCCCCGAGTCTTGGGGTTTGTGCATATGACACTTAACCCCATTAAGGATAGGTCAAGCCTACTTAAAATTAGGCCTAAGAGTCACCCCCAAGAAAACCTCTTTTTTTGCTCAGATGTGGCCTCTCTCTCCAGCCAACACAACAAGCAAACTCACCACCCTCCCCCTGTCTATGTGGGACATGACTCCCAGGGGTGTGGACCTTCCTGGCAACATGGGACAGAAATCCTAGAATGAGCTGAGACTCAGCATCAAGGGATTGAGAAAAACCCTAGAATGAGCTGAGACTCAGCATCAAGGGATTAAGAAAACCTTCTCTACCAAAAGGGGAAAGAATGAAATGAAACAAAGTGTCAATGGCTGAGAGATTTCAAACAGAGTTGAGAGGTTATCCTGGAGGTTATTCTTACGCATTAAGTAGATATCACCTTGTTATTCAAGATGTAATGGAGAGGCTGGAGGGAACTGCCTGAAAACGTAGAGCTGGGTTCCAGGAGCCATGTTTCTTAATGATGATTGTATAATGATATAGCTTTCACACTGTGACTGTGTGATTGTGAAAACCTTGTGTCTGATGCTCCTTTTATCTACCTTACCAACAGATGAGTAGAACATATGGAATAAAAATAAATAATAAGGGAGACAAATGTTAAAATAAATTTAGATTGAAATGCTAGTGATCAATGAAAGGGAAGGGTAAGGGGTATGATAAGTACAATTTTTTTTCCTGCTTTTGTTTCATTTCTTTTTCTGTTGTCTTTTTATTTCTTTTTCTGAATCGATGCAAATATTCTAAGAAATGATCATGATGATGAATATGCAACTATGTGATGATATTGTGAATTACTGATTATATATGTAGAACGGAATGATCAAAATAGGAATGTTGGCGTTTATTTAGTGTTTTTTTGTATTTGAAAAATAAAATAAAATACATAAAAAAAGATATCAGTGCCTGAGAGAGTTCAAATAGAGTCAAGAGTCTACTCTGGAGGTCACTCTTAAGCAAGCTTCAGTCAGATATTGCTACTATCATAACTTACCAAACTCCAACCAAAACCATTCCTGCCAATCCTAAAGAATACCTAGGGCGATATATAAGATTCTACAAAGTTTACATGCACTAGGGTAACTCTCCAAAACCTACAACCTCGAGATAGGTCCCTGGACTAGATAAGTCCTGAAATGCAGAGGAGCCAGCCCTTCCAGAACATGAACTAGCTCCATCCCCCTATTCCATATTATCGACAGCCCTTTCCAACATGAAAACGTTAGAATGGGCATAGCCCAAATACTCCTAAAGGTAGGAGAAAATCAAAGCTGATGGTGGAGTTATATAGAGAAGATCGGGTTTAACAAACGGGTATGAGTGCTGAATCATTATACTGATATTTCTTTTAACCTCCGGTACCTTAGAGCTGCTAGAAATAAAAACCTAAAATTGTGGAAATGTAACCCATCCCAAACTCTGAAATCTGTTCTACAACTAATTGTTGTGATGTACTTTGAAATTTATTACTTTTATGTATATATGTTATTTAAAGAGAAGGAGTATAACGGAGAAGGTAGGATTTAACAAATGAGTATGACTGCTGAATCATTATATTGATATTTCTGTTAGTCTCCAGTGTCTTGGAGCAGCTAGAATTAAAAATGAAAAATCATGAACTGTAACCCCTACCACACTTTAAAATCTGTTCTATAAATACTTGTTAAAATGTACTTGGAAATTTTTTGCTTTTTTGTATATATGTTATATTTCACAATTTTTAAAAAAGTTTAAAAAAAAAAAAGCTCCCACCCAGCAATATTGAATGAGTATTAAAGGACACAGCTTTTTCTGGGGTCCACAAAAGATTCAAACCGGCACAACTCCCTTTAGTACAGTGAGTCCAACAGTCCTTGCACTGCACCGAGATCTACAGTCCCTTGACTCTTATCACCTTTTCATTATATCTCATCTCCTCAGACCCTTTTGTTCCTCCTTATCTAGCATAAGGTCCTCGATCAGTTGTTATAATCACTCCCTTGCACAGAGTTCTGATTGTCTACTAAAATCCATTTTCCCTATCTTCCAATAAAAATTGTAGCTAAGCACATAACTGATCCGATACACTACATCTCCCAGGCTTTCTTGCATTTCAGCCATAGCCATGTAACTAAAATCTTGCTAATGGATTGTGAGCAGAAGTAACGTGTGCCACCTGCTCTCATGCTTTCTTTCCCCTTCTTGGTAACTGATAAAGGACGTGCCTCCTATCCAGCCTCTACCGTTCAGGTGAGGAAAATGCTTTAGGACATGGCAAAGAAACAAAATGGAAGGACACTCAGTCCCTAAAGGGTTATTTGAAGTCAAGATCCAATGCAATGATCTGAAATCTCTTGCTTGAAATAGAAGTAAATCTCTGTCATAAGTCAAAAAGAAGGAATGTAATTAGGAGTTCACCAGAGAGGCAAGAATAGAGATTCAAGAGAAAGAGAATAACATGAGTAAAGTCATAGAGGAATGAAATTCATTCCATCAAGAAGAAGCAAGTTCCAAGCTCTCAAGTCAGGGACAGGGGTGGTGGTGGCCAGGGAGAAATAATGGCCAATAATCTTTAGTACTTACTATGCGTGTAGCATTCCACATCTATTATTTCTTTCTATTTAATTCTCAAAACAATATGGAATATTATTATTATACCCTTTGAATAGAGGAGGAAACACAAGCCATAATCATTCAACCAAGATCCAAGATGTTGAGCTGAGGGAGTTTATCTTCAAAGCCTGCACTCTCTTTTTTTTTTTTTTAACTGGAGAGGACCCATGTGCCATGATAGAGAGTGAAACACTCTGTCTTTCTCAGGCAAGTGCAGCAACCAAAGAATAGCTAAGGCCAAAACATTGGGTCTTCTGCTCCTGAAAGGAACACTCCTCTGCTTGTCCCCCTTTTTTTCACCTCTTATTCCTCCTCTGTTGGCTTCACAGGGAGAAGGGGAGCAACTGAGGTCATCCTAAGAGTTGAGGGAGTCAAAGAACTACCCACTACCCACTTGACTATCATAGTCAAGACATGAAACAAATGATAATACAACTCTCTCCCCCAAACTCAAGATAAGGTTATTATCTAGAATGAAGTTAAGAATAATGAGGTAAGATTAGTTCCTGTAGGCTTTGGTAAAGAGGGTGGGGAGTCACAGCTAACGGGTACAGGATTTCATTTGGGGCTCATGAACATGTTCTGGAATTAGGAAGTGGTGATGGTTGCACAAGTCTTTGACCATATTAAAAGGCATGAATTGTACACTTCAGAAGAGTGAGTTTTATATAATGGGAATTTATTTCAATAAAACCGTTATTTTAAAAAATAAATAAATTTAGACTAGACACTATATAATAAATTCTCCCCACTTCATAGCCCTTAAAAACAAATCAGTGACACCCCACCAAAAAAAAAAAATCAGCCCTTATAGAAGAGATATAAGAGACCATGACATGCAAAAATCCAGTCAAAGTGACTTTAGTATAACCTCCCAGAAGCAGCTTGGATTGTAATATTTATTCATTCAATAAATATATTTCAAGCATCTATTTTATATTATATATTAGGCATTGTGTGTGATGCTGGGAAAGTAATGCGGAGCAGCAGAGATGATTTGCAAATGTTTGCAGTATGGAAGCAGAAAGACTCAACTGCAGGTGGGGAGGGTGGACCTGGCATCCAGGGAAAAGGGGTCCAGAAGGGCAAATGTTGGCAGAGTTTCTACAGTACATCTAAAGAGAGGGTTCTCTGGCCCACAAATAAACCTATGCAGCAGGAATAATAATACACTTTTATTAAGCACTTATTATGTGGCAGCCACTGTTGTAAATGCCTACCTAAACTATTTAATTATCAAAGCAACTCTGTGAGATAATTATTACAGGTCTACAATCCCATATTCAAAAACCTTAGGACCAGATGTGTTTCAGAACTCGGAATTTTTCAAGTTTTAGAAAGGTAAAATGGTACACATACCCCTGGAGGAGCAGCAAATAATTAATAGTTCTGCAGTAAAAACGTTTAAATAGTCCCATTGGAAGTTTTTAAAAGATCGTAAATAGCCTCACTTCAGTTTATGTCAGTTTTTGTCACCATATGAATTACAAAAACATGTATGGGTTACAGAGCTTTTCGGATGTTGGAATTGTGAGTAATCATTATTCCCATTTCTCAGAGAAAGGAACTGAAGCCAGAGAGGTTAAGTGACTCGCTCAGAAGTACACAACTAGTAAGAGGAAGAGGCAGAATTTAAGCAAAGCCTTCCGGCTTAAAAGCCCCTGCTCCTAACTCTACCCTCCACTTCTGCCTGGTAAATTCCCTCTGTGGAAGCAAAGCCCTTTTCCTAGAGATCCCTGCTTGGGACCTTTGAGGAAGAGAACTAGGTTCTGAGAAATCTCAAAAGTTCTTTCCCTAAGCAGAACAAACCGCAAAGGATGAGCAAATCTAGCTCTCAAACCTCTTCCCCACCTTCAGACCCAGACAGCCTGGCAGGCGCTCCTTCAGACTGCTGTATCTGCAGGATCAGTTAAGCCCTGGTTCACACAGAAGGCTGGATTATGAGTCCCAGAGAGGGAGGAAGAACCAGCGAGGAAGGGGCAGGCTTTGAGAAGCAGTCTCAGGCAAAGGGGAATGTAATTCTCAATTTATGGTGACTGGAAGGGCCTGGTCAATAATCCCCTCTCATTTCGGTCACCCTTTTACACCTCTGCTCCCTCACTTTACCCTCTGGCTTCCCAGCACTGCCCACAATCTGAGGAAGAATTTCAGTCCTAACCTTTGTCCCCACGCCTGGCAGCTCACATGGGTAACAACTGTCTCCCAACATTGGCTGAGGGACATTTCTCTCCCCAAACAGACCAACCTACCCTCACATCCCCCACTCGGTATTTTTCACTGACTATGCCTTGGCAGCTCCTGCCAGGATCTACCTGGGCCTGACTTCACCTCTCAATTCAATGTCTGGTTGTTCTTTCCCCTGCAACATGGAGTCATGCCAGCTGGACACATACCCCTTCCGCAGCCCCCAGCAGCCAGGACGGGAGCCCCACAGCTGTTGAGATCCTGAGCCCTGGGTTCACAACTCTGTCTCCACTGTCGCTCAAGGAGAGCCTCTTCCAGCAATGACCTTGTCACTGTTCCTGGCCTTCCTCCTCCTGGCTGCAGCCACAGTGGCCACTCCCAGAGCTGGTGATCAGTGTCCAAGATGTGGGGTCCCCGCCTTGGACCTGGAGAGTCAGCGGGAGCTGCTTCTCAACCTGGCCAAGAGAAGCATCTTGAACAAGCTGCACCTCAGCCAGCGCCCAAGGCTGAGCCGACCTGTGTCCAGAGCTGCTCTGAGGACTGCACTGCAGCGTCTCCATGGACCCCCATGGGGGGAAACTCCAGAGGACAACAGGGCACAGGAATACGAGATCATCAGCTTTGCTGAGACAGGTACATTTCTAGTCTGTAGATCTAGATCTTCCCCCAAACCTGACCTCTCAAGGAGAGGAAAAGTTTCCTCATTAACCTAGCCCCTGACTCCCTCTCCCAAATCATCCCTACCCTTGCCTCCCACAGCCTGTAATTTCCTATGAGCAGCTGGGAAGTGGGTAAATTTTGCTTCTTCCAAGACTGCCTGTCCCCATGTCCTCCAGCTCCTCTCTCTGCAGCTTCCACAAATTTCCACAGGCTGGAGTCCGTCCACTTCCTGAGCCTTGGACACAGAGGCCAGGAAATGGAGAGTCTGTGTTTTCTGAGGCCTCTGAGCAAGCTCCCTTTTCCCTCCGCAGATGCCTCATTTGGGCAAAAGGGAGGAAAGTATAACTCTGGGACTATAATATTTCTCCACCTGACCCTGCCCTCTTGCCTTGATATCTCAGGTCCCCATATCAGAACAGAGTCAAACTAGGACTTGGAAAGGTGCATAGAGGATTCTGAAGAAGACAGAATTATTTCCATGGTATGGGGAGAGTTGGAGAACATAATGGGCAGCTGGAGAGATCAGGAATTCAGAGACAGGACCCTAGAAACCAAGGTGCACACTGACTTTTCTGACCTTTGCAAGCCCTTTTTTTTTAAAATCTATTTATTTATTATTGATATATACTATATATTCACATATTGATATATTCACCACATATTCACATATTGATATTCACAATATCATCACATAGCTGTGCATTTATCATCACAATCGACTTTTCTTTTCTGTGAAAAGTAACAAATTTACAAAAAAGCAATAAATTTCAAAGCTTATCACAACAATTAGTCGTAGAACAGATTTCAGAGTTTGGGATGGGTTACAATTTCACAAATTTAGGTTTTTGCTTCTAGCTGCTCTAAGATACTTGAGACTAAAAGGAATATCAATATAATGACTCAGCAATCATACTCATTTGTTAAACTCTGCCTTCTCTGCATAACTCCTCCATCACCTTTGATCTATCTTCCACTCTTTAGGGTATTTGGGCCATGCCCATTCTAACTTTTTCATGTTGGAAGGGGCTGTTGATAATATGGGGTAGTGGGATGGAACTAGTTGATGTTCTGGAGAGGCTGGCCCTACTGAATTTCAGGATTTATCTGACCCAGGGATACAAGCTCTTGTTTAGAAGGCCCTTCCTATTCCTGACCCGTTTTCCTTGAGCAGTGCCTTTCCTTTCCTCCTTTAGGACCTTGTACTCCCATCATGAAAAAGCCTACCCTATAGTGCATTTCCTAATTTAACTTGTATGGTGAGTTTAGTTGACAACCATAAGTACATGGTATCTTGAAAGGACATGAGATTTTGTTGGTTTGCCCAGGTTGCTGTGATGCCTTGATATATCCCAGAGTAATTTGGGCAGTATTTGCAAAGTCGCCTTGGGGGACTAGGGAGAAAGGAGAAAATATTCAACTTACCCATTTGGAGAATTTCTGATATTCTCATAATCAGTAAGGACAACCAAATCAATAGGCCAAGCCCTCAGTGTTGGGGTTTGCCCCTATGAAACTTATTCCAGCAAAGGCTAGGCTAAGCCTACGTAAAATTAGGCCTAAGAATCACCCCCCAGAGAACCTCTTTTGTTGCTCAGATGTGGCCTTTCTATCTAAGCCAACTCAGCAGGTGAACTCACTGCCCTCCCTCCTACATGGGACAAGACTCCCAGGGCATAAATTTCCCTGGCAACATGAGACGGAAATCCCAGGATGAGCCAGAACTCAGCATCAAGGGATTGAGAAAGCCTTCTAGATCAAAAGGGGAAAGAGAGAAATGAGACTTAATAAAGTTTCAGTGGCTGGAAGATTTCAAACAGAGTCAAGAGATTCTCCTTGAGATTATTCTTATGCAGCTATCCCTTTTTAGTTTATGGTATATTAGGGTGACTGGAGGAAAGTACCTGAAACTATTGAGTTGTCTTCCGGTAGCCTTGATTCTCGAAGATGATTGTATAAAGATGAACTTTTACAGTGTGACTATGTGATTGTGAAAACCTTTGTGTCTGATGCTCTTTATAACCAGGGTACGGACAGATGAGTAAAAAAATAAATAAATAATACGGGGGACAAAGGGTAAAATAAATTGGGTACATGGAAATACTAGTGGTCAGTGAGAGGGAGGGATAAGGAGTATGGTACATGTGGTATTTTCTTTTTATTTCTTTTTCTAGAATGATGCAAATATTCTTAAAAAATGATCATGGTGATGAATTCACAACTATGTGATGATATTGTGAGCCATTGATTGTACATCGTATATGGAATGTATGTGTGTGAAGATTTCTCAATACAAATATATATTTTTAAAAGTCCACCCTGACCTGATGGGGGCAGGAGACCCCCACAACCTGAACCACCCACATGTTTCTGTGAAATTTGTTTTCTCACAGAGTGTCAACACCCTGAGGTCAGGAACCATCCTTTATTCCTCATGTTTCACAGAGGCTGTTATGTGATAGAAAGAACTAACATTTACACAATGTATATTGGTTTATTGCATTCTAAGTGCTCTACTTATTAGACCTTCACAAAACCCAATGAGGCAAGTACAATGGTTATCCCCATTTTAGAAGTGATGAAACTGAGGCCTGAAGAAGTTAAGTAATTTGCCCAAGATCCAAGATTATATGTCTGGTAAGTGATGGAGTCCAACAGCCCAGCTCTGGAAGCCATGACCTTGACCACTAAACCACTCTGCCTCTCATAGGCATAGTAGTTGCTCAATAAAATTTAGTCCCATTAAATAACCAAACCACACTGTCGGTCAGCTTGACCACAGTCTAGAGTCCCCAGTATGGATGAGACCTACTCTCATTCAAAAGCAAGTTTCTGCTGATAATCAGGGGCACAAACACAAGACTCAGATTGCTTGGGCTCAAATCCTTGCTCAGCCACTTTTTTTTTTTAATGCATGGGTGTCTTTATTTTACTACTTATCCAACCTATACACTGGATAAAGGGGGTATCAGTCACAAGGTTTTACAATCACAGAGTCACAAGATGAAGGCTATATAGTTATACAGTCGTTATCAAAGATCAAGTCCACTAGATTACTGTTCTAACAATTTTGGGTATTTCCTTCTGGCTATTCTAATGCACTAGAAACTTAAAAGAAATATCTATATAATAGGTCAGTATTCATAATCATTAGCTAAATCCTAGCTTCTCAGTTACAACTCCTCACTCTCATTTGGTCATTCTCTCAATTTTCAGGGATATCTGGAGAAAGACCATTCTTCTTCATGTTGAAAAGATGTAGAGGAATAAGACGGGTTGATATTCTTGAAGAAACTGGTAACTCTTGGTTTCAGGGTTTATTTGGCATAGGAGCCATCTGGAGGCTTTAAGTTTCTAAAAACAATAAACAACAGATAAAACTTTTATGGAGTCTTAGATGGAGCCCAGGGTGTTCTTCAAAGTTTTCAGGAATACTGTTGGTTGGGGGCTTGGCATACTGTGGCAATTTGCAATATCTGGCTGAAACTTTCATAATAGTAACCTCCAGAATGACCTTTCAGCTCTATTTGAAATCTCCTAGCCACTGAAACTTTATTTTTTTTCATTCTCTTCCCCCTTTTGATCAAGAAAGATTTGTCAATCCCATGATGCCAGGGCCAGGCTCATCCCTGGGAGTCATGCCTCATGTTGTTAGGGATATTTATACCCCTGGGGGTCATGTCCCACATGGGGGAAGGGTAGTGAGTTTATTTGCAGAGTTTGGCATAGAGAGAGAGAAACCACATTTTACTCAACCACTTACTAACTGTGTGACATTGTTGTTAACAGTTTTCTCATTTATAAAATGGAAATAATGAGAAGATAGCTGAGAGGATTAAATGAGATAATACAGGTAAAGTTCTTAGAGCAACACATGAACAGAATAAGTTCTATTTAAGTGTTAGCTACTTTTTCTTAGCTTTTAATTTCTAAGATGGGAGGGAGTAAGTAATAGAGAGAAGACTCAACTCCTGCTTGAGAGGAGTTTAATTGCTGCCGCTGGGAATAAATTAATTAGAATATAAGGCAGAATGAAGTAAATGCTAGATAAAGGAGCAAGAGCATGCTGCACCAGGAATAATTTACTGGATCCTGGTAAGATGGGGAGCTCTGTTAGAAAAAGGTGAGAAATGGGCTGGTATTACAGATAAAGTTTGACTTCAATAGGTGGAAAATGGTAAATGGTATACTCAACTGAAGGGAAAACCTAATTAGAAGCCTGAAGGAGTAGACTGCTTTTTCTAAAGGAGTTGGGGTGGATGAATCTAAGGTAGACAGAAGTCCATGAAGCCTGAGTCCCTCCAACACTGCCATCCTGGGTCTTTTTCACGTCGAAATCCTTGGTGCTTAGCCCAGTTCCTGGCACACTGTGAAAACAATAATGGTTACCAAGTATTGGGTGTACCTGACTCATCTCATTTAATCCTCACAACCACCCCATCAAATGGACTTTATTATTCCCATTTCATGAATGTAGAAACTGAGACTTAAAGACAGTAATTTATATAACCCAGATCATGCAGCTTGCGAGTGTCCGGGGCAGGATTCAAACACAGTTCTACCTAACTGCAAAGTCTATATACTTTCCACATATTTGCTAATGAATGAATTAATGAATAAAACATCCAGGCCAGAACGGCCCTGATCTGAGATAAAGTTAAAAAGGAAGTTTGGAAGTGAGGGTGGCTGATGCCTGGATTTAACCCTTTATATTTAAATATTTTTGCTTTAAAGTTTTCATTCCAATTTAAGCTATCATCTATACCATAGCATGAAAGAAAGATATGAGAATTGTTCTACCTGGAGATATGAAGAGAAAGAGCCTGGGGCACGGGAAAACCAGGGTAGGAAAGGATGGAAAACAAAAGGGCAAAGGCCACTGCAGGGAGCTCTGGAAGTTCTGAACCGGGTACCCTGTGCCACTCATTCTGCCTAGTGTCAGTCTAAAATACAAGGTTTCAGAGAAGGACATCTTGAAAATGTCAATCACTGTGTCTGCCCACCACCTGAGGGGCTGCCACTGCCCACAGCTTTTGTTTTCTTTATTGCTCATAACAAACCTCCCCAAAAGGTAGTGGCATCAAACAACAATGATAAATTATTTCTCGTTATTTTGGGCTTTTACTGGGCTCATAGAACAGTTCTTCTGTGCCATATGATGTAGCTGAATTCAGCTGGGAACTCAGGTGGGGCTGGAATATATAAGATGGTCTTACATCCTCTGTGGCCTCTAAACATTCAATAGTCTAGACTAAGCTTCTTTAGAGCATGGTGGCTGAACTGTGCTTGCTAGTGACCTATTGGCCAAAGAGAGTCATATGGCCAAGTCCAGAGTCACCATGAGAGGGAAATGCACGAAGGAGTGAAAGCATGAGGAACTGTTCATTGAAGTCCACCAGCATTAACAGTCTATAGCAGACTGCCTTCTGGCCCCTAGTAATTCATGTCCCTTCCAGGTATGAAATACAATCACCCCCTCTCAAGACCCCCCACATATCATCCGTTATAGCATCAGAATCAGGCTAGAAGTCCATGATCTCATCATGTGAATCAGGTAGAGGTATAGGGGAGGCTCCTCTGGTACATTTCTTCAGCTCATGGACCTCTAGTTGGGTGCTGGAGCTGGCTCATCCCAGCTTATGAGAGCCAATTGTGCTTGTCTCTCCCCAACTCCACATTCAGTGAGGTCACATTGGTGACCTTAGCCATGGTGGACGTATTTACACCACAGAAATTAACAGACACTGCAAATCAGGGCTTTTTTTTTCCCCCCTGGGGACCAGTTGTTAAACATTTACCAGCACAGCACTACCTGTGACCTAAAAATTCAATAACTCGCCTCCTGTACTCCTAATGTACAGTGCTCAGACAGGGACAGGATAACCATAAAAGGCACCTCTCCTCAAAATGGGGGATGAGGGAGTCAGAGACACAGAGCCGTCACTGATCCGTGGGAATTTTGATATCCAGCCAGACACCTATCTCGGTCCACCCTAAATCCAGGATTCTCCTGGCTAAGGCCTGATTCTGCACCTGGGTAGGATTTTCCCACTGCTCAACACTGCTCTTCTGGGCTGCTGGCTCCATCCCCACAGACCTTGGCTCCCTAATCTGAGGTTTCTTTCTTTTTAAATAGGAGAGGACCTGTGTTTCAGGCTGAGTAGTTTTCTCAGCCTGTTTCCTGCCCAAAGAAGTTGAGGATCCAGAAACCTCATTTCATTTTAAATGATCTCTGTCCCTTTTATCTCTATCCTGCTGCTTCTGCTGTTGAAGTTCTCTTTAAAACTCTGTGGAAACGTAAAACCTCCAGATGGTTCCAACACCAGAGAAGCCCTGAAACCCAGAGTCCCCAGTCTCTCCAAGAGCATCAACAAGTTGCATCCTCCCTACCCCATAATGTCAACACCCCTTCTCAACAGGAAGAAGTTGGAATGGTCATTGCCCAAATACCCCTAAAGATTGAGAGAAGGATCAAATGAAAGGGAGGAGTTGTAACAGAGAAGGCAGGATTTAGCAAATGAGTATGATCACTGAATCATTATGTTGATACTTCTTTTTAGTCTCCAGTGTATTAGAGCAGCGAGAAGAGAATACCTGAAATTACGGAGTTATAACCCATACCATACTTTGAAGTTTGTACTGTAACTACTTGTTAAAATGTATTTTGAAGTCCATCACTTCTCTGCATATATAGTATATTTCACAATAAAAAAATTTTGTTGTTTTTTGAACTGTGGCCTTTAAGTAATGAATTGTAGTGTACTCAATTAGACAAAAGATGCCTCAGTCTGCCAAGACAGACCCTTCTCTACTTTAGGCTACAGGTCAGAGCGTTGTGGGACAGGACCCTTAAAATTCTTAGAAGCCCTTTTGTCTAGTTGAGAGGGTCTATAAAACATCATCTTAAATTTTACATCTTAACAAAGATCTTAAATGCTAACAAAGCATCTTACAACCGACCCTTTATTTGTTTTGATTTTCATTGTGAAGCCATGTTTTACAAAACCACAGTGCCTTGGATTTGATTTTTGCCCTGAGGCCATTTACTTTGGAAAATTTTTACCAGACTGAGCAGAAAGCAATGAGAATAGATTTTATTTTTCAATCCAGCAAATTCCAGGTGGAAATAATTTCCCTATATTCTGCTTAAAAATTGAACAGTTTCTCTTCTAGTTCACCTCTCTCCTGAAATACCTTAGCCACTTGGCACTTTCAGCATTCTGCTTGGATATATCTTTAGCTAAATTCACAACTTTGTTAGACAGCTTTTCTGTCTTTCAAGTTACCACAGGCAAAAGATTTCCTCTTTCTCCTGCTTCCAACAGCAATTTAAGAAAAACAGCAAATAGGAAAAATGCATGGCAAACAAATGGGCAAAGAAGCAAGATGATTATAGAGTGGCAGGTGTCTATAAAGACAGTTAAGCAGGGTGATGTATTGAAGAGATGGAGGGAGAGTTGAAGTCTACTTTCGAGTAGTCAGGGAAGCCTCTCTATTTAGGAAACATTTTAGATGAATGTCAGAAAAGGAGTCAGTTATACAAAGATCCTGGGAAAGACATTTCAGCAAGAGGAAATAGCAAGTGCAAAGACCATGAGATGGGTAGCTTTTTGGTGAATTCAAGGAAGAAAAAAAAAATTACCGTATTCTACCTATTCACTGTAGGCAGAATATGGTAATTAAATGGCAGAATGCTTAATCACACAAGTTTTAGGTATAGGTTACATTAGGACTTTAGTTTTTTTTCCAAATAGCAATGAGAAGCTTTTGGAGTGTTTTAAACCGAGGATATTAAGCTAATCAGATTGTTGCAATAAAAAGACAATTCTGGCCAATATATGAAGAATGGCTTGAAGGACAAGAGAGGATCATTTAGAAAGCTATTGCCATAGTTCAAGAAAAAGACAGCCGGACTAGTGTACAGGGAGAAGGTGCAGATGAGTGAAATTATATCATGAATTGGAAGTATAGTTGACAGGTCTTGCAGACAGTTTCAAAGTAGGGGATGAAGAAAATCAAGGTGTTGGCTTAAGCAAGCATTTTACAAGGAAGAAGAGGATTATTGAAAGACTCAGTATGGGTAGGTGGAGGGTGGTAAATCTACAGTTCTTTGAACGTGTTAAGTTATCCAAAGTGGAATGTTAAATAGGCAGCTGGATATATGAGCCTATGGCTCAGGGAGAGGTCAAAGCCAGAGATACATATTCAAGAGTCATCAGCACAGAGATAGAATTTAAAGCTACAGGAATTGCTGAGATTATTGTGGGAAAGGGGGGTGAATAGAGAAGAGAAGAGAACTCAAGACCTCCAATATTTAGAGGTCAGGCAGAGGAAGAGTTGCTGTGAGAAAAGAAGACCAAGATGGCGTGACCAGTGTCAAAAAAGTCAAGAGAAGGAAATATTTCAAGAAGGAGAAAATTGTTAATTGTGTTAAACACTGCTTATGGGATGAGATAAATATAAAGAGATGAAACCACTGGATTTGTCAATGTGAGTGGTGTTGGTGATCTTGAAAAAAGCAATTCCAGTGAAGTGGAGGGATTAGAAGCCCAATTATGTGTTTCATTGGGGCAGCATAATGAGGCAAACTGGGGTAGTAATAAGGGGGATAGAATGAAAGGCACAGATATTAGAATCACTGTGGTGCCGAATTGGAAGTGGGGAATGAGCGAAGTGGTATAAGGTTTCTGTAGGGGATAAGGAAGATAGTAGTATGACCAATTCAAACAGGAACCACAAGAGAGGTTTTTAGGAAGGAAAGTAATGATTTCAGCTTGGGACAAATTTATTTTAATGGGCCAACAGGACATTCAAATAAAATTAAGCAGTTAGAAATTTAGGCCTGAAGCTTGGTGATTCCCAAATCTATATATCCAGTTCAGATGTGAAAAATGGTCTGCACTGAATGTACAGATTTGGGTATCAGCAGCATAAAGATTGTGTTGGCTGGCCAGGAGTGTGGAAAAGAGTTCCCCTCAGTGTAGAGCAAAAAGAAAGGAAGGTTAAAGACCTTCCCTTAGAGAACTCTTACAGTATAGGGATGGTCGGAGAAGGGAAAGTCAGCAAGGACCAAAGATGAATCATGAGAGCTGTGTCACAAAAGCCAAGAGAGAAAAAGTTTTAAGAAGGAAGGGGTGGTCAGCTACAGAAATTTCAAGCATGCTGAGGACAGAGAGGTAACCAGTTGAATTGGCCCTCAGAAAACCACAATGACTAGGGCTTCTTGCATCCACAGGCCTCTCTAACATCAACCAGATTCGTCTTGATTTCCACTTCTCCTCTGAGAAAACCGCTGGTGGCATGGAGGTCCAGCAGGCCAGACTCATGTTCTTTGTAGAGCTCCCTCCTAATACCACCCGGACTTTGCAAGTGAGTGTCCTTATGCCAGGCCCACGTGACACCAACCTCACCTTGGCCACCCAGCACCTGCTGGAGGTGGATACCAGTGGCTGGCATCAAATCCTCCTGGGCCCTGAAGCTCAGGCTGCCTGCAGCCAGGGACATCTGACCCTGGAGCTGGTGCCCGAGGGCCGGGTAGCCCAGGGGTCAGTCTTCCTGGATGAGGCTGCCCATAGACCTTTCGTGACAGCCCGGGTAAGAGTTGGGGGCAAGCACCGGGTTCGCAGGCGAGGAATCAACTGTCAGAGCGGGTCCAGGACGTGCTGTCGTCAAGAATTCTTTGTGGACTTCCGTGAGATTGGCTGGCATGACTGGATCATCCAGCCTGAAGGCTACGCAATGAACTTCTGCACAGGGCAGTGCCCCCTGCATGTGGCCGGCATGCCTGGCATTGCTGCCTCCTTTCACACTGCAGTGCTCAATCTGCTCAAGGCCAACACAGCGACAGGTACCACTGGGGGAGGCTCATGCTGTGTGCCCACTGCCCAGCGCTCCCTGTCTCTGCTCTACTATGACAGGGACAGCAACATTGTCAAGACTGACATACCTGACATGGTGGTAGAGGCCTGTGGGTGCAGTTAGTCTATGTATTTGCACGCAGCCCGAGGTGGGTTGGGCAAACATACCTTCACACAGGGGCCCTTCCTGGGGAGAAAGGAGTGATGCCACTACTGCCTCTGTTCAGAAAACAGTCTCTCTTCCTGAGCAACCCATGGAAATTAGCCTACCTTTGATTTGAGCAGATCTTCATCCAAGGAGAATCTTTGTACCGTCTGCATAATCATCAGCTTCTTCAGGAAAACAGTCCAACTATCCAAGCCCTGCATGCTCAAAGCCGCACCCCAGGGACTCTGATCCACTTCCAACCATGAGCAATGTCATCAGCTTCCCTGACAAAGATACCTTTAGTGTCACCCCTTAATCTGACTCAAAACCTACTCTGTCTCCCTGCCCTTTCTACTCCATGGCCCCTACTCGAAGATGAGTTGACCCAACCCCTTTCACTGATTTTCTGGATCTCCAGAGAGCCCCTTCCTTCAATTCACCGAAGAGTATGTTTCCAAAGTGAGGCTTACCCCTTCTCCTTACTTCTGTGTCTTGAACCCCATTCCTTCTTACTTGCCCATGTGGGCTGCTAATGCTTTCTTTTGCACACTTCCATCCATTCTTTGCTCTGCTCTGCCCTATGCCCTTGGGAGCTGGCCCATCTGAGTTCCCCTGCCCTCTGGCTTCCTGCTGGGTTTGACTAACAGAAGATACGGACAAGAAATTGAAAGATAGAAGGAGACAGAGTTCTGAATATTTCTTAATCCTTTTCCCTCTTTGCCTTGGTGTTAGGGCTCTCTGTGGCTACAGCCTATAGCTCCTGTCTGGCCACCCAGCTTTGCCTAGGTTCTAATATCAGAATGAGGGACCAGAGTTGCTTTTCACTCTTGCTCATATCTGGGCACTTCGACATCCCTTGGTTCTCTTAACCCTGATCATACATCGGTAAATGATTCACTCACTAAGCCCTCTCAATAAAGAATACAGACAAGCTAAATGTGTCTGCTGTCTCCTGCCACGACCCTGACTGACAGCCCAGATGACATGGAGCCTGCCTGCCCTGCCCATTCTGCTCTCTCCTCACACAGATTCCTCAGGACTGAATGAGTGTGTCTTTGCCTTCCACACTTCATGCCTCTTCCTCCCCTAGGCTGCCTCCTCTTCCTTCTTAGGTCTCTGACACCCTCCCAGATCCATCTTTGCTGGTCTCATGGCTAATAAAAATCCTGTGTTTTATCTGCTCCTCTCCTCCCTCTTGTCCTCACTCCAAGAGATGAGACAGATTCCTGATCAATCAACAAGTAGGTCGGCAATCTGTGGGCGTGCACGTAGCAGGAGGCAGAGGTATGGCTCAACCCTGGCTGCCAGGACCTCTGACTTGCCTCCTCTTTACTGACCCCCAGCGCTCCATCCAAGAATTCTGCCCAGAATCTGGAATTGGCCAAGGGACACTTAAGTGGAACAGAGAGGAGAGGAAAGCCTGGGATGAGGACAGGGAAGCATTTGTGCTGGGACTGGGTCTCTTTAGACCTTTGCCCCTCTTCTCCCACCATCTCCGCCCTTTGGTTGAACAGCCCTGAACCACGGGGTCAATATTGTCTGCCGCCCAAGGTTGAGCTTGCGCAAAACCCATGTGCCCTTCGGGGAATGTGATGTCTGTGTTTGCTTAGCTTACCCTATCGAGGTAAGAGGTCCTGTCCGGGGATAGGAACCCCAGAGGAGAAAGTCCTCTCAAAGGGACCTCCTGGGAGCCTCCAAATCTGAGCTGTGGATTGAATACATTCTGACATTTTAAGTCTTCTGGTGGCTTTCCCTCCCTCCCCCTTGTGCAAGTGTCCCCCTCCCCTTGCCCACCTCTCCTCCAATTACAGCTTCCTCCTTCTTCCTTCCCTCTAATTACAGCTTCAGTTCTCTGGGCCATGGCAAGATTTTAAAGGGATGCCGAAAAATTCAGTAATCAAGATAACTATAATAACGCAGTATTTTTTTTCCAGTAACATTTTTTTAAATTAATTTTTTTATTTTTTAAAATACCAAAAAACACCAAACAAATACAAACATTCATAATTTTTTATCATTCCGTTCTACATATATAATCAGTAATTCACAATATCATCACATAGTTGCATATTTATCATCATGATCGTTTCTTGGAACAGTTGCATCTGTTCAGAAAAAGAAATAAAAAGAAAACAGAAAAAAATTCATACAGAACATACCCCCACCCCTCCCCCTCACCGATCACCAGCATTTCACTCTAAATTTATTTTAACATTTTTAACGCAGTATTTTTAAAAACCGGAATGAAGGGGAAAAAAAATCTATGATGAAACAGTATAGCAAATTTTTAAAATAAACCAAGAATCAATATTAGTCCCTTTCTCTTTTGGGTCTGTCTTTTCTAAAAAGGGGAAGGCGTGGGTCCGTCTTCTTCCACACCATTTCCTTCAGAGTCCCCCAGCTCCTAACCCTAGACCTTTGGGCTTTGCTCATCTGGGCAAGATAACCCCTAGGGCTTCCTTCTTCTTCTTTATCCACCCCCAAGCCTATCGCTACCCCAGCCCCCACCCAGGTTGGTGGTAGGGCGGGCTGTGAGGCAGATGGCTGGGGTATTTATAACCCCGGGAGCACTTCTTGGGAAAAGTGACTAAGATGCTAACAGCATATTTATAGCTGCGTATTGACGTAAGTGTCAGTGGGGAGGTAGGGCCAGGCCCGGCTCAGCAGGGAGGGGGTGGGAAGAGCTAGAAATTGGGGGCACCTGACAGAGTCGGGGGTAGGGGGAGGCGGGGTCAGTGACTCCCAAAGCCACTTCTTGCTGCTTCCCCAGGGTCTGTCTCCCAGCACAGGTAAGCTCCCCGAAGCAGCACCATGAGCAGATGCCTCCAGCCTGCAGTCTGATGTTCCAGGCCTCAGGGGCTGAGAGCTGTCAGTCACAGCCCAGACCAGCAGCAGCGAGACCTGGTCAGAGGGGCTAGAATGTGCTGCAGGACCTGGATAAGAGGATATAAGAGTCTCATGGTCCTTTCTCCCTACTCCGTGCCCTGAGTGCCCTGAGTTTCTAGGAAGAGCCTGGCACCCATCACCGAGCTCCATGGCCACGTGTCAGCGTGATGATATCCCAAACCAAAGGTGGCAGTGATACGGGTCTTCAGGATAGCCTCTGTTCTCTGGGGGGTGGGTGAGGAGGACAGAGCAGAGGAACCAGCTTCCGCCTATCTCCTGGTGGGGTGGCAGAGCCCCCAGAGTAAGAGGTTGAGGAGCGCTCCCCATCTCTGCCCTCTCCAGAGCAGCACCATCCCTGGGAAGCACCTGTCAGCTGCAGGCCTGCTGTTGTCCAGTGGCACGGCACTGCCACATGGTGGACACTGGCAGTACTGAAGTCCGTCCCCCAGGGCATGAGCAACCCTGCTCCCTCTGGAGACTACTAGACAATCTATAATCTCTCTTGGCAGTCCCCACTGGCTAACTAGGGGGAAGAGTCCTTCTGAAATTATCTGCAGAGCTTTAAAAAAACACCATGTCTTCTTGGGGGGGTGGGGGGGGCAGTGTGTATCAATCATGTGTATTTTTTTTAAGTTCTCTCAGGTGATTCTAAGGCTTAAGAACAGCTACCCTAAAGCCTCAAGCACCAGAATTTCCTTTTTTGTCAAGAAACAAAACTTCTTTTTAGAGCAGTTAGTTCATCTTAGGTCATGAAGCAGGAAAGGAAAGCCAAGTCAATGAATTTGCGCTAAGATGGAGATGGTTGCTAGCCCAACACTCCTGAGTTTTTGCATTTTACATAATTGGTAGACTGTTAAGCTATGTGGGTTAAGCTGTATGGTCAGGTGAAGAAGAAAATCTCATTTGGTGTGCATGGGTTTCCCTAGCCTTATAAGTTCTTTTAGATAGATAATCCATTTTACAGCTCAGTTTAGGAGGTGAGAGAAATATTTGAGTGACATTTTCTAGAATATTCGTCTCAGTATTTCAAAAATAAAAATCAGTAACTTTAAATAAATATATCAGTGGGAGATAAATAAAATGGAGTAGGGCACATTTCCAAACCATACCCATTTCACCTGCAGTTTTTCTCCCCCCAGCTTCTTGCAGAAACAAGGTCACAACGAAAAAAACTAGCATGAGAGGGTGGGGCGCCTCGGCCCTCCCATTTAAAGTCTGTAAGAAAGTGAGCTAAGGAGAGTAGATATTGGAACTAAAATTGTTGCATCTTGGCTTGGCTCTCAAAAAAGACAAAATAAACCACCTTAAGTGTCCATTTCCTACCCCATTAACAGAGAGGTCTGGCTGCGACAGTACCACTTCTAGGATGCCCCAAATTTAGGCAACTCGCACAGCCCCAGAAAGAGAAGCAGCAGCTGGGTACACTCCCTCCCAAATCCCGTGCCCTTCTGCCAGCCTTGATGGACTCTGTCCGGCTGTGAGATTGCGTCAGCCCCTCCGCCAACCTCTCTAGGTTTCCCCAGACATCCCAGTAACCACCACCACCCCCCACCCCCCCACCCTCACTCCAGGCTGCAGCCCTCCTCCACATTGTGCTCCAGTCCAACTGGACTCTGGGCAGCCAGCATAGGCAAGGTCAGGGGGTGACTGCCATGTCCCGTGGCACTGCCACCTCGACTTGGGCAAGAGGACTCCGTCCTCCCCAGATCACTCACCTCTGCCCCAGCCCTCTTGCTAGAACAGAGAGACCAGAGTTCTTAGGACCTGGAGGCCTGAGGAATAACCCCCTGGGACTCTCAGTTGCCTCATGGAAACCTGTTGTGGCTGCAGTGGCTGGACAAGTTGAAAAGCCTAGAGGCATGGGGGAAAAAGCGTTCCTTCACACCTGGCTCGTATGGAGTCCCCTCCCCCAAGTCCCGCACCTCGGAGACCGAGCATGTGAAATCGCCCTCTTTCTTGCATCATGCGTGTCCACATTGCCTCCCCCCACCCATACCCCTGCTTCAGGCCCAGTCACTATGGCCAGATGGTGAAACCCGAGCTCCGGGGGGGGGGGGGGGGGGGGACCTCCACCCCCTGCAGGGGCCTGATGGGCAGCACCGCCGGCCAATCCTGGGGCTCAGAGGGTAGCACTGCCTGCTGAACACTAGGTGGGGAAGCCTCAGGCTCTAACCTTGGCCAGGAAGGAGTAGGTGTGGCACTGGTGTCTGCTGCCCTTGCCTCCTCATTAGCTCCCATGCGATCAGACTCAAAGAAGGAGCAGCCGCCTGCCCTCTGACGCTTCCAGCCCAGGGCCATCCACAAGGAGTATGGGGCTCTGGCTGGTGCTGCTGTGGGCACTGGTGTGGACCCACAGGGCAGAGTCTGCATGTCCTTCCTGTGGGGGCCCCACGTTGACACCTCAAGCACAACGCGTTCTGGTCCTGGAGCTCGCCAAGCAGCAAATCCTGGAGGGGCTGCACATGACCAGCCGTCCCAGAATAACTCATCCTCCACCCCAGGCTGCCCTGACCAGAGCCCTCCGGAGGCTCCAGCCAGGCAGTGTGGCTCCAGCAAACGGGGAGGAGGTCATCAGCTTTGCTACCATCACAGGTGAGTGACAGAGACACAGGCAGAGAGCAGGCAGGGAAAAGGAGGCAGAAGGGGAGCCTAGCAGAAAAAGCAGAGGGAGCAGGGTGTGCTAGGAGAGAGGTGTTAGGGCAGGGACTAGTTGTGGAGGACACAGGCAGTCCCGATTTCATCTCAAGGTGGGTGCTAGGGAGAGCAGTGGGCAGGACATGGGGGAGTTCCAGAGGAGAGCTTCGTCGATGCTCACATTTCTCTTTCCCCTTTCCATCTTCTGGGCAGACTCTTCCACTTCAGCCTGCAGCCCCGTGCTCACCTTCCACCTGTCTACAACTCGGTCCCACCACCTATACCATGCCCGCCTCTGGCTGCATGTGATCCACACCCTTCCTGGCAGCCTGTACTTGAGGATCTTCCGGTGGCACCCAAGGAGGAGGCGCAGAGGGTCCCGCACACTCCTTGCTGAGCACCAGATGACTGCCCCGGGCTGGCACGCCCTGACTCTGCCCTCTAGTGGCTTGAGAGGTGGGGAGTCTGGTGTTCTGAAACTCCAGCTGGACTGCGGACCCCTAGAGGGCAATAGCACAGTTGCCCGACCAGAGCAGTGGCTTGTGGACATAGTGGGAGATCAGCGACCCTTCCTGGAGCTTAAGATCCGGGCCAATGAGCCTGGGGTAGGCCGGGTGAGGAGGAGGACCCCCACCTGTGAACCTGAGACCCCCTTATGTTGTAGGCGAGACCATTACGTAGACTTCCAGGAACTGGGATGGCGGGACTGGATCCTGCAGCCCGAGGGGTACCAGCTGAATTACTGCAGCGGGCAGTGCCCTCCCCACCTGGCCGGCAGCCCGGGCATTGCTGCCTCCTTCCATTCTGCCGTCTTTAGTCTCCTCAAGGCCAACAACCCTTGGCCCTCGGGCACCTCCTGCTGCGTCCCCACTGCCCGAAGGCCTCTCTCCCTCCTCTACCTCGACCTTAATGGCAATGTTGTCAAGACAGATGTGCCAGATATGGTGGTGGAGGCCTGTGGCTGCAGCTAGCAAGAGGACCTGGGGTGCTGGAGAGAAGACATCAGGTTGGGGTTTCCCAGACAAAAGGCATCTTGGCTGGAGGCATCAGATTCCTGATACATACCCCCATCCATAGGCTGCCTGGCAGCCCAGGCTGACCGGGCTGACCCTTATATGGCACTTACTTATCCAGACTCTGGTCTGTTCCAGGCTGGGTGATGTGTGGGGAGATGAGTAAAGTGTTCCTCTAAAGGAGTCTACCCAAAAAGGCTGGTTTCCTAGCCTAAGCCCTCTGAGATGACATGAGCTAGGGAGGGAGGGAGGGAAGGAGAAGGCAGAGAAAAATTTCTCTCCCAAGAACAGAAAGTCCTTGGGTGAAAGCAGGATGGAGCGGCAGAGGGCCCAGCAGGCCTGAGGCAGGGGAAGCAGGTTGACCAAGGGTAGGGATTGTTGAAGTGCTTTAGGGAAGGTTAAGAGGGAGAAAGACAAGGGGTTGAGGGACAGTGTTTAGGAGAGCCCAGAAATGGGAGTCAGGAGGGAGGGGTGCTGAGCCCCAGAGAAGTTCCCTGGTTTCCCCTGGGGGGCAGGGCCCACTGGGGAAACA
The DNA here is from genome assembly GCF_023851605.1 of Tamandua tetradactyla. Classification (NCBI taxonomy): domain Eukaryota; kingdom Metazoa; phylum Chordata; class Mammalia; order Pilosa; family Myrmecophagidae; genus Tamandua; species Tamandua tetradactyla. The sequence goes on from NC_135333.1 coordinate 124,767,484, forward strand.
AACATTTATACTTTCCTAATAAAAAAGAGAAAAACAAAAATGTACAAGTATGAGTCATGGAGAAGGGATAGCATGATGGGCCTGAGTTACGGCTCTCAAAGTACAATCTGGGAAACCTCGAGGTGGCTCTGAGACTTTTTCTGGGGTGTCCACAAGGTCAAAACTATCATCCTAACAATGCTAGGATGCCTTTTTCATTCTCGTGATCTCAAAAACGTACAGTGGAGTTTTCCAGAGGTTGCTTGACATGTGATTACATCATCGTTCTGATGTCGTTGTTGGTGGAATGAGTGCTTGCATATCCTTGTGTTAAAGATTTTCCAATTTTGATTCTAATTTGGTAAATTGATAGATATAAGCCACATAAACAAAATCTCAATAATTTTTAAGTGTGTGAATCCTGAGACTAAAAAGTTTGAGAACCAATGGTCTAAAGTACTGGGTGGGGAGGTGAAAGCCCTATGTGCAGAGAGAGTGCTCCCTTGGAGGAAGGGCATGGGGCTGGGGTGGGAGCACATGTAGGGATCACATCCCTTCCTTTGCGTTGACCATTTCTCTGGCCTGACTGAACTGGGTCCCTGATCCTTTCAGTATAACCAGAGCCTGGGTCAAAGTCATGTGGGGGAGGGAGGCTCAAATAGAATGCCAATCTTTCCTTCTGCCCCCATAATTACTACCTATCTTTGTAGGACCCCAACCTCTCCCTGGCTTCCTTTACCCCAGAATCCTCAGACCAAACCAGTAACCCGCTGACCCTCCAGGCCCAAGGAGGTCGTCCTTAGAAGCAGAGCTCAGGTGTGGAAGTCTGTCTGGGGGGTGACAGAAAGGAGAAGGAACTCTTTCCCCCCACCATGTTTTCTCCCCTTTCTCATAAAGGTAAGAGACTAAAATAGCTGCCCCTTCCCCTGCATCTGATCACCATGGCAACACAAATCCAAAGGGGCAGGACACTCCTGTTCAGTTCAACACTACTGCTCTGCACTAGCAGCTTCTGCCTGCCAGTGTGTCCCTCTGCTTCTTTGGGCTCGAATATCCCCCACCCTGAGCTCCTACCTGGATTTTGGGTGGGTGGTGGAGGAGAGCAAGAGAAGCCTACTACTCCTTAGGTTCCCGGAGTTTCACTGCTTCTCCAACAGACTCTGAGAAGATGTCATGTGCCAAAAAGGCCAGCAGAGGGAGCAGAAAACCCTGAAGAAAGGAAAGAGAAAGCAAGCAGTTGAGACGAGCAGAGGTGATGGTAGTCTCCAGAACTTCCAGATGAAGAAGATCAGCGGTTCTTGGGGAACAGTACCTCAGGCTCAGGTTCCCTTAGTGGCCTTGTGAACACACACTCTGCACCCAGAACCTCCCCAGTCGCTGTTTCCCTCTTTTATGCACCCCTCACCATCCATCCAGGGTTCCCAACCCCTCAACCCTTTCTCGAACCTCAACTGTCCTAACCCTTCCCAATTCCTTCCAAAGGGTGAGACGGGCATATAAACCACAGCAAGGCAGAATGCTAAGTTAGCACCTATCACAGTCGACGACCCTACTTCCAATACTGTCTTTCTCAAATAACTTTTTCTTTGCCCCCACTGCCCCCTAATAAATTTCCCAGTCTGTTTTTCTGATCCTGGTTCAGGGTCTCTCCGTGGGCAGCCGATCCAAGGATCCATACCGGGATTTACTGCCCACCGACAGAAGCGTGTTCCGCGGGGGGGGGGGGGTGAGTGCGGGGGGGAGGCAGTATAGGGTCCCTTGAGGGAGGGGGAGGATCCTGGGGGTCCTGGGGGTGCAATAAGCCCGGCACCCCCACTCTCCCTGCCAGCTACCCCGCCTCATCTTCCAGAACGGCAGGAGGGAGGGAAATAGGAGGGAGGTGAGGGGCGAGCGGGAAGAGCCGCGGCGCGCCAGAGGCTAGAGCGAGAAAAAGTTTTTGCAAAAGGAAAAAAAAGTTTGCGCTTCTCGCGGGTGGTCCCGACTCGAGGCCTGGCGGGCTGGGCCGGCGGGAGGGCTGGGGGCCAGGTTGGGGGGGTGGGGGTGGCACTGAGGCTGCGCCGCCGTGGCCCTGTCCGCCCCCCCCTCCCCACCGCACACCCCCAGCCCAGACTCCAGCCCTGGACCGCGCATCCCAAGCCCTGCGCCCAGACGGAGGTGAGAAGGGGGGCAGGCGGGGGACCACCTGGGACGGTGGGGGGAGGGGGCCTGAGGGGATGCTCTGTTTCCGAGGGATTGAGATCAGCCGAGAGGGACACCTGGGGCACAGAGGCAAAATGGGGGTGGGAGAGTCTGGGGTGAGATATTAGAAAGTTTGGAGAACTTTTTCATTTGTGGTTCCCTACACCCCCCCCCCCCCATTTCTCCCTTTTTTTTTCCGTGACTGACAGTCAATGTGTCTGTCTCAAGCAGCTGTGGGTCTCTTTGTCAGCCTGTGTCTCTCCCATGTATTAGAAACATCTCACTTTTATCACGTTGAGATGAAGGGGCTGGAGGCACGGCTAACTAGAGGTCTGCGCCCTAAAGAGAACTCCAGGTGTGTCTCTGAGCTCTGGGCAGGAAGATGTCAGTGTCTCTGAGAGGAGGGGACAGCGAAGGAGGGAGCCCTAGGTGGATGGGGATGGGGGTGCATGTGGTAAGAGGACCAAACCACTGGGGAGAGGGTTAGTTGGTTTGAACCCCTGACCTGTCTTGTGACAGATATGCCCGTAGGTGCATGTGTTTTAGGGGAAAAGTGTCTTTTGAGCTAGGAAAGGAGCTGGAGAGATTCTGCCCAGGTTGTCTTGTCTAGGCCTTAGAAAGATTGCCGAAGAAATTTGGGCTCCTGAGTCCCAAGGGCTGTGGGCAGGGCGCTAAGGAGGAGCTCAGAAGACCTTGGCTTGACCCTCTGTCCTCAGGACCACCAGGGCAGCTAGGGCCAGCCACAGGGAGACCCCTACTGAGGATGGGCGGGACCACTGGCCACTGCCAGCCTGAGCATCCCTGTTGGCTACACACACACACACACACACACACACACACACACATGCACACGCCCAAACAGGAGCTAGGAAGGGAAGCCCCTCCTCCGATTCAGACCACCCTGCCTGCCCTTGCTCCCCTCTCTGAAGTCTCTTTCAGGCCCCGTGACCCCGAAGCAATCCGCTCTGGGAGCTAGCTTCGGGGGCAGGCCTAGGGAAGGGGGACCCCATGGATTGTGGAGTGAGGGTTTTAGCGGCCTGGAGAACTGAGGTCTTCATAGGATAGGTCTTTATGCCCCAGAAGAGAGAAGGCGGGGCGATCTCACCGGGGAGGCAGAAGGGTTGGAATAAGAGTGGTTTTCCCTAGGGGGGCGGGGTCCAGAGACCCCCTCCCCATTATCTCTCTGGCATCCCCGCCTAGCGGCGCAGACCCCGCCCTTGACGTCACTAGGGGGTTCCCAGGGGTCTGGAAAGAGTTAACCCTTGGGAAGCCGGCTGGGATACCGGGAACCTAGGGGGTCTCGAACCCTCCTCCCATACACATCTTTTTTTATTTGCCCGCTCATTTTCTCTCCCAGCATTTTCTGGAATCTTTCTTCCCCTCCCTGCTAAGGGGACCCCCATTCTCCAATGGTGTCCCCCCAAGGCGCTGTGGCCTGCTTTCTGGATGCACTGAGGGGAGGAGGGAAGAATGTGTCCCGCCCCTCATCCCCACCGCCCCCTCCACTACGGTTCGCTCGACTGGGCTCCCGGGGCGGGCGGGGGAAGCTGAGCCGTCTGCAGCCAGAGCCTGCGGCGGCGACTTGGGTGGGCCGAGGAGGCACGGGGGCGGGAAAGGCGGGACCGGGAGGAGGCGGGGCGGGGCCGGCTCCTCCGAGATGGGGGAGCGGAGGTGCGAGGGGGATTCTGGAAAATAGGGAGACACAGAAGATGATTTGGGGTTCCGGCAGGGAACCTGGGGCTCCCTGTCCCATTCCGCACTTTCACCCACACCCCAGGAAAAAGCTTTGCTGAAGTTGGAAAAGTTGGCGAAATTTTCCTTCCACTAGAATGAAGGAGAGACGTGGGTGGGCTGCAGCACGGTGGGCCGGAGGGATGTCGCCCCTTTCAATAGCGGTTCCCGGGTTGCTGGGCAGAGGGGCAGGACGATGAAAGAGGACGTGTTTGGGGGAGTCTCTCAAGTGTTTGGGGGGTCATTTGCGAGCCGCCTCCTTCCCCTGGGTGAGTCATAGAGGAAGGAGGCGGGAGAAGTGCCCCCCCCCGTCCAGCTGCCAGCCAGCTGTGCCCCCCCCCCCAGAGCTGCCCTCCCCCGCCCCCAGTTCAGTGCCAAGATCGAGTTGGGAGGTCTTGGATGCGGGATCCGGATCTCGGCTGGAAAGGAGTTGGGAAGGGTATGGCCCAGGCTGCGGGGTTTGGGCTGCGTCGTGGGGTCCGGGTTCCGCTCCCCGTTTTACCCCGCCCTCACCCTAAATCCCGGCATCCTGGGATCACCCACCGCGCGGGCCGGCCCGCTCCCGGTGGTTCTCCACCCCACCCCGCCCCACCCCACCCTCAGTCTCGGGAGACCGGAAAGCCCGGGATGGACTACAAACCGGGAGTTTAAGTAGAAGAGCAGACAACAGCGCCCTCTCCTCCCTTACAACGCCTCTCTAATGGTTGGTGACTGTTTTTTCATTCTCCCAAAGGCTTCTTTCACAAGTCCCTTTTCTGTTCCCCCCAGAGACCAAAGGGGTTAAGTGGGTGCCCATATGTAAGTGGCCCCAGAATAACACCAGTTTCCATCCCATGAACCCAACAGACATGTTGGGATGCCTTTCCTACTAGTAAACACAGGTTTGCCTAAGAGGGAGAGAAGTGGCTGACTGGTGCTTCCGCCTGGCTGCCCCAGCTCCCTCGCTGGACTGTGGCTAGGGCTCCCTCTACTGGACCCTGGAGAGATTGTAGACGGCTGTCCCAGGGCAGGGACAAGAGAAGCAAAGGGGCTGAGTTTCCTCATCCCACTTCTCAAAGCAGGCCCATGGCCAGGGCAGAAAGAAGAGTCCGGTGGCATTAACATCACTTGAAGTTCTTATAGGCAAAATAACCACCACCACCCCACCGAACACCCAGACAAAGCTCACACCTCATTCCCCCAAGGATCCCCAAGACTGCCTCTGTCTCTTTGGGATGTCTCTCCTTAGCCCTTCCCTGTCTGTGATGCTCTGTTCAACTTGATTTCCCACAAGCACATGTCTTGGAGAAGGTGGGGCACAGGGGAAGGTTTGCCCAGGGTTCTGTGCTTGAGATAATTGTCTGATCTTCCCATTTCCCTCCTCTCTTTATAACTTGCAGCTCTCCCTTCTCCCTCTGCAGTGTCCCCACACCCACCTCTGAGACGCCATGTTCAACCCGATGACCCCACCCCCAGTCAGTAGCTATGGCGAGCCTTGCTGTCTCCGGTCCCTCCCCAGTCAAGGGACCTCCAATGTGGGGACAGAAGGTTAGTGCATACCAATCCCTGGACCTTGATCAAATCTCCTCACCCAGCCCCAGAGATCCCTCTCAGACTTACCCCCTGCCCCATGCCAGTTTCCCATCTACAGGAGAACTTGAGCCTCCACGTCACATGGGCTTAGAATCTGGGGTCAGGCCTTGCCTGGGGTTTCAAGGTGAGGCCTCCTGTATCCTCCATTCCCTCCCCCCATTCCAGCTGTCTCTCTTTTTTAGGACTGTCCAGTCTGCCCTTCTGCCACCAGGCCAGCCTCATGTCCGGCCCCCATGGTTACGGGCCAGCCAGAGAGACCAACAGCTACACCGAGGGTGAGGCCTCAGGCATCCCCTCCTTCCCTCTTTGGCCCTCTGGAACTTTTCCTGAGAGAGGAAGGGGGTGGGCAGGGGATCTAACTTGGAGGAGGAAATGCAGGGAGATGGGAGTGAGGGGTCTGAGCATGATCAAGATTTCACATCTGGGGCAAAACAGTCAAATACCGTTCTTTTGCTGAGAATCAGGACCCATGGGTTGGGTGCATGAAGAGACACATCCCTTTACTGTATCTGTCTCCCCTGTCCCCTGCCCCAGCCCCACTCTTTCCTCCTCCCCGGAGTGCAGTCAAGTTGACTAAGAAGCGGGCACTCTCCATCTCGCCTCTATCGGACGCCAGCCTGGATCTGCAGACAGTTATCCGCACCTCGCCCAGCTCCCTGGTGGCTTTCATCAACTCACGCTGTGCATCTCCAGGGGGCTCCTATGGCCACCTCTCCATCGGCACCATGAGGTGCAGGCAGCCCTGGGCTAGAAGGACCCTAAAGGCCCTAGCAAACCCTATTAATATGCCCTCTGAACCACCTGACCCTATTTGAATCTTTGTCCTTTCAAAGACATTGAAACCCTCATCAGTACTTCCCAGGGACTTCCTCAACCATTTCCCATACCAAATCTTCCAGAAACCCTCCAAATGGCCCAAGAACTCCCCAGACCTTCTGAAGTGATAGACTAAAGTAACTGTTTCCTCTCCACCTCCTCAGCCCATCTCTGGGATTCCAACCCCAGATGAATCACCAAAAGGGAACCTCACCTTCCTTTGGGGTCCAGCCCTGCGGTCCCCATGACCCCACACGAGGTGGGATGATGCCGCATCCTCATTCCCGGGGACCTCTCCCAACCTGCCAGGTGAGAGTCCCCATATTGCTATACAGTTTCCCCCAGCTCAGGGAGGGTGGGTGGTAGGCTTTACAGGGGAAAGATCTTCGAACCTTTACAAAATTTTCCGTACTAGAAAAATAAAAAGCAGGGTAGTGTTGGGGTGCATTCCTTGGGGTTCCAAATGAGGTCCCACCCGTTGCCCATCCGATTCACCATTGCAGTCTGAGGAGGAAGTTCCTTCCAGTTCCAGGGGTTCCAACTACTTGGGTAGAGGCATTCAGGGCAGGGAAACCTGGCTTGGTTCCCTCTTCTTTCTGCCCACTTTGACCCTCATCACCCTCACTTCTTTCCTTGGGGAAGTTGAAATCTGAACTGGACATGTTGGCTGGCAAGTGCCCAGAGGAGCCCTTGGAAGGCGATATGTCCAGCCCCAACTCCACAGGCACACAGGTACCAGGGGAGGGGACTTTACCTCTGGGATCTGAACCAAACAAAAACTGTCCTTCAAGTGACCCTAGGCTTGCCTCCTTCCTTAGGATCCCCTGCTGGGGATACTGGATGGACGGGAGGACCTGGAGAGAGAGGAGAAGCCTGAGCCTGAATCTGTGTATGAGACTGACTGCCGCTGGGACGGCTGCAGTCAAGAATTTGACTCCCAGGAGCAGCTGGTGCATGTGAGCCCCAGGGAGATAACAGGAATGGCTGGCTGGAGCCTGTAGGGGATTCTGGGTAGGACACTGAGGAACCCAGCTGAGAGCGGGAGGCCTGAGGATACTGAGCTCAGAGGTTGAATGCCCAGCTAGGTAGGCAGAAGCTCAGAAGCTGTAACTTTAGAAAGTTGGAAGAACTGAGGTGTGGGATATGATACTCTTTCTGTCCCTTCTTTCATCTTGATGTGGGGTTATGGAGTAATACGTGGGGAGGAAGAATGGGGGTTTAGGGGAGATCTGTCCTGGGTCTTAGGGGGCCGGGGGAACTTGAGAGCGCCTCTGCATCTTCTCCTTCAGCATATCAACAGCGAGCACATCCATGGGGAGCGGAAGGAGTTCGTGTGCCACTGGGGGGGCTGCTCCAGGGAACTGAGGCCCTTCAAAGCCCAGTATATGCTGGTCGTGCACATGCGCAGACACACTGGCGAGAAGCCGCACAAGTGCACGGTGAGGCTCCCCCTTCCTGAGCCTGGGACCCCTCCCAAAATCGGGGCTCCCCATCATATCAGGGCCACATTATGACTCTCATGGATCCTAGGCACTTTTGCCATTGTAGATCCCTTCCTCCACAAACAAATATTAAAAATGATATTTTATGGCTGCATTGGTATAAAGATGCATATATTAATGTAATATATTAAAACATTTTATTTGACCTAGAAGTTCATTTCCCCCCTTGATTTTAAAAGAAAGTTAAACAGTTTTATGTGCTCCTAAAAGTCTTGTGGGCCCTAGGTACCGTGCTGCTGCTCTGCCTCATGGGGAAACTCGGCATCAAGGACCTAAGACATTCCTTCTTGCCCATTCCCCAAGATGATCCCATCCTTAAACAGCCTAAGATGCCCACGCGGGGAGATCTGCTCTGGCCTGACCGGGAGATGCTCGTTGCCTCGTCTGCACATCCCTGCAGGCGGAGGGCCTCCAACAGCTGCTGCTCCTCCAGCTCTTGCCACCCTCATCCCCTAATTTGGGGGATTCTCCTGAAACCCCCAAAGCCTTCCCATCTTGAGTTATATACTCTGATGTATGCCTTTTTTGAGATTTAAGGTTCCTCTGTCCTTAGAGGTCCTCTGTCTTAGAGCTAACCTTTGTCCTCCCAGTTTGAAGGGTGTCGAAAGTCATACTCACGCCTCGAAAACCTCAAGACACACCTGCGGTCACACACAGGTGAGAAGCCATACATGTGTGAGCACGAGGGCTGCAGCAAAGCCTTCAGCAATGCCAGTGACCGAGCCAAACACCAGAATCGGACCCACTCCAATGAGGTGAGTGCCCCATCTAAGAGGCCCTCCCCTACCTAAGGAGCTTTCTGTCCCATAAGAAATCCCCTAGCTCAGCACCCACTCCACAAAGATAAGTGTCCCCCTCCCCATATAATTCATCCAGAGAAATCCTTTCTGAAACCAAGAATTCCCACTTACCATCCTTCCCCCTCCCTCCAACCTACCAAAGAGCTAACCACAAATAGACCCATCTTAATTAGAGGAGACCCCTGGCCCCTTCAACCCCTGAATTGTGAGGCCTCACGGCCCTGGGTTCACACCCTCATCTTTCACAGGCCTGACCTGTCACTTTTCCTAATCCTTCCCTAGAGCTGCTCATCTTTTACTCCTACTCCAATGCCCCCACCCTCCTCACTTACTTGGGGCCTGTGTTTTCCTCCTTTGCCCCCCCTCACGTCTCAATCAATGGCCCCATGCTCACCACTTTCTCCCACTCATTCTGTGCTTTCCCATTTTGATCCCTTGCCTTCCGTCTTCACTTTCCACTTATCAGAAGCCATATGTGTGCAAGCTCCCTGGATGCACCAAACGCTACACAGACCCCAGCTCTCTTCGAAAACATGTCAAGACAGTGCATGGTCCTGATGCCCATGTTACCAAGAGGCACCGAGGGGATGGCCCCCTGCCCCGAGCAACATCCCTTCCCACAGTGGAGCCCAAGAGGGAGCGGGATGGAGGCCCCATCCGGGAGGAGAGCAGACTGACTGTGCCTGAGGGGGCCATGGTGAGTCAGCCCAGGTAGCCCCCTGCTTCCACACCCCAGCTTGCCCTGCTGACATCATTCCAGTCTCCTCCTAACCCTGCCATCCCCTCCTGAGTAAATTACTCTTCTGTGGCCATTCTTCTAGTTTCTCGTCCCAGCATTATTCCTTGGGCTACCCAAAATCTAGGGATCTTAGCTTATTTCATTGGTTCAGCAAACTCTTCTTTATATAGCATTTGGTATATAGGGGGCATGGTTCTAAACCTTTTACGTGTATTATTTCACATACTCCTCACACAACTTCATGAGGAAGGAACTACTCTCCTCCCCACTTCCAGATGAGGAAACTCAAGCTTAGAGAAATTGCCCACAGTCCTAGAGCTCAGGGCAGGAATAAGAGGCCAGGCAGCCTGTGCTCTAGTCTACGCTCTTCTTGGGCCCCCAGTCTTCTCCCTGCTACATCTGGAAGCTGCCCCTCAGTCCCAGAAGTCACTGGGACACACTGGCCAAGTTCAGGGAGTTGTGGGGAAGGGAGAAGGGTGCCACCTTCAGTCCTTGTCTCTCCCACAGAAACCACAGCCAAGCCCTGGGGCCCAGTCATCTTGTAGCAGTGATCACTCCCCGGCAGGCAGTGCGGCCAATACAGACAGCGGCGTGGAAATGACAGGCAATGCAGGGGGCAGCACTGAGGATCTGTCCAGCTTGGATGAGGGACCTTGTATTGCTGGCACTGGTCTGTCCACCCTTCGCCGCCTAGAGAATCTCAGGCTGGACCAGCTACATCAGCTCCGGCCAATAGGGCCACGGGGCCTCAAACTGCCCAGCTTGACCCACACTGGTGAGACCTGGGTGTGCAGGGGTGGTTGATAAGCTGAGCTCTGGACCTGCCCTGAGGATGAGGGGAACAGGTCACCCTTCTGGGCTGCCATATGGCACATTCATGCAATTAAAAAATGATCCCCCTGCTGTAAAACACTTTCCTTCCATCACAAAATTGTTGTGATATATAAATATAGAAAGTCTATGATGTGAATGGTGTTCCTTAGGATTGCGCAGCATACAACCTGTACACCTCTTCCCAGCAGCCCTGAATCTGTGGTGTCTCAGAAACAAAACAGGCATGAGAGACACAGGAGGCAGAATTGAGTGGCCAGGGTTAAGGAGCCTTTCCCTTGGACTCCAGGATAAGACTGTTCCCTGGACAAGGCAAGGTGAGATTTTGGGGGGCTCCTGACCACCCTGCCTTTTCTCCCTATTCCTTGCAGGCACCCCTGTGTCCCGCCGTCTCTGCCCCCCAGTTTCTCTTGACCGTCGCAGCAGCAGCTCCAGCAGCATCAGCTCAGCTTATACTGTCAGTCGCCGCTCCTCCCTGGCTTCCCCTTTCCCCCCATGCTCCCCACCAGAGAATGGGACATCCTTGCCTGGCCTCACACCTACCCAGCACTACCTGCTCCGGGCAAGATATGCTTCGGCCAGGGGAGGCAGCACTCCTCCCACAGCACCCAGCCTGGATCAGGTGGGGGGTCTTCCTGCACCTCCTTGGAGAAGCCGAGCTGAGTATCCAGGTTACAATCCCAGTGCAGGTGTCACTCGGAGGGCTAGTGACCCAGCCCGGGCTGCTGACCGCCCTGTTCCAGTCAGAGTCCAACGGTTCAAGAGCCTGGGCTGTGTCCACAACTCCCCCACTCTGGCAGGGGGAGGACGGAACTTTGATCCCCACCTCCCAACTTCTGTCTACTCACCACAGCCCCCCAGCATCAATGAGAATGTCACCATGGATACCAGAGGGCTACAGGAAGAACCAGAGGTTGGGACCTCCATGATGGGCAGTGGTCTGAACCCTTACATGGACTTCCCACCTGCAGATACTCTGGAATATGGGGGACCTGAGGGGACAGCGGCTGAGCCTTATGGAGCGAGGGGTCCAGGCTCTCTGCCTCTTGGACCTGGTCCACCCACCAACTATGACCCCAACATGTGCCCCCAGCAGGTCTCCTATCCTGGGCTGAGGGCCCCAGAAACATGGGGTGAGTTCCCCTCCCACTCTGGGCTATACTCAGGCCCCAAGGCTCCAGGTGGGACCTATAGCCAGTGTCCTCGACTTGAACATTATGGACAAGTACAGGTCAAGCCCGAACAGGGGTGTCCAGTGGGTTCTGATGCCACAGGAATGGCACCCTGCCTCAATGTCCACCCCAATGAGGGGCCTCCACGCCCACAGCCCCTGTTCTCCCACTACCCCCAGCCCACCCCTCCCCAGTATCCCCAGTCAAGCCCTTATACCCAGGCACCTCCTGATTATCCTTTGGAACCCAGACCTGGCCTGGATTTTGATTCCCCCCCTCATCCCACAGGACAGCTCAAGGCTCAGCTTGTGTGTAATTATGTTCAGTCTCAACAGGAGCTGCTGTGGGAGGGTGAGGGCAGGGGAGATCTTCCAGTTCAGGAACCATCTTACCAGAGCCCCAAGTTTCTGGGGGGTTCCCATGCTAGCCCGAGCCCTGCCAAGGCCCCAGTGGCCACATACGGACCTGGCTTTGCACCCAACTTGTCCCATCACAAGTCAGGCTCCTACACCACGCCTTCATCAGGCCATGAAAACTTTATGGTGGGGGCAAACAGAGCTCCTCAAAGGGCAGCAGCACCACCCCGACTTCTGCCTCCATTGTCTACTTGCTATGGGCCCCTCAAGGCAGGGGGCTCCAACCCCAGCTGTGGCCATCCTGAGATGGGCAGGTTGGGAGGAGGTCCTGCCTTGTACCCACCCCCAGAAGGGCAGGTATGTAACCCTCTGGACTCTCTTGACCTTGACAACACTCAGCTGGACTTTGTGGCTATTCTGGATGAGGCCCAGGGACTGAGTTCTCCCCCTTCCCATGATCATGGGGGCAGTGCTGAACACACTCCACCTCCCTCTGGACCCCCCAACATGGCTGTGGGAAACATGAGTGTCTTGCTGGGATCCCTGCCTGGAGAGACACAATTCCTCAACTCTAGTGCCTAAATCGTGGGGGATCCATCTATCACACATCCTCATTTCCTAAAGAGTTTCTATACACCCAAGAGAGGTTGGGGAGGAGCTTGTGGCTATCTTCACAGCTCCCTACATAGAAGTCCCACGGATGCTGGGTGCTGTATATAGTCTATATGTTTTGGGAAGGAATTTGATAATGACACTGTTTCCTGATAATAAAGAAACTGCATCAGAAAGTCCTGCTTAAAGTGTTATTATCTTGGAGGAGGAGTGATGACAGAGAACAAGAAGAGAAGCAAGGGTTAATCCGTCCACTCTCCTTGACAGAAGCCTCCCCACCCCATCTCAACCTCTCGGGTCAGACTCACAGAGACTGAGACAGTCATTTCGGAAACATCGGATTTTAAAGGACATTCACAAAACAGAACAGAGCGCCCCTGCCAAATGGTACCCAACAGAGATCACTGGAAGTACATTTTCACATCTCCTCTTCCTTCTACTCCTTGTCCAAGTCAGGTGAAGAGGCTGGTGAAGTCAGTGAGCATTAGCTGAACTAGCTGGCCAGGATAGAGGGCATGGGCTGCCAGGTCAGATGTCTCCTGCTCAGGTCGAAACAGGGTGGGTCCAAACACGATTCCCAGGTTGTGGGGTGTCATGCGGTTCTTCTCTGAGTGTGCTATCACCCTGTGGGCAAAGGTCAAAGGAATGGGATATGATATGAGGTGCACCGTTGCCACTTCAAATAAATCCAACCTTGCAAAGGTTTGAGCAGGGAACCGTTCACTCTGGGATCCCTCCATGTGGTGGCTTAAGGAAACAAAGAAGAGAACCCAAAGGGAATGGAGCTAGGACAGTGGAGAAAATTCAGGGATAACTGCCTCTTCCCAGCTGCAGGGACTGCCCCTAGAGTCTTTTCTCTGTTCACAACTTGGGAGGATTTGATTCAAATGGTCATTCCCTCTCAGAAACCTCTGCTCAGCCAAACAAGCCATCACCATTGCCCCAATAGGAGACACAGAGGCAGAGGGAAGGAAGAGAAGATTTTCCTTATTACTGTCACAGCACCCCTGGGCTTACTTTGGTCCTTATTCCCCCATTTGATGCTGACCTCTCCAAAGGTTTTAATCCTGGTTATATGTTCCTATTAACTGAACCTGCCCATTAAACTTAGGCACTTCCCTAGCTTCACACCACCTGAAAAGAGAATTCCTGTTGCATGTTCCACTCCTCCCTCCCCCAGCACCAGCAAAGATGTTCAGTCTTCCTGACCTGCATAAATGTTCCAGGAGATACCGCAGGGTGTCATGGTTGGGCTTTGGCATAGAGCCTATTAATTCCTGAATTTGGGAGAGGCGCTGCTCTGATTCAGAGAGGGCTAGAGAGAGAGAATAATGGGAAGGACATGAGAATGAGGATAGGCAATGTGCTAGGTCAGGGTTCGTAAATTCCCTACTCCTTTTTTTCCAGGTGTTTGGAAGACAGCATGAATTTACCCTAGCTTTCTTTCCCACTGAGACCAACTGCATCCTCAGAATGCTGTTCAACTCAGTACTTGAAATACAAATAAAGAACTGGAGTTGGCATAAGAATTGAAGGTTAATTTCCATTTCTGTGCCCAGGATGGGACAGAACAGTGTGAAGAACTTCTAACCCCTTCTTCACCATTTTAGTCCACCCCCTATCAAGAGTATTGTCCAACCCTTCACACTTACCCAGGGCAGCACGAAAATGCGGCAGCAGCAGTGGGGGCACCAGAGGCTGGGGCAACTCCCTGAGAAAAAGCTTCAGAGCTCCTGTGACCACATGAATGTCATCCCACTCGGCACTGTCCAAGTCTAATCGGCCTTCTGGAAGGAGGAGAAGGTACAGGGCCGGAGGTACGGGGCAGGGTTCAGGGGGCTCACGTAGGACTAGAGGGACTCAAGGACTGAGAAGTCAGGAGCTAGGGAGAAGATTCAGTTAAGGGAGCCTGCAGGAATGCCTAGAGGGTCCACAGTGAGGTAGACAATAGAAGTGGGATGGGGATGACTCTCTCAGGAACAGGCAATAGGAGAATGCACAAGGAGCAGGAGGGGAGTAGGGCAGTTTCAGGCGTCTGAGAGGTCTTCCACTTAAGTACCTTGTCCCAGCTGTTCGGGGAACACATATCTCCCATCAGAGGTGACTGCCCTCTCTGCAACACAAGTAAGGAGAGAGCAGGAGCTAAGACATGCAGTTCCAGGCAGAAGATCTCCCTGTTCTGCCAGGTCCTTCACTCCAAGCCCACCTGTGGTTCTGACTGCCACCACTTGTCCGAAGCCTTCTTACCTCTGTCCACCAGGAAGCGAAGTTTCTGGACTACTGCCAAGTTCCCACTCACCCGGTAAATGCCATCCACATCTAGACCTAGGAGATAGGGTAGGGGATAGATAGGATTCCTGCTCTAAAGCATGTGTGGTAAGGGCAGATGGGGGATCTGAGCATGGAGAGAAAAAGAACAGGAGGAAGACATGGTTGGAGGAAGAGGGATTCTAGGCCTTGTCCTTTTGGAAGGGCAGATTCTAGGGTCTCTGGAGAAATTACCTCTTTTATCCACCGCAGCAATGCAGAGCCGTACAAAGCTGGGCACAGTGTCCCCATCACGCTGGCATAGGGATTCCAACTGGCAGCCGAACACCTGGTCTAGAGAGGCACAGAATGAGGTGGAAAGCCAGTGCCAGGATCACCCATGGAAGCCTTTCTTAAGCATAACCTTTTGCTTGTTAAGTGGGGCTGATCTTCCTGACTGCCTGTGTCAGGCCTGGCTGCCTGCTCCCCCAACCTCCCCCCATCCCCAACAATCTGGAATAGTGGGAAAAGCAGTGCTTTCAGAAGGCCAACATTCTAGTTCTGGAAAACCTGGCTGGAGTTTTCTCACCCATGATATGGGCTAACGAGCCTATCAGGACTGTAAAACGGCTTGCAAAAACACTAAAGCAGGCATGAAAAGCAGGCGGCCAGCGGCCCCTGCCCCATCTCACCTCGGAGCAGACCCCGCTCCTGCAGGCTTTGCAGGGACGGTCTCTTTGCGATGAGCCGCTTTAGTTTGTTCCGCACACGGTTCTGCTCTGTTCCTTCCAGACACCGACCTGTGGGTGCCGGGAAGAGCTTGAGAACAGCCTGCCTGGAAGAGGATACTGAAGAAGCTCTCCCAGGCCCCAGTCCTCCCACACCCGCCCCTCACTGGAGCTCCGGCGGCTGCTGAGCCTCAGTAGTTGCTTGGGAAGCAGCCCTGGCTCGTCGTCGTCATCCTCCCCAGCGCTTAGCTCCGCCAGTTCCGCCGGCCCCGACCCCGACAGACGCAGCTCCAGAGGGTTTTCCCGATCCTAGACCGGGCCGGGCGGGGCGGGCCGGGCCGGGCCGGGCAGGGTTGGAGGTAGGAAGAGAGAGGAGAAAAATCTGCAGCCTTCGCTCGACGCTAGGAGTCCCTAACCGGTTGCTAGAGGTCCCTAATGGGCTGCGGGAATACCACTTGAGCCCCATCTCAAAGCGCTACACCAAGACCAACCTGTCCTCCACTGCCCCCTGAATTCTATTGCTCCTATCTCACTCCCTCTGCCAAGACTCGGCACGAGCCCTTCCCGGTTGTTTATCCTGTCATCCCCCACCCATCTAACCAGCCGGTCGATAACCGCCCGCAGCGCGCGGTGCCAGGCTCGCAGCTCCCCCTCGTGATCCGACTGCAGCAGGAACTCGTGTCCAGGGACCGTGCGGATCTGAGCGGAGGGCAGGAGAAAGACTTGAGTCCGCGAGGAGGAGCATTAGAAGCAGGGAGGCCGAGAGAGACACCGCGCGGGGGCCTGGGCCCGCACCCAGGGGACGGGTGGGCTGTGGGGATGCGCGGAAGCGCACTCACATGCAGGACGTTGCGGCGGCTGGACAGGTGACGGCCATGGGCTAAGGCCGCCCCGCGCAGGTCCACACTGCTTTCCGGCCGGCTGCCAGCTGGTCCCTGGTAATTAGGGGAGAAACTGAGGCCACCGCATTGTTTTCCTCATCACCCCACTGGTGCGCTGCGAGAAACGGGAGGCTGTGCTCCTCCTTAACTCCTCTACCTTCTACATCGCCCCCCAACCCCACCTCCCGACCCCGTCCCCCTACCCCCCCCCCCAAGGTTGGCCCGAGGGGGGAAGAACGGGAAGAGGTCGTGCCCACAGCCCTCGTGGTTCCCCCGTGAGGGGATGGAGGGCACCTCACCTCCACTCCCCTCCCTCACACTCACCCAGCCAGAGGAAGGCACAGTGGCTGGTGGCTCTCGGTAAAACACTAGGCTGTTGCCGGCTAACACGACCCAAGATGGGCCCCAGTTCTTCCTGCCCGGACAGAGGGTGGGGGGCAGTGGTGGTAGAGGAAAAGTCATCCCAGAATCCTGGGGTGAGGGCACTCCCCCAACACCCTGCTCTATCCTGCACAATCCAACAGCCCCAGGCCCCAGTTTCGTCTCACCTGAGTTTGCGCCCACCCTGGGCAATCTTAGTCATATTGAGCAGGCCGGACTTTTCCACCTCCTAGGAAGCAGAGGAAGTGGGAACAAGGTGTCTCTGTGCTCCCCCCAACACCAGCCAAGCTCTTTCCCCAGGGGATCTCCCGGGTGAGGACCCTGAAAGCTGGGAAGGGGGCAGGGTAAGAAAGGATACCCCACAAACTCTCAGAAAGAGGAAGATGATTTTGGAGGGATTGGGGGTGGGGTGAGGAGGATCTTGGGGTGAGGAGGATCTTGGCGTTCACAAGGAAAGGGGAGACTCACGTGGGGGTCATCCAGGAGCTGTGGCAGAGGTCGTGGGGGCTTCAAGGCTGGAGATTGGTCCATGGGATCCAGGTGGGAGGAGCCTCGGCAGAGGCTGGGTGAGCCCTGGAGGAGGGTAGCAGGTGGAGGAACTTCAACTTTGGAGTCCCTGGCTGTAGGGGAAGGGAGGTGGTGCTAGCGAATGTGGGTGACAGGCAGGGTGTGGGGCGGGTAATGGAGAAGAATGTCTTGCACAAAAGAGAAAGTCATAAAAAGTTGGCTTTCCTGCATGTAATCACAGAGATGAGATCTCACCTGGAGGTCAAGCAGTTCTGGGGTCCCTGTGTCAGATACTGGGCCCTCCGCCTGAGGCTGCAGGATACTACTGTTCCTATTCAGGGAATGTATTCCCTCCATGGAGCCAGGGTTCTGGGGTGGGTGAAGACACATCCACATGCCACCTCAACCCTCTCTCAACACCCTGTTCACAACTTGTTGATTCTTCTGACCTTCTGGGAGTCCCAGAGAGAAAATCCTCTATCTTGAGGTTCAGCAGAGGTAAGAAGGAGGTTGAGGGGACAAGGACAAGCAAAAGGGAAGGTCTCACCGTCTCTCGGGAGCGAGTGTGGCGGGGGGGCTTCCAGGACTTGCAGCCCGTCAGCGAATTTATGTAGAAGCAGCGTCCAGAGTTGGGGTCCAGGTGCTGCTCCCAGGCGTCCAGCCTCTGCAGCAGGGGGCAGGCAGGGCCTGGGGGTGGGGACCGGGGACAGCGGCGAAGGTCCACCAGGTTACAATATACAGGGGGCTCTGACATGAGGGGCTGGGGAGATGCCTGCCAGGAAAGGGGGAAGAGAGAGGTAGTTATCCTGCCTGGGCTCCTCCCCAATCTTCTCTCTTCCTAATCATCTCCTCCTCCCACTCCCACCATTTTCTCACCACCAGCTCCTGGCTGAGGTGACCCAGGTACTGGGGGAGAGACTCCAGTCCCCAGCCGTTTTTTTAATGCCTCCCTCACAGTCTTTGCTTTTCTCCTCACTTCCTGTTGCCAACTTCCCTCCTCCCCCACCCCACCCCACCCCCGGGCCACAGGAAAGGGGAACAGGCTTTGTGTGTGTGTGTGTATGTGTGCGTGCATGTGTGTGCGTGTGTGCATGCTAGGGGGTTAAAGGGAGCACCCACCCTCACACCAGTAGCGTAAAAGAAGACTGGGTGGAGTCAGAGACCCCAGCTAGGGGAGTGTGAGGGAGGAGGGGCCATTTTTCCATTCACTAGTAAGAGAGGGGAGGGGCTGAATTCTTCTGTAGGAAGAGCTGGAAGTCTCCAGAGCTGACTTGATGGTGACTGAGCCGGGAAGACAAGACATAGGAAAAAGCCTGTCTCCAGATCAGGAAGGACAGAGAAAACATAGCTGGGTTGGCCTTTTTTTCAATCCTTCTGTAGTGCCAAGCGCCATGTCCTTTCAGGGCCTTTGTGACCTACTGTCCCGCAGCATGAAATCCAGTCTTCTTATAACCCCCTCCTCCTTATTCAGATCCAATTACATGCCCTCTCAGAGATGCCTTCCCGGACCACCTCAGTCACTCACTACCACATTTACTCTCCTCTATAGCATTTGTCAGTACCAAAGGGTATCTTACTTATTTGTTTATGTGTTTGTGGTTCCCACAGCAATCTCTTGAGGGCACAGATTCTGTCTGTCCTGTTCACCATTGTGTAAAGAATAGGGCCCAGAAGTAAATATCTTGCTGACTGACCATCCTCGGAAGAAAAGCTGTGACTCACCATGCTCACGTTGGACTCTGTCAGCAAATCTCCTTGTGAGATGGATCGTCCATTTGGTCCTTCCTGGAGGGGCTCTTGTAGACTGGGCCTCAAATCGGCAGTACTGACACTTCTAGTAATTTTGGGAGGAAGAGGAGGAGGCTGCCAGGTCCTGGCCTGGCTTCTGCCTAGGGGTGCCTGAGACAGGTGCAGCTTCTCCAGAGAGCCATGAAACAACTCTGGCCCTGGGAGCAGAGAAATTGGGGATCAGGCAGGTCAGATGATCAGAGGCCTGACCTTGACTGGGTCCTCAACCCTAGGGGCTTATTAGGAACACAAGGGCAGTGGGAAGCTAAGGGAAATGTCATGAGACATAGAAAGTTTGGAGCTAAGGAGGGGAAGCAGCACGATGGCCAGGGCAGGGATGTAGGCCAGGCCAATCAGAGAAGTAAGAGAAAGGGGTCAGCAGAAGCTTGGGAGATCTTCCCAATGATTTCCGAAAGCCAGGGAGGCAGGAAGGTGATGGGGGAGGGCCTACTCACCAGGAGTCCTGAGGGGTTGTTTGGGGATGATGGTAGTAGCCGGGCTCTGGGAAGGTGTAAATTCCTCTGTCACATAGGCAGCTGGAACGAAGATGGGTTGAGAGCTGGAGGGTGTGCCCAGGCGCCTTGCTAACCACCAGTCTGAGTTGGTCTTTCGAAGCAGGAGGAACCTGTCCCCTTCAGCCAGAGACACTTGCTGGCCATCTTCCCCAGTGTAAGTGAAGGCATAGAGTGCACAGAGCTGTGACCCCCGAGAAGGGCCTCGGGGCCCCAGCCCTAGGCTCCCCCAGGTATTTGGCCACCACCGGCCAGGCAACATTTTTTCAGCACTTTCACCTGTGGGAAAAGGGGAAGTTGGAGATCCAGAAAAGGATAGAACTGGCTACCTGAGGGCAAAGGGACATGGCTCTAAGAGGAATGTCAGGAGGGGAATGATAGGAACCCTGTGTTGAGAAGAGAGGGTGAAACAGAGGGCTTGGGTGGGGGTCAGTGAGAGGCTTTTGGGGCTGAGAACTCCTGGGTAATGTGTCTGGTGAGGAAGTATCTGAATAAGGTGAGAGAGGATGTGGTAAGCAGTGCTATGTGGCCACAGAGGCAGGAAATCATAGGAGATAGCCTTGCTTGGTGACTTTCTTCCATTACCTATTGGAAGATCCAGCGGTGGTAGGACCTGGTCCTGGGTGATGTTGGGAATCTTGAGCAGTACACAGGAAGGAGATGAGGAGAAAGAACCAGTTCTGAAACACAGGAAAAGAGACCAGAGATAATGGCAAATATAAACAGGGTTTGTGATCCTGCCTTAAATTTGCACAGGCATCAATGTTTCCGTTACCAATCACCCCAGTCCTAAAGCTGCATGCTTCCTGTGCAGACTCTGAAAGACAGAGAGACAGAGAAATAGTAAGAATGAATCATAGAGAAAGAGAAAGGGGCTGGAAGAAACACAAAGGGCTTCAGAGTTAGAGGCAGAGCTGAAAACACCACCACTCTCCCAATCCAGGATGGTTTTGTTTTGTTTTGTTTTAGCTGAGAAGCCTTGATACAATCCCCTACCCATAAGCCTCTTGGGTGGGTCTTACTTTAGAATGGGGGCTCAGTCATTCATCCATTCATTCATACTTTTAAAAACTATGCTTGAGTACCTACTGTGTGCAAGGAACAGTATTAGGCATTGGAGATAAGAGAGGGAACAAGACAGACACACGTTGCCCTCTTGGAGTTTAAGGAAAGGCAGATCTTAAACAATGACACAATGTATTTGTTTATTCCATAGTCATGGACTATGGAAGAGTTGTACAGGATGCTATGAGAGTCTATGCAAGGGGGTGGGTGGGTACTGAGGTCAGCTCCTCCCTAGTGGAAGGCAGGAACAGAAGACTGCCTCTCTAGGTCTGCATTTCGGTGGCTTCTCCTGCCAATTGCTCATGCTTTAAAATCCACATGTGCTTCCTCCTTACCTGACTAATTCCTTCGTCCCCCTACTTTCCATTTCTCTACTGCATAGTGTGAGGCTTTCTGTCTGAACTTGGAGAGGGGGAGTTGGGAGTACTCCCCACCTTGGTGACATCAGAGAAGCTGTTCTCCTCCCCTGACCTGAGGACTGGTTTGCCAGTACTGGGTTTCTGCCTCAGTGATCTTCCTTAGTTTGTTCCACTTGAACACATGGACAATACTACCCCTCAATTCATCCTCCTTACTTTTGTACTACTACAAAATAATGTCTAACTTCATTCATTCATTCATTCATTCATCTGGTGTATAACCAGACAAATCTCCTCTTCTGTCTTCTCTTAAGCTACCTCTCCTTACACTTTATCCCTTTTTTACTAACCTCTTCTGTGCTAGTTTGAAACTGTTGTATACCCCAGAAAAGCCATGTTCTTTAATCCTGATTCAATATTATATGGTAGGACCTTTTGATTAGGTTGTTTCCACGGAGATGTGATCCACTCATTCAAGGTGGGTGGTTTACTGGAATCCTTTAAGACAGAACCATTTTGGAAAAAGCTTCAGAGCTGTCACAGACAAGAGACCTTTAGAAATGTAGAAAGAAATTGCCCCTGGGAAAGCCAAGAGAGAAAGTTAGCAGGCCTCACCATGTGCCTTCCCAGCTGACAGAGAAACCCCTAGCATTATAGCCCTTTCCTGAGTCGAAGTATATTTTTCTGGATGCCTTAGTTTGGACATTTTATGGCCTTAGAACTGTAAACTTATAATACAATAAATTCCCTTTTTAAAGAACTGTTCCATTTCTGGTATGTTGCATTCTGGCAGTTGTAGCAGACCAAAACATCTTCTCAGTAGCTCTTAAACATATCCAAGACTCTCCCATGGTTAGGCCGACCTCCCCTATTGCTCTCCAGCTACCACCCCATCTCTCCCTTCCTCTTTACAAACACTTTGAAAGAGGTGTCTATATACAGTGATCTCCATTTCCTCCCTTCTCACTCCCCCTCCTTTTCAAGGTTACTGCTTACTAGGGGTGACCCTTGACTCTATTTGGACACTTTGCAGTCCCTTATGTTGCTTGACATTGCAGCAGCAGCTGTTGCAATCGACCTCCCTTTCCTTTTATGAACACTGAACACTCAGGGGGCATCTCTTATCTCTCCAGCAGCTCCTTCCCTGTTGCATAAGAAGAATCTTCCTTTTCCTGTACTTTAAATCTCAGACATCTGTCTGAGATCTTCTGCCCTTTGTAGAAAATCACTCAGAGACCTCCTGAGTGGTCTCATTCCCTCCCCAGCTCAAATGACCTCTAAATGTTGCTAAGCCCCAAATCTCCAGTCAAGATCTTTCTTGGCTGTCCCCTGAAAAACTCCACTTGGGCATCTCACAGGTACCTCAAACTCAATATGTTCTAAACCAAGCTCCTTAGCTCCCTCCACAAACCTGCTTCTCTTCCAGTATCACTATTCAGTTAAATTTAAATTCAACACATATTTATTTTATGCCTACTACCATACATGCCATGCAGGAACTGTGTGCTAGGCATTTTCAATTAGAATGCAAGTATGATCCTTACCCTAAAATTAAAATACAGGTGATAATCCCTATGAAAGGGGAAATATTATTATCTCTTGGAGCCCATATAGGGTATATCCATGCCAGAAGCCTGGTAGTCTATGTTAATTTTTCTTGCTTCCTCACTACCCCTATTAAATTGATTACTAAATCCTGCAATTTACATCTTTCTAATCTACCTACTTTTTCCCCCCCATAACTACCACTCTATTTAGCCCAGCTGATACAATTTCCTAATTATTCCATTTGCATGTAGCCCTGCTGCCCTCCAATCCATTCCTAGCATAGCAGCCAGAGTGACCTTTCTAAAATACGAATCTGTTCTTGTCATTCCTCTGAATTAAAACTGACAAAGGCTTCTCATTGTTCTCAGACTAAAGTCCAAATTTTATAATATGGCTAATAAAGACATCCTCCTCCTAGCCCAACTTTTTCACATTCCCCAAAACAAACTCCATACTCCATCTACACACTGATTCCTCACATTCCTTAAGTGCCTTGAGATCTCTGATTCTTTGCATATCAGAGGAGATATCTCCTCTGCCTGAAATACTTCAAGCCCTCTCCACTCCCACCAATGTTCACCTATCTAATTCTTTCATTTTTTTACTTTTTATTAAACATAAGAACATACAAACACAAACATTCTTACCATATGATTATCCCATTCTTGATATATAATCACAATATCATCACATAGTTGTATATCATCATCATGATCATTTCATAGAACATTTGCATCAATTCAGGAAAAGAAATAAAAAGAAAACAGAAAAAAATTCATACATACCATTCCCTTTTTAATTACTGATCACTAGCATTTCAATCTATTAAATTTATTTTAACCTTTGTCCTCCCTATTATTTATTTTTAATCCATATGTTTAACTCGTCTGTCGATAAGGTAGATAAAAGGAGCATCAGACACAAGGTTTTCACAATCACACAGTCACATTGCGAAAGTCACCTAGCTAATTCTTTGGTTTTTGTTTGTTAGTTTATTTTTCTTTTTTCAACCTTGCTAATTCTTGCTCATCATTCGGATCCCAGTTGAAACGTTACTTGCACAAGAAGTCCTCTCTTGACCCTTTAAAGAGAAATAAGGGCCCTAACTAAGAGCTCCCATTGCAAACTTTATTCTCCCATCATAACTTTCATCCCAGGAAGTCTGCAGAACAAAAGCCCATATCTGTTTTGTTATTTTTTTGTCTTCAATCCTGTGTACAGTTCCTGGCACAAAGTAACTTTTGTGTGCCTTGGTTCCCTCACCTGTAAAATGTTTTTTGTTAAACAACCATTTTATTATAGCTCACAGTTTTGGCAGAAATTTGGGTAGACCTCAGTTTCTGTTCCATGTGGCATTGACTAGGGTCACTTGGTGGTATTCAGTTGGCAGATGGGCTTCACTTATGTCTACCACCTTCATGAGCCTGGCTGGAATGCTGGGACCAGCTGGAACTGTTGCAGACTCTCCAGCATAGGAGTCTCAGAACTTCTCACGTGCAGTTCAGGCAAGAGCTCTGTGCTAGGCATAGTCAATTGAGATGCAAATATGGTCCCCTGAAACACTCCCAGAGTGTTCCAAGATGTCTGAGGGTAAGTCACAAGGCTTCCTATGACCTGACTTCAATAGGCCCAGAGCCTCCACAGGGGTTTTTGAAAATTAAATGAATTAATATCATGAAAAGTGCTTAGAAAAGTGCCTGCCACGAAATAAGTACTATTAGGTATTACCTATCCTTAAACTAGGTACTCAAAAATATTACTGATTTGGGAACCACCGAGGATACAAAGATGAATAAGAATTCCCTTTTTAATTACTGATATGCACTTCCCTGCATAATATATACTTATTGCCCAACTCTCAGCCTTTTACTTCCCCTCAGTCTGACCTTTTCCCTACACTTGTCCTGCTCCTCTCTAATGAGTTTGTACAAGCCTGGGGAAATGTCTAGCTAGCTCCACATGAGCTGCAGACTAGCGTTAAATCAATATGTTAAATCATGGAATGCTAAAATTCTGATTTCCATGAACTCGAGGAGAGACGGCCATTGCGAATGGCCACAGTGATGACATCACCATTTTGTTCACGACAACGACACCACTGGAGACCGACATCACCCTCGCGCTCCGTTAGCGCGTAAAAGCTCGCTGTGCCCAACACGTAAACGCCTCCTCCGGCCTCCCACCAAAAAATGTGCCACTCTAGCACAGCATCCACGGCCTCTTCATCTCTATGGTATTATTTTCCTGTGTCCTAATGTTGCATGATGGGAGAAATAGTCTACCTTCGGGGAGCAGTTCGCGGGGAATGGTCTCGCTCAGAACTTCGTTTCCCGGCGTGCCTCGCGGCGGTTACTCAACCCATAAGCAGGAGGCCGGTTCCGGTTGCATCAGCGTGGGGTGCGCGGCGAAATGAGGCTGTTTGTGAGCGAGGGTGCTCCAGGGAGCCTACAGGTGCTGGCCGCTGCAGTGAGGGCCCGGGGAAGAGCTGAGCTGCTCATCACCCCTGTAGGCCCCGAAGGTACTAGGGCTGGTGCTGGTGGGTGGTGGATGTGGGGCGGGGGGGTGGGGGTGGGGGGGGCGGGACGTAAATAACACCCGACACACACCCAGCTGTTGTCCCCGCCAAATCTGCCCCATCGTGCACGCCTTCTCCACCAGCCTCCTCCCCTTTTATCTTTGCCAGCCCATTGCCTCTTTTCTTCAGTCGCATCTCTCAGTATACCCATCTTTTCCTGTCTAGCCTCTATTCCTTCATCTAGATTCATTCGCCTCATCCCATTTAATTCCTCACTCCTTCACAATTTTCTCTTACACATACAAGACGCCCTCTTCCACTGTCTTGTCCCTTGTATACAACCCCTAGAGACTCCTTTGCCATTCTTAGGAAACCCCTCTCTCTCCATCTAAAACACACACAAACAGACATATATGCTGTTTGATTTACCTCTTTTCATTTCCAGCTCGGTATTTGTTGTCTCTTAAGCAGTCCCTTTGTCAGTCTTCCCAGTCCTCTAATCTGTTCCCATTGTAATCTCAGATTATTATCTAACTAATTTCAGTTATTCCAGTTCTCTGTCGCAGCACTATCCCGATATCACCACCCCCTCCGTGCAATCCCTATGTGTAGTTTCCAGCTGGCAGTCTCAGCTGAACATGTGCAGGCTTCTCTGGCTCATTCTGGACCCACCCCCTTCCAGTGTTCCTATCTTGGAACCTCTGGGTTGAGACTGCCTATCTTTTTTAACCCTTTCCCTGAACAATGTGAGGTGGCTCTTCTAAGTGGAAATAGCATTTCTTTCCCTGTTTTTCACCCCCTTACCTCCTGCATCAGAGTGTGTGGTCCCATTCTTGACCCGGCCTAAGATCCCTGTCTTGCAACTGGATAGCGGCAACTACCTCTTCTCCACTACTGCAATCTGTCGGTTAGTATTGGTCCTGGGGTGGGACTAAAGGTGTGGGGAAGTGCCTGAATAAAATCAGGGCTTATTGTCCTTGTGTGTGGCCTTATTAGCAACCGCTGTTTCACTGTGAGGTAACAAGAGATGATCCTGAAGAGGGCTAGACAGATGGGCCCCTCTAATTCCATTTTTGCTGCTCTCTTCCTGGACAGATACTTCTTTCTGTTGTCTGGCTGGGAGCAGGATGACCTCACAAACCAGTGGCTGGAATGGGAAGCAACGGAGCTGCAGGTGGGACTGAGTCATGGGGGATACAGGCAGGCCCTGGCTCTGCATGGCCATCCTGACCCGTGTCCCTCACATTTTAGCCGGCTTTGTCTGCTGCCTTATACTATTTAGTGGTTCAAGGCAAGAAGGGAGAAGATGTTCTTGGCCCAGTTTGGAGATCCCTGACTCACATTGACCACAGCTTGAGTCGTCGGAGCTGTCCTTTTCTGGCTGGGGTGAGTTGAACCTTGAGTTAGGAATTGGGGAATGCTATATAGCATAAGGATTAAGTGAGAAGACTGTATTCAGAATGTTCAAACCCCAACACTGTCATTAACTAACTTTGTAAACTTAACAAATCACTTAACCTCATTAATCCTTAATTTTTTCATCTGTGAAATGGGACCTATATCGTGGATTATTGTGAGGATCAAATGAGCTAATGTGAAATGCTTAGCACAGGGCTTGACACATAGTAAGTGCTCAGTAAACATTAGCTATTATCATTGGGAAGAAACTGAGTGTCTCACTTGTGTAATTTTTTTTTTCTTTCCTTAACTAAGGAGACAGAGTCTCTAGCAGACATTGTTTTGTGGGGCGCACTATACCCATTACTCCAAGACCCAGCCTACCTCCCTGGTGAGAACTTTGCGTATCACTTCATCCCCAACCCAATCATAGGAACTTGGTGTAGGCAGTTACAGGATGGGAAATAGAATATTGTGTACCCACTTCAGGGTGCAGCTGGGCAGGAGAGCTCTGGCAGAAAGATAGTGGGAGAACTGGGGAAGGTAACTAGAAAAAGCTCACAAAGGAAGGTAGGAGGCCCACCCCCGCCTGACCATTCCAGGTGTCCATATTTGTTGATTCCCTCTTTTCTCACATGCCAACAGAGGAGCTGGGTGCCCTGTGCAGCTGGTTTCAGACACTGAGTATCCAGGAGCCATGTCAGCAAGCAGCAGAGATTGTGCTGAAGCAACAGGGTGTTCTTGCTCTCCGACCCTACCTCCAAAAGCAGCCCCAGCCAGGCCCCTCTAAGGGGAGGGCTGTCAGCAATGAACCTGAGGTTTGAAACAGCAGAGGAATCCCCCAAATCTTGGAGCATGAGGTGGGGGTGGCTAGGAGAGGGCCTTTCAGCATGGTTACTGATGTTTTCAATTGTTGGAGAACAAGGAGGTTTCCTTATCCTGTAGGCTCCCCTCACCTGCTAAGAGATTCTTTTCATTCTTCACAGGAGGAGGAGCTGGCTACCCTTTCTGAGGAGGAGATCGCCATGGCTGTAACTGCTTGGGAGAGGGGCCCTGGAAGCTTACCCCCACTTCGTGGCCAGCAGAGTCCAGTGTGAGTAGGCACAGAGGAGTGGAGTTTGGTTTATATGAGAATTGTTGATAGAGCCACTACCTGCTTGCAAGGTCTCCTTTGCTGACCTCTCTTTAATTTTCCATCCTTTCCTTTTCTTTTTTTTAAATTTCTGTCCCTACATATAGGTATTTCTGTATCTATACATACATACACAGAGAGACTGCTATGTGATAGATATATCATAGGGAATTTTGTTCACATTTTTTTTGTTTGTTTGTTTTTGGGGTTCGTGGGCTGGGAATCAAACCTGGTCTCCCGTATGGCAGGTGAGAATTCTAGCACTGAACAACCTATGCACCATCTCCTTTTTATTCTTAAACCTCTTTTTTTCCTCTATGAGCTTGTCATCTTGGACATTCTCTCAGTCAATCTCATCTGCATCCAGGTTTTTAATTATTGTTTACACACTACTAGCACCTAATAATGTTTCTCCCGTCTGGGTCTCTATTCTGAACTCAAAGTGCTTTTGTTAGACTTATTTCCTAGATTCTTCCACCATCGTAGGCATATCAAATTCATCATGTCCAAAACCAAACCTACTATCTTTCTTGTCAGCTGTTCTTCCTACTTTATTATCTGCCTTAGTGAATGACCCCCACCTTCCATTTAGAAATCCAAGCAGAAATCTTGGTGTCATCGAGACTCTCCCCTCATCCTTCTGCATCATCTGTTCATTATCATTGATTCTGACTCCTAAAAGTCCTTGAATTCATCCTTCCTACTACCTTAGATCAGGCCTTACTGTTTCTTGTGTTCTCTTTCCTTTCTACCCCGTGATCCAAACTGCCCCCAGAGCTGCTGCTTAACATTGCACATATTACTATCTTCTCCTCCTTTTCTGAACTCTACAGAGGGTTTCTTTGTGTAATTCAAAAGGCCTTTTGTGATCTGGCCCTTGCCTGCACGCTCAGCATTTTATATATATCAATTTAAAATTTTTGTGGTGGTAACATATACAACATAAAGTTTCCCATTTTAACCACTTTCAAGTATACTGTTCCTTGGTATTAATTACATTCACAGTGTTATGCTATCATCATCACTATTTATTATCAAAACTTTTCTGTCACCCCAAACAGAAGCTCTGTACTCACTAAGCATTAACTTCCTTTTTCACCTCCCCCACCATCTTTGGTAACGTGTATTCTACTTTGTGTCTCTATGAATTTTATCATCATATTTTGTCACTCTCCTGTTACCCTAAAACAATTTATACACTTACACAGACTTTTGATCAAAATGAGTGTTTACTCCTTGCCAGGACCTATGCTAGGGGCTGGGTATACTGACAGGGAACAAAGCAGACAAGGTTTCTCTCCTGGAGCTTTGAATCTAGTAGAATAGACACGTGTGTGTGTGCATATATATATATATATATATATATTTGATATTTTTATTGATAAAACAACATATAAATACAGACATTATTAACATACAAACATTCCATACATACTGTAGTCATTGGCTCACAGTATCATCACATGGTTGTGTATTCATCACCATGATCATTTTTGAGAAAATTTGCATCACTCCAGAAAAATAAAAACCATATATACCATACCCCTTACCCCTCCCTCTCATTGACCACTAGTAATTCCATCTACCCAAATTATTTTAACCTGTTTTCCCCCTATTATTTGTTTATTTTTTTAATCCATATTTTTTACTCATCTGTCTATACCTTAGATAAAGGGAGCATAGACACAAGGTTTTTACAGTCACACTGTAAAAGCCGTATCATTATACAGTCATCTTCAAGAACAAGGCTATTGGAACACAGCTCTACAGTTTTAGCTACTTCCTTTTAGCCGCTCAAATACACCATAAACTGAAAAGGGTTATCTATATAACATGTATGAATAACCTCTAGGGCAACCTCTTGACTCAGTTTGAAATCTCCCAGCCACTGACACTTTATTTTTTTCTCATTTCTCTCTTCCCCCTTTTGGTCCAGAAGGTTTTCTCAATCCGTTGATGCCAGGTCCCAGCTCATCCCAGGATTTCTACCCCATGTTGCCAGGGAGATTCACACCCCTGGGAATCATGTCCCATGTAGTGGGTAGAGGGCAGTGGGTTCAGATGCTGTGTCAGCTTAGAGAGAGAGGCCACACCTGAGGAACAAAAGAGGTTCTGTTCTCTGAGGGTGATTCTTAGGCCTAATTTTAAGTAGGCTTAGCCTGTTCTTTGCAGGAATAAGTTTCATAGGGGCGAACCCTAAGATTGAGGGCTCAGCCTATTGATTTGGTTATCCCCACTGCTTACAAAAGTATCAGAAATTCTCCAAATGGGGAAGTTGATCTTTCCCCCTTTCTCCCCAATCCTCTAAGGGGACTTTACAAATACTTCTTTATTCACTGTTCAAATTGCTCTGGTATTTATTAGGAAATGCACTACCCAAAATATAAATTTTGCACCAAATAAACATTTTTCCCTTTAGTCTCACACAGAAATTTAAGTTTTAAGATATGGACAATATCATTATTTACCCAGTCTTCTGATATACCTTAGTCCTATCCAGATCAGCTTAATTCATATCTCTGTTAGATGTCGGATCACTTTTTCAGCGTTTTAAACAATTCCTGTTTGGGGTACTGCTGACTTTCATAACTTCACTGCTCTAACTCTTAGTCTTAGGTGTCACATAAATATCCGAAGTCTTTGGGAAAGACCCTGTTATATACAGACAGCTCAGGATCTCAGAATTTAGAATTAACAGTTACACCTGAATATATGTAACTACTGTAAAATCTTACAATCTAGGACCCTTTATAGTAAGCTCCAACCTTATAACCCATGCTGTCAACTTTAGTTCACTAATTTTAAATTATAGTTAGTCCGTATAACTGAGGCATGATAATATTTGTCTTTTTGTTCCTGACATTTCATTCAACATACAACTCTTAAGGTTCATTTATCTAGTTTCATAACTAGATATGCATGCCTCACAACTTCATCCCTTCTTGCAGTGGCTCAATAGTCCATTCATTGTATGTGAACACCATAGTTCCTCTTTCCATTCCTGTCATTGTACCCTTAGGCCACCTTCATTCATTGTGGCTCATGAACACTGCTGCCAAAAACACCAGTTTGCAAATGTCCCTTTGTCTCCCCACACTCGGTTCCTCTAGGTATGTATTGAGCAACAGGGTTTCAGGATCAAACAGCAAACCCATCCCTAGCCTCCTGTGGAACCACTACTCTGCTCTCCTAGGGGCTGCACCTCTCATTTCCCTACTGACACTGAATAGGTACATCTCTTTCTCCGCATTTTCTCTAGCACTGTCTCTCTGATCATTTTTAAATAGTTGTATTCACACATCATACAATCCAGCTCAAGGGTATAGACATGCCTTTACTACTGTACTCTATCTGAAGACATTTTCTTTTCTTCCACAAAGAATCCATATCCCTTTCCCAATCCCTCCACCTGTTGATATTTAGTTTTGCCTTAGCACTGTTACATTCAGTGGAAGCATTTACAATGTTCCTGTTGATTATAGACCCTAGCTTACATTGACTGTACTTTTTTTATGTATACAGTCTATTTTCAACACTGTGCAATACTGACATTCCTTTGTTCTTCCTCCTGCAAAAACATTTTTTAATTTGTATGTTTAATCACCATCATTTGTACACTCTAGGCATTCCTAAATTATACTGTCTCAGTCTTCATCCTCTAGCTTACCTTCTGATTTCATACTTGCCCCCAGCCCTTCTTCCTCAACCATATTCACATTCAGCTTCATTAAGTGTAGTTGCATTATTGTGCTACAATAGACAGATATTTTTAAAAGTGTTGCACAAATATATAATTACAGATTTTGATTAGCCCTGTGTTTCAGTTTGCTAAAGCTGCTGAAATGCAGTATATATAAATGGATTAGCTTTTTAAAAGGGAATTTCTTAGGTTACAATTTACAGTTCTAAGGCTATGAAAATGTCCAAATTAAGGCATCAACAAGAGGATACTTTCACTCAAGAAAGGCCTGTAGCGTCTGGAGTTTCTCTGTCACATGGGAAGGCACATGACAATGTCTGCCGACTCCTGGGTTGGTTTCCGGTATGGCTCTCTCAGCTCCTGTGGGTCTTTCTGGCCTCTCCTGGGGCTTTTTCCCTGTGTAAGCATCTGTGGATCCTCTCTTAGTTTCCCTGGAGCAAACTCTGGATTTCATCTCTTAGCTTAGCATTTCCTACTAGCATTTTCTGTCTCCAAGCCTCTGAACTCTCTGTATTAGCTCTGAGCTCTTTCTCTGTTTTCTACCTTTTACTCTGTTCATAGAGGACTCCATAAATGCGTTAAGACCCAGCTTGAATTGGGTGGGTCACATCTCCATGGAAACAATCTAATCAGAAGGTCCCACTCACAATAGGTCTGCTCCCACAAGATTGGATTAGAAGAACATGGCTCTTCTGGGGTACAATCTAGCACATTCTACAAAGGAAGAGAACAGAATGTAATGAAAGAAAATATCAGAGGAGACTGATTTAGAGGCCTCTCTAAAAAAATGACATCTGTACTATGACTTGCAAGATGAGTGGAAGTTAGTCAGGTAAAGGGTGGGGGAAAGGGTATTTCAGGAAGAGGTCTAGGTGAGTTTTGAGAGGGAGGCAGGGCTGAGATCCTACCTCTGTGTCTTTGTGCATGCTGTTCCTTCTGCCTGGAAAGCCTTTACCTGATGTGCAGCTGTTTCTCCAGAAGGCAGCCTAATTATTTCCTTCTCAGTAGAGCTTGAGACAGTGTGAAATACTTCCTCTTCTGGGAGCTCCAATTGGCATATTATGTTATAATTGTCTCTTTACATGTCGTCTCCTCACTAATCTATAAGCTTATTGAAGAAGGCAGGTCTGTCTTTTAATTTATGTGGCTGAGTTTCTAGCACAGGCCATATGTTCAGTGGATATTGATAAAATTCGAATGAATTAATTAAAATCCATCCTTTGTTCATTTCACTAGTTTGGATGTTTCTTAAGTATCAGTTGTGGGTTTGGTTTAGTACTAAGCATTTTTGGGCTAATAAAGAATAGGAGATAGAAATACTTGGGTGTTTATACAGGTTAACACATTTGAATGCATATGTGGAGGAGGAGACAATTGCCAATTAAGACCTTATAGCCAAACCATCTTCAGTGTTGTCCTCTCCAACTGAAGAGCATCCTCTATACCTTGATCAGTAAAATTTCTACCCATTCTTCAAGGTTCAATTCAAGTGGTTCTGCCTCTGAAATTTTCTCTTTAATTTTAAGCTGGAGTGCTTGCTTACCCTCTGTTCTAGTTTGCTAGCTACTAGAATGCAATATACCAGAAACAGAACAGCTTTTAGAAGGGTGAATTTATTAAGTTGCAAGTTTACAGTTTTAAGACTGTGGAAATGTCCCAATTAAAGCTAGTCTTTAAAAATATCCAAATTAAGACATCAGAGAAAGATACCTTGGTTCAAGAAGGCCGATGATGTTCAGGGTGTCTCTCTCAACTGGAAAGGCACGTAGCAAACATGGTGACATCTACTAGCTTTCTCTCCAAGCTTCTTGTTTCATGAAGCTCCCTCAGGGGTGTTTTCCTTCTTCATCTCCAAAGGTCTCTGACTGTGTGGGCTCTTGGGTTATCGTGGCTCTCCAGCTTTCTCAAAAACATTTCCTCTTTTAAAGAATTCTGGTAAGCTAATCAAGACACACCTGGAATGGGTAGTGTCACATCTCCCTGAAATCAAAGCTTAAAACCCACAATTGGGCATGCCGCATCTCTGGGAAGATAATCAAGTTTCCAACCTACAGTACTGAAGAGGAATTTAAAGAAAAGGCTGTCTCTACAAAATGGGTCAGGATTAAAACATGGCTTTGCTAGGGTACATAATCCTTTCAAACCGGCACACCCTCCTTCGAACTTCTTGGAACATCATTAGATCTTACTGCACTGATCTTGGCTGGCAGTTTTAGAACAGAATGTAACCACTAGAGAGCAGAACCATAGCATACTCACCTATATATCTGAACTAGTAATAAGCACATTCATATATATGTGGCAGGTGGGTGAATGAATGAAGATACAGGTTAATACCAAAGACTACTATGCAATATGATACAAAATGCTTACGGCATCTGGGATACAAGAATGACCATGTGGGAGACTGGTTGTCGGTGAAGGAAGGCTTTCCTGAAGAAACTGATTTCTAAGCTGGAGTTTGGAGAGAATTATGGTATTCAGTTTAGGGAGAAAAGTAATGAGTACAGGAAAAATTAGTGAGATCTGTTGTGGGAAATTAGTCAAAATTTTCCAGGAAATAGATGGGCCATCTCACTGGGATAATAGGAACTGCTGGGAAGAAGGGGTGAAGTCAGTGTGAGGGAATCATTTGAGACCTTGCTGGTAGAAATTATGGCAGTCAGTAAGCTCTTGGGATGTATGGGTTTGCAGGGTACAGTAAACGACTGGGACCAAGGATAATAGGATGACAGTGATTGGGAAGATGAAAGGAAACCTGATAAGGTGTCAGTGCTAAGGAAGTGAGGGTGATGAAGTGTGAAAAAGGAATACTGAATTCAGTGACTTTAGATAGCAGGTGGAGGGTATTTTCGGAACAGTGCAGGGGAGAGGGCTGCTAAGGAGAAAGTAGTGGGTGCTTGCTGGTTTGAGTTAGTCCGTGATGTAATGACAGATGTGGATTAGGGGGAGAAGGGTCGAGTATGAAAGGAACTGGTAAGATTTGTATTTGGGATGACAAGTCGTAAGGGTTTCAGATAGTGACTGGAGGTAATAATAACTTAACACCTGGGGAGAAGGAGAAAGGTCAGTGGTGGGAAAGTATCCTTGGGTGGTGACATTTGAGCTTAGGCAGTAGTGAGAATGATGGTGTTGGACAGAGCCAGGAGAAAGTTTTGGCAATTTCTGAGAAGTTTGAATCAGAGAATGAGCTGACAGATAGAAGCAGTCATGATCGTAAAAGGGGTTGAGGTTGGTGTTGGAATGAGACTTCTTAGTTGCAGTACATGGAAGCCACTCACTGTGGGCAGGACTCTGTACTCAGAACTGTAGTGAGATCTTATGGTCCTGTGGGAAAGACAGTTCATGTGAAGGGATACTTCAGCTGTATATGAGCCTATGACCGTACAACACAAATTGGTGTCTGGGTGTTCTGTTCAGTTTTTGTCCTTCTTAAACCTGGCTTCCTGACACCACATGTCTCCCATAGCCTGTTCTTGTCTTCCTTCGTTACCAGGTTGCCTGTGGCTGGGGAAAGAAATGTGCTCATCACCAGTGCCCTCCCTTATGTCAACAACGTCCCCCACCTTGGAAACATCATTGGTTGTGTGCTCAGTGCCGATGTCTTTGCCAGGTGTAACCAGCTGCTGGGGGGTGGGGGGCCTTGATGGTATATGATGTTTTGAGGGTGGGAACTGGAGGGATCTTGGGAACAAGGGAACATTTGAGACACCACGTCCTCCTTCACCCCAGTGATTACCAAATTCCTTCCAGGTACTCTCGCCTCCGCCAGTGGAACACCCTCTATTTGTGTGGAACAGATGAATACGGTACAGCAACAGAGACCAAGGCTATGGAAGAGGGTCTAACGCCCCAGGAGATCTGTGACAAGTACCATGCCATCCATGCTGATATCTACCGCTGGTTCAATATCTCGTTTGATATTTTTGGTCGTACCACCACTCCACAGCAGACTAAGTAGGTTTCCTCTGGTTAAAGTTAGAAATGTGGGGGTAATGGCTGGGTCAGGGGACATTGAGAATATTTTGGAGATGGAAGGAACCAGGGTGAGTGTCCAGGAACTCCCTCTAAACTTAGGATTGGAATGTTGCATTATAGACGGGATTCAGTCTGTGCAGAAGCCTGACTAGCCAGGGGAGGGAAGAGACAGGACGTAGGCTCAAGGGAAGCATCTGCCTTCCTTCTACTGCTCCCCTCTCCTCCCTGGTTGCCACAAAGTGTTAAGACATTCCCTCCCGTTCATAACAAGTATATTCATCCTTCCTCTATGTGAATTTCATCTTTATAAAAACTTTATATCATAGGCTGCTAGCTGACATTGCTGTGCCATTTAGCATTTGGTCTGATTTAATTTTAATATTTAGGACATTAAATAATGTACACAGTCCTACCTTTTTGGAGACTTTTGTTATTGAAGACTACAAAACATATCTGTATTCAACAAAAATAAAATTCTCAAATGTAAGAGGAAAGAGATTGTATGGGCAGGTGGAGAATAGGAGTGGGTGTTCTGGACTTACCCAGTAAAGTTCCCTAAAGATGAACAAGTGACCTTTGCCATGAGGGGCCCTTTGCCTGATTTCTTTGGTGCTTGGCCTAAATGAGCTTGAGGTGCTTGGTTGGAGTAACTGGAGAATGACTTCCTCTGACCTCTTCTGAACTGCCACTCAACTTCCCTATTCATGTTGCCAGAATCACCCAGGACATCTTCCAGCGGTTGCTGGCACGAGGTTTTGTGCTGCAAGACACTGTGGAGCAACTGCGGTGTGAGCGCTGTGCCCGCTTCCTAGCTGACCGCTTTGTGGAAGGAGTGTGTCCCTTCTGTGGCTTTGAGGAGGCCCGGGGTGACCAGTGTGACAAGTGTGGCAAACTCATCAATGCCACTGAGCTCAAGGTGAGGGGATGCCTCATGAAAGCCAGGGAGGAGAAAATGCCTACTCTTAAGGGACTCCTAGTCTCATCCCTAGTGTTCAAGATCTTTCATCGATGGTCCTTTCCACCCCATCTCAGCAACTCATCATTCAGTTCGTTTGGCAAATATGTATTGAACATTTACTATGTGCTCAGCACTGTTAAGAAATAGACAAGTTGAGTTTATATTTACCTTTTGCTCCTATTTCAGACTGCCTGATCTGCTCTTTTTGGGATCATTCTCTCTTTCATAAGTACCCTGTCTCTTCTTCTAGTCCACATTTACTCATTCATTAATTTGTTTAGCAGACAGTTAACAGTAGTACCCTTACAGTAGGCCAGTCACAGTTGTAGGTGCCAGGATATAAAGGTAAACAAGATAGAGTTTTATCTAGTTTAGGGAGGAGACCAACACTAAATAAGGAAATACAATTACAGAGTAAACTGACAGAGATGAGAGTGACTTCTAGGGGAAGAGTTTAAGTTAGGTGATTAGGGAAGGCCTCTCAGAGGATGTACTATTTGAACTGAGATTTTAATTGAAGAATGAGAAAGAGCAAGACAGGTAGTGAGTGGGGTTAAGAGTGTTCCAAGCAGAAAGGCCAGGGAATGCAAAGGCTCTGAAGAAGCAAAGAGCTGAAGCAGTGGAATTGAAAAGAAGGCTAATGTAACTGGAGCTTAGTGAGTGAGAAGGGTGGATTGAAATGAGGTCAGAAAGGTAGGTAGGGGCTACATCACAAGGGCATTGTAAGCCATTGTGGGAATTTAGATGTTATTCTAGTTTAATGGCAACCTACTCTGTGGAAAATGGATGGGAGGGAAGCAAGAAAGAAAGTGGGGAGACCAGTTTGGCAGCTAGAGCAGTAGTCCAGAAATGAGGATGACTTGGACTACGTTAGTAGCAATAGTAACAAAGGAAAAAAAATAGGGTTTGCGGTGTATTTTGGAGATAGACCCTATAAGACTGGATGGACTGGATGTTAGGGTTCGGGAAAAAAAGGTGACTTCTGAGTTCTTGACTTGAGCAGCTTTTAGTGGATGGTAGTACCATTAATTAACATGAGGAAGGTGGGGAGAGGACCCAGGCTCTCAGGCAGAATGCAGTGATATTGTTTGGTTTTGCTAAGCTTGAGATGCCTACTAGACATCTAAATAGGAATGTTACATAGGCAGGTAGATATGGGCCTGTGATGTTCAGGAGAGAGGTCCTGAGAGAGTTGTAATTTCTCATCTTCAAAAACCCAGATCAGGGCATTGCATTGGTGGCTCAGTGGCAGAATTCTTACCTGCCATGCCGGAGACCCGGGTTCAATTCCTGGTGCCTGCCCATGTTAAAAAAAAAGAAGTTAAAGGGAAAAAAAACCCAAATCAGAACTCACGTGGAAGCTTTCATTGATTAGCCCCACCTAACTATTTACTCCCTTAGCCATCACTCTTCAGTGTTTATATACTCAGTTTGTACCATACATTGAATTATTTTTGACATTTGAAAAGCCTGTGATTGTTTCTTATGCAAGCCATCTCTCCCTAACTGGATTGTAACTTCTTCAAGGAGAGGAACTGTGTCTTCTGTTGTAGCTTCTTCCTCTCCTCACACAGCAGTGCTCTGTACCTAACTTGTGTTTAGAGAATGCTTTTTCCTACCCTTTGGAGTAATAGCACAGAGATGTGAAACTGTGAGGAACAAACAGTTATACAGGTCAGACTAGAAACTCCCAAGTTTAGAGAAGGCCCAAGTAGTTGATGAGTTGACTGGGGATAAGCTTGAACTAAGCTGGATGGCAAACTGGAGAGTTCCTCTCTCTACCTCTCCACTGGCCTGAACAAGCCCCCTGGTCTGCAATCCTGATTCTGATTGTCCCACCCTGGGTCACCCAGTCTCTTGACTTTTCCTTCACAGAATCCTCAGTGTAAAGTCTGCCGATCATGCCCTGTGGTAAAATCCTCCCAGCACCTGTTCCTGGATTTGCCAAAGGTAAGTGGACCTTTCCCTCAGCCTACTACTGTGGGTGGCCATTTTAGCTAGCTTCCTTTGCCCCAGCCACAAATACTGAAACCTTATCACTTTCAATTTTTTTTTTCAATTTTCATTTTAAAATTATACATGCTTACTAAAAAATGTAACATTAAAATAAAAAGTACAAAGGGAAAATACTAACCTCCTGGCCCACTTGCAAGAGGTGTTTTCTGTTGCTCCTGGCCCACTTGCAAGAGGTGTTTTCTGTTGCTCATTTTCCTTTGTGTCTATTCAGAAATGTTCTATGCATATTAGAGCTTTACTGTGCTTTTTTTTCTTAATACAAATTAGATCATGGAATTTACACTGTTCTGCAATCTGCCTTCTTACGCTTTACCGATCTGGACAGTTTTCCACATTAGAGCTCTCTCCCTATTTTTTCTTTTTTAACTTTTTATTTGGAAATAATTTCAAATTGACCAAAATTTGTAAGAATAGTACAAAATACACACCTTGCCCAGACTGTCCAGTTAAGATTTTGTTCCATTTGTTTTAGCATATTCTCTCTCTCACTCTGCATACACACAACCACTTATATCCTCTTTACTTCTAAATACTTGAGTGTGTGTTTCCTAAGAAAAATGACGTTTTCTTGTATAACCTTAGTACAGTTAACAAATTCAGAAGACTTACTAATGATGCATTTGTCTTATTTACCATACGTATTCCAATTGTGTCAATTGTCTTAGTAATAGCCTTTATAGTTTTTTTTTTGTTTGTTAGTTAAGGGTGATGTATTTAGATTTTTTGGTGTTTTATGTTGCTTTTTTAACTTTTTATTTTTAGATAATTTCATACTTTTAGACAATTGCAAAAAAAAAATACAAAAACCATACAGAGAATCCTATTATACCCCCATCCAAAAATCCAGATCCACTAACTTTTAATTTTTTGCCACATTTGCTGTATCATTCTATTCACTTATCTATCCATTTTATACACATTTGAGAGTAGATTGTATACATCATACTCTTTGAACACTTGATTTCCATGTACATTTCCTAAGAACTAGGATATTCACTTAGATAACCCACTTACATATATTTATCAAACTCAAGAAATTTTTGGCATTGATATAAAGCTTATAGTCAGTATCCCAGTTTCTCACACATCCCAGTAATGTCCTTTTTTCTCAACTCCATTATTACGTCTTTCTTTCTTTTTCAACTCTATTAGATCCAGTCCAGTATCATGTATTGCATTTAAATGTCATTGTCTCTTTAGTTTCTCTCTTTTTTGAATCATGAAAACATATATACAGCATAAATTTTTCCCATCTCAGCCACTCCCAGGTATTCCATTCAGTGGGATTAATCACATCCACAATGTTGCACTGCCCTTACTACCATCTGTTACCAGAAATTTCCCATCATCTCAAATAGAAACCCCATACTCATTATGCCTTAGTTCCCAGTTCTCTGTGCCAGTGCCCCTGGTAACCTGTATTCTTTCCGTCTATGGATTTGCATATTCTAGCTATTTCATATAAGTGGAATCATGTAATATCTACCCCCTATGTCTGATTTATTTCATTCAACATATCTTCAAGGTTCAGCCATGTAATAGCATGTATCAGAACTTCATTCCTTTTTAAGACTAATATTCCATTGTATGTACATATCACACTGTGTTTATTCATCTGCTGATGGATGTTTGGGTTGCGTCCACCTTTTGACTGTTGTGAATAATGCTGCTCTGAGCAATGGCATATAAATATTTGTCCAAGTCCCTGCTTTCAATTCTTTGGGTTTGCTGGATTATATAGTACTTCTGTGCTTAACTTTTTGAAAAACTGCCAAAATCTTTTCCACGGTGGATGTGTCATTTTACATTCCTACCAACAATGTACTAAGGCACTTACTATTTTTCTTTTTTAGTAATAGCCATTCTAGTGAGTGTGAGGTAATATTTCATTGTGGTTTTTATTTGCATTTCCTTACTGGCTAATGATATTGAACGTTTTTTCATGTGCTTATTGATTATTTTTATATCTTCTTTGGGAAAGTGTCTATTCAAGTCCTTCATCCTTTTTTTTTTTAATTGGGTTGTTTGGCTTTCTGTTGT
Organism: Tamandua tetradactyla; assembly: GCF_023851605.1. Classification (NCBI taxonomy): domain Eukaryota; kingdom Metazoa; phylum Chordata; class Mammalia; order Pilosa; family Myrmecophagidae; genus Tamandua; species Tamandua tetradactyla. The sequence goes on from NC_135333.1 coordinate 124,807,525, forward strand.
AGAATTTTAGAAAGTCTTTATATACTCTGGTTATTAAACCCTTATCAGATATATGGTTTCCAAATATTTTTTTCTATTCTGTTGGTTGTCTTCTCACTTTCTCGATAATGTCCTTTGATACAGAGCAGTTTTATATTTTCAGGAAGTTCAGTTGTTGCCTTTGTTGCTTGTATTCTTGGTGGAAAGTCTGAAGAATCCATTACTTAATACAAGGTCCTGAAGATCTTTCCTTATGTTTTCTTCTAAGAGTTTTATCGTTCTAGCTCTTGTATTTAGGTTGTTGAAACATTTTGAGTTAATTTTTATATATGGTATGAAGTCTACTTTCATTCTTTTGCATGTGAATATCCAGTTTTCCCAGCACTATTTGTTGAAGACAATTCTTTCTCCATTGAATAGACTTGGCTCCCTTGTTAAAAATCAGTTGGACACTTATGTGTATGTGTGTGGGGGGGTGTTTGGGGGGAAGGGAGTATATAGAAACTGTGTACTTTCTGTGTGATTTTCCTCTAAGTTTATAATTGCTCTAATTAAAAAAATCAATTAGCCATAGATGTGAGGGTTTTCGACAATTCCTCTGTCGAATAGTTACTGTTTTCCCTCTTGCAACTTATAAGCAGTCTGTGAGAATACACATTAAAACTATGCAAATACTTTGCTGTTCATCAAAATGTTCCCTCTATTTAGAGCATCCACTCATCATTCTTAACTGAACCAATCTTTATTATGATGTCTTTCCAACTCTACCATTCCCTCCACACTTATCATTTGGTATTCTGCCCTTCACTCTCATTCATATATTTATCTGTTTATGACTATGGAGATTCCTGTTCTTTGCCAATTGCTTGTCATTTATTCCTAACCTAAATTGTTTGCATGTTCAAATTGTCCGCTATCTGCCCAGTGGTACCTGGTTTCTCTGTGTGCTACTGAGCTCTCCCATCAACTTTTTTTGTGTGTGGGACAGAGTGGATAGGAGGGTACTTCCTTAATTTCCGGCATAACCATTTGTTCTAGGCTCACCTTATCCCAGCCTTGGAATCTGTTCAAGTGATCGATTAGTGATGAACAGTATTAGAAACCAAGTCTAAGGGCTAGGTGTGCTCGTAGCTTTTGGGGTATCTTTGCTTTTAGACCCTTTCTGCAAAGACAGGCATTTATTTTAGATTCCTACTGATACCTCCAATTCCAGTCTATGCCCACAGGATTCTTCCTTGCTTTCCCTCATTCCATATTTGTTTTTCTCTTCTACAGTAAGAACCCTGGTTCTCAAAAGTCTCAGCAGTTTTATTCATTTGCTCAATTCAATAATTGCCTCACCCATACCACTATAAAAAAATGATTTCAGAATTGCCTTACCCATACCACTATAAAAAAACAAACCTGCTAGAAAGAGCTTGGGATCAGTTGGCAGTTCTACTCTCTCTCTTCTTCCCTCCTCTAGCCTGGACTGAGGGTATATGGGCAAACATGTTCAAAGTTTCTTAGTTTTTTTTTCTCCATCGTGGCTAAATTATTAGTAAGTTTGACTCAACTGTATTTTTCCCACTTCATCCTTCTTAATTTAAATTTTAATACTTAGAATGTCAACATGCTTCCAGAAATCAAAACCATTCAAAAAGGTATAGTCAGAGAGAAGTGTTACTCTCTTTCCCCATTCTACTGTCTTTCCCACCTAGCCCCTATAGGTGACCAATTTCAGTGTTTTCTGATTTATCCTTTATGTGTTTATTTTTGTAAAAACAAGCAGGTTTTCTTACTTCCCCTTCTTTCTTAAACAGAAGGTAGCATACTGTATATACTCCTTTTCACTTAATTTGTTCTGGAAATCACTCCATTTCACTTTGGAGAGATCATCCTCATTTTTTTTTTTAAGAACTGTACAGTACTCTTCAGTGTAGATACCATATGTTACCTATTCCTATGTTAGACAGTTAGATAATTTCCAGTATATTGTAATTATAAAACATGCTTTAGTGAATAATCTTGTGTATTTGTAATTAGGGAAGTATATCTTCAGGATAAATTCCTTAAAAGTGATCTCTTGCTGGGTCGAGGGTAGATGCATTTGTAGTTTATTGCCTAATTTCCTTGAAATTGCATTCCCATCAGCAGTGTATGAGTATCCCTGATTCCCCATAGCCCCACCAACAGCATGTATTATTAACAGGCTTCAAAAGCTTGCCCCGTTCTTTATTAACAGCAGTATGATGTTGATGTGGATGTATCATGTAAACAATCACTTCAAAAAGATTTATCTTTGTGTTTCTGCTTACAGAAGTGGTATAAACTTGTTTAAAGATTTTCAGATCAACATATATATTATAAAAAATAGAAGCTCCCCATAATCTCACCTGAGAATAAGTACTGGTGTATCTGATCCTTCAAATTTCTTTTCTGTATTTATATTAATTTGTGTATTGTCATTTTTATAATAACAGGATTATATCATGTATTACTGTTTTGCAGTTTGCTCTATTTAATTAATGTGTCTTGGAGATCTCTTCATGTCAGTACACATAGGTCTACCTCATTTTTTTAATGGCCCATATAAGTATTTCCTTGTATTGATATACAATATTTCCTTAAACCCTACTGAACTATAGTTGATCTGAACTATGGGAGTTATTTTTAATTTTCTACAGTGGCAAACAGTGTAGTCTTGTAGTCTTTATATACACTTCCCTGCATTCTCCTGTGAATATTTACTTGAATAAATTCCTAGAATTGGAATTGCTGTGTCAAAGGATGAGTCTTATATTTTTTGAAGTACTAAACTGCATTTCAGAAAGTTGTACCTATTTTTGTGCAAACCATATATGGGTGTCCGAAATCAGCCCTTTGCCTTTCTCTGCCTGTCCTAGCTTGAAAAGCGACTGGAAGAGTGGTTGGAGAAGACACTTCCTGGCAGTGACTGGACACCCAATGCCCGGTTCATCATTCGCTCTTGGCTTCGGGATGGCCTCAAGCCACGCTGTATAACCCGGGACCTCAAGTGGGGAACACCTGTGCCCTTAGAAGGTTTTGAGGACAAAGTAAGAACCTTGTAATCTTTATTCATATTTCAGATTATTCAGCCTTTGGGTTGAGACCCTGGGTTAGCAGAATAGACTGTTGGTTGTGTTATTGTTTGAGTCTGAGTTTTCCCTGTGTTCCTTCATCCTACCATGCTTCCCTGCTCCTGACCTTGCAGGTATTCTATGTCTGGTTTGATGCCACTATTGGCTACCTGTCCATCACAGCCAACTACACAGACCAATGGGAGAGATGGTGGAAGAACCCAGAGCAAGTGAGCAGTTCTTTGTTAGCCTGTCTATGGGGATGTGTGTGTATATGTGTGTGTGTGGTGGGTTGGGAGTTAGAGTTGGGTATCTTGTCTTTCTTGAGCCTTTGAAGAAGGTCTCAGAAGATCTCTCTCGTGACTCTTTTTGCCTAGGTGGACCTATATCAGTTCATGGCCAAAGACAATGTTCCTTTCCACGGCTTAGTCTTTCCTTGCTCAGCCCTAGGAGCTGAGGACAACTACACCTTGGTCAGCCACCTTATTGCTACAGGTACGTTGAAAGACTGGATGTGTCTGGGAAATGAGATCTGAGGCAGTACTTGGAAGGCAGTCTTAGAGCAGTGCTGGGTCTTGAATCGGGAGTTGAGATGAAATAGGAAATAATTAGATCATGAAAACTCAGTTCAGATAAAAGGAAATAAAATCCCGAAAAGAGTAAAAGTCCAATGCTAAAATTTTGTGATGGGTACAAGAAAAGGGAATAAGGGCCTGAATGGAGAGGAAGTAACTCCAAATCCTATGTAAGCCAGCTACTCGATGAGAGATGTTGCTGGACTTAAGGGAAAAGAAAGAGGAGTGAGTTGGTCAGAGAGAGAAAGACATGATTTGAGCAGATGGCTCTTATTTTCCTTCTTTGTCTAGAGTACCTGAACTATGAGGATGGGAAATTCTCAAAGAGCCGGGGTGTGGGAGTGTTTGGAGACATGGCCCAGGACACGGGGATCCCTGCTGACATTTGGCGCTTTTATCTGCTATACATTCGGCCTGAGGGCCAGGACAGTGCCTTCTCCTGGACAGACATGCTACTCAAGAATAATTCTGAGCTGCTTAACAACCTGGGCAACTTCATCAACAGGTGGGACTTGTGAGGGATTATAGTCAGCAGATAAGCTGGCATAGGGCTTACTGTCTGCTTCATATGGGAATATGAGATCTAGTAAATGGGCAGGAGGATATGAGGAGGAGGAGGAGGATGTGGAAAGCTGATTTTTATCAATCTGGATCTGCTCTTAGCACATTGTAGTTTGTGCTTAGAGAACGGTTATCTGTAGAGATGAGATTTAGCAAAGGTGATCACAAAGTGAATTTTTGCACATTGTTTTAATAATGTTCTTCATAGAATTGGAAATGTGTCCTCCCCAGCAAAAATGTTCACTGGCACACCATTGAAAAATTTGGCCAAAGAAGGGTTAATTTGGTATAGCGGCAGGAGGTTTCTACTGTATTCTTCAGAGTTTCTACTCTAGACTTACACTCTGCTTTTGGTCCTTATCTTGGCTATTCTGTAACATACAGAAATATCCTCCATGGTTTAGGATTCTTCACACACATACTCTGAGCCCTGGAACCCACCACCATCCTTTCAGGTCCAACCTGAAAGGACAGACAGTCCTTACTCTCTGGAGTATTTCCTTGATAGCAGTTAATACATATTTTTTCAGTTTGATCATTTGGAGTTTTGACTTTTTAAAAAGTAAACTGTTGCTTAACCTAATATTAGGTTTCTTTAAATAGGGCATCTCTGTTTGGGAATTATCCATTGTGTGCAGCCATATTTCTTAGGGGAGAAACAGAATAGGAAATTTGTTAAGCTTCACCTTCCTACCTGAGGGAGCCAGATGTGGTCAGTTCTGTGCAGTAATCCTGAGAGAATGCAGAATTATGGAATTTGAGTCCAATTTCTATAAGAAGATTAGGCAATAACTCTCTTTTTTTTCCCTTTCCCTTCCCCTAACACTTTCAAGAGCTGGGATGTTTGTGTCTAAGTTTTTTGAAGGATGTGTACCTGAGATGCTGCTCATACCTGACGACCAGCGCCTGCTGGCTCATGTCACCATGGAGCTTCGGCACTATCATCAGCTGCTTGAAAAGGTTCGGTAAGTAACCTATACCCCTGCCTGATCTCAGTGACCTGCTGGAATGTTGTGAGCTCCCTACTGGTCCCTCTAGGATCTTACACTTTGGCCTTTTTCCCCCCTTCCAGTATCCGGGATGCCCTACGCAGTATCCTTACCATATCTCGCCATGGCAACCAGTATATTCAGGTGAATGAGCCCTGGAAGCGGATTAAAGGCAATGAAGCTGACAGGTAATGGGGTGAGGTTAGCTACAGGAACAAAGTAGCTGGTAGGATGGTCCTTCTGGAGGTCCTGATTAATCTCTCTTCTCCAGGCAGCGAGCAGGCACAGTGACGGGCGTGGCAGTGAATATAGCTGCCTTGCTCTCAGTCATGCTCCAGCCTTACATGCCTACAGTGAGTGCCACCATCCAGGCCCAGCTGCAGCTTCCACCTCTAGCCTGTAGTATCCTGCTTACAGACTTCCTTTGTACCTTGCCAGCAGGACACCACATTGGCACAGTAGGTCTCTGACAGTTTGAAGAGCAATCCTTTCCTAAAATTCCTACCCTTGCCTCACAGCCTCTGGGATAGGGTCAGAGATCTGATAATTCTCCAGTTTTACTATGGGTTTGGCACTCTCACCTATTCTCTGAACCCCTCCCCCACTCCTCCCAATTCTGCACTTAGGCTTTATTACTGATAGAAAGCCCTTGACATTAGTTCACAGGTACAGTATTTTTTGTAGTTTGCATATCCTCATTGTTCATCATGCCAGAACTGAGTACATGGCACATAAAACCAGGTATACAGTAGAAGTCTGAAGAAATTACATAATGCTAATAGACAGTAGGCAAGGAGAACAGAGTAAGCTCTTTCCTCTTTGACACAAGGTGATGAAAGTACACCTCTAAACTTCTGGATGGGCCTAGAATCCATTAAACAGTTTAAATATCGGACCCTATGAATAACTTGGATTTTCATATGCTAGTGCTTCTTCTAGACTCTTTACTGAAATCAGCAGATTTCTACTCAGTAGTATGCTCACTTTTCTTCTAAAGCATGTTTAGGGTTCCTAAATGCCAGAGATTGGAGATGCCCTCTGGTTAGCCTGATTAAGAGTTTATATCTAATCAGTGGATGATTCACAAATTCTTTTTTCACAGGTCAGTCCCTTGTTCCAAAAATTGGAAAATGACCAGATTGAAGGTTTGAGGCAGCGCTTTGGAGGGGGCCAGGTGAGAAAGCTAAGTACTGTGCTCTGTCTCACCCAGCAACAGCCACAGTGTCACCTCCTTCTCAGTTTCCCTAAGTAGTTATTACTCATCACTCTTTCCATCTTTTGATCCTGCTGCTTCCTCACTTCTAGTTTTTCTTTCCTGTCTTAGCTAGAAGAGTCCCTGGAGTTAAAGGTAATTACTTTCCCCCTGAGAAGTTATATAAAACTGGAGGTTGGGAGGGTATTTATGGTGGTGGGTGATAACTCCATTGTTTTTCTCCAGGCAAAACCTTCCTCCAAGGCAGCAGTTGGAGTAACTGTACCTCAGCAGATACACATGTTGATGGATGAAGTTACAAAACAGGTAGGCAGCTTAAACCCTTTGGGACACTGGGAAAGCTGAATCCTGAAGTTCTTTTCTGGTCTCACTGTTATTTTCCCCAATCCCCATCTCTTAGGGCAACATTGTCCGAGAACTGAAAGCACAAAAGGCAGACAAGAACCAGGTGGCTGCAGAAGTGGCTAAACTCTTGGAGCTAAAGAAACAGTTGGCCCTGGCTGAGGGGAAACCCCTTGAACCCTTTAAAGGCAAGAAGAAAAAGTGAAAGAGAGACTTGGTTCATAAGATAGTCACTTTAATGGATATGGGCAATAATAAATAAATGTACCATCTATATACAAGCTGAGACCATTTCCTTTTGTCTATCCCAAACCTTCCCCCTATTGAATATGTGGTGTTGAGGGCCACATCATTGGCACTGGTGAGACAGCAGTCAGTAACCACTCTAAGAAAGGTAGGTAGTGGCTCAAGAGGGAAATGATGGTCCCTACTGTTCATGATTGGTGTAGATCAACCATTCGGTCAATCAGAGCTCGGCGAGTTGCCTCCACTTCCCTGGTCAGGCGCTCAATTTCCTGCTTGAGCCGTTCGTTCTCTTCAGCTAGCTGTGCCACTTTCCTTTCATTCTCCTGTTCCTTCTCCTTCATGCGTTGCTTCCCCGCCCGGACTGGGGATTGGCCACTCTGTTTCCTTTTCCTTGGTCTTCCTTGGTCTTCCTCTTCTTCCTCCTGAGCCAGGGAGCTCTGACTGGAATCTGAAGAGTGAGGGCTCTGGGAGGTGCTTGTGACCTCTGCTGGTCCTGGCTCCTCAGTCAGCCAAGCCAGAGAGGCAGGGTCAAGAGTGGTAAAGGTTTTTGATTCTTCCTTCAAGGAAATGGAGAAAGGTAGGATAGAAGTTAGCTGAGAAGGGAAGGACAACATCCTCACCTAGCTTTAGGCCTAGCATTCTCACCTCCTCATGCCCAAGGGGTGAGACATAGGTACCCCCATTTTCATCTGAGGACAGGACCTCCTGCAGGTCCTCATACCAGGCTTCCAGCTCCCAGCTGGACAGCGTCCCAAGGGAGAAAGGCAATGACTCAGCTGCCATCTCTGTGGTTGGATGAGGCTCTAGAAAAAGTACATCATCAGGTTAGTGGGAATAGGTAGAACAATCACAAATATTCCCTCCCTCCTTGCTTCTGCCCAGCACTCAATGAAGCACAGTGCCTGGAAATACACTCTTAAGGGTTCCAGTAAAAGTCCTTAGCTCCTCTATGAAATTCTACTGGTAGCTTCCAGGGGGCATTTGTGCTCCTTTCTTTTCCTATGGGGAGTTTGGACAGCCCTCTGGGTCAGTGTAATGTTGATGGGGCTGTGGTTTGGTGAAGAAAAGAAAAATTGTCTTTATTAGTGGTGATTGTGCAATTAGAGCTGACTTTCAATTTAGGGCATGATCTAAGATTGGACATGGCTTATGGCAAAATCTTGCTCAGATTCAAACCCTTCTCCCCCACCTTCTCTAGGTCTTTTCCTAACTTCATAGGGTCCCAGCAAAGGGAACTTAAACAGCATTTCTTAGGACTTGATATAAGGAAAGGGCTGATTAATTTACCTGTTTTCAGGTATGGTGATGTATGAAGATACACTTCCTTCTGGAACACTGCGGGGTAACAAAGATAAATGTTAGTCATTTTTGGAAAAGGGAACAGCAAGCTGCTGTACTTTTATCTTCAACCTCCTACTTCTCATTCCATATATCCTGTCTTATAGTGTAAAGGAGCAGTTTGGATAATTGATGGTTCCTGTAGCCATTTCCAAGGACAAAAGAGAGCCTGACTTTTATTTTTAGTTGCTGACATTTTGTAGTCATGATTACATAATAGCAAAATCCTAGTCAACTCAGCTTTCTCTAAAATTATGGCAAGCCTCCAAGCTACCAGAGTAAGGACTGGAGCACAGGGAAGGGAACAAACTAAGGGCATTTTCCTATCTCCATTTCCATACCTATATCATTCAAATGCACATTTCCAGTCTGGACCTCTCCTGGGACCGCCAATTCAGCTATCTTAACTGCCTACTTACCATCTCTATTTGGATATCTAATTGGCATTTCATGCTTACCATGTTCCAAACTAAATTGCTGATCTTCCCCATCCAATGTCTTTCCCATCTCAGTAAATGACAACTTCAGTTGCTTAAGCCAAAAACCTTGATATGATCCTTGGTTCCTCTCTTCTCTCACAACCCACAATCCAATCCAAACCACAAGCAATACTTCTTAACTCAGTCTTCAAAATATCCAAAATCTGAACACTCACATTGTTTCCAGTTTACATCAAGTTATCATCCTCTCTCCTTTGGATTTACGGCGTCTTTCCCAGTTTCTGCTACTGCTACTACTCCCCAAGTCAATTATTCACAATACAGCTTACTGGATGAGCCTTTAAACACCCAAGTCAGATCATGTAATTTCTCTGCTTAAAACCTTCCAATGACTTCTTAATCTACTCTCACAAGGTCCTACACGGTCTGCTCCTCCCCTGCCCCCCATTTCTCACCTCACTTACTACTTGCCTATTCTAGTCCAGCCAAATGATCTGTTTCCTAAAGACTTCACACAAACACTTCACCTTAGGGTTTCTGCCTTTGCTGTTCCTTTTGGAAAGCTCTTCCAGATATTTGCATGTACCTCTTTTAGGTCTTTCAGTTAAATGGTACCTCAGTGAAGTAATCCCTGACTACTCTGTAAAAAACTAACCCCCACCACAAGCATTCTCTTTTTCTTTCTCGAACTTTAGTTTCTCCTTGACATTTGTTTACTTTTTGCTTCCTTCCATTAAAATGTAAGCTCTATGAGCATAAAGCTTTTTTTTCCCTCTTGTTCACCAGTGTATGCTGGGCCCCAAATATGCCTGACACATAGTAAGTACTGGTTAAGTACATTAAGAATGAGTGGATAGTGTGAATACTTGTAAGATTATAAAAAAAAAAAAAAAAAAAGAACGAGTGGCGACATTCCCCCCAATTTCTCTTATGGGGAAGGGAAGACTAAGCTCAGGAACAGAGCAGCAGCTGCTTATCCCTGGGGACCGCAGATGCAATATCGCCCTCAGTGTTTCTCTGCAGGGCTGTCCTCCCTGGGGAACCCTCCTTGCCTTCCAGTGCGTGGGACCAGGCTTTCATCAGCAGTGGAGCCCCAGGCCAGAGGGCTGCAGAGCCAAACAGGGGGCTGGCCTGATGCAACGGTTACGCAGAGATTGGTTGGGAGACAGGATGGGGGAAACAGGCAGGGACCAATCCCAGAGGGAAGGACAATACACTAGGGAGACTCCAAATGGCTTCCCACATTTAGGAGATTTCAGGCTGCTCTCTTAAGCAGGAGGCCGGGAGATTCTGGGAAAAGGGAAAATCCATCTCTGCTCCATGTCCATTTACATCCCTCCTCCCAGGGGTTTGAGTCAGTCTCCTTAAGGTTCTCCTGCCCTTTGCCAGGGTGTGAAGTGGTTCTCCTGTGGAGGGTCCAGGAACCACCAGCACCGATGTAGCCACGCTGGCCCCAAGAGGCTGCGACTGAGACAGGACTTCGAGTGGGACAGGGGTACGGCCGTGGGTGGCTAAGCGGCGTCGGCAGCTGCCCAAATCACGGTCACCCAGTCTTCTCGGCGCGGGTGTGTGTGCGGTTGACCCGCCTCCCACCGGAGAAGTCTAACGTGGAGGCCTAGTGTCAGCAACCGGAGAGAAATGAGTCTCCGGGGGGCAGCCGGCGACCCTTCGCCCAACAGCACAGAGCAGAGCTCGTACTCCGGGTAGGAGGGGAGTGACGCTGTCGTTCGAAGGAGGAGGGATCAATGAACACCACTCCCGAATAGCGGATTCTCCCTCTCCCTCACCCACTGAGGGTCACTAACTTCACTGTGGGGGGGGGGGGGCACATACTAAGAAGCAAAGGCCCCAACTATGAAGGGACAATCGATGTTTGCGAGGGTGGGAGGACAAACGGTAGATGGCGAGCTAGTACTCACCTCTCTCCTCACGTTCCGGTTCTGATTTTGGCTCTGTCGCTGCCACCCGCTCATCTTCAACATATTCTATTCCGTGCCTTAGACTGAAGCCGCTAACCTCGACTGAGCGCTGAGCACGGATCTTTTAACGTGGCCCTGCTCTCGTCTCAGGGGCGGGATCCAGAAACGTACCAATTAGAAAGCGGCACGCCGGCACTGACCCCGCCTTATCCCCTAAATCCACCACTCAGGAGCCCCGCGGCACCGCCCCCATTACGCCCCCCCCCGCTCGGAGGTCAACGTAGCGTTGGACCCGGAAGTGGCTTCGGGTCACGAGGCTTCGCGGAGGAGGTGGGTGAGTCATGCGCGCGCGCGGAGGGGAGTGCTGGAGGGGGGAGGGGAGGAAAGGGGGGCGGGGATGATGCAATGTTTGGCAACCTGAGTCTGCGCGCGCACGCGCAGGGGGAGAAAGAGAGTGGTGGGAGGTGCGGGGGGGAAGGGAAGGGGAGAGAGGGCGGGGCGCCAGCTCCCGGCACTCAACCGCCCCAACGGCTGTGAACCGCGGCTGCCCCTAGGCGGTCTGTATGACGCCCTGCGCGTGCGAGGCCTCAGCACCTTGTCTCTTTAGGAGCAGTTGTTCCGTCGACCTAGGATTGCCCCGTTTTACTTCCTTCAAAAGGGACTCCCATTTTCCTTGGCCCGCTCCCAGCTAAGGGCATGTACTCCTTTTGAACCTCCCTCTTTTCAAAGTCTCCTTGCGTCCACCAGAATTGTCAACACCTCGACTCTTCGTAATCTATTTTAGTCTCCTAACTCCCCGAAAAGGGGCCTAGGTACTTGAATCCCCTTGGTAGTCATTTAAGCTTCTCTCGGGAGAGCACCAGTTATCTTTGTAAAGTTCCTGATGAGCCCTCGGCACACCAGAATTCATTCTTTGCTCACTGGACTTGATTCTGTTTCCTCACTTATCTTCCCCCGCACTGCCCTCTTGTGCCCTTCACCAAAGGCCAAAACCCGCAGTTTTCACAGTCCTATGACACCGCTGATGTGAGGAGCAGGGCACAAGCTTTCTGCATCCAAGGTGTTGTGGGGAGTGACCTCCGGTAAAGCTCCGTTTCTCAGGACGTGTACACTTGAATGCTAGACTGTTCCAGACTGCGTTGTCAGTAGTCCAGAAGTCACCTAATCTTTCTGTGCCTCATTGTTCTCGTTTGTAAATTAAAGATGGGTTATGAAAGTAAACTGAGACAACTTAAGAATTTCGAAGCGGCATGAGCAAAAGTAAACACCATAGCAAAATGCAAGGTATTTTTCTTGTGCCATTAGATAGAAATACGTGATGGCCTGTTACATATCTTGTCATTCCCTCACGGGGCAGATAGAGTTTGTCTAAGAAACTGTCACAAGGCCGGTTGGGACTGGATGGCAGGCCTACGTGGTGATGTGACAGTCACAGGTCCTTGGCCGGCCTGCTCCGTTGCTCTAGACCTCCATTTCCCCGTCTGTATGTGGGGGTGGGGTGGGTTGGACCAGATGGTCTCTCCTGGCCCAAAGACAGACCAGGTTGTCAGTGACAGGCAGAGGTCATGTGACTTGACAGGCCGAGGTCATGTTGTGACATGTTGACATGGGGAGGCGGGTCAAGTCCCAGCACACTACCCGGGAAGCCTTTGGGGCGGGGCAGGGCAAGTCGCGACTTTCATCTTTTTGGGCAGGCTCCTCCCAGACCTGGCATTCCTGGTTTCCCCTGCAGATTGTGGCTTTGTAAGGGACCCTCCCCGAGGAGGGTGGGGATTGGCCACCAGTGGCCTGGGAAGAGGCACAGATCCTTCCGCGGAGGATGGGGGGGGCCGCGTGGGGTGTTTGTTCTCTTGAGGATTAATGGGGGGGTGGGGGGGAGGGGCAGGCGCGCTCCCGCATGCGCACTGCGGCCCCTCCTGTTGGCTCGTTGCTGTCCGCTGGGCGGGGGCCCGGCCCCGCCCCTCTACCGTCCGGGCGGCGGCGGCGGTGCAGCGGCGGTAGCGGCGGCGGCGGCGGCGGCGGCGGCGGCGGTCGCGGCGGCGGTAGCGGCAGCAGCAGCCTGCGCGGTGCCTTCTGGGAACGGAATCCCCAGGGCTGCCCCTGGCCCCCATGGCGCATGCGCGGGAGGCCGCTCGGTGATCCGCGGCGGCGGCGGCGGCGCTTCCTGCTAGGACTGGCCGGGGCTGTACCGGAGGCTCGGGCTCCACCGACCCTCCTCCCACCCCCTCCCACTCACCCTCTGGGCCGCGACTGCGCAGGGCGGGGCCGGCCGAACCATGGGCCGCGGTGAGTGCAGGGCCCGGCCCCCCCAACACTGCCCCTCCCCCTCCCCTCTCCTCTAGTTCCTACCCTCTGCCCCCTCCGCGTCCTCTCGATCCCTTTCCCTGGCCCCATCCCCGTTCCCCCGCCCTCACCTGCCCCCGCCGTTTCTCCTTCTCACTGCCTGACTTCTGCCATCTTCACCTCCCTCCTCAGTGCTTCGCCCACCCTCCGCCCGCCCTCTCCCCAAGTTCCTTCCTACTTCGTGCGCCTTCCCCTCCTCCTCAAGCTGAGGGAAGCAGGCCGGGGTGACAGGGCGCCTTGTTATGAGAGGGAAAGTTTGGAAGCCGCCAATGTGGTTTGGGAGCGACGGTGAGGTCGAGGGAGATTCTTGCATGTTTGAGGGGCGTCCGCATATATCAGCAGAGAATCCCTTTTGGAGCTAATTTGAAGTCAGTAGGAGAGGAGGTTCTGAATCCCTTCCCTTGAGGCTTGGGGGAAATTCAGGATCCTGGAGAAGACAGGGCTGATTCATCACTACATCTCTTAATAAGACCCAGAATGAACTAGATCAGTGATGGTCTAATGGAGCAGGTATGGGGGGAGTTCTGCTGGTACCACCCCAGGGGATAGTTGGGCAACTACCTGATGACCTGTGGGGCATCTGTAGTTTTTATATGATCTTCCCTGGGCAGGGAACAGCGGGAGCCAGACACTCTCAGGAACTGCAGAGTGGCCTGGCACTATGGGAATTTACTCTACTCCTGGGTAAGATCTCCTATCCCTAATGGGACAAAGGGCCTTGTTCTTCCTATATCTAGGGCTAAGGCTATGATTCCTTGGTTCCTGGGAGTTGGGGCTCTGATCCTGTGGTCCCTAGGGACTAGGCTTGGAAAGGATTGTTGTGGTCTCAGCCAGCAGATCCCTGAGAGCTTTCCAGGCACTCATCTCACATTATTAAGGATTTTTCCCTAACAGAGTCGCAGGCTGTGATGCTCTCCTGAATTGGGCAGATTCCTGACAGTTCCTTCTCTGCTTGCATTGCAGGTGTGGGCTAAGCCAGCGGCCCCCAGCTTTAGACTGGACCCCACAATGTTTGCAGAGATGTTCAGGTAGCCATGGTGGTATGGCAGAGGGTTCCCCTCATTCTTTCTCCCAGCTTTCTAAGGGTTTCCCTATGCCACTTGGTGGCATTCCTCAGTTCTCTTGGGTCTCCCCACCTTTGCCTTTTTGGAGTATTCCCCCAGGTACTCAGCCCAGCTCAGTCCTCTTAGTGCCCACATCATGTCTGTGTTATCAGGCACGTGGGAGCTGATTACACACAATGAATGGGGGCAATGAGAGCAGTGGAGCAGACAGAGCTGGGGGCCCTGTGGCCACATCTGTCCCCATTGGCTGGCAGCGCTGTGTTCGAGAGGGTGCTGTGCTCTATATCAGGTATGGATCTTCAAAGCGCTCTAAGTTCTTTCACCCCAGCTGCCCTTCAGTTGCCTGGTTTTTGTCTTTCCCACCCCTCCTCTTACAGCCCAGATCTGTGGTACGCTATTACTCTTCTCCTCCATTTTCCTTCTTCAGTTTTTCTGTTCTCTCTCTGACCCTTTGAATCCATTTTCCCTCTTTCTGCCTACCCCCCATCCCTTATCCTGTTTTTGCTCAGAAGGTCTTTGACTTAGGAACTGTCCCTTAGGAGTATCTCCTGATTTAGTGTCAACTAATCCATACCCTCTGACTCTGTCCTCTCCCAGCCCAAGTGGCACAGAGCTGTCTTCCTTGGAGCAAACCCGGAGCTACCTCCTCAGCGATGGGACCTGCAAGTGCGGTCTGGAGTGTCCACTCAATGTCCCTAAGGTCAGATTGGTGAGGGGTACCAGAGAGTCCAAGGATAAGCCAAGAAGCTTAATGCAAATTACTGACCAACAGTAGCCCTTCTCACAAATTCCACCCCCTCAGGGTCCCTGTCCATGCCTTCTGTCATGCAGGTTTTCAACTTTGACCCTTTGGCCCCGGTGACCCCGGGTGGGGCTGGGGTGGGGCCAGCATCAGAGGAGGACATGACCAAGCTGTGCAACCACCGACGGAAAGCCGTTGCCATGGCAACTCTGTACCGAAGCATGGAGACCACCTGCTCACACTCTTCTCCGGGTAAGTCTTCTCTAGTTTATAGGATGACTGAGGAAAACCTAAGTGCTTGGAAGAAGGATGGTGGGAGGAGCTCTGTATAGAGAGGGAAGAAGGAGAAGGGTGTAGTGGGTTGCTGTTTGGTGAGAGAAGGGGATAGGAGGTTGGGAACTTAAGGGAAGTGGGACTTGGGAAGACAAGGGAACGTTCTTGTAAGGGGGGCCTCAGGCTGACCTTTCATTTCTCATTTATTGCAGGAGAGGGAGCGAGCCCTCAAATGTTCCACACTGTGTCCCCAGGGCCCCCCTCTGCCCGCCCTCCCTGTCGAGTCCCTCCTGCCGCTCCACTTAATGGGGGCCCTGGCTCCCTTCCCCCAGAACCACCCTCAGTTCCCCAGGTCTTTCCCCCTCTAGCAGGCCCCGGGGGACTCTTTTCACCACCAAGGCTTCCTGACCCAGTTCCTTCTGCGGGTAGCAGCAGCCCTTGTTTCCTCCCGCGGGGCAATGCCCCTTCTCCAGCCCCACCTCCTCCACCTGCTATCAGCCTCAATGCCCCTTCATATAACTGGGGTGCTACCCTCCGATCCAGCCTGGTGCCCCCTAACCTGGGCTCTCCTCCTCCAGCCCCCCATGCTTCTTCCTCACCACCTTCAGATTCTCCCTTCCACTGTAGTGATGCCTTAACACCCCCTTCTCTGCCCCCAAGCAATAATCTCCCTGGTCCCCCTGGTCCTGCCACTCAGCCACCAGTGTCTTCAGCCACTATGCACCTGCCCCTGGTCCTGGGACCCCTGGGAGGGGCCCCTACAGTGGAAGGCCCAGGGGCACCCCCATTCCTTGCTAGCAGCCTGCTTTGTGCAGCGGCCAAGGCACAGCATTCCCCCTTACCCTCTCCCAGCACTTTACAGGGCCGACGGCCCCGTGCCCAGGCGCCCTCAGTTTCCCATTCATCATCCCGTCCCTCTCAGCGTCGTCCCCGCCGACCCCCAACTGTACTGCGATTATTAGAGGGGGGAGGCCCTCAAATCCCTAGACGGAACCGTCCTCGGGCCCCTGCTCCTGCCCCCCAACCTTTTCCTCTTCCTGAGCCATCTCAGCCTATTCTCCCCTCTGTGCTGTCCCTGCTGGGACTTCCCACCCCTGGCCCTTCCCACTCTGATGGAAGCTTTAACCTTTTGGGGTCAGATGCACACCTTCCTCCTCCCCCAACCCTCTCCTCAGGGAGTCCTCCCCAGCCCAGGCACCCTATCCAGCCTTCTTTGCCTGGAAACCCCAGTGGCAGCCTCAGCAGTGTGCCAGGTATGTGTCATAGAGCCCCTCTCACCCTGGGTAGAAAGAGACAGCCAAGGCATTCAGGGGAAAGTTTAGAGAGTTCTTAGGTGGTTGTTGGGGTTGGGGGCATGGAGGTTGGGTTCTTTGGATATAGGGAGAAAGGGCCTCTTTTAAGCTGAATGTCTTTCTTCCTTTGCAGGTGCCCCTGCTCCACAAGCTGCCTCCAAAGCCCCCATAGTCCCCAGCCCTGTTCTTCAAAGCCCATCTGAAGGGCTTGGGATGGGGGCGGGCCCAGCCTGCTCTCTGCCTTCCCTGGCTGGTGGGGAGGCTTTCCCTTTCCCCAGCCCTGAGCAGGGCCTGGCGCTGAGTGGAGCTGGCTTCCCTGGGATGCTGGGGGCCTTGCCTCTCCCTCTGAGTCTGGGGCAGCCCCCATCTTCTCCATTGCTCAGCCACAGTTTATTTGGTGTGTTGGCTGGGGGAGGGGGCCAACCTCCCCCTGAACCCCTGCTACCCCCACCAGGGGGACCTGGCCCTCCTGTAGCCCCAGGCGAGCCCGAAGGGCCTTCGCTTTTGGTGGCTTCCTTGCTTCCACCACCCCCCTCAGATCTTCTTCCACCCCCTTCAGCACCCCCTAGCAACCTCCTTGCCTCTTTCCTACCCCTGTTGGCCCTGGGTCCCACAGCTGGGGATGGTGAGGGATCTGCAGAAGGAGCCGGGGGCCCAAGTGGGGAGCCATTTTCAGGTTTGGGAGACCTGCCCCCTCTACTTTTCCCCCCACTTTCAGCCCCCCCTACCCTCATAGCTTTAAATTCTGCGCTGCTGGCTGCCAGCCTGGATCCCCCCTCGGGGACACCCCCCCAGGTGAGGATAGGGGATGGTTGGGTGGGACAGATCAAGAGGTGGAATCAGAGATGGGAACTGGGAATTGAAGGCCTTCAGTTTCATACCTGAGCTCTTCCTCAGGGCCTTTGGAGAAGGCTTAATTCTTGACTGGGTGTAGGATAGCTGTAAGAACCATATTTGTATTTAATAAGCTGGGCCTATCTTGTTTTCACTGAGATTGTGTATGTGAAAGTACTATAAATCTGACTGCTTTACCTAAGGAAGTATTATAACCATTCTTTCTCCTTAGCCCTGTGTCCTGAGTGCCCCCCAACCTGGACCACCTACCTCCAGTGTCACCACGGCAACTACTGACCCGGGGGCCTCCTCTCTGGGCAAGGCCCCCTCCAACTCAGGGAGACCCCCTCAACTTCTTAGCCCTCTGCTGAGTGCCAGCCTGCTGGGTGAGTCTGAGGGTTGACTCTTGGTGTGAAGAAGAAAGGATGTAAAAATTGGGAGTAGTGGCTGGGTGAATTGGGGGAAAAAGTCTGTGGCCCTTGGGTAAAGAGAATAATAGTGTCAGTTCAACCTAATTCGCTTCCCAAGGGAGAGCCCTGACCTTATAATTCCTCAACAGGTGACCTGACTTCACTGACCAGCAGCCCTGGAACCCTCCCCAGTCTGTTGCAGCCTCCTGGTCCTCTTCTCTCTGGCCAGTTAGGGCTACAGCTCCTCCCTGGGGGGGGAGCTCCTCCACCCCTCTCAGAGGCTTCCAGTCCCCTAGCCTGCCTGCTACAGAGTCTCCAGGTGAAGGGTGTATGTGTGTGTATGTTAGGGAGAGAATTTTTTTCCAAACTGGAAACTTAAGGCTTTCCAAGGTACATTGCATGTGTACGATATTTGAGACTGGGATTTTTTTTTTTTTTTTGCTTGCAGCTTCCTCCAGAGCAGCCAGAAGCCCCCTGTCTGCCCCCTGAGAGCCCCACCTCAGCTGTCGAACCGGAGCCTGTCCGGCCTCCCCTCAGTGCCTTAGCCCCACCCCATGGTTCTCCTGATCCCCCAGTCCCTGAACTGCTCACTGGGAGGGGGTCAGGGAAACGGGGCCGGCGGGGAGGAGGGGGACTTAGGGGCATTAATGGTGAGGCTAGGTCAGGCCGGGGCCGAAAGCCTGGCAGCAGGAGGGAGCCTGGCAGGCTGGCCCTCAAGTGGGGATCACGTGGTGGCTTCAATGGACAAATGGAACGGTCCCCAAGAAGGTCCCACCACTGGCAGCATAATGGGGAGCTGGCTGAAGGGGGTGTTGAGCCCAAGGATCCACCCCTTCCAGGACCCCACTCCGAGGAGCTTAAGGTGAGTGCAGTGATGGAGGTTGGGCTGAAGGGTTGAGGAAAGGCTAGGGCCGTGGTACCTTTTTCTAACTTTTCCCACACATGCAGTCTGTCTTTTCTCAGGTGCCCCCTGGGATAGTCAGAAAGTCTCGTCGTGGTCGGAGGAGAAAATACAAGTGAGTGTTGGGCCCACCACAATCTTGGCCTTTCCCTGTTTCTTGTGTTTATAGAAATGTCCAAAGAGTGACTTTTAAAAAGGGCAGATATGTACTGGAACATGAATAAGGATATTGTGCTTTTACTATCCAAATGTAGAAAGGTTGCCAAACTCTGAAATTCACCTGGTGCTTGGGAATTGAATTGGTCCTGATCATCTGTGCCCCTTATTGCAGCCCTACCAGAAACAGCAATAGCTCCCGCCAGGACATTACATTGGAACCCAGCCCCACAACCCGAGTAAGTGTATGTAAGTGTGTGTGTTTGGGGGAGCGGGTGGGAATGGTGAGTGTAAGAGATGTATAAAGGAAGAAAGAAGGGTTAGAGAGAATGGGGAGAAAAATAAAATAATTCCTGATGCCCAGTGGTTTGATCACTTTTTTCAACCTCCCATCTTGTATAGGCGGCTGTCCCTCTGCCTCCCCGGGCCCGCCCTGGCCGTCCTGCCAAAAACAAGAGGAGGAAACTGGCCCCATAACAGCCATACCTGGAGCTGGATCTGACCCTGACTGGGGAGAGCTGAGTGCTGAGCCTTGGGAGCCCCTGCTAGCCACCTGCACCTGTGGACAGTGGGTGGGGGCACTACTCCCCACTCAGAGCACAAATGCAACTCCTTCCCCTACAGTCCCATCCTGAGCCATTGCAGGGGGTAGGGAAGCTCGCCCTCTCACCCCCAAAGCCATGTCACTGAAAAGGCCTGGGGGGTGTGTGTGTGGTATATGGCCCTCTCCCCACCAGGCGCTAAGGGGAACACCCCTTTCCCCAGGTCTTTTATTTATTTTGCACAAATGAGTCTTTTATATTTAATTCGACTTCATTGCCTCCCTTCTTAAAGCCAGCAGGCTCAGTTTACAAACCTGTGAGCTACTGTTGGCTGCTGCCCTCCTTCCCAGTGAAAGGTACAAAGCAATAAGCATCATGCATCCTCCCCTCATCCTTCCAACACCCCTCTGTCTCTGGCTCAGGTTGCTCAAAGCACAGATCCCCTCATACCCTGTCCCCAGGTTTGAAACACATAGCCTCATTTCAAGGTGTAGCCAGGTTCCCTCTCATTTTCCTCTGGGATATAAAGGGGGTAAGGGGGCAAAGAGAGCCCTCTGGGCCTCTCCTCCCATACACACTACACTGCCCCTTCTCCCCCCCCCCCATCAAAACGCTCAGAGACGTTGTGATGATGCGACTGAGGATTATGCAACGTGGTCCAACCGGAGCGGCCAGCATGACCAGCTGTCCAGGGGCTGCCTCCTGCCTTTTCTTTTGTAAAGACAAGACCCTTGGGAGTTTTAATTCTGTTTTGTACTTGCCCTGTGGGGCCTCCACTGCTTTTCTATGGGAGACACTTAATTTAACAGATGAGAATATTTTGAAACTCTGGCTCTGGCTCTGTACTCATTTTTCTTCTTAGTTCTTTGATGAGAAAAGGTTACAATTTAAATCCTTCTCTTGAGGTGGAGAGTGGCTTAGATCCCCTATTTTGCTATGAATGTCTGTCTATCTTGCAGGGCTGTCTCCTCCCCAAGAAACACAGCAGAGGCCACACAGAGTACAACAGCATTTAATGGTCAGAAACAGTTGTACAATATTACAGTCAGCCATAGAAGCTGTGTCAGAGGACAGGATTCAACCCTTCCCCCACACCAGGCAAAGCAGTATTGGACATGAGCTGGCATGTCACTGGACCCATGCCCTCGTCCCTTGGGCTTGAGGGGACACCACCATCTACTATCCCCCAGCTACCATTTCTGTATTTAGCAGGGGAGGGGTATAAACCCCACATGCAAGAAGAACCCCTTGCCCCCAGTGTCAAATGGAATGGGGATACAGAGTTATAGTTAAGGGGAAACCACAGAGGGGACAGCCCTATGTAAGCTGTTAAAAGTTCAACAGAGTAGAGATTACCCCTGTTTCCCATCTCCAAACAGTGCTCACTTTCCCAGCTTCTTCATCCGCTCATCAATGCTGGCAAAGTTGCCCTCAACTGTGGCCAGGTTTTCACGCATGGTTGTCTGCACCTAGAAAGTGATGGAGAGGTTTGCCTTTTTGTTAGGTCCTGGTGATCAGGGCATCTGGATGAGGACCTGAAGAAATTCTCGTAGAAGATAAGAAAATTAAATAAATGTTAATTACAGCTATGGGTCCCAGAGGAAAATGTAATAGCAGCAGTTTTCAAACTGCCCTTTGAGTACCAAGGAACTGGCTCAGGGTCTGTTAAGCAGTCAGGACTCCAAGAATTCCCATCCTGACTTCGTCCAGAAAAGTTCTAACAGTTTTATATTAAAGAGGATCAAGTAAGATTTTGTTGAAATGCAGGTTTCACCAGTTCAAAAATTTCAGAAGACTGCTCTAAAAGGAACTATATTAAGTACTTTGCATATATTTTCATTTATTCTGATTATTCTGTGAGCTGGTCTCTTAACTAAAAGTTCCTCCAGCACTGAGAACAGTATCTCCCAACAGAAACTGAGAGCCCACTACATGCTCAGGATAGCTAAAGGAAAGAATGAGGAAAGTGAGGCTCACTGCCCAGGGTAAGAAAGGAAGTGGCAGAAAAAGGCTGAAGCCTGGCTCCTGACTTCAAAGCCCATATTCCTGCAAATGTACTGTGCACAAGAGCATGTGGATGAAGATCCCATGGAGAGTAAAGTAAAGCTGAGTCTACAGAGGGAAAGGGTAGGTTTTGTAGGACAAATTCCTGTTTATTGAACCCATAACAATTTGTCCATATTATTTCACCTAATAATCCACTATAACTCTGAGATAGGTGTATTTTACAGATAGGAAAATGGAGGTTCATAGGTTAAAAGAATTGTCAAAAAGTCCCACAGACAATGATGGGGGTATACTCAAACCAAGCTGCTTCCAAGACACCATGCTATAAACTGGACTAAGGCAGAACCCTAGAGAGGAAGCTGGAGAACCCAGTCTGAATATGCTGGAAAATGGAGGTGGTAGATCAGTAAAGGGGTACATACCTGGGTTAAGAGAGTGGTATTGTCCTTGAGGGAACTGGCAATCATCTGCTGGGTGGTATCCAAGTGTGTCAGGAGCTGACCAAACTGCATGGCTACAAAAGAGGGTAAAAAAGAAATGGTTGAGACTAAATTCCAAGAGGGATGGGAATAAAAGCTGCCCACTTTTCAATTCCTCTTACATAGCACCCCTGACTGCTGGCCTCTCACCTTGCTCATGCAGCTGCTTGATAGTGACAAGTCTTTGTACCAGCTCAGGAAGGGTGGAGGCAATGGGGCTCCAGCGTTGTATGGTTTCATACAGCTGGTGCACCTAAAGTGACATGACAGGCACAGAGGGAATGGTGGGAGAGATCAACTAGACAGAGGGAAATACTGTCCTTTCGCAACTGATAACTGCTGAAGACAGGGACCTGAGGACCTGATGTTACTACCAAAAGGATTTGGATAATATGAGGAACAGGAAGGGATGAGGATGGGCAAAAGGTGTCTTCCTGACCTTGTTTTGTGTATCTGCATCTTCTACAGAGGCTTTATGCTTGGCAATCTCATTCACCTTTCCCAGGACACTCTGAAAGCACAGATTTTAAGGTTGGTAGTGAGGGCTTCCGATGGCTTCTAAAGTCCCAAACTACCCATAATTCAGTTTGCCCTCCACTTAATACCTGTAGCCGAGCTTCCACCTGGTCCAAAATTGCAAGGTCCAAGGCGCTCACCTTTGCCTGCAACAGCTCTACAGTCTCCTGGGGGTGGGGTTGGGGTTGGGACAAGCTTCATAAAGGGAGAATGATCAGACTAGGAAGAGACTTCCCCATATCCCACTAGACTTAATTAACATAAAGCTACAGATGCCAAAACAATTCTCAAAACAAACCCAATCCCAAAATCCCCCTCCATATTCAAACACTCCAGTTCCCTCTACACTTACCATAAGACAGGCTCCCTGGAGACCTGCAGAAAGAGGATTCTGGAGGGAAAAGGAGGGAAGAAAACAGTGGTTCTTATTATCTCCATGTGATCACCACTTTCTCCTATCCTTTCTGGTTCTCAGCTGAAAACCCCTAGCTGACCCTACAACTGAAACCTTTTCTTAACTCTTTCCAGGCTTATGTGGAATGCTATGGACCTTAGGGCTTAGGATCCAGGATCTGAGGCTCAGACTAAGCATAAGAGAACACCTGACCTGGGCATCCTGATCACAGCGCACAGTCGCCTCCAGCTCTGTCAGGCGCTTCTCAAGTTCTGCAACCTAAGGGAAGGAAGGAGGTGAGATGTACCATCTGCCTCTCTGCTGCTACAATGGGAGGAACAAATCCTGCTCTTCTCTGCTTGCTGTTCTCCCCTCTCCCCTCCACCAATGTGGTTCCTTTCCTTGAAACACATCCTTAGCCACAAGGTGAAAATCTTAACTGAAAGGAGGGAAAAATGGAGAATGAGACATTGTGGAAACAGAAGCATTCCCAGCACCCTCTTCCCAGGTCTAATTCCCCTGTGCCCTGACCTACACCAGATACATGCTTACTTTGGCAGCTTGAGAGAACTTGTCCTGCTCAGGTCGTGAATGTAGTTCATAAGTGACAAGACTGCTATCTGGGGAAGCCCCGCAGGTGGTCTTTCCTCCTGAACCAGCCGCTTTGCTGTTCTTTGTTGCTTCCAGCTGCAGCAATAGGCGCCTAGGGCAGGAGGAGACAAAGTAGATGTGAGCTGGCCAAATCACTCTCTCACTTTTGCCTCATAGTCGGTATTTAGGAAGAGCTGGGAACCTCTCCCCTTAGTATCCTTGTCAGTACCTGGCTGAGTCCCTCAAGAACCCCAAAAGCAGTGATTTCCCAACAAAGTAGGGGACCCACTTAGCCAGAGCTCCATCAGGGTCAGTGAGGTTGATCGCAGCATCTGGTCCTAACAGTTTTTCCAGGTGGGAAGCAACCAGCTGCTGCTTCAGGGCTGCAAGCTGTTTAGCTAGCACCACAGGGGTCAGCTTCTCCTCAGCAGTCGACTCCTTCACTGTCATCTGGTATGAAAAGAAGTGGAGACAGTGAGAAATGGCAAGAATGAATCAATAAAAAACAAAAACTGGGCGGGCCAAGGTGGCTCAGCAGGCAGAGTTCTCGCCTGCCAAGCTGGAGACCCAGGTTCCTTTCCCGGTGCCTGCCCATGCAAAAAAAAAAAAAAAAAACTAAGGATAACTGTAGCTGAAAGTCACTGGGATGGTCCTTAGTATAGCAGATTGCCCATTAATTGTAGTTTCGTGTGTACTCCTAAACACTGATAACCTCAGCTCCTTTATCCTGAAACTTTAGGGAATCTTTTTCCTCATGGTGGGAGTGTTAGGGAGGATCGATGACTATAAGTCATAGCAGAGAATGGAAAAAAAAAGTTTGTAGTTACCTTGATTTTCTCAACTTCAGTTGTTAGCTCTTGGACCTCATGCAATAGTCGCTGGTACTTTTGCTGGGGTGTCTCCTTCACTCCAAGACCCTCTCCAAGCTAAAGAGCAAACACAGAGGGTGATGTTGCACCTCCCATTAAGGGAACCTCAAGAATTAGTCCAAACCTCGGGACTAAGACATAGGGATCATGTCCAACCAAGAATCCACAATACCCCAGGATAAAAGAATGGGAAGTAGCCAGAAGCCTAGACAATCTTCACAAGAAACAGAAGTGGGGGCAGTATCCTTAACTGCATCCTGCTGGGTTCCCCAGGACCCCTAACCAGAGAAAAACTCTGGATCCCTGCAACATCCTGTTCTCAACACACACATATACACACAACAAACCATCTCATAGTCTCCAGATTCATATCCTGTCCTCTTGGTTTTTCCAATACGATCTGAGAAATCTGCCAGAGAAAAGAAAATGGAACTGAGGGTCTGACTTTTCAGGTGACTGAGAGGGTTTCCATAAGAGATCTCCATGAGGAGCTCTTCCCCAAAACAAGAGCCACTAAGACCTGAAGACAGGAAGCCACTTCTCATGTTTGCCCTCCCGGCTTGCCCCCACCCAACTTTCAGCCCAGGCTCACCAAGTCCCTTTGTCCCCACTCTCTTGTCCTTGAACTTGTCGTAGGCAGCATTGGGATTGACGATGATGTGCTCCACACTTGTGCTTGTCAGCTCCTCCTGCAGGAATAGGTGGCTCAGATCAGTGGCAGAATCATTCCCACCCTAGAGTTTCCCCATAACCCACCAAATCCCCAAACATTAGACTAGGCCCTATTTTTCCAAAGGGAAAGAAGGGCAGCTCCATTCTAAGCCACTGACACAGGCTCAATCTAGGAAACTGAAGCTCCCTGATAACTCTAGAGTCTCAGTTCTATAAATATTACTACCCTGATTCAACCAGGAACAGAGATAGCACAAACCCTCCACCTACTCTGTACATACGTTTCTCCATCCCCCCCACCCCATCTAACTGGGCCCTCCCAAAATTATCTGGCATACATCATGCACTCCAGGCCAGAAACCAACCTGACCTCTTCTAATCTGCCCCTCCCAAAAGCAAATCTCCTTGCAACTAAATCCATTTTTAAGCTAATCTCCCATTCCTGCAGGAGGGAAAGAGGAGGGAAGGCAGACAATCAGGCCATTAACCCTGAAGGTAAATATTAGGACTTTAAACCTGATGAAGGGAAGAAAGACATCAGCTCTCAGATACAGAAGGAAGGATGGCAGAAGACCTGACCAGCAGTCTAGTTTCCAGGCTGCTGTGATGCCAGGGAATTGAGGAGGTAGGGAGAAGGGGCAGGGTTTACTGGCTTATTTTTTAAGGGACATCTTAGAAGCAATAAGCATAAGCAATATCTGCTTGCCAAAAGAACTCTGGGCATTGGCTATATGCAAGCACTGAAATGGAGCATCTTTTCAGAGAGAAGTGCAGCACCTGCTTCTTCTCTTTGACTCCTCTATTGTGCCTCAAACACTGAAGTTCCTCCCAAACAGGGGACACAGTAGAGGAAAGTGAAAAAACAGTCTGCCCTAGAAATTGAAACAGTTTCCCTTCTTACTAGATATTTACTTCCTGTCCACAGAGTCTAGTAATTACACCAAGGATCGACACTCCAGACTGCATGTCCCTCCTTCACTTGTCAGAAGCCCAAAAGCTCTCACATTAATATTAAAAGGAGGAGGAAGAAGACACAGAAGTGCTTTTATTTTGTGGGAGTTGACATCTCCTTCTACAGGAGAAGGCAAAACGGGTCTTCTGTCCTTCAACTAGGATAATGGTTCTCAAGCCTGGTAGCACACAGAATCATTTAGAAAATGTTAAAAAAAAAAAAAAAAAAAAAAAAGCCATGAAGTGGGGAGGGATGCTGGGCCTACCTCCCTAATTTATTCTGGTGTAGAGCTAGGGCATTAGGCCAGTTTAAAAGCTGCCCAGGTGAATCTGATATGTAGCCAGGACTGAGAACCTCTGAGTGAGTGAGTGAGTGAGTGAGTGTGTGTGTGTGTATGTGTGTGTGTGCACGCGCGCAGTTATGTATGGGAGGTGAGGGGGAAACAGAGGGACATGCTCTGCTATTAGCAAAGGAAGTCAGTATGAGTGACAGCTTTAAAAATAAGGGAGAAAAATAAAAATAAGGGAGGAGAGAGGGTAAGGATAAAACAGCAACTTGGATCTTCTTCTTCAGGGAAGTGCTGGGCTGACAGCAAGAGCTAAAGAACAAGGGAAAGCAAGAGGGCCCAATGTCTTGCTTGCAAGTGTGTGGGGGAAGAGGCAATTCAGTCCCAAGTCATTATTTCTTTAACCTCTGAAATGTCATGGGCAGCACAGCCACCAGCCATACAACTGTGGTCTTTAGCATGAGAAGGACTGTTACTCAGGATAGAT
This sequence comes from Tamandua tetradactyla, assembly GCF_023851605.1. NCBI lineage: Eukaryota > Metazoa > Chordata > Mammalia > Pilosa > Myrmecophagidae > Tamandua > Tamandua tetradactyla. The sequence continues at coordinate 124,834,017 of NC_135333.1, forward strand.
AGCCACTTTCTTTAAGTTCACACTTAAGAATATGCTAATCCTACCTATGAGAGTTCCAATCAAGGTCAAAGATGTAGAAATCTATTAAAAAACAAAAGCCTCTTAAATAAGAGGAACAGGAGGCATAATCAACAAACCAAGGAAAGAAACTAAACGTTACTACCATTCGTTAAGCCCTTATTATAGGACAGGCACTGTGCAGATGAGAACATATTTTCTCATCTACTTTCCTAAGCAAGGTAAAACTGGGCAAACACAGAATGGCTGGACAATCACAGGGATGAGCAGCACTTTCACCCTATTCCCTGCTGCAGGAGCGCGTCCTGTGTCAGAAGGGCTGCTGTCCTCTTGGAGCCTCTCTGAGGGTGTGGCCCCAGAAGACACAGGTGGACAGCAAATGCTAGTCCTCCAGTGGCACCTATTCCATCAGTGTCTAGGAGCTCTAGGGCATGGGTTGGGGGCAGTGTCATTACAGCGATTTGTGAAATGGGAAAAGACTCTCAGCTGGGAGGGTGGGGGGTGGGATTAAATAGAAGGATAAAAGCTTTAATAGAGACAAAAGGATAGAAAAACAACTGCCCATCATAGCACACCCCATTACAAAAGCAGATGAAAGGTCAGGCTTCTTACCAGCTCCTTGCGGTTTCCCCAGAGGTGAGAAAATCAAGAGTTAAAAGGAAAGGGAGCAAGGGGGATAAGGGTGAGGGAGGGAAAAAAAAGACAAAATTGTTATTAGCAAATTTTCACATGCACTACATGGTAGTCTTCAAACACACTTGCACCACAGGGCCCCAGGGGAGCCTAGCACAATTTGGGGACCAAGAAATTTCAATGGGGTCACCACATACCCCAAGAGAAAGGACAGCATGGGACCCTTTCCTCTCTGGTGGTGAGGATGTCAGGAAGCTTTGCCATCAGTGGTAGCAACTGAGGATCATCTGAGGACTAGCAGATGTTACAAGCTAGTGCCATGTAGTAGGAAAGTGCAGGAAGAGAAGGCTGAGATGGAGAGGAAGCTGCAGAGATGGCCAAATATGAAGCAGAGACTATGGAGATTCTGAGGGCCTATAGCTGATTGAGAGTCCAAAATTCACAAGGGGGAAGCTCCCCTTACTAGTTCATGGCCCAAGTCTTCCTGTTTCCTAGTTTCTCTAGTTTTGAGAGAATTAGATATTTGGATGACATAGTCACAATGAGAGTAGACATAGTCACAATGAGAGTAGAAAGATGCACATGCTCATATGGGTAGTTTGAACTGACTTTAGGTTAAGCAGAACAAAATATGTCAGCAACAGATGGTGAGTTTAAAGAAACACAAAGTATCTAATTCCAGCCCCATTCTTATTTCCTGCTGCCAGAGGGGAGGTCTGGCAAATCCTGCTCTCTCATGCAGCCTGGGCTACTGGTATCCACCTTGACCATGGCTGGTGACTTACCCTGTGGCTCTGGGGGGTCCAAGGCAATTCTTACATGAATGTGCTAGCACAGAGTCCAGAGAACACCAAGATTCCTTGCTACCAACCCATGTGTAGAACATGTTACTTCAATCTTCCGTTCTCAAAATTCACAGGGACTGGAGGGTGGACAAGGGGGGAGCATGAGAGTATTTCAAAAAGGCCTTATTTTAGTTCAGGCCATATAGATAAGGATCCCACTTCCAGGCAACCTGCTAAAGAACTGCCAAGAAGAAAAATCCAGCTGTGTGCTCTGACTCTGCAGGACCTCTGTTGATGGGCAGGTGTAAGTTGAGGATGGCTATATGCCTAAGAAAATTCATGGTGGGATAGAGACAATGCTAATTCCTGCCACAGAGAATTCAGCCAGACACCCCCCGAACCTTAACCTCTCCAATCCCTGTCCACTGCCAGAATCCAGCCCAGCCATGACTCCTCCTTTTTAGGGTAAAGGTGGCTCCAGGTTCTGTAGTAAAGGCTACGATGTCTTGGCTCAGAGTGGGAAGTTGGATAAAAGCACTCACAGGTGCACACATATGAACACATGAGGGGAGGCACACGCTCTGTACCTTTCTCTTACTTGCCTCACCAAGCTAGAACCAGCTTGGGAGAAACTCAAGGAGAGAGAGAGGACATGGATCATGCATTCAAGTTCAAATCATGAGAAACAAGCTGAACAGGGGAGGACAGAAAATCAAAGATAAGGAAAAGTGATGTATTAGTTTGTAAATAGTATATACCAATTCCAGGTCTGTCCTTTGGGTGGGGGTGAGGGATGATGAGATTTTATTAATAATTCCCACAACAAGGAGTATAGAGTCACCATGGAAACTTAGAACGCCACAGCCAACTTGACTGGAAAATCCCAGGTGCCCTAATCATGGGTACCAGCTTACCTGGTACATAATTCCCAGTCCTTCTCATTAATGGACTCCCAGACTCCCCAGGGCTGTTTGGCTAAATGGCTGTGCCTCAGAAGACAAGAACTGAGATGCTAAATCAAACAGGAGAGGAGGCCATCACTGCTCTCTGAGCCTGTTCAAGCTCTAGGCCATAGGGGAACTTCAGAACCATGATGACAAGGAAAATGGATAGTACTGTAGAATAAAACTGTCCAGGATGGCTTCATAATACTGACCATCCATCCATTTCTCAAGGAAGGGTACAGAAGCAGAGAGACTTGTGAAGCACAAATAACCTAATTATTTTTTTCTTAAAAGTATATACAACACCCTTTCCTCCCCTTCTAATTTACCTTTCTCAAAGCATAGAGGGTACTAAAATGAGGCTTTTTTCCCAGCAATAATCCACCATAGCTAAGAAGTGATTCCCATGGCCATGCCTATTGTTCTCCACCCTTGTCTAGAATGGCTAAAAGCCATTCCTTTTCTCTTAATTCCGTTTGAGTCTGAGCAGGAGAAAGGCAATCCCCTTCTAACTACAGCTCCTAAATACCTCATGTCCAAAGCATTCATAGCCTCCATGTTTTATCCCATCCTCCAGTGGATAGTTTTATTCTGCAGACCTCACAAAAGGAAGAAACAATGATTCATGGATGAGAGTTATACTTCTATACCTTGATTAATGATCTTTAAACATAAGGCCAGCAGGCCCCACAGTGACCCAGCTAGGGACTCATTGGTATTTAAAACAATTAGCTATAGCAATAGCACAGTGGCAGAGCATTGCATGCTAGGTGGCAGATGAAAAAAAAAACATGCAGAGAAGAAGCATTGAATGGTCTTACTTGTGCAAACTAGTATCCAGGCAAGGTGGTGAGGAGGGAGGATGGGGGAAGCATTAGGAAAAACTCAGGTAAGTTCAAGTGCGCCAACAGTCAATGAACACAATCAAGCATACTCTATGACATCCCAAACTGTAAGCAAGAGAACCTACTGTTTCTCATCTCAGACTGATGAAGTGTCCAGCAGTATCTAATCTTTGGAGAGCTAAAGCCTCTGCCAGGGCCCCACCAAGCTATGGCTAGGTCATTTTTTATCCCTCTTTCAAATGGCACTGGGGGTAGTTATGCCAAAAAGGGAGAAACTAAATCCTGTTTTTAAGGAGATCTTCTTAATTTACTGTTCTTGCTCCAGTGGTTTAAAAGCCATGAGCAGAATGCCTTACAGACTAAGGCAGGCTGTTGGCCCAGAGGGGTGGGGAACCCATTTGGGAATTACCTTTCCTATCCAACCAGAAATATTAAGAAAAGTTTTTAACCAAACCCATCGTCACAGTCAAACTAGGAGTGTCTGACATGTGGAGAGGAGATACTCCCAGATTGAGAAGAAAAAAGCTATCCTGCTTAGTTTTCTGGCTCATTCCTATTTTGGAATATTCTATCTCCTGCTAAAATTGTTTTAAGTGGATAGTAGGAAAATCAGGATCATCTGCAGCAAAATTAAAATCCTCTTCCACTTTCCTCCCCCTTTCCCTCCACCCCACGTGGGAACTGCAAAACTTTTGTGTATGAGTTAAAGCAGCAAGATCTTTAAGGGACGTTATTTCCTTCAGCAGTCCAATTTCAACTGCAGTGGAGAAATCAGGAGATACCAGGACAGTGAGGGTCAATACTACTTGACTATTCCTTTAAATAAAAACCTGGAAACCCTCCAAAAGGTCCCACAAGAAGCTGGTTATACTGGTTGTCTCCAGGGAAGGGAACTGAAAGGTGGCCGGCAGGGATGAGAAACAGATTTTTCACTCTATAGTCCTGAGTCTTTTGTTCTATGTGTAGGTATTATCTGCTTTTTTAAAATTAAAGTTGAAGATAATCTGGAGACTAAGGCAGAAAAATCTGTTGCCAGGGGTTAGGAGATGACTCAAAACCTTATGGTTCAGCCACAACAGTGGTGATATGTAACTGTCACTTCTGCAAGGTTTGGGGAGTAGATGTGAGGGACAGACTGCTACTGAGAATCCAAGCCTCACAGACAGAAGATTCCTGGACTATCAAAGCACAACCCACTGCTCCTCAAGTTGCACATTTACATTAGTATTAAGAGCAGCAGAAAGGCCATTACTCAGCTGACTTCTGGAAAGCTGCCCTCCTAAGGCCCACAGGGACATGCAAGGGCCAAATATTAGCTGACATCAGGAAACATCTCAGCCACACAGGCTCCTGAGGCAGTGGAAGGTCTCCCCACCCTATTCACTCCTCCCTAGTGATGGAGAGCCACTTAACTGAGCCTTAGGTGGTGGAGGCAACTTGGCTATTCACCATTAAGCTCCTAAACGCTGTTAAATGGCATCCTGGGCAATGTGCCTCAGGAAATGAACACTCATGGTATCCTTCCCCATCAACCCCCACCCCCACCCTGCCACCCCTCCTCCAGATGCTACTAAAATGGGCTGCTCAGGCTCAGCGGGGTGAAACAGCCAATCAGAGCTGCATTTTCAGCTTCTTCCATGCCTGAAATGGATGTCCTCGTCTTCTTATTATCTCCCAGTTCCTTCAAAAGGAAAATGACAAGGTATTTTTTCTGTTTGGAAAAGGGACAGCTATGATACTACTCATTTGTATCAGTTAGTGATAAAGTTCCATTTATTATCTCACCATAAAAGCTTGATATCTTTTTGGCAGAGCTGAACAGTCTCTACACTGTGGCAGTACAGTGAAGCCCTCAGCATCCACATCCCTACTCTGTGAGGCCAGAGGCTGCTGCCTACTAAGACACCTCTTGGAGTCACAGGTGAACACTCAGGTCCTTACACAATTCTGCACTGATCTCCAGATACTCAAGCTTGGGTGACATACTAACATGACAGCAGGTACAGAAGCCACAAGGAACACACCACTGAGGGGACAGTGAAGGTGTTCCCTAAAAGGAAGGAAGGCAGAAGCTATTTCCACATGGAGGAATCAAATAAGGAATAAGTGAGTATGCCAAGCCATACGTAAGCCAGCGGTCAGCATTTCCCTAAACAAACCAGCCCCACAGACAGAGCCACAGCACTCACAGTCAGATACGATGAGCCCGATCCTGCTGACTAGTAGTCACACCTTCACTCTGATACCACCAATGCAACCCCAGCCCAGCTCGCTTTAGAAATAACAGAGCCTAAAACACATCCTATAAGATGTGCTAACCTATCTCTGCTCCCCTGGGCACTTCATACAGAACTTCTCCTATGTTGATTTTTATTCACTCAATTTTATTTTCTCACGTTTCCTGCATATATCCTAACTCCTGCGTTAGTCTGGCGCTCCCTAAGGTCAGGGACATTTCTTCCTTTCTCCGCATTGCACAAAAATCAACACAGAATGAACACATTAAATAAACAATGCTAAGTCGTTGCCCTCCTGATTAAAGTATGTCTATAGCTAATTCCTTCCTCCTCAATCTAGATTTCTTCTTAGACCTGAAAGTGATACCACGGTCTCTCCTCTGCTGATATGAAAAGTTTATATTTGCCCTCAAATTTACTTTGCTCTGACCAGGTTCCTTACCTTTTAAATTTTCCACATCTTTTTCTTCCTCCTTGTCCACTGGATAGTGTATATTCATATAAAAAAGCTTTCATTTATACTTCAAAGCCTAGCTCTCAGTATGATATTAATGAACATGTATTGAGTGAAATATTTTATGAAAGGGAAGGCCTTGTCCCTTATCAGGCAGTTTACAAGTGCTCAGGCTTCGCGATTCATTACCACGGACTAGAACCCAGGGGCCTAATTAAGTCTTTAGCCCCAAACCTAACTGATTTGAGATACTCCAATTTTATTAAAAAGGCGTAAGGATAAGGGCTTTCCCAGCAAGTCTTCCTGGTTGTAATTCCTCAGATGTAACTCTCCTTCATGGCACTGCTCTTTGTTGGCTGAGAGGCCTCTGCAAGCCCTGCAACCTACATAACAGCTAGGCTGGGGTTGGCATACCCGCTTACTGCTGGCCAGAGAAAGGAGAAAGCCTGCCTGGGGAAGATAGGTCAGAGCCCAGAGGGGTCCTGAGGCAGCACACAGTCTTACCGCATCAAACTCTGCTTGATCATCCTCAGGTAGGTCGCTGGTTTCATAAACATCTGGCTCGTTCCTGGCCTGCAGGTAGAAGCAGTGATCACCCAACCACACTACCCAGCATCCAAACTAACAAAGAAAGCATAGTGTGATGCTGAGATTCTGTCCTTTCACCTCTGCCTGCCCAGAACAAGTCAGTTCCCCATGTTTTAGAGGAGTGGGGATGACAGTAAAGATATCTGGGCCTGACAGTAAATGGTGAGCGTTAGTGATGAGAAAAATACTATCCAGAATTTGGAGGGGGGCAAATCTTTGCACTCATTATGTCAGAAGAAGGTGAGGGCTATTCTCAAATTAGGCCCTGTACACCACTACCGTAGCACAACTCCCATCCCGAGGATACAGGGAGGGCAACAACACAAGCAGAGTGGTACATGCCGGCATGTGCATCGGGGGACAAGTTCCCGTAGTGCAGAGTTCCACATCTGGCACAAGAATGGTTCTATCACCCTACCCTTTTCCTTGGTCGGGTAAGGCCATTATCAAGTGACCTGTGCGTCTGGGGTTCTGGGAGGAGAGCTTATGGAGGGATCTGGGACAGCACGGGCGGTGTTAACACGGCTGATGGAAACACTAGGTAGGGCACAAGTGGAAAACACCCGGTGCATTCCGGGGCCGGGTAACCGGCAACTGCCGGAAAGTGGGCCTGCTGCGCCGGCCGACAGCCTGGCCCAGTCGGGTCGGAGTCGTTGGGAAGGTGCTGTGGCCCGTCGGGAAGGGAGCAGCAAGCGCCCTTGGAGCGGAGGAGGGGCTGCAGGGGGGAGGGGTCGCGGGTTGGTATCTGTTGGGGATCCTTGGTAAGTCGCGGGCGCGTTGGTGGGGAGCCGGGGCCGGCCCCTGTACTCACAATGCCGGGAAGGTCGGCGTATTTAGGGTCCGCCATGGAGGCGGCGAGGCGGGGTTGGGGGACCGGGGCCTCGGAGGAGCCGGGGCTGACGTTCGGGTAGGGAAGAGGTTGAGGCCGGTCCCAGGCTAAAGCGGAAGCAAAGGGAGCGGCGGAGCAGTCGGAAGTCTCGCGACAGTAGCAACACAGGGAGAAGGGTAAAGCAACAGTCGCGAGAACAGCCCACTACCACACCCCTGACGGGGCGGTGATTGGCGAGGACAAGACCAGAGAATGAGGTAATGGCGGGGGTGGGGGTGGGGTCGCCGCCTAGGATTGTGGGTTTTGTAGTCTCGGTAGGCCGGGGCTCGGGCAGGGTACGACAGTAATGCACCTTAGGGAATTATTTCACAGAACTTATTTCCTTTCATGTTTACATCAAGTCTGTGAAAGTTATCCGTTGTATATATTGGAACTCACAGAAAATAAGTGACTAGATAAAATCACACAGCAAGTCCTGCTGCAGTACGGCCAAAGATTTCAGAAACAACAATAAAAAGTAAAATTTTGAAAACGCTTAGGGTCTATTAGGAATGGAAAAGTTACATACTCTTCTCAAGTTAGAGCTGTCGGATAAAGTACAGGGAACTTAGTTAAATGTGAATTCCATATAAACAATTTTTTTAGTGTATGTCCCATGCCATATTTGAAACATACACAATTATTCTTTATATGAAATTTAAATTTAACTGGGCGTCCTCTCTTTTTTTCTTCCTAATCTGGCAATGTGCTATCTCAAATTCACACAATAGGTAAGTGGTAGCTCAATGGTTGGCAGACCAGTCAGTCTCTGTTCTTCTAACCACTTGGCTAATAGTTCCCAGACTTTGGGATTTCATGGCTTAATGAAACTAAAACAACAACAATACCAAGATAGAAATATCTTGTGAAGATAGAAATAACATAGCTACATTTTTATTTTGCCAAGTAAGTACAACGAAAATGAAAACCTATGTATTATCACTGTCATTAATTAGTAGAAAAGTAGGAAGGACAGACTTTCAGAATAAAGGACAATCTTTTAAACTTAATAAATCCAACTTTATGAAAAATACACCCGTTGGCTTTTTTTTGGAGAGAGGGGGTATACCCAGTGGGTTTTTGTCTCTACCCAGTGACTTTCCATGTTCTGGCATTTTGCAACTACTTAACTAAGGATGCCACCCTGGAGCCCATGGGAGCCTAAGGTTAGGATGTTTCCTGAGTTTGCAGGATGCTGCAACACTTAGAAATAGTGCCAGACCAAGTGACTGGAGAGAAGTCTATTTTCCTGAGTTGGAACTCATTGTCATTCTAGCCATACTCTCCTGGCTTCTCCCCAAACTTCTGTCTCTCTTTCTCCATAGAGACTGCCTTCTCATCCAGTTCCTTATGCTGGATCCTTTTCATTCAGTTCCTTTAAGATGCACGTTGGGATCAAGGTGTAGGCCCAATGTGTAGGGCCCCTTCCCCCAGATGAGTGGTTGTGTCTTGTCTGGTCAGGCCAACAGCCACTAACCCTTGCCCCATAGTGTCTAAATGACGTCAGACATTTTCCAGACAGCTGTTGGGCAGAATTTCCATCCCTTCCTCCCTTCTCTCATCATTCTGCCCTTCCTCCCCTTGACCTAGAGCCTCAACCTGCAGTCCAACTCCCTGTTGGTCAGCAGAGGCCTATGACGGGAAGAAAATCAATTTGGCCAGCTTCTGAATGTTTCTGTCCAGGGGCTGCAGCCCCTGCATGAAGGAAGGACAAGCAATCTCTGGGTTTGGCTTTTGCTAGGGAAGGGGAAGAACCAGAGAAGAAAGACCTGAGAAGGGAACTGCTGTGTATAGATTCTGTCCAATTGTATCTGAGACAGGAAACATACTCAGGTAGGGTGCTAAACCTGCTTGAAACTGGAATGCAGAAATCCCTCCTAGAAAACCTCTTCCAAGCCCCTCTGGTCTCACCTAGCCCATCACCACTTCTCCTTCAGCACTTTCTGACTCTTAAAAAAGTTACTCCTACCCACTTCCATGCCAACCTGAACCTAGGAAGCAGAAATGAGGATTTCACTGGCTTTTAGATTCTGAAAGCCTAGAATGGGAGTTTGTTGCCCCTCAAACTGGTATATAGGTTGGGGGGAGAATAGAGTACAGCCCTTGGTGTAGAAGGGGAGAGAAGTAGCCAGACCCTTCTCTCACTCCTCTCCCCCAAGAAGGGGACCTGGAGTCCCACCCTCCCTCCCGGTAAAGCAGCTGCCCTTGGAGGTGAGTGGATAAGGAGTCCGGCGCCTGTGCTTGGTGGGGGTGATAGAGGAATAAGAAATGTGCTCCCAATTAGGACAGAAGATTGTGAAGGAGGTGGGGGATGCCCCGGGAAAAAAGGGGGACGGAAACCTTGTTGACACTATTCCCTAGAATAGGCCCACCTCCGATTTCTTATTCCCTTCCAGGGGGCGGAGTCCTACAGAGGGACAAACTGGTCGAGGGAGTGGGATGCAGGGAGTGAATTGGTTGGGGAGGGGGTGAGGGCAAGGTTCTCTCCGAGCGTCCGGCGGTGGGGGTGGCCGGGAGGAAGCGAGAAGACCGGAAGGATCACACCGCTCGGGGGTCGGCGTCCCGCGGCTCGCCCCCCCGCGGAGGAAGCCCCGCCCCCGCGCCTCCGTCGCGGCCCCGCCCAGGCCCGCAGCGAGGCGCTGCAGCGCGAGGGGCGGAGAGGCAGAGCGCCGGGAGAGGACCAGACGCGCAGATCTCCCGCATCCCAGTGCCGCAGCAGAGAGGAAGCGCGCCCCATCCTGCTCCCTAGCCTTTGCCCCTGCGACCCCACATCCTTCTCGGCCCCAGAGACCGAGCATCTGTCCTCCGCCTCGGCCTCAGCTGGGCGTCTCCCTCCTTCAGAGCACTTACCACCCCTGCAGCCCAAGAAGTGCCCCAGCCCCACGCCGGGGACCACTATGGCGGAGACAAACAACGAGTGTAGCATCAAGGTGCTCTGCCGATTTCGGCCCCTAAACCAAGCCGAGGTTCTGCGGGGGGACAAGTTCATCCCTATTTTTCAAGGGGACGACAGCGTCGTTATTGGGGTGAGTGCCGCCCCCAGAAGGGATTTCGGGGAGGGGGCGAGAAGCTGAATCTTCCCACTGCGGAGCCTTGCTCCCTACCTGTCTCTCTGCGCCCCCTCCCCACCGCTCATCTTCCACCCTCCATCCTCCTCGCCGCAGTCCCTCCTCTCCCCTGCATCTGGATGGCTGGGTGTGGCCTGCCCAGGCCGGTGGCCAAGTCTCCGCAGAGTGGGAGGGGGCTACTTCCCAGAGATCTGGGGACTCCACTCCTCTTTGCTGAGTCCGCATCCCTGAAAGGTAGTCCGGTGTTTTTCTGATGTTTTCCATTTCCCCTAGAGAAGGCCTGTCTTCCCTTTGTTATTGGTTCCGATCTCTACCCCAGCCTCCCAGGAAAGGAGGGGGAAGGCTAGTGGATGGGCTAGAAGCGAAGTGGGCAGCCCAGGGTCTGTGCAGAGGTATGAATGGGAGTGGGCTCCAGAATCAAGCCCTCCATCATCCCCCAAACTAATTAGCCTGGACTTGGGAGCGGGGGAGGGTTCAGGTCTAGTGAAGGGTTTTCTGGGAAAGGAATACTTTAATGCCACACCCGATTTGGGGGGAACCCCTGGGGTCCTAAGGAAATGTCTATCTATCCGTCCCAGGTACAGTGGTAAGTGGATTTCAAACCCCTCCTATCCTACCCCTCCAAAAAGTAAAAATGCCAGAACGCTGAAATCCTAATAAATACTTGCTTATTCACCCTTTCTGTTGATGCTCCAGTAAGAAGTAGCAAGCCATTGTTACCTCATTGTGACAGCCCCTTCCCATGCAGGAGATCTTATTAAGAGAACTAATATTTATTGTGTGTTTGTTGTTCTACATATTAAATCCTCAAAACATCGCTCTGAAGTAAGTATTGAGATTTCCATTTTATAGATGAGGAAATTGAGACCCAAAGAAGTTTAATGACTTTCTCAAGGTCACACAGTTATGGATCTGAATCCAAATCTGTAACTCAAAAACTCATGTTTTTTTTTCTCGACATCACACTGTCTCCCCAGATTTCTGTTCGGGACCTTTATCTGCTATGGCCCATAGGGAATTCCTAGGCCTCACTCATTCCACCTTTCCTAGATTAGTAGGCACCATCAGGCTGTCGGGTGAAAGGACCTGGGGGTTGAGTCCTATGGTCTTGAAGAGTGCTAGGCCAGGAAATGGTTGCCCTTTTAGTGAAGGGAGTGGCACATCTGAGGGTAGACCCCAATCTTCTCAAGGTCAGGGCTACTTATATATCTTTGATCCACAATGCTTGCCACAGGCAGCTGGCAACAGGCCTGTCAAAGGAATAAAGGGAAGGAGGGGAGGGAGCATGGGCCCCCTGAGTCAGTGAATTTGGGACTTTAAATAAACATGTCTTAGGAAGAGACCTGCTTACCTGTTCCCAAGGGCCCTAGTCTGTCACCACCCTGTGCCCTCACCCATGTTGTGAACTCAAATGGGTGCTTTTGCCTTATATGTGTGTTTGCATGTGGAGATTTGTCTCTTTTTGCCTTAGGACCCCAGGCCTTGCTCTCAGAGGGTCTTACAGTCTTGTCACTCTGTCTAGGCCAAAAAAAAAAAAAAAAAAAAAAGGGCCTCAATCATCCCCAGGGAGGGATTGGGGGTGACCCTTATCTGAGTAGCCTGGACAGTAGGCATTAGCTATAAAAGTTAGAGTTTGAGGTCCTCCTTTGAAATGAAGGCTGAAAAATTGGAAAGAGATGTTTATGGAGGAGAAAACACACAAAAAGCTTCCTCTTTTAAGCTTAGCTTCTTTGCCCCAGAAGGTTTTTCAGGTAAGTCTGAACCGACTCCTTTGGGCTCTGTGGGCCATCCTGGTGTGCTGAATGTGGAGCAGAGGGTGATGCTGGGAGAAAGGGGTATGCTGTCGATCTGTCCAAGTAGCCTAGCTAAACAGAAGAGACCAGTGGGAGGTGGGGAAGGAGGAGAGATGAAGAGAAGTCCAGGGCCCTCTGCCCATTCAGATTCTATCTCAGCTCCACAGCTAGCACTTCCTTGTCTGTTTAGCTCTATATTTGTAGGACTATACCTTTGTCTAGTTGGGAATCTTCCCATGCCCTAGCCCTCCCAGTCAATCTCTCACTCCGAGATAAATGCTTGTGAGGGGCCATTTTGTCTCAGGCAGCATCCTGGAGGTTTACCTTCCCAGCCTTATTATTCCTTCCTCATTTAGGGGAATGAGGCTATAGGAGCAGTGGTTTTGAGGGAACATGGAATAGTCATCTATCCCCATTCCTTCTTTTTTCCGCTGGTCTTCCTTTAGGACCCAGTGTGTGGGAACAGTTTGAGAAATTAATGGAAGAAGCTTCAGAAGCTTCTTTATGCTGTCTGGGAAGATGAGGGAAGAGCAAAACTGGGAAGGGCCATCTCTCCAAACCCAGCCCTGCTCCTTCCTATAACCGCTCTCCTCTGTACCTCTGCAGCATGGCCGGGCGGCTAGCTCTGGGCTTCAGAGTCCCTTATGTCAGTGGGCTTTGTTCTGCTTGGCAACGGGTGGGTGAATAAGCTGGAGAGACTGCTCTGCGAACCTTATCCCTCCCCTGCTCCCCTGACTTCCCCCAGGAATCTGGGGGATGGAGCTTAGCCAAAGTTAATGGCCTGAGTCATAGCAGAATAGTGTCTGGGTCACCGTCTCTGTGTGATGTGCATCTCATTTTGCTCTTTGTGTCACTCAGGATCCCAATGTAGTTTTGTCACTGGACCAACTTACGTGTCTCTCTGTTTATCTTTCTTGGCTATGCTGCGGGTGAGCGGCACATTCTAGTGCCTGCTGTCTGGGCTGCTGCAGCTCTACCAGGCCGCGAATGAAGCATTAGATATAAGAGGGATGACAGTGAGGAAACACACACATGTGCATGCACACACACACACACACACACACTCCTTCATTCAGGTGTCCAGTATATGCTGCCTCCCTCAGCCGTGAAGTTGGTTGGCAAAGTTATTAAAGCACAGTCAGTGTAGTTTGGGGTGGCCCAGGGTTACTTTGATATGAGAAGAGAGGAGCAGGACTCCCTTTACTTTGGGGAGTCTCATAAAGGAAAATGGAGAGGGGAGATAATGTTTGCTGTGACCAGAGCCTCTTTGGCATTACCATGGCAACAATCCCCAGGGGTGTCACCATGGAAATCGGGCCTGGTGCTCGAAGTTCAGCCTCTGCCAAGTGTTTTAGTGAGGGTTGAGCAGGTTGGTCATCTTTGGACCCTTGGTGTTAGGTTCTCCCATTAGCTTTCATCTACACACACAATGGAAAACTACAGAAAGGTGCTGGGGTACACAAATGAACAAGAAAATGACAAGGAGGCTTGGAGTGGAGTTAAAGGAAAACAAAGAACTCTGACTGTGGGACTCCAAAGAAAGGCTTTCCAGAGAAGGCTGTGAGATGCGCTTAGGACTGCTGTGGATGGGAGAGAGACTGGATTTCAGGGGGGCATTTCTGAAAGGTGGGAGGACTCGGTGAGTGTTTCTAATTTTGCTGGTCTCCTAGACCCTGATGCTGTACAAACTCAGCGGGTCTTCAATTACCTGGAGTGGGGGTGACAAAGGAGGCCCCCTGAGAAGATGGATGGAGGAATTGCATACTTCTGAAAACAGGGTTAAGGTTGGGAAAAGGGAGTGATGAGGGACTTTCCTTCTATCTGGAAACATTTGAGCGTGTGGGGGAGGGGAAGAAAAAGCCATGACAAGGGTCTGATGCAGTATTGGCATTTTAGCTCATTGATCACCTTGGCTGTGTGGGTCTGGAATCAGAGGGCTTGAGTTCGAAATTGTGCCCTGCGTTTGCTTAGCTGTGTAAGCTATTTTACCTAAGTTTCAGTTTCTTCTTCTGTAAAATGGGAATAATAAGAGTACCTACCTCATAGAATTGCTGTGACTATTAAGGGAAAAAATGCACATAATGTGCTTACTTAGCACAGGCCAGGCACATAATATACTCTCAGCGAGAGTTAGGTGTTATGGTTACTTCACGCACTGTCTCCCCACAAGCTGGCTTTTGATGAAATTGGGAGGTGGTGAACACTTTCCCCTCTCATTGGTTGCTTCATCCAAACCTCAAGGTCCCTAGTGTCTTCTTGCCCTCTTCCTCCATCAAAATCTTTATTTATTCAATGCCAGAGACCCGATTCCCAGTGCCTGCCCATGCAAAAAAAAAAAAAAAAAAAAAGAATCTTTATTTATTCAACAAATATTTGTAAAAGGCATCCTTTGATTCAGTGATCATGCTTGGTGTTGGGAAATAGGAAGGAATCCCTGCCTTCGAGAAACTCTCCATCTAGGTGGTGACCCTTCCTCCAAGGAGTGACCCTTGCTGGGGTGGGGGTGGGGATGGGCACCAGAACTGGCTTTTGCTAATACACACACACTTCCCCAGATTCTGTTAAAGGGGAACTGTGCGGAACGAGAGCTGGAAATGATGGAGATCTTTCCCATGTGCATAGTCTAAACACAGACAAAGTAGAAAATTACTGGTCTCGTCCTCAATGAAACGATCTGACAAAATGAATTCATCCTGAGTATAATCGATAGCAAATGGAAAGAAGTCTGCATTTTAACAGAAATAAATATCTTAAGACAAAGAAATAAGGACCAAGGAAATTAAGGGCTCAGCCCTGTGGGGAGGGGGGTAGTAGGTCTTCCTCTGAAATTATAGCCCATGTCATATGGCTTTCCCCACTCATAAAATTACTAAATGCAGCCGTTTCTAGAATTTTTGTATCTTTTACCCTCACAGGAGTGAGAATCCCACCCTTTCCCCCTCTCTACTCTCTTCCTTTTCTTCCTCACAGGCTGAGGAAAAGGGGTACCTCAGGCAATAATTGGCTTCAGCATTTGGAGAGCACCCACAGCTCCCTGTGAAATCCTATAACCTGGAGTGTTTAAATAAGAGTGTGTGTGTGTGTGTGTGATTGTATGTGTGGGTGCCCAGGTTCCCAGGAGAGAAGAGGGGAGGGGCAAAGCTGTCTTGAGAGTTATGCTTAATCCCCTCTGGCTGGATGCCTGGTTTCAGGAAGTGTCAATATAGATCATTGTTGAGAAGAGGTGAGAGTCATTGACCTATGAGAAATGGTTTTTGTTTCTATTTCTTGGCCCCTGAGTGGGAGAAACGTTAAGACAGGTTGAGAGATTACAATTCAACTATCAAGATAGATTTTTATTTAATAACATTAAAATAATCTGATTATAACGCTGATACATATTAATTTTTGACGAAGTTAAATACAAAGAAAAGCATAGAAAAGAAACCAGAAATCACCCAAAATCCCACCACCCAAAGAAAACCAATTAACAATTGATGTATTTGCTTCCAATCTTTTTTCTTCATATAAATACTAATTTTAATAAAACTGAATTGTATACTATATTTTGTTTTATAATCTTTTTTTCACTTAAATATCATGGCTATTTTACCATCATTACATGTTTTACATAATTTTGTTGTTTTTAAATTTTTGTTTAATTTTTAAATAGGTCTCATATGAACATATGACAAAATTCAAATGATTCAGAAGACTATATAATGAAAAATTAAGTCTCTTTCCAACTTTTCTTTCACAGTTAGCTGGTTCCCATTTCAGGAGGTAACCATTATTATCACTCCCTTATGGTTTCTTCCAAAAACATGCTATGCAGTTATAAACAAATACATATATTCATGCTTACACTTTATTTTTTAATATAAATGATAGCATGCTATACATACAGTTCTGTACTTTGCTTTTTTAATTTAACACTCTGTTTTGGAGATCCTTCTATATCAGTACATAAATGTTTATCTCATTGTTTTTAACAACTGTATGATATTCCTTTGTAGGGATATGCCATAATTTATTTGACCAGGTCCCTATTGATGGACCTTTAGGGTTGCTCTAATCTTTTATTACAAACAATTGAATGACCTTGTATATACATACTTATCATAGGTGCAGTATGTCTGTAGGAAAAGTTTTTAGAATGGAGGTCACAGGGTATGTGCATTTTAAAATTTAAGAGGTAGTCCCAAACCACCCTTTAGAGTTGGCCCCACTTTACGCCCTTTTCCAGCAGTATGTGTGAGTGTCTATTTCCTCACGTTCTCTCCAACACAGTGCATTGTCAAACTGTTTTATTTTGGCCATTTTGATAGATAAAAATGGTATTTCATAGTTTCAGTGTGCATTTCTTACTGAGTAAGGTTGAGCAGCAACTCATATGTTTAAAAGCCATTATAACATCATTATGGTGTTATATTTGATGGTAGCAATTTTTGAGACGTAATTTACTTACAGCTTGCACAAATCTTAAGCAAACAGCTCTTTTTTAAAAAATTTTTATTGATATATATTCACATACCATGTAATCACCCAAAATGTACAATCAGTGGATCCTAATATTGTTATATAGCTGTGCATTTATCACCACAATAGACTTTTTTTCTTTTTTGTGAAAAATAACATATGTACAAAAAAAAAGCAGTAAATTTCCAAGCACATTGCAACAATTAGTTGTAGAACACATTTCAGAGTTTGGTATGGGTTACAATTCCACAATTTTGGATTTTACTTCTAGCTGCTCTAAGGTATTGGTAATAAAAGAAATATCAATATAATGAAAGAAAGACTTTTCATCTCTCTCTCACTCTTTGGGGTATTTGGGCTATGGTCATTCTAACTTTTTCATGTTGGAAGGGGCTGTCGATACATGTCGGAAGGGGTTGTTGATAAGCTTTACAAGTTTTAACATACACAGATGCCCAGATAACCACTCATCAGATCAAGATCTGGAATATTCTATCACCTTTGAAAGGTCCCTCATGCCCCTTTCCAGTCAGTTAACCACTATTTGACTTCTGTCTCTACAGCTGAATTTTGCCTATTTTTAGACCTTCATACAAAGGGGATAGTACAGTGTGTGCTCTTTGTGTCTGACTTCTGCTCTATGTGTTTTTGAGCTGTATCTTGTCCTCTATGGCATCATTTTATATAGCAGCAAAGACTAAAATCTATGCATGTGCCATAGTTTAATCAATTCCTTATGTTAACCAGTGTGCCGGTATTTTTCTTTATGTTGTTTTCAATTTCAATTTCAGTTTACAATGTGATGATAAACATTTTATGGCTAAATTTTTGCCCATGCGTATGATTTCCATGGTATAAATTCTTAGGAGCAGAATTTCCAGGTCAAAAGATATATACAATTTAAGGCTTTTGATGATGTATTTTTGAATTGGCCCCCTAAAGTTTGCATAGATTTACTTGCCTTACCAGAAGTGAGTAAGGATGCTCATTCCCTTGAACAATTAAAATTTTGTTTTCCAATTTGATAGGTGAAAAATGATGATGCCATTTTAATTTCTTCTTCTTTGAAAATGTGGAACATCTCTGTTTATTTGCATATTTGCATTTCTTCTTCTGTTGTCAGTACTTAGCTCTTGTGCATTTGTTTCTGTTTAGTTTTTGTCTTCTGTTAATTGAGTTCTTGATATAGTAAGAATATTAATCTTTGTTTTAGAAACTTGAAATTTTCTTATTTTAAAAGTATGTGTTTTCATTTTAGAAAAGTTTTAAATAAAAGTTTTAAAAAATATGCTATCCAAGGATGACCACTATTAACATTTTTTTCTATGCAAGTTATATAGATATACATATACATAATTTTTTACAGAAATTAATTATCCTTTACATATATTTTTGGGGGTATCAATTTTTTTAAATGTTTTTATTGAGAAATATCCATATACATACAGTACAACCATATTATACAATCAGTGGCTCACAGTATCATCACATAGTTCCTTCTGTATTTTTCAGTATAATCATTTTTAGAATATTTGCATCACACCAGAAAAAGAAATAAAAAGGAAAAAAAAAGAATTCATACATCCCATACCCACAGTGACCCACAGTATTTCAGTCAACCCATTTTTTACCCTTTATCTCCCCTTATTATTTTTCTATATTTTTAAATTCTTGTTTATTGATTTTTTTTTTTTTTTTTACTAATCTGCCCATAGCCTGGACACAAGATTTTCACAATCACACAGTCACATTGTGAAAGCTATATAGTTATACAGTTGTCTTCAAGAATCAAAGCTACTGGAACACATTCAGCAGTGTGCTAGTCCGGGTTCTCTAGAGAAACAAAACCGACAGGAGAGATCTGTAAATATGAGTTTTATAAAGGTGTCTCACACAACCGTAGGAATAGAAGAGTCCAAAATCTGTAGGGCAGGCTGTGACGCTGGTGGCTCTGATGAAGGGTCTAGATGAACTTCACAGGAGAGGCTCGCTGGCTGAAGAAGCAGTGAGAGCCTCTCTTCCTTAAAAAGCCTTTGACTGATTAGATTATCTCATTGTGGGAGACACGCCTTAGTTGGCAGATGTAATCAGCCACAGATGCAATCAACTGACTGATGATTCAATATACCAGCCTTCGGGTTTATCAACCAGCCATGAAATATCCTTGCAGCAACCATCAGGCCAGTGCTTGCCTGACCAGACAACTGGGCATAGTCATTTGGCCAAGTTCACACCAGATCCTAACCATCACAAACAGTTTCAGGTACTTCCCTCTTATACACCATTCCCTCTAATACACCATAACTAAAAAGGGATATCTATATAATGCATAAGAATAACTTCCAGGATAACCTCTTGACTCTGAAATCTCTCAGTCATTGAGACTTTATTTTGTCTCATTTCTCTCTTCCCCCTTTTGGTCAAGAAGGCTTTCTTATTCTGATGATGCTGGGTCCTGGCTCATCCCCCCTGGAGTCAGATCCCACATTGCAGGGAGATTTACTGCCCTGGAAGTCATTTCCCATGTAGTGGGGAGAGGGCAATGAGTTCACCTGCCGAGTGGGCTTAGAGAGAGAGGCCACATCTGAGCAACAAAAGAGACTCTCTGGGGGTGCCTCTTAGGCATAATAATCAGTAGGCTTAGCCTCTCCTTTGCAGGAATGAGCTCCATAGAGGCGAGCCTCAAGATCAAGGGCCCAGTCTATTGAACTGGTTGTCCCTGTTGCTTTCGAGAAGTTATCAGAAATTCCCCAGATAGGGAGGTTGAATATTTCCTTCTTTCTCCCCAGTCCTTCAAAGGGGCTTTGCAAATACTTTTTTTGTTCTCTGCCCAGATTACTCTGGGATGTGTAGGAGCATCACACTAACCTGTGAAACCAACAAGATCTCATGCCCTGTTCAAGATTAACTGTATTTTGTGCACACCTTATCATATCATTCTATACTCTCCCATAATATCATATATTTTTTAATTTAAAAGCAATATGTTGTCATTGTAAAACATTTAAATATCACAGATAAAATGTAGAAAGTGTCACTTCCTCTCGTTCCGCTTCCCGGTGATAACCACCATTGACAATTTTATGTAAAATCTTCCATATCTTTCTTTTTAATAGACTTTATTTTTTAAGAGCAGTTTTAGGTTTACAGAGCTCAAGCAGAGAGTATGGAGAGTTCCTATATATCCTCCTTCCCCTGAGTTTCCCCTATTATTGACATTTTGGAATAGCATTAGTGTGGCACATCTGTTACAACCAATGAACCAATACTGATACATTATTATTAACCAAAGTCCTTAGTTAAAAGTAGGGTTCACTCTTTGTGTTTTACAGTTCTATGGGTTACAACAAATGCGTAATGTGTATAGCCATCATTCCAGATCTTTTTTAAAGCTCTTCTACCCATAAGCTTTTTTAAAACTGCAATCACATTCTACTTTGTTTTTATTTTTCACTTACTAATTGGTCTTATATATATATATTGTCAATATATATAAACCAACTTCAACTTATTTTAATAGTCGTACAATATGAAGGTATCATAACAAACCTCCTCTTGATGGATTTTTGAAGTGCTCCTATTTTTCTTTAATGAAAATCACTGCTGGGAACATCCTTCTACATATATCTTTAAGCACTTAAGCAAGTGCTTGGTAAGATAAATTCATAGCCTTGGAATTGCTGGTATGGGGTATGAGCACAATGGACATTTAAATATTTAATAGAATAGTCCCTCCAGAAACATTCTATCAGTTTGCAGTACTCCCTTCATCATAAAGGATGCCTTTACAACTTCTCCTTTGTGGATCCTTGCTTCAAAGGCTTTCAGCAAAGAAAATCCAGATAAAAATTTCAGGTACATTTTTTTTTCTATAAGCCAGATTTTTTTTTTCTTTTTTTTTAGGGCAAATAGGTAAGAAATATATTAGACACACATGTAAGAGGACATGCAACCACTCTCATAAGTAAAGAAATATGGAGAGCAAGAAGCAATAGGCATCATGGGGCTGTTTGCTTTTATAAATGAACTTTTCTTTTTCCCCCCACCCCCTTCCTCATTTGGCGCTCTTTCTTCTACCCTCCCCTCTCCTCAGGGCAGTGCCTGGTGGTAGACACTGCATTTGAGTGGGTCTGTTGGCTTCATCCTTCTTCGTAGATGACCCACTCAGGTGGGGGTCGTTTGCTTTAGATGGGCCAGCTGCTGCTGGGTGTTTCCCCGTAGGCGGGTAGCCCCCCCCCCCCCCCCCCCCCCCCCCCCCCCGGCAGGATGTCTGGGCTAGCACAGGGCCTGCTCACCTTAGTTAACCATTCCTTTTCAAGGGCTCCTTCACAATTTTCTTTTTTTCTCTCTTCTCCCTCTGTTCTCGCCTGCCTCAAAATCCCCTTCAGAGAATTCTCGCCCCTTAGTATAAGCCAGAGTTTAAAAAATAGTATTTGTTCGTTTTCCTTTATGCAGAGAAGAATAAAGAAGAAAACAAAATAATGCACTATTGTCTCACTTTTGACATTAAATATATACATATATACATATGCATATTAAATACTTGCACTTGGTTTAAAAAGGTAAACGATGCAGGAAACAAAATAGTGAAAGCCTCCTCTCTGTAGTTCTCTCCTGAAAATAGACACTTTCATATAATTCCTTCAACAAAAAAGTCTTCATATGTCAATGCACTATTGTAGACATACAGAGAACCACATCTCCAGCGGAAGCCATGTTTTATGACTTTCCTGAATTAGTTTAAACATATCTCCCAAACCCTGGTGTCCATAGACCTAGAAATTTACCTTTCGGGTATATAAAGATGAACTCTGTAGTAAAACAATTTGACAACAACTAAGTCATAGACTCTTTATATTGAATGGCAGGAAAACCCAACTAAGAAATTTGTAACTTAGAAAACAGAACATAGTTTCATGCACTCTTACCGAGACCTTCACTTTAAGGTGGTTAGAGAGCAAATGTATTCTTTGTCTAGCTCCCTGGGCTATAAATATTTTGTATCCTTAACATTCTCATTAGCACATAGGGTTTAGGACATATTAACTGAAATAAACACTGTATTTGTAGGTCCAAGTGGTTTGCTTCACAGTTTCCCTTTAATTAAAGCTGACTCCCTACTTAAAGGGAGATACCTATTTCTTTTGTTTTTTTTTTCTAATTGTGAAATATAACATATATACAAAAAAGCAATAAATTTCCAAGTACATTTTAACAAGTAGTTAGAGAACAGGTTTTAATGTTTGGTATGGGTTACACTTCCACAATTTTTCATTTTTTCTTCTAGCTTCTCCAAGACACTGGAGACCAAAAGAAATGTCAATATAATGATTCAGCAGTCGTATCATTTGTTAAATCCTATCTTCTCTGTTATACTCTTCTTTCTCTCTCTTTTCTTTTTTCTGAAAAATAACATATGTACAAAAATCAGTAAATTTCAAAGTATAACAATTAGTTGTAGAACAGATTTCAGAATTTGGTATGGGTTATAATTCCACAATTTTAGGTTTTTACTTCTAGCTGCTCTAAGGCACTAGAGACTAAAAGTAATATCAATATAATAATTCGGCAATCATACTCATTTGTATAACTCCACCATCATATTTAATCTTTCTCCCACTCTTTAGGGGCACTGGGGCTATGCCCATTCTACCTTTTTCATATTGGAAGGGGCTGTCGATAATATGGGATAGGGGATGACGCTAATTGAAAGGACTGGCCCCTCTGCATTTCAGGTCTTACCTGGTCCAGGGACCCGTCTGGAGGTTGTGGGCTTCTGGAAGAGAGCCCTATTTCTGATTTCATATATTTCTTTCACAGAGAGCACATGTTAATGTTTCCTCCAAACAGCTCTATATGTATATGTATTACATCTACGCAATAGGAAATGTACCCTCTATGTCCTTCACTTTGCATCTTTCATTTAATACATATTGAAGATCTTTCTATTAGATCTATGGATCTACTGAAAAAGATATATCTAAACTTTGAGGAAGATTTTCAATGTTAATCAATTGTTGTTCTCACTCTCCTCAGCATTGGCCCTGTTGTTTTTTCTCATTTGGTTTCCCAGGGAGGGGATTGGAGGTAGTGGAGTGATAAATTGTCACAGCAAGACTGAGACCCCCCTAGTTTGGTGACACTTCTCAGTGACATTCTCTACCACACAGATACAACTGCTAGTGTCAATGCTCAACTTTCCTTTTCTCTCTCTAATTTCCTTCATCCCCATAATTGTCTATACATATGGCAGGTTGAAGAACGGAGAGCCTTTCTCAGTGCTGTGGAAGGAGCTGCGAGATTTCTTCTTCCTCACACCCTGCCTCCTAATGTCTCCCATCTTTTGTGTCCACCTCAGGGGAAGCCATATGTCTTTGACCGTGTATTCCCCCCGAATACAACTCAGGAGCAAGTTTATCATGCGTGTGCCATGCAGATTGTCAAAGGTAATGGATGTATTTTTTTAATATATATTTTTTCAGGTTTCCCAGTCCCTTCCCCACTTCTCTCCACCAGTGCTCTTTCTCCCCCATCTCTTCTAGATGTCCTTGCTGGCTACAATGGCACCATTTTTGCTTATGGACAGACCTCCTCAGGGAAAACACACACCATGGAGGTGAGGACTCAGACTTCTGTGGGGAGTGAGGTGCTGGGAATCTTAATGAAAAGCCAAGGAATCTCAGTGGGGAATCAAGGGGCAGGACTCAGGTGGGCACAGAGGATGAACTGAGGGGTAACATCATAGTGGGAGTTTAATGGAATTCCTTCAGTCTGTGCAGTTTACCCTCCTTTCTACATTCTCCCATTTTCTTCTTTTGATCTGTAAAAGCAGCAACGATGAAAATCCAAATGCTACTCAGTTATCCCCTTCTTCCACTATTAGGTAGACATGATGGTAACCTCCTAACTTAGGATGGTCTACTTATCAACTCTTACCTTTGCATTCACCAGCATTCCTCAGTTGTCTCAGTCTTCCTGCACCCCAGCCTCACTTTGGAATGTCCTTATTCTTCAGGGAAAGCTCCACGATCCCCAGCTGATGGGAATCATTCCTCGAATTGCCCGAGACATCTTCAACCACATCTACTCCATGGATGAGAACCTGGAGTTCCATATCAAGGTGGTCTTGGCATGACAGCTGGGTATCCCCAGATGGGAAATGGGAGGGGAAGATCTAGAATGAGCCCATCGAAGTTCTGGAACATCCCAATCTACCCACCCACTCTGGTTACCTCAGCTCTCCTCCACCAGCACATTCTCTTCTGCTCTTTCTCTCCCACCACCAACATCATTTGAGCAGGTCACATTAGCTTGGGATGCGTATGTCAGACTTCAGCTAGGTGTTCTTCACTTCATACTTCTTATTCCTCCCTAACCAGGTTTCTTACTTTGAGATTTACCTGGACAAAATCCGTGACCTTCTAGATGGTGAGTGGTGTTTAGGTTCTAGTGGGAGGGGAGGGAGGGGGTGCATATGAGGGGGGGTGAGGAAAAGAAAGATTACATTGCTTTTGGGCAGGAGACACGAAGGGCACGCATGGATGCTCACACTCAGACCCAGGCCCTTGGCTCCACTCACCAAGAAGTTCCTAAAACTGAGAGAGTCAGCAGATGAGTTATGGGCCCAGGCCTAGTTAGAAACAGCTGGAGAGCCCTGGGGCAGGAATCCTGAAAGAGGAGGAGGAACTGAGCCTTCAGCGTGTGCAGGGAGTTCAGGCCACACAGGGGGACCTTCTTCCCATTAACATACACAAGAGACCACCATCTGAGTGGACTGCGGGGTGCAGAGGAGGTGGGGGGAGTGCTGGCCATCCTCACTCTACATTGTCTTGATTCAGTGACCAAGACAAATCTGTCTGTGCACGAGGACAAGAACCGGGTGCCATTTGTCAAGGTGAGAGTGGGGGCAAGGGGCTCCCATGTGGGGCCAGTGCATTGAGAGTGTGGGTGAGGGAGGAGGGTAGGGTCAGTGACTCAGAAGTCGGAGGGTAGAGATGTCCTGGAGGGGTAAGATTGTGCCAAGGGGCTGGGGAAAGTGAGGGTCTTGGAAAAGACACTGCCTTGAAAGGTCACTGGGTCACTGTGTAGGCAATTTCATTTGAAGATCAAAGCTTATGGGTCACTGTCCATTTGCCCCCTGCAGGGTTGTACTGAACGCTTTGTGTCCAGCCCCGAGGAGATTTTAGATGTGATTGACGAGGGGAAATCTAATCGTCATGTGGCTGTCACCAGTGAGTGGGGACATAAGGAGCTCTTGAGTTTTGGGGGTCTGCCTCCACTCTCTACCCTCTGGGGCTGAGACTTGAAAATGAGCAAGGGAAGAGTGTGTCCTCCAGAGGAGGAGTGCCCCTTATCTTATGGCCCTGCTGCCCTGTACTGGCAGGGCTAGTCTTGGTTGTCACCCTCTCTTTTATTGGGTGGGGCTGGGGTTAGTGGATGCTGGGACCCGAGGGCTTCAGCTCCCCAGGGGTTGGTAAGGGGACTGTCTCTCCCTTGCTCCTGCAGACATGAATGAACACAGCTCTAGAAGCCACAGCATCTTCCTCATCAACATCAAGCAGGAGAATATGGAAACTGAGCAGAAGCTCAGTGGAAAGCTGTATTTAGTGGACCTGGCAGGGAGCGAGAAGGTTGGAGGCCCTTTGGGGGGTGGGGGTGGGTAAAGAAGGAGTTAGTCTCCTTTTTAATTAAACACATTTAAAGTTGAGATATAATCCACATGCCATGGAGCTCACAATTTTTAAGTATAAAAACCACTTTAGTATTTAGTTACTCCCTCTTTCCTGCCCCAGCCTCTTGCCACCCCTTATCTACTTTCTGTTTCTATGGATTTGCCTATTTTGGGGATTTCATATAAATGGAATCATATAATATGTGACATGGGTTGGCGTTTTGTAAGAGAGTTGAGGGGAACATGGGAAAGGCCTTCCTGATCCTGAACAAGCCTCCCTTTAACTCTGATGCCTTCCCCCATCCCTCGTCTCTCCTTGGACTGAGTCCCCCTAAGTGGAGAAGAGGTGGTGAGAGCCCCCCTGCAGCCGCTCATGGCACACTCATCCCTTAATGCCTGGATAGGTCAGCAAGACTGGGGCAGAGGGAGCTGTGCTGGACGAGGCAAAGAACATCAACAAGTCGTTGTCAGCCTTGGGGAACGTGATCTCCGCGCTGGCTGAGGGCACCGTGAGTTCCTCAGGTCCCTCTTGCCCCTCAAACTCCCCCTTCTCCCCTCACCTTCTCCCAGTGCCCCAGATAATCAGGCCCCAGCCCATGTGCTGGTGATCCCAGTTAGCATCTCCATCCTCTCCGATGCCTCTGTCAGTTCCCTTTTTCTGACCCGTGGTCTCCCTCTTCCCTCAGAAAAGCTATGTTCCATATCGTGACAGCAAAATGACCCGGATTCTCCAGGACTCCCTGGGAGGAAACTGCCGGACGACTATGTTCATTTGCTGCTCGCCATCCAGTTACAATGATGCCGAGACCAAGTCCACGCTGATGTTTGGGCAGCGGTCAGTGGCAGGGGCCCCACAGGAACCCCGGGGCCAGCTCGCTGCCCCTGCTGTACTCTCTCCGCTCAGTGTCAGCCAGGCCTTACTGTAGGTCCTCTCTCTTTCCTCCTCTTCTCCCCACCCAGGGCAAAGACCATTAAGAACACTGCTTCAGTGAATCTGGAGCTAACTGCTGAGCAGTGGAAGAAGAAATATGAGAAGGAGAAGGAGAAGACAAAGGCTCAGAAGGAGACAATTGCAAAGCTGGAGGCTGAGCTGAGCCGATGGCGCAATGGTTAGGGAGGGGCGGGGTGGGAGCGCGAGATTGCGGGGGCGGGGGGGGGGGGGGAGGCGGGCAGAGGGGGCCCTCCCTGGAGTGATGTATAAGGTCAATCCAATCTCCGAGAAGGGGGGCTGTTTTGTGGAGGGGTGTGTTGGAGCAGTCATGAGGAGAGGGCTGGCGAGGCCCCCACCCTCTTAAAAGGCTGACAGTCCACTTGGCAGGCGATGGAGGACTGGAGATCTTGGTTTGGCCGAGGAGGGAGGGAGGGAGGGAGGGGTCGCGGGTGCAGCTCTCTCTAGTCCCATCCCTCACTTGTTCTGCCCCTTCACCAGGAGAAAATGTGCCCGAGACTGAGCGCCTGGCCGGGGAGGACGCAGCGCTGGGAGCCGAGCTCTGTGAGGAGACACCCGTGAACGATAACTCCTCCATCGTGGTGCGCATCGCCCCCGAGGAGCGGCAGAAATACGAGGAGGAGATCCGCCGCCTCTATAAGCAGCTGGACGACAAGGTGAGGGCAGCCGGGTGGGGTGTGGGGGTCAGCCCTGTGGACTGAGAGGTGAGGGATTCAAAAGTGAACTACACTGCCTTTTCTTTTTTTTTCCTGATCTTCAAAGTGATATATGCTCATTATTGAAAATGGGCAAAATAAATAAAAATATAACAGAAAATTCAACTCATTCACCATCCCTCCATTCAGAGATGGCACTGTGGACTTTTTGCTTTTCTCTGTCTGTGTGCCATGCAATTGAGATATGCTATAAAAATAATTTTGCATCCTGATTTTTTTCATTCAGCATTAATTAATGAGCAGTTTCCTACTTCATTAACAATTCTTTATAAAAGTATTTTTAACTGGCTGCCCAACAGTCCATTTATCAAAGCATATTGAACCATTCATTTATTACAGGGCTTCCAGTTTTGGGGTTTTTGTTTTTGTTTTTTTGCCATTATCAGTAACTGATATGAATACCTTTGCCTTTTATGCATAACACTTTGCTTCTTGGGTGATTTGATTAGATTAGAGGTGAGAGCTGGGTTAAAGGATATGAACATTTAAAGGTTCTTGGGGTATATCGTCAAGGTTGTTATAACCAAGATGGTGTAACTTCTAGGAAGAAAATAATTTAAAGGTGGGGGCAAGAAGTAGAGGAAAGAAGTTGAGGAAAGACCTCTTTTTAGGGGATGGGGTTCCTAAATCAAAGTCTAAACTCTCAGGATTTTTATCAGCTCCTACCTCTGTCACCCACTCATAACTCTAAATTGGCAGCAATAGCTTCCCTTCACTCTGACTTTTCCCCTTACCTCCAATAGGATGATGAGATCAACCAGCAGAGTCAACTCATAGAGAAGCTCAAGCAGCAAATGCTGGACCAAGAAGAGGTAATGGGAAGTTGTGAAAGACATGAGAGAAAAGGGGTTTGTGTTCATCCCTGAAAGGGATGGAAGAAGGGGCATTCTGCTTAAGGGTTAGTCACCCTCAAAACTTCAAGAGTCTGGGAAGCTAACTGGGTCTTTTCTTCATTCTGGTTCTAACTTATTTTAGTTTCCCTGTTTGCTTGAAGCCTAAAGCCCATTTCCTCTTGACTCTTTGGCACTTGCCTCTCTTTAGAGCTATACCTGGGTGGGGGTTTCCACCTCCGCAGAACAAGGGGTTCATGAAACTGGCCAAGAAAGCAAGCTCCCTCACCAGCCTCACTTTCCTTGAAGCTGCTGGTATCTACTCGAGGAGACAATGAGAAGGTCCAGCGGGAGCTGAACCACCTGCAATCAGAGAATGACGCTGCAAAGGATGAGGTGAAGGAAGTGCTGCAGGCGCTGGAGGAGCTGGCGGTCAACTATGACCAGAAGTCCCAGGAGGTGGAGGAGAAGAGTCAGCAGAATCAGCTGCTGGTGGATGAGCTTTCTCAGAAGGTGGTGAGTGGCCTACTAGAGGTCCAAGAGCTCCGTGCCCTCAGAACATGTTCTATGTCCAAAGGGACCACTGCGTCCTTCCAGGGCAGTTTGCACCTTTGCTCTGCTATCAGTTTGTCATGAGACACTGCCCTTTGCTCTCCAGGCCCCCTCTCACTTCCAGATACTTCTCAATAGCAGCCTGTAGGTCATGCACGGAGGAAGAAACTGCTACCTGGGCTGGGGAGGGGAGCTGGAAGATGGCAATTGAAATGATCTAAGGGGCTGTCCCCAGGCCACCATGCTGTCCCTGGAGTCTGAGTTGCAGCGGCTACAGGAGGTCAGTGGACACCAGCGAAAACGAATTGCTGAGGTACTGAACGGGCTGATGAAGGACTTGAGTGAGTTCAGTGTCATCGTGGGCAATGGAGAGATTAAGCTGGTGAGTGGGGTAGGAGGCAGTGGTCTTGTGGATGTCATTCTTGTTCTGGGCACTGGTGGGAGATGCAAGGAAACAATCCAGACCCTAAGGTATACTGAGAAAGGTGGGCCAGAGATCCAGATAATAGGCCTTCAAACTAGACTCAGGAAAAGAAGTACAGGTTTGCATAGACTCAACTGAGAATACCCAATCTAAAGGGTGCTGAATGAAGAAACAGTGGAGATGTGTTTGTAGTAGAATTTAGAGATGGGGGCACGGAGTCAGAAATGACATATGCAAATATGTGGAAGTGGGGATAACCCAGGTGGGGGATCAGGCAGATCAGTTTGGCCACAGAAGAAAATCCTACTCCTTTGTAAAACGGTTGGACTGTTGGAATTGGATCCTAAAATGCAGATAGAGGAATTTAGATTTTGTCTTAATTTGCCTCAGCTCCTATCACAAATACCACAAACTGGTTTGGGCTTAAACAACAGGAATTTATGAGTTCATGGTTTTAAGGCTAGAAGAAGTGCATTTTGGTTCTGGCTGCTGGGCATCCTTGGGGTTCCTTGGCTTTCCTGTCACATAGCAATATCCATCCCTTTCTGGCTTCTGTGACTTTTGGGTTCTCTTTATAAGGCTCAAGTAATCTGGATTAAGTGTCTCCTAGTTCAGTTTGCCATCCTTAACTAATGGATCAAACACCCACAGGGACACAGATCAAGATTAAGAACATGTGTTTGAAAAATGTGTGAAATG
The DNA here is from genome assembly GCF_023851605.1 of Tamandua tetradactyla. Classification (NCBI taxonomy): domain Eukaryota; kingdom Metazoa; phylum Chordata; class Mammalia; order Pilosa; family Myrmecophagidae; genus Tamandua; species Tamandua tetradactyla. The sequence continues at coordinate 124,863,549 of NC_135333.1, forward strand.
CCAGGTGATAGGGTTGTTCAGAAAATATCTGTCCATCTGAGTCCCTGTGTGTGTGTGTGTGTGTGTGTGTGGTTGCATAGAAAGTAAAATGGAATGGCTAAAAGACTTCCCTGCTGTAGATAACATTTCTTCCCTTCTTTGACCACCCACAGCCGGTGGAGATCAGTGGAGCCATCGAAGAGGAGTTCACTGTGGCCCGACTCTACATCAGCAAAATCAAATCTGAAGTCAAGTCTGTGGTCAAGCGGTGCCGGCAGCTGGAGAACCTCCAGGTTGAATGTCATCGCAAGATGGAAGTGACTGGGCGGGAGCTCTCATCCTGCCAACTTCTCATCTCCCAGGTGAGTGCCTAAGGTTGAGAGCCTTTGGCTGCTATGAGAGAAAGAGGGCTACTTCCAGTTATGGGATTAAAACTCCCAGCACTCATCTTTATATCAAAATTCTACAGTTAACTGAAATCAAGGACAGAAGAAGAGCTTGGGTGGTGGTGGGGAGGGTCCAGGCTGGAGAAGGAAAGGAGGATCTAAAGGAAGGGTCTCCAGAGGAATGTTCCCCTACCCTCTATCCCCAAGGAAGGCACAGTAAGGGTGGAGGGCAAGAGGGGATTTATGGAGGTCTATACAGCCAGGAATTGTCTTTTGTTTCATCCATCTTCCTCCTCTCACCTCTTCCCTACCAGCACGAGGCCAAGATCCGCTCGCTTACAGAATACATGCAGAGTGTGGAGTTAAAGAAGCGACACCTGGAAGAGTCCTATGACTCCTTGAGTGATGAGCTGGCCAAGCTCCAGGCGCAGGGTGAGGCCTTCTTAAACCTCCATCCCACCTGTCCTGGGATCTGAGCTCCCAGGAGGCACAAGAGAAAGTAACAAACATCAAAAGAAACCACCAGCTAACTTGGTCACCCAAGCATTGTCTTGAAATCATGAATGCCAACTCACATGCTATTTAGCCAAATTGCCTGTAGCTTATATTACATGAACCATGAGTTTATATTACAAAGAGCCTAGCCCCATCCCACCCACCCCCCATTGCTTTCTGCCCTTGTTATGTCCAATTGGTATATCCTAACCCAGAAAAACACCCATTCTGGGCCCATTCTGTATGGATGTCCCCTGCCCTGCCTAGAGCTTTTATGCCAATGTAGAAAGTTCTTTCTGAAGGAGGTGCATGGAACATTGTCTGTCTTCCCCTCTTTCCCTCAGAAACTGTGCATGAAGTGGCCCTGAAGGATAAGGAGCCAGACACGCAGGATGCAGATGAAGTGAAGGTGAGTGGGGAGGGTGTGAGGGATGATTGGGCCCAGGCTCTCCCACAGCTGGTTATCTGAGAGTCTGGCTTTGAGCTCAGGGTGCGGTTGTTTGCAGAAGGCTCTGGAGCTGCAGATGGAGAGTCACCGTGAGGCCCACCACCGGCAGCTGGCCCGGCTCCGGGATGAGATCAATGAGAAGCAGAAGACCATTGATGAGCTCAAAGAGTAAGGACCGCCGAGAGAAAGGGTTCCAACCCATTCTCTTGCTTTGCTGCGCACACTCAAATGCTCCTTCTTGAGCCCAGGATCCGGTTCTTGAACTTCCCTGTGTCTTTCCCTCAATGATGACATGACTTAGCTGGCCACCTTCGGAGACTATCCTTGAGGCTCTTGCATTTAGATAACCCAGGGTTCCCTACTCCATCACAGGAACTGTGACTTGAGTGTGCCTCTCATGCCAAAGGGAGATGCATCATTTCCAACTGTACTTGCTTATATGCAGAGAGGAGAGGGAGCATGTTTGAGGAGATGGTCTACCCTTTTCTCCTCATCGACATTTTCTTTTCCCTCCCTGATAACTCTTTACCCTCCGTAGCCTGAATCAGAAGCTCCAGTTGGAGCTAGAGAAGCTTCAGGCTGACTACGAGAAGCTGAAGAACGAAGCACATGAGAAGAGTACCAAACTCCAGGAGCTGACGTGAGTGACAAAGCCGCCCATCAGCCCACACCATAGAGGCTCAGGGCTGCTGCTCAGTCACACGGGTGCATGTGGATGGGAATGTGGTGACTCCCGGGAAGCAAGTGCCTTGAAAGTGATTTGGTGGAGTGGAGAAGGAAAAAAAAAAAAGACTATTAGAATTGACCACTGTTGAGTACCAGCTGACATGGAAATCTGTGATGTTCTGCTAAATATAAAGAGCAGTTTACAAAACAGTATAAAAGAGCCCATAAAAAATTTACATGTGAATATATAAGGCTTCAAGGCATATAAAAAATAGCCTTGAAGACAGGCACTGAAGCACTCATGTGGTGTCTCACCTCTAGGCAGTAGAATCATGGGCTTTAAAAAACAAAAATCCTCGTTTTACATATCTCTTTTTTTTCCTCAAATTTTTACACAGGGAACATGGGGAACTCGTTAAATAAATAAACAAACAAATAAATAGAAACAGAAGGAGTGGAGGGAGGGAGGGGGAGAGGAAGGAAGGGAAGAATCCTGAAGGATTTCTCTGCTTGTCTCTCTCTCTCTCCTTCTTTCTGTTGCTGTAGATTTCTGTACGAGCGACACGAGCAGTCCAAGCAGGACCTCAAGGGTCTGGAGGAGACCGTTGTGAGTGGTTTCCTCCTGTGCCAAGTTAATAGGGTGGGGGAGTTTCATTTCGTGCCCCCCCCCCCCAGTTCTCCTTAACCCATTCCTTCTGCACTTCCGCACACAGATTAGCCAGTCAGTCCTGTGGCATATCAAGACACATCTGTTCCTAAAGGATGGGTGACTCACCTCACGATATAGCCAGAAAGTTACATTGGTCTAGAGGGAGAATGTTGACCTTGACTGGCCCTAACTTTGCATCATTCTTTCCAGGCTCGGGAACTCCAGACCCTCCACAACCTTCGCAAGCTGTTCGTTCAAGACGTCACGACTCGAGTCAAGAAAGTGAGTGTCATCTTGGTGTCTTCCCAGTGCCCACCCTCCCCTCCCATCCCCAGTGCTTCTCTACCCCCTGCTGCCTCCAGTGAGGCTGGCTTGGCCTGCTCTGGGTGAGACCTGTGTGGGCTTGGCTTCACATCTTTTCCTCTTTCTCTACCTTAGAGTGCAGAAATGGAGCCCGAGGACAGTGGGGGGATTCACTCCCAAAAGCAGAAGATTTCCTTTCTTGAGAACAACTTGGAACAGCTTACAAAGGTTCACAAACAGGTGAGAGTCAGGGAAAGGGGTGAAGAGAATTCTTGAAGCCAGGTACTCAGTATACCCTCATCCTTAGAGGGCCCCTGGATTTAGGAAAATCTAGTTGCATGTTTTCCTTCCTTGTCCCTTCTACTTTCCCTACTAACCCCTTATTTATACCATATTTGGTTCCAATATTAACCTTGTTCTTTGTCCCATGCCTGTTTTCCCTCCTCAAAGCTCTCAACCCATGTCTGCTAGAAATAAAATTCCCTAGCCCTGCCCCGGAGGGAAGTTTAAGAGGCACGGGGCTGCGACTATATAAGAGGGATGCAGGTCAGACTTGAGGCAGAGATGGAAGGCAAGACAGACAAGAAGCAAAGGAATTGACTTTCTCTCATAGGGAGAACTCCATCTACCTGAGCCTGGGGCAGGCATGCAGGGAGATGAAATTAAGTCCTCTAGGTGGCTCTCCAGCCCCTGGTTGCGGCCAGTCAAAACTCCTGTGTATTAAGTGCTGCCTCTCTGTCCCCTCCTTGCTGCTGCGATTCCTTAGGTGGATGACTGGGTTGCAAAGGTATGGGGCAGGGAGGTAGAAGGGGCAGTCCAAAGGAGTCAGGACAGGAAATGTTTGGTGCGTGTAGAGCAGGGCATTCTCCCTAGGGCCGCGTATCTGAATCCTGAAGGCAGGCTGTTCCACAGTCTGTCAGCTGGCTCTTTAACCTAATTACAAAGTGAACCCTAACCCAAATCTCATTCCTCTCCTCAAATCTACCTTAAAATTCATTTAAACACATATTCTAGCTTTCCTACAGTTTAAACTTCTTTACCTCCCCATACGATGTGCAGCATATATAGTAAATACTCAGTGCATCACCCTCTTTTTTTTCTTAATGGAAAAAAATCCCAGACCTGTGGCTGAATTAGAATCTGCAATAAGGATTTATTTTATTTGGCCCTGCAGAGGGTGTTACATTATCTTTTCTGCTTTGCTTATTATGAAGTGTGATAGCATTACAGAAAAATTGACAGGCAGAGGGGAGACACTTGTAATCAATTCTGCCATCTATTTTAATTTCACTTTCCCTCTCTGTCCAAATGCATATTGCTTTTAATGGAACTTTTCCCTCTGGGAAACCACAGGCTGTTTTCTTTTCCTTCATCGAAGCTTATGACTCTGCTTCAAGTCCAAAAAAACCACCACTGCTCACTATAGAGTAAATAGAGGACTCACAGGTCCCTGCCTCAGTAGACACAAGACTAGAAAGGGAAAAGAGAGTGGTGTAGAAACTTCTCAGTTAACAGAAGCTCTGTAGCCAGGGCTACAGCCCTATTACAAATTAAAAGAAACTATTGTCACAGCGAAACATTGTAATACTTTATAAATTGTCCAGAATTAAAGCTGCATGGGAAATATTTCTAGCTTCTGCTCCCCGCCCCCCGCCATGTTCCTGGCTCTGCTGATTCACCTGATAGCTTCCAAGGTCCTGCGCCTTTTGCAGTCTCTCTAGTGGCACCCCGTGAAAAGATCAGGAAATCTTTTCTGGCTGCAAGGTGGTTGCTCCCACATGCTAGCTTTATTTAGACGGGGGAGGGAGAGCCCAGGAAATCCTTGAATGTGAAGGTAATGAGCCCAAGGCTGTGAGACCTCAAACATTTTCTTTCCTTCCTATGGGGGGCTGTGTGTGTGTATAGGGAGGAGCGGGGCGGGCTTCTTTATTCCTGCTTTGGCTCCTGCTCTGCACTGCACCTAACCTGTATTCGTTTCTGCAATGCCACGTCTGCCCTCAAGACTGCTCTTGTGCATTCGCTGCCCCCCACTGTGCATGCCCACAAAGCCGCCTCCGGGCGAGGGGGTTGCCCTGGGGCTGCTGGGCTGGCACAAGCTGTGAAATAAGGGCGGTGGCTCGAGGCCAAAAGGAGACTGTGGCCGGACACTGTCACAAGGGTTCTGGGCTACTGTGGCGTTGGCAGCTTTTGCTGCCCAGAAGTTGTCACTTTTGGATGCCCGGCCACCCTTCTCAGGGAAAAGGAAAGAAATGAACAAAACAGCTCACTAGGTAAAGGGAGTAAGGTCTTTTGATGAAGCATGTTTTCTGACTCTCAATTTTTCTTTATCCTCCCTCCCCACCCCACCCCCACCGTGGGGCTCTGACTGGCTTGCTGGTCTTTCTTTCTGCCCCTGCCCTGCGGCTCATGCCACAGCTGGTACGTGACAATGCAGATCTGCGTTGTGAGCTTCCTAAACTGGAAAAACGACTTAGGGCTACAGCTGAGAGAGTTAAGGCCCTGGAGGGTGCATTGAAGGAGGCCAAGGAGGGTGCGATGAAGGACAAGCGCCGGTACCAGCAAGAGGTGGACCGTATCAAGGAGGCCGTCCGCTACAAGAGTTCGGGCAAGCGAGGCCATTCTGCCCAGATCGGTGAGTGGGGGGGAGGGGGATGTCAGGAGGCAAGGTGGGGTTACCATCTGGAGCAAACTCTACAAACTGCTAAGTGCCAAGCAACTAGATTATTGCTTCTTACCCTCAGCTTCAACCCCCCCACCCCACCCCCAAGAAAAAGTCTAAACTCAGTTCAATTCTAGCTGGATGACCTCAGGAAGCAGGACAACTGTAGGGTAACAGATGGTCTCCTCATGTCATTGTCTTCTTGACCACAGCCAAACCTGTCCGACCTGGGCACTACCCAGCATCTTCACCCACCAACCCCTATGGAACCCGGAGCCCTGAGTGCATCAGCTACACCAACAGCCTGTTCCAGAACTACCAGAACTTGTACCTGCAGGCTGCACCTAGCTCCACCTCAGATATGTAGTGAGTGACCACGGGCATGGGCTGGAGTCCCAACCCAAGGCTCTCTGGACCCTATAAGGTCCTATAAGGTATAGGATTGGTCGACTATTGGGTGAGACTTAATGATTTTCCTAAGTAACTTCATTTCCAACTCTTTCTTGACTTCGTATGTATATGTCTGATGGGAAGGTGGGTGTCTGCCCTCCTGCCTGGAGCTGTCTGTCCTTAGGTCCCTGGGGGTGAGTGTGGGAGGGCTGTGGTTAGTGGTCTTAAGACTAGTGGAGGGTGGGTGTCAGAGGCTGCATCTCTCTTCTCTGCTTCATCCAGCTTTGCAAACTCCTGTACCAGCAGTGGGGCCACGTCTTCTGGTGGCCCGTTGGCTTCCTACCAGAAGGCCAACATGGACAATGGTGAGTGAAAAACATGGACAGTACAGCCATCGGGACCCCCAGGGCAAGCTGAGAGGTATAAGAAAACTAAGTGACCCCGTACCTATCTCTCCAATACCGCCCACTGCTTCAGGGTCTCAGATCCTCTCAGAAGTGGATTCCTCCAATACCTGTGTCCATCCTCACCCTCGCCTTCCTAGGCCCTTTGCCACTGCTTAGAGAGAGGTCAGGGAAGCTTTTTCTCAAACAAAATAATGATGCAGCTTTGGGTAGCAGGGGGATAGGCTGCAGCTATCCCAGATGACAGCTGTGTTCCAAAGTCTTACCTTTTTCTCTAAGGATCTAAGACAATATTTCTAATGTCCATTCTCCTTTTTTCTTTTTCTAATCCTGTGTTCTCAATGATGGATCTCTTCAGGAAATGCCACAGATATCAATGACAACAGGTACACCAGTCTCTCTGGCCTTGGGTTCACTGGGTGGGACTAGATGAAATCATCAAAATTTCCTGCATGCCCTATTTAGAGGTTCCCTGGATCCTTGGGGGGAAGGAGGAGGGAATGAGAGCCCTTATTCCCATCACTGTGTTGAGTCACTCCCTGCTCCTGGGGTAGAACCTCTCCCAACACTGTCCCCTCCTCCAATCCCATCTGTGGCTTCTCCCTATTCTGGATTATGGGTTCTGGGGGAAAATGCTTTTGACATCTCATGACCTGGGTCTCTCTTTTGGGAACTTTGCAACCTTGGGCAAGTCAGCTTTTACTTGAACTAAATTTTCCAGAATTCCTGTAAAACATCAATATTCCCTGCTGTTGGTATCTCACTGGATTGCTGTTAGGGCAAAGTGGCTGCGAGAGGAATGCTTTCATTTACATGGAGTTGACATGTTGTGATCCTCCTAACCGAGATGGGTCTCTTCTTTCCCTCCAGGAGTGACCTGCCATGTGGCTATGAAGCTGAAGACCAGGCCAAGCTTTTCCCTCTCCACCAGGAGACAGCAGCCAGCTAATCCTCCACACCGACTGCTGCATACCTGCACTTTCAGGTAGCTTCGGGCTGCTTCCTCTGACCAGCCTCAGGTCACCTCCTTTCTTGCCCTTCAGCCTCTTTGGTTCTCCTGCTTTTATTTTAACATCTCAAAACTTTTAGTATCCAGTTAGCCCTCAACTCTTGCTCTCCCCATCCTAGGGCTTACATCTGTGCTGCCCCTGGTCATCTGGACAGGGACACTCCCTACTGCCCCCATCTCCGCCCCTTATAGGCTTTTCCGTTGGCTATTGTCCAATACAGTACTACCTTTCTACCACTAGGGGTCACTGCCACATGTCAAAAGAAGTGAGCACAAGGTTGGGTGGCTATTAAGAGACCTTGGGAAATCTCAACCTCCCTCTCCTTCTGCTCTAAAATAATGTTGGAGGGATAGGTCTTTTCTGAACTAAGAATGTGCCAGTAAAGGAGATGTTTGGTTTTCTCCTGTCTTCCTCATATATGTATGTGCCACCAGTAAGCTTTAGGAAGTTCTCCCTAAAGTCTTTTTTCAGCATTCCCCTCCTGTCCTGCTCAGTGGAGCTGGAAATCAGCTGTTCCCCAGCTCCAAGCCCCCATCCTCCACCTCGGTCCCAGGTCCTCTCCCCTAGCAGCATGGGCACCCTCATGTTCATGCATCGTCACCAGGATTTTCACCAAAGTTGCTTTAGAGCTCAGAACTGGACATTGGAATCCTGTTTTATTGTCCACTTTGGGTCCTTGAACTAGAAATGAGAAAACATAGCCAGTTTCTTAGCTAGGCTGCATCCAAGCCAAGCTCTCTCCAGGGATTTCCCAGGATGTAGGCCAGTCACATGAGAAGAAAGGCTTGAAAAGCAAAGAAGCAAGATCAGGGAAAGCAGTGTCAGTGGGGGTGGAGGGGCAGGGGTGGGGAGCGGGGTGTCTTTGTGTTGGTGTTAAAGGAACAGAACTGTAAGCCCAAGTTTGTGCAACTGCCACCCTGTTCCTTTGGAACCAACAGCTCAGGCTCTTCCAGTGGCTGGGCTGCAAAGTGGGTCCTCACACTCTCTTTCTCTTTCTTTCCCAGTTTCTAAGAGGGACTGAGGCCTCTTCTCTCAGCATGCTGCAAACCTGTGGTCTCTGATACTAACTCCCTCCTCAACCCTTGTTGTTTGACTGTACTATGTTTGATGTCTTCTCTTATTCTCTTACTCTGTATATCTTTGTACTCTGTATCTATATATCAAAAAACTGCTGCTATGTCTCTCTTCTCTCTCTGTCCCACTCTCTAAGTATCCAATGATGTATTTAGCAATTTCTAAGCATAGTCTACCCTCCTGATTTGGGGTAATAGGGAGGAGAGTGAATGTTTCTTCTTTCTCTCTCATTTATTCATCTCACACTGAGTGGTGTTAGTCATGGAGATGATCAAAGAGAATATGGGAGCTAGAGGGCTGTGATCCTGCACATGCGTGAATGCGCACACGTGCACAGCACACACCACACACAGGCACACAAACACCCATGCACACAAAGCCTTAAGCAGAAGAATGTCTTAGCATCATAAGAAGACATGGAAATAGACTCTTTCTCCCTTCTTTCTCACATGCAGTCTGAGGGAGCATAAAATGGAAGAGCTGCTAAATTGTATGCATAATTTTCTTCATATACCCCTCACCCCAACAAGGGGATGTCAGGTGTTCACCTATGCCCTACCACGTCTGCCTTTTGGCTCCCCCTTCCTGTTCTTCCCTGGACTGAGAACACGGATTGCTCAAGGAACCACCTCCCTTTCTCTTCAAGTCTCCTATGGATACCCCCTACCCCATCACTCATGACCAGAACCCAGATTCGATGAAAATTACTTTGAACATTTGAGGCGACAGACCCTCCCAACAGTCTATCAAATAGCGATAGTTTAGTTAAGTGTAGTAGAAATTATTGGTTCCTTGAGTTTAGGGGATGAACAGATAGGTTTGGAAATCCCCAAGTTTTGTTTTGTTTGGTTTGCCTCAGTGCCCTCAGGTTGATGTGGTCAGCAAGACTCTTCTCGCAGTCCCATACTGGGTTTGAATGCTCCTCCCTTTGCTGTTAGGTTTGGGGGCTCCCAGTTCATTGGCAAAATATCTGTCTTGTGATGCCTTCCTTTCAAACTGGAGCCTGACTTTTCCTCATTACACATTTTAAGTTTATTTTTTTCCCCAAAAGTTGCTTCTGTGATGCCCCATCTGATATGAAGTGCACTTTAAGGAAAAGAGCAGGGCAGATTTTCCAGAGGTGGAGGAGCCCAAGGGCCTGACCCCTTAGGGCTCTTCCATGCCCCTCTCTTAGCCCATATATCCCCTGGGGAGTGGGGGGGCTGTTGCCTTGGATTCAGATGGTCCCCTCCTTCCACGTGGTGCTGAGGGGGTTTCCAGGGAACTGTGGGGATGGAGGATGGAAGTCACTAGCCGACCCATTCAAGGAAGAAAGTCTGGTGTCCGGATATCCAGGCTTATTTAGGCTAGAAGACAGGGGTCCCCCAGTATGAGGGTGCCCATACCTAGCTTCTAAGATAGGAAACAAAGGTTAGTGTGAGTACAAACTGGTAAGTACAAGCTTTAGTGGTTTGCCTCCTGCAAAGGAAAAACACTACTCCCTTTACCTGTTGGGTCCCTTTTGGCAACTAAGGAGAAACGTGGGGCAGGGGGGGAGTACCAAAGGGGTGTGGAATAAATTCCAAGGCAGTTACTTTCAAACATTTTAAAAAACAAATCTGATATAGAGCCCTGATATGAAAACGAACTATAAATGGTACAGACCTAGGCAGTCTGTAATGTCTTTGATAGAAAATGCTTCATTACTTGAAAAGCCATCGAAACAGTCTTAAGAGCCCCTGAGGGCCTGAGGGTAGGGCAGTTTGAAGACCACTGCTCTGGGGGAAGGAGTTCAGTCTGGCTCCCCTTTGCCAAACCTGCCACTCATTGCAAAGGAGGAAAGTGTGAGGGTAGACGAGCTACATTGTATCCAGACCCTTCAGGAAAGGATGGAGTATACCTGTGCACCTGTGATCTGGGAGAGAAGGGAACCAAGCTGCTACGTGATTTGAGTCCCTCACTTAGGGGAATATCGATAAAGGGGCTTATGCTAATTTTTGCCACCAGGGTACCAAAGAATCCCGTGGGTTTTATGTAATCTTGCCACCAAATGATGCTTTTGAAAAACACAAAAGGAAAACTTGAAGGTGTAAAGCAGATGATGAGAGAGGTGACACAGAGGGGGGCAGCCTTCTCTTTATCAAGATAAAAGGGAACTATAATCCACTTACATAATTAAGAAACAAGACACACAAACCCTTCACCAGAAACGTCATACTGCATCCTCTTCCTCCCCGCCCTCACTGCACCCCTTCCAGAGAGCCAGGGTCACCACGAGGGGTACCTGGTCTGCACACTCACATCTGCCAAAATGTTGCATGCCAGCGTGGAAGACAAACCAAACCGCACAAACCCCAGTGTGTATTTACTTGATGTACATAGATATGTTTAAAATAAAATAAATTCAATGATGACTCTACGGTGTTATAAATCTTCGTTATCCCTCCCCAGTCTTACTCCCTTCCTTACAGGTAATAGCATTTGACTGTGTGGCATATATCTTTCAGGATGTTTTTCTACCTATTGACACACACAAGTGTTTTGTTTTTGTTTTCCGAATGACAATATATCTTGGAGATCTTTTCTTGTCAGTATATAGACTTACCTCATTGAAAAAAAAAAAACCCTCCTCAGATATCACTGAGGAGGCTGAATTGTGCCATTTAGAAGAAGAATGGAAGGCGATGCATCTGTTGGCATGCTTTCAAAAGTCCTGGAGAATCAGTTGCTTTAGACTACCAAACTAGTGGAAGAACATCTAGATTCTGAAACTCAGAAACTGGATCAGATAAATGAAGATGAATTGGAACGCCTCAAAAAAAAAAAGAGACTTGAAGCACTAAGGAAAGCTCAACAGCAGAAACAAGAATGGCTTTCTAAAGGACATGGGGAATATAGAAAAATCCCTGGTGAGAGAGATTTTTTTCAAGAAGTCAAGGAGAGTAAAAAAGTAGTCTGCCATTTCTACAGAGACTCCACATTCAGGTGTAAAATGCTGGACAGACATTTAGCAATACTGTCTAAGAAACATACTGGGACAAAATTTTTGAAGCTGAACGTGGAAAAAGCACCTTTCCTTTGCGAGAGACTGTGTATCAAAGTCATTCCCGCACTAGCACTGGTAAAAGATGGGAAAACACAAGATTATGTTGTTGGATTTCCTGATCTAGGAAATTCGGGTGACTTTACCACAGAAACTTTAGAATGGAGGCTCGGTTGTTCTGGTATTCTTAATTGCAGTGGAAATTTAATGGAGCCACCACTTCAAAGCCAAAAGAAATTTGGAACAAGCTTCACAAAGTTGGAAAAGAAAACAATCCGAGGAAAGAAATACTCTTCAGACTCTGATGATGATTAGAGCTCAGTTAAAACTCTTTGTAAATCATCTTTTGATTTCTCCTTACTTTAGATTTAGATGTTTTTTCTAAATTCTCTTGGTTTTAATACATTTTTCATCTAATGCTCATATTCTGGAGTTTCATACAGTTGTATCACATTGAAAGGCATCCTTGATATTTTCTGTGTGGAGATCATGGTAAGTTGAGGAAAACTCTTGCATTCTTAAATTTTCTGGGAAAGGTCTAGCTTTCCCGTTTTTGAGGTTGATTTGATCACAATGTGGTTCTTTTATCTTTATACCACTCACAATTGTATTTCTAATTTACTGAGTTAGAAATTCAACAAACTAAAAAAAAATACATAATTTTCCATATATTTGACCTATAATTTATTCCTCTACTGATGGATTTCTAGGTTGTTTGCAATTTCTAACAACAACAACAAAATGGTATCCTGTTCTCTTTGGTTTTTTCACCCAGACCATCACCTCAGTCCCAGCATGAATTCCTTCCTTCTCCAGTGCACCTCTCCATCTCTCCTTTGCTAATACTCAATTCTCCTGTCCCAGGATCATTTTCAACAATCACCTTTCCAATCCCATATAGATGCTCCTACCTGTCTTCTGTTCGTATCTAAAGCTTCTGAGATGAATGGGGAAAATGGTACAACCAAAAAAACTAAAAACGAAGAGCATACAAACCTAACTGGACTTTCAGTTCTGCTCAACATTCCTTCTGTGGATCTCTGCTCAGTTTCCTCTCCTACCCTCCAGAGCAAATGGATGAAACCTTACTCCTTAAGATTCCTTCCTACCCTCCTCCGTCAGACAACAAAGGGAAAATTAAGGTGCCACCATGGTATTCTGCATCTCCCCCTCACACCTAAACATTTTCCACTATCTGCACATATACTTTCCTTTCTCTCCTGACAAGTGATAAATATCCCTTCTCTGCGCTAAAAGTAAAGCCCTTCTAGATCCTTCATTCTCAAGATACTCACATTGAGCCCCGATATATAAAATAACCCAAAATGATTCAAATTTGGGCAGTTTGCATCATCTTTGTTAACTTCTTGTTAACTTCTGTCTTAATGGTTTCTTCCCTTCTCCATGTAAGGTCTCTCTCCCATAAAAGTCCCTCCCTTCATCCTGTGTTTATCTATAAGCTACACCCTTATCTTGTTTTCTTACAAGCAAATTTCCTGAAAAAGTTCCAATTCCTTTCCCCACTCCACCTCCCATTCACTCCTCAGCCCACCTCGATCTGGCTTTTGTTCTGCTGAAACTGCTTTTCCAAAGGTCACTAGTTATTACTATAATGGGCCCTCTCCCTCCTTGTCTTGTTTCACCTCTCCATGACATTTGACACTGCTCTCTCCTCCTTCCTTCTGTAAACTCCCTTGGTTTCAGTGACCCCGCTTTCCCAGTTCTGCTTTTACCCTCTGGTCACCACATCTCAATCTTCTCCTTCTCTACCACTCCCTTAAATGCTGCTTTATCCCAGGTTCAAGCCTTGGCTCTTTCCTTCTTTTTTCTGGGAGATGCCATACACAGCCACAGATTTCACAACAATCTTTAAATCTGTATCGCCAGCCCAGATCTTTCTGCTGAGCTCTGGGTCCATATATCCAATTGCCCTTGGGTACTTAAAACATATTCCAAACTGAACTAATCTTTTCACCCAAACTGCTCATTTTCACATCGGCACTGGCCCTCCAAGGCTTAACCAGAAGCATGGGACTCATGTTCAGTGGCTCCCTTTCCCTCAAAACCCACATCCACTAAGAATTTTCCCAATTAACACCAAACTATATCCTCAGATACTTAGTCCTTTCCCCTCCTTCCCATCAGCCACTATTTTAGTTCACTTGTGCATGGACTTTTGCAATACTCCAGTCACCTTTCAGAATGATGCCTGAGTGGTTCTTCTAAAAGCACGTTTAATACCTTAAAACCACTTAGAAGGTCTCCAGTGCCTACCCTCTCCAACTTAAGTCTTGGCTCTTCCTGCCGATTTTCAAGTTCCAGCCCTTCTTTACTACGGATATCTCCCAGAAATGGACTCATTCTTTCTTGCCTCCAGGACTTTGTACACTGTTCTCTCAGAAAGGCTTTTAACCCCTCGCCCTGAACTCCACCCTGCCTTCGATATCCAGCTTAGAGTCTCCATCCTTTCTGAAGCCTTCCTTAGTCAGCCACACTTCCTTTCTTTGTGTCACTAACATTGCCTCACACCCAGCTCTAGTACAGCACGTATCTCGCATATTGCAACTTTCTCCTGTCGCCGGTCATGCCGTTAGACTGAACTCCTTGAGGGCAGGAACTGTTATCCCCTGCTGCAATCAGAGTAGAATCAGCACCGACAACCGGCACAACTTGACGCTCAAAGAATACTTGCGAAATGAATAAATGAACGAAATATTAAAAAGGCGCAAGTCTGCCCCTCCCCAACCCGGACTTTGTAAACAAATGTTTTCGGGTTAGGTTCAGGCCCAAAGTCAAAACGGGACAAAACCCGAAGGCGGCGACTTTGCAGCAAAGAAGCGCCACACCTGGGAGGGAGTCAGGCCAGCCCAGGGTACACCCCATCGCCTCGTCGACTGGTCAGGCCCTCCCGGGTGCTGGAGGACCTCCAGGAACGGGTTCCAGCGCGCCGGCCGCTGAGTCAGGTGAACCCACCACCGCTGGGGAGCCGGGGCAGGCGGGCGGGCAGCGGGGCGGGGCGGGGCGGGGCGGGGCGGGGCGGGCAGAGTTGGCTCCTCCCCGCCCGTCTGCGCGCCTGCGGACCAGCCTCCGGTCACATGACAGCGGCGCAGGTGAGCGCCGTTTCCGGGGTCGGGCGGCCGGATTGCGGCCGGCTCCGGCTTCTACTCGGGCGGGTGCGCGGGAGACTATGGCGTCCTCTTCGGTCCCGCCGGCCACCGTACCCGCCGCGACAGCCGGCCCCGGCCCAGGCTTCGGCTTCGCCTCCAAAACCAAGAAGAAGCATTTCGTGCAGCAGAAGGTGAAGGTGTTCCGGGCGGCCGACCCGCTGGTGGGCGTGTTTCTGTGGGGAGTCGCCCACTCGGTGAGATCCGGCCCCAGCCCCCCGCAGCCCTGCCCGAACCCCTCAGCTCCTGCGTCTCGTGGTGTCCCTGTTTCCAGGATCCCGCTCCCGGAGCACACGCCGCGCTGCCACGTTTCTCCCGGGCTGCTCTGGTCCCTGCCCACCAGCCTCCAGTTGTTCCTCCAGCGTATCTTCTCGCTGTTGACTTTTTAGTTCCGCTGTAGACAGACTTATTCCTTCCCCCTTTTTATTCCTCCACTCTAGTTCCACCTTCCCTACCAAAAATCCAGTTCTCTGTTTCTTGACTCCTTATATTAACTCCGGCCTCAGCCCGAGGCGAAGGAGACCGGCCAGGACCGGGCTCCGGCCAGGCCCGGAGAACTTTGGGGGAGTGGCTCTTCAGGGTTGGTGGTGGCGAGGTCTCGGGTGAGTGCGTGGGGGTGGGTGGAATGGAGGGGTAAACTGAAAGAGGGGGATCATTCACTTTTCTTTCCACTTTGCTTTCTAGCCCCGGTCCTTGACTTTGGAACCTTGGCTTTGTCTGGAGCCAGCTCCAGGCTTCCTGGACGTTATAATCCTGCTTGTCCTTTCCTTTCCCTTCCAGAGGTACAGCATTTCAGAGAGGCTCGTCCACCCCTGCCCTAAGCAGGGATGCGCTCGTTCAGGGCTTCTGTTTGTATGCCTTTGGTCTTAACCGCATCTTCACTGCTGGCTGGAGTGATGGTGTTTGGTGCAAGTGAGGGTCTTTGACCAAAGGGAAGGCTGAGGAGCTCTGACCCGGGAACAGTGTGGTAGTGAACTTTAGAAGCAGGGAAGCCTGCTGTAGAGGGTATGGCCTGGGAGTCAGGAGTAAGTAGGAGACCAAGAAGTCCAATGTATCTTTTTCTGAGGATTCCTCAAGTGAAGGAGGCACAGCTGTCCCCCACCCCTGCCGTCCTTCAGATCTGGAGTGGGAAGGATGTAGTGACCTTGAATGGGACAGGGAATATTTTAAAAATCAACTTCTTTGAATCCTTTTAGTCATGCCAGGGTTGTGGAGGTGGAGGGGGGTGAAGAAGGATACAATTTTTGTACATTCTTAATTTGTGGTTTAGAATGTTATTTAGAGTCAGTCAGGTCCCTTTTGCTTCTGTAGTTCTGTGGACTGATCCCAGCTCTCTGGTTGTTAATGCCTTAATAGTTGAGTATCTAGTTTGAGGCACTTGGTGTGGACAAGACTGATGTACATGTGAGGGCTCCCTCTTATAGTACCTTCCAGGTGATTCATCCATCCCTGTGGGAACCTCAGCAGGGAGGGTTTTCCTTTGGTAGGAATTGGGAGAATTACTCAAAAGACCTACCTCAGCTTCTCTTGGTATATATACTTTACCTCCAACACCCCATCTCTAGTCAACACACATTTACTTCAAGTGTTTGGAATGGAGAAATTCCTTGAACATATGTCTTAGTGATGATTCAGTTTGCTTAACAGCAGGTGGGGAGGAGGGGGTAGGAAGAGCTATAGCTGGATCCTAAGCTGGGAGTCTCAAGTGGCTTTTTTTTCAGAATATATTCTGTCCTCCTTTTCTACTGAGAATGGGAGGAGTTGGGTTGCCGTGCAGTGTATGGTATTTAGGTTAGACTGTACTGTTTGACATCTGTCAGATGATCAAGGAAGGATAGGCAAGGCATCCATTTATCCAGTTAAACACTTCAGGATCACAATGCGTCAAACACTGTGCTGTCTAGGCACCTGAAAGATGCAGATGACTACAATGGGCATTCCTTCTTGAAGAGCTTACAGTCAAAGTGGGGGAATTTATATAAACTAGTGATTAGAGTTGTGATAAGTACACTTTTACAGGCAGATGAAAGGTATGGCAACACCTGGGAGAAAGCACATCTCCTTGGGATTTCTTAGTGTAGGAGCTCCCTTTCTTACCTTGAATTAGCAGATTGCAGATTCTGGGGGCTGAGGAGAGCATGTGGTGCTTGCATCCTTTGGGCTATGGGTTGGCTTGACTTTAGCAAACGGGTGCCTAATGAGCTCATACCCTCTGGCTGCCTGTCTTCCCTCTGAAATCAGTTGCTCTTCCTCTTCCTTACACCTTGGTAAGTTGGGACTACTGCATAGAACTGGGTCAGAGTGGGCTGAATGGACTGGTCCTGTTTGTTAGAAGATTCCTGTTACAGGATATGAACATTTCATTCCTCTTGCTGCTGTTGACTCCTGAATGTTCCAATAACTCTCTTGTGCACTTTAAAAGTGCCTTCTTTTTTTTTTTCAGATTGAGCATGGAACTGTTTGTCTTGAGTGTCTTGAATCTGCTGAGGGATTTTTTCTTTCTTTCTTTCTTTCTAGAATTTGTCACACCTTTAAAAATAGACCTTAGTTGCTTACAGGGTTTGCCTAATATAAAATGACTGTTGTGAACATGAAGTTCCTTGAGGGGGGAGGTGTGAGGGACTGTGCGTGAGGGTTTCTTACTGCATTGCTTCTTTTGCAGCAGAAGGGGTTACACATTCTCTCACTTCTGTCAAGCATATGCATAGCCAGTGGTTTTGAAGGAATAAGGTTTGAGTTGCCCTTTCTTGACTCTTGCCCAGACAGTGTATGAATTGCTCTCCTTCCACAATCCTATTCACTGCCTCCCTATTCACATTTTTGGCTTATCAGATCAATGAGCTCAGCCAGGTGCCTCTTCCAGTGATGCTGCTGCCAGATGACTTTAAGGCCAGCTCCAAGATCAAGGTCAACAATCACCTTTTCCATAGGTCAGTGGGGATCCCTTGCCCTTTCTTTTTGTGTCAGTGTTCCTAGAAAAGAATAATAAATTTAGAAGTCAAGATTCTGTGAGTTCTCCTTTTATACAGGTTATGGACAAATGAGTAAAAAAAACATGGATAGAAAATAAATAAATAATGGGGAGATAAGAGGTAAAATAAATGGGTAATTGAAATACTAGTGGTCAGTGAGAGGAAGGGTAAGGGGGTCTGGGATATATGAGTTTTTTTCTTTTCTCTTTTTATGCCTTTTTCCGGAGTGATGCAAATGTTCTAAAAATGATCGTGGTAGTAGATACACAGCTATGTGATGATATCGTGAGTCGTTGATTGTACACGGAGTATATACTTGATCTGTGTGAATGTGTCAATAAAAATATTTTTAAAAAATAAAAGCATTCAATGAGTTGAAGATTTTAGATTGAGAAGGTAACTTGGAAGTTGTATTGTCTAACCTCTTTCCTGATACAGAAATTCAGTTTTGTGCAGAAAGCTGTTCTTTCTCAGAAGCTGTTACCATTAGCTTCTGATAGGGACTCTCTGAACAGTGGCTCCCTTTGCTGACTTTAGGATGTCTCCAGCTTGCTTGAGATTTAGGAACTGCTTCTGCCTCTACTCACTACTTACCACTTAAGCCACTCCAGCACTCTGAGCCACAGGCTCCCTGCCCTATAAAACAGGGATAATATACCTTAAAGGACCTCACAGGGTTTTATGAGAATTAAATGAAATAAATGTGTGAAAGTACTTTATAATCTGTGGAACCTTATAAAACATAAGATGATGTTATTACTTTGATTGTTTTCTCACCTTGAAAACCCCTGTTCCAGGGAAAATCTGCCCAGTCATTTCAAGTTCAAGGAGTATTGTCCCCAGGTCTTCAGGAACCTCCGTGATCGATTTGGCATTGATGATCAGGATTACTTGGTGAGGGTCCATTACCGGGTAAGGATAATCTTTTCTATTTAGCAACTGGGGAGTCTTTGGGACCAATGATGATTGGAGAATCGAGAGCCTTTGGCAAGTATGATTCGTTACGTTTTTGCAGTCACAGGCATCTTTAAAAATCTGATGAAAGCTATAAACCTTGGTATGCTTTAAGAAAAAATGTAGATACGCTCAAATTTTTGCATTCATTTCCATTCCATATGGATACCAAGTTAGGAACCTTGCTCAGCCTCCTACTCCAGGGTTTCATCCACCTTCAGATGCATTCGGTTGACCATTGTCCTTCGTATCTCTGTGTAACTGGAGAGAAGAACCTCTGACCTATTCTGTGTCCCCAGGTGTCTCTTACCCGAAGTCCCCCAAATGAAAGTGAAGGCAGTGATGGTCGCTTCCTCATCTCATATGATCGGACTCTGGTCATCAAAGAAGTGTCCAGTGAGGACATTGCTGACATGCATAGCAACCTCTCCAACTACCATCAGGTCAGGCCTCTTTCGGCCCCATTCTTTTCTTCCTCCTCCTACTCATAGCTGAGCTGCCAGAGCACATAGGAAGACTACTTCATATCCATTTTCCTCCCTTCAACACATTTTGCTCCCCAAGAAGCACTTGATATTATGTTTTTGAAAACTAGGTAATGTCCAAAAAAGACCTGTCTATACCTATTTGTGCTTCAGTAACTAAAAAATTTAGACATTTTCTTTCATATCTAGCAGTTACAGTCTAAAACCAACACTATGGATTGATACATAAAACAGCCAACTGTGAACTTTAGGCTAGGTCAAAATTAGATGAAGTGTTAACATCAAATAGACTATCAGGAATGAATGCAGTTTGGGGAGAAAAACAGGATAAAAGCACAGTTGGGATATGTTAGAAAGGACAAGCCATGATCATATCCAGCCCCATTCCCCATTAGGGAGGTCATTCAGTCTGATCAGATTAACTTGGAATGGTTGAGTTTATGGTATGCTTTGGTGTTAAAAACAGCACTCTGCCTGAATGTGTCTACTGATGAAAAATCTCACCAAAATCAATGAGCAAAAAATGCAAGGAATAAAAAGATTCCAAAGGGAATCTTTTTTTTCTTTTTTTAACATGGGCAGGCACTGGGAATCAAACCCAGGTCCTTTGGCATGGCAGGTGAGCATTCTTTTTTTTTTTTTTCTATAGATTTTTTTTTTTATTATTAATTAAAGAAAAAAAGAAATTAACACATTTAGAAATCATTCCATTCTACATATGCAATCAGTAATTCTTAACATCATCACATAGATTCATGATCATCATTTCTTAGTACATTTGCATCGATTTAGGAAAAGAACTAGTAAAACAACAGAAAAAGATATAGAATGTTAATATAGAGAAAAAAATAAAAATAATAATAATAAAAAAAGAAAAGGAAAAAGAAAGAAAAAAACAAAAGACACAAATAAACAAACAGACAAACAAAAAAAAAACTATAGCTCAGACACAGCTTCATTCAGTGTTTTAACATAATTACATTACAATTAGGTATTATTGTGCTGTCCATTTTTGAGTTTTTGTATCTAGTCCTGTTGCACAGTCTGTATCCCTTCAGCTCCAATTACCCATTATCTTACCCTGTTTCTAACTCCTGCTGGTCTCTGTTACCAATGACATATTCCAAGTTTATTCTCGAATGTTGGTTCACATCAGTGGGACCATACAGTATTTGTCCTTTAGTTTTTGGCTAGACTCACTCAGCATAATGTTCTCTAGGTCCATCCATGTTATTACATGCTTCATAAGTTTATCCTGTCTTAAAGCTGCATAATATTCCATCGTATGTATATACCACAGTTTGTTTAGCCACTCGTCTGTTGATGGACATTTTGGCTGTTTCCATCTCTTTACAATTGTAAATAACGCTGCTATAAACATTGGTGTGCAAATGTCCATTTGTGTCTTTGCCCTTAAGTCCTTTGAGTAGATACCTAGCAATGGTATTGCTGGGTCATAATGGCAATTCTATATTCAACTTTTTGAGGAACCGCCAAACTGCCTTCCACAGTGGTTGCACCATTTGACATTCCCACCAATAGTGGATAAGTGTGCCTCTTTCTCCGCATCCTCTCCAGCACTTGTCATTTTCTGTTTTGTTGATAATGGCCATTCTGGTGGGTGTGAGATGATATCTCATTGTGGTTTTGATTTGCATTTCTCTAATGGCCAGGGACATTGAGCATCTCTTCATGTGCCTTTTGGCCATTTGTATTTCCTCTTCTGAGAGGTGTCTGTTCAAGTCTTTTTCCCATTTTGTAATTGGATTGACTGTCTTTTTGTTGTTGAGTTGGACAATCTCTTTATAAATTCTGGATACTAGACCTTTATCTGTTATGTCGTTTCCAAATATTGTCTCCCATTGTGTAGGCTGTCTTTCTACTTTCTTGATGAGGTTCTTTGATACACAAAAGTGTTTAATTTTGAGGAGCTCCCATTTATTTATTTCTTTCTTCAGTGCTCTTGCTTTAGGTTTAAGGTCCATAAAACCGCCTCCAATTGTAAGTTTCATAAGCTATCTCCCTACATTTTCCTCTAACTGTTTTGTGGTCTTAGACCTAATGTTTAGATCTTTGATCCATTTTGAGTTCACTTTTGTATAGGGTGTGAGATACGGGTCCTCTTTCATTCTTTTGCATATGGATATCCAGTTCTCTAGGCACCATTTATTGAAGAGACTGTTCTGTCCCAGGTGAGTTGGCTTGACTGCCTTATCAAAGATCAAATGTCCATGGCAGGTGAGCATTCTTGCCTGCTGAGGGAATCTTTTGTTGATTCAACAAATATTGAATGCTTAGTGTAAGTAGGCTGTATGTTAGGCAGTTGAGAAAGGTGAATGAAACAGTTATGGCCCTCCAGGATCTCGTGAACTGATGACAAAGAACAGTAAACCAGCCTTATCACAGAGCATGATGTGTGCAATAGTAGAGGTAGATACAGACTTCTCTGGGGGTGCAGAGGGAGTGTATCCCAACTCACCTGGAAAAAAGTTACAATTGGGAGGTTCAAAGAGTTTTTTTTAGGCATTGATTCTTGAACTAGTAGGGGTTAACCGTTGGGCAAAATGGAAGGGAGCATTCCAGGCAAACGAAAACAGCTTTGTAAAGGAACAGGGCCATGACAGAGCTTAGTTTAGGGAGCTACAAGCAATTCATTGTGACTGGGATATGGTATAGTGAAAAAATAGGGAGAAACCAGATCAAGAAGGGGCTTCTAAGCTACACTAAAAAGTTTGGACTTTATCCTGTAGGGAACTGATTGTATATGTAATTTAGAAATACCACTGTGACAGCATTTTAGGAGGGGTAATACTGTGAGTGGCTGTACCAGGAGGTAATTATAATAATCTAGGTAAAAGATGATGAGGGTCTGAAGAAGCAGTATCTGTGGAGATGTAAAGAAAGAGCTGATAGGAGGTTTGTGGGAGTTAAGGCAGAGGGAGGAAGCAAAGGAGCCTCCACGTTCTGGGTGCCCCTCCATCATCATTTGGGGAACAGAAAGAGAAGTAGGGGTTTGGAGGAAGACAGTTCTGATTTCAGCATGTTGTTTGAGGTTCCTGTAGTTCCCAGATAGAGGTGTCCAGCAAGTGGTTGGGAGTATGGGCATAGAGTTCAGGAAAGAGGAATAGAATTGGAGTGTGGATTTGGGAGTTGTAACTGAGTTGGTGGTAAATAAAGCAATGAATATAGATAACATTATTGAAGGGAAGTGTGCAGAATGTAATGAAAAGAAGGTTGAGGACAGAAGCTTAAGGAGCAAGTGGAGAAAAGAGCCCATAAAGGAGACTAAGCGTATACAGACATTTTAAATTTATTTATGCCCTACTTTATTCCATAAAGGGTTTGAGAACAGAGAGCAGGAGAGTCAGGAGAGTGGTATAATGGGAGTTGAGGATGAAGAAAGTTTCAAGGAGAAACTGCTCAGAGTTGAAATATGACAATGACTAAAAAGTACCCAATGAATTTGGCAGCTGAGAGATTTTGGGAATGGGTGAGTAGAGCGATTTCAGAGGAGAAATGAGGGTACATATTTGATTTCAGTGGTTTGAGGTGTGATTGAGAGATATGAAGTAGAGATATTGATTGCTGACTACTTTTCTGAGAAGGTTGGCTGTGAAGAGAAGAAGCAACACTTAGAAATGGTAGCACTGAAAGAGGAATGTCTTTTTAAGAAACCACAGTATAGCCCAAGAAGTGGAAATTTTTACTACAAGAATCTAGCCCACCAAGAAACACTGGTCTAGATGAAATTAATACATTTGATAAACAGAAGTTCCAATCCTGCTTCCGTGACCTCTGGCAAATCACTTCCATATACAGAAAGACTAAAATGAAGATAATATCACTTACCTTCCCAGTCCCAAAGAATGATACAGATGAAATGAGATGTTACTTTAAAATTGAGATTTTTTTTAATTGAGGAAAGATTCTTATTTTTTTCCTTTTTTTATTAATTTTTAAATTTTTAAAAAATATATAACAACAAACACATTCTTAACTTACATTCTGTTCTACATATACAATAAATAATTCACAATATCATTACATAATTGCATATTCATCATCATGATCATTTCTTAGAACATTTGCATTAATTCAGAAAAAGAAATAAAGAGACAACAGAAAAAAATTCATACATACTATACCCCTTACCCTTCCCTTTCATTGATCACTAGCATTTCAGTCTAAAAATTAAGAGATTTTAAGAGAATAAATCTGAGACGCTGGGGACTCAGGAGTCATGGATAATCAAAAACATGTTCAGGAAGCCCCCACCACTTCTGACCTTGTAACCTCTCTACTTGAAAGTTTCTGCTCCACTCTGGTATGGTAGTGATTTAATTTTCATCCCTGGACTGTTGGTATATCTGCTTCTCAGCCTTTTCCCATTCCTTCCTGTCCTCCCGCAGTATATTGTGAAGTGCCACGGCAGCACGCTGCTGCCCCAGTTCCTCGGGATGTACCGCGTCAGTGTGGACAGTGAAGACAGCTACATGCTTGTCATGCGCAATATGTTTAGTCACCGTCTTCCTGTGCATAGGAAGTATGACCTCAAGGTAAGGAGAGCATAGTTAGGGTTTTGGGAGAGGCTCCTGATGATCTGAGAATGGGTAAGAGCCTGGGAGGACATCAGAAGATTCCTTTTGAAAGAAAGAAGGCTGTGGGTTTAAATACTCATCTTAGGAACTGGCTTGTGGCTGTTCTTTAGGCCACTTCTGCTGACTTGATGTTTGGGTCTCTTTACAGGGCTCCCTAGTGTCCCGGGAAGCCAGTGATAAAGAAAAGGTAATGCTGATTTTAGGCAATAGGGTGAGGGATATGGGAGGGTAGATGAAAGGAGTTTTCATAGGACCTAACTTCTATTGGTCCATGGATTGCTTGGAGGGAGTAGTGGGAACAGCTGCTTAGTCACCGGCATGGATGGTTCTATGTGGAGGGTTTGGAGATGAGTGACAGTGCCAGGCTTGTAAGCGTAAAATGCTTACTCTTCATCTCCCATTCTGGGCTCTCATATTCAAACAGCTAATTTTGCTTAAGAAGAAGAAAAGTCCGAAGTCAGTGTGTGGGGGGTTCTTGACTGAAAACCATAAGTAGTGGGATGTGATTCAGGGTATAGATGCAGTGACCGATGAGTTTAGTGGGATAAGAACAGACTGGGGCAGCGTCGCAGTGTGAGATCAGATATGGGAGGGGATGGGGGAGCTGTGTGGTGTCTCTTCCCTAGAGGCCCCTGAGATACAAAACAGTTCCTGGATGAAAGGCAGGGTTTTCTGAGACTCTGGGGAAAGGGAGCAATGTATTTTAAGATGTCTCTTTACCTATTCTCAGGTTAAAGAATTGCCCACCCTTAAGGATATGGACTTTCTCAACAAGAATCAGAAAGTTTATATTGGTGAAGAGGAGAAGAAAGTGTTTTTAGAGAAGCTAAAGAGAGATGTGGAGGTGATGATTGGGTGCTCTGGGAAATGGCTTTGTTTCATTTTTTGCTCCCCACAGGGCAGTTGACTCTCCCATTCACAATATAAGGGAGTTTCTCCCTTTCTCTTTATTCTTTGCATATAGGAAGTTGGGTCTGAGACATGAAAACCCCCCAAAGCTGACCCATGAGGGTAGCTGGAATGAGCTAAAAGGATGTTCTCAGATACCAGGACATCTAGACACAAAAGGGCAGTGGTATGGCCCAACCCTCACTTTTTATGCTTCTGTTCCCTAAGAAGGCCCCAGGAATTCAGCTGTGGAGGTGTTAGAGTGGTACCTGGGAGTGTGGAGCAAAATCTGGGGTGTCTGATTCATCGGTGGGGTCTCAGTTCCTAGTACAGCTGAAGATCATGGACTACAGCCTTCTGTTGGGCATCCACGACATCATTCGGGGCTCTGAGCCAGAGGAGGAAGGGCCTGTGCGGGAGGAGGAGCCAGAGGGAGACGGGGACTGTGGCCTGCCTGGGCCTCCTGCTGTGGTGGGCTCCTATGGCACCTCCCCAGAGGGCATCAGCGGCTACATCCATTCACATCGGCCTCTAGGCCCTGGGGAGTTTGAATCCTTCATTGATGTCTACGCCATCCGGAGTGCTGAGGGTGAGAGAAATCCTGGAAACTTAAGGGGAGGGAGGGAGGGAGGGTTGTTGTTGGTAGACAAAGACCTGGGTGATTTCCTTTTCAAAAAAGATTGGACTGGTTCCCTGGGAGAGGGAATCGGGACTTTACTTGCTCTTCATTGTTGGGCTTCCTCCCTAGGGGCCCCCCAGAAGGAGGTGTACTTCATGGGCCTCATTGACATCCTGACACAGTATGATGCCAAGAAGAAAGCAGCTCATGCAGCCAAAACTGTCAAGCATGGGGTGAGGGTTCCTTAAAGCCTTTCCTTTCCTGCCCCATCTTCTGTTAGGAACTACTGGATTGACTGTTCTTTGGGGAGAGGGTAACTTGTACCAG
The DNA here is from genome assembly GCF_023851605.1 of Tamandua tetradactyla. Taxonomy (NCBI): domain Eukaryota; kingdom Metazoa; phylum Chordata; class Mammalia; order Pilosa; family Myrmecophagidae; genus Tamandua; species Tamandua tetradactyla. The sequence continues at coordinate 124,889,041 of NC_135333.1, forward strand.
AGCAGTGGGGTGAGAAAAGGATGAATGGTTGGGGATGAAAATGGTCTGCGGTAGAATTGAGTGGGGAGAATGAGAAAGGTCAGTGGACAGGGACAGAGAGTGCTAACACCTTATTCCATACCTCCTCTCACAGGCTGGGGCAGAGATCTCCACTGTCCATCCTGAGCAGTATGCTAAGCGATTCTTGGATTTTATTACCAACATATTTGCCTAAGAGAATACCTGACTCAATGATCACTGCTGCTTTATGTTCAAGGTGGTGGGATTCTGAGACACTGGGGGAATTGTGGATATTGTGGCCACTGCTTCTTCTCTTCCTCCTTTGCTAAATTCAGGCTTTAGCCTCCTACCATTCAGATAACTCCATTTTGTTGAGTAGGCTTTTCCTCGTCCCCAGAAATACATTGTCCTTTCTCCCCTCTGTCCATTTTTCTTCCCTTGCTACCTCCCTTGCTTGCTTCATTAGAGTGTTATTGTTGACTCTCTCCCAAGTGCCTTGATCTTTGTAAAATGTCCTGTTGTTTCTATAAAATCAGAGGTCTGGAGAAAGGGGGTTGTTTGCCATCTTCAGAACCCGACTGGACAGATGGACCTGGCTCAAGCAAGTACTCTGGCTGCACTTTGCTGCATGGGATGAACTAAGAGTGTTTAAATTTTGCTGTTGACTTTGTAGAACTCACTGTGGCATGCGACAGTCCTGGTAGGCCCTGGGATGGAGGACTTCCAAGATACTACAGATGTAGGTGCAGGCATGCACACATATGATGGAATATGGCCACTCTTACACACAAAGGTGGGATGGAGAGTGGTCAGCAGGCTCGCTTTCCTCAGGGTGGGACCTAAGAGGACTCCTGCAGTTATGCATGGAATTAGGCTTGACTACTCTCCAGTGTCTTCCCTCAGCCTATTCCATCCCCACCTACCTGTACTTCTGGACCCAGGAGCCCAGAGATGGCCATGGTGTTCAGTCCTTGTAAAGGTATTTGGCTCTTTGCTGCTCTTCCTCAGAGCCTCATACCCCTCCTGGGGCTGAACTGTTTTGTGGATGTGTGGCCAGTTCTGGAGTCTGGGATGATGGGTCAGGGGTGTGAGGTTCGTTCCTCACACCCCTCTTCCTGTCTGTCCACACTTGACATTTATTCCCAGCAGAAGGGAATTTTCCCACCTGTGTCAATCCTGGTCATTTCAAGAGGATGGAGGTGTCAAGTGTGAGAACCTCCCCCACTTCCTTCTCCCACGCCTTCTCAAACCCTTTTTCCAGTTGGATTAGTCGTCATTCTGTTCTCTTCTGTCCTGTGTTATGCTGCTACTTTGTCTCCCAGGGGACAGATGGCCTCCTTTGTCATCTTCACTCTCCACCCCCAGAGAGGAGTCAGAGCCATAACACAGTCACCCGCGCGCGCACACACACACCCCTCTGCCCCTAAAGAGTTTGATGTGTGACATTCTGAGTGTAGAGGGCCTTGATGAAATGAAATACATTGCCCTTCCCTCTCCCCTCCTGTCCCCCAAGTGACTTTGGGGCTAAGGCAGCCTTTCTTGCTATCCTCCACCCTCCTTGAGGCGTCTACATTTTTTTCTAACATAAAGATTGGCACCAGGCAACTAGCTTGATCTTTATCTGGCTGGACTGATCTGTCTCACGAGAAGTCATGAAGTCATAAGGGAGAATCCTCTCCCCTCCATCTTCTCCAAAGGAGGAAAAAGAAATCCCATTAGGGGTTGAAACCCTTAAAATATAAAATACCTTCCTGAGAGAGGTGTGATGGGTCTTTTTTAATCATTCCAATCATCAGCATATCATATTGCTTTCCCTTGTTGAATGCAATAAAACTCCATGCCACCAGCAACCGTTGTTCTTTAGAAATGGGTTTTCTGACCATGTGGCTGATGTATTATGGGCAGTATGGTCTTCATTTGTTGCTTCTGTTTTTCATCTTTTTTGTTTTCTTAATTAAAAAAAAAATTTGTGTATTTGCTCCCAATGCTTTCACAATATAGAAAATAAATTATTGAATTAAAATTCCTTCACAAAAATGCCTTTTTTATTTTTCCTTTCCTTTTTCTGAGGATATATGTGCTTGGGGGTACAAAGACCAAATGAAGAGTTCTAGTCTTCAGTGTATTGAGCTTCCCAATTAAGGATGTGGGTTTCTAGACAGAAGGCTGTGAATGGCACAGTAGGGGGTGTCAATAGTATAGGTATGGACAACTTATTCTCCATCTTTGCAGGAGTTCAGCTAATGGTGGGGACCTGGGAGAACTGGGAAGATGTGACCCTCCCTCTTTCCCAGGGCTCTGGACTTGGTCACACTCTCAACTCTAAAAGGGAGTGGGCCTCACAGTCCCATCTTTTAACTAAAAGAAGCTGAATCCAGTGTTCCGTAGGCTTCCTGGGAAAGATGTCCTCTGTCTGGAGCGCAGGAGTGATACAGCAGGGTCCTGGGAAAGTGAAGGAGAAAATGCCTAGCCCTTTAGCCAGAGGGGCAGTGAAGAAAGTGGGTGGATGAATAGAGGTTGTTGCCAGTACTTCTTGGCTAAAGAGGCCTTTGGTTGGTAGAAAAACCTGGCTTGATGTGGCCCCACGAAGTGAGTTGGGCTGGAGGCGGAGACTGCTCTGATGTGGGAAGCAGAGCAGAGCTTTTTTTCCCTTTGAGAATTTTTAACTCTATTTGAACCAGAGACTTGCTTGACACACCACCCCAAGCCATTAAAAAATAATAATATATATATATTTTTTTCACTTCCCATTCTGCACCAGCCTCAGTAGCCCCATTTGTGGAAAGAGAAATAGGCATTTTTCGGTACCCAGATGGGAGCAGGTTGGGGGGGATCATAGACGGTAGCAACCTAGGAAGAGGCAAAAGATCAGGAACTTGAAAATAGTTTAGTACTGGGGTTTATTTTTTTTAGAACCAATGCTTTTCTTTTTACTATGATTCTTCTTCCCATCCCACATTGTTCCTCAAAGGCCCTTCTGGCATAAGGATTTCAGAACAATTGCCACCGCATCCCCATTCCCATATACCTGAAGTGGGACTCCCCACCCACCTACCCACTACCAGCTCCCAGAAGCTGCCACGCAGCTGGCTGAGAAAGGGAAGGGAGAGGGCTCCTCCCTGAAAGGGGAAGCGACAAGGGTGGCGGCGACGTCTCTAAGGGATTTAACCTCCTACCCTCAGTTACTCGACGCCACCCCCCTCCCTCCAAAGAAAGACTGGGACGGCGCCTCCATTTTTGTTTGGGGGAGGAGGGGCAGAGGATCGGGGGCCGAAGGGGTCAAAGGAAACGGTGATTATCACCTGTGAGGGGTAAGGGGGTGCTGTCCTCCTTCCCTTCCCCTCAGTCTGCACCCTCTGCAAGTCTCCCCCTCTCGGGGTCTCCCCCCCTTGTTGCTAAGGCCCGGACCGTCATCCCAGCAACAGCCTCAGTCATGTGACCGGCAATGGCGGCGCTGACGAGAGGTAGGTGAGCCCGGCGGCCCCCACACCCACCGCGCGACCCCCGGATCCCGCTCGCGCCCCGCGCGCGGCCCCCGCTCCCTCTGCGTCCGCTCCTCGGCCCTCTTCCCCCTTGCATGGCTCTAGGGGCCCACTCATGCCCGGCCGATCATCTTAACATCATCCTCCAGCATTGGCTTCCATTTGGGGGTTCCGGGAACCGCGATCCGCGGACATGCACCCCCAACCCAGCGGCAGGGCTCCGTAGGGTCCGGCGAAAAGGGGATGTAGGGGGTTGGTTCCGGGTCGGGTCTCGGTGAAGGCTGTGGGGGGAGGGGTGGAGCTGCCTCAGTGGCTGTCCCCAGGGGCCCTTGCCCTTCCCGGCCTCCCCTAATCCAGGCCATCATCTGGAAGGAGGGCTTAGCCGGCGTCCGGCCTGGGTTGCCCCAGAGGAATCACAGACCCAGCACAAACCGTGGCACCTCCTCCCTTTTCTATGCCAGCAGGACTTGCAGCTAGGACACCTAGGTCCTAGGTCTCCTCTGACTGGGGGTTGGGGGAGTAGGGTGAGAGGAGATTCCACCCGGGAAAGACACTGGGGGCGGAGGCCCTAGGGTTCCAGCTTCACTTGGTGAATCTTGAGGTGACTCCAGTCTTGAGAGGACTATGATGGAGACACAAACCAACAGCTGCTCCCCTTTGAATCAGTCAAGGAATTGAGGTCACACTAATGGCCCCTCTTTCCATATGAGCTGTACTTGGAGGTGTTGTGGGTATAGCTCTATACCTGAACGTGACAAGACTTGGGGGAAACATCAGGGCCCTTCAGCTGAGCACCCTGTGTGAGCCCAACCCCTCCCTGAATGCAGATGAGGGCGCTAACAGGCTGTGCTGGTTTTAAAAGGTGACAGTGAGAACTTTGTTATTGCAGGGGCCGCTGCCACTTTGTTTGCATTCCTAACAGACTGGAAGAGAAGGGACTGAGGTTAGCGCACAACGAAGGCTCCCTAGCAGTAGGGGCTGAATTATTTGGGAACGTGGAGTAGGGCATAGAGTTGGAGGAGCATAGAAAATATTCCCATCCATGTAATCTGAGGGAGGTGGCAAGAAAGACCTCCACCTATGTAGGCTTTTCCCTTCCTGACTTTTCATCTGTGCCCCAGGCTTTCTTGAGGGTCTCAGAGCTGGAGAGGTGGGGGGTGGGAAGGTTAGCATGTTGAAGTTCCTTCTTGAACAACTTGGGGAGAGCCTGGGGATGAGAGTCTACAGGAGTGAGGGAGAGGAAATGGAACAGGAGTTTTTATTTTATTTCTGGACTGGCTGGGGAAAAAAATGGTAACGATTGTCATCATAACACTTTAACTTCTCCTAGTCCTGGTCAGCTGAGTGTGGTGGAAACAGAGGGATTTCTGCTGTCATCATTGTCCATGGGCTTTCCAGGTACCTCCGCTACCCCCTACCTACCCCTACAGGAAACTTCAACTTTCACCCTTAACTCGGTTCCCTCCATTCCATGTCCAAGGTAATCCCATTGCCAGTAATCCACTCCAGGCCCCCATCTCTTTGTTACACGGCTGCCGGGTTGGGATATGTGGTGACTGGGGGTTTCCTAATTTTCCTCCTTTTTCTTTTCACCCCATTAGGTCCTACAACCCACAAGTAGGGAGAGGAAAAGCGAGAGAGAGCCTGCATGCCAATTCTAAGCTCTTCAGGATCAAAGTGAGCGAAAAGGAGGGTCAAAAAGCTTCCCTCCCCTTTAAAGAGCCCATTATTCACCCAGAGTGGGGAGGGAGCAGATTGTTTCTGTGGTCTGGGAGAAGTGTAAGGAGAACCAAGACTGATTGCTGGGCTTAGTGGATAATAAAAGTTATAGGAGCTTTTGAGCTCTTTAGGGGGTGCTGGGGTTTGGAAGCTCTGGGAGGACAGAAAATGAATTTGGGGGGAGGGGTGGATTTTTGAGAGAATAGAGGTAATACAGGGTTTGGAAGGAACCTGAAGGGAGACAGTGATATTTGTCAAAAGGGATTTCCCCGCCCTGAGTCCCCTTCACCTTTGGGGCAGTGTCGTTCGTCCTGTCCAGAATGGCAGCCTGTGGAGGCACCTGCAAAAACAAAGTGACCGTCTCCAAGCCTGTGTGGGACTTCCTGAGCAAGGAGACCCCGGCGCGGCTGGCCCGGCTTCGGGAAGAGCACCGTGTGTCCATCCTCATAGATGGCGAGACCTCTGACATATATGTTCTCCAGCTTTCCCCACAGGGCCCTCCCCCGGCCCCTCCCAATGGGCTCTACCTTGCCCGGAAGGCTCTCAAGGGGCTGCTAAAAGAGGCAGAGAAAGAGCTGAAAAAAGCTCAAAGGCAGGGGGAGCTTATGGGCTGCCTGGCTTTGGGGGGTGGGGGGGAGCACCCTGAGCTGCACCGCCCAGGCCCACCCCCTCTCCGAGCAGCCCCACTCCTGCCCCCAGGGGCACGGGGGCTTCCCCCGCCTCCCCCTCCCCTACCTCCTCCACTTCCCCCACGGCTTCGGGAGGAGGCAGAAGAGCAGGAGAGCACCTGTCCCATCTGTCTGGGGGAGATCCAGAACGCCAAGACATTGGAGAAATGCCGGCACTCGTTCTGCGAGGGCTGCATCACCCGGGCCCTGCAGGTGAAAAAGGCCTGCCCCATGTGCGGGCGTTTCTACGGGCAGCTGGTGGGCAACCAGCCCCAGAATGGGCGGATGCTGGTCTCTAAGGACGCCACCCTCCTACTGCCCAGCTATGAGAAGTACGGCACCATTGTCATCCAGTACGTCTTCCCGCCCGGTGTCCAGGGGGTAAGAAGACCACAGCCTGCTCTTAACCCTTTGATTTTCCCCAAATTCGTTCTCTGACCTAGAAAAACTGGGTGAGGATAAGTGTATTTGTTGCTGTCTCCCAATATGTGTTCCTACTTAGTGCCCTGGAGCTAGGAAGTTCCCTAGGGGCGCAGCTTTTTCATCCCTATGACCCCAAGACACACATGAAAATCGAGTTATGAGGAGAGAAAGGGACTGACTACTATTTCCTCGATGAACCTGGATATCAACAAATATTCTTGGCTGAGGTGAATTTTCTGGAGACAGTGGCTCAGCGCAGGCAGGCACAGCAGGGAGTGTTATTCTGTTCCCCGTTTGTGAGGGAGTAAAATCATGATGACAGTAGAAGGTGAAAGCAGGTCATGATCAAGGGTCTACAGGTGTCTTCCTGCTGGATAAAGAGTAATGTCCAGTTCTGGTCTTCAGAGGGATGAGGAGGCGCCAAAGAAGGGTAATAGAAAAATAGAACAGGTCAGACAGCGAAAGAAGCACTGGTGGTGTTCTCAGGTGGAGAAAGAAAGGCGACAAAGATAAATTACTCTCAGTTTTCACATTTCTGCTGAGTTTTCTGGAGAGAGAACCAGCCACCTTCCATCAGTTCTGAGAGCTGAATTAGAACTTGAGGGATTAAGGCAGCAGAAAGAACCTCTTAACAATCAGGATTGTGTCCAGAAGCAGCTCCTGCTTCCCGGGCCCCAGAGTCTCTTCTTCCCTGGAAGGCTGTCCGCATTACCTGGGGATGCACAGACAGAAGGCCGATCAGGATGACCCTAGGATGCCCAGCTGCTCACTGCCCACTCTGCTTCCCCTTCCTCCCAGGCTGAACACCCAAACCCAGGCGTCCGGTACCCTGGCACCACACGGGTGGCCTACCTCCCAGACTGCCCAGAGGGCAACAAGGTGCTGACCCTGTTCCGCAAGGCATTTGATCAGCGTCTCACCTTCACTATCGGCACGTCCATGACCACAGGGAGACCAAATGTCATCACCTGGAACGACATCCACCACAAGACCAGCTGCACAGGGGGACCCCAACTGTGCGACATCCCTTCATTTCCCTTCCTTTGGCTCCTCCCCTTCTCATGTCCACTGAGGGAGCAACATCAACCCCCTTACTCTGGGGGCCTCCTACTTGGAGAGGACCACCCCACAAACTGTTCAGCATCTCTTCCATCCCAGTTTCTTCTGCAACTCAACCTTGTCCTGATGTGCCCAGTTTAATTTATAACAATAAGCAGAATTGGGCCATGTTATCTGGGTTTGGAGGTCCCCTTTCTTAGGGGAGGTTGGGAGGGATCTGAATGGAACCTTCACGGAGTCGCCCAGAATGAGGGTGAGCATGGGGACAATATGAGCAAGCAAGCCCCAGCAGCTAACCCTGATCCTCATTTCTCTTTGCTCCCAGGTTTGGGTACCCAGACCCCACTTACCTGACCCGGGTGCAAGAGGAACTGAGAGCCAAGGGTATCACAGATGACTGAAGGACATCCCTTTGCCAAGGCCCCTGCTGTCCTCCTCGACTCAGACCCAACAGAAGCCCGTTTCTCTCTCTCCCCCGCCCCCCCAGGCCATACTAGTAGGGGACCTGTCTGTCTGGGGAGAGAATCCAAAGTGGGGGGGGAACAAACCCTTCCCCTGTCCCCCACCGGCCAAGGCCAAGTGCTTCAGTGCAGTGTGAGCCACTCCCTCCTGGCAGACACTCATCTCCAAGGTTCTGCCCAACTCCCTCTCCATGTACATACTCCCACTTTCCCTGCCCCCTCCAGTGCCCTTTTCTGGTATGTGCTGTGCTCCAGTGGCAAAGCTGAGGAAGGACCTGGTAGGAAGGAAAGGTCCCCTGACCTCCCTCTCCACACAGTGCTCTATTGCTGAACTTTGGGTGGTGGGGAGGGGAAATCTGGCTGATGTGAACCCCTGTGGAGCAGCCTGTGTGTGTGTGTGTGTGTGTGTGTGTGTGTGTGTATGTTCATCAGATACAATTCTTCTACCTAACCTTGCCTTTCTCTGAGTCTCCTGTCTCTGTCAGTCTTTTTCCCACTCTTCTCTGCCCCCTATAAGGAGCCTCCTTACCCTGTTCTGGAATCACCGCCAGATTGTAGCTTTTAATTTAATAAAAATAAAGTAAAATATGCAACTCTCTATTGCCACACCCACATTCTGTTCTGTAAACGGGATGGGGATGGGGTGGGGAACGGGGCCTCCTGAGAAGGGGAAGGGAAGGTGATAGGAAAATCCTTATGTCCCAAGCCCCTGAGGGCCTGGGGAACCTGGCTGTACCTAGTGGGCTATATAGTAGCACAGCGAAGCCCTGGGGGCCACACTTCGTCGATGGAAGCAGGATTAAGAGGGGTTTGTTTGCTGTTGGGCTATGGTTGTAGAGAAAGGAACAACCCTACCCCAGTTACGAAGTTTGGCCGGGGTGGGAGTAGGGGCGGAGCCGGGCAGGGGGAGGATTCGGCGGCAGCAACTCCCCGGACGCACGCAGTCCTCAAAGCCCCCCCAGCTTCCGTGCCCCCTCGGCCCTGGAACTGCGAGCAGGGTAGGGGTCCAGCATGAAGCCCCCGGGTCGCCCCGCCCCTGGCCGTACTGACCGGATACTGGGGGTCATGGGGGGCATGCTGCGCGCATGCGCCCTACCCGGGCAGGAGGGGGTAAGAAAAGGGGACCTTGGTGGGGTCGGGGTCTTTAGGGGCCTTCAGAAAGCCTGCACTCCACAACTCAATTTTCCGGCAAAGAGAAGTCCTGCGGGGCAGTCGCAGGAATCCAGAGTTCCATTACGAGGGTCATATCACGTCCTGGGTGACCCACCCCCTCCACCCTAGCCTTAGCGACCCTTCCCTAACGGCGTGAACTTTGACAGGAGGGAGAAAGGGAAACAGAAGGCTAAGACTGGGAGTGGGAGAACGCGTTCCTCACGGTCATTCTGTCCCTGCAGCCCCCGAAGAGAAACCCTCTAGGGCCGGGGGAAACCCAGCCAGAGTCTGACCGTACCGAGGGGGATCAGAGAGGGGTGCGCGAGCGTGAGGCCCGGGTCTGGGCTACGCAGCCGGGTAAGAAGCTTGGGGCGGGGTGGGGCACAGTTTGCCCTCCTGCGCAAAGTGGCGAACTCAAATATTCCGATCTTATTAGCACCTGATTTGCATGAGACCTTTCCGCTTCTTCTCTCCCTTTAGTCCGATGTGTCCCCCCACCCCAGCCGGTTCCGAGCCCCCGCAGGCGGAGCGTCCCCGCGCCCCACCCCTGGCCCCTCGCCAGCCCGGGCTTTAGGACTTCGCCTTAATTGGTGATCAGCCTCAGCTGGAGTACCGGGCCCCTGAGGGAAGAAGGGTCCGGCGGGAGGGCGGCAATGGGCTGTGTTCCCCACAAAGAAGTCCCCAAATATGCAACTCCTATCGGGGGGCATTGCCCGTCCCCGCGCGGCCAGGGTCGGCTCCAACCTCAGGACATCTTCGCCCAGATTAAGGCCCCATCCTGTGAGCCCTTCCTTCTCTACCGCAGAGGCCGAGAGGCAACCAGGGTAGACCCGGTCACTGGCCTTGAACCCCTCACCCCCCACCCCCCACCCCAGAGCTCAGGAGTCCGAACCCGAGATGTGGGAGGAAGGGGCAGCCCCGGGCGGGAGAGCCCAGGCTGGGGAGAAGGGGTGGAGGCGCTGGGGACGTGGAGTGGGAACGTGGTGGGGCCTGGGGGAGGGGGGTTGGGGGCGGGAACCCGGCACACGCTGGAGGGGGAGCGCAGGGTAGAGGGCGGAGCTGGGCTGCAGAGGCCCCTCCCCGCGGCGGCATCGCGGCGGGGCCTGTTATTCCGCTTGCCACTCGGCCAGGACCCGCGCAGCGCCAGTGGCTCGGGGAGTCGGTCCTCACCTCCTCCCCCACCCGGGCCTAGAGCCATCCCCAACCCGAGAGGCCGGAGACAGACCTGAAGCGGCTGCCGCATCCCGACCCAGCCTCCCCCACCATCACCCCCCCCGCCCCGGACATCTGGACCCTGGGCCCTGCACCGACAGGGTTCCGGAAACCCTCCCCACCCAGCTCGGCGGCCAGGCCCCGCGTCGCCCTCTCTCCAGAGACCCCCGCCCTCCTCCAGATCAGACTTCCTACCCCTGGACACCCCCTCCCCGTCCCCTCCCTCTCCCCCTCTCCCAGCCTGGACCCGGGTAGGAGGGTGGGGGGGTGTGCGCCCTGCGGCGTCCCCGCCCCGCCCCCCCGTGATTCCCTCTGCATGGCCGGCCCGGGTGGGGGACGCGGGGGGGCCCGGGCGCCATGCGGGGGGGCCACAAAGGGGGTCGTTGTGCTTGTCCCCATGTGATCCGAAAAGTGCTGGCAAAATGCGGCTGCTGCTTCGCCCGGGGGGGACGTGGTGAGTGCCAGGTCTAAAGGGCCCAGTGTTGAGTACAGGGTGGGCTCGGGGGTTCTGGGTATCTGTTTGCCCTGACCCTGGAGATATAGGGGTGGGAGACTGTGCCTGTATTTATCAGTAAAGTGACTTAATAGATAATCTGTACCGTATTTCTGCCATCAAATTTCTACCAGTTTAAGTTAAGGAAATTGGGGAAGGGGCAGGGGACTCATCTCTTCCCCATAGTTAAATGGGTATGAGAAAAACTCATCCACAATCCTTTTAGGCCTAGAATCGGTATCTTCCCTCAAATCCTTTTGCCCAGCATCTACTTCAGATTCAAAGAGGATCTGTGTGTGTGTGTGTGTGTGTGTGCGTGCACGTGTGTGTGTGTGTGCACGTGTGTGTGTGTGTGTGTGTAGGAATGTGGGGGTCTACATGGGGCTTTCTAGAGAATCACGTTTCATCTGTCCCATCAGTTCCTGAGCCCAACTCAGAGATGACCCTGATGAGCCCTACTCACTCTACTGAGTTTGTGCATGTGTTGGGGAGGTGGGCTGCAGAAGCCTTTTCTTTTTATAGTGATTACTGCAATAGGTGCATGTGGGGGGAGGGGGTCCTGGCAGTGGCAGATGGACTCCTCGCTCTTTCCCCCTTCTTCCCAGAGAATAGTGTGTACCCATTGGAAGGGGGGAGGGTTGTGGGAGAGCAGATGGCCACCCCCAGCTTCTAGTGTCTGCCCAGATGGCTGCCCCTACCCCCACAACTGTGCCATGCTCAGGATGTGGGGAATCTCCACATGTACCTGGGGCCTCCAGGCCTGGGGAGCCTGTGTTTACAGTCTCTCGTTCCAAGGGTGCTCCAGTGAAATTTTCTCTCCTGGCCAACTCAAACAAGGCTGGTGAGCCCTGGGGGAAAGGGAGGAGCATCGTGGAGAGGAGACCTTGGGGATTCTGAGTCTGGACTTGGAGAAATTGGTACCCATCTATCATCCCCTTCCCTTTTTCCCCTCCCACCAGAATCCTATTCCATTGCTGGCAGCGAGGGGAGTATCTCAGTTTCTGCTGCTTCAGGCTTGGCTGCTGCCCCCTCTGGTCCCAGCTCTGGCCCATGTTCCCCGGGCCCCCCAGGGCCAGTCAGTGGCCTGAGGAGATGGTTGGATCATTCCAAACACTGTCTCAGTGTGGAAAATGAGAGAGACGGTGGCCAGGCAGGACTATATGAGGTAAGTAGGGAGTGCCACAGAAGCATGTGTGATAGAGACAGACACTGGGAGAGAGGGCCGGTTGGAGCCACTGGTCAAAGGAGAGACCCAGCTACTGTCCCTAACCTCTGACTCTTGATTTCTGGCCCCCAGAACTGGATGCTAGAGCCAGCTCTAGCTACAGGAGAGGAGCTCCCAGAACTAACCCTGCTGACCACCTTGTTAGAAGGCCCTGGAGATAAGGCACAGGTATGAAGAAACAGGTCTAGGGAGGCTCCCCTCACCCAAGAGGCATCCCTTTGCTTACCTTACCCAGGATGTTCTTTCCTTCCAGGCACCTGAGGAGGAGGCTTCGTCCCAGGCCCCCGACAGCGAGGAGGAACAGAAAAAGGCTGCTCTGGAAAGGAGTATGTAAGTCCCCCCACCCCACCCCCTTACATAGTTTCTAGAAGAATCTCCCTCTTTAGATTCTGGACTGGGAATCCCACCCCCCCTCACTCCCCCCACCCCCGAGATTGGCTGTGGTGATGAAGGGAGACAGGGGCTTCTAGCACAGGAGGGAAGGAAAAGCTAAACCAAAGATATGCTCAGACTCTGAAGTGGGGGTGCCATCCTCCTCTTTTCCCAGGTATGTCCTGAGTGAACTGGTAGAGACAGAGAAAATGTACGTGGACGACTTGGGGCAGATTGTGGAGGTAGCTCCCTCTACCCCTTCCCAGTCCATCTGCCATTTCCCTCTGCCCAGGGCTATTTTCAGGAGATGCCTCGGTGCTCCTCTGTTCCACCCCCTAGTCCCTCATACATCCTGGACTTCTTGGGGGTGAGGAAGTTTTATTCCGGGTCTGGCCTCACGCTCTCATGCTCCCACCCCAACCTTCCTGCAGGGTTACATGGCCACAATGGCTGCCCAGGGAGTACCCGAGAGTCTTCGAGGCCGTGACAGAATTGTGTTTGGGAACATCCAGCAAATCTACGAGTGGCACCGAGAGTGAGTGGTGGAGCCTAGAGAGGGAGAGGCTCGAGCGGGGCTCATGTCTGGTCCTCTCTGTATCGCACCCAGTACGTGACGAGGATTCCCGAGCAGAAAACTGTTTGGATAGGCTTGGTGGGGAGCACTGATAGTACGGACAGCTTGAAATTAGTTGTGTGTGCAGGGCAGATTCTGAAATGTATCTGACCTGCCTTCTCCCTGCCAACCTCTCCAGCTACTTCCTGCGGGAGCTACAGCGGTGTTTGAAGGATCCTGATTGGCTGGCTCAGCTGTTCATCAAACACGTGAGGCTGGAGGGCCTAGGGCTTATGGGGGAAGGGCTTGGGCGTGGGTCAGAGATGTGCTCTCTCCCCTCGCCCATCCTATTCTCGTTCACACTTTACCTTTACCCTCGTTAGGAGCGCCGGCTGCATATGTACGTAGTGTACTGTCAGAATAAGCCCAAGTCAGAGCACATAGTGTCAGAGTTTGGGGACAACTACTTTGAGGTCAGTGGCTGAGGTCCATTGGGGAAAGGGGGACAGAATCGACACGAACAGGCTTTCCAGGCTGTGTTACCACAATGTCCCTGTCCCCAGGAACTCCGGCAGCAGCTGGGGCATCGCCTGCAGCTCAATGATCTTCTCATCAAACCCGTGCAGCGGATCATGAAATACCAGCTGCTGCTCAAGGTCAGGACCACCTTCTCCCTGGGTGGCACAGCTGGCTGGGACAGCCCTTTCTTCACTCATCTCTCCAGGGATCCTAAGACCCTCCAACCTCCCGGTGGGGGGAGCAGGGAGAACGGTCCTCACTTGTGTCCTCAGAGAGGGTGTGAGAACTTCTGAGATCTTCGTGGCTTCCCTGAGCATTTCTTTTCCACGTCTTAGGATTTTCTCAAGTATTATAGCAGAGCTGGGATGGATACTGAAGAGTTGGAGGTGAGGACCCCCAGATCTTCTGGGACACACAATGTATACCTTAACCCCTTAGCCTCATGGGTTCCCCCCAGCTGTGCTGATTTTAAGGGGTAGGCTAACTGGGGTTGAGACACTGTTTAAAGAGGCAGCCAGCTGAGACTCACTCAAATGATGATGCCCCTCTCTTGGCCTGCAAACCAGCGAGCTGTGGAGGTCATGTGCTTTGTGCCCAGACGCTGCAATGACATGATGACCCTGGGGAGACTGCGGGGCTTTGAGGTACAAGGATGGGGCAGGAACCTGGAAACCTGATACCCAGTCTTAATACTTGGGACACCCTTATAGGGAATTGTCATTTCCTGGGGCTGACCCTATGGTTGGGGAGGGGGGCGGCGGGGGGAATTCGGGGCGGGCGGGAGGGAGGAGCAGAGAATTTCCCTTTTTCCCTTTTTTTTTTTTTTTTCCTGAAGACCACTATCTTTTGATTCTAGGGCAAACTGACTGCTCAGGGAAAGCTGTTGGGCCAGGACACATTTTGGGTCACAGAGCCCGAGGCTGGGGGACTGCTTTCTTCTCGGGGCCGAGAGAGGCGTGTCTTCCTCTTTGAGCAACTCATCATCTTCAGCGAGGCCCTGGGAGGAGGAATGCGAGGTGGAACGCAGCCTGGATATGTGTATAAGAGCAGCATCAAGGTGGGGAGGGGTATACGAGGGAGGGTCTGACACGGACACAAGGCCTCCGAGAGGGTGTCTGGTTCTTGGATTTGTTGGAGGGAGCAGGAACCAGAGGGGACATGAAGATTCTGGGGGCTCTCTCACATTTGCCAATTCAGGTGAGCTGCCTGGGATTGGAGGGGAACCTCCAGGATGACCCTTGTCGCTTTGCCCTGACCTCCAGAGGGCCAGAGGGTGGGATCCAGCGCTATGTCCTGCAGTCCGCAGACCCTGCAGTTAGCCAGGCCTGGATCAAGCAAGTGGCCCAGATCCTGGAAAGCCAGCGGGATTTCCTCAACGGTGAGGTCTCGCCCAACCTCCTGCACACATTCTCTCAGCCCTTTGACCTCCTGAATCCCTCCCTGCCCAATCTTCAACAACTGCCCTCTGACCCTGGCTTCTCTCATGCGCCCCGCCCCCCTACATCATCCTCACTTTTTGCCTCCCAGCCCCAAATTTGGTAACTCAGAATTTTCCCTAAAGCCCTAACCAGTTTGCAGTGGCTGACAGTCCTTTGGAGGGAGGGCACAAGAGGAGGGTGGCATGAGCAGAGCCTCTAGGAAAGGAATCTGTCTCTGTTGTAACCCTCCTCCTGTTCATCTCTTTGCCCAGCATTGCAGTCACCCATTGAGTACCAGAGACGGGAGAGCCAGACCAACAGCTTGGGGCGGCCAGGAGGGCCTGGGGTTGGGAGCCCTGGGAGAACTGGGCCTGGAGACCGGGTCCAAGTCAGGACACACACCCCCATCAATGGCTCTCTCCCCTCCCTGCTGCTGTTGCCTGAAGGGGAGGTGGCCAGAGCGCCTCTGCCCCTGGACGCACAGGTATGAGGAATGGTGTTCTCTGGTTGTAAGGGCAGAATGGGGAGGGCCTCTTATTCCAGGATCCCCAACTCTCCCTTCCCTCCATTTCATTCCTTTTATTCCATCACCTTTCTCTTGCCTCATCTTCCTACTTCCCATCCCTTATCCTCCCACTCCAGCTTAACTGTGGGAGAGGTTGATAGTCTCAGATATCTGGTTAGAGGAGATGGTTCAGCTACAGGCTTACCCAGAAAAGGGGAGTGAGATTGGATACCTGACCATTTTTTGACCAACTCTGACTTGAATCTTTCTTCAGGTCCTCAGTGACATCCCCCAGACTCCTCGTGACTCCCTTCCAGTCCTTCCAACTCCATACACCCCTCCCTGCCAGGCCAGACTCGCCAAGCTCGATGAAGATGAGCTGTAGCTGGTGAAGGCCATGGGGGGTGGGGGTGCTGACTCAGCCACTTTATTCCCCAGGGAGCTTCAGGGCAATCCTTCTGGCACCAGCCTGAAATACCTCCCCTCTTGACATGTCTGGAGGGTGGTCAAGGCTGGAGTGAGGTTGACTTGGAGGAGGGTACCTAGACCCCAAAGGACTTCTTTCTCCTCAAGGAACACAAGCTCCCACCTCTATGCATGCATCACAAGTCCCCCCACACAGAGGATATGTGGGTTGGATGGTTGGCCTGGGGCAGGGCCAGGTAGAAATTATTGGTTTTGATTTTGATTTTGTTTTTTCCTGTTTTCTGAGAATAAAGATTTTGTTATATCACTGAGGCTACTGTCTTGGCACAGGGAAAGAGAGGCTATAATGGGGGGTGGGTGAGGCCTGAGAGGTCTGGAAGAGCTCAGCTGGCTCCAGTCATTTGAGGAGAAGTCTGGAGAAAGGAGAAGGGCACAGAGTATGAGACAAAAGATGTTGCTTTGTCCTTCACCTGCAGCTTCAGCATTTCTCAGTCCAAAATTGGGGCTTGGGGCCACTGGAGACCCCTAGATCTTTAACATATCCTCTCCTTTTACCCAGCCCTTCTTTTCCTCCCATCCCTCCTCTGTTCTAGACCCTACAGGAGAGCCTAGTGTGGTGTGACTTCCCACCATCGCCCAACACCCAGGTGTAGAGCACAAATGCCCAATGTACCTTTCCTTCTGAGGCCTCCATGCTCAGTTGAGAGAGAATGGGAAAATGGAGAAGATCCTGGGGGCTGCTGTCCCTTCTTAGCTCTGGAGCTCCCACCAGGGGGGCCTTCTTGTCTTTGCTTCTGGGAGGCCACAGGCTTGGCCATATTGAGCAGGAAGGAAGTCTTCAAGTCACAGAGTGGAGATCTGGAGGAGATTGTCACTCCTCCCCAACTTCTGGGGCAGGCCCTGGAAAAGAGAGAGTCAAACATGCAGAGATCCATGTTCAGATGCCCTGTCCTGGGTCCTTGTGCATCGTGTGTCCACTGTGTCTGACTGTCCCCTGGGCTTGGTCACATGCACTTGGGTTTCCTCAGCAGACAATGGACGGCTTGGGTGGGAGGTTGAGGAGGAGCTGGAGTCTCCCTGAGGATCCAAGTGCCTCTGGTCGACAATGGGGGGAGGGATCTATAGAGGTGGGGGCAGGACGTGAGGCCCCCGATAAGACTTCTGGGGAACAATAGGAGGAATTGAAGAGAGGGGAACCACCCTCACCGCACCCCACCCCCAGGGCTTTGGGGTCAGGGACTGGGGTACCAGATGATTATAGGGAGGGTTGCTGAGGAGTCTTATAAATGGAGGAGGGGATGGGAACAAATAGCAGGATTTCTGGGGCTCAGAACTTTCTATTTCTTTAGGGAACAGAGGGGTAGATGAAATGGGTGGGTGACCCTTGTGCTTAATTTAAGCGTTAATATGTTTTTAAATGCCTGCTTTGTGAATAGCCCTTGGATGTAATAAATGATACTTTGATTTTTTTTTTTTGACTTACAGGAAATACAATAAAAATTTCCTATCAGTTCAGCATTTCCCCTGAGGACCTAAGCTGGGAGCACAGACCCAGCCACTCCCAGCATAGATGTGGGGTCCCTCATTGCCCAGTTCCAATACATACCAGTTTATCACCTCAGCTTTTTGTGAAACTGCTGAGGCCACTAGATCCCCTTACACTTTCTTAGAGCCAGCGGTGCCCCATAAAGGTTTGGATCTGTGGTAGGGGTCGAACCGGGGCATGAACTGCTCTCGGGTGGCAGGAATGCAGCGACCCAGGGCAGAGCAGTGACCCCGGTGGAGCCAGTAGCTGTCTCCGCCCAAAGTGCCGAAGCGGAAAGGATCCCGGAGCAAAGAGGCTGAGGAGTCAAGGTTTTTTTTAAAGTTGCAAATAGTGGGTGTTGATTGTTAGGGGCCAAAGGGGCGTTTGTCTTTTGGCCTTTCTCTCTGATTCCTGCTCCCTTCCACCACCAAGCCCCTAGCAGTCTCAAAGCTGTGATCCGCCCAGGAAGTCCGAGGAAACGCCTAACCTAAAGAATCCCCATCTCCAAGCCTCAGTTTTCGCCCAACCAAAGAAGGTCCCCAAGGAAGGGCCCCCTCCAGGGCCGGGTTGGACCCTCCTTGGTGGAGGCGGGGTTCAGGGCAAGGGGACGGAGGGGTATTTAAGATCAGGCCGAGAAGGGGGTGGCTAAGGGCAGAATGAGTGGGTTACTGGGTGCCAGGAACCGCCCAGGCCTGGGAGAGGCCTCCGACCTTAAGTCCCCCCTGGGCATCGGGCTCAGGAAACCTCTTACCGAGGCTCGGTTCCGGCAGCTGTTCGGGGACGCAGAGGAAGAGACGGAGCTGTCGGGGGAGCCCCGCTTGGCCGGGCTGCGCAGGCTGTGGAGGCGACCCGCCGGCACCTGCTCCCGGTCGGGGGCGTGGCGCCTGCTGCTGGCGCGGCTTCCCCTGCTGCGCTGGCTGCCCCGCTACCGCTGGCGGACCTGGTTGCTCGGGGATGCAGTGGCCGGAGTGACTGTGGGCATCGTGCACGTGCCCCAGGGTGAGCAGCTCCAACGCCAGCCTGCCAGGGGCCCGAGCTCTTAGAGGACTTTGGGGAAGTAGTGAGAGGAGCTGGGGACCCGGGAGAGGATGTTGGGTAGGTGTCGCTGAGGGCTCGGGGAGAGGGACCTGAGACCAAGTTTAGAATAAGGATTACGGAGCTCACCACCTTTGCTCCACCGCTTCCCCGCCCCTACCCCCCTCCTCTGCGCAATCCTGAGATTGGACACGTTCCGGCTCAGGGAACTGGAGAGAGGAACCACGTCTGCCCCCCGCCAGGACTCCAGCCGACACGGATCTGTGACCTTGTAGGCCCCACGGCCTCCCCCCGAGGCCCGTTAACCCCTCAGTTCCCTCGTGTGACATAATTTAGTGTCCCTTGAGTCCACCTGTAGGAAGGTGGGGAGGAGGTAGGGTCGTGGATGCTGGACACCCCCCACCCCACAGACGCTTCGCAGACCTTTCCTTCCTCTCTCCCAGGCATGGCTTTTGCCCTCCTGACCTCCGTGCCCCCCGTGTTCGGACTCTACACTTCATTCTTTCCCATCCTCATCTACACCTTGCTGGGTACTGGGAGACACCTGTCCACGGGTGAGCGACCTCCAGGGACTCATCTCTCAGGGGTGAAAATGGACAAGGGTTTCAGGCTTGCTTTCTTGTAAGACCCCTACCTCTTACTCCCTTCTTCACTCTCCCACCGTCCCCACCCTGGGGTCCTCCTCTGATCCTCCGAGGCTCGCTGGGGTGCTGGGTGGGTGCAGAGAGGCGGGGGTTTTCCTCCAGATTATTTGGTTAAAAAGAAAATCTCCGGGACTTGGAAGGGGAAGAAGAGATCAGCCGCCACTCCAAGAAGCACGTCGTTCGCGCAGAGTCTGCGGGAGGGGGGTGGTGATGCGGTTTCAGGGCAGTTTTGCCGGCTGGTGTACCCTCTTCTCCTCCCTCACTACACGGCTGCTGCGCCAGCTCATGGCCCCACGTTGTCGAAACTTCTCGGCGAGTTGGGGCTGATGGCAGCACCCACGATCCTAGAGCGGGGAGCCTGGGCTGTCGCCTTGCCGCGGGACGCACAGGTGGTGACCTCTGTCTGTCCTCGGCCCTAGGAACTTTCGCCGTGCTCAGCCTCATGACAGGCTCGGCTGTTGAGCGGCTGGTGCCTGAACCCCCGGGGGGGAACCTGAGCGGAATCGAGAGGGAGCAGCTGGACGCGCAGAGGGTTGGGGCGGCAGCGGCCGTGGCCTTCGGGAGCGGGGCGCTGATGGTGAGGGAGAGTCCGGGGAGAGCCCTGGGGATCCACGCTGGGATCCGGGAGGAAACTGAGCCGGCAGAGAAGGGCACGTTTTGCGCTCCGGCCCAGTGCGGAGAAATGCGCGCAGAAGCTGGTCTGCTCTCCGCCTTTTGGTGATTGCACATCTTCTCCCCACGCAGCTGGGGATGTTTTCACTGCAGTTCGGCGTCCTGTCCACCTTCTTGTCCGAGCCTGTGGTCAAGGCGCTAACCAGCGGGGCCGCACTCCATGTGCTGGTGTCACAGCTGCCCAACCTTTTGGGGTTGCCCCTTCCGCGTCAGATCGGCTGCTTCGCTCTCTTCAAGGTGGGGGTGGGAGGACAATGGGGAGGAGGCCCCCGAACAGTCCCGGGAAGAGGGAAACCCGAATAGGGAGGAGGGAAGACGGGTGTGGGCAGTGTGTGGCGGGGACACCGAGGAAGGTTAGAACCACGTGGCCTGAATGAGGGTCCCTGAGGTGGCGGAAGTCGTGACGTGAGCCTTGACTCGGCCTGGTGGGTCTGCGCTGGGGGCCGGTGGACCCTGTCGCCGGGCCCTCTGCTCACCGGTCCTGCCCGCAGACACTGGCTGCCGTGGTGACTGCGCTGCCCGGGAGCAGCCCGGCCGAACTGACCATCTCCGCGCTCAGTCTGGCGCTCCTTGTGCCAGTCAAGGAATTGAACGTCAGATTCCGAGACAGATTGCCCACCCCGCTCCCAGGGGAAGTCGTCATGGTGAGGACAGCCTCGGAATCCCGGCCCCCTGCCTGGTGCTGACCCTGCCTACCCTTTAGGAACTGGCTCGGGACCATTCCGCGGGGTCGGTCACTGCTGCCCCCTTGTGGAACGCACAGAGACCACAGTCGACAGTCTTTTCTTCACACATACATTTCCAGTCCCCCTCCCAGGACGCAGCCACCCTTCGGGTCCTCCCAGCCATGCTTCCCCCACTTCTCTGAAACAGGCTCTTCTTAGGCCTCTTAGAATGCCTCCTTTTGCTTCTTAAAGCAATCCCTTATGGTCTCACTCACCACAGCACCTCTACTCCTTTCCACCAGGCCCTTCACTGTAATTCAGGGTTATCTCCCTTAACACCCCCCACTTACCTTTCTCTCAATTCAGTGGTTTCATGTCTTCACAGATACCCCAAAGCCCCTCATCCAGCCCAGTTTCCCTACTTAGAATGGCTATACTTAAATCCTCTTGATAGTCACTATCCCTCATGCCAGCTCCTCTCACTTCCTCCAGCCCATCTTTCCATAGCTACCCATCTTCCCTCTTTCCCACCTCCATATCCTTCCACTTTAAACCTTGTCTGGCATCCAGCCCAAATACCCCAGCTCCCCCAGTCACTGGGCTCCTGCCACCACCTAGTGGTGCACTGTGGCATTGTGGTCCTCATGCCAGCCCCTTCTGGCCTCTGCCAGGGCACCCATCTCCTACGACATAATTTGTTCTTTTTCCTAGGTGCTCCTGGCTGCAGTGCTCTGCTTCACTTCTTCCCTGGACACAAGATACAATGTCCAGATAGTGGGGCTGCTGCCCCGAGGGTAAGATGGAATGAAAAGACATAAGCTTGCTCTTCCCACATCTTCCCTGGTGTCCCAAGCCCTCTTCCACCCAACACCTCCTCTTGTCCTGCCCCACTCTACTTTCTCTGCCTTCTCTACCTCCATGCAACACCCAACGGATCCTCACCATGAATCCTTCCCTCTCCAGATTTCCCCAACCTCTCCTCCCTAACTTGGCTGAGCTTCCCAGGATCCTGGCCGACTCACTACCCATCGCATTGGTGACGTTCGCTGTGTCCGCCTCCCTGGCTTCCATCTATGCAGACAAGTATAACTACAACATTGACTCCAACCAGGTGTGACTGACTGTGAACCCCAACCTCAATCAGGAGAAAACCCCTCATCTGACCTCTCTCCATGCCTTGTCTCTCTCCCCTTCATCCCACTGCATCCCTCCAGGAGCTCTTGGCACATGGTATCTCCAACCTCATCTCCTCCCTCTTCTCTTGCTTTCCCAACTCAGCCACCTTGGCCACGACTAGCCTACTAGTGGATGCTGGTGGGAATACACAGGTAAGAGGGCGTCCTTGGGTGAGGAGATGAGGGACATCCAGGTCAGGGTGGAGAAACAGGTGGAAGGTTGATAGATACCCAGGTGCCATCTAGATAGAGAAGGATTGGAATCTGAGGCAGGTTAAGTGAGGGGATGGGATTATCTAGGTAGGGGAGATAAACGATAACAAGGCCCAACCAAGACCTTTGTAGGCATTAAGGCTTCCCCACCTCCCACCCCACTCCCATGAAAAAAAAGATTATGGTGCCCCATGTGTAGTTCCAAAAAAAAAAAAAAATACTGAACCGTAAAATAAATTTGAGACAAAATTCTGATTTTCCCCATAGGATTATTTGTATGAAGTGTTAAAAACAAATATCACATATCAAAGCCTCCCCTTAATATTTTGGGTTCCCCTTACTTTGCTGGTGCCTTAGCATGAATTTAGCCTGCCCATGGGTAACCTAATAGTGGCTTTTAAGGTGGAGGTGGGCCTCAAAAATAGGAAGGTTGAACTTCATCTGGGGAGAGCCTGGCAAAAGATAGGCATTTAGTTGGGAGAAGAGGAAAGATAGGTTTGAATAGCATAATGACTAGAAAGCGGGTGAAGAATCCGTGTGGGAGGTGATTCCGGTAGAGGGAGCATTCCCAGGGAGAGGAGGCAGAGTGGGCAGGGAGGCTGGCCCTCACACAGGTGTGCGGGCAGGTTCCCTGTCTTACTTCCTTCCATCCCTCCTCCCCTCCAGCTGGCGGGCCTCTTCTCCTGCGCAGTTGTCCTGTCAGTGCTGCTGTGGCTGGGGCCTTTCTTCTACTATCTGCCCAAGGTAAGGGGCAGAGAGGGCGTGGGGGAGGCGGAGAGGGTTGGTGTTAGCCCTGGGCTCCGGAATAGGCAGCCTCCCTCCTCTGCCCCAAGGCTGTCCTGGCCTGCATCAACATCTCCAGCATGCGCCAGATGTTCTTCCAGATGCAGGAGCTTCCACAGCTGTGGCGCATCAGCCGCGTGGACTTTGTGAGAAATGGCAGTATTGGCCCTGGATTGTGCCCCACCCCCACCCCATCTTCCCAGCAGCCCATGCCCGGATCAAGGCGAATTGCCCTGGTCTCGAGTTCTGCAAACTTTCCCCCTTCCCCAATATACACACTTCTAGTACACTTTACTCAGACAAGGTGAAAGGTGGGGTTTGAGCCCTCTCAGACCTGAATGTTTGTAACCCCCTAGTTGGTATAAGGTCTGGGGTCATTACATGTGGTCAATCTTGTCCCCTCCTTGTCATTTTTTCTGCTTCGCTTGAGCCCTCCTGAGCCCTCGCTTGCCCTGTCATGTCCCCGGACCACTTTCCCTGGCAGTGATGGCCCTGGCCTTTCTTCTGGAAAATCCACCCCCTCCATGTCCTGCAGGCTGTGTGGATGGTGACGTGGGTGGCGGTAGTGACCCTGAGTGTGGACCTGGGCCTGGCCGTGGGTGTCATCTTCTCTATGATGACTGTGGTCTGCCGGACCCAGAGGTGGGAATTGAGGGGCAGGGAAGAGAGGGAAGGTGATGCCTGGGAAGGCCCCCCAGCAGGGAAAGGCTGGGGATCTGACCCCAGCTCCCTGCCTAGGGTGCAGTGCCTGGCACTTGGACTGGCTGAGGGGACCGAGCTCTACAGGCCACTCAGAGAGAGCCCCAAGGTGAGTGTAGCAAGAAAGGAAGGAAAGGTTAAACCTAGATGTTTTTCTGACCCTCTGATCCTTAGCTCCTCCAGGTCCCGGGGCTCTGCATCCTGAGCTATCCAACACCACTGTACTTTGGGACCCGTGGGCAGTTCCGCCACATCCTAGAGTGGCACGTGGGGCTTAGAGACCGAGACAAGGTGAGGGGTTTGGTCAAGGAGGAGTGTTTCTTTTGGGAGTGGGAGGCAGGGGGTTGTTCTTAGGGGATCCTGTGCTCAAGGGGTACACATTTATGCTTGTGTCTGCCCAAGTATCAAACCCAAGGTGATGGTGACTGCTCTTCTCTACTCACAGGAAACCCCAAAGACTGATGGCCCACGTGACGCAGGTAGATGGGACGACAAGGAGGGAGATTTAGGCATGACCCATGGAGGCATCTTGATACTTCTGTCTTCTTTACCCTAGTTGCTGAGCATGTTAGAGTGGTGGTCCTGGACTGCAGTGGGATAACTTTTGTAGATGCTGCTGGAGCCAGAGAAGTGATCCAGGTGAGGGAGAGGGAAGGTTGATGTATCATCCCACTTAGACCCTCTGACTTCATACTTAACGCTCCCTCTCACCTCCATAGCTGGCCAGCCGATGCGGGGATGCTGGGATTCACCTTCTCCTTGCCCAGTGTAATGGTGAGAGGCGTGTTTGGGTGGAGGGACCTGGTGACTCTGGAATGCCTGGACACTTGGGAAAGGGTGGATTGGGAGCCGAGAGTCTAATTCTCTTCCCACACAGCCTCAGTGCTGAAGACATTGATCCGGGCAGGACTCCTGGACAGAGTGACCCCAGAACAGCTGTTTGTGAGTGTCCAGGATGCAGCTGCTCATGCCCTGGAGAGACTGTTGGGCGGGCAGTAGCAACAGGAGTGGAAGCCAGAAGGGGCCGGTATCTGGCAAGTAAGGGGTGAGTCAGTGGCTGAAGACCCAGGGAGAGGGAATCGGGAGGCGGAGCTATGAAATGATCTGGCAACTTTAAGACCAAGCCAGAGAGTCTGGGTCCGGCGGTGGGTGAAGAATGAGGAGCTTAAGTCCCAAAGGGTGGTGGCACCCTTCAGAGTGCTGCCACATCTCAGGCAGAGGAGGTGGTATCCAATATATCCTGGTCTATTCGTGACATATCCTCTCCTTTTTCCAGGTGCTCACTAGTCCAAACATTTGTACAGTGTGAGTGTGACCTGGTCACTTGGAGCGTGTAAAGCGCCAACAACTTGTGGAAGGACCACCACAGTCCCTGAGTCCTCTTTCTTAATGTAACTAATAAAATGAAGCTGGGAGCCTCTGGGGTCCATGCAGTGAGTCTGGATGTCTGCACACAAAGCCCCAATGCCGAGTCCTCCATGCCCACAGCACTGCAGAGACACAACTGAGGATGGCTTTGATGGTGTGTTTACCAGCCTCCATCCCAGCTCCACAGTCACAAGTTCTCCCCATGGGGGCGGGGCTGGAGCCATTGCACAGAGTCCTGGATCCAGAGATGGGGTGATGGGGATTACACACTGGGGGAAGTCCCCACCCATTCAGTCCCAAGGAAATTAGAGTGTTTCCATTTCAAGATGTTAGAATTCCCCTGAGCTCTTTGGCACTTGGAAAGCACCCCCCCCCCATTTCCTGCTGTGTGAGAATGGGGTGGGGGGCGGACTTGGCACTGGCTGTGGGAGAGGTTATGGCTCCATCATGCCGCTGGGCACTCACAGAAAGGAGGGATGTCACCAGGACAAGCCCCTATTTGTGATCAGGTTCTGAGGGGGAGGGGAGAGCGGCTGGGACATTAGGGATAATCAGTGAAGTGGTCACTGGGTGGTGGGGTCTGTTGGCGATTCCTGGTGGGGATAGGAAGGCGGGCCTAGCCGGAGGGTCGGAAGGTTCTGCGTGGCCATCACTCCGTGGTCATGCACTGCAGTCGGTGTTTGAAGAAGAGCAGCCGGTGTTTGGCCACCTGACTTTCGTCCAGTGATCCTGGGTAACGGTAGCGGGCATAAGTCTCTGCCCCAGCATCCCTGGACACCCAGGGCAACTTCAACTTGGAGGCGTGATCCACTACAACATCTGAGCAGGAGCCCACACGGAGAGAACCAAGCCCATCCAGGAAGAATTCTGGGGGTGGAGGGAAGACGGTACACAATGAAGGGTCCTGAGGATGCAGTTCTCCCTTAAGGGAGAACTCAGATTTCAGTTACCCAGGGTGAGTAAAAGATTCCATTTCTAAGGTCCTTGGGAATGTAAGTGAATCCCACTGCGTTTCAGTTTTAGTCTTCTATAAAATGGAGTCAATATACAAAAGAATCCTACCGCGCGCGCACACACACACACACACACACACACACACACACACACACACACACCTCTCAGAGGTTCAATACATTCTAGACAGGCTGCTCCGGGCGTGATCTGAATCAGAGTAAGCGCCTGGGAATGAGCTGGGATGGCGGTGACAGCGGCTGGGACGTTCACATACTCAGGTGGGCCTAGCGGCTGTGCTGGGAGTGAAGGTTTAGATGGTATGCCAGCCGGGAGGGAGCCGCAGCTCTTAGTCTCTAAGAATTTTCAGGAATTCTCGGAGCCGGGCGTCGGGGTGGGCCAGGAGGAGGGGCCGCTGTCCGGGTTGCCTGGCGCGTCCTGCCTGCGCCACACCCCGTGGGAGCCCCTGCCCTTTCGAGCCGGCAGGGGTCGCCACTCACCCAGATGCGCGACCCGGCTGAGCCGCGGATCGAAGCCAACCTCGCGCACCCTGTCGGTTCGCGCCAGGAAGAAGTTGACGACGCCGTCGGTGACCACGCAGCTTGGGAAGCCGACCAGCTCGTGGTGGAAGCCGCGCTTTTGCCGGAGGCAGTTCCCGCGGCCCGGCGCGCCGGGCTCCAAGCTCAGTAGCTGGCGGTAAGTAGTGGCGAAGCCGGAGATCTCACGCACCGCGCCTCCCACCTGCGGGGAGTGCAGACACGGCTCCAGGTGGGGCGGAGGCGCGCAGGGCTGGGTCTGTATCCTCTCGCCCCACCCCGGGGCCGTTCGCCTGCTCCGCCCCATCCTGCTTCACCCCTGCAGGACCCAGATAGTCACCCTCCACTTCCTCATCCTCTCTCTGTTCCAGGTCTCGCCTTCTTCACGTGGTCTCCCCCGCAACCCCTCCCCCCGAGGGCGCCCTCCCCCCTCTGCCCCCCCCCCCCCGAGCTCCCCCCCACCAGGTCCAGCGGCGTCCGCTCCAGCACTTCCACCAGCTTCTCCAGCCTCGTCCGCGCGGTGAAGACGAAGTCGTCGTCCACCCACAGCACGTACTTAGTGGTTACTTGCGAGACTGCTAGGTTCCGGCCTGCGAACCAGCCCTGGGGAAGGGGTGTGTGCGGCTGAGGGAGGCTAAAGAGGTAGCACCTGCTCCTCTGCCCCATTCCCTCCTCTCCCCCTGACCCCTGTAGACTGCCTGTGTCCCTTTCCAAACTTTCGAGTCTTACAAATCGCTAGGACTGAAAAAAAAAAAAAAAAGCAGATTCCCACCCCCGCAGGTTTTTGAGTTCCTGTTCTGGGGTGGGTTTTGAGCTGCATTGATCCATTTATTCATTAATGCATTTATTCAATCATCAGCTATTTAGTGAGGGACCACCAGGTGCTAGAAACCAGTCTAAGAATGCAGCAGTGAACTATTCCTGCTCTCACGGATCTTACACTCCAGGTGGCCGCATGCTTAACAGGAACCCCGTGGTTCTGAGGCAGGTGGCCCTCGAATCACCACCGTGGAGGCTGCGGACCGAGGGCGCGCCCCCTCCCGGAGTCCCCCGCGCCACGCAGCCTCGCTCGCTGCGCACCTTGCCGAAGGGCATGAGATAGTGCTCAACGTGCGGGCCGCTGACGTGCTCTGGCTTCTCGCTGTCGTCTGCGATGACCACCGTGACCGTCGGGTAGAAGCGGCGGATGCTGGCTATGAGCGCCCGTAACCGGTCGTAACGAAGGAAGGTCTTAGTGGCAACGGTGACCAGAGCGCTGATGTTGTACTGGGCTGGGAGCCAGGGCGCAGCGTTGGGTGCACACAGGGAGGGTCGGGAGTGAGGAGCACGGAGACATCCCCTCCCCGAGCCGCCCCCTCTTAGCTTGCTCCTCACCTCCCTGTGGGGGATCCCCAGGCGGGTACAGCCGCGGGTTAGGGGGGTGTCTGATGCGGATGGTGAAGGCAGCTTCATGGCCGTCGGTGGAGAACCGGACTGAGGAGAAAGGACACTGTATGCAGTGATGGAGCAACATTCTCTATTCAGTATTTAAGTGCCTACTCTTGTGTCCCACCTTTCTCTGTCTACCTTGATGGGCAAGAACCCAATGTCCTTACCTATATGGAGCTTCCATTCTAAGGGGGAGGGAGAAAGGCAGTAAAAAGTTGCAATTAAAAAGCTAACTTTGGGCAGGCCACCATGGCTCAGCAGGCAGAGTTTTCCCCTGCATGCCAGAGACCCAGTTCGTTTCCTGGTGCCTGCCCATGCAAAAATAAATAAGTAAGTAAGTAAATAAATAAATAAATAAAGCTAACCTTTATTGTTACTTAATAAAATATTATGTTTCTTTATGGATTTTGTGATATTCGTGACATTTATCAGCCTTTTCAAATTCGTAAATTTTCTACTTTCCTCAAGCTAAATAAATATTCACTATTGTAAAAAAAAAAAGCTAATCTTTATGGATCATTTATTATATGCCAGGCACTTTTGATTTACCTTATATCTATTAACTAATTTTACCATCATGATAGTTCTATTAGGTAGATTCTTACTACAGTAGAAGAAGCCAAGGCACAGAGAAATTAAGAAACTTGCCCATGTTTACATAACTATTAAACTTCAAAGCTAGGGTAGAAATCTAGTCAGTTTGGTTCTGGGATAAATAAATAAGAAAATTCAGATACCAGTAAAAAAATGACTAGAAGACAAGAAATGTGATAGTAATGAAGAGCAAAGATCTAAATGACAAGAAAGAGCCAGTCATGCAAAAATCTGAGGTCCCAGGAATTCAGCCAGAGGTAACAGCAGGTGCAAAGGCCCAGAGACTGGAGCAGGCTTAGTGTGACAAGCTTTGGAGAGAAGCAGAAGGAATGTTATGCCCCTTTTGCTATAGGAGAAACAAGAGCTCAGAGAGGTAAAGCCCTTTGCCCTTTAGTAAGTAGTGGGCTGGAAATAGAGCCCAAGTCCTGAGTCTTGGGTCAGGTCCTTTCCTGGGTCCCCATGGTCGGCCTGGAAGGGGGACACACCCGAGTCTCGGGTTTCTCTCTGGCCTGTTCCAGTCCCAAATGAACAAAAGGCCCCTTCTCTCCCTCCTGGCCCTGCTGGCCCAACTGAAACACCCATTGTGTGGCTGGGCAGCTCTGGCCATTGACCGAGTGCCTCCCACACCCTCTGCCTTTTGCTTGTTCCAGCCTTTCTGGGCCCTGTCTGCTCGCCAGCCTGCCCCTACCTTCACCCAGGCCTCGCACCTGTGTCAACTGTGTTTGCCTGGTAGCTTCGGCTTCTGTAAGTGACCAGCTGCAGTTGTCGGTTGAGCTGGTCCAGCCCCGGGCTGGTGAGGATGAGATCAGGCTGCCCCTCTCCTGTTAGAGTTACTCCAGTCACTTCCCCTGCCACATCCCAGGTGCCCAGGGAGGCAGTCAGGTTCACCTGGGCGAGGCCATTGGAGAGTGCAGGGTTAGGCTAAGGAACCACCCTTTGCCTCTTGGCTCTTTTGTCTCTTCCTTGACCCTGGCACCCTCCCAGCATACTCACTGCCCACATCCTCTCTCCTCTTACCTGGTATACCTCTTGACCAGCAGCTGCCTGCAGGCTCAACCCTGGGAGAAAGGATAGGGGATCAGAATCACAGATAGCCCTGAATTCTTCCTCACTTTCTCTCTCCTCTTTTGCCACACAACACATGACTTTTCACCTATTTCTCTTTTGGAGGCCTCAGCACGGCATGGTTTTTGATTCCTTCCATCAAAGCAGTTATCACTTCTATGACCTTTGGTCAGTCAGGAAGGAATAGATTCTTCCCCACAAACCTCTGCAAGGTTATAGTCTTCTGCAAGTCCCAGGACAACCCTGGAGTCCCTTCTGTCCCCACCTCCTAGCTCATGCGTTCCCTTCTGGCGTCTAAGCAAGTCTTCCTCTCATTAGGCATCTTGCATCTTCTCATTGTTCCCAGTCCAGCTTTGGGTCCTGCCACCCCCACCATGGCCTAGGTAATTCTCTGGGGCCCTCTTCCCCACCTGGCACCAAGATGCTCCTCAGTGGTTGTACCTCAACACCCTGCAGGGGATATTGTAGGGGGGAGTTGGCAGGGGCTATGAGCAGTTGGTCAGCAGGGGACTGGCTTCTAGCAGTGGAAGAGAAGAACAGAGGGGGAGTCAGGTGAGAGGGGCTCACCTTCCTGTCATACCCACCCCCCAGGACTCCTGTTGCTCTCCCCCTGAAAGAGTCACCCCCTTCCTTCTTGCTGGTACCTTGAAAGGAAGGCCTGGAATTCCTGCTCTCTTAAGGCAGAGGCAGCCTTCAGTTCTTCAGGGTCAAAGGCTTTGGTGAGGTCAATGGCTCGGACCTGCTTCTGGAGAAGGAGGGGAAGCCCTCCCCCACTGGACTCACAACTGCAGTTGTTCTGAGTCAGTAGTCTGGAGGGGGCAGGAAGGGGGCATCAGAGCCCAGCCATACAGTTCCATTCATTTCAAAAAGAAGTACATAGCATCCCACACCTTGGCGCCTCACCCTGCCCATCCAATATTTGTCTCCTTAAACACTGTCATTCAAATAGTTCCTAGGAGGGAGGACAATGGATGGGGTGCCCTGTCCCCTAAATCCGGATTTTACAGAGGCATAGAATAGGGCCAGTTTCTAGAAAGTCAGGATCTGCCTTCCCACCATTGAAGACCCCAGCTGGAATCTCCTCTCATGACTTAAACACATTAAGGAGATTTTCAGGCTCCTCCAGTCACAGCCTCCCATCCTATTATCACGACCAGGTTCAGGGAGGACAGATTTCTATCCCAGCCTGAGGCTCAGTAACCCACTCCATCTCCCACTTCACCCCCACACCACCAGTCAGGAGAATCTAAACATCAGAGCCCAGCAGTCAAGGAAACAAAACTCCCCCGCACCGCCCCCAGCGAGCACCGTGCTGCCGCTGCGGCCGCCGCCAGGTCGCACCCTTGGCTCACCTGACCACTTGCTCCTTGATCCTGACTGGGATGTGTGCGTAGCGGGGGTCAGGGGCAAGGTCTGGCAGCTCAGGCCTGGGGGGGTCCTGAGGGGACATCCACAGCGCAGGGAGAGCCCGGAGGCCCGGCGCGTCCCGGGTGCTCACATACAGGAGCCCCAGCGAGGCGCAGGCGAGCAGGAGAGCCAGCACGCAGAGGGCCCTGCGACCCAGCCGCATCCTGGAGGCGAAGGACCGGGAGGGAGGGCAGAGCTGGGACCCTTCACCCCAGCGGCTCCAGAGGCCGGGGCCGGCTCCCCAGGGCGCTCTCCACCCAGCGCGCGCCAGCATCTGCACGGCGAACGGCTCCCCCGGTACCCTCTGCCTTCACTCCCCGGGCCGCAGGATCTCCCGGCCTCCTTTCTTCTCTCCCTTTCCCGCATCTCGCTTTCCCCTCAAACCCGAGGCCCGGCATCTTGACGCAAGAGACATTTGGATGCGATTCGGTCGTACATAAATGGGAAAGCACTGCTTCATTTTAGAACCACCGACATCTCCGAGCCCGCCGCCTGCCCCGGACCGCGCGTCCCCCCTCCCATCAACCGGAGCATCACCTGGGCCGGGTGGGCTGCAGAGGGCGGCTCTACACCTTGCCTATCATGAAAAATGCAGAATCACGCCCGCGATATTGGGTGCCCCCGGGTGGGGGCGGGGACGCGGGGGGAGGTAACCCCGAAACTGTGCGGAGGCCAGGGTGGTCCCGCGAGCTCTCCTCCTCCCGCCGCCAGCTCGGCCCCTCATCCCGCCCGGGCACTGACCTGTCTAACGCTCTAAGGCCGCGCCAAGATTTCGGTCGGGGCTGCGCCGGGCTCCCAGCCACCGCCCGGGAGTTCTCATGGGGCTGGGGGTGGCCTGATGGGGGAGCCGAGCGTGAGCCTTAGAGCTGGGGTCTTCCTGCCTCCGGAGCGCTTCTGACCCCTCCCGCCTTCAGACTCTCGGGCTTTGTGGATCGCGGCGTGGTGGCAATTCTGGGCGTTGCCTGCGGGGAGAAAACCGAGCTGAGAATCCGCTGCGCCTCGCCTGCGGAACAAAGCCAGGGCTCCCAGGCGTCCCGCTCCACTGGCCGGGCCCGGAGGGCTCTGGCGGCCGCCCGGCTGGTCATGCCGCGGTGCGGCGCCGCTAGGCTTCTGGGCTGGCTGCGGCGGAGGCGCCGGCTCCGCGCCGGGAATGGCGAGTGCCGGGGCTCCTTCTGGTGGGCACCGCCGAGAATGCCGGAGCGCCGAGCTGACGCCGGGCTGAGGTCCCCCTCACACACACACACCCTTCGCCCCCACCCCCTCCTCGCCAACCTGGCGTCTCAACCGCCTTTTTCCAATCCCAGTGGTCCTATTTGTTGTGGGGTGCACCGAAAGGGAGACCACAAATTCCCAAACTGCAAGCCAATTTTGAGTCTTTATTAGCCTGTCGGCGACTGCCTCAGAAATCCCAAGGAGGATTCAGAGAGCAGCCCCGTGGGGCTTGCAGAGTGGGTGAAACCGCAAGCTTATTCACAGAAGCAAAGAAGTGGCCTTAGTTTCACAGACCCACATCCTGGTTTTGCAGCTATAAGCAAGCAAGCTTATCTACAGAAGCAAAGAGTGCTATTAGCTTTTGCAAAAAGAGGTTTGTGTGATTCCCACAACCTGGCCCCATTACCGGGTGTTCTTCATGGGCCTGGGGGGGATTTTCCACTTGGCTGGGGTTGAGCGCCTGATCCCTTACACTATTCCCCACTCGTTCACAGTCTCCCCCCCACCCCCATCGAGATTGTACTCAAGGTTGAGCTGTGGGAAGGAGTGGGGTGAAGACACCCTACTACCGAATTTCACGGTTTGGACACTTAGAGTGAGATAAAGGAAACCAGTCTAAACCCTGGAACATAAAAATTCTGCCTAGCTAATAGAGACAGATACAGAGCCTCCTTCCTTCTCCATTATCTAACACACACTGGGGACAAGTGCTCAGTAATTCAAAGGCCTACTTTCTGCTAACTGTCGCTATGGAGCAGACTTGCAGGAAAAGGGAATCTCCATACAATGGCCAGATTGGCTGGAGTTCTGCCTGCAAACCTTAGATCTATATACACCTTTCCTATAGCTGGATTCCTGACACTGCCCAGAATCAAAGTCCTGTGGTTCCATGGTTCTAATAAAAGATGTATCAAGCTATAATAAAAAAAAAGGCATCATAGAAAATGTACAACATAGTTTGTGTATGAAGGATGGATTACTGAGAGAATTATGTACAAACAAATGACTAATCAATCAGCTGGGAAAAAGTGGGGATCTTAATCTCTTTATACCAAAGTTGAGATCAACCATGTGGGCTATGAATTAATCCATTAGGTCTACAGGAGGAAGCCTCAATGAAAACTCTGGACACAGAGACCCTCTGAATGTATCTGGCATCTAGGTTTTCCTGTTCATCACAGAAGAGTTGCCTACTCTCTTTCCACACTGAAAAAAAACTGCAAGGGAAGTAACTCTCAACCCAGAGAGTTTAATATTTTTTTTTGTCAGAGTTATTTCAACTCATCAGACCATGAAGCCAAAAGAAGCTGCTGCTTTGTCCCTCCAAGTTCTCAAGGAGCCTGCCCAAAAGGGGAAGAAGGTGATCACATCTGGATCAGGAATCTAGCTTTCAAAGAAAGAAACCCCATTCCAAGGAGATCTTTAGCCAGGGTTTCAGACAGTTTTGCTACCAAGAGACACCCGGCCCCCATGAAGCTCTGAGTCGGTCCCAGGAGCTCTGTCTACAGTGGCTAAAGCCGGAAACTCATGCCGAGGAGCGGATGCAGGAACGGCTGGTGCTGAAGCACTTCATGTCCAATCTGCCCAAAGGGCTCCAGGCCGGGGCATGGGAGCCGCACCCAGAAAATGGGGAGGAGGCAATGCCTTCCCTAGAGGATTTAGAGACAGAAAGCTGGACAAGCCAAGAGAGAAGATTCTTGTATGTACACAGGAAATGCCCTGGAAGGAAACAGAACCTGTGGAAACAGCACAGGAGTCATCACATTTCAAGTTCCTGTCCTTGGTGACCCAGTCAAAGAGTCAATCTCCACAGTCCAACCACTTCTTACAAGAGAAGGCTGGTAGGCCTCGCACTGACAACAGGGAGTTGATTGTACAGCAGGAAATTTATGAAGGAATAAAATCCCAAGTGGAGATATTTGAAAGATTCAGTGGAGTCAGCGCCCAGAGACTGGATAGTAGAGAAGCCTATAAATACAAAGGAAGCTTTGAAAACCCAAGGAACAATTCTAAAAAGATAGAGAGAAAAAAAACCACAACAGTTTAAATGTAATGAATGTGAGGAAAGTTTCACGCAGAAGTCTGGCCTCATTAAGCAACAGAAGAGTCACATGTGAGAGAAACCCTACACGTGGAGTGAGTATGGAAGAGCCTTCGGTGTGAGCTCCAGCCTAATTCTGCACCTGAGAACCCACTCCGGAAACCAATCTTACAAATTCAATGACTGTTGGAAGGCGTTTAGTGCAAGCACAAGCCTTATTCAACATCAGATAATCCACACCAGAAAAAAAAATCCTACAAATGTGAAGAATGTGGTAAGGGTTTTAATGTCCGTTCCAGCCTGATTCTCCATCAGAGAATCCACTTGGGAGACAAGTCCTAGTAGTGTGATGAATGTGAGAGAGCCTTTAGTGCCAAGTCATATCTTGTTTAACATCAGAGAATATACACAGGAGAGAAACCACATAAATGTAAAGATTGTGAGAAATGCTTTAGTAAAAATTCAGGTCTTATTCAACATCTGCAAGTCCATAATAGGGAGAAACATTGCAAATGTGATACATATGGAAAAGCTTTCATTAAGCGCTCAAGTTATTATCAACGTCAGCAAGCTCATTTCAAAGAAAATTCTCCAACTCTAGCAAATAAATAAAACTTTAGTCTAGGCTAATTTAGCATAGACTTAGACTTGAGTTGACACTGGAAACAATGTGAAAGAAGGTGCACGTTATAATATGAGTTTTAGGAGTATGGGAAGCACATTTTGCCAACCTAGCCACAAGCATCTCCACCAGCAATCACCTCCCCTCATTTTAAAAAGAAAATTTTAAAAAGAAAATACAGGCAGAACTCATTTTGCCCAGTTCCAACCAACATATACAAAGATCACTTACCACAGTTCATTTAAATAACATGAGTACTCCAACACTGAAGTTCAAATTTCAGTTAGCACATCATGTTAACTGAGTAATTGCATAAAATACAACCTTAGAGGCTAATTCTTGAGGCCACATATCACTACCTCATGAGCAGTTCCCAGTCACTTGTTTCAAAGTCTGCCAGTGATTAGTGGGTGCAACTATAATTCAGTTCATGCATAACTGAATAAAAGACAACAAAGCCTATAGTTGTGTGGCCTCCTTGAGTCCCAGTGATAAACCCATGTGCCATTTTACAAAAATGCATAATTAAAAGATTACCCATTTGAAGGCCAAGTTCTTGATCTTGAGGCTTGTTCTTGTGAAGCTTATGCATGTAGGGGAGAAGCTAAGCCAGAGAACCTCTTTTGTTGCTCAGATGCAGCCTCTCTCTCTCTAAGCCCAACTCTGCAAGGCGTTGCACTTCCTCCTACGTGGGACATGACATCCAAGGGTGAAAGTCCCCCTTGGCAACGTGGGACATGAGTCCCAGGGATGAACCTGGCCCTGGCACCATGGGATCAACAGTTCCTTCCTGACCAAAAGGGGGAAAAGAATTGTAACAAAATAAGGTATCAGTGGTTGGAAGAGTTCCAGTAGAGTTGAGAGGCTATTCTGGAGGCTACTGTTGTGCAAGCTTAAGCTAGACATTGCTATTTACCATGGTTTGCCTACCTCCAACCAAAACCATTCCTGCCAACCCTTAAGAACACATAGGGCTCTATCTGAGATGCTACAAAAGTTCCATGCACTAGGATTACTTTCCAGAACCTTCAGCCTCCAGAAGGGTTCCTATGCCAGATAAGACCTGAAACCCAGAGGGGCCAGCCTCTCCAGAACATCAACTAGTTCCATTCCCCTCCCTCATGTTATTGACAGCCCTATCCAACATGAAAAAGTTAGAATGGGCATAAACCAAATACCCCTGAAGATTGAGAGAAAGATCAAAGAAGAAGGTGGAGTTATAAGAGAAGATAGGATTTAACAAATGAGTATGATTGCTGAATCGTTATATTGATACTTATTTTAATCTCCAATGTTTTGGAGAAGCTGGAAGTAAAAACTTAAAAGTGTGGAATTGTAACCCATACCAAACTCTGAAATCTGTTATAAAACTACTTATTACAATGCACTTTGAAATACACCGCTTTTTTGTAAATATGGTATATTTCACAATTGAAAAATGTTTAAAAAAAAAAAGAAAAGATTATCGATTTGGGCTACAAAAATGAAAGTGCAGAAAAGAAATGAAAAACGATAAAACTGAAAGAGGAATTCAAATGGAATTTAAGTACAGTTATAGCTGATCATGGGAATGTTGACACTACAGCTGTTTGAGAGACTCTAGATATATAGCCAGAGAAGCTTAGTGAAGGTAAACTTAATTGAGGAAAGTAGTTGTGATGAAAAGGATCAAGATGCCCGGAGGAAGTGATGCCAAGAAAAAGCTTCACATTAAAGGACCTAGCAAAAATATTTCATGACTTTGAAATCACAAAGGATAAATTATTGGAAGTTGATCC
The DNA here is from genome assembly GCF_023851605.1 of Tamandua tetradactyla. Taxonomy (NCBI): domain Eukaryota; kingdom Metazoa; phylum Chordata; class Mammalia; order Pilosa; family Myrmecophagidae; genus Tamandua; species Tamandua tetradactyla. Next base: position 124,925,141 of record NC_135333.1, read on the forward strand.
AAACTTAGAAAAGAGTAATTCGCCAAGGCATAGGAAAAGTGCTTTATACTGTAACCTATACAAATAGAAGAAGGCAAGCACTGTTTAAATTACTATTGATAAGATTTTTTCAAAGAATCTAAAGCACTTAGACTCAAAAAAATTAATTTCAGATTAATAAAATATCTAAGTATTAAAAATTAGGCCATAAAAGTGGTCTTGGAGTGGAGAAGAGATAGATCTCTAAGCAGAGAAATATTAATAAAATTTCTTATATAAAACAATTGAGTGAAAAAATACCATAAACAGATGAAAGAGAAATGAGAAACTGTGAAAAAATGTTTGCAACATTTAAGAGAGATGAAAGTTGGCTTTCCTTAAGAGCTAATAAGGAGAAAATGATCAACCCCTCCCAAATGGATAAAAATCATGATTAGGTAGTTGATAGAAAAAGGGAAAATGGCTTTTGAATAAATGAAAGTATGCTTGACTCATTCACAATAAAAGAAATGCAAATGTACTTCAACAGTGAAGTGTATCTGACTACCAGTTAGTAAGATCAGGAGTCTGCTAAAACACTGCATTGTCAAGTAACTGGGGAAACAGCTACTGCCAGCTACTGTAGTTGTGAGTGTAAATTGGTACAGTTTAGGAGTGCAATTTGGCAAATCCATAGTTGAGTGTAAACTTGTTCTAGTTTGCTAGCTGCTGGAATGCAATATACCAGAATCAGAATGGCTTTTTTTAATAAGTTGCTAGTTTACAGTTCTAAGGCTGAGAAAATGTCCAATTAAAACAAGTCTATAGAAATGTCCAATCAAAGGCATCCAGGGAAAGATACCCTGGTTCAAGAAGGCCGATGACATTCAGGGTTTCTCTCTCATCTGGAAAGGTACATGGCGAACACAGTCACAGTTTCTCTCTCGGCTGGAAGGGCACATGGTGAGCAAGGCATCATCTGCTACTTTCTCTCCTGGCTTCCTGTTTCATGAGCTCCCCAGGAGGCATTTTCCTTCTTCATCTCCAAAGGTCACTGGCTTGTGAGCTCTCTGCTCTTATGGCTATGTTGTTCTTCTCTGCTCTCTCTGAATCTCCATTCTCCAAAATGTTTCCTTTTTTATAGAACTCCAGTAAACCAATCAAGACCCACCCAAATGGGTGGAGACATGTCATCAACTAATCCAATTTAACAACCACTCTTGACAAATCGCATCATCCAGGGAGATGATCTGATTACAGTTTCAAACATACAGTATTGAATAGGGATTACTCTACCTTTATGAAATGGGATTTTGATTAAAACATGGCTTTTCTAGGGGGCATACTTCCTTTCAAACCAGCAGAAAACTGGTACAATTTAGGAGCGCAATCTGGCAAATCTATTTACATAAAAAATTGTATGTAGAATCACTTAAATTTCAAATGTTAATAATTTAGAATAAAAAAAATAAGGTTCTGTCACACAATGTGCACTGGGTTAATGTACATCTATTGATGATATTGTATGATATCCAAGAATGCTAAGCCACAGACGTAAAGTACAGAATAGCATTTATAATTTGCCTCTGTGGGTGGTTTACAGCCTCTGGGTTTGGCCAGAAATCTGGAGATGGGGTTGAAGATTTTAGGAAAACCTAGGAATGTAGGAATGGTGTTGGAACCAAGCCATGGACAGAAGCTGAAAGGCATTTGAAGAGTGTGAGTGAAAGACCAAAGAATATTGAAGTCCACTTAATGGAAGATGATCTTTAAGGATGCTGCTGTTGAGGGAAGGTGAGAAACCAGAAAAAAAGAAGTTCCTGGTTATGTAATGGCTGGAATTTAGCAAAATTGTAACTTATGGGAGTGTGAAAGGAGAAACTATGTCTAATGAATTGAGTGATCATTTCCAAGTAGAGTGTTGAAGGTGCCGCCTGGTTTCTTTTTGTTGCTTAAAGCAAAATAGGAAAGGAAAGAGAAAAGCTAAAGGATGGAATTTTAAAAAGGGGCTGGGGATTGTTGGCATTGAAATTTTGTAGCCTCTCCAAGAACTGATGATGCTAACATTAAGAAATGGCTTCTAGGCAAAGATCAAATCTAGGACACTCTAAAGAAAACATGGTATAGAGATGAGGCTAATGGTGTGAATATAAAACCCTTTGTTAGGAAAGATCCAAGACAGTGCCTCAGAGAAATGTTGAGTCTAACAGTAGGAATTCTGTCAAAGAGTGTTATCTCTCAGCAGTCTAAGCAAAAGGCCAGGATAGAGAAGGACTTATTGCAATGAATTTGTGGGTATAACTTTCATTTAATGTGGTGAGCCTCAATAAAATTCATAGAAGACCTATAAAGATTTTAAAAGAATTGAATTTGCAGAATTTTATTGACAATATCTCTTATTATTCTGAAATAATAAATGCTTGCTATTTTAAGCTCCCAAATTTGGGGTAATCTATTATTTAGAATAGATGACTAATACAGAATACGATATAGCAACGAGAATGAACAACCTACAACTATACACAATAATTCAAAATGCTGAGTGAAGAAAGCCAACACAAAGAGTACATTCTACAGGATTCTATTTATTAAAGTTTGGCAAAACTACTCTAAAATGTTAATAGTCAAGATAGAGATTATCCGTTGGGTGGTAGTAATTGGAAAGGGTCAAATGAGGGACATCTGAGGTGCTGGGAAAGTTCTGTTTCTATATCTGGGTACCAGTTTCATGAGTGTGTTTAATTTGTTAAGCTTATAACCTGTATTCTCTCTCTCTCTCTCTCTCTGTGCATGTATATATATTTAAACATACACAATTCACTCATTCTGTGGTTTTTAAGATATTCGCAGGTAGGTGCAGCCTTCACCATAGTTAATTTTAGAGCATTTTAATTGCCACAAAGAGAAAGCTGTAAAATTTAGCTGTCACCTCCTGCCCCCCATCACCTCTCCCCAGAAGCCCTAAGCAAACACTAATCTACTTTGTGTGTATAGCCTTACCTATTTTTAGCATTTCATATAAATGGAATCTTATAATATGGAATCTTTTGTGACTAGTTTCTTTCACTTTGCATAATGTTTCCAAGATTCATCTATATTGTGGTATGTATCAATATTTCACTTCTTCTAATAGCTGAATAATACTTCATTGTATGAATACACCGTATTTCATTTATCAATTCATCCATTGATAGAAATTTGAGTTATTTCCACCATTGACTATTGTGAATAGTGCTTCTGTGAACATTGATGTACAAGTTTTTGTTTGAGCACTTGATTTCAATTCTTCTGGGTGTATACTAAGAAGTGGAATTGATGGGTCATATGATAATTCTAAGTTTAACTTTTTGAGGAGCTACCAAATGTTTTCCATAGCATCTATGCTATTTTACATTCCCAACAGCAGTTTACCAGGGTCCCAATTTCTCCACATCCTCATCAACACTTGTTATTTTCCTTAAAAAAAAATATGTATAAATATATAGCCGTACTGATGGGGTTAAGTAGTATATCACTGTGTTTTTGATTTGCATTTCCCCAATGGCTAATGATGTTGACCTCTTCATGTGCTTGTTGTCCACATGTACATTTTTTTTGGAAAAATGTCTATTCAAGTCCTTCATCTATTTTTAATAGAGTTTTTGTCTTTTTGTTGTTGAGTTGTAAGAGTTATATATGAATCCTGCTTGCTAGACCCATGATTTGCAAATATTTTCTCCCATATGTAGTTTGTCTTTTCATTCTTTTTTGGGGGGTGGAGGGATGGGGTGGAAGCTAATATGTTTCTTTAGTTTTCTCTCTTTCTTTTTTCTTTAGTTTTAAATATATATAGATTAAGAGAATCTTTACCCAAGGAGCTCTACTTAAGGAACTACACTCGGGGAGCCTGATTCACACCTGGACCTCACTTAGATGGCAAGATTCTGGATTTTGAGCTGATATTGTAATGGGATGAGGCTTTTTGAGATCTTTGGGATAGAATGAGTGTGAATATAATTTGCATGTGGGAGGGACATGAATCATTGGGAGCCCAGTGGGTGCACTGTGGTCAGCAGACTTTTAAGATTATCCAAATGATTCCCATCTATTGGTATTCACAGCCTTGGTTAATCTTCTCCCCTAGAGTGTAGGCTGTACCCTAAGGACTTGTTCTAACAGAATACAGTACAGGTGATGGGATGTTACTTCCAAGACTAGATTACAAAAGACCAGGACTCCCGGTGATGATCAACGTGGCAATGTAAGATATAATTTGTCTTTTTAGTGAATAAAAAGACAAATTCCACTTGATCCCTATGCATATCCAGACATGAGAACCTAAGTCCACAGAGACCCAGGACAGAACACAGCTGCGGTGAGTGTTGCATACAAAAGCGTCCCTGGGGGGGAGGGGGGAGAGAGAGAGAAACTGCAATGGAAAGGCTGTAAAAACTTGTGCCCTCATTCAATTCAGTTGACTGGATACCAAAGGGCAAAAGGGAATTTTCTGAAAAGCCCACCTCTCTGGATCGACTCCATCTGGCAACCTGGGGTGGGATACTCTAAGGAAGAAGAAACCGGAGGCAGAAGAGCCACACAAAATAAAAACAGGATGAGGCTAAACTGAACTGCTGTCAGATAGGATGGGTTCCAGAACTGAAAAGCATAAGGAACATAGGTCAATGAGAGAGGGAGAGAATTTAAACAAATTATAGGAACTGGAGAGAAAAGTCTGTATAAACCCAAAAGGAATATATCAAGAATCCCAGAAAAAGAAGCAGAGAAAAGGAGAGCGCTTCATGGATGCGAACAATTGCACAAAAAATGCAAACTTAAAAGTTGCACTACATATTCAAGGCAAGAATCAGATGAAGAAGAGCTGAGAAAATCTAAACAGTTAAACTTGGTGTATTAGTTAGGGTTCTCTAGAGAAACAGAATCATCAGGAAATATTCCTAAATATAAAATTTATAAAAGTGTCTCACGTACCCATGAGAATGTACAGTCCAAAATATGTAGGGCAGGCTGTGAAGCAGATGATTCTGATGGAGGGTCTGTATGAACTCCACAGGAGAGGATCTCTGGTCGAAGCAGGAGGAGAGCCTGTCTCTTCTGAATCCTCCTTAAAAGGCTTCCAGTGATTACATTAAGCATCACTTATTGCAGAAGACACTCCCCTTGGCTGATTACAAATGGAATCAGCTGTGGATGCAGCCGACATGATCAGGATTCAATTTTATGAAATGTTCTTATAGCAACAGACAGGCCAGCACTTGCCCAACCAGACAAATAGGTACCACCACTTGGCCAAATTGACACATGAACCTGACCATGACACTGGTGTTTACTTTTGCAATTTGCAATGGTATGGATGGCGGTGGCCTAAGGATACATCTACTGAAGAATGGAAGAGGAACTGTGATGTATACATACAATGGACTACTGAGCAGCTGCAAGAAAGAATGAAGCTGTGGGGCATGCAACTAGGTGAATGAACTTTCAGGACAGTATGTTGAATGAAATCAGCAAGCAATGAAAAGACAAATATTATAACGTCTTAAAATTAATATGGACTAACTATAATGTGCAAACTCTGAGAACTGAAGTCAAGAGCACGGATTATCAGGCTAAAGTCTATTGTAAAGACTCCTAGATTGTAAGCTCTTACGGCAGTCATGTGCATTCTGGAGCTGTAACTGTTATTTCTAAATTCAGAGATGCTGAGCTTTTTTGTGTATAACCTGGTCATTCCCTGGAGTTTCGGGTATTTGTGTGATGCCTGAGAATCAGAGCTAGAGTTCTGCAGCTACAAAAGTCAGCATTACCCTATATAGCAACTGTTAAAAACACTGAAAAAGTGATCAGACTTCAATTAGAGATTTGAATAAAGCTGATCTAGGTAGGGCTAAGGTAAATCAGACTTAAGAGTAAAGGATGATATTGACTGTATTTTAAACTTCAACTTCTGTGTGAGACCAAAGGAAAAGATGTGCATTTGGTGCAAAATTTATATTTTTGATAGCATACTATCTAATTTAACTTGTATGGTCAGCTTATTCAAACACCATAATTATGTGGCATTTTGAATAAGGTATGAGATCTTGTTGGATTTGTACAGGTTCATGTGATGCCCCAATACATCCCAGAGGTATCTGGGCAGAAGAAAAAAAGTATTTGCAAAGTCTCCTAGAGGGACTGGGAAAAAGGTGGAAATATTAAATTTCCCTATCTGGGGAAGACCTGATATTCTCACAAGCACTAGTGACTGCCAATTTGATGGGCCAGGCCCTTGATCTTGGGGCTTACCTTATGAAACTTATTCCTGCAAAGGAGAAACCAAGACTATTCATGATTATTTCTGAGTCACCACCCAAGAACCTCATCTGTTGCTCAGATGTGGCCTCTCTTTCTAAGCCAATTCCACATATAAACTCACTGACACAGGTTGGCAGGATGGATAAAAAAAGCTAATCCAACTATATGTTGTTTACAAAGGTCTCATCTTAGATCCAAAGACACAAATAGGTTGAAAGTGAAAAGAAGGAAAAAGATACTCCACGCAAATAGTAACCAAAACACCTGGGGGTGTTTTACCTTGCTAAAGCTCCCAAAATGCAACATACCAGAAACGGGCTGGCTTTTAATAATGGGAATTTATTGATTTACAAGCTTTCAGTTCTGAGGCCATGAAAATGTCCAAATCAAGAATCATCAGGATGATACCTTCTTCCTGAAGAAAGGCTGTTGGCAATCCAGGACTCCTCTGTCACATGGCAAGGCACATATCTGGGACTTGTACATGGAGAACTATGAAATATTGCTAAAAGAAATAAAAGAAGACCTAAATAAATAGAAGGACATTCCTTGTTCATGGATTGGAGAACCAAATATCATTAAGAAGTCAATTCTACCCAAATGATTTACAGATTCAATGCAGTCTCAATCAAAATTCCAACAGCCTACTATGAAGAAATGGAAAAGCCAGTTATCCAATGTATTTGGAAGGTTAAGAGCCCTTGAACAGCCAAAAACATCTTGAAAAATAAGAGCAAAGTTGGAGGACGTACTTCTTGACTTTAAACCATATTACAAGGCTACAGTGGTCAAAACAGCATGGAACAAGGCTAGATATACAGACCAATAGAATAGAATTGAGAGATCAGAAATAGATCTTCACATCTATGGCCAATTAAGGTTTTTTTTTTTTTTGCATGGGCAAGCACCAGGGAATTGAACTGGGTCTCTGGCATGGGAGGCGAGAATTCTGCCACTGAGCCACAATCGCACTGCTTTCAATTGAGTTTTGAAAAGGCTGCCAAGTCCACTCACTTGGGAAAAAATAGTCTGTTCAACAAATGGTGCTCAGAGAACTGGATATTCATATGCAAAAAAATGAAAGAGGACCTCTATCTCACATCGTATCCAAAAATTAACTCAAAATGGATCAAAGATCTAAATATAAGAGCCAAAACTATAAGGCTCCTAGAAGAAAATGTAGGGAAGCTTCTTTAGGATCTTGTGTTAGTCAATGGTTTTTTAGGCTGCACACCTGAAGCATAAGCAGCAAAAGAAAAAAGTAGATAAATGGGACCTCTTCAAAACTAAAACCTTTGTGCATCAAAGGACTATGTCAAAAGGGCGAATATGCAGCTGACTCAATGGGAGAAAATATTTGGAACCACATATCTGATAATATCTTGATTTACAAGCTTAATATCTTGAATACATAAAGAAATCCTATAATTCAACAATAGAAAGACAAATAACCTAATGCACAAAAGACTTGAGTAGACATTTTGCCAGAGGATATATAAACGGCCAAAAAGCACATGAAAAGATGCTCAACATCACTAGCTTTGTTACAGAAATGGAAATCAAAACCACAATGAGATATAATTACATATCTACTAGAATGGTCTCTATTAAACAAATGGAAAACTATTAATGTTGGAGAGAATGTAGAGATGTAGGAACACTCATTCACTGCTGGTGGTAATGTAAAATGGTGCAGCTGCTGTAGGAGATAGCCTGGTAGTTCTTCAAGAAGGTAAATATAGAATAACCATATGACACCACAATCCTGCAACTGAGTATATGCCCAGAAAAACTGAAAACAGGACTTGACCGGATATTAACACCAAAGTTAATAGTGGCATTATTCACAATTTCCAAAGATGGAAGCAAGTCAAGCGTGTATTGATGAGTGGATAAACAAAATGTGGCAAATACATACAAGGGAATAATATTCAGCTGTAAGAAGGAATGACGTCCTGATGCATGCGACAACAGGGACGAACCTTGCAGACATTGTGCTGAGTGAAATAAGTTAGACACAAAAGAACGAATGTCATATGATCTCACTGATACAAACTAATTATAATAAGCAAACTCATAGAGTCAAACTTGTAGATTGGGGCTTTTGTAAAGAATGGGGAACTGATACTTAACTTATATAGAATTTCTATTTAGGTTGATTGTAGAGGTTTGGAAATGGGTGGTGATGATAGTGCATATTATTGTGAGTGTAATTAACAGCACTGAAATATGTATGTGAATGTGATTGGAAGGGGAAGTTTGGGGTCGTGCATGTTTTTAGAATGAAAGTTAGAAGGTAAAACATGGGACTGTGCAACAGTGAATTCTGTTGTGGATGATGGATACGGATTAATAGTACAAGTATAAGAATGTTCTTTCATGAATTATTACAAATATATGACATTAATACATGGTGTTAATAATTGGGAGGTATGTGGGAAAAATACACCTAATGTAAACTATGAAAACAATCTATTATAGTAAGTACCTTAATGTTAAGACCTTAATTTGCTTCTGGACAAAGGTTTGTAACTGGAGAGTTGGTTTGGGAGGGTGATCTATCTTCATCTGTCCACACCTTTAAAGATACCAAGCAACCAAAGGCAAATCTGTACTGTTCACCACATTTCACTGATTGCAATCCGAGTATTTAGGCCACTTTTATATTGTCCTGGACAGAATGGGGTGGGGTAGAGGAAGGGGAAGAAAGAATTAGTTGTCTATTTCAGATCACACTTTATGCAAATTAATATCACCAAAATACCATCTCTGTATATGAAGGAACCTCTAAAGAGAGTTTTAAAATTCTGGTCAATTAAAAAATTTTTTTTTATTGTAAAATATAACATGTATATAAAGGAAAGAAATAAAAAAGCAATATGTTTCAAAGCACTCTTCAACAAGTAGTTACAGAGCATATCCCAGAGTTTGTCATAGGCTACTATTTCAACATCTCAGATTTTTTCTTCTTGCTGCATGAAAACATTGGAGGCTAGAAGGAATATTAATATAGTGATTTTCGGACTTATCTGACCTAAGAACCCTCTGGGAATTATAGGTTCCAGGAAGGTAAACCTAGTTAGTGCATGAAAACTTTATACTCTCAGTTCAAGCCCTAGGTGTTTTTTTTTTTAATTTGTTTTTTTTAGCTAAACCATTTCTAGGATTTATTTGAATTGCATCACACTCATAGCAGAGAAATCAGTCTTACAGAAGTATGTGGTCAGAATTGGAAGAAGGGATTTAAAAATTATTTCAAGCAAGCCTAAGCTATTCATTTTAATTCTTACCCAAAATGAAACAAATGGTGTTAAATTTTCAAAGTCATTTTTCTGTTCTTAATTAGCCGGTCCCAATACTTGACCCTGTAAAATTATACCTTTTATATTATCTTTTAAAACTTTTTAATATTACAAGCACCTTTTTTCATGATATTATCACATAGTTTGTATTAATCACCATGATCGTTTTTAAAAATTTTTATTAATAAAACCAATCAACATACAATATGAACATTCTTTTTTCATCACATAGTTGTATATTCATCATCACGATCATTTCTTAGAACATTTGCATCAATTCAGAAAAAGAAATAAAAAGAAAACAGAAAAAAATTCATACATACCATACCCCTTACCCCTCCCTTTCATTGATCATTAGCATTTCAATCTACTAAATTTATTTTAACATTTGTTTCCCCTATTAACCATGATCAATTTTAGAATATTTGCATCACTCCAGAAAAAGAAAAAATTCATACATCCCATATATCTTATCCCTCTTCATTGATCACTAGTACTTAAATCTACCCATTTTTTGTACCCCTTTCCTCCCCATTATTTATTTATTTATTTTTCCTTATTTATTTTTTTTTTACTCACTTTTACTCAGCATCAGACACAAGGTTTTCACAATCACATAGGCACACTGCAAAAAGTATATAGTCATTCTTGAATCATCTTCAAGAATCAAGGCTACTGGAACACAGTTCAACAGCTTCAGGCATTCCCCTCTAGCCACTTCAAGGCACCATAACCTAAAAGGGGATATTTATATAATGTATGAAAATAACCTCCAGGATAACCTTTCAACTCTTTGAAATCTCTCAGCCACTGAAACTTCGTCTCATTTCTCTCTTCCTTCTTTTGGTTAAGAAAGCTTTCTCAATCGCATGATGATAGGTCCTGGTTTATCCCAGGAGTCCTGCCCCATGCTGCTAGGGAGATTAACACCCCTGGGAGTCATGTCCCGCATAATGGGGGGAGGGCAGTGAGTTCACCTGCCAAGCTAGCTTCGCAAGAGAGGCCACATCTGAGCAACAAAAGAGGTTCTTTTAGGGTGACTCGTAGGCATAGTTATAAGTAGGCTTAGCTTCTCCTTTGCAGGTTTAAGCTTCATAGGGTCAAACCCCAAGATTACAGGCTGAGCTTATCGAATTTGTTGTCCTCACTGCTTCCAAGAATAACAGGAATTTCTTAGATGGGGAAGTTGAACATTTCCTTTTTTCCCAGCCCCCCCAAGGGGACTTTGCAGATGTTTCTTTGTTCTCTGCCCAAATTACTCTGGGATATATCGGGAATGACACTAACTTGTACAAACCAACAAGATTTCATGCCCTATTCAAAATTCTGTGTAATTATGGTGTTCAAATAAACTGACCATAAATGTTAAGTTAGATAATGGGCTACCTAAAATATAAATTTTGCACCAAATAAACATCTCTCCCTTTGGTCTCACACAGAAATTGGCATTTTAAAATAGGGACATCATCCTTTACCCTGTATTCTGATTTACCTTAGTCCTCTGCACATCAGCTTCATTCATAGCTCTAGTCAAAGTCTGACCACTTTTTCAACTTTTTAAACGATTGCTGATTGCTGTATTGGGTAATGCTGGCTTTTGTAGTTTCAGTGCTCTAACTCAGAGTCTCAGGTGTCACATATATACCTGAAGTTTGAATTTTCAGGGAATGACTAGGTTATACACAAATAGCTCAGTATCTCAGAATTTAGAAATAAGTTACAACTCCTGAACATATGTGACTGCAGTAAGAGCTTATAGTCTAGGACCCTCAACATTAAGCCTGAACCTGAAAACCCATGCTCAGTAGTCCATTGTATGTATACATCACAGTTCTTCCTTCTATTCCTTAATCCTGAATACTGCCACCATAAAAGTGTGCAAATGTCCATTCGTGTCCCCAGTCTCTGTTCTTCCTAGCAACGGGATTGCAGGATCATATGGCAACCCTACCCTTCACCTCCTGTGGAACCATCCCACTGTCCTTCGGAGGGGCTGTGCCTCTCAGCTTCCCTACCAACAGTGAATAGAAACATCTCTTTCTCCACATTTTCTTTAGCACTTGTTTCTCTCTGTTCATTTTTTAAACTTTTTAAATTGTATAATATATATCAAAGCAAAGAAAGAAAAAAGCAATAGTTTTCAAAGCACTCTTCAACAAGTGGTTACTGGACAGATCCCAGAGTTTGTCATGGGCTACCATGCCATCCTCTCAGATGGTTCTTTCTAGCTACTCCAGAACATTGGAGACTAGAAGGAATAAATATGTTTTTATCATCACAATAGACTTTTTTCTTTCCTGTGTGTAAAAAATAACATATTTACAAAAAGGCAGTAAATTTCACAGTACCGCACAACAGTTAGTTGTATAACTGATTTCAAAGTTTGGTATGGGTTACAATTCCACAATTTTAAGTTTTTACTACTAGCTGCTCTAAGATACTGAACACTAAAGGAAATATCAACATAACGATTCTGCAATTATACTCATTTGTTAAACCCTACCTTCTCTGTACAACTCCACTAATACCTTTGATCTTTCTTCTACTCTTTAGGAGTATTTGGGTTATGCCCATTCTAACTCTCTGTTCATTTTTTTTTCTCTAAGGTGTGCACTTTTATTGAATTGGTCTCAAGTCAGTGTACGGGTAAGCTCTGGCTGCCTCTGCAACATGACAACTCCCAGGGAGACCAAAAGCCTTCATACATCTAAAGTTAGGGGACAAGAAGGGGGGCAGGGCACAATGACTGACCATTCAAAATAATAATAATAAAAAAAGAACTAGTATTAAGGTGGAAAATTTTTTTTAAAAAATTTGAATGACGCATTATTTACAGGAAAGCAATGCTGTCGCCCTCCCTTGTGTGAACGTGGGCAAGGACTGGGCAGTTCTCCTTAGGGAGAAGTTGAGGGCTTCTGGGAAGACAAGGAACTTCCTGAAACAATACATCTCAAGGTATTTGGAATGACTATTAAAAGAAACAAACAACATATAATCAAAGTCCTCAGCCACATCAGTAGAAATTTGGAGGTGCTTACTCCAGCGGATTGCTGTCACTTTCACGGTTCCAGTTTTTAAATCCTGAATCAAGCTCCAAAACCACGACCAACAACAAAATAACCAAAACAAACAAACAAACAAAACAAAACCCAAAACAAATAAAGTCATGCCAATCTCATCTCGTTTTCTGCACAAGTTAGATTTCATCAGGAAAGGGTGTAAGGCAACTAGAGGTGCCCTAGAAGCCCTTGCGGTGGGCGAGGCAGGGTCGGTCTCCTCCTACTCCTGCTTGCTGATCCACGTCTGCTGGAAGGTGGACAGCGAGGCCAGGATGGAGCCGCCGATCCACACCGAATATTTGCACTAGGAGCGGGGAGGGGAGGGGCTGTGATCTTGAGCTTCATCGTACTGGGCGCGGGCGCTGTGATCTCTTCTGCTTCTTGCGGGCGACACCCAGGTACGTGGTGGTCCCGCCATGCAGCACCGGGCTGGCGTAGAGTTCCTTAAGGATGTCCACATCACACTTCGTGATGGAGCTGAAGGTCGTTTCGTGGGTGCCACAGGATTCCATGCCCAGGAAGGAGGGCTGGAAGAGGGCCTCGGGACAGCGGAACTGCTTGGTGCCAATGATGATGACCTGCCCATGGGGCAGCTCGAAGCTCTTCTCCAGGGAGGAGGAGGAGGAGGCGGCGGTGGAGGCCATCTGTTGCTCGAAGTCCCGGATGATGTAGCAGAGCTTCTCCTTGGTGTCAGGCACTCTCTCCTGCTCTGCTGTGGTGGTGAAGCTGTAGCCGTGCTCGGGGAGGATCTTCATGAGGTTGTCCATCAGGTCCCGCCTGGCCAGGTGCAGGATGGCATAGGGCAGGGCGTGCCTCATCGGTGGCCACGGTGTGGGGGACCCCATTGCCGGAGTCCATGAGGATGCCTGTGGTACAGCCAGAGGCGTGCAGGGACAGCACGGCCTGGATGGCCATGTATATGGCAGATGTTGAAGGTCTCCAACATGATTTGGGTCATCTTCTCACGGTTGGCCTTTATGGAGGGAGTCCTCAGCCAGCAGCACCAGGGGCTCCGCCGGGGCCATGTACAGCTCATTGTGGAAGGTGTGGTGCCGGGTCTTCTCCATGTCCTCCCAGTTGGTGACGATGCCATGCTCCACCAGGAACTTCAGGGTCAGGATGCCTCTCTTGCTCTGGGCCTCCTGGCCTATGTAGGAGTCCTTCTGGCCCAAGAGTTTTATTCATACATCACACAATCCAACCTAAGTAAACAGCCATACTTTGCTATAATAATCTATATGAAAACATTTTGTTTTCTTTTGCAAAGAATCCATACCCGTTCCCATATCACTCCCCACTCCCACGCCCCCACTCCCACCCCCCACCCCCCCACCTGCCCTTGACATTTAGCTTTGTCATAATGCCTTTGTTACATTCAGTGGAAGCATATTACAATGTTACTGTTGACTATAGACCCTAGCCTGTGTTGATTGTATTTTTTCCTTGTCTACCACCCCATTTTCAATACCTTGTAATGTTGACATTTGTTTCTCCTCCTGCAAAAATGTTTTTATATTTGTACATTTTATCACCATCATTGTCCACTCTGAGCATTTCTAAGTTATATGTCTCAGTCTTTATCCTCTATCTTTTGTTTTGGTATCATATGTGCCCACAGCACTTCTTACTCAATCATACTCACATTCAATATACTTATATTATTATGCTACCATCAGATAATATTGTGTTATACATTTCTGAATTTTTACAATCAGGCCTATTGCACATTCTGTAATCTCTACCTTCCAAATCCTAATAACCTGTGTTCTTAACTTTAACTCTCAAAGTTCACTCATTAATGTTAATTCGTATTAGTGAGACCACACATATTTGTCCTTTTGTTTCTGGGTAATTTCACTCAGCATAATGTCCTCAAGGTTCTTCCACATTGTTACATGCTTAATGACTTTTTTCTGTTTTACAGCTGCATAATATCCCATTCTATGTATATACCACAGCTTATTTAGCCACTTGTCCATTGAAGGACATTGGGCTGTTTCCATCTCTTGGCAATCATGAATAATGCTGCTATAATCGTAGGTGTGCAAATGTCCGTTTGGGTCCTTGCCTTTAGTTCCTATGAATATTTACCTAGTAAATGGATTGCTGGATCATATGGCAATTCCATATTTAGCTTCCCAAGGAACCACCAAACTGGTTCCAGAACAGTTGCATCATTTTACATTCCCACGAACAGTGGGTAAGTGTGTCTCTTTCTCCATATCCATCCAGCACTTGTCATTTTCTGTTTTTTTTTATAATGGCCATTCTTGTGGGTGTAAAATGATATCTCATTTTGGTTTTGATTTGTATTTCCTTAATAGCCAGTGAAGTTGGACAACTTTTCATTTGCCTTTTAGCCATTTGTATTTCCTCCTTTGAAAAGTGTTTATTCATGTCTTTTGCCCATTTTTAAATTGGTTTGTTTGTCTTTTTGTTGTTGGGTTGTAGAATCTCTCTATATATTCTGGATATTAAACCCTGACCTGAAATGTGGTTTCCAAATATTGTCTCTTGTTGTAAAGACTGCCTTTTTACTTTACTGACAAAGTTCTTTGATGCACAAAAGAGTTAAATTTTGAGGAGATCCCATTTATCTATTTCTTTTATCGTTGTGCTTTGGGTGTAAGGTCTAGGAAACCATCTCCTATTACAGGATTTATAAGATGTTTCCTTACATTTTCTTCTAAAAGTTTTATGGTCTTAGCTCTAATGTTTAGGTCCTTGACCCATTTTTAGTTAATTTTTGTGTAGAATGTGAGATGTGGGTTATCTTTCATTCTTCTGAATACAGATATCCAGTTCTCTAAAAACCATTTATTGAAAAGGTTGCTCTGACACAGTTGGGTTGGCTTGACCATCTTACCAAAGATCAATTGTCCACAGATGAGAGGGTCTATTTCTGAACACTGGATTCTATCTTGTGTCAGTGTATCTATCTTTATGCCAGTACCATGCTGATTTAACCATTGTAGGTTTGTAATATGCTTTAAAGTCAGGTAGTGTGAAACCTCCAACTTCATTTTTCTTTCTCAGAATATTTTAAACTATCCGAGGCACACTGCTCTTTCAAATAAGCTTGGTTATTAGTTTTTCTATTTATGCAAAGTAAATTGTTGGAATTTTAATTGGTACTGCATTGAATCTACAAATCAATTTGGGTAGAATTGACATTTAACTATATTTAGTCTTCCAGTCCATGAAGATGGTATGTCCTTCCATTTATTTAGGTCTTCCATGATTTCTTTTAGCCATTTCTTATAGTTTTCTGTGTATAGGTCTTTTGTGACCTTGGTTAAATTTGCTCCTAAATATTTGATTTCCCGGCGGAGCCCCTGGTGCTGCTAGCTGAGGAACCCCTCAATAAGGCCAACCATGAGAAGATGACACAGGTCATGTCAGAGAGATGTCGTGGCCATCCAGGCCGTGCTGTCCCTGTACGCCTCCAGCTGCACCATATATTTTTTACTCATCTGTCCGTACCATAGATAAAAGAAGCATCAGACACAAGGTATTCACAATCATACAGTCACATTGCAAAAGCTCTATCATTATACAATCATCTTCAAGAAACATGGCTACTGGAACACAGCTCTACAGTTTAATATAGTGATATACTCTGATCACAAATGAACTGTGCAAAGTTATTGATATGGCACATGGGGGACTTGGCACTGCTTTTCTTTCTTTCTTTCTTTCTTTCTTTTTTTTTTTTTTTTTGCATGGGCAGGCACCAGGAATCAAACCTGGGTCTCCGGCATGGCAGGTGAGAATTCTGCCAGTTAGCCACCATGGCCTGCCCTCCCCCGCATTTTTGAAGGACAGTTTTATAGGACATAGAATTCTTGATTGGCAGTTCTTATTCTGAATCTTAAATATATCATTCCACGGTTTTCTTACCTCCATGTTTTCTGCTAAGAAATCTACGCATTGTCTTACTGAGCTTTCCTGATATGTGATGGGTTGCTTTTCTTTTGCTGCTTTCAAGGTTTCTCTCTTTGTCTTTGGCATTTTACAATCTGAATAGCAAATGTCTTGGAGTAGATCTATTTAGATCTATTCTGTTTGGGGTATGCTGCACTTCCTGAATCTGTAATTTTATATCTTTTATAAGAGAGGGAAATTTTCAGTGACTATTTCCTCTATTAGTCTTTCTGCTCCTTTTCCCTTCTGGGACACACATAACACATATACTTGTGTGCTTTATGTTGTCATTTAATTCCCTGAGACTCTGCTCATATTTTTCCATTCTTTATTTTGTATTTTCTTTTGTGTGTTGGATTTCAGATGCCCTGTCCTTTAGTTCTTTCTTTTGCCTCTTCAAATATATTATTATAGGGCTCTGTTGCTTTTCTATTTTTAAAAAGATATTTTTATTGATAAAACGACATATAAACATCCTTTTTTATTTTTCAAACATTCTTAACATATAAACATTGCATACATAGTGTACAATCGTCTATTTTTTCATCTCTTCTATTGTGCCTTTCATTCCCATAAGTTCTGTGATATATTTTTTCAAACTTTCAAGTTCTTCTTTATGCTCACACAGTGTCTTCTGTATATCCTTCCTCAACTCATTGATTTGATTTTTAATGAGATTTTGCATGTCTGTTAAACATCCTGAATTAGTTATTTCAACTCCTGTATCTCATTTGAACCATTGGTTGGTTCTTTGGGCGATAGCTTCGATTTTCCTAGTATGGCTCGTAATTTTTTGTCAGCGTCTAGGCATTTGATTCCCTTAATTAGTTATTCTGGAGGTTGTTTGCACCCTGTACCTAGGGTTTTCTTGCTGGATGGCTTTGTTCTCTATCTGTTCTTTGGCATTCAATTCAAGTTATTCTAGACCTCTAGCATAGGTTCTGTTTAACTGATCAGAATTTCTCAGTTATTGTTTATCTCTTTCTTGCCCTGCCTATATGGAGTCTGTTTTTGAGGAGGATCTCCTCTGATATGATCAACCCTGGTCAGATTTTCCCAGGCCAGACAAGCCCATGTCTTAGGAGGAGAGAGTAGCCAGTATCAAGTTTCCTTGTGAGTGAGACTCAGCAGGTTGTTAGATTTTCCTATGAATAGTGATGCAGTGTCTTTCATTTCAGCAGCCTCTCCCTGACAGAGGCCTGGTTGAGACTGAGGGTGAGGTACTAGGCAGGCTTTGGTTGCTTCTTTTTTCCAGCCCCTGGGGCCTGAATTTCCCAAAGGAGGGATTCCACTTAAACTGGGCCACGACCCCTTTTCTTGGGTAAGATACACCCTTTAGGGAATAGCCCACCTGACCATTTACTTGTCTCTCTGACGTGGCTTAATTAAGCCCTTGCCTGGGGGCAGTGTTGGAGCATAAGAGTGCTGGCAGTTCCATCTAATGAGCTGTTACGAAGTTAAAAAAAAAAAAAGGCAATAAATTTCAAAGCACACCAGAGCAATTAGATTTCAGAGTTTGGTATGGGTTACAATCGCACAAGTTTAAGTTTTTACTTCTAGCTGTTTCAAGACACTGGAGACTGTGAGAAATATCAATATAATGATTCAGCAATTATACTCATTGTTAAATCCTATCCTCTCTGGTATAACTCCTCCTCCTTTTATTTTTCTCCCAATCTTTAGGGGTATTTAGGCTATGCCTATTCTAACTTTTTCATGTTGCAAAGGGCTGTTGATAATACGGGATATGGGGATGGAATTAGTTGATGTTCTGGAGAGGCTGGCCCCTCTGGGCTTCAGGTCTTATCTGGCATAGGCACCCATCTGGAGGCTGTAGGTTTCTGGAAAGTAATCATAGTACATGGAACCTTTGTAGAATCTCAGACAAAGCCCTAGGTATTCCTTAGGGTTGGCAGGAATGGTTTTGGTTGGGATTTGGCAAACCATGGTAATTAGCAATGTCTAGCTGATACTTGTTTAAGAGTAGCCTCCAGAGTAGCCTCTCAACTCTATATGAAGTCTCTCAGCCACTGATACTCTATTAGTTACAACTATTTTCCTTCTTTTGATCAGGAAAGCGTCGTCAATCCCATAGAGCCAGGGCCATCTACCAATACTTTCTAATCATCAGCCAAAATAACCTGATTAATTTTTATTAGAGAATTTGAATGTTGGCAGTGAGGGAAGTTTATCAATGGAAAGTTGCATTTGGGGAGTTTTGTTTTTCCTTTTTTTTTATTATAAACAATGCACAAATATAGAAACCTTCTTGTTATGTAAGCATTCTTGACATATAAACATGTTTGACGTGGTTACAATCAGTGGCTCACAATATCGTCACATAGTTGTGTATTCATCACCATGATCATTTTTTTGAACATTTGCATCTCTCCTGCAAAAGAAAGAAAAAAGAAAAAAACCTCATACATGCCATACCTTTTATCACTCCCTTTCATTGACCACTAGTATTTTAATCTACTCAATTTATTTTAACCTTTGTCCCCACTATTATTTCTTTATTTCTTACCCATATATTTTTTACTCATCTGTCCGTACCATAGATAAAAGAAGCATCAGACACAAGGTATTCACAACCATACAGTCACATTGCAAAAGCTATATCATTATACAATCATCTTCAAGAAACATGGCTACTGGAACACAGCTCTACAGTTTAATATAGTAATATATTCTGATCACAAATGAACTGTGCAAAGTTATTGATATGGCACATGAGGGACTTGGCACTTATTTTCTTTTCTTCTTCTTCTTTTTTTACAGATCTGTTATAAAAGCGAAGTTAGTATGGCATGGGATTAAAAATTCATCCCATGAGCTGACCCCAGGGCTATCACACATACACATGGCTGATTCTCTGATGCTCTTTTTGTGTGTGTATGTGTGTCATACATTTGTTTATTTTTAACATTTATACTATTAATATATATAAAACTCAAAATGATGTAATACGGTATGTCTTGAGAAGTTTTATAACATTTACACTCCATATTATATAAATTCTTATCTGCACTGATCTTTTTCTCACCAGCACACACCCTATAGATGAACACTTATGCTTGTTTCTTTTGAATCCAACCAGTGTTCACTTAGCACAAATACAACTATATATATATATGTTTCCTCCTTTCTTACACAAAAAGGGGTAACACTATCCACATTGATTTTTCCTTGCTTTATTTTATTTGAAAAATATATCCAAAAGAGCTTTCCAGTAAATAAAGAGCTTCCTCTTTTTTTAAAGCTGCAGAGTGTTCAATGATGTCACTTGTGTTGTTTTTAATCTTTTATTATTAATAATAAGGTTACAAGAATAATGTTGAATATAACTCCTTTTTAAAATTTATTTATTAATTAAAAATTTTTTAAATACCAAAAAACACCAGATAAAATGCAAACATTCGTAACTTTTCATCATTCCATTCTACATATATAATCAGTAATTCACAATATCATCACATAGTTGCATATTCATCATCATGATAATTTCTTGGAACATTTGCATCTATTCAGAAAAACAAATAAAAAGAAAACAGAAAAAATTCATACATACCATACCCCCCACCTCTCCCCCTCACCGATCACCAGCATTTCAATCTAAATTTATTCTAACAAGCATTTCACTCTAAATTTATTTTAACATTTGTTCCCCCTATTATTCATCTTTATTCCATATGTTTTACTCATCTCTTGATGAGGTAGATAAAAGGAGCATCACACACTAGGTTTTCACAATCACACAGTCACATTGTGAAAGCTATATCTGATGTCTTTTAATACATTTCCTGGAAGTTGCGACCATTATGTCCTTCACAAGGAAAACCACTGTTGTTTAGCATGCAATGTCTGCACTAGTATTATACCATGTAAAATCGCTTTGCATTATGGTATATTGTCAGCATATTTGAAATGCATTTTTTGTGTGTGTGGGCAGGCACACAGACGTACAGGGCTCACTCATATTGATGTACAGGGCTCATCTCATATTCAGAAAGATATTATCTGATATGTGATAAAATGTTGAGTGATGCTCACATAAGTCTCATCTCTAATAATCACATATGAATTCCCGCCGAGGAAACAAGTGTTTAAATACACTAAGCTTAATAAATAACTCTAAATAACAATAATAATAATGAACCATGACTCCCATCTTGCTAGCTCTTGCTCTTTTTCAGTGCTTACTCGGATGAAATCAGACTGTGTGTTGTGAGCTGCCCTGTGGAGAGGCCAACGTGACAAGGAACTGAGGGCTGCAGCCCCAAATCCCCCAAGAACCTGAATCCCGCCAAAAAGCGCGGAGTGAGCTTGGAAGCAGTTCTTGCTCCACTTGGGTCCTGAGATGAATGCGGTCCTGAACAACACTTTGATTGCAGCCTTGTGAGACACCTGGAGCTGGAAGACCTAGTTAAGCAGTGCCTGGAGACCTGACCCAGAGAAACAGTGAGATAATAAATGCGTGGTTTTGCATTCCTTTATATTTTGAAATAACTACAGATTCATAGTTGTAGAAAAAATAATATGGGGGTTTGTGTACCTTTCACCTACTTTTTCCCGATGATAATACTATGTCAAAACCAGGGATGTGGATACCATTCACCAGCCTCATTCATATTTTATTGGCTTTCAATGCACTTGTTTGTGTGTGTGAGTGCGTGTATTTACTTCTATGCGATTTTATCACATGTGTAGCTTTGTGTGACCACCATGACTATCAGGAAACAGGACAATTCCAGCACAGGGTCCTTTGTACTACCCTTTTTTTTTTTTAGCCACTGAGTATAGAATTCTATCGTGACAGTTTTTTTTTTTTTTTTTTTTTTATCTTTTGGTACTTTAAAGATGTTACTCCGCTGTCTTCCGGTTTGCATGGTTTCTAATGAAAAAACTTGCTCCGTTCTTATCTTTATTTCTCTGTACATAGCATACCGTTTTTCTCCGGCTGCTTTTTTCTTTTTGCATTGGCTTGCCCTGGATTTGAACCCAGGTCTTCAGCATGGCAGGTGAGAATTCTACCTGATGAGCCACTGGGGCCTGCCCTTCTCTAGCTGCTTCTAATATTTT
The DNA here is from genome assembly GCF_023851605.1 of Tamandua tetradactyla. Taxonomy (NCBI): domain Eukaryota; kingdom Metazoa; phylum Chordata; class Mammalia; order Pilosa; family Myrmecophagidae; genus Tamandua; species Tamandua tetradactyla. The sequence continues at coordinate 124,946,760 of NC_135333.1, forward strand.
CTCTTTATTGTTGGTTTTAAGAAATTTGATTATGACATGCTGTGGTGTAGTTTTCTTCATGTTTCTTGGACTTGGAGTTTGTTGGGATTCTTAGATGTATTAGTTAGGGTTCTCTAGAGAAACAGAATCAACAAAGAACACTCACAAATATAAAATTTATAAAAGTGTCTCACGTGACCGCAGGAACGCAGAGTCCAAAATCCACAGGGCAGGCTGTGAAGCCGATGACTCTGATGGAGGGTCTGGACGAACTCCACAGGAGAGGCTTGCCAGCTGAAGCAGGAAGAGAGCCTGTCTCTTCTGAATCCGCCTTAAAAAAAGGCTTCCAGTGACTAGACTGAGCACTACTCATTGCTGATTACAATGGAATCACTCGCTGTCATGGTTAGGGACAGGTGTCAACTTGGCCAAGTTGTGGTACCTGTTCATCTGATTGGGCAAGCGCTGGCTTGTCTGTTGCAATGAGGACATTTCATAGGATTAGGTCATGATCACGTCAGCTACATCCACAGCTGATTCCATTTGTAATCAGCCAAAGGGGAGTGTCTTCTGCAATTAGTGATGCTAAATCCAATCATGGGAAGCCTTTTAAGGAGGACTCAGAGGAGACAGGTCGCATTCCTGCTTTGGCTGGTGAGCCTCTCCTGTGGAGTTCATCCAGGCCATCCATTGGAGTCATCGGCTTCGCAGCCTGCCCTGTGGATTTTGGACTCTGCATTCCTACGGTCACGTGAGACACTTTCATAAATTTTATATTTGCAAGTGTTCCCTGTTGATTCTGTTTCTCTAGAGAACCCTAGCTAATACATCTTGAAACTTCTTCATGTAACTTACTTGTGCCTTCAGGACCTGCTCTGGCTCTATCTCGTATATACCATTTCCACTTTACAATAGAGTGCTGCTGTGCACGCCCAACTTTATGGCTTGGTGGGTCAGACAACACCCAACTCATGATAGGCAACTCAGGTCTCATGGTAACTTGGTGGCCCATGGTTAAGCGTTCAGTCTCTACTAAGGCCCAGTAGCAGGCCAAAAGCTGTTTCTCAAAAGGAGAGTAGTTATCTGCAGCAGATGGTAAGGCTTTGCTCCAAAATCCTAAGGGTCTGCATTGTGATTCTCCTATAAGGGCCTGCCAAAGGCTCCAGACAGCATCTCTATTTGCCACTGACACTTCCAGCACCATTGGATCTGCTGGATCATATGGCCCAAGTGGCAGAGCAGCTTGCACAGCAGCCTGGACCTGTCGCAGAGCCTCCTCTTGTTCAGGTCCCCACTCAAAATTAGCAGCTTTTCGGGTCACTCGATAAATGGGCCGGAGTAGCACACCCAAATGAGGAATATGTTGTCACCAAAATCCAAAAAGACCAACTAGGTGTTGTGCCTCTTTTTTGGTTGTGGGAGGGGCCAGATGCAGCAATTTATCCTTCACCTTAGAAGGGATATCTCGACATGCCCCACACCACTGGACACCTAAAAATTTTATTGAGGTGGAAGGCCCCTGTATTTTTGTTGGATTTATCTCCCATCCTCTGACACGCAAATGCCTTACCAGTAAATCTAGAGTAGTTGCTACTTCTTGCTCACTAGGTCCAATCAACATGATATCATCAATATAATGGACCAGTGTGATGTCTTGTGGGAGGGAGAAACGATCAAGGTCTCTGCGAACAAGATTATGACATAGGGCTGGAGAGTTGATATACCCCTGAGGTAGGACAGTGAAAGTATATTGCTGACCTTGCCAGCTGAAAGCAAACTGTTTCTGGTGGTCCTTACTAATAGCTATTGAGAAAAAAGCATTTGCCAGATCAATAGCTGCATACCAGGTACCAGGGGATGTATTGATTTGCTCAAGCAATGATACTACATCTGGAACAGCAGCTGCAATTGGAGTTACCACCTGGTTGAGTTTACGATAATCCACTGTCATTCTCCAAGACCCATCTGTTTTCTGCACAGGCCAAATAGGAGAGTTGAACGGGGATGTGGTGGGAATCACCACCCCTGCATCTTTCAAGTCCTTAAGAGTGGCAGTAATCTCTGCAATCCCTCCAGGAATACGGTATTGCTTTTGATTTACTATTTTGCTTGGTAGGGGCAGTTCTAGTGGCTTCCACTTGGCCTTTCCCACCATAATAGCCCTCAATGCACGAGTTAGAGAACCAACGTGGTGATTCTGCCAGTTGCTCAGTATGTCTATGCCAATTATACATTCCGGAACTGGGGAAATAACTACAGGATGGGCCCGGGGGCCCACTGGACCCACTGTGAGACGGACCTGAGCTAAAACTCCATTGATCACCTGGCCTCCATAAGCCCCCACTCTGACTGGTGGATTGGAGTGATGTTTTGGGTCCCTGGAATTAATGTCACTTCTGAACCAGTGTCTAATAATCCCCGAAATATCTGATCATTTCCTTTTCCCCAATACACAGTTACCCTGGTAAAAAGCCGTCGGTCTCCTTGGGGAAGACTTAGAGGAAGGTTAACAGTATAAATTTGTGGCAGTGTAACAGGTTTCTCCCCCATAGGGACCTGACCTCCCCTTCATTCAAGGGGCTCAGGGTCTGTAAACTGTTTCAAGTCTGGAAATTGGTTAAGGGGCCGTGACTCTGTGTTTTTGTAATTCAGGTTAGACTTCTGTTCCCTTGACCTAGAACTCTTTTGCTTATACAGCTCCAACAAGAATTTAGTAGACTGCCCTTCTATTGTATTTCTAGGCACCCCATGATTTACTAGCCAATGCCACAAATCTCTGTGTGTCATATAATTTTGATGCCTCCTTTGAGTTTGTTGTCTATTAAAATACCCACGTCTACCCTGTCTTTGGTGATTAAGTGCTGCCACCTGGCTTCTGCCAACTCGGGATCCTGTCATCCCCATTGTGTTTAAGGATTCCAGCTCAGTGACAGCAGTTCCTACAGTAATATCTGACCTACAGAGAAGTGCAACCACAGAGCTCTTGAGGGATGATGGTGCTAGTCTCACAAATTTATTTCTCACTGTTCTGGTAAAAGGTGCATCCTCTGGACATTCCTGGGGTGTAAGAGCAGGCTTTGCATGATAAATCCACTCTAACATCCCAATCTCTCTAAGCCTCTGGATCCCCTCATCTACATTATACCAGGGCAGTTCTGGCATTTCAACCTCAGGTAATGTTGGCCACCTTTTGATCCATGTTTCAACCAACCACCCAAACAAGCTGTTAACACCTTTTCTAACTGCTCTAGCTATAACATTGAATGCAGAATCTCTGCTTAGTGGGCCCATATCAATAAATTCAGCCTGATCCAGCCTTATATTCCTCCCACCATTATCCCACACTCTTAAAATCCATTGCCACACATATTCCCCTGATTTCTGTCTATATAAATTGGAAAACTCAAACAGTTCTTTTGGAGTATAACATACCTCCTCATGTGTGATACTTTGTACCTCACCTTTAGGGGCCTGTTGGGACTTTAGTCTAGTTATAGGTCTAGAAGAAATAAGGGGTGTTGGGGGTGGGTCATGAAAAGAATTAGAAATATCTTCCAAGCCATTTTCTTCAGGGCTTTCATTTGCAGTTTCATCTGGTGAAACAGGATTGATAACTCTAGGGATAATCCCTTCAGGAGGAGGCTAGGTGGCCAATTCCTCAAGGCAGGCTGGAGGTGGGCGGCTATGTCCTCAGGGCAGACTATTACAGGGTTATCTAAAGAAGGCTCAGCATGGTCTAGGGTTTCAACCTCACCCCCAACATCATTATCAATCCATATGTCACCATCCCATTTTTCAGGGTCCCACTCCTTTCCAATCAATGCCCTCACTTTAACGGCAGACACCATGCAAGACTGAGATTTCAGTTTATGTTGTAAAGTTGCTACTCTAACAATAAGATTCTGAGTCTGATTTTCAGAGATCTCAAGACTACGGCTACAGGAAATAAAATTTTCCTTCAGGATACTCATAGAAACCTCTACATCTTTCAGATGGCACTTAAGCTTCTAGTTTGAAGCCTTAAGCCCATCCCTTTCACCCTTTCATGTAGACAGTGTATCTAACAACAACCAACCAACATCTCTATAACTCTTATTTCTACAAAACTCTGTAAAGGTGTCAAAAACATTATCCCCCAGAGTCTGGCTTCGTACAAGCAAAGCATTAGGAGGATCGAATGATGATATTTTGACTATCTCCTTTGCCAACTCAGTCCATGGATTGGGAGTGTCATTCTGATTATGGGAATCAGAGTCCTTAGTGTCTCTGAGCCCAGTCAGAGTAGAAAACCATTCATAAAAACCCATTTTTAAGATTCTGTTCCTTAAGAACCACTCCTGGTACCAAGATGTATTAGTTAGGGTTCTCTAGAGAAACAGAATCAACAGGGAACACTTGCAAATATAAAATTTATGAAAGTGTCTCACGTGACCGTAGGAATGCAGAGTCCAAAATCCACAGGGCAGGCTGCGAAGCCGATGACTCCAATGGATGGCCTGGATGAACTCCACAGGAGAGGCTCACCAGCCAAAGCAGGAATGCGACCTGTCTCCTCTGAGTCCTCCTTAAAAGGCTTCCCATGATTGGATTTAGCATCACTAATTGCAGAAGACACTCCCCTTTGGCTGATTACAAATGGAATCAGCTGTGGATGTAGCTGACGTGATCATGACCTAATCCTATGAAATGTCCTCATTGCAACAGACAAGCCAGCGCTTGCCCAATCAGATGAACAGGTACCACAACTTGGCCAAGTTGACACCTGTCCCTAACCATGACACTCGCTTTGGCTGATTACAAATGGAATCAGCTGTGGATGCAGCTGACATGATCATGATCTAATTCTGTGAAATGTCCTCATTGTAACAGATAGACCAGCACTTGTCCAACCAGACAAACAGGCACCACCACTTGGCCAAGGTGACACATGAACCTGACCATGACTTAGATTTATGGTTTTCATCAGATCTGGAAAAATTTTGGCCATCATTTCATCAAATTTTTTTTTCCACATTCCCTTCTCCCTCAGGGACTCCAATTATACGTCTAGTAGGCTGCTTAAAGTTGTCCCACAGCTCACTGATGCTCTGTTCTCTTTTTTCTGTCTTTTATCTCTTGTTTCATTTTTGATAGTTTCTATTATTATGTCTGCAAGTTCATTAATCATTTTTTTAATGCGTATCTAATCTCCTATAATCCCATCCAGTGTATTTTTCATCTTAGATATTGCAATTTTCATCTCTGAAAGTTCAATATTTGTGTCCTTTATACATCTTCTTTGATCTGTATAACATGCCCAAAGTTTTCCTCCAACATCTTCAACATATGGAATATATGCTATACTAACTGTTATATTGTCCCTATCTGCTAATTTTATCATCTATATCATTCTGAATCTCTTTCTATTTGTTGAGTTTTCTCATATTTTCCTGCTTCTTTCCATGCCTGATAATTTTTTTAGAAGGCAGCAAATGAATTTTATTTCGCTTTTAGTAGTGTAATGAAATGGCTTATGTAGGCTTGTTTGTTTTTAGCTGATTTTTTTTTAACTATGATACTAAATTTTTTCAAATTTTTTATTTCAATAATTTATTTTGTCTACTATTACTATAGCTGCCTATATATGTATATATATATTTTTTCTGTATGGGCAGGCACCAGGAATTGAACCTGGGTCTCTGGCATGGCAGGTGAGAATTCTGCCACTGAGCCACTGTCACACTGCCCTGCCTATAGTTTTTTTTTTTTTTACCATTTATTGCTGTTGTTGTTATTGTAAAATATAACACATATACACAAAGAAAAAGAAGAAAAAGGCAATAATTTTTTATTTAAAAATTTGTTTATTAGGCAAGTTGTGGATTTGCAGAACAGTCATCCATAAAATGCAGGACTCCCATATACCACCCTATTATTAACACCTTGCACTGGTGCGGTACATTTGTTATAAATGATGAAAGCACATTTTTATCATTGTATTAATAACTATAGTCTATGGTTCAACTTTAGTTCATTGTTTTGTTGTGCAGTTCCATGAATTAAAAAAAATTATCCAAGTATCATATATACAACCTAAAATTTTCCTCCTTTAACCACATTCAATATATACTTCAGTGCTGTTAATTACATCCATAATGTTGTGCTACCATCATCATCATTCATCCATTATCAAAACTTTTCCATCATCCCAAATAGAAACTTCTCCCTGTCTTGATAATGTTCTTTGATGCACAAGTTTTTAATTTTGATGAAGCCCAGCTTATCTTCTTTTGTTGCTTATGCTTTTGGTGTCATATCTAACAAACCATTGCCAAGTGCAAGATCATGAAGACTTGTACCAGTATTTTCTTCTAAGAGCTTTATAGTTAGGTCTTATATTTAGAGCTTTGAGCCACTTTAATTTTTGTAAATGATGTGAGGTAGGAGATCAACTTCAATCTTTTGCATGTGAATAACCAGTTGTCCCAGGATCATTTTTTGAAAAGACTATTCTTTTCCCATTGAATTGCCTCGGCACTCCTGTTGAAAATCAATTGATGATAAATGTGAGGTTTATTTCTGGTCTTAAATTCTATTCCATCAATCTATACGACCACCCTTGTGCTAGTACCACACTGTCTTGATTACCATTGCTTGGCAGTAAATTTTGAAATCAGGAAGTCTGAATCCTTCTACTTTGTCTTCTTTTTCAAGAATATTTTGGCTGTTCTGGATCCCTTGAATTCCACATGAATTTTAGAAACAATTTGTCAGTTTCTACAAAGAAGTCAGCTGTGATTTTAGTAGGGGTTGCACTGAATTTGTAGATGAATTTGAGGAGTATTGCCACCTTAATATTAAGTATTATGATCTATAATCATGCAATATTTTTTCCATTATTTAGATCTTTAATTTCTTTCAACAATGTAATTGAAATTTCAGAGTATACATTTTGCATTTCTTTCACTAAATTTATTATGTGGTGTTTTATTCTTTTTGGCGTTTTTGTAAATGGAATTGTTTGCTTAATTTCAATTTTGGTTTGTTCACTGTAAGTGTAAAGAAATATAATCGATTTTTGTATGTTGATCTTGTATCCTGAAACCTTACTAAACTTGTTCAGTAGTTCTAATATCTTTTTAGTGAATTCCTCAGGAGTTTTCATAAACAAGATTATGTCTTCTACAAATAGGGATAATTTTATATCTTCCTTTCCAATTTAGATACTTTTATTTTTTTTACTTTCTTAATTTACTGATTAGAACCTCTAGTATCATGTCGAATAGAAGTAGTAAAAGTGGGCATCTTGCCTTGTTCCTCATCTTAGGGAAAAGGCATCCAGTCTTTCACAATTAAGTATGCCTTAGCTGTGTTTTGTCTGTAGCTGTCCTTTACCAGGTTGAGGAAGTTACCTTCCGTTCCTTCTTTGTTGCTGGATTATGTAAAATGGCTTTTCCTGCATAAATTGAGCTAATCACATGGTTTTGTCCTTTATGCTGTTTGAAAAGAAAGTGTATCTCTGTACAGAGAATATAGTTGGATCTTGCTTTTATATGGCAATCTTTCTTTTGATTGGAATGTTTGTTCTATTCACACTTAATATAATTGCCAGTATAGCTGGATTATATCTGCCATTTAGCTATTTAATTTTTATAAATCTCATGTGTTTTTTTGTTCATCTGTTCCTCCTTCATTGCCATCTTATGTTTTAAATAGATGTTGTTTTGTGGGTACTGATTTAATTCTTCCAATCCTTTTTTAACTGACCTATATTTTTAGTTATTTTTCTTAGTGGTTTCTCTAGGAATTGCAGTATGTATTTCAATTTATCAGAAACTATTTCAGATTCATATTAACTTTATTATGGTAAATTCCTTTGTGGTATTATCATATTATGTTATATATGTATGTTATAAACCCAACAATAAAGTGCTATAGTTATTGTTTTTCACAATCTTATGTCTTTCAAAGAAGATAAAACATTTACCTTTTTGACCTTTTAATTTTGTGTGTGTGGATTCAAGTTGTTGTGCGGTGTCATTTTCTTTCAGCCTGAAAGAATTTAGTATGTCAGCCTTGAATATTTCTTGCAAGGCAGGTCACCAGCAATAAATTCTCTCGGTCTTTGTATGTATTGGAATGTCTTTATTCCAACTTTATTTTTTTAACTTTTTTTTTATTGTTTAACAGAACATATATACAAAGCAAAGAAAGAAAAGAGCAATAATTTTCAGAGCACTCTTCAACAAATAGTTACAGGACAGATCCCAGAGTTTGTCATGGAAATTTATTGCTTTTTTGTATATATGTAATTATCACAAAACAAGAAAAAAAATCTATTGTAATGATAAAAAATATTTATTCCTTCTAGCCTCCTATATTCTGGAGCAGCTAGAAGGAAAAATCTGAGAGGATGGTATGGAAGTTCAACTTTATTTTCATAGGATAGTTTTGCTGGATATGGACTTCTTTTTCTTGTTAGAGCAGTTGTAAAGTTTATAGAAACATCATGCAGGGAGTACAGCATTCCCATTACCCCCTCTCACACACACAGTTTTCCCTATTATTAACATTTTGCATTAATGTGGTATCTTTGTTAAAATTCCTGAAACAGTATTACTATAATTATGCTATAACTCTAGCACACTGTCTTCATTGGTCATACAGTTCTATGGATTTTTATGGATGTGTTTATGATAATTTATATACAACCTAAAGTTTCCCTTTTTTCCCCTTTTCAAATACACATTTCAGTGGTGTTAATTACATACAAACAGTTGTGCCTCCATCCTCATCACCCACTGCCAAAACTTTTCCATAACCCTAAACAGAAACTCCAAACCAATTAAACATTAGCTTCCCACTTCCCTCCAACCCTTGGCCTGGGGCAACCTGTCCTGTAGTTTCTGACTTCATGAATATGCTTATTCTGCTTATTTCATATAAGTGATCATATAATATTTGTCCTTTTGTGTCGGCTTATTTCATGCAATATGATATCTTTAGAGTTCATCCATATTGTAGCATGCATCAGGACTTCATTTCTTTTGATGACCAAGTAATATTCCAATTTATGCATATACCACATTTTATTTACCCATCCATTGATTTATGGGCCCTTGGGTTGCTTCCACCCATTGGCAATTGTGAATAGTGCTGCTATGAACATTGGTGTGCAAATGACTATTTGAGTCCCTGCTTTCCATTTTTTTGGGTAAATACCTGTATTAGTTAGGGTTCTCTAGAGAAACAGAATCAACAGGAAATATTCATAAATATAAAACTTATAAAAGTGTCTAACATAACTGTGGGAACGTAGAGTTCAAAATCTGCAGGGCAGGCTGTGAAGCTGACGATTCGGATGGAGGGTCTGGACGAACTCCACAGGAGAGGCTTGCCAGTCGAAGCAGGAAGAGAGCCTGTCTCTTCTGAATTCTCCTTAAAAGGCTTCCAGTGATTAGATTAAGCATCACTCATTGCAGAAGACACTCCCCTTGGCTGATTACAAATGGAATCAGCTATGGATATAGCCAATGTGATTATGATTTAATTCTATGAAATTTCCTCATTGCAACAGCCAGGCCAGCACTTGCCCAACTTGGCCAAGTTGACACATGAACCTGACCATGACAATACCTAAAAATGGGACTGCCAGTTCACATGGCAATTTATACTAAACTTTCTGAGGAATGGTCATACTGTTTTCCACAATGGCTGCAACATTTTATATTTCAAAAATAATGTGTGAGTATTACCATTTCTCCATATTCTGTCCAGTACTTGTTTTCTTTTACATATATATATGCTGTATGATGGGGTCACGTTTCATTCTTTCTCCATGTGAGTATCCTATTCTTGCAACACCATTTGTTGAATTTTTTGTTTGTTTTTGTTGGTCTCTTTGTTTGTTTGGGAAGTGCATGGGCCAGGCATTGAACTTCGGTCTCCCACGTGGCAGTTTGAGAATTCTACCTCTGAACTACCCCCCCCCACCCCCCGTTTCCCATTTAAAAAAAGATAGCAGCCATTCCAGTGGGTGTGAGATGGTGTTTCATCATGGTTTTGATTTGCATTTCCCCAATGGCTAATAAGTACTTCTTATTGGCCATTTGCGTGTCTTCTTTGGAGAAATGTCTATTCAAATCCTTTGCTCATCTTAAAATTGGGCTTTTTGTCTTTTTGTTGTTGAGTTGTAGGAGTTCTTATATATTCTGCACATTATGTCCTTATCAGATATATGATTTCCAAATATGTTCTCCCATTCTGTTGGTTGTCTTTTCTCTTTGTTGATAATTTCCTCTTTGAGGCTCAGAAGTTTTAAATTTTTATGAAGTCCCATTTATCTATTTTTTTTCTTTTGTTAGTCATGTTTTGGGTAAAGCATAAGAATATGTCGCCTAATTCAAGGTTCTGAAGATATTTACCTATGTTTTCTTGTAAGAGTTTTATAGTTTTAGCTCTTGTATTTAGGCCACTGTTCTAGTTTGCTAGCTGCTGGAATGCAACACACCAGAGATGGATTGGCTTTTAATAAAAGGGGATTTATTTTGTTAGTTCTTCAGAGGAAAGGCAGCTAACTTTCCACTGAGGTTCTTTCTTACGTGGAAGGCACAGGATGGTCTCTGCTGGTCTTCTCTCCAGGCCCCTGGGTTCCAACAACTTTCCCTGGGGTGACTTCCTTCTGTATCTCCAAAGGCCTGGGCTGAGCTGCAAGTGCTGAGATGAGGAATGCCGAGCTGCTTAGCAGTGCTACATTGCAATCTCTCATTTAAGCACCAGCCAATTAAGTCAAACATCACTCATTGCAGCAGACACGCCTCCTAGCTGACTGCAGATGTAATTGGCAACAGATGAGGTTCACGTACCACTGGCTTATGTCCCCAGCAACAAGACTAGGTATGCTCACCTGGCCAAGTTGACAACTGAATCTAACTATCACAGCCACTGAACCATTTTGTGTTCATTTTTGTATATGATATGAGGTAGGAGTTGATTTTCATTCTTTTGCATGAATTTCCACATTTTCCAGCACCATTAAAAGGTTACAGTTTTAATCCATTCTGTGGTCATGTCTTACTAACATGCTTTTATTTTCAGTTGGGCCTTGATTTTTCTCCTTTTTTCTTATAATAATATGTTAGCTATATCACCTAACTCCTTTTTGTTGTTGTTCATTTTTATATGCATTATTTTTCTTGATGGTTTAGAAGGAGACATGGTTTAGCTTTTCTAACTTTCCAGAGCACTTTCTTCTGTGGGCATTTAATGTTCAGAAATGCAGTGGCTTACTCCCTGGGATTTCCTGGCTCTGTTCTCCTCCCCCACTTTTATCTGGAGTGTCTCCTTCCTTTATTGTCCCTATCTTTCAGAATTCTTATTCCCTCCTAGAAATTTGTTTTTAGTATTCCATCCTGGATGGGAGCATTGGAATGTCATTTTCAAGAATTCCCAGGGGGTAATGTGTGGTTCAGTGGTAGGATGCTTGCCTTCCATGTGGAAGATCCAGGTTCGATTCCTGGACCATGTACTCCCCCCCCATAAAAAAAAAGAGTTCCCAGGGATTGGAGTGCTCCAACCCCTTCAGAACTTACTGTGGGCCCTTTTTATTAAATCACCATTGGAGCAAGTAAAACCCCACCTAATTTCAACTGATGTTTACAAATTAGTCCTCTATGCTTTCCAGAGGGTGTGTATTGGCTATTTGGGGGTTCTTCAGTTGTCATATGTTTTTGTTTGCTAATGCTGCTGGAATGCAGTATACCAGAAATGGATTGGCTTTTACAAAGGGAACTTACTAAGTTACAAGTTTCAGTTCTAAGGTCATGAAAATGTCCAAATTAAGGCATCAACAGGATGATACCTGGACTCTGAAGAAAAGCCCCTGGCATGTGGGACACATCTCTCAGCCGGGGAGGCACGTGGCTGGCATCTGTTGGTCCTTGCTCCTGGTTCACGGTTTCTAGCTTCTGAATCCAGTGTCTTTCTCTCTTCAAGCATCTGTAGTTCCTCTTTTAGCTTCTCTGGGGGAAACTCTGGATTTCATCTGTTAACTTCCCTTGGCTTCTTCCAGTTCTGGCTATTTCTATGAGTTCTTGCTTGGCATCCCCCACAGTATTTCTGTCTGCATCTCCAGATGTCTGTGTCTTGGTTTCATCTCTCTGCTTTCTGTGTTAGCTCTGAGCTCTCTCTATGTTTTCTGCTTTTTATTTTCTTTATAGAGGACTCCAGTAAAAAGATTAAGACACACCTTGAATGGGCAGGGTCATATCTCCACAAGGCAGGGTCATATCTCCATGGAAACGATCTGATCAGAAGGGCCCAACCACAATTAGATGGGTCATATCTCCATGGAAACTACCTAATCAAAGGTCCCATCCAACTATAGATCTGCAGCCACAAGATTGGATTAGAAGAACATGACTTTTTTGGGGTACATAACAGTTTCAAACCAGCAGATCATATATACATCAGATGCCCTGTGTTCTCCTGCATGTATGCTGATACCATGAAGTTCTTGTGGATGTTGATTATTTGTCACCCACTTGTACCTTGGGGTTTATGGGGAGACCTAGTTACTTAGCTTTATTGTAAATATCCTTCAAGTGTTTTTGGTGTTACTATCATTTTGTCCTGTGTTTACATGGGAATTCAAAGAGACTGAAACACTATGCTACTGTTAACATCTTAAATCCTAAACTCTCTGATTTTAATCGTATATCTATATGTGCCTTTAGATTTTATGTATTCATAAGCATAAAATATATGCATGATAGTTTTGTTTCTTGCATTCCAATCCTTGTATTGTTTAAATATTTTTCTTGACTTGTCGCTTTGGCCAGCATTTCCAGTAAAATATTGGAAAGAAATGAAACTGGGCATTCTTGTTTTATTCCCTATCTCAGAGGGAAGTTTTCAACATTTTACTACTAACTTAGATGTTTGCTGGAGATTTTATGCAGTGACCTTGATCTTGTTGAGAAAGTCTTCTATACCTCATTGAGGTGTTTTTCTTTCAATCATTAGAATGTGTATTCAATTTTACTAAATGCCTTTTCTGCATGTATTGAGATTATCATATGATTCTTCATTAATCTTTTAAAATAGTAGATTACATTACTTGACATACTTTTGTTTTTAAATTATAAACAACCTATTTCAGCATCTTAGGCAACCACTTGCTTCTAATTTAATTGGGTGTTAGTTGGGGGGAAGGAAGGCAGACATCACTACTTGTAAGTTGCTGTGTGATTTCATTACTCTGAGTTGCAATTGAGCAGGTCTTGACTGATTTTCCTTTTAGGGACAGTGGAAGTCATGTGGCATTAAACTGGACTTTGGCAAGAGGATGGTTGTTTCCAACTACTCGTTGCAGGAAAACTGGTTTTTCAACATTTGAGAATAAAAGCTCAGACTTCAAACTGCCCATCAGTTAATCTGTAAGTGTGTAAGTGTTTTTTGAGTCCCTGCTATTAAATCAGGACTGGATGTGGACCCATGTTGATAATTACTTAATATATTTACACACAAAAAAAGGGGAAGTTTGGTCTTCCTGAATTTATCTCAGGAAATTAATAGCGGGCAAAGGGACAGTAAGTAAAGAGAGATGAACCATGGGGGTGGGGAGGGGAGGTAGGGCATTGAATGAGGACACTGATCAATTCCCTTTGTCTTTCTTATGGTAGAGGCTTCTATTAACATGAATGCAAACAGTAGACTATGGCGAAATCTTTGAAGTTTAATTAATAAAAAACTTAGTGGATGGACTCAACAATAGAAGAGAGAGGAAAGAATCAGTGAACTTAAAGAATATCATAAAAGTGTTGTTGTGTTCTTTTCATTGCTTCTCATAAGGTACAACTGCATCCTATCAGATGGCTCCAAGGCCCTCTTAGTGGACAGAACTAGGAATATATGTACACACACAATTCACATATCCACCATCTTTATGTACAAATAATAATGAGTTCCCACCAATACTTCCAATTCCAATTCCATGGCATAGGGTCCTTTCTAGTTTTCACCTTTTTTATATTTGTAACTCCTTTCTTTGACAGTGAGAAACCTGCCTTCTGTTATCTTTAATATGTTATTTATTCCATCAGTTTCCATGCATATAACCAATTTTCCTTCCATGCTGCCCTGCTCCTCATGTGTTCGCAGTCCTGATTCCACTTGAGCTCTGGATTTCTGTGCTGTCCTCCCTCTTTCCTTCACTGTGGAAATCCTTCTCTCCCTTTTGGGCCCTCACCAACAGGTTCTCACTCTTTACTAGAAGCGTCTTCTCCATTTGGATGCTCTCCACACCCTGATCAAGTTCTCACACCTGGCCTCCTATATTAGTTAGGGTTCTCTAGAGAAACAGAATCAACAGGAAACACTCACAAATATAAAACTTATAAAAGTGTCTCACGTGACCACGGGAACACAGAGTCCAAAATTCGCAGGGCAGGCTGTGAAGCCGACGATTCCGATGGAGGGTCTGGACGAACTCCACAGGAGAGGCTCGCCAGCCAAAGCAGGAAGAGAGCCTGTCTCTTCTGAATCCTCCTTAAAAGGCTTCCAGTGATTAGATTAAGCATCACTCATTGCAAAAGACACTCTCCTTTGGCTGATTACAAATGGAGTCAGTGGTGGATGCAGCAGACATGATCATGATCTAATTCTATGAAATGTCCTCATCGCAACAGCCAGGCCAGCACTTGCCCAACCAGATAAATAGGTACCACCACCTGGCCAAGTTGACACATGAACCTGACCATGACAGTCCACCCCTTGTCAATTTGGCAGCTATACATGCCACCTTAAACCATACCTAATTTCTAAATTAAAAACATACATTTTTTTTCTTTCGCCTAAAAATACTCAACTGTCTTGCATATAACTGGAAACACATTACACCTCTCCAGGGTAGGGTGCAAATCCATGGGTAATATTCATTCTTAAACTTGATATCTTACAACTTAAATAGGATAACATGAACAAAACAGCATTACAGTCTTCATTTCTGTAACTGATCACATGGTCGAAGTTCATATTTATCACTGCCTTCTTTGACTACCCATTCCATGTCCCCTTTACCCTCAGCAAGCACTTCAGCTGGCCGTGGTTCTTTGCCTCGTGGGGTGACCCACCTTCATTCCTGAAGTTTCAGACCCATTGGTAGTCCTGCCTGGATTGGGCTGTTGCAGTTTTCCATTGATTTTAATCACAGGGCATGGTAGTACTAAAAGACGCCCTAGGGAATCTCCTATATTCCAAGAAAACTCTTCTTTACCTCCATTATGTAGTTGCAGTCCTACTTCCCCCTGATAGTCAGGGTCAATCACCCCAGACAATAATGTAATAAGGGGACAACAATTCCCTTCTTGGCTTGTTGATCCAGTGGCATAAGTAGCCCAAAGTGACCAGGTGGCAGTCTTGGATTCCAGTTCAATGGAATCATTGTTGTTTCTCCTGGTGGAAGCACTCCCCATTTTGGAAATAAAACCTGTAGGCCAGCAGAGCTCAGGGTCACAGGGACAGGAAGCAAAAATTTTCCTAGTGGATCACTCCCATTTCCACCCCTTGGTTCCTGGACCCATAGATCCTGGCTATGGGAGAAACAGCACCATACAGTGGATGTTGATTCACAGCATATATAGCTTCCTGGAGAACATTACCCCAGACTTTCAAGGTATTGCCACCTAGTTGGCACCATAATTGAGTTTTCAAAAGGCCATTCCACTATTCTATCAATCCAGGTGCTTCTGGATGATGGGGAACATGGTAGGACCAGAGAATTCCATGAGCATGTGCCCATTCCCACACTTCATTTGCTGTGAAGTGTGTTCCTTGATCAGAAGCAATGCTATGTGGAATACCATGACGATGGATAAGGCATTCTGTAAGCCCACGGTTGGTAGTTTTGGCAGAAGCATTGCGTGCAGGGAAAGCATATCCATATCTAGAGTATGTGTCTATTCCAGTTAGAACAAATCGCTGCCCCTTCCATGAAGGGAGTGGTCCAATGTAATCAACCTGCCACCATGTAGCTGGCTGGTCACCTTGGGGAATGGTGCCATATTGGGGATTGAGTGTGGGTCTCTGCTGCTGGAAGATTGGACACTCAGCACTGGCTGTAGCCAAGTCAGCCTTGGTGAGTGGAAGTCCATGTTGCTGAGCCCATGTATAACCTCCATCCCTACCACCATGACCACTTTGTTCATGAGCCCATTGGGCAATGACAGGAGTTGCTGGGGAAAGAGGCTGACTGGTATGCACAAAACGGGTCATCTTATCCACTTTATTAAAATCTTTCTCTGCTGAAGTTACCCTCTGGTGTGCATTCACATGGGACACAAATATGTTCATGTTTTTAGCCCACTCAGAAAGGTCTATCCTCATACTTCTTCCCCAGACCTCTTTGTCACCAGTTTTCCAATTATGGTCTTTCTAAGTCCCTGACCATCCAGCCAAACCATTAGCAACAGCCCATGAGTCAGTATACAAAAGCACCTCTGGCCAGTTTTCCTTCCAAGCAAAATGAACAACCAGGTGCACTGCACAAAGTTCTACCCACTGGGAGGATTTCCCCTCACTACTGTCCTTCAAGGACACCCCACAAAGAGGTTTTAGTGCTGCAGCTGTCCACTTCCGGGTGGTACCTGCATGTCGTGCTGAACCATCTGTAAACCAGGCCTGAGTTTTCTCTTCCTCAGTCAATTCAGGAAGGAATTCTCCAAGAGGCCATAGCTCTGGTCTGGGAAAGAGAAGGTAATATGGCAGGAGTGGAGACCATGGGCATTTGGGCCACTTCTTCATGTAACTTACTTGTGCCTTCAGGACCTGCTCTGGCCCTATCTCATATATACCATTTCCATTTTACAATATAGTGCTGCTGAGCGTGCCCAACTTTATGGCTTGGTAGGTCAGACAACACCCAGCTCATGATAGGCAACTCAGGTCTCATAGTAACTTGGTGGCCCATTGTTAAGTGTTCAGTCTCTACTCTGGCCCAGTAGCAGGCCAAAAGCTGTTTCTCAAAAGGAGAGTAGTTATCTGCAGCAGATGGTAAGTAAGGCTTTGCTCCAAAATCCTAAGGGTCTGCGTTGTGATTCTCCTATAGGGGCCTGCCAAAGGGTCCAGACAGTATCTCTATTTGCCACTGACACTTCCAGCACCACTGGATCTGCTGGATCATAAGGTCCAAGTGGCAGAGCAGCTTGTACAGCAGCCTGGACCTGTCACAGAGCCTCCTCTTGTTCAGGTCCCCACTCAAAATTAGCAGCTTTTCGGGTCACTGGATAAATGGGCCGGAGTTTCACACTCAAATGAGGAATACGTTGTCACCAAGATCCAAAAAGACCAACTAGGCATTGTGCCTCTTTTTTTGTCGTAGGAGGGCCCAGATGCAGCAACTTATCCTTCACCTTAGAAGGGATATCTCAACATGCCCCATACCACTGGACACCTAGAAATTTCACTGAGGTGGAAGGCCCCTGTATTTTTGTTGGATTTATCTCCCATCCTCTGACACGTAAATGCCCTACCAGTAAATCTACAGTAGTTGCTGCTTCTTGCTCACTAGGTCCAATCAACATGATATCATCAATATAATGGACCAGTGTGATGTCTTGTGGGAGGGAGAAATGATCAAGGTCCCTGCAGACGAGATTATGACATAGGGCTGGAGAGTTGATATACCTCTGAGGTAGGAAAGTGAAGGTATATGGCTAACCTTGCCAGCTGAAAGCAAACTGTTTCTGGTGGTCCTTACTAATAGCTATTGAGAGAAAAGCATTTGCCAGATCAATAGTTGCATACCAGGTACCAGGGGATGTATTGATTTGTTCAAGCAATAATACCACATCTGGAACAGCAGCTGCAATTGGAGTTACCACCTGGTTGAGCTTACAATAATCCACAGTCATCCTCCAAGACCCATCTGTTTTCTGCACAGGCCAAATAGGAGAGTTGAATGGGGATGTGGTGGGAATCAACACCCCTGCATCCTTCAAGTCCTTAAGAGTGGCAGTAATCTCTTCAATCCCTCCAGGAATCCAGTATTGCTTCTGATTTACTATTTTGCTTGGTAGGGGCAGTTCTAGTGGCTTCCACTTGGCCTTTCCCACCATAATAGCCCTCACTGCATGAGTTAGAGAACCAACGTGGGGATTCTGCCAGTTGCTCAGTATGTCTATACCAATTATACATTCTGGAACTGGGGAAATAACTACAGAATGGGTCTGAGGGCCCACTGGACCCACTGTGAGATGCACCTGTGCTAAAACTCCATTGATCACCTGGCCTCCATAAGCCCCCACTCTGACTGGTGGATTGGAGTGATGTTTTGGGTCCCTGGAATTAATGTCACTTCTGAACAAGTGTCTAATAATCCCTGAAATATCTGATCATTTCCTTTTCCCCAATGCACAGTTACCCTAGTAAAAGGTTGTCGGTCTCCTTGGGGAAGGCTTGGAGGAAGATTAACAGTATAAATTTGTGGCAGTGTAACAGGGTTCTCCCCCAAAGGGACCTGGCCTCCCCTTCATTCAAGGGGTTCTGGGTCTGTAAACTGTCTCAAGTCTGGAAATCGATTAAGAGGCCATGATTCTGTGTTTTTGTAATTCAGGTTAGACTTCTGTTCCCTTGACCTAGAACTCTTTTGCTTATACAGCTTGAACAAGAATTTAGTGGACTGCCCTTCTATTGTATTTCTAGGTATCCCATGATTTACTAGCCAATGTCACAAATCTCTGAGAGTCATATAATTTAGAAAAAAAAATTTTTATTAATTAAAAAAAATTACAGGAAAGAAACACAAACATTCTTAATATGTGATCATTCCATTCTACATATATAATCAGTAATTCACAATATCATCACATAGTTGCATATCATCATCATGATCATGTCTTAGAACATTTGCATCAATTCAGAAAAAGAAATAAAAAGACAACATAAAAATAAAATGAAAACAGAAAAAAATACACACCATACCCCTTACACCTTCCTTTCATTAATCACTAGCATTTCAAACTAAATCTATTTTAACATTTGTTCCCCCTATTATTCATTTTTATTCCATATGTTCTGCTCATCTGTTGACAAGGTAGCTAAAAGGAGCATAAGACACAAGGTTTTCACAATCACAAAGTCACACTGTGAAAGCTACACCATTATACAATCATCATCAAGAAACATGGCTACTGGAACACAGCTCTATATTTTCAAGCAGTTCCCTCCAGCCTCTCCATTTTCTCTTGGATAACAAGGTGATATCTACTTAATGCATAAGAATAACCTCCAGGATAACCTCTTGACTCTGTTTGGAATCTCTCAGCCATTGACACTTAGTCTCGTTTCACTCTTCCCCCTTTTGGTCGAGAGAATTTTCTCAATCCCTTGATGCTGAGTCCCAGCTCATTCTAGGATTTCTGTCCCACGTTACGAGGAAGGTCCACACCCTTGGGAGTCATGTCCCACGTAGACAGGGGGAGGGTGGTGAATTTGCTTGTTGTGTTGGCTGGAGAGAGAGGCCACATCTGAGCAACAAAAGAAGCTCTCTTGGGGGTGACTCTTAGGCCTAATTTTAAGTAGGCTTGACCTATCCCCTGTGGGGTTAAGTGTCATATGCACAAACCCCAAGACTGGGGTGGGGGCTCAGCCTATAGCTTTGGTTGTCCACACTGCTTGTGAGAATATCAAGAATTCAACTTGGGGAGGTTGAATTTTCCCCCTTCTCATCATTCCCCAAAGGGGACTTTGCAGATACTTTTCCACTAAATGATCAAATCACTCTGGGATTCATTGGGGCATCATTCTGGACAAACCAACAAAATCTCATGTCCTACCCAAGGTTCCATGTACTTATGTTGTTCAACCAAGCTATCTACATATTATATTAGGAAATGCACTAGTCAAAATATAAATTTTGTACCAAATAAACATTTTTTGCTTTAGTCTTACACATAAGTTGAAATTTTAAAATATTAATTACCATCTATTTTCAGCACCGTGCAGTAATGACATTCCTTTGTTCTTCCTCATGCAAAAACATTTTGTAAATTTGCACATTTAGTCACTGTCATTTTACACTCTAGGCAATTCTAGATTATAACATCTCAATCTTTATCGTCTATCTTTCTTTCTGATTTCATTTGTGCCCCCAGCCCTACTCCCTCTATCATTCTCACGTTCAGCTTCATTCAGTGTTTTAACATAATTGTATTACAGTTAGGTAGTATTGTGCTGTCCATTTCTGAGTTTTTACATACAGTCCTGTCTCAGAATCTGTATCCGTTCAGCTCCAATTACCCAATATCTTAACTTATTTCTATCTCCTGATGGTCTCTGTTACCAATGAAATTCTCCAAGTTTATTCACTAATGTCAGTTCATATCAGTGAGACTATACAGTATTTGTCCTTTTGGTTCTGGTTAATCTCACTCAGCATAATGTCCTTAAGGTCCATCCATGTTGTTACATACTTCATAACTTTATTCTGTCTTACAGCTGCATAATATTCCATTGTATGTATATACCACAGTTTGTTTAGCCACCCATCTGTTGATGGACATTTTGACTGTTTCCATCTCTTGGTAATTGTAAATAGTGCTGCTATAAACATTGGTATGCAAATGTCCGTTTGTGTCCTTGCCCTCATGTCCTTTGAGTAGAGACAGCATATAGATGGGTCCTGTTCCCTATGTCCCCTGATTGGGCAGCTTAATCCATCAACATCAGTGTTATTACTGCCCGGGCAGTACCCTCCTCTACCATTTTGCCTTTTGGCTTTTATATGCCTTCGAATTTTCCTTCTTTTTACCTTTACTCATAGTCTTCCTTTCTACCCTCTTCTCCACACCTCTCTCTTCTGCCTTCGCATCTGTCTCTAGTGTTCCCTTTAGTATTTCTTGCAGAGCTGGTCTCTTGGTCACAAATTCTCTCAGTGATTTTTTTGTCTGAAAATGTCTTAATTTCTCCCTCATTTTTGAAGGACAATTTTGCTGGATATAGAATTCTTGGTTGACAGTTTTTCTCTTTTAATAATTGAAATATATCATCCCACTGTCTTCTCGCCTCCATGGTTTCTGCTGAGAGATCTGCGCATAGTCTTATTGGGCTTCCCTTGTATGTGATGGATTGCTTTTCTCTTGCTGCTTTCAAGATCCTCTCTTTCTCTTTGACCTGTGACATCCTGATTAGTAAATGTCTTGGAGTATGTCTATTTGGATCTATTCTGTTTTGGGTATGCTGCACTTCTTGGATCTGTAATTTTAAGTCCTTCCTAAGAGTTGGGAAATTTTCAGTGATAATTTCCTCCATTAGTTTTTCTGCTCCTTTTCCCTTCTCCTCTCCTTCTGGGACACCCACAACACATACATTCATGCACTTCATATTGTCTTTCAATTCCCTGAGTCCCTGCTCATATTTTTCCATTTTTTCCATAGTTTCTGTTTCTTGTCGGATTTCAGATGTTCCGTCCTCCAGTTTTGAAATCCTATGTTCTGTCTCTCGAAATCTACCATTGTAGGTTTCCATTGTTTTTTCATCTCTTCTACTGTGTCTTTCATTCCCATAAGTTCTGTGATTTGTTTTTTCAGACTTTTGATTTCTTCTTTTTGTTCATTCCTTGCCTTCTTTATATCCTCCCTCAATTCATTGATTTGGTTTTTGATGAGGTTTTCCATGTCTGTTCGTACATTCTGAATTAATTGTTTCAGCTCCTGTATGTCATTTGAATTGTTGGTTTGTTCCTTTGACTAGACCATATCTTCAATCTTCCTAGTGTGATTTGTTATTTTTTGCTGGCATCTAGGCATTTAATTACCTTAATTAGTTTATTCTGGAGATTGCTTTCACTTCTTTTATCTAGGGTTTTCTTGCTGATGAATTTGTTGTCTATCTGTTCTTTGACATTCCGTTCAGCTTTATCTGGACCTTTAGCTTAAGTTTTATTTAACAGAGGAGAATTTTTCAATTCTTGTTTTCTTGTTTCTTACCCTGCTTGTGTGGTGCCTTTCCACCCCCCACCCTGAGGAGGGTCTATGTAGGTATTATAGACCCCAGCTGGGTTTTCCCAGACCAAACTGGCCTCCTATCAGGAGGGAGGAGTCACGTGCATTGGTTTTCCCTGAGGATGAGACCCAGCAGGTTGGAAGACTTTCCTGTGAAGTCTCTGGGCTCTGTGTTTCTTATCTTGCCCAGTATGTGTTGCTTGTCTGCCTGCAGGTTCCACCAGCATAAGATGATGCGGTACCTTTAACTTAGGTGGACTCTCCCTGCTGGGGACATGGTGGAGACAGAGGGGAGGTTGTAGGCTGGTTTTAATGGCTTCAAATTACCAAGCACTGGTGTCTGAATTTCTTGAGAGAGGGATTCCACCTGAGTTGCCTTCACCTCTCCCCTGGGGAAGGCACAGTTTCCAGACAAGCCCTCAAAACGAGTTTGTTTCTGCCTATGCCTGGGGCAGTTGCAGCCTGAGGAGCCCTGCTGCTGTTTCCAAAGGCAGTCAAGCTTTTGTAGAAACACAGCCACAAAAACCTCTGTTTCCTTCTCTTTGTTTCCTTTTTCTGTCAGCCCTGCCCCCTTGGCGCCGGGGCAAAAATGAGCGACCTCCACTTTGACCAGGTTCATCTGAGCTGGGGGCCTATTTTTAGTAGTCAGAATTTGTTAATTAATCACACAATTGGCATTTGGTTGGGCTCAGCCCCTGCTACTGGTAAAGTCTCTTTCCTTTCCCCTCTGTGAAACAGCCATTGGGGAGGGGTGCCAGCCGCCGTGCTTGGGGAACTCACGGTTCTGGTGGGGGCTCACAGCTGGTCCATCTGGTCCAGACTGGGGTATGCTGTGTGTCTGGTCACTGACATGGCCCCAGGAGCTGTTCTGTATTGTTTCTGGTTATTTACTAGTTGTTCTGGAGGACGAGCTAAAACGTACACATTGCTAAGCCACCATCTTGGTCTGGAACTCCAAGTCATATAATTTTGACGCCTGCTTTGAGTTTGCTGTCTATTATAATAGCCACGTCTACTCTGTCTTTGGAGATTAAGTGCTGCCACCTGACTTCTGCCAACTCAGGTTCCTGTCATCCCCATTGTGTTTAAAGATTCCGGCTCAGTGACAGCAGTTCCTACAGTAATATCTGACCAACAGAGTACTGCAAGCACAGAGTTCTTCAGAGATGATGGTACTAGTCTCACAAATTTATTTCTCACTGTTCTGGTAAACGGTCGATCCTTCAGACATTTCTGGGATGTAAGAGCAGGCTTTGCATGATAAATCCACTCTAACATTCCAATCTCTCTAAGCCTCTGGATCCCCCCATCTACATTATACCAGGGCAGTTCTGGCATTTCAACCTCAGGTAATGTTGGCCACCTTTTGAACCATGTTTCAACCATCCAAACAAACTGTTAATACTTTTTCTAACTCCTCGAGCTCATTCATTGAGCTCGAATATTCAATTCAATATTCGATATTCAATCGAATATCGATATTCAATCGATATTGAATGAAATATTCAATATTCATTGAATATTCAATTCAAATAACATTGAATGCAGACTCTCTGCTTAGTGGGCCTATATCAATAAATTCAGCCTGATCCAGCCTTATATTCCTCCCACCATTATCCTACACCCTTAAAATGCATTGCCACACATATTCCCCTGATTTCTGTCTATATAAATTGGAAAACTCACACAGTTCTTTTGTGGTATAACGTACCTCCTCATGTGTGATACTTTGTACCTCACCTTTAGGGGCCTGTTGGGATTTTAGTCTAGTTATAGGTCTGGAAGGAGTGAGGGGTGGTACATGATGAGTCATGAAAAGAGTTAGAAATATCTTCCAAGCCATTTGCCTCAGGGCCTTCATTTGTCTGTGAAACAGGATTAATCATCTAGGGCTAATCCCTTCAGGAGGAGGTTGGGTGGCCAACTCCTCAAGGCAGGCTGGAGGTGGGGTGGCTATGTCCTCAGGGTAAACTATTACAGGGTTATCTAGAGAAGACTCAGCATGACCTAGGGTTTCAACCTCACCCCCAACATCATTGTCAATCCATATGTCACCATCCCATTTTTCAGGGTCCCACTCCTTTCCAATCAATGCCCTCACTTTAATGGCAGACACCATGCAACATTGAGATTTCAGTTTATGTTGTAAAGTTGCTACTCTAACAATAAGATTCTGAATCTGAGGGGACTTCCAGGTCAAGATGGTGGCTTAACAATGTGCGCATTTTGGTTTGTCCTCCAGAACAACTACTAAATAACCAGAAACAGTACAGAACAGTTCCCAGAGCCACGATAGTGACTGGACATACAGCATACCCCAGTCTGGACCAGCTGGACCGGCTGTGAGCACCCTCCAGAACCGTGAGTTCCCAGAGCTGCAGTGGCCAGCACCCCTCCCCCACAGGCCGCTTCCCAAAGGGGAAAGGAGAGGACTTTACCAGCAGTAGGGACTGGGCACAATCAAACTCCAATTGTGGAACTAATTAACAAATTCTGACTACTAAAAATAGGCCCCCAGCTTAGGTGAACCTGATCAAAGACGAGGTTGCTCATTTTTGCCCCGGTGCCAAGGGGGCAGGACTGACAGAAAAAGGGGAAAAAAAAGAAGGAAACAGAGGTTTTTGTGGCTGTATATCTACAAAGGTTTGACTGCCTCTGGATACAGTGGCAGGACTTTTCAGGCTGCAACTGCCCCAGGCATAGGCAGAAGTGAGCTCTTTTGGGGGCTTATCTGGAGATTGTGCCTTCCCCAGGGGAGGGGTGAAGTCCCACCCAGGTGGAATCCCTCCATCAAGGAATTCAGACACCAGGGCTTGGTAATTTGAAGCCATTAAAACCAGCCTACAACCTCTCCTCTGTCTCCACCATGCCCCCAGCCAAAGTTAAAGGTACCACATCATCTTATGCTGGTGGGACCTGCAGTCAGACAAGAGCCACATACTGGGCAGGATAAGAAAAACAGAGTCCAGAGACTTCACAGGAAAGTCTTTCAGCCTGCTTGGTCTCACTCTCAGGGAAACCAATGCACATGACTCTTTCCCCCTGATAGGAGGCCAGTTTGGTCTGGGAAAATCTGGCTGGGGTATATAATATCTAAGTAGACCCTCCTAAGTGTGGGGGGAGGGGAAGGCACCACACAAGCAGGGTAAGAAACAAGAAAACAAGAACTGAAAAATTCTCCTCTGTTAAACAAAACTTAAGCTAAAGGTCCAGATAAAGCTGAACGGAATGTCAAAGAACAGATAGACAACAAATTCATCCAGCAAGAAAACCCTAGATAAAAGAAGTGAAAGCAATCTCCAGAATAAACTAACTAAGGTAATTAAATGCCTAGATGCCAGCAAAAAATAACAAATCACACTAGGAAAATTGAAGATATGGCCCAGTCAAAGGAACAAACCAACAATTCAAATGACATACAGGAGCTGAAACAATTAATTCAGAATGTACGAACAGACATGGAAAACCTCATCAAAAACCAAATCAATGAATTGAGGGAGGATATAAAGAAGGCAAGGAATGAACAAAAAGAAGAAATCAAAAGTCTGAAAAAACAAATCACAGAACTTATGGGAATGAAAGACACAGTAGAAGAGATGAAAAAACAATGGAAACTTACAATGGTAGATTTTGAGAGACAGAACATAGGATTTCAAAACTGGAGGACGGAACATCTGAAATCCAACAAGAAACAGAAACTATGGAAAAAAATGGAAAATTATGAGCAGGGACTCAGGGAATTGAAAGACAATATGAAGTGCATGAGTGTATGTGTTGTGGGTGTCCCAGAAGGAGAGGAGAAGGGAAAAGGAGCAGAAAAACTAATGGAGGAAACTATCACTGAAAATTTCCCAACTCTTAGGAAGGACTTAAAATTACAGCTCCAAGAAGTGCAGCATACCCCAAAGAGAACAGATCCAAATAGCAAGACACTTAATAATCAGAATGTCAGAGGTCAAAGAGAAAAGAGAGGATCTTGAAAGCAGCAAGAGAAAAGCAATCCATCACATACAAGGGAAGCCCAATAAGACTGCACAGATCTCTCAACAGAAACCATGGAGGCAAGAAGACAGTGGGATGATATATTTCAATTATTAAAAGAGAAAAACTGCCAACCAAGAATTCTATATCCAGCAAAACTGTCCTTCAAAAATGAGGGAGAAATTAAAACATTTTCAGACAAAAAATCACTGAGAGAATTTGTGACCAAGAGACCAGCTCTGCAAGAAATACTAAAGGGAACACTAGAGACAGATACGAAGACAGAAGAGAGAGGTGTGGAGAAGAGTGTAGAAAGGAAGACTATGAGTAAAGGTAAAAAGAAGGAAAATTAGATAGGACATATAAAATCCAGAAGGCAAAGTAGTAGAAGAGAGTACTACCCATGCAGTAGTAACACTGAATGTTAATGGATTAAACTCTCCAATCAAAAGACATAATCTGGCAGAATGGATTAAAAAACAGGACCCATCTATATGCTGTCTCTACTCAAAGGACACGAGGCCAAGGACACAAATGGACATTTACACACCAATGTTTATAGCAGCATTATTAACAATTACCAAGAGACAGAAACAGCCAAAATGTCCATCAACAGACAGTTGGCTAAACAAACTGTGACATTTACATAAGATGGAATATTATGCATCTGTAAGACAGAATAAAGTTATGAAGTATGTAACAACATGAATGGACCTTAAGGACATTATGCTGAGTGTGATTAGCCAGAAACAAAAGGACAAATACTGTATGGTCTCACTGATATGAACTGACATTAGGAATAAACTTGGAATATTTCGTTGGTAACAGAGACCATCAGGAGACAGAAATAGGGTAAGATATTGGGTAATTGGAGCTGAAGGGATACAGATTGTGCAACAGGACTGAATATAAAAACTCAGAAATGGACAGCACAATATTACCTAACTGTAATACAATTATGTTAAAACACTGAATGAAGCTGCATATGAGAATGATAGAGGGAGGAGGGCTGGGGCATAAATGAAATCACAAAGGAAACTAGACGACAAAGATTGAGATGGTGTAATCTAGGAATGCCTAGAGTGTATAATGATAGTGACTAAATGTACAAATTTAAAAATTGTTTTTGCATGAGGAAGAACAAAAGAATGTCATTACTACAGTGTGCTTAAAATAGATGGTACTCAATATTTTAAAATTTCAACTAATGTGTGAGACTAAAGCAAAAAATGTTTATTTGGTACAAATCTATACTTTGACTAGTGCATCTCCTAATATAACTTATGTAGATAGTTGATTGAACACCATCAGTACATGGAACTTTGTATAGGACATGAGATTTTGTTGGTTTGTCCAGGTGATGCCCTGATGAATCCCAGAGTGATTTGATCAGTGAGTGGAAAAGTATTTGCAAAGTCCCCTTTTGGGAATGGTGAGAACAGGGGAAAACTCAACTTCCCCAAGTTGAATTCTTGATATTCTCACAAGCAGTATGGACAACCAAAGCTATAGGCCGAGCCCCCATTCTTGGGGATTATTCATATGAAACTTAACCCCACAGGGGATAGGTCAAGTCTACTTAAAATTAAGCCTAAGAGTCACCCCCAAGAGAACCTCTTTTGTTGCTCAGATGTGGCCTCTCTCTCCAGCCAACACAGCAAGCACTCTCACCACCCTCCCCCTGTCTACGTGGGACACGACTACCAAGGGTGTGGATCTTCCTGGCAGCGTGGGACAGAAATCCCAGAATGAGCTGAGATTCAGCATCAAGGGATTGAGAAAAACTCTAGAATGAGCTGAGACCCAGCATCAAGGGATTGAGAAAACCTTCTCAACCAAAAGGGGGAAGAGTGAAATGAGACAAAGTGTCAATGGCTGAGAGATTCCAAACAGAGTCGAGAGGTTATCCTGGAGGTTATTCTTATGCATTAAGTAGATATCACCATGTTATCCAAGATGTAATAGAGAGGCTGGAGGGAACTGCCTGAAAATGTAGAGCTGTGTTCCAGTAGCCATGTTTCTTGATGATGATTGTATAATGATATAGCTTTCCCAATGTGACTGTGTGATTGTGAAAACCTTGTGTCTGATGCCCCTTTTATCTACCTTGTCAACAGATGAGAGGAACACATGGAATAAAAATAAATAATAGGGGGAACAAATGTTAAAATAGATTTAGTTTAAAATGCTAGTGATCAATGAAAGGGATCAGTAAGGGGTATGGCCTGTAAATTTTTTTTTCTGTTTGTTATATTTTTCTGTTGTCTTTTTATTTCTTTTTCTGAATTGATGCTAATATTCTGGGAAATGATCTAGATGATGAATATGCAACAATGTGATGATATTATGAATTGCTGAGTGTATGTGTTGGGAATGTTTGTTTCTTGTAATTTTTTTAAATTAATAATAAATAAATAAATAAATAATAAATTTAGGTACAATAAAAAAAAGATTCTAAATCTGATTTTCAGAGATCTCAAGTCTGTGGCTACAAGAAATAAGATTTTCCTTCAGAATACTCATAGAAACATCTACATCTGTCAGACAGCACTTAAGCTTCTCTTTTGAAGCCTTAAGCCCATCCCTTTCACCCCTTAAGGTAGCCAGTGTATTTAACAACAAGCAGCCAACATCTCTATACCTCTTACTTCCATAAAACTTTGTAAAGGTGTCAAAAACATTATCCCCCAGAGCCTGGCTTCATACAGGTGAAGCATTAGGAGAATCGAATGGTGATATTTTGACTGTCTCCTTTGCCAGCTCACTCCATGGATTGCTAGTGCCATTCTGACTATGGGAGTCGGGGTCCTTAGTGCCTTTGAGTCCAGTAAGAGTAGAAAACCATTCATAAAAACCTCTGTTTCTTAAGAACCACTCCTGGTATCAAGATGTATTAGTTAGGGTTCTCTAGAGAGACAGAATCAACAGGGAACACTCACAAATATAAAATTTTTAAAAGTGTCTCATGTGACCACGGGAATGCAGAGTCCAAAATTCGCAGGGCAGGCTGTGAAGCTGATGATTCCGATGGAAGGTCTGGATGAACTCGACAGGAGAGGCTTGCCGGCCGAAGCAGAAAGAGAGCCTGTCTCTTCTGAATCCTCCTTAAAAGGCTTCCAGTGTGAGAATGATAGAGGGAGGAGGGCTGGGGACATAAATGAAATCAGAAAGAAAGATAGATGGTAAAGATCGAGATGGTATAATCTAGGAATGCCTAGAGTGTATAATAATAGTGAAATGTACAATGTACAAATTTTAAAAACGTTTTTGCATGAGGAAGAACAAAGGAATGTCATTATTGCAGGGTGCTGAAAATAGATGATAATTAATACTTTAAAATGTCACCTTATGTGTGAGACTAAAGCAAAAAATGTTTATTTGTTACAAAATTTAGATTTTGACTAGAGCATTTCCTAATATAACTCATGTAGATAGTTTGATTGAATGTCATAAGTACTTGGAATCTCAGGTAGGACATGAGATTTTGTTGGTTTGTCCAGAGTGATGCCCCGATGAATCCCAGAGTGATTTGATCAGTGAGTGGAAAAGTATTTGCAAGCCCCCTTCGGGGAATGGTGAGAATGGAGAGAAATTCAACTTCCCCAAGTTGAATTCTTGATATTCTCATAAGCAGTGGAGACAACCAAAGCTATAGGCTGAGCCCCCAGCCTTGGGGTTTGTTCATACGAAACTTAACCCCACAAAGGATAGGTCAAGCCTACTTAAAATTTAGGCCTAAGAGTCACCCCCAAGAGAGCCTCTTTTGTTGCTCAGATGTGGCCTCTCTCTCCAACCAACATGATGAGCAGTCTCACCACCCTCCCCCATCTGTGTGGGACATGACTCCCAGGGGTGTGGACCTTCCTGGCAACGTGGGACAGAGATCCTGGAATGAGCTGAGACTCAGCATCAAGGGACTGAGAAAAACCCTAGAATGAGCTGAGAATTAACATCAAGGGATTGAGAGAACCTTCTCGACCAAAGGGGGAAGAGTGAAATGAGACAAAGTGTCAATGGCTGAGAGATTCCAAACAGAGTCGAGAGGTTATCCTGGAGGTTATTCCTATGCATTAAGTAGATATCACCTTGTTATCCAAGAGGAAATGGAGAGGCTGGAGGGAACTGCCTGAAAATGTAGAGCTGTGTTCCAGTAGCCATGTTTCTTGATGATGATTGAACAATGATATAGCTTTCACAATGAGACTCTGTGAATGTGAAAACCTTGTGTCTGATGCTCCTTTTAGCTACTATATCAACAGAAGAGTAGAACATATGGAATAAAAATAAATAATAGGGGGAACAAATGTTAAAATAAGTTTAGTTTGAAATGCTAGTGGTAAATGAAAACGAGGGGTAAGGGGTATGATATGTATAATCTTTTTTTTCTCTATTATCATTTTATTTCTTTTTCTGTTATCTTTTTATTTCTTTTGCTAAATCGATGCAAATGTTCTAAGAAATGATGAATATGCAACTATGTGATGATATTAAGAATTACTGATTGTATATGTCGAATGGAATGATATCATAATGTTTTGTATGTTAATTTTTTTAATT
Source organism: Tamandua tetradactyla (assembly GCF_023851605.1). NCBI lineage: Eukaryota > Metazoa > Chordata > Mammalia > Pilosa > Myrmecophagidae > Tamandua > Tamandua tetradactyla. Next base: position 124,977,254 of record NC_135333.1, read on the forward strand.
AATAAAAAAAGTTAAAAAAAAAAAAAAGGCCTCCAGTGACTAGATTGAGCTGATTACAATTCCCTTTGGCTGATTACAAACTGAATCAGCTGTGGATGCAGTTGATGTGATCATGATTTAATTCTATGAACATGAACCTGACCATGACACCTCCCCTCCACGTTAATGCCTTCCTCTCCCATCTGGCTTCCTAATGAAGACGCCCCTCTGCAGCCAAGCCTTCCTCATGCTACTTGGGTTTGTTTGTTTATTGTTATTTGTTCATTTCTTTGAAGAGTTACAATGTCACATTGTACAGTTTGCCAAATAATGAATGAGATATAGAAATTGTTTTTCAAAAATGCTTCTTCTTAAAATTCATAATGTCTCATATTTAAATGTAAAAACGTCTCATATTTACACAGATTCTTCCCCATGAGTTTCTGATTCAATGGGTCTGAGTTGCGACATGGGATTCTACAGGGTCACACAGTCCCCTGAACAAGGCATTCTTGGGAAACACTGGCTTAAATACTGTAGTCTAATGTACCCTCATTTACTCATTCCTTTTACTGAAGTAGTTGAAATTCTACTTATAACATGATCTGTACTGTGTAAAATAGAACTTTTAAAGAATGCTAATACAAGATCAGAGCTATCATCAAAATTTTATGTATAAAAAAACTAGAGCACTCAATTGCTGTCATTAATCATATTTTCATGTCAAATGAGAGCCTCAGTCCCAGATGTTATCTATCACAGAGATTATTGTCAAATCATTTAAAGTCCTTTTCAAAGTTACCGGTAAAGTATACGCAGACAAATACTCAACTTTGGCTGGAATATTCCTGGTTCGCATCTTTGTCTCTAGAGAATCCTCATTCCATGCTAGCCAACCAGAAAATGTAGTTTCAATCAAGTTTAACTAGAGGAAAAAGATGACATATAGTGAATATACACTAGGTATGGAGAGTTAATTGAAGATAGTACAACCGTGAGATGATGATTGATAAAGCAAGAATCTAAGAAGCTGATTTGAAAATATTTTCAGCTTGTGCTCAGCTTTAAGTTAAATTGGACTGGAATAACTCTCCTCACTAGTGGGCCATTCGTCTTTCTTCCTTCCCCCACTTCCTTCCTTTCCTTCCTGCATTGCCTTTTTCTAGAAGGATTAAAACTGAGAAATCTAATTCTATCACTAACCTCAAACTTTCTACTGCTGACACAATACAATTAAAGTTCTTACATTGTATATTCATGGCATGAGCTTTGCCTGTATATTAAAAATGCTTCTCAGCCCATTCCCACCTCGATATTCTTGTATAGCTAAACCACTTGTAGTTCTCATATGCCAGACTCCATCCTTTTGCCCACTTAAATACTGTGTGGGAAGATTTCCCTTGTCTGTCTTCAAGGCATATGTTGGGTCACCATTCAAGTTTCATCTCTATTTTAATTTTAAATTGTATTTCATGCACAATTCATATGCAAACGTTCCTAATTTTGTTAAATTTAATTTTGCACACAATATCACTGCTTTACAATAGTGCCAAAAATTGCTATAAATGCATCATGTTTCTTCAAAATAATCAATGATATGGTTTATAATGAAGATTTTGAATTCATCATAGAATGCTACAGATGGATGTGACCATAGATCATGTTTTCTCAGCTTTGTCTTTTTATATACGAGTATGAGTGCATTGCCAGGATTTTCTTTGAGAGTGACCCTCATTAGCTGAACTCTTCAAGGGACAATCTGGTAATTGTTTTCCTACAAGAGTCTTGCAGTTTCCAATATGATAGGAAAACAGAATGACTAAAGCTTAATTCCTAATCATCTGTGAGAAACCTGAATTTAACTTCTGCCCAGCAAATAAAGAGCTAAAATACTTTGGTTTTTCCCCCTCTTTCATCTGACTTTAATGAAACATTAAAATGTTTTAAAATTATAATGAAACATTTTATTAACTGTTGAAAAACATGTTCTAATGTCGTTTGCATGTAACAGTTGTTCACACCTATTCAAAAAATGCAAGACTGTATTAACTATAAAACAAAGAATCAAATTGAAATGCAGAATGTAAGTAAGAAATGTAACAAATATTACTGTCACACTCTTATGCACTGGATAATTACTGCTAGCGTAACCAATAGACTTGTTAAGAATGTACGAAAAGCGGTTTTTTAAGTCACACTGCTGTATGTCTACTGATTGTTTGATATCTTGCCAGGCATAGAAATCAAGAGTCTCCAGAATCAAAGATGGCAACCAAGAACCATTCACATCAGACTTAGATTTTCTGTGTATAATTTATTAATAAATTTACAATTTATTTTCAAATCCTTTGCTAATAAACTCTGTGATGGATCACATCTAGGCAGGAAGATATCAACTCTGATCAAAGTTCTATTGATATCTTCAGATGTTATATTTATTCTATATTACTTTTTTAAAAACATTTTTTATTATATAATATAACATATATTCAAAAAAGCAATAAATTTCAAAGTACATTTTAACAAGCAGTTATAGAACAGATTTCAGAGTTTGGTATGGACTACTTTTCCACAATTTTAGCTTTTTCCCTCTAGCTGCTCTAAGACACTGGAGATTAAAAGAAATGTCAATAAAATGATTCAGTACTCATACTCATTTGTTAAATCCTGTCTTCTTTGTTATAACTCCTCCTTCTCCTTTGATCCTTCTCCCAATCTTTAGGGATATTTGAGTTATGCCTGTTCTAACTTTTTCATCTTGGAAAGGACTGCCAATAATATGGGATAGGGGGAGAGAATTAGCTGATATTCTGGAAAAACTGGTCCCTCTAGGTTTCAGGACTTATCTGGCCTAGGAGCCTATCTGGAGGTTGTAGGTTTCTGGAAAGTAAACTTAGTATGTGAAACTTTTGTAGAATCTCAGATAGAGGCCTAGGTGTTCTTTAGGGTTAACAGGAATGGTTTTGGGTGGCGGTTGGCAAACCAAGGTAATTAGCAATATCTAGCTAAAGCTAGCTAGATATTTGAACTCTTTGCCACTGATACCTTATTTTGTTACATTTCCTTTCCCCCTTTTGGTCAGGAAGGCAATGTTGATTCCATGGTGCCAGGGCCAGGCTTGTCTTGGGAGTCATGTCCCACGTTGCCAGGGAAACTTTCACCCCTGGATGCCATGTCCCACGTAGGAGGAAGGTAGTGATTTTACTTGCAGAGGTGGGCTTATAGAGAGAGACCACAACTGAGCAACAAAAGGGGCTTTCTGAAGAAGTAATTCTTACGCATAACTACAAGTATGCTTACACTCTCTGCTATAGAAGTAAGCTTCACAAAAGCAAGCCTCAAGACTTGGGAGTCCCTAATGTTTATGACAGTATTAGGGTTTTCCCCAGTGGTAAAACTTAATAGTTCCATATTTTTTTTCTCCCATCCCTTAAGGGACTTTGTCAATATTTTAAGTTAACTGTTCAATATACTCTGGGATGTACCCAAGTATTACCTTAAACTGTACAGAATTACAAGCCTTAATTCCCATTCTGGGTTCCATGTGTTGGGGTTGTTTAAATGAGCTATCCAGACAGGTTAAGTGAGATTATGTGCTGAAGAAAATTTAGGTTTGGGTGAAATAAACCTCCCTTCCTTTGGTCTCATACAGTAGGTGAAATTCTAAAATACAATGTCCTACCTACCCCAGGATTCGGATCTACCTTAGTCCTGACACAATCAGCTTCATTCTTATCTCTAACTGAAGCCTGATCTCTTTTTATGGTTTCTTTAACAGTTGTTGTATATAGCAACAGAGAGCTGCAGAAGTCCAGCTCTAAGTCTTAGGTGTCACATGGGTAGCCAAAGTTCCACAGAGATACCAGGTTATACACATATGGCACAGCATCTCAAAAATCTAGAAGTAACATTAACAGCTCTGGACTAAATGTGACTGCTATAAGAGTTTACAATCTAGGCTCCAATTTTCTTATAGGTATTTTCTAAAATACAATTATCAACACTCTCATTTTTAGACAATTTTCATTGTTCCAAAGTGAAAAATAGTGCTACTTGGGTTTGACACCTCATGCCAGGCGGCTCCTCTACATGGATAAACACTTTTCTCTGCCTCACCTAATGTGTTTCAGATTAAATTGCTCAGGAGTTGAAATAAAAGGGAAAAGAGAGGGATGTGACATCCCTCTGATGGGATGAGAGACAAACCCTAAACTTCATCAGCCTTTCTTGAGTGAAGGTAATCTCTTGTTGGTGCCTTAATTTGGACATTTTCATAGCCTTGCTTTAATTTGGACAGTTTCACAGCCTTAGAACTGTAAACTTGCAACTTAATAAATTCCCCTTTTTAAAAGTTGTTCTGTTTCTAGTATATTGCGTTCCGGCAGCTTGCAAACTAGAACACTATGTGTATTTATTTTATGTAATGTTTGTCTTAGTTTGCAAGACGTGAATTCAAGATTTTGGCAAGGCTTCCTTTCTCCCCAAAGATTTAAGGATTCTGGTGCTGGCTATCAGCAATCTTTGGCCTTCTTTGGCTTGTATCTTTGCCTCCCTGTGGAGAGCCGCCTCCCGGGTTTGGCCTAGTGGACACGCTGCAGCCTGCTCTAGAGTTCCCCCCGCCCATCGAGTGAGCTAAGATGGCGCTCACATCCTGCTTCCGCAAATGACGCACACGCCCACCAACCCTATCTTCCAATCACCTCTGTATACGTGGCACTAACCTATTGGGTTTGGGCACAGTATATAAGAGGTTACCCGGACAGGGTGGGTGGAGACGACCCACAGGGAGCCGTACCTGACGGCCGCACAGAGGTTGTCTCCCCGCGGGGTGCTTAGGCCCGCGTGGAACCTGTAACAGAGAATGCAAGCTTAACTCCAGTAAAGGTCTGTGCTCACAACCGCTGCGTGCCTCGAACCCGTGTTTATCACTCGAGTCGGTTTGCCTGCGTCTGTCTCTTTCTCCCCTCCTGTTCCCTTCGCCGGCCGGGGATCAGAAGCCGAACGAGACGGCTGCGGACACCTCCCATCCAAACTTCTGAGATTTCCACATTCTCTTTATAAGGCCTCCAGGAATAAGGATTAAGATTCATACAGATTCTTTAACTAAATAGGTCATTTTAAAAATGCAGTTTTATTGAGTTATATTCACATATCATACAGTCCATCCAAAGTACACAATCAAGGGTTCACAATAGCATCACATAGTTGTACATTCATCACCACAATCAATTTTAGAACATTCCATTACTCCAGGAAAAAAAATAAAAATTAAAAAAAAATTTTTTTTTAAGAGAAAACCCCAAACATCCCATACTCCTTATTCCTCTTCTATTATTATTATTATTTAATTTAAACCTTTTTATTAGGAACCAGGGGACTGAGCTGCTTAACTGTCTGCAATAGTCTAGGGCAGGTCATCAGGCCAGGATGGAGAGAAGCTGTCAAATGTGCTGTGGAGTGTTTTGCTGCCCTTCCTTAGGGCCTGGAAGGAAAGGTGGTGGCGACAGAGAGTGGCAGGAACTGGTGCTGGCCAAAATGCCAAGAGCCTGGGGAGAGCCCTCTACCTTCCTTCCAACTCCACTCAAGGCTGAGTATACCAGGAGACGAGAGTGTGGCTGGAGTAGAGCAGAGCACAGCAGTTGTGGCTGAACCCCTGGCTTCATTGAGTGTTACTTCACTTGCCTGCCCCCCACTCTTCTTGCCACTTAGTGATGAGGTATTTGAAGAACTCATACACAGACCACGTGATGGCCGTGGAGGGGATCTGGTAATTAATATAGCCTACACCCCTAGGAAGTAGGCAGTCACCCCCACATACTTGATATACCATCCAGAAGGCACTAGCCATGCCTGTGATGTGTCCTGTAGTATTTGAGTTCAAAGCCAGGGATTCCTGGGTGTTGAGCTGTATTTCCCAAACCTCCAGTGGGGTTGTAGCAGCGACAACTAACAGCTCCTGCACAGGCTCCAGAGAGGACATGGAAACTTGGGCTGTACCGTCTCTGCGGGCTAAAGTGCTCCTGTAGGAATTCGTAGGCCATGAAGTGAATGGTTTGGAAGGGACTGTTCATGGTTAGCTGGGTGGTGCAGCGGCAGTAAAAGGTTCCAGCCTCTTCATTTTGCCCCACTGCCTGTACACAGTCTGTCATTCGGTGATATGGTGAGTTGTACATCTGCATCCTCTGCTTGACCACTTCCATTGGATTCATGGTTGCATCATGAAGTAATGTTGCCACATACCCGGCTGCACTATTGGCAATGTGGCTAGTGCCTCCAGGGTGGATTACATCACGCAATGTCTTTTTTCACTTTTCATAGCAGGCAAAATAGAGGGCATGGGGAGGTCCTGTGCCTGTTGCTGCGACGCTGAGTGCCCCCATGGTTCTTATAATCCTCCAGAGGGTTTCCAGTCCATAGTGATAGCAGGAGGCTGGGTAAGGCTATAGGCTCTGCATTGGGTTTTTCTTCAGAAGGATCTGACTGCTGTACCCATTAGTCATTCTGCTTGGCTCTGGATGGAAATAGTTTTACTTTCCCGTGAATCGTACCCTCACAGTGATATAATTCCACTTTCCTTAAACTCACAGCTACTTTCCAGTACACTTCCCTTCTAGGTAACTTTTCCCTTTTTTGTCAACTTCATGTGGCCAGAGAAATTGCAGTATCAGTTCCATTTCTCTTGTTTAGGAGCTGATAGACTCCCAGCACTCACAGTCCTAATCTTACCAGCTCGGTTTTCATCTTCAGGAAATAGGTGGAGCATCATGTTCTCTGCACACAGAAAACAAAACTTTTTTCTGAATCCACTATTTCCCATATTATTTCCAGTCTGGAACTCTGAATTGTGGCTGCTCAATGATTTCCACACATTCATGGGTTAAGCTGTAAAAAATGTAAATTCTTTATCAGGCTGAGAGATCCCAAATTCAGGTTCATACCTCCTTCACAAGAGAAGACACAGCAAGCAGCTTGCGAAAACACTCGCCCAGACAGCATCTGATTCACGTGCGCTGACTTCACTTTAAGCAAGTTAGTAGCACTTACTGTGCTTCGGGCTACTCCATCCCACCCTACTCCTGCTTAGTCCCAGCTGGGATCCAGGGCTGTGGATGACAGATTTTTGATCTAAGCCTGATTCAGATCTACTGCCTATTAGAAATGGGTTGTGGTTTCTGACTGGGATCAACTCCCAGCTGGGGCCTTGCTTGCAGGGAGAATCGGTCAAATTGGGTGGTGGCGGCAGGAACCAGGAAGGAACCCACGTCAGCTCCAGCTCCCAGCCTGGCTCCTGGCTTCTGGCTCTGGACAGAACCCGGGGGTCGGGTCAGCCCCAGGTCGGGTTCGGAGCCAGGTTCAGGATTCATGATGGGATGCATCACGCAGTGCTCCACGACCCCTGCCGAGGCGCCGGCCAGCACGCTCCTGGTGATAGTGGCTCCCGTAGGCAGCTCCTTGTAGTCTGAACCGACCCATACTCCCAGCCCCCTGCCCACACCCTGCCGTAGCCACCCATCCAGCAACCAGCAATGCGACTCTCCCCGGCTCCATCCCAGACCAGACGCCAGCTCTCTACCCAGCCACATCAGTGGCCCCTGCCCTTCCAACTCCATGACCCAGGCCAGTGTCGGTGCCCACCGGAGCTGCCAGTGCTGCCGCCACCGGCCCCCAGCCCAGTCACTTCTGCCTCAGGTGCAGCCCATGACTTTTTTTTAAATAGAGTAAAGTGCTTCATATATTGATGATTAAGATGTCCCCAGCTCCCTGCCCCAAAGCTGTGGGCCTCTGCCCTCAGGCTGGTGGGGTCCAGTACCCCCTCCCCCTCTCCTGCAGCCTACTTGGACTCAGGCCTCTTCCTACTCCAGCCACACCGGGAAGCTAGTGTGGGTGAGGGCTGGGGTAGGCAGTAGTGGGGGTTTAAGGTGCAAGAGTATAAAAATGAAACACAATAGGAAAGAGCTTAACTAGGAAACATGTAGCTTATGGAAACTTCCTCCCCATTTTAAAGGCAAGAATAAAAATGTTCAATGACCACAGAAAAAAAGGCTTCTTATTTTTAGTGCCCGACTTCATGGGGGTAGGCAGTGGGCATGGACTGGGGCTTCCCAGGCACTCCCACCCGGGAGCCTGAACATGCTCCTCTCACCTGCAGTGACCCAGAAGGGACAAGAACTCTGGAGACTAGCCAGGGGTGGGGGCTGAAGCCTGGTGCTGGCCTTCAGGGAGCAGAAATGAACATGGACACAAACATCTCCTTCGGGTGTGGGAAGTATGGCTGGGGCAGCTGGTGAGGGATGGGGTGCTCCCTGAACAGCAGCCCTGCCCCACAAATAGCTCCTTGAAACCCTAAAAGCTTGCTCAAGCCTGCTTCTAGGGTCTAACCCACCCTGCTCCTTGACTCAGGCCTCTTCCCAGCTGGTGCTGCGGGAGCCACAGCCTGTCTACCCAACAGGAACTGGCCCACAGCACCCCCAGAGCCCAGCAGCTTCTGGGGACATCCTCTCCAGGACTTGCGGCCCTCAGTGCAGCTTGGTACAGACTGGGGAACTCTGTGTCTGTAGGCAGGGGTGTGGGCAGAGAAAGCAAATCCCTGGGGTCCAGCCCCTGCCTGCCCCACGCCACATGGGCAGAGCCAGGTGTGCCGTGTTCGGACATCTCAGCTCCCCACCCAGCCCCGCTCATGGCTATCTAAGCCTCAAGCCCCAGCCCCAGAGTTGGCAGCTGTGGAACCAGCTCCATACCTCCTCCGAGGGGGCTGGCACCCTCAGCTTCTCCCGAAAACCCTCCTGAGTAAGGGGAGATGGAGATGAGACAGTGAAGCTGACTCAGATTAGGCCTGGCTAACTCCCCCAGCTCAGGCCTTGCAGAGTGATGGGTGAACCGGTCACACCCACTGCCCAGGTCCTTCTCAACCTCATCTCGCTCCCTGTACCTACTGCCTCCAGCAACCCCTTCTTCTGAAGGGTGGAGCTGCAAATAGTTTCATTTTTTTCTTTATCATTCAAAAAAGATAAAAGGCATCAATGAGTTGCTCAAAGATGTGTGAGGTGGGGGGCACTTGGGAGCAAGGCTTCCTCCACCAGCTCTGCCTGGCCTCCAGCCTGCACACCTCCCACGGCCAGGGGCTTTTGGCAGAGCATGTCCAACCACCTCCCGAGTGGGGGGACCAACGCACCTAGTCTCGTGCTGCTGCCTGCTGCAGGGAAGAGGGGGAGGACGGAGGGGTCCCTCCTCCCGGAGCCCACCCTGCGGGTCTTGGGCAGCGGGGCCAGTACAGGACGGGGCCTGCGCAGTTGGCAGCTAGTTGCTGGTGTTCATCCTCCTGGCTGTGCTGGCAGTGGTGGGGAAGGGTAGGGGCGCCAGGGTCTACGGGAGGCCCGGGAACAGGGGCAAGGCGTGGGGGAGAGGCTGGACCCAGGGCAGGTCTGGGGCAGAGGGTGGCCGGACGCCGGCCAGGGGTTGGCTGACACGGAAGTATTTCTCCTCGTGGGCCTTGGGTATGTTGGAGAAGCGGAAGCGCTGGCTGCCGCCGTCGCGGGGGTATGGCTTCTCACCCCTGTGCGTGAGTTGGTGCCGCTTCGTGTTGCGCGGGCTGGTGAAGCTCTTGCAGCAGTTCTCGCAGATGTTTGGCTTCTCCCCTGTGTGGGTTTTCATGTGCTCATCAAAGCACTGATTCATGTTCAAGTCCTTGCCACACCATTGGCACATGAACTGCTTGTGGCCAAGGTTGCGCATGTGTGATGGCAGCTGGTACTTGTGCGGGAAGCGCTCATTGCAGATCTCACATCTGAATTGCTTCACCCCAGAGCGCTGCAGGGAGTGCATCTTGAGAGACATGCTGCGTTTGAAGGACTTCCCGCAGGTCTCACAGGGGAAGGGTACGTCCCTGGTGTGGACTGTCATGTGCTTACGCACGTGGGCTATGGTGTAGAACTTCTTTGCATAGCCGTGCACGATCTTGTGTGCTCATGGAGGAACCAGAGCTTCTTGAAACCTTTGCCACAAGTCACACACTAGATGTTGCGCTCGCAGTCCGTGTACCGGTGCAGAGGGGCTTGCTCTCCAGCAGGAAGTGCTTGCCACACTGGTGGCTGATCTGAGTGTAGCTGTGGGTCACATTCAGGTGTTTCTCCAGGTCCCAGCGGTTGTTGAAGACACGTGGGCACTTCTGGGACAGGTGGCCCTGCTTCTCTTACAGCTTCACCTTGGCCCCCAACCTGTCGGCATCAGGCAGTCCTTTGGCCGGTGCAGAGGCCACTCACAGGGGTGGCTTTGGCCACTTCTGACCCCACCCCCACCCCCTGCTCGGCTATCTTGGGCTCAGGGTTGTCCTCACGCTGGACATTTTTACAAGGCTGTGTGGCCATGCCACCCAAGGGGAGGGGAGGTCAGCCCGACTGCCCCGGCGCCCCCAGCCCCACTCCACACCTAACTGCCCCAGCCTCTTTCTCCTCTTCGTCCTCCTTTTCTGAGCTCTCTTGATCCTGCTCGCTGTGCCCTTCCTCTTCCCTCCTTTTTCTCCTTCCCCTGCTCCAAGTCTCTAACCTGTCCTCCTGGCCCAGCACCATGGTGGCCGGGCCCTGCCAGCCTTGGGCCCAGTGGACATGTGTAGCCTGGTTGTTGAGGTTCACTGCCACAATGTCTGGGACTGCACCAGGGCATGGACCTTGAGCAGGCTGAGGGTGTCAGCCTCCTGCTTGAGGTCACAGTAGTAGCGCAGCAGCGGTGCAGCTGGTGCCTGGCTGGGCCAGGGCCACGGCTCTGGGGTCTGGCGGGCTGAGGGAGTGGGTGTCCAGCAGCTCCTGGCAGGATGTGGTGACGTAGCCATCGGCAGCAACAAGGCGGCGCTGAGCACCTCGTGGACGGTGGCTGCATTGACAAGCAGCTTGGACTTGTAGGTAAAGTTGAGGATCTTCTGTAGGCGGTCTGTTGCCAGCACATCCTGGGACAGCTCCATTTGCTGCAGCTGTTTGTTGTGGGTGAAGAGCGAGGGGAAGAACTGGCTGTAGGTAGCCCTTGTAGGCTCGGAAGAGGCTGTGCTAAGGCACCAGCACCAGGTCCACGTTGCACAGGTCGGGCTGGAAGAGGCACTGCACGTTCAGGCGGCCCATCAGGCAGGTGAAGTGCAGTGCCACGTCCTCCACCAGCGAGAACTCAGCTGCTGGTGAGTCCGTTGTCTTCTCGACCCCAGCATGGTGCCCTGGTGCTGGGGGCTCACAGGGGCCTGTGAGATCGTGCTGCCCCCAGACGCCCGGCCGGGGATGCTCCATGAAGCAGGACACCGTGACGATGATCCTGGGGGGTCCCTTCTATTATTCTTATTATTTAAAAAATATTTTTATTGATAAACCTTCACACACATACATTCCATATGTGATGCACAATCAGTGGCTCACGATACCATCATATAGTTTTGTATTTATCACCATGATCATTTTTTAGAACATTAGCATCACTCCAGAAAAAGAAATAAAAAGGAAAAAAAAACTCATACATTCCATACCCCTTACTCCACCCTCTCGTTGACCACTAGTATTTCCATCTACTCAATTTATTTTGTCCCCCCATTATTTATTTATTCTTTATCCATATCTTTTTTATTCCTCATGAAAAAACATTTTAAAGTATTTTTATTGTAAACCACAAACATACAAACATTCTTGACATATAAACATTCTTGTCATGGTTACAATCAATGACTCATAATATCATCACATAGTTGTGTATTCATCACCATGATTATTTTTTTTTTAACATTTGCATCTCTCCAGCAAAGGAAATAAAAGAGAAAAAAGAAAAAACTCATACATGCCATACCCCATGATCCTCTCTCCTATTGACCACTAGTATTTCAATATACTCAACTTATTTTAACCTTTGTTCCCCCTATTATTTGTTTATTTCCTATCCATATTTTTTATTCATCTATCCGTACCATAGATAAAAGCAGCACCAGACACAAGGTTTTCACAATCACACAGTCCTATTCAGAAGCCATATCATTATACAATCATCTTCAAGAAACATGGCTACTGGAACACAACTCTACAGTTTCAGGTACTTCCCTCTAGCCAATCTAATACACCATAAACTAAAAAGGGTGTATCTATATAATGCATAAGAATAACCTCCAGGATAACCTCTCAACTCTCTTTGAAATCTCTCAGCACTGAAACTTTATTTTGTCTCATTTCTCTCTTCCCCTTTTTGGTCAATAAGGCTCTCTCAATCCCTTGATGCTGGATCCTGGCTTATCCCAGGAGTTCTGTCTCCTGGGAGACAAGATTTATACTCCGAGGAGTCATAGCCCATATAGTGGGGTGGGCAGTGAGTTGGGCTTAGAAAGAGAGGCCGCATCTGAGCAACAAAAGAGGCTCTCGGGTTGATTCTTGTGCCTAATTTTAAGTATGCTTAGTCTGCCCTTGGTGGGAATAAGTTTCATAGTGGCAAATCCCAAGATCACAGACTCACCCTTCTATTATTGACCCCTAGTATTAGTGCGGTACATTTGTTACTGTTGAAATTAGAATATTAAGATATTACTGTTAACTATAGCTCATAACTTGTAATAGGTGTGTTTTCCCCCATATACCACTCTATTATTAACTCTTTGTAATAGTTTCATACATTTGTTATAGCTCATGGAAGAAATTTTTTATATTTGGGCTGTTAATCACAGTCATCATCTACCACATGATTTACTGAACTATACAGTCCCATTTTTTTGACCTCTAGCTTTCCTTCTTTTGACATATATGACTCTAAACTTCCCCTATCAACCACATTCACACACAATTCAGCACTGTTAATTAGACTCATAATAATGTGCTACCATCACCTCTATCCATTTCCCCTCATTTAAATTCAACCTAGTTAAACATTCTTCACCAACTGCTCCCCATTCGTTAGCCTCATTCCATCTCCCGGTAACCTATATTCTAGATTCTATAAGTGCCAGTTTGAATCTATAATGTACTCCAGAAAAGCCATGTCCTTTAATCCTCATTCTCATTATTGCTTGGTGGAAGCTTGATTAGATTATCTCCGTGGAGATGCGACTCACCCAGCTGTGGGTATTAACATTTCATTAGATGGAGTTGTGACACCACCCACTTCAGGTGGGTCTTCATTAGTTTACTGGATCTTTAAAAGAGGAAGCATTTTGGAGAAAGCTTGAGAGACACGGAAGAATGGCGAGAAAGCCACGAGAAAGACAAGAGCCCACGTAGCCAGAGACCTTTGGAGATGAAGAAGGAATGTGCCCCACGGGGAGCTTCATGAAACAGGAGAGAAACTGGAGAGAAAGCTAGTAGACTTCACCATGTTCACCATGTGCCTTGCCAGTTGAAAGAGAAACCCTTCATTGGCCTTTCTTGAGTGAAGGTAACCTCTTGCTGGTGCCTTAATTTGGACATTTTTACAGACTTTATTTGGGACATTTTAATGGGCTAAGAACTATAAACTAGCAGCTTAATAAATTCCCCCTTTTAAAAACCATTCTATTTCTGGTATATCACATTCTGGCAGCTAGCAAACTAGAACACATAGTATAATTTGTTCATATCAGTGAAATCATACAATATTTGTCCTTTTGCGTCTGACTTATTTCACTCCACATAATGTCCTGAAGGTGCATCCATATTGTTGCACGCTTCAGGACTTCATTCCTTCTTACTGCTGAATGATATTCCATTATATATATATACTGCATTTTGTTTATCAACTCATCAGTTCATGGACACTTGGATTGTTTCCAACTTTTAGCATTTGTGAATAGTTTCTCTGTGAGCATCAGTGTGCAAGTATTTGTTCACATCCCTGCTTTCGATCCTGCTGAGCATATATCCAGTAGCTGGACTACCAGATCATAGGATAGTTCCTCACTTAGCTTTCTGAGGAACCACCAAACTGTTTTCTACAGTGTCTGTACAATTCTACATTCCCTGTAGCAATGAATAAGTATTCCTGTTTCTTCACATATTCTCCAACACTTGTAGTTTCCTGTTCGTTTAATAGAGACTGTTCTTGTAGGTGTAAAATGATATCTCACTGTGATTTTAATTTTTGTTTTCCTAATAGCTAGTTATATTTAGCATCTTTTCATGTGCTTTTTAGCCATTTGAATTTACTCTTTGAGAAAATGTCTCTTCATGTCTTTTGCCCATTTTTAAATTGGGTTGTTTGTCTTTTTATTGTTGAGTTGCAGGATTTCTTTATATATTCTGAATATCAAGCCCTTATCAGATATGTGATTTCCAAATATTTTCCCCCATTAAGTCGACTGCCTTTACACCCTTTTTAAAAAGTCCTTTAAAGCACAGAAATGCTCAGTTTTGAGGAGATCCCATTTATCTTCTTTTCTTTTGCTGTTTGTGCTTTGGGCTTAAGGTCTAGAAAACTACCACTTATTACTAGATCTTGAAGATGTTTCCCTACATTTTCTTCTAGGAGTTTTATGTTACTGTCTCTTATATTTAGGTCTTTGATCCATTTTGAGTTAATTTTTGTATAGGGAATGAGATAGCAGTCCTCTTTCATTCTTGCGGATATGGATATCTAGTTCTCCCAGCACTGTTTATTGAAATAACTGCTCTGTCCCAGTTGAGTGGACTTGGAAGCCTGCTCAAAGAACTTGAGCGTCTGTTTCTGAACTGTCAACTCAATTCCACTGATCAATATGTCTACCTCTATGCAAGTAACACGTTGTTTTGACCACTGTAGCTTTATAATATGCTTTAAAGTAAGGAAGCATGAGTCCTCCCACTTCATTCTTCTTTTTCACGATGTTTTTGGCTATTCAAATCCCATTTCACTTCCAAATAAGTTTGATAACTAGCTTTTCCTTTTCATAAAAATAAGCTTTTGGAATTTTGACTGGTATTGCATTGAATCTATAGATCAACTAAACAGGTCATTTTAAAGAATGCCATGATCAATCAATCCTTCCACTGTTTTAAAAAGCATCTTATATACTTAAATATACGATAGTTTCTATTATAGAATGATCTTCAGGACATCTTGTTGAACGAAAAAGGAAAGTAGAGAAAAGTATGTGTAATATGTTCTCAATTACCTATGAAAGAGGAAGATATTAATAATAACTATTATTATTATATATGTATATATATATATAAGCATACTACATATACTTTTCTTAGTGTAGTCATCAAAGAGTGAGGTACAAAGCGTGACTCAGGAGGAAGTGTGTTACACACCAAAAGAACTGCATGAGCTTTTCCAGTTTATACAAACAGAAAAGAAGGCACAGATATGCACATAGGAGAAAATAATGAGAAGGCAGAGTCAGAAATTTGAGTGATGTGGTCACAAGTCAAGGAACACCTGTAGCCAACAGAATCTGGAAGAGGCAAGGAATAGATTCTTTCCTAGAGCTTCCAGAGGCCCTACTGTACCTTCATTCGTTTGTTTGTTTATCTGTATGCTTATATTGCATTGAAACACTAGTCAAGGGAATTGGCCTTCCTACCCCACAATGCACAGATCTAATGTATACCCTGATATCCACAGCTTCTAGTCACCTCCTTGGTGTTTCCCAAGTTCGGGAATATTCAAGTTGGATTTAGAGTTGGAATGAACAGAAGACATAGTCACAGACCCCACCTGTTCTTAGATGTGTCTTTTGGTTTCCTTATTCTTCCTGATTATCTGTTCTTAAGTTGACTCGCTGGGAACTTGTCCATGACTGTAGTGCTTTCCAGCTGGGTTCCCCCCTCATCAGGAAGATAGTGCGAAAGGTAGAAAATACTGAACTTTGTTCTGGCAGCACCGGTCATCTCCCCACTCTCTGGGATTTTAAAATGCCGCTTTATGTGTAAGGCAAGGTAGTCTGACCTGGAGAAAGCCCAGTGGCACTTCTGGCACTGGAAGGGGTGGTGGCCCGTGTGCTTCTGATAGTGTCTTGTCAGTTCCTGCAAGCAGACAAATTTCCATCCACAGCTATTCCGGTCATAATGGTAGGGCTTCTTACCCATATGGGTTCGCAGGTGTGCTTTGAGATGAGTGCTGTTTGCATACGTTTTGCTGCAGCCCACATCCTATTCAGCGGCCAGGACCTTCTCCTCCCACTTTGGGTTGACGTCCTCGGGCTTACAGGAGCCCGTGGCATGAGCTCTTGCTATTGGAGGGGCGGAACCTGCGGCTGCAACTGCTCGGGTAGGAGGGGTGGGTAGCTGGGCCAGGGGTGAAGATGGAAACCCTGGGGCAGCAGCAGGGCGGGGTGACAGTTCCTGCTACTTAGCAGTTTCTTAGCACCAGTCCTGCTCTGGAGCTACCGCCCCAAGGGGAATTTGTGCACGGCGGGGGGGGGGGGGGGGGGGGGGCGGGAGGAGGCGGCGGCGGCGGTTGCTGAGAGGGGGTCCAGTGCCCATGTGGGCCTCCAGGGGCGGACCGACGATGCACAAAGAGACCGCTTCCTGCTTGATCTTAGGCACATGCGCGGCGCCTCGGGATGCTACTGTAGGGCGCCACCACCCCCCGGTGGCTGCTGTCGGGGCTGCCTTTGCTAACACTGATGACCCGGCTGCCATACTGGCTGCCACACAGGCTGCCAGGGGCGCTCGGTGAGGACTTCAACACGAACTTGCCGAGCAGGCCGCCTCCTGCCGGCT
The DNA here is from genome assembly GCF_023851605.1 of Tamandua tetradactyla. Lineage (NCBI taxonomy): Eukaryota > Metazoa > Chordata > Mammalia > Pilosa > Myrmecophagidae > Tamandua > Tamandua tetradactyla. The sequence goes on from NC_135333.1 coordinate 124,993,858, forward strand.
GCTGCTGCAGCGAAATGTACAGTGGGCCCAACTGAGGCCGCAGGGGTTCGGCCTCAAAGCCACCCGAGGGGCTCGCGTCGTGGACGCCTCCAGGGTGAAGGGTGCCGTGGGAGGGGGCGCAGACTCTCGGCCATGGAGAAGGCCGCCCCCCGAGCCGCCGGAGCCACGCCAGGATCCCCACCCCCGGCTCGTGGCGGGTACTGAAGCTGCAGGTGGAAGGCGCACTGGCCCAGCCGCTGTTTGACTGGGAGGACGAGGATGAGGCGGACGCTGACGAGGACACGGTGGTGACCACCAAATCCTGATGGGACAACGAGTTGGACAGGATAAAGTCCAGGTCCAGAAGAGCATTGAACTCCGTCTCTCTCAGGGGTAGGAGCGCCGGGTTGCTGCCCCTGCGAGCCGCACGAATTCGGCCACTTTCTAGTTCGGTGGCCAGTGTCGCCGTCCCCAGGTCGTAGGGGCGGCCGGGTGGCACCGCTTCATGTGTGAGAGCTCCTCCGGCCTGCTGTACCTTGGTTTTGAACTTCTGTCCTCTAGAGCTGTGAGAGAAGAAATTTCTGCTGCTTTATACCATCAGGTTTGGGAAATTTTGTTACAATGGCCACAGGAAATGAATGTCCCAGGAAAAAGTACTCTTTTAATTAATATAATCGATTTTATCAATTATTTCTTTTTCTTTTTTTCCTGGATTTTGAATCATATGTAGGAAAATTACTCCATCCTTTTTTTGCAACATTTTTGCAAATGACTCCCTTGTTAAATTCCTTCTATTTGAAATACCTGGGGTTATTGTTTCTTTTTATTGAGCAAATGGATTGCCATCATTTGAGCCTGAAGTATCGATTTTGTCATTGCCTGTTACTTGATTGCTAAACATCAGTGCCATATATTTTGGTTTCTGTTACAGCTGCACTCAACTTCCGCTATCAGTTTCTGTATTAGCTTGAGTTAATACATAACCCCCAAATGTAGTGAATTAACAATAGTTGATTGCTTGCCCATGGTAGAGGCTGGCGTAGTTGGAAGTGGTGGTGTAGGGTGCTCTGCTCCAAGAATTCACTCAGGGAGAAAGGTCTACCATCTCTAAGCATGGCAGCCAAGCTCTCCCTAGGAATTGCTATCCAGTCTGCAGGGAGGGGATTGAAGCGAATGTGGAACAAAGCACATTTTAGGATCCAGGCATGGTGTCCATGACTTCTGCCCACATTTCAGTGGCCAAAACTCAATCACATGGGTCCACCTAACTCCACAGGATGTTGGTAAAGGTGGTTTAACCAGGAGGAAGGTAAAACTAGTTTAATGACACATTAGATTATCTCTGCCACCACAAACTTAAAATTATAATTTGCAGGGTGTATTTTTTCCACCTTTACATTGCTAAGCATTCTGTATCTTTACATTTTAGAAATTCCTTCTTACTAGAAGATTATATATTTCATGGATCTTAGGAAAGACATTGTTCATATTTTAATACCCCTGATATTGGGATGTATATTTCTATCAATAGAATGTCATGCATTAATTTGTAGTGTTTATATCCTTTTTGTAGTAGTTTCAATAATGGTGTTTCTTAAATCAGAAGTATCATAGATTGGCTCTGTTTTTCTCTTCAAAATTTTTCTCCATTCACTCATTTGAAAGTTTTATACTCTCTGCTCTTACCTACTACCTAAATACTTAGCCTATAAAAATTAAAATTTAATCAGCATTATCTGTGTCACTAAAGGTTCAGTCAGGTAAACAAAAGTCACACTAGATACTTCGACAAAGAAAATATAGAGAGTTGATTAAATAAGTGTTGGAGGAATGAAAAAGCAAAAGAGAACATTAAGGTAAGATAGAAATAAATACACAAGATGCAGCTCCCACCCCTGGATCTGAGGAACAAAATGAAGAGGATGGCTGTCAGAGTGAGAAAGACAGAGAAGGGACCTAGAATAGCTGAAGCTCATATGGAGGCCGATTCTGGGAGAGCTGAAAGAAACTTGAGGCTGGGCCATCTACTGCTCCATGTCAACATGAAAGGCATAGAAAGAAAACAAGAAGGAAATCCTTTCTTCCTCCTGCAGCTTCCCAGTCTCCTTCTAGCACTTCTATTGGTAGAAACTAAGAGGGAACCAGTTGACAAAAAAAAAAAAGAAGAAGAAGAAGAAGAAATGTGGCTTGCAGAATACCAGCCCCAGCATCGCAGTGGTGTATAGTAGGATAGATTGAAGCTGAAAGACATAGCTGATAATTGGCACACTCTCCTTTCAGACAATACGAGAAATGTGGAAGCAGTTAACTTTATTCACTTGCCTCCCAGTGTACATGTTATTATGTTGGTGTGCTTTATTTCTACCTTAATGTTTAAACTCCAAAAGACATCATTATTGTTGTTTTATATAGTCAACAGTCATACATTTTTAATGTATTCTGCACTTTTGTTATTCACCATTCATTCTTATGTCTCAGACCTACCACTTAGGGTCTCTTTTCTCTTGTCAGAAGTACATACTTTAGAATTTTCCTTAGTGAGTGACAACTGGTCACAAACTTCTCTGGTTTTTTTGTTTGTCTGAAAATATTTGTATTTCATTCTCATTATTGAAAGATATTTTCATTGGTCATAAAATCCTCACTGTGAGTTATTTCCATTCAACACATTGACGACATGATCTATTGTTTTCTGACTTCCATTGCTGCTATAGAGAAGTCAGTTGTCAGCCTGACTGCTGCTCCTTTGAAGATAATCTGTTTCTCTGGCTGCTTTTAATTTTATTTTTTATTGTGATAAAATTTCCATGCAATGGAATGCACAGAGCTTGCATGTTACGAGTCATTTAGTTTTTGCACATGCATAACCTCATGTAACTACAATCTGTCTGCTTTTTAAGATGTGCAGTTTTTCTTAGTATTATTCAGTTTCACTATGTTATGTCTATGTGTGGACTTCTTTTTATCTATTCTGCTTGAAATATATTAAGCCTCTTAAATCTGTAGATTTGTATCTTTCATCATTTCTGGGAAATTGTCAACCATTATCCTCACTCCATTCTCTCTCTCTTCTTCCAGTACTCCAGTTAAATCTGTGTTAGATTTTTCACTCTAACTTCCATGTCTTACCCTTGCTTTCATGCCCCTCTTGTGTTACTTTGTGTTTCATTTCAGTTAATTTCTTCGGACATATCTTCTAGTTCATTAATTAAACCTTCAGCTAAATCTAAACTTCTGTTAAAATCACCCATTGAGGGTTTTTTAAATGTCATTGGAAAATTTCAAATACAATCAAAAGTGGAGTCTACCCACCAGATAAGTATCCATCATCCAACTTCAACAATTATAAAAAATGGTCAATTTCATTTCATCTACAACCCCACTACTTCCCTCCAGATCTCCATAGAATTATTTTAATGCAAATCCCTATATCATACCATTTTATTGGTAAACACACAAGTCATATCTCTAATAGAGAAGGGTTATTTTTTACATAACCATAATACCATTATTTAATCCAACAAATGAACAATTTCTTAGTATCATATAATATCCAGTCAATGTCTAAATTTCCCTAACTGAATCACAAAAGTCTTTTTATATGTAGTTTGATTCAGGATCCAAACAAGATCTATATATCACATTTGGTTGATACGTCTGTTAGTTCTCTTTTAATTTATAGCAGGTTTTTTTTTCTTGCAATGTATTCATTGAAGAAACTGGGTTATTGATCCTGTTTTGTTTCTGATTACATTATTGTGGTATCACTTGACATATTCTCCTATTTCCCATATTTCTTGTAAACTGATAGTTATATTTAGAATCTTGTTGTTGTTGTTGTTTCAAGAATCCTTCTTAGTAGATGCTCTGTACTTCCTACTGTATCACATTGAGAAGCATGTAATGTCTGGGTGTTCCTCTTTTCATGATGTTAAATCTCACTAGTGGGTTCACAAGGCTTGATTCATCCACAAGCATTTTATCTAATGTTTTTAGCAGCCATTTATGATCACTGCCAAGATCAATAATTTCACTAGGGCTGTAAAATGATGACAGTGTATTATTCTTCCATACTTGTTAGGTGCAATTCTTCTATAAAGAATAGTTTTGCTTCTTAAACAATTTAGTTACTTCATTTGGTTTGTAATTTAAACCTTATATATATATATATATATATATATATATATATATATATATATATATATATATATATATATATATATATATATATATATATATATATATATATTTTGAAACCTCTATCTTAAGGGTGCATGGGTGGTTCAGTGGTAGAATGCTCACCTTCCATGCGGGAGACCTGAGTTTGACTCCCAGACCATGCACCTAAAAAAACAGATAAAGAAAGAAACTTCTATTTTAAATAGGTAGATAATTTTTCTAGTGTCATTTTCTCAAATATTTTCCATTTCCTTTCTTTAAATATAGTAAACACAGTTATTTTGTAATTTATGTCAATTAAAATATCTGAAGTTTTTTGTGTTTAGCTTCAAACACAAAAAACAAACCCAAATTGGATTGGTTCTCATTCATGATGTCTTGTCTCCTTGTGTTTAGTTATTTTTTTGGATGTGCTATTAATTATCCTTGGAAAATGATTAGTGGGAGTTCTTTGGTCATAGGATGACAGAAAAGTTTTCCTTAGTGAATTTGCATTGCTTTATCCAAGGACTGGGGGTATTACATTCCTCCTCCAGGACTACTTAAAACTAAACTTATGGCTTGAGTTATTTTTTTTTAACTACCCAAATTTTGTGAAATTGGACTGCATATTTCTTCAAGGGTCTACTTGTGGTCCAAATTCTAGGGGATATATTTTCCCTTGCTCTGTTATCACCAAGACACCCTTTATTGTATTTCCTGGGAGTTGCAAGTTGGGGGCAGATTCACTACAGGTGGATTTCCTCTCAGACTTTCCACTTCAGGTATGTCTTCACTTGCTCTCAGAAGCAAAACCAAGATTAAAACAAACAAACAAAAATTCCAGTCTGCAAGTTTGGCAAATACCCTCAAAGCAAATGTGACTGTAGTGTTTTGAATACTTCTCGAGGTTTCTGTCTTCGTTTACATTTTGGCCTGTTCATTCTTTACTATTTTGTTGGTTCTACCATGCTTTAAAAATTTTTTTTAACTTTTTCATTGTATAGTATAACATATATACAAAACAAAGAAATTAAAAAGCAATCATTTTTAAAGCACTCTTCAACAAGTGGTTTACAGGATAGAGCCCAGAGTTTGTAATGGACTGTCATACGATCCTCTCAGATTTTTTCCTTCCAGCTGCTCCAGAATATAGGAGGCTAGAAGGATTAAATATTTTTTTATCATCACAATCTACTTTTTTTTTCTTTTTTGGTGAAAAATAACATATATACAAAAGAGCAATAACTTTCAAAGCACAGCCCCACAATTAGTTGTAGAACATATTTCAGAGTTTGACATGGGTTATAATTCCACAATTTTAGCTCTGTTTTTTTTTAATGTTTATAACAGCTTTATTCATAATAGTCCCCCAAACTGGAAATATCCCAAATGTTCATCAATAGATGAATGGATAAATACATTTTGGCATTTTATATAACGGTATACTACTCAGAAATATAAAGAATAAACTGCTACCCAAAACATGGGCGTAAGGATTGACTAGAAGAGAGCACAAAGTATGTTTCTGGAGTGATGGAAATGTTTTTTATCTTTCTTAGTGTATCGGTTACATGGCTATAACACATATAATTCTTCAAACAGTATACTTATAATCTATGCATTTTACTCTAATTTTTTTAAACTTCTTTTATTGTATGGTATAACATATATACAAAGCAAAGAAATTTAAAAAACAATAGTTTTTAAAGCACTCTTCAATAAGTAGTTACAGGACAGATCCCAGATTTGTCATGGGCTACCATACGATCCTCCCATATTTTTCCTTCTAGCTGCTCCAGAATATAGGAGGCTAGAGGGCTTAAATATATTTTTATCATCACAATCAACTTTTTTTCACAATCAACTTTTTTCCTTCTTTTTTTGTGAAAAATAACATATATACAAAAAAAGCTATAAATTTCAAAGCACAGCACCACAATTAATTGTAAAATATATTTCAGAGTTTGACATGGGTTACAATTCCACAATTTTAGATTTTTACTTCTAGCTGCTCTAAAATACTGGGAACTGAAAGAGATATCAATTTAATGATTCAGCATTCATTTTCATTTCTTAAATCTTATCTTCACTGTTTAATTCCACCATCACCATTGATCTTTCTATTCCTCTCTTTAGGGGTGTTTGGGCTATGGCCATTCTAAATTTTTCATTTTGGAAGAGTCTGTCCCTAATATGGGGTAGGGAGATGGAACTATCTAATGCTCTGGAGAGGCTGGGCCCTCTAAGTTTCAGGACTTATCTAGACCAGGGACCCCATCTGGAGGTTGCAGGTTTCTGGAAACTTACTCTAGTGCATGGAACCCTTGTGGGATCTTATATATTGCCCTAGATGTTCTTTAGGATTGACTGGAATCTACCATGCTTTTCAAATGCAATTTTATTGAGATATTTTCACACATCATACAATCCATCCAAAGTATACAATTGATGGTTCGCAGTATCATCATAGTAGTGTGTTCATCACCACAGTCAAGTTTAGAACATTTTCATCACTCCAGGAAGAAAAAAAGAAAGAGCAAACCCAAAATAGCCTGTACCCTTTATTCTCCCCTCATCATTTATCCCTATTAATGGTGTGATACATTTGTTACTGTTGATAAACAAATATTAAGATATTACTGTTATAACATTGGATAATTACAGTTAAATCAATAGTATATTTGATAGATCATAGATTTCACGAGTTGCAGCCAAATATGGTAGGTGAGGTGTAAAACACCCACTAAAGAAAAGTACCTTCCTTTGAAAGGTTGACTTTGAGGTACACTAACAAAGCATTCATTACCATTTTAGCCAAAGAATTCCCTTTAATCTGTCATTGGCTCTATCTTGTGCAAACAATCCCAAAGGAAAAAAAGTTTATTGCAGTTTTAATGGTTGCTGTGGAAGTTGATAGAAGCCACGTGTCTGTTGTAGTCATCACCGTTAAAATTAGCATTGTGATCACCTTGCTAGTCAAGATGTAGTGGAGAGGCTGGAGGGAACTGCCTGAAAATGTAGCACTGTGTTCCAGTAGCCATGTTTCTTGAGGATGATTGTATAATGATATAGCTTTGACAATGTGACTGTGTGATTGTGAAAACCTTGTGTCTGATGCTCCTTTTATCTACCTTATCGACAGACGAGTAAAACATATGGAAGAAAAATAAATAATAGGGGGAACAAATGTTAAAATAAATTTAGTAGATTGAAATGTTAGTGATCAATGAAAGGTGGGGTAAGGGGTATGGTATGTATGAACTTTTTTCTGTTGTCTTTTTATTTCTTTTTCTGAACTAATGCAAATGTTCTAAGAAATGATCATGATGATGAATATGCAACTATGTGATGATGTGAATTACTGATTATTTTAGAACGGAATGATCATATGTTAAGAATGTGTTTGTTGTTATATTTTTTAAAAATTAAATTAAATTAAAATTAAATAAATAAAATTAAATTTAAAAAATTAACATTGTGTGTGAAATTCTAACCTGGTCATTGGAAATACAAGTTTCTCTCTTTGGAAAAAAAAGAAGATATTATTGTTAACCATAGTCCATAGTTTTCAGTAGATGCATTTTTCCCACATGCCACTCTATCATTAACTCCTTATAATAGTTTTGTAAATCTGTTCTAGTTCACAGAGAACATTTTTAATATTTGTTAATCACAGTCATCATCCACCACAAGGTTTACTGAATTATACATTCCCATATTTCAACCTCTGGCTTTCCTTCTGTTGACATAAATAACTCTAAACTTCCTCTACCAACCACATTCACACACAATTCATCACTGTTAATTATACGCACAATAAGGTGCTACCATCACCTCTATCCATTTCCACTCATTTAAATTCAACCTACTTAAAAAAATCTTCACATCTTAAGCAACACTTCCCATTCTCTAGCCTCATCGTATCTCGTCTACTACATTTTTAAGAAGATATTTCCATTTACCCAGCATTTTTAGGTGTTTTTAGTAAAAGAATTAATTAAATATGTAAACCAAAATATTGGAGGAAACAGAAGTATGCTTAGCTTTTGCAGGACAAGTTTTAATTTTCCTCAGAATTAGTAATTGCCATTTTTCTTTCCTTTGCTTTCTACACACTTATCCCTTATCCCAAACTCTCCTCTGGTTATGCATTTTTTTCTCAATATGCTCACATCACTAGATATTCTGTTAATTTTATTTTTTTGAAGAAATTACACCCAAACTCTTCTGACCTGCTCCAGTCTTGAAAACTGACTTCTAGTCCTGCCATACAGCTTTGGATCTCCCTTCACCATCCCCAAGAATTCTTTTTTGTCTCTCTATTGTGAATCCCATGTTTCTTGGATTCCATGCATTCCTCTTTTTTGACTTAATGATTTGTTTTGGCAGAATGCATCTTCTCCTATCTTTCTGAAAAACAATACATGGAGTGTTTATATTTTTCATATCTGAAACAGTCTTTATTCTGGATTCACAACTATATCATGATTTGGCTGAGTATAGAATTCAATGTTGAAAATAATTATCCTTGGAATTTTGAAACTCTTTCTCCATTGTCTTTTAGCTTCCAGTGGTGATGAGCTGATAAGCCTAATGCCATTCTGATTCTTGTATGAAACTTGTTCTTTCTCTCTGGAAGCTTTTAGAAATTTTTCTGTCTCCAGTGTTCTGAAATTTTACAATGATGTGTCTTGATGTGGGTCTGATTTGTTGTGCTGGATACATTTGTGTACCCTTTCAAGTTGGAAACTTAGCTCTTCAGTTCTGGGAAATACTTTTAAGTAATTTCTTTTGATTATTTCTTCCCTTCTGATTCTCTGCTCTCTTTCTAAAACTCTATTTAGATGTTCCACTTCCTGTACTGGTCTTCTAATTTTTATCAGTTTTCTACTAAAGTGCAGCAAATTTTCTTCTTCAACTTTATCTTCCAGCCTTTCTATTAAATTATTATCTCTGCTATCATGGTTTTAATTTCCAAAAGGTCTTTTTGTTTATCTGAATGGTAGTCATTTTTGTTAAGTAAAATAAAATGGCCACCTGCATTGGGGGTTTCCAGAGGGACCCCTTTCTGAGAAGGACTTTTCTAGAAGACAAAGACAATGGACTTGCAGGGGCTTTCCAGGAAGTTGGAACAATGGAATGTACCCTACAGAACTGCAGATAAGCAACAGCTTCTAATAAACCAGCTTTGGTCCAGGAGAGATAGCTTATTAGATGGGACAAGAATACCATGCTAATCAATTTATATCTGCTCCCCACTTTGTAATACCCCCCACCCCGGTAAAACTGAATCTTTACATCAGCCAATGAGAACATTTTCTCACGTGCCCCATATAAGTTCATCCTTTTCACTCTCTCAGTGGAACTCCCTTCTACTTTCTGTATGGGTTGCTGCCCAATTCATGTATTGCTCAATAAAGCTGGGAGATCCTAAATTCCATGAACAGTTTTTCTTTTAACACTTTTAAAATAACATCTTGCCTTTCTAAAGATGGCTGTACTATCTTATTACTCAGGATTTAGTGATGATTTTTAATTCATTTGCTTTGTTTTTTAGTCATCCCCCACCCACCCTCCACACCTTGCAGTCTCTCTTTCCTCTACTTTGTTTTCTTCTCTTTGATTGTTTTGGTTTCTTTCTTGCATATTAAACGTTTTTCTTAAATGCCTAATGATCCTTGGTTGTCTGCTTATGCCTAAGAATGAGTACAAAAAAAGCTGATTGTGGACAGTCCATGTGAGGGACTTGGTATATAGGCAAGTACTTAATTGAAAGTTTGGCTAATTCATTGAGAGTGCCCTGATGAGAGTATTTTTGTGCTTTTTTTCTTGGGCTAGTCAAATTCTCCACATTCCAATCTTCTGCCTAAAGGTATAATCATGCTGTTTAGGGATTAACTTTCTCAGGTAGGTGAAAAGTTACCTACCATACCTCCATTTGCTTTCCAGGTTCTAAAATGTTGCTGTCATTGCTTCTATTTCCTTTCTCTCTGTCTTTGTAGGTTCATAGATTAGGGGGATAATATGTACATTCACCCCCTTCCCTCTCCTCCTTGACTGGAAGCCCCCATCGTTTCTTTAGGATAACTTTGTTGGAGGGTATTGGCAGGGTCATGTAAAAGGCGTTTTCCAAATATATATATATATTAGAGAAGCTGCACATTTACACAAAAAGTATGTAGAAAATACAGAATTCTCATATAACCCAACACTTTGTGTTAGTATGGTACCTTTGTTACAACTGATGAAAGAATATTATTATAATTGTTCTGTTAACTATAGCCCATAGTTTACAAAAGGGTTCACTGTGTTGTACAGTCCTATGGGTTTCTTAAATTCAATTTTTATTCTAGTAATATATACAAACTAAAACTTCCCCCTTTTAACCATATTCAAGCATATAATTCAGTGCTGGTAATTACATTCACAATGTTGTGCTACCATCATCAACATCCATTACCAAGACTTTTTCATTACCCCAAATAGAAATTCTGTACCAAGTAAGCATTAACTCCCCATTCCCCACTCCCACCCCAGCCTCTTGTAACCTGTATTCTAGTTTCTCACTCTATGAGTTTGCTTATTCTAATTGTTTCATATCAGTGAGATCATACAATATCTATCCTTTTTCTGTCTGGCTTATTTCACTCCACATGAAGTCTGTAAGGGTCACGCATGTCGTTGCATGTATCAGAGCTTCAATTCTTTTTTTCGTGTGAAAAGATTATGACACATTACCAGAGCGCCCTCAAGTTGTATGTATATCTGAGGTATGTTTCAACTGTTCGTTGCCCAACAAGTATTAATTTCCAGGGAACTCGCGCTCACCCACCCTTTGGCTTCAATATTCCGCCTCTCAGGAGCCCAGTACAATGCAAGAAATGTCTAAAAATGTAATAAGAGATGTGAAAGGAAGCCGAGCTAGAACAGAGGAAAACTGCTTAAAAGGGCCCAGCCCAAGGACCCCAGTTCTTAGGAACCAGGGGCGAGTGGGAGGAGGTTCTGATATCGTTCATGATTGGTTGGTCTCCCTGGCCAATCACACACAGAGAATGGTTCGCTAATAGTGGCTAATCATCACCCCTCCCCCGTGGGACTTTGGAGTCACATTTACAAATGGGAATAAGGTACGTGAGAGGGACAGAACGTACAGCCAATGAGACCTTGCAGAGTTAATGGGCGGGGCGAGGCCTCTGCCAGGTTTAGGGCGGAAGGAGTTTCTCTGGCTGAGAAAGAGGACGGAAAAATGGCGGCGGAAGCGCTGCTGTCCAGTATGTTAGGGCTGCTGCTTCTAGGTCTCATGCTACCCGCAAGTCTGAGCGGCAGTGTTGGGAGTCTGAACCTGGAGGAGCTGAGTGAGATGCGTTATGGGATCGAGATCCTGCCATTGCCTATCATGGGAGGGCAGGTGAGGAGGCGTAGAGGTGGGGGAGATTCCGGGGCAGAAGAGGAAGAGTGGCAAGGTAGAGGAAAGGGGGCAGCTTCGGAATCTGGGGCAGGAGCCTAAGAAGAATCGGGAAGAATAGGTAGAGGGTTTATAGTGACTCTTGGGGATCGCAAACTGAGCTTTATTCCGTGGGGCCAGCGACCGGAGGGGTGGGGCTTCCCGCTGTCAGCCGCCAGGTTCCAGTTCCTGATGGAGACACTCATACTCCGCCCCCGCGTAGAAGTGGGTGTGTCCTCTCCCCTCCCCCACAGGTGGAGGACTTGTGCCTCATGCTCTCTCCGACTGGGCTTTCCCCAGGGTCTGAAGAGGGATCTCGTTGTTCTCCCTGATCCCAGCCTCTCTTCGCCTCCCTACCTCCCATCCCCCCCGCCTTCTCTCCCAGAGCCAGGCTTCGGACGTGGTGATTGTTTCCTCCAAGTACAAACAGCGCTATGAGTGTCGCCTGCCAGCTGGAGCCATTCATTTCCAGCGTGAAAGGGAAGAGGAGACACCTGCTTACCAAGGACCTGGAATCCCTGTGTTGTTGAGTCCGATGAAAGATGCTCCCTGCCTGCTGAAGGTGAAAGAACCTGGGATGCATGGAATGGGGACTTGGGAACTAGCAGCCTATCCGAGAGCTAGAGTACTGGTGAATGAAGGGTTTAGGGGAGTTCGGAAGACGGTTGGAGTAGACATGTAATACAGACAGGAAAAGAGCAAAGAATCCTGCAACCACTATGACACTCTGCCAAACGTAGAGGAGAAGTAGGATAGAAAGTCTTAGAATAAGTGTTAAGCCAAGATTAAGGAGCCAAAAGAGGGAAAGTGGTAGAGGGTCTCCTGCTTGGAGAAGTCTTCCTGCTAAACCTTAGCCAGAGACACCCCCTGCCAATTATTCTCTGCACGACTCTCCTAGTTTATTTTCATCATAGTACTTTTCATCATATTAATGGAATCATCAGTTGTTTGTTTGTTTGTTTGTTTTTCTGGTCTGATTCCCCATACTAAAGTATAAGCTCCATGAGGTCAGAGAACTATCTTGTTCACAGCTGTATCCTTTTTGTATCCTTAGAGTCTAGAAGAGTGAAAGGAACTTTATAGAACCTAAATTAGTATTTTAAGTTGGGGTGTTGTATGTTTTCTGGTCTGAGTAATAAAAGGATACCGGGATTCTTACCTCTATGAAGGGCAAAGAAGGATTTTTAAAACTCTAAAGGGGAAAGACTACAGGAAGAAAACAGACTTTAGATGCATCTTTCTGACTCACAGAAGGGAAACAGCTCTCTCTCACTGAGAGTATAGAGAGTGAGTGTGGAAGCACAGGGCAATGAGGAGTAGATGAGAGGTTGTATATCTTGGAGCTGGGAGAGACTCTAGTTCCCAGGAGGTACATCCCCACTCCATTCCCCTGACTGTTATTTTTTTAATTGTCAGACCAAGGACTGGTGGACATATGAATTCTGTTATGGACGCCACATCCAGCAGTACCACATGGAAGGTGACTACTTTCTCCCTAAGCCCTTGTCAGCATGTCATATGGAAGGTGACTTGCCTCCCCAGTCCTCTTAGAGAGAGTAACAGTACGTCATTGTGGTTTCTTTTGCAGATTCAGAGATCAAAGGTGAAGTCCTCTATCTTGGCTACTACCAATCGGCCTTTGACTGGGATGATGAAACCGCCAAGGTGTCAGGAGTATGGAATTGGGAGGGAAAGAGGTCTTAGTGTAGACTCAGAGCCCTGACAAGAAGGGGTGGGTCAGGATTTGCTGCTATGTTTCTTGGGGCTTGGTGGCAAATAGGACAAAGTTTCCTGGGTTCTGGATTCCTAAGATTTCTAAGGTTCTTATGGGGGCGCAGGATCATTCTTCCTCCTTGCTCTCTCTCACCCCTGCTCCTTCCTGCTCCCTATCCTCCCTAGGCCTCCAAGCAGCATCGCCTGAAACGCTACCACAGTCAGACCTATGGAAACGGGTCCAAGTGCGACCTCAATGGGAGGCCCCGGGAGGCCGAAGTTCGGGTAAGTCCATTCACATTCTAGGACAAGGGCAGCATTGCATCTTATAGTTGAGAGGGTTTCTCCCCGACCCTAAACCCAAAGTTTGACTCCTATTTCCAGCTGCTAGCTGAATATCACTGCCTGGTTCGTCAGAGACACTTCAGGTCAGCATTTCCCAAAACCTCGCATTCGTACCAACACCCCCTCCCCCAGCCACAATTACTCTTTTTTCTTTATCTCTACTTTCTGTCATATTAGCTAGAGACCTGAGTCTCATCCTTGACTCTTCCTTCTCCTTCACATCATCTTTCTTTTCTTCACTTCATGAGTTTTCAGTGAGTTCTTGCTGTATGTATACTGGGCTTGGCTCTGGGAGTACAGGGCTGAGCAAGCAGATGCAGCCACTGCCATCATAGGATGTACAGTCTAGAGGGAAGACAGATGTTAACAAAAGAATCAGGAATGAGTCACAAAAAGAATCAGAAGTGATATGAAGTAAATCACTCTAGTTTTCTGAGTAAAAAAACAAGTCCATTCATCCTCCTTCTAGGTGTCTGTTTTAGTTTGCTAATGCTGCCAGAATGCAATATACCAGAAATGGAATGGCTTTTAAAAAGGGAATTTCTTAAGTTACAAGTTTACAGATCTAAGGCCAAATGAAAAATGTCCAAACTAAGGCATCCGGAGAAAGATACCTTGACTTAAGAAAGATTCATGTCTGTCACATGGGATGTCATATGGCTGGCATCTGCAGGTCCTTGTTCCTGGTTCCGTTGCTTCCAGCTTCTGATGCCAGTGGTTTCCTCTCTAAGTGGGCCTTCACTTAGCTCCTCTGGGGCAAAACTCTGGGTTCTGGCTGGCTTAGCATCTCATGGGAAGGCACATGGTGACGTCTGCTGGGCTTTGCACCTCCAAACTTTCTCCAGGCATCTAGTCTCTCTGTTGGCACTTCAGGCATCTTCAAGTGTCTGTGTCTCTGTCATCTCTAAGCTTTTTCCAAAATGGTTCCCTCTTGAAGGACTCCAGTAACTAGAGTAAGACCCACCTTGAATGGGTGGAGTCACATCTCCATGGGAACTACCTAATCAAAATGTCCCACCCACAATTGGATGGGTTACATCTTCATGGAAACAACTTGATAAAAAAGATCCCACCCACAATGAGTGGGGTCATCTCTCCATGGAAGCAACCTAATCAAAAGGTCCCACCCTAAACAATAGGTTGGCTCCTGCAAGATCGGATTAGGAAAAAGAACATGGCTTTTCTGGGGCATATAACAATTTCAGACCAGCACAGTGCCTCTCTAAATTCCTCTTCATCCCCGTGATCAGTACTGTCTTCTCCCACCTGTATCACTGATCACTACCATCAGCTTCTTAATAAGTCTTCTGATCTAGTGGTCCTTGACTGAGGTGAGGCAGGCAGGCACATGTATATTAGGAAATGTTCCTCAGGTGATTCTAATGAGTATTCACACACACACTCACAAACCTGTAGAGAGACACACGACACCTACCAGAGTTATCTCTGTAATACAGACTTGTGCAGTGGTGGGCCAGTAACTATTGAACACCCAGATTGTTGTGGGGGGAAATCCCTGATTTGTAGTGTTTGCCAATACCGACAGTATAAATACTCCCACCATGACTTATTTCAAGCTATCAATGTGATGCCATTTTGCAAAATTCCTGAAAATTTCCAGCTGGGTTCTTGTAGGCTGGTTCTTGTAGCTGGCTCCAGCAAACCACCGGTAAGCATTTGTCAGTTTTTTGCCCAGTCCTGGAAAACCTTCAGTGATTCTGCCTTGCCCAAAGGATAAGGTACAAATGCCCCAACACAGACCAGGTGATCGCAGTGGAAATGGTGAGAAGTGGTCTATTCTGGATATATTTTGAGAGAAGGCAGAACCAGTTTGATTTGTTAATGGATTGGGTGTAGGGTAGAGTCAAGGATGACTCCAAGATTTTTAGCTTGAGCAACTGGAAGGATAGAATTGTCATTTCCTAAAGTGGCAAGGAGAGGGCTTGGTGGGAGAAGAAACTACAGGTTGGTTTTGGACATATGAAGTTTGAGATGCCTGTTAAACATCCAGGTGGTGATGTCCCATCGGTAGTTGGCTCTGGGAGTCTGGAGTTCAGGAGCAGGGTCTGGGCTGCAGATACAAACATTGAGTTTCTGCTACACTGGCCTCTTTCTGACCTTTGAACCACTGGTTCTCATTCTTCCCTGTCTGGAGCAGCCGACTTTCCACAGAGCTTTGAATGCTTAGATCCAAATCCTTACTCAGGTTATATTAAAAAAGAAATGATAACCTCTTCATGGACACACACAAATATACACAGACACATCCATCTCTGCTCACATCTTAATAAAGATCTACAGTGTTTTGTATTCTTCAAAACATATGTCATTACCTGAAATTACCTTATCTCAGTTTACTCTCTATCTCCCTCCACTAGAATAAGCTCCAGGAAGTCAGGGACAATGTCTGTCTTGTTTTCTGCTTTATCCTCAGTGCCTGACACCAAGTAGGTGCCCAGAAATTATTTGCTGAACAAGTGGAATGAATAAGCCAGTTCAAGTGCAGCCTTTTTTGAGATGAAGCCAGGCAGTTGTTGTGGGCAGTTGAAGGATTCTGTAGGTGCATTGAAGACTTTGGACAACCTAAGGGACAATGGGGAGCTCCTAAAGTGTTTTAAGCAGAATAGCAGCAGAAACACAATCTGTTTTGGTTTCCGAAGGCTCACTCTGGCTAGAGAAGAACAAATGCTTGGGAGACCAGTTATTAGGTAATTGAGTAATCCAAATGAGAAATAAAGGTGGCCTAGGGATGAAGAAAAGTGAATTTTTAGAGAGAACTTTAGGGGGCAAAGTAAATAGAATGAGAGAGGGGAGACCAGAATAATTCCCAGGTTTCTAGCTTGGGCAACTTGATAGGTGGTTGTTTCTGTTAACTGAGATAGATATTGTGGGAAGAGGAGTAGATCTGATGAAAGAAAATGCTGAGTTTGTTTGTTTAATGCAATTTTATTGAACTTTATTATATATTTACATACCATACAGTCATCCAAATTATACAATCAGTGGTTCACAGTATCATCATATAGTTGTGCATTTGTCATCATAATTGAATTTTGAACATTTTCATTACTCCAAAAGTGAGTTTGGTTTTAAATATTATGTTAGTGACTGTAGGGAATTTAAGAGGCTGTCATGTGTGTATGTGTGTATTTTGAGATGGGAAGAGACTGGGACATGTTTAAATGCTGTTGAGTGGACCTGGTAGACAGGAGGAGAGGTTGAGGGGCAAGAGAAAGAATGAGAAGAAAATGTGGCCGGAGCTGGGATGCAGAACGCAGGGAGAGCAATTATCCTCAGGAGGGGAGCTCCCAGGGTTATAACTAGACTGTAAGGGAGGTGTGTTTGCCGGTGAGTTTACAAGTTTTGAAGGTAGAAAGTTGAGGGCTTTTCTGTCTTTTTTTTTTTTTTTTTTCAATCTTGATTTGAGTACATGTCTTTTTTTTTAAAAAAAACGTGGGGAGGCACAGGGAATTGAACCTGGGTCTCTGGCATGGCAGGCAAGAACTCTGCCTGCTGAGCCACCGTGGCCAGCTACATGTCTTTTTAATGTTCTATTTAAACATTAATAGTCAATATTCTATGGCTACAAGGGGAACAAACATAAAGCACTTTTCTTTTTTTTACACATATAGTCCATACATGATGTACAATCAGCGGCTTACAATATTATCACATAGTTGTGTATTCATCACCATGATAATTTTTTACAACATGTGCATCACTCCAGAAAAAGAAATAAAAAGAAAAAAAGAAAAGACTCATATATACCTTACTCCTCCCTCTCATTGACCTCTAGTATTTCCATCTACCCAATTTATTTTACCGTTTGTTCCCCCTACCATTTATCTATTTTTATCCATATTTTTTACCTCATCTGTCTATACCCTGGATAAAAGGAGCATCAGACACAAGGTTTTCACAATCACACAGTCACATTGTAAAAGTTATATTTTTATACAATCATCTTCAAGAATCAAGGCTCAACAAACAGCTCAACGGTTTCAGGTACTTCCCTCCAGCAACTCCAATACACCAGAAACTAAAAAGGGATATCTATATAATGCGTAAGAATAACCAGGATAACCTCTTGATTCTGTTTGAAATCTCTCAGCCACTGAAACTTTATTTTGTCTCATTTCTCTCGTCCCCGTTTTGGTCAAGAAGGCTTTGTCAGTCCGTTCATGCTAGGTCCCGACTCATCTCCCTGAGGTATCTTGTAATGTGTTCCTCTGTCCCCCTAATGTTTTCTGTAAATTGGTAGTTTGATCAGATTCAGGTTTTCTCTTCCTTTTTTTCAGTTTTTATATGACAATATTTTCATTATTATTCAATACTAAATGTTTTCTAATTATGACATGATTTCTACTTTTTAAAGATTTATCTTATTTTCCAAGCCCTTAGATTTATTCTAGTAATCTTTTTGTTACTGATTTTTATCTAATTACATTGTAATCAGAGAAATTGTTCTGTTTTATTTGAGTCCTTTTAAATTTGTTGAGACTTATTGTATGGTCCTGTACATGTCAATTCCTGTGAATGTTGCTTTGTGCTTGAAAAGAGCATATACTCTCTTGTGGGGTGTGGTGTTTATGTACATCTTTTAGATCATGATAATTGTGCTGTTCAATTCTTTTGCATCTCACATTATAATAATGGATTTGCCTTATTATTCTGTTGCTTGTCACTTTATGTGTATTAGGGCTATTTTACTCACTTATACAACAGTTGTTTACTGAGTTTCTATATGCCAGGTACTGTTTTAGTGGCTGGGGTTACTGTAGAATAAAGACAGCAAAACTCCTGCTGAAGTTGGGAGAGACAGACAATAAGCAAGATAAGAATTGCATATGATTCTAAAATTATCTTCCTCATAAACTGAACCTTTTAACTTTATGAAGTGATCTTATTTATGTTTAGTACTGCTTTTGCTCAAAGTCCGTTTTGTGGGATATTAATAGCTATAACAACTTTAATTCAGTTACTCTTTGTTTATTGTATTTTTTCTATCCTTTTACCTTCATTTACGTTTATTCTATGTATATATATTTGGATTTTTATCTAACACTTATTTTATGCTTTCTGTTTGTCTCACTTTTTCACTTTCTCTTTTTTCTCCTTTTGCTTTTGTTTTGTTTTATTCATGCCACCTTTTTCTCACATCTAGGTTGAAAGTTATGCTCAGTGTTTCATTCTTTTATTAATTTATTTTTGGTGCATGGGCCGTGAATCAAACCTGTGTCTCCTGCGTGGCAACCAAGCATTCTACCACTGAACCATCCATGCACCCCTCATTCTTTTACTTTTTTTTTTAAAACAATTGCTTTATTAAAAGATAATTTACATACCATACCATTCACCTATTTAAAGTATGCAGTTCACAGAGTTGTGTTGCCATCACCACAGTCAACTTTTTTTTTATTTTAACATGTTTGTTGTAAAATATAACATATATACAAAGCAAAGAAAGAAGCAACCATATTTTTCAAAGCGCACTTCAACAAGTAGTTACAGAACAGATCCCAGAGTTTGTCATGTGCTACCATTCTACCATCTCAGATTTTTCCTTCTAGTTGCTCCAAAACATGGAGGATATAGGGAATATTAATAGTGACTCAGCAGCCATACTCATTGGTTAAATCCCATTTTTTCTGCTATAGTTCCCCCTCCTCTGATGCCTCTCCCAGTCTATATCACTGTCAATCTTAGAACATTTTCCTTGCCCCCCAAAGGCAACTCCATACTCATTAGCAGTCACTGTCATTACCTAACCTCAAATGTACCTTTAACCCTAGTAACCTTTGGTTTACTCTGTCTCTATAGATTTGCCTATTCTAGACATTCATATTAATGGAATTGTATAATATCTGGCGTTTTGAAAATGGCCGCTTTCACTTGGCATGTGCTCAAGGGTCAGCCATGTGTAATGTATACAGTACTTCATTGCATTTTATTGCCAAACCCACATTTTATATATTCATTCATTCATCAGAGGATGGACATTGGGTTGTTTCTACTTTTTACCTATTATACTTGTATAAAAGATTTTGTGTGGACATGTATTTTCATTTCTTTTTTTTCATTTCATTTTTTCTTATTATTGAATTTAAGATTTCTTAATGTATTCTGGATATAACTTCCTTAACAGACACATGATTTGCAAATACTTTTTCCCATTTTGTAGTTGTCTTTACACTTTTTTGATGCTGTCTTTTGTGGTACAGGAGATTTTAATTTCGATGAAGCCTAATTTCTTTTTTTATGGTTGTTATTTGTTTTGTTGTTATTGTTTTTGTTTGTTTTTTTTTTTACATATTTTTTTTTATTAATTAAAAAAAGAATTAACAAAACAATTAGAAATCATTCCAATCTACATGTACAATCAGTAATTCTTAATAACATCACATAGTTGCATATTCATCATTTCTTAGTACATTTGCATCGATTTAGAAAAAGAAATAAAAAGACAACAGAATAAGAATTAAAACAATAATAGAAAGAAAAAAAACAAAAAAAACACAAAAAACCTATACCTCACATGCAGCTTCATTCAGTGTTTTAACATAATTGCATTACAATTGGGTAGTATTGTGCTGTCCATTTCTGAGTTTTTATATCCAGTCCCGTTGTACAGTCTGTATCCCTTCATCTCCAATTATCCCTTCTCTTTTTTTTTTTTTTTTTAATTAACGGAAAAAAAGAAATTAACCCAACATTTAGAGATCATACCATTCTACACATGCAATCATTAATTCTTAACATCATCACATAGATGCATGATCATCATTTCTTAGTACATTTGCATTGGTTTAGAAGAACTAGCAACATAACCGAAAAAGATATAGAATGTTAATATAGAGAAAAAAATAAAAGTAATAATAGTAAAATCAAAACAAAACAACACAAAACAAAACAAAAACCTATAGCTCAGATGCAGCTTCATTCAGTGTTTTAACATGATTACTTTACAATTAGGTATTATTGTGCTGTCCATTTTTGAGTTTTTGTATCTAGTCCTGTTGCACAGTCTGTATCCCTTCAGCTTCAATTACCCATTGTCTTACCCTGTTTCTAACTCCTGCTGAACTCTGTTACCAATGACATATTTCAAGTTTATTCTCGAATGTCCGTTCACATCAGTGGGACCATACAGTATTTGTCCTTTAGTTTTTGGCTGGATTCACTCAGCATAATATTCTCTAGGTCCATCCATGTTATTACATGGTTCATAAGTTTATCTTGTCTTAAAGCTGCATAATATTCCATCGTATGTATATACCACAGTTTGTTTAGCCACTCTTCTGTTGATGGAGATTTTGGCTGTTTCCATCTCTTTGCAATTGTAAATAATGCTGCTATAAACATTGGTGTGCAAATGTCCGTTTGTGTCTTTGCCCTTAAGTCCTTTGAGTAGATACCTAGCAATGGTATTGCTGGGTCGTATGGCAGTTCTATATTCAGCTTTTTGAGGAACCGCCAAACTGCCTTCCACAGTGGTTGCACCCTTTGACATTCCCACCAACAGTGGATAAGTGTGCCTCTTTCTCCGCATCCTCTCCAGCACTTGTCATTTTCTGTTTTGTTGATAATGGCCATTCTGGTGGGTGTGAGATGATATCTCATTGTGGTTTTGATTTGCATTTCTCTAATGGCCAGGGACATTGAGCATCTCTTCATGTGCCTCTTGGCCATCCGTATTTCCTCTTCTGAGAGGTGTCTGTTCAAGTCTTTTTCCCATTTTGTAATTGGGTTGGCTGTCTTTTTGTTGTTGAGATGAACAATCTCTTTATAAATTCTGGATACTAGACCTTTATCTGATATATCATTTCCAAATATTGTCTCCCATTGTGAAGGCTGTCTTTCTACTTTCTTGATGAAGTTCTTTGATGCACAAAAGTGTTTAATTTTGAGGAGTTCCCATTTATTTATTTCCTTCTTCAGTGCTCTTGCTTTAGGTTTAAGGTCCATAAAACCGCCTCCAGTTGTAAGATCCATAAGATATCTCCCAACATTTTCCTCTAACTGTTTTATGGTCTTAGACCTAATGTTTAGATCTTTGATCCATTTTGAGTTAACTTTTGTATAGGGTGTGAGAGATGGGTCTTCTTTCATTCTTTTGCATATGGATATCCAGTTCTCTAGGCACCATTTATTGAAGAGACTGCTCTGTCCTAGGTGAGTTGGCTTGACTGCCTTATCAAAGATCAAATGTCCATAGATGAGAGGGTCTATATCTGAGCACTCTATTCGATTCCATTGGTCGATATATCTATCTTTATGCCAATACCATGCTGTTTTGACCACTGTGGCTTCATAATATGCCTTAAAGTCAGGCAGCGCGAGACCTCCAGCTTCGTTTTTTTTCCTCAAGATGTTTTTAGCAATTCGGGGCACCCTGCCCTTCCAGATAAATTTGCTTATTGGTTTTTCTATTTCTGAAAAATAAGTTGTTGGGATTTTGATTGGTATTGCATTGAATCTGTAAATCAATTTAGGTAGGATTGACATCTTAACTATATTTAGTCTTCCAATCCATGAACACGGTATGCCCTTCCATCTATTTAGGTCTTCTGTGATTTCTTTTAGCAGTTTTTTGTAGTTTTCTTTATATAGGTTTTTTGTCTCTTTAGTTAAATTTATTCCTAGGTATTTTATTCTTTTAGTTGCAATTGTAAATGGGATTCGTTTCTTGATTTCCCCCTCAGCTTGTTCATTACTAGTGTATAGAAATGCTACAGATTTTTGAATGTTGATCTTGTAACCTGCTACTTTGCTGTACTCATTTATTAGCTCTAGTAGTTTTGTTGTGGATTTTTCCGGGTTTTCGACGTATAGTATCATATCGTCTGCAAACAGTGATAGTTTTACTTCTTCCTTTCCAATTTTGATGCCTTGTATTTCTTTTTCTTGTCTAATTGCTCTGGCTAGAACCTCCAACACAATGTTGAATAATAGTGGTGATAGTGGACATCCTTGTCTTGTTCCTGATCTTAGGGGGAAAGTTTTCAATTTTTCCCCATTGAGGATGATATTAGCTGTGGGTTTTTCATATATTCCCTCTATCATTTTAAGGAAGTTCCCTTGTATTCCTATCTTTTGAAGTGTTTTCAACAGGAAAGGATGTTGAATCTTGTCAAATGCCTTCTCTGCATCAATTGAGATGATCATGTGATTTTTCTGCTTTGATTTGTTGATATGGTGTATTACATTAATTGATTTTCTTATGTTGAACCATCCTTGCATACCTGGGATGAATCCTACTTGGTCATGATGTATAATTCTTTTAATGTGCTGTTGGATACGATTTGCTAGAATTTTATTGAGGATTTTTGCATCTGTATTCATTAGAGAGATTGGTCTGTAGTTTTCTTTTTTTGTAATATCTTTGCCTGGTTTTGGTATGAGGGTGTTTGTTTGTTATAAGCCTAATTTATGTATTTTTTTTTTCTGTTGTTACTTGTGCTTTGGGTGTCATTTTTAAGAAACCATTGCCTCATCCAAGATCATGAAGATTTACACTTAAATCTTTTTTCTTTTTACACTTAAAGATTTTTTCCTGAGTTTTATAGTTGTGTCTCTTACGTTTAGATCTTTGATCCATTTTGAGTTAATTTTGTATGTGATGCTAGTTAGGGGTCTAACTTCATTCTTTTGTATGTGGATATCCAATTGTCCTACGACCATTTGTAGAAACAGTTATTTGTTTTCAGTTGAATTGTCTTGGCATCCTTGTTGAAAATCATCTGATGCCAAATATGAGGGCTTATTTCTGAACTCTTAATTTTATTCCATTGATCCGTATGTCCATCCTTAGGCTATTACCACACTGTCTTGATTACTGTAACTTTATAGTGGGTTTTGAAATTGGAAAATGTGAATCCTCCAATTTTGTTTTTATTTTTCAAGCTTGTTTTGGCTATTCTGCCTCTCTTGAATTTCCATATGAATTTTGGCATCAGCTTTTTAATACCTGCAAAGAAGCCAACTGGAATACTGATGGGGATTGCACTGAATCTGAAGATCAATTTAGAGAGTATGCCATCTTAACAATATTGTCTTCCAATACATGAACATGAGATGTTTTTCCATTTATTTACATCTTCTTTAATTTCTTTTAACTATGTTTTATAATTTTCAGAGTATAAGTTTTATGCTTCTTTTGTTAAATATGTTCCTAAAACTTTTTGCTGCTATTCAAAATGGAATTGTTTTCTTAATTTCATTTTTGAATTGTTCATTCCTATTGTATAGCCATACAATTGATTTTTGAATATCAATCTTCTATCTTGGAACTTTGTTGAACTCATTTATTCTAATTTCTTTAGTGGATTCATTAGGATTTTCTATATACAAGATCATGTCATCTGCAATTAGAGTTAGTTTTAAACCACCTTTGCATAATACCTGGGGTAAATTTCACCTGGTCATTGGGCTTAATTCTTTTTTTATGTTGTTGGGTTGGTATTTTGTTGCGGATTTGGGGGTTTATATTTATAAGAGATCTTGTCCTATAGTTTTATTGTGATGCCTTTGTCAGGTTTTAGTATCAGGGTAATACTGACCTCATTTAATGGGTTGGGAAGTGTTTCCCCCGCCCTCTTCTATTTTTTGGAAGAGTTTGTGGAAAATTGGAATTAATTCATTATCTTAGTTTGCCAGGGCTGCTAAAACAAGTACCACACACTGGGTGGCTTAACAACAGGAATTTATGGTCTCACAGTTTCAGAAGCTACTGTCCAAAGCCAAGATGTGGGCAAGGCCATGCCTTCTCCCTGCAGCCTGTTGTGTTCTAGTCCTGACAGTCCTTGGGGCTCCTTGGCTTACATCTCTGCAAATGTCCCTGGTTTCCTCTGTTTCTCTGAGTTCTGGCTTTTTATAAGGCCTCCAGCGATACAGATTAAGTCCTACTCTGATTCAGTTTGGACGCACTAAATAGGATCCTAGAAGATCCCATTTACAAATGAGTCCACACCTTAACTGATAGTATTTCTTCATAGGGTCCTATTTACAAATGGGTTCACACCCAGAGGAATGTGGATTAAAAGTAAGAACATGTCTTTTGAGAGGGTACATAATTTAATCTACCACATGCTCTTGTTTTCTTTTTTGTTTTTATCATGACAATCAACTTTTTTTTTCTTTTTTGTGAAAAATAGCATATATACAAAAAAGGAATATGTTTCAAAGCACATTGCAACAATTAGTTGAAGAACAGATTTCAGACTTTGGTATGAGTTACAATTTCACAGTTTTAGGTTTTTACTTCCAGCTGCTCTAAGGTACTGGAAACCAAAAGAAATATCAATATAATGATTCAGCAATCATACTCATTTGTTAAACCCGACCTTCTCTGTATAACTCCACCATCACCTTTGATCTTTCTCCCACTCCTTAGGGGTATTTGGGCTATGGCCATTCTAGCTTTTTCATGTTGGAAGGGGCTGTCAATGATATGGGGTAGGGGGATGGAGCTAGTTGCTATTCTGGAGAGGCTGGTCCCTCTGCAGAAGTCTGGTCCAGGGACCATCTGGGGTTTAGGTTTCTCAAAGTTACTCTAGTGCATGGAACCTTTACCACATGCTGTTTAAAATGTTTGGTAGAATTCTCCAGTGAAGTCTACCAGCCTGGGATTTTTTTTAAACTTTTTTATCTTTAATTTTTATTATGATAACATTTTTATATGACATAAAATTTGCCATTTTAACCATTTTTAAGTGTGCAATTCAGTGGCATTAATTACATTTACAGTGTTGTGCTACCATCAACATCATCCATTACCAAACTTTTTTATCACCTCAAAGAGAAACTCTACCCATTTACCACTAACTCTCCATTCATCCCTCCCCTCAGCCCTTGTTAACCTCTAATCTACCTTCTTTCTCTGAATTTGCTCATTCTAGATGTTTCACATAAGTGGACTCATACAATATGTGTTCTTTTGTGTTTGTGGCTTTTTGTATGTGGGTAGTTTTTTTATGACTAGTTTAATCTACTTGTTAAAGGTCTGCTCAGATTTTCTTTTCTTTTTTAGTCAGTTTGGTGGTTTGTGTCTTTCTAAGAACTTTTCCATTTCATCTAAATGATCTAATTTGTTGACATATAGTTGCTCATAGCATTCATATTTATTTCTGTAATTTCCGTCTTTCATTCCTAATTATAGTAATTTAAATCTCCTTTTTTTCTTGGTCAGTATAGCTAAAGGTTTGTCGGTTTTGTTGATCTTTTCAAAGAATCGGCTCAGAATATTTCCTAATTTTCTTCTGACACGTTGCTTATTTAGAAGTACGTTCTTTAATTTCCACGTTTGTGATTTTCCAAGATTTCTTTCAATTATTTATTCCTAGTTTTTTCCTATTGTGGTTGGAGAAAGTTCTTTGTATGCTTTAAATCCTTTTAAATTGGCTAAGGCTTGTTTTGTGGCCTAGTACATGATCTATCCTGGAGAATGTTCCATGTGCCCGTGAGAAGACTGTGCATCCTGCTATTGTTGGATATTCCACAAATGTCTATTAGGTCTAGATTTACAATGTTGTTCAAGGCTTCTGTGTCCTTGTTGATGTTATGCTTAGTTGTTCTATCAATTATTGAAAGTGAGGCACTGTAATTTCTAACTATTATTTTTGAATGTCTGTTTCCCCTTTTAATTGTGTCAGCATTTGCTTCATGTATTTTGGGGCTCTGTTGTTAGAACCATTCTTCTAGTTTGCTAGCTGCCGAAGGCAACATACCAGGAACAGAATGGCTTTTTAAAAGGGGGAATTTAATAAGTTGCTAGTTTACAGTTCTAAGGCCAAGACAATGTCCCAATTAAAGCAAGTCTATAGAAATGTCCAATCAAAGGCATCCAGAGAAAGATACCTTGGTTCAAGAAGGTCGATGAAGTTCAAGGTTTCTCTCTCAAGTGAGAAGGCATGTGGCAAACATAATCAGGGCTTCTCTCTCAGCTGAAAGGGCACATGGCGAACATGGCCTAGCTTTCTCTCCTGGCTTCTGGTTTCGTGAAGCTCCCCTAGAGGCATTTTCCTTCTTCATCCTTCAGAGGTCGCTGGCTCTTGGACTCTCTGCTTTGAGTTGCTGCAGCATTCTCTGCCCCCTCTGAATCTCCTTCATTCTCCAAAATATTTCCTCTTTTATAGGACTCCAGAGACTTCTCAAGACCCACCCAAATGGGTGGAGACATGTAGTCACCTAATCCAGTTTTACAACCACTCTTGGTTAAATCACATCTCCAGGGAGATGATCTGATTACAGTTTCAAACATACAGTATTGAATAGGGATTATTCTACCTTTATGAAATGGGATTTTGATTAAAACATGGCTTTTCTAGGTACCTACATCCTTTCAAACCATTACAAGCATTTATGTTTGTAATTGTTATATTTTCCTGATGGGTTGACCCTTTTATCATTAAACTATGTTCTTTATCTCTAGTAATATTTTTTTGTTTTTAAGTATATTTTATCTAATAAATTAATATAGCTACTCCAGCTTTTAATATTGTTGTTTGCATGATAAATCTTTTTCCAGCATTTTCTTTCAATCTATTTATACCTACGGATCTAAAGTGTATCTCCTATAGACAACATAGTTGTTTCTTGTTTTTAAAATCCAGTTTGACAATCTCTGTCTTTTGACTGGATTGTTTAAGCCATTCGCTTTTTTTTTTTTTGCATGCTGTGTAGCATGGGTCACATTTCATTCTTTTTCCATCTATTTATCCACTTATTGCAGCACCATTTATTGAATTTTTTGTTTGGTTTGGTTTGGTTTTTCGTTTGTTTGTTTGCTTGTTTGGAAAGTGCATGGGCTGGGAATTGAACCCGGGTCTCTTACTTGGCAGGTGAAAATTCTACCACAGAACTATCCTTGTGCCCCCAGCCATTCACTTTTCATGTTATTATTGGCATAGATTTATTTCTGCCATTTTACTTTTTTCTCTCTGTTTCATGTCTTTTTTGTTCTTCTCTTCTTCCTACTTTTCTTTTTTTTGAATTAAGTGAATATTTTCTAGTGTAACATTTTAATTTCTTTAATGATTTTTTCACTATTTTTTAAACTTATTGTCTTAGTGGTTGTTCTAAGATTTACCTTATGCAACTTAACTTATAACAATCTACTTCAGGTTTATAATAACTTAATTCTAATGAGATACAGAAATATTGCCCCAGTATAGCTCTGTTTCCTCTTCTTTTGTGCTATTATTGTCATACATATAATATCTATATATGTTACAAGCTCAACAATGTATTGTCATAATTATTACTTCATGTAATTTTATGATGTTTAAAAAGGTGAGAGTAGAAAAGAGCAAGTACATATTTATAGATTGTCATATTAACCTTATTTATCGTTTCTGGTTTTCCTTATTTGTCCCTATAGATTAGATGTCATTTCATGTCATTTCCTTACTCCAATACAGCTCTGCTCTCCGCCCTTACTTTGTGATGTTATTTTAAAATATATTTTATTTTATATGTTATAGGCCCAACAATATAATTATTGACATGCTGTTTTATACAGTTGATTTTAAATTGGTTATGAGAAGAATAAATATACATTTATAATTGTCTTTCATAATTACATGATCCCCTTTAAAAGCATCCTTTGTTTGTTGTTTTGTTCAAATTTTTTTAGAGTTGTGGGTTTACAGAACAATCATACATAAAATACAGATTCCCGTATACCACCCTACCACCCACACCTTGCATTGGTGTGGAACATTTGTTACAATGATAGCACTGTTTAATAATTGCACTGTTTTTTTAAACATCAGTCATCTTTGTTACAATTAATGAAAGATTATTAAAATAGTACAGTTAACTACTGTTCATAGTTTACATTGGGTGTATTTTCTCTCTTATGTACCATCCTACTATTAGCACCTTGTATTATCATCCATTTGTTATAATTCATGAAATAACATTCTTATACTTGTACTATTAATTATAGTCCATCGTCTACAATAGGGGTCACTGTGTTATACGGTCCTATGTTTTATTTTTTAATTTTTATTCTAGTAATAAATACAACCTAAGGTTTCATTTTAACTACATTTAAGAGTGCCCTTTGTTTATTGTGACAATTTGAATTATTGTTTGGGGTCGCTTGCTTTTAGCTTGAATAATTTCCTTTACTATTTCTTGTAGGGTGGGTCTGCTAGCAACAAATTCTCTGTTTTTGTTTATCTGGGAATGTCTTTATTTTGCCTTCATTTTTAAAGCTCATTTTGCTGGGTATAATATTCTTAACTGATATTTGTTTTCATGCAGTGCTTTGTGCCATCACACTACCTTCTGGCCTCCCTTGTTTCTAATAGGAAGCCAGCTTTCAATCTTATTGTGGTTCATCACAACAACTGTGGTGAACTATTTTTCTCTGCTGTTTTCAAGATTTTTCTCTTTGTAATTCAGCATTTTTACTGTGATGTATCTGGGTGTGGGTCTTTTTGCATTTATCTACTCTAGAGTTTGTTGAACTTCTGGAATGTGTATATTAATGTTTGTGATCAAATTTTGGAAATTTTCAGTTTCCAAATACAGGTCCTGCTCCTTTTCCTTGTCTCCTGGTACTCCATTACACATATGTTTGTGTACTTCATGGTGTCCCACATTTCTCTGAAGCTCTGTTCATTTTTCCTCATTATTTTTTTCTCTGCTCTTTGGATTGCATAATCTTTAACAATCCATCTTCAAGTTTGTTAATTCTTTCTTCTGTCAGTTCAGATCTACTATTGGGCCCTTTGAGTGAACCTATAATTTCAGTGTTATATTTTTTACTGAAGAATTTCCATTTAGTTCATTTATTTTTTTATTAGAACAGTTTTAGATGTACAGAAGGATCATGCAGGAAGTACAGAGTTTCCATATATTTCTCTTCCCCACACACAGTATTCCCTGTTTTGCATTAGTGTGGTACGTTTGTTAACAATTCATGTAACAATAAGTATGATATTAACTTTAGCATTACTGTTTACATTATTTTGTACAGTTCTGGGTGTGTGTATAATAACTTATATACAATCTAAAATTTCCCTTTTTGAGTATACATTTCAGTGGTGTTAATTACGTAGAAAAAGTTGTGCTTCCACCCTCATTACCCATTGCCAAAACTTTCCCATCTCCCTAAACAGAAACTGTTTATCAATTAAACTTTAACTTCCCACTCTCCTCCCACACTTGGTCCATGGTATCCTATATTCTTGTTTCTGACTTCATGAGCATGCTTATTCTGCCTATTTCATATAAGGTCATACAGTATTTCTATCTCTGTGTCTGACTTATTTCATGCCACATGATGTCTTCAAGGTTCATCCATGTTGTAGCATAGATCAAACTTCATTTCTTTTTATGCCCAAATAATATTCCATTATATGTATATACCACTTTTTTTAATCCATTCATCTGCTGATGGTCACATGGGTTCCTTCCACTTTTTGGCAATTATGAATAATGCTACTGTGAACATTGGTGTGCAAATGTCCGAGTCCCTGCTTTCATTTATTTTAGGTATATACCTAAATGTGAAATTGCCAAGTCATATGGTAATTCTATACTTAACTTTCTGAAGGGTCCCCATACTGTTTTTCACAGTGGCTGCAACATTTTATATTCTCACCAACAATGTAAGAGTGATCCTATCTCTCCACAGCCTCTCCAGCACTTGTTGTTTTCTGTTTTTTTTATTAGTAACTACTCTAGTGGGTGTGAAATAGTTTCTCAGCATAGATTTGTTTGTTTGTTTGTTTGTTTGCTTTTGTTTTTTATGATTCAACAAATTGTCTTTGTTACATTTCCTGGAAGCCTATTACAATATTACTGTTAGCTATAGACTCTAGTTTGCATTGATTGTATTTTTCCATTCACCATCCCATTTTCAACACTGTACAATGTCGACATTAGTTTGTTCTCCTTCATGTAAAAGTATTCTTATATTTTCACATGAAATCATCATCACTGACCAGTCAAGTTTTTGCTAAGCTATACAGTCTCAGTCTTTATCTTCTATCTAATTGATATTGCGTTGAATCTACAAATCAATTTTGGTAGCACTGACATCTTAACTATATTTAGTCTTTCAGTCTATTAGCATAGTATGTCCTTCAACTTATTTAGGTTTTCACAGGTTTCTTTTAGCAATTTCTTGTAGTTTTCTCTATGTGGTTTTTTTTGTTTTTTTGGCCTTGGTTAAATTTATTCCAAATATTTGATTTTTTTGGTTGTTATTGTAACAGGAATTATTCCTTGATTTCCTCCTCAGACTGCTCATTACTAGTGTATAGAAATACTACTGA
Organism: Tamandua tetradactyla; assembly: GCF_023851605.1. Classification (NCBI taxonomy): domain Eukaryota; kingdom Metazoa; phylum Chordata; class Mammalia; order Pilosa; family Myrmecophagidae; genus Tamandua; species Tamandua tetradactyla. The sequence continues at coordinate 125,024,788 of NC_135333.1, forward strand.
TTTTGTGTGATGATCTTATACCCTACCACTTTGTTGTATTCAGTTATTAGCTCTAGTAGCTTTGCTGTAGATTTTTCAGGATTTTTGGCATATCATGTCATCTGCAAATAGTGAAAGCTTTACTTCTTCATTTCCAATTTGGATGACTTTTATTTCTTTTTCTTGCCTAATTTCTCTGGATATACATTCCAGTACAATGTTGAAAACAGTGGTGACAGTGGACATCCTTGCTTTGCTCCCAGTCTTATTGGGGATGTTTTCAGTCCTCAGCCCTTACCCATTGAGTATTATGTCAGCTGTGGGTTTATCTTATATTCCCTTTATCATGTTGAGGAAGTACCATCCTATTCCTATCTCTTGAACTGTTTTCATCAAGACAGGAATTTAAATTTTCTCAAATGCCATTTCTGCATCAATCAAGATGGTCATGTGGTTTTCCACTTTGATTAATTGATGTTGTGAATTACGTTAATTGATTTTTCTTGTGTTGAACCTGCCTTGCATACCTGGAATAAACCTCACTTGTTCATGGTGTTAAATTTTTTAATGTGCTGCTGGATTCAATTTGTGAACATTTTGTGAAGATTTTTGCATCTATATTAATTATAGAGAGTGGTCTGTAATTTTCTTTTATTATCATATCTTTGGTTTTCATATTAGGGTGATGTTTTCATAGAATTAGTCATTTAGCTTTCACTCCTCTTCACTTTTTTTGAAGACTTTGAGTAGGACTGTTACTAGTTCTTTCTTTTTTAACATTTGCATCACATTTTATTGTATAGTATAACGTATATACAAAGCAAAGCAATTAAAAAGCAATAGTTTTAAGAATTACTGATTGCATATGTAGAATGGAATGATTTCTAAATGTTGTGTTAATTTCGTTTTTTTAATTAATAAAAAAATGATATGATTAAAAAAAAAAAGCAATAGTTTTCAAAGCACTCTTCAACAAGTAGTTACAGGACAGATCCCAGAGTTTGCCATGGGCTACCATACGATCCTCTCATATTTTTCCTTCTAGCTGCTCCAGAATATAGGAGACTAGAGGGCTTAAATTTTTTTTTTTGTCATCACAATCGACTTTTTTCCCCCTTTTTTGTGAAAAATAACATATATACAAAAAAGCTATAAATTTCAAAACACAGCACCACAGTTAGTTGTAGAACATATTTCAGAGTTTGAAACAGGTTACAATTTCACAATTTTAGGTTTTTACTTCTAGCTGCTCTAAAATACTGGAGACTAAAAGAGGTATCAATTTAATGATTCAGCATTCATATTCATTTATTAAATCCTATCTTCTCTGTATAACTCTACCATCACCTTCGATCTTTCCATTGCTCTCTCTAGGGGTGTTTGGGCTCTGGCAATTCTAAATTTCTCATGTTGGAAGGGTCTGTCCCTAATATAGGGTAGGAAGACGGAACTATTGATGTTCTGGAGAGGCTGGGCTAGGTGTCAGGACTTATCTGGACCAGGGACCCATCTGGAGGTTGTAGGTTTCTGGAAAGTTACTCTAGTGCATGGAACCCTTGTGGAATCTTATATATTACCCTACGTATTTCTCATCATAGTTTTAATTTGCAGTTCCCTGATGGCTAACGACTTTGAGCATCTTTTTGTCTTCTTATTGGCCATTTATGCATCTTCTTTGGATAAATGTCTATTCAAGTCTTTTGTCCTTTTTAAAATTGGATTAGGTGTCTTTTTATTGTTGGGTTGTAGAAGTTCTCTACAAATTTTGTATATTAAACCCTTTTCAGACACATGGTTTCCAAGTATTTTCTCCCATTCTACATGTTGTCTTTTTGCTTTATTGATAAAGTCCTTTGATGCACAAAAATTTTTAATTTTGATGTAGTCCCGTTTATCTGTTTCTTCTTTTGTTACTTGTGCTTTTGGTGTGTAGTCTAAGAAACCACCGCCCAACACACAGTCCTGAAGACGTTTCCCTGTGCTTTCTTATAAAAGTTTTATAGTTTTAGTTCTTATGTATAAGGCTTTAATCCATTGTGAGTTAACTTTTGTATATGGTATGCGGTAGGGGTCCACCATCAATCTTTTGCATATGGCTATGTAGTTCTCCAAGCATTATTTCTTGAAGAGACTATTCTTTCCCCACCCAGTAGATCAAAGGTGTGAGGGTTTTCTTCTAAACTCTCAGTTCTAGTCCATTGGTCTATATGTCTGTCCTTGTGCAGTCCCATGGTGTTTTCTTTTTGTTGTTGTTGTTTTGTGGCACCTGCCAGTCCACAGTTGCTGGTTTCTCTTCCTGAGTCTCCTGGGTTTGGCAGCCCCGTTGCAACACTTGAAGTCTTGTAATCTATAGTCCCATGCTGTTTTGGTTACTAGAGCTCTGTAATACGTTTTGAAATCAGACAGCATATGTCCTCCAACTTTTTCTTTTCCAAGATGATTTTTAGCTATTTGTGCCCCCTTTCCATTGCTTATGAATTTGATGATTGTCCTTTCCATTTCTGCAAAAAAGTCATTGGAATTTTTACTGGAATTGCATTGAATCTGTACATAGCTTTAGGTAGAATTGTCATCTTAACAACATTTAGTTAACAGTGCATGAACATGGAACATCCTTCCATTTATTTAGGTCTCCTTTTTTTTTTCCAGCAATGTTTTGTAGTTTTCCATGTACAAATCCTTTACATCCTAGTTTAAATTTATTCCTAAGTCTTTGATTCTTGTAGTTGCTATTGTAAATAGAATTTTTTTCTTGATTTCTTCTTCAGCTTGTTCATTAATAATGTAAAGAAATTACTGATTTTTGTGCGTTGATCCTGTGCCCCATGATTTTGCTGAATTCACTCACTAGTTTTAGTAGCTTTATTGTGGATTTTTCAGGATTATCTAATTATAGGGTCATGTTATCTGCAAACTGGGAGGGTTTTGCTTCTTTCCTTAGTTCATTTTAATAATTTAACTTTTTTCATAGTCTTTATTTGATGAGACATTGTCAGTATACCTTCCTTTATGTCATCTAGTATGATTTCCTTTAGTTCTCTGAAAATATTTATAATGACTACTTTGAAGTCTTTGTCTGTAAAATCCAACATTTGGTTTCCCCCACAGGAAGCTTCAGTTGTCTGCTTCTTTTTTCCTGTCTGGATCATACCTTGATGTTTCTTTGCATGTCTCATGTTTTTTTTTTTGTTGAAAGCTGGACATTTTAAGTGATATAATTGCAACTAGATGCTGACTCTTGCCCCCTTGCACCAAGGATTTATTTTTGTTGTTTTCTTGTTGATTTGCTTAGTGACTTGGCTGAACTATTTTATTGACGTCTATTCCCCTGCAAAATGGAGCCTCTGATAGTGTTCCTGTGCATGCACCTAGTCACCCCAGATGATGGGGATTTTAACAGGGCTGTTCTTGTTCTCTAACTTGTTAAGCTGTCTGCCTCTGCTGGTATTATGCTCAGCTGTTAGGCATCACTAATACCAGCTGATTGCTCCCTTGTTTTTGACAAGGCGCTGGACCTAAATTGTTCTGCAGTTTGATCCAATTAAATTCAAGCCCCTTTTATACACAAATATTTGAGTTTTGTTCTAACCCCAGGAGAGCCCTTAGTTGCTTCTCTTTTCCTGATTGTCTCTGGTAAACCAGCTGTCTTATGGTTTCTTGTTGCTTTAGTGGAGCTATCAGCCTCCTCTTAATTGCTTACCACCAAAATCTTCATTGTTTTCAAGAACATTCTTAAGCTGGAACTTCCCAAACTCTGCTTCAAATAAAGTCCGTTCTTTTGGGGACAGCTTCAGAGCTCTCTGTTCTTATGGACTGCCTCTCCCCCTGGCCTGTTCTCTACACTTGGGGGGGGGGGGCGGTGGGTGTGTGTGCAAGGACAGTGGCCCACTCTCTGGGAATGATGCCCCTGCTTTATGAGCAGGGCGCTGGCTGGGGGCGGTAGCCTCTGGTATTCTTGGCTTGCATCTCCTGATGTGGAACTTCCTAAAAATGGCCAGGGGCAAGGGCAGTCAGGGCCCCTGAATCTTTGGTCTGCACCACCTGCTGTTGAGCCTTTCCCTATGATACAGTCTGGGCGGAAGAAGGACCCCTTGATCAGTGGCCACATTCACCAGGAATTTAGTCTCTGCAACTCAGAGTCGGCAGAGAGAGGAGAGTTAAGAAATAATGGTGTGTTTCTTGAAGATGATTGTATAATGATAGCGCTTTCACAATGTGACTGTGTGATTGTGAAAACCTTGTATCTGATGCTCCTTTTATCAATGGTATGGACAGATGAGTAAAACAAAAGGATTAAAGATAAATAATAGGGGGAACAAATATTAAAATTAAAATATATATAGATTAGATAGATGGAAATACTAATGGTCAATGAGAGGGAGGGGTAAGGGATATGATATGTATGAGTTTTTTCTTTTTTCTTCTTATTTCTTTTTCTGGAGTATGCAAATGCTCTAAAACATGATCATAGTGATGAATATACAACTATGTGATGATATTGTGAGCCACTGATTGTATACCATGTATGGAATGTTTGTATGTTAAGAATGTATGTGCTTGCATGTTTCTTGAAGATGACTATATAATGATATAGCTTTCTCAATGTGATTGTGTGATTGTGAAAACCTTGTGTCTGATGCTTCTTTTTTCTATTATATAGACAGATGAGTAAAACATATGGATTAAAAATAAATAAATAATAGGGGGAACAAATGTTAAATTTATTAGATTGAAATGCTAGTGATCAATGAAAGGGAGTGATAAGGGGTATAGAAAAAAATAGGGGAAACAAAGGTTAAAATATTGGGTAGATGGAAATACTAGCAATCAATGAGAGGGAGGGGGAAGGGGTATGGTATGTATGAGGTTTTTTTCTTTTTATTTCTTTTTCTGAATTGATGCAAATGTTCTAAGAAATGATCATCGTGAAAAATATACAACTATGTGATGATATTGTGAGTTATTGATTATATACCAAGAATGGAATGATCATATGGTAAGAATATTCATGTTTGTATGTTGTTATGTTTAAAAAAATTAATAAAGAAAGAATGCATGTGTTTGTATGTTGTATCAATAAAAATTTAAAAAATAAAATAAAGAGAAATAATGGTGGCCCACCCCTCCAGGTGAGGGGCAGAAGGAGGGAGCAGGTCAAGGGTCAAGTGCCATACTCTGAGCCTTCAAGATTTAGAAGATTTTCTTCAATAAATGTTTCTTCATTTGCTGTACGCCCTTAGGAAGATTTCTAGGGACTTTTAAATGGTTGTTTTTAAAAATAGTTTTTACCAGTTATGGATGTTTTACTGGAGAATGGGTCCATGAAGCAAATCACACTGCATCCTGGATCTGGAACCCCTCTTTCATTTACTTCAATTGTTGCCTTAGAAACAACATTGGTACATACTTTATTTATCCAAGGCCAATGTTAATCAGTATCTTTATTCTCTTCCTGAATAACACAAGGACCTTAGAGCTGTTTGAGGTGTTTTTTTACCATATGTGTTTTTAACTATATATGCACGGAAAAAGAATATATATAACAAATGGTTATAAGTGTATAGCATATTTATATAAAGCAAGAATGTGAAATAGATGAAAATCAGCTGGTTACCTAGAGTTAAGCTGCCTGGGTTCAATTCCTTTTTTTTACCACTTAGCAACAGGTCAACCTGAACAAATCCCTTAATTACATCAACTGAAGTTTCTTAAGCCACAAAATTGAGATACTAATACCTCCCACAATGTGTTTTTGTGATAATGAAATGAGCTGATGTATGCAAAGGGCTTTGCACAGTACCTGACTTACAGTAAGCGCTTAATAAAAGGTAGTTGCTCAAAGAACTAAAGCTAACTTTTTATGGTAAATATCCTATATTCCCCCTTTCTGTCCCGGTAGTTTCTGTGTGATGAGGGCGCTGGCATTTCTGGGGACTATATTGATCGCGTGGATGAGCCGCTGTCCTGTTCCTATGTGCTGACCATCCGGACTCCTCGACTCTGCCCACACCCTCTCCTCCGGCCCCCACCCAGTGCTGCCCCCCAGGCCATTCTCTGTCACCCTACGCTGCAGCCTGAGGAGTACAGGGCCTACGTTCAGAGACAAGCTGGTGAGTATTTAGAAGAGCAGGGCAGCAAGGCGGTACATGGACAGGGGGTAGCAGAAGATACAGTATTGAGTAGCCCAGAGAAATGTGTCCCCATCCTGCCTTCATGTTGTTTCTCAGTAGACTCAAAGCAGAGTGGAGATAAAATCGTGGAGGACATACAAGACACAGATCCCCAAATATGGAGTGAGACCAAGTCTCATCCCCAAGACCAAGTGACATCCCCAAAGAAAGCAGGTAGGGCTTTGTTTCCCTTATTCCACAAAACTTGCCTCCCCAATTATTATTGTCCAGTACTGATCATTGAGGGTGGGGGTGGGAGAGTCCTATGGACCCTTACTCCTTAGTAATAGAGGAAGGGAATGTACTCCATTCTGTTTGCTCCCTCCATTTCTCCCCTCCTTTCAGATTCCTCCCTGTTCTCTGTACCCCAGGTGCAAGCCCATCCAAGGATGACAATAAGGAATCGGATTTCTGGAAGATGATTCATGAGTCAGAGGACCAGACCCCAGGAGGGGAGGAAGCACAGACTGATGTGAGCCAGCTTCTGCTTCTCTGACGAGGCTGGACTCGGGCGTTGGGATGGGGAGGGATACTTGAGCTGAGGTCACTATGAGGTGACCTACATCTCTCTGGGGATGCCAGAAGATATCCAGAACCATTGCCTTGAGAGCGGCAGGTATAAAAAAATCTTGCACACCTGACTCTGCCCTTTTCCTTCTCATCAGGAGCAAGAACCAAATCTTGAGGCAACAGATCCAGCTCCAGGGCCTCCCGATAGTGAGTGAACCTCTGCGCCTCCTTTATTGCTTGCATAGTAGGTTGCTGACACCAGGTGCCAACATTATTGTTTGTGTCGTAAAGTTGGCGAGGGTAAGGGTGGAGCTAAACATTGGGAGGGAAGTTGGGCAGCCTAATTCACATCTATAGGAATTAATACTCATTGTAAACAATAATGCTATTTTAGGGAGGTAGCAGAACACTCTGCTACTTGCTGACTTTGTAATCCTGGGTAACTTCACTTAACCTCAATTTCCTTACCAATAAAATGCAGGTAATAACCCCTGCCTTAGAGAGTTGTGGTGAGATGAAACGAGGATGAATGTGTAGTTCCTGATAGACTGTCTGGAACTGAGCAGACGCCCAATAAATAGTGAATATTTGTGGAAAGAGGAGAACAGGATCCGGGGAGAGGATCTTGGTGCCAGAACATCTTCTGTAGTCCTGAAATTCGGAATGATTGCGAGAAGGCCCTCAGAAGTGCATGAAAGAGCAGGGAACCTCGGCAGCTTATTAGCATCCCTCTCTCTCCTACCTGTGAGTCCTTAGGACAGACTCGCTGTAGGGCTGTGTTTCCCGGTCTCACTGACCAGACAGGTAGCTCCTGGGCACAGGGGCCATGTCCTTCCTTGGAGTCCTCATTGCTTCTCCTTAGGAAGTCAATATGGCATTTAGTATGCGGCAGATCCATTCCTGTTCTTTCATCTCAGATTTTCAGAACAACGTTCAGGTCAAAGTCATTCGGAGTCCTGCGGACTTGATTCGATTGATAGAGGAGCTGAAAGGTGGAGCAAAAAAGGTATGGCCCCTGCTCAAAGGAGAAATAGAGCCTGCCTCCCGACTGGGAGCATTTAAAAAGCCACACCAAACCTGAACCTGAACTAGGATCTATAGAGCCAACTCCTTTTTGTCCCCCTGAGTTTCCCACTAACATGTCCCTGACACTACTTGTATGCCCTAGACCCCATGTCTCCACTAAAACTCCCAGTGCCTACTTTTTCTTCCCAATTCCTGGTCCCTGTGGCACCCCAGGGGAAGCCTAACCCAGGCCAGGAGCAGCCTGCAGATGATGCCACAGAAGTCCCTCAAACAAAGGGAAAAGGAGAGGAGGTAGGACATCAGAGTGAGGTGGAAGAAGAGGAGGAGGACGATGAGGACGAAGATGAAGATGAGGATGAGCAGCAGTTACTGGGAGAATTTGAGAAGGAACTGGAAGGGATACTGCTCCCATCAGACCGAGACCGGCTCCGTTCAGAGGTGAAGGCTGGCATGGAGCGGGAACTGGAGAACATCATCCAGGAGGTGAGCACAGCTCTTATTCCTATTGCTTCCTGCTTCTGCAGGACAGGGCAGGCCAGGGGGCTAAAAGAAAACAAAGGGTACAGTGTAGTACAGCACCTGGCACCACATGGGACATAGGACAGAGGACTCTGAAATAACAGTTGTTTATTTAACTGAAAAGGGACCCCTGTGGAAGGGGGATCTGGGAGAGGATTAGCAGACTTTGGAGCATCAGCCACTCCCCAGACCCTTGACTCTTCACGCCTCCTTGAGCATTTCAGACAGAGAAGGAGCTGGACCCAGATGGATTGAAGAAGGAGTCGGAGCGTGACCGGGCAATGCTGACCCTGACGTCCACTCTCAACAAGCTCATCAAAAGGCTGGAGGGAAAACAGAGTCCAGAGCTGGTGAAGAAGCGCAGGAAAAGGAGGGTTGTCCCCCAGAAGCCTCCTGCCTCACCCCAGCTTACAGGTGAGAGCTATCCCACGGCAAGGAGCAGGCAAGTCCGTTTTCTTTATCCCTCTGCTCCTGGAGGGCACCACATCTTTCCTTTTGAGTCTGCTGTTCTCTTCTCTCTGTCTGAAACCCTATCCTTGCTACTGCCCTGGTCCGTTTGCATGGTCACCACCTGTTCATGCTTTGGGGAAGCAACTTTTAGAGCCCATCTTTCTTGTTTTCTGGTTTGCTCCTGTACTCTGTGCCTGGCACATAGTGGGCGATCATTAGACATTCCAGGAACCACACAGCTGTGAAGGATACAGACTACAGCCTACCAACAATTAGGACTTTACTCTGGCAGAGGCCCCAGCCTCCAGGGTATTAATAGGCCAGTCCAGCTGCAAGTGAGCCAGTTAGTTGCCTGGACAGACTTTGTTTCTTCTTCTTGCATCCCCTGTGTCCATTCCACAGGTCCCTATAGGCATGGAGATCAGACATTCCAGATGCTCTGGGACAGTTCCACTTTCAAACCTTCCATCCCACCAACTCTATAAATATAGCACTGCCTTTAATGTACCAATATATCAATGGCCAAAATAGTTTTTCCACCTGCTTCTCAAAACAAAACTCTGTCAGTCCAGGTGGCCTGGAAATTTGTTTCAGAAATATAGTTGTTTTCCTGTAGGTGATGGGCAGAATTATTGGGTAGGGAGGGAAGAAGGGAGGCTTGATAGGCTGGAATTGGGGACACAGATTTTTTTGAACTTTGGCTCATATATGTGTTTGAGATGCAACAGCTGCCAACACCAGTTGATGGCTTAAAAGGAGAGGTGACAATCACAGCTCCTAACCTAGGGAGTCACGGCTCTGCTTTGTGTCTTCCTGTGTGTCTTCCCCTCTAAGAGGAGGATCCTGAGCACAGAGTCCGGGTCCGGGTCACCAGGCTCCATCACAGAGGCCCCAATCAGGATCTGACTGTCCTCGAGATGAAACGGGAAAACCCACAGCTGAAACAAATCGAGGGGCTGGTGAAAGAGCTGCTGGAGAGGGAGGGACTCACAGCTGAAGGTGGGCCCTGAAGGGCGGGGCTGGATCCGGAGCTATTGGAAGGGCTTGTGGCCCCAAGTGGAAGGGCTGGGTCAAGGTGGACTGGAAACCTTAGGCGTAGAGTCTGGGGGGAGGGGAACATCCACCCAAACTCCCAGCCTTCTTTTTCTCTTACTGCCCTCCTGCTCCTTTCCAGGTAAAATTGAAATCAAAATCATCCGACCAGGGGGTGAAGGAGCTGAGGAAGAAACACGTTGGCTGACTGATGAGGACACAAAAAACCTCAAGGAGATTTTCTTCAATATCTTGGTGAGAGGCATTCTCCCCCAAGCCTGGTCCGTTAGCGTGCCTCTACTTTTAACATGCTGCAGTGATGAGAGCATGAATAAGAGTCACACAAGGGCATCCCAGCCTTGCCACTTCCTGAGCTGCAGTATCCTCCTCTGTAAAACTAGTGGTTCTGGAGGGCACTCAGGAAGTGTGGCCCCTTAAGAAGTGTGTGTCCTCAATGCCTGCCTTCCCCAAGGTTGCCAGGCCCTTGACCTTCCTGGATGCTTAAGCATCCAGTGCATCCCTTGGCTCACCTGTCAGCAACTCCGGCTCACCCCCCACCCTCACCACCAGGTGCAGGGAGCAGAAGAGGCTCAGAAGGAGCGGCAACGGCAGAGAGAGCTGGAGAGCAATTACCGCCGGGTGTGGAGCTCTGGAGACAGAGAGGGCACGGGGGACCCGGACGAGTTTGACTTCTGAAACCACCGCTGCAAATGGCCCTCCAAGGAATCCAGAGTCTTCCTATAGACTGGCTCTTCCTACCCCCAACTCCCAACCTGGGCCCCTGAAGGCAAAACAGCAGAGTGGAGCTGAGCTGTGGACTTCGTGAGCCCCATCTCTGGAGGCGTGAGGGGGCTGTGGAATGAGTGTTGCTGCTACTATTGAGAGCCGTCCTCGAGGCCTCATAGGCCTGTGGTTTTTGCTTTCCTAGGCTTTTCCCCACATCCCCTTCCTCTCCTCTTTGGCTTTCCCTGTTACCATTCTCGAACTTATTGTTGCTGTTTAGCAGACCCTAAAAAGGCAGACTCCCCCCATTCCCTGCCCCTATTGCTGTTTCAAGTCACTTTACCCTCTTCCCTTGAATTGCCTTGGGATTTCCTGCTCCCTTTCATTGCCGACACTGTCCCCTACAATCTGTGCTTCTGAATGGAGGGGCCTGTACCTCCGTTGCTGAGGAATTGGGAGAAAGTTGCCTACCACCTCTGACACAATCCTAGCCAAAAGGACAGGGTGAAGAACCGCCCACCTTGTTCTTGAACAATCAGGTTTCTAAATAAAGAACTGGACCATCAACTCATCAGTCTTTTGCTGTTTCTGTTTGGAAGGTGGGCTCAAGTAGGGATGAAGCTTGTCATTGCCTTCGTCGTGGAGCACAGTCTCTTGTCCTGTTCTTTGTTCCACAGCTATCACTGATGGGAGCTGGGATGTTCAGGAAAAGATCAGAATGGACAAGCAAAGCAGGCTGGCCTGGCAAGGAGCTCAACATTTGCAGAACTGTCTTCCATCCCTTTCCACCTCTCTCCAGCTCTGTTCCTTTCCTTCTTTAACACAGTTCCTTCTCTATCTTCTGCCCCTTCACACTCTGAAAGCTGGAATGGACACACTGAGTTTTCCTACCTTGGAGATCTCTCCCTGCAGCATGCTCCAGTCTCCATTTGCCATCCTTACCCACACCAGCCTGGCTATATCATATCAACATTTCCCAGAAAAAGACCTCTACCTTTGGCCATGCCCAGAGAAAGGGCTGCTGTCCACACATGCCAAAGGCAGGTGGACCAGGGAGTGGACCTTCCATCAGGTATCCCGTTTTCCCATTGCCAGGTGCAGGTATGTTGTTCCCCTCCTCCTTCCTTCCTCCTCCCAGTGCAGAGGCCCCTAAAGGCAGAGATGAGCAGAGGATCTCTTCTGGCTCCCCATCTCTGCTAAAGTCTCTCCACTGGCTTCTAAGGTAAGAAAACAGATAGAGGACAAAGAAGCCCCACGTCCCCAACAGTGACAAGTGAGGGGTTCAGCTGTTATTGAAGGAAGTTGTATGAAAGGGACCCTCTTCTTGTTGAATGGTGGGCCAAAGTTTATTGTGCAAATCATGCTTAAATTGCATTATTTTGGAATGTTAATGGGTGAGCTTATAAAAGCCTGTTTCCCCAGATCTATTTGAGTATCATTAGAGGAAGAATACTTCACCTGTGCAAGATCTCAGACACGCTCTGAGTGCAGCTCTAGTCAGAATTCTGGGTTCAGATCCTCACATTTCTATTCACTAGCAGTGGGGCCCTGAACAAGTTCTTTAACCTTTCAAGTGCTGTTTCCTGACTGGTAAAAGAAAAAAAAAATCGGGGATAATAGTATTTGTCTCATAAATAAAGTGTGTCAAGCTCTTAGACCAATATCTGGCTCACAGTAAGTGCTCAAAAACTTTTATTATTATTATAAACCAACTCCTGAGTTCCAAAGACACTGGATGGTATTTGAAAGCAAGAGTCTTAGAGCTGACCAGAAGATACAATAGAAGGTCTTAGACTGGGGGAGGAAGGGGGTGCCAGGAGTGTTATCTTTGATTTATGGGGATGGGCATCATCAGATGACTGTGTTCTAGAAGCCTCACTATAAGTAACTGGTTTATACCTTCAGTTAAAAAATTTGTTTTACTTCTTTCCGTTTTGGTAATACTTCCTTGGAGAAGGTTAAATATTCCAGCTATGTTTAGGCAAACAAAAGGAGGGAACAGGCCATGTGGCAGATGGGGAGGGGGGAGAAGGGTTGCAGAGGATGCCAACAGGAATCCAAGTGAGGAAACTCAAGGTGAGCTGGGAAGGAGGCACAGATATAAAGGGGCAGTAGCTCTTCTTCACCCACCCAGGGAGTCCTTTCTAGAATCTTATTCTGCCACAACCTGGAGGAATTGTTCTGTCTCCCCATCCACTGACAACCTTCAAATCTCTCCACAAGACCAGAGATGCCACTCATTAAAAAAAAATAATAATAATCAAGTAGTTTACTTGATATCTGGGATTTGCTGTGGGGTTTGCCATCTTATCATCTTTTGCTGGGTGGATAATAAAGCAATTTCCCACTGGCCTGTGGTTCCCTTTGCAGGTAATTCCCTTCTCTCTAGAGTCCTTATTACCTTTCATACTTTCTTACACTCCTGAGCTCACGATGAGGAAAGGGACAAACTTTTGCCACCAGGGAGAAAAATGGAGATCAAGTAAGGGAGTCCAGGGTCTTTGATTTGAAAGTAGGGATGGGATGGTCAGGTCCTTCAGTTGCATCTTCTTTTCTATTTCCCCCTCTTCCTTTCCCTTTGCCTCCCCAGACTGCACACCTGCATCTGTGCCTGTCACTACTTCTTTACCCCCATCAAAACTTTCCAAGGCCTCTGGATCCTTTCAGGGTCAGGTTGCCCTGCTGGGTGGTTGCCCAGCCTGAGACTGTGCTGAGCTGGGCCTTCCATGTGAATTGTTGCAGCAGCCGCACCTTGTTGGTAAAATGGATGCATACTTGCTGCTGAATGTCCTGGGACTCGGTGGGGGGCGGTGCGGGGAGGGCTGAGGGCCAGAACTAACCCTACTGAAGACACGTTCACCATGGACTGGTGATGACATGTGGATGGTCATACCCAACCTGTGCTGGCTGCTGGTCTACTGCAACCCTGTCTGGCCCCTTTTCAGAACAAGCACTTTTGGTCTCACTCAGTCACATGCTGAGGTGCACTGGCCCTGGGCTGCTGTGGCCTAGACAGCCCTGCAGGATGACAAGGAGGTGGGCAAATGTCTGCATCAGCTGGGTTTGGAGTTCCTGGACACTAGGGGCTTCTGCAGCAGTGAAATCTTCCACCTTTTCCCTCCCCAGCACCACCTGACCAGGGCCAGTAAAGGGATCCCTACTATCAACTCTACTCCTGATACTTGGTGCTCAAGGTGAGCAGGCCAGCCAGCAGCAGCCCTCCCCAGCCCTCAAGTGCTTACCGGGTGCCCTCTGAACAGATATTGATGCACCCCACTTTACAAATAAACAGACACTACTAAAGTAACCTACCCAAGATTACCTAGCAATGAAGTGGAAAGCCTGGTTCAGAAATCAGATCTGACTCCAAAGTCTCTGCTCTTAACCAAAGCTCTTCTTCTCACCTCTCCAAGTGCCCCCCTCTCCACAGGTCCAACCTCTTCTCTAAGCACCACATCCCGCTTCTTCCCAGAAGGCTGCCATCTTGGGCTTCAACTGACTTCTCTGTTTCCAGGGTTCCCACTGTTTCTCCAACCTGCCCATCTCCTTCCCCTACATGAACCCAGAATTGATTTATCGGCCATCTCTGTGCCCATGCAGAGGCACCTTCTGACCAACCGTCTCCCGCCGCCAGCCTCCAAGCCTTGGCCAAGGTCATTCCATGACCCCCTTCTTTAAGAACAGACCAGCAGCTCACCCCCTAGACAAAATCACTTCTTCTTTAATTGCTGTTTAAAGAAGATTCACACCACCAGCCTCTGAGGAGATGAGGGGGACACACCCCTCTGCCCCTACCCATTCCCCTCTCTAATTGCCTGCTCCTCTGCAAAATATTTTAGCAAAAAACAAAAAACAAAAAAACAAAAAAGAAGAGGAAAGAAAAGAAAAAGACCAGAAACCACTGACACAGATGGCCCAGGGGCTGGGTTGATGGAGGAAGGCAGGGCTGAGCCAGATAAGTCCACGCGGCCCCACCCATTCTGGGAATAGGGGGGGGGGGGGGGCTAGAAACCCTCCCAGCCACCTTACATCTTCTTATCCCTGGCTGGAAGGGATCATGGGGTTGAGGGAGGGTCTGGAGTTGCCCCAGTGGGAGGGAGGGGCTGGACAGGGAGAACAGTGAGGGAGGGGGTCCCATTGTCCGGGTACCCCCTACCCCAGATCACCACAGGTGCTGCACAGTCACAGGTACGCAGTCACGGTCACAGACACTCACAACCCGAGAGCACCCCCACCCCATCCCACCCCTGCCCACCCTTGGCTTCCCCTACCCCAAACACCCTCCCCACGCCCCTGCCCACCCCCACCCCCGTGTTGGGGAACAAAGCAATAAATTACAAGGCTCCTCCAGAGCCCCCTTGGCCCACTCCTGCTCCATCCCTTCTTCCTCCAAAGGCAGTAGTGAGGAGGGAACCAAGCTCTTGGCTACCCCGGCCCTTTAGCTTCCATCCATGGGTGGGTGTGGGGAGACATCCTGATTTCCACTCCTCATGGTCCCTTTCACGGAAAGGGTTGGGGAGCCCCCACCCACATGGACAGCAGGGGTCCTGCCCCTCGCTGCCCTTCTCCCCTCCACAGGGCAGTGAGATCAGCACGGAAGAGGTGGGGGTCCCCCGTATTGGCCCCCAGGTCCCAGAACTAGCCCTCTCACGTACTAACCCCTCCCTCTGGCGTGGTTTCGCCCCAGGAACCAGCCTGGGTATGGGCCCATGCCCTAGGATGGATTGTCGAGCACAGGCAAGAGTGGGTCTTTCTCCCGCCCCTAGAGGGCGCGAGCGAGGGGGGAAGACCCAGAGGAATCAGTGTGGAAACAGTGGAGAGGGGGCGTTTTGACCTGGGGTCTCCATGCCTCGTTGGGGAGAGGAGGGTGAGTCCGTGTCCTCCGGAAGGCGTGGGGGCTGTGCCTTCGTCGGGTAGGAAGTGCTCCCGTGGGGCGGGGTGCGGACTGGAGAGGTGAGTGGGCGCATCTGTCCAGCGGTCCACCCGGTGTGGACGTGCCCAGCGCGTGGGGGGGTGGGGGTGTCTCTCCCGCTGGGCAACTATACCAGCGCGACGGGGGCGTCGGCGCGGCCCATGCTGGCGGCGCTGCTCCGGCGGCGGGGGCTGGGCGTGGCGGTAATGCTGGGGGTGGTGGCCGCGCTGGGGGTGGTGGCCGTACTGCCGCCCTCACCGGGGCAGCCGTGCTGGAGAAGGATGTCTGCGCACAGCTGGCTTCCAGCCTGGCGGGCGTAGAACAGCGCCGTGCGGCCCTGCGCGTCGCGGGCGGAGACGTCCGCGCCGTACTAGAGGACGGAAAGGGCCGCGTGACCGCGGGTCTCTGACGGGCGTACACCGCGTACCAGTCTCCCCGAGTCTTCCAAGCCCATTTCCAGGGCCTTCGAGGGATAACGGGCTCCCCAGCGCCAGGCTGTTTCCGAAAGACCCCCTTTGCCTCCCCCACCCACGTACCCACAGCAGCAGTTGCGTGATGACGACGTGGGCGAGCTCCGCGGCCAGGTGAAGCGGGGAGCGGAGCTGCGAGTCCTCAACGCTGGTGTCGAGCGGCCCGTGTCGCGCATGGGCCAGAAGCAAGAGGACGGCGGCCACATCCTGGGCCTGCACCGCGGCCCACAGCTGGCGGCCCAGGGGCTCCTCGGTAGTGCCCAGCGGCGCCAGGAACAGCAGCTGCTCGTACTTGGCGCGAATCCACGACTCGCGCTCCTCCCTACAAGACCGCGGATCGAAGGGAAGGGCTCTTGGGACCCCTACCCAAGAACTCTGCTCCCTCCCCCCATCCAAGCATCCTCTCGGGAGCCGCACACAACCTCTCCCGCCCCCGCCCCCAGGATCACCCTGCCCCGTTCCCTCACACGTACCGTGAAGAGTCCCGCGTGGGCTTGGCGCGGCCTCGCGTGTCGCTCTCCCACACGCGATTGGCCATGTCGTTGCCGATGGCCGTCAGCACCAGGGTCAGCTCCCGCGGCCAGTCGTCCAAGTCGAGCGAGCGAACGCGGGACAGATGCGTGCCCAGGTTCCGGTGGATGCCCGAGCACTCGATGCAGATGAGCGCGCCCAGGTTCAAGCTGGCCCACGTGGGGTCTGGGGACAGAGTGCGGGAATCAGCTCCAGGCTGGGTGGTATGGACACTCCAGCAAACCACACTCCCTAGCCCCCGACACGGGCTCCCAGCCCCCACCCCGTCCCCGCCGCCCTCTGTGCTCACTGGGGGCCCCGCAGTCCACGCAAATAGAGTTCCCCTTGGCGTTCCGGATCGCCTGGATGGCCACCGCTTCACTCTGGCTGTCTGTGCGCAGCTGCGGAAGGGGGTGGGGTTAGCACTGACACTCCCTCTGAGCCTCTCTCCAATGACCTTAGACACTCACCTCTGCCCTCCCCGCCCCATTACCTTGACTTTGCTGCTCTCACAACATTGCAGGCTGGCTAGGATCTGACTTTCAATGGCCTGGACCCAGGCGTCCCGCTCCTCAAAACTGGCTGCCTCAAAGTGCCAGGTCTGACCAGTGCTGGACACAATCAGGAACTCGAAATTTTCCTCTGGGCAGGGGTGATGGGATGGGGTCATGAGGCACAGAGTTCAAGTAGGACATGCCCTTCCCAAACCCTTCCTCCCTGATGTCCATCCAGAGCCCCTGGGAGTGGGGCGGTGGGAGTCGGGGAAGCAGAGGGTGGGGGAGAGCGGGGAGCCCGAGCACATGCAAGGGGAGGCAGGGGCACCCCCACCCCTCTGCACCCCAGCTGAGCACCCCTCCCGGCTTCCCGCTTGTTACCTGCTTTATAAATATTTCTTAAACTACCAAAGGATTTTAGTTTCCACATTTTGCGCTTGGCTGGTTTCCCGAAGCGAAGGAGATAGGGATAGAATGGAAAGGGAAAGAGAGAGACAGATGGAGAAAGACGGAAAAAGAGGAGAGGCAGATGGAGAGATAGAGAGAGACAGTGATAGAGTGCCAGAGACAAAGCAGGACAGACAGATGGGGAGAGAAAGCAGAACTAAAGTCAGTGGCCCCAGAGCAGGGTGGAGCGGAAGCCAAGAGCCATGAGAGTAGGCAGATCTGGAGCCTGGGCCTGAGCACCCAGCAGAGAGCAGGGGCGTGGGGAGGGGTCATCGTGACCGATGAGGAGCCAGATCTCCGGGAGGGGAATGGAGGGTCAAGATCTGAGTGCACATGGGGGACAGGGACAGAAGCCGGGGCACAGGCCTGGGATGAAGTCCTGGGGTTCAGAAAGTGTCACTGGGAAAAGGGCTGAGAAGTCACTGGGACCTTGGGAAGTCATGGGGACAGGAATGGGGATAACTGTGTGAAGGGCTGTTGGGGGGCATGGCAACCACCAGGAGTTATTGGGAGCAGGGGCTGGGTAGTCACGGAATCTGGGTGCTGGGTAGTCGATGGGGGACACTGAGGTCAGGAGCTGAGTCACTGGAAGTCGTGGGACAGGAAGGTGAGGGCTGCTGGATGCAGGGCTGGGATGGTATGTGGAGGGCAGGAACACTAGAGGGATATTAGGAGAGGGAGCGGGAGCTACAGACTTATGGGGCTCATTGGGAACAGGGGTTAGGGACTACTGGGGAGAAAAGGCATTGGCTGGGAAACAGAGGAGGAAGGACAGGTGCTGAGGGATGTCCATCCATTTTTTCATTAAATTATGTGCAAAGTGGTAATGATAGTCAAACACTCAGCTCAGGCACTTTTCCTCCTCCTGCAGGAGCTAGGCCAGGGATTTGGAATTGGGGGGTGAGGATCCAGGGTGTGAGTGGAACTGCCCACTAGGGCCTCACCTTCAGCCTGCCCAGCAGAGCCTTCAGTCTTGGACGGTGTCGTCAATTTTTTCCTCCTTTGCTTCTTCACCATGGGAGAAGGAGGGGGTTCCCGACTCAGGGGGCTCAGGTCTCCAGATGGGGTACAGTCTTGGGGGGGGGACACAGCTGCCTCAGTTTTCCCCTCCACAGATTTCTTGATTTCACAATAGCCTGTCTCCTTCCCTGAACTAGCTTTGGCATTTACAGTGCCCCCTCCTCAGCAGTGCCTCTCCTGGAGGTCCCCCAAGATCATTCCTGGGGAGGAGGGCAGACGAGTGGCTTAGATTTAGACCTGCACTCAGTTCCTGGCTCTGCCATTTACTGGCCTTGAGACCTTCAGCAAGTCATTTATCTTCTGAGCTTCAGTTTCCCTATCCCTAAAATAGGGATAATAATCTTGACAAAGATGTGAGGATTACTTGTGACAATGTTACTGAATGTTTGAAAATATACATAATTCCAAGTTTCCAAACACCGATGGCTGACTATGTGCTGGATAATGATCTCAGGTTAAGCCTCAAAGCAACCCTCTGAGGTAGAGACTATCATCTCCATTTTACAGATGAGGAAACTGAGGCACAGAGGAGTCAAGTAGTTTGCCTGAGTGGCAAGCCAGTTTGGCTCTGGAGTTCACTGTGTTAACATTAGGATAAGCAGAGTCTGGCTGAGCGTGAAGTTTGGCACCCAGTCTCTGCCCACTGTGTTCACCATGCGTTCATTCCAGTCTCTAAGCTTCCACCCCTCTTCCATTTCCCACCCACATCCCGTTTGGATCTGGAAGACAATGGATGGAGGGTGGGTCCTCACTGACCCGTGCTGAGGGCTCGGGCCAAATTCCGGTCTGGTTTCAGCAGGTGCTTTGATGTCTGGTCTGGTGGTGGCTGCAGGGAACTAGGGCTGGGGCTTGGGGTTGGGGTGGGAGTGGTGGCTTCTGTCAGAAAGGCGAAAAGATAAACCTCAGTGAGCTACTCTGTTTCCTACCCCCATTTCCTCTGTGGGCCCCTGTCATTACCCGTTTCTGTTTATGTAGTTCCTCGCCCCACTTCCCCACTACCCATCCTTTCGCGCACCCAGCCTAGCCCTTCTCCTGCCCCTTGGTCGTGAACCATCCCCCCACCCTACTCACCAGGTCCTTCACCCATCTGGACTGTGCTCATGTCCTTGACCAGCCCGTTGATGCTAGCTGAGGGGCCAAAAGCGGAGATGGCCCGTGGGGGCCGCTTGCCTGGGACTTTGACTGTTGTCCGTAGCAAGTCCATCTCCTTGCCGTGGGTACTGTGGATATAATCCTGGAGAGGCACGGGAGTTCAGGGTGTAGGGAAAGCTGGGGTTCTTGCTGGTGCTGGGAAGTAGCCACTATGGGACAGAGAGGGACTAGAGAGGGGTCTCTAGTTGCTGACCGGGTTGGGATGGGCCCACCAGATCTGGTGCAGCACTGTCTTTGCCAGAAAGCACTCCCTGGATGCCAGGCCAGGTGGAGGCCCCTCCTCCATGCTCTCCCACTAGACTGTTTCTGAGGGGACACACTGAGTTTTACATCCCCAGAAAATGCACATGGTGAGTGTCTCATACATGCTTATTAAATTTAAGAGAACAGGACTAGGGCTTCTGAGAAGCGATGTCAGTGTTTGTTAGAGGCACACACTGGCAGGACTGGGGAGGGCATTCAAGGCTGGCCAGTGTGACTTGGCCAGTCTTCACCACTTACATTAATGCTGGGGTGGTAGAGGAGGAAGCCGTTACTGGACAGGGTCACATATTTCTTCTTCCACTCTTTGTTCAAGGAGTTGCCACTTCGCTTTAGTAGGAAGCTCTGGGGTATAGAAAGACACATATGGGAGGAAAGCCAGCTAAGACCAACTGTCCCCTTGCCTGCCCCCATCTCCTGGGTCACCCACCTGCTTAATGGGGATGGCTCGCCCACTCCCTGTGGTCTCTCCTCGACTGTCCAAGCTCCGCTTCTCAGAGTCACTTCCCCGACGATTCTGGAATGGTTATTGGCATCAGTTAGGGGACAGGTTGGGGGATACACTGAAGAAAGAACAGGAAAGCAGATGAAGAGCCAAAAGACGGGTCTACGGACTAAAACAGGCAGGTAATAGGGGACAGGAGGGCAGAGGGGTCAACATGTCCAATACCGCAAAGAGGCTGGTCCTGCGCTTGGCTGCCCGGTGCAGGGACCCTGGGGTGCTCAGTCCAGCCACTGCAACTGCCTCAGCTCGGAGTTCCCGATGGCCAACGTTGGGTGAGGATGGAAGGGAAGAAGAGTAGTCGCTAGTATGGCCCCCGTTACTAGCCTGGGAGTGGATGGAGGAGTCAGCACAACAGCTGAGGTGCCGTTCACCCCATCAAGCTGCAGTCACATCTGGTTATGAGGAATCTGAGACTTTCCTTGCTCTCATCACCATTTATTTGTATTATCATTAATCATCAAAACCCTCACTAGCATGGTGTAGTGTTTTAAATCTTGCAAAGGTTGATTTCACATGTACTATGCCATCAAGCTTCCTGATGACCTTAGCAGGTTGTGACTTGTCCAAGGACATTGTAAACTGCATCTCAAATCTGGTTGATTCCCAGTGCAAGGTACTTTTGACAAATAGTGTCACTGCCATGTCTATCTGTTCCCTCTCACTTCACAGGTGTCCTGTCCCTGTCCTTGGATACCCAGCCCCCTTCCTCTACATCTTTCTTCGAGACCCCAACTCACCTGCCCGGCTACAGGAGTAGAAGCAGCTGAGTGGCTCGGGGAGCTGGGCAGGGACTTGCAGGCAGCCAGAAGCTGCTGCTGTTTGCGCAAGGTCACCACCTTTTGGGCAACTGAGGGTGGAGGCAGAGGGACGAGGCATGAGGAGGGCAAACACCCCAGACCACCCTTCCATGCCCAGCTTTGAGAAACCACAGGAGATGACACAGGACTCATCTTCCTTGTCACTGTGGCTTCTGGGTCACCTGTGACCTTGCCAGCTCCCCTGGTCCAGAAAGACCTTGTGACTATTAAGTAAACCTTCTCTGGTCTCCTTGATCCCTCCTCCATCCTAGGAAGGCTAATTTCCTGTCATTCACCCAGAGAGAGGCCTGGAACCTCCACCTCTAAAAATATCCCAGGCCCCTCACACCCTGCTTCCCACGTGCACTGGGGATCACCACACTCACCCTCTTGGAAGACCCGGTCTACATTGAGCCCGTAGGTTGCACAGGTTTCATAGTAGCTGCAGCGTTTCATGTCTGCACACAGTGCCCTGGCACGAGCATCCCCCACGACCCGAGGGGAGGAAGCGCTGATCCTGTCTGAAGGCACAGGAAAGGGGCAGAATTGGATGACAAGGCTTCTCCTCACTTTCCATGCTTCCCTTTCTCTTGTGCTCATCCCAGGCAGGGCCCCCTCGGGATGGGGGTGAGAGAGGACATCCCTCCTGTGACCGAAGGGAATGGGAATGTGTAAGCCCTTCCTGGGTGCTGGCCCAGCTCACATCCCAACTGCAGGATGAGTAAGCTGGGCGAGCTCTGGAAAGACCTTTCCTTTATGTGTCTTCAAAGAATACCCGGGAGGTGAGTGGAGTTTCCTGACAGGGTCTGCAGTGGCTGGGGCTGGCCCTGCAAATCCACTGAGCCCTGAACTGAGTGGGAGGACACCAGAGTGTGAACTAAGAAAAGGTTGAATGTCCATGGGTAACAGGTGGACTGCTCACTCTGCCACAGGAAACCAGGAGGCAAGCAACAGGTGGAGGCAGGCACCTGCAGGACAGGATCCAGGCAGGAAGTCCTGCCAGCTGGACATAGGTGGGTTGGTACTGGAGAGGGTTTTTCTGGCCCAGGTGTAGAGTCTGAGAATCTCGGCATCATGACTTTGGGAACTAAAAGGTTTTATGCCTTTATAGAAACTGGGAAGGTTTTCTATGCACACCAGGACTTGAGATTTAAAGGGAGGTGGGATCTGTGTGTCCCATGGTGGTGGCACTGGGAGATGGCAGTTGACAACATAAAGTAGGTGACATCTTAGAAGAGGAATGGATACTGTTACTGAAGACATCTCTTCCTCCCTGGTTCTGTTTTCTCTGCTCAGACCTTGGTAAGTTTGCGTTTGGTTTAATGACTCCCTTATTTGGAGAACTGGCTCCCTCTAGAGGGTTGCTAGAATCCAAGTGGCCATTTCTACATCTTACCAAGCTCTTACCCGTGAAGGGTGAGAGGCTGGACAATACCCCAGTGGCCTCCTCAGAGCCTACCCTGAAAACAGTGCTTCCCCAGCCCTCCTTACCTTGTGTTCCTACCAGTGCCAGGGCCAGGCCTCCCCGTCCCTCCCCCCGAAGGGAGTTCAGCTGCCCGTGGAGGCGGCTCACAGTCTGGAAACTGTTCTCATCCTCCAGGCTGAAGACGAAGATCACAGCATCTGCCCAGCCTGAGAACTTGTGGGGGGATGAGGAAGCAAATGGAGGGTCAGACAGATCCGCTCCTCTGGCCCCTACCCAGAGGGAGACCTGGAAAACCAGAACCCCTCCCCTTTGGCCAGTGCTGACCTGCCTGCCAGCCTGCTCACCCCACCACCGCCCTGCCTCACCTTGGTATCAGGTGCCCCAGCTTCCTCTCGGATCAGCACCAGATGAGTCTGTCCATCCACCAACATCTCTTTTTTGTGCTGCTCACCTGTTGGAAGGGGCAGGAGATCAGAGGTCATAGGTTGCTGAGCCTTTCCATGTTCCTTATACCTTGGTTTCCATGGGCTCATCTTTCCCCCTGTTCTCCATTCTTACCTAGTCATCAGCTTACTCCTGGATACCTGACCCCAACCCTTAGCTTATTACAGTTTCTGAGAACTCACTCTCTGTCTTCTCCAGCACCTGGTATGAACCGGTCAGGAATCGGTGGATGAGTGATGACTTCCCGCTTCGGGTGTCACCCAGCACACCCTGAGGACAAGGTTGTGGAGCAGAGATTGTGGAAATTAAGACGAGGAATGATCCTTGGGTCTGGCTGCATTCCAGAGAACCCAAAGACGTTGGCATTGTTAACTCTTCCAAGGAGGGTCCTACAAGGCCTCGATGACAGGTCAGTCAGGAGAGAGCAGTTGGGAGGATCAGGGCAAGAAATGATCCCAAGCTTGAAGTGGACCACAAGCCAAAGAATGTCAGCAACTTAGAACCAGTTTGTTTTGTTTAGGAAACATATTAGATGGAAGGGGGTGGGGGTAGGGTGGGGAATCACAGACCTAGTCACTAGTTGGAAAGTTATACCCAGTTCTAGGCAATAGAACATGAAAGGCCAGAAATGAAGAGTCTGGAAGAGGGCCATGGACAAACGGGAAAAAGGGGACGGGAACATTAAGACAAGAGAAGAAAAGGTTGGGAGGATGTATCAAGCCCTGGGACAGTGCTATGAGGGTAGAAACTCAGAACTGGAAAACTTCCCCATTCTCACAGGGACTAGAAGGGGAGGGGTAAGGGGAGAAGGTTGAGAGTGCAGTGGGTGGGAAGTCAGCCTTCCCTGCAGGCAAGGGGACTGGGTTACCTACCAGGCGCAGTTCAGGAATGGAGCGGCTCAAAGTCCATTCCTGGCTATTGACCACAGCCTCTGTAATGGGAGAGGAGTAGTAAGAAAGGAAGACCAAGAGGACCCCAAATTCTCAATCACCCCTCCTCCCTTGACAGTTTCCCTTAAGCCCCAGACCAGGCCTGGGCTGGAGGTGCGTGGAGGGGAGAGGTTTAAGAGTGGTCCCTAGTCCTCCCAGCCCAGCCACTCTCTCTACAGCTGTTGCTGCCGCTCAGTGGTTGCTTAGCAACAGAGCCAGGGAGACAAAAATACTTCAGTTGGCATCTCCCTTAAAGCACATCCCAAATGTGGGTCCCTGCCCCAGACCACAGGATCAGGGCTCAGACAGTGGCAGGGCTTTTCCCTCTAGAAGAATGGAAAACAGGCTCTTTCCCACCCTGACTGCTTCTCAGGGCAAATCCTGGAGGAAAGCCTAGGACATAGTGGGAATGAGTCCTCCTCAACCTCCATTTCACAGGGGAGAAACTCAGGTGAGGGCTTTCCCTCCCTTTTTTCAAGGTCAACGGCACGGTAGCCCTGTCCTCCCTCGCCCCTCCCCGCCCCACCCCACACTCCAAGCGATGGAGCTTAGATTTTCTTATTCTCCCCTCTTCCACACCCTCTCCACAAGAGCCCTCCAAAGTAATTAAGGGAAGGGATTCATCCCCTGGCCAAGAGAAGCCCCTGGCTTGGGGGAAACGAAGCTCCTTCCGCCCGCCAGGTCCAGCCCCCGCGCTTGACACTGGCCGGACGTTCCCGGGGCGCCGCAGCTGCGGTGGGAACTCTGGGATCCGGAGCCATCTGCTCCCACCCGCTCTGGAGCCAAACCCCGGGGGCCGCCCCCGCTCCGGGACACGCCTCCCCTCCCGGGAGTGAGCCGAACCAACAGAATCTTTAGCCTCACTTCTCCAGACAAAAAAAATAGACACCCCTCGGAAAACACACCACTTTCCCCGTACCCCCTCTAAAGCATCCCTGGGTAAGAATTGCTTGTGCTGCAGATCCACCCCCGGACTCACTCAGGGTCAGCCCCCGGCGGGTTTCAACGTCGTTCTGGGGCGGGGGCGGGGATGAGCAGTGGGGGAAGTGAGGCTTTCTATCTGGCCCCTCTTACTTTATATTTAAATATTCAGCACGTTCCAGCCCCCACTGCACTCCCGTACCCGCCCACTCCGCCTTCACACTGCTGGAAAGAAACAGAGTTTCTCCCTGTTGCCTCACTGGCTTGCTGTCAACCCAGGAGAAGGCTAGTCCCTGGCGAGCAGCTGCCTGCAAGGTCACTGTCACACCACCGGCCTGAAGTATGTAGGGGAAACTAAGGCATCCACCTCCACAGTCCCTCTGGGCAAGGCAAAGCTCTGTTTCCATGCTCTCCGAGTTCAGCTGAAGCTGGAAGTGGGGTCTGGGGCATTTCTGGGAGCAATTAACTTCAGGTAGCTAACCAAGGGTATTATTTTCCCAGAAAGCGCTGAGGTCTCTGCGTCCCTCTGAAATCAACTCGTCTATCATGTCACAAAATTGGGGTAGCTACTCACCCCCCTTCAGTTCCTCCTATTCTTTGCCTTTGTACTTGTGAGAGGAGAAAGCCTGCTTCACCCACCCACCCAAACGAGAGGCTGCCCTAGTTCAATCCTGTACACCGCTCCCCCATACCAAGCTGAGCATTCCAGGTGCCCTCCCTTCCCTGTTCTCAGGCCCTGGCCTACTCACTAGGGGAAGCACGGAGCTCTGCGCCCAGTAGTTCCCGAGACCCGCTGCCAGAAGTCATGCCCTGGGGTCCCGGAGGTGGCCCAGAACCAGGAGGCCCCCCTGTGCTCTTGGTGAAGATGCCGCTGATAAACTTGAGCATCTTGCGGTCACGAGTGGATGCTCGGCCCCCCTCTCGGCCCCGTTTCAGCCCCGGAGCTGGAGGCTCCAGCGTGATTGGAGGTGCAGGCCCGAGGGTCTGCGCGGAGGCGGCAGTGACAGCGGCGGCTGGAACCGGAGTTGCTGGGACTGTTAGCGGGGGAGGAGAGCCGGCGGACGGTCCTGGGTGCAAGTCACTGTTGTCCAAAGTCTTACTCTTGCCTTTCCGAGGGGATAGCTTGCCTCGGGCTCCGGGCCCAGCCCCGGCCCCACCAGAGGTCGCAGCTGCGCTGCCCCCTCCCCCGGCGGCGGCGGCGGCAGAGGCTCCAGTTCCCGCGTTGCTCTTTGACCCCTTGACCCTGGGCTTGCCCTCGCTTTCGGGCCATGACAGACGGCTACCCGCGCCCTTGCCCCCTCCGGCTTTGGCGCCACTGGTGGTTACGGTCTTGCAAGGCTTAGGAGCCGGCGGAGGAGGCGCCACCTTGAGCCTCCGGCTCCCGGTTCCAGGGTGCGGGGAGGACGAACCGGGGACGCCGCCGCCCGCTCGGCCCTCGGGTTCTGGGCCCCCCCAACTCGGGCTGCTGAGTAGGGGGCGCCGGGAAGAGGTGGGAGCGGCCCCAGGCTTGGGGTCGGGACTCAGCCCCCCGGAAAGCGGGGGCCCTGGAGGGGCGGCCCAGAGGGAGAGGCGACGGCCGGGAGCCGGGGAGACCGGGCGGGCGGGACTGGCCGGAGCCGGGGACAGAGCCGGGGGCTCGGCGCCCCCAGTGCCCGCGCTGCTGGTGCTGATCCACAGCGCATCCTGCCGGTGGAAGAGACGCTCGTGCCGCTTCTTGCCGGGTTCCTCCGCGCCTCGGGGGCTGCCAGGATCCCCGGTCTCGGCGCCCCTGGCCCCCAAGGCGCCGGCCGCGGCTGCAGACGGAGACGGTGACGGCGGAGGCACCGACTCTAGCTTGACCAGGGTCAGCGAGATGAGGTAGGTCGTTGTCCGGCGCTGAAGCGCGCCCGCGCCCCGGCTCATGGGGCCCCGAGACCCCCGAGCTGGGGAGGGGAGGGGACGCCCCCGGACTGCCTCAGGGGGGCCCGGCCATGGGGCTGCCCTGCTCGCTGCCCCCAGCCCCCGGACCCCGCTGAGCCCCCAGCCCGGCTCCTCTGTCGCCGCCGCCGCCGCCGCCTCCGCTTGCGCCCCCCTCCCATCACATGGGGCGCCCCCTCCCCATGCTCCCCACCCTGCGCCCCCACCCCCTTGGAGCCCCGGGACCTTGGTGCTGCTCCAGCGAGGCGCGCCGGACCGTTCACCCCGGCCTGGGTGGGGGCACAGAAATGGGCGGGGGAGGGAGGGGAGGACAGTAGTGGGGGCAAATGTGGGAGAGGGAGGATAACGGGGCAGAAAGGGGAAGGGGAGGCCGGAGAAGAAGAGGGACCGGTGCGGGGGAGGCAGGGGCGGAGGAGAATGGGGACTCAGGGGACCGTGACCGCAAATGGGGTCCGAGAGGGGGTCGTGAGGAGGGTGGGAAGAGAGTGGGGCTGGCCGTGCAGGGGATTCGCAGGGGCGCAGGGAGGATGCTGGGGATGGAGATACAGGCGGCGGCGGCGGGGGAGGAAAGAAGGAAGCGCGAGGGAGGTGGGAATCCACGGGTCTGGGGTCTGGGAGGGGAGGGGCGTGAGATCCGGGCGAAGGGTCCGGGGGGCCCCCCGGGGCTCGCTCCGTCCGGATGCGCGCTGTGTCCGGGCGCTCCCCTCACATTGAGGAGGAGGCGGCCCCCCGCCCCCCCAACTCTATCTCCCCCCCCACCTTCTCTTCACCAGCAAGGCTGTCTGCAAGACGGTGCAAAATCCAGGACTGGATTTTCCTCCCAAATCCTGGGCCGGATTTCCTGGACTTGGACTCACCTACTCCAATAACCTAGCCCCCTTCTCTCACATACCACGGCTGGGATCGCGACGGTGGGGTGGGGCATTGTGGGACAAGGATGAAAATCAATCTATTTTTGATGGCCAGGCCGCGGCGAAAACGGAGTAAATTCAGGGTCACTGCCAATTCTGAGGAAGTTGAAGTGGGAGAGTGGGAGCCCTGAAATCCCTTTCCCAAGATCCTTCGTCTCCCCCAGGTACCTGGGCACATCCCCTCCCCTATGACCCATCTTCCTGGCTCTAACCCCGCCCGACGCGCAACATTCTTAAGGCGCCCTGACACGAGTGCGACTGTCCCAGAGTGAACTTGGAAAAGTGTTCCCCAGGGATGAAGACAAACATGGAACTTAGCAGGGTAGGAAGGAGGGGTTTGCCTCTAGAGGGAAGAGATGGGGGCTGGAGAAGCCCAGCTGGGTGAGTCAAAGGCTCCAGTTCGAGGTGGAGGGAGAAGGAATGTCTATGGATTGACACACCCCCCATGCCAAAATGCATCTGGTCTCCATAGCAACCGTAGCTCCAAGAGTGCTCGGAAGCTGCCGGGATAAGCAGAGGAGGGATTGGTGTGTGAGGTGGATGGAAGGACCCGCCAGGGGATGTTGTGTTAGTGGAAGCACCACCCTCAGACCTGGTTACCCATAGGTACAGGGTTAGCTCACTGAATGTAAGGAGCTCCCAGTTGAGGCAGAGGGAGTTGGTCTCTCCTGGGTTCCCATTCAGTCTCCTGAGGTTTGCAGGGTGGGCTCTTTCAGAAGGTTAAAGAGGAGGTAGGCAGAGTGATTCTGCTCTGTGTCCCTCACCCAAAAAGGGAGACTGAGGTCCAAGCCTCACTGTTTTCCAGCCAAGGAGGATGAAGGAGCTGGGCTAGCAAAGAAAGGAGGCCGAATGCTGGGTTGGGGTGGGGGGATGGAAGAGAGGAATGAGGTGGGAGTAGAGACGGAGGCGCTCCTAGCAGCCTAGGAGACCCCTCCCCGGGACTTGGGGAGTCTCAGCGGTCCCCTGATTTGGTGTTCCACCCTCCTGACGCAGCCAAGACTATAATAAGTGCTGCCGTGGGCGGCTCTTGGAGGCAGGAGCGGGTGGCATGCTCGGCCGGGTGGGGAGTGAGGGTGGGGGGTGGAACTGGGATGCGGGACACACTTTGTTCTCCCAAAGGCCTGTACCCAGTCCACGGCAGTCCTGTCCTAGGGTCAGCAGCTTCTCCCGACCCGCCTCTCTTACATGATGTCTGCAGAACCAAGGTGACGCCATCCCCAGGACAGAGGACCCTTCGTTAGTCTTTTTTTGAAGGAAGAGGGCAGAGAAGAATTGCTGGCTAAATGTTCCTTCCTTTGCTGGCCTCAGTTTTCCTTTATGTTCAATGAGAACAGAATCCTTAGAAAAGGAGTGGCCAAATCACTTATGAAGAGTGGAGTCTTCTTGGAGACTTCAGCCTCCACCCCTTCTCACTCCTTCCTCCTCCAGGAATAAGCAGAGCTCTTCTACCTGAGTAATGCCTAAAACTCTCTCCTCCCTTTTTTTCTAAGGGGGTGGAGCTTAGGGTTCCTCCCTAGGAAGCACAGCAGGACCACTTCCCCTAGGTCAGTCTTTCAAATTCCTTGGGCTGTCAGGGAAGGTTTCAGATGTAGTTCTTGGTAAACAAGGAATGGAGGATAAAAGGAGAGAGAGACACCAGCCTCAGAAGGGGAAAGGGAAGGAGGCATGGGAAGGGGATCAGACTGTCCCTCTAGGAACTCAAACAGTTCCTTCCCCGTTATGCTCTTGTGGCCTCCATCACCATAGAGGTCTGGCAGGTGTCCCTGATAGGTCTCCTGACTCGCAGGGTAGTAGGCTAAGAATGGAGGGACCAAAATGGTTAAAAAAGACCAGGATGTGATGGAGGATGTGCTTCTCCCAGACACCTTTATGAGCAAAATTGTCTGCTTTGGTGAGCTCTTTGCCATCTCAGAGGTGAATGAATTGAAAGCAGGCTAGAGATGACCTCCAGTTCCACCAGTTCCCTAGTGGTGGGGCCTAGTGGTAGGGATGGAGAGAAGCTGTTCCTGCCAGGGCCCGACCACAGGATTGAAGGCTGGGGTGGGTAGGAGGATGTGGCGGATGGTGTTGCTATGGCAGCACTTCCTCCCTGTGTTGTCATCAGTTGCTCTGATGGCACTAAGGAGGTAGAGCGGAAGGTGTATGAGGGGGTGGGGGCGGGGAGGGGGAGACAGGAACAGGAACATGGAGCGGGGAGAACACCGAGAGGAGTCTTGGGGACTTCTCTGCAATTCCACTGGGCAGAACATGGTGAGTGTTAGTGTGTGTCTGGGAGCCTGAGATTCTCTGCATGGTGTATTTCAATGCGTGTGTGTGTGTGTTCCTGCACGTGTGCGTATTTCTCTCTACAGCCAGAGAACAAGAGGTTACTGATCCTTAGTGGGTCCTGGGAATGAACACATTATCCAGTCCCAGAACCTCCTGCCCTAGACTGCTTCCTGCTCTGCTCTGGACTCCCCAAGCAGGGACCAAGTCTACTATGCCTCTGTTACAGCCCTTCTTCCCCATGCTCACCCACGTCTCCATTGCCAACGGGGTCAGCTCAGTGGTGACTTGTATTTTGGTCCCCTGGGAGAAGGATCAGAGTTGAGGAAAGAGAAAGAATGACATCCTTTTTTCATCCTTCCCAAATCTATTCTTCTCCAGAGTCCCAGCTCCATCTCAGGGACTAGGAAGTAGCTGAATGGGAACTGATGTGTATGACCCAGCTTATCCCTGATACATCCAAGTTGGGAACTGACCCCTCTTACCTCGTATACTGTCCAGTGAAGCTTGGATGTTGTTCCGAAGTTCGGGGTCACCCACCCTCTCTGCCAGCTTCCTGAGGCGGCTCAGAGCCTGCTTGGCCACCTCATGTCGTTTGACTTCTGCTCTCACTGAGGCTACAGCCAGCTGCCTCTGGGCATGCATATTGCCCAAATGGGTCTTGCTAGGCTAACAGCAAGCTCTGGCCCTGAGGCCCATGGCCTCGCAGCCCCCAACCTCCAAAAAGGCTCCTTCTGCTGTGCCCCAGAACTCCCCGCCCCTGCCCGCTCTTCCGTCTGTCGGCCTCACTTCCTGACTGGTGAGTTTCAAACCCACAGCCTGGGACAGCACTACCTCCTGCACCTCCCACCCCCTCTAGCGTTGGCCCATCAGCCCTGCCAGCCAGCCCCTGCTGATTCCTCAGCTAGGTGAATGGAGAGATTTTAACAAGCATCCCAGGGCCTCCTTTGAGAGATGGCTAATTAAGATGGGTGTCAATTCTGGGAGAATGTGGCAAGCCAGATCCCTGGTGCAATCCGAAACTCTTGGTGACCTGCAGATTTATGTTCAGCCTCAAACTCTCACAGGAATCCCCACACACTTAATCTGTCACCCTCACACTCCTGCATTCAAGTTTACAATTATACTTGCCATTCACTCTGCACATCCCAACTTGCCCTGCATACTTACATCTTGCAATGTAACCCTTCCTCAATTGTATAACCCAATGCAACAACCTGCTGCCTAAGGGGACAATTAGTTATGAACAGAATGTTGTAGAGAACAGTAACCTATAACCAGACAAAACCATAATGGTCAATTACATTTTTCATAATAATTAACATGTATAACAATAGTTTACAACACAGTTTCCTGTATCATCCTCATGACAAGCCCAAGGGGTAGGATTATTATCCCTTTTCTACAGAAAAGGAAATTGAGACTCAGAAAGGCCAGTGAAGGGTAAAATAAAGATTTGGATCTAGATCTTCTGATGATAATTCTGATTCTCCTCTATTCACCATACCACACAACCAAGATGTTTGCCAGTCAGTCCCCCTTGTTCTGTCCTTGATACAGGACCTGAAAGAGCAGAAGGGTTGATGAGAAATTGAAGGACAGGATGAAGATAAATGGGGGTAGTTTGACCTCATCACTTTGTTTTAAGACCTTGCCAAATTTCATTTCTCTTGCATATCTTCTTGATGTTAATCTATGAAAGATAGAGGATTATAACTATGTGAATATTTGTGTGGACGAAATAAGCAAATTGAGATAGGAATTACCCACTAGCCCATGTAAAATGGCTGGAATAAAAACAACTACTATTGTTTACTAGGTGTCAGTTAATGTTTTGAGCATTCTACATAAATTAATTCATTTAATCCTTACAACAACCCAACAGGTAGGAGTATTATTTGTTTCCTTTTTACAGATGAGGAAAAAGCTGAGAAAGCTTAAGTAACTGGCCAAAGGCTGAACAGCTAATAAATGGTGGAGCTGGAACCCATGTCTTCTGGTTCTTAACCAGTAAGACTATATTGTTCATGTGGTATACAGAAACTTGAGATCATTCTGTGGGGATGAGGAAAGTTTTTTTTATTTGTTTCTACTAAGACTTCTCTCTCCAGTGAGAAAGACCGATCATGCCTTTTCCACAACGTCATAAAAAGACTGGTTTGTGAAAGCCCTTATTCAACAGTAAACATTTATTGATCAACCACTAGGCCATCTCCGTGAGTGAAAATATAGAGACTCCTCCTCCCTCTTATATTTATTCATATCTCTGACTCCTCCCTTTCTCTCTCTCTTTTTGCAAGCCCTGGATCAGGCATGTGCTCTCAAAACGCAAAGCACACGGATGCGTGCACCTGTGGCTCTGTCACATCTAGGAATGCGCAGGCCTGAGGCTGCTGTTTTTCACGCTGAATTTCCGGGCAGTTACCCCCAGTTAGGAGGGAATACCAAAATGGGGCAAGTGTATTTAGCCGACACACTCGCAAGCGTGTGACGATTTGGTGGGTGTTGCTGTGCCCAGCTCGGGGCCGCTGTGGCCAGACTGAATGTCTCAATATCTTACTCACTTGGGTGTTTCGAGTGTGACGCAATAAGAACAAAACAATGGCGTCATCATGAGGTCACTGCAGAACAAGGGGAAAGGGGCGGGGAAGGGCCCTCCCTCCAGGGGAGGGGCCCTTTCACCCTGCTTTCCAGTTCCATTTCTCTCTCTTCTCAGCCAGCTGCTTTACAGCTTTCTCGCTCGGACATACCTCGCCGAACTCCTACTCCCGAGAGCTCCACTCTCAATCCGGGGTTTTGAAGTTTAGGCTCTGGTCCCTATGAGGATCTCTGAAAACCCTGCCCCCAGTTTTAAGTTTCATCCAATGAAAACCTAAAGGAGGGGCACGGAGGCAGGCCAGTGACGTAATTCAGATTGATTGGCATTCAGGCCATCGACTTCCTGAACTAGCCAAGAGCTTCGCCAATCCAGAGGCAGGGGTGGGACGGTGCAGGCGCATAGGATAGGGTTTGGCTGGACTTGATTTAAAGAGACAGAAGCTGTTGGGGTTCTACAAGAGGATCCCCAAGACCCTCCCCCCAGGTTTCTGGGACCGCCTGGGTCCCCAGAGCTGGGAAGATGGTTTGCGGTGGTTTTGCTTGCTCCAAGAACGCGCTGTGCGCTCTCAACGTGGTCTACATGGTGAGGTTTTGGAGGTTGGGGAAACCTTCGGGGCGAAAAGGGAGAATTTCTAGGGGATTTCCGGTGGGGAGGGGGTGTACTGGGGGTTCCAGGAAGATTCTTGGGAACTTCCGGAGAAGAGGGAATTCCTGGGGACTTCCGTGGGAAGAGGGGAGACTTCCGGTGATTTTTTTTTTTTTGGCGGGGGGTGGGTGGACGGAAGGCTGTGGGCATAAAGCCCTGTCTCTCTCTCTCCCTGATGAGCCTCATTTTTTTCCCAAAATAGAGAGAAGTGATGAGATGAAACTAAAGGGTTTCGTTTTTATATTCAGAGACTCCACCTTCCCTGTCACCCCCTACCTGCATCCTTGCCATTCTGACATCCCATAGGAGAAGCGTCCAGGGATGTTCCTGGTCCAGGAAGCCTCCCTCGTTTAACCTCCCCACATCCACCTACAACTCAATGCTCCTTCTCTGCCCAAGCCCCAGACCTTGCTTGGCCTTTTGGCTGTACTGCATGTAAGGCTTCTTCCGAGATGTATCCTACACTGATTCACTCTATTTCTGTAGTTGGTGGGCTTGTTGCTCATTGGAGTGGCTGCTTGGGGCAAGGGCCTAGGACTGGTGTCCAGCATACACATCATCGGGGGAGTCATTGCTGTGGGAGTCTTCCTTCTCCTCATCGCCGTGGCTGGACTGGTGGGTGCTGTCAACCACCACCAGGTTCTACTCTTCTTTGTATCCTGATTTGAAGTGACAGGAGGGTGGGGTGCAACTGGGACTTTCAGAAGAGCTGAGTCCTCTAGGAAGAAGTTAAAAGTATAGGGGACCTCAGGGATTTGGGGGATGAGGTCTTTGCCTTACCTTTTATAAGCACTGATGACTTCATTACTGTTTTCAGTTGACAAGGTTGGACAAATTCTATAGATTGGTGAGATCAGATAGAGTATTATAGTTGGAACATAAAAGAATCTAGGGCTATTTTTTTCCATAACTCTCACAGTACATGATCATCCTTGGTTTGGTCTTCCTCTTCCAGTTTGGAATCTCTTGCTCATGTCTGGCTATTAACAGAAGCAAACAGGTAAGGGGTGGGGTGGGGTAATGTGTGTGGGGGATGTAAAGTACTTGTTCTTAAAAAAAATTTTCAAACTTCCTCTTCTGTCTGCCCCCACCTACCCAAAGACCACTACCTAGGTCTACTACTTCCAGACTCTTGAGCCCTTTGCTTGCTCTAGGATGTCTGATTAACTTTCCATGAGAATCTGAGTTGCTTTTATCATCATGAGTGCAAACACCTTCATGCTCTTGAAGGGTGTTTACTCCCTTTGCTCAAATAGAGAAACTGAGGTGAACTGGGATCGGGACATAGGGGGATTCTTGAGGTTAGCAGGATGAAATAATTTCCTCTTCTGCCTGTATCCTCCAGACAGATGTCATCAATGCTTCTTGGTGGGTCATGAGCAACAAGACCCGGGATGAACTAGAAAGAAGTTTTGATTGTTGTGGCTTGTTCAACCTCACAACCCTGTATCAACAAGATTATGCTTTCTGCACTGCAGTGAGTCTGGGATTGGGGGTAGGAAATGGATTGAGTAGTATTCCCAAATGCCCCTCTCCCTAGCATCTCTTCTGTGTGGGAAAAATGGGATGAAAATAGACACTGGGGAATAGCCAAGTGGAATTTCAGTCTACAGGATACTGGTCAGGTACTAGAAAATATTTTCTAGGCACATTCAGCATGGGTAATACGTAGGGCAGCTTAGCAACTCTGCATTCTCTGAATGCACACATATATGTTTCATCCTCAGATCTGCAAGAGCCGAAGCCCCACATGTCAGATGTGTGGAGAAAAGTTTCTTAAGCATTCAGATGAAGCTCTGAAAATCCTGGGGGGTGTTGGACTCTTCTTCAGCTTTACAGAGGTGACACATTGTAGCTCCTATATGCATACCCTTTCCCTTATCTTAGTCCTAAATATTCAGAATTGGTTTTAATCTCTCCCTTTATTTCTACAGATTCTTGGTGTTTGGCTAGCAATGAGATTTCGGAATCAAAAGGATCCTCGAGCCAATCCCAGTGCCTTTCTATGAGACTTTGGATCCTTCTGACTTTTCTCCAGCTCTCCACTCCCCCTAAGCGTTTTCTTCCTCCCTAATGGGAAAACTTGGGGTCGAGAGCCCTTTTGCTTAAGAAAAAGGGAACGCCCTTTGCCACATCCCTTAAAGCTGGCTGAACAGCTAGCCTTTAAGCCTTGACATGTTTTAGTGGGAGTAAGATTGTAGGCAATAGAATGAAAACCTTCCCTCTCTCTCTCTAAGTAGATAAAGGGAGCTTCTAAGGGTGCATGGAGTGGGATGAGATGGGATGGGGCCTAGGGTCATTCCTGGCCTTCTTCCTCTTTCCATGTGCTAAAACACCTCATCATTTCTTGACCTGGCTCCAAGGGCAGAGCCAGAGAGAAAACCACCAAGAACCTGTTCTTGAAACAAGCAGGACTCAGTTTGGGATAGTTAAGCCATTTAACACTATATTCAAAGACGCAGTTTATGTCCCTTCTCTTTGCCAACTAAGGGGCTCCAGAGACTGCTAAGGCCCTGTGACTTAAGGAGAGTCTTTAAGGATCTACAGGTTCCTTCTTCCAAGTGGTTTTTCCAAATCCCCAATGGCAAAGCCAATCAGAGGAAGAAACATTAAAAAAAAGACCATATTTCTTTGTATTGCTTTTTTTTTTCCTGTATAAAAATGAACCCCAACATCAAGGTAGGGAAGAGAGGAGAGGAAGAGAGGATACACTCCTTGATGTAGGGAAATAGGGGGCAGGAGAAGGATATGCCTCAAAAAGAGGAGTGGGAGAGGAACATCATTAAGGCAGCAAAATATTCTCTGTAAAAAGTTGGGGGAGGGTCTCCATGGCCTCAGAGATGAAGGCAGAGGAGAAGGCAGAGTTTGCTTTCTTAGGGGGTGGGAGTGGGGTCGGGAGTGTCTCTCCACTCAAGTGTCCAAAGAAGAGAAATTACAGCTTTTCTTTCTTCTCTTGGTCCTTTTGTAGCCATTCCATTGCTCACTCTGGATTACCATCTCCCTTTTGTAGATAAGAGTGTTGCAGAGCTCTGAAGGCAGAGATTCGTTTGTGTGGGTTAAAAGTCAGCATTTCCTGAGGGGGAAAGGCAAAGGTCAAGACATCATGAAAAAAAAGACTACTGATCTTCCCAACAATACCTGGGATGGACTCTCTATTTTCTAAATTACTCTCCTGTGATTGGCCATTCAAAGCAGCAATAAAACTACAACCTATCCATCAACCAAGTCTCAGAAACTGATAGTTTGAGTCCCTTTTATACTGCTCCATTTCTCACCCCCATCTTGCCCCATGCCCATGCACAGTACCAGCAGCAGCTGTGCTCCAGACTCTTCCACCTCAGGCACCACGGACTGCACTGGGCGGGGCCCTCTAGGGGAAAAGGCTCCTCGGGGTAGAGACACATCTCGGGGCCAGTCATCCTCTGGGGGCAGCCCGATCAGACTATGGGAGACAGGAGAACTCTGGTCAGGAAGGTCATTCTCTAGCCCCCATCCCCAAGGATAGAGCCAATTGATATCCAGGACTCAATAGAAAAATAAAGATTTGGGAAGGAAATTTCTTTCCCCCCACACTGGCTACTTACTCAAAGATTTTGCCTAACTGGTCGGCTTCAGAGTTTCCACAAAAGAGAGGCCTAAGGTGAGAGGAGACAAAAGACAGCTGTCATTTTCAAAGATGATAGAGGAATGCTACTGTTTAGGGGCTCAAAATAGTGGGCATGGAAGGAATGAAGTTCTGATGCTGTAACATGGATGAACCATTGCTTAAAAACATTGTGCTAAGAGAAGATGGTGTTGATGGTAGTACAAAATAGTAATTAATGCCACTGACTATACACTGAAAATGGTTTAATTGGCAAATTTTATGTTTTATATATATTAATACACATACACAGGGAAGGGGGAATATGAAGAATAAAGGGATATGAAGTTCCTAGTTTCAGGACATTTCAGAGCTTCTGGTTAGGGGCAATTCAAGTAAAAGTAGTATATACTACTGGATGTGGTTAATGAACAAGAGATCTGAGGAATTCGAGATGGTTCTAGTTACTCAGGCTCCTTACTTCCGACGGAACATCTCAGCAAAGATACAACCAACACTCCACATGTCCACAGGTGTTGCGTATGTAGACTGCAGAAGAACTTCAGGAGCCCGGTACCAGAGTGTAACTACCTAAAGGGAACAGGTAGAGTGTATACGGGCCCTGGAAGTTACCAAGAAGCCCAATCTGACTTCCCAATTGTTATGGGCAATCGCTTCTCCCACCTGCACCCAACCAGAACCTATTTTGGAGTTACTAGCTTTTTACTGACCACAGGTGTAAGTGCCATCTGGTAGCTGTAGATTCTGGCTAGGCCAAAGTCAGCCAGCTTAACTGTCCCTCCACTTGTCACCAGAATGTTCTCTGGCTTCAGGTCTCGGTGAACAATGCAATTGGCATGAAGGAAATCTAGGCCTCTTAGAAACTGGCGCATCAGATCCTGGTTTGGAAAGGAGAGGTACAAAGACACTGAAAACTAGACATCATACATGAAACTCCCAACAGGTTCTAAACAAAGGTCTCAATCCACCTTTCAATGCTTTCACACCCCATTCACCTTGATGGTCTCCACTGGCAAACCTGGGGGAGGTGCCTTGTCCAGATAAGTCCTTAGGTCTTGGTCCACATGCTCAAACACCAAGGTCACCTTAGTCTCCCTGTCAGTTCGGGCTGTGGCACAGACATCCATCAGCCTGTCCAGAACAAATGGTCACTAGTTTGTCAATCGCCTTTGACCCAACATGGCCTCCCACATTTTCTCAGGTTCCCACTTCTCTTTTGACTACCATTCCCACCAATAGGTTGTCTTTTCCCCATTACTACCCATTCCCAACTCCACTCCCACCAATAGGTTGTCTTTTTCCCATTACTACCCATTTCCAACTCTCCATCTTCTCACCGGACAACATTGGGATGTTCAAAAGCTTCCAGCCGCCTCAGTAAGGCCACCTCACGAACTGTGCTGATGGGAAGGCCTCCCCCAGCACCTCCTCCATTGGGGACTCTCACACTCTTGAGGGCCACAAAGTGGCCACTGTGGGGATCACGGGCCTTGTACACCGTCCCATAGGCACCGACACCAATCTCTGCCACTGGCTCATATCGAGGGGTGGCCATTCTCAGATCAGGGAAGACCCTACAATTACACAGAGATTCTTCTCCAAACCCCCTTCCAGGATTAGGGTAGTATGAGCCTGCATCAACAATGCGACTCCCACAAAAGGCACAGCATCCAGCATCCAGACAACACCAGCATCCCTTCTCCTCCCCAGTCTTACAGGAAGATTCAGGTAACAGACTTGAATCTCTTCAGGTAACTGACACCATGACTCTAACACCAATTCCTCCAGCCATGTGAGACCCTAAAATTAAAAAATGCCTCTTCCTTTGGGACCATCACACCTGGCCCCAGGGAGACCCCACGACACACCCCCTGCATCAAACACCCAATACCCCAGTCTCTAAAATTACACCTCCTCACGCCCACAAAGAGACATATCACAACCCTCTGTCACACTTCCCGCCCTCGAGCGGCCCTTCCACTAGCACGCAAAACGCACTAGTGGGAAGCCGCGGGGGACCCCATTCCTGGGAAAGGGCTGCACTTACTTCACCCCAGGGCGGGAGCAGCGGGGGCAGCCCGTTATCAGGGCCCTGGAGCCGATTCCTGTGGCGCCATACACTCGAGCTCAGGCCCGGGCAGCTGGACGCAATGGGCCAGACTATAGACAGAGGCCGCAGGCTAGAGCGGCCCCCTCACCCACACCCTCACCATGTGACCAGCTGCCAAAGAGGCGCGCGGAAACTGGGGGGGCGGGGCAAACGCCGGACGTTTTGAACACGTGACCAACAACCCATGCGCAGAGGGGCGGCCGACAGCCGCTCTGACCTGGAAGGGGCCGGTGAGGGGAAGGTTGGAGAGGAGGTGGCAACCACATGATCTGTTGCTATCACACGTGACCGCTTGACATTGCTCAGAGGAGCAGAGGTGTGGTTACGCGGTGGGCCACGTGACTGGCTGCCATAGCTCCAGCTGAGGGAGGGAGGGTGGAGACCAAGGCGGTGCCATGGCAACCTGGGCCACCCAAATCCAAACTGTGGGCTGAAGGCCGAGCCGGAGATATTTTCCAGTTTTACTACCTGTCTCTTAGTCTATCCATATTGAGGGGGTCGGGGGACGAGAGGTGGCGCTGTTGCCTTTCCTCTCTATCGCCATCGGAAAAAATATTCTCATTTGTGTCTTTGTTTCATTCGTTCATTCATTCAACACATTTTTGAGTACTTGCTTCCTGTGTGTGTGTGCGCATGTTTTGGTGCCTCACTCACTAGCCCTTTAAAGTAGGGATAAGGCCATTTTTTATAAAGATATAGCCAGCAATGTGGTCGTATAAAATAGGGAATAGACAAAGCCCATCTGAGGGCAAAATTAGGATTAAAAGATGGACAGAAGGTAGAGTAACACAGTTAACAACAGTAACCCGACAGAAAGAGTGGCAAGGTAATGCTCTCCCCTTCTCCAACTTGCATCCGTACTTGGTGCTGAAAAAACAGGGACCAGATGCAGAGAAGTTACTGATAGACATAGGAATACTTGACCTTCAAGGTTCATTTAAGCACTAAGATTTTATGATATATGTGTGTTTGTGCACATATATATTATGTGTCATATAAAGACACCCCAGGTGGATATAGATAGAGCCATCGATATAGGAATGAATGGGTGCAAGAAAGTTACCACTGTGCCCACCTCAAACCAGGACATCACGTGAGAGTGGCTTGTGCTCTTCTGCAAACCTTGTGTCTTTAATTTGGGGTCATTGTGCTTCTCTCTTTTCTCCAGTGCAGCTGTTTTAGCTCTTGCCCTTGCCCAGAATACAGATTCCTTCCCAAATGGCCTCTGCTCACAGATTCTTAAATTTTTCTGGCTTCTTTATTGGCTCCAATTTCTTTATCTCCCAGCCCTTTGAGTGGGTAGGGTTAGGGGAGGAGAGGGATCAGTGTTTGAATTGTGATAAACTATCCAAATCTGAAACCTTTTTATTACCCTTCTATTTACTTACTTTTCCTTTTGACTGAGGATGTAAGAGTTCAGTCTTGAAAATGACTACAAACTATGCCTCAGGGCAAAGTAGAAGATATTTCCCTATGGATTCTACCTCTTTCTATTCTGTCACTTATAGTTCTGGGCCCTTACTGGCACACTGGTATTAAAAAACAAACAAACAAACAAACAAAACCTCAAGGCCTGAAATAGCTAAGGGACTGATGAGGTAAAAGATTTATTGTCTACCTTGCCAAGACTGGCTAGTTTGTAAACCATCTGGAAGGCTAAGATAAGTATCTGTGGGTTCGTCAAATTCCCTTCAGCCCACACTTCAGCCTCATCTTCCACTGAAACCCATCACAGCTTGCTGCCTTCAGAAAAGAAATCACCCTCTATGTCTTCTTAGCTCCGGTCCCTATTTTCTATTCATTCCTGTCTTCATCCATCTGTCCATCCAAAACAGTTGAATGCTTCTTACTGTTTAACGCTTTCTATTGGGCTCTAGTTTGGTAATCTGTTCCTGGCTCCATCCCCTTCCTTCTCTTGTTAATTACTCTTTGGCTAATTAACTTTTTCCCAGTGTTTGACCCAATGGCTACCCCCAAATCCCTTTTCCCTCAGCTTCAGAAAGGGGAGGAAATGTGATGAAGGGTTAGAACTGGTTGTCAGGGTTGAGGGTCCTATAAAGGCAAAGAGCTAAGCATGTATGTGTGCGTGTGTGTGTGTGTGCATGATTTGGCATAGCTAAACAGGAGTGTGTGTGTGCTGCTTGTGTGTGTGTGATGTGGCCTTTGCTTCAGTGTAGAGGAGATGAGGGCAGGAAAACACCAGGAAAGCATCCCATACCTTTAGCCCACCTATCTCCCTTACCTTCCTCCACATTACCATCACATGCTTCTGTTTCTCATACAATCTGATTCCATCCCTTACAGTCATCTCCTTTCTACAGTCCCACACCTTGCCATTTTTCAGTCTTTTGTGTAAAAGCGTTTATTGCTTGAGTCCATCCCTTGCTCGCTCATCACCTTCCCACATACCCTTGGTTTACACATTGACCCTTGCACAGCTCTTTGCACCCCCATTTTGCACAAGCCTCTCCTTACCGGGTGTACCCACGTCCTTCGACCACTTCACTCACCCGCTAACGCCCCCCCCCCCCACCTCCCTTTTCTCCTACCTTGCATACTCCCCTTCCTCGGCCACTCCCTCCTTTCACCCTCCTCGGGGCGGGCTCCCACACTCGCCCCCGCCCCCGGGGACACCTGCTCGTGCCGGGCAGGGCGGGGATGCGCAGCCGCGGCCCCTTCTCCTCCTCTCCCCCTCCCCGCCCCGCCCCTCCCTCCATCCCTCACCGGCTCCTAGTCTCCCGCCCCGCCTGCCCGCCGCTCCGGGGGATCACCGCCGCCGCCGCCGCCGGAAGGAGCCGCCATTTGCCACCGCCGAGCGCACGGGCCGAGCTGAGCCGGATCCCGGAGCCGGAGCGGGACCGGGGCCGGGAAGACGGCGATGGGGGGCGGCCCCGCCGCAGGAGCCGGGCGCTTAACCCCGGGGGCCCGGCCCGCTCCGGACCCGGACCCGCGGGGCGCCGCACCCTGAGTCCCCCTCCCCGCCCCCTGCCCCGGCCATGGCCGCCCGCCCCTCGGCCCCCGGGCCGACAGCCCGCTCGGCCCTGCGAGCTCCGAGGCCCCGGTGGCGGCAGCAGTGAACTGCACTCACAGGCCCCGAAGCCCCCGGCCGGGCTCAGCTCTCCAGCGCGCGCCCCCTTCCCGGCCTTGTCCTCTCCCCTCCCCCCGCCGCCCCAGAGCCTCCCTTGCACGCCGTCCCCCGCCCCCCGCCCTCCGGCGCCCGGACGATGCTCAAGTCTCGGCTCCGCATGTTCCTGAACGAGCTGAAGCTGCTGGTGCTGACGGGCGGGGGGCGGCCCGGGGCCGAGCCGCAGCCCCGGGGGGGCGGGGGAGGCGGCTGCGGCTGGGCGCCCTTCGCCGGCTGCTCGACCCGCGACGGGGACGGCGACGAGGAGGAGTACTACGGGTCCGAGCCGCGGGTGCGGGGCCTGGCCGGGGACAAGGAGCCGCGGGCGGGACCCCCGCCGCCGCCCGCGCCGCCGCCGCCGCCCCCGGGCGCGCTGGACGCCCTTTCGCTCAGCAGCAGCCTGGACAGCGGGCTCCGAACCCCTCAGTGCCGGATCTGTTTCCAGGGCCCGGAGCAGGTCAGGCCTGGGCACCCGACGGGAGGAGCGGGGTGGGGGCGCGCATCTGGGGTGCCCTGGAGACCGCGAACAGGGGGCGGGGCCTGAGGAGGCAGGGCGGGACCCAGGACACCGAGTGGGAATGGGGTGAGGTGTGGGGCTGCCTGGACCCCCGGAGTGTGTATTTGGATTGGAAGCCGGGGGTCCCCAGAAAGGGGTGGGGCTTTCTCCTGAGAGTGTGTAAAAATCCTCTCACCCTTTAGCGAGGACAGCCTTTCTTCTCCACTTCCCTCACCCCAGGGTCTCTGCGGCTGAGAGGCCTGTTCTCGCAAGGGTGGGCACAGGGGAGAGCGATTCTGTTCCCACCTTGAAGGGAGCGGCCCAGCCGGCGCCTTTGCCTCGCTCCATATTTCTCTCCTTGGGGCACTTTTCTTCAGTTCCCATTCTGCAACTTTCCATCTCCTTACAAAGAGTATTCTTTGTGCAAATACCTTAGACGAAGTTGTCCCGGGATAGTGCCGGGTATCTCTATATAGTGAGAGAGAGCATTCCGTGATTAAAGGGGGGACATTCTCTATACCTGTTCCCAGAATATTTCTCCTTTTTGATTCTTGGAAACTGAGGACAAGTAGCCCACTCCTATATGGGCCAGATCTGTGAAATACTTTATAGTGATGGAGTGAGGGATGGAAGGGAGGGCTCGAGCTCCGATCTTCCCCCTCCCTCTAGATACAAAGACTTTCCCTTTGGGAAGTCTTAAAGACCACCTCCCCAAATCATAGGAAAGAAGACCTAGGACCCAGTGCCCCATTGCCCCAACCCTTTCCATCCCCCATCTCTTTGTACTGGGGAAGTTTCCCTTGAGCTAACGTCTCTCTTTTCTGCTGCAGCCTTAGCCTCTTGCCCCGTTTTGGGTGAAAGGGCTTGCCCCATTTAGGTGAGAATGACTTACATGTAGGGGATGCTCACTCTGTTTCCGGGATCGGAGCGGAGTGGGATGGGGTGATTATGGCTGAAAGAGCTCCTTCCCACTCTTCCTCCAGGGGGAGCTCCTGAGCCCCTGCCGCTGCGACGGCTCTGTGCGCTGCACACACCAGCCCTGCCTCATCCGCTGGATTAGTGAGAGGGGCTCCTGGAGCTGTGAGCTCTGCTACTTCAAGTACCAGGTCCTGGCGATCAGCACCAAGAACCCACTGCAGGTGAGGGGCAAGAAGAGGACTTGTGAGACCAGGGCAAGGGCTCTGTGGCCGTTGGAACCAGGGGTACCCTAGGAAGCCTATTTCATCTCATTTACTCTGTTCCCAAAGCCACCCCTCCTCATCATTACCACAATCTCCTATCTACAGTCCTTCTTTCCTTCACTTATTTATTCACAAAGACATTTACTGGGTGCCACCTGTGTTCCAGTCACTGTTTTAGGCACTAGGGCAGCAAAAAAGGAAAAGATGATAATGCTGTTGACAATGATGATAGCAAACATGTAGCATTTTGTGTGTGCCAAGCTCTTGGCAAATATTAACTCTTTTAATCCCCATAACAATTCTATGAGGTAGGTACCATTATTATCCGCATTTTAAAGATGAAGATATTCATGCACAAAAAGATTTAAAAGCTTGCCCAGGGTTACTCAGCTGTTAAGTGATAAGGTTAGGATTTGGGATTCCAACCTAGATGTTCTGGTTCCAGAGCACTTGCCCGAGCCTGCCTTTCTGAAATCAGACAGACAGATGGTATCAAGCAATGTGAGAAGTGCCACATTCTAGGTTTGACCAGGACACAGAGCAGATATATATCAATCCTGCCTGAAGAGTTTGGGGAAGACTCCTGGAGCATCCTCCTCTTCAGGTTCACCTACCACCGGGCCCTTCATCTCTTTCTGTGACTTTCTGGGGCCCTTTCTCCCACACAGTGGCAGGCCATCTCCCTGACGGTCATCGAGAAGGTCCAGATTGCTGCCATAGTTCTGGGCTCTCTCTTCCTCGTTGCCAGCATCTCCTGGCTTATCTGGTCCTCGCTCAGCCCTTCAGCCAAGTGGCAACGGCAGGACCTGCTCTTTCAGATCTGCTATGGCATGTACGGCTTCATGGATGTCGTCTGCATAGGTGAGGATACCTCTTTCCTCTCTTCCCTGCTTAGCATCTTCTTTAGACTCCCACATTTAACTTTCCTGCCTATCCACTCAATTTCATAGTCATGTTTTCCACCATTGGGAGCTTTTAAGGCTATCATGTCTTCTCCCTTCCCTACTTCCCCAGGAACTTTTGTAACCCTTCTCACTTAGGAGAAATGCTTGCTTACTTAAGGACTTTTTCCCGGTCTGGGCAGCTGTTGACCCTTGATT
Organism: Tamandua tetradactyla; assembly: GCF_023851605.1. Lineage (NCBI taxonomy): Eukaryota > Metazoa > Chordata > Mammalia > Pilosa > Myrmecophagidae > Tamandua > Tamandua tetradactyla. Next base: position 125,069,437 of record NC_135333.1, read on the forward strand.
TCTTATCTGTCTTGCTCAGGCCTCATCGTCCATGAAGGCTCCTCAGTCTACCGCATTTTCAAGCGCTGGCAGGCAGTGAACCAGCAGTGGAAGGTCCTGAATTATGACAAGACCAAGGATATAGGAGGAGATGCAGGGGGAGGGACAGCAGGGAAGCCAGGCCCCAGGACCTCACGGACAGGCCCCCACTCTGGGGCCACTAGCCGCCCCCCAGCTGCACAGCGCATGCGGACGCTCTTGCCTCAGCGCTGTGGTTACACAATCCTGCACCTCCTTGGACAGCTGCGGCCACCAGATGCCCGTTCTAGCTCCCATTCTGGCCGTGAGGTCGTCATGAGGGTCACCACAGTCTGAACTGAACTCCAGGAGCGGGGATCTTGAATCGGAACATTGGCAAGGGATGAGTTCTCATGGATTGTGGTGCAGGTACCACCTGGACCAGGTATTTGGGGCACAGTGACAGTCCCCACCATTGAGGATCTCTGCGGGCAGCCTCAAGCTGGAGATACTGGCCTCAACTGCCCTCTGGGTAGAGATACCTGGATGATGTTCCAGCCCTCATGGACAGCTCCTCATCCTGGAGCGGCCAGTGGGCAGGTGGGGAGAGCTTGTCTTCCCTGGAGAGAACCGTCCTTACCTCAGCTCCAAAGGCCTTCAGCCCCCCAGCTCTACCATGGTGACTTGGTGAAGGGGGTCCAATGCCAGAAGAAAGGGGCTGTAAACCCCCCCACTCCCCACCCTTTGGCCATAGGGCATCTGGCAATAAGACTAGTACACACTGACCTCCCGTTCCCTGCATGAGGGCTCAGCCCCCCACTGCATGGGGGGAGGGCATAAAGAATCATTTATATGCACACGGAGACTCCTTTCTCATCTGGGGCTTTTCTGGAAGGTTGAGAGGTAAGGGGAGGTTTCTCTGTACAGGTTGCAAATCCTAAATGCAGCAGTGAGTTCTGAGTTGGAGGTGTAACTCCCACTTGCTGCTGAATAATTCACTTTGGCTGCTAGATGGCAGTGCTCAGAGGTATCAGAGGGGTGGACCTGCCACCCGCAAGTGGTGTGATTTAGAAAAAATCTCTCAGCTGTGTTTTTCCTGTCTACCTCTTAGGACTGGAATGAGGATAAATGAAGGATAGGTTGAACACCATTGCAAAGAAAATTGGGAATGGTATAAAAAGGCTTCTAACCTCATTGATAGCCCATTTATTCCAACAGTAGATGGTAAAAAAAAAAAAATCCAAAATATGTTTTTCATTCACAGTTGCCCAGAGCCTTGGAATTTTGTATTGAGTGATCCAATGGAACTATGCGGGGGAATTGGACATTGGAAATGGGAAGGATAATGGTTATTTGTAAGAACAAGAGCCACTCTGCCCCATCCCAAAACATCGGTGGTTGGGGGCTGGGGGAAGGCTGGAGCCATCCTTTTTGCTCTGGGTATTGTCTGGATTCGTTGATCATTCCCAGGTACTGTGTCACCCAAAGAAGTGGTATGAAATTTAATTTAGACTCATTTGGAGTGAGACAGAAGGGAGTCTCCCAGTGTTATGAGTTTAGCCTCCAGTTTAAGCTGCTCCTGTTCAGCGTTGCACAGCTAATCCTAGTGTGACATAGCTACTGGTATTAAGTGGAAGATATTGTGCTTGGGGGCAGTAGTGTAGAAGGCTGTTGCTCACAGAGAAAGGTTTGGGAAAGACAGGTTAAAAGGTGGCTTAGCCTGAAGCCTTAGGGCTGTGTGTTATATGAATGATGGTGTCTTTTATGTGAATTATTCATCAGCAATTAAAATAATATTTCATACATTGCTAAAGTTAGATCCAGAAGCCTTTCCTATTATCAGTCCTTCTCTCAAGAAAGGTTCTGCTGTGCCTCCTCCCTGGGGATGTTTTGGAGAAAATGTTTCTCTATTAAGGACCCACATATCTTCACCCAGGAAACTGATTCTCTATTCCTCTCCAAAGGGGCGGGGGTGGGGGTGGGGGGAAGGCCTTGACTACTGTCCATGGTCCTGCCTCTTAGACTTTCCTGGAGATATAGAACCCAAAGTTGGACTGGTGTCTGAGTCCCATAGAAGAGTGGGAGAGTATCCACTTCCAGCCTCTGAAGGGTTCAGAGTGAGAGGACTGAGGCTGAGCCCTACATCTTCCCAGTGAGAAACTATTTCCCCAGAGAGTTAATCCTCCAAATTCCTCACCTGGGGAGACTGAGGGTCGGATCTTACAGCTTATAGCGCTCAGAAGAACTGGTGGGGGCCAGAAGGGACACAGCAAATCAGAGTGTCTCCTAATACCTATACTGGCAGATAGGGCCATAGGACACACGGGGATGCCTATACCAAGCCTTGGCTGTCTCCTACTGATGGTTCCACATGGAAGCTCAGACATCCCAAAACAAAGACAAACACACTGCCTTCATTTCCACTGTGGGTCCTAAAACCAGCCCAAGTGAGACAATAGTATTCCCTCCAATACCAATGGAAGTCTTGTTTGGGGGGTTGGGGCTAGCAATCAGTATGGTCCCCTCTCCTTCCCTTTTTCCAACTTAAAGAGATCCTTGTCCAGGAAAGGGGTCACGGGAACTGCCACCCTCAAATAGGCAGTCCTTGCCCAGTAGAGAATCACTGATTCCAAGGAAAGGGTCTGAGAGTGGGCTGGGCTTTAATTCTCCCTCACAGCTCAAATCTATGAAAATCAGATCACTTAGCAATATGGGAGTGGGGGTGGAAACTGAGTAGAGAAGTGGTTAAGAGGAACAGCAGTAAATGTGCACTGGCCTTGATCACTACACAAGTTTTTGGATATGCCCTGCTTCCCTGTGGATCTTACATAAATAGAGACACTCCCCTCGAAAACCTGGGTGAGTATTGGAGTTTCTATGGTTAGGGAGTCATGGCTAGGGTATGGGGACTGAAGTAATGGGGAGGAGGGGGAAGTGTGAAGTAAAAATATCCATCTATACCCAGTTAATTGGAATGGGGAGAGGACAGGAGGAAGGGAGCAAGTCCTGACATGGGGAGGTTAATCTGGGATACAGAGGGAGCTTCAGGGAGTGTGCTGAGAGATTTATTTGGATAAAAGATGAGTTAATCTGTACACATCACAAGGGTAGAACTATGCCCAGCCTCTGGGGTACCAGAGAGAGTGCTGACTGAGAGAAACACATACTCCTGCCCACAACCTCCCCGTTTCTGCCTGGGTGCTCCAGGGCTTCTGGCCACCCCCATACTCGGCTTTTATCCTGTCTGACTTCAGTTTTCTGCCTGTATTCCTATCTTTCTCTGAAGGAAAATATCTTGGAGCAACAATCCCAGAGGGGGCAGAGTGACCATTTTAGGATGTCCTTCAGTCCTGTCAGTCCAGTTTCCAAAAGCACTACTCCCAAAAAATCAGCACTGTATGTCCATCTCTCTAAATCCCCAGCTCCTTGACCCATATCTACAGTCTGGCCCTGGCAGTTACTTTTCACTACCACCCCCTTAGTCTCTTAGAGGGAGCCAGACTTGGCTGTTCCTACTACAGACAGAAACATGTCTGGGTTTGTGATGCAAAGCATTCTCCCAGGAGTCCAGACCTCTCATTTTTAAGTGTGGGAGGCGAAGGAGGGGTTCACTCCCAAGACCTAAGAATCCAAGGTGGAGGATGGCGGATCAGGGTCATGCCTCTAGGTCTTATAGGAAGTAGGAGGGGGGAGAAAAGTCAAAAGTCAAGGATGGAACACAATTTTATTACAAAACTATTGAATATTTTAAAAATCTACAAAGGAAGACACTCCTGGGAAAGGAAATGCCCAAAGATGTCTCTGCCTGGGGATTAAGTAGCAAGGCAAGCCTACCTAACAGTGACCTGAGAGCCAAGGAAAGTTTAAGAACATATCATAAACCAGGCTAGGGCAGACCCACTTTCCTAGGGTCAAGATGAGGAAGGAGCCGGGTAGACAGAGCCTGGTAAGCTGCTTATCTCTTCTGCCTCATGGTCCAGGTTCAATCTGACAATGTATATGGTGTCACCTAGTCAGGGATAAGCCCTGGTAGGCGACATACAGATTGGCTAAGGCCTCCTTCTTCTCAATGATCTCACGTGCAAGGGGGGAAGACTAACTAGTGTAGATCAGATGCACAATTACTTAGCTCATACAAGGGTAAGCGCTTAGCCGGCAGCATCAATGAATACTATGGGAGCCCTGGTGGTTGAGTTCCTCCTCAGGCTACACAGGCACTGTTTGTTAAGATCTGAGTTTGCCCTTGAAGGATGAATATGATATGACCAGGAGATTGACAAAGCTGGTAGGGGACCACCTGCTTTTCTTAGGGCCAGCTAGGTCTGGCCAAGTGCATACTTCACAGCTGGGTCAGAACTGCCTCAAACACTTTGATATGGTCATTCTATCTAATTGGGTCAGACAGGACTCAGGGGGAAGGCATATCTTTTGGTCTTATGCCTAATAAGCCCCTATGATCAGGAAAGGGGTGGTGATGATAGCCTCCTTCCACAGCTCTCTCTGTCCAGAAACTGTAAGTTGATGCTCCTCTCAGGGACCAGGACAGTCCGGGTCATAGGTCTAACTGGAGCAGCTCCTGGCTCAGGTTGTACCTCAAAGTGGGTCAAGATCTGGAAAGAGAGGCCAAAGGCTATCACTACAAGAAGGGTCTGTAATAGTGGGCTTGACTGGCAAAGGGCATTAATTAGTGTTAGGATGGTTGATGTTGAGGTGGCACCTGTGGCCACTAGGGGACTTCTTGGTTAATGAGGGTAAGGGATTACAGTGGAGAGAAAGATAGCCCAAATATCCTTGCTCACCCTCCAGGCCTATGATGAAATTGGCATTTTCTGAGGATTAGGTCTACCAGGTCTTATATGTTTTCCTAGGTTTTTCAAAGAAGAGCTCACAGCTTTAGTGGGTTAGGGCCTCTCTGGTCTGGGGAGGCAGTATGGTCTAGAATACTTACCTGGGCCAGAGCCATTTGCAGCTCAAGCTCTGCCAGCCGTCTCCCAATGCAGCTGCGCTTGCCAAACCCAAAGGGGAGAGATGCAAATGGGTGGGGGGATGGGCCCTCCCCCAGCCATCGTGCTGGATGAAAAGAATTTGGCTCTGGGAACTGGGCAGGGTCCCGCGAAGTGGCATAGTGACACAGAGTGACCAGTGTCTGGTGGGGAAAGAACACAAACTTAGTTTGGGCCCAGGAATGTGGGGAGAGACATGGAGAGAAAAGAGGATATATCAACTAGGATAAAGGTGGGCCCTGGTGATGGGGAAGTTTTCTGGGGCCACTTTTGGAATAATTTCTCCACTGCTCCATCATATCTAGAGAGAGGTATTCCAAAGGAGAGGATTTGAAGAGTTTATGAAGAGTTTGAGAACAAGGCTTGGGCCCAAGATGCTGAAGGATGGGCTCAGCAAAAGGATTCCAGAGGCTCTACTCACATTTTTTGGTATAATGTAGTCACCTACACGAATGTCTTTGTCTGGGACACGGGAATTTCCAGGTACCACAGGGTACAGCCTGAGTTGCAGAGCACAAGTGAGACAGCAAGATGAGGCTGGGGGGAGTAGCATCCCTCCCCTCTCTCCTCCCCAACATCTATACCCATTCTTGGCCTTCAGTGCATTTTTTCTCTTTTCTCTTCTGGCTACCATCGGCTAAATGCTTCCCCAGCATTTTCTCTAGCTCTTCCTCTCTTTCCCCCTCACCTCAGCACCTCCTTCACCACGGCCTTCAGCAGGGGCAACTGTGATAGAATGGTGGCTGGAGGATGGGCACAGGAGCCCAGGACAGCTGTAATCTCAGAGTGGAGTGCCTTCTGGATGTCAGGGTGCCGGGAAAGCTCATACAGAGCCCAGGAGAGTGTGTTAGACACCTGGGGGGACAGGTGAGAGGTCAGAGGTATTGGGTGTCAGGACCCAGTATAGGAAGAACAATATGGGGCCACCTGGGGCCAGGTTGGTGCTAAGCCAAGCCGGTCTAGAGGGCCACTGTGGGTCCCCTGCAGCCAGAAAGTGGCCTCTGGGGCTGGAAAAGCTAAACTCTGGAAGTCAGGCTCTCCGCCTGAAGGGAGGATCTTACTGTGTCCACTCCAGCCAGTAGCAGTTCTGTCACATTCCCCAGGATGGACGAAACAGGCAGCTCTTCCTGGAACAGGACAGAGGCCAGGTGTGGCCCAGGTCTCCTGTCCTCCTCAGGCCTTCCCTGGCTTCTCATGGCCTCCTCGGCCTCTTGCCGCTCCACCTGCTTCTGGGCTGCATAAGGAGATGGCACAAGTAATGCCTCATCACCTGTGACAGCTGGACTTCTCCCCATCCCCATCTGTTCCTGTGCCTTACCAAATGCAAACATCTGGTCCCAGTCCCGGCAGAGGCGGGCCCAGGGTCCCGGCACGAGGCGGTGCAGCCAGTTGGGCATCGCCATGGTCAGCAGCGTAGACACAAACACGGAGCCCACCGCGCGGATGAAGGCCTCTGTGTCCGGCGGCACTTCCGCCTCCAGGCAGCCCAGGCGCGAACCCAGCAGTACCGCGGCTATACCTGGTTCCGAGGGGTCCTGGTCAGGGCATCGGGAGATCCCGGTCCGGTGCCTCCTACGCTTGCTCTTACCTCCGAATCCGACTCACCTTCCAGTCCGAACTTGTAAAACTCTCCCGCCACGTCCCGAACTAAGGAGGGCGGCCCCGCTCCCCGTCCCCGCTGGCGCCTCAGTCGCCGCACAAGGTCACGGACCACGTTGTCCAGGGTACCGGCATAGCTGGCAGCCGCTTGAGGATGAAGGAGGAGTGGGGCCAGGAGGCTGCGGAGCCTCTGCCATTCTTCGCCTTCCCTGCAGGGGTGCGGAGAGAGGGCGCATCGGAGCCGGTAAGGGTGTGCGGAGGCGGCTAGACGCGGCTGGCTGTGCAGAAGGAGAGTGTGCGGCCGCGGTAGCCAGCAGAAGCAAGCGGTTGCGACTGCTCCCTCGGGTTACAGAAACCTGCCTCTGCCTGCGCCTGCCTTCCATCTCCCCATCCTCCTTATTCATTTCCTGCCCCAGAGGGGCGTGGGTTCCCTGGTAACGTGAGTCACAGAATCCTTCGTTCCTTCCAGAATTTGATACCCTAACCCCTTACGCTGGTTCCCCAGATTTCCAGCATTCTGGCCGCAAAGGGTAATAAGGTGGCCGGGGGGGCGGGGCTCCACACAAGCCTGGGTGAGAGAGACTGGGGTGGGAACACCGAGATGTCAGAAGGTTGGGAACAGCCGATTTCCTCCACATCCCCAGACGGAGTGTTTCGGGAGCCACCGCAGGAGAGGGCAGCTGTGGGGCGTCGGGACTTGGGGGCGGAAAGGACTCACGCAGTGAGCAATCCGCAAGCTCGCTGGCGGTGACGGCGGTGCTCCACCCAGGGTGAGAAGCTACAGCGCTCCGGCAGGGACCCCTCTTGTCGCAGCAGCTGCTCGAGGAGTGCTGGGGCGGCTACAAACACCGTGCGCACCGTCCCGAAGCTGGCCGACCACACTGGCCCGAAGCGCTTGGAGTTCTGCACCTAGGAAAACAGGCGTAGCAGAGCACGGAGACTCCGGCGCGGGTCTCCCAGCTTGGCCGGTGATACCAAGAAGAGGGTACGCGGCTTTGGAATCGGCAACTTCTTCGTGAACACCCAGCTAATATCCGACTCTAAAGCTGCAAACCCGTCTTTCGCCCACTTTCCATCCCTAGAAAGTCTTAGTGTGGCGAGCAGAACAGAGAAAACTGCGCAAAGCAGATGTTCAAGAACTCTCTGGTCACTTAAGCTGAGAGAGGCTGAGAAATCCCTATAAATTCCCCACCTCGACTGTCCATCCCAGTCTGAGGCCTCTCTAAAAGAATAGGGAGGAGTGTTGTTTAAGCAAATATACCTAAAGCCCGGGGAGGTGTCTGGGGCATCAGCCTCCCGTACACTTATCCTGGACGGGCAGGACCCCCAGACCACTGCAAGAAGGCGCTTCCTGAGTCTACTCTGGTAGACGTAAGAACAGACACTATGCAATTCCAGCCAAAGCCCTGAGTCCGAACTTGCCTTTTTCATAATTCACGAACATGCGTCCTTACTGGCCCTGGCTCGTACTTTTGTACCAGTCTGTCCTTTCTAAAGTTGTCAAAGCTAATTTATCCAGCTTTGTCCTGGGAAAGACCCCTACCTGCAGCTCGTGTAGCCGTGACAGCCCACCCTTGCAGAAAAGTTCGGCCAGGAAGCCCGGAGTGGAGGGACCTGGGATGTCAGCCAAGCTGTGGGGCGCTGAGTCGGTGCCTCTGGAGCCCAGTGAGTCGCCCAGCTCTGGAGCCCAGCGGCCGCGATAGAACAGCCTGGAGGCGAGCTTCAGGGTCTGGGTCATGGTTCAGTTCAGGGAACTCATGAGAGCACTTCTCCATAGCTTTTGCCTGCTTCCGGAGCCCCTATTTAACCCTTGCACAAGGCAGTGGTGACGCCCCCTTTCCAAGCTCCTTAACCAATCCCTTCACCTTAGTACTCCATACTGGGGATCTGGCCAAAGGAAGGGTAGGCGGGGCCAGGGCTGCCTTCATGGCCACCTTGGGTCTCACATTGCAGTGAGCCCACTGGAAGGCGTGGCTGCCTCAATTTCTGCACCTAGGCTGGTACCCTAAACCAGCAGCTTAAAGGTCCCTTTCTAGGAATGGCTATTTAGTGAGGCTTAGGTGACAAAACCACGCGAGTCAGCCCCTGGTATTCCCATCACTTCCCCAGGGAGCCAGGCCCTCTCAGGCCCATTGTCAGGATTCCCCATCTGCCAGCTCCTTCAGGAAGAGAAGCAGGGAAGAGTTACAGCTATAGATGTGATCCATCTATGCTGCACCTTCCTGTATATGTGCAGAATTTTCCTGCACCAACCAAACCGTATCTTCCCCTCTCCACAGGTTAGGCAGATGTTGGGGTGTTACTGGGTTAAATTGGCCCAGGCCTGCATCACTGTTCTTTGGGGAGGAGGGATCTCTTTGGTCAACATGCTCTCAGCCATGGGAATTTGGGGAGTACAAAGGGAGGAACTTTTTGCAAATTAGAAACATTCAGAGATTCTTTCTGGGCAGTCTGTGGAAGGGGCAAGGCTAAGTGAATGAAGTGAAGGCTCAGAATCCTCAGCTGACTCAGTCCCTTCTGGGGGGCTCTCTGGCCAGCAGTCTCCCTTCCACTTTTGGACTCTAAATTTCTCACAGTTTAGCTTGCTGTTCTTCACTCCCCTAGTCTCCATCCCACCTCCACTAGGCTCTGTGCCAGTGGGTCAACCCTGAAACTCTGGAATCAAAGGTCAACATGAAGGAGAGGTCTCCACTCCCACACTATCCCAGGGATTCTTCAGAGACAGCACAAGAAAAAGAGAGATCCCACAGGTCAAGTCTTGGGCAGGGAGAGGATGGGAGAGAGCATGTGATACACACTGCAGCCTTTCCTGAGAAATAACAGCAGCACGGGCACGTGCACATGCATACCTGTTATCCCCCAGACTGCAAAGTAAACACAAGTGGACAGGTAATTTGAGCTCAGCAGGTGATTTAGATGGACCATGGAGCAGTTGTTCCTAACTCCAGCAAGGAGAGATGCCAGAAAGAGAAGGGAGTGCTTAGGGAGTGTAAGACCCCACACCCTTCCAAAGATCCCCTCTGGTCCAAGGTCCTTTGACTTTCCCAGTCAGCTTCTTTTGCTTCTGCTGGCAATGGAGGGGAAAGAAGGCAAGAGGAGTCAATGGTAGTCATGAACACTAGGGTTCTGCCCTGGGCAGCCCCCCTATTTCTTTGAGAGCTCGGTCTCTTAGCTCCAGGACTCTCAGCTGAGAAATTCCAGAGGGCCTGATCTCTCCAGCCTCTGCAAGAAGGGGTCTAGCTAAAGCAGGAGCAGTCAGTGACCAAGTGGGGTGCGATCGGAGGCTACTGCCTGGAGGGTGGGATCCTGTATTCTTCGGAAGATGGCTGGGAAATTCTTTCCTCCATTGCGTAGGACTTTCTTTCCCTCCTCAGTCGAGGTGCCCAGATGTCCCACAATGGGGTCTTCACTCTGGAAGAAGGGAAAATCCAGATAATCCTTACTTACCTTGTACAATGCCCCTGGTTCATAGATACCCATCCCATCCTCCTGGCACTAAGCTGGGTTCAAGGAATACAGAACCACTCTGGAAAGAGCATCTTTACCATTTTCCTTAGGCTCCCTACTTACCAGTTCCTCCAGAGGCACACGCTCAAAGAGAGGGTGCCCTTCAAAATGGGTGCACATCCAGTTGTGTAGCTCCAACACATCAGTTATGGTATATACCAGCCCCTGCATAGGCAAAATTATTCCAGACAGGAGACTGCATGTAACCCTGCTAGGAATGACTGTGTGAACCTTCAATCCACCTCCATTAAATTCTCAGGGAGGGCTCCCAAATAGGCCATCACCCTACCCTTCCTCCCACTCCAGACTCACCCCAATTCTTAGCACGTAGGCATATTCTGCCAGCAGTGTGGGACTAATGATTCGCCACTTGTGCTTTGTCCGTTTGAAATGTGGGTCAGGGAAGAGGAAGAACATCTTTGTCAGCTGTGAGACAGACGTGCATAGGCAGGGCAGGGCCATGAGAGCCTGGCCTGCACGCCCCTGCCTGCCTACCAGCCTAACCCACCAGGACCCCTCCCCACCTGGCCCTTGTGGAAGAAGTTAGGAAGATGCTTCATGGCATTGCTACGGAGACAGGCGATGTTCTGGAAGCCACCTCCAGGAGCTGCACGTAGGGCCCGAATTCGGTCTTGTACATAGTCTGAGACCTTCACCCGGATTTCCAGACCCAGAATCAGCGTGTCTGGGAACAGCGGTGACAGTTCCACTGGACACAGAAATAGGAATGGAATCATCAATCCTGACTTGCGGGAAGTGCAAAGGGAGGTTAACACAGGAAAGGAAGCCTCAATCTGCAACTAACAAAGACAGAAATGGCAAAGACAAGGAGATGCCTATATAGATATTTTTATGCAGGAGGACAGGGCTGGAGGAGATACAGACATTGTCACCAGGACTAGAAATGTGAGGGGCTCGGGATACATGTATATTTATAAGTCCTTTAGAATTTTCAGTGTTTTCACACATTGTCTCATTTAATTCTTACAACACTGGTAAACTGTGTTGAGGAAACCTTCCTAAGAAGGAACAGATGTGGAACTCAAACCAACATTTTGACTCCAAATACCATGCCCTTCCCCTCTGTCATGCTGTTATCTGTATGGGAAAATCTAAAAATGGGGAAATGGCCTGGCATGCATGGTTAGGATAGTACAGTCAATACAAGACAATGCATGAGAGTGGAGTGGGAGGAATGAGTTCTGGTGGGGAAGGAGGCGGGGGGAGGGGAGTTGGAGGAATCCCTGAGAAAGACAGTTCAGGATCACTGGCCACAGGGGCTAATCTCTGACGCTTGTGCTGACCGGCTCACTGACCCTGCACCTGGCAGGTGATATGGCTCATGTAGGGAACAGAGCCAGGGGCGGGGCCAGACAGGACAACCCTGGTTCTAAGAGGAATTTGAGACAGCCCCCTCCCTTTTCCAAGGCAAAGGTCACAGACCCAGAGTAGAGGGAAGGCAGAGGCTCTCCCTACATGTCACAGTACCAGTGTCTGGTCCGAAGGGGAAAGGCCAATTGTGGCCCCACCAAACTTGCTGAGATGGCAGAACCTACGTCATCACCTCTCCTTACCCCAGAGAAAGGGCCACAGCGTTACCTAACAGGCCACCATAACCACAGCCTATGTCTGCAAACTCCACTTGGGCCTGAGCTCTTTTCTCTTTCTTATCCTTTGGGTCGTCGTGGCTCTGATTTTGAGTCAATGGAACGAAGAACTCTGGGTAGAGCTCAGACCAGTCCATCTCCTCTGGCTTCACAGGGCTATTGGGAGAGAAGACATGAGATATGTGAGAAGGCTGATCATACATTGCATAAGCAGTACTGTGTTGTGTGTGGTTGAGGGAGAGGTGCGAGTGGGGGTGGGTGGTAGGAGGAGGATTTCTCAAAAGTCCTGTAACTGGGCTCTGTGGCTTCTAGGGTACCCACTGGAATCATAAGATGTGTGAATCATAAGATGTTCATGAGGCCCATGATTGCTGACCTGTCCTTCTCCATTTCTAGGGACTGACGTGAGTCTGGCCGGCCAGCTCCCCTTTCCGTGGCAGAAAACTGTTTCCATTTTCCCAGAGACTGGCTGCCTAAGGCATTGGGAACCTACTTTGTTTATGTGCTCTTTGGGGATGGAGTAAAGTGAAGGCAGGATTGAATGTGTATATGATTGGGTTTTTATTAAATGCAATAAAGGAATCCAAAAGATGGAAACGACGACGTGCTCCTATCACTCAGATCTCAGTAGCAATCAATTTCTTTCTTTTCCTCGAGTTGGCACCGTTACACAGACTTTGGCCAGAACGCCACGCCTCCCTCCCAACCCGCCAACTCCGCCTTCTGTCAAATCTCCCCGACCCACTTCCAACACCGACATCAACCAGCTGGTCCTCTCAAGATTATCACAAATCCTCCCAACTGTCCAGGCACATTTGCCCTCCCGCCCCTTTACGTCGGAACCGAGTTGCTCCGGGCTGTTTTGAGAATTCCGCTCGCCTTCCCTCCCTCTACTCCCGCTCCCCTGTCTCATTTACTCACTAGCGCAGCGTGTGGTCCGCCATAGGGTTAGAGTGAGCACGCTGCCGGTAGAAACGCTTCTGAGGTTGCGGGGCCTCTGCTCCGGCCACGTTCCCAGGCTCGGCTCCCGCCATGACGCCCAGTCGGAAGTTTTCCAGCGAACCCACGTGTAAGCCCCAGGCGCACGCTAATGACGCACCAGGCGCTTCGCGAGCAAACCCGCCCCTTAAAGCCCCAAGAACGAATTCGTCTGCGCTAGGTTAGACGTTGAGGGTGGGAGGGGGCGAGAGCAAGAGCGCGCCTCCGCCCAGCTACTCTCCACGGGCAAGGCCAGACCCAGACACCCAAACACTCTTCTTCCCCTAATCTGCTTGTGTCTGGGTCTGAGTTACAGCACCTGTTTGCAGCACCTGTGCACCCCACGGATGAGAGTGGTCTACGGGTCTTTGCCTCTTATGGTAGAATTAATCCCCGCTCCTCTAACCCTATGCCCCTCCCGCCTCGGGCCAGTCTGCCTGGTTTGACCCACGTAGTCCCGGCCTGGGTCCCGTCAAATGTGCCCTGGGGACCAGGACGAGAGGGGCAGGTTCCCATGCCACCTCCAGGAAGTCAAACTGGAGGAAGGCAAACTCCAGGAGGCGGGGCTCGGTGCCGTGGGGAAGTCGAGAAGGCCTACGGTCCCCCAAGCCCCACCCCACTGCAGATCCGGGATCCAAGCGGGACGTGGCGTCCTGGCGCTCTCTCGTCCCCATGGCAGACACGGGCACAGATCCCGAATTGGAACCCGAATCGGTGTTCCCGCGGGAGGTCGGGCTCTTTGCGGACTCTTACTCGGAGAAGAGCCGCTTCTGCTTCTGTGGGCATGTGCTGAGCATCACGCAGAACTTTGGGTCCCGCCTCGGCGTGGCAGCACGCGTGTGGGACGCAGTGAGAAGTGGGCTGTTCCGGGTGAGGGTGCGCGGGAGGTCCGGACCCCGGACTCAGCTTTTCTCATTTGGGCCCATCCCAGCCGCGGTCTGTTTTTCTCTTTTCTCCTGTAGGCTCTGAGCCTGTGCAACTATTTCGAGAGTCAAAACGTGGATTTCCGAGGCAAGAAGGTGATCGAACTGGGTGCGGGGACCGGCATCGTCGGGATCCTGGCGGCGCTGCAGGGTGTGTGAGCTGGCTTTCCGGAGGGAGGGGTGGAGAAATGGTTACTTTGTGGATTCTTGGGGGGAGAGGAGTGGTTTAGCCCATCCTGGTCCCTCCCTTTTCATGAACACTGTATTTGTTCTCTTCTGTATGCCAGCGCTCGCTGATTGTGGAACACCCAAGGTTTGGGTAGGAGATAAAAATTGGCCTTAATAGAAGGAAAAGTTTCTGCCTTTTTGTTCTTTGTGAGTTCATGGAGAATGCTGTTAATTAAAATCCTCTTTGCTTTGGACATGGTCTTATGTCAAAATGCATATAGGGTGCCTCCCCCAAGGCCACAGTCAGTGCAGGGCAGGGTCCAGGCTGGGTACCACTGCTGACTTCCTGCTGCCCCTGCAACTGCCACCTCCCATCAGGCAGGTACGACCTGATCCTGCAGAGATGTATAGGAACCTCCAGAAGGTGATATGAGCAGCTCCAGATAGCTCCTCCCTCTCCCTGGGGGAGGAGAAGAACTGAGCATGGGGGAGAAGCTTTACCCGGCTTTGTATTTATTTATGTGCTGTTTATACAAAATGTACTTGTAATATTAAATAGAATAATGGAAGTCATCCACTTATGCTAATATGAAAAGAAACTAAGCATAAAAATTCCAGTATTAAATAATAAAAGACTAACTAAAATTAAGAATTTAAAAAGTACGTATGGGGGTACCTTGTAGAGGTAGCCCCTCAGGCCTGTCAAACCTTATGAGTCCTTTATAACTTCATTGTAAGTATATTTTAGATTTTGATTACTTGGGTGAAGCAAGCGTATGAGTTTCTGACGGTAAAGGATATGTTTTGGGGAAAGTAGGATTAGGAATCAGGCATCACAGAGTTAGAGAAGGAAAGGGTAAGAAAAATGTTGCTTCAGTTTCATCAAGAACCAACAACTACAAAGGAAACAGTTCCTGAACTTATAACCTTATAGGCAGGCAAAACCCCACACTAAAAACCCTCATTTAAAATACAAAGTCATCTTCCTAGGAATGCAAATTAATATATCCTTGTTCAGAGAGGACAGGACAGAACTAGCTTACATTAAGGTAAGTCTTTCCAGAGTCCGGCATTCATTCCTCTATTCATTCAACCAGTGTACATTCAACCAGTGTACATTCTGAGTCCTCTACATGCCAAGAATCATGTTAGGTATTGGGGATACAAGAGTGAGTAAGACAGATTCCTTTCCCCCACTTTGCTTACGGTCTAGTGGGAGAGACGGGGAAAGGTGTCACGGTCCAAGAACTATGGTGAGGGAGCAGTGGACATACTCTGGTTATGTGTGCCTTGACTCCCTGGGAATTCATCAAGGGTAAGCTGTCAGAAGAGACATAAAACCCCTATAAATCTTTTAATAGCTTCTCATTGCTTTCAGGATAGAACCAACACCTTTAGCATGATCTCAAAGGCCTGCCTCTGTCTCCATCCTCTCTGTGCCTCTTCACCTCCTGCTCTCCTTGTGCTCCAGCCACATTGCCCTTCTGTTAATCCCTTAAATCTATTTTGATATTCCCTTCTTTGGGAGCCTTCACAGAGAAGGCCTGTACTCTGTCTGAAACCCTCTTACCACCTATTTAATGCATATGCATCCTTCATTGCTCAGCTTAAACATCACTTTCAAGGTAAGGCCTCCTTGATGCTCCCACTCCCAGGCTGGTGTAGGACTATCTATTATATGCCCAACTGTGCTGACTGGTCTCATTTTAAATTTATCACCACTAACCTTAGTGCAGCCCAGCTAGCCTATTCCATTTCCCTTGTCCTTTTATTCTTCTGCTCATTTAAACATCTGTTCCTTACCTTCTTGCTCCTCAGACCTCTAAATGCTTCCTTATCTCACCTTCAGCTGATGACTTTATCTTTTCTGATTGTTTCTATTTTCTCAAAGAAAACATCCACATGTTTATTTTACAATATCTGCTTGCCTAATTGCACATGTATCTATATATACTGCTTTTTCTTCTGTTACCATGGATGAACGCTCTGTGCTTCCAGCTAGGGTCTAGCCCTCTTCCACTTGACACTGGACCCTTCACAAATCTTTCTACCTACTCAAAGACATTATTCCAAGCAGTTCTCCCATTTCTCCTGCATTATCAGTTTCTCCTCCACTCTGGATCATTCTGTATATATGTATGTATATATATACACACACAAAAATATACAAATAAATAGGTGTAATTTCTTCTATCTCAGAAAAAACCCTTGGTCCTATATTTCCCTCCAGTTACCACCCCATATCTCTGCTCCTCTTTGCAACAAACCTCCTCAAGAGTTAATACTCAGTCTCTGGTTACTCTCTTCCTATTTTTTCCCAGTGCATTCCAGCTGGACCTTTGCCCCACCATGCCTTCTCACTCCTGTTGCTCTTATCAAGGTTAAAAATGCCCTCCATATTGTTAAATCTGGGGGTCAGTTATCAGCCCACCTTCCTTGCCATTCCCTCCTCTTTGAGCACTTTCTCCTCCTTGAGACGCTTCTTTGGTTTCCAGGGCACCACACTTCTGCTTTCTACTTACTCGTTGACTACTCCTTTCTGTAATCCTTTGTCAATTCCTATTCATCATCATCACTGAAAACTTGAGTAATCCAGGACTCAGCAACGGTCCCTTGACCCACTTTTCCTGTCAATACTCACTCCCAAGCAGTTCCTTTTGTCTTGTGAGTCTTATGTTGATGACTCTATGACTCTCCCATTTCTATTTCCAGGCTTATTTGCATAATCTACTGCCTGCTCAATAGCTCCATTTGGTTATCTGAGGGACATTGCAAATTTAATGTATCCAGAAATCATAATTGTCCCATCCGAACCTGCTCCTCCTGCAGCTTTCCTCATCTAAATGAATGGTAATTTTGTCTTCTAGTTGGTCAGGCCAAAAATGTTGGAGTCATCCTCAACTACTCTCTGTTTCTAATACTGCATATCTATTCTGTTGGCCAATCTTGTTGCCTCTACCTTCAAAATATTAACAGGAACCCACTGCTTCTTAGCCATTGCTATTGCCTTGATTCAAACTACAGTCATCTCTCACTTGGATAATTGCAGCAGCTTCCTAACTGCTCTCTTGCATCAATCCTTGCCCCTCTGCAGTCTTTTCACATTGCAGCAGCCAGAATGATCCTCTTAAAGCATAAGTCAGTGTCTGCCAGTTTTCCCCCTAAAATTCTCCAATAGTTTCCCATTCTTACTTAGACTAAAAGCCAGAATTCTTATAGTCTCTTTACGAGGTAATGTTCTGGCACCGGCTGGTCTCTTCTTACTTACTCTGGTTCGGTCACTGGCCTTCCAGCTGTTTCTCGGACGTGCCAGGCACACTCCTGCCTCAAGGTCTGTGTACTTGCTGGTGCCTCATTTAGTATGTTTTCATCTGAAAGGACCATATATATGGGTTGCTCTAGCACTTCCTTCAGGTCTTTGCTCAAACATCATCTTCCCATGAGATTTTTCCTAAGTACTCTATTTTAAATTGCACTCCCTCCCTAATCCTTCAAACACTTCTTACATCTCTTTCCTGCTTTATGCTTCACCATAGCACTTATTACCTTTTGGTATACAATGTATTTTACTTAATTAATTTACTTGCTTGTTATTGTCCATTTCTTGTCCCTCCATGATGGGAGAGATTCTTGGTTGTTTAGTTCACTGTTTATTCTTATTACCTGGAATAACATAGGCACATAATAAATATGAATGAATAAATGAATACTTAGTACTTCCTCCCTCTCTAAAAGAGTCAACATGGTTATGATTAAATAGTTAATTTTATAGTATTAATGTGTTTCTGCTTTTAGAATGAAGCTCAAAGAAGGCTGAGCTCTTTGTCTTGCTCTCTACTGTATCTCTAACACTTAGTGTTCAATAACGTAATTATTGGATAAACGATGCTTTCTGAAATGCTACTCTGATCATCTTCACTCCGATTCTAGCTTTAAAACCTGTTGCCCTCAGGTTGACATCTGGATCTCCTTACTGTGTCATAATCACTTTCCTCTGTAGTCTCGTGTCTTGGCCCATTTCTCTTCATCTTCCACATTCTCTAAGTTCCAGCCTTCCTTGAATGCACTGTGCTCTCTCATCACCAAGACTTTGTATTTACTGTTCTCTGCTTGGAAGTCTCCACCTGACCAATTTCTATTCGTCTTCAGTGCTCAGCTTAGGCCATGTCTTCTGGGAAACTTTCCAGAACCCTGAAGGCTGAGTTTGTGTCACTGGGGGTGGGCACATAGGCCATTTCTAGCCTAGTCCTCCTCAGGCTTCTGATAACGTCTTGTTGTATGTTGGGCAGAGAGGCTGAATATTGGTGTTGTAGAATGCAGAGGAAAAAGAATGGCAGTGGATGAGATGGAGATCTGGGCAACTCAAAGCCAGATTGTGGACTGTGGGCTACCCATGAAGGAGCTGAGAGTCCTTGGTTGATCCCTCTGACTTGCATTTCTCCTCCTTCCTCTCTCTCAGGGGGGGATGTTACCATCACTGACCTGCCCCTGGCCTTAGAACAGATCCAAGGCAACGTCCAGGCCAATATGCCAGCTGGAGTTCGGGCCCAGGTCCGGGCTTTGTCCTGGGGGATTGACCAGCATGTCTTCCCTAGAGACTATGACCTGGTGCTGGGGGCTGATATCGTGTACCTGGAGCCCACCTTCCCACTGCTGCTGGGGACCCTTCAACACCTGTGCGGGCCCCGTGGCACCATTTATCTGGCCTCCAAGATGAGAGAGGAGCACGGGACAGAGAGCTTCTTTCAGCGCCTTCTTCCCCAGCACTTCCACCTGGAGTTGGCCCAGCGGGATGAGGATGAGAATGTGAACATCTATAGGGCCAGGCACAGAGGACCAAGACCTGCCTGACGTCACTCCTGCTTCTCTGAACCCCTTGTATTAATGAAGGAACTGCCGTATCTCCAAAGCCATAAATGTGAGGAACGAAAAAGGATGGATTTCTCTGCTCTTTCCTTTTTTCTTCTTTATTCCTCCACATCCTCTAGGGTAGATGCAAGAAGGTGCCTGTTGCTATGAATACTGGAACTGTAGCAGCACTAGTCTTAGAGCACAGAAGATGTTCTCAGTTCTTATTCTGAGAGAAGGAGAGTGGCTGGGTGTCCAGGATTTTTAGGGGTGGTAAAGGTAAATGGTATATAAGGGCAGTGGCTGCAGAGAAACTGTCCCTAATGACTTCTAGTCTTGCTATTGTCTATTAATACTGAATGTATTTTTTTTTTTGCCAGATCCTATGGGATTTTTCAAAGGAAAAGAAAATAGGATTAAAGATCTCTTATGCATCCAAAGAATTCAGGTTTCTGTGTGGGAGGGCTGGGAAGTATGAAGCCTTAGGCTATCCTTTTCTTGCTTCTGGTAGGAGGAGGGACCATGGATCTAACTGGGTCAATCTTCGCAAACCTAGACCTGGTGAAAGCAGCAAAACTGTCCTTGGACTATAGCTTTTTCCATCCTTTTCAGAGTTGGCACTCTAATTACAGAACATTGTGCCATGCAGAATAACATTGGATTGAGTACAGACTCTTCTAATCTTTGAATTTTCTTTAGATTTCCAAGCCCCATCATTCCATCCTTCCTAATTTTGAATTTTACTTCACCTCTTTTCTGTTCCCTCTGTGGCCCCTTGGTTGGTGCTCTCTTTACTTAGTGCTTGGGCCACATAGTCACCTCCTCTGGACTCCTACTTCTATTCTTCCCCCTTTAGGTCAGTCTACCAACTGTTGTGATCCTCCTGATTAGCTCTGCTGTCTACAGAAGCAAGAACAAGATCCTCTGCTTGGAACTCAGTTTGTCCCCATGTGATCCCCAGGTGCCCTTTTACTTCATTTCCTGATCCTCTCCTGCATGTACTGGAGCCTGGGACCACATTGAAAAAGGCCCACACTTTGTTCCCTAAATCCATACATAGATTTTGCTAGCTTCTTCCTTCACTCTTTATGATGATCCCCTGTCTGGAAGGGCTACCTATTTCTGTCAAAATCTTCATTACTCTTGAAAGGTCATTTCTTTCCTGGGGGGAGGGGAGAAGCTTTTCCTGAGGCTCCTGTTTGGATGTGATTTCTTTCTCCCTTGAAACTCAACTGTGTATTTATCTTACTGGATTTACATGGTCTTGTATGGTTATTTGTCTGCTCCTTATTTTCTCACCACTAGGTTACCTTTGAGGGTAGGGCTGTGATTTCTCATTTCTAACACTCAGAAGGGTAGCAGGGTTGCTGGAATGCAATAGTTGTTCAACAAATATTTTAGTTATTCAACAATTATTTACTTGGTATTTGTTGAAGGACTTCCATCTTGCCTCCTTAGGTGACCTTGGGCAAATTTCCAAACCTGCCTTCTGAAGTCTACCTGATGTTGGTCATAATTCATAAAATCGATAGTGAATAATGAAATAGCAGTGGAAATAAAGAAACGTAAAGCGTTATCCAGACTGTCTTGTTACTTTGTGACAACTTTATTTCATATCTTCCACTATTTTACCTGTGGAGGGGTAATTCCTGTGTGAAACATTTCAGTAGACCAGGTAGAGAAGGCGACTGTGGCCTCCGACCACCAGGTGGCGTCATCTTGGTTTGGCGCGTTTGGGTTGGAAAGGTTTGGCCCTGTCGTCACACCGTAGGCCTGGCGTCTCACCAGTGCGCCGACTTTTGGGAGTGCGCGGTGGCCGCGGATATGTTGCTGCGGCCGCTGTTCCTCTTCTTTGTTGCACGGTCTGGTAGCCGCCCGGTGAGCCGCCCGAATCTCGAATCTGACCTACCTTACCTGCGGCTCTCACGAGCGCCTGCAGCGCACCCCTCTTCTCCTTCGACAGGTTCAACCCCATCCCTTTCTTCCCGGGTCCGCTTTGCCTCTTAGCGGTCCCACCCCAGTGCGCTACCGGTTTTCCACCTCCCGAGACCAGCCCTCTCCTAAGGTCACCTTCCTGCCGATGTGTGTTCAGCTCCCTCCTTCCTCCCACCCCCTGAACTCTTCCCTGGTTCCTGATTTCTTATCCCTCTCTTTTTATCTCCTTCAGGCGTCCCAGCCATGGCGCACTTTTCACGCAGGGACCTGGCTGTTTGCCTCGGCTTCCAAGAAGGAGCTTCTTATGAAACTGCGGCGGAAGACGGGCTACTCCTTTGTGAACTGCAAGAAAGCTCTGGAAACTTGTGGCGATGATCTCAAACAGGTGTGTGTGCGGCGGGGAGGAGGGTTGGGTTGGTGTGAGGAGAAGGGGTGGGAAGCGGATAGGGCAGTGTGTGAGGGCCCGACCCTAGACTCTAGAGGAAGTCGTGGTAGGAAGTGCAGAAGTCAAGCCTGCTGCAGAACCCTGGATGGGATTCTCTCCTAGCTGTCTAAACCTCAGCCTTTGACTTTCTGATTTGGAAGCAGTTAACTCGGGATCCCAGGGATAACAAACCCTGTTCCATGCAACACTGCCACACTGTCTTCTGCTTGGAGTGGAAAGGGCTTGTGTGAGCTTTGGAGTTACACCGACCAGGACTCCAACAGTGGTACCCTCAAACTAACCCCTACCTAGTCTTTCACAGTTACAATGTTTTTGTTTGTATGATGAAGATACTACTCTCTGTTTCCCTAGGGTGTTGTGAAAATTAAGCTTGCCTAAAGCACCAGGTGCAATGTCTGGCATTTGGCATTTAGTGGTAGAATGCCAATAAATGATAGTTTGTTTTAGTTTCTTCTGTAGCGTGTTGGGGAAGCAGAAAGAATCAGGGAAGAAAACTGAATATATTTTAAAGCTGCATACAATTTTAAATTCTGTGATTTTGTCAAATGTCCTTTTTCTTTACTATTTGTAGGCAGAGAGCTGGCTCCACAAGCAAGCCCAGAAGGAGGGCTGGAGCAAAGCTGCCAAACTTCATGGGAGGAAGACTAAAGAAGGCCTGATTGGTCTGCTGCAGGGAGGGAATACGACTGTGTTAGTAGAGGTGCGTTGTCAGAATTCTAGGTACTAGAAACAGTTGTTTCTTGGGTGTAAAGCTTTGGGGTAGACCCTTTGAATTCTAAAAAAAAAAGTTCTGTTTTAGAACCGTAGAGAGTATTTGGAGTTAAACCCAAGAGACTTCAGTTATTAGTTATGTATTCATTTAAGTATAGAAATGCACCGGTCTGTTGATGAGAAAAGGCCTAGCAGTTTAAATATTACTCCTTAATGTGATATGTAATAGTGCAGCCTTCATCTGGCTACTGATTATTGTTTGAAATGATGGGGCTTTAAAGGTAGGACTTACATTAACTTGTTGATGGGTACAGCATACCATAATTGGTAAACAATCAGAAGTGTATTAGGTTAGAGTGAGACAAAGGGGTAAACAAGCTAACAGTAAAAGTGGTTTGGAGTTGAACTAGGCTAGAGAATGAGGTGATTATAGCAAGCAGCCTCAGGCAAGTGGTGAACTACAGGGAGCCCTTTGTGGTTATTATGGTTCTGTCTTTTGAATGGCTTAGCAGGAATCTCTTCATTCAGTGTCATTTATTTCTGTTCTTTTGGAAACTATCAGTAAACTGCTTATACAACCACACCAATTTTTTCCCACAGGTAAACTGTGAAACAGATTTTGTTTCTAGAAACTTAAAATTTCAGCAGTTGATCCAGCAAGTAGCTGTTGGAACCATGTTACATTGTCAGAGCCTAAAGAATGAAGTCTCCACTTACAGTAAAGTGAGTTTGGGGATTGTCTCCAACAAGTCAATTTGTTACCCCCTTCGAATCTTTGCACTTGCTCCTCCTAATTTTTTTCAGATATTGTCATATCTCACTCACTTTCTTCATGCCTCTGTTTTAATGTTACCTCTTCAGCAAGGAGTATTCTCTCTTGTCACTCTATATCATTATTCTGTTTCATTTAAAATTTTTATCATAGGTTACATATTTATTTATTTGTATATTGTCTGTTTCACCACTGAAATGTAATTTTCATGAGGGCAGGGAATTAATTTTTCACCAGTCTAATTCCAGTGAAAGAGAACTGGGTCCAGTACTCAATAGATCTTTGTTAAATGAATGAGTGACTGCCAGTGGGTTGGAGTCAGCAAAATGAGGTTAACTGTCTGAGGATTTGGTTCAGAAATCTGTAGCGTCCTGAGGAAAGGAATTCTAAATAGAGTAGCAAAGGCACAATTTAGGAGAATAAGCATATATTACTTGTCCACAGAAGATTCAAGGAAGGAATTATATCATTCTGCCTTTGATTTAGCCTTATCATCGAGGCAAAATGAACCAGTGATTGAAAACAATTTTTTTGTGTTTTTTACCACCTGTTTTTCTGCTCTTATTTGTCCTTCTCTTGACATCTCTTAGTAAATATTAATTGTTACTGGCATTTAGAGTCATGTTATATGGAAAAGTATTGAGACTATTTTTTAGTGTTATATTGAGTGGATAAGTCACTTGGATCAGAAATTTTAATTTTGACATAGCCAGTAGCTCTGTGGCCCTGAATACCATTTACTTCCTTTCTGGAGCCTCTGTTTCATTAGCTGTGATAAGAATTTTGGTCTAGGTCTAGGTCTGGATAGTCAAGTTCCTTTCAGCTTTTTTATTTTTTTAATTTTTTTTAACTCTTTTGATCTTAAGCTTGAATTTTTTTAACTTTTATTTTGAAGAAATTGCAAACTTACAGAAAAGTTGCCAGAATTTTGCCAGGAGCACCACTGTACTCTTTTATCCATGTTCACCGCTGTTAAAATTTTGCTACTTTTGCT
Organism: Tamandua tetradactyla; assembly: GCF_023851605.1. NCBI lineage: Eukaryota > Metazoa > Chordata > Mammalia > Pilosa > Myrmecophagidae > Tamandua > Tamandua tetradactyla. The sequence goes on from NC_135333.1 coordinate 125,092,924, forward strand.
TTATCACTTTATACCCTGCAGAATATATTGCAGAGTTCATGACCCTTTATCCCTTTTGACATGTATCTCCTGAAACAATACAATGATCACATTCAGGAACTTTAACATTGATATATCATTTAATATATGTTCATATTTTGCCAGTTAGCAATTTTTTTCCCAATCTAGGATCCAATCCAGTAAAATGTGTTGCATTTCGTTGTTCTATCTGTGTAGTCTGTTCTTTGTTCTTGGACTTTCTTTGTCACTTTTTTCTTTGTCACTTTTGAAGAGGACAATCTTACAGAAAGTCCTCCAGTTTGAGTGTTTGTTTCTTCATAATTAGATTCAGAATATACATTTTTGTAAGAATATTAAATAAATTATGCTATGCATGTATGTTTTTTCCAGAACATCACATCAGAAGGCGCATGGTGACTCTTGGTACTGCTAATAAGGATGTTAACTTTTATCTCTTTGTTAAAGTGCTGTCTGCCAGGTTTCTGTGTTGTAAATTTGCCATGTTCCCTTTTGTAGTTAACAAGTAATCTATTATGGGAGATACTTTGAGACTGTGTAAACATAGAGTTCCCCCAAACTTACCTAATAGTTGTGATATTCACTGAGGATTCTTACTGGGATGTTATTACTATGACAGTTATGAAATGGTGACTTTCTACCTCTTAGAATTTCTTTTATATGTATTGGTTTTATTAGTTGGCATTTTATTGTGAGATAGAGATTTCTTTCCCCTTTATTTTTTTATTTAGTACTAGCATTGACTCATGGATTATTTTATACAGTGGTTTATGTAATTCTTTATTTAATCTATTATTCATTTTGATGTGCAAATTATCCCCAGATTCGAGCAGTGGGAGCCTGTTGAAGCTGATTCTGATGTCCTTTTTTTTGAGGGGGGTACATGGGCTGGGAATTGATCTGATGTCCTTTTGATATGTTCTCATTTTTTGAACATTTTCGTACTTTCTGACATAGCAAGATATATGGGTTTATATCATACTTTCCTTGCCAAAGACATGGAATTGTTCTCTTTGCCAAGGAATCTTCATTATTTTTAGTGGGAAAATAGTATTTAGAAACCAAAATCCAGGTGTTAGATATGATTACTGCTTCCTGCTCTTTCAGCATCCAAAGCTAGAAAGCGTTTGTGTGTGTTTCAGTTCTAATCCAGCACTACAGGGTTCTTCCTGTCCTTCCCCTGTTCAAAAAATATTTGTATTTTCCTTTTCCCTTGGTGAAAATTCAGTGTTACAGTACATACAGAGTTGTTTCAGAGTTGCTGTTACCTGACTACTGAAAATTATAAACCTCCTAGAGTAGTTCTTTTTGTCTTTGTATTGGAGGTATGTGGTCAAAGGACTGTGTTGAAAGTCATTTGGATTAGTTTTCTTTTTCTTCTGTGAGGCTGTATTCTTCATTCAAAGTACAGCTAGAATCGTGTTTCTATTTAGTCAGTTTTTCCTCCAAATCCTTGTTGATTTAATTTTAAATTTTGAATATTTTTTGAATATGTTCTACATTAACAAAGTTCTGAAAATTAAAATTATTAAAAAGATATACTCAGAGAAGTTTTAGTCCTTCTTCTTTTCCTTCTGTGTGATTCCCATGCACTCCTGTAGATAACCAACTTCATTGGTTTTTGGTTATCCTTTTAGCACTTCCTTTTTTTTTAACATGAGTATGCACTGGGAATCGAACCCAGGTCTCCGGCATGGCAGGCGCGAGAACTCTGCCATGGAGCCACCGTGGCCTGCCCTAGCATTTGTATTTTTTTTTTTTTTTTAGAAACATATCCACATACAAACACAGCATTCTTAGCATATGATCCTTCCATTCTTGTTGTTATATAATCAATAACTCAAAATATTATCACATAATTATCTAGTCATCATCATGATAATTTCTTAGAACATTTGCATCAATTCAGAAAAAGAAATAAAAAGAAAACAAAAAAAATTCATACATACCATACTCCTTACCCCTCCCTTTCATTGATCACTAACATTTGAATCTACTAAATTTATTTTAACATTTGTTCCCCCTATTATTTATTTATTTTTAATCCATATGTTTTGCTCATCTGAAAATAAGGTAGATAAAAGGAGCATCAGATACAAGGTTCTCACAGTCACACAGTCACATTGTGAAAGTGGCTACTGGAACACAGCTCTACATTTTCAGGCAGTTCCCTGCAGCCTCTCCATTACACCTTAACTAAAAAGGTGATACCTGTTTAATGCGTAAGAATAACCTCCAGGATAACCTCTCGACGCTGTTTGGAATCTCTCAGCCATTGACACTTTATTTTGTCTCATTTTGCTCTTCCCCCTTCTGGTTGAGAAGGTTTTCTGAAACCCTTGATGCTGAGTCCCACCTCATTCAAGGATTTCTGTCCCACGTTGCCAGGAAGGTTTACACCCCTGGGAGTCATGTCCCGTCCCACCTAGCGGGGGGCGGTGGGGGAGGGCAGTGAGTTTGCTTGTTGTGTTGACTGAGAGAGAGAGGCCACATCTGAACAACAGAAGAGGTTCTCTTGGGGGTGACTCTTAGGCCTAATTTTAAGTAGGCTTAGTCTATCTTTTGTGGGGTTAAGTTTCATATGAACAAATCCCAACATTGGAGGCTCAGCCTATTGCTTTGGTTGTCCCCACTGCTTCTGGGAATATCAGGAATTCTCCACTTAGGGAGGTTGAATTTCCCCCCTTTCTCACCAATCCCCCAAGGGGACTTTCTAGCATTTCTTTTTGCATAAACACACACACACGTGTACTCTCTTACAGAGACGTATGTGCTCTTTTTTAATTTGCTTTTTTCCAGTTAATAATATATACTGGAAATACTCCATGTCAGTTCATGGAGATCATTCTCATTCTTTTTCCATCTGCATAGTACTATATTGGATATGCCATGGTTTATTCAGCCAGTTTCCTCCTATGTTGGACATTTAGGTGGTTTCCAGTATTTTATAATTAGAAATAATGCCTCAATGAAAAACCTGGTGCATATGTACTTCCTGTTGTTAGAAGTATATCTTCAGAGTAAATTATTAGAAATGGAATGGCAGGGTCAGAAGATACATGTAGTTTTGTTACATATTGTCCAATTCTCCTACATTGGACTTGCACTATTTTGCATTCCTCCTAATAATGTACAGAACTTCTAACTTAAATATGTTTGATAATTTAAATTATTGTTCTTGATATCTAGAAAATTGCATTCTAAGAAGTTAGAAGGATAGAAGTGGGGTAGAACTGACAAAATATTTATAAAAATGGGCCTATTATCAACCTTTAACATTTTTCTTTAACAAAGATTAACATCTTTGGTTTAATGAAAGTATCTATTTATATGTAGTTTCTTAAATTGTTTTCTGAGAAATGGTGGCTGTTTTTCCTATTATCTTGATAATTTAAGTAGTGCAGAATTGGTTCATTTTTGTTTTCGTTGTGCTCTCAGGGATTCTTGAATTCATCTGAACTCTCTGAACTTCGAGCGGGGCCTGACAGAGAAGGCTGTCTCAAGGACCAGTTGGCCCTGGCAATTGGTAAGTATTTGTAAAGATTTTGGAGGCTGGAAATTAATAACTGCATCCTTTGGTAACTTTGGTGTTCCTCCAGCTATAGATCAAAAGTTGTAAGCTCATCTGTTTATAAGGTCAAATAACATAAAAGTGAGAAGTGAGCTGTATATAGATGATTGGGAACAGTAGGCACCTAAAGACGTTACGCTCTGCTTAAAGAGGCAGCCATTACCAAGCTGTAGCTGGTTATTATCTTGAGGAAAATGAGGTCCCAGTTTCTTCAGAATATCTAGAAGAATTTAGATTTTTATGCAGAAATCTCTTCGTCCTTAGCTATTTGCAACTAATTAAGATTATTTTTAACACTGTGCAGGCCATCACTGTGCTGGCCAAAGAAAGTGAGTCTTTAAACAGGGATGGCTTTTTTCTTCCACTTTGCTACCTCTCTATACACTGTAGAGGAAATTATGCATTATAGGTCATTTGCTTTCTTCATAAAGAGATCTAAAAAATTTGGGGGCATCTTTTTTGGGGGGAATTTGATTTTATCTCTTAAAAAATCTGATCTTAAATTTGTGAAAGTCCCTTTTAGAGCCCACTGGCTGTAGGATCTGAATCTGGACCTTTGTGGTGGGACTAGTGGGGATTTTGTTCTCTTCCTACGTGTCCTTGATGAGGAAGGGAAGAAGGGCTGGGGTTAGAGCTTCCTGGGAATTTACAGCTCAACTGAAGTTTCCATTCAAGGCATCTGTTCTGTTTCTGTTGGGTTATCTTGCAATATCTATGATGATTCAGTGAGTCATGGGTGAGAAACCATGCAGACAGCAGTGTATGGAGGCTTATTAAGAAATTCTGGAAGGACAGGGTATTTCAGCTCTGTCAGTTTCTGGGAATTAACTATTGGGTAGATGATTTGAGCTGTTTTAAAATTCGTTTTGGTTTCTGGATACTCTCTTTTCAAGACTTTTAGATATTATGAAAAATCCAGGAACATTTATCTAGGCCTCTATTTACTCTGTTACCCTTTCCTACCTTTTGGTTTATTAGGACTTCTGTTCGAGGGAAATAGAATCCTGGGAGAAAAGGGAAACTGGAATCATGTCTGTTTTTGATTCCTCTAAATAATTCTGAAAATATTATCTTTTTAGTTTTGAGAGAGGAAGTTGAAGCTGTCAGAGAACTGGGAATTTTTGTTGTGGACTTTTTCCTACTACAGTGTAGGGCAGGTGTTGTGTGTGGATCAGTTATGGTGGTATTGGGGAAGGATGTTAAGTTGGTGGGTAAACGCACTTACTTGCTTTGGAGTCAGATCTGAGTTTTTTATTCCATCTCTATCATGTATTAGCTTTATAACTTTGGGCAGGTTACTTAAGCTCTCTGAGCCTAAGTTTAATGTAATAATGATAGCCAGCATTTGAGTGTCCAGTAGTGCCAGACAGTGTAACAAATGCTTTAGTACATATCTTATTATTTCTTCCAATAATCCTGAAATGTAGTTGTATCATCTTCATTTTACAGATGAGCAAACTAAGGCTTGATAAATTAGTAAATGAGATTATACATTTACTATATATAATGTAATATATATAGTAGATTTTATATTGTGCAATATATAATATACAACTTTGGATATGTGTATATATTCTGGTGTTGATTTTGTTTTTGTTTTTTTAAATAGGAAAACTGGGAGAAAATATGACTCTTAAACGAGCTGCGTGGGTGAAGGTACCATCTGGGTTCTATGTTGGCTCTTATGTCCATGGAGCAATGCACAGTCCCTCGCTCCACAACCTCGTGCTGGGGAAGTATGGGGCAATGGTGATCTGTGAGACGTCTGAGCAGAAAGCAAACCTTGAAGACCTTGGCCGCCGCCTTGGGCAACATGTCGTAGGCATGGCTCCTCTCTCTGTTGGCTCTCTGGATGATGAGCCTGGGGGAGAGGCAGAAACCAAGATGCTGTCCCAGCCGTATTTGCTGGACCCCTCCATCACATTGGGACAGTATTTGCAGCCTCAGGGGGTATCTGTAGTAGACTTTGTGCGGTTTGAATGCGGAGAAGGTGAAGAGGCAGCAGAGGCAGAATAGGTTCCCAAGACTTTTGGCCCAGGAGTAAATGTCTTCTCTTAGTTCTGCACATCATTGCAAAAGTTATTTTCTAAGCCTCTTCAAACCCAGAATTTGTTTTTCAGTTGAAGTTGTAATGAAATTATATATCTCATGGGTAGAGTTATTAAATAAAATTGTTATATGCTAAAGAGGGTGGAATCATCTTTTCTTCCTTGTGTGGGTAGTACTGGGTTTACCTTTTGTGTGCATTAACTATGGCTGGTTTTAGAAAACAGCAGATCGGTCTTATTGAGATGACTGACAGTGTCTGGGAGAACAGACATCAACAGTTGTGCTGCTGCTCCCTTCAGCATAGATTTTTTATGGTGTCCCTAAAATTTATAATTCACTCATTCTATCTTACTTCTTCTGTGCCATAGAGCTAGCTTGATCTGAAATGTTTGGGTATGCTTCTACCCTGGAACTTCCCCACATTACTTCTGTTACATGGATTCCTTTGGAATTGGTGGTTCAAACTTGAGAGTTGCCTGGAAAATGTGGTTCATTTGTTGATGTTTGTACCATGCTTTGAAGACATTCTACAGTGGTCCTGGCCTCACTGAAATTAATAGCACGTGGCCCTATTCCAGTTTTGGATAATAGGGTGTGGGTGGGTAGGCACTGAGGTTTCCTGGACAGCTATAAGGCAGATTTTGACATTCTTATGCCAGAAAGAGGATTTGCAATTGCCTATTTATCCAGAGAGCTCACTCAGTATTACCTTTTTACTTTCCCAGTACTGAAACATTTCTCCCAAGGTAGAATAGTTACTATAACAGACAAACCCCACATACTGAAAAGAACTCCATTTGCTCATACAGATTCTTTATTTGAAAAGTTAGATGTGTTCTGGCACATACAGTCTAGGCTTTTGAATTTTGACCTGGGGTATATGTGAATAACTTCAATGACTTGTGGGTTAAATAGGTTTTGGAAATATTGATCTTAAAACTTAAGACAACCTTAGGCCCTGGCACCAAAATTAGACATTTTAAGCTTAATTGTTTTGTTCTCTCTTAACTTCTCCAGATGCATGCAGTTTTAGTACTTCTTGCTGAGGTTTTTCCCCAGAAGGCCACACACACGCAGAAGTGGGTGGTTAACATTTTAAGTCCTTAACAACTAAGGAATGCAAGGATGACAAAAGCGAAGAACATCCTGTGATTTGCAGACCCTATTGTATCTAAATTAAGTGGCTGAATACTCTGCAGAAATTTGTAGAAAAATTATCTTTCTGATATTGGCACATCTGCTCCCTTCTGTGGTCTTGCAGTAGGCATATCCCTTCATGCCTTAGAAAAGCCCCTTTTCTTTCTTCAGTTGGAGCTGTTTCCAGCCAGGCAGAGCAGCAAATTGCCCTCTTGTGATGCCAAACACAGAAACAAAGTCCTGTTCAGAGAGGTAATTCTAAGAGAGAAAACAGTTTCTGGTTAGACGGAAGACATGGCACCTATTAATGCCAACAGAGGTGGGGAGAGTGGAGGGGACAGGGAATCATAGGTAGATCCTTGAAGGGGGAAGCAGAATGAATTTTTTAGAAAGTCTGTAATTGACTTAAATTATTCTTCAGAAAGGTCTTCAGGTTGTGGAATCCTATCTTGGCCTGTGGAATAAGCTGACTGGATTCACTGTTTTCGTGGTCCCAGTTGGCATCAGTTTCTTGCCGTAAGGACAATAAATGGGTTATGTATTATGTGTCAATTATAGATACTAGATTTGATGGAATGGAGAACTAAACTGAATGATCGTTTTCCTTGTTTTATGCCCTTAGTACCATTTTATCCAGAACTGTTCAAATGAAAGATCAGATGGATCTTTTGGGGAGTTCTCCTAGTATCTATTTTTTTTTTTTTTTTTTAACATGGGCAGGCACCGGGAATCGAACCCAGGTCCTCTGGCATCGCAGGCAAGCATTCCTGCCTGCTGAGCCACCGTGGCCCGCCCATAGTATCTATTTTTGATGTTTAATGAAGGCTTAAGATATGGCCTCTGCTTTCAAGAAGGTTGTGGTCCAGATACTTAAGAATTGGTTAGATAAGGCTGTGGGAAAGTTAGACTCCCTCCCTAAATCAAGTCATTCAAGGAAAAAATAACTGCTGTGAATACATTAATTCATTCAACGAAAATGTAAGGAGGACCTACTATCCTGCCAGGCACTGTTTTAGGTGCTGAGAAGTTGGGAATATGATGCTGTACAGGACAGAGAAGGCCCTTAGTCTTAGGGCTATTACTAGAGGGGGAAATAAGAAAACGAGCAAGTATAAACGAACTGAAGGGATGAAGGAGGCAGTGTTAGATAGGGTCATCAGTGGTCTCCCTGGTGGCGGCAGTGATGCTGAGCCCTAAATGATAGAAAGGTGCTAGTTCTGTGACCATCTGGGAGAAGAGTGTTTTTCACGCAGCCACAGTAATGGGTGTGAAGGCCCAGAGGGTGCAGCGAACATGTTCAAGGGACAGAAAAACAGCTGCTAGCTGAAAGGTAGTAAGTAGAAAGGTATGTGAGACGAAATCAGAAGAGGTGGGCCAAGGCCAGATTGTGTAGGACCCTGGAGGCCATAGAAAAAGATTGTGTTTAATTCTAAGTGCAAAGGGAGTCAGAAGGGTTTTAAACAGGACAGCATGATCTGTTTTAAAAGATCCTTTTTGCTGCTTTGTGGGAAATGGATTGCAGGGACAGGGGTAGGAAGGCTGTCACACTTGTCCATGGTGGCCTGGAGTAGGCTGGCAGCAGAGAAATGGGAGAGGAGGGCCCAGAGGCTACCTGGTGGATTGATATGGGAGGTTAGAAAAAAGGGCCAAGAATGAGCCTGGAATTTTTGGCTTGAGCTACCAGATAGCTCGAATGTTTGTCGAGTGCCTGCAGTGTGGCAGAACTGTCCTAGATCATACCTGAAATGGGTACTTTACTCCTGAAGAGTTCCACTTACATCAGACACAGTTCCTTCAAACACTTACCTCCTTCTTGGCAGGGTTTACATCCTCAGGCAGCTCCTGACTCTGATTTTTCAAAAGCACTTCTATAGGGTAATATTTTGGTTCACTGTCATCAGAATTCAGGGAGAGGGTTGCATTCCTCTTGCCCTAAGCAAGATGAGATAAGAATGTAGACACGGGGCAAAAAAAAACACCAACAACTAGTATTTGTGCAGTTGCAGTTCTGCATGTATATTTCACATTTTGGTTTAAACCACTTCACTAGTAATCATCTTTCATAACAGTAGTCACCAGACCTGATAGCTGTCAGAATCATCTGGGAGTCTAAAAAATTCAGATGTTGGGGCCCTCGGTAGAGCTAACTCAGTAAATCTAAGGTAGGTCCTTAGATTTTTTTTTTTTAAACAGCTCTTTGGGCAGTATAGATGTATAGCCAGTTTGGCATAAATGTTATGCTTAACTCTCAAATATTAGGATTACATGCCTTCTCTAGGCCCTACATTTTCAGACTTTAAATAATTTCAGATTAAAATCATACGTTTCTTAAATTCATTTTAAAGAAACTCCATCAACTGTAGCTTTGGAATTTGAGTTTGCAGAGCATAAAGGACAAAACTGCCAGATGGTTTGAACACCTGGTGCCATGCACACAACCTGATGTTAAAGCTGTTGGATTCCTGGCAAAAGGTTCCACTTCTTTTAGCCTTTAAAATCGGCATAAATGAGCTAAGCTTCTGGGCATCACTGTCAGAAGCTGATAAAAATGTAAATTGGGTCAGAAGCTTATTATTTCTGAAAAATACTGCCAGTAAATTTAATATCTCCTGAAAGCAGAGAGAGTTTAATAATAAAATTAGTTTTCATTTGTACTACCATTTTGTGGGTGGGTGTTTTGAAACCCACAAAACTTTCTAAATTCTGGGAGGTAGTAAAATAAGGAACTTGACTTTGAAACCTGTTTTTCTATTGACTTAAAAATATATATATATAAAGACAACTAGAGTAATACTAAGAAGAACATGATAGGGTTTCATCCATGTGGTATCTGAACTTTTGGTGTTTCTCTTCAGCTCTGGTTGTCTGTGTAACTGTGTAACTTGCTTCTCTGAGCAAACACACTCACAGTAGTGATTCTCATAAGAGTAGCGGCATCTCCCAGCTCTTCTTTTAACTGTTCGTAGGATTTTCCTGCCTGAGAAGAAGAGAGAGAAAACACAAGATGAGGTGCTGCTTTATAGAGGAGGGACATTTCAGGCCTGGTCTGTACCCTCAGGAATAGCAAAAAAGTCAGGGAATCAGAAGGCTTGTAAAGGAAAAGCAAAGATGAAATTTATCCATTTCTCAGCCCATGCAGGGTTGGGAGGTGCTTAAATATAATCTGCATTCTTTATGGGGTCCCTGACCTCCATACAAGAAAAAGAGCCGACTAGGAGTCAGAAAACCTAGTTTCTTCCTATTGACTAAATATGATTTTAGGCAGATAAGTCATTCTCTTAGCTTCCTTGCGTATGAAATGGGAGACACAGTACTTTCCCTGGCTTATGTTACAGGGTGTTTGTGGAGATCGAGAGATTATGTGTTTGGATATACTTTATAGATTATTGTTACTATACACACTGCTTATTCCTGAGACGAGCTATAGATTCAACTGGATTTACTGCTATAATGAATGGGAAAGAGAAAAAAGGTAAAATGGAGAGGGCTGAGTAGGAGTGGAGTAAACGAGGTCCTGGTGTCACTCAACCCTTGAATCAGTACCCCATCTTCCCAGTGAGCTATTAGTTCTGAACTCCCTAGCAGTCAGAGTGTCTTCTCCATTCTCTTTGTTCTTACACTCCACATGTCAAGGTCCCAGGCTAAGAACCAGCCTGTGAATGTGGGAGGCTCAAACCCCTGTTTAACAATCAGGATTGGTGTGTCAGCATCCCGGCCGCTGGGGTGAGTGTGTAGGTACTCCTGAGCTGTAGCAAGGGCTTTCTCTTTCTCTGTGGCATTAGCCTCAGCTCCAATCCACAAGAACACCTGTTGTGGTAGAGATTTAATATTTGTTAATAATGTTTATACCAAGGATTTAAATACTTCACATGCAGACTATCCGATCTTTTCCCTTCAGCAATTCACAGGCCTAATTTGTTCATCAGAGAGAAAGCTTGTCCCAGAATTAGCTTGATATTGGTGAGTTTAATTGCCAGCCATGTGGACCTCCCAAATCTATATCTTCAGTTCTTCATTATTCATTGAAGCTTTTCTAAACTTCAGCTTCTTAACTGCATCTACTTGCAAAGCATCTCCTCTTGGCTGTCTCCAAGCACCTCAATATAGTGTCCCCAAAATGTAATTCTTCCTTTCTAAACTCATTTCTAAGTCTCTGCTCTTGTTGAGTGGCATTCAATCAGTTGCCTAAGACAGAAACCTGGCAGTCATCCTAGATGCCTCCCACTTCCAGTCAGTGACTGGGCCAGCCCACTTGACTTTTTGTGTGTTTGCCAAATCTGTCACTATCCCTGCATCTCTGCATCCCTGCTACACTGTCCTAATGCAGTCCCACAGCAGCTCTTGCTTAACTGGTACAGTAGTCTACTGGCTAGTCTCCAAGGGTACACTGTTCTTTTTTCTCACCTCCATCCCTCCCTCTTAGGACCTTGTCACTCCCCGGCTTAAATTTTAGTGGTTTTCCAGGATAAATTTCAAGCTTCTTGACATAGTTAAGCCCATACTTCTTCAGCTTCATCTCTAGGATACCTTTTAATTCTATGTTCTATGATCATTTGTATAGTTCCCTATTTAATACTTTTTAAATATAATCTTTAACTTCTTAGAGCATTTTTAGGTTTATAGAAAAATTATACAGAAAGTACAGAGCTTTCTCATATATTCCTCCCCACATATAGTTTCCCTATTATTAACATCTTACATTGCATTAGTGTGGTATATTTGGTAAAATCAATAAACCAATATTGGTACATTATTAGTAACCAAAGTCCATAGTTTACTTTAGCATTCACTCTTTGTGTATACAGTTCTGTGGGTTTTGACAAATGTATAATATCATGTATCCATGATTACAGTACCATACAGAATAGTTTCACTGCCCCCAGAATACCTGTGCTGTATCCATTTTTTCCCTTCTATTCAATCCCCCAAATCGTTGGCTCCACTATTCCTTTTACTGTTCCTATGATTTTGCCTGTTTCATAGTGTCACATAGTTGTATATAATGATATTTTATGCCTTGTGCTGTTTCCTATGCCTGGAATACCTTCTCCACCTTTTTTACCTGACTAATGCCTACTCATTCTTTGAGATTCAACTGAGGAGCTGTCTCCTCCAGGAAGTCTTCTATGAGCCTGTAAGATGAATTCCATGCCCTCATTCATGTTCCCATGGCACCTTTGTTCACTTCCATCATACTAAAATGATGTGCTAATGGCCAACTCCCCCATTAGCCTGTGACCTGAAGGCCAGAGCCCTTTACCTCAGTGATACCACACGTAGCACAGTACCTGGCACAAAGGTGGTGCTCAGGGTTTACTGAGACAAATTGAAGAAAATGGGATGTGGAGGAGAAGTTGCCTTGAAGATATCTTTTTCATACCTTCTGTTCCCTAAAAGGCCCAGGTCTTTACTGCCATTGATCCTAAGTGAAAGAAGTGCATAATAGGATGGCATGCTCTTCCCAAAGCAAGGTGGGAAAATTCACAGGATTCTGAATTTAAACAACACTCTATTCTCTCCAATCCTGTAAGAAAAACAACCTCTTCCTTTGGTCACCCTGACAAATGGTTTAACTGATTTGGTGTTGGTTCAGTGCTCCCTGGGATTTATTCTGGGGTGGGGAAACTACACAGAAATAAGCAATATGTATCTTTATCATTTGTTCCAAGTCCTCTGGATATGTGTTACCTGGTCCCAGGTATCCAGCAGCATCACATCACCTGGGTTCAGGTCATCTTGGGTGAAGTCTGTGATCTCAGTGACAATGAACCGACCAGTCTTATTGGAACATTCGAAGAGACGGGGCTGGACATCTAGGATTTCCTGCTGAAGTCTGCAATACAATCAGTTTAGAAGACTGAGCTTCTTAGAAATCATGCTTTTAAAACTGAAACCAAGGACCCAACTTATGCAGTTTACAAGCCTGGGAAGCAGGGGGAGATGAAAAGAAGTGTTCCCATACCTTTTGTCATTGGCATAGGGAGTTTTCCCTCCAAGTAAGTCCCAGAACTCCACTGGCTCCTGACCTTCAGCCACAGTGTCCTCAGTGCCATCACAGAGAAGCCCAGCTAGCTCCTTAGCCATTGCCCGCTCATCCCCGCTAGACCCCTGAGAGTAATGTAAGAAGAATACAGATGCTTAGTTTTACATGGGCAGGTTAATGTACAAAAAGAAGCTTCTGAGACTATTAATAGCTCAGTGTAGCTGGAGATCATCTACCAGGCCACAGTACCTGAGAATGGGGAGAGAGATAGGTTTGTTCTAGTGCTGGGAAAAGAAGAAAGGAAAACAGTGTGATGGCAAGGAACTGAGCTAGATTCTAAAACCCAGAGTGGATGTGCACAAAGTCACCTTTGTTTTGTTTCAGCTTCAATAGGAAACTTAGCACCTATCTTTGATCCTCATTTTTACTTTATTTTTTAAAGAAGAAAGTTTACATTTATTTTTTTAATTGCATACAGTAAAATTCACTCTTCTTGATGTACAGTTCTATGAGTTTTGACAAATGCATAGAATCAAGTTACCATTCTAAGCAGTATAAGAACAATTTCTTCCCCACCCAAAGAATTCCTTCAGCCCTTAGTCTCTAGCAATTGCTGATCTATTCTCCATTATAGTCCTGCCTTTTTCAGAATGTCATGTAAACAGAATCATGCCATCTGTAGCCTTTGAGTCTGGCTTACTTTACTTAGCCTGACGCATTTGTGATTGACCCATATTGTTTGTGTATCAATGATTCTTTCCTTTTTATTGCTAAGTAGGATTCCATTGTATGGATTTTACTACTGTTTATCCATTTGTTTATCCATTCTTCAGTTGGCTCATTTCCAGTTTGTGGTGATTACATATAAGCTGCTATGAACATTTGTGCATGGGTTTTTGTGGGAAGATAGGTTTTTATTTCACTTGTGTAAATACCCAGGAGTGGGATTGCTGGAATGGTAAGTCTGTGTTTAACTTGCTAGGAAACTGCCCAGCCTATTTTCCAAAGGCTATACCATTTTGTATTCTCAGCAGCAATTTGTGAGAGCCCCTGCTGCTCTGTATTCTCATCAGCACCTGATCTTGTGAGTTTTTAAATCCATTCTAATAGATGTATAGTGATAAGCTCACTGTGGTTTTAGTTTGCATTTCCCTAGTGACTAATGATGTTGAATATCTTTTCACATTTAATTCTCTTTTGTAAAACAATCTTAGTACTTTTTAACGCAATTGCAAATTTGAATGGACACAACTATGTTTTTAGTGTTATTGTTTTGTTTTAGTGTCTGTCCTGTTATAGTCCACCAAACTGGTATGGAAAGATTCACTTATCCAGCCTCCAGCTGCTTAGAAGTTGGTGAGGTGTCCCTTGGGTATTGTTAGCAGTGCTATCAGTGAGTTCTAATTGGAAGTGTAAATGTGGAGAATGTTGGTGCTCCCTTTGAAGATCCTTTAGGAAAAAGCCTCCTCTTTTTGAGGACTGGTCTTGCCTACTCTTTAATTCCTTTGGCCTTATTGATAGGAGGGTGGGTGCTGGGCCTGGCTTGGAAGGGCTGTCTGACCACTGGGCCATGCCTCTTACCTTTCCATACCATAGGTAGTGCTCTGTCTGGGTCCGCAGCAGAAAGACATCATTGGAGTTTAGGGAGGAGGTGAAGGCTGGAACCTCCACTGCTTTGGTGTTGTATTTGTCATTTCCTTGAATCTGGAAGAGCCTTACTGGAGGTTTGGGCTCAGCATTTCCCTTCCTGGAAGTCCCGCCCTAGAGAGAAGAAGAAAAGTAGAGTCTGGCTTTAAGGAGCAGCAGATGAGCAGAGCACTCAGCCAGCACTGTAGGGAAGTTGGTTGTGTTTGTCTTTGAGGAGATTCTAAGCTAACTGGGAGAGGTCAAGGTGAGGTGGAGTTATGGTACTAATACGAGCTTTCCCTCTGAGAACTTCATTAGATGCCAGATTCTGACTGGTGATTTACCTACATCAATTCACTGATCCTTGTGATACCTCTAAGAAGTGGGTATTATTAGCCCATAGTACAGATGAGGAAACCAAGGCTTAGAAGAAATCTGGCCTGTAAATTCCAGGATGAGGACTTGACCCCAGAGTTGCAATGTTAAGCACGTGACACTATGTGCTGTCTAGTCCTCCAGCCAAGGCTTCATGGAAGAAATGAGACTTGAGTTTGGTATAATTTGAAAGGGGAGCAGAGAGCCCATTCCTGGATGGGGGCAGCACATGGGAGGCTAATGAAGAGAGCCACCTGACTAGAATGGAAGGTGCAGGTTAGGGAACTGAGGAAAATAATATAACAGAAAAATATGAGTCTGACTTTGAACATTAGGCATTGGTTTGGACTTGAAGTCCTAGGCAGTCAGGATTCACTTGAGTATCTTAAAGAGATTAACTCCCTTTTCTCTCTCTGTCAACCCCAATCCCCGCTCCCCACCCCTCCTCTTCTCTACTGCAGCCCCTCCTAGTCCATTAGCTCTGAGCATTCCCGCTCAGGATATAACGTTATCTGGGGTTCCTTACCTCAAAGACAACCAGCTTCCCTTTGAAGATAGCCATGAAGTGGCGTGGCTCCTTCCCCATGGTGACCCGAACCTCCACAGGGGCACCATCAAACTGCCGGTCCACCTCCACTGCCAGGTATGCTGAGGCTGCCAGCTCATCCTGTGAGGCATGCCGGCCCTGCAGAGGAGAGGGGAATGAGAGGCCCTTTCTACCCCTCACCCCAGCTCAGTGGCCAGTGGAAGAGTAACGATCCAAAGCTGAAAGCCAGCTGCAGGCCTACCTGCCAAATGTACAAGATGTAATGGGGCTTCCCGTTCACCTCATATGTGTAGAGGACCAAATAACAGTCTCCCCCGTAAAAGAAACCATACCACTGATGCTCCACCGGAACCAGCTCCAGGTTTTCAATTCTCCAGACCTGGGCATAGAAGGAAACACAACACTTCAGGGGTGGGCTCTCCTTAGAAGAGGCAGCTACCTAGAGAGAACCAGTTCCTGTTAACAGAGAATCGTAATGAGCTAACATCCACTTGAAGTGACCCTTCCCTCTCTGTCTACCAGTGGTGATGTATCACATTTGCATGTTCTGAATCCTGAGAAGAACTGGATCATCCTGAAGCCCGGTCAGGGGCGTCCCCATCCCAGCTCAGTCTCTGCAGACTGGGAGGTGATTTGAATATGTCCGCCAGGTGAGTTATTGACAGCACGTTTGGAAATCTGCCTTTCAGCTCCCTGAAGAACTGTGGGAAAACACTGCAGACTCAGAATCCTCTCAGAGAATATTTCTGAGGCACCACAGGTGCAAAGGAAAGCCAAGCAAACACAGAGTCACTTGCCCTCTCCTTCATAGCAGGAACAGTCGAGAGAGCCTGTGCTGCCTGCCCTGAGATTTGAATTCCTGGGCTTACCTCAACTTTTCCATTGCCATCATCGACCATTCTTTCCTGGGCAGCTACCTCTGGCTTGGTGTGCAGCAGAGTCACATCAAACTTATCCTGGAAAACCTTAGCTGCCGAAAAAGGTTTGAGAAAAGCCAATTGAGTGAGAATCGTCCATGCCTGCCTTTCTAAAGATTCCCAGCAGTGAGAGGATGATTTGGGGGCAATCTCACCGATTTTGCCAATGCTGAATGTTTTCCCAAGGCCCGTGGTCTGGTCCTTCACTGACCACTTCTGGAACAGCTGCTTGAACATGGCCGACTCGGCACCATCGTTGACGGTCTCCACGTTGGTGCTGCTGGGGTAGTCCTTCATCTTGATGAAGCTCTGCAGAGGGGTGTGTCAGCCAGGGAATGCTCTGAGCCCTTTGCTTGACTGGTGACTGACCCCTCTGAAGCCAGTTGGTAGGCTAACCCCACTGTAAGCGACCCAAACTCTGACACTGGGAACCAAGTTACCTGCCTCGAGGACAGGACTGAGTGCAGCACTTTGGCTGCTCTTCATCAGCATGTAGTGATTATGATTATTATCAATTTTTTTTGCAAGGGCCTCTATGCTGTGTTATTTCAGCATTTATCTACTGTACCGCCTCTGTATCACATTAATTTGCTTATCTATTGCCTTATAAATGTGTCTTGCTTTGTTCACCTGCATGGGCCCATGCTATACCCTAAGCTCCTTGAGCACAGGGCCATTCACCTTGATATGTGCTACCCCCTTCAATAATAACAGCTGCCTTTTATTGAGCAGGTACTGTGTACCAGGTACTGATCTGAGTGCTTTACAAGTGTAAGTGTTATTTAATCCTTATAACATCCTCAGGACATGGGTATTATCACCCCCATTTTAGAGATGAGGAAACATCACTCAGCTGGAAAAGGCAATCTCAGCTTGTCTGTTTGGCTTTGAAGTCCATGTATGTCCCAGCACTGCTATATGCTCCAGCATCTAGTATCATTCTCTGCTTATGTCTGAAGTGTTATTGATAGAATCCTCTGCATATACTGCACATCTGTAGCTCTTACCAGAGCTTTAGACATGGCTGTCTGTTTCTCAACCTTTGTGGCTCCTTTTCCTTTCCACACGTAGATCTTGGCTCCACTTTGGTCCAGGATATAGCAGTCCTGAAGCAGCCAAGGGAAGATGTGGTTACTGCTCAAGACCGTAGAGAAGGCCTGTCCCCAGGGTCTGCCTCTGAAGGCAGGCCTGACTGCCCCGAGCTAAACCCACCCAGGCTCTACTTACACCGTGGTTCAGTAGGTCCTGGACCAGGGGCCTTGTTGCTACTTCTGTGACCACCAGCTGCCCAGCTGAGTCCGAGACACTGGGGAAGGGGAGTAGTTAGCTTGTGCCTTCGCTTTTACAAAGCATCTTGTGGTCGATTTGATTGTTTTCTGGCTTTGTTTTAGTGTGGAGTTTCTGTGTAGAGTTTGACTTCTTATGACAGGCTCAGCTTGAATGCAGGTGGGAATGGGATGGACTCTATTCTCTGGAGGAGACTTTTGTGACTATTTCTCCCAAGCATTATCCTTTTCACAACCCAGGGCATGTGCAGACCAGAGTAAAGAAAGGATCTCTTTAAGAGGCCAGGAAGAGCTGCTGACAAGAATAGAAAGTAGCTTCCTCCTGGATTGGAGGAACCCCAAGGCCCTCCTAGAGCTGCATTTGAAAAGGACTAAGAGGGAAATCAGATGCCTGCACCCAAAATGAGGTGCCAAGCTGAGGTGCCTGGTTTTCTAGGGAACACCTTCCCCTCACCCCAGCAGCAGCCAGAATTAGTACTCACTGATACAACATGATGTTTGATTTCTGTTGCTGATCTATGGCCTCATCAGGGACCGCAGGCTTAATAATGGGGCGTCGGCCAAGGGTATCCTGAAGGACTGTCATCAGCTCTGGGCTGGCCGCCTCTTTGTCTCCCTCGATCACTCCTATTTCAGCCCGGCCCCCTCGCTCCCTGTCCCGAATATCCTTTGCCAGAAGCATAGCCTGCCAAAGGAGCCCAGGGAAGCACCGAGTCACAGACTTGTGGACTTGGCCTGTCTTCAAGACAGATTTTACTCAGAATCTTCAGATTCCAGCTTGAATCTTGGGGAAGGACCAGCATGGAAGGATGAAGGAAAAGGCACCTGAGAGAGTGCAAGCCCCACAGCCAGGCCTGAGGGAGAGGAGAGAGTGTGACAGCGGACATAGCTATACCTTCAGGCGCTCCCCTCTGTTGCTCTCTGGGCCATTCCACTGAATGATGACCTTTCCAAGGTCCAGCAAGAAGACATCGCCACAGTTAAAACTGTCCCAGCTCATTTCCACCTGCAAAGGAGAGGCAGACCTTGTTCAGGAGGATTCCTAGGAGTCGGGTCGGGAGGCCTTGAGCCCGGCATAGACAGTAGGCGGGACTTACCTCAGTGGCCCTGATGTTCCTCTTCCCTTCCACATGCAGCAGCCGCCTCACGTGGTAGGTGTTCGTCTCCACATGCTTCATCCCAGAGGCTGTGCCGCCCTTTCTGTAGCTGAGGAACATCACTCAGTTATTTATTGAGCACCTGCTATGTGGTAGGTTCTGTGAATTGCGCAGACGTGGCCTTTGCCCGTGTAGGAGACAGACGATAAATAGCCAGGTCAGTATAGACCGGTAATTCCTGCTGCAGAACAGTCTTGGTGACTGCCTTTTTTTCAATTATGATAACATACACACAAAATACATTTTCCCCACTTTCAGTGATGTTAATTACATTCATGGTGTGTGCTCCCATTAGCAGCATCCAGGAATTGGTCTTTTGATAAGAGATCGGGGCAGTCGTCTCTGAGGAAATGACATTGGAGCTCAGATCTTAAGATGAGAAGGAACCAACCAGAGGAAGAAGGATCCAGGAAGAAGGAACTTCAGTTGCAAAGACTCTACCATGACAGTGCTTTCCTGTTCTAGAAACTGTCTGAACATCAGTGTGCGGGGGGTGGAGAGGGGCATGAGTGCGGCAGCATCAGAGGCGCAGTGACGCTGTGGCACTAAAGTCAGCCCACGCCAGGAACCAGGGCTCGATGCACCAGCACCTGCTCCCCTCTCCTGGCTCTCACTCAACTGGCCTCCTCACCAGCCGCCCTGCACTCTAAGGGAACGCGGGAAGCAACCCTGGAGAGAGGGGCTTTGTCTTTGGATCCCCTCATGACTCGCTGCAGTGCCCTGTGCCCGGCAGGTCCTTAGTCAGTGCTGTCTGCTGACCTGTGAGGCGCGGGCCTCGGGCCAGCCTCAGAATTCTCACACTCATTGAAATTCCTCTTTTTGTTTTGAATCTCAAGTGCAAAAATTTGAGTTAATGAAGCTCCTCAGTCCATGGAACATTATCATCAATGGTCTTTACAAGCCCTCTCACTTGTTTTAAGTATGTCTGTATTCCTTTTCATCTGCATAACCCACTCCCATTCCTCCCCCCACCAGAGGCAACCATTTCAACACACTAAATGCCTATCTTTTTATTTTCATTCTGGTAATACGTGTCTTGTGGTTTGTGTGCTTACATATATAGATATTTAAACAAATCGGTATTCTGTTATAGATCTCAGCCTGTTTCTTACTTTGTTTACTAAGCACCACGTTTTTAAGATCTGTCCATGTGTTGTGTGTTTATCTAAACCGTTCCTTCTAGCTGCTGCCTGCATAGTACTCCATGGTGTGCGTGGAGTATTTTTCCTATCCAGTCGTCCAGTGGTGGACGCCTGCATTGCATGCAGCTTCCCCCCACTAATGATACTGCTGTGAACATTCTGGCTCATGTGACCTTGTGGACCTGCATGAGGATTTCTTTGTGATATTCCCGCAGAAGTGGGATCTGTCTCTCCCGCAATTGCTGCACAGTCCACATTCCCACCACCTTCCCTTCCACCTGGCCAACAGCTCTCTAAGTGGTGCTAGTCTAACAGGTGGAAGTGATGGCTTCGTTTGGATCTGCATTTCCCTGATTGCTCACTTCACGTGCTTCCTGGCCCTATCGGGTGCCCTCTTCTATATATGTCCTTGCTCTGCGCGTCCCTACTCACATGATGCCCTGCTTGAAGTAGCCACAGAAGGTGTCGGACTCATGGTGCTGGACCTCTCGGTGCTGCACAGGGCTGCCTCCCAGGTAGTCATCCAGCTGGGTGGTGTAGATGGCTGCACAGCTCTGCTCATCCTGGGAGGAGTCCTTCCCGATCCAGTAGTGGATGTCCTGGGAGAAGAGGCTTCCCACTCTCCGGGTCTGGATGTAGCCAAAAAGATTGGGTCAGGGGCTGGCTGGCCTCCCCTTGGCTGCCGGCCCCTTTGGCTGGGGGAGAACAGCAGACAGTGGCCTGGCCAGGCTCGGGGCCTCTCTCCCTCTCTGCAGTGGGTACTAGAACTTCCCTGGCTCCCGTGCAGACTTGCTATGTGGCTCAAGCTCTTGCAGCTCAAATTCTTCCCCACGCTTGGGGAAAGTGGACAGCTTATTGTTTTCAAAATAAGTGGGAACCAATGAGGATCTTTTCAAGACAGGGTTGTGGATTTAACTTATTGCCCCTGAGCTGTGGACCCTTGTGCTTACATAGCCAGCACAGAGCTGACCTATACATCTACGTGACTCTGTCGGCACCGCTCATATTGGGATGTGGTTTCCTCAACTAGAACGAGCAATTTGAAGCCAAGACGGGCCTTGGTTTATCTGGCCTTCCTCCACACCACTTTATTCTGGGCTTGCGCCAGGAGGGAGAAGTGCTGCTCGTGGACTCTCACTGTGATGCAGACTGAGGACCCGGGCCTCCGCCTTCTGACACAAAATGAAAAGCCCTGCCTGTAATGGACAGTGGGAATGGCAGCTCAGCATTGCAACTGTAATTAACGCCACTGAATTGCATATTTGAAAGTCGTTAAAATGGGAAATTTTATGATGCATATATGTTACCACAGTAAAAATTTAAACAAACAAAAACTCCATAGAATCATACAACGCAAAGGGTGAACCCTAATGTATACTATGAACTTTAATTAATAATATAATTATAACACGGTTGGTTCATCTGTTTTAACAAAGTTACCACACTAATGCAAAATGTTAATAAAAGGAAAAACTGTGCCTGGGGACCAGGGGGGTGTATGGGAACTGCTCTTAAAAAAAGAGTCTTAAAAAAAAAGAATTAAGATTCAGACTCACATACATACACCAAGCCCTGCCCTAAGGATGGCCTTTGATAGCCAAGCTGGACCCTGCTCTGCACAGCCAGAGGAAGAATTGGGTGGATACCTTCCTCACTAGCAGGTATCTCAATGGAGCCCAGAAGAGGCGCTCGGGGAGAGGCCCCAGGAGTGGGGGGATGAGCTCACCGACAGGACGACATAGCAGTCCCCTTCATAGAAGTTGCCATGGGCGTTCAGGGGCACCAGGACCAGCTCCATCTTCTGGAAGGACAAGGAGTGTGTATAGGGCTGCATCCCTTCCCTTCCCCCTCCCACGAACCCCTTCTCCTCCCCCTCATTTGGCACAGGTGATGGGGAGAGGTAGAGGATGTCCCACTGGCTCAAAGGGCATGGCAGTCGGGCAGAGGACCAGTGTGGCCGCCCCTCTGGCTTCTGCTGAGCTCCGCCTGCATGGCTGCAGGTCCCAATCCTGGCTCCTGGCCTGATTTCCCCTCTCCCCACCCTCCTCCCTGCTTCTTGCTCTGACTCATCCCACTGTCTTGTGGGTGGCTCTCTGAGATACCGCCTGTGCATCTTCAGCACGCTGTCCCTCCACTCTGAACCCCCCAGTGCTGGCCAAGGCGCATGTAGGAGAGAAAGCCAGGCTTCTGTGGGGCAGTGGGAGGTGAGGAGGGTGGTCGCGTTTGGTGAGTGCCAGCAATGTGCCGAACGTCCCTGATTTGGGGTCTGGGTCGGGGCCCTGATTTGTAACCTGCCTGTACGACTTGTCCATGCAGGGTCATTCACATGGCCTCAGATTTAGATTTTCATCACTATCTCCAAGAGGGGTAAACCTTCAGCTGTATTGTTTGTGGGTTATATGTAAAATGTGCATGTTAAAGATAAAAATGTTCAATACATCACAATTTTTTAAAGTCTGTTTTAGTACCGGTTTGTTTGTAATAAACTAGGAGCTTTAAAGGAATGGAAGTGACACGGGCCCCTTGCAAGCCCTGGGCGACTTGCTGGAGAGCTGTATCTCCTCCTTTCCAATTGAAGATAGTGAAGTGAGGGATCACCTCTGGGTTTTATGCAGTAGCTGCCCAGGTCCAGGCTGTTTCTGGCGAGAGACTACTCAGCTCAGAGACATCCAGAGGGGCTCAGGTCCAGGAGGGAGAAGGGGCAAGCACTGCCCAATCTGTACACTCCCACACACTTTGCAGGGGCCAGTAGAGGAGAGCTTTGTGTCTCTGATGGCAGGAACCAGGAGCTTCCTGAGTGGACCCCACCCACCCCTCCAGAGCATTTACTGGAAGTGCACTCACTGAGAAGATGGCTGGATAAAAGGCAAGCTTATTTTTGCTTTGGAGCATTGATCTCCAGAGCTAAGAGCAATTCCTCTACCTGCCACCCAACTGCTCAGAGCAGCCAGGAGGGGTTAAGGATGGGAAAACTTTGATGCTGCCTCTCACTGTTCCCAAACCACAGGTAGGAGACTGAGGAGGGTAAGAGGGCCCTGATCTAGTGGAGCTGGGCCGCTGGACTCCATCCCCAGAGCCCAGTGATGAGAAATGTGCGCACTTCCAACCCAGCTCACCTCTATTCTCCAGGTGATGAGCCCGGGTTCGTTCCCCACAGCCCCGAAGGCCCCGCTCAGAGACATGGTGCTTGTCTTCCCAGGACTGAAAGAACAAGAGGTGAGATGATGCCTCTCACGGTGAGCACTGATCCAGTTTTTCCCAAGTCATTTCCCAGTCTCCTGTCAGGCATCTGGCCACGTACTCGTGGGGCATCCCCTGCACCATTTCACAAACGTATAGGGGGTAACGCCTTGTTTGCGTTCATATGCCGGGCCTGGCTGGCGCCGGGATCCCAACCCTGAATTGCCTCCCACCAGCCACTTTCCTCATTAAGAGCTCTGGGAATAACCACGATCATTTATTTCATTCACTAAATGAAGCCCTTTGTTGATTCATTTTGCACATAATTATCTCATTTATTTTTCATAAGGTGAGTGTATTTTCTTCATTATACATTGTGGGAAAGTAGAGACCTAGAGATGTTAACTAACTTGTTCCCTAGAATGCAATTCCTATGATTCTAAAACCTGTGCATTTAGCCACTTCTGAGTATTGCAGCTCTTCCTAAATTACTGATTTAAATTCAGTGGTGCACAGTGGGGAAAAGTTTACATCAGAAAAAAATATTCTCAAGCTGTGTTGCCTTCTCTCGTTCTCTCATTTCCTCTACTCCTTTCCACATTCCCTTCTTGCCAAACCTATTCACAATCAAGCTTTTGGTCAGCTCTTCAGGCTTTTACTTTCTGGCCCTGTTTTTTTTTTTTTTTTTAAAGCAAACTATCCTAAGTCTCAAACAGCTCTCTCTGCTTTTTCCATATGACTAATATATCCCTTGTACCTTGCAGAAGAAAAGGGAAAAGAAAATGGCAGGGCTAGATGTGGAACACAGGGTTCAGGGGGGCAGGGGGCACACTCAGCCCCAAGCTGTGGGCACTCTGCGTTCCGCCCCCAGAATCAGCTTCTCTAAGGAAGGGTGGACCTCTGAGAACTCAGGAGATCTCCTGTTCCTTCTAAGTAAGGCAGGGTGGGGAGAGAGGAAGCGGTGAAGGAGCACCACCAGTATTAAACATTTGTGTTTAGGCTGGTAGCACCTACACAGTCATAGTCAGGTAGAGGTTTTATATGATTGAGATGTCTGGTTCCTGCTCTTAAAGAGCTTGCAATCTGATGATAATACGCATTAACAGGTGAATGTTCAATTAGTTTTCCCACGAGACAAAGGAGATAGAGTGGGGTTGATGAACTGTGGCTCAACATAGGGTTAAAATCCATTCAGAAAGGATTTGGTTTGTTTTGCATTTTGGAGCCATCTTTGTGTCTGTTAGGAGGGGCATGTCTGGTCATTCTTTTCTTGAGCCTCAGTAGATGAAGCCGGCTTTGGAGAATGTGCACCATTATCTAATATGGACTCTGGCAAGAAATTAAAAAGCTAAAAACAAATTCCCTCTGTCTACTGCTATAACAGGGCTAAAGCAGAGCGATGATGTGGATCAGCCAGTGTTTTGAGGATTTAATTTGGTAACTCATGCCGCCCCACCCTGTGCCGCTCAGAATTGCCAGGAAATATTTGTTCGGATTTTCTTCAGAATATTTCCCAGATATTCTGGTCATTAAAGACAAATGGCATGACCCAACTAGGGGAAGGATGCAAGGACCTCTGAGAAGGGGAAGCGTTAACCTGGTAAAAGTCAGAACGAATAGTGTTAATTATGAACGTGGATCTCAGAGACCAAAAGCAGGGACGTTTCCCAGCAAGGGAGTGAGGAATCGGGAAGGAGCTCACGGGGCCAGTGAGGATATTCGCCACTCTGCAACACCCAGAAAAGGCCAGTTCCACCTGAGACATCAAAGTCTCCGAAGCTGGGTCTCTTCCTCCCTTCTCCCCAGCTCCTAATTTATTAATTCAATATCCTTCAAGAGGACTGCAGAAACTCCTGGGTGGGGGTGCTGTTTTGAAATCCCAGGTTAAAAGCCAGTGGTCCTTAATTCTCCTATATGTACTCTATAGACAGACCTCAAGGCAGAGGAAGTCCTCTACCATCTTTCTCCAAGGAGTGATAGGGGATAGGGGTCTTCTCCATCTTATCCAGCTTTTGAAAATGTGCCCTATCTACCCAGTGGTCTTTCTAAAAGGCGTTAAAAAGTTGGGAGTTTGCAAAACTGGTCACTAACTCCTGGTTCAACCCTTTAAAAGCCTCACTTCAGAAGGCAAAACCAAGGAACTTTCAATTTTTCTTTTCCTTTCTTTGTTCTACTGACATGCATCCGCAAGCCAAATAAATCTTACCTTTTCTCTCACCCAGTCTTCTCAGTTTTCTGGTGAGTAAGCAGCAGCAGAACTGAAGCACCACCACCCCAAAACTGGAGGTTCCAGGTCCTGCTGCCTCAGCTTAGTAATGGCTGCAGACACTGGGTTATATTTGCTTGTGTTTGCATCTTAACCACATTTTCCTAGCCCTGGCCAATCACGGCCAATCTAGCCCCAGGCTTGACTTATTCAAACCAGAGGGAAAGCTTTATTTGTTCCTATTCAAAACAGCAAAAACAAGAAGAGCAGACTTTTAAAGGCTTCTTTTCACTTCTAACTCCAGCTCCCCGTCCTGATCTAATTGATTTTTTAAAAGTGCATAGCCCATCAATAATGCAGAAAGGAGGGTGGGAGGATATGAAATTTGCCATATTGTAGATATGGATGCATTATGCTGATGACAGGAGAGGCGGGGACTGGAGTTGCCCGCACTGAAGGCCTGGGATGTTCAGGCTGGCAAGAGCCTCCCTGAGAAGCTTCTGGACACTTCTCAGAGGGAGGGAGGGGAAGATGCCTTGTAGAGGGACAAGGAGAGTGTTACTAGGTTATCCTGTTTTGCTCCTTGGGGTCTCCATTAGTTAGACATCAGTTCAATCAGTATGTGAGTGCCTATTTTGTGCCAGAAACCATGCTGGACTCCAGGTTTCTGGACCCCTGATTTGGGGGCATCAGTGAGGGGCACAGAAGAATGAAGACTCAAAGCCCCTTGGGACTTCTGGTTCATCCCCATTTATGTTTGTTAAGCACCTGGATGGTGATGGAGTTGGTCCAAATGGGGCCAAGGAAAGAACTAATGTAGCCCAACTTCTGTAAGCTTGAGCAGAAGCCCAGTGCTGAGTCTGCATCCGGTCTCCCAGCCAGATGCAACAGCATGCCCGCCTGGATGCTCCTGTGTCCCACGGCTGAAAGGATTTTCAGAGAAAGAGTAGTGCCCAGTTAAGTGTCCAAACAAAGAGCAGGGTCAGGAGGCAGCCCCCATTGCTGGATGGGGTTTTTAAACCCGCTTTTATTAATTGCAAGTAATACAAATATTTCAAAAATATAAACAGACACTTAATGGCGTCCTACATTTCAAGTTTTTGAATACAACAGGTTTATCAAACCATGAATCTGTAACCAAAGTAATCACAATCCCATAGCCCAATCACAGTGGGTAGCAGATCCCCTACCCTCCAAATGGCAACTTGAAGGGGGAAAGCAGCACGAGATAAAATGTGTCACACTTGGGGTAATTACAAGCGAAGAAGCTCTCAGGGCTCAAAGAGAAGGGTCTGCTCTAGGGACAGGCCCTACAGCATTAATGGAATGGGGCAGCAGGCCAGCACCTCTGACCTCCCCTCCTCTGGTTGAATGCAGATATTTACTGGCTTAAAAACAAAGCTAAACTAAACTAAAACTCCATTTTACAAAAAAGGTAACTGAGGGACAATGGTGCCAAGTAATTATGTTTTCTTCCCCGGAAACTTGGTCTGGCCTGGACACAGGCACAGGACAGTTTAGGAAGCGGCTGCCCTATTGAGGACCGAGGAACAGGGTAGGGGCAGCAGAGCAGAATGGGATCCATTTCCCAGGAAATGACTGCCTTCAGACTTCCCATGCTTAGCACAAAGAAGCTTCTAGACCATTGTTTAACTGAGGTGAATTTATACATTTACAAAATGGTCAAAATCTTTGGGAGACAGGAGAGAGCTAAACAAAGTCCCAGGTAAATCGAACTCAAATAAACTCAAGGTTATCTATTCAGCAATTAAACATGTATTTAGAGTCAAATTCCTTAAGTCACTTAGGGTCCAGGACACATCTGTATTCCTCTAGTAAGGGACCCATGGGTCTAGAGTGTCCTCTCTACAATGTGCAGAGTGGAAACCCTTACCTGAACCCTTTTCTATACTGGTCCTGTGTCCAAAGCTCCCCCTATGAGAGGGACACGAACATCAGGCTTTTGATTTAGAAGCCCAATCAGAGAGACACACTGTGTCCCTGAAGAGGCACCTTAAAAACTGAACGTGGCAGGTGGGCAGTCCCTGGCATGGCTTGCATTGGCGCTGACCTGGCACAGCGGCCTATTGCCTCCCAGAGAGACCAGTCTCAAATGGGAAAGGCTTGTGGGAAGTCCTAGAACAGATCCTGGGATGATATGGCTCCCTCCCAATCTTGCCCTCCTCCAAAATTGAGTCTGGCCTGATTCCTCTGAAGGTTTTACAACCATCATTTGCCCCCAACACACCATGCAACTGGAAACTGGACAGCAAATGACTTTGGGCTGGCTCTGGTCCACATGCATGGACACTGTTCAGGCTTATTTGGCTGAGTGTCTTCTCCAGGGAAAGGAGAAGGGGAAGTGCGGATGGCATTTCTGTTGAGTAAACTGTAGGCAGGCGGGGCAGGGTTCTGATAGGAGCGAGAACGGTTTTGATAGGGACACTCCCATCAAGTTATCCTGGGCTCTGGTCATGGGTCACACTCTGGACATTTGGACAAGCCTGATAGGGAAGGGGGTAGTACTTGTTCTATCTACCTCTACCTAGAAAAATGTGGAAATACAATTGGGGGAAAAAAGGGTCCTTAGGAACTGGATTAGCTTAGGGCCTCTCTTATTGCTTATATTGTCAGAAAAGCTTGACTGGGCCTAAATGGCAGAAGTGTAGCCCAAGGTCTAACACTTAGGGTAGCTTTGGGAGAGCCCCCTCCCAAACTATTAGGATAGAGACTTAGATGGAAGCTATAGCTGGCCTTATGTGTCAGAAACTCCCATTTCCCTTCAGATGTCATGCCTGGGCACTAGAGCTCTCTTCCCTTTATCTAAAGCAGGACCCCACAGGTTATCAATGAATGATGCTGGGGAAATGATGATATAGGCTTTAGGAACTCTGTTTCACTGCTGTGACAACAAAAGGGAAGACGAGGACTTAGAACCTTGGGGCAAGGAGGGAAGATGGCACTACTTTCCGAGAGAAAGATGCCAGCCAGCCAGCTACCACTTAGAACACCAAGCTGCTGCCCTGTCCCACCTGGCTGGTTCTGGGGGCTGGGCCTACTGTGGAAACTGAAGATAATGGAATTGAGCCCTGAGTGGAGGTGTCCCACACCTGAAGCATTTATAAAGGCTCTGTGACACCTGCCTACAGGGAAATCAGAGTTGGGGACAGGAACTCCCTCCTACCCCAGAAGAAAGGAGGGAAGACATAAAGAGAACCCCACCCAGCCCTGGGGGAGGCCATGATTAAGGCAGTGAAGCTGAGGTGGGGCTCCCTTTAGGAGGGCCCCCTTGTGCTCCCAATTACAGCAGCACTTCCCCTTTCGTTTACTACCCTGGAGAAGATTCCGTTTTGTGACAGTTTTTTAAAGCATTCACTATTAAGAACCTTTGAAAGCAAGACACCCAAAGCACAGGTGCCTGAGGGGCTCACTCACACCTGAGCTCTTTTGGGCACCTGTTACCAGAGGCATGTGTGTTGGCTGGCAAACCAAGTAGAAAGAACATGAATTCTCTCAACCCAGGAAAATCCGGAGTGCTTCTGAGGCCCTGGAGAGAAAAAGTGACAGCCAGAAGGGATGAAGGCCGGAGCAGACAGAGCTCAGCACGGGATAAGTCCTGGGAAGACACAACAGGAGGGGGTCCTGCCAAAGAAACAGGAGGGGCTGGGGCAGCCTAGGGCTGCCCTTCTCAGCCTTTAGAACAGAAGTCCTTTCACCAGCACCAGCAGAGAATCCCTGAAGAGTAGACTTACGGAACCAGTCCCAAGCTTGGCAGATTTACAAGCTGAAAGGACACACACATTCATGCTTTGGGATTTTCCTCTTCCTTGCAGCCCCAGCTCCCAATCCCCACATTCACTTCAGGGCTGGGACTGCAGCTTTGTCAGAAACAAACCAAGCCTGACACGCCATATTTAGAAAGAGAATTTTAAAACAGGTCAAAAGAACGGAAATCAGTTATCTGTCCTCTTCCAGGGCAGGGAGAAGACCTCCTTCCTCATAGGTTCGACTATGGCTAGATGCTGAGGAAGGCAGGTCCAGTGCCCAAGCCACTGGGGAGACACAGAAAGGGCCCATGCCAGGCACTCGGAGGCAAGTGCAGCCCTTGGGCCATAGGACCCGATGGCCACTGGGGCACCAGTTCTGGAAACAAGTTCTCATCTTCCCAGAAGTGTCGTCTTTTTGTCTGCAGCAGCTGGCTGGAGAAAGGTTTCACAAAGGTGTGTGCTGGAGGCACCCGAGGGCAGCCTCTGACCCTTCCTTTCTTCTTGGCATAAGCCTTACAACACTGAGGAAAGGCCCTGGGTTTGGCAATGGAGCCTTCAATAGTCTTCAACCCTATAAAGCTTTGTGACTCTTAGGGTGACTGGAGAGGAGATGAACTTGGGGAGAGTTGATCTTTCAGTTTCTCCCCAACCAGACACACCATATATCCCATGGCCACAGTTCAAGGCAAGACATACATACACACACACACACACTCTCTCTCTCTCTCTCACACACACACTCACATACACATCTTGGAAACCCAATTCAGGAAGCAGGTAGCTCTGGGTATCGTTGGTCGGTTATCTGCCCACTTGGCATCTAAGCTGTCCTAAAGCTCTTTCCAATCATTTCTCACTATTTCTAGGCCCCGTTTGGTGAGGAGCTCCAACTTCTGCTGTCTGTATGTCTGATCATAAAGGCACAATGTAGAAAAGTCCCCTGCTGGGATGGCCATTGCTTGGAAGCAGGGAAGGCTAAGGGGCCCGAAGCTGCCCAAGGCTGGTGTAGACATCCTCTGCTCCACTCAACTCCTCAAAGATGGGGATCAGGTTCAGTAACTCAGTATCTGCCATATCATCAAACCAAGACTGCACAGGTACCTGCAGCAGGGAAAAAGGTGGAGTTAATTTCCCAACTGCCAATTCTTCCCTTCCCTTGCCCTGGGGCCCCTGGAGGCTGTAGACCTACTAAGGGTGGGGCACCTCTCTGCTTTAACCCATAGTTCCACAGCACAATCCCTTTCCCACCCAAAGCAGGTACTTCGAGTCCCTGCAGAGGGAGCAGGTCTGGACCACTCACTGCGTTCTCTGGGTGGAAGATGTAAGAGGCAGGCGAGTTGTCCAGGATAAGCGTTTTCCTCAGGTCCCTCCCCAGGCGGCTAAGGTCCTTGACGTAGCAGCCCTGGTGGAACACACAGGACTCACGGAATAGGCGGGCCCGGAACACCCCACACCGGTCCAGCAGGTCCGTCACAGGGTCAGCATACTGGGAAGAGAGAAGATGTTTGGGTGCAGTCCTGGTTCCACTGCGGTATCCTGTGGACCAACAAAGATGGTCCACCATCCTATCCCTGGCGGCCATATCTGTTCCTGATTCTCTTTCTCCCCCCTGCCCCCAGGTACCTTGGCCAGGCTGGCAGTGAAGAGAACACATTCAAAGAGTTCCCCCATTCGTCTCAGGAACTCATCCACATAAGGCCTCTTGAGCACATACACCTGAGGAAAAGCAGAGAGGCTGGTTGGAGGCACCCCTGTGAGGTGGGAGCACTGATGTACTGGTCTCCTTCACCACCTTCATAATCAGCAGCAAGTACGTTCAGACTTTACCCTAGCTGGACTCCCAACCCCAGCTATTCGGACCACCTGGCTGGTAGCCTTCACCCCCACAGACCTGTACACAAGTGTAAACTCCATTACCAGGCTTTTGCTGGCTTGGTGACTCCAGCTTTTTGACCCAGTAGCCATCTCGGTTTCCTGTGGTGGACCATCAGCTGCCTCCAGAAACAAGTAATCAAGAATAGGCCTCTCAGATGGAAACAGCCTATCCTGGATTACTTGAATCCAGCCACAGCCTCTGTGGGAGCTTCATGTTCTCAGTTCCAGCACGACAGTCTATGCAGGCCACCATCAGGCACAATGCAGACACTCCCTGAAACTTCATGTCTTCACATGGCTTCTCTGAACTGTGCCAGGGAGAGGTGACATTTTCCCCTTCAATGGTCTCAGATAAGATATCCCTGCAGCTTCTCACTCTAGTGCCCCCAATTTGTGTTCACACCTGTATCCATCTCTAACACTCCATGCTGTCCACCTCTTATGATCTTGCGCATTTTGGCCTAAAAATTTCTTTGGTTATATGTCCTCTATCTTCTGCATTCTACTGCTTCTCTGCCTCTAGTCTCTTTCCCGCCCATCCAATCTACACAACTGCTACTAGAACCATTTTCCTCAAAGTCCCTCTAGCTACATCACTCCCTGGCTCAAAAAGCCTGTGCCTACCCTGACTTTCCCCTGTCTGGGATTTGATTCTCTCTCTTGGAGCTGGCCTGAATTGGCCACCAACTTACCAGATACCTCTTAGCTCCACTGCCGGAACCCTTTATTTACCCCAGATAGCCCATTTTTGGTCTCTTTAGCCTGCAATTTCTTCAACCTTCAACACATCTCTCCCTCTTTCCTAGCTATTTATCAAGGTTGGCATCCCTCATCACCCCTCTTTGCTTAAAACCTGCTTTCTGCAGGTAGCCATCCCTTCTTTCTATCTTGCCCCCTTTACATTATTCACTCCCCTCCTTGTTAACCAGGAGGTCACAGTATCTATTTGTCATAGGTTCTGCATATCTATCCTCAACTATGAAGGGCTGATGGGCAGGGTCTGGGCAGTCTAAGGGCCAAGCCTGGTTTTGACAGAGGCTGTGCGCTGTGAGTGGCAGAGTGCTCAGGTTAGGGAGTAAAGAAAGCCCCTAATGGATACAGAAAGTGGTAACTACCCACCAAAGCCTCAAATCGCATTTCCCTGAAAGTAACACTATTATTTGAACAGGTCATGTGAACAAGCATCAGGGCTACCAGGGCATCTGTTCCTGACTGGGATATTCCTGGGTCAGGCCAGCTGGCAGCTCCTGGGAAAGTGAATGACCTTTCACTACCAATTCTGCATGATCCTTAAGCCCAGACTGAGCTGGCTAAGCAGGGCTGGAGCCTGACCTTGTTTAGATGTGAGTGCTCTTTGACAGATATGTTTTGAGCACTTAGGCAGAATCCAGTGCTAAAAACTTGAAAGAAGGGGATCTCACAGAGGAGATGCCTGGGTAGGGGAGGAAAGCATTCACTAGTTAGACAGGGCTGAGTGGGCATGGGAAGGCAGACATTCCAGGTAGAGAAAACAGCTTCTAGTGGTTTTCTTGCCTGTATCAGGCAGAGACACCAACTATTCAGGATTAGAGAGAATGAACTAAATCATATAACAGTGCTGGCCACATGGGGGTGATCACTAAGTGATAGCTATTATTATTATCAGATAATGTAAAGTGGTCTTTCAAAGAGCCTGACTGCAAAGAGAAGAGAAGGCTGACATCCAGAGGGGAATGAGGGGCTGAAAAGTTTTGAAGATAAGAAAGCCTTGGGTGTGAAAGACACCAATAAGATGGGAGAGGCTGAAGCTAAAGGAAAGGGATCACGAGAGGGAACAGAGCCCTGAGAGTGGCAGAGGTTCCTGTGCACAGGTGGGAGGCTGGGCAGGGTGTACCGTGGTAGGCAGCTCACCTGGTGAGTGGTCCCCTCAATCTCTACAGGCACTATGAAATCAGCATTGTTGATTGGCTGGAAGGCAGAAAAGTGACTGAGGTCAGCATGGTGGGTAGGAGAAAAGAACCCCACCACACCCTACACCCCTGCCACAGACACTGACCGTCCTGTCCCACGGGAGGAGCGAGAAGAAACAGATCTTAGAAATTCTACAAAGTTCCTCCTGCCACCCCACTAGAGGGTTTTCACCCCAGTACAGGGTACACTATGCCCTTCTCGTTTTCCCTGCTCACCTCGTCACCCTCCAAATTCTACCTGAGCTCAGAGAGCTTCAGGCCTTCTTGCATTAATAGATGTCCTGCTAAAACTAAGAGAGGGGCAAGGTCCAAGGCTTATTCAGCCACTCTCTCTGGCCTGCTCTGTTCCGAGCCCTCATGGTTCTTTGTGCTGTGGGGCCACTGGGCAGAGGCTGCCTGCTGACAGAGACTGGGGGTAGGAGGTTCCTACTCAACATTATTTGGCATAGCCTCCAGATGCCTGTGATGCCTAGCTGGCCAAAACACCAATGGCCAGGGCTTCCCCTTCTGGCTGCTCTTATATCCTCAACTTTAGGCCGCCTCACAGCACCTATCATCAGACACATGAGAATGCCCAAGTTGGACCCAGGCTTTGAATTACCTTAAAGGAGCTATGCACAAGGGTTTCGTCCAGGTCAATGACCACGCAGATCCTTCCTTGATCTTCCTCTGTCACCTCTGGGAGCAGGCAGGTCCCTGGGATCTAAAACCAGAGTCAGGCTGCTGAGATCCGCCCACCGAGAAAGCCTGGTCATTCCCTTTGGCAGAACTCTGGGAATAGGTGAGCTAACTGATCACAGATATGGAGCCACCCCCGCTAATTTTACCAACCAAGGCTAAGCAGCACTTGAAGGTCAGGAGGTAGAGAAAGAGACACAAGAGTTGGCTTATATCTTGGTTTCCAGCCTCCCATTAGGACTATTACAGTGATCTGGAGACTAGAGATGGGGGCCAGAGCTGGTGTGGAATGGGTATCAGCTGCGGGAAGAGGGCATGTAGCACTAGCTGTTCCCTCAAACCTAATGCCCTACACATACTGGGCCCTCAGAAAATATCTAGAAAAAAACAGCTTCCCAGGGAAGGGAGTGGCTGGCCAACCACTGAGGAGTGAAGGCATCACTCTACAGGGTTAGCCACGGTCACAGAGTCCTGGGCATTTAAGAGACCCAGGCCTTGATGATACGCCTGAGTATTTTGCTGACCTGGTGACACATTTAAGTCACCCTGTTGCCCATGCAGTGGAAGAAAAACTTACCCTGCCAAATTCACATACCTGATAAAACTGGTACTGGAGACACTGGAGCAGATCCGACTGAGGGAGAGAAGGATGTTGTCAGCACCAACCCACCGATGCCTCCTGCCCTGCCCAAGTCACTGCTTCTGCCTCAGGCTTGGAGGGTGACTTTCTCCCCCAAGACCCCAACCACTTGGAAGCTCCTAACATGATAGAAGGGAACTGGGCAGGAAAGAGGAAAAGGCCAGAGCTTCCTTTCCAAACCAGGCTTGATGAGGGATGGAGAAGTCTTCTAAGATGCCACGACCTCTCAGGAAGACAAACTGAGGAACAGGGAACTCAAGAACCTGATTCAGGGGCACAGAGTCAAAGAACCAAAATCTGAACTCTTCACTATGATGGTATAACCTCCTGCTTAGTCTGTGAACCAAAGGCTTCTCTTTGAGCACCCTTGTTTTCCCTCCTTGGGGAGAGATAGAGCACTGAGCCCCTATAAAGCAGCAAATAGGCCAACGTGAACACACACATGGGTACCTGTGGAGCATAGAGGGATCAAAAGACTTCTACCTTTTGCTAATAATAAAAATGCTGTTAGGGACTTGTAAAAAGTAATGTGTGTTTGTAATGCAAAACCTTAAGGAAAAAAGTTCTAGCCCTTTAAAAAATCTTAATGTTGGTATTTTACTGTATTTCCTTTCAAGTTTGTTTTAGCACTCTTTTTTTTTAACCTAATATAATACTATGTAATTTTACATTTTGCTTTTTGACTTAATGTTACAAGTCAATAATTTTCCATGTATTACAAATTCTTAAAAATCAATCGTTTAATATTTCTTTCATGTTGTACTTTATTTGATCTCTTCCTCCTTATTGGAGAGTGAAGTGACTTTTCACTAATGTATATGTCCTTAGGCCAGTTTTGAGAGAAGAGAAGGATGGACTAGGCCTTGAAATGCCAGAAATACCATCTAGTCATCGTGATCATTCAAAATGCCCACAGGTACAGTGAGTACTGCTGAAAGGGCTTATCAAGACTGAGGTAGAAAAATCTTATGACTGACAATCCCTTTATTCAGCATATGGACAGAAGAGTAAGAAAATAAATAAATAAATAAATAAATAATGGAGAGGAGGGATGGGATATTTTGGGTGTTCTTTTCCACTTTTCTTCTTGTTTTTATTAGTTGGAGTAATGAAAATGTTCAAAAGTTGATTATGATGACAAATGTGCCACTATATGATGATACCGTGAACCACTGACTGTACAATTTGGATGACTATATGGTATGTGAATTTGTATCTCAACAAAGCTGCATTAAAAAAAAAAAGACTGCAGTAGAGTTTTAGTACCCTGCTCCTTACAAGTTGGGAACTTGGAAGGTAGCTTGCATAGTAGAAAATAACAACCACAAATAAGGCTTCAGAGCCAGAGAGATCTGAGTTTGAATCCTAACACTGTCATTTATTAACCAGGAGCTCTTCAGGAAGTTACTTAACCCCTCTGGGTTTCAGTCTCCACATGTGTAAAGTGGAAATCCTATCCCACCTCCTTGCAGGGCTGCTGCATGGATCACACAAGACAACATATGCACTCTGTAGAGTTCCTAGAATCTGGAAGGATTCTGGACTACAGATGCATCTTGGTGTGGAGGCCCATGCCCCAAAAGGGAAGGAGCAGAAAGGAGGCAGACCACTAAGAAAAGGACACAGAGGCTGGACCTCCCTGTCCACATGTGGTATCCTGCAGGGATCTCCTACTAGCAGCCTCTTCCTTGCCAGCATCCTGGCAACCCTGATCCAGCTACCTTAGCAATGGTGTTGGCTTCCTCCTTGTATGCGGCGAGCTCAGTGGAAGAGCTTGACTGACCAACATGCTGGGCACGAAAACAGCAGAAAAGAGCCTTGAAGATGTTACGCCCACGAGGCTTCTTAGGAGAGGATTTGGAGACCAGGCCTAGAGCAGAGGGAATGACAGAGGAATTAGCTACAGGGTGTTTACAGGTATCCCCATGCCCACATCCCCTCCAATCTCTCTGTAAGCTCCACAGAAGTGCACAGGATGTGCTTGGCAAATAACCAAAAACAGCTATGGAACATACATGTTCTTTATTCCAACATATTCCCTTCAAAGCAGAAACAGAAGGAATTACCCACTCTCTAGTTTTAGGTAAAAGGGATCTGAGCTGCAGAGGATTTGCTCTTCATTCTATTGGGGGGTGCTCAAGATGGGGCCAAGTACAGAATCCAGGTTCTGCTGCTCTAGTAGCAGCACTCTGAAGGTGCCCTCAAAATTAATGCACATAGACAGAAATCGCCCCAACACCAGTTCCAAGGAGATTACCTGCTCCAGACAAGGGAATAACCCAGTCCCCTTAAAGATGGTTAGAGGCACAATTCTACTCAGTGACAGCTTCCCTAAATGCTGGCTCAATGGCAGCAGAATTGAGCCCAACCTGCCTAAAAACTCCAGAAAATTCTAAATTTGATTGTGGAGATGTATGTACAATTATGTGATGATACTGTGAGCCAGGATTGTATACTTCAGATGGTTTGTAAATACATCTCAATAAAACTGCATCAAAAACAAAACATCCTCCAGAAGAGCAAAAGACCCAAGGACAAAGCTGTCCTCTTCCTTCATGCCCTGTCTCCCCGCCACACTCCAAGCCATTTTCTTTAATACTTCCACCCTTCAAAGACACACGGCCTGGGTGGGCCACGGTGGCTCAGCTGGCAGAGTTCTTGCCTGCCATGCCAGAGACCCGGGTTTGATTCCTGTGCCTGCCCATGCAAAAAGACATGGTCTGACTGGTAAAGCACAGGTAGATTGTCCCTTTGGGACACATTCATCCAGCCTTGGGTTCTAGGCTAACATCCCTGCTTCTAGACTGCAGCTACTTAGTCTTACCTTGACAATCTGGGTTTGGAAATACAAAGCCATTTTAACAGGAGGTTTGGCAAGGTAGCCCCAGAAAGGCAAAACTGATATAAAAACTATGGGCATTTTACAGGAGCAATAGAAATAAATTTCAGAATACCCTCTGCAAGTTTCTCTTGCTTTAGATAAACTGTTCTGACAACTGTTGAGCACAAGTAGGAAGATGCAATGGGTATTACGGCCAGGAGGTGGCACTGCACAACCGCTGGCAGAACAGTCCTCAGCCACAGGACTCCTCTCCCCTGGGCCTAAGTGTCTGAGGGCCTGGGCTGTAGATGGAGCTAAGGATGAGTCTGAACTATTCCAGTTTAAGCACAGGAAAATTACTCTGCAGGAAAATAAATACCCCCAAATGTTCTTGCGGGGAAAGAAAAGCAAACAGACTGTGTCATGTAGGACAACCACCCTTGTGTTGTTTTAGGGGGAGGCAATCTGGTAGGGGGCACCCAGGAGCAACAGGGAGATCCTGGTTCTGCACCAAGGTGGCTCTTACAGAATTAGATTATAGAGAAAGCCATTTAACACCTAGTTATCAGGTTGTCTGGGCAACTCGAGAAGAGAAAGAAGAGGAGAGAAAACCAAACTCTACTCACTAGAACCATGGTCCCTAAACGGCAGTCAGTCGAGAGTGGCAGCCAGCACTGCTCTGACTCAACAGAAAGACCGGGACTTCCTGCAGGTGCAGATGGAGGGTCTGCCCTGGAGGTCACAGCTGCTCTTCTAATTGGCTGGTCCCCAGCTCTCTCTCCCTCCCCTCTGTGGGTTAGGGCCAGATCCCTCAACATTGTGATGACCATCAGAAACCTTCTGGAAAATGATCAGGTCTCCCCAACAATTAACCTGAAAACCTGGATGTCCACTTTTGAGCTTTTTTTGGTCTGAGGAAGGACCTAGATTTCCAGGGCCTGTTTATTTGTCAAGAAGGAAGAAGTTGCACGGGGCACACTCCCAAGATCCTTGTGGCAAGGAGACAAAATTCAGACAAGAGCTCAGTACCCAGAGCAGGACTAGAGGCTTCTAGGAATTCTTCCTTGTTCCTAATCTATGCAGAAAATGGAGGAAAAGGACAACCTGCACAGCCCACGTTAAAAAGACCAGGGACTCAGGGGAGCTGCTAACACAAAGCTACAAGACCAAAGGTGAACCATTGTTTTTCCTTTGGTTTATGGTTTCTTCACACAGAACCACAATCAAAGGCTTAACCGGGGCATGGAGCCTTTCTTAAAAGGCCACACAGCCTGGGTCTTTCCTGAAGAGAGGCCTTCAATAACGCACTTGGCATCTGTGAGATGCCGTGAAGGCTGAGTAATCAATCTGAGGCAGAGGTGTGAAAGGGGCAGCTTGCTGGGGCCATGGAAAGACAGGACAGGCAGAAGTGTAGGGGATGAGTGTCTGCTTGAAAACACAATGTGAGCAGGCAGCCCTAGGGCTTCAGAGATCACAAATGCCTTGAACTCATGGGCATGAAGAGGGCTGGTGCTTGGGGAGAATGTGGAGCTGTGGGGCCTGTGAGGGGCACCCCAGACTCACAACAGCCAGGAGTCCCTCAGTCCTTCCCCAGGTTTACACTCTACAAACACTGCTTCTGAGCATCCATCAGGGCCTGCCTCAGCCTCCCCACAACATGGCTGCCTCCTGGCAAGGCCTGCAGAGGCCTCAGCGGGTACATTCATCAGACTATGGCTCTCTGTGTGGCAGATGTTCAATAACTTTGACTGGTTGAGTGAATGATTCTGGGGCCTCCAGGGCCTCTGTCAGTTTTACAATCAAGCCTCCATTGGTTTGCAACAGCTCATAGAGCAGGAAACAGAAAAGCTTCCTTTATGTTCCTTTATGAGAGACAAGCTTGGTTCTGAATGAGAGGAGTGCCTGAGGCAAGATACTAAATCTTTTTGAGACTCATTTGACATGCCATGCCCGAGTTAGATATTTCGCATCATAATCTCATTTAATCCTCAGTATAAACCCATTTGTAGGCACTAATACCTCATTTTACAGAAGAGAAACTGAAGCACAGAGAAGTTAAGTGACTTGCTCAGGGTCACACAGCTAATATAACAGAACCAGGATTTGAACCCAGAGCTAAGGTTCTTAATTCCTTAGGGCCTCTGAAAGCTCAGAAGTACCATGGGTATCTACTCATGCAACAACTGGGAGGTTGCCTAGCACTCCAAGGTCTTTTATTGGGAACTTTTGCTCTACTTCTCCTCTAGGACAGGCTGGTAAAGACCAATTTGGGGTCCAGTTCCCATTCTTTGCTGTCTCTTGGGCAGGCCACCAAATGTAATGTGGAAATAAGGTTCTGGGATTCTGCTCTGGGCCTGGCTTCACCCCAGTCCTAGCCCTACACCTGCTCTAAGCAGCACTTACCTCTGGGAGCATGAGAAGACAGTGAAGGAGATAGGCAGGACAGGGGCCAGGAACTTTGTTCCAACACCTGCTTTGATCAGTGGTTTAAGGGTGAGGGAGAACCACATACCAGAGTGGGATGTAAAACTCATGTCAAAGAGCCTTTAAAACAACTCCTTTCAGCCAGTACTCAGCATTGTGTCCCTGACAACCAGGTACAGGGCACCTCTGTCCTTCCATGTATGATGAGGAAAGGAACTGGCCACCCACCCCAGGAGAGAAACACTGGGTATACAAGAGAACTCACAGGCTCGTGCGGATTTCACTGTACACAAATTTTCCAACAAGGGTGGGAAGGATTCCAGTGGGTGCCACGTAGCCCCAACCAGCTGCTCTTCATTCCCCTGTTACCCCCTTTGTGGACATCCAGCCCTTCTCTCCTGCCCAGCTGCTGATATGCATCTGTTTTCTTTGCTCCAAATATCTGGTTTGTTGGAGAAAAACAGCCTAGACTAATGGGGAAACCAGCTCTGGCTTAAGAAGAAAATGCACAGGAGGCAAAGGACAAGGAAGCTGGCCCACCCCTCCAGCTCAATGCTGCAGGGTGTAGAGAGAAGGGGTCCTTGGAAGGTTCCCCTCCACCTTGATGATCACCTGGGCTTAGTAACTTTGACTGGTTATTGAGGGGGCTGGGGCCCAGGCTGTGCATTATAATTACTGGCTGAACAATAGGGAAGAGCCATACAGCCTCTCTGCGCCTCAGTTTCCTCATCATAAATTGGGATTATAATAAGACCTCACTCATGACCAAGCAGATAAACAAAACATACAGTGATGCACAGTGCAAACTCTAAAGCTGAATGCTGTGCTTGTTTTAAATGTTTAGGGAGAGGTGACTGGTAATTGGCTCTCCTGCTCCCATCATGTGGTTGAAACTCATGAGAAGATAAGGGAAATGTGCTGTGCCCCAAGAACTCTGATCATGAGCAGGATTTCAAATTCTTATGCCTTCTCAAATCCACTACAAACATCGTTTTCTAGTGTGCAAACTCCCCAAATGTTGGAAAGCAAGGCTAGACCGAAGCCCTCTAAGGTGAGACAATCCACTTGAGGCAAATCTGCAAGTGTGGCCCCCTCCCCTCTCCATCATTCCCAGGAAGCAGCAGATGAGGACACTATTTACCCCTACCTCTTAGAAGTGTGCGTGCGCGTGCGCACACACACACAAAGTCAGGCTTTGCCAGGACAACACTATTTTTATCCTTCTGAAGGTCAGGTCCAGGTATCACTCCTGCCAACCACACAGCTTTGTGTCCCAGCAAAGGAACTCCTCACATATCCGCTTGGGATTCGGCAGAAGGCAAGCTCTCAGGCTGTTGGATTTTAACAAGCCCATTCATGTAGAAGGATGCTTTCTTGGTTCATCCCTCAGAAGTACTTCCTTCCTCCCATAGCAAAGGATTATGTTCAGATTGCTATAAAATGGCCTCTCTGAGGGGCCTCCCTTCCCTTAGCTATTGGAGGTAGGAGAGTATTTGGAGCATTTCCGGCCATTCTTGGCTGGCTGCCTGGGCCCTGTGGCCAAGATACATCTGATTGGGGCTTCCCATGGAGAGGAGTCCTCCCAGGTCCCCAGCAAGGGGCATCTGTGCCTTGGCTAAGGAAAGGCCTTAACGTGCCAGGTGGACGGAAGGGCTCCTTGGACCAGCAGGTGAGTCAGCAGGGGAACAAAAGGGAGAGAGATGCCTAGAGGTCCCCCACACAGAAATGACTAGGCAACAACAAGACCGTGTACCAGTTTTCACAATGCCCAACTGTTGCTGCTCTCTCCGGTGACAAGGAAGACAGGGCCTCCTCACCCAGCTCAGCACCGACTTCGAAACTTCCAAAGAGCAGTTGTGAATTTGACTGCATGGATTTTTAGCCAGGCTGTTTGGCTGACAGTGCCTACTGGGCACTGAGGCTCTCCCTGTAGCCAGCAGCTAGGGGCAGTTGTTTCCATTACTGCTTCTTCCCAGGTAGGAGGGCTCCCTGAGTTTCCCTCTTCTTTCTATAGCTTCCTTTGCAGGGTCTTATATCAGCTCTGGTTTTTAATGCGACCTGTGGGGTGGGGGTGGGGGAGGTTGCATGTTACATTGCCTCTTGACTTTTCCCTGCCCCTTTAGCATCTGGTCTCACTGATCTAAAACACAGGGTCTAAACTTTAAGATCTTCCCCTAAGAAGGGCTCAGCTCTGGGAGCAGAGGATTTCTGGCAACTTCTCAAAGGTGATCCAAATACTCTGTTGATTTCATAATCAGCCTCTAAAGTTGTTGCCAAAACCTCCTGGGAAGCTCTAAGGTTCTTAAAACATGGTGGGGTGGGTAGGAGGGAGCAGAGCCTCAGGACAGAGGCAGCAGACAGGATGATTACAGACCGAAAGAAAACGTCCAAAACTTGGTAGGGTCTGAAGACCCAAAGACCATCCATCCAAAAAACCCAAAGGGCCCATTAAGAGGCCCACCCCATGCTGCATCACGGCTGGAGCAGAGTTGCCATCATGGGAGACTGGTCACCACACATGCCGACCTTGAGCCCCACCTCTCCCTTCCTGTGGGAGCCTGTGAAGCTACAAGAAACCTGGCAAGCAGGACACAAATACCCCCTTGGTGACTGTTTCAGTCCCTGCCTTGACCCTCTGCCCCTCACTCCCAGAATGCTTGGATTTGGTTACAGAGTAAGGAGAATCCAGTGCCTCTTTACCCACCCACCCCCCCCCCCCCAGCAATGAAAGCTAGGTAAAACTGTTTTAGGTGACACATGCATGAAGTGAGATGAAGAAAGAGAAGCAGAGGCACAGGACAAAACCCGGGAAATACCAACTGTCTCTCCTCTGACCAGTGTGCAATATAATAGTTTCAAAAGGTGCCACAGACTTGGGTTTAAATCCTGTCTCGACCATATAAAAGGTGTGTGACCTTGGGCCTCAGTTTCTTAATCTGTAAAATGGGAAGACTAACACTGCTCTCATCATGCTGTGAGAATTACAAGGCAGTTAGTGTGTGGCTTAGCCCTGGGGAAAGCCTGTGTCAGCTGCTAGTCATTAAGCGCAAAACACTTTCATACCCTTATCTCAGTCTCAATTTCAAAATGTTCACACTAAAAGGGATCATGGAGATATCTTCCAACTAATTTCAGAGGTCACACAACAGTAGTGATAGGACAAACCTGGGAAACAGCCTTTTCTGGGACTCCACAAAAAACAATTACAACCACACACAAAAAAACAACTGTTAGGTTGGCCAACCAGGTCCTTCTTTGCCTGATTGGCCTCTGGCAGAAGAGCTGAAAAAGAGCCTGCCAAGGGTAGCATCAACTGCCAGGGACATTTACCTA
The DNA here is from genome assembly GCF_023851605.1 of Tamandua tetradactyla. Classification (NCBI taxonomy): domain Eukaryota; kingdom Metazoa; phylum Chordata; class Mammalia; order Pilosa; family Myrmecophagidae; genus Tamandua; species Tamandua tetradactyla. Next base: position 125,135,605 of record NC_135333.1, read on the forward strand.
GGCCCAGCCAGCCAGGACAGGTGGGCCATCTGAGAGAGCCTAGTGGGAAGCTAGGGAGCCTGGGTCTTAACCCAGTTCAGTCTCTCAACAGCTTTGTGGTCTTGACTAAGGCACAATCTTTTTGGGGTTCAGATTCCTCACTGGTTGTCAGAAATGAAAAGGTCTCCCTTGCATGGTCCCCTACAAAGTGGCTTTTGACCACCTGAAGTTCAGCTTCAAAGGAACTCTAAAAAGTGGAATGCATGATGCAAATAAGGCAGTGTGGGTTATGGCTAACACTAGACAGTATGGTTCTCAGTCTTGGATGACACTTAACTAGCCCTATACCCTGGAGCAGAGTGCTTCAGTTCTCTGAGTTGAGGTTTCCTTACCATCAAGTGGGGATAATTCTTATGTCTTGAGGTTATGACAATTAACTGAGATATAAGATATAAAATGCTAGGAACAATGCCTGATTTCATGGCAAATGCTCTTTGGGGAAGCAACTACTACTTCATCCACTAACTTCAGGAAATTTTAGGACTCCCTTTGAGGAGCTACAGGATCTTTAACAAACAGTAAAGCTGGACTCCTCGAAGGGCATCTTCCTGCTTAGAAATAAATGGGCAACTGGGGCCACTGCTGTGCTTACTTGGTTCTTCCCCAGGGACCTGTGAGAATCACAAGGGAGTTTGGAACACCTGCATGCCTGGTCTACCTGCCCAGCTCTGATTTAGCAGGTCCAGGGCAGGATCTGTATCTCCAGCAAGCATCACAGGAGATTCTGATTTGTGTCCTGGTTAAGAGCCACCATCTAGAGGTTGCCATGGGTCTGTGACTAGGAAAAGTCCCCCAGGTGCCACACCCACTGTTTGAACTAGTCCCCCAGGGTCTGGTTTTCCTTTCTAGCGGTACTTGCTCTATTCCACCCATGGATCAAAAGAATTGGGCCTCGTGTCTCTTACTAGGGGCCCCTGTTTCTGTGAAGGAGATCCCCTCTCTGCTATGGGAACTGAAGAGCTGCAGTCCCTGTTCAGGGAGGGTTGTTTCACAAGACTGTGTTATGGGATTTGAGCCTTCCCAGGAATTCTGCACGGCTCTCACTAAGGTGGGGCCACACTTGTCCCCTGGGAACAGTGTGGATGGGAAAGGGCAAATTCAACAAGATAAAAAAGTTGTTCATATGTCAAGAGATAAAAGGCATAGGCAATAAAGACTAAGAGCAAAGCCTGATGGGGGCAGGGAACCAAGCATCCTAAAAAGTGGAATGCATGATGCAAAGGAGAGGCAATGGGGGTCATGGCTAAAGCAGGCAGGTCCACACAAAGATCGGATTCAAGTCAAACCCTAGAAAAACTGAAGAATAAAACTGGGCACACTCATTCCTCCTGCCCAGAGGGAGGCTGGAGTGCTTGCTGTAGTACCCATCCTGCAGTCCCACATCCTGGTGCCCGCACAGCCAGACCTGTGGAAGGCCTGGGCGCTTTGCCAGGCAAAGAAACTCTGTTCCACTTGGTCTCTGGTCCAGAGAGCCTTCCAATTCCAAGCAGTCAACTTCTCCACTTCGATTTCTAATAGTTCCTTCACAAGACATACATGTTAATACACTCATCTGCATCCCAGCTGGGAACTATCCCTCCATTTCAGAACAGGGACGGAATTATGTCAGGGACACACCCAATTCCGTGTCCCCAAGATAAATGAGTTCATTCCAGGCTTCCCAGAGCTGGCCAGCCTGAGACAGGATAAAAAGCAGTCTGATGCTACTTCTGTGCTTTTACAATACCGTTTTGAGTACTGATTCTGTCCACTTCGGAGAGGTCCAGCAACTGCTAGGAAGGTTTAGATTTTTGAGGCTCTTTAGAGAAAGGGCATGGCTCTCCGGCTTCCTCCTGCGCCCCCACTCCCCACACCCCATACCCAGAACAGTAAAAGCACCAAGGCACAAGCTACTCATATTAGTGTAGATTAAATCCCATCCCAAACCGCACTGCACAAAGAAGGCGTCTGTGCAACCAGGCTCTTAGCAAGCCTCAGAGGCTGAGCTTTTCATAAGGCCCAAGCCCTCACGTCAGTGTCCCCTTTGACCCCCACCACCTGTCTTTAACAATAAAACCCCCATGACTATGTACTATTTGCACTTTGTGTCCTTGGGGGAAGGGAAGAGGGAGTTGAGCAGTGGTCCAGCGTATAAAAAAGGACACAACGTTTATCAATCATCTACTAAAGTGCCAGACATTACAGAAGGGTAGAAATCGTTATTCCTATCTCACAAATAAGATGCCTGGAACATTTATGTGAGTTGTTGAAAGTCTCATTGTGAATAGGAAAAGCAAGGATGTGAACCTTCTCCCGCTTGTTCCGTCCCACTTCACCCACTCCAAAAAAAGGCCTCCCAAGTTGGGAATAAAAGATAATACACAAAATTACTCAAAAGCTAGCAAGAAGAAAGCTGAGGAGGAGGAAGACAAGGAAGAGAAGCAGAGAGTGTGTGTACATGAGTGTGTGTGTGTACACACACATATATTTACATATTGCTTTTGTCTTTCCATACTGAGTTATGAACACGTCTATCAATTCTCCCCAGAAAGATGAGGAGCATCAATTCAACTTGGCTGGAGATATGACTTCTACAGTGTTCACCATTTTAACAAAATCTGTGATTATAAGGAATTTGGAAGGTCTCACAGAGAGGATGAAATGGGCACCTCTCTGCCACCCAGTTTCCTTAAGACCCCTGTAGCTAAGAAGGGAGGGGGAGGAGAACACCACTTCTTCTGCTTAGGGGTTTTTCACAGCAATTTGAAAGTACTGCTCAGCTGAAAACTCTGAAAGTCAACCCCCCAGCCCTGTGATGTTAGGTGTTTCTTGCCTTGGGGTTCTTTAAGAGTGAGGAAACTCAAGCAAGTGCCTCTAAGAAGGCACAAGAGAGCCTTGGCCTGCGAGGTCCAGGATAAGGAGAGCAAGAGGAACTAGCCGGTGGGAGAAGCCAGTTATAAATATGCCCCCAGGACCCTGCAGGCAGTGTCAAGTAACACCCCACCCACCCACACACACACACAATGCAAGCCAAGGAGGAAAGCCTGGACAATACTCATTTCTAAGTTTTGTAAGTTAAGGGCTTAGCTGCATCTACAGGGAAAGGAGTTTGAGCTACTTCTTGAGGGAATAAGGCAGACCTTCTTTCCTATGAGGAGAAAGCAGGGCTAGAAAAACTTGCCACCATTCTCATTCTGAGTGATGGTCAGAGTCCCTCAGGAGAATTTTTGCTTCTATCTAACAGAATGAGTCCAGTTTCACATGTGAGAAGAGGATACCGAGGTATCATCACCTACTCCCTGAAAAGAAGGGACATTAGGCCTCCTGACAAACAAAAAATGTCTCCACTCCCTCAAAGGGCCACTGAGAGCTCTGAAAGAGGCAGCCTCCATCCTCTTATTTCATAAGGGGAGTTTAGGGGGTGGGGCCTGTTTCCCCATCTAATCCCAAGGCCCTTGGCCCAACATCCCAGTAATGGGGCAACACCTTCCAATGGGACTGCAACAAATGGCCCTTCTCTTTGCCAAACTGATGTTAACTTTTTAAAAAAATTTTGATGTTATACACAACTGTGTCCCTGTTCTACCAGGAAGCCATTTCATCCATCTGTCTCGGAAGATGATCCAATTTTGGTCCTTTTATCATCAGTGCTTTCAGCAACTTTGTTCTACTTCCCCTACTGTAATTACTTTTGAATCATCAACACACCCAGACAGCCTTAAAGCTCAGCAAGCAGAATGCTAAAAAAGAAAAGCATATCCACAATGGCAACCAAGTTCTCTAAAAAGCCACTTAAGCCAGGAGCAATTTTTTTCCCCAGAAATTTACTAACACACTGCCTTATACTCCTTTTTCATGGGAGTTAGGATGAGGGGCAGGGATAGGGAGGAGGGAGGACAAGGAACTCCTAAAAGAGCAAATTAAAACATCTGCTAAAAAAAAAAAAAAAAAGATGTGAGATTTGCTTGTAAACGACAAGGGACTCTGAAAGTTGGGTTGGTAGCTGCTGGGTGCCTAGGCAGTACAGGAAGTATACCCTCTCTGGAATCCAATCAGACTATATGGGTGTGAGAGACCTGGATGGCTGCTGGCTTGAGAATGTAGATTCCTCCAAGGATAAGTTTGAAGAGCGAACCCCAAAAAAGAAAATGAAAAACGTAATTTTCATTTTCTTGGAGTGAAAAACACTCCAAGAAAATCCAACCAACAGCACCAACTCGGCCCTATCAAAAAGTCATTTGCTTTGTTTTCTATAGTTATCTATTCAGTTCCCACTCCCATTCGCCTTGGTGCATGATACTTCCAGCTCCTGAGTTGTAAGGTGCCCCTTCAGCAGCTCGTGGCTCCCTCACTCCTTGTGTGGCCCCACAACGTGGCATGCACTCTCGTGAGATAAGACGACCTGCTAGGGAAGCACTAGGTAGTTCCCTCATTCTCACCACCATCTGCCTCTCTCAAACTCTTCTCCATCCAAGTTTCTCCACCTCTTGATGGCTCTTGGGGTGAGAGGTTGGGAAGGGAGTGGGAAGAGTCAGGACTGAAGTTATAAACACAGGGAGCCTCACTTTTCCAGCCCTCAGCAGAGTGGGGCAGCCAGAGGAAGCAGTAAAGTTGCTCCCTGGGTAACACAGCCTAACGGGTGAGGCCGCCAGGAAAGCAAGGACCCTGCCAACATCAAGGTCAGGGAGGCAGGGGCTTTGAGGGACCAGGTTCTGAGCAGGCAGGGCTCCATTCCCTCTTTAGGGCCCACTTATTTAAAGAAGGGTTAGTGATGCATTGAAGCACACACTGTGACACCTCACCTCCTCAACTCCCCAGACTCCCCTAAGGGAATTCGGGAAAGGCTGATATCACCAATCCAGCTTCTGTGACTCTAAGCAAAATGAGGCAGCTCCTTGGGACTGTGAGCCCCAGAAATGCCTTGCTGACCACTGAAATGCTGCCAAACAGGAGAATGTGGGGCGACAAAGAGGCGCTGCCTCCCCACCAGGCCTCTGTATACTCAGTGGCAGCACTGGGCCTTCATGCCCCGTTCTCGGGTGTGCTTTGTAGAGGGGGGCCGCCTGGGACTTGGTACCAAGAACGTGCTCTCTCCTCAGCCTCAGGGCCAGGGGGTCCCGGTTCGGGGAGTTCTCCCTTAGAAAACCCGACGCTAACCCCCACCACACGCAGAAATCCTGTCCGCTATTTTGGACACATTCCTCAAGGCCAAAAGAAGAACGTGGGGGAGGGGAGGAAGAGTTTCAGGGCCTCTCCTGTGTCCAAACTGAGATTCCATCCTCGGATTCAACCTTTCCCCGGCCGCCGGGGACAGGCCTCGGCCTCATCCTGCTCGCGTCCCCAAAATCACCTCAAAGAGGGCCGTGACACCCCTCGTGCCTCCACCTGACCCTCAAGAGAGCAGGCGGCCGCGAGCCGCTGCTCACAGTGAACTCGCATCTCCTCGCTGCGCGATTCAGAAACACGCCGGGTCTGATGCCTTTGACGAGTTATGTAACCAGGGACACCGCTCTCGGGCTAAACAAACGCGGCTCTGTGTGTGCAGCGGCGGCCCCGCGGGAGCGCACCCGGGCGGGGAGGGGCTCCGGCCGGGGCTCGGGGTCGGGCTTGTTTGCTCAGCGAAAGCGGCGGAGGCAGCCAGGCGAATGGCCCGCGTGCCTGTGATCCCGGGGCCCAGCGCAGAGTCTGGGCCGACCGAGTCCGGCCGGTCCAGCGCCCAGGCCCCTCCCCCACCCCGGCCGCCCCCGCCTCCAGGAGGTGAACTTGGTCCCAAGTCCCGCCGGACGCCGTCACCGCCCGCTGCAGGAGAGACCTCGCTTGTGGGCCTGAGAAGCACTGGACTCCAGTCCCGGCTCCGTTCCAGCTCCGGACGCCCCCTACGGGCCCCCCCCCTCCCCATCCTCTCCCGGTGGTCCTGGGGCTGCCGCGCGCTGCGGTACAGGAAAGTGATGGCCTCCCTCCCCAACTCAGGAGGAGGCAGACGTGGGTGGGCTCGCGCTTTGAAGCGACCCCTCCGTCTCTCGGCTTCGGGGGGAGGGGGTGCACGGGACCCGGTGACAGCTGGGTGGATACCGCCCCCCCTCTTCGAGCGCGTCTGAGTGCCCACGGGGGTCTGAGTGCTGACCCGGACACGGGGGCGGACGGACTAAGAGATCCGATGAGCGTCGTCGGGACTCCTAGCTCCGAGCCACCGGAGGCCAGGGGCCGGGACCCGGGTTCGAGGCTGTGCTAACCCCCTCCGCGCCCGGGGGCGACGCAAAGTTTTGGAAGTTGCTACCCCTACCTTGCTTGGTGAGCACCAGGGCGTCTTCCCTCCGCGCCTGGGTGATGATAGAGCCGTGTTCCATCTAACAATCCCGCGGGCCCGGGAAGGCTGGGCGGGAGGACGGGCGGGCGCGCAGGCTGGGCAGGGATGGGCTGGGCCGGGCTGGGCTGGGGGCCTGGGCGGGGGCCGGCTCCGGCTCCGGCTCCGGCTCCCGAGACTCCGACTCCCGCGGCTGTTCACATCCCCCCTCTCGTTCCCTTCCCGTGCTGGGAAGGGGGGCGGCCTGTACGGAGGGCGGGCGGCCCGGGCAGCGGCTCCCCCGGGTGCCCCCAGCCCCGATCCCCCGGCGGCAGCTCCGGGCTCCTCAGTTTGGGTCCAACATGGAGAATCCGGGGCGAAAACAAGAGGAGGAAATGGGACACGGGGCGGTTTCCAGGCTCCCCCCTCCCCTCCGTACTCCAGATAAACAACCCGCGGCTGCGGCGCCCACCCCCGCGCGCTTCCCGGCTCTCGACCCGGCCTCTCCAAGGTCCGCCGGTGCTTCCCACTCCGGGGCAGCGTCCTAGGCCCCCGGGCCCTCCACCTGTGAGCAGCCGGGCCTGCGGACCGTTCCAAGGTTTGCTATTTTGTTACGGAAAAAGCGAATCTGCGAGGGGGGTGGGGTGGCGGGCGGGCAGGCTGGCAGGGGAGACTTGAAACCGCTCCGGCGCTCCGATTGGCCCGCTCTTAGAAAAGGGGCGTGGTCTCTCCTTACTATGCGGTGCGAGGACCCAACTACATTCCAGTCGCTACGGCCACGCCTTCGGGCCACTCCCCCCTCGCGGGGCTGCGGCCTCCCAGTCTCTTCGGCCACACCCCCTTCCCAACTACTTAAAAGGCCACGCCAAAGCTCACGTTTTTCTTCTCGGTGCTAGGATGAATGTGCTCAGTGTGTTCATTTTGGGGAAGGCGGAATGGTTCCGCCTTTCGGGTAACCAGGTTGAGCCAGGCTGGGAGGATTCTGAGAAGTTTCTTTACTTTTTCCTTGGCCCTCGAATCGTGGACATAGTGTTTCACATAAAGGGTGTTACCGTCGAATCCTAAAAGGGGTATATGTGTGGGCAGACCTAGGACTCCAGAACGTCAGAGCTTGGAACAGAACTCGGAATGGTCTGACCCCACACACTTCGCAGATGGAGACCCGAGGTGCAGTGCTTTACTCAAAGCCAGTCACTTACTCCCACTCAGGACTCCACCCCTACCCCATACTTATACACAGATAGAAGTCTCAAGGGAAGAGCTTCAGCTCTATGGACTTTTATGCTGCCCTCCCAACTTGATCTTTAGGCCCCAGAGCACCCTCCGCTGGCTGTGATTCCTGGTCTCTAAGCCATCTTGGGTCTCCTGCTTAATGTTATGGGTGAGGGGTTTACATTTGTTCCCAAGAGGTGGGAGGTCCAAGAAGGCAGGTTTCAGCTCAATGACCGCTTTTCCTGTGGTCTATGTCTATTAACTGGTGCCATGATGCTTTTTGAACTACCAGGGAAGGGAGGGAGGAGGTGAGCTGTTCAGGTCAAGGCTGGCAAGAGTAATGTAGGATGAGTTTGCACTGGGTGACTTCTGAGCCACTTCCAATGATGATAATTATGATTCAATGGAACTCACCTCATGGCCAAAGAAGGGACTTCCAGAAAGGTCAGGACTTATTTCTACCTGAGGAATGAGTCTTCCTGATGCAGTACCCATTGCCCAACATGCACCAGGTCTCATTGGTGGTTGGAGGACAAATAGGTCATAATTTGCCAGGTACTATCAAAGACCTGCCCCCAAGGTCCCGCCTTCCTGAGGACAGGTGAGGTAGTGCTATGTAGGTGCCTGTGTACCTTAACAGCTCATGTGCACTTGTTCCTACTGCTCCTACTCACACATCCACACAGCCTTTTTATATAACACCATTTTAATGGAAATGCTGTTTTTCCAAAATGAAAGTGGCTGTTAGCAGAAGATTTGAATGATGCTTATGTAACTTTAAAAACTGAGTTTGGGTAGATTTTAATTCATTAATAGAAGGGGAATTGGAGGAGTTCTGACATATTTACCTCCCATCATTATCAAAAGATCATTAAAACAATAGGATCCGTACATCTTCAATATTCACCTTGTTAGGGGGACTTTTGGGGCCCTGCCCCCACCCTCTTGCAAGGTTACAAGATAGTTCAGTTGTGGTGGGAGGAGTGGGAGCAGGAGGGGAGGAGGGAAGGGGGAGATGGGGTGTGGGTAGGGCAGAGAACTTGAGGCCTGGTCAGGGACCGAGTACCCCCAGCTCTGTAGCGTTGGGCAGAACATTTCACCTCCCTAAACTCAGTTTCCTCACCATTAGAGACAACCCCCCAACCTCTTTTATAACGTTTTATAATTTGCAAAGTACTTTCACATACATTATCTCCGTCACCTGATCTCTCACTTCCTTGAGGTTGACAGAGCAAATAGTATGCCCATTTTGTAGATGAGGAAACAGGGTCTAGAGTCTCTCAGCTTTTTACCAAGAAAAGGAGACAGGATTAAAAGTTGGGTCTTTAGACTTTTAAGACCAGAACTCTTGACACTTTGCTATCGTTCCCTTCCTATCTATAGGATGGAGGAGATACTACAACCTAGACACTGGCTGATCTTGCTAAGAGCTCTGAGTGCATCACCTTCTTTGGAAAGCCCTCCCAGATGCCCACTCTCATGTCCCAACTTTATAGCCTCTTGCATACTCTCCTATATACTCTTTATAGCATCCTACTACATACTACATACATTGTACCCTGTGTTGCATCTGTTAGTTTGCCTACTGGCTTTCTAACCAGACAGTGGATTGACACAAGGGGCTATCTTATGTGTCATTGGGTGTCTTGTGCCTCACTTAATGCCAGACAGTGCAGGTGCCGTTTATGTGTTTGCTGCATGCATCTTGACTCTGATTTATCAGTGTTTTTTTGTTCGGGGATTCTTTAAACATTTTTGACAGTGACCCTCTAACAAGAAGCATATTTCAGAAAATTTCACAGGAGTATACTTATCCTTGCTATATATAGCACACTGATGTTTTCTATTGCATTCATTGCATCCTATTTCATATTTTAAGGTGCTGGCCATGACTTTTGATTTCACGACCCACCACACCTGTGTGCTGTGGACACCTACTGAATACAGGACTCTGGATGTCCCAGAGGGATACAGTGGAGATGGCCCTCAAGAACCTCTTGCTTTGAAGTGAAAGAAAGGTTTTAAGCATAAGAAAATAGACAGAAACCTTTCAGAGGCCAGAGGCAGAAAGGTGGGAATAGAATCCAGCAAGGAAGGGTGGATGAAAGAGGAGTGGGTGGATGAGGGAGGAGGCAGGAAGGAGGGAGGGAGGAGGGGCAGAGAAGGGGCGGGATGAGGTAAAGGTCCCAGAGAGGTCTGGTGAGGACCCTTGTGCCTCCAGAGATCACAGAGGCAGTGGCAGCCTTTACAGCTTACTGCAGTCTTGGAACCCAAAACACAGACAGACAGACAGGCAGGGCTCAGACTCTTTTTTTTTTTTTTTTTTTAATATTTTTATTGAGAGATATCCACACATGTGAAATCCAACCATATTATACAATCAGTGCCTCACAATATCATCACATAGTTATGTATTCTTCACAATGAACATTTTTTTAAGAACATTTACATCACCCCAAGAAAAGAAATAAAAAGAGAACTCTTATATCCCAAACCCTTCTTACTCCTCCCTCTCATTCACTATTTCAATCTGCCCAAATTTTATCCTTGATCTGCCCCTATTATTTATTTATTTATTTATTTTTACTCATCTGTCCATACCCTGGATAAAAGGAGCATCAGACACAAGGTTTTCACAACCACACAGTCACACTGCAAAAGCTATATCATACAGTCTTATTCAAGAATCAAGGTTACTGGAACACAACTCCTTTCAGGTACTTCCTCTAGCCACTCCAATACATCAATAACTGAAAAGGGGTATCTATGTAATGCATAAGAATAATCTCCAGGATAACGTCTCAACTCTGAAATCAGGGCCCAGGCTCTTGATGGCACGTGCTTTGCACTGCCCTGCCTCCAGTTTACTGGGAACAGGGCTCCACTCCAGAAAGCAATTTGGGGTCATGATAGGCCTCTTTCCTATGGTTTAGGGGGTGGAAGGGGAGGGAGGTAAGTGCACATTCTAACCTCTGCCTAAATCAGCTTGAAATAACCTGTCTACAGGCCCTGGGCCGGTTGCTGTTTGTGTGACTTTAGATAGTCCATTTATTTTAGGTTTAGGTTTAGGTTTCTAAGCCTAATAACTGTCCCAAGAGAGAAAGCTCACTGGCTCCACTTACTCCTCTCATCCCTTTCTCTCTGACAAAAAGGTTTAGAAACAGCAGTGAAAACAGTGGGGTGATTGGGGGTGGGGTTCGCAGGGAGTAACTGTTCCTGTTTATCTCCCAGGCTCCTGGAGTCCGACAGAGTGTTCAGAGCCAAGGATTCAGAAAGGGAAACAGAGTTAGAGTATCTTCCTCTATGGGAGATGCTGGCTTGCTCCAATACCCTACCCTTTTCGCGACAGAAAATAAGCACAGGCTTGGGCCAACGAAGATCTTTCATGACCCTTTCCGATGTCACTGATATGTGACTTTTTTGGGTTTGGTTTTTGCTTACCAATGGAACACATCCATTTTCTTGGTTTCTCTGATTGTCTCTGCAGAGTCTCAGTTCTGTTTTGAATTGTAACTGGGAAGGTGGGGTCTCAGCACCGGGTTCCAGAGCCATGTACCCTCCTGCCACAAAGCTTGTGCTGTTCTGTCCTGGCTGCTCAGGGCAAGGTCCTGGGGTGGGGTGAGGGAGGGAGCTCCAGTGACTATGACTAAACCGCTGTGGAAGTGCCAGATGCTGGAGGCTGGAGAGGGAGGAGCTGATGGTAGCTGGGATAACTTCTCTGTAGCTCTGTAGAGCAGTCTGGGAAACTTTTCTAGGGCTTCAGATTTTGGATGATGTATTCTTCAAAGTACAGGCTTCATCCCAACCCTACCACTTAGTTGTTCAATCTCTTGACTGAATTTTTTCATATTAACACCTACTTCATGAGGAGTAAATGAGATAATATATAAAGTTTAGTGCCTGAAACACTGTAAGTGGTTAATGAAGTGTCTCATCGTCATTATCAACTCTTCCTCTAAACCTGCTCCATCCTGAAGACTGGTGGCTCTTCTCCTCGCAAGTATTTGGTCTTTTCCCTCTCTTCATTCCCACTGATGCTATCTCAGGTCAAGGCCTCAGTTCTCACAGAGGCTGGCATTTCCTTGGTCCCAGACCCATCTAACCCAGGCTTTAGCTCTCCTAGGAAATGCAGATCTGTTCTCCTGTACTATCCTGAGCCTGTCTATATGAAATGATTCAGCAGCTCCCCAAGACTTGCAGGTCAAAGCTCAGATGCCCAGCTGGGCACCTTCCCCGCACTCACTCCCCTGCCTGGAGGGACTACCTGCTTGTGATTCTCTGACATCTTGTGCCTCCATGCCTTTGCACAGGTGGTTCTTTTTGCCCGGATGCCCTTTGCCCCTCCGCTGTGGGGAAATTCCTCATCCTTTATGATACAATTCAATTCCTGGAATCCTCCCAGATCCCCCTGTCTGACTTGGACATGAATTACAATTCTGGTTAACTTGGTTGTTCCCTGAACTCAGTGCAAGCTCCTTGGGGGCAAGAATTGTCTTTTCTTCCTTCACACCCCTAAAGCCACTCACAGAGCCTGGCACAGGATGCCCTCCTCTCTGGGCACTGCTAATTTCCCTCCGGCACTGAGCCAATGAGGCTGAGAGGCAGAATGCCACCCTCCTAGGCATTTTCTCCCACGACCTAGGACCCGGGAGTCCCGGACCCGAGCGGAGCCAGCCCTGACTGGCTCTAGTACAGAAGTCCAGGACCCAAGAGTCAGGTGTGTTCCAAATTTTTAACCCAAAACGGGACCGAAGCCCATTTAGACTTGGTGAAACCAACAGCTAGACTTTGTCCAAGCATTCAGAAAGGGCCTGAGGGTGGATGAACCTGGAGCAGAGAAGACCCCTGACTTTCGCCACCCTTCAGTCCAATGTAGGAGAGTGTACAGTAAGGACGAATACAAGAATTGGGGGCGGGAGCCCGCGATTACGTCCCCAGGATCCGGCTCGTTTGGGGCACCCGGGCCTCTGAGTCCTGGGCAGCCACGTGACCTGCGCCCCCGGCAGCTGCTAATCTCCCAGCTCCGGCCCTTCTCCTAAATAGGGAAGCGACAGAAGCAGATCGAGTTTCCCTGTCGTATTTACAGGTTCCCTGGATGAAGCCAAACCTCCCTCCCCGCTCGCTTGGTGGGGAAAGGAAAGAAGGGGCCCTTCCTGCGCCCCGCCCCCACCCCTCCAGTCTGCCCGGCCGGGGCGCGACTCCCCTCCTTCCCGGCCTCCCTCCCCTCCCTCCTGGCCTCCCTCCCCTCCCTCAGCGCTCCGCGGGCCCCTCGGGGGCACTGCTTAGGCCGCTGCATTCCAGACCCGGCGGCCCTTTGAGCTCACGCGGCGCGGTGGGGGTGGGGTGGCAGGACGCCCCTGACCCGGGCCCGCAACCTTGAGGCCTTCCCGTGTTGTCGTTTCTGGTCACCTCCCTCTCCACAGGGAGAAATGGTGGCCTCAAGAGGGGTTCCTGTGCCTTTCTCATTGAGGGCCCTGGTGGGGGAGTCATTAGGGCGTGCCGGCTCAGAGGGCTAGAATCTCTGAAAGGGAGGTGGGAAGACTGGGTGGGCCCAGCCGCTTAGTTTAGGCCAAATTCTAGCCTTGTCAGGCAGCCCAAAGTCGAGAGCTGACTGGGTCTTCTCTGTTCAGCTGCCACAGCCTGCGTCCCTGACTTAGTGAGGTCTGCTCTGTGGGCTGCTGTTTGGGTGTAAGGACCAGGACGCTAAGGTTTTAGGGCAGGGCAGACAGGTATAACCCCTAAGCTGCCCATTCCATTCTGTTTGGAACTCAGGTGGTTAGAAAGCCCTGTGGTGAAATTGACCCCTGGCACACAAAGGAGCTCCAGCTTCTTTATGGGGTTTGAGGCAGGAGTGAGTGGTTTGGAACTTGAGGCACTGGCTACAGCCAAGTTGCCTAAGAATGATCTTGTAGGAAGAAGGGAGAGTAGACCAAAGACATGGTAGAATGGAGGAAGAGACTTTGAAAAACTTGGAGGGAAGGGCATTAAAAAATATGAGTACTTCACCCATCATTTGCGTAATTATTGATCCCTTATCATGCACCTGGTCCTGCCCTGGGACCACAAGGAACAAGAAGGGTTTCTGTCTTCATGGAGTTTACAATCTAGTGGGAGGAGCAGTTATAGAATAGTATTCTCAGGGCTGCAGTTGGAAAGCACAGAAGAGAGGCATTTAACCCAGACTGAGTTTTGGAGGGAGGTGAGGGAGGAAATGTTATCTAAGCCCAGGCCTGGAATATAAAGAGTTAATCAGGTTGGGGGGAGCATGGAGTAGGGAAGAATAGCTTTCCAGGTACAGAGCACAGTTTGTGCAAAGGCCCATAGGCACCTGCTGGAAACTGACAGTTGAGTAGGGCTGGAGCACTGCCACCAGGCTGAAGCAGGAGCGGAAGGAGGAGCGAGTGCATTCAGGAGAGGAAGAGACGTTGAGCTGATGAGTAATGTCTATGAGGGAAGGAATGAGGGTGAGGGAACTCCTGCTCCTTCGAGTCTACAGAATCCTGCAGGCATGCTATAGCGGAGGATGTGGCACCACGGATATAGTTTCTTTATAAAAATATTTATTTTTGTCAAGATAAAACATGCACACAGTTTAAAAATCAAATAGTGCTAAAAGGCTTGTAACAAAAACGGAAGTCCCCCTGGCCTTTCTCCCAACCGTTATCCTACTTTCCAAGGGCAACCACTTTCAACTCTTAGCTGTTCCTTCTGGGATTTCCTTCCTTATTTCTTAACAATATATCTACTCCATCTGGATTTAACTAAGAAATAATTTGTTGGCTTCTTGTTTTGGTAGACAAGTATTTTGATTCTCTTATTCAATTCTTCTCTTCCCCCATACCCTATAATGTTTATAACATAATTTATGGTTAATCCATGTTAGGTGATTTTATTATTGGCGTTATAAATATTGTTTATTCTTGAGGCAAGGATTCTGTTTACATTTCCTTCCCTAATATAACTATTTGTTGTGTAGTCTGCTAACATTTCCTCTCTTGTACAACTTTTTTGTTTTTCCTGGAGTTAATTGCCTCTTTTTATTTGCTTGGTCTTCTTTGATTCTCTGGCTCCATCTTCCCACTTCCTTCAACAATTCTGTAGTACATCCTCTCAGTACAATTTTGCATATGACCAAACCTGTCATATAATCTTATCAGTTCTATTTTTCTCCTGGGAACATCATTCCTGGGGCATTCCAATCCTTCTGCTTCTCACTCGATGGGTTTCTTTTTAGGCCTGTGGCACACCTGGCAACCTGGGACGTCCCCTAGCCAGTAGTCAAGAACTCTTTTTACCCCTTACCTCTTTCCCAACCCAGTTCCTTCCTCTTTTTTGTTTTACTCCCTCCTTTTGATCAAGTACTTCCTCTAGTAGCTTCTTGAGAAAGAGTGCCTGGGAGGGAACATTTCAGAGATTTTCGCATACCTAAAACAGATTTATTACCCTCACATTTGATTAATAGTTTGGCTGGGTATAGAATATTAGGTTGAAAATAGTTTTCCTTCAGATTTTTGAAGATGTTGTTCCTTTGTCTTCCAGTTTCTCATTTTGCAGTTGAGAAGCCTCATGCCATTTTGATTTGAGCCTTTAAATTCACCGCTCTCTCCCTTCCCACAGCCCTGACTTTTTCAGATTTCCTATTTTATCCATGATGTATTGAAATGTCACAGTATATTGGCATGGGTCATTTTTCATTAATTTTGCTGGACACTCAATGGGTCCTTTTAATCTAACAAAGTGGTTCTCAAAGTGTGGATCCTGGACCACCAGCATCAGCACTACCTGTGGGGATATGTTAGAAGTGCAAATTCTCTGGCCATGCCCAGACTTCCTGAATCAGTAACTCTGGTGACAGGGGCCAGCAGTTTGTGCATTAACAAGCCCTCTGGGTGATTCTTGTACACTCCAAAGTTTAAGAACTTCTGCTCTAACAATTCATGTCCTTTAGTTCTAGGGTTTCTTTTCTTTTCTTTTTTTTTTTTTTTTACGTGGGCAGGCACGGGGAATCAAACCCAGGTCCTCTGGCATGGCAGGCGAGCATTCTTGCCTGCTGAACCACCGTGGCCTGCCCTCTTTTCTTTTTTTTTAAAGAAATTTCTTCTCCACCATTTTCTCTGTGCTTTTTTTTTTTTTTGGCAACTCTCATAATTTGGATACTCAACAACTTGGATTGATCCCCTAATTTTCTTATTATCGACCATCTCTTTGTTCTATTTCTTGGGAAATTTCCTTTATGTTATCTTCCAAGCCATTTATGAAGTATTTTCGTTACAGGTATCTCTCTGTTTAATTTTCAAGAGTGCTTTCATGTTCCCTGACCATTTTTCTTTTCTTTCATAGATTCATGTTCTTGTTCTTTGGATGCAGTATCTTATCTCTCTGAGGATATTAATTCGAAATTTTCTTCTCTCTGCATTGTCTGTTTC
The DNA here is from genome assembly GCF_023851605.1 of Tamandua tetradactyla. Taxonomy (NCBI): domain Eukaryota; kingdom Metazoa; phylum Chordata; class Mammalia; order Pilosa; family Myrmecophagidae; genus Tamandua; species Tamandua tetradactyla. Next base: position 125,151,544 of record NC_135333.1, read on the forward strand.
CTCTGATTTCATGTTTTCTGTTGTTTTGGTGCCCATCCAGGTGGAGACTTTCCTCAGGTGTCTGGTGCTGTTGGCTGCCCGTTCCTACGTGAGGGGGATTTGGAAGCCGTCAGTGTGGGCCCCTAGTGGGGCAATCAGGTGGCTGGCTGAACATTTTTATGGGGCGCTTCAATTGTCAGTATCAGTAGTTGTCCCCACCCTCCACCTCTGGCACAGTTTGGCTTTTCCAGAAAAGGATCCTCTTGTTTAGTCCCCTTCTTGAAGGGGATAAGTCCACCTGTCCGTGGTCCTGGAGCGAGGTGTGGTGTCGGAGGTAGGGAGAGACGTGTTTGGGGGAGACTGAGTAACACAATTCAGAATGCTGACTTACGCTGAGTTTTTGTTCCCACTCCTTTTCCAGCTTTCCCATCCCCTAAGTCCATAGTCTTCATTTCTCCAACTCAAGAATCTATTTTGTCTTCTGCATGAGTGGGAAAGGGACAGTTACCTGATTGTGTTGGATATGGCTGGTTTCCAGGGTGGGGAGGGAGGGGGTCTTACCTGCTCTTTAAACAGATCTTCAAACAATCTCCCAATTTTTAGACCCCCCCCACCTCACCTCTGCTTTCTGATTTACTTTATGCTTCCAGTTTCTGAGTTTTCCTGGTGTTCTGAGGGAAGATTCAGCTTTCTTCTTGTTATGCTTTTGGAATGCTTTTTCTCTGGGCTCTACAGGGTCATTTACCACTCCTTCATCTGCCTTCTGTTTTCACTTGTTGCCCCCAGGATTCCAAATGTCTCTTAGTTTAATTGGACAGCAGAGAAGAGGGATGATGGCAGTGAGCAGCGGGGAGGAACCCCCAGCTCAGAGGGAGAGAATGAGGGGTGGAGGGCATTCTAGAGCCAGAGGGAGGGGCAGGAGAGTGGCTGACTTTGGTATAGGCCATTCACCATTAGGCAGAAGAGAATAAGACAACACTGACAACCATAGATGAGATCTTGATTATATGCCAGAGATCAGATCATCTTCCTCAAAGTAGGTCCAGGAGCCAAGAGAAGGAAAGAAGGGATTGAGATCACAGAAGGAAAGTCACAGTCTCAGATTTGGGAATGGAGCATGCCTATGTGATGGAAAATCTTGGATCGAGAGGTGGGGGAGCTGCTCAAGTGCAGAAATAGTATGCAGTGTGTGCTGTGCCTGAGGAGCGTGAGAGAGGAGGTGGAGGCCAATGGCAGTGTAATTGCTCAAGTCTTCTGGAGGAAAGACAATGGTAGAAGAGACAAATTATCTAGTGTTCTAGTTTGCTAGCTGCCGGAATGCAACACACCAGAGACGGATTGGCTTTTAATAAAACGGTATTTATTTTGTTAGTTCTTCAGAGGAAAGGCAGCTAACTTTCATCTGAGGTTCTTTCTTATATGGGAAAGCACAGGGTGATCTCTATTGGCCTTCTCTCCAGGCCTCTGGGTTCCAACAGATTTCCCTGGGATGATTCCTTTCTGCATCTCCAAAGGCCTGGGCTGAGCTGCGAGTTCTGAGATGAGGTATGCTGAGCTGCTTGGGCTGTGCTACGTTGAGCTCTCTCATTTAAGCACCAGCCAATTGAGTCAAATGTCATTCATTGCAGCAGGCACACCTCCTAGCTGACTGCAGATGTAATTAGCAACAGATGAGGTTCACGTACCATTGGCTTATATCCATCTCAAAAGAACTAGGTGCCTTCACCTGGCCAAATTGACAACTGAATCTAACCACATGTCCACCCCTTGTCAACTTGGCAACTACTCACATCACCTTAAACAATATTAAGGTGCAAAAAAAATTCTCTTCTGGCTGTGGACCTGTGAATCTCAAAACAAGTTGTGTGGTGCCAATATGCAAAGGAGGGACAGTCACAGGATCCATAGGGAGAAATTGGAAAGAAAACCTACAGGGCAAACACCATTGAATTTCAAAGTCTGAAAGTCATTTATCCTTCAGTTCTAGAAAGTGGCAGTCCCACCCTTTCCGAGGGCCTATGCAGTGGCCTGCCTCTTTCCAAATCAACCTCGGGGAACATTGAGGAGACCACCTTTTTTTTGGCTCCACTCTCTCCAGGCATCAGGGCCACCCCTGGGTTCTCTGCCATTTCCGGGGCACACGCTCAACCCCTCCATGTGGTGGCAGCCAGGCTCTCCCCAGTCCCTCAAGGAGCGTGCTCTACCTTCTCCAAGGCCTGAGGCTGCAGGACTCTTCCACTGCAATGAGGTGGGAAACGCATCCTCGCCCTTCAGGGTAAACTCACCGTCTCCATGTATATGGGTGGGTCCACTCTCCTGGCCGAGGTTTCTTGGCTTCAGACCTGAGCTTCCATGGTTCTCACTCTGCAAACTCCAATTTGTCCCTTTGTGTCCCCCTTGTCCAGATTGGTAGTAGTTCCGTTTACACCAACAGTCTCTTCAAGCACTCCAGGACTTCTCCATCTTTCTCTTCACATTTCCTGCAAAATCTTCCCCTTAGTCATCCAAAAAAAAAACATTCCAACATATCGGGTATTTGCAAACTGCAGCAGCACCCCACTCTCTGGTACCAAATCTGTTCTAGTTTGCTAGCTGCCGGAATGCAACACACCAGAGACAGATTGGCTTTTAATAAAAAGAGGCCACCTAGCCACATCTAGCTAGGTGGCCTCTTGGACTCCAAAGAAAGACAGACTTTTTATAAGGGCAGATGTGGTCCATTCAGTCCACTTCAACATTTGCTGAACATCCATGGGACCCACCTTCCCCAGGTATAATCATAGTAGACTCACATGAACTATACAGCTTCCGTCTCTAAGCCCTCACAACTCAGCCCTCAAACCCCACAGATTTTTTCCCCCGGGGTCCTAGGCCTATTTTCACTTCTCTCTCTCTCTCTCTCTCTCTCTCTGAGGCCATCCTATTCTATCTCATTTCTATTCTATTCTATCCATGTACTGACAGCCTATGTCCGTGTGCTGATGGCACTCCTCTTGCTTGTGAATTCTGCCTGCCCTAGTGCATGAGTGAGCCAGGGTTCTGTGGTTGCAGGCCACACAAACCAACTCTGGCTCACCTGAGCAGAAAAACAGTTTGTTGTAAGGTTATTGGGTAGCTCGTTCAACAGACACTCTCTACCCTGTTTTTGTATCCGTACAGTTCTGATTTTGTCCCAGGGTTCACCAGCTCTCCTCAGCCGCAAAGGATGACTGTTGATGAGTCTAAGCCAATCAGGGTGCTTCTTTTCTCCTTGCCAGTGATTGGTTTGGGGGTAGCCATGTGATACAAACCTGGCCAATGAACGTAAGGGAAGGGGTTTCCAGAGAATTCCCGACGAGCTGATTTAAAGCTTTGAGGTTGTGGAAGGTGGTGCTGTTTCTCCCTGCTGCTGAAGGGTGGTAAATTTGCTCATTGTTTAAGCCATTTTTAGGTGGCCTTCTGTTGCTTTCAACGGAAAGATCCTAACTGATAGACAAATGCCAACTACTTTTTCCAGGTAGCTAGGTGGTGGATTGAAGGTTGGGAAAATAAACTGATGGCTAAAGGATAGGATCAAAAAAGGAGTTTTCAAAATAAAGAAGGCTGATGGTTGGTTATTTCGTTTTGTTTATTTGGGACAAGGGAATTATCTAATAGAAAGGAACTGACTGAAAATTCTAGTAAGAAGAGAAATAACTAAGTGAGAAGGAGGCCGCCACTCATTAAGAAGATCCTCTTTACCAGGTACCTTCAAAGGGGCTAGGGTACAGCAAAGAACAGAGAGACAGGGTTCCTGTTCTTACCAGGCTTTCAGTCTGGGCGGCGTGGAGAGTCAGTAAACATGTAAATAACAAATAAGATAATGGAGGGTAATTTTGGGGGTGTTAATTTTGATAGAGGGTGGTTGTGCTGGTTTGAAGCTGTTACATACCCCAGAAAAGGCCATGTTCTTTTAATCCATTCCTGAGTTCAGACCTGTTCTGGGTAGGACCTTCTGGTTAGGGTATTTCAATTGAGATGTGACCCAGCCCGTTGGACATGGGTCTTAATCCTTTTACTGGAGTCCTTTATGAGAGGATAAAGGACAGAAAAAGCTGAGAGAGAAAAACACCCAGAGAAGTTTGGAGAGAGCTCACAGAGAAAGGCCCAGAGGAGCTAAGGACAGAGGAAGTCACTGGAAGCAGAGCTGAAGACACCACAACCTGGGAGTGGAGGACTAGCAGACGCTAGCCATGTCCCCTCCCACATAACAGAGGTGTCCTAGATGCCAGCAGCCTCTTTTCGGAGTCCAGGTATCATCCTGCTGATGTCTTAATTTGGACATTTTCAAGGCCTAAGAACTATAAATTGTAAGTTAATAAATCCCTATTATATAAGCCAGCCCATTTCTGGCATTTTGCATTCTGACGGCTTTCACAAACTGAAACAACAGTCAAGAACGTGCTTTCTGAAGAGGAAACCCAAAGGGTAGGAATGAGCCAGTCACACAAAGAACCATGTAAAGTTCCAGAAGACATCTCGGCAGCGGTTTACTCTCTTGCCCAGAGCAGTGGGAGTCCATCAGCCCTTCCAGAAGAATAAAAGATTGCAGCAAACTTTGCCTTGCAGGCTCCAGGAGTGACAAAGCAGCTGAAACATGTATTTTCCCAACCTAGGCATGGAAATTAATCCTCCTGTGGCAGGACAGGCTGGAAACTGAGGTACCATTGCCTTTCTAGAGGCTCGGAAAGTTGTGATGGAGTATTTGGAGGGGGAGCCTGTGGGTTGAAGAGAAGATACTTTGGGTTGAGAGAAGATACTTTGGGCCAGCAGACAACTCAGATCCCTTGTCTCTGAGAGCCCAGCTGCTTCCTGTCTCCCTCTGCCAATCCCATATGAAATTCCAGGTCTGTACCTCTAATTTAACAGTTTGACCAGTTAAGAGGCACTTTTGGAAGTCTTTACTCTGTGCATACTTCCGCTTGTGTTTGTGTGGTGTGGCTATGCTCTAACAGTAAGACAACATCTGACCTCAAGGAGTTTGCTGGTCAAGAAATCAAGACCTCTACACCAGAAACTACACAAAAAGAATTTGTTAGCAGAGATGAAAGGGCACCAAACAGGGTTGTATACCATGGGTGACCATTGCAAGCCCCTCACTGTCTACTGCATCAGTCCCAACTTCTCAGCTTGCCACAAACAGTCCACCTCTCCTCACTCACTACTCCTGGCTTTCCTTGGGGTCACTGGTGGTCTGCCTCTGACAAGTCCCTCAGATAACCTATGGGAGTGATTCATCAATCTGGAACCTCACACATGATTTCTGTTCATCCTGTGTCACCATCCTATAGGCTCTTGAGGATGAGAAGGAGGAGGAGGGAAGAACCAGTCAGCCGGGCTGACTCCTTTGCCCAGAGGTGACAGTGTCACAGGGAGCTCTTCAAAAGCAACCACTTTGAGGACCTGCCCAGCATAAGGTCCTAGTTTTGGAGGTGCTGTAGCTGAACAAATGAGGAAATATTCAGTGCTTACCTTTTGCCAGATTCCATTGAAGAGGCAGACTACCAGCTTTTTTTGTATTAACTCGTTAAATCCTATAAGGTAGGAACTTTTATTATGATTATGATTATTATTCTTTTTTATAGTTGAAGGAAGCAAGAGGTTAAGTGACTTGTCCTCATCAAACAAGTGGTAAGTGCTGAAGCCAAGATTTGAACCCAGGCAGTCTGACGACAGCATCCTCTGTCGAAACCACTGCGCACACTGCCAAACTGGCTCATTCTAGGAATTTCCCTTTGCTGTGCCACAGCATATTAAGAACTGAGATGGAGGCCATTTTGAGCAAGGGCCGGTTCCCCTTCTTCTCCTTGTGTGAGGAGTGGAGATATACGAGAAAAAGAGGAATTCAGAAGAGGCATTGCCACTTCAGCTGTTTTTCCTTAAGGTTTCCCAGGCAGGGAGTGCTAGCTTTTCACTTGCCAGGTGTCTCTCTGTTCTTCTAATTAACACCAGAGTCAGCCTTTAGCCAGAGCCCTGCCTATAGCTGGAATCAGTAACTCTGTGGCTCGGGGGGCCAGGCCTCTGGGAGAGCCAGAGAGGACAAAGCTAGTACAGACTCGGGGTGGAGTTTCCTGTGATGATGCTCCATTCGCCTCATCTATAAAAAGCTCCAGTTTGATCTACCCCATTTATGGTGGAGGGCAGGGTGGCAGAGTGCGGGAGGAGGAAGGCTCAGGCTGAAACAGCTCCTCTTTGCCTCCCTGGATTCTCTTCCAAAATGCTGTCAGCCCTGCCAGTTGGAAAATATTTTTCTCCCTCCCTTTGTCTTCTTTCTTATTAAAAAAAAAAGCCATCTGGTGTCAAATTCACTCCTGGCACATCATAAAGGGTAGCACTAAAAATGTCCCTGAAAAACTAAAAGCAAAACCACAGCAGCAGTACATATGGGATTTAATCTCGGAATCCTAGAATTTTCCAGTTTATAGGGGCCGCAGAGATCAAGCCCTTCATAGAGAAGGAAACTGAGGCCTAGAGGAATTAGGTCATTCTTTCAAAAATGTTTACTGAGCATCTACTACGTAAAAGGCCCCGTTCAGGCGTAGGGATTGATCATGAACAAAACACACCAAGATCTCTGTCCTCTGGAAGTTTTCAGCGGAGGTTCGTACCCCCCGAGGGGCCTGCCTCTGCTGGCGCTCCCAAACCTTGGCCTTCGTCGCCCGCGCTGCACAGTCTGTCTTCGTGCTGTCGCTCCCAGGCTGCGGGCGGGGCTGGGGCCTCCGGTCACCGGCTCCTCGGGCCTGAGCTGCTGTTTACAGTAGGGCGAAGCCTGCAGCGCGCAGCCCCAGCGCGGTCCTGACCGGCCGCTGTCATCTCCCGCCGCTTCCTCCCGCCGCCGCCGTGGCTCCGCATTCCTTAGCGTTGAGCAATAACTTTCCCTTCGAAGGCTGCTGGGCCGAAGCCAGGCGGGGCCGCTTTCGCTGGGCCCCTCGCGGGGTGCGGTCCCAGTCGCCGGCGCTGGGCCCCTCGGCGGCGCGATTCGGGTCTCCTGCCGCAGCCCCAGCCCGGTCCGGGTCCAGAGCGAGCGCAGCCGGCGGCCCCTGGGAGCCAAGGCTGGAGCTATGGGGAGCGGGGCCGGGGCTGCGGCAGGGTTGCGTAAGGGCGAAGGGGGCACGTACCCCAACCCTGGCCTTGATCATCAAGCTGGTCCAGGCTGACCGCCCCGTCCGGCGACCTGCACAGTGACCGTGCAATATTTGCTTCGATTTTTTACTCCAATCCCGGGAGTTCTCAGAGAGCGAAAACAGGAGGGTTTGTAATAATTCCAGACAAGGGACCCTAAACCAGTTTTTGTTCTGAATCTGAATACTTACAACAATCATATTAATGCAAATACTTTTTTCCTTAAACACTCCCGTGCCTACAGAGCTTCAGCGTATCTCAGAAAGAAAGTTGGTTTCTTAATGCTGTGCTCATTTTACAAAGGAGAAAGCGCAGGCACAGGGTTCCATTACTAGTCGGAAGCCAAGAAGGATTTATAGCCCAGTGGTAGCACCCAAGCCCTCTGACTCCCTACAGTCAAAGTCCTTCCTTGACTCGGAAGTCACTGGGAGAGGAACTGGCCCGTTTTCAGTCCAAGGAGCCAGGGGTAGAAAACTAGGGTGGACTGGGTTTAGTTAGGTAGGTTAAGCAAGGGGCTACACAACAAAATGCTAACTCTGTGAGAGGAGGGATTTGGGTTTGTTTTGTTCATTGCTGTATCCCTGGTTCTTCAGACAATGCTTGGCACATAGTAGGTACTTAATAAATATTTGTTGAGTGAAAACAGCTAAGATCTTAGAGTTCACATTCTAAAAATTAGACGCATAGCTTCTCTTTTTGCTCCTTTACCTCCAGTTTAAATTTATGCTTTTTCTTTCTTCCTTCCTCAGATCTTGAGCTGATGATTTGAAGTCTTTCTTTCTTTTGCTTTTTTTTTTTTTAACAAACTTCTTATTTTGGAGTAATTTTAGATTTATAGAAAAGTTGCAAAGATAGTGTGGAGTTCCCATTTGTCCTTCACCCTGCTTGCGCTAATGTTAACATCTTCCCTGACCACTTTGGTACATTTGTCAAAACTAAGAAATCAACGCTGGTACGCTACTAGTAACAGAACTAGAGATTTTATTTGAATTTCACCAGATTTTCCTCTAATATTCTTTTTCTGTTCTAGGACCCAATCCAGGATACCACATTGCATTTAGGGCTTGAAGCCTTTTAGTATATAATCCAGATCTCATTATGTTAGGGTCTGTCTCCTTGACAATGAGGCACTGAACTGGGCTCCCTGTCCTGGGGGCTTGGAAAACACCTTGTGCCCTGGACTTCCCAAGATTGCTATTAAGAGATTCCTACTGGGTTTGCTGCTGGCTCTGGTGGCACTTGGTACAAACTAGATGTGAAGGTGTTGACTACATCCACCTGCCCCATCTTGCATGCACCAGAAAGGGCATAGAGATGCTGCTCCAGGTAATCTGACCCAAGTCTGCATTTCCTTTGGGACCTTACTCTTCTCTGTGCCCTTAACACTGAGTTTCCATTCTTTGACTTTATGAGTGGTAACCCCCCATCCATCTTTTCCCAGCCTTATAATAAAGGAACAACTTTTATTTGGATTGTTACTTGGTCATAGCTCATCACATCAGGGCTCACATCCGGTTAGACTTGGAACTGGAGATAAGCGAATGAAGGGTTTATTGAGCATGACTGGATCATAAAGATGGAACATTATGGTCCCTACTCTCCAGGAACTTATGGTCTGGAGGGAGGGAGAAGTAATATGTGCAAACAATTGCAAACATTGTGGGAAGTTCCTTAATGGAGGTGAAGTGTGTATACACAGAGGGGCAGACCTGGTTGCTGGGACTGTGGAGGGGCATAGGGACACTTCTTAGAGGAGGTGATACTTGAGTTGGGTATTAAAAGGTAGATAGGAGGAGACAGACAGACAGAAAGGGGTGTAGGAAGAAGAGAGAAGGGCATCCAGGCTTAGAAGTAATAGGTGCAATAGTGCAGAGGTGTTTGAGAGCATGGCCTGGGGGCAGGGGGGAATGGACTGTACAGTAACCCTGTGTAGTTCAAGCACAGGGGATGTTTAGGAGAGTGTGGGAGAGAGAGGAGCTGGAAATGCAGAACAATCAGGTCTCAGCTGCCATAGTAAGGACTTTGAACTTTGCTCAGTGCTGTTGAGAAGCCACTGAAGGCTATAACCACTTTGCTTCTTAGAAAAGTCACTCAGGCAGGACTGTGGAAGGTGGACAGGAGGAGGGATACCTGGTGGACAGTTGCCTGAGAATCCAGGTGAGAAGTGATGGAAGGTGAACCGGGACAATGGGGTTGGGGCAGAGGGGACAGATCCAGAGGAATGCAGGAGATGGGGTTTAGTGGTTGGATTGTGGGATGGGAGGAGTGGGAGAGTTAAGGGTGACATCAGAGCTCTGGTTTGCCAGATGAAGAGAGACTAAGGGGAAGCGTCTGAGCTGGAGGCTTTTCCTCCTCCACACATCTGAGCATCTTGAGTAGGGGGTGGGGATGGGAGTGTTGCATAAATGGCTGGCTGGCCCCAGCGTCACTGCCCAGAGGCGGGCTCTCCTAGGGCAGGGATGCAGTGCAGAAAGGGCCAACTGAGGGTTGAGCTTCAGGGGGATCTGATCTGGGCGAGACTGGGGATTGTGAGAAAAGGGATAGGGAGAAGTGGGAGGTGGGAAAGTGGAGAGAGAGGAGCAGTTTGGTCCTAGGGAGAAGGGTCACCAAATTCAGATGCAGAAGCCAGAACAGAATCCAGCCCCCTTCTACAATCTGAGAACTGGCTGGCTGGGGACAAGGATGTCCATGGAAGCTCTGAGAGAACACTCAGAACTGCGGAGGTGATCAAGTGTGTTAGCACCCTCGTCTTTAGGCTCTTCAAGATCTGATGGAATTCTGGAAGTGGCTCGAGTTTCACCTAAAAGCTGCTCCCCTCTGCTCGGTTCTGGGATGGGTAGAGGTACCTGAAAACACCCGTGTGGACAGCTAGAATAGCTCTGAAGAGGCCTCTGGCAGATTTCTAGTAAATACCCCAACAGAAATCCTGATTCTTAGCTGAACATTGTCAAGAGCTGCAGAGTAACGAATTAGCCTGCCAGAGTTGTGTTTTTTAAAAAAATATATATTTTTTGACACACATGCATTCCATACATGGTGTAAAATCAATGATTCACAATGGTTGATTATTAATCACCATGATCATTTTTTTAGAACATTTACATCACTCCAGAAAAAGAAATAAAAAGAAAAAACTCATACATACCATACCCCTTACCCCTCCCTTTCATTGACTGCTAATATTTCCATCTACCCAATTTATTGTACCCCTTATCCCCACTATTAGCCTGCCAGAGTTTAATGGATGCTGGTAGAAGCCAAGACTCCTGTGTCAGGGACGAAGGGCAGTTTATTACTTATAGCAATAGCAATGGCTGGAGAATCAGCATTTTTGCTCGAGGTCTCTGAACTCCAGTTCCCACAGAATTCACAAAGAAAGCCAGGTTATGCCTGAATACATAGTGGGTTGCATTTCAGGAAAGGAATCCTGCATTTAGAGAACGTGACTCTTTCATAATGGGCAGTAAGCAAGCCTGCCCTTTGCTCTGGAGGGAGACATTCTCTACCTTCCGAGTCTGTTCACTATATTCTTGAAATGATAGTCTGAGACAAAGGCTGTCAGTGCCACATGTGAAATGTGCAAAAATGGGGTAGACCCATGGAGAACTGTCTCCCAACAAATAAAATAACGAGTACGTCTAAAAAAAAGACTATATTTCCCAACATCTCTGACATTTGGTTATAGCCCTGTAACTAGGTTCTGATCTGTGAAGTGTAAGCTTTTGTGCAGCAGCTTCTGGGAAATTAAAAAAAAAAAAATAGCTGGAATGCATCCTGGGCTCCTCCTTCCTGACTTCTTTCCTGATGGCTGGAATGTGGATATTATGCTGGAGCTCGAGCAGCTACCTTGGACCATGAATAATAGTATGATAAGGACAGCAGAGCAGCCAGATGCCAGGAGCCTAGATCCCTCGTGGTGGTGGAACTGACAAACCAGGTCTGACAAACTAGGTCTGGTTGTCTTTGAACTTCTTCACATGAGAGAAAAATAAACTTCCATATTGTTATAACCTTTTTTGGGAGGGTGGGGGCTTATATGCATCTGAATTGAATTCTCACTGATCCAGGGCTACAGCAGAAAAGGACTATTGGAGGGTTAAAAACATTAGCAGAGAGAAGGGTCAGGGGCCTCTCTTCCCCTCTGCCCCCACTCCCCACTTTGCCCTCAGCGGTGATGGGGGGGAGGGCTGAAGGAGTCACCTCTGGCTTGTTCACCACCCTCTGGTGATGCTCCATTCACAAGGGGGCCCTGACTGGCCACGCGACCCAGCAGCATCCATTTGAAAGCAACGAGCAACAAGCTGGCTCCATTCACAAACCCTGTCCTCCTTTGAAAACCAATCACCATGTGAAGCGTGACTGGGTGGTGGGCCAGCGTCGGCCCATCTGTCACGCCCTTTCAGAGAACCAGGCTACGGCAGCCGGCTGGGGCCTAGCCGGGCCCTCTGCCTTTGTACCCCAGGGACATGCAGTGTAAGGAGATCACAGCACCTGCTGAATTATTCAGAGCTGCCCTGAGTGTCAGTTTAATTATGAAAATGTAGATTGCTCCGGGCTCCAAACTTCCAGACCTCCAGCAGCCAGCCCCCTCCAGGATTTTTTCACTGGCTTTTTTTATGCCTGTGATTTGACTCCCCAGGCCTTGACAGCCTTATTTTGCCTTTGACTGGTTCCTAACAACCTCACATTCCCTCTCCCACATCTCTCCCAGGCACGAAGACCTCAGCATCCTTTGCCCACTGCTTCTTCAGGCTCCATTCTCTATTCAACAACTCTTCTCACTGCCCACTCCAAGCTGTCCTGCCTCTTTCTCTTCCCTGTGTTAGTAACAGGATCCCCCATCTCTGTGTACCTCAGGCTGGTCTGTGTCCTTGTGATGCTTTAAGTCCACTAGGTCTCCTCTCTCACCCGTGATTTCCAGTCCCAACCCAGTCCTCTCTTCTTGCCCCCCAGTCTCAGATTCCCAGTTCTCTCTGGACTTGATCTGGAGAATACCCACCAGCTGGTAATGAAGCAGAGATGGTAATGCACATTTAAGAGTAATGAAATGCAGTGATATTTCAGGCCTGACAGACCTATTTCTGGCAGCCTAAGAATTAAAGTGTGAGGTTTTATACTGCAGCTGCTACTAGGAGACTTCAGAGTTTTTCTAAAGATGTGAATAAAGCTTCCAGGGTTTCAGCTCAGATCACTGTGGCTATTTATCCTGCTGCTGCTTTCATTGTACCTTTTTATTTGAAATTTTTGAGCCTTTAGATGAAGGAAATACAGCAGCAAGTGCAAAGCATACAAAATATCCTGGTGGGGGAGAATGTCCCGATTTTTCCTTGATTGTCCATGACACCTCTGGGGAGGAAGAGGTGCTCACAGGGCTTCCTAGTACAGGGAGCATTGCCCTCATTTCCCTTTTGAGGGGGCTCCCCCTGAATCCTTGCCCTGATGTAGCAGCAGGAAGTGGGACCTTCTGAGAAAGCTCTTGGCGGGAGTCCATGCCACCAAGTTTACTGGGGATGGCCAGGAGCTGGCCCTCCCTCATCGTTTCACTGCTGGGAGCTGGGTATATGTCCTTGGTTGGTGAAGGTGGCAGAAAGGAGTAGATCCAGTTTGGGCTAAAAATGAGACCTCACTCTCCAGTACTCTGGTCAGGAAAGCCTGGCTGCTGACTCTTACCTCTGCTCCCACCTCCATCCCACCATAGTGACCTGGAAGGCTGGCACCATCCACCAAGGAGAGACTATGTAAGTTAGAGGTGGAAAGCATGGACTTTGCAGCCAGACAAACCTGGGTGCGATCCTGGCTCAACTGTTGTGTCTAGGGTTCAGCCACGTACCCTTTCTGAATTTCAGCTTCCTCACCCATAAAGCGGGCATAATAATGATCTGTTGTTTAGGTCCTTCAGATACATGAAAGATACCTAATGCCTATTACGTCTCAATATCTATTAATACCGAAGTTGCCCCTGGAGTCTGGAGAGCTAGGCTTTCTTCTGGGCACCACTTTTCCTGTGCCAAATCCCTTACCTTGCAGTACAGTGCAGTGGAAAGAAAAGGAGCTTCAGATTCAGACAGAACTGACTCCTTTAGAGTCAGAGAGACCTGGTTCCCACCCTGGCCCCTTCATTTTCTGTTTTTCTGAGCCGTACAGGTTACTTAACTTCCCCAAACTCCAATTTCCCATCTGTAGAAACAATGATAAATACTCACCTTAAAGGATGTGGTGAGCGTTAAAAGAGATAGTGTTTGTAAAAGAGCCCATACAGAGTCTGTCACGTAGTAGGTGTTGAGTAAATAATGGTACCCTTTCCCCTTCCCTTCTTTTCTTTCAGCCTCTGTTAAAAGGAGAGAAGTTTTAGATCCAACCACCAGTTGGTTGGATGGAGGTAGAGGAACATGCTAAATGACACCACAGGGATTCCATCAGCAAAAGCCAGAATTTTGGAAATTCTGTGAGACAAATGACCTCAAGTAATACATGACAAGAGAGAGAAAGAGGGAGAAAGAGAGAGATTATCAAACGAAATGTGTGGACCTTGTTTGGATCCTGATTCAAATGAACTAACCTGGAAAAGATGATGAGGGAAATTTTGAGATTGATTGGTAATTAGGTAATTGTATAACATCAGGTAATTGTTATTTTTTAAAGTGTGGTAATGGTATTGTAATTATGTCAAAAAAAAAAAAAGAGCCTTTGATCTGAAAGTCAGCATTATTCCATAAAGCAACTGTTAAAGAAGCTGAAAAAGAGATCTGACTTCAATTAGAGATATGAACGAAGCTGATCTGATTGAGACTAAGTTAAATCAGAATACAAGGTAAAGGATGATAGTGTTTGTATTCTAAAATGTCATCTTCTGTGTGAGAACAAAGGAAGAGATGTTTATTTTGCCCAAAATTTAAATTTACTGTAGCACATAATCTAACTTAACCTATATGGCTAGTTCATTTAAACAGCCTAAACATATGGAGCCTAGAATAGGGAATGATATCTTGTAATTCTGTATAGCTTAATGTAAGACTGTGATACATTCCAGAGTATGCTGGGCAGATAATAAAAAAGTATTTGCAAAGTCCCTTGAGGTCTGGTGAAAAAAAATATGAAACTATTAAACTTCCCCACCTGTGAAATTCCTGATACTCTCTCAAGCATTAGAGACTCCCAAATTATTAGGCCAAGTCCTCGGTCTTGAGGTTGGCACCTATGAAATTCATTTCTGTAACAGGGAAGCTAAGCCTACCTATAATTATGCCCAAGAGTCACTTCTAGGGAACCTCTTTTATTGCTCAGGTGTGACCCCTCTCTCTCAGCCCAGTTCTGCAAATAAGCTCATTACTCTCCCTCCTACATGGAACATGACTTCCAGGGGTGTAAGTCTCCCTGGCAATGTGTGACATGATTCTCAGGGATGAGCCTGACCCTGGCATCATGGGATTGACAACACCTTCTTCACCAAAAGGAGGAAAAGAAATATAATAAGTTTGCAGTGGCTAAGAGATTTCAAAAAGAGTCAAGTGGCTATACAAGCTTCAGCTAGATATTGCAAATTGCCGTGGTATAACAACCCCCAACCAACAGTATTCCTGAAAACCCTAAAGAAAACCCAAAGTTCTATCTGAGACTCTATAATAGTTTCACTCAGTTTATTTTTCAGAAACCTAAAACTTCCAGATTCTTCCTATGTCAGAGGAGCCCTGAAACCAAGAGGTTGCAGTCTCTCTAAGAACATCAAGCAGTTGCATACCCCATAATGTCAGTACCCCTCCTCAACATGAAGAACTTAGAATGGTCACTGCTTGAATATCCCTAAAGACTGAGAGAAGGATCAAATGAGAGGGAGGAGTTATAAACAGAGAAGATAGGATTTAACAAATGAGTATGACTACTGAATCATATATTAATATTTCTTTTTAGTTTCCAGTGTATTAGAGCAGCTAGAAGGGTCTGATCAATGATTGCTGCTTTTAATCAGCTACTTCAGATTCTTGGGGACTGGCTCTGAGAGTAGCCATTGTTCTAATTCCCCTCAGGCAAAAAGCAGCAGAGGTATAGTAAAGAGGCAGAACCTATTTTTTTTTTTCTTTTTTCACTTTCCATTCCCTATTTTGGAGCAAAAACAGTTTGTTTTTAAGGGGGAGGGCAGTAGAGAGTTTGTATACTACAGAAACTAGGTTGGTAATAGTAGAACTAGGTTGTCATTAGCTTAAGCCCATGTATCTGATAAAGGCTTAATATACAGAATATATAAAGAACTCCTACAATTCAACAACAAAAGGAAAGACAACCCAATTAAAAAATGAGCCAAGGATTTGAATATACATTTCTCCAAATAAGGTCTTCATATGGCCAATAAATGCATGAAAACATGCTCAACATCACTGCCATTAGAAAGATGCAAATTAAAACTACAGCGAACTATTTCATACCAACTAGGATGGCTAGTATTAAAAACCTGAAAATAGCAAGTGTTAACAAGGATGTAGAGAAATAGGAGCCCTAGTACATCGTTGGTGTGAATGTAAAATGGTGCAAACAATGTGGAAAACAGTTTGGTGATTCCTCAGAAAGTTAAACAGAATTGTCATATGATCTGGCAATTCCACTTCTAGGTATATATCCCAAAGAATTGAAAGCAGGGGCTCAGGCAGAGATTTGGTATATCTGTACAATGTAATATTACTCAGCCATAAAAAGAAGTGAAGTGCTGGTACATGCTAAACCATGGATGGTCCTTGAAGGCATCATGTTGTATGAAATAAGCCAGCCTCAAAGAGAACTTACTGTACGATATTCTAAGATACTTAGAATAAGCAAAGTCATACAGACAGAAAGCAGAATAGTGGTTACTAGGGGTGGGAGAAAGGGAAAATAGGAAATTATTGCTAAATGAGTATGAGTTTTGGTTTAGGGTGATGAAAATAGTCTGGAAGTAGATAGTGGTAGAAGTTATATAATATTGTCAGTGTACTTAATGCCAAAGAATTGTCCTCTTAAAATGGTTAAAATGATCTTTATATTATCACGTAAATTAAAAATGAATAAGTATAACTCAATTAAAAAGAATTACATTAAATATTACAATTAAAAATAAACTATATAAAGTTTAGGACATATTTTAGGACAGATACTATAGAAATTACTGTTTCAATGATATGGTATCTGGGATTTGCTTTAAAATAATTTATGAGGCATATAGGTAAAGCAAAATTGGCTATGTGTGGATAATAATTTAAGCTAGGTGATGGTATATGAGAGTTTGTTAAGCTCTTCTCTCTACTCTTGTATGTATTTGAATATTTCCAGATCTGAAGTGTCTCGTCTGTCTCCTCATTGGCAGGGGTAAGACATGCCATCGCACATGACCAGTCAAGGTGATTGCAATGGACTGGAGGAAGTTCTCAGTGGATGTCATGCTCAGCTTCAGGGAATCAACTATGACCGGCCGAAGCCCTAAGCTAATCATAATACTCTCCTTCCGTTTCGGTCGTGATTAGTTTAGATGTGGGCACATGAGCAATGAGATATAAGGGAAAGTTTTGTTCGCACCCTCAAAAACAGAAAGAGTAAAGTGTATATAGTATGCCCCGGTCTGAATTTCCCGAGAAGCAGAACTTGAGGCAAGGATCTGAATACTAATGGTTTATATGGGAGGGGATTCCAGAAACAGGAAAGAGGGAATAGGGAGGATGGATTGGGAGAACGAACAGGAAAGGAAGAAAAGCGAATAAAGGGTGTCCTTTTAAGCTTGTTATATTGGGACCTGATTCTGTGTAGATCCCCTGAGAGATAGCAGAGTTTTCTCTCCAAATGGCTGAAGGTCAGGGTATTCCAACAACTTCATCCTCCATTGGTTGCTCGTGGCTTCTCATTTTACTAGAACTGGAGCATCATTGGCGACTTACTAGTGGCAGGAATCCAGTGGGCACGGTCTGTGCAATTCCTGCTTTGCTGTGTCAGCCCCCCCCCACCCCCACAGTTCCTTCTCTATGAACTCTCTTCTGTTCTGCTTTCTAGGACTGTTCTCCCATAAAGCCTCTCCTTTTAAGCTTGTTATATTGGGACCTGATTCTGCACAGATCCCCTGAGAGAGCAGAATTTTCTCTCCAAATGGCTGAAGGTCAGCCATTTGGTCTCTCTGGCCACCCTCAGTTTCCTTCCCAAGTCTATTTCCTTTTTCCACTCTGTAGATGATCTCCGGGATTCTACTCTGATCTTCCTCACTTCTACCCACTCTTGCTGGGCAATTCAATTCACAGCATGGTTTTGGCTATTATAATCGTGATACCAGTTCCCAAAGCTGTGTCCCCAGTTCTCTCTCCTGAGCTTTGGAGGTATAGATTTATCCATCTATCCAACAAATATGTACTGAGCAGTTTGAATATGCCAGGAGTTGGGAGACAGCAATAAGCAGAAGCTCACCTTCTAGGAGTGCTAAACGATATGGAGCTAGTGGACAAAATCCAGGTAAACAAGAAAACCAGATCATTTTACTAACAATAAATGTTCTGAAGATGATAAAACAGGTCAGGTGATAGAGCTTTTAACTGTGTGTGTGCATTCTTTTAGAGTGACTGCTTGAGGAGGTGACATTTGAGCAGAGATCATGTAGTTGCATCTGTCATTTGTGGCTGTGCAAGTGCAAAAAATCCGGAGACAGGGAGAATTTTTTAGTGCTTGAGGAAGAGAAGGAAGGCCAGTGTGGCTGGAGCTGAGTTAGCACAGAAAGGGCAGTGCCAGATAAGGTCAGGAAAGTAGCAGGGGCCAAGGCAAGTAGGGTGAGGTGGGCATACTTTTCTTCTTCTTCTTTTTTTTTTGGCATGGGCAGGCACCGGGAATCGAACCCGGGTCTCTGGCATGGCAGGTGAGAATTCTGCCACTGAGCCACCATCGCACTGCCCTAAAGTGGACACACTTTTAACAGGATCTCCAGATGATGCTTATGTAAGCCTTGTGCACACTTTGAGAATCACTGGGTTAGGTGGAGATGACAAAAGAAGAGATGAGAAGAGAAACCCCATTTAAAATTTATGCTTAAAGAGTACTTCCGGGGCCACGATGGCTCAGCAGGCAGAGTTCTCGCCTGCCATGCCAGAGACCCGGGTTCAATACCCGGTGCCTGCCCATGCCAAAAAAAAAAAAAAAGATGTACTTTGGAAAGTGTGAAATGCACAAAAGTATAGAAGACTACCACCATTGCCTTCCCCCATCTACTCATCAAGCAGCTTTAGCACCATGAATTTTCTTCCACAAAAGAAACTGAAAGTGGTAGTCAGAACTGTAAAGGGGAAATTCAGGGAAGTATTGTGTCAATGAAACATGTCAAGGAGGGAGAGGTCAGCAGTGACAAAGAAAGGCAAAAAAGATTCTTTAGGTTAGCAGAGGCCATATCCCTGCTGACATCATATCCCTTTGGCGTCCCACAGGCGCCTCACAGCAAATGTGGCAGTTAGGTGCTGGCATTACTCAATAGCTTCCCCTCCACTTGCAACTCATCTTGTTCTCTCTGCCAAAATGTCTTCAGTGGCTCTGTATGGGATGAAAGCAGAGATTGAGACTTGGACCTGAGTTCAAGGAGATGATCCCTGAAAGATGATCCCAGAAAGCAGGAATGAGGAAGCAACGAGAGGAAGACAGGAAAGGAGGAAAAATGTACTGAGCTAGTTACCACTGTGGGCCTCTGAGGCTCAATCCAGCCAGGGCCCACGAGGAACTGGGCAGAATATACTCAAGCTGGCCCTCAGAACAGGAGGCCAGGGCATGTATTCAATGTCTCTCACCCCCCATTTCTTGAGGGTAATGCCAGGAACGTCAACTTCCCTGCACTCCTGGGTTGTTCTGCATCCTGGTGGGGTGAGCTCCCCAGGCTTCAGAGAAAGCCTAAGGCAGAAAAGCCAGAAATGCAGTGACCATTATGGAGAGATGTGTGGAAACTGTCTGCTGCCGGGCAGCTGAATCCAAGGTAGACTGAGGGCACGTAGGGCAGTGCCACTAAAGTTGTTTGCTACAGCTCCTATCACCTCCATGATAAAATCTAAGCTCCTTATAATGACGCTGCTATCCCTTTATTACCCAGGCCAGAAACATGGGAGTCATTTGAAAGGTTTCTCTTACCTTCTGTATCTAACCACCCTCTCCCCCTTATTCATCTCTGCAGCTACTCCCTTAGCTCAGATGGTCATTTCTTGAGGACCATGATGATAAACTTATCTATTATTAAGCACCTAACAAATGATATGATATGCAAAGTTCAAGGTGCTGGAGCGTACACAAAGGGGTATTTAACTCAGCCCTGAGGGCTCAGGGAAGTCTTCCAGGAAGAAATGACATCTAAACTGAAATCTGAGAAGTGAGTAGGATTTAGTTAGGCAAAGAGGTGAGATGAAAGCATTTCAAACAAGGAGAAAAGCAGGTGTGAAAGACCAGGAAGGGCCTGGCAAATTTAAGACCCTGGAAAAAATGTGAGTTTGTCTGAAGTGTGAGGGAAGAAGACAAGATAAACAGGGGCAAGATCATACAGGATCCTGCAAGCTTTATTAACAACTATTGACTTTATTCTAAAGGTAATGGGAAGGCTGGAGGATTTAAAACAGGAGGGTGTTGAAATTGAATCTGAGGTTTAGTGAGTCCATTCTGGGTAATGTATGGGAAAAAATTATTGAGTCACACAAGGTTAGAGGAAGGAATGGTTGGGGAAAGACAGTTGACTAGGTGAGAGATGATGGTGTACTGGACAAGGGCAGTGGTGGTTGGAATGGAGAGATATTTAGAGGTGATTCAGAAGTGGATGGTGGACAGGGGAGTGAAGGTATGGGAGGAATCTGTAATGATGTCCAGGTTTCTGCGTTCGCTATTAAGTGGTGTATCACTTAGGATGAGATATATTATACTGCAGTAACAAGTCCCAAATTTCAGTAGCTAAATACAACAAAGGTTTATTTCTTATTCTTATGATATGGCTATCATGTATTGTTGAGTATTGTTAAGAGTCTCTGTTCTTCGGGAATCAGAGAGACACAGGTTGCATCTTTTTTTTTTTTTTTTTTTTTTTTTTTTTGACAGAGAGAAGGAAGGAAGGAAGGAAGAAAGGGAAACATCTTTAAACATTTTCTTGTTTTTATTGTATTCTGTTTCTCCGTTTTTGTTACATGGGCTGGGGCCGGGAATCGAACCGAGGTCCTCCGGCATAGCAGGCAAGCACTTTGCCCGCTGAGCCACCGCGGCCCGCCCCACAGGTTGCATCTTGATACTTGCTTCCGTGATCACTTGAGGCTGGGAAAGACAGATAAAGCAAATTCCTTAAAATTAGTGCTCAAAGCTCTTTAGCCAAAGCAAGTCTCATAGCTGCACCTAACTTCAAGGGGCAAGGAAGTGCAGCCCTACCATGTGACTGGCAGGGGCAGGTTTGAACATGTTAGGTGAATAGCATTCATGACGACTACCATGGGGAATGAAAATGCCATTCACTGAGATGGGAACGTGGGTAGGCTGGGATCTTGCACTCCTCCAACACTGTTGCCAGAATTCCTTGTTCAAATTCTCTTCAGAGGGCGGGCCACGGTGGTCATGCCAGAGACCCAGGTTCAATTCCCAGTGCCTGCCCATGCAAAAAAAAATAAAATAAAATAATTCTCTTCAAAAGTTCTCTGTCACCTGTGTGATGACTTCTTAAATCAATAGTGCAGCTGGGAGACCTTTCAGGGCTTAGCACTTTCCTACCTGTTCAGCTCCATCTACTGGCATTTTTCTTTGTCCCAGTTATTCCTTTGCACTTTATTTTCCAGCAGGATCTGGAATACCCTGAAAACACCAGATTTTCTCAACCCTCATATGCATGTTTTTTCCTCTGCCTAGAATACCCGCCTTGTCGTTTGTCTCCTTATCACTAGAGAAGCTCTCCTTTGAGAAGCCCTTCTAAATTTATCCAGGCAGACTTAGGTTTACCTTCTTTATTATTATTTTTTTGAAACTTTTTTTTATTGTGAAATATACCATATATACAAGAAAGCAATATACTTCAAAGTACATTGTAACAGGTAGTTATAGAACACATTTCAGAGTTTCGCATGGGTTACAGTTCCACAATTTTAGGTTTCTCCTTCTAGGTGCTCCAAGACACTGGAGACTAGAAGAAATCTCAATATAATGACTCAGCAGTCATGCTCAAGTGCTAAATCCTATCTTTTCTGTTATAACCCCTTCTTCTCCTTTTATCCTTCACCCAATGTTTAGGGGTATATGGGCTATGCCTTTTCTAACTCTTTCATGTTTGAAAGGGCTATCGATAATATGGGATGAAACTAGGTGATATTCTTAGTGAGACTGGCCCCTCTGGGTTTCAGGACTTACCTGGCCTAAGATCCTATCTGAAGGTCATAGGTTTCTGGAAAGTAATCATAGCGCATGAAACTTTTGTAAAAATCTCAGATAGAGCCTGGGGTATTCTTTAGGATTGACAGGAATGGTTTTGGTTGGGGGTTGGCAAACCATGGTAAATAGCAATATCTAGCTGAAGTTTGCATAAGGGTAGACTTCAGAATAGCCTCTCAACTTTATTTGGACTCTCTTAGCACTGTTACCTTATTTTGTTACATTTCTTTCCCTCTTTTGGTCAGGAAGGCATTGCTGATCCCACAGTGCCAGGGCCAGGCTCATCCCTAGGACTCATATTCCATGTTGCCAGGGAGACTTTCTCCCCTGGATGTCATGTCCTACTTAGCGGAAGGGTAATGATTTTAGTTGTAGAGTTGGGCTTAGAGAGAGAGATGCCACATCTGAGCAACAAAAGAGGTCCTCTGAAAGTAACTTAACTCTTAGGCATAATTATAGGTAAGCTTAGCTTCTCTGCTACATAGATAAGCTTCACAAGAGCAAGTTTCAAGATCAAGGACTTGGCCTATTGACTTGGGAGTCCCTAATGTTTGAGACAGTATCAGGGGTTTTCCTGGTGTTAAAGCATAATAGTTCCATATTTTTCCTCTAGTCCCTTAAAGGACAGGTGCACCTTCTTTTATTTCCCTGTTTTCTATTGCCCTAATTTCTGTAATATTTCTAACCTCATTTTAGTAACATTGTTTAGGTGTCTGCTTGCCTCTACATTTGGCCATCAACTCCTTTTTGGCTTGCCTACCTGGTACCTATTCCTCTCTCATGCCATAGTACATGATTTTCCTTTGGAGAATTTGACCTGTTCTCAGCCACGTGATTTGGGTGGGATGGACTTCAATCCTTAACTCCTATTCCTTAGCCAATAAGCACAATGGCCACAGTGGCTGATTCATGGATGGGCACTTGACCCATTTCAAGTCAATGAGAGAATATGACCATCAGGACTTGGATAGAACCTAGCTATATGCGTATATGAGGTCTGGGTTTGTTATAGTCATTTTCTGACTATAAGAGGGGACCCTGGAGCTGCTGGAAGGCCGACGTATGTAATATGATGATGAATATAATATGAAAACTAGATTGGGGAGGGGGAAACAGTCCTTAGTGACATTGTAGGAGCTCTTCGGTCAAGGCTTGCTCAAAGCTGGCTCTTTCTCTGGACTTTATAGTAATATGAGCCAATAAATTCTCTTTATTGTTTAAGCAGTTGAGTTGGATTTTTGTTTATTACAGCCTAAAGAGTCCTAATTGATATAGAAGTTGGTACCATGAGTGGGGTGTTCAAGACGCAGGCCCTAAAGAATGGAATTGGTTTAACCAAGGAGTTAAGATGGAAGGCAGTTAGGACCATCTACATATTGAGTTAAGAGATTGGCAGTTTAATTATAACTCTTGTGACACAGATAATGTGTTCACTGTGGCTGTAGCAGTATAGCATATAGATGTTAGATTAAGTCATCTCCCTTTTGTTAAACAATGTAAATTTAAAATGTAATTTTATTTTCAAAATTAGCCTACCTGAAAACAGAGAAGGAAGGAAATAGAGCTTTGTTAAGAGGAGCCCTTTTTGCCTATGGTCAAAAATAGGTGAGGTTCTGGAACCTGGCCAAACTGAAAACCCCAAAACCTTTGTCCCAAGGTACGTTGGTATAAGCAGAAGCAGGAATGAGGGCATGCATTGTATGAGATAAAACTGGGGCATGGATGAAGACTGCTTCCTAGCCCCTTCCCAAGTACCTCCTGGCTGCTACTCTCTCCGAGACAAGGGGAACCATCACTCCCATTACAGAGGTAAATGGATACAGCCTATGGTCAAGGACCAGATTTGGGGTGCCTCCCAGCCTGTTATTTCAAGTTATTTCAGGGTATAGTTCAACTGACCAGGGCATGGAATAGAAGCTTAGCAATGCCTTGTCTATCAGATCTGAAAATTATGGGTTTCTGGAGCTAGGGTAGGTCTGGGAAGTGTTCAGATTATAATTCCAGTGCTCTGAATTTGTGCTTTCCTGATCCCTGATTATACCCTGATTTTGCTTTGCACCTGTTGGGGTGGCTTTGTTCAGACTCTGTGAGCTGACAATGAACATGCCTAGGATCCTCTGTCAGTGTCCTTTATCCAGGCAGAGACACATCTGTGAGAAGTGCGGAATGTGCCAAACGTCTGGGAGAAGGTTTACTAAGATGCTTCATATTTATTTTCTGCCCCACACCACACCTCAGGACAGGGAGTATTCCTAAAACCTTGGTGAAGCAGTTACATTTTTCTGGTAGTTTGGGTGACTCATGTATCTCAGCTCTACACATCCTCCATCCAGGGCCTTGGGCTTGTCAAGGTCAGGATATTTAAGTCACGTTCTTGGGAGTGCTCTGGGCACTGTCAGCTTAGCTCAGGGAAAGGGAAGTGCCCAGTGGACAGCTGTTAGTATCAGTGCCCACTATTTATGGCATGTCCAGTAGCACAAGCCAATTATGGTTATGGTCATATCATTGTTTAGTTCTAATTGGTGACGGCCAAGTGACTACTGTTTTCTCTTCATTTATTCTCCTAAATATTAATTTGACACCTACTGTATGCCAAACAAGAAGAAGAAAAAGATGTGTAGACAACACCCTAACCTAATGAGCTCACACATTAAGTAGCAACAACGTGACCTGAGAGAGACCCATGAACAATAACCACATTCATAGAGTAGGGTAAGCTCACTAAGGAAGAGCATCCAACCTGGGGAAGTGTAGGAAAATCATCTGGGAGCAATGACCTGGGTTGAATATATATATTTAAGTAGAAGTTACCCAGGCCAACTTCTGTTTTCAGACAGGATGGAATAACATAGGTGGGATTTACCCTTCCACCTGAAACACTTAAAAAGTTGTGCAAAACAAAAGTCCCCTTCGGGGAATGGTGAGAACAGGGAGAAATTCAACTTCCCCAAGAATTCTTGATATTCTCACAAGCAGTGGGGACAACCAAAGCTATAGGCTGAGCCCCCAGTCTTGGGATTTGTTCATATGAAAGTTAACCCCACAAAGGATAGGCCAAGTCTACTTAAAATTTAGGCCTAAGAGTCACCCCCAAGAGAGCCTCTTTTGTTGCTCAGATGTAGCCTCTCTCTCCAGCCAACACAACAAGCAAACTCACCACCCTCCCCCTATCTACGTGGGACATGACTCCCAAGGGTGTGGACATTCTGGGCAATGTGGGACAGAAATCCTGGAATGAGCTGAGACTCAGCATCAAGGGTTTGAGAAAACCTTCTTGACCAAAAGGGGGAAGAGTGAAATGAGACAAAGTGTCAATGGCTGAGAGATTCCAAACAGAGCCGAGAGGTTATCCTGGAGGTTATTCTTACGCATTAAGTAAATATCACCATGTTATTCAAGATGTAGTGGAGAGGCTGGAGGGAACTGCCTGAAAATGTAGAGCTGTGTTCCAGTAACCATGTTTCTTGAAGATGATTGTATAATGATATAGCTTTCACAGTGTGACTGTGTGATTGTGAAAACCTTGTGTCTGATGCTCCTTTTATCTACTATGTCAACAGATGAGTAGAACATGTGGAATAAAAATAAATAATAGGGGGAACAAATGTTAAAATAAATTTAGTTTGAAATGCTAGTGATAAATGAAAGTGAGGGGTAAGAGGTATGGTATGTATAATCTTTTTTTCCCTCTGTTATCATTTTATTTCTTTTTCTGTTGTCTTTTTATTCCTTTTTCTGAATTGATGCAAATGTTCTAAGAAATGATGAATATGCAACTATGTGATGATATTGAGAATTACTGATTATATATGTAGAGCAGAATGATATGTTAATGTTTTTGTTTATTTGTTCTTAATTTTTTTAAATTAACAAATAAATAAATTTTAAAAAAAGTTGTGCAAAACATACAAAATAATGGTTTGGACATCAGATTCACAGGACAGTGATCCCTGAGAGAAAGAAACAAAACAAGGTAAGCTCCAGTCTGCTGCCTTGATAGAATTTCTATGCTGCGGCACAAAGAGGAGGGACCCCTGCAGAATCCAGTTCCCCAAAATGAGGGAAATCAATCAATGGATGCACACCAAGAAATGACATAAATGTTAGAATAAGACATTAGAAGACAATGACATTAAAATAGTTATAATATGTTTCAGAAGAAACATTAAGCATGTTAAGTAAAGGTATGGAAAATATAAAAAAAGATCTAAATTAAACTTGTAGAGATACAAATATAATGTCTGGAGTAAAAACTGCACCAAATGAAATTAATAGCACATTAGACTGAAAAAAAAAGTAGTGAACTTGAATATATAGCTATAGGGACTATCCAAAATGAAACAAAGAAAAGAAAGACTGTAAAATAGAAAGGTGAGCTATAAAACAACTTCAAGTGGTCTAAGATATGTGGAATTGGAGTTCCAGTAGGAATTAGCAGGTAGAGGGAGAACATTTGAAGAAATAATGGACAAATATATTCCAAATTTGATGAAAACCATAAACCCACAGGTCTAAAAGGCTCAATAAAGCCCAAGCACAAGAAACTGAAGAACTACAGTAAGACATATAATAATCACATTGCTTGAAACCAGCTATAAACAGAATATCTTAAAAGCAGTAAAAGCAGGGTTGGGAGAAGACGTTCTGTACAACAGAACAAAGATAAGAATTACAATAGATTTCTTGTTGGGAATAATGAAAGCCAGAAGACAATGGAGCAACATCTTTAAGATGACTAAAAGAAAAAGAAAAAAATTATCTTTGAATTCCTTACCCAACAAAAACATCTTTAAAAAATGAAGGAAAAATAAAAATGTTTCAGTCCTACAAATGTGAAAGAAGTCATCACATCCTTCTGTGCACCAGCAGAGCAGACCTGTACTTGAAGAAATGTTGACAGAAGTCCTGGAGGTAGAAGGAAAATGATACCAGTTGGAAATCCGAATGTCTACAAACCAATAAAGAGCACTGGAAATGCATGTTCCAGCTAATAAATTGAGAAGGAATGATAGAATTAGAATGTTACAATTTGTGTAAAACCTGATAAATTAATGGATGTAAGCAATGATCAGCAATGGCTGACATTATGACCAAAAGAGAGACAACCAGATATTATATACGCTCTGATGGATATGTACTTTGTTACCTAAGAGGTAATCTTGTCCAAAAAACATGAAGAAGAGAGATAATAAGGATTGAAACAGAATCTGGACAAGCCTCAAGCTCTAATTACCAATTTATAGGATAGGATATACAAGGGTCAGAGAAACATGTTAAATGACACTACTGTGTTCTAATCAGAAACATCCAGACAAGAGAAATTCTGTAAGATAAAACAACAACAACAAAAAACCACCCAGATTGAAAAATGGCAAGGAAAAGAGAGAGACTAAGAATAAAATATTGAAATTGACATGGAGGGAGAACTACAAACTGTAAGAGACTTGAGATATATCAACAAGTCACAATGTATGCATCTTATTTTGATTTCTGATTCAGACAAAAAAGGAGAAACAAAACATTTATTAGTCATTTAGGGAAATGTAAACATTGATGGGTATTTTATAATACTAAAGAATCACTGGAGGAATAAAAAAGAAGTTATCCAAGACAAGGGAAGAGGATGGTCATGCCAGTGGTGGGGACAGGACTGGGCAAAGGCATTCCTTCCTGGAGAGAGGGGTGACAGTTTGGCAGTTACAGGAGAAAGGGTTTCTGCTGCATTAATGTCTTCTTACTTTTCTCTCGGAGCTAGAGCTGGCCATGATGCTCTGCTTTTTTTTTTTTTTTTCATGGGCAGGCACCAGGAATCGAACCCAGGTCTCCGGCATGACAGGTGAGAGAACTCTGCC
Source organism: Tamandua tetradactyla (assembly GCF_023851605.1). Lineage (NCBI taxonomy): Eukaryota > Metazoa > Chordata > Mammalia > Pilosa > Myrmecophagidae > Tamandua > Tamandua tetradactyla. The sequence goes on from NC_135333.1 coordinate 125,178,876, forward strand.
TGCTAAGCAACCACGGCCCACCCTATGCTCTGTTTCTGTTTGTTTTTTTTTTATTAATTAAAAAAAAATAACTAACAAAACATTTAGAAATCATTCCATTCTACATATACAATCAGTAATTCTTAATATCATCACATAGTTGCATATTCATCATTTCTTAGTACATTTGCATCAATTTAGAAAAATGAAAGACAACAGAAAAAGAAATAAAATGATAATAGAGAGAAAAATAAAAATAAAAAAACTATACCTCACATGCAGCTTCATTCAATGTTTTAACATAATTACATTACAATTAAGTAGTATTGTGCTCTCCATTTCTGAGTTTTTGTATCCAGTCCTCTTGCACAGTCTGTATCCCTTCAGCTCCAATTACCCATTATCTTACCCTATTTCTATCTCCTGATGGTCTCTGTTACCAATGACATATTCCAAGTTTATTCACTAATGTCAGTTCATATCAGTGAGACCATACAGTATTTGTCCTTTAGTTTTTGGCTAGTCTCACTCAGCATAATGTTCTCTAGGTCCATCCATGTTATTACATGCTTCATAAGTTTATTCTGTCTTAGAGCTGCATAATATTCCATCATATGTATATACCACAGTTTGTTTAGCTACTCGCTGTTGATGAACATTTTGGCTGTTTCCATCTCTTTGCAATTGTAAATAATGCTGCTATAAACATTGGTGTGCAAATGTCCATTTGTGTCTTTGCCCTTAATTCCTCTGAGTAGATACCTAGCAATGGTATTGTTGGGTCATATGGCAATTCTATATTCAGCTTTTTGAGGAACCGCCAAACTGCCTTCCACAGTGGTTGCACCATTTGACATTCCCACCAACAGTGGATAAGTGTGCCTCTTTCTCTGCATCCTCTCCAGCACTTGTCATTTTATGTTTTGTTGATAATGGCCATTCTGGTGGGTGTGAGATGATATCTCATTGTGGTTTTGATTTGCATTTCTCTAATGGCCAGGGACATTGAGCATCTCTTCATGTGCCTTTTGGCCATTTGTATTTCCTCTTCTGAGAAGTGTCTGTTCAAGTCTTTTTCCCATTTTATAATTGGATTGGCTGTCTTTTTGTTGTTGAGTTGAACAATCTCTTTATAAATTCTGGATACTAGACCTTTATCTGATATGTCGTTTCCAAATATTGTCTCCCATTGTGTAGGCTGTCTTTTTACTTTCTTGATGAAGTTCTTTGATGCACAAAAGTGTTTAATTTTGAGGAGCTCCCATTTATTTCTTTCTTTCTTCAGTGCTCTTGCTTTAGGTGTAAGGTCCATAAAACCGCCTCCAGTTATAAGATTCATAAGATATCTCCCTACATTTTCCTCTAACTGTTTTATGGCCTTAAACCTAATGTTTAGATCTTTGATCCATTTTGAGTTAATTTTTGTATAGGGTGTGAGATACGGGTCTTCTTTCATTCTTTTGCATATAGATATCCAGTTCTCTAGGCACCATTTATTGAAGAGACTGTTCTGTGCCAGGTGAGTTGGCTTGACTGCCTTATCAAAGATCAAATGTCCATAGATGAGAGGGTCTATATCTGAGCACTCTATTCGATTCCATTGGTCGATATATCTATCTTTATGCCAATACCATGCTGTTTTGACCACTGTGGCTTCATAATATGCCTTAAAGTCAGGCAGTGTGAGACCTCCAGCTTCGTTTTTTTTCCTCAAGATACTTTTAGCAATTCGGGGCGCCCTGCCCTTCCAGATAAATTTGCTTATTGGTTTTTCTATTTCTGAAAAATAAGTTGTTGGGATTTTGATTGGTATTGCATTGAATCTGTAAATCAATTTAGGTAGCATTGACATCTTAACTATATTTAGTCTTCCAATCTATGAACATGGTATGCCCTTCCATCTATTTAGGTCTTCTGTGATTTCTTTTAACAGTTTCTTGTAGTTTTCTTTGTATAGGTCTTTTGTCTCTTTAGTTAAATTTATTCCTAAGTATTTTATTCTTTTAGTTGCAATTGTAAATGGAATTCGTTTCTTGATTTCCCCCTCAGCTTGTTCATTGCTTGTGTATAAAAACACTACAGATTTTTGAATGTTGATCTTGTAACCTGCTACTTTGCTGTACTCGTTTATTAGCTCTAGTAGTTTTGCTGTGGATTTTTCAGGGTTTTCGACGTATAGTATCATATCATCTGCAAACAGTGAGAGTTTTACTTCTTCCTTTCCAATTTTGATGCCTTGTATTTCTTTTCCTTGTCTAATTGCTCTGGCTAGAATTTCCAACACGATGTTGAATAACAGTGGTGATAGTGGACATCCTTGTCTTGTTCCTGATCTTAGGGGGATATGCTCTGGTTTTTGAGAAAAGAAATGTTGAATACTGATATTGGGACTATTTTTGTCCACCTCTTATGGCCTCCCAGGGGAACAAGTCTTGTTGAGGGCTTTCAAGGTTGCACTTAGCAACAGGAAAAAAGGACCTGGTGGTTTGGGAAAGATGGCAGCTTAGAGTACTTTACCCTCATCCCTTCCTCCCAGCTCTGCCCTGGGAGTAGAAAACTAGAAAAGAGGAGAGGCCCTGCACGAAAGAGAGAAAAGAAAAGTGGGAAGGAGAGACAGAAGACAAAAGAGGAGGAGAAGTGGGAAAGAGGAGAGGAGAGGCTGAAGTTAGATTTCAGAATGTGTTCAGTTGCTTTCAAGTACTGACTTAGGTCCCAAAATATTAGGTAGCATGCTGCCCTCCTCCCCTCACTCCATCTGCAGTTCCGAGGCAAAGCCAGGGTGTAAGGAGCTGGAGAAACCCCAGCAACAGAGATTAAGGAGTCTCAGGGTGAACAGACAAGTTGAGATGATGAAATGGTTGGAAAGACAATCCAGGAGACCCGACCCCTGGCTTCTGCATGATCACCCACGCATACCATGGTATCTGAGTCCTGTGCTTTCTGGCTGTACCAAGATGCCCAGTGAGAAATAGTAACAATAACCTTATAGTGAGCAATATTGAGTACTTGCTACCCAAGCCCTCTTCTAAATGCTTTAAGCATTAACTCATTTAATCTTCTCAACAACCCTTTGAGGATGGTCCTGTTATTAAATCTGTTTAACAGATGAGGAAACTGAGCCAGGAGATGTTAAGTAACTTGCTGAAGGTCATGCAGATATTATGTGGCTTAGCTATAACTGACCTGGGACAAGTGGCATTCCAGAGGTTATGCTCTTCCCAACTACCTAGAGCTGCAGGGGACACCTGCAGGTGAATGCCCTCAGCCTCCCTGTCCCAGAGAGAGCTTTGTAAAGGTTCCTCCTTTCTTCCCAGAGCAGCTGGGGCCCAGGGCTGGAATTGAGGCCTAGCCGTGCTCTGAGACAGACCCTGGAGCTCCGCTGGAAAGCCACCTTCTGCATCAAAGGCTGTGAGGGCCCCAGGGCTGGGGAAGAGTTTGCCAAGAACAACAGTGTCCCATTCTAAACTATTCTCAGGCTGCACAGTCTGGACGAGGCTGGCTGGTCCAAGATTCTTAGCTTTCCAAGGACCGAGCTCTGAAGCGTGCGCATTCCAGCCTCAGGATATTATGAGGGAACTGGAGAACGTGATGTCCAAGGCAGCACTCAGCTGGAGGAGTGCTGTTTGGGGGCTGGTGAGGGAGGAGAGCTCTGGAAGGCCTGCCTGTGAATCCCAGCCTGGCTTTCAGTGAGTAGAGGGGACGTCCCCAACACCGGGAGCACCGGGCCCCCTCTTCTCACCAGGTTCTGGCAGAACACCCTTGAACAATTTACCCTGAAATAGCATAAGAACTTCTTTCCTATTTTTTCCAGGCTTTTGGATGAAATTATATTTTACAAATGACTCATTATTATATTTATAGCTTCTCCCCAAATGATTCAAATTGTGGTTTGTCGCCTCCCTGTCTCTCAGCTCCCCCCAGCTCGACAGGAAAAAGTGCTGTTTACTGTACAGCCAGGTGTGGCTGCTGAGAGTGGTTTTGCCTCTCCCTATAATTACGTTTTGCCTAGGCCCTGACAAGCTCCTCAGCACATTTAGTCATGTGCAGCCTTTGTTCCAGCATGTTGTTGGGAGACAGTATCCGACATTAGCTCGGCTTGGAATCTGCTCCTGTAGGAAGGGGGAGGGGGTGAAGGAGAGTGAGCATGAGGGTGAGGCCTGTTCTCTGGGAGGCTCTGACAGAGGACGCCTTTGTGAGGCCAAAGGCTGGCGAGGCCGTAGCCGCCGTCCCTCAAAGCACACTGAGAAAGGCTGGGGGCAGCCCAAGGCTGGTGGGGGCTGCGTAGGGGGCCCACTGCTCCCCATCACAGCCTCCCTGAGGAGTTGAGGAGAAGCAGTTTATGAAGAGGGCGGTGGCGCATATATCTTAGCCTGTGCTAGTGTCTTCTTGTTTCTTGCGAGCGGTCACTCCGGCTCCTTCAGGAAGGGGAGTTCTTGAATTCCCTCCCCCTTCCAGCAGCCCCTGCCAGAGTGACTGCTCCCCTCTCCTCCCACCTTAGCTCCTCAGAGTTAATCTCCCAGGAAGGTGTGGCAAGGTTAACACGAGAGCAGTAGCTCTTAAACAAGCCGCCTTTGAGAGGAAAGGTGGAGAGGAGGCTGGGGTGAGACCTCATTGGAGTAATGAGGTCTCATTACTCCAGGGTTCACTTGGGATCAAAGTCCCCTTGGTCTGCCCTGACAGAGTATGGAAAAAGGTTCAAACCCCACAAAATGGGAAAGATGGACATTTTGAGGTTCATGGTGACATTCTCAGGCCCCTCTGCCCGTGCGGGTCTTTCCACACCCCGGCTGGCTGGGGCTATGAGGCTGCAGCAAGTAGAGGGCACCTGGAGCTCCTGAGGCCCAGCCCCGAGGGAGAAGAACTAATCAGGAAATCTCTCCATACCCCTCCATACCCCTCCCTTTAAATGAAAAACTGGCTCCCTTATGCTAGAGATTCTGTAGCTGAGGTGCGGCAGCTGCTTGGGAACCGGAAGTTGTCTGTGGTCCAAGCCTTGGGTTCTAGTTGTGTCCCGGATTGCTTGGGTTCCTTCGGGCTCGTTCCATTTTCACTTCTTGGCACCGCCTACATGAGTGGAAAGGGGACTCGGGAGGTGGTGATGTGGGAATGGGTGTGGACAAGCATAACGTAATTATTGGTGAAATCAGTATGAAGCCTTGACCAGATGACTTCCATCTGGGCTGTGGCTGGGGCTGGAGCCTTAGAATCCTGGGACCTCTCTCTTTGGGATGCTCTATGGAGATGGGAAGAGGCTGTTGACAAGCCTCTCTTCAGAGCGGAGAGGTAGGCTGAGAGAAGGACCAGACAGGGTCGTGGTGAGGCAGGGGTGCCAAAAGGAAAAAGCAAGGTAAAGCACCAGGTGTGGACCTACCTACCTGGGCTGTGGTGATCTGAACTGCCTTCTTAAGCCCGAGGAAAGGAAAGAGAGACTCTTCTTGAACAGAAGTGCTCCTTCCTTCTGCACCCTGTGGAGCCAAAGCCAGAGCTGGCCAGGGTCTGACAGCAGTGATAGCATTTGACCACTTTCTTTATGAGATGTGATGTGGCAGTCACCCTACTTGCATTGGCGTCCTTTTATCAGTCTTCTGACAGTCAAGTCAACATATCAGTCTGCTTAACGTTATTAGAAGATGCCAGTTTTGGACATGTGCTCATGGGATGCAACTTCTTCCTCTGCCCCTGCTACCTTCTCTTCCCCATCTCTGTTCCTGCCTGGAACCCCATTCCCATGGCTCATCAAGGAAACGCAATGGGAAGCCTGTGGGCAAATCAGAGCTGGATATCAGCTTTGAATAAAAGGTAATCATGGAAAAAATAAGTGTCTCGGTGAATTTTTTTTTTCAGCAGAGGCCAGTCCCACTACCTTTGATGAGGATGATGGTTTAGAGATGTTGACTAAAGATCAAAGTATTGTTCTTAGGTTGTACTTACTGTGCTCTTTGCTTTCTACCTCCTTATTTCTAGGTAGCAACCTCCTTCTTATGTTTGAGATGTTTTCGGTTTGACAGAGTGAAATGAGGATGATGAAAACAGCTTACACAAACTTCTCAAAGTGTCTTCATATCCATTATCTCACTGGGGGATGGCTATTATCATCTCCATTTTCTTTATAAGGATATTGAGATAGAGAGATTGCATAACTCTCCTAAGGTCGCATGGCTAGCTAATGACAGAACTAGGTTTACAACCAAAATCTGAAGGATTTGACTCCAATGGCAGTTCCTCCACAGTTTTTCTGTTTTCTACCAACTTGAAAAGAGACCGCATGCCTAAAGTAATATGGGCAGGGCATCTGTCAAGTGACTGACAGTCAAGTCTGAGAGCAGGTGAGGTCCTCTCCTTAGCACAGGAACTCCACGCACAGATGTTCATAGATGAGCTGTGATTGTGAGTAGAGCCCCCATTTGTTGAGTTAACTGCAAGTGTCTCTTGGAGTCACAGTGAATGTTGCTGACTTATTTTGAATTGAATCACTATTTTCAAGCACAACAGAAATGCTGCTGAGCAGAGCTCCATGCCCATAGAGGAGTAAAAATAAAACTAAAACAGCACAATTTGGGGTGACTGGAAAGGATTTCTTGACTGTCAGGGGTACCAGATGTAAGGGGGAGGTGGTGGTGGGGTAGATAGGAAGACAGTGTTGCATAGAAAACAAAATGCTGTGCCCCAGCATTGCAGGGGAGGGGCAGCCTCCATCCTGGCAGTAGATGCTTCTTTTGTTGAGGCTTATGCCATGGTGAACCTTGATGGGGAAACTGGACTAGTTAAGAAAAAACATAAGGCCTCTGAGAATACTGAGGGCAAGACAGAGAAAGCAGTAGGAATTTGATGTTTGGGTAGAAAAAGGGTCTGAAGAAGCCTAGTATAAGTCGGGACCTAGGGAACAGTAAAAAATTCTCTGAGGTGGGGAATGGTTGATGAATTTTCAGGAGAGAATTGTAGTAGATTCTAAGTTGCTTCCTGTGATTCCCCTCTATTACCCCACACCTTGAATAAAAGTCTGCTGCTGTGCCTGTTAGTGAAGAAATGGAGCATTGCTGAGAGTGACAAACAGGTGCTGGGAAAGGACACAGCCACAGGAGGTGACACGTGGGTGGCGACTGAGAAGCAGGAAAGCAGGAAACCAGAGCAAGAGGTCACCAGAGGAAGCAATCACTCCCTGAGAATCCTGCCCATAGGGGCAGTGGTGGGGACAAGGGGTGTGGGAGACTGTGGGGATGGGGGGGCATAATGGGGAGGTGCCCATAATTGATAGGATGGGGCTCAATTACTATTAGGTGGCAGGCACTCTCGTTAGACAGCTTGAAGGAAAGAGTGGATGGATCTTCTCTTCTTGGAGAACTCCCAACAAAATCTAGACAAGGTAGAGCCTGGGTAATTTAGGAAGCACAGGCTCTCTGAGGTCCCCGCAGTTCAGCTTAGCTCACTGCCTCCAGGATTTTCATATTCACGGGAGGACATGTGCTGTTTTTTTGGGAGGTGGAGATGGAGCTAGAACCAAAGCCAAGCCCAGAACATGTCTCGAGCTTTCAAATCATTCTCTTTGAAATTGTCTGAAAGCAGAAATATGGGACTCTGTCTCTGATGGAACGTATTTTTTTGGACGTCTAGATGTAGCCCAATGAGAGGGCTCCACCCAGAGACCCCAGAGGAGCATGGAATGGAAAGTGAGGTGTGCTCCGTGTTGCTGGGAACACTTGGTGATTCTCTTACCAAGTCCTGGACTGAGTGTGGGCTGGGGATGGAGCCCTGCCTGGAATTACTGATGCATCCTGAGAATTGGTGGTGGAGACTGCGGTGAGGCCAGCCGAGGACATTTTCCTCTGGTCCTCTCCAGCCTTGGCCCAGAGAACTGAGGCCCTGGGCTTGTCTGGACCCCATTTTTGTCCCAGCCCAGTATCCCTTCATCATTCAGGTCCTGGGGAAAGGGCCTGGCTTGGCTCACACGCGAGGAGGGTTGCCAAATGTGCCAGTGGTCACTATATCTTATAAACCGGGGTGCAGGATACCGTGGGGCCTGGGCTGGCCTGAGGATGTACTGTTTAGAAGTTTTAGAAGTTCCCTGGTGGTTAGGAGGGAGGAATGTCCCTGCAGAGTCCGAGGCGAGCCTGTACTGGGGCCAGGGCCAGTTTTCCCTCTCGTGGGCCCCTCTGCTCCGGGGAGCTGCATGTTCCCTTCTATTCGGACAGCTTGGGAAAGACCAGGGGCCCTTTTCAGGGAATGATTAAGAGGGAAACAGCCTGAAAACACTGGCATGAAAACTGATTCTGCTCCTCTGCGGCGGACCCAGGCCCAGAGCATACATGCCTTTTCTACTCAGTCATAAGAATGTGGAGTGTTGTCAAAGGTTGGGGGACTACAGAGCCTCAGAGTTTTGGGCGCTAGGAAGACCTGAAAGACAAGCTAGTACAGTCCCCTTGTCTGACTGCAAGGCTAATTTTGAAACAGTGGAATCTGGTAGGGGCTGTGAGACCCTTTTACTTCTGAGGCCTCGTTATTGAAGGAAATCGTGTCCGAGATGAGCTCACTTCATTCATTCACTCCTTGGTGCACATCTGGCTTCTTTGATGGCAACAGGGTTTGTGGCTTCCAGAGCGTTTCCAGTTTGGAGCCATAATCTCTGTTTGTTCATTTAAAATGGTGTTCACTGCAGGCTCACTGCCAGGCTTCCCTTTGTGCTCTCTGGGGCTGGGCTGTGAGGGTTGAGGGAAGCCAGCGGGGAAAACTCGGGAAGAGACTGGGACCAAGGGAGGGCTGGTATGGTCTAGGGGGGTTGGAGAGGGGGTGCTGACACGGCTGTGGTTATTAAGGCCTCAATTTAAGGCCTATCAGCAAAGGAAGAGACTGTTGGGCAGACGTCTGTGTGGGGCCAGGTGGCTCAGGACCTCTGCGGAAGCGGACGAGCTGCTTGAGGAAGATGGCACCTGGAGTCACGCTGAGATGGGCAGGACCGTGGAGCAGGAAGCTTAGGAAAGAGGAGACCTGAATGGGGGCAGCCGGGCAGCCAGGCAGAAAGAGCAAAGAAGGAGATAAAGCAGGTGGCACCGAGTGAAGTTGGGCCTGAATTAAATGATAAATTTTGGAGGCTCTTAGGGCGGGGACCAGGATGCTGCCAACTTTGATCTCATTTTCTGGACAGTAGTTCAGGAAACTAGCACTCTCTGATAGAAGAAGCTCTTTGCAGAATGTATGAGGTGTATGCAGCTGGGGTCGGGGGCAATCCATGCTGGGGGCAGGCTGGGAGGAGACAGACATATGGCGGTGGAGGAGAGGCAGCTCTCCATGGCCTTTGGTCCCGGCAGGCCGAGTCGGAGAGCAGCTTGTCAGTACTCAGGACAGGGGCCATATCTGTCTTGTTCCCATGTACCCCAGAGCCTGGTTTAGTGCACACAGAAGGCATTCACTAAATAACCGCATGAATGAAGGTGCTGTCTGCCTGAACCTATGGTACTGCTGTCTTGAATCCCTATGTAAGTTATATTTTCCTTCTTCAGGGTTTAAAGAACACTCGAGAATATTTGCCTAACTTGAGCTTTCCCCAGCAGAAGACTCTTCTGACTGCTGATGTGACAGAGGACATTGGAGGAACTGTTCCTGAAATAATCCCAGCAAAGAGACCCTCCATTTGATGGGGCAGAGGGGAAGTGAGGAGGGACGGGAGGACAGACAGGATGACCTCCCCAGGCCCAGGGGGCTGTGTGGTGTGCAGAGGGTGGGTTGAAATCCACCAAGCTTGGGTGCTATGCAGGCCCAGGGCAGCAGTCAGGGTGGGATGATGGGGTAGCAGCTTGATTAATTGCATCGCTTTTCCTCCATGTTACAACACTGGGCTTATGCCCCATCCCCAGCAGATGACCAATGGAGGAAAAACTAAAGGGGAATTTAGGTTTAACTCCTGGGATTGGTTACTCTGAGAAACGGCAGGGTTCCTTCCTTGGACTCATTCAGAGCCCACCATTGCGGTTTGTGGAAAGGACATGGAATAGGAGGTGACTCCTGCCTCTCCTAGCTCTTCTCCCTTGAAAAAGCCTCTCACCTCCTCCTGGTTTTGGAAGTGAGGGTTGTGCCTCTACCACTGTAAATACTTCCTAAATGGCCTAGGTGTAGTGTTCCAGAGAGAAGGGATGGCGTGATGACCCCTTCAGGTCTTGCCACTGGACACTTTCTTTTCATGTCAGGCAGATTTAAGCCCTTTTCTTTCCTTCAGAAACTGTCAGAGTTAACACGGCATAGGCGTGGGCTACATGCAGCGACACCACCCTCCCTCTCATATTTAAAAGATATCTGTGCTGGTTCTTAGGCCTCCAAATCATTATTTATTTTCCTTGGCTCTGTCTGAAAAGGCCACATCAGTGTTTTTGTTTCTCTTTTCTGAAAGCTAGGTCCTCTAGGCTAAACATGAACGCCTCAGTTCTAGAAAGGGCTGATTTTCACCACACCCTTTCCCCAACCAAATTATTTCCCAAATTGCGCTCGCTCCTGCTGGGTGTTCCAGGACACAGAAGCCGGTCTGTGAAGGCCTCTGGCTTTCCTTCTGCCCCGAGGAGTTGAAGGAAAGACTCGGTTTCTCCTTCGCACACTTTCACGTGCGAGGGTGCAGGCAGCGCCCGCCGGGACCGGGCTGCGCGGACAGCGCCCCCGCTGGCGGCCGCGACCCCCGGCTTTGTGCGGCCCGCGGGGCTGGCAGAGGACGGGGGAGCCCCCCGCCCTCCTAAGCAAAGGCACCGCGGACTGTCTGGGGACCAAACTCGGCCGCGCCCCAGAGGCCGAGCGGGGTGTTCCTGGCGTCTGAGGGAGGGCGGCAGGGCTTGAAGAGGTGCCGAAACGAACAAACGCGGCCCGGGGCCCCTCTCGCCCGCGGCCGCCCCGCCGGCCTCCCCGCCGGCCTTCCGCTCGCACCGCTCCCGGGCTTTGTGAATGGAGGCCCCGGGCCGCCCCGCCCCCGCCCCCGCGCCCAGCCCAGCCGGCGGCCAGGCTCCGCTCGGAAGGGCTCGGGAGGCGACGCGGGGAGGGGGCCGGAGGAGGAGGGGACGTTCCTGCAAATCACATGATTTTCCCGCTTATATAAATCACAGCTTGTTTTTCTCAACCGGCTGCAGACTTAAAGGTGCAGTGTCTGCTTTCTCTCCCAAGGGCAGGGCCGGTGGCCCCCGGGGGCTTCTGACAGGCTCCTGAGCAGGGCAGGAGGTGGTTTCCCAGTGGAAAGGGTCAGAATTTAAGGAGTTTAAAAATGATTATTTCGCAATGGGGATGTTTCAAGACACATCTGGACCAGGGAAGGGTATGGAAAATCTACCACCAGCTAAACAAGCGGACCCGCGTCGGGGCGGCCTCACAGGGGCTTAGGTCAGAAATCCTCTCTGGAGACCAGTGGCCGGTGAGAGCCGCTGTCGCGCCGATGCCTGTGGAGGACCCAGGGCTGAGGGGCTGGGATGAAATGGCCTGTGGGAGATTTGTGGCTGCCAATATTAGGCTTTTAAGGCTGATGCTTCCTATTCTGACCAGCCCTGGCTCTTTGTTATGTGGGAAGAAAAAGGAAATCAACACATATACCACATATTTCAAGCACCTGCTTTTACACAGAAAGCATTATAGGGAGAAGCAGCCTTTGCCTTTAAGTGGTTTAGACCGTTGGGAGAGATGAGCTATAGACATGGGAGAGATTAAATAGCTAGTGGGTCTCTATGCCTGTTCCAGGCTAAATAGGAGAGAGTTACAAGGCAGAGCATAATTACTTGCCTGATGAAGAGTACAGATAATGAGAGCTGCAGGCTTAGGGAGGAGGACTCCTGAGGCCTTGACTGAGGAGGTGGAGCAGGAGGAAGGAGGGTGACAACCTGCCGGAGGAACAGGGGTGCCATTAGTGGGGAGGGGAGGAAAGGAACATGACATTGGGATGTGTGGTGTAGTGAGGAATCAGGCAGTGGGATGAGGCTGGACAGGGGGCCCCCGATGCAAGCAGCCTTGACTGCAGGGCTGAGTGTGGACTTGATCCCATGAAGGCAGTGGGCAATCCATCAGAGGTGGGAGAGCAGGTAAGTGTGTGATGAAGGTGGCATTTTTAAGGATGATATAGCTGGCAGCAGAGTACAGGATACAGGAAGCACTGAGGGGGATCAGTTGGAGAGTTCTGTAAAGAATCAGGCAGGCACAAGCTTCACAGTGTAACAGGAAAAGTAGAAATGGAAGGGAGAAAAGCAAGGGGTATTTTGAGGAAGGAATCCAGATAATTGACAATTGATGAGTATGTAAATAGGGCAGGGGAGAAATTGCCAAAAGTAATGGTGATTTTTGAGCTTCAGAGAGGAGGGGAACCCCCCAGGTGGAGGTGGGGTACATGGAGCTCCTTTTAGAGATGTATTTGCAAGGACGGTGGGATCTTAACTGGGAAATGCATAGAGGGCTGGAAGTGCAGGAAAGAATATCTGTACAGAGAACGTAACCTAAGGGATGAAACAGACTGTAGATCTTAAAGATGATAATGTATAGAAAGATACAAAGGGCCCGGGAACTCCCACGATTAGGAAGAGTCAGTTATGCACCTGGAGGTGGGCCAGCCTGGCTGATAATATCTCCACTTGACCTCGCTGTTATTTATTCTCTCTTTAGCCTTAGTTTTCTTATCTGTAAAATGGAGATAACAACACCTGCATCATGTTCTGTGAGGATTAAATGAAATACATAAAGCATCTTAGAGATGGCACTTAGCATATAGGGAGGGTATAGGCCACATCCATCCCCTCCTCCGCCACTCCGCTTTCCACCTCACCCTTATTTTCTTTAGGGGGCAGGCACCCAACCCAGTCTCTCTCTCTTTTAAAATTGTAACTGAGATGTTGTTGTCCCTCTTCTTCTCTTCCTCCTCCTACTTCTCCCTTCTAGAAACATGTGGTCTTGTTTGCATGACTAATTATTTGAACTGGAAATACCCTCCATTATGAAGGAAGGAAATAATTTGTTTCCTAAGGGCCTCTTAGCTGAAAGATGGTTATTACCTCATTTGATCCTTCCAGCAGCCCTGCAAGGATTGGGAGGGCAGGTATTATCAGTCCTATTGTTTTATAAACAGCTGAAGAAATGGAGGAATGGTTGTAAAGAGTTTTCTTATGATGTTTTAGAGCTGCACATCTACGAGTACCCTCTAGTTCAAAGATTTTCAAATTTTTGCTTTTAGCCCTGTCTTTGTAAGTAAATTTTACCTGGTAGCCAAATAAAATGGATACAAGCAATGCAGTTCTGGTTCCATGGGGTTGGGCGGTCCTGCATCCCAATTGCTTGGCATGGCCCACACCCCTGCCCCAGGCCAGGCTGGGAATTGGGGCTTCGCTTCTGGGGTTTCTGCACTCAGAACCTCTGTCTCCATACTCAGCTTCTTTCTCTTCCTTTTCAGTCAGGCCTGAGCCCCAGAAGGCTTTGCAGACCCTTGGGTGTGCCCACTGTTTGAGCCAAGTGCTGACTTTGGCCATGATGCCAACAGCTCTGCCCAGCTATCAGTCATGGAGTGAGGACCAGCTGAGCAGGACCAGTGCGGTTCCCAGGCGGGAGCTTGGGGCGCTGTCTCTGGTCTGGCAGGCTGAGCAGCAATGCCTGATGTCACTGGGGCCCGCTCCGCCCACGTGCTCCTGCTAACGTCCATATTTCCTCTGTGAATGTGTTTCTTAAAAACAAACTCCTTGAGATGCAAAAACAGGTTATGATTTCAAAAATGGAGATCTGAAGGAAAGCAAATATTGTTAAAATGCTCTGCATATAGTTATATAAAACTGTGAAAGAGCCACAAATAATTTATTCCAACTGTAGTAATATTTATCATCCTATACAAAGCAGCCTCCTTTAGGATTTATTTCTTTGAGTGTAGATATCCCCCAAAGAGGTAAGTAGAAATGAAAAGAATTTCATGTGATTTTTTTGCTTTTAAAATAAAATCTTGGCAAACCAGCCTCCTAATCCTATGTGGTTATTTATTTTTTTCATTAATTTATCTATTTATTTGCATTATAAAGGTAATACACATTAATGGCAAAAAAGAAACTCAAAGCATTCTGAAGGGTGTAAAATGAAACATAAAAGTCCCCCCTTACTATTCTCACTCTATTGAGAAGACTGAACTTAATGGTTTCTTGTGACTCTTACGGAATTTTTTGTTTTACACACACACATACATAATATGTATATATTATATATATTCATATTTCATCTACTTTTTTTACACAAATGGTTTAGTCCTGTGATTTTTTTCACTTAGATATCTATCTTTATATACAGGTCTATCATTCGTTCTAATTACTGTCCAATTCATTGAATATTTTATATAATATTCCCATGTTTAGCTTGTTTCCAGGTTCTTTTTTTTTTGAGGGCCATGTGAAGATTTTTCTTTTTTTGAGTCAACTTTTTCCCATTGAAGCACAGTTCATAGGTGTGACCAGGGCACAGATGATAAGCAAACAGAAGTGTAAGCTGGATGGGCTTTCACAAAGTAAGTACACCTGTGTAGCTAACAGCCAGCCCGGGAAGCTGAGCGCTCCAGCACCCAGACCCCCGCCCCCATTTGCTGCCCCTCCCTTACCATCCTTTTTTTTCTTTTTAAAGATTATTTCATTTTTAATTTTTTTTAAATTGACAAACCAAAAAAACATATAAACACGAACATTCTTAACATGCAAACATTCCATACATGGTGAACAAGCAGTGGCTCACAATGTCATCACATAGTTGTGTATTCATCACCATGATCATTTTTTAGAACATCTGCATCACTCCAGAAAAAGATAAAAAGAAAAAACACACATACCATGCCCCTCACCCCTCCCTCTCATTGACCCCTAGTATTTCCATCCACTCAATTTGTTTTAACATTTGTTCCCCCTATTTTTAATCCATATATATATTTTTTAATTAATTAACAGAAAAAAAGAAATTAACCCAACATTTAGAAATCATACCATTCTACATATGCAATCAGTAATTCTTAACATCATCACATAGATGCATGATCATTGTTTCTTAGTACATTTGCATCAGTTTAGAAGAACTAGCAACACAACAGAAAAAGATATAGAATGTTAATATAGAGAAAAAAATAAAAGTAATAATAATAGTTAAAAACAAACAAACAAACAAACAAACAAAAAACCTATAGCTCAGATGCAGCTTCATTCAGTGTTTTAACATGATTACTTTACAATTAGGTATTATTGTGCTGTCCATTTTTGAGTTTTTGTATCTAGTCCCATTGCACAGTCTGTATCCCTTCAGCTCCAATTACCCATTATGTTACCCTGTTTCTAACTCCTGCTGGACTCTGTTACCAATGACATATTCCAAGTTTATTCTCGAATGTCGGTTCACATCAGTGGGACCATACAGTATTTGTCCTTTAGTTTTTGGCTAGACTCACTCAGCATAATGTTCTCTAGGTCCATCCATGTTATTACATGCTTCATAAGTTTATTCTGTCTTAAAGCTGCATAATATTCCATCGTATGTATATACCACAGTTTGTTTAGCCACTCGTCTGTTGATGGACATTTTGGCTGTTTCCATCTCTTTGCAATTGTAAATAACGCTGCTATAAACATTGGTGTACAAATGTCCGTTTGTGTCTTTGCCCTTAAGTCCTTTGAGTAGATACCTAGCAATGGTATTGCTGGGTCGTATGGCAATTCTATATTCAGCTTTTTGAGGAACCGCCGAACTGCCTTCCACAGTGGTTGCACCATTTGACATTCCCACCAACAGTGGATAAGTGTGCCTCTTTCTCCGCATCCTCTCCAGCACTTGTCATTTTCTGTTTTGTTGATAATGGCCATTCTGGTGGGTGTGAGATGATATCTCATTGTGGTTTTGATTTGCATTTCTCTAATGGCCAGGGACATTGAGCATCTCTTCATGTGCCTTTTGGCCATTTGTATTTCCTCTTCTGATAGGTGTCTGTTCAAGTCTTTTTCCCATTTTGTAATTGGGTTGGTTGCCTTTTTGTTGTTGTTGAGTTGAACAATCTCTTTATAAATTCTGGATACTAGACCTTTATCTGATATGTCATTTCCAAATATTGTCTCCCATTGTGTAGGCTGTCTTTCTACTTTCTTGATGAAGTTCTTTGATGCACAAAAGTGTTTAATTTTGAGGAGCTCCCATTTATTTATTTCCTTCTTCAGTGCTCTTGCTTTAGGTTTAAGGTCCATAAAACCGCCTCCAATTGTAAGTTTCATAAGATATCTCCCTATATTTTCCTCTAACTGTTTTATGGTCTTAGACCTAATGTTTAGATCTTTGATCCATTTTGAGTTAACTTTTGTATAAGGTGTGAGATACGGGTCCTCTTTCATTCTTTTACTTATGGATATCCAGTTCTCTAGGCACCATTTATTGAAGAGACTGTTCTGTCCCAGGTGAGTTGGCTTGACTGCCTTATCAAAGATCTCCAGGTTCTTTTTATCTTTTAGAAACCACTGCAAATAAATATCTTTGTATAATTGTTGCATACTTATGCATATGTAAGATAAATTCCTAGCAGTGGAATTAGGTGAAAATATATGTACCTTAAATTTTTAAAAATTTCATTCTGCCCTATTTAAGACACACAGAAAGACATAAAGAATTATAGAATAAATACCTGTGTGTCCACTGCCTAACTTAAAAAAACAGACCACTGCCACACGAGTAAATCCTCCTTTGTGAGACCCTGATATTATAAGAGCCCTTTATTTCCACAGAGGACACCACAGTCTAGAATTTGGTGTTTATCATTCCCCTTCAATGATTTGCATGCTGCATATGATCTTATATTTTATACAAATGGTATTTTGTTGTATGTATTCTTCTTGCATCTTTTGCTTAATATTATATCTCTAAGATTCTTCCATGCTGATACCATATTTTTATGATGATATTTGATCGACTTTATTTTCACTACTAATAACTTCAAATTATATGAATATTCCACAACTTTTGTATCCATTTTCTTGTTAATGGGCATTAAAGTTGTACAAGTTTGCTTTTTTTTTTTCTGTTACAAACAGTGCTGCTATGAACTTTCTTTTCTGTCTCCTTGTTGTACATGTGCAGGAATTTCTCTAGGGCATATGCCTAGCAGTGGAATTGCCAGCTCATAGAATATGGGACTCTTCAACAATATTAGAAATTATTCTCCAAAGCAGTTGTGCTAACTTATACTCTTACAAGCAACCAGAGTTACAACACCAACACTTGATATTGTTAAACCCTTGATTTGTAAGAATTTGGTTGGTGTGCAATGCTTTCTTGTTGTGGTTTACATTTACGTTTCTCTAGCTCCTCTGAGGTTGGGCATCTTTTCATGTATTTTTTTAGCCATGCAAGTTTCCTCTCATGTGAGTTGCCTTTGCCCATTTTTTAAAATGTTGGCTTGTTTGTTCTTTTTTTATTGATTTTATATATCTTCTTTATATATTGTGCTTACTACTTTGTTGTCAGTTAAATGTTTTGCAGATATCTTTTCCCAATCTATTGTCTTTTCATTTTTTAAACTTTTTTTATTAATTAAAAAAAACAAACAAAACATTAAGATATCATTCCATTCTACATATACAATCAGAAATTCTTAATATCATCACATAGTTGCATATCATCATTTCTTAGAACATTTGCATTGATTTAGAAAAAAGAAATAAAAAGACAACAGAAAAAGAAATAAAACGATAACAGAGAAAAAAATAGATTATACATACCATACCCCTTACCCCTCGCTTTCATTTACCACTAGCATTTCAAACTAAATTTATTTTAACATTTGTTCCCCCTATCATTTATTTTTATTCCATATATTCTACTCTTCTGTTGATATAGTAGCTAAAAGGAGCATCAGACATAAGGTTTTCACATTCACAGAGTCTCATTGTAAAAGCTATATCATTGTTCAATCATCATCAGGAAACATGGCTACTGGAACACAGCTCCACATTTTCAGGCAGTTCCCTCCAGCCTCTCCACTACATCTTGAACAACAAGGTGATATCTACTTAATGCATAAGAATAACCTCCAGGATAACCTCTGTTTGGAATCTCTCAGCCATTGACACTTAGTCTCATTTCACTCTTCCCCCTTTGGTCGAGAAGGTTCTCTCAATCCCTTGATGTTAATTCCCAGCTCATTCTAGGGTTTTTCTCAGTCCCTTGATGCTGAGTCTCAGCTCATTCCAGGATCTCTGTCCCACGTTGCCAGGAAGGTCCACACCCCTGGGAGTCATGTCCCACACAGAGAGGGGGAGGGTGGTGAGACTGCTCGTCCTGTTGGCTGGAGAGAGAGGCCAGATCTGAGCAACAAAAGAGGTTCTCTTGGGGATGACTCTTAGGCCTAATTTTAAGTAGGCTTGACCTATCCTTTGTGGGGTTAATTTTCATATGAACAAACCCCAAGACTGGGGGCTCAGCCTATAGCTTTGGTTGCCCACACTGCTTGTGAGAATATCAAGAATTCAACTTGGGGAAGTTGAGTTTTCCCCCGTTCTCACCATTCCCCAAAGGGGACTTTGCAAATACTTTTCCACTCACTGATCAAATCACTCTGGGATTCATTGGGGCATCACTCTGGACTAACCAACAAAATCTCATGTCCTACCTGAGATTCCAAGTACTTATGACATTCAATCAAACTATCTACATGAGTTATATTAGGAAATGCTCTAGTCAAAATCTAAATTTTGTAACAAATAAACATTTTTTGCTTTAGTCTCACACATAAGGTGACATTTTAAAGTATTAATTATCATCTATTTTCAGCACCCTGCAATAATGACATTCCTTTGTTTTTCCTCATGCAAAAACATTTTTAAAATTTGTACATTGTACATTTCACTATTATTATACACTCTAGGCATTCCTAGATCATACCATCTTGATCTTTACCATCTATCTTTCTTTCTGATTTCATTTTTGTCCCCAGCCCTCCTCCCTCTATCATTCTCACATGCAGCTTCATTCAGTGTTTTAACATAATTACATTACAGTTAGGTAGTATTGTGCTGTCCATTTCTGAGTTTTTATATTCAGTCCTGTTGCACAATCTGTATCCCTTCAGCTCCAATTACCCAATATCTCACCCTATTTCTATCTCCTGATGGTCTCTGTTACCAAGGAAATATTCCAAGTTTATTCACTAATGTCAGTTCATATCAGTGAGACCATACAGTATTTTTCCTTTTGTTTCTGGCTAATCACACTCAGCATAATGTCCTTAAGGTCCATTCATGTTGTTACATACTTCATAACTTTATTCTGTCTTACAGCTGCATAATATTCCATCTTATGTAAATGTCACAGATTGTTTAGTCAACTGTCTGTTGATGGACATTTTGGCTGTTTCCATCTCTTGGTAATTGTTAATAATGCTGCTATAAACATTGGTGTGTAAATGTCCATTTGTGTCCTTGGCCTCGTGTCCTTTGAGTAGAGACAGCATATAGATGGGTCCTGTTTTTTAATCCATTCTGCCAGACTATGGAGAGTTTAATCCATTAACATTCAGTGTTATTACTGCATGGGTAGTACTTTCTTCTACTATTTTGCCTTCTGGATTTTATATGTCCTATCTAATTTTCCTTCTTTTTACCTTTACTCATAGTCTTCCTTTCTACACTCTTCTCCACACCTCTCTCTTCTGTCTTCATATCTGTCTCTAGTGTTCCCTTTAGTATTTCTTGCAGAGCTGGTCTCTTGGTCACAAATTCTCTCAGTGATTTTTTTGTCTGAAAATGTTTTAATTTCTCCCTCATTTTTGAAGGACAGTTTTGCTGGATATAGAATTCTTGGTTGACAGTTTTTCTCTTTTAATAATTTAAATATATTATCCCACTGTCTCCTCGCTTCCATGGTT
Organism: Tamandua tetradactyla; assembly: GCF_023851605.1. Classification (NCBI taxonomy): domain Eukaryota; kingdom Metazoa; phylum Chordata; class Mammalia; order Pilosa; family Myrmecophagidae; genus Tamandua; species Tamandua tetradactyla. The sequence goes on from NC_135333.1 coordinate 125,198,710, forward strand.
TCTGCTGAGAGATCTGCACATAGTCTTATTGGGCTTCCCTTGTGTGTGATGGATTGCTTTTCTCTTGCTGCTTTCAAGATCCTCTCTTTCTCTCTGACCTCTGACATTCTGATTATTAAATGTCTTGGAGTATGTCTATTTGGATCTATTCTCTTTGGGGTATGCTGCTCTTCTTGGATCTGTAATTTTAAGTCTTTCATAAGAGTTGGGAAATTTTCAGTGATAATTTCCTCCATTAGTTTTTCTGCTCCTTTTCCCTTCTCCTCTCCTTCTGGGATACCCACAACACATACATTCATGCACTTCATATTGTCTTTCAATTCCCTGAGTCCCTGCTCATATTTTTCCATTTTTTTCCCTATAGTTTCTGTTTCTTGTCGGATTTCAGATGTTCCGTCCTCCAGTTTTGAAATCCTATGTTCTGTCTCTCGAAATCTACCATTGTAGGTTTCCATTGTTTTTTTTTTCATCTCTTCTACTGTGTCTTTCATTCCCATAAGTTCTGTGATTTGTTTTTTCAGACTTTCAGTTTCTTCTTTTTGTTCTTTCCTTGCCTTCTTTATATCCTCCCTCAATTCATTGATTTGGTTTTTGATGAGGTTTTCCATGTCTGTTCGTACATTCTGAATTAATTGTTTCAGCTCCTGTATGTCATTTGAATTGTTGGTTTGTTCCTTTGACTAGACCATATCTTCAATCTTCCTAGTGTGATTTGTTATTTTTTGCTTGCGTCTAGGCATTTAATTACCTTAATTAGTTTATTCTGGAGGTTGCTTTCACTTCTTTTATCTAGGGTTTTCTTGCTGGATGAATTTGTTGTCTATCTGTTCTTTGACATTCTGTTCAGCTTTATCTGGACCTTTAGCTTAAGTTTTGTTTAACAGAGGAGAATTTTTCTTGTTTCTTGCCCTGCTTGTGTGGAGCCTTCCCCCTCCCCCCACACTTAGGAGGGTCTACTTAGATATTATAGACCCTAGCCAGATTTTCCCAGACCAAACTGGCCTCCTATCAGGAGGAAAGAGTCACCTGCGTCGGTTTTCCCTGAGAGTGAGACCCAGCAGGTTGAAAGACTTTCCTGTGAAGTCTCTGGACTCTGTTTTTCTTATCCTGCCCAGTATGTGACACTTGTCTGACTGCAGGTCCCACCAGCATAAGATGATGTGGTACCTTTAACTTTGGCTGGGGGCGTGGTGGAGACAGAGGAGAGGTTGTAGGCTGGTTTTAAAGGCTTCAAATTACCAAGCCCTGGTGTCTGAATTCCTTGATGGAGGGATTCCACCTGAGTTGGGTTCCACCCCTCCCCTGGGGAAGGCACAGGCTCCAGAGAAGCCTCCAAAAGAGCTCACTTCTGCCTATGCCTGGGGCAGTTGCAGCCCAAAAAGTCCTGCTGCTGTATCCAGAGGCAGTCAAGCCTTTGTAGATACACAGCCACAAAAACCTCTGTTTCCTTCTTTTTTTCCCCCCTTTTTCTGTCAGTCCTGCCCCCTTGGTGCCGGGGCAAAAATGAGCAACCTCCACTTTGATCAGGTTCACCTAAGCTGGGGACCTATTTTTAGTAGTCAGAATTTGTTAATTAGTTCCACAATTGGCATTTGATTGTGCCCAGTCCCTGCTGCTGGTAAAGTCCTTTCCTTTCCCCACTGGGAAGCAGCTTGTGGGGGAGGGGTGCTGGCTGCTGTGGCTTGGGGATCTCATGGTTCTGGGGGGAGCTCGCAGCTGGTCCAGCTGGTCCAGACTGGGGTACGCTGTGTGTCTGGTCACTATTGTGGCTCCGGGAGCTGTTCTGTACTGTTTCTGGTTATTTAGTAGTTGTTCTGGAGGACGAACTAAAACGCGCACGTTGTTAAACCGCCATCTTGACCCGGAAGTCCTGTCTTTTCATTTTTGAAATGGGTGACTATTTTTAAATTAGAGAATTGTAGGTTTACAGAAAAATCATGCAGAAAGTATAGAGTTCCCATAAACCCCCTCCTCCCTACAGTTTTCCCTATTGTTAATACTTCGCATTAGTGTGGAATTTTTATTGATAAAAGATATCACTATACTTATAATATTACCTGCAGTCCATAGTTTACATCAGGGCTCTGTTTGTGTTGTACAGTTCTATGGCTTTAAAACATTTTATTCTAGTAATATACGTAACCTAAATTTTTCCACTTTAATCAGTTTGAGAGATACAGTTTAGCACTTTTAATTACATTCACATATTATGCTACCATCACCATCATCCATTACCAAAACTTTTCCATCACCCAAACTAGTGACTTTTGATGAGCAGAGTTGATTTAACGCAGTTGAGATGTGTATTTAAATTTTTGATATTGTTAATTGCCCAGTTTATAAGCCTGTCAGTATTGTATAAGAATGCTTGTTTTCCACACTCCTGCCAGCACTGCATCTTATCAGTTTTAACTTTTGTCAGTCTGACAGGTGAAAAGTGGTGTCTCATTGTTTTGACTTGTCTTAATTACAAGTAGGCCTGACATAGTTTCACAGAGTTATTGACCTTCTGCTTTTTTGTTTCTTTATATTCTTCATTTTTTGTATTGGATAGTTTGCTTTTTCCTAATTGATTTTCCCAGTTGATTTGTACGAAAATTTTGAATATTAAAGAAATTTGCCCCTTTGCTGCCATATATGGCTGCATGCTGTATATACCACTCACCTGCTGCCCGTTGAGGATGCGATCGCTTGTATAAGGCCTTTTCTCTCTTTGGCCCTTGAGCACTTAGTTATACTGAAAAATAAGTAAGAAGCTGTAACTGGAGACTGAGATTTTGGGAGAATGGCAGAGGAGTAGTGAGGTCTGTGTGTGTAGGAGCCGCTGAGGTAGGGAGTGTATATGTGAGCTGTGGATGTCCTTTTTGTACTGAAGAGTATGTAAAAGTGGGGGCTGGAGAGAAGGTTTGGGTTGGATCAATGGGGTCATAGCCTGCATTCTCATTTCTCAAGTAGACTTTTACTAAGGCCTGGGTGAGTAAGTCTGAGGTGTCTTAGGTGGCTTGGCTACTCTTGGCTGGTGGTGAGAGGAGGGGAATTTAATAGTTCTGAGGGCCCAGCACGTGCCTGGCACACAGCCTTGAGAGGAGGCGTTATTCACTGGGGAAATGGAGGCTCCAAGAAAGCTGACTTGCTCCAGGTCACGTAGCTATCAGTGGCCAAGCTGGGACTCAATTCCAGGACTAGTTCACTCCCCAGCCCAGCTCTTTGCAGTGTACTAATGGTTTCAGGGTTATTAGGGCTTGGCTTTTATAAAGAGATTTGTCAGGAGAACCTTCTAACAAGAGAGTAAAATTAGGGCATATTAAAATTGATTGCCATCTCAACAGTGAAATTTCACATTTCTGTGTTTTAGTATCAGTAATTGGCTTAAGTAGTCCTTCTTGGTGAACACAGGTAAATGAACAGTGATTATAATTGGGCTCTATAGAAAAAAGAGTAATAGTCTTAATAGTCCTGTTCATAGTGGAAGGAACATTCAGTGTAGAAATCAGCTAGGATTCCATTTTTTCTCCACTTGCATTTGGTAGAATTTGGATGACACTTAACTTTCTCTCCACTCATTTATTCATTCAATAACTGTTCATTGGATGCCCATTTTGCTAAAAGCTGGGGATAAAGTGGTGAGCAGAGCAGACCCAGGCCCTGCCTTCGTGGAGCCTGCAGTCTAGTGGAGGAAATAATAAACAGGAAGTGGGAGTCAGTGAAGGCACACATATTTTGTAGGTGGTTGGATAATACTTTTTTTTTTGGTTAAAAATACCTCTTATAATCAGCTTTCCTGTAACCAGTTCTGTTTTAGCTGAGGAGAAACAACAGCTCCAGTCTATGAAGAAGAAAAGCAAAAATGGAATTATTTCTTCTAGGGCCTACAAAATTTAAACAAAGATGAGGCTTCCTGAACAGCCTCTTGGTTTAGTTCTCCTGAACGGCGGCACCACGTCACCCCATGTGTGGTCTTTTCTCACTATCTGGGGATGAATCTTTGTTTTTAACAGAAATTTCTTACTTGAGGTAAATGGTTACCACTCATTTCTTTCATGGGAGAACCTGAAAGCATTGGAGGAGAATATAAATTCCAGAGGTTCCAGAACCAATAGGAAAATCCCTCTCCTGAGTTTGCTGCTTTTCAAGGCAAAGCAAGTTGGAACAACTTCCTTCCAGCAGGTTTGGAGGATCTGCTTTCGGCACTGCTCCCTGTCCCTCTCAGGACTCAGGTACTGGGCAGGAAGGGTTGTTAATTACCCCCTAACAATTCCTAGCAGTATGTGGCCTGAACTTTTTTTTCTGGGCTTAGCAAAACTGTCTCCTACGAGGGGTTTCTTCAATTCAAACACGTCTCATTTTGGTTGTTGGCGCCATGGCGAGAACACCAGAATCTCAGGAATATAATTTGATGCTTATTGTTGGAATTTTTCTTCCCGAAGGACTTTTTATGGAATTTTTGTTTTGTTTCAAATTATATATGTTCATTACTTTCTTAACCAAAACACCATTAATACACTAAATAATTTTCTGAACAATAACAATAACAATAATTAAAAAGAATAACAATAATTCTCTGAACTCACCTAAATACTCACTCTGCATTCAACTTTATGGTTCTTCTATTTGGGCTTGAACAGCGTCTCTCTTTCTAACCAATTTTTAAAAAGTTCTTGGGGTTGTTTCTTTTCCTAAGCAAGGTGACATATAGCTCTAGACTACTACCAGTTATTTGGTTACGTGTGGGTGAGATTTCACTTTCCCGGGGTGGGAATAAAAACTAGTTCTGAAGTGCGCCTGAGCTGAACTGCCTCCATTAAGGTGGTGTTTGGGGTCCATCTGGTGGCCAAAAGGTTTTAACACAAACTGGTCTTCCTGGTCTCTATGTTGCCCTCTTGTGGCAAGAATTGATATGACTACTTGACCTGCCTTGTTTAGTATTACAGAAATAAAGATACAGATCAGGAAGAGTTAACAGTCAACGCTTACTTAACACCCATTAAGGAGATGGGACTCAAGGATGAGCCAGGAGAGAACCAACACTGGCATGGCATGAAGTTGCTCCTTGCTCCCTACAGGATATTTAAGAAAACTCTAAATATGAAAATCCAAATTTACAATTTTGGGTGGAGTGCGGTGAGAATTCATGACACGTTTTTAATTTTCAGTTTTAAATTTGTATTCTTTCTCTGAACCACAGAATTTTAGAGTTGGAAAAGATCTTAGAAATTAGTCAACAAGATTGGTTTTATTAATAAAAATTAAAAAAAAAGAAATTAGTCAACAAAAGTTTATTGAGCTTTTACTGCTTAACCCTGTACCATGCACTGAATTACATATATACGAGCCCTGTTCTCTCAAAGAGCTAAAAGGGTAGCGAGAAAGACAGACAACTAAATACATAAGTGCCATGTAGTGTGATAGGAGCAATAACAGTAGAAAAGCATGCATGCTGTGAGGACAGAGATGCAGAATTGCCACCTCTACCTAGAGGTCAGTGAAGACTTGCAAGAGAGGAGGTGAAGAGGAAATACAAATGGCCAAAAGGCACATGAAAAGATGCCCAACCTCCCTGGCTATTAGGGAAATGCAAATCAAAACCAGAATGAGATATCATCTCATACCCACCAGAATGGCCATTTTCAATAAAACAGAAAATGACAAGTGCTGGAGAGGATGTGGAGAAAGAGGCACACTTATCCACTGTTGGTGGAAATGTCAAATGGTACAACCGCTGTGGAAGGCAGTTTGGTGGTTCCTCAGGAAGCTAAGTACAGAATTGCCATATGACCTGGCAATACCATTGCTAGGTATCTACTCAGAGGACACGAGGGCAAGGACACAAATGGACATTGGCACACCAATGTTTATAGCAGCATTACTTACAATTGCCAAGAGATGGAAACAGCCCAAACATCCATCAACAGATGAGTGGCTAAACAAGCTGTGGTATATACATATGATGGAATATTATGCAGCTGTAAGACAGAATGAAGTTATGAAGTATGTAGTAACATGGATGGACTTTGAGGACATTATACTGAGTGAGATTAGCCAGAAACAAAAGGACAAATACTGTATGGTCTCACTGATATGAACTAGCATTAGTGAATGAACTTGGAGAATTTCAGCTAAGAAAAGAGACCATCAGGAGATAGAAATAAGGTTGATATTGGGTAATTGGAGCTGAAGGGATACAGATTGTGCAACAGGACTGATTGTAAAAGTCAGAAATGGATAGCACAATACTACCCAACTGTAATGCAATAATGTTAGTACACTGAATGAAGCTGAATGTGAGAATGATAGAAGGAAGAGGGCTGGGGGCACAAATGAAATCAGAAGGAAAGATAGATGATAAAGACTGAGATGGTATAATCTAGGAATGCCTAGAGTGTACAATGATAGTGACTAAACGTACAAATTTAAAAATGTTTTTGCATGAGAAAGAACAGAGAAATGTCAATATTGCAGGGTATTGAAAATAGAAGGTAATTCATATTTTAAAACTTTAACTTATGTGTAAGACTAAAGCAAAAAAATGTTCATTTGGTACAAAATTTGTAATTTGACTAGTGCATTTCCTAATATAACTTATGTGGACAGTTTAATTGAACACCATAAGTACATGGAACCTTGAGTAGGGCATGAGAGTTTGTAGGTTTGCCCAGAGTGATGCCCTGATAAATCCCAGAGTGATTTGAACAGGGAATAAAAAAGTATTTGCAAAGTCCCCTTGGGGGAATGGTGAGAAAGGGGGAAAATTCAGCTTCCCCATGTGGAGAATTCCTGATATTCTCAGAAGCAGTAGGGACAACCAAAGCAATAGGCCGAGCCCTCAATCTTGGATTTAGTTCATATGAAACTTATCCCCACAAAGGATAGGCTTAGCCTACTTAAAATCAGGCCTAAGAGTCATCCCCAAGAGAACCTCTTTTGCTGCTCAGATGTGGCCTCTCTCTCCAGCCAACAAAACAAGCCAACTCACTGCCCTCCCCCTGTCTACGTGGGACATAACTCCCAGGAGTGTGGACCTTCCTGGCAACATGGGACAGAAATCCTAGAATGAGCTGAGACTCAGCATCAAGGGATTGAGAAAACCTTCTCGACCTAAAGGGGGAAGAGTGAAATGAGACAAAATAAAGTGTCGATGGCTGAGAGATTCCAAACAGAGTCGAGAGGTTATCCTGGAGGTTATTCTTATGCATTTTATAGATATCCCCTTTTTAGTTTCTAAAATGCGGCCTTTCTCTCTCACCAACACAACAAGCAAACTCACTGCCCTCCCCCTCTCTACGTGGGACGTGACTCCCAGGGGTGTAAACCTTCCTGGCAACGTGGGACATAAATCCTAGAATGAGCTGGGACTCAGCACCAAGGGATTGAGAAAACCTTCTTGACCAAAAGGGGGAAGAGAGAAATGAGACAAAATAAAGTGTCAATGGCTGAGAGATTTAAAATAGAATTCAGAAGTTACCTTTGAGGTTATTCTTACGCATTATATAGATATCACTCTTTTAGTTAAGGTGTATTGGAGAGGCTGGAGGAAAGTGCCTGAAATTGTAGAGCTGTGTTTCAGTAGCCATGTTTAGCTTTTGCAATGTGACTGTGTGATTGTGAAAACCTCGTGTCTGATGCTCCTTTTATGTATGGTATAGATAGATGAGTAAAATATAGGGATTAAAAATAAATAAATAATAGGGAGAACAAATGTTAAAATAAATTTAGTAGATTGAAATGCTAGTGATCAATGAAAGGGAGTGATAAGGGGTATAGAAAAAAATAGGGGAAACAGGCTAAAATATATTGGGTAGATGGAAATACTAGTAATCAAAGAGAGGGAGGGGTAAAGGGGATGGTATGTATAAGTTTTTTTTCTTTTTATTTCTGAATTTTTATTTTCTGAATTGATGCAAATGTTCTAAGAAATGATCATGGTGATGAATATATAATTATGTGATGCTATTGTGAGTTATTGATTATATACCAAGAATGGAATGATCATATGAAAAGAATGTTCATTTTTGTATGTTGTTATGTTTTAAAAAAATAAAAAAATAGATTCAAATTGGGAAAAAAAAGAGAGGAGGTGATCTGTACATTGCAAAATCAGAGGTTCCAGGCAGGCAGGGTGAGGGTGGGGCTAGGAGAGAATGGTCTAGCTCGTTGGAATGCATATGCAGAGAGTTAGGGTATTGCATTGGGTGTCCAGGTACTGTAAATGTGGCTGCAGCATATGGTGTGTGGTACACAGAAGATGCTCTGTAAACCCTGGCTGAATGAATGAACGGATGAATTGTGGCAGGTCTCATGAGAGAGGAGGTAGAAGAGGTCACTTGGGGGTTAGACCATAAACACAAAGAAATTTGAGTGTTATGTTGGAAGAAGTGAGAGAAAGTAGAGGTGGAGGGCCACTGAAGGTTTTAAGTGGCAGAGTTATAGGATCAGATTTATGTTTTAAAAAATGATTACTTTGGTAGCAGTGAAAGGGAGGCAGAAAAGTAATTAGGAGACTACTATAATAATTTAGCGAGCGATGGTGAGCAGCTAAAGCAGTGGAAATCTGAGAACGTTGTGGCAAGAATGGATCTGAGAACTATTTAGAGTATAGAATGAGTAGAGAAAATGAGAGGAAAGAGTCTTGGATGATTGTTACCCAGGGTTTTGACTGGGGTTGAGCGGAGCAGGTTTTGAGAGGAAGTTGAATATAGTGGTGTTTGTGGGACTTCCAGGCAGATGGCAAACAGGCATCTGGATAGGTGGGTCTGGGTTGAGGACCACGAGATTCAATGAAAAACACCCAGAGAGACTGTGGAGGAGTGTGCGGCAGGAGGAAAGAACTGAGGACAAACTCTGGTGAACAGAGGATTAGTGCGGAGGAGGTAGGAAGGAAGCTAGTAAAGGAGGAGAAGCAGAGGGAGGACAAGGGAAAGAGGCCTGCAAATTGAGGCTAGTGTCAGCTGTGGTAGAAGCCTGGGTGGATGAACAAGTGTTTTTGTTCATGATTCTTGTGCACCTGTGTTTGTTTATTCCGTGCTTGTTTTAGTATTTAGTAAAAGATTTTCCTTCCACGAGCTAGCCCCTCGGAGTTCCTGTTCCATAAGCTGGGCTGGCTGCAGGGCTCCCACCTTCAGGCTCCCCCTTCCAATCCACCTTCCCACGGAGGTCTCTCAGGGGCTTGGCTAATGCGCAGGTCTGATCACGTTTTCCCTCTTTCTACCACAACTGTCCCTTCTCCCTTTCCTCAACTATCCCCCGCCCCCATTGCCTACACAATAAATTCTCTAGACAAGCATTTAAGGTTCCTAAAATCTGATCCCAACTGTTCTTTCCAGCTTTATCTCACAACTCCTCTGCTCACTTACTCTAAGCCAGGCCCTTAGACACATTGGAGCATATGTCCCCCCTTCTGGAATGTCCTCCTTCCTCATTCATAAAAATTCTTTTCATCCTTTAAGGTCAAGTTCAAACAGTCCTTCCTTCATTCAACTTTCCCCCCCAAAGTTTTTTTTTTCTTTTCTTTTCTAAACTTCTATGGCCTACCACAGTCTCTTACCTTTTGTAGAATTTTGAATTAATTTGTTTTCTTTAAACTTGTTAAAGTGGAGGGGTCTTGTCTTGTTTCCTCCCAAGAGCCCAACAAAATGTTCTGCATCTTTACAGGGGCTTGATGAATAACACTGATTACAGAGTAACCCTTGGGAAATAGCTTAAATGGGGAAAGCAGCAGCTCATATGCTTCCCTTGCCTTCCTTCCCCTGCCCTCCCACCCCTCTGCCTAAGCTAGAAATAAAGGGCCAGAACAGAAGTGCTACAGAGGCACTGGGAGGACGTCTGGGAGGAAAAGCAGTCCTTTGAGCTAGAGTTCGGGATGATCCCACAGAGAAAAATACAGAGGCAGATCTGGGGACTACTAATGACGGAGACACCTAGGATTGGGCCTGAAGATGGTTAACTGAGGGTCAAACCTAAAGCAACAGTTTAAGAGCTTATTAATGTATAAATCGTGATAAGCAGGTTTGAGGACTCTATTAGTCAGGGTTCTATCAGGGAAACAGAACCAGTAGGAGTTATTTCAGGGACTTGGCTCATATGATCCTGGGGGTTGGCAAGTCTAAAATCGGTAGGGCAGGCTGGCTGGCAGGAAACTCTTGGATAGGACCTGATGCTACAGTCCAGAGATGGAATTTATTTTGGGGAACGACAGTTTTGTTCTGGCCTTTCACCTGACGGATAAGACCCACCAACGTTTTCAAGGACAGTCTCATTTACTTAAGTCAACTGATTGTAGATGTTAGCCACATCTACAAAATACCTTTACAGCAGCACCTAAATTAGTGTTGATGAAATAATTAGATATTATGGCCTAGTCAGTCAAGTTCTCATCATCACAAGGACTAAATCCATTTATGGAATTTACCTGGTTTCAGTGTAATTTGTCTTTCTTCAAACACCACAGTAGTTGAAAGTCCTAGGTAATCTAAATTCATCGCCTATATGCCGGGCTAGGTGGTAGGTACTTTATACCCATTATTTCTGATCCTCAAAAACAACCTTTCAAGATGTATTATTATCACCCACCTTTCACAGGTAAGACATCTGAAACTCAATGAGCTTAGATGTCTCACCCAGGACCATAAAGCTACTAAGTGATGGTATTTAAATTGACTCCTCACCTTTGCAGCTTCCGCAGGCGAGGGAGGTCAGAGTGGAATGGGGGTTAGAAATGAAGGAGGACTAGTGTGCTGGTTTGAAGGGAAGTATGCCCCCTAAGAAAAGCCATGTTTTAATATGGATCCCATTTCTTAAAGGTAGAATAGTCTCTATTCAATGCTGTGTATTTGGGACTGTGATGGGATCATCTCCCTGGTTGATGAGATTTGGTTAAGAACGGTTGTTAAACTGGATTAGGGGATGACATGTCTCCACCCATCTGAGTGGGTCTTGATTAGTTTCTGAAGTCCTATAAAAGAGGAAACATTTTGGAGAATGAGAGACTCAGAGAGGGCAGAGAATGCTGCAACACTACAAAGCAGAGAGTCCACCAGCCAGCGACCTTTGGAGATGAAGAAGGGAAATGCCTCCCGGGGAGCTTCATGAAACCAGAAGCCAGGAGAGTAAGCTAGCAGATGACGCCGTGTCTGCCATGTGCCCTTCCAGCTGAGAGAAGCCCTGACTGTGTCTGCCATGTGCCATCTCACTTGAGAGAGAAACCCTGAACTTCATCGGCCTTCTTGAACCAAGGTATCTTTCCCCAGATGCCTTTGATTGGACATTTCTATAGACTTGTTTTAATTGGGACATTTTCTCGGCCTTAGATCTGTAAACTAGCAACTCATTAAATTTCCCCTTTTAAAAGCCATTCCGTTTCTGGTATATTGCATTCCGGCAGCTAGCAAACTAGAACAACTAGGGTGAGAGCTGGGAATGGGATGGACAATAAGCAGGGACAGATCCAGGGATAATGGGACTGATGTTTTTACAGTGGGAGTGGGTCCTCCTTTATAGGAACATGTAAAATAAGGTACAAAAGTGGACATTTGGAGTACACAGGTGGTTCAATGGTAGAATGCTTGCCTTCCATGTGGGAGACTTGGGTTTGATTTCTGGACCATGTACCCCCCCCCCCAAAAAAAAAACAGTGGATATTTGGGATGAGAAAATAAAGTATTGAAATTTTGTAAATTCATGCTCCTTTTTTTCTGACAATTCTTTAATTTACAGAATTGCTTATATAGCTACTTTCTGATTTCAACTTGGCTTCCCCTCTGCCTCCACAACTCCCAGCAACTCCCAGCACTACTGGGGGTCTTGCTAGTGAGCGGCCCCAAAGCTGAAGCTTCCTTAGCTTCACTGTGAATCTACCTTTGGGTATGTTCTAGTTTGCTAGCTGCCGGAATGCAATATACCAGAAACGGAATGGCTTTTAAAAAGGGAAATTTAGTAAGTTGCTAGTTTACAGTTCTAAGGCCAAGAAAATGCCTCAATTAAAACAAGTCTATAGAAATGTCCAATGAAAGGTATCCATCCAGGGAAAGATACCTTGGTTCAAGAAGGCCGATGAAGTTCAGGGTTTCTCTCTCAAGTGAGAAGGCACGTGGTGAACACAGTCAGAGTTTCTCCCTCAGCTGGAAGGGCACATGGCGAATACGGCATCACCTGCTAACTTTCTCTCCTGGCTTCCAGTTTCATGAAGCTCCCCGGGAGGTGTTTTCCTACTTCCTCTCTAAAGGTCGCTGGCTCGTGGATTCTCTGCTTTGTGGCGCTGCAGCATTCTCTGCTGTCTCCGAATCTCCCATTCTCCAAAGTGTTTCCTCTTTTATAGGACTCCAGAAACTTCTCAAGACCCACCCAAATGGGTGGAGACATGTCATCACCTAATCCAGTTTAACAACCACTCCTGACTAAATCACATCATCCAGGGAGATGATCTGATTACAGTTTCAAACATACAGTATTGAATAGGGATTATTCTACCTTTATGAAATGGGATTTTGATTAAAACATGGCTTTTCTAGGGGACATACATCCTTTCAAACCGGCACAGGGTGTAAGGAGTGCGCGATGGGTGGGGGTTGAGGGAGGGAGTAGAGTGAGAGATGGGCTATACAGATTGGGAGAAGGATGTGTTGAAAACATGATTTGATAATAAAAGAAAGATGAGGTCAGGAGAGAGAGAAGGGGAGTAAGAGAGGGGAGAGAGGGAGGGAGAGAGGAGAACGTGTCATAAAATGTCCCCACATCTAAAGAGGCGTTTGAAAATGTCATACCTGCCTTTTTACCATGGTGAGCTTCAGGAGATGACTAGGTGTTTACTTAGAGACCCGCCATTTGTCTATGGTGTCAAGGAGACAGTTTGATGAAGGGGACACTTGGAACCTTTGAATTTTGAAAATGAAACACTCTGTCAGCAACAAAACAAATTTTTATTTTTAATCTTCTTTATTGCAACCATGCACAGGAGAATTAGGGATGTGTGTGTGTCTGTGTCTGTGTGTAATAGAAAGGGGGAGACGGAGAGAGGGAAAGAGAGCAAGAGAGAGTGAGCAAGAGGGCAAGAGTGGAAAAGAACATTTGTAAGCAAGCCTTAAGAACTTTTAGATGAGCTGCTAAATCTTGTTTTAAACTTAAAATAAAAGTTATCTATACTGATGAAGAACAATAATTTCCAAAACCTTTTTTATGTTTGGTTATTTGTCTAAAATACAAGGATGCTATGAGAAACTAGCCAGGGTATAGTTCCTCTATAAATGAGAAAGTTAAAAGAAAGTCTAGGCCAAGAAACCAGGGTTTTCCCTTTTTTAACACAACCTCCTTCCTTGGCCATCTGTAAATTTAACCGACAGAGAGACCCATGACGTTGTCTTGGAGACCAGTGCACTGAGCTGGGGAACTAAAGGTCTGGCACAAAGAATGAGTCTCCTAGAAGAGAGAGGGATGAATTTTAGTCCTCAAGATAAAACCAAGTAAATGGGGTTGATTGCTGCTGATAAGAAGGGGGAAAAAAAGACATAGGTGGATAGAAGTATTTAATAAACACGTGTGCCAGGTTGAATCTGTTGTGCCCCCAGAAAAGCCATGTCCTTTTATCCTCATTCAAAATTGCTGGGTGAGAACTTTTTGATTGTTCCCATGGAGATGTGACTCACCCAATTGTGGGTGGTAACTTTTGATTAGATGGTTTCCATGGAGATGTGTCTCCACCCATTCAAGTTGGGGTTGCTTCCCGGAGCCCTTTAAATGGGAACCATTTTGGAAAAAGCTACAGAGCCCATGCAGCCATAGACCTTTGGAGATGAAGGAAAATGCCCCTGGGGTAGCTTCATGAAACTAGAAGCCAGGAGAGAAAGCTAGCAGAGTTCACCATGTGCCCTTCCAGCTGAGAGAGAAGCCCTGAACTTCATTGGCCTTTCTTGAGTGAAACTAACCTCTTGTTAGTGCCTTAATTCAGACATTTTCATAGTCTCACCTTAATTTGGATGTTTTCATGGCCTTAGAACTGTAAACTTGCAACTTAATAAATTCCCCTTTTTAAAGCCGTTGTTTCTGGTATATCGCATTCTGGCAGCTTGCAAACTAGAAAAGCATGGGTCATAACTAAATTGCAATCTGAGAAAATCAGTGACACATTTTCTATATTTTATAAACTTTGTAAACCTTTTTTGCTCTAAAATTGTTGAGAGGTTGCTGCTTACCAGTCTTTAACAACTTAGAGCAAATTATTTTATTAGATCCTTCCCAGACAGTAATTGAGAAATTAATTAATTTTTTTAAGAGGGGGGAAGGTAGAGAGATTTGATGTTCACAACCTGACTCAAGCAGTGGGAGAATGGGGTGCTACTGGGGCCTGAGTGTATTGAGTCTTGAGGCAGAGGCCTTGGGTGGTACCGCAGTGATTGAGCAGTAACTAAAAGAAAACCAAGGAAGCTGTTAAGGATGAACTTTGAGGGATGCTCTGCACAGGGGCGAGCCACCAGCCTCACATTCTTTCTGCTTGGAATGGAGCAAGCAGCATGAGTGTGGGTGGGAAAATGTAATAATCCACCCCCCCACCACAAAGATGTCCACCCCTAATCCTTAGAATCTATGAATATGCTAAATTACATGGCAAAAGAGGCTTTGCAGATGGAATTAAAGTTGGAACCTTGAAATAGGGAGATTATCCTGGATTATCTGGATTGGCATAATATAATCATATGGATCTTTAAAAGAGGAAGAGAAAGGCAGAAGAGAGTCAGAGAGCTGAGACTGAAGGACAGGCAGGAGAGATTCGAAGTATGAGAGGAACTGTACCCAAGCTTGCTGGTTTTGAAGACTGAGGTGGGGGCTACAAGCTAAACTTTGAGGGCAGCCTCAAGAGCAAAGAATGCTCTCAGCAATGAAATGGAAACCTCAGTCCTACAACTCTCCAAAGAACTGAATTCTGACAACAACCTGAATGAGTTAGGAAACTGGCGCGCCCCTAGAGTCTCCAGAATGAATGCTTGTACCTTGATTTTGGTCTGGTAAGACCCACATTGAACTTCTGACCTATAGAACAAACATATTGTTTTAAGCCACTAAACTTGTGGCATTTTCTTACTGCAACAATAAAAAACCAATAAAAAAGGTGGTGTGGTACTTAATTCTTTAGGTCAGCGGTCCTACTTCTTGAGGGTCATAGAAACCTTTGAGAATCTGGTGAAAGCTATGGTGTTTTTTTACCTAGAATGATTCATATTCACATAAAACTTTGAATACAATTTAAAGACGTGTATCTCATGCACCCAGGTTAAAAACCTTTGTGGATGATAAAAAAGGCAAAAAAATGTTCAGAAGAGACAAGCAAGCTGTTATCTCCCACCAAGGGTTGTCCAGTACCTGGGGGAGAGCTCAGCTGGACTGCTTTTAGTTTATTCAATATTAATGAAATGAATTTCCTGGACACTGAAGCTGAAAGGACACCATCCCATTCTGATCTTTTACTGACAGGCTTCTTGGAATGAAGTTGAGTATGGCAGTCAGTCTCTTCATCAGATAGCACTGATATCTAGTGATTTGAGGATCACTCTGAAAATTTAAAATGTAAAAATTATTAACAGTGGGAGTTGATTTTATTCCCCAGAGAGTGTGTGTAAGAAAAGAATCGCATAGATATTATTCCTTACTGAATTTATAAAATGATAGTAACAAAAACATTTTGGAGATTACTAATGTTATATGAACCTCCTATTTGTTTAGAGCAGTACTGTACAGTAGAAATATAGTAGTAGCCACATGAAAAAAAAGTTAAAAATAGATGATTCAATCTAATATATCCAAAATATTACCATTTCAACATTTAATCAATATAAATTACTAACAAGATGTATTCCATTCTTTTTTTTCAAATTAAATCTTCAAAATCCAGTGTGTCGTTTACACTTAGAGTGAACCTCAATTCACACTAGCTATATATCAAGTGCTTAGTAGACACACGTGGCCAGTGGTGACTGTATTAGTGTAAGTTTAGTGAACAAAGCATTGAAGTGAAAAATTTTGATCCACAAACATTATTAAAAACCGTAACTATAAAACTATAACTATATGTATTTATATATGCGTGTGTATGCATGAATGTATGTTTGTGTATGTACAAAAATAGCTTCAGAGGTCAGAGTGCATACCATGTAGAAAAATAATTGCAACTTACTGCTCTCTTTGGCCAAATACACAGTGACACCATGGGCAGAAATATGAGAAAAAAGAAAAAAATGAAAATCTAAAGATTATTTCCAGCAGATTTTAACTAATTAGATTGAAGTAAAGAGATCTTATATACTTCTGTCTACACAATAGGCCTTGAAAATATATCTGTTGTTTTTAAAAAACTTTTTATTGTATAGTATAACATATATACAAAGCAAAGAAATAAAAAAATCAATAGTTTTCAAAGCATTCTTCAACAAGTAGTTACAGGATAGATCCCAGAGTTTGTCATGGGCTACCATACGATCCTCTCAGATTTTTCCTTCTAGTTGCTCCAGAATATAGGAGGCTGGAAGGCTTAAATACTTTTTTATCACCACAATCGACATTTTTTCTTTATTTTTTGTGAAAAATAACATATATACAAAAAAGCAATGAATTTCAAAGCACAGTAGCACAATTAGTGTAGAACATATTTCAGATTTTGACATGGGTTACAATTTCACAATTTTAGGTTTTTATTTCTACCTGCTTTCAAATACTGGAGACTAAAAGAGGTATAATTTAATGATTCAGCATTCATATTCATTTGTTAAAACCTATCTTCCTATCTTCTCTGTATAACCACCATCACCTTTGATCTTTCCATCCCTCTCTTTAGGGGTGTTTGGGCCACATCTGAGCAACAAAAGAGGTCCTCCAGAAGTACCTCTTAGGCACGCCCATAGGTAGTTTAAGCTTTTCCGCTACCTACATAAGCTTCACAAGAGTAAACCTCAGGATCGAGGGTATGGCCTATTGATTTGAGTGTCCCTAAATTTTGACACAGTATCAGGGGATTCCCTGATGGTAAAGTTTGACAGTTTCATATTCTTTCTCCCATCCCAAAAGGGACTTTGCCAATACTTTTTGATTATCTGCTATTACGCATATTCTAGGATGTATCCAGGCATTACAATTAATCTATACAGGATTAAAGGACCTCTTACTCATTCTGGACTTCCTATGTTTCAGTTGTTCAAATGAGCTATACAGTTAGGTTGAGTTAGATTATGAGCTACAGAAAATTTCAGTTCCAGACCAAATAAACCCTTCTTCCTTTGGTCTCAAAGAGCAGATGAGGTTCTAAAATATAGACACTGTCTTCCTTACCCTTGTGTTCTGAATTACTTTAACCCCAAAGAATGAAATATATAATAATGAAATATATATTCATGAAATATAAATAAGAATGAAAGAATGGCTTCATTTTTATATATATATATGACAGCCTCTCAAAATCCATAAATAATAATCACCACTCTGGACTTAATGTGTTCTAAAGCTTACAATCTAGGACCCTGTTTTTTTATAAGCATTTTCTAAAGGTGACCATACCATTGTTGTTCTTTTGTTCATGACTTATTTTGCCTCACCATATGTCCCACATACTCATTCACATTGTTGCATGCCTCACTACTGTTTCTTTTTGTAGCAGCACAACCATCCTTCATAAATATACACCATTGTTCACCAGTCTGCTTCTCAGTCAGTGTCTTTCAGCCACCTGCTTTCATCAGGTATCATGTATAGTGCCCAAAGTCAACAGTCCATTAACATTCAACATTTTCAGTTTTAGAAATTTCATTGTTCCCAAGAGATAGAAAACCAATAGACATACCCTCGCTAAACAGGAAATCTAAACCTTAACTCTTGTCCCTTCCCCCATTATTTACCTCTGCTGTTGCTGTGGTAGTGCTGATGGTTTCCTTTTAAACATAGCCCATAGCATGCAATAGCAGTTTCCCCCCTGTACCCTGGACTTAAACACTCTGTACACGAATCATATCTTTGAAGTAATTCTTGCAAGAACTAATTCATATTTCTAATGTTAATCAGTGGGACATATAGGTCTATACAACCCCTTTCAACCTTGTTCATCTTCAGTATGGTAATATTACTTATAGACCCAGTAGAGAACTGCCTTCAGTTCTATCTATTCCCTTACATTGGAATTCAACCTCATGAGCCAACAGTTCACCCATTTCTAGCTTCTATGTATCTCTAAGTCCCCTATATTCTGTATTAAAAGCCTCTGATTATACCTCTATGCTGGTAATAAAAGTGGAATCATACAGTATCTATCCTTTTGTGTCTAGCTTATTTCACTCAGCATTATGTCCTCAAAGCTCATTCATCTTGTCATGTGCTTCAGGATGTCATTTTGTCTTACTGCTGCATAATATTCCATCGTATGTATATACCACACTTTGTTGATCCACTCGTCTGTTGATGGGCATTTGGTTTGTTTCCATCATTTGACGATTGTAAATAATGCTGCTATGAACATCGGTGTGCAAATGTCTGTTTGTGTTATTGCTTTCAGCTCTTCTGTAGTAGTATTGTTGGATCATAGGGCAACTTGAGATTTAGTTTCCTAAGGAACCACCAAACAGTCTTCCATAGTGGCTGCACCATTATACATTCCCACCAGCAGTGCATAAGTGTCCACATCTGTTGATTTTACTTTTGACATTAAAATAGAAGAATTTTAGTATTGGAAAAGATCTTACAAATTATTTATTTTTTCAAGTGAGGAGGCACAGATTAAAAGATGGAAAGAAAAGAAAGTCGAAAGTTCCTTTTTTGGCCTTTCTTCCTGGGTGTTTTATACAGGAGGTGAATTTCTTTCTCTCTTAACTTTCGTTGCCACAACCATGACCACTTACTATTTTTAATTTTTTTTTATTTTTTAAAAAGATATAACAAACAAACGCAAACATTCTTAACTTATGATCATTCCATTCTACATATATAATCAGTAATTCACAATATCATCACATAGTTGCATATTCATCATCATGATCATTTCTTAGAACATTTGCATCAATTCAGAAAAAGAAATAAAAAGACAGTAGAAAAAAAATCATACATACCATACCCTTACTCTTCCCTTTCATTGATCACTAGCATTTCAATTTAAGTTATTTTAACATTTGCTCCCCTTATTACTTATTTTCAGTCCATATGTTCTAATTATCTGTTGACAAGGTAGAGCATCAGACACAAGGTTTTCACAGTCACACAGTCACATTGTGAAAGCTATATCATTATACAATCATCTTCAAGAAACATGGCTACTGGAACACAGTTCTACATTTTCAGGTAGTTCCCTCCAGCCTCTCCATTACATCTTGTTTATTTTTATTTTAATTAATTAAATTTTTTAAATACCAAAAAACACCAAACAAATACAAACATTCACAATTTTTGATCATTCTGTTCTACATATATAATCAGTAATTCACAATATCATCTCATAGTTGCATATTCATCATCATGATCATTTCTTGGAACATTTGCATCTATTCAGAAAAAGAAATAAAAAGAAAACAGAAAAAAATTCATACATACCATACCCCACACCCCTCCCCCTCACCGATCACCAGCATTTTACTCTAAATTTATTTTAACATTTGTTCCCCCCATTATTCATCTTTATTCCATATGTTCTACTCGTCTCTTGACAGGGTAGATAAAAGGAGCGTCAGACACAAGGTTTTCACAATCACATAGTCACATTGTGAAAGCTGTATCATTATACCATCTTCAAGAAACATGGCTACTGGAACACAGCTCTACATTTTCAGGAAGTTCCCTCCAGCCTCTCCATTACATCCTGGATAACAAGGTGATATCTACTTAATGCGTAAAAATAACCTCCAGGATAACCTCTCGACTCTGTTTGGAATCTCTCAGCCATTGACACCTAGTCTCATTTCACTCTTCCCCCTTTTGGTCGAGAAGGTTTTCTCAATCCCTTGATGCTAAGTCTCAGCTCATTCTAGGGTTTTTCTCAATCCCTTGATGCTTATTCTAGGATTTCTGTCCCATGTTGCCAGGAATGTCCACACCGCTGGGAATCATGTCCCACGTAGACAGGGGGAGGGTGGTGAGTTTGCTTGTTGTGTTGGCTGGAGAGAGGCCACATTGGAGCAACAGAAGAGGTTCTCTTGGGGGTGACTCTTAGGCCTCATTTTAAGTAGGCTTGACCTATACTTTGTGGGGTTAAGTTTCATATGAACAAGCCCCAAGACTGGGGGCTCAGCCTATAGCTTTGGTTGTCCACACTGCTTGTGAGAATATCAAGAATTCAACTTGGGGAAGTTGAATTTTCCCCCTTTCTCACCATTCCCGAAGGGGGCTTTGCAAATACTTTTATATTCACTGTTCAAAACACTCTGGGATTTATCAGGGCATCACTCTGAACAAACCAACAAAACCTCATGTCCTACTCAAGGTTCCATGTACTTATGGTATTCAGTTAAGTTGTCTACATAAATTATATTAGGAAAGGCACTAGTCAAAATATGAATTTTGTACCAAATAAACATTTTTTGCTCTAGTCTCACACATAAGTTTAAAATTTTAAAATATTAATTACTATCTATTTTTAACACCCGGCAGTAATGACATTCCTTTGTTCTTCCTCATGCAAAAACATTTTTAAAATTTGTACATTTAGTCACTATCATTATACACTCTAGGCATTCCTAGATTATACCATCTCAGTCTTTATCATCTATCCTTCTTTCTGATTTCATTTGTGGCCCCATCCCCCTTCCCTCTATCATTCTCACACTCAGCTTCATTCAGTGTTTTAACATAATTGTATTACTGCTAGGTAGTATTGTGCTATCCCTTTCTGACTTTTTACAATCAGTCCTGTTGCACAATCTGTATCCCTTCAGCTCCAATTACCCAGTATCTTCCTCTATTTCTATCTCCTGATGGTCTCTGTTACCAATGAAATTCTCCAAGTTCATTCACTAATGTGAGTTCATATCAGTGAGACCATACTGTATTTGTCCTTTTGTTTTTGGCTAATCTCACTCAGCATAATGTCTTCAAGGTCCATCCATGTTATTACATACTTCATAACTTTATTCTGTCTTACAGCTGCATAATATTCCATCGTATGTATATACCACAGCTTGTTTAGCCACTTGTCTGTTGGTGGACATTTGGGCTGTTTCCATATCTTGCCAATTGTAAATAATGTTGCTATAATATTGGTGTGCAAATGTCCATTTGTTCCTTGCCCTCATGTCCTCTGAGCAGATACCCAACAATGGTATTGCTGGGTCATATGGCAATTTTATATTTAGCTTCCCGAGGAACTGCCGAACTGCCTTCCACAGCAGTTGTACCATTTGACATTCCCACCAACAGTGTATAAGTGTGTCTCTTTCTCCACATCCTCTCCAGCACTTGTCATTTTCTGATTTATTGATAATGGCCATTCTGGTGGGTGTGAGATGATATTTCATTGTGGTTTTGATTTGCATTTCTCTAATAGCCAGGGAAGCTGAGCATCTTTTCATGTGCCTTTTGGCCATTTGTATTTCCTCTTCTGAGAAATGTCTGTTCAAGTCTTTTGCCCATTTTTTAATTGGGTTGTCTGTCTTTTTGTTGTTGAGTTGAACAATCTCTTTATATATCTGGATTCTAGACCTTTATCTGATATATCGTTTCCAAATATTGTCTCCCATTGTGTAGGTTGTCTTTTTGCTTTCTTGACAAAGTTCTTTGATGTGCAAAAGTGTTTTAGAGTTCCCATTTTTTATTTCTTTGACCATTTAGTATTTATTGAGCTACTAATGTGTCAGATACTGAAATAGTCATCTTTGATCCTACACAACTCTACAAGATAAGTCTTTTTATCTTCAGTTAACAGAGGAGGAAACAGACTTCTGTGATGTGCCCAAGGTCATACAGCTCATTAATACAGAACTAAGAGTTCAACCTGCCCTTCTTAATCCAGTGCTGTTTTCACTGTGATATGTGGCTTCCATCAGGGTCAGGGAAGGAGAGGACTGAGATGGGCGTGTTGAAGTGGACAACTGGAAAAGTGGCCAAAGAGAGTAGGAATGAAGAGTAAGAGAGTTTTCTTGCTCAGATGTGACCTCTCTCTCTAACCCAAGCTCTGCAAATAAGCTCATTACCCTCTCTGCTATGTGAGACATGACTCCCGGGGTGTAAGTCTCTCTGGCAATATGGGAAATGACTTCTAGGGAGGGGCCTGGTTCTTGCATCATGGAATCGACAATGACTTCTTGACTAAACAAGGGAAGAGAAATGAAACAAAATCAAGTTTCAGTGGCTAAGAGATTTCAAATAGAGTCAATAGGTCATTCTGAAGGTTACTCTTGTGCAAGCTTCAGCCAGATATTGCAAATTGCTACAGTATGCCAAGCCCCAATCAATAGTATTCTTGAAAATCTTAAAGAATACCCTGGGCTCCATCTAAGACTCTATAAAAGTTTTACCTATTCATTTTTTTAGAAATATAAAACCTTTAGAGAGTTCCTATGCCAAAGAAGCCCTGAAACCCAGAGGTACAAGTCTCTCCTAGAACATCAACCAGTTTCATTCCTCCACCCATAATGTCAACACCCCTTTTCAGCATGAAGAAGTTAGAATGGTCACTGCTCAGATATTCCTGAAGAATAAAAGAATGATTAAATAAGAGGGAGGAGTTGTAACTGAGAAGTTAGGATTTAAAAAATAGTTATGAATACGGACTTATTATATAGGTATTTTTTTTTGTTTGTTTCTAGTGTATTGGAATAGCCCGAAGGAAATACATGAAATTGTTGAACTGTAACACAGTAGTCTTGATCTTTGGTATTGATTGTATAACTATATAGCCTTCATATTGTGATGGTGATTGTAAAAACCTTGTGACTGACATCCCCTTTATCCAGTGTTCAGGTAGGCAAGTAATAAAGACATGCATGAAAAAAAAAGAGAGCAAGTAAAAGAAAGTAGAGGCGGGGCATAAGCAGGGGAAGGTGGTCAGATGAGATGTTGTACATGTGACTTTACCCTTTGGCCCAGCAATCTCACTTGTTGGAATTTATCCTGAAGAAAAACCTCCAAAAATACAACACTGTATATGTACAAGATGATATGTGGAAGACCTGGGTTTGATTTCCAGCCCATGCGCACACACACAAAAAAGAGGAATTTCTTTATTTACTACTATGGAGGGATCTTCAAGTCTACTGTTACATTAAAAAAGCTAAGAGAAGTCTGAAAGAAATTCAGAAAATAATTCCATTTACAGTAGCATTACAAATAATAAAATACTTAGGAATAAATTTAACAAAAGATGCACATAATTTGTATCCTAGAGAGTACAAACATTGCTGAAAAGAACTAAAGAAGACCTAAATAACTGGAAAGACATTCAAATAGGGACTGGAAGGCCTATTGCTAAAATAGCAATACTTCCTTAATTGATCTACAAATTAATGAAATCTCTAACAAAATCCCGGCTGGTTTTTTGCAGAAATTGCCAAGCTAATCCTAAAATCTACTCGAGAATAGTCTTGTCAACAAATGGTGCTAGGATAATTGAATATCCACAGGCAGAAAAATAAAGTAGGATCCCTGTCTTACACCAGGCAAAAGTTATCTTATAATGGATCATAGGCCTAAATGCAACAGCTAAAACTATAAAACTCTTGGGAGAAAACATTGGAGTAAATCTTTGAGACCTCAGGTTAGGCAAAGCCTTCTTATATACAATGGCAAAAGCATAAATAACAAAAGAAAAAGTAGATAAATTGGACTTAATCAAAATAAATAAAATAAAATAAACCCAAAACTTTTGTGCTTCAAAGGACATCATTAAGAAAATGAAAAGACAGCAATGGAGAAAATATTGGTTAATATATATTGAAAAGGGATTTGTGTCCAGAATATGTAAAGAACTCTTATAACTCAAAATCATGGTATCTGCTTGAGAAGCCTAGGGAATTAAAAGAACCACACACAAGGAACAGTAAGTGGCTATATATCCCTATTCGGAAATAGCCTAAGAGTAAGTGTTGCAAAAATTTCCCCCATGGACTATCTAATTTCAATGGAAAACTACAGCACACTCCTATGGGTTAGCAAATTTTGCTACTGTCCATTGTGAATTACAGTTAACTATATGGTTTTGTTACCTACCTGTACACTGGTCTGGATCCTATGATCTTACATATATTGTCCACCCAAATGCCAGTCAAGCGCTAACTTTGGATCTTTTATATATCGGGCCTCAACTGACAAAAAATCCCCACTACCTCCAATCCCTTGACCTCCCATAATACAGGGTTTACTCTGACATGCATATGATTATACTTTCCCTAGAAACACATGAGCTAGAGCAAACAATTATAAATATATCTAAGTCTATAAAACAGAGTTTTTATACCATCTTCATTTTCAAGATTTAAACCGTCAACTCCAGGCTAAAGTTGACAGTTTGGTTATCAGTGGTCTTGCAAAACAGACAAGTTCCAAATACTCTTACTGCCTATAAACAATGTTACTTTTATTTTAATAAGGCTAACACAATATTAGATAACAAATATTTTAAAGGACCTAGTTAAGATGCTTCATGATATCAGTCAGGCTCAAATATTTCAATGGAGAACTATTGGTTTAACAGAATATGAAGACAAACTCATGAACTTTAAATTTATGCTTTTAATTGTGATGATCAGCTAAATGTTATTTCTTGTTGTAATGATTTCATGATTATAAAATTGTTTCATAATTCTGTTAAAATTTCTTGTTACCATAAAGACAGATGGTAGCTTTTGAAATAGCTAAAAAAAGAGAGAGAGAGAACAAGAGAGAGGGAGAAAGACATGGATTTTCTTTAGTGGACCCAGACTAAAAATGAAAAAATAAACACTCTGACTTGGAAAAAGGGCCATGTCTGTGATCTACTTAACTGAGTAAGTAACCCAACTCCAAGGGTCTTAAATGTAGTTAAACAGCCACCCAATATGCCTCACTACAATAAAAAAAGGAAACAAACATGAAAAACAGTAAAAAAAAGTAAACTTCTGACTGAGCCCACTGTGACTGCCCCACAAGAAAGGAAGTCAGTGGCGGTGATGAATGTTTTTTTGTTTTGTTTTTTGTATGCTGTATGGTGGGGGTCACATTTCATTCTTTTTCCAGTCTTATTCTGTTATTGCAACACGATTTGTTGAAAAAAAATCTTTTTTTTTGAGAAGTGCATGGGTGGGTTATCGAACCCCAGATTCCTGCCTGGCAGGTGAGAATTCTACCACTGAACTACCCTTGTACTTTTTTTTTTTGATCAAAGAGTTTTGGTCAAATTCCCAATGAAATCATTGAAAAAATGACTGAAAGCGGGGGGGACTGTTATTAAAATAAAATAGCCACCTGCATTGGAAGTTGCCAGAAGCATTCCCTTTGAGTCATGGTTGGGACTTTTTTAAAGACGAGGTTGACCAAAGATGGGACTTTCTCAGATAGTGGAACAGTCCCAAGAAAGTTGCAATTTTTGCAATATTTAGTAATTAGCTGGTTTCAGTCCAATAGAGATAGCCTATTAAAAATGGACAAGTATGTTATAGTAGCCGATGTATATCTGCTCCCCACCCTGTAAGACACCCCCCATCTAATTAAAACTTAATGTCAGCCAATTAAAACATTTCCTCTATTTGATTCTCCATTTTCCCTTTGTAAGTACCTCCATTTTATCCTCTCAGTGAAGTGCCCTTCTACTTTTAGGATGGGATGCTGCCTGATTCATAATATGCTCAATAAAGCTGTGACATCCTAAAAACAAAACGAAACAAAAACCAAAAACTCAGGAACTAATCTAAAGAAACTCCTATTGGCTAATGATGGGACAATTTGAGCATCAATAGGATGAGATTGAAATGGATTAAACACAAATTCATGAGTTTATAATGATACTCAAAGCAAAAATCTCACTGGTCACATTCTTTTTTGTTTGTTTGTTTCATTTTCTTTTAGCATTCCCCGCATTTTTTTTTGAAATTGTGAAATGTAACATATGCAAGACAGCAATAAATTATCATTGAAACAATACTATCATCTAACCTAGAGATCACATTTATATTTTTCAATTGTCCTACACCATGTCCTTTTACTGAGTCACAGTTACATTTATTATTTTTTAATTTTTTGTTATTTATGATAGTAGTTGCAGGTTTACAGACAATCACTGTATTCACCTTTGATGGATATGAGGGAGTCAATTTATTATTTTGAAAACTGGTAAAGAATTAAGCATTTATCCTGCCTTTCCTATATGAACGATACTTCAGGGAAACCAAATAGTTGATAGAGAGGAGTTTCCCTTATAGACGTTGTCTTAGTTTCCCAGGACTGCTATGACAAATACCACACACTAGTTGGTTTAGCAACAGGAATTTATCTCATGGTTTTGAAGGCTAGAAGTCCAACATCAAGGTAATAGGAAGGCCAAGCTTTCTCCCAGAATTGGTAGCATTTTGGTATCAGCAGCCTTTTACTATATGGGCAATTTCTCTTCTCTCTGGCTTCTTCTGACTTCTTCTGACTTCTTCCTACATATTTCTCTGACTGGGTCCAAATTTCCTCTCTTTATGAAGATTTCAGTCGTATGGATTAAGACTCACCCTGATTTAATTTGGCCACACCTAACTAACAATAACATCTTCAAAAGGTCCTATTTACAAATAGGTTTATGTTCACAGGAATATAGATTAAGATTTGAACATTTCTTTTGTGGGGGTCATGATTCAATCCCCAACTGAGCATTTCAGAAAATAAATTACTGATAGAATTAAATATCACCATTTAAGCCCATTACCAATGACCACTAACTGCAAAACAAGAGACAACAGAACTCAAATAACTGTCAACGCTAACTGTTGGTGAGGCTATGGAGCAACTCTTATCCATTGCTATTGGGAATGTAAAATAGTACAACCACTTTGAAGAGATGTTTGACAGCTCTTCATTTTCACTACTAAACATTCATTTTCCCTCCTAGGTATTTACCCAAAAGAAATGAAGACATATGCCCACAAAAAGATGTGTAAGAATGTTGATAGTGGTCTTACTCATAATAGCAAAAAGAATTGGGACCTAAATGTCTACAAACAGGAAAATGGATAAACAGGTTATGGTATATTTATATAATGGAATATTATTCAGCAATAAAAAGAACAAATTAGTGTATTGATAGATGAAACAACATGGATAAATTAAAAAAAAAAGTACGCAATGTGAAAGAAACAGTGTGGATAAATTAAAAAAAAAAGTACACAATATGAAAGAAACCAGACTTAAAAGAGTAAATAATGTATGATTCATTTATATGAATCCAAGAACAAGCAAAACTAATCTATAGTGATGGAAATGAGATAGTAGTTGACTCTAGAGTGGAGAGGAACTGACTGTAAGAGGCATGAGGGAAATTTCTGGGGTGACGGAAATATTTTATATCTTGTTTTGGGAGGAAGCCAAATGGGTATACACAATTGTTAAAACTAATTGAACCACTCTTAACTGAGTTTAATTTCTATTTAAATTATACCTCACATTTAAAAAAATGGCAACTAGATATTATGTGTCTCCTGACGGGTGGAACACACTCACCTATAAATTACTCTTGCAAAAAAATTTAACCTGAACCTAGTAGAGTCCCTAGATCTAAGTATCAATTTGCAGGAAATAGAGGGAACTAAGAGATTCATTTACTGACACTGTGATTTTTTTTTAACTTTTTTTATTGTATTATATAAATTATATACAAAGTAAAGAAAGAAAACAGCAATAGCTTTCAAAGCACTCCTCAACAAATAGCTACAGGACAGATCCCAGAGTTTGTCATGGGCTACCATACCATCTTGTCAGATTTTTCCTTCTAGCTGCTCCAGAATACAGGAGGCTAGAAGGAATAAATATTTTTTTATCATCAAATCAACTTCTTTTTATTTTTTTGTGAAAAATACTAAATATACAAAAAAGCAATAAATTTCAAAGCACAGCACAACAATTAGTTGTAGAACAGATTTCAGAGTCTGGTATCAGTTACAATTCCACAATTTTAGGTTTTTACTTCTAGCTGCTATAAGATACTGGAGACTAAAACAAATATCAATTTAATTATTCAGCAATCATACTCGTTTGTTAAACCCTACCTTCTCTAACTTCACCATCACCTTTGATCTTTCTATCCCACTCTTTAGGGGTATTTGGGCTAGAGCCATTCTAGCTTTTTCATAGAAGGGGCTATCAATAATATGGGGTAGGGAGATGGAACTAGCTGATGTTCTGGAGAGGCTGGGCCCTCTAGGTTTCAGGACTTATCTGGTCCAGGGACCCATCTGGAGGTTGTTGTTTTCTGAAAGTTACCTAGAACATGAAACCTTTGTAGAATCTTATATATTGCTCTAGGTTGAAACTGTAATTTTATCAGCAAAATCTAGATAGTGGGAAACTTTTTTGCAGTACTACACTTACACCCAGTGGGGGCCCCTGCTCTGGTACTCCTCTGGCTGTGCCCCTCCATCTGGGGTGAGGAGTCTATGGGATCAAGGGGATATGCCCATCTAAAATGCATGCCTCCCCTATTAGACCATGTTTTGGGTACTTAGTACCTGAGTTTCCTGGCCTACAGAACTGATGCTTGCTTTCAGGAGTTCATCCTCCCAAAGCTGGAGTGTGTTACCAGGGATGGCTATCTGCCAAGGGTGTAGATTCAGCTGGGACACGTGTGCTGGGGGTCCTTGAGAAGGGGATGGAAAGAGAATGGAGACGGCCTGTGGGGACAGTTGGCTCTTTTGTTCAACTACAATCCAGTGAGGAATTCTAAGTAGTCTGAGAATTTTTAATTCAAACCTGAGTCTTTAAGAGGATATATCTGCCAAGATAGGAAAATAGGACATATTTGTTATCTTGAATTACTTTAAAATATTTAGAAAAATAATATTTGGGTCTCCATTTGTACCATCATCCCAGGCCTGTAAATGTTAGGGTCAGGTCTATTCTTTTTGTTTTGTTTTGTTTTAAAGTTACAATAATTTTATCAAAATCAGCACATTTCTTTCACTATATTCATAAAAATCAATTCCTACGTGAATAGTTTTGAAAATCAACTAACATGAGTTAAAGTTTGCAAAGAGTTGTTAAAGGGTTTCAATCAAAATTACTGAAATTACACAGTACAACAAGAAATTGATAACACAGTATAAGACATAACAGTATAAGAAATGGAATATTTCAGTTCACATATTTTAAAAAGTACTGCCTATAAGCCTATTTAAAATTAGGCCTAAGAGCCAGCCCCAAGAGAACCTCTTTTGTTGCTCAGATGTGGCCTCTCTCTCTCAGCCAACAGCACAAGCAAATTCACTGCCCTCCCCCTCTCTACGTGGGACATGACTCCCAGGGTGTGCACCTTCCTGACAATGTGGGACAGAAATCCTAGAATGAGCTGGGACTCAGCACCAAGGGATTGAGAAAACCTTCTCGACCAAAAGGGGGAAGAGAGAAGTGAGACAAAATAAAGTGTTAATGGCTGAGAGATTTCGAACAGAGTCGAGAGGTTATCCTGGAGGTTATTCTTATGCATTAAATAGATATCACCTTGTTAGTCAAGATGTAATGGAGAGGCTGGAGGGAACTGCCTGAAAATGTAGAGCTGTGTTCCAGTAGCCATGTTTCTTGAAGATGATTGTATAATGATAGAGCTTTCACAATGTGACTATGTGATTGTGAAAACCTTGTGTCTGGTTCTCCTTTTATCTACAGTATGGACAAATGAGTAAAAAATATGAATAAAAAAATAATAGGCGGAACAAATGTTAAAATAAATTTAGTAGATTGAAATGCTAGTGATCAATGACAGGGAGGGGTAAGGAGTATGGTATGTATGAATTCTTTTTTGTTTTCTTTTTATTTCTTTTTCTGAATTGATGCAAATGTTCTAAGAAATGATCAATATGATGTATATGATGAATATATAACTGTGATAAAAAAGTTCACATTGTATGTTGACTGGTTTTATTAATAAAAATAAAAAAACCACTGCCTATTTACTCTGATCAGCAAGAAAGGAATAGTCCAATTCATTTTTTCTTTATTAATTAAAAAAATTAACAACAAACTAACAAAAATATTAACATATCATTCCATTCTACATATACAATCAGCAATTCTCAATATCATCATATAGTTGAATATTCATCATTTCTTAGAACATTTGCATCGATTTAGAAAAAGAAACAAAAAGACAACAGAAAAAGAAATAAAACGATAACAGAAAAAAAAAGATTATACACACCATACCCCTTACCCCTCACTTTCATTTATCACTAGCATTTCAAACTAAATTTATTTTAACATTTGTTCCCCCTATTATTTATTTTTATTCCATATGTTCTACTCGTCTGTTGATATGGTAGATAAAAGGAGCATTCTAGGGTTTTTCTCAATCTCCAATTCATTTTTGCAAAAATAATGTAGGACTTGAATCCTATAAAAGTCTTAATTAAATCCAAATTGAAGAATTAAGCATAACAGTTTAAAAATTCCCGAAGTATATTTCTAGTAACTGAAAATGAACTGTAGGGTTCACGGGTAGTTCAGTGGTTAGAATGCCTGCCTTCCATGCGGGAGACCTGGGTTCGATTCCCAGAACAGGTACCCTGCCCCCCCCCCCCCAAAAAAAAAAAAACAGAATTGCAGGGGTCAAGGGTAGTTCAGTGGTAGAATTCACACGTGCCATGTTGGAGACCCAGGTTCAATTCCTGGTCCATGCACTTCCCCCAAAACAAACAAACAAGCAAAACAATCAAAAAACAAGCAAACAAAAATTCAACAAATGGTGATGCAATAAGAGGATACTCACATGGAAAATAATGAAATCATTTTTTTTGTATTATTTTGTATGCCACCATACAGCATACAAAAAAAAATGAATTGCAAAAGAATAAAACAAAAAAAATGAATTGCAATAGCTGAATATTGCTCTAATGAAAAGTTCCAGACTTGCTGATCTTAAAAGAGCTATTGGGTTTCTAGGGCGCTTTTTTTTGGCCCAAATAACCATGCATTAATTCTTACCATTGCTCATTATTCAAATTTTATTTGATTACATAGACAGAACAAAAGCAAATAAAATTAATGGTTTGGATAAATCATTACCAATTACTTTTACGGTAAGTAGGAACAAAGGCCAGTTGGTGGTAAAACGATATTGTACTGATACTTTAGAAATCCTTTAATGACTCTGAAGTATCGAGTTCACATTTAATGTTACCTGGAGGAACAGCCCTTTATTTGAGCACCTTTTTGGTAGTTAGGTTCAGGTGTCAACTTGGCCAGGTGGAGGTGTCTAGTTATATTGCTGTGGACATGAGCCAATGGCATGTGAACCTCATCTGTTGCTGTTTATACCTGCAGTCGGCTAGGAGGCGTGCCTGCTGCAATGAATGATGTTTGATTTAATTGGCTGGAAGCTTAAACGAGAGAGCTCAACATAGCACAGCCAAGCAGCTCAGCCCAGGCCTTTGGAGATGCAGAAAGGAATCATCCCGGGGAAAGTTGATGGAACCCAGAGGCCTGGAGAGAAGGCTAGCAGAGATTGCCCTGTGCCTTCCCTCGTAAGAAAGAACCTCAACTGAAAGTTAGCTGCCTTTCCTCTGAAGAACTATACATTTTTAACTAAATAAGTCCCCTTTTATTAAAAGCCAATCCATCTCTGGTGTGTTGCATTCCAGCAGCTAGCAAACTAGAACATCTTTACACACTGGTAAGCCTCAAGGACTAATACATTTGCTCTACAATTCTCCACAGCAATTCTTTTTTTTTTTTTTAAAGTTTAACGTTTTAATAATTTTTAAGTGTAGAATTCAGCAGCATTAAGTACATTCACGATGTTATGTAGTCATCATCACTATGTGTAGAGCTTTTTCATCACCCCAAACAGAAACTCTGTACCCACGAGGCAGTAACTCCCGTTCCTTCCTGGGAACCTCGAAGCTTTCTGCCTCTGTGAGTTTCCGTGTTCTGCAGACCTCACAGAAGTGGAGTCGTACGATATCTGTCCCTCCGTGCCTGGCCTGTTTTGCTCAGTGCGGTGCTTTCAAGGTTCAGCCTTGTAGTGTGGATCTGCCCTTGGCTCCTGCTCACGTGTGGTAACGTCCGGTCGTGTGGTGGACCACATTACATTCCTCTTCCACTTGTGGATGGGTGGTCGGGGGCGTCCGCCTTTCCGCTGTTGTGAATAATGCCGCTATGGACGTCCGTGTGCACTATTGTTCAAGTCCCTGCATTTAGTTCTTTGCAGCATATGCCTAGTAGTGGAATTGTGGGTCGAATGGTGATTCTGGGTTTAGAATTTTCTGAGGAACTGCCCAACTGTTTTCCAGAGGCTGCACCCATTGTCAATTCCCACTAGCATTGCACGAGTGTTCCGGTTTCTCCACGTCCTCACTGTAGCTTGTTTTGTTTGCTTGTTGTAGCCTTCTAGTGTATGCGAAGTAATGGCTCACTGTGGTTTTGGCTTGCATTTCCCTGATGAGGAATGAAGTTGAGCATCTTTTCATGTGTGTTTGCATATCTCCTTTGGAGAAATGTCTATTCACGTCCTTGGCCCATTTTAAAAATTGAATTCTTTATATATTCTGGATACCCTTCCCTTATTAGGTATATAATTTGCACTTATTTTCTCCCATTCACTGTCTTGATAATGTCCTTTGATATACAAAAGTTTTAAATTTTGGTTTTAAATTTTGATAAAGTACAGTTTATCTGTTTTTCTCTTTTGGTGCCATACTTAAGAAACCATTGCCAAATTTAAGGTCCTGAAGATTTCCCCCTATGTTTTCTTCTAAGAATTTTATGGTTTTAGCACTTAAATTTAGGTCTTTGATCTATTTTGAATTAAGTTTTTCTAAATGGTGTGAGGTAGAGGTCCTTCTTCATTCTTTTGCATGGGAATATCCAGTTTTCCTAGCACTATCTATTGAGAAGATGCTCTGTCCCCATTGAATGGTGTTATGGAATCCACAGCAATTCTTTATTACTGTGCCAGTTTCACAAACTTTTAGTTTTCTAGTTCCACTTACTGTTTCCTTTTACTTTACCAAGGCAATGCAAGGCCAAATTAAATCAAGAGGCTTACCTAACCCTTCTTACAATGTTTTTTTTTTTTTTTAAATTTGTATCGATAAATCTCCACATACATTCCATACATGGTGTACAATCAGTGGCTCACAGTATCATCACATACTTGTGTGTTCATCACCATGGTCATTTTTTTCGAACATTTGTATCACTCCAGACAAAGAAATAAAAAAAAAGAAAAAAACTCATATACCATACCCCTTAGCCTCCCCCCTCATTGACCACTGGTATTTCCATCTATCCAATTTATTTTACCCCTTATCCCCCCTATTATTTATTTATTTTTATCCTTAATTTTTTACTCATCTGTGCATACCCTGGATAAAAGAAGCACCAGACACAAGGTTTTCACAATCACACAGTCACATTGTAAAATTTATATAATTGTATAACTGTCTTAAAAAATCAAGGCTACTGGAACACAGCTTAACAGTTCCATGTACTTTCCTCTAGCCACTCCAGTATACCATAAACTAAAAAGGGATATCCATATAATGTATAAGAATAACCTCCAGGATAATCTCTCTACTGTTTGATAGCTCTCAGTCACTGAAACTTTATCTCATTTCTTTCTTTCCCCTTTTGGTCAAAAAGGGTTTCTCAATCCCTTGGTGCTGAGTTCCAGCTCATTCTAGGAATTCTGTGCCACATTGCCAGGGAGATTTACACCCCTGGGTGTCATGTTCCACGTAGAGGGATGGCAGTGAGTTCACTTGCCAAGTTTGCTTAGAGAGTCCACATCTGAGCAACAAAAGTTCTCTGGGGGTGACTCTGAGGCCTAATTTTAAGAGGCTTAGCTTATTGCAGGAATAAGTTTCATAGGGGTGAACTCCAAGATTGAGGGCTAAGCATATTGATTTGGTTGTCCTCACTGCTTGCAAAAATATCAGGAATTCTCCAAATGGGGAGGTTGAATATTTCCTCCTTTCCCCAGTCCCCCAAGGGGACTTTGCAAATACTTCTTTATTCATTGCCCAAATTACTCTGGGATATATCAGGGCATCACTCTAACCTACACAAACCAACAAATCCCATGCCCTACTCAAAATTCCATGTAATTATGGTGTTCGAGTTAACTGACCATACAAGTTAAATTAGATAATGTGCTACCCAAAATATAAATTTTGCACCAAGTAAACACTCTTCCTTTGGTCTCACACAAAAAGTTGAAATTTTAAAATAAGGATGATATCACCCTTTACCCTATATTTTGATATACCTTAGTCCTACCCAGATCAGCTTCTTTCATATCTCTAGTCGAACTCTGATCACTTTTTCAACTTTTTAAGCAGTTTCTGTATGGGGTACTGCTGACTTTCATAGCTTCAGAGCTCTAATTCTGAGTCTTACATTTCACATAAATACCCGAAGTTTCTGGGAAAGACCAAGTTATATACAAAACAACTTAGTATTTCAGAATTTAGAAATAACAGTCACAACTCCTGAATATATGTGAGTGCTGTAAGAGCTTACAATCTAGTACTCTTTACAATAGGTCCCAACCTGATAACCCATGTTCTTGACTTCAGCTCCCTAAGTCTTTATATTACAATTAGCCCATATGATCAAGGCATGATAATGTCTTCTTGTTCCTGACATTTCATTCAACTTATAGTTCTTAAGTTTCATTCATCTAGTTGCATGCCTCACAACTTAATTCCTTCTTGCTGTGGCTCAGCAGTCCATTGTATGTATACACCATAGCTCCCCTTTTCATTCCTCAGTCACTGGATCCTTAAGCCACCTCCATCCATTGTGAGACCCAAACACTGCCACCATAAACACCAGTGTGCAAATGTCTATTCCTATCCCCACACTCTGTTCCTCCAAGTATATACTGAACAATGGGGTTTCAGGATCATATGGCCACCCCACCTCTAGCCTTCTGTGGAACCAACCACCACACTGCCCTCCAAGGGGCTGCACCTCTCAGTGTCACTACCAACAGTGAATAGGTACATCTCTTTCTCTGCATTTTCTCTAGCACTTGTTTTTCTCTGTTCATTTTTTTTAAACTTTTTAAATTGTATAATATAATATACATACAAAGCAAAGAAAGAAAAAAGCAATAGCTTTCAAAGCACTCTGCAACAAGTAGCTACAAGGACGGATCCCAGAATTTGTCATGGGCTACCATACCATCATCTTAGATTTTTCCTTCAAGCTGCTTCAGAACATTGGAGGCTAGAAGGATCACTTTTTCTTTTGTGAAAAATAGCATTTCTATGAAAAAGCAAAATATTTCAAAGCACAGCACAACAATTAGTTGTAGAGCAGATTACAGAGTTTGCTATGGGTTCATAATTTAAGGTTTTTTACTTCTAGCTGCTCTAAGAGTCCCCGTTCATTTAAAAAAATTTTTAAATTTATGATACATAACCATATACAACACAAACATTCTTATCATGTGATCATTCCATTCTTGTTATATAATCAATAACTCACACTATCATCACATAGTTGTATATTCATCATCGTGATCATTTCTTAGAACATCTGCACCAATTCAGAAAAAGCAATAAAGAGAAAACAGAAAAAAATGCACACATACCATACCCTTTACCCCTCCCCTTCACGGACCACCAGCATTTCAATCTACTAAATTTATTTTAACATTTGTTCCCCCTATTATTTATTTGTTTTTAATCCACGTTTTACTCATCCATTGATAAAAAAAAGGTAGACAAAAGGAGCATCAGACAAAAGGATCATCAGACACATGGCTCTCACCACCACACAGTCACACTGCGACAGCCACATCATTGTACAATTATCTTCAAGAAACATGGCCACTGGAGCACAGCTCCACATTTTCAGGCAGTTC
The DNA here is from genome assembly GCF_023851605.1 of Tamandua tetradactyla. Lineage (NCBI taxonomy): Eukaryota > Metazoa > Chordata > Mammalia > Pilosa > Myrmecophagidae > Tamandua > Tamandua tetradactyla. The sequence continues at coordinate 125,234,684 of NC_135333.1, forward strand.
CCTCCACCTTCTCCATCATACCTTAACTAAACAGGTGATATCTATTTAATGTGTAAGCATAACCTCTGGGATAACATCTCAACTCTGTTTGGAATCTCTCAGCCACTGACACTTTATTTTGTCTCATTTCGCTCTTCCCCCTTTTGGTCAAGAAGATTGTCTCAAACCCTTGATGCTGAGTTCTGGCTCAGTCTAGGATTTCTGTCCCGTGTTGCCAGAAAGGTCCACACCCCTGGGAGTCATGTCCCACGTAGAGAGGGGGAGGGCAGTGAGTTTGCTTGCTGTGTCGGCCGAGAGAGAGAGAGGCCACATCTGAGCAACAGAAGAGGTTCTCTTGGAACCCCAATTCTTTTTAAATGACATTTACTACTTTTAAACTTGTACTAGTTATTTACATTTATTTACAAGTCTTACCTTACTTTCTGGACTATTAGCTTTTTAATTAATTAATTAATATATAAAACCAATCAACATACACTATGAACATTCTTTTTGTTTCATCACATAGTTGTATATTCATCATCATGATCATTTATCATCATAGATAAAAGAAGCATCAGACACAAGGTTTTCACAATCACACATGGACTTTCAGCTTTTTGAGGACAGATGTTCTAATTCAACCCTGCATGTGTCAATATTGTGAGGTACAGTATCTTTATTCAATATACATTAAATATTATATATTGTTCTAGGCACCAGGTAAATGGTTAAAAAAATATGGTCTCTGCTTTCATAGGGTTTAGAATCTTGTGAAGTAACAAATATATGTTTAATAAAACTTTATTGAATGGATGAATCCCACATTTTTAACTCCTTTTTCATCGTCTCTTCTCAAACTCTGGTCCTACATTTCCTGTGTCCTTTTCTCTGATAATTCCACTGATTTCTCAAACTCAGTAGTTCAATTTGATTCATGTACTGTGGACATTTATGAATGAGAAGTTTGTTCCTGTGTTCAAAAAAAAACTCACAGTAAAGCACATTCTCTCCCCAAAATTTCCATTGATTTTAGCATTTCTATTATTGTTACTACTTATTTTCCTCTTACCAGGGGAAATCTTGGTATTCTCTTTTGTTTTCTTCCTTCATATCTCTTCATTCTTACACTTACCACTTTTGTTTAGATCTTTTCACCTGTTCCAGAGGCTGCAAATTAGTGGCCAGTGGACTGTATTTGGCTAGTAGAGATGTTTTGTTTGTATGTATAATATTTCTAAAAATCTGTTTTTCCATTTTCTCCTTAAAAATCAGAAAATCTAGCGAGCCTGAGTTCTCATTCCTGAAAGAATCGGCTGAAAGTTTACATGGGATATCTAGACTCTAAATCTATCACTCTTTTTTTCAGAGATAGCAAATAGAAAATTTATTGAATACACATGTGAGAAGACATGTGGGCACTTTTCACAAGAAGGGAAAGATGAAAAGAAAAGCAAATGGCAATGTGGGGCCACTAGCTTTTATAGATTAGCTTTACTCATTCCTTTTCCCCTTTCTTGTTCCAGGCTTTCTCTTTTATTCCCTTCTCTCCAGGGTGGTGCCCTGTGGTAGATAGTGCATTTGGGTGGGTAGGTAGGACCCATTCTTCACTGTAGATGACTCACTAGGTCAGGTCCTTTGGCTTCAGGTGGGTCAGCTGCTTCTGGGTGTTTCCCATAAGTCTACTACTCATTTTAATTAATGAATATTACAGTATAACCTTTCTGAGGTGTTCCTAAATTCTATAACAATAGAATAAGCACAATGGTAATCGCAGAATCTCATTATTACTCTCTTGGGAGAAATTTCTCTCAGGCCTCTATACCAAAACTGTGCTTCTCTTAAGCGACTTAAAAACAAATGTTATAGACCATGTTTTTCCCCTTTGCTTTAGTTACTAGGAACCACACAGCCCAATTTGTGGCACCCCTCTGGGCATGTATTCTTTCGGATAGTAACATATTCCTGGCTTTATTTTGTTTTCTAATTAATCTTTGTCTCGGTTTTCTCACCTAATCATTTTCTCCTAGAATATACGTTTTTCTAAGCACCCTCAATCTTTGGTGAAAAGGTGGGTTATTGATAAATAATAGATACCTATAAACTGCATTTCAAAAAATAGTCCTTAAAGCTGCTAACCCTTATTATTATCTTTGGTCTACCACCTCACAGAGAAACTCATGTACTTCAAGTCCATCAGAACAAATTCTCCAGTTTTCTACCCCACTTAGAAGCTTAAATGCTTCTTTAAAAGAACATATTATTTGTCTTTACAAAATATATTTTATTTTGTGGAATACAGATAAGCAAAAACAGAAAAGCTAAAAAAAAAACAAACAAAAAACTCCCACGTCTACACAGTGCACACTGCTTCTGTAACTCCCATTGTTCTCTTAACGTATTTTACATATCTTTTATTGGGCAGGCCCACACTGCTAATGGGACCAGGATAGAGAACTGAATGAAGCTGAGTAAATCAGATTCTGTCCCCTGGACTTTTGGAATAGGACTCAGTAACACTAGTCTCTCTTGAGGGCATGGTTTGGGAGGCCATGAGGAATTGATGATAACCTCCGAGGGCAGAGTATCAGAGAAAGTCAGTTTGTTGAGAGAAATAGGTAAGAAAACCAGCAAAGAAGCAGAGATAGAGACTACGCGGCTCTAGGGAGCGGGAAGAGTAGCTGCCCTTTTTTTTTTCTTTCTGTTTTTAAATATTTTAATTATAAACAATGAACAGACATACAAACATTCTTGATACACAAGCATTCTTCACATGGTTACAATCAATGGCTCACAATATCATCACATAGTTGTGTATTAATCACCATGATCATTTTTTGAACATATGCATCTCTCCAGCAAAAGAAAAAATAAAAAACTCATAAATTCCATACCCCTTACCACTTCCTTTCATTGACCACTAGTATTTCAATCTACTCAATTTATTTTAACATTTGTTGTACCTATTATTTTTTTATTCATATTTTTTACTCATTGTCCATACCATAGATAAAAGGAGTACCAAACACAAGGTTTTCACAATCACACAGTCACACGTGGAAGCTATATCATTATACAATCATCTTCAAGAAACATGGCTAGTGGAACACAGCTCTACAGTTTCAGGCATTTCCTTCCAGCCATTCTAATACACCATAAACTAACAAGGTGATATCTATTTAATGCATAAGAATAACCTCCAGGATAACCTCTCAACTCTCTTTGAACTCTCTAAGCCACTGACACTTTATTTTATCTCATTTCTCTCTTCCCCCTTTTGGTCAAGAAGGCTTTCTCAATCCCTTGACGCTGAGTCCCAGCTCATTCTAGGATTTCTGTTCCATGTTGCCCAGGGAGGTTTACACTCCTGGAAATCATAGGGAGGGGGAGGGCAGTGAGTTCGCTTGCTGTGTTGGCTGACAGAGAGAGAGAGGCCACATCTGAGCAACAAAAGGGGTTCTCTGGGGGTGACTCTTAGGCCTAATTTTAAGTAGGCTTAGCCTATTCTTTTCAGGGATAAGTTTCATGGGAACAAACCCCAAGACTGAGGGCTTAGCCTATTGATTTGGTTGTCCCCACTGCTTGCAAGAATATCAGGAATTCTCCAAATGGGGACGTTGAATTTTCCCCCTTGCTCCCCATTCCACCCAGGGGACTTTGCAAATACTTCTTAATTTACTGTTCAAATCACTGTTATCGGAGCTGCCCTGTTTTTTGTTGCTTTGATTCCCTTTTCCAGACCCTTAATGAGCTAGGCCTTGCTTCCTGCTCCTGATTCTGAGACAACCCTGTGCTGCTCCAACTAAAATTTACTTAAGTATGAGTGAATTTCCCTTATTTACAAACATGTTGTCCATGTCTAAGAAGCATGATTGGAATATATTTTAAACTATCCTTTGCTAGTTGATAATGCTGAAACGAATTCCACCCAGTTCAAATATATGGGCAGTTTTCATCATTTCTTTATTTTTTTTACAAGTTTTTTTTTAATTGTATAATATAACATATATACAAAACAAAGAAAGAAAAGAATTTTTCTTCTAAAATAATTTTCAAAGCACTCTTCAACAAGTGATTACAGAACAGATCCCAAAGTCTATCATGGGCTACCTTTCCATCATCTCAGATTTCTCCTTCTAGTTGCTCCAGAACACTGGCTAGAAGGAATAAATACATATTTTTAATCATCACAATCGTTTTCTTTTTTGTGAAAAATAACATATATACAAAAAAAGCAATAAATTTCAAAGCAGATTGCAACAATTAGTTGTAGAACAGATTTCAGAGTATGATATGGGTTACAATTCCACAATTTTAGGTTTTTACTTCTCAGCTATTCTAAGATACTGGGAACAAAAGGAAATATCAATATAATGATTCAGCAATCGTAACTCATTTGTTAAACCTATAACTCTACCAACACTTTTGATCTTTTTCTCATTCTTTAGGGGTATTTGGGCTATGGCCATTCTAGTTTTACATGTTGGAAGGGGCTGTCACTAATATGGGGTAGGGAGATGGAACTAGTTGTTGTTCTGGAAGGCTGGGGCCTCTGCATTTCAGAACTTATCTAGTCCAGAGACCCATCTGGAGGTTGTAGGTTTCTGGAAAGTTACCCTAATGCATGGAACTTTTGTAGAATCTTATATATTACCCTATGTGTTCTTTAGGATTGGCTGGAATGTTTTGCTTGGGGTTTGGCAAGTTATGATAGGTAGCAATGTCTAACTGAAGCTTGCATAACAGTGAATTCCAGAGTAGCCTCTTGACTCTATTTGAACTCTCTCAGCCACGGACACCTTATTTGTTATACTTCTTTTCCCCCTTTTGGTCAGGATGGCATTGCTGATCCCAAGGTGCCAGGGCCAGACTCATCCCTGGCAGTTTTTTCCCACACTGCCAGGGAGACTTTTACCCCTGGATGTCATGTCCCACGTAGGGGGGAGGGCAATATTTTCACTTGCAGAGCTGCGCTTAGAGTGAGACCACATCTGTATAACAAAAGAGGTCCTCGGTAGTAGCTCTTAGGCATACCTTTATAGGTAGGCTAAACTTCTCTGCTATATACATGAACTTCACAGGAGCAGCCCTCAAGATCAAGGTCTTGGCCTACTGATTTGGGTGTCTCTAATGTTTGACACAGTATCAGTGGTTTCCTTGGTGGTAAAGCTTAATAGTTACATATTTTTTCTCCCATTCCTCAAGGGATTTTGCCAATACTTTCTGATTATCTGCTTAATATACTCTGGGATGTATCCAGGCATTACATTAAGCTATACAGGATTAAAGGCCTCTTTCTTATTCTGGGCTCCCTGTGTATGAATTGTTTAAATGATCTATCCAGACAGTTTGAGTTAGATTATGTGCTACAGAAAATTTAGGTTCTGGACAAAATAGACCTTTCTTCCTTTGGTCTCAAAGAGTAGATGAGGTTCTAAAATATAGACAATGTGTTCCTTAAGCCTGTATTCTGAACATTTCTTTTTGAGAACATCCTGTAACCGATAAATCAGGATTTAAGGGATGATTTTGATTACTGAATCATTATATATTCTTTTTTGTTTTCTGGTATATTGGAGTAGAAGAAGGAAATTCTGGAAGTCTCTAAATCATAATCCAGCTGCCTTGATCTCTGATAATGACTGTATAGCTCTTATCTTCTGCCTCTAAAAACCTTGTGACTAACCTTCATTTATACCCAGTTATCCAGTTTTTCAACATTAGAGTCTTGTAATCACTAAAAATACTCCCTAATGTTGACTAATGAAGGGCCTTGGGTCCACCCAGCACTAACACACCCCAAGCCCAAGTTATCTTGATGACTGAGGATGCTTCAAATCAAAGTGGGGCCATCAGAGCTGTGCAGTAGCTTAGACTTTAACGAGTCACTTGTACCTCATTTCACCATTTTCTTTCATACATTCTGTGACTAAGCATATAATCAATCTGTGCATGCTCAATAATTAGATCACCTGTAATTACATCATTTGGGGCCACTGTGCTCATTATCCTAAACTCTGCCCATCTTTTTTCTAATAAAACTATCCGAATTACTGTAGGTCGGGGAAACAGATTTTGGGCTGCTAGGCCATCTGGTCTTCTACTATGTGTCTAGTAATAAAATCTTTCTTTGAAACCAGGGTGTCTCAGGAATTGGTTATTGAGTTCTTTGGGCAAAAGAATCCACAGCCTTTGTCTGATAACAATCCTTAACACCTACTTTCTGAGTCAGGTATACATTGTATGTATACATTGTAAGGATTTTGATACATAGGTCTAGAATCTATGCCAATCTAATAGGTATTTAATATGCTATTTTAATTCATTACTAATAAGGCTGAAGATTATCAATTTATTGACCATTTATAAATAGATATTTTGTTACACTTTTGTCAGTTTGTATACAGATATTTTGTTACACTTTTGTCCATTTGTAAGAGTTCTTTGAATAATCATCTTGACATCCTCCAATCTAAGCTAATTTATGTACTTAATCTACAGTTCCCATCTCTTCCTATTTGTTTAGGGACATTACACAATCAGTTACACTCTTTCTCTGTTGTCTTAGTATTATTTTTTTTGCACAGGCAGGCACCAGGAATCAAAGGTGGGTCTCCGGCTTGGCAGGTGAGAACTGTCTTGCTGAGCCACCGTGGCCTGCCCTCTCGGTTGTATTTTAACCTCCTCCTGACTACTGTTTTTTTCTCTTGTACATTAGGAATTCACTGCTTAAAAAAAACCACAAAAAAACCCCACAATTTTTTCTTTGACTTTCTTTTCATTTTTCATTCACTTTCATTCTGGCTACTGACCTTTCTGAATCTCTTTTCTTTTACAGCCAAATTTCTTGAAAGAATTGTCTTCACATGCTGTGTTCATTTCCCTCACTCTTCAACTCACTGCAAAGAGGTTTTCATTAAGGTCTCCAATGCCTTCTTGGTTGCTAAAGATTTTAACAACAGAATTATATATATATATAGTTTTATTATTATATGCAATTATATGTATATTATATGTAAAATATACAATATATATATATTTAAATGAAAAAGCAAAACAGTTTGCCTTAAATCAACTCAACATAGCAAGAAGATTTAAGCAGAGAAAAAAGTGATAAGAAATGCATGAAAATTTTAAATTGCTTCTGGGTAGCTGGATGACTGGTTTTATTTTCTTTTTAAAATTGTTTTAGTTTCTTTGGTTGCTTAAGCAAATACTATGAAATGGGTGGTGTTAGACAACATGAATTTATTCGCTCATGGTTTTAGGGCTGAGAAAATGTCCAAATCAAGGCATCAACAAGGTAATGCTTTCTCCCCAATACGGTGGCATTCTGGAACTGGCTGCTGGCTGTCCCTTGGTCTTAGCTTGTCACATGACAAAGCACATGGCCTCTCTCCCCAGTTTCCTTGATTTCAGCTTCTCTCTGTCTCTCTCTCGTCTGAATTCATTCTGCTTTTAAAGGACTCCAGTAATAGGATTAAAAACCCATCCTGATTTGTCTGGGTCACACAATCCTTAATCGAAATAACCTCATCAAAACTTCCTACCTACTGTGGTACACACAGATACAGATTTAATTTTAGAACATGTTTTTCTGGAGGTATATTCAACTACAAACCACTACAAAATTTTTTCCACTATTTCAAAAACAAAAAATTTTTTCCACTATTTCAAAAACAAAATTTTTTCCACTATTTCAAAAACAAAAATATGCTCCTCAGAACATATTAGTGTAAATTAGAAATTCTCAACTCACATTTTCTAAAAGGAAGCAGGACACTGGAAAAGGACACGGAGAAGTTAACAATGAGGAGCCCCTGGGCCACTCTTCATTTTACCGCAAGGTTCAAGGCACAGCAAGGGGCGCGATAGGACAATCTCCTCGCAGGAGGGCTCTGACGCCCCTATTTCTCTCACTCAAACGACCGCTGAGTTTCTCGATCTCTGCGGCTAACGGCTCCAGTTGCCCTGGTAACAGCCAGCTACTACCCCCCGCCTCCGTAACTCTTCCCAGAATGCCGCGCGCCTTTCCCCGTTCGCTTCCGGGAAGGAGGGCGTGGCAGTGGGTTCTCCCACCTGTGATATTGAGCAGACTGTGGCTTCTTCCTAGGGAGACTGTTTTATTCCTTTCCAACGTTCATTTTAGCTGGAAAGTAAAGAAAAGACTAACTTCACTTCAGTTTTATTGGCCCTCAATAAATTTATTAAAAAGCTGAAAGCTGATAAACACTTTAAAATTATATACCACTTTTCTGAGATATATTTAATTAAAAATAGCTTTTCTATACATTTTAAAATAGAAAGTGAAGGCAAACAAAAAATAAAAACCCCAAGCCCCATTTCCCCAGAGTGAACAACACTGCACAATCTTACAGATGCTTTACTATAAATAGTTTCAAAATGGAATCACACTGTACCTGTTTTTTTTTGTAATTTAGAAACTGTTTGAATGACCAACAAGAAGTACAATGAGATGCCATGCAGCTAGGATGAAGTCTTTTTAAAGATGAAATGTTCATAAAAATTTTAAGTTACAAAGCAGCAGAACGATGTGATAACACTTCGTATTTCGAAAATATTTCAAAAAATCCTAGCATCTCACCGACCTATTGGGTACCTTTGAATCATACGCACTGTTCACAATCCTCAAGGCCTCGCGAGCCTATATTTAGATGTTTTGTACACTAAACTATATGCTCTTCAACCTCAGCATCTGTTTCCCCTACCACCATACCTGGTTTATCATGTCTTGTCTATCATAGTAGGTGCTGAATAAATGTGTGAACTGAGTAACTTAGTGGTTAAAAAGAGAAAAGCAAGTTAGTTAAAACTTGGCAGGTTATGTTTCAAAACTTTCTGAAAAACACTGCTTTCAAATGAACTGGGGCGTCCTCTACTAGTGAATCAAAGGGATGGCAGGGATCAAAGACTGGCCAGTGGGGAAAGCAGGGAGGGGAGATGCTAGGATTTTTTGAAATATTTTCGAAATACGAAGTGTTATCACACTTCGTTGGCGGAGACCTTCAACGCGAAAGGGAGACTTAGTAGCTAGTGCTGGTCAGGAGATGAGGAAGAAGTAAGGTCCAAGGAAGCAGGACACCCTTAGCTGTTCAGCAGGCAGTATGAGTCTGCGGACAGAGGTTTGTGGGGACCCGCCACGGCGCGAAGAGGCTGAAGAGAAGTTCACAATAGCTAAAGCTCCGCAGAAGAGGGCAGCCACTCACTCCAGCTACTTCTGCTCGCCCCGGGCCCAGCGCCCCGGCCCAGCCTAGCGTCGTTTTTCACAGGAGAGTTACCCACGGCGTCCGGCCCTCGCCCACTGCGGGACTCAGCATCTCTCGCCCCGCCCAGCACATCGTGTCCGGTTCAACGGCTGGTCCCGCCCGCCTCCCTCGCCCCGCCCACTGCCCCGCCCAACACCAAATGCCCCGCCCCCGCCCTGGAGCCACTCGAAGCCCCTTGCCCCGCCCACCGTCCCGGGTCTTTCTCAGACTGCGGTTCCGTTCTGCGCGCGGGTGTTAGATCCTGTGGGCTGCGGAAGCTTCGCGGCCGGGCCCCGGGCGGTCGAGTTGGCGGGAGAGAGGTAACCTTCCCCGGTGTCGCCCGGGGCCGTCCCTGACGAGAAGACTTAGTGGAGTGGTCAGCGGGCGGCATGGCGGGAGCACCGGAGCAGGGCGGACCGGGCCCGGCGGCGGGGGAGCAGCTGCAGCAACAACACGGCGTGTGCCAGGTCTTCTCCGAGCTGGTGGCCCAGGGGAAGTCCCAGCAACGGTTCTTCTCCAGCTTTTTCACCAACCACCAGAAGTGCCAGATCATGCTTCTGAAGACGCTGGAGACAAGTAGGAGCCACGATCTAGATGGAGGCTGGGGGTCAGCGGGGCGGTGTCGGGGACCCGGAAGGCGAGGATTGGGGCTGGGCCCCACCCGGCCAAGAGGCTCGGGATTCTGCCCCGGATGCGGCATTGGACCGGCTCCAGCACCTCAGCGCTGAGTTTAGGCAGGTTCGTCCTCACGGACGCGATGGTGGGGCCTTGGACCTTGTTGTGTCCGTTCGAGATGGCTCTGAGGGGAGGAATTGGTGCCAGGATCTTGTGTGCCCTTTTCGGTTACACTCACTGGTCTGACAGATCCTCTAATGTCTCATGTAAGTTATTGAGCAACTCGGGGACCTTAGGGTCAGAGTGAGGCAGAATTTTAGGAAGGCACGTTGATTAAGGCGTACCATCTGCAGGCAATGCAAAAACAACAGTTTTGCAAATATACGTTTCATTGGGAAAAGACCACACATGCATGGATGTGCTTCAGAATGTTCATATCCCTGAAACAGACTGCGAAATCATGTTTAGGTGCCTAAGGACATTTTTCTGGTGATAGAGTTCATAGCTTCATCATATTCTCAAAAGGGCCATGACCCACGAAGGGTTAAGAACCAGTGTTGTGGGTTATACAGGGAAACAGCTACCCCTTGACCAATTTCTTCCAAATCCCAGGCCATTGTGCTAAAGATTTCTTAACTCCTTTACACTGACACAGACTTCCTTAAGCAAGGTTACCATTTAATAGATGACCAGTTACACAGTTCGAATAGCAACCACTCAAAGATTTTCCAACCCTTTTGCAATTACCTACCAATAGTGTATAAAGAATCAAGAGAGGTGGGAGGAGGAAGGAGAGCCTGGGGTGAAAGGAGTGGGAATGAGGACATTGAATTTACTTAACAAATATGGATAGATCTCCTGGGTTCCATTGGGGATTGGGGGTGGGAGAATACAAACATGAGTAAGGACCCTGCCTTCAAAGTGTTTCAGAGTGGAATACAGAGGGAAGAATATGGGCTGTCAAGTTAGATATGGATTCAAATTCTGCTCCCACTTCTTATGAGGTGTGGAAGACCTCTCGAATCCTTTCTCTCCTTATCTGCAAAATGAAGGGGATGGGAGGATAAAATGCCTGCTTTTTAGGGTTGTTGTGAGAAATAGATTTTATGGATGTCAAGTGCCAGCATGGCAGGAGGTGAATAAAGGGTATCTGTTTTTACAGTGGTAGAGCCACAGAGTGGGGAAAGGGTTAAGACATTGGGAGGGTGGGGTGCTGCACATGAACCCCAGTAGGAGTCAGTTGGCCTCAACCTTTCAAGGGATGGCTGCTGGGAGGACCTGGTGGTGGTATTACAGGGTCAACCTGGAGCTTTAAAATCTTATCCCTCAGGCAGGGAATGGTGGAAGAAACTAGATCTCAGGGGGGCCTTTATCTTCAAAGCAAATCCATTTAAAACGCTGCAGGTCCTTTTTGAAGTACCAAACCACTGTGCCCCCTGCCTTTTTTTTTAGTAAGGGGACACCAGACTTTTTTTTTGTATGCTGTATGGCAGGGTCACATTTCATTATTTTTCCATGTGAGTTTCTGTTATTGCAGCACCATTTGTTGAATTTTTATTTGTTTTTTTTTGGGGGGAAGTGCATGGACCAGGAATTGAACCCAGATCTCCGGCATGACAGGCGAGAATTCTACCACTGAATTACCCTTGCACCCCTGACAACAGACTTTTGAACCCACTTCAACTTTGTAAAATTCTTAGTTACTTGAATAATAATGCACTTAATATGATGCCCCACACCTGATATGACTTCAGTTAATACTACTTATTATTAAAAATAATTATTCTATTGTTAACACTTTAAGAGAAGGCAGGTTAGTAAAACAATATTCTAAATAGCCTATGCCTAACCTTTTCATCTAGCATTAGTTTTCTTTTGCTCACCTGCTTTTGTTTTCAACATTTTAAACCTTGGTTTCTTTTCTTTTTCTATTTTTTTTTTTTTTTGGTTATGCCATGTATTTTGCTATGATTTATACTCTCAGACAAAATGTCCACATTGAAAAGTTGATATTAGAAGCATTTGGGTTCATTATACTTTACTGTAACATCACAGATGCATAAACTCCCAGAAGTGGGGGCCCTTAGGAGTCATCTAAGTCTCTCCACCCCCACACAGGGAAACTTGTACCATCGCTGACCAGGTTGAATAGAGAACTCCGCTGGAACAGGTTGCCTGCTCTTTGAGGCTTTTTTTTTTTTTAAACTTTTTTCATTGTATAATAAAACGTATATACAAAGCAAAGAAAGAAAAAAGCAATATTTTCAAAGCATTCTTCAACAAATAGTTATAGGACAGATCCTAGAGTTTATCGTGGGCTACCATACCATCATCTCAGATTTTTCCTTCTAAGTGCTGTAGAACACAGGCTAGAAGGAATAAATATTTCTTTTTTGTCATCACAATGGACTTTTTTCTTTTTTTTTTTGTGAAAAATAACATATATACAAAAAAAAACAGTAAATTTCAAAGCACAGCACAACAATTAGTCATAGAACAGATTTCAGAGTTTGGATAGGGTTACAGTTCCACAATTGTAGGTTTTTACTTCTAGCTGCTCTAAGATACTGGAGATTGAAAGAAATATCAATTTAATGATTCAGCAACTAATCATTTGTATAACTCTACCATCACCTTTGATCTTTTTCTCATTCTTGAGGGGTATTAGGGGTATGGCCATTCTAGCTTTTTTATGTTGGAAGGGGTTGTCACTAATTTGGGGTAGGGAGTTGACACTAGCTGATGTTCTGGAGAGGCTGAGCCCTCTGCATTTCAGGACTTATCTGGTCTAGGGACCTGCTCTAGTTTGCAAGCTGCTGGAAAGCAATATACCAGAAACAGAATGGCTTTTAAAAAGGGGAATTTAATAAGTTGCTAGTTTATAGTTCTAGGCTGAGAAAATGCTCCGATTAAAACATGTTTATAGAAATATCCAATCTAAGGCATCAAGGTAAAGATACCTTGGTTCAAGAAGGCGATGAAGTTCAGGGTTTCTCTCTCAAGTGAGAAGGTGCATGGTGAACATGGTCAGGGTTTCTCATCTGGAAAGGCATGTGGTGAACATGGTGTCATCTGCTAGCTTTCTCTCCTGGCTTTCTGTTTCATGAAATCCCTGGGAAACGTTTTCCTTCTTCATCTCCAAAGGCCACTGGCTGGTAGATTCTCTGCTTCTCGTGGCTATGTCATTCTGTGGCGCTCTCTGTTGTGGCTTTCTCGTGGCTCTGTCATTCTTCTCTGCTCTCTCCTAATCTCTTGCTTTCTCCAAAATGTTTCCTCTTTTATAGGTTTCCAGTAAAGTAATCAAGACCCACCTGGAATGGATGGAGACATGTCTCCACCTAATCAGGTTTAATAGCTACGCTGATTGAGTCACATCTCCGTGGAGATAAGCTAATTAAAGTTTCCAACATGCAGTATTGAATAGGGATTAGAAGAAACAGCTGTCTTTATAAAATGGGATTACAATGGGATTAAAACATGACTTTTCTAGGGTGCACAAATCTTTTCAAACCAGCACAGGACCCATCTGGAGATTATAGGTTTCTGGAAAGTTACCCTAGTGCATCGAGCTTTTGTCGAATCTTCTGTATTGCCCTAGGTGTTCTTTAAGATTGGCTGGAATGGTTTTGGTTGGGGTTTGGCAAGTTGTGATAGGTAGCAATGTCTAACTGAAGCTTGCAATAAGAGAGACCTCCAGAGTAGCCTCTCGGCTCTATTTGAGTGGCCTTTCTCAGCCACTGATACCTTATTAGTTTCACTTCTTTTCCCCCTTTTGGTCAGGATGGAATTGTTGATCTCATGATACGAGGGCTGGACTCATCCCTGGGAGTCATCTCCCATGCTGCCAGGGAGACTTTCACCCCTGGATGTCATGTCCCACATAGGGGGGAGGGCAATGATTTCACTTGCAGAGTTGGGATTAGAGAGAGTGAGGCCACATCTGAGCAACAGAAGAGGTCCTCCGGAAGTTAACTCTTAGGCATCCCTATAGATAGGCTAAGCTTCTCTGCTACCTACGTAAACTTCACAAGAGTAAGCCTCGAAATCAAGGGCTTGGCCTATTGATTTGGGTGTCTCTAATCTTCGACACAGTATCAGGGGATTCCCTGATGGTAAAGTTTAATAGTTCCATAATTTTTTCTCCCATCTCTCAGGGGACTTTGCCAATACTTTTTTTTTTTTTTTATTAATTAAAAAAAGAATTAACAAAACAATTAGAAATCATTCCAATCTACATGTACAATCAGTAATTCTTTTTTTTTTTTTTTTTTCTTGTTATTTTTTTTTTTTATTAATTAAAAAAAGAATTAACAAAACAATTAGAAATCATTTCAATGTACATGTACAATCAGTAATTCTTAATAACATCACATAGTTGCATATTCATCATTTCTTAGTACATTTGCATCGATTTAGAAAAAGAAATAAAAAGACAACAGAATAAGAATTAAAACAATAATAGAAAGAAAAAAAAACAAAAACAAAAAACCTATACCTCACATGCAGCTTCATTCAGTGTTTTAACATAATTGCATTACAATTGGGTAGTATTGTGCTGTCCATTTCTGAGTTTTTATATCCAGTCCCGTTGTACAGTCTGTATCCCTTCATCTCCAATTATCCCTTCTCTTTTTTCTTTTTTTTTTTAATTAACGGAAAAAAAGAAATTAACCCAACATTTAGAGATCATACCATTCTACACATGCAATCATTAATTCTTAATATCATCACATAGATGCATGATCATCATTTCTTAGTACATTTGCATTGGTTTAGAAGAACTAGCAACATAACCAAAAAAGATATAGAATGTTAATATAGAGAAAAAAATAAAAGTAATAATAGTAAAATCAAAACAAAACAAAACAAAACAAAACAAAAACCTATAGCTCAGATGCAGCTTCATTCAGTGTTTTAACATGATTACTTTACAATTAGGTATTATTGTGCTGTCCATTTTTGAGTTTTTGTATCTAGTCCTGTTGCACAGTCTGTATCCCTTCAGCTTCAATTACCCATTGTCTTACCCTGTTTCTAACTCCTGCTGAACTCTGTTACCAATGACATATTTCAAGTTTATTCTCGAATGACCGTTCACATCAGTGGGACCATACAGTATTTGTCCTTTAGTTTTTGGCTGGATTCACTCAGCATAATATTCTCTAGGTCCATCCATGTTATTACATGGTTCATAAGTTTATCTTGTCTTAAAGCTGCATAATATTCCATCGTATGTATATACCACAGTTTGTTTAGCCACTCTTCTGTTGATGGAGATTTTGGCTGTTTCCATCTCTTTGCAATTGTAAATAATGCTGCTATAAACATTGGTGTGCAAATGTCCGTTTGTGTCTTTGCCCTTAAGTCCTTTGAGTAGATACCTAGCAATGGTATTGCTGGGTCGTATGGCAATTCTATATTCAGCTTTTTGAGGAACCGCCAAACTGCCTTCCACAGTGGCTGCACCCTTTGACATTCCCACCAACAGTGGATAAGTGTGCCTCTTTCTCCGCATCCTCTCCAGCACTTGTCATTTTCTGTTTTGTTGATAATGGCCATTCTGGTGGGTGTGAGATGATATCTCATTGTGGTTTTGATTTGCATTTCTCTAATGGCCAGGGACATTGAGCATCTCTTCATGTGCCTCTTGGCCATCCGTATTTCCTCTTCTGAGAGGTGTCTGTTCAAGTCTTTTTCCCATTTTGTAACTGGGTTGGCTGTCTTTTTATTGTTGAGATGAACAATCTCTTTATAAATTCTGGATACTAGACCTTTATCTGATATATCATTTCCAAATATTGTCTCCCATTGTGAAGGCTGTCTTTCTACTTTCTTGATGAAGTTCTTTGATGCACAAAAGTGTTTAATTTTGAGGAGTTCCCATTTATTTATTTCCTTCTTCAGTGCTCTTGCTTTAGGTTTAAGGTCCATAAAACCGCCTCCAGTTGTAAGATCCATATAATATCTCCCAACATTTTCCTCTAACTGTTTTATGGTCTTAGACCTAATGTTTAGATCTTTGATCCATTTTGAGTTAACTTTTGTATAGGGTGTGAGAGATGGGTCTTCTTTCATTCTTTTGCATATGGATATCCAGTTCTCTAGGCACCATTTATTGAAGAGACTGCTCTGTCCCAGGTGAGTTGGCTTGACTGCCTTATCAAAGATCAAATGTCCATAGATGAGAGGGTCTATATCTGAGCACTCTATTCGATTCCATTGGTCGATATATCTATCTTTATGCCAATACCATGCTGTTTTGACCACTGTGGCTTCATAATATGCCTTAAAGTCAGGCAGCGCGAGACCTCCAGCTTCGTTTTTTTTCCTCAAGATGTTTTTAGCAATTCGGGGCACCCTGCCCTTCCAGATAAATTTGCTTATTGGTTTTTCTATTTCTGAAAAATAAGTTGTTGGGATTTTGATTGGTATTGCATTGAATCTGTAAATCAATTTAGGTAGGATTGACATCTTAACTATATTTAGTCTTCCAATCCATGAACACGGTATGCCCTTCCATCTATTTAGGTCTTCTGTGATTTCTTTTAGCAGTTTTTTGTAGTTTTCTTTATATAGGTTTTTTGTCTCTTTAGTTAAATTTATTCCTAGGTATTTTATTCTTTTAGTTGCAATTGTAAATGGGATTCGTTTCTTGATTTCCCCCTCAGCTTGTTCATTACTAGTGTATAGAAATGCTACAGATTTTTGAATGTTGATCTTGTAACCTGCTACTTTGCTGTACTCATTTATTAGCTCTAGTAGTTTTGTTGTGGATTTTTCCGGGTTTTCGACGTATAGTATCATATCGTCTGCAAACAGTGATAGTTTTACTTCTTCCTTTCCAATTTTGATGCCTTGTATTTCTTTTTCTTGTCTAATTGCTCTGGCTAGAACCTCCAACACAATGTTGAATAATAGTGGTGATAGTGGACATCCTTGTCTTGTTCCTGATCTTAGGGGGAAAGTTTTCAATTTTTCCCCATTGAGGATGATATTAGCTGTGGGTTTTTCATATATTCCCTCTATCATTTTAAGGAAGTTCCCTTGTATTCCTATCTTTTGAAGTGTTTTCAACAGGAAAGGATGTTGAATCTTGTCAAATGCCTTCTCTGCATCAATTGAGATGATCATGTGATTTTTCTGCTTTGATTTGTTGATATGGTGTATTACATTAATTGATTTTCTTATGTTGAACCATCCTTGCATACCTGGGATGAATCCTACTTGGTCATGATGTATAATTCTTTTAATGTGTTGTTGGATACGATTTGCTAGAATTTTATTGAGGATTTTTGCATCTGTATTCATTAGAGAGATTGGTCTGTAGTTTTCTTTTTTTGTAATATCTTTGCCTGGTTTTGGTATGAGGGTGATGTTGGCTTCATAGAATGAATTAGGTAGTTTTCCCTCCACTTCGATTTTTTTGAAGAGTTTGAAGAGAATTGGTACTAATTCTTTCTGGAACGTTTGGTAGAATTCACATGTGAAGCCATCTGGTCCTGGACTTTTCTTTTTAGGAAGCTTTTGAATGACTAATTCAATTTCTTTACTTGTGATTGGTTTGTTGAGGTCATCTATGTCTTCTTGAGTCAAAGTTGGTTGTTCATGTCTTTCCAGGAACCCGTCCATTTCCTCTAAATTGTTGTATTTATTAGCGTAAAGTTGTTCATAGTATCCTGTTATTACCTCCTTTATTTCTGTGAGGTCAGTAGTTATGTCTCCTCTTCCATTTCTGATCTTATTTATTTGCATCCTCTCTCTTCTTCTTTTTGTCAATCTTGCTAAGGGCCCATCAATCTTATTGATTTTCTCATAGAACCAACTTCTGGCCTTATTGATTTTCTCTATTGTTTTCATGTTTTCAATTTCATTTATTTGTGCTCTAATCTTTGTTATTTCTTTCCTTTTGCTTGCTTTGGGGTCAGCTTGCTGTTCTTTCTCCAGTTCTTCCAAATGGATAGTTAATTCCTGAATTTTTGCCTTTTCTTCTTTTCTGATATAGGCATTTAGAGCAATAAATTTCCCTCTTAGCACTGCCTTTGCTGCGTCCCATAAGTTTTGATATGTTGTGTTTTCATTTTCATTCACCTCGAGGTATTTGCTAATTTCTCTTCCAATTTCTTCTTTGACCCAGTCGTTGTTTAGGAGTGTGTTGTTGAGCCTCCACGTATTTGTGAATTTTCTGGCACTCTGCCTATTATTGATTTCCAACATCATTCCTTTATGGTCCGAGAAAGTGTTGTGTAAGATTTCAATCTTTTTAAATTTGTTAAGACTTGCTTTGTGACCCAGCATATGGTCTATCTTTGAGAATGATCCATGAGCACTTGAGAAAAAGGTGTATCCTGCTGTTGTGGGATGTAATGTCCTATAAATGTCTATTAAGTCTAGTTCATTTATAGTAATATTCAGATTCTCTATTTCTTTGTTGATCCTCTGTCTAGATGTTCTGTCCCTTGATGAGAGTGGTGAGTTGAAGTCTCCAACTATTATGGTATATGAGTCTATTTCCCTTTTCAGTGTTTGCAGTATATTCCTCACGTATTTTGGGGCATTCTGATTCGGTGCGTAAATATTTATGATTGTTATGTCTTCCTGTTTAATTGTTCCTTTTATTAGTATATAGTGTCCTTCTTTGTCTCTTTTAACTGTTTTACATTTGAAGTCTAATTTGTTGGATATTAGTATAGCCACTCCTGCTCTTTTCTGGTTGTTATTTGCATGAAATATCTTTTCCCAACCTTTCACTTTCAACCTATGTTTATCTTTGGGTCTAAGATGTGTTTCCTGTAGACAGCATATAGAAGGATCCTGTTTTTTAATCCATTCTGCCAATCTATGTCTTTTGATTGGGGAATTCAGTCCATTGACATTTAGTGTTATTACTGTTTGGATAATATTTTCCTCTAACATTTTGCCTTTTGTATTATATGTATCATATCTGATTTTCCTTCTTTCTACACTCTTTTCCGTATCTCTCTCTTCTGTCTTTTTGTATCTGACTCTAGTGCTCCCTTTAGTATTTCTTGCAGAGCTGGTCTCTTGGTCACAAATTCTCTCAGTGACTTTTTGTCTGAGAATGTTTTAATTTCTCCCTCATTTTTGAAGGATAATTTTGCTGGATATAGGAGTCTTGGTTGGCAGTTTTTCTCTTTTAGTATTTTAAATATATCATCCCACTGTCTTCTAGCTTCCATGGTTTCTGCTGAGAAATCTACACAAAGTCTTATTGGGTTTCCCTTGTATGTAATGGATTGTTTTTCTCTTGCTGCTTTCAAGATCTTCTCTTTCTCTTTGACCTCTGACATTCTAACTAGTAAGTGTCTTGGAGAACGCCTATTTGGGTCTAATCTCTTTGGGGTGCGCTGCACTTCTTGGATCTGTAATTTTAGGTCTTTAATAAGAGTTGGGAAATTTTCAGTGATAATTTCTTCCATTAGTTTTTCTCCTCCTTTTCCCTTCTCTTCTCCTTCTGGGACACCCACAACACGTATATTTGTGCGGTTCATATTGTCCTTGAGTTCCCTGATACCCTGTTCAAATTTTTCCATTCTTTTCCCTATAGTTTCTGTTTCTTTTTGGAATTCAGATGTTCCATCCTCCAAATCACTAATTCTATCTTCTGTCTCTTTAAATCTATCATTGTAGCTATCCATTATTTTTTCTATGTTTGCTACTTTATCCTTCACTTCCATAAGTTCTGCGATTTGTTTTTTCAGTTTTTCTATTTCTTCTTTATGTTCAGCCCATGTCCTCTTCATGTCCTCCCTCAATTTATCGATTTCATTTTTGAAGAGGTTTTCCATTTCTGTTCGTATATTCAGCATTAGTTGTCTCAGCTCTTGTGTCTCATTTGAGCTATTGGTTTGTTCCTTTGACTGAGCCATATTCTCAATCTTTTGAGCGTGGACAGTTATCTTCTGCTGCTGGCGTCTGGGCATTTATTCAGATTTCTCTTGGTGTTGGACCCAGCAAGGTTGTAATATTTTTCTGTGAAATCTCTGGGTTCTGTTTTTCTTATCCTGCCCAGTAGGTGGCGCTCGTGGCACACGTTTGTCTGCGGGTCCCACCAGTAAAAGGTGCTGTGGGACCTTAAACTTTGGAAAACTCTCGCCGTCCTGGGGGTTCGCTAGCCGAAGCGGCTTGAGCCGGCCGGGGTCCGAACGCAGGGAGGGTTGCTGGTCGCCGCAGCCAGGGAAAGAGCCCGTCCGAATTTCCTAGTCGGCCCTGGGCAACAAGCGTGGCGGGAGGGCGCCAGCGGCAGCAGCCCGCCCGGGATAGTGCACGTTCCCCGGGAGTCACGGGTTTGGAAGGGGCCTCCCCAACCCGTCACCGTTCTCCGCGGCCTGGGGGTTTCCGATCCAATTCTCTCAGTTGGTCCGGGGGCTGCGCGTGGTGTGGGCGTCAGCCGCGGCGGTTTCAGGGGACCGCCTCTCCAATTCTCCCAGCCGGCCCGGGAAGGGGGAAGGGAGTAACTCCGGCCGCTTGCCACCCCGCCCGGTAAGGCCCGCGCGCCTCGGCGATCTCACCCGAGCTGCTTCTCTCAGCCAGCCAGCCGTTCCAGGATGGGGTACGCTGTCTTTTTTATCTCTGTTGTGGCTTTGGGCGCTTTCTGTATCGTTTCTACTCCCCTAGTAGGTGTCCTGGAGAAGAAACTAAGATCCGCGCGTCTTACTAAGCCGCCATCTTCCAGGAAGTCCCTTTGCCAATACTTTTTGATCATCTACTTAAAAAACTGAGGATGTATTGAGGCATTATATTAAGCTATACAGGATTAAAGGCCCTCATTCTTATTCTGGGCTTCCTGTGTATGGATTGTTTAAATGATTTATCCGGACAGTTTGAGTTAGATTATGTGCTACAGAAGATTTAGGTTCCGGACAAAATAAACCTTTCTTCCTTTGGTCTCAAAGAGTAGGTGCGGTTCTGAAATATAGACAATATCTTTCTTACCCCTGTGTTCTGAATTACCTTAATCCCGACCTGATCAACTTTGTTCCTATCTCTAAATTCTTTGAGGCTGTTTGATGTTACCTATCTATTGCTTCCACATCTCTGTTGGAAAATCCTTCTTTACACTGAGTTGAAATCTGCCACATCTAACCTCCACTCTTTGGTCCTTGTTTTGCCCTCCGTAGAAAGCTGTTTTCACATCGCACCCCTGTGAATACCCGACGCTACTGTTGTTCAAGTTGTCTGTCTTCTCCTTTCCAAATCCCCAAATCCTTTCTTGTTTCTTACTGAGCATAGTCCCTGTGGTAGAGCTTCGGTTGGCAGATCTCATTTGGAATGTGGTACTCAGTGTGTCTGACCAGGGCAGAGAACAGTGGGGTGACCCCCTTCCTCAAATCTGGATGCTTTGCTGTTCATTTCTGTGGGCATGGCCCCCAAATTATCTTAGTCTCTTTGGTATATACGTTAATGTAACATGTTTGATCATTTAACTACACATGACTTTTTTTTTGGGTTCATAGTCCTGGAATTGCCCACTGAACCACATGTACACCCTACTACAAGTGACTCTTAAAAGCATATTTGGTATTATCTAAGATGCTTTTGATACCACAAGCATGGCTTTTTCCAATAGAAGGGCCTGCCCGAGCCGCCACTGTAAAGAAGAAACACATTTCTTAGTGTGAAGGTGATTTATTGCAAGCATACTTGCAAGGAACTGGAGGATATCTTCCCAAACCAGTTCGAGGTGGGGATGTGAGTTAGGGTTTTTTAGGTAAAGTGATGGGGGTAGGGATTAAAACGAAGTATAATGTCCACATGATTCATTCTTGTCTGGTCAGCAGTGATTTTGGATCTTTGTAAGGAGGGCACAAGCAGTTTTTCTTAATCCTGTGTTGTCTCAAACACTTCTTGTTGTTCCATCTTCACTTTAGATATCCACGTGCAAGCTCTTATGTGCAGGGTATTCAGGACTCTTTTCAGAGTTTTGTCTTTTGAGGAGGGGGTCACTGATTCACCGGGCTGCAGGGTGTTCTTGATGCTATTCTGTTATCTTATTCCTGTAAGCAGAAATGAAAAAGTCTGGTTAATGTCCTTCTGGGAACTAAGTACAAAGAGTAGACTGCTAAGCTCAGCTGGGGTAAGCATATTTTTCATCTGTCATTTGTAGTATCTATCTTGATATTTGTATTAGTGTTTTTACCTACTTGATTTTATGTTAATTTTAAGCTTATCTTTTTGTATCCACTTATATCAATTCTAAGATAGTATTTTTTAATTAGAGATTTGTGAGATACTATTTGATAACATATTGCTATTTGGATAATTTAATTGGTGCTTTTTTCCAATTGGCATACTTAACTGAATCAATCAATGTCTTTTTAGATCCATATGTCAAGCTTCTACTTGATGCTATGAAGCACTCTGGTTGGTAAGTAAATCTTTTTGGAGTACTGCTCTACATTCTGGCTGCTAAAAAACAAAAACCAAAAAATGGGAACTATTTAAGATTTCTCACTTCAGGTCAAGAAACGATTTCCACGAGGTAGGTGGTGGTGATTGGCTGCATTCTCTCCAGGCAGGCCTTCTCTTTGGACATCTGCCCTAACTCTAAATCTCTTGCTCTACCCTTTACTTTGGGTATTTAATAAAAAAGATACTGAAAATCTTTCTTTTTAAGAAAGATTACCAAACCTGGCCTTTCCACTATGCCATCCTAGGCATCGTCCTTATTGGAGAAGAAATCTTAGCATGTTACATAAGTGATTTCCAGATGTTGTTTCACTTGGAAGGGTTTGAAGGAAGTGACTTTTGAGGTCTACTTCTTAACATTCTTGCCCAAGGGCAGGAACATCAGCATTTCTCCAATATGGGTTTATCATTCGACCAAAGACCTTATGAATCATGTCATAGAACTTGAATTAGGATAGATCTTGCAGAGACAATCCCCTTATTTTACAGATGAGAAAACTGGGTCCTAAAGGTGTTATGTTGCTTTCCCAAGGTTTCATATTTTTTAGTGGCAGAAGGTATTTACAATATGAGTCTCTTGACTCCTGCCCAGGGCTGGTTCCTCTATGGCACATGCATGCGGCTTCTGGACATTATCTCTTTAATTCATTCTTGCCTTTTAGTGCTGTTAACAGAGAAAGACATTTTTCTTGTGAAGATTGTAATGGAAATGTCAGTGGAGGTTTTGATGCTTCAACATGTCAGGTAGGCATTTTGCTAAGTTGTTTTCTTCCCTCCAATCTTCTTTCCTGATATTTTCTGAACACCTTTCATGTGCTGAGCATTTCATTTGGTAAAATTGAAATGAATCCTACTTTGTGTAGGATTCAAAAAATGAACTAGTCATCATACTTTTTTGTAGCTTACACTCATAGGGGAGATAAAACATGGACACAGACAATTATAAAATTTGAGGCTTAAACTATTTTAGGTGGATATAGTTGCCACAGTGGGACTGTTACGGTATTGACCAAAAGATGCCAATAGATACATCTAGAGGATATACACCCTCTTTGGGCAGAGAAGACAAAGACTGTTGCTGAGAGCGTGGGTAGTATGAATGAAGATGGGGTGCTGGGAAAGCCCAAGGCATGTTTGGGGAATGACATTTTATCTAAGTTAGCTGGAGGGGAGAAGCACATGGGGAATAAGAGGAAATAGGATTGGAAGGAAAGTTAAGCCATGTGATAGAAGGCTTTCAATGCCTTTCTAAAGGGTTTCACCTTTACATGATGAGAACTGATGCACCTTTGAACATTTTTGATAGGGGAGTGAGTTTTCTCATCTGTATAATATGGGTAATGATTATTTCTATCTTATAAAATGGTTATGAACATTAAATTTTATATCTTTTGTAAAGAACTTATCATAGTGCCTGGCTTATAATATGCATATAGTACATGTTGTTAGTCTTAAGTCACTGGAGGTTTATGATGGAGTCTCAGATGTGATAAATGGATGATATCATGTAATAAAGGTAGTTGAAGATGTTATAAGTAGTTATTTCCATCTTGAATGTACAACCTACATTTAATTACCTTAAATATTTCCTGCTAGAGAATTTTATATATATATTTTAACGGCTGATTCACAGCAATCATTGGAAAGCAATATGGTACAGAGATTAGTGGTCTGGATTTTGGAGTCTAATGGACTTAGGTTCAAGTCTCAGTTTCCTCACTTTTTACCTATAGGCCTTGGTCAGGTTATTTGTCTTATTCTCAGTTTCCTATTTGTAAATTGGAAATCACAATACTTATAGCTCTCACCAAAATGGCTCTTGATAAGTTCTTAGTTAAATACAGTGGATATTTTCAACCTTCATCTTCTCAGCAGTATTGGATACAGTTGAGCACTCTCTCCTTTTATTTATTTATTAACTTTTTTTAGTTGTATAATATAACATATATACAAAGCAAAGAAAGATGAAAGCAATATTTTCAAAGTACTCTGCAACAGGTAGTTACAGGACAGATCCCAGAGTTTGTCATGGGCTACCATACTGTCATCTCAAATTTTTCCTTGTAGCTACTTCAGAATATAGAAGGCTAGAGGAGATTTTTTTTTACTCATCACAATAGACTTTTTTTTTCCTTTTTTGTGAAAAAATAACATATATACAAAAAAGCAATAAATTTCAAAGGACAGCACAATAATTGATTGTAGAACAGATTTCATAGTTTAGTATGGGTTACAGTTCCACAATTTTAGGTTTTTACTTCTAGCTGCGCTAAGATACTGGAGACTAAAAGAAATATCAATTTAATGATTCAGCAGTCATAATTGTTTGTTAAACCCTGCCTTTTCTGTTATACCTCCACCATCACCTTTGATCTTTCTATCCTAGGGAGCTGGAACTAGCTGATGTTCTGGAGAGGCTGGGCCCTTTAGGTTTCAGGACTTATCTGGTCTAGGGCCCCATTGGGAGGTTGTGGGTTTGTGGAAAGTTACCTTAGTGCATGGAACCTTTGTAGAATCTTATATACTGCCCTAAGTGTTCTTTAGGATTAGCTGGAATGGCTTTGGTTGGGGTTTGGCAAGTTATGATAGATAACAATGTCTAACTGAAACTTGTGTAAGAATGACCTCCAGAGTAACCTCTTCACTCTATTTGAACTCTCTCAGCCACTGATACTTTATTAGTTACACTTCTTTTCCCCCTTTTGGTCAGGATGGAATTGTCAATCCCATGGTGCCAGGGGTAGACTCATCCCTGGGAGTCATCTCCCACGCTGCCAGGGAGACTTTCACATCCTGGAGGTCATGTCCCACGTAGGGGGGAGGGCAATGATTTCATTTGCAGAGTTGGAATTAGAGAGAGTGAGGCCACATCTGAGCAACAAAAAAGGTCCTCCAGAAATAACTCTTAGGCATACCTACAGGTAGACTAAGCTAGATTTAGATTAGCTTCACAAGAGTAAGCCACAAGACCAAGGGCTTGGCCTCTTGATTTGGTGTCCCTAATGTTTGACACATTATCAGGGAATTCCCTGATGGTAAAGTTTAATAGTTCCATGATTTTTCTCCCATCTCTCAAGGAACTTTGCCAATAGTTTTTGATCATCTGCTTAATAAACTGAGGATGTATTGCAGCATTACATTAAGCTGTACAGGGTTGAAGGCCTCATTTTTATTCTGGGCTTCCTGCGCATGGGTTGTTTAAATGATTTATCCAGACAGGTTGAGTTAGATTTTGTGCTGGAGAAAATTTAGGTTCCAGACAAAATAAACCTTTCTTCCTTTGGTCTCAAAGAGTAAGTGAGATTGTAAAATATAAACAATGTCTTCCGTACCCCTGTGTTCTGAATTAATGTAATCCTGACCTAATTGGCTTCATTCTTATCTCTAAATTCCAGGTTGTAGACATATGAAACGTCCTCTCAAAATTCAGAAATAATAATTACCACTCCAGACTAAATGTGTCTGCTATAAGAGCTTACAATCTAGGCCCTGTTTTCTTACAAGCATTTTCTAAAGGAGACCATATCTCTCCTTTTATTTTTTTAATTAAATTTTTATTGTGAAGTGTTTCAGTCATACAGAAGAGTGTAAAAAACCTATATGTACACTTTGTAAAATGATAATATTAAAGTGAACCCCTGTGTAACTGCCACCTGGGTTTGAGAAATGGAACATTGCTAGGATTTCAGAAGCCTATGTCCCCTCTTAAGTCGTATCTGTTTGCCTTCATTACCTTGACTTTTGTGATAATCACTCCCTGCTTTTCTGAATGGTTTTACTATATATGCTTAAAATCTCTAACAGCATTTTACTTAGTTTTATCTGTCTTTGAGCTATATAAATGGAATACTTTGAGTGTTATAAAATGAAATCATAGTGTATATAGTCTTCTGTAGCTGAATTTTTTTGTTCAGCATTGTTTGTGAGATTCTTCCATGTTGTTGGATGTAGTTCTCATTTACTTATTTTCATTGTTGTATAGTATTCCATTATATATCTATAATACAGTTTGTTTCCAGTTTTGCTTTTATGAACATTGTTTCTATGAAAATTCTGGTCCTTTTATCCTAGTGCATGCGTGAAGTTTCTCCAAGTTCTATCTATACCTCCGAGAATTTCTGCATGATAAAGTGTTCTAGTTTACTAGCTGCCAGAATGCGACACACAAGAGATGGATTGGCTTTTAATAAATGGGGATTTATTTCATTAGTTCTTCAGAGGAAAGGTAGCTAACTTTCAACTGAGGTTCTTTCTTATGTGGGAAGGCACAGGATGATCTCTGCTGGCCTTCTCTCCAGGCCTCTGGGTTCCAACAACTTTCCCCAGGGTGATTTCTTTCTGCATCTCCAAAGGGCTGAGTTGGAAAAGCTGAGATGAGGTATGCTGAGCTGCTTGGGCTGTGCTACGTTGAGCTCTCTCATATAAGCACCAGCCTATTAAATCAAACATCATTCATTATAGCAGGCACGCCTCCTAGCAACTGCAGATGTAATGAGCAACAGATGAGGTTCAGGTACCATTGACTGATGTCCACAGCAACATAACTAGGTACCTTCACCTGGCCAAGCTGACAACTGAATCTAACTACCACATATAGTTTGCATATGCATGACTTTAGAAAATAGTGCAAAACACTTATTTTCCTTGGTTTTTAGTGTACAACCTTCTTCTGGTGCGCCTTTGCTAGTTTACCTTCCTCTGCAGCATCTAAATGTTGAACCTCCCTAATGCTTGGGGTTAAATCCCCTCCTCTTCTTACTCTATTCTCTGCCAAGGGTATCTCATTTATTTTCCTAGGTCAGAGCTCTCCTTTGAACTCCACATCCATATATCCAGTTGCCCACTTGTATATATCCATTTATGCTTGGATATCTCAAAGGTTTCTCAGACCTAACATGTCTGAGACAAAGCATGTGATTTTTGTCCCCATCCAACCTGGTCTTCTTTTAGTTTTGCATATCTCAGTGAATGGTACCACCATCTGTGCCATTACTCAAGTCAGAAATTTAAGAATCATTCTTAATGCCTCTGATCTTCTCCCATATTCTCTCCATTACCAAATTTTGTCCAGTTTACCTCCTAAATATCCTTTTCTGCTCCCACCATCCTAGCTCAAGTACCCTTGTCTCTTGCCTAGAATTCTTCAGTAGCCTTCAACTAGTCTTTCTTTACCCAGTCTTGGTCATCTCCTGCTTATTCTTCCTACTACAGTCAAAAGGATAAAAACAAAATAAAACAAAAACGCTTTCCTGTTTTAGTACTCCTCTTCAGTGGCTTCCTATTGTTGCTAGGGTAAAGACAAGGGATTTATTCCCTGCCTGCTGTATCCATCCTATCTCCAACTCTCTGTGCTTTAGTTCTATGGGCCTGCTTGCAGGCATTCTTATTAAATGTGCTCATGACAACTTGGTTTTTTTTCTTCATGAAAGCTGTCATTACATATATTTAAACATTTTGGTAAATAAATATATATTTTTTTAATTTATTTTTTATTTTTAAAAAGATTTAAAAAAAATTTTTTTTCATTAATTAACAGAAAAAAAGAAATTAACCCAACATTTAGAAATCATACCATTCTACATATGCAATCAGTAATTCTTAACATCATCACATAGATGCATGATCATCGTTTCTTAGTACATTTGCATCGGTTTAGAAGAACTAGCAACACAACCGAAAAAGATATAGAATGTTAATATAGAGAAAAAAATAAAAGTAATAATAGTAAAAACAAAACAAAACAAAACAAAACAAAACAAAACAAAAACCTATAGCTTGGATGCAGCTTCATTCAGTGTTTTAACATGATTACTTTACAATTAGGTATTATTGTGCTGTCCATTTTTGAGTTTTTGTATTTAGTCCGGTTGCACAGTCTGTATCCCTTCAGCTCCAATTACCCATTATCTTACCCTGTTTCTAACTCCTGCTGGACTCTGCTACCAATGACATATTCCAAGTTTATTCTCGAATGTCGATTCACATCATTGGGACCATGCAGTATTTGTCTTTTAGTTTTTGGCTAGACTCACTCAGCATAATGTTCTCTAGGTCCATCCATGTTATTACATGCTTCATAAGTTTATCCTGTCTTAAAGCTGCATAATATTCCATCGTATGTATATACCACAGTTTGTTTAGCCACTCGTCTGTTGATGGACATTTTGGCTGTTTCCATCTCTTTGCAATTGTAAATAACGCTGCTATAAACATTGGTGTGCAAATGTCCGTTTGAGTTTTTGCCCTTAATTCCTTTGAGTAGATTCCCAGCAATGGTATTGCTGGGTCGTATGGCAATTCTATATTCAGCTTTTTGAGGAACCGCCAAACTGCCTTCCACAGTGGTTGCACCATTTGAGATTCCCACCAACAGTGGATAAGTGTGCCTCTTTCACCGCATCCTCTCCAGCACTTGTCATTTTCTGTTTTGTTGATAATGGCCATTCTGGTGGGTGTGAGATGATATCTCATTGTGGTTTTGATTTGCATTTCTCTAAACATTTTGGTAAATATTTGATGAATTTCTTTCTCCACCAGTAGATTATAAATCACTCAAGGGCTGAACAAGTTGAAGGAATGTATATAAAACATCTGGCACTTATCCCAGTGTCTGGCATATACTAAGACATAATGACTGGTAGCCATTATTATTAGGAAACATCATGTCTTTATTCTTTAATGGTCCTGTCCAGTGTACCCTTGGCATTTTGCACTTCTTTCTGAAGATCTTTTTGAAAAATTTTCCTGGCAGTTCTAGTAGAATGAGGACCCTGGTGCGTATTTATTGCTCACTGTTTGTTCATTGCTCATTCAAGAACTAGATAAGGAACATTTTACATATAGTCTCATTTAATTCTCACAATTCTATGAAGTAGGTACACATTATCTCCTATTAATTTGAAGAAACTTGAGGTATAAAGATATTAAGAACTTGTCCAAGGTCACTGAATTAGTAGGGGGTAGATTGGAATTTGAACCTGTCTGTTTCATTCTTTAATCTGAGAGCTATTGGGGGCCAGAGAGAGGAGAAGGGAGAGGTTAGTGGCAAGGGAAGACTTAAAGGAGCATGTGTAGGGAGGACTGTGGGGTGGCCTGGGTAGATGGGGAAGAGTGGGTGGAGGCGTTCCAATCCGGGGAGCCCCCTAGTGTGCGAGAGGAGATAGAATCTAGGAAATGAAAGTAGAGAGGAGATAGAATCTAGAAAATGAAAGTAGATTTTTAGAAATAACCTAAGGTCTCTTATTTTGGTGCCTTCTAGATTGTTTTGTGCCAGAATAATATCTCTAATCAAGGCCATATGAACAGAGTGGTCACCCACGAGCTCATTCATGCATTTGATCATTGTCGTGCCCATGTTGACTGGTTCACCAATGTCAGACATTTGGCCTGCTCAGAGGTGAGTTTTACTGTAGAAGACAATTTTTTTTTTTCAAATTTCATCAAGTAGCCTTTTGTTCAAACATTTTTTCAAGTATAATTTATTCTTTTTCTTATTTTCATAGTTTTACCTTACTCTTGAATTTCTGTTTTTGACTATCATCAAATATGATTTTTGTGATACAACTAGAAGACTTTTAAGTATCTTTTTAAATTTGCTTAAATCTAACCTTTGGTCCTAAGAGTTGTGATGAGTGACTTAATTATAAAAATAAGCTACTAATTTGTCTTATAGAAGTAACTAGTTAATATAAAAAATAATAGTCATATTTATTAAGAGCTATTTGCCAAACTGTTCTAACTTTGGATTCTTATATAACATTCACAACAAGCCATTGAGGTTGATATTATTGTTATCCCCATTTAAATTTGTGCTAAGTGAGTTAGTTGTTGGGTATCTTGACTGAGATCCTATAGTTATTAAGTGGAAGAGGCAGGATTTGAACTCAAGCCAGGCAGGATTAAAACCAGGATGTATAATTGGTTGGTTGTCCATAGGAAAGGCACCTTGCTTGCCCTAAAATAAAACATTAGTGCAATCATCTTAAGTGGGTCTTATTAAACACTTTGAATTGCTGTCAGAAGAACACATGTTTCTAGAGAGACATATTATTTCATACTTGCATTTCATTAATTGAAGAGTACAGTGTGATGAGAAGTTATAAAACCAATATAAATCTGAAGTTTATACTGTATAACCTAGATTATTTTCTCTTTCCCTTGAAATTAATAAGCAGCCTCACTGCAATCTAACTATAATTCATGTTATTGGGAGAGAAGACTGAAACCAGAGTTTTTAAATAGGTTTCCCTCTTGGGTGTTATGAGAATTAAGGCCTGTTAGCTAGTAAAGTGTTAAGTGCCTTGAGCTACTCAGAGGAATGAGGCCAAGTTAATGTTGAAGTAATAAGAAGTGGACCATTTTGTTTGCAATGAGCTGCAAAAAATGTGGCTCGGTTGGCTGTAAAATCTATATCTATAGGTGCAAGACTTTCATATATTACAGTCACTTTTTACCTTAAAAATACAACAAATTAGAAAATATATCTGAACTTCAGTCTGTCATGCATGTAGTATAACAGTTTGGAATATACTCCATTCTTTGTGTTGAATGGAAAACTACTTTGTACTGCTTACTTTTTCATAGGACAGTGAAGGCCCTGGAAGGAAGTCATAAATTTGTAAGAGTTTTGAGGGAAGGTCCAAGAGAGTTTCAAAGATTTGAGTTTGGACTGGGAAGTTCATATGCTCAAAGTGTCTTAGACTCAGGTATATTGAAACAGTTTTTAAGATGATATTGAAGCTCAGCTTTTAGGTTTTTAGAAGAATGTTTCTTGAATCTTTTGGTTATTTTTACAAGTGTTTTTTTGATCTTATAGAGAGAGTGGGCTTTAACTCTAAAGTCCCATACTTTGGCTTTGGTTTTTTTTTTTTTTTTTAACACGGGCAGGCACCGGGAATCAAACCCAGGTCCTCTGGCATGGCAGGTGAGCATTCTTGCCTGCTGAGCCACCGTGACCTGCCCTGGCTTTGGTTTTAAAAGAAATTAGTTCTATAAGGCTATCATGTAAAGTTTAGAAGATCAATCCTCTTTGGTAGGTAATTGAACTTTTTCTTGCCAACATAGTATGTTTGGCATTGTCTGACATAGCTCATGAATATCTGCTCTTTTTCTTAATTTAAAGACTTCCTGAGTCAATTGACTTTTTAAATTTAAATTTTAATTTGTATTGATAAATTTTAACACACATTCCATACATGGTGTAAAATTAGTGGTTCACAATATCATCACATAGTTGTGTATTCATCACTGTGATCATTTTTCAGAACATTTATATCACTCCAGGAAAAAAAAAAAGAAAAAAGAAAAAGCTCATATATACTATACCCCTTACAGCTTCCCTCTCACTGACCACTAGTATTTCCATCTACCTAATTTATTTTACCCATTTTTTCTCCTATTATTTATTTGTTTTTATCCATACTTTTTTTTTGCTCATCTGTCCATCCCTGAATAAAAGGAGCATTAGACACAAAGTTTTCACAATCACACAGTTACATTATGAAAACTATATCATTATACAATTGTCTTAAGGAATCAAGGCTACTGGAACACAGCTCAACAGTTTCAGGTACTTCCCTCTAGCCACTCCGCAAACTAAAAAGGGATATCTATATAATGCATAAGAATAACCTCCAGAATAACCTCTAAACTCTGTTTGAAATTTCTCAGCTACTGAAACTTTATTTTGTCTCATTTCTCTCTTCCCCCTTTTAGTCAAGAAGGTTTTCTCAATCCCATGATGCTGGGTCCTAGCTCATCTTGGAATTTATGTCCCACATTGCCAGGGAGATTTATACCCCTGGAGTCATGTCCCAAGTAGTGGGGAGGGCAGTGAATTCACCTGCCGAGAAAAGAGGTTCTCTGGGGGTGACTCTTAGACCTAATTTTAAGTAAGCTTAGTCTATCCTTTGCAGGAGTAAGTGTTATGGGGTGAACCCCAAGATCGAGGGCTCGGTGTATTGAGTTGGTTCTTCCCACTGCTTGCAAGAATATCAGGAATTCTCCAAATGGGAAAGTTGAATAATATTTTCTCCTTTCTCCCCAGTCTCCCAAGGGGACTTTGCAAATACTTCTTTATTCACTGCCCAAATTACTCTGGGATATATCGGGGCATCATACTTCCCTGGACAAACCAACAAGATCTCACACACTATTCAAGATTCCATATACTTATGGTGTTCAACTAAACTGACCATACAAGTTAAATTAGATAATGTGCTATGCAAAATATAAATTTTGCACCAACTAAACCTCTCTCCCTTTGGTCTCACACAGAAGTTGAAGTTTTAAAATGTGTATGATATCATCCTTTACCCTGTAGATTACTATATACCCCAATCCTATCAAGATTAACTTCATTCATCTCTCTAGTCAAAGTCTGATCTCTTTTTCAACTTTTTAAACAGTTCCTGTATGGGATACCCCTGATTTTCATAACTTCTGAGTCTCAGGTGTCGCATAAATACCCGAAGTTTCTGGGAATGACCGGGTTTATATACAAGCAGTTCAGTACCTCAGAATTTAGAAATAACACAACTCCTAACAGTTCTTTTAAAAAATCGTACATATACTCTGTTCTCAGAAAAAAACACATAAAAAATAGTTTTATGTTCTTATCCAAACTTTACTTTGGTTGATGTCATAAAGATAAAGAGCCTACGTATATATTTTCATTTGCCTTATGTTTATTTGATAGATTCGAGCTGCAAACCTCAGTGGAGACTGCTCACTTGTAAATGAAATCTTCAGGTTACATTTTGGATTAATGCGACACCATCAGGTAAAAATTAACCTTTGAAACCACCTAACCTGAAGAGTGTTATGAGAGCTACATTTAGTATTTGAAGTCTGAAAGAACTACCTATATGAAAGTATTAAAAAATGTATACCAATTAAGCCAAACAGATAGAATTTACTTTTATTTTATAATTTTGGGACAAGCTATGAGACTGCCTGAGAGAACATAATTGTGAAAAGAGCTACGATCTTATTCCTGGGAGAATTTTGGATGGGGTAGACAAGGAATGGAAATAAGATCACAGTCTGTTTTGCATCTATCTGAACGGTCCTGGACCTATTATTCTAAACTATCATAGTAGTCTAGAGAGATAAAAATAGTAATCCTTTTCAAAACAGATTGATACTGCATTGTTGTTTGTCAAAACAACTTTAAAGGCTATATGACGTGCTAGAAAAAGCTTTGGATTGGCACAGCCTTGATTACCTTGGCAGACATCTTTAAGATCCATGATGGTTGGACATGGGGAAAGGAAGTGTCGAACTGATGGGGCTCTGTGTCCACACTTCAGGAGAAAGTCTGCCAGAGATTTCCCATGGGTAGAGTTTGTTGGGCAAATTTGTGAGGTACATGGGCATCAGGATAGTATGTTCAACCAGATGCAAAAAGGATAGGCATGAAACAATGCAAAGGCCAGTCATTCTCCAGAGAAGGGAATAACCCATCTCAGGTAGAGAGTAGAAAGTCACAGTGAACTAGTAAGAGAAATTGTGAACTTAGTGACTATAAGTTAGAATACAAGCCTGTTGCTTAGAAGGGGTGATTCTGCCAATGAGACTGTTAGTGCTTTTGGCTATGTGTGTGTGCCAAGTCAACTTAGTGATGTGCCACCCAACTTGTCTTGTGATGCATGTGTCTTCTGTGTCCTTGAATCTCTGCTTCTCTGGTAAGTTCACCTCAGGCTGGAATCCAGTGGGCTGAGTCTTCTGAGAAGGTAGGAGGAGGTTATACACCAGCACACTCCTGGAGAAGAGTGGTTAAAGTATGTGATCCAGGGCCCACAGTCTTTGAAAGAGAAGTCTCTTCTTTTCATTTTTTTTTTTTTAATTTTTTTTATTAATCAAAAAAAAAGAAAAGAAATTAACACAACATTTAGAAATCATTCCATTCTACACATGCACTCAGTAATTCTTAGTATCATCACATAGATGTATGATCATCATTTCTTAGTACATTTGCATTGATTTAGGAAAAGAACTAGCAAAACAGCAGAAAAAGATATAGAATGTTAATATAGAGAAGAGAATTAAAATAATAATACTACTAAAAAATATATATATATAAAGGAAAAAGAAAAAAACAAAAACAAAAGATACAAACAAACAAACAAACAAAAAAACTATATTTCAGGTGCAGCTTCATTCAGTGTTCCAACATAGTTACATTACACTTAGGTATTATTGTGCTGTCCATTTTTGAGTTTTTGTATCTAGTCCTGTTGCACAGTCTGTATCCCTTCAGCTCCAATTACCCATTATCTTACCCTGTTTCTAACTCCTGCTGGTCTCTGTTACCAATGATATATTCCAAGCTGATTCTCGAATGTCGGTTCACATCAGTGGGACCATACAGTATTTGTCCTTTAGTTTTTGGCTAGACTCACTCAGCATAATGTTCTCTAGGTCCATCCATGTTATTACATGCTTCATAAGTTTAGTCTGTCTTAAAGCTGCATAATATTCCATCGTAGGTATACGCCACAGTTTGTTTAGCCACTCGTCTGTTGATGGACATTTTGGCTGTTTCCATCTCTTTGCAATTGTAGATAATGCTGCTATAAACACTGGTGTGCAAATGTCCGTCTGTGTCTTTGCCCTTAAGTCCTTTGAGTAGATACCTAGCAGTGGTATTGCTGGGTCGTAATCCATTCTGCCATTCTATGTCTTTTGATTGGGAAATTCAGTCCATTAACTTTTAGTGTTATTACTGTTTGGATAATATTTTCCTCTACCATTTTGCCTTTTGTATTATATATATCATATCTGACTTTCCTTCTTTCTCTTCTGTCTTTTCGTATCTGACTGTAGTGCTCCCTTTAGTATTTCTTGCAGAGCTGGTCTCTTGGTCACAAATTCTCTCAGTGACTTTTTGTCTATAAATGTTTTAATTTCTCCTTCATTTTTGAAGGACAATTTTGCTGGATATAGAAGTCTTGGTTGGCAGTTTTTCTCTTTTAGTAATTTAAATATATCATCCCACTGTCTTCTAGCTTCCATGGTTTCTGCTGAGAAATCTACACATAGTCTTATTGGGTTTCCCTTGTATGTGACAGATTGTTTTTCTCTTGCTGCTTTCAAGATCCTCTCTTTCTCTTTGACCTCTGACATTCTAACTAGTAAGTGTCTTGGAAAACGCCTATTTGGGTCTATTCTCTTTGGGGTGCGCTGCACTTCTTGGATCTGTAAATTTAGGTCTTTCATAAGAGTTGGGAAATTTTCAGTGATAATTTCTTCCATTAGTTTTTCTCCTCCTTTTCCCTTCTCTTCTTCTGGGACACCCACAACCTGTATATTTGTGCGCTTCATATTGTCATTCAGTTCCCTGATCCCCTGCTCAAGTTTTTCCATTCTTTTCCCTATATTTTCTGTTTCTTTTTGGAATTCAGATGTTCCATCCTCCAGTTCACTAATTGTAGCTTCTGTCTCTTTAGATCTACCATTGTAGGTATCCATTGTTTTTTCCATTTTTTCTTCTTTGTCCTTCACTCCCATAAGTTCTGTGATTTTTTTTTTCAGATTTTCTATTTCTTCTTTTTGTTCAGCCCATGTCTTCTTCATGTCCTCCCTCAATTTATTGATTTGGTTTTTGAAGAGTTTTTCCATTTCTGTTTGTATATTCAGCATTAGTTGTCTCAGCTCCTGTATCTCATTTGAACTATTGGTTTGTTCCTTTGACTGGGCCATATCTTCAATTTTCCGAGCGTCATCCATTATTTTCTGCTGGTGTCTGGGCATTTGATCAGATTTCCCTGGGTGTGAGACCCGGCTGGTTGAAAGGTTTTTCTGTGAAATCTCTGGGCTCTGTTTTTCTTTTCCTGCCCAGTAGGTGGCGCTCGTGGCGCTTGTCTGTCTGCGGGTCCCACCAGTAAAAGATGCTGTGGCTCCTTTAACTTGCCAATCCGAATCTCGCAGTCGGCCCGGGAAACCGCGCGTGGGGGGGGGTCGCCGGCCTCTGCGGCTTGGGGGAGTGCCGGTCCAAATTGCCCAGCTGGCCCGAAACGCCAAGCATGGCGGGAGGGCCCCACTATCCAATGTTCCCAGTCAGACCGGGGAGCCACGTGCGTGGAGGGGAGCCCAGTCGCGCGCTCCTCGGGTATCTCACTGCAGCGGATTCTCCCTGCCCGTTCAGCCGTTCCAGAATGGGGTACGCTGTCTTTCTGGTCTCTGTCGTGGCTCTGGGAGCTGTTTCGTATTGTTTCTGTTTCTTTAGTTGCTGTTCTGGAGGAGGAACTAAGACCCGCGCGTCTTACTAAGCCGCCATCTTCTCCGGAACTCTCAGGCAGAGATTTTTTATACACTTAAGCACTCTTCCTGAAAGACCAATAATTTCACCATCTTTTGGCTCTACCACTGTAGCAGTATTCACATCGCCACTTCCCGTTGTATCAATGATATCAATGATTTTCGGTTTTCCATCAGTTGTAACCTGCATGCCCGGAGCTCCGGAATCGACCCCCGTGTCCAAAACGATGATAAGCACTCCCCGCCCATCATATTCCGGGTAGCGACAGAGAAAGGAGGAGGCCCTGGTCTCTTTTTTCGGCAGAAGACTGTGGAAAGGGAAGGGCTCCTCGGTCGCAGCGGTGGCCGTGGAAGCAAGCTGGAGGATGAGGAAGAGGCAAACTCTCTTCTTTTCATTTTTGAGTAGCTGCAGGAGTCCAGTAGCAGCCACAGGAGTTGCAACAGCAACAAATGAAAAGAAATAGCAACAGGTTGGAAAATTTATTTAGGTGATGGGAATCTGGTTGAAGAAGTTTTAGAAAATGGGGTCCCTGGTTTTTTATGGCATGTACCCAAGAAACAAACAGCAAGTACAGTACCCAGTTGTAAATTTGCAGTTACATTTCTATTTTAATAGAAATTTATTACATCTAGAGAAAAGTCAATCTGAATTATGGTTTATGCCTGTGTCTCCTAATCTTGTGGCTCCAGGAGACAAATTTTTGCCATGTTTTTTTCCCTGGAGGGAAGGCATTCCATATCGTGGCTCTGTACTATTTTTCCTTTCCTTCCTACTCCTTTATGCCAGGGATTAATTTTTTAAATCAATGTTTGGTGTAAATCAGTTGAGAAGCATTGGTTTGTATTGTAGATCTGTGTAAATTCCAGTATCAGTGAGCATCTCCTGGATGGATATGCTGAAGAGACTGAAGTAAAACTGGGAACACACAGAAGAAGAATAGGGAGTCTAATATATTGATGCTTGTCTGGATACACAGTCATCCAAATCAGTTTGTGGGTTATTATTATTTTATTTTGTAGGAATAGGTCAAATAACATTCTTTTGAGGTTTAGTTTGGGTCTGCAGAGAAATGAATGTATTAAAAGCTCTGCTCTCTAGGCATTGGAAGGGGGCGGGGCCTTATGCTTCTTAAAAAGATTTAAATTAGAATATTGAGAGATTCTAGTCTATTACTTTATAACATTAGGCAAATTATTTTCTTAGGAATAGAATTTAATATCTATGCAAAACACTCGTGAAAAGAATTGGAACACTCAGGGAAAAAAATTGCTTGATTCCCCCCCACCCAAGAAATAAAGACTTTCCAAGTTTGGGTGTGTATGTGTGTGGTTTTCTGTTGCCTCCAGGAAACAGAGAGCGTTTCTTACAGGAAAAGTTATCTAGCATTGGTCAACTGAAAATTAAGGAAGATGGATGGAGAAGTAAGGTATATTTAAATTTAATTAAATTTTATGAAAAATTCCATCAGGAGCTTACTTAGATTTTTTGTGATTCTGCAAATTGGAAGTGATTGTTTGCTAGACACTGACTAGAATTTCAGAGAATGTCATTTGCTTACATTGTTAGAAAAGATGAGCGTGAAAGAGGTCTACATGTTCCATGACATAAGAGTTAAGTTTCTTTATTCATTTTATTTTTCTCATTTGGAATGACAAAAATTAATAAATAAGATGGGAAGAAATTATTTTTAATTTTATCATGTTTAAGACATTAAATAAAATGCTAATATTTCATAATTAAACTTTCATATAAAATTAAAGCCACATTCTTTTCCTTCTCTTTAGACTTGTGTGCGAGACAGAGCCATGCTTTCTATCCTTGCTGTGAGGAATATCAGCAAAGAAGTAGCTGAAAAGGCTGTTGATGAAGTTTTTGAATCTTGTTTCAATGACTATGAACCTTTTGGAAGGATTCCACATGGCAAAACTGATGCAAAATATGCTCATAGAGACTTTCAAAACCGTGATCGGTATTATTCAAATATATGAAGTCAATCCCATTTTGTATTTCATGAAGAAATTATGTTTCTCACATGGCAGACTTATAAAATATGAGTGATCGGTTAAATACAGATAATACAAATAAGATGCTGATATGATCAGAAAAAGTAACTGTGGCAAAATGAAACTGCCTTAAATTCCAAGGCAAAAATTGTATCTTTATCGTTAACTATTTGGTAAATAAGGTAAATAAATTACATTTTTGTATTTTCTACAGTGTACTTATGCTTTTTAATTTGCATTTTATTTGTTTTTATTACATGTGATTATTTTAAAATTTAGTTATAAAACCTGTGAAGTGTGCCCTTGTCTAATGTTTATAGGTGACCAGTATTTGTATTCTAGAGCTTAAATATAGAGAGAATGTACTGTTTCATTGTAGGACATTCATTGAGATGTTGTCATGATCAAAACATTCAAAGAATGAAAGTTGGGAACAATTTGTCCAATGAGCAATGCTTCTGCATCTCTTTCTGCTTCTCTCAACATACATTTGGGGATTGTATGGCCTAATTTTCCGGGGACAGTCCTGATTAGATTTTTTTGTTTATAGAGGCAGTACATTACATTTATAATGCAATTTGATTTAATTTTTATGTGTTTATAAGATTTTTTGAATTTTGTTTCTGAATTTTGGTCATCTTCTCTAACCCCCTTCTCTAAACCCTGCTGAAATGAAGCTACCCCTCAACCAGTAGCTGCATCTTCCACTTGTACCTGCACCTTCTATCTCTGCCTAAGTACAGACTGAAAGATGGTGATGCCTATTTGTAGATGTGGCTGATGAGAGGTTTAAAGACAATGCAGCTAATAGGATTCTTTCTTTTGAGTTGAAATTTGATTTAATATGTTATAAAGTGATACATCAAGTCTAATAACTTACTAAACATTAAAAATAGGTTTGGAAGACGGCTGATAGGGAGAGGCTGGGCTCATTTTCTCCTAGAAAAATAACTACGGGCCAGGCAGAAACTGTCTGCAACAATGGATCTGGGGCTCTGGACGTCAGGGGAGTGCCCTACAATACCAGGAAAGTGCAGAATGAAGAGATGGAGGAGCTGCAGCAGAAGATTGTGAGTAAAGCCCCCTGCAGCCCCAGCTCCTGACACCCATCCCCACCTTGGGGCAGAAAGCATCCAGTTCTCCAGTCCCCGGCGGGTCTCCCGTTTCTGGCAGGTCAGTTCTTAAGTCTCCAGTCTCTGGTAGGTCGGCTCCAGACTGAAAGGACAGCAGAGGTCCTCTCAAGAACAGGGCAGGACATGGTTTGGCACTGTGCCATCTTTGGGCCAGCAAATTTGGACTGCTGGCACCATCGGTGG
Organism: Tamandua tetradactyla; assembly: GCF_023851605.1. NCBI lineage: Eukaryota > Metazoa > Chordata > Mammalia > Pilosa > Myrmecophagidae > Tamandua > Tamandua tetradactyla. Next base: position 125,274,549 of record NC_135333.1, read on the forward strand.
TTTCAGCCTACTCTGCCCTGTATGGCTGTGTCATTGTCTGGAGTCAGCAGGAAGATAAGAACCTGCCTTGGGAGGTCTGAGGGGAATAGGTTGTCAAACAGCACCATCTGCTGGCAGGCAAGAAGAGTGCACCTCCAGGAAGACATCTAAAAGGCGTTTGGGCAGAGGGACATAGGCTGTGGAGGCCTGTAAAGTGCACCCTTGGGGAGCAGAATTGAAGGATTTTAGGCATCTGTTTTGGTTTGCTGAAGTTGCCAGAATGCAACACGTAAGAGATGGATTGGCTATTTTTTAAAAATAAATTAAAAAAATTTTTAAAATACCAATAAACACCAAACAAACACAAACAATTTTAACTTCTGATCATTCCATTCTACATATATAATCAGTAATTCACAATATCATCACATAGCTGTATATTCATCATCATGATCATTTCTTGGAACATTTGTGAGATGGATTGGCTTTTAATAAGGGGATTTATTTAGTTACAAATTTACAGTTCTTCAGAGGAAAGGCAGCTGGTTTTCCTCTGGCTTTCTCTGTCAGATGGAAAGACACATGGTGAATATCTGCTGGGCCTCCCTCCTGGCTTATGGGTTCAAACGCCTTTCCTCAGGGTGATTCCTTTCTGCAGCTCCAAATGTCTGGTTCTGAGCTCTGAGGGCTGAAATGAGGTATGCTGAGCTGCTGAGCTCTCTTATGACCTCTGTCTTTTAAGCCTCCAGCTAATTAAATTAAATGTCACTCATTGTGGAAGGCTCTCCCCTTAGCCAACTGCAGATGAAGTCAGCCATAGGTGAATTTCACATGCTAATGATTTAAGCCCACAGCAACAGAACAAGGGGGCATCATCACCTGGCCAAGCTGATGCCTGAACCCAACTACCACAGCATCTTTACCAGAGCTCTTTGAGGACCTGTGGAGCTGGGGTGTGCCCCTTTGTGGGTTCCTGGCCCAGACCTGATTAAGTAATACTGATGAACCAAGTGTCAGAGAAGTACATTAACGCAAATCTAATCAACAGTAAAAGCTTTGACAAAAGAAAGAACCCAAGCCTCAGAATAAACTCACCAAGTTAATCTGATGCCTGACATCAGCAAAAAATAAGTCATATTAAGAAACAGGAAGACATGGTCTAGTAAAAGTAGCAAATAAAAAAGTCAGAGAAGATGCAGAATCTGGAACAACTAATCAAAGATATTCAAACAACTCTCCTAAACAAACTCGATGAGATGGCTAGAGAGATAAAGGATATTAAGAACAAGGGATATTAAGAAGACTTTGTGTGAGCATGAAGTAGAATGTGAAAACATGCAAAGAAAACATGGGAATGAAAGACGCAATAGATGAAATGAAAAATACAGTAGAAGCACACAACAGCAGATGTAAAGAGGCAGAAGAAAGGATTAGCAAGCTAGAAGATAAAGCATTTGAATTCAAACTGATAAAAGAACAAATAGAGAAAAGACTGGATGAAAATGGAGCAAAGTACTGATTGACAACACGAAGTGCACAAACATTTACATCATGGGTATCCCAGAAGAGAAGGGATGAAAAGAGAAGGGAAAAAAGGGGCAGAAGGAATATTTGAGTATATAATGGCTAAGAACTTCCCAACTCTTGTGAAATACATTGCTATCCAGAAACAGCATACTCCAAACCAAAAAATCTGAATAGATCTATTCCAAGACATACACTAATCAGAATGTCAAACGCCAAAGATAAAGAGAATTCTGAAAGCAGCAAGAGAAAAGCAATTCATTGCATACAAGTGATGCCCAATAAGGTTATCCACTGATTTCTCATCAGAAACCACGGAGCCAAGAAGGCAGTGGTATGATTTATTCAGGATATTGAAAGAGAAAAACTGCCAGCCAAGAATTCTCTATCTGGCAAAACTGTCCTTCAAAAATGAGGGAGTGTTTAAGATAGTCACAGATAAGCAGAAGCTGAGAGAGTGTTTAAAAGGATCTGCCCTACAAGAAATACCAAAAGGAGTTTTGCAGGCTGAAAGGAAAGGACAGGAGAGAGGGAGGCTTGGAGGAAAGTGCAGAAATGAAGATTTACAGTAGGGTTAAGTAAAAGGGTAAAAAGAAATAAAAATAAGATAGAACAAATGTGATGGTTAGGTTCTGGTGTCAACTGGGCCCAGTGATTATGCTCAATTGTCTGGTCAGGCAGACACTGGCTGGACCATTGCTGCAAGGATATTTTGTGACTGATTGGTAAACTGGAAGGCTGCTGTATTAAATCATCAGTCAGTTGATTGCATCTATGGCTGATTGCAATTGTTATCAACTAAGGCGTGTCTACCCCAACAAGATAATCCAGTCAGTTGAAGACTTTTAAGGGAGGAGACACTCACTGCTTCTTTAGCCAGCAAGCCTCTCCTGTAGAGTTCATCCAGACCCTTTGTCAGAGCCACCAGCTTCACAACCTGCCTTAAGGATTTTGGACTCTTCCATTCTCACAGTTGCATGAGACACCTTTATAAATCTCGTATTTACAGGTATCTTCTGTTGGTTCTGTTTCTCTAGAGAACCCTAACACAGCTTGGTACCAGGAGTGGGGTGTTTTTTTTTTTTTATACATGGGCAGGCACCGGGAACCGAACCCGGGTCCTCTGGCATTCCAGGCAAGCGTTCTTGCCTGCTGAGCCACCGTGGCCGGTGGGGTGGTTTTTGAGAAACAGAATCTTAAAAATGGGTGTTACAATTGGTTTTCTACTCTACCTAGACTCAGAGGCACTAATGACTCTGTTTCCAATAATTAAGATGGCATTGACAGTTCATGGGGTGAGTTGGAAAAACAGATACTCAAAATATCACCATTAGATTCTGCTAATTGTATGCTGATATGAGGCAAGGCTCTGGATGAGAATATTTTTGACACCTTTATGGAGTTTTGTGGAATTAAGAGGTATAATGATGTTGGCTGGTTGTTATTATCTACAGTGATGAGGGAAAGGGATAAGTTGAAGGCTTCAAATTTGCACCTTAAGTGCTGTATGAATGATGTAAAAGTTTCCATGTGTGCCCTGAAAGAAAATCTTATTTCCTATGTTTGCAGACTTGAGATCTCTGAAAACCATACACAGAGCTTCATGTGCGAGTAGCAGATTTTCAGCAAAACTAAAATTTCAACCTTGCAGGGTGTTTGCTGTTAAAGTGAGGACTTTTATTGGAAAAGAATGGGATTCTGAAACGTGGGATGGTGATATATAGCTTGATAATGATGGTGATGGGGAGACTGGATTCCTGGAATCTACTGAGTCTTTGCTAGATAGACCTGTAATGGGCTGCCCTCAGGAAAGAGCTTCCTGGCTTCCAGCCTGCCTTGAGGAACCAGCGTCCCGTCCTCCAGTTTCCCAAGAGGAGTCTGCCATCCAACCTGCACCTGACGAGATTAACCCCTCATTACCTGCTAATGCTGTAACCAGCTCCCCTGGGGAAATAGCCCTCACTCCTCTGTCTGGAGTGACTAATCCTGTTCACCAGATGAAACTGTAATGGAATGCCCCGAGGTAATTGGCTTGAAAGACACTTCTATTTCTTTTCATGACCCATCCCTACCACCCCTCTTTTCTTCAAGACCTATAGCTAGACTAAAGTTCCAACAAGTCCCAAAAGGTGAGGTACAAAGTGTGACCCATGAGGAGGTACACTATACTCCAAAAGAACTGCATGAGCTTTCCAATCTATATAGACGCAAATCAGGAAATATATGTGGGAATAGATAGTAAGGGTCTGGGATAATGGTGGGAGGAATATAAAATTGGATCAAACTGAATTTATTGATATGGGCCCACAAAGCAGAGATTCTGAATTCACTGTTGTAGCTTGAGGGGTTAGAAAGGGCATTAACAGTTTGTTTGGATGGTTGGCTGAAAGATGGATCAAAAGATGGCCAACGTTACCTCAGGTTGAAATGCCAGAACTGCCCTGCATAATGTAGTTGAGGGGATCCAAAGGCTTAGAGAGATTGGAATGTTAGAGCGGATTTATCATGGAAGACCTGCTTACACACCCAAGGAATGTCCAGAGGACACATCTTTCACCAGAATCTTGAGGAATAAATTTGTGAGACTAGTTCCATCATCCCTGATAAGCTCTGTAGTCACCCTTCTCTGTAGGTCAGAAATTACTGTGGGAACTGCTGTCACTGAGCTGGAATCCTTAAACAGAATGGGGATGATCAGATCCTGAGTTGGCAGTAGCCATGTGGCATCAGTTAATCACCATAGACAAGGTGGGCATGGCCACCATAATGGGCAGCAGTAAAAATAATCTGACTTGCAGAGATCATGGGGTACCTGGAAGTAAAATAGATGGGCTGTCTACTAAATTCTTGTTTGAGCTGTATAAGGAGAAGAATTCTAGGTTAAGTCAACAGAAGTCTAACTTGAATCACAAAGACAGAGTCATGGCTCCTTAATCAATTCCCAGACTTAAGACAGTTCACAGACCCAGAGCCCCTTGGACGAGGGGAGGGCAGGTACCCTTAGGGAAGGACCCTTTTACACTGCCCCAAATGTACACTGTTCACCTTCCTCCCAGCTTTCCCCAAGGAGAATTATGGCCTTTTACCAGGGTGACTGTGCACTGGGGAAAAGGAAATGATTAGATATTTTAGGGATTATTGGACACTGGCTCAGAAGTGACACTAATTCCAGGAGACCCAAAACATCACTCTATTCTACCAGTCACAGTAGGGGCTTATGGAAGCCAGGTGATCGATGGAGCTTTAGGTCAGGTCCATCTCATAATGGGTTCAGTGGGTCCTCAGACCCATTCTGTGGTAATTTCCCCAGTTCCAGAATGCATAATTGGAATTGTCACACTCAGCAACTGGCAGAATCCCCACATTGGTTCTCTGATTTGTGGAGTGAGGTTTATTATGGTAGGAAGCCACTTGTGGTAGTTAGCTTCAGGTGTCAACTTGGCCAGGTGATGACGCCCAGGTGGTTCTGTTTCTGTTGCCTTAAATTATCAGTATATGAAATTAATTTATGGCTGATTACATTTGTGGTTGGCTAAGGGAAGTGCCTTCCACAATGAGTGAGGTTTAACTTAATTAGCTGGCGGCTTAAAAGAGAGAAGTCAGAAGAGAGCTCAGCAGCTAAGCATAGCTCATCTCAGCACTCGCAGCTCAGCCCAGATGTTGGGAGATGCAGAAGGGAATCACCCTGGGGAAAGCCATTGGAACCCAGAAACCAGGAGAAGGCCAGCAGACATTGCAGTGTGCCTTCCCATGTAACAGAAAACCTCAGATGAAAGTCAGCTGCCTTTCCTCTATAGAAGTTTAACTTTTAAACTAAATAAATCCCCTTATTAAAAGCCAATCCATCTCTGGTGTGTTGCATTCTGGCAGCTTTGGCAGACTAAAACATCACTAGAACTGCCCATACCTAGCAGAATAGTGAATCAGAAGAAAAACGATATTCCTGGAGGAATTGAAGAGATTAGTGCCACTCTTAAGGACTTGAAGGATGCAAGGGTGATGATTCCCACCACATCCCATTCAACTCTTCTATTTAGCCTGTGCAGAAAACAGATGGGTCTTGGAGGATGACAGTGGATTAGTGTAAACTTAACCAGGAGGTGACTCCAATTGCAGCTGTTGTTCCAGATGTGGCATCATTGCTTGAGCAAATAAACACATCGCCTGGTACCTGGTATACAGCTATTGATCTGACAAATGCCTTTTTCCTCAATAGCTGTCAGTAAGGACCACCAGAAACAGTTTGAATTCAGCTGACAAGGCCAGCAGTATACCTTCATTGTCCTTCCTCAGGAGTATATTAACTGTCCAGCTCTATGTCACAGTCTTGTCTACTGGGGCCTTGATTGTTTCTCCCTCCTACAAGACATCACACTGGTCCATTATACTGATGGTATCATGCTGATTGGACCTGGTGAGCAAGAAGTAGCACTACTCTGGACTTATTGGTAATGCATTTGCTTGTCAGGGGATGGGAGATAAAGCCAACAACATTACAGGGGCCTTCCATCTAAATATTTCACGGACACCTGAAATATTTAGGTGTCCGTGGTGTGGGGCATGTCGAGATATCCCTTCTTAAGTGAAGAATAAGCTGTTGCATTTGGCCCCTCCTACAACCAAAACAAGAGGCATAACACTTAATTGGCTTCTTTGGATTTTGAAGACAACATATTCCTTGTTTGGGTGTGCTACTCTGGCCCATTTACCGAGTGACCAGATAAACTGCTAGTTTTGAGTGGGGACCAGAAGAAGAGGAGGTTCTGTGACACGCCCAGGTTGCTGTGCAAGCTGTTCTGTCACTTGGGCCGTATGATCCAGCAGATGCAATAGTGCTTGAAGTGTCAGTGGAAAATAGGGATGTTGTCTGGAGCCTTTGGCAGGCTCCTATAGGAGAATCACAACTCAGATACGTGGGATTTTGGAGAAAAGCCTTACCATCCACTGCAGATAACTGCTCTCCTTTTGAGAAATAACTTTTAGCCTACTACTGGGCCTTAGTAGAGACTGAATGCATAACCATGAGCCAACAAGTTACTATGAGACCTGAGTTACCTATCATGAGCTGGGCTTGACCCACCAAGCCATAAAGTTGGGCATGAACAGCAGCACTCATCATAAAATGGAAATGGTGTATTAGAGATAGGGCTTGAGCAGGTCCTGAAGGCACAAGTAAGTTACATGAGGAAGTGGCCTAAATGTCCATGGCCCCCACTCCTGCCACATTACTTCCTCTTTCCCAGACCTGAGCTATTTCATCTTGGGGAGTTCCTACAGTCAGTTGACTGAGGAAGGGAAAACTTGGGCCTGGTTTACAGGTGGCTCTGCATGATATGCAGGGATCACCCAGAAGTGGACAGCTATAGCACCACAGCCCCTTTCTGGATGTCCTTAAAGGGCAGTGATGAGGGGAAGTCCCCCCAGTGGGTGGAACTTTGAGCAGTGCACCTGATTTTTTGTTTTGCTTGGAAGCGGAACTAACCAGAAGTGTGTTTATATACTGACTCATGGGCTGTTGCTGATGGTTTGACTGGATGGTCAGGGACATGGAAGGAGCATGATTGGAAAACTGGTGACAAAGAGGTTTGGGGAAAAGGTATGTGGATAGACCTTTCTGAATGGGCAAAGAACATGAAGATATTTGTGTCCTATGTGAATGCGCACCCGGGATGACTTCAGCAGAGGAAGGTTTTAATAATCAAGTGGATACGATGACCTTTCCTGTTGATACAAGTTATCCTCTCTCCTCAGCCACTCCTGCCATTGCCCAATGGGCTTGTGAAAAAAGTGGTCATGGTGGTAGGGATGGAGGTTATGCATGGGCTCAGCAACATGGACTTGCACTCACCAAGGCTGACCTGGCTGTGGCCATTGCTGAGTGCCCAATCTGCCAGCAGCAGAGACCCACACTCAGTCCCCAATATGGCACCATTCCTCAAGGTGATTAACTTGCTATCTGGTGACAGGTTGATTACAATGGACCACTTCCATCATGGAAGGGGCAGTGATTTGTTCTAACTGGAATAGACACATACTCCAGATATGGGTTTACATTTCTTGCATGCAATGCTTCTGCAAAAACTACCATCTGTGGATTTATGGAATTCCTTACCCACCATTGTTCTAGTTGCAAGCTTCCAGAAGGTGTTATACCAGAAACAGAATGGCTTTTAAGAAGGGGAATTAAAAAAATTTTTTTTATTAATTAAAAAAAATTACAAGAAACACAAACATTCCCAACAATACACTCAGCAATTTAGAATATCATCACATAGTTGCATATTCATCATCATGATCCTTTCCCAGAACATTAGCAACAATTCAGAGAAAGAAATAAGAAGACAACAGAAAAATAAAACAAACAGAAAAATTTTTTTACATACCATACCATACCCCTTACCCCTCCCTTTCATTGATCACTAGCATTTCAAACTAAATTTATTTTAACATTTGTTCCCCCTATTATTTATTTTTATTCCATATATTCTACTCATCTGTTGACAAAGTAGATAAAAGGAGCATCAGACACAAGGTTTTCACAATCACGCAGTCACATTGTGAAAGGTATATCATTATACAATCATCATCAAGAAACATGGCTACTGGAACACAGCTCTACATTTTCAGGCAGTTCCCTCCAGCCTCTCCATTACATCTTGAATAACAAGATGATATCTACTTAATGCATAAGAATAACCTCCAGGATAATCTCTCGACTCTGTTTGGAATCTCTCAGCCATTGACACTTTGTCTCATTTCACTCTTCCCCCTTTTGGTGGAGAAGGTTTTCTCAATCCCTTGATGCTGGGTCTAAGCTGATTCTAGGGTTTTTCTCAATTCCTTGATGTTGAATCTCAGCTCATTCTGGGATTTCTGTCCCACGTTGCCAGGAAGGTCCATACCCCTGGGAGTCATGTCCTACATAGACAGGGGGAAAGTGGTGAGTTTGCTTGCTGTGTTGGCTGGAGAGAGAGGCCACATCTGAGCAACAAAAGGGGTTCTCCCGGGGGTGACTCTTAGGCCTAATTTTAAGTAGGCCTGACCTTTCCCCTGTGGGATTGTTTCATATGAATAAACCCCAATACTGGGGGCTCAGCCTTTAGCTTTGGTTGTCCACACTGCTTGTGAGAATATCAAGAATTCAACTTGGGGCAGTTGAGTTTTCCCCTGTTTCCCCATTCCCCGAAGGAGACTTTGCAAATACTTTTCCACTTACTGATCAAATCACTCTGGGATTCATCAGGGCATCACCTAGACAAACCTACAAAATCTCATGTCCTATACAAAGTTCCATGTACTTAAGGTGTTTAATCAACTATCTACATAAGTTATATTAGGAGATGCACTAGTCAAAGTATAAATTTGTGCCAAATAAGCATTTTTTTAAGAAGGGGGAATTTATTAAATTGCAAGTTTACAGTTCTAAAACTGCAAAAATGTCCAAATTAAAGCAAGGCTATAGAAATGCCCAATCTAAGACATCCAGGGAAAGATACTTTGGTTCAAGAGGGCTGATGATGTTCAGGGTTTCTCTCTCAACTGAGAAGGCACATGGTGAACATGGCGGTGTCTGCTTTCTCTCCAGGTTTCTTTATTCATGAAGTTCCCCCGGGACTTTTTCCTTCTTCATCTCCAAGGGTCTCTGGCTGTGTGGGCTCTGCGATTCTTGTGGCTCTGTCCCTTGCTCCAAAATGTAGTCAGAATTTGTGAATTAATTCCACAATTGGAGTTTGGTTGAGCTCAGCCCCTGCTGCTAGTAGTCCCTTTCCTTTCCCCTCTGGGAAGCAGCCTGTGGGGGAGGAGCAGCAGCCGCCACAGCTTGGGGTACTCATGGTTCTGGGGGGGCTAGTAGCCGGTCCAGCTGATCCAGACTTGGGGACACTGTGTGTCCGCTCACTGACATGGCCCCAGCAATTGTTCTGTACTGTTCTGGCTATTTAGTAGCTGCTCTGGAGGACGAACTAAATCCCACACCTTGCTAAGCTGCCATCTTGGCACTCCTAATTAACTTTTCAACCTACAGTACTGAATAGGGATTGAAAGAAATGGCTGCCTCCATGAGATGGAATCAGGATTAAAACATGGCTTTTCTAGGGAACATAATCCTTTCAAACTGGCACAGCATATATGAAAAACCCACAATGGTAAAACACTGAAAGTTTTCCCATTGAAATTAGGATAAAGATAAGGATTTCCACTGTCACCACTGTTATTCAACATTAGACTAGAAGTTCTAGGTAGAGCAATTAAGCACAAGAAAAAGCAATAAAAGGGATCCAAATTGGAAAGGAAGAAGTAAAATTTTCACTATTTGCAGATAACATGATTCTGTAGACAGAAAATCTTGAAAAATCCACTATAAAACTAGAGCTAACAAATGAATTCGGTAAAGTGGCAGAATACAAGATTAACATGCAAAACTCAGTAGTGTTATTATACACTAGTAATGAGCAATCTGAGGAGGAAATCAGGAAAAATATTCCATTTACAATGGCAATGAAAAGAATAAAATACCTAGTAATAAACTTAAACAAGGATATCGAGGACCTGAATTCAGAAAACTGCAAAGCATTGCTAAAATTAAAGAAGACCCAATAAATGGAAGGGCAGTCTGTGTTCATGGATTGGAAGACTAAACAGTATTGGATGTCAATTCTACACAAATTGATTTACAAATTCAGTCAAAATTCCAAAAGCTTACTTTGCAGAACTGATAAAGACAATTAATAAATTTATTTGGAAGATAAAGTGCCCCGAATAGCCAAAAACATATTGAAAAAGAAAAATGAAGTTGGAACACTCTTACTTTCTGATTTTAATGCATATTACAAAGGTACAGTGATTAAAACAGCATGGTATTGGTATAAAGATAGATATATTAACCAATGGAATTGAATTGAGAGTTCAGAAACAGACCCTAAGGTCTATGGTCAGTTGATCTTTGACAAAGCTGCCAAGTCCATACAACTGGGATAGAATAGTCTCTTCAACAAATGGTGCTGGGAGAACTGGATATCCACATCCAAAAGAATGAAGAAGAACCCTTATTTAACACCTTAAAATGGATCAAAGACCTAAATATAAAAGCCAGAATCATAAAACTTCTAGAAGAAAATGAAGGGAAATATCTTTAAGATCTTGTGGTAAGAGATGGTTTCTGAGACCTTACACCCAAAGCATAAGCGATGAAATAAAAAAATATATAAATGGGACCTCCTCAAAATTGAATACTTCTGTGCTTCCAAGGACTTTGTCAAGAGGTTGAAAAGGCAGCCTACTCTATGGGAGAAAATATTTGGAAACCAAATATCCAATAAGAGTTTAATATCTAGGATACATAAAGAGATTCTACAATGCAATTATAAAAAGACAAATAACCCAATTAAAAATGGGCAAAAGCATGAGTAGCCATTTTTCCAAAGAGGATATACAAATGGCTAAAAAGCCCTGAAAAGATGTTCAATACCACTAGTGATTTGGGAAATGCAAATTAAAACTACAATGGAATATCATTTCACATTTACTAGAATGGCCACTATTAAAAAAACAGAAAATTGCAAGTGCTAGAGAGGATGTGGAGAAATAGGAACACTTATTCACTGTTGATGGGAATGTAGCATGCTGCAGCCACTATGAAAGACAGTTTGATGGTTCTTCAGTAAACTAAGTATAGAACTGCCATAAGATCCAGCAATTCCACTACTAAAATATACTTAAAAGAACTGAAAGCAGGAATGTGAACAGAGATTTGTACGCAGATGTTTCATAGTGGCATTATTTACAATTGCCAAAAGATGGAAGCAATCCAGGTGTCCGTCAACCAATGAATGGATAAACAAAGTGCAGTATATAGATATACATGGAATATTATGCAGCTGCAAGAGAAAATGAAGTCATGACACATGCAACTACATGGATGAACCTTGAGGACATTATGTTGAGTGAAATAAGTCAGACACAAGAGGACAAATATTGTATGACCTCACAAATATGAACTATATATAACTAGAAAACTCACGGTGCTAATATCTAGAACATAGGTCATCAGAACATAGAGTGAGGGTAGAAAATGGGAAACAAATGTTTAATTTGTGCAGAATATGCAATAAGGTTGATTGTAAATGTTTGGAAATGGATGGACGTGATGGGAGCACATTATAGTGAGTATAATGAAAGCGATATGTGAGTGTGACTGTGGTTGAAAGGGAAGGTTTAGGGTTGTGTATGCCACTAGAAAGAAATCCAGAGGATGAAACACGGGATTGTATAACATAGTGAATGCTCTTCAGGGTGAAAATGTTCTAGAATTGATTGTGGTGATGAATGTATAACTCAGTGAATATACTAGGGGGCATTGATTGCACACTTTAGATGGATTGCGTGGTATGTGAATTTACCTCAATAAAACTGCTTTAAAAAAAAAGCTAAAAAAATAACAACCAGGTTTGCACTTCTAAGACTGAGAAAACCAGTATGCACTGTACCTTTGAAAATGGGTATAAGGGAGCTCCTCGTTATCATAGTTAACTGATATACAAAAAAGTCACTGAAAGAATTCAATAAAAATGGGAACCAAAATTTTATAGTAGTTAAAAAAATTTGTTTGGGGATTATAGCTTGAAAAATGAAGCTAAAATGAAAATAAAATTATTTATTTTTAATAAATAAAATTATTAAGTTAACATTGCAACTCTGGGCTAATACAAGTCTACATTGACTGTCCTGGCATAACAGATTTGAAAAATGTTTGTTTATAGCAGCGTTATCTTCAGGAGGGTAATTTTTACAAAAATATTTGAGGAGTTGGACTTTCTTAGGATCCTTCCTCTTTTTCTTTTTTTCAATACTTTTAATTTTAAATTAGAGATGTTGCAAGTTTACAGGAAAATCATGCAAAAATAGAGCATTTGAGATTCTCTTCTAATCCTTTGTTAGTCAAATTATCAGATTTGAAAAACCTTTTGTGGCATTAATCTTGTCAAATTTCCCTTCAGTTGTTGAGCAACTTATATTATTTCAATGGAATATTATTTGACTAATAAAATTACTGAGGTTCCAAAATGAGAGGCTGATATAAATAAAATGAATAGGAAATAAGTTATATGCAAACTATATTGCAAAAATGTTTGTGTATATGTATAGAAGCTAGAAGAGAATGTATCAAAATTAAAATAATATACAGGTGAGGGCTAGTGATTTTTTTTTTCCAAAAATGCCTTTTTAACATGCAGTTATACTGTTTAAATAGAAAATTAGTGAATTTCAAAACAAGTCAATTGTAAGAAAATAACAGGAAAATGTATTGTTATCATATTATATGGTAGCTTAAAAAAACTAAAAATTCTTCAGTTTTACTTTGCTGGAAAACATTTGGTGGTCTTAACATAATTCTTTTGGAAATCATGTTTTAAACTTATTATTTTTTTTTAATTTAAGAAATATTTTTCCATTACCCTTAGTTCTTTTCTGTGCTTTGACAGGTCTTTGCTCACTCACAAATACGCAGTTTTTGACATATTGGTCCAAATAACCTTGCCATCATTTTTTAAGTGGCATTTATATATGGTGTTGTACAATTCACTTTTGATTATTTGCTAATAAAATACAGTTAGTCACTGCATATAATGTCCCTTCCAATACATATAAACTACAAGTCTTGTTTTAGTACACATATTGATATTTGGAAAGAATGTTTGGAAAATATCCTGATATCAAGTTTGGTAATGAAGGAAAAACACTTGTCTCTGCTGTTTTATACACTGGATATGGTACTTAACCTCTCTAGGTCTTGGTTTTCTTATTTGTTAAAAGAGGTTGGGCAGATAATCTCAAAAGATCTTTTAAATTTCTGATTTCTGTTTAAGAACTCAAAAGGCTTATCCATCTCGATGGGATTATTGAATGTTTTGGAAGCACTAAATAGAATTTAAACAATTGATTAACCTCATTTTATTGATTAACTTGTCCTCATGTTGGATGTGTTCATCATTCTAAATGTTAACCAGTGAGTAATTCTATTTTTTTTGTATGCTGTATGGTGGGGTCCCATTTCATTATTTTTCCATGTGAGCATCTCATTATTGCAGCACCATTTGTTGAATTTTTGTTTGCTTGCTTTTTGCTTGTTTGTTTTTTGGGCAAGTGCAGGGACCAGGAATTGAACCTGGGTTTCCCGCATGGCAGGTGAGAATCTACCACTGGACTACCCTTGTACCCTTGAGTAATTCTATTTTAAACCTAATTTTACCAACTCAAGCATTTAATCCAGGATTCTAGCATAGATGTCTATATTTGCTTCCTAAGGCTGCTGTGACAAATTTCCACAAACTGGGTGGTTTAAAACAACAGAAATGTATTCTCTCACGGTTCTGGAAGCTAGAAGTCCGCTATCAGGGTGTTGGCAGGATTATGCCCCTTCTGTCGCCTCTGCAGGAGAATTCTTCGCCTCTTACAGCTTCTGGTGGCTCCTGGCACTCCTGGGTTTGTGGCAGCATAAGTGCAGTCAGTGCTTCCTTCTTCACATGACCTTCTTTTCTGTCTGTGTGTCCTCTCTTTTTATAATCACAACAGTTATTGGATTTCCGACCCACCCTAATCCAGTATGAACTCATTTTAACAAGTTACATCTCCAAATATCCTATTACAAATAAGGTCATTGTCTGAGGTTCACAGTGGACTGATTTTTGGGAAACACTACTCAACTCACTACAATGTTTCTCCAGTATGTAGCATATTGCACTGTATTTACTGCTAGCATAGCCTTTATTACACAGTGGTTGCTTGTTGATTTCTTTGTCTTCCTAATTAGACAATACATTCCATGGTGGCAGAGACCATGTCTTTGTTTTGTATACGTAGCACTGTAGCACTTACAGAGCCTGGGTGATAGTAAGTGTTGAGCAAGTTGCTAAATGGTGCATTGTGGGAACATAGGCACAACAGAGACTTTCATCAAGTGACCACCTTATTACTTATATAGCACAAAGGCTCCAAAACAGCAGGGAAGAGATCTCATCATGGCAGGTCCCCTGGGAAGCCCAACTGCTTAGGTCAGGTTTGGTGGATGGCAGCTCCACACACCGGGCTTCGCATTGGGGAATGAGGGAGGTCTGTGCTACTCGAGAAATGGGCATTTATACACCTCAGAGGGAGGGGCCCTGCCACTGAGAGTTATCATTCTGATGAACAGCTGGAACTGCTGCTCCTAGTTTGGGCTTCAAGGTATAGTCAGGCTGTTCCATTAGACCTAATGTCCCCTGGGCTGTGGAGTGGAAACATATGGAAACATCTGCACAGAATCAAGCAAGATGGAAATAGGAGGAGGGTAGGCTGAGGCCTGGGAGATGGCTGCTAGGCATGTAGGGGGCTTCTCTAGCAGCGCTTGATTTAGCTGTTAAATAAACAAAACACCCCAGAAAACAGTATTAAAAATGTTTCTTCCCTTCATCAGACCATGCATAATTGACACTCAACACATGGTGATAAATATTTAAGGTATAAAGATCAGTGTGTTGATAGTTTAGTTGATAATTGATAATTTAGTGTGAGTACATTATGAATTGGGGCAATTTCCAGGTGGGGCTGTTTGAAAATCTAGCTAAAATGTTACTGAAAGAACACGAGGGATATAATTTGCCCTGTGGAATAACAGCATTTAAGTTTTAGAATTTTAAAGTAAATTGTTATTTATTCCTTAAGTGAAAATTAGAAAATTTCCAGAAACACAGAGGCCATGGGTTCTGGTCAAAGTCCATGAAATGCCTTTTTGATTAGCTTCTGTCCTATCTTTGTATGAGAACATACTGTTTACACTCTTCCTCTGCAGTGCTCTAACAAATAAGGACCTCGTACCATGCTTACACCAAATAGGTCCTCGATGAATGCTTGCTGATTTTTAAAGATGATACAAGTATTTGGGGAGACATGTGGGCAATGCAGACTTCTGTGAATTCGAGGGAGTCTGGCCAATGATTCTTGCCTTTATAGGTGGCTGGAGGTGGTGGTTTGCAAAGAGGTGTGATAGAATTGAAGGGGAGCTTTGGGAGAAAATAAGGTCTACTTAGGAAGGCACAAGTTAACTCTCTGGTGGTTCTTTTCTGATTCCTCCCCAATTTGTTAGCATGGAGAACTGGAGTTGGGTTTCCCAGAGAACAGGCCTGAGAGTCAGAGGAGAAAGCTAAATCCATATCCTTCAGGGAAAGCCCACATTCAAGAACCACACACATCCAAAAGTCAGAAGAAGATTAAGTTAGGACTTTGGATCTAAGAATTCAGAGTTGGATGGACAGACGGTTGGAGCCAGAGTTGGTCAGGAAACAAATGAAGCAAGTACAGAAAGTCCAAATTGGTCTTGGGGTTAGAGGCTCTTTACATAGTTGTTTTGGGTCGACTTAAAGGGTCAAAGGTGGATCATTTTGGGGAAGCTGAGGTGTCTGAACTGTACCTGAGTGGTCATGATATGCCACGTGCTTTCTGTGCATTATTTTATATAATCCTCACTATAGGCTTATGACAAAAGACCTATTATTATTATTCCTGCTTTATAAATGAAGAAACCGAGGCTTATTGAAGCTCAATAACTTAGCCATCTTGGAGAAGTTTCTCTTTCTGGACATAAATCTCATAAATCTTAGGCTTGTATTGTCCAGTTGAATCTTCTTTTATATTCATGTCGTTTGATCATTTCTCTGTTGACTTGTTTTTTTAATATAGATTAAAAATTAATTTGAAGTCAGTATTTTATTAATAAAATCATGTTCATGATATATTGTTGAAAACATTTTTTTTTTTAGCTGTTTTAAAAAAGATCTTTAAAAATTTAGTGAAGCATTTCAAGGTTTTCTTTTGTGGTTTCTTGATTTTGAGATACTGTAGGCTTTCCTCACTCTAAGATTATTAAAAATAAAATTCCCGTGTTTTGTTATGGTATTTTTATGGCTTTCCCCTCCCTCATTAACATCTTTGCTACCTCTGGAATTTTTTCTGGTGTTGGAATGGGTTAGGGATTTAACTTGATTTTAAAGATGTCTACCAGTTTTCTCCAAACCATTTACATGCCATTTCATCCTTTCCCCACTGGCATGCTTACCTTTTGGATTTGATGCTCAGATGACATAGCTTCTCCTCTCCCTAGGGAGTGAGTTCCTTTGGGATCTAGGTTCTTTGTTTAGAACTTCCCTTTTCATAGCCTTTCTCCCACCACGCCGTCCCATTCAAAGTCCTTTACGTAAATGGGCTCCTCTTATTTGGAAGTGTCCTTCCAACATCCCCTTGACTTGCTACCCCCTACTCATATTTCAGGTCTCATTTAAATGTCACTTCCTCTGTGCCTCCAGCCCAGTGCCCATTTCCTGCACTTCTTCCTTTGTGCAGTTGTGCCCATCATGACAAGGAACCAGTCCATGTTGGTCACTTCTATATGGCCTGTGACTACATCAGTACTTTATGTAGTGAGTGTTAATATATATATATATATACACTTTATGTTTTGTTTTTTTTACTTTTTAAATTGTATAATATAACATATATACAAAGCAAAGAAAGAAAAAAGCAATAGTTTTCAAAGTACTCTTCAACAAGTACAGCTCCCAGAGTTTGTCATGGGCTGCCATATCATTATCTCACATTTTTCCTTCTAGCTGCTCTAGAACCTTGGAAGTTAGAAGGAAAAAATAATTTTTTTATCATCATAATTGACTTCTTTGTGAAAAAAAAAGTAATGTATATACAAAAAAACCCAAAAAATTTCAAAGCACAGTGTAAAAATTAGTTGTAGGACAGATTTCAGAGTTTAACATGGGTTACCATTCTACAATTTTAGGCTTTTATTTCTAGCTGTTCTAAGATATGGAGACTAAAAGAAATCAATATAATGATTCAGCAATCATATTCATTTGTTAAACCCGACCTCCTCTGAATAACTCCACCATCAACTTTGGTCTTTCTCCCACTCATTAGGGTATTTGGGCTTTGCCCGTTCTAACCACTAGTATGGGTAGGGAGATGGAACTAGCTGATGTTCTGGTGAGGCTGGGCCCACTAGGTTTCAGAACTTATCTGGTTCAGAGACCCATCTGCAGGTTGTAGGTTTCTGGAATGTTACCCTAGCGCACAGAACGTTTATAGAATCTTATATATTGCTCTAGGTGTTCTTTCAGATTAGCTGGAATGATTTTGGTTGGGGTTTGGCAAGTTATGATAGGTAGCAATGTCTAACTGAAGCTTGCATAAGAGTGACCTCCAGAGTAGCCTCTTGACTCTATTTGAACTTTCTCAGCCACTGATACCTTATTAGTTACATTTCTTTTCCCCATTTTGGTCAGGATGGCATTGTTGATCCCACATGCCAGGGCCGGATTCATCCCTGCGAATCATCTCCTATAATGCCAGGGAGATTTTCACCCCTGAATGTTGTGTCCCACCTAAATGGGAGGGCAATGATTTCACTTACAGTGTTGGGCTTAGAGAGAGTGAGGCCACATCTGAGCAAGGCCACATCTGAGCAATAAAAGAAGTCCTCCAAAAGTAACTCTTAGGCTTACCTATAGGTAGGCTAAACTTCTCCACTACATACCTAAGCTTCACAAAAGCAAGCCTCACAATCAAGGGCTTGGCCTACTGATTTGGGTTTCCCTTATATTTGACACAGTATCAGGGGATTCCGTGGTCGTAAAGTTTAATAGTTCCATATTTTTACTCCTATCTCTCAAGGGACTTTGCCAATACTATATATTTTTTGTATGCTATATGGCAGGGTCACATTTCATTCTTTTTCCATGTGACTATCCCATTATTGCAGCACCATTTGTTGAATTTTTCATTTGTTTGTTTGTATTTGTTTGTTGGGGAAGTGTGTGAGCTGGAAATCGAACCTGGGTCTCCTGCATGGCAGGCAAGAATTCTGCTGCTGAACTACCACTTCAACCCTGCCAATACTTTTTGATTATCTGCTTAATATACTCTAGGATGTATTTAGGTATTACATTAAGCTATACAGGATTAAAAGGCCTCTTTCTTATTCTGGGCTCCCTGTGTTTCGATTGTTAAAATGAGCTATACAGATAGGTTGAGTTAGATTCTGAGCTACAGAAAATTTTGGTTCTAGACCAAATAAATCTTTCTTCCTTTGGTCTCAAAGAGCATGTATGGTTCTAAAATATAGACAACGTCTTCCTTACCCCTGTGTTCTGAATTAGCTTAACCCCAACCTGATCAGCTTCATTCTTTATTTCTAAATATCATGTTATATATGTGTGTGTGTGTGTGTGTGTGTGTGTGTGTGTGTGTGTGTGTGTGTATATATAACAGCATCTCAAAATCCAGAAATAAAAATTACCACTCCAGACTAAATGTGTCTGCTGTAAAAGCTTACAATCTAGGCCCCTGCTTTCTTTTAAGCATTTTCTAAAGGAGACCATACCATTCTTGTTCTTTTGTTTCTGGCTTACTTTGCCTCACCAAATGTCCCACATGTTCATTCACATCGTTGCTTGCCTCATGACTCCATTCCTTTTTTGTGGCAGAACGACATTCATTCATAAGTATAATCATTCACCAATCCACTTCTCAGTCAGTGCATCCTTCAGCCTTCTGCCTTTATCAGGGATCATGTGTAGTGCCCAAAGTCCACAGTCCATCAACATTCTCAATTTTAGATAATTTCATTGTTCCCAAGAGAAAGAAAACCAATAACACCGTCACCAAATAGGAAATCTAAACCTCCTCTTAAGTCTTATCCTTCCCCCCATTATTTACTTCTGCTATTGCTGTGGTACTGCTGATGTTTTTCTGTTAAACATTGCATGCAATAGCAGTTTTCCCCCTGTACCATGGACTTAAACACTCTTTGTACACGAATCATACCTTTGAAGTAGTTCTTGCAAGAGCTAATATTTCTAGTGTTAATCAGTGGGACATAGGTTAACATATGTTAATCATAGGTCTATACAATCCCTTTCAATCTTGTTCATCTTCAATATGGTAATATTACTTATAGATCCACTAGAGAACTGCCTTCACTTCTATTTCCTTACATTTGAGTTCAACCTCATTAGCTAATTGTTCACTCATCTCTAGCTTCTATGTATCTCTAAGTTCCCTATATTCTGTATTATGAGCCTCTGATTTTACCTTTACCGTGGTCATAAAAGTGGAGTCAAACAGTGTCTATCCTTTTGTGCCTGTCTTATTTCACTCAGCATTATGTCCCCAAGGCTTATCCATCTTGTCACGTGCTTCAGGATATCATTTCATCTTACTGCTGCATAATATTCCATCGTATGTATATACCACATTTTGTTAATCCACTTCTCTGTTGATGGGCATTTGGATTTTTTCCATCTTTTGGTGGCTGTGAATAATGCTGCTATGAACATCAGTGTACAAATGTTTGTGTCACCACTTTCAGCTCTTCTCGGTATATACCAAGTAGTGCTATTGGTGGGTCATAGGGAAACTTGATATTTAGTTTCCTAAGAAACTGCCGAACTGTCTTCCATAGTAGCTGTACCATTATATATTCCCACCAGCAGTGCATAAGTGCCCCAATTTCTCCACATCCTCTCCAATATTTATAATTTCCTGTTTGTTTAATAGCAGCCATTCTTATAGGTGTGAAGTGGTATCTCATTGTAGTCTTTTTTTTTTTTTTTTTTAAAGGAAAGACAGAGAGAAGGAAGGAAGGATAGAAGGAAGGAAGGAAGGAAGAAAGGGAAACATCTTTAAACATTTTCTTGTTTTATTGTATTTTGTTTTTCCGTTTTTTGTTACATGGGCTGGGGCCGGGAATCGAACCGAGGTCCTCCGGCATAGCAGGCAAGCACTTTGCCCGCTGAGCCACCGCGGCCCACCCCTCATTGTAGTCTTGATCTACATTTCCCTTAAGGCTAATGAAAATGAGCATCTCCTTATGTGCTTTTTTTTTTTTTTTTTTTTTTTTTTACATGCTTCATAACTTTATTCTGTCTTACAGCTGCATAATGTTCCATCGTATGTATATACCCCAGCTTGTTTAGCCTCTCGTCTGTTGATGAACATTTTGGCTGTTTCCATTTCTTGGCAACTGTAAATAATGCTGCTATTAACATTGGTGTGCAAATGTCTGTTTGTGTCCTTGCCCTCATGTCCTCTGAGTAGATACCTAACAATGGTATTGCTGGGTCATATGGCAATTCTATACTTAGCTTCCTGAGGACCTGACAAGCTGCCTTCCACAGCGGTTGTACCATTTGACATTCCCACCGACAGTGGATAAGTGTGCCTCTTTCTCCACATCTTCTCCAGCACTTGTTGTTTTCTGCTTTATTGATAATGGTCATTCTGGTGGGTGTGAGATGATATCTCATTGTGGTTTTGATTTGCATTTCCCTAATAGCCAGGGAAGTTGAGCATCTTTTCATGTGCCTTTTGGCCATTTGTATTTCCTCTTCTGAGAAGTGTCTGTTCAAGTCTTTTGCCCATTTTGTAATTGGGTTGTCTGTCTTCTTGTTGTAGAGTTGAATGATCTCTTTATATATTCTGGATACTAGACCTTTATCTGATATGTTGTTTCCAAATATTGTCTCCCATTGTGTAGGCTGTCTTTTCACTTTCTTGATGAAGTTCTAAGATGCACAAAAGTGTTTAATTTTGAGGAGTTCCCATTTATTTATTTATTTATTTATTTATTCAATGCTCATGCTTTGGGTGTAAGGTCTAGGAAACTGCCTCCTATTAGAAGATTTATAAGATATCTCCCTACATTTTCTTCTAACTGTTTTATGGTCTTAGACCAAATGTTTAGATCTTTGATCCATTTTGAGTTAACTTTTGTATAAGGTGTGAGATATGGGTGCTCTTTCATTCTTTTGCATATGGATATCCAGTTCTCTAGGCACCATTTATTGAAGAGACTGTTCTGTCCCAGGTGAGTTGGCTTGACTGCCTTATCAAAGATCAAATATCCATAGATGAGAGGGTCTATATCTGAACACTATCTTCGATTCCATTGGTCAGTATATCTATCTTTATGCCAGTACCATGCTGTTTTGACCACTGTAGCTTCATAATATGCCTTAAAGTCAGGTAGCGTGAGACCTCCGACTTCATTTTTCTTTCTCAGGATACTTTTAGCTATTCGGGGCACCCTGCCCTTCCAGATAAATTTGCTTATTGGTTTTTTTTTTTTCTGTCATAGATTTTTTTTATTATTAATTAAAAAAAATTAACAAAACATTTAGAAATCATTCCATTCTACATGTACAATCAGTAATTCTTCATATCATCACATAGTTGCATATTCATCATTTCTTAGTACATTTGCATCGATTTAGAAAAAGAAATAAAAAGACAACAGAATAAGAATTAAAACGATAATAGAGAGAAAAAAACCTATACCTCACATGCAGCTTCATTCAATGTTTTAACATAATTGCATTACAATTAGGTAGTATTGTGCTGTCCATTTCTGAGTTTTTATATCCAGTCCTGTTGCACAGTCTGTATCCCTTCAGCTCCAATTACCCCTTCTCTTTTTTTTTAATTAACGGAAAAAAAGAAATTAAACCAACATTTAGAAATCATACCATTCTACATATGCAATCAGTAATTCTTAACATCATCACATAGATGCATGATCATCATTTCTTAATACATTTGCATCGGTTTAGAAGAACTAGCAACACAACCGAAAAAGATATAGAATGTTAATATAGAGAAAAAAATAAAAGTAATAATAGTAAAAACAAAACAAAACAGAACAAAACAAAAAAACCTATAGCTCAGATGCAGCTTCATTCAGTGTTTTAACATGATTACTTTACAATTAGGTATTATTGTGCTATCCATTTTTGAGTTTTTGCATCTAGTCCTGTCTGTCATAGATTTTTATCCACTTGTCTATCTTTACATCTATTCTATCCTGTCTTTTTTTTTTTTGCAGTTTTTTTTAAAAATTTTTTTATTAATCAAAAAAAAGAAAAGAAATTAACACAACATTTAGAAATCATTCCATTCTACAAATGCACTCAGTAATTCTTAGTATCATCACATAGATGTATGATCATCATTTCTTAGTACATTTGCATCGATTTAGGAAAAGAACTAGCAAAACAGCAGAAAAAAATATAGAATGTTAATATAGAGAAGAGAATTAAAATAATAATACTAATAATATATATATATATATATATATATATCTAAAGGAAAAAGAAAAAAACAAAAACAAAAGATACAAACACACAAACAAACAAACAAAAAACCATATTTCAGGTGCAGCTTCATTCAGTGTTCCAACATAATTACATTACACTTAGGTATTATTGTGCTGTCCATTTTTGAGTTTTTGTATCTAGTCCTGTTGCACAGTCTGTATCCCTTCAGCTCCAATTACCCATTATCTTACCCTGTTTCTAACTCCTGCTGGTCTCTGTTACCAATGATATATTCCAAGCTGATTCTCAAATGTCGGTTCACATCAGTGGGACCTTACAGTATTTGTCCTTTAGTTTTTGGCTAGACTCACTCAGCATAATGTTCTCTAGGTCCATCCATGTTATTACATGCTTCATAAGTTTATTCTGTCTTAAAGCTGCATAATATTCCATCGTATGTATATACCACAGTTTGTTTAGCCACTCGTCTGTTGATGAACATTTTGGCTGTTTCCATCTCTTTGCAATTGTAGATAATGCTGCTATAAACACTGGTGTGCAAATGTCCGTCTGTGTCTTTGCCCTTAAGTCCCTTGAGTAGATACTTAGCAGTGGTATTGCTGGGTCGTAATCCATTCTGCCATTCTATGTCTTTTGATTGGGAAATTCAGTCCATTAACTTTTAGTATTATTACTGTTTGGATAATATTTTCCTCTACCATTTTGGCTTTTGTATTATATATATCATATCTGATTTTCCTTCTTTCTACACTTTACTCCATACCTCTCTCTTCTGTCTTTTCGTATCTGACTCTAGTGCTCCCTTTAGTATTTCTTGCAGAGCTGGTCTCTTGGTCACAAATTCTCTCAGTGACTTTTTGTCTATAAATGTTTTAATTTCTCCTTCATTTTTGAAGGACAATTTTGCTGGATATAGGAGTCTTGGTTGGCAGTTTTTCTCTTTTAGTAATTTAAATATATCATCCCACTGTCTTCTAGCTTCCATGGTTTCTGCTGAGAAATCTACACATAGTCTTATTGGGTTTCCCTTGTATGTGACAGATTGTTTTTCTCTTGCTGCTTTCAAGATCCTCTCTTTCTCTTTGACCTCTGACATTCTAACTAGTAAGTGTCTTGGAGAACGCCTATTTGGGTCTATTCTCTTTGGGGTGCGCTGCACTTCTTGGATCTGTAAATTTAGGTCTTTCATAAGAGTTGGGAAATTTTCAGTGATAATTTCTTCCATTAGTTTTTCTCCTCCTTTTCCCTTCTCTTCTCCTTCTGGGACACCCACAACACGTATATTTGTGCGCTTCATATTGTCATTCAGTTCCCTGATCCCCTGCTCAAGTTTTTCCATTCTTTTCCCTATAGTTTCTGTTTCTTTTTGGAATTCAGATGTTCCATCCTCCAAATCACTAATTCTATCTTCTGTCTCTTTAGATCTACCATTGTAGGTATCCATTGTTTTTTCCATTTTTTCTTCTTTGTCCTTCACTCCCATAAGTTCTGTGATTTGTTTTTTCAGATTTTCTATTTCTTCTTTTTGTTCAGCCCATGTCTTCTTCATGTCCTCCCTCAATTTATTGATTTGGTTTTTGAAGAACTTTTCCATTTCTGTTCGTATATTCAGCATTAGTTGTTTCAGCTCCTGTATCTCATTTGAACTATTGGTTTGTTCCTTTGACTGGGCCATATCTTCAGTTTTCCGAGCGTCATCCATTATTTTCTGCTGGTGTCTGGGCATTTGATCAGATTTCCCTGGGTGTGTTACGCAGCTGGTTGAAAGCTTTTTCTGTGAAATCTCTGGGCTCTGTTTTTCTTTTCCTGCCCAGTAGGTGGCGCTCGTGGCGCTCGTCTGTCTGCACCGCAGTTGGCCCGGGAAACCGCGCGTGGAGGTGGGGGTCGCTGGCCGCTGCGGCTTGGGAGAGTGCCGGTCCTAATTGCCCAGCTGGCCCGAGACGCCAAGCGTGACGGGAGGGCCCCGCTATCCAACGTTCCCAGTCAGGCCGGTGAGCCACGTGCGTGGAGGGGACCCCAGTCGCCAGCCGCCCCGGCCGGGAAAACGTGCGCCCCTCGGGTAGCTCACCGCAGCAGATTCTCCCTGCCCGTTCAGCTGTTCCAGAATGGGGTACGCTGTCTTTTTGGTCTCTGTCGTGACTCCGGGAGCTGTTTCGTATTGTTTCTGTTTCTTTAGTTGCTTTTCTGGAGGAGGAACTAAGACCCGCGCGTCTTACTAAGCCGCCATCTTCTCCGGAAGTCTCCTTATGTGCTTTTGAGCCATCTGTTTTTGTTCAGAAAAATGCCTATTTATATCTTTAGTCCATTTTATAGTTGGATTGTTTGTTATTTTGCAGTTGAGTTGTATGATTTCTTTATGTATACAGGATATCAAACCTTTGTATGATGTGTGGTTTCCGAATATCTTCTCCCATTGAGATGGCTCCCTCTTCACCTTTTGGACAAAGAGGTGCAGCAGCATTTGATTTTGAAGAGTTCTCATTTATCTATTTTTTCTTTTGTTGCTTGTACTTTTGGTGTAAAGTTTAGAAAACTACTTTCTATTACTATACTTGAAGATGTTTCCCTACATCTTCTTCTAGGAGTTTTATAGTATTATTTCTTATATTTAGGTGTTTGATCCACTTTGAGTTAATTTTTCTATGGGGTTTAAGATAAGAGTCCTTTTTGGCTATTAATATCCAATTCTCCCATGCCCATTTATTGAAAATACTATTTTGTCTCAGTTCAGCAGATTTGGCGGTTTTGTCAAAAATCAGTTGACTATAGAATTGGTGGTCTTTTTCTGCACTCTCGATTTGATTCCATTGGTCAATATATCTGCCTTTGTGGCAGTACCATGCTATTTTGACCATTGTGAATTTATAATAAGTTTTAAAGTCAGGAAGTGTTAATCATGAGTGTTAATAAGTATTTATTGACTGAATGCAATGTCTATTTTTCCTCTCATATCAATTCTCATCCAGTGGTTGGGAGAATGAGGGGGAGCCATGGTTGTCTTAGGAGTGAGCTCTGGACTCTGATAAGGCTCAGCAGGGCCTCCTAGTAATAGGTGATCACTTACCTGGCCACTGTGATATGTCTGACTCCAGATTAGGAGTGTGCATTTAGCTCTGCCCTTTGCTCTGTGAATCTTGTGACTTACGTGTTTTCAGAAAAAGAAACATTGTGTTAGGAGAGTTTTGGCCAGTTTGATTTTTTCTCTTTTTATTTTACTGTCTTGATGTGAGGCAATACAAAAGCAATTAGCATTCAGAGAAGCTGCCACTTTCCGTTTATGGTGTCACATGATTTTTATTTTTTTTAACTTAGTGCTGGAACCCTCCAAACTGTTGAATGAATCTGATTGTCTTTATAGAAGCCCAGATATTTTACTATGTATTTTCTATAGAGCCAAAATCCACTCCTGGGGACTTTAATCCTTGCATTGCTAAAGTTAGACATAGAAATCAGTAGGGAGGAGAAAGAAGAAAGAAAATAAAGAAATTAAAATTTATGTTAATAGCATAATGCTTGGCACTTGATTCTCAAATATAAAATTAGAAAAGAGTTAAATTCAAGTTCAACATTATTGTCAGCATAGATTAACAACTTGGGATATTGCTCAGAGGCGAGTTAATTAAGAAATAACTAGGTTTGGTAATGTTGTGGCTGGATACCTCAATCCCCTTGAAAAAGGGAGGTTGGATAGCTGAAATAGTACAGACTGATTGCTGTAGAATAAGATTATCCTGCTTCATTCTTCAGTCTGTCCTTTCTTTTCTCTCCCAAGGACAGAAATGAATGATACAATGCTTGTCCAGTTATTTGACACCTAATTTTCTGCCTAGAAAAGAATGCCTCATTATACTAGTTATATAATGTCATAAAAAAGGTGATTATTGAGTTTAGAATTGAGTGAATATAAATCTTTAACTCCTCTCCTTCCCCCAGTTAAAAAAAAAGCTTTTATTCTGGAAAATTTCAAAAATTTACAAAGCAAACAGAATAGTATAATGAATATCCTTGTTCCTGTCACTCAGGCTTGACATTTACCAACGTTTACCATTTTGTTTAGTCTCTATCTCCACCCACTCTCCACTCCCCCCAAACTATTATTGCTAATTTATAAATGCAGTTTAATTGTGATGTACTATATGTTCACATACCATATAATTATCCAAAGTGTACAAATCAGTGGTTCACAGTATCATCATATTGTTGTGCATTCATCATCATAATAGATTAAAAATTGTTTTTTTGTTTTTTCAACTTTTATTTTTTTAGTATTTTATTTATGACACATAGCCACATACAAACACAAACATTCTTATCATCTGATCATTCCATTCTTGTTATATAATCAATAATTTGCACTATCATCATATAGTTGTATATTCATCATAATGATCATTTCTTAGAATGTCTGCATCAATTCAGAAAAAGCAATAAAAAGAAAACAGAAAAAATTCATACATACCATACCCCTTACCCCTCCCCTTCACCAATCACCAGGATTTCAATCTATTAAATTTATTTTAACATTTGTTCCCCTGATTATTTATTTATTTTTAATCCATATGTTTTATTTGTCTGTCAATAAGGTAGACAAAAGGAACATCAGACACAAGGCTCTTACAACCACACAGTCACACTGTGACAACCATATCATCATACAATTACCTTCAAGAAACATGGCCACTGGAGCACAGCTCCACATTTTTAGGCAGTTCCCTCCAGCCTCTCCAGTACACCTTAACTAAACAGGTGATATCTATTTAATGTGTAAGAATAACCTCCAGGATATCCTCTCGACTCTGTTTGGAATCTCTCAGCCATTGACACTTTATTTTGTCTCATTTAGCTCTTCTCCCTTTTGGCCGAGAAGATTTTCTCAATCCCTTGATGCTGAGTCCCAGCTCACTGTAGGATTTGTGTCCCACATTGCCAGGAAGGTCCACACCCCTGGGAGTCATGTCCCGTAGAAATGGGGGAGGGCAGTGAGTTTGCTTGCTGTGTCGGCTGAGAGAGAGAGGCCACATCTGAGCAACAGAAGAGGTTCTCTTGGGGGTGACTCTTAGGCCTAACTTTAAGTAAAAGATAAAGCTATCCTTTGTGGGATTAAATTTCATATCAAGAATTCTCCACTTGGGGAAGTTGAACTTTCCCCTTTCTCACCATTACCCCTAGGGGACTCTGCAAATACTTCCCTATTCACTATTCAAATCACTTTGGGATTTATCTCGCATCACTCTGGACAAACCTACAAAATCTCATGCCCTACACAAGGTTCCAAGTACTATAGTGTTCAATTAAACTGTCCACATAAGTTATATTAGGAAATGCACTAGTAAAATATAAATTTTGTACCAAATAAACATTTTTTGCTTGTCTCACACATACATTAAAGTTTTAAAATATTAATTACCATCTCTTTTCAACATCCTGTATTATTGACACTCCTTTGTTCTTACTCATGCAGAAACATTTTACAATTTGCACATTTAGTCACTATCATTATACACTCTAGGCACTCCTAGATTATATCATCTCAGTCTTTACTGTCCATCTTTCCTTTTGATTTCATTTGTGCCCCCAGGCCTCCTCCCTCTATCATTCTCACTTTCAGCTTCATTCAGTGTTATAACATAATTGTATTACAGTTAGGTAGTATCGTGCTATCCATTTCTGAGTTTTTACAATCAGTCTTGTTGCACATTCTGTATCCCTTCAGCTCCAATTACCCAATATCTTACCCTATTTCTATCTCCTGATGGTCTCTGTTACCAAGTTTATTCACTAATGTCAGTTAATATCAGTGAGACCATACAGTATTTGTCCCTTTGTTTCTGGCTAATCTCACTTAGCATAATGTCCTTAATGTCCATCCATGTTGTTACATGCTTCATGACTTTATTCTGTCTTACAGCTGCATAATATTCCATCGTATGTATATACCACAGTTTGTTTAGCCACTCATCTGTTGATGGACATTTGGGCTCTTTCCATCCCTTTGCAATTGTAAATAATGCTGCTATAAATATTGGTGTGCAAATATCCATTCATGTTCTTGCCCTTATGTCCTCTGAGTAGATATCTAGCAGTGGTATTGTCGGACCATATGGCAATTCTATACTTAGCTTCCTGAGGAACCATCAAACTGCCTTCCACAGTGGTTGTACCATTTGACATTCCCACCAACAGTGGATAAGTGTGCCTTTTTGTCCACATCCTCTCCAGCACTTGTCATTTTCTGTTTTGTTGATAATGGCCATTCTGGTGGGTGTGAGATGATGTCTCATTGTGGTTTTGATTTGCATTTCCCTAATAGCCAGGGAAGTTGAGCATCTTTTCATGTGCCTTTTGGCCATTTGTATTTCCTCTTCTGAGAAGTGTCTGTTCAAGTCTTTTACCCATTTTGTAATTGGGTTGTCTGTCTTTTTGTTGTTGGGTTGAACAATCTCTTTATATATTCTGGATACTAGACCTTTATCTGATATATCTTTTCCAAATATTGTCTCCCATTGTGTAGGCTGTCTTTTTACATTTTTTTTATGAAGATCTCTGATGCACAAAAGTGTTTAATTTTGAGGAGTTCCCATTTCTTTCTTTCTTTCTTCAATGATCGTGCTTTGGGTATAAGGTCCAGGTAACCACCTCCTATTATAAGATTGATAAGATATTACCCTGCATTTTCTTCTAAAAGTTTTATGGTCTTAGATCTAATGTTTAGGTCTTTGATCCATTTTGCATTAATTTTTGTACTGTTTGCTTTTTTTTTGTATAGGGTGTGAAATATGGATCTTCTTTCATTCTTTTGCATGTGGATATTCAATTCTCTAGGCACCATTTATTTCTTTTTTTTATTATTAATTAAAAAAAGAATTAACAAAACAATTAGAAATCATTCCAATCTACATGTACAATCAGTAATTCTTAATAACATCACATAGTTGCATATTCATCATTTCTTAGTACATTTGCATCGATTTAGAAAAAGAAATAAAAAGACAACAGAATAAGAATTAAAACAATAATAGAAAGAAAAAAAAACAAAAAAAAACAAAAACAAAAAACCTATACCTCACATGCAGCTTCATTCAGTGTTTTAACATAATTGCATTACAATTGGGTAGTATTGTGCTGTCCGTTTCTGAGTTTTTATATGCAGTCCCGTTGTACAGTCTGTATCCCTTCAGCTCCAATTATCCCTTCTCTTTTTTTTTTTTTTTAATTAACGGAAAAAAAGAAATTAACCCAACATTTAGAGATCATACCATTCTACATATGCAATCATTAATTCTTAACATCATCACATAGATGCATGATCATCATTGCTTAGTACATTTGCATTGGTTTAGAAGAACTAGCAACATAACCGAAAAAGATATAGAATGTTAATATAGAGAAAAAAATAAAAGTAATAATAGTAAAATCAAAACAAAACAAAACAAAACAAAGACCTATAGCTCAGATGCAGCTTCATTCAGTGTTTTAACATGATTACTTTACAATTAGGTATTATTGTGCTGTCCATTTTTGAGTTTTTGTATCTAGTCCTGTTGCACAGTCTGTATCCCTTCAGCTTCAATTACCCATTGTCTTACCCTGTTTCTAACTCCTGCTGAACTCTGTTACCAATGACATATTTCAAGTTTATTCTCGAATGACCGTTCACATCAGTGGGACCATACAGTATTTGTCCTTTAGTTTTTGGCTGGATTCACTCAGCATAATATTCTCTAGGTCCATCCATGTTATTACATGGTTCATAAGTTTATCTTGTCTTAAAGCTGCATAATATTCCATCGTATGTATATACCACAGTTTGTTTAGCCACTCTTCTGTTGATGGAGATTTTGGCTGTTTCCATCTCTTTGCAATTGTAAATAATGCTGCTATAAACATTGGTGTGCAAATGTCCGTTTGTGTCTTTGCCCTTAAGTCCTTTGAGTAGATACCTAGCAATGGTATTGCTGGGTCGTATGGCAATTCTATATTCAGCTTTTTGAGGAACCGCCAAACTGCCTTCCACAGTGGTTGCACCCTTTGACATTCCCACCAACAGTGGATAAGTGTGCCTCTTTCTCCGCATCCTCTCCAGCACTTGTTGTTTTCTGTTTTGTTGATAATGGCCATTCTGGTGGGTGTGAGATGATATCTCATTGTGGTTTTGATTTGCATTTCTCTAATGGCCAGGGACATTGAGCATCTCTTCATGTGCCTCTTGGCCATCCGTATTTCCTCTTCTGAGAGGTGTCTGTTCAAGTCTTTTTCCCATTTTGTAATTGGGTTGGCTGTCTTTTTGTTGTTGAGATGAACAATCTCTTTATAAATTCTGGATACTAGACGTTTATCTGATATATCATTTCCAAATATTGTCTCCCATTGTGAAGGCTGTCTTTCTACTTTCTTGATGAAGTTCTTTGATGCACAAAAGTGTTTAATTTTGAGGAGTTCCCATTTATTTATTTCCTTCTTCAGTGCTCTTGCTTTAGGTTTAAGGTCCATAAAACCGCCTCCAGTTGTAAGATCCATAAGATATCTCCCAACATTTTCCTCTAACTGTTTTATGGTCTTAGACCTAATGTTTAGATCTTTGATCCATTTTGAGTTAACTTTTGTATAGGGTGTGAGAGATGGGTCTTCTTTCATTCTTTTGCATATGGATATCCAGTTCTCTAGGCACCATTTATTGAAGAGACTGCTCTGTCCCAGGTGAGTTGGCTTGACTGCCTTATCAAAGATCAAATGTCCATAGATGAGAGGGTCTATATCTGAGCACTCTATTCGATTCCATTGGTCGATATATCTATCTTTATGCCAATACCATGCTGTTTTGACCACTGTGGCTTCATAATATGCCTTAAAGTCAGGCAGCGTGAGACCTCCAGCTTCGTTTTTTTTCCTCAAGATACTTTTAGCAATTCGGGGCACCCTGCCCTTCCAGATAAATTTGCTTATTGGTTTTTCTATTTCTGAAAAATAAGTTGTTGGGATTTTGATTGGTATTGCATTGAATCTGTAAATCAATTTAGGTAGGATTGACATCTTAACTATATTTAGTCTTCCAATCCATGAACACGATATGCCCTTCCATCTATTTAGGTCTTCTGTGATTTCTTTTAGCAGTTTTTTGTAGTTTTCTTTATATAGGTTTTTTGTCTCTTTAGTTAAATTTATTCCTAGGTATTTTATTCTTTTAGTTGCAATTGTAAATGGGATTCGTTTCTTGATATCCCCCTCAGCTTGTTCATTACTAGTGTATAGAAATGCTACAGATTTTTGAATGTTGATCTTGTAACCTGCTACTTTGCTGTACTCATTTATTAGCTCTAGTAGTTTTGTTGTGGATTTTTCCGGGTTTTCGACGTATAGTATCATATCGTCTGCAAACAGTGATAGTTTTACTTCTTCCTTTCCAATTTTGATGCCTTGTATTTCTTTTTCTTGTCTAATTGCTCTGGCTAGAACCTCCAACACAATGTTGAATAATAGTGGTGATAGTGGACATCCTTGTCTTGTTCCTGATCTTAGGGGGAAAGTTTTCAATTTTTCCCCATTGAGGATGATATTAGCTGTGGGTTTTTCATATATTCCCTCTATCATTTTAAGGAAGTTCCCTTGTATTCCTATCTTTTGAAGTGTTTTCAACAGGAAAGAATGTTGAATCTTGTCAAATGCCTTCTCTGCATCAATTGAGATGATCATGTGATTTTTCTGCTTTGATTTGTTGATATGGTGTATTACATTAATTGATTTTCTTATGTTGAACCATCCTTGCATACCTGGGATGAATCCTACTTGGTCATGATGTATAATTCTTTTAATGTGTTGTTGGATACGATTTGCTAGAATTTTATTGAGGATTTTTGCATCTGTATTCATTAGAGAGATTGGTCTGTAGTTTTCTTTTTTTTGCCTGGTTTTGGTATGAGGGTGATGTTGGCTTCATAGAATGAATTAGGTAGTTTTCCCTCCACTTCGATTTTTTTGAAGAGTTTGAAGAGAATTGGTACTAATTCTTTCTGGAACGTTTGGTAGAATTCACATGTGAAGCCATCTGGTCCTGGACTTTTCTTTTTAGGAAGCTTTTGAATGACTAATTCAATTTCTTTACTTGTGATTGGTTTGTTGAGGTCATCTATGTCTTCTTGAGTCAAAGTTGGTTGTTCATGTCTTTCCAGGAACCCGTCCATTTCCTCTAAATTGTTGTATTTATTAGCGTAAAGTTGTTCATAGTATCCTGTTATTACCTCCTTTATTTCTGTGAGGTCAGTAGTTATGTCTCCTCTTCCATTTCTGATCTTATTTATTTGCATCCTCTCTCTTCTTCTTTTTGTTAATCTTGATAGGGGCCCATCAATCTTATTGATTTTCTCATAGAACCAACCTCTGGTCTTATTGATTTTCTCTACTGTTTTCATATTTTCAATTTCATTTATTTCTGCTCTGATCTTTGTTATTTCTTTCCTTTTGCTTGCTTTGGGATTAGTTTGCTGTTCTTTCTCCAGTTCTTCTAATTGAACAGTTAATTCCTGCATTTTTGCCTTTTCTTCTTTTCTGATATAGGCATTTAGGGCAATAAATTTCCCTCTTAGCACTGCCTTTGCTGCATCCCATAAGTTTTGATATGTTGTGTTTTCATTTTCATTTGCCTCGAGGTATTTACTAATTTCTCTTGCAATTTCTTCTTTGACCCACTCGTTGTTTAGGAGTGTGTTGTTGAGCCTCCACGTATTTGTGAATTTTCTGGCATTCTGCCTATTATTGATTTCCAACTTCATTCCTTTATGATCCGAGAAAGTGTTGTGTATGATTTCAATCTTTTTAAATTTGTTAAGACTTGCTTTGTGACCCAGCATATGGTCTATCTTTGAGAATGATCCATGAGCACTTGAGAAAAAGGTGTATCCTGCTGTTGTGGGATGTAATGTCCTATAAATGTCTGTTAAGTCAAGCTCATTTATAGTAATATTCAGATTCTCTATTTCTTTATTGATCCTCTGTCTAGATGTTCTGTCCATTGATGAGAGTGGTGAATTGAAGTCTCCAACTATTATGGTATATGTGTCTATTTCCCTTTTCAGTGTTTGCAGTGTATTCCTCACGTATTTTGGGGCATTCTGGTTCGGTGCATAAATATTTATGATTGTTATGTCTTCTTGTTTAATTGTTCCTTTTATTAGTATATAGTGTCCTTCTTTGTCTCTTTTAACTGTTTTACATTTGAAGTCTAACTTGTTGAATATTAGTATAGCCACTCCTGCTATTTTCTGGTTGTTATTTGCATGAAATATCTTTTCCCAACCTTTCACTTTCAACCTATGTTTATCTTTGGGTCTAAGATGTGTTTCCTGTAGACAGCATATAGAAGGATCCTGTTTTTTAATCCATTCTGCCAATCTATGTCTTTTGATTGGGGAATTCAGTCCATTAACATTTAGTGTTATTACTGTTTGGATAATATTTTCCTGTGCCATTTTGCCTTTTGTATTATATATATATCATATCTGACTTTCCTTCTTTCTACACTCTTCTCCATACCTCTCTCTTCTGTCTTTTTGGTTCTGACTCTAGTGCTCCCTTTAGTATTTCTTGCAGAGCTGGTCTCTTGGTCACAAATTCTCTCAGTGACTTTTTGTCTGAGAATGTTTTAATTTCTCCCTCATTTTTGAAGGACAATTTTGCTGGATATAGGAGTCTTGGTTGGCAGTTTTTCTCTTTTAGTAATTTAAATATATCATCCCACTCTCTTCTAGCCTCCATGGTTTCTGCTGAGAAATCTACACATAGTCTTATTGGGTTTCCCTTGTATGTGATGGATTGTTTTTCTCTTGCTGCTTTCAAGATCCTCTCTTTCTCTTTGACCTCTGACATTCTAACTAGTAAGTGTCTTGGAGAATGCCTATTTGGGTCTAATCTCTTTGGGGTGCGCTGCACTTCTTGGATCTGTAATTTTAGGTCTTTCATAAGAGTTGGGAAATTTTCAGTGAAAATTTCTTCCATTAGTTTTTCTCCTCCTTTTCCCTTCTCTTCTCCTTCTGGGACACCCACAACACGTATATTTGTGCGGTTCATATTGTCCTTGAGTTCCCTGATACCCTGTTCAAATTTTTCCATTCTTTTCCCGATAGTTTCTGTTTGTTTTTGGAATTCAGATGTTCCATCCTCCAAATCACTAATTCTATCTTCTGTCTCTTTGAATCTATCATTGTAGGTATCCATTGTTTTTTCTATCTTTTCTACTTTGTCCTTCACTTCCATAAGTTCTGTGATTTGCTTTTTCAGTTTTTCTATTTCTTCTTTATGTTCAGCCCATGTCTTCTTCATGTCCTCCCTCAATTTATCGATTTCATTTTTGAAGAGGTTTTCCATTTCTGTTCGTATATTTAGCATTAGTTGTCTCAGCTCCTGTATCTCATTTGAACTATTGGTTTGTTCCTTTGACTGGGCCATATTTTCAATTATTTGAGCGTGATCCGTTATCTTCTGTTGGCGTCTGTGCATTTAGACAGATTTCCCTGGATATTGGATCCAAAAGTTTGGAAGATTTTTCTGTGAAATCTCTGGGTTCTGTTTTTCTTATCCTGCCCAGTAGGTGGCGCTCGTGGCACACGTTTGTCTGCGGGTCCCACCAGTAAAAGGTGCTGTGGGACCTTAAACTTTGGAAAACTCTCGCCGTCCTGGGGGTTCGGTAGCCGAAGCGGCTTGAGCCGGCCCGGGGTCCGAACGCAGGAAGGGTTGCTGGTCGCCGCAGCCAGGGAAAGAGCCCGTCTGAATTTCCTAGTCGGCCCTGGGCAACAAGCGTGGCGGGAGGGCGCCAGAGGCAGCAGCCCGCCCGAGAGAGTGCACGTTCCCCGGGAGTCACGGGTTTGGAAGGGGCCTCCCCCACCTGTCACCGTTCTCCGCGGCCTGGGGGTTTCCGATCCAATTCTCTCAGTTGGTCCGGGGGCTGCGTGTGGTGTGGGCGCCAGCCGCCTTGGTTTCAGGGGACCGCCTCTCCATTTCTCCCAGCCGGCCCGGGAAGGGGGAAGGGAGTAACTCCGGCCGCTTGCCACCCCGCCCGGTAAGGCCCGCGTGCCTCGGCGATCTCACCCGAGATGCTTCTCTCAGCCAGCCAGCCGTTCCAGGATGGGGTACGCTGTCTTTTTTATCTCTGTTGTGGCTTTGGGCACTTTCTGTATCGTTTCTACTCCCCTAGTAGGTGTCCTGGAGAAGAAACTAAGATCTGCGCGTCTTACTAAGCCGCCATCTTCCAGGAAGTCCCCCATTTATTTCTTTGTCTGTTTTACATTTGAAGTCTAATTTGTTAGATATTAGTATAGCTACTTCTGCTCCTTTCTGATTGTTATTTGCATGGAATATCTTTTCCCAACCTTTCACTTTCAACCTATGTTTATCCTTGGGTCTAAGATGAGTTTCCTGTAGACAGCACATAGATGGGTCCTGCTGTTTAATCTATTCTACCAGTCAATGTCTTTTGATTGGGGAGTTTAATCCATTAACATTTAGTGTTATTACTGTATAGACAGTACTTTCTTCCACCATTTTGCCTTTTGGATTTTATATTTCATATCTAGTTTTTCTTCTTTTTACCTTTACTGATAGTCTTTATTTCTACACTCTTCTCCACACTCGTCTCTGCTGTCTCTTCCTATCTTCTCTAGTGCTCCCTTTAGTATTTCTTGCAAAGCCAGTCTCTTGTGAGAGAAATCACAAATTCTCTCAGTGATTTTGTCTGAAAATGTTTTAATTTCCCCTCATTTTTGAAGGACAATTTTGCTGAATATAGAATTTTTGGTTGGCAGTTTTTCTCTTTTAGTAATTTAAATATATCATCCCACTGTCTTCTTGCCTCCATGGTTTCTGCTGAGAAATCTATGCATAGTCTTATTGGGTTTCCCTTGTATGTGATGGATTGCTTTTCTCTTGCTGCTTTCAAAATTCTCTCTTTCTCTTTGACATCTGACATTCTGATTAGTAGGTGTCTTGGAGTACATCTATTTGGATCTATTTTGTTTGGGCTGCACTTCTTGGATCTGTAATTTTAAGTGTTTCATATGAGTTGGGAAATTTTCAGTGATAATTTCCTCCATTAGTTTTTCTCCTCCTTTTCCTTTCTCTTCTTCTTCTGGGACCCCCACCACACATACATTCATGCCCCTCATGTTGTCATTCAATTCCATGAGTACTTGCTCATATTTTTCCATTCTTTTCCCTATATTTTCTTTTGCTTGTTGGATTTCAGATGTTCCATCCTCCAGTTCACTAATCCTATCTTCTGTCTCTTGAAATCTGACATTGCAGGTTTCCATTGTCTTTTTCATCTCTTCTGCTGTGCCTTTCATTCCTATAAGTTCTGTAATTTATTTTTTCAGACTTTTGATTTCTTCTTTTTGTTCATTCCTTGCCTTCTTTATATCCTCCCTCAATTCATTGATTTGGTTTTTGAGGAGGTTTTCCATGTCTGTTCATATATTCTGAATTAATTGTTTCAGCTCCTGTATGTCATTTGAATTGTTGATTTGTTCCTTTGGCTGGGCCATTTCTTCAATTTTCCTAGTATGGTTTGTTATTTTTTACTGGCATCTAGGCACTTAATTACCTTAATTAGTTTATTCTTGAGATTGTTTTCACTTTTTTTTCCCTAGGATTTTCTTGCTGGATGACTTTGTTGTCTATCTGTTCTTTGAAATTCAGTTCAGCTTATTCTAGTCCTAGTTCTAGAATTCTAGTCAGAATTTTTCAGTTCTTGTTTTATTGTTTCTTACCCTGTCTGTATGGTGCCTTTCCCCCACCCCTTAGAAGGGTCTACTTAGGTATTATAGACACCAGTCAGATTTTCCCAGACCAAACTGGTCTCCACTCAGGAAGAAAGAGTTACCTGCATCAGTTTTCCCTGAGGGTGAGACCCAGCAGATTAGAAGGCTTTCCTATGAAGTCTCTGGATTTTGCATTTTTCCTACCCTTCCCAGTATGTGGTGCTTTCTGCCTGCAGGTCCCACCAGCATAAGGTGATGTGGTACCTTTAACTTCAGCAGACTCTCCCTGCTGGGGACGTGGTGGAGACAGAGGAGAGGGTGTAGGCTGGCTTTAACCGCTTCACTTTTCCAGACCCTGGGGTCTGAATTCCTTGAGGGTGGGATTCCCTTCTCCTGGGGAAGGCACAGGCTCCAGACTAGCTCTCAAACAAACTCAATTCTGCCTATGCCTGGGGCAGTGGAGCCTGAGAAGCCTTGCAGCTGTATCCAAAGAGTAGTCAAGCCATAGAAACACAGCCACAAAAGAGAAAAAGAAAAATCCTTTTCAGAGTAGGAGCCCATTCCTCAGGTTTGACAATCAAGAGCTTAAGTGGTGCATTGCTCTGTGTATTCCCAGGTCCTATGTGCCCCCTCCTTTCCTGCAGGGTCCAGATCTTTTCAGATCCAAAAAAACCTCTGCTTTTTTTCTCTTTTCTTTTTCTGTCAGCCCTGCCCCCTCTGTACCGGGGCAAAACCCAGTGATCTCCACTTTTACTTGAGATTCAGCTGAGTTGGGGGCCTATCTTTAGCAGTCAGGATTTGTGAATTAATTCCACAATAGGCATTTGGTTGCACTCAGCCCCTGCTACTAGTGAAGTCTCTTTCCTTTACCCTCTGGGAAGCAGCCTGTCGGGGAGGGGCACCAGCCACCACATCTGGGGAACTCACAGTTCTGGGGGGGCTTTCAGCCAGTCCAGCTGATCCAGACTGGGGTATGCTGTGTGTCCGGTCACTGACGTGGCCCCAGCACTTGTTCTGTACTGTTCCTGGGTATTTACTAGCTGCTCTGGTGGATGAACTAAATCCCACCAAGCTGCCATCTTGGCTCCCATAATAGATTCTTGAACATTGTCATTACTACAAAAAAAAAAAAAAAGAAAGAATAAAAGTTAAAAGGAAAATCCAAAACATCCCATCCCCCCATCCCCCCTATTATTATATATTTTTTTACTTATTTCCTTACTCGTCTGTCCATACACTGGATAAAGGGAGTGCCAGTCACAAGATTTTTACAATCACATGGGCACACCTTAAAAACTCTATAGTTATTCAATCATCTTCAAGAATCCAGGCTATTGGATTACAGTTCAGCAGTTTCAGGTATTTTCCTCTAGCTACTCTGATATACCAAAAACTGAAAAAGGATATCTATATATTGCATAAGAATAACCTCCAAAATAACCTCTTGACTCTATTTTTAATCTCTCAGCCCCTGAAACGTTATTTTGTTTCACTCCCCATCCTTCTTTTGGTAAAAAAACCTTTCTCAATCCTGTACCAGGGCCAGGCTCACCCCCAGGAATCATGTCCCACTTTTCCATGGAGATTTACACCCCTGGTAATTATGTCCCACTTAGGAGGAAGATCAATGGGTTTACCTGCAGAGTTGGCTTAGAAAGAGAAACCACATCTGAGCAACAAAGGAGGTTTTCCAGAGGTAACTCTTAGACATATCATAAGTAGGCTTAATTTCTTCTTTGCAGGAATAAGTTTCATAAGTGCAAGGTCCAAGATTGAGCTCCTGATCCATCACATTGGGGGTCCCCAGTGATTGCGAGACCATCAGGTCTTCCTTAGGTGGGAAAGTTTAATATTTCCATCTTTTTCCCCAGTCCTTCAAGGGGACTTTACAAATACTTTTGTTTTTTTATTTTTTGCAATACTTTTTAATCTTCTTCCCAGGTTACTCTGAGATGTATCAGGTCATCATACCAACTGTACAACCCACAAGAACTCAATCCCTAGTCTACGTTTCATGTAGTTATGGTGTTCCAATAAATTGACCATACACATTAAATTAGATAGTGTGCAATTAAAAATATAAATTTTGCACCAAATAAGCATCTCTTCCTTTGAATTCACACAAAAGTTGAAGTTTTAAAATGCAGTAAATATCATCCTTTACCCTTTAGTCTGATTTACCTTCGTCCAACCTTCATTTATATCTTTATATGACATCTGAACGTATTTTTTAGTGCTTTTTTTGTATACTTTATGGCAGGGGTAACATTTAATTCTTTTTCCATGTGAGTATCCCATTATTTGTTGACTTTTTGTTTGATTGTTTTTGGAAAGTGCATGGGTTGGGAATCAAAGCTGGGATTCCTGCATGGCAGGCAGGAATTCTACCACTGAACTACCCTTGCAACCTCTTTTCAGTGTTTTTAACAGTTGATTTATGGGGTAATGCTGACTTTCATAACTGTAGAACTCTAGCTCTGAGTCTCTGGTGTCACACAAATACTCGAAGTTCCAGGGAAAGACCAGGTGATATACAAAGAGCTCAGCATCTCAGAACTTAGAAATAACAGCTACAATCTTGGAAAAGAATGTGACTACTGTAAGAATTTACAATCTAGGAACCTTTATAATAGGCCCCAACCTGACAACCCATGCTCTCGACTTTAATTCTCAGAGTTTGCACATTATAGTTAGTCCATAGTAGTGAGGTGTTATAATATTTGTCTTTCTATTTCTGTCTTATTTCATTCAACATACTGTCCTCAAGGTTCATTTACCTAGTTGCATCCTCACTACTTCATTCCTTCTTGCAGCAGCCACTCAATATTCCATTGTATGTATACACTACAGTTTGCCCTTCTATTCTTCAGTCCGTGTACCTTTAGGCCACCTCCTTTCTTTGCAAAACACAGTCACTGCCACCACAAGTGCCAGTGTGCAAATGTCCATTCATGTCCCTAAACTCATTTCCTCCATATGCACAACTAACTACAGGGTTGCAGGATCATACGACAACCCCACCCCTGGCCTCCTGTGGAGCTACCACACTGTCCTCCAGAGGGTCTTCACTATTCTACTTCCCTACCAAGAGTGAATAGTTACATCTCTCTCTCCACATTTTCTCCAGCACTTGTATCACTCTGTTTATTATTTATTATTTTTATTTTTTTATTAATTAAAAAAAGAAATTAACACAACATTTAGAAATCATTCCATTCTACATATGCAATCAGTAATTCTTAATATCATCACATAGATGTATGATCATCATTTCTTAGTACATTTGCATCGATTTAGGAAAAGAACTAGCAAAACAACATCTGTTTATTTTTTGACAGTTTTACTCACACATCATAAAATCCAACCTAAGTAAAAGTCAATAGTTCATGGTATAACCAAACAGCCACTCTCTCATCACCACAATCTATATAAGGACATTTCCATTTCTTCCACAGAGAATTCCATACCTCTCCCCCACATCCCCTGCTTATTGACATCCAACTTTGGCATATTGGCTTTGTTACATTTCATGAAAGCATATTACAATGTCACTGTTAACCATAGACCATAGTTTGTACTGATTGTATTTTTTCCCTGTATGCCATCCCATTTTCAATACCCTGCAGTGATGACACTCATCTGTTCTCCCTCGTGCAAAAACATTCTTGCATTTGTACACTTAATCATCATTATTGTCCATGCTAGGTATTTCTAAGTTTTACTGTCCTAGTCCTTATCCTCTGACTTTCCTTCTGGTGTCATACATGCCCCCAGCCCTCCTCCACCAACCATACTCATATTCAGCTTCATTCATTGTACTTATAATATTGTGCTACCATCAGATGGTATTTTACTACCCATTTCTAGATTTTTACGATCAGTCCTATTGAACATTCTGTATCCCTTTGGCATCAAATGCCTAGTCTCTACCCTCTTTCTCTCTCCTGATAATCTGTGTTCTTAATTTTAACCCTCAAACTTCACATATTAATGTTAGTTCATATTAGTAAGACCATACAGTATTTGTGGTTTTGTTTCTAATTTCACTCTGTATAATGTCCTTAAGGTTCACCCACATTGTTACTTGCTTCAAGACTTTATTTTGTTTTACAGCTGTATGATATTCCATTGTATGTATATACCACAATTGTTTAGCCACTCATCTATTGGTGGACATATGGGCTGTTTCGATCTCTTGGCAATTATGAATAATGCCACAATAAACATCACATTGGTGCACAGATGTCTCTGATCTTGCCTTCAGTTCCTCCAAATATGTACCTAGTAATGGGATTGCTGGATCATACAACAATTTCATTATACTTTGCTTCCCGAGGAACCACCAAACTGCTTTCCAGAGTGGTTGCACCATTCTACATTTGCATCAACAGTGAATAAGTGTTCCCCTTTCTCCATATCCTCTCCAGCATTTGTAGTTTTCTTTTTTTTTTTTTTAATAATGGCCATTCTAGTAGGTATGAGATGATAGCCCATTATAGTCTTAATTTGCATTTCCCTAATAGCTAGTAAGGTTGAAGTATCTTTTCATATGTTTTTGAGCCATTTGTATTTTCTTTTCTGAAAAATGTCTGTACATGTCTTTTGCCCATTTTTAAATTGGGTTGTTTGCCTTTTTGCTGTTGAGTTATAGAATCTCTTTATATATTCTGGATATTAAACCTTATCTGATATATGGTTTCCAAATGTTGTTCCCATTGTGTAGGCTGCTGTTTTATTTTCCTGACAAAGTCCTTTGATACACAAAAGTGTTTAATTTTACAGATTCCATTTATCTACTTTTTAAAAATATTTCTTTTTTGATTGCTCACACTTTGGGTATAAGGTCTAAGAGAACACCTCCTATCACAAGATCTTTAAGATATTTCCCTACATTTTCTTCTAAAAGTATTATGGTCTTAGCTCAAATGTTTAGGTCTTTGATCCATATTGAGTTAATTTTTGTATAAACTGTGAGATATTGGTCCCCTTTCATTCTTTTGGATATGACTATTCAGTTCTCCAAATACCATTTTTGAAGAGGTTGCTCTGTTCTGGTTGAGTTGGCATGATCACTTATCAAAGGTTAATTGTCTGTAGATGAGAGAATCTATTTCTGAACACTCATTTTGATACCATTGGCCATTATATCTATCTTTATGCCAGTACCATGCTGTACAGTACCACTGTAGCTTTGTAACATGCTTTAAAGTCAGGTAGTGTGAAACCTCCCACTTCATTCCTCTTTCTAAAGATATTTTTGACTATTCAGGGTACCCTGTCCTTCCAAATAAATATGGTTATTGGTTATTCTATTGCTGCAAAGTAAATTGTTGGGATTAATTGGTATTGTGTTGAATTTATAAATCAATTTAGGTAGACTTGACATCTTAACTATATTTAGGGTTCTAATCCATGAACACAGTATGTAATTCCATTTATTTAGGTTTTCTTTGATTTTTTTTTTTTTAACCTGGGCAGGCACTGGGAATTGAACCTGAGTCTCTGGCATAGCAGGCAAGAACTCTGCCTGCTGAGCCACTGTGGTCCACCCTGATTTTTTTTAAAGCAATTTCTTGTATTTTTCTGGGTATAGGTCTTTTGTGACCATGTTTAGATTTATTCCTACTTATTTGATTCTTTTGGTTGCTGTTGCAAGTG
Source organism: Tamandua tetradactyla (assembly GCF_023851605.1). Taxonomy (NCBI): domain Eukaryota; kingdom Metazoa; phylum Chordata; class Mammalia; order Pilosa; family Myrmecophagidae; genus Tamandua; species Tamandua tetradactyla. Next base: position 125,317,603 of record NC_135333.1, read on the forward strand.
GAATTTATTTCTTGATTTCCTCTTCAGATAGCTCATTACTAGTGTAATGAGCTGATTTTTAGGTGTTGATCTTGTACCCTGCCATTTTGCTGTATGGATTTATTAGCTCTAGTAGCTTTGCTGTCGATTTTTCAGGATTTTAAACATATAGTATCATGTTATCAGCAAACAGGGAAAGTTTTACATCTTGTTTTCCAATTTGGATGCCTTTTATTTTATTTTTTTTCTTGTCTAATTGCTCTAGCTAGAACTCCCAGTATAATGTTGAATAACAATGGTGACAGTGGGTATCCTTGTCTTTTTCCTGATCTCAAAGGGAAAGCTTTCAGTTTTCCCCATTAAGTATGATGTTAGTTGTGGGTTTTTCATATAGTCCCTTTATCATGTTGAGAAGGGTCCCTTCTATTCATATCAAAGAGTTTTTCATCAAGAAAAGGTGTTGAATTTTCTCAAATGCCTTTTCTACATCAATTGAGATTATCATGTAGTTTTCCTGCTTTGATTTATTGATGTGGCATATTACATTAATTGATTTTCTTGTGTTGAATTACCCTTGCATACCTGGAATAAATCCCACTTGATCATGGTGTATAATTCTTTAAATGTGCTGCTGGATTAGATTTGTGAGTATTCTTTTGAGGATTTTTGCATCATATTCCTCAAAGAGATTGATCTGTAACTTTCTTTTTTTTTGTAGTATCTTTGTTTGGTATAATGGGGATCCTGGCTGGATGGAATGAGTTAGGTAGCTTTCCCTCCTCTTCAATTTTTGAAGAGTTTGAGCAGGGTTGGTATTAATTATTTTTTGAATGCATGGTAGAATTAATATGTAGAGCCATCTGGTTCTGGGCTTTTCTTTTTTGGGAGCTTCTTGATGACTGATTCAATCTCTTTGCTTGTGAATGGTTTGTTGAGGTAATCTCTTACTTCTTGAGTGAACGTTGGTTGTTCATGTTCTTCTAGGAAGTGTCCACTTCATCTACATTGTCTAGTTTATTAATATATAATTGCTCATAATGTCCTCTCATTACTTCCTTTAGTTTTGCAGGGTTAGTGATTATGTTCCTTCTCCCCTTTCTGATTGTATTTATTTGCATTCTTTTTCTCTTTTTTTTTTTTTTTGCCAGCTTAGCTAAGAGTTCATCAATTTTATTGATTTTCTCAAAGAACCGACTTCTGGTTTTGTTGATTTTTTCTATTGTTTTCATAGTTTTGATTTCATTTATTTCTGCTCTAATCTTCATTATTTCTTTCCTTTTGTTTGCTTAAAGGGTTAGTTTACTGTTCTTTCTCTAGTTCTTCCAGGTGAATAGTTCCTTGAATTTTGCTTTTCCTTCTTTTATTTTCTGCTTGCTGTATGGTCGGGTCACATTTCATTTTTCCCCATGTGACTAGCCATTATTACAGCACCATTTGTTGAATTTTGTTTTTGGGAAGTGCACAGAATTTTTGGGAACTGAACCTGGGTTTCTCACATGGCAGGTAAGAATTATACCACTGAACTACCCTTGCAATCCCTTTTTTTTCTTTTTTAATATAGGCATTTAGGGCAAGGAATTTCCCTCTCAGTACCACCTTTGCTGCATCCCATAAGTTTTGATAAGTTGTGTTTTAATTTTCATTGGCCTTGGGATATTTTCTGATTTCTCTTGCAATTTCTTCCTTGACACATTGGGTGTTTAAGAATGTGTTGTTTAGCCTCCATATATTTGTGAATTTTCTGGCCTTCCACCTGTTATTGTTTCCAACTTCATCCATTATGACCCAAGAAAGTGTTTTGCATAATTTCAATCTTTTAATTTTATTGAGGAACTAGTGTCCAAGATGGCACCTTAGTGAGGTGTGGAATTTAGCTCGTTCTGCAGAGCAGGTAATAAGCAGCAGAAACAGTACAGAACAACTGCTGGGGACACATCAGTGACTGGGCACACAGCATACACCAGTGTGGACCAGCAGTGATCCCACTCAGAACTGTGAGACCCCTAAGCCATGGAGGTTGGTGCACCACCCCCACGGTCTGGTTCCAAGAGGGGAAAGGAAGGAGATTTTACTAACAGCAAGGGGCTGGCTCAACTAAGCTCCAATTGTGGAATTAACTAACAAATCCTGACTACTAAAGATAGACCCCCAGCTCAGCTGAACCATGAGTAAGACCTGAGGTTGCTGATTTTTGCCCCAGTGCAGAGGGGGCAGGGCTGACAGATAAAGAAAAAAAAAAAAACAGACGTTATTTTGGATTGGATAGCACAAAATACTTGAAAGGGTCTGGGCCCTGAAGGGAAGGAGGGGGCACATAGGACCTGGAGATACACAGAGCAACATACCAAGAAATCAGGAAGACCTGATTAAGCTCTTGATTGGCAAACCCAAGGTATGGGGTTCCTGCTCTGAAAAGGATTTTCTTTTCTTTTTTTTTGTGGCTGTCTTTCTATGGCTTGCCTGCTCTTTGGATACAACTGCAATGCTTCTCAGGCTCCAACTGCACCAGGTAAGGGCAGAATTAAGCTTGTCTGAGAGACAAAGAGGCTGCTCAGGTGAGAAGACATAACTCCCAGGAGGCTATGCCTTCCAAAGGAAAGGGGTTCAGCCCAGCTCAGGTGGAATCCCTCCCTCAAGGAATTCAGACCCCAGGGTCTAGAAAACCGAAGTGATTAAAGCCAGACTACAGCATTTCCTCTATCTCAACCATGCCCCCAGCAGGGAGAGTCTGCTGAAGTTAAAGGTACTGCATCACTTTATGCTGGTGGGACCCACAGGCAGACAAGCCATATATGGGGTGGATAAGAAAAACACAGAGTCTAGAGGCTTCATAGGAAAGTCTTTCAACCTGCTGGGTCCCACCCTCAGGGAAAACTGATGCAGGTGACTCTTTCCTCCTGAGAGAAGGCCAGTTTGGCCTGGGAAAATGTGACTGGTGTCTATAATACTTAAATAGACCCTCCTGGGGTGGGGGGAAGGCACCATAGAGGCAGGGCAAGAAACAAGAAAACAAGAACTGAAAAATTCTGATCTGTTAAATGAAACCTATGCTGGAGATCAAGAATAAGCTGAACTGAATTGCAAAGAACAGATAGACAACAAAGTCATCCAGCAAGAAAATCCTAGGGAGAAAAAAAGTGAAAACAATCTCCAGAATAAACTAATTAAGGAAATTAAATGTCTATACATCAGCAAAAAATAATGAATCATACCAGGAAAAATTGAAGACATGGCCCAGTAAAAGGAACAAACTAACAATTCAAATGAGTATGGGAGTTGAAACAATTAATTCAGGATGTTTGAACAGACATGGAAAATCTCATCAAAACTCAAATCAATGAATTAAGGGAGATATAAATAAGGCAAGGGACAAACAAAAAGAAGAAATTGAAAGTCTGAAAAATAAATCACAGAACTTATGGGAATGAAAGGCACAGGAGAAGAGATGAAAAAACAATGGAAACCTACAATGTTGGATTTTAAAAAAATTTTTATTAATTAAAAAATATTACAAGAAAGAAACACAAACATTCTTGATACATGCTCATTCCATTCTACATACAGTCAGTAATTCACAATATCATCACATAGTTGCATATTCATCATCATGATAATTTCTTAGAACACTTGCATCAATTCAGAAAAAGAAATGAAAACACAACAGAAAAATAAAATGAAAACAGAAAAAAAATTTTTACACACCACACCCCTTACCCCTACCTTTCTGTTGACAAGGTAGATAAAAGGAGCATCAGACACAAGGTTTTCACAGTCACACAGTCACATTGTGAAAGCTATATCATTATACAATCATCATCAAGAAACATGGCTACAGAAACACAGCTCTACATTTTCAGGCAGTTCCCTCCAGCCTCTCCATTACATCTTGGATATACAATGTTTGATTTTAAGAGGCAGAATTAGGTGTTCTAGTTTGCTAGCTGCCAGAATGCAATATACCAGAAATGGAATGGCTTTTAAAAGGGGAATTTAATAAGTTGCTAGTTTATAGTTCTAAGGCCAATAAAATGTCCCAATTAAAACAAATCTATAGAAATGTTCAATCAAAGGCATCCAGGGAAAGATACCTTGGTTCAAAAAGGCCAATGAAGTTCAGGGTCTCTCTCTCAAATGAGAAGGCACATGGTGAACAAGTCACAGTTTCTCTCTCAGCTGTAAGGGCACATGGTGAGCATGGTATCAAGTGCTAGCTTCTTCTCCTGGCTTCCTGTTTCATGAAGCTCCCTGGAAGGCATTTTCCTTCTTCATCTACAAAGTTCTCTGGGTCATGGAATCTCTGCTTTGTGGTGCTGCAGCATTCTCTGCTCTCTCCAAATCTCTCATTCTCCAAAATGTTTCCTCTTTTATAGAACTCCAGTAAGCCAATCAAGACCCACCCAAATGGGTGGAGACACATCTCCCCTAATCCATCTTAATAACCATTCTTGATTGGGTCACATCTCCAGGAAGATGATCTAATTACAGATTCAAACATACAATATTGAATAGGGATTATTCTGCCTTTATGAAATGGGATGTAGGTTAAAACATGGCTTTTCTAGGGGACATACATCCTTTCAAGGCAGTAAAATAGGATTAGTGAACTGGAGGATGGGACATCTGAAATCTGACAAACAAGAGAAAATATAGGGAAAAGAACGGAAAAATATGAGCAGGGACTCAGGGAATTGAATGACAACATGAAGCACATGAATATACATGTTGTGTGTGTCCCAGAAGGAGAAGAGAAGGGAAAAGGAGAAGAAAAACTAATGGAGGAAATTATCACTGAAAATTTCCCAACTCTTATGAAATGCTTAAAATTACAGATCCAAGAAGTGCAACATACCCCAAACAGAATAGATCTAAACAGACACACTCCAAGACACTTACTAATCAGAATGTCAGATGTTAAAGAGAAAGAGAGAATTTTGAAAGCAGCAAGAGAAAAGAAATCCATCAAGTACAAGGGAAGCCCAATAAGACTATGCATAGATTTCTCAGCAGAAACCATGAAGAAAAGACAGTGCTATGATATATAGTTAAGATACTAAAAGAAAAAAACTGCCAACCAAGAATTCTATATCCAGCAAAATTGTCCTTCAAAAATGAGGGGGAAATTAAAACATCTTCAGACAAAATCACTGAGAAAATTTGTGACCAAGAGACTGATTTTGCAAAAAATACTAAAGGGAGCACTAGAGACAGATAGGAAGAGACAGCAGAGACCAGTGTGGAGAAGAGTGTAGAAATGAAGACTATCAGCAAAGGTAAAAAAAAAAAAATTAGATATGACATATAAAATCCAAAAGGCAAAGTGGTAGAAGAAAGTATTGACCTTACAGTAATAACATTAAATGTTAATGGACTAAACTCCCCAATCAAAAGACATAGACTGGCAGGATGGATTACAAAACAGGACTCATCTATATGCTGTCTACAGGAGATGCATTTTAGACCCAAGGATAAACATAGGTTGAAAGTGGAAGCTTGGGAAAAGATATTTCATGCAAACAACAAACAGAAAAGAGCAGAAGTAGCTATACTGATATCCAAAGAATTAGACTTCAAGTGTAAAACAATTAAAAGAAATGAAGAGGATGGGCCATGGTGGCTGTGTTAGTTAGATTCAGTTGTCAACTTGGCCAGGTGAACATACCTAATCTTGTTGCTGTGGACATAAGCCAACGGTACGTGAATTCTCATCTGTTGCCAATTACATCTGCAGTCAGCTAGGAGGCGTGTCTGCTGCAATGAGTGACATTTGACTTAATTGGCTGGTGCTTAAATGAGAGATCGCAACGTAGCACAGCCTAGCAGCTTGGCATTCCTCATCTCAGCACTTGCCCTCAGCCCGGGCCCTTGGAGATGGAGAAAGAAATCAACCTGGGGAAAGTTGTTGGAACCCAGGGGCCTGGAGAGAAGACCAGCAGAGACCATCCTGTGCCTTCCACGTAAGAAAGAACCTCAGTGGAAAGTTAGCTGCCTTTCCTCTGAAGAACCAACAAAATAAATCCCCTTTTATTAAAAGCCAATCCCTCTCTGGTGTGTTGCATTCTGGCAGCTAGCAAACTGAACAGATTTGGTACCGGAGAGTGGGGTGCTGCTGCGGTTTGCAAATGCCAGATATGTTTGAACGGTGTTTTGGATGGCTAAGGGGAAGACTTTGGAGGAACTGTGAAGAGATTGATGGAGAAGTCCTGGAGGGCTTGAAGAGACTGTTGGTGTAAATGAAACCACCGCCAATCTTGACAAAGGAGGACACAAAAGGGAGAGATTGGAGTTTGCAGAGTGAGAACCGTGGAAGTTCGGGTCTGAAGCCAAGAAACCTCGGCCAGGAGAGTGGACCCACCTGTATGTGTGGAGAGGGTGAGTTTACCCTGAAGGGTGAGGATGAGTCTCCCCTCTCATTGCAGTGGAATAGTTGTGCAGCCTCGGGCCTTGGAAAAGGCGTAGCACACTCCTTGGGGGACTGGGAGAGCCTGGCTGCCACCATGTGGAGGGGTTGAGCGTGTGCCCCAGAAATGGCAGAGAGCCCAGGGGTGGCCCTGATGCCTGGAGAGAGTGGAGCCCAGATGTGGTCTCCTCGATGTTCCCCGAGGTTGATTTGGAAAGAGGCCGGCCACTGCATAGGCCCTTGGAAGGGGTGGGACTGCCGCTTTCTACAGCTGAAGGATAAATGACTTTCAGACTTGGAAATCCAATGGTGTTTGCCTGCAGATCTTCCTTCCAATTTCTCCCTATGGAAATGACAATCTATATCCTGTGAATATCCTCCTTTGCATCTTGGCACTAGACAACTTGTTTTGAGATTCACAGGTCCACAGCAAGAACAGAATTTTTTGCATCTGTTTAAGGTGATGCTTGAAGTTGCCAAGTTGACAAGGGGTGGACATGTGTTAGTTAGATTCAGTTGTCAACTTGGCCAGGTGAGCATACCTAATCTTGTTGCTGTGGACATAAGCCAACGGTATGTGAATTCTCATCTGTTGCCAATTACATCTGCAGTCAGCTAGGAGGCGTGTCTGCTGCAATGAGTGACATTTGACTTAAATGGCTGGTGCTTAAATGAGAGATCGCAACGTAGCACAGCCTAGCAGCTTGGCATTCCTCATCTCAGCACTTGCAGCTCAGCCCGGGCCCTTGGAGATGGAGAAAGAAATCAACCTGGGGAAAGTTGTTGGAACCCAGGGGCCTGGAGAGAAGACCAGCAGAGACCATCCTGTGCCTTCCATGTAAGAAAGAACCTCAGTGGAAAGTTAGCTGCCTCTCTTCTGAAGAACCAACAAAATAAATCCCCTTTTATTAAAAGCCAATCCCTCTCTGGTGTGTTGCATTCCGGCAGCTAGTAAACTAGAACAGTGGCTCAGCAGGTAAGAGTGTTTGCCTGCCATGCCTGAGGACCCAGGTTCGATTCCTGGTGCCTGCCCATGTAAAAGAAAAAAAAGGGATGAAGAAGGACACTATGTATTAATAAAAGGAACAATTCAACAAGAAGACATAACAATCACAAATCTTTATGCACCAAGCCAAGTGCACCAAAATATATGAGGCAAACACTGAAAACACTGAAAAGAGAAATAGACACATCTACCATATAGTAGGGGACTTCAATTCCTACTATCATCAATGGACTGAACATCTAGATAGAAGATCAATAAAAAAAACAGAGAATTTGAATAATGCAATGAACGAACTAGACTTAACTAACATTTATAGAACATTACACCCCACAATAGCAGGACACACCTTTTTCTCAAGTGCTCATGGGTCATTCAAGGATAGACCACATGTTGGGTCACAAATCAAGTCTCAATAAACTTAACAAGCTTGAAATCATACAAAACACCTTCACAGATCATAAAGGAATGATGTTGGAAATCAATAACAGGCAGAATGCCAGAAAATTCACAAATATATGGAGGCTCAGCAAAACACTCTTAAAGAACCAGTGGGTCAAGGAAGAAATTACATGAGAAATAAGCAAATATCCCAAGGCAAATGAAAATGAAAACACAATACATCAAAATTTAAGGAATTGCAGCAAAGGCAGTGCTAAGAGGGAAATTTATTGCCCTAAATGCCTATATCAAAAAGTAGAAAGAGCAAAAATCGAGAAATTAACTGTCCACTTGGAAGAACTAGAGGAGAAATAGCAAACTAACCCCAAAGCAAGCACAAGAAAAGAAATAATGAAGATTAGAGCAGAAATAAATGAAACTGAGAACATGAAAACAATGAGAAAATCAACAAAATCAGAAGTTGGTTCTATGAGAAAATCAGTAAGACCGAGGGACCCTTAGTAAGGTTGACAAAAGGAAGAAGAGAGAGGATGCAAATAAATAAAATCAGAAATGGAAGAGCAGACATAACCACCGACCCCACAGAAATAAAGGAAGTAATGAGAGGATACCATGAACAACTTTATGCTAATAAATTTGACAATGTAGATGAAATGGACAACTTTCTAGAAAGGCATGAACAACTAACATTGACTCGAGGAGAAATAGATGACCTCAACAAGCCAATCACAAGTGAAGAATTTGAATCAGTCATTAAGAAGCTCCCTGAAAAGAAGTGTCCAGGACCAGAAGGCTTCACATGTGAATTCTACCAAACATTCCAGAAAGAATTAGTACCAATCCTGCTCAAATCTTCAAAAATATTGAAGAGGAGGAAAAGCTACCTAACTCATTCAATGAAGCCAACATCACCCTCATACCAAAGCCAGACAAAGACATTACAAAAAAGAAAACTACAGACCAATCTCTCTAATGAATATAGATGCGAAATCCTCAACAAAATTCTAGCAAATTGAATCCAGCAGCACATTAAAAGAATTATACACCATGGCCAAGTAGGATTCATCCCAGGTATGCAAGGATGGTTCAACATAGGAAAATCAATTCATGTAATACACCATATCAGCAAATCAAAGCAGAAAAACCACATGATCATCACGATTGATGCAGAAAAGGCATCTGACAAAATTCGACATCCTTTCTTGTTGAAAGCACTTCAAAGGATAGGAATAGAAGGGAATTTCCTCAAAATGATTAAGGGAATATATGAAAAACCCACAGCTAATATCATCCTCAATGGGGAAAAACCGAAATCTTTCCCCCTAAGATCAGGAACAAGATAAGGATATCCACTATCACCATTGTTATTCAACATTGTGTTGGAAGTTCTAACCAGAGCAATTAGTCAAGAAAAAGAAACACAAGGTATCAAAATTAGAAAGGAAGAAGTAAAACTCTCACTGTTTGCAGATGATATGATACTTTACATGGAAAACCCTGAAAAACCCACAGCAAAACTGCTAGAGCTAATAAATGAGTACAGCAAAGTGGCAGGCTACAAGATCAACACTCAAAAATCTGTAGTGTTTCTATATACTAGTAATGATCAATCTGAGGATGAAATCAAGAAAAAATTTCCATCTACAATTGCAACCAAAAGAATAAAGTATTTAGGAATAAATTTAACTAAGGATACAAAAGACCTATACAAAGTAAATTACAAGAAATTGCTAAAAGAAATCAGGATGACCTAAATAAATGGAAGAGCATACCATGTTCATGGGCTGGAAGACTAAATATGGTTAAGATGTCAATTTTATCTAAATTAATTTATAGATTCAATGCAATACTAATTAAAATACCAAAAACTTACTCTTCAGAAAAATAAAAATGAATAACCAAATTTATCTGGAAGTGCAGGTGTCCCGAATAGCTAAAAATATCCTGAGAAAGAAAAACAAAGTCGGAGGTCTCATACTACCTGACTTAAAGGTGTATTACAAAGCTACAGTGGTCAAAACAGCATGGTATTGGCATAAAGATAGATATACTGACCAATGGAATTGAATAGAGTGTTCAGATATAGAGCCTTTCATCTATGGACAACTGATCTTTGATAAGGCAGTAAGCTAACTCACCTGGGACAGAACAGTCTCTTTAATAAATGGTGCTTGGAGAACTGGATATCCACATTTAAAAGAATGAAAGAAGATCCATATCTCACACTCTATACAAAAATTAACTCAAAATGGATCAAAGACCTAAACATTAGACCTGAGACCATAAAACTTTTAGAAGGAAATGTAGGGCAATAACTTATAAATCTTATAATAGGTGGCAGTTTCTTAGATCTTATACCCAAGGCATGTGCATTGAAGAAAGAAATAGATAAATGGATATGCCTCAAAATTAAACACTTTTGTGCATGAAAGAATGTTGTCAAGAAAGTAAAAAGACAATCTACACAATGGGAGATCATATTTGAAAATGATATATCAGAGAAGGGTCTAGTATCCAGAAAATATAAAATGATTGTTCAACTCAACAATAAAAAGACAAACAACCAATTACAAAATGGGTAAAAGACATGAACAGACACTTCCCAGAGGAGGAAATACAAATGGCTAAAAGGCACATGAACAGATGCTCAGCTTCCCTGACTTTTAGGGAAATGCAAACCAAAACCACAATGAGATATCATCTCACACCCACCAGAATGGCCATTATCAACAAAACAGAAAATGACAAGTGTTGGAGAAGATGTGGTGAAAGAGGCACACTTATCCACTGTTGGTGTGAATATCAAATGGTACAACCACTGTGGAAGGCAGTTTCGTGGTTCCTCAGGAAGCTAAGTATAGAATTGCCACAGAGCCAGCAATGCCAGTGCTAGGTACGTATTCAGAGGACATGATGGCAAGAACACAAACAGATATTTTCACACCAATGTTTATAGCAGCATTATTTACAATTGCCAAGAGATGGAATCAGCCCAAATGTCCATCAACAGATGACTGGCTAAACAAGCTGTGGTATATACATATGATGGAATATTACACAGCTGTAAGACAGAATAAAGTCAAGAAGCATATAAAACATAGATGGACCTTGAGGACATTATGCTGAGTGAGATTACCAAAAACAAAAGGACAAATACTGCATTGTTTCACTGATATGAACTAACATTAATGAGTAAACTTAGAGAATTTCAGTTAAGAACAGAGGCAATCAAGGAGATAGAAATATGGTAGATATTGTGTAATTGGAGCTGAAGGGATACAGATTGTGCAGCAGAACTGATTGTAAAAATTCAGAAATGGACAGCACAATACTTCCTAATTGTATCACAATAATGTTAGTACACCAAGTGTCCATACCATAGATAAAAGGAGCATCAGACACAAGTTTTTCACAAACACACAGTCACATTATGAAAGCTATATCATTATACAATCATCTTCATGAAACATGGCTACCGGAACACAGCTCTACATTTTCAGGCACTTCACTCCAGCCTCTCCAACATACCTTAACCAAAAAGATGATATCTATATAATGTGTAAAAATAACCTCCAGGATAACCTCTCAACTCTATTTTAAATCTCTCAGCTATTGACACTTTATTTTGTCTCATTTCTCTCTTCCCCCTCTCAGTCAAGAAGGTTTTCTCAATTCCTTGGTGCTGAGTCCCAGCTCATTCTAGGATTTCTGTCCCACTTTGCCAGGAAGGTTTACACCCCTGGGAGTCATGTCCCATGTAGAGAGGGGGAGGGTGGTGAGTTTGCCTGCTGTGTTGGCTGAGAGAGAGATAGGCCACATCTGAGCAACAAAAGAGGTTTTCTGTGGGTGACTCTTAGGCCTAATTTTAAGTAGGCTTAGTCCATCCTTTGTGGGGATAAGTTTCATATGAACAAACCCCAAGATTGAGGGCTCGGCCTATTGATTTGGTTGTCCCCACTGCTTGTGAGACTATCAAGAATTCTCCACTTGACGATGTTGAATTTTCCCCCTTTCTCACCATTCCCCCAAGGGGACTTTGCAAAAACTTTTTTATTCACTGTTCAAATCACTCTGGAATTTATCACAGCATCACTCTGGACAAACCTACAAAATCTCATGCTCTATTCAAGGTTCCATGTACTTATGGTGTTCAATTAAATTGTCCACATAAGTTATAGTAGGAAATGCACTATTCAAAATATAAATTTTGTACCAAATAAACATTTTTTGCTTTAGCCTCTCACATAAGTTAAAGTTTTAAACTATGAATTACCATCTATTTTCAACACCCTGCAGTATTGACATTCCTTTGTTCTTTCTCATGCAAAAACATTTTTTAATTTGTACATTTACTCATTACTAAACATGGTATGGACAGATGAGTAAAACATATGTATTCAAAATAAATAAATAATGAGGGAACAAATGTTAAAATAAACTTGGTAGGGTGTTGAAAATAGGTGGTAATTCATAGTTTAAAAGTTTAACTTATGTGTGGGACTAAAGTGAAAAATGTTTATTTGGCACAAAATTTATATTTTGACTAGTGCATTTCCTAATATAATTTATATAGATGGCTTAATTGAACATTATAAGTACATTGAACATTGAGTAGGGCATGAGATTTTGTAGGTTCATCCAGAATGATGCCCCAATAAATCCCAGCGTGATTTGAACAGTGAATAAAAAAGTATTTGCAAAGTCCCCTTGGGGGAATGGTGAGAAAGGGGGAACATTCAATTTAACCACCTGGAGAATTCTTGATATTCTCACAAGCAGTGAGGACAACCAAATCAATAGGCCGAGCCCTTAATCTTGGGGTTTGTTCATATGAAACTTATCCCCACAAAGGATGGACTAAGCCTACTTAAAATTAGGCCTGTCACCCACAGAGAACCTCTTTTGTTGCTCAGATGTGGCCTATCTCTCTCTCAGCCAACACAGCAGGCAAACTCACCACCCTCCCCCTCTTTATGTGGAAAGGACTCCCAGGGGTATAAACCTCTCTGGCAATATGGGACAGAAATCCTAGAATGATCTGAGACTCAGCATCAAGGGATTGAGAAAGCCTTCTCAACAGAAAGGGGGAAGAAATAAATGAGACAAAATGTGTCAGTGACTGAGAGATTTAAAATAGAGTTGAGAGGTTATCCTGGAGGTTATTTTTACACATTTTATCAATATCCCCTTTTAGATTAAGGTGTATTAGGCTAGAGTGAAGTGCCTGAAATTGTAGAGCTGTGTTCCAGTAGCCATGTGTCTTGAAGATGATTGTATAATGATATAGCTTTCACAGTGTGAATGTGTGATTGTGAAAACCTTGTGTCTGACGCTCCTTTTATTTACAGCATTGACAGATGAGTAAAACATATGGATTAAAAATATATAAATAATAGGGGAAACAAATGTTAACATTAAAAAATATATATGGATAGATGAAAATACTAGTGGTCAATGAGAGGGAGGGGTAAGGAGTATGATATGTATGAGCTTTTTCTTTTTACTTCTTTTTCTGGATGTGATGCAAATGTTCTAAAAATGTTTATGGTGATGAATATACAACTATGGGATGATATTGTGAGCCACTAATTGTACACTATGTATGGAATGTTTGCATGTTAAGAATGTATGTGCTTGCACGTTGTTGTATAAATAAAAATTTCAAAAAATTATTGAGACTTGCTTTGTGTCTCAGCATGTGGTCTATCCTGGAGAATAATCCATGAGCACTTAAGAAAATGAATATCCTGCTCTTCTGGGGTGTAATGTTCTGTAAATGTCTGTTAAGTCTAGTTGATTCATTGTATTATTCAAAATCTCTGTTGCCTTATTGATCCTCTATCTAGATTTCTATCCATTGATGGGAGTGGTATATTGAAGTTTTCAACCATCATTGTAGATGTGTTTATTTCTCCATTCAGTGTGCTGTCAGTGTGTGACTCATGTATTTTGGGGCTGGCATAAATATTTATTATTGTTATGTCTTCTTGATGAATTGCTCCTTTTGTTGATACATAGTGTTATTCTTTGGCTCTTTTATTTATTTTACACTTGAAATTTAATTTGCCAGACATTAGAATAGCTCCCCCAGTCTTTTCTGGTTGTTGTTTGCTTAAAATACCTTTTTCCAACCCTTCACTTTTCAATCTATTTTTGTCCTTGGGTCTAAAGTAAGTCTCTTGCAGACAGCATATAGATGGGTCCTGTTTTTAAAATCTGATTCAGCCAGTCTATGTCTATTGATTTTGGAGTTTAATCCATGAACATTTAATGTTACAACTGTAAAGGCAGTAATTCCTCTACCATTTTGTCTTTTGAATTTTGTATGTCATGTCTTATTTTGACCCTAACTGATAGTATAATTTTACATTCTTCTCCAGATCTCTCTCTCTGTTGTCTTTTCCTATCTGCCTGTAGTGGTCCTTTCAGTATTTCTTGCAGTGCCAGTCTCTTAGTCACAAACTCTCTTAGTGTCTGTTTGTAGGAGAATATTTTAAACTCTACCATTTTTGAAGGACAGTTTTGCTGGGATAGAATTTTTGAGTAGCAGTTTTTCTCTTTCATAATCTTGAATATATCATACAACTGTCTTGTTATCTCCATGGTTCTGCTGAGAAATCCACATATAGTTTTATTGAGCTTCCCTTGTATGTGATGGATTGCTTATATTTTGCTGCTTTCAGAATTCTTTCTTTGTCTTGACATTTGACAATCTGATTAGTAAATATCTTGGAGTAGGTCTGTGCAGATCTCTTTCCATTTGGGGTATGCTGTACTTCTTGGATCTGTAATTTTATGTGTTTCATAAGAGATGGGAAATTTTCAGTGATTGTATCCTTCATCATTTGTTCTGCCTCTTTTTCCTTCTCTCCTCCTTCTGGGACACCCATAACACATACATGCATGTGCTCTATGTTGTAATTTAATTCCCTTAGACTCTGCTCATATTTTTCCATTATTTTCCCCATCTGTTCTTTCATGTGTAGGATTTCAGATGTTCTGTCCTCTAGTTCACTAATCTGTTCTGCTGCCTCTTCATATATGTTGTTGTTAAGTCTCCATTGCGATTTCATCACTTCAATTGTGCCTTTCATTCCAACAAGTTCTGCCATTTGTTATTCAAGCTTTCTAGTTATTCTTTATGGTCACACAATGTCTTCTTTATGTCCTTAACCTCTATTGCCATATCTTCTCTCAACTCATTGATTTGACTTTTGACTTGGTTTAGCATGTTTGATTGAACATTAATTAGTTGTTTCAACTTCTGCATCTCTTCTGAAGTGTTAATTTGTTTCTTGTACTATATTTTCATACTAGATGACTTGCAATTTTTTCATGATGTCTCAGCATCTGGTTTCCTTGAATAGTTCATTCCTGAGGTCATTTTCACTCTTTTACCTGGGGTTTTGTTTTGGTTGGCTTTGTTTTCTATCTTTTTTTTTTTTTGTATTCAGTTCGACTTATTCTAGACCTCTAGCATAACTTTCTGTTAACTGTTCAGAATATTTTAGCTCTTGTTTTTCTGGTTCTTGCTATGTCTAAATGGGATTTTTTTAAAGTATGTTCTCCCCAGATATCATCAAGCCTAACAAGATTTTCCCAGACAAGATGGACCCAGGTTTCAGGAGGAGGGTGTAAACAGTTTCAAGGTTCTCTGGGGCTGAGACCCAGGAGGTTGTTAGAGATTCCTATGGAGCCTCTAGATTCTTCTTTTCCTATCCTTTCAAGTAGGTGGTGCTTGTCAGCCTGTAAAGTGGTGCAGTGCCTTTAATTCTAAGCTGACCCTGTAGCTGTCAGGGGCATGGAGACAGAGGCTGAGATAGAAGGCAGGTTTAGGGTTAAGACCCTGAGGTCTGAATTTTCTGATTGAGGGTTGCCACTTAGCTGGCCCCTGCCCCACTTTTCCTGGGAGAGATTAGCCATTTAGGGAATTATCTCCTGCACTTTACTTGTTAATTTGATTCTCAGACCTATTTTAACTCTGCTCTCACCTGAATCAGGCAGACAATTGAAAATGCCTAAGGCTCTCTCTAATAAGCTACCTAGAATATTAAAAAAAAAATCCCTTCTCAGAGCCAGTCCCCAGCTCCCATGATTTGTCTGCGAAGAGCCAGAGGTTGTACCTCTCTCTATGTGTCTGGGGGCACAGCCATTTTCCAATATTCTGAGCTGGGCCAGTTCCAAAAGCCTACATTTTTTTTCCATCAGCCCTACCTCCTGTCTGTTAGGAGAAACCTCAAGACTCATTTCCTACTTCTCTCAGTTTGTCTGTGTTTGGAGTTTGTATTCAATGGTCCAAGTTTGTTAATTAGAACTGCAGTTTGAGCTTAGCTTGGATCCCTACCTTGCTCCCAGCAGAGATTGCTTCTTTTTCCCACAGGGAAGTGTTTCTGAATGAAACTGCCATGCCAGTGGGGAAGAGGTGACAGCGTCTGGATTTTGGAGGTCTTACTTAAACAGTTCTGTTGTACGATCTCAGCCCTCCCACCCATTCCAGACTGTATATGATGTTTGTCTGGTCACAGATGTCCCTAAAAACAGTTGTTCCAGACACTTCCTGACTATTTACAAGCTGCTCTCACAATTTTTTTTGAGATAAAATTTGCATGTATTGAAATGCATGAATGTAAACTGTATAGTTTTGATAATGGATACAGCCATGTAACCCACATCACAATGAAGATATAGAGCATTTCCATCACCCCAGAAATTTCCTTCTACTCCGTTCCCAGTCAATTTTTCTTCCTTCCCCACTCTCCAGGCAATCATTGCTATGATTTTTTTTTGTCATGGATTGTTTTTCGCCTGTCCTAGAATCTTCATATACATGGAATTTTCATTTACATGGTATCATCAAGTGTGTACTCTTTTGGGTTAGGCTTCTTTCACTCAGCACAATATCTGTGAGCTTCATTTATTGCTGAGATGTGTTCCATGATTTGAATATATCACTATTTTTTCCCTATTATTTATTTATTTATTTATTTATTTATTTATTACCACATGATCATTTCTTAGAACATTTGAATCTATTCAGAAAAAGCAATAAAAAGAAAATAGAAAAAAATTCATACATACCATACCCCTTTCCCTTCCCTTTCATTGATCACTAGCATTTCAATCTACTAAATTTATTTTAGCATTTGTTCCCCCTATTATTTATTCATTTTTAATCCTTATGTTTTACTCATCTGTCCATAAGGTAGATAAAAAAAGCATCAGACACAAGGTTTTCACAATCACACAGTCACATTGTGAAATCTATATCATTATACAATTATCTTCAAGAAACGTGTCTACTGGCACACAGCTCTACATTTTCAGGCAGTTCCCTCCAGCCTCTCGGTTACACACTAACTAAAATGGTGATATCTATTTAATGCATAAAAATAACCTCCAGGATAACCTTTTGACTCAGTTTGGAATCTCTCAGCCATTGACACTTTATTTTGTCTCATTTCTCTCTTCCCCCTCTCAGTCAAGAAGATTTTCTCAATCCCTTGGTGCCAAGTCCCAGCTCATTCTAGGATTTCTGTCCCACATTGCCAGGAAGGTCCATACCTCTGGGAGTCATGTCCCACATTGAGAGGGGGTAGTTTGCTTGTTGTGTTGGCTGAGAGAGAGAGGCCATATCTGAGTAACAAAAGAGGTTCTCTTGGGGGTGACCCTTAGGCCTAATTTTAAGTAGACTTAGTCTATCCTTTTTGGGGTTAAGTTTCATATGAACAAACCCCAAGACTGGGGGCTCAGCCTATTGCTTTGGTTGTCCCCACTGCTTGCGAGAATATCAAGAATTCTCCACTTGAAGAAGTTGAATTTTCCCCCTTTCTCACCATTTCCCCAAGGGGACTTTGCAAATACTTTTTAATTCACTGTTCAAATCCTTCTGGGATTTATCAAGTCATCACTCTGGACAAATGTACAAAATCTCATGCCCTACTCAAGGTTCCATGTACTTATGGTGTTCAATTAAGCTGTCCACATAAATTGAATATGTCACTATTTTTAATTCATTTTCCTGTTGATGGACATTTTCTAGCTTTTAGCTATATAAATCAGTTTATTATGAAGATTCTTGTACGAATACTTCCATAGTTATATTTTCATTTCTCTTAAGTAAATTACCTAGCAGAATCAAAGGGTAAGATTGTACTTAATTTTAAATGAAACCACCAAACCTTTTTCCACAGTGGTTGCATCACTTACCCTCTTATTGGTAGTGTGTGAGAGTTCTGTTTGCTTCACATCATAACCAGAACTCTCAGTCTTTTAAATATCAGCCATTCTAGTGGGTGTGTAGTGGTTTCTCACTGTGCTGTTAAATTCTTGGATGACTAATTGTGTTGAATATTTTCATGTGTTTATTGGCCATTTATATACCTTCCTTTGCAAAGTATTTAAGTGTTTTGCTTATTTTTAATTGGGTTATTTGTCTCTTTGGTACAGAGTTGTAGAAGTTCTTTATATTTTTTCATAGAAGTCTTCTGTCAGCTAAATACTTATTCACTCATCTTCTTAATGTTTTTAATAAGTCTTTAAATTTTACGAAGTTTAATTTATCAACTAAAAAAATTTACAGTTGATGCTTTGTATTCTAACAAATTTTTGTCTACTTCCTAGATGTGAAATTCTTCTATTGTTTCTTCTATGACCTTTATAGTTTTAGCTTTTATGTTGAAATATATAATATATGCCAAATTAATTTTTATATATGTTGTAAGCTAGGAGTAGAGGTTCACTTTTTTCCTTATGGATATCCAGATGCTCCAGTACAATTTGTTGAAAAAACCTTCTTTCTCCATTGAATTTATTTGATGTTTGTTGAAAAGTGATAACCTTATATGTGTGGGTCTATTTCTAGATTTAAAATTTGGCCCCATTGAGCTATTTGTCTATTTCTTTTTTTGAATGGGCAAGCACTGGGAATTGAACCTGGGTCTCTGGCATGGCAGGTGAGAACTCTGCCTGCTGAGCTGCTGTGGCCTGCCCTATTTGTCTATTTTTAAGCCAATAATACATTTCCTTGGTTACTGTAGCTTTATAGAAAGTCTTAAATTCAGGAATGTAAGTCTTCCATCTTTGTTAGGTTGCTTTTACCATTCTAGGTGTTCTAGTTTGCTAGCTGCCAGAATGCAATATACCCAAAACAGAATGGCTTTTAAAAAGGGGAATTTAATGAGTTTCTAATTTATAGTTCTAAGGCTGAGAAAATGTCCCAATTAAAGCACATCTATAGATATGTCTAATCAAAGGCATCCAGGGAAAGATACCTTGGTTCAAGAAGGTGGATGAAGTTCAGGGTTTCCCTCTCAGCTGGAAGGGCACCTGGCAAACATGGCAGTGTCTGCTGGCTTTCTCGTGGCTCTACCAAAAAGGGGACTCTCTCCAAAATGTTTCCTCTCTTAAAGGATTCCAGTAAGCAACTCCACCTTCAATGGGTGGAGACACACCTCCATGGAAATCATCTAATCAAAAGTTACCACCCACAATTGGGTGGGTCACATCTTCATGGAAACAATAAAAATGCTCCCACCCAGCAATATTGAATGAGGATCAAAGGGCATGGCTTTTCTGGGGTCCACCACAGACTCAGACCGGCACACTAGGTTTTTTGCATTTTCATATACATTTTAGAATCGGTCTGTCAATTTTATTAAAGTCCCGCTGGGAAAATGACTGGAATCACATTGAAGTTTTAGATCAATTCGGGGGGAAAATTGCTGTCTTAACAATAAATCTTCCAGTTCATGAACATGGAACATCTCTCCATTTATTCTTCCCTTACTCCATACCATACATTTTGAACAATTTCATATCAGTTGCCTTTTAAACAAACTAACTTGCTTACAAACTTGCTGCCAGAGTACATGATGGCCTCAGCATGGTCATGAGGGAAGAGGCAGTGTGTCAGGGTTGCTAGTTGGGGTGTTATGATAGTGCATTAACTGAGATGAGAAGTACAGGATGGGGAGTTTATGGATGAGGATGGTGAAAGATAAGATGAAAGGTGGCAGATGGCTTTCAGGTGTGTAGGACACCAACCTAGCAGCTGGAAGCCTGAAACTTTAAATACCTTCTAGGAAATTTAACATGATGTTTAAGAGCATGGTTTCTAAGCAGTGCTTATCTTCTTTTCAGTTTAATTGCATTTTTTCCCTTTATTTGAGAAGTTGTGAGTTTACAAAACAATCATAAATAAAATACAGGATTCCCATATACCACCTGTGCTGGTTTTAAAGTGTCATGTACCTCCAAAAAGGCCATGTTTTTTTCAACATGTCGAAAAGAACCTTTATTACTTTTGTAATAGCCTCTTGTGTTTTCTTTCCAGATGCCTTTGAAGCAAGTACTTTCTGAGCTGAAGCTTTCTGAGCCTTCCAAGATTTTGGAGCCCCCGACTTCTGGCCTATGGCTTTCTGGGCAGGAACCTTCTTGCCCACTGTGGTCATCATTTTTACTGGAACTTTGCAGCAGCTGCTGCAGTTGCAGCAGTTCTCTTAGCAGCAGTTGCTTCTTTTGGAGAGATTTTCAGGAGATCTGCCTTCTGAAGCTTCTTAACTTCATGCTTAATTATTCTGTTTTCCATTTTCTTTGCCTTCATAACTTTAAAATGATCAAAATCTGTCATCCTGGCTTTCCTTTCTCTGGCTTTAATCTTCTTAGCCCATCTTGTATTGATATCTGCCTTCTGCCAGGCTTGTTGGACATACTTTTGGCAGGCGCTGTGGTAACTTGAGGATGAAGTCAGTGAGCTGCATGCATTTGAAAGGCATGGTCTGTCTCCTTACCTGAGTGCAAGGTCCATCAACCAAAGCCCTGTTCTGATCAATGACATCTACAATTGCACCCAGCTTCCTGGCATGAGGCCCAAAGGAGACATAGGCCACCCGGCCAACCTCCACGAAGCATCTGACCACCATGTTGGTGGCATCTGATGCAGAAGGAAGGCCATTTATTTTAATCCATTCCTGTCGGGCAGACTCATTGTGGGTAGGAGCACTTGATTAGGTTGTTTCAGTTGAGAGGTAACCCAGCCCATTGAAGGTGGGTCTTAATCCTTTACTGGAGTCCTTTATAAGATGTTAAAAGACAGAAAAGCTGAGAAAGCTTGGAGAGAGAGAAATGCCCAGAGAAGCAGGAAGGCCTACAGGAGCTGAGAGAGAAAGCCATTGAAACCATGGGCTGAATGCAATGAATCCTGTGAGTGAAGGACCAGCAGATGCCAGCCATGTGCTTTCCCAGCTGACAGAGGAACCCTGAATGCCAGCAGCCTTTGTTTAGAGAAGTTATCTTTCTTTTGGTGCCTTAATCTGGATATTTCACAGTCTTAGAACTGTATATTTGTAAACTAATAAATCCCCATTGTAAAAAAAACAACCCATTTCTGGTATATTGCATTGTGGTAGCTTTACCAAACTAAAACACCACTCTATTAATAGCCTGCATTGGTGTGGGACATTTACTACAATTGATGAAAGCACATTTTTTTAAAGCAGTTTTTGTGAGACAAATTTGCATACTATAAATCCATCTAAAGTGTACAATGTCTTCCAGTATATTCACGGAATTGTGCATTCATCACCACAATAAATTCTAGAACATTTTCAACCTGAAGAGGGTTCCCTATGTTATACAATCCCATGTTTCATCCTCTGGATTTACTTCTAGTGATACATAAGACCCAAAACTTTTCCTTTCAAGCACAATCACACTCATGTATCATTGCTCTTCATTACACTCACTATAATGTGCTCCCACCACTTCTATCCATTTCTAAACATTTACAATCAATCTTATTACATATTCTGCACAAATCAAGCATCAGCTATCCATTTTCTGCTGTCCTGTTATCTTTTGATGACCTATGTTTTAGATATTAACATCATGAGTTTGCTGGTTTTATTCAGTTCATATTAGTGAAGTCACACAATATTTGTTCTTTTGTGTCTGACTTATTTCATTCAACCTCAAGGTTCATCCATGTCATCACATGTGTCATGAATTCATTTACTTTATGTAATACTCCACTGTTTGTATATACCATATTTTGTTTATCCATTCATTGGCTGATGGACATCTGGGTTGTTTCCTCCTTTTGGCAATTGTAAATAATGCTGCTATGAACATTGGTGTGCAAATTGTTCATGTCCCTGCTTTCAGTTCTTCTGGTATATAACTTAGTAGCAGGATAGCTGGATCATATGGCAGTTCTATACTTAGTTTCCTGAGCAACTGCCAAACTGTTTTCCACAGTGGCTACACCATTCTACATTACTAGCAAGAGCAAATAAGTGTTCCCATTTCTCCACATTCTCTCCAAAACTTGCAGCTTTTTTTCTTTTTTAAATAGTGACTATTCTAATAGATGTGAAATGAAATCTCATTGTAGTTTTTTTTATAAAGCATTTTCATTTATCCAAGTTTGTTTTCATCCTTGCTATGAACACATATAATACTAAGATAATAGATAAGTCATAGTTTTATAATCTAAGTGTCTGAGTTAACATTCAGTTATTTTATGATTGATTTAAATATGTGCTTACAACTGTACAGAAACAAAACTAGAAGATGGCCAACATGTTAGATTTTCAGCCACAATGTTTGTTGCCTACAAATACGCAAGGATTAATCTATGGAATTTTTGTCACTTCATTTTACTTCTTGCAAAATTTATCATTCAGTATAATACCAATGACACTTCACAGTTCTACACTGCTATCCTACATAATTTTAATAATAAGTCTTGTTCAAAATTCTTGACACTTTGCTGAATGAAGTATTAAAGGGTCCTTATAAAATACTTTATTTACCACTACAAATTTTCTGATATGAAATCCAGCTGAAGATTTTTCTAAATTAATTTTAGGATTGTTGATTCCTCAGCATGAGAATATTAATGCTAAGAGATGAGTGATCACTGAAGACATGCCTTCATTCATGACACCGATGAGTTTTTAAAAATTTATTTATTAATTAAAAAATAAAGAAACAAAATAAAACAACATATAATCAGTAATTCACAATATCATCACTTAGTTGCATATTCATCATTTCTTAGAACATTTGCATTAATTCAGAAAAAGAAATAAAAAGACAATAGAAAAAAAATAAAACGAACACAGGAAAGAAAAAAAAATTATACCTACCATACCCCTTACCCCTCGCTTTCATTGATCACTAGCATTTCAAACTAAATTTATTTTAGCATTTGTTCCCCCTACTATTTATTTTTATTCCATATGTTCTACTCCTGTGTTGACAAGGTAGATAAAAGGAGCATCAGACCCAAGGTTTTCACAATCACACAGTCACATTGTGACAGCTGTATCATTATTCAATCATCCTCAAGAAACATGGCTACTGGAATACAGTTCTACATTTTCAGGCAGTTCCCTCCAGCCTCTCCATTACATCTTGAATAACAAGATGATATCTACTTGATGCATAAGAATAACCTCCAGGATAACCTCTTGATTCTGTTTGGAATTTCTCAGCCATTGACACTTTGTCTCATTTCCCTCTTCCCCTTTATGGTTGAGAAGGTTTTCTCAATCCCTTGATGCTAAGTCTCAGCTCATTCCAAGATCTCTGTCCCACATTGCCAGGAAGGTCCACACCCCTGGGACACTGATGAGTTTTACACAGTGTGAATTCACACTTGCCCTACAAATGTTGCTGTATGAATAAGTGATTTTGCATGAGTTTTCTTGAATGACATCTCCAGAATGCATTATCTGGCACTCTCTCAAGGGGCTTCATCCTTTGATAAAGACTTATCTCCCTATGAGGTGGAGCAGTGGATGTAGACTTTTCCACATTTATTACATGTATTTTATGATTTCTCTTATGTTATATGATCATCTAAAGGCCTTTGTACATAGGTAACATTTACATCAATCCTATCCTGTATAAATATTCTTAGATTGATGCTGAATTAAAAGCTCTATTAGATTGATTACCATGTCTTTTTTTCAGTGTGTAAATTTTCTATCATGTTTAAAGGTTCACTCAAGGGCTGAAATCTCTTCTGTATACAAAATATTTTTAGTATGAGTTCCATATACAAAATAATTTTAGTATGAGTTCTTGCATGTCATCTAACATCAGAATATGTTTTGGTTCTTCTATGTTGTCTAAGATATAGAAATAAACTATGTTTTCCCACATAGATGAAATTCTTATGGTATCTTTACAGAGTGAATTTTCTCAAGTTTTCTAAAAGCAGAATGATAAGTGAAGGCTTTCCCACAAAGATGACATTCATAGAATCATTCTCCAATATGTATTCTCTCATGTTGTCTCCAGGCAGAACATTGAGTGAAGACTTTCTCACACAGATAGCATTCATACTGTGTCTCTCCAGTGTGAGTTCTCTCATGCAGTCTCAGGGAAGAAAAATGAGTGAAGGCTTTTCCATGTAGTTGGCAATCATGTGATTTCTCTCGAGTGTAACTTCTCTTTTGTTATTTCAGGGTAGAAGAATGAATGAAGGCTTTCTGACATATGACATTTATAGGGTTTCTCTCCAGTGTGACTTCTCTCATGTAGTTTAAACAGAATAATGGATGAAGACTTTCCTACATAGGTGGCATTCATATAGTTTCTCCTCAGTGTGAGTTGTCTATGTTGTCTCTTGGCAGAATATAGAGTGAAAGCTTTCCCACATAGACAGCATTCACATGGTTTCTCTCCAATGTGAGTTCCACTGTAATGTGTGAGGCCAGAACTTTGAATAAAGAATTTATCAATTAGATGACATTCATCTGATTTATTTCTAGTGCATATTTGCTTTTGTTCATTAATAGATGACTGGCTACTGAGGGTTTTTCCAGAGAAGTTGCTGAAGTAGGGCTTCTTTCCATTGTGAGTTAACACCTGTTGAATTCACTACATATAATACCCTTCTTTTTAATATGAGAATTCTGCCTCAATGATATGATGGTAGATGTGTCTTTCCTGCAGTTGTGTTGCATGGATAGTATTTCTTTCTTTCTTTCTTCTTCTTTTTTAAGACCACTTTCCCTGCCTGAATTCTGGAATTGGAAAAATCCAATTCCTTCTCTCCACAGTTCCTGTCCTTGCTCCAAGTGGGAAAGTACCTATGATTTCAATGCCAGATATCTCACTGAAACTAGAGGACTGATATTCTCCAGCATCACATCTCTGAATAGCTTTCACTGGGATATGTCTAGTAGGGCTCACTCTTCCTGGGTGAAGTCAATAACTACATTTTTCAAGTTCGCTAACTCCAGTGGCTGCATTGTCAATAGCTTAGATGACAACTGTCTTTCTCTGGGTTTTCACTTACAACCAGATAAGCATGAGGATGGCCAAGATTTCTCAGAGCCAAGGGGGCCTTCCTGGAGGGTCCTGCAGAGACAAATTTTGATCCTCACTGTGAAGGCAACACCATGTTCCTGGGAACTGAACCCCAAGATATCTCTGGGACTGTCTGAGTCATCATGGGTGAGAATATGTGTATTTGGGCTTGGGCACCTGCTGGAGGGTGCATCCCTTCTTGTCCCACTGGCTGAATTCCTGAGATAGGGCTGAGATTCCTCAATGCCAGTGACCCAGCTAAGTGAGGTAGATTCTTCAGCACAGTTAACAGGGAAAGCACTGGGAAGAAAAGGTAAACAGAAGAAATAGGAGGAGGGTTGTCTTTGCTCTGGGTCCAGACTCCTCAGTCCTCATTGTAGTTAATTCGCATTTTCCAAATAGGTAGTGATGTTGAACATCTTTTCATGTGGATGAAAGCATTTTTTAAAATAATTGTACTATTAACCATAGTCCATGGTTTAACTTAGGGAGCACTACTTGTGTAGCGTATTTCCATGGAATTAAAAAATCTTTACATTCTGTTACCATATATACAATCTAACATTTCCCTCAATCATGTTCAGACATATATTTAAGTGTTGTTTATCACATTTATAATGCTGTTTTGCCACTACCACCATCCATCACTAAAACACCTCCGTCTTTCTGAACAGGAGCTCTGTACATTTTAAGCCACAGTCTCCCACTACCCATCCCCACCCATCCCCTAGTAACTTCTACTTCAGACTCTGACTCTATAAAGTTGCTTATTCCAACCATTTCAAACCAGTGAGATCATACAATATTTGTCTTTTTAAAAATGTCCTTTTGTTAAATGTTCATTTAACATATTGTCTTCAAGGTTCATCCATGTTGTTGTGTGTATCAGGATTTCATTCCTTTTTATGGCTGAATAATATTTCATTGTTTGTCTGTACCACATTTTATTCAACCATTCATCAGTTGAGGGACACTTGGGTTGCTTCCATATTTTGGCAATCGTGTGTAATGATGCTACAAATATTGTCATGCAAATATCTGTTCTAGTCCCTGCTTTAAATAGTTTAAAGGTATATACATAGTAGTGGGATTGCTGGATCATATATATGGTAGTTGTATATTTAGCTTTCTGGGGAGCTGCCAGACTGTCTTCCACAGTGGCTGTATTATTTTATATTGCCCAAGCAATGAATGAGTGTTCTTATTTATCTGCATCCTTCCAATACTTGTTATTTTCTATTTTTTTTTTAAAATAGCAGCCATTCTAAATGTATCTCATTGTAGTTTTGATTTTTGTTTTCATGATAGCTAATGATGAACATCTTTTCATGTACTTTCTGGCCATTTTTATCTCTTCTTTGGAAGAGATGCTATTCAAGTCTTTTGCCCATTTTAAAATTAGGTTATTTGTATTTTTGTTGTTAAATTGAAGGATTTCTTTATATGTTCTTGACATTAAACCTTTATCAGATATGTGTTTTTCAAATATTTCCCCCCATTGTGTAGGTTGTTGTTTACTTTCATGATAAAATCCTTTGAGGCACAAATTTTTAATTTTGATGAGGTCCCATTTATTCATTTTTTCTTTTGTTGCTGTTTTTTGGGTATAAAGTCTAAGAAATCATTGCCTAACACAAGGTCCTGAAGATGCTTCCCTATGTTTTCTTTTAGGACTAAACAATTTTGGCTCTTACATTTAGGTTTTTGATCCATTTTGAGTTGATTTTTGTATATGGTATGAGGTAGACGTCCTGATTCTTTTTTTTTTTTTTTTTTTGCAAATGGAGATCTGTTCTCTCAGCATCATTTGTTGAAGGATGATTTTTCCCCAATTGATTGGTCTTTGCTCCTTCATCAAAAATCAATTGGCCATAAGTGAGAGGGTTGATTTTTGAGTTCTCAATTCTATGCCACTAGGTCTAAATGTCTCTCCTTATGACAGCACTATGCTCCTTTGGTTACTGTGGCTTTGTACCAAGTTTTATGATTGTGAAGTGGGATCCTGCCAACTTTATTCTTCATTTTAAGGCTTCAGCTCTTTGGGGTTCCTCATCCTTCCATATAAATTTGATGACTGGCTTTTCTATTTCTACAGAGAAGGTTGTTGGAATTTTGATTGGTATTGCATTGAATCTATAAATTGCTTTGTGTTGTATTGACATCTTAATGATATATAGTCTTCAAATCCATGAACATAGAATGTTTTTACATTTATTTAGTTCTTCTTTGGTTTCTTTTAGCAGTGTTTCATAGTTTTCTATGTACAAGTCCTTTACATCCTTGGTTAGATTTATTCCTAGATATTTGATTCTTTTAGTTACTATTGTGAATGGAATATTTTTCTTGATTTCTTCTTCTGATTGTCCATTGTTTGTGCATATAAATGCTACTGAATTCTGGGTGTTGATCTTGTACCCCATCACTTTGTTGCATTCATATATTAGCTCTAGGTTCATAGCTGTGGATTTTTCAGGATTTTCTGTATATAAGATCTTGTCATCTGCAAACAGGGAAAGTTTACTTCTTTCTTTCCAATTTGCCTAGTTTTTTAAAAACTTTTTTTTATGATATGGTATACCATATATACAAAGCAAAGAAATAAAAAAGCAATAGTTTTCAAAGCACTCTTCAACAATTAGTTACAGGACAGATCCCAGAGTTTGTCATGGGTTACCATACAATCCTCTCAAATTTTTCCTTCTAGCTGCTCCAGAATATAGGAGGCTAGAAGGCTTAAATATTTTTTATCAGCACAATAGGCTTTTTTCTTTCTTTTTTTTTGTGAAAAATAACATATATACAAAATGCTATAAATTTCAAAGCACAGCACCACAATTAGTTGTAGAACATATTTCAGAGTTTGACATGGGTTACAATTCCACAATTTTAGGTTTTTACTTCTAGCTGCTCTAAAATACTGGAGACTGAAAGAGATGTCAATTTAATGATTCAACATTCATATTCATTTGTTAAATTCTACCTTCTCTGTATAACTCCACCATCACCTTTGATCTTTCCAGCCCTCTCTTTAGGGGTGTTTGGGCTATGGCCTATTTCTAAATTTTTCATTTTGGAAGGGTCTATCACTAATATGGGGTAGGGAGATGGAAGTATTTAATGTTCTAGAGAGGCTGGGCTAGGTTTGAGGACTTATCTGGAGCAGGGACCCATCTGGAGGTTGTAGGTTTCTGGAAAGTTACTCTAGTGCATGGAACCCTTGTGGAATCTTATGTATTACCCTAGGTGTTCTTTAGGATTGGCTAGAATGGTCCTGGTTGGGGTTTGGTAGGTTACGTAGGTAGCAAGGTCCACCTGAAGCTTGCATAAGAGCAACCTCCAGAGTAGCCTCTTGACACCTTTTGCGTACTTTTATTTATTCTTTTTGTTTGATTGCTCTGGCAAGAACTTCCAATGCAGTGTTGAACAACAATTATGACAGTGGACATCCTTGTCTTATTCCTGAACTTAGGGAAAGTTTTCAGTCTTTCACATTAAGTGGGATGTCAGCTGAGGCTTTTAATATATGACCTTTATCATGTTGAAGAAGTTTCCTTCTATTTCTAATGTTCTAAGTGTTTTATTCAAGAAGGGTAGCTGGATTCTGTCATCCAAAATTTTTCTGCATCAATTGGAATGATCATGTGGTTTTTCTTCTTCATTCTGTTAATGTGATGCATTACATTAATTGATTTTCTTATGTTGAACCAACTTTGCCAACGGGGGATAAATCCCACTTGATCATGTTGTATAATTCTGTTAATATGGTAGTGAGTGTGGTTAGCTAATATTTTTTGAGAATTTTTTCACCTATATTAATAAGAGGTATTGATCTGTAGTGTTCTTTTCAAGTGGTATCTGCATCTGGCCTTGGTATGAGGGTAATGTTGGCCTCATGGAATGAATTAGGGAATGTTCCCTCCTCTTCAATTTTTTTTGTATGGGCAGGCACTGGGAATCGGTGACTTATTGTGGGCTGGATCTTTTGATTAGGTTGTTTCCATGGTCTCTGGCATGGCAGGTGAGAACTCCGCCTGTTGAGCCACTCTCTTCAATTTTTTGAAAGATTTTGAGCAGAATTGGAGTTAAATCTTGCAATGTTTGATTGAATTCCCCTGAATAGCCATTTCATCTTTACTTTCCTTTTTTTTGAGAGATTTTTGATTACTGATTCAGTCTCTTTACTAGTAATTAGTTTGTTGGGTCGTCTATTTGTTCTTGAGTCAATGTAAGTAGTTTGTGCGTTTCTAAGAATTTGCCCATTTCATCTAGGTAATCTAATTTGTTGGTGTACAGTTGTTCACAGTATCCTCTTGCTAAAGGAAAAAAGTATCCTTTTTAATTTCAGCAGGGTCATTAGTAATGCCCCCCTTTTCACTGATGACTTACATTATTCGCATCCTCTCTCTCTTTTTCTGTGTCAGTCTAGATAATGGTTTGTTTATTCTCTGTTTTATTCTAGTTCATTTATTTCTGCTCTAATTTTTGTTATTTTTTCCCTTCTGCTTACCTTCGGTTTGTTTTTGTTTTTCCGGTTCTTCCAGTTTTGAGGTTAAGTTTCTAATTCGAAGTTCTTTTTCTTTCTTTTTTTTTTTTTTTTTTGCAGGCACCAGGAATCAAACCCAGCTTCTGGCATGGCAGGTGAGAACTCTGCTTGCTGAGCCACCATGGCCCACCCTTTTTTCTTTTTTTAATAAAAACATTTGGAGCTATAACTTTCCCTCTCAGCACTGCCTTTGCCACATCTCATAAGTTTTGATATGTTGCATTTTAATTTTCATTTTCCTCAAGATATTTCCTAATTTCACTGCTGAATTTCTTTTACCCATTTGTTGTTTAACAATATGTTGTTTAATTTCCACATGTTTGTAAATTTCCCATTTCTCCATCTGTTATTTATTTCTAGCTTCATTCCATTGTGGTAGGAGAATATACTTTTTTTGTTTTCAATATTTTTAAATTTATTGAGACATGTTTCATGAATTCACATATGGTCTATCCTGGAGAATGATCCATGTGCACTTGAGAAGAATGTAATCCTGTTTTTGTTGGGTGTGGTGTTACGTAAATGTCTGGCAGGTCTAGTTGATTTAGAGAATTGTTTGCATTTCCTCATTGATCCTCTGACTAGATGTTCTATCCATTATTGAAAGTGGTGTATTAAAGTGTTCTACTATTAATGTAGAACCATCAATTTCTCCCTTCAAATCTGTCAGTATTTGCTTCATATATTTTGGGGTCTATCTTGTTAGGTGCATATACATTTATTATTGTTACATCTTGTTGTATTGACCCCTTTATCAGCATATGGTGACTACCTTTGCCCCTCATAACAGTGTTTGACTTAAAGTCTATTGTATCCAATATATCTCTTTTGGTTACCACTTGCATGTGTGCTGGTTTGATATATAGCAATATAACCGAGAAAAGCCATGTTCTTTTAATTCAATATTGTGGGCACAGACTTATGGTGGGTTGGATCTTTTGATTAGGTTGTTTCCATGGAGATGTGACCCTGCCCATTCAAGGTGGGTCTTAATTAGTTTACTTGAGTCTTTAAAAGAGGAGAGAGAGAGAGAGAGAGAGAGAGCAGAGAAATGGAAACAACACACAGATGCTCGAGATGCTGCTGAAAGAGTTGTTTGAGAATCAGAAACCTGGAGAGAAGGACAGCAGATGTTGCCATTTGCCTTCCCATGTGACAGAGAAACCCTGGACTTGATCAGCCTTTTTTGAATGAAGGTATACCCTTGTTGATGTCTTAATTTGGACATTTTCATGGCCTTCACACTGTAAATTTGTAACCCAATAAATCCCCTTTGTAAAAGACAATCTGTTTCTGGTATATTGCATTCTGGCAGCATTAGTAAACTGAAACAAATGGTATATATTTTTCCATCCTTTCATTTTCAACTTACTTGTATCCTTGAATTTCAGATGAGTCCCTTCCAGATAGCTCATAATTGGGTTATGCTTTTTTTAAATCCATTCTGCAAATCTCTGCCTTCTGACTGGAGAGTTTAAAATCACTACTGATAATGTAGCATTAGCTTCTGCCATTTTTCTACTCAGCTTTTGTATGTGTTATACCTTCATGTCCCTTAATTCTCCTGTTAATGCCTACTTTTATATTTATTTGATTTTTATGTTGTACCATACTGATTGCCTTCTCTTTTCTACTTAGATATATTTTTCACTATTTTCCTTGTGGTTACCATGGGTTAAAATTTAATATACTAAGTATATAGCAATTATATTTGGTTTGATAACAACTCAACTTCAATAGCATACACATATGCTTTTCCTGTATCCCTCTATCCTCCTCTGTACTTGTTATCACTTATATCTTTAGATATTATATGTATGAAACCATAAATTTATCATTACTTTTTTGCATTTGCATTTTAGCACCTGTAGAAAGTAAAATGTGGAGTCACATACCAAGGAATACACCACAATAATACTGACATATATGATTATTGAAATGGTTACCTTTATGCTGCTTTGAACCAATGTCTAGTGCCTTTTCCTTTCAGTCTGAAGAACTCTCTTTAGCATTGCTTGTAGGGCAGGTCTAATGTTGATAAACTCCTTCAGCTTTTTTTTTTTTAATCTGAGAATGTCTTAATCTCTCTCTTTCATTTTTTCTTTTTATTTGGGTGCATGGTCTGGGACTTGAACCTGGGTCTCCCACATGGAAGGTGAGTATTCTACCACTGAACCACCCATGCACCCTCTCTCTCTCTTTTTTTTTTTTTTTCTCATGGACAGGCACCAGGAATCGAACCCAGCTCTCTGGCATGTCAGACAAGAACTCTGCCTGCTGAGCCACCCTGGACTGCCCTCTCTCTCATTTTTGAAAAAGAGCCATGCAATAAACAAAATTCTTGACTGGCAGTTTTCCTTCAGTACTTTAAGTATTTCAACCTACTACCTTCTTGCCTCTGTGGTTTCAGATGAAAAATTGGAACTCAATCTAATCGAGGCTCCCTTGAAGGTAAAATGTTGCTTTTTTCTTGCAGCTTTCAGAACTCTCCTAGTCCTTTGTTTTTGATAGTATAATCAATATGTGGTGGAGTGTGATGGTTAGGTTCTGGTGTCAAGTTGGTCAAGTGATGTGGCCCAGTTGTCTGGTCAGGCAAGCACTGGCCTGATCATTACTGCAAGGATATTTTGTGGCTGGTTGGTAAACTGGAAGGCTGGTGTATTCAATCATCAGTCAGTTGATTGTATCTGTGGCTGATTACATCTGTGATCAACTAAGGTGCACCTTCCACAATGATGTAATCCAATCAGTCAAAGGCTTTTAAGGAAGAAGAGAGATTCTTTCACTGCTTCTTCAGCCAATGAGCATCTCTTGTGGAATTTATCCAGGCCCTTCTTCAGAGCCACCAGCGTCACAGCCTGCCCTATGGATTTTGCACTCTTCCATTCCTACAGTTGCATGAGACATCTCTATAAATCTCATATTTTAAAATCTCTCCTGTTGGTTCTGTTTTTCTAGAGAATGCTGACTAATACATGGAGTGTTTTTTTCTTCATGTTTATTCTGTTTTGTATTTGCTGGGCTTCTTGGATATGCATAGTCGCAATCTTTTTCTAAGTTTGGGAAGTTCTCTGTCATTATTTCTTCGATTAGTCCATCTTCCTCTTTCTCTTTTTTTCTCCTTCTGGGACTTTGGTATGCTTTATGATGTCCCAGATGTGTCTTAGACTATTTTTGCTTTTTATAATTCTTTTTTCTTTCTGACCCTCAGCCTGACTCATTTAAAGTGTCTTGTCTTTTATATCATTGATTCTTCTGCCAGCTCCAATCTGCTCTTGAAACCCTCCTCATGTATTTCATTTCAGTTATTGTGGTCTTCTACTCCAGTAGTTTTTTTGGTTCCTTTTTAAAGTTTCTACCTCTTTACTAAGAGTCTCATATTGCTCATTCATTATTTTCCTGAAATCCTTTAGCTCTTTTTCTGTATCTCCCTTCATCTCCTTGAGCATTTTTAAGATCATCTTTTAAAGGCTCTATTTGGTATGTCTACATTGTGAAGAACACATGGTTTTCTTCATTGGTATTTTCTTGATTTTTTTACCCTCTTACCTTGGATGGGCTATCATTTCCTGTTTGTCTTGCACTCTTTTGTTGTACACTGTACATTTTAATATTTTAAAATCTTAACTCTGGGATTTATTTTCTGAGATATCTGTTTCTTGATTTTGTAACCAGCTGGTGATAAGACAGATTTTCTTGAGCTTTAGCCCTCCTATCAGGAAGGTTTGCCTAAGGCGATTGCGGTGTGCCACGTACAGTGTTTTCCTGGTCTTTCTGGGCCTCTGAATTGTCCTGGGATTTTGGTTGTTAGCTGTTTTGGAGTTCCCTGTTTACAGGAATTTGGCTGTCCCCTCTATTTCCCAGGAGACAGAGTTCCCTCTCTTGGGTGTTTGAAGCCAGCAAGTGTTTGCCCCGACTTTCTGCCTCTACTGCTTCTACACTCTTTTCCTTGTCTCATGCTGCTTTTGCCTGGAAAGCAAATTCTGGGAGGAGGGATATGCCAGAAAGGACTTTCACAAATCAATTCCGATCATGGGCAGGGACTCATAGGGGGTCAGCCTGGCTCTAAAATGCCCTGAGTAAGGAATAAGGAAGTGCACCAAGAACTTCCATGGCTCCCCAAAGCTGAGCTTTCTTGGCCTTTGAGTGAATGCAACCTTTCAAATAACTGTTCCTCACAGTCTTGAGGAAGGAAAGCAT
This sequence comes from Tamandua tetradactyla, assembly GCF_023851605.1. NCBI lineage: Eukaryota > Metazoa > Chordata > Mammalia > Pilosa > Myrmecophagidae > Tamandua > Tamandua tetradactyla. The sequence continues at coordinate 125,351,446 of NC_135333.1, forward strand.
CCCTAAGTCTCCACCCCCACCTCCCCAATCCAGGGTGGACTGAAACAACAGGTGGTCTGAATCTGAGAGCTGGCCTTAAGTGATCTGAAGTTGTGAATGAAAAGCCATGATCGATGATTGGCCATTCACACTTAGCAAGACATGCTGGTCTTGGGGAAGAGGATTTTTATGTCCCTTTCTGACACCAGCATGCTAGCCAGGGCTGGACTCCTGGGCAGCCTGCTGCCAGAGTAGGGGTTGGGTGCTGGTAGCCACAGTGGGGAGAGAGTAATTTACGGTTCCTCACCGTAATTTAACAGCCTCTTCCTGCCACTTTTCCCTGAATGCTGTACCTGTTCTTCTGGCCTCTGGAGTTTCACAATGGTTGCTTCAGACAGTCCTTGACTGCTTTAATAGTTGTTCTAGTGGAAGACTGAGTCCTGGAGCTCCCCACTCCTCAGTCTTCCCACAGTCCTTTACCTATCCTCTTTGTGCTTTAGCTTCCTCCAATGTAAAATGAGAAGGGAGAAAAATAATAATTCCTACGTTAGTAGTTTCTTATGAAGATTAAATGAGTTAATGTATAAATATATGTTATAGGCGTAGAACACTGCCTGGCCACACGGTTAAGTGCTATATAAGCATTAGCTATTATTATCTAGCACTGTCCAATAGAACTTTCGGTGGTGAAGGAAATGTTCTATATTGGAACTACCCAGTATGATAGACATTAGCCACATGTGGTTATTGAGTGTTGAAATGTGGTTAGTGTGACTGAGGAACTGAATTTTAAATTTTAATTTACATTAAATTACATTTAAATTTAAGTGGCCACACGTGGAAAGAGTGGGTCTAGAGCTTGGAGGGGGAGGCCAGGCCTGGAGTTACAGATGGAATCATCACCTATGGGTGTAGCTGAAGCCAGAAGAATAAAGGAAGATGAATAGAATGGGAAGGGAGGCAGGCCAAGCTTAGAAATTGGGAAACACCATCGTTTAAGCTTTTGTCAGAGAAGGAAGAGATTGAGAAAGCGTGGTTAAAGAGGCCCAAAGAAGGAGTGATATCCTATAAGAAACACATGGAAAAGGTTCAAGGCGAGAGGGAGTGGTCACCAGGGTTAAACACCACTGAGTGATTCGTTAAGATTAGAACTGAAAATATGGCTTTGCTATTGACCATGCCTGTGTTCCATAATGATATATTCTGATGACCGTGAAGGGCGGTGGGGATGAGGAGATGGACTATCCAGTGGAACATGATGTGTAGTTTGTAACTCCTCTGCCTTCTCTGGTGCATATGTGCAAAACACATTATAAAGTCACTGGTTTGGAGGTGAAATGTAAGTGCTTAAGGTAGGAATATTTCAATATCAATTATAATGACTAATTCTGGAGAGATTTTAAAGATAACACTCTCTATAAGCATTGCTTTCGACAACACATCCCAGAAAACTTTGTTAAAAGATGCTGGAAGATGATGGTGGCTGTTTCCATATTAAAATGTTAATGTATGAGTCAAATGAATGGTTTTTGAACCTGAAAGATCAAATCGTTTCATTTAATTGTATTAAACAAATTGATTTTAAACCAGCAGAATTATTTGCAGTGCTTAAGAAGTCATTAATCTCCACCCAAGCGAGCTAAATGGGTCACCTTGGGATTTGCAGGTGGAGTTTTCCTTTATGACAATACGTTGGGAACCAAGTCATTTGTCCTAAAGAGACTCTCTCAGCAAAGGTTCACCAAACCTGTCTTGATTAATTTTTCAAAAGCACATGAGGAGATTTACCAATTACATTTTCAAGGGTTGGTTTGTCAGCTTCACACAGTTGCACACTCTGCATATTGCTACTTTAAGCTCCAACAGACCAAAATGGTTAAAAAGGTCTGATGGAAATGAACTATGAACTAAATTCTAATATGATCTAAAGTTGTATGCTTTAAATTACTTCATATTTGAAATGCTGCATATAAAATGATCTAATGCAAATTCTTATGTCATTTCTGAAAAAGCAGTCGGGGGCAAATATGAATTTCCATTTTGCCAGTAGGGGGCACTGTGAAAGAAAATAGTACAATAAGTAAAAATAAGATGACAAAGTAAACTACTACAGAACTTACATTTTTTTCCATCCCTTTCGTCATCTTTCATTTTTATGGCAGTTATCATTACAGTAATGTGGTTGTATGTAAGCTGCTTTGTCAATTTACACAGGCATTAAGTAATTCCATATTGAAATAAATTACCTTTTTTGGGGGGTCTCTCAAAAGTCTTGCTTCTCAAAGTGTGGTCCTTGACCCAGCAGCTGTGGTATCAACTGGTAGCTAGTCAGAAATACCCAGATTCTTCCAAATCAATCTCCATTGGTTCAAATGCACATAAAAGGCAAGAAGCACTCCCTTAGGGCTTGAAGGTCTTAGGACAGTAATTTTTCATTCTGGCTGCGTATTAAAATGCCCTCGCTTAGCTTTTAAGAGGTTAGGTTCTTTGGAGCCCCAACCTCAGGGATTTTATTGAATTGGCTTGCAGGTGGGGCCTAGTTATCATTTAGGTTTTTTTTTTGCATGGGCAGGTACCGGGAATTGAACCCGGGTCTCTGGCATGACGGGCGAAAACTTTGCCTGCTGACCCACCTTGGCCTCCCCTCCTTTAGTTTTAAAACCTCCAAAAGGTGTTTCTGCTGCATAGCTTGAGAAGCAACTCTTTATGATAACACTGCATTTGGGTGCTCTTACTTTCAAATTTGTCATTTTTTAAATAAAATCTTATCTATGGTATATATATGTGGTATATTTATTGCTGCATAAGAGAAATACAGGAATTCAGGATTTTTCAATGTAGCTATTAATTCAATCCCTTTCCTTTTAAGAACAGTTAATCTCATGCCCAGCTGATCCTGATGATTCAATCTTTTGGTTTACATTTGATTGGTTAAAACCTATTAAGTCTCTCACAAAATGGGAGCAAAGGAATAGAGAACCAAGGAAGAGATGTTTTACTTTGACTTAGTATTTTGGGAAGATAAGCACTTTGAAATTATCAAGAAAAAGAACCTGAATTATGAACTTCATAACACACATGGAAATAGGCAGGGTAACCAGATAAAATATGAGATGCCCAGTTGAATCTGAATTTCAGATAAACAATGAGTGCTTTCTTTAGTATGTCTCCAGCAGCATTTGCATGGGACATATTTTTACTTGTTAAATCTGGCAGCCCTACAAATAGGTTCTGTAAAATGAGAAGTAAACTTTATTTATAATGAATAAAAATTGGAACCTATAGGATCAGCTAGCAGGATATCTACATAAATAGCATTTTGTGAAATTTTTTACAGCTTAAAGAGCGGTAACATGATTGTTCCATGATTGCAGCTCAATAGGATTCCTCTAAGTGTTTTGACTAGGTCAAAATAATAATAATTTTAAGCAACTTTGTGCTTTTTACTAATGATTTCATTAATTTCTGTGTAAAACAACAAACTGAACCAGAACACGCATTACTAAAAACAAGAACAAAACAAAACAAAACAAAAAACTAAAGAAAAGCTGTATTGAACAATAATAGCACCAGAGGGCGCCAATGTATTACTGATAAATTCTGAGTCACAGAATGTCCACTTTTGCAAAGCTTTGTGCAAACTGGATTTTATTTAAATATTTATTTTAATGAACTTTGTCATACAGTGTTGCTAAAAATGGATTAAAAACGAAATGCAGTTCTCATGTACTGTTCAGCAATGGCATTGCCCTAAATGATATATTTCTTTTGCCCAAGATCCTTAGCTAAGAATGTGCTTTTGCCCATTTTGGCAATCGGAAGCACTAAGTTTATGATAGAATGCTTGGGTCTTTGCAAGTGTATGGGACTGTGTGTGAAGTCATTGGCCTAATTAAGAAAGGCAGCTATGGGTGGAAGTTTACCAAGTGAAGGAAGCAAAAATCCTAGTTGGGGTGAGAGATTACCATGGCTGGACTGATTCAGCTTCAGGGCAAGAGAATGGGTGTTACATGCCACAATTCTGTCCTCAAAGCTATGTACAGGTCCAGTCAAACTCAGGACAATTTCGTTTCCCCCACAGCACCTCCTGTAAGGGAAGGAGCATTTTTTGTGGGTCTACTTTATGCTAAGCTTGGGGTTTTATATTTTTTATTTCATTTCAATCTCATGACCACCCTATTATCATCCTTTTTTTACAGTTTAAGAAAATAAGGCTGAGGAAAAGGACATGTTTTCACGGACACGGTTTTACTCCAATTTTTTTTTGTGTAGACTGGCTACTTATTTAACATTTGCCAAATGCAGCCTTTCCCAAACTTTGTTCTGAAAGACACTGCAACCCTGAGAAGTTTCAGACATTTTACTTATCAAACAATTTTGGGAAGTGTTGCTGACTTTAACCCACTGCACAAAAATGTTTTAAACTCTCAAGAAATTCCGTGGCAATGTTACATTTCACCTTGTTTAGTTCAGGTTTGTTTCTCCATCCTCTTTGACTAAGGGAACCTGCTCTGCTCCCCACTTTTAAAATAGAACCACCACCAATATTGTGAGACACATACCTTATGTGGAACATATTTTGAGAAACATGGATCTAATGAGTAACTATGTGGAATATATTTCATGGTAGGAATTAAGAGGAGTTAATTCATTGTTATTAGCTTCATTAAAAAACATGTATCTAGAACCTTTGGTATACAGGGCATTGGGTTAGCACACAAATGTGATACAGACCTGTCCTCAAGGAATTTACAATTTAGATGAGGAGGCAAAGCTTCGGTTTGCATCAGAAAATAACTTCAACTCCTGCTTATTTCTTATTAGCCCTTTTTTTAGAGTAGGATGGTGCTAATGAATAACAGGGTTTCCAATGATTTCTTAATGTGGCACTCTGTTGTTATTCCCCAAATAAACAATTGCCATTTTCTTCCATTACTTTGGTATGGTTCAGATGTTTGGAGCATGAGAAGCTTACACATTTAATTATGAGTAATTCCTACATAGAAGTCATAAAGAACCATACATCACTGACACACTGCACCCACCACACACGCGCGCGCACACACACACACACACACACACACACACACACACACACAATTTCACCTCTAGCCCATCATGTCTTCATGTCATTCATTAGATGAACAAAAGCAAATGAAGGGGCGGGCCATGGTGGCTCACTGGCAGAGTTCTCGCCTGCCAGGCAGGAGACCCAAGTTCATTTCCGGGTGCCTGCCCATGCAATAAATAAATTAATAAATAAAACAAATGAAGGATGTGGATGTATCTATCACGAGATTATTCAATGGATTTGGAGTTTAAAGAACAAAAATTTTCAGCTGCTTTTCAGTAATTCTGATGTTAGGCAAGTTATGACCAAATCAGAGATCTCCAATCTTTCTTCTCCAGAGATGTGATGATATTTCACACTAATCTGGGACTTTTTCTTAATGAATGTTTTAAAACCTTAACAAGCAATGTAGCATTTTAACTGTAGGGAAAATGAAATTAATTAATAGTTGCCCCATTAATAGAGGAGTTGGAAATGATACATCTGGCAGTGTTAAGACATGCAAAATGAAACGTGAAGATGAAAAAAATTCCAGATAGCTCAACCTAGAAAGAAATATGTTTTTCTGAGGTATTTAGATGCCTATAGAAAAAAAGAATTCCTCCCTGAATCGATTTATTTAAGCCAACTCCACTCTGGCTGTGCACTTCTTTGAAGTAGGGCTCTGCATAGAAAGGGTCTGGGTTTACACCATCCTTTTGGAGGTATCATCAACCTCATCAAGCTCATCTTCTTGGAGAGAAGAGACAGAGGTTTTATCTTTGCTTCTACATATCTTAGCAGCACTCTCGTCCTATTAAACCATCAAGCTTTATTTATTCAGGTCACAAATAACTGAGCATATAGTAATAATAGGATACCAACAGCAAATTGTATTTTTTCACATCATGACTATAAATAAGTTACCTGAGAACTTTTTAGAAGCCAATTTCAGTATAATGATATAAACCGAAATCCAATGAAAGGAAGTCATTTTTTCACATAATGCAGTCATGATTAAACATGATTATTTTCTCTTTACATTGATAATACCTAATCCTTAATCCGCCTTGGGATTTGCTTTACTATCTGAAAATAATGCACATTTCTGAAAATGTGCTTGCAATGGAAATACAACTCACTAGAAATCGCAGAGGATGTCCATGCGGGAATTTTTCATGTGATATTGGAAGTGGCTCATGGCACTACTTTTGGATAGTTCCCTCGGGAAATATGACACATATCTGATCATACAAATGGGATCATACATGTCTTGATCCAAACAGGCACTATTAGCAGGCTTTCTACCTTGGTGTTTCCTCATTCTATGTAAGCACACTGTGAGGTCTTGGAGGAAACATTAATCATTTAAATGCTGTTTTCTACATTAGAAATTGAGATTTGAGCCCAAGAGTTAGTGGCTGCAATCTTTCCCAGCACTACGAACAAGTCACAGATCCAATGTAAACTTGTTGGGGCAGCTTGGACATCTTGGGACTCTAATTGGTTGTCTATAATAGAGATTAAGTTTTTTTTTCTAATTAAAAAAATTTTTTTTGATTAAAAAATTTTTTTTTAAAATACCAAAAAACACCAAACAAACGCAAACATTCTTAACTTTTGATCATTCCGTTCTACATATATGATCAGTAATTCACGATATCATCACATAGTTGCATATTCATCATCATGATCATTTCTTGGAACATTTGTGAGATTAAGGTTTTCAGCAACCGTAACCCCACTTGCATCACAAAATCCTCACCAGACTCAGAAAATGAAAAACTTTTCTTCAATAGGTCTGTTTCTTCTACAGATCTTTATTGAGCATCCATTAAAGGCTCAATAAAGACACTGGGATATTGAGAACGTGATAGATGATGCCCCAGCTCTCTCAGAACTTTCTTTAATTCTCTCAGAAATTAAACAAGTCAACAATAAACAAGTTATTGTTTAAGAAATTAAACAATAAAAACAATAAACAAGTTAACAAGTAAAGAATCTATGAAGAAAATAAAATTAGGTTGAGGTGATTGAAAGGGATGAATGGGGACAGCTTTACTAGGGGTGGTCAGGAAAGGCCTCTCCAAGGAGGCCTTCGTTTAAGAGAACAGAGTAGGCTGTGAGGAGGCGAGGAAGAAGAGCTTCCTGGTATTGTTGGAAACAGCAAGTTCAAGGTCCCTGGGGCAGAAAAAGCCTTGTTTAAGGAATTGGAAGGAGCTCTTGTCGGTGGAGCATTGTGTACAAGGGAGGGAGAATGAGAGATGAAGAAGAAGAGGCAAGCAGGGGTTGGGTCAGATGGGATCTTGGAAGCCTCTGGTGGATTTTATTCTAAGTGTAGCCAGAAGTCATTGAAGCAGGAAGAACACTTGAATTCAAAATCCAGGGATTTTGGAGTAAAGCAGAAATAGTGTAAATGGAGAGAAGTGGTTGATTCGAAAATATGTTTTGGTAAGAGTAACAATAGGATTCACTAATGGATTAGATGTGGAGATTGAAGAAAAGAGGTTTTCATCCTGAGCAATCTACTGAGGGGGATGGAAATTAGGAGTTCTGAATTGAACATGGTTCATTTCAGATGCCTATTGAACACTGTTCTAGTTAGCTAGCTGCTGGAATGCAACATAACAGAAACAGAATGGCTTTTAACAAGGGAAATTTAATAAATTGCTAGATTACAGTTCTAAGGCTGAGAAAATGCCCCAATTAAAACAAGTCTATAGAAATGTTCAATCTAAGGCATCCATCCAGGGAAAGATACCTTGGTTCAAGAAGGCCGATGAAGTTCAGGGTTTCTCTCTCAGGTGAGAAGGCACATGGCAAACACAGTCAGGGCTTCTTTCTCGGCTGGAAGGGCACATGGCGGACACGGTCAGGGCTCCTCTCTCATCTGAAAGGGCACAAGGCGAGCAAGGGGTCATCTGCTAGCTTTCTCTCCTGGCTTACTATTTCATGAAGCTCCCTGGGAGGACTTTTCCTTCTTCATCTCCAAGGGTCGCTGGCTTGTGGCCTCTCTGCTTCTCGTGGCTATGTCATTCTTTTCTGCTCTCTCTGAGTCTCCCATTCCCAAAATGTTTCCTCTTTTATAGGATTCCAATAAACCAACCAAGACCCACCCAAATAGGTGGAGACATTTCCTCACTTAATCCACTTTAACTACCACTCTTGACCAAATCACATCATCCAGGGAGATGATCTGATTACAGTTTCAAACATACAGTATTGAATAGGGATTATTCTACCTTTATGAAATGGGTAGAATAATCCAAATGTTTGATTAAAACATGGCTTTTCCAGGGGGCATACTTCCTTTCAAACCAGGACAAACACCAAAACACTGATATCAGAAAAATCAGAAATGATAAAAATTTGAACGTCATTTGCATATAGATGATATTTGAAGCCCAGTCCCTGGACTTCAAAGAGTATAGATCCAGGAGAAGATGACCCAGAACTTCATTCTTTTGGTGTGACCTAGCAGGGGTTGGCAAAAGGGGAAGGAGGCATCAAAGGAAGTGGAGAAGAGGTAGAAAGCTGGAAAAGTGTGGTGTTATTGAAACCAAGCGAAAGCAGTCTTTTAGGGAGAAACTGTCTACTGCTTCTGGAAGGCAAAGTAATATGAGGACATAGAAATGATCAATAGATTTGTCTCTTACAGTTTGTGGGTGATTTTGTTCAGAACGGGATAACAAAGAAAACGGAACTTGGTCCTTGTCTTCAAGAACTGACCCTAGTTGTGGAACAAAACCAGTCCTAAGTAGAACTTCATTTTGTGGTTACACTTCTCAGTGTCCCTGTGTCATTGTGGTAACGCAGAGTTATTTATATTTTCTCTAGATTTAAGGGCCCCTAGAAGTCAGCTAGTCTAAACTTTCACCTTTAGGCTTTCCATGACAGGCCAACAGATGTCAGCATTTGCACAAACATTTCTGGGGATGGAAGTTGATCTTACCGGAGAGTCCATTCTGTGTTTGGATGGTTTTGGTCTCTTTGAGAGCATGGAGTTTTTATCATGGCCTGGATGCTTTAAATGTACGTCTTTTTTATCTTCTTCTACTGTTTTTGTGTGTGTGGGGTGGGTGGGTGGAGGTTTTAGGGGTGGCAAAAGCATGGGCTTCTGAATTAGACAGTTTACATTCCATATCCTCCCTATGGCACCTGTCAATTGTCTAATTGAGGCATGTAAAATAATATTAGTCTTGATGAGTGAAATGAGGATACAGCCACATATTTCATATTCTGGGGGTAGAGTGAGGTGATCTGTGAAAACACTCACCAGGGGCCTGGAAGCAGCCGATATGCAGTGATGTTCATTACTGTCCCTTCCTTTAGCTCTCTCCTTTGCTGGGGCTTCCTGTGGGAAATGCTCTTGGACACGCCCCTCTCCTCCTGACCACACTTAATCAGGTTTTCCTCGTTTCTCTCCGAATAGATTATAAACCGGCAGAAGTTAGGAAGTGTTTTCATCTTTAGGGATGTGAAATAGCATGGTGATTAAGGGTGCAGCATTGAAGCTAAATTGCTTGCATTTGAATTTTGGCTCCAACCTTCTTAGCCGAATGGTCTTGAGCAATTTACTTAACTTTTTTGTGCTCTGTTTCCTTATTTGAGGAAAGTGTATAATCCTAGTACTGGCATGAGATTTCAGATAAAGTTCTTGAAAGTGCTTGGTGCCTAGTCAGCACCTCATGAGTGTTTGCTGTTGTGAGGATTGTCTTTGAAGCCTCTGAAGTGCCTGGTCTGGACCCCGGGGCCCCAAAGGAGCTGCTTTGCAGAAAGACTGAGTAGAATGACCAGCTATAGAACACAATCACTGCCTAGCTGGGTAAATGCATCACAGTTAATAATATCATTTTAGGATGACCATTTAAAACGTTTTCAGAAGTTACACATGAAAACATGCTCACAGAGAAATTCTAGTAATATAGAATTATATCAAGAAGAAGAAAAACTCGCCATGCATACACTTTCTCCTTCCCCTTTCCTCACCTTCTCATATGCATCAATGTTAACTTTTGATGTGTATCTGCCTAATCTTTCATAGTTTATACATTTATTGTTTGTCCTTTGTGGTTAAGATGTGTACTCTTAAGCCTACAGAATGAGAAAGAAAACATCACATATGAATTAAGCAATTAGAATTAATTAGAAATTAATTCTACATTAAATTAGAAACATATTACTAACCCCCTGTTTTAAAAATAATTGTTTTATGCTTGAATTAAACATTTTCTTTCTTCTTCAAGATAACTTGTGTGCTGAATAACGAGACTGTCTTGAAGGATTATTTGGAGGTAACTGAAGAGGTACCTTTCAAGAATTCTCCCTTACTATTCTCATATACCTGGATATTTCTCATTAGAGCTGAATTTCTTTGTTAAGATATCATTACCAAAAACACCTGTAAAGTTGCAAGTAAGCACACTTGTTGGACGAGGCAGCATGAGGGGAGCGAAGGCATTGAGAACAAACCTGGAAGCTTTGCCCACATCAGGGTTGGGCCTTTGTCTCATTCTGCTCGTAGAATTGGAAAGCTGGTGCTGACTCAGGGCCTTTAACTTTTTTGGTTCCTACTCCTTGCTTTTGTCATGCTGTGGTTCCTTGGTTAAAGTCCTCTTTTCAGACTCCTTTTATATTTTGGAAAAACAGTAGGAGGAGCTCTTTGGATGAGTTGAGACTACAGTCATCCTTTGATAATAAATTTTTATTTCTAAGGCATTGTGAATAGACCTGGAGGCATTTTACTGTGGTAGGTTTTTATCTCTTTTTAAAATAAATAGAAAGGGACACATGAATTTTTATCAAATCATTGATCTAAAATCAAAGCCTATGCTAAGAGACGGCTGCTCCATAGTTTCTACTAATGCTTTATAACTGACATTATCTTTTTTTCTTAAGAAACTAGTTATTTCTCTTCTGATTTTATGATAATATAAAATTATTGGTTAGAACATTATTATAGCTGTTTTAGATTTGAAGATTTATTTTGAGGCTGGAGTTACATATTTTTTGGAAAACATGATTCTATATTCATAGATGTTGCTCACTTCTAAATTAAATCTTATAATTTTTATAATGGTTTAATGCTTTTATTTGTCTAAATGTTCAAATCATCAATATCCTGCAGCTTGAAAGTGCTCGTGTTCCCATTGTATTAGGGCAATAAATTTCATATTGACAATTCAGGGATCCCGTCTAGTTGATCATAAATTATGAAACCTCAGTGGTTGAAATGTGGGCAGATACTATTGGTATGGTTCTCTCTCCCCCATTGTGACTAGCACTGTATATGGAAATTTGCATCCATTAGATTTCATCCTTCTGAGCACCCCTATATTTTCAAATAATAATGTCTTGACAAAATAAAAAGCAGCTCCCCAAAAAAGATTTAATTGGAAAAAAGTCCATTCAGTCACTCAACCCTCAACAAACATTTATTAAGAACTGAGCATCACACTAATTGAGCTATGAAATCACAGCTGTCTTAGCAGGTCTCTCCCGCAAAGCAGAGCCTGACAAGGTTCTGCTAGAAGGGAGTTTTTTTTGGGAAATAGGCATGGGGGACTGGAAAGAATCAATGGGAAGGGGGACAGAGTGTTACTGAACTGGCTTACCACTGGGCAACTGGAGTTCCATCCCACTGGGGACTCTCTGAGAAGCTGAGTAGGATGCCCCTCAGAGTTGCCCACTTGAGATGTTGAAGTAGGCAACATTCAATTCCTTGAACGAAGATTTTTCTTGGGGGTGTTAACTCTTTCCCCGTTCAAGTTTGTTGAGGCATTAGAATAGTTGAAAGATTCTTGGTATCCTCTAGTAGTGGCTGAGAAGTCCCTAAAGGAAGCAAGAGGTACCTGTGCTGCTCATGTCAGTTTTTACCTGTTCGTTGCCATGGCCATGGCTGAACTAAAAAGTGGGCCAAGAGGATGTAAGATGAGGCAGAAGAAGAGTTTGATAAATCAGCCCATATGCATGTGGACCTTATTTTCTAATGGCAGACTCAGCCAATAGGCAATGTTTTAGTTTGTTAAAGCTGCTGGAATGCAATATACTGGAAATGGATGGTTTTTATAAAGGGTATTTATTTAGTTACAAATTTACAATTCTTTAGTGGAAAGGCAGCTAGCTTTCATCTGGGTTCCTCTGTCACATGGGAAGGCACATGGTGATGTCTGATGGCCTTCTTTCCTGGTTTCTTGTGTCAAATGGCTTTCCCTGGGACATTTTCTCTCTGTATCTCCAAACATCTGGATGTCTGTTAGCTCTGAGCACTTTCTCTCTCTTTTAACTTCTCCTTTTCAGCCTCCAGCTGATTAAATTAAATGTCACATATTGCAGGAGTGACATTTAGCTGACTGCTGATGTAATCAGCTGTAGATGAAATTCACATGCTGGTAATTTAAGTCCACAGCAATAGAACAATGGGGCATCATCAGCTGGCCAAGTTGACACCTGAACCTAACTATGACAGTGTCCACCCCTTGTCATCTTGGCAACTATACATATAACCTTAAACCATACTTAATCTCTAAATAGAAAACAAATACAGATTTTTTTTATGCTCTTCTTGTGTACAAAGCACTAAATCTTTCCATATACAAAATACATTCATTTTATCACAATATCACAAAAGCCTTAAACCATTTCAGTAACAATACAGATATAATAACAACTGAAAAATCATCAGTGTCAGTTACAGGCATGGTCTGTCCCAAAGAAAAATTCTCCTCTGGCTGTGAACCTGTGAATTTAGAGCAAGTTATCTGCTTCTAATATACAAAGAAGGAACAGTCATAGGATAAATGATTCCATTGCCATGGGGAGAAACTGGAAGGAAAATAGCCGTTACTGAATCTAAATAATTCTGAAAATCTTCAGGGTAAACTCCATTAGATTTCAAAATCTGAGGTAGTCATCCTTGGGGCTTTAGAATGCAGCAGTCCCACCCTTTCCAAGGGCCTATGCAGTGGCCCTGTTCTTGCCAAGCACTGGTATGAGGGTTCCAATGTTGGGGAACATTGGGAAGACCGTTTTTTTCTTGGCCCCACCCTCCTCAAACATCTGGGTGGCATCTGGATTCTCTGCCATCTCTGGGGCATACGTTCAACCCCTTCAGAACAACTGGGTGGCAGCCAGGCTTACCCCAATCCCTGGGGAATGTGCTCCACTCTCTCCAAGGCCTGGGGCACCAGAACTTTTCCTGTACATTGAAGCAGAAGACCCATCCTTTGCTTCAAGGGAAAGCTCAGCCCCTCTACATGCTCCTCTGGCCTGAGATTTCCTGGTTCTAAGCATTAGCTTCTATGGTTCTACCTTTGAGATTATTTTTCCTTCAATCTGTCCCTTTAAGTTCAAACTGAAAGTGGTTCTGTTTATACAGGTCTCATAAGAAATTTGTTGACTTGGCTTGTGGAATACAGGGATCAAAGCCATCAGACAATATCCTTTCTGGATAACTCCATCTCCAATCCTGGCTTGTCCTGCATGTCTGACTGGTTCTATGTTTGGTTAAATTCTCACATGGGACACTATTCTCTGGGGTCTTACTTTCTGGAAGCCCAGAATTTTCCAGGCCATCAGTTTCTGGTTTCTTTGAACCCAAAAGTTCAGTTCTCAGCTTATCTCTTTCTTGTCTCATTTTACTATAAGCTGCAAGGAGAAACTAGGCTGCGTTTTCCACACTTAGTTTGGAAATCTCCTCAACTAAGTATCCTAGATCACCACATTCAAATTCCTCCTTCCACCTACACCAGGACTCAATTTTGCCAGATTCTCTGCCACCTTAAAACAAGGGTTACCTTCTTTCCAACTTGCAACAACCCATTCCTCAAAGGCACTAATGGAAGTATCTTTAGAGTCCATTTTTCTACCAACAGTCTCTTCAACGCAATCTAGGTTTTCTCTATCAAGCTACTCACAATTCATTCAGAATCCTCCCCTTATCCAATTAAAAAGCAATTCCAACATAATTGATATTTGCGAATGCAGAAGCACCCCACTCCTCTGGTACCAAAATCTGTTTTAAGTTTGCTAAAGCTGCTGGAATGTAATACACCAGAAATGGAATATCTCTGACTGAGCAGGGCAAGAAAGAGTGGGGAGAGGCTGGAAAATTGTACTGGGTCTTGTCACCTCTTTAGCCTGCAAATGACACAAGTCATTTCTCCTCACTGTTGGCCAGAACTAGTCGCATAGCCCTTTTAACTGCAAGAGGGTTGGGAGCTGCAATCTCCCGAATGCCCAGTAAGAAAAGTAAATCTGTATGTAAGGATGGGCAATGTTTGCCATAGCTTATAAATATTTGGGTCACTGGGGTTGCTTTTCACAGATGTAGGGGGAATGTGGGATCATAAGTTTCACTCTTAGAAATGACAGAGGCAACATCAAAGTGTTCCCAGAGTTTTCTGGCCTTTGGATAGTGAAGTAAACTATCCAAAATCCAATTCTACAACCCATGGAAGCCCAAAGCTTCAAATGGATGGTTGAGAATGGAGGGGTGCATGGGTGGTTCAGTGGTAGAATGCTTGCCTTCCATGTGGGAGAGTGGGGTTTGATTCCCAGACCATGCACCCCTCCTCCCCACCCCAAATAGATGATTGAGAATGGAATTACCAGAATACACGCAGCAGAAGAAAGTGAGGACTGTCCAATACTCAGTCAGGGACCCAGGGAGACTTCTGAGCTCACAACCCATGGCACTGAATCATCATTGCTTTGGTTACTAACTTGTCATTTTCCTGAACATTTGGCTTCAGTTGGCAAACAATAACTGTGAGAAATAATTTCAGTCAGCTGTCTAGTAGTTTAGATTATAAGATTTAAATGTGGGAGAATGCTAATTTATTCATTTATGCCTGTCTAGCTGCTAAGACATGGAAATATACCCTTTCTTGTAAATAGAAAACAACCACCAAAGTGCCCTTGGCGAAGAAGCAGGTCCCTTTCACCCCACAAGTGTCAGTAAAATAGGACTTGATTTGGCTTTTACTATTCACATAAAAAGGATTTTATTTTTAATAATTTTTTTAAATAAAAAAATATTATTAAAAAATGAACAAGGAATGGAGGAAATCTGAGCAGGGTCAACTGTGTTAGTAGAAAGCCTTTGGATAATATGTTTGCATAACTGAGCTAAGAATTCCAGGGGTGTGGAATGTTTAGGGTCAATGTCCCTTCTAAGTTGAATACCCTGCTGCTTTGACCCATGGGCCTTTTTTTTTTTCTTATAATAGAGAATGATAGTGGAGACTGTGGGAAACTGTGCTGGAATGAGGATCTAGGACCCCTACCTGAAAGATATTTTACCTGGCTGACCTCCCAGTGGGCCAATAAATGATGATAACACTTTCATCCAATTTGTTTCTCTTAAATTACCTGGTGGTTAAGAAACTGGGGACCTCAGGAGAGAGTGCCAACGTGGTCCCTAGGCTGTTTACTGCTGAAATGACTGTAAGTTCATTTTTTCCTTTTCTCATTTTTAAATATGTGATTGTGGAAACTATCTATCCTAGATGAAAACCTGAGAAGCCGAGCCCATGCCTAAATGAGCTGCAACCTCAACTGACTACATTTTTAAAAACAGCATGTTCATTTTATTTTCCAAAAATTTCAGCTGTTACGGGAAAGCTCAAAGCAGTAGGGAAAACAAAAAGAAGTGAAACAAATGGAACGTTTTCAGCAGCTACTCCAACATTAATGGTACTTGGGCAATTAAATAAATCTGTACAGTCAGCTGACTGCATTTTATGATTTCACCAGAGATTTTCTTTTTTCCCCCATGTGGCTGGCAGAAAGAGCAAATTTAACTGGGGCTTAATACTTGTGAATAAGCTATTTCAGTGTTCTTGTGCACCTAGAAATAGAACCTCGACATAGGCTTCAGCTGCAGACACTGGGCTAGCGAAGACGACCTCGGGTATAGTCAAGCCGGAAACACTGGACATTTGGGAAAGATCATCAAGGTTCTGATCTGATGGGCAGCGAAAGACTGGAGAGGTGAGAGAGGTTTGAAGAGGGGACTCATTTTATAAGTGGTCAGTTCATTAGTGAATTATTTCTAGTTCTGATGACTTTTGCTTCGCTTGTAACTGGGGTCTAGAATGAATACCCTGCAAATGAGGACTCCAGTAGGTCACGGTATTTCTGCTAATATTCCATGTCCAAAGCAAGTAATTTGGCAGTGTATCTAAGAAGATGGTAGGGGAGAGAGTGAGCATTTCTAAGCAATCATCTAAAATAGCACTGAAGTTACACCTCCATCGTCATGCAGAACACAAGGAGATTAGAGACAAGACCTGGGGGGAGGCAGAAAACCCTTTTAAGGACCCGGAGAGTCTGTTGAGCTACGTTTCCACACTGCATTTTGCACTCAATAGCACTTGGTGGAGGAGGGTAAACAAACTTTTTCAGTCCATGTAATATACAAAAATATGTTAAGGTTTTATTTATCTATATACATGTCAATTAGTGAGCTCCTGCTATGTGTCATACATTGTATTAAGTGATTTTTCATGCCTATCTCAAAGTTGACACTTTTTCTGGAAAGGGCTGGGTAGCAAATATTTTAGGTTTGCAAGCCTTAAGGTCTCTGTTATACCTACTCAGTTCAGCCATTGTAGTGTGAAGGTGACCAAAGACAATATGTAAATGAATGAGTGTAGCTGTGTTGCAATAAAACTATTTTATGCAGTCTGAAATTTGAATGTCATGTAATTTTCATGTCATGAAATATTATTATTCTTTTGATTTTTTCCTCCACCAATTAAATGATGTAAAACCACCCTTATCTTATGGGCTGTACAAAAACAGGTGGTGGGTCAGATTTGGTTCAAAGGGCTTTATTTTGCCGACCCCTGCTTTCTCTCATTAAATCTTTACGATAATCTTATGAGGCAGTTATATGTCCCATGTTGTACATGGGTATTGCAGAGGTTTAGTCCTGATAGTTTCAGGAAATCAGATAATATTCCACCAAGAAGTAGGTGAGATTTTTTTGCTTTTGACTGATGACATGTTCATAATGTGTAATACAACAATACAGTTTATAAGTTTCTTTGAGTAAGTTTTAAATATCATTTAAACCACAAAAGAAGAAACAGTTATCTTCCATAATTTAAATTACATTGTTGATTCTTAAATTATTTGATTTATTTTAGACTTCTCCATGTAATTATGTCTTATTTGGGTTGATGTTAAAATACACTAATTTCCCCTGAATACACTCCAAGGAGAGAGGAGGGTGGTTCTGTGTGATGGTAGGTGAGATCATTGTGGGATAAAAATTTTGCGATTTTATATGCAGTTAATCAAGAGATGACTAAATATAGACAAATATGAATGCACATGTGCACATACACACATACACACAGACCAGGTAAAGAATTCCCTTTCTGAACCTGGCAAAACTTGGAAAAGAGATAAAGGAGGTTTTCTCTCTTTCACATACTCAGTATAGTGCATTACTGATGCCTCAGTGAATTTAAATGAAACAACTGGACTTGTAGGAATTCATACATATTTCCAGCATATAACATTTTACACTTAAATAAAATTCTTTTATAATATGCTTTTTTTTTTATTTTTGGTTAAATGGATTTACATAGAATATGAGCCAAATAATGTTCCCTGAAACTCAGTCTCTGCATTTGAGAAAGATCTGATCCATCAGGGATATTAGTTTTAGCCTCCAGGGTTCTTCTACATTTAAAAATGTGAAATTTCTTATTTAAAAGACAGGCAATTAAAACATTTCAGAATGTATCATTTTGCTTATTATCAAGGCATTTAAACCAAAAGGGCTGTATACAAGGATCAAAGAATCTTCTGGGTTTTTTTTTTGCATGAGCAGGCACCGGGAAATGAACCTGGGTCTCTGGCGTGGCAGGCAACAAGTCTGCCTGCTGAGCCACTGTGGCCCACCCCTTCTGGGATAATGAACAACATAACCACCCTTTGTATGGTAAAAAAAAATTTTAATTGCCCACCATGGCTGTGTTTAATTGTATATCACAATATCAGTGGGTAATTGTGCTTTTTATGAGAAAAATTTGTTGCAAAGTGAAAATGTCATCTTGCTGTCAATCCCAAAGATTACTATAAATGAAGCTAGAGAAATTGTGCTGTGACTGAGAAGATGTGTTGTGAATCCTGCGCATTATCCAAGACATGACTTTCATTGTAATTATCTACCTATTCCAATAGTTTCTTTCTGCCATTTCCTGCTTACTTGCTGCCACATTACACAACTCATTAACATTCGGTCAATATGGTACCATTTGCACATTTAACCTCTGAGCAAAGTGGGGTCATTACTTTATTATGATGGATTCTGCAATACACAACTTACATCAAGGTTTAATATTTCTCATTTCTGCATTTATGGTTAAATTAGTAATTAGTCTAACACCTGGGTTCCATTATTCTCTTGTTTGCCTGATCTTGTGCCAAGAACTCAGTTGGCTTAAAAAAAACTTCAGCATTCTCTTGCCAAGGAAGAGCCACATTCCCCTCTGGCTGACATCTATTTTAAAAAGTAGAGAAAATACTTGGCATCATGTCTAGTCTGAATATGAAAAATGGCGATATGAAATGAATCAAAGAAGCATACTGTCTAGAAAGTCTATTGAGGTTTTTGGAAATTGAGATAGACTTAAATAGATGAAAGAAAGTTCTAGCAACTTGTCTAATGTGAAGAGAAACTTGAGACAGTTCATTCTGGTGGTTCTAACCAAAATGTATAGATCTCAGATTTGAGCTTTATTTTCACTGTTCTTTAGCACTATGTGTCACTCCATTTGGTAAACCACTGTAAACAGTTGCATTCTCTGCAAAGAAGTCTATTTTCCCAAAAGTAGTTACTTGAACTTTCTAAGTTGACAATAGAATTATCATAGTAAGACACTTTTAAAAAGGGAATTTCACTTGAAAAAAAAACAACACCTGTCATTGTAAAGAATAACCAAAGTCAGAGAGAGAGGTAGCAAGGGGGAGAGCTAATGTTTCTTGGATGCTCTATTAACCTTTGGCATTTGTGCCCACTACTGTTTTTTCCCCGACAATTCTAGAATATTATTTTGAAATTCTCTAACAATTAGTGAAACATTTTATCAAGCTTTATTTTATGTTTCTGGGTGTGTGTTTTGGGATGAAAGTTTGAATTAACTTGGCAGGCTTACAATTTCCACCATGGGCAGTTGAATAAAATGCCTAACATAAACCTGAGCATTAAAATTCACAGGTTCAGGCTATCTTTTAAATTAGGTGTCTTCTCAGGAGCAAGACTTTTTTAAATTCTCCAAGGTGGGTGTTGTTATCCCAACCAGAGGCAAGGAAACAGCTCCATAGAGTTTAAGTGATGTGCTTAAAGCTACACACCTGACAAGTGGTAAAGTCAGAATTTAAAACAGATCTGTTTGACCATAGAGCTAATGCTCTTTCCATCATGATGTATCTTACTGGGTTATTCACTTATAACATCTGTACAAAGAAGACCAATAATTTTGAGCCTAACTCAGAAAAAAAAAACAAAAAGCAAAAAATGAAAAAAAAAAACACAAGAGGAAAAAATTTAAAGTGAATTAAAAATTAAAAAACGAGTTTATGATTATATAGAATTCTATGCCCCCAGGCACACACAGAACATTCTTTAATGAGGGTACGCTTTAGTGCTCTAAATAGATATTCGGGTATCTTAACTTTCTAAGTGTAGAATTTTCATAATGGATCCACTATACTTTATTTTTCAGAACTTGGAGATTTACCCTTAGGCATGGTTTTGGATTCTTTTTGGGTGGAAGTTAATTTGCATTAGAAAGTAGAAACAGAGAAGTATAGTATTACAATTTGTCAACAGTTCATGTATCCAAATAAGAAAACCTGGTGTGCCAGTTATCAGTTTATTGCCTCTCAGGTTGAAATCTAATTTTCATTGCCTGTGCTATGGAAACGTAAGCTTAAAATATTTCTCTTTTGCCAGCTGGCATGATGTTAAGCTCTGTCAGAAGAGGGCGCTGGAGGGATACTGGAGGAGGAAGGACTTTTTCTTCCTAGTTCCGGTGCCCTCCGCTGGCAGGCTCCTGCATTGTGGGCGACTTCTACCTTACCGGGCCCCTGTAGAGAACAGCTTTCTTCAGTGCTCAGTTCTTACGATATGCGGCTTCTCTAGTGTCCAGCTACTTTGGTGAGTGTTTACTCCAGTGTTCGGCTCCTGTGGCATCCAGCATCCAGTAGCTGCTCCTGGCAGTCTCTCATGCAGCTTTGCAGCTAGTTCCAAGGTGTGGCATCTCCCTGAGGATGGCTTTTCCTGGCACCGCAGAGGGTGGGTTTCCAGCAAGTTCTACTAGCGTGGCACCTCACTGTCTATTGGGTGAGCTATGGCACAGGTCCAATTGGACCTCATAAGGTCCAATGAGGTCTGGATCTTAGTCATAGCAGGTCGGGTCTTCCTTGGGCACCCTCAGCCCTAGGGGTAGTAGCTGCTCTTTGTGTTATGATTCCTGTGTTCTTTAGTTTTGTTTACTTCTTACTCTTCTTTTTTAACGCAGTTTTATATTTATCTAAAGTATACAATCAGTGGTTCACAGTATCATCATTTAAGTGTACATTTACATTACAATAGATTTTGAACATTTTCATTACTCCAAAAACAATAAAAATAGGAATAAAAATAAAAGTAAAAAAGGACACCTCAAACATCCCATACCCCCCTTTATCCTCGTATTATTTATTCATTTTTGTCTTTATTTTCTTACTCATTTGATAAAGGAAGTGTCAGTCACAAGGTTTTCACAATCACATGGTCACACCTTAAAAGCTTCATAGTTATACAATCATCTTCAAGAATCAAGGCTATTAGATTAGAGTTCAACAGTTTCAGATATTTCCCTTTAGCTACTCCAATAAACCAAAAACTGAAAAGGGATATCCATATACTGCATAAGACTAACCTCCTGTATGACCTCTCGCCTGTATTTGAAATCTCTCAGCCACTGAAATTTAATTTTGCTTCGTTTCTCTTCCCCCTTTTGGTCAAGAAGCCAGGGAGATTTACACCCCTGAGAGTCATGTCCCAGGTGGGTGGGAGGGCAGTGGGTTCACCTGTGGAGTTGGTTTAGTGAGAGAGGCCACATCTGAGCAACATAAGAGGTTCTCTGGGGTGACTCTTAGGCATACTCATAAGTAGGCTTAGCTTCTCCTCTTGATTGCCTTATTTTAGGTACTATTTTACTCATGTTTTAAAAATCAGTGACTGCAGTGGTCATTTGTCATTTTTGGCTCTCATCAGCTAGCGTTTTTAACAGCATCCCAATTTTGTATTGGTGGGACATGATGGCTGAGGAGTGGACTCATAACCCAAACCAGGGCACCTGGACAATATTTACATTCTTTATTTTCAATGCTTTTAAACTTATAGGATACAAAATATTACAAACCTCATAATGAGAACTTCAACACACCTCTACCCTCCAGATACCCAGAGCCAGCATTTTTAACATTTTGCCACATTTGCCCTTTTTCTTTCTTTCCTTCCCTCCCTCCCTGCCTCCCTCCCTTCCTTTCTCTCTCTCTCTCTAATCATCTATTTATCAATCCATTTTCTGAACATTTCAGCATATATCATGCTCCTTGATCCCTTCGTACTGCCATGTACATTTCCTTAGGACAGGGATATTCACTTATGTTACCATCTTTTTTTTTTTAATTAATTAAAGAATAAAAAGAAATTAACACAACATTTAGAAATCATTCCTTTCTACATATGCAATCAGCTTATGTTACCATCTTAAGTACAGTTATCAAATTCAAGAAATTTAATGTTGATATAAAACTTATAATCTATATTCCAAATTTTCCTGTGTTCCAGCAATGTCCCTTTGAGCCTTTTCTTCTCCTTGTTAGGTCCAATCCAGGATTGTATATTGCATTTAATTGTCATTGTCTCTTTAGTTGCTCATTTTTTAAATCGTGGAAACATGCACATCATAAAATTTCCCATCTCAGCCACTCCCAAGCATACAGTTCAGTGGGATTATATCACATTCACAATAATGTGATACCCTCCCCAAAGAGAAACCCTACACCCGTATGAATTAACTCCTCATTCCCTTTATTCCCTTGCCTGTGGCAAGTTTGCTGTAATGAACTTGAATATCCTCCAGTATTTTCTTTGTAGTTACCATAGGGCTTAAATTTTTTTTTAAATAGGAAAAGTATTTTAATCTCATTTTAGATAAAAATGCTGAATCATAGAATCACTGACTTCCCTAACATCAAGTAGCTAGTTAATAGTAGAGAATATGCCATAATTTCCATCTTTTTTAAAAAAATTTTAAACATAACAATATACAAACACAAACACAAACATTCTTACCATATGATCATTCCATTCTTGGTATATAATTAGTAACTCACAATATCATCACATAGTTGCATATTCATCACCATGATCACTTCTTAGAACATTTATATCAATCCAGGAAAAGAAATACAAAAAAAAAAATTCATACGTACCATACCCCTTTCCACTCCCCCCCACCGATCACCAGCATTTCAATGTACTAAATTTATTTTAACATTTTTTCCCTTATTATTTATTTATTTTTAATTCATATGTTTTACTCATCTGTCCACAAGGTAGATAAAAGGAGCATCAGACACAAGGTTTTCACAATCACACAGTCACACTGTGAAAGCTATATCATTATTCAACCATCTTCAAGAAACATGGCTACTGGAACACAGCTCTACATTTTCAGGTACTTCCCTCTAGCCTCTCCATTACTCCTTAACTAAAAATGTGATATCTATATAATGCATGAGAATAACCTTCAGGATAACCTCTTGACTCTGTTTGAAATCTCTCAGTCATTGACACTTTATTTTGTCTCATTTCTCGCCTCCCCCTTTTGGTCGAGAAGGTTTCCACAATCATAAGGCTTAAATTTAACATCCTAAATTTAAAAAAATCTTGTTTGCTTTTATACCAACTTAACTTCTCATTTGCTTTGATACCAACAAACTATGTTCCTATACTACTTGATTGCCCCATCTTTATGTAGTTCTTGTCACAAATTACATGTTTATACATTATGAATCCCAAACCACTGATTTATCCTTACATTTTATGCATTTGCCTTTTAGATTCTGTAGGAAGTAAAAAGTGGAGTTATAAACTCAAAATGCAATGGTGCTACCATTTATATTTACCCATTTTGTTACCCTCAGTGGGGACCTATATTTCTTTGAGGGTTTGATCTATTGTCTATTCTTTCAACCTGCAGAACTCTCTTTAGCATTTCTTGTAGGGCCATTCTAGTAATGAGGAATTCCATTTTTATTTATTTAGGAATGTGTTATTTTCTCCCTGATTTTTGAAAGATAGTTTTGCCAGATATAGTTTTGGTTGGCAATATTTTTGCCTTCGATACTTTAAATATTTCATCCCATTGCCCTTTTGCATCCATGGTTTCTAGTGAGCAATTGGAACCTAATCTAATTGGTGGGTGCACAGGTGGTTCAGTGGTAGAGTGCTTGCCTTCCATGCGGGAGACCTGGGTTTGATTCCCAGACCATGCACCCAAGAAAAGAATTGATGCCAATCTTAGTGGGGTTCCCTTGTATATAACATGTCGCTTTTCTCTTGCAGTTTTCAGAATTCTCTATCTTTGACATTCAACAGTTTGATTTTTATATGCTGCAGCTTGTGTCCATTTGGGTTTATCCTATTTGGAGTTTACATACATCTCAGATGTATGTTTTTATGTCTTTTGTTAAATTTCTAAAGCTGTCAGCCATTATTTCTTTGAATCGTCTCTCTGCCCCTTTTCTCTTTCTTCTCCTTCTGGGACTCCCACATGCATGTATTTGTATACTTGATAGCATCCCACAGGGTTCTCAGGCTCTATTCACATTTCTTTATTCTTTCTCCTTTCTGTTCCTCAGACAGGATGAATTCAATTTTCTTCTCTTCAGCTTCACTGATTCTCTCTTCTGCCAGCTCCAATCTGCTGCCAAACCTCTCTAAGGAACTTTAAATTCTGGTACTGTGGTCTTCAGCTCTATTTGGCTCCTTTTCATAATTTCCATTCTCTCTTAATATTCTCTTTGTATTCATCTATTGTTTTCCTGATTTTCTTCAGTTCTTTGCCTAGGTTTACCTTTAGCTCTGGTCCTCCTCACTGATGGTTTCTAATGCTTTAATCTTCTCCTTTCCCTGGGACATCACTTCCTGTTTCTTTGTGTCTTTTCTTGAAACCCGCACATTTTGATATCCTAATGTATGTCACTGGAATTTAGACTCTGGGTATGTTTGTTCCTTAAGCTTGTATCCCACTAGTGTTATGACAGAGCTTTCCTTGAATGTCAGGAGCTAACAAAACCAAAAACAAAACAAATAAAAAAGGAGAAAGAAGGAAACAAAGAAAACACCTTTCCCTGTCCTTGTCTTTTTTTTTTTTTAAAGGGGAATTTATTAAGTTGCAAATTTACAGTTCCAAGTCTGTGAAAATGTCCAAATTAAGGCAATGCTATAAAAATGTCCAAACTAAGGAATCCATGGAAAGATACCTTGGCTCAAGAAAGTTGATAATGTTTGAGTTTCTCTCTCAGCTGGAAAGGCACATGGCTACGCCTGCTAGCTTTCTCTCCAGGAGTCTTCAATGGCTTTCCCAGCGGTGTTTTCTTTATTCATCTCCAACAGCCTCTGAATGTGTGGGTTCTGTTGGCTCTAAAGCTTTTTCTAAAATGGTTTCCTCTTAAAGGGCTCCAGTAACCAACCCCACCTTAAATGGGTGGAGACATATCTCAGTGGAAACCATCTAATCAAAAGTTACTGCCCACAATTGGATGGGTCACATCTGTATGAAAACAATCAGAAAGATCCCACCCAGCAATATTGAATGAGGATTCAAGGTCATGGCTTTTCTGGTACGTAAAATCTTCAAACCAGCACACCACTCCCTGCTGCCCCCTGGTGCCTACCCTGACCTACACCTAATCCCCATCCCTGTCTTTTAAGATTGCCCTATATAAGTACTCTCCTTCAGGGTTTATCCATAAATGAGTTTAGAGCTTAGCTCCAGGCCAAAGTGTAGGAAACTGTCTGATCCTTCTTGTGCATGCATCTTGTCTTAGGCATGAGTATGTCTCCCCAGAAATTCCCCTGTTTATGGTTATGGATATCTTCTCTTCCCTGGGAAATAGTTTCCTCACCACCCAAGGCACAGTACTGTATGTCCTACAGCCAGCATCCATTTTCCCAGGCATTCACTTGATGTTCTCCCACAGCATTCTGTAGGAGAGATCTGTGAGCTGCCTTCTATTGCAGGGAAAGTTCTGGGATGGCGAGTCCCTCAGGCCACCACCAGACAGATTGGGCCAGGCATACATGCTCTCCGTTTGTGCTCTAGGTTTACTCTGCTCCCTCTGGAACCAGGACCAGGGAACTGGACTGAGAGTGTGGGCTGGTGAGGTGTAGGGGGAGGGCCAGCCAGAGTACCACAAGATCGTACTATTTTTAAGTAGCCTATTTCTGATTCAGCACTCACCCTGTTACTGCAATCCTTTATCTCTTTTCCGTAGCTTTGAGAAAGATGTTTCTGCCAGTTCTTGCTGGTTGCTTCTGTTGGAGGACAGAACCCTGAAGAAGTGCATTCTGCCATCTTGATCAGGGTGGGTGAGCTGGTATATACATTCTTGAGAAAAGTAACCAAAAGGCGAAAGTATTTGGCACTGTTTATCTCTGCAGCATTCCCTGAAGTGACCGTTTGTCTGGTCCTACTTCTGTTTCTTTGGGGTTTCCCTAGTTCTTGCTCTTTCTGACCCTGCTTATTCAACATTTATTCTATTCTGTGAGTTTGCCCTATATTCCTCTCATACATTCCTTTTTCTGCTTAAGTTTGTCAGGCAGTTTCTATTTCTTGCAACCAAACCACCTTAACTGATAAAATAATTCACTTTATCATTAGAGGAGAATCTGTATCTTATTATATAGATTGAATACATATGCCTGGATCAGGTATATTGAGAAAACATAAAAAGTAACAACATTTAACAATAGCATGACAAGTTGCAGTAATGTATTGCAATCTTGATAGAAAAACTAAAGGCATTTAGACAAATGAAATCGGAGTAGAAGTGATGTAAACTCTGCTCACCTTATATTAGCTACAATGTGTTATGTTTTGAATGTGTTCTCCAGATTTCTTGTCACCATCAGTAGTTTTAGATATATTGAGTGATTGATATATTACTGGTAAAGAAGGACTCAGATATAGCAGAACAAGAGAATCTGTAGCAAATTTATGCAACAAAATGGTATGTTACAGACTGTTTTGCTACACAGAGAGCATCTTTATTTCTATAATAGCTAGAATAAATTTTAAAGAGTAACGGAGAGGTGCTCTATACACCTCATTTCCAAAACAATAGTACACTATTTATTAGCATAATGAGAAGATTAAGAAATATGTTGGTGATGAGGTTAAGAAAGTTGGTACATTTTTCAGTTCAAATGAACTTAAGACATCATCAGAATAAATATTGTAGAGCATTGTTAAAATGTCATAAAATCTGGGAAAGAATATTTGATACCTATAGAAGACAAAGTAGAGTGTTAGGAAACTATGTCTGGATAATAGAAGTGTTTTCAGATCAAATTATTTTTTTTCCCTGGACATCTGATAAAGATGTCAACTGATAGCATGTACAAAATAAAGCAACCTTTTGATAGGTTGGTTTCTGTTTTAATAATAATTAAAAAAAAAAATCCAGGACTATACAAAAAGGTGTGTGTACTATTTATTTTGAGTTACATAATAGAAGACCTAATATGCATTTCAGAAGAGGTTGTTTCTTTTGACTTCTAAA
This sequence comes from Tamandua tetradactyla, assembly GCF_023851605.1. Classification (NCBI taxonomy): domain Eukaryota; kingdom Metazoa; phylum Chordata; class Mammalia; order Pilosa; family Myrmecophagidae; genus Tamandua; species Tamandua tetradactyla. Next base: position 125,378,336 of record NC_135333.1, read on the forward strand.
TACCTCTGCCATGACAATGTATCCTACCTCGACTGAGAAAATTGATATTCTCTAAAAGGTACTGCTTATCTGGTATGGCCTCTTTGGAAACCAGATTAAAAAAACAAAAACAAAAAAACCAACAAACTTTTTACTATGAAAAATTCAAACATATAGGAGAATGGAAAGAGAAAGAGAGAGAGAGAGAGAGAGAGAGAGAGAGAAGAATGTTAGAATTGACTGGAGGGTTTGTTAGAACCAATTGCTGGGATCCACCCCGGGAGTTTCTGGTTCAGGAAGACTGAGATAGGACCTGAAATGTGCATTTCCAACTAGCTTCCAGTTGATGGTGATGCTGCTGGTTTGGGAATCAACATTTTGAGAAACATTGGTGTCATGAAACCCATGTACCCTTGATTAAATTGTTAACCTGTGGTGAACTTTGTTTCATATATACCACCCGCTCGTAGCCTCCTCTCTGATGGAAGATTCAGAAGTAAATTCTGTCCGTAACCATTATCCACTTTCACTCATAATTCCTGACTGTATCTTTAAAACAGAGAGTGGCAAACTATTGCTTATAGGCCAAATCTGTTAAGTCATCTGCTTTTGAAAATAGAGTTTTAATGGAACACAGCCACACCCATTTGTTTATGCATTATTTATGGCTGATTTGGGGCTACAATGACATAATTGAGCAATTGCAATAGAGACTGTAATATCCATTAGACCTAAAATATTTATATTTGGCTCCTTCCATAAAAAGTTTGCTGACCTAAGAAATTAACATAAATGCCTTAATATCATCAAATATCTAGCAGTATTCACATTCCCTGATTGTCTCATATATTTTTTTTTAACCATTGCTTTGTTCAAATTAGAATTCAAACCAAGTTCATACATTGCATTGTTGGTATGTCTTTTAGATGCTTTTAATCTATAAGTTTCTATTCCTTTTTTATTTTCTTACAATTTATTTTAGTTGGGGAAACTGGATTTATTTGTCTGGTAGATTTTCTCATGTTCTCGATTTTTCTCATTGCAGACCCATGGTGACCTTTATCCTGCTCTTCCACCCTTTGTATTTCCTGTTAGTGGTAGTTGAATTAAGAGGCTTCATTAAATTTAGGTTTGAGTTCATAGGTGGTGTTGGGTACTTTCTATTGTATCATGTCTTTTTATGATGATAGGTTTGACCCGTGAGTTTAGCTGTTTCTACCTGATCCATCTGTTGTAGACCGATCCAATTTTTCTAGCTATTGTTGATGACCACTGGCTTTATCACACTCACAACCTTGGCTGCTCGTGAGAATCACCTGGTAAGATTGTACACATGGGTGGGGGTGAAGCCCATGGCTGGGCCACCCCCAAAGTGGGCCACCCCTAGACCTATCATTCAGACTCTATGGAGGTGGGAGCACCTATCAATCAGACTCTATGGAGGTGGGAGCAGTCATCGAGTGTGTTCAAAGCTTCCAAAGGCGATTCTCAGGTGCAGTTAAGGTTGAGGGCCACTGGCCTAAATCTTTATTTCATTAGGGGTTGCCAAGTGATGATATTCTAATTTTTCATTCCTACTACTTGTTAGCTAGAATTTTTCTGTCAAGAATAACTTTCTCTCATCAATTTTTTGCTTACTCTAAGGTGCAGTTCATACAGGGAAATCAGGATAAATGCTTGATTTTTTCCTCTACGAATTTCAGAATTTTGGGGCCAGAATTTTGGCAGTAATGGTTGAATGAGGGTCCCACCTACTCAAAGAGTTTCTGGATACAATAACATCTGGAAATTTTTTGGTTTGGATCTTATGATGACAGCATCCCTTAGAGCATGATGACACACACACTTTCTGTACATAGACTTTATGTGTTGTTGCGGTACATAGACTCATACTGTCTATGGATACAAATGAGGGCACGTGAATTCATCTTTACATTTTGATATTCTTTGCCCCACCTGCATTTCTGTAAGGACTCAGTCCCCTTGCAGAGTCTTTCCTTCCACTTATTCCCAAAGTCTCCCTACTGGTGTCCCACTTCTACCTATCCATTCAACAGATATTTGTAAAATGCCCATATGCCAGGCCCATATGCTCAGGAAAAATTCTAGCTGTTGCACTACTGCTGCTGCTGCTGCTTTGACAAGGTGCCTCACCAATGCCTCTGTGGCTGACACCCTCCCAGACAATGCCAAGGTATGTGCCAAGGTTGGTATCTGCCAGTGTCTCTAACCTAGCATGATTTGTCAGCACATGCTGGTTCTGGGCAATAGTAGGGAGATTCTTCTTTCCTTGTTTTGATTACTACACTTTGTCACCTGGGTTCTAGGGCAGCATCCCTTTGTGACCAGGAACTCACTGAGTCTTTTAGGGAAGAAATTCCTTTACTGTTTGACTTTATCATTTTTTTTTACTAGAGCTTAAAATACTACCTTGCTCATTGTTCTCATCTCCTGTTTTCTCTCCAGACATCCAAGCACCAAATCCCCTATTATTTAGCAAATTAAACCAAACCAAACCACAACCGTAAACTAACAAAGCAACCTTCCCATCCACCTTACCTTTTGATTTATGACAATAAGTTTCTAGAGGGATGACTAGCTCATCAGTTCCACAAACAGTGAGACCACAGCTTCTCAAACTTTAATGAGCAAATTTATCACCCTGGGGGATCTTGTTAAATACAGATTCTGTTTCGACAGAACTGGGATGGGCTGAGAATCTGCATTTCTATCAAGGTTGCAGGTGATGCGAATGCTGCTGGCCTATGGAGTAACGAGGAACTAGGCTTTGCTAGGACACTATACTGAATCATTAACTTTCATAAGAATATATAACAAACTACATACAGTTTGAATTAAATTAAATTGAATGAAATTCCCTAGTGAGAAGCCATCGCAAGACATGAGTGTAACATTGGGTCCTTTTCCTCCATTGTCCTTTACCTGAGTTGTCTGGTATCAGCTGAACTTCCTCTGTCAGGCTGATCTGTTCTGTGAGCTTTCTTTCTGCAACCAAGGTCTTCATCTCTGGTCTCTCTTTGTGAATTTTCTTGACACTCCAAGTCCACTCTTCTCAATCTTGGTTATGCATTGGAATCCCTTGTGGAATTTTTTTTTTTTGGTTACTGCAAAACCTCTGGAGGTGGGGCTCAGGCATTTCTACTTAAAAAAATCTCCCTAGCCAAGGGACTGAGAAAAACCCTAGAATGAGCTGAGAATTAACATCAAGGGATTGAGAGAAACTTCTCGACCAAAAGGGGGAAGAGTAAAATGAGACAAAGTGTCAATGGCTGAGAGATTCCAAACAGAGTTGAGAGGTTATCCTGGAGGTTATTCTTACGCATTAAGTAGATATCACCTTGTTGTTCAAGATGTAGTGGAGAGGCTGGAGGGAATTGTCTGAAAATGTAGAGCTGTGTTCCAGTAGCCATGTTTCTTGATGATGATTGAACAATGATATAGCTTTCACAATGAGACTCTGTGAATGTGAAAACCTTATGTCTGATGCTCCTTTTAGCTACTATATCAACAGAAGAGTAGAACATATGGAATAAAAATAAATAATAAGGGGAACAAATGTTAAAATAAATTCAGTTTGAAATAGTGGTAAATGAAAGCGAGGGGTAAGGGGTATGGTATGTATAGTCTTTTTTTTCTCTATTATAGTTTTATTTCTTTTTCTAAATCAATGCAAATGTACTAAGAAATGATGAATATGCAACTATGTGATGATATTAAGAATTACTGATTGTATATGTAGAATGGAATGATATCTAAAAAAAAAAAATCTCCCTAGGTGATGCAAATGTTCTAAAAAAATTTAGATGAATACATAACCATGTGATGATATTGTGAGCCATTGGTTGTACACCATGCATGGAATATATGTGTGTTGTGAAGATTTGTCAATAAAAGTATTATTCAAAAAAAATCTCCCTAGGCGATTCTAATGTGCAGTCAGAGTTGAGGATCAATGTTTTAAATACCATATTTTCATTTCTGTGTTGTTGAGATTTGTTTCCTTAAAAGTGGCTGTGCAAAAAGTCTGCTGTTAATCCTGATGAATTTGGGAATTCCTGTTCCGTTTGCCCAGCATCGTAGCTCTGCCTCCACCTAGCACTGAGCAACCAGGAGGGTTCTGGATTCTGCTGGCTTGTCCACCTGCTGCTCAAATGGAAGGATTGTTTTATTTCACTGCTTTTTACAATGTGAGCAACTTCCCTGTGGTCGTCCAAGCTGAAAACGGGATTTTCCCATTAGACAGAAGCATGGATACCATGAAACATTGTGTGCTGTTTATGTTTTGATGGTTTGTGTGGGTATTTTTCCTGACCTAGGCAGTAGGCAATTTTTACGCCCAACAAAACAGAGGCAGCAAAGTCTGTTACAGGCGTCAGCCAGGAGGAGAGGAGGAATGGAAAGGCCAGTTGCTGTTTAGGATTTAAAAGGCTTTAAAAGGTTGCCAACTGAGAAATGAGTTGTGTTGCTGCCCAATTATCCATCTACCTTCTCTGGTCCACTGGCTCCATGGTATCTGTTCACTGACAGAAATGAATGATTCTAGGGCAGAGATTTGGAAACCAACCTTGAGAGCTGTTTGCCAGAATCTGACATTAAATATGCTGAGGCTCATCCCTTTCCAGTTACTGGAGACATCTCTTTGTGTCCTGACCCCTAGGTTTAAATACTTTTAAAAATCAAGTGAAAGAAATGCATTTCAGTCTCCTCTCCCCTCAACCCCTGCCTCTCCCTTGGGCCAAACAAATATATATTGTTCCCAAACCTTTCCTTCACCAGGAGAAAAACAAAAACCCTATCTAAAGGGAAGGAAAGATATTGACTCTGAGATCCTGCCTAATTTAAACTGTACTTGTAAAAGTCTGTCAAGTAGAGCTCAAGAAAAGAACAAATGTTAAAGTCATTTTTGGTTTGGACCATATGATTTGAATGGTGCTTAATGACGTATCCGTTCCTGAAGAGGCCCTGGGAGGTAGATGGAGAGGCACAAATCATCGGGACCTGGAAGTGCCGACTTGGGCCACACCCTGAGGGAATGTGTGGCCAGAGAGAACTAAAAGGAGCCAGAACGTGTGCAGGAAAAAGTCCCATAAAGCAGAATTGAAGTGAATCCAACAATTAATCCTAGAGACAGGGTCATATGGGCCTGGGAGGAAAGAGGACACGGAACTGGTAAGTCCTTTTGCTGGGAAGTGACATGGCTCTTGAAACTCCCTGAACCCACAGAATTTCCTTGTGGAGTCTCCTGTCATTTACTGTCTCCAAAATGACGGGTTGAGGTATGCGTGTGTGTGTGTTTGTGTGTGTGTGTGTGAGCAAGGCTGTCAGAAGGGTGAGCTGTGGCACATAGGAGAAGGTTGGAGGATATCAAAACCTTCACAAGGATAACTGTTGTGTTAGGGAAAGGAGAGGGAACTGTGTGTCCCCTGAATATCTGCTATACTTTCGGTGCTTTGTGATATAATTATATTATTTACAATCTAATTATTGTGTTCATTCTTATAATAACCTTCTGAGGTTGGTTTAAGACATATTGAATAGATATTAATCATGGAAATCTTTAATATGAAACTAAAATTGGAAGCAAACTTGACAGATGGGAATGTTTGTCTTTTTCCTTTCTCTGTTTTCTTCTAAGGAGGGCTTTGCATGGCTGTAAATGCGCAGGTATTTGCAGAATCTCTATTCATTTTATCTTTCTGTTGCTCCCAGAAAGTCCTTTAGCAAGTCCTTCTTATGTTCTAAGAAACACCTTTTCTCCCATTTGTCTGAAAGAAACAAGCTGTCTAGTGAGAGCTGGAGGATGGAAAGGAAGCAGCCATCATTTTGTAGCATACACGCGCCTTCTCCCAGTTATTCAGTACAACACTTAATCTAAGTGTTGCTGTAAAGGGATTTTGCAGATGTAATTAAAGTCCCTGATCAGTTGATTTTATGTCAGGGAAATTGTACCACACTGGGAGGGCCAGAGAGGGGGGAGGGGGAGGGGAGGGGAGAGGGAGGGAGAGAGGGAGAGGGAGGAAGAGGGGGAGGGGAGGTGGAGAGGGAGGGAGGGCAAGAGAGAGACAGAAAGAGACTCCTTCTGTGGACAGCAACTCTGGCCCATGCCCATGAAGTTGCAGCCTTCTCATGGTCTTTCCTTCCTGACTGCCTGCCCTTTGGACTTTTGACTTGCCCGACCAGTCCTCACAATTTTGGGAGCCAATTCCTTGTAATAAATCTCTACATTGCCTACTGGTTGTGCTTCTCTGGTTGAACCCTGACTTACACAGAGGGGCTTCGCTGGGCTCTACTGACTAGGGGTGTCCTGTGAGGTATAGTCAAGTTGTTGGCCAGAGTTACAGTCCCCAGTTAGGAAAGGCTGATTGCGGCTGGCAGCTCTGTTTCTGAGCTGGATGGTTCACAGGGTGGGCAGGTTGGGGCTGGCTGTAGGCGGGCAGCCTCGCCTCCGTACCAGGTAGACCTCCCCATGGGGCTGAGTGGCAGTGGCTGCTAGCTTCCCCCAGAGTGTGTGATCCGAGAGAGGAAAGCAGAAGCAGAAATGTCTTTATTAGCTAGGTTTGAAAGTCACACACTGTCACTGCCATTATATCTAGTGGCTACCTAGACCAACCTGAAACGACGAGGAAGGGGACTGCTCAAGGGTGGGAACCCTAGAAACAAGGCTGATTTGGGGCTCACCTCGAAGGCTGGCCACCACAGCACCTTTCTCATTTCAACTCATCATTGTAATGTCAGGCAGACATAAATGCAGTGCAATAGACGAAAAATAAATTTTATTACAGGTAATTTTAAATATAAGTGAAAGTAAAGGATGCAGTAATATGAACATCTGTGCATTCACATCCAACAAATATAAAGAATTGGCCAGTTTTCTTTCATCCGTTCCTCTTACTTCCCCCTTTTTTTCCTAAAGTATTTTAAAGTAAATTCCTCAAATAAGGTTGTTTCACCTTTAAACACTTCAGTTTGCTTCTCTGGTGAATTTTATTTTTAAGAATCTAACCACCATGCCATTATGACACCTAACAAAATTAACAATAATTTCTTCGTATTATCTGATACCCAGTTCAATTTCAAATATTCTTGACTGTCCTGATGTCTTTTTGCAGTTGATTTGTTTGAAACAGGACCTAAACACAGACCAGACATTGCATTTGGTTGTATGTCTCTAAAATTTCTTTGATCAGTAATGATTTCTTCTTTTCCTTTTCTCTCTACACAGCATTTATATGTGTTTTTATGCTTCATAGCATTGATGCATTTCAATCTATTACAGTTATTATTATTTTCAATTCTCCTTAGGACAGTGGGAACCCCTTCAAGTTGACTCTTGTTTCCCTTTGGCATGAACTCTTTAGTTTTTGAAAGCTTTCTTGCTTTCAGGCATAGCACGATGTCCCAGACTCATCTTGACACATTTTATGCCCGAGACTTGGAAAGAGTCATTTATTCAAGGAGCTTTTTTACTTTTTAGTGGGAAATGGTATCACGGACACCACAATTTGGTGCTCATCATTGCTGCAATACTTTTGAAAGGTTATTTACAACCAGCTCAACAGGCAGCAAATAAAAACAGCTGGATGTTCCAATTCTAATTCAGTCCAATCTGACATACTGTAATACATGTTATATAAACAAGGACCATTAACGTGGAGTTTCTGTAGTGACAAGAGATTTTTAAAGTGGAACGGGTCACTACCATGTTACCTTGTAGACAGCTCCTCTCAGAAGTCAACTCTCCTAACAGCCAACTCTAGGCAAAGCTGAAGCAGATATTATTCTTTTGTCACTTCCCAGCATCTTTATCTGTGCCCTCTTCCCTTTTCCTGTGTCCTGATCTTTTCTTGCATCATGTTTCCATACACTGAATTTCTTTCCTCTCACTAATGATGAAAGTTCCTTCACTCTTACTTTGTTAGTGACTCTCCTACAAAGAAAGCCTTATGATGTAGAAGAAAAGAGCAAGAGCTTTGCAGGCAATTGAAACGGGGTTTCAATTCTGCTTCTGCTTTTTTGCAGTTTATGGAAAGGATACCTGGAGAAAGATTACTGAACCTCAAACAATGCACCTTTAATGAAAACTTTTCAGGCATTTCTGCGTTAAGGGTACTTTCCAGACATCTTTCAAATTTTACCACTTACTCATTTTCATATTGTAAAGTTTTATTCCATAAAAGAAAATATGGTTTCCCCCTGCATTGGGTTGAAACTGTCGTGTACCCCGGAAAAGCCATGTTCTTTAATCTTTTAAAAAATTTTTAAATTTATCTTTATTTGTTTATTTTTTTTTTATGGGGGGGGTGCATGGTCTGGGAATCAAACTCGGGTCTCCCACATAGAAGGTGAGCATGCTACCACTGAACCCTCGTGTACCCATTCAAGGTGGGGTTGCTTACTGGAGCCCTTTAAGAGGGGACCATTTTGGAAAAAGCTTCAGTGCCAACAGAGCCCACATAGACAGAGACCTTTGGAAACACAGAAGGAAAATACCCTCCTGGGAAGCCCTATGAAATGAGGAGAGAAAGCTAACAGATGTTACCACGTGGCTTCCCAGCTGACAGAGGTATCCAGAAGCCAAAGACCCCAACAGATGCCAGCTGATAGATGTGCTCTAGACCCATCAGTCTTTCTTTAATGAAGGGAACCTCTTGTTGGTGCCTTAATTTGGACATTTACACAGGCTTAGAACTGTAAACTTGAGACTTAAGAAATTCCCTTTTTAAGAACTGTTCTGTTTCTGGTATATTACATTCCAGCAGCTTTAGCAAACTAAAATATTCTCCCTTCCTTTATTTGTTTCAAGGAAAACTTCAATTTTTTTCTCAATGTAGAAGAGCATTAAATACCTTTTTGCAGAGAGACTTGCAGAAAGCAGAAGACCATATATCTTGAACACCCAAGGGTTAAAGCAAAAAGGATAATTTTTTTTCTCACTAGAGTAAATATGTCAAGTATGGCTACATTTGCATATGCTGTTTTTTAAAATCGTGTTTAAATCTGCCTCATATATTCAAAGCGGAAGGCGAGGAGGTCACCTGTGCAGCTGGTACAGGTAATGGAATTCCCAAAAGGCATATTTAGAAACTCTGAAGTAATGTGACAAAAAGATCACTCCATCTGTTGGTCACCCATTGAGATGAGCTCCAGCTCAGTTGACACTTTTAATATGGGCAGCATATCTTGAGGATAACCATTTATATTAAGTATCTTTAATTTCATTTACTTTTCACATAATTACTCAAGAACTAGTCACAAATATGAACTGTTCAGGAGTACATATGCTAGCAAGAAAATATAATATTTCAATCTTAATTATAGAACATGAAGAAAAAACTGGCAATATGTTTCAACACAAGGCACTTTATAAATCATGCATTATTGAAAACTGTTTAATAAAAGCATGGTGGCAGTTAATGCATAATATTCAGAATGAACATGAGCAGCTACATGAGGAATCTTTGGGATAAGAAAATGTAATAAACCATTAAAAAATGTGAATGTAAATAACAGCATTGAAATATATATCTGAATGAAATTAAAAGGGGAAATGTTAGATTGTTGATAAAAATTAAAATTAATTTTAATTAAAATTTAAAAATAATCCATGGGACTACACTACACAAACAGTGAACCCTAAATTAAACCATGGACTATAGTTAATAGTACAATTATAAAAATATTCATTCAACAATTGTGACAAACGCTCCACACCAATGCCAGCTGTCAATAATAGGGTGGTAAAAGGGATCCCTGCATGATGGTTTTGGAACTTCTCTAATAAAGAAAAAAAAGAACAGTAGCCACCACCACAACAAAATGCTGTCATTTTAAACACTTCTGGTCCTTAAAAGCAAAAACAGGTAATTAAATTGTAAACTTTTTTTTTAGCACATTATCAAATGTAACATTCAACTGAATATAGGTGATAGGGTAGGATAGGTTGCTGCAACTTTACTAATAACTAACCCTTAGCATAATCATTTTTACTAATTCCAGTAGCTTTCATCTGGAGCAGCAGTTCTCAATTGAGACATGTCCCATGTGAGGTGCGTCACGGTAATTTATTACTGATAGTTACCCAAGTTTTAAAATGAATTCATGTTTGAAATTAGAGCAAACTCAAAGTAATCTGAATAACAAGGTCATGCAAGGACACAGGTCTCCTGGGCCTTTCTGTTGTGTTTAGAGGATGAGAGTGAGCTGGAGAAGGTGGAATTGCACACATCCAACAGCATATTTCATCTGTGCCCAAACCCTTAATCTTTAGTGCTAGGTGTGAATGTCATCCATCACACGTGTCACGGTGGGTATAATAAGGTTGGAGACTGCCAAATACTTGAGGAACAAAGGTTATTCACTGTGCTAGAGACCCCTGGGGCTGGCCTGGTAAAATTCCCACTGCTTCTTGCTTAGTTTCAAATGGCTTTCCATGATAAGGGATGACACTCAGTGTTCCGGGAGGCAGTGTTTTAAATATTGTTGTTTTCTATGAAACCTCCTTCTACAATTCCCAAAGGAGAGTGCCTGGCTGCCCAGGAATGCCTATTTTCCTGGGTTATCCAGTAAGGGTCCCAGAGAATGACATCATTCGACAAAAGCAAAAATGAAGTAAAAAGTAAAAACGGCACCAATTGTCTATGGATATATTTTTTATGATCTATAATATTACATATTCACTATGTGCTTTAAATATATGTTAATCCTTATAGCACTCCTCTGAAACAGGGATCATTATCTCTATTTTACAAATGGGATAACTGAGCTTAACTCAAAGCCCCAGCTAGTGAGTGCCAGGACCAGATTCGAACCAATGTCTTTGTGATGCCAGTAGCTGTGGTTGTGACTACTATGCCATATTGTTGCAAAGGAATGGGGTTCTGCACTCCAGGAGTGTACCAGTTATAGAGAAATAATGAAAATTTTCATTCTATATCAACATCGATTTACACTTTCAAAGTCTAATACAGATTATATTTTCATGAACACTATCTTACTGTCAAAACAGCTGGGGAATCCCTCCTGTATGTTAAAGGCCCGTGAGAATGTGTGTGTGGGAGAGAGAGCTAGAGAGCCAGCGAATTAGAGAGCAAGTGAGCGAGAGAACATTCTATTCCTTGCCACTTAGAATGTAAAAATGATGCAAAATAAATAAATAAATAAAAGTTTCCAAGATCCTCAGTTAGATTGATCTGAATATAATGTTTGCCGATAAAATAAGAAATAGGGCCCAACTCTGACTCTTTAGACATAATCACATTCTTGGCTTCTTTCCAATTCTCAATCGACTAAGTGTCTCGCAGAGTTAGGATTTGTGCTTTGGATCCAGACTGTGTTCTTAACCTCCTTGGTGACCTATCCCTGACCTGTAGGAAAGAGGCATCGGTGGCCCCTGCCATGTGGACCTGGGACTACAAAGGAAAGAATCCTGGGGGTATGACAATCTGGAACTGACTGATAGTTCATATATTCAGTATACCAAAAGTATTAATTAGGCTGTTAATGTACTAGATATTTTGAGTAACAAGAGATAAGTAGGCCACAAGCTTGAGCCTCAAATATCAAACTGTAGTGGCTTCATGCATGAAATAATTACATGTGGAGATAACTTGAAACATCAGACCACAAGTTCAGGTTTCCTTTCCTTGTGACCATTCACCACACGTTACTCAAGTCTAGGTCCAATGGCAGCTTGTGAAGTGTATCCTAATACAACTGATTCATCTTCCTCTTGCCTGGAGAAGGAAATATAAAGCCAGCTGGGAGAGAGGGGACTTCTTGGAGAGGGCTGAATTAATGCAGTGTCAGCTTTAGGTATCACCTCTTTTCAGCAGGGGTTATGGAAGGTGCTTGACCTGTTCTCTCTGCAATGCCCAGTAACCCAAAGTGTCTCAGGAGAGCAACCGGTGAGGATTGAAGGGTAATTCCAGAACATGGAGCTGATGCCTGCTTCTTGCCAGGAGCTCTCAGGAAGATGGGAAGTGTACAAATGGTGGGTGTGAAAGAACTGTAGATTGGTGTGTCTGAGAAAGATGGAGAGGGTGTTAGGTCCCCCCCATGTAGTGTAGTAAAGATGCTTGAGGTTTTCTGCAGGCACGGAACCCACCTGTGAAAGTTAGTGGGGGCAGTAGCTGCAGTTATTGAATAGCAGGCTTTGTTGAAAAGAATATTTCTTTCTAAATTCCAAAAACTTCCCTTTACATAACAAGAACCCAGGTTTAGAAGTCTAAGCTTAGAGCTTATTATAAGCCACAGAGTGTTGTGGATAAGAAGTAGGAGTGTCCATTCCAGCGGGAAGGCAGGAGGAACAAGGGAGTTGTGGAAGAGAAGGGTGAAGTATCTGTCCTAAAGAACCTGGTTTACTATCTCATTATTATGGTAAGGCGTTCTTGAGAGGATGGATGTTAGAAATAATCAGAGAACTTAAGAGAAATCCTGAATCTTGCTTAGCACTTCCTAAAGAAGAGCCCAGGACAATTTCAAGGCTATACTAGTATCTGGCACCTGCACAGATGGCAGCAAGTGATGTTCAGGCAGAACAAAGGTCTGAGACAGCACCTGCTGTTCCCTTTGGCGTGCACTTGGCATATGAGAGATCTGAAGTTTTTGCACAACAGTCAGCATGTGTGCCATGGGGAGAGGTGACCCCATGGTACAATTTGCTGGGAAGATTGCCCCAGAGTAAACTTTGGCTAAGTATCTGAGAATCAGCAGTACAGGAGAGCCCAAGTGGGGAGTTTGGTCAGCAGCAGAAGAGGGTGAGGTCCCAGGGATAAATCATCACCGTGACTTCCTCATGTGGGAAAAAAGATGAGTTACACCAACCACCAATCCCCAGCAGCAGAGATGGGAGGGAAATTCCAAATTGGATGAGGTGAGCCATGCATCAGATGACAGTCAGGAGGGGTGTGTCTAAGGAGAAAAGTTACATGAGATAAGACCCTCTCTCCTTCCCAACCTGCTGTTATCTAAGTTTCCCTCAGGCCCCAAAGTCACCAGGGTACAGGAAGATGAAACCAGTGGAGGAGAGAAAGATGGGGCATTTACCCAAAGAGGCTATTTTAAACTGGAAGAGACTGCATTATCTTTAATTAGAAAGTTTATGATTTTTTATGATTACTAGGAATTGGGCTAGATCATTTCCAGAAGATAGAAGGAGTTTTATTTTTTTGTATATCTGAGTAATAGTGTGGTAGATATATTATTGCTCACAAGTGTTCAGTGATTTTCCAGGTGGGAGGATTGGATATTTTCACTCTGTTGAACTCAAGCATGGCTCTGTGACTTGCTTGGCTAATGAAATGTGAGCAGAATGGAGGGTGTCTTTTCTGGGTGGAAACATTGAGTCAGCACATGGCTGAACTGGCCATGTTTTTATTTATTTATTTTTTTAATCTCTATCTTTTAACTGCAGAAACATGTGTTAACTGGAGTTAATCAGCTTGGGCTCTTGAGTGAACATGATGAACAGACCCTCCTTGTCAATTTTGAGCAAGTAGTAAGCTTTCTTTTATAAGCCACTGTGATTTTTGGCTTATTTGTTACTGCAGCATAAATTACTCTATTCTGACCAATACACAGTGTGCAAGTTTCATACCCACTATATAGTTTATATATACTTGTGATAGTTAGGTTCATTTGTCAAATTGGTCAGGTAATGGTGTCCATTTGTTTGGTCAAGCAGGCATTGGCCTAACTGTTACTGTGAGGACATTTTGGGACTTAAATCATCAGTTAATTGACTGCATCTACGGCTGATTACATCTACAATCAATGAGGAGGTTGCCTTCCACAATAAGAGACATTTCATCCAATCAGTTGAAGGCTTTAAAAAGAGAAGTGATGATTTCAGCAGTCTGAAGAGAGAATTTTCATCTCTACTTCAGCCAGACAGCTTCTCCTGGGGAATTCATTGAAAAACTTCATTGGAGTTTCCAGCTTGCAGCCTGCCCTATGGAATTTGAACTCATGCATCTCCATAGTTGCATGAGACAATTTTTTGAAACCTCATAATATTTACAGATATCTCCTGTTGATTCTGTTTCCCTAGGGAACCTTGACTGATGCAATCCAATTAGCAACAATATTCCTTAATTTGCTGAAGAAGGCAGTTGGATTAAATTCCAATTTAAGGAGACAGCATTGTGGCCAGAGTTTCTGCAACAGTTTGGGAGTTTACTTGGTCCCTTTTTTTAATGGCACTATTACTTTCTACTCATATTATGGTTATTGGTGATATGTTTTTAAACTCTTTGTGAAGACCCAGTTCCTGGGGCCCCTCCCTTCCAAACTGAGAATTAACTTACTGCACATGGCTGCCTATAATGATTGGGAAAGAAGTTAAAGGTCATCAGATCTCCTTGGAATATGGAGTTGGGGGAGAATATACAGATGATATCATAAACAAGGCATTAAAACTCTCCTCCCTTAATCACTTCTGATAGCAAACTTCCAAACTCCTGTGTCATGAGACCCTTCTGAAACTCTTTTCTCACACCCTTGTCCTAAACCCTTATAGCCATTGTACTCCCCACCCCTTTGCAGAGCATTAACTTTCATTTTCCAAGCAGATACCAATGGGAAGAATCTTCTCCTGTTTGTAAGTCCTAATAAAATTCATGTCTAAATCCATGCCTGCCATTTTCTTTGGTCTTATGGTTGACCTGACCCAAGGCCTCCAAGTGCTGGGTTGGAATAATTGGCGAGCCAGCCAGGAGACCAAACAGCCACTGGCTGTGGTGGGCACATGTCTTAGGAAGGAGGAATACATGGGGGAAATCCCAATTTGGTGTCTATCATCCCTGTGGGGAGGGATGGCTACCCTCCTAGATGGATGGGGACTGCTGCAAGAATATGGGGATGCCCTGAAAACTCTGGAGGGGCTGCTGTTTTGCAACAGATAGCAGGACAACTGAATTTAAGTAAGAAGAAAGAAGACTGCCAAATAGTGGCAGCTATAACATGGTCCCTGTTAGGAGTTTTGTGGATGGCTACTGAGGCAGAACAAGCAGTGAAAGCTACTGCACACTTTTTAGAGGAGGATAAAGTAATGCCACCTTCGTATGTAGCAGTTCCAAATGTTGCCTCTTTACTATAAGGAATTAGCACTTAATTATGTCATTATCACTTTGTTTTAGTTCTAACTAATGCTTTATTTAGTATTCTCTTAAATAAGGCCAGTTATCCTGTTTTTTCCTTCATCTAGAAAGGAGAGCAAAGGACTTTCACTGTGCTCCCACAAGGCTGTTTACATAGTTGACCATCTGGCACATTCTCCTGGCAAAAGATTTGGCTAAGTCAAAAATTCCCACAAGTGTAACTCTATTTCACTATATGATGATATTGTGTTAATCAGTAACTCTTTTTCAGAACTAAAAGAAGCCTCAGGTTCATTGTTATTTCACCTTGAGAGTCAAAGATGGGCAGTTAATTGCAACAAATTGCAATGCCTTGGCTGTCCTATCAAATTCTTAGGTGTTGTATGGTTGGGTAAGACAAAATTATTCCTTCTGCAGTAATTGATAAAGTACAATGTTTTCCTATGCCACATATGCCAAAACAACTAATGGCTTTCTTAGATGTTGGGGTATTGGAAATGTTTTGTTCCTCACTGTCATGGTTAAGGACAGGTGTCAACTTGGCCAAGTTGTGGTACCTGTTCATCTGATTGGGCAAGCGCTGGCCTGTCTGTTGCAATGAGGACATTTCATAGGATTAGGTCATGATCACGTCAGCTACATCCACAGCTGATTCCATTTGTAATCAGCCAAAGGGGAATGTCTTCTGCAATTAGTGATGCTAAATCCAATCATGGGAAGCCTTTTAAGGAGGACTCAGAGGAGACAGGTTCCATTCCTGCTTTGGCTGGTGAGCCTCTCCTGTGGAGTTCATCCAGGCCATCCATTGGAGTCATCAGCTTCGCAGCCTGCCCTGTGGATTTTGGACTCTGCATTCCTACGGTCACGTGAGACACTTTCATAAATTTTATATTTGCAAGTGTTCCCTATTGATTCTGTTTCTCTAGAGAACCCTAACTAATACACTCACTTAGCCCAAATGTTAAAACCTTTTTATATGCTAATTAGAAAAAGTAATACTTGGAAATGGGAGGAACTCCAGCAGTCTGGTTTTGCAAAAAAAAAAGCAAAAAAGGGCAATAGCACAAGCATAAGCACTGGGGGGCATAGATCCATATCTGCCCTGTAGAATGTATGTAGCCAGTACTGATATTGGGTTTGGGTGGGGTCTGTAGCAGAGGCAACATTCTAAACAAGTGCCCCTTGGCTTTTTGTCACAGTTATGGAAAGAGGCAAAACTGAGATACAGCCCTCTGGAAAAGCAGTTATATGCTGCATATAATGTATTATTGAAAGTAGAGGAATTGATATGAAGATGTTCAATCACCTTGAAAACAGCCACCCTAATCAGGGGTGGATAACTGACATGGCTTCTAAGCCACACTCTGGCTGTGCCAATTTAGCACGCCAACCAATTGGAAAGCCTACTTGCTACAGTACAGCATTTTCAATACCAGCCCTCAGAGTGCAGAAATGCATGAGATTCTTGGACCAGAGTCTTTTATAGAAGATTAAATAGCTAAAGTCACTACACCTGATATAGCTGTTGAAATGCCTACTATAAAGGTATAGGTATCATTCCCAAGTCTACTTGGCACACTAATGGATCTGCTAGTAGGCAGCCTCCCACATGGACAGTTGTGGTAGTGGAACCCCATACTGACACTGGCGCCATGCAAAGCAGTCAATGAGCTGAGCAGCATGGTTAGTAATAGTGCGTGAATGAGGCTGGGCGAATACAATTAAAGGGCCAGCTGCTTTATAACTTAAAAGGGGGAATAATAATAATTTGTTGTTGCCTATGCCTCGGATCAGACAAATGGAGGAAAATGAGGTCTTTTGACCTTCATGCTGGACTATGCATCTGTTCTAGTTAGGAATCTTAAGCCCATGGGAAATAAGAGTCACTCAAATATTTTAATTTGACCATCACTTATGCAAAGAATGCCTGTTAAAATTTTTATCGCCAATCTGGGGCCTCCTATTTCCAAGGGAACCTTATGTATAACTATGTGGATACTTCTCATGCCTAGCCTAATGGTTGATGTCATGGTGGAGGACTATCAAAATTTGCCAGGGGAAAATATTTGGTACTTGAAACTTCCCCATAATTGTCCTCTGCCTGGTACCCTTTTATTAACAAATGGAACCCTAGCATATATATTGTTAGATCAGCAAGAAATATCCCTTGTTGTTCCCCATAAACATCTTTCTTTTTACCCATAGCACCCTAGCAAACACCTTCCTATAGTGGGTTTCAGCAGTAACTCAGGCCCACAATCAAAGTCAATACGGAGTTTGCATGGACTTGCCATCCTCAGATGTTACTGGCCTTCCTTGGTCTGTGACTCCTGTAAATTGGACAGTGTGGAATACCCTGCTGGCCTGGCAGAATTCAATGCATCAGAAAATCTGGAAAAGAATCTTCTTATTTAAGGCTTAAATCCAACCACCATTCTATAATGAGACCAGAGCTTACATCTCCTCCCTTGTGGCTGACAGCAAAAGCTGTAACAGTAGACCATGTTGCCTCTGTCTGTATGGAATGCCTTGATGGAATTCATGATGTGGGGTGGCCACCCCTGAATTGTGTAATTTACTATTAAGCTACAAAACAATGTTATTTTCCACTGGCAAAATATCTCCAGCCAACATGGGGCATATCTCTTCCCTAAGGAATGGCTGTGGTCCTGTGGACAATATGATTGGCTCTGTTTACCCAATAACTGGACAAGACATGAGGAAAGCCCTATGGCTCCACTACCATGACTCTTTACCCCATATTCCTAGTAACTGGGGAATAGTTAAAATAAATATAAAATAAAACACACTCCTTGATGTATTATCCTTTAGCCATTCTTGTACCAGGCGGAGCTGCAATAGTTACTGAAGAACGTGTGGTAGCTTTAGCCAATCACACTGTCCAAGCACTTAATGATTCCAAAATAGCTATATCCTTGCTAAACGAAGAAACCACAACAGCTTAAAAAGGCATTTTTATAAAATAGAATGACCTTAGATATCCTCACTGTAGCACAAGGTGGCACCTGTGCCTTAATTAATATGCAGGGCTGCCTATATATTCCTGATCATTTGCACGATGTTTCATAAGTTTTGGATCATATGCAAGTCCATATACATAATATTATTCAATTATCAGTAGACTCCTTGTCTAAATGGCTTAATTCCCTTTCTTGATAATGGCAGCCATTTCTTTGTGGGGTTGTTATTTGTGTATGGAGGACTCCTAGTGTTCTGTTCTCTCTTATACTGTTGTGTGGAATATGGGTGCAATGTTGTGAATTTTTCCACACATTTTGGGGGCTTTTTCATGTTTCAGCTCCCTTGTCTGGGCAATGTTCCTACCCATAGCTTAGGCCAGGCATAAGTCCCATTTATGTCATGTGGTCTACATTCTCATCCTCTCCCTCATATCTGATTAGACTGGAGGTAGATGAGCCATTATTTGTCCAATGAAGAGTTAGATTTTTTTTCACTCAAAAAATCCTAGCCAAGAAACAGAGAGCTCATGGTTGGTGGCAGGGTATGTATAGGATAAAAAACATATATTGAACTTATTTTATTTGGCCCAAAGACTATTTTTTTAAAATATTTTGAAATATTTAAATCAATTGTAAAAATCAAGAAGGAGGCATATGGGGGGGGGGAGGAAGGATAAAAATTACAAAAAGTTGTCCATGATAAAAAGCAGCATGCATACTATCGTACTTTAGTGTAATTATATTTTTTGTGTATCTATGTATGAAGAGATGTTGATATATAAAAATACCAAAACATTAATGGTGACTGGGACAGGGCAATGGGATGTCAGGTAATATTTATTCTTCCACATACTTTTATGTACTTCTTTAAAAAATATATATTTGAGATATCTTCATACATACAGTTCAAAGTATACAACCAATGGCTCACAATATCATCACATAGTTGTGTATTCATCATCATCATGATCATTTTTAGATCATTTTAATTACTCTAGAAAAAGAAATAAAAGAGATAAAAGAAATGAAAGAGATAAAAGAAGAAAACCCATGCATCCCATACCCCTTACCCCTCCCTCTCATTGACCACTAGTATTACAATCTACCCAATTTATTTTACCCCTTATCCCCCCTATTATTTATTTATTGTCCTTATTTTTAACTCATCTATCCATTCCCTGGATAAAAGGAGCATCAGAAACAAGGTTTTCACTATCACATGGTCACATTATAGTTATATAATCATCTTCAAGAATCAAGGCTACTAGAATACAGTTCAACAGTTTCAGGTACTTCCCTCTAGCCACTCCAATACATCATAAACTTAAAAGGGATTTCTATATAATGTATAAGAATAACCTCCATGATAACCTCTTGACTCTTTTTGAAATCTTTCAGCTACTGAAACTTCATTTTGTCTCACTTTTCTCTTCCCCATTTTGTTTAAGGAGGCTTTCTCCATCCCAAGATGCCAGGTCCAGGCTCATTCTAGGAGATGACATCCTAGATGACATTTCTAGGAGAAACATCCATCTGATGTTTACAGGGAGATTTACACCCTTGGGAGTCAGGTCCCATGGAGTGGGGAGGGCAATGAGTTCACCTTCTGAGTTGGTTTAGAGAGAGAGGCCACATCTGAGCAACAAAAGATGTTCACTGGGAGTGATTCTTAGGCATAATTGCATCCTAAATTTTGATGTGTTTTCATTTTCATTTGCTTTGAGATATTTACTGATTTCTCTTCTAATTTCTTCCTTGACCCACTGGTTGTTTAATAGTGTGTTGTTGAGCCTCCATATATTTGTGAATATTCTGGCCCTCTGCCTCTTATTGATTTTCATCTTCATTCCTTTATGATCTGAGAAAGTGTTTTATATGATTTCAATCTTTTTAAATTTATTGAGACTTGCTTTGTGACCCATATGGTCTATCCTTGAGAATTATACATGCAATTATACAGCAATTGAGAAAAAGGTGTATCCTGCTGTGGTCAGGTGTAATGCCATATAAATATCTTTTAAGTCTAGCTCATTTATTGTAGTATTCAAATTCTGTTTCTTTATTGATCCTCTGCCTGGATGTTCTGTCCATTGATGAGAGTGGGGAATTGAAGCCTCAAAATATTATGGTAGATGTCTCTATATTTCTTTTCAGTGTTTGACTCATGTATTTTGGTGCACTCTGGCTTGATGCATAAATATTTATGATTATTATGTTTTCTTGTTGAATTGTTCCTTTTATTAATATATAGTGTCCTTTCTTGTCTCTTTTAATTGTTTTACATTTGAAGTCTAATTTGTTGGATATTAGTATAGCTACTCCTGCTCTTTTCTGATTGTTGTTTGCATGAAAAATCTTTTCCCAACCTTTCACTTTCAACCTATGTTTATCCTTGGTCTAAGATACATCTCCTGTAGACAGCATATAGATGGGTCCTGTTTTTTAATCCATTCTGCCAGTCTTTGTCTTTTGATTGGGGAGTTTAATTCATTAACATTTAGCGTTATTACTATAAGGGCGGTACTTCTACCATTTTACCTTTTGGATTTTATTGGTCATATCTAATTTTTCTTCTTTTTATCTTTACTGATAGTCTTCATTTCTACACTCTTCTCCACACTTCTCTCTCCTGTCTTTTTCTATCTGTCTCTAGTGCTTCCTTTAGTACTTCTTGCAGAGCCAGTCTATTGGTCACAAATTCTCTCAGTGATCTTTTTGTCTGAAAATATTTTAATTTCTTCCTCATTTTTGAAGGACAATTTTGCTGGATATAGAATTCTTGTTTAGCAGTTTTTCTCTTTTGATATCTTAAATGTACCATCCCACTGTCTTCTTGCCTCCATAGTTTCTGCTGAGAAATCTATGCATAATCTTGTTGGGCATCCCTTGTATGTGATGGATTGTTTTTCTCTTGCTGCTTTCAAGATTCTCTCTTTCTCTTTGACATCTATCATTCTGATTAGTAAGTGTCTTGGAGTACATCTATTTGGATCTATTCTGTTTGGGGTATGCTGCAGTTCTTGGATCTGTAATTTTAAGTCTTTCATAAGAGTTGGGAAATTCTCAGTGATAATTTCCTCCATTAGTTTTTCTCCTCCTTTTCCCTTCTCTTCTCCTTCTGGGACACCCACAACATGTATATTCATGTGCTTCATGTTGTCATTCAGTTCCCTAAGTTCATGCTCATATTTTTCCAAATTTTCTTTTGCTTGTTGGATTTCAGATGTCCCATCCTCCAGTTCACTAATCCTGTCTTTTGACTCTTGAAATCTAACATTAGGTTCCATTTTTTTTCTACTGTCCCTTTCATTCCTATAAGTTGTGATTTGCTTTTTCAGACTTTCAATTTCTTTTTGTCCATTCCTTGCCTTTTTTATATCCTCCCTCAATTCATTGATTTGATTTTTGATGAGGTTTTCCATGTCTGTTCAAACATTCTGAATTAATTGTTTCAACTCCTGCATCTCATTTGTTGAGATGTTCCTTTGATGTTGGTTTGTTCCTTTGACTGGGCCATATCTTCAATTTTCCTAGTATGATTCATTATTTTTTGCTGGCATCTAGGCATTTAGATTTCTTAATTAGTTTGTTCTTGAGATTGTTTTTACTTTTTTTTAACCTAGAATTTACTTGCTGAATGACTTTGTTGTCTATTTATTTTTTGACATTCAGTTCAGCTTATTCTAGACTTCTAGCTTAGGTTTTGTTTAACAGATCAGAATTTTTCAGTTCTTGTTTCTTCTCCTGCCTTTATGGTTCCTTTTTTCCCCCTTTAGAGGGTATTCTTAGGTATTATAGACCCCAGTCAGACTTTCACAGACCAAACTGGCCTCCTCTCAGGAAGAAAGAGTCACCTCTGTCAGTTTTCCCTGAGGGTGAGAACTAGTAGGTTGAAAAACTTTCCTATAAAGCCACTGGACTCTGTTTTTTCCTATCCTGCCTGGTATGTGGTGCTTGTCTGCCTGTGGGTCCCACAAGCATAAGGTGATGCGGTACCTTTAAATTCAGCAGTCTCTCCCTGTTGGGGGCATGGCTGAGACAGAGGAGAGTTTGTAGGCTGGCTTTAATTGCTTCAGTTTTCCAGACCCTGGGGTCTGAATTCCTTGAGGGAGGGATTCTACCTGAGCTGGGCCCCACCCCTCTCCTGGGGAAGGTACAGCCTCCAGAATAACTCTCAAACAAGCTTAATTCTGCCACTTTCTGGAGCAGTTGGAACCTGAGAAGCCCTGCCAGGTTCTGGGTGGGCTCACAGCCAGTCCAGCTTGTCCAGACTGGGGTATGCTGTGTGTCTGGTCACTGACATGGCCCCAGCAGTTGTTCTGTACTGTTCCTGGCTGTTCTGGAGGATGAACTTAACCCCACTCCTCACTAAGCTGCCATCTTGGCTCCTCCACCCTTAGGCATAATTATAAGTAGGCTTAGCTTCTCCTTTGCAAGAGTAAGTTTCATAGATCGAGAGCTCAGCCTATTGAATTGATTGTCCCCACTGCTTGCAAGAATATCTGGAATTCCCCAGATGGGGAACTGTAATATTTTTCCCTTACTCTGTAATCCCCCAAGGGGGATTTGCAGATACTTTTTAAATTTTCTTCCCAAATTACTGTGGGATGTACTGGGGCATCACAGTAACCTGTGCAAATGAACAAGATATCACTCCGTATTCAAGAATCCATGCAATTGTGGTGCTTGAATAAACTGACTATACAAGTTAAATTAGATAATGTGCTACCAAAAATATAAATTTTGTACCAAATAAACATCTCCTCCCTTGGTCTCAGGTAGAAGTTGAAGTTTTAAAATATAGACCATATCATCCTTTACCTTATATCCCTATTTACTTTAGTCCTATTCCTATCTCTAGTCAAAGTTTGATCACTTTTTCAGCTTTTTAAAGCAATTACTGTATAGGGTAATGCTGACTTTCATAGCTTCAGAGCTCTAATTCCAGTCTGAAGTGTCACACAAATACCCAAAGTTCCAGGGAATAACCAGGTTATACAAAAATAGCTCAGCATCTCAGAATTTAGAAATAATAGTTACAACTCTGGAATAGATGTGACTGCTAATAAGAGCTTACAATCTAGGAACCTTTACAATAAGCCCTAACCTGATAATCCATGCTTTCAACTTCAATTCTCCAAGTTTTATATTATAGTTAGTCCATATGAGTGAGGCATGATAATATTTCTCTTTTTATATCTGACATTTTGTTCAACATATTGTCCTCAAGGCTCATTCACCTAGTTGCATGCTTCACAACTTCATTGCTTCTTGCAGCTGCTTAGTAGTCCATTGTATATATACATCGCAGTTCCCCCTTCCATCCCTTGGTCGATGTACCCTTAGGTCACCTCCATCCATTGCAAATCATGAACACTGCTACCATAAACACCAGTGTGCAAATGTCCATTTGTGGGCCACGGCATCTTCATCTCCAACCTGGATTTCTGCAATAGTGCCCAACTAGTTTTCCCACCTCCACCCTTGCCCCCTCTGTCAAAGTTGCCAGGTTTTGCTGACCAGTTATTTGGTCAAATAAGCACTGGTTTGATTGCTACTGTGCAGATATTTCATGGACTTAAATCATCAGTGAGTTGATTTGCATCTATGTCTGATTATATCTACAATCAACTGAGGAGATTGCCTTCAACAGTGAGAGAAGTCTCTTCCAATCAGTTGAAGGCTTTAAAAGGAGAAGTGATGGTTTCAGCAGTCAGAAGGGAGAATTTTCATCTTTACTTCAGCCAGCCAGCTTCTCCTGGGTAATTCACTGAAAGCTGCATTGGAGTTCCCAGCTTCTGGCCTGCCCTAAGCAATTTGAACTTGCCCACCCCCATAGTTGCATGAGCCAATTCCTAGAAAAAAACCTCATATATATTTTCTGTTGACTCAGTTTCCCTGACTAATACAGATTTTAATACTGGGACTGGTTCTTGAGAAACAGAATCTTTTTTTTTTCTTACAAAATTTACCTTATTTATTTAGGTTCTTATTACATCTACTTAAATAATGAGGGTTATTCAGAATCTTTTACTCCACTGTGCATATGAAAATACAATTTACAAAATGATGTATACCTATAAAGCAATAATTTAAAATACATTTAGTCAGTTTGATATCACCTCAGCTCTAAGACACATGAATAGTGATGAACACCAGGACAAAATGGGTGTTACATAGCTATAACTTTGCTCAGGTCTGTTGTAGTCACTTGGGTGCAATAAAACTTCCTTATTGCCTCATGCCTTCTGGTTAGACATCTATTTCTGGCTCAGTAAGTTCCAAATAGGCAAAGGGGGGAAAAAAGTAATAGAGAAGAAAATTAGTAAAGTCAGTAAATTAATCAAGGAGAAAATTGCATAGGTACAGAAAAATTGAAAACAGAAAGATTCTCATTTTTACATCTGGGAACAATTAATTCTTTAATGTGGAATAAGAATGAGCATTATTATAAACAGTCCTTAATTTTTTTAAAGCTTTATACTATAAAATAATGTTTCCTCAAACAAATTATTTTATGCACTAATGTTCTGAAGCAAATGGTACAATTGTCTAGGTGTCCAAGGAAATCATTCTAATCCCAACAGTCTTAACCTGCCTTGTGACTTTAAGAATAACAATACTCATTTGAGAAACAGAATCTTAAGTATGAGATTTCTGAGTTGATTCAGAGGTTTTTGGAAATTGGTTCTCTAACTTGATTAGATTCAAGGAATCTACTGATTCTATTTCCAATGATCAAGAGGGCAATAATAGTCTATGGCATGAATTGGCAATAGAGATATGTAAAATATCATCACTGGATATGATTAATTAAATATTTATAAGACACAAGACCCTGGGTGAGAGGGTTTTTGACAACTTAACAGAGTTTTGTGGAGTTAAAAACCATAATGATGTTGGCTGATTGTTCCTAAATATGACAGAATCAATTGTAAAAGAAAGCAGCAAGTTCAAGGCTACAAAGTCCCAATGTAAACATCACCTGAAGGACATGAAAGTTTCTGTGTGTCTTGAAAGAAAATCTTATTTTGTATAGCCGCAGAATTGAGATTTCTGAAAAACAGACCCGGAGTTTCATTGTACCAGTGGCTGAATTACAATGCAAACTGAATTCTCAACCTTGCAGGGTGTCTGCTATTAAAGTGAGGGCATGGATTGGAAAGGAGTGGGCTCCTGAAAATCTGAATGGGAACACGTGGATTGATAAGTATAATGGTGGGGACATCTAGACCTTAGATTCTGATGAGTCTTTGCCAGATGAACCCGTAGTGGTCTGTTCTGAGGAAACTGCCCCCTGACCTCCAGTCTGCTCTGAGGAGTCTGCCACTCAACCTCCACCTGAAGAAGACTAATCGTGCTGTGCCTTATAAAGCTCTAACCACTTCTTCTGAGGAAACAGCCCTTATATCTCTCTCTGAAGAGATGAACCCTGTTCCCTGTTTCACCAGATGAAACTGCAATGGAATGCCCTAAGTCGTTGAGGTACTTGGCTTGCAAGACATTGCTTATTCTTATAACCCACCCGAACCTCCCCTCTTTTCTTCCAGACCTATAACCAGACTCAAGTCCCAAAAAGCTCCAAAAGGTGAGGTACAGAATGTGATCATGAGGAGGTGTGCTACCCCCCAAGAGAACTGCATGAATTTTCCAATTTATAGAGATAGAGATCAGGGTAATATGTGTGGGAATGAATGCTAAGGGTGTGGGGTAATGGTGAAAGGAACATAAATATGGATCATGCTAAATTTATTGATATGGCCCCACTAAGCAGTGACTCTGGGTTCAGTGTTGAAGCTTGAGGGGTTAGAAGGGGCTCTAACAGTTTGATTTGGTGGATCAAAAGGTGGCTGACATCGCCTGAAGTTGAAATGCCAGAATGGCACTGGTATAATGGAGCTGAGAGTTTCCAAAGCCTTCAAGAGATTGGAATGTTAGAGTGGATTTATCAGGTTAGACTTGCTCAATTCCTATGAAAAATATTATAACACATAATACAAATATCGGCTCCATTTCCTTAGAGAATCCTGACTAATACACCCCCCCATAGTACTTTCTCCACAGGACAACCAGAGTGATCTTTAAAAGACATTTATTGGATCATGTCCCTCTCAGTCTTTAAATTTTTCCATTGCTTGTCACTGTCTTAGAATAATTTAAATTCCTTCATATAGCTCTGCATAGTCTGAGCCCTGCTTCCCTCTCCAACCTCAAGCATTTCTTCCCTACTTCCACCCCCTCTCTTATTCATGTTGGTATGATCTCAGATTCAGAGTCTTGATTTTTCTAAACCTTCCTCCCTGAGGGTCCTGCAACCTGCCAGGCCCTCTGCCTGTAGTGCTCCTTTCTAAGTCTTTGCCTTGCTACTCTATGCTCAGATGTCAGCCTGAACATCTCTTCTACAGAGAGGGCCTTCCTGACCATTCTGTCTAGGTTATGTCTTAACCTAACCTAACCTAACCTAACATTTAGTGTTATTAATTTATTTTTTTTACTTTTCCTTCATAGCACTTGTATTAGTTAGGGTTCTCTAGAGAAACAGAATCAACAGGAAATATCCATAAATATATAATTTATAAAAGTGTCTCACATGGCCCACGCCCCGCAGCAGCGGACCCGCCCGCCCTCCTCTCCCCTCTTTTGTCCGCCGGCCCGCCGCGTGGCGCCCACACCCCGCAGCAGCGGACCCGCCCGCCCTCCTCTCCCCTCTTCCGCCTTCACCGGCTCCTCCGCCACCAGCCTCGACAGCCTTGCCACCCTCACCTTTCCTCCTCCAGAACAGCTACTGGGGGAGTGGAGATAATACAGAGCAGCTCCCGGAGCCACGAGGGAGATCAAAGGGACGGCGTACCCCATCCTGGAACGGCTGACTATCTGGGAGAACCAGCTCCGGTGAGATCACCAAGGGGCACGGGCTTTCCTGGGTGGGACGGCAAGCGACCGGAGTCCCTCCCTTCCACCTTCCCAGGCCAGCTGGTAGAATTGGACAGGCGGTCCCCTTAGGCCGCGGCGGCTGGTGCCCCCACCACGCGAGGCCCCCCGGACCAACTGAGAGAGTTGGCTTGGAAATCCCCAGACTGCGGAGAACAGTGACCGGGGGATCCCTTCCAAACACGTGACTCCCCCGTCCGGCTGGGAACAGTGTACTCTCCCGGGCTGCGACAGCTGGCGCCCTCCTGCCACGCTTGGCGCCCCGGGCCGACTAGCTAATTCGGCTGGACGCTCTCCCGTGCTGTGGCGGCCAGCGACCCTCCCCGCATTCGGAACCCCAGGCCGGCTGGCATTCTTCCAAGACGCTTCGGCTGCCGAACCTCCCCTATGGCGAGAATTTTCCAGAGTTAAAGGACCCAGAGCAACTTTCACTGGTGGAACCCGTAGACAAATGTGTGCCACAAGCGCCACCTACTGGGCAGGATAAGAAAAACAGAACCCAGAGATTGCACAGAAAAATCTTTCAACCTGTGGGTCGAACACCCAGGGAAATCTGACTAAATGCCCAGACGCCAGCAGAAGATAATGGATCATGCTCAGAAAATTGAACATATGGCCCAGTCAAACGAACAAACCAATAGTTCAAATGAGATACAGGAGCTGAAACAACTAATGCTGAATATACGAACAGAAATGGAAAACCTCTTCAAAAACGAAATCGATAAATTGAGGGAGGACATGAAGAAGACATGGGCTGAACATAAAGAAGAAATAGAAAAACTGAAAAAACAAATCACAGAACTTATGGAAGTGAAAGATAAAGTAGAAAAGATGTAAAAAACAATGGATACCTACAATGACAGATTTAAAGAGACAGAAGATAGAATTAGTGATTTGGAGGATGAAATCTGAATTCCAAAAAGAAACAGAAACTATCCGGAAAAGAATGGAAAAATTTGAACAAGGTATCAGGGAACTCAAGGACAATGTGAACCATACAAATATACGTGTAGTGGGTGTCCCAGAAGGAGAAGAGAAGGGAAAAGGAGGAGAAAAACTAATGGAAGAAATTATCACTGAAAATTTCCCAACTCTTATGAAAGACCTAAAATTACAGATCCAAGAAGTGCAGCACACCCCAAAGAGATTAGACACAAATAGGCGTTCCCCAAGACACTTACTAGTTAGAATGTCAGAGGTCAAAGAGAAAGAGAGGATCTTGAAAGCAGCGAGAGAGAAGCAATCCATCACATACAAGGGAAACCCAATAAGACTATGTGTAGATTTCTCAGCAGAAACCATGGAAGCTAGAAGACAGTGGGATGATATATTTAAGTTACTAAAAGAGAAAAACTGCCAGCCAAGACTCCTATATCCAGCAAAATTGTCCTTCAAAAATGAGGGAGAAATTAAAACATTCTCAGACAAAATGTCACTGAGAGAATTTGTGATCAAGAGACCAGCTCTGCAAGAAATACTAAAGGAAGCACTAGAGTCAGATACAAAAAGACAGAAGAGAGAGGCATGGAGAAAAGTGTAGAAAGAAGGAAAATCAGATATGATATATATAATACAAAAGGCAAAATGGTAGAGGAAAATATTATCCAAACAGTAATAACTCTAAATGTTAATGGACTGAATTCCCCAATCAAAAGACATAGACTGGCAGAATGGATTAAAAAACAGGATCCTTCTATATGCTGTCTACAGGAAACACATCTTAGACCCAAAGATAAATATAGGTTGAAAGTGAAAGGTTGGGAAAAGATATTTCATGCAAATAACAACCAGAAAAGAGCAGGAGTGGCTATACTAATATCCAACAAATTAGACTTCAAATGTAAAACAGTTAAAAGAGACAAAGAAGGACACTATATACTATTAAAAGGAACAATCAAGCAAGAAGACATAACCATCATAAATATTTACGCACCGAACCAGAATGCCCCAAAATACGCGAGGAATACACTGCAAACACTGAAAAGGGAAATAGACACATATACCATAATAGTTGGAGACTTCAATTCCCCACTCTCATCAATGGACAGAACATCTAGACAGAGGATCAATAAAGAAATAGAGAATCTGAATATTACTATAAATGAGCTTGACTTAACAGACATTTATAGGACATTACATCCCACAACAGCAGGATACACCTTTTTTTCAAGTGCTCATGGATCATTCTCAAAGATAGACCATATGCTGGGTCACAAAGCAAGTCTTAACAAATTTAAAAAGATTGAAATCATACACAACACTTTCTTGGATCATAAAGGAATGAAGTTGGAAATCCATAATAGGTGGAGTGCCAGAAAATTCATAAATACATGGAGGCTCAACAACACACTCTTAAACAACTAGTGGGTCAAAGAAGAAATTGCAAGAGAAATTAGTAAATACCTAGAGGCAAATGAAAATGAAGACACAACATATCAAAACTTATGGGACGCAGCAAAGGCAGTGCTAAGAGGGAAATTTATTGCCCTAAATGCCTTTATCAGAAAAGAAGAAAAGGCAAAAATGCAGGAATTAACTGTCCACTTGGAAGAACTGAAGAAAGAACAGCAAACTAATCCCAAAGCAAGCAAAAGGAAAGAAATAACAAAGATTAGAGCAGAAATAAATGAAATTGAAAACATGAAAACAATAGAGAAAATCAATAAGACCAGAAGTTGGTTCTATGAGAAAATCAACAAAATTGATGGGCCCTTAGCAAGACTGACAAAAAGAAGAAGAGAGAGGATGCAAATAAATAAGATTAGAAATGGAAGAGGAGACATAACTACTGACCTCACAGAAATAAAGGAGGTAATAACAGGATACTATGAACAACTTTATGCTAATAAATACAACAATTTAGATGAAATGGACAGGTTCCTGGAAAGACATGAACAACCAACTTTGACTCAAGAAGAAATAGACGACCTCAACAAACCAATCACAAGTAAAGAGATTGAATTAGTTATTCAAAAGCTCCCTAAAAAGAAAAGTCCAGGACCAGACGGCTTCACATGTGAATTCTATCAAACATTCCAGAAAGAATTAGTACCTACTCTCCTCAAACTCTTCAACATAATCGAAGTGGAGGGAAAACTACCTAATTCATTCTATGAAGCCAACATCACCCTCATACCAAAACCAGGCAAAGATATTACAAAAAAAGAAAACTACAGACCAATCTCTCTAATGAATACAGATGCAAAAATCCTCAATAAAATTCTAGCAAATCGTATCCAACAACACATTAAAAGAATTATACATCATGACCAAGTAGGATTCATCCCAGGTATGCAAGGATGGTTCAACATAAGAAAATCAATTAATGTAATACACCATATCAACAAATCAAAGCAGAAAAACCACATGATCATCTCAATTGATGCAGAGAAGGCATTTGACAAGATTCAACATCCTTTCCTGCTGAAAACACTTCAAAAGATAGGAATACAAGGGAACTTCCTTAAAATGATAGAGGGAATATATGAAAAACCCACAGCTAATATCATCCTCAATGGGGAAAAATTAAAAACTTTCCCCTTAAGATCAGGAACAAGACAAGGATGTCCACTATCACCACTATTA
The DNA here is from genome assembly GCF_023851605.1 of Tamandua tetradactyla. NCBI lineage: Eukaryota > Metazoa > Chordata > Mammalia > Pilosa > Myrmecophagidae > Tamandua > Tamandua tetradactyla. Next base: position 125,408,928 of record NC_135333.1, read on the forward strand.
TTCAACATTGTGTTGGAAGTTCTAGCCAGAGCAATTAGGCAAGAAAAAGAAATACAAGGCATCAAAATTGGAAAGGAAGAAGTAAAACTATCACTGTTTGCAGACGATATGATACTATACGTAGAAAACCCAGAAAAATCCACAACAAAATTACTAGCGCTAATAAATGAGTACAGCAAAGTAGCAGGTTACAAGATCAACATTCAAAAATCTGTTACTTTTCTATACACTAGTAATGAACAAGCTGAGGCGGAAATCAAGAAACGAATCCCATTTACAATCGCAACTAAAAGAATAAAATACCTAGGAATAAATTTAACCAAAGAGACAAAAAACCTATATAAAGAAAACTACAAAAAACTGCTAAAAGAAATCACAGAAGACCTAAATAGATGGAAGGGCATACCGTGTTCATGGATTGGAAGACTAAATATAATTAAGATGTCAATCCTACCTAAACTCATCTACAGATGCAATGCAATACCAATCAAAATCCTAACAAATTATTTTTCAGAATTAGAAAAACCAATAAGCAAATTTATCTGGAAGGGCAGGTTGCCCCGAATTGCTAAAAACATCTTGAGGAAAAAAAACGAAGCTGGAGGTCTAGCGATGCCGGACTTTAAGGTATATTATGAAGCCACAGTGGTCAAAACAGCATGGTATTGGCATAAAGATAGATGTATCAACCAATGGAATCGAATAGAGTGCTCAGATATAGACCCTCTCATCTATGGACATTTGATCTTTGATAAGGCAGTCAAGCCAACTCACCTGGGACAGAACAGTCTCTTCAATAAATGGTGCCTAGAGAACTGGATATCCATAAGTAAAAGAATGAAAGAAGACCCGTATCTCACACCTTATACAAAAATTAACTCAAAATGGATCAAAGATTTAAACATTAGGTCTAAGACCATAAAACAGTTAGAGGAAAATGTAGGGAGATATCTTACAAATCTTACAACTGGAGGCAGTTTTATGGACCTTAAACCTAAAGCAAGAGCACTGAAGAAATAAATAAATAAATGGGAGCTCCTCAAAATTAAACACTTTTGTGCATCAAAGAACTTCATCAAGAAAGTAGAAAGACAGCCTACACAATGGGAGACAATATTTGGAAATGATATATCAGATAAAGGTCTAGTATCCAGAATTTATAAAGAGATTGTTCAACTCAACAACAAAAAGACAGCCAACCCAATTACAAAATAGGAAAAAGACTTGAACAGACACCTACCAGAAGAAGAAATACAGATGGCCAAGAGGCACATGAAGAGATGCTCAATGTCCCTGGCCATTAGAGAAATGCAAATCAAAACCACAATGAGATATCATCTCACACCCACCAGAATGGCCATTATCAACAAAACAGAAAATGACAAGTGCTGGAGAGGATGCGGAGAAAGAGGCACACTTATCCATTGTTGGTGGGAATGTCAAATGGTGCAACCACTGTGGAAGGCAGTTTGGCGGTTCCTCAAAAAGCTGAATATAGAATTGCCATACAACCCAGCAATACCATTGCTAGGTATCTACTCAAAGGACTTAAGGGCAAAGACACAAACGGACATTTGCACACCAATGTTTATAGCAGCGTTATTTACAATTGCAAAGAGATGGAAACAGCCAAAGTGTCCATCAACAGACGAGTGGCTAAACAAACTGTGGTATATACATACGATGGAATATTATGCAGCTTTAAGACAAGATAAACTTATGAACCATGTAATAACATGGATGGACATAGAGAATATTATGCTGAGTGAATCCAGCCAAAAACTAAAGGACAAATACTGTATGGTCCCACTGATGTGAATGGACATTCGAGAATAAACTTGAAATATGTCATTGGTAACAGAGTTCAGCAGGAGTTAGAAACAGGGTAAGACAATGGGTAATTGAAGCTGAAGGGATACAGACTGTGCAACAGGACTAGATACAAAAACTCAAAATTGGACAGCACAATAATACCTAATTGTAAAGTAATCATGTTAAAACACTGAATGAAGCTGCATCTGAGCTATAGGGTTTTTTTTTGTTTTTGTTTGCTTGTTTGTTTGTTTGTTGTTGTTGTTTTTTACTATTATTACTACTTTTATTTCTTTTCTTTATATTAACATTTTATGTCTTTTTTTGTTGTGTTGTTAGTTCCTCTAAACCGATGCAAATGTACTAAGAAACGATGATCATGCATCTATGTGATGATGTTAAGAATTACTGAGTGCATATGTAGAACGGTATGATTTCTAAATGTTGTGTTAATTTCTTTTTTTTTCTTTCCGTTAATAAAAAAAAAAAAAAAGTGTCTCACATAACTGTGGGAATGTTGAGTCCAAAATCCATAGGGCAGGCTGTGAAGCTGATGACTCCAATGGAGGGTCTGGATGAACTCCGCAGGAGAGGCTCACTGGCTGAAGCAGAAGGGAACCTGTCTCTTCTGAATCCTCCTTAAAAGGCTTCCAGTGATTAGATTAAGCATCACTCATTGCGGAAGACACTCCCTTGGCTGATTACAAGAGGAATCAGCTGTGGATGCAGCTGACGTGATCATGATTTAATTCTATGAAATGTCCTCATCGCAACAGACAGGCCAGCACTTGCCCAACCAGACAGATAGGTACCACCACCTGGCCAAGTTGACACGTGAACCTGACCATGACAGCACTGAGTACGTTTATTTGTATGTTAGTTTGTTTAATATATTGAACAAATTTGTTCTATGATTTGCTTTCCAGTTCCAAAGGGCAGTGGTCCATTATTGCCCAGTGCTTGGCAGCATTCTTGATAAATAGAAATTGTTCAATTAGTATTTATTGAATAAATGAATACTATCTCTGTGGTTGGACAGACACTTCTGCAGAAAATTTACCTTGGAAGCTAAATTACAGCCCAGTATGGACCAGCATGGAATCAGTGTCAGGGGCTGGTTGGGTAATTTTAATTTCTGGTGTCTTTTAATTTTGTGAGTCTGTTGCATCCACCTCTACTTTAAGGATGTATCCATGTGCCAGGGGGCCTGGGTTCTAACTCACAGGGTCAAGGCACCCATGCTGGTTAGTGCTGGAGCCTCCCTGACAAATTCTCATCCTTTGTATTTGTTTTACTTGACATCATGATTTCTCTCCCACTAATACACTCTTTCACCATACAATTGACCAGGCTGCAGTTAGAATCACAGACTTCTCAAATTATGACTGTAATTTGGGTGGACTCCTTAGTCACTCATTTCCAGAGTAGGTTACTTATGGAGGGTTACATTTTTTGATGACATATTTTAGTATTTATTTATTTTTCTTGTAATTTCATGTTTAGCCTTATCTTCAAGTTTTGGGGATATCTTGTTGCCAGTGATGCAGTGGTTCAAGACTTGAAAATACTTGCTCATTCTGGCTCCCTGATGTAAAATTCAAATTAAAAAAATCTGTTAATGGATTCAGTAAAGGAAGAAGGTCCTAGTTCATGAAACAGGCTGTAACAAACTTTAAAAACAGAAAGTTAAGCAGAGACATGGTAATGCGCTTCCTAATTTCTATACCTTTCTTTTAACTGTCTTTTCAGCCATAAAAATGGTCTAATAATAAAAAGCTAACTCTAGTTAAAGTTGAGATTTAGCTGATTATCTTGGCATATGTCAAAATAAAGAACTTACAGTATGTATTTGCTTAAAGTCAGTTCTCTTTCAGAGAGTCACTTGAATACTATTATAGTAGAGATTACGGAAAAATTCTGGAAGATCCAGAATAAGAGAATTATCCTTAAAGAAAATTTTAAAACCATTATTTCCATAATTTTGTACAAAAGACACCCCCATTAAGCTTTGCCAATCCATGGCCAGTAGTGGACACTGTCGTTGAAGCCAGCACACTGTGCTTCTGACAGTATATGAATTATGGCATGTGGAGTGACAGAATGTCTGTAACCTTATGAAACACGCCAAAGCCATGTAGCATTTAAGCTAACATATTTGAATGGCCCTATTTGTTTTCAGAATGCTTAAGGATAAAAAGTGATTTCACAGCACCAGTTACTATTAATCACCACAGCCCCTAGTATTTATGATTGTGACAGATGTTTTCAGGATTATACTAATAACAAAGGAAAACATTAGGCAGGTTTTTAATAGCAAAATTAAAATTATAGATAATTAGTATAGAATTTTAAATGAGAATAAAAGGACAAGGTTAGCTTATTATAAAAGATTATAATTAATGTATTAAATGTAGATACAATAATCTTATTTCAATTTACAGTTACTCATTCTGCTTACGATAAGTAATTTGGCAACAGATTCAGACTGAACTTAACTTGGGAGGAAATGAAAGGCATCATTGTTTAACTCCTGGTGTGTAGGAAGGAGAGAGAATAAAGCTGTATTTTAAGAGACCTTTGAAAAGAATTCATTTTAAAAAATGCCAAGACTCAGGTTTATTATTATTCTCCTGGGGCACACACTTTGAAATGATATTTTCACACAAAGTAGAATCTGAAATTTGAATCCTGTCATAGCTACCAAATGCTGAAAGTCCAGATCTCACAGGGAATAGCATTTAAATATTAAATGTCTATGTCCGAGACAGAGATGACAGGAATAAAATGATCCCATTTTGAGTGAAATTTCTGCCCTCTTTCTTTTTTCAACTGGGTTAAATTAGCATTTTTTGTTCTGTTTGGACTAAAAAAATATGAAATAAATATTATAAGAAGCAAAGATTTGAAACTATAATGTACACATAGTCAAAATGATTCTCCATTTCACCAAAGGCTCTCCTTTTCTTGGAAGCATGGGATTGTTATTCAGAGGCTGTGGGATCACAACGACTGATCCATCAGTCAAAAGTGGATGCTTAGTGCTGTGGAGAGAGCTACAAGCTTGATTGACTGAAGTTTTCAGTTTGCAACAAATTGTTCTGGTGTCAGAGAAATAGTCTTATAATCAGTGCTGCTGGGTTCATCCCTTCATTTTCAGGTTTTTACATCTTACACATTTCAGTTACTGAGTGTCCCAAAGGGCTCCAGCCTTATGGAACCACCCTTTACTTAAATATTTAAGTAAAAATAGCCAGAGACCTTACATCTGAAATGTTAGCATGAGGAGTACCCAATAAATAGTCCATTTTTCCTAACTTAAGTTCTTAAGTAATGGATAAAAAAATACAGGAGAGTCAGCACAGAAAGGTCAAAATAGCATAGGAAAAAAGAAGGCTCTGTAATAGGTCCATGCTGCTGTGCATAGTACCCTGTTACTTGGTACCCAGTAGAGTCAATGGTGCTTGAAGGGTTTGTGTAGATCAGGATGTGTATGGAGCCTTTGGCAGGCCCCAACAGGTGAATTAACATTCAAGTCTTTAGAATTTCAGAGCAAAACTTTGCCACCCTTTGTAGATAGCTATTCTCCTTTTGAGACAGTTTATGGCTGGCTGCTGGGCCTTAGAGATTCACCATTTGACTATGGGTCATTGTGCTGGCTTGAAATGTTGTATGTACCCTAGAAAAGCCATGTTTTAATCCTAATCCCATTTTGTAAAGGCAGCCGTTTCTTCTACTCCCTATTCAGTCAAGAGTGGTTGTTAAACTAGATTAGGCATGTCTCCACCCATTTGGGTGGGTCTTGATTAGTTTCTGAAGTCCTATAAAAGGAAACATTTTGGAGAATTAAAGAGATTCTGAGAGAGCAGAGAATGCTGCAGCACCATGAAGCAGAGAGTCTATGAGCCAGCGACCTTTGGAGATGAAGTAAAATGCCTCCTGGGCAGCTTCATGAAACAGGAAGCCAGGAGAGAAAGCTAGCAGATGATGCTGTGTTTGCCATGTGCCCTTCTAGCTGAGAGAGAAGCCCTGACTGTGTTTGCCGTGTGCCTTCTCACATGAGAGAGAAACCCTGAACTTCATCGGCCTTCTTGAACCAAGGTATCTTTCCCTGGATGCCTTTGATTGGACATTTATATAGACTTGTTTTAATTGGGACATTTTCTCAGCCTTAGAACTGTAAACTAGCAACTTAATAAATTCCCCTTTTTAAAAGCCATTCTGTTTATGGTTTATTGCATTCCAACAGCTAGCAAATTACAACAGTCATCAAATAAGCATGAGATCTGAGCTGTCTTTTATAAAGTTGGTGCTGTCTGGCTCACCAAGCCATTAGTTGGGCATGCATAGCAGCTCAGCTTGAACAGTTTAAAAAAAAGTTTTTTTTTTAAAACATAATAACATACAAACACAAATATTCTTACTATATGATCATTCCATTATTGGTATATAATCAATAAATCACAATATCATCACATAGTTGCATATGCATCATCATGATCATTTGACACTTGCATCAATTCAGAAAAAGAAATAAAAATAAAAATAAAAAAATTCATACATACCATACTCCTTACCCCTCCCTTTCATTGATCACTAGCATTTCAATCACTAAATTTATTTTAACATTTGTCCCCCCTATTATTTATTTATTTTTAATCCAAATGTTTTACTCATCTGTCCATAAGGTAGATAAAAGGAGCATCAGATACAAGGTTTTCACAATCACACAGTCACATTGTGAAAGCTATATCATTATACAATCATCTTCAAGAAACATGGCTACTGCAACACAGCTGTACATTTTCAGGTACTTCCCTCCAGCCTCTCCATTACTTCTAAACTAAAAATGTGATATCTATATAATGCATGAGAATAACCTCCAGGATAACCTCTTGACTCTGTTTGAAATCTCTCAGCTACTGACACTTTATTTTGTCTCATTTCTCTCCTCCCCCTTTTGGTTGAGAAGATTTTCTCAATCCTTTGATGCCAAGTCCCAGCTCATTCTAGGATTTCTGTCCCATGTTGCCAGGAAGGTTTATACCCCTGGGAGTCATGTGAGAGAGAGGGAGGGCAGTGAATTTGCTTGTCATGTTGGCTGAGAGAGAGAGGCCACATCTGAGCAACAAAAGAGGTTCTCTGGGGTCACTCTTAGGTGTAAGTTTAAGTAGGCTTAGCCTATCCTTTGCAGGGATAAGTTTCATATGAACAACCCCCAAGATTGAGGGCTCAGCTATTGCTTTGGTTGTCTCCACTGCTTGTGAGAATATCAGGAATTCTCCACATGGGGAAGTTGAATTTTCCCCCCTTTTGAGCAGGTTTTGACAGCCCAAATAAGTTGAATGATGAAGTGGCCCAGATGCTGATGGCCCCTTATCTCTCTCAATCCACACATATGGCCTCATGGGGAGTTCCCTATGACCAACATTGACTGAGGAAGAAAAAATTCAGGCCTGGTTTACAGATGATTCTGTATGATGTGCTGGCTTAACCCCAAAGTGGACAAGTTAGCACAATTGCCCCACTCTAGGGTGACTAGATATAGCTAGTGAAGGGAAATCCTATCATTGCCCAGAATTTCATGTAATACACGAGTTATTTTCCCTGGAAGAAGAGATGCCCTAAGTATGGCACTATGCTAATTCATAGATAGTGGCTAATTGTTTGATTAGGTGATCAGGATGGAATACAACTGGAAAATTTGTGACAAGGAGGTGTATGGATATATCTTTCTGACTGGGTACAGACAGTGAAGATATTTGTCCCATGTGACTGCTCATCAAAGAGTAACCTCAGTAAGGAGACTCTTAATAATCAGGTAGACAAAATGCTCTGTAGACATCAAGCAATCTCTTTCTCCAGCTACCCCATGCTTGGCCAGGGTGCACATGAACAAGGAAAACCTGGTGGCAGGGATGGAGGTTTTGCATGGACTCAGCACATAGACCTCCACTCACCAAATCTTATCTGTTTATAGTCAATGCTGAGTGTCCAACTTATCAATGATAGAGACCAACTCAGAGTCCCTGCTATGGCACCATTCACCAAGGGGGAGAGACAGATACCTGGTTGCAGATTGATTGTACTGGATGACATCTGATGTGAAAGAAGCAATGTTTTGTACTTACTGAAAGAGACACTTATTCTAGATATGGATTTGCTTTCCTTGTCCTCAAGGAGAGAATCATCTTCTATGGACTTGAAGAATATGATTCACATCAAGGTATTCCCTACAGCATTGCTCTGACAAAGGAACTCATTGAGCAGTAATTGATGTGTGGCAATGACTCATGCTTATGGAATCACTGATACTACCATGTTGCTGACCAGATAGAATGCTAGAATGGCCTTTTGAAGATTTTCCACACCATCTGGGTACCAACACATTGCAGGGCTGAGATAATATCCTCTAAGCCGCGGTATGTGTCCTAAACCAGTGACCAATATATGGTGCTGTTTCTCTTATAGCTAGGATTCATGGACCCAGGAATGAAGGTATGAAAAAGGGAGTGAATCCTTTTGCTATTACTTATAATGAACCACTATGTGTTCAAGTTTGGTGTGTGGTGCCAGGCATTTATTTAAAAATAATTTATTGTGGTGACATATAGATTTACATATATGCATAGAAAGAACATAAAATTCACCATTTTAACTTTTTTTTTAATTAGAGAAACTATGTGTTTATAGAACAATCATGCATAAAATATAGGATTTCCCTATACAACACTACCACCAACATGCTGCATTGATGTGGTACATTTGTTATAATTGATGATAGCACATTTCTATAATTGTACTATTAATTGAAGTCTATAGTTTGACTTAGGGTCCACTGTTTTTGAGGTGTAATTCCATGGATTTTAAAAAATGTTTATTCTGCTGCCATATATACAATCTAACATTTTCACTTTTAATCGTATTCAGGCATATATTTCAGTGCTTTATTTATGTTCACAGCTCTGTGCTACCATTACCACCACCCATCCCCCAAATATTTCCATCATTCCAAATAGGAACCCTGTACATTTTAAGCCTTAACTTCCCATTCCCTATCCCCACCCCATCCCCTTATCACCTATGTTCTAGATTCTGACTCGATGTGCTTGCTTATTCTAATTGTTTTTAAACAGCGAGATCATACAATATTTGTCCTTTTGTATCTGGCTTATTTCACTCAACATGATGTCTTCAAGGTTCATCCATATTGTCGCATGTACCAGAACTCCATTCCTTTTTATGGCTGAATAATATTCCATTGTATACATGTACCACATTTTATTTTCCATTCATCATTGATTGACACTTGAGTTGCTTCTATCTTTTGGAAATTGTGAATAATGCCACTGTGAACATTAATGCGCAAATATCAGTTTGAGTTTCTGCTTTCAATTCTTTTGGATATGTACTTGATAGTAAGATTGCCAGGTCATGTGGTGTTTCTATACTTAGCTTTCTGAGGAACTTCCAAACGTTCCTTCACAGTGGCTCCACCATTTTACATTCCCCCTGGTAATGAATGAGTGTTGCTATTTCTCTGCATCCTCTCCAATACCTGTTATTTTCCATTTTTTTGAATAGCAACCATTCTAATGATTGTGAAATGGTATCTCATTATGGTTTTGATTTGCATTTTCCTGATGGTTAATGATGTTGAGCATCTTTTCATGTGCTTTCTGGCCATTTGTACATATTCTTTGGAGAAATGTCCGTTCAAGTCTTATGCCCATTTTTAGATAGGGGTATTGGTCCTTCTGTTGTTAAATTGAAGGATTTCTTTATATATTCTGAATATTAATCCTTTATCAGATATGTGGTTTCCAAATAGTTTGTCCCATTGTGTAGGTTGTTGTTTTAGTTTGCTAAAGCTGCTGGAATACAATACACTTGCAATGGACTGGCTTTTATGGAGAGGATTTATTCAGTTACAAATTTATCATTCTTCAAAGGAAAGGCAGCTAACTTTCCTCTGGTTTTCTCTGTCACATGGGAAGGCACACAGTGATATCTGCTGGCCTTCCCTCTCAGCCCTGTGTTCAAATGGCTTTTCTAAGGGTGATTACTGTCTGCATCTCAAAATGTCTGGGTCTCAGCTGCTCTGAGCTCTGGGCTGAGGTGTGCTAGGCTGCTGAGCTCTCTTCTGACTTCTCTCTTTTAAGCCTTCAGCTAATTAAATTAAACTTCACTCATTGTGGAAGGTATACCCCTTAACTGACTGCAGATGTAATCAGACATAGATGAATTTCACATGCTGATGATTTAAGTCCACAGCAACAAAACAACTTGGCACCATCACCTGGCTAAGTTGACACCTGAACTTAACTACGGCAGTTGTCATTTTACTTTCATGATAAAGTCCTTTGAAGTACAAAGTTTTAAATGTTTATGAGGTCACATTTATCAATTTTTTCTTTCATTGCTTATGTTTTGGGTGTAAAGCCTAAAAAATCATCACCTAACACAAGGTACTGAATATGCTTCCCTACATTTTCTTCTAGTAGCTTGATAGTTCTGGCTCTTGTATTTAAGTCTTTGACCCATTTTGAGTTGATATTTGTGTATGATATGAGGTAGGGGGCGGCCCTGCTTTTTTTTTTTTGGTAAATGGAGATCCAATTTACCCAGCACCATATGTTGAAGAGACTGTTCTTCCCAATTGATTGTTTTTTGCCTTCTTGTCAAAGATTGGTTGATCATAAATGTGAGGGTTGATTTCTGAGCTCTCAGTTCTATTCCATTGACCTATATATCTGTCCTGGTGCCAGCATCATGATATTTTGACTATTATGGCTTTGTAATAAGTTTTAAGATTGGGAAATGTGAGTCCTTCAATTATATTCTTTGTTTTTAAGGTGGCTTTAGCTATTTGGGACATTTTACCTTTCCACATAAATTTGATGATTGGCTTTTCCAATTCTGCAAAGAACATTGTTGGAATTTTGATTGGGATTTCATTGAATTTATAGATTGCTTTGGATAGTATTGACATCTTAATGATATTTAGTCTTCCAGTCCATGAACGTGGAATATACTTCATTTATTTAAATCTTTAATTTCTTATAGCAATGTTTTATAGTTTTCTGTATCCAAATCCTTTATATCCTTGTTTAGATTTATTCTTAGGTATTTGATTATTTTAGTTGCTATTGTAAATGGAATTTTTTCTAGAATTCTTTTTTTCTCATTGTTTATTGCTTATGTATAGAAACAGTACTGATTTTTGGATACTGATCTTGTACCCCACCACGTTGCTGAATTCGTTTATTCGCTCTAGGAACTTTGTGTGGACTTTTTAGGATTTTCTGTATATGGGATCATGTCATCTGCCAGTAGGGAAAGTTTTTCTTCTTCCTTTCTAACTTGGATGCAACCCCCCCCCCCCCCTTGTTTTCATTTAATTGCTCTGGAAAGAACTTCCAGTACTATGGTGAAAAACAATGGTGACAGTGTGCATCCTTGTCCTGTTCCTGATCTTAGAGGGAAAGCTTTCAGTCTTTCATCATTAAGTAGGATTTTATCTGTAGACTTTCCATCTATACCCTTAATCATATTGAGGAAGTGTCCTTCTTTTCCTAGTGTTCTAACTACTTTTTTTTTTATCAAGAGAAGGTGCTATATTTTGTCAAATACCTTTTCTGCATCAATTGGGATGAATATGTGTTTTTTTCCACCTTTATTCTGTTAATGTGATGCATTACATGAAGTGATTTTCTTTATGTTGAACCAACCTTGCATACCAGGAACAAAGCTCTCTTGATCGTGGTATATAATTCTTTTAATATGCTGTTGGATTTAGTTTGCTAGTATTTTGTTGAGGATTTTTCATCTCTCTCTCTTTTTTTTATACTGTATGGTGGGGTCACATTTCATTATTTTTCCATGTGGTATCCCGCTATTGCTGTACCATTTGTTGAATTTTTGTTTGTTTGTTTTTCTTGCTTGTTTGTTTTTGGAGAAGTGCATGGACTAGGAATAGAACCCAGGTCTCCTTCATGGCAGGTGAGAATTCTACCACTGAACTACACTTGTAGCCCCCTGCATCTATAATAAATAGATATATTGATCTGTAGTTTTCTTTTCTTGTGGTAGCTTTATCTGGCTTTGGTATGAGGGTGATGTTGGCCATGTATAATGAATTAGGGATTGTTACCTCCTCTTCAATTTTTTTGGAATAGTTTGAGCAGAATTGGAGTTAAGTCTTCTTGAAATGTTTGGTAGAATTCCCTTGCAAAGTCATCTGTTACTTGTTTTTTCTTTGTTGGGAGATTTTTGATGACTGATTCAGTCTCATTACTAGTAATTTGTTTGTTGCAATCTTCTATTTCTTTTTGAGTCAGTGTAGGTAGTTTGTGTGTGTCTAAGAATTTGTCCATTTCATCTGGGTTATCTAATTTATTGGCACAAAGTTGCTCATGCTATTCTTTTATGGTCCTTTTTTATTTCAGTGAGGGTCGGTCCTAATGTCCCCTTCTCATTTCTTTTTAGTACTTGTATCTTCTCTTTTTCTTTGTCAGTCTAACTAAATGTTTGTTGATTTTATTCATCTTTTTAAAGAATCAGGTTTTGGTTTTGTTGATTCTATTTTTTTTTTTTTTTCTATTTCATCTCTGTTCTAATCCTTGTTATTTTATTCCTTCTGTTTACTTTGGGCTTAGTTTGTTCTTCTTCCTCTAGTTCTTCCAGTTTTTTTTTTATTAATTTTTTTTAAATACCAAAAGACACCAAATAAACACAAACATTCATAACTTTTGATCATCCCATTCTACATATATAATCAGTAATTCACATATCATCACATAGTTGCATTTTCATTATCATGATCATTTCTTAGAACATTTGCATCTATTCAGAAAAAGAAATAAAAAGAAAACAGAAAAAAATTCATACATACCATACACCCTACCGCTTCCCCTCACTGATCACCAGTATTTCAATGTAAATTTATTTTGACATTTGTTCCCCCTATTATTCATCTTTATTCTATATGTTTTACTCATCTGTTGATAAGGTAGATAAAAGGAGCATCAGATACAAGCTTTTCACAATCACACAGTCACATTGTGAAAGTTATATCATTGTACAATCATCTTCAAGAAACATGGCTACTGGAACACAGCTCCACATTTTCAGGCATTTCCCTCCAGCCTCTCCACTACATCTTGACTAACAAGGTGATATCTATTTAATGCGTAAGAGTAACCTCCAGGATAACCTCTCGACTCTGTTTGGAATCTCTCAGCCATTGACACTATATTTTGTCTCATTTCACTCTTTCCTCTTTTGGTCAAGAACATTTTCTCAATCCCCTGATGCTGAGTCTTTGCTCATTTTAGGAGTTTTCTCAGTCCCTTGATGCTGAGTCTCAGCTCATTCCAGTAGTCCTTCCAGTTGTGAGATTAGGTCTCTGATTTGAAATCTTTCTTCTTTTATAATTTAAGCATTACAGCTATAAATTTCCCATACAGCACTGCCTTTGCTGCATCTCATTTGATATGTTGTATTTTCATTTTCATTTACCTCAAGATATTTACTAATTTCTCTTCTGTTCTCTTTTACCTACTAGTTGTTTAAGGTATGTTTAATTTCAACATATTTTAAAATTTTCATTTCTTCCTATTATTGATTTCTTCCTTCATTTCATTTCATCAGAGAATATACATTGTATGTTTTCAATATTTTTAAACTTATTGAGACTTATTTTGTGACCTAACATATGGTCTATTCTGGGGAAAGATCCATGCACACTCAAGAAGAATGTGTTCTGTTTTTGTTGGGTGAAGTGTTCTAAATATGTCAGGTTTAATTAGTTTAGTGTGTCATGCAAGTCCTGTACTTCATTAGTGATCTTCTAACTAGATGATATATCCATTATTGAGAGAGATGTGTTAAAATCTCCTTCTATTAAAGTAGAACCATCAATTTCTCCCTTCAAATCTGTCAGTATTTGCTTCATATATTTTGGACTCTGCTGTTAGGTGCACGTTTATTTATAATTGTTGTATCTCCTTGTTGAGTTGCCCCCTTTATCAGTATATAATGAACATTTTTGTCCCTTTTAACTGTTTTTGACATATAGTCTATCATATCCAATGTTAGTATAGCTATCACAGCTCTCTTGATACTGTTTGCATGGTATATATTTTTCCATCCTTTCACCGCAGCCTACTTGTATGTTTGACATTAAGGTGATTCTCTTGCAAACAACATATAGCTGGGTCATGCTCTTTTTATCCATTCTGATAATCCTTGCTTTTTGAATGGAGAGTTTAATATATTTATGTTTAAATTCACTACTAATCATATGGAAGTGTATTCTGCCTTTTGCTATTTAGCTTTCTGGTCTCTTTCTGGTCACTTTTTGGTCCCTTACTTCACAAAAATCTACTTTTATATTTATTTGCTATTTTTGTACTTTGATAGAGCAATAAAATTTCCTCTCAACACAGCCTTTGCTGTATTCCATATGTTCTGATGTATTGTATTCTCATTTTCATTCTCCTCCAGATAGTTACTGGTTTCTCTGGCAATTTCTTCTTTGACTCACTGGTTGTTTAAGAGTGTGTTATTTAATCTCCATATATTTGTGAAAGTTCTCATTCTTTGTTGGTTATTGATATCCAGTTTCATTTCACTGTGATCAGAGATGGTGCTTTGAATAATTTTGATGTTTTAAAATTTATAAAGACCTATTTTGTGCCCCAGTATATGATTTATCCTGGAGAATGTTCCATGAGACTAGAGAAGAATGTGTATCCTGGTGTTTTGGGGTATAATGACCTATATATGTCTGTTAGATTTAGTTCATTATTTAGAAGTTGTTTAACTTCTCTATTTCCTTGTGTTCTAGTTTGCTAGCTGCTGGAATGTAATATACCAGAAACAGAATGGCTTTTAAAGGGGGAATTTAATGAATTGCTAGTTTATAGATCCAAGGCCTAGAAAATGTGGCAATTAAAACAAGTCTATGGAAATGTCCAATTAAAGGCATCCAAGGAAAGATACCTTGGTTCAAGAAGACCGATGAAGTTCAGGTACTCTCTCTCAAATGAGAAGGCACATGGCGAACACAGTCAGGGCTTCTCTCAGCTGGAAGGGCACATGGCGAACATGGCGCCGTCATCTGCTAGCTTTCTCTCCTGGCTTCCGGATTCATGAAGCTCCCCGGGAGGCATTTTCCTTCTTCATCTCTAAAGGTCGCTAGCTGGTAGACTCTCTGCTTTGTGTTGCTGCTCTCTCTGAATCTCTCTGAGTCTCTCATTCTCCAAAATGTTTCCTCTTTTATAGGACTTCAGAAACTAATCAAGACCCACTCAAATGGGTGGAGACATGTCATCCCCTAATCCAGTTTAACAACCATTCTTAACTAAATCACATCAACCAGGGAGATGATCTCATTAACAACTTCAAATATACAGTATTGAATAGGGATTATTCTACCTTTAAGAAATGGGATTTATATTAAAACATGGCTTTTCTTAGGGGGCATACTTCCTTTCAAACCAGCACACCTTGTTGATCCTCTGTCTGGTTGTTTGATCTATGGAGGAGAGTGGTGTATTGAAGTCTCCTACTATGATGGTTGAAATGTCTATTACTTCAGTTCTGCCAGTGTGTGCCTCATGTACTTTGGAGCTCCTTGACTGGGAGCATAAATATTTATGATTGTTATTTCTTCTTGGTGAATTGTCCTTTTTATTAATATATAGTGTCCTTCTTTGTCTCTTTTGATGTCTTTACATTTAAAGTATATTTTGTTCAATATTAGTGTTGTACTCCTACTTTTTTTTGGTTAAAACTTGTGTGGAGCATCTTTTCATTTCCTTTTTTTTCATAATTGGAAAAATTAGTTATCAATTTTATTTGGAACAACCAAAACCATTTTGAAAAAGAATGACATGGAAGGTATCACCCTTCCTGACTTCAAAGCACATCACAATGCCACAGTGGTCAAAACAGCACCGCACTGGCACAAAGACAGACCCACTGATCAATGGAACTGAATCAAGAGTTCAGAAATAGACTATCGGATCTGTGGTCAGGAGTTGATCCAAGATGGTGGCTTAATGAGGTGCAGGATTTAGTTTGCCCTCCAAAGCAGCTAGTGAATAGCCAGGAGCAGTACAGAACAACTGCTGGGGCCACATCAGTGACCAGACACACAGCATATACCAGTATCGACAAGCTGAACGAGCTGTGATCCCTCCCAGATCCCTTAAGCCATGGAGGCCCATGCCCCTTCCCCACAGACTGGTTCTCAGAAGGGAAAGGAAAGACTCAGGAACTGAGCTTAAGCAAGCTCCGGTTGTGGAGTTAATTAACAAATTATGACTACTGAAAAATAGACCCCTAGCTCAGATAAACCTCACTAAGAGCTAAAGTTAGTAGTTTTTGCCCAGGTGCAGAGGGGGCAGGGCTGAAGGAAAAAAAAAAAACAGAGGTTTTTTGGATTGGACACCAAAAATACTTGAAAAGCTCCAGTTCCTAAAAAGAAAAGGGGGGTGGGGCACATAGAACTTGGAGATACATAGAGCAAGGGACCAATTTAAGATTTTGATTAACAAACCTGAGGAATGAGGGTCCTGTTCTGAAAAGGATTTTTTTTTGTTGCTTTGTTTCTATTGCTCAACTGCTTATCAGATACAACTGCAAGTCTTCTCAGGCTCCAACTGCCCCAGGCAAGGGTGGAATTAAGCTTGTCTGAGAGACAAAGAGGCTGGTCAGGTGAAAGGAGTTAATTCCCTGGAGGCTGTACCTTCCCTAGGAGAGGGGTGGGGGCTCAGCTCAGGTGGAAATCCTCCCTCAAGGGATTCAGACCCCCATCGACTGGAAAACGGAAGCAATTAAAGCCAGACTACAACCTGTCCTCTGTCTCCACCATGCCCCCAGCAGGGAGAGTTTGCTGAAAATCTGTAGTCAACTGACTTTTTTTTTTTCTTCAACTTTTTAAATTGTATAATATAACATAAATGCAAAGCAAAGAAAGAAAAAAGCAATAGTTTTCAAAGCACTCTTCCACAAATATATACAGGGCAGATTCCAGGGTTTGTAATGGGCTACCATACCATCCTCTCATATTTTTCCTTCTAGTTGCTCCAGAATATAGGAGGCTAGAAGGAATAAATATTTTTTTTATTATCACAATTGGCTTTTTATCCAAAAAATAAGATATGTACAAAAAAGCAATAAATTTCAAAGCACAGCACAACAATTAGTTGTAGAACAGATTTCAGAGTTTGATATGCATTACAATTCCACAATTTTAGGTTTTTACTTCTAGCTACTCTAAGATACTGGAAACTAAAAGAAATATCAATTTAACGATTCAGCAATCATATTCATTTGTTAAACCCAACCTTCTCTGTATAACTCCACCATCACCTTTGATCTTCCTATTTCACTGTTTAGGTGTATTTGGGCTATGGCCATTCTAACTTTTTCATGTTGGAAGGCACTGTCAATAATATGGGATAAGGAGATGGAACTATCTGATGTTCTGGAGAGGTTAGGCCCTCTAGGTTTCAGGACTTATCTGGTTCAGGGACCCATCTGGGAGTTGTAGGTTTCTGGAAAGTTACGCTTGCGCTTGGAACTTTTGTAAAATCTTATTTATCACCTTAGATGTTCTTTGGGATTGGCTGGAATGGTTTTGGTTGGGGTTTGGCAAGTTATGGTAGGTAACAATATCTAACTGAAGCTTGCATGAGAGTGACCTCCAGAGTAGCCTCTTGACTCTATTTGAATTCTCTCAGCCATTGATACTTTCTTAGTTACACTTCTTTTCCCCCTTTTGGTCAGGATGGAATTGTTGATCCCACAGTGTCAGGGCCAGACTCATCCCTGGGAATCATCTACTTCCATCCTTTCAGTTTCAATCTATTTGTATCCTTGTGTCTAAGATGAGTCTCTTGTAAGCAGCATATATCTGGATTATATTTCTTAATCCATTCTGCCAATCTGAATCTTTTAATTGGTAAATTTGATCTATTAACATTCAAAGTTATTACTGAAAAAGCATTTCTTGAATCCACCATCTTATCCTTTGGATTTTGTTTTTTAGATCTATATATTCTTTCCCCTCTATCTCTTTTTTATCCTTTAAGTTACCCTTACTGGTACTCTTCAATTCTGTCCCTCCTCCAGATTTCCCTTTCCTGTCTTTTTTTTTTTTTTCAACTGGCACAACTCCCTTTAGTATTTCTTGTAGGGCCAGTGTCTTGTTGACAAATTGTTTCAGGATTTGTTTGTTCATGAAAATTTTAATCTCTCCACCATTTTTGAAGGACTATTTGGCTGGGTACAGAATTCTTGCCTGGAAGTCTTTCTTTTTCATGATCTTTAATATATCGTACCACAATCTTCTCAGCTCCATAGTGCCAGTTGAGTAGTCTGAACTCAGTCTTTTGTTGTTTCCCTTGTATGTAGTAGATTGCTTTTCTTTTGCTGCTTTCAGGATTTTCTGCTTCTCTTCAACATTTGACAGACTGATTAGTATGTGTCTTGGGGAAGACCTATTTGGGTTTATTCTATTTGGAGTTTGTTGGGCTTCTTCGATTTGTGTATTCATGTCCTTTACAAGGGTTAGGAAGTTTTTCCCCCTTACATCCTCAACTAATCTTCCTAGTCCTTTACTCTTCTCTTCTCCTTCTGGGACACCAATGATTCTTATATTTGTGCACTTTCTTTTGTACGCTTTGTTTTGTCCATCATTTCCCTGAGATCCAATTCAAATTTTTCCATCTTTTTGGGTATTTGCTGTTCTGAGTGTTCAAAATCAATTGTCCTTCCTCTAGTTCACTTATTCTTTCCTCTGCCTCTTCAAATCTGCTGTTGTGTACCTCAAGTGTATTTTTAAATTTGGTTTACAGCATCTTCAACTCTGTGATATCTGCTATTTTTCTACTTATTCTTTCAAATTCTTCTTTATGCTCTTCTAATGTCTTGATTTCCTTTATGTCATTAGCCATTCCATTTATTTTATTTAGTAGAGTTATATGAACAACTTTGATTGGTTGTTTCAAAATCTGTGTCTCTTCCAGTGTTTTAGTTTGGTCATTAGACTGGGCTATATCTGTCTGTATCTTGGTATGCTTAGTGATCTTCTGTTGTCTTGGCAGTACGTAAATGTCTTGATTGGTTTACATTGTAAGTTGATTTCTTTCAGTAATCTAAAGCTTTGTATTTGTGGGATGGAATGTGGAGCAGGATGTGGGCATGGAGCAGGGCACAGCAGTGCAGTGATGTGTTGCAGTGCAGGTATAGGCACAGGTTGGGGATGTTGCACTGGTGCCTTTAAGCATGGGGTGCATGTTGCAGGGTTGTAGAGGTGCAGTGCAGGGGCCGTAGGTGTGTGGTGCAGCTCAGGCAGACCTTGGAATGCAGGAGCAGGGTGCAGCATGGGGGACACAGAGCTAGAGCATTGCTAGTTCTGGTCTCCCCATCTGTGCACTCCTGAGAGCTCTGGGCTTCCATTTGGAAAGGGACATGTTAGCTGTTTGCACCAGCTGGATGGTCTCTGGTTCTCTGCATCTCAGTTCTTCAGCTTTTGTAACCAGGGCCTCCTTATGTGTTGTAGAAGACCATCTTGAGTCACTTATACCCTGGAATCACCATCTCAGTTGTGTTCCTATCCCTTCTCTGGCTGTTCCTTGGAGCAGGAGTGAACTTGACCTTTCTTATTCTGACATATTCCCAGAACCATGGGTCCAGCCCTTTCACAGTATTTTGTGCTGTCTGACTCAAAAAATCTCATTTTTCCCCCCCATCAGTCTTGTGACCTCTTTGTTGGGGCAAAAACACCTAGTACCTTTAATGCTTATTCCAGGTTTCTCTGTGTTGGGAACCTATTTTCAGTAGTCAAAATTTGTTAATTAATTCTGCAAGTGGAGCTTGGCTATGCTAAATACTTGCTGTTTGTAAAGTCTGTTTTCTTTCCCCTTGGGGAACCAGCCTGCTGTCCCGGTAGGGGAGGGGTCCCGGCCTCTGTGTCTTGGGGGACTTATAGTTCTGTTTGGGATGTCACACAACCCAGCTTGTCCAAACTGGTGCATGCTGTGTGTCCAGTCACTGATGTAGCCCCAGCAGTTGTTCTGTACTGTTCCTGGCTATTTACTAGCTGCTCTGGAGGATAAACTGGAGGACAAACTAAATTCCACACCTCACTAAGCTGCTATCCTATCTCTTCAGTTTGTTCTTACTCTGTCCCTTTTGCATCTGGGTTTTCCACTTCACTTTTGGCTCTGAAGTTCCACTGCATCTTCAGAGTCACAATAGACCTGTAGCAAAACCTTCCATAGAATTCTTTGCCCGCTCCCACAGTTTTATAAGTTGTATTCCCTATGGTGAGCTCTTACAGTCATTCTACATGTCTGACAAACCCTCAGTGACACAGCATCCTCCAATATCTCTGAGGAGCTTCAGGGGAGGATTTGATCCTCTTAGTCATCTCTTGGCATAATTTCCTGCTTCTGCAGAATTTTCAGATTACTATCATCTTGACTCTCATGCCCGTTCCCTTCTCTATGTCCTGAATCAATCAAAACATGAAACATGATGCATTCTCCTTAATTTACATCATACTACACCACTCTGAGAAGCAGGGAATTTTCAAAATTATTACATTGTAAAAATGGGACTTGATTGAAGTGAAATACCTATAGCCAATTTCTTAAAATTGAATATTAGTTGCCCCTGTTTTGGAAAATCCAGCTCCCTCTCCTACTGCCAATTGATAGCCTTCTCTTTGTCTTTCATCTCTCATCTCTTTGTCTCTCTAATCTGTATCCCCCACCCCTGACTTACTCCAGAAACTAAAAATTCATTTAATTAAAAAAAATTGTAGGACAATTCAGCTCTTGCATTGTCTTGTCCTTGATCATGGTATTGTATGCTTTTCCCTTTCATAACCAAAGAGGCCATAAAAGACTTTTACTAAAAAATGGTAATTTTTTTTTCTGGAAGAGGAAGTTTGCTGTCAGTTTTAAAATACCTCATCCCCTCCCCTGCATATCTTGAACTTAGATCTCAGTGGAAAGGGACCCAATATTCTTTCTGTCATCCTGTCATGGATTTACTCTAAATCAATTTTGTAAAACCAAAACCTTAAAAGAAAGATTGGTAAAAATGATTGTGGTAGGAGATGTAGGTCCTGCTAAGAAACAGCTTTGGGAGAATTTTGAATTATAGGCAGATTGTAATAGCTGTGGGTTGCAACATTTTCCCTGGTGAGTTGTTTAGGGTGCCGTTGTGTATAAATTTCAAGCTTTCATTTAGAAAGTTGATATTGCATTCTTTAAGAGTAAAAAGGAACCCCAGGCTGTGCTTTGGTGTGTGAAACTGTGGGTAAATTGTAGCATGTCATTCTCTCCTTTAGGGAGATGTGTGCTTGCCAATTTAAAAAATACGATTTAAGGAAGCAACAGAATTGTAACAAGGTGGGTGTTTAAATTCAGAGAAAGGGGAGAGAATACAGAAGAAAATCGAGGAAGGTAAGAGAGCTATATTTTAATTTGTCAAGACTTGAATATAAGCAACTTATTTTAACAAAAGCATGACCAGCTGTAGCTATGCTGAGTTTCTAATTATATAAAAAATTGTTACACCTATTAGGGTCAGTCAGTCAGATTTCCAGGATATTTGAAAAAAGGCTGTCCAACTTGAATTGTTTCATTGCCTCTTTACTATTTTTGTGTCACTAGCCTAGACCTTCAAAGTAAAGTTAAAAAATTTTAATTTAATAAATTTAAACAAAAAATGAAATAGAAAATTATTTCTTTTTGATTGGAGAGCTTTTCATCACAAATTGTTATGATCTCAGTATGTGGATGTCTTGTCTACTTTTTTTTCCTATATGGAGGGGTCTAAAGAGTTGTTTGAAGGGAGTAAAAGCCTGTGGGAAACACCTTCAGCAGTTGCTATGCAAGAGGCCGGATATGAGAAGAATTGTAGGTTCAGAATTCAGAGAACGTTTGGCATCAAGTTGACTCAATGTCTCTGATTGATATGACCAGAGTGCTGGATTTAGGGTGTGATCAAACTATGAAATTCAAATGAATTCTTAGGAGTTTTTTTCTTTAAATATGTTCTAAAGCAGCTTTCTTAACACTTCTTTTTTTTGGTTTAAGGACATCTCTGCAGTTTTCCTTGTAATTCATCCTCTTTCAGCTACTGCTCCATGTTTCTTTTTTTTTCTTTTTTGGGTGCATGGACCAGAAATTGAATCTGGGTCTCTTGCATGGCAGGTGAGCATACTATACTGCCCCATGTTTCTGCTCCCCATTAGAACACAACTTCTCCAGAGAATTGTCTTCACCACGTCTGCGTTTTCACCTCATGCTCTCTTTTGAATGGACTCTAGTCAAGTTTTCATACCTATCACTCTGGTTGAGGTCACCACATCGCACTTCTCAGCAGCACCTGGCACCTATCTCACCCCTCCTTCTGAGAATCCTTTTACTTTTCTTAGTTTCGCAAGTACCTGGCTCTTCTAGTTTTCTCCTACTTCAGCAGTAACTCCTTCTTAGGTGTTTTTCTGGATTCTCCTCCTCTTTTTTTTGGACCTCTAAATTTTGGAGTGAATGAGGCTCCACTCTTGGTTCATTTTAATTTAATACCTACTCTGTATTCCTTAAGTGAATTTATCCATCACATATTTTAAAAGACCACCTATATCCTGAGTACTCTATAATTTCAAGTCCAGCTCTGAGCTCTTCCCTGCTTTCCAGATTCATTATCCTGCTGCCTACCTGATATCTGCCCTTGGGTAGTTCTTAAACTTAGTATATCCAAAACAAAACTCTTGATTTCTCCCCAAAGATGATCCTTCTCCAGTGTTTCCCCCCTCAAGAAATGGTATTACCATTTCCTGCTCAGGAAAATATACTTTTGCATTTAACTTGCTTTCCTTCATACCCTCACAGCTAACTAGCTGGCAAATCCTATTAGATCTATGTTTAAAATACATTCTGATTGCAACTATTTCTCACCATTTCTACTGCTTCTACCCTGGTCCAGATCAGCACCACCTGTCTCCTGGACCAATTCTGCAATAGCCCAGAACGGATCTCTACTTTATACACTGTGACCTGGGTGAGCCTATGAAAATGTAAATTTGATTGTATTATTCATATGCTTATTGTCTACTCCCTCACTAAATGAAAGTTCTTTCTTTCCTAGCAACTAGAATGGTACTGGCGCATAGTACTGTACTTACATAATTCATATTTGTTGAGTAGAAGAAGATAGTAAAAGTAGAAAGAGAAGAATCAGGTAAGGTTTATTTATGTTTTGAACATTTAATCTTCTGTAATCTGATGTGTTTCAATAAAGAAGGTTATTTTCTTTTTTACTTGCATAAGGTAGGTGTCCCATCTCTTTTCTGACTGCCAAAGAGAATTCTGCACTTGCCTGCTTAGTTTCTACTCACTGAAAGAAGAAGACTCCTTGCTGATAATAGAGGGAGGTGGATTTAGGTAATAAGGGAAAGAGGGATTTGGAGATAGAAGACAGAAAAGCTGAAGGATCACTGTGTTAAGAGTTTTGAGAGAGAGAGAGATGCTGTAGCAAAAACACACTTGGGAATAATACATTGCAGATTATGTCTTCAGGATAGAGTCACCAAAATGAAATTATCTGTTCAAATGGTCTAGACATTTTCAAGACTCTTGATAACAAATGACCTTTGAGGGAAGTTACATCACTTAACCTCCCCTATCCCTTACTCCAGAAATATATGAAGGTGCCCATAAGCTGTTGGTATTTTTTACATTTTATAGCTGAGGAAGTAACAACTTTGAGAAGGTAACTAGTCACACAGGTTGTCCATGTCCAACTCCAAATGATGTGTTTTCTTTTACACAGCAACATAACTCAGTGTTTAGAGACATCAGAAAATGTGATGAGGTTGGGTAGGAGCCCTGAGCATAGGACTGGGAACTGGGAAAGTGGGCTGTGCTTCAAGGATGCAATGAAGACCAGAAATCCCCTTTTCTCACAAGCTCAGGAACATCCAGGCACTACCCTGACCAAACTTCTCCGATCAGCTTTTAGTTGACTTTCACATTCTCAAGTTTAACCTTGTCAGGCTTGATGATCAACAAGGTTGCAATGAGTATTCATAGAAATTGGTACAGAAGTTAATGTCCAGATCCACATGAAACGCAGGCAGAAATGAAGACAGTGACACTTACTAACCTTGACAGGAGGGACGAAAGCTTAAACTCTAAAAGGAAACGCAGCTCTTATCAGCGTGGTGCTGTATATTGTAGACAATATATACACTTTAAAATCACAGGATCTAAGCATTATGGAAATGACAATGACAACCTTAGGAGAACTGTTTTCATTAAGGGAAGATGCCTAGAAACATGCACTGCTTTTTAGCCTCATTAGGAAATCCCCAAGTCCTTGGTTTTAGGTAATTTCGTCTATAAACTTGTAAGATATATATCTCCAATTCTTCCCAAAGTTTCTTTTTTCCTGGGTATTTATGGCCAATTATTCATGAGTGGAGAAATGAAAGGCAGAAAGGGAAGACAAAGGAGTTTTCAGCTTTCACAGACACTCTTGACTTATTTTTTCTATGCTTTCTGGAAAATAATAAATTGGTACACACTCATACAATCCAGGGGATGAACTCTATTTAAGGCACAGAGAAGTTAGATAAGTTCACAGTATAAAAAGTGAAAAAAATCCCCTTAATGGATATTTAAATTCTGACCACCAGAAAATTCCAGTTTCTGGTTTTAGTTGGCTTTGGGTGCCTGGGGTCAGACTGGAGGGGGCCCTGAGGGTATTTCCTCTTAAGTGTAACTAATATAGGCCTCCATTATCCATGCATCTGCAGAACTGGGATTTTTTTTTAGGTTACAGCCAACCCAGGACCAGATGAATCCTCAGGGCCTCTGCAGGTCCACCTCTGTTTAGAATTGAGCTTTCACAAGAAGGGTGATTCTAGCCTTTACCTTGCCTTTCCATGGAAATGGTGAGGAGTCTATTATAATACTAGGAAATACATTTAGAAAAGAAATGAGTTAAGGATCTACATATTTATTTATATGGAGAAAATACACTTAAAGAATTATTATCATGGCCAATAGTAATATCTGCTATTATTTACATATATGTTTTGTATTTATCATTTAATGTTAACAGAAACTCTATGAGGTAGGCATGATTGTTATCTCTATTTTAAAGATAAGGAAACTGAGGGCTGGAAGTGTTAGAGTGACTAGCTCATGGCCACACAACTAGTGAACAATGAAGGGAGGACTCAAATCTAGATCTTCTGAGACTAGTTTTCATTGCTCTTTTTCTTATTTCAAGTTGCCTTGGTTTAGATTGTGGTTACTTATGAAGTATTCATGCTTACATATTTTCATTTTTCCCTACCATTATTATGCTTTTCCCAAAGAGTGAAGGGGCTTTTGTCTTGTAGGTCAAGTACTGAGATAGGTTTCCATCAAAAAAACCAAGAAGTCTTGAAAATAAGAACATGATCATGAAAACAACAGCCCAGTCTGGTCAAAATTTGATGGAAAAAAGAATTTTTTCTCTAACAGGAAGTTCAGAGGTGATCAGTATAGGGATGGGAAATTAGCCCCACAAAGCTTCAGCCTCCCAGCTCTTTCTCTCCTTCCATTCTGCCATCCTTAGCAAACAACTTCATGTTTAGGTTTGTTGCCTGATGGTTGCAAGTTGCCTTTTCCATCTCTAGCTCCATACACACATTCTAGACTGGAAGAAGGGTTCAATCTATTTGTCTTTGAGTCTGTGTTTTTGTTTGGAAAGGGAGGTTCTCTCCAAATACTTCCTTCTGCATCTATTGGCTAGAACTGGATCTCAGGGCCACTCTAGTTGCAAGGGAGTCTTGGAAGGTAAGTATTTCCAGCTAGACCCACTTCCAAACTGGGACAAAGTCAGGATTATGTTAGAAAGAGAAAGAAAGGAATGAATGCTAGTGAAGCAATACATATATTACAATCTGATAATATAAATTATATATATACGATTGTATATATCATATATATTATATATATTATAATATAAAATTACATATAATACGTAATATGTATATTATGTATATATGTATTGCTTCAGTAATATTCATCTCTTTTTTTATTTCTAATATAGAATATATATGTGGTTTGGCCCAACCGCTAAACTATCGGGGACCCTCTACTCCTCAGCTTCTCACTGCTTGCTAGACGACACTGCCGCACGCAGAAAAGGGGCTCGAGCCGGGGGTCTGGGTCCAAGGGGCGCGCGCAGGAGACCTCGCTGCGGGTCTAAAGGACTGGAGGCCGAGCCAATTAAGGCATGAAGCGAGGTAGCTTTATTGTTGGTAGACGCTTATGCCAGGGCCGCCAGTAGCTAAAGACCACGAGGCTTGACGAGCCCTGGATTATATACAGTTTGAGGAGAGGCGGAGTTAGGGTGTGGCCTCCAGGGGAGGGTAGCCAATCACACAGGGAGGACGGATGAGTGACTGTGACCATAGAGATGCTGTTCCTGAGTGTACCCATAGCAGAGGATGTTGGGTAGGTGGAGGACTAAGGAGAAGGCCAATAGGGTTAGAGAGACAAGGCTGCATCATCACTAGTCGCTGGTGAGGCTTGTAATTCAGAGGCTTAGAAGAGCCGGACGTGCCAAAATGGCGAGGGAGGGAGAGAAAGAGACTAAGCCACCAGGCCAAGAATAAAATTATGCCACATATATATATATATATAAAAGAGTTGTAGGTGAATGGTAAGGATAGAAAAACCAACTGAATGAAACACTCAGTTGAAATAGGCTGCTGAGGAGGGAAGTAGGACTATTTTAGTAAATGGGGAATTAGTTGAGTCAGCCTGGGGAGTCAGCCTGGGAGGGACTGGGATGGGCTCACCGGTAACTAGCTTTGAAGAACAGGAAGAACTAAGTAACTAGAATGGTGGTGAGAAGTCATGGAAACAAGGTGGAGCCCAGTCAGGAAATGGCCTGGGAAGGCCAGGACTGAGAAAAGAAGCTGGAGTTTATGGGGGCACATTTAAAAAAAACTTTTAAAATTGTATAATATAACATATAACAAAGCAAAAAAAGAAAAAAGCAAGTTTTCAAAGCACTCTTCAACAAGTAGTTACAGGACAGATCCCAGAGTTTGTCATGGGCTGCCATCCCATCATCTCAGATTTTTCTTTCTAGTTTCTCCAGAATATAGGAGGCTAGAAGGAATAAATATTTTTTTATCATCATAATCAACTTTGTTGTCTTTTTTGTGAAAAATAAGATATGTACAAAAAAGCAATAAATTTCAAAGCACAACACAGCAGTTAATTGTAGAATAGATTTCAGAGTTTGGTATGGGTTACAATTCCACAATTTTAGGTTTTTACTTCTAGCTGCTCTAAGGTACTGGAGACTAAAAGAACTATCAGTTTAATAATTCAGTAATCATATCCATTTTTTAAACCCGACCATCTCTGTATAACTCCATCATCACCTTTTATCTTTCTATCCCACACTTTACAGTATTTGGGTTATGGCCATTCTAACTTTTTCATGTTGGAAGGGGCTGTGAATAATATGGAATAGGGAGATGGAACTACTGATGTTCTGGAGAGGCTGGGATCTCTAGGTTTCAGTATTTATCTGGTTTAGGGATCCATCTGGAGGTTGTAGTTGTTGGAAAGTTACCCTAGTGCTTGGAACCTTTGTAGAATCTTATATATTTCCCTAGGTGTTCTTTAGGATTGGCTGGAATGGTTTTGGTTGGGTTTTGGGAAGTTATGATAGATAGCAATGTCTAACTGAAGCTTGCATAAGAGTGACCTCCAGAGTAACCTCTCTACTCTAAACTCTCTCAGCCACTGATACTTTATTAGTTACACTTCTTTTCCTTCTTTCGGTCAGGATGGAATAGTTGATCCCAAGGTGCCAGGGCTGGACTCATCCCTGGGAGTCATCTCCCATGCCACCAGGGAGACTTTCACCTCTGAATGTCCTGTCCCATATAGGGGGAACGGCAATGATTTCTCTTGCAGAGTTGGGCTTAGAGAGAGTGAGGCCACATCTGAGCAACAAAAGAGGTCTTCCAGAAGAAACTCTTAGGCATACCTATAGGTAGGCTAAGCTTCTCCACTGCCTACATAAGCTTTGCAAGAGTAAGCCTTAAGATCTAGGGCATGGTCTATTGGTTTGGGTGTGCTAATCCTTGATACAGTGTCAGGGTATTCCCTGATGGTAAAGTTTAATAGTTCATTATTTTTTCTCCCATCCCTCAAGGGACTTTGCCAATGCTTTTTGATTATCTGCTTATATATTCTAGGATATATCCAGGCATTTCATTATACTATACAGGATTAAAGGTCCTCATTCTTATTCTGGGCTCTCTGTATTTTGATTGTTCAAAATTACTATCCAGACAGGTTGAGTTAGATTACGTGCTACAGAAAATTTAGGTTCTGGTCAAAATAAACCTTTCTTCCTTTGGTCTCACAGAATAGGTGTGGTTCTAAAATATATACAATGTTTTCCTTACTCCTGTGTTCCAAATTACCTTAGTCCCAACCTGATCAGCTTTGTTCTTATCTCTAAATATCAGGTTATAGATATATAAAACATCCTCTCAAAATCCAGAAGTATAATTACCATTTCTGACTAAATGTGTCTGCTATAAAAGCTTACAGTATAGTCCCCTGTTTTCTCATAAACATTTATAAAGGAGACCATATAATAATTGTTCTTCTGTTTTTGGCTTATTTTGCCTCACTAATGTCCCACAGGTTCATTCACAATATTGCATGCCTTGACTTTGTTCCTTTTTGTAGCAGCAGAATATTTGATCATGTATACACCAGCGTTTGCCAATCTACTTGTCAGTCAGTGAGAAGTTCGCCAATCAACTTCTCAGCCACCTGCATTCATTAGGCATCATGCATAATACCCAAAATCCACAGTCCATCAACACTCTCAGTTTTAGATAATTTCGCTGTTCCCAAGAGAAAGATAACCAATAAACACACCCTCACCAAATAGGAAATCTAAACCTCCCATTAACTCTTTGTCCATTCCTATTGGGGCACATTCTAAAGGCCAAGTCAGATTGCCAAGATGATTTCTGGAGGCCTAGACTTTGCTTTCCCTAGAGGCAGTATCTTGCTTGTCTTCAAATGACCTTGTTTGCAAGCTTCCCACTGATATCACAACCTACAGTGTCTCAGGAAACTGGTCTTTGTATAACAGAAAAGTCCCACATTTTTTTTTTTTTTGTTTTTGTTTTGGGTAGAAGTCAATGTGGATTATTGCAGCTGTGGTGCTGGTTTTTGAGCAAGAAGGTTTCAATTATGTAATATCCTGTCTCTTAGGAAGATTAGACTATAGTTCCAGTGCTCGAAGAATGTGTAACCTGGAGTTGTTTGTCCAATCGCTATTCATCTTTACTTTTCCCAGTGTCCTTTGTGAAGAACACCAGGACTTTGAAGCACTGCTGGCCAGACACCTGGCCAGACACCAGGCAGAATAGCTGTGGCCACAGAATGGCAAAGCAGCCTGGGGTCTTGGTCTGTGACTCTGTTCTCGTTAGTCCCATGATCAGGCCCTCAGAGTCACATAGAAATACACTAGGGTTCCTGGCACAGATGGCTCTAGATTGGTGGCTAGGGCCATGGGAATATAGTCTACTGACAGGTTGGCTGGGGCCTTCCCCATGTGAGAGGGCATCACACCACAAGCTGGGTTCAAGATGGATGGCCAGCAACAACATGTTGAAGGAGAAGCCAGGAAAGAGAACTGAAGCATGGAAGCCAAAGTTAATTAGGAGAGTCCTGTTGCAGAGAACGAGATCTAGCATGTGGAAGTTGAAGTCTAGGGTGAAGAGAACCATTGGGAGCTGAGGCAAGGGATGGGTGCTAGGCTCAAAGAAGGCATGGCCCTGAGACAGAGTCAGGGGGGAGTAAATTTCACCTTGGATGGTAGTGGGTATTTCTCTGGCTACAAAAACAAATACTATACAAATAGGTTGGCTTAACAACAGGAATTTATTGGCTCATGGTTTCACGAGCTAGAAGGGTTGCTGCCTCCTGGGTCAGTGTCATCTGACTGGCCAGCAATCTTGGCTTTTCTGTCATATTGCAATGCACATGGCAGCACCTTCTCCTTTCTCCTTTCTCTTCTGGGTTCCCTTGACTTCCTGCTTCTTGCTTCTCCCATTACTTCTCTCTCTGTGACCTTCCCAATAAGGCCTCCAGAAATAGAATTAAGACCCATCCTAATTTCAGTTGGACGATACTGAAGTAATCTCATCTAAATGTCCTGTTTATGGTGGGTTCACACCGACAGGAATGGATTAAGATTAAGAACATATTCTTTTTGGGTACATAACTCCAAGCCACAACAGGGGGGATTGTTGAAATGCATAGATCTGGTTCCCTCAACACCGAGTCTTGTCTGTCTTACAATGGACCTCTGAATGTGGCCATTATGAAAATGCGGGATCAGCAGAGGCTGCACACTTGGAATCTCTCTGTGGGTATTGTTGGGAGTTTTGTTGTTACCTGGAAACCACTTTCCAATCTATTTGATCCCCGAATAGATTCTATCTATTGTGGGTCAATCTTTGTCTGTCTCTCCTTTTCCATTGTTAAAAATGGAGAGGTTTCTTTCCCTGTTGCTCCTAGAAGAGATGTTATGAGTCCAGATGAGATTATGTAGTTCTTGGAATTCCTCTGAGGAAATCGCTATGTAAATTCAGTGTATTGTTATTCATAACATGTGTGGTTGAGCTGAAAACTCTAGCTACTACCCAACCATGCAAACCATAAAATTAGACTTCCTATACTGTGCACAGTATATAATTCTCTTTCTTACAGTAGAAACCACAAACCAATTTTACCTTACAGAAAATGTGCTCTCATCCGAAATTTTTAATGCACATTTTAAAGACTGGCTCGGTTTTACTGGAAAGTTACATCTGAGAAAAGTGACATCAACAAGGAAATATCTAGCTTACAAACAGGACCATGCACATTTTATATGCTTAAACCAGTAGCTGATTATGAAGATTGTCAATCTAAATGATCTTACAAGTTTCATTTTCACTTCACAAGATAAATTAAATAATTTTCAATAATATGATGGCAAATACATTACATTTTTGAAACTTACATCTATGCTCTGGGCATTATCTGATTTTTTGATTACTCTTTAATTCCTTAACAGTTGCTGTGTTTTCTTCGCAAATGCATTATGGGTAATTTATGTTGTTTTGACAGTTTGTTTCTTTGATATAATTTGCAATTCTGCACCAAGAGTTGTAATATACTGCAGTTTAGATAAACTGCACAGAAATACAGAGGTTATCTCCGTAAAATGATTCATATTTCAAAATAGGGACTTCTAGAAAATGAAAAAAATATTGCTATTAATCACAGTTTTTGTATTACTTTTTTTCCTTGACTGAGATTTGTTGCATTTACTATTGTAACATATTTCCAAAACACATTAGTTAAATGGAGCTGAAAATCATACATGCATATTTTATGGAAAAACTGTGTGGATATATTTTCAATTTTAAGTTATAAACTATGACTTTTCTTGGATGATTAAAATATTCTGGCCCATTTAAATTGAGCTACATAATAAAAGTGATGTACAATAATAATTTTACAATGCTTAATAATATAAAGTGCTTTGTCTGAAAAATGTCTTTTAAAAGGCTTCAAGCATAACACAAGCGCTTCTGTTCTATATAGAAAAATGAGTGATATGCAAATGAAATCAGAAATTGAAAATAATTACAAAACACCATATTTCTGCCTCCGTTTGCTAGAATTAACAAGTAGTGACATTTTAAAAGCTTTTGTGCTGTTGCCAAGTAGGGGAAGCAAGGCAAAGTGATACAACAGAAATCATGAGGTCCAAACTTTCTCTAATATAGATTTTATGTCTT
This sequence comes from Tamandua tetradactyla, assembly GCF_023851605.1. Classification (NCBI taxonomy): domain Eukaryota; kingdom Metazoa; phylum Chordata; class Mammalia; order Pilosa; family Myrmecophagidae; genus Tamandua; species Tamandua tetradactyla. The sequence goes on from NC_135333.1 coordinate 125,440,660, forward strand.
AAGAAAAGGGGTACAAAGGGTTATTGGAATTTGTCGGATATGTGTCTTATTGTGAATTCATGTCACTGAAGAGAGTTTGCCCTTGCTCACACAGGAGAGGTTTTAGATTTTCAACCAGCCACCTGCCAGGAGAACCTTTAACATGCAAACTAGCCAAGGGTGCTTGCCTGCCTCAGAGTCACCGTCAGAGCAGGAGATCCTGAAGAAAGATCGCATACATCCCTCTGGGGCTGCCCCAGAGCTATCACTAAGGAAGGGGCTGGAAAACTAGGTTAGACAGTTGAAATGTGTTTATTAATAGAGACTGGGCTATTGTTCATTTAGAATCTTCAAAAATATTAAAATAATTCTGAGAGAAACTTACAGTATGAAAAGAGGTGTGGGAAGTCATCTTCAACAAGGAATAGGTTAATAACAAATCCACAGTGGAAACCATGTTTCACAATTTTTCCCCCTGAAGACATGGTAAAATACTGGTAGATTAAAAAAGAGATACATATCAGCCAGTAACTAGATGGCCAAATGTAATCAAATGCCAGAGGTTCTTTGTTGACTGGTAAGAAAATTCAGTGAGTTGGTTGACTGCAGAGTTCATCTACTCAACCACCACTTTAATTCTGTTTGGGGAATTTTTTGTTTGTTTGTTTACACTGATCATGATTTTGCTTATATTGCCTGGCTCATCTGAGTTGGGCAGCTTTAAATCTTTCATTCTGACTCAGTCTCCCATGAACAAATTTCTTAAAGGACAATTTTGCAATTTATAAGTTTGGTGCTTCTTAGAGGGCATTTTCTTTTAAAGAAGGAATAAACAAAGGCAAAAATAAAGCACTGAATTGCTTGACATATGTCCTACTTTGCTAGCTGCTGGAATGCAACACACCAGAGATGGATTGGCTTCTAATGAAAGGGGATTTATTTCATTAGTTTTTCAGAGGAAAGGCAGCTAACTTTCAACTGAGGTTCTTTCTTACACGAGAAGGCACAGGGCAATCTCTACTGGCCTTCTCTTCAGGCCTCTGGGTTCCAACAACTTTCCCCGGGGTGATTTCTTCCTGCATCTCCAAAGGCCTGGGCTGAGCTGTGAGTGCTGAGATGAGGTAGGCTGAGCTGCTTGGGCTGTGCGATGTTGCACTCTCTCGTTTAAGCACCAGCCAATTAAATCAAACATCATTCACTGCGGCACGCACGCCTCCTAGCTGACTGCAGTTGTAATGAGCAACAGATGAGGTTCAAATGCCATTGGCTCATGTCCACAGCAATATAACTAGGCACCTTCACCTGGCCAAGTTGACAACTGAATCTAACTACCACACATGGTCTAGATACAATCTTGTCTAAAAACAGGTGGGTTTGGGGGGACCTGAGGAGGGTATTACTTCATTGGGGCCTTAGAAAATTCAGGTAGAGCTTTGTAAACAGTGTCCAGAAGCCTTGTCTGTAAAAAAGGTGGCTGCTCTGGTTTCTGTGGTCTTATCCTATATCTATTCTAAAATCTCTAATAGCATTCATATAACCAAGAAATTAGGATTTAAGGGTGGTTATGATTTCTGAATCATTACGTAGATATTGTTTTTTATTTTCTGGTATATTAGAGTAGACAGAGGAAAATACCTGAAATCTTTTGAACACTAATCCAACTGCCTTCATCTCTGGTAATGATTGTATAACTTTTATCTTGTGCCCTTGTAATTATAAAAACCTTGTGACTAACCTTCACTTGTACCCATTTATTCAGTTTTTTGACTTTTGAGTCTTGTGATTACTAAAGACAGCTCTTGGTGTTTATTAATGAAGGGTCTTGGGTCAGCCCAGAACTAACCCATCCCAGATTCAAAGTTATCTTGATAACCAAAACTGTATCTATCCCAAATGGGACTAGACTTTAACCTGTAAGTCACCTAAACCTCATTAAAATACTAGAAATCGTGCTCATCATCGTATTATGGCTGCCGTTTCTTATATGCATTCTGTGACTAAGCATGTAATCAATCTGTGCATGCTCAATAATTAAATATCTTTAATTATATAATCTAGAACCACTGTGCGCTTTATGCCAATACCAGCCTATCCTTTATATTAGAAAATTGCAGTTCATGGAGACAGATTTTGGGCTGATAGGCTGTCTGATCTCTTGCTTCATGCCTAGTAATAAGCTTTTTCTGTCTTTGCAGTCCTGGTGTCTCAGGAATTGGCCACTTGAGCACATTGGGCAAAAGAATCCACCACCTTTGTCTGGTAACATTCATGTCTTAATGAATCAAGAATAACCTTCTCTGCCCTGGTAATGGGTGAAGTAAAGGTAGAGAAAAAGGCAGAGAAAAAAGGGCTATAGATATGCCTTCCTTTCCCTCCATGTTCTCCCAACTTTTGGATTTGGCCTTCTGCTTGACTTTGGCATCTTTTTATTGGGGAAGTTGATCTACCATCATCACTTCTTTGGGGCTAAATTATGACATCATCTAAAGTTTATAAAGGCCCCTGAGAATTTGGCCCAATCTTCTTTAAATTAAAACTGAGACAATTTGGCTGATAATCACATTTTTTTTCCTTCTACTCTGTATGTATTATGCTCACTTTTAAACAATGAGACTTTCTGGAGTCCTTAACCAAGTTTAAATCAACTCTGAAAATTCACTTGTTTAATATTGCCTTTTTGCTGTCTGTTGTCATTTATTCTGGTTTTATTTTTTTACGCAGAGTGACTTCTAAGGAACACATTACATGAATGGAAATAAATAATTGTTGGTTGATTGATTAGGATTAGAGAGTGCATGCTTTAAAACTGGAGGTTAAAAAAGCCTATGCCGCAGCTCTAAATAGGGTCTTTGAGGGGTTTATTTGATAGAGAAAGAACCCATTCCATTGTGGAGAAGGCCAGGAGAGATGCCTTGAGGGCTTTGGCCTACTCTTTTGATTCCTAATCTACATAAATTACTTTGGAACTGCCTGTAAACTAGTTAAATGGTTGGCTGGTGACAAAAAGATGAATAAAGTAATGAATGCATACCAGGCGGCACAAAAGATTTAGAGGGATTTGTATCAGCTTTGTAACCAGACTGACGCGTGGGAAATAAAATTTATTGTTGCTAAACATTGAACATTACTCTTGAGGATGAAAATAATGAACACAAGTAAAAACAAATAGCACTGAACTAACTAGAGCAGTAAGACTTTCAAAAGACCACTCCAGAGAGGAAGGAGGGATTTTTCTGTAACACTGTCTAGATAACATAAGGTTGCATTCACCTATGCAGTGGCATTAAACTATTATAGTTGCCCCTATAGTAGTGCAAAGTGTTTAGTTAAACCCGGTTATATTGACTCCTTCCTCCAAAATTCTAATAGGATGCATCAATATTGGTTAAAATATACATGTCAAGATTTTATATTCCTAAGCTTTTAAAAACATGGCAAAAATTATACAACAGTTTGGGTTAGAAAGTTGATTAGAAAGGTTCCAATTCAGCATCTGTGTTGAATGTTGAATAAACTCGTGAGATCTTGAACTACTGCCATCGAAAACATGAATGACAATGAAAAATATTAGTTTAGGGAATAGCCTTCCTGGGAAAGAGTCAGAAACCCTCAACACTTGAGACATTCAAAATGGGGATAGAGATATACCAAGTAAATTATTTTCTCTCTGATGTCATTTTGAACATATGTGGTAAAAGAAATTTATTTTTATTTTGTCAATATGTTTCTCTCTCTCAGTTTACCATTAAGTACATTACAAATTGGTTTTGAGCCTCAACAGTAAACATGGTCATGTTTTTCAGTGTCTCACCAACAGGTTCTATATGGGCATAGATTAATTGTTTAGGATAGTATCGGTGTGTTACTTCCCCAAGTATTGAGTCTCAAACTATGCCTCTCTTTAGGAATAAGGTTAATTTTTTAGGAACTTCCTACTCTTTTTGCATTGGGATATACTCTGAACAGCCATGCCTTTGTATCTTATAGATGCACAGAGGTCGATCCGTTTGAATGAAAGACAGGCTTGGAAAGGTGTAGTAAGGATTTGGGTGGAGTCACCAGGTCAGGTTGCATGTTACAGTGGGGATTTCCATTTTAACTTGGTCACTGAAAAGCTGCTGGATTTTGAGCAAGCCAATTAACATCTCTAGGCCAGGATTTCTTCATTTGTATATGGGAAAAATGTGTTCTCCATTCCAGGATGTTCTCTCAGTATTTCCTTTTACCAGTCCACACAGGCAATGTTAAATGAAAGAGATAAGAATGTAAATGAGCTGCAGCATTGGCAAACCTTTCCTAAAGGGCCAGAGAGTAAATATACAGATTTTGTGGGCCAAGCGGCAAAACTGAGGGTATTATGTAGATATTTATGCAACCATTTAAAATGAAATCATTTAAAAATGCAAAGACCACTCTCTCCTTGAGGGCTGTACAAAAGCAGGTGGTGAGCTGGACTCAGCATGGCCGAGCTCTAGTTGTTTCTCTCTGGTTTACAGGAATGACAATCACACTCCAGTGTGAAAATTGTAATGATAGAAGTATGTGGTGGAAAAAATAAATCATCTGTATGATTTTCTACCATGAATTGACCAGGTGTTTTAGTTGAAATAGGCTTTTCTGGTTGTGCGAGAAACCTCGGCCTCATAAGGGAGCATCGAGAGCCCACACTGGGCTGTCTTTTCTTTCCAACCCCCTCTCTTGTCTTCCGTTCTCTTTGTGTTCTTTGACCTCAAACTACCATTTCTATTTGATCCAAGAGCTCTTGTACTGGGGACAAGATGAGGAGGGGGAGGGAGGATGGGGAGGAGGAAGCCAGCAAGAATTTTAATTTCCCCTGTGCCAACGTAATTACAGAGTAGATACAAATCCCTTCAAATCTTTTGTGCTGCTTTATATGCATTCATTATTTTCCTCATCTTTTTTGTCACCAGCCAACCATTTAACTAGTTTATAGTCAGTTCCAGGGAAATTTATGTAGATTAGAAATCACCGACCTAAACTGAAACCCTGAAGACATCCTACCCGTTCCCATCTCAATAGATGAATTCACTATCAGAAACCCAGTGTCAGCAGCACAGCCTGTCTTATCACAAAGGCCTCTGAACTTCCATAACTATGGACTATGAACAGTCAGAAAGTCTGGTCTCAGATTGTTCTGGAGTTTTTCACCAAACAGAGCCCATCATTTTTGGAAGTCATTTAAATCTGTAGAAGGAAAATATGAAAAGCCTAGGAAATGCATTTAGTTCGGTTGCCTTCTCCTCTTCTATGATTAATTTCATTTCCCCTGGGGAATGTTACCTTTTGAAGTTGAGAATGAATTAGAATTTTCTCTCAGAATTATTAACACACTCCATTCCTGACAGATTCTGTGCTTCCTATGGCAATCTTTGATTTTTCTCCCAATTGGATGCAGTTGATACTGAATAAAGGATCTGTTGTGAATATCGGTGTTTATTGTTAATGTGCCTTGAACGTTAGCAATATTTTTATTTTGGAATGTATAGTCCTAGGACAAGTCTATTTTCTAATACTAATCTGTGTATATATAAAAAAGATGAGCTTTTTTAAAAAATTTGAATTCTGGTCAGATTGGCTCTGTTCAGGCCAGTGAATAATGGGGGGACTGGGCTGGTGAATTCTGGCATGAGGCCAAGCATGGCTGTTACTCCATAGCCACATATATAACAGCATCTCACGAACTGGAGGAGCATTGCTGCCAAGAAAGCTTTTTGATTATGATTAGTTGAGCACTCATATCAGGAGAGAAGGAAGACTTGTTTGAGAAGCCTGATTCATTATCAGAACCATAACCATAACCAGTGTGTGTGTGTGTATGTGTGTGTGTGTGTGTGTATGTGAGACACATAAGCACATGTCTGTCACTTGGCCTTGTACCTGATCAGTCCCGCATGGACTCATATCTGGGTCCTGGAAGACAGAGAAGCCTATGAGTAATTCCTCTGTGTATGGAAAGCAGATAGGAGTATTGGAATCTGTTAGTTGCGCACACCCCCGACAGCCATTCCTTTCTTTTACTGCAAACTTAGTCACTTTTTTTTTTGGGGGAGGGGCCCTTATGACCAGCTACAGGTGTAAAAACCATGATTGGTTTTAGTCATTAATGGCAACCTCATTCCTTTTGACAGAGTTCCCCTTTCCTATCGCTCCATGGAGCTTGGGTGATATGTAACCCAGTTCTGTTCAATGCTATGTTTTGAGAAATCTTCAGATACTCTCCTACCTTCTTGCCCTCCTGATGTTGTGTGAAGATCTGCTGTGTGGATCTGTGGTAGCTGTCCTGTGATCAAGAGGTACGTGCCTAAGAATGAAACACTGGTAGACAAGAATGGCGAGTTAAGATAGAGAGAAATGAGATGTTTGATGGTGTTGTGGAGCCGCTGCACCAAACCTGGAACTCCCTACCTCCAGACTTCTTACTATATGAGCTAAATAAACCCTTTTATTGCTTAATAAAAGCAATAAAAGTTAGTTGGGTTCTCTCTCCCTCTCTCTCCCCCTCGTCTTTTTTTCAGTTGCTTGAAGCCAAATGAGTTTAATATCAAACTGGAGAGAGACACTCTTAACTACTTGACTACAGAGACTGAAGGAACTTCAGTACTTCAAGGATTCCAGCTGAAGAAGCAGTGGGGTGCAGAATGGGGGACATTTCAGATCAGTGCATCAGTACACTGGATATGCAGTGGTGGTATCAGTGGAAGCAGTGGTTGTGTTGCCCAGTGGCTATGGCAACAATAGTGATCCTGGCAGAGGTGGAAGATATGCTGAGTTACTGTGAGTGGGGAAGCCCAGCAGATGTAGAGGTATTTGGTTGTCACTGAGGTGCCTAGTATTGGGGGAATGGAGCGTATGCACATATGCACCATCTTCTGAATATTAGAGAGGATGAACTTCTGCAATATAGAGCTCAAACCCGATAGAAGTTTATGCTTTGCTTACATAACTGTTAGTGGATGGTTCTCCTCCATGTGGTGATTCAAGGGCCCAAGAAACTTCTGTCTGGAGATTCTGCAGTTTCCTGGGACCCAGTTATCATCTGCATTCAGCTAGTGGAAGGGGGGCAGGAGAGCATGGAGGAGAGATGCCTCCTCCTTAAAAACCTTGGTGGAAACAGCACATGTTACTCTTTTTAAAATTTTTTAAAATTCTAAGCCTATTTAATTATTTAGTTTATTTAATTACATAGGTCTTAAAAACTCTATTGTGGTAATGTCTATACAACATGATATTTCCCATTTTAACCACTTTCAAGTGTACAGTTCAGTTGTGTTATTTACATTCACAACGTTGTGCTACTATCTCCATAATTGTGTAGTTTTTTTAAAAAGGTTTCAACCAATTAAGATTTCCTTTTCCATGATTTTGTTTATAATTTATGTTGTGGTTTGTCATACTAATTCAAGCTATATGTAATCCAGTGCCTTTCACACCTAGAAATGTGATTTCTATTTTAATGTCTTTGTTTTTTTTCTTTAAAAAAGACTTAAAAATTGTTTTATTAAAACAGTTGTAGGTTTACAGGAAAATCATGCAGAAAGTACTGAATTCTTATAACTCCCCCCTCACTGTTTTCCCTATTATTAACATTTTGCATTTTTTTGGTGCCTTTGTTACAATGGATGAAACATTATTATTATAATTAAACTATTAACTATAGTTCATGGTTTATATTATGAGTCACTCTTTGTGTTGTGCAATTCTATTCTAGTAAGCTGTACACCACCTAAAATTCACCATGTTAGCCACTTTCAGGTGTACAATGCAGTGGTGTTAATTATCCTCACCACGTTGTGCTACCAGAGCGACCATCTATTATCAAAACATTTCCATCATCCCAAACAGTAACTCTGTAACAATTGAGCCATCATCCCAAACAGTAACTCTGTAACAATTGAGCATTAACTCCATATTCCCCATCCCACCCCATCCCTCATAACCTGCATTCTAATTTTTGACTCTTTGAATTTGCATATTATAATTACTTCATTATTTTAATAATTAAATAATATTATTTTATGGATGAATAATATTCCATTGTGTGTGTGTGTATATATATATATATATATATCACATTTGGTTTATTCTTCCACTGATGGCCACTTGAATTGCTTCCACCTTTTGGCAAATGTGAATAATCCTTCTGTAAACATCAATATTTAAATGTCTGCTCAAGTCCTTGCTTTTGATTCTTTTGGGTATATACCTAGAAGTGGGATTGTTGGGTCATATCATACCTCTGTACGTAACGTTCTGAGGAACTGCCAAACTGTTTTCTTCAGTTTGAGGGTTTGAACACCAATAATGTTTGAGGGTTCCTATTTCCCTAGATTCTTGCCAGCACATGTTATTTTCCATTTTTAAAATAGTAGCCATTCTCAGCTAAAAAGCATGTGAAAAGGTGTTCATCTTTCACTAGTTATTAGGGAAATGTAAACAGAAACCATAACAAGATATTATCTCACACCCATATGAATGGTCGCTATTAAACAAGAAACTACAAATGTCAGAGAAGAGAAATAGGAATACTTATTCACTGCTGGTGGAAATGTATAATGGTACAGCCGCTGTGGAAGACAGTGTGGCCCTTCCTTAGAAAACTAAATATTGAGTTGCCCTGTGACCTGGCAATTCTGCTACTCGGTATATACCCAGAAGATCTGAAAGCTGTGGCATGAACAGATGTTTGTATGTGGATATTCGTAGCAGCATTATTCACAATTGCCAAAAGATGGAAACAACCCAAGTGTTCATCAACAAATGAATGGCTAAATAAAATGTGGTATACACATACGATGGAATAATATGCAGCAGTAAGAAGGAATGAGGTCCTGAAGCATGTGACAATGTGGATGAACTTTGAGGTTATAATGCTGAGTGGAATAGTCCAGACATAAAGGACAGATATTATGTAACTTCACTAATGTAAACTAAGTAGAACACACAAACTCAGTCTTAAAATGTAGAATATAGGATACCTAAAGATAGACAGAAGCTAGAGAAGGGGGAGAATTACCTAGTATGTATAGAATTGTTGATGAGGTTGAACTTAAAATGTTTGGGAAAAGGGGCGGGCCGCGGTGGCTCAGCGGGCAAGAGTGCTTGCCTGCTATGCCGGAGGACCCCGGTTCGATTCCCGGCCCCAGCCCATGTAAGAAACAAACAAACAAACAAAATATAATAAAACAAGAAAATGTTTAAAAGATGTTTCCCTTTCTTCCTCTCTTCCTTCCTTCCATCCTTCCTTCCTTCTCTCTGTCTTTCCTTCCCTTCCTCCCTCTCTCTTTAAAAAAAAAAAAAAAAAAAAAAAAAAAAAAAAATGTTTGGGAAAGGATAGAGTTGTTGATAGCTCATTTATTGGGATTACAAGTAATAGTGATATATTGTAGGTAAATTTGATTGAAAGTGATTGTTTAAAGTCGTATATATATATACATATAAATGTCCTTGCATGAACTACTATACATGTAAACAAAATAATAGTGGGATATATGAGAAAAAACAGCTATTGCAAATATTACTGTAGTTAACAGTAATATTTTAATATTCTTTCATCAACAGTAACAAATTTACTACACCAATACTGTGGGTCAACAATAGGGGAGTAAGAGCTGTGGGAGGATTTGGGTTTTGTCTTTTATTCTTATTTCTGTTCTGATGTAATGAAAATATTCTAAAATTAATTGTGGGGATTTATGCACAATTATGTGATGATACTACGAGGCAGTGATCGTAGTGAGGCAGTGATTGTATACTTTGGATGGTTTATGGGATGTGTGAATATATCTCAATAAAATTGGAAGGAAATAGTAGACTTTCTAGTGGGTATGAAATGGTATTTCATCATGGCTTTGATTTGCTTTTTCCTAGTGGCTAATGATGTGTATCTTTCCATATGCTTATTGGCTATTTATATATCTTCTTTGGAGAAACGTCTATTCAAATCCTTGCCCCCTTTTTTTTAATTGGGTAGTTTGTCTTTTCATTGTTGAGTTGTAGGAGTTCTTTATATAGTCTGGATATTAAACCTTTATCAGATATATGGTTTCCAAATATTTTCTCCCATTCTCTAGGTTGTATCTTCTTTTAAAAAATTTTATTCACATACCATACAATCATCCAATTTTTACAATCAGTGGTTCACATTATTATCACATAACTGTGCATTTGCATCATAATAGATCCTTGAACATTTTCATTGCTCCAAAAAACCCACAAAAATAAAAATAAAAGTAAAAAATAAGGGCAAAAAGAACATCAAAACATCCTACACCCCCCCAACTTATTTATCTTCTTTTTTTTCTTATTCATCTTTCCATATACCGGATAAAGGGAGTGTCAGTCACAAGGTTTTCACAATCACATGGTCACACCTTAAAAGCTCTATAGTTATTCAATCATCTTCAAGAATCAAGGCTATTGGATTACAGTTCAACAGTTTCAGGTATGTCCCTCTAGTTACACCAATATACCAAACCTGAAAAAGGGATATCTATATACAGCATAAGAATAACCTCTAGAATGACCTTTCAACTCTATTTGAATTCTCTCAGCCACTGAAACTTTATTTTGTTTTATTTTTCTTCCCTTGGTCGAAAAAGCTTTCTCATCCCATGATGCCAGGGCCAGGCTCATCCCCAGGAGTCATGTCTCATGTTGCCAGGGAGATTTATACCTGTGAGCTCACTTGCACAGTTGACTTAGAGAGAGAAGGCACACCTGAGCAGTAGGAGAAGTTCTTTGGTAGTGACTCAGATACAGTCACAAGTAGACTTAACTTCTTGTAGGTTGTCTTTTTATTTTCTTGATAATGTTTGATGCACACAAGTTTTTAACTTTGATAAAGTACTATTCATCTATTGTTTCTTTTGTTCCTTGTGCTTTTATTGCAAAGTCTAAGAAACCATTGCCTAATACGAGGTCGTAAAAGATATTTGTTATGTTTCCTTCTGGGTGTCTTTATAGTTTTAGTTCTTTTAGTTGTCAAAAATCAATTTGCCATAGATGCGAGAGTTTTTTATGAACTCAATTCAATTCCATTGGTTTATATGTCTGTCCTTGTGCCAATATCATGCTGTTTTGATTACTGTGGCTTTGTAATAAGTTTATGAATGGGTAGTGTGAGTCCTCCAACTTCATTCTTCTTTTTCAAGATGCTTTAACTATTCTGGATACCTTACTCTTCCATATGAATTGATGATTGGCTTTTCCATTTCTGCAAAGAAGGCTGTTGGAATCGGATTGGGATGGTGTCAAATCTGTAAATTACTTTGGGTAGAATTGAAATCTTAACGATATTTAGTCTTCCAGCCCCTGAAGCTGGAATGTCTTTCTATTTATTTAAATCTTTGATTTCTTTCAGCAATGTTTTGTAGTTTTCCATGTGCAAGCCCTTTTCATCCTCAGTTAAAATTATTCTTAGATATTTGATTCTTTTAGTTACTCTTGCCCATACCATATTTTACAATGAGGATGAGTTATATGGCTCCATATAACTCCAAAAAACTTTATTTTTTAAACATGGGCAGGCACTGGGAATCGAACCTGGGTCCTCTGGCATCGCAGGCAAGCATTCCTGCCTGCTGAGTCACCGTGGCCCACCCAGCTCCATCAAACTTTAAAAGAAGTGGGAAATAGGATTCTCTGGCTGGGCAGCTGATTCCCAGTTTTAATTTTATGCCATAAAATGGGAAAATGGATTTTGCGGGGCAGTCTCTGCCACGTGCAGTTACTCTGGAAATACTTGTTTAGGAATAGCTTTGGAATGGGAGGGGTATTTTGCAGTCTTCTAGTTCTGAATGGGCTGGTGGATTAAGCCAGTGAAACAGGTAATAAGGCCAATGATTTACCCATCAATCTTCTAAATGTTGCCAATTAGAGTAGTTTAGGCAGAAATGTGTTTTCCCCCTTCTTGGGATTATCTGCTCAACTATATTAAATTACCATATAGTTAAAAAGCTCTTTGTTTTGCTTAACTATTTAGATCTGCTATGGCTATGGTATTGAATTCATTTATGATTTAACATAAACCACATATAAACAGTCTGAACTCTAATATACGTCCTGACAATTCTTCTTATTACTGAGAACAAAATACTTAAAAGCATGTGGTAATTTTTCTTTTCTTTTTAAAAGGATTTCTGCATTGGCTCATGGCTCATGACTATTAAGAAATTGAATTTCAGAATGAGCATCAGACTTAATTTTTCAAGTATCTTGTCATAAATGCATTGCTACCCATGTAATAAAGTAATTTTCCCTGGTGTGATAAATATAGCACTAAAGAATCAGCCTTGTCTGATAAAATGGCTTTTATTAATCTCCTAATGTTTTTATTTTGTTCTAGAATTATGATCAGTTTCAAGAGAGTAGCAAACAGGTTATGATTAGAGTTGAATATTATTGCTATCCAGATATCTTTGGTTAAAGCTTGCTGTTTATTTAAAAAAAAGGAAAATGCTTCCATTAAGAAAAATCAAGGATAATGGCCTGACTTTATTATCAAGAAATTATACCTGCTATGCAACCTTGCTAATTATCAACACTTGATTTCATTTGGGTGATATAACAAATGCAAAAGGCCATTTATTAGGAGTAGTACTTGATGTTAGTAGCAGTATAATAAAAGTGAAATAATAAAAAGCAGCCTGAGAAAATAAGAAATGTTAATGGGGAATGGAACTTTCCTAGGAATGAATTATCCCAGCTGACAGTATAGAGTGTGGCATTAACACGGAGTGCTTCATCTTGGAAACTAGGTCCCCACAGTCTCCTTCCACAGCCCTCTTCCCCTGGTCTACATTCCATACTTTTTTGGGGCTGATTTCATTCATGCACCTGCTTCTATTGACTCTTAAATCTTCACAATTTCAGTCCCGACTTCTTGTCCGCAATCCAGCCTGCCTTCTGGCCATTTCCGTATGCTTGTCCCATAAGAAACTGAACTCTGTATGTTCAACAGAATGCTTTTCTCTCTTGTCTTCTTGAATCACCTATCCTAAACTGAACAATCACAGGGTAGCCTTAACTTCTCCCTCCCTCATACCCTATATCCAATCAAGCAAATGTTTTCTTTTCCAGTCAGAAACGTCTCTCTAATCTAGCTTCTATATCCACTCCCACTCCCATCACCCTAGTTCCCAGCAGTCACTTTTCTTGTTTTAATTGTTGTAACCCATTTATTGAACGAGCAGACTCATATGATGTGATGATAATAGTAATTTATTTTTGTCTTCTGTAGTTCTTTATTTTAAAAAGTTCTCCAGTTTTTTGTTTTGTAATATTTCAAACTCCAGAAAAGTTGAAATAATATTACAACAGAAAGTTATATAATCTTTTTTAAAACTTTTTTTATTAATTAAAAAAATTAACAAACAAAACATTTAGATATCATTCCATTCTACATATACAATCAGTAATTCTTAATATCATCACATAGTTGCATATTCATCATTTCTTAGTACATTTGCATCGATTTAGAAAAAGAAATAAAAAGACAACAGAAAAAGAAATAAAATGATAATAGAGAAAAAAAACTATACGTACCATACCCCTTACCCCTCGCTTTCATTTACCACTATTTCAAACTGAATTTATTTTAACATTTGTTCTCCCTATTATTTATTTTTATTCCATATATTCTACTCTTCTGTTGATATAGTAGCTAAAAGCATCAGACATAAGGTTTTCACATTCACAGAGTCTCATTGTGAAAGCTATATCATTGTTCAATCATCATCAAAAGCATGGCTACTGGAACACAGCACTACATTTTCAGGCAATTCCCTCCAGCCTCTCCACTACATCTTGAACAACAAGGTGATATCTACTTAATGTGTAAGAATAACCTCCAGGATAACCTCTCGTCTCTGTTTGGAATCTCTCAGCCATTGACACTTTGTCTCATTTTACTCTTCTCCCTTTTGGTCGAGAAGGTTCTCTCAATCCCTTGATGTTAATTCTCAGCTCATTCTAGGGTTTTTCTCAGTCCTTTGATGCTGAGTCTCAGCTCATTCCAGGATCTTTGTCCCACGTTGCCAGGTAGGTTCACACCCCTGGGAGTCATGTCCTACGCAGAGAGGGGGAGGGTGGTGAGACTGCTCATCATATTGGCTGGAGAGAGAGGCCACATCTGAGCAACAAAAGAGGCTCTCTTGGGGGTGACTCTTAGGCCTAAATTTTAAGTAGACTTGACCTATCCTTTGTGGGGTTAAGTTTCATGTGAACAAACCCCAAGACTGGGGGCTCAACCTATAGCTTTGCTTGTCCACACTGCTTGTGAGAATATCAAGAATTCAACTTGGGGAAGTTGAATTTCCCCCCACTCTCACCATTCCCCAAAGGGGACTTGCATATAAGAAAGTTATATAATCTTCACCTCCTAGCTTTGTCAATTGTTAGTATTTTGCCACATTTAGTGCTCACCCTGTCTCTCTGTCTCTTTGTCTTGTAATCTATTCCCCTTGCCTCTGTCCAGAACCCAGCCCTGCTTTGGCTCCCTAAGGATTTGCAATTTAGGATCCACATGGGCATTGGCATTCCTATCTGTTTCTATTGGTCTATCTCTAATAGTAAAAGTTGTTACAGAGACCTCAAGATATGGTTGTTATTGTTACTGTGACCTCATAGGCTGGAGACACCTAGTGGCATTCGGGTTACTCAGAAACAGAAATAAAGATATTGAAGGTAATATAAGCATCAAGAGAGACATTTCCTTTCATCAAGAAATTATACTTTTTATGTAAACCTTGCTAATTATCAGTGCTTGGATTCATTTGGGTGCTATAACACACGAAAACTGCCATTTTACCTTATAGTTCATCATGTCCCTAATTGTGCAGAAATAATTCCTAAGCCATTCATCATTCCTCCATTTCATTTGAATGGTGTACATGTGACGTGAACATATGTGGCAATCTTTATATCTGCTTCCTGGCTTGTTTGTCCAAATGATCTTCAAAGCCTTTGAGGACTATTAGCTCTGATTTTATTTTAATAGACGTAAAATATTTTTGTCTGAATTAATGGCATTTCCTTGCTATTCAAGTCATTAAAGCAAAACTCAGAAACCTGACTGCCTCAAAATATTACTGAGGGCTTTATTTATTTAAAAAATCTAGACATATATTGCAGATTGTATTTTCCAAAGATGGAGACAATGAACTTCCTCATCCCACAAGCTCTTACAATGTGACCATGACATTCCTCTCATCAAGTGGTGGTGTCTGTGTTCCCTCTTCTAGGATCTTGGTGGACCTTTGTGACTGCCTTGGCCAATACTTTGGTGGAAGTGATGCTAAATGACTTCTGAAGCTAGATCATAAAAGTGCCATGTACTTCCATCTTGCTCTATTGTGACATTTGTACTTGGAACACAGCCATCATGCTCTGAGGAAGCTCAAATCAGCCCATGTGGGGAGAACATATGAAGAGGCCATGACTGGTGTTCCAGCCAACAGCCCAGTTGAAATCCCAGCCTACAGCAAGCATCGAGTTCCAAACATGTGAGTATAGAGGCTGCCAGATGATTCTACCCCCACTTAGCTGTTGGGTTACCCTCAGGCTTCAAGTCTTCTCAGTTGAGTACCCAAATATCAGAGAGCAAAGACAACCCCTCCCTGCTGGGCTCCATTTGATTTTCTGACCCAGGAATCTGTTAGCACAATAAAATGACTGTTTTATACCAATAAGTTTTGCGGTGTTTTATATGCAGCAGTAGTAACTGGAACAACATATAACACCTATTTCTGGTTTGCTGAGAACTTTGTGAGTTTTGATTACCTCTTGCAGACATTTTCTTTATCTTATTTTGTTGCAGTCTGAATTTGAGAACCATCTCTGTGATACCCTTTAGTTCAGACATGGCAGTTGGAAGAAACTGCCTGTGTGGTAGTTTTCTCAGGAGTCTTTGCATTAAGACCCAATGAGCCTCCTGAAAAAGAATTCAACCTGAGCAATGAGAATCTCTGCTTAGGAACTTGGTGCAAGGGCAATAGTTCAGTGCCATATGCCTGGGTTATCCTTATATAAAGTTCAGTTCTTCCAGACCAGCCATGATGGACTCAAGCCTGAATCCCAGAAAGAATGAGGAATTGTAATAAAAGCATGAGTAAAAGGAAAGGAGAAGCTTCAGTTTGTCATCTTTGGGGCTCTGAGAACATAAATCAACAGGTTCAGCAGCACTGGTGCCACTTGTGTTGACCATATAAGGAGACATCTGACCTTAAAATGTTGGGCAGATACAATGGGACAGTGGGAACTGGGTGCCCATTGTTGAATTTCATAGCTTTGTCAGAAAGCCAGAGAAGATGAGAGGTGAATGTTGGTTGCTATGTGGAAGCTGAGAGGACTATGTTCATTCATTTTTAATTCAATTAGTCTGTGATGGGAACTGTTAACAGTTTATGCTATCTGTTCTCCCCTTCTTTTATAATAATAATAATGTGGTAGGTACAGGGCTGCAAATCTACCCTATATTTATCAGCTTCCCTTGTTAAGGAAATGTTGGCATGTGGGATTTGAGAAGTAGGATTTAGACACCTGAATATTCTTCTCCAAGCTCTCTTTTTCCTTCCTACTAGCTGGAACCCATTGATTTAACCTTGATATGCAGATGAGGATAATCCCTTGGGTCCCTGAATGGCTGCTGACTGTGGAGAAGCATCAACCACTGACCTGGAATGCTCACCACTAATTTTTAGGTGAAAAATAAACTTATCTTTTTTCAATTATCTAATTATTGTTGTTGCTTTGTTTTAGCAGTATTAGCCTAACTAATACACTCATCCATCCAACAGATATTTATTGAGCTATGTGACAGGTTCTGTGCAAGATGGTGGGGATACAATGGTAAGCTTAAAATTCACTGGAGGATGCGGACAAATGCTTAATTGCAATTATAATACAGGCCAAGGGCTCTAGGGGTTCATGGTGCAATGAGAGTATATAGTCAGGGAAATTAACTTCATCATGATGGTTAATAAAGTCCTCTCTGGGAAAAAAATTGAGTGGAGCTCTTGAGAAAGAGAGAGAGTTAATTTGGGTATAGGAAGTATTGGCAGAGGAGGCAGCATGTGAAAAGGCCTTGAGGTAGGAGTCTGCATGGAGTATTTGAGGATCTGCAAGGAGTTCGCTGTGGTTGTTATGAGGAGAATGAACATGGTGCACAATTTGGCTGAAGAGGGAGAATTAGGCCAGGCCATGAGAGGCCTTGTAGGCCAGGATCTTGATCTTTATCATAAAAGCTAAGGGATTATCTTCAGTTGTATTATGACTGAAGCTATTGAAGAATTAAAGCAGAGGGATGACATCAGAGTTCTATTTGAAAAGATTTTTTTTTGGCAGTGGTATGGGGGAATAAGAAGTGGTGTAGGGAGGCTATTGCAATCATCCATTTTACTTGAGAACACACTCTGGGACTCCCAAGAATAGTTTGGGGATGATTTGAGTTAGGCTGGAATTTCCAAAGTTGCGGGTAGGCATGGGCCAAAGAAATACTATTGTGTGTTTGTAGTCCTCATTTTGCATGCAGCCTGGTAGGTCAGTGTGATGCTTAAATTCATGTGTTACCTTGGCCATATTATGGCCAAGTAAGCAAGCACTAGCCAGATTGTTACTGTGAGGATGTTTCATGGATTTAAATAATCAGGAAGTTGATTGACCTTTGGCTGATTATATCCGCAATCAAGTGAGGAGTTTGCCTTCAAAAATGAGAGGTCTCATCCAATCAACTGAAGGCCCTAAAATGAGAGGTGATGATTTTAGCAGTGAGAAGAATTTCCATTTCTACTTCAGCCAGTTTCTCCTGGGGAATTCACTGAAAGCTTCAGTGGAGTTTCCAGCTTGCAGCCTGCCCTGCAGAATTTGGAATCATGCATTCCCAAGTCATGAGAAACAATTCCTATAAAAATCCCATAATATTTTTAGATATCTACTGTTGGTTCTGTTTCCCTAGAGGACCCTGACTAATGCAGCCAGGAAACGTGGGTCACAAAAGTGTGACTGCACATCTCTATCTTTTGAATCCCAAACTGAGGTACATGGTCTAACAATTGAACAAATACTTCAAATTCTAGGATGGTCCTAGGAAACTCTGGATGGTAATATTGCTGGATTTACCTGAGCCAGAATCTGGTGTTTCATGTTCTCCTAGTTTGGGCAGGATAGGAGCAACTCTGGGTATATTCCTACAACCCTTGGATAGAGTGTGAACTCATTGATGGAGTCTGAACACTGAAAGAATTATCAAGCTGCTTTGTTGACATGATGCCAGCTGCTGATGAGTATCAAGGCATTTGATGCTCGGCAGGCTTTTTCACTTTTCATTTTTGTGGTATTGTCACTGGTAGGACAGTGTAAGACCCCATGTAGCTTAACGTAGAGACCTCTGCCCTCAGTGTTTTGAATCTTCAAATGATAAAGTGGCCTCTTGAGCCGCTGTTAGAGGTTTGATTCCTAGATGGTAGTGTACGTTGGGTTCTGTGTTCTACTGTACCTCTTATGCTAGGTCTTTAATTATAGCTTCTCTTAATTTTTTTTCCTTTGGGCAAGCTCATTGATGAAAAGTGTAAATTGGCAATGATTTACATTTCAATTGTAGAAGAAGGGAGATGTAGAAATTCAAAAGTATTTTCATCTCAATTAGGCACAGTTCTGAGAGTGTCAAATGATAGTGACAAATCCTATGATAGATGACATGGAATTATAATGCAAGTGATTAAAAAAATCTCTATTATGATTCATAGCTTACTTTTCCTAAAGTTAGTCACTGACTGATGTAGTTTGTGTGAAATAATGTATGTGAGAATAAAGGTCAGAATTGCTTGCTTTTCCTTATCTCTATATTTAGGAATACATGTAGGTATTATTTGGCTGTTCTGACTTATGTCATTAAAATTCACATTTAAAAAATTGCCTCTTTGGTCAGTGGTGTGAGGTTGAATTATGAACCCCAATTTAGAATACGATCTCTTAAAGAAGTTATTTTTAGTAAAGGTGTGGCCCAACTGAATGAGGTTGGGTCTTAATTGGCTTCCCTGAGGCCGTATAAACTGAAACTCACAGAAAGGAGCCAGAAGACAGAAGACAGCCAGGAAAGGAGTGGATTTTGCCATGTGATGGGAAGTAGATATACAAGCCAAGAAACCCCAAGGACTGCGGCAACCAGCACTGGAAATCTCACACTCGAGGAAGCAAGTCTTCTAGCCTCAAAACTGTGTGCCAATGTATTCCTGTTATTTAAACCAACCCATTGTATGGTATTTGCCATAGCAATTGGGAAACTAAGACTATTGGTAACACATTGTTTTTAAAATTTTGCATTGTTTGGATTGTAAATGACTTAATATCATTACTAAGTCCTGTTGATTTCAGTTTCTAACTATCTCTTAAACCTGTCCACTTCTTTCCATCCCTGCCTCCAAAATTTCTTGCCTGGACTGCTGAAGTAACCACCTAATTTGCCTATGTATCATCTACTCTTGTTCCCTCTAATCCATTGTTTACCTGGTTCCCTGGAAGATGAACCTAAAGGGAAGGAAAAAATTCCAGATAACTCATCTGAAATCTTGAAACCATAAGCCTAAGGTGCTCTTGGCTGAGCTGAGCACATTTAAAGAGTGTCTTTCAGGCACATGGGTGGTTCAGTGGTAGTATGCTCGCCTTCCAGGCAAACCCAGGTTCGATTCCCGGACCATGCACCCGCCCCCCACACCCCCCCAAAAGAAAAAAAGTGTCTTTCCTTGAAGAAGCATGTTTGCCTGTGCAGAAATATGGATCCACAAAGATTTCATTGGAGCAATGGAACATAGCAGCTGGTAGAATGTTTTAGGTTTGTCTTCAACCAGGCCACTATATTGCAGTGAGAAATAATGGAAATGGTGGCTTGATAAGATCCAGTTTTTATTTTGTTAGGACACAGACACCAGACTGAACCCCAGCTGCCGTGGACTATATAGGCCTTTGGGGTTCCTGAACAATTTTTCTGGGATGAGGGAATGTTTCAAAAAGATCTTGAGTTTCTTAATAATAGGTGGGTAGACTTGAGCAATTAATTAGAAAAATAAAAGAGATGTGACTGATTTTGCACCCAAGTCTGTGACATAAGTCACACCAGCACTGACATATTCTAAGGTCTTTTTCATGGTTGTTTACACCACACTATGAATTTATCTGTTGATCATATGCCAATGCCATATTGTTTTAGTAAGTTTAGTTTTGTAAAAAACTTTAATACTTGCTTGGGATCAAAAAGCTCTGAACAGCTTTGTACTGGGCCCCTTAGACATTTTTGTAAGAGGCTTGACCTGGGTGGGAGTTACCATAGAAAGTAGTTCCTCTGAATAGGGAAGTGGTTGTTGGCTTTTGGTTGGCAAAACAAAAAAACAAAAAAACAAACAAACAAACAAAAAAAACCATTAGACACAGTTAGGGGGCAAAGAGGAAATGTATTCTTAAATCCTTCCTGCTTGGCACTGTGGATTCACCTTCAGAGGTGCTGGTTTGAAAGTATTATGTACTACAGAAAAGCCATGTTTTAATCCTGATTCAATCTTGTGGGGGAAGCTGTTTCTTTTAATCTTTATTCAATACTATAGGGCAGAAACTTTTGATTAGATTATCTCCATGGTGATGTGCCACACCTAATTGTGGGTGTAACCTTTTGATTAGGTGGAGATGTGACTCCACCCATTCAAGGTGAGTCTTAATTAGTTTATAAGAGTCTTTAAAAGGGGAAGAATTTTTGAGAAACCTCAGAAATAACAGAGTAAAGCTAACAGAGAGAGCTGATAAAGATGCTTGGAGCTCAGCAGATGTTGCTGTGTACCTTTCCATGAAATGTTAAGCAAGCCAGAACCTGAAGAGAGCCAAGAGAAGCCAAAAGATGACAGCCAGTCCCCTAGAAGCAAAGTGAGGAACCTCACAGAAACAGAGACTGAAGGCAGTGGAGCCCAGGAGCAAGGGACGAGCAGATGCCAGACATGTGCCTTCCCAGATGACAGAGGTGTTCTGGATGGTATCAACCTTTCTTGAGGAAAGGTAACCTCTTGTTGGTACCTTAATTTGGACATTATCTTGGCCATAGAACTGTAAACTTGTAACTTATTAAATTTCCTTTTTTTCTCAATCTACTAAATTTATTTTAACATTTGTTCCCCCTATTATTTATTTATTTTTAATCCATATGTTTTACTCATCTGTCCATAAGGTAGATAAAAGAAGCATCAGACATAAGTCACATTATGAAAGCTATATCATTATACAATCATCTTCAAGAAACATGGCTACTGGAACACAGCTCTACAGTTTCAAGAAGTTCCCTCCAGCCTCTCTGTTACACCTTAACTAGAAAGGTGATATATATTGAATGCATAAGAATAACCTCCAGGATAATCTCTCGACTCTGTTTGGAATCTCTCAGCCATTGACACTTTATTTTGTCTCATTTCTCTCTTCCCCCTGTTGGTCAAGAAGGTTTTCTCAATCTTTGGTGCTGAGTCCCAGCTCATTCTAGGATTTCTGTCCCACATTGCCAGGAAGATCCACACCCCCGGGAGTCATGTCCCATGTAGAGAGAGGGAGGGCAGTGAGTTTTCTTGTCGTGTAGGCTGAGAGAGAGAGGCCACATCTGAGCAACAAGAGAGGTTCTCTTGGGGGTGACTCTTAGGCCTAATTTTAAGTAGGCTTAGCCTATCCTTGTGGGGTTAAGTTTCATATGAATAAACCCCAAGATTGGGGGCTCAGCCTATAGTTTTCGTTGTCCCCACTGCTTGTGAGAATATCAAGAATTCTCCACTTGGGGAAGCTGAATTTTCCCCCTTTCTCACCATTCCCCCAAGGGGACTTTGCAAATACTTTTTTATTCACTGTTCAAATTCTTCTGGGATTTATTAAGGCATCACTCTGGACAAACTTACAAACTCTCATGCCCTACTCAAGGTTCCATGTACTTAAGGTGTTGAATTAAGCTGTCTACATAAGTTATATTAGGAAATGCACTAGTCAAAATATAAATTTTGTAACAAATGAGTATTTTTTTGCTTTAGTCTTACACATAAAGTTTTAAAATATCAATTACCATCTATTTCAATACCCTGCATTATTGACATTCCTTTGTTCTTCCTCATGCAAAACATTTTTAAATTTGTACATTTGGTCACTATCATTATACACTCTAGGTGTTCCTAGATTATACCATCTCAGACTTTATTGTATATCTTTCCTTCTGATTTCATTTGTGCCCCCAGGCTTCCTCCCTCTATCTATTCTCACATTCGGCTTCGTTTAGTGTTCTAATGTTATAGTATCACACTTAGGTAGTATTGTGCTATCCATTTCTGAAATTTTAAAATCAGTCCCATTGCACAGTCTGTATCCTTTCAGTTCCAATTATACAGTATCTACCCTAATTCTATCTCCTGATGACCTCTGTTCTTAACTGAAATTATCCAAGTTCATTCATTAATGCTAGTTCATATCAGTGAGACCATATAGTATTTGTCCTTTTGTTTCTGGTTAATCTCACTCAGCATAATGTCCTTAAGGTCCATCTATGTTGTTACATACTTCATAACGTTATTCTGCCTTACAGCTGCATAATATTCCATTGTATGTATATACCACAGCTTGTTTAGCCACTTGTCCATTGATGGACATTTGGGCTGTTTCCATCTCTTGGCGATTGTAAATAATGCTGCTATAAATATTGGTGTGCAAATGTCTGTTTGTGTCTTTGCCCTCATGTCCTCTGAGTAGATACCATGGTTTTGCCGGGTCATGTGGCAATTCTATATTTAGCTTCCTGAGGAACCGCCAACTGCCTTCCACAGTGGTTGTGCCATTTGGCATTCCCACCAATAGTGGAGAAGTATGCCTCTTTCTCCACATCCTCTCCAGCACTTGTTGTTTTCTGTTTTATTGATAATGGCCATCTGGTGTGTGTGAGATGATATCTCATTGTGGTTTTGATTTGCATTTCCCTAATAGCCAGGGAAGTTGAGCATCTTTTCATGTGCCTTTTGGCCATTTGTATTTCCCCTTCTGAGAAGCGTCTGTTCAAGTCTTTTGCCCATTTTGTAATTGGGCAAATTGTAATTTGTCTTTTTGTTGTTGAGTTGAACAATCTCTTTATATATTCTGGATACTAGACCTTTATCTGATATATCATTTCCAAATATTGTCTCCCATTGTGTAGGCTGTTGTGGTAGTTAGATTCAGGTGTCAACTTGGCTAGGTGAAGGTGCTTAGTTCTATTGCTGTGGACATGAGCCAATGGCATGTGACCCTCATCTGTTGTTGATTACATCTGCAGTCAGCTAGGAGGCATGCCTGCTGCAATGAATGATGTTTGATTTAATTGGCTGGTGCTTAAATGAGAGACTCAAAGTAGCACAGCCCAAGCAGCTCAGCATACCTCATCTCAGCACTCACAGCTCAGCCCGGACCTTTGGAGATGTAGAAAAAAATCACCCAGGGAAAGTTCTTGGAACCCAGAGGTCTGGAGAGAAGGCCAGCAGGGATCACCCTGTGCCTTCCCACGTAAGAAAGAACCTCAGTTGAAAGTTAGCTGCCTTTCCTCTGAAGAAATAATGAAATAAATCCCCTTTTATTAAAAGCCAATCTGTCTCTGGTGTGTTGCATTCTGACAGCTAGTGAACTAGAACAGCTGTCTTTTTACTTTCTTGACAAAGTTCTTTGATGCACAAAAGTGTTTAATTTTGAGGAGTTCCCATTTCTTTCTTTCTTTTTTTCAATGCTTGTGCTTTGGGTGTAAGGTCTAGGAAACCACCCCCTATTATAAGATTTGTAAGATATTCCCCTACATTTTCTTCTTTCAGTTTTATGGCCTTAGATCTAATGTTTAGGTCTTTGATCCATTTTGAGTTAATTTTTGTATAGGATGTGAGATATGGATCTTCTTCCATTCTTTTGCACATGAATATCTAGTTCTCTAGGCACCATTTATTGAAGAGATTGTTCTGTCCCAGGTGAGTTGGCTTGACTGCCTTATCAAAGATCAATTGTCCATAGATGAGAGGGTCTATATCTGAACACTCTATTCTGTTCCGTTGGTCAGTATACCTATCTTTATGCCAGTACCATGCTGTTTTGACCATTGTAGCTTCGTAATATGCCTTAAAGTCAGGTAGCATGAGACCTCTGACTTTATTTTTCTTTCTCAGTATACTTTTAGCTATTCAGGTCACCCTGCCCTTCCAGATAAATTTGGTTATTGGTTTTTCTATTTCTGAAAAGTAAGTTGTTGGGATTTTAATTGGTATTGCATTGAATCTGTAAATCAATTTAGGTAGAATTGACTTCTTAACTATATTTAAGTCTTAATCCATGAACACAGTGTGCCTTTCCATTTATTTAGGTCTTCTGTGAGTTCTTTGAACAATTTCTTATAGTTTTTTCTGTATAGGTTTTTTGTCTCTTTAGTTAAATTTAATTCTTTTGGTTGCAATTGTAAATGGAATTTTTTTCATGATTTTCCCCCTCAGATTGTTCGTTACTAGTGTATAGACACGCTACAGATTTTTGAGTGTTGATCTTGTAACCTGCCACTTTGCTGTACTCATTTATTAGCTCTAATAGTTTTGCTGTGGATTTTTCAGGGTTTTCAACATATAGGATCATATCACCTGCAAAAGTGAGCGTTACTTCTTCCTTTCCAATTTTGATGCCTTGTATTTCTTCTTCTTGCCTAATTGCTCTGGCTAGAACTTCCAACACAATGTTGAATAACAGTGGTGATAGTGGATATCCTTGTCTTGTTCCTGATCTTAGGGGGAATGGTTTCAGTTTTTCCTCATTGAGGATGATAGCTGTGGGTTTTTCCTATATTCCCTTTAACATTTTGAGGAAGTTCCCTTCTATTTCTATCCTTTAAAGTGTTTTCAACAGGAAAGGATGTTGAATTTTGTCAAATGCCTTTTCTGCATCAATCAAGATGATCATGTGGTTTTTCTGCTTTGATTTGTTGATATGGTGTATTACATTAATTGATTTTCTTATGTTGAACCATCCTTGCATACCTGGGATGAATCCTACAAGGTCATGGTTTATAATTCTTTTACTATACTGCTGGATTTGATTTGCTAGAATTTTGTTGAGGATTTTTGCATCTATATTCATTAGAGAGATTGGTCTGTAGTTTTCTTTTTTTTGTAATATCTTTGTCTGGCTTTGGTATGTGGGTGATGTTGGCTTTGTAGAATGAGTTAGGTAGCTTTTCCCTCATCTTCAATTTTTTTGAAGAGTTTGAAGAGGATTGGTGTTAATTCTTTCTTGAGTGTTTGGTAGAATTCACACATGAAGCCATCTGGTCCTGGACTTTTCTTTTTGGGGAGCTTCTTAATGACTGGTTCAATTTCTTTACTTGTGATTGGATCGTTGAGGTCGTCTATTTCTTCTCGAGTCAATATTGGTTGTTCATGCCTTTCTAGATGTGTCCATTTCATCTACATTGTCAAGTTTATTAGCATAAAGTTGTTGTAGTATCCTCTCTTTACTTCCTTTATTTCTGTGGGGTCAGTGGTTATGTCTCCTCTTCTATTTCTGACTTTATTTATTTGCTTCCTCTTTCTTCTTTTTGTAAACCTCGCTAAGGGTCCATCAAACTTATTGAGTTTCTCCTAGAACCAACTTCTGGTTTTGTTGATTTTATTGATTGTTTTCATATTTTCAGTTTCATTTATTTCTGCTCTAATCTTCGTTATTTCTTTCCTTTTGCTTACTTTGTGGTTAGTTTGCTGTTTCTTTTCTAGTTCTTCCAAGTGGACAGTTAATTACTCAATTTTTGCTCTTTCTTCTTTTTTGATATAGGCATTTAGTGCAATAAATTTTCCTCTTAGCACTGTCTTTGCTGCATCCCATAAGTTTTGATATGTCATGTTTTCGTTTTCATTTGCCTCGAGATATTTTCTGATTTCTCTTGTAATTTCTTCCTTGACCCACTGGTTGTTTAAGAGTGTGTTGTTGAGCCTCCATATATTTGTGAATTTTCTGGTACTCTATTATTGATTCCAACTTCATTCCTTTGTGAACTAAGAGTGTTTTGTATGATTTCAATCTTTTAAAATTTATTGGGACTTGCTTTGTGACCCAGCATATGGTCTATCATTGAGAATGATCCATGAGCACTTGAGGAAAAGGTATATCCTTCTGTTGTGAGGTGTAATGTGCTGTAAATGTCTGTTAAGTCTAACTCATTTATGGTATTATTCAAATTCTCTGTTTCTTTATTGATCCTCTGTCTAGATATTCTGTCCACTGATGAGAGTGGAGAATTGAAGTCTCCAACTATTATGGTAGATGTGTCTGTTTCTCTTTTCAGTGTTTGCCTCATGTATTTTGGAGCATTTCAGCTTGATGCATAAATATTTATGATTGTTATGTCTTCTTGTTGAATTGTTCCTTTTATTAATACATAGTGTTCTTCTTTGTAACTGTTTTACATTTGAAGTCTAATTTGTTGGATATTAGTACAGCTACTCCTGCTCTTTTCTAATTATTATTTGCATGAAATATCTTTTCCCAACCTTTCACTTTTAAACTTCGTTTATCCTTGGGTCTAAGATGCATTTCCTGTAGACAGCATATAGATCGGTTCTGTTTTTTAATCCATTCTGCCAGTCTATGTCTTTTGATTGGGGAGTTTAATCCATCAACATTTAGTGTTATTACTGTACAGCAGTACTTTCTTCTACCATTTTGCCTTTTGGATTTCATATGCCATATCTAATTTTCCTTCTTTTTACTTTTAGTGATAGTATTCATTTCTACACTCTTCTCCACATGTCTCTGCTATCTTTTCCTATCTGTCTCTAGTGCTCCCTTTAGTATGTCTTGTAGAGTCAGTCTCTTGGTCACAAATTCTCTCAGTGATATTTTATCTGAAAGTGTTTTAATTTCCCTCTCATTTTTGAAGGACAATTTTGCCGTAAATAGAATTCTTGGTTGGCAGTTTTTCTCTTTTAGTAATTTAAATATGTCATCCCACTGTTTCCTTGCCTCCATGGTTTCTATTGAGAAATCTACATATAGTCTTATTGGGCTTCCCTTGTATGTGATGGATTGCTTTTCTCTTGCTGCTTTCAAAATTATCTCTTTTTCTTTACAGCTGACATTCTGATTAGTAAGTTTCTTGGAATACATCTATTTGGATCTATTCTGTTTGGGGTACGCTGCACTTCTTGGATCTGTAATTTTAAGTCTTTCATAAGAGTCGGAAAATTCTCAGTGATAATTTCCTGCATTATTTTTCTCCTCCTTTTCCCTTCTCTTCTCCTTCAGGTACATCCACAAACACATGTATTCAAGTTCTTCATGTTGTCATTCAATTCCCTGTGTCCCTGCTCATAGTTTTCCATTCTTTTCCCTATATTTTCTTTTGCTTGTTGGATTTCAGATGTCCCATCCTCCAGTTCACTAATCCTATCTTCTGCCTCTTGAAATCTGACATTGTAGGTTTCCATTGTTTTTTCCTCTCTTCTACTGTGCCTTTCAGTCCCATGAGTTCTGTGATTTGTTTTTTCAGACTTTTGATTTCTTCTTTCTGTTCATTCCTTGCCTTTTTTATATCCTCCCTCAATTCACTGATTTGATTTTTGATGAGGTTTTCCATGTCTTTTAAAAAATTCTGAATTAATTGTTTCAACTCCTGTATCTCATTTGAATTGTCAGTTTGTTCCTTTGACTGGCCCATTTCTTCAATTTTCCTAGTATGATTCATTATTTTTTGCTGGCATCTTGGTAAGTTTATTCTTGAGATTGTTTTCACTTTTTCTTCCCTAGGATTTTCTTGCTGGATGACTTTGTTGTCTATCTGTTTTTTGACGTTCAGTTCAAAGTCCTCTAGCTTAGGTTTTGTTTAATAAATCAGAAGTTTTCAGTGCTTGTTTTTTTGTTTCTTGCCCTGCCTGAATGATGCCTTTCCCCCACCCCATTGGAGGGTCTACTTAGGTATTATAGACCCCAGTCAGATTTTCCCAGACCAAACTGGTCATCTCTCAGGAGGAAAGAGTCATCTGCATTAGTTTTCCCTGAGGGTGAGATCCAGTAGATTAAAAGGTTTTCCTATGAAGTCTCTGGACTCTCCATTTTTCCTATCCTGCCCAGTATGTGGCGCTTTTCTGCCTGTGGGTCCCACCAGCATAAGGTGAGGCAGTACCTTTAACTTCATCAGCCTCTTCCTGCTGGGGACATGGTGGAGACAGAGGAGAGGTTGTAGGCTGGCTCTAATCGCTTCACTTTTCCAGACCCTGGGGTCTGAATTCCTTGAGGGAGTGACTCCACCTGAGCTGGGTCCCAACCCCTCTCCTGGGGAAGGCACAGGCTCCAGAGAGCTCTCAAACAAGTCTGTTTCTGCCTATGCTTGGGGCAGTGGAGCCCAGGAAGCCTTGCAGCTGTACCCAAAGAATAATCAATCAATAGAAACACAGCCACAAAAGAGAAAAAGAAAAATCCTTTTCAGAGCAGGACCACATTCCTCGGGTTTGCCAATCAAGAGCTTAAGTTGGTACACTGCTCTGTGTATCTCCAGGTCCTATGTACCCCCTCCTTTCCTGCAGGGCCTAGACCTTTTCAGATCCAAAAACACCTTTTTTTTTTTTTTTTTCTTTTTCCATCAGCCCTGTGCCCTCTGCATCGGGGCAAAAACCTGTGACTTCTGCTTTTACTTGAGGTTCAGCTGAGCTAGTGGTCTATTTTTAGTAGTCAGAATTTGTGAATTAATTCCACAATTGGCATTTGGTTGTGCTCAGCCCCTGCTGCTAGTAAAGTTTCTTTCTTTCCCCTCTGGGAAGCAGCCTGTGGGGGAGGGGTGCTGGCCACTGCAGCTTGGGGAACTCACAGTTATGGATGCCCTCGCAGCCGGTCTGGTTGGTCCAGACTGGGGTACGCTGTGTGACCAGTCACTGACGTGCCCCCAGCAGTTGTTCTGTACCGTTCCTGGCTATTTACTAGTTGCTCTGGAGGATGAACTAAATCCCACACCTTGCTAAGCCACCACCTTGGCCCTCTGCCTAAATTTCCTTTTAAAAAGCTGTCCCATTTCTGGTATATTGCATTCTAGCAGCTTAGCAAATTAATACATGAGACTTACTTTCTTTTGGTTAGGAGAAATTCTTGCTGAATTCTTTAAGATGGGTGGTATTCTTAAATTTTAAAGTTCTTATGGTTTTGAATTTTTATTATGCTTTCCTGGGTAGTTCAGTAGGAAGGTGGGGGAATGTATTAGCTGCTGTCATGACTCAGAAGTCTACTACGGTGTTTTATGATTTATTCATTCAACCTGGGCTTAATGGGCTGATTTCAGGTCCTGAAAGTACAAAGATCAATAAGATAATGTCCTAACTCTTGAAGAAAGGACACTCTTGGGATTTATTATAAACAAGGTGGTACACTATTCCATCCTTACAGTTCACAGAGATTCCACAATGGATTTTGAATGAAAGGGAAGATATGCGTTTTCCTTAAATTTATTTTCTGATGCTGTGAGAGAAACTGGATAGAAACTGTGAGAGAACTTTTGGACATTCTGTATGGAATTCTGGAGAGTACCCAGTTCAAGTCCTGCCCCCCCCACTTCTTTTTATAAGTCCTTTTAAAAATGAAAAAACAAATAGAGTCTCAGAGAGATGAAGTGACTGGTCATCAAGGTCATGAGGTCATTGAGGTCTGGTTCAGTCTTCCATCCTCAGCACTGGCAGGAATCTACCAAATGCTCTCCATAGAGTGAGTACAGGACATCCTCCTGGCTTGTTACACACACTGATGTGAGTGTGGTGTGCAAAATCCATGTAAATAGAAGAATCCAGAAATACCATATCTCATTATAATAAAGACTTGTATACTGATGACAGTTTGATCTTGGCATAATATGCTTTGACAGTTGTCTCTATTTTTTTCTTCCCTGTTTCCTTTCTTAGCCCTTTACATCTTCTAATAGCATGCTGCTATAGCATGGCATAATCTTTACACCTTAACTGTTCTGTTTGTCTCTAAGGAGGTCTTTCTATTTTAAAAAGGAGGATGTGCTGAGAGCAACTATAGCAGCAGTAGAAGGGCTGGGTGTATTAGCTAGGATTCACTGAGTGTCAAGTTAAAGAAACTGAACTTGACCCAGGTAAAGCAGAAAAGAGAATCTATTGGTTAAGATAACTGGGAAGAATAGAGGTGGAGTTGGCATTAGGGACAACTGGGGATGGGGACTTGGATGTTGTGAGGACTCCTGCTTTTCATTGCTTATCTGGCTTTCTGAGTATCAACTTGTTTGCTCAGAAGGGCTTCTCATGTTCCTGGGGCAGTGGATGTTGCTGCTCTAGGCCGACGTACTTACATGTCCACAACCAGAGAGGAAAGATTATCTTTCCTCAGCTCAAGTTTGAAAAAGAACTGAGAATAGATGAGCTGGGCTTGGGCCACAAGTCTCAGTGACTGATGGATGAGACTTTGTGGATGGCCGAGCTTGGATTAGGGGCCACTTGTCTGCATGTCACTGGAAACACATGCTTTGGAAAAGCTCCACCTGCTCTTCTGGACATCTGTGTTAATAAATCTTTCTTTGAAGTTCTCCTTCTATTTGTTTGTTTATTTATTTATTTACAAAATGACATCAAGGAGAGAGCCTCTGTAAGGCCCTAAATTTTCTTTCCACATGGTAGCATCTGAATATCCTTAGCAAAAAAGGAGTTGTTAATGTCTCTTTTAAACAAATAGTGTGCTCAGGACAGAGCCACAGGAGCTGAGGGGCCGGGGCCCACCTCTAGCTGGGTGGCACCTGGGAGCAGGGCTCATTGGATATGTGTTGACTGACAGAACACACAGTGAACAGGTGTGCTGGTTTGAAAGGATGTATGGACCCTAGAAAAGCCATGATTTAATCAAAATCCCATTTCATAACGGCAGAATAATCCCTATTCAATACTGCATGTTTGAATCTGTAATTAGATCACCTCCCTGGAGATATGATTTAATCCAGAGTGGTTGTTAATCTGGATTAGGTGACAACATGTCTCTACCCATTTGGGTGGGTCTTTATAAGTTTCTGGAGTCCTATATAAGAGGAAACATTTTGGAGAATAAAGGAAATTTGGAGAGAACAAAGCAGAACAACATAACCTTGAGAAGGAGAGTCCACCAGCCAGTGACCTTTGGAGATGAAGAAGGAAAATGCCTCCTGGGGAGCTTCATGAAACAGGAAGCCAAGAGGAGAAGCTAGCAGATGATGCTGCGTTTGCCATGTGCCCTTCCACTTGAGAGAGAAACCCTGAACTTCATCAGCCTTCTTGAATCAAGATATTTTTCCTTGGATGCTTTAGATTGGACATTTCTATAGACTTGCTTTAACTGGGACATTTTCTCAGCCTTACAACTGTAAACTAGCAACCTATTAAATTCCCCTTTTTAAAAGCCATTCCATTTCTGATATATTGCATTCTGGCAGCTGGCAAACTAGAACAGGCTATAGTAGAAATCCTGAATCTGTGATTCCAGAGGGGTTTCAATGTTCCTGGCTGCTAGTAGATAAAAACCAGAAATTTCTGTGTGCTGAAGACTAATGCACATTAAGACTGAGCTTGTATGAGGGGAGAGAAAGAGAGCAGGAAGAACTGTGCTTATCCTACTTCTGACCCTTGTGCCAACACTCTTCCTCCAATCCATGGGCTTGTCTGGGGCTTCCCCAGTCAGTTCTCTGTTCCACAAGGCTGGAAATATTGGTGTCAATTTTTCGGTCTCATTTGTCACTGGATTTGAAATTTACATTAACATAGTGCCAGTTATACGCAATTGTTAAATATATATATATATATATATATATATATATATATATATATCTTAATCAGAGTTCTCTCCCCAAGTTAGGTTTAAGCCCTGAGAAGAAAATGACCTACAGCTCTGTTCTATCCCTCCAGGTATGGAAACCACCACCTGGGATTGCAGCATAAGTGAAGATACTGGTAGGAGGGATTCAGGCTTTAGAGAAGAGAGGAGTTATGAGAACTCATTGCTGGATCCCCAAACTGGTAAGAATTATAAAGAGTTCCCTTTTCTCTTTTGCTTTATATGTGCATTGCACTTATTTTTCTTGTGTGACAAATGTGAAAGGTGTTCACAAAGAGCCAAACACTCACTCTGTTAAGGGCACTTGACATTTCTAGTCACCTGAGAGCAAGGATGCTTAATTTCTGGAGATGTGCATAAACGTGGTACCAATCAGCCCCTAAAGTGGACACTTCGGGGAGCTAAAATTCAAAGTGGACACAGACTTTGTTTAGCTCAGAAACCCATTTTAAATATGCAGTGGAGACGGTTTACCTGCCAAGCTCATCCCCCCTGCATGACTTTTGGTTCTTCCACCCCACACATGAGAATTCAGTCTGGGATAGCCTCTTTCCTGCCTCAGGGCTGCGCAGTCCACGGCCAAGCAGCATGCATATTATATTCTCAGTCTCTTACTCTCATCCTCGCTCTTCCTCTCTCATTTGGGCTAAACCAATGCTTCTCAAATCATCTGGAGACCTTCCTAGAATGCAGATACTGACTCACTGGGGCTGGGGTGGGGCTGAGATTCTGCATTTCTAACCAGTACCCAGGTGATGTTGACGTTGCTGGTTGTAGGATTCCACTATGAATAGTAAGGGACTGAGTCATAGAGACAGATGGGATTAAGAGTCCAGACACCTTAATGGTAATTCTGGGGGAAAGGTCTGGGAATCTGCCCTGCAGTGGGTTCCAAACAAGCCCTGTTTTTGGCTCCTGAAGCTTGTTTTCTCCCCCTTCCTTTTTTGCGAATTTTATAAGAGATGTATCTTTAGAACTGAGCCTCTTTTTTGAGGTTATATGAGGGGGCTTCTGCTGTCTGCAATCAGTTGTACCTTGACTAGGTGAAAAAACAGACGCATCAGCATTTAGAGAAGAGCCCACCAGCTAGGCTTGTACAAGGCACAAACACCCGGGCACTGCCTGCCGCACGGACTTTGGCCTGGCATGGTAACGATCCCTTAAGCCGCCGCATTTCCATCGGGCTGACACGGCTTCTGTGCCTCCAGGGGAAGGCCTTTTTTTGACCCCGTTAACTTGCTCATTCTTCCACTGCCAACTCATTCAGTTAAGAGAGTGATTTCAAAAGAGAAACGCTTTCAATAGTGTGAACCGAAGGAAGCAGAAAATTTAGCTGTTTTATATAAAAACATTCAGAAAATAAAGTAAATGAATCTGTGGTTGGAATGCTAAAGAATAACTTTATTTGCAATGTGAGTGGTACATCAGTTATGCTTTTACTGAAGCCTGAAATAACGTACAGTTCTATCTGCACTAAATATAAAATAGCTTGTTTTCTGGTATTTAAAATATTCACAAAGTAGTGAAGAGAAGACTAAGAAGAACTGAATATATGCATGTGAGTTTTTGGAATTTTTTTATTGCCTCAGACAGTGAAAGTAACATGGATAAATGTATTTGGAGATGTCAGCAACAATAAAAAAATAGATTATACTTAGCCCTTTTCATGTGGAAGCAAAAGGAATCTGAATCCTTTGGGCAATCTTCAGTCACCCAGGAAATACTGAGCACCCACTTTTTTTTTGTGCAATGTACCATGGTAGGTGCAACGGAGGTTCAAAAGTGAGCAGAATGCTGTTCCTTCCTGTAAGGATCTTACAATCTAGGGGAAGTCTCTCTCCAGTTTCACATAACCCAATGGTATATATCCCTAAAGGTGAAACTTTAGTCTGAGCATCAGGCAAATGAGCCCCTCGCATCCCACTGTGCAGGTGACAGTCCACTCTTAAAGCCAGCCCCGGCTCCTTCCTTCATGCTTACCCCACCTCTCACTAGCAGAACCCTTCTTTGCTCAGATAACCACAGTCACCTCTTCTGGCTTAACAACCTTGCCCATACTCCTTCAACTCTTACAACTTCCCTAAGAAATTTCTGCTTCAGGCTCTCCAAGGAGGCCACCTGGGGATGCAATTTCAGGAGCAGATGGCATAAGCAGTACCGTGTGCTGAACCCTTCCATCCACCAACCACTCTCCCTGCACAGCTTGCTCAAGCTTTTCTTTTTAGGTTAAGGGGGGCTGTCAGGGTGAATAAAAGCAACAATGAGCCGGGGCCAGGGCAATCTGCAGTTGCTCCAGTGAATGGGAGACAAGATGGGATGCAGCAGGAGGAGAGAGCAAGGTGGCCTTGCCAGCATTCCAGGGCTGGTAACCGGAAGGCTGCCAGAAGAGATCAGCTCCATTTTTTCTTAAGTTTAAAAATCTAACAGCTGAGATATGAGATCCCTTATTTTGAATGGGAAGCAAGAAAAGCTGCCAGCAACAGGATTTATATTTAATTTTAAGAGTTCTGGAAAATACATTATTTTATTTTAAGCTACAAAGAAGAGCCATATCTTATAACACTCATGGTTGAGTCATGTAAAAATAGAGCTGTAACCTCAGAACTATAGTCTTTGGAACTCAAACTTTGAGTCCTGAATATTTTTCACTTTTTGATAGCCCAGTAAATTGCACATTAAACCATAGCATCCCACTCTACTGATCTGATCATTAGGGCTTTCAGTTTCTCAGGTGTTATTAGGAGGAAACACAACTATATCCAAGCTACCAGGAAATGCACAACTAAGGATAATTAGAAAGAGATAAAATCGATGACTAAATGAATGTGCAGTTTACATGCAAAGGTAACCTTTTATTCTTTCCAATTAGACTGTTATTTCTTTGTTAGGCTTGGCAGATGAGACTGTGTTATAAATAGAAGTGATATTTTGCAGGGTTCTTCTAACTGAAATGTGCAGGAGGTCAAATTATTATCAAAGTAATATGTATAAGTCATGAGCAAAGCCCACAATCCCAGGCATTTATCCATTTAGTGTAATAAATGAGCAAGGATGAAAAGAGAGCTTCCGGACACACAGAAAAATAGTAACTTGTGGGGCTGGAGCACAGCAACTAGCACAGCAACTTATCCCTTTGTAAATGAATGCTTGCCAATGATAATTGACTTCATTTATTAATTGTATTCATGATATTAATGAGCTTATTAGCATAATGGTCTCCTGTGGCAAAAGTCTGGGGAATCACGAATTGTGCACACCTTATTGCTATAGATCTATTTATGCATCCCAATTATGGACAAATTCAAATGCCATCTGTGTTGACTTTATACAAGGACAACCTCAAATCATTCTTTTTGAGGGGCTGTCTGAGAATTTGGTGGAGATTTTTCTTCTCAGAGTGATGGGCTTCATTTTTATGAAAGTCTGCAAATTTAGTTCATGTTCATGGTAAGATGATCTTTAACTCTCCTGAAATCCACTCTAAGATAGCTAAGAGCTAGAATATAGAAGGAGGTGAAATGTCAGGCAAATCTCAGCAATAGAGGAAAGGGAAGTAAGTAAAAGTTCTCCCCCTTCTAGCTTGGGGGGTCGTGGGAAGAAAGTGAGAGAGGCTTGAAAGGAAGGGGTGAGATGGGTATGCTGGATAAATTGAGGCAACCTTCAGGGGTGGGGGGCTTTGGCATCAATTTAGATTTGGGGCTCTGGAAGGAGATTACTATTCCCCTCTCCCCCAGGCTATTCCTGAACCGATTTCTGTGATATGGACCCATCCTAGAAGTATCCACGCAACTCCCCCCACCCCAAGCAGGGGACTGAATGTGAAAGCTAGTGAGCCTGCAGTGCCAACTGGCATGGTTATAGGAATGTCACCCCCACAGCTGGTGCCCAGATGAAGAATGTGGTAGAGCTCAAGGGCAGTCTAAAGTTCAAGCCCCACAACCAGGATATCGTGGACCCTCAGGAGCCCAGCCTAATACAGCCACAAGCTTTTGCAGGAGACACTAGGAGCCCACCAGATACTGGCTCTGTAAGGGTCACCAGTCCAGGAATAAGTCCTATCTAGGCATTTTGAAGCAGGGGACACTATGAGGAATAGAGGTACCCTTCTCTTCCTTGAATATCATATTGGAGAAAAAGGAAGGCGATCTGAAAGATCCAAATTTATCCAAAATATATCAAATTACCTAAGGACATTGTACAAATTTTGGAATTTGTGTGAGACTACAGGATTGAACTGAAATTTCTAGTTCTCTCTCTTTGCTTCCAAGGGATGTGGGGAGCACATAAGAATGGCTAATTAACCAGAAAATAATGGCACTTCATTTTCTCTGGATTTTTGAAGTTAGTGTAAGTAAATTGTAAGCCTGCCTTCCTATGACATCCTGAGATGTGGCTTTTCCTTGATTGTCCCTGTGGTGTCTCTGTACCGGGGCCCTTTCCTTTTGATTCTCTTCGGTACCTGGAATACCTTTGTTTCCCCCCATGGCTTTGAAACATGCCTGGTGGAAAAGCCCTGCCATGTATTTCAGCTAACTGGCAGGGTCCATATGCTTGCTTTGTCCTTGCTGGCTCTATCCCCATTTTACAGCTGGGCGCAAGGAGTCTAGGTTACTTGCCCAAGGCCATGTATCTAGTAGCAGAGCCAGGGTTTGAACTCATGCAGTCAACTCCATGGTCTCTGTGCTTATATTTACCCTCTTCTGCCTTCTAGCTCATGCAGATCTTTGGGACACTATACCCAGCCAAACCCAGCTTTTCCTACTCCATTTGGCTAGGAAAGGAGATAGGACATTGGCATTTTTGCACAATATTTCAACTTACATGGATATATTTTACTTTGAATCCAGCTTTACTGATACCTAAGTTATTAAATGCTAAATATATTCTTTGTTTTCTGCGATTACAGTCTGAATTCATTTCATTGACTATTATTGTCATTAAGACAGGGTTCTTGGATGGTGGACAAAACTTCATCAGGCTGTGTCACCCCAATGACA
Source organism: Tamandua tetradactyla (assembly GCF_023851605.1). NCBI lineage: Eukaryota > Metazoa > Chordata > Mammalia > Pilosa > Myrmecophagidae > Tamandua > Tamandua tetradactyla. Next base: position 125,477,499 of record NC_135333.1, read on the forward strand.
GGCAAATCCCCTATTGCTGTGTCCTCTCCCCATTCCCAAGTCCATGGGGAAAAAGGACAAAACAAAGTGGTAGTTCTCACAGTGTTGAACAGTTATGGTAAACTACTCCAGACGAGGTGTTTCCCCTACAACTCTTCATGCACTTTTGTACCAACAGTTCCCAATAAAGATGTGTTTATTTTGGTGTCCAAGACCACTTCCTCCCACAGATTCTCTTAGGCAGTTCATTGGAACCTTTGGAGTTTCCAGCTTGCAGTCTGCCCTATGGAATTCAGATTTGCCAATTCCCATTGTGTTTATATATATCTCCTGTTGGGGAATCCTGTTTCTCTGGAGAGCTCTGACTAACACATCTGGTAAAACTGGGAGGGCCCTGAATGGCCTAACCATAAATCTCCCTACCCACTCTGCTCTGAGGATAACAGTCCTCTAACCAAACAACCCTCCTTGTCAAGGGAACCAAACACAGTTCCTGCTTATCCCTGAGCAGTGGTTGCAGTTCCCTGCCAGCCAGTAGAATTATTTAAACAAGATAGTCACATCTTCTCTGGAACCAGGGGCACTCCACCCTCCTGATACTACAAAGTCCCTGAGTGTTCACTCTTTCCAAGTACAACTCCTGTGTGGCCCTGCATGGTGCAGTGTCCTTCTCTCCCAGTTGTGGTATATGTGACTAATAAGCTGCTGCTTTCCCATCTGTCCAATGTTGGGTATGGCTATCTCCTTTCTCTAGAGTTGGAATCCTTCCCTCACTAACAGGATGAAGAGGAGACAACTAAAACCCCTGGTTAATTCAGAAAAATGTACTTGATTAAAAAAAATGTTTCTGCTTCTCTTCGAGTTTCCAGGGTAGAGTTAATAATTCTAGTTTTGGGATGTGTTTTGGGGCACGGAGAGTGGTCCAGGCAGAGTCCATCTGCCACCATCTTTTGGATATGGATGGTGTGTGTATGTGTGTAACTGTAGGGTGTTGGGAGCTTTATACTTCAAGGGCAGAAGAGGAGAATGACTTGACTACCAAAAGAGTGTCCAATCTCGCAGGACTAGGAAGTAAATAGAGGAGTGCAGATTTAAGACCTGAGCCTACTGGAGCTGGCCACCTCGGAGGTATCTGAACCTCACATAGTGTGTTAGTTTTCTACTCCTGTTTTAACAAATTAACACAAATATAATGGCTTAAAGTAACACAAATTTAGTACCTTATAGTTCTACAAGTCAGAAATCTGGTGGACTTGGTTGGTTCTCTGCCTAGAGACCCTCAAGGCTGAAATCAAGGTGTAGGGTTGTTTTTCTCTGGAGGCTTTAGGGGAGAATCCATTTCCTTGCTCATTCAATGTGTTGGCAGAATTCAGTTCCTGGAGGATATAGGTCTGAGGTCCCTGTTTCCTTACTGGCTACGGGGCATTTCCTCCTTCTAGAGGCTGCCTGTATTTCTTGTCTTATGGTCCCTTTCCTACATCTTCTAATCTAGGAAGGTCGGGTTGAATCCTTTTCATTCTTCAAATCTCTCTTGTCTCTTCTTCTGTTTCATCTGTCTGATAAATTGTTCTGCCTTCCTCTTCCACTTTTAAGTCCATGAAACTACTACAGTGGGCCCACTGGATAATCTAGGATAATCTCCCTATTTTAAGGTTCATAATTGTAATTCCATCTGCAAAGTTCCTCTTGCCATGTGTTCTAGTTTGCTAGCTGCCGGAATGCAACACACCAGAGACGGATTGGCTTTTTTTTTTTTTTTTTTTTTTAAAGAGAGAGGGAGGAAGGGAAGGAAAGACAGAGAGAAGGAAGGAAGGATGGAAGGAAGGAAGAAAGGGAAACATCTTCTTGTTTTTATTGTATTTTGTTTGTTTGTTTGTTTTTTACATGGGCTGGGGCCGGGAATCGAACCGAGGTCCTCCGGCATGGCAGGCAAGCACTTTGCCCGCTAAGCCACCGCGGCCCGCCCGGATTGGCTTTTAATAAAAGGGGATTTATTTTGTTGGTTCTTCAGAGGAAAGGCAGCTAACTTTCCACTGAGGCTCTTTTCTTACATGGAAGGCACAGGATGGTCTCTGCTGGTCTTCTCTCCAGGCCCCTGGGTTCCAACAACTTTCCCCGGGGTGACTGCTCCAAAGGCCTGGGCTGAGCTGCAAGTGCTGAGATGAGGAATGCCGAGCTGCTTACAGTGCTACGTTGCAATCTCCCATTTAAGCACCAGCCGATTAAGTCAGACGTCACTCATTGCAGCAGACATGCCTCCTAGCTGACTGCAGATGTAATTGGCAACAGATGAGGTTCACGCACCATTGGCTTATGTCCTCAGCAACAAGACTAGGTATGCTCACCTGGCCAAGTTGACAACTGAATCTAACTAACACACCATGTAATGCAACATATGCAGGTATAACACTAGGGGCAAAGCTCATGGGGCCAAAATTTTGCCTGCTACATGTGGGGATGGTTATTTGGGTTCCTTTGTAGACTAGTGTCTTTGGGAACCTCAGTGATGATCTCTTTGGTCTATTTTGGTGCAGAAGGATCAAACTCAAGGGCCTGAACAAGGAGTAACAGCAGTGGTGCTCACCATAAACTAAGAACCACAGTCTCCTCTATTATTAGGCCTTGTAAGCCAGGATTCTTATATGACCCAACAGATAGGGGATTCTGAAAAATGCCTATTATTGGATTTCTGTCTGAACTTGGAATGCTGGAGTATGTAGTAGGCAGTAGAAACTTTCAGTAACAAATCATAATAATAAATACAAAGTGTTAGCTGGCTAAAAAGAAGATGTATTATTGTAGACAATGAGAAGTGCAAAGGTAGGATGGCTAAAGCATTGGTTAACCCTATAGCTCAAGAATGCCATTGAGAACCCTGATTCTTCTCATGTCTCTGCCATCTTCAGCTCTTTGGTCTTATCAGGCATGGTTCTCTCATGATTGCAGGTTGCTGCTCTGGTTTCAGGCATGACATTTAGACACGTCTGTAACCAGCAGAGAAGAGGTTCTTTCCTTCTATGTCTTTTTTTAAAGATAGAAGAAATGTTTCCCAGCAGCTTCCCTGTGTGGCTCAGTTTAAAACTGCATCCCAGGCCCCTTCCCTGTCTAGTTACTGAGAGGTGTTCTTTTACAACCACTTGGAATTCACTTACTTGGGTTGGGGCTGTGTTGTAGAAGGGTGGAAAACTGGAAGAAATCAGGGTTTGTTAGGAAGGGGGAACATTGGAGTGGCTGTAGGGCAGGTCACCAACAATATCTGTCACAGGGAGATGGCCAGTTTTTTTGACTTAGGAAAATGATGAATGTGAGATTTATTACATGCGAGTTTTATGCAGGTTCAGTGACTGCCTTAATCGTCATACTGCCGTGAGTTAGTAGAACTATTCAGAGTTTGCACAGTAGGGAAACAGAAGGGCAAGGACTTGGACCCAGGTCTTCTGACTCAAATCAACATCTCTTTCTACTATTCCACAATTGTATTATAATCAATCATTGTTTATACCAACATTGCACCATTATTCTTTAACTGCACATTTTTATTTAAGGCACAAAACATGCCTACTTCTAAGGCAGCTATTATAGTTTTACCTAGGTCTGCAACAGAAATATTAAATTAATTAGAAAGAAGGTAAATTTCTCCCTGTCTCTTACACTGTATGTTCACATGAGAAGAGATAACTGCAGAAAAGGAGAGAGTCAAGAAATATGAAGGTCTTTGGCTTGGCATCCAGTGGTACATTGATTTTTAAATTTTCCAGTTCAACCTCAAGAAGCTTTTTTTAAAAGAAGAAAAGGTAAAAATAAAATTCAAAATTGCATTAAGAAACATCCTTGAATGTATGAAAATAAAATTACAAGTAAGTGGATTTTTCTGAACTTTTTGCCTCAAATCACATCTGACTGAGAAGAAATGTTTTAATATAAAATATAATTGAAACAATAAGACACTGAGAACAGAGTTTAAATAAGAAAGGTCATTTTCATGTAAAACAGTAATCGCAGAAGCAAGTCAGTATATTTTGACAAGATTAAATAATTTTGTATGGAATTTTTATATGGACTGTACAATGCATCAAAGTATCCAAATCACTGAACATTTGTTAGGAACCCATTGCACCTGGAAATTGAACCAGGCTACCTCTGCATATAAAAGTAGAGAAAGCACTAAACAGGCCAAAGGAAATGACTCCTTTATCCCAGCCCCCTGCCTTCTGTTAGTCTTATGTGAAGCTTTTAAGGAATAGTTAACTGCACATCTGCTCGACAGGTTTCCTTTTGTCCTGGAGCTCACCATCCCATTCTGTCCCACTGAGCATGTTTATTTGAAAGTCTGAGCAGATTCCAGAGGAAGCGCAGATGCATTTATTTAACTAGCTGCTTGCGTCTTTGCAATTGCCTTTTCAAAATTAGGCAACACTTCCGGGCTGCACATCATGGATAGTGATGTTCACTTATAGAAAGTGTTGAATGACGGATAATGTAACAGCTGCAAAGAGTGTTTGGCGGAAGAGGAAATAGTCTAGACTTAACTCCCTTGCATGCATGGCCGGGTCACGATCATATTTTGGCATGATGAGGTCAGAAAGTCTTGTATTAGCCAAAATGCTCACTAACATCTCACAGAAAGCTAACTTCTGGCAGCCTATTGTGTTTTTAAGAGCTGGCACAGACCTTTGTTTTTTCCCTTTTGAAGGTCATTTTCTGAATTGATAGGTTTCTAATTGTGCAGTGGCCCGGATAATGCATTTCAGTGAAAATCAAGAGTTTGTACTTTTTAAATCTATTTGATTATCTAGCATTATATGTACCAATTGTGAAGATTCCTTTCCTTCCCCAAACTGGCAGCATCTATTAGGATAAACATATGAAATTGCTCATGTTTGACAATTTTGCCCCCCAAAAGGGCATTTTTATGTGGTGATTTCACTTAACTTCATTAACAAGTACTTTAAGTTCCTACTGAAGCACTATGCTAAGTGCTTAAGTTATAAGGATGAATGGAATAGAAACGGATTTTGTCCTCACAAAGCTTACAGTCTAGAGGGGTGACAGGCAATCAACCACTGCTCTGATGGGGAAAGAATAGTTACCGTAGGAATTCAGAGCAAGGGAATCTAATCCATTCTAGAGAGGTCAGAGAAATCTTCCTAGAGGAATGAAAGCTAAGTCAAATCGGAAGGATGAGTAAGAGTTAGGTTAGTGAGTGGGGGCAGGGATGAAGAGGTTCCAGGCAAAGGAAACAGCATTGTGAGCTCGGGGGTCGGGAGGGGGGACGGGCAAATGCAGTGAGTGATGTGACAGAGGTATGGCTACAGCAAAGAGTGGAGGGGCGCTGGGAGGGCACGAGGCTCTGGTAATGCTGTAGGAAAAAGATTTATGAGAAGCTACTGGGTAGGGGAGTGATACTTGATAAAAAGTCGACATGGCTACTGAGTGGAGAATAGGACAGAATCTAGAAAAACATTAGGAGGTTGTTCCTGGAATCCCCGCAGTGAATGATGGTCGCCTGAACCATCAGGAAGGTGAACACCGGGATGAAAGGTGGAAGACTCTTAGAGACGTTTAGGAGGCAAATTGGCAGGCCTTGATGATTGGGAAGGAGGGGAGGGACAGAGAGACGGCAGGGAGGAGTGGTCTCCGAATGTGGATCTCTTAGGACGCTGGACTTTTCACTGGCCACAACAATTTCACTTTAATGACCTAATGGGCTGCAGTACCACAGTTTGCCAGCAGGTGCTGCTCTCTAACATCTCCTGAATTCTTGCTTAAAAATTCTGAATAGAAGCTTTCAGGCTATATAACGATAATAATATAGTTTTAGTTCTTTGGCTTTAGCGATTCAAAAAGGTGTGTATAGAGCTAATGTAAGATTGAGGGACGCCAGCAGAGTTTTGTTATCTAAAACCTGATAATTCGAGGTTCCGTTTATAGCTCCATCCTGTGGACATGGCAAGACTTGGGACTCTACTCATGCCTGTTGTTCTGCTTAGACAATGCCTCGGCTTGAATTCAGTAAAGACAGCTGACACAGAAATGTACAAACATCACTAAAGTTGATTTTAGAACATTTTTAGCATCACGAAGAGAAACCCTATATCCTTTATCATCTCCCCACTTCCTCCAGTCCTAAGCAACCATTAATCTACTTTCTGTCTCTAAGATTTCCAATTCTGAACATTTCATATAAATTGAGTCATGTAGTAAGTAGTCTCTTATGATTGGCTTCTTTCACTTAGCATAATCTTTTAAAGATTCATCCATGTTGTCGCATGTTTCAGTACTTCATTTTTATGGCTGAATAATATCGCACTGCCTACATATACCATATTTTGCTTGTTTATTCATTGGTTGATTGGCATTTGGGTTGTTTCTACCATCTGTCTACTGTGCATAGTATTGTCATGAACATTTGTGTATAAAGTTTTGTTTGAACACCTCTTTTCATTTCTTTTGGGTCCTTGCTTAGAAGTGGAATTGCTGGGTCATACGGTAACTCCCTGTTTAGCATTTTGATGAGCTGCCAAAGCAGTGCACCGTTTTAGTCCTACCAGCAATGTATGAGCATTCTGGTGTCTTCCATTTTTTACCAACACCCGCTATTGCCCATTTTTGTTTTTGTTTGTAGCTAATCTAGTGTGTGTGAAGTGGAGCATCAATATGGTTTTGATTTGAATTTCCCTAATCACTAATGGATGTTCAGCATCTTTTCATGTGCTTTTTGGCCATTTGTTTATTGTTATAGTTTTCAAGGGTTGCTATGACAAATACCACACATCTTGTTGCCTTAAACAGCAGGAATTTATTGTCTCACAGCTTTGGAGCCTAGAAGTTCAAAATCAAGGTATTGGTGGACCATGCTTTGTCCAAAGCCTGTAGAGTTCTGGCAATGGCTGGCAGGAAATCAGTCTCTGCCTTGGTCACATGGTTACTCCTTTAGTCTCCTCTTGTGGCTTCTACTCCTGATTTCAGTTATCTGGATCTCTGTCCAGATTTCTTCTCCTTGTAAAGACCCCATCATATTCAATTAATGCCCACCCTCATTCAATTTGACCTCATCTAAATAGGACCTTTAAAGATCCTTTTTATAAATGAGTCCACATCCACAGGACTGGGGTTAAGACTTGATCGTATCTTTGTGGGGGGCATGATGCAATCTACCACATATATCTTCTTTGGAAAAATGTCTGTTCAAGTCTTTTGCCAACTTTTCATTTGGGTTGTTTATCTTTTTGTTGTTTGGTTGAATGAGCTCTTTATATATTCTGGATTCTGAACTTTATCAAACACATGATTTGCAAATTTTCTCCCATTCTGTGGGTTGTCTTTTCACTTTCTTAATCATTTCCTTTGTTGCACAAAGTTTTTAATTTTGATGAAGTGTAAATTGTCTATTAATTATGCAGAAAACAAAGGTACATAGAAAGTATCAAAAGAGATAAAAGTTGCACTTTTGAAAAGATTAGTAAAATTGACAAACCTCTGGAAAGAGTGATCAAAAAAAGGAGAGAAGGCACAGTAGAAATTATTTGGAATGATAAAAGAGATCATAAGCATGGGTAATGTGGAGATTAAAAAGAAAATTTAAAATTATAATTAACAACCTTTTGCCTGTAAGTGGGCACATTTCTTGAAAAATACAAGTTCCCAAAATACTCTCTTGAAGAGATAGAAAATCTAAATGATCTTGTAATGATTCAAGAAACTTAACCAATAGTTAAGGCTTTCTTTTGAAGAAAGCACCACCCCAGATGGCTTCACTGGCAAATTCTACTAAATATTCAAATAAAAGATAACTAATTATATTCAAACTTTCTCATAGAATAGAAAAAGAGGGAATATTCCCAGATCATTTTATGAGGCTTGTCCACCTTAACACTTCTGAGGGAAGCCATCTCTGGCTCTCAGGGGTTCTGTGCAGTTGGTGACAGCTGAGGTGGCGCTGCAGAACAATGCTTTGCTTACTGAGGGGCGCTCTGGTGTTGGTGCTTCTAGTGCCAAAAATCTTAGGGGGCTGAAGCTGTTTGCTTCAGGAAGAAGCAGGAGAAATACCAACTGGAGCTAGAAAACAGCGAGTCCCTATTTGCCTTCCAGTCTCCTGTCAGTACTTCTCATTGGTAAAATCTAAAAAGAAACCAGCATCTGAGAAATTTAGCATTAAGATTTCCAGCCCTAGCATCACAGAATAGTGTATGAAAGGATGAGCATGGGCTAAGAGATAAGAGGTAAATAACTGGCATAGTTTGTAATGATGAATTGTTAAAAGCATTCAATTTAAAAGGCAAGGCTGCACACTATCACCACTTCTATTTGCCTTTGTACTAGCTTCTTAACCAGTGTAAAAAGCCAAGAAAAAGAAATGAATTAGAGGTTTTAAAGGTTTTAAAGGTTGAAGGAAAATTGTAATTATTTTCAAATGATGTGATTGTCTAACTCCGAAGATTCCATAGACAAATTACTAGAATTAATAAAAGAGTTTGTCAGATTTAAGACTATTTTACAAAAATCAAATGCATGCATATGTATCAACAGCAGACTTAAAAAAATAAAATCTTAACACCTAATATTTACAATAGTCCCAAAATAAAGGGCAGCTTGGTATAAAGCTAATAATAGATGTGTGAGGTCTTAAACAGGAAATGGTAAAACTTTATTGAAAGATAATAAAAGAATTAGAGCCATATCATTTTCTAAGATAAGAAGATTTAGCATCATTAAGAAGTAATTGATGCCCAACTTGATAAAAAGATTCTATAAAATTCCAGTAAACCTAGAAAGGCTTTTCTTGAAACTTGACAAACTTACTTTGAAATTTAAATTGAGAAGCAAAGAACCAAGAATAGCCAATATATTTCTCAAGAAGAATAAGGTTGGGGGACTGACCCTACTACAAAACTTATTTTGCAGCTTATAACATTTAGACAGTGTGTCATTGGTGCATGGATAGATTCAAAAAGGCCAATAAAACAGAACAGAAAGCCTAGAAACAGACGTGTCCATATAGGAAAGATATAACTGAAATGGTATATTTCAGATCAGTAGTGAAAAGTAGAGTACTTAATAGAAAGTTCTGGGAAAATTGGCTGTCCTTATGGGTAAAAAGATGGATTTCTACTCATACCATGTACAAAAATCAATTCTAGAAAGATTAAGGACTTAAATACTAAAAGGAAAAGTTTAAAACTTTTAGAAAAAAGTGTTGGAGAATATCTTTATGTCCTCAGGTTGGAAAAGCCTTTTAAACAATAATCAAAGAGCATGAACCGTAAAGGAAAAGACTGATAAGTTCAACTACATTAAAAATAATGTTTGTGAGCCGAGCCGCCCGCCCTCCTTCTCCGCTCTCTTTCTCCGCCGGCCCGCCGCGCGGCGCCCACGCCCCGCAGCAGCCGAGCCGCCCGCCCTCCTTCTCCCCCCTCCTCCCCCTCCTGCTCCGGCTGCTCTCCAACCACCACGGTGCCCTCTTCCCCCACCTTCACTGTGCTCCTCCGCCACCAGCCTCGACAGCCTTGCCGCCCTCACCTTTCCTCCTCCAGAACAGCTACTGGGGGAGTGGAGATAATACAGAGCAGCTCCCGGAGCCACGAGGGAGATCAAAGGGACAGCGTACCCCATCCTGGAACGGCTGACTATCTGGGAGAACCAGCTCCGGTGAGATCACCAAGGGGCACGGGCTTTCCTGGGTGGGACGGCAAGCGACCGGAGTCCCTCCCTTCCACCTTCCCGGGCCAGCTGGTAGAATTGGACAGGCAGTCCCCTTAGGCCGCGGCGGCTGGTGCCCCCACCACACGAGGCCCCCCGGAACAACTGAGATAGTTGGGTCGGAAATCCCCAGACTGTGGAGAACAGTGACCGGGGGATCCCTTCCAAACACGTGACTGCCCCGTCGGCTGGGAACAGTGCACTCTCCCGGGCTGCGACAGCTGGCGCCCTCCTGCCACGCTTGGTGCCCCGGGCCGACTGGCTAATTTGGCCGGACGCTCTCCTGTGCTGCGACGGCCGGCGACCCTCCCCGCGTTTGGAACCCCGGGCCGGCTGGCATTCTTCCAAGACGCTTCGGCTGCCGAACCTCCCCTACGGCGAGAGTTTTCCAGAGCTGAGGGACCCACAGCAACTTTCGCTGGTGGAACCCACAGACAGGCGTGTGCCACGAGCGCCACCTACTGGGCAGGATAGGAAGAACAGAATCCAGAGATTGCACAGAAAAATCTTTCAACCTGTGGGGTCGAACACCTGGGGAAATCTGACTAAATGCCCAGACGCCAGCAGAAGATAACGGATCACGCTCAGAAAATTGAACACATGGCCCAGTCAAACGAAGAAACCAATAGTTCAAATGAGATACAGGAGCTGAAACAACTAATGCTGAATATACGAACAGAAATGGAAAACCTCTTCAAAAACGAAATCGATAAATTGAGGGAGGACATGAAGAAGACATGGGCTGAACATAAAGAAGAAATAGAAAAACTGAAAAAACAAATCACAGAACTTATGGAAGTGAAAGATAAAGTAGAAAAGATGGAAAAAACAATGGATACCTACAACGACAGATTTAAAGAAACAGAAGATAGAATTAGTGATTTGGAGGATGAAACATCTGAATTCCAAAAAGAAACAGAAACTATCCGGAAAAGAATGGAAAAATTTGAACAAGGTATCAGGGAACTCAAGGACAATGTGAACCGTACAAATATACGTGTAGTGGGTATCCCAGAAGGAGAAGAGAAGGGAAAAGGAGGAGAAAAACTAATGGAAGAAATTATCACTGAAAATTTCCCAACTCTTATGAAAGACCTAAAATTACAGATCCAAGAAGTGCAGCGCACCCCAAAGAGATTAGACACAAATAGGCGTTCCCCAAGACACTTACTAGTTAGAATGTCAGAGGTCAAAGAGAAAGAGAGGATCTTGAAGGCAGCGAGAGAAAAACAATCCGTCACATACAAGGGAAACCCAATAAGACTATGTGTAGATTTCTCAGCAGAAACCATGGAAGCTAGAAGACAGTGGGATGATATATTTAAGTTACTAAAAGAGAAAAACTGCCAGCCAAGACTCCTATATCCAGCAAAATTGTCCTTCAAAAATGAGGGAGAAATTAAAACATTCTCAGACAAAAAGTCACTAAGAGAATTTGTGACCAAGAGACCAGCTCTACAAGAAATACTAAAGGAAACACTACAGTCAGATACAAAAAGACAGAAGAGAGAGACATGGAGAAAAGTGTAGAAAGAAGGAAAGTCAAATATGATATATATAATACAAAAGGCAAAATGGTAGAGGAAAATATTATCCAAACAGTAATAACTCTAAATGTCAATGGACTGAATTCCCCAATTAAAAGACATAGACTGGCAGAATGGATTAAAAAACAGGATCCTTCTATATGCTGTCTACAGGAAACACATCTTAGACCCAAAGATAAATATAGGTTGAAAGTGAAAGGTTGGGAAAAGATATTTCATGCAAACAACAACCAGAAAAGAGCAGGAGTGGCTATACTAATATCTAACAAATTAGACTTCAAATGTAAAACAGTTAAAAGAGACAAAGAAGGACACTATATACTATTAAAAGGAACAATTAAGCAAGAAGACATAACAATCATAAATATTTACGCACCGAACCAGAATGCCCCAAAATACGTGAGGAATACACTGCAAACACTGAAGAGGGAAATAGACACATCTACCATAATAGTTGGAGACTTCAATTCACCACTCTCATCAATGGACAGAACATCTACACAGAGGATCAATAAAGAAATAGAGAACCTGAATATTACTATAAATGAACTTGACTTAACAGACATTTATAGGACATTACATCCCACAACAGCAGGATACACCTTTTTTTCAAGTGCTCATGGATCATTCTCAAAGATAGACCATATGCTGGGTCACAAAGCAAGTCTTAACAAATTTAAAAATATTGAAATCATACACAACACTTTCTCGGATCATAAAGGAATGAAGTTGGAAATCAATAATAGGCAGAGTGCCAGAAAATTCATAAATACATGGAGGCTCAACAACACACTCTTAAACAACAAGTGGGTCAAAGAAGAAATTGCAAGAGAAATTAGTAAATACCTAGAGGCAAATGAAAATGAAGACACAACATATCAAAACTTATGGGACGCAGCAAAGGCAGTGCTAAGAGGGAAATTTATTGCCCTAAATGCCTTTATCAGAAAAGAAGAAAAGGCAAAAATGCAGGAATTAACTGTCCACTTGGAAGAACTGGAGAAAGAACAGCAAACTAATCCCAAAGCAAGCAAAAGGAAAGAAATAACAAAGATTAGAGCACAAATAAATGAAATTGAAAACATGAAAACAATAGAGAAAATCAATAAGACCAGAAGTTGGTTCTATGAGAAAATCAACAAGATTGATGGGCCCTTAGCAAGATTGACAAAAAGAAGAAGAGAGAGGATGCAAATAAATAAGATTAGAAATGGAAGAGGAGACATAACTACTGACCTCACAGAAATAAAGGAGGTGATAACAGGATACTATGAACAACTTTACGCTAATAAATACAATAATTTAGAAGAAATGGACAGGTTCCTGGAAAGACATGAACAACCAACTTTGACTCAAGAAGAAATAGACGACCTCAACAAACCAATCACAAGTAAAGAGATTGAATTAGTTATTCAAAAGCTCCCTAAAAAGAAAAGTCCAGGACCAGACGGCTTCACATGTGAATTCTACCAAACGTTCCAGAAAGAATTAGTACCTACTCTCCTCAAACTCTTCAACATAATCGAAGTGGAGGGAAAACTACCTAATTCATTCTATGAAGCCAACATCACCCTCATACCAAAACCAGGCAAAGATATTACAAAAAAAGAAAACTACAGACCAATCTCTCTAATGAATACAGATGCAAAAATCCTCAATAAAATTCTAGCAAATCGTATCCAACAACACATTAAAAGAATTATACATCATGACCAAGTAGGATTCATCCCAGGTATGCAAGGATGGTTCAACATAAGAAAATCAATTAATGTAATACACCATATCAACAAATCAAAGCAGAAAAATCACATGATCATCTCAATTGATGCAGAGAAGGCATTTGACAAGATTCAACATCCTTTCCTGTTGAAAACACTTCAAAAGATAGGAATACAAGGGAACTTCCTTAAAATGATAGAGGGAATATATGAAAAACCCACAGCTAATATCATCCTCAATGGGGAAAAATTGAAAACTTTCCCCCTAAGATCAGGAACAAGACAAGGATGTCCACTATCACCACTATTATTCAACATTGTGTTGGAAGTTCTAGCCAGAGCAATTAGGCAAGAAAAAGAAATACAAGGCATCAAAATTGGAAAGGAAGAAGTAAAACTATCACTGTTTGCAGACGATATGATACTATATGTAGAAAACCCAGAAAAATCCACAACAAAATTACTAGCGCTAATAAATGAGTACAGCAAAGTAGCAGGCTACAAGATCAACATTCAAAAATCTGTAGCTTTTCTATACACTAGTAATGAACAAGCTGAGGCGGAAATCAAGAAACGAATCCCATTTACAATCACAACTAAAAGAATAAAATACCTAGGAATAAATTTAACCAAAGAGACAAAAAACCTATATAAAGAAAACTACAAAAAACTGTTAAAAGAAATCACAGAAGACCTAAATAGATGGAAGGACATACCGTGTTCATGGATTGGAAGACTAAATATAGTTAAGATGTCAATCCTACCTAAATTGATTTACAGATTCAATGCAATACCAATCAAAATCCCAACAACTTATTTTTCAGAAATAGAAAAACCAATAAGCAAATTTATCTGGAAGGGCAGGGTACCCCGAATTGCTAAAAACATCTTGAGGAAAAAAAACGAAGCTGGAGGTCTCGCGCTGCCTGACTTTAAGGTATATTATGAAGCCACAGTGGTCAAAACAGCATGGTATTGGCATAAAGATAGATATATCGACCAATGGAATCGAATAGAGTGCTCAGATATAGACCCTCTCATCTATGGACATTTGATCTTTGATAAGGCAGTCAAGCCAACTCACCTGGGACAGAACAGTCTCTTCAATAAATGGTGTCTAGAGAACTGGATATCCATATGCAAAAGAATGAAAGAAGACTCATCTCTCACACCCTATACAAAAGTTAACTCAAAATGGATCAAAGATCTAAACATTAGGTCTAAGACCATAAAACAGTTAGAGGAAAATGTTGGGAGATATCTTATGGATCTTACAACTGGAGGGGGTTTTATGGACCTTAAACCTAAAGCAAGAACACTGAAGAAGGAAATAAATAAATGGGAGCTCCTCAAAATTAAACACTTTTGTGCATCAGAGAACTTCATCAAGAAAGTAGAAAGACAGCCTACACAATGGGAGACAATATTTGGAAACGACATATCAGATAAAGGTCTAGTATCCAGAATTTATAAAGAGATTATTCAACTCAACAACAAAAAGACAGCCAACCCAATTACAAAATGGGAAAAAGACTTGAACAGACACCTACCAGAAGAGGAAATACGGATGGCCAAGAGGCACATGAAGAGATGCTCAATGTCCCTGGCCATTAGAGAAATGCAAATCAAAACCACAATGAGATATCATCTCACACCCACCAGAATGGCCATTATCAACAAAACAGAAAATGACAAGTGCTGGAGAGGATGCGGAGAAAGAGGCACACTTATCCACTGTTGGTGGGAATGTCAAAGGGTGCAACCACTGTGGAAGGCAGTTTGGCGGTTCCTCAAAAAGCTGAATATAGAATTGCCATACGACCCAGCAATACCATTGCTAGGTATCTACTCAAAGGACTTAAGGGCAAAGACACAAACGGACATTTGCACACCAATGTTTATAGCAGCGTTATTTACAATTGCAAAGAGATGGAAACAGCCAAAATCTCCATCAACAGAAGAGTGGCTAAACAAACTGTGGTATATACATACGATGGAATATTATGCAGCTTTAAGACAAGATAAACTTATGAACCATGTAATAACATGGATGGACCTAGAGAATATTATGCTGAGTGAATCCAGCCAAAAACTAAAGGACAAATACTGTATGGTCCCACTGATGTGAACGGACATTCGAGAATAAACTTGAAATATGTCATTGGTAACAGAGTTCAGCAGGAGTTAGAAACATGGTAAGACAATGGGTAATTGAAGCTGAAGGGATACAGACTGTGCAACAGGACTAGATACAAAAACTCAAAAATGGACAGCACAATAATACCTAATTGTAAAGTAATCATGTTAAAACACTGAATGAAGCTGCATCTGAGCTATAGGGTTTTTTTTGTTTTTGTTTGCTTGTTGGTTTGTTTGTTGTTGTTGTTTTTTACTATTACTACTACTTTTATTTCTTTTCTTTATATTAACATTTTATATCTTTTTCTGTTGTGTTGCTAGTTCCTCTAAACCGATGCAAATGTACTAAGAAACAATGATCATGCATCTATGTGATGATGTTAAGAATTACTGAGTGCATATGTAGAATGGTATGATTTCTAAATGTTGTGTTAATTTCTTTTTTTTTTTCTTTCCGTTAATAAAAAAAAAAATGTTTGTTCATCAAAAGGTATGATAAATAACATGAAAAAATAATTTCAAGAATATATAGGGACATTTTAGAATTCCTAAAATAATAAGAAAAAGACAAAAAGATGACCTAGCTAATTCAGTGGTTCTTAAGTGTCTGTGGTAAACCTCTATAGGTGACTGATTGTGCAGATCTTTAGGCTTTTGAAACAAAGCTCTGCCATCTTCTCCAGATAAATCATTGTCCTTTTGGTTTGCTAGGGATTAGAGATTGAACACTGACCATGGGCCACCAAGTTTCCAAGTGAGCAGAGGTGTCTGTCATGAACAGCATGAGAAAGAGGCCACACTTCTGCTGTCTCTGTGATTTTTTTCTCTGATAAGCACGATCTTGTGTGTGTGTACGTGTTTGTGTTTCCTTCCATCGTGATTGTAGCAGAGGCCTCTGTGTCTCTTCCCAAACCGTGTGGGAATCGAGAAATAGGATGTGGTGGCTCAGATCGGCACCACAGGTCATGTATTCCTTAAAACTAGCAGTTGGGGTGGTGGCTACCCAATTCCCCCACTCCCTGATCATGGCAGCTGGAACTCTTCTGGTGGACCAGTTTTGTGGCATTGTTCTGGGAGTTGTTTCTGGAAGATCAGTGCTTCGGTTCTAGTCTGTTAGGAAGCAGATGTCTAGATGGAATTACATGTGCAAGACATTTATCGGGGTGGGGGGGGGTGGGAAATGCCTATAAAGAATGTAGGCAGAGGGAACAGGAGTGGACAGCAAAAGCTTCAGCTGGAGGTGAGGGGTAACGACGCTGGCCTGATACCTGTGCGAGGAGAGAGGGAAGGAAGAGCCTTCAGTGAAACTCAGAGGAGGCCTTGACCAGGCTGATGGGAGGCCCCGAGCAGACTCCCAATAGAGAAATCCTTTATTGGGTAGGGTTACCCTGGCTCTACGCTTCTCCGGCTGGTAACAACCTGGAAAGTGCATGATCTCAGGGGGACACTGCTGTGGATCTCAGAAGTGGCGGCTGGAGGCTGTCAGCCAACTCCCTTCCCTGGGGGCAAGTTCTTTCTCAAAGACAGCTCTGAGCAGCACACTTCCATAGCTGCCCTTTTTCAGTTTGGAGGCTTCTCCTCCTATCTTTCCAATGATTACATATTTTTAGAGTATCTAAATTCTGTTTTATGTCACCTTCTGCTTCAACTAGCTGGAATAGTTTCCGTAATTAGCTGTTTAGCCTTGGTCAGCACGACCCCCGAGCTCAGCAGGTGGAATATTGTAGATGATTGATAAATACTTTTTACATGAATGAATTTCAGTGGGAGGTGGCTGGAGGTTTTTTAAGAACGGGATATTTAATATTTAATGGTTGATTGCATAACAATTCTTTTAGCAAAACTGGATCGACTCATAGGAGCATGTTTGGGGCTGATGTGCAGGAATAAAGGATGGGCAGCAAAGGGCAGTGTGGCTGCCCCCATCCATCTCCTGGCTGAGGGTTGTGTCCAGGCAGCAGGAGGAGTAATGGTCCAGGGCTTCCAGGCTGTGAGTGACAGCTGCTCCTGGCACGGAGAAGCAGCTGCAGCTTGAATTCCACTCAGGAGCTGATGAGGGAAAGAATATACCCGAGGGACGTTGCCTTAGAATGGGCGGGTGGGTTGTGGGCAGAGACTGATATTGGGTTTATATAAAAACCAATAAATTCCATATATATTTGTGTAGGTCTTTCTCAGAGATTTTAAAAACCAGTCATAGGAGCTGCCTCATTTTCTCCCTCCTGCTGCCATCTCAAGGGGTCTTGGGTTCTTTATTACAGCTGAGTAGCTCCCTTATATGGAAGGATTAGGGCAATCACCCCAATTCAGTGAACTTTTGGGAAAGCTTGGTCTATTTATAAAAACCAACTATTTCCTGAGAACTACATTTGTTAAACTTTGAACTCTACCCTCAAATTCCCAGAGGATGCTGAATATAATAATAAGTATATCTGAAAGAGGTAGATGCCAATGAAGTTTTGCTGAAAGATTCCTGAGCCAGGGTGAAAACACACTTAAAATTCTGAGACTTAAAAAAAAAATTTAGTCAGCATTTCTTTAAAAAACACTCACTTTTTTTTCACTGAGAAGGACTGCAAGAAACTTCGGTGAAAGTGGCAATTTGTCCTGGTACTAAACACTTAAGAACAAGAGCAGTAATTGAAGTTTCTCCTCAACCATGTCTTAGGCCAAGGAGTAGAGTGTTTCCAAAGTGTTTAATATCCCAATTGAAGAGCTGCTGGTTCTCACTTGAAAGGGAGGGCAAATTTAAACCAGTATCTAATTCTTAACATTCCTTTTTTGTTTTCCTCACTATAACCAGTACTCCCCACTGATCAGTGCTTGTTCATTATTGTGTCTAGTTGCAATAATTCAGGGAGTGCACCCTCTATACAAATACATTTAATTTAAACATTTGGGAAGATGCCATTAATATACTTCAAGAAAAGTATAAAACATGTTCTTTTGACCCACCGATAATTTATTAATTTTTAATTTTGAAATAATTACAAAATCCCAGGAAGTTGCAAAAATAATAGTTTCCTGTCCTCTTTACTTATCTTCCTCCCATCTATTTAAGTAACATTGTATATAACCCTAGTACAATATCAAAACCAGGAAACTGACATTGGTACAATAATAATACACTTTGAGGTGTGTTCCGATAAGAAATTTTTTTCAAAGTGCAGTGAAAGAATAAAAACAAAAACTGTTCAGGGTTTGGTTAATTATATATGAGTTTCACAATTTTGTTCCATGTCGAAATAAAGATTTTTCTCTAAGAGTTAATTTATGAACCGAGGTTAAAAATACATCAAAGCTGGCGTTATTTTTTGGGCTGTAGATAGGATTGGCACTGTCTGATTCTTTTCCAGGAGATTGATTTGTAATTCAGTTGTACAAGTCTGGATTCTGGGTGTCCAGTTAAAAAATGGCAAAGGCCTACTTTCCTTTTGTTAGAATGCAAAAAGAAACAGCCTATCTGAGGTAAGGTCACCTTCCTTTCCCTTAAAATTCAGGGAACATATTGATGTAGTGACTTCATGGAAACATACAACGCAGTCAACAGGAATGCCAAAAAGTATTTTTAGGGCCTTCTACCTCACAAAGAAATTCAGTTAAATGAAACTACATCATAATAGGTTGTCTGCGCTTAGAAGCCAGTGTGGAGTTTTTTACTGCTTGGCATATGAATTATTTTCTTTTGTGATAGCAAAAGAAAACTTGGCAATTTTGACATGTTAACAATGCTTCTTATAGTGGTTTAAACATCACTGCGTGTAGGAACATTCTTGAGAACTCTTTCTTGCATGATTTTGAAATTCAGAATTATTTCTTTAGAGTCATAATTCATGAGAACAGGCAGAAATTTTGGAGGTCATTTGGGCTACCTAGTCATGTTACACATGAGGGAAACAAGGCCCAGAGAGGCGAAATAATTTACTCAAGGTCACCCAGCTAGCCATGGAATGGGGACCAGAGCTGTGCTTTGTACTCACTGAGCCAGAATTTGGGACAAATGAAGTAAGCTGTGTGAGGTTACAGAGAGTGTGGTCCTTTCCAGGACCTGCAAGAAGGCTTTCAAGTTCCATGAGGGCTGGGCCACATCTTTCCGGTCCCAGGGAACACTGGTTCCAGTGCTCTGTCTCTCCAGTGTTCATTTAAGCATCACCCACCCAGATGGTGCATGTGGCATGAAGGAGTCTTTTATTATGACTCTACTGTAGGATTTATGTTGGGGAGCCACGGGAGATGAGACTGAAAAGGCTGTCTGGGACACACACCATCGTGCACTTTGTGTACACACCATGCTAAAGAGTTTGAATTTTATGTTGATGGGATATGACAGCCCTGGAGACTTTTAAGTAGTTGAGGACCACAATGAAATGCCCATTTTAAAAAGATGGTTCAGCAGCAGTTGAAAGGTGCACAGCTGGAAGCTGATGGGTCTGGAGGCAGAGACACCCCATAGGACAGCTATTGTGGAAATGAAGGGCACAATGACAAGTTTCTGAACTGAGGCAGTGTCATGGCAGATGGAGTCTTTGCAGTGGATTTGAAAGATGCTTTAGTAGGTGGAATTGGTCCGAGTGATCCAATTGCAGGGGAAGAGATTGTGAGAGTAAAGGCTGACTCCTTTGTTTCCCGTGTGGGTATCATGCTTGGTGGTGTTTTATTTGCTGAGTAAGGAATAAAGAAGGTAGGCAGGCTTTCCAGGTGAAGTTTAGGAGACTGATTTTGGAGATTAGGGACGGAAGTCTGGAGCTCAGGGGTCAAGTCCTGTCCCCCTAAGGATGAGATAGTACAGCAGAAGTTCACAAGTTTAATATGTCTTCTATGGAAAATTCTTTTCCTTCTTTAAATACAATCCTCTGTCTATACAATATAAACCTCAGTGTGTTGCTGGCATTAAAAAGAAAGTTCCTCAGTTTGCTGTATCTTTGCCGCATTGATGAAAAGTGCTTCTGATGGTTTCAAAATCTAAAGCTTAACATCAAGTTCTCTTCATGCTCTATCCACACTTGTTTGGAGAAGAGGCTGAGCTTTGCGGGAAGGAAAGTGAGAGGTTGTTTCCAGGTTTCTGCTGTTACAAATAATGCAGCAATGAACATTTTTATATACAGCTTGACCAAGTGCGTGTGTATTTCTATTGGGTAGATTCCTAGAAATGTAATTGTTGGGTGGAAGAATATTTACATTTAAAATTTTGACAGGTAATGCCAAATTGCTCTCCACAAGATTTTGTCAGTTCACGTTTCACACTCTTACCAATCCTGATATTAACAAACTTTAAAAATGTTTCCAATCTGCTGGGTGAAAAATTGTTCTATTTAATTTGTATTACTATGATTGTGAAGTTGGACATCTTTTCATATATTTAGTGGCCATTTGTATTTCTTATTGTGTGATCTGCAGGTCATATCCTTGGCTTATTATCTGATTGTGTTGTTTTTGTTTTTCTTAGCGGCTGGTAGAAGATCATTTCATTTTTATGCCTCTAATCCTTTGCTTGCTTTACACATATAATAAATGTTTTCTCTGTCAGTCATTTATCTTTTCTTTTAAAGTCATTTCCATGAAATGTTGCAGAGATGAAAGAGTATACATAAAATATGTTTAAATTCTAAAGAATGGCAATACAATAAATGCCAAGGAATGTGTGATCCAGTTAAAAAATTTGTACATATTCATTACCGTGAAGACCCCTGTGTTCCCTCTGTAGTCCCACCTCCATATTCCGAGGACCCACAACTCTAAATTTTATGTTTATTATTACCTTGCTTTTCTTTATAGTTTTACCACATACATTTGAGTTCATAAGTAATATCTTATTAGTTTACATGTTTAAATGTTTGTATCAATGGAAGCATATTATTGAGCATTCTTTGGTGACTTCCTGTTTTACATTCAATGTGTTTCTGAGATTTATTTACTTTGCTGCATGTAGCTGTAGTTCACAAATTTACAGATCATAAGATAGGGTTATTTTTCCTGTGGTGGTTGCATTCTGAAATAGAAATGTGTAAGCATGTATTTAAAAAGTATTACTAAAAAAGCAAAAGAAGAAAAAATCCTCACTTGCACACAATACTCCACAGAAGCAAATTGGATAATTCATAGTGATGGTTAATCCTCTTAGCAAATGGATTATTTTCTTCTATTCTTTGAATGTTCATACTGCTATTTAAAGTAGTGTATCCTCATTAACCCCTTCCATTAGATGGAGTCTACAATTAGGCTTCCCTTGTGCTACTGTCCCCACCTCAGAAAGAGAGAGATGATGGATTCAGCATAAAGCTGGACCCACTGTATAAGTAAGTAACCTGACTGCTGAGCACATCAGGATAGCTTTCATGATGCATAGAGGTAACACAATGGAAATCACAGTTTAGAAATCCAATTTATCTTGCTGTGAGTAGAATTGCCTCCGAAAGAGACGACAATTAGTTTTGTTCCATAACACTGTTATAGCAACATGACATTGAAAAACTACTTGCAAACTGCCAAAGCATTCGTCTACCATGAGTTCCTGCCACGGAGGGAAAAATGTTAATTCCATTTATGTGAAAAAAATGTAAAAAGATTTTTTTAACAAAGAGCAATCCCAAGGTCAGGATATGACTGCTGAGGTGAAGAAGTGAAGGCTTCCCTCAAACTTTTAGTTGCTTATACATTCTATTAAGGCAGCAAAATTCTGCTGATTCTTGTTTCTCAAAACCACTAGAGTTGCGACTCAGGCACCTTATAGAAAGTAGAGAGTAATGCCAGCTTTTACTGTTTCCTCTCAGGCTGTACCAGAGCCCGCCTCTGCTGCTCTTAGTCGGCCTTTGGTTCTCCTCTTTGGCTCCAGTATCCTCCTCCTCTTCTTCCCATCACCTGCCAAGTCAGTCCACTATTTTCACGATTATATGGCAAAGCCCTTAAAATGCATCTTTATATTCACTGCAGGAATAAAGAGGCCACTGTTATAGAACACACTAGAAATAATAAAAAAAAACCCTGACATGCGCATAACTTATTTTTCTACCCTTCTGTAGGCAAGCATACATCAAAAGAAAATGTCCATGGTTTAATAAAATCGGACTCAGACATCTTGACACTGGACTGTATGAGTGTTTATTGACTACCTAGGAGTTGCCAGGCATTGTCTGGGAGAGAGTGTGAGATAGTGGAAAGGGCATGAGGTCTGGAGCAGGACAGACTTGAGTGGAAGTTCAAGCTCCACTCTTTACTAGTGGTGTGGTCATGGAAAATCCTTAATATTTCTGAATTTCAGTTTCCTCATTGGCAAATGGGGAAAATAGTTATCTTCTGTGGTTATTGTGAGAATAGGTATTATGTACATAGAGATCCTAATGCGTAATGTATTAAGTGCTAACTATTATTATTAGGCTATGTGGAGTTAAGAAAGATGAGATTTGGGTCCCACCTTTAAGGATCTTGTTTTTAGAAGGAAATAGAAAACTTGTGGATAATCCCTGTGCTTTGAAGGAATAAAAGCCAGAAAGAAGCTTCCAAGTGCTTTGGTGAGAGCTATGAAAAGAATGTGTCTGGGATATTGCAACAGGTCTCCCTGATTCCTTTCTTGTTTTCCAACCTATTCTTTATACAGCAGCCAGTACCTTCTTTCTTAAATGCAAATCTGATCATGCCGTTCTTACACTTGAAATCCTAACATGGTTTCTCATTTCCTTTGGGATCAAATGTTCAGGATATGAATTCTTGCTTAATTCTGCAATTTTCACCTCTTTGCCTCCACCTTCCCCATCTCCAAGCATATACTCCATGTGCTGGCCCCACTAGACCTTCCCCAGTTCCAAGAACATGTCATTTTCTTGTTCATTTATTTTCCTTTGCACATGCTGTTCCCTGTGCCTGGACCATTTTTGGTGTCTCAAATACCAGTTCTTTAGGTCTCAGCTTATTAATCACTCCTTCCAGGCTGGGTTAGGTTCCTCTCTTACAGTATACTGCAGTTCTCTATTATAGCACACTTCTTTATGAACTGCCATTTCCCATTTACCTGACTCTGTCACATAGACTGTCAGCTCAGAGAGGGCCAAAAACATGTCCTTGTTGCTTCCATAATATCTCCTAAGTCTAGGACAGGATCTAGTACACTGAGCGTAACCAATAGTTACTTGCTGAATGCATAAATGAATGGTCTTACTGGAAGAGGTGGCAGTTGATATGGGTCTTAGAGGAAGGAGGATTTCAGAAGAACTCTAATACTAGTTTAGGAAAATCAACAATGGGAGTGACAAAATTCACCATGAACTTAAGACTTCAGACATTTATATGGTAATTCTGAAAGCCTATGGTCATTTTCCTGCCACAAAAATAATTTTAGTCAACATGAGGCAGTCCGCAGGAAGCAAGGGGACTGGTTTTCATCTTATCTGAAGAATACTCTGTATTAACTTTTTGTTATGAAAAAATTCTATCAAGAGTAGCAAAATGGTGATTTTCTAATATGGTAATCCCGGCCACATTTATTAGCTGGCATTCTTCAGTAAAGAAGAGCTTTCTTTCATCAACGGAAACTATTTGGTTTTCTGAAATACATTTTTTTTTTTAATTTAAGAAAGACAAGTTCAATTCTTAATTTAGTCTCTTTGAAGTATGTTCTTTTTGTGTGTTTCATCATGGATTTTTATATATTCAGTGGATTTTAACTGATTGCAATCATTATTCCTTTTGATGTTCAAATTGTCCCATCTCTGGCTGGTGGGAGCCCCTTAAACTGGCTTCTATAACCTTTTGACAAATCCCATCAAACTTTCATAGCTCCCTTGCTTTCTAGAACAACAGAATGCTCCAAACTCATCTTCTATTTGCCGCAGGTGTGGAATCAGCCTTTACTCCAAGGGTCATTGGTTCCTTTTTTTTTTTTTCTTTTACATGGGCAGGCACCCGGAAGCGAGCCCGGGTCCTCTGGCATCGCAGGCAAGCATTCCTGCCTGCTGAGCCACTGTGGGCCGCCCTCATTGGTTCCTTTTAATGGTATATGATATTTGAGTCCCAAATCTGGGAGTAGAGGTGCTAATCATTACTAGGTTGTTATTTGCTTCCAAGCCTTTTCAGTGGACAAGATCTAGAAAATGTGTACTAAAAAAATCATGGACTTTATATGATCTCACTGACATGAAATAATTAGACTAAGCAAAGTCATGGAGCCAGAAACTAGAATGTAGTTTTCTAGGGGTCAGCATGGAGGTAGGGAAGGGGAGTTAATGCCTAATTGGTGCAGGATTTCTGTTTGGGGTGATGAAAAAGTTTTGATGATGGTAGCACAACATTGTGAATATAATTAACACCACAATTGTCTGGGAGAGAGTGTGATATAGTGGAAAAAGCATGAGTTATATACCTGAATGTGATAAGAAATTTTAGGTGGTATAAATGTTTCCAGAATAAAAATGAAAAATAAAAACAGCAACAACCATAAAGTTGTACAACACAAACAGTGAACCTTAATGTGAACTATAAACTCTAGTTAATAGTACAATTATAATAATATTCATTGTTACAAAGGTACCATGCTAATGCAAAATGTTAATAATGGGGGCGGGTATATATGTATTTTCTGTATGATTTTTTTGCAAACCTACAACCACTCTAATAAAATTTTAAAAAGCACCATAAAAAATATCGAGTTAATTCTGAAATTCCAGTTCAGATTTCACTATATAAAGGATTTTTACTTAATTTAAAAAATTTATATATTTCCCTCTTTTCCTCTTACACTGAAGTCTTGATTCTTAATAATGAAACCTATTTTTAATAGCTTTATCCTATAATATTTATATAAAATAGTTAAAAGTAATAATAACAATTTCACAGCTAACAGTTAGACCACAGAATAAAATGGAAGGTTTATTTTTTTCTGTCCTTAGAGTATATTTCATTGAATATGTACAGCAAAAACACTGTGTTTTAAACTCATTTGAATGATTTCTTTTCTAATAACTTTTATATCACCACTAATGAGTCTTCATTATACTTGAAAAAGCAAGTTACCTAAGGTTTTTCATTCTAATAGACCTAGTCCTATGGGGGTATGTGTGGCACAAGAGATTAGAGTGGCATTCTTAATTAACTAATTGGAACGAAAATAGCAGAGGAAAATCTGTTATGTAAATAGTGTTCGCACAACAGATTTTACAAGGAACCTTGTGATGGAGTGGAGGAGAATAGCATATGCAGAATTCTTCTGCTAATGTGAGTTATTGGGTCTCCTTGTTAATATCAGGCTTCAGTAAGCTTCTTAATATGATTCGTCAGCAAACTATGGACAATATAAGGTTTCCCAGCACCTGCTCGGTGTTCAGTGTTTTGCCATAAGTGTGTATTGAGCAGAGTGTTAGGAATGAGGTCCAGGTTAGAAACGAAGGAGGCAGCTTCTTTTACCAGTGCTGAGACTTGGAATGAAGAGTATTCAAATGATTCTACCGCTTCCATCTGGGAAGCAGATTGAATGGCTAGTTTAGGAAGAAGGAGAGAGAAGTTAGGTTTGTCCCAAGGAAAAGGTATTGGAAAGAAAGGAAGGATGGAAATTAAAGAAAGGCTCTTTAATTAATTGAAGTAGTTCTCAGAACTTCAAGTCACTTTTCACCCTGTCTCTTTAGAATGAATTGGACGGTGTGTATTATCAACACCATTTTAGTAAAAGGTTTTAGCCTCTTCTAAGGTTTGGTATATTATAGTGATCAGTTGAGTAAACCATTTTCCTAGCCTACATATGTACTTTGGGTTGAGGCTGAGACTAAGTCTCTCACTCAATATTTTGGTAAAGCAATATTTAGGAACATCATATTACAATCACCTCCTCCAGGAATTGTTCCTTTATTTTCAGGATGAATTATGTGTTGTTCCTCTGTGCTTTTATATATATTTTTGTTATTGCATTTGCTACATACTATTGCAATTATCTGCATAAGATATGTTTTTATCTCTAGACTGTGAGCTCCCTGGGGTCAAAGAGTAATCATTTTATTTTCCCACACCCGTAGCCTAGGGTCAGGCACATAATACGGGCTTGTTGAATGTGACTACGTATTTGCTGAATCATTGAATCAGCTAATTAATTTTCAAAGCCTTCCAACCCCAAGATGAAATGGGGGACTAGAAATACACTCTTGAAAAATTTATACAGGCATGCAATATATATAAGGAAATATACTGACTGGAAATGCCATAAATGTTGAAATAAGCACTTCTACTCTATTGTCATAAAAGGTAATGTCGGGCAAATCTATGGGTAATATAATAAGCTTTCAGTGAGGAAAGGATCTTAGAAATCGTCCAAATCCTCATTTTGTAGAGGAAGCTGAGGCTTAGCCTCGAGCAGGGCCGCTCCCTGTTAGAATAGAGATCCGACCCTGTTTTCTCAGTCTTCTGTCCAGTGCATGCTCTGCTCTTACACCACAACCAGTGCGCAACCAAGGACAGACAGGAGGGATTGACTTCCGTGCCCACTGTACCCCATGTAATTACTTTCAGAACTGTAGGAGAAATCAGGCCACTTCCTAAGTTGAGAATGAAGCCCATAAATCAAGCATTTCAGAAAGCGAATCAGAAAATTCAGCAGATCAAATTAAGCCAGTTTAAATTGAGAATCAGATGCCGATAGTCTCTCAAGAGACCAGATAGATGCCGCAATATTAGGTTCATTTCTGTAGTGATGACATAAAGCTATTTAGGGACGTCTGGGAGACAGTCTTCCATCCCACTGAGAGGTGGGAAGGGTGATTGGTCCTATTTTCAAGTTCCCTCATTTTCATTATCTATGCTTGGGATGGACAACCACAACCTTAATTATTTCTGTTTGGGGGGGGATAAGGGGGGAGAACAAAACTAATGCTGTCACCAGAGGAACACACGGAGAGTATTTACTGTCCTGGAGAGCAATCAACAGAAAATTTTGCTAGCACATCACTCCTAGGGCGATACGCTCAGTGGGAACTGAGAGCAGCAATGAGTTGTGCCGGCTACTCACTGGGGGTGACAGTTTAAAAACAATGAACTGAAAAATGTCATAAATTTTAAAAACAATGAACTGCCTGGTGTCAGGGTTGAGAGATTGATGGGATTGGTGTCTGGTGAGTCTCATAGAAGTAGTATAGAAATTCACACCATTTTAACATTTAACATGTCCCTTGCAATGATTCATTAAGAGCCACATAGATATAATGCATATCTATGTATATACTTATATATTTATACATACACACATACATTGTTTATATTATTTTTATCTGTGTTTAAAATGCTTGGGAGATGAAGCGTGTTTGGAAATGTTCAGTCAAGCGAAATGGTTCCTTTTGCAAGGTGCAGTTAGTTTTGATAGCTCGAGCTACCTTTAACTTTCTTTTCCCTTTCTTTCTGTGTAATTAAAGATGAAGGGCAAGCAGTAGAGCAGAGGGTTTTACTTAGGATGGTGTCCTGCCAGCAGTGCTGCTGCCTGTGTTCATATGCAATTACAGTGTGAACGGTTCCTCCTGGAGTGGTGTCACTGGGTTGCCACTCTAATGTAGCTAGATGGAAATCTGTGGTTTGAAAGTGTATCCTTTTGCTATTGCTGCATAACAAACTACCCCAAACTTTGTGGTTTAAAACAACAGCCCGTGAATTATAGCTCGTGAATTAGCAGTTCAGTTGGGTGGTTCTGCTGATTTTGACTGGGCTTGGTCATCTGTGCCATCAGCTGAGAGGTAGTAGGCTGGCTGTTGGTGGGTCTAGGATAGCCTGGGCAGGGACAAGCTGCCCTCGGTATGTTCCTCACATCCCTCCAGCAGGCTAATTCAGTCTTGTTCTCATGTTGGTTTGCAGTTAATATGCAAGTATTTTTTTTTTTTTTTTTTTGCCTCTTCTTGATCAAAGTGAGTCACATGACCAAGCCCAGAGTTAATGTGAGAAGGCACTACCAAAGGTAGACAGTTAGCAAAGAAAAAGTTCAAAGTGAACATAATGAATGCCAACAGTCTTTACTCTTCAAATCAGTAATGTTTTTATTTGGCGTTTGCATTTATTCCTTCATCCAGAAGTTTTTATGAGACTGCCACATTTCAGACCCTGTTCTAGAGGCTGAGACAAACTTTGTGCTTAAAATGATTACCTGGCAGGACATATTTTCCTTGCCTCTCATGTTTTCTATTTCTTCATCTGTCATCCCAGATAAGAAGGGGGTCTTTTATAAAGAGGAATAAAGAGATAGAAACTTTGTTAGCATAATAGTAAATCATAAGTTTGCTCTAAGAGGCGTTCAGTGTTAACTTGAGAAAGATTTGTTTTCTTTTAAAGTGACCCCTAATTTGAATGTTCTGAAGCCTTCTCCAGCGTCACACAGAAACATTACTCCTTTTAGGTAGAGCTGAAATGTGGAAGGAGAGAAAAGAGAGTAGAAAAAGACCAAGGAGGTCATGTTAGAGGGGGAGGAGGAATGGAGCTGGGAAAGAGGCATGAAGTCCAGAGAGAGAAAGATGAGCTTCAGATGCCCTTTTGAGATGGACTCTGAATTAGCTGGAGGGTGACACTGTAAGGAAAGCAAAGATGTTTCATATCTTACTCTGGGCATGTACATAATTGGCTAAAGCTTCTTTGGTAATAAGAGACTTTTCTGTAGTCTCTCCAGACACTTTGAGGGTAACTAAGGCATTTCATCATATGGGAATATTGAAGGATTAATTATTTAGCTTCCTCTGTTTTCTTCCCTTTGCAGCCTCATGCCTACCCAACCTACTCTTTTCATCCTTATTATATGGCAGACACCATTAGCTTCCTTTTGGTTTCCGGAACCTTTCCACTAACCTCGACCTCAATGATTAGTCACTTTAATTTTGCCTTCTTTTGATTTCTAGAACAAGCTATATTCTAATTTGTTATTTTCTTGAACCACAAAATTCAAAACCTTGCAGACTTCTAAAAAACCCACCATTTAATGGAATCCACATTCCTGGTATCTCTGAAGTTCACGTTAAACACTCAGACACAGCCATCTTTCCCCAATCACACCCCCTCTCACTTCTCTGAATAGACTTTTCTACTTCTCTCATTGTGCTTTCCTGTCTCCATAATCACTTAAAATTTTTTTTTATCACCACAACAGACATTTTTTTCTCTTTTGTGAAAAATAACAAATATACAAAAAACCCCAATAAATCTCAAAGCACATTGCAACATTTTATTTTTTATTATTTTTTTCTCACTCATAATGACTTTTACCCCTTCTCCTCTTACCCATACATGGGCATTGCCGAATGTTCTGTTTTGTGTGCTCCTCCTTAATCTCTCTACTTTTTTCTTCGGTAATAGAGTGGCCATATGATTTGTAACCAAAACTGAGACAGGGTCGTCTTGGACAAATGTTAAACTGGATGGGATACCAGAACAACAGGAGTAAATCAGGACTGAAGCCTTCTCCAAATCTCTCTCAATTTCACATTTTCAAACGTTTGCTGGTGGTTTCTATTTGGATGTTCAAGGCTTTAAACTCCATATGTCTTAAAATTAGACTCCACCTTTTCCCATTCTTTTCTAATCAATTAGTCCTGGTTTCCCTACTTCTGCCAATGTAACTGCCATCTTGTAATGACTGAGATTTGAAAACCAGAAGTCATTCTGAATTCTTCCTTATATAGTTCATGGCATAAATCACTGGGATTACTGATTGACCTTTATAATTTTTCACCTAATCCCTTCTTTTTGATTTTCATAGCAGCTATTTCAGCTCAGGCTTTTAGCACCTCAAGCCGGGATTATTTTGGTGCCTGATTCCAACCAGTTTTTAAATTTTTATCTATCCCTTCTTCTCCCAGGACTGTATGCTTATCTCATCCAGACCCTTTACTGTCTCCTCCTCTACATGGAATACTTTGACTTTTGACTGTTTTGACTATGATGTATCTAGGTGTGGAGGTCTCTGAGTTTATAATTTTAGATGTTGTATCAGTTAGGATTTTCTAGGGAAACAGAATCAGCAGAGATATCTTTCTATCTCTATCATCATGTAGATATGATGAGATTTATTATAGTAATTGACATGCATCTGTGGGGATTGGCAAGTCCAAATTTCATAGGGCAGGCCACAAACTAGAAACTCTGATGAAGGTTTTGATGGATTTCCCAGTTGTAGCTGACTGGCTTAAGTAGCAGTAGAAATTCTTTCTGACCACTGAAATCATCACTTCTCCCTTTAAACTTTCAACTGATTGGATGAAACTTCTCTTATTGCTGAAGACAATTTCCTTTGTTGATTGTAGATGTAATCAGTCATAGATGTAATCAACAGATTAATGATTTAAATCCACAAAATGTCCTCCTAGTACTTACTTGACCAAACAACTGGACACAATAACCTAGCCAAGTTGGCACATGAACTTAACCATCACAGACATGATTCATGTTTTCATTATATTTGGAAATGTTTTGGCCATATATCTTCAAATATTCTTTTAGATCCTTTCTGTTTTTTCTCTCTTTCTCAGACTACCATTATGTGCATACTGGTATGTTGGATGGTTTTCCGCAGGTATCTGAGGTGCTGTTCATTTTTTTTCTTCCTTGTGTCCTCATACTGGATAATCTCAATTGACCTATCATCAAACTCACCATTTCTTTCCTCTGCCAACTCAACTCTGTTGTTAAGTCTCTCTAGTGAATTTTCATTTCAGTTATTATAATTTCCAACTCAAGAATTTCTCTTTGGCTCTTTTTTTAAATATTAATATTCTCTGTTTGTGAGAACATAGTTCTGAGACTTTTCTTTAATTCTTTAGATAGGGCTTCTTTTAGTTCTTTGAACTTATTTATAGTAGCTAATTTGTAGTCTTTGTTTAGTAAGCCAACATTTGGACTTCCTCAGGGGTAATTTCTATTGACTGTGTTATTTTTTTTAAATTGAGAAATCATATTAAACATACATTCTATTCATGGTGTACAATTGATGATTCACAATATCATCACATAGTTGTGTATTATTACCATGATTGTTTTTTAGAATATTGCATCACTCCAGAAAAAGAAATAAAAAGAAAAAAGGAAAAACTCTTACATACCATACACCTTACCCCTTCCTTTCATTGACCACTATTGTTTCCATCTGCCCAATTTATTTTACCCTTAATCCCCCCATAATTTATTTATTTATTTTTTATCTATATATTTTTTACTCATTTGACCATACCCTGGATATAAGGAGCATCAGACAAGGTTTTTACAATCACACAGTCACATTGCAAACATTATATCTTTGTACAATCATCTTCAAGAATCTAGGCTACTGGAATATAGCTCAACAGTTTCAGGTACTTCCCTCTAGCCACTCCAATACACCATAAATTAAAAAGGGATATCTATATAATGTATGAGAATAACCTCCAAGATAACCTCTCAACTCTGAAATCTTTCAGCCACTGGAACTTTATTTTGTCTCATTTTTCTCCTCCCTCTTTTGGTCAAGAGGGCTTTCTCAATCTCTCTCTTTTTTTTTTTTTTTTTTTTTAGAAATATTTCAGTTTATTTAAATTGTTAAGTAGAATATGAAACCAAATTTGTAACTAGTACCAGAGAATGGACTTAACTGTTTGGTGTTTAATGAGAACAGCTTCTACACAGGATCCCAAGAGACTTACAGAAAAGGGGAAAAGCCCCAATATTAAGCAAATAAAACTCATGTTTCCAACAGATGATACAAAAGTTGATTTATACTCCATTTCCCTTTTTTTTTTTTGATATTTAGAAAGTGCAGATTTAACAAAAGGTAGCCATATCCTTTCTACGGAAAATGCCAATTATAATTACGCAAACAACAAAATTGTCAGTCTGTTACCCCAACTCCCAGGGTTTAGTTCTCAAACCTTAAGTAACTGCATTTAATAAGGATTAAGAGAATTTAAAATAAAAAAGCTACTGCCACATTCCAGAGAAAGGGAAAACAACAAGTTAATCTAACAAAGGTAGGTTTAACTTAAAACTTTTTGAGAAGCTTAATATCATTTCATTATTTTCTTAGTGGAAAATTAGGGATTATTTGGCAAGGTTGCTTTTACTAGAAGTAAACAATGATAAAGTCAAATGAGGGGGAAAACCTAAGAACAACAACAGGTGAGGCATGTAAAATTGTTTTTAGGGCACTAACTGAAAAATTCGTGGATTTTCAGCGCAGATACGTCCACAGGGCATTAAAAGAGCCAAGAAGGCATTAAAATGCTATCCACGACACAGAAGGACTGTTCAATGGAAACTGCTGTCCTAAACTCAGCCTCTGCTAGAAATGAATCATGCTATTCACAATTATTTCAACAAAGGTATCATCTTAGGATGCTAGCAGCATAGCAAACTTAACTTATTCCATCCTAATGATAAGCAATGAAGCAAAACTAGAAAATGAAGCAAAAAAGGGGTGGGGTTAGAGATAGCTAGAGATCTTATCTTCACATGAAAAGCTATTTGTTGTCCTTTTTTCAAACAAATCATGGCAATACAAGTTTTCCAAAAGTATATGAAGACAGGACTTAAATTTATTAATATTCTAAAGTATTTCTAAATCTTAAGGTGAAGACAACTTAACACTGAAAAAGTCTTCTTCAGAAGCCAAATCTTGACACATTTGGCAAACATGTTAATAAATTTCACTCCTCTTTTCCTGCCTTTTAAAAAACAAAAAACAAAAAATCTTTACTGGGCTACCAAACTGCTAGAGAAGTTGCCAAAATAGACTATTTAAATTTAGGTTAAGAGGTTTATTCTAGGAAAATGAATAGGCTACACACCTAATGAGAAAGACAAACTATAACAACACCCTCCAAACACTAGTGCATGCAATTAACTCTTCCATTTCATAAACGCAATGGATAGACAGAGGGGGAATAAAGAAGGAAGGAGAAGAGGTACATAGAAGGAAAACAGCTAAATGAAGGACTTCAGGCACAGAAGTTTTAGGGGAGAGAGCAAACAAGGGGAAGACACCAATTAACTGACTTTTGTAGGCAGTTAGAGTTTATCTTTCAGTTTACTTAGCAAGTTAAATCAGTGCTTTGTGTCGAATTTCTCAAACCTATTAGTTTCTCCCTTTCATTTTTAAATAACTCATACCATGGGGGGGGCGGTGCTGGGGCAGGGGAAGGAGAAGCAAATAAAGCAGCATGCAGGAAGAAAGAAGCAAGGAAAGCATGGCCAAGGAGAAGAAATGGTAGCAAGAATAGTCTTAAATATCAAAGCTACTTAAAATGAGATTCAGCAAACCGAAGTTATCATTTCTGCATTACCCTTTGTCCTCAATTAACTACTTCGAAAATTACAGCCAAGCAAATCACAAACATTTTAATAGTTTATATTTGGATGATATGTCTCCTGCACATGCTTCCACCAAAACAAAAAAGGCAAAACCAAATTAGTTCCTTTCCACATAAGGCACAGGACAAAATTAACCCCATTTACATAGTCAAGGTGAAAATGAGCGTCTTCCTGGCTTGTTTGTTTGTTTGTTTCTTTTGCTAGCCCATGTCTATAGATTACAGGGACTCAAGCACATCATCCATGACAGAAAATTCCAATGTTGTACAAAATAAAATTGTTAATTCTAACTTTTATTCTTATACAATTTGCAGAATAGAGTTGAAATGATTGCTATAGGTTTTAATGTTGATAAGAAGAACCGGACTATAATACAACTGAAATGCAGTGGTGAGCTGAGCAAGTACATTTAAAAATGAAGTCACAGACATGATTTTTCTATACATTTTTTGTTTGAAGAAAATATAAAGTCAGCAAGCAGGCACAGATGAAAGAACAAATAAAATAGGTGGATTTAAGATGAGGAATAAAAATATCTATTTAGGATTAAAAATGGACAGAGTGGTTTATTTTGCAGCAAGAAGAAAAAATCAGGTGGTGGATGGCAATTGATGGAACAGGAGGACGCTCAGCAACATTTGCTCTTCCAGCCTGTCACGCCTCCTCCACTGCTGATATCTAGATTTTCACTGTTGGGCTCTTTTACGGGGGTCTTTCGAAGGATATCTTCAGCTAATGTGAGGAATGCCTTCTCGATGTTTATATTTGCTTTTGCACTAGTCTCAAAAAATCTAATACCATGCTCCCTTGCAATCTGTTCTCCTTTTCCTTTAGGTACAACTCTTTTATCATCCACATCACACTTGTTTCCTAGTAACATTCTTTCCACATCTTCATTGGCATGCTCATCTATGTTTCTAAGCCATTTGCTGATGTTTTCAAAACTTTTACCATTTGTGATGTCATATACTAGCATGATACCCATAGCTCCTCTGTAGTAGGAGGTTGTGATGGTGTGAAATCGCTCCTGGCCTGCTGTATCCCATATCTGTAGCTTGATCTTCTTTCCTTGTAATTCAACTGTTTTGATCTTAAAGTCTATTCCTATGGTGGAAATAAAGGTGGTATTGAAGGCATCATCCGAAAAACGAAAAAGGACGCAGGTCTTCCCCACTCCCGAGTCCCCGATCAGGAGCAGCTTGAAAAGCAGGTCGTACGTCTTCTTCGCCATTGGGAGGAGCGGCTCAGACTCTCGCCGCCGGCGGCCCCAGGGGATCGGTCCCTCTCACCACAGCCAACTCCTTGCTCGGGCGTTCTCAGGCCGGAGGACCGAGAAGGCGTGGGAAAAAAGACTCGAGAAGGCGCGGGTGACCTACGAACCGCCTCGTCGAGGAAGCCCCGACGGTGGCGGCGTCCAGTGCCTCCGAAGGCGGCGACCGCGACTCCGCAGCCTCTCCCAGCCGCTCCGCCCGGTTCCGGGGAGTCGGTCGGGACAAAATGGCCTCCCCTCCCCCTCAGGGTTGCTCGGCCGGGACGCTCCCACCGGCAAGCGAGCAATCTCCGCCGTCGAGGGAGCGCGGCGGGCTTAAGGACTGACTCGCTCCTGAGCGTAAACCCCGAGCTAGGACGCGGCGATGGCAG
The DNA here is from genome assembly GCF_023851605.1 of Tamandua tetradactyla. Lineage (NCBI taxonomy): Eukaryota > Metazoa > Chordata > Mammalia > Pilosa > Myrmecophagidae > Tamandua > Tamandua tetradactyla. The sequence goes on from NC_135333.1 coordinate 125,512,498, forward strand.
CAACGGTGGACCCCGAGCCGCCAAGCTCAGCTACATAGCCACAGGAAGCCGAGCCGCCCGGCCTGAGCCACCTTTCCCCCGTCTTTCTCAATCTCTTGATGCTGGGTCCTGGCTTATCCCAGGCTTTCTGTCTCAAGCTGCCAGGGAGATTTATACTCCTGGGAATCATGGCCCATGTAGGAGGGAGGGCAATGAGTTCACCTGTTGAGTTGGCTTAGAGAGAGAAGCCACATCTAAGCAACAAAACAGGTTCTCTGGGGGTGACTCTTAGGCCTAATTTTAAGAAGAAGAAGGCTCAGCAGAAATAAGTTTCATAGGGATAACCCCAAGATCAAGGGCTCAGCTTATTGATTTGGTTGTCCCCACTGCTTGCGAGAATATCAGAAATTCTCCAAATGGGGAAGTTGAATATTTCCTCCTTTCTCAGTCCCCCAAGGAGACTTTGCAAATGTTTGCTTATTCACTGCCCAAATCACTCTGGGATTTATTGAAGCATCACACTAACCTGAACAAACCAATAAAATCGCATACCCTATTCAAGATTCCATGTACTTATGGTGTTCAACTAAACTGACCATACAAGTTAAATTAGGAAATTCACTACCCAAAATATAAATTTTGCACCAAATAAACATCTCTCTCTTTAGTCTCACACAGAAGTTGGAGTTTTAAAATGTGGATGGTATCATCTTTTACCCAGTCTTCTGATATACCTTAGTTCTATCCAGATCAGCTTCATGCATATCTCTATTTGATGTTCGTTGACTGCTTTTTTCCCCTTATATGGGTCATACTTTTCTGGTTTTCTTTGCAGTTTGCATAATATTTTTTAAAACTTGAAATTAAAAATGATACACTATGTCAATTCTGGATCTCACCATCTACTCTTGCCCACCTCAGTTTGTTGTTGCTGTTTGTTTGTTTAGTGACTCTGCTAAACTAATTCTGTAATGTCTGTATTCTTTGTCATGTGTGGGTACTGTAGTCTCCTTTTAGTTATCATAGTAGTGACCTAGTGATAGCACAGAGATTTCCTTAAATATTTTGGATCAGTAAGTCTCCCAGCCTATGCTGAGGGACTATGTGTGTGTTGGAGTCATGCCTTCAATGATCTTGCAGACAGTTTCAAGACTGCCTTAACCTTTGTTTATAGCTTGCATACAGCCTCAAGGTCAGCCAGAGGTGAGAGGTATGCACAACCCTGCACATGACCTTTCCAACCTACAGGAATCTGTGAGTTTAGAGTTTTTATTATTTCTGTATTTTTTTCTATACCCTATCCCACTCACCACCACCCCTCGCCCCGCCCCGGCCATTTTCAGGTACTCCACTTGAAATTCTCCCACAGGTCACTGATGTTCTGTTCATTTTCAAAAACTTACTTTTCTTTCTCTGTTTCATTTTGGATAGTTTCTATTGCTGTGTCTTCAAGCTCATGATATATTTTTTTCTGCAAAACCTAATTTGCTGTCACCCCCCATTCAGTGTGTTTTTAATCTCAGAGACTGTAGTTTGTATCTCTACGTGTTCAAGCAGGGTCTTTTTATATCTTCTACTTAATGCTTTGAACATATGGAATACAGTTATAATTGTTTTAATGTCTTCTCTTCTAATTTAAACATCTGTGTTAATTTTGGTTTGGCTTTGATGGATTCTTCTCTTCAATTTGGGTTGTATTTTCCTGGTTTGTTGCATTCCTTGGAATTTTTTGATTAGGTAGAAGACATTATGAATTTTACCTTGTTGGATGCTCGATATTTTTGTTGTCCCATAAATGCTTTTTTTTAAACTTTTTTTTTTAATTGTATGGTATAACATATACAAAGCAAGGAAATAAAAAAGCAATAGTTTTCAAAGCACTCTTCAACAAGTGGTTACAGGACAGATCCTAGAGTTTGTCATGGGCTACCATACGATCCTTCCTCTCATATTTTTTCTTCTAGCTGCTCCAGAATATAGGACTTACATACTTTTTTTATCATCACAATCGCCTTTTTTCCTTCTTTTTTTTTGTGAAAAAAAATAACATATATACATAAAAGCTATAAATTTCAAAGCACAGCACCACATTTAGTTGTAGAACATATTTCAGACTTTGACATGGGTTACAATTTCACAATTTTAGGTTTTTACTTCTAGCTGCTCTAAAATACTGGAGACTAGAAGAGATATCAATTTAATGATTCAGCATTCATATTCATTTGTTAAATCCTATCTTCCATGTATAATTCCACCATCACCTCTCTTTAGGGGTGTTTGGGCTATGACAATTATAAATTTTTCTTGTTGGAAGGATCTGTCACTAATATGGGGTAGGAAGATGGAATTATCTGATGTTCTGGAGAGGCTGGGCTAGGCTTCAGGACTTACCTGGACCAGTGACCCATCTGGAGTTTGTCTGTTTCTGGAAAGTTACTCTAGTGCATGGAATCCTTGTGGAATCTTATATATTGCCCTCAGTCCTGGTTGGGGGTTGACAGGTTGCGATAGGTAGCAAGGTCTGCCTAAAGCTTGCGTAAGAGCAACTTCCAGAGTAGCCTCTTGATTATTTGAACTCTCTCTGCAACTGATACTTTATTAATTACACTTCTTTTCCCCCTTTTGGTCAGGATGCCATTGTTCATCCCCCTGAACAGGTCTGGATTCATCCCTGGGAATCATCTCCTATGTCACCAGGGAGACTTTCACCCCTGGATGTCTTGTCTCACATCGGCAGAGGGCAATAATTTCACTTGCAGAGTTGGGCTTAGAGAGACTGAGGCCACATCTAAGCAACAGCAGAGGTTGTCCAGAAGTAACTCTTAGGCATGCCTATATGTAGTCTAAGCTTCTCTGCTACCTACATAATTTTCACAACTCATGATCGAGGGCATGGCCTATTGATTTGCATATCCCAAAAGTTTGACACAGTATCAGGGGATTCCCTGATGATAAGGTTTAATAGTTTCATATTCTTTCTCCCCTCTCTCGGAGGACTTTGCCAGTACTTTTTGATTATCTGCTTAATATACTCTAGGATGTTTCAGACATTGCAATAATCTAAACTGGATTAAAGGACCTCTTTCTTATTCTGTGCTTCCTTGTGTTTCAGTTGTTCAAATGAGCTATACAGATAGGTTGAATTAGATTATGCACTACAGAAAGTTGCAGTTCCACATCAAATAAACCCTTCTTCCCTTGGTCTTAAAGAGTATGTGTGGTTCTAAAATATAGACACTGTCTTCCTTACCCCTATGTTCTGAATTGCTTTAACCCCAACCTGTTCAGCTTCCTTCTTATCTCTAAGTATCAGGTTTTATATATATAAAACAGTCTCTCAAAATCCAGAAATAATAATCACCACTCCAGACTTAATGCGTCTGCTCTAAAAACTTACAATCTAGGCCCCTGTTTTCTTATAAGCATTTTCCAAACGTGACCATACCATTGTTGTTCTTTTGTTTCTGGCTTATTTTGTCTCACCAAATGTCCCATATCCTCATTCACATTGTTGCATGCCTCATGACATTGTTCCTTTTTGTAGCAGCACAACCTTTGCTCATAAGTATATGCCATCATTCACCAATCTACTTCTTCAGTGCATCCTTTAGTCACCTACATTCATCAGACATCATGTAGAAGGCCATAAATGTTTTTGAGCATTGTTTATGGGCACAGTTAAATTACTTAAATAGATTTTGATCTTTTTGAATCTTGTTTTTCAGGTTTGTTATGTAGGGCCAGATTAATGAGTTAATTATTCCCCACTGTTCAGACACCCTTCTATGTGCTCTACCCATTGCCCCATGAATCATGAGGTGTACTAGTCTGATTGGTGGGAACAGGCACTAATCCCTGCCCTATGTAACAGGGCACCATCACCTTTAATCCTCTCAAGGGATCTTCCCCCAGTCTCCCAGATAGTTTTCATATGCATGCACTCAGGACTCAGCTGTAGTATTTTTGTTTTGTTTTTTTTTTTTTTTTTTGGTGACAAAACCTGGAGTTATATTTCCAGGTATCTCTTTCCTTTCCAGTACTTTCTTCTAGAAATTCTAGTGGCTCAGTCTGGGTTTCCTCTCCTTGTGCTGTGGAATGGACCCTCTTTCAAGGCAGTAAGCTGGAGTAGTTGTTGGGATCACTTCATTTGTTTTCTGTCTTTCAGGGATTGCTGTGCATTGTTACCTTTTGTTCAGGGTCTTGAAAACTTTTGCTTTATGTGTTCATCCAATTTGTTTTGGTCGTTGTTCCAGTTTGCAAGCTGCTGGAATGCAATATACCAGAAACAGAACAGGTTTTAAAAGGGGGAATTTAATAAGTTGCTAGTTTACAGTTCTAAGGCTGAGAAAATGTCCCAAATTAAAACAAGCTTATAGAAATGTCCAATCTAAGGCATTTTATAGAAATGTCAAATCTAAAGATACCTTGTTTCAAGAAGGCCGATGAAGTTCAGGGTTTCTCTGTCAAGTTAGAAGGTACATGGCGAACACAGTTAGGATTTCTCTCTCATCTGAAAGGCACATGGTGAGCACAGAGTCCCCAGGAGTCATTTTCCTTCTTTGTCTCCAAAGGTCACTGGTGGGTGGACTCTCTGCTTCTTGTGGCTATGTCGTTCTGCAGCATTCTGTTGTCTTTCTCTGCTCTCTCTGAATCTCCAAAATGTTTCTTCTTTCATAGAATTCCAGTAAACTAATCAAGACCCACATAGAATGGGTGAAGACGTGTCTCTATCTAATCAAGTTTAATACCCACATTGATTGAGTCATGTCTCCATGGAGATAACCCAGTCCAGTTTCCAACCTATAGTACTGAATAGGGATTAAGAGAAATGATTGCTCCCACAAGATTGTTTAGGGTTAAATCATGACTTTTCTAGGGTACATAAATCCTTTCAAACCAGCACAGTTGTTTTAGGCAATAAGGTAAATCTGGTTCCCATTACTCTATCTTGGTCAGAAGTGGGAGTCTCTGGGCAATGTTTTAAATACCAACTTGCTTAACAAGCATTTTGACCAACCTTGAATACCAAGTTAAGTGTAATTCCTAAATAGACTTTTTTTCCTCTCAACATAATACTCCATTAATTTGTTACTTTTCTTATCTGACATCCATGATTATGTTGATTTTTTTGCCTTAATTAAATCAATTTACTCCTTAGGAGGGTGCCAGTTGAGTGGAGTCTATGTTTAATTGAAAGGATATTATCAGCCATTCTGAGAAGGAGAAAATTGCTCTCTTTTTGGAAGAACATCAGTGTTTCAGTTCTGCTCAATATTGTGGGAGTGAAAATCTATTCAGTGTGCTGGCCTAACTTGAAAGAATATATAGGCTGTCAAAGAATGGGCAATTATCTACTGACTTAACCAAGCCCCGAATTTGTCTGACTTTGTCTTTCTTGAGTATCTCCCTCTAATTCTGGGAAGATGAAATATGATTTCATGATATTTTTGTATTGGTAGAATGATACAAGTGGAAAAAGGAGCTGAATGGAACTTAAGTGAGCTGGTTTCTATACCTCCTTCTGCCATTAATTAACTGTTTAATCTTGGGCCGGTCACTGACCTCTACATCTTAAAAAGACAGCTCAAAAGATTTTTACATATATATATATATATACACACCCATATAACCATCACCCTAATCAAGAAACGGAACATTTCTATCACAAGTTCCCTTGTGCTTCTTTCCAGTCAATTCCTACTTCTCCACACCTCCACCAGAGGTAGCCAGTCCTCTGGTCTCTATGACTATTGACCTTGAGTTTTATACATATGTAATTATAGAGTGATTTTTGTGTATCTCTGGCTTTATTCACTTATCACAATCCATACTGTTGTGTGCATCAGTAGTGTTGTTTTTTAATTGCTGTTTAATGTTTCATTGTATGAATATGTCACAATTTATTCATTTGTTGATGGACATTTGGGTTGCTTCCAGTTTGGGGCTATTATAAGTAAGACTGTTATGAACACTTTTTCTGTATGTCTCTTGGTGGACATAAACAGGCATTTCACTTGGGTATAAGCACATGGATGGGATTGCTTGACCATAGGGTAAGTATATGCTTAGTTTGAGTAAATACTGGCTTGGCTCTCATTTGAGGTCTTAAGCAGCTTTGGCATTCTCATTTTTTGGGAGAAAAGGATCACTGAACTAATCAAGAATCAGGAGATTGGCAAGAAGAGATGTACAGAGTGATTTTATTTAGACTCACTGTACTCTGGATTGTTAAATGATGACAGGTGTGAGGCCCAGGCCAGGCAGGCAGGAGGGATCACAGTTGGGGAGAATGTGGGCAATGATCTCCCCAGGAAGAGGTGGGGCCCAAAGGCATTGCTGAGTGACTCTGAGAAGTGCCCACACAGGCTGAACTGCATGACTCTACAAGGACAGAGATGGAATAGAGTCTGAGGCTACACACCCAGGCCAGGTTTTATCTTCTAAGAGGAGACATGGGGAATCGAGTTCAAACCAGAAACTAGAACCACATCTCAGGGTCTTGAGGAGGGAGTCTGCCCCACACAGAACACCTGACTGTGCCTTCAAGGATCAGGAGGCCACTGCTGTGTCCTCTGTTTTGATTTCCTATAGTGTATAGTAGTCTCCAGCTTTGATTTGCATAAAAATTTGGAAGTATTAAGTAGAATCCCTGGTCCAGCCATCAATATCCTTTGAAAGCTCTCTGCTAACTCTAATAGGGTGATTTGGTTGCACGCTGAGAAATGCTGAGAGTGACTCAGGACCTCCCAACTGGTTTGCAAGATTCCAAATGGTTTATATGTGTGCCCTGAATTGGTTCCAGGTGTATGAAGATATTGATACACCAGCCCTCGGGGTGGCCACAGCTCCAGAGCAGTAGTCTCTGGTCATGAATAGCCTGTTTACCCTTGTGTATCAAAGAATATAATTTTGTCTGTGTGACATGTAGTGAAAAAGGGTGGAAGAAACTGAGAGTATCCACCTCTGCTCCTTAGAGCAAAACTTAGCTCTGCCATGCTAATTTCTAGCTAAGCACTAGACATGTAAGGGTGTGTGTCTGCGAGGAGGAGGGGGCAGAATCCATTTCTAATGTAGGTCAGAAGAGTGATTTCATTAGACTCTTTCTATGCTGGATTGTTAGATGACAACAAGTAGGAAGTAGACGGTTTAGATGCGTCATTCTCCAGGGGTTAAAATGGCTAGCTAAAATGAAGAAACTGGTTAGTCTTTCCAAACCATTTCTCCTTGATAATATTACCAGACAAGTGAGCTTACAGCTGGTGTTACATCAAACTCAATGGAAATTACGTCTAAAATTTACTGCCCTTTACAGGGAACTCAAGGTTTAAACCATGAAAACATGGTTTGTGTAATTCCCTCTCTTTTACAAATACTTCACTAAAAATGGAGAGGAGGAATTCCTTAGGGAAATCCAACTGTTTTCAACTGCTTCCACTGATGGTAGTCCTACCTTCTTGAGCGCTTCCCCTCCATCCTCTCTACCTGCCACCCTCGAAGGGAACTCCTGAGCACGGAAGGATTCCTGGACAGTCTGGACTTTGCACCTGGTGTATCCAAATCAGTGGGACAGGTAACTCATCCTGAAGGAAGGAATGGAAACTCGGTGTAGGTTAGTTTTACAAAAAAAAAAAGGTAGTTTCTTTCCTTCTTAGATTCATTGCATGCAATGGAGGAAATACAAGGGTAAACATGCGAAATTGTTCTGGTAAATATTCTTAGGTATAATTTGCCTGGTGCCAGACACAAAGTATTTTTACTAAAAGGTTTTCTGAGAAACACATTTCATTTTTATTTCTCAAAATGTTAACAGTTGTTTTATGAAAAAAAATCTGTTTTGTTGCCACAATGTTGATGTATTTCAGTGTTAATCAGGTGCATTTATTGCAGAGCTTCTCACAGACTTACTGTGCTGATGTGCATGTATTTCTCCAAGACGGGTGAGCAGTATGAGGCCTTTTCCAAACTTGTTTCACTTTTCTTGGGGCATTTCTTGGTATTGGTGCTAGGAAAGGCTGGGTTGGAGATACCCAAAACATAGATTTAAGATTGTTTTCTAGAATACTGAACCAAAAGCCTTTCAGGACCCAGGAAATTTTCTTTTCTCCCTTGTTTCCCTTTCCTAATATCATTCTTTAATACTTTTTCAAGTCTTTGCCAAACATATATTCTGAATCAAGCACTTGATATGCATCGTGATAGTCAAAGAAAAGTAAAATAGCTATTTGTTTCAGTCTGGATCTCAGATATTTTCATCTGTGAATCAAAAAGTTTGGATTATGATGGTTAATGTCTCTATGAGCTCTTTAGTTGTATGCTTTTTTTGATCTAAAATGCATGATCCTTAACACCAAGATGCTAATTGGCCAGTTTGGGGTGTGAGGCTAATGCAAATGATATAAGTAGCAAGCAATTCAAAATGGCATATGTATGTGTCAAATCATGTGGTGCAGATTAGAAAAATCACACAAGGGCAGAGAGGGGAAATCAATGAGGCTGCAGTACTTCTAACTCCTTGTGTTTTTTTCTTGCTACATTAGGCACTCAACAGAGCCCCTAAACAATGATTTAACCAGAATATATTTGGCAAAGAGATATAAAATGCATGTACATGGAAGGACTTTGTGGTATATCTACTTAAGCCCTCTTAATAACAGTGCAGAAGTTAGCTACAATGTGAGATTAATGAAAACACCTCTGTTGAGTTAAGCATTTAATACTTATTGACACAGTCATTAGGTCACTAATGCCTTTCGCAGGCCTTGAAGACTCGAACTAAAAGATGTTTGAGGTTAAAGGCATGAATAAGATTTTAGAATGGCGGTGCTAGAAGAGTTCTAAGGGATCATCTAGAACAGGGCTCAGCAAATCTTTTCTGTAAAGGGCCATGTAGTAAATGTTTTAAGTTTTGTAGGCCGTTAGGTCATTGTTGCAACTGTCCAATTCTGACATTGTAGCACAAAAACAGCCATAGACAATGTATAAATAATTGGGTGTGTCTGTATTCCAAAATACTTTATATACAAAATAAGTTTTGCTCATATACAAAAGCATAAGCAAGGCTGCATTTCACTTATGGTCAGTAGTTGCCAACCCCTAAACTGGATGAAGGTCATGGTAGCTGAGGGGTTTGATTAATCATACAGCAAGATGGGGCAAGGGATCTGGTGCCCAGATCTTCTGATGGCATTCCAAGGAGCTTTGGTCAGGAGAAGAATGAGCATATTGGTTTATGTTTGAAAAGGAAGGTGCTTACAATTTTTCCATTTTGCCTTTCTATAGTTTGGTCCAGAGTAAATAGATGAAAGAATTAGGTCTTCATTCTTAAAGGTGAATTGTTGAGAAGGATATAAAACAAAATCTGTTAAGAGATTGGAGAAAGGCATAGATAAAAGTTAGGAATTTGAACCACATTTCTAACTTTGCCCCATTTCCGTTGAAGAATTAATCTTTCACTTCTCTGGTTACTTCAATTATTCAAGTGCTTCTCACTCCCTGCCTTTTACTATATGTCTGTTTACATTCTGTAAATTTTCTTGAGGGGGGTGTCATGCTTTGTCCACTTTACATGGACCACAGCACCTAGCTTGTGCCCTGCATTGCATGTGAATGGGACAGGACTGTCATGGATGCTACAGTTCATTCATTCATTCATTCAATTTTTGTTGAGCATCTATTAGGTTCCCAGTTCTGTAGTGGATGTTGAGGGAAAGAATGATCTAACAAGGCGCTATCCTTGCTCTCATGGAACTTATGGACTAGGGAGGAAAGACAGATAAAATAACATGATCATCCAATTTAATATAAATTTACAAACTTGATAAATGATATAAAGGAAAGGTTTAGATGTAATGAGGACATAAAATAGAAAAATCCAAGAAGGCTTTCCTGAGAAAACAATGTTTATGGTATTAGCTAAAAAGCAAGTTGGTGAAGCAAGTCAGTAGGATGTGTTAAGAACATGGACAGAAGCCTTGAAGCATGATGCATTTGAGGATTTGATAGGGCCAGGATGGCTGGAGCACAGATACACAAATCAGTCTGGAAAGAATGACAAGGGCTGGTCACTTAGAAACTTTATGCCACTGTTGTCCTAAGAGTAATGAGACACCGCTGCAGAGATTTAAGTATCTTACAAAGACTATTCAGACTGCAGTGTATTGTAGAACAAAAGTAGTGGTGAGAGGACCAGTTCTGAGATACTTATTGTATAATGAGGTTCAGGTCAGAGGTCTTGGCAGTGGTTGAGATGAAAAGAAGGAGATGGATTTGAAAGCCTTTTAGGAGGACTTGGCAAGGATTGGATATAGGGCTCTGGGGTGCAAGGTATATGCCTGGCTTGTGAACTGGATATGTGGGGGTGTTAGTCCTTAGTGGGGATTTTAGAAGACAGCTAGATTTCAGAAAGGGACAGGTGGGAGTGTGTGTGTGTGTGTGTATGTGTGTGCATGTGTGCGCATGTGTGTGAGATCCTTGTTTCTGTTGTGGACGAGTTTGAGGTATCCATGGAGATGTTGGATAGGCAGTTGGGTACATGGGGCTCCTTTAGGCTCTGCCTTAACCACAATTAAAAACCTCATGACAATTTCAAAAGGGAAAGGGAAAGCATTTGGGATGAAAAATGAATATGGAAGGCTAACTAGCCTGCTTCTGCTTTGTGATCCTGAGAATATACCTTGGCACCATGTCTGATAGAAAAATCCCAGCAGCTGGGGAAGGTTTGAAAGAAAACAATACAGACCAGGACTCCTCAATGCCCCTTGTATCCACCTTTACAATGTCAAAGCAAGGGAGGGATTGCCCTTCCTAAAGACTTATGAGTCAGATGGGGGCTTCTTGAAGCTGTGATATTGTAGACTTTGGTGTCCTCCCATTCACATTTAAAATAAAATCCAAACTTTCAAGATCTTGCATGATCTGGCCTAAGTGTACCTCCCTGACGTCACCAGGTACCCCCAGATTCTAGCCAGGTGGGCTTTCTGCTTGTTGCTTTCACAAGCCAAATGTGCTTCCACTTCAGGCTTTTTGAACTTGAATTTCTTTTCCACATGTGCTTCCCCACCTTGCTCTCTAAATGGTAGGCTTCTTCTCAGAAGTAGGTTTAAGCTTCAATTCTCTCCTCTGTGTGGCTTTCCCTGTCCCCCCAATCTACGTACTTATCCTCATTACTTTCTATTCCATTACCCCATTTTATTTTCTTCATTGATCTTAAACTAGCTGAAATTGGGTTCACGTGTTTACCCATCTGCTTCTCCCATATGAATGAAAGTGTCATGAGGATGGGAACTGCGTCTGTCCTGCTCAACGCCTCGTCACTGGCACCTATGGCAGTACTTGTTCCATTGGGGGTGCTTGATAAGCTGCTGTTTAATGAAGTAGTCTATTAGGCACTGGGAAAACACAGATAAATATTGAGGGGGATGCTGAGTTTGTGGGCAGCAGGTGTTAGACCCTGAAGAAATGTTGTTGCTCTGAGAATGAATGGGGAACAAGCTCTGAGCAGAGACACTGAGGCCAGGCCATTCTGAAAAGGGCTGCAAATAAATTCCCACTTTTCAACATTACAGTTGAAATAACTGTAGTTGGCAAAAGCTTTCAACTCTATCTATTAGGAAGTCCAGAAAACCTCCCAATTTTACCATGGCAGTCAAGGGGAAAATGGATTGATTTTACAAAGATTACTTTATGGAACGCAACCCATAAAGTGAAGGATTCTGAATTCAAAATGAGCAATCTAAGGACACTTGAGAGGGTGGCAATTTAAATGAGGCTAGTGAATATATTGACCAGGTTTTTCTGCTCTTTGGAGAGATCTGGAAATGTGTGAAAATAATCCCACTTTCCCATGTGAAATCAGTAGTTTCTTTGTCTGAATGTTCACTATATAGTCCCACAGTCCACGACCACGCCCCATTCCAGCAGAGCTCACCCTAATACATGCTGTAAGTGTGTACCCTGTTGCTTACAGACCAAAATAACCCAGGGCTTATTTATTTTTTTTCTTTTGGGTGCATGGTCCAGGAATCGAATCCAGGTCCCCGCATGTAAGGTGAGCATTCTACCACTGAACCACCTGTGCGCTGACCTGGGCTTATTTATTAGAGATTTGAGTGAGATGCATCTGCTCATCACTCAGCATGTGACGCTGCTGTGATTCCATGTTGAAACTCACTTTTGGGGCAGGAACATTTAATTAAATTAATGAATAAATTAATTTTTTTGGAGGCAGATACATTTTAACATGAAAGCAGGCTTCTGTGTAGGTGGTGAAGTTGCTAGAAGCCCTCGCCGTGCACTTGTGCAGAAACCTCATTAACTAAGCCAGACTTGGGGGCCTGATCTACAAATTGCTCCTACCAATTGTGACAATGGAAATGGGGAATTTTGAAGAACATCTAATTAAAAATAGTGGGTAAATCTGGTCTATGTCTGCCTTTCCACCTAGATACCTAACCAATGCTGAGTGAGGTAGATTCAGCCCCTGCCATGCAGGAGAAAACAATAAAAACAACCATAACGCTAATGATAATAATAAATATTTATTGAGACTTCTAATGTGCCAACTGATACATAGGAATATTTCATTTAATCCTCCCAAGCACATTGATTAGACGGGCTTCTTTTTCCAGACGGAGACACAGAGGGGTTATATAATTTGCCTAATGTCATGTGACTAGAAAGTAGCAAAGCCAGCTTTTGAATTTAGAGTCACAGTGCATTTTCTCAACTGTATTTTAAACAGATGATTACAATACAGGTTGATGTGTGCTATAGCAGGACTACAGGAGAAGCATTTTTAACCCTACTGTATACTACCGACCTCCTATTCTAGCCAACACTACCTCTTTCCTATGTGAGACATATTCATAGATGTCCCAGGCTACTGTTAGTACACCTGGGAATTTTCATGTCCAGCAGATAAGTGATATTTGGAAACAATATATTATAAGCTCCCTCCTTAAGAAAGAAAAATATAAAATTAGAAATCTCTTTTTTAATAAGAGACACCTTTAATTAATGGGAAGCTAGTAAACAATCCACTTCAGCCCCAAAGCATTTTGTTTCTGTGTGCTATTAAGCTGGATTTATGACCTAATAATCCAAATGAAGAGCTCTGGATTGCTGAGTAATCAGCTGAGATGAAGATTTTGAGAAAGATTAAAATTTGAGTATGCTCTCTGTTCTCTGGCATCAAGGACAGGTTTCTCCACAGGCTATACAATGAGGTAAGGACTGTCTTGCTGTCAAATTGTCTTGTTCCAAGACTGAACCTCTATGCTTGTAAAGCCTATTTTAATCATTGCAGAAAGTCATAAAACATGGCCAGGGTAGGAGATAATTACAGGCCATAAATTTTACCCACTGTAATCAATTCAGATACAACTGAACTTAAAATGAACTTTTTAGCAATAAAGTAGAGAATGGACAAAAAAAAAAAGAGGAGTGTTGAATTTAAAATCTGAATCCTTAATAATATTAGTCCATGAAAACCTGCTGTACTCGTCCTAAGAACCCATCAGAGCAAGTGCTTAAGCGGAGCCATCTCATCCCAGATAGTATTTGGAAATGCTTGCCTCTGATCCTCTAACTCATTTTTTTATAAGCTTCAGTCCTTGATCAACACTCTTATGATTGAGATAGTCTTTAAAAAATTCCATTATTTGTCTGAATATGGAAATTATATGCATATGTCATGGAAAATACAGAAATACATAAAAAAGAAAATAAAAAAATCTTTGTATCATTCATCAAGAGAAAAAAAAGCTAACTTTATGGGGCATTTTTACCTAGGCTAAATTGTTTTATTTTTAGAAAATTTGTATTCTAATACATTATTTCTTATTTTTTTCTTTTAATCATGAACATTTCCCCATAACATTAAATGTTTTGTTTTGAAAATAATTTTTAGTGCCTCCATAATATTCCATTGTATAGATGTACTAATCCCCTACTTTTATGAAGTGGTTCTTTCCAATCTCTCCCTTCCTTCCTCCCTCCCCTCCCTCTTTCTTACTTTCTTATCCTTCTTTCCATCCTTTCTTACTTGAATTTATAAACCTCAATTCAGAAACTTGTTTTTCAAGATGGCATTTTGAGTTACAAATTTAAACCATAACTTGATAAGCCCTAGTAACATACCAGATCTCATTTAAAGTTATTTATTTATAAATGATCATGGAAAAACTGAAAAAATATAGAAGGGGTGGTCAGAGGGACACTCTAGTAAGCATTAACAAACTCCAAGCTTTTACCTTTAGTAAAGGTAATTTCTGGAAGTTGTTTTCAGCAGAAACAACAACATACAGAGAAAGATTTCATACATTTAGTTTCTTAACTAAATGAAGCTAGTTCCATTTAGTTAAAAAAAAACTAGTTCCATTTTGATTAGATGGTTTCCATGAAGATGGGTCTCTACCCATTCAAGGTGAGGTTACTTACTGGAACCCTTTAGGAGAGAACCATTTTGGAAAAAGCTTTAGAGCCAGGAGAGCAACCAGAACCAACAGAGTCCACACAGCCAGAGATCTTTGGAGAAGGAAAACATCCTCAGGGGAGCTTCATGAAACAAGAAGCTGGGAGAGAAAGCTAGCAGACTTTGCCATGTGCCCTACCAGCTGAGAGAGAAACGCCGAACTTCAACCTTCTTGAGTGACGGTAACCTCTTGTTGGTGCCTTAATTTGGACATTTTCACGACTTTAGAACTGTAAACTTGCAGCTTAATAAATTCCCCTTTTTAAAAGCCAAAAAAAACAAAAATAAAACTAGTTCCATTTTTAAATTAAAAAAGGTAGTTCCATTTAGTTAAGGAACTACTTTCTGCTGTCTCTGGATGTGATGCATTTGTAGTGTCTTTTTTGTTAGCCGCTTCAAATCTGATTTCTTGGCAGTTGTCTCCTTTTCCTGCCAGGGAGAGACACTCTTTACAAGTTCTGCTCCACCTCACTAGTCATGTGTTTCTGTTCCTTTTTTTTTTTTTTTTGGGTGCATGGTCCGAAAATCGAACCCAGGTCTCCTGCATGAAAGGCGGGCATTCTAACCACTGAACTACCTGTGCACCCTCTATTCCTTTTAATGCCACATTTTGTAACAAACTCTTTTAGTGCCTGTGAGTCTTTGCTTCCTTGCATTCTTTAATGCAGCCATTTTTAGGAAAAGTCCTTCAGGACCATAAACTGTACTTTTCTTCTGGACATCCCACAGATAGACGGTGTTGCAACCAAGACCTGTTGTTGTCTTTTCCAAGTCAACCAGATATGGGATGTGTTTGACTGATGCTTGCTTCTCTCTCTTAGTTGGGTGAATTATTGCTGACTGAAGTATCAGCCAATTCTCCTAGAGAGGATCTATATATTTTCAGTTACATAGCTGAACGACAAAATGGTAGAGGACGTCATCCAGGTAACAACACAGATTTCTTTGAGTAGAAAATACATGATAAACCCAGTGCAAAGCATGTAAGTTTGCAGGATGAAGCTGGAAGAAATTCTCAGGAAGGCCCCCCATGAAGGAATTTTCCTCCATTTTCAGGAAGAGATGGTGGGGATAAGATGTGACAGCTCCACATGTGACAGCTCCTTGGTGCCTTGATTAATCCTTTTCTAGGGAGAGTTTTGCTCTTCAGAGCAGGCATTGCAATAGTGGTGTCAGAAATTGCCATGTGGGCCAAAATAGTGAGGGTCCAGGTAGTGGCCTCAGAGCTCTCCTGGTCTAGCTGGGAGAACCAGTTGGTCACAGTACCATGATCGCAGCTTCCTTTGTGTTGTTTTTTTAATTAATAATTTTTATGAGTATCTTTGATAGGTTAGAGTTCTAGGAATGTTTAGCAAGATATACATTCTTGATCTGTATTTGATATGAACACAGCTTTCTTCTGTTTCTTTTTTAGAACTTAGTTGGTGGAAGTCACGCGGTCAGTCCTTGGAAAGAGCTTGCGAGAAGTCAGGTGAATTGCCTGAGTTCAGTGGCTCTGAGGACTGCACTAGAGTTCCAGCTGCTTCTCCATGTAAGCAGAGTTGCACTAGGCTGAGGGCTCCGACATTTCCCTTTAGAAAACATTTTGCTCCTTTCAGGATTTCTGGTCTTATTTCTAAACCTTACTGCAAGTTCTAGAAGATGCCTGTAATCAGGATGGAAACTGGTACTTCAGACATGCATTAGCAGTGATCAGCTGTGGAATGAGTATACAATTACAGGTGATGGCTTCCTCACAGTATTGATTTTGTATATTGATGGAAGTCCTTGCTGACCATGTTATTATTCATGGCAACAATTTTAGTTAGTTAATTATTTATTATACTTTTTCCTAGTGGATGTAATGAAACAAGGATCTCCATACAAGGACTGTACAAATGTTGTCCTTCTACCTTATATAATGGAAGGCACTTTTGCCAGTTAAAGATAATTGCTATCATTAAATATTGATGGAGCATGACTTTTTTTCTAGAAGTAAAAATGGAGGGAACAACTCTGGGAAATATAATCAATGTGTCCTGGACTTTTCATCCAATGGGTACCAGGCCTCAAGGAGAAATTATTTGGAAGGAAGATGCCTGCCTTTTTTTTTAAATAACAGACCTCCCAGGCATTGGTTATTGTCAGAACTGTGAGAGAAAGAAGCCATTTTACAAGGCAGAAGTGAAGAAAGAACTAGCACTTTTAAATATCAAGCCAGAGTATAACTGTGTTTTGTAAGCTTGGGCATCCTGCCCAGGAAAGAATACAGAAGAAAAAATATAAGTTGGCTTCTGCAATAGGAGCAAAGCTAATTAGAAGACAGAGGGCAAAGGTCTTTGACGTTGCTATACAACAGAGTACCAGGCTTGAAAGACTAAGTCTGAAACAATAACAGTCCCTGGACAGATGAAAGCAAATGAAATTGTGAGGGCGTCAACCTTGATTAAAGCAGTAGAAGGAATAGAGAAGTCAAATTATAGGTCTTCTCCAGCAGGGCCTAGGCCTGCCTGGAAAGGGGCATAGCCCATGCCCTCTTCCTCCTTTCCTAGGTTAATATGATGATTATTATGTTTATTAAAATAAAATGAATTTACTCATTCACTTCCTCTTTCCCAGAATGATTTGAAGAAGTTAATGGATCATCAAGTATGGGTTTCAATGAAGGAAAATAACTCACAGAAAGGTAATAATGCAGACGGTCAAGCAGGATATTGTGCATGAGGGATGGGGACAGGGCCAGACTTGATGATGTGTGGTGATGGTGGTGGAGTAGGGGGCTGTTTGACAGATGATGTATTGGGTGTATGTGTAGGGTGGGGTGGGGAGGGAGGTTCCCCCAATCCCAGGCCACTGGGTCAGTTTGCAGTCATTGCTGAATGCTCCAAAGATTTGGAGGGGACTTGTGTAGCCTTTCCGAGCAATAGAATGGGGAAGTTGAGCTCCTCTGGATACTTCCCCCCTCCTCTCATCTAGTTATTAATGTTTTCATGGTGAATCTCAGATCTCTTTGGAGTTGGCTGATAGGGCCAGTACGTCTTCCTCCTTCTGAGTGTAAGCCTTTGGACTCCTTGGGTTGCAGTGGGGGATGTCTCTCCATTGGTTCTACTGGGACAGTGTGGGGATTAGGGGACATCTTTTTCCAGCTGTCACGTTTTCTCAGATGCATGTCAATGGGATGAGACCCAGAAGAAGGAAGGAAATATACTGGGATTGAAAAAATAAAGTATTTGAAGTAAATCAATTATTTTAGAATTGGAGAGGCAAAAGAGAGTTTAGGAGTGTGGGTAGTGGTCTGAACAATTCACATGCCTCACTGAGAGGTGCTAAGCAAACGTTCCTTTGTTTCCTTAAACTGAAGTGATCTTCCTTACCAGATACACTCAGGATGGCGATAGTTAGGGAATGTGTGGCAACGAACTTTAAACTTGCCTATTAATGCTATTCCAGTAATCTCCTGGTTTAAATAGTCTTTCTTGAGTTAGTTTCTTTTGAATAAACCTTCAGCCTTTCAGATGTTCTGTCCTTGCTCCCACTGCCCATGTCTAAGATGGTGTCTGGATATATCAGGTATGGGGCATATGTGACCTTGGGTTAAGTGGGGAGGGATGGGAGTTTCAGATCCACACAGTGTCCTCAGGATGCTCACTGGTCTTCATCGTGCATTGCCTAGTCTGGTCAGTTTCTTGCTCTGGTATTGGAGATGGATCTATTTGGAGACCTTCAGAACCAGCTGACGTCCCAGATCTTGTGCATGTCTTGCCCCGTCCTTGGGAAGCCAGAAGCACTGCCAGGGCTCCTCTATTAGCCACCTACCTCTAACCATGCTGCACTATTGTCCCCATATTACTTAGGATGAGCCCTGCAATTTTTTCTCCAGTAGCCTCAAGGACCTCACAAGCTATGCTCAGGGAAGCATGCAATCACACTTCTGACCCACAGCTGCTGTGCTCCTCTGCCTCTATCTGTCTGGAAGTTCCAGGGTTCCACTACAGAGGGGACAAGTGAAGTCGTGGGACTTTGGTCTTTCCTCTCCATGTTCCACTGGGATTTGGAAGAGGAAGACTTTTCATTTTCTCTTCCTGTCTTATAGGGACTTCTCGAAATTGTAATCTCCTCCTTCCTGAGGTGGCATTTACTTCCCCTTTCTCTCACACTGTGACAATGGAATGGCTACCAGGGAACACGAACCACACATCAGTGCACTAATAGTGTCAAAGTATTTTCCCAGTTATTTGTATATTACGAGACAGTGGGGAATCCCTTTTTCCTTGCAATTGGGGATGTTTTCTCTTCAAGCAGTTGTTGGGAATGGAAAAGTAGTGATGATTGATCAAAAGCTATTTATGGTTTACTATTTTTTTTATGGTTTACTATTTAAACATTAAAATCATGAAGGTAGGGGCAAGAAAACTTTTGCCTCTGAAAATTGAGCATCCACAGTGTTTGGTGTTAGAAACTACTATTAACATTATTTGTACTAAGAATTTGCTGAAAAGGTTCCCCCCACAAAAGTGCAGTTTGACTGGAAATGTTCATGCTTGGTTTCAACACATTTACAGAGCATTCACAGGAAATAATTGCATGTTCACACAATATGCTCTGTGGGTATGATTCAGATCAGCTCTCAGGAGCACAAAATGAAGGCTTTCAGCCCTTTATGCAAAGAAACATTAAAATCATGATAAAAGGATCCCAGTGCAATTGAGGGGAGTGGAAAAGAATTATATATCAAGGCATGGGTTTTATCTTTCTTGGGATCAAAGGCTGCTGGTCACACCAGTGGATTTGATCTTCTATTATATTAAGAAGTACTCTTAGGGTTTTATGAATTGAACCATTAGTTTTGCCTGTTGAATCCTGTTCATAATAAAATTTTATTTTATGGGAGAGGTGCAGGAGGCAAGAACAGAGAAGGAGCACAGAATAGGGATTGCTCTTTATAAGAAAAAAAGTGTTCAAGATTTGTGACATATTTACTCTTACCAATTGAGGAAGAAACTATCTCTCTGCAGTCTGTCCCGGCTTGGAGAGTCCTCTGAATGCTTAACCTTGATCTAAATCCAGTGAGGGAGGAGGGAGAAATGCAAGATATGACCCTTCCCTTAAAAGTCAAAAAGTCATATACCTTTAAGAGGTAGTACATGCTTACATGGAAGGATGATTTCACAAAACTAAATGCAAGTTAACCCAAATTAACCTGTGCCCAGTCTCAGAAACAGAAGTCAGAAAACATGAACCTGGAAGACTAAAACCTTAAAGTATATAAAACAGTTTACATACTATGATCCAACATAGTATAATTGGAAGATATAAATATATACTTCAATTTAGTAAGACAATTTTCAGAGCATTTTCACATCCTATACCACCACAGTCTTGAGGTATTTGTCCTTTTCTGGGAGGCAGATATTAGGCTATTATTTGAGCTTCATACAATTATTACACCATCGAATCACTGTCACTGTTCTCCACCATGTCCCCAGCATCTAGAACAGAGCCTGACATAGAGGGGACACTCAATCTTTTTCTTTTCTTTCTCCCCCCCCCCCCCTTTTTTCAGCAGTTTAAAATAACAAACATTTATTATCTTACCACTTTCTGAGAGTCAGGAGTCTGGGGCTACCATGCCTCATGACATGGCAGCTAGCTTCCCCCAGGGTGAGCAGTCCAAGAGACGGCAATAGATATTTGTTGAATAAATGAATTATAGAATTGCAAGAAACCTCAGAGGTATTTTGAATGCTCTTTTAAACTCAGGCAACTTTCTTAACTGAGAGTGTTTAAACATTTCCTGTGATGAGAAGCTCATGGTCCTGCCAAGTGGCTCATTCCATTGCTAATAATGAAATCAGCTTTCTCGTGTTGCACACTTACCATCTGTTGGTCTTTGTACTGGGTGCTCTTCCAACCATACCAGCTCCCTCTTTTCTAGTAGCTCTAGTTGCTAGAAAGCTCCTTCTTACTTCAAATTGAAATCAGCCTCTCACCACTTCCCATTGTTTGTATTAATTTTGTGCTCCTAAACTTTACCTGGGGTGCCCATCAGTACACTGTTGAGAAAAATGACGACAGTTTTGAGAGTGAAAAGTCCTGAAAGGAGCTAAAAATATTTTCAATGGATAATTCAATGTTTTCTAATTGATAGATTAGTTTTATTATATTGATAGATGTATAAAATAGTTCTATTAAGGAGAAGTTTTCAAAACTAAAATGATAAAAAGTAATATGTATCTATGTACGTCCGATCAAAATCAAAATAAAAAATATTATGTAATATTATGTATTAATATTATGTGACTATTAAGACATATTGCAAGCAGAATAATTATTCTTAGCTATATCTTCTCTAATAGCACATCACTGGTAGCTTTCTGAAGAATGTAGTTTTTCAATTTGATATCATTACTTTTAACTTTTCATAAACTCATCAACAGTCTTCAAAATTGCATATTATACTTAATAAACCTTCAATGGGCTCTTCACTGTATACCATAATACTAATCCTCCCCTTTTTGTAGAGAATGAGGTATCTCTATGCTCAGAGAAAATTCTACTTTACTTTTCTTTTCTAAAAAAATTATTTATTAGAGAAGTTGTGGGTTTTACAGAACAATGATTCATAAAATGCAGGATTCCCAAATACCATTCCAGGTTGCATTGATGTGGAATACTTTTTACAATTGATGATAAGCACAATTTTATAATTATACTATTAATTAAAGTCTGTGGTTTAACTTAAGGTTCTCTGTTAGTTCCATGGATTTTAAAAAAAAATTATTCTGTTACCATATATATCCCCTTTTAATCATATTCAGATATATAGTTTAGTGCTATTGATTGCATTCACAACGTTGTGTTATCATCACCACTATCCATTACTAAAACATTTTCATCATTCCAAATAGGAACCCTCTTCATTTTAAGCCTTATTTTCACATTTCCTACACCTACCCCATTTCCTGGTAACCTCTAGTCTAGATTCTGACTGTATGTGTTTACTTATTCTAATTGTTCCAAGTCAGTGAGATTATACAGTATTTTTTCTTTTGTCTTACTTCACTCAGCATGATGTTTTCCAGGTTCATCTGTGTTGTCGATATCTATATATCTGTATCTCACATTTTATTTATCCATTTACTGGTTGATGGACATTTGGGTTGCTTCCGTCTTTTGGCAATTATGAATAATGACACTATGAACATCAGTATGAAAATATCTGAGTTCCTGCTTTCAATTTTTTTTGGTATACACCTAGTAGTCGGATTGCTGGGTCATATGGTAGCTTTATACTGAACTTTCTGAGACTGCCAAACTGTCTTCTACAGTGGATATTTTTTCTTTTGTTGTTTATGTTTTAGGCTATTAAGTCTAAGAAACCATTCCCTATGACAAGGTCCTGAAGATATTTCCCTAAGTTTCCTTCTAGCAGTTTGATAGTTCTAGCTCTTATATTTAGGTATTTGTCCATTCTGAGTTGATTTTGGTATGTGGCATGAGACAGGGGGCTTCCTCCTCCTCCTTTTTTTGTTTAGCAAATGGAGGTCCGGTTTTCTCAGCACCATTTGTTGTAGGGATTATTCTATCCCAATCGGCTGATCATTGCCACCTTGTCAAAAATCAGTTGGTTGTAAATGTAAGGGTTACTTTTTGAACTCTCAGTTCTCAGTTTTTTGACCTATATGTCTGTCCTGGTGCCAGTACTATGTTGTTTTGATCATTGCAGCTTTGTAATAAGTTTTAAGATTGGGAAGTGTTAGTCCTCCAACTTCATTCTTCTTTTTCAAGGTAGCTTAAGTACTAGGGGCATCTTAATCTTCCATATAAATTTGATGATTGACTTTTCTAAATTGTTGGAATTTTGACTGGGATTACATTGAATCTATAAATTGCTTTGATTAGTTTTGACCTCTTAATGATATTTAGTCTTTCAATCCATGAACACAGAATGCCCTTCCATTTATTTATGTATTCTTTAATTTCTTTTAGCAGTGTTTTGTAGTTTTCTGGATACAAGTCCTTTACATCCTTGGCTAGATTTATTTCTAGATATTTGACTCTTTTTATTGCTATTTTGAAAGGAATAATTTTCTTGATTTCTTATTCTAATTGTTCATTGCTTATGTATACAAACACTATTGATTTTTGGGTGTTAATTTTGTATCGTGCCACTTTGCGCAATTCTTTGACTTGGAGTATTTTTTCTTTTTAAATGTAAGCAACCTAGGAGCTTAGTTGTATGTTTTTCAGGATTTTCCGCATATAGGATTATGCCATTTGCAAATAGAGAAAATTTTACTTATTCATTTCCAATTTGGATGCTTTTCATTTCTTTTTCTTGTATAATTGGTCTAGCAAGATCTTCCAGTACAGTATTGAATAACATTGGTGATATTGGGTATTTTTGTCTTATTTCTAATCTTAGAGTAAAAGTTTCAGTCTTTCACCATTAAGTAGGATGTTAGCTGTGGGCTTTTCATATATCTTTATCATGTTGAGGAAATTTCTTTCTATTTCCAGTGTTCCAAGTTTTGTTTTGTTTTTTTAATCAAGAAAAGGTGCTGTACAAAAAATGTTTATTTGTTACAAAATTTATATTTTGACTAGAGCATTTCCTAATATAACTCATGTAGATAGTTTGATTGAATGTCATAAGTACTTGGAATCTCAGGTAGTACATGAGATTTTGTTGGTTTGTCCAGAGTGATCCCCCGATGAATCCCAGAATGATTTGATCGGTGACTGGAAAAGTATTTGCAAGCCCCCTTCGGGGAATGGTGAGAGTGGGGAGAAATTCAGCTTCCCCAAGTTGAATTCTTGATATTCTCACAAGCAGTGTGGACAACCAAAGCTATAGGCTGAACCCCCAGTCTTGGGGTTTGTTCACATGAAACTTAACCCCACAAAGGATAGGTCAAGTCTACTTAAAATTTAGGCCTAATAGTCACCCCCAAGAGAGCCTCTTTTGTTGCTCAGATGTGGCCTCTCTCTCCAGCCAATATGATGAGCAGTCTCACCACCTTCCCGCTGTCTGCGTGGGACATGACTCCCGGGAGTGTGGACCTTCCTGGCAGCGTGGGACAATGATCCTGGAATGAGCTGAGACTCAGCATCAAAGGACTGAGAAAAACCCTAGAATGAGCTGAGAATTAACATCCAGGGATTGAGAGAACCTTCTCGACCAAAAGGGGGAAGAGTAAAATGAGACAAAGTGTCAATGGCTGAGAGATTCCAAACAGAGTCGAGAGGTTATCATGGAGGTTATTCTTATGCATTAAGTAGATATCACCTTGTTGTTCAAGATGTAGTGGAGAGGCTGGAGGGAATTGCCTGAAAATGTAGTGCTGTGTTCGAGTAGCCATGTTTCTTGATGATGATTGAACAATGATATAGCTTTCACAATGAGACTCTGTGAATGTGAAAACCTTATGTCTGATGCTCCCTTTAGCTACTATATCAACAGAAGAGTAGAACATATGGAATAAAAATAAATAATAGGGGGAACAAATGTTAAAATAAATTCAGTTTGAAATAGTGGTAAATGAAAGTGAGGGGTAAGGGGTATGGTATGTATAGTTTTTTTTTCTATTATCATTTTATTTCTTTTTCTGTTGTCTTTTTATTTCTTTTTCTAAATCGATGCAAATGTACTAAGAAATGATGAATATGCAACTATGTGATGATATTAAGAATTACTGATTATATATGTAGAATGGAATGATTTCTAAATGTTTTGCTTGTTAATTTTTTTAATTAATAAAAAAAAAGGTGCTGTATTTTGTCAATGCCTTTTCTGCATCAACTGAAATGAATATGTGGGCTTTTTTTCCTTCATTCTATTAATGTGGAGTATTACATTAATTGGTTTTCTTATGTTGAACCAACCTTGCATACCAGGGATAATCCCACTTGACCATAGTGTATAGTTCTTTTAATATGCTGTTGGATTTGGTTTGCTAGTCTTTTGTTAAGGATTTTTTGCATCTATTTTCATAAGAGATATTGATCTGTAGTTTGCTCCTCTTGTGGGGTTATCTTTATCTGGTCTTGTATGAGGGTGATGTTGGCCTCCTAGAATGAGTTAGGGAGTATTCTCTCCTCTTCAATTTTTGGAATAGTTTGAGCAGAATTGGAGTTGTCTTCTTGGAATGCTTGGTAGAATTCCTCTGTGGAGCCTTCTGGTCTGGGTTTTTTTTTGGGGAGATTTTTGATTACTGAGTCAATCTCTTTCCTAGCAATTGGTTTATTGAGATTTTATATTTCTTCTTGAGTCAATGTATGTAGAGTGTGTGTTTCTAAGAATTTATCCATTTAATCTAGGTTATCTAGTTTATTGGCATACAGTTGTATATAGTATCTTCTTATCGTCTTTTTTATTTCAGTGGGGTCAGTAAAGGTCCCTTTTGCATTTCTGATTTTTGTTAATTGTATTCTCTCTCTCTCTCTTTTTCTTTGTCAGTCTAGCTAAAAGTTTGTCAATTTTATTGATCTTTTAAAAACATCTATTGTTTTTTTTTTCTATTTCATTTATCTCTGCTCTGATCTTTATTTCCTTCCTGCTTCTCACTTTTGTTTAGTTTCCTCTTCTTTTTCTAGTTCTTCCAGTTTTGAGGATAAGTTTCTGATTTGAAGTCTTTCTTCTCTTTTTTTTTTTTGGGTGCATGGTCCAGAAATTGAATCCGGGTCTCCCACATGAAGGGTGGGCATTCTAACCACTGAACTACCCGTACACCCCCTTTCTTCTTTTTTAATTTAAACATTAAGAGCTATAAATTTCCTGCTCAGTTCTGCCTTTATTACGTCCCATAAGTTTTGGTATGTTGTATGTTAATTTTCATTTGCCTCAACATATTTCCTAATTTTGCTTCTGGTTTTTTCTTTAATCCATTTGCTGTTTAAAAGTATGTTGTTTAATTTCCACATATTTGTGAATTTTCATGTCTCCTTCTGTTATTGATTTCTAGTTTCATTCTATCTGTGGTCGGAGAATATGAGTTGTATGATTTCAGTATTTCTGAATTTGTTGAGACTTATTTTGTGACCCAACATATTGTCTATCCTGGAAAATGATCCATGTGCACTTGAGAAGAATGTGTATTGTGTTTTTGTTGGGTGAAGTGTTCTATATATATGTTTATATGTTTGTTATGTCTAGTTGGTTGACAGTATCATTCAAGTCCTATACTTCCTTATTGATCTGACTAGGTGTTCTATTATTGAGAGTGGTGTGGTAAAGTCTCTTACTAATAATGTAGAACTATCAATTCCCCCCTTCAAATCTGTCAGTATTTGCTTCATCTAATTTGGGTCTCTGCTGTTAGGGTCATATATATTTATAGTCATTACATATTCCTGTTGAATTGTCCCCTTTATCAGTATATGATGACCTTCTTTGTCCCTTGTAACTATTTTTGTCATATAGGCTATTGTATCCTATATTAGTATAGCCACCCCAGCTCTCTTTTGCTTAGTACTTGTGTGGTTTATATTTTTTCCCATCCTCCCACCTTCAACCTACTTGTTTCTTTGACTTTAAGGTGTGTCTCTTATAGACAGCATATAGTTGGGTCATGCTCTTTTTATCCATTCTGCCAATATCTGCCTTTTAACAGGGGAGTTTAATCCATTTACCTTTAAAATCACTACTGATAACACAGGACTTTCTTCTGCCATTTTGCTGTTTAGGCTTTGTAAGTTTTACAGTTTTTTTGTCCCTCACTTTCACAAAAGGCTACTTTTATATTTATTTGACTTTCTTTGGTGTTGCACCATATTGAGTGACTTCTCATTTCTATCTGGATTTGTTTTTGTTCTGTTTTCCTTGTTATTATGGCATTAAAATTTAACATATTAAGTATATAATAATCATATTTGGTTTAATACCAAATCAATTTTGAAAGTATATACTTATACTTTTCCTTATATTCCTCTGTTCTGGCACCATTATTTTTGTGCTTGCTACCACTCATATGTTAGTACATCGTACCTCCAAAAACCTAGATTTATCATTTTTTTAAATGTATCTGCATTTAGCATCTGCAGAAAGTGAAAACTGGAGTTATATATCTAACAGTACAATACAGTAATATTGGCTTTTATAATTACCCAGATGGTTGTCTTTAATGCATGTCTTTATTTCTTTATGCTGCTTTGAATCACTGTCTAGTGTCCTTTTCTTTCAGTCCAAAGAATTTCCTTTAGGTCAGGTCTAGTGGTAATGAATTCCCTCAGCTTTCATTTATCCAAGAGTATATTTATTTCTCCCTCATTTTTGAAAGAAAGTGTTGCCAGATATAAAATTCTTGGCTCACAGTTGTTTTCCTTTGGCACTTTAAGTATTTCAACACACTGCCTTTTGCCTCCATGGTTTCTGATGAGAAATTATCACTTGATCTAATTGAGACTCTGTTTTGGTTTGCTAATGCTGCTGGAAGTACAACATACTAGAAATGGGTTGGCTTTTATTAAGGGAATTTATTAAGTTATAAGTTTATAGTTCTAAGGCCATAAAAATGGCCAAACTAAGGCATTCAGAGAAAGATTCCTTGACTCAAGGAAGGCTGATGTGGGAAGGCAGGCGGCTGGCATCTGCTGGTGCTTTTGCTTCTAATTTTCAGGGACCTTCTCTGGGGGTGTTTTGTTTATATATCTCTAAATGTCTCTCTGTTGGCTCTGAAGCTTTTTCCAAAAGTCCTTCTTACAGGACTCCAGTAAGTGACCCACCTTGAAGACATATCTCCATGGAAACCACCTAATCAAAAGGTCCCACCCACAATTGGGTGGTCACGTCTCCAAGAAAACAACTTAACAAAAAAGATCCCACCCCAAAATGTTGAATAAGGATTAAATGACATGGATATTTTTGGGGTACACAACGCTTTCAAACCAGCACAGACTTTCTTGTACATAGCACATTTTCTTTTTCAGCTTTCAGAGCCTTTTCCTTGACTTTTGCATTTGATAGTGTAATCGATTTATGTTGGGATATATTTTGGATGTGCATATTCATGTCTTTTGCTAAGTTTGGGAAGTTCTCTGTCATTATTTCTTTTACTGTTCCTTCTGCCCTTTTCTCTCTTTTTTATCCTCTTGGAATACCCATAATGTATATACTGGTGTACTTGATGGTTTCCTGTTGCTGTCTTAGGCTATTTTTGCCTTTTATTTATTTATTTATTTTCTACTCCTCAACTTGACTCATTTCAAGTGTCTTGTTCTCAAGTTCACTAACTCTTTCTTCTGCCATCTCCAATCTGCTCTTGAAACCCTCCTGGATATTTTTCATTTCAGTTGTCGTGGTCTTCAATTCTAATAGTTCTGTTTGGTTCCTTTTTAAAATTTCTATATCTTTACATGGACTCTTGCATTGTTCTTTCATTGTTTTTCTGAAATCTTTTAGTTTTTCTCTGTAGTTTACTTCATCTCCTTGAGCATTTTTAAAATCATTTTTTTTAAGGCTTTGCTTTTTATGTCCACATTCTCTTCTTCTTCCTTAGTATTTTCTGTATTTTTATCCTCTGCTTTTGGATGGGCCACCACTTCCTGTTTGTCTTGTATTCTTTTGTTGCAGAAGGTATATTTTAAGATTTTAAAATGTTAGTTCTAGAATTTACTTCTAGGGCTGTCTGTTTCCTGGTTTTGTAACCAGCTGGTGATAAAACAGAATTTCTTGAGCTTTAGCCCAGCCATCCCTATCCAGAATGTTGTCCAAGGTGAGCACAGAGTGTAGGGTTTTCCCCTATCTTTCTCAGCCTCTGTCTTGTCTTGGGCTTTTGCTTGTTAGCTGTTTTGGAATTCCTCTATTTCCAGTATTTTGATTGTCCCCTCTGTTTCCTGGGAGACAGACTTTCCTCTCCCCAGTATTTGATGCTAGCAGGCCATTCTCCCAGACTCTCTGCCTCTATAGTTTTTACGCTCCATTCATTTTCTCATGCACCTTTTGTCTAGAGTACAAATTCTGGGAGGAGCGTCACCCGAGAGAGGACTTCCCAAATTGGTCTTTCATAACCAAAACAGGGCCAGGAACCCACAAAATGGATGCAGACTGGCTTCAACATACACTGGAGGGGGGATCAAAGATGGTGCCAGTATCTACTATGACAGCTCTCCAAAAGTGAGCTTTCCTGGACTACCCAGCAAATGCAGCCCTTCAGCCAACTGTTCCCCACAGCCCTGAGGAAGTGTCCAAATCTCCACTGCCTCCTTCTCTATCTACAGAGGGATTGAAAATGGCTGCCACAGCCCTTGTCCCAGATGGGATTGAAAATGGCTGCAGTCCTTATCTGCGCACAGTTGAAACAATAGCTGCCCTTAAAAACAGAACCCAGCCATCCGAATTTGTTAATCAAAATCATGATCAACCATCAGTTGTACCAACCCCTGTTTTTGAGGAAGAGGGTTTTTTTGTCCTCTGCTGTTGCCAGCAGCTAGCCAGGGTCTAGTCCCTGTAGTGGCCTGTCGGGGGGTATGGGGGATGGGCACTGGCAGATGCCTTTGGGTGGAGAGAGCTATTTACAGTCTGTACTATGCTTTATCAGTCTCTTCCTTCCATTCTTCTCTGGATGCTGTACAGTGCTCTTCTGACCTCTGGAGTTTCAAAATAGTTATTTCAGATAGAGCCTGTCTGTTTCATAGTTGTTTCCATTGCAGGACTGAGTCCTGGAGTTCCCTATTCTGTTCTATTTCCTGGAAGTCAATCTACTGCTTTTCTTATTTCTAATTTTTCATATTGAAATGTCTAAGTATTTCAGCTCAAGTATTTTTACTGGAGTTGTCTTGCTTCCTTTCAGTTTATCCTGTGTTTTACAGGATAAAACTCATTAATAAGTTATTTATATTTATTTTGAGCATTTCACCATATTTAGATGCTACAAAATGATAGGCCTTCTTGATTTCATTCCATTCCAGTACATAATTTGTTTATCCTATTAAATATAGGACTCTACCCAAAAATTTTACTTATGAGCTGAGAAACTCCAGAGTGAATTATAGAATTTCAGACTCAAAATTAATATAATTTTTTTAGCTTTCTTTAATTAATTCTATTCTTCCTTTGATTATATAAGGATACATTTCAATTTCCTTCTTTCATGCAAGCATTGGTTTCCATAAGCGTAATTCACTAACAGTTTCAAATGCTAAGATTTTGACATTCCATTCATTAAATAATTTGATTAAAGATTTCCAGCTGATTATGAATAAAATGAAAATTTAAAATACTTGTTTCAAAAACATTCTGTATGGTTGTAGGTCACTTAGGTTGAGCAACAAAGTAACTCTTCAAGGCTCAAATATTTCCTAAAATCCAATTGATTATGGGTAGCAAAGAGAAACTGCCAATTGTGCTAAAGTATTGTTTTTGTTTTTTTTTACATCGACTTTATTTAAAATTTTGAGGTTCAATTACTGTAACCATGCATAAATGAAAAATTGTAAAATGTGAAAATTACACTTTTAGTTTTATTGGTAGAATATTGTAGCTTGTTTGGATGTAATTATTAATTATGTGTGACCCACAACTAATTCCAAGTCATATCTGCTCCATAGGTTATGTGCAGCCTATATGCTATTTGTTTGTTTGCCACTTAGCTAGAAAATTAGAAAATTTATTAAACTTTGAACAAAAACTGACATAGTAGGATTAGAATACATGGATTTTAATCAAGTCTTCCTTTTTCAGCTGTTCTCTCCGTGGGTTTCTTAATTTGGTTAGAATGTTGTTTTTAATATGACACTATTTTCCTAAATATATAGTTTCATCAAAACATATTTATTTTCAGTGTTGAAACTTTTTCAACACTGTTTGAACTTTTTCATGAGTTGGACAGAAATAAAACTGTTTGAATTAACTAACTTTCTATTTGAAACTTCAGTGATGATGTTGGTATAAAATTGACAATTTTTAACTGAAGTTTTACTTCTAATGGAGTCAGTCATAATAGCTTTCACTGTCATTTTGGTATATGCACAGGGACATTTGCAATAAAAACTAAGTGAAATTAATTTAGGAGAACAGTCCTTTGATCCATATGAAATGTCATGCCTCACTGAGTGATATATAAATATATCTGCAGCTGAAAGTGTTAAGTCATCATCTTAGGACATAATCTTCTTAATGTAACTAACTTTTTAAGTAGATGCTGATGCTTCCTCAAACATTTTTTGGAAATGGAAGTTCGTACTTAATCTTTTATTAATAAGCCCTTTCAAAAAGAATATTGCTGCCAAATGGATTTATTACAAAAAAATGTTATCAAATAATAAAACACCATATAATTAATGACAAAATCACTTTAGCCAAGTGTTCAGAGTAGTTTATATAGTACACACTATGGCATAACTTTCCATAAAGACTCTACCTCCCACATTTCCAAATGATTTGCCAAGTGGAGGCCCAGCTCTGTGCATCTGGCCACTTCATTAGGTTGTCAGCAGAGAGAGCAACGTTGAAAACTTCTCTCACCACCTGTGACAACGAGTTAGCTGTTCCTAAGGCCTGTAGCAGAGCGTCTTTGGTCATTTTTGCTAGCACTCTGCATGCTGTTCTTATCTCTAGAAGGGGTCAAGAAAAGAGAAGTGAATTATCATTGATCATCTTTCAATTTTAAACTATGTGTTAGAGTGAGACCTCTGTTCAGTGCGCACATGTCTTAGTACATAGCTAAATGAGAGCTATGAGCTATGGCGAAAGCTGGAAGTACAAAGTGAGCCTCTACTTAACTATCTTGAGTTATTTTAATGCAGCATGAATAAAAATACTCCCACTGAGACAAATGCTAAACTAGGATCAACAGGTATAAACCAGACTATCCTAGTGAAAGTAACAGTTATGCTCACTCTAGTTAAGGAGAAGTAACCTGCTCTCTTCTCCATGTTTTAGTCCTTTGTATATTTGAAGCTTCATTCTTTGCTTCAAATTGAGATCTTCTCCAAGCTAAGCATCCTCAGCTCCCTTCTCTGTTTATTATATGAAGTTGGATCTGTGTATTGCCCTCTCCATTGGCAAAGTATAAGACACTTCAGTGGTCTTGTTTGTACTTCTTATTTGATGAGCTGGTCAAGCAGCTGTTTCCACCCATGTGGATCAGATGCTCTGGCTTTGCCCTTTTGAGGTTATGATGGATGGGCCTTTATAGGGTTGATAGGATAAGGAATTCAGGGTCAAAAAGAGCAGCAATTTCATGCCCCCAATCCTGCTTAGAGAACAGATGTGATCTCACTTTGTTCATTTTACCCCTAACCTGTACTGTCGTCTCTGCCTGCATCCTCCATGCCACTTCAGGAAACTGCTGTGTACATGGATGTGTCCCAAATTATCTGAAAGCCAAGGGAGAGCACCATGGGTCTGCTTCCTCTGTTTCATGCCAATGGTCTGGCTTGCCTCTACTTCTCCTTTAACCTATGGCATGGATATGCTTACTACACGTGTTCTTTATAAAACTCCTGTGTGCATAGCCTCTTACCGAAAATGAGCACATTTTTAATGATAGAGAAAGAAGAGACACATATTGTTAAAAACACAATCAAAATTATTTCTTACCTTTTTTTTTTTTTTACTAAGTTTAATATTTTAATGAAGTTCCAATGTGGCCAAATAGAATTTTATATTTACATTTTTTTTTTTTTTTTTTTTTTTTAAAGTCTGCTTACTTATTTATTTATTTTTTTTTACATGGGCAGGCACCGGGAAACGAACCCGGGTCCTCGGGCATGGCAGGCAAGCACTCTTACCTGCTGAGCCACTGTGGCCCGCCCTATATTTACATTTTATATATTTATATTTTAATTTTTAAGTTTTCCTTTTAAATGTAACCCACTATGGAAATAAGATGCAATAAAATTTCTACTTAAAATGTTTTGCTATTCCATTGGCTTGATAAAATCCTTTCTGGATATAAATGATAATGTATAATTTCTTTCTCATTCTCTCTAGAGTCAAACCTAAGTGCACATATACATATATATGTATATGTCATATATGATTACTTTATCATAGAAAGTACTTGAGCTTCTGAGCAATTTTCTTTGTATCAAATCATCAAGCTAAATTTCAATCTTTTAATGAACTTATCAAAGGTAAAGTAACTTAGACATTTGAGTGCCTACTATGTGATAGAAATGCATTTATTCATTCAACAAATACTAAGTCCTTATGAGCCGGGCATTGTTTGAGATGCCGGGGATAGAGAGATAAAGCAAACAGCCATGCCTCTGCTTTGATGGGACTGACTTTCTCTTGGGAGACATGAGAAATAATTCAACACATTTATTAAAAAGTGTATTTCAGGAAAGGCACCACTGAAGAGGTTTAATTTAGGTGATTCGAGATCTGAAAGATGAGAAGAAACCAACTGTGTGAAAACAAGCATTCCAAGCAGCGGGACCAGCAGTGCAATGGTTCTGAGATCTGGCCTACTTGAGGGATAGTAAGGTGACAGGGTGAGTAAAGAGATAGGGGTGCGAAATAAAGGTGAGGAGGGAGGCAGTGGCTGGATCACATCACGTTGTGCAGGCCAAGGCAAGGGGGGTTGCTCTGATTAAAAAAGCAGTAAATTACTAGAAGAGAGCTTTAAACCACACGGCAAAATGACTGTATCTAAGCTTTTTAAAATTTAGTTTGGCTGGATGGTAAGAGAGTAGGAGAATAAGCAGGGAAGTAAGTCAGGAGGTGGTTTTAATAGAGATGGAACGAAGTAGATAGAATCAAGTTGTATCTTGGAGA
Organism: Tamandua tetradactyla; assembly: GCF_023851605.1. Lineage (NCBI taxonomy): Eukaryota > Metazoa > Chordata > Mammalia > Pilosa > Myrmecophagidae > Tamandua > Tamandua tetradactyla. The sequence continues at coordinate 125,545,647 of NC_135333.1, forward strand.
TAGAAATTTCAGGATGTATGGGATTGAGAAAACCTTCTTGACCAAAAAGGGGAAGAGAGAAATGAGACAAAATAAAGTTTCACTGGCTGAGATATTTCAAATAGAGAGGTAATCCTGGAAGTTATTCTCTATAATTCTTATGAATTATATAGATATCCCTTCTTAGTTTGTGGTATATTGGAGTAGCTGGAGGGAAGCACCTGAAACTACTGAGCTGTGTTCCAGCAGCCTTGATTCTTGAAGAGGATTGTATAAATTTTTACAATGTGACTGTGCGATTGTGAAAACTTGTGTCTGATGCTCCTCTTATCCAGGGTATAGACAGGTGAGTGAAAAAAAAAAGGATTAAAAAAATAAATAGTTGGGGGAGGGCAAAGGGTAAAATAAATTGCGTAGATTGAAATACTAGTGGTCAGTGAGAGGGAGAGGTAAGGGATATGGGATGTATGAGTACTTTCTTTTTATTTCTTTTTCTGGAGTGATGCAAATGTCCTAAAAAATGATCACAGCGATGAATACTCAACTATGTGATGATATTGTGAGCCACTGACTGTACCCCATGTATGGACTGTATATGTGTGAAGATTTGTCAGTAAAGATATATATATATATTTTAAATTACAGGATGTGGGGGAATTGGGAAAGAGAAAACAAAAGAAGAATGCTGAATTTTTAGTTTGAAGCAACTGGGTAAGTGGTAGCATAATTTACTGGATTGAGAAAACTGATTGGAGAAGAAATGATGGTCAGGATATAATTAAATCTCTCGTTTTTTTAATAGTCATATTTTGAAATGCAAACTTTTTAAAAAAGATGATTTCTTTGTTCTATTTCCAAACTCTTTGTAGACAGGATGTTAGACAGCAACCACATATAATATGTGTGTGAATTGAATAAGACAAATATGTACTTTGCAACAAAAAGTCTGAAATTTTATGTAATTACAGGCATGCTGAATGAATAGTTTATAATAATGTATCAGTCATCAAATCATATTTTCATATATGTGTATAATCCATTTTGCACAATGGTTTCAACTTAGGGTGTATGTCATTAAATTGTAAGGTGCAGAAATAGATGCTGCTGAGCTGAAACTTTGCCTTCTCAGTTTAAAGAAATGAACAGAAAACATAGTCATGTGAACATCAAAGCACTTTTTGAAGACAGCTAAATCTCATCAAAGAGGTCTTCTGGACTGCTGTTCCTTAGAGTTTCTAAAGACATGTTTTCAGCTGAGGTGTGCTCCTTTGTCAAGGTCTGAGGCAGTGAAGGATCAAGCTTTTCCTTTTCTTGAAGCTGATGCTCCTTAGAAGCCATTTTAGGTTCTGTTCCAAGATTTTTTTCTAGCCGTTGCCTCCTCTTTCTACTTGGTGCAATATCAGTCATATCAGGACTTGAAATAATGGAATCATCTTTTCTTAAAGTGGCTGGAGCTGAAAAAGAAGGATCAGGCAGCTTTTCACTTTCCTCATCAGTACTTTCATCATAGATTGCCTCTCTGTCAGCACTCATTTGAGGGCAAGTTGAAGTTTCCTTGGTGTTCTCTTCCGATTCTTGAACTTCATTTAACAATTTATGTAAGCTTCTGATCTTCGCCTTCTTCTCATTCAGCACCAGAATAAACCGTTTATAGAGATCACTCTCCAAAGTCTCCCTAGCACTCACACATTTTTCAAATCGTCCTTGAATATCATTCCAATCTCTCAGAAGCCTTTCATTTTCTTTCTGCAGGTGTTCATTTTTGGCTTGGTTTACTGCAATGGTGTCCAGGCAGTCACAAATAAGTTCTCTAATGACATCAGCTGGGCTTGCAACTTTTTCTAAGTTGAAGGAACCAAGTCTGAATGAAACATCTTTCAGGTTCTTCTCAAAGGAGAAATGACAAGAGTCTTTAGAAAAATTAAACTTGTATGCGTCAGCCGGTCCTGCTCCCAGCACCAACGCTTTTCGCAGCTCATCAATATATTTCTCTTTTTCCATTGCCATGTCACCAGCTTCTTGGGAAATTTCTAATTCAGAAACTGTCCCGGTCCATGCTGACTGACCATCAGTAAGTGTAATAGCAAAACCAGAATCTAATGTTTTCTTCCAAGATACTTGTAGAAAATGAATTATATTGGGTTCTGAAGCAAGACAGATTCTGCTTATTTTTCTCTCCATTTCAGGTCACCTTTATATTCCCAAAGTAATTAAATTCAAAAGTACCAAGGTAATCTTCTACAGGACTAGTACTTTCCTCTCAGTGACTCCACTTCCGGTGCCCGGCAAAGGGTCTTACCTTTTTTTGTTTACTGCTTTTCTCCATAAAACATTCCATGTGCCCTTACACATGGAATGTGCCTGAGCATATTTATGTAAAGTGCCTGAGCAACTTTACAAAGTGATTAAACAGTCAAACCAGAGATAGAAAGCTGTGTAAGCAATTCCTGTCCCACAATTCCCCCATAAAAATGATGTGGAGTTCAGACTTGCCAATGGAATCATAGAGTGCTATTGTTAATTAGGACCTGTGAAATCACACAGTTCCAAACCCTTCATTTCACAAAAGATAAACCAGAAGGTCAGAGAGGTGGTCAGCCTGGGAGTAGAATATGGGTGTCTTGACTCTGTTCATTCTAGTGTCTTTTTATGCATGGGTACCTGGTATAGTAAATGTTGGGGGACAGAGGGGGAAAAGAGAAGGAATGTTGGAAAGAGGATTGGCCCAGTCAGAAAATTAGTTTTCTGGTACCAGTCCCGCCATTAAATTTCGGTGTGAGTTTCGATAGTCACTCTCTCTATGCGTTGGTAGCCTCACCTGATGTTTGAGGTCTCTTCCATTTCTAAAGTTCCATTGTATGGTTGCTTTTTTTTCTAGCATTTACTGAGATTTGTTATGAGCTAGACCCTGTTCTAAACATGTAATCGTATTTATCTGGTTAAAAACCTTGAGGTACATTCTGTTATTATATTTTACAGATGAGGAGTTTATGAACCAGAGAGATTAAGTAACTTGCTCAAAGTCACAGAGCTAATAAGTAATAGAATGTGGAATATGGCTCTGAAGTCCACCTAATGGGTGCAAGGTAAGTGTATGTATGTGTGCATACACATGTGCAAATTTCTGAATCTGCTGTATTCACTAGTAATAAAGGGCTGGAGAACATGTATTTGAGTTCTATAAGCAGATAGAAGATATAAATTTTGGATAAATTCATTTATTGCTGTTGCTGATTGAAGCTTTGTGCAGATTGTTGAAAATGAAAGCTTTCTCTTATTGAGCAACCAGGCACATGGCTTCATAGCTCTTAATTCATAGATCTCAAAGCACTTACCAATCACTGCAGCTTCATTAAATGCCTTTGTTCGCTGTCACCTGCAATCAGATTTCCCTGATTGCTTCCTCAAGTTAAAATATTTTTCTCCACTCATAAAAAAAGAGGCTAAAAATAATAGGCAATGTTATAATAGGCAATTCATAATCAGAGAATTGATTTAAAATCTATTATGACAGGCAAGCAGAAGTGAAATTTTAATGAAGGCTTTTGAACAACACTTTTTTTTCTCTTTGATTCCTCAGTAGACTGACAGTTTGTCATTTTTAAAAGGGTTTATATTTTGCACTGTCATTACACTAGGCATAATGTCATATTTTCTCTCCTATGAGGTGATGTCTCAAATAGCACATAGCTGAGGTTTTCCATCTCCCAAAGAAAAATGCTCAGAGCCTTACTCTTGAAGTACATAGTTCTCACAAAACAGTATTCCCCCAGTTTTTTCTTTCTTGAGGAATGCTTTCCATACAGTAAAATGCACAGATCTGAAGTATAGAGTTCAATGACTTTTGACAAATATGTACATCTGTGTTATCACTATCTAGGTTGAGATAGGAAACATTTTTATCATCCTCATAAGTTCTCTGTGTGCCCGTTTTCAGTCAATTTCTCCCACCCAAGACAACTGCTGTAGATAAATTTTGCTTATTCTTCAACTTAACTTGCATAGAATAATATAGTATTTACTTTTTGTCTGAGTGGCTTCTTTCATTAAACATCTGTTTTGAGTTTATCCATGTTGTTGCATATATTGACAGTTTGGCCCTTTTTATTGCTGAATAAATAATCATATTCCATTGTATGATCATTCCATGCTTTATTTATCCATTTACCTGTTGATGTACCTTTGGCTTGTTTCTGGCTTTTGGCTGTGATGAATAAAGGTGCTATGAATATTCATGTACAAACCTTTGTGTAGACCTATGTGCCCATTTCTCTTTTTTTGGTTTTTATTTATTTATTTTAAGTTTTTTATTATATAATTTAACATATATACAGAGCAAAGAAAGAAAAAAGCAATAATTTTCAAAGCACTTTCAACAAATAGTTACAGGACAGATCCCAGAGTCTGTCATGGGCTACCATATCATCAGCTCAAATTTTTCCTTCTAGCTGCTCCAGAACATTGGAGGCTAGAAAGAATAAATATATATTTTTTATCACAATCGACTTTTTTTTTTTGGAAAAATAGCATATATACAAAAAGCAATAAATTTCAAAGCACAGCACAGCAATTAGTTATAGAACAGATTTCAGAGTTTGGTATGGGTTATAATTCCACAATTTAGGTTTTTTCTTCTAGCTGCTCTAAGATACTGAAAACTAAAAGAAATATCAATATAATGATTCAGCAATCATTTGTTTACTCATGTAAATCAAGGTTTACTCATTTGTTAAACCTTGCCTTCTCTGTATAACTCCACCATCACCTTTGATTTTTCTCCCACTCTTTAGAAGTATTTGGACTATGGCTGTTCTAACTTTTTCATGTTAGAAGGGCTGTCAGTAATAAAGGGTAGGGAGTTGGAACTAGCTGATGTTCTGGAAAGGCTGGCCCCTTTAGGTTTCAGGACTTATCTGGTCCCGGGACCCACCTGGAGGCTGTAGGTTTCTGGAAAGTTACCCTAGTGCATAAAACCTTTGTAGAATCTTATATATTGTCCTAAGTGTTCTTTAGGATTGGCTGGAATGATTTTTTTAAAAATATGGAACGCTTCACGAATTTGCGTGTCATCCTTGTGTAGGGGCCATGCTAATCTTCTCTGTATCGTTCCAATTTTAGTATATGTGCTGCCGAAGCAAGCACTGGAATGATTTTGGTTGGGGTCTGACAAGTTATGATAGGTAGCAATGTCTAACTGAAGTTTGCATAAGAGCAACGTCCAGAGAAACCTCTTGACTCTATTTGAACTCTCTCAGCCACCGATACCTTATTTATTACACTTTTCCCCCTTTTGGTCAGGTTGGCATTGTTGATGCCAACAACAAAGTGCCAGGGCCAAGGTGCCAGGGCCAGTCTTATCCCTGATGACATTCCATGGTAGTCATCTCCCATGCTGCCAAGGAGACTTTCATCCCTGGATGTCATGTCCCACATAGGGGGGAGGGCAATGGTTTCACTTGCAAAGTTGTGTTCCCATTTCTCTTGGGTATAAACATAGGGGTGGAATTCCTGGGTAAGTAAGTGTTTAACAATCATCAGATTTTTGCATCAGGTGTAGACTATTTACATAAAGTAGCTTAAGATATTTGCTAACATTTCATTTTTCTTTAAAAACATAAATATATAATCTTTTATCAGGATGACCACTCAGATCATGGTATACATCCCTTCAGCTAGACAATGGGTTACTTGTTGATAAATTAATTAATTTATCTGTAATTTGTTTAGAATCTATGTCCTAAATGCTGGAGATATAAAGATATGCGATCCCTACCCAGCTGTAGCTCACAGTTTAGTGGGGGAAAACATGTGCAAATGAGAAACAGCAGCATCACAGCATTAGGAAGGCTGCAATGGCTCATATGTTGGAGGGGCCCTTTAACCCTACTGTAGAGATGATGGAAGGCTTTACAGAGGAGGGGCAGATGAGTCCTGCAGGATGTATAGACGTCCAAGAGGGGCAAGGATATGAGGCATTACAAGGGGAAAGGACATAAATCTTGAGACATAGGGGAACTGCATATAGCATGCCTTGGAAGGTAGATAAGGATGGACTGTAAAAGGTTTTTTGAGCTCTTTGGACTCATGGTTATATAAAAAGAGATTTTTTTTTTTAACCAATGGAATATTCCAGGTTTATTCACTAATGTCAGTTGATATCAGTGAGACCATACAGTATTTGTCCTTTTGTTTTTGGCTAATCTCACTCAGCATAATGTCCTCAAGGTCCATCCATGTTGTTACATACTTCATAACTTTAATAAAAAGAGATTTTATCAAAGAAAAATGATAAAAGAAACACCTGTTTGTTGCATTTGTAAAGAGAATCCTTTACAAAACTGTTCTTTTAAATAACCACCATATCACTTTGGATTAATCAAGGGATCAAGAAATTTTGTATCCTATGACTGCATTGGCACCAATGCCACTCTCCCTGGGACCCCTGCTCTCTATTGGGTTACTCCTGCTATGTCTCTTGCTCCAAGCAGACTTCTCAGGTTTCCTCTCCTGTTCACACATTTGGTATTAGCAAGACGGAGAGGGAGGACCCCTCTCTCCATCCCTTACTGACATTACTACCATTTTTCTTTATTTTCTCCTTTTTCCTGAATGACAGTAATGTCCTCTGCCTCTAGCCTAGGAGCTAAGGAAAAACAAAACCTTTTCTCAGACCATTTTCATTTTCTATTCTCTTGAGTTCAGTCACTAGGTCTGGCAAACCTCCCACCTTCAGTGTCCCAGGTGGTATGCCCATTTCTAGGGCACCAGAGCACTTGAGAAGCTGAAACTCTCCAGTAATTTATTAAGGACTATAAAGACAAAACCCACAGTTCATTAGTATTCTTGGTGACACCTTACCACCTTCTGCCTGGTCCCCGGTGCACTGGGCTCCAGTTCAAGGAAGAAACAGTGTTAAAGAATGACCTCTTAAGTGGACATCCTTCTTACTGCATTTCCTAGATGATCATTCTACAGACTGAAAGAAAACCTGAGAACTCCCAGTGATGCCAGTAAGGCATGGATGGCACTGATTTGTTCTTTTCCATCTTCACTGAGGACCTAACAAAGGAAAGTGGCTTAAATTATGACAGAAAGTATCACAACATATAGGAGGTTAACAACATATAGGGCTATGTAATTGTCTACTCAGCGCGTTACCATTATCACCTTTCCAAGATAAGCTCGATCTTAAAAGTATATTTGAATGATAATAGTAGAGCATTCACTCACTCATTCATCCAGGAAATATTTTCTAAGCTCCTGCTATATGTCCAGGTGCTTTTCTAAAAGCTGGGGAAATCATAAAGCAATAAGATATGATTCTTGTCCTTATAGAGCTCTTAGTCTAGCTGGATATACACAGGTACTAACATATAATTACATCACAAACTTTCATATCTTATCACAGAGTCATGGGCACCTGGGATGCAGCAGATAGAGCCTGAAACCATCTAGTAGGGTTTCTCTGTCATCAGAGAAGGTGAGACTGAGTTTTCCATTGCAGATGAGCAGGAGTTCACCAGGCAGAGCTTTGGGTAAAAACCTTCTATCCTTCTTATGACCTAGAAACATATAGGAACATTGAGGCCTAGGGCAGAAGAGGTGCCTTTAAAAGTTGGGGAAATGGGAGTGAGAGGACATTATACACATGTGCCTGATGCTAGTCTAGGTGAGAGTGGAGTGGACTATGTGCGGTGCGCAGAAGCGGCAGGGGATTTTTTTTCAAAGTAAAGATCGCAAGGAGGCAGAATCTGCACGGTGCCAGTTTCTGATGAGAAGTGGCAGGGGATTTTTTTTCAAAGTAAAGATCACAAGGAGGCAGAATCTGCACGGTGCCAGTTTCTGATGAGAAGCATTTCCAAGGCCCTGAGGCCAGTCATGGCTGTTGCTTCCCTCTAGGGTTGCTCTCTGGGTTCTGAGGGGACATTGCACAGATCACTGACCCTGGTGTCGGAAGGAGCATTAGCAGGTGATTTTCTAATCCTCCAATTTTTTAAAAACTTTTTTTGTTTTATAATGTGGCATATATACAAAGCAAAGAAAGTAAAAAGGCAATAGTTTTCAAAGCACTGTTCAACAAGTAGTTACAGGACAGATCCCAGAGTTTGTCATGGGCTACCATACCATCAGCTCAGATTTTTCCTTCTAGCTGCTTCAGAACATTGGTAATCCTCCAGTTTTATAGTTGAAGAAATTGAGTGACTTGCCTAATGTCATATTGTTGATTTCAGACTGGTGCACATCTCCTTGGCCAGCAGTCTGGACTGATCATCACAGTGATAAAGGCAAATGACAAGCCTCTTAGTCTGTGGCACCTCTGGGGAGTGAGGGAGCACGGGGTGAGGGGCTAGTTTGATTGCAGACACTTAGGAAATGGTTGAGGAGTATGAAGCTGGGAGGGGACACACACTGACATCAGGAACTCGTCACCACCTTTCATTTTCACAGCGTGTGCTCAGGGTGGGCAGGTGGGCCTCCTCCGATGCAGAGGGTGAGCGAGTTAGTTCTTTGCTATCTTGGCCATTCCTTTGGTCAGGCTCATGGCCTTTATTTCCAATAGCAAATCCATTTATTGGATCCCTATGCTGGGTTGTTTCCAGGCAACTACTGCTTCCCTCTCCCAGGTGATTGCAGATTGCTTATGCTGCATTGCCTGGGTGCTTCAGTGAGCCTTAAACTTCCCCTAGTGAAGTCATGTGGTTTGGACTCTTCCTCTGAGCTCATGTTCTGTGGGAGTAAGCACAACGATGGGACCCTAGTAGCCTAGCATCTTCTAGCTGGAATCCAGACCAGGTGAGAGTAGATACAGAGAAACCTGGACATGTGAGTTATCTTTGAGAAGGTCTGGTTTCCTTTTTGTCTGCTAGGCTAGAAAAACCTACTCACTCTAGCCTTTCTCTACTACCGTAGTGAGAAATATGCTTGAATAGTTTTTATAGCTACAGCAGCAGTGACAACAGAGGTGTATATAAAAAAAAGAGAAACAGTGAATTAAACAAGATAGAAGTTGGGTGGATGGCACAAGGATGTGCCTTTCCTTGGTCTCAGGGACTCAAGACCCTTCTGTCTTTTGACTTAATGGTGTGTCTTCAACCTCGTGTCCCAAGATGGCAGCCCTGTGTTCTGGACAGCAGTCTGGAGAAAGCATTCACATGTTTTCTCTTGAGAATGAGTAATGAAGAATATACCACATAACACTTCCACTTGCTTCTACTGGCCATGGTAGAGTCACATGCCCACACGACTGTTGGGAAGTCTGGGAAATGTCATATCTATTCCAGCTAGCCACGTGCTTTGCTAAAAGATGGGAATCCTTACTGCAATCTCTGCCACATGTTTCTTTTTCTCATTTGACCCTTATAGCAACTCAGTCAGATAAGCATTATTGTTGTTGACCCTTTTCACAAACAAGGGAAGTGAATGTCAAAAAAGCTACACAGGCGGAGGTGCTAGAATATGACCCCAGGTTGTTTTATTATTGATATTGTGTCTGTCTCAATATATTAAATTGCCCATAAGGCTTAGCAAGTGCTTCACATATAGTAAGTACTCAGTAAATGATAGTCATTTTTATTTCTGCAATGATAATAATATAAAATAGAGCTCTGCTATTTCTATTTCTTTGGATTGTCTTTGGCCTGTTTTTAGTTCCTAGGATCCCAGTTTTCTGCCCTGTGCATCTTTTATCATACTGCCAGATGATTTCTGCTATTTGACAAGACCACTTTTCTCCCAAGAATCTGCTTAAATATTTGAATTGCTTAGTTCTGCATTGCTTTCCAAAATGAATCAAGCCAATCATGTATGAAAGACAATGGATATATTCACTTCTTAATATTGGAAGGGTTTTCTCATTTTAGTCTTGTTGGTCAATTCAGTGCAATACAATTAAATCAGGGGAGGGGGCATTTAGTTAAATGGCTTCTCTTCCAGTCCCCAGCCTCTCTTTTCTGCACTGGAACATTGTTGGAGGAGAGATTTTCTTTTATTCAACTGAGGTAGCCAATGTGCAGCAACTTAATTGATTTGTACGAGTTCCATTTCATGTTTGAGTCTGTGGGGCCAAAGGTTATGAGATTATATTAGGAAAAGGGTTCATATAGGTGGATAAATTAATGAATTAACTGACTGATTAACTCATGTAAATCTGGCCCTAGAGGTGGCTCGCAGCAATTGAGTACTATGGGAACTGCACAATCTCCTTATTTTGCTTTTTAAAATCACCTTTTCCTGTGCTTGAGAATGTACCATGGACACCAAATTAAATATTAATTCTCTGCAATTCAAATGTATAGTCTTATTCATCTTCCTATAGCCATTTAGATATTATCTGACTTAAAGAATGGTCTTGGAGTCTATATAGTTTTAAAAAACCATTTTATTGTGACTATTACATTTTTCTTACTGTGAGATTTCCCCCCTTTTTAATTTCCCCTTTCTATCTTCCCAAAGAACATACAAGTCCAGAATGTTTTGTATAAAAATGTATATGGGTATATAAACAGATCATCTGTTTATTGAATTGAATCATTTAACTCACATCCCCAAACACTTTGCAAAGGATTGTGTTATTTCCAAACCTCAAATAGCAAAGCGACTTCCAAAAGCCGTGATCACTCTCTGGTTTACAAAGAAATGGTGGAAATGTGGAAGTGAGAGCTCTGTTACTCTGAGAGCTCGATTAGAGTGGTGCCTGCCTCCCTGACCCTGGCACCGGACGGCTTGCATCTGAATCCCAGCTCTTCTACTTGCTAGCCATGTAACCTCAGGCAATTTACTTAATTTCACCCGCTCTCTATTTATTATCTGTAAATTAGGGCTGACAATAATACCTAGCTTGTAGGGTCATTTTGAGGAATAAAAATAAATGTGCATTATATTTAGACAGAGCCTGCATGTAAGTGATTACTGGCATCATTGGGTCTCCTTCTCTAAGGCATGGTTTATACTTGACATAACAGTAAGAAAAGAAATGCAATCTCCCCAACAAAGACACACAGCACCCCTCCAAATGGCCTGATGCCCTCACTGATTTTGCCACATCTCTCCGGATGGCTCCGCATACTTTAGTTGAGGCTGGAGTGGAGCTGTCAAGAGCCTCGGGCTTTTGAGTCAAACACATCAGGGCTGAAATCTTGGCTGCACCGCCTGATGGTTCTGTGAACTTGGGCAGGTCATGTGCTCCTCCTGAGCCCCAGTGTGCTCACCTGTGAGGGATTGTTAGAAGGATTAAATGAAGAAAAGTATGGGAAGCACTTTGCACAGTACCTGGTCCATGGTAAATGAACAATAAAAGGTGACTTTTGATTGCTATGACTAACTCCTGGAGGAAGACTGTCTTTAGACTAGGAAGGGATGGAGTATTTTCTCTTTTTATGTCTGTGTTTTCCCTTGGTAAAAGGTTAAAAAGAAAATAACCAATCCTTGCTGAAATAATGTCTCAAACAGGTGTTAATGTCAGCTAAATGTTAACTAGTTCAGTTCAATTATTCAGGGTATGTGGGAAAATTACAACAGAGGTGTTCATGTTCTTATATGAGCATTACAATTCATAGCACGTACAGAAATTTCACTGTAGGACTGTGTCTATGCATGTACAGTGAAAAAAATCTACATTCTTATAAATCATCAGTTGACAGAATTTTTTTTTTTATTTTTCAAGCAATTATTTTTATACCATGAACTCCCAAGCGAAGGTGTACATTAAGCTATATACACGGTTACATGAAAAAATCACTATTGTTGATAATTTGCCCCAATTTTGTACAACATGTGTGTTTCTATTGTGAGGTGGGAACATAATTATATGTACACTGTTATGGGTCAAATATAACTGCCTTTATTATATGTATTATTCTACATACCATATATATATATATATAATATATATGTATATACAAACAGCTGCCACTATTTGCTATTGTAGTTGTCTTATACCTTGCAAAATAAAGCACATTAACAAGTATTTATTGTGTCCTATTAAAGTAGCATGATCAACTGAAGAGGAAACAAGGCAATGCCTTAAAAACTTGTCCTAAATAAATGACTTTTAATTTTGACCCAGTTCAAATAATTACCCTAAAGTGAAAGAGACTCTCTTTGTTGGGACATGATGTGAAAAGTTTTAGGGAAAGTAGTTGAGCTCCAAAGCTTGAGAATAAAATTCTGACCCTGCTCCCCTGAGTCCTGATGAGGCCTGGGGGCTGTATCCATTCCTGTCCCAGAGGTACATCAGCCTCATGGAGAAATCACCTGGTCACTCACAATGGCTCCCTGTTGTTTGCTGGTTATTTGGGACAGAAATGAGTAGCAGAAACACTGCTGCAAATGGATCTTCCTTTTTATCTGTGTCTTTACCAAGTCTAGTGTCCTACTCACAGATTTGGTTGGCTGTAATGACAGTGTTCTCTTAATTAACCAAAACGCTTAAGCAAGATTTTCAGAGAATTTCTTTTCTGGAGACATGGATTGTGATGATTTCTAAGATTGATTTAGATGAAGGAAAATTGTTTTCTGAACTGAAGTGAAAGCTTTTTCCCTGGACATATGTGAGAACTCGAGGCTCCTTCCCTGATTCATAAAATATTTCCATGAGTCTCCTATAGGCAGTGGAGTTCATTGCTGTTAAGTCTACTTGTTTTCTGGTCACCAGGCCATGAACCAGGACAATTATCCTTCTAAGACCTATTGATTTTAACCAGATTAACCATATGATTTGATAAAAGGTAGCTGAGGGAAAACTATATCCATGTCTGTAGTAGACATCTGTCATTTTTATTTGGTCACCAGTATCTAATCTCCCTTCTTATTCTTGAGGACTCCCAGGTCACGTGCAGTCTTGGTGGAGGAGGATTTCCTTCTCACCACTTCTTGGCTGCCTGAGCATAAGCACATGATTTTAGGTTTGGACCATCAGATACTCTGGTCCAGAGTCTTGGATCTCCAGTGAGTGACTCCAAAATAAAAGGACATTTAAAATTTATTTATGCCAGTAATAGAGGAAATATCTTATGTTAATGGTGGTGTGTCCTACAGGACAGGTGTAGTAGCTCAGCTGGACTGTTCTTGCTCAAAGACGTTGTACCTCCTGCTTCTTGGCTCTCTTGAGCTCCAGATCCGTCCCACCCATTATCCCCCTTTCCTTTTAGGGATAGAACCCCTGCATACCAAGTTTTAGGTTGGCATTTAGCTACCTAGCTAGAGGCTAGATTTTTTTCTGGCTTCTTTGCAGTTAGGAGTGATCCCATGACAAATTTTGGCCAATTGACATCAAGTGAGAGTGATGTGCACAAGTTTGAGTTCGCATATTTAAAACAAATGGCTTTTTCTTCTTTTTCCTTTCTTGAGGCGGGCCCCCTGGTATGGTGCTGGTGATGCAACCTTGCAGAAGGAGACAGCACCTTAGAGAATGGAAAAACAGGTAGAAGGAACCTGGGTAGATCAGTCAATAGCCCTAAACCCCATTCTTCTAAGACCCCAAATCTATCTTGTTTAAGTCACTGGTATTTGGCTTCTGTTAAACAAGCAGAACCCATACTCATTTTCCTACCTATTATCCTAACCTCCTGTTGATTCCATGGGACCTCATAACTTCCCCACAGATTCCCTTTTTATTTAGAATTGCCTGGATCCATTTCTGTTGTTTGTAACTGTTAATGGGAGTATTTTAAATAGATACACTTAAAAAGGTAGAATTGGCTGAGTCCAAGAAGTTGAGCAAAGAGCAACAAGGTCTTAATGCTCAAACTTGGAAAATTATCTAATTTTTATTCCCAGGAGTGAAACAGCTAATTAACCTTAGGCCTGCTGTAATTTGGTATTTAGAACTTTTGTTTATAAAGGCAGCAGTATTAGGAGAATTGGTTGAAAAAATTGAGGATGTTTTAGTATTTTGACTATTTCTTGCAAGCTTAATAAGGTCTTACTGAAAGGGAATGCTTCGCCTGAAACTGAAAACAGAAGAAAAAAAGCAACTTTGTGAAGAGAGGGCTTTTATGTAGTAGTCTACAATCCAAAGTGTTTAAAGCCTAGTAATAAAGCCTAGTAGGATCGAAGAATCTCATTCCCAAGCTAACATTAGTGCATGCAAAAGCAAGGCGGTAAGAGACTCAACTGAAGATGAGGTCGCAGCTGAGGAAAGCTGATTCCCTAAATTCCTCCCGGGCACCTCTGGCTGTTTACTCCCTCCTGGCGAAGAAAGAGTTACAGTTTTCATGTATATGTAGCTGGAATGTAGCCTTGGAGACAAAGCCTATTACTGATGTCTTCTCAGCACAGTCTGCTTTTTGAAATTGGCCTAAGGTGAAGAACATGGAAACGGATTTCTAGAAGAAAGAAATTCTTAGTTCTAGACTCAAAGTCTATGATTTGATAAGATCTCTACCTTTTTTACTGGTAGCATTGATTGGTTCAGGGATAGGCACATGATTCGTGACAATGTGACTTTAGAAGATGTTGCTGGGAATTTCTGGAAAGGGAGTGTTCTAGTTTGCTAGCTGCCAGAATGTGATATACCAGAAACAGAATGGCTTTTAAAAAGGGGAATTTATTAAGTTGCAAGTTTACATGTTCTAAGGCTGTGAAAATGTCCAAATTAAAGCAAGACTATAGAAACGTCCAATCTAAGGCATCCAGTGAAAGATACCTTGGTTCAAGAAGGTTGATGAGGTTCAGGATTTCTCTCTCAACTGGAAAAGCAGATGGTGAACATGGTGACATCTGCTAGCTTTCTCTCTAGGCTTCTTGTTTCATGAAGCTCCCCCGAAGGCATTTTCCTTCTTCATCTCCAAAAATCTCTGGCTGTGTGGTCTCTCAAGCTTTTTCTAAAATGGTTCCCTCTTAAAGGGTTCCAGTAAGCAACTCCATCTTGAATGGATGAAGACACATCTCCACGGAAACCATCTAATCAAAAGTTACCATCTACAATTGGGTGGGTCATATCTCCATGGAAATACTCAAGAAGCTCCCACCCAGCAATACTGAATGAGGATCAAAGAACTTGGCTTTTCTGGCATACACAACAGATTTAAACCAGCATAGGGAGCTTACCTGATTTTCTCGTAAGTGGTATCTAAAAAGCTGCAATTTGCCCCTGACCTTGAATAAAGAAGCAACATAGTCCTGGGAGATATAGCCATCTTGTGACTATAATTGAGTGAACCCTAGTGTGACGCTAACCCTGTGGGAGGCAGAGAAGAGAGATGGAAAGAAATTGGGTATTTTGTGATATGGTTAAGCTGCTACATTAAACCTACCCTGAAGCCCTCTTTGCCTCTGGACTTTTTAGTTAAGGGAACTAATAAATCTGCTTTGCTGTTGAAACCAGACCAAATTGAATTTTCTGCTAGTTGTAGTAGAAAATACTATAAATGATATATCTTTTTCTCAGTCCCTAACCTAGAAGCTTGTCCTTTTGACATTTGAGAATCTGCAAGGTCTATACCAGTATTACCAAAATGGTTTATGGCAAGTCTTGTCAACGATTATTATAAGTGCTGACTCTCTGATACCAAGTTCAACCATTTACCAAGAATTCAATATCATCTCAGTTCAGATCTGAGTAGTTTTTGTAGAGATCTCTCAAATCCTGGACACCTTCTCTTCACCTTTAGTTACACTGGCCATCTCCGTCAATAGTATTGCAATTTAAGGTGCTTCCTGGGGCAGTACACTTCCCAAAGATTTGCCTTCAGAGTTTTCCACCTGTCATGGAAAAGTCTCCATTTAATCCAGAAGATCCTTAGTGAAGTCACACTAATAATCACCATGTTTAATTTTTCTCTCCCTTTTCCTTGGGAAAGATGGGGTGCTAACAAATTGTCCTTATGCAAGTACTACCAAAATTGATTGCACCTTTCTCAGGAAGACAAATTTTACTTTATCATGCCAAATAGGCTATGTTATACTTGCAAAATTACTGTAAAAAAATCTTTGTTCAAAATGGTGCCAGATTGTCCTTCACACGGTATAGAGGATAGATCAGTGAGGAATCTGATTACTTAATAACCCTCAAATGGGGTAATGGAGTCATGACTGGACATCACCATAGCCAATCATTTCTGTCCAAAGAGCTGAACCCTCTATAACTACATACCAGGGTGAGAAGTCCAAACCTGCAAATGAAAAAATAATCCAGTTCACAAACAGAAGGCTGAGATGAGAGCAGTGACACCTAGATCTGTGCAATGTTATTTTGAGTAGAGAATTAAGGACAGAATTGCTCTTTGATTCACTTCTAGGTGTTTTGATCAGTCCTGAAATTTTCACCTCATTACTTATTTTTTTTTTTTTTTTTTTTTTTTTTAAAGGAAAGACAGAGAGAAGGAAGGAAGGATAGAAGGAAGGAAGGAAGGAAGAAAGGGAAACATCTTTAAACATTTTCTTGTTTTATTGTATTCTGTTTCTCCGTTTTTGTTACATGGGCTGGGGCCGGGAATCAAACCGAGGTCCTCCGGCATAGCAGGCAAGCACTTTGCCCGCTGAGCCACCGCGGCCTGCCCTACTTATTTTTAAAGAACCTAAAATTAGGTCTGTTTTGCAGAAGGGAATCAACCCAAATTGTGGTAAGTGCCTATTACACCACTGAAAATTTCCTGACAGTGGAGGCAAACTTCCTTTTGAACCCCTAGGAATTAAAATATATGCCATTGATGCTGTTTACTCTCTTTTAGAATGCAACCATTTAGTTTATCCAGTGATTTTAAAATGACCTGATGAGAATGCACTTTGGAGTAGGTCATCCTATGCGCAGAAAGGAGATGCATTTTGCTTTGACGCTTTTTCTTCTGCTCAGAAATTATGATCTGTGCCCTAGGCTATCAAACATCAGTGTGCAAAATTATTCACAAAGGGTTTATGGTTCAAGTGCTAAATCCAGACATTTGCAAAATGTTGACCCAAGTGAGTCAGCACAGAAAGCTTGATCTTTCAGTTTGATGAAAATGTAATTTTATGGATGTCAAGTTGAAGTTCAAAAGTGACATATCGTGTCACACAGATAAATAGTTTTGCCAAAAGCAATGCCATAATTCATAAGCACTTGTCTGGCCAATAGCAACTATCAAACTGATTAAGTGAAATGCTTGCTAATAAATGCAGTCTTTATCCCATATTATACATTAGTCTTTTCAGAACAATGAAGATTGCCCTATTTAAGAACTGAAATTAGTACTGCAAGTCAATATCCAACATACAAATACTTACATATGTGTTTCTTTTTTCTCACAAGGATTAATTTTAAAACAATACCAAACAATAGATTGAGTATTTGGTATTATTTCTGTCTTTAGCTTCTCATAGACCTACTGGGTGAGAATGCTGAGGGTAAAAAATGAATGAATAAATATATAAAAATAAACAAACGAATAAAAATAGCTGTTTTTCTTGAGGAACTTTCATTGCCGAGAAGGAAACAGATTTGTAAATAAACAACCTTCTTTACATTCTGGCCCAAGAATGGCTGCTCATCAGTTCTTTTGTACCCCATTCACAGGCCCAGTCACAACAAGCTTCCTGCTACTCTCGGAGAGCCCCCTGCCTTCCTTCCTTCATGCCCTGCAAACTTTGCATGGTTGTGGTGCTGGGATGGCCTTCTACCCAACTCTTCTATGGCACTCTCGTTCCCCTCTCAACACTCAACTTGGTTTCTGCCTTTTGAAGACATCTCTAACTTCCAGGCAGAACCATTTTTTTTTTTTTGTAACTTGATTAACCCATTACTGCCCTCAACACTTTGAATTAGGAGACTGCCTCCCCTGCTCTACTCTCTGAGGACAGGGTTCTGTTATTTTATTTTCTATCCTTCCAGTACCTAGTGTAGTTGCTGGTACATACGAGGTAATGAAGGATAAACTGAGGTGGAAATAGAGTGGCAATTTAGAAAGGTGAGCGGAAGGATGTTATAAGAAAGCAATAAGCTGCCTCCCTCTAGTACTATTTCAAAAATCCTTTGAAGAATAGCAGCCTGTGCTCTCTCTCATTCCTTAATACTCATTGCATTATTTGTCATCCTTCTAGTCCTAACTGGAACTCTTTGGACCAAATGGTTTTGCCCTTGTCGACATAATACCTTGCATTAAAATTTTTTTTTTTAAATTAAAGAAGTTGTGGATTTACAGAAAAATTATATATCAAATACAGGGTTCTCTTATACCTGTTATTAATACCTTGCATTGGCATTGTATATTTGTTGTAACTGATGAAAGCACATTTTTATAATTGTTCTATTAACTATAGTCTATGGTTTAATTTAGGGTTCACTGTTTGCATTGTGTCATTCCATGGATTTTTAAAAAAATTTTATTCTGGTAACACATATACAACTCCAAACATCCCCTTTAAACCACATTCAAATATATAATCCAGTGCTATTCATTACATCCACAATGTTGTGCTACTATCACCATCATCCGCTATCAAAACTTTTCCATTGCCCCAAATAGAGACTGTGTTCATTTTACGCCTTAACTTCCTATTCACTACCTCTTTCTGTCTCCTGGTAACCTGTATTTTAGGTTTTGACACTCTGAGTTTGCTTGTTCTAATTATTTCTTATAATGAGTTCATACAATATTTGTCCTTTTATGTCTGACTTATTTCAGTCAGTGTGATGTTTAAGGTTAAACCATGTTGTCGCATGTATCAAGATTTCATTTCCCTTTATGGCTGAATAATATTCCATTGAGTATATATGCCATATTTTGTTTATCCATCCCTTGATTGACACTTGAATTGCTTCCATCTTTTTGCTACTTTGCATTTTAACATCATTATTATTAATAATGTATTTTGCTTTCAAGTCTCCAGCTTCTCATTCTTTCTCCTAACTCTCATGTTCTGTATTCCTTGGTGCCCTCCTCATAGGAGGAATTGAGTGAGTACACAATTGCTGATGACATGAAATTAAAGAGATTAATTGGTACATTTAAACTCTATTTTTTTATTTTCTCCTCTCATCTGATTCTTTAAGAAGAAATCAAAATGGTAGTAGGTATACCTTCAAAGATAAAAAGTTGATTTATAGTAGGAAAGTTAGTATGGTCATTATTTTGAACATACCAGGAAAGCTGTTCTGTGAATTTCCATGAAAAGTAAAGATCAAACCACACAAAATTCGTTGTATTAATACTGGCTATTCCTATCAGCCATGAAACAGAATGGAAATGTAATTATTTTCTATGGAAAGAGGTTTTGGACACAAATCACTCTTTTCAGACACCCTCGACAAATTGATTGCAAGGGCGTTTTTTTGAAAAATGGATTTACTGATCTATTCTTTAAGGATTTCATTTGGAGCATTTCTTGATATGATGCAGGTGAATTTCTAAATTTGTAAGTGATTTAACCTTTGAAGGTGTGCAGTAGCTGGTGAGAAATGAAAATCCTTTATTTCTTTGAATTCAGGTAATTTGATATTGCTATGTATTCCTTCACACCGAGAACTTTTTCTTCTTATGTATTAATATCTGCGCATTTGATGTGACTCCGAGGGTTTCTCATAAATAGCAGTAGAGATGGTTCTAGAGGACCAAATCCACATTGTGGGGGAGGCCCCACAGACTTGCTACTTGTCATCTCATGTCTGTTAAATAGGTATTGACGTCAGGGAAAGTTTTACTTACTGGTCTCATGTATTTCTCATTTAGCTACTGTTCAGCCTCTGGAAGTTCATAAAAAAATACTTTTTCATAATGGTTGTTCCAATCAGACTATACAGAAGCCTTTCCACTAAAAGAGAATATTGAAATTATATTTTCTCTACTAATTAATTTAATAACCTGTGCCAAAAATATTCTACTACATCAGTAAACTTCCAAGTATCCATCTCAAAACCTGGGCTGTCTTGGTGAAGGCAGTAATGCATCTATAATTCTGGAACCAATCTAATTTCTTGTTAGTTTCACTCTTCTGCCACAAAAATATTATTTGACCCTTTATTGTGAATGTGCTTTGGTTTCAAGTGTTTTATCCTTTCCATAACCAGCTTTTTGCTTTCAGTTAAACTAATGCTCTATATTGGCTGATGCTCAACATGCTGAACTGTTCTCTTCTTATTTCCAAATAACACTGTGAGGGAGATTTAACTTTTTATTTGCAAAATTTCTCTTAGGACAATTTTTAGTTATTTAAAAAGCTCCATGTTTGGATAGATTTTATCCAACAATCCAGGGTACAGCTACTACAAGAAGTGGAGTTGAACTAGTTCAATTTATCATGTTTTGTTTTGGATATTACCTTTTAGTGGTTTTAATTCTACCTGTATCCAGCATTGTTTTCCCTGACATGTCCCTTTTTGGTGTGTTTTGGTAAATTACTGTTTCTCATAAAATATGGAGCCACTGAGTTTCATTACAGCATTATAATTTATATTATTTACTTCATCACGCTGATTGGAGCGTGAATCCAAGGGCTTTTCGGGTTGATCCATGAGCAAGCCTTTTTGATCAGAGAGGGAAGAACATGCTATGAAATCATTGCCTCTCTTCATTTGTAGCTCTCCCCAAGTCTCACCTTTAAATTAAACCTGCCCCAAATCCTCAGTGACCCTACCGGCCATCAATCAAACTGTACCTTGTGGGAATATAATGATATTATAAATTACTCAAATCAATGATAAACTATCTTTCTCACTATTCACTCTCCTATTCAAATGAAAATCAAAATATAGTGGTGATGGTAGCACAGCATTGTGAACCTTACCAATGCCACTGAACTGTATGCTTGGGGTGGTTGAGATGGGAAATTTTATGTTATATATATGTTACTACAATTAAAAAAAAAGAGAGACAATTAAATGCAGCACATGATTCTGGACTGGATCTAATAATGGAGGAGAAAATGCTCAAAAGGACAGTATTGGCACAACTGGAAAAAATTGGAATATAAACCACAATCTTTATATTAATATTAAGTTCTATGAACTTGATAACTGTACTTAATGTGGTTCCATAAGTGAATATTCATGTTCTTAAGAAATATATACAGAAATATTAAATGATAAAGGAGCATAGGATATGCAATCTACTCTCAAATGTTTAGAAAAATATATTAAAAGACAGACAGATATAGATAGAATGATATAACAAATATGGCAATATGTTAAAAGTTAGTAAATCTGGGTAGTTTTGTGGGGGTAAAAAGGAGTTTTCTGTTTGCAACTTCTTTGTAAGTTTGAAATTATTTCAAAATAAAAAGTTAAAAGGAAGAGAATCAAAGTAGAGGAAATGTGTACAAAGACACCAAAAAACCAAGTAGAGATGATACTTAAAGAAGGCAAAGGCATTTGATTGCTTTGCTTAGTCCCCATGGTCTAAAAGTGCCCATTTTTACAATTGGTGCCTTAAAAAAGGGCAAGTTCAAACAGTATGGTCTTTGTTGTTTGGGAGTTTTTACATGTAAACAGACAGATAAAAGATTTGCCAAAAATTGAATACTGAACATAGAAACAATAGAGGAATGAATATTCATGTTTTACGATTATGGCTAATGATGGACTAACATCATTAACATCTGCAGTATAGAAGATCTATTAGAAAATTTTTCCAGAATGTAGTATTAATATTCTGTTTGTTCGCTTTAATCTGGGCAAAGTCATAAATTCATCATGTCAACTGTCTCTTGGGGTGTATAGGCTGGCTTTATTTGTATTTAACATATGCTTATATGTCAGACACTGTTTTAGCGCATTATAAGTGGTAACTCCTCTAATCTAATCAAAGTATGACAACTTTGGAGGGTTACTCGTGCTATTCCCCTTTCCTTAGATGGGGAAACTGAGACATGAAGGTGTTGAATAATTTGTTCAGGTTACTCCCCTAGTAATGGGCAGAGTTAAGACTGAACCCAGACACTCTGGGGCTCACTTAGTCACTATGCTATGTATTAAGTCTCTTGATGTTCCAGAGGTATTTCCAAAAGACAAATTCCAAAGTTGATGTGGACAATGCCAGTGGACATAAATAAGTGGCCACCCACTTCCTATTCTTTTCACCCATAAACTCATCCCTCAAGACTCCAGTTTGCCACGTTCTTTGGGATATCATCTTTAGCTTCAACAATCTCCACCTCCTCATCCCACTTATGGGATGAATCTGCAGCCCATCCTCTTTGTGCAGTAGGAACCCATGCACCTCTTTCATATCATCTACCACATTCTATGGCAATCATTGACTTACTTGCTTGTCTTCCCCAATGGGTTGTGATTGGAAGACAGTGACTGAATATTCCTATCTGGTGACTCCAAGTGTTGGAAAGTGTGGATTCTCAATAAATATTAGCTGGAAAGATGAACAACTGAATGAGAGGTTCATATTTATTCCTACAGGCTATGGTTAGTTATGATAATCATTTCTTCAGATTTAGTTCAGAAACTATTGTGGAGGTGACAGGATTTCTAGAATGGATTTAATGATGAGAGAGAGAAAACGATATTTGGAGGACAGAAAGGTCTGAAATGACTTACAGATTGAATGCATGTAAAAAACAAAGGAAAACAGAACTGAAGACTTTAGGGAACAGCCAGTAACTTTTTTTGTTGACTGAAAACTTTTTCAGGTCAGGCACTGTGAAGGACACTGACCAAGAGGGGTGCCTACTTTCAGTCCCCCAGAAGCTCTCAAACATGGGATAAGTGATACTTTCAGGTTGAAACATATGAATATAGGAAATTTCATCTAGTTCAACCTATTCAACTCAATTATTACTAGTCAGAGTAAGGGGATAGTTCCAAGAAAGTTTCAGCCAAAACGGCATGGGTGTTCAAGGGAGAATGCTATCTTATTTGGTAAGGGGAATTAGACAAGTCTTCAAGGGCAGTGGGACCCTTTGAGATGAGTCTGAGCAGATGGGTGGCAGTTCTGTCAGTGGCAGAGAGACCATCATGAGGGGCTGATTGAGTCACTTCTAGAGAAGCAAGAGTCCTGAGGGCATATTCAGGAAATAGCAATAATCCATTCTGGCTGGATCCTAGGGAAGGGAGGAGAATCCGGTTATAGACGAGAGGTTGTATGCCACACCAATAGTGAACATGGACCCCTGATGATTTCTGAGCAGGGGAGAGGTTTGATTGGGCCTTCATTTTAGGAAATATTTGGTGTCAGTTTGAGGATGCGTCGGTCAGCTCTACTTATTTCCTCTGTCTCTTTCGTGTTTGTCCCTCTCATCTGGGCACTTGAATACAACAGTAATTTATCCAGCCTCTGCCACATGGTACTGTGCTAGGTTGTGGCATACAGAGAAGATAGAACTATAATCTCTTTTGCTCAAAGGGCTCGCACTGTCACCCACCAAGCCTGCTTCCCAAACTGGTGTTTCCCTCTGGCTTCCCCTGATAAAATTAGGTAGGTATGTACATGGTATTCAGTGGAAGCTATTCACATAGTGCCCCCGAGGTTGTACAATGTGCTGGCTCTGTTCCTTGCCTCTGCAGATGCAGCCACCTCTGGTTCTGTACCTATCACTGGCCTTAATACTGACTCAGAGGTCAATGTGGTATTATGGGAAGAATCCCAAACTAGCAATGAGATAATTTGGGTTCTTAACCTGACTCCACTGCTGACTAAAATTGTGATCTTGTGTTGGTACCTTAGCTTCTCTGTGTTTTCTCATTCTTAAAATGGGGAAAACACCACTGGCTCTGTCTACTTTGCTGAATTCAAATGAGATTTGTGTAGGTATTCATATTTTAAGAATTACAAAGTCTTATGCACTTTTATTGGGAAGATTGATGTGAAAGTTATGTGATCTGTTATTTCAAAAAGAATATTGCTTAATTTTAAGACTTAAAAAAAATCTAGTAAACCACTCAATAAAGCCCATATTTCCCTCTGTTTTCAGGCTCTCAAACTTAAAATAAAGTAAAGAAAGTAAGATAAAATGATTTAAATAAAAACTAGGTGAAAGCATAGTCCTGTAACTGGTTATAGGAATTTGGCAATAAAGCCATGGAAGCCCTTTTTCCTATATTGAATTTGCTAAAAGCAATTTCCTGTTTTTAACCTAAGTAGTCAGCACTAGTCCCCGAGGGGTTCATTAGCTTGGTGTTGTAAGGACACTCTCTTTCCTGTTATTTGTTGGCAGCATGGAGTCTCAACAGTGGCAGGGAATGTTCAGCCTCACCTTTGTTGTCAATACTTATGATCTTATTAAAGGCTGAAGAAATACACGATCAGCTAACTCCTTCTATCACTGAAAGCTGATTTACCAGCATCACATCAAATATTTACCTTGCCCTAAGCTACCAGTAATTATAATCTGATATTGTTCAGGCTCAAACAAACACAAAGTAATGAATTTCTGCTAATTATTAATAGGCACTGATGAAAAACGTGATTTGCCCAGTCCCAGATTTATCCGGGGCATCTCATCTTTCTGCACGAGGGAAAACTTCAATTGATATGAATATATTTAGCTGCTGCTGGAAAGCACTTCAATGATGTCAACCAGAAGTAATAACCAGCATGTCTAGGAAAGTGATTAAAATGGCTTAAAATTAAGATTTTGGTTTGCCATAGTTATTTCTATGCAAATTTGCCACATTTTTCAACTGACGGGGTGTCTTAATTAAAAACAGGCTAAAGTTTTAGAATAACAATAGATTTAAAAAATCAGCCTTCACACTATAAAAAATAATGATTCCAGCCTTAACTATAAATGAAAGTAATCTTTCTCCTTGTAATCTTACTGGGCTTTAAAAAAGTTATGCTGCCAACTGTTATTGAGTCATGCATTTCCTGATGGAATGTTTTCAAACATTTCAGAGAGTTTGTTATTTAGCAGACTCTTTGTTCAAAGGCAGGGAGAAGAGTGAGTCTCCTTTCTTTTTGCACCCATGGTGGGAGTTAGGTGATGACTTTTTAAATTTCCACTATAGTTGGCACCAGCCAACAGCCTCCTGAGATGAAGAGAGAGAAAAAAGAGGACAAAACCTACAGTGGGCCCAGACTCCAAGTGCCGCCTTTCTTTCAGTTAATACTTGTTTCTATTGATCTTGACTCTCCACTTCAACCAGCTTTGGAGTGTCCAAAAGGTTTATCAGGGAAATTTCCATATCCTGTAATCCCTTCAGGCCCAATGTGAGAAATTAATTATAAACCTAGATTAAAAAAAAAATATATATATATATATATATTTTAATTTTTTTATTAATCAAAAAAAGAAAAGAAATTAACACAACATTTAGAAATCATTCCATTCTACAAATGCACTCAGTAATTCTTAGTATCATCACATAGATGTATGATCATCATTTCTTAGTACATTTGCATCGATTTAGGAAAAGAACTAGCAAAACAGCAGAAAAAGATATAGAATGTTAATATAGAGAAGAGAATTAAAATAATAATACTAATAATATATATATATATATATATATATATATAAAGGAAAAAGAACGAAAACAAAAGATACAAACACACAAACAAACAAACAAAAAACCATATTTCAGGTGCAGCTTCATTCAGTGTTCCAACCTAGTTACATTACACTTAGGTATTATTGTGCTGTCCATTTTTGAGTTTTTGTATCTAGTCCTGTTGCACAGTCTGTATCCCTTCAGCTCCAATTACCCATTATCTTACCCTGTTTCTAACTCCTGCTGGTCTCTGTTACCAATGATATATTCCAAGCTGATTCTCGAATGTCGGTTCACATCAGTGGGACCTTACAGTATTTGTCCTTTAGTTTTGGGCTAGACTCACTCAGCATAATGTTCTCTAGGTCCATCCATGTTATTACATGCTTCATAAGTTTAGTCTGTCTTAAAGCTGCATAATATTCCATCGTAGGTATACGCCACAGTTTGTTTAGCCACTCGTCTGTTGATGAACATTTTGGCTGTTTCCATCTCTTTGCAATTGTAGATAATGCTGCTATAAACACTGGTGTGCAAATGTCCGTCTGTGTCTTTGCCCTTAAGTCCTTTGAGTAGATACCTAGCAGTGGTATTGCTGGGTCGTAATCCATTCTGCCATTCTATGTCTTTTGATTCGGAAATTCAGTCCATTAACTTTTAGTATTATTACTGTTTGGATAATATTCTCTTCTACCATTTTGGCTTTTGTATTATATATATCATATCTGACTTTCCTTCTTTCTACACTTTACTCCATACCTCTCTCTTCTGTCTTTTCGTATCTGACTCTAGTGCTCCCTTTAGCATTTCTTGCAGAGCTGGTCTCTTGGTCACAAATTCTCTCAGTGACCTTTTGTCTATAAATGTTTTAATTTCTCCTTCATTTTTGAAGGACAATTTTGCTGGATATAGGAGTCTTGGTTGGCAGTTTTTCTCTTTTAGTGATTTAAATATATCATACCACTGTCTTCTAGCTTCCATGGTTTCTGCTGAGAAATCTACACATAGTCTTATTGGGTTTCCCTTGTATGTGACAGATTGTTTTTCTCTTGCTGCTTTCAAGATCCTCTCTTTCTCTTTGACCTCTGACATTCTAACTAGTAAGTGTCTTGGAGAACGCCTATTTGGGTCTATTCTCTTTGGGGTGCGCTGCACTTCTTGGATCTGCAAATTTAGGTCTTTCATAAGAGTTGGGAAATTTTCAGTGATAATTTCTTCCATTAGTTTTTCTCCTCCTTTTCCCTTCTCTTCTCCTTCTGGGACACCCACAACACGTATATTTGTGCGCTTCATATTGTCATTCAGTTCCCTGATCCCCTGCTCAAGTTTTTCCATTCTTTTCCCTATAGTTTCTGTTTCTTTTTGGAATTCAGATGTTCCATCCTCCAGTTCACTAATTGTAGCTTCTGTCTCTTTAGATCTACCATTGTAGGTATCCATTGTTTTTTCCATTTTTTCTTCTTTGTCCTTCACTCCCATAAGTTCTGTGATTTGTTTTTTCAGATTTTCTATTTCTTCTTTTTGTTCAGCCCATGTCTTCTTCATGTCCTCCCTCAATTTATTGATTTGGTTTTTGAAGAGTTTTTCCATTTCTGTTCGTATATTCAGCATTAGTTGTCTCAGCTCCTGTATCTCATTTGAACTATTGGTTTGTTCCTTTGACTGGGCCATATCTTCAATTTTCCGAGCGTCCTCCATTATTTTCTGCTGGTGTCTGGGCATTTGATCAGATTTCCCTGGGTGTGGGACCCAGCTGGTTGAAAGCTTTTTCTGTGAAATCTCTGGGCTCTGTTTTTCTTTTCCTGCCCAGTAGGTGGCGCTCGTGGCGCTCGTCTGTCTGCACGGCAGTCGGCCCGGGAAACCCCGCGTGGAGGCGGGGGTCGCTGGCCGCCGCGGCTTGGGAGAGTGCTGGTCCTAATTGCCCAGCTGGCCTGAAACGCCAAGTGTGACGGGAGGGCCCCGCTATCCAACGTTCCCAGTCAGACCGGGGAGCCACGTGCGTGGAGGGGACCCCAGTTGCCAGCCGCCCCGGCCGGGAAAACGCGCGCCCCTCGGGTATCTCACCGCAGCAGATTCTCCCTGCCCATTCAGCTGTTCCAGAATGGGGTACGCTGTCTTTTTGGTCTCTGTCGTGACTCCGGGAGCTGTTTCGTATTGTTTCTGTTTCTTTAGTTGCTTTTCTGGAAGAGGAACTAAGACCCGCGCGTCTTACTAAGCCGCCATCTTCTCCGGAAGTCCTATATATTTTTATGTATAAATTTTTATACACATACAGTCCATACATGGTGCATAATCAATGGCTCACAATATCATCATGTAGTTGAATATTCATCACCATGATCATTTTTAGAATACCTGCATCACTCCAGAAAAAGAAATGAGAAAAAAGAAAAAACTCATGCAGCCCATACTCCTTACCCCTTGCTCTCATTGACCACTAGTATTTCAATCTACCCAATTTATTTACCCCTTACCCCCCTATTATTTATTTATTTTGTATCCATATTTTTGTACTCATCTGTCCACAGCCTGGATAAAAGGAGCATAAGAGACGAGTAAGCCCAGATTTTTAAAGGTGGTCACAGACCAACAGATTGAGTCTGTTTTCTCCTTCCATTTCCTCCTCTTTTCTTTTTGGAATTTATATACTCTAGATCTGTCTTTCCAGTGGTTATGCTAACTACTTTAACTTGCACACTTAATAAAGCCTTAAACTGTGTAAGTTGCATCTATATTGTATCAAAATGCATTTAGCAACTTAATCCTTAATTCCTAGGATTGGAATTCTAGGAATTATTGCAAGATAAATAGGGAAGGTATTTTGGGGTCAGGGTTACTTTTTCAAATCATACTGGAGAGATCTAATATCAGTTCATTGGAGGATTGAATCACATCCCCCACAAAAGGCACATTCAGGTCCCCACCCCTGGTCCTGTGGGTGTGAACCTATTTGCAAGTAGAATCTTTGAAGATGTTAATCTGAACAAGGGTAGGCCTTCATCTAATATGGCTGAAGTCCTTATAAGCAAAGACAATTGAACACAGAAGGAGAAGCCACAGGGAGTGGGAAGAAGCCAGAAGGCAATGGAATGTGGAAGAGAAAGGGGAAGATACCACCATGTGCATTGCCATGTGACAGAAAAGCCAAGGGCCACGGGTCACCCTCAGCCAGCCCCAGAACACTGCAGTCTTTGGGAAGAAAGCAACACCTTGCTGGTGCTTTGATTCTGGACTTCTAACTTTCCAGCTGCAGAATCTTGAGCCAAAAAATTACCATTGTTTAAACCAACCCCATTTATAGTATTTGTTTTAGCAGCTGAGAAACGAAAACAATCTTCTTGCCTCCTCCCACTATACACAACCCTCTGGATAGACTAGGACATTCCCAGGACTTCAGCTATTACACATATATGCTAATATCTTCCAAAGCCATGTCTCCTGTCCAGCCCTCTCTACTAGGATCCAGATCCTATTATCTACTGAACACGGTCACCTCAAAATCAGCATGTCTAAAACTGCATCTCTTTCCCAGCCTCACCTCTCTTGGGCCAATAACTGCCAGCATCCTGAATTCTTAACCTTGGTTATCTATGACAGCATCCAGCCACCTTCTAAAGCTGAAAACTAGAGCACTATCCCTATCTACTACACGTCTCTTATTTCCTATTCTTCCATGTTCTGCTCTTGCCATTCCTAAATGCCTCTCAGTTTTGTACCCCCTCTCCATCTCCAACTGACAATGCCTTATATCTGCGTTTACCATGTCTTACTTGGGCAAATACTCTCCTAACTCTTCTTGAATTTCTCCCTCCAATCCTCTGTCACATCTTTCCTGCTATCATATATTGTTCTCTTGCTGCAACAATTATGTTTCTAAAATATGAATCTAATGGTGATATTTACGTAATTAAAACTCTTCCATGGTGATCCATCGCCTAAAGAGAAAGTCCAAACTTCTGACTATGGTATATCTTCCCCACCCCCACATCCATTCACACATCTAGCATCAGTAGCATTAATACTACTTTTCTTGTAAATTGGAGCCATATTGAGATTGGAGGTAAAAGGAAAAATCAATGATATGATCCTGTCTGTATTTAGAATTTTGATATCTTATTGATCATAGACTTACTCGTATGAATTTTTGTTTTTTTAAAAAATAATGTATTCAAGTATTATTTATCTCAGTTACAGAAATTTTGGGTGACCCTTTAAATTTTGTGCCTGAGGTGACAAGTGTCTCCCTCATTTCACTCTTCTCCAGGCCCAGGGTGTGATGCTGGAATTGATTCTGGAGAAATCCATGTGGAGTCTGAGGATGAAGCTAACCCAGAAGATGGCTGGGAGAACCCGAGCCCTAATGACACCATTTGAACCCTAAATCCAGCTGGGCCTGGAGCCTATATCTGGATCTTTCAATTTTGTGAGGCAATAAATTCTGCTTTTGTGGCTTAAGCCAGTTGGAATTGGGTCTTTCTTTACTTGCAGCAGGTGTTTCTGGATGATAAAAGTGGCATTGAAGGCTTCTTATGACTGCCCTGACTTTTACTTCTCCATCTCCATTCTTCATTATTCAGAAGAACACTCCATGTGCCCCTCACACTGCATGGTATGTTGGTCCCTGAACCACTGTACTTTTTGTGCTGTGTTCCTCTGTGCATGGGTGTCCCTCTTCCTGCAATGTTCTTCCCCATCTGGTCTATTGGTGAAAGCTCACTAGTTCTTTAACACCACTTTACATGTCACCCCCTCTCCTGGCCTTCTTGAGAAGACTTGGTCCACCTAAAGAATCTTGTAACTGCAATTATCATGTCACATCTTAAGATTTGCTATAGTTTGGTCTCATATAAACTGCTGAGCTCCTAGAAGTTATGCAACTTGACAAGAAACCCAAGAGAAGAGGGTACATCAATAATATTCAAGGTTATTTTCTTTTGTAAAAACTTGTTTTTTTTTTTTTTTGGTTTCAAATAGATGAAATAACAACTCATCCAGTTGTAATATTGCCAAATCCCTACTCAGTCTGTTCTCCTTTGCACAATTAGAATTTTCGTACAAAAAATAATAGTCTGTACAATATAATGCAGCTTAACTATAATTTGGAAAACCCCAATGCTAGGTAATGCCATATCTAGCTGTCTCTTCAGAGACACCCTGAAGTACTTTTTATGTTCTCTATTTTTTTATCTTAATACACACTGGGCCAATAATGGAAATTTTTTTCTTATAAAATAAATACGGTATTTAAGAACATAGATGGGGAGTGCTGGGTTTTCTGTATTTTAGGCACACCTGAATGTCTCATGATTATGAGAAGAAAATGAACAAAGGAAATAGCTCAGTAGACCCTATTCTTCAGAGGTTTAAGTGCCCTCCGCCATGATATTTTTTGGTACATCAATTCACAATTCAATGTAGGTTATAAGCCCCTCGGGACTGCATGTTTCAGCTCTAGCATCTACTTTATACTGCATGCTTAACAGCTTTGGAACACATACTGCCGCAGCTGCTACATGGGGGGAAAGAGTTGTCTCTTTACAAGGTTGGGGCCCAAAGGACCATGGCAAATAGAAGGAATCATTTTCTTCCTATAATCCGAAATTATGCAGTTAGGTTTCTGGAGCTAAATACGCTAAGGAAAACCCAAAAGATGAAAGCAAGCTTGCCACTTGTAGGTCTTCCCAGGCCCTGAGGTTTCAGCCCCAAAGTTACTGCTCAATGATGTACATGCCCAGTCCCTCAAGCCTCCCAATTCCCAGGTGGGGCCCCCTGCTCAGGTCCTAGGCCTTCTCTGTGGAGACTCTCCAGGTGTGAGTCTCCTTCCCCTTCCCCGGAGCCTCTTGTCATCACTCCAGGCAATGAATGTGAGGAAAGTCAGGATCCAACATGATGTAAATGATGTGGAATTCACTTTTGAAAAAGGATGGGTGGGGAAAGGGACCAGGATCACCTTAGGGGACATTCTGAAGTAAACCCCTTACCAGTTCCTGCTCTATGTCCCTGTTTATTTGCTACTTATGGATTCCCTTTGTTCCATTCTCTCATCTTGTCTCCCACAGGCATGAAGCTCCCCACCTGGGGTTCTCTCACACCTGCTTTCCTCAAAGAGACCCATGCTCCAAAATATGCCTATCAGGGCCAAAGAAGATCTAAGGAGTAATCTTACTAATCCACTAACATTTCTTATTTAGGATAATAATTGCTCTAAGGTTTAGTCTGTTAATCAGATTGAAGACATTGCCTTTTATTACAAATTAAAAGCTTTTTTTTTAAAAAAAATCATAGGTCAATGTTGAATTTTATAAAAATTTTCTGTGCTTATTAAGATGGACATGTGGTATCTGTCTTTTAATTCATTAGGATTGTACATTACATTAATAGATTTTCTACTATTAAACCATTCTTACATATGGAGAAAACCCTTATTTGATAATGGTATATTGAGGGTATTTTGAAAATATTGCTCTATCTTCTTGCCTCCGATGATCAGTGATACTGTTGAAAAATTAGGTATCAACCTTTCTTGTTCCATGTTATATTGGTTGCTCTTTCTCTCTGTAAGATTTAGATTTTTCTTTCTTTTTTTTTTTAATATTCTTAAATTTCACTAAGTTTGTGTTTTTTGTGTGTGTCTCTCCCCTTTGGCACTCCATGGAATATTTCCATTATTACTCAAGGTTTCTAATTATCTTCAAAAATCTTTATCTTTGAAAATTTCAAACACATGAAAACTGAGAGAGATCCTCTTCATTGATATATTTTCCTTTTTCCAGGATTCCTATTATCTGAATATTGGCATTTCTACTTCTAGCCTTTATTTTCCTAGCTTCTAACTTCTATTTTCTATTTCTTTGTTCTTTCTTCCTTCCTGTGGGAGTTCTCCACAATGTATTCTTCCCATTCTCTGATTACCTCTCAGCTGTTTCCATTCTGACATTATTTTATTGCATTTTTACTTCCCTATAATATATTTTATACCTCATATTTCTTACTTGTTTAAAAAATTAGAGAAGTTGTAGGTTTACAGAAAAATCATGTAAAAAATGCAGTATTCCCATGTAACTCCCTATTGTTAACACTTTGCATTAGTGGGGAACCTTGGTTTAAATTTTATGAAAGAACATTAACATTATACAATTAACCATAGTCCAGTGTTTACAGTTGGGTTCACTGTGTTGTACAATCCTATGTTTTATTTTTAAATTGTATATGACCTAGAAATTCCCCTTTTAACCACATTCATATATATAATTCAGTGCTGTTAATTACACTCACAATATTGTATTATCATCACCACCATCCATTTCCAAACTTTATAATCAACCTAAATAGAAATTTTGTACAAATTAAGTATAAACTCCCAATTCCCCACCTCCAACCCAGTCCCTGGTAACCTATATTCCAGATTCTAACACTCTGAGTTTGCTTATTCTAATGATTTCATATCAGTGAGACCATACAATATTTGACCTTTTTTATCTGGCCTATGTCACTCAGTTTAATGTCTTCAACGTTCACCCATGTTGTCACATGTATAAGGACCTCATTCTTTTTAACAGCTGAATAATATTCCATTGATTAATATTATATTTATCTATTCATCAGTTGATGGATACTTGGGTTGCCTCTATCTTTTGGCAAGTGTGGGTAATGCTGCTATGAACATCAATGTGCAAATATCTATTCAAGTCCCTGCTTTCAATTCTTTTGGATATATGCCAACTACAGTGAAAGCTGAGTCATATGGTAATTATATACTTAGCTTTCTGAGGAATGGTCAAACTGTCTTCCACAGAAACTGCACCATTTTACCTTCCCAGCAGCAATGAATGAGTGTTTCTATTTCTCCATATCCTCTCCAACACGTGTAATTTTTTTTATAGTAGCCATTTTAATGAGTGTGAAATAGGACCTCATTGTGGTTTTGATGTGCATTTCCCTAATATCTAACGATGTTGAGCCTCTTCTCTTGTGCTTTTCATCCATTTGTACATCCTCTTTGGAGAAATATCTATTCAAGTCTTCTGCCCATTTTTAAATTGAGTTGTTTGTCTTTTTATTGTTGAGTTGTAGGACCTCTTTATATATTCTGGATATTAAACCTCTATTGGATATGTGGTTTCCAAATATTTTCTCCCATTGAGTAGGCTGTATTTTTACTTTCATGATAAAGTTCTTTGAGGAATAAATGTTTTTAAGTTGTATGAAGTCCTGTTTATCTATTTTTTACTTTTGTTGCTTGTGCTTTGGGTGTAAAGTCTGAGAAACCATTGCCTAACCTAAGATCCTGAAGACGCGTCCCTTCATTTTTTTCTAGGAGTTTCACAGTTCTGGTTGTTATATTCAGGCCTTTTATTCATTTTGAGTTAATTTTTGTAAGTGGTATGAGATAGGGTCCTCCTACAATCTTTTGCATATGGATATCCAGTTCTCTCAAAACCATTTGTGGAAGATACTGTTCATTTCCAATTGAGTGGGCGTGGCAGCCTTGTCAAAAATCAATTGACCATAGATGTCAGGGTTTATACCTGAATTCTTAATTTTATTCTAATTGTCTATTATTTATCCTTGTGTCAATACCATGCTTCTTTGACTACCATCACCTTGTAATAAGCTTCAAAGTCAGGAAACAGGAGTCTTCCAACTTCATTCTTTTTTGAGATGTTTTTTGCTATTTGGGGCCCTGTGTTAGTCAGGGTCCTCTAAAGAAACAGAACCACCAGGAAAGATTGGTAAATATGAGATTTATAAAGTTGTCTCATGCAACTGTGGGAATGGAAGAGTCCGAACTCTGCAGGGCAGGCTGTGAAGCTGGTGGCTCCAATGAAGGGTCTGGTTGAGGTCCACAGGAGAGGCTTACTGGCTGGAGAAGGGAAAGAGTCTCTCTTTTCCCTTAAAAGGCCTCAACTGATTGGATTATCTCATTGTGGGAGACAGACCTTAGTTGATCTTAGATTTAATTCACCATAGATGCAATTAACTGACTAATGATTTAATACATCAGCCTTCCAGTTTATCAGCCGGAAGCCATGAAATATCCTTGCAGCCACAGTCAGGCCAGTGCTTGCCTGACCAGACAACTGTGCATAATCATTTGGCCAAGTTAACTCCAGAACCTAACCATCACCACCCCTTATCAACTTGGCAGCTATACAAATCACCTTAAAACAGATTTAATTTCCAAATAGAACACATTAACAGACATGTGTTTCACCTAACAATATTCAACTGTTCTGCATACAACCGAAGTATACTACACCTCTCTAGAATAGGGTGCAAATCCTTAGTGAATGGTAGCATTCACTCTTAAACTTCATATCCTATGATTTAAATACTATAACATAAACAATACAACTTTTGTCATATGATAAAAGGAACATAAGATATTTACCTATGTACAAATGCAAACATACTCATAACAAAATAGAAAGGAAATATTCATATAATTCATATAGTCCTCATTTATGTAACTGGTCACATGGTTGTAGTTCATATTTGTTGCTACCTTCTTCTACTACCCATTCCATGTTCCCTTTACCTTAGCAAGCCCTTCAGCTGGCCATTGTTCTTTGCCAGGTGGGATAACCAAAACCTTCATTCCTGAAGTTTCTGAGCCATTGATAGTCCTGCCTGGATTGGGTTGTTGCAGTTTTAAATTGATTTTAATCATAGGGCATGGTAATATTAAGAGTCACCCTAGAAGATCTCCTGTATTCCAGGAAAACTCTTCTTTACCTCCATTGTGTAGTTGCAGTCCTATTTCCCCTTGATAGTAAGGATCAATCACTCCAGACAGAACAATAATCCCCTTTTTTGCCTGTTGACTCAGTGGCATGAGAAACCCAAAGTGGCCAGGTGGCAGTTTTAACTTCCAGTTCAATGGAATAATTGTATTTCCTGGAAGGAGCACTCCTCATGTCAGAACTAAGACCTTTAGATCAACAGAGCTTAAGGTTTCAGGGACAGGAAGCAAAAAATTTCCTAGTGGGTCATTAGGGGTGATAGTTGAGTGGTGCCACTCCCATTTCCACCCCTTGATTCCTGGACCCATGGATACTGGCTATGGGAGAAAAGCACCATACAGCGGGTGCTGATTCAGAGCATACACAACCTCCTGGAGAACACTGCCCTATCCGTGCAAGTATTGCCAACTATTTTTCACCATAATTGGGTCTTCAAAAGGTCATTCCATCATTCTGTCAACCATGCTGCCTCTGGATGATGGAGAACATGGTAAGACCAGAGAATCCCATGAGCATGTGCCCATTCTTGCACTTCATTTACTGTGAAGTGCCTTCCTTGATGAGAAGCAATGCTGTGTGGAACACCATGACATATAAGGCATTCCATATGCCCATGGAGGGTAGATTTTGCAGAAGCATTGGGTTCAGGGAATGCAAACTCATATCTAGAATATGTATCTATTCAGTCAGAACAAATTGCTCCACCTTCCACAATGGAAGTGGTCCAATGTAATCAACCTACCACCAGGTAACAGGCTAATCACCTTGGGGAATGGGGCCCTATCAGGGGCTGAGTGTGGGTCTCTTCTGCTGGCAGATTGGGCCCTAAGCAGTGCCATAGCCAGATTGGCCTCAGTGAGTGGAAGTCCATGTTGCTGAGCCCACATAACCTCCATCTTACCACCAAGTCCACTTTGTTCATGAGCCCATTGGGCAATGGCAGGAGTGTGTCTAGGAAAGAAGATGACTTGTATCCACAGGATGGGTCATCTTATCCACTTAATTATTAAAACCTTCCTCTGCTGAAGTCACCCTTGGATGAGTATTCACATGGGACAGAAATATCTTCAAATTCTTTGCCCACTCAGAAAGGTCTATCCATATACCTCTTCCCCAGACCTCTTTGTCACCAATTTTCCAATCATGCTCCTTCTTAGTTCCTGATCACCCAGCCAAACCAGTAGCAACAGTCCATGAGTCAGTATACAAATGCACCTCTGGCCAGTTCTCTTTCCAAGCAAAATGAACAACCACATGCACTGCTAGAAGTTCCACATAGTGGGAGGAATCCCCCTCACCACTGTCCTTTAAGGACATTCCAGAATGGGGTTATAATGCTGCACCTGTCCAC
The DNA here is from genome assembly GCF_023851605.1 of Tamandua tetradactyla. Lineage (NCBI taxonomy): Eukaryota > Metazoa > Chordata > Mammalia > Pilosa > Myrmecophagidae > Tamandua > Tamandua tetradactyla. Next base: position 125,582,068 of record NC_135333.1, read on the forward strand.
TTCCAGGTGGCCACTGCATATCGTGCAGAACCATCTGTTGAGGTTGGATGGCAGACTTCTCTGGGGAGACTGGAGATTGTGAAGTTGTTTCCTCAAGGTAGGTTGGCAGTCAGGAAGCTCTTTTCTCAGAACAGTCCATTACAGGTCTATCTAGAAAAGACTCAGTAGATTCCAGGGATCCCATCTCCTCATTGCCATCATTAACATGCCATATATCACAGTTTCACATTTCAGGATCTCATTTTTTTCCCAATCAAAGCCCTTACTTTAACAGCAGACACCCTGCAAGGTTGAGATTTTAGCTTACATTGTAAATCTGCTACTTGCACAATGAGGCTTTGTGTCAGGGTTTCAGAGATCTTAAGTGTGTGACCACAGGAAATAAGATTTTCTTTCAGAGCACACATGGAAACTTTTACATCATTCATATGGTGCAAATTTGAAGCCTTCAGCTCATCCTTTTCCCTCATCACTATATCCAGTATATCTAACAACAACCAGCCAACATCATCATACCTCTGAATTCCACAAAACTCCTTAAAGATGTCAAAAACATTCTCATCCAGAGCCTTGCCTCATATAAGCATACATTTAACAGAATCCAATGGTGATATTTTGAATATCTCTTTTGTCAACTCACCCCATAGACTGTCAGTGCCATCTTGATTATTGTAAACAGAGTTATTAGTGCCTCTGAGTGTAGTAAGAGTAAAAATCCAATCATAAAACCCCATTTTTCAGATTCCATTTCTCAAGAATCACTCCTGGTACTAAGCTGTATTAGTCAGGGTTCTTTAGAGAAACAGAACTAACAGGAGAGATCTGTAATATGAGATTTATAAAAGTATCTCATGCAACCATGGGAATGGAAGAGTCCAAAATCTGTAGGGTAGGCTATGAAGCTGGTAACTCCAATAAAGAGTCTGGACGAACTCCACAGGAGAAGCTCACTGGCTGAAGAAGCAGGGAAAGGGTCTCTCTTCTTCCTTAAAAGCCTTCAACTGATTGGATTGTCTTGTTGTGCGAGACATGCCTCAGTTGATCCTAGATGTAGTCAGCCACAGATGCAATCAACTGATGACTTAACATACCAGCCTTCCGGTCCATCAGCTCAGCCATGAAATATCCTTGCAGCAATGGTCAGGCCAGTGCTGGCCTGACCAGACAACTGGGCATAATCACTTGGTCAAGTTGACACCAGAACCTAACCATCAGAAGCCCTTATTCTTCCAAATAAATTTGTTAACTGGCTTTCCCATTTCTGCAAATTAGGTTGTTGGAAGTTTGACTGGGATTGCATTGAATGTGTAAATGATTTACATTTAAAATGGACATCTAAGGTAGAATTGACATCTCAATACGTTTAGTCTTCCAGCCATGAGCATGGAATGTTTTTCCATTTACTTAGATTTTTGGTTTCTTTTAGTGATGTTTTGTAGTTTTCATGAGAAGTTCTTTACATCCCTGGTGAATTTTTTCCCTAGGTATTTGATTCTTTTAGTTGCTATTGTAAATTGAATTTTTTTCTTAATTTCTTTCTTAGACTGCTTATCACTAATGTGTAGAAATATTGCTGATTTTTGGGTTTTGATCTTGAACCTCACCACTTTGATGAATTTGTTTTTTAGTCCTAGTAGCTTTGCTGTAGATTTTTCAGGGCCTTCTTTATATAAGATCATGTCATCAGCAAATAGTGAAAGTTTCCTTTTCCTTTCCAATTTGGATGCCTTTTATTTATTTTTCTTGCCTAACTGCTCCAGCTAGAACTTCCAGTACAATGTTGAATCACAGTGGTGACAGTGATAGTGAACATCCTTGTCTTGTTCTAGCTCTTAAAGGGAAAGCTTTCTTTCTTTTACTACTGAGTATGATGCTAGCTGTGGGTTTTTCATATATGCCCTTTATCATGTTGAAGTTTCCTTCTATTCCCATTCTTCCAAGTGTTTTCAAGAAAGGATGCTGGGGTTTTGTGAAATGCTTTATTTGTGTCATTCAAGATGATAATGTTTTTTTCCCCATCTGATTTGTTAATGTGGTACATTACATTAATTGATTTTCTTGTGTTGAATCAACCTTGCTTACCTGGAGTAAAATCCACAAATCCACTTGATCATGGTGTATAATTCTTTTAATGTGCTGTTGGATTTGATTTGCAAGTATTTTGTTGAGGATTTTTGCATCTATATTCATAGAGAAATTGGCATATAATTTTCTTTTCTTGTGATTTTTTATATAGCTTTGGTATTAGGGTGATGTTAGCTTCATAGAATGAGTTAGGTAGTATTCTCTACCTCTTCAATTTTTTGGAAGAGTTTGAGCAGGATTTGTATTAATTTTTCTTGGAATAATTGGTGGAATTCCTATGAAGCCATCTGGTCCTGGATTTTTCTCGGGATGTTTTCTGGTGTCTGATTTAATCTCTACTTGTAAATTGGTCTGTTGAGGTCTTCTTTTTTCTTCTAATGTCAATATAGGTTGTTCATGGGTTTCTAGGAATTTGTCTATTTCATCTAAGTTGTTCAATTTTCTGTTCATAGTATCCTCTTATTATCCATTATATTTCAGTGTGGTCAGTAATAATGTCCCCCCTCTCCTTTTTGATTTCATTTATTTGCATCTTTCTTTTTTCTTTGTCAGTCTACCTAAGAGTTTGTTAATTTTATTGATCTTCTCAAAGAACCAACTTTTGGTTTTGTTAATCCTCTCTATTTTGTTAATTCTCAATTTCATTTATTTCTGTTCTGGTTTTTGTTATTTCTTTCCTTATGCTTGCATTGGGATTAGTTTGTTGTTCTTTTTTCTAGTTCCTCCAGGTGTTCAGTTAGGTCTTTGATTTTGGCTCTTTCTCCTTTTTAATGTAGGCATTTAGGGCTATTAATTTCTCTGTCAGTACTGCCTTCATTGCCTTCCATATATATTTTTTAAATCTAATTTTATTAAGATAAATTATATAGTCACATGCCATGTAATCATCCAAATTGTACAATCAGTGGTTCACAGTATTATCATATAGCTGTGCATTAATCATCACAATTGATTTTTGAACATTTTCATTACTCCAAAAAATAAAAATAAGAATAACAGTAAAAATGAAAGTGAAAAAGTATACCCAACCTATATAATTTTTTTTGGTATGCTGTGCAGTGGGGGTCAGATTTCATTTTTTTTCCACATGAACATTCGTTATTGCAGCACCATTTATTGAATCTCCTATACATATATATGTATATATTATTATTATTATTATTATTTTATGTTCCCATACATTTTGATGTGCTGTGTTCTCATTTTCATTCATCTTGAGATACATACTAATTTCTCTTACAATTCCTTCTTTGACCCACTGATTGTTTAGGAGTGTGTTGTTTAACTTCCATATATTTGTGAATTTTCCAGTTCTTTGCCTATTATTAATTTCTGGCCTCATACCATTTATGGTCAGAGGAAATGCTTTATATAATTTCAGTTAAAAATTTTTTTTTTGACTTGTTTTTTTGACCCAACAGAGGGTCTATCCTGGAGAATTATCCATAAGCACTTGAGAAGAATATATATCCTGCTGTTTTGGTGTGTGATGTTCTGTACATGTCTGTTAGGTTTAGTCCATTTATCATATTATTCAAGTTCTCTGTTTCCTATTGATCCTCTGTCTAGATGTTCTATCTATTGATAAGAGTGGAGTAGTAAAGCCTCCAACTATTATTGTGGATGGGTCTATTCTTCCCTTTAGTTTTGCCAGTGTTTTCTTCATATTTTGGGGCACCAAATAAATGCCTCATGTATTTGGTGCATACATATTTATGATTGTTAGTTCTTCTTGGTGGATGGCCAAGCTGAGTCTCTTGCAAACAACATAGAGTTGGATCATGCTTTTGTGTATTCTTACTTCTGGTGAATTTGTTCTGCTTGACGTACAGCAACCAGAAGATTATTCCCTGATGGCTTCTGGGTCACAGCCCTGGGGTGAGCATAGTCAGGCTAGAGGCCTCATGCCAAAAAAGACTTTTCTAGATTTTTGTTCATTAAACCTAGGCCAGAGGTCAAATGCAGGTGCTCCAAAGAGCAAAGTTTGAAAAAAGGCTTAGAGGGGGGAAAAAAAGAGGAAATCATGAAGACTTGATTAGCCCATGTGCTGCCAGTTTGTAATTTGTGCATCTTGTACTCTGTACCAGCATGGAAACTGAGGTTCGAGAGGTTGTGACAGAACAAATAGTAAAACTCATGATATAGGACCCAGATCCTAAAAAAAAAAAAGGATTTCTTTTTAATTGCATTTTTCTGTGAACAAGAAAAGATCGAACAAAAGATCTTTTGGGAGAAGGTCCATCTAATTCTCACAAATAGATGAACAACAACAAAAAAGCAAACTGTCAATATTCCTAAAACTGCTGACTACTAAAATTGTGCCTTGCTTTTTTGCCAACAGAGAGGTGTAGAAAAAGCTCAGGAAAATTTCAGAGAGAAAAAGATATTTTTCCTTAGCATCTTAACATTTTAAAATATACCAAAAAATGAAAGTTTAATGAGCTAGCAACTTGCTCATAATTTGTTTTATATTCTTACACTTAAATAATGATTCTCTATTTCTTCTGCATATTTTAAGTCTTTATTTACAGATACCTGGTCGTCTCTTAAAGAAACCTCTCCCCACACATACCTATGGTTTTGATTTCAGAAATTCCTTCTTCTCATTTAATCTGAGCTTCCTTCTGACTATACCACGGTTGGTTTCCCTTACCCTAATGGGTCTTTAATGGGTCAAGTTTCTAGCAAATGGCAGGAGGGGTTGTGTATGTGAAAAGTAGGTAGGCGTAGATGCTTTAAGATTTTAGGAGAGACCTTGAAATGGAATTTCTCAGTTTTTGCATTTGACATTTAGGGTGGGATAATTTTTTGTTGTGGGGAGACTGTGCTGTGCATTGTAGGTTATTTAGCCTCCCTGGTCTTTACCTAGTAGATAAGTAGATGTCAGTAGCATTATCCCTCTTGCTCTGCCCAGCCGTGAAAATAAAAAAAAATGTCTCCAGACTTTGCCAAATGTCCTTGGGGTGTGTGTGTCTGCAAAATCTCCTCTGGCTGAGAACAACCGTCTTAGAGTATTTTCTCCTTTGAACAGCAGAACAAAAACAGCAGCAGTGTTTCACTGAATGCATTCAATGTGACAGGTGCTATGTTAATAAGAGCACATTCTCTCTCTGTCTGTATGTATCATCTCAGAGGTTTGCAGTGTGGTTACTGGTTCAGCACCATCAGCAAATTCTAGGACCCCACCCCAGACTTGCTGAATCAGAAACTGGGGGTAGAAGTGTGCCTAGAAATCTGAGTTTTAGCATGCCTTCCATGTGATTCTGTTGTTTGCTATAGTTTTAGAATCCTTGAAATAAACTATCTCATTTCATGCTCATGTCTGTTCTGAGAGATATTATGTATACTTTATTGATGTTAAAATTGAGTGTTTGAGTAGTCTAATAAATAGCATTTTTTTCTACCAGAGTTCCACATAAATTAAGATTAAAACAAAGGAATAGAGACAGAGGAAAATGATCACCTTAATTACCCATAAGGGGGAGATTATAATATATGGCATTGTGAGAGGGCCAATGAAGCCTGATGACCAAACCCATAATTGGATAGAATGGCTCTTGTAGTTGTGGCAGCCGTGGACCTGGGAAGATCTTCCTAATGGAGGGAAGAGCATGAGAGAATACCAGGCCTTTCAAACAGCTTGGTTCCCAGGTGGATTGGACAATGCTGAACAGCGCATGACTTGTTATCACTCCAAATTTACCAGATATCACTCCAACTCTCCTGGGGGCAGAGTGAGTGCATGGTCTGGAGAGTTCAAGAATTATGCTCTTGAGCTCCCTTTCCAAAGAAGGAATAATCTAGAGGGGATAACCAGGAACCAGAAAGAAGTGTTTCCCCCAACATCTGCATTGATCTAATATAAACTTTAAGCATTTTGACTCAGTTTCTCTTCTCCTGTTCTATTAAGTATCGCCTCTCTCTTTCACTTTCAGCAACTGGTCTGTCCTATCATATGTTTGTCTCGGTTTCTTTTGGTTCATACCAATTGATGGAGGTGGATGGAGTGTTATGCTAGAAGCACATGGGAAGCATCTGAGGACCTCTATTTCCCTTCCAGCTTTGCCACTCACTGTGCATTTCTTTCTAAGTTATTTAATCTTTATGAAAATTGATTTTTTAAAAAGACTAGGGGATATAGAGGGCAATAATCAGGAGATATAACATTTTTCTATGAGAATAAAATTAAACAAAAGCTAACATTAATATGGTTATCAGTCATTTATCTATACGTTTCCATTTCTAAATGATCACTATGCTGCACAGTAATAATTACTGTATTTTATTAAATGTGAGATAAAATTCTATAGGTGTGCCGTAACTCCACTGTTTATATAATAGGGTTTCTTTTTTTCTTAAAACTTTTTTTAAAACTAAAACAATTCAAGGGAAAAAACAACGCATTATGAGAAAGACACTGGGGATACAAGAAAATTGTGAGCTCAGAGTCCATGAAGGGAGATAACCATGCAAACATAACTCAGTGCTTTTGTAGACATTTGGAGATGGGCAAGTAAAGGTGTTTTGTGGCTGGGGCCTCAGAGGTGAGTGCCACAGTGGTGTGCTGGGTCCTGGGGATGTGTCCTGCTCTGAAAGTGCAGAGACTCTCTCTTAATGATGACAGCAGCAGCCTGGGCCATCAATATATGAATGAGTAAACAGAACATGGTACATACGCAAAATGGAATATTAGTCATAAGAAAGAATGAAGTTTTGAGACATGTTGCAACATGGAGGAACCTTGAACTGAACGCATCATGCTCAGTGAAATAAGCACGGCCCATAGGACAAATATTATATATTATCACTTATAAGAGATGACTAGAAATAGCAAATTCCTAGAGGTCGAATGCAGATTAGAGGTTCCCAGGGGATATGAGGTAGAGGGAAGGGGGATATTTGTATGGGATAAAAAGTGATGACAGCATTTCATAAACTTTGCTACACTGAATTCCCCAACTACCCTATATGAGAGGAATTATTACACATACTTTATCAATGTCAGAAATAAGGTGAAGAGAAGATAAAGCTTACTTAGAATCACACATCTAGTGAAACGCAGAACTGACATTTGAACCCAGGGTTACATGATTTGAAATCTTGACGTCTTGAGCACTGGGTGTTACCACCACTTCTCTCATCAGTAATCAGAGGTCATCAGGCCCCACGTGGCTGACTCATGCTAATTACAATGTACACGGAGCAGATTTAGGCACCAGAATGCCAATTTACTAGTTTATAGTGACAAAGAACTTCTTAGGAACAAGAATGAGCCTTATGATTACATTCCCATGAGCAGATCAATTCTCTCCCTGTTCCTTACCAAGCCAGTAAATTGTCAAAAATGAAAGGAATTTACTTAATCTCAGAAAAATCCCTTAGCTAAATGGCTACAGAGACTCTTGACCTTGGGGCCAGCTTTGGGGCCACCGAGTGAGGTGGCCAGAACATCCTATCCAAGGTCAGTGTTTGCCCTTCTTTTCTTTGTTTTTCTGAGTATTTTATGTAGATTTTTCTCTTTCTTTTCCTTAAGATATTCCACATCATTAATGTGATAATAAACTTTACTTTGAGTTACTCTCAGGTTGCTTAATTTGAGGAAGTTCTTCAGACTATGTCTGGTAACTTCTGCCACTGAATACTGACTTTGTAATCTAATTCTCAGAGGGCAATCTTATTTCTCTTATTTCCATGTTCTTGGGAGATAGCTTTCTGTAGTCCTCAGTATCAGCAAGAAATCAATGAGCAAAATGTAAATGCAATTATATAACAATTAAGAAAGAATATATACTGGTACAATAATGCTCTATAAATATTAATTCAAATTTGGCAAACTCTATTTGAATGAAGGCACACATAAGGAAAAAAAATCCAAGCATTTATTGAGCTTTTATTAGAGCTGATAATACAGCCAGTATGCTCTGGTATAGTGCTACCAAAGGTTTATAGCCGGTGTCTGTTCTGGCTGGTGGATGACCATGCCGTACTGCTGTCAGCGTATTTTGAATATCACCCTGAGCTTCTACCAGTTTTGGCATTGTTTTATGGGCTTTCACATAAGTTAGCTGATTGTATCTCAAATTATCGAATTCTATTTTCTCCACGTCCTAATGACTAAAACTCTGACACTTATGAAAAGACAGAACTCAAAATCTATAGTAGTTTGAAGATCTAAAGTCAGGGATAAACATGTACATGCATGTGTGTGTCCGTGCATGCAGGTGTGTGTGTGTTTTTGCATGGTAGTACAACATCCATGATAGATTTAAATGAAGCCCAAAGATTGAGGGGACCTCTGCCCACAGAGAGAAAAGTTCTAAATGATGTGTGTTATGTGATGATTCATCTTAGGTTCAAAATACTTGCAGGATTGACACCTCACTGGGAGATTCTTTAAGAAGCATTTCTTTACCAATCTCTTTGGCTGAACTCTTTTATTCAAAGTGCATTCAAAATATATAGTGGAATTTACATTTTGGGCTCTAAGCTCTGGGAACAAGATTGACATTTGGTGACACAAGAATTTTTCCCCATCAATATATGATGCACACCTGTTACCTAAGTTAAAAACAGTATTCAAAACATGAAAACCGATATTTAGAGGCAGTAGAGATAGGTTGTAAGATGCAGCAGAATTGTTTGACAGTCTCAATTTTCTTTAGAGACAAAACAGTCTTTCTATCAACAAGAAAGTTTCTGTGGGAGTACTAGGAAACATAGCTGTATTTTAAATTATAGTTGATATAGTTTTTTATTTTCAAACTGAATTCTAGAGTACATATTTGTTGATTTAAAGTCTCCTCCTTCACACATTATTTGAATTAGCTAGACTATCCAGCTATTCTAGATGTACCTCAGGGAGAAAAAAAGTGAGAAAGTCACTGGGAATACAAAGATGACTGTGAAGTCAGAGTCCCTGAAGGTAGACGTCCATGCAAACGTAACTCAGTGCTTTTGTGGGCATTCGGAGATGGGCAGGTAAAGATGTTTTGTGGGTGGGGCCTCAGAGGGGAGTGCCACAGTGGATGTGTCCTGCTCTGAAAGCACAGAGACCATCTCTCAGTGATGACAGCAACAGCCTTAATCCATCAATACATGAATGAATAAACAAAATGTGGCACATACACAAAATGGGGTACTAGCCATAAGAATGAAGTTTTGAGACATGTTGCGACATGGAGCAAACTTGAAAACATCATGCTCAGTGAAATAAGCATGACCCATAGGACAAATATTGTGTGATATCACTTATAAGAGATGACTAGAAATAACAAATTCCTAGAGATAGAAAACAGATTAGAGGTTCTCAGAGGATGGGGAGTGGAGGGAAGGGGGAATGGTTTGTGTGGGGAAAAAATTGATGGCAGCATTTCATAAACTTTACCACACTGAATCCTCCAATTACTCTGTATGAGAGGAATTATTACACATACCTTCTCAATGTCGGAAACAAGGCAAAGGGGAGGTAAAGCTTACTTAGAATCACACACCAAGTGAAAGGCAGAGCTGTTGTTCGAACCCAGAGTTATGTGATTTACCGTTCCTAAAAATGGGAAACTGATAGAGTCTTGGAGGCCTTAGTGGGAAATCACAGTGTGAGAAAGCAATGCTGTTTGAACTGATGTGTAAGCTGGATTACAAATACCCTTTCCTCAATATCGTTCCCTGTATTGAGGAAAGGAAACTAAAAAGAATGATTCAAAATGTTCTTATCAACATTTAAATTATTTTTACAATGATTGATAGAGATAATATATGGTCATTATAAAAAATTAAAACCCTGAAGGAGTATATAAAGTAAGATAAAAAAATGGGGTTGCAAGGGTAGTTCAGTGGTAGAATTCTCACCTGCCATGTGGGAGACCTGGGTTCGCTTCCGTGTCCATCCACTTCCCCAAAACCTAACAAACAAACAAAACAAACAAACAAAAATCCAACACAATAATGCAATAATGGGGTATTCACATGGAAAAATAATGAAATGCGACCCCGTCATACGGTGTACAAAAAAAAAGTGATCCTTGTTTCACCTTTATTTTTTCATTTTTGAGAGTAATCACTGCTAAGAGTTTGGTGGTTATCATTCCAGTTCATTTTATATGCATTTATAAATATATGCACATATATTTGTATGTATGTATTTATACATGCATAGTTTTTGTATGTATGAAATGAAATTATACATGATATAGTTAGTATGCTCCCATTTATATTAAATTTGTTAAAAACATATGTCAGATGGTTTTTAAGACTGGACAGCAAGCAACAAAGGTCAGTGATCCCAGAGAGACAAATGAAAACAGTTCTATGATTGCCCCAACTTATTGCCTTTTTTAAAAATGTGATTTTATTGATATATATTCACATACCATATAATCATCCAAAGTGTATATACAGTGTTTCAAAGTATCATCATAAAGTTGTGCATTCATTACCAAAATCAATTTTTGAACAATTTCATTGCTCCAAAAAAATAAGAATAAGAATAAAAATAAAAGTAAAAAAAAAATCTCTAACATTCTATACCCTTTATCCCCCCTAATATTTATTTATTTATTTATTTATTTATTTATTTATTTATTTATTTATTTATTTATTTATTTTCTTGTTCCTCTGTCCATATACTGGATAAAGTGAATGTCAGTCACAAGCTATATAGTTATACAATCATTTTCAAGAATCAAGGCTACTGGATTACAGTTCAACAGTTTCAGGTATTTCCTTCTAGCTATCTAGCAGACCCACTGTGGTCCTAGGATTGTCTTTTTTATCATCCTGGAAATTTCCTTTACTTCTTATGTCATAATTCTTGTTTCTTAAATTCCATTTTCTCCCTCCCTCCCTCCCTCCCTCCCTCCCTTCCTTCCTTCCTATTCTCGCTCTGCCTTTGTTCATTTATTAGATGCTGTATGTCTAAATACAGCATCTACTATAGATAGTAGATTATCTATAATCTACTCTCATAATTGATATTTTAGTTAGGTGTAGAATTCTAGATTGGAAATATTTCCCCTCAGTATTGCTCTTAAAATTGTTTCAATCTGGCAATTTATGTCCTTAAGTGTTTAAACAATTTTCCATATTGTTATTATTTAACAGATAATTTTCTTTCTGCCATTTTCTCTGTTCTCTGTCTAGAATAAATTAATCCTAGATTGATCCACTAATTTCTTTATCTCTTCTCATCTATTTTTCATTGTTTGTCTTTTGGTTTACTTTCTGGGGGAGCGTCCCAATGTTATTTTCAAATCTTTCTATAAAATGTAAACATTTCAACTATTAAAAATTGTTCTAGCTTGCAAGTTACCCGAATGTGATATACCAGAAATGGAATGGCTTTTAAAAAGGGGAATTTAATAAGTTGCAAGTTTAGAGTTCTAAAGCCATGAAAATGTCCCAATTAAAGCAAGTCTATAAAAATGTTCAAATTAAGGCACCAACAAGAGGTTACCTTCATTTAAGAATGGCTGATGAAGTTCAAAGCTTCTCTCTCAACTGGAAAGGCACATGGCAAACATGGCAACATCTGCTAGCTTTCTCTCCAGGCTTCCTGTTTCATGAAGCTCCCCAGGGATGTTTTCCTTCTTCAACTTCAAAGATCTCTGGCTGCATGCGCTCTCATGGTTTTCGTGGCCATCTGTGGCTCTCAAGGTTTTTACAAAATGGTATCCTCTTTTAAAGGATTCCAGTAAACTAATCAAGACCCACCTGGAATGGGTGGAGTCACATCTCCATCTAATCAAAGGTTAGATTCATAATTGGGTAAGTCACATCTTCGTGGAGACAATCTAATCAAGTTTCCAACCTACAGTATTAAATAGAGATTAAAAGAAATGGTTGCACCTACAAAATGGATCAGGATTAAAACATAGCCTTTCTAGGGTACATAATCCTTTCAAGCCGGCACAAAAATCTAATTTCCAAAGAACAATTTCTTGTTCCCTAAATATTTCTTATCTACTAATGGATGCAATACCTGCCCTTATCTGACTCTATCATTATAGAATTTTTTTTTTTTTTGCATGGGCAGGCACCAGCAATCGAACCGGGTCTCCCGCATGGCAGGCAGGAAGTCTGCCTGCTGAGCCACCTTGGCCCACGCTAGAATTTTTTAAAATAGTTTTTATTGTTCCTTGAATTGTTTCTACTTCTTACAGTTTTTTCCTGTTTACTTTTTCTGATTTAACTTACATATCTATTTATATGTGAGATTACTATATGATTGCCTTAGGAGTAAGGCACAAAATAAAATTTAAAAAATAAAATTGGCAGCTATGCTTGTGTGGATAACTGGTAGATGATTGAGTGGATTCTGAGTTAAAGGAGGACCGGCTAGTGATATATCTGTAGGTACTTTCTTTTGAGCAGGTCATTTTCCCTAATAGGGAATCTTCCAGCCTTTCCCTGGGATGTTTGAGCCTAGCTGTCAACATTCACCAGGAAGATACAACTGGGAGTCTGGCTGTTCAGAGCGACCACTTTTACTCAAAGCCCATTTTCAAGGTAGTGTCTCCGTCCTGTCCCATTATCTATCTCTGAGTCCAGACTCTATTTCATCCCCTCCAGAGTGTAAACCTTCTGTTTCCTTGCAGGGAGGAGCACGGGAGTCCACCTCCACAGCCTGGGAGTAGAATCTAGAGCTGGCAGCATCACTGCTCCTTAAACAGACTTTCAATCCGTCTCATGTTTCAGTCATTCTCTGAAGCTCAGCCTTCACGGGTGCCCTGTGCCTTTATCCCAAGTCTTTCCAGAGCTTTGAATCATAAAACCATTTGCTTCTCATTATCTTTCTCACTGTAAGCAGTTGTGTTTCAGATTTGTTAGCTCTGCTAAATCAGATACCATTTGAGCATGTGCTTTCTGTATTAAAAAATTTTATTTCTATGTCTTGTCTGGGGTTATTTCCTATTCTGTTTTCCTTGTCCCTGCTTTTTAGGCCTTTTTATTTTTGCAATCATTTTACAGGGATTTGAGGGAGAAGGGTAAAATATAAATGCCTGTGTTCATTTCACCATGTTTATCTAGTCCCTTGATTTTTTGTTTATCATGTCTCCCCTAGGCCCCTCTAAAATATAAATACCTTGAGAACAAGGCAATGCCTTGCTTGTCATTTTGTAACAGGGCCTCTCACAGTGCATGGCAAAGAGTGGGGGGTTTAAAAAAATATTTGTTGAATGAATGAATAAAGAAATGTCATAGATGTAGTAACCTTGTGACTTTTATTTTTAAAACAGCTTTATTGAAATATAATTCACATTCATACAGTTCACCCATTTAAAGTGAGGTTTTATTTTATTCATAGGGTCATATAACCATTACGACAATCAATTTCAGAACTTTACCCCCCCCCAAAAAAAATCTTGTACACATCAGCAGTCACATTTCATTTTCTCCAACCTCTAGCCTTAGGTAATCACTAATCTACTCTCTGTCTCTATAGATTTGCCTATTCTGGATATTTCATATGGATGGAATCATACCTTAAGTCATCTTTTGTGATGCTTAGCATAATGTTTTCAGGTTCATCCATGCTGGAGCATGTACCAGGCCTTTCTTTTCATGGCTGAATAATATTTCATTGTGTGAATATGACACATTTTATTTATTTGTTCATCAGCTGGTGGACATTTTGAGTTGTTTCCACTTCTTGACTATTGTAAATATTGCTGCTATGAACACTTGTGTATAAATTTTGTGTAGACATATTTTCATTTATCTTGGGTATATAACTAGGGATGGAATTCCTGGGTCGGTCATAAGGTAACTCTATGTTTTACATTTTGAAGTACTGCTAAACTGGTTTACAAAGCAAGCAACACTTGGTATAATCTGTTTTTTTGATTATAGCCATCTGTTCTAGTTTGCTAGCTGCTGGAATGCAACACACCAGAGACGGATTGGCTTTTAATAAAAGGGGATTTATTTTGTTGGTTCTTCAGAGGAAAGGCAGCTAACTTTCCACTGAGGCTCTTTTCTTACGTGGAAGGCACAAGATGGTCTCTGCTGGTCTTCTCTCCAGGCCCCTGGGTTCCAACAACCTTCCCCGGGGTGAGTTCTTTCTGCATCTCCAAGGGCCTGGGCTGAGCTGCGAGTGCTGAGATGAGGAATGCCAAGCTGCTTGAGCTGTGCTACATTGCGTTCTCTCATTTAAGCACAAGCCAATTAAGTTAAACGTCACTCATTGCAGCAGACACGCCTCCTAGCCGACTGTAGCAACAGATGAGATTCACCTACCATTGGCTCATGTCCACAGCAACAGAACTAGGTGCTTTCACCTGGCCAAGTTGACAACTGAATCTAACTACCACACCATCCTAGAGCGTATGAAGTGGTATCTCATTATGCAATCTTGTGACTTTTAATTCAAACAAATAAACGTGTTGAGCATCTAGAACTTGCCACACACTATGCTTTGAAAGATGAAAAAAAAAAGAATCAAGAACATGATTTCCTAGAGAAATGGCAAAACATGACATTTGAGCTGGGTCTTACTGTCCCTCATTTCGTTCTTGCCAGGTTACCTCTTCTTCTTTTGCTCCTTTTCTCTCTTTCATGCTAATTGCAACTTTTACCATAATTGAGGAGCATGAGTGGTGCTATTGAAATATCTGCATTTTTAAGCAAAAAGGGAAGCTCCACATTCATGAGAGAAATGAGAAATAATTAGTCCCTGAGAGTGCTCAAATTTTCATCAGAATAGCCTCAACACATTTCTGTCTACTTCCTTGGGTGACATTCCTTTGTTGATCTTTCCCTCAAGCTCCTGTTCATCCTTTAAGCATTGGATCAGAAGTCACTCCCTCTGCTTTAGTCTCCTCAGGCAGTTGTGCTTCCTTAGCATCGAGGAGATATCTCTAAACTTCTCATGCTTTTTGGTTCCTTGTTCCTCCCAGGCTTCTGTAACTTCTTAGAGGCAGGAACTCAATCAGGTGGATACCCAACATATCCTTGCTGAATAAATATTATTAAAACTTCTTTTTAAAAAAAGCATTAACATTCAGGATAACTAAAAGCTGATTCTTTACTTTGGAATGGATTGCTTTTTTATTGATTTTATTTGAAAATTATTTTTATTAGAGTAGTTGCAGGTTTATAGAAAAATATGCAGAAAGTACAGAGTTCCTGTATCTGCTCCCCCTTCAAACATACAGTTTTCCCTATCAACATTTTGCAGTTGTGTTGTAATTGATGAAACAATATTATTGTAATTACAATTTTAACTATAGTCCATAGTTTCCATTGGGGTTCATTCTTTGCATTGAACAGTTCTAGGGGTTAAAAATTTTTTTTTGTTCTGGTGACATATATACAATGTTAAATTTCCCATTTTATCCACTTTTCTATATACGATTCTATAGTATTAGTTACATTCACAATGTTGTGCCACCATTACCACTATCCATTACTGGAATGGATTACTTTTACATTTTTTTTCTGAATTGCTAGAAGATTTTGCAAAAGTATGGCTTTTTAACCCTATTTTCTGTAATACGTATGGTATTGTAGTTTCACTATAACAAATACATTTCAATAGTTTGTCTCAGCACCATTTATAATATGTTTCTATGGCAAAAATGCAGTTCAAATTCTTATCCACTGATTCACAAAGATTTTGAACACAATTTGATCATGAACCGAAAGGACCACGAGAGTTAAACCACAAAATTGAGCATGGTATTCTTTTAACAGAAGGAGGAGATACAAATCTGCCTATTTCTGTGGTTCTTTAATACCAAAAAACAAAAAAAAATGTATTCTTTAATACATTAGGAATAGTATTTTAATTAGCAAATTTCAACTGGAAATCACTGTTATGTAGTGGAAAGAGCATTTCTACAGAGATATGTGACCTTAGGTAAGTCACCCATATTCTCTGGGTCCCATCTTCTTCATATATAAAATGAAAGAACTGGGCAAGATGATTTCAAAGGACTCTTTTAGCTTTAATAGGCTATAGTATATAAAAGCCAAAATCACTCTGTTAACTTGTGATTTTTCATTCAAAGTTTAAGATCCCCTGTTTTAATAATTGATTCTTCAGTCCTCAAACAGACTCATAAAAACACTACTCAAGGTAAAATCCAAGTCTGGCTGAATTGAGGTCATACCCTGGTATAGTAAGTCTGTAGCTGTTGGAGGTTTTCCATTTATCTGCTATAAGTGTGCATCTAGATTTATCCTTGAGGTCATTGAACTGACAAAAGTAATTAAATCTAAATGTTCAATTCACCCAGCCTGTTTTTCCATAATAAAAATCAATAGTTCCTTCCTGTGGATAGGCTGTGCTGATATATTTACCTCATCCACATAAAGGCATGTTAGAGACATTAACGAAATGAATCCAAGTTTGTGTATGGCAATGGACTGGAGTTCTGGAGAAGACCTAAGTTGCTGAGTGCTGCCAGTCTTCCTCAGATGTGGTGGGCATTTCCAGGACCTGTTAGTAATTTTCCTTTAATGTTGTAACCTCAGTGTTAGGGACCCTCGTGGTGCTTTTAGCTGCCTTCTCTTTTGCTCTGATAGAAGGCTAAGGGGATTAGAATTAAGGTGTTTTTGTGGGTTGCCGCTGTGTTTTGTTAAACTGGTCATTGTTTTCAGTTTCTTCAAGGAAGTTCCTGGACTTTGGTATGGTAGATGACAGTTAATTTGTCAAAATGTTTGGACGCTTCATGTAATCAAGACTAATGCTCTCTCTATATACATAGATGAATTTTCTTGAAAAAAGATGGCAAACACTAGGCTTTCTGGAGAAATACTCCTGAGTGACCATTGCATTTTTGGTTCTTTTTTTAAAGGGAATCCATTTCTGTAAAGTAGCCCAAAGCAGCAGTTTTAGATTCCCATAGGTGGTCACTCTTGGGACATTTTCATTTTCCAGAGTGCTCTAGCTTTGGTAACATTCCAAAAAGCAAGTACACAATGGAATTCTTACTCTAGGGATTTGAGCTACTGAAGTCAGGGTCAGAGAAATTTGGGGCCCTGTGGATTAATTGTGACCCCATCCAACCCCGCCCCCCCCCCCCCAGCCATACACCCACAGGCATAGGTTCATTCCCATAGTTCTTGTTTGCTCTAAATAGAATTGAGAACCCACTCTTCAAGTTGAATTGCTCATTCCTCATCCTCCTGCTCTTCAGGGAACATCCCAGAACATTTTTGGGCACCACTGCAGCCTCTGCCTCATGATCTAATCTTGGCTCTCCCCAGAGATAGGCACATTCGTTCTGGCCGCTGCTCCCCAACTGCTTTATGCATCTAGTTCTTGACACTTTTAGATGTTCCAAGTAATGAAAAGGGGTAGGTGGCTATGCCTTTGTGATGCTGATTTAACCAGTGGTATCCAGCATGTGTGGTGAGGGGAGGTTCAGATTAAAACACTTCTCGGGAGCTATTCTAGTTTGCTAGCTGCTGGAATGCAACATACCACAAACAGAAAGGCTTTTAAATGGGGGAATTTAATAAGTTGCTTGTTTACAGTTCTAAGGCCGAGAAAATGTCCGAATCAAAACAATTCTATAGAAATGTCCAATCTAAGGCACCCAGGGAAACATACCTTGGTTCAAGAAGGGCGACAAAGCTCAGGGTTTCTCTCTCAAGTGAGAAGGCACATGGTGAACACAGTTACAGTTTCTCTCTCAGCTAGAAGGGCTCAAGGTGAGCAAGGCATCATCCACTAGCTTTGTCTCCTGGCCTCCTATTTCATGAAGCTCCCCCGGGGACGTTTTCCTTCTTCATCTCCAAATGTCACTGGCTTGTGGTCTCTCTGCTTCTCGAGGCTATGGCATTCTCTGCTGTCTGTGAATCTCCCATTCTCCACAGTATTTCCTCTTTTATAGGACTTCAGAAACTAATCAAGACCCACCTGAATGGGTGGAGACATGCCATCACCTAATCCAGTTTAACAACCACTCTCTATTATATCACATCTCCAGGGAGATGATCTAATTACAGTTTCAAACATACAATGCTGAATAGGAATTAGAAGAAATGACTGCCTTTTCAAAATGGGATTAGGATTAAAACGTGGCTTTTCTATGGGACATACGTCATTTCAAACCAGTACAGGAGCATAGACATCTGCTTTTCAAATCCTGAGAAACTCACTTCAGTTAACTTGGCTTTTACTAGTCCTGGGCTCTGGATGTCAGATCTCTACAAATATCAATTCTTATTCTTTTCTATCCTCCTCTTTATGTGTAAGTCATGGCTTGATTTCTAATTCTTTTTCAGAATGGTATTAAGGTGCCTATGGTTCCTGGGAGTGTTCTTTCTCATAAAAAAATAGCAAAAAATTTGAAAAAGTAAAAATTTTACAATCCACACACACACGCACAGGAAGAGGGTATGCATGTGTGCATGCAGGAGAGGGCTGAATTAGCTGACCTGTCTCTCTGTCTAAGGTTGTAGGTGATAACGGAAGCTGTCTATGAGCTCACTGGGCTAAGGGCTTATTCTTGCATCCTTTCATCCTGCCTTTCTAACAACCTGGTTAAATGTATTACTAGGATTCCCATTTTATAGATGAGAAAACAGAATTAGAGAAGTTGTGACATGCTCATATTCACAAAGCTAGTAAGTATATGATCAAACTGATCTGTTGATTGCAAACCCATGTGTTTAACTACTGTACTCACTGCCTATGGACAGTCTGAGTCCTTTTAATCCGTAAAAATTCTGGAATCTCCTTTTCCTTCACTGTTTGACTCTCATGTCCGCACCAGTTGGTGAGAGGGTGGGGGTAGGGAAATGGCTGGGTGCACAGCCTTCTCTCCATCTCTAAGACCCACTGATCTCTTTCCTTGGCCAATCTCTAGCTACCGAACCTACCTTCTACCAATCCATTCTCTCTCTTTATTGTTTTGTTTATTGTATTTTGAATATAGCACTAATTACATCTTCTATTGGGGGTGGGGAATGAGGAAATGCCTTTTCAGGCTTGGAATGAGAGTCCAGATGTTGGCAGCAGCTGACAACAGGAAAAGAAAGTGGCGGGAATGGTCTTTGGATTCATTTATGAAAATTACGCTTGGTAGTTTAATTTTAGTCCTTTCCCCTTTATGGAAACAGCTCTTTCAAAGATTACCAGTTAGATACAGAATCTTTACCTCCATGCAACAGTCTTTCCACAGTATGGCACCAATTGACCATATTATAATCTTACTGCAACCGGCAGTCACAGGGGCCTGTCTGCCAGTTCTGGGAGATGCCAGCTCATTCCTGTCTCTGCAGCTGTCCTTCCCCCACCTGTTGAAATCCTACCCACCTACCTCTCCTAAATGGCACTCACAGGCTCACTGTTGTTGCTTTGAATCCTTACGTGTCTCTCTATTTACCTACAACTGCAGTGGTTAGACTCTGAGCTTCTTGGAGGCCAGGACTATTTTTGAGTCAACTCCAAAGCCTCAGTGCATAGTACTGGGGCCTAGTTCTTGGCAACTGCCCCAGGGACTGGAGACAGGGATTGAATCAGGAAGAGCCACATTCTAGCAAGTGTCTAACTTTGTTGATGGCAGTGTGCCCTTATTCTGGGATCATTCCCTTTCATTCTCTGCAGCTTTTCTTTCTGTTGGTTTATGGAGGAATGGTGCTTCTGCTTTGTCTTTAAACTTTAGTGCTTGATTTGCCTTCACTGGGAAGGTGGCCCTGGCTCGCCCTCAAAAGAGACTTATTTAAAAAAAAAATAATAATTTTACTAGTTGCTTCGAGTGGCCTTTTTTTCTGTACAAATTAAGCATTAATTCCTCACTCTCTACACCCAATCCAGCCACTCATAACCTATATTCTAGATTCTAACTCCATGAGTTTGCTTATACTAATTAGTTTGACTAAGTGAAATCATACAATATTGGTCCTTTTGTGTTTGGCTTATTTCACGTAGCATAATGTCTTCAGGGTCCACACATGTTTTCGTACAATGGAAATGTACGATGGAATGCTATTTAACTGTAAAAAGGGATGAAGTCCTGATACAATCTGCAAAAACATATATTGAGTGGCTTTTTGTTTTGGAAAATATCCTAGAGTTTATCATGTAATTTTTGGCTGGATGATGAAGTATTGTAAGTCATTTTGTGACTCTATAAATCTATGCTAAACTAAAGCTTTCATAAGTTTTCATCCCTGACTTCATTATTGGGTTGATATCTCTTTGTGTGTGCATGCACATGCACACAACCTCAGTGATTTGTATAGACACGCTGTAGAGGTTTTGAAGAATAGTAGCTCACCCTTTGATGATGATCTTCATAGGATCTTCACAGAAGAATGGGAAATAGGAGTTGGATCTTGAATGATGGGTACTATTTAGGTAGGCTGCTATGGTTGAAGGCTTTTCTTGCAGAGGGAATGAAACACAAAAAGGTAAAGAGATGATAAAACACTTGGGTATTTAGAAACAAAATGTATTTAGAAATGAAAAAGGCATGCCTTTATAAAATAAGAAGCTTACAAGTTTAAATTTGTGAGTTATGTATTAAAAGAGCATTTAAAACTATTGGGTTGGATTACAGTTGCAAGAGCCCTGATGTAGACTTTAATGGCAGCAGTGGACCCCATGTTTACCACTTGTACTCCCAAAGACTCCTGATGCTCTTCTCATCACCCTAAAGTTCCCACTGCAGATCTTAGAGTTGTAAGTCAGGAAAAAGATGTAGAGTAGGTGAAGATTATCTGTAGCCAATCTTATGTCTTCTCTACCTCATTAATACCTACTACTTTGCACTGGCTGTCCAGGCCCTCTGTGCCATTTTTAATCTGTTTTGTACCCCAAAATAGCCAAGTTCTTTGATCTTCATTCAATGTTGCTGGGTGGGAGCTTTTTTATTGTTTCTCATGGAGATGTGACCCACTCAGTTGTGAGTGGTAACTTTTGATTATATGATTTCCATGGAGATGTGTCTCTATCCATTCAAGGTGGGGTTGCTTAATGGAGCCCTTCAAGAGGGAACCATTTTGGAAAAAGCTTTAGAGCCCACGCATCCAGAGACCTTTGGAGATGAAGAAGGAAAATGCCCCTGGGGAAGCTTCATGAAACAAGAAGCCAGGGGAGAAAGCTAGCAGACTTCACCATATGCCCTTCTATCTGAGAAAGAAATCCTGAACTTCATCGGCCTTTTTGAATGAAGGTAGCCTCTTGTTGGTGCCTTGATTTGGACATTTTCATGGCCTTAGAACTGTAAACTTGCAGCTTAATAAATTCCCCTTTTTAAAAGCTGTTTTGTTTCTGGTATATCACATCTCAGCAGCTTGCAAACTAGAACGCCCTCTCTCTAACTTGTCCATCTAACTCTGTCCTTATTAGCAGTGCCATGTCTTGGAGGTTTGGTTATGGAGAAGGCTATAACTAACAGAGTGACTTGTAAAGCAGGCCATAGTGGGAGGCAGTTTTGGCTGGTGGGGAGGAAGAGTGGGTTTTCCTGTCTCTTAGAAGACATCATCCTGGAGCCAACCAAACATTCAAGGGGAATGTTTGGCATCCTCCAGGGGAGGGAGTCAACAGAGACGGTAGGGGGAGCCTTTCTCTCTATGTCGTAGGAGAGAGGCTACTTATTCCTGAGTCTGAAGTTAATCATCCACATGAGTATCGTTGATTTTTGTGCCTCTGATGTGCAGTCGTCAGCCTGGTGGTGGAACAGAGCTTGTCACCTTGAATATCCAATAGTAATTGATAGTCAGAGAGTGCTTTACATGTGAGACCCACTTGATATTTTAGAAATTTGCAATATAAATGTTTTCCAGCTTTTTGTCTTTACAGGCTGTGATGATAAATGATATGTGACATCTAAGGAGATAAAATGAGCAAGGCTCAAATGCGTGTAGTTTCTTCTGACAGGTCCCTTTTAGAAGGCATTAGAAAAGCATGGATATGTTTCTTTAACTGACACCTGGTTTTTGTCTTTCACCCTGACTGACAAATAAGAGACCGCCAGATCTCC
Organism: Tamandua tetradactyla; assembly: GCF_023851605.1. Classification (NCBI taxonomy): domain Eukaryota; kingdom Metazoa; phylum Chordata; class Mammalia; order Pilosa; family Myrmecophagidae; genus Tamandua; species Tamandua tetradactyla. Next base: position 125,604,087 of record NC_135333.1, read on the forward strand.
TCGTCAAAGCATTCTGTGGGGAATAAACGGATTGTATGTTACAATGACTGTGGCTTAGGCTTAGGATCCTGCTTACTTTTAAATCAAGTGGAGATTTAGTTTCAGTTATTTCACTGTGAAAACCGAAAAACTGTGTTTCGAAAAGATTTCCTCCCTTCTTTTTTAATGTTTTTTCTCCTTAAAAGTTAAGCTTGCTATTGTGAAAAGAAATGATTTTCAAGCCTAATGAAATAAATTCTGATGTTTGTGATTCTAGCCCTACTTCGCTGAAGATTAAAATCTCTGCTCTTGCAAGCAAATTTCATTAACCAAGGTAGCAATCTTGGTGGAAAGCTTTTGAGGCATCAACCCAGTCAATGGATATTAGCAAGCAAGTTCTTTTCTAGGTCTACCGAGGAAGATGAGAACAATACCTGTTAGTTTTGGGGTTTTTCTCAGTAATAAACTGGACTATTGCTCTTGATTTTGGGAGAACATTGCAAAACCTATTTTAATTTGTTGTTTCTGAGTGGGATAAATGAGATACTTGAGGTGTTGCTTTTCATGTTCCTGGGTAATATTATTTATTCTCCTCCCTGACAAAGAATGCTTTTTTGATAATTTCCCAGGGAAACTATAAAACTCTTAAAGTTGTGTTCTAATATCCAGGTATTCACATAGACACACACAAATTATCAGGTATTTCTATTTTACTAGACACTGTGTTAAGTGATAGAAAGGAAGAAAGATGAACTTGACACAGATCTGCCTTCAGGATCTGTCTTCAAGTTACTTATGGTCTTTTAGAAGAAACAGGAAACACACACACCTAAGCATATCACACCCTTTGTTTTTTCCTGCACTGAGTCCAGCACAAGGCAATTATTCAATCAATACCTTTTGGCTGAAGAGTAAATTAGAAGAGAGCAAAGGTATCTTCCAGGCCAAACTGCTCATATTACTGTTGAGGAAACCAACTCAGAAAGGCTAACCCATATGCCCGAGTTAACACAGCTAATTAGAGGCCAAGCCAAAGTCATTTGTTTTCCAAGTCGGGGGTATTTCTGCCTTCTACAAGCTGCCTTCATTGCTTTCACTGCAAACAAGCTTCAGATTCATAATCACCTTTAGCTCACAGACTTTGCTTGAGGACTTTGCCATCCCCAACATTAAGTTAGAAGCTGGGGACTTTGGGTTGACTTCATATGAAGAGATCACACTTAACTTTTATTATTTCACAAAGTCTCATTTCAAACGTGTCACTATTTCTCCTTCCCTTTATTTATTTATTTGACATCTTGTTTCTCATCCTCAGGGATGGAAATTGGTCAGAAAATTGAAAATGGCTATTTCAGGGTCTGCCAGCCCTGCTATAGACCTAATTATTTTACAGTGTGCAAATCATATGATTGGGGTAGGAGGAGCATGGAAAGAAGGGAAAGCCTCTAAGGAAGCATAAGCATTCTTGATCATTTCCACATATTTTTTTTACCTTTAATTAAAAAGCAAGTTGAAGCTATTTCTAGCTTGAAATCAATCTTTTTCATTGAGCAGTTACTGCTGAATTCTCTGATTTCAACCTATTCCTTTACAGACTTCATGGCTGGTCCAATGCTAGACTAATGTGAGCGAAATAGATTTCTGAGAACTGAAATACTGGGAGACTATAATATTTGTATATGTATGGTTTCCCAAATGTAACAAAAGAACTGTATATTTAAAATACATAAAAGACAGTTCTAAAAGCACATTGCAAAAGTAGAAAGGGAAAAATCAATACTCTATTAGCTATAACATTACGTAGAATTTCTAGTCACAGATAAGCAAAAAAATCCCCCTTTGATTTCATCTTTTACAAAATAAATTACTAGCTTTTGTTTTTAAATCAATTCTCCCCCTTTTACATTTATGTTCTCAAGGCTTTAAGACTGTATACAAAATGACAAAACAGAAACTAAAATAATTAACACCATCAATAAATTGCAATTATAGCATGCTGCAGGTTTTTTTTCTCTTAATACTCTAATGCTGCCTCTGGTAGAGTGAAAAGCAGACATTAAATGAACACATTAAATTCAATATAACCTTGCTATTTGAGAAGTTAATATCATAAGGCCTACTTTTCTTTCATTCTTAAAAGAAAGTGGATATTCTGATTAGAGGAATGAGGTATCCAGAGAATATGTCAAATTACTGGCTAAATAGTTCTTTCGTTTCTTTTGTTTTCACTCAAATTGTCTTCACAGAGAGGAATGTAGCTTGGAGTATCTACAGCAGGAGAGAAGTATGCTTCTTTGCGTGGCTTGAAGTCCATTTCCATTTATTCCACTCCCCTTCTTTTGTCTTGTTCTCTTTTTCCAGAGTGTTAACTGGAGTGGTAGGTTGAATGAGGTTCTCCAACAAAAGGCATGCCCTTAATTTTTTTTTTTTAATTTTTTTATTAATCAAAAAAAAGAAAAGAAATTAACACAACATTTAGAAATCATTCCATTCTACATATGCACTCAGTAATTCTTAGTATCATCACATAGATGTATGATCATCATTTCTTAGTACATTTGCATCGATTTAGGAAAAGAACTAGCAAAACAGCAGAAAAAGATATAGAATGTTAATATAGAGAAGAGAATTAAAATAATAATACTAATAATATATATATATATATATAAAGGAAAAAGAAAAAAACAAAAACAAAAGATACAAACACACAAACAAACAAACAAAAAACCATATTTCAGGTGCAGCTTCATTCAGTGTTCCAACCTAGTTACATTACACTTAGGTATTATTGTGCTGTCCATTTTTGAGTTTTTGTATCTAGTCCTGTTGCACAGTCTGTATCCCTTCAGCTCCAATTACCCATTATCTTACCCTGTTTCTAACTCCTGCTGGTCTCTGTTACCAATGATATAGTCCAAGCTGATTCTCGAATGTCGGTTCACATCAGTGGGACCTTACAGTATTTGTCCTTTAGTTTGGGGCTAGACTCACTCAGCATAATGTTCTCTAGGTCCATCTATGTTATTACATGCTTCATAAATTTAGTCTGTCTTAAAGCTGCATAATATTCCATCGTAGGTATACGCCACAGTTTGTTTAGCCACTCGTCTGTTGATGGACATTTTGGCTGTTTCCATCTCTTTGCAATTGTAGATAATGCTGCTATAAACACTGGTGTGCAAATGTCCGTCTGTGTCTTTGCCCTTAAGTCCTTTGAGTAGATACCTAGCAGTGGTATTGCTGGGTCGTAATCCATTCTGCCATTCTATGTCTTTTGATTGGGAAATTCAGTCCATTAACTTTTAGTGTTATTACTGTTTGGATAATATTTTCCTCTACCATTTTGGCTTTTGTATTATATATATCATATCTGATTTTCCTTCTTTCTACACTTTACTCCATACCTCTCTCTTCTGTCTTTTCGTATCTGACTCTAGTGCTCCCTTTAGTATTTCTTGCAGAGCTGGTCTCTTGGTCACAAATTCTCTCAGTGACTTTTTGTCTATAAATGTTTTAATTTCTCCTTCATTTTTGAAGGACAATTTTGCTGGATATAGGAGTCTTGGTTGGCAGTTTTTCTCTTTTAGTGATTTAAATATATCATACCACTGTCTTCTAGCTTCCATGGTTTCTGCTGAGAAATCTACACATAGTCTTATTGGGTTTCCCTTGTATGTGACAGATTGTTTTTCTCTTGCTGCTTTCAAGATCCTCTCTTTCTCTTTGACCTCTGACATTCTAACTAGTAAATGTCTTGGAGAACGCCTATTTGGGTCTATTCTCTTTGGGGTGCGCTGCACTTCTTGGATCTGTATATTTAGGTCTTTCATAAGAGTTGGGAAATTTTCAGTGATAATTTCTTCCATTAGTTTTTCTCCTCCTTTTCCCTTCTCTTCTCCTTCTGGGACACCCACAACACGTATATTTGTGCGCTTCATATTGTCATTCAGTTCCCTGATTCCCTGCTCAAGTTTTTCCATTCTTTTCCCTATAGTTTCTGTTTCTTTTTGGAATTCAGTTGTTCCATCCTCCAGTTCACTAATTGTAGCTTCTGTCTCTTTAGATCTACCATTGTAGGTATCCATTGTTTTTTCCATTTTTTCTTCTTTGTCCTTCACTCCCACAAGTTCTGTGATTTGTTTTTTCAGATTTTCTATTTCTTCTTTTTGTTCAGCCCATATCTTCTTCATGTCCTCCCTCAATTTATTGATTTGGTTTTTGAAGAGTTTTTCCATTTCTGTTCGTATATTCAGCATTAGCTGTCTCAGCTCCTGTATCTCATTTGAACTATTGGTTTGTTCCTTTGATTGGGCCATATCTTCAATTTTCCGAGCGTCATCCATTATTTTCTGCTGGTGTCTGGGCATTTGATCAGATTTCCCTGGGTGTGGGACCCAGCTGGTTGAAAGGTTTTTCTGTGGAATCTCTGGGCTCTGTTTTTCTTTTCCTGCCCAGTAGGTGGCGCTCGTGGCGGTCGTTTGTCTGCGGGGCAGTCGGCCCGGGAAACCGCATGTGGAGGCGGGGGTCGCTGGCCGTGGCTTGGGGGAGTGCCGGTCCAAATTGCCCAGCTGGCCCGAGACGCCAAGCGTGACGGGAGGGCCCCGCTATCCAATGTTCCCAGTCAGACCGGGGAGCCACGTGCGTGGAGGGCATGCACTTAATTTTAATTTGAGTCCTGCTTGGTGTGAAACCATTTGTAAATAGGACCTTTTGAACAAGTTACTGGTTAAGGGGTGTCAACAGAATCAGGTCGGCCTTAATTCATATTATTGGTGGTATAAAGAGAAGAAACCAGAAACCAAAATTTGGTGGCTTGGAGCTATGTGTCCCAGAAATACATTGTTCTTAAACTTCATTCATATGGATGTGAATCTATTGGAAGTAGGACCTTTTGATGTGGATACTTCAGTTAAGGTGTGGCTCAGCCAAAGTCCTTTATAGGTAGAGTGAAATTTGGTCACAGAGAGAGAAAGCTAGAGGGAGCAGCCAGAAGCTGAAAATCATTAGAACCTGGATGAAAAAGGAAAAGCTAGGAGGAGCTGTCATGTGCATTGCCATGTGACAGAAAAACCAAGGAACAAGGATTACTAGCAGTCAGCCCCACAATGCCACAGTTTTCTGGGAGAAAGCATTGCCTTCCTGACACCTCACCTTGATTTTGGATCTCCCTGAGCCTGAAAACCATGAGCCAATAAATTCCAGTTCTTTATGCCAGTCCATTGCTTGATATTTGCTTTGGCAGCTAGGAAAGGAAAACACAAAGATAGCCAAAGGGAGGAAAAAGAAGCAGGAAGCCAGCAGAAACCGGAAGAGCAGATACTAGGAGAGAGAGATTGCAGTGTGTGCTGAGAGGCAGAGATGCAAGCCGGAGAACCCCAAGGACTGTGGCAAGCCAACACTAGAATGTTACAGATTCTGAGGAGAAAGGTTTGCCTTGCCAATGCCTGGATTTTTGGACTTCTAACCTCCAAAACTGAGAGTTAATAAATTCTTGTTGTTTAAGTCAATGCATTGTTTAGTATTTGTCATGGAGTCTGGCAAACTAAGACAACTGGATTAGCAGAGTGACTGCACTCAGTGTGGAAGGAAAGACAGGGAACAACTGATGGTGCCTTCACATCACTGGCTTTTCAGCCCTGGGAGAAACTTAACAAATAGAACTTCATGGGGGGAAAATAATGGCCTTTATTTGAAATCAGTTACAAATGTAGAGAATTTAGCATATTTGATAATTTGGTGAGATAAGTATTTTAAACAGACACATTTTGCTTTTGACAATATTCCCTGTTAAAATCTCCCCAAATTTGTGGAAGTTGGAGTACAGTCTGATGGATGGCCAAGCTTTACCTTAGGTCTCAGTTGGACCATTTGGACAATGGAGGATGTCAGGAACTAGGGGGTTCACTGCAAAGGTTTTATGACAGGACAGAAGTGCACAAGACTAGACTGCTCACTGATATGAAATAAATAAAATAAGCAAACTCACAAAGGAAGAATCTAGGATATATTACCAGGGTGGGGCGGGGGAAAAAAGACTGTCCAGGTGTGCACTCAGTCTGGACCACATTTGCGTTCAATAGTGAATCTCATGGCAGGAAGAGACAAGCTAGCAAATCAATAGTTTCTAAACTTCTTGGTGCTCCATACCAACTACCTCATGAAGATAAAAACAGCCCATGATAAGAACCATTAAAAATGACCCAAAATGCTTTATGTTGTGAGAAGACAACGTATCAGCAAAAACATTATTAAGGTACTAACATTTTATCTTTTCCCTTGAATGCGCGGGGTTGTTGCTGGGACTATTTTATTTTATTCATTGGCCACTACAGAAAAAGTGCTTCATAGATCACAAGCTTTTTAAGGGCGTGTACAAATGTTTGAAACGTTTGTTTCAAATTCTTTTGTTGGCTCCAAAATTTAAAACAACAACACAACAATTCATAAAACCAACACTGCAAAACCAAAATATTTAATTGAAGTCTTTAGAACATAACATTATATCTACGAGTTTACTGCCACTCAACCCAATCAGTTGTAGGTAATTTACATGCTTATTTTAATATATTTGATATGTTATGGAGATGGCACCTCCAAAGTAAGAACTCCTAGATTTATCAAAGGGGTGTGTGGGGATGGGGGAATGGGGGTGGGTACAGAGTGTATGAGAAGGGGAAGAGAGGGAGTTTTTGATAGAGGGGAAACTTCTGGAGAACTTGTGGCCAAAATTAAAATCTGTGGTGTTAAAGATGATAATTTCTGGGAAGCTCTTACCCAATTTACAAAAGTACTTCTAATGATTGAATTATTTCCTTTGGAACAATGACTAAAACTTAATTTTGAAATGATAAACAGGATTAAGTAAAAGTTATGATGTACAACTCAAATTTAAAATGGACAGTCATTGTTCTCTAAGCAATGAGTTAGAAAATCTATTCTTAATGATCATAATGAGAATATGAGCGGATGAGACTTCCTTGGGAGGAAACATGATAAATTGAAATTGGAATTCACAAAGTAGATATCTTAAGGAGTTGCTTTATCTAATAATTTTTTGCCTTAAAAAATGGTTTCTTGCTAAGTAAATCATTTTAAATGTACACAAACATTCAAACATTTGTTTAGAGACCACTGTCTATTTGGAGGAAGGGGTGGGGGTAATTAGGGAGTCATAAAACCCAGACACAACATGTCTAAAACTAAACCCTTAATGCCCTTCATCATAGCTCCTAATCTTTCTCTTCTCTATCTGGCTTTTCTCAGTTAAAGGCACCTTTGTTCACTCAGTTGCCTAGACCAGATGCTTTCCTACCCTATCTCCCAGTACCCCTCTTCTCATCTTCCACAGTCACCAATTGATTCTGTTATTTGTGCCTCCTCCATGTGTACGGTATCATGGAAGGATTTTTTTTTGTTATGTATGTTTCTTTTAGCAATCTTTTTATTTCTTATGGAAGGAATTTTTTTTTTTGCAGTGATCCAGACGCACTGAACATTTTCTGTATGTAATCCTAAATTATGCCTTCAATTCTCTTGTAACATAGGTTATTTATATTAGAAACCAAGGCAGAGTGATTAGGAAGGGTAAGGGTTGGGATATGTAAAAACGTAATAAACTATCATTTACCAAGCCCCAGTTATTGATCCAACACTTTTCTAGGTGCTTTGTATATGTTATCTAGTTTAATTTTTACAGCCATGCTTGAGGTAGGAATTACACCCATTTTTATGAGCAAGGAGGAAACTGAGGTTCAGGCACTAAAACGTGCTCAAGGTTGTGCAAGCAGTTGATGATGCAGTCAGACGTGGGAGACAGGCTGAGTTTTCTTCTACACCATCCTTCTTCCATTGTGTTCTTTGGCAAACAGACAGATGCTTAAAATTGAAGTCTTTTGATTTCTAGTTTCCAAATGTCTTTGCACTTGTGTACATATATATATTTTTCATAAACACCTTATTTTGCAATAAATCAAAACTTACAGGGCAGTTGCAAAAATAATGCAAAACCCATACAGAGAATCCAACAACCCCCTTTTTCCCCAACCTCCTAGCCTGATACCCAGATCCACCGATTTTGATATTTTGCCACATTTGCTGTATCATTCTATATACCTATATATCTATTCATCTGTCTATCCATCTATCTGTCCATCTGTCCATCTATCTGTCTGGGTATCTATCTACTTTCTAAACATTTGAGAGTGGGTTGTATACATCATGTTCCTTGAATGTATAATACCCCCATGTGCATTTCCTAAGAACAAGGATATTCACTTATGTAACCACTTTAGGCACAGGTAACAAGTTTAAGAACTTTAACATTGATATAAAGTGTACAGTCTGTTCTAGTTTTTTTCCCCATATGTTCCAATAATGTCCTTTTGAGCCTTTTTTCCATTATTAGGTTCAGTTCAGGTGCCCATATATTGCATTTAATTTTTATTGTCTCTTTAGTTGCTCTTTTTCTAATTGTGGTAACACATATGCAACATAAACTTTCATCTCAATCACTCCCAAGCCCGCCATTCAGTGGGATTAATCACATTCACAATGTTGCATTACCTTCCCCACCATCCATTAGCAGAATTTTCCCATCACCCCAAACACAAATCCTACATCAAGTCCCCATTACCACTCCCCTATGCCCCTGACAACCTGTAATTTACTTTCTGTGCCTATGACTTTGCACATTCGGTTTCATAAAGTGCAATCATGTAGTAGCTAAACTTTGTGCGTTATTTCACTCAACATAATGTCTTTAGGGCTCATCCATGTAGCAGTCTGTATCAGAAATTCATTCTTTTTTAAGGCTCAGTCCGTTACTGCTTGTTTTTGTATTTTGCTGATCTGTAGTGAACCATTTATAGACTATTTTTTCATCTCTTTCTATACATAGTTTTCTGTATTTATGAAGCCTTGGGGCTTAAGCCATGGCCCTTAAATTTAGCATACTAAATCTATAGCAATCTTGTTTTAATTGATACCAACTGAACTTCAGTAGCATATACAAACTATGTTCTTATACCTCTCTATCTCCCCATTCTTATGTAGTTCTTATTGCAGATTACATATTTATATATTATGATCTGAAACCATTGATTTATCATTACTTTTTATGCACTTGCATTTTAGATCCTCTAGGAAGCAAAAAGTGGGATTACAAGCTGTGTTAGTTAGATTCAGTTGTCAACTTGGCCAGGTGAGCATACCTAGTCCTGTTGCTGCGGACATAAACCAATGGTACGTGAACCTTGGTACGTGAACCTCATCTGTTGCCAATTACATCTGCAGTCAGCTAGGAGGCGTGTCTGCTGTAATGAGTGACGTTTGACTTAATTGGCCGGAGCTTAAATGAAAGATTGCAATGTAGCGCTGCTAAGCAGCTCGGCATTCCTCATCTCAGCACTTGCAGCTCAGCCCAGGCCTTTGGAGAAGTCACCCCGGGGAAAGTTGTTGGAACTCAGGGGCCTGGAGAGGAGACCAGCAGAGACCATCCTGTGCCTTCCACGTAAGAAAAGAGCCTCAGTGGAAAGTTAGCTGCCTTTCCTCTGAAGAACCAACAAAATAAATCCCCTTTTATTAAAAGCCAATCCGTCTCTGGTGTGTTGCATTCCGGCAGCTAGCAAACTAGAACACAAGCCAAAAATATAAGGTAATGGTGTTTATATTTACGCCAGTCATTACCTTTACCAGAGATCTTTATTTCTTCATATGACTTCAGACTATGAACTACCTTTAGCATTTCTTGTAGGCTGGTCTAGTGTGATGAGCTCTTTCAGTTTTTGCTTATTTGGGAATGCCTTAATCTCTCCCTTATTTTTTTCCTCTCATTTTTGAAAGACAGTTTTGTTGGATATAGAATTCTTGGTTGGCAATTTTCTATTTTCAGCCCTTTGAATAAGCCATCCACTGTCTTGTTGCCCCATAGTTTCCAGTGAGAAATAGACGCAATCTTATTGAGGCTCCCTGTACATGATACATTGCTTCTCTCTTGTGGGTTTCAGAATTACCTTTGATTTTTGACAGTTTGATGTACTATATCAAGGTATACTATACTATACTATAAATTCTGGTGTTTGTCTGACTGGAGTTTGTCTATTATTTGGAGTTTATTGAGCTTCTGAGATGTGTATATTCATATAATTCATTAAATTTTGGACAATCTCAGCCATTATTTCTTTTAATATTTACTTTGGTCCTTTCTCTCTTTTTTCTCCTCCTGGTTTTCCCACAATATATATTTTGGTATCTTGATGGTGTCCCACGGGTTTCTCAGCCCCTATTCATTTTATTCATTCTTTTTTCGTTCTGCCCTTCTGACTGAATAGTTTCAATTGTCTTGCCTTCAGGTTCACTAATTCTTTCATGTGCCAGCTCCAATCTGCTATTGAACCCCTCTAGAGAAATTTTTATTTCTAACCGTGGTCTCCAGTTCTCTTTGGCTCCTTTTCATGGTTTCTATCTCTTTATTGATATTCTCTTTTTGTATATCTATCATTCTCTTGAGGTCCTTTATTTCTTTGTTCATATTTTCTTTAGGTCTTTGAGCGTCTTTAAGACTATTTTTAAAAAGTCTTTATCTGGTATGTTGCAGGTCTGGTCTTCCTCATTGATGATTTCTGATGCTTTACTCTCCTTTGCATGGGATATCACTAGCTTTTCTTTCTTTCTTTTTTTTTGTATGCTGTATGGCAGGGTCACATTTCATTATTTTCCATGTGAGTATCCTGCTATTGTAGCACCATTTGTTGAATTTTTTTTTTTTTTTTACATGGGCAGGCACTGGGAATCAAACCCGGGTCCTCTGGCATGGCAGGCAAGCATTCTTGCCTGCTGAGCCACCGTGGCCCGCCCAGCTTTTCTTTTTTTTAAGAAATATGTTTTGTGTTCTTTTTTTTTTGCAAGCTGGACACTTTGGTATTTTTCAGTGTTATTTCTGGAATTCAGATTCCACGGTGTCTGTTCCTTAATTTTGTATCCAAGTAGAGTCATGTCAGATATTTCCTTGAATTCCAAGAGCTAACAAAAAAAAAAAAAGAGAGAGTGAGAGAGAGATAGAGAGAGAAAACAACTTTCCCAGTCTTTGCAGATTGGCCTGAGTGAATGCTGTCCTTCAGAGTTTAGCCATCCTAATGATTTTAGAGAACAATCTGAGGCAGCACATAGGCTCCTCACCTCCCCCATCTTCCCTGTGCCTACATCTTGTTTTGGGCATGCAGTCACGGTCATAGGAACTCCCCCATTTACAAGGATATGAGTGCCCTCATTCCCCTAGGAATGCATGTTTCCTCATGGTACTGGGTGCAATACTATATGTACCATAGACGTTACTTCTCTGCCTTAGGCAGCTATGATTTGACTTTGTACTCCTATGGCATTCTGTACAGAGCTCTGAGAGCCACCTCTATGCACAGGGCATGTTCTAAAATGGTGAGTTGTGACTCATGTTCTGGTTCAGACCTTCAGGCTGCCAACAGACAGACTGGCACAGACATACATGTACCTAGTAAGGTGCACCCATGTGCCCCACCAGAACCGAGACCAGGGACCTACACTGGGACCACTGGCCAGCTCTGCATAAGCTGGTGAGGGGATGAGGGAGGGGCCAACACACATGCCTTGAGATCCTACTATTTTTAAATAGCCTTTTTCTTGATTTGGTACTTACTCTGTTACTGTAATCCTTTAACAGTTTTCTGGAGCTTTAAGAAAGATATTTCTCCCAGTGCCTGCCCACGTGAAAAAAAAAAAGAGGAAGAAAGATATTTCTGCCAGTTGTGTTTGTTGCTCAAAGCTTATATGGAGGACGGAGTACTGGAGTATAACATTCTACCAGCTGGATCAGTCATGAGGACATTCTTTTAATCAGTTTATGTATCTGGCAGCCATTAATAGAATGCATGTCAATAATCAGTAATAGTTGCATTGATAAGGGACTCTATTTTAACATAAGGCATTTTGAGGTAAATGCTCCCATTAAATTGTTAAAATATTTTTTATTTCTTTCTTAAGGAATCTTGTTTCTCCTGAAAGGGATATAATATCTCTTACAGAGATTTTAATTCTTTATACTTCAATGGAAGGTCAGTGGATTTTCAGGGTAACTTTTAAGTGTAGGTGTTAAATATACTAGAGCACAGCCAAAGTTAAAGCTTTCTTTATAAGGTTATGATGCTGAACACCTGGACAGAAATACTTCAATTTTTAACTAGAGCTTATTGATAGTAGAATTTGCATAACATAAAACATGTACAAAAGTAGATAAATACCAAGAAATAGGTAAGCTCTCAATAAGAGCTCAAAAATTAACTGACATATATTTCTTTTTAGGTTGGGGTCACTTGTTGAGTAAATTAAAGAGGGTATAAGCATAAAGCCTTTTGCAGCTTTAGGAAAGCTGGAATCAGTGGAAAAATTGCCCTTTTTGTGGCAATGAATGAAGCCTGATTTTGAGAGTTCAAAGATCTGTACATTTTGCTATTGACTCACCTCATGAAGGTAGATGACTTCTCTTATAAGTGTTGGTTCTCAGTTTCCTTAGGGTAAGTTGAAGGGGTAAGACTAACAGTCTAGGGTCCTTCCAGCTCTCACAGTCCAATAGAAACAAAGATTCAAATTTGTTGTGACAGTTCTCTTCACCTCATAAAGAGAAAGATAATAATTCACTTCTTTCCATATTCATGAAGATTAATGTCATAACAGCACTCAATCTTCACATTCGCTCTCTTTATGAATTGTAACTCCAGAACTTGTGCTGTGCTGTATTCATGGAAAAACAAATGACTTTCATGCATAATGAGGCTCGTATCTTGCTAATCTGTCTTGAATAAACCAAGTCCCTAAGGTATAACAATCATTCTTAACTACACATTTGTTTAGATTTTCTGACATACAACTGTAGTCATTTAAAAAGAGGCTTAGGCGTTTATAATTCTGGAATAAGGCATTGATTTGTTATTATTACTTTTCTGGAAATGATTCCATCTATTTGCAGAACCATAGTTGAACTGAATCACCTTAAATAATATAAATAGGTATCATGAATAAGGGAAAAATTTAACTACTCCTTAAAACGTACCTTATTTTCTAGTGAATTTATATGTATATCCCAACTAGGAGATGAGATCAAAATTTATTCCATAATCCCAGAAAAGAGCTGTAGGTAGAAGGCCAATCTGCAAAACAGAGGCTTCCAACTAAATGCTAAGTCCCCCTCACCTTCACCTGTATTCTGGACTCCAGGCTTGATCATCACGGCTCACCACAGGGGAGGAAATGAAAGCTCTCAAGTCCCAGGCAGCTCTGTTGAGGCTGCGTCACAGGACATTTCTGAGGAGATTTTGTTTGTGAGCCACAAAATTGGATCCATAGCAGAGCAGGTCACTGAGGGGGAAATAAAAGCCAGAGGTTTACAGGCAAAACTAAGGTGACTAATAATATGTAGGAAAAAAACCTTCATGGAGTTGAATATGAAGCAAAAAGCAGAAGAGGAAGCCAGCCAAAGCAGTGAGAGCTGTACATTTCCTAAGTTTGAAGTACAACTTGGTCTTATTCAATTTTCTTTTTTTTCTCATGGGCTGGCACTGGGAATCGAACCCGGGTCTCCAGCATGGCAGGTGAGAGCTCTGCCTGCTGAGCCACCGTAGCCTGCCCTCAATTTTTAGAATAGATTGATCCCTTTAAACTTTGAGACATTAATAATATAAGATTCTCTTGAGGAAAATGAGCCTTAAGCAATTTCATTTGGTTTTCCATCATCAGCCTCCAACTTTGCTTATCTCAGGGCTCCTCCTTCTTTCGTATCATTTCCCTCCCTTTCAGTATCCTCTTGTATGTCACCCTCCATGAATGTTGGTAATATTTTACAGTTTATTTTTATAGTATCCATTCATCAAAGGCCCTTTTTTGTCACTTCCTCTTCAACTCTGACTACACGTCAGCCGTGTGACCTACCAAGAGAATCTATCACGCCCTTCTCAGTTGACCTAGCTTTTAACTGAGCCATGTGGCTCATGGATTCTGTGTACATTTAGATTTGTTTTCAGATTATTCTCTTAGCATGGTGACACAGCCTTCTCCATAGATAAAAGTTAAAATGACCCCAATATTTTCTCTCCCCTCTCTATATATTGCCTGGTTCCAACTATAAGGTAAAAAGTTTGGATGGGATCAGGATCTGGACTTCTTGGGCAGAATGCTAGCAAGAGCATGGTTTCAGAGTTAAGCCAAATGACTTAGGGTTGAGGATAGGCACGCCAGTGGTAGAAACTGTCCACTTGACGGGGGTTCCATGGGACAAAGACTGTATCACCTTAATTTATCTCTATATCTCAGCACCAGAATGATACTGTGCACATAGTAAGTGCTCAATAAATATTTATTAAGTTAGTAAATGAATTAATGGTTGAATAGAAGGAGGAAATAGTGGAAGACTGGAGTGGGGTGATAAGACTCAGATGTCTAAGCCCTGCCTTTTTCATACCAGATGCCAAGTCTATTGGATACGTCCCACAAGACCCAGAACAATCCCCACCAGATGGTGGAGCTGAGGCTGCTGCTAAAATTCCTGTTTCTTTCACAGTCTGGTTCAGTAATTGAAAACAAATTGGTTTGTAAGTATATTCAGCTGTGAGCTAGAAAAGAAAAAGTCTGGGGAATAAAGGCAGTGCCTGACGTTGCTTTTGCTGTTGCCCACACCTCCCCTTGAACTGTATAAAATTATCGTCATACACTTCAAACCAAGATGTGAAGTGGTTCTGCTATTTTGTCAGGTTGAACTTTCTTAAGATATAAGGAAGGAGCAAACAAGACTGTGTTTTTACAGTAGAGTATAAGTTGATGAGAGGTCATTTGAATTATTTTCTCCCCAGGCTGGTTGCTTTAGGAATGTCAGAAGCTTGAAAAGTGCATGCAATACCTGGCAAGGGAGCTAGAAAGGGAGAAGCACTTAGGGGCAGAAGTGATGGGAGTAAGGGTGGGGGGATGGGGGTAGAGGTAGGGGAGGGAAGGACATGATCTCAAAGACCTGCCCCAGGGGAATTAATGCAGAGAGCTCTTTGATTTTGTCCCATAGGTACCAGTGATGCACTTGGTTAGGGACAAATGAACACTTTACTTCCCAACACAAAACTGGAAGAACTCATCAGACTCCTAGTATCTAGGAGAGCTTGATATTTTGTATCAAAAAGCAACCAGAAAAGGGGGGTGGGAAGGTGGCTCAGTGGCAGGATTCTTGCCTGCCATACTGGAGATCTGGGTTTGATTTCCAGTGACTGCCTATGCAAAAAAATAAGAAAATTATTTTTAAAAAGCAACCAAAATAACAACTTGGTCTCACTATTTATTTGAGAGAACTTGGCTTAGCTCGTTGGCTCTTGGAGTGTAGTGTAGTGTAGTCGATTGTAATGGACCTAATGGCACCTCAAGGGGGAAGTTATCTGCTTGGATTCTAAGTTATCGACATGGAAGGTGGAGTTATGTGGCAGAAAAATAATTTGGAGTTTTTACGGCTGGGTAGTAGGGATGATTCTCTGCTCCAAGTGCTACAGTTTGTATCAAAATTCTTTCTTCAGATTTGAACAGGGAATAAAAAAGTATTTGCAAAGTCCCCTTGGGGGACTGGTAAGAAAGGGGGAAAATTCAGCTTCCCCAAGTGGAGAATTCCTGATATTCTCACAAGCAGTGGGGACAACCAAAGCACTAGGCTGAGCCCCCTATCTTGGAGTTTGTTCATATGAAACTTAACCCTGCAAAGGCTAGGCTAAGCCTATTTAAATTAGGCCTAAGAATCACCCCCAAGAGAACTTCTTTCATTGCTCAGATGGGCCTCTCTCTCCCAGCCAACCCAACAAGCAACCTCACTGCCCTACCCCTCTCTACATGGGACATGACTCCCAGGGGTGTGGACCTTCCTGGCAATGTGGGACAGAAATCCTGGAATGAGCTAGGACTCAGCACCAAGGGATTGAGAAAACCTTCTCGACTGAAAGGGGGAAGAGAGAAATGAGACAAAGTGTCAATGGCTGAGAGATTCCAAACAGAGTCGAGAGGTTATCCTGGAGATTATTCTTACGCATTAAATAGATATCACCTTTTTTAGTTAAGGCATGACAGAGAGGCTGGAGGGAACTGCCTGAAAATGTAGAGCTGTGTTCCAGTAGCCATGTTTCTTGAATAATGATATAGCTTTCGCAATGTGACTGTGTAATTGTGAAAACCATGTGTCTGATGCTTCTTTTATCTACCTTATGGACAGATGAGTAAAACATAAGGATTAAAAATAAATGAATAATAGGGGAACAAATGTTAAAATAAATTTAGTAGATTGAAATGCTAGTGATCAATGAAAGGGAGGGGTAAGGGGTATAGTGTGTATGAACTTTTTTCTGTTTATTTCTTTTTCTGAATTGATGCAAATGTTCTAAGAAATGATCATGATGATGAATATACAATTATGTGATGGAAAAAAAAGAATGTTCATATTGTATGTTGATTGATTTTATTAATTAAAAAAATTCTTTCTTCAAACAGCTATTCTTCTAAATTGGTTTTTTAAAACAATAAACCAATAAACAGTTTTTTTTAAATAACAAAAGATACTATATAAACCAGAGATGTGTAAAACATAAATGTTCAGGTTCATTAATTTTGATAAAGTGAACATCTATGTAATCATCATCCAGGTCAAGAAAGAGAAAATTTTCTACTCCCTGAAAGCTCCCATGTGCCACTTCTAAATTTCAGCCTCCTCCACACATCTATTTTTTTTTTTTTCATGGGCAGGCACTGGGAATTGAACCTGGGTCTCTGGCATGGCAGGAGAGAACTCTGTCTGCTGAGCCACTAAGGCCTGCCCCCATTTATACCTATTTTTAACAGATAAAAATTATAACATACATTCTTGATCTTGAATTTATGCCTTGGTATCTTTCATCACTTTGGAAAATTCTTTACCATTACTGTTTCAAGTGTTACCTTTGTTCCATTTTCTCTCTCCCTTCCTTCTGGGGCTCCAATTATATGCATGTGTACATATATTAGATTTACTTCCTGTATCTTCTATGTCTCTTCTCTGCTTTTCAGTGTCATATTTTTTTCTCTCTGTGTTTCAGTTCAGTCTTCTATTTTACTATTTCTTCAGCTGTTTCTAATTTGCTATTAAACCTGCCCAATGAGGGTTTTTATTTGGTTTGTTTTTTTTGTTTTTCTGCAAGGGCAGGCACTGGGTATTGAACCCAGCATGGCAGCTGAGAATTCTGCTATTGAGCTACTGTCACACTGCCCGTGTGCAACGAGTTTTTAATTTCCATTTTTGTATTTTTCTGTTCTAGACTTTTTGACTTTTTTAAATTTATGATTTCTAGTTTTCTGCCAAAATGTAAACCTTAACTTTTATCATCTTGTACATAGTAAGAAAATAATAATTTCAGATAGAATTCCTTTGAGTCTATTGTTTTTGCTGTGTCTTGCTTATGGTATTTGGCAATGTAATGTATCTATTTATATTACTTACTGAAGCTTGAATTTGAAAAAGCATCTGCAGAAATAATTTGAGGCCTAAAATAATCCTGACTTTCTCTAAATATTATCCATTATTTTAACTAGGTACCTGGATTCAGCAGTGTTCTAGTTTGCTAGCTGCTGGAATGTAATATACCAGAAACAGAATGGCTTTTCACAAGGGGAATTTAATAAGTTGCTAGTTTACAGTTCTAAGACTGAGAAAATGTTCAATTTAAAAACAAGTCTATAGACATGTCCTATTTAAGGCATCCAGGGAAAGATACCCTGGTTCAAGAAGGCCAACGACGTTCAACGTTTCTCTCTCAGCTGGAAGGGCACATGGCAAACATGGTGGCGCCTGCTGGCTTTCATGTGGCTCTACCAAAAGAGACTCTCTCCAAAATGTTTCATCTTTTAAAGGATTCCAGCAAGCAACTCCACCTTCAGTGAGTGGAGACACACCTCCATGGAAATCATCTAATCAAAAGTTACCACCCACAATATCGTGGGTCACATCTTCATGGAAACAATCAAAATGCTCGCACCCAGCAATATTGAATTAGGATCAAAGGGCATGACTTTTCTGGGGTCCACCACAGATTCAGACCAGCACAGGTAGCAATCCAAGATCACCTGCTTTTCTAGTCCATCCAGAAAATTTGAAGCTGGACTGAAATCCACTTGAGGGCTTATTCTTAATTCTTTATGACTAAGGTGAGGCTCTTCAGGGTTCCAGTACAGAGGGCAGGGTGGTTGCTCTGGACTCCAATTTTCCCTCACAATCTCAGACCCCCGGAGCCTCTTTTGATGACCAAATGCTTTTAGAACAAAAGGAAATGGCCCAGCTCTTCAGTTCCTGTTGCCTCTTGTTTCTCATTAGCTTGTAATCTCCTTGGTCATTTTAAGAATTTAAATAAATGGCCTATCCAGATGTTTTAGTTTCTTTAGCAAAAGGATCAGCTAACTTTCTTAGTCTGCAATTACTAGAAGCAGAAATCTAAGGTATGTTTTCTGCTCCAAATTTTTATATTTTTCCTTCAGCTTGTTTCTGAGAAAGGTTATTTGCTTCCACTTCTTCTGTAAGCCGGATACTGCATATGCAGGTAGTTTTAGCCATAGGTGGAGACACTTAAGTAAGTACCATTTAATTCATTACTAACTCAAAAAGGCACTGATTTCCAAGGTAACTGGGCATTGTCCTTACTCAATCTCTATAAACATGCTGCTCAAAACCATCACTGTGACCAGTTCTTGGGAATCTTTGACATCTTGCATTCTTTCCCAGGGACCATGCCTTGTTTCATAGTTGTATTCTTAGTGCCTCCCATAGAGTTGATACTCAAGAAATGCTTATTGGAGGAATATATGGATGTACGAGTGAGGCCTTTGGCTTCGGCACACATTGAGGGTCCATAGGGAAAGTGCCTTGCATTGTGCTGCTCTGATACCATTTCTGCATGCAAAAATCTATCATAGTTTCTATTTTGTACTCTATTCTTCATTTTACTTTTTATAAATTGAGTTCTCAGGATTTTCATTACTTGTATTTCATTACTATGAACATATTATTTTGTGCTTGACTAAGACAGATATTTAAGATTTTGACATGATTTTTGAAAATTTGACCTACATGTTTTTAATTGAAAAAATGAAGGTTTTGTATTTCACCTCCAGAAATGAAAATCTTGAGAGAAAATCTTGAGTGAATAAGTAGAATGGATCATCTAGATTCTCTCAAAGCTGAAAATGTTAAAACTTTTTCTTGAACCATACTCCCTTGACTTACAATGTTAAAATCATTACACTAAATTTTATATTATGTTATTACTACATATTTTTCAGTAAATTCAGACTGGATAATGAATTTGGATGATTAAATTGTATGTCTGAACATAAAGCCTACTCTTGAATATTAAAATAATGAGGATAAGAATAGCAGAGGTAATCAAAATGCCCCCAAATCCGCATATCTAATTT